>NC_066362.1:100507756-105882756 GCF_013377495.2 Cygnus atratus
TGGGGGGGGGGGGGGGCGGAGGAGCGCGTCGCGAATGTGGGCGAAAGAGCGCGCGCAACGGCCCCCCGTACACACGCGCACGCACGCACGCACACACACACACACACAGAGCCCCGGGGTGCTGCCGCGCAGCGCCGCGTGCCCAAAAGCACGAGCGCACACAAACAGCCGGAACCCGCCCAAAGCGGCAGCCCGGCTGTGTTTGTCGCCGCCGCCGGGCGCTGGAATGGTGTTTGTCGCCTCGCGTGCAGGAGATGAAGGAGAAGAAAGAATGGTGAGGAGAAAGCGGTCCAAAGACAGAAAGAGGTGGTGGAGGTGAGGGCCGGTGCTGGGGGCGGCTCTGTGAGCCCCGGGGTCGCTGCGAGGGATGGATCCGAAGGGAGCGTGGGCGATGCAGAAAGAAGAGTAGAACTCGTAAAGGAGAGGGCAAATGAAGAGCAAGCTGGCGGGTAATTGTGGAGAATGAGCCTTGAAGGACTTAGCACAGTCAGCACGACCTCGTGAGCTGAAAAAAAAAAAAAGGAGAGCAGAGACAAGCAGGAGTCAGGAGGAGGTGGCAGGGGGATGTGGTCCTGCGCCCACTCAGGCATCCCGAGGTCCATAAGGAAGATAAGGCTGGAGGAAGGACCAGCAAGGAAAAACACAGACTGATGAAAGTCCAAGGCAGTGTGATAGCAGATGTATTACGAGCACGCCGGAGAGATGCTCGGATTGTTGGGATGGGACAGCAGCAGCCTGTCAGGATGCAAGCTGGTGGGCGTCACGAGGTTCGTACTGGTGGGGAGTGACTGGGGGGACTGGTTTTGTAAAGGAGGCAGGGTGGGAGGAGGGTTTTGGCTGCATGGGACAACTGGGACAGTGGGAAGGATGTTGTCTGAATAACAGTGCAGAGGTCACTCGCTTGATGCATGCCTGAGACCGGAGTCTGAAGTGGCTGGAGGTGTGGAGATAATTCTTGATGCAAGGACCTCATGGAAATGTCATCCTGATGCCAATTTTTGCTCTGACCAATTTGTTTAATTCAGGATGAGGAAAATGGAGCTGAAGAGGATGAGGAAGAGAATCCTGAGGATGTGGATGAAGAGGAAGGTGGCGATGAGGATGACGGTACGTGTAATTAATATAGGGAGAATATGTGGGCGGGTAATCGGGCTGTGGGGGAATGAAAGATCGCAAAGGGAAATTCCTCCTCTGAGCCCTCTGACTGCGATTACATTGCCTTAAATGCTACTTCAGCTAACCTGTGATTCCTCTCTTCTTTGTGCTTAGAAGGAGACGAGAATGGGCAAGAGCAGGATGGTCATGCAGAAAAACGATCTGCAGAGGAGGAAGAGGTGAGTGATCGCGTGAGAGTAATGGCATTGAGAAGGTACTAGGCTGCCAGCTGTGTGCTGATGAAATCCATGTGGATGCTGTTGCTGAGCATCTCGAATCAGCCTCGGGTCTCATTGCTGCTTCAGCAGCATATGGGTCAACAAATCTGTTGTGGCAGGGCGACACTAAAACTTGGTGGGCTTGTTGTAGAGTCCAGGTCCAGTTAAGGTGCTGGATGATGACCCCTCAGAGACGTGTGATTCTTGGGCTTCAGGCCAGAAGATGGATTTGTAGGGGTGGATCTTGGGATCTGTAAGAAGGAATGTGAGCCTGGGCTTGCTGCACCTCCTGAAAGCATCAATGCAGGTATTCCTGCAAATGGAGCTGTCCACATCTTAACTGTGGCCACCAACAGAACAGTTGTTAGGCACTCAAAGATGTTTTAAAGAGGAGTGGGTTTAGGGTGGGCCAGGCCAGGCAGAGATTTCCATACAGAGGAAAGAACAGCAGTAAGAGTTTTGTGGAGAAATTGTGTGTCTTGGTATGATGACTGGCAGTAACTCTTTTTTTCCTTCTCTTTGTGATGCGCAGGATGAAGTGGATCCAAAGAGACAGAAGACAGAGAATGGGTCTTCAGCTTGAGTCTTCCCCTTCCATCTCCTCTGTTCCGTCCATCTCTCCTCCTCCATTCCAGCCTGTGCTTGCACTGTCCATTAGCCTCTGGCTTCACACAATCTCAGATGAGGAAAGGTTAGAAATGCTCTCAAGCAGGGAGGACAGCAGTTTCCTTCCCACCCGAAGGTCCCAGCCCATCTACGACATTCCCCACTTGGAATTATTCCAGTCCCCCACGTCCAGCTGTGCCCCACTTAAAAACGAACCTCTTCCCTCAAGAATCTCATTGTTTCCCATTGTGACCCAGTGCATAACCTTACCAGGCCCATATGCCAGGCTTTTCACATGGCAAGCACCTACCATTCCTTTTCACTTGCCCTCCCTTTTTTTCACTAGTATGAGTGAGATTCTTGGCAGCTTCTGCTCCCGGGACCTGCTGTCAGATATTCTCCCTGAGTCCAGGAGGCTGCAGGCACAGATCTCATGGTGCATTTTCCAGTCCTAGGCCTCCTCTCATCTGCTTTCCCATTGAACCCTGAGAGACAAAGTATTACAAGCAAATAACGGTTCTATTAAACCATACACAGAGATGGGATTTATCTTAGGTTTTTTTTTTTCAAGTTTACATGACAGACAGCAAGCTGGCCCTCGTGAATTTTTCAGAAGATAAGGGTTGTTTTTATATACGAATTTCATCATAACTGCATATTTTTTTAATTTGGAGGCTTTTTTAAAACAAATCAAGAGATACATAAATTGGGGACCAAACTTTGATTTCCATTTTTCCCTTTAGATTCTCTTGTGACCATTTTTTGTAAATTAAAGGCAATATAGCCACAGCATTTTCTATGGCACAGACATCACGAGGATGATAGATATAAATATATATATTGTTTTCAACTAGCACTGTAAATAAAAGCGTTTAAAAATATTTCAAACAGCTTGTGTGGATGGTTGTGTCTGTATGTCTTAGGTTATGTTCTGATCCAATCGTGGAAGTTGGTTGGCAGAAAAATGATGGTTTGGACAGCAGCTGGTGGCAAGGACAACCCTATGTCAGTTAGAAGACCTGTGGTAATTCTTTGAATGGCCCCCGCATGCTGGAGACCAGTGTGCATGGGTTCTACTTCCTCCCTCTTGAGCTGCTCCATCTGGCAGGCACTTGAGTGAGGACATGCCACAAATGTAAAGCTCCAGGGCTGTTCTGAAGCTCTTGAAACCAAAATCAGGCTTCCTCACCAGACAACAGAGGTTCTGAAAGTGAGCCTAAGCTGTGGCTGCTGTACACAGGCAAGTGCTCCTCTACGGCATCCCTGCCCTGGCTGGCATCAAGCATGACCCATGCAGCATCAGTCACAGAATGAAAGGAAAGTGTTTAGAGAGGCAAGAGCTTCGCTTCTTTGTCCCACCAGCTGCCTGGGAGAGATCTGTCAAATATTTGTCTTTTATCTTTGGAGACCTTTAAAGTTGCTGTTAGTGTTTCTTCCTTTTTCAACTCCGTTTTGGCAATCACACAATGAGCAACCAGGACTGGGAGCTGTAAATAATACCAACTTTTGTCTGAGCATCAGCAGCTTTGTGCATGTCCAACAGCGGCAACAGATGAGATATTGGCAGCACAAACAGTTGCTAGTCTCCGGAGATGCAAAGCATCAATCGTTGTTTTATCCAAACGTCTGTGTTTGGCTGCAGGACCGGATCAGGGCACAGAGGGACACAAGCATGGTGCAAATGGCACAGCTACTGCCAAGCCCCTTCGCACGCGTGAAGGTCTCAGCGAGGTGCGTGCCTGCCTGGTGGGATCTGACTGCACCCCAGGGTGGAAGTGCGCTGCTCCCGCTGCCCACATTTGCTCCTGTAGGCTCTGCTGGGTCTGGACCTGTCTCAGCCCTGGTGCTCCTGTCCGAAGGCCGTGCTTACCGCAGCTCTGTCCTGCTTCCACAAAGCTCCCCTGGCAGCTGCAGCCACAGCCATTTGGGCCATCTCCCCGGTGAACAGCATTTCAAAAGCAGGTAGCTCTTGCATCAGAGCGACTTGCAACGCCTCTCCCTGCTCCCGCTCGCCTTGGGCATGATGATGAATGTGCTGATTCAACTTGCACGTATCGTCTAACTGCACTTGTGCAATTTTATATTCCTACTATTGCTCCATTTTAAAAATTGATGGATTCCAGTCCCTGCTCATTTCAAAATACTTTCACATTGGAGAAAGTCCTCAGGATTCCCCCCAAAATTTTGCTGACCAGTCACCTTTTAATGTTTGGTACCAAAGATAAATGATTAGAAGATAATCCGGTTTCTACAGAGGCCTATTCCTATTTTCATGTATCTTCCCCACTACTGCAGCAGTGCCATACTATGAGTAGCGAAGAATACACTTGCAAATGAGAAAGCGTAGAGAGTTCTCCACTTTTTTATGTAGGTACAACACCAGTACTCCTGGCTCTATCCATCTGATCGTCCAGAAGTGAGTGAGGCAGCACCTGCAAGTCAGGGCAGCGCTAGCTGTATGAGCACTAGCTGTATGAGCAGCCGTTCCCCATTTCCTCTGAGGGAAATGCTGCAGGACAGAGGGCTGCCAGCATGAAGGGCTGCCAGGCGGTTTCTACACGTCTCTATGGAGTCCTCAGCTCCACAGCTTCTACTGGTTCTTCCGCCTTACTCAGTCTTAATAAACACCTTTGTCACTACCTATGGATAGTTAGAAGATATAGCTACAGATACGGAAGTAGTTAGGACAATATCTGCTTTCACATTTGGTCACCTCCGTGTCCTGTGGGACATCATTGCTGACTTGAGCTGAGGGCTACTGATAACAAATAACTATGGGATATTACAATTTCTTCCCTTTCCTTAGACCTGCAAAGAAGTCTTTTACCACTGAGCCTAATTCTTCTTCCACAGCGAAATCAATGAAGTCAACAAGGCAAGAACAAAGTCCGTCTTTACCAGTGCCTCCTCAGAAGCAGCGGCACTATGCAGGAGCCTTATTCACCTTTCTCGGCTCTGTGCTAATCCTCCACTCATTTCATTTAATTCCTGTGACCATCTGCCAGCCTCATCAGCTGGAGACAGGACTCCCTCAGTGCTGTCCAAAGGTCACACCAGAAGTCGGCGCATGCCGGGATTGAGCACAGGAGGCTGTCTGCACAGGAATGTGTACGGGCTGGACTTGCCGTTTGGTCAGGCCTCACCACCGCGTCAAGTGCAGCTGTAGGCCGGACCTCAGTTTTCAATCAAAGCCCTCAGTGGTTTTGTCTGAGAGAGGTTTTGCTGTCAGGAGGCAAATTTCTTAGCGGCTTTCTTGCCCTGATCACAGCGTCGTTACAGCTCTCAAGGAGATGTTTGGTGTTCATGGCCCCTTCCTTGCTTCCAGTGGGAGCTGCTCCCAGCTTCCAGCAGCTCTGCTCCCACCAAGTGAGCAGAACCAGCGAACCAGAGACTTCCTTCTTTATAGCTCTCCTCCAGGACTGCTTGCTTCGAGGGAGTTGTGGAGGTCGTGCACTTGCAGGCTCTGCTAGAGTCAATAAATGAAACAAGACCGACATAATCAAAACCATCACACAGACAGAATTGTGAGCTCTGCTTCGGACCAGGAACAAGCAAGCCCTCCAGCCACTGCTGGTTTGGGAGGAAAAAACCTTCCTTTCTTTAGGAAAGCCCATAACCACACTGTTGTATTAGACTTAAAAATAAATAAATAAATAAAATTACTTCTCTTCCCACCACTTCTCTGGGCTAAGGGGCTTTTTTAGGCCCTCTGCTTAGGAGTCTCATTGCTCAGCCAATTCCCATACACCATATGGGAAACTAAAAGAACTTGCCTTCCCAGATCCTTAAGAAGCCCATGTACTTTTCCCTCCCACCTCTCTCCCTTATTTCAAGAATGGAGTCAAAGACAGACACGCTCATGGCTGTGTGTTTCCTCAGGGAAGGAGTCTGTGTTTACGTGTGTGGGCTCAGACTGGGGACATGCCACAGATGGACAGCACTGGAGCACTGCCCACCAGTGAATGAGTTTGGGGTTTGTTTCCTGGTGAGCTTTCACTGTTGTAGCAAAACACGGACAATCACAGGGGTGAGGAAAGACCCAGGGTGTCAGTATGCAAAGGTCCTAGCCACACAGTATGGATTATAGGCCAAGCTTGGTGTCATCAAGTATAGTTTTGCTCCTGTGGGAGGCATTTTCAATCAGACCGAGAAGAGGATGCATTCCCATCTCAGGCTGTTCAGGAAGAACAGGCCCTACATCCCAGCTGGAAGTCTCTATGCACAACAGTCGTTCCTTAGCTGAGCCTCTGTGAGCTGCGATATCCGAGCAGATAAGCTTCACCTTGTCAGCCTTGTCAGGTGTACTGCTGCAGGCAGGCTACAGCAGATGCTTAGGTGACTTGCTGCAAATCACCCATTAAAGATGACAGACGAGCACGCAAACCATGTATGAGCTGTAGGTGATACTTCAGGGTCTTTTGTGGATCCCTTTACATCGCTGCAGAAATAAGCATGGAGTGATGTTTTTGTCACTGGGAGGCCGTAGGAGGTGCACATTCTACAGACCTCCAGAGTTCTTCGTAATGATATTTATAGTTCACATTCTCTACTATGTACCTTATTTTTTCCCTCAAAAAGTCCAGTCAAACATTTCCAATGTCCTAATGAGGTTCGGGAGGCTTTCTTCTCTATGTAGTTGCTTAATCCACGAAGTGGTGTCATAATGTCAGAAGGGTGTTAGGCCACACATCCTGCAATGAAGAATCTTGTTGCCAAATGTTGCTGAGGCTTCGTATATCCCAGACTAGAGATCCTAAAACCAGTGAAGGCTATAAGATGTATCAAGAAATAGTCAGTTTCCAGAGCTCTGTGATTAAGTGTCTCCCAATAACACTTTGTCAGCTCAGGTAGGGTCATATCTTAGACTTTCCCTGGTCTTCCAGCAATTCATCCATCGTTTTAGGTACCAAAAATGTCAGAAAATGTCAGAAACCTTTTTTTTTTTTCTTTTTTTTTTTTTTTCTGGAAGCTTAGGCACCACCTCAGTACAAAGGCAAACACAATGATCAGACTTTGGAACTAAACACAATGGTATATAATTTGTTATGAAAATCTTCAAAGACCCTTACCTGAAACATCCTTCAGCAACTTTTCTGCTATTGCACATCCAAATGATTTCACAAAAGAGTGTCTGCTGGTCAGCACTCCAGATCATGAATTTAGGCAGCACCCTGTTAGGCTCTTCAGTGCTCAGCTCCTCCTGCACTATCTGGTACACAAAGGCTAAGCCTCTCTCTCTTCTTTCAGGATCCATGCTCCTGCTTGAAACAGAGCGCCATTCCAAGACAACAGGCAGCACAACCACATGTAGCTTAAACTGATACGTACTTCAGCTTGGAGAGTACACCTTACGCTGTTTTTCTTAAGCCTCTCAAAGGGATTCATTAGTGGCAGACGAACTGGAGTCCTGTAAGCACACGGCTGCATCTTTCCTGCCTAAAGTGCCCCCTGGTGGCAACGAATTTGGTATGTTTGCTACAAAAAATGAACGGTCATCTAAGTTTCGCTTGCTGGAGGAACCAAGAACGACTCTGATTATGCCTAACTCAAACTTGAGTAACCGAGAAGTCCCCGTGTGGTCAATTAGCATCAGATTTGTCTTGGCCGTTTGTCCACAGAGTGATTTGAACACACTGAGGTTGCTCTTGGGCTTCCAGGAAGAACAGTCCTTTGCCTAAAGAGCCCAAGGAAGGTCTAGGGAACCTGGAAGGAGACTCATCCTCACTTGGATCTATTTCTATTAAATGAGACAGTGTGTTACTTTCCTAACATCTGCTCCAAGAGCTTTCTCCTGGCCCAGCACAGCTCTTACTAAGCTTTTTGTTTGGAACGAGAACAACTCTGGGTCAGAAAACGGATGTTTCATTCAGTGTGTCCTTTCTCAAAAAACAGCCTCTTTGGGGTTGTACCATGCTATCAGCTGCATCAGGCACAGTGTAACTATACCCTTCTCTCACCTGTTTCGTTTTTTGCTGTCAGAGGAAGGTTGTCTGGAAGATAAGGCTGAACAGAACAGCTCCTGTGAGCCTCTTGCACATGTTCAGGAGACTTAAAAGACTTGTGGGAAGGCTCTGCTAATCCCAGGGCTCACATCTCTTCTTCTGTAGCCAGGGAGGGATCCACCCACGCAAGTCCAAAAGTCCCTCCACCCGAAAGGCATGTATACATTCAAGTCACTTGCAGTCTCCTCATCCGTTGCTGGTTTTAGACTCTTTCCCAGTAGCAGTCCCTCCCACATTGGATCCCCTGTGTAGAGTCTTAGAGTCTTAGAGTACACTCACCATGTACTTGGGTGAGTCTGTAAAGCAGGGGCAGTCATTCCCAGTGGTGTTGGGATGGGAAGGCAAACTTGGAAGAGAGTGTCTTAGATTGGATTTCCACCTTCAAGCACCTGGGAAGGTTTCTAGGTCATATTTGTACATCCACCCAAACGTTTGTTTTTCACAAACCAGGGCAGGAAATGCTGTTAGTCTTGGTGCCTTTTTTTTTTTTTTTCACCTTTTTTTTTTTTCCCCTCCCTAATTCTTGTGCCAGTGTTTTGACTGTAGCACCCTTTTCTGTTAAAGATACTGAGCTTTACCTTGCCTCATGACTGGACAATGTTACCCATATTTCCCCCTCTGCACAAATTGATCTGCTCTTACAATGGGCACACACAGAACCCTTGGGTTTACCAGTCTTTCAGAGTGCCTTTTACTTAAGTTAGTAAGGAACAGACAGAAGAAAACTAGAGTAATAAATTTTAAAAAGAAAGAAAGAAAGAAAGAAAGAAAGAAGAAGAAAGAAAGAAAGAAAGAAAGAAAGAAACCCCTAAAGCTTCTTCAGGTCTGGAACAAGTGAGCCCTCTGACCACCTGTAGCTAGGGAAAAAACAGCATCTCCCTTCTAAACTCAGGGGAAAGTCCCCACACCCACTTACCACTACCTCTGTTCATTTGAGTCCATGATCCCTCACCCTTCCTTCTCCCTCTGGGTTATGTGCCTCACCTCAGCAATCACGCTCCTCTGCAGTTTCCCAGCCCAGTGCTTGGTGTTTTCTTGTGGAGCAAGACCAGCTGGCTTTTTTTTTTTTTTTTTTTTTTTGAGTCTTAAAAAGGGCCTGCATGCACCACCACGGAGGACCTCCAGTCAGGGCTGTGAATAAGGGAGAAGCCTGGAGAAATATCAATAGATAGCGTTTTATTCTCATGATGGTGATCACCTTGCTTGGCTTCTGTGTTTCAGCAGGGAGTCCCATATCCCAGGGCTGAGCAAGAAGATGCCTTCAAACATTTTTCATGTTAACAGTCTGCAGGTGGTGAAGAGGCCACCACAAGAGTTATTCCCATGTCAGAGCCTTGCTGTGAAAAACATGAACCTCATTCCCAGCTAGATTTTGTTTTTAACTTCGAGCCACGGGTTGTCCTAATGCTCATCTACCACAGCAGAGAACCTGCCGGTATTTTACATCTTCTCATTCATGGGGAGAAAATATGAATGATAGATCGCAAATGTAAGAGCATGAAGACGGTTGTATTGGATCAGACCAGTGGTCTCTCTAGTCTGGTGCTCTGCTATAATGTACAATCCTGATGTACAATCCTGAAGACGAGGCAATGAGAGACAAGACATATATAGGAGCTTCCTGTAAACCAGAGTTAAGGACATCCTGAGCTGGCAGTCATACCCAGGCCATTATATTCAAAAGCCAGTGAAGAATTGATCCTCCGCAAATTACCTAATCTCTGTTTGAATTCATTTATACTCTTGGCCTTCATGGCATCCTCCAACAATAATTCTACCAGCTATATGATATGTAAAACGGGTTTCTGTTTATTTGCACTAAACTTGCCTGAGCTCACCAGTAGTACTTTTGGATTAGGTAAAATATATCAAACTCCTCAAGCCCTGTACATCTGAAAGCAAGATTTCTAGTCCCCAAGTCAGGTTTTATTTTTGTATCACTCTGCTAATTCCTTTTCCATTTTTCCACATCCTTTTTGAATTATGGACACGTTCCAATAACTTGTGCTGTAAACAGAGGTGACACAATCTGTTCGCTCTTGGAGATCCCATTTTATACATCATGTTGTCAAGTGCCTCCCTCCCTGGAGTCTTTGCTTCCCAGGATTCAGCATCTTGTTCTGGAAGTGTGATCCCCATACTTTGTTCCCCAACATATAACCTTATGTTTTAATGCCAAGTGTGATTTTACCAGGGGTCCATAGTTGCTTCCCATTAACCTTGCCAAATATGAAGTGTACACCATGACAGGAGAGACAGTCACACCTGCAGAGCTGTGAAGCCCTCCTAACCACATTTTGGCAGCATGAAACAGCCATGGACACCAGAAATAATTTGGATGTTGAACAAATCATGTGGCAGCCTAGCACTGGAATCTCAGAGAGTCTGAATTTCAGGGCTGCTTTCATTTCATCAGCAAAGGCTCTAAAGTACTTACACGGGACACAAAAACATTAGCCACTTTGTCTTAAACTCTCACACACACTGTACAGCCAGAGAGGGTCCTTTGGTCTCTTGTGGCTTTCTGAGAAAAGCCTGACAGAGAAGCCAGCAGAGTGAATGGTGCTCAGCATGGGTCATCCACCTCCCGGTGAACAGGAGCTGTCATCTGCAAACAAAAATTCCTAGAACCAGGAAAAATGGTAAACTACACCAACCCCAAAAAAATGAGCTTAAAAATATGTATTCCTCATGTGACCTTAATTGCTAAATTGCTAAATCCCATTGACCAACTCCTGGCAGAACATCCTTTATTTTTATGAATTTAGTTTATTGGAGCTACATCTTGAGAACTTAGATCTCTCCCAGACTTCGTTGTGACATGGGAGGTCCCACCCTGGTTGTGAATTTATTACATAGGTATTTGGTTACAGCCTTTTTTGTCCCAGCCTCCTTTGAGGATAACTAAGAGCCAGTTCTACCTCCAACAAAAGCTGTTTTATGCGCCATAATGGTATCAGAGCCAGCAAGGTGTCTTTGCACTGGTGAAGGCTAGCCATAAGCTGGGCTTTATTAACAAAAATATATCAAGCAGTGATCAATCCCATCTTCATGGCACATTGAAACCACATCTGCAATTCTGTGAGATGTTGACGCTCTGGGTGGCGCAAAACCAGCAAAGGGCCCTAAGGTGGTTGTGGGATGGAGGACATAAATAGGGGTGTTAGTTCAGCCTGGAGGAGAGGAGGCCAAGGGGGAGCTATTTGCTGTCTGCTAATACCTAAAGGAGTTTAGAGAGAAGACACTGCCAGAGTCTTCTCATAGGGGCACAGAGACAGGACAAGAGACAAGGAGCACAGTTTGCAACAAAAGAACTTCATACTTCACAAGGAAAAGCCTCTCTTGTAAGGGTGTTTCAGCAGTGCAACAGGCTTTCAGAGATGCTGGAGAATCTCTGTGCTTGGAGATGTTTGGGATTTGCCTGGGCAAGGCCCCGAGCAATCTGATCTCGTTTTGGAGTTACCCTGCTGGGAGCAGAGAGTTGGCGTGGAGACCCACAGAGGTCCCTTCCGTATTAATCCTTCTGTGATTCTGTGACTAACAAGTGGGGTTATTTGGTTTTGTACTTTTATTTAGTGGGGCAGTAGAGGCAATCTTATCAAATGACACAGGCCGCTACCTGCCATAAGGTGCGAAATGGGGAAGAAATTGAAAAACCAGCTCAGCTGCCACCACACTCCGAGTTTCAGTCTATCACACAGCCATGTTAATCCGGTGTAAATGCAGTGTTGCAGAAATGGGTGAGCCCATCTTTCCTTTCATCTCTTTCCTGCCGCCTCCCTTTTGTCAACACTGATGAGCATCAGAGAATTGATCCAGTTGAAAACTAAACCATAAAAAAATAAAATAAATCCATTTCAGTTTACAATGAACCCTTTCGGTTTAAAAATGCACCATCTCCCTCCCTCGCGTTGTTCAAAACAAAGTGGTTGGAGATCACCAAAGCAGAAAAACTTTATTCTCTTTATCAGTATTCTGAAGCACTGCTCTACTCCCCTTCTCTGCTGAGCCATCATCCACATGAACCTTCCCAGGGGCTGCATTCTTCTGCAAATGATTTTTCATAGCATCACATGTTCCTTTAGTTACCCATCTTCTTCTATCTCATTCCTAGCTTTCCTACTAAGGAAAAAAAAAGAAAAAAAGCATGTTTTTTATTAACAAGTGGTATTTGCCTGTAGCCTTCAGAGCTCCAGTGTACCATAAACTACAGGCTCATGTTCTCCTGGCATGATGCTCTGTCGAAACACAGCACATGGACCAAGTCTACTTTTTCACAGTTCCTTGGGACATGTGCGACTAAGCCTATAGCCAGACACCCTCTGTGACCTGTACAATGCTCATCCCTCAGCATCCGAAACATTTTCAAGGTGCCTCTTCTGTGTCAGAGACCCACGCTACTGCCTAGAGTAAGACAGAGAGAGGATTTGAGCCCCGTGAGCAGAATGCACATCCTTCTGTAGCAGTGTTTCTTTGAGGAGCATAGTCGCTGTATTGTCAGTTGAAAGCAACAGCAACTTTGGGGATCTGTGCCTGGCGTATCTGGATCAGCCTCTCTCTTTTTTGGCACCCACAGAACCATCGCTGTTATTCCATCACCCAGCTCCACTGTCAGCATTACCCTCTAGGTCACAAACCCACATCCTGTGGCACCATAGATATCCTTTAACTAGACATTGGCCAAGGTGCCGATACCCATCACCATCTCTGTAGGTAGCTGTGAATGTCCAAAGAGGATCCAGCAGCATCCCATCTCTCTTCCAGGAGGGATCTGGAGCACTTTTGAAAGACCACAGATTTACACACTTCTCCACAGTTAATGCTGACCAGATACGAGGTGTTAGCTGCTAGCTGTTGCTGTTAGCTCTGGGCAAACAGCGATCAGGACATGTTAAATGAGCTCCTTTTTGGTGACCACTCAGACCAGCTGAGCTCAAGTCGTGCGGCTGATATCACGGTCTTCAAGTCACAGCACGGCTTCTTAGGTCAATTGAAGTCTTCAGATAAACCATAAACCACCTTAAAAAGTCAGCACAAAGCAGAAAATTGCGACCAGCCTCAGACTTGGTGCTGCAAGGACCAAAACATGAAAGTGGAATCACTCAGAGAAAAACATGATATCACAGAAATCTGGAAATGCAACGGAAAATTCCTTCAGCAAGATTAACTCAATGATACTGCAGAATAGTGTTTTCTATTTCTCTTTTTCTTCACATGGGTAGTTTGCAACCATGCAGCATGCCAAGCAAGACAAGAAAAGCAATGTGTAAAGGCTCTGAGTAAGGTGACTGCAGCTAAGTCTGGAACCTGGCTGAAGCCTTTTAACGCCTAAGACAGACGAAGGAGGATTTAGTGAGCTGGGCTTCTGTGCCCCAGGTTTGGGTTACCCCAGTCGTAGCCTGCCCCTTGTCTCCCACAGCTCTGCCCGAGTCCCACACCCTTCTCTATCAGCCGCTTTCCTAGTCAGGCTGGAGGACACCCGGGAGAAGGTGCCCCCATGCTGATCTTGCTCTCACCACTGTTATTTGTGCAGTGGGGTCCTGTTCTGGGAGATGACGAAAATGCCATTCAAGGGAGTCAGCATTTAAAGTGTGTCGTTGGCAAAGACGTCACAGGTGCCTGCTAAAGATAGCCTGGTGCTGAGTAAAAAAGTGCCTCCAAAACCTTCATTTCACAACATGCTCGCTCAGCATAACAGTCCCTCAGCCCCAAACACCCCTTGGTGCCGGACAGATCCTGACAATGCCTTGGGCTCTCCACCAGCCCCCTGTGACCGCCTCTCTTGGGAAGCGGCAGCAGCAAGAGCATGTCGTCTTTCTCCTTTGCTGGTTCCTACGAGAAAGAAGCATTTCCTAGAGCACAGGCATGGCTTCAGCTAAGGGTGGTTTGGGGATTGGTGGGAATTGTACGAGGAAGCTGCTTCTAGGAGTAAAAAGTGAGGCGGGACGGAGAGGTGAGCAGGGAGCTGTGTGTCCCTAGAGCAGCGGCAGGGGAAGGGCAGCAAATGGCAGCATGCCGCGGAGCTGTATGTGTCGCCCCACCATGCTTCCATCTCTCTGCTCTCTTTCGTCTTCACCCACACGCTCACACCATCCTCACACTGCTGATTCAAAGGAAAGAGAAGTTGATGCTTTCTGCTTGGACTGGGCACCACAAACTGTTTTTTTCTTGAGCAGGAGGAAAAAACACCTCCCGCCAACCGCCACAGTTTCTCCCCCATCCTCTCTCCTCCCTTCCTCTCTTGTGCGACCCCATGGGCTGTGTAACAGAGGGCACAAAGGGATGCTGAGAAGTTTTTCCCCCCCAGGGAACACCATGGATCGCAGGGTTGTGCCAGGTTCCCACACACTGATCCCATTCCTCCGAAGACCAAAGAGCTGCGTGTGATAACAAAGAGCCGTCACCACAACAGGGAGCTGCTGAAGTGAGGCACATGGTTTGGTCTCTTTTATCCTCCACCCAGCTGAGGGAAGCTAGAGAGCAAGCAAGGATCCTTCAACAGCAAAGCGGCCACACTGAGTCACCTCCCTTCCCTCACCCCAGGAAAAGTCCCAGCCCAGCCCTTGGGGACAAGCAGCTGAGGGGCTTGGGTGTCTGACACCCATCACAGAAGGTTGATTAAGCCTGAAAGAGTCAGAGCCAGTGGGTTGCTGGAAAGTGTGAGCCACAACAATGGGGGTTCTCAGGCAAAAGGGGCCCCGAGATGAGGCATAGGAGTGGAAACATACTAGCCTGTGCAAAGCCCGGCATGTGAGCTAGGTGGGAGCTAGAACAAGCCCCCTCACTGCACGAATTCGGGTGGGTTTTCCCCAAATCTACTGGAGGAGAAGGATCTCCTCCTCACACCCCTCGCAGTGTCACAGCATGCAGCCCCTCCTCAGTGCTGTTGACTTCTCCTGTCGCTCCCACCATGGTCACTTACATGTGGATGACCCTCCCCCATCTCCTCAGACCACCTCAACTTCATCCCAGCCTTCCCCTAGGCTCTGGGCTGATGAGTGACATGTAAATCACCATAGACCCGTTCCTCACGCTGCCTGCAAACTGACCAACGAGAAAAAGCCAAGAAATCAACACATCTGTGGGATGAAAGAAAGCAGGGAAGGGAGGAAACCAGCATAAAAAAAAAAAAAAAGAAAAAAAAAAAGACCAACATGTTCTGAAAAGCCCTGAAACAATTAGAGAGAAGCCGTGAGAGGCGGAAAGATCAAACCAAAAAAGGTAAGAGATGAAAGAAAAACATGAAGGGCACTTGCTGGGAAGTGCCTTCTACACTTTTTCCACTGTCTATGTAGAAGCAAAACTTGTAAGAAAAACAACAGCGACCAAAAGAATTTCCACTAAAAGATGCTTAGAGCAGTGTCTCTGGTCCCTCCCTCCTCTTTCTCACTGGCTTTATCTCTGCCTTCACGTGCCTCAGACTTACACTGGTTTCTTGGTCATGACGCATCTTAGTGATACGAGGAAATTAGCTGCCCACTTGCAATATAAGGGCATCTAGGGAAGTACCTAGATCAGAAAGAGACAGAGATCACAAGAGCAAGCAAGCCCAGCCGACCCCCACTCAGTTCATTCACCCACGCCAGCACCTCGCCATTTCTCCATGCCTCATTTTTTGCTGACCCCGTAAAGCTTCGGACCCCATCGAGCACGGATCTGAGTGGGAAGACGTTGCCTCTCGCCTCTCCTGGAGGCCATCATGAGGCTGGTGTCCCTGGTGCTGTTCCTCACCTTCACTCTGCTGGTTTTCAGTGGTAAGAGGGGCTGAAGGTAAAAGGGAGGGCAGAGTAGCTGGGTAAGCTCAGTCTGGATGTTTGTCCCTGACACATCTGTATTATTTATCTTTTATATTTATATTTATTTATTTCTATCCCCACTGTAGACGGTTAGATATCACCCCCTGCTTTGTGCCTCCCACCCTTTGCTCAGACCTCCATCTTGTTACAGCTGGCAACATCCTCCCAGGAGCAGCAGGCGGGGAGCAGAAGGTGTGGGCCAGGAGGGGAGTTCAGCTGTGCTGCCTTGCTACCTGAGCCCCAGGAAGCAGGGGAAGAGCTGGAAACAGCTGTCTGACTGGACATCTGTGCTGTGGAAGCGCCATGGGGGAAGGTACACCCGGGAAAAAACTCATCGTGGGGACTGGGGAGGGTGGGGGACCTTCTGAGCCCCCTTGCTCTGCCTCCACATCCCCTCACCTCGCCTTTGCTCCCAGGACACAGCCACTCACTCCTCCCTCTTGCAGCGCCCACCAGGAGCCACATGTGGTGCTGGAGGTGGAGTACACTGGCCTCAGGAAGACGGCTCTGCCCATGAGGCCCCGGGTGTCGGTCCAGGACTCTGCCTTACGCAGCGGCAACTTCTCCCTGCGAATCGACCCCGTCAGGAGTGGAGACGCTGGCCTGTACGAGGCGCAGGTGACGTACAACACGGAGGTCCAGAGCTGCCAGGTGGAGCTGGGGATCGTTACAGGTAGGAGAAGATGGAAACCCCGGAGAACCTTGATTTTAGTACCAGGGAGGCTGTAAGGGAGGGGTAGCAATATGGGCAGCAGCCCCCTGAAAGCACACAGCATCCTGTTGTCTGCTCTCGGCTCTGGAGAGAGGGACAAAGCTAGGACAGGAGGGGCACAAAAGAAGGCTTGGTGGCCCTCTTCTGATCAGTTTCCACTTCCTCCTTTCTCTTTGTTGAAGTAACCCTCAGTCCACCCAGCCCTGTGGTAGAAAGTGATCCTCTCCTGATGAGCTGCAACTCTAGCCACCGGGCCGGCTTGGTGGAGACACGCTGGTTCCACAACGGGCGCCCGGTCCCCACCTCCAAGACTTTCTACTCCTTGCATGGGGCTCTCTCCATCCTCCGGCCCTCCATGAGTGACTCAGGCTCCTGGCACTGCCAGCTCAGATACTCCGATAATGTGATCGTTTCTGCCACGCACGACCTGCAAATTTTAGGTAAGCTCAGCCTCTGCGTTGCAACTCCAGCATCTCCAAGTTGCTTCCTTTGGTGTGGCCACTGGCCACACCACCAGCTTCAGCTTCCCAGCTCTCATCCTGTCCTCAATTCACAGGTGGAGCTCTTTCCAGCCATCGCTGGAAAGAGAATTTAGCATTGTGCTCTCTCTCATCAGGTTTCGATGGCCCAGCCAACCCTGTGGTTTATGCTGCAGCTGGCTCTGCAGCCGATCTGCCATGCACCCTGAGCTATCTGCCCAGTGCTTTTGGGATCAGAGTGGTGGCAGCTCACTGGAGCCACCTTGCAGGAGGACACTTAAAAGATTGGGTCGTCTCCCAGAACCAGAGCAGCAGAAGCTTCCCCCTTCATCTCCCTGCAGTGGGGCCAGGCGATGCAGGGCGGTACAGTTGTGCAGTCCCTGTTGGCAGCAAGACAATGAGGAGGGATGTGACCTTGGCAGTGGTTAAAGGTGAGAAGAGAGACAGGGATGTGCATCATCCCTCTGGGGTCCTTCTCTGATAAATCTTCTTGTGCATCAGTGCACTGAGTGTGGGTTGTTCCTGGTCATGGGTTCCAACCCCAGGGTGGGAAAGAAGGGCATTGCATTGCACTGGACTCTGCTGAAAGCAGTTTTTTTTTTTCCTGGGTAACTCCATTACTCTTCTCGAAGACTGAGGAAGAAAAAGAAAATAAATTAGAGGAGGTAATGAACGAGGGGTGTAATAGAAGGAGGAATGAGGAAGAGATGTGGACCAGCCTGCTGTCTTTCCTGACAGTAGCTTTTTCCTTTTCTGCAGTCACCCCAAGTATCCCAGGACCAGTTTCTGAGGGGTCTCACTTGCTGCTCATCTGCAGCGTCACACACCTCCAGGGACACGAACGTTTCCAGTGGAAGCACCTCAGCTCAGCCCCTACTAACAAGAAGCTGGCTATGTCCACCTCCCACAACCTGAAGGACCACAGATCCCAAACTGGTGCTACCTTGGACATACCCCAGGTGTCACAAAAAGATGTGGGCATCTGGGAATGCAGTGTATATGGCCCAGAAGGCAGACTGGGAGCAGTGGAATATGGGCTGCAGATCACAGGTACCATCTCCTGCACATCTGTAACCAATCCCTTCTTCTCATCCCATTCAATTGCCTTGTCATTTCTTCTCTGTCTCACCCCACCCTTCTCCCCTTTGGCTGCTTATATCCCGTCTTAGTGTCATCCTATCTCAGCCCTCAGTTCCTCCTGCTGCTCCTTCCAGTTCCCTGCATCCTTTTCCAGTTTGCCTCTCTTTGTGCAGTCCTAGTCTTGCTCCAGTGCAAAATCAACCTTCCCCTCCTTCCTAACTGTGCTTCCTCTTCATAGGTGCCCAGGTCTCCAGCCCTCCCACCATCTTCAGTGGGCAAGTTACTTTTGGGCTCACAGTCACCCTCTTCTTCCTGCTTATGGTCTGTATTCTGGTTCTGGCCCTACAAAAAAGGGTAAGTGTTCATCATCCCATTTCTGTTATTTTTTTCTGTATACCACCCCTTGGTTGACCTTCCCCTGGGTACTCTAGAGCCAGAAATGGAGTGTCTTAAGGACAAGTGAGCAGGAGGATCAGCTGGGAAATGTAGAAGGAATGGGACTCAGGCAGCCATCTGAGGGTACATGGATGTATGGTTGTATCCTGAGCATCACCAGATCTGGCTAATTCCAGGGTTTGTCCGGTGCAGGTTAGGCACCTCTGAGGAGTGGTAGGAACCCCTAGGGGATGGCCGCAGCCCAGCCTTGAAGAGTTCCTTGTTTACTCTTGCAGAGTTGAAGCCACGCTATAACAGAGAAGGGCTAATTTCCAGGCTTTCGTAGGTGTCCTCTCTCTTGTTCTTTATCTGGATGCTTTGATGTAACAGTCTCCTGTCCCATACAAATGCCTGCTGGTCCCTAGACGCTGATTCGATGCAGGTCTGTTGTTGCTGGCTCAGCACTTCGTCTCAGCTGTGTGCTTCCAGCAACTTACTGCCCTTCATTTGTTCAGCTTGTTCCAGTTCTCCTTTTCAGAAAAGTGCCTTGCTTTTATTGACCAGTCCAGAACCGATACCTCCGCTGCATACGACTGAAAAAAAATGCGCAAACAAATCACGCAGTTTCTCTGCATTTTTCATACTGTTTCTCTGCAAATGAATTATCTTGCATCAGAACTTCCCTTTGCTGATGAGGAACTGCTCTCTTGAGCAGCTGTGATGTAGCTGCCTTTCACCTAGCTTCTTGGAAAGGGCCCACCGTGAAAATCCCCTTCCAGTGCTGAGGGGGGCCCAGGGCTCAGAGCAATCTCAAGTGGGGGCGCTTGCCCCAGCGAGGAGGCTGGGTGACTCGAGCCTGCCCCGAGCTAGAGGAGGGACATAACAACAGTGACGCAGATTTCCAGCAAATCCCTGTGGCTGGGAGCTGAAGCATGCGGCATCAGAACAGAAGCAAGATGGGCTTTGAAAAAACACCACGAGCAGTGCCAGCGCGACTCATGACTGGTTCTTTGTCATCCATTCTTAATCAGCACTGATGGTAAAGAGTAGTCTGAGAGAAATCCACAGTTTCTGCAGGTCCCTGGGTGACTCTTTAGACTGTGCAAGGTGGGATGAGATGATCAAAACCCCCCTTTCTGGCCTAAAACCTTGGACAGGAACCTTTTTACAGTGTAAATGTAAATCCTCAGCTAGCAGAAAATAGGATACCTGTGTGTCCGGCTCGGTTAGCTTTAACAGCTCTAATCCAGACAGGACATTTACCACCTCAGAGCATTGGTATATGCCCTCATGATCTTTCTTTGCCAAGTAAGCAAACCTTCTCTGTTGCAGCACAGGTCCTCCATCCACTGATAGCCCTCAGGCACTTCTCTGCACATACTCCCTACTCGGCTCATCCTTTGTGAGAATGCAGATAAAGCTGAGAAAAGCTATTAGCTCTTCTCTCTTTTTTCTCCCTGTCTTTGCTGGCATCCTCTAAGACTGCATTTGCTCTTCTTGCACTGGTTGTACAGTGGTGGCTTGCAGATATCCCTTCATCAGCTTTTGCCAACACAGTAGGCATTCCTGTTCTGATCCTCCAGAACCTACCAAGATGCACTTGGTACTGTTTCATTTCATTCACCGTCATTCACCTCACTGTTGCATTCTCCTAAAATATCTGGGGTTGGGTAACATTTTCACCTTCCTTCTTCCAAATGAGGCTCCTAATCTTTGTATCATCTACAGAATTCATTGTTACTTTCACACTCTCTGTGCCATTAATGACTGGTGCCACAACCAAGCTTTGAAGACCTATATTTACCTTTTCTACAAAGCCTGGCAGAAACTTACCAGCAAAATCTCAGTCCCTTCCTCTTAGATCAGATCACACCTACAATGCCATTCTACTAATCTCATTTTCCAGTTGTATTAATTGTCTGTGTGGCACCATATACTTTATCACCACCAGGAACCATGAGATCCACTTGTTTTCCAATGTCTAAAAGTCTCTTGTTAAAGCAAGATGTGAAAGGGGGGTCTGTCTTTAATTGGTTCTTATCTCATTTTGCACAGACCTTTATGCCTCTAGTTATTCTCTCTGAAAAGGTACTGTAAGATCTGTCATAATGACAACAGCCTGACCATTGCCAAGATCATTCTTAGATATCCTGCCTTTGCTATTCCTTATGCCTATGACACCATAGAGAGGATAGCGTTGAGCCAGTCTTCCCCAGAAGAAGCTGCATATTTTCAGAGAGCAGGTATGGGGCTCTTCCCTGACCCAAGGTGTGAATGGGAGCCTAGTGGGTGACAGCAGTAGGACTATGTTTTCCATTGCAGGGGGAAGCCCAGACTTGTGCCAATCTGTGTCCCTCCAACACCTAATATTGTCCCTTTCTTCTCTTTCAGGCACGCCTTCCAGCTTCCTACCCAGCACTGGAAGGGATAGTTGCAGTCGCTGTGCCAAATAAGAAGGATGTGGAGGAGAGCCAGAAAGAGACAATCCAGCAAACTGAGTGCTGATGGGAGCAGGGACACCCGGCCTGGTCTGCATGGGAAGATGAAACTCTGTGTGCCACGCTGCGGAGAGATGGGCACCATGCATGGACACCCTCCTCTGAGGAGGGTCTAGGGATGGCATGAACATTGCAGGAGGCCACAGGAGCTCTGCACCTTCAGGGGGGCTGGAAGCTGCATGCCTGGGCAAGATGAGAGTCACCGCTGCAGTAACGGGACAAGCAGCACAGATGCTTTGGAGCTGTTGGAAGTATTTGAGCCAGTAGCTATCACCTGCTTCAGTTTCACTTCTCTCCCAGCCTTTGCTCCTCCTTCATGCCCTCTCCCACAGCATTTCACTGCTGGGACGCTCACACACAGGAGGTGGCTGGAGCCCAGATCCCTGACAGCCAGCTGGTGTTTTCTCCCCATGCCCACTTTCTTCTCCCTCTCCCCTGACTGCCCTGCTCCAGCATTCATTCAGCGGTAGAGGGGACCCCACAGAGGACTGTTCACGTTGCACATTTTGCGCATTTTATTTTATTAGAAACTCATTTGAGAACATAAAATAAATGTCGGTCAAAAAACTCTCTGGCCCCTGTGTGTGCTTGTGGAGGATGCCTACTGACGGTGTGGGGTGATCCTCTGTCTGTGTGAAGCAGCTTCTAAGGACTTTGCTGCCTTCTCTTTCTCTTTCAGTTTGGCTTAACTAAAGTTGACTGTTAATTTCTGACATTTTAATGGCGGGGAAGGGGAAATTAAATGCCACCGGAGAAGAAAGAATTGAAGACTCAGCCTCTCCTTTTTGCTGTGCTTCAGTGTTTTGTTTTGTTCTGGTTTTCCTGTCTGACTCTCCCTGTTCATTCATTCATTTATTCCTTCTCTCAGTACTCACATTTTCCTCATTGATGTTAGGGCTCTCTGTCATTCTCCTCAGGCTCAGGATGTACTTACTAACGTAAGAGTGAGTCTACCAGATCCCATCTCCCATAGCCATCAATGTGTTTAGGTTTCATCTAATTAGAGAATTTTCCTCACCTCCACTCTGAACGGTCATGGAGGACTGGAATATTGCCCTTGAACAGCCATTGGATGTTAACCCAGAGGAAAGGCTCACTAGTAAAAAGTAACACAAATACCTTCTCCCATGTGGGTCACCAGTATGTGGTTGCTCAAGCAAGGAGGCATTGGTACACAAATTAAGCTCTCTGTTTAGGAAAGGATTATTTTCTTGACTTGAGTAGAAGACTTCACTACCAGGCCATCTTTTTGCTATTTAAGCAGGCAACTGAAGAGGCCTTCTTGCTGTGTGTCTCACCTTCCACAGGAAGGTAAAAGTAAGCCAAAGCCTAGTTTATATTTTCCTTCCAGCTACATGACTTTGGGAACAGTGATGCTGAATTTCATTTGCCTTCCTGTTGTTGAAGAGAACAGCTTTCTTAAGCGTCTCCAAAGCTTTTGTCATTCTTCTGCCTTCTGATGTATTTAAATAGCTTCATGTCATCTATACACTTAGCCTTTTCCTGCTTACCTCCTTGAACACTAGTAAATCATGCCTTAAGTCAGGTACTGCTGGCCCCCTTGCTGCCTTTGACAGCTGTTTGGTTACTCCTTGCTTCCCACCACTGACCTGGCTTCAGGAGCACAGCAGGGCTTTCTTACCTGCCCCTGTGCGAGGTCAGTCCACTGCCCTGGTTAGCCCCGTGCCTCCACAGGTGAGAACTCTTCAGAGATGCAAAACTCAGGCTAAGCACTGGATTATCTACAATAACTCAGTTATTCTTGCCTCATGAATCTTCACCGAGAACTGATGCCTGGAGCCAGTGTGACCAGATACACAATTATGTACAGTTATGTGTAATTATGTGTACATACACAGTCATATGTGGTTACGCTCTAAGACCTGAGCATGCAGTAGTCATAATAATCATTATAATCACTATAATGATTATAATACCTGTCTTGCAAATACTTTATAGTAGAGAGGAGGACAATGGTGGCTGAGATGTATAGCCTGTGCAGGTTAGGGTGACACCATCTACAAAGGCTACAAGGCCTCAGACATGGCTGTATTTATGCCAAATATAAATTCCACCAGCCTCTGGGGTGGCAAGAATGATATCTGAAGCCTCACAGATGCTGCAACCTTAAGCATTACCGGCAAAATACAGGTACCAACAGAGGTGACAAGTGTGGCCATTGAGCTGTTTTGTTTGACAGACCAAGGAAAACACCCGAAAGCCAACTGACACCAAGGCAGAAATAACTGTCTGTGGCCACTGGAAACTTTACCTCCCAAATGCTACAGTAAAAAGAATGGATCAATGCAACACTAGGAAGCAGGAAAATATGTCTGAACACCGGGGGAATCAAGATGGCACAAGGCAAATTGTTTACAAATGAAATAGAAGGATCAAGTCTATAGAGGAAAGCAAACACCTCTGGAGATCTGCCCCAAGTGGAGTCAAAATGCATGAGCAGCAAATAAAGCAAATGTCATATGGAAGGAAACATGATGGTTTTCCACGAGGATATAGCTAAAGGTGTAAAAGTCAGAAAAGTATTTTCAATGTACCAGAGGTAGAAATCTTCAGAAAAACACAGGAAATCCACTGGATTTCCTTGTGGCAGAAGGGAAAAACTAAGGAAGGCAAATAAAGTAGTATGCTTACAAATCACAGAATCACAGAATCTGAAATTGGAAGGGAACTCTGGAGATCAAGTCCAAGCCCCCTGCTAAAAGCACTACAGTAAGTAGGTTGAGCAGGAAAGCATTCAGGCAGGTCTTGAATATCTCCAGAGAAGGAGACTCCACAGTCTCTCTGGGCAGCCTGTTCCAGTGCTCTGATTAATTTGCATCTGACTCCTCCAAAAAGAATGGGTCATTAATCCCAAAATAATCTTTCCCGAGCTTTTCTGAAAAGAAAGACCAGCACCATTAGAAACAACAACAACAATAACAAAACAAACAGACAAACCAAACCAAACGAAACAAAATCAAAACAACCGACGAACCAACGAAAAAAAAATCCATGTGTTATACACGAATTTTTGAGAGATTTCAAGTGACAGGCTAAAAAAATTGCTAGTACAATCTGACAAAGAAAAAACTAGAAATGACAAGTAGAGCAACAATAACTGGAAACAAGTCCACCTTGAGAGAGGTGGGCCTGCACAAATCTCATGAAGTTCAACAAGGCCAAGTGCAAGGTCCTGCAACTGGGCCAAGGTGATCCCAAGCACAAACACAGGCTGGGTGGAGAATGGATTAAAGCAGCCTTGAGGAGAAGGACCTGGGGGTGTTGGTTGATGAGAAGCTCAACATGAGCTGGCAATGTGCTCTTGCAGCCCAGAAAGCCAACTGTATCCTGGGCTGCATCAAAAGGAGCATGGCCAGCAGGGTGAGGGAGGTGATTCTCCCTATTCTGTGCTTATGAGACCGCACCAGGAATGCTGTGTTCAGCTCTGTGGCCCCAGCACAAGAAGGACATGGAAGTATTAAAATGAGTCCAAAGGAGGGCCACGAAGATGATCAAGGGGCTGGAGCACCTCTCCTACGAAGACAGGCTGAGGGAGTTGGGGTTGTTCAGCCTGGAGAAGAGAAGGCTCTGGGGAGACCTTATAGTGGCCTTCCAGTACTTAAAGGGGGCCTACAGGAAAGAAGAGAAACTCTTTGTCAGGGAGTGTAGTGATAGGACAAGGAGTAATGGTTTTAAACTAAAAGAGGTGAGATTCAGATATTAGGAAGAAATTTTTTACTATGGGGGTGGTGAGGACAGGTTGCCCAGAGAAGCTGTGGATGCCCCATCCCTGGAGGTGTTCAAGGCCAGGCTGGATGGGGCTTTGAGCAACCTAGTGTAGTGGGAGGTGTCCCTGCCCATGGCAGGGGGGTTGGAACTAGATGGTCTTTAAGGTCCCTTCCAACCCAAAGCATTCTATGATTCTATGAACAAGTCCACTTTCATCTGGCTATATTCTGCACAGACTTTTAAAAACAATAAAACATTAGAACCAGGTCTCAAATGGTCCATGACACTAAAGTACACCGAGTTTTATATCTGCTTGGCAAATGGGTAGAGGCAATATCAGCAACAATTCTGCAAAAGAAAACTATGTATTGCTGCTTTGCTTGAATTTCATCAGCACTTCAGTGCAGCAGTAAATAAAGCCAAGACATCTGGGGTCAATCATTCTACCTTCCAAAGTTCCTTCAAACCAATCTACCTACAGGAATGCTGTTGTTGTAACTACTCCAGCTTGTTTCTTGTGCCACACACTGAGATCCAAGGCATCTGGGAGGGTTGTTACGTGGTTGTTAATACTATCATGTTGCAGAACTTCTACCCCTAGATTTCTGTTTTGATGACATGTCAGTTTGGTGCGAGTCATTCTTCAGTTTTCAGAAGCTGACGTACAATGTGCTCTGAAATGGTCATCACTCCCACCTAAAGGGATGGGTTTCCATAGGTCTTGGTAGGAGATCATTGGACACGGGTGTCTATGAAAAATGACAGGTGATGCACAAGGGTTGCTTTTGGAAGGGTTTGTTATTTCTCATTATAATTGAGGTTTTTCATGTTCCTCTTCTTTTACGAACACTGCGTGTCTTCCTCTCTTGTCACAAGATAGCACCTACCATTTTTTCCAGAGAAGACAGCCCAGTTTTCCTGACCAACACAAAGACCCTCAGCAGAATCCCTCACAAGCTTTGCTTAGCGTAAACCATCTCAGGGCCTGGCAGGAGGGTGCAGGCTGAACTCCTGCCAGGCACCTTGCAGCCCTTCAAAATCTCACACCGAACTGAGGACAGGTGCCCACTGCTCCCCGAAGGGGTTTCCAGGGGAAGACGACCCCAGGGTCCTACCGACGCTGCCTTCATCCACATGTCTGGGGCTGGACGGCCTCTTCCCACCATCCCAAAGCCAGCCAGCCCCCGTAAGCTGGTAGCAGAGCCTTGCACCTCCATCCCTTGTGCATCCCTGGGGTGTGTGTGCATCCCACGGGAGCGCCGCACCGAGGCGGGTTGCGCTGCTCCGTGCCCAGCCCGCACCTCCTCTCCTCGACCGAGTTTATGCTGACATCTAGTGTCCAAAGACGGTGGGGATTTCTTCCCCTGCCTTCCCCCTCTTCCATCCCTTCTGCACGGGACTTGCGCTGTATGGCTCCTTTTGTGCCGTGACCGTCGGTGAGCCACCAGTCCAGTGACCGGTTAATTCACCCAGGTCCCTCTATCCATCTGATTTCAGATAAGGAAGTTAAAGCAAAAATTCTCGCAGTTACTCCTCAAAAGCATGACCGTATTGCTTATGCTGTTGAATTCAGGGTGCTCCCAGTGCAGTGTTCCAGATCCCCCCAAACTGATGAGATGCCTCCAGCTGTGCATCCGTCCGATCAGCTGCTGTCACCAGCTGCTCTCCTCTTCCTCTTCCCAAGTTCATTCATGAGCACAGTAAGCAAGAGCAGCCCCATGCATGTCCTTAAAATCTCCCACAGCCACCTCCTTCTTGCTGGTGGTGTTTCTGGCATGTCTTTAACACCAGCTTGTTTTCGCCTAGGCTCACTTTGGTCCCCCTCATTTTTGGTGACACATACATTTGATGATTCTCTCACTAAAATACAGGTGACCTCTTGCTCATGGAGAATACCTCTGGAGATCCCCTGAGTTTCCACTGTGATCAGCAAATGAACTTCCATACTAGCTGTTTAGAGAATCCTCTCCTCCCAGTTTAAGCTTCCTCCGAGAGTCCCCAAGTGCCTGCAGACAGGGATCTCCCCACAACACAGCCCAGGAGCCTTCCTCCTTTCTTAGAGCTGTGCTGGGGCAAACTACCAGGCCTTCTTGCCAGATGGCTGGGGTGTTTTAGCTCTCCATGTCTGGTGGCAGAAAAGCCCCTCGAGGAGCTTTTCAACACAACAGGTGTCAGCTATTCTGTTGCAAATAGAAGGATGCTGGTCTTTGAAGACAGTGACATTCAGGTGTTTGAAGATAGGATTTTCGCACTGTGTCCTTCCCTCTCCCCAGTCACTGAGAGATCATGAATTTTCTGGTATATTTGGGTATCTGTTACCCATCAAAATTCCATGGCACACTCCGAGCCCCACTAACATGCAGGGAACTTGGCTTGTATGGAGACAATCTCTGGAGATTTCTTGCCTTTCCACTGGCATTAATAAACAGTCTGTCTCAATATCTGATTTCTGAGACCCCCTTTTCCTATTTTTGCACTTTCTTTGAGAGATTTCATGTGCCTGCAGACAGGGACCTTCACCCAGGATAACCTGGAAGCCTTCTCTCTCCACTGAGCTCAACAACCCCAGCCTGGAAAAAAATACTGCTAGTGTTGGGATTAGAACAAATGGAGACAGCACGGGGTGGGTGGGGGGTGTCTCTGCAAAGGAGAAAACGTGGAAAAATGAGAGTCACAGATCTGCCTGTGGGGAGCACTGTGTAGTGCTGGGTCTCTACATCCTGCTCAGCCGCTGGGTCCATGTGTGATGCTGGATAGGCCCCAGTTCCCCCGTGGGTGCAGTACAGCAACTGTCCCTGTGAGGTGAGAACCAGGCTAACATGGAATTTAAAAAAACATTTAAATATTTATGAGAAATATTACATTCAGAAGAAAGGCTGGCTAATATTATTCATCCCTCCTGGATTCTGATGTTTAATTAATGCTTGCAAAGTGCTTTGAGATGCTTGGATGAAAGCGATACAAACATGTTGGCACATGCTGTGACCCCCAGTCCCAGAGGCACCTGCAAGGCAGACGAGGGCTGCTCACCGTACTGCTGTATCAGCTCTGAACTCTCCTTGCATGGAGAACGGGTCCGTGTGGGGCCAGGCCTGCATCTTTGTCACCTCATAACCACAGCCCCGTTTCTCCTTGCTACCCTGCAGTGAGTTCAAGTGTGCTTTGGAAGGCTGGCCCCCTCAGGGTATGCTATTACTGGCTGGTATTTGCAGTGACATAAACCAACTGCTTAAAAACAACCTGGGGTTTCTGCATTACAGCATGCCGGAGAAACAAAATACAAACCAGAATACGTGCGAGCTGCAGCAGCATCTCAATGCCCCAGCGTGCCCTATCCAAGCCCTGAGATGCCACAGTCACAGCCAGACTTTGCTGAGCTCCATGTTTCCCAGGACAGCCTTGCTCTGGCGGATAGGCCCAGAAGGGACATGTCTGGGCATCTGAGAGCGTTTGGGAGATACTGAAGTGATGTGGCAGGGTCTCGCAGGAAAGCCATGTCTCAGAATGAGGCTCTCAGATGCTCTGGGCACTGGCCAGGCTGTCACCCACCCCACCCCAGCCAGCCCCATAGCTTCGATCTGGCCACTGGGAAGTTTCTGCCTCTCACAGGTGGGTCTCTCCCTATGATGGGGCAACTTCATATTTCTCCAAAGATGTGATGAATGGACCAGCTGTTGCACTTGAGGCCTGATCAGTGGTGTTCTCTTTACACCTGGTGTTACTTTATGAACCTCAGTGCTGCCCCTGCTCCTCCAAAGCCTTGGTTCTGTCTCTCAACCCCATCCTCTAGACAAAGGGGCAAGTGACGGCTTGGAGGAGAAGAGTGGGTGGCACAGAGATGAAATCTCAGCTGTGTCTGGGGCTCAGTGGGTTTCCGTCGTCTTGGCTGAGGCTGGGATTCGGAGAGATAGACACCAAATGTGGGTGGGAAACCACAAAAGCCCCCCTCCTCCACCCTACAAGGAAGGGAAACAGCTGAGATTCAGTAGTGGTATAGATTACTGAAGACAACAAAGTTAAAGAAAAAAAACTCACCCTGAATCTCAGCTGTACTCCAGACAGGTGACCCAAACACACCCTCAAGTGGTCCCCCTTATCTCTGCCCTAACTAACCCTGGCCATTTCTAAACCGCTAGGCCTGGTGGCCAAGCCCCAGCTGGGCAGGTGGCGCAGCTTTGTCATCGCTCTGAGCATCCCCTGGGGGACAGCCCGTGGCCAGCTCCTCAGATGTGGTTCCTCTTAGCAGCAGTGCAAGAGACAGGCTTGGAAACGGTGGTCAGCTTTCTTTTACAGGTCATTAGAGGCCCGGGTGAGGTCCGGATCTGCTCAGCTAACACACTAATTTGCAAGTTTCTTTGACAGTAGAGCAGAACGGGTTTCTAACCGCTCGCTTTCCAGCCTCAGCCCTGTCATGGCCTCTCACCAGTTGCCATATGGCCAATAGGCTCTCTCTGTTTTACGTACTCATTCTCCCCAGGCATCGTAGTACATAGCCTTCCGTTATGGTCTGCATTTCTGTTCACACCCAGCAGCGAGATCACATGCATTTGGAAAGTCACCATCCACCTAGAGAAGCTCACAGATGCCAGCAGAACCCGGGCCGGTGGCGAGACCTTGCTGATGCTCTGGCTGAAGAGGAGGAGACAAAGGCCAACATCTGTTGAGCAGCTTTCTGAACATCAGCTTCATTCTTCTTTCAGTTGTAGCTGCGTCAGATCATTTGCGGCAGGTGACAAGCACAAGGAGACAGAAACACACAGGCAGAGAGGGAGAAAAAGAGGTAAGGAAACTTTTTTTTTTCTGAAAAGAGAAGCTAATCTGTTTTCGTTTTTTTTTATGTTGTAACTAACTACTATTTCACACGAGTTGCTGTTTCGGCCAGGACGAGGAACGGATAGGTTTTGCCCCACTTAAAGTTCTGATGCAAAACCTTCTTGAACTTTTGACTTGATAATGCTTCTGTCTGTGCAGTTCTCCAAGGCCTTTTATTTTTAACTAAGAAGTGGTATTCTGCCTGGATTTTTCCATGAAAGGGGGGGATTTTATTTTTTTTTTTTAAAAAAAAGGAGCTATGAAAAGATCAACCTGCCTTGGAGACTGGGGATCTCACAGATCTCTTACACACATGTATAGGGACAGTTCTGGGAAATGCCCTATAGAAGGGCTCGTCACTGATGACCACATATCCCCAAGGGTTGGAAATGCACTGGGGAGCAGCCCTCCACCACCAGCTGCCACTTGCTATCACCTTCTCCATATGCCCTTCAGGAAGGTGAACTTTATTCTAAAAAACAAGAAATCCTGAAAAATAAAAGGATGCCAATATCTAGCTAACAAGGGAAGCCAGTTTATGTGTACGTACCAAGACGATGAAGGTCTGTTCTGATAATCTCATCTGCCTGGCTCACTGCGTAACACAGGCTGCAGATGCAGCCTAATCCACTAGCTCAGGGCTGGGTGAGCAGTATCTCATGCAGAAAGAGGAGTCCTTTCAATTTAAGGACACCAGAAAAGCTTTACCCCTTCATGGGCTGCCGCACTGTTAAAAACTGGAGTTTCATTTCTGGGTAAATTTTTCATCTCTCGGATGGTGAATTCTGCTCAAGCTTTGTCAGCCGCCCCAAAATATTCCGCTGCATGGTACATTAAATTTGAGCTCAGGTTATTGCTTAATGTTCTCCACTATAAAATAAGCAGTCCTCTTAAGTCCCTTGCGCATGTTATCCTCAATTCAGTTCATAAACTTTTTCTTTATCCTCCCCAACGTTTCACAAACATGGCTGCCCAAACTGCCTGCGATGCAGCAGCACTTTTCTCACCTAAACAGAGCAAAATCACCATCCCGTTCCTGCTCACTGTTCTTAGACATGCCCTTTCTGCCACAGCCTCACATGGGGACTGTGTATTCATGGGAGAACAACATCTCCTAGCCACCCCAGATATAAGGGGGCACGTTTTTGCTCTGAAGGGGCTGGTATACGCAGCCTTGCTGCACCGATGTAATCAATTTGTATATAGACCCTTTTCCAGTCCGGGCTGCACATCGAGTAGACTGCCTGTAAGATCTCCATGTTGCTATTTCGGCAGCTGCATCGGTGACACCTGGACCACATGCTGTGTGTGCACATGGCATGGGAAGGCAACAGAGGGCCTGTCTTTGGAGGACATCTTTGTGCCGTTTGCTAGTCACGGCCTCCTTGAAAGTCACCCCTGGGCTTTAATTGCGAACTTCTGGATGAAAAACTGGGTGCAAAGCCAAAAGGAGGAGGGCTGGAAGGAAAGAAATGGCGCTAGGCAGAAGGGAAAAGCTCAGAAATTGCATGCTGAAATGTCTGCGATGCAGAGGGAGGTCTTGTTTTCCTCTCTGCTGGGCTGCAGAGATGTAGCCATTTCTGGTGGTCTCCATGTGGGTCCAGACACACAGCCAGATCATGAGGACTTTGTGGCCAAATGAAACTTGGATGGTTCCCACGTGGTGGCCTCGGCACCCTGCCCCATCCCAGCGTTGGGACCTCTCCCTTGGGGGGGTGTAGGAGGGGAGGTAGCTGGCACTGCTCGATTGCATCCTCCTGGGAGCAGCTATGAAGGGTCAATGCTTGTCTTACATGGCAGAGCACTTGAGCAGAAATCAAGGCAGGGTCACAGCTGGTCTCATCTATGCTGTGTGACAGCTGGGCTGGTTCATGCTCCAGGGCTTAGTGGGACCATGGATCCCATGCAATGACCTCCAATTCTGTTGTCTCTTTGCTTTCACTGGCTATTTTTGTTGCATTTGGTCTCTTACTCTCTCTACGGCTCACACATGCCTTAATGTTAATGAGCATTTTCAAGGGAATCACTGATTAGCAAAGCAAAACAGCCAGATCAGCTTTGCTTTACATGTTTAAATTGAGAAGAAGCGACACGATCCCCACTGAGCAGCTGCACCCCACAGCCCCAGATTCACACCCAACTGAGGCACAGTCGTGAGAGGCAGCTGCATCCCTCAGCCCTTGCCTGGCAGCAGCCACAGGGGAAATGGGTTGTAGCAGCCGGGGCTGAGCAGTGTGCCCTGCTGTGGAGCTGCTGCTGCTGCTGCTGCAAGATCAAAAGCACAGCCACAAGCAAGAGCGAGGGGAGAAAACAAGGAAACCACAAGGCATGAAAGCAGCTCACAAACGTACCGAGGAGGAGATGGCCTACTCTGCAGGAGGAGTGGTTTCTGGTTTTCTTTTCTTTTCTTTTCTTTTCTTTTCTTTTCTTTTCTTTTCTTTTCTTTTCTTTTTCTTTTCTTTTCTTTTCTTTTCTTTTTGTCTTTAATTTCGGTTTCCTACAGTGTCATGCTGGTGTCGGCCTGGGGACAGCTCTCTGCAGCCACCACCCCATGAGGCTCTCTGGAGCAGATGTTCTTCAGGCCAGGCTTGGTCCTGCAGCCATCACTCCCTCACTAAATCCACTTGCTGCCACGGCTCTCTTTTTTCCCCAGCCCCTGGGGAGGCAGGGATCATTAAAAGAAGTCGAGAAGGAAATTAAAGCAGTTTAGTAAGAGGGGGAAGTTAAAATGAAATGGAAATCAATCTTCACTTGGGAGGGAGCCCTGCTCCTCCTTTGCTAGATGTGCTAATAAATCAGGTGTGCCCAGGCTGTTTCTGGCACAGAGTCTGACTAGCGTGAGATGGTTTTGGGCTATTAAACTCACTTAACCTACAAAATAAACTGGCTACGTGCCAGCTGCCTAATGGGAGTGGTCGCTGGCCCATCTCAACACTTAAATGGATCCTGGGATTCGCTTGGGAGGGGTAGAGTTGTCCTGGGCCAAAAACGCATCAGGAAATGTTCTAGCGATTTAACAGGGCTGGGGGTATGTTCCAGTGCCTGGAGACGTTCCCTGACACCACTTAATTTATGACTACCACCACAAGATACAGCTGGGCTGCCTGTAAGGAGGCTGCAGGTCTGCTATGGGCATCAGCTAATGAGACCTGCTTGCTAAGTTGGCACAGCAGGCGTACTCGCTGAGGTCTGTGAACTCCTTAATACCATTGCCCACACTATGACATGGAGGGATACAGAAGGAGGTAGAAAGACAGAAAAAAAAAAAAAAAGAGAAGTGGCGTGAATGAGAAGCAGAAGTAAACAGGGAGAGAGAAAGCGTATGAAAGAAACGCTAGCTGGAGGCAACCCATTTTCCCCACTGACTCATAAGATGTAGGTGGTCATCACCATGTTGTAGGGACCTGCCACAGACATATGGAGATTAGTGTGAATGGAAAAGGAATGGAGATATATATGTGTGTAATCACAGCAAGAAACAGCAGAACAATGTATGAAATGTGCCTCAACCTGCATCTATCAAACTGTGCAAGGTCAGCAGTTCACTGGTACCATGGCACGTGCTTCAGTTGTGGGGTTTTGTTCAACTACCAGAGAGAAAGAAGGTGAAGAACAAACTGAAGCCGTAAGATGACGGAAAATGGAGATTCCCGTACAACATAACATTATGATAATTTATGATACAACGTAAAATGATGGCACGTGACTCAGCAATTTTGCTAATTTCTACTTGATCACCTCCAGGCTTTATATAAAGTTTAATGACTCAAAATATTCAAAACCCAGCACTGAGGCTGTTAATTAGTAGATATCACTGCAGGGTGGGTGCTTACTTTTCCTACTGGTCTCACTGGGACAGGTGATGTGAATATTCGCAGCAAGGACTAGGTTTCCTCTATGGTCTCAGTATGATATAGCTCATGCAAATATTCCCTGGGGATGGCTTTTTTTTTTTTTAATTTAATTTAATTTTATTTTACTTTGTACGAGGAAAGCTGCAAATTTTCTCTGACTGTGCCTTTGCCCTCTGTTTCGCTTCTGATGGTGCACATGGCTGCTGTCTTGCTCTTGCACCTGTATTTTTTATGTGTTCATCTGTCTAGCTGTCAGATTGTCAGTCACCTGACCTCCATGTAAACATAACACTGATATTTTCATCTTCTCTTTGATAGTTTAATGTGTTCTGGTAATTCAAATTAATTTCAATATTAAATTATCCTCTACTGAAATATATTATACTTAATATTGCACATAGTACACATAAATGTAGTATTAAAATACTATCATCTTTCCTTCTTTCTTTTTTTCTTTCTTTCTTTTCTTTTTCTTTCTTTCTTGCTTGCTTTCTTTTTCTTTCTTTCCTTCTTTCCTTCCTTCCTTCCTTCCTTCCTTCTTTCTTTTTCTTTTTTCTTTTTCTTTCTTTCTTTCTTTCTTTCTTTCTTTCTTTCTTTCTTTCTTTCTTTTTTTCTTTCTCTTTTTCTTTCGTTCTCTTTCTTTCTTTCTTTCTCTTTTCTCTTTCTTTCTCTTTCTCTCTTTCTTTCTCTCGCTCTCTCTTTCTCTCTCTCTTTCTCTCTTTCTCTCTTTCTCTCTTTCTTTCCAGCATACTTTCTTCTTCCTCTCTTCTCCTGAGGAGGGAGAGTGAGAAAGTGGTTGTGGTGGAGTTTAGCTGCCCAGCAAGGTAAAACCACCACACTGCTACCAGCTATAGCTGAGTGACCTTCCCATCAGCTATTCTGCTGACTTCTCTGAAAACTGATGTGTGTTTGTTGTTGTTGTTGTTTTTTGTTATGGATCTAGATCTCTCCTCACATCCCCACTACATACCAGTCCTGTTTCTGATATCTGAATTTCTCCTTTGGTAGCAGCCAGAGTGTTCTCCCATACTCCATTAAAACGGGATCTGGTTTGTTCAGATCGCTCCCCACCGCTTGCCCCCTGAGCTTTGTCAGCTTCTGTTCATTTGAGGACACAGAGTTTTTATGTTTCGGATGCTGTAGCTCACGTAATTCGCTCATCTATATTTGTTGGATTTTACCCAGTCTTTGTTTAAAAGGTTCTTCCTTTTAATGTCAGCATACGGGTTCTGTTTTAGTTTAAATGAAGCCTCTCTTGCTTTAGATGGAGCCTGTGCTTTCTGTACAGCCCCCCAGTGCTCTCTGAGTTGCCCAGCTCCCGATAACCTCGTGCCCCCCTTCTGTACACCACTTTTTCTGTTACACTCCGCAACTCTCGCACTCCATCTGGCCCTACGCCACCTTCTAGAAGCACTTGTAGCTTTGCGCTTCCTGCCTTACAAGTTAAGTTTGCCTGCGAAATCCCTTCTGACCTGCCTCTACGCTGTCAGTGTTCACACAGTACCTTCCAGCTCCCCTGCACAAACTTGACGTCCTTCAGCCTCTGCCTCACCTGACCTGGGGGTGGGATGCTTCTGTGCTGCCCCAGTCTCCCTGTGCTGTCAGCTTCTCCTTGGCCTCCAGACGTGCCTTGGGCATCTCTGTCTGTGTGACCACAGATGCCAGGAACAAGTTGTTCTGGGACTTTCCACTTAAGGTTTTGTTACCACAGTGCAATTTCTTCTTTCTGACCTCATTCCTCCCTTTGCCTCAGACCTCTTGTTGAATAGCCCTGAGAATTCAAACACATCTTTCCAAGAACATCAGACTTGGTGGTTATCAAGATTTTTAAGGTAAGAAATAAGTAGAAAAAAAAAAAACAATTAAAAAAATACAAATAAGAGCCTAAAGATGGCATTAATCATACAGCCATAAAATCACACACAGAGATAGATGGAAGGAGACCTCTGCATGTCTCCAGCCCAACCTCCTGCTTAAATTTCGACTGACTTTATATCACAAGGCCTGAAATTAATCACTATTAACAGAGCATTTGGGTCTTCCAGGATAGCATTCCTTGGTACCGGCAGCATCTCCAGCCCTTCAGCTTGCAGCAGGGAGGAGCATTCCCACGAGGATGGAGTTGTGTGGTACAGCAGTTCTGCAGCTGGGTGCTGTCTTCATGGTTCTGCAGCTGGGTGAGTCCCTAGCTGCTCTGGGAAAACACCCTGCTGATGCTTACGGACTTCCCACAAGCCTCGCGGCATTTGGGGTGTTTTCAGGCTCCTCACAATTTGCCATCGTAAGCAGGGAGGGTGGTAGCAACCCAACATGTAGCTGGGACAACGTTGACATAAAAGACAAGACCACCAGCTGGGGAAGATGTTGTGCCATTCAGAGCCAAGGTTCACAGAAGTTGTATAAATGTGAAGAAATGCTTGATAAGGAATTTGTCCTCTGGGCAGAGCCATTTCCTGAGCCAAAAACAGCCCAGGTCCCACATACTGAGCACAGGGTGTAAAATACTGCCTGGGTAAAAACTTGTGCATTTCTGATCACAGGTTTGCAGATTTCTGATCACAGATTTGATGTTACCAGCTTGCTCAGTTTGACTGCTAATATTTTACAATTGGTGAACTTTTTAGTGCTCTTTTCCCAGGAATGGAAGGTGACTGAACAAAGCCAAATCTGCATTTCTAAAATGCTCAGCTTTGATTCCTCTGGTAGCAGTGAAAAGTTTGAAACTCTTTTATGCACCCTAAAGCCAAAAGCATGGCAAAAGACACCAACATACTCTTATTAATAAAGTTTATAATTTCTCCATTTTAGACCAACTAATCATTTTCCATTACCCAATGTGTGGTTATTGAAACACCTGCTATTGGCAGTGCTGCAAACTACCCACGTTCTTGGAGGAATGTGTAACTTGTGGAAACCTCTCACTTAAGCTCATGTAAACTTTTCATTTTACACTTCTGGGGTGCTCCAGTACTAGAACAACTGAGAGACTTGCAGCCCCATGCAGGTGAGGCAGTTCTGAGAGCTTATCAGCAGTCAGCCAGGAGACCACAACCCCCTCATTCCAGTCATAACTCTGGCAACTCCATCTCCTTCTGGCAGTCTCCTGACGAATTTTCTTTCCAGTGAAGGAAAGGAATTGGTTCTTCCAAGAAATCATTCCTAACATTTCTTCAACCTTAGGCATCTTACTTCTTTTACTCTCACATATCCCTCAATGCTAGAACAGGAACCTGATGTTAAACAAATCATTTTCTCTTTCCTTCTTTCCTCCTTTCCTTCTTTTCTTTCCTTCCTTCCTTCCTTCCTTCCTTCCTTCCTTCCTTCCTTCCTTCCTTCTTTCTTTCTTTTTTTTTTCTTTTTTTTTTCTTTTTTTTCTTTCTTTCTTTTCTTCTTTCTTTCTTTCTTCTTTCTCTCTTTCTTCTTTTTTCTTTCTTCTCTTTCCTTTTCTTTTCTTTCTTTCTTTCTTCTCTTTTTCTCTTTCTTCTCTTCTTTCTTTCTCTTCTTTCTCTCTTTCTTCTTCTCTCTCTTTCTCTTTCTTTCTTTCTTTTCTTTCTCTTTCTTTCTCTTCTTCCTTCCTTCCTTCTCTCTTTCTTTTTCTTTCTCTTTTCTTCTCTCTTTCTCTTCTTTCTCTTTTCTTTCTTTCTCTCTTTTTCTTTTTCTTCTTTCTTTTTCTTTCTTCCTTCCTTCCTTCCTTCCTTCCTTCCTTCCTTCCTTCCTTCCTTTCTTTTTCTTTCTTCTTTCTTTTCTTTTCTTTCTTCTTTCTTTCTTTATTTATTTCTTTCTCTTTCTTTCTCTTTCCTTCCTTCCTTCCTTCCTTCCTTCCTTCCTTCCTTCCTTTTCTTTCTTTCTTTCTTTTTTTCTTTCTTTCGTTCTTTCTTTCTTTTCTTTCTTTTTTCTTTCTTTCTCTTTCTTTCTCTTTCCCTTCCTTCCTTCCTTCCTTCCTTCTTTTCTTTTTCTCTTTCTTTCTTTCTTTCCTTTTCTTTCTTTCTTTTTTCTTTCTTTCTTTCCAGCATACTTTCTTCTTCCTCTCTTCAATTCTGAGGAGGTGAGAGTGAGAAGGTGGTTGTGGTGTTAGCTGTCCAGCAAGGTAAAACCACACACTTCTACTAGCTATAGTTGAGTGACCGTTCTTTCTCTTCCTTCCTTCCTTCCTTCCTTCCTTCCTTCCTTCCTTCCTTCCTTCCTTCTTTCCATTTTCTGGGCTTTCAATCTTACTCCGTGTAAAAATTGGAAGAAGGGGTGACCAACTTTGCCAGCGCTGCCTCATCTTGCCCGAGGGAGTGAAGGAGAGGTGGCACATGCAGCCCAGCTTTTGCTGCCAGCATGGACAACGTAATCTTGTCCAGAAGGAAACAATTGTTTCAGTAAAACTGTTGATGTCTCAGAATTGTGAGTGTTGGTGAATCCATCATAACCACTGGCATTTTCCCTGTTTCTAACATATGTAAAACAGAATAGCAATTAGTCAGATAAAGACCTTGAAGTGGAGAGGAGGAAGCTATGGAGTTGAAAAGGAAAGGGGTTGGTTAATGAGATAAATGAAAGGGAAAATTCAGAAACTGAGGATAATCTTCTCAGTATCTGGAAAAGGGAGGAGAGAAATCTGCATCTTCCTGAGCAATGGGAAGTATTCACTAAACCATCCTTCAGAAAGTTAATGTATGCTAATTTCTGGGGCATATTGACTTTCAGGTCTGACCCACATTATGGCTCATCAACAACAGATTGGGGTTGAGGGAAAGGATGTGATCCTGAACTGTAAAAGGCATGACAAAGATGTGGACCTGGAAGTACAAGAATGATGCAGTATCTCCTACTACTATTATACAGCTCTCAACTAGGAAGATATTTAAAGGTAAGTCTTCCAATTCAAGACCATTCTCCCCAGTATGTGGCTAAAAAATCTCTTCCCTCCTAAACAAGCTTATTTTTTCCAAAAGGCAGAGCTCCAATGTCAGATCGGTCTGAAATAAACCAGAACAGTAAACATCTGAAGGTGTCAAACTTGAGGATCTCTGATGCTGGCACCTACATCTGTGAATGTGGCTCTGACAGTAACAGCATCTCACTACATGTCGTTAAATGTGAGTGACTAGAGGGACCGTATTCATAAGGAGGTGAGGGGGGAGGAGACCACAAAGCCCTGAGAAACATCTCTGCTGGCATTCTTTATCCAGATGCATATCTTCTGGTCTGGGGCTATCGGAGTTCCTTTCCCCTCCATCACCAGGTCACGAAGTCTCTATGCTCACTTTGCTGTGACACCTTTCCTTCACCTGCATAAAGAGGAGTTGATTCACTGCCTAGGCCTTTTCTCTTTACAGTGACAATCTCTTCAAATGGGCACTTCCTGCCAGATGATGACCTCGAGCTGACTTTCATGCACAACTCACACAATTCTCAACCCCGTTTTAGCATCACATTGTTTAACAGTCACAACAGCATAGTGACACCAGACATCTTGCAAAATGAGGCCCCTCGAAAATATGTACTGAAGCTAAAGCAACTGAAGACTACGGACAGCGGGACCTGGATGTGTAACATGCATTCAGACTCTCCATCGATTAGTCAGAACATCTCCTTTAATGTGAAGGTATTAGGTATGTGACAACAAAAATGCAACCTACGTGCAGGCTCTGGAAACGGTGCTCCCTCCAGTCCCTGAGCCGAGATACCATTTTCCAGCATCCCAAGCGATGGCATTCCAGGGTCCCTGGGCCTCTAGTGCTGCAGCTGGAGGATTGCTCTGCTGCCTGAGCTCTGTCCCACACTTCCTTCCATTTCCCTCTCCAGGCTTGCCCTAAAAGATCTTCTTCTTCTTGGGATCTGTTCTCAGCTCTGGCAAGCTTGGGAGCTTTGGCTCTTTAAATCTACATTCAGACACTAACTGCTTACCCTCCTGAGATATCTTGTGGCTTTTCTCTGAGTCCTCTTTCATATGAGCACGGGGTGCATCTCTCCAGGCCAAGGGTGCACATGGGGAAGGACAGCCTTGTCTTTCCCTGCCTCTGTATTCCTGTCTCTTCTGCATTCAGGATTTGAGAATACACACTTGGAAAGAATGTATGCAGCTGCTGACAGCACCGTGACCTTGTCGTGGCATCTGAACTTCCAGAAGATAAGGGTGGAAAAAATTTTTCACAGGACAAGTGGTTTGGACACAGAGTAAAGCAATCACTCTACTTGATTTCAACGCCACAGCAGATGGACAGCTGCATGAAAACTAAACAAAGTAACCAGGCTTTGTTTGAAATACCTGAAATGCAACGTGACAGTACCGTAAAAGTGAAACTCCCCCAAAATCCAGTTGAGGCACTCTGGAGAGTACATGTGCCAGCTGCTGTACAACAGAAGATACATACAAAGCAAGACAGAGCTGGTGGTGATGCAAGGTGGAGAGAAACAGAAGGGGATTAGGAGATTGAGGGGCTGTAGAAACCTGGAAGCCACAAGAGTATGCATGGATCAATCTTCCCATCCTGTCACTCATCATTTTCTTATCTTTCCAGTGTCTGCCAACCCTCCTGGGCCACTCCCTAAAGGGGCTGAGATGACACTGCTCTGCCAGGTGTCCGGCCCCATCCCATCTAATGTCCACTTGCTCTGGGAACGTGTTAATGGGACTCAGATGGACATCAAGAAGTCAAAACAGAGTGAAACACAGGTGGAGGTGAAGGTCACTGCTGCAGGGTGTGGAACTGTCACCTTGACGGAAGACAATAACATGAAACTCAGCCTTAATTACACCGTGGGTAATGGAAATTAGTATCATATCCCTGCCTCCACCCAAAAGCCATAAAGTTCCCTTTCTATCTGTCTCTGATGACTTTTCTCCCTCCACAGAAGAGCTCCTGTTTGGATTAGCTATACAGTAATTGGAGTGACTATTGGAGCTGGTGTGTTGATGTATTGTCCTTGTATGCCTGGGCATAATGGTTGGTATGAGCTGGCAGCGGAGAAGGGTGAGTGCCCTGGTCCCTGTGAAGGATAAAGAGAGGACAATCTCCCCAGACCACAGGAGGAATCTGATTTTTCTCTCTGGAGATGGGGCAGAAATAGATAAAGGGTCAATCCTTACACTGAAAGCAGATGGTTAGAGATGGCCAGTCTGGCAGATAGTGGCAATGTCAGAAAGTACCTTAATACCACTTCAGTGGAAAAACAATTTAAGCATGAAAACATCCAATTGCTATTTATCCCTTCTCTCCTGGCAGCAACGAGCAAAAAGGATGGCACGAGCAAGACAGCACTTGCTGGAAAAGAAGACATGTCAATGTCAACAGTAAGTGAGGGCACCTGTAACGGGCAGACTGGTTTCAAGGAGAGGGGAGATGGATAGTCAAGTGGGGAGCAATGTAGCATAAGCCTGATTGGTGCCTACACTACAGCTGCATTTCAGTATTTTCAGCTCTTTCTCATGTTATGTTTATGAGTTATGAGCTACATTTAATGAATTTCCTGTTACGTCCCAAACCCATGGTAGTATTGTGCTGGCAAGCTTTTGAGCAGAAGTTTCACTTGAATTACTTTGGTGTTGAGACATGTTGGCCAAACCCAAGCAGGAGCTCTAGAATCCCAGTAAATCTGGGACATGGATATCAAGGTTGTAAATACCAAGGTGAAAGACACACAACCAACCACAGAAACAAAGGACAAAAACTAAAATTTAAAAATCCATTATGCCCATAATATGGCTCCAGTTCTGCTATCACAGTGCTGAACTACAATCTGTGAAAATCACCAATAACCTCCTGGGAACAAGGAAAGAGAAGAAAAAATCACAGGACACTGTGAGCCATTCCCTCTCCCAAATACATTGGGTGATACGAATACATCACCATGTCCTAGCCCTTTTCATGGGGGCAAGGATTTTCTCAGCAGAGGTTTGCCCTTTTGCAGGTCTTTAAACTTGTGTGATATCAGGTCTCAGAAGCAGCTGTGGAGAAACATTGGCAGCTACCCTACCACTGAAAGTGGAGAGATAAGGACAGTATAAATAATTGGATGAACCAGTTCAAGAGATGGAAATTACAGAACTTGACTTCTGCTCAACTTTAACTGGTGACAGTGGAAAACTGTAATAGTTTCACCTATGTTTTTTTCCCTTTCACTGAGAATTCAGTGAGAATGAATAACTGACAAATACCACTTCATAGTTAGGATGTGTATGTGATGAAAAGTTGGTTAGCATAACACGTGTGAAGAATTCACCTCTCTACACACGGGTAAAGACATGGGGGCTGGCTGGCTTCAAGTGTCACCTCTACGACATTAGTACTAATGCAATGCTTTTCTCTTGCAGCCGGATGAATAAGTAGTACTGCAGGCTGACAAAGTCTCTGACTGTCCCTAAACACCTGCCAGCCCATAGTGCTCTGTGAATCCACCTCCCTTCCTCTTGTTTTGATATCATTCCTTATGCCTTCGTTATTCTCACCCATAAAATGCCATGAGGGGAAGTCGTCTGATGAGGAGCCAATGCACAAGACAAGAAACCCTTAAGGGTTATGACTGAGCTCTATAAGGAGGGACACTGAATATATATACATATGCTTGTATTTTGCTCATGCACGTAATTTGTCCATCTTGTGGAACTGATTTTATATCTGCTTCTTTTATCCACCTGAGTTACAATAAATTACTTCAGGATAGTTGTGGGGGTTTTGTTGTTTTTTTTTTTTGGTTTGTTTTTTTTTTGTTTCAAGCTGTATTATTATTATTGTTGTTGTTGTTGTCATTGTTGTTGTTATTATTTGTCTGAGGGACAGTCTTCTGGCTCAAATCTGCATTTCTCCCTTTCCCCCCAGGATGTAGTATCTTGATTCTCAGTCTCCTGCTTCCCTGGCCATCACCAAGCTTCCCTAACTCCCTGAAACCTGTTTGACTTTCCTCAGCAAACCTTGGCCTCACAGCACTGCCTAGCCTCATCCCCAGCTTGCAGCCTTTACCTTACCCACAACAAACCTGTGCACAAATGAAAACATCACAAACAACGGGGTAATTCAGGAAGGCAGTTCAGGACACCAACAACTTCTGGAAAACAGAGCTTTAGGAAGCTGTGAGTGTTGATCTAGGAAGTAAGTTTGGGAAAGAGGTGACAATTTCATGGAACAAAAGATACTTGGACTGCGTAAGCCGGCAGATGCTTTTGGGAAAGCCTCCCTGAAATGTCTCTCTGTTGTCTCGAAGAAATGAGAAGAGGGAGTGGAAAGCCCAGGAAATTTACGATGGAAGCAGAAGAAAGAAAAATGCTGTTAAAATAGGTACACAGAAGTCTTGTGTTGGTATAAGGTTATTCTCCTTTCTGCTAGAGATGGGGTCATAGAGGCCTTAAGGTCCTACAGCTGTCACGGACTGTACTCCAGGTTTGCTAATTTGCTCTGGGCTTGCTGGGGAGAGGCAGAAAGAGACACAATGCTGTCCCCACACACAACCCCCTGCAGGATTGCTGGTGCTAGAGGAGGGGGTTTCCCTGTTGCCGTCGTGTCAGCATGGCACGGTTGAAAAAAGCACAGGTGGCTACAACGGCAGAGACACCACCTGTGAGCTGGGGGAAGTCTACCAGTCACCCTCCCTGTCTGAAACCTGCCACAACCACTGCTGCCCCTGGAGAGGGGACACAGCTGTGGCAGCAGGTGTGGGCCGGCCCCTGGGCAGCCACCACCAGTGCCCTGCCGGCTCCTCCACCGCTGTCTGCACGCGACACGGAGCGATGAAGGCACACCGATGTCATTTCCCTTCCCGTAGTTTGTGCATACAAAACTACATTGATTTTAGAAAAGAATAATAGTTCAGTTGGAAGGGACCTACAAAGATCATCGAGTCCAACTGCTTGACCACATCAGGGCTAAAGAAAAGTTGAAGCATATTGTTAAGGGCATTATCCAAATGCCTCCTGAACGCTGGCAGGCATGGGGCAACCACCTCACTAGGAAGCCTGTTCCAGTGTCCAGTTTTGGAAAAACCTTAGTCCACACCCTGCACATGCTCTTCTTGCTCTTGTCCTGTCCCTGAACTGCCAGCTTGCCTCGGGTGCCAGCTGATGCCCATCAGTCTGCTCAACAAGACAGGATCAGGGTTTAAGGAGAGGTCAAATCTGAGAGCTGTAGGAAGGAAAATGAGCACAGTGTCAGCGGTGCTCAATGTAATGATCACGCCAAAGTGCTTGGAATATTCTCCTCAACCAAAACCAACAACCCCTGTTATCCAGACCCTTTTTCTTCTATAACTGTCTCCCCTGCCTCCCCAGGCCCGTCCTGCCTCCCAGTAATTTCTGCCCTTTGACTGCAGCGTGAGGCCGCAGTTTGGAGGATGCTGTCGGCCCTGACCTGCCGAGGCACTCCCCTGCCTCGTGCTCCCTGCGGGCTCTGCAGCAAAGCGCTCGCAACCCTCAGCATTCAGAGCCAAATGACCCCATGTGTTTCTTTCCGTGTCCCCAAGGTCTAGAAGGGAGGACACTGTGTGCTTAACCCTCTTCTCATTTCACTTTATCTCACTGCTGAAATCCCAGCCTATTTTTGAACTTCTTTTTTTTTAAGTGTTTGCTTGATGTTGAGATACCTCAGACATACTTAGACAAGCTAGGAGAATGGGTAGTAAAATTAATGTTGTAATTCTGCGTTACAAATACAAAGCAAAGAAATCATTTTGGCTCCCTCCTGACATTATAGGTTCCCAGATTAACAGTTCAGGAACTCCTAGTTATTCACTCTGTGTAGTGTTTGGGGATTTTAAAAAGTAGCACAATTACATTCTAAAATGACATCTTTACATCCTTTACAGACAGGAACTCACTGCCTCAGGCCAGAAGCACAGAAAGGATGAAAAAGGGGTCAGTAAGATAGAGAAAACAAGAACACAGAAAGCACAACACCAGGCAGGTAGGGAGTAGGGGAAACAGGAGGATATATACACCTCTGCCAAAGAGCATGTGGCTTTATAACCACCATGGGTCTGACAAGTCTATCCTGGTACTTCATTTTCTTAAGGAAAATATCAAATACAAATATTTATGAATGACAGAGGAAAAATCTTTTAGAATGTGCCCACCTGCCTGAGGAAAAGCATCCAGCTGAAAACAAGCATTCACAAGTTTGAATCCTTTTTTTATTTTTTTTTTTATGGCAAGCCCTTAATATTTATGTGTAGCTCATGACCAGCATTAGACAAGGTCTTCTGTCTCCCGAGATGAGCTATTAGCACTTGCCCATTTTGCAGATGAATTAACCGAGAAATCTCACTAAATCTTTTCATACAGCACTAGAAATAGAATCTAAGGTTTGGATATGATAAATCTACATTGCAGTTGCTGTCTTTTGTGGTCAAATATGCTAATGTATCTGCTTGGCTGGCTTACTGTTAGCCATTAACCACACCCTGCTCAAAGAGCCAGAAAGGATGCCAGGAAACCTGCTAGCAAGCATACCAGTATCACCTCACAAGTGGCTGTGTAAACCTTAAAGTTCGCTTTGGGGCTCTGAGCCTGTATTTAAATGAATCCATGATCTGTAAGAAACATATGAAACTTCCCATGGTCACTAGCAAAGCTCCAAGTAAGAGCTGCAGACCATCAAAGCCCTGCCATTAGAAGTGGATTTGGTTATTCCATTAATGCTTCTGTTAATGCTTTTGCTTTTATGATGTTGGTGCATGTCTCTTGTTAATGAGATCTGTTCCTTTAGGCATAAAAGGCAACCACTGCGTAGAGCATTTTCCTCGCTCTTCAGAGCTGCTGTCCGGAAAGAACTGACCTATATGCAGAGAACTTTTCCAGAAAACAATTTTACAATTTGGCATTGCAACAGCAGTGTTTCTTTGGGCCTGGATGCATTAGGATATTCTGGTAGGGTACTGAGCCTTCGGACAGCAGATCACTGTCGGAGTCCAGCCTGACTCTGTAGGCATTAGAAATCACTCCAATCTCTGTAAGTCTTCCTAGGAGATCAGTCTTGGGGGTTTCACTTCTAGCATTCCTATCTTTAATTCAGAGGTGTTCAAAGCCCCAAATAAAACCTATTTTCATCACAACTTGCATATTTACACAGATTAAACCATAGAGAAATCCATTCAGATGAGATGGACAAATGGACTAGCATCTGCTTCGGAGTATGACAGCCCTAGGCTAAATGCTTTCCTTACCCCAGGGTTCATACCACTTCACCGTAAATCTTCAGTTTTGTGTTTTCATGCAAGCTAAGAACCCAGACATGTTTTCAATCACAAGAAGCCCCCTTGAGATAGGAGGACCTGTACCCATCCAGCTCTGCTCACCTTCTCTCTGGGCAGGTGTAGCCGAAGCCACAAAAAGGGCTATGGGATGCCACCACCTGCAGGGAGCTGAGGCAGGAAAGCAGTGCAGAAAGTGCCAGGAGCTTGGCTTGCAGTTCCCCTGAGAAAACAAGAGGATTTATTCACCCACATAGGCAGGCTTACAACTCACACTACAGAGACTCAACTTCTGAATCATGATGGTAATGTGGAAGCTATCACATTAAATAATTCATATAAATGGCTTTATTGGAGCTGCACGAGTGTTTACATTTATGGATATAGACCTTCTCACTTCAAGGCATAAACCTCCTGCAAATGATAGAAGTTGAGAAGAAATGATTGAAGAGGGCTGTGGTTGTCCCTTCCCACATGTCTCTGGCTCCTGCTGCTGCTAGACCAACTGGTGAGATGAACAACCATGGGGCTGTTCCACCTGGGCTGTTCCTGCATGGCAAAGAGCAGTCACAACAGCTAATGCAGGTCTTACGGAGAGCTGACCTCTGAAACTGCCTTCGCTGCTGCCCTCGTGCCTGAAAACCAGAAGGACTTCCAGCTTTCTTGCTCAAGAGTCTCTTCTTCTGCTGACCGTTCAGACCCAGATGAAAGTCTTTGGTATCAGATGAAATTCTTGGATCCCAAGGCTCTTGGGACCAATGCAGACGATATTTATAATGGCGTATGAAATCTGACAGGGTGATAAAGCTGAGCAGACCCTGAATCCGTAGGGTTACGTCAACATTAGCGAACAGATGAGCGGATCCGTAGAGGAAAACAAACAATGCTGAGGATTAGTGGCCACGCTGAAAATGTCTGGGGACTTACTTCAGAATATCCTCACCCCAAAGGAAAGCTGAGCTCTCGTTAGTCCTCAGAGCACACTTGTCGCATATCTTGCAGGTTCCTTTGCCTGAACTGTTCATGTGTTCCTGATCCAAACTGAAGCATGCTCTAAGTGTCCAGAAACATGGGCTCCCGTCCCAGCCCAGTTCGGATGGAGGACAGTGAGGCAGAGATTTTTGGGAGACACCAGTTCGCAAAAGGAACAAGGGGAAGGAAGGTGCTGGCACCTTCAATTCAGGAGAAAGTAACTGAGGAAACGGAGATGTCCATGGGCTTGTGAAGGCTTTCTAGCGTGGATCACCCTCTCCGGGGTGACAACAGCTGGGGGGGAGCCGCACCCTTCTGACACAACCTCCGAGCACTCCTTCTGCTCTCCCTCCTCCTCCTCCCACTCCCCGTCGGTGGGACCACGCTGCCGGCTGGTGACAGAGGAGCACACCGCAGCAGCCACGCCTCGTGCCCCGAGCACCACGCTCCCCGGGCACCCCTCGCGGACGCCGCTAACCCTCCTGCTTTCCCCTGGCGTCCTCACCGCCCTGCCGGCGGCATCCCCCACGGGCCGGGTGCCTCCTCGTCACCCTCCTCCCGCGGGGCCGCCCGCCTGACGAGGCGGCGGGCGAGGCCGCGGCCGGTCCCGGGGGCGGTGCGGCGGCTCCCGCCCGTCCGTCCCGGCCCGCCCCCCGGCTGCTCGGCCCGGCGGCGCTCCCGCCCCTCGCCCCCCGCCGTCGCCCCGCCCGAAGGACGGATGGCCGGAGCGAGGGGCCGGGGCGGCTGCCTGCGGCGTCCGCTGCGGCGGCCGCGGCCGGAGGCGGCGGAGCTGGGCACAGCCGCGCGGGGCGCCCGTCGCCATGGCAGCGCCTGCTCCGGCGAGAGGTAAGATGGGGCCCCCGCCGCCGCCGCCGCCATCGGCCCCCGCCTCGCCGCCGCCGGTACCGCCGGGCTCGGCTCGGCCGCCCCCGGCGCCCCGCCAGGTGCCCTTGTCCCCGCGGGGCGGGCTGGGCTGGGCGGCTTGGCCCGCGGCCGGCCATCCTGCGCGGGAGCCGGGGCTCCCCGCCGCGCGTGTGGCCGGAGGGGGGGACTGCGGCTGGCGGCGGAATCGGGCCCCGCAGGCGGCAGGCACGGGAGGGCTCCCGCCTCGTCTGGGAGCGGCGTGGGCCGCGGCTGCACGCCGGGTGGGAAGGGCGGCAGAAGGGGAGGCTGCGAGGAAATTCGGTCCCCCGGGATTAGCGGGGATGGCTAGCTTCATAATGGACCCCAGAGGCCTAACTGCAAACGTGACGGTATCGGGGGGGGGGGGGTGGGGGGGTGGAATAAGACGAAGCAGAATGGGGACATCTCCGACCCAGCCACGATAAACTGCTCCAAGCGGAGGGAAAAGCAGGAAAAGCCTCAGGTGGTTATCGGGGAGGTGAGAAGACAGGGAGACCCAGAAGGATGGGAAGGGTAGGAGCTGAGGGCCACTCGCGCAGACTCGGGGTCACGGATCCACCCACAGAAAGACTGAGTTTGTATCAGTTCGGGATGAGGGGCAGAGCAGGCCGTCATCCTCCTGGGGCATGCTGCTTGGGCATAGCCTGCAGGGGAAGGCAGGAGGGGGGCTGAGCCGGCAGCACCAAGGGTCACCGGCAGAGGTGGGTGCTCACAGGACCGCTTGCAGCAGTCTGGTTCACTGGGTGTGGGACTGCTGTGTCTGGAGACCAGGGCTGCTTTAGCATAAGTGCAAGGTGTGTTGGCAAAAAGGCTTGTGCTACAGGACTGGGGGATTTCGGTGCGTTGCTGGAGTAGTGAATCACACCCCTAGATTGGATGGGTTGAGCGCGTCAGGTTAAAGTCCAGAGTACTGACAGAGAGAAGCAGAGGTCCAAAGACTGGCGTGGCTGTGGGAGCTGTACATCAGGAGCGAGGGGTGCTGGCAGGGATTTTTGGGGAGGACAGGACCGGAATGGCAGGGAGCAATGCAGATGAAGGCATTGGTTTAAAAGACGGCATTATTAATATTCTGGGTGGGGAGCCTAAGACTGGAATAGCAGGGAGAGCAGGGTGCCTCAGGAGCTCTGGAAGGGAGCTGCTGGGGACCAGAGGTATGTAGGTACCGGCACAAATCTGGGTCTTCTGTTCCCTGAAAGACACAGGAAGAGCTCTGCAAAACCTAAGTCATGACAATGTGTTTGTGTGGGCAAGGAGAGAGAGAGAGAGAGATCTGGGAAGACGGTACGATCTTAAATTACTTTTTTCTTTTCTCTCTTCTACAGTGAACCTCATGCCCTGAATCTCCAAGGGAACCTTTGTAAAGGACCTTCCCCTCCCCGCCATCTCCTTATTGTTTGCTAGCTCTGCCCTGCGCTGTGCAGGGAAGCTTGAAAGAGCAGGCTGAGCCCTGGAGGACAGCAAAAAGGACAATGCAGTGAGGGTGCTGCGGGGTCTTGGCTAGGAAACTCTCTGAATCTTCTTCCTCACCCTTCACTCTCCATTGATGGCTCTCTGACAACCTTGCCAGGCACATTACCTGGCCACGAGCGTGGCATTTGGTGAGGCAGAGGTTACACGCTGTGTATACACCACCCCTCACCTTTTCTGTGGGACCTTCATCTTCTCTGAAACTCTTTGCTAGTTCCTCGTTCACTAGGACACTGGGCAACAGGCACCCACTGCTATCAAACTGTCTGGAGTGCCAGCATTCTGTTTGTCTGTGGCCTTCACCGGTCCCAGGAGAAGGTGGTCCCTGAGGCAGAAGGTGTCTGGGCAGCACATGCAGTAAGGGGAGCTTTTTCTTTGGGGGAAGAGTAGAGGAGGGGAATGAAATAGATGGAGAGGAAAAGAAAAAGTGAGCATGAGAGACTGAGGGAAGAAGCACTGACAAGTGTTCATGAGAAGGAACGAAGGTGGAAGAAAGAAAGAGAACGGAAAAAACAGGTGAAAGAGTTAGAGCAAGTGAAAGAAATATAAGCAAACAAAAGGGAAGGGGGGGACTGAAAGTGAGACAGAGTTGAAGGCTGTTAGGCCTCGCACCTGGTGACAATGCCTTGAGGAACCCCTCCAGTGTGCGTGCACCGTGCATCACCGCAGCAGCAGATGAGGAGGGACGTGGTTCCCCCGGCGCGGAGTCTCATTCGCCCTCTTACAGTAACCCAGTGGCAGGGACAGGGCGCAGCCTAGCAGGGGTGGCAGCATGGGGGACTCTGAATCAGAGTCCACCTTGCACAACAATTCACTGTGGTGGCTGGCATGCGGGATGTTAGCCCTGTTGGCCAACTCTTGGATTATCCTCAGCATCACAGCCAAACAGCAGAAACACAAGCCCCTGGAGCTGCTGCTCTGCTTCCTTGCCGGGACTCACATCCTTATGGCAGCAGTACCCCTCACCACCTACGCTGTGGTGCAGCTGCGGCGCGAGTCCTCCGACTATGACTGGAACGAGAGCATCTGCAAGGTCTTTGTCTCCACATACTACACCCTGGCCCTGGCCACCTGCTTCACGGTGGCCTCTCTCTCCTACCACCGCATGTGGATGGTGAGGTGGCCGGTCAACTACCGGCTGAGCAATGCCAAGAAGCAGGCTCTGCACGCGGTCATGGGTATCTGGATGGTATCGTTCATCCTCTCCACCCTGCCCTCCATCGGCTGGCACAACAACGGCGAGCGGTACTATGCCCGTGGCTGCCAGTTCATTGTCAGCAAGATCGGGCTGGGCTTTGGCGTCTGCTTTAGCCTCCTGCTCCTCGGAGGAATCGTCATGGGCTTGGTGTGCGTGGGTATCACTTTCTACCAGACCCTGTGGGCGCACAGAAAACACCAGCAGTGCCGCCATCAGAGGGCAGAGGAAGCATCGTCCTGCTCATCAGCACACAACACTTTCAACGTGCCGGCCATTGTGGTGGAGGATGTGCGAGGCAAAAGGAGGTCCTCGCTGGACGGCTCTGAGTCAGCCAAGACCTCCCTGCAGATGACCAACCTCATCAGCGCTATTGTCTTCCTGTACGACACGCTCACTGGGGTGCCTATCTTGGTAAGCAGCGAGTTCTCCCTTTCCCTTCGCAAAGCCTGCAGTTAAACTAGATTTCTGTCTGTCTCCGGTTTTAGAGAAGAAACTCTGTCTCCTGTCCACCAGCCATAGAGTTGCCACATCTGAATCTGTGCTATTTGGAGGAGTGATTTTAAAAAGGTTGAGGTAGTTCTCTCACCCTTCCACAGGAACATTTTCCTAAGACAGGTCCGAGCCTGGGGAATACACCACACAGCCGAAAGCACTGTGGAAGTTTTAAGTGGCTGAGAGGAGACTGGAGAGGAGATTATTCTACAAATGTACAGGGGCATCTACCTTTGTAAGAAGGATGAGATTTCTGTCTCTCCAGTTTGCTTCTGGAGAACAGATACACCAGTTTTAACAGCTGTTGTAGAGAGTTGTCTTTTTCCTTCTGCTAGTATGTTTGTAGTCAGCATTCAAGTTTTGGCTGGCTGGTCGATTCTCTGCAAAACTGGAGAGCTGAGGAAGTTCTTAAAATGAACTATTAAGAGAACAGAGGCTTTAATCATATTTTTTTCCAGTCGCCATGTCTTTTCTTTGTACCTATTTAGCTTCAGCTCATAATGAGCACAGGGAAAAAGGGATGCTAACACCAAGTCTCATATTAGAGAGATCACAGCTTGCAATACGCTCCAGCAAACCATGAACAATTTTTCAAAGGGGCATGGGGTATTAACTTGATGAACCCTGTACTGACAGATTATATTCTACTACAGAAGTGACTCCTGTTATCCTTCTCCTTTGATCCCCACTTCTGTCTCCTTTATTGGCCTTGTTTCTCTCTCCTACCATCAAGGTTGTGAGCTTTTTTAGCCTGCGCTATGATACGGCCCCCACCTGGATGGTCCTCGCTGTGCTCTGGTGCTCCATGGTGCAGACCCTGCTGCTCCCCTCCTTCATCTGGTCCTGCGAGCGCTACCGAGCAGATCTCCGCACCGTGTGGGAGCAGTGTGTGGCTATCATGTCTGAGGAAGACGGAGATGATGGTAAGCCCCTCACCGCCCTACAGTCACCTTTCTTCAATAACCCCCTCCCTGAAAGACTACAGAGGAAAGAGGGACCTGCCTTGGGAAAAGGACGTAATGGCACTGGGAGAGATGTTGTGGGTGGCTGTATGGGATTCCTGCTAGAGCTTGGATTCAGTAACCATGTATTCTTTAAAAAATTATTTTGAAAATTTATTCCGGAGAAGGCTCTGCCATTCACTTGCTGCCTTAGGACTCGCTAGCATCCCAGCAAAATCAGTGCAACAACCTTCACAGTAGATAGAAGAGTAGAGATGATGTGTAGCTGTCAAACCACGTTGAAAGAGACACACCCCCAGGCCTCAGCCCAAGTTGCTGATCCAAAGGTCCAAGTTCTGGCAGGGAGAGATTCCAAAGTGAGACAGAAGAAACAAGGTGGTCTTTGTGTCCTTTAGTCCTGCTGGCAGCAGAAAGAAAAGGTCCTTGTTCAGAGATGAGTCTCGGTGGCTGCAAGTAGTGCCGCAGAAGTCAGACAAGCGTTAGGATGGCATCAAGGTGCCCTGATAATGCTCATCTTCTGTCTGAGAAGTGTTGCCTGTCATTCTCTTTGCCAACAGATGGCGTGTGTGATGATTATGGTGATGGCAGGATCTGCAAAGTGAGATTTGATGCCAACGGTGCTGCAGCTGTGAAGCGGGACTCTCGGGATATCAAACTGCTACCCATGCACCACATGTTGTTGCCCCAGGACAAGGTGCATTATCTGCAGGTGAGCTGCCGGCTGTCGGGACAGCCCCACAACCCACGTCCTTCCCTGTCGGTCTCCCATATGTTTGTGTTCTGTAGGCTCTCTTCTCTTGGAAGGCCTCGGGTACTCCCCTTCCGTTCTGTCTCTTCTCCAAGTCTTCCATCACCTGCCTCCTTCTCCATTTCCCAGGTCCCTATCTCCCGGAGAATGTCACATGATGAGACTAACATCTTCTCCACCCACCGCTCCACTCCATCCTTCCTACACAAGTGGTCTTCATCTGACGACATCCGCATTTCCACCCCCCGCAAGCCTGGAGTCCCCAGCTTCTTGCCTCCTCAGCTGCATGACTACCAGCACCGCCGGCGGCCTCCAGAAGATGAGCTGACAACCCTACGGCAATTTTTGGAGGGGGGGCTGGTGCCCCGGGTGTCCAGCTCCAGTGCCTGCTTCTTCCGAGATGAGATCACCACGTTCATCGACGAGACGCCACAGCCCACCCCAGCCTGCAGCCCACGGCACTCCCGTCTCCCGCTCGCATCACGCCGTGATCGCCGCCTCTCCCTCGGCAGCAGAGAGGAGGAGAGCGCTGACCGGCCGCGGCGCTGCTCGCTGGCTGGCAACGAAGCCTGGCATCTGCAGGATGGAGAGCAGGCGCCACGCGAAAGGACGCCTGAGGCCTGTGAGGCACAGACCTTCCAGGATCCCAAACTATGAGAGACAGCATCGGAAACATGCAGTGCCATCACGATTTTTAAATAAAACTCCAAACGTTCCCCTAGTCCTGGGACCCGAGTACTAATTTGCATTCTCATCTTTCTCGCCAGCAGGCAGGAAACACGGCACCCCGTGGTGGTGGTGGGGTAAAAGAAGTGTGACAGACCTGCAGAACGGAGCTCTACAGACACGGACATGGACCTGTGCCTGCTCTCAGGATACAAAGGCACCCACTGCCGCGACAGCCACTTGGCACCCTTGCCAGTCCCGTCCCCTTGTGAACTCCACCCTCGCATTCGCTCTGCCCTAAGAGACAAGGCAGGCACAGAACGGTATTAAAATTCTATATTTGGAGTGTCAATCGTGTCTGTTTTTAAAATAATATATTAGTAATAATTTTGTTTCCATAGAAACAAAATGATTGGCCCAACGTTTAACGAAGCTTTGCTGCCTTCTGGAAGGGAAATGCCAAATGTGCAAGGCTCCCTCCCTCATCAGTGCATCCGGAGAGCAGCAGATTCCCAACATCCCGGGGAAGGGAATGAGGCCTGTGTTGAGGAGTCATCATGGGAGATGGGGTGAAGAGATTCCCCGTCCATTTCAGGGGAGACTTAGGCTGCCTATAGGGCCTCTGTGATTTTTGAGGCAGCCGCTGGCTTGAAAACAGTTAAATTGTCTCCGAAAAGACCCTGAGCCATGAAGCTGTGTTTCGCTGATGCGCTCTGTTGATTCCAGCATGCGCTTTGTGACCGCGAGAAACACAGAGGCCAACGCTCCTCACCCAGACAGCAGCCAGCTAGGGAAAGCGTGCGAGGCCCCCGTCAGCCCACGCTGCCAAAGCTGGGAACGGTGGGGGCTAAATCAAGCTTCTGCCCCGCAGAACAACCAGGAGGGATGCACGGTGGTGGCGTGCGGTGCACGGACCCCCTCCCCCCAGCTGCTGCCGGTGGTTGCAGCTCGGGGTGAAGCGTCAGAGGGGCTGCAGCCCATCCGCGTCCGTATCCCGCACCTCCCCGGCCCTTTGCTACGCGGTGCCCCGGCGGCGGACACCCGGGCAGGGCGCACCGCGCGGCGGCGCCCGGCCCCCGCCGCCCGCCCCGCTGGGCGTGCCCAGCCCGGGGCCCTCCAGAGCCTCCTCCCGCTGCCGGCCGCCCCCCGGACCCTCCTCCTCCTCCTCGGCGGCTCGGCCATGGCCCCGCTGCCGTCCCTCTGCCTCCTCCTCCTCCTCCTCCTCCTCCTCCCCCCCGATGCCGCCGCCACGTCCCCGTCGTCGTCCCGCCTGGTCCCCTACGACCTGCTGTACGCCGACGGCGTGCGGGCGTACTTCGCCCGGGACTGGGGGCGGGCGGCCGAGCTGCTGCAGCGCGCCCTGCACAGCTACGCGGGGCTGCGGGCGGCCCGCCGAGCCTGCCGGGCCGCCTGCCGCCGGGAGGCCGCCTTCCTCGGCGGGCCGCCGGCCGCCGGGCCCTGGGAGGCGGCGCTCTTCGACCGGGTGCTGCAGCGAGCCGACTGCCTGCAGCACTGCCTGGGGAGCCGGCTGGGAGCCGCGCCCTCCGCGCACCGGGCCAGCCACGCCATCCGCAGGGACTTCGAGCAGAGGGAGCCCTACAACTACCTGCAGGTGGCCTTCTTCCAGGTGGGGCAGCGCGGCCGGGATCACCCCCGGGGGTCGTTACCCTCGGGGAGGGACCGAGCGAGCCGCAGGAGCCGTGGCACAGCCCTGCCGTGGCCGTCCGTGGCACTTCTCCCCCTGGGGAAGCGGAGGAGGAGAGGGTCTGCGGGCAGTGGGGGCTGCCAGGGGCAGCACGGGGCTCTCTCGTGTGCTGTGGGTGCACCCGGGTCACAGAAGTCAGCAGGAGCAGCTGGTGTGAAGGGTGGGTCTGAGGAGAAGTGGGAGTTACGTGTGCTGGCTTTCCTCCGCAGCTGAAGAAGCTGGATCAGGCCGTGTCCGCCGCTCACACGTTCTTCGTCGCTAACCCCCAGCACCTCCAGATGCGGGAGGACATAGAGAAGTACCGGCGTATGTCAGGGGTGAAGTCAGACAACTTCCGAGACCTGGAGGCTGCACCGCACTGGGTAAGGGTTCGGTGCAGAACCCAGCATCTTGTACCAGATCCTGGGGAGCGGTCTGGAGCCCTGATCTGTTCCTGCACAAGGGCCATGGCTTGAGACAAGATAGCCACATGTCAGTGGAGGCACGCTATTGCAATTTTGACACAGAGGTTTTACAGTGACAATTACAGCAGGCTGCAAGGTCTTGGAGAAGTACATTTAACTTAACTCCAGAGAAATTGCACTGTGTGGTGGGCACGATCCGGGCAGGCCCCTAGGTATTAGCACTATCCAGAAAGTAACTCAAAGTCTCAGGGAGTCCTTTTGTGTCGCCCACGCTAATGGGGAGCCTGGATCTGTCCTTTGTAGGAAGCATATGAGGCTGGCGTGCAGCACTACAACGCAGATGAGTACCTGCAGGCTGTGGACAGACTGGAGGAGTCGCTCAGAGAGGCACTGTCAGCACTAGAAGAGTGTCGTGCCCTGTGTGAAGGGCCTTTGGAGGAGGAGGAGGAGGAGGAGGAGGAAGAGATGCAACCTGGCCTCTATGAAGCCATTGCAGGTAGTGTTAGCGGCACGGAGGGATGGGTAGGAAGGCCATTCTTCCCACAGTGGGCATGCCCTATTTTCCAGTGCTCATATCTGACAGAAGTGGGAGCTGCTGGCTTTCATTGCTTCTCTTTCTTGCAGCCCATTATATTCAGGTTTTGAAGTGCAGACAGCAGTGCGTCCTTGAAATTGCCACAAAGCCAGGGCGGATTTCTGCCACAGAAGATTTTATACCCTCTCATCTTGATTTACTACAGTTTGCCTACGATCAAGGTGAGCAGAGCTACAAACCAGTGGGTGATGCCATGGCACCCCTAAACTTGCCACTCGCCTCTGGACCTGGAGGGCACAATGTCACAGGGAGAAGCAGCCCACTTACCTGAGCTCTGCCTCACCCCTTCTTCTGTCCACACCTCCCCTGCTCTGCCCAGAACCTCTCTTCTCTTGCTCAAGCCCAAGCCTAAGTCTGTAGCCACCTTGGGAGAGGTCTCTTGTTCTCTGCTTCAGTCTCATTGTGTAGCTTCTGTAACGTGGCTGTTTCCACTGTGCGTGGAAAAGTCTTTCCTACAGCACCCTCCATTTCAAGTCCTCACTCCATGTCAGGCTCCCCACATCTTATCTAGAGCATATGCACGCATGCATCTCCTGTCAACAGTGGTGTTCCTTCCCAGTCAGCCCTGTCTGCCCTAGGTGAAATGATGGCTTGTCATGACATTGGTCATTCTGTCACTTTTACTTGCACATCATCTCTTCTCTTTGACACTTCCACTCCCTTTTACACTGACCCAACTGCCTGTCATCTCCTCTGTCAGACCACTGGTAAAACTTGTATCTCAAAGAAGCCTCTAGGCTCCTCATCATGCCTGTTCGTGAGGGATGTGGGACTGTCCTTCTTCCTCATATATCTTAAATATATAATATAATATATATATATATATATATATATGTTTTTTTAAAAGATATACTAAATATATATACGTGCATATATATATTATATTTAAGGCATGTATTTAATAAATATATTAAATATCTATAGAAAAATATTTATTTTAAAATATATATTTATTTCTCTGTCTCCTCTAAATGAGCTCTCACTAAATATTGAAAGTGGGCCCATTCTTTGCCTGGCTTATTCCCTGTATTCTCTGTCCATTGCTCAGTAGAGGCACAGCAAGGCAGGGATTGGTGTGTATTCAATGTTAGGCCTCCTACTGCCAGATCCTGACCAGGACTTCGGCTGTAGCTGGCCTATACATATTTGCTGCTAACGCCGAGTCTTTCAGACATACCTGTTTGTTCTGTTTTGTCCCTGCCCAAGTTGGGAACCAGGCACTGGCTGCTGAATGTGCTGCTTCCTATTTGCTCTTCTATCCCACGGATGAGCCAGTATTGGAGAAAATGAAACAGTACCAAACAGAACTTGGAGAGGACACAACTGTCACAGCAAGAGAGGTAATTACAACCCCAGGTCTGTACTTTCTGGCCCTCCCCTGTCCCATGCAACAGGATCCCAGGTCCAGGAGACAAAAAGGGAAACGTCTTAATGCAGATATGTGCCAAGCCCAAGACTGAAGAAATTGGAGCCTGAGTTTGCTTATAGTCTGTACCAAGCAGGGTCTTTCTGGGACGGAACTGGGCCCTCATAGCAAACAGCAATGTGTGGCAGAAGGTTTCTGCCCTGGATGGGGATGTGGGTTCTCTTTTGTGGAGTGGTTGTTTGACAGCCTCTTTGCTTCCACAGAATATTCACCATTATGTGCAGAGATCTCTGATGGAGAAGAAGTTGATTTACTATGCAGTGGAGCATCTAGGAGGAACTTTTAATGACCCTGTAAGTAATGATATCATCTTAATCTTCCTTCCCTGATTTCACCAAGACAGTTGCTTGATCTTGTTTCGGTAGCACCTGATCCGGAAGGGATCAGATGCTGGTGAGAAGGATCCCCAAGTACTTGCGAGGTGGATTTTTAAGGCCTTTCTGCTGCTCCACAACTTAAGTTTGTTGGAAACTGCTGTAGTAAGCATACACATTAGCCCAATCTGATTGTCCTCAGCTTTAGGCCAGAACCATTGGTGTGATCTTCCGTGGAGAAGGGGGACAAGAAACTGGCTGTTTGTCCTGATCTGCTGTGGGAGAAGTTTGCTTTGTGCTGAGCCACCTGTATTTGTTCCTACAGGATCTTTGGACTCCAGATGAGCTGATTCCTGAAAATCTAAAGCAGAAATACAGGTAAGGTTGGATGAGTTGACTAGGACTGAAAAAGAAGTGTTGGAAGTAGGGGATGGGGGCAGACTGGCAGGGGTGATATAAGGAACAATAATACCGAGGGATTGGCAAAACAGGAACAGCAAGTGAAATGCTGACCACAGAGGAGAGTTAGACATAGCTCTGTGTGCTGACAGCCCTGGTCTGTGTTTTTTCCCTTGCTCCCGAGAGAGGATCAAGAGAAGCAAAAGCAGGAAACTCTGGATGTAGAAGAGAGGGAGAAGAGGGGTGAGTAAAAACTTGAAGAAGGATTTGGATGCAGTCAGCTAAGCTAAATGCTGTCTTTGCTTCCATCCTCAGACATTTGAATGCTAGTGTATATGCAGACTGACTCGAATGGCTCAGCACATCTTCTCACTGTTTCTTTTCTCTATCTGTGATGCATGTGTAATCTTGAAAAATCTCGCTGCATTACCTCTCTGGGATGGGAACTTAAAGAGCACTGTGGTTGGAGAAGCTGCCTGGATATATGACAAGCCTGTGGACGTGCAGATCCCTGTTCAGTGCAGCTGGTGTGGACAGGCAGGAGCGTCTGCACGAAACCTGGTTCAACTCTGCCACCCCATTTCAAACAACATTTTTCTGAAGGGGACAAGGAGAAGGCAGGGGGGAATGGAAACTGGAAACAGACTATTCAGCTTGGGCAAGTCTTTCCCTGAAAAACACCATTTCAAATGTTTTGTGGCTGAATGCTAAAGGCTGCAATGCAGAGTCCTGTATTCTTGCTGGCCCTAATACTCTTGCAGGACTCTATCTTGTCATCTTTGCTTGAAATAGCCCCAAGTGATTCTCTTGCTGTGTCATGTGAAAGCAGGTCATTCTGAGAGCCTGAGTGCATTGGCATTTCTTACCATCCAGAGGGGAGGGGAGGGGAGGGGGGAGAAGACCAAAGATCAAAAGATTAAGTTATTACCTAATACCCGTCGCTTCTCTTTGGGACTGGAGAAAATAGGAAGATGCATTGGAGGTACTTCTGGGATAAGATGCATGATAGAAAGGAGGGTTGATGGAGGTGTTTACCTGCTTCTTTTCTCCAGAGCCTCACTCCAGGAGGCTGGACCTGTTCTGCTGCTGCGATCCACAGTGTATTCAACTGTCCCCAGCTCCCTGCTGCTCTCCCAGCAAGCCCCAAGTTTCTGCTGGCTCCTGAAGCACTTGCTGTAGGCCAGCTCCCCCAGCTGATGCTCTGGTTCCCCTGAAGCATGTGAGGGGTGCAGGTGGCCCAGATCTGCAAGGAATTAGCGCTTCTGGGGAACTGTCCTGTCTTCCCAGAGAATGTATAGTGTCTCTCTACTTCCTGGGCCAGGCTGGGGGTTGGTGTCTGAGGGCTTCTTATCCAAAGCTTGCTCATCTCTGTCTGTACTTACTTCTCCTACAGGTCCTTTGCCTTTTGAGGGTATCACTGTCACCATGGATTCCCGACAGATGAATGGAACCCACAGGGTTGTGTTTGACAGAGTCCTGACAGAGTCTGAGTGTAAAGACCTTCTCCGGCTGACGAAGGTGAGGCCTGGATATTGTAGGAGCTGCCCTATATGTCCTTTCCTCCTCAGCAGGTCAGACCATAACGTTGCTGTGAGGAGAAAAGGCAACCTAATGTGTGTCCTCTGCATTGTTCTGCTCCAGGCAGCGGGAGGAACAGGAGATGGCTACCGAGCGAGACGCTCCCCTCATACCCCACATGAGAGATTTGAAGGGTTAACTGTTCTGAAGGCCATGCAGGTAAGTGGCTCTGTGAGTCTCCTTGGTTGTCCATAAAGCATGTTTACCACCCGAGCATTTTTCTTTGTGAAGTGCTCTCTGGATAGGGTCCTGGATGTGTTATCTTCCTTACAAGAACATGTGCAGCTTCTCCTGAGCCTCCACATTCATGTTAAGGCACACTGTACATGGAGGGCTTGATAAGCACCTTCTCTCTTGTGGGGCAGGATTTCAGGATTGCTATTTGTCCCTGTGCAAGAGTCTTAAAGACACGCATAGCTTAGAATTGTGGAATAATTTAAGGTGGAAGGAGCCTCTGGGGATCTCTGCTTCAGCCCCCTGCTCACAGCATAACTAACTCCAAAGCTGGACGAAATTGCTGAAGGCTTTGCACAGGCAAGTTGTGAACATCTCCAAGAGCAGAGATTGCCTAGCCTCTATGGTACCTTTCTCAGTGCTGTACCACTCTCAAGGGGAAGAAATTTTTCCTTATATCTAGCCAAAATTTCCCTTGCTGCAACTCACACCCGTTGCTTCCTGTCTTTTCTCTTTGTCCCTCTGAGAAGAAACTGGTTCCATCTTCTTCATAACCACCTTTCAGGTGCCAGGAGACTGTAGATGGATCCTCCCTTGGCTTTCTCTACTCTAGGCTGAAGAAATCCAGCCCTTCCAACCTTTCTTCTAAGTCATGTGCTCCAAGCCTCCAGCCATCTTAAGACCCTCCACTGAAGACTCACGCCAGTTTTCCCTTGTCCCTCCTGTACTGGGGACACAAAACGATGCATTCCAGATGTGCTTCATGCGCTAAGTAGAGGGAAAGAATCACTGCACTGTATAGTTGCACTCCTGACATGTTTACATGAGAAAACATGTTCCTTTCTTACATGTGTGACCACAGGACTTTATGCAGATCTGTTCTTCTGTACTGTGTACATGTGTCATTTCTTAGAGTGTCTCTAAGTATTCTAACAGGGTTGTTTTTCACTTGTAGCTGGCCCAGAATGGGGACGTGGACTGGAGAGATGCCAAACTGCTTCTGCAGGCCAGTGAGAAATCACGGAAAATCATAGAATCCTATTTCACTCCTGGAAGGAAACTGCATTTCTCATTCACACACCTTGTGTGCCGCACAGCTGTAGAAGGTAAAGAATCCTTCACCCTGTTAGTCCCTTTCTCGTGGAGAGTCTGCTTTCCAGTCCCAGCCACACACTCGCAGGAGACTCTCATCCCTTTACTCTCAGCGCACCCCTCACTCTATTCCTTATTCTTTCTTGAGATTTAAAATGCCCTTATTCCTTTTTGCAACTTCCCTTTTCAGAGGAGCAGGAAGGTCGCATGGATCTCAGTCATCCTGTCCATGCTGATAATTGTCTGTTGGATCCTGAGGGGAAAGAGTGCTGGAAAGAACCACCTGCCTACGTCTACAGGGATTACAGGTAAGAGAAGGGGACCTGCATTAGATCATGTGGAGATCAGAATGTCTTCCCAGCCCCAAAAGAGGATGAGCTCAGCTTGTAGAAACCAGGCCGTTGGTTTGGGTTGTTGGCTCAAAGCCAGCCAGGGCTGTAGCATCAGACAGAGGGCTCCATCAGTGGCTTCAGATTGAGGTGTAAAACACCTCCTCTAGGCTGGGAAGATCTACCCTTTATCCCTCCTCCCTCTCCACATCCAGCATCGGCAGAGAGCAGGATGAGACTGGGAGGCTTCTTGGACCTAGAACCACAATATTAAATTGTCTTGTCTACTTGTCTATCACAATACTACAGTCCACTTCTAGCCCTTAAGACAAGATATTTCTTTAAATCTTGTTCTGTCTTTCACAGCCTAACTGATCCATTGTCCACACATTACAGGAGAGGGAGAACGAGGCTCCTTGGATTTCCTTTGTTTGAGCTGTCAGTGTATTTTGGTGGCTGTTCTACCATGAATCTCTCTGAGGATTCACTGTCAATACTTTGTGTCCGGATTTTTCATTACATGCAGAGGTTGTTTCAGCTTGTGGCAGGTTTTGTAACTCTTCTGTGAAACAAACACATTTTCAAGATGGTGACAAGTATTGCACACTGCAACCAGGTGAGGCCAGGTCACTACAGTTTATTCCCACGATTCACCATCTCATCCTCAGGCAACCAAAAATCTTAGATGCCTTTTCTTTGAGTGGCAGCTGAACCCAAAGCAGAATTTTTCTCTGAGCAGTCTACAGTAGGGATGTGGGACTTAGAGATAATTCTGTTTGGTATCGTTAATTCCATTTCCCTGCTTCCATGGATGTTGACTTGGTATAGTCAGATCATAAAGTTACAAGGCTCTGTCTCATGACTGGTTAGCTCTCTGTCTTGTGAGAAGGTTATCCCGTCACCTCACTCCTCACTGGATAGTACGATTCTCTGACTTGTACCACAATGCATATTAAAGTATCTTTCTTGGATCTGTGGCACCGAACTGTTTCTAGGAATATTCCTGCTCTCTTGCAGAGTGAAGTGTGATAGACCAACCAACTCAACAAGGGCTGAGCTCTTCTGCTCTCTTTTTAAAAGAGGCCCCTATGCACAAGACAACCTAAGAAGCATTTTTTAAAAACTTCCTTGATCTGTTCTGTGCATTTGTGCTGTGGTCATAATAATAAAAATATTAAACAGAGTTGGGCCCAGCAGTCCAAGGGTTCCCGTAATCCTCCTCCAAGTGAACAGTACTGCTGTCAGTGCCGCTTGTGCAATATTCAGTGTGTGCTGTTCACATGCTTTTCTTCACCTTCTGTGTTCATTAGTAACTTCTCTAGTGGCACTGTTCTGAATACTTTGTTTTAAGAGAGTCCAAAACTCCTGAAATTGAGCACATTGTCTTTCTCTGGGAAATGAACTGTTTTGGCAAAGACTGTGTAACTACCCCAATCTGCTTTTAGCACACCCATGTTACATTTTAAAATGACTTTCCATTTACCTCTTGTCCTTCAATTACCTGTCTCCCGAGAAATGGATTTGAAAGCCCTGCAGACTGCTGAGGTCAGGCTAATGGGCCTGTTTATGCTTCAACCACTATTGCTATCCTCCTGCCCTTTTGTACAGGTGAGAGCTATCCTTGCTTTTCTCAAGTCGTGTCGCCATCCTGACTTCAGTCTTTTTAAAACACTGTGGGGAGAAGAGCTGTAACTTTCTGGACTTCAGGGTTGGTAGTCCTGTCATTGTCCTTATGTCTTTAACATTTTGCTTTAGCAGCCGTGGTGTTGATATCTATTTCATACACGGAGTCCATTAATGAGCCTCGTTTGTTCCTTTGGCATTCTTTGTCAGCTTAATTGAATACCAAGAGGAACTCGGGCATTTTTTTCTCATTTATTTGACTGTGGTCTCACCTGCACCTCACAGTCACCTCACTGCTTCTCTTAATGTCTAGTATGAGTAAAGAATTTTCTTGTTTTAATTTTCTTTTCCACATGCATCAAGCGTCTTTTTGACCATTTTTGTTACCCTTTATTCCTTGATTCTTAAGACATAACATTCTTTGTTAATTAATCCCCTCTTCTGGGCCTTAGATTATTCCTGATATTAAAACATAACGTCAGGACCAAGGTCCATTTAGCGCAGGGCATTGTCACAACAGTGCCACAGATGCATGCTGCAGAGTATTTAAAAATAAATAAATGAATCATTATGAGTGTGTAGAGCTAACTCCATGGAGTACTCTTCCAGCCTCTTGTGGCTTGCAGTTCAGGGACTCCCCTGAGCTAGCCACTGCTGTATTTAAATCCCCAAATGGATTCTCCTGGTAACTGGTCTAGTCACTTTTTGAACCTCTGGCATCAATCAGGTGCCATGCTTTCCTGTGGCAAACGGAGTGGGGAAACACCTCAGATAAATGGGTTTCACTGTCTGTATGTCCTTTTTCCTTTCGTCCACAGTGGCATTCTCTACCTCAATGATGATTTCCAAGGTGGGGGCCTTTTCTTCACTGAAATGGACGCTGTGACTGTCACGGTAAGTCTGGGACTAGCCAAAGAAAGGAAAGAGGACTGAGAGTGAGATTTAGTCTGGGTTGGGGGACAACAGTTGGTTATTGGATCCTACTACTCCAAAAACAATCCAGTGCTTGTGCTGTGACAGATTCAAATAGGGGCAGCTAAAGGCAAATTGAGGCAAATCTCAGACAGGGGAGAGGTTAACTCCTTTCTAGCAGAGATATTCCAGGCTCTTCCAGCCTGTGGGAGTCTGTGACCTCTGTTTTCCATTTGGTTCTCTCTGTCCCCCTCCTGGGCCTACCCTGCTCGTATACTCTGGCAGTGGATGTCTAGAGGCTCTTTGCTGTTCCACACTCCCAGAGGCAACATAATCTGTAGAAGGACAGTGTACTGCAGAGCAGGGGGTGCTGGCTTCATTGTCTCTTCTCTCTCCTGGCAGGCCAAGGTGCGTCCTAAGTGTGGGAGGCTGGTAGCCTTCAGCTCTGGCAAGGAGAACCCCCACGGCGTGTGGGCAGTGAGCCGTGGGAGGCGCTGCGCCATTGCTCTCTGGTATACACACTCCCAGGAGCATGCTGAGCAGGTAAAGGACCATGCTGGAGAAACGTATACAAGCACCTCCAAACTAGATCGGATCCCCTGGGGAATGGATTTTGAGTTTCTCCGTGGGGCAGCAGCTTGCGGTTGTTCTCTGACAAGTTACTTGGTGGAGGGGTCAGACAGTGGTGGGTCCTACAAGAGAGAAGGGCTCCAGTGGGGCTGGATGGATGTGGCAAAGACAAGGTCTGTCTTGTCAGCCCCTGTGAGCAGGTCTGAAATCCCAGCAGAGAGGGATTCATATCATTCCTCTCTATGGCTGCAGGAGCGGGTAAAGGCAGAGGAACTGATGGAGCAGAGAGCCGCGGAGCAGAACAAGCCTGATGGAGAAGAATATCAGGGTGCTGATCACAGCAGCAGATCCTCCTCAGAGTCCCTCACTCCCGATGGCAGAGCCGGGCCTGTGAGCCGGAGACACAAGCCTGGCTCGGACAGGATGCAGCAGCCCAAGCAGACGCGGGCCAGAGATGAGTTCTGAGTACACAGGGCCCCAGGGCAGGACTTGCACGCGCAGTGAGCTGGCAGGTGTTTGTAGCACAAGGACCATGAAGGCCTAAAGCAGTTTATTAGCATGCTAGAGCCATAGTGATGGGGAGGGTTGCAGCTTTCTTCTCTGTGACATCCCAGCAGCTGAAAAACAGGAGCGAGGACAGTGTATTAAGGTTAGCAACTCCTGGATCTTTCTTTACTGCCCTGCCAACGTGTTCGTGTCACTCAGAAGTAAGAAGGCAGGCTCCCCTCACCCCACTCCTCTCAGAGCCAGCTTCTTGGTCATACAGGGACAAAGACAAGAGCTGGAGGAGGAGCCTGGGGACATTCAGGAGCAAGGGCTGTCTCACATTCAGGAATTCAAAAAGGAGAAGTCTCTGAATTTCCTTGGTGCCTGCAAACTCCAGAACCTCGAGACTGGCATGTGAGAGTAGATGAGGGACTGTGAATATATGGAATAAAAGCAAAATGCTGGATACGTGTGGTGGGAGCTCGAGTCTGTACACCATGAGGGGACACATGTAGATGGGATGCTGGTGAAAATTAAATGATGGAAGGAGATTGAGCCCTCAGTGAGAGAAAACAAAATATTTGCCCAGATGTCAGATACTTCCCATAAGGGAGGGCAAGAAAGTCAGCTCTAACTGCTGCCATGACTAACCCACTGGGAAGGGAGGGAAGTACCTTTAAGAAAAAGTACTGTACACTCACATTTCACTGTAGCAAGGCCTCTTTTCTTTTTTTTTCTTCTCCATTCACCAAATTGTCCCTGAAAGCAGAAGAGATATTTCGTTTATCATTTTCTATGCTGATATAAAGACAATCTGCTGTCACTGCCCAGGGGATTAGTGTCCAGAGATGGGATTATATTGTAGCCAAACAGGAATTGAATGAGGTGGATATGGGGCATCAAAAAGAGCAGTGACCCTTTTCCTGGGAAGCATCAGAGTTGTGAAATGGGCCTCGATGAGAGCTGTGCATGGAGACTGCAACCATGGTTTGGAAAGGAAGAACTGGAGAGTCAGGGCTGGTGGTGTAAGGTGTGTATGCAGGTGCTCCCCTCATTGCTGTCGGCTCAAGGCCCCCGCCCAGTGGAAGCTCTTGTGCTCAGCCCCATCTTCATAATACTGGAGGAGCAGAACTGGAGCAGGGAAGCCTTTCCCCATTCTGAATCCTGGCATTCCTTAGCATGCAAGTTGGGGAAACCTGCATCAGCATCCTTTTTTGCCTTATATCCTTCCCAAGACCCCAGAAAAAAGAAAATGTGATACATGCATTTCAAATTCCCCATTCCTAGCAGAAGGTCCTAGCACTCACAGGTTCCTCACGGTGATTTATATGGGGGTGCTGGATGGCACCTGCTTGACAAGACCCCGTTGGAGGGGTGCGGGACCAGCATCCACGGCTCTGGTTCGCTCTGTCCAAAGGTGGCTTGGGTGATTAGAGTGATGGCCTCCTGACGTCAGATGAGATCCGTTAAAAGGTATTTATCTCAGGCTTGGGCCAAAGCCGCGGGAGAGATTAAAAGAGATTGAGGCCAAGATAATCCCCTCGCAGCATCCCACTAAAGTGGCTGCCAAAAGGCACACCACCAAATCTTTTGCCACCCCTGGCCCCTGCGCCCAGTTCTGTTTTCCCCATGCAGAGTTCAGCTTGCTGCCCAGAGAGGCTGTTTTGCCACAGGGAAAACATGGGTTTTCCTTTGGCAGAGCCGCCATGGGTGACACTGTCCCCTCTTCTCATCTCGTACAGGGCACAAGTGGCACACTGTCTCCAGGAAAAAGGCAATTCCTGTGGACCACGAGGTGCAGCAAGCCCTGCCCCAGTGGTTTATAATCGTAGATGCTTCTGGCTAATCTTTGCTTCATTAGTTTGCTGCTAATCTAAACAAAGGAAGTCAAACCTGCCTGTGATGATTTCTTCCCCTTCAGGAGCAGCGTGCTACTCTCTCTTTTCACCCCTCCCCATCCACCTGCTTTGCATTATGTCCCAATCCGATTTCCCCAAGTCTCTGGTGTCTGATTTAATTTGCCTGACGCTGCTCCTGGAATCAGCCCTCCCCCAGCCCCTCCCGTCCAGAGCCTTCCAGCTCCCCATGGGGAGATAAGTCCTGGGAGAGGCTGAGGAGCGGAGAGGGAGCCAGAGGCTCGCTGGCTGGACGGGCAGCACTGACTGGGGACTGCAAGGGGACGAGGAGCTTCTGGCCAGCAGGGAGCTGTTCTCAGCGAGGGAGGCAGTCCGTGAGTCCCATCCGGGGGGGGACTGAAACCCATCTCGTGCTGCAGAGCCCGGTAAGGATGCCACCTTGTAATCTGTGAGGTTGCTTTGGTGGATATGGTACTTGGGACCCTAGGTTTCTTGGTCTGATGCTGTGGCGGCTGTTAGAGACTTTGTACTAGGACTGGTTCCATGTGCAGGCATCTGAAGATGAGGGAGGAAGAACATGGTGTAGAAGAAGCTGGGGCTAATGCTGAGGTATCTTTACAGCGATGGTAGGCTTTGCACTGGGATGGGGTCGCTCATTCTCCCCTTGGCAGGTAAATTGCACCATCTTCCAGACTGGAAGAGGGGGTCAGCGCCTCCCCTGAGGGACCTGGCACTCGACACCCACACACAGTCCTGCGCTCCCGGTGGGCTCCTGCACACACCTCTTTGCAGTCGGCTGCTTTTCTGGATGAAGAAGCAGCCCGCAGAAAGAGAGGAAGAGAGCAGGGTAATTTTACCCTGGCCTTTGATCTCCATGACAGGAGAAGGGGATCATCTCTGCATCCGGCTCTGCAAGGAGCCTAGGGTCACCAGGGCGAGCATGCAAGGCCAGCCAGGGGATTACACAGAGACCCAGGGATGCTGTCTGCTAATATTCAGTCTTCCCTTCTGCACCTTTCCCTTTTCTGTTTACAGCCCTCTCCCAGCATCCCACAGAGAGACCGCTCCCTCCCTAGTGTGGGGGAGTCTACCCAGAGGCTAGAAAATTAGGGGGTTCAATTCCCCTTTCTTCCCACCCACTGCTTGCATCCCCCTTCCCAGGAGGAAGCGATGCAGGTGGCTCAGCAGGACAGTTCCCCAGGGTGCAGCACGGGCTCCTCCTCTAACTTTGTTCAAGGGACATAGCTGCTGCCCTGCAAAGTCATGGTGAGGCAGAAAAAGGCAGGAGGAGGAAGAAGGTGGAGGAGTTTGGTCTGCTGTGAGCAAGCACCCAAAGGGCTCCGGATGGGTCTGGCTGCCCACAGAAGTGCTACAACAGGCGCCTCCAGCAAGTTTGTCAGAAAAGGCAGGAGGGAAAAGAGCTCAGTGTCGTCATCGTGTTGGAGAGCAAAAGAAATGAAACTGCTTTTTCAAAGGTACCTAACAACTTGGTTTCCACTACTGTCTGAAGAGTCATTACTTCCAGAAAGCACGGAGAGTGCACCATTTGGTAGTCTTTACCCATAAAAACAGTCTGGGCAGCTACCATGAGCTAAGCTGCAGGTCCACAGGCAACATGCATCCCTAAAGTCCCGATTAGGGCAGTAACATGCCTTGGCCAGGCTCCAAACTCCATTCCACTTTCCCTGTTCCTGCTGGACTCCGTTCCCCCATTTCCTGACCTAAATTTACATGACAAGTTCCTCTCCTGCACACCTGCTGTGGTCCTCCTGGGAGGCAGCTGCACTCTGCTGGGGACTAGGTAGCTCACTCTGAACAAATTTCATTGGGATGTGATGGGTGGAAACAACAGGTAAAGCTGGAGCTATTATTATCATTTGTCTGTGGCTCCTTGTCCTTCTGAGGCTGAGAACAATTCCCAACTTCATTTAGATTGTTCCCTCAAAGGAACTTAAAGGTTCGGACAGAGTCCTGACCCCAAGCTGCACCTTCTGTATATTTAGCCCTTTTTATCCGTCCTTCACATCATGCCCCTGCCCTTTGATCTTCCTGCCAGCAAAGAAAGCCCCTCATCTGGTCGTGAAACTTTGCAGGGAAGGTACCTGTGAGCTGGCTCGCCCGTGCTAGTGCCAGGGTTGAGAGAAAATACACGATGGAAAGGAAAGAGACTGGTTTAAAAAAAAAAAAAAAAAAAAAAAAAACAGGAGACATGCATGAGAGTCTTGGGACCCAGCAGGTGCTGGGGCACAGGCATGCAGCCAGCTTCAGCTGGGGCAGGAACTGTAGGAGAATGGGAGGAAAGAGAACAAGGCTCCCATCTGTGTGCAGGTCTGGGCAAACAGAAACAGAAGTCCACAAGAAGTCCAGAAGACTGGAAGGAGGGAGTGAGCAGGAAGAGGTGGCCCAGCAAGAAAAGACATCCAACACTGAGGGCTGTAGAGACATGGTGCTGGGGAGGTAGGATCAGTCCTGGGGAAAACAGACGGGAAGGTTTGCACCATAACGATAGAGCTGGTGTCCACAGAGTGGCTGAAAGTCCAGGTTTGCCACTTGGTGTGCTGGAAGGCAGTGACCAGAGCTGGACGTGGCGTCTGGAGTTTGTACACCGAAGCTGAGGGGCAAACACCACGTTATCTTGTGGAGCCTCCTACTGAAAGCTGCAAGGCCTTCTCCAGTATCCCCTCAGTCTGCCAGTTATCTGAGAGATGGAGTGAGGTGTCCAAACCCTTCCCAAAGAAGTGCGTTCAGGTGGGTTTTGGGGGGCAGTGTTATTCATCCATGACCAGCTTTGTCCCCTTCTGAGAGGAACCCCATCATCACCGTTCTGTTGAAACAAAAGAAGGAAAAAACAGTGGAAAGGAGGCGGCTCAGGTGCTGATCTCTCCCTGTCCTTCAGCGTAGTTGAGGCTGGCAGCCCCAGGCCGTCTTTGTGGTATGTGCCTCCAGGCTCTGTCAGTGCAGCCCTGGGCCCCTCTCCTGCTCCCTCACCACATGCTGGAGCCAGCTGGCCACATCCAGTGTGGGGTAGGGAGCAGGAAAGAGGCAGCAGTGCTGTAACTCCAGTCAGGCATGCAGGCAGCAGGTACAGTCTTTCTCTGCAAGGTATAATCTGAAATAGGCTCTCCCTGGGACAAATGCATACTTTTAGGGGAGCTGGGGGAGACAGCAAAGGGAGCAGCCTGACATAGAAGAAGCGAGGCCTTCAGGCAACGGGCCAGAGGGGATAGAGACAATGTGCCTCACAGGGAGTACAAGGAGAAATTCTGCAGGTGCTGCTGGAGTCTTCTTGGCCCTAGGGCAAAGTGCCAGTTTTAATTATTAAAAACACCTGGAGCACATCTAGACACTCACGCCTACACAGGAGAAAGATTGAAATAATAAAGAGCGTATTTGTCTTCAAGAGTGAAGACTAGAATCACTGGTGAAGTTTTAAGTACATCTAACAGAAAAGAACTAGAGAACAAAACAGAAATGCTGTATAATCATGTAGTCTTCCTGTATCTTGAATATGAATTACAGCTCTGGTTCATTGCCTTCACTATGCAAGCACATCATCTGTGTTCTGTAAACAACTGAAAAGGGCTTAGAGAACAACAGAGGTGATGAGACGCAACAGCTTACATGGAAGGAATGACTAAGTGTGCTCTGCAGTCTGCAAAACAGATGTATGAAGATGACTATGACAAAGATCTATAAAGTACTGTATGACACTGGGGTGAATAGAGACCAGTTACTTGCTAGTTCTTCCAACTCAAAAACTGAAAAAATGCCAAGTGGAACTAGTGTCCTTTGGGAGTATTAGAACCAGGAACTTCAACACAGGGCATGCCACTAAGCTGTGGAAGTACTCACCACTGTCAACATTTAGTATCACTGAGGATACTAAACTTTAGCAAGGGCACAAAAAGTTACTGGACAAAACTGTAGAAGAAAAAATCCCCAACGACTTGCCTACAGTAATGCTGCATCTAGCTTTGGAAAACAGTGAAAATCTGGGGCTAGGAAAGTAGGAGAAATACCACTTTCTGCCTACGTTATTCTTGGATCCTTCCCTAGGCATCCACTTTTTTTTTTTTCTTTTTAATTGTAAACTAGAAGGGAACACTGACAGAGCACCTCAACAGACCCCAGATTTCCATGATGGATAAAAGAACTGGTGATCTCTGCCTGTTAATGCTTTACCTACGACAAAGGATAGGAAATTGGTCCCACAGTCACTGGGCTCCTCTCAAGTTTCCTCCTCCTGGAGCTGATATGGACAACTTGGACATGGACAGGTAGAGGATTCACGGCTTTGTAAGCCCTTACGTGGAGATGTCATAAATAAAGAAACAAGAAGGCAAGTGCAGCAGAACCTCAGCAAGAGGTTCTGGAGTTCTTCAGTTTCCCAGTGTTCATGTAAGCAGGACACAACAGAAAATGGGCCTTTGATCAGGTCCATATGACCTTCCCAAATGCAAAGGGCTTTGACCAGATACAGCACAACATCCAATCATTCGACCAAGAAATGGTTGCTCAGGCCTTATCAGAGGCACCTACGTTTCCATAACTGAGCAGTCATATTAATGCCCTTTTCTACCTCACACCTTTCTCTTTTGATTTGTCTTCCCAGATTCAAGGTTGTCCCACGTGGAAGAGTCACCTCTAGCTCAGAAAGATGGGGGAAATGGAACAGATGAAGCAGGAGGCTGAGCAGCTGAAGAAGCAGATTGCGGTAATGCTGGCAACAGTCATGAAACTGCTGACAGTGTCTATTCCTTATATCCAAGCCTCCAAGTTCCCCTCCTCAGCCTCAACTTGGAGCTGAGCTTTCTCCTTGTACATCCTTGGGGCTCTCTGCAGTTCTGCACAGACCTTTAAGTGCTAATGGAGATCTTCATAGTATAGGGGGAAGAAGGGGAGAGGAGGGGAGAGACAAGGAGGCACTATAAGGGTGAGAAGGAAGTGGACATGGGCATCATGTCTGCAGGGGAGCAAAGACTGTAATTCATCCCCAGGCCTCCTCTGTCTGGGAGACAGCGGGTGTTCTGCCAGGCTGGAGGGTCCATGGAAAAATGTTGCACAGGGAACTGGGTGCTGAGCAGCTTTTGACTCACCTACCTATTGTTTGTTTGGTGCTGAGGAGCCCTGCTCGCAGGCCAGGAGCCCCCTTTGCTGGGCACAGTTTAAACCCTGCAAAACCACAGTTCCTACCTCTTGCAGCCCACACTTTAAATGAGCCTTTGGGGAACGTTTCTGAACTTTACTTGCTGTTGCCTTTACCATACAGCTTTTTCCTGTTTCATGCTCTGTTGTCTCTTCTCCAGGATGCCCGGAAAGCTTGTGCAGACACAACACTTGCTCAGGTAAGGTTCGGGGCTGTTTGGCAGGTGAGTCTGCATGAGGGCAGCTAGCACCGCTCCAAGGGGGACTCTCTCCAACCAGGAGGGAATCAGGAGGCAGGGATGTGGGGAGCAGTACAGCCCCTGTCAGTCCAAGATTAATTCTTTCCCTCCCCCTACTCTCTCCTCAGATCGTGGCTGGTGTGGAGGTTGTTGGTCGCATTCAGATGCGGACCCGAAGGACCCTGCGTGGGCACCTGGCCAAGATCTATGCCATGCACTGGTCGACGGACTCCAAGTGAGAGATGTTGCTGATCTGCTGAGTGCCCAGCACCACCTGGGAAAGAAGGCTCTGACAAGAGAAAATTTACTAACGTGATCTTGTTCCTCTCTCACAGACTCCTGGTCAGTGCCTCACAAGACGGGAAACTGATTGTGTGGGACACGTACACAACTAACAAGGTAGGTGTCGGGTGGATGCAGCAAACTGCAGTGGGTCCTCTCAGAGCTAGTGGCCTCGCCCTGCTCTCCCAAATCCTCTGCTGCCAGAGTCCAGACACTCTTTCTTGTCCTCCCAGGTTCACGCCATCCCTTTGCGTTCTTCCTGGGTTATGACCTGTGCCTATGCCCCCTCGGGCAATTTTGTGGCCTGCGGGGGTCTTGACAACATGTGCTCCATCTACAACCTCAAGACTCGTGAAGGCAATGTCAAAGTGAGCAGAGAGCTCTCAGCCCATACAGGTGGGTGTGCTGCCTCCTGCAGCCTGGCTGCCCTCTGCTTCCAAACCTCACCCTTTTAGCCCCGTCCTGTTTCTCACACTTGCTTGCTCCCACTTTCCAGGTTACCTCTCCTGCTGCCGATTTCTCGATGACAACAATATTGTGACTAGCTCTGGAGATACCACGTGGTGAGTGTTATCTTGTGTATCTTATTGACATGAGAAATCACACTGAAAACTCACATGGATCCCCCAGCGTACTGCATTTTGGGAAAACTCCGCCTCAGAGTGAAGTGTGACCTTAGGAGCAGACACTGTGCAGCTCCTCTGGCTCCAAGAGCTCAGCACGTGATGCTGCTTTACTCTGCAGCACCCTCCTTCCCATGAGATGTAAGGATGAATTGTTTTACCTGGAGACCACACAAAGCAAATTAGGAAGCCAGATTGCTTGTTCCTCCCTTGGCAGAGCAGGTGCTTCTTTTCCCTGTTGAGGTCAAATCACGATGCAGGTCTACTGGTGAAGCAAGGACCATGTCCCCAGCTCTCACAAAGCACAGTGTTTATCCCAGGACAGAAAGCATTTTAAATTTGCATGGATTCTATGTTACATGGTCCCTTTCTCAGATCCTATCCCTTACAAAAGGGACCTGTGCAAAGCCAGTGCCTGAATCCTTTGGTTCCTGGTTCTCAAGTATCTCTGTGTTGTGACTGAGCAGTTCTGAGTCTTTACTCACCCCAACCCAACATCCACTTTGGAAGAACCTCTTGAATGAGGGTGAGTTGGAACGTGGCATTTCCATCAGAGACCAAAGCTACAAGGGATTCATTTGCCTGCCTGTAGCGTGTGATCCCAGTGACCATGTCCCATGCATCCTACAAGTGTGGCAGACTTTTTTGGCTGTTTTTCTTTGGGTATCTCTTACCTCCTCTCAGCATCCCCTTCAATTGTTGCAGTTATGGGAATACTGTCAAACCACACACACACCCTCAGCCTTAGTCTAACTCCTGCTTCAGTAAAAGTATGAACAGCAACAGCTGTGAACATATTTCCTTCTGTATATTTTCATCCGTCTTCCCATGTGGTAGCCAGGTCCATGACTTCCCTCCTTTTGTTTGTGAGTAGGACAATTCTTCATCCCAGCTAATAGAGTTGTCCTGGCTCTGAGAAGTTCTCTCCTCTGCCACAGTGCGCTCTGGGACATTGAGACAGGGCAGCAGAAGACGGTGTTCCTGGGCCACACTGGAGACTGTATGAGCTTGGCAGTCTCCCCGGACTTCAAGCTGTTCATCTCTGGGGCCTGCGATGCTACTGCCAAACTGTGGGACGTGCGGGAGGGTACCTGCCGTCAGACCTTCTCAGGGCATGAGTCTGATATCAACGCCATCTGTGTACGTATGCCATCTGCATGGTGGGAGGGGAAACAAAGAAAACGGAGGGTGGGCCAGCATGAAATAGTGTCTCAGGTCAAAGCTGAAAGAGGCTGTCACAGTGATGTGGGGAAGAAGGGTCTCAGAATGCAACCTGAAGCAGAGGGGCTGAGTTCACTGGTGTTTGGGGGCTGGTTCTTCCCAGGCACTGGGGCACCAAAGCATCTGCCATTCTCCAAACCCTGCCTGAACACAGCTAGTACACCATCGTTTGTGGAGCACAACACAAGTGCTGACGCAGCTTTGCTGGTAACAGCTGTTGGAAACCACAGCTCAGGCATGACCTAGGAGCCCTGACACAAGACACAAGTGAGGTAGCAGGAATACCCAATTTAGCTGAGGGTCTCAGTCAGCTTCAGCTTGTAGAGGTGGTAATTTACCATCACAGGGAGATCTTCTGAAGAGGAAGTCTTAATGTGAGACAGCAGAGAGACCTGGGAGCAAGCATCCCCAAGGATTCAAATCAGAGAGCTAGAAAGAGGTGGCAGGACAAGAAGTGTATCAGTTTAATCTCTTTCTGCTCATTAAATGAGTCTGCCAGCTTCCTGCAATGTACAGCTTTTCTCACTTGCCCCCTATGGCTATCCTGCCACTTACATGTTCTTCTGCCACACCTGTTCCTGAAGATTTTTTTTCTCCCTCTGAGGACTGCAGGCAAGACACACCTAGGAACCGTGTATGCGGAGGTTGGGCCATGAGGTTCAGACAGCCCAGTGAGCTGGAGGCTCTCATAGCCCTGAAACTTGCCAGAGCCCATCTGAGGGATAATGGGTGGATGCCTGCCAAGCCCCAAACTAGCCGATGGAGTTAAAAAGGCAATAATCCTTCCCCACGCACTGGGACATTTTGTAATAGTTCTAGCCCCTTGACCATTGGCTTTCCTAATGTGGAAAGGGTCTACTCGCTCTCAGGAGAAGCATCAGCTTCCAGCTTCAGGAGACTAAACTTTTAAGATCCATTGTCTTGTCTTACTGACAAGCCAGTCTGGCTTTCTGGTGGTTAGCAGAGGGGCGAAGATGTTGAGGAAATCTGTAAGACACAGAGGGATTAAAATACGGTGTGCTCTCCTCAGTTCTTCCCTAATGGTGAAGCCATCTGCACTGGCTCAGATGATGCCACCTGCCGCCTCTTTGACCTGCGGGCCGACCAGGAGCTCATAGTTTACTCTCACGAAAGCATCATCTGCGGAATCACGTCAGTCGCCTTCTCCCGCAGTGGGCGCCTCTTGCTTGCTGGATACGACGACTTCAACTGCAACATCTGGGACTCCCTGAAAGCAGAACGTGTGGGTGAGTGGCTCCTGGAGGCCCTTCTTTCATTCTCTGCAAGGTCTTCTAGCCCTTCCAGAGCAAGGAAAAGGCCTGAAAAGGCCCTCATTTTTCTAAAAGGGACACATCCTATACTAATCAAAGATCTGCAGTACTTCCTTGTGCTTAAAGAACACACCGTAAGTACTACAAACTATCTTAAGAATTGTTGGCTTTAAGATTAAGCAGGTCAAGCCTTTAAAAAACATAGCTTCAGAAAGGAAATGAGTATCAATATTCCTGTTAGCTAAACTACTCTCAAGCACCGTTATTTCACACTTTCTCCTAGCTTCTGCTGTTTGCCTGTTCCAGCTGCTCACAGTGCCACTTGGTGGCCAGGCACCAAGCTGAGCATGGACCTGAGCTTCCGTCCATCAACTGTGGATAGATATTCTGTGATGCTCATGCAAAAGGATACACCCAATTACCATTTTTCTTCCAGGTGTGGCTCCTAGCCTCTGCAAATTTATACCACAGCCCACCTTTTGATCTGCAACAGCATTGCTATTTCTCAGTTTTGTAGGACTATTTGATAATAGCTCTAGGGTGAAGTACGTAGCAGCACTCTCTCTAGCGCTGAGGATTCAGCTGGCTGGACCAAGAACATTGCTCTTTGGTGAGATCCCAAAGTTGTACGCCATGCACAAATGTTCTTCTGCATGCTTGTTTATATTAGCCCTGTACAGATTGTTAGCCATGTTATGCAGGGATAGACAACGTGATACACAGGGCAGTAGGTACACAGCCTGTGGTGAGCTCTGTCAAGCCCTTCACCTCTCCCAGCCCCATTTCTTCTGCTAATCTTTCTTCTTCCCCTCCTGTCAGGAATCCTGTCTGGCCACGACAACAGGGTGAGCTGCCTGGGGGTGACAGCGGATGGCATGGCTGTTGCCACTGGCTCCTGGGACAGCTTCCTCAAGATCTGGAACTGAGGATGACAGGAGAGAGGAAAAGAGCAGCGGAAGCACAGCCCATGGCAGAAAGCATCACCAGCTGAGCACAACAGAAACGCCTACTTGTCACTCCCGCTTGTCTCTACACACAGGTCACTTGTAGGGGGTCTCTTAGAGTGAAAGGAAGAGAGGTCAGGGGGTGGGGAAGCAGGAGCACACACACTGGCTCTTCTCCCCACTTCTAAACAAGCCCAGCAGTTTCCAGCCTCTTGTAGGCTTGAAGACTGCAAAACACAACTGTTCTTTACATCTCAGGACTTTACAATGCAGTTCAGATCCCGTGTCTTCCTTCAGAGACCTCTACCCACACTTGACACCCATCCCTCTGAGGACCCCTTATCCAACACCTCTGTCTTTGACTTAACTACACCTAGCTTCTCCATGTGGTTGTCATGTCCCTGCAGACAGCCCCAGAGACACATGGGGTTGGAGATTTATATCATGCAACCTCTACCAAAAAGGTAGTATAAATTGGGCTCATTTTCCCTTGGGAAAACTTAGCTCAAGTCCTATCTATGCATAAATGGGGGAAAGGGTAGCCCTCAGACCTGCCAGAACCAGGGAATGTTATTTATTCTTATTTATTGTTTGCTTCTTGCTGTTCCTTCTCTTTTTGGCTCATCCCTGTATTACGTGGTGACCCCCCTGTCTAACCAGTAGCCATCAGCCACTACTTCCAAGTCTGTTTTAGGTCTTTGTAACCCAGGCAAATAAAGAAAGCTGACGTAAGCACCACAGACTATGTTATTTCCAGGGTAGCAATGAGCTACTGCAAATAGAACTCTCCTCCTGTGAATACTGCCTACTGATCCTCTCCTGAGAGGATCTTATTCACAGGCATTCTTCTACCTCTAAGTCCATGGGGAAGGTGTTCACCTATGCTCTGGCTGAGAACAGTCAATTAGTCCCGATGTTTGCAAGCTATAGCTCCCCAGACCCCTCTGTAGTGCATGGACCATACCCTTCCCAGTAGTTTCAGCTCTACCATGGTTGTTATAGACAGGCAAAGCTGAGTATTAGAGCTAATGAAAGGCTGAACTATCAGTTCCTGAATCTTGGTCCGAGGATGAGATAGTGCACTGGGAAAGCAGGGTGCTCCAACTGTTCTATCAAGACAGAGTCACAGCAAGGGTTTATAAATTTATTTGTTACAGGCAAGAACTGTACAGTCAATACAGCTAACATACAGAAAGCCAAAGCTTGTACTGTACATAGCACATGCAAGCTACAACAGAATGCTTTCCCTTCCCCCCCCCCCCGAGAGAGGTAAAAAGTGACAAGTCTGGAGTTCCAGTCTGCTGCAGGATTCCTCACCCAGGAAGATTCTCAAAGCACAGAAGCAAATTACAGCAAGATCCTGGGAAAGGAAGTCTCTAGTTCTCCACAAAAGGACACTGTTGGTTCTCTTTGTTCAAGTCGCTCCAAGGACAGTTCCCGGCTTTGAGGTTCCTGCTCAGATCTGCTGCCACTGTTTCCTTCTCCCCAAGGTTCTCTCCCAACACATGCCTCTTAACCTAGAGAAGGGAGAAAGTAAACAATGTGAAACACAATGGAAGGTTAATAAATTCTCAGTAAAACATATAATCCATTTTCAGGACATTCAGCTTAGTCTGACAATGCCAGTCACTCCAGTATTTGAGAGTGATGGACTTTTTTCTAGAGCATAAGAAAATAAAGGGTGCACTGAAAGGGGTAATACTGTGGTAAAGTAGAAGATCCAGACATGAACAAGTTTCTGAAGGGATCTAGGGACAAGATTGCCCCACAGAAAAATACTCGGAAAGTCACAAGTTTCTATGGGCACAGGAGGCCACAGCTCCAGCCTAGAGCCATACAGACATTTAAGGAATTATTTCAGCCCATTCTCCCTCCCACAGTACGAGGCATTGGCTTTACCTGGTGAGGGGCAGAAGCACTGGGGGAATTATCATCTTGTAGGACACTGAAGGGAGATCGGCCATTTCCTCCAGATGTTACCATGATTTTGTTGCCGGCCTTACGTCTTACATACTTGCTTCCTAGCGAAGGAAGGAAACAAGTCTGCATGTCACAACAAAGCTATTGGGTCCTGGATTTTAAGTGCCTCCTGACATATACAATCTAGTCTGCTTGCTACCACAAAGAATGTTATCCAAGAAGTAAAAAGATCAAAATGAGATAAAGGCTGACGGATCTCTGGAGGTCATCCGGAGATGACATTAGGAGACATTTCTTCTCAGAAAGTAATCCAGCATTGAAACAGGTTGCCCAGGGAAGCGGTAGTCACCATCTCTGGGGGTGTTCAAGGAAAGGTTGGACCTGGCACTGAGGGACGTGGTTTAGTGGGTGATATTGATGCTCGGGGGATGGCTGGGCCAGATGATCCTGAAGGTCTTTTCCAGCCTTAATGACTATCTGGTCCAACCCTCCTGCTCAAGCATTACCACCTAGAGCAGGTTGCCCAGGACCATGTCCAGGCAGCTTTTGAAGATCTCAAAGGAGGGAGACTCCACAATCTCACCAGGTAACCTGTTCCAGTGACAACCTCTTGTGTTTCAGTCTGCGCCCATTGCCTCTTATCCTTGCACTGAGCACCAGCAAAAAGAGCCTGGCTTCATCCTCTTTACACCCTCCCTTCACATATCAATTAAGATCCCTGAGCATTCCCTGCTCTGCACAGAAGAGCCCCAACACTCTCAGACGTTGCTCATATGAGATGCTCAGCAGTTTTCTGAAGCATGGTCTATGTTAAAGAGACAGTCATAACACTTGGATGCGTTTCCCATCTTCTATCCCCAGCAAATCCCCAAGGAGAATCTGCAAGGTCCCCTTGAATAGATCTCCAAAACTGCAAGCCTGCCTCAGACAGGGGAAGAACACTCCTGTACATTTACATTTTAATTTTGACTGCAGACTAAGGGTGTAACTTTTCGATTCCCGACAGAAGCCAGCTAGGTAAGAGAACAATTCCCAGAGGAGCCTCCGGCCTACCAGTTAGAGAGCGGTAAGGACAGGCTGCTCGAGGAGGCTGGAGGCTGCTAAGCTGGAAGGCAGGGACAAAGGCCAAGCGTCTGTAAGGAAACCAGCCCTGTGCGTGCTGCAGGGCAGGAGATGCGCAGGGCCCTGACCCACTCACACCACCAGCCCCGCTCCTCCGCGAGCAGCGGCCGGTCCCTCCCGCAGCCCGGGGGACACCGGCACCGCCCGCCCCGCACTTACCCGCGGCCGGAGCCGTCCCTGCGTGGCGTGGGGCCCGCGGGGTGGCCTCGCAGCATCCTCCGGGCGACGGGGGCCGCTCCGCCTCTCTCCCGGGGGCTGCTGCCGGCTCCCGGCGGGGCCGGGCGGCTGCCGGCGGCTCGGTCTGGACGCCGAAGGCCTCGCTGAGCTGCTTCACCAGGCGCTCCACGCTGTCTGCGCGGGGGGAGGCGGCGGTCAGAGCCCCGCCGGGGCGCCCCCGGTGCTGGGGGCGCTGCCCCGCGGCGTGCGGCCGCACTCACCGCTCAGCGCGTCCTTCATGGGCGTGCGGGAGATGCCGGGCGTCGGCGAGCGGGGGTCCGCGGCCGGGCCGGCCGCCTCCGCTGCGGGGCCGGGCTGGGGGCTGCCGCCGGCGGGGGGAGAGCTCAGCACCTGCGGGGTGGGGGGTGGGGGGGCAGCGGGCGCTGAGGCGGGGCCGGCAGCGCGGGGCGGCCCGGGGAGGAGGGGAGCGGGGCCGTACCTCGATGGGGGTGCGCAGGATGCCGGCGCTGGGGGAGCGCGGGTCGCGGACGTGCTCCGGGCGCCGGCCGCGGGGCGGCGCGGGGGTGGCGGGGGCGCTGCCGGAGGCGCCCATGGCGGCCCCGCGCTGCCGCCGCCTGCCGCTGCCGCCGCGATTCAAATCTCCCGCGCGCCGCCCGCCGCGCCGCCCCATTGGCCCGCGCCCCGCGCGAGGCCGCGCCCCCCGCCTGCCGGCCGCGCCCCCGCGCCCCGCCGGGATTGGCCGGAGCCGCGGCGGGCGCTCATTGGTTGGGGTGTGGCCGCGGGCGGGGCCGCAGTGAGCCGCTGTCATGGCGGAGCTGAGCGAGGCGCTGCTCTCGGTGCTGCCGTCCATCCGCGTGCCCAAGGCCGGCGACCGGGTCCACAAGGACGAGTGCGCCTTCTCCTTCGACACGCCGGTAAGCGCCCCCCGCGGCCGGCCCCCGCCGCTCGCCGGGCTCCCCTCCGCTCCGTCCCGCTCCCGGCCCACCCGGGCGGCGGGGGGGGTGCCGCCCGCGCGGGGCGCCACGGGACTTGTGGTCCCGCCGCGGGCGGGGCGGCGCGCGGCCGGGCGGCAAGCGGGGCGGCGCGGGACTACGACACCCAGCGTGCCCCGCGGCCAGCCCCTCCCTGCCGAGGCGTGCCGGGAGCTGTAGTCCCCGGGCGGCGGCGGGCGTGGGCAGCCCGGCGGGTCCGGGCCCGGCCCCCGGCAGCGGGCAGCGGGCCGGGGCCGGGCCGGGCCGGGCCGGGGCCGCGCTCTCCCGGCGGGCTGGCGGCGTGCCGGGGCGCGGCGGGCGGGCGGCGAGCCGGTGCTGTGTCATTAAGATGGCAGTGGGCCCCGCGCCGGCCGTCCCCACCCCGCCGGCATCCCTGCCCCTCCCTCCGGCCGGGACCGGGGGGTCCGGGGCGTAACTTAGCGAGTAACCAGCAGCGCTCCCGGAGGCAGCCGTGTGCCCGTCCTAGCAGCCGGCCTGGCGTGCCTCGCCGCCTCCCCGCAGTTCTTCAGCTCTTCTTCCTTCCAGGAGTCGGATGGCGGCTTGTACATCTGCATGAACACCTTCCTGGGCTTCGGGAAGCAGTACGTGGAGAAGCACTACCAGAAAACGGGCCAGCGGGTCTACCTGCACCTCAAAAGAACACGTAAACCGGTAAAAAGAAAAATAAAACAAAATAAATAAAATAAAAGTGGGGCGGCGGTACCGGAAAATAAAGTCAAACTTGTCTTGAAACTAAGACGTGGGATATGTCTCTGTCTTCAATCAGGTATAACTAACGCATATAATTATTATCTTTTCCCGGTGAGTTGGGATTCACCGGGTCTTCAGCCCTACTTTTGTTGAATTGTTGCGTGGATTGCCCTAGCAATTTCTGCCTGGCCTCTTTCCATCTTCACAGTAGCTTAACTTCAGTCCCTAAGGCTTGCCACAGCATGCCCGTCCCCCTAACTCTATATCCCTGTTTCTTCTCAATGAAATAGAAGGAAGAAGATGCTAATTCCAGTGCTGGGGACCCCCCAAGGAAAAAACCGACTCGCTTGGCTATTGGTAAGAAAGCGCTTGTGTGCCATGTATTTCTTGTCCTTTTGGACCAGTCCTTTGGAGCTGTCTGGCCTCGTAGCAAGCCTCTTTTCCCTTTCCTCTTCTAGGCTGCTTGAAGCTAGCATCCCCAACTGAATTCAAACTTAATGCCTCCTACTACGTCTTAGGTGGGCAGCTACTGCAGAACAGTTGTTGAGATTTTGCCCTGTGTTCAAAAATGCATTGTGTTTTCTGTAGATAAATGTGTTTTGCCTTCTCTTGTAACTCTGCGTGCCTGACTCAGCTGGGTGTGCAGATCAGCTGCGTGGGGCCGTTGTTTAATACGGATGTATCCAGTGTGGGTCAGAAGTGAGTGTGAAAATAATGTGCAAGCTCGAAAAAAATACGTTTGAAGTTTCTGATAGAAAAGGTATTTTTTAAACTTCTCAAAATTTGAACTAGTGTTATTTGTGTAGAAAGGGAAGAAATTACCGGCAAATGCTGTGTTAACGTTTTTGGCTAGATAGTTCTTTGAAATACAAGGTTGATACTGGAGGAAACACATGAGGACTTTAAATACTAAAAGCAAGTCCCTTTTTGGAAGGACGGTGCTGATGTTCCATTACTCTTTTGCACCAGCTGAAGAAGCTGTCATGGGAATCAGTGAAGATGCTTCTTATTTGGGGCAGTCTCGGCCGGTAATTTCTGAACGGTTACGGAGATCTATAAAGCAGAGGACAGGAACATTCTTAGCAGTAACAGGTTCTTGGCCTGGTGGAGACTGACCGCTAGAGGGAAATCCAGAACCTGTACCACGTCTGTCTTGCTTCTTGCTCACTTTTTCCCTAGCTGTGCCTTGCGTAGCAGCAGCCTGGTGGACTTCAGCAGTCTGTTTCGCTTTCTTTAGAGTTCAGGATTTGTGTGATATGCTGAAGGATTGTGTGTTGCTTTACTCTATGAAGTGATGACAGGAGATCTCTCTGGGATGTGCTGAAGAGGCGCAGAAATGGATTATTTGCATATGTTGTTGTGTTACGCTTGTGATTTTTCAGGTATTCCTAAAGGCATGCAGGCTTGCAGCATCTGCGTTCAAGCGTGGCAGTTTGTGCGTACTCTAAACGTTATAGATAGGCAGAGTTGCAAGAGAAATTGTTTTTTGATTTTTTTTATATTGTTTTGCAAGAGTTTTTTGTTGTTGTTTTGTTTTTTGTTTGTTTGTTTTGTTTTATTGTGAGTACCTACGTAAATCAGAGACTGTTCCCTCCATTGCGAACGTAACTTTTTGGTGACTCTTGACAACTGGCAAATAAGCTGTTGTGTATAGAACCTCCATTTTTGTTGCAATCTCTGGAAAGCATGGCTAGGTGGGCAAGAGAAAATACTGGCACTGTGCCTTTTCTAAGACTTTTTCTGTAATTCTGTGTGTTCCGCTCCCAAGAGAACTCCTGGTTCTCCGTGTTTGAGTTCAGGGTGTTGAACTGTCCTTTCTGGAAGAGACAAGATGCAGAGCCAGGCTCCTTAAGGGTGCTGATAGGCTAGACCTTCACACGGGGTTAGAAGGTGATCTCTTTGTGCGCATCTCCATTCATCACCTTGGGTGTACTGTGAAGGATGAACGGGTCTTTTCTTTCTGGTTGTAGGCGGGGTCTGGAGTTTCCTTTTAAGCATCTATAAAAACAGCTGGTAAAAGCAAGCCCATTGTCACTAGGCTTCTATTTGCTTCTGTAAAGCCCACACCTATGGCAGCAATTTTAGGATCCAGACACGGAAGACAGATTGTGGATCACTGATCTAGAGTTTTGCCTTAGTCATGGTGCCTTACTTCATGTAAGCCATGGGCAAAGAAGCCTTGCAAGCTATTTGGTTCTACCCGTTACCACAACGTTTTTTCTTCCTGTAGGTGTAGAAGGTGGATTTGACATCACAGAGGAAAAGTTTGAATATGATGAAGATGTAAAAATAGTTATTTTACCAGAGCATTTGGATATTCCCCGTGATGGGCTGGAGGGACTCCCTGACATGGTCAGAGACAGGGTACGTTTGGGTGAAGGGCTGTGTTTTCTGTTGGTGGGGAGGAAACGCACCATTACGGTGAAAGAACTGCTGCCCTGTAAAAGTGATCCTGCGGAGCTGCTGTGAAGTCTCAGTCTGGAGTAAGCAGGATTACTCAACACTTTTATAAAGCACTTAAGCAGTGCTTTATAGTGCAGAGTCCTGGTCTGTGGCGAGGCTCCTGAACACTGCCTTTCTGCAACTGACTTGTAGGTCTGAGCCTAAATGTGGAGTTCTGTGGCACTGGAAGCTTCTTTTTTTGTGCCCTTCACTTTTTTTCCCCCCCACTATTCTAATTCTAGATTGCCAGTGCGGTGGAGGCCATCCTGACTGCAGATTCAGCCTCACGGAAGCAGGAGGTGCAGGCTTGGGATGGGGAGGTTCGACGTATTTCCAAACACGCTTTTTCCCTGCACCAGCTTCAGAATGATGTCCGCATCCCACCATGGTGAGCGTAGTACTGAAAGCAGCTGTACTGCTCTGTAACCCAGATCCACCCTGATCACCTTCTTCTCCTGTCCTGGAACTGCAGCAGAAGATGGGATTTCTTTTGTGAGGCCTTGCCCTGTGTCTGAATGTGCCTTGTCGTAGTAAATTCAGGGGAAGGGGCAAACTAAGGTATTTCAGGACATCCGGCGTTCTGAAGTAAAAGAGAAATGAGATCACAGAAACCTTTGCTTATACTCTGGTATAAGTGGGTAGTAACGGAGAGGGCTTGGGAGGTAGAACCCAAAGGTTTTCACCCTAACAGCTCTTTTCCTCCGTTTCTTGTCAACAGTGGCTGGAAGTGCAGCAAGTGTGACATGAGGGAGAACCTGTGGCTGAACATGACCGACGGAGCCATCCTTTGTGGCCGGCGCTATTTCGATGGCAGTGGTGGCAACAATCACGCGGTCGAACATTACCGGGAAACTGGCTACCCACTGGCTGTGAAACTGGGAACAATTACTCCTGATGGGGCTGGTGAGAAGGGGGATCCAGTGAGGGTTATAGATGCCAGGCGCCACTCAGGCTGACTGTGGGCTCTGACAAGGCAAGTAAGGGAGGATTTCCAGGTACCAGGCTGGTGTTGCCTGTGTTATGACCTGGAAAGTTCAACATACCATGAACTTTCCCACTCTGACCTGCTTCTTGTGGCAGGCAAAGAACCAGCAGATAAAACCTTGCCTTCCTCTTTCCCTCCCTTGTACTTTGAAGGATTTTAGAACAGTTTCCAGATGGCTTGGTGGGGTGGGATTTACCTAAATTTATCAAAGGATTTTGTGTCGAAAACCTGAGTAGAGAGTAGCATAGTAACCCACTTTCCTTACTTCAGGCGTACGTGTAACTCTATATCTTGATCAATGAGAAAGTTGTTTGTCTTGTCACGTGTTTTGGAGGAATTTCGGTATTCACTCTGTTGGCTACTCTCCTGAAAAAATAGAGAGAGGAAAATCCAACGGCTCACTCCGTCAAAACTCCCAGTTCTCTTCATCCAGAGTGAATTTTAGATCGCAGGCCGTAAGTCTTTCATTTTCCTTTGTGTTCCTGCATAGACGTCTACTCCTACGATGAGGATGACATGGTGTTGGATCCCAACCTGGCAGAACACCTTGCTCACTTTGGGATTGACATGCTCAAGATGCAGAAGGTGAGGGGGAGTTCCTGTGTAGGCCCAGAGGGGGAGAGAAGCAAGTCTAAGATTTCATAGCTGGATCCCAGCTTTCTGTAGCTATGCAGAACCATTCCTGGTGAGGAAACTGTTTTTTATCAGGTAGAGAGTTGTCTGGTCTGCCTGTGTTTTTCCATTGCCTTTTTTGCCTTTCTTCCACGTCTCTGAGGTTTATTTCCGTGTGGTTCTGTGTCAGTACTCTAGGCAGGAAGGTGCCCAGGCTCCCAGCTTTGCTCCCTGGATTTAGTGTTGGTGTGTGATTTCCACGCCCCTTTTTAGAGGATAGTTCAGATTTCTCTCATGTTTCTTAGCATTCCTCCTTCTGTCCCAGATACTCAAATATTTTAAAAGAATTGTTATATCTTCCTCCTCTTCTAATTTAATCAAACAGGATTAATTCAACCCTTTATGTTTCTCTACTGTATTGCCCTTTTCATACCTCAGATGTTCACTTGAGTCTTCACCGAGATTTTTTTCCCGTTCTTTCCCTCCACAGACAGACAAGACAATGACAGAACTGGAAATAGACATGAATCAACGCATTGGGGAGTGGGAGCTCATCCAGGAGTCTGGTGTGCAGCTCAAGCCCCTCTTTGGGCCTGGGTACACTGGTATCCGTAACCTGGGCAACAGTTGCTACCTCAATTCTGTGATGCAGGTGCTGTTCAGTATCCCAGACTTCCAGAGAAAGTAAGTGAGCTTAATCTCTCATTTCCACTGGCCTGGGATCCCCTGGGATCAGTACAAAAGTCTCCTAGAGCTGTGAGCTTCTGTTGCAGGAGTCAGACTCAGAACTATGTCTTTACTGGATGAATCCGTGCGTCCTTCAGATTGCTCTGTTTTGTTTTGCAGGTATGTGGACAAGCTGGAGAAGATATTCCAAAGCGCACCGTCGGACCCCACACAGGACTTCAGCACACAAGTGTACGTAGACTTTTGGTGGGAGAAGGAAGGCCGAGGCTGCCTGGGTGCGTCTCCTCTGCTTTGCTGCAGGTTTCTCCCTCAAGCCTTGCCTCTTTGTTTCCACGTCCATCACCAGACACGCTGATCCTCAGCGATCAGTAAGGATCTATGCCAAGAAAGTTCTGCTGATAGCCCTAGATGGAGAGAGCAGGGTTTACCTCAGTGCTCATGAGAGGCTCTTAAATGTAGTATGTGGAAAATGCAGTACCGTCTGTTACCACGGGGGGATTTCTGGTCGGCATATTCAATCTGTGTAACAGCAAAGAGTTGCTTGCATTCTGCAATGGAGGGCTAAGAGCAAAGAAATACATAGATTTAGAAAAATTCTCCCTCAGTGGATAACTTACATATGCCTAAGGAGGCTTCCTGCAAGAGATCTTGTGCAGGCAATAGTAGGAGAATTCACAGAAGAAGGAACACAACATTTCAGAGGGTGTTTCATTTTAAATACATGGATTCTCTCCTACATCTGCTCTAAAACAGCAAAGCAGTATGTGGAGGTTTGGGATGGAGGAATGGAAGGTGGCATTTGTGGAGGAGAGTCCAGAGGTAAGGGAAGATCCTAAATTTGGACAGTCTGGGGTGAGGTGTTCGGTTAGGAGGGAGTTGAGAAAGAGCCAGAAAGATTTTTTCCTGGGCAAAGGGATGAATTGGTAGGGTTTGGTTCCAGACAAATGGCAACAGTGGTGGGGAAGAATTGGAGTGAGGTGGAATAAAAGGAGGGTCTGGGCATAGGAGGAAATCAATTGAACGTTACTGTTGTCCGTTAAGTGCCTCACGCAGTTATTCTTAACCTTTCCCTTGGGAAAATGTGATCAGTCTGCTCACAGCAATGCTATTTCTGGCTCAGGCAATTTCAGTGTGCCCTGTTGTCTCCTGTGCAGCCTCTGAGATACACTGCTACTTTACCCATGTCAGGCTGCAGAATCGTTTGGCTGTTACACAGCTGCTGTAGGGCTCAGCACTGGCAGCCCTTCTGTGGGGAAAAGGAAGCTCCCCACGGTGCAAACGATAGCTGAGTTTCATGCCCAGAAGTCCTACTAACTTTCCAGTGGGTGATGTCTCGTGGAACCAGAGAGGGCAGACCAAGACAAGACAATCTTGGCTGGTGCAGCTGGGAAAGCTGGTTTCTGTGACAGGGACAGTCATGTCGGTGTTAAAGCTGGGTGGGTTGTCGTGGCTCCTGGAGCGTGAGGGATCGAAGAATGCAGGTTGGTGCTAACAGTGACTTCATCATTCCAGAGCCAAACTGGGTCACGGACTGCTGTCTGGGGAGTATTCAAAGCCGGTTTCTGCGGAAGGGGAACAGCAGCCTGATCAGAAGGTGAGACCTGGGTGCGGTACCCGCACGATGTGTGTGACGGGGAGGAGGGAGAACCATTTCTGAAGACGAGTCGTGGGGCTTGTGCCAGGGCCCTGTCACTTGAAGAGCATGGCCAAGAGTAGAGTGTTGCGTGCCACGACACATGCTTGGCAAATTATGACCACCTTCCTCTTCCACTTTGTTCTTTGCAGGGTGTGCAAAATGGCATTGCTCCACGCATGTTTAAGTCCCTCATTGGAAAGGGACACCCAGAGTTTTCCACTAACCGACAGCAGGACGCCCAGGAGTTCTTTCTGCACTTCATCAACATGGTGGAGGTAACGGTTGAGTTTGTATCTCTAATTTTGGAAAAGCCTGGCTTTGTTTTCCTGTTGTAAGAAGGGGGTGAGATATGGAGGTGAGAAAGTGGCATTTGGAGCAGAGAGAGGGAGGGGACACAGGGAAAAGGGGGCAGGTAGCACCTGTGGGAGAAGAAGGAGATGTTTAGCCAGGTTTTCTGGGCTGACTCCCAAGAAATTCCTCCAAGCAATGGCATAGCTGGAGATGTAAATTGTCGTGTTTAGGAGCCAGAATGGTATTTGTTCCTGGGGTACAGAAAATGGCTTTAGTTTGCTGTCTTTTCCAGTGGACTGGATAAAGAAATGAATGCTCTTTAGCTGTGTCCTGCATGGAACTGCTGCTGCTGTAGATAATTATTCCTACCATTCCAATGTTACATCTACCCTTCTGACCTCTCCCTTGTTCAGAGGAACTGCCGCAGCTCGGAGAACCCCAATGAGGTCTTTCGTTTTCTGGTGGAGGAAAAGCTGAAGTGCCTGGCCACAGAAAAGGTGAAATATACCCAGCGTGTGGACTATATCATGCAGCTACCTGTGCCCATGGATGCTGCACTCAACAAAGGTCAGTAATGTGTTGAGGCCAGAATAGTAGCAAACATTATGGTTGGATATCGTACATTTCTTACAGAACTCCTTAAATGGGAAAGGGACTTCCTCAAGGTATTGCTTTGCCACTTCTGAAGCCAGATCCTTCACCTGCTTTTGTGGGATTGGGCTGATTCCTGCAGAGGTGGTATGACACAGTGACGGCCCTTTAGAGCCTTTCCCTCCTACACTTCAAGCTGGCCTATGATTTAACAGCAAAGTTGCAGAACAGTGCTCACTAGAAGATGTTGCCGACTTTGTGCTGCATTCTTTAGGACGTGTATTTGTAGGCCTATTCTGCCTCTGGGTGTAGCTTATACCAGTTATTTTGTTAGCACCTAGAGGTGGTCCTTGATTCCTGTGCCTTATTCTCTAGATGAACTACTGGAATATGAGGAGAAGAAGCGGCAGGCAGAGGAGGAGAAGCAGCCTCTGCCTGAGCTGGTGCGAGCCAAGGTGCCTTTCAGCTCCTGCCTAGAGGCCTATGGAGCTCCAGAACAGGTGGATGATTTCTGGAGCACAGCCTTGCAGGCCAAGTCTGTGGCTCTCAAGTGAGTGTGCGTGTATGTGTGTGTATAACTAGCTAGGCTATGGCAAACTGGCTACATCTTTGGGAACTTCTTTGCATTGTTTGAGGAAGGAGCATTACCCAGGGTTTGCGGTCTTCCAAGTCCTGTATCCGTAGAACACTGAAACAGAAGCAAACCAGTTCAGCAGTGCTGGAGAGTTTGCCCTGGAAGGATTACAGTGGGCACAACAGCAGTGCTAGTGAAATGCTTACCAGCAGATTTCAGTTGCTGACGGGCTACGAAAACAGATTGATATTCCAGAAAATTGGCAGCTTTTGTTCTCAGTTCAGAATTTAGCTTTAAAATCAGTACAGGGTGTGGCAGCACCAGCCCTGCGTGGTCTCTAAACTCTCTAAGGGAAGCTTTTAGCTGGTAAAGTTTGAGCAAAACACTGGGTATAGGGGACACCTGAGTTATTTTAAAGGATGCTAACTTTAATGCTAATAGCAGGGCTTAAAATACAGCTTTAATTTGCCTTGCTGTCAGCAGCACGTGCAGTAGTGCAAAAGTCTAACTTTACAGACTTAAGCAGCTTCCTTCTGTGATGCTACTGACTGTTCTTCCACAATGAAAGAGTAGTCCTGAAAGAATCCAGTAAATCCATAGAATGGAATGTGTTTTTGTAACAAATATACTACTATTAAGCAATAGCTACTAAAAATGAACAGTCAGTAAAACGGTCACTTTGAAAAATAACATTGTTTTGCTTTTAAATAGTGAATTGTGTTCACACACTTAGTAAGAATTACATTCTTACAAATACCATTGCTTAAGTTAATTTTACAATGTTACAATGATTTCCTGATAATAAGTATCTGTTTCTCTTACTATTGTTTCTCCCTTCACAAGCATTCCCCTCTGTTCCAGAGATGCCAAACACCCTTTGCCTCAAATTGTCTAACTAAACATTCAATCAAATTCAGTCATTGTTACCTTAAAATTTGCTGCTTCCACTTCATATCTGAAAAAGCGCTCTTGCACTTGAAAGCTTGTTACTTTTTGCAGCTTTACCTGTTGGTCTAATAAAAGATATTATTTCCACTGCGTTCCTTAAGGATTAAACTTTAATTATTTTAATTAATACTAAAATCTGAGGAAGCTTGTAAAATGCGGGGTTGAGAGAGAGAGAACATACTATTTTTTCCTTATTCCCCAAGATTTTGTAAATGCTTCACTCCGTCTCATTTGGTCAGAGCATCTGGTTTAGAAATTGCTTTGTGTTTGAGGAGCTGTAAGCTCATCATAGGAGAGCTGCACAGTTCTGTTTCTCTCTGCCTTCGGACAGGCACCCCACTCACTGATTTCTTGAACCAACTAGGTGTCCTCAATCAGTGCTGACAAAGTGTAAAAACTAGCTGTGATGTTAATCTCTTTCAGAACAACACGGTTCGCCTCTTTCCCAGATTATTTGGTGATCCAGATCAAGAAATTCACTTTTGGTCTGGATTGGGTGCCCAAAAAGCTTGGTAAGAAGGACAAGAAGTACAGAGCATATAAGGTATTGGGTATCGTATATGGGTATTGTGGTTAGTACTGCAAAAAGGAAAGTAACTGTCCCAAAAGGAGGTTCAGACTAGCATGTTGTATCCCCAGCAGGGTAGACTTACCCTTCTAGATCTCCCAGTGGAGTCTTTTGTTTCTGGCCTTATAGGCAGGCTGAGCAGCACTGTGTCTTGCAGATGTCTCCATTGAAATGCCAGAGGAGCTGGATATCTCTGCACTGCAGGGAACAGGGCTGCAAGATGGAGAAGAAGAAATGCCAGACATCGCGCCCCCACTGGTGACACCAGACGAGCCCAAAGGTAGCCTGGGGTTCTATGGCAACGAGGACGACGACTCCTTCTGCTCCCCTCACTTCTCCTCTCCGACATGTTAGTGATTCTCCTCCTCTTTTCCTGATGCCTGACTTGTTTCCTTGCTCTCCTTGTCTTGTCTCCAATCCTAGCGGTTTCCACTTGCTCAGACTTTCCCTGTCCCTCTGTTAGCGCATGCCGGCTGCCTCCCTTGCATGCCTGTTATGCAAGGGAGTTTGTTGATTCCTGTTGATTCCCTGGAAGATCGGGATGCGGCATGTCTAGTGCATTAGAGGTGGCAGGGCTGAGGTTTATACAAGATTTAATTGGCAGAGGTATTCTGTTTTCACAAAACATAGCACAGGGTAGGGTTTGAAGGGTAGGGAAGAGCGTGTGCTGCTGAGTTCATGCGATGAATCCCCTTGTTCCCTGGAGTACTTGCGAGTGAGACTGCACTTTTGAAGAAGAAAGTTTGTAAAGGATGAGGAGAGCAGAGCCAGAACTTGTATGAAGCAAAGCCAGGAAATGATGGCTTGGGGGACTGTGTGGGGCTGCACAAAATGAAGCAGGCAGGACTTGGGTGGGAGTGGGTGGCTCTAATCTCTGTCTTCCCACAGCCCCCATGCTGGATGAGTCAGTGATCATACAGCTAGTGGAGATGGGCTTTCCCATGGACGCCTGCCGCAAAGCCGTGTATTACACGGGGAACAGTGGGGTCGAGGCTGCCATGAACTGGGTCATGTCACACATGGATGATCCAGGTATGAGACCACATGGCCACGTCAAAGCTTGTGGCATCTGGGTCGTTGTACTTCCTGACCCACTTCAGCAGTGGAAATCTAAAGTAGTTTGAGCCTCAGACTGCCTCCCTTTTGGAGGGATCTAACTGCTCTTAGCTGTGTTCTGTTTTCTGCTGCAGACTTTGCTAACCCATTAGTTCTCCCGGGATCCAGTGGACCAGGGTCAACTATTGCTTGTCCAGACCCTCCTTCAGAAGACAGTGTGGCCACCATTGTCTCAATGGGCTTCTCCCGGGACCAGGCTATGAAAGCGCTTAGAGCAACGGTGAGAGTCACGGGTGACATCAGAGTGAAATGATGCTCTCATGAACAGGCATCTGCAAGCTCACAGTCTTTGCCTTTGCCTTCCAGAACAACAGCCTGGAGCGTGCTGTGGATTGGATCTTTAGTCACATTGATGACCTCGATGCGGAAGCTGCTATGGATATCTCAGAGGGACGCTCAGCAGCAGACTCCATCTCTGAATCTGTCCCTGTTGGTCCTAAAGTGCGCGATGGGCCTGGAAGTGAGTTCCAAGCAGTAGGAATGTCAGTTTTGGGATGCAAACTCAGCATGGCCTTATCCTCCCTAATTAATGCAGTAAATCCATAGGTTTTAGCAGCAGCCGCTCCCACGGACTGAGCTGGTTACTTAGGTCGTGGGAGCCGGGAGGAACAGAAGGCTGGCAAATGTAGGGCTGAAACCCTTCAGGCCAGGCATTACTTAGAAGCTGGTAAGAGAGAGGCAGAGGAAGAGACATCTAGTGAAAGATTGTGCTTTTTTCTCCCCATCTTATCTGGAGGCCTTTCTGATCCTCAGGCTTCTATTTTAAAAGCAAGTTCCAGTCCATTTGCAGAATTGATCCCAGTGTTGCATGGCAGCTGGACACCACAGGGAGGTGGAATCCTCACCATTACCCATCCAACATACACGAGCCAAATAAACACTTTGAAGGGAGAAGGCTGAACGGAAGTTGCCATCTCCTATTTCCCTCCGCGTTTGGCCTTGAGACCAAACTCTCACAGTCACGCTTGACAGGGTCCCATTTTTAAGACCCACGAGAGCTTCCTTCAGGTCTCACACATCAGGAATTCTCTAGAGAAAGGGTTTTTGAGGGTGTGAAGCCTTTCCTCTTTCTCCGATAACTCCTCTTTTCCCTCTTCCTGTCAAGAATATCAGCTGTTTGCCTTCATCAGCCACATGGGCACTTCGACTATGTGCGGCCACTACGTTTGTCACATCAAGAAAGATGGCAGGTAAGAGGGATTTTGACAGCATAAGGGGACTTTGTGGTAAAGCTTTATTTAAATCATTGTCCTGCGCTGTTTCTTCAGAAATCTTGGGGGGAAGCGAGCAGGGACTCGCATGGCATCTTTGCCACACAACAGCATCCCTGAGCTCCCCCCTTCTGCCTGTTGCAGGTGGGTGATCTACAACGACCAGAAAGTCTGTGCTTCTGAGAAGCCCCCCAAGGATCTGGGCTACATCTACTTCTACCAGCGGATTCCCAGCTAGAACATCCTCTCGCTGCGTGTGGAGGGGGGAAAGCGGGCTGAAGGCAGAGGGGGGCAGCGGTGGGGGCGGTGAGGATAAGAGCAGGGTCCATCTCCTCTTACCCCACTCTTCCCTTCATGCTCTCCCCATGGAGACAAAGGCGGAAACGAGTTCCCTGACTGGGGGCCGGAGCCCCCGGGGACGTGAGTGAAGGGGGTTGGGGGGGGGGGGGGGGAAATAATCAGTTTCTGTAGGAAATGCCCTCACTGTCCCCTCCCTGTGACACACAGCCCTCGTGCTTTGCTGCTTGGTGGGACGACGCCACCTCCTCGCTGTCTGAAGGGGGAAAGGGGGAATTGTGTGTACGTGCGGCTTGTACCGGTGGGGGGGGGGGGTTCCTCCCGCCTGCCCTCCCTGACGGGGCGAGCAGCGCGGGAGGCAGCCGGGGCCACGAGTAGCGTGCCCTGCACATGCCAAAATACACGAGGGACGAAATAAAAGCCGAAATAACGCCCCGTTGCTTGCCGCCTCGCTCCGTGTGTGGTGTGGGGACGAGACCCCCGGCAGCGTGAGGGGACGCTGAGGGGCTCCCTGCCCCTCCCCCCGCCCCCCCCATCAACGGCCTCGGCGCGCGCCGCCCTCAGCCCGCCGCGCCTCGGTGGGGGGCGTGGCTTCGGGGAGGGGGCGTGGCCTCGGCCGCCGCCGGGCTATAAAAGGGGCCGCCGCGGGCTGCGCGCCGCCACTGACCTTCGGCTGTGCCTGGTGCCAGTTGCTGCCCGCCCGCCCGCCGCCTCCTCGTCCCGCCATGGCGCCCAGGAAGTTCTTCGTGGGGGGCAACTGGAAGATGAACGGCGACAAGAAGAGCCTGGGCGAGCTGATCCACACGCTGAACGGCGCCAAGCTCTCGGCCGACACCGGTGAGGGCGCGGCCGCACGTCGCGCACGTACCGCGCGGCAGCCCCGGCGCGGCCCGGCTGCGGGAAATGTCAGAGGGCGGCGGGGGGCCTAAATATAAATATAACCGCGCTAAAAATACCGCGACACCGGATCCCGGACGCTGAAGGGCAGCGCAGCCCCTCCGGTACCGCGGGCGGCGGGGGGGAGCCGGGCCCCGGCCTCCTGGGCGGGCTCGGGCTCGGGCCTCCTTCCCCGGCCTCCCCCGGGGCTCCCTCACGGCGCTGAGGCGGCCCGGCCAGGCCCCGTCCCCGCGGGCCTTTGGCCATCCGTAGCCCTATCCCCACCGCTATCGCTCCTGGAGGCCCCCTCCAGCCCCCCCCTGCTCCGCTAAGGGGCGCAGAGCGCAGCATTTCAGCTGGGGTCGCTCAGGCTGTGCCACCAGACCGTGCTGCTCGCCCTGCCTCGATCCTGGCCCGGTTATAATCCCAGGTGTAACCCGATGCTGCCCTTTTCTCCCCCGGTTCAGCATAGCCTCCGCAGCAGGGCAGGATTCTTGCCCGGTTTCTTGGTTGGGCTGTTTCCAAGGGACCCTGCGTGAACCAGCTGAGGGGCCTGCCTCTCTGCCTCATCTCACCTATCTGGCTGCTGGAAAGGGTTTCCTCTGCTGTCGAGGCATCAGATAGCAGAGATATTCCTGCTTTCTGATGCTGCAGCAGGTCCCCCAAATGTCATGCATGCTGAGCCTTCCCGACAGAGGGTAGGGAAGGAAATGATGACCTCTTAGGGCTGGTCTTCAGGCTCAGGGGTTGGGTGTGGTTTCTGCCCCAGTTCTTCTTGAAAGTGACCTTTTTCTCTGCCTTCCAGAGGTGGTTTGTGGAGCCCCTTCAATCTACCTTGACTTTGCCCGTCAGAAGCTTGATGCAAAGATCGGAGTTGCAGCACAGAACTGTTATAAGGTGCCAAAGGGTGCTTTCACAGGAGAGATTAGGTGAGCCCAAAGAGAAGTGGAAAGCCAGCGTGGCTCTGCAAAGTTTGTTGCCTCCAGAGATGTGAATTAATACTCTCATATCCTTTCTCCTCAGCCCAGCAATGATCAAAGATATTGGAGCTGCATGGGTGATTCTAGGTCACTCAGAGCGAAGGCATGTTTTTGGAGAGTCTGATGAGGTGAGAGACCATTGGATGGAGAGACGGTACAGATCAGATATGTCTGTGAAGGCTGGAGGGATGAGCAGTTTGTGGGAAAGACAGGAACAGGAATAGGTGTGACTGTCACTTGCCTTATTTCTCTTCCATTCCCAGTTGATTGGGCAGAAGGTGGCTCATGCTCTAGCTGAGGGCCTTGGTGTCATTGCCTGTATTGGAGAGAAGCTGGATGAGAGAGAAGCTGGCATAACAGAGAAAGTGGTTTTTGAACAGACCAAGGCTATTGCTGGTAAGGGAAGAAAATGGCCATTTCGCATGTGTCTGAAGGGAAAAAAGCCCATTATGGCCTTAACTGCCTGTTCCTGGCCTTTCTGGAAGGCTTGCAGATACGTTGCCGTGAGTGTTCACACGGTAACGATCATGTTAATAAAAGGTCTGCATGTTCCAGAGAGCTTTCCAGGTCTACCCTTCCCACCATGAAGTACTGTGCTTACTTATACCTTCTCCTTTCTCCCCAGATAACGTGAAGGACTGGAGTAAAGTGGTTCTTGCCTACGAGCCGGTTTGGGCTATTGGAACTGGTAAAACTGCAACCCCCCAACAGGTATGAGCAGGGGAAAGGTGGCTGACAAAATGGCTGACTGACCCTTCCTGTTCCAGAGATCCTGCCTGAAGATGGAACAAGACCGTTCTGTCTATATGCAAAATGGTCCAGTAGTCAGTGGGACTCTTTCTGTTCCATTGCAGGCTCAGGAAGTTCATGAGAAGCTGAGGGGGTGGCTCAAAAGCCATGTGTCTGATGCTGTTGCTCAATCAACTAGGATCATCTATGGAGGTAAATGAGTCTGAAGCCCCTTTCCAGTGCAGGAAGGACTTAGATTCTCTGCTTATTGCTGCAGTTGTACAGCACTGCTCTGCTAATGAGGAAATAGGAGATTGGCAGAGCATGAAGCAGTAACTGTTACAGCTTCAGGCTGTCTACATCTGTTAAAAATACTGTTCTCTGCTCAGCTCTTAAAATACTGTTTACTCCTTAGGTTCAGTCACTGGCAGCAACTGTAAGGAGCTGGCCTCTCAGCATGACGTGGATGGCTTTCTTGTTGGCGGAGCTTCTCTCAAGCCAGAGTTTGTGGATATTATCAACGCAAAACACTGAAGCGCAGCCAATGAGGAGCAGTCCCTTAACGGTTAAAAGCGAGAAACAGAAGCAAGAAGGGACCTTTCATTGCACATGTCTAAGTACAGAGGCCTCTTCTGAGGCTTTCCCCCCCAACCACGGTCATTGTTCTAGCTGTGCTGCTAACCCCCACCACCTTGTTGGAGTCCTGTTAGTGTGAGCCTGTCTCAACAGTCTCTGAATTGGCAAAATCCGTGGTTTTCTGTTGAGCTCTTAGAGCCCACAGTCAACTTGGCCGTTGCCTCCCCCTTTGTCTGCAGTGCTACAGGTAGAGATGGCCACTAGTACGGGGGGAGGAAGAAGGAACCACCATGTTCTGCATCCTTCAGGCCCATCAGCAAGGGGCCTGGTAGCTTAGACCTTTGTGAGACACCTTACCTCACCTATGTCCCATATTGAACAATAAATGAAAGGGAAATTAAAAGAAGTGTCTGGGATCTTATTTGGAAGTGATTAAGGACAAGGTGTGTACAGAACTAGCGGTCACTTCTGGTGAGCTCTCACTCCTGGCTTCTCTAGCTGGCTGCAAGAGAGTAACATGGTTTGGGTTTTCTGTCTTGTTTGTGGGTTTTTGTGGTTGGTAGTTCATTTTTTTTTTTGTTTATTTGTTAAATTGTTCCAATAGGCATTGCACAGGTTCAACCTGTACTTTGTCACTGTAGCTCTTGCTTAGAGCATGCCCCAAAGCACCTTTCGTCTTTCCCATTGCAGCTCTCTTCTGGGTCCGTGGTGCTTTGTGTGCATCTATTCCAGCAGGTGCTGGAGCACCCGGCTGTCCCACCAGTGAGCTGATCTTTCCAGGCAGGCCTGGTAAAGTGCTGGTTTTGAGCCTCGTTGCCTGTGAGAACTGGTAATTGACTTTGCTGCCTGTTACATGTGGAGCAGAGCAGCTCCCTCTTCGCATGGGAAATTTTTAGGCCGTGCGCTGGGACTTTGCTTATAGCCACGTGGTGGGAGATAGGAAAGCCAGACTAGAGCTAGGAGCTTTTTAGGTAGTGCAAAGGGCAATGAAAATGGAAGTGCCTCACGAGGAGGAGCTTAACTGAGGCGGTACATCACTGGGCGTCTGTGGGCAATGCACTGTTATACAGCAGGCGTGCGGAAGGGGGACTCAGTTAATGCATGTCTGAGAGATCCTCTCCCACCTCACGCTTTCCATTCTGCGGTACTTCTTGTGGTCCTGGCGCGTTCCTCCCCTCGTGCTCTGGCTGTTGGAGCGCGTTGCCCTGCCAGCAGCGAATGAAAAGCAGGGGGTGAGGGTGGTCCGAGCCTGAGCAGGTAAGGGACAGAGGAGGAGAACATCCGAGGAGCTCTGTCATGCTGCAGGTCCTCCGTAGCTGCTGCAGCCCCGCCTGGCTCTGGGCAGCAGCCGCCCCTGGAGCAGCCCCAGCTGTGGCTCTGGGGATGGATGCGGCGGTCCCCGTGCTGCGGCCGGTCCCGGAGCGCCCCCCGGTGCCCGGCTTCTGTCCGGGACAGCCCGCCCGGCGGTGACGGGAGCAGCAGGCAGAAGAGGACGTTTCAAAGGAAGAAAAAAAAAAATCTTAATCTCTGCGGCTTCTGCAAACAAAGCGCTTCTGAGAGGCTGTTGGGGCATGGCCTCAATTTGGCCCTGCCACAATTAGAGCGGTGGTGACTTGCAGGGACATGGACTGTGCCTGAAGGCTGCCAGCAGCCGGCGTGCAGGGGCACTCGCAGGACGAGCCTCAGGCTGCAGCTCTGCTGTCAGCTCTGCTGCTGCCCAACCCTGCCTGAAGAGCAGCTCGGCAAGAGCCCAGGAAAGTGACCTACATAGACAAAACAGATGGGAGCCGAGCATCGCTCTCGCTGTTTTCAGGAGAATACAGACGCACAAAAACATTTAATGAGGAATAAAGTCATGGACACTAATCTCTGCATCAGCAACGATCTCGGTTTTCTTCTTTTTGCATGCTTTCTGGCAGAAAGGACCACAGCTCTGTCGAGTGGAAATACCGCCAGATCCTCACCCTCACTGAGAATTGTAGTAGCTGGATCTTGAATGTGATGCTGCTGTGGAAAGTGTACTGTGCCAGATGTGACAGCCCAAAGGAGGCAGCCACAGCTCCGTGCCCTCAGCTCCAGCCGGGGGCCAGGCTGAGCTTTCATTCCCAGTAGGCACAAGCACAAACACACCTGTGCATCACATATGTGCATACATATGTGGATGGCCACACCAGTGACTCAGACAGACAGAGCACTTGCATGAACCCAGACAGTGCTGGCAGCCTTGTCCCATGCCCCTCTGGCTGAACGGAACAGATGTCCACTAGCAAACTACAAATAGCCAGGGTACTATTCTGTCTCCCCCTTCTGCTATTGTCTCTCTGTGCTCCTTTCTTGGTATGCAGAGGAGCTTTTACCACTTAACCTAACAGCTGCCTCCTTACTGATCAGTATAGTTCGGGATTTTTTTTTTTTGTATACCCGGAATAAAAATTCTGTTTTAAAGATTTCAGTTTCCTCATATAATTTGTCTTGCCTAAAAAAGGTTTTTGATCATCTGGAAACAAGACAACTAAACCATATGTTGCTATTGTAAGACTCACATAAAACGTGTGCATACAGGCACACATTACTTCTTCCAGTCCATTCTTCCACATAAAGGAGAGAGGAATGGGAAGAAAAGCATGTCATTGCTTTTCTTCCTGCGCTGACTCTAAGAATTCTCTGAAGGAGCTCTAAAGCTCCTAGAAAACAAAAGCAACAGCTAGAAAGCTGTTGTATGTGTAAGTATGGTGGGTTGTTTTTGCAGGAGATATAATGGTTTAAAAACAAAAAAAAAACACCACATAATGTGTGGGTTAATGACCAGGGAGTGAATGCAGGTGAGGGAAAGAGATCGGCACTGGGGAGTCAAGCAGCTACAGGAAGGGATGAGGCAGGGGACACTGGTGGTGGCTTGCTCATGGTCCTGAGCACGGGAGGAGTGCTCTGCAGCAGGAACGGCAGCTGATGCACGAGCTGCAGGAGCCTGAGACTCTCATGCCTGACAGTCATGTGTTGGCCACACGAGCAGCACACGCTGAGCAGCAGAGCCAGCGTGGCACTGACCATGCAGGGACTTTACCCAGAGTCTGCGAGGGGACAAAGTGCAGGAAGGGAGTAGGGCCTTGGACTTTGGTATTCACTGCAAAACACGGGCAGCCATCAGAGCTCCTGGCTCTGGGGGTGCTGTGCACCGTCGGCCGGCGCTCGTTCCCCAGCCCCACAGCCTTGCAGGTGCTCACCCAGGGGGTGAGCATCACACACCGCAACTCTGAGGCCGGCCCGGTTTGGAGCAGGGGGCTGGACGAGTGGCCTCTGGTGGTCCCTTCCCACCGAAATTATCCTTCGACTCTCTGAATGCGCTCCTATGAGCTGTGGATGTCGCCGAGCTAGGAAGGGCCGGGAGTGCTGGGAAGTGTCGAGAGGGATCGCGAAGTGATTCCGAAGAAGCCTGAGGCATGCCCTGTGCTTTCCAAATGCGATTTACTACTGAAAATGACAGGGCACTGCAGTTAGGGCGGCGAGCCACGGGAATCAGGCGGGAGGGCTGTTAGCAGAAGGGTGGCGAAGGAAGGAGCCATAGGTAGCTCGCATCACCCAGCGGGGCACAGCAGCGCCCTGCGTGCAGCTGCGGGAAGCGGGGCGCTGATTCCAGGGTGCGCTCGCCAGGACCCTGTGTGGAAAATACTGGAAAATCGGGGAAAATACTGGAAAATCGGGGCCGAGGCCCGGCGCTGCCGGTCAGCACGGTTGCTATGGCGGAGGCGCCGGGCCCGCCCCCGGCTCCCATGGCAGCGCAGCGGCCGCCGCTCGGGGCAGGGGGTCCCGGTGCGGCCTCGCCTCCTGCGGGTGGGAAGCGGGGGCCGTGAAGATGGAGGAGGAGGAGCTGAGCGAGGAGGAGCACCTCCGTCAGGAGGAGGAGGAGGAGGAGGAGGAGGAGGAGGAGGCGCTGTCGGAGCAGGAGGAGGAAGAGCAGGTGAGGGAGACCCCGTGCTGGAGCTGGCGGGGGCAGCCGGCCTCGCCTCGCCTCCGCTGGCCGCCATTTACCGGTGTTTGCGCTGTGCTCTGTCCCCCAGGCGCTGGCCCACTGCCCCCTGACCGAGGAGATGCTGAAGGAGGGCCTCTCCCTCCTCTGCAAAACCGGCAACGGCCTGGCGCACGCCTACGTCAAGTTTGAAGCCAAGTACAAGTGAGTGCACGACGCGCCGCAGGAGGAGAAGTCCTCCTCTCCGCGCCTCCGTGCAGCCACAGGCCGTCAGTGACTGGCCTCGAGCAGCGGGAGCGTTTCCAGGGCATGTTCACCATGCTGCCCTGCTTCCAGCCTGTGCTTGTTCCACATTCAGCCCCGAGCCTCCACCACAGCCTGACACACTGGTGTCTGTGTCCCCACAGAGTGAGAGGAGCCCATCCATTGCTCTAGACTGTGGTCTCTATGGGCTCCAGAGCAGGGCACCCTCTCCGTAGACACTTTAAGAAATATCCACTCCAGATAGCTGCTAAACTTTAAAATATGCACTTGTAAGTAGTACAGTGCCATGATGGCTTTGGGGCAGTTTGGAGCCTCAGCCCCATCCAAATAATCCTAGAGCTAACAGACCTCAGTAAGACCAGCCCTATAGGTGACTAGACTGGCTTTTTCCCACTAGGAAGGTCCTTACTCGCAGTCCTTGGTGTTGCCACTGCTGTCTTAACAGACCCATCCCCCAGGCTTATCCTCTTTTCTGCTCTGGTTCTTCCCTCTCCTGACAGCTACAGTTCAATGGGAAGAAGTACTCCCTGTGCCAGGAGCACAGGTCCACTCCAAGGCATTCAGCCTTGTTTACAGCATATCTGGCCTGTCCCTATTGCCTGCCTTTTTCCTCCTTCAAGCAAGGCTTCCTAGGACAGCAGGGAAGTGGGAGAGGAGGAAGCCTTCCTTCCCAGTGTGGTGAGGAGCTGGCAGCAGGGGGGGAATATGAGAGGTGTTTTATTCACATCCTCTCTCCCATAGGGACTTGACAGACATCAGCCTCCTTGAATGCTTCATTCACCTGCGGTATGTGGATTTGTCAGAGAACAAGCTGCAAGATTTGTCTCCACTGAGCAGCCTAACCCACCTGCTTTGGCTGAAGGTGGATGGGAATCTGCTTACCAGTGCCCGCATGCAGGAACTGCCTTACCTCCAGATCATCAGCTTTGCTCACAACCACATCAAGGATATGGAAGGCATTACTCACCCCTGCTTAGCCAACCTCAGCCTTAAAGGTGATACAGACCACCTCTCTTTAGTCTTGTGCACATAGGAAGCTTGCTTTGAGTGGGATTAACTCTCGCATCGTTTCTTCCTCCTCTGGCACTCAGGAAATAAAATCCGGACAGCGCTGGGCCTGAGTCAAGCGCTGTTCAGCCTGCATAACCTGGAGCTGCGAGGAAACAAGCTAGAGAGCACAGCAGGGTTCAGTCTTCCCAAGCTCAAGAACCTCTATCTGGTAAGGGATCAGCTAGCTTGGGAAATGGGAGTGAGATGCCGCAAAGCCTGGCAAATTCAGGCAGTGGGAGGAGGGGAGACACTGTCCCCTTCAAAGCAGCATAATTTACATGCTAGCCCATTCAGTTCAATCTTCACAGCCTGAGAGGAACAGAATTCAGAGAGCTACAGAAACAAATGTCTCTCCTTTTGGGTAGATCCTTCTATTATGTCTGCTCAAACAGTGCAAAAGAAGTAGCAACTGACCAGTAATTGCTCTGCAGAGAGCAGGGAAGCTAGCAATGTTCAGTGCATTGCGTTCTTCCTTCTCAGCCACCTAAGGGACAGCAGTATTCTCTTCCTGGCAGTGTTAGGCAAGGTCACACTCCGCTTGCTGCAGGACCTCAGAGGTCAGTGGTGTGCTCTGGGTGGCACAGGGGGAGGTGATACTTCTTTCTCCTCTCTGATGGGCCTAATCAAATATGAGTTTAACAACAGCGCAGTGATATGATTCACATATATCTTCAGCTGCCAGAAAAGAAACCGATTAAACATCACAGTGAAACTAAGATAGAAGAAGCAATTTCCTTATATCATAAACAATTGCCTCAGGGAACATTTACTCCTAGAGACACAAGTGAAGCAAGTATGTTAGCTTACTCCCATATATCACACAGTACTACAACTTGCAAAGTCTAGATTGGTATCCTGAGTCATTACCTCTGAAAAAGCAATTAAAGATGATCAAGGTTTTCAAAAGCTACAGGGTTTCGTTTCTTCAGTACTCCCTGACAGAAAGCACTGAGGAGATTGCTTGCTCAGATTGCCTTCTATTTTCTGGTGAAAAACTCGATCTTAGGGCTACAGGTGCTGGAAGAAGGGATGAAGTGGATAAGTCACTAGATACAATATACAATTTCTAAGTAAAACCAGTCACTTTAGTGGGTGATTGGAGGGAAGGAAAAGCAGCATCTATATTTAAAGAAAGTTCCTGACATGGCCGAGGAATTCCTGAGCTACACATCTGAAGCAGGCAAACTGCAAGACATGATTATTAAAACTAGAAAAAATGACTAATGTCTCAGGAGTCTTGTGGGCCTGAATTTGTCTCCCATGTCCACCTGCTTACTAAACTGTTTTGGAGAGGGATCTTTTCCAGTACTGCTTTGCTTCTTGTGTAAAGATTTTGGTATTACGAGAGCCATAGGTAGATGAAGCTGATGCCGCAAGGACAGGGTTCAAGGCATCCATCCGTTAGGAATTCAAAGGTCAATTTAAAGGAACTAAATCAAATCTGGTTAATGTATGACACAGTTACCAAAGAAATTTAGCATTCACAAAGTTCTACCCACTGGCTGGAAAACCAGGAGCTGATTGTGTACCATGTGGCGCTTCAAACTGCATCAGCTTCAAGATCACTGCTGTCAGTAGGGCTGTGTTACTTCCTCTTCATTGTCCAGCAGCAGTGACAAAGACTAGCTACAGCAAGGCTGGGGTATGCAAGAAGTGGAGAGGGAGTCATGGGGAACATATTATAATAGCTTTCCATATGAAATGGAGCCTTCACACCTATGTGAGGAACTGGTATATTAGGTGAGGTGATGATGTGATCGTTTAATTAAAGGTGTCATTTGTAATGTTCTTTGATTTAAGAAAAAATAGGGGAAAAATCCGTTCTGCGTTGTCCTGTTAGTGCTTGCAGGGCCAAAGCCTTTAAAACTATTTACACTGATGTAGTGGAGAAAGCGAGAGTGATAGCAGGTTGCTATTCATTTCACAGACCAGTGGTCTGTGAGCTCCCCACGCTAATTCCCACACACATTCCTGATTTCCTCTGAAGTGAAATTTACAAATCCATCCTGGCTTTTTTAATTTGTTCACAGTACCTTCACTAAATTTCAGTCTTTCCTTCTTTTCTCATTGAATTATCCTCTTTACTTGGCCCAGCAGGTCCAGAGTCTACCTTGTCCAATTTCCACTGAAGTCCTCCTTTTCCACAAAATGTCGTTTCCCAAAGTGACCCTGTCCCGAACTGCTCTCCCACCCCTCCAGTTCAGACTGTGCCCCTTTTATTAAACTTGGGCTTGCACCATATCACTGCCTGGGTATGGAAAAGGAACAGAGCACAGTGACACTGTTGTGGTTTAGCCCAGCAGGAAGATAAGCACCACACAGCTGTCCACTCACTTCCCCTCTCAGTGGGACTGGGGGAGAAAATTGTGAGAAAAAAGTTAAAACTTGTGGGCTGAGATAAAGATTTAGGAAAGGAAAGGAAAGGAAAGGAAAGGAAAGGAAAGGAAAGGAAAGGAAAGGAAAGGAAAGGAAAGGAAAGGAAAGGAAAGGAAAGGAAAGGAAAGGAAAGGAAAGGAAAGGAAAGGAAAGGAAAGGAGAGGAGAGGAGAGGAGAGGAGAGGAGAGGAGAGGAAAGGAAGGGAAGGGAAGGGAAGGGAAGGGAAGGGAAGGGAAGGGAAGGGAAGGGAAGGGAAGGGAAGGGAAGGGAAGGGAAGGGAAGGGAAGGGAAGGGAAGGGAAGGGAAGGGAAGGGAAGGGAAGGGAAGGGAAGGGAAGGAAAAAGTGATGCAATTGCTCACCACCAGCTGACCAATGCCCAGCCAGACCCCAAGAAACAATGTGTTCCTCCCTCATCTCCCCCCAGTTTTATTGCTGAGCTTGACATCACGTGGTATGGAATATCCCCTTGGCCAGTTTGGGTCAAGTATCCTGGCTGTGTCCCTGCTTCTTGTGCACCCCCAGCTCCTCATTAGCAGGGCAGTATGAGAAGTTAAAAAGTCCTTGACTCCGCAAGCACTGCTCAGCAACAACCAAAACATCAGTGTGCTATCAATATTATTTTCCTCCTAAATCCTAAACATGGTACCATTCCAGCCAATATGGAGAAAACTAACTCTCCCAACACAGATGGTAGCTCTCTCCGTCTCCCGTTCATGTATCTGCATCCTTAGAGACTACAGCCCTAAACCACAATTGCAAGTGAAGTCTGCTCAGCTCTGGGCTGGAGTATGTGGCGGGGATGATGTAATTGCCAAGGATTTCCCAAATTTGGCTGCACAACACCATGAGCATCCTGATCCAGCTTTGATGCTAGCACTGCTGCTGGCCCGGGGTTGGGCAGGAGGCCTCTAGTGGTCTTTTCCATCCAAAAATGTGCTGTGAAACTATTGCTGAAATTAAGGACTTTGTGTTTCCCTATCTCATAAAACAGATCACAGTGAAGTGAATGAAATCAATGATGGGAAATTTTAAACTGATAAGACAAATTCTTCCTGCCATAAAATTGTCAGATTTGTTGCAAGAAGCTGTTCTTTTGGACAGCTAATAAATTTTATACTAAGAAACACTTAAATCAACCAACAACCCCTAGATCCCTGCAGCCTCTGCCAGGATCATGCAGCCTGCTTCTTGTTCTAGAGGATTAGAAGGGGAGACTTCTTGGCAGAAGATTTCTCCCATAAGAGAAGCAGCTGACATTGGAAGATCCCTGGACTACATGGACTGTGTGACTGAGAGGGGCTGACGATTCATGCCTTAAATACATTTGTGCTATGCTCAGGTCCTTGCTTTCCACACAGTTGCTCAGGGGCTCAGATTAGGCACTGCCATGGATGTTGTGCTGGCAGTAGAGTTGGTGACTCAGTAGTACATGCCCTGGTAAATCTGAATCATGGCACATCTCTACCAGCATAAATAGAGGCTGTGTTGGAAAAAAAAGTCTCATCTGGCATGTTTTTTGTCTCAGTCACCAAGTGATGGTACAGGAAACTCTTTTTCAGCAAACTTGGTCCCTGAACCTGAATACTTAGACCTCATTCAAGCAAGGCCCTGAGCAACCTCACATAGCCTTGGAGTTAGCCTGGTTCTAAGCAAGGTATTAGATAGAGACCTCCAGGGGTCCCTTCCCATCTAACTTTCTGTGAGTCTAACAGGCATCAAAGATCCTAAACAGAGGTGCAAGCCTAGAGCTGCAGTCAAATTCTCAAGGTATTTCATCCTCTCTCTCTAAAATTTCCAGTGCGGTTTTTGTAGCCTTCTTTCCTCCTTTGTTATGTATGTATGATGCCCAGCTTCAGAGAAGGCTGCTTAAGAGTGGTAGGGAGTCTGAAGGGTAGAAAGAGCTTGACAGACCAGAAATAACTGCTGTTCCCTCTCCTGTGTGCTCTTCTTTTTCCTGCTGTCTTCCTGTCTCCCTGCTGAGGCTCAGAACACTATCAGGAGCCTTGAGGGCCTTGAGGCGCTGGAGCAGCTGACAACTCTGCACCTGCGTGACAACCAGCTTGAAACCCTGGATGGATTCTGTAGCAGCATGAAGTGCCTGCAGTACCTCAATCTACGGTGGGTCCTCCTTGCTTCGTGTTGGGACTAGAGACCCTTTCATCAGGTTGTACTCCCATTTAGGTCATTAGGATTTTCTGTTTTCTCTGGAAGTTGAATGGGTTGAACTTTACAGCCTTTACCTAGCTCAGCTATCTAGCACTGTAACAGCCAGGGCTTTTTCAAGCTTCTCTGAAAAGATCTACCTCTCCAGTTACTCTCAGATCCCACATCATACTTTTCCTTCGTGTACTGGCCCTGACCACAAGTGCCCTTTACTTCCAGGCATTTGCTATAAAGGGAAATAGCAATATCAGACAATTCAATGGGCTGTTCGAGCACAGAGAACTACAGAGGAGATGTTGGTTTTGTCCCCCACTTTGGGGAGCTCCAGACAGATCTAGATCTTAGATCACAGGTCTATGGTCTGTCATGCTGCTAAGTTTTGCTTTGTCTTGTCAACTTACTGGTCTGAGGGGTCCTTTCGACTTACTTACGTGTATCTCTACTGCACACTGTGCTCCCTTTTCTAAAGGAACAATGGGATCAGCACCTTCCAGGAAGTGGCAAAACTGCAGGTACTCCCCATGCTGCAGGCGCTGGTGCTGTTGGACAATCCATGCTCTGATGAACCCAATTACCGGCTGGAGGTCCTGGTCCTGCTGCCACGCCTGGAACGCCTCGACAAGGAATCATTTGAGCAAGATGAGCGTGCAGAGGCAAATGAAATCCGTCAGAAAAGGCAGGAAGAGGAAAAGGTAAGAACGGCACAGGGCAGGGAGTGGGGAGTAAGAAGTATGTAAAGACAGAGGATCAGACATGCTGATAAGCCCCTCCTCCTCTAGATTACATGATGAAAGGGCTGAGGGAGGTCAGTCCCAAGGGCAGAGGAGCCTGCAACAGAGTGGGCTTCACAACCTGCTTGCCATTCCTGGCCTCAATAGCACAAGTGAGAGGTGAAAGGGGAAAAGAAGTCAGGCGTTTAACATCTTCTTTCCTTTTTCAAGAAACGGAGGGATCTCTCCGGGTGATATGACTGAGTGACCCCGGGTTTTAATACCTGTTTCCTGTGAAGATTTGGAGATGCCTTCCCCCGTGTGTGGCTGGCAAAGCAAGAGCTGCAGGCGTCAGAGCTACCTTCGCCTCATTTTGCCCCTGGCGAAGGGAGGAGGGTTACCCACCCTGGTCCTGGGTGCTGCCCTAAGTTACTGCAGTGTTTCTGCAGTCACTGCATGCATATATGCTAAGCAGGCCCAAGAGGGAAAAGGGGAAAGGGGAGAGTTACAAGTTGTGTGGTTTGATTTATGGCTCCAAAAATCCTACAAGACTTTCTGATTTGAATAAAAATAATTAATGAGACTGGAGTGTCTGGAATTGTTTATCCTGCCCACCCACTCCTATTCCCCGGCTCTCTCACCCTCATCTGTCTCTATCTGTGCCCTGTCTGTCTCTCTCTCTTTCTCTCTCCATCCTCTACGTGCTGTTTGCGAAGCTTTGCTAAATCCTGACTCATCGCAGCTCCGGGTCACATGCTGCTGTCCCGGCCCTATCAGGGGCGGCTCCATCCTGCTGCTGCCGCCGCTGCCGTTGGCTTAGAGGACACATCATCTCCCCTTGAGGTCCTGCATCCCTCCTCAGCTCCATCCTCTCTCCTCTCCACCAGCACTTTCTCAATTTCTCGTTCACCCCCGCCCTAGGAAGGTAAGTGTAACTCCCCGTGGCCAGCATCCCCCTCACTGCATGCGTGCCCGTGCCCCCCACCCGGTGCCCTCCAAACCCCACACGTACCTGGGTCCCTGCAGAGAAGGACCACGGGTGAGCGGCATTAGCAACTGAACTCCCCTCACTTCCTCCCCCTGCTCCTCCCACCGATTTCTCCTCACCCCCACCCTGCTCACTTTTCTTTCGTATTTTAATTTCAGGTACTCCCTCCTTCCCTACCACCCGGCAAGGATCATTTCAGACGTGAATATGGGCAATTTCGGGGGGGGGGGGGGGGCAACCAGCAAACATAGGTGGTGCTCCCAGGGCATTGCAGGGAGATGCTGTGGGATGGAGCTTTACCCGGGGGGAAGGGGTTAGTAGTGGGGAGAGGCAGAGCTCAGCTTGGGTATCAGTTGGGAAAGGACCCAGCCTTAGAGCAGACCGTCCTCCAGTCTCCCGAGGTGTTGACACAAACACAAGAGCGCAGCCTGGTCCCTGGGAGGAGGAGGGAGGAGGGGAAACGTTTTCTTATCATCGCAACCCCACACTACACAGGGGGAGGGGGGCAGCGGGGAGAGGAGGTGACAGTCGAGCAGGAGAGAGCTGCATCAGCCACGACACTGCAGCAGTGCGGGCTTCCTGGGAGCAGTGCCCAGCCCGGGGGAATCGCAGCAGCACCGGGTCTTCAGCTCGCAGGACTGGTGGTGGTGGTGGCTTGGGGGAGAGGTATGTGCAGTGCTGGCCTGCTTGGCAGGGAAGGGGGCTTGCTGCAGCATGGACTTTATTCAGGCAGTGCCCTGGTGACTGGCACCGCCACGAAGCAGCGCCCGCGGGAAGGCGATGCAGCAGGGCAATGCCAGGGTGCCCTGCCCAGCCCTTGCTCAAGGGAGGCTGCCCTGCCTCCAGCTTGGCTGCCCTCTCCTCTTCACTGTGTCAACGGGTTCCCAGCTATGGCTCTGTCCCAATCCCTTATCCCAGCTTATCCGCCTCTGACCTCCTTTCAGGACAGTGCAGCTGACGCCAGGGATTTTAGGGTGGTTCTTCGCACTGTTTGACAGAGGGCAAACAGCAGGGGGGACAAGGGGAAGCAGCAGAAGTGGAGAAAAGGGCGGGGGGGGGAGGAAGAAGAGATTCAGCTAGTGATGGAGTGGGGCTAGCAAGGTTGTCATCTGGCTTCCTTGGAGCTGCCCCAAAATAGGGCAGGTGGATGCAGGCAGAGGGATGTGACGGGAGCGACATGATCACATAAACAGGGGCACTGCATCTGACACAGGTCTTGTCGTCAGGCCCCCGCTGTGCCAAGAGTCACTTTAACAGGGTGCTGGTCCTCCCTCCCCTGCGGAGGCTGCTGGGGCACAGCCAGGGCACTGCTGTGAAGGAAGCTCACAGCTGCGCAGGCACGGCTCCGGAGGAAGTTCCTGCGGTGTGTGCCAGATGGCGTGAGGAGCGCTGCCAGCACGGCTGAGGGGGATCCCAGCCCAGATGGACACCGTGAAGGGCCCCCGCATAGGCTTCAGAGAGTCCTGGTTTCCCCCACCGAAACTCCCCAGCACCGCAAGCTTTTGATGAAACTTCAAAGCAGTGTGATTTCCTCACATCCCTGTGATTTCCGTGCACCAGGGGCAACGGGATCAGGAGCTGACCCTGGCTTCCCCAGCCTGTTTCTTAGCCCCTCTCCCTGCCATGATGCCCTTTTGCAGCAGCCCCAACAAACACACATAGGCCAAGCTCCTGTGCTGGCCGTACCCCATGCACACAGACCAAGGCATGATTCTGGCTGAGAAAAAAACACCTGCTGCCCCATGCTTGCCCCCCCACGCCTGGCCCCTGCAGTGAGTTCACGTGGTTCCAGCTCCACTCAGTTTTAAATGAATCATCTGGGGGATCCAGGGGGAGAAAAGCTGGCGAAGGCAGGGGGTGGCAGCGACAGACATTTGGCAGGATCCTGTTCGTTCCTGGCGGGGCTGCTCCCCGACATTGCACAGCCCTGCAGCTAGTTGCGGGAAGTGAGGAGACATGCAAGGCCAGTCTGGGGGAATAGGAAGGTGGGATGGGGTGGACAGAGCTATTCTGGAGACCCTAGGGAGAAAATTCCAGCAAAAGAAGCTCTCCCAAATGGCCATCCTCAACCACAAGCCTGTTTTCCTCCTCAGGTTTCAACGGCTGCATCCAAAATGTCAGATTTCCTCACCCTCAGCCCCCCCACCCCCGTCAGATGGAGACACCTCCTGCATCCTTTCAGGCATGGTGGGGCCATGAGCTGGGGGCAGCCCCAGCACCTGGCCCAGCCATGTTTCCCTCCCTCTGCCCTCAGAGCTGTTCCTCCTTTGTGTCAGGCACTGCATCCTCACGCAAAATGGCTGCCCAGGTCGCCGGGCCTCGGTGCGGCCGGCCCAGTCCCTCACACGGGCTGCCGCGTTGCCCTGCGGGATGGCGCGTTCCTGGGGCAGCTCCCCTTGCTGCGGCCTGTGGAGGGGTGAGGAGAGGCAGAGGCACAGCACGGGCTCCCCTGGGCCCACTAGGTATGCTCCTCACCCCCCGTGGGGAAAGGTGAGGTGCTGGGAGCCCCGGCACCAGGCTGGGGCTGTGCCAGCTCAGCCCTCTCTCTCTGCTGCCCGGGCTTCTGTGGCATTTTGTGCCTGCTGCCCTGACTCCCACCATCAGCCCTGGGAAGGGGGGGCACATACCTGCTGCACAGGGCAAGAGTGGGGAGCTCCCTGCTTGTTGTCTGAGGTAAAGGGGTAGGATGGACTGAAACAGAGCATCAGCTCCTGGACAAAATATGGGTAGGTTCCCATATTCTGGGCTTTGGATTGCAGTTTTCACATCTCCCCTCTAGTCTAAATTTGCTTGGAGTTTGAGTTCCAGCCCCTAAGATAGCTCTTCCCTGAGCATCCTTCTTGCTGCCCAGACATTAGAAGGGTGAGCACCAGGTCCTGAGTACAGTCTGAGGCCTCTCAGAGCAGCTCAGAACTGAGCATTATCTTCTCTTCTGCTCACAGATTCACCATGGCGGTTGAGAGGATCCACGCCCGAGAGATCCTGGATTCCCGTGGGAACCCCACTGTTGAGGTGGACTTGTACACACACAAAGGTAAGCGGGTGAGGATGAGAGGTGCAGGTAAGTCCTGCCCGTGCCAGAGGGGCTGGGTCTGCACAGCAGCCTCGGCCAAGAGCATGTAGGATCAGTGAGCTGCCAACAGACGGCATCCCAGGGAAAGAGAAAAATCTTCTGGTTCCTACTTGTGGTCCTGTGAGACATATGCAGCTGAGTGCCATGCAGATGGCTTGGCCCAGGTGTCTGATAGTAGCAGGGGTGGTTAGTTTCATTAATGTAGACATAATTATATATATATTTATGTTCTATCCACGCAATGCCCTCCTGCAGCTGTTCTTTTGCTCCTGGGACACACTACAAGTTTGGAAGTACATCCATGGCCATGCTCATGAAGTTGTGGGAAGGTTTGTCCCTGACATCTCTGTGCAGGCATATATGTGTCTCAAATGGAAGAGCTGCAACTGCATTGGGCCAAAAGCTAGGTGGGATGAGAGGTGTGAGGAGTGTGAGTGGCATCCAACTAGTCTCTTCTTTCTTCACTGAGGTAAAAATCCAGCCCCAGTCTGGCAGCTGTGTGTCAGTCTGCCTCTGGAAGTGTGCAGGTAGGCGTACCAGGATGAGGGCTGAAAAGTCAGATTTCTGCATGTTATCTGTAGTTCCTGGGAACAGCGCAGACCGCTTAGTGGCTGAGATCCAGGTTTACCAGTCTGGAAACACTGTGTGGATTTCTTTCTCTTACTCTGGTGTTCCACCTCTGACAAGACCAGCCATGTGCAGCCAGTGGGGCTGTTGGCATACATGGTTGCAGTGTCTTTTCGCCAGAAGCAGAACGCATGAAAGCTTTCTCTCCTTCTCGTCCTCTGCTCTACTCACGCATATGTTTTGCTCTCCCTCAGGCATGTTTCGAGCAGCGGTCCCCAGCGGTGCGTCCACTGGTATCTACGAAGCACTGGAGCTACGAGATAACGACAAGTCCCGTTTCCTTGGAAAAGGTGGGGAGGTGCCTGCTCTGCACCCTGTATCTGGGGCTGCCTGCTCAGGGGGCTCCACCGGAGGGTATTGCTCATCCACTAATGTAATGTGCCCTCCGTGGGACCTTGGAGGCACAGGCTTAGTGTCACGTGAAAGATCAGGCCTCGACCTTCCCCTCACTGTCTCCCTTTCTCAGACTATCTACTGGTCCTCTCCCTCCCTCTCTCCATTCTCTTCTTTGCCTCACCCTCTCTCTCTCTCTTTCTTTCTCTGTCTATTCCTTTCTTTAGGGGTCCTGCAGGCCGTGGATCATATCAACAGCACTGTCGCCCCAGCTCTCGTGGGCTCTGTAAGGATTTCTCTTTGTTCTCCCTTGTTGAACGCTTACTCTGTTCCGTCTCTTTCCACCTGATCTCTGTTTCTGCCTCTCTTCATCTCACTGGGTTGACAGACACAGTGATGCTCTGTGAACCCGGGCAAACCCCCCTGCCCTTCATGCTTGTATGTGTCCGCAGGGATCTTTTCTCTGAGTAGAAAGGATTTAACCCTACCTGTTCCACTGCAGCATCTGTACGGCCTAACTAATGCCCTTGGTGCTCCACGTAGAGCTCTCTCCCTCTTTCAGATGTGCTCCTCCTCAAGCACTTAATACCATCCACACGTCTGCAACCTCACACCCTTTTGTCCCACCTTCTTCTCCTGTAGCATTCACAGTGTGGTGAGCGATGACCATACCTCTGCGAGATCTGGCAGCACCCCCTGCACAGCCTGCGGCCTTGCAGAGTGGTGGGTGGTGTCACATCTGTAAGCCCTTCACAGCCAAAGACCTGGAGCCTCCTCTGAAGAGAGCTGAGCTAATGCCACACATCGCACCCCATGCAGCCTGTGAGGGGTCTGGCTGAGAGCCCAGCTCCCCTCAGCCCTGAGAAATGCGTGGCCTGGTGGAGGGCTCCCCGTGTTGGCCCTCACCCTGCTCTCCACCTCCTTCCCAGGCACGGCTCCGTCCAGTTTACATTCGCTTGCTTGGGGTTGAGCATGTACTGTTTTGCCAAGCTTCTGTGTAGCCATAGCACCACAAAGCTCCCTGGAAGCTGCCAAAAGGCTGGGTAAATCCTCACGTGAGTCCTGTGTGCTGAGTTCTGTGTGGCCTCGCCTGGGCTGCTGCTGATCCTTTATCCAACGCAGGTGCATCTACACCGCACTGCAGTAACATCATCCTGATTACCTAATCTGACTACATGCCACGGCACTGATATCCAGAGCTTTGTGTGTATATATTCCCCCACAAGCCAAAAAAAACGTCCATGTATCCCCAGCTGCTGCATCAACATCTCCTTCCTCACAGAGGAGAGTCAACTACTCTTCTCAACCTCCCCTTCTCAGGAGTTCTTTCTTTCTTGCAGGGCCTCTCTGTTGTAGATCAAGAGAAGATTGACAATCTGATGCTTGAGATGGATGGCACAGAGAACAAATGTAATTTTTTATTTATTTTGGTCTGGGAATTAAAGAGCACAGGTGGGCGGAGGGAGGATTGGAGTGGTCGAGACCAAGGCTGGTCTGGCAAGGGCACCTGTGGGGCAGGAGGGAGGCACTAGAGAAGCTTAACTCCTAATTTTTGCCCACAGCCAAGTTTGGTGCCAATGCTATCCTGGGAGTTTCGCTGGCTGTGTGCAAGGCAGGAGCTGCAGAGAAGGATGTCCCCCTGTATCGGCATATTGCTGACCTGGCTGGCAACTCTGATCTCATCCTTCCTGTGCCAGTAAGACTCTGTCCTTGACATCCACATTCAGAAACTTCTAAAGAAACTTCAAAGAATGTGTTGGGAGGTAGAGAAGGAAGGGATACAAGACTGAAACATCAGCCGAATGCATTGTCAGGAAAGCAAGCTAAAGCCTGAGATTTGTCAGGGAAGGACTCAAGAACAAAAGGCCTCTTCCTGGAGTGGTGCATAAGGTTCTGCCCTCCCCATCACCACAAGGGTAGAGGGGAACTGGAAAAGACTCAGGAAAGGATAAGAGAGAAATAAAAGATGTGGACCAACTTTTGTAAAGGGAAGGACTATGTAAACTAGGAGGCTTCAATATGGAAAAGAGGGGCTGAGAAGGACACAGACATTGTGGTGGAGGTTAATTGAGGACCAGCTGCTCCCTCTTAGCGCAAGAACCAGAGAGGCATCATGTGAACCCTCTGGGGCACAGTTCAAGACAAGGGTAGCTACCCTGTGAAGCTCCTTCACAAAGGGTATTGTAGATGCTAAAATTTTCTTGGGGCCAAGGAGAAAGGTCTTGGAAGAGAGACTGATGTAGCATTGCTGAATGCACAGATAAACACATACAGCTTGGGAGAACTCTGAGAGGGAAACTGGTGGGAAAGTCCTCTCCAGTCATTTGCTTCAAGCCACTGTTAGAAGGAGGACCCTGGGCTGTATGTGGCTTTGGTCTGATGCTCTGCAGCTGATGTGTTATGTTATTCTGTGGGATATGGTATGCAATGAATGGACATATTTACCCATCTGAGAACCTTGTCCAGGCGGTACCAAGATAGGTTCCTTCAGCTCTGATTCTTTTCTGGACTCTTCCAGGCTTTCAATGTGATCAATGGAGGCTCCCATGCAGGCAACAAATTGGCCATGCAGGAGTTCATGATCCTGCCTGTGGGAGCTGAAAGTTTCCGTGATGCCATGCGCATTGGGGCTGAAGTCTATCACAACCTCAAGAGTGTCATCAAGGAGAAATACGGCAAGGATGCTACCAATGTGGGTGACGAGGGAGGCTTTGCCCCCAACATCCTGGAAAACAGTGAAGGTGAGAGCCACACATAGATGGGGTATCCCTGCCTGCAATGCTGTGACCAAGGTCCTTCTACACCCAGCTCACAGCATTCCCCAAACATTGGTTCAAAGTATGATGCCTTGAGGACATTGACCTCCTCCTGTGTTAGGGGATGGCTTCTAAGCTCCTTCTCCTTGGCATGACCTTGATCTGTTCACAGCCTCTCCATACAAATCTTTCATACATGTGCAGACCTTTACAAGCCCCCTCCATGACTTGTCACTAAGCTGTGGTATTGTATTTTAATTCTTGCTCATCCCTTCGGATGCAGCATCCACAGCCCAGTGGCATGTTTCTGCTGTGCTCTGGGCTCCTTTCTCCCTCTCCCATCACACCATCAGACTCTCAGTGGCTCCTGCTCTCAGGATCTTCCTAGGGGAGGTTCCTACTGGAAGTCAGAGCTCTCTGCGTGAGCTGACCCTCCTGAATGCAACTCTCCTCCTTCCAGCTCTGGAGCTCCTCAAGGAAGCTATCGACAAGGCTGGTTACACAGACAAAATTGTCATCGGTATGGATGTGGCAGCCTCTGAGTTCTACCGGGATGGCAAATATGACCTGGACTTCAAGTCCCCAGATGATCCAAGCCGCTACATTTCTGCAGATGAGCTTGGTGACCTTTACCAAAGCTTTGTACGTGATTATCCAGGTGAGCTGCTCTGCTTGGCAGTCGGGAATCAGCACTGGTGTTGCATGCATAACGGGTGCATCCCTTTCATGTTTTGGGGATGGGAAGAAAGGTAAGCTTTGACTCTTGTCTCTTCTGTTGTCCCTTCAGTGGTCTCCATTGAGGATCCCTTTGACCAAGATGACTGGGAGGCCTGGTCCAAGTTCACAGCCAATGTTGGGATTCAGATAGTGGGAGACGACCTGACGGTGACAAACCCCAAGCGCATTGAGCGAGCTGTTGAAGAGAAGGCCTGCAACTGCCTCCTGCTCAAAGTCAACCAGATTGGATCTGTCACGGAGGCCATCCAAGCGTGAGTCCACCCTGCTGCCCCTGCTGTTCTGTGAAAGGGTTGGGGAAGAACCGCAGCAGGGTGTCATGCTATTTGTTGGAGAATAGACCTGTGTCTCTACCAGAGAGGATGCTGAGGGTGGGAGGAGAGGGTGCCTGGATCTCCCCCTACTCAGGTGGTGGGTATAGGAGGGGGAGCTACTGATTGCATTTCTTGCTCCTTGCAGCTGCAAGTTGGCCCAGGAGAATGGCTGGGGTGTGATGGTGAGTCACCGGTCTGGGGAGACTGAAGACACTTTCATTGCTGATCTGGTTGTAGGACTGTGCACTGGGCAGGTAGGTGAAACCCAGGCTATGCACAGGCTTGGAGGAAAAAGAAGAGGTGTGAAGACAGCATCCCCTGCTCCCCCCATGGGGAAACTGGTGCAAGTCATAAGTGTGCCTTACAGTGTTTTGTTTTGGGAAATGCTTTACAGATAAAGACGGGTGCTCCCTGCAGGTCTGAACGCCTGGCTAAATACAACCAGCTCATGAGGTAAGGGGCTCCAGGGACAAAAACACAAAAGAGAGAATGGGGAATAACTAAATGGTGTGGGAGAAGCTGGAAGCCCAAGGGCAGGATGGGCTTAGGGGGGAAATGTTAAGAAGACAAGGTACAGAGGTGAAAGTAGGAACCTGGGGAGATCTCTGAAGCAGACTCCTTCCTTCCTTCCCTCCTCCTTGGCATGGTGGTGTGCTCCCCCCTCCCCAGCAGCTGGTGGGAACAGAGCTCCTCTGTCCCATTTCAGCTTCCTGTCTGATGCACTCTACCCCTCAAACACTGGTGCCTCTGATGCTCCCTCACAGCAAGGGCCTGATGTTTGCTGTCTCTCCCTCCTGCAGGATTGAGGAAGAGCTTGGTGATGAAGCACGTTTTGCTGGACACAATTTTCGCAACCCAAGTGTTCTTTGAACATTGTCCCCAGGGCATAGCCACCCTGCTGCTCTTTCCCACATCACAGACTCTGAATCCTCCGTCCCTCCACTGCTTTCTTTTTTGCTCTTTCTTCCCCCTCTGTCACCTGGTTTCCTCTCACCTCAGAGCCGCATGAGTTCAGGTATCCCTGGCTAGATGTACCCAGGTGAAGGATGAAAGAGAGGTCTGCACCTTGTCCCTTGCTTTGGGGTCATAAGCATTTCTGGATCTAGGCATTTTGTGTCTTTTATTTTTGTGCAGGGCCATGTCTGAGTCACTCTGTTCACATATTAGACTATGGGAGCGTGCTGCCCAGTGCGTTTACGTTGTACACCAAAGTATGTGCCGTGAACATATGTGCGTCGGCTGGTGTGTTTGGACAAGTGTCGCACCTGTAGCTGTGTTTGGACGAGTGTCACCAGTGGCTCGCTCTCATTGTGCATGTGTGTAGGTGTATGTGTACTGGCCTACAGCATCATTGTGCCCCAGGCGTGTTTGTGCTGAGCTGTGGTGGGACCCAAGCATCTCTTCCTTCCACTCTGAGTGCTGTGCTGTGTTGAGCTGTGCTTGCAAGCAGCTTGGTGTTGAAGTGCACCACTGTCCGTCACTGGCTGTCTGTGTGTGTGCTGTCAGTCTCCGGGCTCTGTGAGGTCTTGTGGGTCAGCGCATAGTACTGTGGGGCGATATATTAAAACACAGTCATAAAAATTAACATGCTCTCATTTGCTCCTCTTGACCTTCTCTGTTTCCATCCCTCTTGCACTCCTTTACCCTCTCCTCCACCTCTGTCTGCTTTACCTTCTGGACAGCCCATGCTCAGCAGAGCAACAAACTACAGAACCCTAAACTCAATTAAAATGTATTTCACACCTGAGATGCCTGGCTTGGCCTGATGTTTCTCTGTGTCAGCATCTGGGGAATGGGAACATTTTGCCATCAGAGCAGAAGAGGATCATGCGGAAAGATAACTAAAGCAAACAGAAGGGATTGACAAGAGAAAGGCAAGGCCCAGGTACCCCCTCCCCTGCTCCTTTCACAGCCTTCCCAGAGCCAAACTTGTCTGTTGTGCACCCAGCTGGGGAATATCGAGGGAAGGGCAGGTGGGAGGGTGCAAATCCCCCACCAAACCACACTGCATGAAGAACTGCTGTGCAGGGGTTTTGTGTTCTGCACTGACGTGTCAGACCCCAGGGCAGGCCAGCTGCCCACTTGACATCTAGTGATGGTAAACTGCAACTACAGGTTTTTGGAAGAGAAAAAGCAGCCAGCAGCCCCTCTGTGTGCTTGGGCACACTCAGCTCCTGCAAACCTCCTGCTCAACTTCGTTACAGGAGGCTCCTCACCTAACCACATTGCGTGCCATGTCTTTCACGGTGAGCAGGGTAAAGACAGGTTGTTCAACAAGCCCCAAGGCTGTGTCCCAACGTGGACTGCAAAATTTAAAGACAACACTTACAAATCAACATTGGCATTTCACTGCTGATTCTTTCCTACATAGCGCAGGAAAAGGAGTACGTTCATCGAGGGAAGACAAAGGCTGTGGCACAACAGAAAAGAGGGTGGGAAGGAGAACGGAGTCGAAAGAAGGTTGGATCCAGCAGGGTCGCCAGTAACATGTAACAAACCCTGCCAGCAATTAACAGCTCGTGTCCCAGTAATTAATAACTGTGCCCCAGCTGCAGGCCACCTCCCTCTCACCCACGGTCCCCGTGAAGCCTCCCCCTCAGGCTCTGGGAGCAGCAGCCTAGCTGCGGAGCCCAAGCACATCCCAAACACAGAGGGTGCCCCCCAACACCCGCATCCCGCCCCACACCCCACGCACACCCGCGGACGGCCCCGCGGGGCCGCGGCGACCGCCAGCAAAGGCGGCGGGGCCGCAGCTGCCTTCTGGGAGCTGTAGTTCGGGCACGGCCGCGGGGAAAGCTCCATTTTCCCGTGCCGGAGCCTTCGCCTCGCCTCAAAATGCGGTCCCCGGGCAGGTAGGCGGGGGTAGGCCGAGGCTGCGCCGGCGCCCACCCTCCCCTGGGGGGCAGCCGCGTCCCAGCGCCATGCCGGGGGAAGGGAGCGGCACGGCTCGGCCCGTGAGGTGGCCGCGGGCCCGGCTGCGTTTTGGGGTTGCGTTTTTGGAGCTTCTCCCCTCCCCGTTCCACCCCCCAGCCTCCCTAATTCCCTCCCTCCCTCTTTTTGCGGAGGGAAGGAAGTGAAGTCCACCAGGTAGCCTGCATTGCCCATTCAAACGCAGCCACGCTGTAGCAGCAGGGTATCCGTGTGTATATGCTCCTACGTTGTGGAAATAATTTGTTAGAGAAGTGAGGCAGTGAGGTATTGCCACGTCCCTGCCTTAGGGAAGACGTGTGAAAGCACAGAAGTGAATGCGTTGCATCATAGCAGTGCCTCACCTTGGTGGCTTTCCTAAATCAAAAGAGTTTGTCGTTGACAGCACAATGTATATAAAGAATATACGACTGGTATGTTTACTTCGGTCACTACAAATATTTATTCTCAGCCAGCACATCACAAGATATATACCGCATTCCCTTTGCCTCAGTGGCGGAGATTTGGTTATAGTTCCTTTGTAATAGAAATGCCCCAATACTTTGTTATTCCTGCACCTGAGGACTCCTGTTGTATAAGCTGCTGTCTCTGTCAGGCTGCTGTGCTGTAATGTGCATCCAGAGGTGGGGTGGAGATACGGCAGTATCTGTTAAGGGAAACATTTGTCGGGTTGGTTTTCCTTTAACTCTCAAACCATATTCTGTTTAGATGGTGTTTTCGGAGCAATGTCTAGCTGTTAAAGGGATGATTTAACACTAGCCCCCTGAAGCCTGCAGAATCGCTCTTTCAGTGGTAAATAGGTGTGTGTGCCCATCAAGGAGCTGGAAGGGGAAATGTCAGTGAACAAGGGTTGTTGTGGGGTGCACAGGGAAGCCTTAACGATGTGGAGCAACTGAATTTCTCCACTATTTGTTTAGTCTCTCTCCAGAACGATGGAGTGGTAGTAAACCTTGCAAAACCAATGTCTTTAATGCAGGAGGCTGTCAGAGACATTTTTCTGTTAAACATTTGACAAGAGCTCCAAAAAATTGGGTGCTGGGTAGTTCCTATAATGTGCTCAGCACCTTACAGGAATGAAGAAGAGTGTTTGGTGCTGCCGCTGGAAGACTAAATGCAGGCAGGTTGCACGGGAGGATATCATGAAGCTCACTTTGCTGGGCAAAGAACAGCTCCCCAGAGCATTATATGTCTCAGACAGCTGAACTGGGGTGATGGGTGACGTTGCCACCCTTGCCATTCTGCACCTCCTCACTTCTAGAGGTTGCCAGAATCCCGGATGAATGAACCTCCACAACTAACAGCTCCCTGAGCTGTAGCCCAGGCCCAATTAGCTTGATGAAATGGTAAGCTGAGGCAGGTCATTGTTCCATTTGGAGTCACCAAGCCATCTCCACCATGGGACTGCCATTGCTGGGAGGTTGTTTATGTTAGGCAATGAAGTTTATTACCTTTTCATTGTTTCATTTACCAATAAACACCAGCTCACAAGTACTATTTGTATGAGCTTTGGAGAACAAGCCAAGAGACACCATCTTGTGTGGCCCTAGCTGGGGTCTGTGTGACAGAAAGCCTTTCCCCAGGCCTAGCACAGGCTAGAGGGCTTGCTTGATTATTCTTCTCATCAAGGATATTACTACATGCTGTGTGTCTGTACTGTCAAAAGGGGAAACGGGGCTCTGCATATTTTTAGAACCACAGTTTCATAGAAGGATTGAGATGGCAAGGGACGTCTGGACATTCCACTCCTCCGTGAAGCAGGGCTGACCCCAGGTAGGTCAGGCTGCTCAGTACACTGGACAGACAATTCCTGAACATCTCCAAGGGGAGATTCCCCAGCCCCTCTGGGCACCTGTGCCCATGCTGAAACTCTCAGGGAGGAGGTTTGTCCTTTACCTAGTTAGAATTTTCCTCCCTGCAAATTTTGAAACCATTTCACTGTCCATCTGTCAGAAGATCTTGGCTCTGACTTTGCTATAACCTCCTCAGTCCCACTTCCCCCCAAAAAACCAAAGAACTGAAGAGAGAGATTAGTTCCCCCTTAACCTTCCTTTTCTCCAGACAGGGAGAATCAGCTCCTTCAGCTTCCCCTTTCATGCCACGGGCTGCAGCACCTTAACCACCTCATTGGACTCCATCCAGTTTATTAGCATCTCCCTCGTCTATATTTCTGTAAGAAGGATACACCGCAGCCAGTGCCTCTCGTTCCTCAGATTACCCTTTGTCCCACAGCAGAATCAGGAAACAGTGGAAGAATGCAGCTGAAGAGCCCCACGGATGCTGCATGGCCTGCCTGCCCACCCCAAGGGAGGACCAGCTCCACCCAAGCAACCTTGATGCCCACTTGCTGAGCCTCCTAGCTGGCTCACAGACTCCCTAAGTCAGGTATCCTTCCTCCTACAGCTAATAATGCTCCTGATTTGTCCAAGGTCTTCAATCTGTGCATTTCAATTCATCTTATTTCCCGTGTTCCCCAACCAGGCCACCTTGGTCTCTCCGCACAAGGACGCATGTTTCACTTGTCCATTTCCCGCTTGCACTAACCCCTCTGAATCAGAGTAGCGTGTAGTGTTACATCATTTTGTGAGGGTTTCTGAGCTGAGAAGGGGAAATAGTTTTTTGCCTTTGGGAACCGACAGCACCCATTGCAATCCTCTCACTTGCTGTTTTTTGTTCCTTTGGCTGAAAAACTCAGCCTTATTAATGGAGGTGCTGCTTTTTGTCCACAATTAAGTCCTCAGAAGTCAGGATTACACAAAATGCAAATTGTTACCCTGCCCTCGGTCCTGTTTCTTTTTTGAACCATGTCTCTGATGTCATTTCATAAACTAAGATTGCAGGCATCACAGGAGACAGGCCACCACCTTTCAGCAACTTCTGGAAACAGCGCTAAACCTACTGAAATTTTCGTGAGGTCTTGGGGTGTCTGCCTGTCCCCTGAAGTAAATAAGGACACTAAAATCTTGGTAATTAAATTTGTTTAAGCTAAAATTTTGATCTCAGGCACTGACTTAGTTACGGAAGATGATGATGTGAATACTTTCTGGGACTTGGCTTTGTGTTTAAATAAACTTGGCGGGGTCACCAGGCAGCCTGCTGCTACTGATACAAGAAGATTATTTAGATCGAATGTGGAGATGCTGAAGCAATAACAAGCCATTGTTTGTCCCATTTTGTAGCTTTCACGGCAGCTTTTCCCAGGTGACAACAGGCTACCTTACTGATTTGGATATTTGTGTTTACTGTCCACAAAGCAGAGATTTTGACAAGATCTTCCTCCTTTCTTGAATCATCACTTTGGCCTCTAAGGATCACACTCATTATCAGCTTGGGATGCAAGGCTGTTGAGCTCCTAAGGTGACAGTTTGAAACAGCAGTGATAATTGCAGACGTGACTACCTCAACAGCAATAATAATATTATTTCTCGTCTTCCAGAGCTCTCCTTGGTGAGACACTTATTAGAGTAGTTAATGCTTACACCTGTGCTTGGGATTGAAAGTGTATTCTTGTCACTGTAACACCTTTGTGAAATACTCAGTATTCTGAAATGTTTCGGACTGGTGACTCAAAATTTTATTTTTTTTTTCAAATGTTAGCCATAGGTTTTTCAATGCTCTGTACCATGTAGGGAAAACAGAAAGTAGCGGTGAAGAAAAGCATCCCAGGATCACTGCTGGCAGGGTGGAGGCTCTCAGCAAGGGTCAAGACAAAGAGGTAGGATGAGGAGAAGCACGGATGAAAAAATGAACGACAACTGGAGACAGGAGGCATGTTTGTATTGTGCAACAGAGTGCTGTGTGCCAGTGGAGCTGGCGCTGGAGCAAGAGGCACCAAGAGCAGTGCTGTGTCCAGGATAAGTAAGAATACCCTGCAGTGGTACAGTACCGCTGGGAAGAGGGTGTGGAACAAAAGCATAGGGAGCCATTAGCTTGCAAAGATGTTGCGGGGACATTGTTATGGATGTTTTTAAAATGCTTGGGTGCAGCGGCGATTAGCACTACAGAAAAACCCACAGGGAGATTATTACATCTGTATTCAGTGCCGAGTTTGGATGCTGTACAGTAAATAATGCTTGGAGGCATATAATGGACAATAAGAAGTATTAAATAAATGCCCGTCAAGAGAGCACCATCCAGCCTGTTTGCTGAGAGAGACAGGAGGCCCTGCTGAGGAAATATTTTGTGACTAGGTATTTGAAGGCTACCAGAACGCAGTAAGAGGGCTTGCCCACATGCATGCAAAGTCCCTCTCGTTCCAGCGTGCGGATGCACATGCCTGTATCTTGGTTTTTGCTTATACAACCAGCCTTACTTCCCAAACCTAAAGCAGTCAGTAAGGGCAGCGTTTGGTCGCTCCTAGCTTCTTTTCCCTGGCGTGTGCTCACCCAAAGCCCGTGCTTGGGCTGGCTCCTCCGCTGACTAACCAGGTAACGAACCGAACCAGCTCCCCGTTCCCCAGTTCCCATCCCCATCTGACCACAACTTTTCCAAAATGGCCATACGCATCTGGAGCCAGCCTGAACTTTGCGAACAACGGAGAGCAGCGGCGGCAGCAGCCAGCCCATTTTCCTGACACAGCGAGGAGCCCACGCATGGGAGGGGGGGAGAATTTCTCAGATTGTTAGCATTCTGGGCGAATTTAAGCCCTTTGTGGCAGCAACTATCGCAGTGCTCCTTCGGGTCCTAAAAGGCACGTTTCTGCAGCAGCACCAGCCGGCGAAGCCCCTCAGCGGGCCGCCGAGCTCCCGCGGGGCCCACGCGTGCCCGCTCCCACAGCACCGCACCGCACCTCGTTTTATTAAAGGATAAAAAAAAAAAAAAAAAAGGAGAAAAACAAACAAACAAACAAACAAACAACAACAACAAAAAAGGACGTGCGGGGCCGTGCGGCGGCGGCCTCCCCTGTGGCGGGGCGCCGGTGCCTCTCGCGGCCTCCACACGAGGCTCTCCCTTTGTGCCGTTGCCTGGTAACCGGCGGGGGATGGGAGGCCGCCGGGCGGGGGGCCGCGCCGAGCCAGCGCCGGCCCGCGCTGCATGCTGATGGCGGCCGCCCCGCCTCGCCCTGCCTCGCCCCGCCCGGGGCCGCCCGTTTTGCTTCCCCCCCCCTCCCCCCCCCAACCCGGCCCCTCCGCCGGTTTTCTGCTGCGCCCCCCCCAACCCCCCCCCCCCCCCCTCCCCGCCCCGGGGTGGCCGCTCCCCGCTCGGTCTCCCGGCGCGGGGCCGGTCCGCGCTGTGGGCGGCGGGGAGGCGGGGACGGGCTTCGGGGGGTGACGGAGCGGAGGAAAGGGGGGGCTGGTTCTGGGCTCTTCGGAAATGGGAGGTGGCCAAGGGACGGAGCGGAGCGGAGCGATGGGAGGGCGGCGGGGCGCGGGCGGCAGCGCCTGAGAGCGGGCTGCGGGACGGGGGGCGACAGAGCCGCGGGGCTTTGGGTGGGGGGGGGGGGAGCCGCCGCCGAGCACCGCCGCACCCCCTCGGAGCCGCTGCCCCTGCGCCCCAGCCGTTGTTCCGGAGGCAGGAGAGAGAGCGAGGGAGCGCGGAGAAGGAGGAGGAGGGAGGATAAAAAAAAAAAAAAAAAAAAAAAAAAAAAAAGGGGGGGGGGGGAGCAGCGTTTAAATCCCTTCCCCCCGCTCCTCTCCTCCTCCATTCCTCCCTTCATTCGACCTCCCCTCCGGAGCCGCCGGTGAGTCCCTCGCCCGCTCACGGCCACTCCCGCGCCGCTTGTCATTTTCCCCCCGCTCGCTGCGTTCCTCCGCGGGTGTCCCCGTACTCCCCCCCCCCCCCCCCCCGCCCCCCCCCACGGTCCCCCCCCCCTTCCCTCCCTCCGCACGGCGATTCGGGGGTCGAACGGCAAAGTTGGGGGGCGGCATGGCGGTCAGTCCACGGCGCTGCCCCGCCGTGGATGCGGGCGGCGGGCGGCGACGGTTCCGGGGCGCCCCGGGGCGCGGTGGCTCCCTGGGGGGCGGCGGCCGCAGCCCGCTCCCCGCCGGGGCTCGTCCCTCGGACGGCGCCGGGAACGATCGTAAATCACCGGAGGGCGCTGCCCGGCCCCGGCCCCAGCCCCAGCCCCAGCCCGGGGCTTGTTTTCCTTGGCCGGCCTCGCCTCCGGAGCGGCGCCGGCGGGGGGGGAGCTCAGTGCCCGCCGCGGGGGTCCCGGGGCGGGGACACCCCCCGCCGAGCCCCCCCCCTTCCCTCCGTTCCCTGCCGCAGAAAGTTCGGCGGGGGCCGGGGCCGCCGCTGCCCCCGGGGCGGTGGGCGCGGGCAGCGGGAGGAAACGCCGGAGTTTGGGGGTTTGCGGCCCAGCACGGTGCGGGAATGAAAATGAAACAATGCTGGAAGGGAGTCAGCCCACTCGCTGCCTCCTGGGCAAGCTCCGCTGCTGCCAGCTCCGAAGAATCTCGGCGAAATTCCCTGCTCCGGGAGAGCCGCGTATTGTCCCCTCGCGCCCAGGTGCAGCTGGGGAGCAGGCAGCAATAACGCTTGGACATGGTGCTTGCGTTGGGGTCTGAGTGGGGAATCTGTGCTGTGGAGTGTGTCTACTCCCTCCCTGATTCTTAGGCGTGCACTGATAGGATTCCCCCCGGTCATGCCATCCTCCGCCTGGGGACCCGCTGCCCACTCCTCTGAAACTCACAGGGAAATGCATGGGGACCAGGGAGCAGGCAAGGCCAGTCCAAGCGGGTGGCATCGCAGTGGCATTTGGGATCCCTCCCGTGTGTTGAGTTGGCCGTTCAGTTGCAATTCAGGGCTCCGGGAGAACTGTCTTCTGTATTTCCCATGCTGTCCTTCTGGCTGTGCCATTGAGCTGTTGCGCTCTGCTGGCGTCGGGAGGTTGCTGGTTTGTGAAGCTTTGGTGGCTGTTGCCCAGCTGTATTTTGCCAAGTGGCCGCTGTGCTGTTAAGTGGCAGCCATTTGGTCACTGTGGCATCACTTTGTGTGTTGCTTTTGCTTGCAGTTGAGATCTGCCGATAGCCGCGTTATGTTTCTGAAGTTGCTTTTGAAAGAGGCAGTGTCTTCATTTGCATTTCTCTCAGTGCTGCGCTGTGGCTGCCATGACTTCTGCAATAAGTTGGTTGTCAGTATGGCTACTGGCAAGCATCTCTTTTGTTTGCAGTCTGTTTTGCAGTGCTGTGTCTCTTGGTGAGCAGCATCTCCCTATCCAGCCAGCCATTCAAATCTGTTTTTATTATCTCTCCTGGGCTGTGGTACGGGGTGGGTTGCATGGGAACCTCGGTGCTTTCTAGCACTGAAAGAGTGAGGTGAAAGTAGTAGGCCATTACCATAAGGTGTATAGCAAGAGAGCAGAGGAGGAGTTAGATATGCCATTCATTTTGTGTCCAGCTGAATGGTGGAGCGTGGTTATACATCCTTCATCCCATATGCAGGTCAGTTCAGAGTTCAGTCCTGACTTCCCCCAAGGAACAACGTGTCCATGTCAGCGCATCAGCCAAATGCCCGCACGGTTACCTCAGTTGCATGAACACAAATCCCACAGTTGTTTGAGTTGAAAGCTAGACCCTCTGTTCTTCTAAGCTCAAGGGTGTAGTGCATCACTGCCATTGCTGTACATGCACCTTTGGGGGAGCGGAGGGGCTGAAGCTCCAAGATCGTTGCCCATGGATGGGACACTTGTAAATGTGAATGGTCAGATTGTTTGTCGGAATGAATTTCATCTATCTTTCCCTGCTCTTGGCCAGGTTGTTTTTATGTTTGTTGGCGGTGACTGCATAACCAATTGTTTGTGCGTTTTCCGAATTTCTTGGGAGTAGTATGGTCTTTCAAAACAGACTTTTCTAATTGTGATTCGTGGTGGAGCTTTTCAAGTATGGCTGTGAAGAAGTGAATTTATGGTACCGTGTTTCGTGCTGGAAACAATAAAACCCTTTCAAACATTTGAAAATTAAATGTGCAGTGAATTCTAATGAAGGAGAGCAACAGGTATAACCTGCTGCAGTGGCCTGCCTTTATGTCTTTTCATATTAATTTACCTCCTGCCCCAGATTTTGTACCCCTTGGATACTTCTGAAAGGTTCTTGCATTCTCACCTTCGCGTTTGTCTGCAGAAGGAATCACAATCAAGTTTTCATGTGGGCATACTTGTATTCCAAAATAAAACTGGGCGTGCAAGGAACTGTAGCATAGCAGAATCTGTATGCTAAAGAGCAACCTGATCAGTACATTTCTTCAAGATGGTGAGCCTTTATGTGTAGCTGGAATGGATGAGGCAGGTTTTGTTCTTCCCAAAGTTCATCCTCTGTCAGTCCATATATATGCTTTCCTGGTTCCTACTTGATCTTTCTCACGTTCATCAGCGTTTTTCTGGTGGATGGAGGTGGAATCCAGGGGAGCAGCCGCTGTGGAATTCGGAGCTGTGTAGGGAAGGATTATTTATTTGCTGGATCTGGGTTGTAATAACTTTGCAAATGCAGTCTCTGCAATCTGTCTGAACATTTATTCAACACTGCCCCTCCTTAAATATCTACCTGCACGTTTACCCAGTCTTTTTTTTTCTTTTTTCTTTTTGGGTACCTGCCTTTTCTTATGAGAATCTGTTTCCCTCCTTTGTCAGTCTGTATCTTCCCCAGTTCTGTTTTTTCTCTCTCCCAGCAGTGTTCTCTTTTGGACAAATAAACCATTTTCTTGTCTCTGGTGGATTTTCTTGACTTCCTTCTTCCTCCATTAGGAGTTGCTATGGAAGTATCAACTATATTTCCTGCATTTATCAGTTCATCTCTTCCATCTTTACTTCCTGAGGATTGTTGCTGTTGAAGTACAGAACAGTAATGCTTTATAAATTTCTTAAGGGCTGGTCATCCTAAGGAGAAGGTAACACAAGTTCAGAGTATGTTTAAAAGTGAAGAAGTCATTGTCTTAATGACTCTGAAAAAGTCATTGTCTCTGAAAAAGTCATTGTCTTAACTACTGCGTGAGCTACACCTTGGGTATGTATTCTCTGCAGAATTAGTTCATGAGATCACTGCCCGAGTCTGGTCACCGTGAATGTTTTAACTTACCATAGAATGGTTTGGGTTGGAACAGACCTTAGAGATCACCTAATTCCAACCCCCCTGCCATGGGCAGGGACACCACCCACTTCGACAGGTTGCTCAAAGCCTCATCCATCCTGGCCTTGGACACTTCCAAGGATGAGGCAGCCACAGCTTCTCTGGACAACCCGTTTCAGTGTTTCACCACCCTCATGGAAAATTATTTCCCCCTCGTATTTAATCTAAACCTACCCTATTTTAGCTTAAAGCCGTTACTTCTTGTCCTATCGCTACACTTCCTGAGAAAGAGTCCCTCCTCAGATTTCTTATAGGCCCCCTTTAGGTATTGGAAGGTCTCCCCGGAGCCTTCTCACCGTCAGGCTGAACAACCCCAACTCCCTCAGCCTGTCTTCGTAGGAGAGGTGCTCCAGGCCCTTGATCATCTTGTGCTGGGGGCCCCAGAGCTGAACGCAGCACTGCAGGTGGGGTCAGCTCGAACATGAGGTGCTCCATTTCAATGCCTTGCCTGAGTTACTGAAGCTGTGGTGGCCCCCAGACGTGTACCTGTTGCCAGGTTGCTCAGGTACATGCCCCATTGTTCTTGGTGTCACGGTGAACACTGAAGGATCTTTTTGTCCCTCCAGTCGCGTGGCGGGCAATTGCGGGCCTACAGCCCATATCCTCCATGTGAAGTGCATGGAGAATGATGCAGTGGAAGGGGATGTTTCCAGCTCAAGTGGTTTGAGCTTCACCTTTGCTTTAGTCTGGGTGGGTAATTTGGGCTTAGCGCTCTTGGGGAAGAGGATTTTGGCATATGCTAAAAGTTCACACAAGTCAATATTGTGAGGAAATGACCCCTTCAGAAGCATTGCCGTCCTTCCAGTTCTGATGATGCTCCTGCAGAAATTTCTTACAATCTGTTTTTGGTGTTTGTTGTGGTAGCAAACACAGACTTGTTATTGTCTCCTGTAAAAATATCAATGTTTGATTGATTGTTGTGGCAGTATTTTCACCTGCAAACCAAAGGGTAACTGCAATATCTTCTCTGAGCAATTTTAGCCAATGATGTTCCGGCTGGGCTTTGCTGAGGGAAGGGTAACTGGTTGCTTTCAATCTTCATGTCGCTTGCCCTGGTGACATTGTTCATCATAGATCAGTTTAGCTGGAAAATTTTAGTCGTGTACTTCCCTGCCTCACAAGGCACTTGGTGATACCCTGTTTCTCCCACAAGGTTTCTCTGTGTTATAGATCATTTAAGTGAAGGTTACGTTTGAACAACCTTCATCTCTCTCCTTGTGCAGTTGGTCGTATATACTGATGCACGCACACACATATACGTATATATTTGTGTGTGTATATGTATCACAGTATATATATAGTAGTATATATAATATATCACAGACGATATGCATCATAATGTATTGTGTATTAAATTGTAACAAGAATATATATAGTGTAGTGTATTGGATATAAAGAGTGTCTATAGGATAGTGTTTTGGATATAAAGTATATCTATAGGATAGCATATTGGATACATTACTGTTTTTCTTTCAGGCAGTGCAATGGATGAAGTGATTTTCCTCAGAATTATTCAGAGTTTACCAGCCTCATTAAGACAGTCCACTCTCTATGAACAGTGGTTTATCCAGTCATGATTATCTGTCAGGCTTTCCTTAGATGTTGTTCAACTGTTGCTTTCAAAGTACGGTTTCACCCAGGACCAGCTCCTGCTCAACCTCTCTGTGGCTTCTAATGATTTTAACATTAGAAAACCTGTTCTAGTTAGTTGGCTGGTCCTCTCCCCTACACAGCACAAGGTAGGGAATGTCACCTGGAGGTTTTTTCAAAAAAATTTCGGAACATTTTTTTAGAGAAAAAAAACCAAAAACCTTCATTAAAGACTTCCAGTGTTATGATAGATCCCTATGCAAGTTTTTCATGTGATTAATCTATCCCACTTTTCATATTTTACACTATTTCTGTGTGGAATTTGTTCTTCAAGCTTCAGCTCCTATCCATTGGATCTGGAGTCTTTGGCTTGTAGATTAAAGAGCCCTCTGCTATCAGAAATCTTCTTCCTTTGTAATACTCCTAGGCCATGGTTATCACCTTTTAACCTTTTCTCTGATAAGCTAAATATATTGAGCTTCTTAAAGCTGTTATTGTAAAAGGGGAGTGGAGTTATCAGACCTCATATCTTCCTTATTGTTCTTTTTAGGAAGTTTTCAATTTGTCAGCATCCTTTCTGAAGTACGCAGGTTAAAACTGCACACACTACTCCCATAATGGTCCCGCCAATCCTGTATATAGTCAGGTAAAAATCATCTCTCTATTCCTGTTCTTGAAGAGTATTCCTGTCTTTATGCACTGGTGGATATCATTCATTCAGGAACGGCTCCCTTAGAAGTCTTGTGCTGGGAACTGTGTTCATTTTGCTATCAGTTGTTAATTACAAGACCTTTTCAGTGTTTCTGTTTATCCTTGAATCTTCATCCGTGAAAGCATTCTACATTCTTCTGTTCTTCATGTAAAAATCTTCCATAATTAAAATGCTTGTCTTTTATGCAAGCTTATTGCCACAGTAATGCTGACTGGTTTGTGCCAGAGTTTCCAATCCATCATTTACGGTATAACCTGCCTCAGCACCACCTGTAAACTTTACCCATGTTTCTGCAAACTTTGTTCAGCCGATGCCTTCACCAGCTACCATGTTCTATGTTGTCTCTCAGTGGTGAGCTTTGGGGTACTTACTTTTTGGCAGTGGATCCACGCACAAGGTCTTTTTGACAGGACAGGTCATGCTATGCCATAGCTGTGCACCAAGTTTCAGCCCACAGGTTGTCAAGCGCTGCTTTACAGAGATTACCCCAGGCATTAAAAATATCTCGGGCAGTGGTTTCACTTGCCATCGTGCCTTTTCCCCTGGCAGTCCAGTCTGGGCTTAATCCGGTAAAAACCATGCCTACAGGTTCAGCTGGCCACTTGAAAGGTGGAGGCCTAGATCTGTGATTCTGTAAGGCAGATTATGTATCTGTAGATGGCAGCATTTTGGCACGAATTGGTTGCTTCAAATTCTTTGTGGATCAGGGAGAGTTCTAGGTGTTTGTGATTTCAAGTATTTTGTTGTATCATGACCTTGACTCAGCCATAATCATCATGTTTTGTGATTTCATAAAATCATAAGAACTAAAGCCATTGTTCACCATGAACTTGGTGATATACATAAGACAAAAATCTCTACTTCCCTCCCAAGGGTGGTTCAGTGCTTGCACAGGTTCCCAGGGGGGCTGTGGAAGCTCTTCTCTGAGATGTTCATGACAACCTCACGTAGCTTTGCATTTTGCTATGAACAGGGGGCTTGGGTGGAGACCTCCGGAGATCTTTTCCCTTGTAAACGTTCCTGTGACACACTGTTGGGTTTCCCTTCTCTCAGCCCTACAGTGAGGGCAGGATCATCTCGCTTGGCTAGTTCCGTAGACCAAGGACAAGCTGTGGGATCCCAAGCAAGGGAGTGACTCAAAGTTTATCATTGTCTTAGACCTGCTGTACAACTCTTCACGTGCCCACCTCCTTGGCCCTATTTCTCTCCCTCCCTTCTGCATCATCTGTCCGTCTTCTTCCCGTTCAGTGCCTTGGCCTTTGCACAAATGTCTGTCACGTTGGCTTCGCTGTTGGTCACAAACTCCTAGAAACAGAGAATCAAAAAGGTGTATTTGTTAATAATAAAGATTTTATTTTGCCTTTGTTACGCTCTAGGGAAAGCTGTTTCAGAGCTTCACCAAATGTCTAAAAGTCTTCTGATTTCCATCTTAAAATTGTCGGTGGCTTTTTTATACCCATTGGTTCTTATACCAACCTTCTCCCTTAGCTTAAGTGCCCCTTCTAACTACCTTGCGTTTAATTTTTGTTGTTTTGCAGACAATAATTGCATCTCCTCAGCTTTTATATTGTTCTGTTAATAAATTAATGTCTTTATAGGTCTTGTACGTAACAGAGAGACTCTTTGTGTCCCTCAGCATTCTGGAAACTGCTTTCTGTACCTTCTGTAATCCACTTTCATCTTTCCTGGTGCTGGTTGACCAAAGGATCACGTGGGCTACCAGGGTATGTCTTACAAGTCCAGTGCTCCTTGGCATTAATACGTTTTTACTCATTGCTTGATAATACTTGTCTGATGCCTTCAAAGTAACAGTGCTCCCCATAGCTCTCCTGTGATTAATACATCCCTCTCCTCTTCAGCATTCCCTACTGATGAGCAGAAGTTCTTGTGGCAGATGTGTTTGTTGCTTCTCCTCGGTGTATCACTTAGCTCTTACTGCTGCTGAACTTTTTAAAAAAATACCAATGACTGCTTCGTCCAGAGCCCACTGCTCCAGCAGTGGTTACTGTCAAATACCTAGGAAAAAGTGTAAGTTAAGGCAAGTTTATATGCTATTTTCCTCTGATACTCCTACAGCTTCCAGCCATTTCCAGTTATTCCCTCTTGCATGAAATTCTCCAGTCTCCCCTTGAGTCCATGCAAACTTATGGCACCGACGATGTCCTTTGATGAGAAATTATGCAGTCAACCGTTCATTTCAAGAAGAACAATCTCTTTCTGTTTTGAACTTCGTAGCATTATTTGATGGTCCTCAGTTCTTGTAATGGAAAAGACAGTGAATATTTCATAACCAACCTCTACTTTTCATTACTTTTCATATGTGGCTTTACAGACCTTGATCACATTCTCAGTAACCTTTTTTTCTGGACAAAGATGCTTAGCTCACTCAGTCTAGCTCACTCAGTCATGCCTTTTCATTGCCCTTTCTAGTTTCCGTGGAAAGAGTAGAACTGCGTGCATGTTTCAAGATATGAGAAAACCATGGGTTTATGCAAGTGCACAATGGCATTCTCTGTTTTGTTTTCAGTTCATTTCCCAGGAATTTCTGCCATGTAGTTTGCTCTCTTGATGGCTGCTGAATGCCAAAGTGACATTTTCATGGATCTGCCTCTCATACCCCAAGGGTATCACTGTTGAGTGGCACTGGTCAGTTCAGAGTCCGTCATTTTATATGTGGAGATGGCGTTGTTTTTTTCTCCGTGTACATTGCTTTATATTTGCCTAGATGGAAGTTCACATGCCATTTATTTGCCCAGTCACTCCTCCTGGAAAATCCTTCTACAGTTCTCCACAGTCAGCTCTCATCCTTTCTTCCATCTATACTGATACTTTCAGCACTTCGTTCATTCAAATCCATTTACAGAGTTTGATCCTTTTAGCTCCTGAGCTTTTCTCCGGCTCTTCTCCACGCTGACTAGTTTGCCTGGGACTGAGGGTCTGAGCAGAGAATCATATCCTGGCCCGGGCCTCCCTCTGCCAGCTTCAGAACAATATATGTCTTTGCAGAAAGGAATGACCATGCTTGACATTCATTGGCCTGTTCCGGAAGGGTTGGATGGATGGTATGGCTGTGTTCTTATGTATGTCCTGCAGCTGCTAAGTTATCAGCAATCTGCCTCAGTAAAGACTTGGCAGCAGAAGTTTGGAACCATGATAGGTCAACAGGTGTATAACTTCCATGTACCAGCAATTTGGAACTACGGTACGTGGAGCCATGGTCACAAGCTGCAACAAGGAATTTATAGCTGAACATAAGGAACCCCTTCCCCTGCCTCCAAGGGTATTTCGGCACTGAAATGGGTGTCCCAGGTCAGCTGGGGAAGCTGCACTCTTTGCCTGGAGAAAGCCCTGGGCAACCCCATCTAAATTTGGTGCCAGCCCATCCCATCTGTGAGCAGGGGTTTGGAGTAGAGGCCTCCAGAAGGACCTTCCACCTGAAATCTTATCTGTCCCTGGGCAGCTGGCCTCTGATGTCTTTGAATGATTTACTTTGCATTCCTTAGTAAAGGGAAATTTATATAGAGAGAGCGGGAGGTTATTTGTTACAGTAGACCCTTAAACAGTTCCAGAGATAAGGTTTACTCAGGCATTGCAAATACAGAAGGTGCTACGCTTCCTAAAATAATGAACATGGAGAGTGTGGTGTGTCCTTTCTCTGAGTCATGTGTTGGCCTCCATCCCACTTCCAACGTTGCATTTTGTGGTCCTCCACTGGCCTCTGCCAGCCTGTATCTCCAAGTGATCCAGAGCCCCTCCTCTGGGGAGGCTGTATAATTCTACTGAGATTTTGAAGTAAATCTGTTGCATACTTACAGTCATTTTAGTGTGCCCTCAGGAATCATTTTACGATTAATGTAACCTTCTTTAGTACATCCAACCTTCATTTAGTGAATCAAATTTTATTTTCAGTTGCTTTTGCAAAAATTAATATCCTCTTCTATACTGTAAATTAAGCTATTGTTAAATGCATGAATGTTTTTATTATTTATTACCTCACTCTAGCTCTAATTGTTTTCATCTATTACACTCTGCTCATCAGAAAATGTTTTTTATTCTCAGATACGTTTTTCGTTGAATGGAAGTTCCAGAATTACAGCTTTCATGCTCAAGCTAACATTTTAACACCTCATGGTTGCGCAGGATTAAGAAAAGAAAATGTTAATGTAGACTTAATAGAAAGTAAACTGGCTTTATCTCCTTAGGCTGGAGGCACTATGAAAGTTTATCTTTTAGCACTCTTATCTGGCATCATTTCTTGAAACGGGAGCATTTTAATTTTCATTTACTATTTTACAGTGGCGTGACAAGTGAATTTGTCAACAAGTACTGTTGTTATGGAACACAAGGGCCAAACCTGTTGGCTGAGGTTGAGCTCCACCTTCGTATGGGAGGTATTATTGTAGACATACGTAGGTAGATCTAAACCCTAGAGTGTTCGCTCACATTGTGTATTAAAATATGTGTAATTTAACCTTCGGAACAGAATGAAGTTTCTGAAAATGCACGTTTATATATACTGGCTAAGTTTATTTTAAAACATTCCGTAGTGACCCATTTTATGTGATATTTTGGTGAATTTAGTTTACCTAGAAGAATGCAATGAAATTCCAGCACATCGCTAACATAAAACTGATTTATTTACAGAAGATGACAAAAATTGAAAACCGTCTCTGTTTTTATACAGAATTCACACACTCTGAGCACTAACAGCAGTTTCCACGTCCGTCGCAGGTGGTGGTTGCGTGGCATTTCAGTCTACATTTTCCATGCAACACAGTGCTGCCAAGCCTCCCTGCAGAGGTGGTGTGATGCTCCCATCCGGTGTGTGCGTCTGAGTTGCTCTGGGCATGGCCCTCCCAGCTCGTTGATCCTGGGGTGCAGGTGTGCAGGAGTCCCTTACAGGAGCAGACCACACTTGGTGTGTTGGCTGTGGCTGACCGTAGCTCAGGCTGCTGCCTGCCCTGATGAGCATTGCAGTGTCCTGGGCGTGCAGAGAGGTGCAGGCGGCTGGGGAAGCGTGCAGCAGGAGGTGGGGGCTGGAAATGGGCAGAGAGGCTGGAGAGGGTCAGGGAAAAGCATAGCTGATTTGGTACAAAACTCCTGGCAGTTCGGGTGGGGAAAGCTGTAAACTAGCTCGCTGCCTTCAGCCTGGGCTCAAGATGGATCCCCCAGTTTCACAGTAACGTTGAAGAGAGGGATGAGGTTAAACCTCTCCCACTGGACAAGAATCGTAACTGGAGTATGATTATTTGACCAGGTCTGCGATGTTACTCCTTCACTAATCTGTTCTCCAGCCTGAGTTCACAGCCCCTGCAACCAGGTGTTGTAATTACTCTGTAGGAGACAGAAAAATGCCTGTATCAATAACTACCTTTCATTCAGTGTCACATAAACAATTTTCTTCACAACAAAAGTTACTACATAAAAAAAATGAAAAAATGCAAGTCATGGGAATGTTCACAACCAAGATAGTATTAGCCACAAACATTTGCCCACTGCCATCTTGGTATTCTACCATTTTGGCATCCTCATCTGTTAATTCAAACAAACATTTTCACTTTTACAATAGAGTCACACTTAGTGTACATATCAGAGGATTGACAACAAGACTGTGACATGCAACCTGAACCCTGACCTACTCATTTATTGCTATCTATCACTGAACACAGCACCTTTTCCCTTCCCTCTCTCCTGCATGCCCTATGGTGAAACACCAGGGTCTGAGCATGAAGTCAGGTAATTAGCCGTTCAGAAATGTCGTACGTCAGGATGTCTAACTGCAGTACTGTAGATAAAACTTTATATTTTCAAGGTACTACGCAGCTGTTAACCTCAATTAAATCTCAGAATCTTAATTTTATAGATAAGGGAAATGGGGACAGGAATTAAAAATGTGTTGCCTGGGATCACTACTCACTGGGTGGTGTAAGATGCGTCAGCTACTGACTTCCCACCCTCAAGTGCATGTCTCCTGGCTATACTGCTCCAGTGGGCTCTCACTTCTGAGGGATCCATTGGGTGTCATTCCATCTTACTTTCAGGACGCTTGCCAGCATCTGCAATGTGTTACAAAGCAGCTGTGTTCATTTTGCCACCCTGGTCCCTCCCTCCAGTGCTGACCTGTCCCTTTAGAGAAGGAGGGAGAGAAAAACAGGGATGTGAACATGGGAGCTAATGAATTAGAGAGGAGAATCAGTTTAATTCTGCTAAAAGACCAGATTAATTTTGTTAAGCTGATGAAGTAACAGTTGTGGTAGCTCTCTTTCCTAAGTGGTGTGGATACTGGGAGCCTTCAGCCCTCCCTTCTCCTGCCATTACACCCAGGCAGGACTAGCTGGACCTCAGCTGGCATTTAACCTTCTCAAGCAGACTAGAGCCCCGCAGTTGGGCTGCCTGTGCTGGAGCTGACCCTTCTGTTGGGCACCAGCCAAAGTGACAAAGCCCTTCAGCCCTGGGTGGATCCTGGGGGCATCTCCCAGGCTTCCCTGTCTCCCTTGAAATTGTCTCCCTGCTTAGCTGGGGTCGTAAATGACAAACAGGCAATACCCATATGCCCCCAAATACCATCCTAGACAAACTGGTACTGTTTCCCTTTCCTATGCTTCTGCCGCCATCTATAAACATTTATTTTCTCAGAACCTCAATCTAACGTGTAAGTGCTATACTGAACCAGGGACAAACATTCACGCAACTTTCTGAGAAAGAGGCACTCCACACTGCAGCCTGCGAAGAGTTTATCGGGTCCCACAAGAGCAGAGCAGCCCCTGATCTGGACAGTCCTCCTGGGGTGAGAACCGTCTGGAGCTGGTGGGGAGGAGGAGTGGGATCCATTTTGGATGACACATGGGGGATGCCTGTTGAGCGTGCAGGAGGCTGTACCAGGGCTTGCAGGAGAATATGGAGGGGGCTTGGCAGTGCGCCAGACTGAGCTGGGTTATGTGAAACACAAACAGAAAATAGCAATTCGCAGTGCCTCATAACTCAATCAAACCTATAAAGGGCTTCACGAGGCCAGGAAAAGGTTATCCATTTGGGCAGCACCACTGCCAAATATTTCCTTTCCAAAACCACAGAGCGGTAAGAACTCATGAGGCATTTAGAGGGATCGTCTGTAGTGGGAAGAGTTAAGTGTAACCCAGGTTTTGCCACTTTATTAATTGTCAGGGCTCATACTGCTTTTATTTCACACACGTTCAGATTAGAAGCAGCGCTGTGATCCTCTGCTCTGACCTCTGACATAGCTGATGCTATGCCGAGCCAAATAACGCATGGGTCAATTCTGCTTTAGAAAAGCCTTAACCCTCTAAGTAGCAGAAACTTCTGCCCCGGTGATTAATTATTGTCTACTGAAATGTACCTGTTTGCTTCTGGCTTTGTTTGGTACTGTGTATGCGGCAGCTGAGAAAAATACTGGGTTGGTATTTCCTTTAAAAAGGGAAGTTTCAGTAAGTGGTTGCCTGCATATTATTTCTCTGATTTACTTCTCTGGACAGAAGACCATCATTGTTGTTCTGGAGCTACTGGATAGCCAAAGTGAGACCTCTGCACCCCGTTACAATGCCCAGAGTGGGAGCTGCGAGTGGCATCACTGCTGAATGTGAAATAAAGAGCAGCAACGTGTCAGTAATACGCTGTTGCTAGTGCTGTGCATTCAGTCGGAGCCGAGCCGATACCAGCAGGCTGCCAAGATGGCGTGCGCTGAGGTTGTGTTCAGCTAGGGTCACCTTACCGTGCTTGTTTCATGTCAGAAATGTTAATTCTAGATGCTTATCTAGAATAGGGTATAGCATCAGTGTAACTGGCTGAATTAGCAACCAAAGACCAAGTGATGTCAGAAAAGCAAGGCTTCAAAAGATGTCAGTTCACAGGGATCAGGAGAGTGCTCTGTCTCCACTAGGTCAGTTTTCAAGCAATGTGAACTATTTTTCTATTAAAGAAGAGGTCTGAGCTAATGAATTGTTGTGTGGGGGAATTAACGCTGGATGAGTCCCCTGTGGCTTTCATGGTGAGGGTCAAATAAAATATTAATGAAATTAAAACAAACAATCCCCCGTTCTTCCCAAGTACCTTCTGTATGAGTATGTCTCGGTGCTGGCCAAGGAAGTTGAGGAACCCCATAAGAGGCAGGTCGGGGTAATTACTTCCTTTTTACAGAAAGGGAGATGGAAGCAGTGGAAAGCGGTGACCCTGGTGCCACACAGCTCAGCAGCAAGGCTGCACAGCAGCATCAGGGGCTTTCCCATCCCATGCCTTTCCTTTGATCCCTGGGTCCAGCTCCCTTTTGAGAGAAATGCATCTAGACTCCAGCACTGGCTGGCTAGAAGCCGATCTTTTCAGATCTGGCGTGGCCTCTAGGAGTCCCAGCCTTCGGGTGGTCTTACACTTCTTCCAAATGCTTGCAGAGCAGAGCATATAACCCAAAAGATGTGGGTGAGTATGTTCTCCTGATGCCTCATCCATGGGACACGTTTCATTCTCTTGCAGATTGTCCATCCCAGATGCTGAGTAAGGGAGCTCATACAACAGGCTGAGGGAGGGCAGTGTCTTTGGTTCCCCCTCTGCCGTATGGGGCAATGCAAAGGGTCCTGAGCTGGAGCCATGCAAACTAACTTCGGTAGCAGCAGTACTGAAACACCCCAGCCCAGTTCCCGGGCTAACACAATCATGGTGCTTTCATACTGTGAACTAGGAGCTGTGTGGCATCATGAGGTGTTAAATATCTAAATATCCGTGCTTTCAGGACACAGCACAAATCTGCAAGTTTATTCAGAGGGAGCTTGGAAATCTTCCTCCTGTTGCAAAGTGCAAGGATGTGCTGCGCATTTCTGGTAACAACCCAGTGTATGGGGAGGAAGGAGGCCTAAGGAGATGCTCCAACCTAAACAGTGTTGATTCTGTTTGCGTCATGCAAAATCAAAGCTAAATGCATATTCTTGTACCTATTCGTGTACTTTGAACACTGAACAGCATGAGCAGGACTCGTCACATTTTCTGCATAACATGCTGGTACATGTGTGCATGTGCATATGCTCTGGGGAGGCCAGGGCTGTACAATACTCTTTGCAGCAAAGACCTCTGGGGGCTCATTACACAGAGTTAGCTAATGACAGCACATGGCCAGTTAGTGTAACTTAATGCACTGACGACGAGTGCAAAAAGGGACTTCTGAAGTTAGAAAAATAGCCATTAGGATCTCTTTAAAGCATTCTCCTATTATATTTTTTTATCATCTCTCTCTTTTAAGATCAAATAAACAAGGAAATGGAAATGCTAAAATGTTTTCAGGGAAAAATCAACATACTGATAACCATTCCTCCCTGCTTCCTCCAAAAAGTTATTGTTGCATCACGACTGCCTTGCATTGTGTGTATCAATCCTAGAAATTGGAAATCAGAGATGACAGCAGCCAAATCTTTTCCCCTACTGATGGGAAAGTTTATTGCATTCTTGGTAAAGATCCTTGCATCTGTGAACAATAACAAAAGAAACAGTAATAATTTTGTCATACTTCTATAACAAACCACAAAAGGGTGTCCCACACAGTATACTCACTCTTTCTCCCCTCCCATCTCCTTGTCTGCCTTTCAGTACACACCAGAATCTTGTTGCAGCGCTGGTGTAAGCCCTCCGTTCCAGAAGACTTGCTCTTCTCCATCTCAGTCTCCCCAGGAAGAGCAGAAGGGAGCTGCAGAGCAATAAAAATTTATGTTTTCATCAAACCGGGCCAAGGAGAATGGGGGTCCCGCACCCAAAAGAATGAAGACACGACAGAACAAGGACTCGGTACTTGGGGTGGGAGAGGGAGCTGGGAACCCAGCAGGAGCAGTGGGGTGGGACTGAGGTTCACAGCAAAGACAGTGACCATGAGTTTGGTAGGGTGGAGTGCCAGGGCCATGGGTTCAGGGCTTTGGGAGGCTAGGAGACAGGGCAGGAGTAGAGCGAGGTGCAAAGCAGGACTGATCTAATCATCCCTCTCTAGATGTCAATGCGGAGTGGACGGAAGAAAGAGACTCCAGGGCCCCGAGAGGAGCTCAGGTCACGGGGTCGAGCTTCCCCCGGTGGCGTCAGCACCTCCAGCAGCGATGGCAAAGCTGAGAAGTCCCGACAAGCGACAAAGGTAGTATAAGCTAGTAGGCAGGCATGGGGGGGATCCAGCCATGCGTACCATATGAGATCTACTATGCAACCCATGCTGCGTTAGCTACCTGGAATGGGTGGGAGCCCTTCTTTTGTCCTCAGCACCCTGTACTTCCCAATATTTCCTACAAACCAGTTTTCAGTCTCACCTGCCCTTTTTAATACTGATTTTTGCCTTTCTCTGGCTCGCTACGACATCCTACTGTCCATGCCCCACTGTCTGCTAAGCTATGCAACGCAGGTGTCGTGGTGGCTGTATCTCGCCTGCTGCAGGCTGGGAAGGCCTGGCAGGATGGGAAGTTTTCCTGTGGCCCTCCCACCCCCCTGTTCTCCTTCTCTCCCTTACAGAAAGGCCGGGTGGAGGAATCCTGCACTCCCAAAGGCAGCAAGCAGGGGCGAACGGAAGAGATCTCGGAGAGCGAGGGGGAGGACAGCAATGCTCCCAAAAAGACCAAAACTGAGGTGAGTTCTGACTGCAGTGGTTACTGGCACACACTGGGCCCTACCTGTGCTGCTCACACCTGCCTAGCTTGAGATTCTGGCTGCTGGGGAGCCCTGGCAACTCAAGTTTTGCTCTACAGGTCTTACACAGGCAGAGCCTAAGTGACACGTGGCTGGCTGCAGAAAAGCCACCAAAAGCGATAACCGAGCAGATGAAGGTTCTCTTTCTTTATTTAGCCTTGTCTGAGGGGGACTGCTGCGTGCCCTGCCTTCCCCGGCTCTGTGGCAGGAGCTGGGTCACCCACTGGCTCTGCATGCAGCTTTCGGTCAGGTTGGACTCTACCTCTATTCCTCCAACAGAATAACGTAAACCACAGATGCTTAAGCCATGGCAGGCTCCAGGTGGTGGTTGTACCAGTCCCGAAATGTGCAAAATCTGCTCACACCTGCGTGATGCATAGTTAAAGCAGGGCTTTTCTGAAAGGCCAACGCTGGGCTGAGTCAGTGATCGGGCAGTTGGAGGAAGCCTCCGGCTCTTGTAGGGAACTGGAGCAGGGAACTGGAAGCACAGAAGTGCTGGTAAGGAGTGAGGCAGAGAGAGGACATGCTCAGGGGGGCAACGGGGAACGGGTCTCCTTGCCGAGGAAGGGAGGTGATGAGGAAAGCCCTGCATGAAGGAGAAGAGCCACTGTGGGTCTAGGGGCTGTGCTGGCAGCACTACCTCCCCTTGCTGTTCGTGTGTGCAGCTTTGTGCCACCTGGTGGTAGCACTGGGTTGTGCATTGGCCAGCGGCCTATTCCCGGTGGTGCTAGGACCTTTTATATGCGTTAATTCTCAGCCTCACCTGTAACAGTTACCTGCACCTCCGAATACAAGACACGCATCGCCTCCTCCCCAGGTGTGTGGTACACATGAAGTACCTGAGAGCACTGGAGCTGCTGCTCTGAGGAGAGGCAGGAGGTCTGGTGCTTTTTATGCCTTACCAGATGAAGTCTCCTTCCGTCCGTGTGCTTTTTTAGTCCCAGGGCTAGCAGATGAAGGTCAGAGTTATAAGTGTTGTGTGTGGTCTGGGAGACCGCATAACTTCTCCTTCCTCGTTCTGCTTCAGGAGTTACCCTGTCCTCCATCCCCGTCCGATGTTGACAGCCTCGACGGCCACAGCTTCAACGATGAGATGAGCAGTGACCCACGGGACATCGACCAGGATAACAGGAGCACCTCGCCCAGCGTCTACAGCCCTGGCAGTGTGGAGAATGATTCCGACTCCTCCTCCGTGCTGTCCCAGGGACCGTCTCACTCCTACCACCACCCTCCGCTCTTCCCCCAGAGCCCTCCGGTTGCCCCCCCTCCCGACAACCTGGCCCGTCCACCTGAGCCTGGCTTTGGTCTGCCAGGGGAGGTCCACCCCCAGGGCCCTCCCGTGGGCCCCTACCACTCCCAGCTGGAGGGCCAGGCCTCCCGAATTTTCCAGGCTCAAGCCCCACAGACACCCACCTCCTCCTCTTCTGCGGTTGCAGCCTCTTCTGCCCCCTCCTCCTCCTCCTCTTCCTCCTCCTCCTCTTCCTCTTCCTCCTCCTCCACCCACGCTCCTCTCTATCCCACAGCCAATGTGGTTCAGGTTGGGGCCAAAATTGCCAGCGGAGCAGGGGGCCTCTCAGCATCAGGGGGTCGCGAGCAGACCCTTGGCACCAAGCACAACCCACCGCCCACCACCCCTATCTCCCTGGCATCGGTGGTTGGGGGGCTGCCACCTCAAAAGACCTCCCCAGTCAACCCTCCGGCTGCCCCCCCGGCCTCGGCACCTTCCTTCCCCCACGTCTCCGCCAACCTGCCACCCCCGCCGGCCCTGCGCCCGCTGAACAACGTGGGGGCCACCTCCAGCTCCCCGGGGATGGCGGGGCAGGCTCTGAGCGGGCACCTCCCGTCACCCCACAGCATGGGGCAGGACAAGGCGCAACCCCTGGCCCCCTCACGCTACCCCTACGCCCCTCCATCTCTGCCAACCTCCAGCTCCTCCGCCCAGTACCCTCAGCCCTCTCCAGCCCAGCCCCTGCCCAGTTACACGGCCTCCTACGGGCACTCCTTCCCCCCACCCAGCGGCCTCTCCGTGTCCAGCCAGCCCCCCAAGTACACCCAGCCCTCCCTTCCCTCCCAGCCTGTCTGGAGCCAGGGGCCACCCCCCTACAGCCGTCCCCTGGGCAATGCCAGCTCCCACCCCGCAGCCTCCTTCCCCAGTCAGTCTCCCCATCACCAGCAGCCGCCCCAGCAGCACCACCATGGCCATGGAAGTGGCGGGGGGGTCTCCCCAGCAGCAGCAGCGCCCCCCCCCCAGTCCTCTGGGGGCTATCCCCATGCCCTAGAGTCCAACAGCCATCACCCTTCTCATGCCACGTATGGGCTGCGCCTCTACCCTCCCCACAGCCAGGCCACTTACAGCCAGGCGCCCTCTGCCACCGCTCCTTCCTCCTCCTCCTCTTCTTCTTCCTCCTCCTCTTCCTCTTCTTCTTCCACCTCTTCCCAGGGAAGCTACCCCGCCATGTGCACTCACCCCCAGGGGCAGAGTCCTGCCACCTACACCTTCCCCCCACCGCCACCCCCTTCCCCAGCCCATGGGGCTGGCCCTCCAGTCACCTCTGCGGCCACCACCCTCTCCACCGTCATCGCCACCATGGCCTCCCCCTCCACGGCCCCCTACAAGACCATCTCACCCCCGGTGCCCCCCTCGGCCGTGGCCCCATATGGGAAGCGGGCGGCTTCCCCTGTCCCCACCTTCCAGCCCCCAGCGCCCTACAAGCCAGGCTCGCCCCCAGCCTCCTCGGCTGCCCCTTTCCGGGCAGCGACCCCTCCGGGCTACCGTGTGGCCTCCTCCCCAGTGGCCGGTGGCTACAAAGCCCCCTCACCAGCCCCACCTGCCCCACCGCTGGCGGGGAGCATGGCTGCCCCAGCCCCCCCGCCGCCCCCGCTGCCGCTCAGTGCTGCCCAGATCAAGCAGGAGCCGTCGGAGGAGTACGAGCCCCCTGAGAGCCCTGTGCCGCCCGCTCGCAGCCCCTCGCCACCCCCCAAGGTGGTGGATGTGCCAAGTCATGCCAGCCAGTCGGCCAGGTGGGGGCAGCGGGGTCCCCGTCCCCGTCCCCGTGCCCTGTCCCCCTGCCATACCGACACGCTTCCCTTCTCATTCCCAGGTTCAACAAGCACCTGGACCGCGGCTTCAACTCCTGCTCCCGCACAGACCTGTACTTCGTACCCCTGGACGGCTCCAAGCTGGCCAAGAAAAGGGCGGACTTGGTGGAGAAAGTGCGGAGAGAGGCTGAGCAGAAGGCGCGGGAAGAGAAGGAGCGGGAGCGGGAGCGAGAGCGAGAGAAGGAACGGGAGCGGGAGAAGGAGCGGGAGCTGGAGAGGAGCGTGGTAGGTGTGGTGGGGGCACAGCCGGTGCTCGAGGATGCCCTTGGTGGTTCCCCGCTGGGACCCTGATGTTGTTTCCTTTCTGTCTTGCAGAAGATGGCCCAGGAGGGCCGGCCGGTGGAGTGCTCGTCCCTCGGGCCTGTCCCCCACCGCCCCTCCTTTGAGCAGGGCAGCGCCGTCGCAACCGTGCCGCCCTACCTGGGCCCCGACACCCCGGCCCTCCGCACGCTCAGCGAATACGCGCGGCCCCACGTCATGTCCCCCAGCAACCGCAACCACCCTTTCTACGTGCCGCTGGGCGCCGTCGACCCGGGCCTGCTGGGCTACAACGTGCCGGCCATCTACAGCAGCGACCCAGCCACGCGGGAGCGAGAGCTGAGGGAGAGGGAAGCCCGCGAGCGAGACCTGAGGGACCGCGACCTGCGCGAGCGCCTCAAGCCTGGGTTTGAAGTCAAGCCAGCCGAGCTGGAGCAGCTCCACGCCGTGCCCGCTGCTGCCATGGATCCATTCCCACGCCACGGCGGGCTGAGTCTGCAGACGGCCCCCGGCCTTCATCCTGCCTTTCCCTTCCACCCAGGGCTGGGCCACTTGGAGCGGGAGAGGCTGGCGCTGGCAGCCGGCCCGACCCTGCGCCCCGACATGTCGTACGCCGAGCGCTTGGCGGCCGAGCGTCAGCATGCCGAGCGGGTGGCTGCTCTCAGCAACGACCCTCTGGCCCGGCTGCAGATGCTCAATGTGACACCCCATCACCATCAGCATTCCCACATCCACTCCCACCTCCACCTCCACCAGCAGGATGCCATACACGCAGGTAAGGACGGCGCAAAGCAGTGCTCTGCTTCCTGCCTTGCTCCGCTTCCCGCCCCCCTTGCACTCCTTCCTTCTGTCCTGGCAAAGCCCACATTCTGCTGACACAAGACTTTGAGGGCCCCAGATCCACATCTTCAGGCAGAGAAGGTCAACCTCGTGGTCATTTGGCCTCGTCCGCACTCCCAGTAAGACACCGACCTCAGAACTGAGGTGTAGTCCCATTTCCTCATCCTACAGGACAGCAAGGTAAAAGCAGTTTAGTGATGCAAATCTCATGGAAGCAAAGTCCAGACTACAATATAACAGAAAAAAAAAAAGTGCTGTGGCTGCTGAGGTACTGTGAGATGTCAGTGGGATCTGGTAGCTGAGTCGCAGACACCCATGCTAATCGTCCACAACTACTCAGAGATAGCAACAGGTACAAATTAATGGCCTGGCGGTGAGTCCAAAATACTGGAAAGAGTAGTGCAGACTTGCAGGTCCTTTCAGAATTGGCTCTAAGGAGCAGTACTTCTCCCTGAGGAATATGGGGACAGAGCTATGCCAGACTGCTTCGTGTGAAATTCAGTGCAGGCAAAGGGAGATGTTACTGCATTGCCTGGTGTTGAAGTCATTCATTCCACCCCTAACACAAAATGACCATCTCCATGTCTGTTTCATTGTTGTGCCTTCCCTGTGTGACTTACAAAGCATGGGACAAGTAGCTTTTGATGTCTTTTTCTTCCCAGCCTCAGCCTCTGTTCACCCCCTTATTGACCCACTTGCCTCGGGATCGCATCTCACTCGGATACCATACCCAGCTGGAACTATCCCCAACCCTCTTCTCCCTCACCCCCTACATGAGAACGAAGTGCTGCGCCACCAGCTTTTCGGTAAGAATGCTCGCGGGTTCTGCTGGTCTCCTTTGAAGAGCGTCAGCAGAGCTCCAAGGGGCAGGGTGGTCGCAAGGGGGTCGCAAGACCCGACGAAGGTTTATTATAGATAGACAGAGCTCTGGCGTGGCGTAGGACAGGCCTGCAGTATCAGGGGCTGAGCAAGTCCTGCACGTTGGCAGGGCTGGAAGAGTTAGTGCCATAGAGCCTCAACCGAGCTGTGGGACCACAGGCAAGGACGGAGCTGTTATATTAACTTGTTTATTCTCTCGTTTGTGGTTGCAGCTGCACCCTACAGGGACCTGCCGGGGTCTCTCTCTGCACCCATGTCAGCAGCACACCAGCTCCAGGCCATGCACGCGCAGTCAGCTGAGCTGCAGCGCCTGGCTCTGGAGCAGCAGCAGTGGCTTCACGCCCACCACCCTCTGCACGGAGTGCCGCTCCCCACGCAGGAGGATTACTACAGGTGCACGGACCCGCTCGCAGAACGCTCTTTGCTCACATGCTGGCCAGCCTTGGCCTGAGGAGGGCAGAAGTGGGGGGCCAGGGGCATGTTTCCCTGTAGGTGGGTGGCTCCAGCGTGGCCCCACGCTGGGTGCAGGGGTTGCTTGCTATGGGGCACAGCCCCGTAGGGGAGGTCGCTGTTGGCCAGAGGTTGTTGTGGGGTTTCAGCTCCTGTCCTCAGCAGGGGGGGAAAACCAGCGTGTTTCACACATGATAATGCGGTTGTGACTAACTGATACCTGTGCCAAAATACCAAACATTCACAAGGGCTGCATGCTTTTGCCAGGATGAGGCTTTCGCGAGTGCACAGGGAAGCACGTTGGGAGAGAAATGCAGTATTTTATGTTTTGGATAGCAGCTCTTCCCTGAAGGATTTGCAGGGTTTTCCAAACCTGCACTGTCATGCAGGACTAGGCTAGCAAAAGGCAGTGCACAATACTACATCTTTTATCCCTGTGTCTTCTCCCTCATAATCACCTTGTTCGTCTTTATCCTAGTCACCTGAAGAAAGAAAGTGACAAACCCCTTTAAATGGACTCCTACTGTCAACACGACATCCTCATGTCTTTCTCTGAAGAGGAGCAATCAATCAGCCAAATCCCGGGGGAGGGGAAGCTGCAGAGTTACACATCTTGATCCCACCATGCAGCAGACTGCAAGAGAGGATGGGACGAAAGTAGAGGATGGCATCCTGGGAGCAGAAAGTGGAGAAAAGAAAACAGGGAGGGATCGAAACGCCAGCGACAGACGCGAAATGATTGGCACGCGATTTCAGCACGGCTCTGAAGTGACTGAAACCAGCGTCGTAAAGAGCTCAAAAAGACAAAGACTGGTGTGAATCCAAGATTGCAGCAGCTCCATCCTTTGTTTTGAGGGAAGTTATGTTAAGTAAAAAGCGTAAAGCATTGCAGGACTTCACGTTCATGATGCAAAACCCAGCAGAGCCTTTTTTCAAGACGCCTCCTCCCCCCCCCACACACACACACTTTAGATGTAAGGTACTGCTTAGTGAGACAGAAAAACAAAGCGGAACTTTTCCAGCGTGGCTTCCAAATCTCCGAAATCCCTTCAGATGCAAACGCGGCATTACTGGACCCCTTCAAAAACGGCTTCTCTTGCCTGATGCCAAGGCGTTGGTCCCGGCCAACTGGGTGCCAAGCACCACGAGACTTGCCTGCAAGGTGTAGGGCTGCCTTCCCACACCTCGAGGGGACGGATACGGCCACGAGGTGCGAAGCACCACCACCGGACTCGTCAAGCAGCCACCACCCCTGTACCCTGCCAGCCCCACCGGGAGCGCCGATGGGGGCCTGCGAGGTCGCACCCCGGGACCGTCCCACCCCGAGGCCGCGGCGGCCCCCTTGCCCCTCGCCCCCCTTCTCCTCGGTGTACTTTAAGTCATGCACATCCTGTTATAGACGTGGCAGTTTTATGTAGCAACTTGTGACCCCCCCACCCCACCCCCTTACCCCCGCGTGCGTGTCCGACCTCACGGTTGTATAACCCGACCGGCCCCCGTATATATATATATATATATTTACTTATCCATTAAACGGAAGGAGAAAACCAACCGGCAGCGCAGCTGTGGAAACACACCCGCAACACCACCCCCCTACGCCCTCCCGATTCCTCCCCCCCCCAACCACATGCTAATAATTTATATATAAAAATATATATATGAAGCTCTTAAAAAAGCAAACAAATGAGCAAAACCAAACAAACAAAAACAAAAAAACAACAACAAAAAAAAACACCCTTCCGGAAACAGCCTCCGTTGTGTTCATTTATCGCAGCCGGGGGGGCCAGCAGCGCCCCGCCCCCCCCCCGCCATCCCCTCGCTCCCCCCCCCACAAGGGACCGCGGCTCCTCCGCCGCTACCAGCCCCCGCCCACCGCTGCTGGGGGCGGGGCCTTGTGAAGCCACGCCCCCCCCGCCACCGCCCCGCTCCCGCCAATCGCGGCGCTCCCCTCAACACACCCGCGGCCGCTGCGCCAATCGGGAGCGGGGGATTTGCATACGGCCGGCGCTGCGCGGCGGGGCCTCGTTGCGCGAAGCTGCGGCCGCTGCGGCGGGGACCGAGCGGTGCCTGGCACAGGGGGCGGCACGGGGAGCCGCCTGGGGGACATCGCACGGAAAGCTTCCCCCTCACCGTGACCTGGCGGTGGGTGGGAGCGGCGTGGGAGCGGCGCGGGCCCGCCTCGGCGCAGTGATTTCAGCTCTTTTAGTATTTGTCCAGCAGGTTTCCCGCGCGCGGGAAGCCGCCCCTGGCGGTGCAACGATAGGGCGGGGCTGCGCATGCGCTGCGCCGCGACGCGCTGAGGTGGGGGGGGGGGGGTAGCAACATGGCGGCGTCCGCGCAGGGCCCGTCCGCGCCGCTGAGCGCCGAGCAGGCCAAGGGTGAGGCGTGGGGGGGGCGGCGGCGGGCGGTGCGGGTCGCGTCCCGGGGCCGCCCCTGAGCCGCGCGTGTGCCCGCAGCGGTGCTGGGCGAGGTGATCAAGGCGTTCGGGGCGCCCGAGAACGCGCAGCGCATGGACGAGGCCCGGGACAACGCGTGCAACGACATGGGCAAGATGCTGCAGTTCCTGCTGCCCGTGGCCACGCAGATCCAGCAGGACGTGATCAAAGCCTACGGCTTCAGCAGCGACGGCGAAGGTGGGTGCCGTGCTCCCCGCCCGGCTGAGCCCTGCCCCGCGCCCGCTGCCCAGCCGCTCCCTTTGCAGGGGTCCTCAAGTTCGCCCGGCTGATCAAGTCCTACGAGTCGCAGGACCCGGAGATCGCCAGCATGTCCGGCAAGCTCAAGGCCATGTTCCTGCCGCCCATGACCCTGCCGCCGCACGGCGCCGGCACCGGCGGAGTGGCCACCTCGTGAAAGCCGGAGCTCCGCCGGCCCTGGTGGTCTGCGGCGCTCCGAGCGGAGATGTCTTCGCTTGGACAGGGGCTGCCTGCGCTGCTGGCCCGGCGGCCCTGAGGAAGGGAGAGGTTGAACGAGGGAGGTGTTGATCCGAAAGGAATTGGCTTCTTTGTGCGTGTGTGTCTGTCTGTCTGCGAATAAAAAACGTCTTGAAAATGCCCTTAGTGGTTTGTGAAGGGACGTGAGCTGATCTTTGGGTACGGATCCTTCTCCCTGACTCAGGAGACGCTAGAGGGATGTCCACTTCATATCTGATGTTTCATCCGATGAAACCTGAGCTACTGTTACAAGGGGCTGGTGTGTACCAACTTATGCAAAAATGTAACTGCTACTGCAAACCTTAGTATGAAAGCACAAGGCTTGGCACCTAAGTGACTGGCTTTTTTAAACATCATTTAAGAGATGCTAAGCCTCATCTAGAATCATAGAATATCCTGAGTTCAAAGGGACCCACAAGGATCATTGAGTGCAACTCCTGGCGCCACCGAGGACCATCCAAAATTCAAACCATGTGTCTAGGGGTGTTGTCCAAACGCTTCTTGAATACCAACAAGCTTGCTGCTATCACCACTGTCCTGGGCAGCCTGTCCCAGTGCCCCACCACCCTCTGGGTGCAGAACCTTTCCCTAACACCCAGCCTGACCCTCCCCTGTCCCAGCTCCATGCCATTCCCTCGGGTCCTGTCGCTGTCCCCAGAGAGCAGAGCTCAGCGCCTGCCCCTCCGCTCCCCTCGTGAGGCAGCTGCAGGCCGCCATGAGGCCTCCCCTCAGCCTGCTCTGCTCTGGGCTGAACAAACCAAGGGACCTTATCCCTTAATCATACATCTTGCCCTCCAGACACTTTCCCATCTTTGTAGCCCTCTTTTGAACACTCTGATAGTTTTATGTCCTTCATATATTGTGGCACCCAAAGCTGAATGCAGCACTCAAGGTGAGGCTGCACCAGTGCAGAGCAGAGCTGCACAATCCCTTTCCTCAAACAACTAGCAATGCTGATGTACCCCATAGTACTGTTGGCCCTTTGGCTGCTGGGGCACGCTTGATTCATGCTCAACTTGTTGCTGACCAAAACCCCAGATCCCTTTCTGTGGGGCTGATCTCCAGGCTCTCATCCGCCAGTCTGTATGTATAGCCACTGTTGCCTCATCCCAGTTGCAGAATCCAGCACTTGCTGTTGTTAAATTTCATATGGTTTTTGATAGCCCAGCCCTCTAATTTGTCAAAATCTCTCTGCAAGAGCAAGCACTTATAAATGTGCTCCTTGAAACATACTAGGTAATGCGATCCTGAATATAAGGTGGTGCTGTTCAGCAAGCAGTTGCAACCAGACCACTGTCACCAACAGGTCAGTACCGCTAACTCTCTCACATGCTCCTACCAGAAACTGCTGTGGCTGTATTGTTGTTTTCTGCCTGGATGTGACCAAAGGTGTCAGACCTAATGATAAAAATAGCAGCAGGATGTTGCAAGGACTGGCAACAGGGAGGGAAGGCTGGGCTTGCCCCTTTTGGCAGCGGCCTGAATTAGAACGACACGAACAATGTATAACTGCGTGCTGCATTTTCTGGGACTGAGGAGAGGGAAAGGCAGAGGAGCAGGTTCTCTCCCCTGTGAAGTTTTCTGTCTTTCCACCTTTCAAATGAAGGGGCATCAGATGCACCCAATCGTAGGTAGCCGCCTGGCTTGTGTGCCTGTTGCCCTTGGAAGCGTTGCAGTCTTTGGGAAGGGCTGGTGGTGAAGAAGCCAGGCCCGGGAGAGCAGGGGGCTGTGAGTCAGGTGCGAGAGCAGTGTTGGGTTTTGCACTCTGTGCCTTTTGGTTACAAACTATGTAGGAACGTAGCCAGTGAGGGCGTGAACCTAGCGGATGGGAGGCAGGAAGAGCAGTCAGTCCCTTCCGTCTCTACCTACCTCTCTCAGTTTGGTTTTGGCCTTCCCCCACCCCTCTAATCATTTATTAACTACAGCCCAGGAAGTGTTTTGCAAATGGTGAAAATTAAGCCCTCCGCTTGAGGCCTACGTTTTACCTAGCCTACCACCTTCTTAAGTCTGCCCAGAAACAGGCAGAGTTCAGGACTGTGCCTGTGTGGACCAGACCCAGGTGAGTCACAGGATGCACTGCAGACCCAAAGCACTGTCAGCTGCTCCTTCCTGAGCCTTGGAATTAGCTGCCGTGAGCATCCAGCCATGCTGTGAGGGTGTGAGTTCACCCCCTGCTACTTCCAATCTTGCTTTTCTTTTTTTCGGTAGGACGCCCTGGCTGAGGGCTGTGGTTCTTCCTCCACCAGCTGCTGTTAATTCCCCATCAGTGGGGATCTGCGAGTCAAGATCCTGATGCCATCCTGTGGGTGAGTGCTGCGTGTGCTAGTTAAAGCAAGAAAACAGAGCTGGTGGGAAAAACTAAAATGCTGGCAGTAGGAATTGAGTGCAGAATGGGAAAATACTGTAAACAAAGAGCTGGAGGACTGGAGCTTTAGTATTTTAGATCGTTGTTGCTGTTAGTGTTGCTCATCCTCGCTTTGACAAAGAAAGAGCAGTTTGTGATGCCCACTTCACTGCAGTTATTCTGCAAGCCCTGAAGCTGCAGCACCTCAGAATGCTTTTGTACAGAGAGAGGTCAGGTGGCTGGCTTTTTGAATCCTGGTGATTTTTGTTTTGCTACAATCTCTATAGTCCTTTATGGAACAGCAGGACAGGAAAAACTGCCATCAGTATAAATGGGTGCTCTGCCCTGGGGGCTGTAGTGACGTGGCGTAAGGAAAGGGGATTCTCATTACTCCGTGGTTAGAATCTGTTTGTCCTGTGGTCCCGTGGCCTGACGGAGCATGCAGCTTGGACGGGTTGCAGGGCAATGGTCCGTATGCCCGTTCACTAGCACCAGCTGGCCTTTACTTTGCACTAACACCAACTGAACTGCTATGTCACAGGTGACATTCCCCCAAATGTGAGAGTGGAACAGACCAATTAAGTCAATATCTGGGCAAGAGGGAACAGAGAAAGCAGTGACTATGATATCAAAGAAGGAGTCAACGTCTGCTTTTGTGAAGGCAAATCCTGTCTTGCAGAACTAGATATTTTGAGGAACTCAGCAAGCTTGCGGACGAGGGAGGTCTGTCTTTCCAAAATAGAATTTGACAAGATATTCTCATGTAAGTCTAAACAAAGCTGAAGCTACGGTATAAGAGAGAAGCTGACACTTTTCTTGAGTGAATAATTTGTAGAAAATAGGAAATGGAAGGTGGGAATAAATGTTCAGTGTTTACAGCAAAGGGAAGTTATAAGTGGTGACATATAAGGGTCTGACCTGAACTATGTGCTATTCAGCATATTTCCAAATGATCAAATAGAGCTTGAATAGTGAGGTGAAAAAATTAACTATTGTTAGAAAGTTAGTCGGGATAATATGGTAGGAGCTGACTGAATAATTGCAGAAGGACCTTATGATAGTCAACGGGCAGGCAACAGATCAGGAGATGGAATTCAATATAGGCATATGTAAAACAGTGTTCATAGAATGGTTTAGGTTGGAAGGGACCTTAAAGATCATCTAATTCCAATGCCCCTGCTGTGGGCAGGGACACTTCCCACTAGATCAGGTTGCCCAAAGCCCCATCCAACCTGGACTTGAATACTTCCAGGGGTGGGGCATCCACAGCTCCTCTGGGCAGCCTGTTCCAGTGCCTCACCACCCTCATATTAAAGAATTTCTTCCTAAAGTCTAATCTAAATTTACCCTCTTTCATTTTAAAATTGTTACTCTTTGTCTTATCACTATGCACAGTGGTTAAGAGTCTCTGTCCATCTTTCTTGCAGGCCCCCTTTAGGTATTGGAAGGCTGCTATAAGGTCTCCCTGGAGTAGTCTCTTCTCTAGACAGAACAACCCCAACTTTCTCAGCTTGTCTTCATAGGAGAGGTGCTCCAGCCCCCTGATCGTCTCATTTCAAGCTTTTTATCCACCAATAACCCCAAGTCTTTCTCTGCAGTCCTGCTCTCAATCCACTCATTGCCAGGCCTGTATTTGTGCTTGGGATTGCCTCAACCCAGGTGTAGGATCTTGAAATCGGCCTTGTTGAACTTCATGAGTTTTGCACAGGCCCATCTCTCAAGCCAGTCCAGTTCTCTCTGGATGGCATCCCATCTCTCCAGCATGTTGACTGCCACCACTCAGCATGGTGTCATTGCCAAACTTGCTGAGGGTGTGCTCAATCCCACTGTCCATGTTGCCAACACGGACAAAGATGTTAAACAGCACTGGTCCCAATACCAGCCCCTGGGAAATGCCACTCGTCACTGGTCTCCACCTGGATATTGAGCCATTGACCACAACTCTTTGATTGCGACTATCCTTGCTCTCTACAACTTCCTGAGCAGAGTAAGTTGAGAGGGAGGTGATGGTCTTATCTTCCTGGTGACAGATGACAAGATGCACAGAAGTTGCATAAAATTTCACAAGAGGAGGTGAGGTTCAGACTAGACATAAGGAAAAATTTCTTTATCGTGAGGGTGGTCAAACACTGGCACAGGCTTCCTTGCGAGGTGGCTGATGCCCCGTGCCTGTCAATGTTCAAGAGATGTTTGGACAATGCCCTCAACAATGTACTTTAACTTTTGGTTAGCCCTGAATAATTCAGGCAGTTAGATTAGATGATCTTTGAAGGTCCCTTCCAACCAAACTATGCTATGCTATGCCATCCAGCCAATTCCTTATCCGCCAAGTGGTCCATCTGTCAAATCAATGTCTCTCCAATCTAGAGATGAGGACGTTGTGCCAGACAGTGTCAAATGCTTTGCACAAGTTCAAGTAGATGACAGCAGTTGCTCTTCCTTTGTCCACCAATGCCATGAACCCATTGTAGAAGGCCACCAAATTTGTCAGGCATGGTTTGCTCTCATGGAGAAAAATAGCTCAAAATTTACATGTGTGAACATGTGTACTTGTAACCTCCCTGGAGCAAGACTGTCATTGTCAAGTCCATGCAAATGTTAGCTTAATGCTTGGTTGTGGTGAACGATGGCAGAAATCATCACTGTGTCTTTGTATGCTTATGTCTCAGCAGTATTTTGAACACTGCGCAGCTTTGGTTCACCTTTTGCCCGCATCTCCAAAACAATACAACAGAGTTGGAAACATCTCAAAGAGGGACAACAAAAATGACCAGAAGCGTAGGATAGTTCTGTATGGAGGCTATCTAAATAGGGTTGGATTCTTCAGCTTGGGAAACAGCTGAGGAAAGGTATAGAAGTTAGAGATCTATAAAATCATGAGCAGCTTGGGTGTGATTTAGGAGTTGGTCATTTATTTTATTTATTTATTTATTTATTTTTACAACAACCATGTGTTAATAAAAATGGGCAGGAAACAGGTTATAAGCAAGCCAAAGTAGGTGTTGGTCCTGAGGCTTAACAGTGGAACTCATTGCTCAGTTTCTTATGGACTTGACAGTTGACTATGGTAGCTGCAAATAAAGGCTAAGGGAGCATGCGAGGGCGGGTAGACGACGACGATGATGACCTCTGTGCATAACCTCTCCTTCTACTCTTCCTTTGACAACCATTTCGACCTCTAGATGGCCTATTCCAAACCCCTGCTCACAGCAGAGCTATCTCGAAAGTTAGATAGATCAGGTTGCTCTGAGCCTTTTTCAGGTTAGTCTTGCACATCTTAGGGAGTGGAGATTCTTCAGCCTCTCTGGACATGCGTGGCAATTGCTGAACCACCCCTTGTGTATGTGCTGTTTTTCCTGATACCTGATCAGAATTTCCCTTTCTGCAAGTTAAGCCTGTTGCCTCTTTTCCTCTTGCTGTGTCCCACAGAGCAGAATTTGGCCCCATCATCTCTAAAACCTCCACTCTCCTTTTAGATATTCTTAGACTGCTATTTAAATCCCTTGTTAACCATCTTTTCTCTAGGCTGAACAAACCTAGCTCTCAGCTGCTGAGCTCCTCACTGCCTTGATGGCCCTATGCTGGATTGTGCCTATTTCTTGGTGTCCTTTTTACAGCAGTCCAGATGTATGTACCTCTTAATTAGCCACTTTGTTTATCCTCCCTTATAAACTTGTTCATTTACTAGTTGTGGCTTTGCTCCACAAAGAATTTACATGATGAGGTTCTACCATCTGTGTTGTACTAAAAGCCAAACAACATCACAAGAGCAGCCTCTTTGCTCAAATCTCTTGACCTGTTAATTATATTATGAAGTCCGTTGTTGCATGCTCTGACCATTCCAGAGAACAACCTGGAAGATACCAAGCAATTGTTTCTCTGCTGTGATATTTCCCTACCTTACCAGCTGGAACTTCTCCTCAGTAGTTTTTAATTAGTTACCTTGGTGTCTTTGGTCTAGTTGGCCAAGGGATGCCAGTAGATATAATCTCTTTGGATTTCAGCAAATGCCTTTGGTACCGTCCCTCAGAGTATACTTCTGGACAAAATGTCCAGAATACAGATAGAAAAATACATAATACAGTGAGTGAACAATTGGCTGACAGGTCAGGCTCAAAGGGTTATAATTAATGGGGTTTCATTAGGTGGATAGCCAGTTGCTAGTGGGGTTCCCCGGGGCTCCATTTTGGAACCAGTTCTCTTCAATATTCTTATAAATGACCTGGACGGAGGATTTGAATGAATACAAAGTAGGTTTGTAGGTGACACTATATTAGGAGGAGCTGTCGACTCCCTTGAGGGTAGAGAGGCGGAGAGATCTGGACAAATTAGGGAGCTGGGCTATCAACAACAGTATGAAATTTAACAACAGCAAGTGTTGGATTCTGCACCTGGGACAGGACAACCCTGGTATACGTACAGACTGGGGTATATATTAACCAATATATAATAATAATATCCAATCAGATTATATCTAATATAGCAGGAATTCCCTTTTGGGACTTTTATGCAGAAGTTTCTGTCTAATCACTAAACAATATTTGTTTTCTGTGCCCGTTTTCAATGTCAGTGGCTCTGATTTAGGTGTAGCCCATTCTTTGTGTAAAATTGGTTTCTTTGAGTTGCAGGTTTCTGTACCTTTAAAGTCTCTCTCTTTTTTTTTTTTTTTTTTGTATCAGTTTTAAGTCAATACAGCTGGATTCCTGCAGCTCACCACATCCCAGCTTGTCATCTGTGTGAAACTGGAAGCATTTCGAAGGAAGGTGTTGTAGCTGCCTGGGCTGTCTTTCTAGCAATGAAGTTTAGTTTCTCAGTTCGTGTCTCCTGCACTTCCCTTTGCTGTTAGTTTCTGTATGTCTTGGCCACTACTAGCAGACAGTTCAGCTATTTGCAGGATTTCCCAGTCTGGTGGTGTGTAGGGAAGTCTGCAACTGCAAAAGAGTTGAAATGAGCAAGTCTCTTGCTGCCCACACCACGCATCTTAGCTACCACACAGGGTAGCTGAGATGGTTCCAAAGAAGAGTCAGGCTCCTTCGCCAGCTGGATTGCCCTCTGTGGTCATTGCATTGCTCCCATTTGTTCATAAGAACTGCAGGCTTTAAAATCAGTGCTATGGAAAAGGATAGTCACAGGCTGTAGCTGGAAGTGGCTGGTTAACTGGAAATGGTTAGTTTTCTTTCTTTCTCTCTGGTTGTACAGATTTACAGCTTTGGCCTCGGTGTGCTGTACCGGGATCTCGAAGGTCCTAGGCTAAGCTCTCTTGATGCTGTGTGGGCCCATCACAGGCCATAGCTGATCATCCTGCTCTGCCTGCTTTCCTGGGCAGCTCCAACACCTGCCCCCCAAGCCCTTTGGAGTTACCAATGCTTCTCTCATGGTTGCATCCTCCAGGCAGGCCGTTTTCAGGATGCTTGTGCTGTGCTTAGAGTGCTAGCCTGGCCTCTCACAGTCTGCATGCCTGGGTTTGCACAGCTTCCCTCTGTGGCTGTACAGAGCACATGGGATATTTATCTGCCAAGACAGTTCATCAGCGAGCAGGGTCACAGAGATTTCGGCTACGTAGCTGAGGGCAGCCCAGCAGAACCAAGCTGCGTGTCTGTGCGGTCGTAACTTGTAGGGTGCTTCATTGCTGAATGCGTGCTAGAGTGCGTTGCCTGCTTCAGCCTTGCAGATGTGTGGGTGACCTTAGGCAGCCGTGGTCCCCCTGGCACACTGTAAGGATTTAGGGGTAAGAAACACTCATGTCTCTTACTGACCTCTTGGAAAAGAAGGGGAACAGGGAGAGGGCTTGCAGAACTGAATTTTGTGACCATGGCTGGAACCTTAGAAACACTGGTAGAGTCAAAACTGATGCAAAAAAAAAAAAAAAAAAAGCAAGGACCCAAGAATAACAGGGGGGCTGGGGAGGAAAGACGCAAAAGGAGAAGCAGAAGTGTGTGCAAAGCAGCTTGGGGCTGGGGAGCTGATGGCTCAGAGCGCTTCCTGTTCCTGGAGCTGCGCGTGCCCAGCTGTGTGCTGGGCTGCTCCTGCCTGTGCCCTGCAGCAGTGCGCAGAGGGCCACGAGATCAAGGCACACATCAAGGAACAGGTTGATGGAGAGGGGCCGAATGGACTAACAGTAGACATCAGGAGTGATACATGGCCAGCTCCCCAAAGGCACAGAAACAGCTTGGTGTTGGGTGCTCCATCGCGGACCTCCGACTTCCCTTTTCTCACCAGTGCAAAGAGATTTTTCCTCTGTGTTTTTTGAGTTGCTTTGGTGGTAGCCACTTGGCCTCCTCTTCTTCTTCCCTCCACAATGGTGAGGTAAGAGGGTCTGAGAAATGTGTGTGTGGGGAGGGGAACCAGCAAAGTAGGGCAGCTCGGAGGGGATCACCTTGGTAGCTGTATCTCGATGGAAACCTTTCATAGGCTGTGTGAGGTAACGGGCACGGAGGAATCCTTCGTGCTGTTGCTGGTTGTCACCTGCATAGGTATCTCTAGGGATGCTGACTGCGAACCATTCTTCAGTGTATGTCTCCACAACAGTGCCTGCGATTTTTCATTTACTTGGTTCTGTTTTCATCTCCTCTGCTAGGTGGTTTCATCGTGACCTGAGTGGGCTGGAAGCTGAAGCCTTACTGAAGGGACGAGGTGTCCATGGGAGCTTTCTAGCCAGACCCAGTCGGAAAAATCAGGGGGATTTTTCCCTTTCAGTTCGGTAGGTAACTTGGACCCCAACTTCTGCCTTTCCAGGTTTGCATATGTAGAATGCTTAGGTCCTCATGTGTCCTGGGGTCTCTCCTTCATCATCTCCTTATTCCTTTGACTTCTCTCTATGCTGTAAAAGGATCTGAGCTTCCCAGTACCTTCTGGACCCTCACTTAAGTTGCCTCAGGAGCTTCTTTTCCCAATCATCTCCTTCCACTGGGACGGCTTGCTATGGTTCCATGGCAGGAGGTGATGCAGGCGGAGGCTTCAAATTTTCTGCCTCTTATCCAGCTGCCTCACTGGACTACTCTGTGCATCATTCCACAGGGTTGGTGACCAGGTAACCCACATCCGCATCCAGAATACTGGGGATTTCTATGACCTGTATGGAGGGGAGAAGTTTGCCACATTGTCAGAACTGGTGGAGTACTATACACAGCAACAGGGCTCACTGCAGGACAAAGATGGAACCATCATCGACCTGCGATACCCGCTCAACTGCTCTGACCCCACTACAGAGAGGTATGGAGAAAGCAAAGCTTCTGGTATGTCTGTGACGAGACCTTCTCCATGCTCCATGGCCACCTCTCTGCCCTGCTCACGTCCCCAGAGGGCACTCTGCAAAAAGTGTCTCCTGGCTCCCGTATCCTCCTGTGCTTCCCCAGGGACAACGTCCCCAGCAGCAGCTGGACATGCCTCATCCCATCGCAGCAGACCTAATAGGGCTCTATTTATACTTTTGGTTTCTTGTTGCCTTTGCTATTTACGTAGCGTTCATAAAAAGCGACGGTTGTGGTGTAAGTTGTATCCACAGCGGTACGGAGGGTGGCATGGTGTGTGGAAGCCCCAAACCTCCTTGCTCATCCCAGGCCTGGCTGACTCATGTGGCTGAGCGGGGCCACGCTCACCTGCTATTCCTGGCCCGCTCAGCCTCCTTCCTGTCCCCGCTTTGCATATGTCTCTGACACCAAGTTAAATCAAATCAGGTGGTTTTGCCCTTGCGCTGTGCTTTCAGCCTCCCTGGTGCAGCCTGGGGAGCAGTCGTGCTGTGCCCTGGGGTGGGGGCAGGCTCTGGGTGGGGAGCAGGCAGGTCGTCCCCGTGCACCTGGGGAGCAGGGGACAGCCATGCCGTGCGGGACGTGCCTGGGTACGCCCTGGCATGCTCCGGGGCAGCGGTGCGAAGTGGGAAATGTCTGCATACTGGCTGTCCTCTCCACTCAAGGCCGTTGCGCCGTGGCCCTGCAGTTTCCTCTCTTCCTCCCCTGCGGTTGGAAACTTCTCCCCCCCCCCCAACCCCCCCCAGGCTCTTACGAAAGCTCCTCTCACTCTCTCCCCAAGTGATTTTCCATCACGTGGCTCCGAAGAGCTGGGCTCTGCTGGGGGGGAGGAGAGGGGGACAGGACCCACTGACTCCTTCCTACGTGGGGAGGGGGGTCCTGGAGACTTCTTTCCTGGGCAGGAGGGGAACCAAACGTTCCCCAGGGGACATCTCAGCACTGGCAGACAGTGACCGCAAGCTTCTTTGGGAAGAGGGTCAGAAACGAGTAGTTGCCGTGCCGTGGAAGTCACCAGCTATTTCTTGCAGCACACGAGGTGAAGATGAACAGAAACTAAAGCCAGCCAGTACTAACTGAGACACAATAATTGCTCGCCACATCTTGCTCTCAAAATGATTCCTAGAGGTTGCGTAGAGGAATGGGTTGCTCTGGCTGCATGCAGGACTTAGCTGAGTCCAGAGTATGGGTGAGTGAATGCCCAGATGTTTCTGTGACTGTGGCATGGCCTCCTGAGCTAGATTTTACTTCTTGGGAATAGGCAGCAGAGGAGCTGTAACAATTAAAAACTCATCATACCGCTACCACTCCAGACCACCACCATTAGCTACCCAGTGGGCAGCAAACCTGCTACCATGGCTCATCTAAGCATCTGCCTGGCCTTGGCTGCAGTGTGTGCAGCGATGTAAGGAGTACGCCTGGTGATTTCTGCAGTACCTGAAGTGAGCAGCAGCAGGAAGAGGCGTTGCAAGTCGGTCTGATGCAAGAGCTACCTGCTTTTGAAATGCTGTTCACCGGGGAGATGGCCCAAATGGCTGTGGCTGCAGCTGCCAGGGGAGCTTTGTGGCAGCAGGACAGAGCTGCGGTGAGCACGGCCTTCGGACAGGAGCACCAGGGCTGAGACGGGTCCAGACCCAGCAGAGCCTACAGCAGCAAATGGGTACCAGGAGGAGCAGGATGATAGATCATCCCCCAGCGCCCAGAAGCATCAGCTTGCTACAATTTGCACGTCTCTTTCTACTTGGCAGCTCACAGGTGCCTTTGGCAGTTTCTGGAATGGTCCCAAGAGGCCGGACCATGCTTGGAAAGGGCATGAGGAGCTAGAGGATCTTCACAGAGACAGCCAGGGTCACATCTGGAGATCCTACAGGGCCAGCGTCCTGCAATAGGAGGAGAGTCCCGGGTTGTCCCATTTCCTAGCTTCCTTCTGGTGACAGTCACTTACACCTGCACCCCAGAGTGCAGTGAGATCACACAGGGCAACCACGTGCTTCCCTGAGACCTTTGTAGGTGGGAAGAGGCTTGGCAGTAGCAGCGCCATTTGCACCATGTTTGTGTCCCTCCGTGCCCTGAGCCATCCTGCAGCAGGGCAGAGAGCACCTCAGTCTGTATCGAGGGCAGGAATGTGCACGTGGATCAACAACAGTGAAAAGTACCAGAAACAAATCTGGGCTCCAGGCGGCTCCTGGCACTCATCCCCACGGCTAGGCTGATTGCTGCAGTGCGACGTGCTCAGGGAATGGGAATTTTGCTTTGGCTGAAGAGCTTCAGAAATAGGGGTTGCTGCTAAAGGTCCAAGAAAAGTATCTTTCCCTAGGTAGGTTCCTTAATGGGTCTGATCTTAACGCAGCCCTCTGTGTGCTGCTAAATCCAATGGGAGAGTTTCTGACTCACTGAGTCAGTTTTGTTCCTTTAGTGCTTGAGTTTCCAAAGCACTCAGCAGCAGTAAGGTTGGAATCCCAATAATACTGAGAGGTGCTAAAACCCACAAGTGGCCTCCCTGAACTGATCCTAAAGCCAGTAAGCATTACTTACCTGTGCTTTTGTGTATCACACAGCTGGATCACACCGGGTGCTTTCCCACTGTGTCTTCTGGTACCAGCGTTCTGCTCCTTGGACCCTTCTAGCTCCACCTCATCCCCTGCCCTTTCCTTTTCTTGCCAGTTGTCTGCTTCTGTCTCATCTACTTTTTGTAAGATCCTGCTCCTCCCTTGGTTCCCCTCCCTTCATCCTTCCTCCATTTCTCCCCCTCTCCTCTCTTTCTTCGAACCTTCTCTTCCCCCCCCCCCCAGCTTCTCCTTCCACAGCGTGTGTTACTGCCCTGTACTCATCAGTGAGTGGATGCTCGAGGGCATCCACTTACTTGCATCTCCACCTCTCTTCTGACCTTCTCCTTTTTTTTTTTTTTTTTTTTTTTTTTCTAGATGGTACCATGGGCATCTGTCAGGCGCTGCAGCTGAGTCACTTCTCCAGGTCAAAGCCACACCTTGGACCTTCTTGGTGCGGGAGAGCCTCAGCAAACCTGGGGATTTCGTCTTGTCTGTCCTGACTGACCAACTTAAACCTGGGTCTGATGCTCCATCAGCTGGGGCAAGCAGCGCCTCCGGGGCCCGTCTCAAAGTCACCCACGTGAAAATCATGTGTGAGGTGAGCAGGTGGGAGAGCAAAAGGAAAGGGGAGTAGAAGTTGCCTCTACATGTCTCTGCTGATCACATCCTCCAAAAAAACTTGTCAGCTTGATTACCAGTGTTTATGAATTTGGATTGAAGTGCTGTCACCTTGCAGGTTCCTTATGTCCTCACCCAGGACTGGGTGACCGTTGGCTGTGCTGGGTGCTCAGACATGGAAGGAAGCAGGACTAGGTGTGTCTGAGAACTCTGTCACAGGGAGTCTGTGGTGAAAGAGATAGGAGGATTCACGGCCTGATGATGAGTTTATCAAAAGAATTAAAAGCTCTTGGAGAAGGAGGGAGCATCTGCAGGGTCTCCAGACTTAGTCTGGAGGATGCTGCACCTCACTGTCACAAGCTCTCTCTTTCATGTGAAATGATATGGAGAACGGAGGGAGACTTTAAGGACAGAAAGCAACTAACTTTAAAGGAGAGCTGAAGGGAATATAACTTCTCCAGGCTTCCATCCACTGAGGAGGAGTCAGTTCACCGTGTTACAAAATTTAGTGCTCTCAGGGCAAATTGCCATTTGAACCCCTTGTTTTTCCAGATGGCACAAAGTGGTGCCTGTGACTCTGCACCTCAGCGTTACCTTTTTCCTGAGCATTATCACCTTTGCCTGTAGGAATGCTATGGGACGTAACATGTTCTTCCTCTGTTTAGAATGGACGTTATACAGTTGGAGGTGCTGAAAAGTTTGACAGCTTGGCAGATCTGGTGGAGCACTTCAAGAAGACTGGAATTGAGGAAGTGTCTGGCTCCTTTGTATACCTGAAGCAGGTAAATCCTGTCTCCTCTTTTTCTCGGGGATCCTTTGGAGGCACTCCCTTGCTGTTTGTTTCTGCTCTGTGTCTCTCCTCTCCATAGCACACGAAGGAGACTTTGAACTCCAGCAGCATCTCTCTCATGCCAACCCATTGTGTTTTCCTGTCCCCAGCCCTACTATGCTACAAGGGTGAACGCTGCTGACATTGAGAATAGAGTGCACGAACTGAACAAGAAGAGTGTATCTGAAGAAACATCCAAGGCTGGATTCTGGGAGGAATTTGATGTAAGAAACTGGGGAAACTGGGGAAATTTGGGGGGAGTTCCTGTGCACCACCTCATTCTCCATCCCTGATTTCTTTCTGGACACAAACTTCTCAGGAAGTCTTGTAAATCCATGTTGATTTATCTCTGAAAGAAGTCTATTTGGATCCTGTTCCTCCTGTGTGTGTGTGTGTGTGTGTGTGAGTGAGGGGTGTAAGTGCCATCTTTAAGTGATTTAACCCAGTGAGGTAGAAATGTACTTTTTCATGGATAGAAGAACTAGTTACCAAGACAGTAAGGACACGAACCTTGAACTTCTCAAGTCTAGGTTTACTTTTCACTTCTCTGCTCCCCCACAAGCATACCCATGTGTCCTAAGAGTTGCCACCATTCCTCTGAGTGTCCAACTTTCCTGTCATACATTGTGATGTTGCCATAACTTTCTCCTGTTTTCAGAGCCTGCAAAAACAGGAAGCCAAGCAGCTGTTTGACCGTCATGAGGGCCAGAGACCTGAAAACAAGAGCAAGAATCGATACAAGAACATCTTGCCCTGTGAGTCCTGCTCCTCTGCTGTTTAAAAAAAAAAAAAAAAGGCAAGTAGACAGAGACAGGAGAGGTGTCCAAATCATTTCTGACCCTGTCTCAGCCTGCTCTGTCTTCCAGAGTGGATTACGAGGTCTGCATTATGATTATGATTATGAGGCCCTTAAATTGAGGATTTAAGAGCTGATAAGAGGTCACGGCATTTTCATGACCTTGAAGGAAAGAAGGAAGTTTGCAGCAGACTAGCTTATATTATGGTCTGTCATGGGGGGAGAGAAATGGGAACACAGGTTAAAACTGGTCTGACCTCAGAGAAGGAGTTGAAAATATGTAAATATATGAAATGGGTATGAAAATATACCCATACTGTGTGTGCTGGGTAATGTGAGTGAGGTGGCATGGGGCAGCGAAGGAGCTTCATGTCACTGGGCACCACGTATCTCATAACTCTGTTTATTCTTTTGCTGCACTCCTAGTTGATCACTCTAGAGTCATCCTCCAAGGAAGGGACCCAAATATCCCCGGATCTGACTATATCAATGCCAACTACGTCAAGGTGAGACTTTTGAAAGATGGCAGTATGCCCAAGGTGGGGGGAAGGCCTGCCAGCTCCTGCAGCCCTCCTGACCTTCCCCTGTCCACACTCAGAACAATCTGATCAGCCCAGACGACTGCACCAAGACCTACATCGCTAGCCAGGGCTGCCTGGATGCCACAGTCAATGACTTCTGGCAAATGGTGTGGCAGGAGAACACACGCATTATTGTGATGACCACGCGGGAGGTAGAAAAAGGGCGGGTAAGTGGCTGTTTGCAGGTGTGTTGGAGGTGCCCTCTTTCCCCCTTCAACCACGGTTGTTTTCTTTCTCTTTCCTGCCTTTTGCCTGTCTTCAGCCTCCCCTCTCTCTACACAGAATAAATGCGTGCCCTACTGGCCAGAGGTGGGCAGCACAAAAGAATATGGTCCCTACCTTGTGGAGAACACTGGGGAGCACGATGCACTGGAATACAAACTCCGTCACCTCTGTGTGTGTCCAAAGAACAACGTGAGTGTGCCTGGTTGGGGACTGCCATGGAGCCTGTGGGTGTAAGAGTCACTGTATGTCTAAGGCTGGGAACTGCTGGGTGCTGTGCTGGTGCTGCTCTTGCATCATTCCAGGGTTGTTGTTCCCACCTGTTTTGGGCTGGGACACTGGTGGAATCACCAAGGGGCGCACAGGAGCCTTTGGCTTAAAACTTAGCTCTCTTTGGGACAGAGGCCAGGGTTGGGACTGGGTTGCAGTTTTACCAGTGGGGTATTTTTATTATCAGGGTGACGCTGTGCGTGAGATCTGGCACTACCAGTACCTGAGCTGGCCTGACCACGGTGTCCCCAGTGAGCCAGGAGGAGTGCTGAGCTTCCTCGACCAAATAAACCAGAAACAGGAGAGCATCCCAGCTGCTGGGCCTATTCTGGTGCATTGCAGGTTGGTACAGAGGCTAGGATTTGAAGCATTCTCCATCCCTTCATAGGGAAGGGATGGAGGCGTAAAGTCTCTGTCCTGCTGCACCAGCCGTTCCCTAGGACATGTGAGCAAAGCACATGCCAACCCTTTCTCCTCTTCGATGTCCCCAAACCAAACCCGGCTGCCTGTTGAATCTTTGACTCTTTTGTGGCACCAATGAACAGCTGCTACGAGTGCTGCATGAAACAGCTGCCCGAGAAACAGCTGCATTTTTTTTCAGGACCTTGGCCTGTGCTCAGCTGGGGGGGATGTAGGTATTGATGTACAGGCAGCTCTGATCTCTGCTTGTCCTCTCCTTGCAGTGCTGGGATTGGCCGCACGGGGACTATCATCGTCATTGATATGATAGTGGAAACAATCTCCACCAAGGGTAAGAGGACCTCAGAGTGTCTTCAATTGAACTGGCCTACCCAGTAGGGCTGTGCCCTTAACACCAGCAGCAAAGGGATGAAAACTTTCAGCTGTCAGTGGAAAAGAGCACGCCTCAACTCTGAGGTTGTCTCTCTGAACCATTTACACGATAAGTGTATCTCTGGATGTACTTATTGTTGCTTTAGCCTTGCTTGAGCTCTTCCACCAGGGCCAGACTTGGAAGATGCTGAGCAGGAAGGAGGGGTGGGAGGTCCATAGAGGGGTTAAGGGAGTTGAAAACTTCTTGACTGAGCTCCACTGTGACTGCTTTTGGTGCAGAACTGGGGGGAGGGGGGTCAGCAAACATGTGCAAAGCTTTTCTGTTGCCCCTTGCTAGGACTGGACTGTGACATTGACATCCAGAAGACCATCCAGATGGTGAGGTCCCAACGCTCAGGGATGGTGCAGACAGAGGCCCAGTACAAGTTCATCTACATGGCCATCTGCCAGTTCATAGAGACAACCAAGAAAAAGCTGGAGGTTATCCAGGTGAGAAAGTAGACTTTCCTATCCTGTGAGCTGAAGCCCAGCATGGTGTGGGCTCTGAGCCCTAGGCCTTAAACATTCACTACATGCTGCTGTTTAATACTCTTTAGCCAAAACACATCACAATGAGGCATGTCAGGGCCTCCAGAAATTCGTTGCCCCACTATTCACTCCTATACAAGAACACGTGTGTTCACCTCTGGGCTAGGGGTGGGCAGAACGCACTGAGCCTGGGGACTTCAGCCAAAACCAGTGTTCGCTGAGATCCTAGCGTGATGCGTGGTTAAACAGCCAGAATTCTCCCATGACACTTTGCATGCTTTTCCCAGACTGTACTCTTCTCAGCTTGCATTTTCTCTCCTGTAGTCTCAGAAAAGCAAGCAAAATGAGTCTGAGTATGGGAATATTGCCTACCCGCCTGCAATGAAGAATGCGCATGCCAAGGCCTCAAGAAAATCCTCCAAGTAAGTGCTGACCTAAAGCGGATGCCAATCTACGTCTGCCTCTGGCAATGCTCTCCCTGCTGGTTTGGTGGCTTTTCCCTTCTGCTCACTTTTTCCCATTTTTTTCCTGGTCTAGCAGGCAGAAAGAGGAGTCAACAGTTTATGAGAACTTGGGCAAAAAAGAGGAGAAAGTACGGAAACAGCTCTCCTCAGACAAGAAGCTGAAAGGCTCGCTAAAGAAAAAATAAGCATAAGTAAGCAGGTTTTGAACATGGAGTACAGAACTGGAGCTTGGATCCAGGCTGGCCTGTCTCACATTCCCATCTCACGGACTGGAACTAGGCCTTCCCCATTTCTTCCATGCCATCTTTCAGTGCTCTGAACCAGGCTGCTTTCCAGCTCAGCTGACTTCACTGTCCCTTGCCCACACAGGCCTGTGAACTCTCTCATTGTCCTTCATCAGTCATTAACAGCAAAAAAAAAATCACACCCCTTCTTTCCCTTGGTGTGTGCACACTGGCACCTTAACTCACCTCTGCTTCAGCAGTTCCTTTTCTTGAGGAGTTACGGAAGAGCTTTACAGGAGCTACATCTCTACCTGCCACTGTGAGTTAAAGAGTTTAGCCTGTTTAGTGTTCCCTGAAGCCTCCTCTTTTAAAATCTGGCATTTTGGGCCTGTTTCAGCTTAGCCTGTCTATAATTCAACAGGTAACTTCCTATTTTCTTTATCCTGACCCTCTACCCCCCAACCCCTTTTCTATTTGACCCTGTAAATATGCCAGAATTTGATGTGATGGCCATGTTTTCACTTGTGTTTGTAAATAAAAGTGTATTTGTTTGAACGCTGACCTGAAAATTTTCTCTAGAATCGGAGTATAGCTATTCTCCTGGTTTCTTTTACAGTCCTGCAGACTTACAACAGCGCTAGCTTAGTTTTCATCAGTTCTGGCAACCTTATGGTGGCGTCTTACTGCAAGACTTGCGTGTTTATAGACATCAGGTTAAGGCTCATCACTGAAAGTTAGCTGTGACGAAGTCAGGCACAGACTTTTGCACCTATGTTTTGGTATTTGGAAAAGTTGTAGAATTGAAATTTCATCTTTACAGCGAAGGCAGACCAGAGCATGGCCACATCGTGGTTTCACAGACGATAACCAGTTACCTGCAAGGGGTTAAGGGAGCTGGCTTGTTTAGGCTGGTAAAGAGTAGGCTGAGGAGTAAGCTGCTCTCATTATCAACTAAACCGAGGAGCCTCACGAAGCTGAAGATAGCGGCACACAGTAGAACCAGGGGCAATGGTTCCAAACTGCAGCTTGGGAGGCTTGGGTTGAACACCAATATCCTCATCAGGCACCGTTCAAACAGAAGCTTAGCGCGGGAACTCTGTTCTTGCTGGTTTCCAGTACTTGACTGGACAAAGTCACAGCCCATGTGATCTACTGCTGGCAAGTTTCCAGCAGGAACCTGGACTAAAGTCCTCTTGAGGTCCCTTCCCGCCACCATTTTCTATGAATCTGTGAAGGCTGGTGTGTTCCTAAGTACTGTAGCGTGCCTTTGGTGGTGGCCATGAGCCTCAGCACAGCTTTTACAGTCATGCCAGTTAGAACTAGGCCCCAGTCCACGAGCTGTACCTAGGAAATATGGGAGAACGGTGAGTTTGGATAAAGCTATGGCTTTATCTGCAAAAAGTGCAGACCTGAACTTTGCTGTGGCAGTTGGACTAGGTTAAGAGACATGCTGGGGAACCTTTAATTTACAGGCATAGGCACTGCTTGATCTGTGGGCATTTGATACTCAAAGATTGGTGAGGTAGCCTGGACTAGAACTGTGGCCTGGCCTAGAACCTGGTTAGAGCTGATAGGTACAAGAGCTCTGTCCCTACCTAGGGGAAAGTCTGAGCTAAAATTCATAAGTGACCTAGGACTCAGACCGAGAATGCCTGGAAATGTGGGAGAGAGAATTTCTTCTGGTCTGAGACACATCTAGGCCCTGTGTATGAAGACAATGGCATTTAGGGAACTGAATAATCAATCACTCTCATCTGACACCAGACTATAGCGAGCACTTCAGAAACCTAGCTGTAATTTTCCCTGGCTTTGGTGCAGCGATCCTAGGACCATATTCTTTCCTCTCAGTTTAGAGCACAAATCTAGATGGGTGAATGGGGAGAAAAGAGAGAAGAAATGAGATATACCTTGAGGTCTGACCCACGTAGCTTGTAATTCAGTGGAAATGGCCAATGAGTCTGCAAGAACTGGTAAGGTGCCTGCAACCAAAGAAAAGCTCTACTCCATTTTCCCCTAATGAAAAATAACCTCTTTTTTGGGAACTAAGCACGCTTGCACACAGTATAAATTTTGAGGCTTTTAATTTTTATAAATGTTTGAGAGAATCACTGAGCACACAGTGACAGAGATATTCCAGCAGTGACAGGCACCCAATGAATGACATTATCCTGAATTCAGTCTTGGGACTGACAGCGAAATAGAAACCAATATTACTAGAAGGTCTCACGCTGATGGCAGAACACCCTCACTTGGCCAAAAAAAGTAAAAAACGGGTCTAATTTTACCCTACAGAAATCCAAAGATTAATGAAAATTAGAGGTGAATTACTATATCCGCATGGGTTAATACCAGTAACCCCCCTTTGCCCCCTCCCCAGATTTAACTAGTGAGGTGAAGAAGGGATTACAGATACCTTGTGGTAGAGCCCAGTCTCATAACTGGATCACCACAGATGGAGCTGGGGCATGGGAACTAAATCTAGTTACTGGTTTAACAATTTCAAAGTGAGGGCAAACAATGCTAGTGCAGGAAGTTCAAAGCTCCTCACTCGTATCGTATCTTCTACTGGTCAGCACCGACAGTTCTAGGAGGCTTTAGTTCTTTCATTTCTTCCCTTGTTTGAGTAGGAGACTGTCACTGAAAGGAAGACAAAAGTGAGTCATTAGTCCAGAAAGCACAAGCAAAGTCAGACCCTTACTACAGATTTGGGGCTATGGGGTGTCTCACCCAAACAAGTTGTCCAAAAGGACAACTTTAAAGTTCTTTTTTCAAAGCCACTTAAAGTCTGCTGGGACAAATAAGATAGAATCTGGTCAAACAGGGGAAAGGAAGATCAGAGATGCCACAGGGAAGAAAAAGAAAAAAACAGCTCTGGTCTCCTTTCTTTATTCTAAGCATTTTAGCTACATCCTATAAACTCAGCTGGCACACTCCATTATCCAGTAAACACAGACAGGTTAGACAAAAGCCACCGAACTCTGTCCAGCTCTGAAAGCAGGGAATGAGTTTTTCTAGCATGCACTGGAAAGCTTTTAAGAGAATAACAAGAGCATTTTCCAAGAGACCATTACCCCAAATCAACACAAATTCCTACAAACATCTAACTACTTTTGTTGAGTCCTCTTTGCCGTAAATGCAAACTGCCCTGTACGTGGAAGACAGGCCAGAGGACACTCCTCAGGATACTACTCCTGCCTTCTCCATGCATGGTCATCACATGGGACACACAAACAGCTCTGATTACTGAGCATCTCCTACTTGATGTAGTTGCTTGTGTGGCCCCTGCAAGGAAAGGCTTCAAGCTTCACATCACAAACAGGAACTGAGATAGAGAGAGAATAAACTCCCGATAGCTGGAAAGGCCCAAGCAACACCCCAGGCAAACATCAACACCCTTGTTCCAAGTACTAGCAAAAGGATTAAAACAAAGTTCAGTGTCTTACCTTCCTCTGTGCCAGGAGATGCAGTAAGGGTCAAGGGGGCAAGGAAAGAAAAAACAAAAGAGTAAATCAATTAGAGTGAAAAAAAATTAACTTCTGCAGTAAGCAGGACTGCAGCCTACTTGATTGTCCTCTAGCATCAGGCTCCTCTCAGAGGAAAGATCCTGAGAGAGCTCCAGAGGGAAGACCAGCTTCACAGGTAAGGTGCAGGTAAATCCACCCACAACAACTGTCCCCTTTACCTGGTAAAGCCCTCATCCTGCAGGTTCAGTACCAAGTTATCTGCTGTGAGATACACACGGTTTTGTGAACCAGCAATCTGAAAAATAGAGGTGGTATAAAGAAGTATAAACACATAAGGAAGAAAAGCATTAATAAAGAATCTCTCTGCAAGCAGTCTTGTTTGTATGCGCTCAAGATCTTAGTTCCCAAAAACAATGATATAATGTCATAGAATGGCTTGGGTTGGAAGGGACCCCAAATATCACCCAGTTCCAACCCCCCTGCCATGGGCAGGGATGCCACCCACTAGATCAGGTTGCTCAGGGCCTCGTCCAACCTGGTCTTGAACATCTCCAGGAATGCGGCATCCACAACCTTAATGGGCAGCCTGTTCCAGTGCCTCACCACCCCCTGAGAGAAGAATTTCCTCCTAACCTCTAATATAAATCTCCCCTCTTTTGGTTTAAAACCATTCCCCCTTGTCCTACCATTATCTGACTGAGCAAAGAGTCGCTCTCCGTCTTTTTTATAAGTCCCCTTTAAGTACTGAAAGCTCTCAGTGAGGTCCCCCCAGAGCCTTCTCTTTCGTAGAGAAGAGGTTCTCATTAGGTTCGCATGGGCCCAATGCTCAAGCTTGTCCAGCTCCCTTTGATGGCATCCCTTCCTTCTGGTGTATCAACTGCATATCCTGACTTCCCATCCCGATACTGTCATGCTTTTTAAAGGAAGTGCTCATATTGTGTCTCCTTATCAGACAGACTTTTGATCCCATGCTTATCTGTCCCCTTTTCTCAGCACGCAGGAAACCAGGAGCATTTGGTGGCTGCAGCTGGGTGTATGTGATGGGATCCGATTTGGATCTGGCCTTGTCATATGGAAGACACAAACTCCTATCACCACGTATAAGTGCTGATCACTGCTAACTAAATCTTTAGCTCTATCTGAGCAGAAAAGGGCTTGGCAGGAATAAAGATCAGTACAGGGCAGACCACATTCACCTTAAATTTGCCCATGTGGCCACTGGGCTGGGAGGACAGCACAATGACTGCAAAAGGAAGATGGATATTCTGTGCCCCACCACTTACCGTTTTTGAAATGTTTTGAGCAGCTCGTATCTTACGTAGCTTGATGTAGCCTGGATTCCTGCTCAGAGCTTCACCGAGGTACAGGAGAGCAAAAGTTAAGGAAAAAACTGCTAAGAGAAGCCCCCTGCATTCAGTAAATTCCTCCTATGCTATATCAACAAGTATCTTAGAGGAAAAAAATGCAGTCGCTATTCCAGTAACTTGAGCCTCTTGGGTAGGGACATCATTACATTCCTAAATCAAGAACAATAGGGTTATGGTCACATGCAGCCAAAAGAAGTTAAACCTTAACAACAGGGAGTGAAGGCTCATGGTCTACTCTGCTCTGAGCTGTAACCTCAGACAAATACCATTCCAATCAACTGCAGGGAGAAAAACAAACAGCAAAAAACAAATAGCGACCTGTTTGAAGCTATCATCTCATCAGTCTGCTAAACATGAACCCAATGCAACAGATTCTCAGGACTGCCAAGCTCACAAGACATCCCACAAAATACCCCAAAGCAGGATATCATCTTAGCAGCTGTAGCTTCCCCTTCAGCCTGAACAATCTTCTGCTTCTGTTCCTGCTTGGCCTTCTCCACCAGGAACTGTGCACGCTGTGCCTCCTGCTGGGCTACAGAGGGAACGGACAAAAGCGTTCAAAGCAGATCCCATCTCCTGAACTCTCCACGAGGGTGCTATATCTGAGGCCTGGGGAGCTCATGCTTCCGAAAGAACTGATAGCATTCTAGGACTACATTCACAAGTAAGAAATGTGTGTATATACATACAAACACACACTTTTTTTTTTTTTATTTTTTTTTTTAAGTGAAACCAACAGCAACCAGACCCTCTAAACATAATCCCCATAGCGCAAAGGGCATTCTCACTGTGAAAAGGAATCCTACAGCCTTGGGAACACAGTCCCACCAATGATCTATTACGTGAGCTATAGCCCAAAGTTTTCTGATAATACCTGTGAAATAACCTAGTTAGCTGCATTACTAAGGAAGCTGAGATTTGCAATGCTGTAGTTGTATCAATGCAAGAGCAGTGACATGCTAACTCAGATCTGCTACCTTGTTTAAAAACTCAGTACAAAGGCAAAAGCAACCCACCCTTTCCAGGCGTAAATCGAACTCACCCACTTGCTTAGCCTCCACAGCCGCTGTGTATTCACGACTGAAACTCAACTCTGTGATAGCCACATCATCAAGGATGAGGCTGAAATCCTTGGCTCTCTCCGTCAGTTCTCGCCTAATGAGCAGAGACACCTGAAACACAAGTATAGCAAAAAGAGTACCACACACAGGCTGTTTCTTCCTTCCTGTGCACTATAAAACTGAAGCACAACTGCTCTTTGCAGTTCATTCACACTGCACCACTCCCTAAAACAAAGCTTGAAACATGGACATTAATGCCTGTTCTATGAATCTGTCACCTCTAAATAACTCATGTGCATTCAAAGCTATAACACTTTTGAAGCCAAACCACAGCTTATTTGTAATTATTATTTAACCATACTATACAATTAATATTGGGAAAAAAACCTTGAAAGTGTTTTTTTTTTCTTTTGTTTTCACATCCTATGCTGTGTAGTTCCACGTTCTCATCCATGTTTTGGCAATAAGTATTTCCTTCTCCATCTTGAATTTGCCACTGTTTGGAATTTGACTATCTCCTTAGATTTTCTGATAGGCTGATAAATCCTGCACGAAATAATGATTTAAATAATAGTTATTGCTATGGTATCTTACCTTTGACCCATCTAGTATTTGCTCTTATTTTTATCGCAGCTATTTCTAAGCAGAATTCTAAAACGACGACAGAACCCTTTACTGAGTGAACTGCAAGCACGTAACTGTGTAAAGTCACTTTATTTTCTTCTGATTATCAACTACTTTCATACGCATCACTTTACAGTAATGCTGGGAATATGACAAGAATGAAATTCGATTTAGTTTGTTCTGAAGATTCAGAGACACCTATTCTCTGCTTCACTTCACAACGTCTAAATCATTTGCAAACAGTTTTTTTTTTTAATTAGGTTCTCGCTTTCCACTAATTCTCCTTATACAAGATGTAAAAAATTAAATCATTTCCTCAATGCAGACCACATGGCAGAGGACAAACCCCTGAAGTTAAGGATGAATTCTCACAAAAAAATCTAGACACTCATCTCTATTCTTTGCTTTTTTTTTGTCGTGGATCTGAAACAAGTTAAGAGGTGCTTTGTTTCATCTTTCTGCCAACTTATCCTCTTTAGCAGTCTCACGTAGGATCTCCTCTAAAGCCTTTTAAAAGATCGGCAACTTCTCTTTCCCTCATCTGGAATAGGTGACAGATATTCTCAGAATCCCTAGCAATCAAATTATCAGAACATAAACTTTCAGGAATGCGCTTTTAAAAATGAATTATTTCTATAGTTTTGCACACCCTCCCCCCCCCCGATTACCCTCTGTTTTTTTCTAAACAGAAATATTTTTCACTCTGCTGTAGCATCTATCACTGAACGTTTACAACTCTTTTAACTGCTCATCCATTTCTCTTTTCAGATCCTTTTAAAGTGTTTGATTTGCTCTGACAGCTCTTCTGATACCTGTGAAGGACCAGATCATTTTTTTTAAAGCCAATTTTACTGTTACACATGTACCACGATGTAAGTCAGCTCTCTCTCCCCCAGTATTACGTTATGGGGAAGTTTTGCACTCTATATATCATGAATGTAATTTTCTTTGCTGAGGCTGGTGGTACAGCCTCAGTGTTTGTACCAGAATTGAACTGTAATCAGTATACAGATTAATGTCCTTTCCCTTTTAGATGCATTTGCTACCAACCTAATGTGTTTATCCTTCACCTGCTATAACATTCCCTGCACGCACAGTTTAAATATCCTTTTATAACGCGGGTAAAAGCCTGCTCGGGAAGAGTCACCTGAGCTCTCTGAGTGATGAGCTGCGAAGCATTAAACTTGGCTACCACGCTCTTGAGCACTTCGTTAACGATGGAGGGCAGGACTCGCTCCTCGTAGTCCAGGCCCAGGCGCTGGTACATGCTGGGCAGCTCCGCGGCGTTGGGGCGGGTGAGGACGCGCAGCGAGATGTTCACCATCTGCAGGTCTGTGGAGGAGAAAGATAAAGACGTGAGCGGGGCTGGCGTGCCAGCCGGCTGCCTGCTCCCTCCCTGGCGGCACTTGGGTGCCACCAGGGCCTCGTGGTCTGCCCCACGGAGCCGTTCTTACCTTTGGAGCCGGTGGGGGAGGAAATTTTGCGCGGCCGGGCCCGGATATCGTAGATGATGGGGTACTGGAACCAGGGGATCCTGCGAGGTGTGGGGGCGCCCCGTTAGGCGGGCCGGGCCGTGAGGGGCCGTGCCCGCGGGGGAGCTCGGCGCGGAGGGGGGGGGGGGGGGGAGGGAGCCGTGCCCTACCTGAAGTGCAGCCCCTCGGCCAGGATGGTGTCCTGCTGCACGCCGCCGATGCGGTTGAAGAAGATGGCCCGCTGCCCGCCTTCCACTGCGGGGAGAAGGAGCAGCGCGGTCAGCGCGGCGCGGGCCGGGGCTCAGGGGCTCAGCGGCCCGGCGGGCACTCACCGATGAAGACGGACTCGCGGACGCCGTAAGCCAGGGCGCCCGCGCCCAGCAGCAGCTTGAGGGCGGTGCCGACGCCGCGCGGCCCGGCCGGCAGCCGCCCCGCCAGGTCCTTCAGGTTCTGCGCCATGGCCGCGCCGCGCGCCCCGCCGGGAAGGACAGCGGAAGGTGCCGCCGCCGAGCACCGCCCCCGCCCGCCCCTCCGGAACCGGGTCGGGCCGGAGGGGGATAACGGCGGCGCTTCCGGGCGCCATCTTGGCAGCGGGAGCCCCGGGGCGGGGACTGAGGGCGGCGGGGCGGGGCTGCTGCCGGCGCGGCGCCGGGCGGCGGCCACAAAATGGCGGCGCCCGGCGGGACACGCGGGGAGGCGGCCGAGGAGGCTCCGCCGGCGGCCAAGCGGGCCCGGGGGCAGCGGCGGCTGCTGGTGGTGCTGGAGGGGGCGAGCCTGGAGACCGTGAAGGTGAGGGCGGGGGCCGTGCCTCGTCCTGCCGTGCCCTGAGCGCCCGGTGCATGTGTCTGTGCTTTGCCTCCCCGCAGGTGGGGAAGACGTTCGAGCTCCTCAACTGCGACAAGCACAAGGCGATGCTGCTGCGGAGCGGCCGGGACCCCGGGGAGGTGCGGCCCGACATCACCCACCAGGTACTGAGGGGGGGTCTCGGTCCTGCTGCGTGTCCACCTGGGCTGTGTGCAGCAAGATGTCTGGGGAGGTGGTCCGTGGAGCCTGGGGGGGGCGGTTTGTGGACTCGTGGGAGAAGTGAATTTAGCCTTACTCACTGTGCTTACGTTCAATAACTTCTGTAAGTTTGTGTGGCTCAGTCACCATCCCTGGAGGTCTTTAAAAGACATCCAGATTTAGAGTTCAGTGATCTGGTTTGGTGGGGGTCTTGTTAGTGTTAAGTCAGAGGTTGGGCTAAGTGATCTTGGAGGTCTCTTCCAACCTAGATGATTTTGTGTGTGCAATTATTTTTTTACAGCAGTAATTTGTATTTTCCCTGCCTCGGTATTGCTCACTTCTACATTTATGGATTCTAAACCTGAACTTTTTCCAAGATTCCTGTCTTGCGCTTTCTCTAATTCAACTACTGCCCTTTTATTTTTTTTCAGAGTCTCCTGATGCTCATGGATAGCCCCCTGAACCGGGCTGGTCTTCTGCAGGTTTACATCCATACCCAGAAGAATGTCTTAATTGAGGTCAATCCTCAGACCAGGATCCCAAGAACTTTTGATCGGTTTTGTGGTCTTATGGGTAAGTGATTCAAGCTTTCCATCAGCCACAAAATAATGCAGGAAGGTGGTTAGGAAATGGAATGGAGAAAACTTTGTGAAGAGTCAAAAAAAAAAAAAATTGTAATGACTTGAAAAATGGAAAAATGAGAGAAGAGAAAGAAGACATCTTTTTGTGAGTTTCTAGATGCATATTTCAAATATGTGTTCTCTAGCACAGTGGGGAGTTGTCTCCATAAGACTGTTACTGGCAAAGTAACTTCCTGATCAGTGTTTGGACTACTTTAGAAGACACAGGGAACTACTCTAGCTATCATCACTAGGTGGAGTATAGGATTCTTCCAGCAAGAGAACAGGTTGCTTAATGAATGTTCTTCTCTTGTCAGTTCAGTTGCTGCATAAGCTCAGTGTCCGAGCAGCTGATGGGCCTCAGAAGCTGTTGAAGGTAAACACTCCTTGACTGTTTATGGGTAATGGTGCAGTGTTGCTTCTTTGCAGCTAGTAATGTATTTGCTGTAATGTAAGTGCATTGCTTATACAGTGAACTTAAATAGGTGATAGGGTCTCTCACCTTTACACTCATGAATTTTTCTGTCTTCTCTAGGTGATTAAAAATCCAATCAGTGACCATCTCCCTGTGGGCTGTATGAAGATAGGTACTTCTTTTGCAGTTCCAAATGTGACAGACCTGCGTGAACTGGTTCCTACAGCAGAGCCAGTAACTATTGTTGTGGGAGCTTTTGCCCATGGTTCGGTACGTGCGTGTATTCTTTACTTGGGTTTGGAAAAATCTTTGTTACAATAGACTTTAGTGTTACTCTGAGTGTTTTTCCTACTCTGTCTTCTGTTTGGGTGTTTTTTCCCTCCCCTAGCCCCTTTTCTGAGGTAAGCTTGGCAAGAAATTGTCCAACTCTTTGAACACTTGAGACTTTTTCCCCTCTCTCCAGAGGTAGCAATAGTGAGGGCAAGCAGTTGTCCTGCTGTGCTTTATTGTGGCTATGTCAAGTCTTGGATGAAGCACAGGCATGTAGGAGCAATGGTGTGCCTCTCTGAGCAATGGAAGTAGATGGGACTAAGTGATAAGATGTGCTTTGATATACAGATAAATATGTACCTTCCTATTTTCTCTTCTCCCAGGTCAATGTTGACTATACAGAAAAGATGATTTCTATCAGCAACTATCCTCTCTCTGCTGCCTTGACATGTGCTAAAATTACTACTGCCTTTGAGGAAGTCTGGGGAGTGGTATGAGCTTCTGCCTCTGCTGCTGTCATGGTGGACTACTATACAGTGACTCCAGATTTTGGAGAGGCTTTTTCACTTCTGTGTGGGCCTGGTGCAGCTTTGGACTCCTGGATGGGAAAAGGCTTCAATTTTGTCCTTGCAGCTTCTGGAACAACATGACTTTGAATTGACTGCCCTAGCAACCCTTTTTCCTATTAAAGGTAACTTTTGATAAGAGTGTTTGTGTACTGTACTTCATGTTTCATAAATAGGCTGGATTTGCCTACAGCAGGGGCCCAGCCCAAATTCCTTATGGAACTGCAGCTCTTGCTCTGCAGCGTGTGACAGTTTTTAACTCCCGCACTGATGTACCCAAGAGGAAAGGAGCTGAAGCGGATTTGAAAAAAAGAACAGGAGCAACTTTTATCTTGGATGACAAACGTAGAAAAGTCAGAAGGTGGCTCCATTCCAACATAGTGCCTGCGTTGAGTGTCTTACAATCATCTGATATCAGCAGGGAGACAAGAGTGTCCACTGGAGGGCGGCAGAGAGATAAGGCAACATACAGAAGTTGGAGGTTCTGGAACGAGACCAACTCCATTCCCCTCCTTTTGGGTCTCTGACCCTGTGCTTTCTCTTTCCCCCTCCTCGCGTTGAAAAAAGTTATACTTCAACACAGCAAACTTGGCAGGTGATGCTTTGCTTCTGGAGTGTTAAATTAACTCCTACAAATGCACAGGTGGTACAATCTGGAAAAAAAAGAGCTGTTAGACTTGTTTCAGTTGTTTTTACATTCCCCTGTAACACTGCTGCTCCACTTCACCTCCTAGCCTAAGTGTGGGATTACCATGTTTTGTCCCTAAACATAAACTAGCCTTACCTTTTGGCTGTTACTCTGCTTTTTTTAGCTTTTCTTTTCGTGGCACAATTAATTTGCGAATATAAGGCAACACCAATAATAAGGTGAAGAACAACACGTGGCCAAGGAAATAAATAGACCTGTACACCTGTAAAGAGAGAGGCACGGTTAAGAATCAGCAAGCAGAGTTGAACTAAGAATAAGAAAAGCAAGGAAAACAGGGTGGTTGTGTGGATTGTCTGTTTAGGGCTAGTAAATACCTTCATCCATTTGTCCCATGTGAAAAGGCAAAATGGCACCAGAGAGTAACCCATAAACATCCAGTGGTTAGCCTGTTGTAGCACATAGAAAATAGGCTGCAAGGCAGTGATGGAGGCCAAAGTGCTTAAGGGAGGGCTGTCCCGAACGAGGTTGATGACCTAATTTAAAAAAAAAAAGTTTTTCCTCAGTTGGATGTCCTATGGGTGTACGTGTGCTCTGCAGCCAAAGCATCCATCTAGCTGTGTTAAATTAATCTTAGTGAACAGTCAGTCTAAAAAAGTAATTAAGTAGTAACCTGCTTGAAGCTTTAATCAGAAAAAAGGATGGATATCAAGAAAAGGTTCTTTGCTGAGAGGGTGGTTGGGCACTGGAACAGGCTCCCTAGGGAAGTGGTCATGGTACTGAGCCTCATGGAGTTCAAGAAGCGCTTGCACGATGCTCTCGGACCCATGGTCTGATGTTATTGGGTGGTCCTTTGGGGACCCAGGAGTTGGACTCCATGATCCTTGTGGGTCCCTTCCAACTCGGATATTCTATGAAAAGAATTTAAATATAGAATATTGTTCTCCCACTAGTGGGAGATTTAGTGTATGTATTTGGCTCATGTGCTTGTCTTCCAACCTTCCCAGCTGCCAAGCACTGCAGTTGCCCTCTACTCATATGCCAAGTTCTCCACTTCTACTGTAGAAACTGACAGGAAACTTAGGACTTGCCCATACAGAAGCCAGCAACCTACTGAACCCTCAAGAACCGAACAGTACTGCATGTGAACACCAATTTCAAAGTGATCAGATATTAAAGCCTTCAGTGGGGTAGATTCCAGACTCGAGGGAAAAGGCTAATGCAGGTGACCCCATTCTGGTAGGTCAGACAAAGCGCACCTGTCTTTCAACGATGACTATAAGCAACTCCATTTGGAAGCACACCAGGTAGCCGGAGTGCAGTCCATGCCAAATGGCCAGGAAGAACAGGGCCAGTGCCTGTGACAGCAGTTTGTTCCCCAGGAACTTCAGACGCTTGAAGATGTAGCTAGAGCAGAGAAGAAACAAACTGAGAGTGCTTCTAGTTTATTGTCTGCCCTTCCCTCAGCATGGCAGAGATGCAAGGCCCAGGGGCCCATAGGCCTTTGCATATATCCCTGTGGTGACAGAAACAGCAAGACAGCTCCTCTTACCAGGGCAAAATATACTTCAGCCCTTGTCTTAAAGAAATTACAGCTAATGGGAAGAGCTGGTTCTTCTGACAACACTCACAGAAGTTAAATGTATTTTACAGTTCAGTTGTGTGTCCCAGCAAGGTCTGAACCAAAACCCGTTTGAGTCATTGCACGTCAAGAGACATGAAAGAGCTACAGAACTGCTGTAGCAGCTGATGCAGTTCTGTAGTTGTTTGACCAAGCAGGCCAAGGGTCTCACTGTAGTTCCATTCTAAGCTCTGCCCTCCTGCTTCTACCATCTTCAGCTTCTTGCCTATATTAAGGATTGGATCCCTTTTGGATTGGATCAAAAAAATCTATCCAACACAGTAACCTGTTTCAACCAGGACAGCAGCCAGTAGCAAAACGTGGAAGGAATAGTGTAAGAACTGACAAACAGCATCTAGTACTCCCTTCTCAGCCTAGGATCTTGGTTCTCTTGACACAGACATTACTGACATTAGAGAAGCAGAAGGTTCTCCTGCTCACCGGGCCACCCAAGCGTTGGTGTTGATGTTGAAAGAAGCAATGGTCCCTGTAAACAAAGGTGTTGTCTCATACAGCCAGACCTTCATGTTGGCACAGGCATCCCACATAGGCTTTCCATTCTGGTCCTTGCCATTGTACCCCAGGCCCACAAGGATGCAGACACCTTCCTACAGAAAAAGACACGGAAGAAAGATGAAGAGAATTTTTTTTTTTTTCGGAAAGGCAGAGCTGGGGAAGTTCTGACTCTGTGCTTAGTGGAGAGCGCCACTGCAGATGGGGAAAATGGATTAAAAGCCTGATGCCTGCCGTAAGTTGCTAAATTACAGCAACTACTCTGATGTAAGCAACTTGATCTATTGAAAGATATCCCTGTGCATTGCAGGGGCTTTGGAACTAGATGGCATTTAAAGGTCCCTTCCAACCAAAATCATTCTGTGATTCTGTGATCTGCACTGATCTCTAGATATTTGAATTACTTCCATTTAGTGCTAAGTCCAAGACCATACCATGTAGGCTTCAAAGACGCTACATCTGTTCATTTGTCTTATTTCTGGAAAGACTTGACTCACCGTAACAAGCCAGCAGGTTACGTATTTGTAGAGTATAATTTTTCCCCAGATCAATATGTAGCCACAACGGAACCAGAAAGGCTTCTCCTGCAGGAATAAGAGTGAAACAAAATAAGTGAGTTTACTGGCTATAGTAAGACAGGGTAGATGAGATCTCAACACTGTTTTTCATTTTAACCTGATCTATATGTTGAGACTACTATAACGACTGGACTGCCAGGCTACTGGATTGCGTGGATTCACACGTGATTTTATCTCCTTTGATAGTATTTGGCTGTACTGAAATAAATACTTTGGGAATACTCTGGGATTAGCATAATCATTGCTGGCATTGATACCCTCATTTATTCATACTGACAGAGAAAACACAGATAATCTGCAGGCAGGAACTGCTTGTTAGTTTTCAAAGAACCTCAAAGATTTTGGTAAGTTTCTAATTCAAGTAAGTCGATCTGCAGAATGTGCTGCTGCAAAATAACACTTAAGAAAAATAAATCTAGTTGTTCTTTTAAAGCTGATCTGTGCTCAAGGATAGCTTGCATTACAAAGTCTACTAGATGAACCTCCACCTTCAATTTTAAAAATGCCTTGCAAGTTACTCTGCCAGAGTTCTTTGCATGCAATTGTTACACAGATGGTTATTAAAAAGTGACAAAATACGTATGTTACAATTCCAAAAACAACTGTAACATCTAAGATGAATTTTCTGTCTGTAAAAGCTTTCATTTGGTTCAGTTCAGCATAACACATTCCTGTTCTGCATCAAACTGAATTCACAGGACAGGCAACAAAGCCAAATCAGTTGTGGGAAGGCATATCACTAGTTGCTGGCTTATCTCCTTTTTAAATTGAGGCAAACCTAAAAAAAAAAAAAAAATTTCCTTCCTCTACTTTTTAGTGCCCTCCAAAAGAAGCAGAATTCTTCCACATGCCGGAACTGTCAAATATATACATACCATGTAATCATCTGAGATGAGGTATTCATCAGAGATGTACGGGCTTGACAAAGTATAGGTCACTAGAAAGAAGAGACCCAAACTGAGGCGCTTGAGAGCAGGTACAAAACTGAGAAAGAAAAATATGAAGGTCAAAGAAAAGCCCTGGAAAGAGACCTTCAAACTCATAATTTGAATAACAGAAGTGGAGATTTGGGGACACAGTGATAGGGAGTCACCATATTCCACTGCAGCAGATGCCTCCGTTTGTAAGATGGGATGCTAATGTTGCCAGGTCAGGACTGAGTCTGTACTAAACATGTCAAATGGTTGTTGACATACATGCTAGAACATGCTGGAACAATGCTAGGACATTATGCAGAGTTTATGAGCAACTTTTGAATGACTGCATTCTCTTATAAGTCAGTTTTGGTCACGGTACTTCAGTGTCCAGATAAGAAGGCACTCTGCTGCAGGGAGCACATGGAGGATTCAGCATTCTGGGATCTTAGGAAAGCGAGGGACTAAGTGGCTCTCATTACCTATTGGGTCTCTGGCCTTGAACGTCAGTCATCTCACCCCTTGCCAGTTTCTGATAGTCTGTCATGGAGAACTGAGGTCCCACCATGAAGGCACCATAGAAATAGGAGAATCCTGAGACTTCCAACAAGGTAGGAACTCCCCGGACAGCAAATCGCCGCTGCTCAGGGGTCAGGAACTCCTGCACCAAAGGGAGTGGCATTAACATCATCCTAGGGGATCTCATACTAGCTCTGGATGTTACGTTCTCAGCCTAAATTCTTACTCCCCACGTATATGGCTTTGTACTTCATTGTTCATTCCTCTCCCCACCCCTCTCTGTTCTCAGCCCCATCTAATTACCAAGAAGATCCAATAGTTGAGACCAGTTGCACACATCTTTATTCCCCTAAAAGCTCAAAACAAGGAAGAGATCTATTAACATGCATCCCCACCAGCACAGCAGACACAGTAAAAACACTGTATCTGACCCTCTTCCAGTCCCTTATTGAAATGGCATATACCAAGACCTTACCGTCCTACAGTTCCTACCTCTTGATGCAAGAATTCATTGCCAATAAATATTTGAAACTTCAGCTTAGGAGATTTTCAGATGAGCCTTTTTTTCCTGCAGTCAGCAGTGACTGCATGGATGCTGAACATTGGGTCAGGCTCCAAACAGAAGGTGGGGAGCACAGATACTTGAAGTAGGATTGGGAAACTGTAACAAGTGTCCTGTCCTTTCCCACACCTTGTACTGTGTGACTTCTCTCACCGCTTCATCCGCCCTAACAACAGGGTCCTAACAAATGGTAAAGAGCAACCATCCACAAGGATGTGATATGACTAAGCAAAAGAAAGGAAGATGGAAACTGAAAACTATTGCTGATGCTCTGCAAGTTAAAGGAATACCACCCACAAGACAGAGCACTAGGGATCAGGGATCTAAAGCAAGAGATATGGAAGGAGAAGATGGTGGGGAATTTGGAAGGGGGCAGAATAATATTCTGACACAATTCAGTGCTGAAGCAACTTTCGTCCATCTGTAATCACTACTCCCTCTGTTCCAAATTATCTCTTTCCACTCCAGAATTCAGTGCCCTCAGATACTCACAGATGCTCTCCCTCTCAGCTATGGCTTTTACCAAACAATGGATGCAGCTTAATAACTTATATCCTTTAAACTTGGTTTTCTGACCTCTACACCACTGGAACAGCAAAGAAAAAGGAAGGAGGAGTGAAGGAGAAGTGGTGTTTTACTCACCAGATCTTTTCCTCCATCATAATAATCAATGGCCAGACCTGGAGGCGAGAAACAACCATTTGAAGACCTATGATGGACTGAGCAAGCAGCCCTCTTTTACCTGAGCCATGGCTTGCACAGTCCAAAAGATAGGAAGGAGGTATCAACTCACCAATCAATTTGAGAGTCAAGACACAGTGTGGCATTGTCCACTTGATGTCATAATGCTCTGTGGCTGTGAAGTAATATCCAGCCATAAGGTATGTCTGAAAGAAACCATTGTTTGTGTTACTTAAAGTAATTCCTCCAGCTGTTTTTGATCTGTCTCCACTTTTCTGCCCACATTCACTACTGGGAAGCGCAAAACTGAATAGAGGGCTCTTTTCTACAGACTGATGCAGTAAAAAAGGGAATTTTACCATCTGAAAGAGGAACGTGGTGAAGACAGCAGTGATTGTGCGGCCCATAAGTCTCAGGATGAGGAACTGGATTAGAACACACAGCAGGGAATGAAAGAACTGCATTCCTGTGGGGAGAGAGAGAAAGCGAATGAGAGGGATGAGGCAGAAATGACATTTTCCCACTACAAGTCCTCCCAAACTGCAGCCAGCCCTGGGACAGGTAGCTCTCTCTTCCCAAGCTCATCTTACCAAAATTGAAGTACGCAATTGAGAGTCCTGTCAACGCATTGTAGAGATGAATGAGGTAGGTCTCCTTCTGGAAGAGGAAATAGCGCTGGAACAAGGCAAAAGGATACCCTGAGGAGAAGGGGGAAAAGGATGGAAGAGTCGTAAGTTAGCGTAGACAAGCAGCAATGTTTGTAAGGGTCCAGATTATAACTTTACTGAACATATTATTAGGAACATGTACTTTACATAGATACATCATCAATACAGGTCACGGTATACATTCCTGACACTTTTCTCAGGGGATAAATGCCAGATGACTTACCCTGTAAGTAAGATATACAGAATACTTTAACAGGAACATTATTATATCACAGTTGATGTTGAAGTGTAAGAAATTCCAGGATTAGTGAATACATGAGGATGGGTAATGCTGAAATACATGAATCAGACTTCAGTGGACTACTCTGACTCATTTCCAAATTCACAGTGACTATAGTAAGAAGACAGATTAAAAAAAAAAAATTATAGTTTAGAATATTGCACTGTCCTGCAAAATTCAACCCCTGCTCCCCCTCAATGAGCTGAGTAACTTTAATCCCAGCGTTCCCCAAGTGACCTCCAGTAGTATATTCTTTCTTTTCTGACTCTCCAACTTTAGATTTGCATCTGATTTGTTAAGTACTAGGCACACAAAGCTGTAACTAAAATCCACTGGGACTATGCATGTAGCACTTTGAAAAAATCAGAAGCATTTCATAGTGAGCAGCAAAGTGGAAGGAGTTTTTTTTCCTTGCATTTTCTGCACGTTAGATCCTGACCCAATTTAGGAGTGCCTACGGATTATTCATCTGTGGCTCCAGAGAGAAGAACACATTTGTGAAGCACTCTGGTAGTATGATGAGATTCGGTGGGGCACTTCTCACAAGTGAATTAAATTCTGTTGTCTTAAGGGTTTAGGTGAGGTTCATGAAGCATGCAATAAACATTGCCACATATCAGACAATAAGTATATTATGTTTTAATACGTATTGATACAGCAAGTGTTGTCCATCTCATAAGTATCTGAAGTCTATTCATGCAATTAGTGTTTCCAAAGGCATATGTGTAAGGGAGCTGAATTGGAATAGCAGAGGCAACCTTAATTCTGTCATTTCATGGCGTAGGATTGCTTTACTTTGCAAGCTTGTGTTCAACAAAACAAAATCTATCCTACCAAAAAAATAAAAGGAGTGACCTTGCACAATACTGGCACCCACGCTGCTTATTAGCCCAGCTGAAGTCTGTAGCAGTGGACAGCTGTCTGCTACCTGAACTAGTGGGGTAATAGGAGCAGTAGGTAGTCCTGTTTTATATGCAGCAATAATAAAAGGTGATGAAATGCAGACTTTGCTGAGCAGTGTTTGATGGATGGAAGCTTTCCAATAGGCAAGGCCAAAACTAGTCATTACTATAAGAGGAAAAGAGAAACTCTGTCATGTTAAGTCAGGTATGTGTATTGCAGTCTGTCAGAGCTAATGTGCTGGCAGGTGGTAACTACAGACATTTTATGGTCCTTCCCTTCTCCCCCAAATCTGCTGGGAGGGAATTACAGCATTTAGGACTTTTGGGCTCCTTTCTAGACCCCAGAAAGCAGCATGCTCTACCGAGCCCGAATGTATACCTGTTTCTTCTTGAAACTAAACTGCTTTTCCCCATTTCCTCAGCCTCTTGCCATCTCTCTTTCGGTCTTCCTTTCCTCCTTGTTTCTGTTCCTTCCTCCTTTTGCGTCCTGCACCAGTTTCCACTCTGCAGACTCTTTATCAGGCTGAATAACTGTCCAGTCTCCACATTCCACAACTCTTTGCCCACAGACCCTGGCAACCTTGCTCCTGGATGCTCATTCAGTCTTGCTCTTCCCTTCTGCAAAAACAGCTCCAAATTCCCATGCCTTACCCAAAGCTTCCTTTTCCCTTCCTGCTCCCCTCATGCTTTTCATACAGCCTTGTCTTTTTTTCTTCCCCATCCATTTGCCTATTTCCCCAGTTCCTTCCATTCTCAGCCTTCTTAGACTCCTGCTCTTAGTACCTGTTTCTTTTCTCACCTCTTTCACCCCTTATTCCCATGTGCCAGGGTGACCAGCTATTTTTGTCCTGCTCCAGCCCTGACTCCCCTCCACCATGGCATTCACCCTTCAGCACTAGTCAGAGGCACGCTCCTCCGCGATCCCTGAATGCCAGCTGAGGAGGAAAGAGGTAATCATCAAAGAGTTCATCACGTAGGCTCTCTGGGATACAAGAGTAATTCAAACAACTAGAACAATTCACATGATTAAAAATGATAAGGTATTGCCTATCAGCCTCATACTCAGAAGCATATAGGTAGAGAGTCTTTTTGCTCATTTCAGTTTTTCTGGGACAGATACTAGTTGAAGTCTAATAAGTATATTAAAAACTGCCCACAGCTTTGTAAAATGGCAAGTGGTAAAAAAAAAAAAAAAAAAGATGCATTACCATTGCTTTAGATTGAAAGTTAAAATACTGAAGTTCACCATGGAAAAATGTTTTCCCCTTTTGAGCAAAGAGGGAGAAAAATCACATCAGAAATATAGACAAAGTACAATTTATTGCTGTTCATTGACACATTTGGTTTTAAAATGTTTTCTCTCAAAAATCAGTGCAATCTGGCTAAATATTCAATTTTCATTAGAAAAAATGTTTTTGTGGGCCTCCACCCATTTCTATAGACAGAATTAAACACCATAACATACCTCCAGTTTCTAAAAGCCAGAAACGTTATCCATTTTTTCCTCATCCTCAACTAGTGTTCCTACTATTTAATACAAGTGAACAAACAAAACAAAACACAAACTATCTCACTTGTCACACTTACTTCTCTAACTCCACGTAGGAAATGGTATCATGGTTTGAGCAATGTTGCTCTGAAGAAAAAAAAAAAAAAATTACAGGCCCTTGCAAATGGAGAGCTACTGATATGCACAGGATATAGGTTTCAAGAAAGCTACACACTTAAAGCTCAGTCTTGGACTACATGGGCGCTGTTCCAGGTCAAAAGTCACAAGGTCAGCCCACATTCTTCTGATAACCAGAGCAACCTGCTGGTACTCTGGACTTTGCAGCTTTGCTGCACGTGGATCATTTTCTGGGTTTCACAACAGCACCAGTTCCACGCTGCAGATACAAACTTTAATTCGCACGTGCCAGTGGATGCTGAACATCAATGGACACTCTATTGTGGTCTGTGTATTTCGGAGCCCTCCCAAACCAGCCATTAAATAATTACTTATTCTCACTGATACAATGGCAGTATTCCCTCCCCACCACAGCATCCTTGAAAGAGCATGAATTAGCACAGGAAAAGCCAGAAAGCAGTTTTTGAAGTTGCTGCTGCCATGTGGAAAGCTTGCTGTCAGATACGTCAGATTCAGGACGCCACGCAGCTTTTCTTTTGCCCTTCAGAAACAACAGGAATAGAATCCCTGCTCCTTGCTGTCGAGAGATCCTGAGTACCAGCTCCCAGTCTGCCAAATTCATTGTTCACAGCTTTTTCAGGCAGAGATGACTGAGGCAGGAAACCAGCTGGAATACTCCTGGAGAAAACGGAAGGTGACCTTCTGGTCCAAGGTAATTCTTCTTTTCTGTGCAACATGAGGTTGAAAAGCTGCCTGCGCACAGAGCTGATTTTTGCCTCCAGACAGACTTTTTATAGCAGAGAATTAGCAATTGATGTAAATGCGACAAGTTAGCCAAGGCATACCTTTGATGATAAATTCCTCTTTTTTTTTTTATTTATAAAAAGGAACAAGAGGACAATCTATGGTTAAGAGAACCCTGGAGCTACAATGAAACAGCTTCTTTGCCACAGGCATTTGGAAAGTAATGGATTGCTGCACAATGTCCAGGTTATCTACAAATACAATTGAGCAAACAAAGTAAATGATCAAGAGGCTGGATTAGGCAGGAGGACTAACTGTAAGCAAGAGCAGCATTGTTAAGTTTGTTGTGTTGCAGAATATGTGATTAAGATGCCTGTCTTTTTTCCAGAAATAAAGCTGCCAATAAGAACACCAGAAACATTTTTTTCTGCTCCTTTTATTTCCCTTTTTCTATATGGTAAGTCCTAACTCCATTTCATCTTCAAGACTTTAGATGATGCTTTTTTTTTTTTCTTCCATTTTTCCCCTTTGCTGATCAGTTTACTCCACTTAGTTAAAATCTAGCAGATGAATTGTCTCCATTTTCTTATAAGAATGCTAAAACTAAAAGAAGGGGACAACGGGAAAAAGGCATGTTCAAATGTAAGCCTTACCTACTATTTTGACTTCAGAGGTGTTCTCTTTTTCTGTCTACAATACTGCAAAAATTGCACATCTTGTTTAACAATGAATGCATTTTCATGAGTAGTTTAATTCTGCACTGGAGCGTACTTTTGAAGTCCACTTGTGGTGCTTCAGTGCATACACAGCAGAAACACCACTAATTATGTGAACAGGATTCCTTTAAAATGAAACTGAAATGAAAAGGCAGCACAAGAGTACGCTCTGACAGAATAAGTTTTAGCACCCATGATGGGATGGTGCTGGCTCTTACATGTTGAAACCAGCTGTTTGCTTCCCCTTCTATAAGGTTCTTGTTTGGCTGACCAGCTGGGGACTCGATTTGGGATAAGTTATATCAACTACAAATAACCCACAGAAATATCAGTGAGCCTAAAAATCTTCAAGATGCAGAGGGCAGGCAAAAGTTGTCAAAAATTGGTGAGAGGTGGAAGATGAGGAGATTAGACCCACTTGCAAGCAAAGCTGCTGATTTCTGGCACCTGTAGAAAAAATCTTCCTTTCTGCAGGTCACTGCTATGTGTGTAGATTAGGAAACCTTTCCTCAGTACTGTTCTTGGCAGGTCTGGGTTGATCAGCAGGTCAGTTCTGGTTCAGGATTGCAAACAGTATGTTGGCCCCCCTCCATATGAGGCAGCAGAACGTGCCAGGTAGCTTGCAAGATGCTGTGTGGTTGTAATAGCCAGACCAGCACCTTTAATTCTTTGGGACTGTACTTTTTTTTTTTTTTTTTTTTACAGTTTTTATACTCTAAGTCTGAAATTTGTTTTTAATACTGTTTAATACTGTACAGCCTAAATAATGGACCCCATTCTAGTTTTAGTCTTTGTTTCAAATGTGTGTGATGTAAAAAAGTCAAAACACTGTATTTAAAGCAGAGGCGCCTGAAATCCCCGTAGTTTATTCAGCAATGTGCTGTTACAATCTCCATTTGTCTACTGAGAAAGTGTCCTGCCCTTTAGGGCTACCCAAATTTTTGTTCTCTTTTGCTCTTCCTCTCCTCCTTCCTCTTTCTCATTCTGTCCTGTCTTTGTTTTTTTTCCCCCCCAATAGGTATAGATTTTTAAAAGTTTTCAATGACATCTTTTGGCTATTTCAGATCACACCTAAGTGAATACTCTTATTGTGAATCAAGAGAGTTCATTCAGAATATTTTTGCAAAGATAATTCAGCGTTCTCTAGAAAAGAATGTAAGAAGTTGCAAAGTCCTTTGCAAATCTGCGAAGTATTAGCTGCAGGCAATAAAAATAACTTTCTTCCTGAATCCGTGCACACACCTGAAATGGAGGAAGTCAAGAAAAAGCAGAGCTTTGCCTGTTCGAACACAATTTCCAGCTTTTTGAAATGCATTTCATTTTTGCCCCCTCCTATGAAGTGGTCGTCAGCGCCAGTTTTGTTACCAAGAGGCTTAAAGCCATAAGTCACAATACAAGGGCTGTAAGCTAAGCTGCAATGAAACTGGCATTAAAAGAAAGGCTCGTGACAGGTTCAGGAACTCTTCTCACTCTCGCGTTGCTCTGGAGTGGTGCTTGGCGCTTTGAATATAATAGTGTAATGCTTTACTACCTATCCATTAAGTGGGAAAGCTGGAGCCAGTCCTCTCTGCCTGAGTGCCTACATGACTTGCATGAGTACCAAACCATAGACTAGGCTGTTTTGCATGCCCTTAAGCCTTCTGTCTGAAGTTATGTCTTCAGTTGAATGCAATTATGAGACACTGAGGTAGGGAGAAAGGAGAGGGAAAGGTGCAACTCTAGCCTCTTGTTTGGTAAACGTTTTGGGTACGCAGGGAAAAGAGATGTGAGTGGGCTCCCAGCTCCTGGTCCCAAGACTTTTAACGCACATTATAAAGACTCACTGAGACTTGATGCAACTGTGCATGGAACGTTTCCAACGATGCCCACAAATCTTGGGCTCAATCTATTGACTGCAGTGGGCATCTCTTCTTACCATTAAGATGGTAATTACTGCTGTTCGTTTCAAAGCAGTAAGAGATTTTGTTTACCCGTAGGACACCAAGCAGAAAACAGAGCCCCCTGATGTCACGTTCTAGCTTACTGCTTCCAAAAGTGAGAAGAAACTGAGAACATGTCCAACGCACATGCCACAAACGCATCACTCTACAGTGTGCGTCTGCCTCTGCACACACTTCCCAACACCTTTTCTGCATCTGTTCTCGTTAGACTAGTCCCTTGTTTGGTTCAATTGACTAGCCCGGTAGTAACCTATCTGCTTTTTCTGGTTTAGGTTTCTGCCAGGCAAGTAAATTGAATCAGCCCGTAATTACAGTGCCAGAGACAGATGTGGAGAAGCTGCTACATTAACTCACGCTGACCTATATGCATGTCCTATATGTGTTTCCTACTACTTTAGTTAAACCAAACATCTTTTTTTTTTTTTTTTTAAATAAAGTCTAAGTTGAGTTCAGTCTGTTGTATCTACCGCTGATGTAAAGAATGTTTCAGTTCATTTACACAGTGATTTAAATCAAGCATAAACGAGCGTGGTCTAGACCACGGTTATGAAGTGAAATGACTCTTCTTTTAAGACGTGTGCTTTGAGTTAGCCAAAACCGCTTCACTTGGACAGCTCACGCAGTAGGTGCCATAGGTTCACATACACTTTTTAGGCTCGGAGAAAAGCTCCCCCTGCCTTTCTGCGGGATGACTATACCATTAATTATCTTTTTTTTTTTGAAACAGTTTCACGGGCATTCCCAGAGATACACGCACGCACACACCTGAACGGACGTTTTGGGAGCCGTAACGCCCTCCCCACCGGCCGTCAGCCCGCACCCCGACCCTGCACCCCCCGCCTCGCCCGCTTCACGCGCGGCTTTCGCCCAGCTCGGCGCGAGGCGCGTTATGCTCTGCAACCCCTCCGGGCTGCAGGCGGGGCACGGAGCGCCACGCCGGCCCTCCCAGCCGCTGAGGCGGCAGGGCTCCGCTCACCCTACCGGAGGCCCGGCTCCGACACGGCTGCGGCTCCAACCGACCCCAGCCCCCGTCCCGGCCCCGGCCCCGCTGCCCCCCGGAGGCCCCGCCCGGCCGCCCTTACCCATGAGGATGGAGAGGATGAGGCGCAGCGCCTGCTCCGAGGAGCCCAAGGCCTCCGCCAGCTGGGCCAGGCCCCAGCCCGACCCCGCCGCCATGTTCCCCGCCGGCCGCCCCGCCGGCCGGCCGCTCCTGGAACCCGGCAGCGGCACCAAAGCCACCGCGGCCCCCGCACCGCTCCCGGGTGCCGCTCGCCGCCCATTGGCTGCGCCCCCCCGCGGCCACGCCCCCGCGGCGCGCGGCGATTGGCCGGCCCCCGGCGGCGGGGCGGGGCCCCGCGCTCACTAAGGCAAAGGTTACCCCGCGGGTGGGAGGCGCCACGGGGGGATGTCCCCGCGAGGCGGTGATTGGACGGCGAGGCTAAGGGGGCGGGGCTCGGCCCGCGGGGGGGCGGGGCGGGAGGGGCGGGGCGCGCCTCCCCATTGGCTGCGGCGGGACAGGAGAGAGCAGGGCGGGGAGGGGGCGGGGCGAGGCGGCCGCGGGGTTACTGGCGGGCACGCGGCGCGCGGCGCGGGACCAACGGTCCTGGGGGGGGGAGGGCGCGCGCCGTGACAGGAACAGGGACCGTGACAGGGACCGTGACAGGGGCAGGGGCGGGCCCGTTGTTCCCTGTCAGGGGAAGAGCCAGGCTCCATCCCCGCGACCAGCAGCCCCTCAGCAGCCAGCCGCTGGGTCCTGCTCCTCGTCGGGCCCTGCTGGGAGGGGGACCGACAGGCGACGTGCTCGTGTGCTTTGCAGGGCAGGCTGAACGCCTCCTCGCGTATCATATGTCATGTACTCCAGTCACACCGTATCACACAGTCCAGTCCCCTGGCTGCTTCACTGGTCCTCCGCTGGACGGTGGCCAGTTTGCTCCCAGCGCTCATGCACCAGGGAGCCCATAACTTCAACAGTGCCGCATAGAAGGGAATAATCATTTGGCTCCACCTGTTTCACCAGGGTTTCGCTTTAAACCACATATTATTTTTTCCCTCTCATGTCTTCCTTTCTCTGCGCCATAGTGGCAAACGTAGAGATGCAGAAGAGGAAGAAGAAATGGTATGGAAAGAAAGCAATTTTCCCCAAACAACGGGCAGTGCAGCAGAAGTTAGTGAGAGTGCGGAAACTAGCACAGATAAGGAATGCAAAGAATGAAGTAATGGTGTAACAGAAACCTCACAAAGTTCAAGAAAAAATAATGCCGTGGGCCTGAGATGAAAGACATGATATCTTATAAACATAAGGAACTTAAAAGCATAAGGAACTTAGAGCCAGACTCTCTCCAGACGTCCACAGTGAGATGCAATGCTTTCGAACTGCCAGAAGGGAAATTTTGGTTGGACTGAAGAGTTCCTGTTCCACCAGGGGAACAGGTGCTTAGAGAGACTGGGAAGTCTTCAGCCTTGGAGAGGTACAGAAGACACCTCAACAAGACTCTGAAGCTGACAGAATGTGAGAAAAATGGAAATGAAGAGTAATCAGTGCAGTAAGGAAGCGTGTGAAGAAGGGAAGGTCTTGACCCTGCCTTCCATAAGTCCCTTGAAGGCAGCATGCGGTGTGGAGCAGCAGGTCAGGAGGGTCAGCAGGTGTTTAGAAACTCTCCTGGGTAGCCTATTTGAGTTTGCAAATTTTGAGTTTACAAATAGGCTACTGTATTTGTTCACCCTAACTGGTCACTGTTAGCCAAACTTTTTGCAAAGTCCAAGCACTGACTGTTTAATTGGACATTTATGTTTTTTGGACCAGTTTCTCAAGTCAATGAGGTCTACGGATGCATACTGACTCTGTCCCACCCCTGGTCATATTTGACCAGGAATGTGCATCTCAAACTGCTGTGTTTGTAGAAGTTTCATGAAAATGGAGAGCCAGATTGGAGAGAGGGGCCTGCTGGCATTGCTGCTGAATGAATCCACTCCGTAAGCAAAGTTCCTCCAATGTTTGATAAAATTAAATTATCCTACAGATTTAACACTTCTTCTGGAGTTACAACCTCTTAAAGTTTCCATCCTGCTTGACTGTACTGTTGACCGATAAGGGATTGTTATTATCATGTCATTAAAAGTCCATGAATGAGTTAAAAAGTGATGAGAACATTCATGTAAGAAAGACCCATTGAGGACATGTAAACAGTAAGATGCAAATATGACTTCTGCCTCAGTGAGTCTTTAAGCTTTATATAGCTGAAAATGGGAGAATATCCCAGGGAAAGATAACCATATGTTAGCCCTTAAAACTCCATCCTTAAATCCCCATCTCTCTCTTCCCCTCCCCTCATCCTTCCCTTTTCCTCATTCCTTCCTTTTCCTTGCTCCTCTTCATCCCCTTTACATAAAAACTGAAATCATACATGGAGGATTCTTGCAGATACTGTGGCAATGGCCTTGGTATGGAGGTCAGGTTGAACCTTGGCACCAACGATGCCACTGTTTCTGTGGGATGCCTTACCTTTCCTCGGGCCACTTGTACTCTGCTGGGCTTGCCAGTAGGGCTTACAACGGTGAGTTTAGCTTTCTGCACACAAGACTGCATCTTCTGACCAGACAGAACTCTTGTTCCCAGCAGATAAAAACCCCTGCTTTTAGAAGGGCAAGCTGTTCCTTCTGGTTTTGGAGGCCACATCTGCAGCCAGCAAAAATGGCTCTGGACTGCAGTCACTCTCCACCAGTGTTCTTCTGAAGTTTTCTGTCAGTCCATCCACAACTCTGACATGCAATTGCAGACAAAAGGAGCGTTAAGGCATTGTATGCTGGGCTGGAGAAACTTCTGGTCTAGGTCCTTCATGTTCTTGAAGTAGCTCGGGAAACAAACCTATGAAACACGCCTTTAGTGCACAGAGTAACTTGAGATGTCCACTCTTTGTAAAATAAGTAGAAATCACTCTAGTGTTTGAATAGGCTTGTATTCAGTTAGCTATATGTATAGTGAGATTTAGACTTGGTTCTGCAATTTGTTGTTGTCACAGAAGGGTTTTAGAAGCAGCATCTGCTCCTGAGATTGCCTAACAGTTTCCGCTGGAAAGTTCTGTTTTCAGTTGCTTGAAACTAACTACATTTGACCTGTTTAGATTAAATGCTAGATAACCACTTCGGGTCAGAGCATAGTAGCTGATTTCGAGACTCAGATCACGATGAGTGCCATTATTTTTCATCATTATTATTACTTTCAATAGTCAAGGCACTGCTGCGCTTGAGAGGAGGAAGTATAACCTAAAAAAAAAACCTGTAAATATATAGTGATTTTATGACGCTGATGCCAGCGTCAAACCTCAAGTTCACGTATGCTCGGTTGTTGATGAAGCAATGTCGCTGCTGAAGCTTCTGCAAATTCGTTTCCATTGACGGCGTTCCGGTCTTTCGTGCAGCTTTGCCCAGCCGGGGATGCACCCGGCGGTCTCTGCTGCCCTCTCGCGGGGCTGGCTCGTCTCGGGGACTTGCATATCCTTGGCTCCCTGCTGATGGATTTCACCTAATTAATGTTAGGTGTTCACTTTTAATATTTACTCCCTCTGTTTTATGTATTGACTCACTGATTCCAAATGGAAAAAATGTGGCTTTTCTTAAGAAATCAGGAAAAGCTTTTTTTTTTTTTTTTTTTTTTTCCTCCAGTCTTCCTGGGGGACGGTGGTGGTGAACAAGCCAGTCAAGCCTGTTTGAGATAGTAATTTTACGAAAACATGAACATTACTACTCTTCAGAGCATCTGGCAGGAAGGTTGTAGCTACACAGCTCTGACTCATCTTAAGAAAAGTTTTGTCTTACACAATGAAGGAAGCAGCACCACTTTGGGAAAAGTAGTATGTGGTCATGTAACTTAGGAATTTAAAAGAATGCATGTGCCTCAGAGCAGAATTACAGTGCATTGGCAACTTTAATAGTATCATTTATTGACCTCAATTTTATGATTTTGCTTCTTTTGAACTATTATTTAGTGTAGTTTCTGACATAGTTTCAGTGAATTGTAAAATATATTACCTGTTTCATCTTATGAATCGTTACAACAACACAGACCAAGGCATACGCAAACAAATGCTTTATGTTTATTCAATTTAAATATATACATCAATATCACTGCTCTTCTGCATAAATAGTTAGCATTACAAAGATATGTACCCATACAAAGTGCAGCTGCCTTTTTATTTAACTAACTTCACCCATCTTTTTTCTTCTTAATAGGTATTTGGTTTTCTAAGAATTATTAATATTCACACACATATCAATTTACCACTGCTACAGACCAGTTGAGTCAGGTTCATATGAAAATATACAATTCCCTTGTGATTACATGACAAATATAATGCAAAATATATCAGCACTCATTTGTTTTACTTCTGCCATGCCATTTTAAAATGACATTGTGACTTGAAGAGTTACTGGCAGTGTCTTTGCCCAGTTCAGAGGATAAAACGTCTCCCTGATATTTGTTGTGTGTCTCTCATCACTGTTTTCCCCATTCTCAAAACTCCAGTTAGAAACATCATGATATGATCCCAAGAGACATCAGAGGTGAGATGACAAATTATTTTCTTTCTCTACCTATTCTCGGTTTGACAAAGAAAACAGATTAGGCACGTTATTCAAGTAAAACCTTTTTGCTGACTACAATGAAGTCAATTATGATTCATCTGTAGGTGTTTTTCTCCCTTGACAATATAAAGGAGTCTTTCACATGGGCTTTGCTAGCACACTTTACCTATGGCCTGTTGAAACGTGAATTTTTTTTCTCTTGGCCAAAACAAGCTCTGGAGCATGATGTGCTGCTTCTAAAGTGCAGAGTGTGTAGTGGAGTTTTACACATTCGTTTATAGTCCTGTCCCAATGTAGCTGGTTTGTGAGGAGGAGGGGTTTTCTAGAGTATTAGTGACAGGTCTTTTAGCTCGCACAGTGGTATTTTGGTCTTGGCTTGGTTTGTGGTCATTGGCTGATTTAAGGGCCCAACCCGGCGTAAATTGTGAATCTCCTTTCCTTAAAGGTCTTAGATCTAACTTGCTCCAGGGCTAAGCCTGGTGAACAGTTGTTTTTACATCATGTTCACTCGGTAAATAGTTATAAAGAAATGGTTAGGTGTTCTTAGTAAAGTTCTTATACGAGTGAGGCCATAATAAAAAAATAGTCGAGCAATGCATCCTAACTCCTGTTGGTAGCCTCAGAGAGGCACGATATTGAAGGGCCACTGTTTTTATTTATTTATTTATTTATTTTATTCCCCCCAAATGGGTCTCAAGCATAAGATGAAGAACAATGGCAGCAGCCCTGTGGCCACCAGGTTGCAGTCCCAGAGTGGATTACAGCAAAGTGGTCTCTTGGATAGATGATTAAACTTTTTTTTTCTTTTTTTTTTCCCCCATGCAAAAGCATTAGACCTGTTCTTGTGTGCTCATGTGGTCTTTCCTTTTGCTACACCCTTTGAATTTTGTTCATAACTTTCAAAGGGGAGGGGGAAGAGGGAGAGAGGACGAAAACTCCGTTCGACTCCTTTTTTCCCCAAAGTCATCTGATTTCCCGAAAATCCGTACTATAGACCAGATCGGTGCACGCCCCCACGTAGCCTGAGCCAACGGGGTTGTGCAACTTGTTTTGGAAATTCCCCTTTCTGCCGAAAGCCGGCAAGCTTTTTTTCCCCGCATCGCAGCTGACACAGAAAACTGGAAGCTACATCCTGGTGCTAGGGGGTGCTGCGCTATTGCAGATTACAGCGCTCTTACCCAGACCACAGGCTTGGATCCTTTTGGAGGGTGGGAACAGGAAGAAAAAAAGAAAAAGAGAAAGAGAGAAAAGAGAAGGCAAGAGAGAAGAAAAGCAGACACGAACTAGGGAGAGAAGGTAAATATTGCAAGCATTAGAAACGGGAAAGGAAAATATTCCTGAGTGTCGCTGACAGCTAGAAGGGTCAGTGCATGCTTCCCCCATGCCCAGGGTCTTAGCATAATTTTTGGGGTGCTGGGGAGAACGAATTGGGTACTTCGGGGGGGAGGTGCTTTCTGTCGATTTGCTATATGCCTACATGATCTTTGGAAACACTGATGAACATAAGGGGAGAAGGTGAGTATCAGTGAGTATCAAGCTGGAGATACCTGCCCCATTTTGTCAGCACTGAGCCTAGCATCCCTCCTTGAAGCTTGGGGTTGCTGTATGCATGAAAGAGCAGTGATATAAATTTGCTTTTGAGGCAAATCATTGGTGAATTCTCTGCAAGCTGGGGTGTTAGGGCCTTTGACCTGCCTAGCAGACACACACAAGCACAGGCAACGTTAATCAATCACATTGTTTTTTTTGTCCCAGACCATAACTCCAAAGTCCAATTCCTGCAAGTTTTCAGAAAGGAAGATCAGCTTTTTCCAGATGTGGTGAGTTACTGAATCTCCATGGGGAACTCAGTTTTATTAATAATTTCATTTTATGAATTAGGTGTTTTTCCTGTAGTATTGTACTGATTCTCAAATCTGAATGTGTCTGTAGCCCAAGTAGCTTCCAGAACAAGGTAGTGAAGTATGGTATAGATTGCATTTAAGACCCTTCTGTTCAATTTCTGCAGCATTACTAGTTCCTCTACAGCTGGAGAGGAGCAGAGAGCAGGATGGAGAACGTAGTCCTGTTTGAAAGGCTACAGGAGAAAGATAAACCCCACACAGCCACAGCACTGGTCATTAAAACTCCAAAGCCAGGAGCTAAGCTGCGTGCTACATACAGCCAAAGACTAGCCTTTTCATTAGGGACTGTGTTCATATGCGGACAGAGAAGACTTCTGCAATATCATCTTCCTTTTTTCTCAGGTACCTTATCTTCTTCTGTCTCCCTGTCTGGGCTGATGCAGCCTCCATGTATGGTGAGATCTTGTCACCCAATTATCCTCAGGTGTATCCAAATGATCTGCAGGAATCTTGGGAAATCAAGGTCCCTCCAGGATATGGTATTCACCTTTATTTCACACATATGGATCTTGAACCATCGCAGAACTGTGAATACGACTCTGTGAAGGTACTGTCCCTATTCTCATCAAGTGAGAAAAAGACAAGAAGGTGAGGTATAGCATAGATCAGCAAAGCTGTGTACAAAGCTCGGGGCTGGAAGAAGAGATACATCCTTCCTGATGTGAGCCCAAAACAGCCTGAATGACTGAATATATGTGCACTAGCCATCCCTAAATTGACTTGAGTTTGCTTCCTAACTACATGAGCATTGTCTGCCTTCTGAGTGTCCTGGCTATGCCACCATCCCCATGTTTCTCCTATACCCATAGTAAGATTCCATCACTGACACCTCCGTATTGCAAGGCACATATTGCAAGGTCAGTGAGCCACAGGTATGAAAGCCCATGAAAATGCCCATTTTCATAGAAAGGGCATTGATTTTCTGTCCATGAAATTATTCAGAATAAGTCCATGACTAGACCTAGACAATTCAATGCAAGAGGATATTTATTGGGAATGACTGAAGTTAAAAACAATCATGAGATCTGTGTATGGATAGTGGGTACTCAGACAAAGTGCAGTGGCCTGTTGCCACAATCTATGCACCACGGTTTTCTTAAAACTTAGAGCTTCACTGTGCCTGCTCCATGTTGTTCTACAGGGCACAAAACATAAAATATTTCCACACAAAAAGACAGAAACAAGAACATCCCAGCTGCAATAGCTAAGTGTGAAAAGGGGCAATAAGATCAGGTGCAGCACAAGAAGGAGACATTGGAGAAGGACCAAGGTGGGACTGCAGGATGAATGGGCTCTGCTGGGAGATGTAATAACATGTCCTTTGCAACAAACCAATGTACCTGTTAGGATGCTCTGCAGCCTGCCAGTGAAGGGTTTTGAAACAAAGTGTTCAATTTTTTTGTAAAAGTAGGCCTGAGGAAAGGCTGTTAACAAAGAATTCTCTGGCTTAATTTGTATCTGGAAAATGAAGACAGGTATTTCAGAGCTGGGAAGTCAGTAATAGGGAGCACACCCCAAGCGTCTTACAAATGGCATGAAACTTGTTTGCTAGGGACTCTGCTCCGTTGAATGCTGTCTGCTGGTCTTCCAGCCTTGTCCAGATCTGTGGATTACACAGTAGTCTCGGACCCTTCTGCTAACTGTGTGACATCGCTGTGCCCTGGGATATCTACATGAATGTCGTGACAAATGCATGCAATTTAGAAGCCTTTAGTTAGCTGCTTATAAGCTGAAAGACTCAAGCACTGGTAATTACACATATTCCAGTAACAAGATAAGACCTCTCTGCATTCTTCCACAGATCCTGTCTAGTGGCCATGTTGAAGGCGTGCTTTGTGGGCGAAAGAAACCTCGTGTCCCTGGCTCCTTGATTGTGGAGGAATTCCGTGTCCCTTATAACACCCTGACTATGACCTTCCAATCAGACTTTTCCAATGAGGAGCATTTCACTGGTTTTGCAGCCTACTATGTTGCAGTGGGTAAGGTTAAAACAGGATCCTCTCAACCTCTGTAGTGTCCAGGACTAGGAGGAGAAGGAAAGCTGACAGAAGGGGTTTCCTTACAGGAGGGCCTTATTTAAAAGAAATCCAAGCAGGCAAGACTGCTTTCCAATATGGCCAGTCTACGTGCTGCCTCAGTGATACATTTTCCTTGTTGGTCACTATTATTTCCTTCACTTTCCCATCTTCCCTGCGCCCTTAGCTTCCATTTCACTAACATTGGCTGACATCTTTTCTTTTCACACTTGCAGACTTGGATGAGTGCACGGATTTTGTGGAGGAACCTTGCAGTCATTACTGTAATAATTATATTGGAGGTTACTTCTGTACCTGCCCACCAGAGTATTTCCTCTATGAGGATAAGAAGACATGTGGAGGTGAGAGATCTACATGAACTGTGGCCAACAGCAAGAGTTAGCTTAGGTCAAGTGAGATATTGTACTTGGAAGACGTTCTCTATCAACCTTCACAACCAGTCATGACAGATATATTTTAAAGAAAAGAACATCCCAATGCAAATCTGAACTGGAGGTAGACTTTGTGAATTTCTGTTAACATATTCTTAACATTTGTGTTTTTTTTGTATCAAGAGAATCAAGGAACTATTAAATGACATTCCCTAAAGTCTGTGATGGAAACCCTTCTTAGCATACTGCTACCTGTGAATCTTTTAATTCCTGACAAAGCAGGGTAGTTCAAAGAAGATGCAAAAATGGCCAAGGTGCTCATTGGCTCAAATCAAAAAATTGCAAAGTCACAAACGTGACATGTTGAAAGGGGTATAAAATGAGAACCTGCACAAGAGAGAAGAGAGCCTAAATCACAGATGGAAGGTTAAAAACAAAAACAAAAACAAAAAAACTGAGGGAGAAATAGAGGATACTAAAAGAAATTATGCAAGACTGAGCAAAATTAATGATATGCTGAAGCTGTTCGCAAGTATTGAGAACACCAAGAAGTTGTCTTCCAAAGAATTGACAGGAAGGCAAGGTAGCTCAGTCCACTAGAAGTTACAGTCCCTGGCTAACTGGATAGGGAGTTGCCCTGGTGTTCAATTTCTTGGAAAGATGCAGTGTTGAGAGGTGGTTAATGCAGGTGACTGGGTAGACTGGAGAAGCAGTGAAAGAAGGAAAGCTTGTCTGCTTCATAGGTGAACCATTTCCTTCCTGAGTCCTCACTGTGTTCCTTCCTTAGTGAACTGCAGTGGAAATGTCTTCACTGAGTCATCAGGGGAGATTGCTAGCCCAAACTATCCCAATCAGTACCCAGAGAACTCACGGTGCGAGTACCGAGTGGCTCTGAGGCCAGGCTACTTTGTGGCATTGACCATACGTAGCGAGGACTTCGATGTGGAACCAGCTGACTCAAAAGGGAGTTGCCATGACAGCTTAACGGTAGGTGTAGGGTGGGAGACAGGTCTGGGTCTTCCCTCAATGTCCTCATATTCAGAAGACTCTCTGACTGCTTAACTTTAATTTCATCTACGCTGCCTTTTGAAGTTCTTGAGAATACATTTGGTATTTTTTCATTTATTCTTGTTTGTTATTTTCCCAGCTTGTCTCTGGAGAAAGGCGTTTTGGTCCCTATTGTGGCAGCAAATTCCCAGGTCCTTCTGAAATCAAGACTAGGAACAACATTCTTGACATAATCTTCCAAACAGACCAGGCAGTACAGCATAAAGGCTGGAAAATACGCTACTATGCAGATCGTGAGTAAACACTTGGGAAGGTATTCCTTCTGCTGCTGAGTTAGGGAAACCTTGCTCCAGATCAGATTCATGGTACAACATCATGTTAACATGTTCACAGGTGCTGGGTTTGCTAGTCAGAGCTAAGGAGCTATTAACTAAACAGAGGATGCCTGTTAACTAGGGAGAATAATCACTGGTAGGAAAGAAGTTGGGAACTGGAAGGAGAGTAAATCTTGAACCAGTTAATCATTGATTTCTTCCTGTCTTTTCAAAGCCATAACCTGTCCCCCGAGTGTCATCTCCAACTCTGTTCTTGACCCAAAGAAGGACAGGTATACTTTCGAGGACAGTGTGAAGGTGACCTGTGTGGAAGGCTATGAAATTGTAGTGGTAAGTTACACAAAAAAGCATATACCCTCTTTGCCCCTCTCAGCAGCTTCCTGCTGCCATCTCCATCAGGTGTCCTGAGCACCTTTGGGACTCAAAGATTTTGCCACACCTGTAGAAAGTGGAAACTTCTTCCAGCCACTGCAGCATTCTGAGGACCCTTCACTGAAGTGCCCATTACAGGTAAATTTCATGGCCAGTTACTTACATAGGTCGTATTCTTTTCCCTAGAAACAAGACAGCATCAGGACTTTTCACTCCAGCTGTCAGGACAATGGTGAATGGAGCAACTCTCATTTCAGCTGTGTTCGTAAGTGAACTCTCTCTGTATTGTAGGAAGCAGACTGAAATGGAGTCTTTAGGCTCTAGGCACATCTCCACACTAGTAGGACAGTGAAAGACTGATATGTAAGCATGCTGAAAGAACAGAGGAAGTAAGCATGGATGACCATACAGGGACCAGAGGAGCTGAGTAGTTCCCCATACTATAGAATAATCAGGTTGTTGGGTGAAATGCCCCTTCAATTGTCTTTGATCATTTTTTTTCTTCTCTACAGCTGTGAACTGTGGTGAGCCACTTCCTATTGAAAATGGACAAGTTGAATACATCTCCAAAATTCATGAGCCTCTGTACAAAGCTGCCGTCCGGTATCACTGTAACGCACCTTACTATACCCTAAAAAACAAAGGGGAAGGTAAGTATTGTGTCTGCTACATAAGCAAATTTCTTTGGTGAAAGGCCTAAGAAATAGTACTGGCATTGCCATGGGACTGGTATTATATCCCATCAGGTCAAGACTGGACAAAGATTCTTTTTGGTGTGGGGTTGCAAGCAGTAATTTTGTGTTGCCTTTGTGTTCAATACACTGTCATAATGTCTACGGTTGGGCTGTTGACCTTAGATGTATCAGCAAGTCCTATCTCCATTTGCCTGGTGTATGAACCATGGAGATTTTTGCCACACATTTCTGGTAGAGAAATAAAGGACTCAAGAAGCATATTAGATGAGGTGTCTCCAAAACGGGCAGAAGCATCCTGGTGGGGTTGTCTACTTCTAGGGAGATCTCAGCAATGTTTACCAAGCTGTGATTTCTTTGGAGTTGAGAAGGTTAATACATCATCTTATACAGTAACACTGTTTACCCTCTCTTCATCTCAATTGTATTCTTCTTGCACTCTTTTTTTCTTGTGTTTTCCAAGTGGTGTATGAATGCTCAGCCAGCGGACAATGGATCCATGAAGAAATGGGAACAGAGCTACCAAAATGTGTTGCAGGTACTACCAAAACCCGTGCATATATGCATGTAGTATGTGAAGACCACTACTTCGTTCATTTTTCTGTTCCTGCACCAGCTTTCCCTCCTTCAAGTGTGCACATTCTCAAGTTGTTCGGTGCTTTAGATCTCTGACAGTTTTGAAGGTATCAAAAAGGTTTATGGGTCAAAAGAAATGTCCAACAATGTCAGACCTTTCTTTCTTCAGTCATTCCTAAGCTACGCTGAGAGCCGTAGCTTCTCTTCAAACCCTCCCTGGGTTCAGCTGTCCACTGGGCACTAATGATGCAGCACTACAAGGAAAAGACTTACAATGCTTTCACTTGAAGCCTAAATGCTTAAAAGAGCACATGTCCTTCAGTATTAACAGTACTCAGTGGGTCTGAATACTTAAGCAATATCCCTATCCAGGACTTTCTCATCCTCTCTTCGTACACAAGGGAAATTGAGGAGGAAAGTGCATGGGTACTACTGCTCCTGACTACTGGTAGTTATGGCTGGGGCTTAACTTCCAGCTCATATAGAGGATTTAAAATCTTTTATATTCTGGACACTGTTCAGTTTATCAACCACTCTTAGAGGAGGCGGCATCCCTACTGCTAGTTGTATGCGATGCGTTTTTGCTACTCCAAACCCCCAAAACCTCATGGGCATTTTAAACTACAATACGCAGCGGAAGATGACTTGGACTATGACAGTGCGTAGTGCAAAAGACAAATTGAAAAATGAAACTCAGGGAATTTACAACCTAAAAGGGGGTTACAAAGAGTGTGAAGACAGACTTTTCTTAGAAGGACACAGTGATACAAGGCAATATAGTGATATATATGATAGTGTCCTTAGAAGGACACAGTGATATAAGTGGCAATGAGCACAAGTTGCAATGAAGTAAATTTTGACTGTATTTAAGGAAAAATGTTCCCCCAAAGCACTAGAACTGTTGGCCAGAGATGCTGGGTAATCACCATTGTTGGAGATGCTCACAAGCCACTTGGCAAACCCCCTGAGCAACCTGGTTTATGGATAGGATGGTGGGGGAAGGGCAGTTAGGGATGAGCAGGGTGTTAAACTAGAAACATTGAGAGGTCCCTTCTTCTTCTTCATTTAAGTTGGAAGCTACCTACCAGCTATAATTCCTTAATCTCTGTCAATATGACTAAGGGTTCAATGTAAATCAGCAGATGTGTAAAGCAATCAGTTTCCTAGCTACGTAAGAATGATCAGCCTTATTCTTGCCCTTATGCTCACATTCTGCAAGACCTTATAGAACATTTTACTCAAAAAGCACAGAGCACCTCTGCACCAACAAGACTCACATACAGGATCTCTTTTGACCCTTTGCTTAAGATTTTACATACTAAAAGAATGGAGAGAGAAAATGGTAAAACTTCAATAACAAATCTGAGCACTTAAACTGAGACTATCTGTAGTTCTCCAACCCCCCTAAAAAAATCCTTTTAAATAGTAGTGTCGTAGCTCTAAGAACTTAAACAAATATTTTTTCTAATATTTGAAAAATATTTACCTATACCTACGGAATGTAACTCAGCAAAGTAAAAATGCTAAATAGAGTGCAATGAAATTGTGAGCTTTGGCATACCCAACACTTGCTGTTTGACAATGGTGTGAATATTTGACTTTCCAGAACAAGAATTTGAGAACAAGCATTTTCAGCCTAAATTGAAGGTTGATAGGATTTTTGCTTGAATTTTCTTGAATTTCTCTGTAAATGCTTGTTGCAAATTCTATAAAAGAATATAAACAAAGGCTACTCCGCACCAGAATAATTTAGAAGACAGAGAAAGGAGGGGACTGGGGGCTTTTTAGTAGTGCCAAAGAAAACCTATTTGTAACTGCTAATTCTCTCATCTGGTTCCTGTCTTCTCCTTTTCCTTCTAGTCTGTGGGGTGCCCAGTAATCCCATCCGAGAGACAGCAAAGATTTTTGGAGGCACCCGTGCAGAAAAGGGCAACTTTCCCTGGCAGGTGTATTTTGATTACCCAAGAGGAGCTGGTGTGCTCATTTCTGAAAGATGGGTGATGACTGCAGCTCATGTGCTGGAGGGATTTGACAAGCCTGACATGTTTGTTGGTGTAATCAATGTTGGTAGAGAATCTTTGTACCGGGATGCCCAGAAGCTGGTTGCAGAGGCTTCATTCATCCATCCGGGCTGGAAGAAGCAGCCCAAAGACTACCACAGGACCGATTTCGATAATGATATTGCGCTACTGAAGCTGAAGGATCCTGTGAAGATGGGCCCAAACATCTCACCCCTCTGTCTTCCTGGTAAATCACCTGAATATGAGCTACAAAAAGGGACTCTAGGCTATATTGCTGGCTGGGGACAAAAGGAGAAAGGAAGACTACCTATTTATCTTTGGAAGGCTCAGATTCCTGTGGTGGACATGGACAAGTGCCGTTCTGTGAAACCAGAGGGCCCTGCTGATTCCAGTGCTTACCGATTCACTGACAATATGATCTGTGCTGGTGGTGACAAGGACAGCTGTAAGGGGGATAGTGGTGGAGCCTACTCCATCCAAGATCCTCTTGATAATAGCCGGTACTATGTGGCTGGGCTGATCTCCTGGGGACCAAGATGTGGTACCTTTGGTCTTTACACCAAGGTAGTACGTTACCTGGACTGGATTACAGAGACCATGAGTAAGCATGAGGATGCAGAAGCTTTACAGGATTAGCTCTTTCTCCCTTTAGCACAGTCACACCTCCTAAATGTGATGGTCATCTGTTCTGGTAGGAAGGCTGGCTACAATCCTGTTCACTTTTTGTGTATAACAGGACAACTCATTGTGTCTGTGCTGAGTGGAGAGTCAGGAATATGTATTGGTTTTCCCCACTGTCATTGTGACTGGGAAAGGAATTTTTCTTACTTCTTCCACTCATAGAAACATAACATGAAGATGCTATTCTGCATAAGGAGCCTTCTTCTGCTTCCTCTCATCTCTTCTATCTCATTTTTTCCCACTTGGAGAAGAACTACTCATGCCCTACCTGACAGGGAGATTACAATGAAGATGAGAGAGAATAATTGTTGGTTTCCAGGGTAGGTTCAAAGCCTGGTGTCTGATTTCTTTATTTCCTGTATTGTTCAGAATATCTAACAGCATTAAAGAATGTCCAAATTTGCTTCCCATGTGTGTATTGTCTTATTCTCAGTCTAGACCTATTTCTCATTGAAACTCCCTTAATCAAGAGTCCAGTCACGTATTGAACCAACATGTTGACAGCTTTTGTCAAGCTGTAGCTTCTGCTACCTTACTTCTCTACCTGAGTCTTTACGAAGTTCTTCTAAGCTGGTTGCAGCTCATTGACCAACCATTACCAGCAACAAGGACTGCAGACTTCTGAATCAAGCTAAGCATAAGATCTTCAAAGTTCATTCAACTGGAACAAGTTCTACAAAAGACTGGGGAATCTCTGTCCCTGGATATCTTCAGAACTTGCCCAGGCAAGGCCCTGAAGCTCTGAAGTTGTTCTTACTGTCAGCACAGGATTGGATTGGAGACCTCTTCTTTCTGCCTAAATTTTTATGAGTCTAGGAAACAGCGAGGAGGATGTGTGCAACCCTTGGGATACTTGATATAGACTCTTGCATTCAACTCAGACACCTTAAATTTCTTAATATATGTAACAAGCAAAATGTTATTTTGTTGTCGAAGTATCTTACACCACAATCCTGTGACCTACAGGATGTTGAATGCTTTTCATTTGTATATCTGTATGTACCAGCTTTAATGTAGTATGAAGTTTTATAGACATTTGTTCTTCTTGCTAGGTAGGTGGGCTCATCTCAGCTTTCATCTTTTGGAGCACAAAAGGGAACTGTCCATCCTGGACAATTCAGGCTGCAATCTTAGCCAATGTTGGGGGTTTTGGTTGATGGCAAGTTAAACACAAATCAACAGTGTCCTCTGGCAGCCAAAAAGATCAAGAGTATACTGGGGTTCATCAAGGACATCGTTGTTGCTAGCTGGTCGAGAGAAGTGATTGTTCCACTCTACTCTGCACTGGTGCGGCCTCACCTCGAGTACTGTGTGCAGTTTGGGGCACCACAATATAAGAAAGACATAAAACTATTAGAGAGTATCCAAAGGAGGTCAACAAAGATTTTGAGGGATCTGGAGGGCAAGACGTATGAGGAGTGGCTGATGCCCCTTGCTTTGTTCAGCCCAGAGCAGAGGAGGCTGAGGGGAGGCCTCATGGCGGCCTGCATCTCCCTCATGAGGGGAGCGGAGGGGCAGGTGCTGAGCTCTGCTGTCTGGGGACAGCGACAGGACCCGAGGGAACGGCATGGAGCTGGGACAGGGGAGGGTCAGGCTGGGTGTTAGGGAAAGGTTCTGCACCTAATAATAGCCTAAGAAACAGCCCAATAATGTACAATACAGGAAAAATTAATCCAGTAGAAGCTCTGAAAAAGTGACCTTCAATCTAAGGTATGACATTTTCTTAGCTTCTATGACCACAAAACCACTCAGGCAAGCAACGTTGCGTTATTACTCCCTAGCCCACTGATTAACTCCAATCTTTTTGGAAAAGGACAAGAAGACAAAGTGCTGAAATCAAGTCAGGAGAGCAGAGGAGAAGAGAAAAAGTGTGGTTGAATGATCCAGGAGCAGGAAACAGGAAAAAAACCTATTTAGCTGGGATTGCTATTCCTAGGAGAGTCACAGTTTTTACAGGGACTTGGGCCAAATTGTATATTTTCCATGCCTCAGATCCCAAATTTTCCTAGCCATTTGCAAAGCAGGAGATTCTTAAAATGGTTTCTCCTATTTGTTCCCAATTTTTACATGGACTGACGAGTTGAGTATTTTGATGTTTTTGTTTCTTGAACTCACCAAGCATCCCAGAAATTCTCTGTTTCTGGAATATGGAATAGCCCCAACTGCATATGCCTCAGTATCCCTTCTGTCCCCAACAACTGGCTCCTGTGCAACTGGACACCTTATATTTACATGTCCTTTTTCCCTCTTGCCCATACAAATGGCAAAATCAACAGAGTACTGACTCCTGGAGATCACAGGTGAATTTATATAAGGTGTGAATTTCACAGATCACTCTCCAGGGTATATTATCTTAAAAGCAAATGAGAAATCCTGACACTGGAGAAGATCTGGAGCTGGATCTCACAGAAAACAGAGCGAGAAGGCAACTATGACCTCACATCCAGAGTTCCTCTGTCACGAGAAAAAGGTAGGTCGTTCTGCAGTAACAAAACTAGTTAAGACACAACTGCAGAGAATATCCACAACAGTAGACACATCTCTCTGAGCCAAAATCGGTTTAGAGCTACTGTCCTGCAGTCAGAGCTTTATTTCATATAGCATAAAAAAATGATTGGCAAATTCTGATCATGAAATGTTCCTGGGATCTTTTCTCCACAAGACTGATTGTTGCATTCCTTGTCTTTTGAATGTGGCATTACACAGATGACTTTTGCCTCCCTTGGAGCCATCTAGAGTTTCAGACCGGGTAAACTAATGGTAGCTTTGTGAGAGGTGAGCAACCGCCACTTGCCTTTGCACAGCTGGAAACATATTAGCGGTAGATAGAGCAATCGCTATATAGATAAAGTCCATAAATGGCTCTCAGTTATGGCGAATATTTAGTAGTTGTTAAAAGCAAAGACAGAAAAACATAACACACCTGGTTTCTCCAGCAATTATTTTAATATTCATAGAATCTTACTGATGCCAATGGGCATATACACACTGTACTCAGCACAAAGTACCACAGCCTTCAAGAAGGTTTGCTGCACTGCAAACTTCCCACACAATGGGGACTACAAATGTAGACTGCAGTAGTCTGATGATATTGTTAGCACTTCACACAATAGCATGTTTGCTGTCATGAGATTTCTGATACTATTAAAGCTTTGTCCAACAATAAGATTGCCTTTGGAAGAACTAGAACACCCACAAACTGCTAATGGGACAGACCCTTTGGTAACTTTTGACAGTGCCACCAAGAATTCATCAAACAATATGGTGGCTTTCAGAAGTGCTCATGATTAAGGTTACATGGTCTCTGTGTTTGAAAAGCCTTTAGGACATCATCGAAAGCTTTGGATATGATTTGCTGCGTCTGGAAATCTACATGATATCAGTGATTCTTCAGCTACTTGGGAATATTTAGAGCCTATCCTCCCTTATTATCTCTTTGATCCAGTCCACATAGTTGAGGACCTTGGTGTAGAAGCCATAACCTTGGGCACAGCCGATACCCCAAGAAACGATACCCGTAGCCACCCAGCGTCCACTTCCCGAGTCTAACACTGTGAAGACACTCCCACTATCCCCCTGGCAGGTATCCCGTTTGACTGTGAGGAAGCCAGCACAGAACATATTCTCAGAGAAAACCATAGGCATCTGTCCACTCTTACTATCCAGCCAGCTCTGGCACTTCTCCCGGGAAACAGCTGGTAGGTTCACATACTTCAAATGATTTGAAAGAAAGTTCTTTTCCACACCAAAGCCGCTCACGTAGCCCATATGCCCATCCATGTAGAAAGTGGTGTTGGTAGTATCTGGGAGACAGATGGGCAGTACTGCAGGGCCCAGGGTTACTGGGTGTTTCAGCTCCAGCAGTGCTATGTCCCCATTGAAGTTGTGCTCATCTTTAGGGTTGTAATCTGGATGGATAAAGATTCTACGCACAGGGTGGTTGCCCATCTTGTGGAGCTCTTCTACGTCCGTGTGGCCAAGGAAAATGTTAGCCTCCTCTGCTAGCTGGTCTAGGCTTATATTGTTTCCTCCTGACGCTTTGGGTAAGATGGTGTGGGCAGCAGTCAAGATCCAGCGATCGCCCAGGAGTGCTCCACCTCCACGTCCATGGATGCCAGTCAGAGCCTGCCAAGGGAAACTGCCTCTGTTTGCTTGCTTGCCGCCCAAGATCCGCTGGATTTCAGCAACAGGATTGACTGGCTTCCCACACACTGTGGAGAGAGGCAAAGAGATCATGATACCCCTTGTTTTCCTGGCTTGTCTCTCTCCTTCCTACACCATCACTGTTCCACATCACCTTACTTTTGCCTCCCTGGATGAATTTCCCTGTCTTTCCTCACTGACAACATTATCCTCACTCTCCTCCCTGCACGTTGTCCCTGCTTGGTATTGATGATAAGTATGGATTAGTAAACACCAGTCAAAAATCATAGTTTTTTTACTAACCTGGCAAGCAAACAGGAATCCTCGCCTGGCCAGCTTGATCCACCCAGGTTCCCTCAGGAGAGCAGGTGAACCTGCCTGTAGGATGAGACAGGAGTGAATGAGACCCAGGCCTGTAGGCACAGGGTGGGAAGAACGAAGGGGTTCCTCTCTTCAAGATGTCCCATTCAGCCCTAAAATCCCAGAGGCACCCTTTCCCAGGAAAAGCTGCCTGTGGCATAGTCTGAAACGTGTCCATATGGAAGAGCCAGTGCATCTCGAAGCACCTTGTTTCCAAGTGAAGAACAGGAAAGTTCAGGCACCACTTTTAGAGAAGAAATGCCTAAAAAGCCAGCTGAGTGAACTTCACATGCTTACGGCGCACTGTTTGACCTTATTTAGCCCAAAGAAGGGAGAGAAGAAGTAGAGACGTGGATTTGAGATTCAAGTCTCTGGTCGCTGCTGTTTGCAGAGAGTAGGATAGAGTGTTTTGTTCCAGAACAAGGAAAAAGATTAATCTGTTACTGTGCACAATCAGTAGTTACTTCTGAGGCTATATTGCAGGTTAGCTAACTTGTGAGTCATCTCTCAATGCAAATTCCACAACCTCCGAAATTATTGTTTTTCTTAGAAAGTTTGTGTTGGTGACTAAAAATAATTTATATGCCATTTATACAATGTATACTGTATTAAATGTTTTCAAGAAACTCTTTGCTGTTCTCTTTGGCAATTGACTAAACCACAATCACTTTCTATCAGAATTTTACATGTGCTAGTGCTGATATTTACTTGCTCCTGGTCAGATTGAGCTCTGACTCTATAGTAAGGAGTTAAACTCAGGTGCAAAAATAATCAAATTCAACATTAGTTCCAAATTAAAGTATCCCTTAGTTGCTTGATCCTGACCCCAATGCCAGTGTGCAGCTTTCTGAGGCATGCTGCACAACTGTTTGTGAGTCTGTGCTGGCAACCATATCCAGGAACTGAATCAGGTTAAAAATTTACTTCTTGTGTGTGTCTGTGTGTGTGTGGAGGCTACACGACCAGTCAGGGTGTGGAAATCATGAACTTTTTATACTTTTCTTGTAACCTAAGCTCCTGTGTCATCAAATCATGTCTCAGGTGCAAAAAGAAGGTAAATGTATGGTTTTGAATGTTGCCCTAATTTTTCTGACTTGCTACATACAAGTTGTTTTTTCTTCATGTATGTTATTTAGTTCCTAGATGTCTCTACTGTTGGACAATTTTCCAAAGAGAGTAAACAGCATTACAGTGGAGTGGAGTTTGAGTTTATTTATTTGCATCTGTAGCAACTTGGACTTCTGTGATCAAGTTTCAGCATATTATTGATTATCTCAAGTTTCGGTGAAAGAATGAAATCCACCAGAGAAAAATAAATCATGACTATAGATGGCTATTACGAGAATCATGACTAAGACCTTCCTCAAAAGTTAACAAGAGCCTGGAGGAGGGATGTGAAGGTCTCTGGGAATGAAGTGGGGTAGGAATGGGCTGAGACAGCAATCCTCAGGACCTATGCTGCAGAGCCAAGGAAAGGTTGGAGAGTCTTTGCAGGAGGAAAGCAAGAGCCCTAAGGCTGGGGAGCAGAGATTAGGGCAATTCTAACTGGATATCTGGGAAGGCTTTTCATAAACATATTTCAGTATTTGTGTGGGATTGGGACTCACCACCTCCTCCTCTGGTGACAATGTGGTAATATGGCTCATTGCACTGGTACTCGATCACTGACTGGTAGTTGTTGTTTGCAGGTTTCTTAACATATCTGAATACCCCATTGGTCAATTCTGCAGGATTGTCACAGTTCACAACTACAAAAAAAAAAAAAAAAGAAAAAAAAAGGAGATGAAACAAAGACAGACCTAACACCTGCAGGTTTAGGCTTGACTTGGATTGTGGCCATGATATGAAGGATGGTACATAGGTACAAAGTTAGTTAGTACAGGGGGGCAGAGAGTGGCTTTTCTGAAATGGCTCCCAAACTGGAATCTTTAGCTTTTAAATGTTATAACATTCCATTGACTTATTTTGTGTTATGCTATGCTTTTTCATAAGGGAGGGAAAACATTTAAGTTTTTGCAAGCAGGAGGTGTAACAAAAGTTAATAGTGGACTAGATGACCTTCACAGGTCCTTCCAATCAGAATGAGTCTCTGTCTGAAGACAAATTGTGTCATTGAGGCTGAACTCCCCATGTATTTGGGAGAATAACCCACAGCAAGGGGCACTATCCCAGTTCCCAGCTCACTCACTTTCGCAGCGGGGCATGGATTGATGCCATGTTCCATCAGCCTGGCAGACAGCAGTGAAGGACAGCAGTTTCTGGCTGCCCTGCATGGAAGAGAAAAAAAAAAAAAAAAAAAAAAGCATTGCTGGATGTGCAGAGTCTTATATTCCCTTCTCCACATAGATATATTATCCTATCTGTCCATCTTTCCATCGCTGTCCAACAGTTTCCCTGCAGCACTCCATTCCAGTTGCTGGCCTCTCCCTTTGCTGCCTTTCCTGCATCCTGTGTTTGCCACAGGCTACAAATTATTCATAGTAAGCCAAGGTATAAGCAGCCAGCAACCATAAAAACGTGACAGGTCTGCGGTGCTACCCAGCCCTGGCACTAGGACGGGTAGGGAGGCAGGTAGCATTTTCTGCTTCCAGTCTGTTTTCATATCCTTCCAAAGAGAGACTTGCTTACCGATATTTCCTGGGATCTTTGTTCTTTCATCTATCAGGGCTTGCCTCTTTATCAGAAAGTAAATGCACAAAGAAGGGGACTAGGAAAAGAGAAAACACTGGGGAAAAAAAAGCCTGAATAGGCAAGGGAAAACAGAAACCGAAAGATTGCCAGGAGTGAAATCTCCAAAGAAAATTTTACTGGAAATTAAAGACTTGCACAGACTGAAGAGATGCCAGGAAATGGCTGAAGGGAGTGGAGAATGGGTCTCACCTTCATCAGGTTATAGCCAGTCTTGCAGCTGACGATGAAATAGTCCTGATATCGATACACAGGCTGCAGGTCTCTGATGACAGTAAACTGATCCAGTGGGACAGGCTGCGGGCACCGTATTTCTGTTAGAAAATGGGATGAGGTGAGTGGTTATTAACAAATGCTGTACATAGGCTGCAGTAGTCTCAGGGGAATAACATCTTACTCTCTGAGGTGTAGTGGATCTTCCAGCCACGGCTGAACCCTGACTCATCGGTGAGGAAGAGTATGTCCACCTCATTGCTTTTGGTTTCAATGCTGCCGGGTGACTCCTTGCCACAGAATTCACCAATCTCTCTCCCTTGTGCTTGGATCTGGTGACAAAGACATGTATCACAGGGACAGAAACATACATGCCTTTGCTCTGGTTCCCCTGTCTCAATCCAGACCAAGTTTGCCAAAGTGCCTGTGATGGTGGTCAGAGCTGGCTGTCTGACTCATCTTTGTTGATGTCTGCACTGTCAGATCAGAACAAATGACTGGCCTACCACAAGCTCTGCTTCTCCTTCATCATGGGAATCAGAGCCCTTTGAATCCTGAGACTAAAGCAAAGGAAGATAAAACTGGAAGAAGGGTGATATTTTTGGCTCCCAGGAGCTTGTGACCCAGGGCCTCTTGATCTCAGGACAATGGCAATTAAGAGAGCTGAGGGAGGGACAAGGAAACAGATTAGTTTCTCATTCTGGGGCATTCTTCTTGTATTGATCCTAAATTTCCTGTGCCAGTAGTGGTGTCCTCACAGTTCCTGCCCAGGCCTGGCAGCAGGGCTGGAAGGTGGGTTTCCTAATGGACCAGTACCTTGAGCTGATCATAAGGGCAATGAACTTGCTGGTGGTCATCAATCTCAAAGGGCTTCAGGAACTTCAGGATGATAGACAGGCCTTTTTCCAGGCGGATGCTGTAGTTACATCGGAGGTCTTCAGGATAGGGCTGGGGATACTCGGGGCTGCTCAGGTACCCAGATGCCTCTGTGTACAACTCACTGCTGCACTCCACTGGGGTAGAGGAAGAAAACAGATTTAACAATGTGGGGCTGTATCATCTGTTGCCCTGTTAATTGCGTCCCAAGACACTTCTCCCACCCTTCCTGGATGAAGGAGTCCTGCCCTGGGACCCTCCTTAGTCCATCTGATCTTTCAAGCTTTCAGTTTACCTTTGCAGGAGTGGTGGTCACTTTGGAGCTGGTAGCCAGGCCGGCAAGAACAGAAGTAGCCACCCACATAGTTGTGGCAAATGTGCTGACACCGAGGCCCCTCATTGTCCTCAGCAGCATTGTTAGGATCACATTCATCAAGATCTGAAGAGAAAAGAGATGCTGGGATAATGGGAGGACAGTGTCAAAGCTATCTGCTGGACACTGAAAGGACACAGAGATCCATATCCTTGCTCAAGCCTTCTCTTGATTTGCCTGTCAAGGAGGGAAATTAGTAGGACCAACATAGGCATGATAAGTTATCTCCTACTCACCTACAGCTTGGTAATAGGCAAGGAAACCTCTGTAGGGAATGACTGTGCCATTGTCTTCATTGGAGAAATCAGAGTGAAACTCCAGATGCATTCTGTTCCCCTGAGATACAAACTCCTTTCTTCCTGGGTGATTGCCTGTGGTTGACCCAAGCTGACCACAGTATCGGCCCAAGTTCTTCTTGTCTGCTTTGATCTGTCAGGGTTAAGGGGAAATCTCTGTAGTCTCATAAGAGTGAGTCTTCTCCATGCATCACTATTACCCAGCCACAACTTGCCTCTTTCCCCCCTTACCACCTTTATAAAGCTCCTTCCTTCTGTGGGAAGCATGACAGGAGGCCTTGTGAATGAGCAGCTGTTTCATGCAGGGGTCACTAGACTCCCACTTCTACCTCCCCACTGGCCCAGGTATCTATCCACATACCTTAACATAGTCATAGAAACAGGACTCAGATGGCTCCAGGTCAAAATATCTGAAGGTCAGCTTCACCACATAGCCTTTTGGGACGATGATATCCCAGCTGCTGATGTTATTGTTGGGGTATGGCTTGGGATAATTTGGGGATCTGATTTCCCCAAAAAGTTTTCTTGGCACTGGACTGGAACTGGTCACTCCAAAAAAGAGGATGGCCCACAGGAGAGAAGGAATGTGCCTGTGAACATGGCAACTACATTATGACATAGCACAAAACTCAGTCATCTGAAATTGGGGGGACTTCACAAGTGACTTGCACACTGTCTAGCAGAATGCAAAAACACGGGAGGCCTAGCTACAGGTCCAGCTTTTGGCTTGGATCACTCAGGAGCAAGCAGAACCGCTGAAATGAAGACAATAGCACTTAATTCCAGCAAGGCTCTGTGATCCAAGCCAAAGAGATTCATCAGCCCAAGAAGCAGTCTGAAGAAACGTAGGTGATTTCCCTGAGCAATGGCTGTTTCTTCCCACCAGTCATGGGGCTCGGTTTCTTGGAACCAGTGAAAGTGTGGTTCTCCTTGGCTCTGGGCCAGTGGGTCATTTCTGATTACTGATAGATAGCTTAGGGTCTTTGCCCAGTTAACTTGGTCAGGGTCTGAAGGTCTCAAGCTCAGTTTGCTAAGGAGCAATACTACCCGGTCATGCCTGAGCCCCCCTTCTTCAAAAGTTGGCTTTCATGTTTTTTCTCAGCTTGCAGACCTTCCCTCTCCCTCTCTGGGGAGCAGGACTAACAGTGCTCCTCCAAAACATGCTCATTGATCAGACCTCATGAAAAGACCAGACGGGCAGATCCTAAACCCTATGTGCTAGCAAAGTCTTAATGGAGGGCTAGGGAGCGTGTGTTTAGCCTTTCTGACCTCCTTCCTGGAACAGCCTAATCATCCAGCTCCCTCCCGGAAAGATGTCACCCTGTGTCCCCCTTCCCAAGCTGGCCACACTCACATCTCCATGCGCTCCTCCGCGGTGCCCGCACCTCTCCCGTCCTGCCTGCTGTCCGAGCCGGAGCTCCGAGCGGCTGGAAGCCCTTCGCCCCGCCAGAGGTGGGAAGAGGCAGAGGGTGGGAAGAGAAAAGTCGGAATGCACACAGCCTGGACTGGACGAGGCTCTCTTATCCCGGCGCCTGCTGCCCTCTGCTGCTGAATTGCTGTAGCTCCGGTGCGGACACCGACCTGTGAAACATTCAGAGTGCTTTTGGGGGCTGTCAAATCCCAGCCAGGCAGATGCCATCTTTCCCTTATACAGAAAAGGGCAGAAAAAATGATTACCGGAGACCTTTGGCGATGTTTCTATCTGCATCCTAGCAGCTGCTGAGAGTTTGTTTGCTCCTAAAGATGTCGTCCTATAGCCTCTCCCACTCCTTCTTGGATGTCTTCTGGCATAGGAAGAAGTCCAGAAATTATAGTACAAACAGATTGTTTAATTTAAATTTTAAAAAATCAAACCATCAAAAAGTAGTCTTCTCTGCTCTGGTTTGCTGAAGAGCACTTATTTTGTTTATTTTATTTATTTATTATTATTATTATTATTTGTGAGATGGGAACTGGGAACTTCTTCAGGGAAAGCAAGAAACTTCAGACTTTTGAGCTGAATAGGTATTAATAGAAATGAACAGACCTATAGAATTATAAACATTCTGATAATAAGTTCAGTTTCAAGGCCTCTCTGCTGCATGTTCTGCAAAAGCCTGAAGCATTTTTAGGAGAAACAAGATAGATAAGGCCTTCATTATTTCATGAGGAAATGAGAAAAGATAGTAATTTACAAACACATTTCAGGCTTTTATCAGGCCACTGCCCAAGCTCTGTACTGTGCACTACCAACTTCACGAAGCTTAAAATTTCACGGCTTTCCGATTTTGGTGTAACAGGTAAAACACCATTCTAGTGTTTTCCCTTAGAATTACGGATACAGAGAAGCTAATTACATTCTTGCATTGAAATTATAGGAAATAATCCACAGCTACAAAAACATGTTGAATATGGATATGAAAATAGTGTTAAAAAGAATGAAGTTTTTTTTTCTTTTTTTTTTTTTTTTCCCAGGATAGTTATGGAAGTGTACTGAAGACTCGAAAACCTGTTCATCAAAATGCCTTTGAATTATTATCTGGAAAAGAGCTCATAAACATGTAACTAGTGCCCCTGCAATAATGCATGGCCTCACACATCAGAATTAAGATTAAGCAGGGGACATTACATTGGTACTTCCTGGTTTCCGAATATTTCCCCTGCCTGATGAACACTCTTGGGCAGCCTCACTTCTGTGCTGCACTGGAGCAGGTTCTTGTGGCTTACTGTCCCACCAGAAGGGAAGCTTTTACTCAGAGACCACCGTATCTGGAAAGAAGCTGTGAAGCACTAGAAACTACTGAGAGACGTGTTACCAACAGGTCACTGGTGGGAAGAGGGTGTTCACGTGCAAAGGATGGATGGACAGAAGTGATTTAGGATCATTTTTAAGGAAGCTGATCATTTCAATGTGTTCTTGACAGCAATCTTATATCCAAGAGGCACTACTAGGAGTTCCTGGTGGCACTTCCATGGTAAATATCCCATGTGTTTGCTGCCCCCCACCCCGGTGACACCATCTGGGGTACTAGGAGAGTAGTTCAGCTGGTAAAGCAAGGGTGGATAGCCTGAGATGCATCTACCTGGAGCAGCCAGATACATGCCCCATAGACCTGCCTGATCTGGCCAGCTTTTGGTGCAGAACCTGAAATTAACTGTTGATTGCACAGCCTGGAGGATATCAGTTTGGATGTGGTGAAGTGAGCTTGGTGTTGAGGATCAGAAGCAGCTCAGGACTCCTTGTATGTAGGAGTGGGAAGAGGCAGCAGTTCAACCAGCTTCAGTTGCTGGCGGTCAAAGCCCTGGCTCTTGGGAGCTCACAGTGCAACAAAGATAACACAGAGGGTCCTGATGGTAGAAGGAATGATATGTCACGGAGGTCTGCATGGAGCAGATAAATGACATCCTGGATGGCCTGGCTATGATTGCCCGTTGTGTTTGATTGTGTCCCAACCAGCGGCATCCTTGCACTGTGGATAATGACAGGGTGCTGCTGCCTGTGATGTCCTCAGAGACAACCTTCAAGAGCCAGAGGTCAGCACCTGTAGGTAAAGCTGCAGCTCCCTGACACCTTGTATTACTGCATGTTCTTAAGCAGTCCTTTTCTCATTGCAGTCATGTTTTCACTTCTCTGGAAAGAAGCTCTTTGTAAAATACTAGTTTTTAGATGAACTGTTGGAGAAAAAAAAAAAAAAAAAAGCATTTTCTCTGCTTGAAAAAGGCCTGTATTTTCAAAACCTGCCCACTTCATGGCTCTTTGACTGTCAGTAGCTACGTATTTCTGAGTACTGAACATTTCAATCTTTTGTTTGGGGGAAACTACAAGTTTATTTCAGAAATAACTCCCCGAGGGCTTTCGGGTGACATTGGTAGTAGGGTGCTGGTTGGACCAGATGATCTTGAAGGTCTTTTCCAACCTTAATGATTCTGTGATTCTATAGGTGCAGGCATATGATTTTTTTCCTGTCTTTGCACATCCCATCAGTTGTCCTCCCTAAAGGACACCTCTGTCTCTGGCACTGGTCCCTCTTTTCAGGGGACCTCACCTCCTTTGATTCTCTCCCTCGGTCTCTGAATGCAGAGAGGAGCTGTGGAGCTATGAGAGCCAAGGGAGGCAGTGCAAGGAAAGCCAGAAGGAGAACTGGGACTAGAGGCAGTGGTTTCTTACACCTGGAGGTCAGCCTGATCCTCCCTCCCCCTATGGACTTTCTCAAGAGTGCCTCGAACATGGTGAACCCGGGACTAGTCCCCTTGCCCCAGCCCTTGGAATTCACACCAAAATCCTTGCCGTCGATGGCCCATTTCTCTTGTATAGCTTGAGGACCCTGGTACCCTGAGAAAAAACGTGATGTCCGCAAGCAACAGGAGCCGAGGACCCCCGTCGGCGGCCGCAGCAGGGGCAGCCTCAGCCATCCTCGCTGCCTCGGGGCACCACAGCCGCTTCCCGCAGGGGGACCGGGGGCTGCCTGGGCGCTGCTTCGGCCGGGGGAGGGAGGAGGGGAACAAGGGGGGGCTGCGAGGGGCTGGAACGGGATCGGCAGCACCAAGTGCCCGCAGCCGCCCGCCGGGGACTCGCAGTGCTGGGCGGTGGGGCGGCCCCCGTCCCGCTCCCTCCTTCCATCCCTCCCTCCTTCCACCCTTCCCTCCCTCCGTCCCTCCCTCCCTCCCTCCCGGCTCTTATTCTGAAAGGAGCCTCCGTGCCCCCGCCGGCCCGTCTCCCCCCCACCCTCGCCGCCTCCCCCTCCCCTCCCGCGGGCCTGGCCCCGCCGTGACCGCCGGCCCCGGGGGCCCCCCGGTCCCGTCCCGTCCCGTCCCGTCCCGTCCCGTCCCTCCCCGCGGGGCCCCGCAGAAGGAAGGAGGTCGCCACGCATGGCTCGGCTGGCTCCCGCCGTGTTTTGCTGCTTTAATCCGCGGCGGTTCGCACTCGAGAGCGAAGGTCCAGCCCGGGCATCCTCTTCACTTCACTTTCTGGAAGACCTGAACGCAGACTTCGTCCTCGGCCGTCATGCGCTGGGGGGAAGGAGGAGACGGAGCTCAGGCTGCGGCCCTGCCCGCCCCCCCGTCGGGTCACCCCGCGGGCTGGGAAGGGGCACGGCCGTCAACTTTTGAACCCTGCAGGCGGATGTTTATGGGAGGTGGTCATTGCTCCCGAGGAGCCGCTGCTGGCGCCCGAGAGGAGCTGGAAGGAGGCTGCGCAGGCTTCGCTCAGCGCCCCCAGCACCTGCACTGTGTGCTCCCACCGCCGCTGCCTCCTCACCAGATGCAGCCGGTCCCCCTCCAGCCAGTGCCTCCAGCCTCGGTTCCTCTTCTCTCCCAGCTGCTCGCACACCAGCTGATCACCCTCCCAGGACACGGTTGTCTGAAAAAAAAAAAAAAAAAAAAAAGGAGGAAGGCACGGTGCCAACAAAAGCAGGTCCTGACAATACAGATTACCAGCGATGACATCGCCTGTTCCCGTCAGACATGTTTTCAAACGCAGTCCTGGATCTGGTGTCTTTTTGGTAGCTCCTTAGGACTGATGGCAGTAGTTTGGCACTCTGGTGGTCCTTAGGACTGACTCTTTGTGGGGAATGGATGGCCCTCTGCCTCCCATGTGCAACTGAGCGCTGACAAGCAGGCCGTTTCTGTCTTTATCCCAAGGGACTAGTACCCTCTGGATCCCTAAGTACTGGGTCTTTGGCTGTATGGTGCTCATCCCCCTTGCTGTGATTTACTCATAGAACCAGTAACTCCCGGACCTGCCGGGGCAGGCCAGCTCTGACCTGGCCTCTCACCTTGTTTGTGAACCAAAAGCTGGACAAGCCCCTGAGGTTCTAGCACACCCCCGTCCGCCTTCATCCAGCCCCGTGTGGGCTTCTCACCTGGCACTTGCGTCCATCCACGGGCCCCAGGTCTTCCTCAAACTGGACTCCCAGGTCAAAATCCATAACGTAGTCCCGAAGGGAGGTGATCGTGCGGATGACCATGTGATCTCCCGTGTGGATGATCTCCTTATCGGGCTTCAGGAGGCAAACCACTTTTCGCAGGACCACATTGATATCTGGAGGGCGAGATGGAGGGGAGATCTGTGGGCTGCCTGGGCCCCTCCGCCAGCTGCAGCCCCGCAGAGATCCTTCACTCTTTAGCCAGGGAGCCCCAGCTCTGGGGATACCTCCTCTCCCCCTCCCACCACAGCGCAAAAAGTGACGGTGGCAGACAGAACGACCAAAGATTTGGGGTTGCCCAGATCCCTTCCTCCCCTTCCCAGATCCCGCGGGCTGACGTTTTTGGGGACTGAAGGGAGTAAAAGCGATGAAGGAGGACGGAGTTACCTAGTGCGCGGAGGTAATTGTCCATATTCTCCTGGGAGACGAAGCGGTAATAGCCGGTAAGGTTGGGCGGCATCCCGGGGCAGGGGGACGGGGCCGACGGCTAGGAGCGGAGAGCGGAGCGGGGTCCGGGGCCGGCACGGAGCGGGGACGGGGCGAGCCGCCGGGCCCCTCGCTGCGGTAAAAGTCCCTGCGCCGGGAGGCGCGGAAAAGGCCGGGACTGCCCCCGCTTCCCGCACCTCCGCCCGGCCGGGGGGCGGGGGAGAGCAGCGGGACATCTCCTCCCCACAGCGACGGGGCGGCCGCGGTGCCTCGCTCCTCCCGGGGACACCCAGCCCGTCGGGGCGGCAGCCTGGCGGCTCCGGGTCCCGGTCCGGGTCCGCGTCCGGGTCCGGGTCCGGTGCCGGTGCCGGTGCCGGTGCGGACGTGCGGCGGGTGCGCCCCGTCGAGCCCCCCCCGCGCGCCCCCGGGGTAGAGGCGCGCCCCCGCCGCACCTGGCCCCGCGCACCGGCCGCCGCCCCCCCCGCGCTCGCCGCCGCGCCCGTGACGTCACGCTGCAGTGCCGGGGCGGGGCCGAGCGGCACCGGTCGGAGCGGAGCGGAGCGGGGCCGGGTGCCGGCAGCTCAGGGCGTGCCCAGGCCGCGCCGGGCCCCCGCTGTCCAGCACCGCGGGCGGGCTGCGACCCGCCGCCGCCGCCGCCGCCTCCGCCATGGGCGAGCCGCGGCCCCGCGCAGCCGTCCTCCTGCCTCTCCTCTGCCTCTGCGCCGCGCTGCCCGCCGGCGCCGCCAACAAAGGTGAGCGGAGCGCCGCGGGCACGGACGGCGGCGGGGCAGGGGCTGCGGAGCTCCGAAGGGACCCCCCGGCCGCCCCCCGCGGCGGGCAGAGCGGCACCTGGCAGCGCCGTCTGTCCGTCCGTCCATCTGTCCGTTCATCCATCCATCCATCCATCCATCCAACCACCCATCCACCCACCCACCCACCCACCCATCTGTCCGTCCATCCATCCCTCTATCCATCCCTCTATCCATCCATCCCTCCATCCATCCATCCATCCATTCATCCATCCATCCATCTATCCGTCCATCTGTCCATCCGTCCATCCATCCATCTGCGGTTGTGGTGCAGCTCCCCACTGTCATCTGTCACATTTTGCCGGGGGGCTCCAAGGGTCCCCAGCCTCTCGGGCTTTCTTTGCCCTTTCAAGTGCCCTCACCCCATCCCCTCCCTCTACTTTCTCCATCCGGCTCTTACCACCTGTTTTTTTTTTTTCTATATTCTTTCTCCTTTTAGCATTCCCTTCTCGTTTTCCCCATTTCCACCTGCTTGCCTTGCTTTTGTTTTAGTTCTTGCCGTGTGGGTTTAGCTTTCCTTCCTTAACATGCAGAGAGGGGATGTGTTGCATCTCCACAGATTCCTCTCATCTCAGAAACACATCCTCTATCTCCATTTTCCGATTCTAGTTCATACATCTAGAATCTGTCAATAGGAATTATTCCACGGTTACGTGTTAACTGTGCAGGTTGCTTATATAAGGCAGTATCTTATGTGCTAAATAAAATAATAATAATAATAATAATAATTATTATTATTATAATTATAATAATAATAAAGACCAAAACCAAATGCTACAGCTCTAACGTTCTGAATGCAGATGTTCTTTGAACATGTAGGGTGATGGAGAAGGATGTAGGTTACTAGATCTGTGGCTGTAGACACAGGCACGAGAAATTCATTCTAGGGGAGTCAGTGAGACAATAATCGGATGGGGTGGGGGAATCTGAAACACACAAGGGTCATCAGGGAATGTGACATTTTAGCGTGCTTTTGGTGCTTTGGACAGAGCTACAGACAGAGGGTGCAACACAGGGCTCTGTGTACGCTGATGCTGGCAGGGGCATTTTTCTTGTGCTGCTCTGGCTCCAAGGGACCCAGTTGCAAGGCAAGGCCCCTTATGCTCCGTATTTTCTCTCACCTTTGTGAATTCACACACTGAAATATGCACCCACCTTTGGCAAATGATTTTGATTTTATAGGAGCTTTCTTGAAAGTGGTGGGAGTCTGTATCCTAAAAATATTCCCCAAATGTATTTCTAATCCCCAAAAACTCGTATACCAAGAAATCAGAGTGGTGATTCCCAAGTTGCAGGTGGATGCAGCAAAGGGTTTCTGTCTCTACCACCAGCTTGTTACCCCAGCAACAGGGCATATTTGGCATTTGTGGCTATGGACTCCCACCTCGGTGCTGTGGTGCACGGACTGGGACTGACACAGAGTGGAATCTGGTGGGGGCAGTGGAGGGGTGGCGTGAGACGTGGGCACTCGCACACAGGAAGGCTTCCTCCTGCATACTGAGCAGGATGGATGTTTCTCTGGGTTTCCTACGCAATGCTCTATAATCTTAATCAATACGGGGAGAGAGAAGTGCCAACCCACACTCTTCGCTTCTACGCCGAGCTGTGTCCACCTGCTCTGCCCTGCTGGTGCATCCCCGCTCCGACCTGCAGTCCTCCCTGTTGGCCCATCACCCAGCTCCAGCAACATGTCTTGGGCCTGATGGGCAGGAGTGATTGGTTGTAGGGGATGCTGTCCCTTTCGAGTCAACACAAACGCCATGGCAGTACGTGTGCTGCAGAGAATGAATCCACATATTGGAAGTAGTGCCCTTGAGGGGGAGGGCTCGGTATCCTACTCCCCACCAGCCATGCTGTGCTCAGAGTGTTGCTTGGTTGTAATAAATCTTGGTCTCCAGGGGGTGGGAGAGTGGGGGATTATCTGGAAATGGGGGTTGTAACTAGGACATGTAATATAATCTCTGAGGCCCATTTGGCAGGGAGTGGGCATGGGGGAGGGGTTTTTAATTTATAACGATTTTTTCTCCTCTCCCTCGCCCCCACCCCCCTTTATTTCTCCCTTTCCCTGCCCTGGAGCCTATGTGATAAAGATTAATTTGCTATTTCTGGGCCTGTGACATTTTTCAGAGCCTCCTGCTGGCGGCTGCCTCCATGCCAAGACTGGCTGGGCTCCAGCTAACGGGATCAGCAAGGAGGGACCAAAGGAATATGGTGCTCACCATGGAGTGGGGAAGGAAGGAGCAAGGGACTCAGCAGATTATTATACGTGTAGGGTGACTGTCTGAAAGTGTACCTGGATACACGTGTCTAGATTCTTGGCCTTAGTCCAGGGGGTGGAAGGCATAGGTGGTAATGGCTGCATGCAAGACTTATCCCCTGGGGACACCCCAAGGGAAGGTGTCTCCTGGATCCCTTAATTATGGCTTCAGTGAGCTAAAGGATTTAGCATTTGGGATCTTGCTCCAGAATCAGACTACTCGTGTCTGTTGCTTTCATTTTTTTAATCACTCCAGCTTTCCTGGGCACCCAAATGCCTCTCTACGTGCTTCTAACAAGAGGGTAATGACAAGGCCAGAAGGAGCACGTTGTTTCGGATGAGGTCCCCAAGAGCGAGGTAGAACAGAGCTGAAGAAAAATAGCTGTTTCTTCCCAGCCGACTTTAGCTTTCTTTATTTCCAGAGAAGAACGTGGGGAGGGGTGGTTGCTACCTGCCACTGGATGTTATGCTGCTCTTTTTCTACTGAATCTGTCATTTTTGGCTAATGCTTTCCTCTGCTCCATCCCTTACCCCAAATTTGTCTCAGCAAATAAGCACAAACCCTGGATTGAAGCTGAATATCAGGGCATCATCATGGAGAATGATAACACAGTCCTGCTCAACCCACCGCTATTTGCACTGGACAAAGATGCTCCACTGCGCTATGCAGGTAGGTGGGCGACAGCTTTGGGAAGGGTGGGAGGCAGGGAGAGACCTCCAAAGAGACAGAGGCAGGGTCACATTCATCCCCGTGCTGGATTCTGTTTAGGAAACAATCACCTCCAAACCTCATTTCGGAGGAGGTCCCCAGTGAAGTCTGGAGCCAATTTGGGCACAGCTTGATTTAGGATCCTGTGAGCTGTTTCCCTTAGGGAGGGGAATTGAGGGTGGAGCCAGCTACTTTTTGACGCAGTTCTGCTATTTCCAAAGATCACATGCACAGCTCTGTGTCTGTGAGGGCTGGAGGAAGCTGGTAGGGCACAATTTGCTGGCAGTTCCACATCCCTCACAGGAAGCATGAGTCCCTGAAAGTACAGCTAATGCTTCAATGCTTTTACAAGGTTTTTTATTCCTAGCGTTTGCTCCATGCCTGGAGCTTCCTCATGCAAGCCCCCTCAGCTTTGGGAGAGAAAAAGGGGCCCCTGTGGGCTGAACTCTAGGATTTAGGTGACCTTATTTGTAATTCCCTGAGATACTGTGCACGTCCTGTATTAGATAGATGAGGCATCATGGATTTTCATGCTTTGGATGTCTGTCTGAAATATATGGCCTGTTTTGCCTCCTTGAGGGATGGAGAGATGAACTAAGGTGCTCTCTCAGTACTTTGACAGTATAGCCCTCATGCACCTAGCTTAAGCCTTGCAGCCTCTAGGTTTTCTTGATGCTGGGCAAGAGAACTTGCTGGGGGTGCAGTCTCCAGTAGAGGGCAATCTACATCATGGATGTCTGTAAGAGCTGGTAGGAGGAACTCCTTGGAAACCAACAACTGCACCGCAATGAGATGATAATGAAGGAGAAAGGAGAGTGTAAGTTAGAAAGGAAGAAAATGTGGGAGTGGGAAGCAAGGGGGCATGTCGTGCTCTCCTCAGTCCTCTTTCTTCTCCCCTTCCTCTCCACCTGTGGTTGCCAGGTGAAATCTGTGGCTTCAGGATCCATGGGTCAGGGGTGCCTTTTGAAGCTGTGATCCTCGACAAAGCTACAGGTGAGGGGCTGATCCGGGCCAAGGAACCAGTGGATTGTGAAGCACATAAAGAGCACACATTCACCATCCAGGCCTATGACTGTGGAGAGGGACCTGATGGAGCCAATACCAAGAAGTCACACAAGTAAGTCCATGCAGTCATTACTGCATGTTACAAAATGTGATCTGTCACATACATGCAAACAGAAGATGCTGTGGGGGCCCTTTCTTTAGCCAGGATTATTTTTTTCTAGCCATGATGCTGTAACTCAACATGTGAATAAGACCAAACAAAAATGTGATGGTCCTGTGCACTGGCTGAGTCACACGAGTAAATACACCAGAAACAAGGACTGCTTGACAGTTGTGTCTGAGTGGTGCCTTACATTACTGAATACAGGCAGAAGGTCCAGATGACATTATCAGTCCTTTTACTCTTTCTCTGGGATGGGAAACCGTTGTACAAGCTCCTATGTACCAACATTGCTGTGTTGAAACCCATGTCTTTTTCCTCGTCCTTGCCTTTGACATCTGGAAGTCAGACTGGTACATTTCATGGGAGTGATGTAATGTGAAATTTGGGTGATGTATGGCTCCTAATCAGCTAATAAGTTCTTACTGATGTTTCTCTGAATCAGGGCCACAGTGCACGTTCGAGTAAATGATGTGAATGAGTTTGCTCCTGTCTTTGTGGAAAAGTTGTATCGTGTCGCAGTGACTGAGGGAAAGCTGTATGACCGCATCTTGCGCGTGGAAGCCATTGATGGAGACTGCTCGCCGCAGTACAGCCAGATCTGCTACTATGAGATCCTGACCCCCAATATTCCCTTTCTGATTGACAATGATGGTAAGAATCTGAACCTGCCACGAGCACATGACTCTCCCTTTTCTCCTCTGCTCTTTTTCTTCCAGTCCCATTTGCTGGAAGAACTGTGATACGTGAACTGTGATTCCTCTAGTACTGCTCATCTCTCTTTTCTCATGCAGAGACACAGCAGCCATTTTGTGGGATGCTATAGCATATAGCAGAGTGGCACTGTGGGGGAACTCTGCCTTCCTTTGGTTGTTTCTGTAGTTGATTAAAAATAGAGCGATTTCTAGAAGTAACATGTTTGAAGAGACTTTCTTCTTCCTTGATTTCTTTGTGTTGCTAACCAGGGAACATTGAGAACACGGAGAAGCTGCAGTACAGTGGAGATCGTCTCTACAGGTTCACAGTAACAGCCTATGACTGTGGAAAGAAGCGGGCTTCTGATGATGCTGAAGTGGAAATCCAGGTGAAACCCACCTGTAAACCCAGCTGGCAGGGTATGAAACCTCCAGACACAGTTTTGTCTTGCCTTTAGGCTGAACTACTCAGTCCTACTGATTGAAAATGTTTGTGTATACACATATAAATTTGTATACACATATATAATTAAATTCTGGCACCAAACCACCAGTCCCATCTAAGGTACTGCAAAGTTACTGGGAGGCAACTGAACATGGGAAAAACATTTCTTAGATTACTGTGAACTACTATGTATTTGATAAGTCTCATAGACAGAATTCAGTGTAGATTGCATTTGAGGCTGCTCATCTTGAGGATCTTTGGCTTTTTCAGAGGTGTTGTCTGTCTACAGGGTCAGCTAAGTCAATGGAATTAAGGGGAAATCAACACAGCTAAATGTCTACTCTGCCTGATGAGAGATTGAAAATCCAGGGATTGATGCTGCACTGGCACCAGCTGTAGAAGATGAGAATTTGGACTTTCTGTGCTTCCAGGAAATCTTCCCTTGCACTGATGCCAGCTGCATAAATTTGATTTTAAGTGCAGAAGGGGCCAAAAATCTCTCTGTTTATGGGCTGGTGCATAGACGCCATTTGTGTGTGCCAAGCGTTCTGGCCCTGGGTCCTTGGCAGGACCTAACCCTTCTCTTCTCTGTCACTCTTCTTCATTAGGCTGGAACAAGAGGATTGAGTACACACCAGGTGCAGGCAGCCTCGCACTCTTCCCCAGCATTCACCTGGAGACCTGCGATGAGCCCCTGTGGAACATCCAGGCCACGGTGGAGCTGCAGACCAACCATGTGGCTAAGGGCTGTGACCGTGATAACTACTCCGAGAAGTCACTGCGCAAACTCTGTGGTGAATTGAGTCTTTCCTGAGCAAAGGGCAATGGCAGCAAAGCACCCTGCCCATTTCCCTGAAGGGATTCACGGTGATACCTTTGCGCCTCACGCAGCAGAGCTGCTGGGACACACTCCTCCATATCTGCTGTAGTCAGCAGGGCTGTGAGGACACCTAGCTCATGTGCTGTATTGAGCACAGGCACCTTGTGGGCACCCTGCCTGTATTTTTAAGGGGCTCCCTGTACTTTCTTTTCTGGGAAGCCAGAGGTTTCTGTGCATTGTCTCATTATGCAGAGTCTATGAGATATATCCATTGGCACAGATTGAAAAGTCACCATCCTCCTCCAGATAGGAGAAGGCCTATAGGCCACTCTTCCTCTCCCTGTGCTCTAGGACATTACAATGAGCCCTCTGCCACCCTCTTCTTCTGTGCTCTAGATCCCAGGCTTCTCAGACTCCTGTGCTCCTGACTCCTGACTCCTTCCCTTCTTGGTAGGTGCTGCCTCAGGAGAGATTGACTTGCTGCCTGTGCCTAGCCCCACGGCGAACTGGACTGCACGGCTCTCAGTGCACTACAGCCAGGACAGCAGCCTCATCTACTGGTTCAATGGCAGCCAGGCTGCCCAGGTGCCTGTGATGAATGGGCTGCATGCCCATGAGGGGCTGAGTGACCACTTCACCCTGTCTGTATGGATGAAACATGCTGTAGTGCCCAGCAAAGGCAGGCGGGAAGAGGAGACGGTGATCTGCAGTACAGTGCAGAGCGGTGAGACACTTTTCCTGGGGAGGTGATGCTGATCTGTTAGAAGGCATTGTCTGTGCAGGTGGAAATCCCTGTGTTCCAGAGCAGGGCCTGGGAAGGGGTCCCTGCTTAGGAACATAGCTTCTTCAGCCTCCACATTTTCTGGGAGCAGTCAAGCCCACTGTGAACACACAGTGCAGAGTGCCAATCATGCAGGCTAGTGTGTGTTTCTGGGCTCTGGCTTTGAAGTATAGTATGTAATGCCCTTTGCTTGTCCCCTGGCAGAGGATGGCTACTCACATTACTCTCTGGCTGTGCATGGCTGCCGAATTGCATTCCTCTACTGGCCATTGTTGGAGAGTGCAAGGCCTGTGAAGTTCCTATGGAAGCTTGAGCAGGTGAGAAAACGTTTACCTCTTCTCAGTGTTCTTTCTCCTCCTTCCCCTTGCTGATTCCTTCTTCTGCTGTATGCCATAGGTCTGTGATGATGAATGGCACCATTATGCCCTCAATCTTGAGTTCCCTACTGTTACACTCTATGTGGATGGCGTCTCTTATGACCCTGCCCTCATCCATGACAATGGCCTCATTCATCCTCCTCGGCAAGAGCCCTCACTCATGATTGGAGCCTGCTGGACTGGTGAGTGCCCACTCCCTGAGCCATGCTGTTTCCATGTGGGAAACAAGGGAGTGGAGGGAGAGCCAGAAGAGGTGAAAAATGGTGTCCAATACTAAATGATGCAAGCCACATTGCAGCCATCCTGTCTCCTTGTCACCAAAGCCAGTGTGGTTCCTTCCCTCCTTATGGACCAAACCAGCAGGCCATGGTAGTAATAACTCAAGTGTCAGTGGCAGCTTTGTGGACAGCAGCAGTAGAACATGTGATGACAGTTAACTAGCTTTCATGCAGGGGAGAGTTGAAAGTCTGTACCTCATTCAGGTGTTGGCCTTTCTGTCAAAGTTTTTCACCAGAGAGCAGAGGTCATTATTTATGCTGTTAGTTGTATTGATGGTGATTTGTGTGTCTTGAGTTTCTTTATGGAGAAGCCACAAAGCAGTCTGTGCAGAAGTTGGGTTGGAAAAGAAAAATAAGGTTAGGAAGGTAGATAAGACACTACCATATTAAAACCAGTTTTGTGGAGATGTAAGTTTGAGGTCTTTCAGTTTTCCTGTAAGACTGGAGCAGAACAAAACCTAGGGACATGGTTTTGTGGGTAATATTGGTGGTAGGAGATGGTTGGACTAGATGATCTTGGAGGTCTTTTCCAGCCTTAATGATTCTATGATTCTGTTCTGTGAAAACTAAAGGAATATGCCTGCTACTTGACTTTATTCCAGCAGAAATTCCTAGTAAGGTCAAACATTTAATGTAGTCCTGCTTCTCCCTGCACAGGGATCTTCCCACAGCTCTGTGCTTTCTACTGGCTTTTTGCATCCAACAAATATTAATCAGCTTGGGACACCCTTCTGAAACCATCTGAATTTCAAAGGAGTGCTGAGAACATGGCTTGTTGAGAACACAGCAAGGACCATATTCCATAAATGGGAGTCACTTAATTCCTAGAATAGATACTGCTGGGAAAGGAGGAAAAAGCCCTATATTTTCCTCTTGTATTAGTTACAGCCTCAACATCCCTTTATGAGGGGGACACGGCCCTCTTTCATCTGTGTTGTCCTGTCTCTAGGGTTGAAGGGTGCACTGCTTGGTATGTGAGTCCACAGCTGTTCTTTTGCACTGGCTGATATGGATAATTGTATAGAAACATGCCTGACCCTGTACCTATCCTCTTCCAATGTATAATTGCTTGTCTGAATGTTCTCCTTTTACAGAGGAGAAAAACAAAGAGAAAATCAAGGGAAATGAGAATTCCACTGATACTGTACAAGGTAGGGAAAAGAAAGAAGGTGGTTCTCTTCCCCTCTTCACCATGCATGACTATATCACTTCTTGCATGGTGCCTTCCTTGTACAGCTCCTTGATCCCGTCCTACCACCTCCTGCTGATTTGGGAAGAAAACCCTTATTATTTGGCAGATTGGTCCTTGATACCTGTAGAGCATGAAAATGATGGTAGGACTACAGCCTGCTTTGAGAAATGGAGTACGCTTTTCATGTGAAGAAAGCGTCTTCATGCCTGGTCATTAAAGTTGGTCTCTGAAGAACACAATAGCCATTGGAGACATCAGGAGATGTCACCTCATCCCTAACTATCTGTGGAACATACAGTTTCTTTTGAAAGCCCTCACAGGAAGCAGAGTGAGAAGGGGACAAGAAATTGTTTCCATCTGGCATTCAGTGGTTTAGCAGAAACTTCTCTATGCTACCTACCTGTCACAGCCCTGGTCTTTCTGTTGGTCTTTTCCCTACCCGGGATTCCAAAAATTGTCATCTACTTACTTCAGTATTGTCTGTCTTTTTACTGTCTTTTTCATTTCTATGTTCTGTGCACCCCTCTGTTCTCTCCTACCTCCCTTAACATCTTTGTGTCCCTCACACTGTGGCTTTTGTTGTCTTTGCTCTTCCATGTCCCATGCAGTCATCTGTCTCTCTATGTCTCTCGTAAGGGAGACAACTGTGTGTCCCTCACATTTCTGTTGTCTTCGTTCTCTTCCTCACCATGTCTCTTACACCCTCCACGTCCCATGTTTCCCTCAGGAGATCCTCTGTTGATACACCACTACTTCCATGGTTACTTGGCTGGCTTCACTGTGCGCCCTGGTAGCCTGGAGAGCCGGGAGGTTATTGAATGCCTGTATGCCTGCCGTGAGGGGCTTGATTACAGTGACTTCGACAGTCTGGGCAAAGGGATGAAGGTATGCCCATCTGCCCAACTTGCATGAGTCTCCTCCACTCTCCTCCCTGGCCTTGCTTCCCAGGACTTTGCCTGCTCCCCACCTCGGACAGCTCCCCACCTTTCTCCTTTGTGTCTCTCGTAGCCTGGGTTCTTGGCATTTGCTAAGGAATACTAAGTATTTTCTTCTTGTCCGCTTCTAGGTTCATGTGAACCCCTCTCAGTCCTTGCTCACCTTGGAGGGTGATGATGTGGAAACCTTCAACCATGCAATCCAGCATGTGGCTTACATGAATTCACTGCGCTTTGCTACCCCTGGAGTCCGGCCACTCAGACTCACCACTGCTGTCAAGTGAGTGGACAAAGCAGCATCCCTGGTTAGGTTCAGCAAGAGGATTACATCTCTTTTGACTAAAATTAAACCTCACCTTGTATTTAAATTCTAAGTGATGCTCATGAAATGGACAAGTCTTTCTGAAAACTATTATTAAAGTATCCATTTGGTTACTTTAATACTGGGGTCCTAGGGTCCATGCAGTTAGCAGAACTTCTGCCTTTGCTGATGGTGTTTCAGGCATGTGGGCTGGTTTTAATTTTCTCTGTGGTGTGCAGATATGACCAAGTCACCTGAAAGGCAGTGATTCCTACCAGACCTCTCTGTCTTGCACAGCAGGCCACAGGGAATCTCTAGGAAGACTACCAGAAAAAAGATATTGCCTTCACTGACAGTAATGGGCAGAAGATGCTCTATTGCAGTGTTGGTGGAAAGCTGGGCCAGCTGATGCTTTCTGCTTCTCTCCTTCAGGTGTTTCAGTGAAGAGTCCTGTGTTTCCATTCCTGATGTGGAAGGTTATGTCGTGGTGCTACAGCCTGATGCCCCCCAGATCCTGTTGAGTGGCACTGCCCACTTTGCTCATACTGCATCAGACTTTGAGGCTCCTGATGGGGTCCCCCTTTTCCCCAACCTCCAGATCACCTGCTCTATTTCTCACCAGGTGGAGGCCAAGAAGGATGAGAACTGGCATGGTACTGGTGAGTGGAGTACGGGGAGAGTCAGAGAAAAAATGGAAAAACCTGCAAGTGTTGCTGTTCTGCAGAGGAGGTAGAACTCCTGGTTGCACCCAAAACAGGAGAGAGTTTATAAATACAGAAGCAAGGCACACTGTGTTTTAATATGTAGGCTAATTGGTTCTTAACCCTTTCTGCTCCTCCCTGTACTTTTTCCATCCAAACGGTTCCTTGCCTCACTCTCTCCTCCATCTTTCCCATGCTCATTCCTAATCTGTTTTACATTTTACCTACATTTCCCTTTACTGAATCCAGCACTGGATGTCTTGCCTGTTACTTTGTCCACTCCTGCTGTTCCTCAGTCTTCTCCTGTTTCCCTTATTTCTTGCCCCTTCCCAAAGCTATATCAGGGGAAGTTCTGATTAGATATTAGGAAAAGGCTCTTCACTGAGAGGGTGGTCAGGCACTGTAACAGGCTCCCCAAGGAAGTGCTCATGGCCCCAAGTCTGTCAGCATTAAAGAAATGTTTGGAGAATGCTTGTAGATACATGGTTTAACTCTTAGGTTGCCCTCTGTGGAGTCAGGAGTTGGACTTGATGATCCTTGTGGGTCTCTTCCAACCCAGGATGTTCTGTGATTTTGTGATTTCTTCCTGCATAATTCCTTTGAATTCCCCTGTCAGTTTCCTCACACCCTAAAGTATATTTTCCCTCAGCTCCCTCCATCATCCTCAGATTACTTCTCTGCACTCTATGCTCCACATATCCTTTCACTTCTGTTGCATCTCTTTTGCTAATAGGATTTTTTTGCTCATAACTTTCTGTTCAGCAGCTTGAGCTTCTTAGAGAAAGTTGGTCTTGGCCCTGCTGAAAGCGATTAGTCTTTGAAAGTGGTTGCCATTTTAAATAAGATAAGATCTCAAACTTGGTTACCAGCCGTTGTGAGAATGGAAAGCTTTCAAAAGCACTCAGGGTCTGTGAATGTTTGAAAATTCCTAATTTTCAGTTTGCCATTGCCAACAGTCATTACAGCCAAGATATGTTACCATGAACCAGTCCCATAATAGTATGTTGTTCCAAAATATGAGTGACTTAGTCATGTACATAAATAATGTCATTAGAACCAGGGGGACTCTTCCAGCAAGTAATTCGACTGACAGCGATTTTACTCAAGATAAGTGCTAGCCAGAGAAAGAGAAGTCATTACTTATGATGTGAGTATGTCTAAGTGGGTACCATTCCTGCTTTCATTCCTGGCTGACTGGCTTTCTGGCCATCTTCTTTCCCTTTGCATTTCAGTGACAGACACACGAATGTCAGATGAGATTGTGCACAACTTGGATGGCTGTGAGATCTCATTGGTAGGAGATGACTTGGACCCAGAGAGGGAGTATTTGCACCTGGATGGGGCAGCGCTGCAGCAGCGGGGCCTGGAGCTTGTTAATACCTCTGCTTACCTCACCATCACAGGTATGTCCTCTTTGGCCACAGATGTCTATTTATGCCTCTTTCACCGTCTGTCAGGCATCACAGGGAGAAGCACTTAAGGCAATGTGTTGGTGTACTTTGTGAGACTGAGATATAACCATTTGCTGAACTCCTGGCTTTTGAAGTCCTGGGCTATTTGCCTTAGGAGGTGACTCCTTCAGCACACAGTGCTAGGATATGGTATCTGAGCTGTGATTCAGGCTTGTATCACTCCTCCTGACTTAGTCCCATTGCCCTTGGGGGCTGGTTTTCTTAGATGCCAGTAGTATTTTGTGTGAAATGACTTGGGGACAGCACATCCCAGAGGTTGTGGACCGGTGCAATGCTTATGTACTGTGCAGAATTTAACAGGGTGGTTGTTCTTGATCCTTTCTTCCTTTAAGTGTGTTTTAGCAGTGCAAGCTGGGATTTCATCAGATCATTTGCAGACAGCTCCAGCTCTGGTCCCTTCCCATTAACCTAGCCTTGGATTCCTCTGTAGCTCCTAGTTGCTACAGGGTATTAAACCAGATGACTTTGAAGCAGGAGCTTCCTGACTCTACAACAATTATTTCTTCTTGGTCTTAGGGGTGGAGAGCATTGCAGTTTATGAGGAAATACTACGCCAGGTCTCATACCACATCAACCATGGTGCTGCTCTTTATGAGAGGAAGTTTCACCTGTCCTGCACTGAGATGAATGGACGCTACTCCAGCAATGAGTTTACTGTTGAGGTACAAGATCACTACATGCACGTATACATGTTTGTACATGCATGGGGAGATCACTGTGGACAGGAATGCACCCAGTGTAGACACTATCACAATGAACACAGGGCTGAATCTCTCTCACTCTGGTCTTTCTGCAGATGAATGTCCTCCACAACATGAACCGAGCTGCTCATCCTAACCATATTCTGAGTTCTCAGCAGTTCATACATCGAGGCCATCATTTACCCCCAGAGCTATCTGGCCACAGCTTGGCAAGCACCCATAACAACCCTAGTATGTAACACACTTTTGGTTTTATTCCTTTAGGTCAAGATGTTGATTTTGTGATATCCTGTTAGAACTTACAGCAGGGCATTGCTTGCAGACTCCCTTTACCCATCTTACTGAGTTCTTATTATACTGTCTTGTCCCACTCTTCATTAGCAAATGGACTGCAGTCTGTGTCAAATTGTGTTTTAGAGCTTGGTGCAATAATTCTTCTCTGGTGCGTTGCTTTCTTGATGCAGAAGCAGTCTGAAACCTACTACTTGTCTATAAAGAGCAACTGTAAGCTCATACTATTTCATTCATGCATCTTGCAAAAGTGCTGTGTGGGGCTGGATAATGTAGTTTCAAAAGGAAGTTTCAACAGCAGGAGACAAATGACAATCAAGACTGCCACTGCTCTAAAGAGAGATGGGACCAGGTGGTGATCAATGAATGCAGAAAAATACAGGAAATAGCACTAAAAAGACAAGATGATATTTCTTGCCCCCAAAACAGAGGAGAGAGATGCCTGAAAGCTAGGCTAGAGATAAGATTTGTTGGCTTGTCCTGACAACTCTGTGCCACAAGCATGAAAGGAGTCTATCATATTTTGACGCCCATCTATAAGAAGGGTTGTAAGGAGAATCCGGGGAACTACAGGCCTGTCAGCCTGACCTCAGTGCCAGGAAAGGTGATGGAACAGAATTCATCTTGAATGCAATCACACAACATATGCAAGACAACCAGGGGATCAGGCCCAGTCAGCATGGGTTCATGAAAGGCAAGTCCTGCCTGACCAACCTCATCTCCTCCTATGACCGGGTGACCCGCCTGGTGGATGAGGGAAAGGCTGTTGACATAGTCTACCTAGACTTCAGCAAGGCCTTTGACACGGTCTCCCACAGTATCCTCCTGAAGAAGCTGGCAGCCCATGGCTTGGACAGGTACACTCTTTGCTGGGTTAAAAACTGGTTGGATGGCCAGGCCCAGAGAGTGGTGGTGAACGGAACGAAATCCAGCTGGTGACTGGTCACCAGTGGTGTTCCCCAGGGGTCAGTGTTGGGGCCCATCCTCTTTAATATCTTTATTGATGATCTGGATGAGGGAATTGAGTGCACCCTCAGTAAGTTTGCAGACGACACCAAGTTGGGGGAAAGTGTCAATCTGCCGGAGGGTAGAAAGGCCCTGCAGAGGGACCTGTACAGGATGGGTTGATGAGCAGAGGCCAATGGGATGAGGTTCAACATGGCTAAGTGCCGGGTCCTGCACTTGGAGCGTAACAACCCCATGCAATGCTACAGGCTTGGGGCAGAGTGGCTGGAAAGCTGTGAAGAGGAAAAGGACCTGGCGGTGTTGGCTGATGCTCACCTGAACATGAGTCGGCAGTGTGCCCAGGTGGCCAAGAAGGCCAATGGCATCCTGGCCTGCATCAGGAATAGTGTAGCCAGCAGGACCAGGGAGGTGATCGTCCCCCTGTACTCAGCTCTGGTGAGGCCGTACCTCGAGTACTGTGTTCAGTTTTGGGTCCCTCAGTACAAGAAGGGCATCGAGGCTCTGGAATGTGTCCAGAGAAGGGCTACGAAGCTGGTGAAGGGCCTGGAACACAAGTCCTGTGAGGAGCGGCTGAGGGAACTGGGGTTGTTTAGTCTGGAGAAGGCTCAGGGGAGACCTTATTGCTCTCTACAGCTACCTGAAAGGAAGGTGTGGGGATCTGGGGGTCGGCCTCTTCTCACAGATAACTAGTGACAGGACTAGAGGGAATGGCCTCAAGTTGTGCCACAGGAGGTTCAGGTTGGAAATGAGGAGACATTTCTTCTCAGAAAGAGCAGTCAGGCACTGGGACAGGTTGCCCAGGGAGGTGGTGGAGTCACTGTCCTTGAAGGTGTTTAAGGTTGGACCTGGTACTTAGGGACACGGTTTAGTGGGTGATAATGGTGGTAGGGGGATGGTTGGACCAGATGATCTGGGAGGTCTTTTCCAACCTTAATGATTCTATGATTCTAACTGGCTCTTCTGAAAAGCTCTAGGACTGTTGAAGAGGACCCTTTCTTGGTTTTGGCCCCCTGTTTTAGAGAATATGGAAAGCACCTTTGTTTCTAGCTTTTACTGCAGTTTCGTGCAGCAGCTCACCCAAAGCTGATCCAGCCCTGCAGCTGGAACTGAACCACTGCTGGGACAGCATGTACTGTGAGAGTGCTGAAAAATCACCCCGTGCTGTGCCCTTCCCCAGCTCTGCTTGATCTCAGCAGAAGCAGTAGGTAAAGTTGTCCCTGCTATATAAAGCTCCTCAAAACAAATCCATGGAGGGCCTGGGTAAGTTTTCCAGGGGTTATCTAGGGAGTGAAGGCTAGACCTACAGGCTTGGAACAAAGAGGAGAGAGCTGGTCTAAGGCTCTTAGATGAATTTCAAATTTTCTCTTGTGGAGAAGCCAGGCTTTGACTGTGGTACTAAATTAGAAGGCTATTATAGTACTCTGCCCCATGTGCAAAGCACACTTCTGGGTTCCTTCTTTCTCTACTGCTTACATGGTATCACACTATGAAAACTGTCCTCCTTAGAGACTCTCTGTAGTGAAAACCTCTCCCTCCCAATGGGCAGATACAATGACAAATGACTACTATATGACACATTCAGGTAACTTGTGTAGATGAAGCTACGCAGAGTCTACAGGCAAGCTGACATTAGAAAGCGCCTGGACCTAGGCATCCTGGGAAACATCAAGCAAGGATATAGCAGCCAAAGGCAAGAACTGCCTGTGCCCAGGGGAGCAGAAAAGTCAGGACATGTTCTTGCTTAGACCGAAACCCCATATTCTGTCCAGCAACTCTAGTTCCTGCAGGTTAGGCATAGGTCAGGTTGGAAACATGTTTATGTGAGAGACTGTAACCACATCTTTTCTTTCTCCGAAGTGGTCCCCAGCGCAGCCACTATCATCATTGTGGTGTGTGTGGGCTTCCTGGCACTCATGGTGATCCTGGGCATCCTGCGCATCCACTCCCTGCACCGAAGGGGAATGGGGCAAGAGGTCCCAGGCGCTGCTGCAGGGGGACACACAAGCACTGGCAGCAAAGATAGTGACATGTTCTGGGACGACTCAGCCCTCACCATCATAGTCAACCCCATGGAGGTAAGGAGCAATCACAGAGGCTTGGGCCTCCTGGGTTGCCAGATCCTTCCCCTTATGACACGTCTCATCTCCACAGTCCTACCAGAGCTGCCAGGAGAGGGCAGCAGAAAACAGTGAGGGAAGAGCTAATAAGGACATGGAGGAAGATGATGACAGCACTGACTCGGAGACACCTGACTCCCCAGACAGCAATGACGTGGATGACCGACACATCATTGGCAAAAATGACAGCTCTCACCGCTATTAGGAGCTTTAAAACACCTGTCCAATGGATCCCCAAAAACATATGGCTGGAAGGAGGAGGTGTCTTACTTTAACTTCTTCCTTCCCCCACCTTGTACATGTTCTCCTCCCTCATGTGTCATTTCGGCCTCCCGTGTTCCTTCATCTTCTGCCATTCTCATTGTGGACATTCCCCACATTACTGACCCCACATTTGGCTCTCCTGAGACACATATTTGGGCACTTGCACATGAGAGTGGCACAGTTCAAACTATGATGAGGAAGGAGGGGCTCGGAAAGAATGGAAAATTGGAAGGAGAAGCCAGCCATAAGGCTCAGAGTGGGTTCTCTCACAACCCCTCCCCAGATACTATATATATATATATTGTATATTTTTCCAATGTTGTCGTTTGAGGTTTATTCTCGTTTCATGCAAAAAAAAAAATCAAAAACAAAAACAAAAAACCCCCACACCAGAACACTGCAGCTTGTGTCGCTTTGTAAAATTGTCAATACTCCTAAACTAAATGAATGATGGTAAGAAGGATGAGGAAGCAAAGTGGATTTTAAAATAAATGGATTTCAAATAAAAGGTTTGGGATTTCTGCAGTTTTTCCACTATAAGCCGGGAAATAAGCAGTCTGTGTAGCCATTAATGTAAGACTGGAGATTGTCCAGACCATATTATTTATCAAAATTATTGCCTTATCTTGGAGATGTGTTGTATTTTTAAGTGTATGTGTTGGAACAATTGTAACATCTCCGCATCCCTCCCCCCCACCTTTTTGAGTCAAAATACTCTCTCTGTAAAGACAGTGAAGCCTTACCCAGCACACGCGGCTATGAAACCACAGAGGAACAGAAGGCATCCCAGCCTGTCACAGGCAAATGTTAACACATGCAGCAAAACCTTGATTACAGAAAAAACAAGAAGGCTCCTTCCATGTATCAACAGAAACAGGCCAAATACTCAGCTTCATCCACCTTTTTACATGATCCACTTTCTCTACCAGCATAGAGTGTATTTCACAACAGGGACTTCAGTTTGTAACAGAACAGCCCCAAAAATTCTGAGGGAAGAAGGTGTGCCTCCTCCTGCTACTTAGGAAAAGAGGGAAAGCAAAAAGAACAGATATGGTCAAGGCATGGCTATGAGGCCAGTAGCGTAAGTTATTAGGGTAGTGCTTCATAGCAGGTTGCATTTTTTCCCTTCATCTACTTGGTCCAACTCTTCAGACCCAGGAGGAAGAAAATAGGCTGTCAGCTGCCTGACACTTGTTTGGGTAATGGCTGTAACATGTTCAGGACCCAAAGGAAGGTTCTGCAACAGGACATTTGTTGGTGGTCAAAGTTGAGGCATTCCCAAGGGCAGAAGGACAGCACAGCAGATAAAAGTGGAACAGCCCCTCTAAGGACGTGAAAGGTCTCAGCACAAGATCTCTGCTTGCTCCAACTCTCTCAGATGTCTCAACCCTAGCCTGTCTTCACAACCATGTTTGGTTGTTAATGGGTCCAGACGGCATGAAGATGCTGAAGCTAAGATATAAACATGCTTTCTCCTTTATCTCCTTTCCAGTAAATTTCATGTCCTTGTTTCATACAGGAAGCTAAGAGCAGGCACTGTCAAACAGTGCCCTGACATCTTGAGGCACTGGTAGAATTCAAGTCTCCAGAAAGAACAAAGGTGACATTGTACACCTTGGAGCTGAAAACTTTGCATAAAATAGTCTTATGTCCTGAGAATGCTACGCCTGACTCAGCCCTGGTATGTGATGAAAAGCAGCACCTCTTGGAGCATGGGAAAAGACCATGTCTTAGAACTATGAGGTCCCTGTATCTCTCCAGCAGCTCATTCAGGTGCTACAGTGTGCTTACAAGGTGGAAGAGGCCAAACGTACAATGAGCTCATAGGTAGCCATCATGATAGCTGTGTTGGGGATCTGTCGGATCAAGTGGGCCAGGAGCCCACGGTATAAAGCCAAGGGTCCCTCTTCACGGACTACAAGCTGCAGAGTCTGTATAAAGGAATGATACCGTGACCCTTCTTCTCGCAACCGTGTCCGAATTACCTCTGGAGAGACAAAAAGGAAAGTGATATTAGCAGATTGATCCTACAGGCACGGCATCTCCCATCAAGCGGAACAAAAGCAAGGAGTGAAGACACACTCACCATGCGGATATGCAATGCATGACGCACATGTTTTGGAGACAGCAGCAGCTCCCATTAGTCCAAAGAAGTCACGGCTGTTTGGTGAAAGTGTGAGTGGTGTGGAAAGGGAATGATGGCCATTTCTCAGTTGCTGTTTCAGTGCTTCATATATGACAAAGTGTATGATGGTCTCTGACACTCCAGCATAAGAGGCAGTGATTCCACGGTAAAATCCACGAAGGCCTTCAGTGTGGTACACATGCATGGCACACTGGAGGGCATTACTGCTCAGCTCCCCCTTCATTCTGTATAGGCAAAGAGAGGAGGGAGGGTTAAAACAGCATATCACTTCACTGACCAAAAATGCTCTTCTGAACCCAACTGTGAGACTCTTCTCTGGCACGCCCTGAAGACTCTTGTTCTGATTACCTGTCACAGACCGCTTCCCAATCCCACCCCCAAAACAGTCACGGTTCGACATGGAATGGCTCTGTACTGTTTGCCTGCCTTACCTGGCTTCCAGCTGCATCCTGGTTTTCACCAACCAGATAGGGTTGGTGAGTGTGGAAGAGGTAATGCCTAGAGAACAGAAGAAGAACACAGCAGTGAGCACCAGGATCACACTGGCAGTTTGTGAGGAGTTGCTCATCTATCAGGTCTCTGAATTTTGCTTGGAAAACTGGAGTAGTTTGCAATTTGAGAGTGACCTTGAGCTCCTGTGGAAGAGGAGACATTTAGGGTAGGCTGATTTTCCTCCTCCCTCATTCTAGCCTTTGTCTGGTAGTAATTGCCAACTCTGCCTTCTACATGACCCTGCTACAGGTGACAAGAAACAATAGGCTAAACTTGCAAGAATGGAATATTTTGTTAGAGCATTGAAAGATATCAAGAGACATGATTCTGTGAGGGGTCCACATTACACACTGCCTTTCCCACCTGGACTCCTGAATGGAGCTCTTTTCCTGATCGCAGCTGGAGGGGAAAAGACTAGAACCAGGAAAGAATGGAGAAACCTTAAGAAATAATCCTAAGAAAAAATGAAGAAAACACTTTGCACAAGGAGCTTACTGCTCCAGATGTAGAAGGACAAAGCTTCAGCATGCAGCAGAAGGACCCCTTGGCTTTGATTTGAGACAGAAGAGGCTCACCTGCGCAGGCTGCTGATAGCATGTGTACTTTCTTGGACTCTGGTACGAGGACAGTATTGAGCTTCTCCTTAACACCAGAATAGGCAGCAAAATATATAGCCCTGGTTGGAAATAAATACAAAAGAGATTATAGCTCATCTACAAGGAGCAGGGACAGCACTGCTGTGGGGCCTCAGTCCAAATTTTATTCTCAGCACAAGTTTGTCTAATGTCGCATCAGATACCACCTATACTCAGCGCACAGCAGTCAACTTGCAGCTATCATCAGAAGGTCCCAAAAAAGCTTGTATGATGGGGGCCTGTGGCAGCGGGCATAGGGCCCTGACTGCTTTCAGAATGTGGAGCAATAGCTTTCATGAAGGCCCTTTACAATGTGTTCAGAATAGGCAATCCTCAGGGAGCAGTACTTACCGGGAAGGAGCAACCCCAACAAGGTTTGGACCCAGACCTCGGAACAGTGATCGCATGCCTTCCTTCTCAAGGATGGTCCTATAGAAGGAAATGAACAGAAGAGTCAGCAGAACAAAGCTGGAGGCTCTCTTGGTTCCTCTTCCTTTCTTCAGTACTTCTTGCAGCATCCCCTCCTCACCTCCAGTGTTATCCTTTTCTGCCCTACTCTCATTTTCTCTTAAGCCACTTTTCTCTCCAGTAATTTATTCGTATTTTTATTGACATCATCACACCGAGTCTGATCAAACTACTAGCTGTGAAGCTTCGCACAGTCCCCAAAGCTACCTTGCAGACTCAGGGTTCAAAGCATGGATCAGCTGTGAGGAGTAGCTGTACCTGTGCTCTGATGAAACATCACTGCACTTGCAGTTTCCAGAGCTTCAACCCCAATGCTACTTTAATCTCTCCACCTGCTGGCCAAACCTTCACTTCCCTGTTGCTAACAGACACCCTGCCCTACCCCACTCACCTGAGCAATTTGAGCACTCCAGGGGATGGTGGCGTGGGGTTCATCAACCTCACACTCATCCCTGGCAGCTGAATCTCAGAGAGGCACAGAGGCCGCAGAGTCAGTTGGGATGACTGGAGACGTGTCTTCACCACTTCCAGAGGACAGGTCAGGATGGCTCCAGCTGTGCCACCACATCTAGGGCATAACAGCATAGGTAAAGATGACCCCTGTGCAGGAACAGGGCAATAATTTTAACTCTACTCTTCCACTGCCTCTCCCCTCTAGGAGAGGAGGAGGCTAGGTCCCCCAGCCTGCGTCACACGACCTCTTGCTCTGATACTGATTAATGCAATAATGGCTTCTCTTGGGACATCTCCTGGCAGCCTCACTCTGAAACCAGTATTTGAGACAAACAGTCCCAAGTTCATAGGGATTCAGCTCAAAGTTGCTGAACTTTGCATTCAGAATTTCCCAGAGCAAACAGTTCTGCTGCCCAGTCTCCTTGCAATGCTTTCAGCTGACATCTCCAGGCACCGTGCCTCATACCCCGTAAAAGCAGCATTGGCTCAGACAGGGGTAGCACAAAACTCTCCCACCCCTCAGCCTGCCTATGTGTTTCAACACGTAATTCATTCAGCCCCACGTTTTCAAGGCCGTGTAAACAGGATCTGTACTTTCTGCCAGCAGCCACGCTCACCCACAGCCCAAGTTGCTTAACGAAAGAAGACCCTGACCTTCACCAGACAGAAGCTATTTTTGGAATTTATGAACCATAAATCAGTAACACTGAAAGGACACGTAGCCCCTTTTCCCCTTTCTGCCACGCAGAGACAAATCAGAACCAGAGTACTGATATGTTCTATTCTCAGCTTTTGCCCATTCAGATCCTGTAACTGAGAGCTACAGGCTGCTCGGTACCTGAAAGACTTTTTTGAGATGAATTTGTATGGAACAGCCATGACTTGAAAGCTGTAGCCAGACAGAGGCTTGACAAACAGGTGCTCCTATCTGCTACAGCCAAACTCACTTTGTTTCATAAGAGACAAAGGATAAAAAATCCCTCACTTTGCTCCAGAGAAAGATAAGCCAACTAAAGAACTACAGAGTGTCAGGGAAGAATCATGTATGTCAAGAGAACTGCATATGAAGATATAGGTCAGCGAATGGCTAGAGCTCTGAAGAATTATTCTGAAACAGTCTATGCAGCTAAGACTATATATACATTGCTTTTATAGCCTTTACTCCTGGGGCTTCATTTATTGCTGCCTGCAGGTTAGAGGAAAAAAAAAAGAAAAAAAAAAAAGAGGCCTGGATACCTATTGTAATGAATTCCAAGAGTTAAAGATCTAGCTGATGAATTGGTCTAAAGACAAGTTACACATTTCACAATGCCAGTAACTAGTTATGCCACTCCATTACGCTCATGCTGCTTTGCCAAGCCCTTTGCAGACCTACCCAGTCTGCAATGGTGATAACTTGCAGAGCAGCTGATGAGGAACAACTTTTCCCAGCAGATGCAAGTGGCAGGAGTCAGGCAGAACATGACCAAAGAACTTAACTTGGACTCAGAAGACAACATGAAGCAGTAAGCACCATGGCTCATGTTCTCTGGATGATCAAGCAAACCAAGACAGCCTATTTAATGATCATGATTTACAAAAGCCTATTTAATGATCATGATTTACAAAAGCCATGTTGATTTTTCCCATGTAGACCATACTCATTCAAGGTTCCGACAGTTCTATTCTTTACCATAGTCTGTATCAGGCAAATCAGTAGAAACTCCAGACTTACATGTCTGTTTTTTCTTGATCAAAAGTGCAGTTTCCAGCTCAGCAAACGACTGAGTACAGTGGTGAGAGAATAAGAAGTTTAAATAAATGCTGTAAATAGAGCAGTTTCAACTTCTCACCTAAATGCTAGACAAACGCTATGACAGGACTACATTTAGAGAAGCAGTTGCATGGTACCCTAAAGATTTGTTTAATGATACGTAAGGAGGTACAATTTTACGCAATGTTCTTATAATGTTTAATTTCTTCAAGAAGCCCCTACCTGAGCATGGTCAGGATATGAATTTGAACCCGTGCCCCAAGTGCATATAAAAGTTTCCTGAGTTCAAGTTCTTCAAGCTACTGACGTGTATAGCTAATAGAGAAGAATCTAAAAAACAATAGTAAGAGCTAAAAAAAATAGTTATTCCTTTGCATGGTGGTCACTTAATCAGCAGTAAGAGTCTGAAGTAAAAGGTTCTTTCTGAGCCAGTATGGCTAAATGGCAAGACTACAGCATTTTTTGAGGAGCCGAGAACTCTGACTAAACAAAGATAAGGAAATAAGATGTATCAGTTGTTCAAAACTAGAAGAAATCCTAACTATAATGCCTTAACATGAACTAAACAAAAAAAAAAAAAAAAGAGAGAGAATCAGTCTCACTCTTCCCCCCCACTCCTAAACCATTTGTCAGTGGAGCAGTGGCCCTGCAAGAATCTAATCGCTTCTAGACTAGACCTAATAATTTTCATGTTTTTCCACCAAAAACCAGGAGGTGACATTTAACATGACAAAATCCATGGGTGACAATGACTGTCACAGTGGCAAATAACAAGTAAAGCTGCAATTAATGGCAAGCAATGAAAAAACACATGGAACTCAGCAGTGACCAAGGGTCATTAGGCCCTGCATAAACAGATTTTTTTAACAAAGACAAAACCCTGAAATCGCTATTCCAGAAAAAAGCAACAAATGCAATCCCTGCAAAATACGATGGAGAACAGCAGTGGACAACCAGTACAACACATACTCCCAGAACAAAGCAATGAGTGCCAAAAAGGGCTAAAGGAAGAAAGAATGTAATTTAACCTCAGAAAAGAGTACTTGCTTCTACATCTTGCTTTCACATTTCAAAGTTTGCAAAATTCACTGTAAAGCTTGAGGTGGCAGAAAAAGAGGATTAGTACAGAGAAATATAAAAACCCACCATTAACGCTTTTTAATGATCTGAAAAGGTTATGAGAACATGCACAGGTGTGACAAGGTTAACTGGTAATTCATATCTCAGTCCTTACTTTGGCAAAAATGCTGATGACTTGAAGATCTTCATTTAAGAACTGCAATATTATGTCAGGCAAATTTCCATCTAAACCAGGATTCTGTCTAAGACACAGGGTAATAATGATGGCCACAGAAGAGTACGAGAAGAAATATTCTTCTCCAGAATATTCTCCCAGCTCTCTGCATTTTTCAGCTCAGAAATTTCCTCAGCCAAAAGTGTTGCATTGCATTTAATAGCCTTCAAGACATTCTTTTTTATTCATCAGTCTAAATGCTTTCTGGACACATAAAAAGCTTTTGCCTTCTCATATCCTGTGGCCAGGAGTCCTCCAGTTTAACTGAACACTGTGTTAAAAGCTATGTTCTTGCACTAGTTTTGAATTAACGCCTCAAGTTTCATTTGATAGTCCCTAAAAGATAAAATGAACAACTGTCCCTTCATTAATGAGATCTGCTTAATTAGATGAAACAGTATCACTAACTATACACTGCAGCAATAACCTGAACTTATTTATCTCTTGGGTTTTAACTAATTGTAATTCAAAGATTACTGCTCAATTGGCTGGGACAGGATACAGACTGATAAAGTTCCCACTAGCAAATGTTCAGTTACTAGCTGAACTCTCTTAGTTTTTCAAGAACCAAAGTGGAAAATGAGGATGAAAAAAAGGTTACGAAGAAAGCTAAGGAAGATGAAGAAATGTATAAGAAAAAGGCTTAGCCTTCTAGATGCTGTGACTATCTAATTCAAAGAAGAAATTAACAAAAGAGAATAGTGTATACAAAATAACACTGGCAATAGATGTGGCAAGTACACAGAAGCAAAGACTGACATTGCACAGTTGCATTACCTGCAGAAAACTGGAAATTTACTAATCAAGTGCAACTAAATTATATGCTTTATTGTACAGGCTGTATTAGGGACCTTACTGTCATGCAGACTCCAACAGGTTGGTGGAATTGGAAAACGGATTAGATGCTTGTCTGGACAAGGGAATTCAGCAGTTACTCAAGAAGTCTGGAGGTCCGTTACATCTTCTGTTTTAGGACATCATGAACTTTAAACACTTTACTGTTTTGTGATTTAAATGGAAAATGGTTCTTAAAGAGAGGAGGGTTGAAGTGAGGGAGAAGGGCCTTGCTCAAGGGCATGCTGTGAATTCAGAGGCACTGCCAGGATTCACGCTCCAAACTCCTGACTCACCAGACCCAGTGGAACTATTTAAAAACCAGAGAAGATATGCAGGAATCTATGACGAGCAGCCACTAAGGGTTGGCTGTCCTCCCACAGACCATGATGCTCCACTGAGGCCGTCCTGCTGCACATCTTAACCCCGCCATTCAACACCCTGCCTCCCTCCCCCTCCACTCACGGAAAACCCAGCTGAGGCCCCCGTGACTTCACCAGGAGGCTCCCCTTCTCCCCAGACTGCACAAACACAGCCAGAAGAAGGGGCAGAGCCGCAGCCGGGGCGGAGGCAGAGAGCAGCGGACCCGCAGAGGCCCGGTGCAGCCTCGGGCTCCGCGCCGCGGCCCCGCCCGGCCCGGCCCGGCCCTGGGCCGCGTGTGCTGGGCAGAGGCCGGCAGGGACACTCACCCTCCGGCGACCAGGTGGAGCAGGGTGCTGTGCTGCTGCTGCATGGCCGGCACTCTGCGGGCACGGCCCCAGCCCTTCGCCGCAGGCTCCCCGCGGGTGGCGGCCTGGCCTGCCCGCCCTCCGCCCAGCATTGGCTGCCCGGCGCCGGAGGAGGTGCCCGGGCTGGCCGGGTGGCGGTGCCGGCAGCATGGGGACCGAGGGGGGCAAAAGCGGATACAAGGAAGAAATTCTTTATTATGAGGGTGGTGAGGCACTGGCACAGGCTGCCCAGAGAAGCTGTGGATGCCCCATCCCTGGAAGTGTTCAAGACCAGGCTGGATGGGGCTTTGAGCAACCTGCCCTAGTGGGTGGCATCCCTGCCCATGGCAGGAGGGTTGGAACTGGATGATCTTTAAGGTCCCTTCCAACCCAGACCGTTCTATGATTCTATGACTCTATGATATCAGTTTGTATATATATAAAGATAACCTGTAGGTCAGATGAAAGTTTTCGTATCTACTCAGCACTCAGTACTGAGTGACACAGGTCTGGTTGTCTAGTTTGGGTACCACACTGCTACATAATGGGCAAATGTGAGGAGGGTTCAAAGAAGGGAATAACTAGTCCAGGCCTTCTAAAGAGGAAGACTGAAAAAAAAATGTTTAGTCTGGAAGGAATTGAAAGAAACATGGCAATTCGCTTCAAGTGCATGCAAAAAATACTTAAAAGAGAAAAGAAATAATTAGCTTTTCTGTGGTGGAAAAGAAGTATCAGCCCATAAATAGCGCCTGTCAATACAAAGGCAGTAAGGGTGAGACCAGTAAAAGGACTGGCATTCTGTTCAGTGGAAAGTAAAATCTAGCAGCGATACCAAGAAATTGCGTGTATTTTCCATTTGTTTTCATTGTGGTAGAGACTAGACTAAATACCGTAAATAGCACCAATGACAAGTGGGTAACAAGTCATTCTGCAGTAGGGAGATAATAGATTTTTAAGTGCTAAGGTAAATTCAGTGCTTTCAGACCAGTTACAATTGATGAAATTCATCCTTTGATGGCTGAAGAACTGTGTGAAGCAAGATCAAACCAACTGGCAGTTTTCTTTGAGATCTGTAGAGAATAAAGAAGTTCAGAAGACTGGAAAAGGCCAAATATATTGGCCATTAAAAATAAGATAATCTAAGGAATCCAGACAGGTTTATTTTACTGCCCTTCCCTGTGGTAATAGAACAAATACATATTAAATCTTCAACTTACATTTTCCATTTGTCAAAAAAAAAAAGAAGTCGAACCAATCTTTCACATTACAATAACAGGCCTAGTGGATAAGTAACAGTAGTTTGACTTCAGTAAGGATTCTGATTCAATTTCATCTGACAGTCTTATAAGCTAGCTAGGAAACCTGGGAAACAAGATGTATTGAAAATAGTGTTAGGAGAATCTGATGCGGATTAGAAAACTTTAAGATTGGTTTTCACAGAAGATTGGATATCACAGAAGCACAGAATGGTTAGGGTTGGAAGGGACCTCTGGAGGTCATCTGGTCCAACCTCCCTCCTCAAGCAGGGACACCTAGAGCAGGTTGCCCAGGACCATGCCCAAGTGACTTTCGAAAATCTTCAAGGAGGGAGACTCCACAACTTCTCTGGGCAACCTGTGCCAGTGTTTTGTCACCCGCACGGTAAAGAAGTGCTTCCTGATGTTTAGACAGAACCTCCTATGGTCCAGTTTGTACCCATTGCCTCTTGTCCTGTCTCTGGGCACCACTGAAAATAGCCTGGCTATGTCTTCATTGCTTCCTCCCCTCGGGTATGTATAGACATTGATAAGATCCCCCCCGAGCCTGCTCTTCTCCAGGCTGAACAGTTCCAACTCTCTCGGCCTCTCCTTATAGGAGAGGTGCTTCAGTCCCTTGATGCTAGACTCTTCAGTCCCTCTGCTAGACTCTTTCCAGTATGTCCACGTCTCTCTTGTACTGGGGTGCCCAGAATTGGACACAGCACTCCAGGTGCAGCCTGACCGGTGCTGAGCAGAGGGGAAGGATCCCCTCCCTTGACCTCATGGTGATACTTTGCCCAGTGCAGCCAAGAATATCATTAGTCTTAGCCGCAAGGGCACATTGCTATCTCATGTTCTACTTGGTGTCCACCAGGCCTGAGATCTGTTCTCAGTGTGGCATTACTTAATTGTTTCTGCAGTGATTTATTCAGCAGACTAGAAAGTGTGCCTGTTAAATCTGAAGACAGCACTAACCTGAGAGGGGATGCAATGAATTTGGAAGACAAAATTAGTATTAAAATGATCTTAATCAATGGGAGAAGGAGTCTGAAAGAGTAGGGCACCATTTATTACAGGCATGTACAAAGTTCTGCACTTAGAAATAATGACTTTCATAAATTTAGGATGGGGAATAGGTATGCAGAGACCTCCATTTTGTCACTGGTTTCCATCAGGCCCAGCACCTTCTGTAGAGTACTGGCTACCATCAAACTGATAATGACAGAGGGATGCAGAGCACAACATGGCCTTTTCTGGAACTGTACAATCTGCTTTTCTCACCTCTCCAAGAGTTATCGAGGTCCCTTGATATTTCAGTTGTTACTGCCAAAATATTTACACTTTGCAGGTAAGGCTCCATTGACTTTGCTCCTCTTCCTGTTGACTTTAGATCAGACCCTTTGTTTTCTACTTGCAAACAGAAATAATCTCTGCCTCAGCTGTCATTTCTGATTCCTCTAGTTGCATCACAGTCTTTTTGAGACTGTGAGGGATAAATGGACCTACCCAACTTCTTGTCTAAGAGCTAGAAAGTCCCACTCTGCAGGTTTCTTTCTGTTTCAGCAGGTGGAGGGACATCCAGTCATCACTCTAGCCTTGGGCAATGACAAACCGTGATTGAGCCATGGAAGATGCTCTCTCAAGGCCTCTTACAGGCTGTATTCAGACTGTTGTAGATGATGCTATGTCATTTGCAGTAGATCGAAAGATTGCTTAAGGTTGGAACTGGTTCAATGGTGTGTGCTGCTTTGCAAGAGTCTTTAGTGAGCCTGATGGCCACCAAGAGCCAAGGAAAACACACCACCTTCCCAGAAGAGAAAGAGAGGAAGAGAAAAAAAAGAGAGGATACATTTTTCTTTAGTGTCTTGTCCCTGAATGTAGCAGAAATGAGCCTGGGTGCATTCCCTGTGGGGCCTGTTTTTGCTGTTCAGACTAAGAAAGCAATGCTGTGGGGACATTTTTACAGATCATTCTTTGAGACTCCCTGCTCTGAACCAGGAGAACAGTCTGGACAGGTATCATGGACATACCCCATTACAAATGACCCTGATTACAAATGTATATAAATCAAAATTGATTTATAAATCAATTCTTCTTCACTTTCCAGTCTCTGATTGCTTTTGGATTTCTGACCATGCCATATCTCAACACCTACACACCCCTTCTCCCTGTCTTTGGGCAGTCTATTTTTTTTCCTAGGAGCAGCACTGTATGTCTGTTGTTCTTGAATGTAATTCAGGATTACGTCCAAAAGCCTCCTCCCCCTTTTGCTATCTCAAAATGCTCTTGCAACCCTTGACCCCATTGAACGTATACAGGACTTGCATTTTATAATAGAAAGTAAGTCTTGTTTGTCATCCAGGGTCTTCACTCTGGATGAGTCAGCTCAGTGCCCTCATGATCCTAGGCTGACTGTGACTTACAGGCAAGTAGAGAGTAGTATCGTAAGGTGGACATCTGAAAGAGTGGGATGTATTGTGCCAGTGTTGCATACCATGCGCAGCCTGGGGCTTTGTGTGCAAGAGTCCTTATGTAAATGTCTTTTCAAATGTTGCCATCTTAATGCAGCTGCTTGCCAGATGTAGGACGTTTCAACATCAGTGTCTGAATTGATATCTGAAGTGTACTTTCAAAGTGAATCCTCCAGCAATCCTCACTTGCTGTGTTCTGGTTTGTATTGTAGAACAGTCTCAGTGTGTAAATTATACTTCCTCCAGGTGGAACTAGGCTAGTACATGAGCGGTATATAGGGGCACACCTAGTGCATTTTAACCACTAAAAGACCACAGGACCAGGGAAACAAAATCCAAAATAAAGTTCCTCAAACATATTTGTTGTTGGCGTTGGATTTCTGGCCCCAGCTCTATCACTTCGGAGATTTGCTCCTGTTGAGCCATATTGCTTGCTAGCACAGACCTGGCTGTGGATGTCGTACGCATTTCAAAGCCACAAGGAGAGCAGTCACGAAGACTTACTGCCAAAGAATAGTGCCTAAACCAGCACCAGACGTCAGCTTTTGGATAGATTATCTGCATTTGGGAAGTCTGAAGAGGACCCTGCAGAAGAAAATATTCCTTTTGAAAAGAAGAAGATGGGATTTGGGTCTGAAAACAATTTCTAGCACCCTAGTTTCACAGGAGATGGTATACATCATGTAAACTCTTCTGTGTGGTTCTCTCATTCTTTTAGAGGCTACACGTGAATCAGCTCTGATTTCCCTGGTAGTTTGTTATTCCCTTGGGATCAGGAGTATAAAAGGCGGATGAAAGCTTTAAATCCGCTCCTGCGTGGGCTCCTCTCCACGGGCTGCAGCTCCGGCCCGGGGCCTGCTCCTGCGGGGGCTCTCCATGGGCCGCAGCCTCCTCCAGGCCACATCCACCTGCTCCACCGGGGGCTCCTCCACGGGCTGCAGCGTGGAGATCTGCTCCGTGTGGGACCCATGGGCTGCAGGGGGACAGCCTGCTCCACCAGGGGCCTCTCCACAGGCCGCAGCGGAACTGCTGCTGCAGCACCTGGAGCACCTCCTGCCCTCCTTCTGCACTGGCCCTGGGGGCTGCAGGGCTGGTGCTCACTCCTTGCTCTCCCAGCTGCTGTTGCGCAGCAACACCCCCCCCCGGCCCAGTGCCGGCTCTCTGTCCCTTTAAGGCGCTCGGCCGGGACGCTGCTCCTTTAAGCGCTGGCCCCGCCCCCGCCCGCCAGCCTCGCGAGCGCTCCGCTCCAGGTAAGGGTGCCGGCGGCGCGCCCCTGCCCCGCGGCCTGCTCCGCTGCCCGGGGGCGCGCGGTGCCGGGAGCGCGCGGGGCGGGCGGCGGGGGCGCGCCTGGCGGCGGAAGGAAGGGGCGGCCGGGCCCGTCCCGTCCCGTCCCGTCCCGTCCCGTCCGACGCCCGCCCCGTGTCGCTGTCGCCCCCTGGGCCAGGTGCAGCCCGGAGGGGTCCGGCGCCGTCCCCGCCTAGCGCCATGGCCATGAGGGAGCTGGTGGAAGCGGAGTGCGGGGGCTCCAACCCCCTGCTGAAGCTGGCCGGCCACTTCACGCAGGACAAGGCCTTGCGGCAGGAAGGGCTGCAGGGCTCCCTGGCCTGGCCCTCCGGAGCTCCCGGCGCAGCAGCCGTGAGTGTCGGGCTCTGCTGGGGGCGGTGGGGTGGGCAGGCGCGGTGCGGGGCCCCGCTCTCGGTTGTCTTGTTCTGTGGGGAAAGCAGCCACAGGGTCACCTGGTTTGTCAGTGGGGCGGTGGGTCGAGGCCTTACCTGTAGAAGCTCCACACGTGGATGTTGGGATGAAGTTGGTGGCCTCCCTGTTACAGGGGCTAAGCCACAAGGGCACGGTGGGGAGGTTGGGCAATGCCGTTCAGGATATTCCTGCTCCTATAGTTTCCACATAAACAGGCAGCCAGCATAGGGAAGTGCAGTGAGCCTAGTCTCAAGGAAGAGGAGGATGTGAACTAACCAGGTCACAGAGCGTGTGGAGGGGTATGGGATCAAAGTTGTTGGGATAATTGTCCGCTATTCCCTTTAGGTATCCAAACCCCTGGGAGTAGCCTCTGAAGATGAGGTAAGAATGGACCAATGCATCCATCTCCTTACTGCTTTTCTCAACACTTAGTCAGCTGTTTTTCTCCTTACCGGATTTTATTCTTTCTTTCTGCTAAGTCCCTTTCTTTCTCATCCTCCATAGCTCTACTTGTTTGTCTTCTATGCTGTGTTCATAATCCTGATAACTGTCTTTGGTAGCTGGTTGGAGAGTTCCTGCAAGAGCAGAATGCCCCTTTACTGTCCCGTGCACCGCAGACGTTTAAGATGGATGATCTGTTGGCTGAGATGCAGGAGATTGAACAGTCAAGCTTCCGACAGGCCCCTCAGCGAGGTAAGTGTAGCTAGAGTACGTGGTTACTGGAAAAGATCGTGGTGTTGCAGTTAAACTCTTAGCAGGGTGGCTCCCTGGAAGAGAAGCCTCGGGGGGGGGAGGGATGGATCTAATTGTTGTCTTCAGCAGCAATAGCTAGGATCTTTGTGGTGATAGATGGCAAAAGGCGTGACTTGCAGCAACGATAACTGGCTAGATATGAGGAACCATGTCTTCCCTTGGTGGGCAGTTGAGCACTGGAGCAGGTACTTAGGGAAGCTGGGGAATCTCCAGCGTTGGAGAAGTTCAGAAGCTACCTGTTCAATGCCCTGAGAAACTCTATCTAGCTTTGGTGGTATCCCGCTCTGCGAATACTTAACAACCTCCAGAGATTCCTTCCAAATGGAATCTTCAAGTCTCTTTATTCTAACAAAGAGAAAAGGACCTGATCAGAGGTGATGATGGTTATCTGAAGGAGCATGGGAGACTTAACGCCTTTGAGTCCTCTCATCTTCACTTGTGTTTTTCTTCTAGCTCCAGGTGTGGCAGCCCTGGCACTGTCTGAAAACTGGACCCAGGAATTCTTGGCTGCAGCAGATAATGCTGGTGATGTCTCTTCAGATTACAATGAGACTGACTGGTCGCAGGAATTCATTGCTGAAGTGACAGGTGAAGGGCCGCTCTTGGAATTATTGTTGAGAGGTTGCCCAGTCACATGCCTGCGTGCGGTGCAGAGTTACTGAATGTGAGACTGGAATAATGCTTTGGGACCAGCAGTCAGTGTTTACTGTAGTGGCTTTAATGGGAAGGCAAAAAAAATAAGCTGCTTTGGAATGGATTAGCTAAATTGTTCACAAAGTGGTGTGGAAGCTTTTCTTCAGGTGTAAGGCTCTTTTATTTTCAGTTTGGGTTACTTGGAGAACTTGGGAGAAGCAGGCTATTCAAATATTCAAAGAAGCAGGCAAATTCTGGAGATGGTCTGGTACTGCTTCTCGCTTATGTATACTCTAATTCCCCCTGTTAAGGCTAAATTTGCCTTTGGTACTAAGGTAAATACTGTTTAGAGTGCTTTGGCCAATTATTTTTTCTTATTTTTTTTGGGGGGGGGGGGGACATTTTAGAATAAAAGTGGATTTTTTGCAAGTTGGAAAAGTGCAACGTGGATGTTTTTGGGATCAGAGGATAAGCTGTCTGTTCTAAGCGAGGTGGTAGTTTGTCTGAAAAGCCATCTTCTATTTGTTTATAGAGCTGGGGCTTGGATATGATCCTGTGACCATCTATGACCTCACCTGGAAATTATGAGCAAGATTTAACTAGATCCTATTCTGTTCCCCAAGGGTGACACTGTAGAGAGTCAGACAGTCCCATTCACTGTCACTCTTTGTATTCGTGGGAATATGAATCAACACATGCCAAGGTCTGAGAGAGTTCTGATGAAGAGCTAGTACTTTGTAAGTTGTAGTTTTGACAAAGACTTGTAATGCGTTGCTGATTTCCTTGACCTACATAATATCCCACATGGAGCAGCTGGTTAAGTTGTGAAATTGAAACAGAAGATAGATGTTGCCACCACAGAAGCATTTGTATTAATAGATAGTCTGAACTTAAGGCTTGATTATTTTGTATGTTTTAGATCAAAACAGTTAGAAACAAACATTAGCGATCTTTCTTTGAGGAGGTCTTTCCTGTATGTGTTAGATAACTCTGTGTAAAGTAGAGAGAGAAAAATCTGAATTTATTCTTAATGAAGTTCTGCCTATCTTACTATTCTTTCCCTGTACTGGTGTTTTATGCAGATCCGCTGTCTGTGTCCCCTGCCAAGTGGGCAGAAGAATACCTAGAGCAGTCAGAAGAAAAACTGTGGCTTGGGGAATCGGAAGACCAGTCATTGGCAGATAAATGGTGTGTCTGTATTTTCAAGACTAGTTACTGCTGTTGGGCACCTGGGTGGTTTAAGTTTGGATAGGTGATAAGAAATCTGTTATGGTTTGAATGCTTTGCAGTCATTTACCTAGACTGATGTTCTCTGACCTTCCATTTTAGAGAACGGAGAAAATGATGCTTGGACACTGAATCTTTTAAGAGATGCCAGTTTTCCTGTATTCCAGTTCCAGCAAATACTGCGATTGTGTAGTCTAACTTAATCTCATGTGTAGTGCAGAGCTCCTTAATGTGATTTGAAGAGTGAGTTCAATAACTCCTACTCAAGCAGAACTTGTTTTCTACAATAGATACTTAGATTTAGAGATCTGAAGTGCCAGACTCTACTAGCTGTAAGCTCTTATCACTTTGTTCTCCCTGTTTGGCAAACAGCGTTTAGCTTTTCCTTAGCATATTTTTAGATTCAGCCTTCCAGGCATTATTTTCATGTGTTTCTGTGTGGTAGATTAAAGAATAGTCTATTGCTACTAAAAATCTTCTCTGTGTAGGTACTGTGGTGGACCACAGTCAAATATTTTCAAGTAAGCTAGCAAAACACATGCAAGCATTTGAACTAGTTAGATCTTTTGCTAAAACAGACTCTGCATATTTGGATGCTCTTTTTCTACTGGCTTTTGCCTTTCCTGATATCTTTCTGCAAATACGGATGTTACTGAGTTACTGCCCGCAGTTTCAATTACTTCACCAAGACTTTCCGTAGTGGTAACACCTAGAACTGGTCCCATTCTGCAGTAAGCCAGAAAAAACACTGAATTGTGTGGTTGCTATGAGTCCTCAGTCCTCTTCCGAGTTGCTGCTTTTCCAAGATGCTGTTCCTCTTTCATGAGAATGACCTGCTTTCTCTTTTCCTGAATGTATGACCTTGTAATTGGTGGCGCTAAAACTTCTAACGTTTGATAGCGTGTGAGCTTGCCAAGTAATCCAGACTGTTCTGCAGAATTGTGCTGGCACAGTAATCATTTAATTCCACTACTGTTTGTCAGTCATTTGCAGACTTAACCTGGTGGTAATTTTGAATTTTTGCAGATGAATAAACGTACTGAATGACTTTGGTGAATCCTAGGGTTTGTATCCCTCAGTGCCTTAGTGCCCCGTTGTGTGGACTATTGTTAGAGAAAGAGTTCACTGTTGCTCAGTACCAGATTATCTCTTTCCCTTTTACTGCTACTGCAGGTATGAGGAGTATCAACCTGAGGATGATCTTAAGAAAACTGCTAGTGATTTTCTTTCTAAAGTGGATGATCCAAAACTCAACAGTTCTGAGGTGAGGAATTCTGTGACTGGGGCTGACAGATATCTAGTATGCATAAAGGGTGTGGGGAACTGAGAAGGGGGAAGACAGTAAATAAATAAAGCATCTTGCTGTCCAGTGCTTCTGTTTCTTCCCCGTTTCCGAAAAGTTGAACCCAGTTCCCTCCAGATATTGTCCCTTTATACAACATCACTTTGAAGTGCTCTCCTGCCCACCTTTTCTGGCCTTCTGTGCTCACTTTGAGGAGAGAAATCCTCTTTATGAAGGAGGGGGGCATGGACAGAAGGATTATTGGCAAAGCATCTGCCCAGCTCCACCCTTGTTTCATTTCTCTGCCACAGTTCCTAAAGTTTGTCCGCCAGATCGGAGATGGGAGGGTATCGATCGAAGCTAATAAGGTGACCCACAGAGACCAAGATCAGGCAGAGCAATGGGCAGCTGAGTTTATACAGCAGCAGGTAGGAGCCCCAGCTATATGTGCGCTGAAGGAGGAAAGTTCTTTGTCACAGTGCACAATCTGGGAGCGAGGGAGAATGGCAAGTCCAAATCTAAGCAATGCTTTACTAATGATTAGGCTGTGGGAGGTCAGGGAGGGGCTCTCGGACTCTTCATAGCAGAGTCTAGCCAGAAGCTGGGAAGGTATCTGGGCAGAGTGAGTGGTCTCATCTTCAGTAGCGCCTGGGAGGAAGGGTGTGTCCAAAAGAACTCATCTCTACTTTCCAGGCCATCAGTTCTTGCTGATGGGGAGGAGAGGTCATCACAGACCCTCCTGCTGGTTTGGGATGTGCACTGAGTTTGCCAAATCCTAAAAAGAAAGGTGTGTTTCTGTTTCCAAACTCCCAGGGGGCATCCGATGCCTGGGTGGATCAATTTACGCGATCTGGGAACATGTCAGCTCTTGATACGGAATTTGAGCAGGCAAAGACTGCTGTGGAGGTAAAGCTGGAGGAGGAGGAGGGCTGGGGTACCATCTGAGAGCCTGTGATAGGGTTACCTCTCTACTTTGCATGTTGTGAGGAGGGCTAGAGACACTTAAGAGGGTGTTCTCTGGGGTGTCTATAGATCTCAGTTAAAAGTTGTACTCTAGTCACTTCCTGTTCTTCCTTCAGTCAGATGTGGACTTCTGGGACAAACTCCAGGCAGAATGGGAGGAGATGGCCAAGAGAGATGCAGAGGCTCACCCTTGGCTCACTGATTATGAAGACCTCAACTCCTCTTCATATGACAAGGTAATAGAGAACAGGGTTTCCTAGTACTATGATGAACTGCTTTGAGGAAACTGGCAGACTGTCTACCTTGTAAGTGAGCTACACAGACCCCAAGTGCTCTTAGGATTCCTTCTCATACCAATCATTTGCTGTCACTTGCACCCTAATCCCAGGTCAGCTAGGGGCTAAACCTACTGTTTTTACTTGTTCCGGTTTGCAGATGCTGTCTAGTTCTTGTCTAACATCAAATATCAGTTAGTGCTGGGATTCCTTGTAATGAGTGCAAGTGCCTACTCCCACCCAGATCTGATGAGACCAACACCAGATATATCATCTCTGTTGCAATTTATTCCATGTCTACTATAGTCCAGGTTTGGAGGAATTGTTCAGGACAGAGCGGGCAGGAAGAAGAGTCACTGTTCTGCTCCAAGCAAGCAGAGAGGATGAGGTGCTGGCTACTCTGTAGTTGGAATGTTTCTGATGTAGCAAGATGCGTGATGACCTGTAGAAAGTGCTTTTCTCCCTAAGCCTGTCTCCTGGCATTAGCCCTCTGCTTCTCTTCTGTGCTAGGGTTATCAGTTTGAAGAAGATAATCCCATGAGAGATCACCCTGATGCTTTTGAAGAGGGGCGGAAGCGCTTGGCAGAAGGTGACCTCCCCAATGCTGTCTTGCTCTTTGAGGCTGCAGTACAACAGAAGCCAGATCATATGGAGGTGAGTGAGACCAAAGGTAACAGATCTTGGCTACATGTCCTGCTACTTGGAGCCTTCCCGTTTGAGGTGTCAGGGTGTGTGTAAAAAGCTCACTTCCATGTTACGAGCTGTGCAGGGTGTATGAAAACATTCTGGTTTTCTGTGTCTCTGGGTATGTAGCTGATAATCTCTCTACAGCTACCTGAAAGGAAGGTGTGGGGAGCTGGGGGTAAGCCTCTTCTCACAGGTAACTAGTGATAGGACTAGAGGGAATGGCCTCAAGTTGCACCAGGGGAGGTTTAAGTTAAAAATTAGGAGACATTTCTTCTCAGAGATGTCAGAATAGTCAGGCATTGGAACGGGTTGCCTGGGAAGTGGTAGAGTCACCATCCCTGGGGGTATTCAAGGAAAGGTTGGACATGGTGCATAGGGACATGGTTTAGTGGGTGATATTGGTGGTAGGGTGATGGTTGGATCAGATGATCTTGGAGGTCTTTTCCAACCTTTATGATTCTGTGACGTAAGTGAATTCCAAGGAGGTCTGTGGGCTTATAACTAAAGTCAGATGCACAAAGCCTTCTGGCTTGAAGCTGTGTAAAGTCACATGAGACTGACATAGAGCCAAGACAAGGAGTTTTCATCTCTTTAAGTTGTTTCAGTGGAAGTCTGCATTGGCATTTCAGGACTGGAGATGCTTGTGGTAGTGATGATGATTGTGCTACCACATACAGTGGTATGTGCTACCATGTACCATGTGTATGTGCTACTACAGTGATACCATTTCTGGAGTGCCTACCTCAAAGATCCAGGGATGCTCAATACTTAGTGTACCTGATTCAAGTCCTGCTATTTGCATATGATGGGATAACAACTAGTTTGTTCGTCCTCTTGGAACAAAAATTTTTTGGCTTCTGGGAATACAGGCATCTGATTTTTTAGGGTACTGGGAGTAGGTGAGAAGTAAGCAGATGTTCTGAAGATCTGCTTTTGCTTTAAAGTGGCCAAAAGGTGTGTTGCTAGTACTCCTTAAGAATCTGATACTCTGAGGCTGTGTGGGCTGCAGGCTGAGTATAATGGGGAAGTAGTTGAGACCTTCGGAGTAGAAATCTTGAACTTTTCCTGGCTAGCTGTATTGAAAAATGCTCTAAATTGTTCTGCTGTGACTCTGGAAAAAAGTACAGGAGAAGTCAAGTTCAGGTAGTGCAGTGATCAAATAGACTTGTACAATTGTTTCTGTGAAGGAAAATATCACAGTTCCCTTGGTCCAGATCACAACTTTACTTTCAATCTCTACTTTTCTCACTTCAGAACCCAATGCAGGCATGACTGGTGAGCTCTGTGTAGGGTGTAGTTGTATGGTGAGGCACTAGAGACTTGAGGCAATAGATTGCCTCTTACTTGCTTGTGCAGGCAATTGCAGTATGTTTTGTGTGACTTAGGTTCAATAAGCAAGTACTTCATGCTGACAACCTAGCCAACTGTGCAGCCTGTTTAAGACCAAGGGGTGTGATTATCAACATAAAGTGAACAGGTACTTGCTTTAGGTTTAGTGCCTTAAATATTCCATATGTCAGCAGCCTGGAAATGGAAGTTTTTTTCGATGTTCTAGTGTCATGAGTAAAGAGCCAATAAAGCAACAGTGCTTCTACTTTCAGGTCTCATGGTCAATTCCCCAAGATTATCACTTGCAAGTGGACCTCTGCACAAGTATATGCAGCTGCATACATTGAGGGTCTCATTATTAGCACTGCTGCTATGCTGTTTTGTTCTTAAGAAACCTGAAATCTGCTTTTCCCTTCTTCCTCTGCAGTTTGACCACAGTTAGAAGCTAAATATGGAGAATATGAGGCTTAAAAGTGCTAAAATTGCAAACAGTTGCATTATGGTAGCTCTCCAGACAGAGATTCACCTGTTTTCACTAAAACACCAGTTTTATTGGCTTTGAGAGCGTATGGACCATAAAGTCTGTATATCTTTCCAGGAAATTCATATGCATCTGTGGCTAATGTGTATAGTTGCATATACTTGGCCTCACTCTGAAAACATGTGGGATAATGCCGTGGATTTAATCTCTGTGCCTTTGGCTTTTTTTTTTTTTTTCTGGATCTGAAGAAATCTTAGTACCTCTTTATCTCCTCCAGGCCTGGCAATATCTGGGAACCACCCAAGCAGAGAATGAACAGGAACTCTTGGCAATCAGTGCTCTCAGACAGTGAGTGTTGTGGTAGATCTTCTGAGCCACACTTCTTGTCTTGTGCATAATGCCTCAAGGACTGTGTGGCTAGTGTTGTGTGCTTTGCCTTGATTATATTATCTCCTATATCTGAGTATATCCCATTTTGATTTAATACTGTAGTTGTTTTTCTTTCTATAACCTGCAGATGCTTGGAACTGCAGCCTGGGAACCTCACAGCACTTATGGCTTTAGCGGTCAGCTTCACCAACGAGTCCTTGCAGAAGCAGGCGTGTGAGACTCTGCGGGACTGGCTACGCCACAAACCTGCATATGCTCACCTGCTGGAGAAGGAGTCAGAGGAGAGTGCCTCAGGGCCAAATCTTGGGCATTCCAAGCGTGTGCTTGGTTCTCTGCTGTCTGAGTGAGTTGGGGGTGTACAAATTTAAGCCTTCAGCTGAAAGGCTTCTTGGAAGGTTGGGACTGGGCCGGGCAGATGTTAGTGGGCAACCCAAGGTCAGCTTGCTCTACTGTGTACAAATGTCCTTGTTCCATGCTTTTCCAGCTCACTTTTTGTGGAGGTCAAAGAGCTGTTCTTAGCAGCTGTGCGCAGCAACCCCTCAACTGTTGATCCTGATGTTCAGTGTGGCCTGGGTGTCCTTTTCAACCTTAGTGGCGAATACGAGAAGGCTGTGGATTGCTTCAGTGCCGCACTTAGTGTGCGCCCCAATGTAAGAAAGGGCAGAGTGGGGGTGCTGGAGGTACCTGGAGGTTTATGGGTGGAGATGCTGTTTATATGAGAGGCACATCTTTTGAAGTGGAAGAGTAAGGCAGATACGTTGGTTAGGGAGGGTTGGCTTGGAGCTTAAAAAGAACCGGTTTGTCTCAGCCGTTTATCTCTGTCCCCTCCTCCAGGACCATCTTCTCTGGAACAAGCTTGGTGCCACCCTGGCCAATGGGAATCGGAGTGAGGAAGCTGTGGCTGCATATCGGCGGGCACTGGAGCTCCAGCCAGGATATATCCGCTCTCGATACAACTTGGGCATCAGCTGCATCAACTTAGGTGCCCACCGGTGAGCATAGGATGGGCAGATCTGCTGTGACCCATGAGTGTGTGTATGTGTGTCCGAGAGAGACCGCAGCAGGTTACTAGGGCAGTGCTGTGCTGTCTGCAGCCTTCCTGTGGCATAGGTAAACAGAGATTGTGTGAAATCTGCCCTGAGAACAAAATGTCAGGCAGATCCACTTGGAGTAGGGGCTATCTGGACTTCAGTTTCTGTTAAGAGATAAAAGGGGGAACTCGGGGCTGGGGGCTTGGAGTTGGCGAAAGATCTGATGAAGAGGGTGAAACTGTTTTGGAGGGGAAGAAGTAGCAGTTTAGAAGCAAATGGGGAGGGGAGTTTGAGATGTACCATCTTCTCCAATAAGCGTGTATATGTTCTCATGTTGACAGTGAGGCTGTGGAGCACTTCTTAGAGGCTTTGCACATGCAGCAGAAGAGCCGAGGTCCACGGGGGCAGCAAGGCGCTATGTCTGACAACATCTGGAGCACTCTTCGCATGGCCCTCTCCATGCTGGGGCAGAGTGACCTGTACAGGGCAGCTGATGCCCATGACCTTCCCACACTGCTTCAGGCATTTGGCCTCCAGCAGTGACGCTGGGATGGGCTCCCCTGTGAGTGCAGGTTTGGCCCAGCCCAGCAGTGACCTTCCCTAGACAGAAAATGTTCACTAGGGTTCACACACACCTTTGCTCTGGTAGGGCAGACCAATGGCAGCCATTTCTTGAAGGACCTTCTGCTGAAGTGTGGAACTTCCCCTGCCTGTCTGTTGTGGCCTGAGCATCTCTGAGCAGTTCACACTATCATATCCGTGGCTGACTGACACTCTGCTAGGCAGATGATCAAAGTGGGAGAACAGCAAGTCTTGCCAGAGTGCATCTGAAGTAGTAAACCAGCGTGGCTTTGAGACATTACGATAGCCATTCTGCAGAGACTAGCTGCTGGACATGTCTTGAAGGCTGGTTGCTTTGGTGGGGTGGGATTGCCATTTGGTGAAACATTGAAACATTCTGGGTTTTCAGTATGCTTCCCCCATGTATGTGCTTGCATGTGTGTATACGTGGGTTGCTAGAAAAAGCTGAGGAGAGCAGTTCCCTTTTCTGGGTAATAGTAAATTCATGGTACAACCAGATGCTAATATCTCAGTGTCTTCATGGGCCTTTTGAGAGCAGTGTGTTGTACTTGTGCTAGGGACGTGGGTGGAGGCCCTTAGCCGGCAGGGGTAAGAAGAGATCCTAGCTCTCAGACTTGAGGCAATGCAACAGGAACAAAAGCCTAAATGTAATCTCCCAGAATATAGTGAGGAAAGGGTCAAGTCTTAATTTTTCACTTGATCGTCTGTCATTGTTTTTCCTTTGTGCAGAAGTTCCCCATCTTGTCTGTACTGAATCTTGTTAATTATAAATATCTGTATATGATTCTGTTGGGGAAAATGTTTTTAATTGTAAAATATTTTGTATAATAGAGCGGGGGGAGAATTAAAATTGCCAAAATTACATCTTTCTCTGTGCCTCTGTTGAAGCTGCGTGCAATGGGTAGTGTAGATCTCTGAGGGTACAAGCCCACTGGAATGCAAAACACAGATCTGCATCTTTGTCTCCCATTTCAACTCAGGTTCTGCTTTATTGATAGCTCATGCAAATGAAGCTTAAAGGGACCTCATTTTGCTGTAGCCAGAGGCTTCAGTTCTGTGAGCCTGCAAAAGAGCTTCACTGTACCAAAAGCTCTATTTTCCTGCTTAGGCTTAGGGGTCAGTGAAGCACCTTTTTTCTTTTTCTTGTTATCTGCTATGAGGGAAGCTGTTACATTTATCACTTCTTGGAGGAACCTGACTGCTGCAGTAGTCAAGACCAGGAGCACTTATCCTTCCTTTTCCACCAGGCACCTGTTTCTTCATACTTCTGCCCCACAGGCTTGTTTCTCGTGCTATATCCTCTGCAATAACAATGAGGAGCAGAGTGTGTGTGGAGGGAGCAGTTCTTACTGTATGTTTTCAGATCCCCTAGGTTCCCTTGTCTCTCATCCAGCACTGTGGCACTGAACATGCATGCGCTGTGTTGAAATTGCTCTAATGCATATGAAACAATTTGCTGCTTGTGCCATCTGAAAGAAAGGAAAATGCTGCTTCTGCTTCCAACTCACACACTTAGCTCTTCTTGTGGTCAAAGATGTGCCTTTTGCTTTTTACTTATTTCTATCCTTCTTTGGTCAGCGGAAAAAAAGTCAGTGCCTATGCTACTTATAACCTGCTGTTCACGTTTTGCATTTTTTCCCCTATGTTCCTCTCTATTCACACTCTCACTGCTTTACGTTCTCTTTTTGTCAGCCAAGTGCCATTAATGCTTTTCTCCTTCATTCCTTAATTGTCAGTTTCCCTCTATTTTGCTCTCTTAACCTTGTGTTTCATGTCCTTTGCTATCACATCCCCTACTGCCTTTGTAGCTAGTCGTCAGCATTTGTTCTTTTTCTGTGTAAATTGTTCTCACTTCCTACCATCCTTCCCACCTTAAATAATCGCCACAGTATCCGCGCTACCTTTGCTGAGGTCAAATCTTCACGAAGACGCTAGTCTGTCTTTCTCCCAGGGCTGAGTATCACAGAATCACAAAATCATCTAGGTTGGAAGAGACATCCCAAGATCACTGAGTCCAATCTCTGACCTAACACTAACAAGTCCTCCACTAAACCATATCACTAAGCTCAACATCTAAATGTCTCTTAAAGACCTCCAGGGATGGTGACTCAACCACTTCCCTGGGCAGCCCATTCCAATGCCTAACAACCCTTTCAGTAAAGAAGTTCCTCCCAATATCCAACCTAAACCTCCCCTGGTGCAACTTTAGCCTATTCCCCCTCGTCCTGTCACCAGGCACGTGGGAGAATAGACCAACCCCTACCTCCCTGCAGCCTCCTTTAAGGTGTCTATAGAGAGCGATAAGGTCGTCCCTGAGCCTCCTCTTCTCCAGGCTGAACAATCCCAGCTCCCTCAGCCGCTCCTCGTAAGACTTGTTCTCCAGACCCCTCACCAGCTTCATTGCCCTTCTCTGGACTCTCTTGAGCACCTCCATGTCCTTCTTGTAGCGAGGGGCCCAAAACTGAACACAGTACTTGAGGTGTGACCTCACCAGAGCTGAGTACAGGGGGACAATCACCTCCCTAGTCCTGCTGGCCACACTGTTTCTTATACAGGCCAGGATGCTGTTGGCCTTCTTGGCCACCTGAGCACACTGCTGGCTCATATTCAGTGGACTATCAACCAGTACTCGCAGGTCCTTCTCTGCCAGGCAGCTTTCCAACCACTCATCTCCCAGCCTGTAGCTCTGCTTGGGGTTGTTGCGCCCCAGGTGCAGGACCCGGCACTTGGCCTTGTTGAACTTCATACAGTTGGCCTCAGCCCATCGCTCCAGCCTATCCAGATCCTCCTGCAGAGCCTTCCTACCCCCGAGCAGATCGACACACGCACCTAACTTGGTGTCATCTGCAAGCTTACTGAGGGTGCACTCGATCCCCTCATCCAGATCATCGATAAAGATATTAAAGAGGACTGGCCACAGTACTGAGCCCTGGGGGACTCCACTAGTGACCGGCCTCCAACTGGATTTGACTCCAATAAAGGTTAAGCTGCCTCTCTCCAGACCATGTCTAACCTTGTCCTGTTAAGAACTGTAAGAATTCTCTTTGGAAACAGATTATTAGTGCTGAGAAGAGCAGCTGAATGGTATCTACGTTCTGGTAACAGTTTACACCTTTTGCCTGCTTTCTGCAATACTGCATCTCTGACCACCTTCAAACCAGATTTGCAATGGGGCTCTAAGTGGCTTGATGGGTGGGAGGGAACATGACCTAGTTTGCGTTTTCATCCAAATCCACATCTTCTGTTGCTAAGCCCTGCTGTCCAGTGGAGGGTGTAGCAGGCACTGAGTATTTCAGGTTAACGGAAAGATAAGGTAGTGAGGAACCTTCAGAGGTCTGTAATCAACTGCTCACAATAGGCCTAATGCGAATGCTAGATCAGGGTGCCTGAGGGCCTTAAATGATTGTGCTCTGCAATTTCCATCTTTATTTTTTGTACTTCTTCTAACAGATGAAACAGTTGTAGGGCCTGTCACCACCAAAAGCACATCAGGAATTCAAGCAGGATCTTTGTTCTTTACCAGTTACATGGGCATCACAGGACACAAACCAGGTCTTTCACAGGGCACTAGGGACGTGCACAGAAGAACTGTATTTAGATATGCAAAGTATTTTATTTTGTTTTAAGACTGTTACCTCTTGTGGTCCCCTACTTCTAGTACTGTATGACATGGCAAATAATTGGTTTGGGGTCAACCTCCTGTAGTTTTATTGATCTTTCACTCCCTTCTTTAGTGTCTTCTTTCTAAATAGGATGGTGCTAGTACTGCCCATTTCTCTCCAGGGGGAGCCCTTTCCCTAGCTCTGTACCCTGGGCTTCTGTATCTTTTCACTTTTACGGTATTATTTCTAATATCCTACATGCCGTAACTTGCTTCAAGGGCTCAGAACACAAACACCCTGCCTCTTTCTTCTCTGAGTCAGACTCAGATCCTCAAAAATCTTTTGGCAGGCAAGTTTGTTGCTGTGGAAGAACAGAAAGCACAGCAGTATTCCCCACCTGCAGCAAAAGAGACAGGCCAGCAAGACAGGACACTTCGTCACAGCAGACTTTGGCAGCTTCTCCGTATCTCTTTTTGACCTAGGCATGTGTTTCACTGCTCCCACAAAAGATAAAGAGAGAACCTTTTGTCCATCACCATTTTGCCTAGTGTAGCAAAACTTTGGTATTTTCTGATGCTTTTAGATGCCTGATTTCAGACATTTGGAACCTTAAAACTCAAAACTCTGTCCATGACTTTAGGAAGAGTTGTAGTTAAGTGATCTCCTGAAAATCTGATGCTGAACAGATAGTTTTTTGAATCTTGTTTGTTTGTTTGTTTGTTTTGTTTTCCTCCTGTATTTCTTAAGCAGAAGTGACACCTAGTGTTGACTCGAGGACAGGTCCTTGTCTGTCATGTTTTTTGCTTGGACCAGGGCAATAAACTTTAGGAGCACAACCTGATGATAAAATTTGTGGGAGGAACAAAATGCTGGATGCCTTTTCTGAATGCAAGACTTTTGTGAACAGGAGAGTCTTTCTTAGCCAAATGTGCTCTGTGGCTTGTTTCCTGGTATCGAGCATCAGATTAGCCTAAGCCTTCATGTTTGTGGATTCCAAGTTAGCAACCATGCTATGGAAACCCAGTTGAACATTTAATAAATGCAGGGACAGAAAGCAATCTTGTTTTCTGACATTTTGAACTAAAGCAATTATTTAGAGAGTCTATTGCCTTTTCCTTTATCTGTGAAGGGAACGTTCTGGGAAGGAAATAACTAGAAAAGCTCTTCCCTTTCCTTGCTGTCTTCTGTATCATGTCCAGTGGGACTCATAAGGCTTTTGTCAGTCTGTATTTGCTTTGCCTCTTTACAATGCATCTTTTGTGGAGCTTACTCCCCATGCAGTGAGTGGATATATGAAGCCCCCATTCAATAGGGTGTTATTGTCCCTCCTCCAGTCTTTGCTGTAAAAGTAGTGTTTTCGGTCCACTTTACTGAGCACTGGCAAAGGGGGAATACAGCAAACACAGTGGCAAACAGGAAGAAAAAAAAAAAAGAGGGGTCTGTGTAAGATAGAAGGCAAAAAAAGAAGGTATCTTTTTCCTCAAGAGTTTAGCAGCGAATGTAGATTTGTCTTTTGATGGGTGGGCTGGAGTTCTGAGGTCCAGTCATATGTTGCATTTTCAGGGATTTTTTTTTTAATTTTATTTTTGAGAAAGGAGTCTGAGGCAAAAGTGTGAAGGAGACTTTTTGTTGAAGAATTACCTGACTGCTACTAACAAGTGTGAAAAAAAGAAGAGCAAAACAAGCCCCCAAAAAACCCACTGTCCTGGTGCCTTGAGTCCATGACTACCAGGCAAAGTAGCAAATGGGAAATAGGGAGATGTAGTTCACGTGTGATTGCCACCCTCCCGCTGCCACCTACCACTGCCTTTTTTAAAGTAAGGAATAAGAAAAGATGAATAATTACTGAGACAAAAACTAAAGTATCCAATGTGACAGAGAAGGTAGGTGTTTTAACCTCCTTACTGAACTAGTGTGGGGTTGAAGCACTTGATGAAGTGAGGAGGGGCTGAGGAAGCTGGATTTATTCAGCTTGGAATTAGAAAGGCTGGAGGACTGGAGGGTCTAACTGATGTCTGTCACTACCTAAAAGGGGATTTTAGGCAGCAAGACTCTTTTCAGAGGTATACAACAAAAAGACAGGAGGCAACAGAGGTGATAGAAACAGGTTGTGCAAGGAGAAATTCTGACTGGACATTAAGGAAAGAAATATTTTTCTGAAGGTGGTATAGCACTGGCATAAGTGCCCAGAGGGGATGGGTGATTTCTGTCCTTTGGAGAAGTCCAGAAACCACCTCAAACAGGTTCTTCACTGCTGTGAGGTTTTACTGATCACGTCACCACCTTGCTTAAGTCCTGGGGTAGGACCTGCCAGTGCAATAACCTCAACGTCTGTCTCTAAAGTGATAAGCCAGTAGAGTTTCTACTGGAATTTCATTCTGTGCAAAAGCAGTCAGCCTTTGTTTCCTGACCTTGCTCTTATTCAATGAGTAATGTTTGACTATTTTTATGTGCTTTAAAAATCTACAGATGGAAAAGCAGTGTGCCAGCATGCTGCAGTATTTTTCAGATGAAATAATGGTGACTCAGGGAAGAACATCCCTTCTGCCGGAGGTACCTGCATTGTGAGTGAAATGCAGCACAGCTTCTCCTATGGGGTCCGTGGCTAGGTCCTTTAAAAGCATTTTACTGTTCTGTTGGAGTAGAACCAGATTTATGGTGAAGTCTTTCACCACAGGGCATGGGCATATCTTACTAGGCTTGACCTGATTGAGGTGGATTTTGGTGAAAGCTGTATTTAGCTTTCCAAGTGTGTTCATCACTGACTTTAAGGCTGTTATTTCTTATGACTTTGTGTATATTGTGGTATTGGACAGTCTTTTTTGCAGGCTCTGTGACTGAAACGAATTTACAATTAGACTTCTTTAAAAGAAAACCAGACAACCAGCGGACAGGCTGTGGAGACACACCTGAAAATGTGAACCAGCTATTCTCCAATGCTAGCAGGCAAATGGAAAGAATCGTGTAATTAATATCTTAAAATCACTTGCTTTTCAGTGCGATACTGAGTTAAAAAGGTAGCATCTCTCAGCTATGGTTACGTACCGTTTGACTGCTTGTTTTTAAAACAGTGTATGGGTTGGATGAAGTAGAAAAATATTGGGGTTGTTAATGGTCATGATTGGTGTTGCCTTTTGTCTATAGTGCTAAATCTAGATAATTTGGGCTGATGGTTATGTCTGGACCACTTTCAAGCTGTATGTGTGAAACTCCTCCATTCTACTCTATTCATCAGCAGAGATGACTGGTCCAGAAACATTTTTGCTAATATGCAAAGCCTTTTCAGTCAGGCAGATGTATCTGCTACTCAAAAATGCAAAGATTACACGTTCCACAGCTAGTTGGTGAGGACTCCCTCTTCTTGGAAATGGCTCGTATGGTGTTGCTCAGTTTGAGTTAAGCAAGGATCAGTCATTGGTCAGTCTTGTGTCTTCTGCTTACTTTTGGTCATTGTATTTTATTTTTTACTTCTGTTTTCTTTTTTTTTATATATATATTTAATTATTTTATTTTAACCAAGATCTATCTGTGGGCTTTTCTTAGCAATGTCTAGTGGGATGGGGAAGGAAGAGTGCGTCTGGAGATGGAGGAAGCTTAATTCAATTTTTCTGCTGTTTTACCTTTTCCAGCACTGTGAAGTGGGTGCATGTGTGCCATCCACAGCTTAGTGTTAAATTATTTTTTCACCCCTCAGTCCAGAAGAAAATGGATTCCAACAGTGCAATGAAGATGAAGCCAACCACAGAGGAAATAAAAGTAAAGAAATGCTTGAGTCTTGATGTATTTGTAAATGATTCTCTGGGAGAAAAAAAATGCACTTTTAAAAAATAAACTCAGTATCAGGCCTAATAAAAATAAAATTTTATGAAAAATATAAAAATCCTTTAGTCATTTTTGTTCCAAATCAGAATAAGTCTTCATTTGTTCAAGTGGCTTTTGCATAATGTAGTTCTGCACATTTTCAAAAACTTTGCATGTTTGTGTTCATCTCGCTCATTCTTCTCTTTTGTCCACTAAGGGCATAGAGGAAGAGGGTTTTTATCATTTTTTCTTTTGCTTTTCTTTCTATTTTTGTTTCTTTTGTTTCTTTCTATTTTCTTTCACTCTCTCTTGTCAATTTTGATAAATATATTTAGATCAATATTGAGAGGAAAAAAGATAACATGGTTTACCCATTACTATTAATTACCCATTACAAGAACAAAAACAAAACAAAACACTGCAAATGTTTAACAATATTTAATAATATTTAATAATCAATCTCCAACTCTTAGCTTCCCTTGTGGTACTCTGCTACGTTCAGTGACTTTTACTTCCTTGTGCACAAAGCACAGTGTAAATGAGCGACTTGAAAATCCATTTTGTTTTTATCCTTGTAACACTGGAAAATATGGCGATTGAAACAAAGACCTCCTTCATTTATGAGCTTGTGAGTGTGTACACAGAGATCCTTTGCCAAGCTTTTGTGTCAACGCATTTCATATGTAGTACCTTTTGATTTTCCTCAGTGCCACAAGAAGCCCCACTGCCAGCTTTGGTGCCCTGCAAAGAGAATGTGGGGGACCTAGGAGTTCACTGTTGCCTGCATCACTCAATAAACAACATACTGGCACGCAAGCAAGAATATATATGTTTTTTTGACAGCATACATTCATCCTAGTCTGGGCTGTTTCAGTCGTTTTTGTTCTGAACTTTCCTCCCTTCTGAGTGCTCATTGTCCTTTCTCTTTCTGCATGGTGGGCACTGTGGCTCAGGCTGCAAAACCACTCTTTTTGCTTGGGAAGTTTTCTACCAGATCAGCATCCTGAAACTTGCTCATTGCATAAAGAAATGAGCATTACGTTCTGCACAAGAAAAAGTGAAAACGCCCTCTAAATAATTAGTAGTTACAGCAATACCTGAAACACAGCTGTTGATTTTGATGCTAGTAGCTGGGATGGAGGTTGCCTGCTAAAGGGTGAGTGATCTTTTTTTATAGATAAATATAAAATAGGTCAATAATTTTTCAATGGATATAACTCCGAATGATTGAAAATATCTTGTGTTTTAATTTTTCTCTTGTACAAAGGAGTTGAAAAATAAGTCAGGAACTTGGTTGGTAAGTCACTTCCATTTCAGGTAACCCAATATCATGCAGCTACCCAGTTAGTGGAAATTTTATATTGAATTTGTTGACAAAAACGGAAGTATTGAAGTGCTATTCTGTGATGTTGGAATGTTTGGGTGGTTTGGCAGGGTTGTTTTGTGCTACTGATGTAGTAATACTTTGAGTTGTAATAACAGCGATGTGACAGCAGTGTAACAGAGTTATGACGCAAGGTTGACAGCAGTGATTTTTGGAGCCAAATATAATATTAGTCTACATTCTTCAAAATACTTTAGAAATTAGAAGTTATATATGTTTGGTAAAATAAGGTCTAAAAAATGTGGTCATTAGATCTTTCTTTGGATTGATGCCTCTGGAAGTTGGGGCATCCTGCTTCTCTTGCATGGTATTAAAATCAGCAGCTGCTCCACTTTGTCAGTAAAGAATGCTGGTTCAGCATCTTGATTTTTGGCTTAAGTAAATTTTTGGCTTGTGCTCGTTCAAAAATGAACCTGTCAGTGATAATAAATGTATGTATTTGGATATACCTAATCTCAGTCTAGTCTGGCAGTGATTGGAGCCCTTGGTTCTTCTTTGTTGTCTTAAACTCTCACGGACCGAAGTCTTGGTGCTAATCTGACCAGTGACCAAGAACAGGCGAGGCCTGGAACAGAAGCAGTAGGCAGAACTGAGAACCAGGATGTAGTGCCCTGGCAGGGACTTCTGTCTGTCTTTATCCAAACTGAGGAACTGTCTGTGTATGTCCCCTCGGGGTCTGACAGTATGCATGAGAGCTTGCAGTGGGTCCATTTTATTAGCTGGTGATGAGCTGCTGGGGACAATTACACGGCTGCAGCACTGAGGGGTGAAGAAGGAGGGGCACTTCACGGCCTGCAAGGAAGCAGCTAGTGCCTGTTTCCCACTGAGCCTGCCCCGCATTCCTGGTGTAGCTGTTCTGGGCAGTGGGGGGTGAGGGAAATCCTCAGGGGCAGAGCAGCCAATCTCGATGCTCTCAAGTAACCAGCACATGATTTCATAGAGGGTCTGTCCAACCTGTACTCTTGGCAGGTGAGGTGGGAGCCCTCATGGCTGCCTTTCATGTCTCCAGGTGAGTCCGGAGGGGCCTGTCCAACCTGACCCCTGGGAAAACATCTGGGAGCAATCTGTGGCTGTTGTGCTTCAGTTGGCCTTGTCTGAGGGAGAAGTAACAAGGCAGAGCGTTTTGGAAAGGAAAGGGAGGCTGCACATTTGTTGAGAAAGGAGGACGAGTGGCTGTGCGTAGAGGAGTGCTGAGGTGCAGTGAAGGATGACAGCAGGTCAGGTCCCTGGACTTTGTCTAGCACTTTCTTGAGAACCTAGTTAAGGAGAAATGGGGAGGTGAGCGCAGAAATTATCAAAGGAGTTGATGTGTGTACTTAGATCAGTGTAATCATGCATGGAGAGCAGGATTGGCTTGTACCTTTGTTAAACACCTTGTTTATGACAAGGTATATCTGTGGGAGAGGTGGCAATAAATCCTGATTGTGTATATTCTTTTGAGGAATTTGCACAATGCTTTCCTTTATATTAATGCCAGAAATGCCAGATGCCTTAATCATTTCTTCAGCCCAGGGTGGTGTTCTTTTATTTATTTATTTATTTATTTATTTTCACATTGAAGCAGTTGCTTGAAGAGCTGGATAATACAACAGTCCCTGATAAGCAGTTTCAAATATAAAATACCTCGTAGGGTAAATAATAATAATAAAAGAGATTGTCAGCGTGTAAATTAACGTTTGCTGCAGCTGCTACAGTTTTCCTCCTTCAGCCTCTGCAGCCCTGTAAGGGATTCTGCTGGCTAGGCTGCAGACCCAGCCAGATAGGAAGGAGTTCAGCTGCTGCTAAGAGGACAGATAGCAGGAACTGCTGAACAGGGAGCAGGAAAGAGAGGGATGGGGGCTGGAGATGAGTGCCCTGGACTATCAGTTCCTCATGTCTCTTCTCAGAGGGATGAGGAGACAGAAAGAGGAGGACTTAAAGAAAGAACAGATCATCAACAGAACAAGTAAGGCCATAGGTTCACAATGATATTTGGGAAAACCTTCCTCTTCCTCAGACAGAACTGAGCATCTGGGATGTTGATTTTAGGCTTGCAGAGCTCCAGGATTAGTTCTTGTATCTGCAGTTTCTAAATAAAGCTGGTTTGCTGCTGGAGGAGCTGACCTTCTTTTTCTCCAGCTGCTGAAGGTCAGGTCCCAGGGCAGGGGAGTTCTCATCTCAGAGTGCACCAGTAAGATGGGATGCTGGCATGCTTTTATGTTCAGACCCACTTAACAAGTGCAAATTAGCTAAAACCAACCCAGCTCCAGGGGCAGGCTGGTTCCCTTCTGGCTGAGAATGGAACAAGTAATGTTGCTACACAGTAGCAGAAAACATATGACATAAAACCCAGTGCAAAGTGGCATAAGAGGGGAAGGTTGATCTAGTTTTAAAATGAAATGACTGTTTTTATGTGGTCCTATTGCTACAGCTGCAGAAGCACCAAGATAAATTTCTCCCAGTTTTTGTGTGAGTGCTACTTGTGATGACATGGAGCATAAAAGACGCTGGTATCATGTCTCCAGGATTCTTAAGTTAGTGACCCTTAGTTTTGGATGCCTCTTCTGTATGCTTTTGAAGCTGACAGTGATATTCTTTTCATTCTGTCCACCTCTGTCAGTCACTAGGATTTACCCTTTTTTGTCTCCTTTCATGGCTGTTTTATGGCTCCACCTGTTCTTTATCTTCCCACAATGACTTGATGCTGTAGATCATCCTTGTATTTAGTGCTGGTGGAGGCCATCCCTTTGTTTTAGGTTGTCCCTTCTTTGTTCTGTCTTCTGATCTGAATTTCCTGAGAAGCTGCATGTTGATGTGCTTGATGACATTGATCTAGGTGCCGCCAATACCTGCCACACTTACAGTAAAACTCCTGCTATTCATTTCTTTTGGTACTTCTACTCAGAGACCAACCCTTTCGTTCTCCACTCAGGTCAATCTTAATGTTTCCATTACAGATGTCTGTGAAAGGAAAACTGAAGAAATTTAGCTTCTTTCAAATCCAGTTCCTGGCATTTTGACTTCTTCTTCCAGTAAGTCCACATCCTCCTCACAAAGTTAAAAACTCAAGCTTCCTTTCTGCTACTGTGAATTACTGTACTTCAGTAATCTTAAGTACTGTCCCTCGTTATTTAATCCCCTGCAGCATCTAAATTTTCTAGATGTGGACTCCATGAATGGCCTTGATCACTTTTGGTTCCCACTCAAACTGTAGTTCTATAAAAATTGGGCACTTGAGAGGGTGCTAGGATGATTTTCTTGCTGTTTGAGCCTTTGAGCAGATTCTGAGATCCTCTTTTGAGTATCTTGCTGAAAGTGTTGGCACATCTCCATTTGTATTTGCTGATGGTGGAGATTTTCCTGGTTCTGTGATACTTTTCATATGAAATACTTCTTGATTTCAAAGAGGAATAAAGCTAACCAAAAGTTCTTTTCCTGTTTACAAGTAATTTTTGTGCAGTTGCATTCAGAATAGAAAATATAGAAGGTGACCTTTATTTTTTAAATAGAAGATATCCTAACAGGAAATACCACATCTCAACTGCTCTGAAATCCCTGAACCATACAGCCATCCTGCCAGGGGTGATAATGAGCCACAGGTGGAGAGGAAAGGGGGTGAACTCCTTTCATGAGTGTCATTCAGGCTGTACTGAGCAGGACTGGCCAAAGACTGGCCAGTTGGATCCTCCATTGGCCTGGTAACTTTCTGTAGAACAGTAGAAAATTACTTCCCACCTCTAACCCCTGTTTTTTGGTTGGGGATTTTTTTATTTTTTATTTTTTTAATGAAGTGCTAGTGAGTTAAACTTATGGAGAAGCCCAACAAATGCCCCAAGCCCCCTGCTCTTTGGCATGAAATAAAAGTGGCAGGAGAGGAGGGGGAGGGTGGGTAGAGTGGAGTGGGAACTTCCACTTTCCAGCAGCAATGAGTTCAGTAGGGAGAGATCATTGCAGCACAAGAAACGGTGCAATTTGGCAATACAGTAAAGCTGATTGCACAGATAGCTGCTGTTAGAAACTGAAGTCTTGCTGCTTTCCTCCAAAGCCCAGAATGTACATTTCTATTGCTCTGCTTCCAACCTCTGCCGAATAGCAAAGGAATGAACCATGTGGAAAACCAAAACCAAACCAAAACCAAAAAAAACCCACAAAACAACAACAACAACAAAAAACAAACCAAAACAAACAGCAACAACAAAACACAACCAAATCTACCAAACAAATAAAACCCCACATTTTTGTGCTACCTTAGTTCTGTGAGTTTGGCACACCATTGGCTCGGACAAGCAGTAACAAAAGAGATGCAGCAGGAGGGTTTGGGTGAAGCTAGTGGCCCTCTTCTTTTGGTGGAGGTGAACTCTCTCCCTGCCACAGCTCCCCATTTTCTCCAGTAACGTCCTACCTGGCAGTAGGGGTCACTTAAACATCATCCTAAATCTATTAGTGAAGCTAAACATTTGCTCATTTGCTTTTACCACTATTGCAGCTTTTTTTTATATTTTTTATTTTTTAACTATTTTACATATATATATATAAATATATATATTTACACCATCATTGTAATTTATCAGCCTATTGCTTGATTTCAAAATTCTGAGATGGATGTTTCTGGAAAAACAGTCTTCTGTTTTTCACTGCTGTGGATATTTGCAAGATCTGGATTGCTCCTGAACTAGCAACAATCTCCTTTTTTCCTTCCACAGTAGCATAGCTTGTCAGCACGCTAACCAATTAACATATGTGAAAACATGTTTCAGAATAAAACTGCAATTCAGAAAATAAGTAAGAATGTTCCTACTGCAGCTCTGCCAGAGCTGCCTCCTTCTGCTTTACTAGCTCTGCATCCCTGTGAATTCTCAAATGGCTACATAGAAGGGTAGGTGGAAATTGAGTTTAAAGCATGCTATTCAATTGCCACCTCTGTCACCTGAATATTGTCAGAGAATATAGGGACTCCAAGTGCGTAATAATGCAAGTCCAAGGTAGGACAGGTCAGAGAGAAGCTTTTTTTTAACTATGATTGTAGTGAAAGCACATTCAGACAGCAACTCCCCCTATACTCCTGTTCTTTGCCAAGTGACTGCAGAGACCTGACTATACTGTTTCAAAGAAAGGAAGAGGTAAGGAAAAAAATCATTCTCATGCTAACAAAGCTACCTCTACATCCTCGGGATGGATGGACTCCAGACAATAGCTTACATGTTGACAAGGCAATATATCCACGCATGGGGGAGATGGCAGTTAACAAGCTACTTGAGGAGTTCACAATTGTAACAATATGGAGATGGCTCTCGGTGCAGCCTGTAAGAGTGGCACATCCAGTATGATCTTAGCTGAGAAGTGGGGATTGGGAACAATCACAAACTGCTAGATTTTAATCAAAAAGAATGCTATTTTAGTTATTGCAAACTTCTTAGCAAGACCTCTAATATCTTAAATAGTAATATTTTTGCTATCAACATATGTCACATGGAAACCCTTTGGAAGACTAACGTGTATTAGATGCACTTCACAAGTAAGCAAAAATGTAAAATGCAGCAAGAATAGATTTCTACAGTCTATCCATCACAAAATGTTTGATGTGCTTTTATTACTGTGATCTGGTTGACTTCTAGAGAGTAAAGAAAAACAAGTATCAAGAGACTAAATTTTATCAAGGTGGTTGCTGTTCAATGGCCTTTTGAACCAGAGCAGGAAGTAGAAATAGAAAAACAAATAAGTTTCACTAGGTTTGACAAGAATTCTGATCCTTGAGGGTGATATCAACTACTTCTCACTTCTGATGGGGTGTTTCGCAAGACTTCTGTGTGAGCTATAAATCTAGGTGAGTTGCGTCTTGCGAATGAACACACCAGACTGGAGGAAGTGCCAACAACTCTCCACATCTGAGAAGCTGGCATTGAGGTGAGATGCATGCTTCTTATGTGAAAACTTTAAATGGCTTCTTGGGTGGCTACTATGAAATGAAGTTGAAGAGGAAGAGGTTTTAGTTTGGGATGAGAGCTACAACATGTATGTGTGGATCTGATGTCTGTCATTTACAGAAGCTTGATGCACCTTTCAGGTAATGAGAAGAACACTACAGGATAACCATACCTAGTAAAGGGAGGGCTTAGAAGGAGACATTGCTACAGAAATTCCAAGGGGTGAAATAAAATATTTTACAGGAGAATCTTGGGACTAGAATCTCTATGTTGTCACAAATTAATTGGTTTATTTAATAATAATTTTATTATTATTAGCAGTAGCAGTACAGATAAGTCATTAGACGTCATCAAAGTCATTGAAGTCATAAAATAGTGTTCTAGCAACCAATAAATTCCACTTTCACTTAGAAGTTAATCGAATGTTTTTTACATACAATATTGTGAGTGGTGAAATGCTGTCAAAACAGCCAACACCTATTCCTAAAATAATTCTCAAATGCAGTGTCAATCATGAATTGAAAGACTCATTGTAAGAGACTAAGAAGCTAAAACAAAAGAATGTCTCAAAAACTCAGCACAAAAGGGTGATAAGGTCAGAAAAGAGGATCCTGCTAGGGCCAGATAGTGCTTTTCTGAGGCCAACTTCCTTATCCTGGGTAACCTTCTGAGACATCTTTTGGCGTCCGTGGATCTGGCAGTTGCGGTAGGAAAGGTATTAGCAATCTGCCACCCCAATTCCTCCCTCCCCTCAAGAAGGTTGTGGGACACAGGCTGCACATATTACCATACAAAGCAGGAACTGGAGGTGGGGACTAGCTGTAATTAGTATACAAAGTGAGAACTGGAGTTGGGTCCAGCTTATAAATAGTGCGACTCAGAAGGGCTTTGTGTGCACCCACCACCATCGCAGACAGAACAGGAACTGGACCAGAGACGTCGCTGGAACCCAGGGTGGTAATCTGGACCTTTCCTCTACCTCTGTCTTTCTCTATCTTCCTCTCTGTCTCCTATGCTATGGGCTATTCAGCCCTTTGCGAAATAACAAGATTTAAATAGCTCCCATTATAGATAACAAGGTTTAATCAATTTCTGTGAGAATAGCTTTTGCTATTTTATTAACTTTTGCTAAAAGCTAATAACACCAAACAACTGATTGAAAAGTTTTATGTCACTTTAATTTACTCCAAGGGTAGCATGAATGTTGGCAGTCTCCAAGAGGGTTTTCTAGAACAGCCCTCTACAGGCGCCCACACTCATCACCAGTCCTTTATTTTATTTAATTATTTATTGAATAGGATATTCCAATAAGATACTAAACTTAGATGTCATTTGAACACATACGTAAACCAATATACACAACTAACAAAGACCCAATAGATTTGATGGACTTCTCATTTTACTCTTAATTTTTTCTTCCAAATTCAAATTTCTACATCATGCGCTCAGTCTTGTCCAGCAGCTGTTTTATTCATTCTTTGCTAGAACTGTTTTAATTGTCCCATTCTTCTTCCTTCCGCTGCTTTGTCTTCTGTCTTTTGTGGAAAGGCTTCTTACAAGTATTGTTTGTTTTCTGTTTTCCTTTTCTGCAGGCTGTCATCTAACTTCTACAGCAACAAGTCCAGATTACGGAAACACTGCTGAGATGGGGAAAATCATCATTTATGAGCACGCCAACTTCCAGGGGTACTCCAAAGAACTCACCAGAGACGTTGCCAATCTGAAAGATGTAGATTGGAATGACTGTATCTCCTCAGTGAAAGTAATTGGACAACCTTGGGTGGCTTATGAGCATGACAACTATAGGGGCCGGTTACTGGTATTTGAGGAGGGAGAGCATAGCTTTGTTGGTGAAGAGATGAATGACAAGATCACTTCTCTGGTGTTGATTACTGAAAATTTACACAATCCACAGATCACTATCTATGAACATGACCAATATCAAGGGAAGAGCAAGGTGATAACAGAACCAACCAATTTGGCTAGGGGTCATTACAATGACATGGCGTCTTCTCATAAAGTCCAGCGAGGTGCCTGGCTCTTGTGTGAACATAGCGATGGAAGTGGTTTTTGCTACATTGCACGAGAGCATGAACACCTTCCAAGTTACAGAGCAATCAATTTCAATGACAAGCTTTCATTTCTGCGTCCCCTTCTCCCTGGAAGTTGTGGTTACTGATGGACTGCAAATTCTGAAGTCCTAAGGGTAGATGTAGCCCTAGAAAGAAGGATGGAACCTAGATCTCTCTGCTTTTTTTTATTTCCCCTTGTGCCATAGAAATACTGAATGGGAGAGCTCTCTTTTATGCTGTGCTGCAGATGTGTATTTCTCAATCCTGTCTTGCACTGTTCTCCTTCCCCATGATGCCAATGAATGTAAGAACTATCATATTTAGTCATATGAAAAAAAACTCAATGATAAGAGATGTGCCAGTGGTGTGTAACCTATTAAACCTGTAACTAGCGTTCCAAAGTACTAAACCATGTAATGTGAAAGTGTTGCATGTTGCTTCTGTTGTTATATGCATAAACATATATATAGTGTATAACCAGAATTGCTGACTTTATATTCTTCTTTACAATGCTCTTGCTTCACAATGACCTCTGCAATTTTTTCTTCTATTCCATTTTGCATTGTTACCAATAAAGAAGATATCGCAGGCAGCAATGGCTGTGTTTTATGGATTGTTTGTGGTTTGACAGATAAATATTGCCCTTATGTGATGAGATTTCTGTGTATTAAGAGAATGGTTCACCCAGTCAGATCAATGAAAAAGATATCTAAGTCTTCTGAAAGATTTTATTTCCTTCCATTTTCATTTGTCAGTAACATTAGTTTCAGGCATGACTCAATGTGATGTCACTCAACATGATCTTGGTAAGTCATTGTCTTATTTATGTTTAAGCTTTGTTAGAGCATTGCATTATATCAATGAATATATTGCTGCTTCTCTCCTGTGAGAGACATTCATTTGTGACATTCAACCAGGCTTAAAGTCTTGGTGAGCATGCTGATATTGCTATCATCATGGCCAAACACAAACCTGGAAACTTTACTGAATTATCACAATATTGATTGTGTCTTAAGGCACTGATCATAGTACCAGTTTATTGTCTTATAATGCTCTCAAATATATAATCAAATGGAAATTTCTGATAAATTTGAATTGATTGGTTGACCACAAGAGGAAATCCAGAGGATTTTTAAACCCTTTTAATCTCGATATGAGGTGATGTATTATTTTGAAATCACAGTGTTTCGATCAGAATGGAAAAACCCTTTCTTCCAAAGAAACCCTTTCTTCCAAACCATTATAATAATCTTCAGAGGTGCCATGTGGTACATTCTACTTCTACCACAGGGCTGACTTAAATGCTAGATCAGGTAGCTAAGTGCCTTCTGGCGTACTGAGTAGTGATGTGGTTTATCACCACCAAAAACATGCAAGGAATCCCAACAGGCCCTCTTTGTTCTTTACCAATTCCATGAACATCACTGAACACAAACAACATCTTTTGTTGGGTAAAGAGGCAAATAAGGCATGAAGATGCAAGCTACCAGAAGCAGAGAGATACAGGAGAAGGAATGATGAAGAATCTGTAGTTCAGTGTTTTGCAAGCCACAGAACTGCCTGGAGGATGACCCATCTACTGTTCAGAGTTCCTTCAAGATTATGATCGTATTTTTACTCTTTACTTCCAAAGTGGCACACTAAAAAACTACATGATAGAGTAACTTTTAAGATAATTTGCAATTAACTGCATTTGCACATGAAATATGCAAGGTCTTATTGAAGATGTGGGATCACATATTTCAGAAACTGTTTTGTCATATACTGGTTTACCTGGAGAATGCAGAGTTGCAGTTCTGAAACATCACTGTTGAATGTCAGCTGCGCTCTCTGAGTCCTATTGTGGCAGTTGTGCAGCTCTGTATTGCAAAGTTTGTCTATCTGAGTGCTGAGCTCCTGTTTGCCACTCTGTTCTTGTATTTATAGCTAGAAGTAAAACCTACAGCATGCAGTGCTATCTATTGTCTGCTGGGCTTTGTCCTATTTTAAAATAAACGTCAGCCACTTGTGGTCCTTTTCTAGGCTCATGTGGGTGGATGCAAATGTACAGTATACAAATACACACCTCCCTGGAGGTGTTCAAGACCAGGTTAGATGAGGCCCTGAGCAACCTGACCTAGTGCGTGGCAGGGCAGGGGAGTTGGAGCTAGATGATCTTTAATGTCCCTTCCAGCTGAAGCCGTTCTATGATTCCATGACTCTATGATCATTCAGGGTTCATGTGTGATGGGACACTTCTTACTACTTTGGAGACAATTTCTGGTTTCCTTGCTTTATTCGCCACAGATCTTCTTTTGAAAGGCCTCCAAAACACAATTCAAAGAACACTCAGAATTGCATCTACTCTAGGCCAAAATAATTTGAACACTGAGAAATTTTCTGAGAAAGCCAACTGTACAAAAAGAAAAGAAATAGTTAAATCCCTTAAACACTTCCAGGGATGGGGCATCCACAACTTCCCTGGGCAACCTGTTCCAGTGCCTCACCACCCCGAGAGAAGAATTTCCTCCTAATCTCTAATCTAAATCTCCCCTCTTTTAGTTTAAAGCCATTACCCCCAGTCCTATCACTACACTCTTTGATGAATAGTCCCTCCCCAGCTTTCCTGTCCCCTTTAGGTATTGGAAAGCCACTATAAGGTTTCCCCTAGTCCCTCTTAAACTAGGCATCGTATAAATATAGAGTAAAAACAGTGATTCCAAAATAAACAAGCATTTTAAGATGTTCATAGAGGGGATTATGACTTATCTGACTTGTGGAAAATGGACTCCACAATCAGTAAGACTGTCGAGTAGGTAAGTTTATTCAGTGCTGGGCAGCACAGGGGGTAGTCCCACCAAAGTTGTGCGCACGCGACGATTTGCCATGCAATTTGCCATGGTTATATGCAGTAAGAGTTACATATGCATGAAGTTTCAAAATGTGCCTATACATATGCATAACCTGTCTCCGCTTCATATTAAACCGAGTTCCAAGGAGTCATTTCCATAAGCTCCTCCCATCTGCGCTTGCGCAGTGTCTCCTGGTAGTGGTCTCTGGGGGTCGTGGGGATGAAGATTGATGACTCTTCCTCGTCACCGCTAGTTGACCTCTTGTCTTTGCACAGACTCAGTCGCTCCTTGGCTCTTGTCCATCCATAGGACCAGTTTCTGCCAGTTTCTTAAGACAGGCTCACACTCTTATTAAGAGACTAACCTTGGTATGAGGGAGGGAGTTAGGAGAATCTTATCAAGTAGAGATAGAGTGCTGATGGCATTAAACTAGGATGCTACTTAGTGTCTTTGCTAACTATGCTGCATTGTGCAAATTAACTAAAGCAAGAAGCCTTGGGCCCCTTACCAAGGTCAGTCTCCTAATAAGAGTGTGAGTGTGAGAGTGGTGACCACCACCAGGAGACACTGCGCAAGTGCAGATGGGAGGAGCTTATGGAAATGACTCCTTGGAACTAATTTAATATGAAGCGGGGACAGGTTATGCTTGTGTATAGGTGCATTGTGAAACTTCATGCATATGTAACTCTTTACTGCATATAACCATGGCGAATTGCCACGTCGGGTGCGCACGACTTTGGTGGGACTACTCCCAGTGCTTCCCAGCGCTGAATAAACATACCTACTGTCCAATCTTAGTGATTGTGGAGTCCGTTTTCCGCAAGTCAGTTAAGGGGCCCAAGGCTTCTTGCTTTAACTAATTTGCACAATGCACAATAGTTAGCAGAGACATTAAGCAGCATCTACTAGTTTAATACTGTCAGCTCTCTATCTCTACTTGATAAGATTCTCCTAAATCCCTCTCTCATATCCACAGTAAAGTACAATATACATTTGAACAGAATTCTGAATAAGGAAAGCTTGTAACCTGTGTTATTCTAGAAAGAGATATCTAGAGAGGGATCAAACAGGATGCACATCACTAAGAAGTGATACACAAATGGGCTGAACTTTTCTCTGCTTAATTGGAAATGTCTGCAGAGCAAGTTCAAACATGTTTGGCTGATCAGAATATAAAATTTAGGCTTAAGGTCAGGTCTTCTCTAAACAGAAACAGCTTGATGACTAAGCACAGCCACTTATTTTGTACCAATGCAGCGTTATATTGCTGAACAAATATTTGATTCTTTGAAAAACAATTTTCAGAACTCAGTTCTTCCTGGAGCCCGTTGTTCATGTTGTCTCGGCTCATGTCTGAGCATGATGCATTGATGGGTTAAGACTCTTGACTGACTGGCAGAACACCAGATGACTATCTTTCAATTCATAGATTTTAAAGTCAGAATTAGCATTCTTTGGGTTGAATCACAGACTATAGATCCTTGTGGTCCTTTCCAACTCTGGATATTCTATGATTAATGATCCAAATTTCATTCATAAAATGCTGCATAAAAGCTGAAATCCCTGCATTAAACACACACAGACACACACAAAATCCAAACCCTCCATAAATATATTCCTGCTTTCTTCAAAATTCTGTAACACATACATCACATTACTGTTCCTGCTTCATTGTTTCTTTTTTCTTACTTGCACCAGAAATTGTTGTTAGGCATATAGGAACTGCTTGCACAGCACCCTATACTCAGATGACCCCAGAGAATTAATTAGCTCTCAGAAGTGAACATGCACAGAGCCTAAGGCAACATAAACTTTAATTTTCACCACAAGTTCTAAGTCAGCCTGAGGAGACACTCCATAGAATTTCATAAGTTACATAAAATTTTGTCTATCTGATTATTCAGCCAAGAAGGATCCTGCCAAAGGACTTCAATTCCAGGTTAAAAATGGCATCCATGGTAACACTGACTGATTTGTTCTAACACAGGCACATTTGTTCAGAGGTGAACCTATGAACCAGTTTTGAAAATCTGATTGCAAAGAAAATACAGGATGGTGTAAAATCTTTTATATGTATTTACATGCAGGCAGTTATTATTTTCCATTAAACTGTAGAGTTATACATTTGAGGGCAAGCAGCAGCTTTTAAAATCCTGGCTAGAAGCTTTAGAGTCACACAAGCAATAACACCAGCTAGTAATCTGTAACCCATAGCATGTGTCTCACAGTGGAATTAACTATGTGGCCCAAACCTTAGGCAGATGATCAACACCAGCTCATGTTCAACATCCTGTCCACCAGTAGGGCAGAGTGAGAAAGAGACAGCCCAGACACAACTAGAATCCCATAATTTCTCTGTTACCCATACACAAAATACTGTTAAACTTGGGGCAAAGTAAAAACTTCACAGTGATAGTAAGAGCAAGAGCCATTGTCCAGAATGAAAATGAAAAAGAAACAGGTTGGGTAGAAAAGAGTAAAACAGAAGAATCCTTTGTTCAGAGACTACATGCAAGTTGGAATTTGGTGGTCAGACTGCTTTTCCATGTGCTTGGAGCACTCTCTGAGGAGTATAAATGGGGAACTGATTTATGCAAGTGTGAGAGAGAAGTGGTTGAAATCATTATGAAAGCAAGGATGGCTGAGTGACCTCAATGTTGAACGAAGCACTTAAGTTAACATCAGAGGACTAACGGACTCGCTCTGCAACTTCATCCCCTAGCAATCAATTTGCAATCTTCTTATATTTTTCTTGGGTTAGCAGCAACCTGTTCTCCTAACTGGTGACCCTACAGTGAAATTTCACTCAAAAATTGTAATCACTGATGAGCGAAAAATTGACAAAGACAAGCAAGAAACAGTGTCCAGCTGTTAAAGCTCAATTGCTTCACAATTAATTTTTCTATGCAGTCAAATATTAATAAATATACTGTATGCAAAAAGAACTGTGGTAACTTTTCAGGGGAGACAGAGAAATTTGTTATGAGCTGATGCACCTACTCTTTGATCTTTTCACATTTTCTTTCTCTGAAAGACAACTTTTTGAAATTCTGAAAGTAAGGCTTGACCAGGAATTAAATTGTGGACAGTAGCTGTGATGTGTCCCAAGCGTATTTCTTACCCTAAATGGGTTGGAAAAATCCAAAGACATTTGTTTTGCAGGAACATTTGGATGTTTTCCTTGAAAAGCTATGAAGAAAGAGGGAAAGAGAGAGAATACCGTAACAGACTAGCCAATAAGTCTGTAGTAATCACGCACATCTATAATGAGATAGGTAGCTGAAACCTTGGTTTACCTGTCAGGAACAAATACATGTGTGAATCAAATTTTTAGCTTAAAGGTGTAAGCAATCATGCGTTTACCATCAAGTATGTATTTCTCTCCAAGGAGAATCTCCATCCTTTACTGGATGCAGGGGGAAACTTAGTTTAAAAAGATGAGGAGAAGGCTGAGGTGCTTAATGCCTTCTTTGCCTCAGTCTTTAGCGGCAAGACCAGTTTTTCTCTGGATACCCAGTACCCTGAGCTGGTGGAAGGGGATGGGGAGCAGAATGTGGCCCTCACTATCCATGAGGAAATGGTTGGTGACCTGCTACAGCACTTGGATGTATGCAAGTCGATGGGGCCGGATGGGATCCACCCGAGGGTACTGAGAGAACTGGTGGAGGAGCTGGCCAAGCCGCTTTCCATCATTTATCGGCAGTCCTGGCTATCAGGGGAGGTCCCAGTTGACTGGCGGCTAGCAAACGTGACGCCCATCTACAAGAAGGGCCGGAAGGTAGACCCGGGAAACTATACGCCTGTTAGTTTGACCTCAGTGCCAGGGAAGCTCATGGAGCAGATTATCTTGACTGTCATCACGTGGCACTTACAGGTCAACCGGGTGATCAGGCCCAGTCAGCATGGCTTTAGGAAAGGCAGGTCCTGCTTGATAAACCTGATCTCCTTCTATGACAAAGTGACACGCTTAGTGGATGAGGGAAAGGCTGTGGATGTGGTCTACCTTGACTTCAGTAAGGCTTTTGATACCATTTGCCACAACATTCTCCTCAAGAAACTGGCTGTTCGTGGCTTGGATTGGCATATGCTTTGTTGGGTTAAAAACTGGCTGGATAGCCGAGCCCAAAGAGTTGTGGTGAATGGAGTCAAATCCAGTTGGAGGCCGGTCACTAGTGGAGTCCCCCAGGGCTCAGTACTGGGGCCAGTCCTCTTTAATATCTTTATCGATGATCTGGATGAGGGGATCGAGTGCACCCTCAGTAAGCTTGCAGATGACACCAAGTTAGGTGCGTGTGTCGATCTGCCCGAGGGTAGGAAGGCTCTGCAGGACAATCTGGGTAGGCTGGACCGATGGGCTGAGGCCAACTGTATGAAGTTCAACAAGGCCAAGTGCCGGGTCCTGCACCTGGGGCGCAACAACCCCAAGCAGAGCTACAGGCTGGGAGATGAGTGGTTGGAAAGCTGCCAGGCAGAGAAGAACCTGGGAGTACTGGTTGATAGTCAGCTGAATATGAGCTAGCAGTGTGCTCAGGTGGCCAAGAAGGCCAACAGCATCCTGGCTTTTATAAGAAACAGTGTGGCCAGCAGGCCTAGGGAAGTGATTGTCCCTCTGTACTCGGCTCTGGTGAGGCCACACCTCAAGTACTGTGTTCAGTTTTGGGCCCCTCGCTACAAGAAGGACATGGAGGTGCTCGAGAGAGTCCAGAGAAGGGCAATGAAGCTGGTGAGGGGTCTGGAGAACAAGTCTTACGAGGAGCGGCTGAGGGAGCTGGGATTGTTCAGCCTGGAGAAGAGGAGGCTCAGGGACGACCTTATCGCTCTCTATAGACACCTTAAAGGAGGCTGCAGGGAGGTAGGGGTTGGTCTATTCTCCCACGTGCCTGGTGACAGGACGAGGGGGAATGGGCTAAAGTTGCACCAGTGTCCTGGTTTCAGGTAGGACAGAGTTAATTTTCCTCCTAGTAGCTGGCAGGGTGCTATGTTTTGGATTAGGATGAGAAGAGCGCTGATAACATGCTGATGTTTTAATTGTTGTAGAGCAATGCTTACACCAAGCCAAGGACTTTTCAGCTTCTCGCTCTGTCCTGCTAGCGAGCAGGCTGGGGGTGCAGCAGGAGCTGGGAGGGGACAGACCCAGGACAGCTGACCCCAACTGGCCACAGGGGTATTCCATACCATCTGACATCATGCTGAACAATATATAGGGGTGGCTAGCCGGGGTGGGGGGGCCGGCTGCTTGGGGATAGGCTGGGCATCGGTCAACGGGTGGTGAGCAATTGCATTGTGCATCACTTATTTCGCACACATTATTACTATTAATACTATTATTATTATTATTATTGTTATTATTTTTCCTGTCTTAATAAACTGTCTTTATCTCAACTCACAGGCTTCACTTTCCCGTTTCTCTCCCTCATCCCGGAGAGGGAGGGGGGAGGGTGAGCGAACGGCTGTGTGGTGTTTGGCTGCCAGCCAGGCTAAACCACAACAACCAGGGGAGGTTTAGGTTGGATATTGGGAGGAACAACTTTACTGAAAGGGTTGTTAGGCATTGGAATGGGCTGCCCAGGGAAGTGGTTGAGTCACCATCCCTGGAGGTCTTTAAGAGACATTTAGATGTTGAGCTTAGTGATATGGTTTAGTGGAGGACTTGTTAGTGTTAGGTCAGAGGTTGGACTAGATGATCTTGGAGGTCTCTTCCAACCTAGATGATTCTGTGATTCTGTGATTCTGTGATTCCCCAGTGGAAAGTTTTCCTGAAGGAGATCCCATACAGTCAGTTGCTATCCTACTTTCCTCAGTTAAGTCCCAGACACACATTCACATTTAATAGCATCAAATTAAGGATATATTTATCTCTGACCTAGTGCATAGTGTCAGGATACATTTATCTCTGACCTAGTGCATGCTAAGTTTCCCAAGTAGCCATCTACCTTTTAGCAGTACCTCCAGTAACTCTGGATTGAAAATCTTGTTGAGAAGATAAAGGAAAAAAAAGTAAAAAAAAAATAGTTATGGAATGTGCTTTAGGTTCTCTGGCTTTAACTGGTGCTCTCTCTTTATGAAGGAGCAAATACAGACAGCAATCCAGAGAGCTTCCACCTAGGCCAGCAGCATGCCACAAAATTGCCTTGGTTTCTGCATAATCCTGTCAGATTACTCAGCTGAATAAAGTCTCAATTTAGAAAGCTTCTGACATATAAATTTTTGGCAATCTGCTGTCCAGTCCATCAACCAGTTCACCATGGCTGCAACTTGTAGCCAGATGGAAAATCTTTTAAAAGGTATTGGGCTTCCCTCTCATAAAGCAAGCTTTGTTTTTCTAAAGCTGTGGTTCCCACTCAAGTTTGTTAGCCATTCACTTCCAGAAGCAGGCTATTCCACTATTCTGGTGCTGGGATACTTGTGCTGTAATGTCAGACCCACTTACATGCAAGCTACTGCGCTTTATAAAGTTTTAAAATCAGGAAATGGCAGCAACCTTCAAATGCATCTCATGCAAGACTTCTGCTTCCCTAGATGGTCTAGATTTCAGAAGTCCACAAAGTAGGGGCAGCACAGGTAGTGTTCATGCGAGATACCACTTGATACCATTATAGCCCCTCTACCTCAATCTTAATGAAGTTAACATTGTAGCTAACTGACGCTTGCATCAGTAAAAACAGCTTCTGTGAAACAGCTTTTGGAAAAGAACCATCTAACAACAGAACATGAATGTTCTTTAACCTGTTTTTCTCAGTAACTAGGAGTACTATATAAAACTAGAGGTCTGTAGTCTTACCATACATGAAGTATAAAGTACACAATTCACCAGAATAATCCAACATTTTAATAATAAAAAGTTAGGATGTACCGATGATTTATCACACATGAAGTGAAATATGAAGGTTTACAACATGGTATTTACCTAGCTTGCAGGTAGTGGCCACAGAATTCATTCATGTTCTGTTATTAGATGGTTCTTTTCCATTCTTGTTTTTCATTGGTTTTAGTGTTAAAACATTTGGGAGTTTTGCACATATACTGCATGAGAGTGGTGATCTCCTATCAGAAGAAGCTGTTGAGACATCTTCTTATCAGAGATGTTGAAACATCTTATCAGAGATGTTGAGATATATTCTTATCAGAAGAACCTGTTGTGATACATCTGCAAAAATATCTTTTTGAAATTCGTGGCTGAAATTTCTTTCCCCTAGTGGTTTATTACTAATGATTCTGACAGTTTGAGAAACCCCTTGCATGTGCCTAGCAGCTATAGGTAAAAGACAGATGTGGAGAGTATAAAGTGATGCTCTTCCGCCAGGCAAATGCATTGTCACCTGGATCTGCATATATGTTATTCCATAGACCAGCAGGCTCTCACCAGGAGTGAAGGAGATGTCTTGGATGATCTTACTAATATTTCTGTTACTAAAATAGTTCAGACATTTTAGTGAATGATTTCTTTAGCATAAAAAGTAACAATGGACCAGAATGATGGAACACTCTCACTCTGTTTCTTGCAGATACTTCTCCTTCTCTCAGCATCCAGGATAATTACTCCATTTTGGTTTGTACTTTCCTCACACCACAGATCTCATTTTTATTTTTATTTTTATTTTTATTTTTATTTTTATTTTTATTTTTATTTTTATTTTTATTTTTATTTTTATTTTTATTTTTATTTTTATTTTTTCTTTCTTTCTTTGCTTCTTTCCCTAGGACACTTGACCTTGTGCCTCTCACAAGGAGACTTGCAGCCCCTACATATTTATGAATGAAAGACATAGCCTGGAACAGGTAATGGAGTGCTTGTTAATCAAGTTTTCAAATGATACCAAACTGCAGGGACCCATCTCTACACTTAGCAACAGGGCTGATATCGAAAGAGATCTAGACAGGCTGGTAGAATTGGCCAATAGACTTGTTATGAAATTCAGTGTGAACAAACGCAAAGACCTGCATCTGGAACGAAGAGACACAGGCTGGGGACTGACTGGCTGGGAGTAGCTCTGCTGAAAAGACCAGGCACTGTTTCTTTTCTCTTCCTTTGCTGTCTTATGTATCTGTAGGAAACCTTGTTATTCTTCACATCCCTAGCCAAGTTTAGCTTCAGCTGTGTTTTGGCTTTCCTGGTCTAATCCCTACAGTCCTGGACCATATCCCTTTAATCTTCCCAGGGTGTATGTCCCTGTCTGCACTGTCTATGCATTTCCTTTTAGTGTTTTAGTTTGGTTAAGTTTGTAATTTACTGTGTTATGAATTCAATTCAATTCAAGAATTCATTAGATGATCCTTCTGATACTTGCTCATTCAGAGCAGAATGTCTGAAACCCTTTGAAAGACCATGACCAGACAGAGGCTACTGAACAGTCATTGGGCTGAATCCTGAGTAGAAGGAACTCCAGCAGATTTTGTTGGATATTGCTTTCTGCAAAGAAGAATTCCAATGTGACTCAAACCGTATGATCAAGCAAGGACACTCATCACACCTGAATAAACTGCTCTTGGTGTTTGTTGCAGGTTGTTCACCTCAGCAGTTTTCTGGAGAAGCAACATTAAAAATAACAAACACAGAAGAGCACGTTTGTTTCCCAAGGTGCAAACCTCATTGTCACAGATTACAGAGACCATGCACTGACCAAGTTTTCAAGAACACACCTAAGGTACTGCCAGTTGTTGACAGTCACTGAACAGGCAAGGGCAGTATTCAGAATGGCACAGGATCTACCTCCGGAGTGCCCTCAAAGGGAGAATTCCTGGGTATGTCACAGCTTGTGTCACTGCACTGTATAAGTTCACCAAGGTAGGGCTGACTGTTGTAGCTGACCATGTAGCTGAGGCCTGGTGGTCTCCTGTCCCCAAAAATCTCCAGTGACATCGCAGACACACAGAGAGAGATAAAGGGAACAAAATAATGCAAATGTTGAATAAACTGAAGGAAAATGTTATGCTAGAAACTTCTTGGAGCATGAGCTGAGCACAAGCTCATCATGAGCACCAGATTCAATTGGTTTGAAAGGGCTGAGCATGGCTCTAAGAAAAGATATAGAAGAAGGGGTCAACTGCTCTCATTGTGGATTCAGACTCACCATCAGCTAGCCTGTGGACCAACAACCCTCCCATCAGCAAGGATATCCTTGATGCCAACTGCCAAGGAAGATGAGATTCAACATGGTATGGCTCAAGCATGGTGAGGACACTCTGGGGAAAACCTATGCCAGATGGGGGGGCTCATGGGACATGGGCAAGAGCAATAATTAGTGTACCTGTGTGCAGCAAAAAGACCTTAAAGAACCAATCAATTGTAACTACCTGTCTAGCTACATTTTTTTTTTTTTAAATTTACCCCCTCTCTGTTTTTCCTTGATTTACATTTCCCATGAGTGATTGCTTGATTAGTCTTAGAATCTGACAGAAATCCCAGATGGCCCTCTCCTAGTACATCACACTTGTGTGATCCCAGGAGGAAAACTTTGCTTTAAGGTCTCTGTGTCCATACCAATTTGAATCCTACAAGCATGTGATCTTTCAAAAAGATTATTAAGTGCTCTGTTAACAACTTTTTTTTTTCTCTTTTTTTTTCCCTGTTGAGAGAAAAGTCTAGTGTTTGGGAGAAATAGTAACTTTGTGCAGGAGGCACATTTTACTCATGTATAGAAGAAAATAGAGGATGGGGAGGTGAAGATAAATAAGATCAGTGGTTCAGGAATCTAAAAAGGTGGAAAAATATGCTAGGAAAAGATAATTTCCATGGACAGAAATGGAATCTGCTGTTAAAGGAAAAATATTAAAAAGAAATCCTATATAAGGTTTTTCTTCAGAATGAACGGGCAAAATTCTTGGATCCATGCTTAGCACAATATTATTATTGTTGCTTATCAGTTGTATGAAGCATTGCTACTAAAGAAATAATTTAATTTCTAAACAGACAGTATAAAGGTACCTACTGCAAATGATGATGTCTACAAATATGTATGTTTGTTGTCTATGTTTCTGCTTTAAAAACATGACTTTTAGTCTGTTTTTACACCATAATAATAGATCTCTATTTATACTCTATTTCTGGTTTCTATGCTGGCACTTTCCTTTCTGTTTGTTAGACAGTAACAGCTTTTTTTATTACTATCTACAATAGTGCCATTTACTTCTATTTACTATACATATAGATACGTGTTATTACATACGTAGATATAGCCATCTCTATACACAAAATATATTATTTTTGTTTTGCTCTAGAAATATTTCAACATGAAAGAGGTATTTATCATTAAGAAAAACAATCTACGGCTAGTATGAGGTATATTTACTATTATTCAACACTGGAAATTATACATCACATGAATTTGCAGAGTCCCTGATATATGGTAGCTAAGTCAGGCATAGTACATGAAATAGCGGGGAGCTCAGCTCAGTCTGACCCAGGGAGTGAAGGGTCCTTCAGGGCTGCTTGGCCTCTGCTGCCATCCTCTGGAGAGATCTTGGATGGAGCCCCAGCGAGCTACCCCTGAGCGTGCTTCCTATGTGTGTTTTGGGGGAATCACTGCTAGTAACAAAGCCAGGCTTTCATTTAGAGGGTGAACTTTACAGACGGAAATAAATGAGCAATGAAGGTGAACCTACTGTGCCATGAGGAACTGGTTGCCTTCATGTGCAACAGCCTTATGCTACAGCCCGTGGCACTCAGGCCAGGAGCCTGCCTATGTGAAGAGTTTTAGAGAAAGAATACAAGAAAATCCTTTTTTATTGCTCTGTAATAGTCCTTGTTAGAGAAGTTAAAATGTAGAACAAACATTTCTGGAATATCCTTATTTACATAGTTTACATAATTCATCTCTATTAATTGCAGACTACAGTGGTTGGTATCAGATGATTTTGGTGACTATAGCCTGAACACCTGCTCTTAAAAAATGAATAATAGCACTCACTGCCTCTATTCATGTTATTTATTTATTTATTTGTGTGTGTGTATGTGTTGACCATGCTCCTGGACCACCAAAAAGGAATGGGTACGAGAAGGGATGGTTGGCTCTTCATTAATATTTTAAATTAATCCATATTTGCGGTATTTGAGCAAAACTCTGCAAAAGTTGCCCAGAATTTCTGTAGAACTCTCTACTGAACTCTCATTGTAATTAATAAGATATCAAGGATTGTTGCTAAGCAAAAATGACATTGTCTGGAGTTCAATATACCATTGGATAAAGCTATTGGCTGACGGTGAATGAATATGACAGGAATATAAAGGAATGGTAGCAGAAACAGCTCCCATTCAACATCAGCAGCTGGGAAGGGAAGCATATTAAGATATCCTCTGTGTCAGAAGCTGTAAGCAAAAGTACGGATTCATTTCTTATTTTTCAGTTGTCCGTGGATTTCCATGTCACCAGTCTTGAAAATATCAGTGGATGAAATATTCATTATCCGGTACTCCTTCTGGTGCTGCACTGACATGTAGTGAAGGAGTTCTTAATGTCCAGCCCAAACCTCCCAAACCACAGTCTTGTGTCAGGGCAATTATTACTATGAGTGGGTGAAGGCTTTTGCAAACACCAGAATAATACCATTATTGAGTGCAACATACTGAGATTATGGTTAGTGCAGACAGTGAAAGCCCATTTGTTAACAGTGACTTTGTGTAAGGATTGTCCACAACACAGCATTGCATTATTTTAGTCAAATAATTTGCTACTACTAATGGCTAGGTAGATGTAAATTTTTCATCAGAAATCCTTTCTCTCCTCCAAGAAGAGGTGCAGATTATAATAAGAGGAGTAGTTTGCTAATGTAGCAAAAATATCTCCCCTCAGTGACTCAAGGAGACAGAAGCCCTTCCCTGTAGGGGGTGCAACTACTCTAAACAGGGCTGTTTGATAATTTTTTTTCCATGTTCCTTATTGATGTAACTATGCCCCAGAGCACAAAGTAATAACCTCACACCCCACAGTGGCTCAGCACTGCAACAGGTGCCCTAAGCTTCCACCTTTGAGATGCTCAGAACACACCTGGGCAAGGCTTTAAGGAACCTTACGTAACTTTGGACTCGGACCTGCTGCCAACATGAGACTGGACTAGAGAACTCCAGAGCTCCCTTCCTCCCATATCTTTTCCTGTAAATCTGTGATTCCGGCCTTAGGCCTCAAGTTGGTGTTTGGGGATTTAAAAATTTTTTTTTTTTTTTTGCTGATAAGAAATAGCTTTCTTTTTTACTTCTTCTAGTCAAACTGATTTTTTTCAGGATGTTGTTTTATTGTTTTTGACACAGAAGAAGTAGAGCATTCTACAATAACTGCAGGAAAAAAGGGAACTCACATGGTATCTGCTGATGTGTAGGGTTTCAACATAGAAGATGTTCTTCCGAGAAAGATCATGATAGTTCCTGAAAATATTTTTTCAGCAATAATGAAACAAATCATAAAAATTTATCCAGTTCAACCCTGGTAAGCAGCTAAGCATCATGGAGTTGCTTGCTCACTCTCCCCAAATATGATGGGGGAGGGAATCAAAAAGGTAAAAGTGTGAGAATTCATGTGTTGAGATAAGGACAGTATAATAAGAAAGGAAGGAAGGAAGGAAGGAAGGAAAGAAGGAAGGAAGGAAGGAAGGAAGGAAGGAAGGAAGGAAGGAAGGAAAGAAGGAAGGAAGGAAGGAAGGAAGGAAAAGCACAGAAAAGAATAAAAAATAAGTGATGCAAAATTCATTTGCTCACCACCAGCTGACTGAAGCCCAGCCAGTCCCTGAGCAATAGCAGCTCCCCCAGCAAAAACCCTCCCATTTTTATTGTTGAGCATGAGGTCTTATGATATGGAATATTCCTTTGGTCATTTTGGGTCCTGGCTGTGTCCCTTCTTAGCTTCTTGTGCAACCCCAGCCTGCTCCCTGGTGGAGCAGTGTGGGGAAAAGAAAAGACCTTGCTGCTGTGTAAACACTGTTCAGAAATATCTAAAAAATGATGTGTTATCAATATCATAGGAAAAAAAAAAAGCTTCATCCTAAATCTAAAACATAAAGTTTTGGAAGTATAAAGCTTCATCCTAAACCCAAAACATAAAGTTTTGGAAGTATAAAGCTTCACCGTAATTACAAAACACAGCACCATATCAGCTTCTATGAAGAAAACTAACTATCCAACAAAAAACAGGACAATGTTTCACAGAACAAAGACATAAGGGAGATAGACTACTGGAGTCACTCCCTACCTTCTGTGAGACAGAACCAGAAGGCAGAAGGGACACTCAGTGGATGCGTTTCCCTATCCTCTCCCCACCTGTCTGAAAGCACTGACCTAGAGGATAAGGGGCAATGGCAACAAGTCCCTGCCCAGCACAGCAAGCACATCCCCTCAGGAACTTTGCCACCTTCCCATGTGCTGTGCACAATAGGTGTGAAGCTTTGCAGATTGATCTGAACAATACTGAGGAACATCTGGCTTGGTACATCTGGCTTGGAGGTGACACTGAGGTCATGTCAACCTGCACCCTGCATTAAAATAGCTCCCTCCAACAAAAGAAGTGGAGTCGTCGTGGGAGACTCACTTCTAGAGGGAACAATATGCAGACCAGACCCGCTTCATAGGGAGGTCTGATGCCTCCCTGGGGCCTAGATTAGGGACATGATGAGAAAGCTTCCTAACCTATAGCCCTTGGACTATTACTTTTTAGTGATTTTTCAGGTAGGTGGTGATGAAGCTTCAAGACAAAGTCTGAGGGCAATCAAAAGAGTCTTCAGGGCCTTGGAACAACTGGTTAAGGGGTCAGAAGCACAGGTGGTGTTTTCCTCTATCCCTCCAGTTGCAGAGATTGACAACGTGATTAACAAGAAGAGCCACAAAATGAGTATCTGGCTTGGAGCTTGGTGTCATCAGCAGAACTTTGGGTTTTTTGATCATGGCTCATTTCACAAGACACCAGGCCTTCTGGCAATGGAAGGGGTTCACTTGTCTTTAAGGGGAAAAGTATCTTTGATCAGGAGTTAGCAGGCTTTAAATTAGATTTGAAGCGGGAAAGGGATAAAACTAGGCTTGACAGAGACAAGCCTGGGGGTGGTACAACAATTGTTACAGGGTGGTGTGCTAGCAAGGTCCATCACTCTGCTGCCTCTGTTGAGGTAGGGGATGGAGAACCATGTGGCAGCAGAGGCACTAGGGACATTAATGGGTTAGAAATCACAAAAGTGTCTGGGAATGGTCATGCAAGAATTAGGGCTTCTCCACCCAGAAAGGTGGCAGGATCTCTAGCCCAACTGAAGTGCATCTACACCTATGCAAGCAGTATAGGCAACAAGACGGAGGAGCTGGAAGCCATTGCAGAAGAAATTCTAACTACGAAATAGTTGCTACCTCTGAAACATGGTGGGATGCCTTGCATGACTGGAGCACTGCAATGGATGGCTACAAACTCTTCAGAAGGGATAGGGTAGGAAGGAGAGGTGGTGAGGTAGCCCTGTATGTTAGGGAGTGTTTGGATTGTCTTGAGATTAATAATGGAGATGACAGGGTTGAATGTTTACAGGTAAGAATCAGGGGGAAGGCCAATGAGGCAGATGTCCTGGTGGGTGTCTGTTAGAGACCACCTAACCAGGCTGAAGAGGCAGACAAAATATTCTACAAACAGCTAGGAGAAGTCTCTCAATCGCTAGACCTTGTTCTTAGGGGGAACTTCAACTTGCCAGATGTCTGCTGGAAATATAACACAGTGGAGACGAAACAGTGTACGAGGTTTCTAGAGTGTGTGGACAACTTCCCTACACAGCTGGTGAGTGAGCCAACTAGAGACGGTGCCCCTCTGGACCTTTTGCTTGTAAATACAGAAGGACTTGTGGGTGATTTGAAGGTTTGAGGCTGTCTCAGGCACAGAGATCATGAATTAATTGAATTTTCAGTTCTTGGAAAAGTAAGGAAGGGGGTTAGAACTGTCATCTTGGACTTCCAGAGGGCAGACTTTGATCTCTTTAGGAGACTGGTTGGTGAAGTCTCTTGGGAGGCAGTCCTGAAAGGCAAAGGAGTCCAGGAAGGCTGGTAACTCTTCAAGAAAGAAATCCTAATGGCACAGGAGCAGGCCATCCCCACATGCCAATAGATGAGCCAGCACGGAAGACCTGCCTGGACTGAACAGAGAACTGTGGCTAGAGCTCATGAAGAAAAAGAGGTTTTATGACTTGAGAAAGAAGGAGAGGGCCACTAAGGAGGACAAAAAGGTGTGGTGATGCTGTGCAGGGACAAAATTAGAAGGGCCAAAGCCCAATTTGAGGTCGGTCTGGCTATTGCTGTTAAAGACAATTAAAAAAAGTATATTATAAATATGTAAGTAAGAAAAGGAGGACTAAGGAGAATCTCCATCCTTTATTGGTTGTGGGGGAAAACATAGTGACAAGAGACGAGGAAAAGACTGAGGCACTTAATTCCTTCTTTGCCTCAGTCTTTAGTAGCAAGACCAGTAGTTCCCCAGGTACCCAGCCCCCTGAGCTGGTAGCTAGGGACGGGGAACAGAATGAAGCCCTCATAATCCACAAGGAAATAGTTAGGGACCAGCTAAACCACTTAAATGTATGCAAATCTATGGGACTAGATGGGATCCACCCAAGCAGGGTGCTGGCAGAAGTGCTCACCAAGCCTCTTTCCATCATTTATCATCAGTCTTGGCTATCAGGGCAGGTCCCAGTCAACTGGCAGCTAGCAAATGTGACACCCATCTACAAGAAGGGCCAGAAGGAGAAACCAGGAAACTACAAGCCTTTCAGTCTGACCTCTGTGCCAGGGAAGCTAATGGAACAGCTTATCTTGAGTGCCATCACACAGCACTTACAGGTCAACCAGGTGATCAAGCCCAGTCAGCAAGGGTTTATCAAAGGCAGGTCCTGCTTGATGAACCTGATCTCCTTCTACAACAAGGTGATGCACTCAGTAGATGAGGGAAAAGCTGTAGATATGATCTACCTAGACTTCTGTAAGGTTTTTGACACCGTTTCCCACAGCATTCTCCTGAAGAAGCTGGCTGCTCAGGGCTTGGACATGAGTATGCTTCGTTGAATTAAAAACTGGCTGCATGGCTGGGCCCAAAGAGTCAAGTTGAATGGAATTAAATCCAGTTGGAGGACAGTCACTAGTAGTGTCCCCCAGGGCTCAGTATTGGGGCCAGTTCTCTTTAATATCTTTATCAATGACCTGGACGAGGGGATCGAGTGCACCCTCAGTAAGTTTGCAGACGACACCAAGTTAGGTGCATGTGTTGATCAGCTCGAGGGTAGGAAGACTCTGCAGGACGATCTGCATAGGCTGGACCGATGGGCTGAGGCCAACTGTATGAAGTTCAACAAGGCCAAGTGCTGGGTCCTGCGCTTGGAGAACCGCCCCGTGCAACACTACAGGCTGGGGAGAGAGTGTCTGGAAGGCTGCCTGGAGGAAAGGGACCTGGTAGCATTGGTCAATAGCTAGCTGAACATGAGCCAGCAATGTGCTCATGTGGAAAAAAGGCCAACGGCATCCTTGCTTGTATCAGAAATAACGTAATCAGTGGTTCTAGGGAAGTGATTGTCCCCCTGTACTTGGCTCTGGTGAGGCCACACCTTGAATACTGTGTTTAGTTTTGGGCCCCTCACTACAAGAAAGACATCGAGGCCCTGGACCTCATCCAGAGAAGGGCTATGAAGCTGGTGAAGGCCCTTGACCACAAGTCCTATGAGGAGCAGCCGAAGGAACTGGGGTTGTTTAGTCTGGAGAAGAGGAGGCTCAGGGAAAACCTTATTGCTCTCTACAACTACCTGAAAGGAAGTTTTGGGAAGCTGGGGGTTGGCCTCTTCTCACAGATAACTAGTGATAGGACTAGAGGGAATGGCCTCAAGTTGTGCCAGGAGAGGTTTAGGTTGGAAATTAGGAGACATTTTTTCTCAAAAAGAGTAGTCAGTCATCTGTGCAGTAGCACAGATGAGCTCTCTTTCTTCAAGGCTCGCAGATATCACTGCAGCTTCTAGTTTGCAGTTTCATATAGTATTATAGTATTATAGAACCACAGAACCCTAGAATTTTCTGAGATGGAAGGAGCCCACAAGGATCATCAAGTGCAACTATTAGCTACACACAGGATTACCTAAAAATTAAATAGTATTTCTGAGAGTGTTTTCCAAATGCTTCCTGAACTCACAGGCTTGGTGCCATGACTACTTCCCTGCGGAGCCTGTTCCAGTGCCTTACCATCCTCTTGGTAAAGAACCTTTTCCTAATAACCAACCAAAACGTCCCCTGATGCAGCTTCGTGCCTTTCCCTCAGGTCTTATCACCAGTCACTAGAAAGAAGAGATCAACGCTTCCCCTTTCGCTCCCCTCATGAGGAAGCTGTAGGACTCCATGAGATCACCCCTCAGTTTCCTCTTCTTTAGGCTGAATAAACCAAGTGACCTCAGCTGCTCCTCATACATCTTCCCTTCTAGACCCTTTACCATCTTTGTAGCCCTCCTTTGGACATTCTCTAATAGTTTTATGTCCTTCTTATATTGCATCCAAAACCGCACACAGTAGTCGAGGTGAGCCTGCACCAGCACAGAGTAGAGCGGGACAATCACTTCCCTTGACGGGTTAGCCATGCTGTGCTTGATGCACCCCAGGGTATGGGTGGTCCTTTTGGTTACCAGGGCACACTGTTGACTCATATTCAACCAGAACCCCCAAGATCCCTTTTTGTGAAGCTGCTCTCCAGCTTTTCATATCCCAGTTTGTATGTATATCCAGGATTTCTCCATCCCAGAAGCAGAATCTGTCACTTGCTCTTGTTGAACTTCCTGTGGCTGGTGATTGCCCAGCCTTCTATTCTGTCAAGATCTCTCTGCAAGGCCTTTCTACACTTGAGATAGTCAACAGCTCCTCCTAATTTAGTATAATCTGGAAACTTTCTCAATACGCACTTAAGTCCTGCATCCAGATCATTCATAAAAACATTGAAGAGATTTGGCTACAAAATGGAGCCTTGGGCAGCCCCACTAATGACTGGTTGCCAGTCTGATGTAACCCCATTTATTATAACCCTTTAAGCCCAACCCATCAGCCAATTTTTCACTCATCATATTATATATTTGTCTAGCTGTATTCTGGACATTTAGTCCAGAAAGATACTGTCAGAAACAGCATCAAAAGCTTTGCTAAAATCCAAAAATCACATCTACTGGCTTCCTTGATTCAACTAGATGGGTAACCTTTTCATAAAAGGAAATTAAGCTGGTTAAGCAAGACTTTCCCCTCATGAACTTGTGTTGATTATGACCAATGACTGCATTGTCTTTTAGGTTTTTTCAATAACTACCAGAACAATCTTCTCCATAATTTTACCAGGCACTGAAGTGAGAGTGACAGGCCCATAATTAGCAGGGTCTTCCTCCTTTTCCTTCTTGAAAACTGAGACATTTCTCCCACTTCCAGTTGATTGGGAGCTCTCCAGATTCCAAAGATCGTAGTACAATTGAAGTAGTAATACAGATAAGTCATTAAACTAGTATTCTAACAACCAATAAATTGCACTTTCATTTAGAAGTTAATTGAATGTTTCACTAGTTTTTTACATACAATATTGTGAGTTGTGAAATGCTGTCAAAACAGCCAACACCTATTTCTAAAATAATTCTCAAATGTAGTATCATGAAATGAAAGACACTGAAAGTGACTGAGAAGCAAAAACAAAAGAATGTCTCAAACACTCAGCACAAAAGGGTGATATGGTCAGAAAAGAGGATCCTGCTAGGGCCAGATAGTGCCAACTTCCTTATCCTGGGTAACCTTCTGAGACATCTTTTGGCGTCCGTGGATCTGGCAGTTGCGGTAGGAAAGGCTCTAGCAACCCCCTCCTCTTCCCCCCCAATTCCTCCCTCCCCTCGAGAAGGTTGTGGGACACAGGCTGCACATATTACCATACAAAGCAGGAACTGGAGGTGGGGACTAGCTGTAATTAGTATACAAAGTGAGAACTGGAGTTGGGTCCAGCTTATAAATAGTGCGACTCAGAAGGGCTTTGTGTGCACCCACCACCATCGCAGACAGAACAGGAACTGGACCAGAGACGTCGCTGGAACCCAGGGTGGTAATCTGGACCTTTCCTCTACCTCTGTCTTTCTCTATCTTCCTCTCTGTCTCCTATGCTATGGGCTATTCCGCCCTTTGCGAAATAACAAGATTTAAATAGCTCCCATTATAGGTAACAAGGTTTAATCAATTTCTGTGAGAATAGCTTTTGCTATTTCATTAACTTTTGCTAAAAGCTAATAACACCAAACAACTGATTGAAAAGTTTTATGTCACTTTAATTTACTCCAAGGGTAGCATGAATGTTGGCAGTCTCCAAGAGGGTTTTCTAGAACAGCCCTCTACAGGCGCCCACACTCATCACCAGTCCTTTATTTTATTTAATTATTTATTGAATAGGATATTCCAATAAGATACTAAACTTAGATGTCATTTGAACACATACGTAAACCAATATACACAACTAACAAAGACCCAATAGATTTGATGGACTTCTCATTTTACTCTTAATTTTTTCTTCCAAATTCAAATTTCTACATCATGCGCTCAGTCTTGTCCAGCAGCTGTTTTATTCATTCTTTGCTAGAACTGTTTTAATTGTCCCATTCTTCTTCCTTCCGCTGTTTTGTCTTCTGTCTTTTGTGGAAAGGCTTCTTACAAGTATTGTTTGTTTTCTGTTTTCCTTTTCTGCAGGCTGTCATCTAACTTCTACAGCAACAAGTCCAGATTACGGAAACACTGCTGAGATGGGGAAAATCATCATTTATGAGCACGCCAACTTCCAGGGGTACTCCAAAGAACTCACCAGAGACGTTGCCAATCTGAAAGATGTAGATTGGAATGACTGTATCTCCTCAGTGAAAGTAATTGGACAACCTTGGGTGGCTTATGAGCATGACAACTATAGGGGCCGGTTACTGGTATTTGAGGAGGGAGAGCATAGCTTTGTTGGTAGAGAGATGAATGACAAGATCACTTCTCTGATGTTGATTACTGAAAATTTGCACAATCCACAGATCACTATCTATGAACATGACCAATATCAAGGGAAGAGCAGGGTGATAACAGAACCAACCAATTTGGCTAGGGGTCATTACAATGACATGGCATCTTCTCATAAAGTCCAGCGAGGTGTTTGGCTCTTGTGTGAACATAGCGATGGAAGTGGTTTTCGCTACATTGCACGAGAGCATGAACACCTTCCAAGTTACAGAGCAATCAATTTCAATGACAAGCTTTCATTTCTGCGTCCCCTTCTCCCTGGAAGGTGTGGTTACTGATGGACTGCAAATTCTGAAGTCCTAAGGGTAGATGTAGCCCTAGAAAGAAGGATGGAACCTAGATCTCTCTGCTTTTTTTTATTTCCCCTTGTGCCATAGAAATACTGAATGGGAGAGCTCTCTTTTATGCTGTGCTGCAGATGTGTATTTCTCAATCCTGTCTTGCACTGTTCTCCTTCCCCATGATGCCAATGAATGTAAGAACTATCATATTTAGTCATATGAAAAAAAACTCAATGATAAGAGATGTGCCAGTGGTGTGTAACCTATTAAACCTGTAACTAGCGTTCCAAAGTACTAAACCATGTAATGTGAAAGTGTTGCATGTTGCTTCTGTTGTTATATGCATAAACATATATATAGTGTATAACCAGAATTGCTGACTTTATATTCTTCTTTACAATGCTCTTGCTTCACAATGACCTCTGCAATTTTTTCTTCTATTCCATTTTGCATTGTTACCAATAAAGAAGATATCGCAGGCAGCAATGGCTGTGTTTTATGGATTGTTTGTGGTTTGACAGATAAATATTGCCCTTATGTGATGAGATTTCTGTGTATTAAGAGAATGGTTCACCCGGTCAGATCAATGAAAAAGATTTCTAAGTCTTCTGAAAGATTTTATTTCCTTCCATTTTCATTTGTCAGTAACATTAGTTTCAGGCATGACTCAATGTGATGTCACTCAATGTGATTTTGGTAAGTCACCGTCATCTTGGAATGGGTCCAGAGGAGGGCCACTAAGATTATCAGAGGGCTGGAGTACCTCTCCTTTAAGAAAGGTTGAGGGAACTGGGCTTGTTTAGCTTGGAGAAGAGAAGGCTCCGGGGAGACCTCATTGCAGCCTTCCAGTACTCAAAGGGAGTGTATAAACAGGAGGGAGAACACTTGTTTACATGTGTTGGTAGTGACAAGGGACAAGGAGGAATGGTTTTAAACTAAGACAGGAGAGATTTAGGTTGGAAATTAAAAGAGAGTTTTTCACTCAGGGGGTGGTGAGGCACTGGAACAGGTTGCCCAGAGAGGTTGTGGATGCCCCATCCCTGGAGGCATTCAAGGCCAGTCTGGATGCATCTCCGGGCAGCCTGCCCTAGTGGTTGGCAACCCTGCTCAGAGCAGGTGGGTTGCAACTAGATGATCTTTAAGGTCGTTTTCAACCCAGGCCATTCTATGATTCTATGATTCTATGATTCTATGATTCTATGATTCTATGATTCTATGATTCTATGATTCTATGATTCTATGATTAAGCTTTGTTAGAGCATTTCATTATATCAATAAATATATTGCCGCTTCTCTCCCATGAGAGAAGTGTATAATTCCATTTGTGACACTCAACCAGACTTAAAGTCTTTGTGAGCATGCTGATATTGCTATCATCACGGCCAAACACAAAATTGATTGTATCTCAGGGCACTGATCATACTAACAATTTATTGTCTTCTACTGCTCTCAAATATTTAAGCAAATGGAAATTTCTGATAAATTTGAGTTGATTGATTGACCGCAATAGGAAGACCTGAGGATTTTTAAACCTTTTTTATCTCGATATGAGATGATGTATTATTTAGAAATCACAGTTGAAATCACAAGCCAAATTTCTGCCTCACTTGCTTGACTTCTGACGCATGAGAATTGCCTTTTCCTGCATTCCTAAGAGACGGCTCTTAAAAAGTGACCAGTAACGAGGTTAGGCATGTATCCCAGAGACACACACATACACATGCTAAAGACAATGACATGGCCAACCACACAGGCTGCCTTAGACAAGGTACTTCAACAATATCCACACGTAACACTGCCAGGTCTCACATAAAACAAGTATAGACAGCCAAGTCCTCCATCTAAATATAATGCTAATTACAGCACTGCAAAGTTGTGACATCTTATTTTCTACAATGGTAACAGTATTCCTTACCAGTTCAATTGCTGTAATTCTGAATTTGGCTTTAGGTTTCACTGGCAAACAAAAGCTTGTGTTTACAGTTTTAAGTAACATACTCTTTTGAGACCATTCCTGGACTAAAGTGAATCACAAAAAAAAAATTCATCCTAACAGACATTATTGTTTCTGGGTAGAGATGTGAACATCTGCCTAATGCTGGCAACAGCATCAAACTTTACACACTCAGCTGACTACACAGAAAGGCTCCTACTCCTGAATTTTCAGAATTCAGGTTTTCTTCCTCACTGTAGTACAAAAAATGATTTTGATTCACTTATTTGTCTGAATGTCAGCACACTATTCTGCCTATTCACCTTCCTTTGCAATAATTTTCAAAATTCCTGTTTTTCCATTTTCCCCTTTAAAGAAAAATACCATAAAACAAGTAGCAACACTCAGTCTTGGTCTAGTCCAACTTTTCCCATGCTAGTTTTGATTTGGGCCTGATGTAAGACGTTTACAAATCTCTGTTCCCAGTGACTTCACCATTTATTTTCAGGGTGACCTTTTGCTGTCCATTCAATATGCATAGCTAATTGAAAAGTAGAATCATAATTTCACCATACAGCATTTCCATTAATCCATAGCCCTCAAATTCTGCCCCCCCTTTTAAATTATTATTATTATTATTATTATTATTATTATTATTTAAGTTTAAGATGAACAAAACCTCCTGAAAAGAAAATTTGTAGCAAGAATGTTCACCAGGAAAGGAACAGTTCTTCTGGGAATAGTCATTCAGCTTCCAAAATCAGACAGGGCAAGTAGTGAGTTGAGAAAGCGAAAAAAGTGAAGTGAAGTGAAGTGAAGTGAAGTGACGTGACGTGAAGTGAAGTGAAGTGAAGTGAAGTGAAGTGGAAATGAAAAAAAGATTGTTGCCCCATCTTGGTAAAAATGAAAGCCTTAAATTGGAGCATGTTGAAATATATATATATTTAATTGTTAAATACAATTATATGCATTATTGATTCAAATGAAGTTGATCTTCTGATTTCAGTATGTGGCAGAAGCGTTGAGAGGTGCATATCAAGACTCTTATCTTTGTGACCTCTCTAACTTAGATGACATGAACCCTACCCTCTTCAGGCACCTAAAGGCTGTTCTATCAAAATCCAGAATTAATAAAATCAGTGTTTAATAACATGCAAACTTTACGCGGTTCCATCTCTGATATTTCCAGTTGGAGTTTAATAGATTTCTGTAATCTCATATTCTTTAAAGCCATAGTTGGCCTGTCCTAACTGTAACTACAGTTGTATTCAAGCATATGAGGCTGGTGAGTATAGCTTTACCTGATATAGTGTAAATAGTAGGATCACCTTCACCGGTTGACTCCTTGTCTCTTGAGACCATAAGAGCTGCTGCGTGATGATTTTCATTTGTCCAGATCCTCAGAGAGAAAACGTTGTCCATTAGTGCACTTCTGATGATACAGAAAAAAAAAAAATTGTACACCCAGCTTTCTGTTCATTTGTCTCATTGATGAACTTTCATATCTGTAGCCCCTTTGAACTGACTGATCTTTTATTCTGAAGACCTAACCACTGTGACCTTAAAGTAGTGAGTGACAGATATGTTGATTAATGAAGTTACAGAAAAAAGGCAAAGGAAGAATTATAAACAAAACTTCACTTTGTGTATCTCCCAGGAGTAGAAGATGTTTGTCACACATACTAGGTCCATCCATCTGTACAGAAACCAAAATGGAAGTGGGAATAAAACTGTACATACCGAGGGCTGAAGTCTGTTTCACTACACAGCTAGCTATGGTCAGCTCAGCTCAAGTCATTGCTATTTATTCAAGAGTCTCTGCCTGCCAAGCCCTTGCCCCATTGTATTGGGTTTATGTGGCACAGTTTTGGTAGTGGGGGGGCTGCAGGACTGGCCTCTGTGAGAAGAGTCCAGGAGCTGCCTCATGTTAGATAAGGGCCATTTTCAGCTGGCTCCAAAGGGACCTGCTGCCAGCCAAAGCTGAGTCGTTGAGTGATACTGGTTGCACTTCTGTGAGAGTAGATTTAAGAAAGGGAAAAACCTGCTGCACAACGGGGGCTGGGAGAGTGAGGAGTGAGAAACAGCCCTGCAGACACCAAGGTCTGTGAAGGAGGGGGAGAGGTGCTCCAGGCTCTGGAGCTGAAGTTCCCCTGCAGCCTGTGGTGAGGACCATGGCTGTCCTCCTGCTGGCCATGGTGTACCACTGTGGAGCAGATCTCCATGCTGCAGCCCGTGGAGGAGCCCCCGGTGGAGCAGGTGGATGTGGCCTGGAGGAGGCTGCGGCCCATGGAGAGCCCCCACATGAGCAGGCCCCGGCCCAGAGCTGCAGCCCGTGGAGAGGCGTCCACGCAGGAGCAGGGGGTCTGGGGGGAGCTGCCGCCCATGGGGGACCCGTGCTGGAGCAGTTTGCTCCTGATGGACGGACCCCGTGGTAGAGAGCCATGTGGGAGCAGTTCTTGAAGAGCTGCTGCCTGTGGGCAGCCCCCGCAGGCTCAGTTTGGGAAGGACGGCATCCCGTGGGAGGGACCCCACGTGGAGCAGGGGCAGGGAGTGACAGTGAAGGAGCAGTGGAGACGAAGCGTTAGGGACTGACCACAGCCCCCATTCCCCTGTTCCCTTGTGCTGCTCAGGGATAGAAGGTGGAAGAGTGGGGATGGGGGAAAGGTGTTTTTAGTTCTGTTTGTCTAGCTTGTTAGTACTGCGTAATAAATTTTATTAGTCTCCCCCTTTCCCTTTGAGAAGGGGGAGTGAGAGAGTGGTTGTGGTGGAGCTCAGCTGCCCAGGAAGCAGCTGAGCTCCCATTACCACACAGAAGAAAGTAGGCTTCAGGCATAAAAACATCATTTCAGTACTAGTTCAAGTGCAGTTGCTCAGCACAGAAAGACTAATGGCTAAGGGACACAGCAGTTCAAAGGAAGATACTGCATTTACATGGTGCTTTCTTTAAAGAAGATCTAGACTTCTCTGCCTCTGCTTCTTCAGTGCTTTCACCTTGTGACTTAATTTAAAAAAAAAAAAAAGTTATTCTCCCTTTATGTTGTCCTAACAGGATGTTTTCCAACTTTTCTTAATGTACTCATCTTGCTTTTGCTCCTACCGGTCCTGTTACCCTCTTCCCTCTTTCTCCCATCCCCCCCTGCAAGTTCTGAATAGCAGAAGTTTATGCCAGCTCCATTAAATCAACAGTAACAGATTGTAAATCACAGCTTGGGAGGTTCTGGTTGGACTTCAGGAAAAACTTTTTCACCAAGGGACACTGTAGCATTTGAATTGGTATCCAAAGTGGTGAAGGAATCTCCAGCCTTGGGGGTTTCGAAGACTCAGTTAGGCAAGACCATGGTGATGTGATGTGGTATTAATGATTTTCAGGCTCTGAGTAGGAGGCTGGATCTTCCATTATAGATTCTTTGGTTTATGTGATTTTGTGAAGAGCTCTGTAGAGATGGAGAGTGTTTCAGTATCATATCCACGTTATTCATTTCATTTCTTATTCATCAGTCTGAAAGAACATCTGAGGACCTTGCTTTGTTTGTTGCTCACAAGATCTTTGGGCTATGTTCCATAATTATGGTAAATTAGGTTTTGCTAATAAACAAAAGCTACTAAAACTGAATATGTGAAAATTCTTCTTAGTGTTTGAATATAAAGCCATAGATATGTTTCTCAGGTAGCATGTGCTCTAAGAAGCAGTTTATTTCAAAATACAAGTCTTTGCACCAAATAGGTCCATGAAGATAAGGTCTAGAAAATATTAGGGGCGCCAGTAGTAGCACGTTTTAGGTTGCCCATCCCAGGCCTAGTTCTGCTGTTCTGGTTAGCAAGCATGTAAATATGAACATGGTCTCTTGTTAAAAGTAAGTGTGCCCACAGGTCTCCTGCCAGGATGGGATCAGTGACTTTGTCAGCCTGAGTGTTTGTCAGCACTGTAAAGCAAGGTGCCACACAAGGTTCCAGAGAGTCTAGCCAAACACAAATCATCTGTTATTGTCACAGAGCCCTCCAGAAGGTGACCAGGGCTTGATCTTGCTTGTCCCGTGTTTACAGTGAAGGTTCAATATCATCTCACTTACCAATTATTTGTGCTGGGGGAGATACAATAGCAAAACTGAATGAAAATGAGCAGTGAAACTGATTGGTCTTGGTTACCTACTCAGCACAAGAAATATGGGGCTACTGTACCCTTCTTCCTCCACTCACCTCATGATTTTGTAGTACCATGTTATCTCTCCTTTCAGATCAGGGCTTTGGTCACCCATGAAGTAAAGTGAAGAAATTAAATACAGTCACATCTCTAGACAAGGTTCCCTGTATTCTGAGGTTTGTATCTCCTATCTCTAACAGGTTCTCATGCAGAAATGCTGTTAAAAGTCTGTCTTTCTTGCATCTACTTATCTCAAAACTATTTCTTGTAAACCTGTGTTCATGCAGACCTGCACTATTATCATTTTAATGCAACTCACACTTTATTCTGTTGTGGTGTTGTACTGCTTGACTTTGTATTAAGGACAGTTTGCTGAATTCTCACCGAGACATTTTAGTTTTTGCACTTTTAGTAGGTAAGAATGGAGAGATGTTGTAAACACAAGAAACAATAAAAGAAGTAGATAATGCATTCTGTATGTGAGAGAACAAGCAGAAATGTTGGTAAAGAATGCTGAAGTCAAGAACTACATGGCTCTTTGATTGAGCTATATATGGTTTCTAAGATGTAGGTTTTGTCCACCATTAGTAACAGATGCTCTTTTCTTTCACCTTCTCCAGCAAAGGTGCTTGAAACACAGCTTGTAATAACCTCCAAAGTTCAGTGCTAGAATGGATTCTATGGCCCACCTGCTTTCTCTGACTACACATATATTGACTGTTTACCAGTTACTCCGCCTAGACGAACTCCAGTTCTGGAGTTTTTGCATTAAGTTTAAAATACTGGTTAGCAGGGCTTACTTTCTGCAATAAGCTGCTCTGGAAAAACATGTTGGTCTAACAGTTATACGCCTTACTACCCTGAAAATGAGCCCTGAGGTCCTAAGAGACATAGGTGTAAAACAATAACCTAGGTGGACAAATATGACACTGGAGGAGGGAGAAGTGGGAGTAACATGGGTACGCTGGGGATGGAGTGTGTGCAGCATCAGCTTGGGATGGCGCCACCTATGGAAAACTTTAGAAAAGAACGAGCTTTTCTTCCATTCCTCCCAGGAGCCGCAGTTGCATCAGATCAAATGAAGTAGAAACAAATGATGTCCCCAGATGGAGTGTCTCAGCCACCACCACCCTAAGGAAGAGCACAGGTGGAACAAGGCCTCATTTACCATTGCACAGGGAACAATAAGAGGCAATAAATACACAATTTTTAGATGTCAACATCATTGAGTTTCAGCAAGGCCCCAGTGTGCTGTGATCCAAGTCCCAAGAGCAGCTGAGCACTGCTGAGCTTCTTCAAAGACTGTGGGAGATGCAGATACTCTTTTCCTTTCCAGATGAGCCCCTCAGGCTGCAGGTTATCAGCTGACTGTTAAAACAACAACAATAAAACCAACAAACTTTCAATTAAATCCACAGAGACTCCCACAAAGTTGCCCAAATGAATCTGAAACCAACTTTCAATAACATCAAGAGTTGTACTCTCAAGATATCTTCTCTAAAAGGTCAACAGCTCATTTTGAACAATGGGGAAGGGCTTTGCTTCCAGAGTTGAAGTGAAAGTGACTGCATCCCTCTTTAACATTATCTGGTTTTATGCATGTACTCCTTTCAAATATGTGAGATGTGCTTTCACACTTTTTGTTCTCAGAGTGGTCCGTCTCTCTTTCCTCTTTCCCAGCCCAGTATTTCTGGCATTTTTTTCAGTCTTGTCTGCTTTTGTATGCAACTGTTTCATACTTGTTCTCTTGCCCTACAGCAATATGGAGCCATGCCCTTTTCTGGTGTTGTTGAGTCATTTTAGTCTCATGGAATCGTCTTGTCAAGGACTTGACTGACTTTGTAGCTGAGGTAGAGTGGTCACAGTGAGACCTTATGTGGGTAGCTGTCACATCATTAGAGGAAAAGTTGAATAGGACAGCTAACAGGCAGGTTAAGTTTTTCAGAATTAATTAAGTGCTATGGCATCCTCTGAAGTGCCGTGAAAAGCTGAGGACATTTGTATAGAATCCTTCACAGAAACAATCAGATGACTAGGAAAAATGAAATTCCAGAATAATCATGAAGATAGTTCTTAATCAGACCAAAAACCAAACCAAAACAAAAAAAAAACAAAACAACCACACTTAGATATCTCTTCTGTATGTCAGCCTTACTTAGTTCCTTCACCATCTTTCTTATCTTAACTACAGGAGTTTAAGTTGTTTAAGTTAATATTTTCCAGAGCCTGTAGGTCAATTTTCAGATTGCCTGCCTTTTTCAAACATTTTCACTTGTCATTTTCTGTTTAAATCTTTTCATCCTCTCTTTCTTTATTTTCTGTTTTAGATTTGCCCTTTCTTTCTCCAGTTCTAGATCAGTTTTCTTTCAGTGACTTCATGTTTTTTTGACTAGGAAAAGCTTGCATGCTTATGATAGTATTAAATGATATACGCAATCATTTTCTTAGCAGAGATGCAGGACAGTGCCCTTGGCTGGGTTAGAGTATGAGTAAGTACAAAGAAGTGAAAAAGACACCTCACCTTTAACAAACCAAGAGAAGTCAGCTGCCAGGCTGCCTACCCTTCTTTCTTTATTTATTTATTTTTATTATTTTTATCGGTTGGTTTATGGTTCAATATTTTTTCCAGAGCGAGTTCCCTGGCAGTGTTTACCAAACCAAACAATAGAAAATCAATGGGAGCAAGGTGATGCTTTTTCTCATGAAGGCAAATTACTATCAGTCATCCTACTTTTCAGTTCCCAGGTCCAGGAAAGCTCTGTGTATTACAGAAATGAAGAAACACTGTTTCTCCTCAAGTCTATGTGCGATTGTTTCAGTGCCTTGCCTCTGTGACTTTTCTTGACTTCTCTTGACTACAAAATGGGGATCCACTACATGTTAAAAAATTTCTTTCAAGATGCTGCAGTTTCCAGAACCTGGCTCAGCTACACCCTGATCATAATCAGCCTTACTCAGTCACAAATACACTTTCTCAAATGATACTAATATTTATTTTCACATTACTAACATCAGATTGCCATTAAAGTGAATCTTACATTTCATTATTCACCAAAACTAATTCAAGAAACTCACCTTAAAACTGCCTTAACTTCTCTAGTCAGATAAGTCACCGTAATTTTTCTGAATAACAAAGAAGCTTCTACTTGTGAACACAAGTAATGCTCACCTGGCAACTTTATCATTTTTTTTTGTCCTTCTCGGAGCAGGCTGATGATTCACAGAAGCAGGTAGGCAAGCCCAGTGTTGCTTGTTTTTCTGAAGATGGACAGGAACATCCTCTGAAGTATGTTGCAATTGTTGATAGAAACAGATATGATGTGATTCATTAACCATACCTGGATTCCAAGAAACTCTTTATACAAATTTGGGCTAAGGCAGGCCAGTCCCAAAGCCTTGAAGGTATACTGAAAAAAAATCACAAACATTGCTACAGAGAATGCGGGGGAGGAGAATGGGGCCAAACTCTGCAGTAAGAAGGTGCATAACTCTAACATGCTCCAGACTCAAGGCATGCAAACATGCAGCTTTTATTAATCTATTATGAATTTGGCAAAGCCGATGCAGTGAAAATGCTGGGAACCTGAAAGATGTTGGCTAGAGGAGGAAGTATGGAGCCGCTCTGTCATTCATATTCTCTTCCTCTCCTGCAAGCTGCTTGTCTTGTTGCTGTGCATTCTGGCACTGGGATACGTACCTAATTCCAGGTAATGCTCCCCTGTTCAGTCAGTGAACCATGCTTTAGAGGTAATGTGTAGGTGTTTGTTGAAACATTGCAGGGAGGGGTAAGTTGCATGTTAATAACTGACAGCTTATCTGCACACACACAAACTGAAACAATAATTTGCCTTACTTATTTTAGTGTAAGGCCAAACACTGCATTAAAAAAATAGTGCATATTACTGCTGACTACGTGGTATTGGTTCCTGGGTATGTGCTTACTCACCTAGTTTCTCTTCTAGTCTATCAGCAGAAAAGGGCAAAGTGAATATGAGAAAGATGGAACCAGCTTTTCAAAATAGTTCCTTGTAATTATTTTTACATTGTTACTGAGGTAGCAGAATTTCTCCTGCAGTTTCAGTTAGAGAAGAGCATAAATATAAAGAAAGAAATAGCATGCAAAACCCTGAATTTTATTTTATAACACAAAGTGAAACTATACATAAGTTAATCAGCTGATGTTCTGGAATTTTCACAGAACTTGGTAGAGGGAGCAAAGCATTTGACTAAAACAAATGCTTTACTGTAAAGATTTACTTCCACTTATTTGCCAGGTAGAATTATAAAATAACCAGCTCCTGGCATTTACTCCAGTTGCAGCATCAAAGACCGACATGCCACAGACAGAGTTTCCAGGGTTGTGGCTTTATTGGTTATTATACAATAGTATCTAGAATTTCCATCTAGATTCAAAATTTAGTTTTGCAAATGCTTTAAGGATATTCTGTGCCCTGAATTGTTTACAACATCTTAAACAGAAGAAATGTAGGGGAAGAATTTGAAATAATAAAAAAGGTTTAAAAGTTGAAAGTAAAGGAAACAAACTGTGAGACACAGGAGGATAGATTCCACTGTCAGGCTTTAGTTCCACAAGTTACATGACAAGTTTAAAAAAGAGTAAAAAATGTTTAAATACAAATATGGAATTTAAGTTCTGTCCTATTTCAAAATTGTGACAGTACAGAATCCCAGTTACTTGCCTTTGAGGAACTCCACAAGTATTTCAGCTTGTGACAGTAAAGCTCCCCAGGTACACACAGTTCTTTCTGTTCCTGTCCATACTGGAAGTCTGATGAAGGTGGAAAAAAGTCATAGACTCAAAGAAATATTTAGGTGGAAAGGGACCTCTGGAGGTCTCTAGACTAACCCCCTGCTTCCAGCAGAACTAGCTCCAGAGCTATATCAGGTTGCTCACAGCCTTGTCCAGGTGTTTTGTGAACATCTCCAAACATTAGATATCCGTTTCTTGGGGCACCTGTTCCAGTGTTCAACTATTTCACCATGTCCTTCTGAGAGGGTTCTGGCTCTGTTGTCCATTTAGTCCCACAACAACTAGCTGAAGCCATCGTTTATATCCCCCTTTGGCCTCTGTTGTGGTTTAACCCAGCAGGCAGCTAAGCACTACACAGCACTTTGCAGCCCACTGTTTCTGTCCCCTCTCAGCTCCTTGTGTACCCCCGGCCTCCTCACTGTCAGGGTGGTGTGAGAAGCTGAAAAGTCCTTGGCTTAGTGTTTCTGCAACAATTAAAACATCAGTGTGTTATCAACACTATTCTCATCCTCAATCCAAAACATGGCACCATGCCAGCTACAAGGAGGAAAATTAACTCTATCCTAGCCAAAACCAGGACAGCCTCCTATTCACCAAGCTGAACAAACCTAACTTCTGCAGCATCTCCTTGGACATCATATGCTCCTCTTGATTTTGTTGTAATATCTCTTGTATGGAGGACTGCAACAGGGAACACTGTTCCAAATGTGATCTCATATGTACCAGATAAAGGGGAATAATCACTTCACCTCCTGGTCATTGTCTTGTTAATGCAGCCCAGTATGTGGCTACTATTCATGCCGTCTTCCTGGGTCGTGTTCATCTTGCTCTCTACTGGAAGGTTTTTCTCTGCAAAGCTCCCAATAGTCAGTCCCTAGATTGTACTGGTGCAAAGGCAATTTTGTCTCAAACTGACCATGCCATATCCATAAAATACTACAGAAGAACATTTTTTAATTGTAGATTTTCTCTAAATCATGTCCTGGGAAAAATCTTAAGTACCGTAATTATATGCTATATATGCCAAGCTATGTTAATGGAGATAGTTCCATTTTGCCAGTCAAAAATGTTGATGTTGCCTCTCTTTACTTACATGAGCCTACGGATTTCTTTAATGATTCCATTGTAAATGACCAGGAATGATTGTAGCAATGGCAATAAATATAAATCGGGTCTGAATAATCTCAGTCATTGCTGAACAGTGATTTCACCTGACTCAGTAAGAAATAATGGGTTGTATGAACTGGTGAAAATTCCACACATAGTTCCAGAGGCTGTTTTGAAGCTTTTGTATTTGTTTTACTTTGCTTTTAAGTGTGAGTTTGGTTTAAACATTCTCTTGATTTTGAAGAGCAGCAATGGATTCTGTTAGGTAAATTGTTGCCATTTGGGGTACAAACCAGCCCAATGAATAATCAGATGCTTTGGTGGAAGCAGCAACAACCCTCAGTGAGGATGTTAGAACACTGTTTTCCTCTAAAGGTTCACCTATATCTTGTTGATTGGTTTACAGAAAAACTGCAACCCCCCTTTCCTTGGGAGGAATGCAACTGCCTGTCATTCATGTAGGAGGGCAGAGACGGTGGTGGAGAGAAAAGACCTCTGTGTTATAAAGTATATAAGGAAGTCGGTCTTGTGGAAGAGAAGAGATTATGATTATTAAATGCTGAAAGAAAACATTGGCTCTAGGGAACACTCACAACAAGAGGGACTCCAGACTGGGGGAGAAACCCAGTCAGCCCAGACAGAACAGGGCACATCATCAAGAAGAAGAAGTCTGTATTTTCTTATCTTCTAACCCTGAGAAGGTATGTTGTCACTGAAGTGATCAACTCCAAATGAAAATAAGGGAAACCCATTTTCTCTCCACTCCTTTGTCTTGTGTTTAGTAGAATACTCTTACAGTCTTAGCACCTGGAGTGCAGGGAGCCCCAGCTGGTGTGCAGTGATAGAGTCAGCAGTCTCGAGATCTATTGTTCTCTGTCAAGAGCTACTACTTACATTCAGTGCCATGAAAGCTTTATAGGCAGACTGTTTAGAATAGCTATTGTGTGTACGTTTTATGCTCCAGAGCAGAGATTTTATTTCTAGCTTTGCACCTGAGGTTATATAACTGTAGATGTTTTCATTATTCACTTGAGTCCCCAGATGTCTTGAATCGTGCAAAGGTGTGTAGGCTTATCAGATTCACTTCCTCAACTTTATTGATAATTTCTTTCTGGAGATGTCTTCTTTTCAGGAAAATCCCTCTCTCCAACTAGTATTTTTTCATCAACTTCATATTTCTTCTATTTGCTCTTGATGGCATTGGAACATTTCATGTAATTTCTAACTTCTTTCATATTTAAATATTGATAGATTTTTCCTGTGAACAGAAGTCTTCAAGGAATCTCTGGTTTTATTCCTGATTTACAGTCAAGTGTAGAAAGAATCAGAGTCATTCCTTGTAATAAATATTACTTTACATGCTGTGCACATGAGCAATGAGCACTGCTCACCCGTGACCAGTATATGTAATTTATTACTATACTGCTCTCTATGTCCTTATATTTAATAGATCTTTTCAACATCAGCAGGTTTGTTACACTCCATATTCCTAGGAACTTTCTATTCTTCTTGTGACAACCATTCCCTCCAAGTCCAGGTTATTAGGTTTGTATTAAAATAAATAAATTGTTATACAAAGTATGTTGCCATGGACATCTTTGGGTTTGAGTTTGGAAGTGTGTTTATGTTACTCTGATGCCACAAGCCTGAGACAGGCAAAAAGATATAAGCAGACAAAATATCATCTCAGATTTTGTAATCCTCGTGTTTAGTCATTGACCTCTTCTATGTGAAACTCCATTTCACTAGGAACTTTGAGACAAATCCACCGTGGGGAAGTCAGGAGTCAGTCAGTGAACACCTGAAATCTCTTTTAGTTGGAGTCAGATTGTAGAACAGAAGCTCCAGCCCACTGTCTGCTTTCCTTTTATATTCCTTTATATGTCCTTTTATATTCCTGGCACAGATGTAGAGAACTGCAATATTGGTGTGAACAGAGGACAAATGGGTCTGCCTGGGATTGGAAGCTCCTGAAGGAGCAGCAGAAGAATGTCTGAAAGAAGGGCACCTAGGTATTGATAGCAGCTAGATTAGTAGGCCATCAATGTCATAGTCATCAACCTAAGAACAATTTGGAAGAAGTGATGAAGACCTAACAGCTGATATTCTTTACCATCAGTTACATGGCAAAGAATCCTGAGCAGATCATTTAGGCACAAGTACCTTGGTGGTTGTGAGAATAAGGATGTGAAAGTGTGTGAATACGACCAAGTAAAATGAGTTTTGTTTTAAAATGAAACCACTTTCCTCCCCATAAAGTCTCACAATGAGCTTTACTACATTGGTTCTACACTACTGCAACATTTTTTCCTACATGGAGTGAGTTGATTGCCAGGCATCAGGTCAAATTCAACTATCTCCCTTCTGTTTCTTTCCCTGTAGATGCCATGTGAAGGCTGCATGGAGAGGGACAATGAGAGCACTGATGCAACCGTGGAGTTCCTCCTGCTTGGCTTCTCTGAGCTGCTCTGTCTGCGGGTTTTCCTCTTCCTTATCTTTCTAATTGTCCATCTGGTCACACTGGCAGGGAATGTGATGATCTTCGTCGCGGTGGTTATGGAGCCTTCCCGCCCTCCCATGCTTCTCTTCCTCTGTCAGCTCTCTGTCATTGAACTCTGCTATACCTTAGTCATTGTCCCTAAGGCACTCCTTAGCCTGATAGTTGTGGATGGCAGCACCATTTCTTTCATTGGCTGTGCTGCACAGATGCACTTTTTTGTGGCACTTGGTGGGGCTGAATGCTTCCTCCTGGTAGCCATGTCGTATGACCGCTATGTTGCCATCTGCCAGCCACTTCACTACATAGCAGTGATGAATGAGGGGCTCTGCTTCAGGCTGGCCGTGGCATGTTGCCTGGGAAGCTTTGCTGTTGCCCTGGGGTTGACAGTGGCTGTTTTCCGCTTACCTTTCTGTCAGTCGCATCGAATCAACCACTTCTTCTGTGATGTCCCTGCTGTGCTGCACCTGGCCTGCACTCAGAGTTACACCCCTGAGCTGCCCCTGCTAGCTGCCTGTGTGCTCCTCCTGCTGCTTCCCTTTCTCCTAATCCTGACTTCTTATGTTTGTATTGCTGCTGCTTTGCTACATGTCACCTCCTCCCTGGGAAGGAGTAAGGCCTTTTCCACCTGCTTTTCTCACTTGGCCATCACCTTGCTGCACTATGGTTGTGCCACCTTCATGTACATTCGTCCTAAGTCCAGTTACTCACCAGCTCAAGACAAGATGGTTTCTCTGGTCTACACCAACATTACTCCACTGCTATATCCCCTTATTTATAGCCTGAGGAACAAAGAAATCAGAGGGGCTCTGAGGAAAATGTTGAGGAGGAAGAGAGTAGCTCAGCTGAACTCGGATACTATCAGGGCTGTGACAGGTGTGTGGTAAATTTTATTAGAATAAATATGCTTGTTGGAAACAGCCCCATAACTAGGTTAGGACCAGATTCTCTATAGACTTCACTATAACAAATATCCAGGCAGAATTCAACATGCATTGATACATTTATGACAAAATGACTTCTCTGCTTCTAAAAGAAAGTCTTTACCTACCTACAGGGAAATTCTACCGATTTGTAAGGAAGAAGAACTTTGATGAGTTTGTGATCTCACTTTTGTGATCACATACATACCCATGCTCACATTTACAGTCATATCAGCACACTCAAAATATCAACACAAAATTATTTACAGCTGCTGTATTCTTTTCATTATTTTTCTTTCAAGATGAAAGTAGAAACTGGAAAGTCAATAAATACTTTTAGACTGGTAAGTTTTTCAGCACAAAACAAAACAACAACAACAACAACAACAAAAACATAAAACAAAACAAAAAACTGAAGACCATTATTAGAAGGTTACAAAACGAAAGCCACTGCTTTGAATGAAATAGAAATTAAACTATGGTTTCTCCAAATTTATTGAAAGACTGCACTTCTAACATTCCATCACAAATGGAAAGATCATCAGTGTAAACTCATCTTACTTTGAATTATTTTAGATAATGAAAATGAAAGTGCCATGGATTTGACAAGAGTATGACTTTCCTATGCCCATTTAACAGGAAAGATCCTTCCTTTTACAGGAAGATACTTTAGGTTTGTATTGTTTCTATGGAAACACAAAGGCTCATATACCGATATTATCATACGACTTTTATCAGGAAAGGCTGTACGATATAAATAAGGATGCCTGAGGAGTATTAAAATCTATCAGCATTAAGTCTAATAGTACCACTCCTGCACGTATTGTCATTTATTTAATAAAACCAGTGAGAGTTCCAGCATATGCTGGACTGCAGCAGACATAAGAGTCTGAAATGTGCACAGCAGTGTTATTTTGTGTGTTTCCTACATGTAGACAGGACAGGGTGATTCAGACAAATTAGGAAAAATCAGTTTTGGACAGGAAGAGGGGTAAAAAATCAACTTCATTATTTTACTTAATACTTCAATTTGCATCATGCTTTAAAGCACCAAACAGACTCTATGATTCAGATCTCACCTCCTCAGTAAGATTACTGAGGAAAAAAAAAAAAAAAAAAGGCTTGCTTTTGTCTCTCTGTCTAATCCAAAGGTAATTCAGCACCCAATTGCCCTTAAATCTCCCTCTTGTCAAATTGAGGGAGCAGAATGATATTTCCTTTCTCTGAGCTACAATCATTAAAAATTATGGTAAGTGGACTTGACTAACATAAAAACCTGCACTGTAATGGAATAAATTAACTTGAAGCTATCTAACAAAAGAGAAATGTGAAATTTAAAACTCACATTAAAGGCTGTCTTTAAGTCGACAGTCTAGTCAGGCTAAAATATTAACAAAATGTTGACTCTCATGTCAATGTATTTTACTAGTTACTAGTTACTAGTAACTAGTTACTGCTGTGAGCAAAGTTTCAGCGGCATTATTTAAAATGATCAAAGTATTAATGAACATTTTATCACCTTCTAGGTCTTTCAAAAATGAGAAGGGGAGGATCTCAATAAAAGCACAGTATTACTAAATAAAGAAGTACATTACAGAAGTACTTTGAATCAAATCATAGAATCATAGAATCATAAAGGTTGGAAAAGACCTTCAAGATCATCTGGTCCAACCATCCCCCTACTACAACACTATTAAAGAATTTAAAGATAGTAAATAATTGTAATGAGCAAGAGACAAAAATGGAGCCTTAAATTCAAATTCTGTCAAGTCAAATCAAGCTTTGAAGTTAGTTCAGCTGTAAGCAGTGGGCTGGACTAGAGACCTCCAGAGGTCCCTTCTGAGATTAGTAAGGTTCTATGGCAGAGGTTTCTACCCTGCTTTTTAGGAGGTATTGATATGCTTGTGTACCTAGCAATAACACTAAAGAGCAGAAAGACATTACAGTTAAAATGTTAAGAACATTGGTAGAGGCCCTCACATATTTCTGGCAGTTGTAGGGATGGAATAACAGAGATATAAATGTTGTCTGCTTCTAGTTATGAGAAGATAGCAGGACTGTGTCTGAAGCTAGAATTATTCCTTGTGGACAGTTATTGATCAGGGGCACTTCAGGAGACCTGTCCTTACTGTAAGGATATGGATGATGCCTTTAGGAGGGATGACATGACTGAAACAGCACCCATGCTAGACTCTCACCTCTGTAATTCTGAAATATATGTCAGAACCACAATAAACAGTAGAGAATTTCTGTGAAGACAATGTCTTTACCTAGTGTCCTTGCAGATGAATAGAGCGAGGAGATATTTCAGAGCCCAAGACTACCCCCCATCCTACCTCCACCAGTATGCCCACACAGATTCACAGTACCCTCAACCCCTCTTCAGTGCTCAGCTGTGTTGAATGCTGGGCTTTCCTGTATAGACCTGTAGAAAGGACTCGAGAATGAGAGTGGTAAGAGGGAAGCTTATGATGTAAGAACGGCAAGAACGTATATGAGATATCAGAATCACTTTCTTTTTAAATGTCGTTTTTCAGATTCCAGGAGCTACCTATGTCCCTTCCACACCCCTTTCCCTCCACCAACGTTACAAATGTCTGTTTCAGTCCTGTTGACCCAAAACACTGTATGCTGAGAGCTTGAGAGTGCCCAAGTGAAGTAAGACAGCAAAAACCTTGAGCTAGAGCAGGAGTACAGAAAGAAAATGAGGATTTTAAAGTCCTTTTCAGAACTTCACAGGGAATAACAGGATCCAGTCAGGCAGTGCAGAGTTAGATTAATGCATATTTCACTTCCAACCAAAGGTGAATAGGGCAAAGATCTTTTCATGAGCATCATAACTATCTGGGTGGATAAGGTCTCAAGACCTCCCAGTGTGTAAGTATGATTGGGGACTTGCTTTCCACAAATGGTCCTGTCCTTTCTTGGAAGGAAGATGCCTACATCCTTAAAAGTGCAGAGGCCTGAGATGGCAAACACAGGTGTTATGGAGTTTTTCCATGAAACCACTAAGACATCTCTAAGCTTCCCTTCATGGTTTTCATGACCATAAAAACAATATTCATTCTTGCAGTTAATTTTGTCAAGGCTACCATGAACAAAGCATTGGATGAGTACAAAGATCTCATCAGTAGTTGAGCACCAGAGCTCAGTCTGTAAGCTCTTAACATTTAAGGCCTGTAAAATCGCATCAGTGTTGTCCCTGTGCTCAAAACTGAAAGGGGTTTGGATGTGATGGCAGTGATGTTGAGTAACACTCAAAGTACTTGAGGCCCAGTACCTTCAATGGTACATACAAAAGAGGTACCTACACTTTAGAAAATACTTCAGAGATGTATCTTGTATGCTACCTACCATGAACACTGACACTGGTGGTTTACCAATTGAATCTCCCTTTCAGTGTAGTGAAAGCTCCTTTTTTTTTTTTTTTTTTTCACTGTCATGCTTTACTGACAACACAGGTAAGACATCCGGGGAAGGTCCCAGATGACTGGAGACTTGCTAATGTGACGTCCATTTGTAAGAAGGGTTGTAAGGAGGACCCAGGGAACTACAGGCCTGTCAGCCTAACCTCAGTGCCAGGAAAGGTGATGGAACAGAATTCATCTTGAATGCAATCATGCAACGTATGTGGGACAGGCTGGGGATCAGGCCCAATGAGCATGGGTTCATGAAAAGCAAGTCCTGCCTGACCAGCCTCATCTCCTTCTATGACCGGGTGACCCGCCTGGTGGATGAGGGAAAGGCTCTTGGTGTAGTCTACCTAGACTTCAGCAAGGCCTTTGACATGGTTTCCCATAGTATTCTACTGGAGAAGCTGGCAGCCCATGGCTTGGACAGGTACACTCTTTGCTGGGTTAAAAACTGGCTGGATGGCTGGGAGAGTAGTGGGGAACGGAGTGAAATCCAGCTGGTGACTGGTCACCAGTGGTGTTCCCCAGGGGTCAGTGTTGGGGCCCATCCTCTTTAATATCTTCATTGATGATCTGGATGAGGGAATTGAGTGCACCCTCAGTAAGTTTGCAGATGACACCAAGTTGGGGGAAAGTGTCAATCTGCCGGAGGATAGGAAGGCCCTGCAGAAGGACCTGTACAGGATGGGTTGATGGGCAGAGGCCAATGGGATGAGGTTCAACATAGCTAAGTGCTGAGTCCTGCACTTTAGTCACAGCAACCCCATGCAGTGCTACAGGGTTGGGGCAGAGTGTCTGGAAAGCTGTGAAGAGGAAAAGGACCTGGAGGTGTTGGCTGATGCTCACCTGAACATGAGTTGGCAGTGTGCCCAGGTGGCCAAGAAGGCCAATGGCATCCTGGCCTGCATCAGGAATAGTGTAGCCAGCAGGACCAGGGAGGTGATCGTCCCCCTGTACTCAGCTCTGGTGAGGCTGTACCTCGAGTACTGTGTTCAGCTTTGGGCCCCTCACTACAAAAAGAACATCGAGGCCCTGGAGCATGTCCAGAGAAGGGCTATGAAGGTGGTGAAGGGTCTGGAACACGAGTCCTGTGAGGAGCGACTGAGGGAACTGGGGTTGTTTAATCTGGAAAAGAGGAAGCTCATGAAAGACCTTATTGCTCTCTACAACTACCTGAAAGGAAGTTGTGGGGAGTTGGGGATTGGTCTGTTCTCATAAGTTACTAGTGATAGGACTAGAGGGAATGGCCTCAAATTGCACCAGGGGAGGTTTAGGTTGGAAATTAGGAGAAATTTCTTCTCAGAAAGAGTGGTTAGGCATTAGAGAGTTGCCCAGGGAGGTGATGGAGTTACCATCCCTGGGGATGTTTAAGGAAAGGTTGGACTTGGTGCTTAGGGACATGGTTTAGTGGGTGACATTGGGTGTAGGTGATAGTAGGGTGATGGTTGGACCACATGATCTTGAAGATCTTTTCCAACCTTAATTATTCTGTGATTCTATGATAGATTTGATTTCTTAAAAATGGTTCCTCTAAATAATCAGTCTCCTAGAAGTATTAAATGTACTTGAATTAAAAAATATTTCCTTATTTTACTAGAAGTCTAAATATCAAAAGTTTACTATAGAAATGTGTTTCTGTTATGGGCTAGGGAAGTTGAAATTTTGCTGGAAATCCAGTTCTAGGAACATGGAATAATTTTCAGCATAATCACCTCCCCTGGACAAAGGCATGTTTTCACAGCTTATCCATCTTGGCTTACATGGAAAGCGAGTCCACCAGCCTCCCTTCATTTGTATTCTTTAAAAGTTTAGCAAACTGAAGATAATCCTATGGTTACCCAAACAACTTCCTTTGTCCTTTGATCTGAAGCAGGAGGAAAGCATCAAGGTGAAATTAATACAGCTATTTGCAACAATAGAGTTGCAGCCAAAGTAAATGAATATGTGGATAGTATTAAACCCAGAAAATGGACTCTAATACCATGAAGGTGAAGGGCTGTCAAAAATGATGATTTTATGTATTGAGAAAGGACCCATGTTTTCCTTATGTTTATCATTCAACGTGCCAAGGTCGATAGTCATATTGAATTTACTATGACAAAATATAGAATGCTACAGAAGTATATCTTTCACATATTTATAAATAGATTTACAGAATAACAGATGAACCCTGCCTGAGATTGTTTTGTTCTATTGTATGAAATTACTTACCCAGCATACAAAATCTGGTAGAATCTTATATCAAAAAATAAAGTCTACACTCCTATAAACAGGCAAATAAGGAATAAAAATGCATAAGTAATCTGACCTCCCCTGCAAGAATATATATATATATATATATATTTAGAATCTAAAAGGTTTTTATTTTCCAACCGTGTGATTGTGTAGGCCTTAAGTTCCCTTTAGTGGACTGCCTCAGGAAGCAAATAGGAACACAGGACAGGAAATAATCAGAAGACCAAAGTGAAGTTGAAGAATGAGGTGAAGCTCCATACCAGCATATATATATATATATATATATATATTTTCAGATTCAGTTTCACTTTGGTCTGCAATCATCTAGATCAAAAAGCTGACTGCAGGCACTATTCATGATTACAGCACTGTACCACTAACCCACAGCTCTTGGTTAGAAATATCCTGTTATGCTCAGTTATCTTTTAGACAAATTCAGGAAAAAGTGAGGACAAGAAGGTCAGTACCCACCTAAACCGTACTGTTGGCTTTACCTGCACAAGCTCAAAGCTATAAAACTGTTTTTAAAATTGGTCTGTAAAGCTGAGGGAAGACCAGGTGGCTCAGCAGCACATAGCCTCTAGCCTAGTCACTGCGGAAAATCAGGACTTCCCAAACCTATGTCGTGTTTTATTGTGGTTTTGGTCTAGAGTTGCTTTCAGCATTCAGTTTGGTTTCTATGTTTTGACTTAATTTGGAGTTCAAGCTTCAAAATTCAAGTGGGAATTTGAACTGGGAAGAGATTTGACAGTGAGTTGGGAAGATGTTATTGCAATCAAATGCTCTCATTCCACATGCAAGGGAGCAACCGGTCTGTTTCAAGTATCTTCTCTTGATGTCAATAAAGAAATCACTCATGATGAACACAGGTTGTTAACACAGTGACCAATGGAAACTGTTTCATTCAAAGGACTGCAGGGGTCTGTAGCATTGCAACATCACAATTATGCTACGACAGAAAGAAAAAAGGACAAGTTTATTGAATTGACATTGTTGAGGCAACTGTAATTTGTCAAGAAGAGGACCATAAAGATAACTGCAAAACTGAAACAGAAAAAAAGGCTTTAAATTTTCTATTAATAAAGTAGAAATCAAAAACTTGATTAGCTCACATGTTCAGATGTCAGGGTACAAAAGTAATTTAAAAACACACTACAAAAGTGACTAGTGATATGTCTGCTTACTACATGTTTTGAATGGTAATTATTTTTTCCAGTCTTGGTGAGGTATTTTTTCTCACTTAAGTGTAATTAATCTGAGAGCGGGAAAGAACATCAAGAAAATATATACAAACAACAAATTATAGAAAGATATGTACTTGTTATGCAGAGACTATTCTTGCATAATTTCAGCTATGGTTCATTTACTAAAAATATTATAATCCTCATTTCTATAACCTAGTTGAAGAAGTCACGAGCATCTCTACAGAAGTGAAAGTTTTCTGGGGTCAAGTTTTATGCTTATGCTTAAACATATGCTGTGGGTTTTTTTTTTTGTTGTTTGTTTGTTTTTTAGTAACATTCAAAGAGAAAATGAATCTTGCCTTTTTTTTTCCTCTTTTTTTTTTTTTTTTTTTTTTTTTTTTTACTCCTGTGGGGTCAGTAATCGAAGTAATAAAAAAGTGAAAACTTAACACCGCCAACATAAGTAAATACCTTCAAATGTACTCAGAAACCAGATGCTCTCAAAGAGGAGTGTTTCATGTAGAACTGCACTTTTTTTGATTTGTAAGTATATAATATGCTATAATACCTATTAGAAAGCAATAAACTCTTGTGACCTGGAATTGTACTTGTTAGGGTAATTTTATGAGTGAGAACATGAATCACACTATATTATGTCTGGGTTTGGATTGCTTTCCACTTATGTATCCAAAAGGTAGCAGCTTAAAAGCAGAGGGATGTTTTGCTTAGTTTTTCTCTTATTACTATTATTATATTACTTTTTGCAGCTGGTCCTTCAGTCTCTCATGGCCTCACTGTGAACCAAAAGTGTTAACTTGGAAAAAACAAACAAACAAACAAACAAACAACACAACAAAATCACAGACATCACCAGACAAAGCTGCATCACCCTTGAACTAACTGTAGTCTTGGTGGGTGAGATGGGCTCCTCTCTGGTCCTGCCACACCACCTTCAGGCAGACGAGATCTCTAGGGCTCCACACCCATTCGACCACCAGAGGGAGCAGAACTGGTATTTGAAAGCAGGCGAATTTTCTCAGGTGTTTTCTGGTGAAAAGAAAGGTCCTCCTTATTTTCAAGTGGTACAGCAATTCAGCTTATTCCGGTTTTGAAAGCCCAGTAAGATCGTGGCTTATCAAGAGACAGAAGCCAGAAGTCCCGCAGTTCATCTGATTGGAGTTACACTGGCTGTACCAAATTAGGTTTCCAGCTACGGCATCAATAGATAGAGAAACACCTATGAGTATGTAGCTGATGAACAAGTAAGTGGAGTTTTATGCAGGGATACTGAAATTCCATTCTCAGTTTAGTCATTCCCTCTGGTAAGCTTTCTCTTTAAGGTGAAGTATTCATATGCTGCTGCTTTCCCATTTTGATTGAAGCCCAGGTAAGGAGTTGTCTACATTCCTGGTGGCATGCACATGTTTGTTTATTTTATAGTGATCAAAGAAGCACAAAAAGTGGGAAGTTACTGCTGGAGGTCTCTAGCCCAAATATCTACTCACAGCAGGGTTAACACCAAAGTGGTACCAGGTTGCTCAGGGCCTTGTTCAGGAAAATCCTATACATCTCCGATAGTGTTTATCTCTAGATATGGGAGAAAAAGTGAGGGAGTGTCCCCTGCTTCTACTGGGACAAGCAATAAAAATCAAAACCCAGATGTACACACTGCCTCTATCAACCTCATTTGTTCCTTTGCCCTTGTTTTTCTTCTCAAGGGAGAAAGAGAACCAGCTTGACTACTCATGCAATCAAGTCCCCAGGTCCCTAAGTTAGAATCACTTTGTGATCAAGAAGGGTCACTTGTGTTCCTTTGTAGGAGCATAAAATATCTGTTAAAAAAGGCCTGAATTTCTGGATGAAAAGTAGTCCACGTGCAAAACTAATTTAATAGTTGAAACCACTAGATGGTAAGAATCTATCTTCTGCAGACTGTCTGAAGTCAACTGTTTGAAATATTCTAAGGTAATTGCTGGTGGGGTAGAGCCAGAAAACTTTCCAAGGTAAAAAAGAAAACACTAGAATATTAAACTGTGGTCATGATGGTGAGAATAAGAGAGAGGGGACGCAAATCCTCTATAGGGAATGAAACATAAAAACTGTGTCTACTGAGCTCTACAGAGCTGTCATGGATTTTTCTTAGAGCTGTAGAGTGAGTAGATAAAAGAAATGAATTAAGGCCAAAGAACAAGGGCCTGATTCCATCTACCAAAAGCATCTCCAGAGCAAGTTCTTCCTTTATACTAAAGTGAAGCTTGTTGCAGAATGTGACCAGGGCCTCTGGGAGCCCCATATATATCTATGCTACTGTATCTTACTGAAAGACAGTTCAAGGTGCACAGATTCAAGATACCAATACTAAAGGCTGACTGATGTAGGGATACTTTGTTAGTCTGGGAAGTGATACCAACTGGGGAACTCAGAAGATTGTTTCTAGGTTCAGTTTTGTTCATGATCTAGAAGGACATTTAATAGCACAGTGGTGAAATTCATAGCTCTTTCTAAAATGTGAGGTACAGCAAACACAGGAAAGAAAAATAAGAAACATATGGAAGAGTTCTGTCTGAACTGCATTTTAAAAGAAGCACATCTTAATTCTGTCTTGGGAGTGCCTTATTACTGTCCCAACATTACATGAAGACAAGACCTGGTGCATAACATTCCTCCTCACTTCCCTCACCACAAGCCCATATTTCTGTAGGAGGAAAGACCAGGTGTGTTGTGTATTGCTATTTTCCACCTAGATAACTAATCTCAGCAATACACAAAACAGGACATGGGAAAACAGAAGGAAAAAAAAATGCCCTGCAATCCAGAAATACTTTGAGGGTCTAGAAACAGGGGATGAGAATCAACCCAAAGAAATGCTGAGAGTGAGTGTAAAAGATTCAGTTGTCCTCTTGCCATCAAAAAGCATATCAGAGATGCACAGCTCACTGGTAAGATATGACTATTAAAAGGTTTTGGAGGTGTAAAGATAAAGACTTCCTGAAAATAAGTTATTTTATTTTATTTTTATTTATTTATTATTTACTTTTCACTAGACACTAAGGGAATTAGCTTTGTCCAACAGTTTACAAAAAAAAATCCAACATTATGATGCACAAGAAAAAGCATTCCATCAATGAAATACTTTGCGGAGTTGTATGGAAAATTCACATTATACTCCACTTTATTGGGTACAGCCTCTGTGTAGATTCCTTCTCTTTCCCTTAGGACCTGCAGTTTTGTGCAGAGGACACTTGGCAAAGCTACACAGCAGAGCTTTCACAGATATCAGTAAAGTTCCAGGCATTTGGGTTTTCTACTTATTTGTGTTTACACTCATTTATAGCCTTGTTGTTACTGTGACATATTTTGTTTGACTGTGACAATATTTTGTTACTGTGACAATATTTTGTTTGACTACCACTGTGACAATATTTTGACTATCCCTGTACACATTCTGAGAGGGAGCTACAGTAGGTGAATTCCAATCTACAAAATAACAAAGCTGTACATAGAATTTCTGACTCCCATCATTTGGAATACTCTATTTTCTGACACCCATCAGCCAACACTAACAAGGGGGAGAAGATGAAAGTAAATCTTTTTTAGGCCATCTTTTCCAATTAGCCCTAGAAAATCTGTTCCTGCACATCCCATCAGCTTAGATCAAATGTCCTTGAGTATCTGCCAACTAACTAAAAAGACACAGAGAATTCCCACATTCTTGACACCAGAGATTTGGCACTTTAAAGATTCTACAGATGTAAACCTGGGTATGCCTAAGGAACTGAATAAAATCTGCAACGCTTTTTTTTTTTTTTTCCCTCTTTAGAAAACATGCAAGCTCCTGAGCACTTCTAGAGCCTTATCCTCCAGCTGCAAATGTTTTTTCTCATTTCATGCCGATGGGGGCCATCTCATTTCATGCCTATGCTGTCCCATCACAAAGGGGAAGTTAGCCGTAGGTACACCTCCCTCATTGCTATGTCATAGACTAAGAAGGCACAGTATTGTACAGATGAAAACTGAAATGGATACATTCTGCTAGTGCAAACTTAAGGTACCAGATGTAGATAGGGAAACATTATATTTGTGTTGCAAAGGGAATCATTAAAATGCAGGGAAAAGATGGGCATATAAATGTGACACTTAGCACTGTAGACTGAGAAAAAAAAACTTTTTAGACAAGATTAAACTGGAATAAATTTAAGATAACTAATTTGAATGACACTAATATTTTAATTATTTTTATTGATATTTTACTTCTTGCATTATGCTAAATGTAAAGATTAGTATTTTGACTGTTTCTTCTGACAGGAGCTCAAATTTCTTTCATCTGTGTTCAAACTTCTTGGGACAGATTTTGGTTTTCTAAAATATGTGGTTATAGAATCACAGACTCATTGAAAGATTAAGGTGCAAGGGACCTCAGGAGATCTGTAGCACCAAACTCTGCTCCCAGCAGAGCTGACTCCAGAGCTCTATCAGGTTGCTCACAGCTGTGCCCTGGTAAGTCTGGAACATCTCCAAGGGTGGAGATCCCCCCCAACTTCTCTAGGCAACCCATCAAAGTCCTTTCTTCAGTCTTCTTTGGGGAGGAGGAAAAAGAATGCAGGAGGAACACAGCCTTACAGCAAGTGGAGGAATATTGCCATCTCTATTTTATGGGGAAGGGTTTAATAGATGCATTTGAGAGGGAATGCTATGCTTGATGAAAGAACATCAGAATGGCAGAAGAGTTACCACAAAAAGAATTTATTTTGTATTTACATCCCTCAAGTAGGAAACTAAAAATCCCATGAGGTTTTCCTACCCAGAGAAAGAGGGAGTCCTCCCAGCTCAGTTTCTCTTTCAACATGATTTTTGTACTGAAAAGCAGGAGCCTTTGCCCATAACGAGGAGCTTACTAACAGGAAAATGGGAATTCTGCAAGATGGTGGGGGGTCTGGAGGGGAAGACGTATGAAGAGTGTCTGAACTCACTTGGTTTGTTCAGCCTGCAGAGGAGAGGACTGAAGGGAGACCTCATCACAAGTCTACTGCTTCCTCATGGTGGGGAAGTGGAGGGGCAGGCGCTGAGCTCTGCTCTCTGGTGACCAACAATAGGGCCCAAGGAAACGTCTCACAGCTGTGACAGGGTGCTTCAGGCTGAGTATCAGGAAAAGGAGTCTCCGGAGCAGGAGCGAGTACGGTAGCGAGGGCTGCCCAGGAGGTGGCAATCGGGAGCCTCTTACAGGGCTGGAGCAAAAGTGGAGGGAGGCTCCCAGGAAAAAGGTGGCTGCCTTTAAGGTGGGTTTATTTGCCTGCCAGATGGGAAGTCTGTGACCAGCCCCTTTAAAACAGGTAAAGGCAGTAAGGCTTCTCCACCCACTTGCCTTGATCTTTCATCATAACTGTGGGCCAGGCGGGGAGGTTGTGCAATGTGCGCGCTCCAGTCAGGAGGCTGTGGGAGAGGTTCATGCGCTGCGAGCAGGAGCCGAGGCTCGGAGGCCTGAGCCAGGAGAGCAGGCAGGGGCTGGGATCAAGGCCCCCTCTCCAGCCAGTATGCAGCTGAGGACCTCAACTGGCAGGACTGAGCTCTCCCTTGGGCTCCTTCTCTTCTGGGCTCTCCTTCCTTCTGAGGTGCCTGGGAAAGAAGGTAAGTGTGGGGCCTGCTAGTCTTGGGTGGCAGGCAAGTGAGAGGATTTCTCTCTAAAGGGCAGGGAACAGGGCCTGGTCTACTTGCATGGGGACCCAGGGACAGCGCAGCCTACCTGGAGAGAGCTGGAGAAGGCCTGTAGGAGACTGTGGTGCCTAGGGATGGCAGATGGGTGTGGGGGGATGAAGGTGAAGAGCAAGCCACTTCTGACTCGGTGGCTCAGTGAACTGAACTCAGGTATGTGGTTCCCCCTCTCCCTCTCCACCCCCACCCAGATGAAGCACAAATGCCTTGGCATATCCAGTGGTCCAAGAGAATTCTGCCTCCGTTTGCATTAAACACAAATGTTGCAGATAACAAGCTCAAACATAAACTCAGTCATTGCCGCCACCCTCCTCAAAAACACCCCTGAAGTTTCCTAAGGAAGCCCTCTTGAGAGTTAACCCTTGTGAGCAAGAGAACAGTCATTTTTGAAGGTTTGGAAGGCAAGGTGGTCTCTTTCACTTACCTCAGTGCTGGTAGGTAGCGTTGGGCTTTACAATTTCCTCTAACAGCTCTTCTTTTAAGACTCCTGCTCCCCTTCCCTGTTCCACTTAGTCCCTTTTACTAGAAGTAGTAATCTTTTTTTCTTCCATCTTGGCAGTTGCACAGTGGTTATGAAATGTCTGGGGAATGGAAACTTCAACAGAGAGTTGGGGAAGAGTAAATCTCTGTTCAGTTTCCTACCTCTTGCACTTAATTCCTGTTAGAGAATTCTTTTTGAGTCACTGTTTTGTGTGGTGAGAAGTGTCAGGGTTTTTCAATCCCAAGGACAGCCCCCTCCTTTGCTGCTCCTAGCCCTTGTTTGAGAGGATTTAGTCATAAATGGCAGCTCAGCTGTGGGCTCATCTCAGACTCACTGTGCGATGAATGTTCTTTTAAACTGTTCTTGACAAGCACGTTTGTATTAAGGATTCAGCTAAATGGATGCAGCTAGTAGACGTTGTGGAGAAGGCAAACCTAGGTGAGAAGTAATATAAGGTATTGCCACACAGGCTCTGTTTTCCCTAAGTGTGTGACCAGTAGTTGGCAATTACACTCAGGGACTTCTCTGCCAGCTTCTCACCTATCTCAAACATCTCATTTTGGCTGTGGCTGTGATCTACTCTTCCTTAGTGTGTAGCAGGGAACAGCCTATTTCCCTGATGTCCTCTCTTATCTGAAGTCTTTTTTCTTTTTGGGGAGATCTTCTATGTGGCTGGACAGCCACGGAGATTTCTAGGAGAGAGGCTGTGGACCAAAGAGCTAGTAGCCCCAGAGTACTTGTATTCCCTGTGCTCTTGTAGTCCTGCTTACTCATTCTTCCTTTCTTTGGAGACTCCCTGTTGTGGGTCTTTCAGTTTGAGAGATGCACTTCGTGAGAGTGGACTTTGCCTTCTCCAGTGGGCGCAGGGTAGCTGAAGAAGCACCTGCTGGTGGTACTGTGGCATGGTACACAGGATGTGGAAGGTTTCTGTCCCAGCCTCTTTTGAATTCCTTTCCTTTGCTCTCTGCTAGAACTTGCTGTGCAGCCCCTCTCACTTCCACATCACTGCTTCAGGCCTGAAGTGCGTGGGATAGATGTTATCTGGGTGATGGTTCTGGAAGGACAGGCTACCTCACCCTGAGAGTTTTTGGAGCCAACAACACAAGAATAGTATCTCAGATAGACTGAGAGCAGAAGGAAAGTGAGTGAGGAGCTTTGTCTGGACAGGGAGTCTGTGGCTAGGAAGGTTTTGCCATATGACCATGCTGTGAATGCAGCAAACTTGCAAAACCTGGATTCCGGCTTTTCCCTTCTCCTGATCCTGAAAGGGTGTTTCAGAGGTGAGAACAGCAGTGCAATCCCTCTTATCTCTGATTCTGGGCCCACAGCCTGCTTCCTCATTCCACAGGACTCCTGCTGATCTGCACTTTACACTCTATTAGTTGTAGTTGGCAGGCAGCATTCGTAAAGCAGTCAGACAAGGGGGAGGAAATCCAGTTATTTAAATGCTGTTTAAAAATTTCCCCCCTCCTAGCTTTCACCCCCCCCACCCCTTTTTTTTTTTTTTGCTGTTACCATTAGAAATGTCCCCTATGAATACACCCACAGGAATCCAAAAGGAATCCAAGGATTTCTTCCAGTTTCCTATGTTCCCAAGTCAGGGCTGCAGTAGGTGCGCTGAAACTAGTAGTCTGTGCTGTCAGTACCGGCAGACCCAAAGGAAGTCATGAAGCTGCACCTCCAGCAGTACAACTTACTCTAACTCCTCTCCCTTCCCTCTGTTTGCCAAAGAAGTGAGACATTTTTAATTTCTTTTTTTTTTTTTTTTTTAGATCAAAATTTCACAGTAAAGTCTGATTGTATTTTCAAGCTTCTTTGAGGGCTAACAATGAATAGACTACTGCATTTCTCCATTGCACGACTCCAGGAGCCAAGGCGTAACACAGAGTCACGCAGTGCAATCCTTTGAGAGGTGGCAATGCTATGCCCTGGAGATGCTATTAGCTTGCTCTCATGGTTAAAACTGTTCTGAGTGGGAGAAGGTAAAACGATTTCTAGGCCACCATCAGACCATGAACAACCTGGGTCAGAGGTGTAGTGCTGGTCAGTTTGAGAAACTGCCTCGTGGCTTTTGGGCCCTGTGACAGTGGAAAATCCCTTTTACAACTTCACATTGCCTCTTTCTTTCCGCCAGTGTTTGAAGCACTGAATAGTAGTTCCTCTAGGTGACATCGATTGATCTTTTGTGTTGGTAATTTATTTGATCACCTGCCTCTTCATCCATTTTGTCTGCTGGTTTCCTATTCCGAGGAAAGATGTGCTCAGCTGCTAATACTGGCTTCCCATTTCAATAGGCTTCAGTCTCCTCCTCCTATTTTGGGACAGTTTCTAAAAGGCATAAAGTGTCAGGGTTTAGCATGTCATTATGTATTGTGTTTGTTAATTGAGAGGAAGGTGGAAGAGGAGGGAGTCTCATATGAGGAAGAACTTTTAACTCCTCCTGACTAGTTGCATTGTTTTATATTTTCCGACCCTTCCTCCAGCCATACTTTCTGAAGGTAAAAAGTCACAAAGAATGTGTGAGCTGAGAGATGAAGTGCAGGTTTTGCCTTCTTTGACGAAACTAGAATGAAGTCATTCCATGGCGCACATGAGTTGAGTTACTGATTTTTCTTTACCCTCTGTTTTTCAGTGGATCTGCTAGACACAAGCACTGCACAGGGTGAACTGGGCTGGCTTCCAGACCCTCCAGAAGTAGGGGTGAGTACACGTGTTCAAGGATGGGGAGCTGCTGGGAATGCCAGGTGATGGAAAAACGTAATCCAAGTTGAAATTTCACCCTGTGTCCCAGAATCAGGCTTTTTCTGCAGCCCCATCCTCTCCTGGGCCTTGCATGGTTTTTAAGTCTCCTTTGCAGCCCCTTCACCTCTGCAGCCTCACCCACTAGCCCGCTGTTAAAGGACTGTACATCTTCTGATACCTACTGACTTCCAGCAGCTTTCAGTAACTAAACGTGTCCTTGAAATATATTGTTTTTATGATGCAATAAAACTTAACAGAAAAAGATGAAAAAATCAAATCATGTGTCTCCTTCTCCAGGCAAATAGCCATGGCAGAAGTATTTCTGTCTACAAGCCTCTAAGAATTTAGAAACTTCGCCTGCTTAAGCTTGTTCTCTCTTTTTTTCTTCTTGAGTGTTAAACTGAATAATTCAATTACAAATTATTTTTTTTAATCATCAGCTGACTGAGGAAATAATTGTAAACTCATGGGGCAACAACCTGGCCTATTGGGTGGGCTGTAAGGTTCTAGGACTTTATATCCAGTCCTGTTGCTGTTTTTGACCCACACAAGTGATAATGAGGGAGGTGTTTCCCTTTATTTCATGACTGTAAAATTGAGCTGATGGAAGTGCTTCAGAATCTACTCCTGAAAGCACTGCAATATTGGACTCAAAAAGGCAGCTGAGCTCTCAGCTATTTTTGTGTAAGTACGGATATTTTGTATCAAGTACAGATAAAACAGTTCCTCTTTGTGTCACAACTTAAGTTAGGGAAGGTGGTTTCCTTTCGAAGAGCAGGACCGTGGGTGGGGCGGAAGGAAGGACCAAAGAAAAATGGATTCATGAACCATGTTGCAGTAGTTAGAATGATGCATGTTAATAAGTAGTTCAAATTCCTCATCCTTATCTTTCTAGCAAGGCACAAGCTCTCCTATGGAGTAAGAATCTTTACTCTCATTGCGTATAAAGTAGACCTAGGCTCAGCCCGTTCCGAACTTGTTTTCATAACTTTCCTCTGTAATGTGCTGTGTCTGGTTAAAATTCACCCCAGCCTCCTCCTACTCCTGGTAGTCCTGCTTAAGTGAACTAGAGCCAGATGGTGAGGTTTTCCTATACTGACATATCCGCATTTTTTGTTAGTACAGCTGTTTTGCTTATTATTATACCCTGCTCAAAACAGGTGCCATACTGAGACATACATGTAGATCGTATTTTGCTCACTGCTCCCCTTCTTGTCCCTATCAGTCGTCTGTATGGTGATTTTTGACCCAATACTGTGCTCCAGGCATGTTCAGGATGAAATCAGTATATTGAAGAGATGGGAAAAAACATGAAAAAGTGCATCTTAAAAATGTTGTCTTCTTTCTATCAGATTATTTTTTTGTCACAGAACATCTGATTTTTGCAGAGTAGATTCATAGCTGTGCTAGGAGCTGGCATACCCTTCTGCTTGTGCTGCATCTGCTTTTTAAAATTTTTATATCTATATTTAAAATGTAATTATAACTAGGAATTTTAGAATATGGTGGAGAGAATGGCCTGAGAGCATTCTATACTAGTAGATCAAGATGCTGATGACTGATAATCTATTTTTCATCATCTGTTAGTTTAATCAGCTTCTGAGAGCAACTCTTGCAGGAATTTGTCTAATTGCATCACTTCCTTATAACTGTTAGGTGGATGTCTGACATGTCCACAAGCAAAAAGGGAACCATGGGCAATTCTCTTGGAATCAGAACTTTGAAAAAGTTTCTGAAACCATTCTTTCAAAGTGATGAAGTAAATGTCTTTGAAAGAGAACCAAGATTAATTCAGAACATTTTTGATACAAAAGAGCAAAGCTTAATATCGAACAGTCTGACTAGTTTAAGTAGTAACAGGCTGGAAACGTCTGAGCTGTATTGCTTACGGAGTCAAAGGGAAGAGCTGTATTTCACGTAAGAATGCTATTTGTACCTAACCTCAGATGCCAGAGATCTCCTATCTGTGAGGTGGATTTGTGTCAATATGCTTATCACACACAGGAGGAATGTGCTGTGAGGAATTTTCATGCTTTGTATGGACAAAGTCTCTGAGGCCCTGTGCAGAAGAGGTTGGATAACTCTGTGGAGGCAGAATCAGACCTTTGTTTTCTGCTCTCTTTTAGCCTATGCTAAATGCATGAAGTGGTTTCCTATATGTGATTGTTTCATGGTCAGACAGGGTCTGCAGCTAGTGTAGACAATGCTTCTGTTAACGCATACTCAGCTTGTGAATACCAACCTGTATGACAGTCAGTTTTGGACAGTATGGGTCATTGTTCTGGACTGTAAGTACACTGTCTAGCAGTGAAATTTTGCCTAAGCTTAATGGTGTGATGTAGGACTGAAGTAAAATGTCTACAGAAATTGTTTGCTGAAAAGTTTACGCTAGCTTGCTTTGTAATAGCTGTTTAGAAAGTCTTTCATTCACTTTAAGTTACGATTGAAAACTAGGCCCTTAGAAAGGCAAACTACTGAAGGACTACTAAAATCCTGTAATGAATAAATTAAATAACTAACTAGGCACAGTAGCATTGCTTCTTGTCAAGTTGTAAAATAACAGTATACAATTTCTGTTTTGCTTTCAAGTATAATTGCATCAGCCTTGAAAATATAGTAATGAGGAGTCATGCTATTCTCTTGCATTTGTCTTTCAATAGACAAGGCCCTGAGCAACTCCAACTGTTTTTGAAATTAGCCTTGCTGTGAGTAGGAGATTAGAGTAGAGACCCAGAGGTCCTTTCCCACCTAAATCATGAGTATACATGACTACATATGTCCTTAGCCATTTTTGCTGTAGGATGCTATGTGCTGAGCCTCTCAAGGTGGCATTCTATGCTGTTGTATGGATTGTAAATTAAACACATGATTCTTTGGTGGCTGATGTGTTTTCTTTCAAGGCGTACTTTCAGCAGCTCTACAACAGTCTTTGCTTGCAAAAGAGTACTCTTTCATAGCTACTTTATTTGGGTATCTATTATTTCAGAAATCACGTGAACTCTGCTGCTGCCACATATTGCTATTTGTGTCAATAGGCACAATTTGGCCTATTATATTAGAATTAAAGGATCAGGATCAAATCCAGATGATTTTCTTAGTCTCCTTTCTGGACTGCCATTGCTCTCAATATCTTATGAATGGTAAGGTGGAGGACATCATTTTTTCTGCCTATTCTATACTTGTTTGCTTCTACCCATACTTCAGAGTGTTACTATCAGTTCCAAACTTTATAATATGTCCCCTAGTGTGAATGGCACCTGGCCTGCTCAGCCTTGGTATAGTTTCACACATGTAAATGCACAGCAACTTAATGTATTCCAATGACATAAGTAGCCACTAGCTGCAGTTATCATGGTTCCCAAAACACTTGAAAAACTTTGGAAATGATGCAATTCCTGTGCAGCTCTGTATTCTGTGTTTCACAGGATGTCTGATTATGAATGTAGCAGCTGCCAAAACTATATTATTGTAACTTGAGTAAGTCAGTGCTCAGATTTGTTTATTTGATGTTTTATTTTTTTCTATTAAACCCTAGGCATAGTACAAATTTTACACTGCTCAATTTTTTTCTTTAGGTAATAGACTAGATCAAGTACTTGTGACCTGTCAGCAACTTTTATGTCACTGACCACAAAATGATGATTACAGGTCTTCAGGTTCTAACAAAGCAAGGTAGTGTTTTGGTGTAGTAAGAAGTCTCAGAAACCAGCCATCAGCTGGTATCAACATCTGTTTTTGCCATTTCTGTTCAGACAGATCAGCCTGGCCATGAAAGAAATAATGGTGTGGGCCACACAGCCCTCAGCCTGCAAGTGATTCCAGCACGGCTCTCCTATTTCATTAAACCTGAGCAGTTCACTTAATCATCAGTATCTTATTCAGATAGTCTTACCTGGAACAAGTCTCAGCAAGTCTGTAGCATCTGAAGATGGTGTCAGAAATAACCACCAGAAATGCTGTTGTGTGCCTCTCTTTCCACGGCTGTTGATAATGCATATCTCTGGAGTTAGATCCTAGAGGACATCATCTCTGACCCTGGAATAAAGTGTCATTATATACCTCAGCCTGCTCTCGGTTTGAGTATCAGGCATAAGTGTTTAACTCCAAGTGAACAAGATCTGCATAGAAGTAAGGGACAAATGCCTGGTAAAGTCAATAAGTAACTGGAAATGTGAATTGCTCTGTCTTCAGGGTCATATCCTGATATGCCCTATTGCTGTTGATATGCAGACTCATGGAGACACTTGTTGATGATTATTGTTAAGCGAAAAATAGTTACCTCATGGATATTTGGGAGAAAGGTTAAAAAAAAAATATATTGTACATGTCCAGGTATACTTTACTCAGAGGGGTGAGAGGTGGAATAGGAAAAGTGAGATGAGAGGAAGTCAACTGTATATTAACAGCTGTACTGTAAATCAGATTGCATGAGCCACCAAACAGGTAGTCTAGGATGAAGTTATGCACATACATCCAAGAAGCAATTTCAGCTAGTGAACTCGATGTTGTGACTTGAAGGGCAGAAAAGAACACATTCTGAGCGAAAGTGAAGATGCTCTATGACTTACATTCATCATCATGGCTGCTCAGGCACTACAGTGATGACAGCAGTGTTGCCTAGCAGCTTGAGGAAGCTGACTCATCTTTTTATAGCTGTTGGATGAGAGTGGACAAGGTTCACTGAGCTTCCTCACATGAACACAAAAGCACCACAAGCCATCTGGAGCTTTAAGAGGAGGCTGCCTATAGCAAGGTCCTCTGGAAAGATGAGCAGGCTATTTAAAGTTTAAAACCAAACCAAAACAAATTTCATTATAATACCAACTAGAATACTGCTGAGTTTGCAGGCAGACAAGTTACAAAGTAAAGGCTTTATATCTTTTGCTGCCAGCTGTGTCCTTGATGGGTTGACCCAAGCTTTGAAGTGTGATTCTTACTATTTCAGAAGCTGAGTTACAGAAAAATTTGCTCATTCACTCTGGTTTCTTGGAAGGTTATTTCCATTGCTTCTAAGGCCAGTTCCTGCCTTATCTGTGGCTGACCTAGAGCCTGCCATCTACTTGCTTGTCTTTCATGCTGCCATCTCATGCAGCTTCTCTTCTTCAGGCATGCTTATCTTTCCAAAGAAAAGGCACAATTACCCTGTCCCTGTTTGGGACTCTACCTATCTGATGCTCTTTTTTAAAAGGAACCTATACAAACAGAGTAAGTATTTCCCATTGCCATCAGACTCATTTTCCAGGTTTACTACAAATACTGGAAGTGTACTTGAAACACCATACAAAACCATAACTCACACCAGACTGAGCTCTTTGCCTTGAAAAAAAAAATCTCTTTCATTTACAATATATTCTAGGCAATGTAGAATGTAGTGCACAAATATGTGAGAGGTAACGCTTTATTAGTAATTGGATTTTAGCCATGAATTCTGAACTCCTAAGGTGCACCATCTGTTTTTCTGCTCCTGTGTTTTTTGTGATTATTGATATAGTTAGTGGGTGTTACCAAAGAAGACACATAAGAAATAAGTGTTCCAAAATACCTATGTGAAGCGTTGGACAAGAGTATCGTTCTCCCTGACCTGGTAGCATCTGTTGTGACCCAGACTGTCTTCGTGCAAGACCTTAATGTGGCCAGGCAGCTCAGAGAATGAGCAGACAGTAGGACCTGGATTTGATATACAGGTTATATAATCAATGCACTGGAGCTCTGTGGCTCAGATTAGCGCCTTACCTTCCCATAAGGACATGAATACAAGTTAAATTGGAAGGAGGTGGGATACAGACCTAAGCACTAGTGCCCTAAAGGACAAATAATTGCACAACACTTGCTCCTCCCTGAAAATAATCAATGGATCATTGTGGGGGGAAAAAAAAAAGTATCATCCCACCCAGACAGATATGCAGACAAGTAACCATTACTTTTATATTCAGTTGTATCAAAGGTTCCATGACGATGATGTGATGAGATCAAACTTGCCTGACCATTGCCAAATGTTCAAAGAAATAAAAACAGCCTCTTTGCTGTTCTGAGATCTAAAGTTATAGGACTTATGAAGTTAAGAGTCTAGTTATAATCATGTTTCTTTCATTATCATCTAAATTGTCTTCCACACCCGCAAGAGAGCTTACAAGAGCATTGAGAAACTTTCAGCACAGTGTCACAGAAACCGAATTCTGGAATATTTTCAAAACACCAATGTGATGCTGCTATTTTTAATGGGTTGGTCAAGCTTTGCCTACTGACAGATTTTTCATCAGATGTATTTTAGCTAGAGAGAAGCCGTTCACAATATTACAGCAGATATCAGCAAGGTGTCTCTGTTGCCTCAGTCTTACCTCTGAGGAACTACATTAAGAATCTAATGCAGCTGAATCTGTAATGTACAACTGGCCTTTAACTCTAAAACCATGCCAATATTTTTTTTTTGTCATGGCATGCAAATGCTATACGAATGTCAAAGAGTCAGAAGTGCTTCCATTTTTCTCCCCTTTCTGTTTACATGGGGAAAGGGGAGAGAAATCATTCAGCTGTGTGTGTTCCGCTAGGCGGTTTTAGGCTTGGGGCACCAGTGATGTACGGTTGTTGAGAAAGATTGCTCTTTCTGTAGCTCTTCTTCATTGTAGATGGCTGTACTAACCCAGCTTGTCTTTTGATCTTGGCGCAACTCTCTAACCCAAAGTTAAGCAAGTTAATGCTTTTCAGCATGTGAACTCCTAACCTCTCCAGTAGAGACCTGCATCTTAGTTTAGCAACTTCAAGCTAACTGGCAAGATGCTTGCTTTGTTGTTACCTTTTTTAAAGTCTCTTAAAAGTATCCCTGTACCTTTCCCCAGGGGTGTGCAGGCCACAGATTGGAAGTTACTGTGCTGAGCTAACCTGAAGGCAAATGAAATATGGGTCACAACAGGCAAGCTCTTATCTGAAAGGAGATGGGACAAGTGCCTGGCAGGCTAGAGATAGAGACAGCATTACTGCTGTGAGCCACAAGCTCTTGTGACTCCAGTCTGAGCCTTAGGATTTGCAATACTGTCTGCTGTTTCTGTCACTGGTAGCCTACCTCTTCATAGCAAGGGTGAATTTTTTACTTTTCATGATAAAAGTACTTTTTTCATTTAAAAAAAAAAAAAAAGCTAAAGCCAAAGAAGACCACTTTTCTAATGCCTGAAGAGCCTGTGACAGCAGCTCCAGCAAGACATACGAACTGTCTCAGTTCATTTCTTAAGGCAGACCTTATGAAGAGTTGCTCAGAGATGGATGGAGGAATCACAGGTTGTCCGATATCATTTCCTTGAAGCAGAACTAATCTAGAGAAGGCTTATTGATAGAAGAAGCAAGGTAAGCCTTCCTGAGGCTTCAGAGCTTCAAACTGTATAATCAATTCACAGTCAGTCAAGATATATTATAACATATGTACCTTATCTTTGGATGTTTACTCACAAGGCAGACCAAACCCACACTGTTTATTGCAAATATCTGTCAGTGCACTCCCAGTTTGTCATTCATGTCATTCTAAACTGGCTTCATAAAGACAGATCTTCTCCTTCACTGCTTTCTTTAATATTGAATCCAACCCAGCAATGGGAAGAAAGTTGCCTTCCTTTTTCCTAAACTTGCAGTATTCTGAGCTTATTGAGATAGTACTTTTGCTAAGTGATCTCTGAGGTTTTCTTTCACTTACCACTAACTGCTGTGCTGGAATTATTTAAAGAGTTTCAAGAACAAATCTCTGGAGTTAAGTGCTGTGTCAGCGTATTGGCTCCTGAGAAGCACAGAGCACCTTTTTATCCTCAAATCCAATAGCTACATCCTTAGGCTTTTTAGAAACTCATGCTACTAATTTATGGCCCTCTCTTGAATGCACTGGCTTTTGCCTTCTCAGCAACTTTTTAAGAATTCTAAAAAGTTTTAAGAATTTAAACTTAAGAAAGTTTAAACTTAAGACAGTTAAAACTTAAACTTAAGAAGGAATTTAAAAGAATTTAAAAGGAGTTTAAAAAAATAAAAAGTAAAGAGGTTAAGAACTCTTTAGCTTGCTTGGCGATGGGGAGTGGAGTAGGTGACCTCCAAAGGTCCCTTCCAGCCTAAGCCTTTCTACAGGTCCAGACCTCATGAGAAAGTTTTCTAGAGCATCATAAAACCACAGTTCACTCCCTGTTGGAATGAGGAAGTCTAACTCTGAGCCTCCTCCACTTCTCCTATAAAAATATTTCCCATCCTCTGGCCAAACTGATGACTGGAGTAAGGATATACTGTCTGGAATTAAATGGGTAGAAAGTAATATTATCAAAGGAGGTTGATTCAATGTCATTGGCAGACAAGCTGGAGAGTCAAGTAATTCATATTGATTGAATCAGACTCTACCACACATATTCATTAAGAACATTACATTAAAAAAACAGAGGCATACATTTTGATTTTGCAGCAGATTCTTTGAGGATGTGAGACAGTTGCCTAGCAACTTCTGGACTCATCACCCTTTCATTAAGTGTTGTATGTAACAGTATTCCTCCACTACTTTGAATTTAAAAGCTTCACTGAATAATGAAGTCACAAGTGTTTTTAACGATAGCTCTGCAGTTGCTAGCATAAATAATATCCTCATTTTACTTCCTTTACCCATCAGCAGCAGAGTCTAGAAAAACCATGTCTGACTCCCATGTTATTTCTTTGTGCCACACTGCATATGAAACTGTACAATAGACGTCTTTGCTCTGAAGATCTCAGTCTGGAACAAGATGGGGTAAGATAAGCTGAGAAATACAGGAGTTAGGAGTTGGATTTTTTTTTCCAGTAGTAGAATAGGAAAAATTTCTGCCAGAGTTGTCACTATTGAAAATGAATTTTTGGCCCTGTATTAGTTAAGTTAGGAAAATGGTATATTTTCACCACAACAATTCATGTCTTTTAGTGAGACATGCAAAAATTGCTTTCTGGTGACACTTATGTGTGACACTGCCTTGAAATAAACTGCTAATGGCAATTTTTTTAACTCTCGTCCTTCGAATGCAATTGTATATTTCCCATCAGCTTGGTGGAGGCAGATACCCATGGAAAAAATGCTTCTAAAAGCTATTCTGAACGTTGGCAGTTTCTTATGAAAATTACTTTTTTGTTATTCCCCTTCTAACTTCTCTTCTATTTCAATACACTTCAAGATGTCTTGTAAATTTAGTTCTGTAGCATTGTCCAGACGTTTTTTCAATGAAATAGTGCAAGGGGTGATTAAGCAGTCGACACTTGGTTGATCAACAGAGATCGATCAGTCTATTTCTCTCTCTTGCTGTTCTTAGCCCTTTGACCTGCAGTAAGTGAAATAAATGAAAATCCTGTGTGGTGCAGGTATATACCAACTGAGTCTGATTAAGAGGGTGGGGTAACACTGGAGATTAAGTACATGGAGAAAAAGGAAACAAGAAAGGACAAATTGATACCATCTGCTGAACTTCCTGGGAGGAAACTGCAGGTATGCATTTAGGTAAATGGCTGAGAACAGACTGATACGAGCCAGTGCTATCAGCAGTGCTTGCTATCTTGGAGAAAGCACTGATAGTTTACAGAGTGGGGCTGTACAGGAGATTTCCTTTGGCACTCTGTATCTAGTACTCCACTAGCCAGCAGAGTAACCCACAAGGCTGTTATCTGGTCTGTGGGATCAGAAGCTGGGAGAGAAGCTGCAGGGCTGTGTTGTGAGCACAGGAGGTGGTTGTGCTGAAGAAGAGAAATGTGTGAATCTCGTGCTCAGCCCATGAGACTTGACAAGCTTAGAGTAATATAGACACTGAGGTGTTGTTTAAAATGCATCTTAACCTGGGGTGTGATTTGAAACCAAGATGCTTAAACCTGTGCCAATACCTATGTGGGCACTTGTTTGAATGTAATTTGATTAAACATTTAAAGCATAATGAAAAAGACAGTATTAACACGGTGTGAAAAAGGATATAAGCTATTTTCCCTGTGGACAACACCTTCCTTTCCAAGTTCTCAATTTTCATCTGTGACTTACTTATCATTGAACATTCTTTGCATTTCATATTTGACCTGTGGTGAGGAAACAAAAGCACCAAAAAAGTCAGTGAAAATGCTTACAAAACCCTACTGGATTCATACAAATAATATCAGTGAGATATATCCAGTTGGGCACGCATCCTTCTCCCAGTGATTATTTTGCTGGGGAAGAAGCAGAACCTAGTATGAAGTCAGGAAAACCAACTGAGTTTTAATAGTTAAATTAGAGTTTGCAAATATCACACCCAAATTAAGTGTGAACTCCTAATTAATGAGCACAGTACTTCTGCAGTTGGCATTCCCATTGTGTCAGGCCCTCTCTTGTCTTGCCCCAAAGTGCTGTGCACTATTTTCAGGGGCAGTTAATAGTCCTGGCATATCTTATTGTACACTTTGAATTTAAACAGTGGCAGAAAGAAGTGGACAATACATGAGAGTAGGGGGGTCTTTATCTAAGACAAGACAGTGCATGAAAGAAAAGAGGTTGGAACCAAGGTAGGATGAAGGGGATGTGCAGCAGTCCATGCACTGTGGTTCCTTTCAGTTTCACATGAGTTACGCCCTAATTAGAGTATCCTCTGTGTTCCCAGTGTAAAGAGTTGAGGCAGATATGGGGCTGTAGGCCAGTGTAAGAAGAGGCCTTTCAGCTATGCAGGCTTTGAGCCCTGAATGCTAAATAAGAGTGGATCTTGTAGGCTAGATTTTGTCGTATTTGAGGGGAAATTTGTTTCTCACATCTGTCTAACATGTTTTCTTCTACCTTGGGAGCAGTGGAGTGAAGTGCAGCAGATGATAAATGGCACCCCGGTCTATATGTACCAGGACTGCAGTGTGCTTTCTGAGGGAGACACCGATCACTGGCTTCGCACCAACTGGATTTATCGGGGTGAGGCAGCCTCTCGCATTTATGTGGAGCTGAAGTTTACTGTGAGGGACTGCAAGAGCTTCAAAGGCGAAGTGGTGACCTGCAAAGAGACTTTCAACCTCTATTACATGGAATCTGAGCAAGATGTCGGGATCCAGTTCCGCCGCCCGCTGTTCATCAAGGTCTGTAGTGCTGTGGGTGTAAGGCTGTCATGCCTTTCAGCTTAAACTGGGTGTGTCTTGCTGGCTGGGGGCGGACAGGAGAAGCAGCATCTAGGGAAGGGATGTGGATAAGTGCTGTCCTTTGAATAAGCTTTGCCCCTAAGTGCCCTCTGTGATGCTCAGAGTAGTCACTGCCAGAAGAGGCAATAGTTTTCAGATGAGATCAGACCTCCATTCTTCTTAACCACATATTTAACTGGATGCAACTTAGGTAAGGATTCTAAAGGATTATAACTGTGCCTGATTGTTACATCAGTTTTTAGAGTAAAGCAGAGACCAAAATAATTTGACTTGCCTTAGGCAATAAAGCAAGATTAGACCGAGTGAAGAACAGAACCCAATTCAAACCTCTGTAGGTGCTCCTCTTCATTTGCTCTGATTGTAATTAGATATAGGGTGTTTGTTTTTATTTTTTCTAAATCTAGAGGTGTTGGCTTGTTATAACGTATTTCTCCCTTGTGTGAAAGTATTTAGCACTGCTATATTTTACCTACCGTTTTCCCTGATGTACTGCCCTCTTGCCATGAAAATATTTGAATTACAGAATGGGGAACCTCAGCTTTTTTGGAGAGGAACTTCTGTAACTTAATTGTGTCCTAAAAGAAGCCACGGACCTAAATTACTTGACTGCCCTTTTCCTCTGAAGTTTAAATGATATGTTATGAAAACAAAGAACTGTAAAAGCTACAGTTCTGCTTCTGCTACTGGAAGAGTAGAACTACGGTAGCTGATTCTTCCCTCCCCCCTCCCCAGTGCACCTCCCTTGCAACTGGAGGCTGACATGCATCTGCGTGATACCTCCACAACTCTTAAACCTGCTTTATGATCCTACTACCAGAAGCAGCTGCTGTGCAGATTTTTTGCCATCCACCTACATGGAACAGGTGGTGTCGTGTAATGGGGAGGGGCCTACAGTGGAGAGGAACATTTTACCAGTGTCTCTGAGAAGAAAGACCATCCCACCTGCAGTCCAGTTTTTCCATATCATTTGATGTCACGGAGACCTTTCCCATTTGCCCCACTATAAAAAAGCATCTCTCTCACTCTCTCAATTCAGTCGGTGAGGCAATGGGAAAGTAAAAGCATGGAAGCATTCTTCACCCAAGTATTTTCAGTGCTAAAATGCCTTGAATACTGTATGACAAGCACCTTTCAGTAGAAGGTCTGACCTGCATCAAGTGCAGCCTGGAAACAGGTAGCTGTAATTCACTGGTCAACTTCAAAAACACATCTTTAAGTACTGTTGTGGTTTTATTTTACTTTTTATTGCATATGATTTGCAAACACAAATATCACAAGGGAGATTTGCTCCTGATTTGTTAACTTCTGTTAGGGTAGTTCCTAAAGACACCCAAGATCACAGACCCAGAATACACTGTGCTGTATAAGAAAGTGAATGACTGGAAATGAGTTGAAAGGAGATGGTTAAAAGTAGGAAGCAAGAGAGGATAGTGCTCAGTTGTTAGTATTTCTTCCACATGCAAAGACAACATGCAGTGCACTGAGATTAGAAACAGTCAAACATGCAGCCTCTAAAAGGCCTTAGTGTAAAAAATGTTTGACAGCTGTAGGTAACTCAGAGCTGCTGCTTGCTCAGGTGGTAAAGCTGTTGTCTTTTTCTCTTTCACCTAGCTCAACACTGTGGCAGCAGATCGAAGTTTCACAAACAGAGACATTGAATCCGGTGCCATGCAGCTGAACACAGAAGTATGCCCCATTGGGAAGCTGTCTCGCCGGGGCTTCTACTTAGCTTTCCAGAACTCAGGGGCTTGCGTAGCAATGGTGTCTGTCCGAGTGTATTACAAGACGTGCCCGGAGGCAGTGCGAGGCCTTGCCCGTTTTCCAGAGACGCTAGCAGGTTCAGAGGGGCTGACAGAAGTGCTTGGGGCCTGCGTGGAGCATGCAGCTGAAGAAATGGGCTCTCCGCCTAGGATGCACTGCAGCACTGATGGCGAGTGGCTGGTACCAATGGGACGATGCCTTTGTGCTGTGGGGTTTGAGGAAGTCGATGGGAGCTGCGTAGGTGAGTATGCAGACAGACAGTGGCTTTAGGCCATGGGAGAGGTTCCAGGGAGCTGGAGATCAGAGTATCTGTAAGCACAAAGTGGGAGCAGGGGAGTTAGTGTGGTCTACCTCTTTCTTGCCTGCCCTCTGTGCTTGACAGCCATTTCTCAAACTTTTTCTCTCCTCTTTAGCTTCTTATTCGATTGGGATTTTCTCCTTATGTGTCAGGTGTAAGACCTGCACACACCTTTCCACTCCCTCTTGGGCTTCATCCAGGAGCTTTCAGCTCTGGAGCTAGTTTCTGCGAGCTGTAACTGTGTGATTGACACTGACTCACTCAACAACTAGTTCCCAACCCTTAAATGGCAGCCTTGTTCTCTCAGGGCAGACAGGTCAGACACACAGTACAGTGTGTTTGTCCCGTGACTAGAAAGTAAAGAGCTGCAGGGGGGCAAGTTTCTTCTTCATGCCCCCTTCTGCTTGGACGGGGATGGTTCTTCTGCCATGAGAAACTGTGTAAAGCACATTGCACAATACCACCAGGGCCTGGCTCATTTCTGAGGAAGAACAAATAGCAGGCATAGGAGTCTCCGTGCTACTGGAGCCACAGAGTGAGACAGGGTTCTTGGAGCAAGCAATGCAGGGCTATCCCTTTGTCAAGGAGGGGAGAGGATTCAGCTTCTTATGGAAAAACTACATGTGTATGCTAGGGAAGAGGATATGTGTGGTGGTTTTGGGGGTATGTATTAATGCAGAGAGGGAGGTAAGAGCACATTTCCACTCTTGTTTTCAGAGTCATATGGCACAAGGCTGAGGCAGTTCAGAATATAGGGGAAGGAATCCATGCATTGCTCTCAGGGTCAGTGGAGTAACCTCTCTGCTCTGTTCTGCCCTTGTTTCACTGCAAGGAACTGGTGCCCCTTTCAATCCCCACTGCTTGCTGCTCATTTTTCTTGGAGAGCTGGCAAAGGTTGAAGCACAAGATCCTTGCCCTTCTCCAGCAATCCCCTATCCTTGTATAGCCCAGCCAGTTTTTCCACTTAGGTGCTACAGAGCTCTCCCCGCCCTCCTGAGAGCACTCCCCTGGGAAGGGGCAGGGAAGCTGTCATGCCTGGACAGGCCCTGGCTGCTATCACAGCACAGGTTCATTCTACATCTGTGCTTTTATCCCACTCTGCCCAAGTACAGCTGCAGCTAGGAGTGTCTTTTGTTGTATCTGTGGAGAACTGGGAGGTCTCCCAGGAGATGAAGGGAAAAGGGGTAGAACCTAGCAGGGGAAGGGAGAGAGAACTTCAAGCCCCCAGAGCAGTGTGTTATTTTAGCATCAGAGGAGAAGGTGAATGTAGGTTGCCTGTTGGGGAACATGTTTGGCTCCTCTCCCTCTACAGAAAAGACATGGCATTATGCAAACAACTGGGAACAATCCATGTCAGCATGAAGACTGAGGTCAAGGCTTCTACTTTTTGTCCTTGCAAGGTGAAGGACTTCCCCTTCAAACACAGAAAGAGGGACAGAATGGAGGAAGAATACCTTCAGGCAGAGTATTCTGGTTCTGATTTTTGCCTTGAGCAGGAAGAGAAAAAAAGGAAAGCTGTACTATGATCCTTGCCTCATAACAGGGAGGAGAATCTGAACTCAGGTACAGGACAGGAGGCAACAGAAAGTCAGAACTCCAGGTTCTGAACTAGTTCACCGAAGCCCTCAGTGAATTTCCAGCTGTACAGAGCTCTGGTGGATAAATGGCTCAGCCATCCCATCATACCCAGTAAAGCTGTGCCTGCCCAGAACATTGTGTGTCATCCTCTCATAGCATTTTATACCTCTCTGTTATCTGAGCTTGGGACTACATCTCTGCCAGTAAGTCTGGACCTCCATGATTAACTTCCTGAAGTATGTCATTTACTGTGAATACAGGAGGCTGACCATACCCCTAGCTTGCATTCTGGTTTCTTGGTGGGCTCTGCAGGGTGATGGGTGAGTCAGTTACTGATGCTGAGCTCCCTGTCAGCATAGTTCTGGTGTCTGAAGACTGTCCAGTGCTTGCTGGCAGTCTCAGGACAAAAACACCTGTAGGAATAAGCAGTGAAGGTTTAGACCACTGCTGCCCTCTCTGTCCTTGGGTTCTTGGGTGAGCAGTCCTAAACCCACCCTTTTCCAGATGTGTTTTTTTCACACCTTGTTGCCTGAAGCCACAGCTTGGAGCAGATGACCAGGGACTGGGGAAACCAAGTGCCCGGAGTGGGAGAGAGTCTGGACTGTAGCTGAAAATGTTGATTCGAGGGAGAGCAAAGGGGCAGGCACTGACCTCTTCTCTCTGGTGAACAGCACTAGGACCCGAGGGAACAGCATGAAGCTGTGACAGGGGAGGTTACTCCCGCGCATAGCGTGGAGTCGGGCTCGATGATCCTTGCGGGCCCCTTCCACCTCGTACTATTCTCTGGTTCTGTGATTCCATGACTTGAGCACATCTCTGCCTCGCTCAGCCTGTGGGAGCCGAGGGCAGAGCCTGCCCTGCTTCTGCCAAATGAGCCCATGGCGGCCACGTCACAGGGAACCGCAGGTAGCAGGGCGCAGACTGGGAAGGACGCAGGCAGCAGCGGCAGCCCGGCTCCCCAGCCTGACGCCCGCTCGCCCGCTAATGCGGCGGGCCGCCGGCGCCTGCCGCCCCCACGCCCTGCCCAGCCGGGCGCTCCGGGGGAGGCTTCGCACCGCCTCTGAGGCGGGGCCGGCCCCGCGTTCCTCGTGGGGCTGCCGGCTCTCCGCCCAGCCCTGGCCCCGAGCCGCCCCGCTCCTCCCCGGTGCTGGGCAGCCACCTGCCGGCCGCTCTAGGCACAGCGGCTGCGTGGGCCCCGGGAACCGCGGCGCATTGTTCGTGGAGGCGGGAGCGCCCGGGGCTGGTCGTGGCGGCCGGGGCCAGGGGCTCAGCCCTGAGGCGCTAGGGCACCTCCCGCTGTGGGCCCCGGGGCCTCGTCGTGGCCCCGGGGCTGTGCCGTGCCTGCCGCTCCCGGGGCACCAGTCTGGGCTGGCCTGGGCTTGTTTTGGCTCACCTGCCCGAAACTGAATGGCCTCGTTGGTTCTGCCCCCGCTGTCCCGTCCTTCCAAACGTGCCCGGCCCGAGGCTGGCTGCCCTTAGCCTGGACCGTGCCGTGGGCATGCTGACATCTGGATATTACAGCCGTGTGCCATCACTAGCTTGCACTTCCAGGCTCCATTCGTCGCTTCAGTCAAGACACAGCCTGAGGTGATGTGACTTAGTCCAGCTGACTGGTGTGTTCACTGTTACCTCCCAGTTATCCCTTTACCCAGACATCCACCCTCCCTGCAGTGTCCTCCCTGCACTGCCTTGCTACTAGGCTTACTGCCTCCCTCTGAGGCAGTCATCCCACCTGAAGGGTCCTAGGGCCACAGTGAGGAAAGCAGAGGCTGGCTTTACTCTGAGCAAGAGATGTGGACTGTAGGTCCATGTCCCAAATTTCCTTTCTGTGTTAGCCTGATAATAAGAGTGTATGTATGTTGTGCATTTATGGCAAATAGTATTGTCATTGAACATTGGCATATGTGTTACACAAATTTGTGGCTCTGCTCTTGATTTGTTTTTCATGTTGCTGTCAAAGCCAATCCAATCCAGACTGATCCAGTGACATGAATTTTGAAATCTTATGCTGGAGCAAAATGGCAGGAGGTCACAAAGTTTTCATCTTCACTCGAGCACGTAGAAATGCTCTTGGTTATGAGCAGACTAGAGATCAAAGAATTGTTTCTTATTCTTGACTATTTCTGAAAGAGATGATTTGATCTTAAATAGAATATAAATGGCATCTCTGGGCTGCATCCTCTAGTGTTAATGAGACAGTCTGCCTGCCATTTGAGGGCAAGAGAGGTAACCAACAAGACTGAGATGAAGCCAGTTCTCTGATGGCAATCTAGAGAGAGATCTCAATCTATGGTGATAATACTCTTCCTGAGATTGGGCCGTTGTTAGCAGAAAAGTTTTTAGTTCCTTCAGGTGTTCCTCTATGTCACGTAGTAGGAGTGGCTGTAACGTTTTTTGTTTTCTTGATAAAGGATTGATTTCTGTGTTATGCTCTACCACAGTAAGCCATTTCAGTCAGGCTCCAGAGCAGATGGCTTTGGGGTCTCCATTGGGATATCCTGAGGGATTACCCAGGACATGGTTGTTCTCATAGTGCAATATGAAAAGGGTAATATCCTCAATGCTCAAGTTAAATGCAAGGCAGAAGCTTGGTAGAAAATTAGTGTGTTCATTCCTCAACTATGTGATTAGTGATAGGTTGTTTGATTGTATTTCAAGAACATTTGATAAAATGGGGGTTGGACTAGATGATCTTCAGAGGTCCCTTCCAACCTCGGCCATTCTATGATTCTGTGAAAATCATTTAGCACAGGCCAGTAAAACATTTAAATTCTCAGGGTACTGCAACTTTCCTCACTCCTTTCCTCCTTGCTACATACTTATAGAGGTGAAGCATTAACCTCGAGATAACTGGTAGACAGACTAGTACTCCTGGAGCTCAAGCTAGTAATAATGCATCAAGCATGCTGTCAGATGATACAGCTAGAGAAGGGCATGGCTGCTTATTTTTATAGGACTGGAAATAGGAAACACGTGGCATGTGTTCTCTTGCAGTGTGTTAGCTTTATAGCCAGTTGCACTCAGTGCTGTTAGGCAAACTGATAATTATCTACATATTCCCCAGGGCCCTGCTAAGTACAACACTTGAAATCAGAAAATATGCTTCTGCTAAATAGCCCACTGGCTATCCCGTAGGAAGTCAGCAAGCAGAGGAGTCTGAGGAATCCAAGGACTTCGAGACAGTATTTACAGCCCTTACTGACAGAGCAGAAAACTTGAAAAGTAAGATAGAAAGCAATATGGATTTATGCTGAAAAAAAAAGTATCTGAGGCTGATTAGGTTGTGTTTTCATGAAACATTCTTGAGATTCTTCAGTCTACAAATCCTATCATAACATTGATCCCACCTTGGGCCTGCATCTCCTCACTGTCTGCTCTTAGAAGATGATTGGTCTAGGTGACCTCCAGGGATCCCTTCCAACCTAAATATTTCTGTGAACTGAAAGAACGGAAGAAAAGCAAGCATGTAAAAGGAGCTTTCAAGAAACTGAATGAAACTGGCAGGTTGTTTCCTGTTGATCTTATGTTGAATTGTCTGTGTCTTCACAGCCTGCCAGCGGGGATTCTACCGTCACTCTCTGGAGACTAACCGCTGCCTCAAGTGCCCCCCAAACAGCTTGTCCAACGAGTCAGGGGCTACATCTTGTTCCTGTAACGCAGGCTTCTACCGAGCACCTTTGGAGGGCCAGAACATTGCTTGTACCCGTGAGTTCTGGCTTGATAGAAAGAACAAGGAGAAGGGAGGAAAGAGTGCTGGGAAATGGGGATGAGAGGTCAGAGAGGGGGAGAGGTTGGGGGGACAGAGGGCATAATTTGAAATGCATCAGCAGATGGGAAACTGCCACAATACATTGGGTGTTATCAGCTGGATCTAATACTTTCTTTCATTCTTCTCATAGGTCCCCCCTCAGCTCCCCGCAATGTCAGCTTCTCCCTTATTGGCACACAGCTCTCTCTGTGGTGGCAGCCACCCAGTGACCATGGTGGGCGAAAGGATCTGACTTACACAGTCTTCTGTCAGCGCTGTCATTTCATGTCTTGTGAGCCATGTGAGGCTGGTGTGGTATTCACCCCCAGTGCTTCTGGTCTCACTAAACCTGCTGTGGATGTGGACGGCCTAGAAGCTTACACCAACTACACATTTGCTGTGGAAGCCCATAATGGTGTCTCAGGAATGGGACCTGCTCCCCAGAGAACTGCTCCAGCTGTCTGGGTCGCAGTTGGACATGCAGGTTAGCAGAAGCAGATAGAAGTTCTTCCTGCTCATCAGGAAAAGGAAGAGGAATCTCTGTGAATGTTTAACCTTTCTCCATCTCCTTCTGTCTGCCACATGTGTTGGTATGGTATGATAAGGTACCTCTGCCTCTGGCATGTAAAGTCCATCAGTCATATTCCTTGCAAGCTAAGTCAGCAATAAGCATTATCTACCAAGAGCTATGAATCCACCAAGGACTTAACAGAGGTGAGGAGGATAAAGCCCTCCCTGTGATACGCTGTTGTAGTCCAATGAAGATATTGTTACGTGTGTGACAGGAAGTATGGGGCCTGTGGCACAAAATATTACCCGTGACTCAAATATTGCAAAAAAATCAAACCAAACACAACAGAAATCCTGATGTAACTGAAAATAAAAACTTCAAAAACATGGAGAAATTTGTATGTTAAAAACATACAAGTTTTCCTTGACACATTTATGTGTAGCTTGGCTTCAAGTTGAGTAGTAGTTTGACTGTCCTGTGAATATTTTCCAGAGTGCTGTTAAACAAGATTATAGAAAAGTAACATTGCAGTGCTCAGCAGCCCTTGGTACTTACCCCAGTTCTGATTTAGTGACTTTTATACGACTCCCTGTCTTTTCTTCCTTTTGCTATGCAGAGGCAGCATAACTCTGAGCTAGGAAAGCAGAACTACGTTGGGTTTACCTCATCACTTCCTGGTGATGATGAAGGACAAGGAGAGAACCAGGCTTGACACGTCAGTCCCTGCAAACTGTTAAGAATTATCTTTTTATTCATGAATAGCATTCATCTGCAGTCAACTGAGAGATTTTGAGTACGGAATATCACAGTACCATATGAAATGGAGTTGCATTCATAAATCACATAGGAAAGTTGTGTCACTGTTGCTGTAAGAGCAGAAAATCATAACATTTTGTTTTCAAATTGAACAGTACAGTTCTGGGTTAAATGTAATTTCTTGAAAGACTGGTTTTGTTTCGGAGACAAAAGATATGCTCTTCTTCTGTTGGGGTAGATACTATTGGGGTAGCATGCTATTCTTAGAAAACAACAAGTTACAGCTGGAGACCCCATTTTGCTTTCACCACAGAATAGAAAGTTAAGGGAGTGGCAGTGGCAATGAGAGTCATTTCTAGTTACATGGTATGACATAGAAGGAAAGATAGAGCCTCTGATAGAGAGAGGTCTTACTTTGTGTTGTTTGTATTTCATTCTGATACTCTTTGTTTTCTCCCCTGCAGCTCCAGTGACAGTGTCCCATTTTATCCTGACACAAAGAGATGACAGTAGTCTGTCTGTTTCTTGGCTTGCCCCACGGCAGCGCAGCCAGACCGCAGTGGAGTATGAGGTCATGTTCTTTGAGAAGGTGAGACCTGCCTCATCTGTTCTTCCCCCTTCCACTTAAAGGGATGAAAATGTCCTCTTTGTTCCATTCCATGTGTGTTAGTTATTTAACCTTGTTCAATTTCTGCAGGGAGAGGAGGCACGATACACAGTGAAGCACCTTCTTGAGCCAAATGTCACTCTGACAGACCTTCAACCAGACACAGCCTACCTGCTTCGTGTGAGATCCATCACACCTCTTGGGCCTGGGCCCTACTCCCAGGAGCAGGAATTCCGCACCCTTCCACCAGGTAAAGTACAACCATTGGTATGTCATTAGTGAGAAACTCACTTTTCCATCAGATTGTATATGCACATAGTACACCAATCTCTTTTTGTGTTCTGCTAGCTGCAAAGGCAAAGAAATCACACTCCTGAGTTCTTTGTCACCAGGGCCAAGACTTTACAAAGCTCTGCTTTGTGAAAATGTTCAACAGGGAGTCATTTTATCCTTTGTGCTTGCTGTTATACAGAATCCTATTGTACTTTCCCATTCAGAACTGATCGGTGTCAGTTTTGTGTGTTATTTAGATAAATTATTCACCATCTGTTCATTTAGTTCTCCTGAAAGATATTTTGATTCTGAATAGTAATGTTTCTAAGTTCAAGTGTTAGCAAAACAATTAGCATATTTATCCTTTTATGTAGAAATTGCTAATGAAAAGGAGAACTCAGAGGACTTCAGCACTATTTTTTTCCAGCTTTATCATTTCTACTGTATGTAGTTCAGCCCCTGGATGTGAGTCTGGCAATGACTCTGCCCAAAAAGATGATATGTGCTGCTGAAAAAAGTTCTCACCCAAAGCACAAAGTGTAGGCCAGTTTACTGAGGCCTCCGGCATCAAAGAATATCTTGTGCAGGCCCCACATCCAACCTTCCCTTTCCCTGGGTTATCTAAAGACTTCCCTGTTATCAGAGGTTTTCTATAAAGGAGCTTAGTCTCCCTTCATTCCACAAATTTACAGATCCTCCTAGTGACCCTATGGATGTTTCTGATAATCCTAGAAATGAGTTCATTGAAATGATGCCTATGAAAGGCTAGTTTTACTGTAACGAAGCAAGAAAATAGAAAAAAGGAAAGGCATACATTAATTTTAATAAATAGTTATAGTAATTCAGTAAAAGCTGAGAGAGACTTATGATACCACGATTGAAATATCATTTAAAGATTTTCTTTTTTTAACACCAGGAGCTTTGGGTAAGATTTTCATGCAGTCAGTGTCAATTATGATGACATTAACAATCTTAACCAATAGACTAATGTATCATAAAGGTTCTGTGGAAAATATTTAAGTTAACATGTAATAGATGTTTTTAGTTATAAAATGATGTGCTAGGAGATACTTTGCAGCTTTCCCCAAGCTTATGCTTTTTTTTTCTCTCTTTAAGTAAAAGTTGATCATCTCATCATGCCAAGGCAAAGGTATTTTGAATATGAAAGGAGTAAAAACCTTGCCAACAAGGTTTCATTCGGTGGGAGTTGATTCTTCGATAATATAAGGATTATATATTTTATATATATATTATATAATATAAGGATAATGTAAGGATTTTTAGTTGCAATGGTTTAGAGATATTAGTGGAACAAGATTTGTAGGGATAGACAATTTTTTAAATCTGAATTTGAGTTTAGATCCCTTAATTTCTTGCAGAAGAGCTATGTACTTAAGAGCCTGTCCCTTTTTTCTAGTTGGTTTAATAAAATATATTACTTCCCCTTCCAAATCTTGCCTTTTTGATTTTAGCAAAAAATAATGTTAGCTTTGCCTCTTGATTTCTGCCTATCTAAGCTGGTGATTTTTAGTAATTTTAGTGGGATGAGTCAGCATCAAATTGAGCAAGAATAACAAGTGTTAATTAGGCTTTACAGATGCTGAGCATTGGACTGGATGTTAGGAAACACTTCCAGACACTGTTGTCATGCAGCTGTTCCGTGCTTAAAAATCCCTCACTTATTGAAACATTATATTTAGGAATTTTCTTTTTTTTCTGCATGCTTTCCTAAATGTCTTTAGGAAAAATATTAAAAGATGTAGACACTCATTAGATATGGATATGAACACTTTTCATTAATGTATTTAAAAATAAATTATTCATTTTTTAATTTACAAGAAATAAAGGCTTAAAAGCAACCAACAGAGGGAATTTAGTATTTACTCTGATAAATTCAACTATATTGTGTGGAAATGGATGGTTTTAGCTTAAGAGTCTAAGTAGAAAAAGACAACCTGAGTTATCTGAACGCTATCTGAGTTCTATCCAGTCACAAAATGAAACCACCTGACACTTTTTTTTCTGAGAAAACAGAAATACGATGTTAGATTTCAAGTTCATGTCAGTGCTTGCCTGTTTGCAAAAATGCTAAGCAGCCAGTGGCTTCTGTCAAATTAATTAGGCAAAAAAACAAACCCAGATTTTCAAGGAAAGGGAAGGCAGAAGGGGGAAATGAACTGCATAAAAAAGAAGAGCATCAAACTAGACTGCTGTGCAAACTTCTGTCTTTGCTATGCCATAGTCTAAATCAGCTGCTGAGCAGGAAAAAGAGTCTGATCTGAAAACGTAGTTGGAGAGGAGTGGGAGGGAAGAATAGCTGTTCTTCACTTACATGTGGGAAGAGACCTCTGGAGTTGTCTAGTTCAACTGCAGCAGGGATTATTTGAAAGCTAAATCAGGTACAGGGATAAATTACTCATCTAGACCAGGATCACAGGTAAGAGTGAACCAGATACCCACCTGAAGACACACTATGCGCATGGATAACATGTGCATATTAGGACTCAAATATGGTCACTCTGTTGCCTGGAAGATGAATCACCATAGTTCACCTAATACCACTAGCTGGTAGAAGCTGGTTGCTACATTCCAGACAAATAATTCTTGTTCTTTTAAATGATATGGCCTTTATCTTTTCCTTTGCAGACACAGGAGCTCTATCTGGTGGAGTCATAGTCTCCATTATTTTTGGAGTTCTACTATTTATTGGGCTGCTTCTGGGACTTCTGTTCTTTCGACGAAAGTAAGTGTTGATTTTTGGAGTTGAAAAAGATATAGATGTAGGAGTATGACACAAAGCTCAGAGGAGTGGCTGATACCCGAGAGGGCTGTGCTACCATTCAGAGGGACCTTGACAGGCTGGAAGGTTGGGCTGAGAGGAACCTCAGGAAGTTCAACAAGGGCAAGTGCAGGGTCCTGCATCTAGGGAGGAATAACCCCAAGCACCAGTACAGGTTGTGGGATGACCTGCTGGAGTGCATGTCTGCAGAGAGGGACCTGGGAGTCCTGGTGGACAGCAGGCTAACCATGAGTCAGCTATATGCCCTTGTGCCCAAGAAGTCTGACAGTATCCTGGGCTGTATTCAGACAAGTGTTGCCAGCAGGTCAAGGGAGGTGATCCTCCCACTCTGCTTAGTCCTGGTGGGGCCACACCTGGAGTATTGCATCCAGTTCTGGGCTCCCCAGTGCAAGAAGGACATGGAGCTACTGGAGCGAGTTCAGAGGAAGGCTACAAAGATGATTAGAGGACTGGAGCACCTGTCGCATGAGGACACGCTGAGAGAACTATGCCTGTTTAGCCTGGAATAGAGAAGACTGAGGGGAGACCTCATTAATATATATAAATATCTGAGGGGAGGGTGTTGAGAGAATGGAGCCAGTCTCTTTTCAGCTGTGCCCAGCAACAGGACAAGAGGCAACGGGCACAAACTGAAGCACAGGAGGTTCCGGCTGAATATGAGGGGGCACTTCTTTACTGTGAGGGTGACAGAGCACTGGAACAGGTTGCCCAGAGAGGTTGTGGAGTCTCCTTTTCTGGAGATATTCAAAACCTGCCTGGATGCCATCCTGTGCAACGTGTTCTAGGTGATCCTGCTTGGCAGGGGTTGGACTAGATGATCTCCAGAGGTTCCTTCCAGCCCTGCCCATTCTGTGAAAAATAGCTGAGCTATAAAAGCTTAAGAAAGAGTTAAGAAAGAAGGACTTGATATCTCTGAGGAAGTTGGATGAGTTAGCTAGAGGTGAAAGAAGAAGACCAGTGTGCTGCAGTAAGATGGAATGACTAAGTAATTTCAATTAGCAGGGTTGGATGGGTTGGTATGTCTGTAAGATAATGCTTGCTGCTGAGGACAGAGGAAAGTATGGTGATTTCTCTCCTTTTTTTTTTCTTTTTTTTAATATAATCCAGCACTATCATACTATTATCATGACAAATGAATAAAAAAAGTGTTATGGCACAGTCTTTTATATAGTTGCTGATCAATTAAGCAGGCAATTCATGTATCCAGTTATTTCAAACCATTTTCCATATACTATTACTTTAATGGTCCTCTACCCAGATACAAAGTTCTACTTCCTTTACAAATGTCTACAAGGCTGCTTGTTTTTTTTAAGGAGATGAGGTATTTTACTGAAAGTGTACAGAAAACATAAAATAAATAGAAATTCATCTTTAATTCAGCAACAGAGGAACAAACAAAACTACCTGCATGGAAACAAAGTTCCATTTCTAAATGTACATTAAGTACCACATTCTATTACAGGCTGTACTCTACCAAGTAGATGCAGTGTCCGGTTCCACTTTGCTCTGAGCTACCCAGAACTCTGTGCTTGACCAACTAGGGCAGACTCCCTAGAAGTCTTGCTTTCTTCTTTGCTATTTGTTAACCATTCGAGTTTCATCACTTCTCCCTATGTTCCAGGCATGCTCGTCGCAGACAATCACGGCCAGATTACAATACTTCAGGCTTTGATCGAGGTGAGCTTCAAAGGGATAGTGGAACCAGGCAGAAACCTGGAATGGGTTGCAAAATATCAAAAGAATCATAATTTTCAAACAAGGCGCCAGTGTGGATTTTCTGATGTAATCTCTCTCCTTCTATAATAGCTGTAGTATTATTCAATGTATGTTTGATGTATTTGTTGACTGCTTTTGTTTGAAAGACGTGGATTTAGCTCTGCTTCTGTAACTTTGCCCTATAAAGCTTGACCAAAGAGTTGACAGGTTAAGTTGCTCTTTTGATTCCCTTTACCATAGAGAAGGTCTGGCTGAAGCCCTATGTAGACCTGCAACCTTATGATGACCCTAGCAGAGGAGTGCTGGAATTCATTAAGGAACTGGATGTCTCCTGTGTCACTATGGAGAATGTGATTGGGGAGGGTGAGTTTGTTGGCCTTCTCTTCATCTTTCAGTTCCCCCACACTGATATTTGGCTGCCTATTCTTGAGCTCATCTGTGACCTTTTGTCTCTGGTTGTCCTCAGGGGAGTTTGGGGAGGTCTATCGTGGGTCCCTACGGCTCCCAGGCAAAGAACGTATTGTGGTTGCAATCAAGACCCTGAAGTCAACATATTCAGACTCACAGTGGTGGAACTTTCTGCGTGAGGCAACAATTATGGGTCAGTTCGACCACCCAAACATTGTGCATCTGGAAGGAGTTGTCACCAAAAGTAAGAGCATGGAAGAACGTCTTGTAATGACATAGAAAGTGGCACATTCCTGGGGCCTTGCTTAGGAGAGGATTATGTCAAGGAGGCTGTGTCGAGAGAAGACACATTGTTATATTAGCCTATGGTGGAGAATGAGTAATGGAGAAGGGGTATAGATTTCCAGCAGAGTCATGAGGCGCATTGTTAAGAGAAATCTTCTTGGGTTGGTGAGTGGAGAAGTTGGAATAGTGTAAGGGGTGGTGTAAGGTTATGTGTGATACAAGAAGGAATACAGAATCATCGGGGGAAGTCTAAGGGGGAGGGACAGCTAGCTGTCAGAGTGGAGCAGGGATGGTGGCGGTGGTTGGGTATGGTCCCCTGTTTTGGGGGAATGTGGAGAGCGTTGAAACACAAATTGCAAAGGTGAGCTGCAGAAAGGGTGACACTTTCTTCTTTTCCCCAAGGGAGGCCAATGATGATCATCACTGAGTATATGGAGAATGGAGCGCTGGATACCTTCCTGCGGGTGAGAGATCCCAATCTGTAGTAGTCTTGTGTACTGCCAGAACTTGTACTTGAGGTGGATTTAGGACTCTAAGAGAAGACTGGATAAAAGATCTCTACATCCATATAATTTCTGGTCACATTTCCAGTCTTGGCAGCTGAATCTTGATGCCATCGAGTTTGCTCAGTATACAGAGTGTTGTCTTTGGCAGATAATGTGCAGGTGCCTCGTGATGACTCTGGAGACCACCACCAGTCCCTTAGTGTGAACCTGTGGGGTCCTTTGGGCTGCAGCACTGCCTTTTTGCTTGTTCACCAACACCCTCTTTTACAAGTTGATAAGGCCAGTAACTTGAAAACAGCAGACTGATGTCACTTGACCAGGATCTTCTGTCACTTCTTCCATGCAGGAAAATGAGGAAAAATTTAGCCCTGTGCAGCTTGTGTCCATGCTGCAAGGGATAGCCTCTGGCATGACCTACCTTTCAGAACACAACTATGTGCACCGGGATCTGGCTGCTCGCAACATCCTAGTAACACGCAGCCTTCAGTGCAAGGTGTCTGACTTTGGTCTCTCCCGAATATTGGAGAATGATGCAGAGGGAACCTATGAAACCAAGGTAATGCAAAAACAATCTCTGCTGAGATAAGGCTCAGTCTTGTAATTTAGCTGTAGTCTTTGGGGTTGGGATTCTGCCAGATAAGAATGGCAGGATTTCTTTGTAGTAGGAAACATGCCAGGTGAAGGATTTGGACAAAAGTCTGAAGAAAGTAGGTTTTCTTCTCTGAAAGAAAACCTATTATAAAATAGATTTTACAAAACTGTTATATTTATATTATATATTCCATTATAAAACTGCATATATATTACATACATTACATATATATTATAATAGATATATATTTTATTATAAACCTGCAAGTCACAGTGTGGTTGAAGGTGGTGCTTTTCTTTCTGGAGTCTGTGCTGATTTTGTTTGCTAAGAGATTCAGTACCACAGAGAATGTGGTTTTTGAAATGAAGCAAAATATGGGATCTTACATTTTGGACTCAGTTAATTATACATAGCTTTGAAGATAGCCTTGCTGTGAACAGGAGTTTGGACTAGAGACATCTACACATCCCTTTCAAAGAAAGCTCCAGTGATTCTACTATCTTGTGTCACTCAAAGGAAGGCTGTTATTGGTGTCATTGTCTTAGACCCACAGCTGTTTTTGTAGCATTTAGCTGAACACAGCGCTTAAACAAAATTACTTTCCAAAATAATTTATGTCCTTTTGACAAGATTTCCCCAGAGGTGATCACACATCACTTCAAGTGAAGTGGGCCCAGTCTGTGAAGCATTTTGTAAGCTCCTTGAATGAAAGCACTGCAGAAGCACGACTCAATGATACAAGCTGGTTACCCTATGTCTCTTCTCTTTCACAGGGTGGTAAGATTCCCATCCGATGGACAGCCCCAGAGGCCATTGCTCATCGGATATTCACTTCAGCCAGTGATGTCTGGAGCTTTGGAATTGTCATGTGGGAGGTGCTGTCATTTGGTGACAAGCCATATGGAGACATGACCAATCAAAAGGTAGCAGACATTGACCTTGTGATGATTTAAGGAAATAAACCAGGAATACAGGCCCAACTTGTGCTGATCTCCCTCTGCCTGCAGCCTTATCATTCTTCTGAATACAAAACTACTGTCTCCTTCCCGGCTAAAACTCAGTGCAGCCAAGTCAAAGACAGTAATGTTTGGATCCCTGAACCAGGTTCAGATGTCAGCAGCAGCAAGCCAAATTAAAGACTGATTAATCCAGCCACAGTCTTTGAGTTTAGAGATGTTCTTTGCTGATTCCTTTCTCTCCTTTCTCTGTCTCTGAAGTATTTTTCTAGTCTCATACTTGTGCCAGGCTTAGTGCATCTATGAGGTTGCCACGTGGTATTGAAATTATTCTTCAGAGCCTAATTCCACTTTTCTCACTGGGCCTGTAACAGAATCACTTGGTCCTCACTTCTAATGAACATATGCCATGAATGGCAAATGGGAGCTAAGCTAGTAAAGGGCTGAAACCAGCTGTGTATGCCACTTCACGTTTTGACATCTCACGTGTCCTGATCCTTTGTTGTGCTGCCCAAACTCTACTTTATACACATGTAACCGGCTTTAGTCCCCACCCTGGCTGCACCCTGTGAAAAATGATGAACTGTCTGCTCCCAGCCCCACAGAGGCCTCTGGCTCTTCTCTTTCACCCTGCTCTTTCCTGAGTTCTATCTGTCCTCTGTGCAGGTGATGAAAAGCTTAGAGGATGGGTACCGGCTCCCCCCGCCTGTGGACTGCCCATCTATTCTCTATGAGCTTATGAAGAACTGTTGGTCGCACGATCGGATGAGGAGGCCTCAATTTCATGAGATCCAGGCACAGCTGCAACATTTCATCTCAAGTCCTCATCTCCTCCGGTCTGTTGCAGACTTTGATCCCAGGTAAGCAGACTGTCTTAGGGAGGGGGAGAAGTTAATTGGGAAATTTTGGCCTCCTGGTTTGAGCAGGAGGAGAGGTGATGTTAGCAGTGCAGGCTGGCAAGAGACATCTTGAATGCTGTATATGCAGTAGCAGTAATCTGTCTCTCATGGTGATGCAGGGCATACGTAGCCACTGGCCTGTGCAATCTGATCACACTGTGTAGAGAAAAGATGAGTTGGCTTAGACCTGGCAGAGGGTTCTTGCTCTCTAGCTAGTGAGGCTGTCATCTGAGCCTCTTGCCTGGCTAATGAGGGTTTCATCTGTCTTTAGGGTAACACTCCGGCTCCCCAGCTGCAGTGGATCTGATGGTATCCCCTATCGATCCATTCCTGAGTGGCTGGAATCCATTCGCATGAAGCGCTATATCTCCAACTTTCGCACTGCTGGCCTTGACACCATGGAGTCAATTCTGGACCTCACGGCTGAGTAAGTGCAGGCTAAGCTCTCACAAGGCACCCCATGCTATTTCACAAATAGCTGTTTCGGTCCTTCTGCTATCTGAACAGGCACTCATATTTACTTCGAAATCTTCTTTCCATCCTTCTCTGTGCAGTTAAATGGAAGTGGATGGGCCTCTTACCCTATGAGAGAATAGTCAGCCCAGAAAAATCATGATCACAGCTCAAGCTGTGAGATTAATTCTCCAATTGTCCTTGCTCGTGACTTTCCAGGGGCCTGAGCTGCTCTGAGCTCACATTAGACACACATCAGAGCAAGGGTAGGCAACAGATGACAGACAGTTCTCTAACCTGACCATCTCCCCACCCTCGTAGGACTTGATAAGAGAATTTTCTTGCCTTGAACTCAGACAGGCTAGTGACATTCTCCCCACATCAGCCAGGCACTGTTCCATCATAGAGCAAAGTCCTTCTGGGCTCTTTAGAAGGACTCAGACCAGATGCTTTACCAGTACACACTTTTCCTAGTGTAGGATCAGGGATGTACAACCAAGTATAACCAGAGTGGTTGCATAAGACAAATGAAAAGGCACAGTGCAGAGGCAGACCCTGCTGAAAGGTTGAGACCATTGGGAGCAGACATGGCTGCAGTCCTGATTTAATGAGAGGAAAGGCCAAGTCACAAAGTGGGAGAAAACAGTTGACTGGGTGGGCAGAGGTAGCCAGAGAAGGAAAGGAACATCTAGATGTTTCTTCCCTCTGGAGAAAAAGCAAGTGTAGCAAGAGGCACTGAGGGAAAGGAAACTTTCTGAACTAATGCTTGGTAAGAGTTTCTGCCCTTAAACACACCCCAATCCCCAAGGAACAAGAATAGCAATTAATTTTTTTCTCTCTTCCATTTCCTTCAGGGACTTGAAACAGATGGGAGTGTCACTTCCAGGCCACCAGAAGAGGATCCTGTGTAGCATCCAAGGCTTTAAAGAGTGATCAGTTGTTGCATTCTTAAGCTTGCCAAATGCTGTCTTACCCACGTACCACTTGGAATCATTCCTATGGCAATTGCTTCCAAATGAGTGACTGGGACAAGCAAAGCAAAACAACCAGGACTGAAAAGACTTATGAGGCAACACCACCTGCTCTCATTTCTGTTGCCCCTTGCTTTTGCTCTACAGCAGTCATTGGTACTTTTCAGAGCACTGGTCTTAGAATCTGTTCTCAGCCATGTCTTCTATAGTCTGTTTTGTGCAGCACTAAGTAATCCCTGTAGTCCACATACTGGACTTTCAGCCCTCAGTAAATCACGTGGAGACATAAGATACATTCAGTTGGGGTGTGGGGCATGGATAATGCTTTAAGTTTGGAGATGAGGATTCAGATAGAGTGGGACCTTCTAGGAACATGCGTAAGGATGCAGATGTAGGGTTGGGCCCATTCACTCCCTGGTGTACATCCCTTCTCATTTCAGCAGCCTTCTGTCTTCCTTATTTTATGACATGAACAAACTATTCAGTCTTTCACAAGGCTGCTGCTAAGGGATATATTTTTAAATTCAGCTGTTCTTGCCTTAAACACCACCAAGTCATGGTGTACTTTGTTCTTTGGAGGAGAAGTTGGGAGTAGCAGCACATCCTGCTGTAACTTGTGTGATCATGTAACCTTGGCATGTTGCTTATTTGCACACGTGTACTTCAGCAGAGAGATTTACCTCTCCCCAACCCGCTTAATACCTTTACTGGTGCCATGGACACAAAACCCTCTAGGTACCCATTTTTCTCTGCCCCTTTTTTGACAGAGGGAATAGTCTTGTTTGACTGGATAGGGTGTTTGTAACAGAAAAAATGTGTAGGTGGTCTGTCTTATTCCTTCTCTGTGGAGGAAGTGTTATTATTTATCAGAATTCAAGACAGAGGTGCTATAGACTGTAAATAGTATTTTGTAAATAAACTTGTGGCAGAGCAGGCTGTGTTGGAGTGCTTTGGCTTATCTCAAATACTATTGGGACCTTTGCTCTAGCATATACATTATGTTCCAGCAGTGTGCTTACATCTTAATTTAGTTGTTTCAGCAAGGTTTAAGTTCTCTGGCAGTCATGTAACTGCAGATGAGCAAATGCAGCTGCATTAGGACAAAAGGATGCATGTGCAGGTGGTTACTTCAGACATTTTTTCTTTAAACCCATTACAGCTGTAATCTGTTAGCCAAGTCCATCTTCATACAGCTCCTGTATTTACCCCTAAACTGTGAGAAGTATTAGAAGCTACTTACCTATTTCCTCAAACTAGAGGTGTAGTACTTCCTTCTGCTGCAGAAGAGAGTATTCAGGTGAGAAGGCGTGGGGGGAGAATCACACTCCGCTCATTCTAAAACTTCCTCAAAAAGCAAACTGGACTCTCACATCCTACCCAGGAAGACTTAGCTGTACTCACCTCATGAACTATGTTTCTGCACCTGTGCTAAGTCTGGCTTGGTGAAGATAGTGCCAGTCATTCTGCAATGAGTTATTTGTAAGTAGCTATCAGTGTTTCCATAATTGTATAATCCTCCCAATTCTTAAGGGTTTAAATTAACACTCCTGCTTGTGGGAAGATCTTGCTTACCTATGTCCTGCAGAAGGGTTAGGAAGCCCAGAGCTAAAAGGATGCAGCTTAAGGCAAGAAGGGTGGTTTCTATTCAAGATGAGAAGCAGCAGGGCATACACATGGAACCATGATATGCGTGTATCTCAGCCACTTGAGTTACTGCAACTATAGTATGACACAGCTGACAAGATAAGCTTGCAGTGTGAGTCTTGTTAGTATACCAAGTTCAATCTTAGTAATATCATCTATGCTTCGTGTTAAAGTTGCTGCATAGATGATATCCAGGCTAGAAGGAAAGCTTTGATTAGGCTGACATGAGATAAAAGCATGTGTCATGCATATGTAAACTTCAGTGTAGCCTTGCAGATGATAGAAAACGGGGTGCTTGATACTCTAGATAGCTGTGCTTGCTGCCATTCAGAGGGACCTCAGCACACAGGAGAAATGGGAAGAGAGCTGTCTTATAAAGTTCAGCAAGGGGAAATGCAGAGCCCTGCAGCTGGGGAGGAATAACCCCTTGTGCCAGCGGGGACAGACTGGCTGGGAAGCAACTTTGCAGGACCTGCAGGTCCCAGTGAGCAGCAAGTTGCACTTGAGCAACATGCCCTTGCATCAAAGGAGGCCAACATTAACTGGATTGCACTAGGAAATGCAACACCAGTAGCTGGAGGGATGCTATTCTTCCCCTCTCCTCTCCCCTCTGATAAGACATCTGGAGTGTTGTACCCAGTTTTGGGTTCCTCAGTGCAAGGAGGACATGGATTTACCTGGAACAAGACCACTGTTAGGCCACCAAGATTTTGAAGGGATTAGAGCATCTGACATGAGGAGAGGCTGACAGAGGTGGAACTGGTCATTCTTGCAATGAGAAGACTGGCTTTGGTTTGGGTGGCTCTTGTCATTGTGTATAAATACCTAATGGGAGATAATCAAGAAGAAGAAGCCAACGTCTCCTTGGTGGTATCCAGTGAAAGGAAAAGCAGCAGTGGGCATAAATGAAAACACAAGAAATTCCCTTTGAAGGTAAGAAAATGTACTGGGAGCATGGACCAACACTGGAACCCAGAAAGTTTGTGTCGTTTTCATCCCTGGAGTTACATAAAAACTGATTGGGCACAGTCCTGAGCAACTTACGTGGACTGACCCTGCTCTGTGGTCTGAGGTTGGGCATGGAGGTCCCTTCCACCTTCAACTGTGAGGAGCTGCTGAATCAGCTAATCTGAAAGAGATGAGGCTGCTCAGCGCCATGTCCTCAGGTACAGCCAGTAGCAAGCCTGAGCTTTCCCATTCCCAATAGGCACTCCTGCATGCATTCAGGCAAAATGCATATACATGTACATATATATATATATATATGCTACTTGTGTGCACACTTGTATGTGAGTGACCTCACAGACAGAAAAAACACAGCAGTCATGCAAGCACAGCACAAAGAACCTGATCCTATTCCCTTCTCTGGCTGATCAGGATAAGCCTGTTAGTGAGAAATGTGTACATAAATACCATGAAGCCCTGGTAGATTCTACTGGTAGAATTGAGTTTTTGAGACCAGCTGTCCAGTAGCTGGGTCAACAACCATCACAGCTCTCCTCAGCTGCTGACACCAGGACATATGACCCCCTCAAGGCCTGTAGCCACACTCCACTTGTGGGTATGTAGTCACCTTTGCATGCACGCACACACACACACACGATCTCTCCAATAATGAGCTGTGGACATTGCATCTAGATAGCAAGTGACCCCAGGATTCCCTGGTCTCCCAGTCACCTTGCACACAGATGAAAACTGTTCTCTGGTAACTGGTCCAGGCTTACCATCAGTAGCTGACTTCCAGACCCCAGGGTAGCTGGCTTGGACCTCCTGGGAGCTCTAGCAGCTGACTCATACTGGACTTTCTGGCAGTTGGTCCAGACTCAGAGTCATGCCAATTGGTGGCTCTCAGCTCTTGTATCCTACTTTCTCTCCAGCTACCCTGGCTTGATTTTCACTACTGATTACACACTGACACCCAAACAATATACTTGCACTTCGGTATTTCCCGTTGCTGGCATTTGGACCCTCCATACACATACTGAACAGGGTCCCTTCACACCAGAAAATAACTCTATAAAAGGAGTTTATTAAGAAAATGGGACAGACTGCTGGGGACATAGAGGACACAGACAGATCAATCTGCTGTATATGTGCAGGCAGCCACTTGTAAGCTCTTTTTCCCCCATTTTTTTCCATGCTGTTTCTTTTCCTTGATCACTTCCTTTTCCTACCCCTAAACACCTCATTAAATATGCTGTACAGTTCCCAGATGCATTTCCCATGCATACCATGCTCCTCAGAGGTAGTAATTCCCCCTTAATCTGCAAGGTGATCCAGAGAGCCCCATCCACCCTACTCTGTTTGTCCCTAAACACCGGGGCTTATTCCAGGCCTGTGATAGCTCTACAAGGAGCTGCATTAGGGTGCTTCTCTCCCACCGTCATTATTCCTCTCCTGTGTGCTCCTTGGTGTTTATGAAAATTTTTAATCACAAGAGCTAAAAGCAGCCACACTGAAACCATGCCTATGAACTACCCAGAAATCAGGTAAGAAACTAAATAGAAAATAAATGTAGAATTTGTTTATTCTTTTTTTATCCTACAGGAAACTTCCAGGCATTTCCTGGATGCATTTGAAAGGAGTTATTAAGCATTTCCCCCAACTTGGCAAGAGAACAAGAGGTGGTTTCATGTCTTTGAAGTGCAGAAGCATTGATGCTTACCACAAAGAGTTTCACCTGCAGTGATCGAAACAGTACTGCGCTTAAACCATAAACACCAAACACAAACACTTTCTCTAAAAAGCAATAGTGAAGACAAAGCAAATTGACAACTTTAGCCCAGTTTGATGCAAATGAAATGTAGTAACACCTATCAGTGACACACCAAGCAGACTACAATCTTGCTGTACTGAAACCTGAAATGTGGTCTTCTATTGCTTTAAATGAGAGCTCTTCTCCAAGCACAGGAAGTAGAAAACTAAACAATTTGAAAAGAAAACCAAGATGTGGAGAGAGAAAGGCCATTTTCAGTTTCATAACATCTTTGGAGGCTGGGTAGAATAGCAACTATACATTCTGTAGTGCCTAAGACATCAGTTCTCAGGGGTAGTTGACCAAATACAGCACAGACATCTTAATGGAAAAATCGTCACTATTTTATTGGATGCAAACAGTGGTTAGACAGTTATTCAAAAGATTTGTTTAGTATGACATTTTCTAGTCCAGGAAGTGAGACTCAGTGCAGTAACACACAGAGCCAGACAGTATATTGCAATGACACTGTAGCTTCCACTGACAGCAGTGAAAGAACCCCTACTTGGAACAAGGAGATGCTCCTCAGTCTGCTGAATTCTCATCCACACATTGAGGCACCTCCTCACCATACGCTGCCCATCCTCGTGACAGTCTTTATTTGTAGACATGTGTTCTTTGGACTGCTTTGTTACTCTGGTGCCCCCCCAACTGTCCAGAAACCATGCTGAGACAAAGTTAACTTTGGAGAAAGAAAAAAAATTAAGAAGTTTCCAAACTCAGGAGCAGAGTAGGATTCCAAACATTGCCAGTTTAATCTGGCTAGAAGAAAAAAAAAAAGGGTGACAGGACAGTTAGCCAATAAAATCCATTAGAATAAAAGCTAGTAGGTTAGTTTTTTCCAGCCACTATAAAGAGGTGGCACAGGAAAGAGAAAACCTATGACAGAAGCCATACTGAGATGGAGGCTTCCACCTTCTAATGTCAAATAATCATTCCTGGCTTCATGGAGCAGAATGCTCAGCCTTTCCCATTGCTGCCACAGGTCATTTTTGCTACTTCCACCAGGCGGTGGTGGAGATTTGGTCTTTCTCCTCCAGTGCTGAGCAAACAGAGATTTTGCACTCACCTCAGTCATAGCCCCCAGCCTGGAATACACTATGGCCAGGAAGTGGTGATAGGAGAAGAGGTCCTTTTTTGGTGGGTGTGCATAGTGAAGTCTACGAGTTGTGAATCTTATGTGATTAATGAGCTGCGCTGGCAGAGTCTCCATTGGTAGCAATCTGACTTGTCAGGCAGAAGGGTAGGACAATGGTGGGGAAGGGAAGAGTACTGAGTGCAGGGGTCTTCAGGGTATGCCTGCTCCAAGCTCCTCAGCGTGCTGTTTTGGCACGAACAGTGTGACACTTCATACATAATACATGCCCATCCAGTGGAAAACAGCCATTCTCGTCTGCCTCAATGGATAAGGGCCTCCCACAGTCCTAAATGGGGAAAGAAAAAGAGGGAGGTAGCTCAAATGACAGCAAACAGCAGGGTAGATACAGACAAGGATGTAAGAAATGCCCTATTGGATCAGGATAATGGCTCCCAGCCCACTGCTCTGTCTCTGATGGTGATAATGGGAAATACCACTTTGAAAGAAGAGCGTGTGAGCATAGCCTCTTCTGTTATCCCTTTATGTTCCCCCAGCATACATAGCTGCTATGTTAGAGCTGTGTTAGAGGCTACAACCCTGCACAGTCTTTATTCATGAACTTGTTGTCTGTGAGTGCCTAAACTTGATTCAAAATGCTTCCAAGTCATTCAAAACAAGCTCAGTGTTTGGTCAGGATAGGCAAGTTCAAAGGTGCTACCTAGTTGGTGATGACGCAAATGAGATGAGAGGAGTGGGGCCACCAGGATTACCTCACACTTGTAACATTTCATGTGGAAATTCTTCTCCAGTGCCACCACACGCACTGTCTCATCCTTCCCAGGCTCCGGCATGATGGGTTCACTACACACTGAGCAGCGTGGAGCATACTTCCTGTAACACACACAAATACACAGGAGACCATGACCACTGCAGGTTTCTCATTGTCACGTATCAGTATTAGCAGCAGAGGAACAAATCACAAAAAGTTTAAGTGGGAAAAGACCTTAATTGGTACATGGTACTTTGCTGACTCATTTTTAACTTTATGTCCAACTGATCACACAGGCAACCCAAGCCCATTTTGCAGTAAAATTAAACAGGTGTGAAGGAACATCTGCTTTCAGACACCACATGAATGAGCTTTCTCCATACCTGTGGTAGTCATCCACACAATGAGGCTGGTTGGCCTGGTCCACAATAAAAGAAGCCCCCTCGAGAGGGGTGTGGCACATCACACAGGTGAAGCACTGGGGATGGTATGAGTTACCAGTGGCCTTCAGCATCCGATCTGTGATGGTCTGTTTGCAGACACTGCACTTTTCCAGGGTCCCCTAAGCCCAAAGAAAACAAGTAAGACAACGTTAATCCAATCCTCCATCCCCAGGGGGCTACACCACAGACAGGTGAGATGGAAGGGGGAAGGGAAAGGAAGAGAGGCTAGCCACAGCAAACTCAGCCCTCTCCAGCAGCTTTCATCCCAGTGACTCACAGCATAGCAGTCCTCACAGAAGGGCTTCTCATCCACATTGTAGAACTGCTGCCCCTGCAGCTGCTTCTCACATTTGAAGCAGGTGAAGCACTCCACGTGGAAAAGGCAGTCTAGGGCCCTTACAGCTGGCTGGGTTCGTGACAGAGGCTTCCGGCAGAAGCCACAGAGCTCTGCCAATGGAAGGAGAAAGGTATTAGGAGAGAGGAAAACACACCACACTCTCAGTCCCATTGATGTCCACTAAAAGAACGCACCAGAAGTAGCGGCTTCTACTGGGGGTGGGTTCTCCATATCCTTCAGTAGTTTCTGGGTCAACAACTCCAGCTCTTCTACCTCCTTCATGGTCAGGGAAGAGTTTCCCTTAGGCGGGTCTGCACTGGAACCTGTGGGTCTATGCTGCAGGAAGAGGAAACTGTCAATCCCAAAAGATGCTTATAGGCAAAGCCCCTCCCACCTTGTCCCTAACAAACCTGCTTCTCTCACCTTTATACCTCTTCTCTATCCCTCTCTAGGCAACAATCTGCCATCCATTATGTTTGCTTCTTTCCACCTTTACATGAAGTCCTGTCCCCCCTCCAGCACTGTTTCTAGTTCCAGCTCTCAGTAAGGTATTAAAAGGTGCTGTCTCTCAGATGAATAAATACTTCCCCTACCCTGGCACAGACCCTCCCTCCTCATCCTCCAGCTACACTTCCAGTGATTCCATGCTTGCCCAGAGACACTGGTTCCACGGCTCTATCCCTTACCGTGTCTTTTACGGCAGCAGGTTGTTCTGTGCGAACAGGCTTCTCCTGCACTTGGGGCCTTTCCCGCTGCTGAGCATAGGTGAAACTGGGAGGCTGCGGCCGAGAGGAGGGACCTGAAGGTGAAGGGGCTGTGAACTGAGTCTGAAGGGAGGTAGGATATCTTGTAGAGTTTGAAGGAGCCATGGAAACAGTGGCACCTGGTTTGGATCCAAACTTAGGAGAGCCAGCAACAGAAGGTGGAGTAAATTTAGGGGTAGACTGAGCAGGAGGAAGAGGAGGGGGTGGAGGGACTGATGCTAGGGTCTCCTTGTGCTGCTGTGGAGCTGCCCACGGGGCTGGGGCAGGGGTCACATCTGCTCCAGGGGGTTTGGAAGACAAGCTTCCACTTGGCTTTGGAGTGAACTTGGAAAGAAATGAATGAGGAGGATCTCTGGGTGCAGACGAGATTTCCATATGTGCCTTTGGGGCTGATGGTTGCTCCAGAGAACCTGTGGATACTGTAGACATCTGTAAAGTGAAGAAGCAGAGAGAAACAGGCAGTCATCAACAAGGTGGAAGGGAAAATATGCTGTCTACAGCAATGTCAGTTGCTGTCTCAGACTCATAATACTAAGAGACCCCATACTACTTCATATTTAAGTCACAAAAAGATGCAACATCTATGCTTTCTAGTCCTTCAGGCAGGTTTTCTTGCTATGGTTTACCTAAACATCTTAATCTTCAGTAGCACCCTTCTCACTACCTTAGTTCAGCAAACCAGTCATCTCTCCTTCCACCATTTCTGGACATTCTGGACGGCTCACCCAGGATTTGAAGGGATAATTTTCCTCCATGTTATCCAAGATTAAAGACATTGATCTTGAGAGTGACTCACTGATGCTCATCTTGCCACATACCTATACCATTATCCATGAGGAAAGAGGGAGCAGAGCCAAAGAACTGGGTGAATCCCCTACAGTACCAGATTTTGGAACCTGAGACTGTAGTACAGATCTGCTCCTGCCCTGAACAGATAGCAAGTTGGTGAGGACAAACACGGTACAGTCTCGAAAATCTACCAGCAGTGGGAAAATTCCAGGGATCAGAATGCCAGAAATATTTAGGTGGGAAAAGATAGCTGGAGGTCTGCAGTCCAGTACCCTGCTAATTGCAGGGTTAACTCCCAAGCTAGACCAGGTTGCTCAGGGCCTTGCCCAGGTGGTTTCTGAACATCCTCAAAGATGCATATTCCCCAGACTCTCTGGGCACCTGTGCCAGTTTCAAGCGACCAGTGGTGGGGAACAGGTTTTTCTTCTGTCCAACAGGAATTTCCCTTGTTGCAGCATGTGTCCCATTGTCGCTTCTTCTCTTGCTTGCCCCTGTAAGATGAATCTGTCTTCTCTCCAGCCCTCCTTTCAGAACTGCAGACATCAGTTATATCCCTGCCTTTGGCCTTGCTCCTCTTCTGCCAGCTGAAGAGGAGCATGCTCCAGTCCCCAGTGATTGCTGTGACACTTTGCTGGACTGCTTGTAGTTCAGTATTCCTCTGTGGTTACTACACTGGTGGGCCCCCATGGAAACAGTCCTCCAAGATCCAGCCTCAGCACTGAAGAGAGAAATAACCACTACCCTTGCCCTGCTGACTACACTCTCACTAATATAGTCCAGCATGTGGTTGGCCTTTATTGCCACAAGGGTGCAATGCTGGCTCACATTTAACTCTGTCCACCAGGATCCCAAGGTCCTTCATTTGCAGAGCTGTTCCCTGGTCAGTTGACCCTAACCTATGCAGGTGCATGGGGTAGTCCCATCCCCAGTGCAGGAATTTGCCTTTATATCAGCTGAACTTCTACAGCCTACTCCACAGTACCTTATAGGAAAGGACAGTGCAGACACTGAGATGCTAAGCAAACACTTTCCCACATCTCCAGGCTTCCTGCTGCTGATTTCAGAGAGAACTGAGAAGCTGTCTCAACTCAGAGTATCACAAGAAATTATACTTCCCTTGACCTCACTCACCTGTGGGGCAGATACCATGCCCATAGGCCCTTCATCAAACATTGGAGGAGGAGGAGAAGGAAAAGTTTCTTCTGGGGCTGGTGGAAAAGGCTCTTCAAAGGGTGGTGGAGGTGGGGGAAAAGCACAATTTGAGGAGAAACTCACATCCTCTCCAGGTGGGGGAGGAGGTGGCAGCGGCAGCTCTAGGGCAAAGAATGAGAATAAAAACAGGCTTCGATCATGTCTTATTCTTAGCCTGTACAAACCCCACGAGGAGTCTTGAAGGTATTACAGTAAGTTGTCCCCAGTACTCATCAAGGACAGCTGAACTCCACAGGATCACTTTCACCTTGTCCAAACTATTTGCCATCACATAAGATTTCCTCAGTAGCTACTGCAACTACTCACTAGAAATAGTTATTGTATAACTGAGAAACATGTCTTAACGTCCTTTCACACTCCTCCTCATTCTTTGGTCTCTAGTATGTAGAACAGAGAAGAGCGATGTCTATTACAACACAAATCAAGTGTGAATCCTCTTCCCTTCACCATACATAGGAGAAAGATGTTCTCTCATCAACTACGTGGCAAAGAATATTAAAAGACAAGCAGGTATAACTTCTACATTTCTTATTCTGGATAAACTGAATACCTACTTCTTTTACTAGCTAGTCCCTTTCCTAGCAGTAGCGTGAAAGACCAAGTTCATCACTCCTGCTGGTCTACGTATGACTTTTAACAGCAGTCATCAAGTTGTCTAATCTTTATATGCAACTGTTGTCCACAGACTTTATTAGGACTTCTCATTTGTAACCTAAGGGATGTGATACTGCCTGTTTCAGAAAATGAAAGCTGAAATCTTATTAGCCAGTGGAATGCACAAACTGCAGTGGTATGTAGCACCTCTTCCAAACCTTCTTGTTCTGCTTATGGGGAAGAAAGAAAAAAAAAGGCAAAAAAAAGTAATACAAGGCTGATATTTTTTCCTCAGAAACTACAGTCTGAGATCAAATTTGTATATGCTTGCTTTTTGATTTAAAGGATAAAGAATATTGCAGAAATGAAACCCTGATCCGCTGTCAAAATGTTTCAAAAAAGATTCACTAAAAGCCTGCTTTATGAATTATTCACTCAAACAAAAAAGTTTGCTACAAAGTTACTATACCAAATTTATAGAATGATCAATATTAAATAACATTCCTACACATGGCTGTCCTGTCATTTAAAGCAAATAAGCCAATTGCCATGGCTTTATGTTATACTGGCATTTCTTTAGGGAGCGTACAGGAAAGGGAGAGAATGATCAACAAGATATGCATCAGAGAAGGATCAAAGCAGATCCATTTGTTTCATGACTGAGTCAAAACTGAGTTTCACTTGACTGTCTGTACTTGAGGTACCTTGCTAGTACAGCATTGCTAGCAGCCCTCACTTGATGGTGACATGGCAGCTGAAGCCAATTGGTTCTTTTGCTAATCTCTGTTAAGGTAGTTTCTCTATAATAAGCTTTATGGGGAGAACAGAAGTGAACCAACTAACACCCAATCCTCTACTTGTACTATACGTTGAAAAATATTTTTCAACATTTGTCTACTTCTGTACTTGAACTAATTTATTTGTGTCAATTTGACACATCCTACATGCACACTCCTAATCCACACAACTATAGCAGAAAAACAAAATCTAGTATAAGACCTTGGATGACAGACACAAGATTCCAGCCAACAGCATAAAAGCAGAAAGTCACCAAAGTTAGGCAGTGCAATTCTAAGAGACAGAGGCAACAACACACCAAGGCCATCGTGACTCATGAAATGGAAAAAAAGGCTTAATCATTTGTCCCTAGGAACAAGACCAGACTTCCTATCATTAGATCAGCTGCCCACTAACTTAGTACACTAACCTAGGAATAACTGTGTTACACAGTCTATGCTAGACAGTTAAAGGGAAAAAAATTAAAACAGAAGTAAACATTATTTGAACATATCAGTCCTGGCTGAGGTACAAGTTAATAGGATATTGGGGTAATATGCATCATCAGACATGAGCAACAGGTCCCTAGAGACATTTCCAGTAGTCCCATGCTGATCAATTCCAACTAGGGAAGGTACACAACCAGGAACCTTCTGCTCCTTAAGACACAAAAACAACCAACCACCACCACCACCAAAAGAACCAAACCAAACAAACAAAACCACACCACCACAGGAAAAAAAATAAAAAGAAAAAAGAAAACCACACACTAAAGCAAGAAGTCACCCTACACAGGAAATCACACCCAACCCAAGCCACGAGTAAAAATTATAAAACTCAGCCATACAAACTTAGTCTCACTTCCTGTTTTTGTTAGCTTACACCCTTTTTCATGCAATTATTTCTACCTCCCCACCTCTTGCAGCAACAATGGCAATTGCAGAGTCCACAAGAAGGATCTCTACAATCAGAGAACTCAAGCGAAGATGAACCAGTAAGAAAGAGAACAGCATGATTCATCACCACCAGGGTCAACTTTCTTGCAACATATTTGTTCTCAGACGTGCTTGCCAGAATATCACTGCAATTACACAATTATGCACAGTGGGAATACCACAAAAAAATACATTGCATTCCTGCAGCTTGATTAAAATATCAGCACAACACAGAATTGACTTCCTGACTCCTTTTCTATTGAGATGCCTCACATTTTGAGATTACTTTACAATCCTTTTATCTCATTCTGAACCCTGCAATTGCCTACAGCAAGAGTATCCTTCATTCGTAGTGGTTTTGAGCCTATTCCCCATGTTTAGCCCAATTACAGACCTCACACTGAGCATTTAGTATCACATATTCACATCTGCCATGCCAGCCCTCACCTACCTTCTGCCAGCATGGACGTGGAAGCTGATGGGATCTCCCCCACCCTCCCTATCTGGGCACGCTGGGTGCCTGCTCCGGGAGGCTGGGGCAGCGATGACTCTGATGCACCCCCAGCCTTGAAGGGGTTCACCTTGGGTTTAGGGGCGACCACAGGTGCAAACTTCTTCTGTGGGTTGTAGAAGGAAGGGGTAGAAATGTTGATACTGACTGTGGATGTCATGCGGGTCCCTGGGGTACCTGGCGAAGCCATCTTCTCAGTCCCTGTCCAGAGAGAAGAGAGAGGATACTGGTATGAAGTCAGACTTGGACCTGAGTCAAAATTAATAAAAAGGAACACATAATGGAGGGATACAGGAGTTTATGTATTGGCAGAGGAGCCTGAGCACTTCCAGGACCAGCACAGCAAAAAAAGAGGAACAGAAACTACAGACAGCTCGAATGAGCCAGCACACTTCGCTATCTCAGCTCAGCACAGCACTGACCACAAAGGGGGTCCTGACAGCTGCATGCTGCCATGGGGAAAACCAAGCTCTTTGCTGCATGAGACAATGACGATTCAGGAAAGGAAAGCAGCTGGTGACCGGAACAAGTGTCACTGCCCCACACAGCGAGCCCCCCACGCCCCAGGGAAGATGCCCCCCCCCCAGCCATGCTCTCCCAAGACCAGAATTATTATTTCCTCACCCCACTTACCTGATAATGTCATCTGTTTCCTCTTGACCTCAGCCTGCAGCATCCACAGTAACGCCCCCCTCGGCCCCGGCACGCCCCTCAATCTTCCATCACACACACTTTACCTCAGGACCCTCGCATGCAGGTAGCTGTGTCAGCCAGAACAACAGGTCGAGCGAGGGGTACTCTGGTGTCACATCCCCTGGCGAGGACCCCCTGCTATTTGGAACCTCGTCTCTGCTTTCCTCCCTCTCCTTCCTGTCACCGGAGCCGGCGACATGAGCTCCCTCTGCCTGTCACTGGCTGCACCAGCCGACTGTTCCGCCTCCACCAGGAAGCACTTCCAAGAGGCATTGCCAGCATATCAGGAGCCATCCCCTTCAGCTTCTGCTGTACACACAGCACCTTTAAGTCAACCCCTTTCTTTAAGTCAGCCCCTTTGGATTGCAGGCTGCACAGTAAGCACCACAGCAGAAGAGCAAGCAGTGCCGCTGTAGCCCTGCCATGTGCAAGGACCCCAGGTCTCAGGATGAGAGCTGCATTTCTAGGATTCCCTCAGAGCTGCAATGCAGGCCTGAAATCTCATCTTTGCCAGAAATCTCCACGAAGTCAGACACTTTGTTGTAACCCCTGGCACGCCTATAGTCCTCTTCCCAAAACCCCAGCCCAACAGTGCTTCTGCCAGCACAGAGGCTCTGTACCAAGCATGTCGAATTGGCATGTCCAATTCAGTGCCCCTCCGCACTGCCTGCCTCTCTCACACAGTCAGCTCACAGTAACAGCTGCTTGGACAGCCTTGGTGCCATGAACATCTGCCTACCATTAAACTCACCCATGGCTGCTGGTAAGACCTGCATGCTCAGTTCCAAGTGGCCCCACAGTTCAGTTCAGTATGGCGCGATATAGTTACCTGTAATAGTTTCTCCAGGCCACAAGTGTGTGACAACATAGACAAATGTTAAGTTTGTGTTGCTGTACTTTTTTTTCCCCCCTGTTTGGGGTTGACGAGTTGCACGCACCTTGACAAATTGTTCTAGGCTCTTCAAATGCAGGAAGAGGCAGCAACAGTGAGCAGCAGACAAAGAGCTGAGCTAAGCACGCCCCATATGATCCTGCATGCAAAAAGGGACAAGGAAGAAGAGTAATTAACAAGGTCTGTCCTTGATCCCTCTGATTGCTGGGAGTCAACTTCATCCAGCCTACAGCTTCTACCACAGCTACCAAATCTATTAAAAAGACTTCTAGCCTTTCTTTAGAGACTTCCACTGATGAAGGCACTTAGATGTCTTGTGCTCCACTGTTTCACTATGGTATAATGGATCACAGTATCATTCTACCAGAATTGGCTGTCTTATATGCAGAACACCACAGTGGCAGTCATTTCTAATCATGATCCATACTGGGGTTAGCCAACGCAGAGATTGTCTTGGGACACTGGTTGCTTCATAAAATATGCTGGCTTCACTACCAGCAGCTGCTATCTCCCTGAACCCAAAGCAGCCCATTTCCCAGTATGCTATGTCACACTTAAGGCCCTTTCTGCTCAGAGCTAACTACATCCAGCAGCTGCCCCTGCTCATCCTCATTTCTATTTATCTGTCCACCCCCGCACAGATCAGACTGAGAAAAGCTGTCCTTGCTTAGTCCCCCGCCCAGCCCTGCACTGCTTGCTGCTAATATCATCTAAACCTTACCAGGAACATGCAGCTTATGTGAGTCCTCTGGCACTGTTTGTAAAAGTTATTGGAAGAGGGAGTGTCAGACCAGCAGACCTAATCTTAGATCCTTCTCCTCCTCCTATGTTCCCTGAGGGGAGAGATTTTCTGCCTGTTAACAGCAGTTAGATGACTCAAGTGGAACTGTGAAGAAAGATGTCCTCAAAGGATGTAGTGAGGATACTTAGTTGCCCAGTACGTGGTTTCTCTCTAGCAGAGAACAAAATGTAGGACCAAGCAACACCTCCCTCAGCAGCAGGGTCACTTTCCAGAAGGTCCCACGGTGGGTCTGCCACCTGTTACACACCCAGACACCTTGCAGTTCTTTGGCCCCAAGACTGAACTTTCTAAAGCTCAGCTCCTTTCCTGGGTTAGTGGAAAAAGAAGGAACACATGGAGGGAGAAAGCAGAGTGTCATTTACCACCTATGTTGATAGAAAGCAGCTTAGCCTGAGCCACGCAGAAGACCCAGTAAAAGCTATTCCAGCACTTTGGTCTGACACACTGTACTTCCCCTGTTTGCCAATTTCCTTCCAACTGAAGGAGGTCAGAAAGAGAACTATAGAAGGAAAAAAAAAGAATCTGAACTGAACTCCTAAATTTGTTTAATCTGTTATGTTTATTTTCACTTTCTCTACAGGCTAATTCCAGAGAGTTCTCCCAGCCTATCCCCAAACTCCAAATCTTTGATGCGAGCAAAGTCCTATCAGCTATGCAAGCTGCAAGGTAGAGCCTGAAGAAAACCAGGATGGGGGAGGGGGGCATTCAGAGCTACAAGCTTTTTCCACATATGCTGCTTGTCTCCTCCCTGTGCAGAGGGAAAAAAAAAATCCCCAAAGCTATGCAAACATATTTAAAATGTTAGGAAGTTACGAATTTGCAAGCACTTGCATCTTCACTTTCTCAGGGCACTCCCAGAGAGACAGAAGCTCATATATTAAACAAATTTAATGCGCCAAGAGTCCCAGATTCGTCTCTTAAACACATCTGGAAAGAGACTCCATAGGTGTCTCACTCTTCCATATGCACACAAAAGAGGGCTTGTCCCGACTGAAACCAGGCTACACCCCCCTCTCCCTTCCCCACCGCTTGAACTATACAGGAGTGTTCAGCTGACTCCATTTCACCAGGAGGAAGAAAACTCGCCAGATTCGCACACGCACGAACCTCTCAGAATTGAACTGCTCCTCTGCAGAGGGGCAACCCCCTCCCCGCCGCCCCCCCCCCCCCCCCCCAAAAAAAAAAATGAAGGAGCCACGACCTAAAGGAGCCAATCAGTCCTAAAGACACCAGGAGAATTTCTACAAGGCAGGCAACTCTCCCAGCCCAAGAGGGAGGGGGGGGGTGGGGGGTGGGGGAAATCAGCATCCCCCAGACACCCACGAAATCCGCGGGGAGTGCCAGGAAATCAGCATCCCCCAGACTCCCACGCCGCACACACGCTTCCTCGACGCCAGTTCACTCCTCCTGAGCGCAGGGCTGCTGACAAAAGCTTCCCGTTAAGCCAGGAGATGAGACTCACCTCTGGGGGAGAAGCGGGAAGGGGAAATTCCGCCCCAGGGCGAGGAGTCCCCGAGGACCGAGGGTGCGCAGCTGGGCGCTGCTGGAGGTGCCGAGGTCCGGCAGCTCCTCGGCCCGCCCGGCAGGAAAGGCAGCAGAAATGAAAGGTGGGGGAGCTGCTGAGCCCAAACACTTCCTACCAACTCGCGAAAAAGGCCTCGCCCAGGCAAAGTTGTTTGACCATAAAAGGAGAGAGGCTGTGCGAACAGCTGAGCTCACTCGCTAGGGAATGTGGCAATGAGGTAACGGGGGAGTGAGCACACCGAGACGGGGGCGGGTTTGCTCGGCAGCGGCGGGAGCCTCGCACTGACATCTTGCGTGCACGGAGAAGGGGCTTTATGTGCTTGCTTTGTCGGCGATGACGAAGGAGAAATGCTCGCTCGGGTGCCCCTTTCCGCTCCGCTCCCCTCCCCTCCCGCCCCCTCGGGCGCCAACCCCGCGGCCCCTGCTCGCTTCCCTCCAGCCTGACAAAGGCACGCTCAGCTCCGGAGCTGCCCCTGTCCGTGACCTCGCTTCCAGTCGCTGGGCTGGGATTTAGGAAGAAATCCAGCAGCTCTGGTGAGGCAAGGTCCCCGCTGGGCTCTTCCTCGCCCGACCCAGCTGCGCGAGCATCTGACTCGCACTCTCCTTGTCTTCCAGAGATTAAAGCAAGCTATCGGATGACTCTACAGTGCAGAAAAGGGACTCGTTCTTCTTGTGCTGCCTGCAAGGCAAATACTAAACTTTCATATCAAAGACTAGCCAGTTGAATTGCTTTGTTAGATTGCCTGTGCTTTATTGCTATTGGCTTTATTTTTATCACAGTGCTGGCTGGGGGGCTCAGTCCTGCTCGATACTTGGGAGAGCCTGGATTGGTGCAGAAAAGCATGTAATTTTCAGCTCAAATCTTTTTTAATTCTCCTCGCTTTAAAGCCCCTTAGGAAAGAGGGATATCAATGAAGATAGCATTCCTGTGCTTTTTGCAGTCATTATATTTTGTCTTTGGAATTCAGCCTTAATATTTGGGTTAATTCCCGTACTGTTGCAAATTCCTTGGAGAATTACAGTATTTTGTAATGCTCAGAAGATCTGAAGTTTGTCTGCTCCTAAGTGACCTACTAACAAAGATACCTTCCGGCATGGGTAATTCACTCACAGGTGGCTGAATAAGCCACAAGCCACACCAGCTGTACTCTGGCTGTGCGTTACTGCAATATGCTCACATTAGAGAACGGTACAGAGACTCGACATGGCTTAAGAAATCCAGTGTAAACAAATCTTTAATTTTATAAGCAGGGTTTGCACAAAGAGGTAACATATTTTATTCAACCAGCTGATACGGTTGGAAAAATTTGGCACTGTGAGCTTTTTCATTTTTACACACCATTTTAAAATCGCCTATAGCAACGTATAGCACTGAGCATCTCACTGTTTCCATAGCTGCAACTGTTCACTATTGACCTATGACTGTTAAAAGCTTAGGGATATATAATTCTTACATGGGTGCAAAATATTGTTATAATGCTACTTCAGTAGGCATGTCATCAGCCCTGTTACCTACCATTGTTAATGCATGATGTAATTGTGTAGTTTGTTGTGTAGTTTGAGGAAGGTTTCTCTGTGCTGTGCTGGATCTTCTAAGACTGTTACTTTTCTATTACAGACATTCATTTTCCCTTTTGCTCAGGGAAAGATGTCAGTGCAGAACTAAAAAGATTTTGTTGTGGAATCGGTAACCAAATTCTGGAACATCACATTACACCTAACAATCAGCCTGAACTCAGAGAATGCTACCACTGTTCCCTGGGCTAGCCCCGACTCCAAAGAAAACAAAGAATGTCTCAGACTGAGATTAAAAAAGTGCTGAGAGAATATGAAAAAATTCTACCCTGTCATCGTTTCTGGTTACATCCCCATAAATCCAGATGCTTGTGTTTGATTGTCTCACCAATGCGGTGATGTTAAAAGCTCATGTAGGCAGATAAAGCAAAATGGGAATAAGAAAAAGAAAAGCAAGATGGCTTATTCATGTTGTGTTAACTCCTCACTATGAGGAAACAGATCTGAAACAGAGAAGTGTTTAGCAGGTTGGAGATGTGAAAGACAATTCTCAAATCTGAGTACGTCAGAATACATAGAGAGAAACTTTAATCTGATTTCATGCTTGCCATATAGCTGATTTAAAGTTTGTGCTTTTGTAATCAGAAATGAAGCTTTCTCCAAAAATAAATAAATAAAATAAAAAAATCTCCTTATGCTAATAACATTCCTTCGTGCAATTCTTTGCTTGGAAGAGTAGACATTTTTTCTGCTACAAATTCAAATTAGTGCCTTGAGATGTACACAGCTGCAGTAAATCTCATTACCTGAAGCAAAATATTAGTCCTGAATAGGAGTTTAGCTGCCTGGGTACAGACATGGATCAGCAGGTAAACTCAGCTTGCTGTGCCAGAGGATGTGTTTGACCTTCTCATTTTTGGAATTAGCAGTAGTCCTCTGCATGTCCTTTGGCTGTCCCGTGCCATGAAAAATGCAATCTGGTGTTTTGGAATATATTGTGGTGTGAAAGCTAGTCTGCTCTGTAGATGTAGGGTGAAATGACAGCTGACTACAAAGCAGCTGTCGGAGGGATTTAGAATATGCAGTTCTGGCAGAGTGCTTCTTTGAGATCAGTGACAAGAAGCAAGGCCCAGTGTTGGCTGTCAAACCAAAGCTTAGAAATTCTCAGAGTTCAAGAAACCTACCTCAGAGAGACTAAGTTTTCATGGAGACAGATACAAAGAATCCTTATTGGCAATTTAGTTGTGTAATGCAATGAGTAAGTAAAGATTAATGCAATACAGAACTGATGTGGCAAATTCATATACTGCACTGAAAAATGAGTATGCTGTCAGTGATTAGGTGGCTATAAAATGAAAATAATGTAAGAGAAGAAAAAATAAGTTCCTGAATGCAAAAAGAAGGATTCTTTTCAAGAACACTATTAGAGAATTAAACTCTCTTGGCAGAAAATCTTACCAAGATTCAAGATGGTTCCAGGTAGCTGCATATCTTAGTATTAACAGCAGCTTAAAGGTCAGAGGAAAGCAATCTGGATGCTGGACAGGATGTATTAACTACGTTAATAGTATAAAATATCTGAATCTGTATTATTTTCATGTATATTTAAAGATCCAGTAGTGCCGTTTTATTTTATCTCAGCATGAATTAGTCAACAATTACTAGTGCTACTTAAAAGTCCATGTTTTTCTAACCAATGAAAAATCCTGACTCATATCTGTGTTGCATCTCTGATACTTCTTTAATCATATAACTTCTGTTTAGTCTAAACACATTTTATTTATTTATTCTAAACTAGTACTCATCAGCTTAGCCTGTGCTACATTATCTTATTTAAATGCTGTGTCTGGTCACTGAAAAATTGGAAATGTATAATGGGTCTAATTTTCTCCCCAAGCCAAGAGGTACAGATGAAGTCAGGCCCACATTGTCCAGAACAGGCCACCTGCATACAGACTAGTGCATATAATATAGCCTAGTAAGAGCTTTCATAGCACAGGCCTCTCCTAGTGTGCTCCCAACTCACTCCCTCATGCACAATGTGTGATAATCCCCCACTTAAAAGGTACATCTGGCATCGGCTGATGCCTGCTGCGGCATTGGGTCGGGCAAACTGCTACCACCACATAGGTGTAATTGTCCTGGCGGAGCCTGCCTCAATCTGCAGGAAAGGGAACAGGCATTTGCCAGGTCTCACTCTCCTGACCGAAAGGTAGTTTCAAGTTGGAGTGTCTCATTCTCATTGTGGGATGCATGTTGGCAGCTGGGTGCCAAAGGGTCAAATTCAGAGAGGTTCTGCTGTAGAGCCTCCAGACTGTATGAGTCCAGTCATCCTCCTGCATCTGTGAAACTGGCATGCAGTCAGGAATGTTATTTGCAAAGGTCATGAATTCTTCCGGAGAAGTCCCTAAACAACAAACTACCCAGGACAGATAGTTAGTGTGTCTCTGCTCTTTCTCTTCAAAACTGAGTGTCTGAGGGGAGGAAGCAATAAAGGCATAGCCAGGCTATTTTCAGTGGTGCCCAGTGCCAGGACAAGAGGCAACGGACACAAACGGGAATGCAGGAGGTTCTGTCTAAACATCAGGAAGTACTTCCATACTGTGTAGGTGATGGAGCACTGGCACAGGTTTCTGAGAGAGGCTGTGGAATCTCCCTCCCTGAAGATATTAAAAAGTTGTCTGGACATGGCAATTTTTTCACTACAAAAGTATTGCATGATACACACATATATGTACATACTTCAAAAGGACATTCTAACCATTAAGAAAGGTGTGTCACAAGCTGCTTGAGTGATCAGGCAGACAGGGGAGCAGGTGTCTGGGGTGTAGTCTGTACTGGGGAGAATTTCCATTTCCAGCACAGCTTGCAGATCTTTCCTGGACAGAGCTGTGGCAGCAAGATTCAGCTCCCAGATAAGCTATCAGCCTCACTTCTGTTTCCTTGTCTCCTGACCCCAAGCCTTCCTGCTGAACTGCTGCCTCTCTCCCTTTCTTGTGGGTGAAGTGGCTATAGGTGGCTGCCTTGGCCATAGGGGCCATGAAGTAGTTGAGTTTAAAATCTTTGTTGATAGGAGGAAAAATGCCACTAAAACTTCAACCCTGAATTGAGGGAGAGCAGACTTCAGACTGCTCAGGGAACTAGTCAGTAAGGTCCCCTGGGAAACTGCTTTTGGGGTCCATCAGTGCTGGAGGGTTTTTAAGCACCACCTCCTAAGAGCATAGGAACAGGCAGTTCCAAAACGTCGGAAGTCAGGCAGGAGGGTCAGAAGGCTGGCCTGGCTGAGCAGGGGTCTTATGCAAGAGCTTAGGCTGAAAATGAAAGTATATGGTCACTGGAAGCAAGGTTGGGAGACGTGGGAGGACTACAGGGATGCTGCTCGCCTTTGTAGGGAGAGAATTCGTATGGCCAAGGCTCAATTAGAGTAGAAGCTGGCCAGCGGTGTGGGGGACAATAAAAAGGACTTTTTAAAGTATGTTAACAGGAAAAGGTGGACCAGAGCATAAATAGGTCTGATGCTTGATAAGCACAGTCACTTAACAAGCAGGGACATAGACAAAGCAGAGATTAATGCATTTTTTGCCTCTGTCTTCAACAACAGTGATGGGCTCTGGAACCCCAGCTGCCCTGAGTTGGAGGACCGTGACTGTGGGAACGATAAACTCTCAGTCAACCCTAAATTTGTTCAGGATTTGCTGCTCCACCTATAAGTCTATGGAGCCTGATGGGATTCATCCCAGGGTACTCAGAGAGCTGACTGATGTCATGGTGAGACCTCTCTCAATTATTTTTCAACAGTCCTGGGAATCTGGAGAGGTCCCAGTTGACTGGAAGCTGGCAAATGTGGTCCCAGTTTTCAAGAAGGGCAAGAAGTAAGATCCTGGCAATTGCAGGCCTGTCAGTCTCAGTTCAGTGCCTGGTAAAATTATGGAGAAGATTATTCTGTGAGTTTTTGAAAAACACCTGAAGGACAATGCAGTCATTGGTAACAGTGAACATGGGTTTTCAAGGGTATGGTCATGTTTAACAAACTTAATTTCCTTCTACAACAAGATAATCCATCTAGTTGATCAAAGGAAACCAGGTGATGTAATCCTTCTGGATTTCAGCAAAGCTTGTGATACTGTCTCTCACAGTATCCTTCTGGACAAGATGACCAGAATGCAGTTAGATAAAAGCATAATAAGGTGGGTGAACAATTGGCTGACAGGTTGGGCCCAAAGTGTTCTTGTAAATGGGGTTACATTGGGATGATGACCTGTAACTAGTGGGGTTCCCCAGGGCTCCACTTTAAGACCAGACCTCTTCGATGTTTTCATAAAGAATTTGGATGTAAGACTTGAAGGAGTTTTGAGCAAGTTCGTGGAAATATCCAAATTGAGTGGAGTTATTGACTCCATCGGGAGTCGAGGCCTTGCAGAGAAATCTAGACAAGCTAGAGAGCTGGGCAATCACCAGCCGCATGAAGTTTAACAAGAGCAAGTGCTGGATTCTGCATCTGGGAAGGGACAACCCTAGCTATATGTACAGACTGGGGGATGAGATGTTGGGGAGCATCCCTGCGGAATGTGATCTGGGGGTTTTGGTTGACAGCAAGCTGAATATGAGCCAGCAGTGTGCTGTGGCAGCCAGGAAGGCCAACTGTACCCGGGGGTGCATCAAGTACAGCATTGAGCACGGCATTGCTAGCCAGTCAAGGGAAGGGATTGTCCAACTGTACTCTACACTGCTGCGGCCTCACCTCGAGTACTGTGTGCCGGTTTGGGTGCCACAATATAAAAAAGATATAAAACTGTTTGCGAGTGTCCAAAGGAGGGCTATGAAGATGGTGAAGGGTCTGGAGGGCAAGATGTATGAGGAGTGGCTGAAGTCACTTGGTTTGTTCAGCCTGGAGAAGAGAAGAGTGCGGGGAGGCCTCATCACAGTCTACAGCTTCCTCAACAGGGAGAGTGGAGGGGCAGGCACTGATCTCCTCTCTGGTGACAACGATAGGACCCAAGGAAACAGCCTGGAGCTACAACAGGGGAGGTTCAGGCTGGATATCAGGAAAATGTTCTTCACTGAGAGGGTGGTAGGGCACTGGAACAGGCTCCCCAGGGAAGGGGTCATGGCACCAAGCCTGACAGAGTTCAAGAAGCATTTGGACAATTCTCTCAGACACATAGTCTGATTTTTTGGGTGGTCCTCTGGGGACCCAGGAGTTGGACTCAATGATCTTTGGGGTTCCCTTCCAACTTGGGATACTCTATAATTCTATGATACCTGGCAGGGCAGCAGACCTGCAACTCCATGGCTCCTGGTGCTTGCTCACTGGCTTGCTTCCACACACTGCTCTCCCACACTGTCTCATTAATGCAGAGCTTGGCGCCTGAGAAGCAAACAGGCTGTCCTGGTGGAATATGAGCTGTTCTGTGACTCTGGAAAACCTCATCCAGTCAGCTAAGGTCTAGAGAAGACAGTGGGATGCAGCTGAAACATGGATGAGTGATTGGGGCGTGTCCATGTGTGTGGTTGTATATGGATGTCTGCCAGAACCTTTTCTGCTTGGAAAGCAGCAATACCCTTGCCATTTCCACAACCTTGCCCCACCCCTTGCCACCAGCAAGAAAAGCTCTGATGTGTTTGGTTGCTCTGTGCAAATAGTGCTTGTCAGAACTGACTGTTAAAGACTCAGATGTGTCAGTCTGCTAATTAAGGAATCAACTCTTCCTGTGTGTGGTATAAGCCTCTTTCCGTACTGAATGCTGTACTCTAATAGTAGAAGTCTCCTTTCTTCTTTGTTACATAATGTTGTCTTGTAAGTATGGCACAAATAAGCCATATTCCTTCTTGAAAATGAGTGTGATCAAATAGATTTATATACTCAAAATAGTTGGGTCCACACCTTGTTGCACCCTTGACAAAAAATTTCAAGAAAGATTTACGCATGTATATGTGTGTGTGGGGAGGATGTCATGTCCTTGGAAGAAGGTTCCTCCCCTCCATCTGTGACATGGGGGGAAGAGTTCCTTCACCTCATCTGATCTCCTCTGTGACAAAGCTAAGAGGCAAAAACAGGTCCTCAGCTCCCCTGGGTCATACTGAGCCTCCTAAGTCATACGATGATAGGAGAATTTCTGTGGTGACTTCCCAGAGAAGCATCTGGTGCTGCTCAGTGCTGCAGGGACAGAGATGCTGATCTACAATCTCAGTCATATTATACTGGGAAAGGATCCTGTTCACTCCAGTTCCCATTTCTACACCAGTGCCACTATTTTCAAGCATAAGAATTGAGAGAGCCAAATCAGCAGGGTTAGCCTTTGGAGACTGCTAAATTTGTCTTTTTGTAGCATGACTACACATATGAGTCATGAATGTGCCAGGGCATGGCATGAAAGCATATCGGGCTTGTGAGTACATTAGGGAAATAAGAAGATTGTTCTGGCAAGAAGAATGAAGCCTGGTGTAATCCACACCTGTATTACCTTTAGGGTGTGGATCAGGAAGCAAACTACTCTCTCTTTTGTGTCTCACAAAACTAAGTAATTGTTTCAATCCACATTGGAGTCCTGGCAAAAACTAATACATACACAGTGTAGATGATTAAGGAACCAGGGCTCTGGATCAAAGTGATAAACAAACAAAATAGACAATGTAGGCATATGGTCCAACAGTCTGCTTGCAGAAAATAATAGGCCAAATGCTATCTACAAACTGTACAGTAAAACATAATTTGAGTACAGCTTTAAAGTGGTGCAGCCTCTCAAGACCTTGCTTTCCCGAAGCAAAAAGTATGGAGCTAAATAAGTTTTCTGCAGGTCCCAGCTTTAGTACATGTGGCTACTAGCATGTTTGCTAGTTAATTTATTGCCAGTGTGAATAAGAAGATGATTACAAACCAGACAAAAATCTTTGACTGTTTCCTGGGGTTGTCAGGATAATTAGCAGGACCTTGCAGTGGAGCCACTGTTCTCTCAGTAGCAGCTGGGAATGCGTGGCAAGTGACAATTTACTGGGAAAGAGCTGCCTTTCAAGTGCAGTATAATTTTCCGTAGGTTGAAAATATAAAGGTGTGACAGGTATTACTGAAGAGGTGTGCTAAGTACATTTTGTGTCCAACAAAGCAGTGAAGCGCTGTATGAGAGCCAATGACTGGGGGAATAGGGTAGCAGTAGTAACAGGCCACCACTGACAGCACTTCATAGCTAGGTGAAGTGATATTGAGAGATCAGTAGCCACAGCTATTGTTCAAAATGCCAAAGAGGTCCTAAAAAGTCTTTAATTTTGTATTACCAAGTCATCGACAATTTGCACTTGCAGTTCTCCAAAGGTATGCTGGGATGACAGAGGCACAGCCTAATTTCTGGATCAGTTGACTACCACCATTTTACAGTTAGTTAACTCTATTAACTATGAACCATCCCTGTCTGTCGCTAGTTAGTGGTAAATGCGTTGGACAAGTGCTTAAGGGACAGCATTAATGAACTCAGTGGTGGATGTACAATTCTGGAGACACATTTGTTTCAACCAAGGCATTCTCGATTTGCCTTGATGAAGGTGAAGATGATGACCATGCCCTAGGTACTTAGCAAAGCTCCTGACCCTTTACTTCCATGGCTCATAAAACAAGTTACTTGCAACCTTTATCCTTAACCAAAACACTTCAGTTTCCATATTGTGGTAGTTTAACCCCAGCATGCAGCAGAGCACCACACAGACACTTGCTCTCTCCCCAGGTGGGATGGGGGAGTGAATTGCAAGGGTAAAGGTGTGAGGACTCCTAAGTTGAGATAAAGAGAGTTTACTAGGTAAATCAAAAGCTGTGTGCGCAAACAAAGCAAAACAAGGAATTCATTTGCTACTTCCCATCGGCAGGCTGATGTTCATCCATTTCCAGGAAAGCAGGGCTCATCATATGTACAATTTATTAGGAACATAAATGACATCACTCCAAAAGTTTGTCCTTCCCTCCTTCTTTACCCCAGCTTTTATTGCTAAGCATGACGCCAAGTGGTATGGAATATGTCCTTGGTCAGTCTAGATCTAGCTGTGGTCCCTCCCAACTTCTTGTGCTTCCCCAGCCTCCTCATTGACAGGGCAGCACAAGAAGTAGAAACGTCCTTGACTCTGTATAAGTATTGCTCTGCAACGACTGAAAGCATAGGTGTGTTATCACACTGATTTTCAATGACAATCCAAAACATAGCATCATACAAGCCTCTATGTAGAAAATTTATCTCTGCCAAAACCATGACACATGTAAACAGCTTTAAGTATGTGTTTGGTCAGTTGAAATCTACACGGAGACCATTTGTGTTCAGGCTTCATATCGAAATATACTCTTTCACTGGGATTCTTGAGTCCCAGGTCATGTCTTCAACAGTGCCGGCTAATAGTTGGGACAAGCAGGTAGTGAAAGATGCTTGTGAAACTGAGCCAGCAGAATCTCATAAGTCTGCTAATGAAAATAGGGAGGGTCAGGTTCCTAACCCTGAAAGCTCTATTGAACCACTTTCTGCAGAGTAACTGATGGTTTCAGAGACAGTATTGGACTTACTGCCGCCAAAAGAAGCAAATGTGATATTTAAAAATTTATTTCTCCAGATTGGGATTGTTTTTCCTAGGCCTTCCACCCAGGAAAACATGGGATTTCTTCCTGCCACTTTGGTACATGGTGTTCAACGTCATAAAAATAAATAATCAATAAATAAAATGCTGGGTCATACCAGCAACAATCCTTTTGCTTCCTGTTTGTTTGTCTTTTATGTTTATGGTCACCAAAGCTGTGTCCTCCCAAGGTGGTCATCAAGACTCTCTTTTAATAATATAAAACGAAAATGAGATTTGATAAAATAAAATATATGTTTGTATTGAAAACAGGTTTTTGAAGTAATACAAGAAAGATAAGGATTTGTGCAAGGGTGTGGTAAATTTAAAACAGTGCAAGAGCCACGAATGCTATCCAAACAATGGCAGGCAGTGTATATTGACATAACCACAGCATCTTCAGATGTAAGGCCTTGAAAGGGAAGGAGCCCTCTTAGTTGTCTGCTTGCTTTGGAAAGCTGAACACAATGATACAGCCTGTGTTGCTCCAGTGCAATCAAATAACTCCAATTTTGAACATATAAGTGAAATACAGTATTCATTCCCTCCTGAGTTAAAAAAGGAGGCATTTCATTGCGGTGACACTACATACTGCAAATGAATCTACTTGAGGAACAGGACAGAGAAGGTACAGGACCTTGGTTAGTACTGAGAGGGAAACGCTTTGAAGAACATGGACAAAGTTCTGGTCTGGTTGATGCTTTTCATTGCTTCTGACTCTTGAGACTCGGTATCACTGGAGACAAATATCTGAGCTTGGGTGCCATAAGCCTAAATTTAAATTTGTGAGTTTAGATTGTGGTAAAGATTAGAGGGACACTAAACTGTTGAATCTTTTTGACTCTTTCATGTTCCATATTTTCAGGCTCCTGGCTTGGTTCTGAGGCTGAAATGATTCCCTCAGACTCAGCATACACTGCTGAAAGGCCTACAGTATGTTGCTCTGTTCTTTTACTGGCGTTTGGTACAGTCCATTCGTGTATGCTCTTGACTCAAAAATCGGTCTTCACCAAATCCCTACACCTCCAAGCAAGGAATTCAAGTTATATAGTTGTTGCCCAGTGTCTGGTACTCCACTTTCCTAAACATAGCAATAATTTATCTGAGACACCATGAGACCGTAACTCATCTCATCTACTATTGTTTCAGCTCTTTCTTCTAGCTGACAATAAACTGAAAAGCAGTAGTAAATATGAAAGTATGATAAATATTCTCTTACATATCGCACATTAAAAAAAAAAAAACAACTAAAAATTTGGGGAGATAGGAAGAAAGAACAATATTCTGTGGGAGCAGAGAAAAGCTAATGTCCCTCAAAATTCAGAAGACATGCTTTTGCATTAGCTGCACCTTATGCTCCATGGCCTTATTTAGATGAGAATAGGCCTACTAGAAATGGGAGAACTGGGAAGCTTTTTGAAACATCATGGTGGCTGATCACAGTATTATACTGTGAGTAAAAATATATATATTGAATCAATATGTGTCTTGTTTCCATTTAAAACTGCTTTTCTATCTAAAAACACAGACAGGACAGGATTGGCTGAAGATTAAAGATGCTGAATAAGGACAAACAACCACCAGCAAGTACTTGCAGGCATTAAAAACACTATTGATTCATGGCAGCAGTACCCAATTGCAGTTACTGGCCAGTCACAGACTTAACCAGGTTTAAGAAAAAAACAGCACATTACTGTCTGCCAGCAGTGTTAAAGGAAGCCCTCCTCAGCACTGGTCAGCAGTGCTGAGGAGGTCACATTGTTCCAAGGCAGCACTCCTTGATACGTCTGAGAAGTGACAAGGTTATCAGTTAGTTTCCAGACATAACGTTGCCCCAAATGGTGGCAATTGACCTTCCTGTACTTTTCTGTATATGGACTTCAGGGCCTTTGCCTTAGTCCAGTACTGATATATATGACTCCAGACACTCTAGGGTGTGGTGGTAAACATTATTATTTGAGGTGTTTCTAGTAGTCATCTCTTGAACTGCATTGGTGCCACAAAATCCAGGAAGTCCAAGGATTTCTTCCAAGGGTCAGTTAGGATCACAATGGGTTGAGGACAGGATGCTCTCCTTTCCTGGTCTGCTTCTGGTAGGGAAGCACCTGAGGCACCAGAAGCACCTGAGCATCAGAAGCACCTGAGGGTATCATCTAAAGGTCTCACCAGTCTCTTCTATACCTGACAAGATCTTGTTCCTCAAATTTCAGTAGAGGACACAGAAAGAAGAAAGGTCCAAATGTGATTATTAAGGAGATTATCAACAGATGAGTCACTGGACCTCAAGAAGACTTGAAACACAGACAGGAATGGAAAGGTCACTTCCAAATCAGCACAGAGGCAAACATTCTGGACCCCATAAGATCCCTTATGGAGTACAGCATAGCAGAGAAAGAAGATTTATTCAGAACCCCCAAAAACAGCCACAGGCCTGACTTGATTCCAAAACCAATTTGAGTCAATGTTGATGTGCCAGAGCCTACTCACAGCAGATATGTGCTCAGTGTTATATGGCAGAGTTAAATGGTAGAGACTACTTTCTGGAGTTAATTTATTTTTATTTTTTAAAGATGAGGGCCATTCTATCATCATTAGTGAACAGTTTAAATTGATATTTTGCATTATACCATCATTAGTCCAGACACAACAATTTGGCAGTGAGGACAGAAACACTAGCTTTTTAAATAAGAATTACTTTCTTTGTTCTGACTCAGTTTTAAACCTTTGTGCATTTTTGTATGCTTTTATTAAGATTTGCATAACCATATTGCAGAAAAGCCCTTCCTTTTCAAGAGCTAAAATCTATGGTTTCTGAGAGCTTCTATTTCCCCATTTCCAATAAACCAAAGGGACAGAGTGAGAAGATGACAACTGATATTTTGTAAGGCTAAAAATACTGAGCCTTTTTACATAACACTGGGAATTTAAAAAGCACATTTACTGCTTGCAGATTATTTTTAAAAATGCAGTTTGAGCAACACCACTAGTATAGATTCAACTGACATTTATGAGAAGTAGCTGCTGTATGTTTCACTGTTTGGGATGAGATATTCAGTAGAGAATGAAGTAAATGTTTTTAAAAAGGCCAAATAAGACTCAGACTGCATCAAAGATATTTGCATCCGGGTATACACCACATGTTTATGTCATTGGTGGTGTCTCTTTTCCTAGCACATACTACATAGCCCTTTTGACCCTCCAGAGCTATCTCCTCAGACCTCCCTACTTGGTACTAGCTACCTGATGGTGAGCAACCTGAGTACTGTAACTACTACAGATTCACCGAGTTCCCTCTCTCTCACATTCCTGGAATTTTCTCTTTTTCTCTTCCCCCCTCTCCCCTCCCCCAGCTCATTTATCCCTCCTGGGACACTCCATCAGTGTTCAGTTTCCAATAAATGATTCCAGGATATCCAAAGTGTGTGTCTCTACTCTGGCAGCATAGACCAATTTGAGAACTCACTGTGCAGAAGAAGGAGAAAAATAATCTTTTAGCGCCACCATTATGTCTCTTCAACAATGTGGGAGAAAATAGTATTGAGCACCAGGAGGAATTTTTGATAAATACTAATGTTTTCTCATAAAGTTTTTTATGACCTCTAGGTGCAGGCAGAACAAGATGACATTTGCTTGGATGCGGATGTAGGTATGCATGAGCTTATATTGCAATATGTAATGCAAACATTACATGCGTAATGATTACATGATATCCTGTGTCTATACCTCCACCTATTGTTCCTTCTAATCTTCAGTTGATTCACACAGCCTCAAATATTTTTCCAGCTTGAAAGGACCCAGACTTCCATTTATGTCAGGTATCGAACACCCCTCTCTGGTGCTTCTTTTTTCACTTTTTGAACCCCATAAGAAGCCTTTCTGTTTGTTTCCTGCACTGAAGGAGCTCTGAGCGAGAAGGGATGGTATGAGTCATTTTGTTATCTCATTTCCTTTTCAGTCCACATGAAAATCCTATCAGTAGCTAATACAGCTTGATGTAGAATTAACTCTTGTGGTATCTACTCCATTACTTCTGTGAAGCAATTACAGAGATCTCTGCCAGAAGAAACATTTACTGGGGTATCCATGCTGTCAGTGGCAGAAGGCCAGCAGAGAAGCATATTGGAGCAACAGTTCCTGAAGGGCAATTCCTGTCTATATAGATCTAATACAGACATTATTTTTGTAAACATTTCCCACTCAAGAAGTCAGTAGGCCTCTGAACATTTTTCACAGCTGAATGCACATCTTGCAAGAAGCATGTATGAAGTTCCTCCATATCTTTCTGTGATATAAGTTGGTCATGACACAGAATTTTAAGTAAGGATTTAAAAAAGGATCAGAGAAGGAAAGTGAGCAATCATTTTTCAGTCTTTTCATGGGAAGATTAGATGTGGTTGCCAGTGAGATGGGAATTCATGTCAGGTTGAATGATAGAGAGAAGGAAAATATTTTGAATTATTTTGAGGTGGGCAATGTTTAGTTAAAAGTGGAACATAAGGTGGCAAGATTCATATATATATATTTTTTTTTCATTTGAACTGGTTTAAATGGCAGCTAAGGGAGAAGATAGGGGCACATTATTTATTGTAATATAATCTGAATCCCTGATAACTAATTAATGAAATTAATACATTGATTAAGCAGGTATGACAATGACAATAGCTCTGTATTTTATAAACAGTATTTCTCAGGAAGACGCTGTTCCAGTATTTATAATTTACAAGATCATTATATTATATTTATACAGGGCTATAGGGAACACATAGAAAAGTAGGTTTAATAGAAACAATTCATCAATGGCTTATAGGAAGATAAACAATGCTTAAGAGGCATGTCTTAAAAAGCAAACAAAAAATAATTAACAAACAATTAACTGGAATAAGCTAGACTAGCCCAGAAGCTCTGCTTTGCAAACAGAAGTTCCTCAGGGCAACAACTGACATGACAGCTAGAATATAGCCATGTTCTTCCTTCTGTGTTGCCCAGTTTGCCTCTTATAACAGGGTATATGGAGGGGGAGGTCTTCAGCTCTGCAAGAAACAGAGGGGCAGTTTCCTCCCAGTTTTGTGTCATCAGCAAACTTGCTGAGGGCGTGTTCTACTCCATAATCTAAATCATTAATGGAGACGTTAAACAGGACTGGACCCAGTATTGCCCCCTGGGGTAATCTGGTAGTTACTGGCAACCAGTCAGACTTTGCACCACTGACTACTACCCTCTGGTCCCACCCCTTCAGCCCATCCTCAACCCACCTGTTTTTCTCTCTAGATGTTTAAATGTCCCCATCTACAAACCCTGTGTGAACACTTACATTTATGAAGACCTTTCAGATCAGCATTTAAATCAGCACTACACAAAACATATTTTGCATACGCTTTCCCACAAATTATAGCATTGTGGCATTAGGACATTTCAGACAGCTATGCAGCAGGCTAGTAGTTCTGTGGAGTGAAAGAACATACACACTGGTACAATTTTGTGGGAGTAGTGAACATTTACCACCCTTGGAAGGGAGAGTTCCTCTTCTTTTCCAGGTCTTTCTCTGCTCTGCTTGCCTGACACTTACCGTGTAGTCGTGGAAGTGCTTGCCAGACCCCTATGTAATCTACTACCACACTAAAGCAGCAGAAAACAAATCCATCAAGAACTGGAAAGCTGATTTTCAGGCAGGGTAAGCGCTAGGACTTGCTCACCTGCCTGTGGAATCACAGCCTGAGGCAGAAGTCAGAACAGATTGATGTAGATTTTATTGTAGCTTAATGAAAGGAAAGCCAAATGCACGCTTATTAGGACCTGGGGTATGACACTGAGCTTGAGACAAAGTGATAGACAAGTTAAAGTGTTAAGCCCAGGGAATAAAATAAGGAGAGTCAATGTGACTTACCTGAAACTTTTACTGAAAAGGAACCAGTGCAGAGATCTCTCTCAGTACAGACAGAAGGTTTGCAGAATAACAGTTTTATATTGGGGTGGAGAGAAGGGGATTAAAATTAAAGCATGAAACAGAATAAAGACTTAAGAAATTGCCCACAGCTGTATTAGCAATACATCTCTATGCAAGGGTAAGACTGCAAAAGCTATTTGGTGGGGTCTGTGGTAAACCTCCTCAGGACAGCTATCCTGATCAATCATAGAATCATTAAAGTTGGAAAAGACCTCCATGAGACTGTAGAGGACAACAGTTGGCTGGACAGTCACTAATTTAGAAAACATTTCTCTTAGAGAAGCCTTGTGTCTTAATATACCAGTTTTCCCATTTCAATTTTCTTTCATTTCCCCTATTCTTGCATTTACATCTGGAAGTCAATATGGATCTCCTCTTCAGGGAGGCTAAAAGACCTCTGGGTAGCATGAAGTTTCACAAGATCTATGGTTTCCCAGCATTTTTAAAACTTAGTTTTCAAGAGTTTGGACACATCAGGAAAATGTCTTTATTGAGTCATCCAAAGCAATTCCAAGAAAGTTGACAGGTTTGGAAATATATGGAGGAGGGAGGAGAAAAATAGGGAAAGAATTCTAACTGGAGAAATTTCATCCTCAGTGAAGATATAATGTGCTGTATCCAGTGAAGAACATTAAAGCACCAGACCATACTCTCATTGGCCTCAGGCACCCAGACAGGAAGGGACTGCAATCTCTTATAATCCAGGAGTGTCACATTCACCATACTTAGTAAATCTTCAATACCGTGGAGTAGGGGAAAAGAAATAATAGCTGCTTATATTCAGACATTAGCACTTTTTTTTTTTCTCACTTTTTAAAAAAATTCTCTTTTTTTTTTTTCTTCTTTTTTCTGCACGTCCTTTCTATTTAACTTTTACTTTGTAAATTGACTTTGTGTAGGTAGAGTTCCTTCTCTGAAGAGGCCCATGCAAAAACATATTCTCCCTAAATGAAATATGAAGCCCTTCCCCCCCACCCCCTTTTCTTTCCTCCTCTTTCTTTAGGCTTAGTGTAAGTTCTATGTGGGAGAATGAGCTATTCCCCATTACTGCTGTTAATCGGGGCTGTTGGGAGTGACTTCTCAGTGATGTAGACAAAGAAATGAATCTCCCAAAGATGAGAACAAAACGATCCATTTGGGATCAGCAAAATTCAATTTGCTTTTAAAAAAGACTGGTGGAATGAAGCTGGTGAGATCAGAGAGGCTTTGGTGATGAAGGAAGCACAAAGCAACTGGGAGAAACCATGAGCATTTCAGAGTGTGCAGGTGGAAGGAGCAGACTAGGGAGGGTCAGTGGTGCTGGGGAGGCGGGCCAGGAGGACACTGCCTGTTGTTATCAGGTGAATACGAATTTGGGTTGTGGAAGGAACCGACCTAACATCTTCATCTAACATTCATCTTCACCACATCTGAGATGTGTCCCCCCCTGCCACGCTAGCAGGGAGCATAAAGGAAAAGCCTCCACGATCTTCCACAGGGCTAAGCCTGCTTCTTTCACCATTTCGCAGAGGGCTGGGAAGCGGGTACCGCTGCTGCGCATCTGCACCTGCACATCCAGGGCCCTCCAGGGAGCCGCGAGCGAACCAGGCCCATCCCCGAGGGCCCGGCCGCCGCCGCCGGCCGCTAGGGGGGCATCCTTTAATTGAATCAAACCTGCAAGTGTAGTTACCGGGAAACCATGGCGAACCGCCGAGGGCCCGTCCTGCCGCCTCCATCCACACCCGGCATCTCCGCGCCCCTCGCTTCTTCTTCCGGGGACGCTGCCGCTCCCCTGTCTCCCCCCCGACCGCCGCTCACCTGCGCCGGACGCCGCCCTGGCAGCCAGGAGGGGCCCCGCGCCGCCCGCCCCTGTGCGGCCAGGCCCCGGCCCCGCCCCGCTCCGCCCCGCCGGCCCGGTGCCGCTCTCCCCGGGGTGGACGCGCGGCCGCCCCCCGGCCCGGCTCGGCCCGGCCCGGCCCGGCTCGGCTCGGCTCGGCCCTGCCTCCACGGTCCGGCAGCCAATCGGTGCGGCGCTGCCGGGCCGGGGCTGTTTACCCAATCCGTCGGGGAGCCGCCGGGGGGAGCGGGCGGAGGGGCGGCACGGCGGAGGCAGGCACACGGCGGAGGCAGGCACACGGCGGAGGCAGGGGCGCAGCCGCGGCGAGGGATCGGCACGGGAAGCGGAGCCGGGGCAGATGACAGCCTGGCCGGCGGAGTCCCCCCCCGCCTGCGTCTCCCCGGCGGGGCCAGCCCGCGCTCGCACCTGACCATGACCCCGCGCCGGTCCCGGCTGGGCCGCCCCGGCGTTTGCCGCTGAAGGGACCGGCTCCTCTCCGACCTCCCCCGCTGCCTTCCTCCTCCGCCTCCTGGCTGCCGAGGCTGCCGCCTCTTCCCGGAGTGATGGGCTGCATCGGATCCCGCACCGTGGGTGAGGAAGGCGTTGGCGGGGACGGCGCTGGAGGATGCTTGGGCGGTCGCAGCCTCCCCCCCCCCCCCCCCCCCCCCCCCGTTATAACCGAGCGACGGTGAGACGCGGGTCGCCCTTCGCAGCGCCCATCCTTGCCGCCGAGGGCCCGCTCAACGCCATTAGCTGCGCACGACGGCCCCCCGCTTCCCCCTAGCCCCCGAGGGGCGAGAGGCGCCGCCGGCCGCTGGCCTAGGTGCTGGGAGCGGGGCGAGCCCGGGGCTGGGGGGGCGGCGGGGGCCATCTCCCCGGTCACCCCCGGAGGAAGGTCGCGGAGCGTGTGGGGTCGGTGCGGTGCCCCCCGGGGGGCGGTGGGGGAATGCGGGGCGTGCCTCCCGACGCGGGATCAGGCTGCCGGCGGCTGCCTCGCTTGCACGGTAGCGGTTTCTTGTTATCCGAGTGTACGTAACACTGCATGATCTGCACGTCTTCTCTCCCCCCCTTCCCCCTACGGAGACTTCAGTGGAGAACAGCAAACAAAACGGAATCCCTCCCTTCCTCCTTGCAGAACCATGGCGAGGGGACACAGTGGGAGGAATAGTGTATTTCCACCCAGCCACGCTTATTTTTCGGGAGAGAATCCCAAGCCCTTAGGCTATGTAAACCTAGCTCTCTCTTCCTACACACATGTGAATACCAAAAAAATCCGTGGATCTCTAAATGCAGATCTCTATAGATAAAAGCAGTGTCCAGTGGCACACTTTCCTCCCCACAGGAAAATTTCTTTCTGTGCAAACCACATGTAAAGACATCAGATAGATGCATAGAGACATGCCATTCAAGTCAACAAAACAGTCTCGGAGAGAAAAGCAGCTCATTTGATGGAAGACCTCAAGCCTCTCCATGAAGCACACGGGCACTGTGACATAAGTGGGAAAATGAAACCTTTGAGAGCAAGCAAATTGAACCAGATCCCCAAAATAAATCTGAGGGACTCTGTCAAAGCCTGGTGCTGTGACACTTGGATCAGTAGGAAAGCCCTTTGTGAGCACTTCCAGGGGGCCATAGAAGCAAACTTTAAACTAGAAACTACAGTTTCTACCTTGGGATTTAATTCCCACATCTAGCGTATGTTTCTTACCAGTTGGATGTCCTCATGACATGAAGAAATCTTTTATGTTTTCTGTAATGTTCACATGGCAAAGTTCACTGTTAAGATTTTTCAAAATCACCTGGGCCTGTATGCTGTAATGTGTCAAAACATGTATTGTTTCCCTTTCCTGCCTTTCCTATATCCTCTACCTGTACACACTGCCAAGGGTATTATTATCCTCTTAGCCAACAAATAATCTATACCACTTTTAACAGTGCATGTTGTACAGGTAGCTTTAATTCTTGGTCCCTCTCCCCACAACGCTCTTCAAATAAATAATTAACACATCTGGTAGCATCCACTCAACTTCAGAATGACACGCAGCTTTCATACTTAACCATGAAGGTATTTGTTCCTGTGTGTGCCAGCATTTTTACGATCTCTGACCTGGTATCTGTTACAAAAAGGCAGTATAACTAACCTATTTCAAGTATCATTCATATATATACATCATAGATACACATTCATATATATCTTGTTAGAGTTCTAGAGGTTGGACTGGGTGCAGGTTGAATCTTTGGATTTTACTTGGACTCCCCCACCTAGGCAGCTTTGTTCAAAACAATTCTTATTTGACAGACTAGATTTTTCACTCCAGGCTTCTTGGAGTTATTGAGTAGATGCTTCAGACCTGTTTTAGGAAAACAGTGTTTTTATGTGCCAAGTCTGAACTCTAGGATATGGTTGGAAACTAATGCCCTAGCATGAGTAGAACTTTGTTTTTGTTGTATGGTGTAACTGGTTAGATTTTTGCAGAACTAGTTTAATATACAGGCTCTGTATTGCCTTTCCAAGACCATGGAGATCCCAGAGGCAGGAGAAGAATGGTACACTTCTGTTGGCTTTACCTTGGAATTTGCATGTAGCAGATTTAGAATTCAGAATTAGTGCTAGAAAGCTCATAATCAGTCACATTTAGTTTATTCACCACATGGGGAACAATGAAGGATTGTGCCCTGAGCTTGCTCTGGACCTTTTTTCCATTCCAGTTTTAAGCAAACCACATGATTTCTCCATCTCCTGCAGGGACATATTATTATGATCTAGCTAGATGTCATAGTTTGCACATTTAGTGATGTGCAACTTCACATTTTCTTTCCTAAATATGAGTTTTCCTGTTATTTCTCCCTGGGAAAAGTAATTGAGAGGTTCATAACAGAGCAGCTCCATACGTGTAAGACTGAAGTGGAAGTCGTATAACATCTTTCAGTCTTATAGGGGACACGAGAAATCACAATGGTGATTATCAGATTTGGATTCCCTAAAGTATGAGAAAAGTTGAAAAGTGATCTTAAAGGCTAAGTACCCATTCACCTTCTCCACAGATGCAGCCACTCACACACCAATGTCATACATGTGCTTTCTGTTACATGGCATTATATCAATTACACAACAATCCAGAGCCCTTTTAAGCATCACAGTTGACTTCTGCCTCTGATATATGCCTCTGATATTCTGCTTCTGATACTGCCTAGAGGTCAGGTCTGTATATTGGTGATAATTACTCACTCCAACATAGTTCCCAGAGAGCTGCCTAGTGACTCTCATGATAGCTGGGACTTAATTTCGGTATATGTAAAAAAAACCTTTCCACTGAGGTTGCTGGACAGCTAAAGTTGCAAAATCCAGCTGGAAACTTGTAGATATTTGAGTTCCAACTACATGCAAAGATCAGCTTGATTATTTTTAGTAACTGAATCAGATAAATGTAGGATATTTCAGACCTGAATGTCTGAATGTATTCCAACTCAATTCTGAATGCATTGCAAGTGTACCTTTGACCATAGTTTAGACATAAAAAAATTGATTGTTCTGACTAGGGTGACAAGATCTCTCTTATTTCCTTGAATAGATTTAAATGAATGGAAAGCTCAAGCCTATTATGCTCAAGAATACTCTCTGTTTTGCCCAGTGGTGTCTCTAATTTATCTGATGTCTTTGTGCAAAAGCCTGCAACAAACATGTTTTGTGAAGTGTCGTGAAATGGTGGAAAACTATTTCAAGAAATTAAAAACTAATAGTGCTTTTGGAGTGTGTGTGTGGGGAGAAAATAGAGATGCTCTAACTGGATATCAGAAAAACTTCTTGACCATGAAGAGTGTCAAGCATTGGAACAGGTTTCCCAGATAGGTTGTGCAGTGTCCATTCTTTGAGGTTTTCAAGACCAGATTGGTAAAGCTCTGAGTAACCTGGCCTAACCTCATAGCTGACTCTGCTTTAAGCAGGAGTTTGGACCTCAAGAGATGTCTTCTGATTGGAATTATTCCATGATCCTATGTTTAAGACCTAAAGCCTGGAGTGGGTGACTTTCTCAATCAGATTTGATCCAGTGCTTCAGTCACGTGCTGTCAGAGGACTGCAAGTTTCTACCTATTGTTAATACATTCCTTCTATACTTTTCCCACCCATCACTGCTTTCCTTTAGCTGCTTAGAATACTATGTGACACAGACTCCCTCACCTCACTATAATAAGCCCAGCTGTCGGCTGAAGCCCTCTCAATGTTTGCTTAGTATGGCATTGTGCAAAAAAGCAGCTCAAGGGTTAGCTGGTTTAGGCTCATGCACAGATGCTCCAATACATCAATCACTGTGTAGACCATGCAGATTGGAAAAGCTAGTGCTCTTAATTTGTCAGTCTCTGGGTCAAATCTGACCTGCAAAATCTAGCTAGCTAGTTTGCTGCACTTCCCTCTGTATGGAATGATCAGTATACTGTCAGAGGGAGAAGCAATGCAGGTGCTAGTAAGGTTGAAGAAGCCTACACTTTCAACATCGCTTTCTCACTGGCTGTGCTACACAAAGTGCAAATGAGTGGCTCATAGCATCCACGGTAGGAGAAATGGAGCCAAAGACCACACACTTCCAATCCATCTACTTTAGATTCAGCAGAGTGGGAGCATGATAAGAGACTGACAAGAGTGGGGGTAAGCAGCTGGGGGAATTAGTGAACACCCCCTTCATTTTCCTCCTCGTTCATCCCCCAACAGATCTGAAGGTTGTGTGGAGTGAGATCTGGTGTGGCAAGCGTAGTGTATACAGTACATATCAAGGACAGCCAGTGTCTGATTCCTTCCCCCTTCCCCTTCAACATACAAGTAAGCCAGTGAAAAGAAAAAAAGAGAGTGAAAAGTCTAGGAGAGCAAAAGGTGATGCAGAAGGAAACTGAGTCATGACATCAGGGCAAAATATATTTGATTACTTGCATGCAAACAGGTGGAAGGTGCACAGGACTCTGTGTAGAAACTTCTATTTCATGGGCAATGTGGTAAAAAGGGTGGGAATACATGAAGAAGGGCATCTGGGTATCTTGTTATCATAGCCAGAGGAGAGAAAAACAGAAAAGGGGACAAAGAAACGCCTTTCCTACCAGATCAGACTGCTTCGTGCTTGGTCTCACTTCATTACTCCTACTTCTCAGTCTAACCTTTCTTCTTTTGAGCAATTCTCAATTTGATCACTTTAAAAAGTCAATCAAAGAGCTCTGTGATAAGAGCTGATTTCTGCCAATAAGGATCTGAACAGAGACTCTGCCCCTGACCTAGCAGCCAGTTGTCATGACGTGTCTACAAAACGATCATCTCTGAGACCTCTATCTCTCTTGTCAGGTTTAAGTTAGTGGTTTCAAAGTTGTTGGGAAAGAGCTAACAAAGAGGCCAGTTGCATAAGACTAGTTTTCTAAGAAAAGCATTCTAAAGAACAAGTGTAAATTATATTTATCAGCAACAGTCATTAGTATAGGTAAACTGTATTCAGCATGTTGCTGATTGTTCTAAAACTTTTTTTTTTTTTGTGGACAGTACTACTGACATAATCTTGAGGAATAGAACTGAAGTAAAACATACTGAGTCTGTTAACTCTTAGAGGCAGTAAGTTGGGAGAATCATGAGAGAAATTGCAAAGGAGCTGATGGGAAAATTGAAGTAATGAATTGTCTTGAGAGAGCTGGGAGTCAGTGACTTCTATAGACTGATGTGTATTGAAACAGAAAAAGTGATCTGATCAGTGCATATTTTTTGCCTGTTTTCTTGGGGGGAAGTAGGAGAAAAATAGTTTTCAGCTCATTTGATAAGTATAGATTTTTCAACAACAAACAGCAATGATGTCAGACTGATACTTAAAATAGCTAGTTCTAGATAACTTGCAGTCAAGAGTTCTTAAAGAGTTGGATAAAAAGTCAGAACTGTAGTTTTTTTTTTTCTTTTTTTCTCCAGTAGATACTTATTTTGTCAATCTGATATAATTCCCAATAAAATATTAGAAGGACAACATGACAGACAGACAAGAATGGCTTTATTCGAAACAGATCCCATCAAGCTGACTTTATATCATGACTTCTATGAGACTCCCTGCAGTCAAATACTCCAATGATAGAAGTAACTTCACCTATGATCATAGTAATAAATCTAAAATACTAGATTCATAAAAGATAAAGCAACGATCAGTTAGCAACCAACTTAGTACCACATGATTCTTTTACTAATATTACATAAATGTGTTACATATGGTGCATCAAAATAGCAACAAAGAATCATTTTTGAAAAAGTTGTGTTTCTTATGTGATTCTACGTTTCTCAATATATATTTGTCAGTACCCTGTGATTTAACACAGAAATCTAAAATATTGATAAACTTCACAGAGTCTAAAAAGATTGGATGAATTGCCAAAAATAAAAATACAAATGAAAAGGATAAATTACTGATATGGAACAGTTTAGTTCATTTGTATTATCTTGACTAACAGTGTGCATTTGTCTGACTAAATATGAGTTCATACATCTATTGACAGAGCGTGAATAATACGTACAGAACCAGAGCTCTATGTTAGAAAGCAGTCACACTGAAAAAAGATTAGAGATGTCTGAACAGATAATCAGTAGATCAACAGCTTCTATTGTGATGCTGCAGCCAAAGAAGCTAATGTGGTTCTTTGATCTATGAAGAGCTGAATATTGAACAGAAGAGAGAAAGTTATATTTTCTCTGTATCTGGCATTTTTGAAAAAAAAAAAGTCTAATTTTATTATTCTCACTTTGGGAAGTGCTGCAAAACTAAAGAATCGTCAGAAAATAAATATGTGAACCATGAATAAAAACTTAAGGGGGTAACTTGATGACAGTTTTTAAGTGCTTGAATGAAGAATAAGCATCAGAACAATCTGAGTCTTCCACCTAGCAGAGAACAGTTAAGATGCAATGGAAAGATAGTGGACACATCTGGACTGGAACTAAAGCAAAAAATCAAATGGTAAAAATATTTAACTATTGGAATAATTTACCAAGAATTGTGCTGAGTTCTTAGTCACCTAAACACTTAAAAATAAAGATTGTTCTAAAAATTTTTTACTGTATTTCAAATGCAGAAATGGAAAATATAATTAACAAAGGGAATACCTTTAGCCTCATTTACTTTAAGGAGGTCAGATTAGATACAGGGATGTTTCTTTGTGAGTTTAAGCTACAAGTTCTCAAATCCATGAGTGTGCTAGACTTATGAAAGGACACATAGTTTCTATATCCTGGGAAGATGAGTTCCTAGCTGCAGATGCTTATCAGACACATTTTATGGGGAAAGCTGCAGTGCAAAAACTCTTAGCTGAAGTGGAGAAAGTAATTTGGTGATCCAAATGGCTAGCATATGGATTAATGTTCCAGACCTAAATAGGGAAAAATAGTTTTAGGGATTATACTACTAGCCACTTACTGTCACTGGTCAGGTTGTTGACAGGAAACAGTGAAAGCTACAGGAAGATCAAAGAGGCTGTCAAAGCAGTAAACTTAGCAGTAACATGGACTTCAGTTAACCCTACGTGTAACCTGGTAAGAAATCTGAATGCAATGCATAAATTAAATATTTGCTCTAGAAGCCAGTCAAAGAGCCTGTAAAAGTCAAGTAACTTGCCTTGTGCAATGATCAGGATTTAGTGCATAATGTTATTACTAAAGAGGCTTTAGGTGACTCAGAGAGATTAAGACCATAACAAAAAACAAGCAAACAAATTAAAAAAAAAATCAAATAATACGTATTTGCATCCGGTTGTTGTGGTGGAATTTATGGAGGTTTATCCTCTGGAATCTTTCCATGCTGAGGATACCTCAGGAGATCAACTTCAAATTGAAGCCTTGGTGAATATGGTTGTAAAGTAGGTAGACAAAAGAATAACAAGTCTTGGAGGAATTTGACTCTGAAAAAAGTGAACTACTGATTGTGATATGTAACATCTTACAATTACTTTAGTACAAGAAGATTGGAAGTTAGGTGATGTGATGCCTGTTTTTAAACAGATTTTGAGATGTGGGACACTATAGGCTAGTCAACAAGATATGCATGCCAGGCAAGCTAATAAATGTTGCTCTAAAGAACAGTACTAGTGCATGCATGGACAAGTAAGATATACTAAGGAAGAGCTAATGCTACTGTTGTTGAGGCAAAACATGCCTTGTATGTCTTAGAAAGCCTCAACAAGCGATATATGTCTTAGAAAGCGTAAACAAAGGAGATCCAGTGGCTATAGTCTACTTCAATTTCCAAAGCACATTTGTAAGGGCTGTTAAAGACAGCCTTTCCGCTGTTGGATCAAAGGAAAGTTCCTAAAATTATTAAGTAGCTGGGTTAAAATAGTAAAAAAAAAAAAGATTAGCAAGAAATGGCCAGTTTTCACAGGGATGTGCATATCCACAAATGGTGTGAAAAAGGGGGCAAATAATGAGATAACAAAGTACCATAAAGACGGTAAATTATTTGGGGAAGCAATCGAAGCTGAGTGCAGAGATTTACAAAAGGATGTCACAATATTGAATGATTAGGGGTTAAAATTATGGGTGAAATTTGTTGTAGATGAATGTAAACTGATGCACAATTAGCAATGATGAAGGTTCTGAGTTGACTATTTCCATTCCAAAAAGAGATCTTGAAGTTATAATAGGTAACTTAATTCTTAGTAGCAATGACAATGTCAATCAAATGTTAATAATTAGGAAAAAAATAGAGAATAAAATGACAAACAGCATTATACTACTATGTGTAAATCCATGCTGTGCTCATATTTTGAATACCATGTGTTGTTTTTGATTGTTCAGTCCTGTTTCAGAAGGATGTATTTGAACTGGAAAAGATTCAGAAAAAGGCAGCAAAGACAATCAAGGTATTGTGTGGCTTATGTTTAGGGAGCCATATAAATAGATAGGGATTTCTCAAGTCTGGAAAAGAGATGATTAGGGCAAGTTACGACAGATGTCTATAAAATCATGAATTTTCTCTAAAATATGAATAAAATGGAGAAAAAAAAACTGAGAAGAATATTTTATTATTCTTTTTAAAGACAGATACTAGACATCAAATGTAACCAAAGTGGCAAGTTTCAAACAACTAAGAGCTAGCATTTTTCACAAAATGTGTACTTAAACTGAAGAACTCTTGGCATAGGGTGCTATGGGTACAAAAAGATTTATTTGGTTTAGAAAGTGAACAGATTAAAAGAAGAAAACTCCTTTAAAGGTGACTAAACACAGAGACAAAATCTCTGTTTCAGGAACTACTGGAGGTATAAATTGCTTGGAAATTAGGAGAAGTATTCTAGGAAAATATCACTACTGTTTCCCCTTTTCTTGTATTATTTCTTATATATCCACTCCCATCTGAGGGACAAGGTGATTGATACTCATACCAAACAATTACTAAATGCTTAATTCACAGAATCACAGAATCATAGAATCGTCTAGGTTGGAAGAGACCTCCAAGATCATCTAGTCCAACCTCTGTCCTAACACTAACAAGACCTCCATTAAACCATATCACTAAGGACTACATCTAAACGTCTTTTAAAGACCTCCAGGGATGGCGACTCAACCACTTCCCTGGGCAGCCCATTCCAATGCCTAACAACCCTTTCAGTAAAGAAGTTTTTCCTAATATCCAACCTAAACCTCCCCTGGCGCAACTTTAGCCCATTCCCCCTCGTCCTGCCACCAGGCACGTGGGAGAATAGACCAATCCCCACCTCTCTACAGCCTCCTTTAAGGTACCTCTAGAGAGCGATGAGGTCTCCCCTGAGCCTCCTCTTCTCCAGACTAAACAACCCCAGCTCCCTCAGCCGCTCCTCGTAAGACTTGTTCTCCAGACCCCACACCAGCCTCGTCGCCCTTCTCTGGACTCTCTCGAGCACCTCCATGTCCTTCTTGTACTGAGGGGCCCAAAACTGAACACAGTACTTGAGGTGCGGCCTCACCAGAGCCGAGTACAGGGGGACAATCACCTCCCTAGACCTGCTGGCCACACTGCTTCTTACACAAGCCAGGATGCTGTTGGCCTTCTTGGCCACCTGAGCACACTGCTGGCTCATATTCAGCTGCCTATCAACCAGTATTCCCAGGTCCTTCTCGGCCAGGCAGCTTTCCAACCACTCATCTCCCAGCCTGTAGCGCTGCTTGGGGTTGTTGCGCCCCAGGTGCAGGACCCGGCACTTGGCCTTGTTGAACTTCATACAGTTGGCCTGAGCCCATCGTCCAGCCTATCCGGATCCTCCTGCAGAGCCTTCCTACCCTCGAGCAGATCGACACACGCACCTAACTTGGTGTCGTCTGCAAACTTACTTATTCTGCCCCCCCCCCCAAAAAAAAAAAAAAAAAGACAGTCCAGGAAAGAAACCAGGAGGAATAAAAAGACAATCGTTGGTGGCAAATAAAAAAAAAAAAGAAAAAGAAAAAAGAACAGAATAAAGACTAACAGACTAAAAATAGAAAAATATAGAACCAGAGAGGAGCAATGAGTAGAGCTCTTCTGTACTTCCATGGTATACAGGGACTAGTGGATGCTTCCTAGTGATGCCCTGCCTAGAAAAAGGAAATAGAAGTAGGACTCCTAGTTGCTGGGATCCTGGGTTTTCCTCCTCCTGCAGCTGCAGGTAGCCAGCTTGGTGAGAAACAGAGGAAAGTTGATTAAGAAGGATCAGAATTTAGTATGGCTTGGGATGGGAGCTGTACAACAAATTTGTTAAGAAGAGTGTCCAGAATCTAAATAACAAGTTCTGGAGGAGTCCAAAGACATGCCTGATATACACTGGTGCCAGTCTGTCTCTCATTGCAGAAGAGACAAGAGGCGGGGGATCCTGTGAATAAACTTACGTGCTTGATGGAGGGTGTTCCATCTGATGTTCCAAGTGGGCCATAGAATTAGACAGACTAGAAACTAGCTACTGGGGTTTCTCACCCTCTCCTGACAAGGAGTTGTTCTACAACCACATATCTGGATGGGATGTGACAGTAAGGAAGTGGAACAGTTGATGCATGAATGCATAGAAGTGTTCTCAAGGGAGGTCATCTGGTTTTCAAAGCTTACCAGAATGGTGTGTGGGCTGGACAGGGAGTCATGGGCCAAGGCCTCAGAAGGAGCTCGATGGAGGTAGGTGTTGGAGGGGGCTACCCTCCTGTGGGACTTGCCTGAGGTAGGAGATGGTGATATAATCTGGGTGTTTGATACTGCATACCAGGCAAACAGTGTGGGGTTGACCCAGTCTCACTGACCATAGACCCAGTGCTCCCCGGTTTTGCTGATGCTGCAGGAGCCATGCTTCTATGCAGTGAGGAGGTTTCTGCCTGCACATGGAGGTGGGTTTTATGAATCAGGGACTCAGCAAAGACATTCCTCCTTGTTGGTCATCATGAGGGACTTGATTGCACCAGAGAGCTTCTGGGTTCTGGGGAGGGCCTTGTAGAAGTCAAGAAGGTCTTGCAAGAGGCCTCTTATATCAGTGGTGTAGAATGACAGACATCTCAGTTATATATCAGCAAGTTCTGTAGACAGAACTACGGTCCCTAGGTTACAGGGAAGCACTCTGCTGCCTGGCTCCCCTTCCCTCCTTGAACAGGGCCCTCACTGATGAAGATGAGGTTGTTGTCTGCCATGGCAAGGGTCAGCTGCATCTTCTTCCTAGAGCAGTTAGTCTTCAGCAGTTAGCAAAGGTAGCGGCTTGTTCCCCCACTGGCCAAGGATACTAGATTCAGTGCTAACTGGAGTGACTGAAGATGCAAAGATGGGGGAAACCATTCCGAGATCCTGTAGATGGGGCTGTCACAGAGGAATGACAGCAATGGCCTTGTTCACCTGAGCCAGCTGTGGCCAGCTCCGCCCTCTTGGCTGTCTTTGAGGGTCTAGCTGTGACCTGAAGTGGCCTCTTCTGGAAGCGATCTGTCTCCTCTTAAGGGATGGGAGATGTCAGGCCCACAGAGATGCTTTCCATATGCTTTTCCAGGCATTAAAGCACAGAGGAAGGTGGCATGAAAGGAAATGATTTTTCCCTGTAAACAACTCTCTTCCTCCCTGTGTGGGATTCCCCACAGCTAGGGTGGGTATCTGCTTATGTTGTGACTACTTCCATTTCTCACTGGCCAGTGATCCATTTCTGGGCCAGAAAGCAGCCAATGCAGAAGTGTCCCAGGCTCTGCAGGGAAAGCACTAAATGTCCCTGGAGGAGCTGTGAATGTACAAGAAGATTTCTGATGTTAAATGATAAAAGATTCTGCAGCTCTCCATCATGCCATTTACAGCCACCAGCATCTGGATGGATCACTGGCAGAGGGAGATATCCTTTGCAGGAAAGAGCTGATGAGAAACACCAGCTTCTTCAGGGCAAAGAATAGGAGGGTGAGGAGAGCAGCATTGGGAGGAGGGGAGAGACAAGGTTAAGATCACCTCTACACCCAGGATTTACAGAAGCTTGAGGAGGAAGAAGAACCTCCAACTGAAGTCCTTTGCCTGTTGCCTCCCACAGAGTGGCTTCTGTTGGCAGAAAGAAAATCTGCTATGCTTTGGTGGCCATTGTCATGGCATGACTGCCTCTAGCAATTCCCACACTTTGTTTTGGCAGGAGAGAGTGGTGAGAGGGAGGCAGCAGTCTTTATGCCTCCTGTCTGTAGAAGGAAGTGGTTCTGACCAGTACAGCTGTTCCAAAATGAGGTGGTTGATGAGGACTGTGGCTAAGTGTGTGGTGGCTGTGGTGGAGAAGGATGTAGCCACCTGGCTGTATACTTTGGAGTTTCCAAAGCTGAGCAGGGACAGGTAGGGAGAAAGGAGCCTGAAACTGTTAGGTGGCAGCTGCCTCTGTGTGCTGGTGTTTTGAGCAAACTCTTGTTCTGCTTCTTCCTCTAACTTGTCTTGCTGGCTGGAGAATGATAGTGGGCCTGAAGATGCAGCAGTGGAGTCACGTCTTGGGCCTGTTGACATCACCTTGGCAGAGGTGCTGGCTACCCCACAGGCTGAGGGGAAAAAGAAGGTCTGGGAGAAGTCCCTGGGGTCAACAACCACCTTTTCTCAGTCTGTCCTATCTTCTCCACGCAGGCAGGGCAATGGGGTTTGGTATCTGGGTGTTTGTAATAATATTTGGGAAAGGGTCCAGAAAGGTGCAGAAAGGCTGGAAGTTGGGAAGAGAGGAGTGGACTATGCAAGGGGAAAAGGCCTGGGCTCCACAGGTAGTGCTGGAGGGCAGGGCATGGATCAGGGCTGTCCTGGAGACAGGCAGAAGCAGAAAAACAGAACACAAAGAATGCACAGGGGTGCTGAGGAGGAAAAGAGAGCCTGGGGAGGGGTATGGTGTGAATGGGAGAGCCTATGGGAAAAGAAAGGGTAGGGGGGCTCACATATATGTGTTTTTCATATGTAATATGGTAACATCAGGGTGCGGGAAGAAAAGGGTAAAGGGGACAGTTGGGTAGTGGAAAGGTTCTGTGCTGTCCCTTCTCCAAGTCCTTCTGTGTGTTGCAGAACCTGAGGTGGTAGTGATACCTTTCTTTCTCTTCCTGCTCCAGAGTGCAGGGAGAAAGGTGCATTGCAAACTGCTAGTTGACTCCCGGTGAGCAGCAGGGATGGTCCTTCTTCCTCACTGGTAGAGATGAAGCTACAGAACATAGATGTCACAACTAATGATATTCTTATTCTCTAAAACAGTGCTCAGTGCTCATGTGACATGCTGGCCAAAGAGATTAAAATTTAAATACATAGGGAGAGCAAGATATGAAATTGCCTGCTGCAATGTTGGCTATAGGCCCACCAAAAAAAAAGAAAGAAGAAAAAAAGGCTGTTACCTTTGTTCGTATTGACGTTTTCATACTTACTGTGCTGAATGAGGCCCCTGGGGACACATTCTCTGCACTTCAGAGAAGCACTGAAGAATGAGGATAAATCCATCGCTGCTGTTCATGCTGGCTGATACTTGTTCTGCAAATGAGACAGGTCTTTGAGATTTTTTTGTTGTTGTTGTGTTAATTGGATGTGTTCCATTTTGCAATATCTCCTTAGCTTAAATGACATGACTGCTTCTCAGAACAGAGCTATCTGTGTGTAACATTAGTCTCAGTGTTCAGCTCTTTTTAGTTGCAAGGACATGGTGTACAGTAACCTTTAGAAATGGTTTGAAAATGCTTCCAGTCAAGAAGGAAAATGTTGGTCTTGGAGCTTTGGTCCTTAATTCTATTTCCTAAACAGCTCTAAAAAGAGACCTACCTGCAGAAAGAGTCAGAATGGTCTGGGAAATAATGTAGGTTACCCAAATTCAAAGCAAAGATTCTGAAGAACTGCCTGTCTGATGCCTAATCCTACAGACATCTCAGAACTGTAGGTGTTTTCATTTTTGATCAAAAATTTTTGAGACATCTGTTTTGTGGAGACCAAGATGCTTTGAAGAGCACTACACTGCTCAACCCTCTCTCATCCATGAAAACAGGCATTTTAATATTCACCTTCCACAAGTGGTTCAGTTGCTATCTACATTCTGAAAAAGCCAACAACAGCTAACCACTTTCTGTTTCCTTATCCCTGCTCATACAGTTGTGCAAATAACTCAGTTTGATTTCTGAGCTTTACCTGGGAGAATCCGAATGCTTTCATCTGAGGTTCAGCTCAGGGACACTTCACTTGGCACAGAGGCTTATTCCTTTCCTCGATGTTGCCCTTTCGGCTAGCTTTCAATGGCTTTCTGTAAAGCACACAGGGAAGAAAAAGGGTTTTGTGATACGCTATCTGTCCATCTGTCAGTACTTCCCAGTAGCTTCCACTTCTTTCATTTCAACCACGTTTGACAGGACATGAAGATGTTCTATTAGACAAAGATACTACACTTCCACGAGTATCACAAAAATTCATAGAATCATAGAATATCTTGAGTTGGAAGGGACCCACCAGGATCATTGAGTCCAGCTCCTGGCTCCACACAGGACCACCCAAAAATCAAACCATATGTCTGAGAGCATTGACCAAATGATTTTTGAACTCCGACAGGCTTGCTGCTGTGACCACTTCCCAGGGGAGCCTGTTCCAGTGTCCAACCACCCTCTCAGTGAAGAAACTTTTCCTGATACCCAGCCTGTTGCAGTTTCTTGCCATTCCCTCTGGTCCTGTTGCTGGTCACCACAGAGAAGAGATTGCTGCCTGCCCCTCCGCTCCCTTCATGAGGAAAGCTGTAGGCCACCATGAGGTCGCCCCTCAGTCTCCTCTTGTGTAGGCTGAACAAACCAAGTGACTTCAGCCGCTCCTCATACGTCTTGCCCTCCAGACCCTTCTCCAACTTCATAGCCCTCCTTTGGACACTCTCTAATAGTTTTATGTATCATATTGTGGCACCCAAAACTGCACATGGTACTCGAGGTGAGGCTGCACCAGTGCAGACTACAGCGTGACAGTGACTTCCCTCAACCAGCTAGCAATGCCATTTTTGATGCAGCCCAGCATACAGTTGGCCCTTTTGGCTGCCAGGGCACACTGTTGACTCATATTCAACTTGCCATTGATCAAACCCTCCTGGTCCCTTTCTGTGGGGCTGCTCCCCAGCCTCTTGTCTCCCAGTCTGTACATATATCCAGGGTTGCTGAGTCCCATGTGCAGAATCCAGAACATGCTGTTGTTAAACTTCATATTGTCGGTTACTGCCCATCCCTCTAATTCATCAAGATCTCTCTGCAAGGTCTCTCTACCCTCAAGGGAGTTAACAGCTCCTCCAAAATTGATATTGGGGAAAGTACAATTTAAATACTGATCATAATTACTGCAATTACATTTGTTGCTTTCTTAGTCATTCAGGGTAAAGAAAGGAGTGGAAAGAAATAATTGAACCATTTACTCTAAATATTGGTGTTTACCAACATTAAAGTTGCCTACCAATATCGAATGATAATGTTTATGTTCTCTCCACAAAGTAGAACTTGAAAAACAGAAGATGGTTTGCTAACAGTGGATAATAACAGCGCTGGAAACTCATTGTATAATTAATATGTTTCTTCTTATGTTAATTGACAACACATCTGAAAGCGATTGACACAAATATATGTTTAGTATATAGTGTGTATCTGCACCAGCATTGCATTGGAAAAAAAACAAAAACAAAAGAGAATTTAGGACTCTAAAGCTATATTGTTCTATTCAGTGCAAAACAAAACATAGAAGACAAATTAGAGATTTTGAGCATCCAACACAGAAGTTGCAACAAAATAGATTATTAAAGGCTTCTGCATAGATGCAGGTGCACTATTCAAGCAAGTACCTTGTTAAATGAACAAAATACAGGCACAAATATCAAATACACTGTCAATGAATGCACAGTGGTAATAGAATTGAGAAATTGCAAAAGGAAACCCAAAGAGAATAGACTTGTTAACATTACAATAGATAAGTAATTCAAAACCAGATGAATTTCCTACGATCACAGAAATGAAAAGAAATTGAAAATATGTCCAACTAAGACATTTTATGTCTCCATGAGAAGTCGAAGTATTCATGAAAGTGGGCTCTAAAATAAGAAAAAAAATGTATTAATATTACATCAGCAAGGTGGGATACAGTCATCCAGATGGATTCTTGGAGTTTTCCAGTGCATTCTTAAAAATCGTTGCTATTTCATATTGCTTGTGAATTTTAGAAAATACATTTTCTAATTTCTGAGTCCGTAGTTACCATGCTTAAAAAAAGGGGGGGAGGGGTCTTGGTATTCTCTTTCCCTCATCTATTTTTTTCCTTTTAAAATGTTTTTCATATTTATTATTTAAAAACGTCTTAACGTCTTAAAATTAAACGACTTAAAATTAAATCTTTATTTTTACTTAAGCAGTACTGTAAAGAGCAGAGGGATAGTATCTTTCCCGCAAAGGCTGAGAGGGCTAGAGTAGAAACATTTCTTCACTTGTGATGGATACATCTTTCTTGATATGCGTCTGTTAGATTTTTTTAAATTAAATTTGTGTTAAAAATACAAAGCAACTTTGATCTGTAAACAGTGTCACTTAGTATATTTATGTATTTCAACTGTGTTGGTTTTATTTTACTGCTTCTTATGTTTAGCTTCCTACTTATTCTTCAGTCATCTACTGAGTCTTTCATGGCAAAGATGGAATTTATGATGTTAAAAACAAAACAAAACAAAAAAGCGACAACTTTTAAAAGTGCAAGGAAAAACTAAAGTCCTCTGTGTTTTTTCTATACACACTGTACAAAAATGGAAACTATCAGTGTGCTACCAGTATTGAGATCAAAAATGGAATATCTTTTGCCAAACTTTGGGACTGTCGAGTTGCCTGTACTGAGCACCTGTCTGCCTGAGGTTGGTCTCTCTCTTTTTCTGTGTCAGAGGGGTCCTTGCAGAGTATTTTCAAAACAGTGCTGCAGCCTGTTTTGCTCTGTGTGCCAGGATGTGTAGACTTACAGTAGTGTCACAGCACTATGCTCAGAAACAACTGAGAGTACAGGAATGAAACTTAGAATAAATGGAGATAAAACAGCCATGGCACTGCTGTTGAAGCCTGTAATGAAGGCTTCTGTACTTCTGCCTTCTGCTTTGGAGTGGTAGCACCTCTTCTGCCTCTCCAGCATCAGTCTATATTAGCTCTGCAGCAGGAATGCCTCAGCTCTCCTCTTCTAGTGTGACAGAGAGTTACTGATGGAGTGAAGGAGCAGGAGCTGCCTCTACAAGAAGAGGCAACCGAATCCCAATAAGCAGAGGTAGGCACCCACTCCTACACCTAACTCCACTTTCAACCTTCCACTGACGTCTGTTGATTCCTTGGCTCACCCTGATGACATTCAGCCCCTCCACTCCTTCCTTTATGTGCCCTCTCCAGATTTGCACTTCCTTGCGGTGCCCCTTTCTTGCCCTCCACCAACTTCTACCCTCTACCCTTTCCCAGCTCAAGGGAGATCAAATACATTTATTCTAAGCCAACAGCAAAACTTATAGCTGATGCACCTGGGACTGACAGCTAGGCTTTTCAAGGCTCTAACAGACACTTTCCTTTGCTAGAGATATTTCTAGCTTTGATTGTAATGCCAAACCTAATAGCTCTTCAGCCACATTAGGAATGAGCAGCCCATGAGTGGGCCACTATGGCCTTGCCCCTCTCACTTGAATCCAAGCACACACCAGAGCACCCTCTCTTGCTTTGACAAATTCAAGATTGCTCAGTCTCACAGGGAGTAGTGCTGTCTGCCACAAAACAAAACAGAAAGAAATGAAACTGCTGCCAAATAGGAAGGCCAAAGCATAATAAAAGCTTGCGTAGAAGGTAGCAATGATGCGTCAAAACTTTATGTAGCGATACAAGAACTGATTGCTTGGGGTGAGCTAGTTGCCGCTGTACTCCCCAGCCAGAGAAAGTGAGGTAACTGTCCCATACAGGCATTGCACACCAGGATTTAGAGGAAGTTTTGGCAGCTTGGCCTTGGGGACCTGCCAAGGCCTGAGTGGAGATACCTCCAGATCTGCTGGGAAGCTCGTGCACAACTTCAAGTGCCCTTATAAATGGGCACTTGAAGCCCATGAGCAGAGATGAATCCAGTAGCCCAGTGGTGGCAAGGCTGCTGTAGCTCTGTGCCACCAGGTGCAGTGAGTAGCAAGGCTGAGTAGGCATACACACAAACATGCATACACAACATACATACCTACATATACATATATGCGTATGTCCAACCATGCAAATCACCACAGGAACATACTCAGCAATCATACAGACTGCATAAGCATCCTCATCCTGTTCCCATCTCTGGTTGGTCAGCATGGAGATCCACGATGTGCAACTTGGATCCTTCCTGTAGCTGGGATGCTCAGTCTGCTCAGTAGCTGCCCCTGGATCCTGGTCTCCCCAGTTGCTGGCACCTGGATGTACAAGCCCTGAGGCCACAGCCCCACTCCAGTTGTTGGTACAGACTCCTCACTTACAGATACATACACACAAGCACATGCACGCAGAGCTTTGTGACACACAGTAGCCAATACCAGTATCCAGCTTATCCTGTGGTCTCACTCTCAGGTGCACATTGGACATACCTGGCACTGAGGTCATTTCACCTACTCGCCAGCTAGTCCATTTTCACTTTCAGTAATGATCACATACTCTTTCACACACTCTCACTTGCTCCACTGGATTTCAGTCTCCATTCTCTCCAGTTCCCAGTATTTAGACCTCCATTACATGGAATGTAATCCATGCACATGGAAAAGAGCATCCTGCATGCCAGAAAATAGTTAGAATTTAACAAGAAGATAGGGCAGACTGCACAGAACAAGTGCAGGGCATGGCTAGACAAGCATACTGATAAGCAACCCGATTACATGCCACCAGCCCCTTTTATCCCTTTCTCTATTTTTCTCATATTCCTCCCCAAGCCACTTCGATCCCACGCTTTCCCTGCCATTGGTTCTACCCCTAAACATCCCATAAATCCACTGCAATCCCTAAATGCTCTTCTCCTACATCCGATAATAGGTCCCATATCCCATGGCATATGAACACCTCCCTCAGTTTCAAAGTTGCTCTAGAGAACCTCTTCCCCAGCCTCATCTTCATGGGCACTGTTTCTGAACCGTGGGGCTAAGGCTCTCTATGCAATGAACCTTGGGAGGGGTCCAGACAGGGTGCCCCTTCCTGTGAGTGCATAATTTGGGTTGCCACCTGCCGTTGTCACCCTATGAGCCTCTGGGTGTGTGGAGACATGACCTTAATGGGATGATGGTGGCATGATGGTTCCTGTTCTGTGCCTGGGAGCAGCCTGCCAAGGTACTATTTGGATCCCACCCTTCTGCCATTGTCTCTCTGTGCTTCTTTGTGGGTGTGCAGATAAGCTTGTATCAGATAATGTGACATTATACCCTGCAAAGGAGGGAGGGTGACTGTGGATAGAAGCTGAATGATCTGATCAGAATTGAAAACAATTTCAGCTGTATATTTCTAGCTCATGAATTGATCATGGTTAATAGTAATCACAATTAGAAGTAAATAATGGAGCTCAGTAAAGACAAATACATGCATGTACTTGTTAGGAAAATCAGTCAAGATGATCACAACCTTGAAAGGTAGTCTTTGTCATGTTCATTAATGCCAAATCCTGCTACCTCCTGAAATCTGGCTATGTCTGACCTCTAATGCTCGGCTTTGTAGCAGACAGTATGGGAATTTGTTTTTTTTTTTTTTAAGTTCCCTGAATAGCTTCTGTTTTACTCAGCCAATCAGAAGCACATGGGGAATGCTATTAAAGCACTCAGTTACAATTATCCCGATGAACAGAAACTTATTTTATGTGTGAAGGAGAAAGTATGACTTGATCCTTTGAGAACGAAATTTTCTTACACAGCAGAAAGTGATGAGGTATGAAGGTGTGGTGGACACTAAATCAGATAATATTTGCTTTCTGCTGTTTTTTGACTTACCAAGCTTAGCTTTTTTTAAGAGACCAAATTAACTTATTTGCATTTTGAATTCTAGCTGATGAATGCCTCAGGCTTCCCACCCATAAATGCCTACATGCCTCCTACAGGCCTGCGTAGGGCAGAGGATTGCACAATACTCTTGCCTGTCAGAAAATCTCTACCCAGGTAGTGATAAACCAGTGTAAATGTGCCAGAGCTGCTGGAAAAAGCAACAGAGTTTTCATATGTCTGTGGCAAACAAATTTGCCACAAAGAGCGAATAAAAAGCAAAACGCTAATGAAAATAGCACCATTCACATTCAGTAATATATATTTTAAATAGACTAGAGATTGCACAATTGATCCAGGAATTGATGATCATTATTGAAGCTCTGTTTCTTGCTAGATTGCAAAAGGCTGTTTTAAGCACAGTATAACCTTCTCCTCCATGACATGGATGCAGGAATAAAATATTTTTTAATAGAGTTTGAGGATGGAACAAGGATTGAAGGCACAGTAAATAGCTATATGGACAGAGAGGTCATACAGAACAGTCTTGATACTTGGCTATATGAAGTTTGCATTTAGTTTCACTTATATTAAAATTTAGTATTAATCATTTTATTTTTTTATATTTATTCTTTCATTTTTATAATTCCTATTTTACATTATTAACATTTATTTTTATTTAATCCTTTAAGTTGTATTGAAATGCATCTAAAATCAAACAGCACAGATTCTGCTTTTGGATGGGTGGCAATCCCAGAAAACTGTGCTGAATGCATAGGGATCTCAGTGAACAAATAGCTGAACATGAGAGTCTACTGCAAGGTTATGGCACAATGGGTTAATGTGATGAGGAGCAGCCAGTCATTTTTACCTTTATTAGCAGAATGGGTGAGAGGAGTCCTGTATTACTATGCATGGTTTCATGTCTGCATTTTGAAGAACTAAAAAAATTTAGATGTCTTTTAAAATAATAAACAATTTATTAAGGGGGATGGAAAAATGCTATACAGTAAGAAGCCTAAAGATCTCAGTCTATTTGATACGTCAAGAAGAAAGTCAAATGTATGAATAACTGTTCTGAAATATAACAGCAGGTATTAAAAAGCTCTTTAATCTTTCTGAGAAAGGCAAAGCAAGGACCAGCACCTCTAAGCTGAAGCCAAACCATTTCAAATTAAAAAGGAGAAATGCCTTTTTAAGTAATGATGGCTTAATATTGGAACAGGATATCAAAAGAATTGGTTATTTCTGTCACACATCATGACTAGATTCTTTTCTTCTGGGAAGCTATGCTTTAGCCAAGCATACATTCTGCTTGAGAGCAACACAAATGACTGGTCTTCATATGGAGATATCCTTGTGAAATGTAATAGTTAATGATGTACAGATGGTTTGATAAAAATCAGGTTTGGTTTAAGGCCATTATGGCCTTAAAGTCAGTGATTCTCCTGTATGCTAAGCTGACTTGGCTTTTAAGACTCTTAAAACACATTTAAGTCAGTGGCATTTGGAAGCCTGACTAGATATGTTCCTGCAGGAAATGAGGTGATTGCAGTAGACTGGAAAGGACTGAAAGATGTGGACCAAATCAATATGGACAGCACCAGTTCACTGCATGGCAGCAGCTTCCACCGTCCTTCCACTGAGGTGAGTGCTTGTCCCAGACACACTTATCCAGGGGGATCAGAAAGATTTGATTCTTTCTGAGTTTAGAAATGAATGTTGTTTATCACTGGGGCATCATCTGGGAGGGGACTAGGATGTCAGTGTGCACCCAAGGATCAGACCTCCATATCTGTGCAGTTTGGCTTGTGTAGAGTAGAGCTGAGTCACTCTTTAGAATATCCAGAGTGAGTAAGAGTTTGCACGTAAAAATGTTTTTAACCACTCACAACAGAGGCAGAACAGAACATGAATAAGACTGTGGCAGTTATGACAAGCCTGTAGGTCTGCATTCCTTGAATAATGGATTCAGTGAAATATCCAGCACTATGTCTGTCCCAGCTTCTGCAGTATAGCCATACAATCTTCTGAAGAAACATTTGTCTCCATTTTGATTTTTAGGAATGCATTCACTAGTAACTCACTGCCAATTGATTTACTGTTTAGTCAAGGGCTGATTCATTTGCTGCTCTGAATTATCGCAGTTTAGATACCTGAATTTTCAGCTCTGTAAGGTTCAGAATATGCAGTCCTGGTTAATAAAAATATCAACAAATAACATTTGGGAAATCACAAATAATGTTTGCAAATAACATACAATTTGCCTAATCTTACAAAGTACTAATGTATAGGTATTTTATTTCCTTTTTATACTTTATTTCCTTTGTACACTTTGCTGGCTTGGAATGTAACTCTAAGAAACTTGGAGTTTCACAAAATCATGACAGAAATAGTGGAGCCTAACCTTGTATGGAAAACTCAGTTAAAATCAAATACAGATCTTAAAGCCAATGAGTGTAAACCATACCTCATGAAACATTTTGATTTATGTAAATTACCATAGCTGTAAACAATTCATCTAAATTTTCCTGAGCGTTCACATCCCCAAACCAAGATGTTGAGATGTGAGTCCTCCCAGCTGAAGGAAGTGCACTATGAATTGTTGCTGTAATGACTGGTATGGGCAAGGGATCTGGTTTGCAAAGGGAAAGTGGGTCAGAGCGGACAAACTGAAAGACTACAAGCAAAAATAATTTTGGAAGAAAATCATTCTGTAACTTGCTATCATACAGTAAAAATAGGTAGTGTAGCTCCTCCTTGTGTTAGCCTCAGAGGGATGCACCTCCCATACAGAGATGCCAGCTGCAGTATTTAGCAAACAAAAGCTGTTAGAAGGGGAATCTTAAAGGTGTTTGTATTTCTCCCTCTCATACTTTTTTATCGTCATATTTACTTGCATACTTCCACATACCGTGGTACCTACAGTCACCACAGTCAACAACAGGGAATAAGCCAGCTCGAAAGACAAGTTTTTTTAAATCTATCAGCTAGAGTAGTGGCTGTTGATTATGGCAAACTACTGGAGAGATGCATAGCTGTTTGCAACTTGTTCGTTACACTAACATCATGTCCATTTTTGGTTTCTTTAGCAAACACGGACAGATTTCTCCTGGGATGGTATCAATGTGAGTATGCACCACACTACTGTTCATATTCTAGTCATAGAAAGCCCAGGGTTTGTCTGTTATTAGATATAGTGGCAATCAGAATGGAAACATGAAAGTCTTCACTGCCACTGAAATTCTGGGCATTGTCTAAGATTCAGAGGATGCTGATGGATTTTGGTTTGCTTCTGTGGCTTTACTGTCTCGCAAGGTATTTAGATCTGCAGGTGGCTTTTAAGTTGCATTTATCCCTCTGGGATAAATGTGTATCATTCCTGATATTTTCTTTGTGATATTTCTGGGCACTGTTAGATAAAGAAGAAGTATATCCAGCAAGTTTAAGAAACTCAGTAGTCTTTGATCTTTTCCAGCACTTTGGAAGAAATGTATCTTATCATTTTCAGCTACATACAGAAGTAAAAGCATTTTTTACTGTCCCCTGAGGAAGATGGTCAGCATAACTTAACTTTAGCTAACAAGTGGAAGAAGAAACAAACAAATATTTTAATAACATATGTTCTTTGTTGCTCTTAACAACTATGCCATGATTTTTTTTTTCCGCTAACACAAAAACAGTATCCTGAAAAGGGAATAATTTCTATTAGTGCTACCAAACTATTCTTTCTGGTTGAGAGGATTAAAAAGTATCTTCCCATAAATTAGCGTTGATAGTTTTATACATTTTGAAAGGTAGGATTAGAGGCCATGTTTTTGGCAGTTGTAAGCAATTTCAAATTTCAGATACTTTTTAAATGGGTGTCATTTTCTGGTTCTCTGTGATTTGAGAGCACTTGGGTCACTGAATATCAAAGGGATTTGCATTTTTAACCAACTGTGGTGTTTTTACCCTGCTGAGCAGCTGAACTCCACCACAACTGCTCTCTTACTCCCCCTCCTCAAAAGAAGAAGGGGAGAAAATACAATAGAAAAGGGCTCTAGGATTGAAATAAGTACAGGCAAATTGCTCACCGATTACTGTCACTGGCAAAACAAACTCAACACAGGGAGATTAATATAACTTATTGCATATCACTAGCAGACTAGAACAGTGATAAACTAAAGACAAACTGAAAACAGCTTCCCACCCACTCCCACTGACCCTCTTCTACCTCCTCCCCCTGAGTGGTGTAGAGGAACAGGGAATGGGGCCTGCGGTCAGTCCATGACACTTAATCTCTGACACTCCTTCGTGGTCACTCTTTTCCCTTGCTCCAGTGTGTGGTCCCTCCCATGAGATACGATCCTCTATGTGGGCATCCCACAGGCTTCAGCTCTTCAAGAACTGCTCCCATATGGGTCTGTACCATTGGGAGAAGTCCTTCAGGAGCAGAGTGCTCCAACACGGGTCCCCCATGGGCGGCAGCTCCCCCCAGACCCCCTGCTCCTGCATAGGTTCCTCTTCACGGGCTGCACCTCCAGCCCCGGGCCTGCTCCTGTGGGGACTCTCCATGGGCTGCAGCCTCCTCCAGGCCATACCCACCTGCTCCGCCAGGGGCTCCTCCATGGGCTGCAGGAGAACTTCTGCCACGGCACCTGGAGCACCTCCTCCCCCTCCTTCTCCACTGACCTTGGTGTCTGCAAGGCTGTTTCTCATTCCTCTCTCTCCCAGCTGCTGTTGCACAGCAGTTTTTTCCCCTTTCTTAAATATGCTCTCCCAGAGGCGCAACTAGCATTGCTGATTGGCTCAGCTCTGGCCAGCAGCAAGTCCCTTTCAGAGCTGGCTAGATCTGTCTGTTATCTAACATGGGGCAGCTTCTGGGCTCTTCTTACAGATGCCACCCCTGTAACACCTCTGCTACCAAACCCTTGCCACATAAACCCAGTACACCAACCCTTACTACTGACATCTCATTCATTGTGGCACTTATGGCTTGGGATGTTTTAGTTGGGCTCTTTTGCTTAAAGAAACACATTGAGCAGGAAAATTACACAGCATACAGCAACTCACTAGAAGAACTTTACCATTTTTTTTCTCATTGCACTTCTGTCTACCTGAAAGCAAGGTACACACACGATCATGTTTCCTTGAAGATAGTAGAAAATAGTTTTCTTACTTGCAATTTCCCATTTTCTAGCCCATTCTGAATCCATCTCAATGTAATCTGAATCCTTTCTCAATGTGTCTCTTTCTCTTCCTCCGTGTAAATCTGTGTATCTTTGGTGTCAATGCTGGCTCATGAATTTCCTTCTCTTCCTATTCATTCTTGCCTTCCTGCCATAGCTGTTCAGCCTCGGAGTGGCAGAGACCTCCTGCAGATGCTTTCTGTTCTAGGTCATTTTCATGAGGTGGCTCATAGCAGAGTCCCCAGGCTGTTTTGAAACAAATGGGCAGATACTGAACAGCAGTGCCCAGGCAAGAATGACCAGTGGGGGCACAGACTGACATTCTTTAACCAGCTTCATCATCAAAGGAAGTGCACAATGGAACAAGCTGTGTTCTCAGCTACACCTTACCTTTTTTATTGTTCTTCCCTGCTTTCTGATAGCTTCAGCTTATGTGTCACACACACTCATTCCTGGCTGCAAAGTTACAGGATGCCTCGCTCACTACATTTACACTCAGTTTTCAGAGAAACTCATCTCTCTTAGCTTGGCAATTGACTGGGATTATATGCAGTTTGATATCAATGCTTGTCTTTGCCTCCAATTATTTGACTTCCTGGTTATTGCTCCTCTCAGCTTTCATGAGGTCTATACCTATGACCAAATGGTTGCTTCAAATCAGGTTTTAAAATTTCCACTGTCATGGTCACTACTTTTGAGTATCTTTGTGTTTGAATGCTGAGTATGAACATGGTGGACTTGATTTTTAGAGGCTGAAATGAAGAGCAAAAGCAATGCTTCTTTAGCCGTTATGAAAATTTAGCCTCAAATGCAATGCCTGGCATCTTCAAAGAAGCCTGATGAATTCATCTTGAGAGACTGTGTTTTATTTTGTTTGTGACTGCTGCCTGTCCTTGTTATTCAGGGACTGAGGATGAAGAAAGAGAATAGAGTGAAATTTACTGGAATTGACCTCATTTCTTTACTAGTAGTTGTAGGTGCTTGAATGAAACAGGATGCACCACTGATAGAGTCATGTTCATTTTAAGACCATGTAAAATATGAGAGGAAATGAACACCTGAAGCAACATATAAAATAATATCTGTAGTGTGATGCATATTGGTATGTCTTGCCTATCACATTGTCAGCTCCTCACTGTAAGCTCCCTGATTGTCCATCAGCCATGCCTTGCCTCTCTGACAAAGAGCAAGAACAGTGCAGCATGTCCATAGAGGACTGGCAGCAGCCAAAGGGAGGCCTCTCACAGCCTACTTCTGTCTCTGCCACTGACCTTGCCTCACTCAGTCCCACAGCTATGCACTATCAAATATTGGTTAAATAGCCTCTAATTTTTTCATCTCCTCTTTTGCCCTTTCTTATTGCTTGCTTCTGCTCTTCATCTTCCCTCTACCTTCTGGAATTCTTAAACTGATTTCTTACTTCCATTCACTTTCTTTTCACCTTCCCCTATGTATTTCTTCATATTCTCTCTCTTTTCAGCTCTCCATGGAAGATACGACCTCCATCCTCCCCAAGCTGAAACGCAACTCCAATGCTTATGGGATTGGGGCTTTGGCTAAATCATCTTTCTCTGGTGAGGTCCTTAAAACCTGGGTTTATCCTTGGCAGCTTCTCTCCACAAGCCTTCAAGGCCTCTTCTTATAGCTCCCTGTTGCTTTCCCAACTGCTCCCTTCTGACTCATGCCTTTTCTTGGCCTTAGAGCAGCCTCTACCACCGTGGTTAGAGATATAGAAATCTCTTAGCTTTTGCACTTTCAAAGAAACAGATTTTGCTTCTCACCATGCACCCCAGCTCAGACATCCTCAATTGTTTCCCCTCAAACTGTCTTGGGTTTAACCCCATTTTCTATTTCTTAGTTTGTTCACTTCCAGGTTTCATCACTCATGCCCAACTCTGTCCCAAATGGATTCTAGGCAAGGAAGGAAATGGTCTTTCATATTTGGGGTTTCCTCTTTTTCCCCCTCCTGAGAACCAGTCCAAGAAAAGATGGAGAAACTCTCCTGGAGAGGGATACAGTGAAAGGTGGGAGACACCCAACCCAAGGCCTGAACCCTGTCAGGAAAGGAGGGGAGAAACCCCACTTCCAAGAGAGGTAAACAGAGAGGCAAACAACCTTGGAGCTGTGTAATAGCCCCTCCTTGTTTTCTAATGTCTGGCCCCTTAGGGATATCCCGCAGCATGAAGGACCATGTCACAAAGCCAACGGCTATGGGCCAAGGCCGTGTGGCTCACATGATTGAATGGCAAGGCTGGGGTAAAGGTAACAGCCAGCAGCAGCAGCACACGCATGAGACAGCACGCAAAGATGCTGATGCCTACTCAGACCTGAGTGACGGTGAAAAGGAGGCCCGATTCCTTGCAGGTAGCTCTGACTTTTTTGCATGTGAATTGGGTTGGTTGGGATGCCCCAGAGCAGAATCACTGGGATACCAACGTGCAGGATCCTCAAAAACACACTCAGGAATGTCTCTGGGTAGTTCAGATGGCAGAAGGAGATGAGAGACTGTGGTTGGAGTATTGTCAATGGAATGCAAAGTGTAGACAGCAAGGGCCAACTATGGGTGATGGGCATTGCTGAGTTTGGGGCATAGTGGGACAGAGGGACCAACAGATGAGATTTAAGAGGGTGGTGAGAGGTGGAGGCATTCATGCATCACTGCTCCCCCTCCATGTCTCTTTTGGCACAGGAGTGATGGAGCAATTTGCTATATCAGAGGCGACTCTCATGGCCTGGTCCTCTATGGATGGTGAGGATGTGAGTGTAAACTCAAATCAGGAGAATCCAGCAGGCAACTACTCTGAGAACTATCAGGAGCTAATGGAGAGCCAAGGTGAGCTCCAGCACCTCTTGCTAATCTTGAAAGACCCCTTTTCTGCTCTTGGTGTCATGTCACTGTACTTCCATTTGCCCTGTTTTATTCTGCAGTGTCAAATTCCAGGGTTGGAATCTAGCGGAGGCATCACCTATTTGCACTCCAAGGAATCTGACATTAACAGAGAGGCTCCAAAGCCCAGTTCCTATGGCTTTTTGGGCACAACTGTGGAGAGCCACTAGCTCTTGCAGTTGCTTGTGGGTATGGTCATGTTCATATGCCTACTGCCTAGAACTGCCTCTCCTCTTCACCCTCCTCTCCTCTAAAGGATTTATCAACCCTGTCCAATACAGTACCATGTACAGATATCCAAGCTATCTGAATGAACCAGCTTGGATTACAGTGTCTAACTGTCTGTTGTTTCCTTCCTTTTCCTGCAGAGCATATGGCCCAGACACAGTATGATAGCTGGCCTCATTCGTATGTCTCCCAGGGCATGTATTGCTTAGGTTCATCTGATGCCTGGGAGACCAGTGACCAGTCCCTCATCGCTTCCCCAGCAACTGGCTCCTACCTAGGACAGAATTTTGATGAGTCCCAGACAAACCTTCAGGAAAGTATTATGATTCAGAGCAGTCTTCTCCAGCAGCAACAGCTGCAGCCACAGCAGCAGGAGCAAAACTTCATCCAGAGCACAGGGCTGGTCCATGTGTGGCCCCTGCAGACTGCTCAGGGTGGGGATGGGGCTGAGTCCAGCACCTACATGGAGGACCATGTTGAGGACGAAGGGCACCCACAGCTGGAGAAGGCTCCTCTCCTAAACAAGAAGCCCTCTCCAGAGGAGGATGATGTAGTATGCCGGGACCTGGAATCTCTGTCTCCTCGAGAGGAGCTGGAACATGCTGCACTGAGCCGCAAAGTCTCAGATGTCACCTCCTCTGGGGTTCAATCCTTTGATGAGGAAGAGGGAGAAACAAACAACTGATGCTTTCTGTGAAATTTTCATCAATGCTGAACAAAGAGATGGGTGGCAGGGAATGAAATGACAGGAATTCTTCTCTCCAGCTCCCTGTACTTCCAAGCAGACACACCTTTCATTCCTACATTTAATTATTTTTTTAAACAAGAGGAAAATCTCAGAGTGATTGACACATGAAGACCTTTCCCTCTGGTGTGGACATATATTTTCTATTTTCATTGCTCTGGGCAATGCACGTGAGGTGCTTGGAGAGATCTGGATTGGTAAATCATGTTTAAATATTATAAATACAAAGTCTTGGCTCTGGATACAAACTTCTGGTACTGGGGATGTGGCTGATACGACAGGCTTGATATAGGGAGTGGCTATGTGGCTAAAATCCATCCTGGCAAAATGGATGTTGCTTTGTGGACTTGATGCCCTTTGGTAGAATATATGAATATAGACTGTTTTAAATGAAGATATGGCTTTACAAATATAGATTGCACTAGTATAGTGATTATGGCTGATGCAGAGAATAAGGCTGTATTCAGTATAGACTGTACTGAGATGAAGGATTTGCTGTGTAACCAGATCCTCAGTAGCACCTTGATATGAAATCGTTGGCTCAATGGATACAGACTGCGCTCCGTGGGCACGCACTGTGCTGCAGTACAGATGGTGTGGATCTGTGGGCATGGCTCTACTGTGGCATGAAAGAATGGATGCAGATACGAATCTAACCCTGCTCTGAGATACTCATGCTTTGGTTTCTTTCTTTCTAGTCTTTCATTTATTTGTTTCTGTCTTTGACATTTCTACCTTCCTAGGAGCTGGCAAGAGTGGTGTGTCCTTTTGGCACTGAGCACTGGATGCCAGTGGAAAGAACATTTTCAGCTACGGAGACAGTCATAAAAAGCTGACTCTTGTAGAGGGCTTGAGAACATGTCCATCTTGGTGCTGCTGCTGCATCCTTCTGTCTTTTCCTTTGCCAGAAGCATGGGGAGGCAGCAGATCCAGGAATAGTGTGTACAACTATGAGATCACAGATATCCAGTTTACAGTGGAATTTTCAGTTGTTGCTTTTTTAAAAACTTTTTATATTGCTGGTTAAGTGTTCCTAAAAAAGCAGTTAATAGTGGTAAAAGCCTGTACTCCAGTATCAGAAATACTGCACCTTTCCCATTTCTGCCACTCCTTCTGCAGTGCCAAATGTAGATGGAGGAAAGAGGCTAGAGAGGATGTTTCCTCCTCTTTCTTTCTTCTTCCTGACTATATTCCTGACTTCTTTTGTTTTCCTGCCCCCAAGCAATGTAAATAGTGCTCAACACTTGATCTGTTTCTTTTCACATTCCATCTCTTTTTCAGGAGTGGAAAAAGCTGATTTTAGGAGTTTTTTTCCTATTTGTATGGGTTCCTTTTTTTTTTTTTTTTTTTGGTTTGTTCATTTGTTTTGTTAAAAAACAATGGTTCATTGACTTGTGGGAATTCAGTCTCTTGCAATTGCTCACCATGTTTCTACAGACCTCTTTTTGCAGGGGAGGGACTTTGAAAGGAAATTGAAAACCTCTCTCAAGGTAGAAATTTACCTTACCCTGAAACTGTCTCCTCTCAGGTGGAACTTTACCCTACTCAGCTTTCTCCCACTTACACAGGCAGCTGCATGAAGAGGGAACTCCTCTATGAACTCCCAAGTCTTTCTAGCCAAGACCATGTCAAGAGGATCTGTCTTCCCTCTCCATTGCTCCTCTAAAGGAAAAGACCTTTGGATATTAAAGTAAGATTGATAATTTGGTGTAGGTAAGAGACAAAAACTTTTGTGACCTTTTTTTTTCTTTTTTTTTTTTTTACCCATTTCCTTGTGCTTGCTTACATCTGTCTTAGGAGGTAGCTCTTCTCCTGAATGATGAACTTTCAATATCTTTGTACAAATGTTTACACATTCAGGTGCTAACCTCTCCTGGGCAGCAATGCTTGATAAAGATGAATCTACAGTTTTTGCAGGATCAATGCTAGTTCATTTTCCTGAACTATCTTGAGCCTAGTCATGGATCAGGGCCTATGAAACGACATGAACCAGAACAGGTGACAGGGCAAGTGCCAAGGGCACTTCATCAGGTGACAAATGAGCAACTGTTAATTATTTCTTTTTCTAAAAACCTTCAGGGAAACAGAATGGTCTAGTATGTTTCTTTGTGGGAGAAAATTTGGGTTTATTGCTTTTTTCTCACAGTTTTGTTCCCATGTGCCTCTCCAGGACCAATCTGGATGTTTATGGTAACTTTCAGAATAGCTTCAAATGATCTTTCCGTGTTATTTACAGGATTGAGGTGAGAGGGCCAACTTGTCCAGGACTTTTTTCTTTTAATGTGGACATGTGGTACACTTACTAAGGTGTTTGATCAACATCTAAAAGATGTACATTTTCTCCATGCAAGGGAGCGAGAGGGAAATATCTACACAGGAAAAAATGAAAAAAAAAATAAAAAATTGAACGTATAGAAAATTCTGTGGAGTTCAATAGCAGGGGAAAACCTGTCAAGTTTCCATTTTTCTATGGAACGGGATAGAGAATCATACCCTGCTTTATAATTTCATAACCTTATCTCTAGCAACCTGTAGATAGACTCATTCTCTGTGAAGTCTGACAGGTTTCAAGACTACTCTCTGTAAAAACTTTAAAGTTTTCTAAATTCTATAAAGCTTTTTCATAAAGACCATGACTTTCTGTGAATAAAATTTCATGACCTCGTCCACAATCCAAAAGAGAAATGTATCTTCCTCTCCAGTTGCAAGGAGCTTGACTAGAGATAGCAGGCCTACCCGTAATCAGTTGCAACCTGAGTGAGCATCCAGAGCTGGACTGGAAAGGCAGTTTGAATATAATTTGAAAATGGTTTGTATAACCTGGCCTTTTCTTAGGTAACAAGCCTGCTGCTTCTGTGTATCCAGTATCAGAGAGAGGGACCTGCAACCTACTGTGCATTTTCCAGAAAAGCCATTATTATATAGCTACACCTATTCAAGCATATGGAGGGCACAGGTGCTCTGTGAGCAAAATTTGGCCTGCAGTTCTTTATGCTGATAAGGGTAAATGAATTGGAGGGAGTCCAGCCAAATACTCAGAGTGCAAATTGAACCCATGAGGCTGAAAATAAGGAGAGGTAAGCTGAGTATGCTTGATCTGGGGTCACTAAGAAACTGAGCTCTACTGTTTGTTTATACAGGCCCTTTTTAGACCAGAGCTGCACTACATAGTTTTTGGATATTTCTTGAAGCAGCAAAGGTAGAAAATTTCTTTTCTTTTTTTTTTTCTTTCTTTTTTTTTTCTTTCCTACCACCACCTCAAAGCCTTTGTCTTCAACAGGAGCTGCTGCTGTTATTATAGTGAATATGAATGAAGGGTTAAACATGTGACCCTAATTGAAAGAAAACTCAGATTCCACTGTAAGAAAATTCTATCTTCCTTTTCCCATGGTTGCATATTTTTGGCCAGTTATACTACTTCATTTAAACCCAGAGACTAGACTGGAGGAAGGAATAGAGAAATAAGATTGGCAAAATCCTGGCAGATAATATGTTAAGATTTGGAGCAAGCACTGGGCCAGCACCTTTGGGCCAGCAGTTTGAGTATGCCCTAATAATGTATGGGTAATGATTGCCTCATAGCAAACTAAACATAGGATAGGGGCATGTTTCATCTCTAAGGCCTAGTGTCTAGCTTACCCAAATGTTGAGGGCAGCTGGGTGAGTTAGGGAATTGCTGAATGGTACATGAACATTGTATCACAAAAGCTTTGATTAAAAAAAAAAAAAGTGGCTAGGGAACTGTGGCATGTTAGGACCACCAAGTCATTGGTTTGAGCCTCTGCTTATCTACTAGTAGCTGTAACTCTTTCCTGTATGACCATTTATGTAATTTGATGAATATCAAGTGATTGTTTAATTGTCCCCCTTGCTCTTTTTCCGGTGCTGGTGTCAGGAATGACACAGTGCTAGTGCTTCTGTCACTGTGGTTGTATGACTTAGGGGGAGGGCAGATCTTATTTTTTCTGCCTAAAATCCAGTAGAGTCCACCACGTTTGGGAATACTGGGTTGCACCCTTCCTATTCATCTTTCACATGAGATCTACAGGCCCTGCTGTGTTTCACAGTGTGGGATCCTTCCCTTCAGAGCCCTGGGATTACAATGACTCAGAGAATCATTTTGCTTGCGCAGTCCAAACCTCAAAGTCAAGGACCATACAAGAGAAGCTTACATAAGTTCTTCTTTATATAAGTTTTAGGCTTTCTTCACAAGCCTTGTGAATTTTTTTCAACCCCATTACCTTAGGCTTTGGGGTTGAGAAGTCAATCTGCTACTTTAGTTTCTGTGTCTCTAAATCAGCAACTTCTGTGAAGCCACTGACAAGTCACCCACTTCCACTTTCCCTCTTCTGCCCCCACCCCCCCTTACCTCTCTAAGACTTTAACATCACCATTCATGATAAGCTTGCAGCAGAGAACAGAATTTAACCATACCTCCAAACTGATCAAAATGGGAAGCTGTTGTGAAGGAGGTAGCCCTCTACCCCAACTGTACCCATCTCCCACAGTCCTTGTACAGATACTAGCACACTGCTGACCTCATAACAAACCAGGTCGCTTATACCTTTCTAAAATAAGGAAGAGGGAACATCTGTGAGCAGAGGGAGAGCGAGCATTATTCTCAGCAGCTGGCCTTTATATTAGGCTAGGTAAACTGTGAAAGTGCACTTTGAAATGGCATCGCTGTGATAAGTTGAAGCTGACAAAAGAAGCTGTCATGCTTCCTCCCTTCCCTCATCACCAGCTGTATACTTCTGCTGCCTAAGAAGCACCAGTACTAACACTCATTTCGCTGCTCAGGAACTGGCACCATTGAAAACTAACCACATCCCCTATCAAAATAAGAGTTTCAGTGGATCAGCAACTTGTATTTTTTACATGGCGAGGCATGCATCACTGAGGTCCTGTGAAACGTGCAGATGGTCATGTTGAACGATGTTTCTCTGGCTGCAGATGCAACTTAAATTGCTTTAAGCTGACTGTGAAATTTCTGTCAAAGAAAAAGAAACCCACCTGGGAAACCTGAGAGGATATACTCCCCCTATCCTCCTTCCCTAGCATTTTCCTTAGAATTTTTAGTATGCTGTAATCTGATTTTGGGTTCCCTCCTCTTCCACAGGCTCCTTTGAAATAATCCCTTGCAATCAGGCAGGAGGCCACGAGTAACTTGACATACCCTTGAAACTGATAAAACTGATATGCACAAATCACTGATGTACCCAGTGATTACACTCCACAGCAGCTAAAGATACTGATGAGTCTTTTCCTGTAATTGTAAGAGGAAGAGCCTTGTGGAGGACTGAAGCACAGATATTGGAGGTGAGGTTTCTCCCTGTCTTTAAGCTAGTTCCAATCTAGTGTGAGATTCAGAATGGCTTTTCATACCTAGGCAGAGTCTGTGCATGATGTACTGTGTCCAGCAACAACAGTTAGTTGAAGGCCTGAAGATGATTGAAGAGAAGGAAACTGTTCTCTTTGTTTGACAGGTGTGAAGTATGGTGGTGGGGCAAGGCAGGGTGTAACAGGCCAAACTCGTAGACAATTATGTGTGTTTGGTGCAATGGCAAGAAGTGTAGCCAGTGAGGGGAAGAAGTTGAGAGAGAGGCTTGGGAAAAAGATCAAGAAAAACTTGAAGTTTATTTTTACAAAACAGAAGTAGGAAGTTCTGTGCCAGACTCCAGGCAGAAGGGAACCAGGTAGAGAATTGCTACACAAGCTGTAGCTCCAGGATTGGCACAGCTCATGGCAGTCCTTATTCTAGGCCACACTTTTTGTCAGACAGAGTGAAAGGAAAGAGACCTTCCTGAATTAGGCCAGCTGCTGGCTTCTTTTTCATTGTCTTTGAAAAATGGTTCACCACATGCTTAATTCTTCAGGGGAACCATTAAAAATAATCAAGGTAAGAACTTACTTATTGTCCAAATAAAGTTAATGTGAATTTTGTCTCTAGCAGAAAAGCAAAATATCTAAATTTGGCTCAGTTTACCTTTACTGTTGCATTGGTAATTGCCTAGAAAGAGCAACAAACTGAAATAAATCCACCTATAAGAATTTTGGAGAGCGGGCGGGGCAAGGTTATTAATTGTAACTTTGATGTGTGCAACATCAATCTATTCAGTTTGCCTAAGTCCCTACTATCTTGCAGTCTAAAACTCTTCCTTATAATTTCTTCTGGATAGAAGTTCCTTGTTCCTTGTTCAGATAACTCTAAACAATCTAGCATTTCCCTTAAACTAACTTTGACTTTTTTCAAAGGGAGAGAAAAGGAATGGAAAGAAAAAAGAAATCCATTCCAATACAGAGCTTTGATTCCTCTCCCCTATAGCAATTTCATGGGGAAAGGTTGCTATGCCATGGCTCAGGGAAAGGAAAAAAATAGGAAAAATGTTAGTAGAGTAGTGCCTATTAGAACTAAATGTATATGTAGCACAGCCTATAGTCATTAAAATACAGTCTCAAATATGAATGCAAGTGGTAAAGTCAATGTCAGGTGCCTCTTCTATATCACAGGTTTTTCCCACACTAAATAGTAGTAAATCTGCACAGGAACAGAAGAGAGCAGCTGGACATCTGTGCCAGAGGGATGTCTCACCTCATCTCAGAAAGTGTCTTGGAGCCTCCAAGAGTTGACTGGGGTAGGGATGAAGACAAATGGTTATTATGTTGTCGAATGGACATAGAATACCTGTGCTAGAACATTAGGGCCTATTTGCATACTTGTACTTTGTTTTTTCCCCTGCATAGGGAACAAAGTGGAAATCTTCTCCTTGTCAATCAAAAGAAGCTCTATGAATGTCAGCATAGGTCTACTCATATATAATACAGACCAATAGAAAAAGGAATTATGTTTTTTGCCAGTACAGATACACATTGCTGGAAGAGGAAAAATTTAGTCAGGCCAGGACTCCCTGTGAAAGACTATATTTACTAAAACTGTAGAGACTTGTTTCATAAAATTATGAAAACTTGTTCAAGTGAGAATGTTCTCTGCAGACATTAAGGGATTTACCTACTGATGAATGGTAGCTGCTGTCTTCTAGGAAGAAAGGGGTTGCAGTGTTCTTTGGAAAGAATGTTAGTGAGCATTTTCCTCATCTCCTTTGATTGGGGACATTTTGAATGTACTAGTCTTGTTTCTGCTTTCCTCTAAGGGAACAAATGTCCACCCTAGTCAGACAAACCATCAAAAAAGGATTTTCTCCATTACGGAAACAAGATTGTGCACCAAGATTTACTTTTAATTAGATAAAAACGTCTAGTACAGATTCATTAGCTTTCTGGATTCATTTTCATTGGACATGGAAATCCAGTCCTGTTGGAGGTCAGAAGGTTAAGAACCCTTTTCTAGAGCTCTGCTGAGCTTCCATGGAGCAAGTACAGATGGACTTCCCTTCTTTTCAGATATTGCATGTGTGAGCAATGTAGCAAGCCAAAAGCTCTTTTGCAGATATATATTCTTGTTTGACTTCAATTTCTCTTCTCTGATTTGTGGATGTTGTGCATGATTGGAGGCCTCTGGGAATCCCTATGCTATAAAGTTGGGACTCAAAAGTAATTTCACAGAGAGTAGGGTTTATCTTGTTTCAGCTTTTTTCACATATGGGAGGGTCCAGACTGAGGATTTGAAACATACAGGGTGGTGGATGGGAATCTCAGTAGTGGTGTGGGGAATGGATTCCTGAAGCACATTTAAAAGTAACTAAGGTTTGGGGCTTCAAATGTTGTATTCTCAGTGTCTGAAACTGCTTTATCATAAGTGTATGGGACAGTGGAGGTTGCAGCAAAGCAATTTTAAGACTTTCCCTCCAATCCATACACATTTTCTGTAGGGGGAGGCTGCATGGTGATTATCTGTATTCTTTCAAGCTAGTGTTTACAGAGGTGCATTAACGTCTGGGGTGAAAGTATTGAATGGAAGTAAAACAAAAAAGAGAAAGGGGTCCACTATTGTAAGCTTTCATCCCTACCTTGTCCCACACTAGCCCTTAATAACTAACATGAGTCTGATTTGCCTTTGGTCTTCCAGCTCCAAAACATGTTTGCCTGAAAATTTTTGTTGAATATACTTCGCATGTTTTGATAATGTGACTTCTAAGATAACACTTCTACAAAGTTATATATAAATACATGCAAGTACAAACACATAAATACATGTACACACACTACATATAGACTTAGGAAACTATATGGCACTCTACACCTCCATGCCTGTATGTGGCAGCAACCACATTAAATAGGGGAGGTAGCTCAAAATAGCATGTACAGTCCTTTATGGAGTTGTTATTAAACAGAATGTGGTCTTGCCATCCTGGCTGGTGGAAGTGTTTTATTTCTGTGGGACTGGTTCCAGGGGAGTTGCGTCTGAGAAAAGAGGATCATAGGAACAGGGGTGGGTCTCAATGAGATTGTCTGATGGAGGGCCTTGAAAAGAATCCATGGTGGCTTGGAGAAACATCCCACAATAAGAAATATATGATATACTATTTCTCATCGAGAAGATAAGAACATCATCTGTTCCACTATACAGGGTTAAAACCTCGCTTGTACTTGTGGCTACCATGAGACAAATCCCAGGCCATTGTGACAGATTTGATGATAGACAGCATCACATTGACAGGAACTTCTTGTTTAGCACACAGATTTCCTGTTGCACTGGAAAAGCATTTACCAGATGATGTGTGTGAGTTTTATCCTGGTATTGGTGATGTGCAGACACAACTGGTACAGTTGGTACAGTTTCACAACGGCAGGTTAGGATAAGACACAAAGAGGAATCTGATGCTGGGGTGGCACATGCACTTACCATGAGTAGCAAGACTCTGGTTTCATGGTTTATTTTTAAATCAGCACTTCTTAGCCTGGTGTTCTCATAACAGTTCGGGGAATTGATTGGAAAAGGAAATACCTTTTCCCTGGAAAGGAACAACTCTGCAATTCCAGTATTATTGTGTCATCTGCCTCTTCCTACAGGGATTTAGAACGTTAGGCCAGATCCAGTAGCACTTTGTTAATAATATGAGAATTCTAAGTTCTAGACATGAAAGATGTTTATTTCCTTGTGAAGATATTTATTTGCACTTTTCCACTGGTTCTTTCAGGGGCTAACCAGTGTCACTTGACCTGCATAAGGCATACTGTATTTCACAATCAGGACTTAGCAGATCTTTGCTTTTTGTGTTCTATTTGAAATTAATCTCCTCCCAGTTTACCTGCTGAATAGATTCTCATCCATCCTTTGGTATGTGTATCTGCATAATTATGTTAATTATGTTCATATATTTAGTTGTGTTTTAACTCCTTTAGTTTTTTTTTCCCTCCACTCCTGAAAGTCCCCTAGTGTTCACTCTCATTGTTTTTTGTTGTTGTGTTGTTCCCCCCCACAATGGCATCTAAATTGTCACTATATATTTTTTTCTTGAAATGTAATGTCCTGAATGAAATCAGTTATTCCACATACATTTAAGACTTGAGTCCCTGGGAAAAGAACCCAACTCTGAGCTTGGAAGCGGTACCTTCAGTATAAGAATGTTTTTTTTTTCTTAATTTCACATTATGCTACAAAGATAGTGTGCGGCTGCTGAATGCTTCACCTAACAGAACTCTTTTGTCATCATTCTAGTCTAGATTTATCCCTCAGTTAAATACTTCTCTGGATTTAGCTGCTTAGCATCAGCACGAACCTCACTCTGTGGTATTTGCCCCAGACTTTCATTCCCATTTCCTTCTCATTTTTCTGTTTAGACTAGATGGCAAATCTACTATATGCTTCTCTCATCTTACAGTCTTACAAGCTCTCTTAAGTTACTTTTTCAAGTAATTAATGAAAAGAGTAAATAAAAAGGGCACAATTCTTGCTGTACACCTCACTGGCTCTGCACTTTTCCAGCTGCAAGGGTATTTTCTGTATAATCCTTCAGGCAGTTCATAGTTTCTGTGCCATATATTAACAACAAAAGGAGGACCAGAGACAACATTGGTTTGCTACATTATGAGGATACTCACCTCACAAATAGCAACATAAACAAAGCAGAGATGCTTAATGCCTTCTTCACCTCTATCTTAAACACTGATGATGGGCCTTGGGACCCCTGGAGCTTGAGTTGGAGGACTGTGACTGTGGTAAATATAAACTCCCATCTGACTCTGAACTTGTGTGGGATCTGCTGATCCAGCTGGATGCATATAAGTCTATGAGGCCCAATGGGAGTGATCCCAGGGTACTCAAAGAGCTGACCAATATCGTCACAAGACCTCTCTCAATTATTTTTCAATGGTTGGGAAATCTGGAGAGCTCCCAGTTGAATGGAAACTGGCAAATATTATCCTAGTTTTCAAGATGGGCAAGGAAGAAGACCTTGACAGGCCTGTCAGTCTCACTTCAGTGCCTGGTAAAATTATGGAGAAGATTATTCTGGGAGTTATTGAAAAACACCTGAAAGACAATGCAGTCATTGGTCGTAGTCAACACAGGTTCATGGGGGGAAAGTCCTGTTTAATGAGCTTAATTTCCTTTTACAAAAAGGTTACCCGACTAGTTGACCAAGGGAAGGCAGTTGAGGTAATCTTTTTGGATTTCAGCAACGTCTTCGATATAGTTTCTCACAGTATCCTTCTGGACAAAATGTCCAGCACATTGACTAGACAAAAACATAATCTGATGGGTGAATAATTGGTTGACGGGTCAGACTCAAAGGGGTATAGTAAATGGGGTTACCTCAGGCTGGTGACCAGTCACTAGTGGGCTTCCCCAGGGCTCCATTTTAGGGCCATTTCTTTTTCATTGTTTTCATAAATTACTTGGATGCAGGACTTGAAGGAACACTAAGCAGGTTTGTAGATCATAGATGTTACTAAATTGGGAGGGTCTGTTGACTCCCTTGAGGGTAGAGAGGCCTTGCAGAGAGATCTTGACAAATTAGAGGGATGGGCAATCACCAAGAATATGAAGTTTAAAAAGAGCAAGTGCCGGATTCTGCATCTGAGACGAGAGGCTGGGGAGCAGTCCCACAGAAAGGGATCAGGGGGTTTTGGTCAATGGCAAGTTGAATATGAGTCAACAGTGTGCCCTGGCAGCCAAAAGCGCCAACTGTATGCTGGGGTGCATCAAGCATGGCATTGCTAGCTGGTTGAGGGAAGTCACTGTCACGCTGTAGTCTGCACTGGTGCAGCCTCACCTCGAGTACCATGTGCAGTTTTGGGTGCCACAGTATAATATATAAAACTATTAGAGAGTGTCCAAAGGAAGGCTATGAAGAAGGGTCTGGAGGGCAAGACATATGGGGAGTGGCTGAAGTAACTTGGTTTGTTCAGCCTACAGAAGACTGAGGGGCGACCTCATGGTGGCCTACAGCTTTCCTCATGAGGGGAGCGGAGGGGCAGGTAATGATCCCTTCTCTGTGGTGACCAGCAACAGGACCAGAGGGAATGGCAAGAAGCTGCAACAGGCTGGCTGTCAGGAAAAGTTTCTTCAGTGAGAGGGTGGTTGGACACTGGAACAGGCTCCCCTGGGAAGTGGTCACAGCAGCAAGCCTGTCGGAATTCAAGAATCATTTGGTCAATGCTCTCAGACATATGGTTTGATTTTTGGGTGGTCCTGTGTGGAGCTAGGAGCTGGACTCAATGATTCTTGTGGGTCCCTTTCAACTCAGGATATTCTATGATTCTAACTGCAAATTTGATTTAAGCATAAGATTCTGTGATAAAGTTGGTCATAATCCAACCATCTCACAACTCCCATTTCTTTTCACAACCCATTTGTTTAAGCGCACTATAGAAGTTTGAGGAGGGCAAAAAAAACCAGATGATTTTTTTTGGCAGTTGTATTTTCTCATAATCCTCCCATTACTGTCTTTTGCATTTGTTTCTGTGAGGAATAACTGAGAAGTTTCTAACTTAAGCTTGTGTGACTTTAATCCTAACGCCATTTTAGTAAGTCTTGTATTTTATCATTTGTCCTTCAAATTCAATAGGTAGCTACTCAGTAAACAGCCAGATATTATCAGCTTTTAGATTTTTGTTCATATAAAGCAAACGGTTCTGTACATCATGTAGATACTCTACAAGCATTTCCTCTACATTGTTTCCTTATCGATTTGCTACTGGACTTCTCAGCATTCTTTGTCCTCCATATCAGGTCCAATCCTTCAACTTGGCTAGATATGGAGCATACAGTGTTTGCACAAGCAGGACATCAGAACTGCTGGAATGTGAGCAAATGTTCATCTGAAAGCTCAGTGCTTGAACTCGTATTAAATTTGTCTGAGACTGGCTTCATTATCCAGCAACCTAATCCCAGTGGGTGTCCACTGTTTTGTCTTTAGCACTATGAGTTTGCATCAGGACTTCCTGACTTCCAGCAAGCTGAGGGAGAGAGCGATGTGGCTCAAAGCACAGGCAACCCAGTTGCAGAGCTGCGTAGTATTTCACACCCTTGATTTGAAAAAGGTGATGTTTGTGCATCTGTGCATATTTGTTGACTGGTTGACTGTCCTGTATGGGAAGGGGACACAATGAGAACTTGCAGTTATGGTCAGGACCAGCTTAAGCTTGCCTCCCACAAATAAAGCCTTAAATTTTGCATCATGTGGCTTAAAATTAAAATATAAAATAAAATGTTTTTATCTGTTTGAGAATGCTAATGCTCTGTCATGGCTTTTATGCTGACATATTAATTACTGGTCTCTAGTGTTGACTAAGTTGTAGAGTTCTGCCCAAATCCTTTTTTATGTGGCCAGGAACAACTTAGTGCTTATTGTGACAGTATATTTAATAGTGTGTTTTTAATTATACCACTACCAGGGTTGGACTAATTTGGCAGAGTGATATTTATTTGCTTAGCTGGTTATTGCCCTGGCTTGTATTGTCTGGCCACAAACCATGCACTTCTATACAGTGTTTGCATATCTGGTGTGTTTGTGTGTGTGTGTAGTTATTTTTTATGAACATTTTGTTCTGTTTGTCTCTCTTTTCGTGTGTATATTAAGTGGTTTTGTCCATAGGGTTAGCAAACTAGATTTTTTTTAATAGACTGAAATAATATGCCAACCAAAAACAGTTACATGGTTTTTTTTCAAGCACTTTTTTTTCTGGTTGTCTAATAGTTCATCACCTTGTGTTTTCTCCTTTATTGAAGTCATGACAAAGTCTCTTAGCCTTGTCATAACCACCCAAAGACCTATCTGTTTTCTTGTTAATCTTGCTTTCCTTATTTTTAATGTATTCATATTTATGAGTTTAAAAACAGGACTTGTGCTTTCAAATGTAAATGCCATTTAGAAGGAAGAGTTGAACTTCTTGCTAGATTAGAATTTCATAGATAACTTCTTGCACTCGTTAGCTGAAAATCAGTAATCTGGCAATTAGTTGAGATTAGGACTACATTTTTTCTTGAAGATAGAAGGCAAAAGGGTGGCGTTTTTTTTTTGTGTGTGTATGGTGGTGGTGGTGATTTCCCAAAATTTCTGCTCTGATGGAGATTTTTAACTATTGTGTTCTTCGCGAGTATTTCCTTATAAGTTGGGTACCAAATGTAGTTCAGCAGGTGGTTGGAGCAGAAAATGCTGAACAAGATCAGTTCTATTTTAGTGCTTTCAGTGTTAGTGACAAGCTTAGTGTTACATGAATCTTTGCCCAATAGAAGTGATTCTAAGCAACTGCATAGGTTATTTAAGACAAAGGCAAGTTTTTGTGATTCAAAACAGTCTCAGAGCTTCTTGTTTCTCAAGGCTTGTGCTTGGATTTTTTTTGGGTAGAGCTGAGGTTTGATTTTCTAAATGAATAGGAAGGTCTCATTGATGGGGAGAGCTTGATTTGGGAGAAGAATGTTTTTTTGTAGGTAGTTAGCCAATTCTCTACTTTCATAGGATGAGAGATGCAGGTTTTATAGTGACTGATCAATGTCACTTTGTATGCAGGACAAAGATTTCAAGTTTAAACTTGGGGTGGGAGGCGGGGGATAGGAGTACTGGGTTGCCTGAGGGGGTGCAGGCTTAGAGAGTTCTTGACAAAAGTCAGCTAACTGCACATTTCACACTTACTAAAGTACTTGGCATCAATTCAGTGAAGATTTTATTAGTAAAAATGGAGGTGGAAACATCTCCAGACATCACAAGCTATTTTTGCAGTACTTTTTAAATTTTTTTTATTTTTGTTTCCTTCTGGTTCCCTGTACACATCCATGTATGCATACTTTTTCTCTGGTGAGAAAGTGGCACAGATGAATACTGCTTCTGCTCGAAGGGTGGGGATGGGGCATACCTGTAATGGATCTTGAATGATGTCTTTAAAGAGCAGCACTAACAACATCCGTCTTTCTGCTTCCCCACAAAAGAAGTCCAATTCATCATATTTCCTCTGGGACAGCTAAGGGCAGTAGGAGTGGAGGAGATATGTGTGTGTGCATGTGCAGGCATGCATGTTTGTGTCCTTATACCCTCAGGTGACAAAATATGAAATTTTCCAGGTTAGCTTGTGGCTTCCTGTGAGCTTCCCAAGCCCTTCCATGTGAATCATTTTTGTTTGAGCTTCATTTCTCCCAGCCCACAATCTGTCTGTCGTGAGTCACACACTCTCTGGCTTTGATTTAGACTCCATCTGCTTTCTCATCCAGTCAAATCTCTGTTCTTCTGTAACACACCATAAGAGAAGTGAGGAACTTGAGCAGAACATATATCTTTATTCAGGCTAGAGTTGGGGGAGGTGTATTGACTCTAGACTCTAAATTTCTTCCCATCTTATCTGTTTCATTGCAATTGTTTGGCTAAGCTGCAAAATGTGGCAGAACCAAGTCTGTACTTGCTGGTAATAAGGTAGGGGCAGACTTGGAGAAACTTGTCCTTCCTGAGGCTGTGTGGACCCTCAGGTCAGATTTGGTCTTGGAGTGTTGTCACTCACTGTGCATTTATGGATATATAAAAGAAATGTTGTTTCTCCTCTGCTTATACATAGGAATATCACAGTTACCTGGGAAAAATAGCAGTTGTGTTGTCTCTTCTTTGCAGGCAGGGGAAGGTGACACAAAGGTAGCAGGAAGGCTGTGTTCTAATGCCTGGCAATCAGATATGTGCCCCAAACCTCTGGTGGAGGCAGGCAGCTGCTGTGAATGAGAGACTTGCCCTCATATTGCCACTGTCTTCTCACAAGGACAGGGTGACCTTCAGAGAAGTGAAGATCACTTCGGCATGGAAAGGCTGTCCCTAGATAGCTTAAACACAAGAACCATGTGTAAAAGAATACACAGTAGGCTGGTGGGCTCTGAATTTCAGAGAACAAAAGTAAATCTCTCCCTCTCCAAGAGACCAGCTATGTAGATTTCCCTCTACCATCACTTGGTTACAGATTTCCCCATCCATGACTACCATAAAAGTGAATTTGGTAAAAGGTCAGTCCTTGGAATTAAAGCCAAAAGAGAATTTTCCTAGGGAGGCTGGGCTAGATGTAACTATTTTTGACTTTCTTCTGAGACAGCCTTGGGAAAACCATCTGTCAGGTGAAACCGGTCACTCTGAATAAGATAAACTATTTTAAATATCAGGGAAGAGGATGTGGCTCACTATCCAAGGCAATACTCCCAAGAACATAGTCTCAGAGCCTAAATTTCTCCCCTGTTCCTGATAAATGAAAAAATATCCAAGGGACTGCTTGGGACTGCATCTAAGTGTCTAGACCAAAAAACATAATTGAAAGAAAAGTAGAATGTTAGAGGAAAGCTGCAGAATAGACAAAATCAAATTCTGTATACTTACTGAGGAAACCCCACAAGGACATTGAGTTAAAGCAGCATCTTATCTTTGAATGCAAAGGTTTTTGCATCTATGAAATGAAGTGACGAGACATCTCTTTGCAGGAAACAGATCAAAATCTCCTCCAAATCTAAATATGGAATAGAGAGAGATGCTGCAGACAAGGGTTGAAGTCTCTGCTTTTAGTCCTGGTGGAGACACTGACAAAAGCGAGAGCTGGAATTCTCAGATCTGAGCTATGCAGAAATATGTGGAAAGTAGGTAGGGTTGAATTACCAGGAAAAAGAGCATACTTGAGAGATAACTTGTTTTCAAAGTGTAGAAAATGTGGCTCGCCTCTGCTGTATTTCTTGTCAGCCTGCTAACACTCCATAGTTCTTTAGTTTTAAATTTATTTTAAGTTCTTGTATTTTAAGACTATAACTCTGTAAAAATTTTGAACAGTGCTTTAGAGAGACAAACACAGATATTGAAATACAGGCACATACATGCTGTTTTACTCCTCTTCTTCCAACACAGAGGATGCTCCCACGTACAATTTAAAAATTACAGAGATAGGAAAGCAAAGAGTCTTTCCTCCCTTTCAGTGCTTTTCTTAAAGCTGTGGCTGAATTCAAGACATGAGATGTAGACCAAATATATTTCCTCCCACCTGTTTTTAGGGCTTGGTTCAGCTAAAGGACAGAGGAGAAGCTCCTAACTGCACTTCCACCCAGAAGAATCCCAGAGTAAAAATTAAGAAAGAGGAAGAATGTTCTTGATGGGAATGTTTTGGGAGTGCAAGGTAAGAGCTAGCCAAAAGGATCTGTGGCAACATGGACAGGATTGCAGACAGAAGCAGCAATATGCTTTTTGGCTGGAGGTCTGGTTGGCACTGGTGTATGCAGGTCAGGTGTGACTGGAAGGATAACACCAATGGAGAATGAGAAGAGCTGCTACTCCTCCACTTTTTACATAGCAGATTGACCCAGAGCATGCTGATTGTGTCCAGCAATATTCATGTCCTCTTATGATCCTTTGTGATGTAGTGTAGACACCTCACCTCAACTGAAAGCAGAGGCCTTAAACATTATGAGCCTGCCCCTTAGCCACCTTGCAGTTCACATCTGACTCGTGTACACACCCATACAGTCCAATAACCCAACTGGTATTTGCACATAAAACAGCAAAAAATGGGCCAGTCCTGTGTTTCTTCCCCCAGCTGAATCAATCCTCTGTGGTTACCAAGAGCATCCAAAAGCTTCTGTTTGAGGAGCACGCACGAGAAGACTGGCTCAACGGAAGATCATGATGGGCTCACAGCAGTTATAAATGGACATCTTCATCCTCATCTTCATCCTCATACAGATCAGTGGAGCGTAGGCTTATGTCCTTGAGGATGTCTGAGATGTCTTCAGCAACTGGTCCTGTCAGCTCCATCTCTTCCAAATCAGTATCAGTGGCATAATTGGAGTACAGGCCTTCCCCTTCATCATGCAAGTGAGAGGGTTGTGGGGAGTGTGAGTAGGGAGGTAGTGGGCTTTCTGTCCCCAAGTCTGCTGCATTCTGTGCAGCCACCATGCAGCTGTCTTGCTGGTTCCACGCCTGAGTGGCCTGGCTGATCTTCTCACTGCTGATTGAAGTCCGGTTTGTGTCACGGAAACTGGCAAGGGGAGGGCGGAGGCGAACTCCAGAGCGTGTAGAGCCCTCTATTGCCTTCTGAAGCTATTAGAAGAGAAAAAGTTCAGAGAAAAATGGATGAGAGGGAGACTGACTCAGCCCTACACTGCACAAGTTCATCAGCTCTCAGGAATAAAGGGCTTTAAAAATAGAGTCACATCTCCACCTGTGAGGCCTGAGGAGATCATCTTTTACACAGGTATTGTAATTTTTGTTCTGTGGTAAATAACAAATTCTGCACCACTGAGAGAGTAATAGCCACTCAGTTAAAAGCTCTAGTTTCAGGAAAAGGACAAACCATCTAACATGCCTGTAAACCCCTACTCCCTTCTCTGAAAGTCATCCATTCCACTACATGGCTTCCAAAGTGTTGGGGTTGTTTAGCTTGGAGAAAACGAGGCTCAGGGGAGACCTTACCATGCTCTACAATTACCTTGAAGGAGGTCGTAGCAAGGTAGGGATTGGGCTCTTCTCCCAAGCACTAAGTGATAAGACAAGAGGAAAAGCCCTTAAGTTGCTCCAGAGGAGGTTTAAGTTGGATATTAGGAAAAATTTCTTCACTGAAAGGGTTGTAAAGTATTAGAACAGGCTGCCCAGGGAAGTGATTGAGTCACCATCCCTGGAGGTCTTCAAAAAACATGTAGAGCTTAGTGACATGGTTTAACAGCAGACTTGGCAGTGCTGGGTTAACGGTTGGACTAGTGATCTCTGAAGTTTTTTCCAACCTAAATGATTCTATGACTCAGAACTCAACTCTCAATTGAAAACATAGCGATCACAGTTATATATATTCCTAGCTGGATCCCCAACCTGTAAGTGTTTCACAGTGATTCACAGGATGACTGCAGTTGATTAGGAGATGAGAGAATCTGTACTTACCTCTTCCAAAGCCAACACTCCCCTCAGCTTCCCCATACTGGTTATGTAGGCATGGCTGAGTCCCAGTAATGAAAACAATGTATGTGTCTAAGGAAAAACACACACACAAAAACATTTTAGAGACCTTGGAAACTGGTAATGTGATATCTGGTGCTAGACCTGTGATTTAGAAATGGGAATCCCAAAGGTATACAATGCTGAAGTTACCCCAGTGAGAACTACTACTTCTATTCCCCTTTTGTAGCTAGCAAATACTACCCTTTGGTCCTTCTGCTGAGCTGTGAGTTGGGAGTGTGTTCATGATGTAGAACACATTCTCTTCCTATCCTCCATCTCCCTGTACATTTAAGGACTTGTGAAGATCCTTTTTCATTTTGGTGCTGGAAGGTGACTATCACATAGTAATATGCATTATCAGAACCTACTTAGGTTATTTATTCCAGTACTTTCCTTACCACCAGAAGCATTTTTTTAAATTTTTTTTCTTTTTTTTTCCGGAATACTTCCCGTCAAAACTTCAGCTTGTTGCTTTTACCCAGTGCAGTGGGAACACTGGAAATAAGTTACTCCCTTTCTCTTACAAAGACTTCTGAAAAAGACAGGTATCACACTACTATCAGTCTTCTGTTCTTCAGCCTAAATATACTCCATGCTTTCTGAAACTTTCAGCATTCTCAGTGCTCATCTGTGGAATATTTTTAACCTCCAATTTCTTTAAACTGAGCTGGACTCTACCTGTGGCCTTACATGAAGTGATTCTTTCAGAGCTGTTATTTGCCTTTTTCTTTAGCATCACATGAGATGCTGAATGTCATGTTCAAGTGTAAATTAAGGAAAATGTCAGTCTTCAGGCAGAAGACATTTTACCCTAGCATGAAAGAAAATCAGGCTGGTTAAATACAATTTGATCACGATAAGCTGTGCTATTCTTTCAATTTTCAGTATCGTTACACTTAGCTCTAACTATGCATACCTCAAGTAGCTTATTTATTTATTTATTATTTATTTATTCCTGCTTTTTTTGTGCATCCAGGTCAACTTATGTCTGTTATTTCAGAGTTTCTCTGAAAAAGAGCAAATTGCTCTTTTTAAAAACAGGTATGGAACCTTCTTCATTTGCACTCTTCAGGCATCCTTTCCTGTAATCCCTAAACTCTCAAATGCGAGTATTTTTCAGATTGCTTCAGTCAGTCCTTTAGAAAACACCAAACTCATCTTAAGTATATGCTAGCCTGTTCTTATTTTGCTAAAGACTGGGATAATAGTAATTAATTTAATGCAAGGCACCTGGTGACAGTTCACATTAAATAAATATTGATTAAAAACTTGTAGTGTGCGCTTTTGCTTCAGTAGACCAGTTTCCCTTTCCATTTAGTGAAACCCCAATCCTCTCTTACTCCTGATATACCAATGTAATGATTGTTTTTCCTCCAGTCATTCTGCACTGACTCTAGAAGTCTTATCACAGAATACCTCAAGTTGGAAGCGGCCAGCAAGGATCAGAGTCCAACTGCTGGCTCCACACAGGAATACTTAGGAGTTAAGTCATTTGTCTGAGAGTGTTGTCCAAATACTTCTTGAACTCCAGCAAGCTTGGTGCCATGATCACTTCCCTGGGGAGCCTGTTCCAGTGCTCAGCCACCCTCTTGGTGAAAACCCTTTTCCTAATATCCAGGTTGAACCTCCCCTGTTGCAGCTTCATGTTGTTCCCTTGGGTCCTATCATTGGACATCAGTATGACCTAGCTTCCTCTTTTCTTGTGCTTCAGGTCGATGAAGAGCCTATAATATAGGCTGGTTTGAAGAAACTTTTCTCACATGCTGAGGCAGACTCTACACCCTGAGAGAAACACTGAGAAATGCAGGAGTGTTCATTCCAGTCTTGTGCACCAACAAACCAGGGTGTATTTCTCCAGCTAATGTTCCTAGCATTATAGTAGCATATACTGCTTCTGTTAGTGTAATGTCTGGAAAATCCTAAGTTGTGTCCAAAAGCTATTTTAATAAATGTACTCAAACGTCGTAACCTCTAACCTTTCATTTTCCAGGAGACTAGTATCACACAGATACTGTATCACACAGAAAGGTACGGGAACAAAATTACGCCTGTATCTGGATGTGGAAGTAGCTGGTGATAATTATAATTGGATGAGGAGAAAGTGAGTCAATTGGAGGTGAAGAAAAGGAGAAGAAATGTCATAGACTAGTCTTGTAATGATAGATGGGGTGGAGAAAAACAGACTATGCCTCAGAGAGAGTTCTGCACCCACCTTGTGCAGGGAAGTTCTCTCCACCAGTTGGAAAGGGGAAGGGTCTATGCAGCAGCAGTCAAAGCATACATCCTTGTTCAGCTCCTCCTGTTCCCAAGCATCTATCTGACACAGGAAAGAAGGAGAATCACTCTTACAGTAATTAGCAGTGTTGCTGGTTATGTACCCAAATCAGGTCCATTTGCCTGTTAATCATTCTTCCACTCCATGTAGATTGTTCACCTGCTTTGCCCATTATATTACCCCTTTCATGTTTCCCACCCCTTCCTTGGCAGGTATCAAGTCCCTTTGTGAACAGACCAATTCCAGTACCTCTGAGGTTTTCTTGGAAGGTGAAGTATTGCTCTTTCCTGCTTAGAGAGAATGAACATCTTAGCTTTCCTTTCTGAGTTGACATTTCCATTGTCATTACAACATAATACTTCCTTTGCGCAAAGAATAAAGGAACAACATAGACCCATAGATTTAGGTGAGAAGGGAAATGCGGAGGTCTCTAGTCTAACACCCTGCTCACAACAGAGTTGACTTCAAAGCTAGATCAGATTACTCAGAGCCTTACTCAGTACATCTAGCAGAACAATCTCTTATTGTGTGAGACTTGCCCATTGTACAAGTCTCAGAAGAAGAAAATGGCTTTATCTTTGGCTTTATGTGGTAATTGCTGATGTTGTAAGAAAGAATTGCAAATGATAGGGAATGGGCAAAAGAAGCACTCACTTGACATTAATCCCATTCAGCATCCAGTCTTACCTCTTCTGGTGTCATTGTATCAATGAGTTCCACTGGCTCCTGTAGGAGAAAACACTGGTCAGGATAGATGAAGTACACAGTTTCACAGAGTACAGAAAGAAAAGATGTACACAGCCTCCTTACCCATTGTGGTCCCCTTTTTATTCCAAATAATGATTTACTAAGTTATTAGGTTTTCTTCATACTAGTATATTAAAAGGTGCACTCTATACTTCTTCCCTTGCCAAAGAACATTGGTGGAGCAATTCAGGTGCCTAAACACGGTCATGTAATACTGCTTTAGATGCTCTCAGACATCCCACATGGGGTCCAACTACTGCCCTAGAGAGGATGGGTCTCCCATAGGCTCTATATGATATCCACCAACCCTGTACAGACATTTCAAATACATAAGGGCATCTAACAAGGCACAAGACAAAAGCATCTTTTCATTTTTAACTACCTAAAACTGTTTGCCAAATGGACTACAATTGCACTTTGTTCCAGGTTAGACAGAATTATGTTTACTTGGAAAAAGATGCCCAGTCTCAGTCATGATGGTAGCCTTGACACCTGAGCACAAATAGCTCATTAGCAAGATGCACACTCTTTTACAGTAATCACACGCTTTCTTCTTGGAGGGAGCTCCCCACTGACACTGTCAGAATTCAGGACCGTAAGTATGTACACACTTTGGCCAGACTCTGAATGGCTCTGTGTAGAAGGTTCTATTTCTATCACATCCCTTCTCTCTTCAGGGTATTGCTAGGCTTTCTGTATCCCTAACCTGGACATCACTCTCTCTTTCAAGTGGATGGTTGAAAGGGCACAAGAGCTGCTGGATCAGTTGCCTCAAATTCCGGAAATTGCCTGAAGGATAAAAACAAACGTGCATAAGAGACAAGAATGAATGAGAGACAAAAATACAAAGCACCATGCCCATCTCCTTGCCCAAGGCAGGCTGGGAAATAGCACGAGGGACGTGTTAACTGTGAATGACAGGGTTCAGCCAGCCACAGTCTAGCATTCAGTTTGTAAAATAGTGGCTAGGACTTGCCAGAATAAACATTTCCATGCAATATCTTTTCCTCAAGGAGAGGACAGAAACCATTTACAAAATAGCCCTTGTGGATGATAGTCATAGATCAGTGACCCTGAGGAAAAAACAGAAGCAAGACTACCAGGACAGTAAACAATCTGATACAAGGGAGAAACTGCTGTGAGTAGAGGTTTCTGCAATCTATAAGGAAAATGTGATTTAGAGGATGAGTATGAAAAGGAAATTTGAAAATTACTTCAAAGACTAAACATGTCAAAAGGACAGAATGTGACAGGTACAAAAGGGTGAGAAGTGTACGCTGGGCTAACAGTGTAATGGTTGAAATGAAAATGACTGCAGAGCTATTCTCCTAGGAAGGGCAGTCAGGAATTAGAAAAGGGGAGAAGATAGGGTTTGGTGCTATTGTGAAGTGAACAAGGCTGTGGAGGAAAATCAGTTGGAAAAAACAACAGTTCTGAGCCAAACTAAAAATGATGGTAGGGAAAGCCTTTTGAAGTCACCCCTGCTATGTTTCCTCTCGTCACTCCTTGATCACTCAGCACTAGCTTCACTTAAAGGGTCTCACACAATGTCCTTGTTTTGATATGATTATTTTTATGATTTGGTAAGGAAGGTGAATGGCTGTTCCACCACTCTACTGCCATGGTAGCATAATACAGATTTTCCTATGCCTTAAAGGTTTGGTCATACATGAGTGGTGTTAAGAATCCAGAATGTGCTATATGCTATATTATATGTTAACCTTTGGGTGTCTAAAAGCATGAGCCAGAGCCCTATTCTCTGTATTTGTTCTCAAGATTTGGCTACACCACTGTGCTTACTCACTGTCTGCATATTTCAAGACACATAAAGGAAAACAAACAAACAGCAAACAAACAAACACAAATAAAAAAGCCACCATCCTGTATCAAATGTACGTGATATAGGAATCATAAATGAGATATGAACACAGTCTTGGAAACATAGGTCATAAAGGTAGAGCAGCACAAAAAGAACACAATGCATCGGTATTTGTCCATCAAATTAATGTAGCTGAAACAAAGAGATGTGCATCCAAGGGAGGAGTTGTTCAGTTTTGGAGATGGTTGAGCAACTCCAAAAATAAATACAGCTGTTTAGCTCTCAGGCTTCTTTTCCCAGGAAGATTAATTCACAGGGTGAAGAGATCGGACCCTTCCATGCAGAACCTTCAGAAAAAGTCAAAGGAGATGTTATTGCAAATGATGGAGTTGGGAATACTGACAGAGAGAGAGCAGCCTGAGTGGACCTACTTTTGCCATGCTCTCTGGGGGATCACAAACAGAAGATAATTTCAGGTATGTTACACCGACGGTGAGGTGCATTTACAAAGTGCCTTTAATATAGGAAAAACAGAGAAAGCTGACAGACCAATTCCTTCTCTCAGTGTCTGGGAAGCCAGCACGTTGCACAGACACATACACACAGCAAGCTTTAAGGTTTCCATAATGTAGCTAAGATATGGCTGGGGCATGCCAGAAGTTACCATACCTGGGCGTTGCTGTGGCTCCAAAATTTCGTGTGTTTGTTTAACAGGACTTGTTGGGCCGTTGGGCTCCTCTGGGTAACTAGAAGTGGGAGTTGGTGGCAGGGGCAGCTGTTATTGAAAGGAGAGAAAATTAGATCCACCCTGTGTCATTTCTTTCTCAGCCTCTCCAAATGTCTTGCTGCTGCTTAAGCAGTCTTTATGAAGTCTCTTCTCTTCCCCCTCACCTCTGCCTTCTCATCTGTATCCTCATCCTCATCAACATAAGCAAAAGACTCATGCTTCAGCTTTGGCGGGGTTGCCCCTGATCCCTTACTGTGTCCATTGTAAGGTGCCTCAGCTAGCTTCTGCTGCATTTCTCTGTTGAGGCACCGTCGCCGTTCTGGGCTGATATGTCTCTGGAGGAGTGCCTGCAGTTCAGAGCGCTCCACAGACCCCAGTAGGATCATGGTCTCTGCATAACAGAATAGAGAAACAGTTAAACCCCCTCAAGGTTTTGAATGTCTCATGCTACATGCTGCCCCTTCCTCCTTCCAGTCTCTTCAAAATGCTCTGACTAGCCCTATCATGAGCTATAAAGGAGGCACTGACCAGCCCTGTTAATTGCTGCTAATATGCTGTGAGGCTCTGGGAAGCTAACCATCAAGCTGTGCCACCTCTCAGCACCACATCAGGCTCTTTACTTATACATGATCCCTCCCCGTTGTCAAAGTCCCCCCACACCTCTTTTACCTGCTATATCTTCTTCTCTCCCCACACTCCAGCCTCCCTTGCTGACAAAGCTGAAACAACCTTCTGTCATACATGATACATAGTGGAAGATATTTAGGATTATTATTATTTTTTTTTTTTTATGTAGTAGGTCACACTATCTTCTTCAAAGTGTATAATTTGAGAGCTAGTTTCTTTGATTCTGAGTTGAGACAGTGTTCAGGAAGGACTAGTTTCTCCACTTTGCTGACCTGGTGAGTCCACCAAAGGCAAAGTCTTAACAGTGGTGCTTTGGAGCAGAGTTTGCAAGTCTCGATATTTACAGTTGGAGGAGACGAACTTCACATCTTGAACCATAATATCTTCAACAAAGACATTGTATTTGCTGTGAATTTATGGACAACAAAGTTTAGAGTTAGCATATTAAAAATGTCTAGCAGATAAATTCCTCAAAGAAACACATAAAATGATCACTTCTTTAAAAAGTGTTCTCTATACAGTTGCTAAATAATCTTCTGTAAGAGTAACCAAGGAGGTCTTTGCAACAGGATCAACACAGATTAACTAGATTTTCATTACAGTTGTATTTCACTCCATTACTCCCCATGAAAAAATTACATGCCTTTCTATGCACATACATATATATGTTTTATATATACATACCTATGTATATTATATATGCTATATAGAGAAACATGTATATGAATAACTGAACTTTGTTTTAAGCAAACTATCTAAATAAAATACTTCAAAAATTTTCGGAGAAAAAAATCCCAAACACCAAAACTTCCAAACTGAAGCAATTTGGTAATATTTACAGAAATTCAGTAATATTGCAGATGATTCAAACCTGTGCTTTCTGTGAAAAAAGAACTTTTTCTCCATTTTTGTGTATGAACCTTACTTTTACTACACCTCTTTTTTTTTTTTTCCTCACCCCAGGCCTATTCTGCTTTTTTATTTTCTTTGTAGCTCAGTCTCTCTGCCTCCTTTTCATGACCTTTTCTTCTGCCATGATCTCACTGTTATGTTTTACTTCTTCACCACTCCCTACACCCACTTCAGTTTTTCTACTATACCTTATATGATTCCAGCCCAGGTCTGGCAGGTAAGGCAACTTCTTCACCTGGATGATGCTGTCATAGAGGCTGGGTTGCAGACTCTGGGCCACCATGTTGGCAAGAATGACAGCTACCATCATGGGCAGGATGTGAGAAATTTGACCTGTCAGCTCAAAGCAGATCACAGCAGTGGAGACAGTGTGGCTGACTGCTCCTGTCAGAGCTGCTGCACCTTTCCCAGGTAGGGTAGACAAGGAATTGGGAGAGAAGAGGAAAGACTGTCATATAGAAACAGAATATCAAGTCAGCCAGAAAAGATATGGAGATGGGACCAGGTGAAGAAAGAGAAAGACATAAAGACTCACCAATGACAGCATACCCTCCAGGTAAGATTTTGTAAACAATGCCATCAAAGAGGATCCCATCAGGAAAGAGTGATGCCATGATTTCCCCAATAAGACGTCCAAATGCAGCACCTGGAAAATATCACCAGCAATTATGGAATTAACATATAAGGAGCACCCAGTCTGTGCTGTGCAGATATGCTGGGCAAGCACTGGAGTACTTTCTAACAGAAACAAAATCAAAACTTACATTAAAATAACACTAGGGATTAAAGAGTAGCTCTCCGTTACAAAATATGGAAGTTAAACTCCAAGGGGAAAAAAAAGTGCTAAGATAAGTAAATACAGTTGAACCCTCATTCTTCCTTAGACACACCAAGTGTGAAGGTATTTGTGATTCCCAGCCAGGAGGAAAATTTTTTTAAAAGGCAGAGTACTTTGTGTCATGTCAGTTAAGATCACAGTTGGGGACCTTCATGTACTCATTCTATAAATGTCTAAACACTAAAATAATAGGCTTACAGAAAGGTTTAGGTGGGAAGGGACCTCTGGAGGTCTTTGATCTGACCCCTGCTCAAAACAGGGCTAATTTAAAAGTGAGAACAGGTCACCCAGGACCTTGGCCAGACCAGCTTTAAAAGTCTCTAGGGATGGTGATTCCCCAACCTCTTTCTGGAAACCTTAACCAGGGAAACATTTTTTTTCCCCTAAGTCTCTTAGAATTTCCCTTGTTACTTGTGCCTTTTACCTCCTGTTTACTATGTGCCTCTGAGAAGAGTCTTTCTATCCTCTGTATACGTTGCTGCATTAGATGGTGAATTAGATGGTGAAGCCTAGAGTCAGATTTCATCTTGGCCTTCTCTTCTACAAGTTGAATAATCACAATTTCTTCACGCTGGCCTTCATTTTGTGCTCCAGCTCCTCAGCAATCTCAGTGGCCCTACACTAGACTCACTGCACTTTGTCAAAATTTCCTGCATAAGTGGACACAAAATAACGTAGTATTCCAGAATTGTCCCAAAAATACTGATTGCTGGGAAATAACCATTTTCTTTGTCTTGCTCTCTGGACTTTTCCTACTAAAGTCTTGCTTGTTGTTAGCCTTCATTACTGCAAGGGCATGCTACTGACAGGTTCAGTTGTTGCCTTCAAGAACCCAGAGGCTGTTAACATAGTTCATTTCATTTAATAGCTGTGAATATTAATGCTGAATGTCATGAGTTTGTGTTTCTTAGTCTTTTTTTTTTTTTGTCTTGGAATTAAAAACAGTTAAAAAACAATAAACCCCCATACGTCACCATGTCACCATACTCCAGTCAGAAGAAAGAGAAAAAGGATTAAGTGGTATTGCAGGTACTAATTTTGAGATTGTTTCTTCTCACTGGGCTTCAGGAGCAAAAGGAACAGCTATTACTAATTGTAGTATGAAAGTTTCTTTGTAGGTAGAAAGGCAGAGAAATGAGAAGGCCATGACATAGCATGCCTTCCCACAGCTTGGTTTCCCTTATGTAAAAGGACAAGAAAGTCCTCCTCAGCATTTGCATTTGAGGGCATGGGAAAGGACCCCCCTCAGCAGAGGCTCGGAGACTGGTATATGAACTACTAACTGAGCTTGTCATAGGCAGTGATAAGCAGACTCCTCATCCTCTAGAAGAAGCCTGCCAGGTACCTATGCACTATCTCTCTCATCCTTTCCACCTGTCAGACCTATACACTACAACACAAAATTCAAACTCACCCAGAACAAAAACAGGCATGAAGCCTCCACAGGGGATTGGCATTGTAGTAGCAATGACAGACATCCAGAACTAGAACAGAGGTAGAGGATGCAGTTGTTAGTGAGCAGCGATAGCATTTCCAGCAACCCCACTCTACTGCCAAGCTGGTGAATCCATAGTGAGATGAATTCTGGGGGATGTGGCAGTTCAGCCAGGAAGTGAGGGGTAAAGGGTCTGTGGGGTGTGAAGGGGAGCTGGAAGAACTCTGGCAACACACCAAAACTGATGTAAAAGACCTCTGGGTGACTGCTATGGTGACAGGGAAGCCAAATCACCAAGAGAATGAACATGAGAATTCCTTTGCCATGGACCTCTGAAGGTGAGATTTCCTACTGCTTGTTTTTGTTTGTTTTTTTTTGTTTGTTTTGACGTTTTATAATAAATAAATACATTTTATTTTTATTTTATAGAACAAGGTTTTCAAAATTTCATAGACTCAGAAAATTTTCACCGTGAGGGAACTCTAGAGGTCTCTCATTCAACTCCCTGCTTCCAGAAGGGCTAATTCCTAAGTTAGATCAGTTTTCTCAGGACCTTGTCCAATTGAATTCTGAACATTTTGAAGGATGGAGATTCCCCAGCTTTTCTGAGCAGTTGTGTCACTCCTGACTCACACTAAAGGGAGATTTTTTTCCTGAAGTCCACCTGCCATGTTTCACTTTTTATAGCTTGTGCTGTTGCCTCTTGTCCTCTCACTATGTTGGGCAAAACAATGAAAATCTGTCTTGATAGAATAGAATAATTTATTTGGAAGGGCCCTATAAAATCAAGTCCAACTGCCTGAATAGTCTCAGGACTAACCAAAATTTAAAACACGTTAAAAGCATTATCCAGATGCCTCTTAAACTCTGACAGGCATGGGGTATCAAATACCTCACTAGGAAGCCTGTTCCAGTGTTTGAACACCCTAATGGTAAGGTAATTTTTCCTAATATCCAGTCCAAACCTCCCCGGCGCAGCTTTGTGTGGTTTCCTTACATTCTATCATCTGTTGAGAAGAGACCAACACCTTCCCCCTCTATTTCCCCTCCTCAGGAAGTTGCACAGAGCAATGAGGTCACCTCTTATCCTCCTTTTCTCCAAACTAGACAAACAAAGTGTCCTCAGCATAGGACATGACATCCAGCCCTTTTACCAGTTGGTTGCCCTCCTCTGCATGTATTCAAGTATCTTAATATCATTTTTACATTGTGGAGCCCAGTACTGTACACAATATTCAAGGTGAGGCCACACCAATGCTAAATATCGATCACTTCTTTTGACTGGCCAGCCATGCTGTGTCAAATGCACCCTAAAATGTGGTTTGCCTTCTTGGCTGACAGTTAGTGCTGAGGCTGATCCAAATGCTGACTTAGACCAGCACATATAGTCTTCTTCTGGATGCAACAGCCTGAATGGGACTCAGGATAGATATACCATGTAGTCCATCCTCCTTTTATTCAAGTAAATGAGACCTTATCTGTTTGGTACACCATAATCAGAATTACGACAGAAGCAGAACCCTCAGCTGCCTGTCAGAAATTTGATAAAGTGTTTTACTTTAGATGGAATCAGCTTTGTCAAACATTAATGCCCATTTCTGATCTATTGAAATATTCAACTGATATTTCAAGGTGGCCTCAGCTCTTTTTGTTCTTAAGAAAAATCAGCATTTCTATGATATTTTTTATACACACACACACACACTGGCCTGGAAAACCTCTTTCTTGGCACTTGGATTTTGGAATATAATGACTACTTCTTTCAAATCTCTTCTCTTGCTCTGTGATGTATCAGTTACACAGTTAATCCTTTCAGAGGCTGAACGGATGCAATTTCTATGGGCAATGTTAGGTCAGAACATTGAATCTGCTGCTGCTTTCCTGGAATTGAGCAAAGCTGGTCTCAGCTACATTCCTCCACTATGCTAGAGTACTACTAACAAATCCTTGAGCCTCATGCACATATAGATAATTTTTGTCTCCTGTCTGTAGTCAGGAGTATCAAATAGACAGTATCACACTTTATTTAGGCCAAATATAAATTATCTGAGAGTTTTTTTACTCCATTACTTGTTTTACCAGATCTTGTGAGACTTGTCTCGATGTAGTCTTTTATTGCCAGCCACTACACAGTGGCTCCTGAAACTCATTCAGCAGGATACTTGAGGACGATAAACTGGGGAGTAGTCCAGGAGGTAAGTGAATTAAGGCCAGGAAATTATTCCCTAATAACATTGTTAATTTTGCACTCATGGTGGGCAAACATCACATCAAAAATGTAAGACTCCATTTCAGTCATAGTGTTTCATTCAATGCCAAGCAGCTCCCCATTGTCAGATAACATCATTTTACAAAGTACCAGGAACATTCACTCTGACTGGAAAAGGCTTAATGAGCTAGATTTCCTTACCTTCATGAGAAAGAATAGCAGGATGATGATGAAGACACTGACTTTGGGGTGGATCCAGGCAGCAGATTTACCTAGGATCTGGGGGTCTCCTGTGTGTTTTGCCCAGGTATAGTTATCAAAGAGAGAGCTGATGGCTTCCCGTGGCATCAACTACAGAGCAAAAAAAACAGGGATAAACTGTGAGATTATACAGAATAAATATTCTACCTCTGTTCCAAGAAAATTGAGATGTTTACTTCAGTAATTCATGATTATGAGACTTAATTCACATTTTTAATCTTCAGGAAGAGAAGAGTGACTTTACTGGAACTGGTGAAAGGATAACTAATTCTGCACGTGGGGTAACATCTTTTTAACTGCTTGCTTAGAAGAGTGGACCTTTTCCAAGTTTTATATGAAGGGGACAGCAGAGATCACAAGTCTCAGAGTACAGTCCCTCTTCAGTCCAAAGTTCTCCTAAGTTTTTCTTCCCCTTTCCAGGATGTAAGGCTATTGGGGCATAGGGGAAGGGAAGGCTGCTCTACAGAAGTACACAGAATTGAAAATATACTTCCCACTCTCACCTCTCCTGCCATGAACTGTCCAAACCCTGGAGGAAAGGTCACGGTTGCTATAAGGAAGGATATAACCCCAGGGTATATGAGGCGGCTGGGAAGAAAGAAAAGTCTGTTAAAATATAACCTCACTTTTTTTTCTTGTAGCAGTATCACTTCAGGATTATAAATGCTATTCCCATGAAAACTCTCTGTCACATCTGTATCCATTACTTTGGAATTGTGTAACTGACAATTTAATGCCCTGCTCCACTGATCATCATCATTCATAGAGAGTTCAACTGACAGCAAAGCCATTTTTCCCATCAGGATTATTGTTAAGGGGAACAAGGGCGGGATGTACAAAATGCATAGTGTTGAATGTACAGTGGTGATGTGTTTTTACAACTGTGTGGTGACCCATTATCAAAAGCCAGCCTTTTCTCCAGTTGCGTCCTGATTCAGTTTTGCCTTTTCATCCCTCATGCAATATATCCTGTCCTAGTGTGTTTCCCCTTCCCCCCATACATTTTGGCATGCATCCTTTGTTGTATTAATTCTTATGGGAAAATACTGCTTTACTTTCCTTTGAATTCCTGACCAACACACTTTTTGGGAAGTCTCTGTAAGGCCTTTGCTGCTAAGTGCTTTATTTCATTTTGCATTTATCTTCCATACTGCAATTCACACCTTTCAGTTGCTATCAGTTTCTCCTTCCGTTTATTAAGTATGCAGTGATTGCAATACTGTAGTACATTCTTTACTTATTTGTCTACATTTTGATTTTAAAAGTATTTCAGATTTTAAAGATGCAGTTATATTTCAGTTGTTTTAAGTTTCTTAAAATATAAACGTTAATTCTTTCTTTTTAAAAAAAGAAAAAGATTAAAAAAAAAAACAACACAAAAACCAGTGCCTCTTAAGAAACACGACCATTGATTTTCTGATTGATTGGACATTTCCCGTCCAATCAGTAGTTTCCTTTGTCATCTTAATAAATATTACAGAATCCCTTTTCAATCAAGATGCTCTTTGAAATTATTGGGGCTGATCTAGAAGAAAATCCAGATCAGAATATCTTCTTTTGATATTTGCAGATATCTTACTGTGATATAAATTCAGTTTCTCTTAGTTTTACTATCTTACATTTGAAATAGTCCTACTAGCTTCCAGAAAGTATTTATTACTATCCTACATCAGTAGGGTATCCAAATCTGGTCTCTAAAAGAGAGCATCTTCAAAGGCACTCACTATTTGGTGAGAAACTGGCTTAGAGCTGTATGACGCCGGATGCATAGGACCACTTGACGATTAAGATAAACAAAAAATGCTCCAAGGAATCCAGAACATATCCTAAAGTGGAAGAAATGAAACAAAATCATACCAAACAACAGAAAACACGTAAACAACCAACCAAAAACTGAGTTTAAATATTTTTCATCTTCATCTATTATGACATCTTTTAACTTCATAACCTGCAGTAACTCACTTGAAGACTGACTCCCTGATGAAAGGGGAAAGGTGGTTTTGGATTTCTTTGTCACATGCTGAGATTTTTCTCTTCAATTTTCTCTTAGATGGAGAAATCTCATGTCAGGATATGATGTCCAATTCCAAGACATGGCAAGGTTGCTACTTATTTCTAGCTGTTCCCTTCCTTTTCTATGCCCTGGCCTAGAAAGGCTTCCAAAGATGCCTTGTACAGATGCACATGTACTTAGATGCACATGAATACATACACACAGCTGTATCAGTGAAGAACAATGAATGAACCATGACTCTGTAGGCAATATAGTGTGATAATGTTTTTACCTCAGCTACAATTTGTTGAATACAGGGTTTGTTAGTAGTTCAGGTGAGAATGAATGTACAAAGAACTAATTAGTACTTGTATTTTTGTGGCTGTCTCTAATTTTAACTGTTCAAATACTTGGATGACAGGAATGGTATTAGGATCTACAAAGAAAGACTGACAGATTTTAGTGGGGTCTGGAGAAGAGCAGCTCATCGAAGACATGTATTGTCAGAACTTAAACATCAGGTTGGAACAGGAAATAGTAAAAAAGAAAGGGAGTTTGACTGATTCAGCAAATTATACATCTACATCAAATATACGAAGTTGCACACTGGGGGTGGGGGTGGGGATGGGGGTGAGGTGGTGTCCAAAGCCATGACATGCATATTTAGAAGCAACAGGGCAGATGAGTGCCACTACGAATATTGAGCACACCAATTCTCTCCATAGGCAAGAAACTTAAGCTCAGCCACCTCAAGAGCACATATACCAATGCATGTATTTTGGGCAACAAACAGGAGGAACTGGAGTTCTATGTTGAGTCTGAGATTTATGATATAGGAATCACATAAACTTGGTGGGAAAACTCACTTGACTGGAAGACCACTATGCATGGCCACTGTCCTTTGGAAAGACAGGATGGGAAGAAGAGGCGAAGTTGCACTTTATGTAAAAGATGTTTGAGTGGATGGAGATAAGCTATGGAGACCATGAAAAGTTCTATTGAGTTCTTTGGATTAGGATTAGAGGGACTGTTACTAAGGCTGATCTTACTTTAGGTATATTGGCTGTAGATGTGCTCTACCTAGACTTCAGTAAGGCTTTTGACACCATTTCACACAGCATTCTCCTGAAGAAGCTGGCTGCTCAAGGCTTGGACATGTATTTGATTCATTGGATTAAAAACTGGCAGAGTGACTGGGCCCAGAGAGTCTTGGTGAATGGACATAAATACAGGTGGATGATGGTCACTAGTGGTGACCTCAGGGCTCAGTACTGGGGCCAGTTCTCTTCAATATCTTTATCAATGATCGGGATGAGTAATGCACTCTGCACTTTTCCTCATTGAACTTCATGAAATTATTACCAGTCCACCTCTCCACCCTGTTGAGATCCCTCTGGGTGGCTGCGTGGCCCTTGGGTGAATCATCCACTCCCCCCAGTTTTTGTGTCATCCATGAATTTACTGCGGGTCCACTCTACCCCATCATCGAGATCATTAATGAAGGCGATCAAAGGGCTAGAGAGCCTGCCTTATGAGAAAAGACTCAAGGAGTTAGGTCTTTACATCCTGGAGAAGAGAAGGCTGTGGTGGAATCTCATCACTGTATTTCAGTATTTAAGGTTTGGTTACAAAGAGGACAGAGGTTCTCTCTTCACCAGGAGACCCATGGAGAAGACAAGGGACAATGAGTACAAGCTGCAGTGAGATAGACTTCATCTTGATATATGAAAGATTTTTTTTACAGTGAGATCAGTCACTGGAACAGGCTCCCCAGGGACATGGTAGAATCTCTGTCAGTGAAGGTTTTCAAGGTGCAAGTGGACAGGGTGTTAAATAATCCCACCTAGGCTCCCTTTTCACACAGAAGGTTGGACCAGATGATCCCTTCGAGGGCTCCCTTCCAAGCTGGGCTGTTCTATGATTCAGTGATCATATGATTCTTGTGCCTATGATCCTAATTCCTTAGGCCTACGTTCCTGATCCTAATAGAGCCAAAAACATATAGCATTCTATGATTCCTATACTCTACCTTAATTAGGCCTGGGTAAATAGGGCATAATACTCAAAGGTGAAGTTAAAAAAAAAAAAAAAGAGTGCATTTAAATTTGGTAAGAGAAAGTGTTATTTTATGTGGCAAATAATTAAGCCACAGAATACTGTGGATAAACAAGTAACATATTCATTCTATTCATTTTTATAATGAATGGAATTTTTCATTGTTATATGTCCTACAGTTTTTTACTAAATCTCATTCAAAGATGATTTTAGCTTATATAAATTTTTTTTTGAAAAATTCCTGCTTGATTACTTGAAATTGCATAGGAACAAGCTAAAACTAAATATAAAACTGCTCACAGGAAAACATATGTTCAATGAGCTTCTCAAATATTTCAAGCCTGCACTTATCTAGCACTACTGTTAAAATATGCCTTCTGCAACTGCAGAGTGAATTGAGTTTCTTTGTAATACTTTATTTTAAAAAGTACATTACTCCATTCCTGGCTATCAATTTGTCAATAAAATAGAGGTGCTCCTTCTGCATGCATTTTGCAACTTATCAACATTTGCTGACACAGAAGAACAAGATCTACCTTTTTATAGTGCTTAGTCTGGCTCATTTTTTGTGCTACTTGAAAGTGAAGAAGTATGTTGAACAGAAAGAGAGCTCAACTTTGAGAATGGATGTTAAGAGAATTTGGAACATTCCAAGTTGGCATCAGGACTTCATCCAAGACTGTACAAGTCTCTCTCTCTCTCTTTTTGTTTTTTAATAGCACATTGGACAACCAGACATTTGAAAGCATTTCACAACCATCTCATACACCTTTCATAGCCTGTGTGCAGTACTGCAAAAAACAAACAAACAAACAAACCACCACCAAAAACAAACAAACAAATAAATAAACAAACACACCAAACCAAACCAAACCAAACCAAACCAAACCAAACCAAACCAAACCAAACCAAACCACCATCACCACCACCACCACCAAAAACTGAATGACTGATCTTAACAATTTATCTGTTATCACTGGATCCAATTACAGTTAAGCTATCTTTGTCAGCATATCAAGTGTACCAACTTCTCTTGGAAAGGATAACCTTTCTGATCTTGTAGATAGGAAACTCCCTGGTTAAATGTTTTGTCCCATTCCCCCCTAGATTCTCTGAGTTTTTTTTCTCTTTTTTCCCTGTATGCTTTTGGAGCATTCCATTGGCATGTACTCACTGAGCAGGTCTTAACAAACTAAATATAACTTTCTAGATATCAAAACTAAAGAAGTCTAGACCTTGGTTTCAAAACTAAGTAAGTCTTGACCTTGGCAGAGCTGTTCCCAAAAGGTAGAAAATAGAGATGCAAATTATTCTTGACATTTCAAGCAATTCCTCTTAATCTCCAACACAGGCTCTCATAGCATTTCTGCTTGGAGATTGCAGAAACCTAAGTTGCTGTTTCGTTTCTTCACAAATAGACTTCATCTCATCAAGATCTGGACCCGTAAGCTCAAGATGAAAAAGATAACAGCTGACAAGTGAAAAGGCGATACTTGGATCAGGTCATTTGGCCATGCCCTCAAAATGGCTAGAGGGCCATTCAGTAAATTTATACCCGTAATATATATACCCATCATTATACACATTTATACCTTAGACCAAATTAGACTTCCTCTTTTATTTTATTTTTATTTTTAATTTTATTTCCTGTGGAACTTAATTTTTGATAAAGATACATGGGGAAGAAATGACATGTGGGTAATACCCATTACCCACATGTTCTTTACCTATTGTGCTACATGGGCACCACTGCTGAAGGAAGAATCCCAGCAAGAAGAGGTCTTTTCAGTGAAAATCAAAATGTCGGAAAGGGCAGTTATTCTGTTATGCAAAAGAATTCCTATCAGAGCTTACTTGAAATCCTTTGTAGAGTTCCTGGGAACTTACCCTATTACAGCAAATGCTGGCAGCTCTTGCAGATCGAAGGGGAAATCCATGCGAAAGTTAGTTCTGAACAGGGCTGTGATGGTAACTGTGTGAGAAGAAAGAGGTAGAACAGGAAAGGGAATAATGAGGTGAGAAGTTAAATACCATGAAAGCTGGGAGTAGAGATGGGAACTAGTTGTATACATGCCCTTGTATGGTTTCATGACATTATATACAATATTACAGATATGCAGACTGCTCTGATTTTGTTAGTCTCTCTTTTTAAATACTTGCAACTGTAGCACTCTTGACAGTATAGATTTGTTTTCAGAGAACGTACATATATTTTTAGCTACAACCCCAGATTTGTAAAGGGCTTTCTATTTCTTCTTTTCTTCTACCAACCATTCTTTAGGCAGTAAAAGCTCTTCTCAGTGCACTCACTGATTTAAAAACTCTTTGCAGAGGCAGGCAGTGCTCACTTATCTGGAGAAGCTGTGTCACAGACAATTGTGATTGCCTTCTAGAAGCAAAACTCATACCATCTCCAAAGTCTTATATGCACAATTTTTGCCTGGTGCCAAAAGAATAAACGTCTTAGGAATCCCAGGGAAAAGATCAACTATGCTCCATTTTTTCCATCTCACTTCCACTGGTTGTGTTTCACTCCTAAAATGACTCAGATGTCGAAAGCTGTCCTGCTTTTACCTGGAGGTATGAGTGTGGAAGCAGTAAATAACTATATGCTAATAGGTGAAGTTCAAATGGCCATCCAGTGCAGAATGGAAATGAAGCTCAATGAGTATGGATATAAATAAAAACATGTCCAGAATCAAGGAATTATTTGCACAATGAGAAAAACAAACAAACAAACAAACAAACAGTGAAATTCTAGCATAATATGGTAATTAAGATATATATATATAATATATATATAGTGTAATATATATATATATATGTATTTTTTTCCCAAACAAGACCAGGCTTAGAGCAATGATTTAATCAGATCTCTGTAGGTTAGCAAGATTAACAGGAATGGTGTTTATTTACATTATTATTAAGATAAAGATTATTAATTTAGATTATTAAGAGGCTCTGGAGCCATATGATTGAATGGTGAAAGGGAAAATATTATCATGGATCAGAAACTAGCTCAGAGAGAGGAAAAAATAGGTTTATCTTGTTAGATGTGTAATGATACATGTCACAATAGACATGTAATGGGCTGCAAACTGTCCTGTTAGGGCTCTATGGTGTTGAATGGATTTCTTTAGAGATCAGTATTGGATGTGATTATGTTTAACATCTTCATGAGTCTCCTGGATGATAGGGTGGAACTCACTCACCAGTGAGTTTGCTGACCACGTCAAACTGGGGAGGGAGAGAAGGGAACGGTTGATAACCTGGAGGACTGGGCAGCTGTTCATTCAGAATGGCCTCAGCAAACTGGAGGAGCTTACCAGTTGGAAGATCACAAATGCAACAAAGACAAATATTTAGTCCTGCATCTGGAATGGCAGGTGCATCAGTACAGTCTGGGAACCTAGTCAACAAAAAGAGCTCTGCACAAAAAGACCAGTAGGTCCTGGTGGGAACTAGTGTTCAATGTGTGTCCTCGTGTCAATGAAGGCTAACAACATATTGCGTCACATCAGCAAAAGCACAACCAGAAAATTGAGGTATTCCCTTTTATATGGCACTGATGAGGCCACGTCTAGAAAACTTGGTACAAAAGAAATATTTCAAAACTGGAGACAGTCCAGTGGTGAGCCCCAAGATGGTCCAGAACATGGGGCACACAATGCACAGGAAGAGACTGCAGGAACTAGGTATATTCAGCTTGAAAACGAGAAGGCCAAAGGAGGCTCCAATAGCTATCTCTTGCTACCCCATGGGGAGGTTGTAAACACACAGTGAAAGGAAAAGAGGCATTGGTCACAGCTTATATTATATGTTATACATATATATATTATATGTGCCTACCTCACACAAAGGCATTCTGAGTCATAGTAGTATTCACACAGAAAACTAGTGCAAAGTCACCAGTTTACCTACCAAGTGCATAACTTTTGACAGCAGACAAGACTAGAGATTATGAAGACATGAGAGAGGGCCCTAATAAAAATTGTTGCATGAACAATGACTGAAAAGACTGGGCTTGTAACTTTCAGAAGAAAATGAGAAAGAGAAGACATGAAAGATAAGTCAGAGCACGCGTGATGAAAGACCATAAAAATAATAGATGTCTGGTCTAGACAAAAGTTTCTAATTCTCTAATATGAGGATGAAGACACTGACCATATAGACAATGAAAATTCAGAACTATGAAAAGGAATCATTTTCCATAGACAATTTGATCATGGAAATTTTTAACCCAGTCAGCCACTGAAGCACAATATAAGGAGCCATTCATATTGGTGTTAAAGCTGCTTGGATGATTTTGAAGAAGGGACAATAAGTAAGATGCTCCAGGATTAAGCTGGTTTCTAATGATTTAAGAGATCAGCAGGGGAGTTAGAGTAGATGAAGTGAAGGATAGGGCATTATCTCCTGTCATCTGTCTTCAAATTTCTTATATCTTTCTCTGGAAAGAACAGAGAGAGGTGTTCTTCTGACAGATCTGATAGTTGAATACACCTTAACACGAGGCAGTATTTCACAGACAAAGACATAGGCACTCTCTATATTCAAGACAGTAGAGTATTCAAGCCAAAAAATGTTTTAGCACAGAAAAAATCCAACTCTGTGAAGTCATTAAGTTTTAAGAAAGGGAAGTGACCACATGAAGCTAATACCAGAAAAACAGATAAAAGTGTAAGAATAAAAGAGATATATATGTTATTAAAATGAGAAGTTTACAAAGAGATAGCAGTCTTCTACATCAGCTGGAACTTCATTCCCACAGTATCTGCAATGGTTTTCTGAACAAGCTTATTCTATGCTATTTCTGTCTGCACAAATATTGCACTCATCCCTTTCAGTTGAGACACTTATTTTTTTCTACCAGAGCTACAGTTGAAGCAAGTACAATTTGACCTTTCAGTACTCAGGAACTTCAGTCAGACCCCAACAGTTTTGCAGCCTCCTAATCATTCTATCATCCCAATTTTTGAGACTACTTTTTGCTTTGTTTGCTTCTAGTCAAGAGGTGACTAAAGCAGACCATGGTGTTTCCAGTGGGGCACAGCAACATACTCTGCAATAGGTATTACCTCCTCTGTGATGAGATACCTCTATGTTTGCAGCCTTGATGTTATGCTGACCAGATGCAAAAAATCCCACCTCAGACACTCTCTTACTTGATGGGAAATCATATTCTGTCATTTTTTCAGTCATATACCCAGCACGCAGGAATAGGTTGGGTTATAATCTTAATGATATAACATGCTTCTTTTTCTCTTTCCTTCTATACTGCTAGACATTATATGTCATGGCAGAAGTTTCAAACATCCTAAAAGTTTATGGCTTTGAGAAAGATGGAAAATAATAAATTTATAGAACAACGTTTGTACAAAGAGAGTAGGAATGATTTTTAGCTTACCTGCATCCTTGTTCCAAACAGCAAGGACTCGGAAAATGAAGGCACTAAAGGTAGCTGCAAAGAAACCTCTCCAATAGTTGCGCACAGCAAAGTAAGTAGAAGTGACCTCAATGCTGAAAAGGACCCCTAGAAAGAGTTGGAAAGGGAGCAAAGTTAAAAAGTTAAATCAGAAGTGTAATGTCAGAAGCACAAGAGAGACTTCTAAATAGTCTTCTAAAGCTGTGGTATACAAACTTCTTTGATCACGTATCCTATCAGTAAAATATTTTTGAGTATGTACCTCAATATATGTATATTTATTTATAAATGATAAACATGTCCTACTGTACTAACATATTGGGTACATTATAAAGCATACACAAAAATAAAAATTAAAAAAGGATAAGATGATGAAATAGAGAATATTTTAAGAAAAATTTATTTCATTCATTAATGGTACAAAAAGCTTTTTGTTCTCACAAAAGCTTTTTTGTTCTCACAAAAGCTTTTTGTTCCCGGTTTAACTCTTTGTGATACAGTGATTCAAAGGTCTAGTTCTAAGTTCAGTTTATTTCAGTACTTGGTTTTAATGGTTGTCAGAGCTGAAAAAGATGCTGCAAGAAGATTGAAAGGGAAGAAGTACATCCTTCATTGCACTTACTAAATCATGATATTCATTTTTTCAATTCCATTTACCACTTAAGCACAGGTTTTTGCTGTATTTTTATTCCATAAAATATTGCTTTTATGAAAGAAGTCATTTACTGTTGAGAATATATCTTCTCTAGTAGATCTTTTCTTCATGTATTTCACTGTTGAAACAGAATCTAGCAAATACCGTAAACTGAGACACATTAGAAACATCTGTACTTTTATCAAGCTGCATAGCAAGCCTCCCACGCTCCATAATTTGTTCTGATACTTGTTGCTTCAAATCTTCAGCAATGTTTTCTGTGTCTTTCAACAGTATTTGCTGACAAAGGAATGCATTTTAGTTTCTTGTGATATTGCTTTCTGTGCATTATTCCAGCCATTTTTTACTCTGGCAGGAAGGGCATGTGTTTCCCCAGTGGGATGTGGCTTTTTGTCTTTCACTATGAAGTCAGAAACCTCAAAAAAGACTTCTAAAAATTATCATTAAGTTTAGTAAGATTTTGTGAAGTACTGGAGCAAGTAATGCATAGCTTGAAAAATCGCTGAAAAAACAGCAGAGGTTTGTCTTCACATTCTGGATGCTTAGTTTTTAAATGTCTTGCTAATTCTGATAGCTTCACGCTGTTGATAGCTAACATCTCAATGCACAATATACATCATTAACAATGGTAGAGTTAAATTCATATTTCAAATAGTTTTCTTGATAATTTTATTTCTTTATTATTTATTTATTTATTTATTTATTTATTTTGGTCAGCTTCTTGTCAGACCTGATGAGATTGTGACCATTTTTACCTCATAATGTGACAGATGAAGAGGCCACTCTGGGGGTGGAGGTGCCGGCTCTGCCATTTTCTTCTAATTTGCCTATGGTCACATTATAGGTATTGTCTTCAATCTGCAGTTTCTTTGCAGGAATCTTTTAAAGGCACTTGTTCATTTTGTGAGGGTTATTTTAGTTAACTTAAGACAATGTAATCCATACATCCATCAATCATGCGCACATAGACTGAAATACATTGCAATACACTGAATGCAAATGAACAAATGCGGGCATTACTGTCAGCCCTCTGCATTAAGCAACAACCATTCTTCACCCAGGACACCTCACATGCTGTATGTGATGTGGCCATCTGATATATGGATCAAGTGAGGCCACCAGTGTCAATATGTATATTGAATATTAGCAACGTTTTTTTTTTTTTTAATTTTAATTTTAATTTTAATTTTAATTCATTTATTTAGATAGAAAATAAATACAAATAGACATTCCAGTATTATCTCCCTATAACCTAGTGGACTGTCTAGCACACCCCCTGGGGTGTGCACATGTCAATTTGGAAACTACTGTTCTAGAGTATCTTTCCCTCTTGACCTTCAGAAGGCTGAAAATGTGGAGAAAAGACTGTGTCAGAGAAACTGGAGAGATTGGTGACATTAATGGCAAGCCGTTTTGCTCAAAGTATATGAAAGATCAAAAATAGGGTGCAGGAAAGGAGAAGAGGACTAGGCAGGAGAGGATTTAGGTACCTGAGAAAAAGGAAACAGAACAGCCACTTGCCTCCAAGTGGTGTCCCAAAGCAGCAGCCAACACCCACAGCACAACCCACAGTCAGGACATCCGTGTAATAATATGGCTGCTACTGGTGGAAGAGACAGAGAAACAGAAAAAAAAAAAAAAAAAAAAAAGGAAAGAAAGCAATGAGCAACAGAATTAGCAGGTATGGACACATGCTGTCACCCAACTCTGTCACCAATATTACATCTTAATTCTTCATTCTGAATGGCTTCAAAATATTCAAAGACTGATTCTATGTGGCACAAGACAGGCATATACATTGAGTCACATATTCAAGACACAAGGAGAAGGCAGCATCTCATCTTTCACTGAAACATGCACATTTCTTTCACTGTAGAATAAATGTCTCATGGAAAATTCTTCAGAGGGTGGACTACACATATGTATTTTATTCCATCTCTTTTACTTTGGAAGGGAATCTCAGGTTGCACATGTGCCAGAGAGTGCCTCAAAAAACCCCTGCCCTCTGAGTTTGTATGCACAAGGCACATGCATATCCACAGCAGAGTGTGGACAGCTGAAGGCTCTGTCATCCCGGATAGATGGATGGGTAGCAGCTCACATAGTAAAGGATTGTGCTTTCCTGGTGAAGACAACCACTAAAATTATAAATTTATGAGCCATCAGTGAAGTTATGAAATATAGAGTCTCTCCTGAGACAATTTTGGAGGACATGGGGAGGAGAAAATGTTCTACTCCCTTCAATATTTGGAAAAGCGGCTGAGGGCCCTAACATGCCTGAGAATGGTGAAGAGCCTTAGGGAGCACATAGGTTTTTTTTCAAGTTGTTGAAATCCTAGGTGGTGTCTAATATAAAGAACAGGAGGGTTAAACACCTGCATATTTGGTACTTTCTGTTATTACATGTCCCTAAAGCAGCCTGTTATATCTTCCATGAGAGTGGAGTTTTGAGAGAGGGCAGGCTTGTGTTACATTGGGATTCTGAGTGCCCAGGCAGAATTCTAAGGGCTAAAGGCCATGAATTCCTACTTACCTGAGCAGGTATTTGAGCCTCAACCAAGAAGTATGTCAAGGCTATGACTGTGCAGCCCAACAAAGAGGCATGGATCATTCTCTGAGCCTTAAGAATCTTTCCATACTCACAGCTTTGCCTCAGGTCACCTCTAGGTCCTCTGTGGCCTTAAGACATAATAATGTCCAGAATGGGGATGGGTTTCAGTTCAAAGTGTCTGAGATAGTATGAGGGTTGTATTATAGCCTACCAACATGGTGATTAACAGCTTGAAACATAGGGTACTTATTACATGGCCTGCATTATGGCAAGAGGTAAGTAGAGCTTAGAGCTGTTTGAAAGTGCAAAGCCTGATGAGAACAGTGTTGAAGAAACAGTATGAGATGGAGAGATCCTAGCACAGTATGGTATTACTCATACCGACTGCTGAGAAAAGTCCATAGCATACGGCATCCCCCAAAACCCAGCACCATGTCAGAGTGCCGATGCTGTGTGGCAGCATAGGAGTAACCGGAGAGACCAACATGAACAAACAAAGAGGACCAGAGTGCACTCAGAAAAAGCAGGGCTGAGCACCTTTTGCTCTTAAAGGGCCAAATTGGCTTTTCAAATGCATTTTGAGGGCTTCTCTTTAAATACACAGGGTGGTGTTCACCAGCGACAACATCAAGAAGTTATATTCCATTGGCAATATGATGTATAGTAGCAAATCATATCCTGGACTAAGGTCAGGTAAAGATTACATGACTCCCAGGTAATGGAAATCACATTCTGCAATTTGGTGTGATTCTATAAAAGGAACCCAACTATGGCTGCAAAAATTATGATTTCAGTTCATTCTCACACTGAATTGTCACAGACTCACAGCAACATTTAGCCTGGAAGGTATCTCTAGAAGATTCTCCAACTCCCTGCTCAGTGTTGTGCTAACTCCAAGAGTCAGTCAGCGTGCTCAGGTTCTTGTCCAGGTAAGTCCTGAACATCTCCAAAGGTGCAGATTCTCTAGACCATGTGGGCATCCATGCCATTGGTGAACCACCCTTGGGGGAGGGGAACATCTTCTTTATACACGGTCAGAATTTCCCTTGTTGCAAGTTGTACCCCTTTCCTCTTCCACTGTGCCCCTCTGAAAAGAGCCTGGCTTAATCTTATTTAAAATCCCCCTTTAGGTGGTTGATGATACCATTTAGACAATCCCCCTTTAGCCTTTTCTCCTTTACACTGAGCAAAAACAGCTTCCTTAGCTCTCCTCATCCATCGTTACTCCAGCCTCCCAACCATCTTCTTGGCCATCCAAGCCTCTTTTACATGGGGAGCCCCAAACTTTCCACACTGATATTTTTGTTCTCCAGTCCATTGTTGAAGGTAGTTTTCTGTTCATTTTATCACTCCCTGTCACAGTTGTCATCATCCCCTGCTGTTAGGTGATGCCACTTAAGGGAAGTTTTTTTAATTTCTGTTCTCTACAGCATCTTTATTATTTTCTGGACAGAGTGTGGGGCTCTCCAAGTTGAACAATGTCCATGGTAGAAACGACTGAACAAGATGGACAAGGGGATCAGGTGCACTCTTAGTAAGTTTGCAGACTACACCAAGTTGGGTGCAAGTGTTGATCTGCTCGAGGGTAGGAAGGATCTACAGAGGGATCTAGATAGGCTGGACTGATGGGCTGAGGCCAACTGTATGAAGCTCAACAAGGTTAAGTGCCAGGTCTTGCACTTGGGGCACAACAACCCCATGCAGCGCTACAGGCTGGGGGGAGAGTGGCTGGAAAGCTGCCTGGCTGAAAGGGGCCTGGAGTTACTGGTTGATAGGCAGCTGAATATGATCCAGCAGTGTGCTCAGGTGGCCAAGAAGGCCAACAGCATCCTGGCTTGTATCAGAAATAGCATGGCTAGCAGGACTAGGGAAGTGACTGTCCCTTTGTACTTGGCTCTGGTGAGGCCACACCTTGAATACAGCGTTCAGTTTTGGGCCTCTCACTACAAGGACATCAAGGTGCTAAAGCGTGTCCAAAGAAGGGAAATGAAGCTGGTGAAGGGTCTAGAGAACAAGTCTTATGAGGAGCAGTTGGGGTTATTTACCCCAGAGAAAAGGGTTATTTACCCTAGAGAAAAGAATACTCAGGGGAGACCTTATTGCACTCTACAACTACCTCAACGGAGGTTGTAGTGGGGTGGGTGTCAATCTCTTCTCCCAAGCACTAAGTGGTAAGACAAGGGGAAATGGCCTCAAGTTGCTCCAGGCAAGGTTTAGGTTGGATATTAGGGAAAAATTCTTCACTGAAAGGGTTGTGAAGCAATAGAACAGACTGCCCAGGGAAGTGGTTGAGTCACGATCCCTGGAGTTATTCAAAAGATGTGTTGATGTGTTGCTTATGGACATGGTTTAGTGGTAGACTTGGCAGTGCTAGGTTAACGGTTGGACTTAGTGATCTCTGAAGTCTTTTCCAACCTAAATGATTCTATGATTCTGTGATTCTAAGATGTGTTATTAGAAAAGTTAAAGTTGTCACTTTTTTGTGGCCTTTGCAAGATCATGATCTTCCTTTCTTTCACTGCCACCAGTTATGTGAGAAAAGAAAGAACTTGTGATGCTAGAGGAACGGAGAACCTGCTTGAAGCAGGAGATCTCACAGCAAGAGACTGAGTTTTACATTAAATGTCACATATAGGAAGTCAACTTGCCTCCAAGAGGAGCCCCGAAGCAACATCCAACTCCAACTGCGCAAGCCGCCACCAGGAGTTCGAGCTGCCTGTGCACATTCTGGAACAGAGAGTGCAGCCAGAGAAAGGCATGCTGGGATTAGAGGTAGCAAAGCCAAAGAGTTAGGATCCAAAACAACAAAACAAAGCAACAGCCAGCAGCAAATTCAGCCGTTACAAATAGCAGGCCCTGTACATTTTAGTCCAGTCTTTAGTGACTCAGTTGGTCTCCAACAGTGAGATTTGGTCCTTACGCATAGACAAGATCAAGTAAAACAGCACCTGCTATTGTATTACAAAGCCAGTTACTGCTAGGAGTTTGTATGTAAAGCAATTCCCAAATGTATTATTTTTTTTGCAACTAGTCAATACATCATTCAGCCTCCAGAGGCCGTTCTGTAATAGCAAAAGCCTACAGGCAGTGTCAGTGGCTATAATTAGTAATGCCTTACACATTCTGTCTTAAAGACAAATTGATCTTTGTCTATAGCTACTTAAGAAGGTTTTTTTTGTTGTTTTTTTTTTTTTACACAGACGGTCACAGTGGAAACATATCAGCATTGTGAGACTGAAAACTTGTCAAATGCGTATTCTTTACCAGCCTCTGTAATGTGGTAGGTAACACACCTGGTTGGTCCTGCACAGCTGTTTGACTGTATAATTGTCCTCCCACTACCACTTTTTTATACTGCTCTATAACAGCATGTTGCATTTCAATTCATATGTTCCCTCTGTGGTTTGTCGCCTACCAATGTGTCTTAGGAGTTTAGCCTGTGGAAGAGCTGCACGCAGAAACATGTGCCTTACCTCATACACACCACAGAAAATTGACATAAACTTGCTGAGTACTGCTGCACAGATACTAGCAATATGCACAAAAGGACCCTGCAAGAGAAGAGGAGGAGAAAATAAGAGAGGGTTACCCTCTGTCACTGGTAACCAGGTGCAGATCTCATAATTTCTCTTTGGCCACCTCAGACAGTTCTTCAGTATTTTTTTTTCCTCTTGGAAGCTACCTGACTTGAGTGCTTTGATTTTTTCTATATCAAGTCTTTCATAGTGGAAAGAAAATGGCCAGAGGAAAGTAAGTGTTGCTTGGAAGAGCAGAGCTTTGAGAAGAGGAAAGGTGCCAAAGAAAAGGAAAGACTCTTCTTGTACAGACAACTCCTCCCACTGCCTAGACCCTGGCCACTACTGCATATGAAGATAGCAATATTTACCTCTTTCCCCACAGGCAGGCCGCTTCCAAGTCCAGCTGTGAGGCCCACAACTTTGGCCACAAAAGCTTTGAGAGTGAGATATTCTTTGAGGACCACTCCCCTCATAATTGTCTTGAGCTCTGGGATCCCAGACCCTGAAAACAGCAACAGAGCAGAGGATATAGAAAACTCACAAGCAAATGGAATAAAAAAAAAAGAGACAGACATAAACCAATTATGCCATGCCTTCTGCCCTCACCAACAGCCTGTGGAGAGACGAGGTGGCAAAAAATGGCCGCAAACAGAATGAGAACAAGTGGGTATGTGACCCACGCCAGATACTGCATAGGAATATTCGGGTGTAGCTCTTTGTACATCCACTTGTAGGCTGTAGACAGACAAACAAAAAAATTGTCATTAACCACAGCTGCTCCAAGCAGGCTGATAAACATTAACAATCAAAAGCACACACCCGCTAAACCTGTCCAATCTAAATTTTCCTGAGAAATGCTATCTGTAAGTCCTAATTTTATAGGTTAAGCAGGGTAAAGCTTTGTTGCATTTTAAGTACAAGATCCCAAATAGTACATGCACTCTGCAGGAATGGATAGAAGTGGTTCTTTGCTCTTAGATACTATTAATAACTGTGCCATAATGTGGCATTAGAAGAGGTGCATTACTTTGCACTTTTGAGGGTGAATTTCCATGTAGGGTCTTCTCATTTTGCAGCTGGAGGACCATATATGGGCCCTGAAGGGCAGTGAAGTGGTCCACTAACAGCTAGTGTCCTCTCCTCCATCTCAGTCCCAGGAAAAATTGTTCCTTCTTAAAAACTATCTTAGAAGTCATGCTTATGCTTTGCCTTCTAGAGCAGCAGCATGAGGGGAGTGGTGCCAACTGTTACAACAGCAGCGGTACTGCTACTTAGTTGGGTCCAACAGCATGAACTGCCCAGGGAGAAGGCAAAGAATCCAAAGAACTCACTTGCAGAAAGTATAAAGGACAAGGGGCCTCTGAGATTAACAGGTTAAGCCATGTGGGGAAGACATAAAGGAAGGAACACCGGGCTGAGGAGATATTGGGAGCTTTGTCGAAGTACAGTGTCTGGTGGACATCAGCAGCAAAGAGCACTGAGAGGAAAGGATTTGGTGTGTGTGTGCAGGTTGGGACTGGGACACTAAGGGTAAGGACAAAGGAACAGTGGAATTAAAAGGATGAGGGCAATGTTGTATGTGTGTGCACAGAGATGGGGGGAAGGGACACTGAAAGATCTTGTTATAGCTGGCAAAGTGGACAGGAACAACAGGAAAGTTGCAGAGAAGGAACATAAGCCAGTGATTAGGAAATCTTTGTGAAAAAAAAAAGCCCAAGGAAAGAGCACTATGGGACCAGGTAGCAGAAAACTGCAGAGCACCATATAAATAAAAATTGGGAAGAACAATAATCAAGTTAAAAACAGGAAAACAAACAAACTCAAAAACACAGTATCAGGTGGGCATCTAAGGGCTCCTTTCCCTCCCCACCCACATGTGCTCAGCAGACCTGAGGAGGACGGGAGCCAGTATACCAGGAGTATAATTAACATCTCCCTGTGCCCCTACACATACAAGAGAGCAGGAGGGAAAGGGAGTAAGAATAATGGGTTGTCTTTTACTCACACACATATCTTTTGTTCCCTTCCCACTTACACTTCCAAATTTTTGCCTATGATCACTTTAAAGAAGCTTTTCCTAGTTAACCTTTTCTCTACTGTGTTGCAAGTAACTTCCTAGGCAGCTGGGGGGTGAAGATGGGACACTGATGTTAAAGGAGGAACATTGGTTACCAGGCTTTGTAAAACATTCATACTATTTATACTTTTGCAACACCTGAATGAGACCCACCCTGTAGGCTCTTTGCACTGGCATAGTCCATTCCCCAGCTCACCAACGCCATGACCAGTCCCAACAGAACCAAGAAAATCCAGTCCTCTCCAAGCTTCCTGGTGATGTATTTCTGGATGCGTCTAGCACAGGCTGTGTAGGGAAGAGTGAACCAGAAAAACTGAGGCAACAGATGAAGCCTGTATCTCCTATGCTGAGAACTCTTTTCTCCTATGCTGAAAACTGACTACAGTAATGATTTATTTGGGCTTGGTGTTGAAGGACTGTTACCCAGCCCTTTCTTACAGTCTTGCAAAATTCTTTGAACTTTCAAATATTAAAAAAAAAAGGGGGGGGGAGGGCTTAATTTAACATCTTGTGCACTAGCAGCTTAAGTTTTTTTCCTCCTCTTATAGAGATCTGTTGTGGGAGAAAAGATTAAATTTGGAACTGGTCTTCTTTCCAAAGAGAACTTGGTTAATCCTAGGGTGAAAGTTGACATGCAAATCTCTTTTAAATCCAATGTGATTCCTTTTCCTTTCTTCTCTACTTCTCCCCAAAGTTTCCTTGTCTTTTTGCCTTGCTTAAATTCCATCTCTCTGGCTGGTCCACCCAATATCTGTTCACAGAGTAATCAAGGATAAATTATTCCCACCTTGACATTTGGAATAGTGCTCTTCTTTTATATCTACTTGACTCTGTCGTTTCAGGGGTCTTTCCTTGTTCTTTTGGGTCTGCCTTGTATTCAGTAGTTTTGCTGCTTCCTTCTCTGCAAAGTCAGTTATCTGGTCTGTGTATTGGCCATAAAGCTAGAAGAGCAGAAAGCAAGAGAGATCAAAAGGAAGAGGTAAGGCAAATGCTCCTTCACAAGTATCATTAAAGATGAAAAGACATATCTACTACAGTCAGCGGTGCGGACTCAAATGTACCCAGGCAGGGAGACAGAGACCCAGAAAGTGTCAGACAGAGGCAGCTTATATATAGATATATATATAGATATATATATATTTCTTTATCTTTTTCCTTTTCTTGTTGCATTTTTTTTTTTAGGGGGGTGGAACAAGCTATGATCACAGAATACTAATTGCTTTCTAACATCATCAGAAAGAGCAGGCTTGGATCTGAAGGAAAAGAGATTGATCAGACTTTCTGGAAGCAAAAAAGAAGGTCAAAATAGTTCACACGAGACTGCCAGCCTTAGAGTTGTCTCATACACTTCAGCAGCACTGCAAAACAACTCTGAAGGTTTAGAGAGGTATCACACTACCAAATGGGTTGCAGGAATGGCCTGCATCTGTTCATCCTGCTGCCAAGGAATGCTTAACAGGGCATGCAGCCACTAATGATGCCTGCACTAGAAAAGCAGCAGCAGTAGCTCAGAAATATCAGATGGTACCACATACATCCCATTATTTACCCAAACCATCCTACCAAATCCCCAGGTATCTCCAACTCATGTGAATTTTATAACTACCTAATCTAGTCTTTGTCATAAAATACTAATCTTGAAATGCATTTGGTAATATGCAATTCACAAGTAGCTACATGAGCTTACCAATGACATTTCATACATGGATCTGTAGTAAACTTGGCAGTTGTGCCAGCTTGTCAAAAAGAAAACTCAGGGAAACTTGAAAGATACTGACAGTGCCCGCTTCTTTGTTTATCAGATTCACCCAGGAGCAGCTATTCTCCCTCATTCTTTCATGGTATAGATGGGAAAGATGTGTGTTTGAAAAGCTGAGAATACGTCTCCTCTTCACATGTCCTTCAATGAGCAAACTTTGTCTTTTCTGGAGCTCATGTTCCTACCTGATGCTGGGCCTGTGATCTAGGCACTTCCCACCTGCTAGAACATGACTCTCTGCCCAGCACAACATCTGCTTTTCAAAGATTTTTGATGGCAGGAGGAAAGTCAGCAAAATTAGACACTTCAGCTGGAGAATGACAGCACATATAAGAGATATGGAGCACTACCATGTGCTTACCATGTGCTTAGGAGGTACTTCTATTTGACAGCTTTGCTTCTCCTCCTTTCTAAGTAACATAGGAGATATTGCTCCTGTTTCTTTGGGATTTTCATGAACTGAAGCTTCATCTGTAGAATGGGGATAATGCAGCTGACTTATTTGTAAGAGAATTTGAGATCAGATAGAGACTCTCAGAAAGTTTAAAGCTGTAAGGCACCTCTGGGGGTTTCTCATCCAGTCCTCAACTCATAGCAAGCTAACTCCAAAGCCAGATCAGGCTGCTCATGACCTTGTCTGGGCAAGTCCTAAGCATCTCAAAGGATAGAAATTCCCCAGCTTCTCTGAGTTACTGTATTTCTAGATATCAAATATGACTGAAGATCCTGAGCAGTTTATTGCCTACAATCTGAAATAGTGCCAGAGTCCCAGAGAAACAAAGCATATGTATCAAGCATTCTTTAAGTGAGTTGAGACTAATTTGTTCTCCAGGACAAAATCTTCTTCTTTGTGTCTCAATAGACACTTGAATCATGTGCAATAACTACCTTTAAAATCCCTAGTGTTTTTTCACAGAACACACATCTAGGCTTTTTAAATTATCCTGTAACTGTAACTGGATTGGAAACTGACATATTTTACTGTAATTATTAACCCCATTATTATCAAAGCAGCCTAGCCAAATAAAGTGATACATACTCTTACCAGTGAAGTATGGCCATGCTCTGATCCCCATAATATACACAGGAAAGTGAAACATCAGTTTGAAGGACTTGCCAGCCTTCATATACAAGGTAAGCTATCACATATAGAATCCAGTCCTAAATAGCAGACTTCTTGTTTCTCTCACTGTGTCTATTTCAGCCAGCAATGCCAAGCACTGACAGATTTTAGATAAATGCATCTTTATATCACCTTAGCTAATGTTTCATTGCCTTTACATGCTCATGAGGGATGGGTTTATACCAAACAGAGCTTAATCCAAACTGTGAATTTAAACCAAACTATGAACTACCCTGCTAAGTATCATATTCAAATTAGAGTCTTCCACCTGCCCAGACGGAACACAGCATAACAGTATAGTAGTATGAATGGTAAAAGTCGTATCCTAGTTTACTGATCCTTTCTGGCTGGAAAATGATGGACTCAGGATGTGGAAGAAAAGGAACTAGTCTCAGGACACAAAGATGAAGATTTTGTCCTGGAGAACAAATTAGTCTCAACTCACTTAAAGAATGCTTGATACATATGCTTTGTTTCTCTGGGACTCTGGCACTATTCCAGATTGTAGGCAATTGTGGGACAGAGAAAGAATCAAACAATCAGAGGATGACCTTTTAGAAAAATGACGTTAGGCAAGAAATATTCTTTCTATTAGTAGACATATAAAACAAAAACTGCAACATGGTAGTGCTTACACTGTCCTCTTCTTCTGATGCTACCTCTCTGACATAAGGAGCACAGTGTTTCTGAGCACCACAATAACTGGAAAGAATTTTAAAAGATATCAATTATCACCTAGACAGTTGAGCCAGAAAAGGTACTATTATGTCTAGATTGGCTAAATTCTTAGTGAGAACATGATAATGGTGCAATAACAACAGAAGGTATAAATACTCTTGGGGGTGGGGGATTGGGTGGGGTGGTGGAGAGAGACAGAGAGAGAGAGAGAGGAACAACAAAAAACAATCCAGGGAGAAAGCACAACATAGGTATCATTCATTTTCAGGGACGAAGCTTTTACATAAAAACAGCAGGTTTGTCTTCCCCAAAAAGATGGAGAAGTTTCATTGCCTAAATAATTGAGGAAAAGATACACAGAATCTCAGAGGAAAAATATGTACAACACCACAATCTCAAAACTTTTCTGTGAGCTATTCTGATGCTCAGCACCCACTTAAAACTGCAGTCCCCTCTCAGTCCAAAGCCTAAGTTATTTCTCATGCCATTCAGACTCAACAATATATTCTCCACAGCATACTCCAGTCCTAGAATCCCTTCCCCAGTCACTACCAGTGCACGCTGTTTTTAATCTGCTGCTCCTGGCCATTGAGTCAGCTGTGGGCTCTACACACTGCTCATGCCCCTCACTTTTGCCTTGGAGACACCATTCTGTTCCTGAAAGGTTCTTACTTAGTCTTTCTGATGGATAACGTATGATCAGCCGTATTTCATCTCAAAGCCGAGACCTCCCAAAACTCATGTAATAAGTAAATTTTAATGTCAGTAAAAAGCCTAGGCTCTGCTTATTCATACAGCTACAGCTTATTTATACAGCTAACAAGACTCGTGATGGGCAGAGGGACAACAACAAAGTAATAGGTCCCCCTGAAGAAGAGAAGGCAAAGGCAAGATCTAGTAGCAGTACTCTTTACCTGAAGAGATGGAGGAGGCTGGAGAGAAAATAGAGTGAGACTTCTCAGAGGGGCACAGTGAAGGGCAAAAAGAAAAAGGCAAAAGTTGCAACACAGGGCTGTCTGAATGTGTAAAAGGAAAACATGTACCCATCCACCCCCTCCTAAGGGTGGTTCAGCACAGGAACAGGTGCCCAAGGGGGCTGGGGAATCTTCCTTCTTGGAGATTTTCAGAACTTGCTTGGACAACCTGATCTAGTGTTGGAGTGAGCCCTGCAGTGAGCAGGGCATTGTCCTAGAGACCTCCAGAAGTCCCTTCCCACCCACATCTTTCTGCAGGTCTGTGTCTGAGAAATTGGGTAGAGGTCTCAGTGGTACAAGGTTCAGTAAGATCTGTGTTTCGGAAAGGGAAACTGAAATTAGCAACCCACTAAGGACCACCTCCAGAGAGCCTTTCCCACCTACACCTTTATGTGAGTTTGTTACTCTGTAATACTGCATTGCCAAAATAATCAGTACACATCCCTCTTACTACACCCGTCTGTGTATTGCTGAGGGAGCTCTCTGCCATTTACACCCTTTCTACAGGCACAAATAAATTATCTTCTAAATACTTCACTGGTTTGAGCTGCTTGAGGAAAGGCTCTTATTTCTCATGCAGAAAGAAAACAAAATCCTACAATGTACAAGAATGTAATTTTTCATCACTGTATATTATATCATCTAATATATATCTACTGTTATCTTAATTGCCCCAAACTGTGTAAATAATTACCAATTATTATTTTATGTTATCTACTATATTATTTTAAACTATAATAAGAAGATCCCAGGCCGAAGACCAAGTTTCCACTGTTCTTTGCCCTGAGTAAGCCCAATCAAATCAAAAATCCTGTCTGAAACAGCTTCCATCCTACATATAAAACAGAAGGCAACAGCTAGCACAAGAAATTGACACAACAGAACCAAAATCTCCCTCTACCATTTTTTCACATCATAGTGGGGAAAAAAAGTCTTAGTGGGTATTCTACATGGAAACGGATGGAAGCATGTACAGCATGTTGCTTTTCATGTTAATAACTTGTGCATGTTTTTACAAGATGTATACAATAGTATGAAAGTTTATACTTTAGTTGCATGTGCATTAGCTAGCAAAATACACATATGCACAGCAAGTCTTGTTTTACAGCAATATACCTGCATACAAAGTTTCGTACATAAACCTACATGTGTAAATATGTGTTTGTTTATATAACAGGATTTTTAGGGCATATTTTCAGTAAAACGGTGAATATCTGTTTTCAAGATTGAAAATTCTGTTCACAAATGCATAATTGTTGGGGATGTTACTTCCTGAAGACATCTGTGGGAATGTAACTGATTCCTGCATGCAAGGTTTCATACATAAACCTACATGCGTAAATATGTGATTGTTTATATAACGGTATTTTAGAGTATATTTCAGTAAAACTATAAATATGGCATTCTGTTTTCAAGATTGAAAATTCTGTTCACAAATGCATAATTGTTGGGGATGTTACTTGTTGAAGACATGTATGGGAATGCATTTGATGGTCTGCTTGTTTATGCTGGAGATTGTCTACATGCATTGATTGGCATGTCTCTGGAGATGAATATAAAGAAACCCCAGTGCCAGGTAGCAAGAGCATGGAGGTAGGTTTTACTGCCTCACTGTCATCTGTGCCAGCTTGTGAGACTGGTATTAGGCATATGGGAATATTGTGTGGGGAGGATACATATACATCGGTATATTTTTGTGTATGCCAACTGAGGAATGAGATACATCTATGGGTCCTGAGGGAACTGGCAGATGTAGTTGCTAAGACACTGTCCATTGTAAGAATTAAAGTTGTGTTTTTGCAGCGGAAAATTCCACTAACGTTGCATATTCAAAAGTGACTGCGCAGGCATAACAGTGTGGGGTATGTTAAGCAGATAAGGGGACAGTGGAAGGTTCCACTGTCTCAAAATAAGGAGGATGGCTAAGAAAATCAAGACAAGCAGTTGTGGAATCAGCAAAATCAAGCAGCTAGAAAATCATGGACCCCTCCAATCATCCTCCCCCCCAGCCCAAGAAAGGAGAAATTAAAGGTTGGTCAAATAAAACTGTACATACAGGGCATAGTAACAAGCATCAGGTAGTTTGTGAACCTGTAGTACTCAGCCAATGAGGAAACAGGGGAGGAATCAAGCTTCAGGTAATAGGGGACCTAGGGCTATGATACACTTCTGCTGCATGCTCCTGCTTGCAGGATGCCCGCCATCGCAATCGCGAATAAAAATGCTACTTCACTGAGCCTGGATTATTGGCTGCAGATTGTTTCTCACACTATCATATTTGAGAAGTCATGGCAGTCTGGTGAAGCTCCCACTGACTGGAAGAGGGGAAACATAACCCCCATTTTTAAAAAGGGAAAGAAAGAAGACATGGGGAACTACAGGCCAGACAGTCTCACCTCTGTGCCTGGGAAGATCATGGAGCAGATCCTCATGGAAGCTATGCTAAGGCACATGGAAAATAAGGAGGTGACTGGTGACAGCCAACATGGGTTCACTAAGGGCAGATCATGCCTGACAAATCTGGTGGCCCTCTATGACAGGGTTACAGCATTGGTGGGTAGAGGAAGAGTAACTGACATCAATTACCTGGACTTGTGCAAAGCATTTGACTCTGCCCCCCATGATATCCTTGTCTCTAAATTGGAGAGACTTGGATTCGATGAATGGACCACTTGGTGGGTAAGGAATTGGCTGGATGGTTGCATTCAAAGAGTTGTTTGTGGTCAATGGCTTAATGTCCAGGTGGAGATCAGTAACTAGTAGTGTTCCTCAGGGGTCAGTACTGGGACTGGCACTATTTAACATCTTTGTTGCCGACATGGACAGTGAGATTGAGTGCACCCTCAGCAAGTTTGACAATGACACCAAGCTGTGTGGTGCAGACAGCATGCTGGAGGGAATGGATACCATCTAGAGGGACCTGGACAGGCTTGAGAGGTGGGCCTGTGCGAACCTCATGAAGTTCAACAAGGCCAAGTGCAAGGTCCTACATCTCGGTCAGGGCAATCCCAAGCACAAATACAGGCTGGGTGGGAAATGAATTGAGAGCAGACCTGAAGAGAAGAACGGGGGGGTGGGGGGGTGGATGTTGGTTGATGAGAATCTTGATATGAGCCGGTGATGTGCACTTGCAGCCCAGAAAGCCAACTGTATCCTAGGCTGCATCAAAAGAAGTGCAGACAACAGGTTGAGGGAGGTGATTCTCCCTCTCTACTTTGCTCCCATGAGACCCCACCTGGAGTACTGCATTCAGCTCTGGGGCCTCCAGCACAAGAATAACATGGGTCTATTAGAAAGAGACCAGAGGAGGGCCACAAAGGTGATCAAGGGGCAGGAGTGCCTATCCTATGAAGACAGGCTGAGAGAGTTGGGGTTGTTCAGCCTGGAGAAGGCTCCAAGGAGACCTTATAGGGGCCTTCCAATACCTAAAAGGGGCCTATAGGAAAGCTGGGGAGGGACTCTATCAGGCAGCGTAGTGATAGGAAAAGGGGTAATGGCTTTAAACTAAAAGGGGGTAAATTTATGTTAGATATAAGGAAGAAGTTCTTTACTATGAGGGTGGTGAGCCACTTGAACAGGCTGCCCAGAAAAGCTGTGGATGCCCCATCTGTGGAGGCTTTCACAGCCAGGTTGGATGGGGCTTTGAGCAACCCGGCCTAGTGGAAGGGAGCTGGAACTACATGATCTTTAAGGTCCCTTCCAATTCAAACCATTCTATGATTCTGATTCTGTAACGGTTCATGTAACAAAATGTGCAACTCCGTTTCCTTAAACCACCTCAGCCCTCCAGCCCACGCCACACAGGATCCGAGGGCCAGGCTGCACGGCTAGCTCTCACGACCAGGCGGCAATGCTAGCAACTGCCTATTGGCAGGGACTCTGCTGGGCATGTTTCTTAAACTCGCTGTCCCGGTATAACCCACTCGCCAGCGGGAGCTCAGCTCTAGTGGGGAGCACGCACCCCTCCATCACATCATATCCCCATTCTCACCCTGCTAGGGTAATTACTGCAGCCAAACCATTGCCTTGTGTTAATGTAAATAAAGCATGAACTACTCAAGTCAGGCCTCTGTCCAGACACCTACCAGTTTGGGGTGTTGCTTCTGAATCAGATGAGGAACGGTTTTGGAACAGTTTGGTAGAGGAAGTGTTTGCAAACTTTCAGATGTTTTAGACAGTTTCAAAAGAGAAATTCCTGGGTATGGCCATGGGACTGATTTCCGTCTTTTGCAACATGTCATATGCAATCCTCATCAGGATGCTTATCTACTGGAAGAGATTTTCTTGGTGACAAATGTGTCTTTTTTCCTATCACTGGCTCACAAAATTATTAGGGATATTAATCATATTAATGATATTAATCATTTATCTCTACCATCCCCCAGTCACTGACCTAAGTATTAGTGTAGGGGGATTTGAGAAACTTCCACTCATATTTCCCCTGTATGAATTTCACATTCACACATTCTCTCTCCCTCTTGCCACTGGACTAAATCCTACATTGCTCCAAGACCTTTTATGTCAACTTAGTCTGAGCAGACTGGTAGGAAATATGACACCAGGACTCTGCTGTAAAACCTCCTCTTTGCAGAAGGCTGTCCCAAATGGAGAGGTAAAGGAGATACAGAGGGCAATGAAACAAGAAGTCTTAAGCAGAGTACATCTATGTTATAGATATTTTTCTGAGCCACTATCTGTATGAACCAGAGTGAGAGTCAGATCAAGTTTAAGGGTTAGAAAATCCCTCACAACTCGTAGAGGAGCTACTGAAACTACCATTATACATGCATGGTTCTGCAAGCTTGATTTACTCTCTGTTCAGAACAGAGCTCTGCATGACTGTCCCTACAGCTGTGCAAATGGATATCCATCTATATACATCATTGTTCTCTTTGTTTTTATTTCCTCTCCTGCTCTACTTAATATCACTATGCAGCTGAAAGCAGATGCAGTTTCTCTTTGCATTTACATGTACATTACTCATCTGGTTGATTTTCCCCATCCCAGCTTGCCCATTCTAACTTTGTGGTCATAGCAGATGGAAATAATCCCTGACTTGAAATGCTGATTTCATTCAAAATTCTAAGCAAGACCTTGAAAATCAATGCCTTATCTGGGAGTCAACAAGAAAAAGGGAGAGTTGGTAGGACTGGGAACAGAGAGGGACATGATCTCTACAGCACCATTCTAGGAGCCCCAAGAGCCTATGTGATCCCAGTGAGACCTGAGCTGCCACAAATATCCCAGATGTCCAGCCCTACCTGTGGGTGGCTGAGAGAGTTCTCCAGGCAGTGCAGGTCGTCCCCTGTCCCCCCGGCCTCGCGTCCTGCCTCCAAGGGTATCCCGTAATGGGTGCATTTCTCAAAGCAGACATAGTCGTATTGCGGTGTGCCCCCCCACAAAGCTGACTTCGATCTGGATTCCTGCTTCATACTGTCTGAGCTCTCCATATCTCTACTCTTCCTCATGCTCAGCTGCCTCTCTGGTCCTTACCTAGAATCACCTCATGGTCTGGCCAAAGAATAGCCTCTGTGCTTTCTTCTGTTCCTTTCTTCCTTTCTTTATCTCATCAGACCACTCTGACTTGTTCTGTTCCTGTACTCCCTTTATCTCTGGCCTCCTTCTCTTCCTCCTCCTCCTCCTTGTATCTCTCTCACTTTCTCCTCCTCCTGACCAAAGGCAGTGATCACAGGGTTTAACTATATTTATAGCAACCTTCCTCTGTCACATGATTCCCCAGTGCCAGGTCTGATCTCAGCAAAAGGCACTAACTCTACCAGGATTGAATATCAGGTGTGGGTAAGAGGGGAACTCCTGAAGGAGAAGGAAGGGGAAGGGGGAGGGGAAGAGGAGGAAAGAAGGCTGTAAGAAAGAGAGAGATAGAAATACAGATGCAGAAATAGATGGGAGGAAGCAGGAATGGTTATCCAGAGGATCTCTTCCTTCGTATCTGCCCATCCTGAGCAAGCCATATTTGTAATGAAAACAATATTCAGTGGGCTTCTCTTTCTCTCTCTGGATAATAGTTGTCCAAAAGACCAAGGAACAGTCATAAAGATGACAATGCCATTAACTATGATGAGATAAAAAAAGATGGGTGGACAGTCTGTGTCCCGAGACACTTTTGCTAAGTCAATAGTCCCCAAGAGAACCTGCAAGCCCTAAGGGACAACTCCAGAATCCATTTAAACTACTGAGCACTAGAGCTTAATCTCAGTCTTTCCATATGCCCTTATAGTGAACAATTTCACTTTTGGAGAACGTCACTAGAATGCTCTGTGAGTATTCAGTTACGAATTTATTCTTCTTGATGATCACTTTTCCACAAGCTAATGCATTCAACAGCTTCTCCTCTCCACTCTGCCATTCATTTCTCAGCCAGGCAAAAAACAAACAAACAAACAAAAACCAATGAGTTCAGAGACCACTAGTTAGTTACCAGTCAGTGATAGAAATGAGAGGCATGTTTCAGTACCATGGTCCTATAGACACCTCCCAGTACTGCCAGTGTCCTGCCCATAACCATATGCCTTTTGATGGCTATTTTTCAGCAAAACACAGAGTGTTCACAATACTAGAAAACGTATGAAAGGAAAGGAGAAAACACATGCCTCAAACACAGTCACTAACGAGCTGTTTTAGCAGCTAGACATCAGGAAGATTAGGCTAGACATCAGGCAGATTAGGCTAGACATCAGGAAGAGGTTCTTCACTGAGATGGTTGTCACACACTGGAACAGGCTCCCCAGGGAAGTAGTCACTGCACCAAGCCCGTCGGAGTTTAAGAAGCATTTGGACTGTGCACTTAGTCACTTGGTCTAAAATTTTGGGTAGACCTGTGTGGTGCCAGGAGTTGGACTCAATGATTCTTATGGGTCCCTTCCAACTCAGGATGTTCTATGATTCTATGATTCTAAGATTCTATGCTATTAATTCCTTCTTCCTTTTCTGGTACACAAGTTCACACTTTCTACAGGGTAATATACCTCATTTAGTGCACTGAACAGTAGACTGACAACTATACAGATGAAAATGAACAATCAATATGCACAGAGTGGTACATGTGTACATTCTAATATGGGCAGCTAAGAACCTAGCATTCACCTAATCTCCCATGGGAGAACACTTATAAAACAGTCTTCGCACCTCTCATCTCTGTATCCAGGTATTGCCTACCAAGGAAAAGACTGAGAAATAAAATTCACCATTCCAGTAAATGAAAAAATATATGCCATCTGCAGAGATACAGGATTTCTGCCACATTATTTCTTGTCTCCTGAACACTAATCTTATCATATTCCACAGATTATAAATCACCCCTCCCACCTTTCACCCAAGAGGTAAGCACTTTACCAGCTGTCTTGGCACCATTGTTGGATCAATGGGCAGAGGCCAATGGGATGAGGTTCAACATGGCTAAACACCGGATCCAGCACTTGGAGCACAACAACCACATGAAATGTTACAAGCGTGGGGCGGAGTGGCTGGAAAGCTGTGCAGAAGAAACAAATCGGAGGGGGGGGTGGGGGGGGGGTTGGTCAACACTCAGCTGAACATGAGCCAGCAGTGTGCTCAGGTGGCCAAGAAGGCCAACAGCATCCTGGCTTGTATCAGAAATAGTGTGGCCAGGGAGGTGATCGTCACCCTGTACTCTGCTCTGGTGAGGCCGCACCTCGAGTGCTGTGTTCAGTTTTGGGTCCCTCACTACAAGAAAGACATTGAGGCCCTGGATTGTGTCCAGAGAAGGGCTACGAAGCTGTTGAAGGGCCTGGAACACAAGTCCTATGAGGAGTGGCTGAGGGAACTGGGGTTGTTTAGTCTGGAGAAGAGGAGGCTCAGGGGAGATCTTGTTGCTCTCTCCAACAACCTGAAAGGAAGTTGTGGGGAGCTGGGGGTAGGCCTCTTCTCACAGATAGCTAGTGGTAAGACAAGAGAGAATGGCCTCAAGTTGTGCCAAGGGAAGTTCTGGTTGGAAATTAGGAGAAATTTCTACTCAGAAGGAGTGATCAGACATTGGAGTGGGTTGCCCAGGGAGGTGGTGGAGTCATCATCCCTGGGGATGTTTAAGGAAAGACTGGATATGGTACTTTAGAGTTATGGTTTAGTGGGTGATTTTGGTGGTAGGGAGATGGTTGGATCAGATGATCTTTTAGGTCTTTTCCAACATTATTGATTCTATGATTCTATGATTAACAGCCTCTCTATTCCACAAAGTACCAACAATATTCCATCACGGCCTCTTTGATACTAACCTAGTTAAATTCAAAGTGTAAGCACATGTAGAAGGAGAGTGTCTGCTCCTTTAAGGGTACCTGGTCAAGGACCATTTTCCAAAGCAACAAGGGATAATAAGAAAGGCAGGAAGTGATGGGAACCAAATCTGGTCAGTAACACTAATTTATGAGAGCAGGGGAGAGTGTAGAAATGTTTAGGCCAGTGGGGTTATCTAATGGAGGGCTTCTAAGCTGGGAGACAATCACAAAAACCAAGCTTCCCAGTCACACTAATTGGGGGCCTAACAAACTACAGGTGCCACTTCCAGGAAGGATGAACCTTGCAACTGATAAGACTGTGAACCAGGGGGCCCTGGACTGGGAGTGTACAGAAATTGCAGAGCTCTGCAAACCCTGTTGTGGTTTAGCCCGGCTGGCAGCCAAACACCACACAGCCGTTCGCTCACCCTCCCCCCTCCCTCTCCGGGATGGGGGAGAGAAACGGGAAAGTGAAGCCTGTGAGTTGAGATAAGGACAGTTTATTAAGACAGGGAAAATAATAACAATAATAATAATAATAATAATAATAATAATAGTAATAATGTGTACAAAGCGATGCACAATGCAATTGCTCACCACCCGTTGACCAATGCCCAGCCTATCCCCGAGCAGCCGGCCCCCCCACCCCGGCTAGCCACCCCTATATATTGTTCAGCATGACGTCAGATGGTATGGAATACCCCTTTGGCCAGTTTGGGTCAGCTGTCCTGGGTCTGTCCCCTCCCAGCTCCTGCTGCACCCCCAGCCTGCTCGCTAGCAGGACAGAGCGAGAAGCTGAAAAGTCCTTGGCTTGGTGTAAGCATTGCTCTACAACAATTAAAACATCAGCATGTTATCAGCGCTCTTCTCATCCTAATCCAAAACATAGCACCCTGCCAGCTACTAGGAGGAAAATTAACTCTGTCCTACCTGAAACCAGGACAACCCATGGATGGTGTGTAGGGATAAGGGGTAGTAGGAGGAACCAAGAGGTTGAAAAGAGGTACAAAAGGGCCGGTGAGTGTAAAAACACAGAATCACAGAATCATCTAGGTTGGAAGAGACCTCCAAGATCATCTAGTCCAACCTCTGACCTAACACTAACAAGTCCTCCACTAAACCATATCACTAAGCTCTACATCTAAACGTCTCTTAAAGACCTCTGGGGATGGTGACTCAACCACCTCCCTGGGCAGCCCATTCCAATACCTAACAACCCTTTCAGTAAAGAAGTTTTTCCTAATATCCAACCTAAACATCCACTGGAGCAACTTTAGCCTATTCCCCCTCGTCCTATCACCATCCAAGTGGGAGAACAGACCAATCCCCACCTCGCTACAGCCTCCTTTAAGGTAACTGTAGAGAGCGATAAGGTCACCCCCGAGCCTCCTCTTCTACAGGGTGAACAACCTCAGCTCCCTCAGCCGCTCCTCATAAGACTTGTTCTCCAGACCCCTCACCAGCTTCGTCGCCCTTCTCTGGACTCTCTTGAGCACCTCCATGTCCTTCTTGTACTGAGGGGCCCAAAACTGAACATAGTACTCGAGGTGCGGCCTCACCAGAGCCGAGTACAGGGGGACAATCACCTCCCTGGTCCTGCTGGCCACACTGTTTCTTATACAAGCCAGGATGCTGTTGGCCTTCTTGGCCACCTGAGCACACTGCTGGCTCATATTCAGCGGACTATCAACCAATACTCCCAGGTCTTTCTCTGCCAGGCAGCTTTCCAGCCACTCATCTCCCAGCCTGTAGCTCTGCTTGGGGTTGTTGCGCCCCAGGTGCAGGACCTTGCACTTGGCCTTGTTGAACTTCATACAGTTGGCCTGAGCCCATTGGTCCAGCCTATCCAGATCCTCCTGCAGAGCCTTCCTACCCCTGAGCAGATCAACACACGCACCTAACTTGGTGTGGTCTGCAAACTTACTGAGGGTGCACTCGATCCCCTCATCCAGATCATCGATAAAGATATTAAAGTGAACTGGCCCTAATACTGAGCCCTGGGGGACTCCACTAGTGACTGGCCTCCAACTGGATTTAACACCATGACTCTTTGGGCATGGCTACCCAGACAATTTTTAACCCAAAAAAGCGTATGCCAGTCTAAACCATGAGCAGCCAGTTTCTTCAGGAGAATGCTGTGGGAAACAGTGTCAAAAGCCTTACTGAAGTCAAGGTAGACCACATCCACAGCCTTTCCCTCATCCACTAAGCACGTCACTTTGTCATAGAAGGAGATCAGGTTCATCAAGCAGTACCTGCCTTTCATAAACCCATGCTGACTGGGCCTGATCACCTGGTTGCCCTGCAAGTGCCGCATGATGACACTCAAGATAATCTACTCCATGAGCTTCCCCAGCACCGAAGCCAGACTGACAGGCCTATAGTTTCCCAGGTCCACCCTCCAGCCCCTCTTGTAGAGGGCGTCACGTTTGCTAGCCGCCAGTCGACTGGGACCTCCCCTGATAGCCAGGACTGCTGATAAATGATGAAAAGCAGCTTGGTCAGCACTTCTGCCAGTTCTCTCAGTACCCTCAGGTGGATCCCATCCAGTCCCATCAACTTGCATACATCTAAGTGCTGTAGCAGGTTGCCAGCCATTTCCTCATGAATTATGAGGGCCACATTCTGCTCCCCATCCCCTTCCACCAGCTCAGGGGCTCAGGGTACTGGGTATCCAGAGAACAACTGGTTTTGCTGCTAAAGACTGAGGCAAAGAAGGCATTAAGCACCTCAGCCTTTTCCTCATCTCGTCACTAAGTTTCCCCCTGCATCCAGTAAAGGATGGAGATTCTCCTTAGTCCTCCTTTTCATATTTTTGTATTTATAAAAACATTTTTGTTATCTTTAACAGCAGTAGCCAGATTGAGCTCCAGATGAGTTTTGGCCTTTCTAATTTTGTCCCTGCACAGCCTCGCAACATCCTTATAGTCCTCCTGAGTGGCCCGCCCTCTTTTCCAAAGGTCATAAACCCTCTTTTTCTTCCTAAGCTCTAGCCACAGCTCTCTGTTCAGCCAGGCCAGTGTTCTTCCACGTCAGCTCGTCTTTGGGCACGTGGGGATGATCTGCTCCTGAGCCTTTAAGATTTCCTTCTTGAGGAGTGACCAGCCTTTCTGGACTCCTCTGCCCTTCAGGACTGCCTCCCGAGGGAGTCTGCCAACCAGTGTCCTGAACAGCTCAAAGTCTGCCCTCTGGAAGTCCAAGATAGCAGTTTTACTGATCTCCCTCCGGACTTCGCCAAGAATAGAGAACTCTACCATTTCATGGTCACTCTGCCCAAGACAGCTCCTGACCACCACATCTCCCACCAGTCCTTCTCTGTTTGTGAATAGGAGGTCTAGTGGGGCACCTCCCCTGGTAGGCTCACTAACCAGCTGCATCAGGAAGCTATCTTTCACACTCTCCTAGACTGCTTCCTCTGAGCTGTACTGTATTTCCAGCAGATATCTGGGAAGTTGAAGTCCCCCACAAGAACAAGTGCTGCTGAATGGGGCTGGTCACTACACTTCTCTGGCTGAGCCCTGCACCTGATCACCACAGTTTGTCCTATCATCTTATTTTTCTCATTAAGTCTTATTTTAACTGTGTATTTTATTTTGCTCTGTGTATTAACACTCTCCCGTGTGTGTGTGCACTACAAGGCAGGCCTAAGATCTGGGCAGGGCTGCTGGATGGACAGATGGGCTATGCCAGGTAGTCAGAGGATCTGTGAATGTGTGTGTTCTTGTGAACCTGGAGAGTGCTCTGTGTGTGTCTTAACTAACAAACTTGTATCTCTACCAGTCAGAGAGGAGGAAAGGGTCTTAGCTGTTTGTATCTGTTTTACTTGAGTCCTGTGCATAAGTGCTGTTGAAGGCAGCCCTTGACCAGGGCGGTATTTGTGGCTGATTGTGTCAGTGTCCTGTCTCTGGGATACATGCTCAGCTTTGCTACCAGCTGAACCTGCAAAGACAAAAGTGGCAGCTGCATCCCCAAGGTCCCTGGGCACCTGGCTGAGCCACAGTGTGTGGACAGGAATGGTCCTGGGCCAAAGCAGCTATTGGAGGCAACCACTCTCTTGTCACTCTTTACCTCTCTTAACACAGAGTAGCTACTCTCAACTTGTATTTAGTTATGAAATCTTCTGTTTCAGACTCAAAGAAGAACTTGTATGTCTAACAGCTTGTTTACTTTATCCAGATGGCACAGTTGACCTAATGTAACATACTGCTCCAGCTCTACCCATTGTCTTGCCCATGTTTTCAGATTACTGGAGTCCCAAAAGAACAGAGTACCGAGCATACCACCAAAACATCTGCCTTTGCGCTGCTGCTGCCTAGTAACTGCTGCCAAATCTCCTATCACATCACCTGTAATTTCCTGCCACATTTGCTCTTTATACGTTTTCTTTATTGCTCATCAGTCCTGGTTTCCACTGCCAAGGCCTAGCACTACCTTTCTAGCATGACACAGCAATGTAGTACTGTTATTGCTTGGGAGGTTACCAACAGATTCAGGAGACTTATCACAGAAATGTCAGAAGAGGTTAAAAAAAAAAAGAAAAAAAAAAAAGAAAAAAAAAAGAAAAAAAAAAAAGAGGAAGATATAATAAGCATCTTGTACTAGTCACAAATACAGCTGACCTGTAGATGCAGCTTCTCTCAGTTCCCTAGGTGCATCTAAGCATGTTGAAAGGACTAACAAAGGCTGCAAAGGCCTTAGTAGGACAGTTTCTAGATTGCCCCACAGCACACAAGAGGAAAAATTTTCAGCCTGCTCAAATACTAGTTTCTTCTTCATGTATAACAGGCCCTACAGGTACCCCAAAGTGCATTTCTGTGGTAATTCCTTCAAGCATGACACCTGCCTGATGGACAAAACTACAGCTACAGCCCAAAGGATGGTCTAGGTGAAGAAAAAGAAAAAAATATAAGTTAGAAGAACTCTCACCCCAGACAGGTCTCTTCTCCAGTCAGCCATCTATCTCCCTCCTCTTCCCAGTTTTCTCTCAGGTCCCCTTGTCTTTCTCTGCCTTTATTCCTTTCTCCTGCATGCTTTTCATGATGTAGAAATATAGTCCTCAGCCTTTATAGCTAATGCTCTGACAGTATGGGGGAAGGGATGATTGAAGAGCCACACTTCTCTAATGGTCCTGTCTCAGGGAGATTTGTCACCTGAAATCCCAGTGCTATTAATCAACAGTGACAAGGTTAACATTTTCCCCTGTGCCCTGCCCAGAGATATTATAATAACTTCTAAGACTTCTCCTTACACTAGAGCTTTTTTTGTTTCTCTGGCAGATCTACCCAGATCACGGCCTCACTGTATACAAACCTCATGGCCCACCAACAGACTGCACCTTTCTCTGGAATGAAAGATCACACCTCTTGTTCGGTTACCATCAATACTATGTATACAGAAATTATAGGAGATGGTGATGTAGAGCGCTCTAGCACCCCAGACTGAGAGAAGATGACTGTGTGGAAGCAGAGTTATTGTTTCTCAGAACTGTGCATGCAGAATAGAAAAGCTGTCATTTATGAGTAAAAGAAAAATAATATTCTGTGCTTCAGTCAACTTAGTCCATGAGGTCCATAAGGCTGTGAAACAGAGAATATAAAAGATAGGTTATAAGACAAAATAAATTGTAAAGGTGAAAGGAAAAAAGGTAGTTTTAAAAGAGGAAGAAGAGGAAGGTGACAAAAGGAGGACTACTTAACAGTAATAAAAGCTACAAGAGATAAACCTGGAGGCAATAGGAGACAAAGAAAGCATGGAAAGACATGAAGGATGAGATGAGGGATAGGAAGTTAGCCACAGCAAATGTACATTGCCTTAAACAGTAGCAACAGATGAAGGAAAAAAAAAAAGAGTGAGAAGGTAGGAAAAAGACTACAGTGGACATAAGACTTGTATGTGAGAGCAAGGTGTTTAAATGGGACATTTTATTAGACAAGATACTTGTGGAGGCTTTAAAACACTATAGAACGCAGTTGGAACTCTGGGAGAGAAAGAATGCTTTGAGTTAGGAAGAGAGAGGGAGATGGAGAAAAGATGCTTTTATAGTGAAAGAAATAAATATACCATGGACTAGTGCTTGAACAGCAGAAGTGAGACATTTAAGCTGTGCAACAACACATTGTAAACAAGACTGAATATGGAGAGATGATGATAGGGGACTCTCAAAGATAATTGGAAAGACAGGTTCAGTTCACAGTGAAAAGTAAAAAGAAGTTGTCCAGAAAGTTTATGGGCTTTTATCACTGAGAGGTGACAAGCTAATATGAAGATATTTAAGAGGACATGTACTGACTAATACCAGACTGAACAGAACAGAATTGACAGAAACAGGGAAGATCTTGAGAATTATTATGTGATAACTTAAATAGGGAAATGATGGAGTTACCAGAAAAGAGGCAGAATTTAAAAAAAAGATCTCATGATTGTAACCAGATAAACACTTAAAGGAAAACAGGGACATGAAGGTCCCACTAAAGTAAAGGTTGAAATAGATGAACCTGGAAGGAAACGAACAGATCATGATATGCCATGACTTGGCAAAAATGAAGTGAGATGGGTAGATAACTTGTTAATTTGGGATTGTCTTATCTTACATTACAGTATGGTCACAGTTTGGACCTGAGTGTGAAAAGAACAAATAGAGAGAAATTTAACAAACCCAGCAGCAAGAGTGAGACACAGAAAACCAGAAGAAAGAGAAGACAGTAAAATTAGGTTTCATTAATTGATACCAACTCGTCCAGAACTTAAAGACAGATCTGTCTAGATGTCCGGGTGAGCTCTCCAGTTAGGATCAGCAGGGTTCAAAATTCAAAAAACACACTAGTCTTTACTAGAATAAAAACAAGATTATTTGATTTTTTCAAATAGAGAAAACTCTAAGCATATATGTCATGCAGTACAGCAATAATAGTTTATACAAAACACTTCCCCACCCACTGTGACTTTGCAGGGTACATTCTTGCTTCCAGGTCCAGCTTGGTCGCAATTAACATGGTGACTTTCTGAGCTGCTAAAATTTTGTGCTCCTACTCCGTTGCCTAGGAGATTGTTTCCACACTTCTAAGGCTGAGCTCCTTTCTAAGGCTCTTCCCCTACAGCTGCTCCTCTTAAATTGCAACCCTCAATTCTGTCTGAGACTCTTTACCCTACAGCACCATATAGCTTCTATTAAATCAAAATGGCTCTCCAAAACAAGAGGTACTTTGCTGATGGGGGAAGATCTGATCGCCTTGCCTTAGAATAAATTGAGAACAAATATGCATAGTATGTATGCAAATATCAAAGAGGTATATCAAAAAGAAGAGATAAAAATTAAAAATAGACTACATGTTGGTGAGAAGCACAAAACTTTTTACAGCTGTATTATGCATTCAAAAGCAGCTAGTCAGTAAGAACACTCAATGCACGGTTTGAAGTTGGTTCATTGGATCTCTGCTTATTTTCTAGAATAATGCTGCATTAACAAACATGATCCGAAGTATCAGCTTGAAGGCATTTTTATGAGAAGAGACTTAGGAATCTCTAGGAAATGCAGGTTCATCTGTAGTGATCAAAATTCATTAGGGATGCTTCCAAGCTTGTAAATTTATTGTTCTAGGATGGAGAGTCTACAAACTCTGGGCAATCGCTCTTTACATCTCTATCTAGATGACAAGCTCTGATTCCAAATAGTGAATATTCCCTAATAAGCCACCTGCATCATGTTCTGTATTTTATTGTCAGAAAAAAACATTCTTCAGAGGTGAGAGGCAGGCCGTGCTCCCATAGATGATTTATGCCTTTCTTCCCCTCTTCCCTGCAGATTTCTTGTTGCACAGGTAAAATTAATAAACACACATTTAATCTGTCAGTCATGCAGTTATACTGGTTGAAAGCAGCATGCCTGACATCATAAGGGTGGGAAGAAAATGCAGTGATTAGCTGTATAGAAATGGGCTGGCACAGGCTGTGCTAGGGCTCTTGATTCTGTGTACGACTTGGCTAATTTCAAGAGAAGACTGCTGCCTCCTACATCAACCACAGACAACTAGGAAAAAGTGTGATCATAGCTGAAAAGTTTAGGAGGAAGATAGACTTATAAAATAATTTGGACTTTGTGAAAAGGTAAGGTTTAAAATACATGTTAGGAGAACATTGAGATGTGTTTGGGCAGGAAGAAGAGGCCTTAAGTATGGACAGACATCTCTGGGAGGCCATGGCTAGGATTAGAGGTATACAAGAAAAGCAAAAATAGATTTTATTTTACTGATTCGTGTTCAAATTTGAAATGCTTGAAAAGACATTTCCTAGAGCTCCAAGAATCTGTTAATGTCTCTGAGAATGTGATCACACTACTGGCATAGGGGACCTAAGGAATAGGGTGGTTGAAAAGGACAGTCTGACTTTGTTAGATACTGGAACTAATGATCAAGAAGCTTATGCAAGAAAAAAATAATAAAAAAATCATTTTCAGGCAGCTCAGCTCTTTGATCTAGCTGATGCATGGCCACAGGAATGCTAGGAAAGAAAGAGACAGGAATATATCTAGAAATGAGGAAAGGGGCTGTCTTAAGCAACTATGAACCTTTTCTTTGTAATACTAGTGTCTTGCGTACATTTCAGAATTTCACCACTTTAATTGTATTACTAGTGCAAGTGATATAAATTATTCATGAATTCCATGGATGTCAAGTACTATTTGCTTTGACTGTACTAGTGTGTCCTGTCCTGTCTCAGCTGAGATAAATGATATCAATATAGAAGTCATAGCTGAGATAAATGATATCAATATAGAAGTCATAGCACAGACATATTATCACTACCATTTAATATTTTTAAATACCGTTTACTACAAAAACTAGTCTTTTAAATCTTATACACTTTTGACTATGCTTCCCGTTTCCCTTGTCCTTCTTCTGTCCGAATGCAGCTACCCATAAAAGCACACATAAGCTTCCTGCACACAAGTAGTCTTGTAGCCTCAAAACAGCAAGTCTTCCCTGTTTCCCATACAACAATCCCTGATAATAATATGAGATAAGGATGAAGATAAACAGAAGGAAGAAGAGAGTAGTTCTTTTGATAGCCAAAAAAATAAATCAATCACAAACAAGGGCAAAGCAATTCCACAGTGGAAATAACCTTTCTTGTTATCACTGGCTGTTGTTACAGGGATGATAGTGAGAGCATGACAGTTACTGGACTCCCTCCCTCTTCTATCAGTCCTGTACTTTGATTTTTGAGAAAGTGTTGATGAAAAGGAAGAACTGCATGTAGCAAGTGCACCCAGGTTGAGGTGCTGAGTCACTCTTTGTCATGAAAGATGCAGAAATTTCTCTGTGGAACTCATTAAAACAAGGCTGCTGTATGCTTACCAGTAAGAAGCAATTTTGACTGTCACAAGGGGGAAGAAAGTGGAAAAAGGACTCCAGGGCCATGAGGGAGCAACAGTCTCCAGATACTGAAGAGACAGGAATAGGTAGTATTTCAAGGTAGCCTAGTATTTCAAGTCTAGGACAAAATAAGTCAGCAGAATAAGTGGAAGAATGTATACTGCAAATGGTGTTGGGTACCAGGGCTGACATTTAATGTCCACATCATCTGAAAATGTTAAATTTGGAACAGGAATCCAGGGAGTGACTGTGGATCAACATTATAAGCTATTGACCAGAGCCCGAGGATCATCGAGTCCAACTCCTGGGTCCCCAAAGGACCACCCCCCCAAAACAAAAAAGAAATAGATTACGTGTCTGAAACGTGTCTGCTTCTTGAACAACCACTAATACCCCAGCCTCTAACCCCACCCCCTGATTTTCCCTGCTGTCCCTGAAGTTATCTTCCCCCTACATTGAGCGACCTTCAGGAGGTGCTTGGTGTTCATGTGGCCTCTGAAAAGCTAGACCACTTGCTCTGCGGCTTGTCTTTGTGTGGGGAGGAGTCTGTGTTCTCTGTTAGGTGCACTGGCTGTGCTGTGCTGTGCTGTGCTGGAGATTTATTTATTTATTTATTTAGCAAGAGAGGGACAGGAATGTCTCAGTCCAGAAGCTTTTGGGCACTACAAGGACTGTGGGTTTACACAGGTCTGCAGACTCCTTAGACCCATCATGCTGAGGGACAAGCTGTGCTACCTACTGAAAACTCATTGCTCTGGAAAGAAGATACATCTGACCCTTGCCATGGCAGATTACCACATCATCTTCATCAGTGAGGGCCCTGTTCAAGGAGGGAAGGGGACCCAGGAGACAGAGTGCTTTCCAGCACCCTTGGGACTGTAGCTCTGTCTATACGACTTGCTGGTATACAGCTCTGTTGGTACCACTGGCAGCACCACTGCTGGGCACCAGGTTCCTCAGCCTCCTGGTGAAACAGATCAAAATCTCTTCATTAAACTCCAAGGGATAGAGGTAAGATCTTTGGAGGGGCTGGTTACCCTCCTTGATTTAGGCATTGTGTTCCTTCAGGAGACCTTCACCAATCTGACTGCCAAGCTAGTTGCTGCAGGGGTAGAGAATGGTCTACTTTAGCTGCCTCATAGATGTCTCTGATGAAGTAGTGATCCTATAAAGGTTTTTAATGGAAACACTACATTTACACATAGCAATAATGAGAGTGTATATAGGTAAAGGCACCGGAAGAAATGGCAGAGCAATGGTTTTAGAAGAAGGCTGCACGTGCGTGGAATCAAAACCGAGAACAGCCATGAAAACCAAGAGACACTACAGATAAGAGGAAGAACTTTGCAGGCATTGTATGGGTTCCTGACTGCACCAGTCCCATGCCACAGATAAGGTCAAAAGAAATATGTGGAATGAAAACCATGTGATACACCTCAACTGGTCCCTGCGTTTATATTGTTCAGAGACAATATGAAGGGTGCAGAGATCAGAAAGTGTTGTCGCTACTCACAAAGAACCCAGAAGACATGATGAACATATGTTGTCCTTTGTGGCAGGACCACTTGGACACTTAGGTTTCATATTGAATTTTGCCTCACTGATCATTACAGTCCTATCTCCTCTCTTGACCTATAGTCTTGAGTTTTGGGGAACATGATCATTCTACTAAATCAGCTACTGCACATTCAGAACTGGTTGGAAGTGCACTAAAGCCTTTAGCACCCGTGTTCTGATACCAGGTCTGCAATGTTATTTTTATGAAGAGGCCTTCCACAGCAGTATCAATACTAAGGAATGTCTGGCCCTGGCTGTGAATTTTACTTCTGTCCTATACCACAGAGTTGCATTGGAAATGCAAGGCTGATATCATGATGAAGGCAGGAGGTCAGCCCTCCCTAATAGATACCTGGTACCATCTCCAACCATTCAACAGTATTTCTTTCACCTTACATTCAGATGAAAGAGATCAGGCTGAGCAATTCCTGACAAGATAGCTTCTGTATGTTACACTGGAACTTCTCATGGACAGCCTCTGACACTGGACTGTTGTCCTTCCCATACAACCATCTACTCTCTGTGAGGGCTGCTGTCACTTCTTGTTGGCCTACTGTCCATTCTAACATGGACACTGTAGTTCCTGTGGGAAGACTAAAGAGAAACTTTACTCTCAAAAGTGTAAACAGTCAGCTGTTGTACTGTTATGGAATTGGCTGTGTCAATCCCATAGTCCTCAAGATTCAATACAAAAATGTCATCAGTTAATGTATTGTTGCCTATTCTCTTTAGATAATACCCATTCACTACAGACCCAAACACGCTGATCTGGGAAACTGAGAAGGAGATAGAAGACTACACTCACAGAAAGGGGTTGTGTTGGAAATAAAAACAACTAAAGGTTGTGAAAGAGTCAAAAATCCTTGGGAAATGATTTGGAAATGGTGTGCCAGAGTATCTAAGGGTGTTTTGTTATCACATTATACTAAATTGTACTACATACTTGGTATGATGATGCCACGTTTTGTAAGGTATCAGAAGTTAGATGGTTGAATAGAATATAAAACCAACAAGGCTGGAAGAAATAGCACATCAAGAAATAATAAGCAAGTTATATTTATTGAATATCTTTCTGCCAACTGAGGAAATATGATTTCCTTCCTTTTCTTTCCCAGGACTGGTTCTTCAGAATGAAACAGGTCAATCCAGTACCTGCCTCACCCCTGGCATTCTGTTCTTTAAGATATTGCTGAGATAAGAATAGAGCAGGGCTCACAGATGTTGACCCAGGGGGGTTACACTGGGCAGTTCTTGTTACTGCCTCACAAATTTAAACTGTTGTGATTGAGTGGCTCTTTAAGAGTGGTGTTTCTTTGACACAGTTACGCCTACAGGTAGCTTTATAGCCTATGTAGTATTGGAACAGTTTCCCACAGTGATAAAGCAGTTTGTAAAGAGTGAGGGTGACACGGAGTGGTTCAAGGCTAGTGACAGAGAGTGAAAGATGCCTAATTCTTGCAGATATTTTGACTCTTCCCGTGGGCCTGTATTAAAGGGCTACCAGTTGGGCTTGAATATCCCACACTACCTGAGCCCTAAGCAGTAAAAATGCTGCCTGTCACACTGTGCATCTGCCTAATCAAAAGTCAGTAATGTATAGGATCTTGGACCTAATATCCCTTAATCTTTCTCCCTTTCTCCTTTCCTGTTTGGAAAGGTCTTCCCTTTCCAGACAGTCTGAAGTCTGGTCATTTATCTTTTGGTATAAGGGCAGTATATATAAGGTGTATATATATAAGCTGAATGTATAACATAAGGTGTAAGTTGAAAGGAAAAAGGAACTCTTTAAGGGTCACAGGGGTAAGAGTAATCCAGACAGCTTTTGAAAGATAGAGAAGAGAGAGAACACACAGTAGTTCAAGATTTTTCAGAGTTGACCTGAACCTTCACAGCTGACTCACAACTGTGAGTGGCATAAAAGGGCAGTCACATTCTCTTCCTTGCACCAGCTCTGATATGTGTGGCCTTAGCATTCTGGAAGGTAAACTGATAGAAAAACATTCATGTCTTTATGTGGTTAACTTCTCAAGTGTCGTGCTTAGAATGTGTTCACAAGAGGTCAGGGAAGCAGCATTAAGAAGCTCCTACATGTGCTAGTCAATAGATCATCTCAGCTATAATATACTCTCAAATGAAGAATTAAAACACATGCTTAGGCAAGATAAGAACTTCACCTTTAATAAACCCTTGCTTTCTATTCCCAACAGAAAGATTTTCATGTAACTATGGACTAAACTTCCTTTACTACACTGGCTGTTTCTTTAGTCACTAGTACGTAGCAGAGCTGAGATCTGTTTAATATTGCATTTGACTTTACCATTCCTGCAAAGCCTAGGTGAATCTGCAGTTCTTTTACTCTATGGGCCTGTGGCATTTATGTATTTCTAGTTAATGGAAATGAGCTTTCCAACATGCCCTATTTCTGTATGGAATCAGAACTAAAAGCAGAGTACACAAAGTGTACTGTCCTCTACTGCTGATTGTAAACTTGATGGCAGCAAGTTCCCCTTTGGTCTTGAAAAGGAGTGACAGTTTACCAATAAGTCATTTAGAATTAGAATAGTTCAGTTGGAAGGGATCTGCAAAGAGTTGAACTGCCTGACCACCTAAGGGCTAACCAAAAGTTAAATCATATTATTAAGGGCATTATCCAAAAGCCTCTTGAACATCATCAGGCATGGGGCATCGACCACCTCACTGGGAAACCTGTTCCAGTCCTTGACCACCCTGACTGTAAAACTTTTTTACCTAATATCTAGTCTGAACCTTCCCTGGTGCACGTTTCTGCCATTCCTTCATGTCCTATCATTGTTTATCAGGGAGGAGAGATCAGCACCTCCCTTTCCTTTTCCCCTGCTCGGGAAGTTGCAGACAGCAATGAGGGCACCACTTAGACTCTGTTTTTCCAGATTAGACAACCTAAGTGTCCTCAGCCTAGGACATGCCTTCCAGCCCTTTCCAACCAAAGACTGTGAGTCTTTGCTGCCTTCCTCTGCATGCATTCAAGTATTTTACTATCCTTTTTATATTGTGGAGCCCAGAACTGCACACAATATTCAAGGAGAGGCCAAACCAATGTTAAATACAGTGGGAGAATCACCTCTTTTGACCAGCTGGCTATGTTGCGTTTAAGGCAACACAAAATGTTTGCTCTTGTTGCGGTTTAAACTGGCCAGCAGCTAAACACCACACAGCCATTCGCTCACCCTCCCCTCTCCCTCTTTGGGATGGGGGAGAGAAACAGGAAAGTGAAGCCTGTGAGTTGAGATAAAGACAGTTTATTAAGACAGGAAAATAATAACAACAACAACAACAACAACAACAATAATAATAATAATAATAGTACTACTAATAATAATGTGTATGAAACAAGTGATGCACAATGCAATTGCTCACCACCCACTGACCAATGCCCAGCCTATCCCTGAGCAGCCAGCCTCCCCACCCCGGCTAGCCACCCCTATATATTGTTTAGCATGACGTCAGATGGTATGGAATACCCCTTTGGCCAGTTTGGGTCAGCTGTCCTGGGTCTGTCCCCTCCCAGCTCCTGTTGCACCCCTAGCCTGCTCGCTAGCAGGACAGAGCGAGAAGCTGAAAAGTCCTTGGCTTGGTGTAAGCACTGCTCTGCAACAATTAAAACATCAGCATGTTATCAGCACTCTTCTCATCCTAATCCAAAACATAGCACCCTGCCAGCTGCTAGGAGGAAAATTAACTCTGTCCTAACTGAAACCAGGACAGCTCTCTTGGCTGCCTGGGCACACTGATGGCTCATGTTAAGCCTACTGTCAACTACCAGCCCCTTTCTGCTGAGCCAGCCACTTGTCTCCCAGCCTGTGCCTGGGTTTGGTATTACTCTGTCCCAGGTACAGAACCCATCACTTTCCTTTGCTGAACTTCTTGCTGCTGATGATTGCCCAATGCTCCAATTTATCTGTATTGGAGGCCTCTTTAAGGCCTCTTGCAAGCCCTCTGTAAGGCCTCTTGTTTCTCCACAGAGTCAACAGCATCTCCCAATTTAATACCATCAGTGAACTTGCTAAGGATGCGTTCAGCTCGCCAGGTGATCAGCTCCGAGGCAGTCCTGTCCTGCAGCAGAGTGGGGGATTGCAGTGGGCAGGCGCTTTTCTGGCATTGAGGCCACTTGAGGCAGCCGAGGGAGCCGCCAGGACCCAGCAGCCCTCGTGAGGGCAGCTGATGAGGCTCTGGTGGAGCCAGAAGCCCCCCTCATTGTACAAAGGTAGCACCTGGGGAGCATGGGCGACCAGGGCAGGCAAACAGGGCATGGTGTGGCAGTTTGTGCACAGAGGGTGCCACACCCCAAAAAGTGATGGACCTCCTGCCCTGTCGGGCAGAGGGAGGGAACTTGAGAGGTGCAGAAGAATGGAAACAGGTCCCTGCTTGGCGTCGCAGGTGACCCCCCCTCATTACACGCCTTGCCTCTCCAGCTGCCCTTACACAACAGGTTTGAGGCCCTGGAGCTCGAGGGACAGGGTGGTGAGGATGTGGGGGAAAGTCCACCCAGGAGGCTGTCTAGGGCAAGGAAGTCAACTCCACTCCTCAAGACTTCCTCCACCAAGGAAGAAGGAAGGGTAATGGTCATAGGTGACTCCCTTCTGAGGGGAACAGAGCACCCCATATGTCGGCCAGACCCTACCCATAGGGAAGTCTGCTGCTTCCCTGGGGCCCGGGTCAGGGACATTACTAGGAAACTTCCTGACCTTGTTCGCCCCTCTGATTATTACCCCTTAGTGATAATTCAGGCTGGAGTACTGAGCCTCCTGACCTGGAAGTCTGGGATGGGGAGCAGAAGATACCCCCCACAGTTCATCTGGAAACAGAGACCTGCTGCTCCACCTGGACTGTCACAAGCTCATGGGGCTAGATGGGATCCACCTGAGGGTGTTGAGGGAGCTGGCAGATGTGACTGCCAAGCTGCTTTCCATCATCTATCAGCAGTCATGGTCATCCGGGGAGGTCCCAGATGACTGGAGACTTGCTAATGTGACGTCCATTTGTAAGAAGGGTTGTAAGGAGGACCCAGGGAACTACAGGCCTGTCAGCCCGACCTCAGTGCCAGGAAAGGTAATGGAACAGGTCATCTTGAATGCAATCATGCAACGTATGTGGGACAATCAGGGGATCAGGCCCAATGAGCATGGGTTCATGAAAAGCAAGTCCTGCCTGACAAACCTCATCTCCTATGACCGGATGACCCGCCTGGTGGATGAGGGAAAGGCTCTTGGTGTAGTCTACCTAGATTTCAGCAAGGCCTTTGACATCGTCTCCCACAGTATTCTCCTGGAGAAGCTGGCAGCCCATGGTTTAGACAGGTACACTCTTTGCTGGGTTAAAGACTGGCTGGATGGCTGGGCCCAGAGAGTAGTGGGGAACGGAGTGAAATCCAGCTGGTGACCAGCCATGAGTGGTGTTCCTCATGGGTCGGTGTTGGGGCTCATCCTCTTTAATATCTTCAATGATGATTTGGATTAGGGAATTGAGTGCACCCTCAGTAAGTTTGCAGGTGGCAGCAAACTGGGGAGAAGTATCGATCTGCTGGAGGGTAGGAAGGCCCTGCAGATGGATCTGGACATGATGGGTCAATGGGCAGAGGCCAATGGGATGAGATTCAACATGGCTAAGTGCCGGGTCTTGCACTTTGGCCACAACAACCCTATGCAGTGCTACAGGCTTGGGGCTTTGTGGCTGGAAAGCTGTGCAGAGGAAAAAGATCTGGGGGTGCTGGTTGATGCTCACCTGAACATGAACTGGCAGTGTGCCCAGGTGGCCAAGAAGGCCAATGGCATCCTGGCCTGTATCAGAAATAGTGTAGCCGGCAGGACCAGGAAGGTGATCCCCTTGTACTCTGCTCTGGTGAGGCCGCACCTTGAGTACTGTGTTCAGCTTTGGGCCCCTCAGTACAAGAAGGATATCAAGGCCCTGGAGCATGTCCAGAGAAGCTGGTGAAGGGCCTGGAACACAAGTCCTATGAGGAGCGACTGAGGGAACTGGGGTTGTTTAGTCTGGAGAAGAGGAGGCTCAGGGAAGACCTTATTGCTCTCTACAGCTACCTGAAAGGCAGTTGTGGGGGACTGGGTGTCAGCCTCTTCTCGCAGATAACTAGTGATAGGACAAGAGAGAATGGCTTGAAGTTGCACCAGGGGAGGTTCAGGTTGGAAATTAGGAGACACTTCTTCTCAGAAAGAGTAGTTAGGCATTGGAATGGGTTGCCCAGGGAGGTGGTGTCACCATCCTTGTGGGTGTTTAAGGAAAGGTTGGACTTGGCGGGTAGGGTCATGATTTAGTGGGTGACCTTGTTAGTAGGGTGATGGTTGGACCAGATGATCTTGGAGGTCTTTTCCAACCTTAATGATTCTATGAAGTCCTGTATCCGGCTAGTAGATAAAAATGTTGAACAGAATCAGCCCTGGAATTGAGTCCAGTGTTGGTCACCACAGGTAGAAAGTCACTTCCCCCAGTCAGGGTGTCCCAACTCTGAGGACTGGGCAGCCCAAGTTCTGTCATTAAGATCAAAAACTGATGCAAAATAGGCATTAAATGGCTCTGCCTTCTCCTCATCCCTACTTGTCGGGTGACGAAATTCATCAAATATCAGTCTAAGGCTTTCCTTAAAACTCCTCCTGGTGTTGACATATTTGAAAAAGCCTTTTTTGTTTGTCTGACACCACAGTGGCCAATGTCAACTCAAGCTGAGATTTGGCTTCTCTTGTTTTCTCCCTGCAGATGCAAACTGCAGCTCTGTACTCTTTCTGTGAAGCCAGACCTTGCTTCCAAAGGTATTTTCTTTTTCTGTCCTGGTTCCAGAAGAAGTTTGCTATTCAGCCAGGTAGTCTTCTACTCCACTTAGTTGACTTGCAGCATGGTGGGATTGCCTGCTCCTGGGCTTTTAAAGGTGGTTCTTGAAAAGCGACCAGTTCTCATGAATCCCTAAATGCTCTAGAGTAGATTCCCAGGGGACACTGCTAACTATCTCCCAGAGTGATTTAAAGCTTGCTCTCTTAAAGTCCAGGGTGGCAACTCTGTGGACCTTATTTTCCTTGTGCCCGAAATTTTCAACTCAACTATTTCATTATCACTGTGGCCAAGACAGCCACCTACAATCACCTCTCACACAAGGCCTTCTCCCTATTCTCAAACAACAGATCTAGGAGGGCACCTTTCCTAGTTGGCTCACTAAGCATTTGTGACAGGAAGTCATCTTCAGCATGCTTTAGGAATTTCCCAATATGATGTTCCCAGTTTATACCTAAGCAGTTGCAATCTCCCAAAGGATGTGGGCAACCAATCCAGTAAAATAAAAGAAGTAAAACCAAAGGCTGAGTGAAGAATTGGATAAGGACCTTAACAGAATGACCAAATAATAGAATGGCAGATGAAACAGTCTCAATAAGTATAAAGTGATGACTCGGGGGAGGAACAGACGTTCTAGCACAAGAATAAGCTAACTGCTGCTATTTTAAGTTAACTCCTACTATGTAAGAGTGTGGTCTTGGACTTAAAGAGATTGTACATGATAATGGTTCCCTCAATATTCTGAACCATTGTTTCAGAAATAGGAAAAGAAGACTAGATGAAATGCAGGGTGCATTTACATTCTGAGTAATATTTGCATTTCTGTTTCCCCTGATTTCAAAAATAATGTGGTAGAATTGGATGAATTACAGAGGATGGTTAAAATTATGGAATAGCTTCTGTATGAGGAACAACTAAGCAGACTTGAACCTCCCAGGCTGGAAAGAGCAACAAGGGCTGAACATGAATAAAATCATGAGCGATAAGGAAAAAGTGAACTGAGAAGGTTTATCCACACTTCTGTTATATCTCAGGAGGTAGGTAGTGGCTTCAGAACTGTACTGGATCTGGCTGGGATGGAGTTAGCCTTCCGCACAGCAGCCCATATAGTGCTGTGCTTTGCACTTGTAGACTTGGTATCACACCACCTTTTTGGCTATTGCTGAGCAGCACTGGGACAGTGTAAAGGCACTCTCTACAACCCCCTCACCAAAAAAGGCTAGTAGGCTGGGGGTGGTCAAGAGGAGGGGAGGGGACATAGCCAGCACAGCTGACCTAAACTGACCAAAAGGATATTCCATACCCTATGATGTCATGATCACCAATAACAGCTGGGGGAAAATAAGGAGGGAGGGGCACACACTTGTTATGAAACTGTCTTCCAAGCAACTGCTAAACATATTGAGGCCCTGCTTCCCAAGAAGTTGGTGAACATCATTTGCTGATGGGAAGTAGAGAATATTTTTTTCTCCTTTTGCTTCCATGTGGCCTTTGCTTGTGTTTTTTTTTTTTTTTTTTTTTTTTCCATAATTAAACCTCCCCTTATCTCAAACCTGCAAGTTTTTTTTTCTTTCTTTTTATTTCCCCCCATGTCATTTCCCCCCCCTCCCCTCCCCTCCCCTCCTCTTCCCTTCCCTTCCCTCCCCTCCACTCCACTCCCCTCCCCCAGTCCTACTGAGGATGGGGAGCGAGAGAGCAGCTGTGTGGTACTTAGCTGCCTACCAGTTTTAAACCACAACAAGAACAAGAAATAAATTGTCGGTCAGACAAAATGCATCTTGTTATATTGAAGTCACAGCTTCTTGGAATTTAGATGCAAACAGTTTTAATTTGCTCTTCTGTAACAGAAGTAAATAATTTTTTTGTGAGTCCTTTAAAAATAACGGTAGATAAGACGGTCTGTTACAGGTGAGGAATGCAAAAAAATTCTGTGTCATATTTAGAAGACAGTAATGTTGTTCACCATTAGGTAATTTGCACTACTGTTCCTCTGAGCACTATAATTAATCACAGAATATTTGAGCTTGGAAGTCATCTGGTGTCTTGTCCAACACAAGGATGATGCCTGCAACCAGGTGATCAGGCCCAGTCAGCATGGGTTTATGAAAGGCAGGTACTGCTTGATGAACCTGATCTCCTTCTATGACAAAGTGACGTGCTTAGTGGATGAGGGAAAGGCTGTGGATGTGGTCTACCTTGACTTCAGTAAGGCTTTTGACACTGTTTCCCACAGCATTCTCCTGAAGAAACTGGCTGCTCATGGTTTAGACTGGCATACACTTCTTTGGGTTAAAAACAGGATGGGTAGCTGGGCCCAAAGAGTCATGGTGAATGGAGTTAAATCCAGTTGGAGGCCGGTCACTAGTGGAGTCCCCCAGGGCTCAGTATTAGGGCCAGTTCACTTTAATATCTTTATCGATGATCTGGATGAAGGGATCGAGTGCACCCTCAGTAAGTTTGCAGACCACACCAAGTTCGGTGCATGTGTTGATCTGCTCAGGGGTAGGAAGGCTCTGCAGGAGGATCTGGATAGGCTGGACCAATGGGCTCAGGCCAACTGTATGAAGTTCAACAAGGCCAAGTGCAAGGTCCTGCACCTGGGGCGCAACAACCCCAAGCAGAGCTACAGGCTGGGAGATGAGTGGCTGGAAAGCTGCCTGGCAGAGAAAGACCTGGGAGTATTGGTTGATAGTCAGCTGAATATGATCCAGCAGTGTGCTCAGGTGGCCAAGAAGGCCAACAGCATCCTGGCTTGTATAAGAAACAGTGTGGCCAGCAGGACCAGGGAAGTGATTGTCCCCCTGTACTCGGCTCTGGTGAGGCCGCACCTCGAGTACTGTGTTCAGTTTTGGGCCCCTCAGTACAAGAAGGACATGGAGGTGCTCAAGAGAGTCCAGAGAAGGGTGACGAAGCTGGTGAGGGGTCTGGAGAACAAGTCTTATGAGGAGCGGCTGAGGGAGCTGGGATTGTTCAGCCTGGAGAAGAGGAGACTCAAGGGAGACCTTATCGCTCTCTACAGGTACCTTAAAGGAGGCTGTAGCGAGGTGGGGATTAATCTATTCTCTCACATGCCCAGTGATAGGATGAGGGGGAATGGGCTAAAGTTGCACCAGGGGAGGTTTAGGTTGGATATTGGGAGGAACTTCTTTACTGAAAGGGTTGTTAGGCATTGGAATGGGCTGCCCAGGGAAGTGGTTGAGTCACCATCCCTAGAGGTCTTTAAAAGACGTTTAGATGTAGAGCTTAGTGATATGGTTTAGTGGAGGACTTGTTAGTGTTAGGTCAGAGGTTGCACTAGATGATCTTGGAGGTCTCTTCCAACCTAGATGATTCTGTGATTCTGTGACAATGCTCAAGCATTGTCAGCTGGAACAAGTTGCCCTGGACTACGTTCAGACAGCTTTTGAATATCTCCAAGGATATAGATTCCACAAACACCCTGGGCTACTTGTTCCGGTGCTCAGTCACCCTCACAGTAAAGAAATTCCTTTTGAAACAGAATTTCCCATGTTTCAGTTCGTTTCCACTCCCTCTTGTCATGTCACTGGCCACCACTGAGGAGAGTCTGCCTTGGTCTGTTTCAGCCTCCCATCAGACAATAAGAGTTCTCCAGGCTAAACAATGCCAGCTCTCAACATTTCGTTATATGAGAAATGCTCCAGTACCTTCATTATCTTTGTGGTCTTTTTTTGGACTTGCTCCAGTAAGTCTGTAATTTTTTGTACTGGAGAGGACACAGTACTCCAGGTGTGGCCTCACCAGTGCTGAACAGAGGGGAAGGACCACCTCCCTCGATTTGGTGGCATCCTGCCTCCTTAAGTAGCCCAGGATACCATCAGCTTTCTTTGCAGCAAGGGAATATCGATGGCTCATGTTCAACTGGATGACCAGTAGGACCCTTACGTCGTTTTCCGCTGGGCTGCTTTCCAGATGATCAGTCCCCAGCATGTACTAATGCATTGGGTCATTCCTACCCAGGTGCAGGAGTCTACGTTTCCTTTTTTCAAACATCATGAGGTTCTTCTCTGCCCATTCCTCAAGCCTATTGGGGTCTGAATGGCTGTTCAACCATCTGATGTATCAACTACTTTCTGCAAATTTATTGAGGATTTACTCATCCCCATCATCCAGATCATTAATGATGAGGCTGGCATAACTTCAGTCTGAACTTGAGGGTCCACAAAGTAATTGTCTTAAACACTGGTAATGTTTTTACACATAAGGTAATATTCTTAAACACCATGCTTCCTTGCATCATCAAATTAGGAAAAAACATACTACCTATAACTTATTGGAGTTTTCAGAGCCACAGGTGATCACTTTCTTTGAAAAGATCTAGGTGCCACACACACTTGCATTAGCACTGTGTAATAAATACAGTGAAGTTGCTGTGTATTCTTAACCACTTTTAGAATCTACTCTCATGCCCATGTCTGATAGTCAAACATGCCTGAACGTTTTATAAATATTCTCTCGAAATGAATCTCACCAATCATTTGGTTCATTTGTCAATCTCAACAGTCATTTGGTTCCTTTAAGGTCACATAAGAATCAATTACTTCACCAGGCAGCAGAAATTTGTTGTACAGATGTGTGTTTCAGTTGTAACAATGCAAGCAAATCCATTAGCTGAGTTATATCCTTAATAGTGTCCACAGACTGTATGTTGCTATAACAACTTGTCGAGGATCTCTTTGCTACTCATATGTTAAATGTGGAGATTTGTATCACTTGCATCATCATCAAATCCAAAAGCATAGTATGCCATCACATGCAGAGAACCCGCAATGAAATTTGGTTCCCCAGGTCACTTAAGAGTAAATCACTTAGTGATTAGTGGGTTACTCAGTGGTAAATTAAAACAGTGTGAGTAAGCAGATTCAGATAACTTAGTCTCCAACATTAACAGCCTGTGCCTGTCCTCCCTCTGCATTAACAAGACAAGAGAACAGTGTTATCATTGCATCATGGAGGTATCTGGGAGCTGTTCTGAGAATACTAACAGCAGCAACTTGAGTAGCAACTTCTTGCTGCTTCACTAAATCAAGTATTAACACAATAACTTATTTTTATTCAGTGTTTACCTCCAGAACAACCAAGTTGTTTGCTGATTTGTATAGATTCACAACAGTAGCCAAGCTTACCTGGAAAATTTTGTATTTGCTGTGCATTTCTGTATTGAGGCATTACTTCTCATGCACTGTACCTCTTATGCCACCTGCTGTACAGCTTGGGCAGTAGTATCTGTATTCCAATTTCACCACCTCTTACTATTGTTGACGGTTTTACTGGAAACTGGTCTAACTTTTTGAAATACCGGGAATGCTAATAAAAGTGGTCTTTCACTCGGCCCCATAAACTTGTCTGAAATACTTTAATCTGCTATACTGCTAAATTTTTATGCAAGTATCAGCTGTCAAAACGATGTATTTTCTTTGTCCATGTAAAAGAGCTTATAGCACGTAGCTACCATATAGAGATTTCAAACAAATGTGGGATGCCCTCTTATGTCATTTACACACAAGCAGGTTATTTTACTTTTGGTAACAAAAGATCAACGTCAAGGATTAGATTGATCAGCATCTTGCCAGCTTGTGACATTTATTTTCTTGGGCTGGAGGTCTGTACAGTTCTTGGAAAAGCTTAACTTTCATAGCATTATAAGCAAAGAACATGTAGCCTGTGAAGAGAAGATGAAAGAGCTGTTTTTTTTTTCACCTTGGAGGAGAATGAGGGGGCTCTCTTTGCTCTGACTCCACCTAGAGAGTGGGTATAGAGAAGATGGAACCAGACTCTTCTCAGAGGGGCACACGGAATGCCCAAGAGGTAACAGACATGGATTGCAACAAGGGAGATCTACGACAGAGCGGGGGTGTGGACTGTATACTGCAAAAGGCCCCTTCCCATCTAAATCTTTCTGTTACTTTTTTTTTTTTTCTTGTATGGAGATAAAAAATATACTGCCAGACAAGCTTAGATTATTACTAGAACTGTAAAGTCTAGGTCTGCTAGCAACATAAACTGGAAAAGAGAAATTCTTCAAGAAGCACCTGCTTGGTCTCACAGTGGAGCTTATAGCCACAGTGAAGTATATGAGAATTTCCTATCCCCATATTTTACACAGGTAGAGGCAGATCTAAATATCTCTTCCATGCTGTGATAGACAGAGCACTATTTTGTTGTTTGTGGAAGAGGTTCAAACTGTGTGGATAGGAGAGCTATAAACAGTGTCTCATGATATGTCTCTAGGGTCTGGCACTGTAAAGAAGTAAATCTGCACTCCAACCAAGCTTCAGCCTGCTACTAATCCAGGATCAGTGAATGCCATGTGTATTCTGCCTTATTAAAATCTTAAAAATAATGTCTGTGTTATTTTAAGAAAAAGCCAGTTGTTTCTGGGCCTGTTCTCATTTCCGTCTTCCTCAGCCTTCCTACTGGGATGTCAGTTCACACTGGAATCATTCCGTTACTTGCAGGGGTTCTGAAAATTAACCCATCCCTTGAATAGAAGATGTCCAGACAATCCTATAGCACAAAAAGAGGAGATTTTCCAGCAACTGACTGATGGTTAAGTGTAGAGGAACACTAGTATGTCTACATTGCAGGGGAATGTTTTTTAACTCCCCAGGCATTTGTACCACGCAGCCTGGAAAAGATCTTACCATGTATTTCTGTAGCGAAATTCTGATAAGGCAAGATTTGTGGTCCCATTAATGGGAAGTGGGGAGAGAAATGAATGCCAACCTTCAAACATACCTATAGAACTGATTCAGCAGATGCTGAAGCAAGTGGAAGTAGACGGCAAGGTGGATATTGTGGATAAGTGAATAGGAAGCTCTTAGCTTCAGTAGATATTAAATTCCAGTCTCACAGGAAGATGACAAATGGACCTCTTCTGTTCACCTCTATTAATTTCAGTAGAGGCTGCCCTGTGAGCCAACAAGTACTGCCAACATACAAGAGGTGAGAAGCTAAAAATTGTTTCCTTATAACAGTAGGTGATACTTCTTTAAATGCCTGCATTTTTAATCATACAGCAAGTAAGTGAAGACTTCCTTTTTTTTTTCTTTTTTTTTCTTTTTTTTTACTGTCATTCTCAGGAGCTTATGTCTTGTCTGGTAGAGCATGACCCTATATTCGTCTGTCTCATCTGCCATCTCCACCTTTGGAATTAGCAGTACAAATCTGCACAAGTGATCTTTCTCATGACCTCAGATCTCCAGGTCTCGTCTTCCTTCTAACATTACTTTGTGTATGATTGACAATAACTTCAGAAAGCAAAAGAGGAGGAGGGGCTGTGGAGGATCCCCCCACAACCTTGGTACAGCACAGGGGAAGAGTCACATGGGATATTTTTAGAAAAGAATCCAATGGCAGTGACGTGGGGAAGGCACAGAGAAAAACACAGCTGTGAAACCTAACACTTGGCTTCATATATACTGAGAGCAGGAGCATCAGAGAAACAAACTGAGGAGACACAGCAGAAGACAAAAGTGGGAGAAAGGTACGTGAAGATAACAAGAGAATGATGAAAGAGTAAATTACAAAAAAGTAATAAAAACATGGGAAAGAAATCTCTTAAAGAGAACATGGGAGATAAATGGCTAAAGGACTGAGCCAGTATGTGAGAAATTGAATAAAGTGGCCATGTTACATAAATGGACAGAGATGCTTTAGTCACAGATGGACAGGAATTGGTCAGTTGACTTATCAGATCTGTTCTTCAGATGATTTGTGACCTGGAATGCTGACCAGCAAGTACCCAGTCTACTGTCTCACCTCTTCCCAAGGTATAATGACTTAAGTATTGGACTGTGACACTGCATTAGATTTTATAAATCAGAGGAAAATAGCAGCCATTTCCACAGTCTTTGAAGCCAGGCGATGACCTACTCTCTCTCTGACTACAGGCCAGTGTGCTCAGAGAGCAGTGACTTTATGTATGAAAACTAATGTCTGTAGTATTAGTTTGGCAGCAATCATACACCTTCTGCTACTCTCTCTTCACTAAACAAGAAAGAACTAACAGAACTGATTATGTGGAGTAGATAGTGATAATGATGATCCTTGATAAGAGTATGTTGCTAAAGGTAGAATTCTCAAACATAAATTGCTAAGACACTCAAGTCCCCAGAGTGTCTAGGATCAACTTGAAATGACTACATCCAGAATTGTAGTCTCATGTTCACCTGCTATCTAAGCCTTATGACTGTTCTTCATTTCTCTTGTTTTGAGTAATACTTTATCCTTCATCATAGTGATTGAGCATCTACCTTGCACTGATGCCTGAATAGATCCAGTAACTAGGTGCTCCTCTTGATCCTGAAGGACTCAAATATACGATCATTCTCAAAGAATGCCTATATTTATAGCCCACTCTTAAATGAAATAGATTGTAGTATAGTTGCCTTCTGATCACAAAGCTTATCTGAGGTGTGGGTGACTTGAATTCAACTAATATACTAAATGATTTGAGTTTATCCATGCAGACACTTGAAAGATCAAACAGCTACCATTTATTACACAATCATATCCTGTTGAGACAACGAAAGCTCTCATTGACAAATATTTGAGTCACGTTTATGAATAAATGCAGACCTATGAATACACTGGCTTGCTTTCTCTCCTGAATAGCTGCTTAGTAACCTACAAATGTTTTGCCAAAGGAGACTTGCCTTTTCTCGAATTATACAGATTTTGCTCCTTGAACTCAAGAAGTCTAGTAACAGTTGTGTCTCCCCACAAACCTTCAGGAAAACCGGCACAAGTATGAACACTCTGAATAGTCTCATTCTAAATTAATGAATATAAAAGTGAAAAGTCCAAAGGTTCATGAGTTTGTTACAGTTACGGAAGAAATATAGCTATTTTTCCCAAGTAGCATACTCTCTGTTTCTGGATCTTTTGCTATCTCATGCTCCCTTCTTTACTAATGCTTTTGTTCAATTTTGTAGCATTTCCTTACAGTTCAATAGCTTGTACAATTTGATCAGCTCAGAAACCAACTCAGTTTGAATTTTTTATCGCAGAACTCAACTCTTGTTCTCCTTCCACAAATCTTATAAGTTTGTATACTGTGCAAGCAGGCCACTGCAATCCCATTGTGTTGTACATTAGGCCCACATTCTCAGTGTTCTAGTATTCATGCAATTTAATCCTGACACTGAGGAAGCTACTTTCAGTGTTGAGCTACAGAAACAGAACGACAGACATGAAATCCATCCCTTCCACTGTAATAAATGGCTTCTTCAGCAATGTTAGCACTTAACAAGCGATAAGCAGCATTCTTAGTAAAACATAGTTGAGCTGAAATACCAAGAGACTGGGTGCTTGTGGTGTGCCTATGCAGAGCACTGAGAAACTTACATCCATTTTGTAAGACAGGGTTTTAAATCAAGCTTTCAGTCTTAAAGGGCTTTAGGGTCACATTAAAGATCATAAAATTCTTCATTCATCTACAAAGCACTAGGTCATGCACAAAAGCAGGGTCACTTAACAGCAAAAAAAAAAAAAAAAAAGGTACTGTCTTGGTCTTTGCCTCAGCCTTCTGTTCCCACAAGCAACTGTACAACTCCGTTAATACACCAGGTGTGCTATCTTCTATAAAGAGGGTCTCCATGTTTCTTTTAGTAGCTCAAAAAAGGTGAGATTTCATGCTTGTTGCAGCCCCAATACAGTCTAATTTCTCTCCAAACATTGCTACAAAAACTTTGGATGCTCAGGTAGGAACAGGTCACCATCATACATTTTTAGAGGCTGGGATTTCCATTCATGCTGTTCATTAGACAATTTGTAGTGTTTGATGCTAATTCTCATTTCAAACACCACTTCCTTGAATAGAGGATGTGGTTTCTTAGATGTCGTACAAACTGCTTCCTCAACTTGTCCAGAAAAGTGAGGAGACATGAGGGGATGCAATAAATCTTAGTACCATGGTTGGCAGGTACTTAAACCAGGAAATGGAGCAACAATCTCCATCTAAATATCCATAAAACAAAGCAGTGCAAGACCCCACTGGGATGTGCCTAAAAGATGCAAATGAGAGCAACATGGTTTGTGCTCTCGCAGCATGCATTAACACCCAGCATGGCAGAATTCTAACCACCTCTTCTGAGAGCTATAACAGAGGGCAATGAAAGGTTTCAGTGATTCTCTGAAAAGAAGGAAACCAATTCGCAACGAGCAGCTGCATTTCTATGAAGCTCTGCAAATCAGGTGTCCCTACACACTCAGTCCTGAGTCTCTCCAGCACATTTTTCCTCATCTGGTGAATTCAATGATGTACATTTTTCACCCATGGGGATTAGAAACTATTCCCAATTTCATAATGAGAAAAAGAGAATATATTCTCATTTTCTCTTGGCACTTCTGGGGCATGTGCTCATGCAGAACTTTCACAAATTCTTCCTAATACAAGCAGGGAAGGATATTTGTAAGCAAAGAAAGCGTTTAGCCCCTTTAGCAGAGAAGGGAACAGCTATTATGTAGGAAATATTTTGTCCTTCTGCAGGTATTGTACTCACCAGAGTTTGTTGGTATCGGAATGCTTTTGTTGGAGAGGCATCCCTAGTCATGTCCCCAGAGACAACCTTTTGTGGAGCAGGGGTTGTTCAGGGCAATGTCTTCCCTTCTGCTCTCCACTGCAAAATCATGGAGCGAAGCAGACACAAGGCTTCAGCTAAAATCCCACAGAGCACCCTGAGAGAGGTTACTGGTGAGGGAAAGACGGAGAGGGAGAGTGTAACCAGAGACTCCCTGCCCCCTCCTGTTCAATCTGTGCTTGGAAATGGCAGGCATTTCCCTGCTTTAATATCTCTGCTGCCCTGGCACTGGGACAGCTTAGTAAATTAACAGGAGGTAAAGTTTCCCTCTCCTTTCTCATGCAGTATCACTCTTCACTGCATTTAGAAGGGGTCAACAGTGGGACCATTGAAAGAATGGGGGCTGATGACAGAGACTTGAGAAGAAGAGAATGGAAATAAAAAATGACCAAAATTAGACAAGCGAACCTTCCTGCAACTTGATCAGAATTATTCCTATGATTTCCTTTAGAAGCAACTTTGTGAAGTGTTAAGCATCTAAGAGGGCAAGTTCTCTCAGCAGTACTTGGAAGACTGTTCCTTACATAAATTACATACCGTCCTTACATTTAACATAGTTTACCTTCAAGCATACACGTTATTGCTGGTTTCCTGGCCATAATACCTCACCACAGATAAACCATGTTCCTCCTACTGTTTGAACATCCCTTCATGAATATTCATCCACTGATATAACCAGCACCCATTTCAACTACTGAAAGTTCTCCTCTCCATTTTCCTTCCTTCTTTTAAAAAATGTTGCCCATCATCCTCTGAAGTGAATTTCAAGTTTTGAAACCCTTTGTGATAGATGGATAGACAAAACGAATGCACATTCTAACATCTAAATATGTCATCTAATTTCTGAGAACTACCTTTAAAAGACCTCATATTTTTCTTCTCTTAGTGCATTTTCCTCTTAATCTCTGACTAGAAATGGCTTTAGAATATAAAGACAACCAAAAAATTATGTTGAAGAAACCCAATTCATTATATTCAAAATCAGTCCAAAGCCACTCAGCACAGTCTGGAAGGGTTGATAGGATATTGACGATGCAAGAACATCAGCAGGGGTGTTAAGAAGGGAGGTCCTCCTTTCTGCCCTTCTGTGTTTACTGTGCCTTTACCCCCCTCCCCCCACCCAAAAAAAAAAAAAAAAAAAAAAGGAGTGAGGAACTAATAAGGTAGAATGGCAGAGTCAGGGTGCTGTTGTTCTGGATGACTGCCATGAGACACAGCATCCTCAGCTGAGTGGTAGCTAGTGTCTCCCATAACCTGAGGGAGCAGCAAGCCCAGAGCTCTGTAGGGAATGGAACAGACAGGTGTGGTGCTTTCACACTGATGGCTAGCTAAACTCTACCACATTGCCTCTCAATCCTCCTCCTCAGAGAAAGAAGGGGAGAAAATGAAAAAGGGCTTAAGATGTGAGATAGGACAGAGAGATTGCTCACCAATTACTGTCACAGGCAAAACAGACTCAGCATAGGAAGAGTAATACAGTTTACTGCCTATTACTAGCAGACTAGAGCAGTGAGAAATTAAAAGCAAACTAAAACCACCTTCCCCCCAGCCACCCACTATTTTGTCTTCCCCCCAAGCAGCACAAGGGAACAGGGAACGGGGGTTGCTGTCAGTCCCTAGCGCTTCGTCTCAGCTGCTCCTTCACGGTCACTCTCTGCCCCTGCTCCACGTGGGGTCCCTCCCACGGGATGCCATCCTTCCTGAACTGAGCCTGCGGGGGCTGCCCACAGGCAGCAGCTCTTCAAGAACTGCTCCCACACAGGGACCTCCCACTGCTCCGTACCACAGGGGCCATCTGTCAGGAGCAAACTGCTCCAACACGGGTCCCCCACAGGCAGTAGCTCCCCCCAGACCCCCTGCTCCTGCGTGGGCTCCTCTCCACGGGCTGCAGCTCTGGCCCGGGGCCTGCTCCTGCAGGGGCTCTCCATGGGCCGCAGCCTCCTCCAGGCCACATCCACCTGCTCCACCAGGGGCTCCTCCACGGGCTGCAGCATGGAGATCTACTCCATGTGGGACCCATGGGCTGCAAGGGGACAGCCTGCTCCACCAGGGGCCTCTTCACAGGCCGCAGCGGAACTTCTGCTCTGGTGTACCTCCTGCCCTCCTACTGCACTGACCTTGGTGTCTGCAGGGCTTTTCTCACTCCTGTCTCTCCCAGCTGCTGTCACACTGCATTTTATTTTCCCTTTCTTAAATATGCTCTCCCAGGGGTGCAACTAGTGTTGCTCAGTGGTGGGTCCCTTTTGGAGCTGGCTGGAACTGGCTCTTATCTAACCTGGGACAGCTTCCAGATTCTTCTCAGAGGCCACTCCTGCGGAGTCCCCACAACCAAACCTTGTCATGGAAGCCCAGTACAACAGGTCACAGCTTTTTTTCACAGATACCTGCTGTTTTTTTCCATTGCTATCTGTAAAGCTTTTCAGGGAAATTTATGAATTCTATGTAACTAGACAAAGCAGACAGTTACTTAGGGCAATACCATGACTTTCCAAGCTATTTCTCCTACCAAATAAAGATAGGTTTTGTAAGGCTATGTCAAATGTGAAACCACTTAGTTCATTAAGGTTATCCAGTCAAAGATCTTTCTAGTGAAGAAGGGGAAGCCACAGACAAAACCACATAGACTATCAAACCTGACAGAGAAGGGATAATGGAGATGATGAAAATGTCCAAAAGAGTCTAGTCACTTAATTGATTGGCCATTAAGAAACTACATAGATAGCTCATGGAGAAAGCCAGCATGGACTTTGTAACTGATAAGGACCATGGGGGACAGCCCATGTGTCAGACGCTGGCTGCTGAGGGGGAGCATCAGTATCTTCCTCATACCTGGGCTGCTTGGGGGTGTGTGTATGTAATTTGGTGGTGAACTTTAAATTGGACTAGTCAGTGAGTAAGAAGACCTGTGTCCAGTTAGGGGTATCAGGAGAGCAGAGGAGCTGTGTTGGTATTCAAGGAGACCCATGAGTGTGAAGTGCCTGTGAAAGTGTCTGAGCGCATCTGTTTGCAAACAAGTATTAAGCTGGACTAGCCAGCAAATAGCAGACTCATGAAATAGCTAAGGCCAGGGATGGGACTGGCTAGTTTGTGTAGATTTGTTAACAACCTGAAAATAACAAACTGTAATCTATATATTTTCTCAATGCAGCAGAATATTCACCTTTGTTAAAGCACTGTTTCTCTGAAAGGTGATTTCTAAGCTGATTTCCACTTATTTTGCATCTGAAGATCAGAATTTTCAGTAGTGACAAAAAAAGTCAATAGCCTAAACACAGTAATTCCAGTTATGTTTCATAAATTATGTAAGTCTGAATGTATCTGAGCTCTTCAAAAGATGCACTGAATTACACAGGAGGTGTCTGCTTAACAGTTCATGTAAAAATGTGGTCTGGAGACTTCAAGTGATACATAACAGCAACTATAAACAAGGTACAAAATGCAGATGAATGAAAAAAAAAACCACAACCTAGAGCTTTACAAGAAAGAGTTCTACAAGTAGAATTGGCAATAGCAGCACCAGTAGGCCAAACAGCACTGTGTAGGACTTATTAGTTGTTCCTAGTGAAGCCTGGCCTCACCAAGGCTACTCCTGTGACAATGCTTGATTATAACTTCTCTGGAGATTGTTTCATTCTTCTCCTTTAAAAGAAACCATTTTCTGTATACATACTCTGATAATATCATCACTTCATAATGAAGATGAACTATTACATAACAATACTATCTTTACTTGCTTTTCTTTCTCCTAAACTTAGTAATTTAGTGATGTAATGTAGTGAAAAATATTCTTAGATTTTTCTTCAGGGTTATGAGCATATTGCTCCCTGCAACATGTGCAGTGTATGTTAGGAATCTCAGCTTGGTGTAAATTTTATCTTACAAGATGTTTTACAGATTTTCAGCCACATCTTTTGATGTTTTGAAAAGCATGCTTTCTTACAATATCATTCTGTACATCCTAATTTTTAAGGAAAGAACTATGACTTTTTACAAAGTCAGATCCTTTGAGTATCTATCACTTTTTATAAAGGCAAATTGGGAAACAAGAACACTTTTGAATTACTATAACTGTAATAATTTAATGAATTGTTCCACAAATTAAGATGATTTTCATGTAACTTAGATTTGTATATATACCTTACCTACATCTAATTCAGTTTTTACTCCCCTTCCCACAGAACAAAACTTTTGACCTTATTTTTTTTGGTTTTAAGCCAAAATATGAACCAGTTAACACTTTCTTGCTAAACCAACTATTACAGTCATTCATTAAACTATGCCAGTAGCGTAAATCTATTTCTCTAAAAATACAAATATTATATTTACTTCATCTCTTATATTACTAGAAACAGTTTCTGCACAGATGGATGTTAGTAATTCCACTGAATTCCTACTGGATTTCCTGTACCAGAATTAGGTACTATTGAAAAACCAGTATATTCTTTTCATAAAAAGACACCTTAGCCTTCTAGGTGTCACAGCTGAGAAGGAAACAACAAACTTTAGTGGGTATGGATAGTTTTTTGTTTTTTTTGAACTAACGAGAACGGGACTTTAATCTTCTTATTTCACATACACACACACTGGCTCCCCCAGGTGCATTACCTAGGTCTCAACTCCCAGCAGTGAGAGATCACTGTTTATTTCTAAAGGCGGGCCAGAAAGTTGTGTTAGCTCTGCTGCACAGCTACTTGCAGTTACCAGTCTTGGCCACTATGGGTCAAGCTCTCTGGGCATCCCTTCATATTAGTTTCCACGCAGCTCTGAACCCGTGGATCTTCCCCAACTCTTTCATGATTTTTATTCCAGTTCAGACGTTCGCCTCCTTTTTGGGTCCTTCCTCTTTCCAAGACTCTCCCCCCCCCCCTTTTTTTTTTTTTTTCTGGAAGCCTTTTGGCATCAGCTCTTCCTTCCAGAACATCAAGCCCCTGGCTTACCCAGTCTAAATATTCTACATGCTGAATGACAACATCAGCCTCATAACTGATGGTTCTGTCTCATGTCTCTTTATGAATTTAGTAAGTTTTTAGTTCAGTTGTTATCAAACTTCACAAGTAGCCCATACTGGATCCAGCTAGCAAGAAGCAGGATTCTGCCTGAGAGTTCAAAAGTACCTCTGGGAGGTATTAACTTAAGAAATTATGCAAAATTCTCCTTATACAGAAGTTCCATTTCTGCACAGAGGTACAGCTCTCCAAATGGAAGATACTGCACAGATTAATTAATCAAACAAAAATTCTTTATTTTGACACCTCAAGGCAGTAAAATACAAGTATACAGAAAGTATATACAAAACTGGCAGTGATAATGCAAGTTGATGCAATCCTACAGAAATCTAAGCTTTCCGAGTGGACTGCTTTGTCAATTTACGTATCTGTAAAGTATTGCACCATTTCAAAGAGGGAGCACTGAGGAAGGAAGTGTTTCTACTCCAGGGAGGTACAGCTGCAGGGCCCTATAGTGGTATCTTCAGACTAAGGCAACAATTGGCAGGTATGATTCTTCTTCTGTTTATCACGTTGTGTGTAAGGTAAGTGCAAGATTCATATTAATGCTGCACCTTTGTCAGCTGGAGAAAACACAGCCTTTGTTTTCCTGTGCAGAACAACGAAAAAGCACATGCCTAATTTTCCCGCCTCCCTCTACATCTCTTTGTGCTTTCCATTCATAATTCTATCCTGAAAGAAAGGTAAAAAAAACAAACAAAAAAAACCCCCACACACATAAAGAATACACCAGGAACTATGCTAACTTACTGCTGCAGAATGGAGAAGACAGGGACTCAAGTATACAGATTGTAGCCCATACATAACCCAGTATATCAGAATTTAAGCTACTGCAGAAAATGTTAATGCCCATCTCCCAGCATTACATCACATGGGAGTAACTGCAACTGGATATAGGCAAGAGGCAAATTACAGTATGAAGAGAATGAACAGGAAACTTCCAGACAAAGTGTTGGATTATAGCACATTTCTGATTGACCAGTTGAAATGACACTTTGCAAACAACATTAACTAAATGAACAGCTTTAAAATGATCATGGCTGAAAACTCATTTATCAGGGTAATAATGTGAAACTCTACCCTTTTAAATGAAAGGGAAACAGACTGCAGTGACCAATAATCTAAGCAACATGCTTAGACTGTAAAGAGCTGCCTTGAATATTTTCATTAAAAGAGATCCCTTTCCACAAGGCTGTAGGATTTCAGGGATTCAGTTATACAGTGCAATTTACAGACTCCTGAGAAGTTGGTGAAGTGTCTGAATGCTATGCCTGTTGTGGCATATAGGTACTACAGCAAACAAAATCATCAAAAGTAATACTCTATACAGTTGTTTCCACTTGGACTATGGTGAGCTAATCTAGAATTTCTGGATTCAAAATTATTTCTGGGGCATTTTAATGAGACTCATTTATCTGTATGAAAAATACTGGATTTCCATTTGTTTTTCTAATAACCCAGGATGTCTTGTGTAACTCTTCTCGAGTTCTCTTGATAACTCGACTACAGAAAAAATGCACAAAAACAGACTTCAAGTGATCAAGATGGTAGTAGCGGTAAATGTCAAGTACTGGAAACAGTAACACTCCATTTTAGAGAGGAGAAAGACTCTCCTTCACTACAGAGTTCTTCTCTAATGTACAGAGAACCTGACTGTCATGCATGAAGAACCAAGCAGAAAGTATTTAAAAAATAAAAATAAAAGCATAAGATAAGTAGCATTTTATGAAACTTTTCCCTTTCAAAAATACTTATCTTTTCCAAAATTGGTATGAATAGTCTGCTTCCCTTTTTGCATTCACATTTCTAACAAATGTCCTTATGTCTCATTCCAAAGGGTGTTCCCACATTTTCCTAGTTGCCGTGCTGATCTGTTTTCATCAACGTCCATACATAAGGAATAAATCAGAATATTAGAATTTTAAAACCTGAACTGAATCAGATTACAAAGAGTTGCCAAATTATCTTAGAAAAAGACATCAAGAATTGGTCTGGCCAGACATAAAGATACGTTCCTTGCTTGGGCATCTGATGCCACAGCCCGTAAGAATAGAAACGTAGACATCCATACTCAGAGTTCAATTTTGGCAGTATCTCTCTTCCAATGGAGCTGACAGGGTTATTTTCCTGGCAGATAACCAGGAAATAGGTAAAGGTCCCGACAGAGTGTACTACAATATTCTGACATTTCCTTGCAGCGGTGGAATTCTGTGCCTGGGGCATAACCTTCTCGTTGCTTGATTTGTCTATTCACCTAAACATAAGATTAAAAAAGAAAAAGTGACTGTAAGGATTAAGAAAACGGAAGTAAGGAAAGTGTCATCGCTTTCCTTACTCACAAATTATTCTGTTTATCTTAACAATTAGTTGCTGGTATGCTGCTTTTCTAAACTACAGGAAGGATAAAGAACTGGGGTGCAGTTCCACAGTAGCTCAAGTTACTGTGGTCACACTGCAGTCTTCACTCTCTGTCCTCCCATTTTCTTAATCTTTCCCTTATGTAAGTACAAATGTTTGCTGCTACATACCGAGACAGTTCAGGCAATGAAATCCACCTGAAACAAATACTATTTCTATATAAGAAAAGTGGTGCTTGGCAAGTCAGATTACTTCTCCTCCTAAATTCATCATGTGGTCACACAAGTGTAATGGAAAGAGTCAAACACTGCATTTTTTACTTTGATTAAACTGATGTGGAATTGTATATAAATATATATTTAAATGGGAAAGGAAGTAATAATTTTGCTATGAATGGAGCAACAACACTTACTTAAAGAGTATATTAATCCTAGCAAGCTGAAGCAACAGAAGGTTCTTCAGAAACCAGGTAAGTGTGGGAGAGGAAAGGCATTATATCTCACCTTCACCAACATGTCAGCCACATGAGTGTCGCGGGAGTCCTCTGCAAACACAGAGGTGAGTGCTTCAATATACCAGGATCCACGTTTGGTGTTTCGCATGGCCGCAGTGCCTGAGAAGAAAGAGCGTATACAATGAAGTTCCTGTGGAAGACAGACACATATAAACTCCTTAAGCCCTAAGAATTAGTGCCTCTCCCCAGTACCTTTCAGACATGCATATCCACAGATCATATCTGAGCATGTAGGCAGACGCAGCTTGACATTTTCTTCCTTGTTTGCATCACTTTCCTCACAGCCTGGGGAATCTGACCGTTCTTTCCCATCTCTTTGATCCACTCCGCGGTCTGTCTCATCTAGGGGGGGAAAAGGAGGGGGGGGGGTGAGGGACAACAAATAAGAGGGAAAAAATAAATTACAAGAAAAGAAGAAATTATCTTGAATTACTGGATGTAGTTTTCTTTATTTTTGGGCCCCTGTCAGCAACGCCACAACTGATGTCAAACTGAAAGCTTCTGTGTGAACAGTTAGCTTTTTCAGCTGTTTTAAAAACTCATCTGGAAGTTCTCCTGCACAAACTAATACAGACACCAACAAGTGCTGAACCTGCTCAATATAATGCGACTGATAGTCTGCATGGCAATTGATTTTTTTCCTTCTTTCCCATGCAGATTAATATAGATAATTGGCAAAGCAAAGAAATTTCTGAGAGTTCTTCATGATCTGTGGAAGGATTTGATACCTAGCCCTAAAAGCTTCTATTTTCAACTTTTGCCTATGTTAGAAATTCAAAACATGACTAGTCTAGTTTGCGGTGCTTAATACCTACTTATTGCAGAATGCAAACAAGAGCTGTAATGTTAGTTGCTATGGTTTAACTCCAAGAAAACGTTAACCAAATATGTCACCTTCAAAATCCTGACTATAATTCCATTTGCTTCAATCAAAACCATAATATGTGCAATAGGAAAATGTAAAAATATTTTGACTCCAAACACTACAGACAGACATCTACAGTACGTAGACTTTAAAACCTGGACAACATTTAATGCCCTTTCCAGGATTCATTAGTATGTATTATGACAATTCTAGATAGCCTCAATTGGTTGTTTACATGACACAGATTTTCCATTGTAATCTAGCCTAACAATAGTGGCAATAACGTTAAGAGTCCAGCTATGTTGCAAGAAAAATAAAGCTACATTTTTACAGGCTTTCTATTTAATTTTGCCCTTTTGTTCTTGTATTATAAGACAAAAATCTACTGCTCTACTTACTTCCTAATAGCATGAATCAGATTCTGGATTTAGGAAGCATAAGCATCCACTTCGGAGGCCTTCCTGTTATGATGGTGCTAGGTCTCTGTTGCTATGTTGTACCTAAGAAATGTGTTTGGATTTCTAACCCTTTTACAGGCAGTGGCACTAGTTGCATCTTGTAAGCACACACAGGAGATGGTCAGTTCATAATGCAGCAAGATGGTTCTTCTTTTCCTCCAAAATGAAAACAACAGCGGGAAAAGTGTAATTGTCTTATAGGCTACATATAGTCTATGATTAAGGTTCCCTATCTCAAAATTTAGGGAGTACTCCATTATGTTCCTTCCTCCTCTCTTTAAGATAGCAATGCATTTTTTTTTCCATTTTTAACCACACTTTTTTTCCCCATGCCTTTTATTACTCTTCTCCAATCCCTTTTTGTTCTGTGATCTTAAAACTTCAGTGGACTGTTCATAGCATATGTTACTTCAGATAAGAAGAAGGTAATTTTATAGCCAAGCTATATTATTCATGCTATCATCATTCCATATTGCAGTGTATCAAATCAAAAGATTTTTTCATTAAAAATTCAGAATTAGAGGTCTTCCTTATGCATTTGTCTTCAATCATCATTCCAGTCAACTTCCTGATGTAACTAAAAAGTATAAAGCATTAACTATGTCAAGATATTACTTTGCATATTCAAGCTCTAATTTATATCACCAATAACTGCTATCCAAAAAGATCCAATCTGTTTAAATTTCCCTGAAGCTCATAGATTTCACTTTTCCCAATTGATTTCAGTAACTGCCAACTGCACATTTGTCAATATTTATCGCAGTTCTTCACTTTGATGAACCAACTACTATATTAAACACAGATACTAAACAGGTTTAAAGCCTCATTTGATGTAATGGTGAAATCTGACTAGTCATCTTTTCTCACTGATTTTTGTCACCATTGTGTTTTGATCCATAACAGTAAGTGGACTACTTCAATTTTTTAGTAGACTCCCTCCAAAGTCCTTTGGAAATGAAGTAGACCATACCAACTCTTCTTTATCTACATTTTTTCATGTGTCATTAATAGGAGAAAGATAAGGCTTATTACATGTAGTTAGGGGAAAAAATATCCTCTGCATTTCTCATTTTACTTCAACTGCTTTCAGCTAACTTGCAAGGCATAGAGATATTGATTACTAATCTACTACTTGTCCACACTATTTGGACAGCCTTTTAAATACTTTTTGTTTTTTAAAGCAGCATTGGCTAGTCTAACCTTTAAATGCCAGCATCAAAAGGCATACATTTTGCTGACAGCTCAATTGCTTCATAACTAGTATTCCTCTCCGACTATTAATCAATCTTTACACATGAGGTTAAAAAATATATTTAAATAAAATAGTTAAAGTTGTTTTTCCCCTTTCAGTTGCTCAAGTCTCAATCCTTTGCCTATTGCAATATCCCAGTTCTGCAGCATTCTGCATAGCAAGCTTCTCACTCTTTCCTAACTAAAATTTTTTTGGGAAGAGGAAGGCCAAACAGGATGTCTTAACATGAACAGATCCATTATAGTAACATTACAGTCAAATAAACCTAATTACCTAATAGGTCAGCAGACAATTCTGGCTTATTACACTTATTTCCATACTGTTAAGAATCTGCATGTTCACATTTGTTCAAGAATATTTAAACATTCAATAACATAAGGAACAGAATTGCATTATATTTATAGTGTAAAGATGCACATTACAATATTCCCAAATGCTTAAAGGATTAAATATTTTTGATACTCAAATATACTCAAATATTTTTGATACTTCACCTAGGCTTTATAGTTTTTTCCCAAATTAGGATGAAACATGATAATAGGTGAAGGAAACATGCTCTTGCCTAGAGGACAAACTATACAGCTCAGCTTAAAATGGAAAAAAAAAAAAAACAACAGAAAACTAAAACCAAAAAACAAAACAAGAAGGGGAAAAAGCATACATGTTAGAAAAGAGAACTTTTCTATCATAAGAGAAAAAAACAAAGCTTTTTAAGACAGAACTTCTCTTTGGAGTACTTGTGGTTTCACAGCTATCTTTTTAAGTCCACTTTATGGAAAATTTGGCCATTATCAGATCTGAAAAGTAATTTGTTATAGACATATGTTTAGTTACAACAGAAGGAAAAATGAATAGCAAAATTAAAAAAAACAACAGAAACATAAAGAGTGGAAAAAGAACAAATCTGAGAATTAAGAGAACAATTTTATAATCGCAATAGTATGTGAAAAAAAGATTGAAAGCAGGAGATTTGTAAAAGAAAAAGAAAACAAAAAAACAAGTAACAGCTAACTTTGATAGCTCATGAGACAACAAAACAAGAGACAACATATCCAGGATCAAGTGAAAGACAGGTATTCAGACAAGACTCCAGTGCTAGTGTACCACTCCATGCTGTGCTGTAATTTGATGCACCGTAAGCCCCACTCCCCCTATTGCAGATATAGCAAGAGAAAGTTTCAATATGAGTGGGCTATGATAGAGCTTTACATCTGAGGTGCTCTGGGGTCTGCAAGTCAATGCACACACCTCATGCAGAGCAAAAGACACTTACAGAGCAACAGATGCAGTGGCAGCAGCAGGGCAGAGGGAGGTGAATATGGATCCCACTTACACCTGAGAGAAGCAAAGAGGAGAGTTGACAGCAAGTTGAATGTGAGGGTGTGTATGTGTGTAAAATGAGCCTTAATGGCATGCCAAATCATGGCTTCCAGTATTTGGGCACTCACCTCCCCGGCAGGCTTGAATAAAGAACATTTTGGGCTTATTCTGGAGATTTGGGCAGTTTGCATTATCAAAGAGCCGGAAAGCTTCCTGCAACTGAGAGAAGGAAAAAAGCTAAGTATTCTTTATTGCAGCCTTCTGTGAGCCAAACTCAGTGTCACCTTGTTTCCCTATATTTTAGTTATTACCTCACTACTCTTGATATTTTATCCTTTATCGACTAACTCTGTGACAAACATCCACCGCACCCTAAGCTCCTATTAGTTTGAGATCATGCACTCTACCTAGTACATGTAACAGGAAGAGAGAATAGGGTAACAACTTTCTTATCTGGCATATATCTATGTCATTCCTTATCTTACAGACGTCTCATAGCTCTCTCTGCCATTTTCTTCCCACAAGCTCTTATTTTTGCTTTTTTAAAAATGTAAATCCTCAGCTTCCCCATCAATTCACTTTCCTTTTTTTTTTTCTCCTTCCATTTTTACTTTCCAAGATGTAACCTACAACATACCAGGACAAAGTAATATACCTGTAGCAGTTTGCCATCAATGCCATAAACTCCACCCTCTACACCGTGGGAAAGTAAAGCTACTACACAGGAATCCACATCCCGGTGATCAGGCAGCTTAGAGAATCTCTCCAACGCACTCTGCATTTCCTGGAAGAGAGAAAAAATGCTTAATCCTTCCCAGAATTACATAGGGAAAATGGGCTAATGTGAAGGGAAAAATAAAAATGGCCCTCCAGTTACAGAATAAACTACATACATCAGATTTACAGGACAAAAGACATCTGTTCCATAACAAATAGCAAAATGTTCTTTTTCTTTTGTGTATCATTCAGTCCTAGGTATAACATTGTTTCTTAGGAATAACTTGGGACTTCTACTTTTCCATACTGTCCAACAGGGGGACACAGCAAATATCAGAGTTGGTATATGTGGATTTAACATAGAAGAAAGCAACTGATACTTTACAGAGGTTTTATACTGACACTGGAGTCTGGCTGGGATATTGGACCATCTTACCGGATACATATTCTGGTACTTTAGACATTCAAATATAATCAAAACACATCAACTATTTAAGGCAGAAAACTTCAGGGAATATGATAACTTGGCAGGTGTGGAAGACTTAAAATGTTGTAAAAGCTGCCTTCTTGAATAAAACACTCTTTAACAGGTTCTGTACCACTTAAATATTTGCAAACCATAACTTTTAGGATAGCAGAACACTGGAAAGGGCTACTTAGAGTAATCTGGAGCCTGTTCATTCTCAGTATTAACACACATGCCAGGTGTGGTCTAGATATTCTTGCACCTCTCACTACAAGGGCAGTACTTCTTGTGGTCCTTTGTGATCCTACTTTATATGGTAACTCCTTTGCTTTCCAAGCTTCTTATTTTTGGTATGCTAGCAGACATCATCCCATTTAGCCTCCTTTTCTATTCAAAAGTGACTACTCATGTCTTCCTGATCAAGCTTAGCTAAACCAAAGCAGACCTCTTAAGATGCTCATGTAACAGCTACTAACTCAGCCATACTGTTTGTAAAGTACTAGTATCCCGCTTACCTCTGCACTTTGATCATGAAAGACAGTCACTTGATACCCAAGATGCTTGAAAAGCAGCTCCAGGGAAGTACAGTCCACATCTCCACCTGAGCGATACTCCAAGTCCTTCTCACTATTGAAATGGACATTACTAAGAATAAGTGCTAAGCCTCGGGGCTCCGATACCAGTTTATATGCCTGAGAAGAAGATTTAAAATCGGTAAATTTAGACTATACAAGGAAATAATAGAGTTTCAGAGTAGAACACTAAACCCTATGTCCTAGGTTGATTACTAATAATCTGCAGGATTTCTACTTTGAGAAGGCATGGTAGAGGTCAAAAAAGTGTGGTTTAACATAACAAATGTTTATATTGCAAAGGGTTTCAAAGGCAACTGTTTCTGTAAGTCTCCACAACTGATGATCTTACAAAACTATTAATAAGATGTTGTAATACCTTGCCTTATTTCTTATTTTAAAAGGAACACAGCTTACAAATTTCATACTGTGAATTAACTCTTGCTAACGTTTTTCATTTTTCTCCTCCTTTCACACACACACTAGTATGACCAAACATATTTTCATCATACCCATTGAAGGCCTAGTATAACATTAGGAAAGACTGAGCTAACAGTTCTTAATTTTGGTTGGGACCAAGTAGAGATACAAAATACCATGTGAGTGCAACGGTAGCAGAAAGGGACAATGAGTGACCAGTTCTCAAAGTCAAGAAGATGTCAAAAAATGTTAATAGGGAAAAAAGCTAATTTAGGAAAGGTGTCTTCGAAACAAGCTTGCCTCTCCCACTCTAACAACGAACCAATAGTAAATAGTAATAGCAAATCCCTGTAAACCAGAAGTAAATTTAATACTGAGGGACCTAGATCGGAAGTAAATTTTAATACTGAAGGACCATATCAAATAGGGTGTAAACAGACACAGATATAAAAAGAGGTGAGTTAGGCTCACACTGATGTTGCCCAATTGTAACTTTCTGTTGGGGAAACCTAAACAAAGCAAAACAAAACCTGCTTTGCCTTGTAACAACATAGAGCCTTTAACAGAAATGTTAAGCGTTAACATGTAGTGTAACCCTAGTAAAGCGTCTGCCCTATTATATGAAATGCTTAGTTTTCCTTAAGCCTACACCATCACCACAACCTATGCTTTACGAACAGAACAAACAAAATAATTACGACTATCTACATAACTTCTGCAGCTACAGAAAAGGATTAGAAATTCAGGTTGTTCTACCCAGGACTGCACAGAACTCTGACCTAATTTTTGTGCCTAAGGAGACATTTCCCGATACAGTTAGCAATTAAAACACCCAAGATTGTGACAGTGTGCTGAAAAACAGTTCTAATATTGTACAGCCATTTGCAGAGTGTGTCAGCACACAGAACACAGAAGGTAGATGGGGATGCAAACAAATAAATGTGAGGCAGTAATATACACAGCTTACAAGCACAGAGCAACGGAACAGAAGGCATTCCATGAAGTTCTTCATAAACAAAACCCAGAGACAGAGATTTGTACAGAATTACAGAACTTCTCAGAATTTCTTGTCACTTTTAAATGAGAACTACATCAAATCAAACGTTATTGGTAAGAGCTCTCAGTTACAGCAAGAGCATAACACTAATCTACATCCCAATGAAGTACATGTTTCAACTCAGTTGTAAGTAGTACATGTTCAGTTGATATATTCAAATACCTCACATTTTAAAGAGATTTTCTCTGTCAACTACTTACCAAGTGCTGGTGATCATGATAGAATTCTGGAGTGCAGTGCTTCACTGGAGGAATTGGTGGACCATCTCCATTATCCAAAGAATGTTCCACTGGTTCTATGCAAAACAAAAATACCAATAACAACAACAAAAAAATACTAACTGAAAAGTCTCTGCATAAGGTAGTAATTTGCATATTAATAAGTACATATTTATGGATGTCTAAAGGCACATTCCTGTATTATTCTATTCATACATCTAAAAATTTTGTTTGATCAGGGACTGTACACACATGATGAAAAATGGCAGAAAAAAAACAAACATACTGGTACGGTATACCTATTTATTATATTTTTTTATTGGCAACAACCTTTAATACTCTGTGTCATTTGTGGGTTAACCTAAGGCCTATCAAGTTTAGTTCTAAAGAGTGTGAAAACAGAATTTATATCTAAAATTAGAGCAGCGTGCTTTTCTGTCATTTTGTTCAGTATCTCATCCATTTCCAAGTAAGGTTGATAAACTATTACTAGAAATATTAAAATAGAAAAGTGTTCTTCCTTCTATAAAAGATTCCCATTCTCACTGGACACAATTCTATTTCACATTTTATGCTGAACAGGTACATGAGTGATCAAACCAGACATTTCTAATTTCCATAAAGTGCAATGCTCTTTCTGCCTTTGAACAACCCTTTACCTCTGGTCAGCAGCAGATAAAGGGAATGAGAGTTAACTAGTTGCCATTTATAGACATTCTTTCCCCTGTCCAGAAGAGACTGAGCTAATAACATTCATGGTCTCTAGAAATCCTTTTTTCAGCATTTTGAGACATGGTTCTCCCAGCTGGAGGACCATATACTTGTACTGAGTTTATGTGGAAAGGTTTTTGTAGTAGGTGGCTGCAGGGATGGCCTCTGTGAGGAGAGTCTAGAAGCTGCCCCATGTTAGATAAAAGCCAGCTCTATCTGGCTTCAAAAGGAACCCTCTGCTGGCCAGAGCTGAGCCAATAAGCCACGCTGCTTGCACCTCTGTGAGAGCAGATTTAAGAAAGGGAAAAAAACTGCTGTGCAACAACACGTGGGAGAGTAAGGAGTGAGAAAGAGCCCTGCAGACACCAAGGCCAGTGCAGAAGGAGGGCAGGAGGTGCTCCAGGCACGAGAGCAGAAGTTCCCCTGTGGCCTCTGAGAGGCCCACGGTGGAGCAGGCTGTCCCCTTGCAGCCCATGGGTCCCACATGGAGTAGATCTCCATGCTGCAGCCCGTGGAGGAGCCCCCGGTGGAGCACGTGGATGTGGCCTGGAGGAGGCTGTGGCCCACAGAGAGCCCCCACAGAAGCAGACTCTAGGCCAGAGCTGTAGCCTGTGGAGAAGAGCCCACACAGAAGCAGGTGATCTGTCGGGAGTTGCCGCCTGTGGGGAACCCACATTGGATCAGTTTGTTCCTGATGGATAGACCCCCTTGGTATGGACCCATGTTGGAGCAGTTCTTGAGCTGCCATTTGAGGAAAGCTTGCGCAGGATCAGTTCAAGAAGGACGGCATCCTGTGGAGGGACCCCACGTGGAGCAGGGGAAGAGAGTGACTGTGAAGGAGTGGTGGAGACGAAGTGTTAGGGACTGACAGCAGCCCCCATTCCCTATTCCCTTGTGCCGCTCAGGGGGAGGACATAGAAGAGGGTGGAGGGGGGAAGGTGTTTTTAGTTGGCTTTTAGTTTCTCACTGCTCTAGCTTGTTAGTAATAGGTAATAAATTATATTAATCTCCCTATGCTGATTCTGTTTTGCCCATTATGATAATTGTTGAGTGATCTATCTTCCTGTCGTTATCTCAACCCTTGAGCCCTTTTCATTGTCTTTTCTCCCCCTTTCCATCTGAGGAGAGGGGGTGAGAGAATGGTTGTGGTGGAGTTCAGCTGCCCAGCTGGGTAAAACCACCACCACAATGCTCTATAAAAAAACTGTAACCTTTGTAGCTTTAAAAAAAACAACCTTTGAAAACTAGACGTCTGTTCTTTAATACCAGAGAGAGCTCCTAATAACCACCACAGTTAAAGCTGTGGTTAGGGTGCATGAGTACCCTCCAGGTGTTACCAGATATAACATATAAACTAACAAGGAGATCCATTCCAACAACCAGATCCCTGACGTAAGTCAAAAATTCTTGCTAAAGAAAAGTTGATTTGCTGAATTCAATGGGAAGCTACAGCAGTCTGTATCGGGCCCACCTTACATACCACCTTACAATTATTTGTTAAGAAGAATACTGTCAATGATCAGTATCTTTCCACAGCTCTAGTTCACTTATACTCTACTGTAAATCTAAATGAAGAAGAAAACCCTTGAAGATGTAAAATTTTACAACTGACACATTCTACTTAAGCAATGAAATTTCCTGTAAGGATAAATGAAGCTGACTAGAATTAATTAGGTTCTCTTTCCACTATGCCATTTAAATATAATTTTCCAGCCTATTTCTGCCTCTTATATCTGATCATAATATAGTCAGTTCATTTTCAAGTTTGTATTCTGAGGATGAGCAAAGTGGTGGCAAGTTTATTTGTAAAACTGAAGTAAGAGAGTATTAATAAAGTAGAGTCAACCAACCAGATAACCAATCAGGTATTCATGATGTAATGTATGACTCACCAATCCAGCGTGGCTTCTTTGAATTACATGATTCACTTGGAGGGAGTGGAAGATTTGATCCATAACAGTGTTCAAGCTACAAGACATCCAACAAATCCATGAAAAGATCAGCAAAAGACATCTATTTTTTTCTTTACAGTACAAAGCTGTAGGTATTACTAAACAAAGATAAAGGTATTTACATACACATATACGACTTGCTATAATATATTCTATATATATTATATACAATTTAACATAAAACACTATACTGTGGTTTACATCCAAATAAAACAGATCATGACAAGATAGCAGCAGCACTTCCTGTTAATGCAAAATTCCTTCCCTTCTTTGCTCATCTCTACTTTTACCCAAATGCCCTTTTGGGACACCTTACTCTTATTTTTGCCAAAACTTGGTTTGTTCAATAACTCCTCTTTTTTGTTGCTTTCAAAATTTCATTGTTTGCCTAGTCTAATAAATTATAAATTTTGATAAGGCAACATCTCTGCTCAGAAATATCTGGTCGTTCTTCCTTAGTATAAAGCACGCTTACTGAGAGTTCCCATCCTTCTCAATGCACTGAGAATACTGAATCTTTATTAAATTCTTCCTTCAGTCTGGTGTTAACAACAGCAGAGAGTGAAATGGTAAGAATAAAGATAACAAAATTAGGAAAGGGAAGTCCCTCCCTTCAGCAGAGAAGACTGTCTTTTAGTAGCTTTCTACTTGGAGAATCTTTTAACACTAAATTAAAAGATTTTAGAGAAAAAAAATATGCAGCTTTTGTGTTCTTGATGACACATCAGTAAGAACGTGTTAAACTTAAGAATGTGCAGGAACCTCATGCAATTCAACAAGAAGTGCACAATCCTGCACCTGGGGAGAAACAACCCCATATGCTGGGAGCTGACTGGTTGGAAAGCAGCTTTGAATAAAATGTCTTGGGTTCCTTTGTAGAAATCAAGCTGAGTATGAGCCAGCAATGTGCCTTTGTGGCAAAGAAGGCTAATAGTATCCTGGGTTGCATTAGGAGCATTGCCAGCAGATTAGATAGAAGGAGGTGACCCTTCCCTTCTACTTAGCTCTGGTGAACCCACACCTGGAGTACTGTGTCCAGTTCTGGGCTTGCCAGTGCAAGACAGACATGGACATACTGGAGGGAGTCTAACAAAGGGCCACAAAGATGATTAAGGGACTGGAGCATCTCTCATATAAGGAAAGGCTGAGAGTCAGGACTGCTTAGCCTGGAAAACTGAAGACTTAAGGGGATCTTATCAATGTGCAAAAATATCCGAAAGGAGACAGCCTCTTTTCAGTGGTGTCCAGTAATGAGAAGAGGCAATGGGTACAAACTGGAACACAAGAGATTCTGTCTGAACAACCCGACACAGATGGGAGACTGAGCACTGGCACAGGTTACCCAGAGATGTTGTGAGGTCTCCCTTCTTAAAGATATTCAAAACCTGTCTGGACATGGTCCCGGTCAACCTGTTGTAAGTATCCCTGCTGGAGCAGGGGGCGATTGGACCAGATGACTTCCAGAGGTTGCTGCCAACCGCAACCATTCTCTGCTTCTGTGTGAAAATTATCTTCATCTCAAATTCTTTTCACTATCTTTTTATTCTAAGGCTACTGCAAGTTTCAATTTGCAACTAAATCCCATCCTTTCCACTAAAAGCATTTTTTTCTAAACATTTGAAAAAAATGCCTGTATGCCCAAACCCAACCCCAAATGCAGTCCATCCATTTTATTTTTTAAAACTGATATACCCGTGCAATCCCATTGCTTAGGTTGGATTCTGTCTTCAAGATTATTTCCTCCAGATGCTGCTGTTTGGTTTCTCGTAGAGCTTCACAGAAGGCTGAGAAGGCATAAGGGCCTCTCTTGGGCAACAAATTGAGGAATTCCACATTTTGGCTGAAGCTCCCAGACTTGGCCTAGATCCAGAGAAGAAACAAAACCAACACTCAAAGTAACACGCCAACACAATTCATTTTCATTTCAGTTAAGCTTCAGAACAACTCGATCTTTTTCCTTCACGTAAATATCCTGTCACCATGCTTAGCTATGCTAGATCCTTTTTTACAGCTTTTCCTAGCTTATTTCACTCCCACCCCTCTGTTCCTACTAGCTCAAGGGGGAGAGTATATGACAGTGAAGCAAGCCAACAATTCATACATTTCCTCATACAGTAATACACCCTGTTCTCTCTAACCTCTTACTTCCAGTTACTGTCTGAATAGTATCTGCTTATCCTCCTTCAATACACAAAGTCCAGAACCCGTTTTCACTACTGCTCAATGTGTTTATGGTCTCAGGCACTATTACACAAATCCCTTGGAAATTGTGAATGAAAATATTTATTTCATACAGTCAATTCCAAAAAGACACTATATATGTATAATGTGTTACATTTACACCAATGAAGCAATATATGGTAGTATATGAGAAAAAGCAACAATCAAAAATTAAATTTACGTTTCTGTAAAACATTCACAGGAAGTTCTAATTTTTAGCATGTTAGCAGGACATCTGCTAACAAATTGTCTAATTTATAAAAGCCTTCCCTGTGTAGAAAACTGAAACATCACATACTAAAATATTGGCTACTGAAAGTAAGTTTCATGGGTTCCATGGAATTGACCTTACATTTTTAAAATTATCACTGTGATCCAAGATCTCTTCATTTTTTAAATGATAAGAAATGACTGGTGAGTTACACAGAACCAAACACTAACACTGCACGAGCAATCATAGGAAAATCAGACAAAACACCTTAAGGCACACGTGTAAACCCTATGCTGCACAACTTCCACACCATTATGTTTTCTTTCATAAAATATAATCAGCTTGTTCTTCAAAATAGTTTGGCTTTTGTCCTGCAGCATTGGAATGATAATGCAAAATCTTTTTGATCTAATGCTACTACTAAAATTTCAAGCTATGTTCATTCATGATTAGCTAATAGCACTTATTTTTGTATCAACAATGTCCCTTGACTTCAGTGTTCCGTCCTTTACAGTGTTCCGTCCTTTAAATTATTTAACAAACTTCTTACTAAAATCAAGTCTATATTTGCTGGATGGTCACACTCAAAGATTTGTGGTCAATGGCTCAATGACCAAGTGGAGATCAGTAATGAGTGGTGTTCCTCAGGGGTCAGTATTGGCACTGGCACTGTTTTAACATCTTTGTTGGTGACAGTGACGGTGGGATTGAGTGCACCCTCAGCAAGTTTGCTGATGACACCAAGCTGTGTGGTACGGCTGACACACTGGAGGGAAGGGACAGGCTTCCAGAGGAAACCTGGACAGGGTTGAGAGCTGGGCCTGTGCAAACCTCATGAAGTTCAACAAGGCCAAACGCAAGGTCATGCAACTGAGCTGGGGCAATCCAAAGAACAAATATAAGCTGGGTGGACAATGGATCAAGAGCAGCCCTGAGGAGAAGGACCTGAGCGTGTTGGGTCCTAAGAAGCTCAACATGAGCTTCTTAGCACGTTGCCAGCTCAACATGACCTTATAGCAGCCTTTCAGTACTTAAAGGGGGCCTACAAGAAAGCAGGAGAGGGTCTCTTTGTCACGGAGTGTAGTGATAGGACAACTAGTAATGGTTTTCAACTAAAAAAGGGTAGATTTAGATTAGATATTAGGAAGAAATACTTTACTGTGAAGGTGGTGAGGCAATGGAACAGGTTGCCCAGAGAAGCTGTGGATGCCCCATCTGTGGAGATGTTCAAGGCCAGGTTGAATGGGGCTTTGAGCAACCTGCTCTAGTGGAAGGTGTCCCTATCCATAGAAGAGGGGTTGGAATTACATGATCTTAAAGGTCCCTTCCAATCCAAACCATTCCATAACTCTAAATTCCATGCTTCTTACATCTCCCTTAGCTCCTTGGTTTATTTCACTTCCCTTAGATTACAAAAGTTTGTTTGTTTATTTAAGATATTTCCAGAACCAATTTGTTTATTCTTCCCTTTGATTTTAAATCAAAGAAAGATATCACCAGCATATTTTTTTTTTAAAGACAAGATGGCTTAAAACAATTATTTATCCAGATCTTCTTCATTCTATGACCTTTTTTTTTTTTGGGTGGGGTAAGGTATACATAGAAATTAGATATTGACAAATCCAGGAAAACCTACGCTCTATTGTCAGATACAGTGGCATTTCTCTCCCGCTATTTCCAGGAAGGTGTATGATAGTTAGTGTTATGACACATTTTCAAGAACAGTCTGTGTAACAGTTCTCCTAAGACCTTAGCACACACTTAAGCCAGAGAGTGTAATACTATTGTTTTTCTTCTAGAGTACTATGAATTTGCAAAAAGGACAAAGTGTTTTTTGGCTCAGAAGATCTTTCCTTTAAATGCCTGTTACTTTTAATTTATCTATTGCACTCTAATGATTAGTATTATCCTGCAAACATTCCCGTCATTTCTATCCTGCCAGTGCAATGCATACTCTGCAGCATTACTGTTTCAGTTGTGAATGTTGTCCTCTTGCCCGTCAACTTTATATTTTTGCTGTAATTTCCAGCTTCATATCCTGCAACAGTAGTTCAAGTCACTCTGTTCTCTTGATCAAGCTGCTATTTCTATTCATACACACCTAAGCTCTCACTTTTGTGTAGAAAGTGTACTGTTTACCTGACTTTTCCATCCTAAAAACTTTCTGCTTACTGATTATCCATTAGTAAGTACCTCTGCATCTTCTTTTACTTATTATATCCAGAAGGGAAGACTCCCTTAATCTTCTTCCTCCCTGTCTTAGTTTAAAACAACTTGACTACAGCAGTATTTTCTAAGAGATTAATTGTATTTGTCATTATCCTGACTTTAAGAGGACTTTTTTTTTTCCCTCCAGTGACTAACTGCTGGTCAGCAATTGAGCATCTCTAGTAACCACCCATACTTTATAAGTTCCTGAGTCACCCTTTGACTTTTACCATCTTCCTATTATTTTTGTCCTCTTTCACTAGGAATAGAAGCTACTTCAGGTAAGACTGCCTGCACCTCCCATGACTTGGCACAAGTATCCTTGATGTATCACGAAGAATTTCACGTTGTCTTTTGGTGCACACCAAGTCAAAATTCATCAAAAAGTTTTTTCCTTATTCCTTGAAAAAACTTTGCCAATCTCAGGTGCATACCATCTGCACTAATACCCAGCAAACAGCCCATCATTTTTTTAGAATCTGTTCTTAAGACAGGACCATCAACCTTACTTGACAAAGAGCCTCTCTGTTGCTTACACGACCCTTAAGATGTACTTGACTTGCACCTTCAGTCATTACCTTCAGTCTCCTTTCTCTTTGAAGACCTGCATCTCCTTTTTGCAGTCTTCAGTGTATTATTGTATGCTTAGGGCCAATCCCAAACTATTTCTAATGACTTCTTTTCCTAAGTACCCACTGCTCAGCATAAGTAACAAAAGTTTATGAACAATATTTGTCATCTTTAGAGTCTTGGGTCATGTAAAATTCTTCACGAAATTTACAAAATCACATGAAATATTTAAACAATGTGAAAGGTGTGCAAGCACCAGAACAAACTTGTTTATAATAGGTTTATTTATTTCCTCCCACAGGATTATTTTGGAAATTGGTAGTATTTCCACCTTTACAGATTAAAAAAAAAAAAAAAAGAGAAGCACAAAATAACAGTAAAGGGCTGGAAGACACCACCGGACTCATGAAGAACAGTCTACTACAACTACATGCCAGCATGCAAACTAATAATTTATTAAGTTTCAGTCAAAATCCTTACCACCCAAAGTAACTTACAGTTCTTGTGCATGTTGCAAACAAGCCCTATCTATGTTTGGTGCATGCTCTCCACACATAATCACACAATAAAACACAGCAGAACGTGAGTTTTGCTTTGCTGCCACTGCCAAGAGTGGCACTGGGCTTAGGCAGAAATAAAGCTGACAGCGCAGCAGAGCGCAAGCCGCGTACCTGTATCATTTCCATCATCTCAGCGGTGATGATGTCCTTCTCTATCATATGCTCCATCAACTCTTTCAAAACCAGCTGCTTTGCCAGCATCACCCGGTTCTTCTTTAGCGCTTCCTGGTGACAGCGCTGCATGCCGCACGCTCCCAGCATCCTAGCGCGAGAGGGGAGACCAAACCCGGACTCTGTAGCAAGGAACTGCCCTTCACCTTCCCACCTTTCTGCCCAGGAGGGGCCTCCCCGGGCAGGAGCCGCTCCACAACAGGCGGAAGAGGCCTCCAGCACCCTCCCCGACGGGCCCGGGCCCTGCCAGGGAACTGCGCGTTCCCCCTCCCACCGCCGCTTTCCGAGGCCGCAGAGCGCGCGCGCTCCTCGCGTTCCCGCGTTCCCGCCCTCCCGTCACCGAGCGCGCCGCCGCTCACCGCGCCGCGGGCCCAGCGATTCAAACGGCACCCAGTCACGGCGCCTGCGCAGAAGCTCCCCCCCCCCGCTACACTCCGCGCTTTGCGAAAAGTAAACAAGACTCGGCCCTCTGCGCGTGCGCATGCGCGCGCGCGCGCGCGCGCCCGCCCAGCCGCCCTGCAGCTCACCGGCCCCTGCGCCTCGCTTTGCGCGTGCGCCAGCTTGCCCGCTCTCACGGGTGGGCGCGGGAACGGGTGTGGTAAAAGAGTCCCCTGGGGAACGGGTTCCTAGAGCGCGTTGTAGAAGCAGAGAGGCTAGAGTGATTGCAAAATCAGGTTGACGGGAGGGGTTCTGCGAGCAGGTTAGAATTAATAGGTGTGCTTTCTTTGCAAGCATACCAGTTCTGTGGTAGTTTTTGTTTTCTATTTTAGCGCTTTTGTTATTAACGTGTTGCAGCAGAAATAAAAGCGAAGGGCTTAATTAACGTTGAGCAAGTAAAAAAGGGAAGAAAAGCTGCATGCAGGCCGCACAGAGGACACTTGAAAGAGATAAAGAAAACAAAACAAAACCCTAGTGTTCATAACTGATGACTTTCTTTTTGTCTTTCTTTTGACTATTTTCTATCTGTGCCAATCAACTGAATTTCTTCCTGACACTGAGAGAAGTCCTGGCTGTCTACTTTAGGCATAGGTCTTTTCCCATATTATACACCTGTATTGTAGTTTATTGTGGTTTGTTCTTTTGCAGATACAGGGAGCAAGAGGACACCTTCTGAAACATGCAGAAAATGACTGACTTTAAAAAAAATAAAAAATCACATCTATCAGCAAACTTGTCTCATGTTGCTTTTATGACAGAGGTTTCATAGCTGATTCATCATTAATAGTAATAAAGAGATTCAGCTGCAGACTTAGAAATTGAACTCATCACTTTTTTTCTAAGCTAAGTTTGTCAAAAAAGCATAATGTAAGCAGGTATAAATCATGGCTTTGTGAAATATATATTTTGAGAAGAAAAGTGAACAATGCCACTAGGTATTTTTATGTAGTCTTGTTTATTAATAAACAACATACAAAATGTTTTCTTTCAACTATAAGAATCAAACAATAAGAAATAATTTATTTGCTTTTAGCCTATGAATGATATGAGTTAAAAATGATGTAGGCTTATGAAACAATGCTGTGATGATTGCTGCCTGCAGTCATAAGGAGATCTGGATGACCATGTTTGTTTTTTCTTGTTTGTCTTTCCCTTTTAATTTGGACATTCACCAGACCTGAATGTCTCTTTGCTTACTGCAAACTACTTTAACAGAGTCTAACACTTAATCTTGCCCATTTTAAAAGACTGAATAGTATCACTAATTGATGAAAGCTAGAACCTGGCTCCAAACCAGAACTGTCATGATGAAGACCACCTGTGCTTTGTGACTCTTATTCTCAGGTGCTCTCTGCTACAGTCACAGCCTTGACAGACAGACTGCCCCTCTCCAGGTACCAGAGAGAAATGCCCATGCATGGGGTTGTTACGGTGAACTTGGAGTGTTGACCTTCCTACACAAACACTTGTCATGATGACAAAGTATATCAAGTGATCTGGTTGAGTCTGTACTATAACAGTGTAGTAAGCCCTACTGTAGAGCTGTCAAAACTGGTGGTCCACAGAATCATAGAATGCATGAGGTTGGAAGGGACCTCTGAAGATCATCTAGTTCAGCCCCACTGCCTAGCAGGATCACCTAGAGCACATTGCACAGGGTGGCATCCAGGTGAGTTTTGAGTATCTCCAGAGAAGAAGGCTCCACAACCTCTCTGGGCAACCTGTTCCAGTGCTCTGTCACCCTCACAGTAAAGAAGTGCCCCCTCATATTCAGCCGGAACCTCCTGTCCTTCAGTTTGTGCCCATTTGCTCTTGTCCTGTTGCTGGGCACAGCTGAAGAGAGACCGGCTCCATCCTCTCAACACCCTCCCCTCAGATATTTATATACATTAATGAGGTCTCCCCTCAGTCTTCTCTTTTCCAGGCTAAACAGGCCCAGTTCTCTCAGAGTGTACTCGTACGACAGGTGCACCAGTCCTATAAGCATCTTCGTACACCTTTGCTGGACTCACTCCAGTAGTTCTATGTTGCTCTTGTACTGGGGAGCCCAGAACTGGACACAATACTCCAGGTGTGGCCTCACCAGGGCTGAGAAGAGGGGCAGGATCACCTTCCTTGAGCTGCTGGCAACACTCTTCCAAATGCAGCCCAGGATACCATTGGCCTCCTTGGCCACGAGGGGACATTGCTGGCTCCTGGTCAGCCTGCTGTCCACCAGGACTCCCAGGTCCCTCTCTGCAGAGCTGTACTCCAGCAGGTCACCCCCCAGCCTGTACTGGTGCTTGGGGTTATTCCTCCCTAAGTGCAGGACCCTGCGCTTGCCCCTGCTGAACTTAATGAGGTTCTTCTCGGCGCAGCCCTCCAGGCAGAGGGTATGTGTTCCATTGTTGACCTCTCGCACTGCAATAAAAAATGGTGTTGTCTTCCTTATGTTCATCACCTGCAGGCAGTGTAGGATGAGAACCTTCTAAATAACACATTGTTTCATAATGCCACAACTGCTGTGAGGTTTTCAACCTCGAGCTGATTGGCAGCAAAGTGATAGTATTAGGTAGTATCAGCTTCCAAATGAATACAGCCCTCCTCCTCTCAATGTTAGCACAACTGAGAATGTGGTGTGAGTGCAGCAGAGATGTAGCAACAAATAGCACAGATCATAAGTTTTTGTTGCTGCCAAAACTTTTCAATCAGGGAACTGCAGTCTCAGTCTCTCAATAGGAAATTTAGGGTGGTTGATGATCACAAAACTCTCAGTGATACTGTTTGCACAGGCAAACAGTAATGCACAGGCAGAATCTACTCAGAGCTGTTTCTATTCCTCCCCTTTCCAAGGCAGCTTGTCTTTCCTTATGATTCGCTCTTCTTCCCCATAAAGATATATCTCCAGTTTCGGTTGTTGCTATATGTCACACAATTTTCTCTTCAGTGACTTTGTTTATTTTGTGCCAAGATGAAGCATCATGGTATTGCACTGAATTATTTAGTGTGCAAAGTTTGTAGTGAAATTAGATGCTATGTCTGTAGTTCAGCTCTGGTTCAAGGAATGATAAGACAAACTTCTCCTGTTGCAGGCATGAAAAAAATCAGCTCTTTCACCTTCCCTCCAGGAGAACCATGAGGTTCAGCCAGGTGGGGGTTTGGTCCTGCCTTCATAGAAGGTGGAATTAATCATACTGTGGAGGGCTGGAAGACATCTTCAAAGACCTCATCGTTGATGGCACTCTCATAAGCAGGTGGTGGAGTGAGCGGCTCCAGTGGCTCAAACCTGTCTGTGGTACCTTTCACTTCATGGATATCTGAAGCAAATCGCAATCTTGGGGGCAGCACCAGCTGCAAGTGCATCCTGGAGCCTGTGTCTGTCTCAGAGGTGCTCCTTGTGGCTGATGCCACTGAGACCCTGAGGGTTTCCATCACAGTCTCTTCCTGGGCAGGTGATTCAATAGCTACATTGTAAGGGGGAGGGTCACTCAATGGTGAGGGCACTGAGCCTGGATTGGATGCAATTGTCCATATTGCTGGAACTGACATAGTCATCACCTCCTCGTATGTAGGTGCTTCATAGGCAGCATTCACCCTATGCACAAAAGCAGAATGTCAGTTACACTGGTTATTTTACTGATTTTTTACTTTTTTTTTTTTTATGTAGAGGCTTGTAGTTTAAATAATGTAGAATAGGGACCATACTAGAATCAGTAGATGGAACTGAGGCAGGATATTTCATGTGGTATTATTGCATGTCATATTCTGTTGTTGCATCAGTTCACTTATCCAGCCAGCTTAATACCTTGCTTCCTGGTCTAGAGAGTGGCTCATCTGACCATTTTCCCACATTCACCAGAATAAGTTTAAAAGAAAAACCACAAAAACACACTGTTAAATTCAGTGTGTTAGGCTTAGCTTGATATCTACTCATTTAAAATCTGCCAGCAGTTAAAATTTACTACAAGGAATTACTGATTGCTAGTTATTTCTCTGAATAAAACAGGACTTTGCTTTTTATCTCTGTTTTAACACATTAGCTCAGTGTTCATCAGTATTTAAGAATGTAAGTGGAGAAAAATAAATCATTTCATTTAAACAAGGATTTGCTATTCTGCCTTAAGAAGAATGTCTGCAGAGAAAATTGTTACCTTAGAAATGTTTTCCCTTTTAGGACATATGTTTAAATAAATAGATACTAGTTTTCTTTTAGTATGCCCCCAAATTATCAAAAACAACTACAGAATTTCTTTCTCTCTAATCTTTCTAAAAATAAACACAATAACATTTTTGCATTCTTACAACACTGTACATTTCAACATCAAGCAAATTATGCACCTGGATAATGATTGTCTGGATTATACAGACAAGGAAGCAAACATACAAATAAAGTTAAACTCTTCAACTACAGTACACAGATTGTGGGTAAATTAGATGATAAAGTGCAACCTGCAAACATACATGAATCCAAAAAGATGTGTGAGTATTCAGAGATTCTCAAAATCAGGTCCTGTTAGTGTCAAGTTGGGTTTTTAAGACTGGAAACACACCCAGTTACAGGTTCTTTTTTCAAAGTTTGCCAAAGAACAGTTGCTTTGGAGGTCAGGTTTATAGAACTAAACCGAGCTAAGGTTCAGTATTACCACAGCATTTTTTCTTTTTCCTTGTCTGACTCATTGGCGACAGAACTTGATTACTCAAGGGAAGATAAAACTAGGCCTGATCTGTTTAACCTTGGAAACCTTAGAAATAGTTAGTGGATCAGTTCCCAGGAGGAAGAAAATATATATTGGACAGGATAAAGGAGATCCATAGCACAGACATTTGTAAGCTATACCAGAGTAATGAAGGAAAACAACCTAAAAAAACCTTTTGTCTTCTGGAATGGTTTCTGTGTTTGATTCCCTAGGGGAAGGGCAGCAAAACAAAATGATTTTAAGGAGAGAGAGAGACAGTTACAGAGGAATAACTGAGTTGGTGCTTACCCTGCTTGGCTTTGTCTGTTTGGAGGTATCTCATTTGTGTCACGTCGGTGTTGATTCTTCAAGTAACACTCAACAAACACGCTCAGCAAATAGCCAATCAGGCATATTCCACCTACCCCTAGGAAGAAGTAGCCTATTGGGTTAATGTTAGATGAAATGGCTAGCATGGTGACCCCAATGAGAAGAGCAGCAGTGAAAAGAAGCAACAAGGCTTGGCGGATGTTCTTCCAGTGTGACTCTAACCACATGGTAGTATGGGTGGTGGTAGTAGACATTCGAGAACAGATAACCAGTTAAGGGGACAGACATCTGTAGAAGATAAAATATTTTTTCAGCTTGAAATGTGGCCATACAAACACGTTACCAGTATCATGACCAAAATAACATGCATGCACAAGTTTATTCCATCATGAGAACATGCAGCTATAGACTGTATGTTCTTATGATGGAATATTATCCATCGTGGAATTACTATCCAGTAGTAAGCCTGGGAGATCTGTGCATAAATAGATGCCAATGTAAATTTACTAGAATTTCCTGTGTGAGTGCATATTGAATAATGGGAATGCTTGGACTTGAAGGCACGAGACATAAAATGCATAAATAGATCATTGGCACTTACTCTCAGGCTTATCTAAAGTGGTAGAGTTACCTATTAGTTAAGTCTAGGATACAAATTTGATTCTGTGCACTTTGCATAAAAGTAATAGATGGAATAGATGTAAAGGTTTATTCTAGGACATTTTAAAATTGCACAATGAACATTCAGGTACTAGTTCAGATCACAGAATAAAGGTAGCCAAAGGTGCTCTCTGTCCCAGTAATTGAATGTCCTCTGTGTAGCATTTTAGCAATAACGTTATATTAGGTTCTAGATATAGCTTCAGTATGTCTGTTTTTGTAAAATGTAGACACATTTTAGCAAAAGTCTGTATCTTCAGTCCTTTTCTTTTGATCTACTTTTCTTTTTTTCACCATTCTATTCTCACCAGCGCCCCTCCTATCCTTAGTTCCAAACCACATATCTCTGAAAGAGACAGTAGTTCTTGTGTACAATCAATATGGAATGAATACCAAGGATCTGTGGTATTCAAGAAATACAATCATTAGGGAGTCATCTAGTATGTGTTACACTAACATATATCCCACCGTTTTGATGAAGACTGCTTTGAATGAAAAAAGTATGACAAAATAGGCATGTTTTAATTACTATAAATATCCAAACAAATACAGTTTTATATAGTTCCATGTTACATTGTGTGCTTCTGCACACTAAATGTGTTCTCTTGTTACACAGCAAAAATATGTAAATGTATATACATATAAATGCCAGATAAAGAAACACATTATTTCTGAACAGATTATGTTCTTACTACCTTATTTACTGTCAGCTTTAAACATAGACTTACCAGAACGAGGCTTTGGTAGGTAGAAACAGTCATGTTTTAACTTCTATCTTCATCACAAGGAGATTCATGCAAGCTCTTCTGTCCCTGCTTCTTCCCTTTCTGACCTGAGGACAGGATACCAGTAAAAACTCTCCCTTCCTCCTTTTGAGTCTTCTTTCAGGGACACGAGGAAGATTTATTTTGAAAGTAAAAGCTGGAAACTAGTGAATATGGGTAGGCACAAAACCACAGGGAGATCCTGTTGTGCTAGTCTTCCTTGGGAAAGTAGAACCTCAGCTTTCCAAGTTCTGACTCTGAAAAAATTTCTAGACGATCACATACCTTCTACACTTTTCCAGCTCTTCCAGGTCTGTCCCACAAAAGCAGGAAACTCATTTGAAAAGAGGGCGGAGTAAACAGAGGGGGAGTGCTTACCTGCGTCAGATGTGTTCTACTTTCATAAGAGAAACTCTGCTCTGAAAATTACGTTCTCTCCATACAGCAGAAGAATCTTGATCTCTGCCTCTCAAAGCAGGAAGGACTGCAGGTCCAGCCTACATCTCATGGCCCACATATAAATCTGTTTATGAGTTCTGTAAAATGTAAATTTGTACATTTTTCTATCCTGATTGGGTGCTGCATGTCAGATATTGTTTTATGCCCTCTTTGATTTTACAGACAAAAGGAAAAAATGTTACTATTTTATAGAGGGCTGGATTAAAATCCTTTTTACTCCCAGGTGTATCTGGGAATGAGGAATATTGGTAATCAACAGAGCAGGTACAGAATTACTTTTTGAAGTCTGTTACCACCTGTACCTTTTTATCTGAAAATCATTGGAAGTTCTCAAACACTGAACATGAGTTATGTTAAGGGGCTAGCTGCAGCTCATGTTTATTTGTAATAGGAATATGTCCTGCTAACTGTTTATTAATTAATATTGAGGTTATAATTCACCATGGGCCAACAAGGTATGGTATGGAGTTTAACAAAGATAAACGTAAAGTCATGGATGGGTGGAATAATGTCAAGCAGGTTGGGGTCTGGAATGGAGCTCTACCAAAATAGCCTGGTGGTCATGATAAACAACAAGCTATGCAGGAGTCAGCAGTTTGTGCTAGAAGCACTGGAAGCAAACTGTCCTGAGCTGCATCAGTAAGAGTATAGTCAAGAGACCAAGGGTATGATTATTTCGCTCTACTCAGCACTTGTTATGACATACCGAGATTATTGTGTATAGTGTTGGTCCTCCCAACAATTGAACAACTGGATGTGATCCAGTGAACTGCCACCAAGATTTGAGTGTTGGAGAACTTGACAAGTTAAGAGAGGTTGAAGGAAGTGGGTTTGTACAGCCTAGAGAATGGAAGGCTTGGACAGGTGGGGAATGCCTACTCACGGTTTTCCAACACCTAGTAGGTAGTTACAGAGAGGATGGTGGTACTCTTTTCACAAGGATGCATGGTGACAGGCAGGAGGCAATAGGGAAGAGGGGAGCCTTCTGAATGTGAGAAACAATCTTCAACATGAAAACAAGTAAATGTTGCAGTTACTTGCCCAGAAAAGTGATGGAATCATCTTGGCTGGAAATACTTAAGACTCAGCTGAGTTTAAGGCCCTGGTTTCAGACTAGATGACCGCCCCTTCTAGCATAGACTTGTTTATGCTTCTGTGTTTCTATTATTTTTACCTTTAGAGTTGCCTTTTTGGCTGGTGACATATAAAGACTTTCAGCTCTCTGGTTGTTGCCAATTCTTTACTTTCAAGAGAATTCCATTGAAGATGCAAGACTTAACATCCATGTAAAGAGGAGGAAGTCAGGCTTCTGGTGTGAGCATGTAATTCTGCAAGACTATCATCTAAATAGGAAAACTGATTTGTTTCTTATAGCCTTTTCTGTTTTGGGGTTGCCTAGGGTTGAGAACACCTTAACTGATAAGGAGGTTTTGACAAAACTGTTTTCACAGTTTCTCTACACAGAAAGTATGACTGAATGGTGGTGGAGTCTGATGCCTGAGCACAAACAGCAACTTCCTTCTAACCAGGTAGCTAGTAGGTTGGTAATGGTTAGAACTGTTCCTTAGAGATAAAAGATTTAAATCCTCCTTGGTTCAGGAGGGAATAAAAATACACTTTAGACCTTGTCTAAGTGTTCTACTTACTGAGCTATTCTAATAAAAGAGCATCACTATCAGAAGAATTATTTTCAAAGAAAATGTTTCCACTTTTTAAAGTAGCAAGTTAAAGTATGATTTGACAAGGCAGCTGAATAAAACTAATAGATAACTGCTGTGGAAAATGGTAGCCCTTTCTTCTTCTGCCATCTTCTCCATCTGCCATCTATCAAGGCCTGTCCTTGAGGGATTCTAGTGATCAGATGATCCCTCACGGAGCCAGCTCAGCTGTCTAAGCTAGCCAGAAAATATTTACATTTTTCCAGAGTGGATTATTTGCCAATTTATTGGGCTGAATCTGATCTCCAAAGGATCATCTAACCACTAGATCCCCATTCAAAGGAAGCAATGGAAATGCATAACTGGAGCGGTGGAGGGGAAGGGAGGAAGAGCAGAAATATCTCTTAGGTCTGCAGTGTGCACCATTTGATCAACCCAGCCCAAACTATTGGAGTAGAAGGAAGTTCTTTGACTGAGTAAACAACAAAGCCCTGCAGAAAGGTGTAGAAGCTGATTCACCTTGTCTGTTAATTGTATCAGGAATTTCTAGCACAGACTGATGACTTGAGGCAACTTCCAGCTCTGGTATCTACACTGACTATCAAATCCCGTCTTGAAGTACTTAGCTTTCTACAAGCTTCCTTCTGCAGAGAGCCACAGCACTGCAGTCATCTGCACGTTCTGCTGTGGGAAGTAGACACGTGAAAACTGCATAGGGGCTAGGCCTTTTTGCCAAGTCAGGAGAAAGTTATAGAGGTGGAAAAATCTTCATTATTTGATGGAAAACTATGCAATTGGAAAGGCTCTGTTTGATTTGTGGAAAGCTAAAAAGAAGTAGGTTTTGTTGAGATTTTTTTTAGTGGTTTTGATTGGTGCACCATTTTAAAAAGTATTTATAGACATAGTTATGAAATACCAGGACAAAAAAAAGGCTAGAAATGGTGGGTATCTCTGTTGCATTAGTTGTTGCTTTTATTACTTCAGTTTATTTCAGTTTGTTCTGGGTCTGGCTGGGATGGAGTTAACTTTCCTTGCAGTGGCCCATATATAGTGTTGTGCTCTGCACTTGTAACTAGAACAGCACTGGTATCACACCAGTGTTTTGTCTATTTCTGAGCAGTGCTGGCACAGCATCAAGACCCTCTCCAAACCCTGCAAAGCCAGGAAGCTGGTGGTGGGCAAGGGGTGGGGAGGGGACATCACCAGGGCAGCTGACCTAAACTGACCAAGGGGGTATTGCATACCATATGATGTCACACAGCAATAAAAGCTGGGTTAGGGGAAGGAGAAAGGGTGGGGGGTGGGCCCCTCATTATGAAAACATCTGTCCTCCCCAAAAAAACGCTATTTGTGTTTGTGTGTTGAGACCCTGGTTCAGAGGACGTCTGAACATCACATGTTGATGGGAAGTAGAGAATAATTTTTTTCTCTTTGCTTCTGCTCAGCCTTTGCTTTATTTTTTTTTTTTTGCTTTGCTTTTTTGCTTTCCACTCTTTCTTTTCCCTTTTATTAAATTATCATTATCTCAACCCATAAACCTTTTTCTTTCCATTATAGTTTCATCTCCTTTTCTTTTGAGGAGGTGGAGTGGGAGAATGGTTGTGGTGGAATTTAGCTGCCTAGCGGGGTAAAACCACCACAGTAACCATTGTATATTTAATTCATGGAATTTTACGGATTTCTGAGATGAATCTTTAGGGATGATTTTTATGCATTTACAAGAAAAATACTTTGTAATGCAACTGTGAGTGCATTAATTCAGCATTTCTCTCAATATGATACAGACTGCCTTGTGAATCTAAAGATACAATGCCGTATGAACATTTTGCATTTCTGAATGATTTGTGAAATTTCTTTGTTTGCCATTCTGATTATCTACTTACTCTGGTTCAGACTGATGTTGCTTACAGTGTGTCACTATCCATAACAATGAAAAATCAATCACATGACCACATCAGGAAGTTTGTGGTGATACCAAATTTAGAGAACCCAGAGTTTTTTGGGAAAGGCCTGATAGGTATTACTATGCAGTGATTACAAAACAAGGGGTGCAAGTCAGGGAGAGTAAACAAGGACATTTATACTGTCATCCTAAACTATCTCCCTTTCATGTGAAGTAGAGATGCTTTTTATAAAAAAGCGTTCTCTATTTGTGTTCTCTATTGTTCAGGCATGCTGTGGGGATCAGTCTTCATTTGACAGCAGATTTTCTAAGACCACAGGTCTTGTTTTTCAGTCTTTCTTCCAGTATCTCACTGTTGATCTTTGTTCTTCATTCAGTCTCTAAGTATCAGTTCACCTTTCCCCTGTTTCTTCTCACTATCTATTTTACCTCCTGCCCAGGCTGCTACTAATTAACTTAGTACCTAGTGTAACCTCATTTATCAGGTGGGTATGCAGAGAACTTGCTTTATTCCCAAGGGCTTGTGACGTAGGTACCATGGCACCATTAATCTCTCTGTAATCACTAAGTCTATAACCTTTTCCTGAAGCAATTTCTGAGAGTCTGCACAAGTATTATGAACAAAGTGGTACAGAACCACCTTCTCCTGTCTTGTCTACCACTTGTTTTGACTTCCAGGTTCTGCTTAGTCACCTTTGTAAAGCATGACTTCATTTTTTCTGTTGAGACTACTCTGTGTCAAAGGCATTATTATGTTGTATCTATGGTGCTGCCATGACCTGTGGTTGATACGGTTTTGGTCAGTCTGATGTCTCGATTATGAGGAAGTAAAACCCCAACAAAGTTACACCTGTGCTTGGATGTTCAAAAATGTGTGTAATTTTGAGAACGGCTGTTATGCTTGAATGTTCATGGCTGAATAAACATTCGTTTCTTGGGAACCAGCAGATTCTTTCTGTCTTCCAGCTTATACCAGTTCTTACTGGATCAAGGTGAAAGTCATTGTATGTGTAGTCACTGTATGGTGTTTTGTTGGCATGTCTGTCTTCTACCTGCAGTGACTTTTCTGTATCAGTCATGGTAGAAATGTGTTCATAGAAAGACTCATGTTGCAGGGAGAGCTTCTACTGTAGCAAGGAGAGCTTCTACTGTTGCTAGTAGTTCCTCAGGGATAGCTCTCAGGGATACCTGAAAAGTGTTTAAGAAGTGTTTTCAGGGCAGCCTACACATTTAAAGTACCCAAGTATTTAAAATTAGTGAAGCAGTGCCCCCTTTTATGTCATGAGAATGGCAGAAGAGTAACAAGCATTTACCAAGGCTGTGGTATTTGAAGATTTTATCTCTTATTTCAGCCTTTTATATTCATATTTTTAGTGTTTTCTCTGAAAATAAAATAAAAAAAATAAATAAAATAAAAAAAAGAGAAGGTCTAGAAAATTTCTCAGCTTTTTATTCTGCAACCTGCTTATGACAGAAGCTATAAACCTCAGATTTCATTTGCACTGGTAGAACTTTCTGCAGCTGGTTATGTTTGATGACAGAACCTAGTCTGGTCTGTATCATTTGTCTTTTGTTGGAGGACTTTCTACACTTTGTAGGATCTCTACACATGCAATAGTTGTATTGCTGAATAATCAGATGTTGCTACATGTAAGATGTAAATTGGCAGTATACGCTCTTTTGACGGAGAGCACTCCAGTCACTGTAATGCTACTAAATGGAGTACAAGGGTGACTTCTCCTTTCATGGTAATTGACTGCTCCTAATGTGGATCATAAAGAGGAGGAGAGAACTTGACTGTGACGAGAGGCAAGGAAGGAGGGCAGTTAAGATCCAACTGCTACAATATTGTGAAAGAATCAAGTGGAATATGTATTGTGAAAAGAGGAAGTGAGGAGAAAGAAATAGTTTTAAAATGAAATTAAGAAATCAATTGAGAATAGTTAAAAGAACATGGAAAGATCATGTACTGTCATACTAGACTATATTAGGTCATGCTAGAAATAAGAGAGAATAAGACTTGAATATGCAGAGCAACTTTATTGTAGAACAGGGCTTGCATCCCCTTTCTGCAGACATAAAGCCAAAGCAGATGATATGCAGTAAGAAAAGTTAACATGTATTTGCTGCATATTTCTAGTGTCCTTGTCTTCGTCCCTGGTCCTAGCGACATATTCTTGCTTATGTTGACAATACATAGGGTTGCCCTCCTGACATGCTCTGAATTGCTAACAAGGCATAAAGCTAACAAAGTAGAAAAGAAAAAAAGCACAAGTTTTCACTCTGTTTTGCTCCAGCCATACCATAGAAGCAGCATACCTCAGAGAAAAGAAGCTAGAAACTTTCCTTTTTTGCCTCTGGAAAAAAATGTGTTACATTTCAGTTACATCTCTTCAAATAGGCATTCATATGTGTCAGTGAAAGAGCATTTTCTTTGTTACGCTATGAAAGCAAGAAGGTATGTGAGCTGAAAAGAATGCATCTTTTAGCTTGTCGTGGTTTGCAAGGTGTGAACTGTCAGTTTACTTAGTGGTAAGTATGGGTTTTATCCAGTTCTAACATGAATTTGCATTTCTGATGGATACTGCCAAATTAGTAACAGTAGATCATAATGAATATCTGGTATGTGCCATGATCATGTGCCATAGTACTGCAGTTTGTGTGACATCTGAATTGTTATCCTGGTACGTTCAAGCATAGCATTGTGAACATGTTTTGCATGTTTTTTTCCGTGGGATGAATTGTTGTTTCCAATGTCAGCCAACAGCTGCAGTCTCATAAAGAGCACCATGCCAGACCAGGCTACTATTTGTATAGCCATAGAGTCATAGAACATCCCTAGTTGGAAAGGATCCACAAGTATCATTGAGTCCAACTCCTGGGTCCCCAGAGGATCACCCAGAAAATCAGACTACGTGTCTGAGAGCGTTGTCCAAATGCTTCTTGAACTCCAGCAGGCTCAGTGCTGTGACGACTTCCCAGGGGAGCCTGTTCCAGTGCCCCACCACCCTCTCGGTGAAGAACCTTTTCCTGATATCCAGCCTGAAACACCCCTGTCGCAGCTTCAAGCTGTTTCCTCGTGTCCTATCGCTGGTCACCAGAGAGAGGAGATCAGCGCCTGCCTTCCTGCTCCCCCTCATGAGGAAGCTGTAGACTGCAAAGAGGTCTCTCCTTAGTCTTCTCTTCTCCAGGCTAAACAAACCAAGTGACTTTAGCCACTCTACATACATCTTCTCCTCCAGACCCTTTACCGTCTTTGTAGCCCTCCTTTGGACATTCTGTAACAGTTTTATATCTTTCTTACACTGTGGTGCCCAAAACTACACACAGTATTCAAGGTGGGGCTGCAGCAGTGCAGAGTAGACAATCCAGGTTAATCCTGGGACAATCACTTCCCTTGACTGGCTCGCAATGTCATGCTTGATGCACCCCAGGATACAGTTGGTTCCTCCTGGCTTCACTAATTTTAAATACTTGGGTACTTTAAATGTGTAAGCAGCCCTGAAAACACTAATCTTAAATGTGACTTTTCAGGAAAGAAAAATCTGTTAGTTCTGCATACCCCAGGATACTCCTCTTGGAGTAGGCTCCTCTTGGCTGCCAAGGCACACTGCTGGCTCATGTTCAGCTTGCTGTCTACCAAAACCCCCAGATCACTTTCTGTGGGGCTGCCCTTCAGCATCTCATCCCCCAGTCTGTACATATAGCCAGGGTTGCCTCTTCCCAGGTGCAGAATCCAGCACTTGCTCTTGTTAAACTTCATATTGTTGGTGATTGCCCAGCTCTCTAGTTTTCCTAGATCTCTCTGCAAGGCCTCACCACCCATGATGGAGACAACAGCTCTACCCAATTTGGTATTGTCCATGAACTTGGTCAAAAAACCTTCAAATCCTACATCCAAATTGTTTATGAAAACATTGAAGAGGGCTGGTCCTAAAATGGAGCCCTGGGGTACCCCACTAGTTACAGGTCATCATCCCAATGTAACCCCAATTACAAGAACACTTTGAGCCTGACCCGTCAGCCAATTGTTCACACATCTTATTATGTTTTTATCTAACTGTATTCTGGTCATTTTGTCCAGAAGGATACTGTGAGAGACAGTATCACAAGCTTTGCTGAAATCCAGAAAGATTACATCACCTGGCTTCCTTTGGTCAACTAGGTGGGTGATCTTATCATAAAAGGAAATTAAATTTGTTAAACATGACTTTCCTCTTGTGAACCCGTGTTCACTGTTACCAATGACTGCATTGTCCTTCAGGTGTTTTTCAATAACTCCCAGAATAATCTCCATAATTTTACCAGGCACTGAAGTGAGACTGACAGGCCTGTAATTGCCAGGATCTTGTTTTTTGCCCTTCTTGAAAATTGGGACCACATTTGCCAGCTTTGCACACAGTCCCTTAGTTTTTGGCGTGCAGTCTCATAGCCTATCTCTGGCAGGCCCAGTTTTGTCCCTTTCCCCCTTCAAATCTAGTTTAAAGTCCTATGAATCAGACCTGCTAACTCTTGGGCAAAAATCCCCTCTGAGAAAGGTGCTTCCTATCAGGAGTCAGTGGGCCTGGTGTCATGTAGACCTCCCCACAACCAAGAAACCCCAAATTACGTTGGTGGCACCAGCATCAGAGCCACGTATTGATCTGGTGGGTCTGCCTGTTCCTTTTAGTGTCGATCCCCACTACTGGAAGGATAGAGGAAAACACTACCTGTGCATCTGATCCTTCAAACAATAGCCCCAAAGCCCTAAAGTCCCTTTTCATCGCTCCTGGACTTCTCTTTGCTACCTCATTAATGCCAATGTGAAAAAACGATAAAGGGTAATAATCAGAGGGACATACCAGGTGAGTGACTTTCCCAGCAATGTCTCTTACCTCAGACCCAGGGAGACAGCAGATTTCCCTGTCCCTATGGGTCATGTCTGGATGGCAAATTGGACCCTCTGTTCCCTTCAGAAGGGAGTCCCCTATGACTATAACCCTTCTTTTTTTCTTGGTGGGGGTTGTTGTGGTGTGGGGCGTAGGTTGACTTGCCCTGGGCAATTCCCCTAATGTGGATGGACCTTTGTCCACATTGTCATCTGCTTGCCCATCCAGTTCCAGCGCCTCATACTTGTTGTGTAGGGGCACCTGGGAAGGTGAGGTATGCAGCAGGGGGGTTCGCTTGCTGTGCCAAACAGGAACCTGCTTCCACTCCCCCCTGTCTCTTAGATCCCTTCCCTCTGCCTGGTGTCGAGGGGGTAGGGGAACCTTTGTTTCTTGCGTAGTGGCTGTGGCTGGCTGAGGAGCCTGTCTTAGGGATGGCAGAGCTCTACCCCACCAGCCAATCTCCTCTGATTCCCTGATGCTCCTCAGCCTGCCCACCTCCTCCTGAAGCTGTGCCACCTGGTGAAGCAGTTCTTCAACCTGGACACACCTCCCACAACCGTGCTTGCTGCTGCTGTCCTGTACTGGTGTAAGAGTAAGGCACACAAGGCAGCCTGACACCTCGATGGCAGCATGTTCCCCCTGGAGCTCTGTCTGTGAGACTGCATCAGCTGTGGCCACAGCCTTCTGCTAGGTGTATACCATCGCTCTTGGGATGAGCTGGCCAAGCTTCAGCGCCCTCTGTGCATGCACACCAAGCCCTGAGAGCCAGCCCTGGCAGCTTGCACACCTCAGGGGCCCCCTTTGTACGACAGAGGAGGGGCGCTCCTGGCTCTGCCCAAGCCTCATCTGCCACCCTCGTGAGGGCTGCTGGGTGCTGGGACCTCCCTCAGCTACCTCGAGGGGCCTCGATGTAGGGAATCCCCTACACACAGCGATCCCCTGCTCTGCTGCAGAACGTGTCAGCCCCAGAGCTGATCGCCTTGGCGAGTGACTGTGAAAGCAACGACGCTGTGAAAGCCATACACCACTTTTGCTTTCTCTGGAATTCCTTGTGTTTTTAAAGGGAGCTCTGTTTTGTTAAGGCTTCTGTTGCTGAGAGATAGCTTTCTTGTTCACTGTAGACTACAAAAACCAGGACATGCAACATGTGGAATTAAGTGTATGTCTGGTTGAACAGATAGTTTTGACAAATTTTACTATAGGTGGTAACTACGTGTGGAGTGATGACTGGTTGCAAAGGGTCTTTCTGTGAGAAGATTGCCAATGAAGGGGGAATTGCAGGGTAGATTGGACATTGTTCATGGACATCTGTGTTGGACTGAAGTCATATTTGATGCCAAAAATGATCTGCATGATAATTCCACTGTTTATTGAGAAGAGTTGCCGAGTCTGATGGCAACCTCTGATTCGTAACTGTTCTGTGACCTTACCTGCAGCTGAAAGAATCAGAGTGATTCAGGAAACATTGTTAACTCTTTGAAAAGCTCTCATCCAAGTGCTCTCACTTTGAGTGCATGGAAGGTCATAGTCCAGCCTGCAGAGACTTGTTTAAATATATTGGAACTACTGATGAGATATATATTCTCATCTGCTGCCTTCTCTGTTCCTCACAGCTCCCTCCAAATTTTGTCTTACTTGATAAAAAAGGCTTAATAGCCTCCTGTCAGAGTCACTACTACAAGACCCTCTACTTCTCATGCTTGGAAGTGAGGCAGTATGTGACACCCAGACGTCTTGCCAGTTGTCAGTCTACAACTGGGTGTAGATCCATTGATATTGACAAAGTCTCCAGGTCTTTGGTACCTGGTGATTTTTCTATTTTTTTTTCTATTGTGATATGTGCTGTAAAAACACAGTAAGAGATATTTAGTCCTTCACACAAGCAGAAAGTTTCCCAGATTCTTCATTAATAGGTTCTTTGAGTATTTAGAGTTAGTGTGTGGTTCATGTTTATTGTGTATGCTAAATATTTGTCAAAGCAAGTATCAAATGTTCTCTGTTGCCATACATAGTTGTACCACTAGACCTACCTTATTTTTATGTGTCCTTATTATTTCAGAAACAAATAAATGATCCATGGTTTTGTTTCCTATATATTCCTATGCTCTACATAAACCATCTTTGACATTCTCCCGATATCCTGTCATTGTGGGATACTCCTTGCTTCCAAGGTAGGTGCTTTTTGATAACATTATCTTGAGGAAGTAATTGTAAACAGTTTGCATATTGTTTGTTTACTGTTCTGATTTAAATAACAGTGTCTATCCCTTCCTGTAATTAAAGAAAGGCACTTTTTTTTTTTTTTTTCCCCGTGATTTTCATCTATTAAGGAATAATAGCAAGAAAAGGGGAAGCAAGGAGACTGTTCCTGTAGCTAAAGAACTGGACTGTGATTCAAGTAATCTGAATTAAATATCAAGTTCTAACAAACTATCTTGGGTGTGACTTTAAGCACACAGATTCCTTGCAGGTCTCTTGGAGAACAAATATTTTTAGGATGGGGACTGACTCTTATTTAGTGCTTTGCAAACAAGGCCAAGATCTTACTAAGCTGTCTTTACAGCCTCCCTCAATATCTCTATCTCTGTCTCAGTCTCTGTCTCTATCTCTAACTCTCTCCCTCTCTCTCCCTCTCCCACCCCCCCCAAAGAGTAGAAATATTTCACTGAAACATGTAATTTCACAACATTTCAAGTGTTGATGATGTAAGAAATTAACACAATGAACATCCCCCCTGCCCATTGTATTTATAAATGAACTTCTATACCTTGGGGTCTATGCCATGTAGATTATGTTATGTTTCCCTAATATTTTCCCTAATATTATGTTTCCCTAATATTTTTAAGGCACAATAATTTGTGGATACTCCTTGCTTCCAGCAAGCTTGTACATTGCAGTGGGTCGTGCTGTCCACACTAATAAGCAACTGCTCATGCTTTTAAAGGGCCATCTGCATCTTTCTCATTTCCCAGAAACCTGGCAAAAGGAGGGGATTCCTGCCAGGGAAGAGGGCTCTGGACTTATGGTGATGTACTGCTAGGGGTTGCCAAGCTTGACAGGCCTAGCAGAGGTTACTCCCTTCCACCCTTGTACTTCAGACTCTTTTAACCACGCCCATCCCTATCAGAATATGAAAAATTCCCTCAAAGTTTCAGAGTTTCAGGCTGATAGGAGATGTTTGTGAGAAGTAATCCCAACTGGTTCAAATTATCTGGACAGAGAAAAATTGGAAGCTGCTTTATCTGCAAGTTTGAAAAAGAACCTTAGCTGTTCAATTGCCTTTCCATCCAGGTATTTTCCCTGAAAGTGCTCCTAACCATACTACATCCTTTTAGGTCTGACTTCCCTCCGCATACAGTGTATGATTCTAGCAGTTCTACTGACAATTTGGAAACTTGTAGGTGCATACATAGCACAAAAGCTTTGCATATGCACCATGTCCTTCTGTTTGGATTTGACTGCTCTTATTCCCCTCCTTTGAATACCATTTCATTGCTGCAAACTTCTAAACCTGTTGATCCAACTGAGACAAGGCTCATATTTTTAGCTTTGTGCTCTTCAGTCTATCCTCACTATAATGACTTTGCTATCAGAAAAGTCTGTCGTTGCTGTCTTAACATGATCCTGGTAATCCTTTCCCTTTTCTGCTGTGATTCCATGTATAATTCACTGACATGTACTGGCTTTGTATATTGTGAGAAAAATCTCAATAATTTGCTTCAGACAGGATCTTCTGTGAAGCTATTTTATTCGCGATTGCAATGGCAGGCGTCCTGCAAGCAGGAGCGCACAGTAAAAGTTTATCATAACCTTATATGCCCTACTACCCGACACCTGATTTCTCCCGTTTCCTCATTCACTGAGTACTAGAGGTTCACAACCTACTCGACGCACTTCTATACCATATACGTACAATTTTATTTGACCAACCGCTAATTTCTCCTTTTCCTTTTTTTTTTCCTTCTTCTCTTGTGACTAGAGGGCCCATGATTTTTGTTTTTACTGATTTTGTACTGCTCATCCTGTTTTTCTTAGCTATTCTCCTTATTTTGGGACAGTGGGACCTTCCCCTTATCTGCTTAACATACTCCCCACTGCTATGCCGCACAATCATTTTGAATATGCAAGGTCAGTGGAATTTTCCACTGCAAAAACACCTTCTATTGCAAAAACACAGCTTTGTTTCTCACAATTCTCCCCTCTTCTTTTCTTACTCCTATTGTTGTTTTTGCACCTCTTCACATACCCCACTCTTGAGTTTTTCCATCATTAAGGCGCAATATTCTTCTTTGGATGTCACAGGGGATGACAGATAAACAATGCTATTATTATTATAATAACAACAAATAGTTGTTTGAGCCAAGTCCAATTGGGCAGGCTCTCATCTGGTGCCTTCCTTGGTCAGCACATCCCCCCCTTCCCCATCAGCTCCACCCAAATCCCCACACAATGCTGCTCACTGTTGCTCAATCACCACTACATATCAGGTTGAGGTGACATAAAACTCGTACTGTGGCCTAAAGCTTCACTAAATTTACTAATGTGAAACAACAGCTACCTAAATTCCTTACATACCAGCAGCTTGTTACCCTTTCAGCTAGATGACTTTGGAGGTCTACAGAGCACTAAGGCAGAGCTTTTCTCATCTGATATTTTTCTTAATGCCTTCATCACCAATCTAGTTTTCATCTTGTCTTGTAGAATGCATTTTGTGATTTCCTCCTGGTCAAGGTCATCAATGCTTGATCACCATGATCAAAAAAACCCCAAATTCTTGCAATGGCACCAGCCTCTCAGCCATGTATTGATCAGCTGGGCCTTCCAGGTGTGTTCAGCACCTGCATCCATACGGATGGCAGAAAAGAGAGAGACTTAATTTAGGTGGCTTTGCTTGCTGAAGGTTGAAAGGACAAGAAATGACAAGAAGGTATTTGCAGGAGGTTGAAGAACTATCTTGTTCTGCAGGCCTCCATTTTGTGCTGTGCGTGAGGTCATCGCTGGAGGACTGTTTCAGTGCAGGCTGGGTAAGAAGCACAGGTAACTGACATGGAACAGAACCATAAACCAATGGCATAGGGTGGAAGCAGGCCTCTTGGCCATCCTTAGCCTCACTGAAAGAGTGCAACAAATACTGTAGAGCTTCACAGTAAATACAGTTAATCCTATAACTTCTTCCCCAAATGCTCTTCTGCGGCCAACTGACTCTGGCCTGTTTAATCTACTTAAGCTCTGCCTTTTTTGGTTGCCTGCTCCCTCTCAGTGAACATTTTCTCACTGAGACACCTCTTACTGCTCTAATCAATGTTCAGTTTTATTCTGTTCTGTTTCTTCCATTGCTGGGTTTCCTTTGCTCAAGCACCATCTATCTTTCTCTGCACCTATCCTCTGCTTCCTGTGATTTCATTATTTTACTGAGCCACTTTCTTTTGCTTATTTTCTGACTTTGTGCCTATCTGTATCTTTGTTTGCTTGCTTTTAGTGTAGCATTGGTGGCACCTACTCCTCCATGCCAGTTTCACAGATTTACCAGACATGGGAAGTGAGACTGTATCTCCTGGTGAGGTCTGTAATAGGACAGAGGGGAACACAACTCCATGCTTGTTCCCTAGAATTCAAAGTCAAGCTTTTCCTGCATCTTTCAGAGTGTCTGCTTTGGGTCAAAAGTCCATCTCCTTGCTTGGTATCCTCTCTGTCTTGACAGCTAAACATCATGCTACCTTGAAAGTCATGTGGATGTAAAGCTCTGAAGAACTAATTTAGTAGAAGAGATATCAACTTTATGGAACATTCTTCCAGCTATTTCCAAATAGCTGACAGTTCTTACTAGTGCTTAGCACTGACCCCTGTGTCTGGTAGAAGACACAACGGTTTAGGTCCTCAATGTTTTTTAAGGTAATGCTCAACTTTTAGCTGCCTTGCCACCTGGTGGCATTCAGAACATACATATAAACAGCTGAATTCCCACAGTGGATGTTACCAGGCCATTGGCGTCCCAGTAGGCTAACATATATAGAGAGCAGATCAGAAAGGGAGGCCAGGTAAAGAAGCTAGTACTTAGTGCTGAGACTACTTAAATGCCTGCTTTGCGAGAGGCATAGTTGCCAGCCAGTGTTTACTGGGGTAGTCACCAGAGTGTGTCAGAGTGTGTACCAAGAGCAGGTGCTCATGATCAGGTCTCTGTAACAGAGGAGTAATATTGCCTTAACAAGAGGCAGAACTTGCTCAAACCTCCATTCCCAAACAGGCAAATTTTGCTCAAGGTAGGTATAGAGAGTGGCAGCAATGTGCATGCTCACTGACAAAAATGCAAAGGATGTAATCATGTACTAATGGTTATCACAGACAATAAGTCATATAAGGAAAACAACTCAGTTCAGATTTTGTTAATCTTCTCAGTAGTGTTTAAATATTTTAGTACCTAAGTCTTTGAGCATTTAATTTCCACTGACTTCAAGTAGGTCTGAGGGCCTTGAAGAGAACTTGGGGAAGTACATAGCAGACTGTAAAATCCACCTCATTTGATCCATCTGCCACATCAACACAGTTTTGCCTCAGAGGCTGTTTTTTTTAGTTAAGCTCTTTCAAAGGATAAAGTTTCACGAGAACCTGGCTTTCACCATGAGATTAATTCAAGATGTTCCTTGCATTCTCCCTTCCCACCAGAGTTCATTACCTCCACAAAAAAAATGCACTTTACCTGTTTCTGAGCAAGCACTGTAAATCAAGTCACCGGAGTGTTCTGACTTAAAGCAATGTCTCATTCACTCCATTTTCATCAGAACCTCAGAATCAGTTTTGTAGCACAGATTGGAGAGTAGCAAATTTCAGGGGTGAAATGATCAAAAACGAATTGGTCCTAAATTAATGTAGCTTTTTATATCTCACAAAGATTTCCTTAAATTCCAGGCTTGATTTGCCCAGACTAATGGGTGCACTGGTGGAAAGGAGGAAGGAGTTCTCAATTTATAGGATATTCCCTGAACAGGTAAAAGAGGTGTAAGAAGGAAAAATTGTGGATGGGGGAACACATGACACTCCACAACACACAGAGCTAAAAAACCATGAAGGATACTGGTCTTTTTCTTATGATTTGTTCCAGGACTTGCTGATTTGCTGTTCAAGTGACTGAGCATGCCTACGCTTTATCTTTAAGTTCAGAAAGAGACAAAAGCAGAATTCCAGCTGCTGCTAGTCTTTCTTCCTTCAGTGATGCATCAGAGGCAGCAAGGAATCACAGAAAAATCAAGCCTTACACAAATTAATTCAAGAGGTATCCCAATTCATCTAATACAGAGCCAACTTCAAACTATTTCAGTGTAAAATTTCTAACTAATGTAATCAGAGGAGAGAGTGAAAAGTTACATGTTTTGGTTTTAATGTTGTTGTTTGCACATCTTCCCCCCTGCCAACCACACAACATGAAGTCCCTTACAGCCATATCCAAGATCACCTTTAGATAGGCAGCAATTAGGTCATCTTTGAGGAAGCATAATACAGTCTAGTTCAGTTACCAAGTGAGTTTACATCATATTTACCACTGTCCTCCAAGGACCCTACTGTAAAGCTGGCATTAATTAAAAACCCCTACAAGGGCTGGAGCTGGTGCCCAAGAATGCATGCGTGTGCTGTCAATCTCTTCTCAAATGTCTGTCACTACAATGCAAAGTGTATAAAATACTGTCCAAGTTGGGAAACAGTTCTTTTTGAAGTACTTGATTGATTTCCCAGATTTTGATTTGGGCTTGAATTGTCCCTCTCTCTTCCACTGGTCTCTCTGGTGTCCTATCCAATTGGCATGCTGCAGGGTAAAGAGAAGCATGAATGCCTTGTTGTGTACTTCTAGTGTCTTTGTTGTATCTTAGACTTATAATAAAAGGAGAACATAACCAACATTTTTTAGCATGTATGTATGTATTTCTAAAGGACAAGCAGGAAGATACAAGAAATCTCTGAACCATCAAGATCTCAGTCCCATAATAATTTAATTCTCATACTTTTAGAGTAAGGGAAAGATATAGTCAGGGAAGATGTTTAATTGGTAAGAAGTTAAATCTTTAATGTTTAATCTTTACCGTCAAGCATTAATCTTTGAAAGAATCACATTTTTACAAGTTTGTAAAGAACTAACCAGACTGGTAATACTGGCAAACCTCTAACTTCTTAACTAGAAACAAGACTGATCTGTAGAGTTAACAGATAAGGAAGAGAAAGCCATCTCACCATAAAACACATTCATTGGATACATTCAGATAATCACCAAAGATTGACCATATCTGTGTAATTCTTTCATTCTTATGTATTTTCCCAAGACTTTTCACATCTTGGAGCTTGGAACTGAAGGAACTGGCCCCAGCCATTTTTCACCTGTAAGACAAATCAGAAAAAAGAGAAAGTTAAATTTTAATACAGAAAAGTGATTGGCTGGTCACATTTCTGTAGCAGGGTGACTCTTCCTACTCCTCTTTTGAAGGGTAACTACTGATGATGGAATACAGATATTTATATTGTTTGGCATGCTGCAGCCTGCTTCCTACATCCTTTGCTGTCTAGTTACAACCGCAGCTGTACAGAAGAATTCTTTTCCTCTGTTACAGATGAGAAGTTCTGCAAGTCTGGAACACTCTGCATGAGGGTGAAATCAAGCGTCTTTAGGACTACTTTTTTGAGGGGCTGGTGGTAAGGAAGAGAAAAAGGGTAGAAGGCTGGGGAGTCAGAGAAACAAAAACAGAATCTGTTTAAGTCCTTGCCCAGTTTGGAGTGGAGACTAGAAACCAGGACAGAACATTCCAATTAGGATTAGTTACTGTGATAGTGGCTGTTGGAAAGCGAATCTTCCTCACTCTCATTTTCATCAAGAACTTTTTTATACAATCAGAAACCCATCCAGAACAAGTAAATAAGTGTCCAAAATTCCCTTCTGTTTAGCTTATGGCCAAATTTAATTTACAGTAATGAAGGTTTGCTGCTGAAATTTTTCCACAAATGCAACACACCTAATCATATACATAAGTCTTTCTGGTTACTGCTCTCCTCTTTTCCAGGTGCTGCCAAATGTGAGATCTGTAGCCAAATTCCATTTTGTATTAGTTATCACAACTTAACCCAGTTCTGTTTAAAAATTTAAAATCTGTATTTTATTAATACAGAAAATGAAAATAAGGACATTCACATCCAAGACGATGGTCAATCAATGAATTTCTATTAAAGTTGTGTAATTATGTAACAATAAGATATGGATTTGGGAGCTCTGATAGTGTTATTTATTAAGAAGGAACAGACTTAAAATAAAAATGTTAAAACTACAAAAAAAAAATCAGTATCAGCCATAGTCTTAATCTTAACCAAGATCCAATATCCAGTATCAAATAGTTAAACATGAACATTCTGAAAACTAAAGAACTTAGTAGTAATTTGAGAATGGCATGTGGAGTGCAAAGCCTTGAAACAAACCAGTGAGAGAGGATGGAGAACTCACATCTTTGGTCACTCTAACTGTATTGAAATACATTCCAGTCAACATTTTAAGAAGTATACTCAACATTTTTTAATATTTGAAAGACATTAAGTGTGTTTCGTTTAGCTGTATTATTAGGTACACTCACCTATAACGTTGGCTAGCAGCTCTAAACGATCAGAGCCAAAAAAGAGATGAGGTTTCCCATTAAAATGTGCCACAACAGCAGGCATCCCAAATGCCTATTGACACCATGGAGATTAAACAGAGAATGTTATCAAATTTTTGTAGGTACATGATCAATCTTCAGGAATAGAACCCCAGAATGCTGACTTTTTTCCTCCCCTTCATTTCACCTTCTTCATTTTGAGAGATGAATCTAATGGAGCCATCAGAAAGTAGGGGACTCTGGATCCAGACTGCGTGCCCCTTTTCAGTGAGCTAAAAAAGCAACCTGACAAACTCACAGATTTATTTCAAGTAGTGATAAACAGTATCACTTGATACTGGTCCCTTAGTTGCCCATCCTTGTCAACCAAGTGGAATGGGCTGAATGAGTTTCCCAGATGACAATGCAAAAAAAAAAAAATCCTAATAACAGGGAGTTAGTCACTTTTGCTTTTTGAACATGTGAAAGCTAAGAGAGATGATCTATATAGATCACGTTCCTTGTTTCCTAGTTTTTTTAATAGGGAAGGAATGCATAGCTGTGATAAAAGAGGCACTGGAAACATCTCACCCCATATTTTATTGCTTCCTCTGTTGTCTCCTTCAGACGATTCTTCACTTCAGGGGAGGAAATCATGTCAAGTAGCTTCTGGGTGAACTCTGATGATAGCCCAGCCTGTCCTGCAACCTGAGGAAAGACAATATAATTAAGAGTGCTTTACCATGAAGCATTCTAATTCCTATTATGGACTAACTAATTTAATCTTCAGTGTTACCACCCAAAATCTATTACAAAAAATTACAAAATGTCTGTGAAGTACTTCTTGCCCATTGTCTTGCTGTATTCCCAACCTATTCATCATTTATCAACTCCTAGCCCCTAAAGCCCTAAGTCTGGATTTTTTTAAATTTTTTTTTCAGGAGTTAGACAGAAATAGAGAGAATGCTGAGTTTAACATCTTTTTCAATAACTTATCAGGTAACTTGAAAGTTAAAAAAATAAGTTGTTCTGAAAAGGAAAATCAAGAATCTTACCATATTAGCATGCCAAGACACAGTTTTTACTACAAATATGGCCACATAGGAGCTGTAAATGATACTTGTAACTCACAGAATTTTAACAGTTGCTAGTACTATTGCTCTATCTTTTTAGTCTCCTCTGTGCCACTGCCACACAAACAGTACAGGAATGAAATAAAGGTGCCAAAGGTAAAGGTCAAATGTTTATTGGGTAATGCTGAAGTTACAAATATCTATTTTTAAAAAGTATCTCACAAAGAATGTTAACTTCTAACACCTGCTGAAATAACATGCTGGTTTTTTTTTTTTGTTTTTACTTTTAAAAAAGTAAAAGTATTCCTGAAAGAAAACACTCTCAATCACTTTTTTTTTCCATCTTCATTTAGCATCCACTTTTTTTTTTTTTTTTTGTACCTTCTCCTCTTCCCTCCACATCAGGACAATCAGGAGCTCTTTTTGATGCTACTCAAATGGGAGATAAACAAGTGTAGCCTGATAGTAGTACAAAATGCTGTGCAAGCAGGGTAACCAAAGTGTTTAGACTGCAGTCTTTACACAGAGACATAGTATCTGATGCTCACCATTTTAGTGCAGGAAGATTTAGGAAGACTGGGACAAGATTCAAAGACTACTTTGCTTCTATAGCAAGTTATGAGAAATTACTACTGACTGAAAACTGAGTAAAAAAATACCACAGACACACAATGGAACTGTGTCAAGTAAACAACATTTTTCAATCATTGTTTAGAATACATTCACCTATAAATACTCAGATGAAAAGGCTGAGGACCCTTTGCAGCTTTGAATGGTATAGTTCCACAAGAGAGGAAGGTCTAGTACTTGCTGCAAGAGTGAATGAAAACAGACAAAAACAAGTGAGAAGATACCTACCTGTGTGCCTTGCTGAACATGAATATACTCATGGACTTCCAAGGAATGGCTAAATTACTTACAGATCTTTTGAGTATTAGGTTTGTTTCTCTGAAGTTCTGCATGTCTTTGCTTTATCTTTATTTAAATAATGATGGATTCATAGGCTTAGGACTTTTTCCCTGTATGTTTAAACATATCCTTCAAGTCTTGCCTCTTGAAAAGGCAAAATGCAAACTTTTTCTGAAATTCTGGTAAAACGATGCACTAAGATGAAGCTAAAGTACAAGGACTAGACTCTGGGAAAACAGCTGGACTGCAAGTTTCAAGTTTCAGATAGGGAAGTTGGGCAGTAGAGACTGTACCCCTTAGCCATGGACAATTCTTCTTTTCTTCATATTCTAAGAATTTAAAAATAAAAGAATGTAGAAGAGAGATCCCTTAAAAAAGGTCTTACACAGAAACCTAGATGCCATTACAACCTGTACAAAATCTCGCCAGCAAAAGAAAATACATAAAGCAAGTACAATGTCTAAGCATATAAGGGGGCAATACAGCACTGAATTTAATAGTAAAGCTTGGCTTCATCATCCCACTGAGAGTTAACTTCCCCAGTGAAGTGTTGCATTTCACCAGAAGATTTCATATGTAGCAAAATCTCAATGCATTCTGGAGACTCTGTTTATACTTTCACTACTGTTAATAAAAAAGTAGTAACAAATAAGTCATTGTCCATTCTGGGTATCTTGCCACATGAATTAACAAAAAGGGAGATTCTGGTTCCAAGTATTATTCAAAGCATGACAATAAATAAATTAATTAAATAAATAAAATAAATAAATAAATAAATAAATAAAATAAATAAATAAATCCAAATGGAGCAGCTAGAGAAATTAAATCTTTTTTCGTAACGGAGTTTTTCAAAACTCCAAGTGATCAATTGACAAATTAGTAATTAGTAAGGCCGCACTAAGCTGTTTCCATGGTTATTAATGATACAAGCCATCAGTAAGAATCTGTACCAGAAATGCAGAAGCACCAACAGAAAGGAGACACTTACAGCCACTATACTCTCCAGCTGACTGATATCTTCACGCTGGTGAAAGAATAAAATAAGTAATTCAGTACATATGAACAAAAGCTCAGTTCTGGACTTGAAAGCAAATTTTCTAAGAAAACAGAAATAAAAACAATGTTAGTTGATACTACTGGAAAAATTTTCTCAGAAAAAGTTTTAAGACATGATCAAGGAACGCATTGCGTGTTTTCTGACACGAACTACTGATTCACTCAGCCCACAGAACTCACTATCCATACTGAAAATAAGAAATGGCAAATTAAGCTGATTAGAAGCTAGTTCTTTTCTCGTAGTGATTCCTGAACCACTATCACTTTATGTTTCCTGCCATGACTTTTAATGAAAAGACTTTTCCTTTCTCTTGCTCACATTCCACATTTGAATGAAGTGGGACAGGAATGGTGACAGAAAGGATCAAGATGTTGGCTTCATAAAATACCGACCTGTGACCAAAAACGCATCCAGAACTCTCTAGATAAGGGTTCCAGGTATTTTGGTTGTGTCATATCAGCGGCTGTGATAAAGCGCATGGCTCCAAGACTGCCTGGGTTTCATGGGGAGACAAAGAAACATGCTGAAACAAGGCACAGGATCAGGAACAGATATGGACTGCAGAAGTATTACCTAAAACCAGTATGACCGTCTATGTAACAGTTCCCAAATGGTAAAGCTTATGTTGATTCACAGTACCTTCAATGTTAAAATCATTTACAGGTATCTTTCCCCAGAAGTTCCCTTTCATGATTAAAAAAAAAAAAGCACAGACTTCATAGTGCTCCCAGATAAAGGAAAGGGCTGTGGTAAGAGAATTTATCTTAACCTTTACTGTCATGGAAAATTTGAGCCAGAGTTGAAAAATATCATCTAAGTTAAGTCTCTTACTTACTTTTACCAAAGATACGTTGGAAGTCATCTGCTGAAATTGTTACAGGCACCTGGTAATATTTTCCCATCCTTTCTATATCCTTCAGCATGTATTCTGCACGCTTTGGCAACATTGCTGGGGGCTTGTTACCTTTCAGAAAAAGTTCCACTATAAGCAGGAGATTTCAGCTATATTATAAAAGCACTGGACAAAACAAAACTTGATAAGTTAGACCTCATCTATACACATGCCTAAGGAATAGTACAATCTCATATCGCCTTAGTGAAACATATGCAGATTTTCCAAATATAATACTATGGTTTAAAAATTATTTATTTTGGTTTTGCACAGATCAGCCCTTTAGGTTAGCAGGACCAGTTTTAAATAAAGGAGCAAATGTCCTGGCAGAGATTTATATTGATTTGGATTTATGACCTTTAAACTAAACAACTACACATGGATAAATAAATGTTAATTTATTTGTTTTGACTTGTATTTTTATTTGACTTGTTAATTTCATGATTTATAATTCTCAGTGATTAATTTCTTCTAATAAGACCACAAGTACTATTTTATGACACATTTTGATCCTTAATGTATATTAAGAAATAGTAGGTGTTCCACAGATTAATTCTAGTTTTAACTCAACACAAAACTTTTAGAAAACCATTCCATATCAAATTATTATTATCCTATTTTAGAATTGAGGAACTTGGATGCAGACAGTATTTTCCACAGAGAGTATAAGCATTAGGGGTAATGTTGTAACAGTATGAAATGCCTTGCAGCTGATTTCTCAGTCACTACCGAACTCCACAATCCTATAGTTACTTTGCTGATGGTGCCAAAACTGAGTTTAAAGGTGGCTCTGTGGGCTCAGCACTCATTGAGCTTGCGCACAGGAGTGTCCCACTAGTGAAGAAAGTAATTTCCCACAGAGTTAATCTCCACATATTAGCTACCAGTTGCTTGCATTATGCCACCAAGGAAAGCCGGACGAAAGCGCAAATCAATGTTCCAGATGTGCTGGTACCGGCAGAGTACCTGCAACATAGAAAGGCAATGCCAGATTAACAGTCGGAGAGGTCTATAGATCTCCATGCAAATAGAAAATAAGCTAAGGCATGAAATAAATGCTGCAGATAAATCCTTTATTATTAGCAATGTCCTAAAATCCTCTTCTGGATGCTGCCTGAGAAATCTCATCTCAGAAAAACTGAAAAGACCACATCTGGATTATGACTACACAAGTCTAAGCAAGGGCAAAATAAGCAAGAGATCAGGCTCATGAGTGGGCACTTGTTTAACATCAAAACTTTCACTAAAGTAAAATGTTCAGCAATAATTCCCAAATCAGCACAGGCCATGCTGCAGTTAGGCTGGGATGTGCTTCATAAGCATTCCCTGGTTTTCAAAACATCATGAGGAAACTGCGATATCTCTCACAAGTGAGAGAAAAATGAAATCCAAACATATCGTGGGTAAAACAAATCAAAACCAAACAAACCAAACCAAAACACGGATCTTCCGTTAGGTAAACTGGCTCTGTAACGCCGCTGCCTGCGGCAGGGTGGGCGAGGCACGAGTTGCCCTTCAGCCGACTCCTGACCCCGGCCGTACCAGGCCGGCTCCCGGCGAGGAGCCGCCGCGGAGGACGGGGCTACGTCGGAACTGCCGGGAAGAGCCAGCCGGCCGGCCGGCCTCCCTTCGTCTCCTCCCCTCCTCTCACCTCAAACCCCAGCCAGGAGTATGGGGACACCACATCGTAGAACAGCTCCACGAGCGTCCGTCCCATCCTAGCCCCGAGCCGAGCTGAGTTGAGCCGCCCCGAAGTGCCGCCACCCCTCACCCAGTGCCCCAGCGGCACCACCCCCTGGCCGCCGGGCGGCGAGGCGGGGCCTGGCGCCCTTCCGCTCGCGGGGCCCGGGCCCGCGGGGCCGGCGGGGGGGGGAAGGGGACTGGGGGTGCCTGGTCTGGTTCCGTCTGTCTTCCTTTCCTCACGTCTTTGTGTGGCTTTCCCTGGGAATTTTCCTGGCCTGGCGCGGCTGGGGCCTGGTCCCAGCTGTGAGGTGCTGTTTGCTGTCTTTCCTATGGAGCCTGGCTTGGGAAGAAGAGGGAGGAGGTGGGGAGGGAGTCTGTGTCCTTCTCTGTGCTGAGGCAGGAGGAGAGGAAGCTCCCAAGGAGGAAAGCCGGGAGTTGTCTTTAGCAGAGAAGTCCAGGATGCTTTCCCAAAAGTACAGTGTCCCTGTTGGAGCCTACAGAGGGTACTGGTATCATGGACCTCACAGTGTGCGTTTCCCCCCGTGCAGTCTGTGGACAGGGTGGGGGAATGGCTTAAAACGTTTCAGGGTGAAACGCTGGAGTGGGTTCTTTCCCTGGGATGGCAGCCTTGCTGTGGGAGCGGGAAGAAGAGCTCTTCTGGGCCGATGGAAAGGGAGGGGAGCTGCGAAGGTGGAAAGAGACTGTCATGATCTAACCTGGGAAGGCTGGATCTAGCTTTGGAGGGAGCCCTGCTGTGAACAGTGTTCACAGGTGCCTCCCTCCTGACATCCTTCTGTGGCTGAGAAGAGGTGAGTGGGAGAGAAGGTGAATGGGGTTGGCAGGGGTGCTCCTATTTCTGAAAGGAAGTGGAGTGAGACATTCTTTTCTCCTGCCTCCCTGGAAGTGGATTAGTTCACCAATTTGGACTTCAGGGCAGGTGGAGTGTGGATTTATGGAGAGATTGATCTCCCTCACGAGTTCTTTCTCCTGCAATTGTTTAGCTTGCACGTGATTCTGTGATACTGCAAGTGTGTTTGTCACTGGAATGATACAGAAACTTTATTTAACTTCTACTAAAGATAACCTGTTTCTAGATAGCTTTGCTGCTTCTGGAGTAAGAGTGGAGGAATATCTGAATGAATTCCTCAATGTAAACAATTTCTACTCTCTCTTTTCTCGTTTCTTCTGCCTGGTTTCACTTACTTCATGCATAATTTGTTGCTATAGTAGTAATTATTGTTAAAGGAGTTACATACCTTTTTCCCTATTTACTGATGCCTGCTGTTTACTTTGGTACAGAAACATTTTTTCCCCAGTATGAATTTTGCTTCAAGAAGTTAGAGTTTCATCTCTCCCCTTTGTATTATGCTCACTTCCAAGCTCAGATCTTCATCCTGAATAGTCATATTGTTTCTCTGAAATTTTTGTCCTTTCAAGTGCTTGTTCTGTATGGCTAATTCACATGTCTGGCGATGGTGGGAATATTTTGGGGGTTAATCATACTCCATATTAGCCAGGTGAGTTGACAGCTTTGGTTGTGTGATCAGTCCAGTAAGGGGCAGTGAAACAGACTGATCTGGTGAATAGCTAGATGCAGGTGTCATATACATGAATGTGGCATTGCCATAGAATAGTAGAACCACAGTAAGGTGGAAAGCACAGGTTAAAAATGCTTTGAGCTGTCCCACACCAAAGTGAATCAAGATGGGTGTAGGAGGTCAAGATCAAACTAAAATTGCAAAGAGTAAGAATGCCAATAACAAACATACTGATCTCATTTCTGTGGGTGCCAGCACAAACAAGATTAAGTAGTGCCAGGATATTGCACTAGGAGTGGTTAATCACATTTGGACCACTGAATGGCATCTGCAAGGTATGAGCTCTGTGGACATGGCTAGAAGAAATCCACATATCCAAGATGCTGCTGCCAGCCCTTCACAAATTTTTTGGTTCGTGATAAGGTTGTAAGATAGTGAATGGAATATTGCTGTGTAATGATCATATGCAGTGACTGCCAATTAAACACATTCAGTTAGGGCTGTCTAGGAAGATGCATGTGTGAGCACTACACACAGCGAAAGATGTAGCTTTCTTAGGACTCAGGATGTTGATCAACTTTTGGGGGACAGTGCTGGATATGTAGCAGATGCCTACAAATGAGAGGCGTCTCAAGGAAAAGTGACTCAGCTTGGCATCATCCACAAACTTGCTGAGGGTGCACTCAATCTTATTATGTTATTAATAAAGATATTAAACAGTACAGGTCCCAGTATGGACCCCTGAGAGACACTGCTCATCACTGATCTCCACCTGGACGTTGAGCTGTTGACAGCAGCTCTCCAGATGCAACTGTCCAGCCTGTTTCTTATCCACCAGATAGTCCACCTTTCAAATCCATATCTCTCCATGTCCTTCTCAGGTCCATCCAGTGGTGAGGCTGAAGATATATTTCCAGTAGGCAGATTCACACAGAGTGCACATATGCACTATGTAAGCGCATGGACATTGCTGGCCACACAGATCACAGATATGCTCAGGGTGCTCACATGGAAACAGACAGCTCTAATGGCCTCACTCTGCTACCCTCTTTGGCTGAGCAAAATGGAAGTCTACTAGTGAGGATATATACAGATGTACAAGGTGGATCCCTCCAACAGCTGGGCTCAGACACTCAGACTGCTCGAGATCTGCCCCTGGATCCAGGTGATACCTGGACATAAGAACCCTTGAGGCTACAGCCTCACTCCAGATGCTGGTACAGACTGTTGTCCATACACACACACAGGCACAGACACACATGCACACAGCTGGCCAAGATATCCCTCATCTCGGTAGCTGATCCCCCCCATGCTAGTGAAAACACACACCATCACCCTCTAAGATTCACAAGCACCCGCACATTTGTAGATCCTGCTAGCAGAGGCATGCAGTTAGACACCTATTTCACAAGCACTCATGGATCCCTCTATGCTCAGCAAAGGCTCGTAGCTTGGCCTTTGGACTGTGCTCCAAGCTCCCTTAGCCACTTCCAGCTCAGATTCAGTCTTTCTAGGACAGGTTTTCCTCCTACTCACCATGTAATGCAGCCTGAAGTTGTTGGGTGATCTTATAAAAACCGCAAGTGCACATCCAAAAAGGAGCACAGGAGAGAAAAGGGGTGGGGTGGGGTGGGGGTGGGGGGTGGGAACGACAGGTTATACCATGCCCAAGTAAAAGGTCTGCTCCCAGGCTCTTCACAGGAGCCTGTCACAGGTCCATCTCCACGAGTCCAGAGGAGTTGAGGGGCACAATAGCAGGTGGGAACCCAAATTCCATCTCCCTCCAAGAGCTGGAAAACACCTTCCCAGGCTCCACACAGGGCTGCCTTAGCACAGCCATCAGCCCCATTATTCAAGGATAAAACCCATCAAGTCAACAAGAGAGGGACTGAGAGGATATTACTGCAAAGGGACCTGGGATACCTTATAGGATACAGGAGAAGAGCATTTTGGGGTTGCACCAGATTCATGGGTGTTTATGGGGGGGACCAAAAAGAGGGAAAGGAATACATCTAAGTGATGTGAGGAGGAACAAGGCTGCAAAAATAGAGGTATAAGGGGATAAAAAGGGCTAGTCATGTATAAACAAGACTTGGCCACCAGAGGGACCAGGATAATTGGTTACTGGAATGACTTGATGTACTCTTGTAATCCTAGGTATAACCAGGGAGGAAGTAAACAGGTCCTGCTTGGAGATACATGTCCAGACGATTACATTCCCTTAGGAATTTTAACAAAAGGCCTCATCTTTGCCAAATTTACCTTTCCTTTTCAGTTTCCTCTTCATTCCTTTCAGTCTAGCTCAGAAAGGATAATGCTACGCAGATAGAAACATCCTAAATATCACATAATAGTAGCAGTACAGATTAGCAGAACACTGTGCTCTCATGATATTCTGCAGTGAAGCTCTCTTTGGTGCTGAGAGGCAGACATCCAGAGAAGCATAGATTTGCCAGGATCTTCAGTGAGTACAAAGAAATATTCAGTTCATCTCAGTGTAACTTCTTCTGCCTCAGTCCCTGGCACAAGGTTATAAGGTGTCCTGATGGTGGGCTAATGAGGTTAATGAGATTGTTTGGGAAAGGATTTACTTGTCTGTTTGTCTTCTCTGCTGTTTGGGACAAACTTACACTTCTTGATGTACCATGCTAGCTAGAACAACTGTTGTTTTTATATGTAAATGAGAATTTCATCTTCATTATGGTGACTCTCATGGATATATCATCTAGACACATCTTTACAGTGGCACACTTTATGCAAATGCAGCTTTGTTGGGAGTGTCTGTTGGAAAGGTGGGGCTCAGATTTTCATAGAATCATTAAAGTTGGAAAAGACCTCCAAGATCATCTGCTCCAACCATCCCCCTACTACCAATGTCAGCCACTAAACCATGTCCCTAAGTACCACATCCAACCTTTCCTTAAACACCCCCAGGGATGGTGACACCATCACCTCCCTGGGCAACCCGTTCCAGTTCCTGACTACTCTTTCTGAGAAGAAATTTCTCCTAATTTCCAACCCAAACCTCCCCTGGCACAACTTGAGGCAATTCCCTCTAGTCCTATCACTAGTTATATGCAAGAAAAGGCTGACCCCAGCTCCCCACAACTGCCTTTCAGGCAGCTGTAGAGAGCAATAAGGTCTTCCCTGAGCCTCCTCTTTTCCAGCCTAAACAACCCCAGTTCCCTCAGCCGCTCCTCATAGGACTTGTGTTCCAGGCCCTTTACCAGCTTCATAGCCCTTCTCTGGACAAGGTCCAAGGTCCTTCTCGTACTGAGGGGCCCAAAAATTTTGAGGGATAAGTGGAGGCCAAGTGTTGTGGTTTAAGCCCAGCAGGCAGCTCGCTCATGGACCCACAGTGGGATGGTAAAGAGAATCAGAAAGTGAAAAGTGAGGAAACTCATGGCTTGAGATAAGGTCAGTTTAATAGGTAAAGCAGAAGCTGTGAATGCAAGCAAAGCAAAATAAGGAATTTATTCACTACTTGCCATTGGTGGGCAGATGTTCAGTCATTTCCAGGAAAGCAGGGCCCATCACACATAATTGTTACTTGGAAAGACAAACACCATAACTCTGAACATTCCCTCTTCTTCCTTCTTTCCCCTGAGTTTTATTGCTGAGCATAACATCATACAGTATAGAAAGTCCCTTTGGTCAGTTTGAATCAGTTCTGGTTGTGTCCTCTCTCAGCTTCTTGTGCATTCCCAGCCTCCTTGCTGGCAGGGCAGCATGAGAGGCAAAGACCTTGATACTGTGTAAGCACTGCTTAGCAGCAACTAAAACATCAGTTTATTATCAATACTGTTTTTCATCACAAATGCAAAACACCTCACCATGTTTGCTACTGTGATGAAAACTAACTCTATTCCAGCCAAAACCAGTACACCAATACAGATAGCAGATTTCAAGGGAAGCTTTTTCTTTCAAAACCTACAAGAAATTTCATTAGGAGCCAAGACAACAGTACTTCTACTCCATCAACTTTTGGACTTTTGCAGTCTGCCTTCACATGATGAAAATAAATGACATGATGGAAACCTATAGATATGACCACCATTTGCCATATGTGGAAAGAAATTAAACTTTCTATTACTATATAATTGATATGACTTTGCGAGACAATAATTCATCATGGTATAGAGGGAGATAAGAGGAGTTTTTCCACCCAGTCTAAATTGTAATTCACTTGCACATAGTTCAAATGACAGACCTGCATTTAAAGTGAGGACAAGAATAACCTCTCGCTTAGTTTGTTATCTCACTAAGTGCTACCTAGCAAATTACTTCTGGCTCACACATTCTATGTGACAAATAAGAATATCCAAAAGATTAAACACAGCTTTGATGATTTTCTCGCAGTTCAGTCTCAATTCCTAATAATCAAAATTCCTAATACACTGAGGTGTATCTGGGAGGAGAAACATACATTTGAGAAAAGATCTTTAAACAGTTTTAATAAGAAAATATCATGGCTGAAAAATTACCTCAGTTTTTTTTTTTTTTTTTTTTAAGGAAAAAGAAACAATGAAACTATTTAGAAATTTAAAAAAAAAAAAAAAAGTGCCCAGGTAGTTAAGAGAAACTTGAAAAGCTGTCTAAACAAGCTAATGCTTGTATTTCTTCTAAATATGCAATCACTTCTCTGCAAATAAACCGAACTTATGAAAACTAATTCTAAATGCAGGTTGTTCTGGTTCTGCTAGTACATGATTAGCATTTTATGAAGAGGGAAGTACTTCCAAAAGTGTTCAGTACTGCTCAGCGATCTTGATCAGTGTCCTGTCTCTTCAATGTCGTCATAAACTGTGTCTTCAAGAGCAGGGGATGAATCTCTTTGAGTCTCAGAGGTCCTGTTTCTTGACGCATCTGAAAACATGAAGGAAAGAACACAGACAAATGCACATTCTGTATGTTTTACCTCTACACAGCTGTGCAGCTGAAGGCATGGGCTGGCAGTTGTCTCCTTCAGAAAAACTTGAGAACAGCTTTTTTCATTCTGCCTCCTGCTACATGTACACATATCCAAGGATCAAGCATACTTTTCTTAAATCTGATCTAATAATAAACATTTTTAATAAAGGCAATCTGTATTCAATAACACAAAATAACCCGATTCAGTGCTTTACCACCTCCAATGTTAAAAAGCTTTTTTGCTATCTTTATCTGACACATTGCAAATTTTGTAGATGTGTTCTCTTTCCCATGAATATGCCCTGATTTGGATCCTCCCAAGGAAAACAAAGTATGGGTATAGATTATCTGCAGGGGTTGTGAGAACATTGTTACTGAATGTCTGAAAGACCAGACAAACATCTAACTGGAAGAGCGTAGGAAGGTAGTGTTCCTTCCTTACAGTGGTTAGATAAATCTAGATGATCTCTTGCGGTATGCTCCACACTGATTTCCCCTGAGTTCAGTACAATAACTATAGATTATGAAAATTAGCAGCAGTGCTCTTCTGGACTCACCTGTCCATGAATACCTGTTTCTGTCACTTTTGTCCAGAACTCCAATGATTTCTTGTTCATTCTTCCCTGGAAAGGAAGCATCTTTAGGTCCAGGAGCTTCTGTCACATCATCATAACCGTCTTCCAGGGCATTTCCAGGCAGTAGTGGGACCTCTGGAACAATACTGGTATTAACTGTAAAAGGGAGAGAACTTCCACTGGAGAGAACAATAGCTGACGATCCAAAGATAAGGGCTTGCAGTACTGACAGTACTGTGATGAAAATGAATGATAAGAAATTAAGAATCCTCCTGAGAGCTCTAAAGTATTCCAGATGACAATGATATAGCTCCAATAATTGTTATACATTGTTGTAACAAGTACAGAACAGAAGCCAATATGGAGGATGAATGCGAAAGGGAGAAAGGTCTGGAAGAATGCAGCTAGTGATGCAGGTAATGCTAGTGATGAAGGTAAGCTTCCCTATTACATTTCATAATTACAAAATAATAAGTTTTCCTTGTTTATCTCTGTGTATCACTAGTTCTGTGAGTAGTGAGCTCTCTGATTTCTCAAGGGTAGGTAGCTCTGTGATCTGGACATACCTGGAAGTCATCCCTCAAAGAATCTTAGTTTTCACTGTCTTATGGTATATACATACACAAACACTGCATACATATAAAACATATATGAAATGAAAGTAGATCAAAGTGCTCCCATTTCATTTTTTTTGCACAATATTCAACATTCAATGTGAATGAGAAAAAAGAGATCTTATTTGGAATAATTTTCTTCTTGGTGAAAACTTCAAAACAAGTAAGGAAAATAAAGCTTTTAGTTTAAATAATTAAAACCCTGAATATAGTAAAAGCAATAAAAATTAAAAAACCATAGCACAGCAGAGAGTTAGGGATGTGGACAGCTGAAATCCCAAACTGGTTGGGCCTTTGACGATTGATTTCTCCGAGGGCAGGCAATATTAAAATGAGGTTTTTGATCTGCACTAGGAAAATGCAAAAATTTTTTTTGATCTGCACTAGGAAAATCTCCCTTTCGGGAAGCATTTTCCATTGTCAAATAGAAACAAACAAACAAACAACAACAACAACAAAACCACCACCACCAGCAAAACCATACCTGGAAGATTGCATTTTTCATCGGGTCACTGGGCTGAACATTTCCTGTTCAACTCCAGAAGTATGCCACCCACAGCATGTTTTTTCTCTGTCTTAATTCCCCACATTTATCTCAGAAATGAAACAACAGTTTGCAAGTTATTACAGTTACAAATCCTGGGAGAAGCAGTTGCCAGATTGGAGGCAGACTGGGCTGCAGTAACCATGCTCTGGTTGAGTTTGTGATCTCGAGGAATAAAGGCCTGGCAAAGAGCAAAGTCAGGATCTGAACTTCCAAAGAGCGAACTTCAAGCTATTTAAAGACCTAGTAGATGAGATCCCTTGGAACTCCGTCCTTAGGGACAAAGGAGCTGAGCAGAGCTGGCAACTCTTTAAGGATGTTTTCCTTAGTGTGCAAGAACTCTCCATCCCTCTGCATAAAAAAGTGGGCAGGGAGGGCAGACAGCCCTCAGAAGTAGAAAAAAAGAGAAGACTAGCACTTTTATACAAGATTTTATGACACACTTCCACCACAAAAATTAAAGAAAAATTTTTCACTTACTATCTAACATTACTATTGAACATGAAGTTCAGGAAAAAAAAAAAAAAGTATTTTAATAATCAATAATGCTTTGGAAATTAAAAGCTAGAAGTGTCTCTTTCATTATAGGATCTCCATTACATTACCTTGAGTTGCTACAGGACCAATGAGAAAGTGTGCTATCAGAGTAAACTCTCCTGAGTTGCTAAACTGCATCATGAGGAAAACAGATCCAGGATCAATAAGGCTGCAGATCTAAGTCAAGTAATTTGAGGTCAAGTATGACTGATTGTGTGGATTATACATACATTCAGTTTATTGCTCTCCAATGTAGCTGTTTACTAAGGCAGCTATGGTAATGTATAGGGATAGCAGGGGAGGTATCTAAATAGTTCTGAAGGATATTTGGCATGAAGTAACAAATTATATTACTAGTGATTGGAGGCTAATGCATGCAGATAAAGTATAGCCAATGACAAAACAAAACAAAATGAAACAAAAAGCCAAATAACCCAAAACGTGCTGGTTCATAGAATATAAGAATCAGCCAGAAAAAAAAACAACCAACCAACCAACCAACCAGCCAGCCAACCAACCAACCAACCAACCAAAAAAAAAACAACGCATGATACAATGTACAGGAAAGTAACTAAATGCATATAAGAGGACTGGTAGCCTGGGTTTGTAAATTCAGGAAGCCAGTCAAACCTGACTGCATTCTTTCCGCTTGTAGCACATAGTCTATACTGCCATTTGGAAGAGTGCCTGCAGTCTTCAGTAAAACCTGTAGCAAAGATAACCAAATGAGCTAAGGTGCTTCTTTGGAGGAGAAGCAGACTCTTGGGCAGTCAGTATTAGTCCTTAAGGGCTTACACTGAAATAGCTAAGAATTCTTCTGGAACTCATAGGGAAGGCAGGCAAGCCATAAAAGCAGAAAGCAATCAACAGAAGGAAGCCTACAGAGACATGTGGCTACCAGAAGGGGGATACAGATTATTGCTTTATTTGTTCCTGCTTTAAACAACTGCAACAAAAGCTTTTTTTCTTTTTCTTTTTCTTTTTTTTTTTTTTTGGGGGGGGGGTAGGGGGTGGGGATAGACAGGAGGTGGAGGCATATTGTTCTGTGCTTTATAGATGCAGGGGGGACAGCACAAAATGAATTGTCCCTTGAAGAGGAGTTATTGCAGTCCACTGGTCAGGAAATACTTCTCCTCAAGTGAAGGAACTGTTCAGTTTTCTGGTAGATTTAGGAACTGCAAAGTTTCAGACTGGGATTTGGGCCACCAGAAGGAATTACCCTCAATTTATTTTCCCTTGATAAGAACAAGACACACAGACCTGAGAGGTGAGTCATCCCCTGCTTTTCTCTCATCAGATTATAGTCAATGTCCTCATAGACAGCCTCAGAGAAGGGGTCATATGATACTCTGGAGCCTGAAAGTAAAACACATGATCACTCACACAGTCTCTGTTCACACTTCGGCTGGGGTCATGAAAATGAATGACATAAAGGGGTCTACACGGCCTGTTTACTACCCAGAAAGTCACAGGAAGGTGCTGTCTGAGAATAAACTTGGAGAAAAATTTATCTTGACAATGAGATTGTAGATATTGGATGGGGAAGCAGGTATGTCAACAAATCCATTCGATTTATCCTGTCTCTGTGCAGATTTGAGTTTCTTGGTTTAAAGGTATGTTTTGCTTTGTGTTCTAATAACTCCTCACTCAGGATGCTGAAAACTCTTCTGATGTTTTTGGCACTTTAGGGAAAGGTCTCACAGTCAGAACTGGAGATAACTTCAACTTCCCAGACATATGCTGGAAATAAAATACAGCCCTGAGGAAGCATTCTAAGAGGTTCCTGGAATGTGTGGAAGACAGCTTCCTGACTCAGCTGGTTAGTGAGCCTACCAGGGGGGTGCCCTGCTAGACCTGCTGTTCACAAACAGAAGGATTGGTGGGAGATGTGGTGGTTGGGAGCTGTCTTGGTCAGAGTGACCACCACATGGTAGAGTTCTCTATTCTTGGTGAAGTCAGGAGAGGGGTCAGTAAAACTGCTACCTTGGACTTTTGGAGGACAGACTTTGAATTGTTCAGGACACTGGTAGGGAGGATCCCTTGAGAGTCAGTCCTGAAGGGCAGAGGGGTCCAGGAAGGTTGGATGCTTTTCAGGAAGGAAGCCTTAAGGGTGCAGGAGCAGGCTGTCCCTGTGTGCCATAAGACGAGCTGGCAGGGAAGAAGGCCGGTGTGGCTGAAGAGGGAACTTTTGCTGAGTCTCACAGAATCACAGAATGGCCAAAGTTGGAACGGACCTCTGAAGGTCATCTGGTCCAAGCCTCTGCCAAGTAGGATCACCTAGACCACGTTGCGCAGGATGGCATCTAGACGGGTTTTGAGTATCTCCAGAGAAGGAGACTCCACAACCTCTCTGGGAAACCTGTTCCAATGCTCTGTCACCCTCACAGTAAAGAAGTGCCCCCTCATATTCAGTCGGAACTTCCCGTGCTTCAGTTTGTGCTCATTACCTCTCGTCCTGTTGCTGGGCACAACTGAAAAGAGACCGGCTCTATCCTCTCAACACCCTCCCCTCAGATATATATACACATTCATGAGGTCTCCCCTCAGTCTTCTCTTTTCCAGGCTAAACAGGCCCAGTTCTCTCAGAGTGTCCTCGTAAGAGTGTCCTCTGTTCTCATAGATTTCCCCTTGGTGAACCTATGTTGACTACTGATCACTTTCTTCTTCTCCATGTGCTTGGAGATGACCTCTAGGATGAGTGATTCCATCACTTTTCCAGGAACAGGTGAGGCTGACTGGTCTGTAGTTGCCTGAATCCTCCTCCTTGCCCTTTTTGAAGACTGGGGTGACATGAGCTTTCTTCCAGTCCTCAGGTACCACTCCTTTTCTCCATGACCTTTCAAAGATGATGGAGAGTGGCCTAGCAAAGTGGTCTCTGGGAGAAAAAGAGAGTTTAGGTCCAGTGAAGAAGGAACAGGCAACTTGGGGAGAGTACAGGGAAGTTGCTAGCATATGCAGGGAAAAAATCATAGGGGCTAAAGCCCAACATGAGCTCAACCTGGCCACTGTGGTAAAAGATACAAAAAATGTTTTTACAAATGTATGAACGGTACGAGGAAGGCCAAGGAGAATCTCCATCCTTTACTGGACACAGTGGGAAACATGACTACTGAGTATAAAGAGAAGGCTGAGATTCTCAATGCCTTCTTTACATCTGTCTTTAATAGTTAGACCAGATATCCTTGGGGTACTAAGACTTCTGACCTGGAAGTCAAGTGGGGAGCAGAATAACCCCCCCACGATTCAGGTGGGAACAGTTAGAGACCTGCTACCCTACCTGGACTGTCCCAGGTCCATGGGACCAGATGGGATCCACCTGAGGGTGCTGAGGGAGCTGGCAGATGTGATTGTCAAGCCACTTTTCATCATCTATCAGTGGTCATGATCAACCGGAAAAGTCCCAGATGACTGGAGACTTGCTAATATGATGCCCACCTGTAAGAAGGGTCGTTAGGAGGACCCAGGGAACTACAGGCCTGTCAGTCTGATCTCAGTGTCAGGGAAGGTTGTGGAACAGATAATCTTTAGTGCTATCACACAGCATGTAGGGGGTCAGGCCCAGTGAGCATGGGTTCATGAAAGGCAAGTCCTACCTGACCAACCTCATCTCCTTCTATGACCAGGTAACCCACCTGGAGGATGAGGGAAAGGCTGTTGACGTAGTCTACCTAGATTTCAGCAAGGCCTTTGACACAGTCTCCCATAGTATTCTCCTGGAGAAGCTGGCAGCCCATGGCTTGGACAGGTACACTCTTTGCTGGGTTAAAAACCGTCTGGACGGCCAGGTCCAGAGAGTGGTGCTGAATGGAGTGAAATCCAGCTGGTGACTGGTCACCAGTGGTGTTCCCTAGGGGTCAGTGTTGGGGCCCATGCTCTTTAATATCTTCATTGATGATTTGGATGAGGGAATTTAGTGGTAGGGGAGGGTTGGACCAGATGATCTTGGAGGTCTTTTCCAACCTTAACGATTCTATGATTCTATGATTCTATGATTCTATGATTCTATTTGTCTGAGATCTAACGTGTTGGCTGTGAATTTTCCGGTTGCTGCAGCCACCCACATCTCCTGTCCTCTTGTCTCTATCTCTCTCTGCACAGACAGGTCACTGCAAGACCTGTACAGAGCAAGACAGGGTCCAAGTGTCTTAGTGGTTGTCCTGGCTGCTGCCAGTTCCCAGTTGCACTGGTGGACTATTTCACTGCCAGAGGGTAAGTGAAAATTTCAGTGTGGCACCAGGTATCATTCACCTCAGCCACCCATCCTCCCAGCTGCCCCAGGCAATTAGCACTTGCCAGCTTCTTCAAGGAGGCATTTCGTAACAGTACTGAGGGACACACCTCTCTTCTGTGCCCTGGCACTTCTGATATGTCCAGCGAGAATGGCAAGGACCAGGCAGAGAAGAGCCCCCAGAATAACACAAAGGATGACAGGCGCTGAAATTCTCACATTTTGTGTCTCTGGTTGGCGGGGAAGATCTGAATGGAAACAGAGAAGCAACAGGTGGAGAATCAGGTGATCCAGAGGCTGCTCCTCTGGGGCCTCCTGCTGTGCCCATGGTAGCAGGGTGAAGCAGGTCACCTGCTGCCTAGTTGTGGGTCCTGCTCAAGTAAAGGGAATTCAGCAGCTGGGGATGGTGCCACACAACCATCCTTTACAAAAGACTAAGTGAGATGCTTTCTCATGAGCTGGAATATACTGCTGTTTTACCTGCTATGCAGTATCAGGGACACTCAGTTCTCATTTGATGGGAGAAATGAAGAGGGGGAAGAAGAAATATTTTACCTGCTCTAGTGGATGATGCTGTTGTTTCTGTCACACCTATGAAAGGAATATGAGTCTAGGTTAAGGAATAGGTAAGTGTGAAAAATAGGAAGAACATCTTCTCATCATTTGTGAGGTTCCTGCAGTCAGAATTATGAAGGGGCTAGTCACTTGGATGTATATCTTCCTCCTCTCCTAGTCTGTGTAATGAACCAAAGGACCATTTACTAACCTGAGCAATCCACAGCAGCGTCCTCCTTATGATCACAGTTTTTGCCAAACAAGGGCTTGGAAGGACAGTCCCAGAGAGACAGTTCTGTTCCTTTACAGTGGATCTTCTCCAACCAGATGGGACCAGTCCCTTCTCCAAAGGCAGCTTCACTCAGAGCAGACACGGCAGACCCACAACCCAGCTGCCTGCATACCACATTAGCATCTGCTATATCCCAGGAATCATCACAGATCGTTCCCCAAGAACCCTGGTTCCAAATCTCCACTCTTCCTGAGCACACATCCTCTCCTCCTACGACACGTAACTTCTCCCTATCTGCAAAATAAACATACTTCTGTGTTGCTTGAACAGCAGGAAGGTCCACAGGGACCAATAAGGAAAAACAAAGAGGTAGAGGTACCTGAGCAACTTGTAGAATTTGGACACTCAGCAGATGTGGCTGGAGTTGCTGTCCCTTTTCTTCCTGCAGAAATTAAATATTGTAAATAAATCATTAGATTATTCTAAAAAAGTGAAGTAATATAAAATGCCTGATCATTAACTTCACTGTAAGGCTGGTGAGGCACTGGAGCAGGTTGCCCAGTGAACCTGTGGATGCTCTGTCCCTGGAGGTGTTGAAGGCCAGGTTGGATGGGGCCTTGGCCAACCTGATCTAATGGGTATCATCCCTGCCTATGGCAGGGGGGGTTGGAACTAGATGATCTTTAAGGTCAAACCATTCTATGTTTCTATGATTAATCATCAAGTTAATTTTTTCCTGTAATGTATGCATGGAGTATTTAATACTTGGTGGGTCTCTGGCTATTGCTTTAAATAAAAAAATATTCCTGAAACTCTCTGAGGACCTTGCTTTCTTTTCTCTTGAAGTGCCTTTCAAGAGATCTGAATGTTATCTAAAATTCATTTGTATTTCAGTGGAAACGCACAGATATGAAATACTATCATAAGAGCAGACACCACAAATGGACCTTTAGAATTGAACTAGAATACACTTGTACATGTTTCTGTGCATTCACATGTCTACATGCATTGGTATGCATCCATACATGTAGAAATGCATACGTGCCTCTAGACTTCTTGAGAAATCTGATCTTATCTCAGATCTCACAGACTAACTGCATATCAAAGATTTTTAATTTACAGGTATACAATGGCACCATGCTATCAGGGTCTTCCGTTGGATTTCAATACTCATATCATTTTAATTAACTTATTTAGAACAGGAATTAGACAAAAATGTTTGTGCCATTTTCATGAAACGAAAAGTATAAACTGGAAAACAATTGAACATGTGGTAAGTACTAGGATGTCCACATATGCATGCACAGGTTTCTGTATGTTTGGGAGGTCCTGTACAGATGCATTTGTAGTTACCAGTACAAGAAATATGGGTCTCTTCTGCTCGGTTATCACATGACTGAGGATCCCAGGGGTCTGACTGACATTGCCAGAGAGAGCTGTGTTTCTCATTGCACTCAATGTGGTCCAACCACATGGGCCCAGAACCTCTGCCGTATTTGAAATCTTTTTCAATTTCCCCACCATCTCCACAGTTCAGGTGTTTGCATGCAGTTATTGCAGTCAGTTGAGACATATGATTGGAACAAATGCTACCCCATGTTCCATTGTAGAAAACTTCTAGCCGTCCAGCACAGTCATTGCCATTCACCAACCTCAGATCCAAGAACTCTAAAAATAAAGACATAAAATTGGAATTAGAGGGGCATGATTCAGCACACATTTCATTGTCCTGTTTCCAAAGACCAATCAGTAAGTAAACCTTGCTCTTCAAACAATAAGGGCCACTTCCCTAGGGATTTTGACTGTTGTAGGCTTCCCAGTCCAAGAATCCCCAGGGCTGGCTGGTACTTTATCATCCAACCGAGCTCAGCGTATATGGTTTTCTTCAGTGCTCCTGTGAGATATTCCTGGTTATAGATAAGCTGGTCACACATTTTTCTGGAGGTGAGGAAAGTGAGGATGTCATACATCCCAACAGACCCTTTTTCTGGTGTTTTTAGTACAGTTTTAAGGAAAAAACTGAGGCAGCTAGTCAGCTTAGTTACGGTGTTCATCTTCTTAAGTTGACTTTGAATTTGGGATATGCACATTATTAGCCTGACATTAAGTCTTTCTTAAGTCTTTCTGCTCAAGCAGCTGTTGTACTGCTTTCCATACTTTTGCTTAAAATATTTTTCCTAACTGCTGCCAATTACCACAATTTCACTCGTTAGGCCATTTCCATACAACATTACTCACTGTCCAGGAGTCTGTATTTATATATACTCTAGCCCATTGATGCTTCTGAGTATATTCCAAGGCTATTTTCAAGGCCTTTCAAAGTTCTTTAAGCCTCCTCCCAGATGGCAGCTTCTCCTATAGAAGTGTTCCAAGGATTTCCATCTCCTGTTTCCTGCTATGCTGTTACAGGATCCACCAGTAAATAAAATTTGTTCTTTATTTTCAGTACTTAATTCATCATACACTAGTGCTTCAACAGCCAAAGGTGTTTGGTCTTCCTCACATTATTGATTTGCTGGCCATTGACTTAGAAAGTTCAGCTAATCCTGATCTGGAGCTTGAAACAATATGTAAAGATTGGCTAAGGGCTAGGACACATTTTTGCCATGTTGTGGTGGCTGTTCTTCCCTCAGTTGTTTTGAATCCTTGAACATAAAATTCAGGATAGCTTATGGAGTGCATAACGACAGTGGCTGCTCTGCACTCCAACACTTCTGTGACGCTCACACACCCTCTACATATGCAGCTAGGAACTCTTGTTCCAATGGAGAGAATTTATTTTCTGCTCTTTTGTGGTTCAGATTCTAGGGTTCCAAGTGTCTCTCTCATCTCTTCAGAGGCTGATTGCCACAAACTCTGTATGATATTCCTCTTTCCTGCACGTGTATATAATCTTTCTATTTTTACATTACTACCTATGCAAATTGGTCCTAATTTCATGGCATGGACTATCTCCTGCTGATTAGCTCCAAAGCTCACTGGTGTTCTTCTTACTTATAATTAATTTTTTTTTCAGATCACTTAATATGCGTGTTTGGTCAATTGGCAGTAACAACAGATGTGCATATTCCAGAATACAGTAATGCCCAAGAAGGCTTGGGTTTCTTGTTTATTGTGTCTGTGGTGCTTATCCAAGCAATTTGGTCAGCTGGGATGTATCTCTACTCATAGCGCATGTCTAAAATCTGCATTTTTTGAAAGTCCCTTTTTGTTTTGGAGACCCTAATGGTAAATCTAGCACCAAGAAAAGTAATGATTACCTATTGCCCTTTACTTAGTACTTCTAAAGTAGTTTCTCCCATTATCAGGATAGAGGAAAAGTTCTTTGGAGATCTCTTGCTTTAAAGTCTGATGGATGATGCCATGGCATATAGTAAGGAGTATTTGGACCCTTGGGACAGGTGGTTCCAGTTGTACTGCACACCATTCCAGGTGAAGGCAAACTAAGGTCTTCTTTCTTTGATGACTGATTTTTTTATATTTTTTTAAAGCATTTGCAATACCAATTATAGCATATCAGGTATATTTTTTTGGCTTCTAGGTCATACAAGAGCTGCGGTATGTCTGGAACTGTAACAGTTAATGATGGTGTGATCTCTTTCAAAGCTCTAAAGTCTATTGTAAACCACCATTTTCTAACAGGCCTCCATACAGGTCAAGCAGGACTGTTGTAATTTGACTGTTGTTTAAGACCATTACTTGTTTTTCCAGGGAAATAATTAATTTTAGGATTTCATCAGTGGTTCCTTGGTCCGTTTGATAATCCTTTCAGCAAATTACTTGGGTTGCCAAGAGGCTGACACCTAAGCAAATTCAGCAGTACTGGGGTGAATAGAGGGTCCTGGGGAGTTCAGTAGCTACTTCTTCCCTCTGCAAGCTACACTGCCTATTTCAAAATACCCTAAGCCTTCCTGTCCCCTCCATCTACCTACAGTGGTCAAGAAAGACAATGCCAAAGATGGCAGAGGCAGTAGGACCAGCTACAACGAGTAAGGTGTGCCAAACCCATCTATTCAAACTTAAGACTTCCTTCCGCTGGATATGGGCATGTCTCTCATCCAGTTCCCTCCATGAACGACTACTTGTTTAGCACTGCTACATCCTCACTCCAGAATGGTGTATATGGGTCACTCCTTGATCAACAGGGCATCCCACCAGATAATACCAGAGGGGCATTACTGCACCTTGCCTTTGGACTCTTCAAGCCATAACATCAGTGATCACAATCCTTCCAGTGTCCCTTTCCTCTCCCCGTAAGCACATTCAAGCAGCCCAAGAAACTGCAGTTGATTATCCCCTTCTTCACAGTCCTTCGTACGTAATAAACAAAGGTGTGTTGTTTGTAGGACCATTAGAATTAGGCACTGCTCAACATAACTCTCCATAAACTAAGCCCAAAGACATACTCCATTGTGCAGGGCAGTGTTGACAAATAGCTTAGGCCCTGAACACGCCAAATCCCTGCTCTCTCAAGCTTTCAGCTGTATCAGATCAGATCTGGTTTCCCAGCAATGCCATATCCACTGCAGAGGCCTCTCCCTGGAGCAGCGTCAGTAAGTTTCCTCCCATTTATTTAATTTCACTTAGGAGTAAAGACCCACTGAGTGGTCACACTTGGGTGAGCAGCATTCCCTTTTCTGTAGATGTCCTTAGTTACTCTAACAAGGGCTGCCTGAAAGGACAACTTGAGTTACTACAAATTAGTCCAGTCCCAGGGCATGCCATTTTGTTGCTGGAGTGTCTCCTGCACTTACCTTCTGCTATCACAGGCAAAACAGTTTCTACCTGGGAAATCTTATTTAATATTATTTGTTGCCACTTAACACAATCTTAATGATTGTTTTGGGTATTGAGGGGAAAAAAATCAATTAAACAGATACTTGGGCAGAGGCACCATGTACTCCTCTGACTGGTTGATATTTTGGTGCACAGTGGGTTGTTTCTATCAGTTTCAGATCCAGCTGTAACTGACTGTAAATGGCACATGACAGTTGATGACCTCCATCCAAGAAGGCACACCCAAATCCTATTGCTCGGGAACCCTCCAAATTATCTCCACAATACCCCACCATACACTTTGTTGTGTGTGTATGTTAATGAAAAATAAGGACTTCAGTACACCCTTTGTATTTTGATGGGATACAAGATGTGCTGTCCAGCCATGGTTGCAGTCAAGAGGGAATGATAGGCTATCCAAGAAAGACTACCAAGTCTCAGCTTCCCTCTTCATATCCCTTCTCTTCCAACCCACAGTCTAAAAAAAAAAAAAAAAGAGTCTCTGAACACACCTGAGCACAGGACTCCAGCATCCTCCTTATGTTGGCAGTTGTGCTGACCCCATGCCCTGGAGGGACATGCCCAGAGACCAGATTCAGCCCCAGTGCAGTTCACATCATCCAGCCAGATCTGTCCTGAGCCTTCACCATAATGAGCAGAGACAAATGCCTTGATGGCATAGCCACATCCCAGCTGTTTGCAAACAACATTTGCATCTGATAGATCCCAGTTATCATCACAGATTGTGCCCCATATGCCATTGTGATAGAGCTCCACTCTCCCAGCACAGCGCTGTGTCCCATTCACCAGCCTGATCTTCTTGCTCTCTGCAGGAAGAAAAACCAGATATCAATATGCAGTATAATGATAATGCACAAGTCAGTGTATTGGCTGTATATTTAAAGCACCTTTAAGGCATCATGTTCCTGTTACATTCCAGTACTTTTTTTATGGTTTCTTGGGCAGAACTCCTATGATGCTAAAACCACATAATAGAAAAGGACTAATCCTGCAAGAGGTAAATGTTTAAATAATTCCCATGGGATGCTGCAAATGTGTAGGAGTGTACCAAATGGGTTGGAGTGTATCTCTCCAGGTGTATGGAGAGATCACCTTATCTTGTATGAGAAGCTGTTTTCTGCTTCTACACTCCTGAAGAAAACTCACGGGCTGAGGTAAGGACAGGCAGATCACTCACCAATTACCATCATGGGCAAAAGAGGTTTAACTTGGGGAAGATTAATTTAATTTATTGCCAACTAATAACAGATTAGAGCAGAGAGAAATAAAAGCAAACTAAAAGTAAGAGAAGCTGTTTTCTAACTAAACTCCTTTGTTTCAGAGACAGTTTCTGCAACAGATAATTTACAAAATAAGAGAATAAGAGAAATGTAGCAACAGTTCTATTTTAAATGCATGCTTAGAAAGGCTGCATGTGTCTATACACATAAAGAAAAGTCACAAAAACAAACCTATTTAATTCCTGAGTGTCAGTCAGAATGTGTGGTAGCCATGGACAAATTAGTATTTTTATGACTTCTGTATTACTTTATTTTTTTTTGATTCTCTGAGCTAAATTTGGGGGAAGAAAGTGTTAGGTAAATTACACTTGATTCCTTGACCATATTTTGTCCCTCAGAGTATACAAGCAGGTGGGTCACCAGATCCATGCCTATTTAAGGTCTGGTGAGACCACAGTAAAAGGCTGGCCAGAGGTAACCCCGGAAAGCATTCTGTTTCTTTTGTATTACAGTAACTCACCTGAGCAAATCACGCCAACATCTTCAGCAACTCCTGTTGGCAGTGCCTGAGAATGGGAGGTCTTGCAGAGCACCAGTTGAGTTTCATTTCCATCACACTGGACACTTCTTAAGCCCACAAGACCGATGCCTCTCTCAGACCTTGGAAGGTAATAGGCTTTCTTGGCTATTCCACACTGGAGTTGTCTGCACACCACAGTAGCATCCTTAATGTTCCAGTCATCATCCAGGACTCTGCCCCACATGCCATGGAGAGAGATCTCAACTCGCCCATCACAGCGGCTCTCACCATCTGAGAGTCTTAGTGAATCAGAAAGGCCTGGGCTCAAGAGATTTGGAAAATGTATTGAATAATATATACTGCTCTTACCACAGTAGAAATAACATGCAGGAGAGAGATGGAAGTCAAATTTCTATGTCGGTAAAAAGTATTTCTCACCGCTGGTTAAGGATGAAGCCTGTGTTAAGGCTTTGCTTGCCTCCATGCACACAAGATTTTGCAACAGGAAGTGTGAAAGACTTGCCCAGCTCAAAGGCTAGATCCTATGAGGAATCAGGAACATCTAAATAATGTGAATCCCTCCAGAACAGATTTCTACTAAATTCTTATGCTGAAACTGTGGGTGAGAGGGTGGTGGTTTGGTGGTGAGGGAAGGGGAAGGACATTAAACATGGTCTGAGATACTTGACTTGGCAGAGTGAGATCAAGACTGCTTTGGTCCGAAGTTACAGAACCTGTAAAAAGCCATTCCTGACTTACCTGAGCAAACAACAGTGGCTGTTTCTCTGGCTGAACAGGTTGGATTGCCCAAAGTCACCTGAGCACAGTCCCACAGGCAGGACTCTGTCCCTTCACAGTGAAAAACATCTCTCCATACAAATCCATTCCCATCCACAAAAAGGTCTCCTGTCTCGACTGACTTTGCATAGCCACAGTTCAGCTGACGACAGAGAACGCTAGCATCTTGCAAATTCCAGTGGGAGCGGCAGAGTCTTCCCCATGTATCTCCATGGCGGATCTCCACTCTGCCAGAACATGTGGTGCCATTCACTAATCTGCTCCCTGGACACCCTGAATATGAGAGAAAATGAATACTAAGATGTCATAATGGTAACTGCTCATGGGCGTGATCTGAATGTGACTGTGAATTGGGACTGAGTTTTTCTTAGCACTGAGGAGTAGCAAAAATGACTCCACTAGGCCACTAGAACTTCTGTACTTACAACTAGAATTCAGTCTCCCCTATGTTGCCAAGAAAAATGACTAGAAATCAGGATCTGGTCCCCTTTGCCATTTTTATATTTGGGGCACTAGATTTCAAATCTCTAAGTGAACCTTGGTTGCTCTAACCATCCTCATTTCTGTCCCCCAGCTATACACTCTCAGGCCTTTGGTCCAACGACTCACTTAAGCCTGGGACAGGCCTTCAGTCCTTGCTTTAACTATGTGACTGGTGTAACTGTCTCCAGCTGCTCCTGACTCTACTCTCCAGTTAGACCTTAAAGCTGATTGATTACTTTGCCTTGTCTGGCACAGACTGTGTTTTCAGTACTTTTCTCTGTCCTCTATGTCCACATGCTTTGGACTGTGCCCTGGTGGAGTGTGCCTGTGCTACCCACACCCTCTGCACCCAGCTGAACCACTCCTGTGGAGCACCCCTGCTCTTGCTGTTGCCTGGCACTAGGAGCATTTCACAGAGACCAGGCTCATGGTGCAAGTGAAGTGCAGCCTCAGCTCCTGGAAATGCCTGTAGCGGCAGGCACAAGATGGAGCTTGGCTCTGCAGACTCCCTATATTTTGGGTCCATATCTGTCTCAAAGAAGGAGTTTTTCATTTCTCCTCTTAACCTTTACTAGTTCTCACCTGAACACACCACACGAGCATCATTTCCAGCAGGGCATTCATTCTGACTTAGCACATTCACAGGACACTCTCTCAAGTGTGAGCCTTCCTTATTGCAGCTTAATGTGCCATTCCATACCGACCCATTTCCTTTTCCAAAGGACTGTCCAGCCGGTATTGATAGGGCAATTCCACAGTCCAGATGCTGGCAGAGGGCATTGGCAGCTGGGAAATTCCACAGGTAGTCACAGAATGTTCCCCACAAGCCTCCATGAAGAAGCTCTACTCTCCCTGAACATGTGGTACTGCCATTTGCCAGCCTGTATCCACCATAGCCTGCAGGAAGAATAAAGGACCTTAGCATTTACATTTTTCTTTTCATTCTATTGCACTGAAAATTGTAAGAGATATCTAGCTGCAAGGAACTAGTACTTTCTGTGTCCTAGGTGACTGCGGAGAATGTTAGACTAGGATTTGCATAAGCCAGCTCTGAAAGAAGTCTTTATCATCAATGTTATAGCCTGTACTACACGACTAAAAGATGTGTGCAAATTCTTGAAGATCAGTCTCTCTTCTTTTGCTGTCTCCTCCCCCACAATGCTGCTGCTACCTTGTCAAATCTTTTCTTGCAGATGGAGTCCCAGCATTGTCTTGCTTTTGGCACATGTGAGAAACAGAGTAGGAGCTACCAGTAGCACTTTCTCTCTCAGTAGTGGGTCCTCTCATGTTACTCAGTAAGCAGCAGCTGCACTGTGAAATTCTCAGCTTTCATCTGTGCCACAGCACAAGCATAAGCAACAGGCCATGTCCATCAGCAGATTCACAATAATTTAAGTGTGATATGGGTAGGACTGGGGTGTCCTACTGCCAGCCCTACATTGTTCCTCTATCTTCTCACACTGTTACTACTTACTGTTGCCTCACCCTTGCATCATACTCCTAATGAGAAATGGATTTCCTCTCAGAGCTATAAATCTTGTAGGACAGAGACAGGAGCCAAGACCTGTCAGTCACAGACATCTTATCAAGGCTGTCTGGCTGCCACAACTCCCCATACAAGGCTCTAGACCGCCATGGCCAGTGGGATGACATCCAAGGCAGGCTTAAAAAAGACTGCAGCCGTTTGACTGGGAAATGGACATGAAGTGCAGTCCTTTCCAGGTTTGTTCTGTAATGGGGTATTACTAGCAGCTATGCCTCATGTTCAGCTTATCCCTTTTGATTTGTGCCTTCAGTTTGCTATGTCTAATTATAATTTTTATAGTGGGTGTCTATGTTAGCTGTACTTAAAGCCCAAGCAGTCATGACTATATGTAATTCTTAAATAATGATATCTGACAGTCACAACTAAAGACATCTAGGCCTCTGACAACCTTTTTTTTTTTCTTTTTCTTTTTTAGATAAATGTTAATGACTTGTGCCTCCTCTGATTTCTCAGAGGTATGTAGATGTTCCTCCTCCAATCCTATAATTAACTGAAGTGCCAGGGTTTAGCACACACATTGAACAGAAAATTATATTTTCCATGTTCTTGGCTGTCTGCTCTGGCCACCTCTCCTTTTATGCATATAAGAAAGACAAGGAAGGAATTCTTACAGAATGCACAAGCCATTCAGGAAAGGCCTCTAGTAGCATAAGAGAAAATATAGTCCTTTTGTGACCCTCCATCCCTGGTGACAAAGTGAAATGGTTAGAAAAAGGTATGTTAAAGGCAGACTCTCAGTAGGGTGAAAGAGAGACTGTGGGGCTGCTCTCCTTTACTTCTGGGCCTTCCCTGAACAGCTCAGGCATGATAGAGAAGGAACCTTTAGGACCACAGAGATATGCAGAGACTCTAAAAGTGGGTTGACAAGAAGATATATAGGATACATGTAAACTGCATACAAAGTCTCACCTGAACATAGAACATGGGCATCATGAGAGCATGCCTTGCTACGGTCCAACATTCTGGGACAGTGTGCAAGGTGAGTCTCATTCCCCACACAGTGGAACTCTTCTTGCCAGATCAACTCATGCCTGTTTCCAAAGTGAAATCCTCTCAAGATATCCACAGCCTGGCCACACTTTAGCTCATTACATATAACAGAGGCAGCATTGAAATCAATATGTGAATAACAGACTGTAGCCCAAGTTTCTGCTTGCTTTACTTTCAGGTGTCCTGAGCAGGCAGTGTCCCCTCCAGCCAGATGCAGTCTAGAGAAACCTTGGGGGGGTAGGGGGGGAAGGGGAAGAGGGGAAGAGAAAACAAACAAACAAACAAACAAAAAAACAACAAAGAAATACATCCAGCATTGATTGTTCATTATACTGACCTAATTTAATCACTCTCATACACTCATGGGCAAGGCACATGGTATTCACATCTCAGAGGACCAGTGACACTTTTAAATAGTCATTGTGGCAATTCCTGTATGCTACTGACAAGAGAAAAATGTGTGTCTCAAGATCATCTTTTCCAACCTACATGATTCTATAATTCTATGCTTATGGGGATCTTTAACCTCCATGGCAGCTGACTGAAAGGCAACATGGTGGAATGGAAGCAGTCCAAGAGATTCCTGGAGGGTGTCAAGGGTGACTTCTTGATTAGGCACTGGATGGGCCAATGAAGAACCACACAGCAATTCAGTAACAAGGAAAAAATAGTTGGGGTTATGGTGATATTTGACAGCCTTGGCCATAGGTGAAACTGAAATGTGGATTTCCAGATCCTGAAGGCAGTGAGGGAGAAGAGAAGCACAGTGCAAACAGAGCAAATCTCAGCTTATACGGGAAACTGGCTAGTGAAATCCCAAGATAAGCAACTCAGAAAGGCAGAAGAGCTCATGAAATCTACAAGGTCTTTAAGGACGTCATCTTCCAAGTGTGAGGACAATCTACCACTGTACTGAGGAAAACAAGTAGATGGCCTAGTAGACTGACTTGGCTAAGTTGGGAGCTTAAAACAACACTCAAATGGAAAAAAAAAAAAAGAAAAAAAACAAAGGAAAAACTGTGTATAGGAGGTAGAAGCAGGCAAGGCACAAAGGATGAATTCAGAAACATTGACTGGTCATGTAGCTATGACGTTCAGAGAGCCAAAGCTCAAATTGAGTTGATACCATAAGAAACATAAAGGAGAAAGAGAAGAGTTTCTCTTTCTGACTTTGTAATAAAAGGCTGAACAAGGAAAATACAGGCCTGCTGTTGGATGGGGTGAGTGATTTATTGATGGAGAACATAGAAAATAACAAGGTACTCAGTGCTTTCACAAGCAAGATTTCTTAGTCTGTTCTGTTTAGAGGCTCAGATCAGTGAGGAGATGAACTACCATCAGATAACTTGAGATAATTTGACCTTCCAGATCCATGGGATGGAATGGGGTGCTTTCAAGCTAGCCAGCATTCTTGCAAGGATGCTCTCTAACATCTTGGAAAGGTTGTGGGGATTATGTCTATAACAAGAGTAAAATGGTAAATGTTGCACTTATCTTCAGAAAAGGTTGAAAAGAAAATCTGGAGAACTACAGGCTGGTCAGTCTCAGTGTGGTACCTGAGAAAAACATGGAGTGAGTCATCCTGGAACATATATGTGGGCACAAGAAGATGAAAGAGGACAACCAGCATGGATTCACCAAGATAAACCATGGATAAACCATGCCTGTGTGACCTGATTATTTTGTCTGATAAGAACAGTTTTTGGATGACAGTGAGAGCAGTGCATGACATTTACCTGAAAATTAGCAAGGCCTTTGACACTATCTTGAACAATATTCTTCTGTCCAAACTAGGATGTGACAGTCTTGATGGGTGGACAAATAGATGGGTAAAAAGCTGATTGGATGGTCAGGCTCAGACTGTAAACATTAGCAGGTTGCACTCTACCTCATTAACCTGGAGGCTGGCAACAAGTGGAGTACAACAGAGGTTTTTTTTCTGGGACCTGTTCCATTCAGTACCTTTATCAACAACCTGGAGGTGATGAAGTACACTGTTACTAAGTTGAGATAACCCCAAGAGCAAAGCTGCCATTCAGAGGAACCTAGACAGATAGAGAAATGGGCTGACAAGAACCTTATAAAAATAAGAAAGGCCAAATGCAAAGTCCTAAAGTTGGTAAGGAAGAACCCCTTACAATGGTTCTTTATCCAAGGAGCAAAACCAAATGTATCTTGCAGGGAAAGGCAGCCAAGAGACATTGGGTTTCTTCGCCATTGCAGAATTCCCTGACTTGGTTTACAGGAAGATCTAGAGAAGGAGGTTGGATGTATGGCATAACAGTGTTTTCTTGCTTCTCCATCTCCCTGCTTGTTAGCTCCCTTTCCTGGCCAAAGGCAAACCTAGTCCTGCTCTCAAGTTGCCTGGAGGGGTGTTAAAAAGAAATAGTGTTTCTATTTCTTTTCTGTGTAATTTTCTATGTCTATTTCTATTCTATATCATTGTTGTGCCCAGGCAAAGCAGACATACACTTGTGGTCAGCAGAAGTCTTATGATGGTGACTTGCTTGGGTTGAGAGACCATGGAGAAAGTGTTACCTCTGCTCTGTTCGCAATACTTGACTATTCAGCTAGGACTAAGGTTGACATCAGTTCCTTTGCCTTTTGGAATTTTTCTATTATAAAAGGTTTTATAACTTCTTACCTGAGCATATCACTCCAACATCAAAATAATGAGGGCAGAGAAAGGCACCCCATCCTGTATGTGAGCAGTTCCAGAGAGCAGATTCATCACCACGGCAGTCAACTCGATACAACCACGTTTTTCCAGATCCCTCTCCAAAAGGAGCTCGATTAAGGGCCTGAACAGCAGATCCACATCCTACTTGCTTACAAACAACCTCAGCATCTTCTATGTTCCAGTCACCATCACACACAGTTCCCCACTGCTCTTCATGTTTTATTTCCACTCTCCCAGAGCAGGGGCCAGTTCCATTTGTCAGCCTCAACTCATCATCCCCTTCATACACAGAGAAAGAACAAGGTTATAGAAAGGACAGAGACTTATCACTTATCTCTTGCAGATGGTTAATGAGATTATTATTACTTTTAAATTACACTTAAATCAGACTTATTAGGATCACATTTCTAAATAGTCCCATTTAATTTTGTTTGTTTGTTTGTTTTTAGTGAGTTTACAAGTCTGAGCTAGCCAAACTGCTAAAATTTAAGTTATTCCTAATGACAGGCAGGATTTCTCTCCTCCTGACCTGACAGAAATGGGAAATGCTAAGCAATACCCTGCTGTGTGACTCACAAAGGCTTCAGTAGCAGCTTCTAATTTCTTTTTGTTGTTCTACCATGATGATATCCAATTGAAAATGCTCACTGGGCACCAACATGTTGTGTTTTCAGCACATGACAGAATGCAAGGCTGGATGCAGAGGAAAAGCTAGGCATAAAGCAGCCAATAGACTTTATTCTTCCCTAATTAAAACTGCCATTTACTGTAATCAATCTCATGTGATTTTCTGATACCTACAGACATATACTTTTGTGTTTCCTCACACTCTATAGCATATCCCACAAAGATCTTCATTAAATTCAGTGGTACTATTCACAGGATGTGGTTCTGCTTGGAAAAGAAGGCATCACATTTGTGCTTGCTCCACCTGAAGACCTGGGCACCTTCATCAGCCAGAGACGACGAAGAGGCGTGCGCCCCTGTACTCAGACCCTATGTGGAGACTGTCTTGATCTCAGGATGCCAGCTCACGCCTTGATGTCTGTGCCTCTCACTCTATATCCTTCCTGGGGACCAGCAGAGGGCTGTGATAGCATGGAGAGTGTAAGTACAGCCAGAGCCAGAGCAAATCATGGATCGTAGGTGTTGATGGTGATGTCAAGGTAAAGCTACTCTTGTCCGCATTGCTAGTGAGTCACTCTGCTACTGTTCCCTGTTACTAAAAAAAATGTTGGCAGAAAACTCACTCTCCTTTGTACAGTACTGCTGAGTTCACACTCAAACTGCTACAGAGATGACTAAATATAAATATTTAATATTTTTGTTCATACTCCTTTACACAGCAAGTCTCACGCCTCTTCTTCCCATCCATTTGCATCCACACAACTGGTGGAAACCTAAAAGCCTAGGGGCCTGCAATGGTAAATGAAGTATCAACTATGCGGTCTTATTTTCATTATAGAGGGATGCAACCCCCAGTCACAATGCCATAATACCACCTCCATGTGTACAGAAACAAAAATGGGGACCCCAAAATCTGGTTCTCATTGTCAGTTTCAAACATCTGCACATAGCTCTACAACAGCAGAGAGACAAATAGTGGTAAACTTCAGATACACAGGAACAACTGAGAGGATGGTATCTTACCCAGTCAAACTCCACAGGACCCACAGAGCACAGCAACATCATTTTAAATGGGATTGAATAAAGACCCAGAGTTATTCACTCCGTCTACACAGAGTTCAACAGGGAAGGCAGGACAGTAGTAAAAATACACAGCTGGTTTCCATTACAGCTTGACTTTTCACTGAATATGGACTCGAAGTCTGGCGAGAATGTCTGGTCATCAATGTCTCAGTAAAATACTGAGACTGGCTTATCCTTCTTCCTCCCAGGATCAGGAAAGAGATTGAATCAAAGAGAACTTCATTTAAACACCTTCTTGACACTTTGTCTTATAGGCTAATGGAGTAACAACCCAGTTATACTGAATATACATCCTCTTCTTAGCTCAGTGACTAATGAAAAATAAAGTATATACTTACCCAGGGAAACCTGAATGGAGAGGAGAAGGAGCCACAACACTGGAGTAGAAAGATGCCCCATTGTTGCCATCCTTATTGCAGCCAGATGAAGCTTCACTCTCTGTTAGGCGTTGCAAAGACGAAACTCTCTTCATGGGTTTCTCTGCCTCACAAATGACTACAAAGGAGGAAATATATAGATTCACATCCTAGCATGTGCTATAAGAAGGAACCAATAGAAATATTGTTCACCTTTTTAGACATTATCAACATATTAATCTCAAATCTGAAAGAACCAAAACCTCCAATAAAATTTGAAAATTGTACCTGTGACCATATTTGAGGGATGTTTGCGTTTCTGATGTCATCATCGATGCCGTATTTTTTTCATTATGGGTTTGACATTCATGGTACAGTGGCAGAGCAATAAGTAAAACGGTTATTTCTCACCCAATAGAGCATTGTGAAAATGCAGAACATTGGTCACTTTGTGAATCATTTTGGAAAGTAAAAAGGGAAAGAAAATTAATAAATTTGCAACTCATCAACCTCATTGGGAGCAATTGTCCTCTCGTGATATAATCCACACAAGTGGAGTTTATCACTGGCGGTAGTTTTGTAAGTAACAAATGACACCCACTCTGTCTTTGAGGCAAGGGCTCTTCAAGTGTTTCTTTATCTGGTCAAGACTTGAGAACTATATGGTCAGAAGTTCTTGAAAAACCATCTTCCTTAGTATACAAATTATAGGACTTCCTGTATTTTCTGCTGAGTTTCTTTTTGTTATTTATGACCATTTCTGGTAGTTCTGCCTACTCTCTTTCACTCAATTTATAGCATATATATATATATATGTATATAAGTAAAAATAAACAATGAATTTAGGGAATAAAAGCTGCTTCTAATTTTAACTCTGGCTACTTGGCATATTCTTGGAAACTGGAACAAGTTGCAATGTTCTGTCTGTTTGCACCAATGTGAACACAGTTTATGACACTGATACACATGTGGTTGTTACCTGATAGAATCTATCTGATGTTCATCCTGAATCTCAGGTTTAGTGACATCCAAGCTGTTAGGTCCTTAGTACACCAGGAAGCTCTGCAACCTCTTACCTTTCTAATGGGGGTTTGGCTGTCTGTGTTCAAGGTCAGTATAACCTTGCTGCAGCGTAATCTTGGGTCAGACTGCTGTGGCAAGAACTGTGTGAGGAAAAGCAGAGGAAAGCCTGGGCAGAGGCTGCCCATTCTTTGTTCAGGAGCTGATCAGGAGCTCAGACAGTTGCCTGTGGTCTCTGCAAGAGATATATGGCAGCCAAGCTTGGGTCTGGCCATTACATTTGCTGATATGACCTTGATCTGCTGACTTGTCTCTATGGCTTGGTCTTGGACTTACAGTATTAACTGTGATCTTGTGCAGCCACATAGACTGTTGACTTAAGCTGGCTATAATCAGAGGACCTACTACTCTGCCTACTCTGCTCTTCTTGTTCAGATACCATGGAACTGTACTCCTTGATGATGAGGATACTGACTTACAGAATCATAGAAAAACTTGGGTTGGAAGGGATCTTAAAGATCATCTAGTTCCAACCCCCCTTCCATCTAATTCCAACCCAACCCACTAGATCAGGTTGCCCAGGGCCTCATCCAACCTGGGCCTGAACACCGCCAGGCATGGAACATCCACTACTTCTCTGGGCAACCTGTTCCAGTGCCTCACCACCCTCTTTCGTCAAGCTCAGCTCCTAGCTGACTTTCCCTTGCAGAGCAATCTGCTTCTGCTGCTCTCTGTTACAGATCTCTGAAGAACAGAAAGTCACTGACAGTCTGTTGTAAATCAGGTCAGGGTTAGGAAAAAAAACCACACTACTGGCATATTAATGAAAGGTAGACAACTTATTCATTATAATGTCTATTCCTGTACTGAGGTTCATTGGCTTCTCTTAGAACTCTTTTCCTTACTGATTAGTGGCCATGAACAGAATTCTCATTAACATTTGAAACCCTCTAAGAGTGAGATCTGTTCCTCAGCATGCGGGCTCTTCATGACCAGAGTATGACTCCTGGGCATTACAACCAATTAACCATGTACATTCCAGTGACCATGGATGTTAGAACTCTAGACGTCTTAGCTACAGAGGAGCTGGCGCTGTCCTGTTCTCTTCCCCATTGCAGAAAGAGATATCATCAGGATCACTGATCACGTAAGTTGGGACTGGTAGCATGAATTCCCCATACACACATGCACAGTGGGCACGAGGTTTACCTGAGAACCACAGTCCCCATGATACCTTTAAAAGGTCGTCAATATGTCTGTTGACACCAGGATGTTCTTCTAGCCAAATGACCAAGAGAAGGCATTTATTTAAGGACAAGATCAATGGCAACATGACACCATGTCTGTCATCCAGCCTTATGTACCTAGTAGAATTTATGAAGGACCTCAAGGGTATCTTCTCACTTGACCTGGACATGACATATTTCTTTATGGAAAAGTAATCTATAGGTTACTTTTATACAACCCATCATTACTGTTGGTGTTCTCTGTCTGGATGGAGTGGCATTCTGCAATACCACTGACGGGAGTAGTTACAGGGCTAGCCTGACTATACTGAGAAAATAATGATATAAAATGGCTGCTAAACACTGACAGAAGAAAATAACTGCCAGCCTGGGAACTCAGCCTGGGAACTTGGCCTTTGACCTCAAAACTTGGCTTGGGAACCAGGGACATCCCTGTGGCACCTTAAGAACTGGAGACATTCTGAAGATACCATTGATAAAAGAAGCAGCTGAGGAACAACGTATCATCTGAAAAAGTGGGCAGTTCAGAGAAACTTACCATCTGTTTTGTTGCAGATGGAGTGTGAGACAGAGGCTGTATGGTGCTTAGTTAACCATTGCTGTTAAACCATCACACTGCCAAGTAGATGTTTCAAGATATACTGATGCCCAAGCAGCACTCTTGGCTGTATCACAGTTTAATGACAAACGGAGCTGCCAGTTCATCGTGTATGCTTCCTACACTGGCACAGAATACTTGAAGCTAGGCCAGCTCCATAATTAATGCCCTATACTGTATCTCAGCTGCTAAGTTATGCACCAGGAATGCTTGTCATCTACATCCCTTATATCAGGGCTTCTGTGGCCAGATGTGTACCTTCATGGTAAACATGGTAAAGTAGGCAGGGAAATAACCAGAAATGAACAGTCTACTTCACAGCATATGGAACTTCTTGTTGTTTTCATAAAGGCAAAATAAGGTGGCTTATCTCATGTTGAGGAAAGCAACTTCTGGAGGACCATAAGCCAGGTGAGAGAGATCAGCTCTGCTATTATTCTATTTATGAGACACATAAAAATACTAGCATGAATGAGTGCTGTTCTTTCTAAGAGCACAACATTTACAAAACAAACTTCACTACATGGCATCATGGTGCAAGAAAAAGGGAAGAGTGGAATTAGTAATACTGTTGCTAAAGTGCAGTTGGAAAATATCTCCAGGCACAGCAGAAGATCCTGCACTTTAAAGGAAAATCTAGAACTTTGTTAGAAGAAAGACTTTCTTTTACCTATTCTCTTAAAGAGAAAAAAAAAAAAACACACAACAAACAAACACACAATGATGGCTAAACATCCATTAAAATTTTCTAAAAACACATAAGAACCTCTCGACCTTCATGTGGTGGTCACAAAACATAAAACATCACCGCTAAGAATGTCTAAGACTTTTCTGCCTTCTGTGCATAGCTCACTTTTGTGGACAAACACCTCTTGTCTCTGACAGATGGTTGATACATGAATGAGAGCCAACATCAGGGTAGCAATACAGGAAGTGCTACGGAGCAGCTCTGAAAATGTGTGTGTGTGTGCTACAAGATAAACTTGAGACATTTGTATTATTACATGTATTTGATGTGATTATCTCAGAGCTTGTCCCTAATGTTTGCTATCATCAATGGAAAACAAAAGAAATAATGTATACTTTCAGGAAATCAGCAAACACACAAACATGTAGGTCCAGAAAGACTTTTCTCAGGTAGATACTTACAACATTATCAGTCCTATACAAGATTTAATCTTCTAAAAGCCAGCACTTCACTGTAGAGCCACAGTAAATACCTCTTACTCTGACTTGCTTTCTTACACACAAATACATCCAGCAAGACCAGAGAAAGAAAAAAGTGGTTTCCCCTAGCTGCTTTCCCCTGGCCCCAACTGATCACTTCCCTTCAGGAAATGCAATTCTTATTCTCACTACCAACTTTGCAACTACGTTTGCAACTTCAGTTGAGATTAAACAAGGACTTCAAAAAAGCATTTACAGAGAACATTGAAAGCTCTGTAATTCTTTTCCTGATCATTTCTATGGAATATATAGCTGGTTTCACATTTGACATCATATTACCAGAGGTAGTGACTGATGACCAATATTCATTAATAGGAAGAGAAAGCATTCAGGGCTGGAAGGATGGGGAGGACCAAGCAGACACTGTCAAACCTTCCCTAAAACCCCACTGCAATGTCAGCCTAGGAAGGGAACAGGATCTGTGATGCTATAGAAGACATGCTGTAATGATGTAAATTACTGGGATACCACAGCCTTATTGTTAGATATCCAAACATGTTGTAAATTCACAGTAGAAGTTAGTCAATCAGTTCAAGAGGTCTCTATTATCAACGTGACCACAGAAATCTGGTCACTTGGCACACTCCTGGCCATCCCCATTAACAACTTTGCTCAACTTGTTTTCAGTGACTTAGATTACTAAATCATGCTTCTGACAAATGCTCTGAAAGATGTGATTTGGGTCACTACCGCCCCTAATATATTCCTCAACATCTTCTGGGAGATTGTGTGGGACAGCTTCACCCATAACAGTTTTTGTCACAGCCTGCTACATGAGCTCCCTGAAAGATGTGATTTCCCCCACAGTTGTCTGCAAAATAGCCTCTTAATTACTCTAGGATTTATCTTGGGGTAGCCTGATCAATGTGTATTTTTTTGACAACCAGTTCTGAAACAGTATACTTTAGGGTCACCTGTGACAAAAAATAGGGTCACACAAGGTCATTGCCAACAGCCCACATGAATACCTTGCATTTTGTGCCAGTTGTGTCGAAAATCCTTTCAACCAAGGACACGGCAGGTAGCTTCCCCATGGATTCTGCAGGTACTTTAAGGCTGGCAGGGTTAAAACAGTCTCAACTACGCAGCCGTACAATGTTATTGTGTTGAACATGTTGTCCTGGCACTCAGTGATCTGTGAAAGTGATAGGAATTTATTTAGCTATGTACTATAAGCAATGAAGCTCGTACGCCAGCTTGCGTAACCAAAACACAACTCAGCAGCACTATTGACCATACTAAGACAAGACAAAAGGTGTATAATGCCCATGGGTCCAAGCAAGACTATGTAGAGGTACTGCAGTAACTCTGACCCTGCAACTGCCCTTCCTTAGGAGCGATACTGTAAGACACAGGTCACCAGATATGCATAAATCTACAGACTCCTTAGAAGGAATCTTCCAGCAGCTCTGGAGTCTTCTGCTCCTAGAGTGCAGTTCTCCTACCAGGCACAACAGGCAAGTGTAAAGTGCTGTGCAAAGAAAGGGGATAGTACAGCAGTCTCTAATTTTACTTTTAAGTGGTTACATTATAAAAAGCTTGTCTCCACCCACTCAGAGGAGTGCAGAGGAGCAATGGCAGGTGTAGGACCCTGACTAATACCCTAGCTGTGCTCCTCCCATGGCCACTACAGGAGAGTCCTTAAAATTGTATGTGTAAGGGGGTCTGTACTAGCAAAATAAAGCAGATCTACAGGCCTTGAGAAGATTTGTGGTGGTTTTACTCAGGTGGGCAGCTGAGCTCCACCACAACTGCTCTCTCACTCCTCATCCTCAAAGGGAAAGAGGGAGAAAATATGATGCAAAGGGCTTAAGGGTTGAGGTAAGGACAGGGAGCTTGCTCAACAATTATTGTGACTGGCAAAACAGACTCAGATTAGTTTTAGATTTAGGGAGATTAGTAAAATTTATTGCCTATTACTCACAAGCTAGAGAAGCGAGAAACAAAGGAAAGAAACCAAAAACACCTTCACTCCATCCACCCTCTTCCACCTCCTCCCCCCGAGTGGCACAGGGGAATGGGGGAATAGGGATTGTGGTCAGTCTATAGCACTTCGCCGCCACTCCTTCACAGTCTCTTCCCCTGCTCCATGTGGTGTCCCTCCCACGGGATGTCGTTCTTCCTGAACTGATCCTATGTGGGCTTCTCACAGGCAGCAGCTCTTCAAGAACTGCTCCAGATATCAGTTCGTACCAAAGGGTCCATCCATCTGGGCAAACTGCTCCAACATGGGTCCCCCATGGGTGGCAACTCCCCCCAGAACCCCTGCTCTTGCGTGGGCTCCTCCACGGGCTGCAGCATGGAACCCTGCTCTACTGTGATACACCATGGGCTGCAGGGGGATGGCCTGCTCCACCATGGTCCTCTCCACAGGCTGCAGGAGGGGCTGCACTTCTGCTCCAGCACCTGGAACACCTCCTCCCCTTCCTTCTTCACCGACCTTGGTGTCTGCAGGGCTGGTTCTCGCTTCTCACTCTCCTAACTGCTGTGGTTGCAGTAGTTTTTATTATTTTTTTTCCTCCTTCCTTTCTTAAATATGCTCTCACAGAGGCACAAACGTCATCACTTTTTGGCTCGGCTCTGGCCAGCGATGGTCCCCATATCTAACATGGGGCAGCTTCTGGATTCTTCTCACGGAAGCCACCCCTACGCCCCCTCCCCCCACTACCAAAACCTTGCCATGTAAACCCACTACAGACTCAGATGGTCAGATGTCAGCAGCTGGGGGGACTTGGGAATTCAAGGACCAGCAACTGAATAGACTGCACGTCTAAGTCCAGCTAGTGGAGGTACCCATACTGTATGTATACATTTCACAATCTTCAACCTGGTAAGCCAAAGAGGGGCACAGAATGAGGCCGTTGGTGCTGTTCATGCTTGCATAAGTGCTGGATGTTTCTGTCTGTGATATTCTGTGGCCAGCTGTGTGTATGTATGTATGTGTACTGTACACGTGTTTGTTTTTGTGACTACTGGAATACATGCTCAGCCTCACTACTAGTTGGACCCACAGTGCTGCTGTGGCTGTCTTGCTTCTGTTGGGGTCCCAGATTTGGAAACACCCTAATTTCAGGAACAGCACACAACTATATTTCGAGATATATTCTAATGAGTTTTCCTTTTAGGTCATGATTATATCTTTACTTTTGCTTTTATTTTTAGAATCTTCCTGTCACCTCATTCTTCTGAGGTCAATTTCTGAAGAAATTTCAGATTTTTTCATTATTTCTAGGTTTTTGTTTGTTTTCCATATTTTTCCCCTTCCATCCTTCGTTTCTTCTTTCCTGCTCTAATACCGTTGTGTGGCATTGTTCAGATTTGATTCAAATGTCCACATTCTTGTGATCCCCAGTCCTGGTCTTCTTTACCTAACATTAAATTCTGATCTGTTATTTTACCTTGTGCTCTTCTACCTTTCCCTGTATATCAGACTTAATCTGTATATCTGTGCTGTTTTCCAATACTTCCAGTTTCTCAGTTTCTCAGAATTGGCATGTTTCTTCTCCTTTTTCTTTTAAATTTTGTAACTTTTTTTTTCTTTTTTTTTTTTTTTTCTTTTTGATGGTAAAGATACTTTTGAAGGGAAAGTTCCACATCTATCTGGATAGTCTACAGAAACAAGTATGCTGTTCCTTTAAGAAAGTGGGAAAACTGTCTTGGGCTGGTGGAGCAAAGTTAGCATGCATCAACTGTACAAAGGAGGATCCTATTGGAAGCGGCTAAATTGAAGAAGACGGTAAATTGGCTGTATGAAATATATCACAGAACAGGATGGTTTCATTAGTAGAATTATATTTTTTCCTCATTAATGGTTCAAGCGAGGAGAGAAAAATATCATAATCAGATCACATTTTGCTAGTTAAACTGCTATCCATAGGATCAAGCTGCTATTATAATAGCAGATAACTATTCACACAATATGTTCAATTATTGCCTCGCACACAGGCACTCAATAACAGTTAACTGTTTACAGCAGGATCTGAGAAACTCATCCCAGAAGCAGAGAGGGTTGCTGTACCAGAAGGTTCTAACTGATCCTCAGAAAGGCTTCTGAGGGTATATTTTTCAACAGGTGTGTATATAATTTTTATCTTTGTACATAGCAGTCACTGCATCCTAGGACTAAGATATACAACACACTGTTGAGACTGTTATGTGCTGGGTGACTGTCTAATCTGTCTGATTCTTGATGTTCTGACTTAGTCTATTCTTGTGGATCCACAAGACTGCTAGTCTCCACATCTTATATATTCTTGGGAGACCATCACATGCTACCTTTCAGCACCTACCTCTCCTTTCTTTGACTTTCTTATTTCTGGTTACTGTTTCTCCCTTCACAGACATAGGCGCAGCTCATTCACACAGATTTGCCTAGTAGGATCTTTTATGACATTTATGACAGAAATGCAGTATCTAAGCAGAGGCATAAGCCAGCATGTGTCCCATAAGGTGCCCCCCCATCCCAAGATTTCAGCTTGCAAAAGTAATCTTTAGCTTTGACTCCTCTGGACACAATTCTCTTGTATTTATGTGAAATTTATACCAGTGATATGGTACAGTAAAACTTAGAATTGCAATATATACTACTTACTGCAACATAACTAGGAGGTAAATAGCTCCTGTGTGATTTTTTTGATACCCTCTACCACATGCTGACACAGTTTTCTCCACAAATAACATGAACTGTATCACTCTAGAGCTATTTTCCACACTTTGGACTCCAGGCGTGCACAGTTTTCCAATTAAAATTGACAGAGCATGGCAGATCTTTGTAATTTTTCAGTCTCCACCCAGTAAAGCCAGGCAGCATTCCTGTGACTGTTGCCTTGCAGCTGCTTTTGTTGCCCCTTGGCTGCCTACCCTCACCAGCCTATCCAGCATGCTATAGGTAGGCAGGTGAAGGGGCTACTGCCCCAACACTATGGCAATTTCTGCTCTATAGCGTTCAGAAAAAGCCACTGTACTCTCTGCTTACTAGACAATGGCTTCTGGAAAGATTTCAAATCATTAGGCTTACAGGTGAAAAAAAAAACAAAAGCTCTTAGGTATTTGTCCTGTAGTGCTATTAAATGGATTTAATCAGAATGCAGAATCTTTTGTACAGAAGGCTGTACAAATTTATAAAAACCTCCAGGTCTTAAGACCTTCAGGCCTGTACATCTGTGAAAGTGAGCGAGGAGGATAAACATATATAAAGTCATATCCTGTGGTCCAAAATTTATCCAAGCTGTTACAAATCTTGTTTTGGGGCTATAAAAGTATACACATCTTTGAACTGCTGTTATCTTTAAACTAAAGATAAATTTCTTTATAAGAGATGGAGCTAATATATGTAATGCTAAGGTAAAGATGGGGAGGGAGTGGGTCTGAAGGAAAATGAGCAGTTAGGAAGGAAACCACCTTCTTCCTTACTCAGGTCGTGCTGGAGGAATTTAGAGTTTCAGAGAAATTAAATGTATCCTGTGGTTAAGTTAAACCTGAACTTTGAGAAAGATTAATCTCTGTATCTCAAACTGACAATGGTTTAAGCAAACTTCTAAAATGAAGTTATCTGGAATCATTTGCCTTTGTAAATTCTTGTGAATGTATTTTTCAAAAACATCCAAAAGTTAGTCACACATTTGCTGCTCTCTGGTGGACCCACATTCTTTTGGAGGAATGGCAATCAAATTTTATAATAAAAGTGTGTATCTAAAAACAATGATTTAAGGAAAGCATATTTTAAAGAAATACATAGATTTGACAAAATTTGTTTTTAGGGACTGCTCAAGTACAGGCCAATGTGCTGTGTTTTGTAAGCCATGTTTTAATGTCATTCAATTTAAGAATAAACCACATTTTGATTTTATGATATATGAAGTATTTGTCCCCAAGAGTTAAAAAACAAATTGAAATTAAAGTTTTATTTTATTTTTTTATTTTTTTATTTTGTTTCTCTTTTGGATTGTGGTCTAAGGCAGATGTTTTCTGTGAGCTTTCTCTGAGGTATTTTATTTTATACATGGAAACTTTGGTGGTTTCTTTTTGTAGCTGTTATTAAATGTCAGGATCTCAGTTCTGAAGATCAAATGATTCGAATTCCAAAAGGAAGGAGGTGATATATACATGCTTGTGTTTGTCCTTCTTTACAAGTTAAGTTTTTCCTTTGTCCTAATATTTAAACCTTTCATTCCTGATTTTGAAGGCACAGATAAAAAACAGTGGATAAGGTGTCTCTGGTAGCTGGCTTCCAGATCTTCAGACTCTTCAGTACCTGGATCCAAAACTTCTTGTGCTACTGACAGGCTAGTCCAGCTTGAATTTTGCTGACAAACCACACACACGAGGAAATAGAGAGCATACTTACATGAAAATAGTTAGAGTTTAATAAGGAAACAAGACAGCCTATAGTGTGCAATCCTATGCAAGGATTGGCCAGACTAATTCAGTACTAATGTACAACTGCCTTTTTTATATTCCGCTTCCCCCGTTTTTCTATTTCCCTCCACAATCCACCCCAATCCCTGTAAGCAACCCATAATTCATCCTGTACCCCTCAAAATTGCATTGTTCTATCCCCAAATTCTCCTCTTCCCCCAATCACCCCATTTTAACTGCTTTACATTTTTATGCAATAGTCTGCCTTTATATTGTTTCCAAAGAGAATTGAATCACCAATGAGTATTTTACAACAGGAGCAATTACTAAATTATTCATCTTCAGTGGTTTTAGGAGTAGCTGATTCAGAGTGTTTAGTTTGTCTGAGTTCCTAATTTGTCACTGTTTTTCCTATTGATTTCTGCTTATTTGCACAGCTGTTAGCAGATATGCTTAAACAGATTTTTGTTTAGTAATCTGAAGTATATGTGTCCTATGAACTTAGTTGTCTCAGGAATCTTGACCACTGAAAAGTTTTTTTTTTTTTTTTAAATAGTCCTGAAATTTATTATTTATAGTGTGGGAACTCTGAATATGTACTGGAGCATACACTTCAGAACTTCTAGAATGTTATTAGGAAACGTATCAACAAATCCTTGAAAGAAACATTCACTTCTTGGGTAGATCTCAGTTTGACTTATGACCCTCCATAAAGGAGCAAAGAGGTTGAGAGGAGAAAGAAACCATGGCCACCTCAATCAGCATCTGTGTGGTGCCACACTAAAAAACAAACAAACAAAAAAAAAATCCAAATTAGGCTACAAAACATCCCTAAGTGTGAGAAACTATCAGTAAAGGCACAACAACTTCTTGTTGTTGTCAAAGCCAAAATACTACAGTGTACCTCCTGGGGATCCAATGTAGTTGGCTGTGTCCTAAAATGTCAGGGAAAGGATGGTGCCTCATGTATGCAAATTTCCTTCTGAAGGATCAATGATATTCGCTGTGGTGGTTTTACCTCGCTAGGCAGCTGAACTCCACCAGAACAATAAAAATGCATGAGCGACAAACATTAAATAAGGGTCATAAACAATGATTTGCCATGTATTCATCATGGATCTTAAGGGAAACTCTAGAAAACACCTTTTAAAAATGAGCCTTGGTATTAAAATTCATTATTGCATGAGATTTTTAAAATCTTGGACTTCATGACTTTATGACCCCTTAAAAATATACTGATTTTCCAGTTCCTGCTAGCCTCTGTCATTTCTACAGAGTCTCTCTGAGCTTTCATATTTGTATACCAACCACCTCTCTTCTGATTTCTTCAGAGATACTAACAAATCTTTTCTTTCAAATTATCTAACTGACTGACATAATATAGTTAAAGCAATTATTACTAGCCCTTACTGATGTGATATTTGATTTTTCATTTCTACCCTTGTAAAACACTTTATTTATTTACTTCAGTTATATTTTTTGACATAAGGAATATATAAGTCATAATCTAGAAGGATATTTTATCTGCTTAATGAGGTAAGTTTCATGAAGCCCAATTCAGGCTAAAAAAAAAAAAAAAAAAAGGAAAAAAATAGATAGAAAGATGTCAAGAAGCAGAAGTTGATGAATTTAGTTGTCTTTGTGGGAGTAATCACTTAAAGAGAGACACTGAAAAATATGAGGTATTTTTATATTATATACCACATATATATACTATATATATTTATGTATTTCCTACACACTCTCTTAAAATTATTTACCAGTTTTCACATATTTACTATATGTGTACAGGCATTAAGAAAATTAAAATCAGGATAATATTACCGCTCTTAAGATAAAGTGCCCAGAACTCTGTGAAAGCCTCAGAGATACAAGAGGATTTTCCACTTCTCTTCACTCAATAAAGAGTACTTTGATTTTAAAAGTCCAATCAGTAATCACAAAGATGCAAACTACAGTGCATAGCTGTTTGCATATCCTCTTTTCATAATTTAACTCTTTGTATGGTCAATCTGTGTATCACATTTCTGAAACATGCACCCAGAAAGAACAGGCAATAAAAAAATTGCAAGCTGTGCCAGTTAATTTGTATCTGTTTTGTAGTTGGTGGCTGGACAGTCTGCAAAGAATTGAGTATTTTACACCTAGAGTAGAACAGACCTTGCTAATATCAACATCCAAGGCTCTTGGCAGTTGTAAGAACTTGATTTGGTAATGCAAAGTGATAGGATCCCCACAGGGAAGCAGTAATCCATGTACAAACAAGGAATACCTAGGGTTGTTTTATTGAAAAATATAGGCCAAAAGTGTGTAACTAAAACATGAATATGACATCACATTCCCAGGAAGACATTTAAGTGTCTACATGTTGTATTGTATCTTTTTTTTTTTTTTTTTCCAAATACTACCGGATATTAGTCCCATAAATATTTCATGTAAAACTGATAATCTATCAATAGAAAGGGTCTGGAAACAAGGACTCTTCTCTCCTAGACCCAGACACTTTATATTAAATGGTAGTCATGTTCTTTGTCCAATTAGTACTACACTATGAAACATCTCCACTAAATGAATTGAGAGAACTTCCTCCTCAGCCAACCCCCTCAATGCATAGTAAGCATCCTGAAGTTATGAAAATCCTCAGAATGCTTGTTTGCCGGTTTGCAGGTTGAAGAAGACATTAAATCCTGCTCCTCTTCCTTGAAGAAGTATTCTAGACAGTAGACTAAGAAAGGGAGGAGAAGCATGTTCCTCTCCTACTAACTCTTAATGAAAATAAGTCAGTTGTGATTCAGTCTTTGGAGCTGCTCAACTCCATTGGTTTATGCTAGCTAGGGGCAGGACAAACATAATGCATGAAGAAGGTATATGCCGCCTTACCTAGGTTTTATTTTATCTTCTCCAGAATTAAAGTGAGAAATAGGATAGACTATTTCTCAGTACTTACAGAACTGAAATTCAAAATTCACAAATTCACAAATAAGCAGACAATATGGAATCTAGCAAATTTTAGAAGTTTCTTCCAGTGCTTTTTGTACCTCTCTTTAGTATTTGTCTTTCATACAACATGGTATATCAAGGAAATAATGAGGGTTAAGTCCTCTTCTGGCTTGCAGAAACAGTGTGGTTGTTGCTTCTAACAGAGTGACATTGACTTATATTTGACAATACCAATGTTCAAGCTGAGTTATTGCTGGCAAACCTCAAAAATATAAAAAAGTGCAACAATAACCAGAGGAATAGACTACTATCACACCATTTTTATGTATGAGCAGGTAGCTTGTGGCCCTGCAACTTCCTATCAGGAACATGGGCACATGGGGGTTTTTACAAACTCATGTCAGTGAAAGGAGAAGAATGATTCCTTGAGAATAGCAAACCTGTTTACATAATGTTGTTCATACATGAGACAAGCACATATCACAGTTCATGAATGTTTTGATTAACCCATTAGTAAAGATGAACTACACTAGATAACAGCAACTACAGTAGTCCTTTTTGATTTCAAATTCTCAGTCGGTGTTTGCAAGCAAACTTGTACAAATAGTCTGTGAAAAATCCACACAGATACCATATGCCTGTACATTTGTATATGAGATACAGAACACTTTAATCTATAGCACAGTGTTATTCGATGAGAGAAGTTACAGGACTAAAAACAGCTTTATCATTAGAAAGTTCCCTACAAATACAAAACCTAAAATTACTCAAGCTTAGGAAATTATCTATGAAGTATCTGAAACTGTATGTAAATATAGTATGAAACTACAATGCCAGTTACAGTAAGAACTTACATTCAAAGCAAATAATTATACAATTATATGATACGTGTACAACGGAGTTTCAAAATAGTTTGAAAGATTATCTTGTATTAATTTATCTTTAAAAATATTTGGTACATTAAAAAGTGTTTATAGAGCTTCAAGTCACCCATTTAACTGTTAAGACTCATTTGTATTTAACGAACAGAAGAATGTACAAAATCCCACCTCATTTATGGTGTGACTCTAAGACTAAGCTACTCTCCTAAAAAATGCTAAACAAAGAACCTTTGATTTCCTCAGAAATACGTTCTTTCAATCATTTTTCAAATGATCATGGAAGATCCACGTGTCTGAATTTTTTCTATAATTCAACGTCTTTCTTGCTTCCTAAGAGACGCTATATTGTTCTTCTAAGATTGGAACATGTGTGAACATGTTACCCTCACTGCTTTTTTTCCAGACAATGACCCAGTTTTGCCATAAGAGAACCAATCTATTGAGAAATGACATAGGCTTCTCCTATAACGTGTCCTTATTCTCCTGCATTTGGTTAGAAGAAAAGTTCCAGACAGTGAAGACTTTGATGATCTTGACTGTCCAGGAGTTGAAAAATGTTGTTACCTCCAACATAAATGAGGAAGAAGCACATATCCAAATGCTGAGAAAAATAAATAAATTAAAGATTAATTAATTCCCTTTGAATTTCTTATCTCTTGTAATGATAATCAGTCATATATAAGTCACTCTGACCCTTTTGCTGGCTCTGTTTCCTGCACTTGGTATGTGTCTTGCTTGTCTTCCTTTCCAACTGTCTCCAAGTTAGAGTGTGTGAGTTACTTCATGACTTACTTTTATGCAGTGGGATCTTCTTAGGCCTGGTTCAAACCATGTTGGAAAAGAATTTGGTACCTAATTCTTCTTATACTATTAAGTATGATGTCTGTCACTCCATTTTTTCAAAGCTGAGTGCCTGGGTATGAATGGGAAAATTTAAATTTAGAAGTTTTAGAAAAGTGATTTCTGCAGACAATGGGTTTGACAAAATATGTACTTTCAGGAACGCTTTACACACACACACACTGTACAGGTGCTGAGTTGTCTTTAAATGAACATTTTTAGTGGGAAAGGGCATGTTTTCCAGCATTTCAGTCATGAAAACTCCAGCTGTGTTTATAGGCATGCAAATGAAAGGAGGATCCTGCAGTGAGATATCAATTTCATTGCATATCTTTGCATTTCTTGTCCTGAGCTACTTAATACAATCAAATTATTGTTTCATTACTTGGAAAAGAGGCCAGACTCTGATTTAGAAAACAAATGAGTGTTGATGTTCCCTTTCCTCTGAATGGCTCTTCGATTTTTTTATTTTTATTTTAATCATTATGAAGGATTTTGTGATTTATCAGGGATCTATAGGTTAGTTTAATACGACATATGGATATTGTCACAAAATTGAAGTTCTGACTGTGACCCATTTCCTTAATCATTTTTTTCAGTGCCTTTACTGCAAAGAGTTCATTAGTATCCAATAGTCCATAGTCCCATGTCGTATAACATACAGTGATTTTCTGCCTGTCTTCTACAAAGGAATCTCAAGGCTTCTCATAGACATTGTTAAAACATAGTCATAATGTTGTAGTTGTATAGTATTTCTTCAGGGAACTGAAATCACATCACACAGCAGTTGACAAGGAAGTTGCTCCTCTGGCAAAAACAAAGGTTTTGCTGAGTGTCCAGGAGAAAAAGAGAGTTTATGTCTGGTAGAGGGAGAAAAAGAGAGTTTATGTCCGGTGGAAGAAGGGGCAAGCAACTTGGGGAGAGTACAGGGAAGTTGCTAGCATATGCAGGGAAAAAATCAGGAAGGCCAAAGCCCAGTACAAGCTCAACCTGTCTGCTATGGTTAAGGATAACAAAAAATGTTTTATAAATTAAATTCAAGACGAGAGCAAAGGAGAATCTCCATCCATTACTGGATGCAGGGGGGAACATGACTATAGAGTATAAGGAAAAGGCTGAGGTTCTTAATGCCTTCTTTGCATCTGTCTTTACTAGCTAGACCACTTATCCTTGGGGTACCCAGCCTCCTGACCTGGAAGTCTGGGACAGAGAGCAGAAGAAACCCCTATAGTTCAGGTGGAAACAGTTAGAGACCTGCTGCTCCACATGGACTGTCACAAGTCCGTGGGACCAGATGGGATCCACCTGAGGGTGTTGAGGGAGTTGGCGGATGTGATTGTTGGGCTGCTTTCCATCATCCATAACAGACTGTAGTTGTCTGCAGAGGTCCTGGATGACTGGAGACTTGCTAAGGTAATGCCCGTCTATAGGAAGGATTGTAAGGAGGAACTGGGGAACTACAGGCCTGTCAGTCTGATCTTGGTGTCAGGGAAGGTTATGGAACAAATCATCTTGAGTGCAATCACACAGCATGTACAAGACAACCAGGGGATCAAACCCAGTCAGCATGGTTTCATGAAAGGCAAGTCCTGCCCGACCAACCTCATCTCCTTCTATGACCAGGTAACCCACCTGGAGGATGAGGAAAAGGCTGTTGACATAGTCTACCTAGATTTCAGCAAAGCCTTTGACACAGTCTTCTCCTGGAGAAGCTGGCAGCCCATGGTTTGGACAGGTATACTCTTTGCTGGGTTAAAAAAGTGCTGGATGGCTGGGCCCAGAGAGTGGTGTTGAATAGAGTGAAATCCAGCTGGTGACTGGTCATAAGTGGTGTTCCCCAGAGATCAGTGTTGGGGCCCATCCTCTTTAATATCTTCATTGATGATTTGGATGAGGGAATTGAATGCACCCACAGTAAGTTTGCAGACGACACCAAGTTGGAGGGAAGTGTCAATCTGCTGGAGGGTAGGAAGGCCCTGCAGAGGGATTTGGACAGGTTGGGTTGATGGGCCGAGGCCAGTGGGATGAGGTTCAATGTGGCTAAGTGCTGGGTCCTGCACTTGGAGCACAACTCCTCCACGCAATGCTACAGGCTTGGGACAGAGTGGCTTGAAAGCTGTGCAGGGGAAAAGGATCTGGGGGTGCTGGTCGATACTTGCCTGAACATGAGCCGGCAGTGTGCTCAGGTGGCCAACGGCATCCTGGCTTGTATCGGAAATAGTGTAGCCAGCCAGGCCATGGAGGTGATCGTCCCCCTGTACTCTGCTCTGGTGAGGCCACACCTCGAGTACTGTGTTCAGTTTTGGGCTCCTCAGTACAAGAAGGACATCGAGGCCCTGGACCTTGCCCAGAGAAGGGCTATGAAGCTGGTAAAGGGCCTGGAACACAAGTCCTATGAGGAGCGGCTGAGGGAACTGGGGTTGTTTAATCTGGAGAAGTGGAGGCTCAGGTGAGACCTTATTGCTCTGTACAGCTACCTGAAAGGAAGTTGTGGGGAGCTGGGGGTCAGCCTTTTCTCACATATAACTAGTGATGGGACTAGAGAGAATGGCCTCAAACTGTGCCAGAGAAGGTTTGGGTTGGAAATTAGGAGACATTTCTTTTCAAAAAGAGTGGTCAGGCACGGGCTGCCCAGGGAGGTGATGGTGTCACCATCCCTGGGGGTGTTTAAGGAAAGGTTGGATGTGGTACTTAGGGACATGGTTTAGTGGCTGACATTGGTAGTAAGGGGATGGTTGGACCAGATGATTTTATAGGTCTTTTCCAACCTTAATGAATTTTCTGTGATTCTAAGATTAAACCAGTAACTTATAGAAACCCAGAAAAGTCTACTTAATGGAAAAGGGTTTGGTTGCAAAAGCTGGCATCTGTTTTATGCTACATTGTAGCAATTTCTTAGAAAATATTGTAGTTTTTCTGGATTCCTAATGAAAACAGTTACAAGACTACATGATTTTTATCATCTCATTGTGATAATGTTACAACAGGAACAGCTGTTAATTTTGCTTGTTTCCTGATTTTTGGCATAGATTCTGAATAGATCTGGTACTGCCCCTAAGTAGCATAGGTGTATATGGAATAGTTGGGACATTTTAGAAGATTTGATAAATTTCAAATTTCTTTCAGATTGACAACCAGTAAGTTCAAGATGGTGGAATCAAACCTATTTCTATAAAACTTATATAAAAGAGAAAAATGCCTCCTATGAGATAAGATACATGACTTGAAAGAATCACAGGCTCTGTTAACTATGTTTTTTCCTACTAGTAAGTGTGTTACTTTTTTCCCTAGGAAAAAAAAATGCTCATCAATCTTATTTAATCATTTGTCAAAAAGAGCAAAATAGATCTGGTAAACAGTTTAGAAAACATATTTTAAATAGATTTTATTAATATGACAATTTAGTTAACTGGGCAACGGAGGAAAAATAAAAAAAAAGTTTAGCAGAAGGTAGACCATAGAAGTCGCCTTCCAGTATTTCTCTCTTAGGTTTCCCTCTGAGCTTCCAGAATGCTCACTCTAAAGAAAGCTGTGGAGGAAAGCCTTTAAAACAATATAGGAATCTCTTTCAAATTTCATGTCCACTAAGAAATGTGACTTGTTTGTTTTTCTTGAGGCAGAAAAGTGCAAAGAAGGATATGAAGTAAAACATGTGATGTGATAGATGCTGTTCAGGGTGCCTCTGTTGAGTAGCCACATACCTGATAACAGCCTGGAGCAGGACAAAATACCTGTTTAATGGTTGACCATAACCCGTATGTCTTGTTTGTTCTTGTGCTCAGAGAGATATGAGATGCTTTCCTTATGGCAGCAAGAAGGGAGAGAGAAGACTAAACCTCCAAAAGTGTTTCATGGTGCTAAGCTGGGAAACACTGCTATTCATGGATGCTTCCCTAACAATGGTGTCATTGTCTTCATTCTGAATTTTCATCAGCTATGTTAAATGCCATAAAAAAAAAAATCCATCTGCAAGCCACTGCTGGTACCTGTGCAACAGTTTATGTTGTAAGGGGAAGAGAGACTAAGAGAAATAATTCTTTAATCTGGCATTTTAAAATTTAAAAAACAGATAACAAAAAACAAACTCCAGCACAAAACAAGATTAAATACACATAAATTGCTTCTAACAGATTGGCTCTGACAACATATTATACATGAGAATGGGCTTAGTCCAATGCTAATTACAACAGAAGGCTCAAACCATATATAGAAGTTTTAGTGATGATCACTTTAAGAGAATGTAAACTTCCACTGCAACTGAAAGGGATCATAAAATTCCACTTCTAGTGTAACAATAATGTGCTGAGGTTCAGATTCACAAATATATGATTTGTACAGGAAGTAGCAGTATATTTCTAAAGCTGAAGGAATCCCTCTGTAGAAAAATTTTTCAGGACACACCTTTATTAGAAGTGAGACACTTCGTGGAGACGGGCCTGTTTCAAGAAACATTTGAAGAGTTTCAAAGCATATATTTAAACATTTTTGTTTAACATTGAAAATGGTGAATTAATTTCTCAATAATGATGATTAATTTCAATACTAAAGTAGTAAGTATTTTAATGCATTTTGACAATATTTATATGACACAAATATGCAATCATTCTAAATTTGAGGAATTTATTTTGCATAGCAAAATCTGAAATATTAATCTTTAAGTTCATTCTTCAGAGAAGTCTGTTATTAAGAAAACTTTTTTATTTATGTTTTTTATATTAGCTTTAATCATATGTTTTTAGACAATTTTCTAATACATCTTTTTCTTGGGAACACAGACACTGATTATTAATTCAACAATTCCAAGAAGCTCAAAATGTGTTACTTTTTACTGACTCAATTTGAATCTTCCAGTTTTAGAACCAACAAGCAGTCAAAAATGATCTGTAAGATATTTCTAGATTCTTGGGTCTCAGCATTTTCATTAACATGCCTGTACTCACCAGAAACAGCCTTCAAGCCCCATATTCACATATGAAGTTTGAGCATGTCTATGCTTAAGTAGGTCTGTTCTATTAGCATCATGAGAATCTGATTTGTAACCCAGAATATAAACCATTTTGTAGAATCGTAGAATGGTTTGGGTTGGAAAGGACCTTAAAGATCACCTAGTTCCAACCCCCGTGCCATGGGCAGGGACACCTCCCACCACACCAGGTTGCCCAAAGCCCCGTCCAACCTGGCCTTGAACACTTCCAGGGAAGGGCATTCACAACTCTGGGCAAGAGAGAAGAATTGAGAGAGAATTTCATGAGATTACATTATTGTTTGGGTCTTTTTTTTTTTTTAGTTATTGTTTTTTTCCCTGCTGTCTTTGAGAAACAATAGAGATTTCCAAACAAAAATACAGCAGGTACAATACTTACATGCTGCAGGCAATCATCTTTTAAAACAGGAGAGAATTTATGAAGTTCTTCATTGCAAGGGTCACATTCAAACAAAGCAAAATCCCATTTCATGGTTCCAGATCAGGACTATAGACTACTGTTTTATGTTTCTATTATTTTACAACTACAGTGACTTCAATTTAATTTATTTGAATCTAAATAGAAAGTCCTACACAGCTCATGGTCTTTTACATGGATCTAGTTCTAACATGACAGTTTATGTGTTGCAAAATCCTAGCTGGCATCTCTCGAAATTTAGGGTTGCTCCAGATTAAGACCATAGAGTGTCCTGCAGGACAGGCAGCCATTACAGCTATACATATCGCTTCTCCAATGCTGAAAGGAGAGAAAGCATCGGATAAAAAGAGAACCAAAGCAATAAAATTTGTAATGTACAGGATGAGGAAGAAAAAGACTGACTTGATAGCACCAATATGGGCCTCTTGGCTAGGATCCCTGAAACCAGTTACATTATTTTGCATCTGCTTGGTGTGTCTCCAGAGAGACTTAATCAGCAGGATACTTGAAACAACAAACATTATTAAAGGTAAAGCTATACCAGCGTTACAGAGAAGGATCAATAATAACAAACTAGTTTTCATTGTGCCTCTCCTTTCTGAAGAGTTTCTCACGGTTAAAGGAGTAGTGAAGTTGTTGTGCACATTGTAGATATCCCAGGAAAAAGGCAGAGAGATTACAAAGGAGAAAAGAGATGACGTTATCAGCATCCAGGGCATGAAACTGGATAACCTTTGCTTCAGCCAGATGAAGAATGATTGAGTAAAACTGGCAACCTTGATACAATAGAAGACACTAAGCCAGGCAGCAAACCAGAGGCTGGAGTAGTTCAGAAATACAAAAACTGTCTTGAAAGTTACAAACAAGTTTTCTTCATAATAGGAGGCTTCACAAAACAGACTTAGGAAGAAATCCAACATCATCCAGGACTGCAAAAATAATCTGGATAAACTCAGAAAAATCATAATCATATCATAGGAGGACAATATTTTGCTCCCGATGCAGCTAGCTGAACTGACAGCCAAAATAGTTGCATTTCCAAGAAGTCCTGTCATTGATTCAATTATAACAATTATTAGGCATATAAGAGAAAATAAATCGGACATATTGGACATATCAAGAACTCACAATTTTTACGCAGCTTTTCACAGGCTCCTGAAAGATCTAGACATACAGAGCAATGCTACACCCAACTTAGCACTTGTCCATCTATTTATCTCAGAGGGAGAACTCTTATAACAAGTCATTAAATATTTATGCTATTTTACATTTGTTTGATGATTAATATCCCAGCTGCTATCTCTAAGCATGCAAATTGGATAAGTATTCAATTACTGTCTTTTCATTTTAGAGAAAGGATTTGCATTTAAAGGGCTCAGATGGATTTTTAAGATTGTGTTGTAATCCGCTTGTCACAGAGCCCTCTGAATTTATGTATGTAAAGATGGAGAAAAGTTTTGAATGTGTGCATTCTCTCTCATGATAGGGTTGCACCCCATATGCCCGTATTAGGGTAGAAATAAAGATCATTTCAATATTAGAAAGTGCAAGAAATGTAAGACATTTTCAAAAAGTATACAGTGAACTCTGTGTAGGAGAGTTTCTATTATCTCTTTCACTTCCTTGAGAGAGATTTGGGCATTTTCTTTCATTTTCTTCCTTTGTGTCTGTGATCACTGGGAAACTGTGATTTCTCTTGCGCTGGCAGAGGAAGAGGAGACACAACAGATATCCCAAGATCCTAACACTATGAAATACAGATGTTTAGGATTATGCAGTAGCCAAGCTGCTGTTTTTTTGTGTTTTTGTTTTTTAACCACAGTTTTGAACTCAGGTGACTGAAGTGCCACTTTATATGCCTATATTTGTATTTTATATCTGATGCCTAAACTTCTCCCTGAATTTCATAATTTCTAGATGTATCACTTCTGAGTTTATAAGAAATATTTACCATAGACTCTTTTACATTAAGAAAGAAAATGGATGTCCTTATACTATAGCATCAGATCAGCTCTTTATATTTATCAGATACATTAAAATGGTTATTACAAAGTGGATTATCATGTTTTTCTCACGTGTAGAAATTTTTAAACATTATAATTGTCATTATATGCTTGTTCTGAGTGCCACAAATTATAACCATTAATTTGTAGAAAGATATGAACAGGGAAAATGAAAATTATTGAAAGTACTCCACTTGACCATTTTGTTCTACTGTCCTATGAAAAAATACCAAATACCAAATTCACCTTTGGAATGTGAAGTCTGGACATGTACAAAATTAAGTTTGGGGAAATGGTGCAAGTGTTAATAGAGTCAGTGTTTTGCTTCAATATGGAAATTGCATACTTTCAAAAAATCTGTTTTGCTTGCTAAAAGAAGTGACTTCAAACACTTTCCAGATATAAAAAGAAAAATTTTAAAAGTTCTTGTTCTGCGTGGACAGGTTTGGGTTTAGTGATAAAGCTTGGGAGAGATGTTTTATATGTAGGATAGAACACTGAAGAAAGAGCACAAAGCCTTTTTAGAAATGAAGTCACAGAAGTTTCTGTCAGTAATATGGTAGATGTGGGCAGTTATGAAGGGAAGTTTTTTGAAATATTTTCTTCAAAACTGTTTCTTTATGTAGTGTGAATTTACAAATATTTTAATGTAATCTATGTTTGCCTAGGACAGTGGTCTCCAAACTTTTTTGATTGTGCACCTCTACTGGTAAAAATTTTTTGAGCATGCAATCCCTGATATATGCATATTTATTGTTAAAGAATATAGTTGTACTATTGTGCATGTGTATGTAGTATGTACATATTATGCCCATTTACATAATAAAACATACAAAAATAGAAAAAGATTAAATAAAATATTTTATTTTTATTTTACTTGGTTTCTTAATGGTGCAAAACATTTTTTTTCACACTAAAATATTAACAAATTTTATTAGTGAGAGTAATGTGATTGAATCTGGTTCATACAGTGATTCAAGGTCTGGTTGTAGGTTCAATTTATTTCACAACTTGGCTTTAATGGCTGTCTGAGCTGAAAAGATACCTCACAAAGATTGAAATGGAAGAAGTGCGTCTTTGGCTGCAGTTACTAAATCATGATACTGATTTTTCAATTCCACTCAATATTTATGCAGTTGTTTTTGCTGTAATTCAGCTAATAGATTTCCATCTTCCCTGATGTCAGTCAGTTGTTCTTGCAAATTAATTGCATTTTTATATCTTTAATAAATGGGTTCAAAATCCACTGAAACTTTCCTGTGGAAGGAAACAGGTTAGAAAATTGTTTTCAAGTTTTTTATTTGTAGAGATATGAGAATTTTTATAGGTAGCCCAAATCATTTTCAACAAGAAAATCATAAAATCTCCACAGCACAAGATTCTTTTGAAAAACACTTACTTTCTCACTCGTTAAAATGTCACTTTAACCTTGAAGGGACAGATTAGATATGTTTATTTCTCTGAAAATATCTGCTGGGTAGCATACTACTGACAGCCACTTATCACAAAAAAGGTTAGTAGATTCAGAACACCTTTTTTGTAAAAGAAAAACGTGTAAAAAATTGTCTTTAAATTTGACATCTTTTTTAAGCCCTTTGCCATGAAATAATGAATGAAACTCTGTGTGGTACAAAACATCTTTATGGTCATCCCTATCTTGAATACAAAGCATTGTAAAGTTTCTACTGTTTTAAGGTTTGTTTTTATAAAATTAGCCACATTGATGACATCCTGTGTACTTCTGGCTCCCATTTCTTTGCTGCAATAGTTTGCCTCCAAACCATGCAAGGAGCACACCCAAGATCATAAAACCTGAAACCCTGAACATGGCACCAACTACGAAGCCAATCATTCACCTGATGTGCATGCTGCCCCCTCCTTGGGTCCCAGTCTCCAACTGGGAAGACTGAGGAGAACACTACTTGTGCTCCTGATCCCTTCACCATCTTTCCAAGGGACATAAAGTTGCTTCCGATGTTTCTGAGTCTCCTTGTTGTGGCCTCAGCTGTGCCTACGTGAAAGAGCAGGAACAAGTCTGGCTTGACCAAGCTCAGTAGCCTTTTTGTGATGTCACAAATGCAGGCCCCAGGCAGGCAGCAAACCTCCCTCAAGAGATTGTCTGGGTGGCAAATGGGTGCCTCTCAGAGAAGAGTCTTCAATTACCAACACACTCTGTGCTTTTTTTTTTTTGTGGCACTAGCTCTTATTCAAGTGGTTTGCTGGTCCACTTTTTTGGAGTTGCCCTTTCCTGGGTCTTGACCATTACCATTGCTGTTATTGACACCCTCTCCCTTTTTTGAGCCCCAGAGAATCATATCTGTTGTGTAGGGACACTTCAAGGCCATGAGGGATATTTCTCACTCTGCTCTGAGCAGAGATGAGGATCCAGCCTCTCATGTCTTGCGAGTCCGTAAATTCTGATGGTTTTGGGTCAGAATCCACTTTACCACTCCCTTGCAAGGACTTAAGGTAAGGCTGTTGCTCAGCCTGCGCCAGCGCATGATACAACATGCCGATCTCTTGCTTGGATTCCTGGATGCATTGCAACCTGCTGAGCTCTTCTCGCGACCTGGCAACTTGCTCAGAGTTCATCTGCCTGGTCACCCTTGCACCCATGACACCCAACTCTGCCTTCAGGCCCTATGGGGACCTTAAGATATTGGAATTCCCTGCAACGGATCATCTGGGAAGCTCTTTCGGTCCTTGGGAGGTCTGTCTGGATAGAGACGTCTGCCAGGGTGGGTCGTGGCCACTCCGTCTGTATTTCAGTCTCAATCCAGCAGGTGAGGCAGGTGGACACCATTTTGGCCTCACTGGAAAGCCACTTCTTGATGCTTCCAGAATAGAGGGTAGAGATCTGCCTGCCTACAGCCCTTCCTGCTCGCCCTGATGTGCAAACTGCCGTGCCAAAAAAAATGAAGAAAGAAACATTTGTGCTAAAGTTAGCACTGGTCATATACTCTGTCTTCTCCCTTATCTACTAGAAAATCACTCATGGGACTAGTGACAGAATACTAACAGTGGTCCCAGTCATCTAATGAGTTTGTTCCCAGGGGCATTCTCGCCTCTTTCATATCCCTTTCTTTTCCAGCTACAGCTTTTCCACAGTGTTATTAAATACACATCTAAACACCGGCTTGCCATGAGGCAGCCTACCCTCCCATAGTTTCTTTTGTTTTATGGAATCATCTTGCATATGCTTCCTGAAAGTAACAAAGCCTTTTTAAGCCCGTAAAGCTAACAACAGGATGGCTAGGTGTGGTGGTTTTACCCAGTTGGGCGGCTGAACTCCATCCCAACCTCTCTCACTCCCCCTCCTCAAAATGGAAGGGAGAGAAAATATGATGAAAAGGGCTCAAGGGTTGAGATGAGGACAGGGAGATTGCTCAACAGTTGTCGTCACAGGCAAAACAAACTCAGCATAGAGAGATTGATATAATGTATTGCCTATTACTAACAGACTGGAACAGTGAGAAACTAAAAGCAAGCTGAAAACACCTTCCCCCCATCCACCCTCTTCTACGTCCTCTCCCCAAACAGTGCAGGGGAATGCATAATGGGCGCTGCAGTCAGTCCATAATGCTTTGTCCCCACTGCTTCTTCACATTCAATCTCTGCCCCTGCTCCAGCATGGAGTCCCTCCCACAGGATTCTGTCCTTCCTGAACTGATCCTGCGTGGGCTTTCTACAAGCAGCAGCTCTTCAAGAACTGCTCCAATATGGGTCTGTACCATGGGGTCCATCCTTCAGGAGCAAACTGCTCCAACATGGGTCCCCCACAGTCAGCAGCTCCTGCCAGACCATCTGCTCATGTGTGGGCTCCTCTCAATGGGCTGCAGCTCTGGCTCAGACTCTGCTCTGGCAGGGGTTCTGCTCTCCTTCAGGGGTTCAGCCCCCAGAGGGGGGCACCTATTTTCATTTCCCCTTCTTTTGCCAGGAGGCCTGTGCAGATTAACAAGGAGCTCCTATTCAAATTCAAACACAAAAGGAGGCTTACAGAGTGTGGAAGCAAGGACAGGTAGCCTGGGAGGAATACAGAGACATTGTCCAAGCATGCAGGAATGAAGTTAGGAACGTCAAAGCCCTACTGGAATTGAATTTCGATGGGGATTTAAGACAACAAGAAGGGCTTCTGTAAGTGTATCAGTGACAAAACAAAGACTAGAGGTGATGTGAATGTGTTACTAAATGAGATGAGGGACCATCCATATTGTATTTGTCAAGATCAGACCGTCTGTGGTTGTTTTTTTGTTTGTACGAGTACTGTGTTTATATGTGTGCTGGTAAGATAATTGTTTTCTATGTGTGGTGATCTGTGTGGCTGTGTCTGTGACTGTGTGTGCTTGTGTGTGCTTCTGTAGATGTGTAAGGAGTATGTGCTCTGCTTCATGACCAGACCAGACCAGACCATCACCAGACCAACCTCAACAGATGCAGTTCCATGCCTCTGCCAGGCTAGTGGATTCATCAAACTGTAGCAGTACAGAAAAATAGTAGGCTTAAATGCTGCTTTTATCAAGTATTATAAATACCATCTATGCTGGTGATGTTTCAACATTCAATGAAATTATGTAACAATTTATAATCTGTTATACAGTTATTAACATACTACAGCGCCATCTTAATGGTTTAAATTATTTGTACATTTATAGAGCTGGACACAGTTCATGTCACCAAACTGCTGAGAGAAATAATCTTTAGTTTTTGTTGACTATTAGTATATTATAATTCATCCCCTATGCAACAAGCAAATTACAGATCTTGTAGCAATTTCTTCAACTTTCTCTTGCCCTGATGATCTGCTACAGAACTTTTCATATGCAAATACTCACTACACACCTCAAAAGCCAGACCAAGATTACCCTGTCTGGCAACTGACTAACAAGCTGACAGATACTGCTGCCATTCTGGCTGCTGTTTTTGATTCTACTGCTGCTGTATACTCAATTACATTCATGCTCAGGAAGCATCTAGAAAGAACTGAACCAGTCTTTTCCTCCAGGAAATGAGACGATGAAGGGCAGATAATTTCTTCACTCTGCAGAAAATGACCCTCCATTACTTGGGGTCATATTGTGTTGTGCACCTGGATGGACCAACAGAAAATATAGAATTTTGATATAAGGAAGGTCACCTTCAAGGTTCTATGCAATGTTCTAGTGCCTACTGTCACGTGTCACCATACCACATTCTGGGTGCTAACACCTGTGGAGAAAGTCCTCCACTGCATTGTGAAGCCTCACTATTTTGGTGCTTATTGCTAGGCAGACATTTTGAAGTCCATAGTGCATAAGGTTGATATCCCGGAGATCTCCCAGGCTTTTCTTCAGTCTATCTACCCATGAGTAAACAACAACACAGAGGTCATATGTGCATTAGCCCAACCTGAATTTCCCATCTGCATGGAGGCAATTAACAAATTATGTGTCCCCATACACTGTTTATAGAGAAAATACTAGCAGGTCATCTATTTCAAAAGCTACTCAACATTCTTCAAGTCCTGATGAGTCACAGAAGGATAATTACGGATGAAGCATGTATTTGCATCAGGGAACAGCAGGAGAGGCTCTTCCATAAGGCAAGGTGAGCCAGGAAGTTAGTGTCACCACAAGGTACACAAGAACAGTAACAGCACTGTAAGGTATACAAGAGTATATAAGCAAAGATAGCAGCTAAGCTCTGTGATAGTAACTAGGGTCAGCCAGCAGTCCAGTGATTGCTAGACAAGTCCATAGAGCACCAGACAAGGCAGAGCCAAGATCATGCCAAAAAGCGAAGTCCACACGTTAGGATCAAGTACCCGGATCAGCTAAACACATATGAAAGCACAGGCATACCTGTAACATAGCTCAAGTAGAGACCAAGGGTGAGATCCCAGCTTAGAAGCAAAGTAAGGGGACAAACCCAACTGAGGCTTCTCACAGGGATTTGATTTAAGGTCAAACAGTTGCACTGTGAAAATTGGACATGAACCTAGGCAGCCAAAACCCAGGCAGCCAAAACCCCAGGAGCAGTGCAAAGGGAATGACAATCTGCATTACTGAGAACTTCACCAGTGAGTCCATAATAGTACTATCTTCCTACATCTGATGGTAAAAAGAATAATATCAGTGCTCTTCTAAAAAAGTGTATTCCAAAGGTTTACCAAGAAAACAGTCTGCTTAAACAAATTTAACTACCACGGCAGTTAAGCAGTAAGGTACATAAAGAAATTCAGTAAATGTACAGAGACTATATGCACAGTGTATGGTATTCTGTGCTGTTTTAACAGCAACATAACTAGTACATCTATGGAAGTGATAACCTCCCTCTTTTCAGCACTTTTTTAGACAGTATCTTGAATACTGCGTTCAATATTCAGGCCCCTGATAGAAGAAACACATTGAAAAATTGCCATAAGTAAGTAGAGGAGCACCAAGGTAGTTAGGGGGCTGGAGTACTCACCCTAAGAAGAGAGGCTGGGGGAACTGAGCTTGTTCAGCCTAGAAAAGAGAAGATGTACGGGATACCTAATTAATTGTCTTTCAGTACCTACAAGGAGGTTATCAAGAAAATGGGCCCAGGCTTTCCATAGTGGTGTGGTGGGAAAATGGATATAAACTGAGACTGGAAAGGTTCCAACCAGGTAAGAACATCCTTTTCTATTGTGAGAACCTTCAGTCACTGGGACAGTTTTCTCAGAGAGGTTGTGCAGTCTCCATCCTTGCAGATATTCAAGACAAGGTGTTGTGGTTTAACCCCAGTAGGCAGCTAAGCACCATACATCCACTTGCATACTCCCACCCCAGCAGGATGGAGGAGAAAATCACAAAGGTAAAAGTGTGAGAATTCGTGGGTTAAGATAAAGACAGTTGGCTAGATAAAGCAAAAGCTGCATGTGCAACAAAGCAAATTAAGGAATTCATTGCCATCGGCAGGCGTATATTCAGCCATTTCCAGGAAAGCAGGGCAGTGTCACATTTAATGGTTACTTTGGAAGACAGATGCCATTATTTAAAACATTCCCTCTTCTTCCTTCTTTTCCCCTGATTTTTGTTGCTGAACATGACATCATCTGATATGGAATATCTCTTTGGTCAGTTTGAGTCAGCTATCCTGTCTGTGTTCCCTCCCAGCTTCTTTTGCAGTCCCGGGTATCTCACTGACATGGCAGCATGAGAAGCAGAAAAGTTCTTGACTTAGTGTAAGCACTGCTTACACTGCAAAGACTAAACATTGATGTGTTAACAACTTTATCTTCATCACAAATCCAAAACACCACACCATACAAGCCTTTGAAGAAAATTAACTCTATCCCAGACAAAACCAGGACACAAGGCTGAATAAAGCCCTGAGTGTCTTGGTCTGACCTAAGACCTGACCCTGTTTTGAGAGGAAGTTAGACTAGAGACCCCCTGAGGTTCCTACTGAACTTGATTGTTCTCCGTTTCCACTGTTGGCAGTTTTGTCTTTCCTAAACCATAGCAGTTTATGCAGTTGTTTAGAAAAGAGATGTATATAGAGAAATTATTCTTCCTCATTTACTCAAATGAATTACTTTTACTATTTTGATGTGCAAAGACAGAAAGGATTCTTATTTACGTTAATGTATATATATTTTTAACATTGTGTTACTGGGAATCCTTTGAATTTGAATTTTTACTATGAGAAATTTGATCTCATTTCATTATCATTGCAGAACAATATACACTTTTCAGAATGTAAAAAAAAGTGAGGAAAATTAAAAAACCATTTTTTGATGTGCTTATTTTGTAAAGTCTCCTTTTGTTTAGATTCTTTAGAAAAGGCAAGTACCTCATTATGGAGTCTCAGATGGTATTTATATCCTTGTTAGAAACCTGAGAGTCCTATTCTTCTCTCTGTGACTATCTGTAGTAGTACAGTCCTTCAAATTCCTAAGACAAAGAACATATCAAAAAGTTGGAAGAAACTCTTGATTTGTTTCCTTAAGTGGTCAATTGATATCAGATAGCTAGTATCATTTGCATCAGCAACATGAGAAAAAGGTGATGGGCTGTAATAGGAAAAGAATGTGTTACAAAATACTTAGAAGAGTAGATGTTCTTAGTTCAGCTGATCCTGATAGAATTTACCCAGGGTATTTTACTAAAGATTGAAGAGATGTCAGAAGCATTCCAGTAACCCGAGACCACCTGAAGAAGAGGAAGAATAGAAAGACTGAGAAAGAATAAGCAAATTGTCTTTCTTTTTAATACTAGGAAATTATAAACTGAAATTAATTTCAATTTCCAGGAGAAAAAGAAATCCTTAATAACATGTAGAAGGAAATGAATAAATGAATAGTAGCTGACTGTGTCAGTAAGGAATCATGTTAAACTTGTCTAATTTTTCTCTTGACAGAGTAGGAGACTGTGGATTTGGGAATAAATTTGAAAGTGATACAGTTTCACTCCTGTTTTTTTAACACTCAAATGATATTCCCATAGGCAAACTGGGAAACCTATCCTGTAAACTGAATGAAAAACTCATTGAAAAATTCAGACCTAAAGAGTCATATAAATAGTTCACTATCAAAACTGGAGAAAATAATGAGGAAAATTCCTCAGGGGTTGATCCAAGAATTCTGATAGATTGCCATTTTATTAATAACTTTGAGCAGTATTTTTATTTTTCTGGTCACTGGAGACTATTAATTCTACAAATAACACCAGGTTGGAACTGGTTGGAAAGTTTTTTGGAAGACATATTCAGAACTCAAAATGATCTTGACAAACTGGAGAAGCAGACTGAAAAAATACGAACAAATGAACAGACATCTACAAATGTACCAGATGGGGAAGAAGCTGTCATTTAGCAGAACTGCACAGAAGGACCTGGTGGATACAATGAATCAGAAGAAGAAGAGAAAGAAACAGTTGTGAAGACAACTGAAAAAAGACAAATGACATGCTGGAATATAAACAGCACATTTGTTTATTGCACAGATTAAGACATTACCTTTTTCTATATGGCTTTATTAAAGCTGTGCAACAGAATGGTAGAAATTGGAAAATATGCAAAAATTGAAAGGAATGGTCTTATTTAGTTTAAAGAAATCTACAAAAGGGCTTAAATAATGAAAAGATAACTCTGTAAATACAGGAATAAACTTTTCTCCATGTATATTATGGATAGAGCAAGGAATGGCAGGCTTCATAATGACAAAGTTGGATCTTTCTTATGATTACAGGGATAAAACTTAGGAAAAAAAAGTTCGTATATATTCTCTTTGCAAGCTTTTTAGAAGAGTTTGAACAAGAATGTCACAGAAGTTTCACAGGGAAAGTTGATCCTGCTTTTGAGAAATTAATGAAAGTACAACTTACTCATTTAACTGCATAGTAGTCTACTGAAAAGGATTCATTTCTATTTCATCAGTCTGGGACAAAATCTTCCTCTGCTAATTAGGCTGTTTAATTTGTCTTTTGACTTCAGTTTTCAGTACTTAAGAATGCCTTATTGTGAGAAACACTCCGTAGCCAACAACTTAGTCTCAGGAGAGGATCTCAGTGAAGTAGTAATTTATTCGCAATTGCAGTGGCAGGCGTCCCACAAGCAGGAGCGCACCTACTGGTTCCAAAACACAGTTTATATACTTTTTGATGACAGGACCCTCCCTTGTTTCCCCACTGAGTGGGTAATCCAGGTTCACAACCTATCTGATGCTTCACAGACAAGGCATGGCCTTCAGTTGCCGTCCTGTTACATTTCAAATTTCTTTTGACTTTTTTACTGTTTGAAGTGGTAATGTTTCTTCACTTATCTGACTTGACTTAACACCGTGATTTTCACCTAATTGTTCTGAGGAGTCTGGTTGTCTGCATTTTACAAGGTCGCCTGCTAAATTTTCTTATCACTGCTAGCAGATCTCAATACCCCATTCCTTACCTTTAAACAATGTAACTCCGCAAAAACAACATTTTTATTCCCACAATTCCCCCCTTTTCTTTTTTTATAAATTGTTGATTTTTGCAAAACTTTTCTCTAAGGTGTAATTTGGTAGATATCTTCCTCTTCTTCACCTTCTTTGCTTTCCATCTCCTCTACTATCATCACCTTATCTGAGTAAGGTGGTGGCTTCATGGTCATTTGTTTCAATAGTGCAGTTTCAATTAACCACTGTACTAGTCCTCTTACACAGGGGATAATGCAACAACCAACAGCTGTCAAAACTCCTGCTACTACGATCAAGGATGTAAATATGCCTAATTTTTCTGCCAATTCACTGGCAAGGGTGGTAAACCCTTGCAATGCTCTAGTTACTATGCAATCTGGGGCAGTATTGTTGGGTATAAAAGTGCAACAATGGTTGCTCAGTATCACACACACACACCTCCTTTCTCCGCAAGAATCATATCTAATGCTATTCTGTTTTCCTAAGCCATTTTGCTGGTGGCATCTAGTTGTTCAGCGATTCCTCTTATCGCATCCCTTGTATAGTTTATGAATCTCTGCTGATTATAATAAATATAATTAATCCAATCCACATTCTTATTGATTGTTACCCACCAGAACAGTGACTCAAACCCTGCAGCAATTTGATTCCTGGCTTCCTGTTCATCGGGAACTCCTCTAGGCACCTCAATAGAATCTATGTACGCTCTATCATCAAATGATACTCCTAAGCTTCTTTTACTTCTTCTGGGTATTTGTGATGTTCCTCTTTCAAATGCCAGGGTGAAGGGTATAGCTAATTGAACAAGTGCACAAGTGCCTCCCCAGTTAGATGGTAGGGTGGACCGTAAGATCTTCCCTCCACAGTACCACCAGAGATCTGCCCTGGGGATCTCAAGTCTTGAGCAGTTTCCCATCAAGTCCTTGGTAGCATTCAAGGTCCTCGTGCACAAGGCAAGTTCTCCCAGATGCCGGGTAGCACTCACACCCTGCCGTGAGAGGCAAGCTGTATGGTTACCTATAGCTGTAGAGAATGCAGAGGGAACCCTGATATTGCTGTCACGCAAGGAAGGGAACAGCAAAGAGAGAGACTTACAGGCCTCATTTCCCCAGGCAGTCTTTTCTTGGTACAATGCAATCATACATTGCATCCCCTGGGAATCCTTGGTCCACCTCAATGGGCAGGGCACTATCTGGGCAATCGGTCATCCCGAGGCACAAGCATAGCAATTGCTATGGTTGAGACTCTGGACAGTATATTTGACCCATTCTATCCAGGCATTCACATCCCCATACCCTGTTTCAATCTCAAATGTTTGAACTGCCGCATTTCAAAGAGGGCCTCCTGTTTTCTCTCCTGTTTTCTCCTTGAGTTTCTCCCTTTCTCTGATGGAAATAGAGGATTGTTTCCATACAGCTATTCTCAATCTGGCTGTTGGGTCTCTCCCAGTTATTTGTTCTCTCTGCTCAATTGTCGTTGAGCATTTAAATCTCCACAAGCTAACACCTCACAAGCACCAAACATGACAGATTGTGGTACATAACCCTCTGTCACAGTCACCCATATTTTGACCGGGTATCCCGTCTTACTATTATCTGGTCATGCCTTTTCCAAGTTGCCAATTGACCAAGGCTTTCTCTGAGGCCTACAATCACTAAAAACAAAATTAATAATTGATTTTTCTCTGTCATTATTTTTAAACCTCAGGTTTCCAAATAATTATCAATACAAAGAATAAGATGTACACTACTACTATAACAAACCCCCCTTGGGAGCACTTCAATTCACTATAGGTCTGTCCTTTCTCTCAATCACAAGTCACACTCATTAGTTACCTCTGAAAATAAAAGGTTAGTTTACAATTGTAAGCTTTTATCCCACTCAGAGTCCACTATGAGATTTTTTTCTTCGATTTCAGCTTCCAACAAGTCTTCTGTAGGAACAGCTTCCCAGGTACTAGGGTCGACGGATGCCTTCACTCAAGTATAGTGAGTCCAACCTTTTTCCACAGTTCCTATGGCTGTTTCAGTGGTTAGTAGTACTTGGAAGTGTCCTTCCCATTCAGGCTGGAGTTGATACTTTCCAGGTCTGAATCAGGACCCAATTTCCCACGGGTCCTGAGAGATGACAAAGAAGAGGACAACCCCACAATACAGTTCTTAAGAAAACTCTCTTGTTTTGAATTGTGGTATCTCATCCCTTCTGCCCAGATAGGGTAATCCGAACAGCATCTCATACGGTGAAATTCCTATATCGTTTCTTGGTGCTGTTTGAACCTGTAGGAGTGCTAAAGGCAAGCATTTTACCCAAGGAAGTTGGGTTTCTAACACTAATTTAGTTAATTGGTTCTTTAATGTCTGGTTCATTCACTTTACCTTCCCAGAAGAGGAGGGGTGCCAGGGGGTGTAAAAATCCCACTCAATCTCTAAGACCTGCATTAACCCTTGCAGTACTTGTGAAGTGAAATGACTTCCTTGATCTGAATCAATGTTTTCAGCTATCCCATATCTAGGGACTATTTGCTCCAGTGATACCTTAGCCACCATGTTTGCAGTGGCAGATACGGAGGGGAAAGCTTACACCCATCCAGTCACGTGGTCAATTAGGACAAACAAGTACTTAAGTCTCCCTGCTTTAGGTAACTCAGTAAAGTCTACCTATATACTTTGGAAAGGTCGAATCCCTGGCTCCCGTCCCCCTCTAGGTGAGTTACGAATGACCTTTTTATTTGCCTTTTGACATATGGTACATCCTCTGCATATTTGCTTCACTAAAGTGTATATTCCTACACAGACATACTTTCTTAGCACAACATCACACATTGCTTGCACCTCCCAATGACTCTCTTGATGTAAACCAGTTAATATTTGCCTCATTGGTGCTTTATTCAGCATTTCTCTCCCATCAGGGGGTATCCATTTTCCCTCAGACTTCATGGCTCCTGATTCCTTAAAAAAATCTTTCTCTTAAAACTTTTTAGTTCTTTCTTAGTTTTCAACAATTCCCTGAATCCTCTCTGGATTTATTCTCCGTTTTCCCTCAGACATTAGATGCCTTAAATACCTGACTTCTTTTTATACATATTGTAATTTATTTTTCAATACTCCCAAGCCCTGCTTTCCCAGAAAGTTGAATAGCTTGTTTGTAGCTTCCTTCACAACTGTTTTCTCCTGTCCTGACAATAAACAATCATCCACATTTTGTAACAGTAATTCCTTCTTGGGAGGCTGGAATTGCTCCAAAATCTGTTCTAGAACTTTGCCCAAATAAATCGGTGGCCCTGTAAACCCCTGAGGTAAAACTGTCCATATGTATTGTTGCTTCCGCCCCCACTTCAGAGTCTTTCCAGTCAGAGGTGAATATATCTTTGCTCTCAGGGCCTGAGAGCACTCCATTAATAGCACTGTTATTCCAGTCTAACAATTTACTATTTGAATGCCCAATTTCATCATCAAATCCCTTCCCAACAAGTTAGTCCCTGCCTTGGGTACATAGAATAATTGCCCAGTGATCATTTTATCCTCTAGTCTCAGCTTGGTATCCCCCAAAGGTGGCACTGTTATCCCAGCCCCTTCTACCCCCATCACTTTTTAGGGTTTCATTAGTTAATTTAATCCCTGATACTTTACAGGCCAGTAATGACCTAGCTGCCCCAGTGTATTGGGTTTGATGGCAAGGTTCTGGGGGGGCTGCAGTGGCAGCCCCCATGAGGAGAATCCAGAAACCGCCCCGTGGCAGACAAGGGACAATTTCATCCGGCCCTAAAGGGGCCCACCGCTGCCCAGCGCCAAGCCATGAGCAACACAGTCCGTGCCTCTGTGAGAGCACATCCACGAAGACAAACAAACAAACAAAAACCTGCTGCTCCACAGCAGCTGGGAGAGCGAGGAGTGAGAAACCTCCCCGCAGACACCAAAGTCAGCACAGAAGGAGGGGGTGGAGGCGCTCCAGGCGCCGGAGCCGAAGCCCCCTGCGGCCTGTGGAGAGGCCCCTGGTGGAGCAGGCCGTCCCCCCGTCCCCCCCACTTCTTGATACTTGGGAAACTGACCACACACCACAGCAAATATACCAAAACTTCTAGACTGTTACTTAGATAATGCCTACATCCTCTTTCCCTGCTCATTCAACTTTCCCAACTCATTCAAAAAACAGCTCTGTCAAACATTACATACCACACCTTTAACACCTTCAATAACCCTTTTTAACACTTCTTTTTATCTTTCTCCAGCCTGTACTTTCACCAAAGTCTCAGTCATTGGCCAACTTAATTCCATACCTTTCTCCCTCCAGGATGCTGAAACAACATATCAGTATAACATATTTTATCCCATTTTCCTTCTCTCCTCCTTCTTCCACTCCGGATATTCCTACCTGAAGTGGCCAGCCTGGCCACACTTAAAACATCCCATCAAAGCCTGTCTCTGTGAAGATTCAGGCCGCAACACAGGTAGCTTTCCTTGCCCGCCATTCCTTCATCTCTCTTCCTCTCCTTTCCATCCTGGCCCTGACTCCCCCTGAAGATTTTCTTCCTCTTTCTCCAACCCTCTGCGTGACTACCTGCTACACTGTCAATACCATTAGTTTCACTCTCTGCTTTTCCTTCTCATCTTCCCTCCTGACACACACCTTCAGGGCCTCCTGCAGGAGGGCCCCCCAGTGACTGTTCACTACATCCCCCCACCTTCTGGAGCATTTTCTGTGTATCTTGCCAGGCTTTAATCACAAAATGAACTTTCAAGAGCCCTTGGGATACCGGGTCCTCAGGATTCATCCCCAAGTACTTTCTCATTCTGACCCCAAGTCTCTCATATGATTTCTGTGTTGCACACTATTATTATTCCAGCCAGGATCGGCAAGTGGGTATTTCTGCCCTGCCGGTATTACCCCTGGTCCTGGAGGATGAGCTCTTTCCCATTTTTGTATAGCAGCTCTCTTCCTGATCATTCCCATTTCTTTCCCTGTAAACAAAATACTTATATACATAATTCCCTATAAGTTAAGTCCTAGGAACTGGTCTAATAGTTCAGCTAGCCTGTTGGGGTCCTCAATTAAAGACTTCATCTCCTTAAAACTCCTAGCCTCTCTGCTGGTAAGGAGGGGGGGAAGTTCACCTAAGAGGATACACAGTTAGTGTTAGCACTGTTAGTATCAGGGAAGGCAAAATTCTCAGTACCTCTTCTACCTTGTTCTAATTCTTGCCAGAGCCTAGAGTACGCCCTTCTCTAGGGACAGTGTTAATTGCAGTCCCAGTCTCCCTTCCTGGAGCTACTGCTGCTGCCACCAGTGCAATATTAGGATTATAGGGAGCATAACTTGGCTCCTCCTCCGAAAAAAAAAAAAAAGGAATCTTATTGTTTACACATAAATTTAAAGCCTGAATTTTCATCAGGCCCGTATTTTGGCCAAAACACTGCTGTTTCCTTAATTGGTTCTTTTGTCCAGACTAATACACAATATTTAACCATTTTTTTTCTTTTATCATCTCCTCTAATTTTGAGATTATTCCTCCAATTTCTTATAATTCTTCAGGAAGAACTTTCAGTAGGCACTCCCCCAGGGATATTTCCCTGTCCCCTGGAACTCATATTTCCCATTTTTCCTAGCCCTTGTCAGTGTGCTGCTACAGAAATTTCCCTCCCGCAGGGTACCACACACTAACGTTCCAATTCTGGAAAATGGGGGTGTACTACCAAGCACTTCCCCGTGCAAGGGTTACCGCACACCAAATTTCCCTGGTGTACTGCCAAGCACTTCCCTGTGCAAGGGCTTACCGTACACCAAATTTCCCGAGACTCTTCCTTTCTCTCCCTTATCTCACGCTTCGTCCAACTCCGGCTGCGCCCCTCGCAGAGTTATGGAACCGCGGATCAGGACTCCACACTCGCTTCGTACAAAAGTACGTCTCAATCACACATCACACAGAGTCTCACCCGACCCCCAAGGCAATACTTAATATTTCTTACCTTGGTCTGTGCACAGAGTTACTGGATCAATTCTTAAACCCGGAGTGCCTACCTTCTTCCCTTCCCCACTATTTCACGGATCCTGCCTCTTTAATCAGTCTCGGGCCCTCTGTCAGCTCTCTGCAGAACCGCCACCTTCGATGCACAGGACCGCTGAAATCAGCGGGGCATGCCTTCCTGCTGCTGCGGCGGTGGGGCTCCCCAGTAGGTGACTGGCTCCCGGACGAGCCCCCAAATTGTGAGAAACACTCCATAGCCAACAGCTTAGGCTCAGGCGAGGATCTCAGTGAAGTAGTAATTTATTCGCGATTGCAATGGCGGGCGTCCCACAAGCAGGAGCGCACCTACTGGTTCCAAAACACAGTTTATATACTTTTTGATGACAGGACCCCCCCTTGTTTCCCCACTGAGTGGGTAATCCAGGTTCACAACCTATCTGATGCTTCACAGACAAGGCATGGCCTTCAGTTGCCGTCCTGTTACATTTCAAATTTCTTTTGACTTTTTTACTGTTTGAAGTGGTAATGTTTCTTCACTTATCTGACTTAACACCGTGATTTTCACCTAATTGTTCTGAGGAGTCTGGTTGTCTGCATTTTACAAGGTCGCCTGCTAAGTTTTCTTATCACTGCAAGCATATCTCAATACCGCATTCCTTACCTTTAAACAATGTAACTCCGCAAAAACAACATTTTTATTCCCACATTATAGACAGATAGAAAGTTATTTAATTGTTTTCAAAAATATAACACATTGCTGGACAGATGCAAAAAATTCCATTTTACAAATGCACTGATAAGTTAGCAGATCATTCACGATCACACATCATGAATCAAAGATAAGAGTGTAACTTGAAATCTCCATAATCCTAAATTTAGACCTTAATCTCTAAAGGACAGTGCAATACCTGGATATACCAAAGAGGATGAAAAGGTGTCCTAGTTTTGGGTTGGACAGAGTCAATTTTCCTTGTAGCAGCAAGTATGGTGCCATGTTTTGAATTTGTGATTAAAACAATGCTAATACCACACCAGTATTTTAGCTATCTCTGGACAGTGCTTACATAACATCAAGGGCTTTTTTGCTTCTTACACTGCCCTGCAAGTGAGAAGACTGGGGATGCACAAGGAGCTTGGAGGGGACACATCAAGACAAATGATCCCAACTGTGCAAAGGGATATTCTGTACCATATGATGTAGTACTCAAAAAAAAACCAAACCTGTTTGGGGGGGGGAGGGGTTGCCTGGTCTGTCATTGGACATTGATTAGCTGGTGGTGAGTGACTACTTTTTGCATCACTTGTTTTGATTTGTGCTGTTTTCTTTTTTCTTTTTTTCTTTTTTTTTCTTTTTTTCCTTTTTCACTTACTAAACTCTTAACCTCACCCCACAAGTTTTCTTTCTTTAGCCCTTGTGAATTTCTCTTGGATCCTGCTGTTAACTTATAACAAAAGAGTATGAATATAAAATGACAAATTTGTGGAAGCAGAGGAAATTGAGGGCTCTGCTCAGGAAAGATAAGGTCATTTATTTTATTTTTTATTTTATTTTTTTATATGTCTATCTTCTTTGTATTTCACAAACATTATTTGTGACATTGCAAAGTAATGTTAAGTGTGATCTAAAATGCAAATGGGGACAGCAGATTTGGGGACTGGATAGAAGGAAGAATTTCTATGACAGAAGACCATTAGATATCCAGTTCAGAGCTGTAACTATTGGTAAATAATATGGATATACTTCTGTCCAAAACAATACTGAAAAACAGTGTTCTTGCTGACATCTGTTAAAGCATAGCCAATAGCCATGGAATTTCTATGTTACCTAATTTAACTGTAAATATTGTGGTTTTGCATAATTTATTTTTGTGACAATACAGTTAAAACATAAATGTTGAGATGCAAGCTTCTCAGTTGTAATTGTCTATTGTACTGTAACAGCCATGACTCAAGTGAATTTAGTTAGTAAATAATGGAATAGCTAAAGATTGCATGTACTCAAGTTCAAACACTTGCAAAACATACCCATGCATTCAATTTGAATGCTTTTATCAATCATTTTCTTTTTAACTGCCTTGTCTTCAGACAGTGTTAAGCACTTATGTGCTTCTGTTCTGCTACACAGAGTTAGCAGTTTGTTTTAAAAATGGATTAATTTATGCTTAGTACTTAGTCTAGGTCAATTACCCATTTCTAAGGCATAAATTTTCTTGCAAAATTCTTCTGGGCTTGCTTCTTTTTCCTGGATACTGTCCTGCTCAACTTTCATCCTTCAAGTAGTACAGCCCCCAAAAGATTCCTAAGGATTTGCAGTACTTCCTAAGAAACTAAACTAATTGTTTTATTTTTCCATTCACAAACTTTTTCTGGAACACAAGCATTCTGTGGCAGTATTTGACAGTGGTTAACATGAGACCATTGCAATTTTTGTTGTTCATTCCTGCACATTCAATTCTCAAATCCCTTTTTTCCTTCCAATATGACTCTCCTAATGTTCATTTTCATCACAGTTTAGCATGGATTTTCCAGGGAAAAACTGATTTAAGAAAGCGAGCTTGAAGTCTTATAACTGAAATTGACTCTTTTTAGAGTCATAGTGATTGCAAATTATAGACTTTTAGTGATTCATCATCAAAATAACATAATCTACACTTGAAATTTAATTGCTTCTGCTTATTAGACCAATAATCTCTGAAATTCAAGGCCCTTTTCACCTCACACATTAGCATCCAGAGTTTAGGTTATAAGCCTTAGTTTCATTTTACTCTCACCAGCACAGATCTTATCCTGAATTTGCCACAGGTAAAAATTAGTGCACAACTCCAGTTCACTGTCCCTTCAGGACAGATATCAAGAAAATACTTTTTTGAAATCTTACTAGATTAACAACCATCTTGATTGTATTTTAATAATATCTGCTAAATACATATCTATGCACTTAATTGCACATTGTTATGAACCAGAATCAAGGAGATATCTGAAAGATAATTGCCATTTTTGCATTACAGCTGGAAGGCATATCCAACATTTTATTCTTGTGCTGATCAGTGTTACACTTGGAGAACCTAACACACTGTATAGAGAAGCGAAAGAAGTTGGGGATTCTGTCACAAAGAAAAAAGCTAGAGGTCCTCTCACTAACTTGTGGGCTTAGGAGAGCAGAGCAGTCATCTGTGCCTTAAAGATAAGAAGGGAATCGATTGATAAGGATTACTTATGACGTCTCCCTCCACACACACTGCCAACCACTCTTTCTACCTCAGTAGTTAGAAAACAAGGAAACTCTTTGTCTTTACTTTCAGTAATTGATATGAGTGTCTTCAAAGAAACTTACATGCTAACAGGAAAAAACAACTTTACTTAAACAGCACTGTATTCATGTATATGTGGATAATTCATGTATTCACCTCACAAGTTTGCCAGAGATGTACAGGCTGTATATTCAATAAAGACATTATTGCACACTAACAATATGCAGACTCCTCCAGGGTAGACCTTTCTCAAGGCTTAAATGTATATACAGATATTCCACTGACCTGTGGCACCTGACATGAAAAAGACTTGCATATCCACTTGGTAGTTTGGGACATATAAGATATGCTTGCTTACCTGGCTTATTGCTGCCAGATGAAAATGTGTTTTGTCCTCACCTTGAGTTTGCCAGATGCAGGAGGGTCTGCTTGAAAAGGCACATAACTACAGTGTCTGAGTTACACAGCTCCAGTTAATGACCACAGTCAAGCAGATTTTTATGAAGTGTGACTCACATGATTTTGGATAAAATACTTGGATATCTCAGAACACAGGCACAGAGAGTGCACCTACGTGAAATGAATCCACATTCTCTCCAAAGGAAGACAGGAACTTTGGAGTAAATAAAAGCTTTAGCATCTTGATTCTCTCCATAACACTGTCACTTTCCTGCTTAACTATTCAACAAACTCTGTTGCAGCAGAATGCTACTCAGGAGCACGGTCTCCAATGGAAATCATAAGCAGAGCAGTTATGCAATGCTATTATGGTCTGTAATGACTTAAGAGAGGAAACTTACCTCCTGCATCTTTTCTACTAGGATGAGGAAACAGCTGAGGCATTTAATGCCTTTATTTATTTATATATTTTTTCCAGTTTTTAATATTTATGATAGACCTTGGGTTGCCTGGCCCTCTGAGTTGGACAAACATGACTGGGAAGCAGTGACTTTCCATTTGTGGCAAATAAAATTGAAAGGGAACAGTTTTATCAGCTGAATGTTTGCATCACCTAATGCAACTCACCCTAGAGTACTGAAGGAGTTAGCAAATCCTAACTAGAGCTCTCTCAACAATCTACCAAAGGTCCTGGGACTATGGGAAGGTCCAGTCTGACTAGAAGTAAGCCAACGTTATACAACACTGCTATGGTGGGTCTTCTCATGCTACAAGAAGGGCATGTGAGAAGACCCAGGAAAATACAGACCTGTTAGTCTAACCTCATTGCCTGGAAAGATTATGGGGAAGATTATTCTGTGTGCTACTGAAAGGCATTCAAAGAATAAAGCTGTTATCAGGCATAGCCAACATGGGTTCATGAAGGGAAAGTCCTGTTTTAGTAATTCAATCTTCTACAACAATATCACCCACTTAGTGGATGAAGGGAAGGTGGTGCATAAAGTTTTTCTGAACTTTAGTAAGGCCTTTGATACCATCCCTCACACTGTCCTTCAGGAGAATTCTCCAACTCTGAGATGAACAGTTTCATAATATGATGAATGATGAACTGGCTGAACAGTGGAGCTCACAATGTGGCAGCCTGTTATCTGGCTGATGGCCAATCACCTGTGGTGTTCCCCAGAGCCCAATTCTAGGGCCTGTTCAACATTTTAATCAATGACCTGGATGCAGAAGTTGAATGCAGCCTCAGCAAGTTCGCTGATGACACTAGACTGGGAGGGGCTATTGACTCTCTGGAAGGCTGAGAGGCCTTGCAGAGAGATCTAGAAAGGTTGGAGGACTGGGCAATTGGCAATGGCATGAAGTTCAACAGAGGAAAATGCTGGGTTCTGCACCTGGGACGGAGTAATGTTGGACGCAGGTACAGACTGGAAGAAGAGTGGCTAGAGAGCAACTCAGCAGAAAGGGATTTGGGAGTGCTGGTTGACAGTAGGCTTAACATGAGGCATCATTGCACCCTGGCAGCCAAGAGAACAAACTGCATTTTGGGGTGCCTTAACCACAGCATAGCCCGCCAGTCAAAAGAGATGATTCGTATGCTGTATTTAGCATTGGTGTGGACTCAACTTGAATATTTTGTGCAGTTCTGGTCTCTACAATATAAAAAGGATAGTAAGATAGTTGAATGAGGAGGGCAACAAAACTGGTAAAGGGGCTGGAAGGCAAGTCCTATGAGGAGAGGCTGAGGACACTTGGTTTGTCTAGTCTGGAGAAAAGAAGGCTAACAGGCCACCTTATTGCTCTCTACAGCTTCCTGAGCAAGGGAAGCACAGAGGGAGGTGCTGGTCTCTTCTCCCTGTTAACCAACATTAGGACACAAGGGAACTGAAGCTGTCAGGCAGTTGGAACTCAATTATATTTCTAGGTCCCTTCCAGCTCCTCGCCTCGCCTCGCCTCGCCTCGCCTCGTCTCCCCTCCCCTCCCCTCCCTTCCCCTCCCCTCCCCTCCCCTCCCCTCTCCTCTCCTCTCCTCTCCTCTCCTCTCCTCTCCTCTCCTCTCCTCTCCTCTCCTCTCCTCTCCTCTCCTCTCCTCTCCTCTCCTCTCCTCTCCTCTCCTCTCCTCTCCTCTCCTCTCCTTCTTGCAAGATAGCTTTCTCAGCATCCCAGGGCCAATGAAAATAGCCCTGGGATTCAAAGACCAGTATTTCTCTCAATAGTAGCACCACTTCCGGAAATATTCTATCTGCACTGACAATGAAGTTTTAATCCTACTGCTTTTCAAGATGTGTCTTGATTAATTTACAAAGTGTGGGAATGTTCATACATACATGTACTTTCAAAGTATTTTTAGATAGTGTATATGGGAGGATCCATATGGTGTTGCAATACCAATGTAGAATTTTCTTGATTTATGTGTTAAAATCACATTTAACCACAAAGAAACAGAGGATCTGTGTAAAAGATACCAGCTTATGAAACTAGGAAACTGCAGTCGTGTTGCTTTAGCATATTGACAAAGAGGCTTTTTTTGGTCTTCTTACATTATGTTTTAAAACTTAATACTTCAGCCAAGATTTTACCTGTTTTAATTGAAATTATATTGTGTTCTACATGATCATAGCCATTGTATACTAAAAAGGCAATAAATTCCATGCCTAGAGAATTTATAAAGCTTAGATAGTGTTCATTAGAGAAAGTACAAGTTAAGGTACCTTCAATACTTAAAGCTTGGGAGCTGTTAGATGGCATAATTATGAAGATAAAAGAGTTCAGACACATAGGTAAAGCAGATAAATAAACTGTATATTGCTGTGAAAGAATTTGTTCAGTCAATTCACAAAGATATCTCCACTGTAAGATCACTTGTAGTTAAAACTAGTCAGGTCCCTACAAACATATTCATACTATTTCTTTGTACGCAGTATTACTTCAACTACTGAAAAATGTTTGTGAAAGACTACTAGAACTATAGCTATTGTGAGAAAAGATTTAAAGTAGAGAAGAGTAGAAAAGGCACAAAGGCAAAAGTGGCAGAAAATACAAAAACATACAAAAGACTTAAAGATGTATTGAAAAAAAAGGATTACAATTTTTTATTTTATTATTATTTTTTTACATATTTACATTTCTCAGTTTGCATAAAGATTTGGGATCTGACTAGCTGTAAATTACTTTAGGCCGTCATGAACAAAGCACCTTTGCATCTATTGGACAGTTTGAATCACAGTAACGCTCATTCCAGTGATGTAGGAATTGTGACTACAAAAAATGATGTCTTATAGCTTCCAATAAGACAAATCTCAATCACTTATGCAAGAAGTATTTCAAATTGGAGTCTGAAGTTAAGCTGAAGGGAGGTGACCTATTGCAAGGAAAGAAAGGTCAGTAAGGATCTTTTTTGCTGTATACAATAATTTTTTACAGTATTTAGAGATATTAATTAAATATAGAAATATATAACTACTAGTGACCTCAGAGGTAGAAAGAACTGGGTATATGTAACTGGTCTCAGACATATAACAAGTGTTTTTGTCACAGTATATCCAAAGTTTCAGCACTACTGGAATACGGATTAAAATTTGATTGGTGGTGGGAAGAAGATTTGGATTTTAGGAAAGCTTCCCAAAATTTTGGGAAGCTCTGAACAACTGAACAGATATCTGTTTATTTCCAAACTAGTGAACAAAGACACTGTATTCCCCTGAGATACTCACACGGTAGGGAGGTAAACTGTCCTGTCCCAGTGTTCTGCTTGCTTCGGTCATTTTGGAAGCTGACACCAAACTCGTCTCCACTATCCCTCTCAAATCCCAGAATCCACTTGATTAGGTCTCAGCTCCCAACTTCCATTACTCTGTTTTTAATGTCTCATGGAAGTGATCCTTGTTTTCATTACTCAAAGTAAATTAACCGTGTGCCTTAATCTCTCCAATATACATTCTTAAGGAAGCAAAGAAGCACAGGCTGCCATCACCTGAGAAGCAACATTCAATTGTAAATAGAGTCAGTAACAATCTATTTATTTATTTATTTATTTATTTATTTAATGCCTCTTAATCCAAAAGAAAAAGAACCAGAAGTGGATTTCTGTTCATGCCTTGAATGAACTTAGATGCAGATGAGACAGAGAAAAAAAAAGGCAGCATGTCAGCCTTCCTTTTTGGGGGAGGAGGAACAATAGGATCCATATCCCACAGAATCTTGCAATAGACAGAGGTCTCTAGGCCACAGAGCATCAGGTTGAAACAGGCTAGAAGCAGTGAAAATATCAGACCAAAACAGGCTTGTTGGGTGGGTAGGATAGTAAGGCCGTTGGAGAGAAAAGAAGCAAATAGTTGAGAAGAGGCTGGAGGAGACAGAATCACATACTTCTTTTCAAATAGATTTCAGTATAGTGCCAAAAGAGAGAAAGACCTTGGGTTGCAGGGAGATGCAGAAGGGAACAATAAAGCTAGTTTTATGAGAAACAGGGGTGTTAGGAAGAGAAGGTGGGTGGAGAGTTGCAGAAATATATCCATTTCCCTCCCTCCCATTTGCTTTAAGGGTGTTTTTCTCAGAGCTTTTCCTTGCTTTTCTCCTCCCCACAGCAATCAGCCAAGCTGGGAAGAAGAGATTGTCTCTGAACTCAGTAGTGTGCCATGAGCACAGAAGACTGATAGTAAACAAGTAAACAGAGTTGACAACTGCGGTAACTACAGAGGCAAAGCCAGCTCAGTGACAAAAATGAAGACTGTTCCAGAGGTAAGGAAGGTTTGTCTTATTTTCTTTCCCTGTCACAGCAGCTCTTCTTATTCTTACTGCCCTAGGGTACTGGAGTAATTGAGATTTGAGACTTTGTATCCAGAAGGGTCTTGCCCAGGTCTCAGAATTACTGATGTGGTGGGGTATGGTGTGAGGATTTAGGGATTCTTGCTTTTCCTGTTAGTCATCCTAACAGCCATTCCAAGGCTCTATTCAGACCTGTCTGAAGCCCTGGCAATAAATATTAATAAGCTGATTATTTGCTTCTTTTGTTGTATCCTCATTTTTCAACAAACAAATTATTTTCAGAAAGCACTTATGCAGAAATGTGCTTTTTTTTTTTTTTTCTCTCAAAAAAAATTGTGGGTAAATGTGGCATAGCTTTCTGAATACGAAAATGGCTAATTGCTCCCCATGCAGCATGGTGTCCTTTTTCTGGTTTTACATCTCACGGAAATGATTAGTAGAGTGTTAATTGGATATTTATAGAAAAATTACTAACCGAACTGTTAGCTGAGGGTTGCTAAAAGGTACAAAACATTCATATATAGTAGCGATAGTAATATTTTCAATGTAACTAGAATATATTAAAAAGAAGCATATTTTGTTATATTGAAAACTGTTCAGTGTTGCAAGAGCTACGTTTTTATTGCCAATGGTCGTTCACTTTATCTCATCTGCATTTTTCTAGCTAAAGAATTTGCAGAAATGTTTGGTTTGTATATCCATTCTCGTATTACTGTGTGATGGAGATCAGCCAACAATCACAATTTCAAATAGTTATTGGCCTTTGTTATGTTTCTGACTTTTAGTAGTTCAGAATATAATTCAACACACTTTCTGTTTAGTTTCTCATGTTAGGAGGTAGGATACTTTGAACACAGTCTAAAACATTATTTCTCAAATGCCATTCAGTGTGCTCAACTTATGTGTTTAAATGATTTGCTGACAAAAGATAAATTTAAGAAAATGCTAAATTAGTTTTAAGGCATTAGTTTGAAAACATCATCCACTTAACTAATGTGATATAGACAATTTGGGCAACAATTGAAGTCAGTAATTCTTGAATAGTCTACTGGCTGATAAACAGTACCCTTAAATCATCTGGTAAACATTTATGAAAAATAGCTCCAATTCTCCCTACTTTTGGTCCCTTTATTTTAATGAATTTAATTTTCCTCAAAGTTACAGTCATTTTTTTCTGCAGCAGTACTAAACACCGGGGAAATAAGAGATGGGGGAGAATTGGGCAGAGGAACATCAACCTCTGCAGAATTCAGAGATGTCTTGCAAAGAGAAAGAAGGAGATGCTGAAGAAAAATCAATTTTTTTGGCTGATTTAATTGCATCAAACTGTTTTTTCTTTAAAGTTACCCAGTACCTGTCAGGATTCTGCTAGCATGCTCTCATTCAAAAGGGATAATTTGTGTAGTACATATCTTCAAAGTTGTTCGTTTTATAACCAAGGACAATTAGAAGTCTGCTTATAGTGATTTTACAGGCATTTGTTCTCACTTAGCTACAGTGAAGCCATTTAAATTTAAGCACTTGTACGTTTGTCAAAGAAAAATGTGAAAGAACCGAAACCGTAGTGGAAATTTATCTTCAACTTCATGCATATACTAATCATACTTCTCACTCCCTCAAATGAGGTCCATATGTAAGAGCTCTGTCAGAGATTAAAGGCTCTTTATCCTCTTGCACAGGCTTCTTCAGGCCATTCACTTGTCTCTTTATATGGGGCTTGCTGGGTGATGCAACCAAACGTCAAATATATCACATAAAATGCTTCTACTTCCTGCGAGCTTTGTAACATTCCTGTGTCCTGTGCCCTGGGAGTTTGTATAGCCCATTTCCAGTTCCACCTAGTTAAATCCACACTTTCTTGCCAAGGATCACTGAATTAGGATGGACTTTATATTTCACTTTTAAGTTTCACAATGTCAAACCCAGCCCCAGTAACAGAGGCCAGATTAGAGAGACATTCCTTAGGGAAGATGAGGTGCATAAAGAAATTTTTTTATCCTTATGGCTCACATAACGTAGACCTTAAAATCCAGTTTCTAATAGAGAAGTATAATCATAGAATCATATGATTCTGCAATTCTATGATAACACAGACCTTAGACTCCAGTTTTTAATCTAGAGGTACACAACCAATTTCAGTTTCCCTTGGCAATGTTCAAGACACATTTGGATAATGCCCTCAATAATATGCTTTAAATTTTGGTTAGCCTTGAAGTGGTCAAGCAGTTGGACTCAATTATCTTTCTAGGTTCCTTCCAACTCTCCTCTCCTCTCTTCTCCTCTCCTCTCCTCTCCTCTCCTCTCCTCTCCTCTCCTCTCCTCTCCTCTCCTCTCCTCTCCTCTCCTCTCCTCTCCTCTCTCTCTTTTTTTTTTTTTTTTTTTTTTTTGTGCTTTGCAGTATTCTGCTATTCTCTTCCTGGTATATGTGCAGTTCTCTAGTTGTTTCACACTGGAATCTTGGGGGGGACAGTTGAGTTTTCTTTTTTCTTACAGGTTTTAAAAAAAAGTGGTTATTTGTGACATTTTCTGTTTCAAAAGGAACGTAATTTATAGGACTGATGTAGATCTACTGTTAACAAATACTTTGATCTTGAGTATTGATTTCTCAGATTCATTAGTATCTGCATGTTATCAGAGGGTATCTGTTTCTCTCTTTTGAGTACTAAATAGCATAATTAGCACTCAAAAGAGAGAAATAGTTATCCTCTAATAATGTGAGACTAAAGAACTACAAAATGCTAATCATTTTGTTACAGGTATAGGACAGATTTTCAGTGTTAAAGACAAGAAGTATTCCAGAATTCCAGAAAATTCTAGAGCATAGTGAATATAAATAGTTCACTCTTTCCTAAATGGTGAGCGACAAGTGCTTGGATTTTCTTTTTCCTTTCAGCAAAGCAAATTTTCTTTTGCTCACTTCCCTCACTTCGTCTGTACTTGGAGAGTAAAAGCTAAAGTGTTTTATTACAGGGGCATTTGAAAGAAATTTAGATTTCCTTTTTTTTTTATTTCTTACACTATACTTTACCAGTATGTTCATGTTTTGTATTTTGCACCTTTTAATGCCAGGATTCACTTGTATGCACTTGCTCTCTGCTTAGTTATCCTGTATCCTGTCTTAAGAAGTCATCAGAAAAGGATTATAAAGGGATAAAAGTAGTTAGGCGTTTAACCCTTGTTACAGCTGTCAAATAAGCTGCTTTTGAGAAGTCAATGTTGCTGACTGAATAAATGGACATTTGAAATGTATCAAATAATAGGGTCTGTTTTGTTGTTTTGTTGTTATTTTGTTTGCTTGTTTTCTGTTTCTTTCTGTATTTTCTGTTCTGTTAATGTTTTTGTGCATAAATCACCACCACAGTGTCCAAACATACTCCAGAAGTATATTTCTGGAGGTGATTTACTAAGATGTTTAACAGCAGGCTGTTCATTTCCTTAGCCTTTCCTCAGGGGAAGGGGCCTATGCTGTGAAGTATATGCCTACTTCTTGTAGGGTTTTGTTATTTTTGTAAAGATACATGTTTTCTGATTTTTGCTTGTTGGTTTGTTTTTGCATAATAAGCATTGTGACGAATGCATTTTAATGTAATCTTTAGCTGCTCCATGTAAGTGAGCAGAAAGGGAAAACAAGGAAAAATTCTGTAAGCTGGGAGCCATGATGAGACAAGCAAGAAGTACTGGCCTTACCAGCAAAGGGTGCAAACCCACAGTATGGGAATGAAGGGAGTAAGGCAGGCTTGGTGCCAGTTGCCAGGGTCAACCAAGAGTCTAGATTGCAAGGTAAGTCCATTGTGAGGAGGCAGGTCCAAGGTCAAACCTGCACAATCAAGTCTGTAGGTCAGGGTTCAGATCAATGGGGTACATGGCCAGCCATAGGTGGGGCTATAATGCTGCTGAAGCATAGCTGAGATGAAGATCATACATGAAAGCTGCAAAAAGCAGCTCCAACCGAAGGCACTCAGTGGCATTCAGTGGGCACCTCCACCGAGGTTTCTTCTAGCTTTCTCTGTCAAGATTTCTCAAACAACTTTATTTTATTGGAGAGGCAGGCTTGAGCACAGGGAGCTAAGTTGGAACTGTGGTGGGGGAAGTGCAAGCCAGGTCCTAACAACGACATGTAAGAATTTCAGACTAGGACGTCCTTCAGCTTTCAAGACTATTAGGTTTACTCCTTATTTGCTATACTATTTCCTCACTATTCTCTTAGTCTCAGGTTTTCCTTTATCTTCTGCTTTTTTTTTTCCCCCTTCTGCCTTCTTTTTCACCCTGTATATTCTTTTCAATCATTCTACTTTTCATTTTTTCAGTTCTTTTTCTTTTTTTTTAGACTACCAGCATCCATTCCCATGTCTGTTCCCTTGTGGTATGCTGTAACCTACTGTTCTTGTCCATGTTCATGCACACCAAAGTAGGTAGAAGCAGTGAACACACACAGCAAAGGTAACTTTATGTAACTTTACCCAGGTGGAATTTAGAAGTGTAGCCTGACTTAGTCAGGTGGCTTCCTTTGCAGTCAGTGGAGAAAAAGACCAGTATCTTTGGAGAATGCTTCAGTTTATCTTAAGACATGTTTGAAATAGAAGCAGTACTCATAACATGCCTAACCTTTTCCACTGACTAAATTGCAAATACAACCAAATTTAAGTGAGATGTAAACAGTCGGTATAAAAGATCTTCCCTGTGACTTACAGCATACTGCACTTTTTAGAATGGGACAAATCTCTCTCATTTGAACTTGACTACAGGGCTTAGGGTTCAGAAGCTCTTTCTTGAGAAGAGATTAGTGCTCATGTTGAAATTAGTGCTCAAGTTGGCAAACAGATTAAAGAACCACTAGTCGTAGTGTGTTGGGTTTATGTGGCAAGGTTTTGGTAGCAGGGAGGCTGCAGAGGTGGCCTCTGTGAGAAGAGTCCAGAAGTTGCCCCATTTAGAGAAGGGCCAGTTTTAGCCAGCTCCAAAAGGGACCCACCACTGGCCAGAGCCAAGCTCATAAGCAACCTTGTTTGCACCTCTGTGAGAGCAGTTATAAGAAAGTGAAAAACCCTCTGCACAACAGCAGCTGGGAGAGTGAGGAGAGAGAAACACCCCTATAGACACCAAGGTCAGTGAAGAAGGAGGGAGAGCAGATGCTCCAGGCACCAGAACAATAGTTCCCTGTGGCCTGTGGAGAAGATCATGATAGAGCTGGATGTTCCCATGCAGCCCATGGTTTAGTGCAACAGAGCACATCTCCATGCTGCAGCCCGTGGAGGAGCCCACGGTGGAGCACATGGATCTGACCTGAAGGAGAGCCTAAGGAGAACCCCTGCCAGAGCAGAGTCTGAGCAAGAGCTGCAGCCCGTTGAGAGGAGCCCACACATGAGCAGTCTGGCAGGAGCTGCTGACTGTGGGGGACCCATGTTGGAGCAGTTTGCTCCTGAAGGATGGACCCCATGGTGCAGACCCATATTGGAGCAGTTCTTGAAGAGCTGCTGCTTGTAGAAAGCCCACGCAGGATCAGTTCAGGAAGGACAGAATCCTGTGGGAGGGACTCCATGCTGGAGCAGGGGCAGAGATTGAATGTGAAGAAGCAGTGGGGACAAAGCATTATGGACTGACTGCAGCGCCCATTATGCATTCCCCTGCACTGTTTGGGGAGAGGACGTAGAAGAGGGTGGATGGGGGGAAGGTGTTTTCAGCTTGCTTTTAGTTTCTCACTGTTCCAGTCTGTTAGTAATAGGCAATACATTATATCAATCTCTCTATGCTGAGTTTGTTTTGCCTGTGACGACAACTGTTGAGCAATCTCCCTGTCCTCATCTCAACCCTTGAGCCCTTTTCATCATATTTTCTCTCCCTTCCATTTTGAGGAGGGGGAGTGAGAGAGGTTGGGATGGAGTTCAGCCGCCCAACTGGGTAAAACCACCACACCTAGCCATCCTGTTGTTAGCTTTACGGGCTTAAAAAGGCTTTGTTACTTTCAGGAAGCATATGCAAGATGATTCCATAAAACAAAAGAAACTATGGGAGGGTAGGCTGCCTCATGGCAAGCCGGTGTTTAGATGTGTATTTAATAACACTGTGGAAAAGCTGTAGCTGGAAAAGAAAGGGATATGAAAGAGGCGAGAATGCCCCTGGGAACAAACTCATTAGATGACTGGGACCACTGTTAGTATTCTGTCACTAGTCCCATGAGTGATTTTCTAGTAGATAAGGGAGAAGACAGAGTATATGACCAGTGCTAACTTTAGCACAAATGTTTCTTTCTTCATTTTTTTCTGTTTGTCTCATTTTTCTCTCCTCAGACCTGTGACCAGGAGCTGAGAACAGGTGCAAAGAAGGAACGATGTCTTCAAGGGAAAAGCCTACTTCTGTGTGCACTTCTTCTCAGTACTCTCCTTGGTTTTACATTACTTATCACCTACATCATGATGACTTGTGGTCTAGGTATAATATGGGATATCCTTTTCCCTGCTTCCTCATACAATCTATTTGTAAGTCCCCTTCCTCTCCTATCTGCCTCCAATGCTTATTAGGCTTAGCATGTGTTTAAGAATCAGACTTTCAGAATCTTGAAGAAACATAAAAAGACACTGGTTGTGAAAAAGGTACATTCTTCTGCCTCCTCCTTGTGTCATAGCAGGGATATATCCCCACACTCCTCCTCCTCCTCTGCCTGCCATTTAATAAGCCTGGATTCAGCTTTGTGGGACAGCAGCATTATATTGTCAAGATGTCCTTGAGTCTCCTTGTCCTGGTCTCCAGGTTCTATGACCCTGTAGTAACTTTCAGGAAACTGGTGCAGAATTTGAGATTTTTAGCTCCTCATCCACTTCTCCATCCCTGACTTAATAAGTCTAGTCTGGGCTCCCCAGTAAACCAAGGATGCAGAACTACTGCAGCAAGTTCAGAGAAGGGCTACAAAGATGCTTAGAGGACGGAAACACCTGTTGTACAAGGATACACTGAAAGAAGGGGGCCAATTTAGCCTGGAAAAGAGAAGACTGAGGGGAGACGTCATTAATGTATATAAATATCTGAGGGGAGGTTGTCAAGAGGATGGAGCCAGCCTCTTTTCAGTTGTGCCCAGTGGCAGTATGAGAGGGAACAGGCACAAACCTGTTCCAGCCCCTGTTTTATGTTGGAAACCATTCATTATAGAGACCAAGGAAAGATATTGGTTAGTTTAGATCTTGCTTATTTTCACTCTGCATATCTCCTCCCATGAGAACTGCTGAAACCACAGAATGGAAAGTTTTACTTTGATTTACAAATGGCTTATTTAAAAATTGAGCTGATCTGATGTTGATACAAGATACTCTGACCCAAAATGAGAACACATACCCAGGGGTTCACAGCACCTTAGATAAGGGAAGGGGGGGGTGGGGAGGTGGGTGTTGATCCCCCTTTATCTAAGGAGGGATACAAGAAACACTAGAAAGTTTTTGTTCTGTTTTAAGAAATGTCATTTCTGGGAAATGTTTGTTTCCTATGCTTGAACATCTCCCTCTGTGTATTAAACTTATCTCCTTACTTTCTCTGTGCTATGTCCTTTTTTTGCTCCATTTGTTGACATCATCAGTAGCTTCTTATCATTTGGCCAAATCACTGTGTGCTGTTTCAGAGAAAGCACATTGAGAAGGCAGAATAATCCAACCTGTTACCACCTACATAGAATGGAGGGCACCACCTCTGGACTGACTACCTGTCTTTTATTTAAAGAATCTCCCTTACAAAGTGCAATGGCAGTCTTGCTGTGAAGTTAAAGACAGAACGTGTTGTTCCATCTTCAGCAAAAACTTACAAGGAATTCAACAGTCTGTATGCAAAAGAGTTTGTACCAAAAATAAATCTGGGGGGAGGGGAAAGGCATGTCCCACAGATAACTCCTCCTTTTTTTTTGTGTGTGTGGAGTTGTTCTCACTGCCACTGCTCAGTTCTCTCTTGTTTACTTCTGTCCAGGATCATGTGATGCTGAGCGGAGGCTTGCACTGTTGTCCAGACTCCTGAATTCTAGGAATGACACTGTAGACCCCTGTCAGGATTTCTACAAGTATGCTTGCGGCAACTGGGAAGGCAATCACTCAAGCAGAACCACAGAAGAGTCACGAAACGTCTTTGATATATTGTTGGAAGAAAACCAGCTTGTCCTGAAAAGGCTTTTAGGTAGAGAGAGATGGTTGTTATGTTACTTTCAGCATCTTCCTGAGTCAGAGCTGAGAATACTTATAACTGAGAGCACAATCATTCCTATCAGGGACTGAGTCCAGTCTCTTCATTTTCTGTTATTACAGGTACAGATATATTCTTGAGAGGTCATATTTAAATAGTTGCATTTCAAACATTTCAGTTCTCCTTGCCAAGTGTAAGAGATGGAAGTCACATTTCAAAATTCAGGAAGCTAAACCATTTTCCTACTGCCTTGTAAAAGTAGACCCCTTTTGCTGTGCATGTCTGAATGTGCACTCTGACCTTGTCCTGACTCCATGTGGGACCGAAACCTAGGTATGATCAACCTTTCTGTTGTGCTCCAGTCTCCATGCAAAAAAAACCCACATATTTGGTCTCAGGAAGAATCATAGCAAACACTAGAAAATCTCTTGCTTTGGGTTACTTGGCAAAGTGTAGATATATTTACTAAACTGCTCTGAAAGTGCAAGGTGATATTTTCTTACAACCTTCCTCTGCTCTAATACTGCCCATCTTTCTTTATTATCACCTTTATCACTCTTGTAGTTTTTCATATACTTTTTTTTTTTTCTCAGAGGCCCCACAGTTTGAGATAAGAGGCTCAGCTAAAGAGAAAGCAATCCAGTTCTATCGTTCCTGCATGGATACCCAAAAGATAGAATCCCAAGGAAATCAACCATTGAAGGACCTCCTAAATCAGGTGAATGTTTCTGCTACATCTTCTACATGCAGAAGATAATTCCTGTAGGAATAAAAGGAAAGAGTGAAGTTTAGGCCATATGTTCCTGCATGGTTGAATTTTGCTAGCATCTGGTTTTGAAACAAGCTTGTGGTTCACAGCCCGACTTCTAAATGATAAATCTCGATTTGAATGCTGTTTAAAGATTTGGCTTTCTGACATCAGGTACATAAATCTGCCCTCATGACCTTACATTTTACAACTGTTCAACAACCAAGACTGCAAAGAGGGATCACTTAATCTCAGAAGCTCTGTTCAATACAATTTGACTTACAGATCAGGAAACATCTTGCAAAATGGGTGAAATGCTTGTGTCTAAGATCTGAAAGCCATATACTACTCCAGGCTTCAGGAAAACTTGCCTGAAGAGGAAAATGCTTCTGTTGCTGTTCTGGGAGGTTCCTCCCAGTGCCAGGGAGAATTCCTGTTAGCAGACTGCAGTTATGCCCTGTCTCCAAGGCAGATGTGGAAACTTTCAGCAGAAGGAACAGTGACTGCAAGGCCACCTGAGTATCTGCTTGTCAGGGAGGAGGGACCCTAAATTCCTGATCTCTGTTTGTTCACCTGGATAACTTTAGAAAAATATGTCCTCTTCCCTCTCTCCCTCACTGCCTTTTTTTTTTTTCCCTGTGTACCCTGTTCTGTTGATAATTATCATTTGTTTTCGCTGTCACAGAATCACAGAATGGTTGAGGTTGGAAGAGACCTCTGGAGGTCATTTGATCCAACTCCCCTGCTCAAGCAGGGCCACCTACAGCCAGCACCTAGGACCTTCTCCAGATGACTTTTGAATATCTCCAAGGAGGGAGACCCCACAATGTCTCTGGGTAACATGTGCCAGTGCTCAGTCACCCACACAGTTAAAACAATGTTTTCTGATGTTCAGAATCTCTTCTGTTTTACTGTGTGCCCATTACCTCTTATCCTGTCACTGGGCACCACTGAAAAGAGCCTGACTATACTCTTTCCATCTTCAGACATTTATATACATTGATAAGATTCCCTTTGAGCCTTTGTCTCTTCAGGCTAAGCAGTCCCAGCTCTCTCAGACTTTCCTTATGTGAGGTGCTCCAGCCCCTTAGCCATCCCTGTGGCCCTTCATTGGACTCTCCCCGGTAGCTCCATGTCTCTCTTGTATTGCTGACCCCACTAGCCCAGTACCTGGACACAATACTTCAGGTGTGGCCTCACCAGTGCTGAGTACAGGGGAAGGAACACCTCCCTCAACCTAGTGATACTTTGCCTAATGCAGCCCAGGATACCATTAACCTTCTTTGTGGTAAGAGCACATTTCTGGGTCATGTTCTACTTGGTGTCCACCAGGACCCCCTACAGCTTTCCAGCAGGGTGTCCCCTGGCATGTACTGCTGCCTGCAGTTGTTCCTCCACAAGTGCAGGACTTTGCACTTCCTCTTGTTGAACTTTATAAGGTTCCGGTCAGCCCATTTCACCAGCCTGTCCAGGTCTCTGTGGATGGCAGCATGATGCTTTGGTGAATCAATCCCTCCTCGCAGTGTTATGTCATCTGCATACTTGCTGAGGACACACTGGACCCATCAGCCAGATCATTAATGAAGATGTTGAACAGGGCTGGACACAGAAGGGACCATTGGAGTACACTGCTAGTTGATGGCCTCCAACTAGACTTTGCACCACTGATCACCACCCTCTGGACCTGGCTGTTCAGCCAGTTTTCAATCCATTTCACTCATCTGCCCATACAGCTCATATAGCTTGTCAATGAGGATTATTTTGGAGACAGTGTCAAAAGCCTTATCGAAGTGCAGGAAGATAATACCCAATGACTCTCCCCTCATCCACCATCCAGCAGGGCAGTCATTTCATTGCAGAAGCTTATCTTGTTGATCAAGCATGACTTCCCCTTGGTGAAGCCATGTTGACTACTCCAGATGATCTTCTTCTCCTTCATGTGCCTGGAAATGATTTCCAGGTTTAGCCATTCCATGACCTTCCCAGGGACTGAGGTGAGGTTGACCAACCTGCAGTTCCCTGGGTCCTCCTTTATGCTCTTCTTGCAGACAGGAGTGATGTTTGCTTTCCAGGTACTTTTCCCAGTCTCTATGATCAATTAAAAGTTATTGAGAGTGGTCTCACAGTAATAACTGCCAGCTCCTGCAGCATTTGTGGGTGCATCCTATCAAGGGTCATGGACTCCGTATGTCCAGTTTGCCAAAATATTTCCTGACCTGATGGTCTTCCACCAAGGGTACATCTTCCTTGCTCCAGCCTTTCCTCTTTGTCTCTGTGACCTGGGTTTCTAGTCTTACTAGTAAAAACTCTGGCAAAGAAGGCATTCAGAATCTCAGCCGTCTTAATTTCCTGTGTAACCAGGTTCCGCATCTCATTTAGCAACAGACTCACATCTTTCCCAGTCCTTGTTTTTTCACTGTTACGCTTACAGAAGCCCTTCTTGTTGTCTTCAATATCCTTGGTGAAATTCAATTCCATTAGGGCTTTAGCTTTCCTAACTTCATCCCTGCATATTTGGACAGTGTCTCTGTATTCCTCCCAGGACACCTGTCTTTGCTTCCACCCTTTGTAGGCTTCCTTTTTGTGTTTGAGGTTGGCCAGGAGCTCCTTGTTCATCCACTCAGGCACCCTGGCGTTTTTGCCTTACCTCCTATTCATTGGGATGGACCATTTTTGAACTAGGAAGAGGGGATCCTTGAATATTAACCAGCTTTCTTTTTTTCTTTCTCTTTCCCCTCCAGTGTCATCTTGCAATTCATTGCTTTCCTTAAGTGAAAGTGACAGGTAGTTTTAAAGCAGGGTATGTAGAAATATTCAGGAGTTTCCTTGTTGCTATTTGCTCTGTTGTTTCTCTGTTGTCATAATGACTGAGTTCGTAGGAGTGAAAAAAGTGTTTGTAAATAAGAATCAAAAAAGTGTCTTTCTCACCTATGGTCATGCTGTCTATCATTTCTCTAGGTTGGTGGATGGAACATCACAGGCATAGGGAAAGCAAAAGATTTTAATGAAACTCTTCAGATTCTCATGGGCAGATACAACACCTTTCCCTTTTTCACAGTGCATGTAGGACCTAGTCCTTTTGATCCCAAGACCAATGTAATTCAGGTGAGTGGATTAAAGAAAGAGAATTATCAGGAAGTGCTGGGAATAAAGAGTCAGTAACACAGTTCATGAGATCCAGGCTTGCTCAAGTTCTTCTCTGAAGAAAGTTTTCATAAAATTTTCTGTAAACTTCATAATTTTATTGCATAAAAGACCCCTTAGTTCTGGAAATGAGGAGATGAGGAAGAATAGATTGCTTACTTTCACCTCTTCTGATTGATTGGTGTAAATTTCTTCTTTGTTGTGGAAGTGTCTGGTTCTTCACATGTTCACAGGTGTGGCTAGTAGAGCAGAGTACTCTACTAAAGTACTCTAAGTGTTAAGTGTCTAATACATTAGTATACTATTAATTTTGCATCTCATGTAGAAATATTTAACTGTGTGGTTTATATTTAAATGTCAGTCACCACAGATTTGTAATAAGATTGCAAATAAGCTGCAAAATGTGATAGATCCACAAAAAGTACCTAGCGAACATTTTTGAATCATACAAGCTATTTATTAACATTTCAAATGCTGTGACACAGAGACAAACATGGCCTATTTAACATATTCTTAACACTTCTAGTGTTTCTGGAAATAGCCAGATATTTGTCCTTTACTCCTTTTTGCAGATTGACCATCCTGAGTTTGAGATGCCACCTGAGAGTAAATTCAAAGAGAAAAAATATCTTGAGGTAACATATCAGAGGCTGAAGAAAGGTAAAAATAGCAATTTGGTATAGGGATCTCTTTGAATTTCTTCCTGATTCAGAGTGACCTATTTCCTTGAGGTATGGTTGGTGACCTCTAAAAACGTCACCAGATGGAATTAGTTATAAAATTGTCTACTTTTGTAAAATACTAGTTTCTAAAATGCTACCGATTTTAGATGCCAGTTTTAAAACTTCTAGTGTAGAAAGAGAATGTTACAATTTCGAGATATGATTGAGATATAAAATCAAGATAAGATTTAGTAGCTTAGTGGGTAGTATTGGTGATAGGAGGATGGTTGGACTAGATGATCTTGTAGGTCCTTTCCAATCTTGTGTTTCTATGATTTCTATGATTTCTATGAATTTTATTTTTTATTTACTAGGTAATATGAATCTGGGGCTCCCTCTATCTTGAATGAATATTTCAAAACTTTTTTCTTGTTCAAAATAAAGGCTTTATAACCTATTAACTTTGGTGTAGTTGGGGAGTAATTTTAAAATGTTTTAACCTAAGCTAGGGAAATAAGGTCTTTGACCATGGGAGTCATTGCAGCAAAGATAATTTCATCACAACTATCTAATTTTTCTGAACTGCATAAAAACTGAGCTGATTTCAGTTTCTCAGTCTGACTCTTTCAGAAGAGTCCTCAAAAAATAAACCCATCTAGCCATCACAAGTATTCCTGTGATAGCTCATGAACATAGAAGCAAGACTGCCATTTCCTCTCCGTCCAAAATACTGTATTATTGTGCCACTGTCTACTACAGCTCTCTTAACTTCAGAGACAGCAAGCCTGCAGCCCTAAAATGATTCTGGTATTTAAAGTATTTGTTAGCTGGGACAAATTAAAATTATTACCTTTTGAGAATTCACTGTTCTTCACTGAGAAAGGAGCTGTACTTGGCAAAGTGTATTCCACTTGAAGAATTACATGAGGATGTTGTGGTGAAGATGACAATTTTTGGGACAAGGGCTACATTGTTTTTGAAAGAGTGAATCTTATGTGGTCAGGATGGATGGATGGATGGATGGATGGATGGATGGATGAATGGATGAGGTGACTAACTTTCAGTCATGTTTCTCCCCCTGGTCATATGCTCTGTATTGCAGGTTCTCCGTGTCTATCTCTCATACCTGCAGAAACTGGGGGGGCTACTTGGAGGTCCACAGGATGGTTCCCCTCATTCCTTTTCCCTTACCTTGTCCTTCATCTCTAACCTCCAGCGTGTTGTTACCCCACTGCAGGAAAGACAGCAGAGGGGGATGCTGTTCTTTCGCACTACCATTAAGGAGCTACAGGTATCTATCTGTGCCTTAGAACTTGAGAAACACGATTACATGTGATGTTCACATTATGAAGATGCAGATCAAAAGAGATGTGAGCTACACTATTTAGATGCCCTTCCCTTGCAAATTACCCTTGGAGACTGTTGAAATTTAAATAACCTATTAACTTGCTGGCCCTTATTGATAGCAGTTGGAATTTCCGGGTCCCCAAATCCACTCCCCGCCTCCCCCATGCTGTTCTGATAAAATATATGTCTATTCTCCTTTTCTAATATAATCAATACCCACACCATAAAAACAGCTCAACTTGTTGAAAGTATCCATTACCAGTATCAAGGAGACAATCCCAGTTTCCCTAGTATTTCTTGACAATCTATTTAGACTGATAGCTCAGCATGTGAGCTTTGTTTTACTTCTAGGAAAAGGCACCTGCTATTGACTGGTTGTCATGTCTCCAGGCCCTCTTCCATCCTATGCCAATGAACCTCTCTCAGCCAATTGCAGTGCATGACATGGATTACTTAAGAGGCATGTCACAGCTCATTGAACGATGGCACAATAACAGGTAGGAGTTGTACAAATCTGTGGTTGAGGTTGTTCATGCCTTAAGAAATATTTATTTCCGATACCATAAGTTAATGAGTTGCAAGCCTGCTGTGTCTCTGTATCCACAGGTCCAGTGCTGAGGATGAGCATATACTCCCAATAGGCTTGCACATGCATACAACATATACGTACACATATAAGGAAATACATTGTCACCCACCCACCCATATAAACATGAACAGCACAGTCGGCCTGATCCTAGTCCTCCTCTGCAGCTGATCAGGATTGGACTACACTAGTGAAATATAAACATATTTATGTACACACACGATATAGATTACTGCAGTAGTTGGCCTTTGATATTCAGAATGTTCAGTAGCCTGCCCCAGTCCACCTGATCTCCACTGTTGCTGGCACCTGGATATGTGGGCCACTGAGACTTGCAGCCCTACTCTGGTTGCTGGTACTCACATATATTCTAGTTACAAATACACATTAAAAACAGATCTCTCCAGTAGCTGGTCCAAACTGTTGGTCTCTCCAATAGCCGACCTTGTCTCCCCGGTATCCAGTCCCATCCCCACAAACAAACACACCCACAAACAAAAATATTTAAAAATAACTTGATGAGACAGACTCTGGTGACCATGCACAGGACTCAACCAGACAGACATACTGACAAGACACAAGTTTACACTAGTCCATTCTCTCTTATCACCTTTCCCCTTAACTTTACTCCCTTTACTTAACTTTACTCCCTTTACTTAACTTTACCCCTTAACTTTAACTTTACTGTAACTCCTCCCAGTCCACCACGATCTGTCCCTTTCTCCACCTTTGGTGCTTCGTACTAGCATCCCATATTAAGTCTCACAGAATCCTACAGTCCCCTCAAAGTATCCCATAATAAGTATTGCCCAGTCATAAAGTGTTCTTTCCCCTTCTTCCCATAATGAATCCTGTATCCCAGTAGGTAATTATCTCTTGAGTCTTCAGGGTGTTCTTGAGTGTGAGTTTCTTTGGTTGACTCATGTCAGCGGCTTTCATAGCAAAATGAATGAGCAAATCATCCTCCTTTTGATAGCCCCAGGAGTAGTCCATTCAGGATACTTTGTTGTCAGTGTTCAGGTTACCAGGTTTCCTCTGCCTCAGATTACTCCTCTGACACTTGCCATGCCTCTGTGTTTATGGTGACCTCTTAACATCATAATCTGACTGTTGCTGGAAAAAAAAATTCACTATTGACTTTGTTCTTCTCTTAGAGTTATTCATGATTTTTGGCATTTCCAGCAAGCTTTTGCATGGTATCCTGTCCATATATTTGCTTTTAATTCATAAAATTGAATATTGCTTGCTGTTCAGTGCTGACTGGTTTCTGCTCATTTTTTTAGGTCCAGGGTTTTGATGGAATTACTGATTAAATATTTGACTTCATCCAGCTAGGAGGTGACCTCATCTTAGTGTGGGCTTTCTAAATGTCATGTTCCTACAGGGCCCTTCCCATCTATATGATTATTTGTCTGGTTGTGAATCTCTCCCCTGCCCTTGACAGTCGATTCCAAGATGCACGCTTGGAGCTATCTAAGATTCTTCATGGAAAAATGGGATCTAGAGTGGTGAGTTAGCTTTTAACCATCTTCACTTCCACAGCACGTACCTTCTGGATATTCTCTTGATTCCTCACCTGGATGGAGCTTCTTAGATCTGGGGAGGAGAACCACTCTCACTAGGCCAATTAAGGCTTCACATTTCTCAAGGAGTTGTAGACATGACACAAAAAAAACTTTCAGGTGCTAATTGCACTGTATCATGGGGTGGGAAACAATGTATAGATGGCCACCTTACTTCTATTTATTTGTTACAGCCAGAATATGAGTATTCATCTTGTGTGAATGTAAGTAGGGTAAATAATTCTTTGTTTTACTGTATTAAAGTTTTCATTATTCATGGCTGTCATTTTTAAATAACAACATATAAACTACTGACAGCATGTTTATTTATCTTTTTACTGTCTTCATCTTTCTGTCTCTTCCTCTTCACTCTCAGGTGTCTTTATTTCTTTCTGTATTCTTACAGATCCCAGTTGAGCGCTGGAAGAAGTGTTTGACTGATACCAGCTCTTTCTTTGAGCCAGTCCTAGGGCAGATGATTGTGAAGGAAATTTTCCCTCAGCAAACCAAGAAACTTGTAGGTATTCATCTTCTTAATCCGCAAGCAGAGCTCAGCTTTGTTCCTTCCTTTTTTGCCCTGCCAGCTTAGAACAGCATCAAGGCAGCAAAAGCTTTTATACCTTTTTATATATTCCTGTAGTCACATACTTCTCTTCTGTTTGGGGGAAATGTGTGATATTATCAGAACAAGAGCACTGTCACTGCTAGAATAATCAATGTTAAAATACCACTTAGAATCTTTATCTCATCTGTTAGCAAAGCTATGTGGACTGCACAAATACCTATGAGAACCCTGCAAGTGCATGCCATTTCAGTGTGTTTAACTGAAATGGCAGTTAGTATTCATCAGAAATCCTGAAGTATTTAAACAAACTTTTCAATCATAAAGCCAATAAGAGAATGGTGGGTGAGCAAGGACTCCATAATGTTTGTGATCAGTTTTACAGAAACAAATCAATATCAAAACATTCTGAGAGGATCCACAGTAAATGGAACACCTGCTGGCACTGTGGAAAAGATATGTGTTTTTACTTTGATGATCAGACTTTTTTTTTTTTTTATGGAGGGAAATTAGTGTAGGCATCAAGTTTTTTGAGAGTTTTCAGTGTATAAAAGTAACAAGGATAATAATAATAACTCCAAGAAAGGGTAATGAAAAACTAAGACTATGTACTGAAGCAAAAAGCTGAATAAGCAAAGCACAATTTTGTGAGAGAGACTCAGACTGCTATAACTTTGGAAAGGGAGACACCAATAAGAAATTCTTGTGTATATTTTGTGAAGTGGGACAATCATTTGGTCCATTCCCATCCCGAAAGGGATTTAATGAAAAGGGATTATGTTTCCCCTCTTACTATGATAGTCAAGAGGAAAAGGTGTGTGGGAAAGAATGATGACATCTGTGAGGAACCACTGGATGCCTAAGAAACTTAAGCCTAAACAGATATAGAAACTGCTATTTCTTCTTTCATCAAGAGAAGAGGAATAATCTCCCAACTATTGTATGGTTGAATTGCTGGAACATGGGAAGACAATAACTAGGCCTGAACAATGTTTTTCTGCAGTTCTGACTGTGCCTTCTATTCTCCATGGCAGGCTGAGGAGATGTTCTCTGAGATCCAAGATGCCCTCTACAGCCAACTGGATCGGTTGGAGTGGATGGATGAGCAAACACGTCAACAAGCTAAAGTTTTGGTGCGTGCAGAAGGCAGAAGTTACTGAGGCCAACCTTTCCCTAAAGTCTCTGGAGAAAAGTGGAAAGGGCCTATGTATTTCTACCTGTTTCTACAGGCACACCATTTAAAATAGGTTCCTTATACACACTAAAACCCGTATGTGGTTCTATAGGTGTCATCACGCACATGACACTGATACATAGGCATAGAGAGGCCACAGATACTGTGAATTAATGTAATGAGTTACATTGTACCTTCAGATTTACACATCTATAGAATTTTAAAAATATAAACTGAATTCCAGAAAACAGTGCTAAAAAAAAATAGTAGAACAGAATAACAAGAGGAGATGTCTTGTTGAAAAAGAGTAGTTTTAAAAAACGGCTGATTAATAGATCATATTTTTGCTTAGAAATAGAGTTTAAAAGGAACTTCCAAAATGTAAAACTCCCTGTTGGTCACATTTCTTTCTTTCTTTTTTTTTTTTTCTTTCTATTATGATTTTAGGTGTCCACGCTACAAGTGGAGATTGGCTATCCAGCTTACATACTTCAGACTGCCAAAGTGAACCTGGAATACCAGAATGTGAGCTATATAATGTAAACCTGTCCATCTCACTGCTGGCAGTTTACTTGTACCAACTGCTATCTTGTCTGCTGATAAAAGAGGCTATGACCTCTGAGCAATGCACATATCACTTTCTGAGAAGAGGTGGATCCAGACAACCTGTATCTATTGCTTCTACATTGTTCAGTGTTGCCTATGCTGCCTCCTACTGATTGTGACCTGTTTGTATGTTCTGTTTGGCTGCAGATAATGTTCTGGTCACATCTTAAATCAAAAGTCTTTTGAACTGGGAGAGGAAAAAAAAACAAGTGTTCCATTGGTTTGTCTTTTGATGAACCTCTTTTTTTGACCTGTGGGACTTTCCTCTCTCTCATACTGTCCAATTCATTCCTCTCTCATGCCATGTGACATTGACATTTCCCAACTCTTCCCTTAGCTGGAGATAAATGAAGACACTTTTTTCCTCAACGTGGTGGCTTGCTTGAAGACAATGAGGGAGAATTCCTACTCAAAGCTCCTTCAGCATCATTCACATGTTAAGTAAGTGTCAGATATTGATATGAAAAAAACAGACTACCTGAGGTTGGAAGGTAATTGTGGTGATCTCCTAGTCCAACCCTCCTGTTCAAAGCAGGATCTGCTGAAAGAGGTCCCTCAGGAGTGTGTCCAGCTGTCTGTCTATATCTCTCTTTTACTAAAGGCGGGAAAGGCTCTGGCAGAACTGGACACAGTACTTACAACAGTGGTTACACCAGTCCTGAACAAAGGTTCATAACCACCTCTCAACGTAGTGGTGACGTTTCTCCTAATGCAGGGCAGGATGATGTTGTCCTTTTCTGCAAGGGCACATTGCTGCCTCATCTTTAAAAAAGCCCTGAACTTGGCACCTTATCTTGTGTTCAGCATGAGTTCATGCTATCAAAACCACCACTGTTGTGGAGGGAATCCCAAACCCCTCAAAATGGGACCTTTTCTGCTTATTGTCATAAACCCCTAATAAAGAGGAAGAGCTGGTGCTCCTGGGCTGAGCTATCTGACAGCAAAGCATTGTGTGGAGGTGAATATTGGCAGGGACAACTCAAAGTCAGGACACGGATGCTTCTGAAGGCAGGGAGTGGAGATAGGCATACTTGGGACTTGAGGTGTATTTTGTGCAGGACATTACAGATGGTTAATAATTCTGACTTATTTGACAGTGAAATTGTGAAAGTGAATCTCTAAATGTATGTGAAAGCTAAGCTACTAGCTCTGTCTGTAAATGAGTGAAGGTTTGTTTCAAACACCTTTAACTCTAGATAATGTGAATTTCATCATTTTCCTTCATTGTATGAACAGTTGCATGGAGCAAACCATTTCTGCAAACCCAATGGAGGAAAGGAGCAAGGTATGAGGTACAGATTAATACATTCTCTCATTTCTGCTTCTAGCTGGCAGGTGTCCCCCTGGGCTGTCCATTCATACTACTCACTAAGGCACCACATGGTGGTCTTTCCTGCTGGAATGTTCCGCAGCCCTTTTTTCCACATGGATTTTCCCAGGTATGAAGGGGCTGCAAAAGTGGAAGCTGAATGTAGTCCTTTTGCTACACCATGTTTCCAGGAAGAATCTCAGTAAATGTGTCTTGAACCTCTATTTCCAACTGCATCCCAGAAAGATCCAGTATAAGGGGAAAAATAACTTTTTCTAAAGCCAAATGGATGTGGCTTGCCAGTTCTTCTCTATGAACTCTGACAGAGTGTGATCTTTCTCTGGAAGCAGAGAAAGGGTTTGCTGGAGCAATATTAGAATATAGGTGAAAGTAAGCTGAGCCAAGTGTATCATCCCAGAGCAAAGAGGTAGAAGTCTTGCATAGGTTAACTGCAAAAAAACAAAAAAAAAAAAAAAAAAAAAAAAAAACCACAATGCACCTCTGCCTTTCTTTTTCTAGATTCCAAGTATTTCTGCAATCTAATTCATAGAAATCCAACCCAGAGCAAATAGGAGCAACTTCATGTAAAAAGTCTTTTCAAATGGATCAAACACAGTTCTGTTCTTCCTTTTCTTCAAGAAACCTCCTCTAATTAGCAGACGTTTTTCATTCTGAGGCTTCTCCTGCAACAACGACACCTCAGTAGACTATACTTTCATAGTTGGGTTCTTTCATCATACTGAACAGTTCTTTTAAACATTTTTTTTCTGATATTAAAAGCACTTAGCTGACTGTAAAAATATTATCTTATGTCCTTTTTTTGCATGATAACTGACAGAGACTTGACATAATCCCATCATACTCCAAAGATAAATTCACACAGTGGGAAGAGACTGAAGTCTGAAAGAAACCCATCTCAGTTAAAGTAATTATTTTTTCCATGGTAATCTTCTGCCACTACTTGTATGACATTTGCTAGTATTTGCATTGTTTCATGAATTCATTATATTGTGGAGAATAGGAAAAGAATAATAGAAAAAAAATCCAGTTGTGTAGGTTTTTACATTGTTGTTCCTCTGAAAAAAAAAGAGAAAGTGTCTGCAGCTTCTTATTCCTTTTGTATTTGGTGTTAGTAAAATATATTTTTCTCACCGTCATTCCAGGTCAGTAGACTCATAAGTTAAACTTGTGTTGGCACATTAACAGTTGGTCAGATGATGCTCCAGAATTTAAATTTTACTGTCAAAAAGAATTTGCCAGTTCAGATAACTATGAGTATAATTTTTAAAACTAGAATTTGGCAAGACAGTTCAATCATTATAAGCTACAGAGTTTCTGCAAGAGCAACTCTAAAAGAAGATGAATTATCCTGTCCTTGTTGGTGTCCTAATGAGTTCCTGGTGATATAATAATGATACCCCATCCCTGGAAGTATTCAAGTCCAGGTTGCATAGGGCTTTGAGCAACCTGGTCTAGTGGAAGGTGCCCCCATTGGCAGGGGGGTTGGAACTAGATGATTTTCAAGGTCTCTTCCAACCCAAACCTTTCTATGATTCTATGATTCTAGACCCGTTCCATGCTTTAGCAGTGTTAATCAGTGCCTGTAAAAAAAAATAAAATTGTTTTGTATTATGGAAATCTATTTTAATTGTACTCATGCTTGTGTGACTGTAAATTCATTGCACAGAATGACAGAAATTCTTATTGGAAAGAACCTCTTGCTTGTAGTGAGTGGAAAGATTACCAGTGCTAGGCCTGAGTAATTGTAGTCAAGCCTTCATGATTTTAATTTGCCTTGCCAGTTTTATGTATTATGTTTCACAAGATGACTGCTGCAAGACTGCCTTTCCAACCATCCTGCTCTTGTATTTTGCCATTGCAGTTACTGTTTATGTAGCAGTTCAGCCAATAATGGGTAACTAAGGACATATCTCAACAGAGTATCACATTACAGTTAATAAGGGCAGAATTTAATTCGCTCTCTCTGTTATTAAGATGGCTTATTAGCTTGGAATGCTTTAATACAAGTCCATTGTGCAATTTCAAGCATTGGTAGAGTAATTTACATTTGTGTTCATATTTTTACAGAGTACCACATCTGGGAGGCAATAAACAGAAAGTGCTTCTCTGGGCTCTCAGAGCAGAATGCTTCTTTGCGGTCCACAATTGTGCTCAGTGGTGATAAAGAATGCTCACCTGTTCTTCTCTTCTTTTCAAAATCACTCTTTTCATGTTTGTTTTTCAGTGCTGTGAACTTTGGAGCTATTGGGGTCTTCATGGCACATGAACTTCTTCACGCATTCTATGGTTATGGTGGGTACCAGCTGCAGGGTGAAGCTTATCCTCTTTGTTTACTGTTCTAGGCCCCCAGTGGTAGTTTCCCTTTGGGGTTCTTCAATCCTGACCCCTATATCCATGTATACATACATTATTAAAGCAGGTGAAGCTAAGGAAACCCACTCCATACCAAATGAACTACGAAGAAAACTCAGTGTCGGGAATACAAGTGAACATCAGAAATAGCTTTACTTTCTAGGATATTTTTTTCCCTACAGTGTTGCCTGGTGGCTGTCCTACATGCAACAGGAGTGTGCTACAGAAATCTGTAGATTGCTTTGTTGAACAGTATGAAAGCTTTGACTTTAAGGTCAACGGTACTCTTACGCTCTTGGAGAATACAGCTGACAATGGAGGGCTTGCCATTGCTTACCAGGTATTGTAGTTTACTTATTTCTCTGATCTCATTTTTATGATCTCAGAGTCTCACCAGACAGCTCAACTGGCATGTCTTAAGACTGCCCTGTTATATCCCTGTCCTACATACTGCTCCAGTCCCAGATTTCTTGCATGTCTGTGCCAGTGCAGCATGTGCTTTGCATTTCCTCTGCTATTCCAAACATAGGTTCTCCACAGAGCTGTGCTTATAATCTCACTACCTCCATATAAGACCACTTCTCCCCTTCGCCTGTTCTGGGGTGGTCCTTTTTTTACTTCCCTAATTATGTAATGCATACAAAACACGTTATTATTTTATATTAGGTTATTATATATTTATGTTATACCTAAGGAACTAAGCTGAGATAAGAACTAGAATTCTGTATTGTGATAAAATTACTCCACTGTCATGTTTTCAGCAATATTTCCGGCTAGAACTCCTGCAGGAATTCAGAGGTTTAGTTAATTAATGAGTGCAGGGTGCTCTGAGTTCTCTGGGTGTCAGATGGTACTTGTTGCATTTCTGTGTGAAGAACTTTGAGACTGTTACAGGTACAAAGATTTTTTGATGGCATTCATAGCACCAATAAATAAAGTTTTTCAGATATTTGTGACTTTCTTTGAAAGTAATTTTCATTTTTTTCATAGTGTAGTCATCACATCTCTTCTGACCAGCTGTGTATAGTAGTGTCAGAAATTGGAAGCAAAGGAATTAACATTGTTATTCTCCCTTCTTACAGCTATTAGGGGAATGGCAAGCAGCCAGACACCTCAGAGTAAGCAGAAAGAGACACAAGCATGCTAAATATATTGAATATATACCAGACTGATATATTTAATTGACAGAAGACATGTTTCTTGGACACTGTCTGAAGGGGAGTTTATTATTAATTTTCTCTCTCCACAGGCCTACAAGAATTGGCTGAAAAAGCACAAACAGGAGGATTTACCCAAGATCGGACTTTCACACGACCAGCTTTTCTACCTCAGTTTCGCTCATGTAATGAATTCTAGGCTAGTCATGTGTCTCTCACTCTCCATTGTCTTCTACATTATTACAGTCTGTCCTTCTCAATATTCAGTCCTTTTTCTCCATTCTTCCTAGAACTGGGAATGATAGATGTTGTTGGTAGATTCAGAATCTTATTTAGAAAGCTAAAATTCACATATGGGGCTCTTAATCTGTCATGGATCTCACTGCAAACAAGATGCCTGTCTGTAAATATATCTTTTACAAAGCTCTGAAGTCTACCAAAATTAAGTTGTAGCAGACAAGTTGTGTCAGAGAAAGAAGACTTCTTTGTCATCCTCAGTACTTTTTTGCTACTCTGAGCAGTCTTACTAACAGAAAATGAAATTTTAGTGGAAAATACACATAGGTCTCCATCCCTTGCTCCATCCATCTCTTTGTCAAGTTATAAGGTCATTCTGAGTGACTGGTAGAGAAAAAAGTTTAGATTATAGATATAGTTTAGAGATAAAGAATGAGAAATACATGCACACATAGTTGGAGATTTTTGTGGGAACATTGTTTAAGGATTTGTGCAAAGTTGTGCAGTTGTGCAGGTGAGTTTTTTTTTCATCATCATGACATTGGATTTCTGTGCTCAGAAAGGTCATACCCATATTAATCACTGTAAATGTGCAAAAGGAAAAGTTTTCTCTATGTATTGGCATCAGGTCCACACAATATGTAGAAAAGCAGTAATTCAGTTCTGAAATTACAATAATTGGGTCTCGACACCAAGATTTGCATTTCAGAGGTGATCTGACAGCTACTACATCATTTGTTAATGAATAAAGACTGGAATCACAAGAGTGAAAATTCGGATTTTCAGTTGTAACACCAATTAAGTCACATAATCTTCCCCCCAGTATAGTAGTAATGGGATGTTGTGATGAGTGCTCACCTTTCCTAATGAGATATAATTCATTTTTGTTAATAAACTAAGTCTGGACACTTAGGCTACATCTATACTGTCACAGTAGGCCAACCGTAGGACACAGTAGGACCCAGTAAGACACAGTAGGACACACTAGGAACCTTGGAGTCCAAGGCTGCATGAACCCAAAATCCAAGGTGGTCTAAATTCATTTTGTTGTGGACTGTGTAGCTTAGAGAAAAAGCAGATGGCTGGTCAGATAGGAAAATTGGGACAGAGAAGTTTAGGAAAAGGGAAGGGAAAATAGTCATAAATTGTGGTTGTGAAGGGAAGTATCTGAACATTGTTGGCACCCATGAAAGTGGTTCTTAGTCTATTCCAGCAGCCTCAGTGGTGTGGAATGTGCAGAGACATGAAGACTTATGACTTATTTACATGAGGACAGTCACCCTGACTGACTTTTCTGTTTTACTTTCCTTCAGGCAATGTGTGGACACCAGGATCCCGAGGAATTACAGTCTTCCTTGAACACAGATCCACACAGTCCCTTGTCACTTCGCGTCTGTGGGCCTGTTAGCAATAGCAGGGACTTTTCCAAGCACTTCCACTGTCCCAGTAGATCACCAATGAACCCAGACAGCAAGTGCCACATTTGGTAATCTGTCTGGAGGAGGACGAATGATACAACTGCGGGAAGATGAAGGCCTGACCTGTGCAAGTGTGACCCATGGAGTCATACTCAGGGCCCATGGGGTGACATGGGGATTTTATTCACTCTTCTGCCTTCTTTTTCTTGATATCCTTTTCTTGTCAGTTTATGGTAGCAAAAGCCTCCAACTGAGCTCATAAGGGGAAAAGGTGTCTTCCCACTGCTCCCAGCACTGTCCCCCAAATGGGACAACTCTGTAGACCAGGAAGTCCCAAGGTAAAAGGTGACTAGCTAGTCTCTAGTGGGTAACAACTTCTGAGGAGTTGTAAACAGAAGTACTGTTGCATCATTAGGCCATCTGTTCAGTGCATTTCCCTGTCTACTCTAGCAACCTCGGTCATGTTGAATGGGCAGGGCAATATATTAGACTCCTAAGATTTGTTCATACAAGTTTGTCTCTTAGGAAAATTCTATGTGTTACTATGCAAACTACACATGTAAGTTACCAGAGAAAGAAGAATCCACTTCTATTCAATCTGTTGATAAGTAGTAGGGAAAACTTAGTGGCTGCATTTTCTAGGCTGGAAGATGAGTTACTAAATAATGAAGGTTACGCAGGTACTCCATAAAAAAGTATCCTCTTTGAGGAAAGTGAGACTGGGAGCGGAGAACTAATTCTCTTTCTGCTTTCTTTCTTTTCCAGCAAGATTCTTTTTTTCTTTCTTAGTCTCTGTTTAAGGTTGAGGATATGGTTAAGGGTGAAGCTTGGAACAGTAACAGGAGTTTCTAGGGATCTCTGAAGATCATTAACTTGAATATTCAGAATTCCAAGAACTTCTCTGCACCCAAACCAGTTTCTCTCATCCCTACAAGTTTTCTTATCCCTACATTTGTAAATATTTACCATCCAAAAAGAGGAGTTTGTCAGACATAGAATTTCACTACCTACTTGAAACTGAATTTTAGATGTTAATTTACTTTAGAGAAAAAAAAAGAGTAAGAAATAATATATTCTAGGGTAGCAAGAGACATGCTTAAAGCACATTCTCAAGAGCAACATATTAATTTCATCAATTTCAGGTTCTGATAATTTATATATATATATATATATATACATATATCAATCTTCTACACATTTTACCAAACTTAATAAGTATTCAAAACTCTCCTTTTTGCATACACTTCAAACTGTTCCGTTTATTTTACTTAATATGTTGTATGCCTGGGGATTGTTTGTAGAATAGATGATGGTAAGTGAAAACACCCCTTATCAATATAAGCATAACTACCATTATGGAAATCTTAATAACCGTATTAATCCTTTTGAAGTACTGACCAATGCAGCAAAGTATTTCCCAAGAGTAGACTGTTCAGAGATTTTTTCATTTATTAAAGACTAAAATATTAATAAAGAACATGCTTCAGGAAAAAAAATATACTTTGATTAGAAACTCTTTTTGGCCAGGTTTTGTTTCTTCATTCTTTATTTGTACAGTTCCCAGCATGACCAGAGTTTGTAGCTGAACTTCACTAATAATAAATAATACCTCAGAATAATGGGATTTATTTACCCATCATAAAAAATAACAAAATTCAGATTTTGTTTATCTTTATATTTTAAACAGTGCATACTATTCCTCTACTTGCTTAATCAAGTTTGTCCTACCGGCATGTTCAAAATGTTTGGTCTTTCTATCAGGTGCTATAATAATTAATTATATGCATCATTATACCAGACCTTGTGTGTATTATAGCAGTTATTTCACTGGACTGACACAACTTGGCTTCTTTGTTTATAATGTGTATAAAAAGCAAAGGCTCATCTTGATGATTTTTATTTTTATTTTTATTTTTTTTACCAGAATAGAACAGAGTAGTTCAGTTGGGGAAGGGACCTTCAAAGATCATCTAGTCCAACTGCCTGACCACTTCGGAGCTAACCAAAAGTTAAAGTATATTAATGAAGGCATTGTTGAAATGCCTCTTAAATACTGACAGGCATGGGGCATCAGTCCCCTCACTAGGAAGTCTGTTGCAGTGTTTGAACACCCTTGCACTAAAGAAATTTTCCTAATATCTGGTCTGAACCTTCCCAGGTGCTGCTTTGGGCTGTTCCCTTGTGTCCTAACGTTGGTTAACAGGGAGAAGAGACCAGCACCTCCCTCTGTGCTTCCCTTGCTCAGGAAGCTGTAGAGAGCAATGAGGTGGCCTGTTAGCCTTCTTTTCTCCAGACTAGACAAATCAAGTGTCCTCAGCCTCTCCTCATAGGACTTGCCTTCCAGCCCCTTTACCAGTTTTGTTGCCCTCCTCATTCAACTATCTTACTATCCTTTTTATATTGTAGAGACCAGAACTGCACGAAATATTCAAGTTGAGTCCACACCAATGCTAAATACAGCATACGAATCATCTCTTTTGACTGGCGGGCTATGCTGTGGTTAAGGCACCCCAAAATGCAGTTTGTTCTCTTGGCTGCCAGGGTGCAATGATGCCTCATGTTAAGCCTACTGTCAACCAGCACTCCCAAATCCCTTTCTGCTGAGCTGCTCTCTAGCCACTCTTCTTCCAGTCTGTACCTGCGTCCAACATTACTCTGTCCCAGGTGCAGAACCCAGCATTTTCCTCTGTTGAACTTCATGCCATTGCCAATTGCCCAGTCCTTCAACCTTTCTAGATCTCTCTGCAAGGCCTCTCAGCCTTCCAGAGAGTCAACAGCCCCTCCCAGTCTAGTGTCATCAGCGAACTTGCTGAGGCTGCATCCAACTTCTGCAACCAGATCATTGATAAAAATGTTGAACAGGACTGGCCCTAGAATTGGGCCCTGGGGAACACCACAGGTGATTGGCCATCAGCCAGATAACTGGCCACCACTATAATCCTATGAGCTCTACCATCGAGTCAGTTTATCGCACAGAGTAGTGTGAACCTTTTCATCTCAGAGTTGAAAAGTATGTGAGAAATGCAAGAAGGGAAGTCTGGCTTAGAAAACAATTGCATGAGCCCTTAATGAATTTATTGGTTATTTTTTTCAAGGGGAGAAGAAAGAATAAGCACTTTCAATATGTGCACAAGGTCTCTCTCCTTTTTTTCTTAGTGTTGTGGATTCAGTGGGATGTGGGTGGTGAAAAGAAGCCTTGCTGCCTAGTAGGTGATCTTGAAACACAAGTAGATGTTCACATTGCCATCATCCGTGACCACAGCAATGATTTCACACTTTATGTCGTGCATTGAAGAAACAGCACAATGATGCTAATGTTCAAGAAAAGGGACTGATCCAACAGCAGATCCTTCACTGCTGAATTCCTCAGTCTCTGATAGTCCTCCTGTTGCACCATATTGATCAGCTCCATTCCTTCTCCCGTAGACGAGGCCACAAATGTTTCTTCCATTTGCTCCCAGCCTGCAGCTAGAGATAAGTATGGACAACATAAATTTTCTTCTTTCTCTCATTTTGTATTAAAATATCCTTTTGGACTCTTTTGAACTTTGAGTCATTAGCTCTTTTCTCTACCTGCTTTCTAAACTTAAGACTTCACTTTACCCTTACTGCGTGTCCGTTTTCTCCTTCATACTAAGGAGCTTTTCATTTACACCACTCTCTGTCTGCTTCCCTTGGTCTTTCCTTGGATTTATTCTTCTCAATTCTGTATGTGTTCCTCAATGCTCGCCCTCCCCATAGTGTTCTCATAATTTGCAAGTGTTTTTCCTCGATGTGTGTGGATATGTCTGTAAACCTGGCCTGAATTTCTCTCCCTCTGCCCTCATAAGTTCATGCCATTGCTACAGGGTAGTAAGCTGTCATCGAGGAGGGGGAGACCAACTTTATTGCTGTTTTACCAGGGGAACTGAGGTACAGTGAAGCAAGGCATTGGAAGAACTGGGGACTGGCATCTGGATTCCAGTGGTTTGAGACTTGCAGGATTTATTTTTTTCCATCTTTTCTCAACACAATCTTTCCCATTCTCTTGTTACAAGTGTGCTTTTCTTCCACTGATTTTCTCTTCCCTCCTTTTCACACTCTTGCATTTGGGCAGTTTCCCCATTTCCTTCTCAACACACCTTCTCCCTGACTCTTGCATGTCTTGCTTTCTCTCTTCCTGTGCTGGCCCAACTTCTCAGACTTGTTGTCCCTGAATTACTGCACTTTGATCCTGTTTCCTGGGTATGCTCTGTATGGGTATGCTTACTCATTTTTCTGCCTCAATTTCATTGCTGCATGGGAGACAGCAGAAAAATGACCAGTGGAACAAAGAGACAGAAGGAGGAAAGAAGAAAGAGAAGCTCAGCTCAGACCTTCTCTAGGAAGCAATACTTGAATGGTCAGCATGTCACAAGTTCCTTCCTTCCTTCCTTCCTTCCTTCCTTCCTTCCTTCCTTCCTTCCTTCCTTCCTTCCTTCCTTCCTCTCTCTCTATCTCTCTCTTGTCCTCTTTCTCTCTTTCTCTCTTTCCTTCTCTCTTTCTCTCTCTCTTTCCTTCTCTCTTTCTCTTTAAGAGTGACCTATTGTCACATTGGGAGGAAGTGATCACTTCTGAAAAAGATGGGAGAACTTAAAGAGAACCACAATTCCAAAGATAACAATTCAGATAAAGGTCCAGAGCCATTGCCTTTTCCAGGGCACCGCCAATCAATTTTTTTTTGAGGAATTAAGGACAGCAATTACTGACTTGCCACAGGGTAATTTATTTTAGATACTGCTCTCTCAAGCACTGATCTGATTTTGCAGGGAGTTACACATTAGGAACACTTGTTTCTTATCACAGGTGGGATCTTCTAAGAATTATTTTCTCCTCAGAGTTTTAACTCTTGCCTCAGAGATTCTTAAAGAATTTTTCGTTCCTACTTCCACCATGCTCTGAGGAAGCTCAGCTTTGAACAAAGTTTCTGCTTTCTTATGGCACTACTTTGAGAAACCTCCAGTTTCTGGGCAAAAACTTTACTATTACAATCCATTCCATTAAATAAGAGGTGGCATGAGAAAGACTGTAACCACATTGGCCAATGTGACTCTCCAAAAATGAGTATCGGAACATTGTACAAGACCAGTGCAGAGACCAATAAAAAGGCTATTGCTTAAATGAATAAGAGAATTCTTGCCTAAAATATGACTTTTGAAATATTTTATTTTGAAAATTACTTTCCCCCTACTCTTCTTCCTTTGTATCTTCTTCCTTCTTTCCTTTACTGTACTTTTCCCTCTCAGTGGTCATCCCAGATTCTTTCTTTCATCTTTGCACAGCCATGACTACACTAATAGGCCCTAATATCCCTTACCAGCCTGACCTGGAGCCCCATCTTCTGCCCATGGTTCTGGGAGCTTCATTTAAGCTCAGGCCTGGGACTCCACTCCCTTTCTGGGGTATGCTGTAAGTAAACCTATCTCCAGCTCCAGCTCCACCTTATCTGTTCCTGGACAGGGACCCTATTATTCTGGCTCCCAACTTGCAGACTGACTTCTTGACTTGGCCTTGAATGTGTCATCATTATGGACTTGCCTGGCAGACACTGGAAGGTCTGACCCTGGTTAGTTTCATTTGTCCTGATCTTTTCATCTCCAGCTTGACCATTGATCTGCCTCATGATCATGGACTTGTCCGATGATCTATATCATTGACTGACCCTTACTATCATTCCAGGCCTGCCTTGCTTGCCTTGCTGAGCATGCACTTGTCTACTGGCTCCTTGTCCCTTAGAAAGCAGCTGGAACTCAATGAAAATTAGCTTGGGTTTTCCTGAGCCCTAAGCTGAACAACATGGAGCTGCACCCACCACTGAGCAGAGCCTATGATCCCTTCTGAAGGATCAGCTTGTTTCTGGTCACTGATGTCTTCAGTGCCCATCACCTACCCAGCCACCAGGGCTTTGAGTGAGGCCCCCTGCACCCCTAGGATGCCCAGTCTCTTGTGCTCCCCAGAGGTGGCCTGGACCCTTCTTTTCAAGCACACTGAGCACACACACTGGGCTTTAAGTCCCCCATATGCCATGTCCACTTCCCAGGTCCTTGTCCCTTTTCCTGGCTCTTCACCCTTGGAAATTGCCCTGTGGCATCCTGTAACAATTAAATCATTCTGCAGCCTGTCCATTCTAAACCCTCACTCCATAAGTTGTGAGGCGGACCTACTGAGAATGCAGGCTGCAGTCAGGGCTGTGAGTGAACTAAGAGACCTTAATGGTCCTGACTTGCCTAAGCTTGTGCATCCACCCGCATCTTCTCTGCCCTGCAGGTATTGTTATCACACTTGGTGGCTTCTTGCTCCTTAGGGAGCAGCTCCTCCCCATCATCCTTTCACATCACTTTTCACACCTCTTCTGATTTTGTCTTTGCAAAACCAAGTTTCTGTGTCCATACCCCATCTCACCTTCTGCCTTTCTTACTCTCAAAGTCTCCTCTTTCTCATTCTCCCACTTCAACTCATCTTCTCACCTGCTGATGGACTGTTTCCTTCTTGCTGTTTCTCCTTGGCTGTGTGAATCATGGTCTGGCTTTCCAGTGGTATGAAGGCATTGGAGAAGATGAGGCAGTAAGTGGCAAGGAGCATAGACACCAGACAGATAGCAAATCTCAGGGAAACCATCAGGGTTGGATTACTCCTCATCCAAATCTCTTGTCCACTTGACACACTTTTGTTCCTCACCCCCCTTCAGCTAACAGTCAGAATTTCCCTGGCATCACAGCCTTGGGACACATTGTGACATCACTGGGCTCTTCTGATATACAAAGGTGCTATACACTTTCAGGCAGAAACACCATGGACTTTGCCTCATAGTTAACTAACGACATCCTAAAGCATGAAAAGAGTGTGAAAGCTTTTAGGAATCAGTGAGAGTATGTCTTCCTTCAAAGTTAGAAAGAGAGAAATTGAAAGGGGTCTACATTTGATAGGACCATAATAATAGAAGGTCACCTAATATGAAATATCATGTTTCATCCTCAACATTTCTCTAGCCACTCCTTTCAAGAAGTGCCCAAGGTAACTCTGAAATTGGAATATATATCTATATAAATAGATAAATATAAGACTGGTACAATTGAAAGGGAAAAGAAGATATACTGTCTATTACTTATGTGTATTTCATGTTCTTTGGGTCTCTCAGTTGAGAAAACAAATATTAAAAAAAAATAATCAGAATTATAAGCATGTGTTCTTAAATGTCCTCTAGATGGTGATCTAACAATATCAAATGCAGGAACAGCTGTTCTTACAAAGTACCTGTTCTAGAGGAAAACAAACAAAACAAAACAAAACAAAACAAAAACCTCATGTCTTATTAACCCTTGCCTTTCACCTTGCCAGACCAAATTGCCATTTATAATGGAGTCTCAGTCTGGACTAAGTTTTGTCTAGGACTTGAATGATAGCTTTTCACCATGTAGCCTGTGGGATAATTCTCTAATTATTTTCAAACTCACATTTAACCCCAACTATCATTTACTGTACCAAATATCTTCCACAGTTCTTGACTTTATGTAGAGTTTTATGTTACCAGTGGCTTTTACTATTAATTAATTAATTTATTTATTCTTTACTATTAGTAATGATCTTTATATTCAAGACCTATTTTTTTTTTTTCCTGAGACGTTCAAAGCCTGTCTGGAATTTAGGCATGTCAGGAATTTAGCTTGTCAAATCAAGATAATAATTCTCCCAGGCCTATTGAACTCACTACAGAAGTAAAAATATACAAGTATATTTTATATATATATATATATATATATATATATATATAGTGATTTGCAGACAGTGAAATCTCTGTACCAGGTGGTGAGCTTTGGTCATCTTCAGCTTCTTGTTCAAAATATTCAAGTGTGGTTGTTTTTTTGTTTGTTTGTTTGTTTGTTTTTTCCTTTTTTTTCTTTCTTTCTTGTATTTTTTTTTATTCCAGCTAATCTAAAAAAAAAAAAAAGATTAATCCCAGAAAGCAATTATTAGAATACGATTTCAGGAACTTAAAATCCTTTTTTTTTCTTTCTTTTTTTCTTCTTTTTTCTTTTTTCTTTTTTTTTTTCCAGAAATATTTATTAAATTGAATGGTTGAATAATACATAGATGTATAAATTTGTCACATACTGTCTCCTACAGTGGGCAGTGGTGTGTGATAAGGAGTGAGATCAATATACCATATATCAATAGCAATATACTCAGGCCTTAACAGATCTCAAGACACAGCTCATAAGACAGAGTAAGAGGGAGTGGGACTGGAATGTGGAATTTTCAGTTCTGCCATGTGACTAGTAAAACAAGGGGCATGCTCCCTGTAGAGATCTCTGGGTCTAAAGGAATCTGTACCCAATTCAGTGCTAAGATTGCATATCAAAGGTGTGCATTCCTCACAGGGACTGTGGAATATTTTCAAGTCCTCACCAGCACCTTTATTTAACCAAAGTGGATAAGTAAATAATCCCAGATGTGGAAACTCATACTCCTGCTGAAGTCATGGCATTCAGGTCATGGTATTCATTCTGGCATAAATCTGGGCTTCTGCCTTACCAGGAGGATTCTGACATGGGACACTTGCTTCTACATCTTCTGTTGTGCTGACACTAGTGTTGCTGTGGCACAGTTAACCAGACAGATTAAGTGACAAAAATGTTTTAAATACAGGCATTTTGCTAGATCACTTTTCTAATGGGTGAGTTTTAGATCCAGATAACTATGTGTGAAGTGGAGCAAAGAGTGGCCCGAGTCCTCCAGCTGCTCCAGCACAAGGACCACTCCTGTCCAGCTGCTGCTGCTCACCCTTGTGCTTGGGGGAGCCATGGTCTCTGCCCAGACTGAGGGGGCTGCCACTTTCCTTTTCGTAGGTTTAACCAGCAGCAAAACTGAGCACGTATCCCAGAGACGCACAGATAGAGACAGGACACTGACACAACCGGTCATACAGGCTGTTGCAGCCAAAGACTGCCTTCAACATCACCTACACTCAGGACTTACGTAAAACATAGACATAGACAGCACCCTTCCTCCTTTCCAGCTGGTAGAGTTAGAAGTTCACTGCTGCAGGCACACACAGAGTTCTCCAAGTTCATAAGCATACATTTGCAGATCCTTTGAGTACCGTCACAGTCCCTCTGTCTGCCCAGCACCCCGGCCCAGATCCCTGGCCTCCTACCCCCTTCATGGGTCACCTACTTGCCAGCTAGTCCAATTTGAAGTTCAATGCAAACAAACATGCACTTACACACTTGCCCCTCATGCACACCGCATTCACAAGTCCCCCTGGGCATATCAGCACAGATCCCCTGTCCACCTGATTCCCCAGCCAAGGACTCACCAACTAGTCCAGCTTGAAGTTTGCTAGCAAATACATGCAAACCCCCTCACACCCACCAGGTCTGGGGAAGATACAGACACTCTACCCCTAGACCAGCAGCCAGCACCAGGCACACAGGCTGTGATCTGCAGCCCCAATCCAGCCCCTAGTGCGGAGCTCACACTTACTTCACTCACACTAATTTGTATAATGTAGATTCCTCTACATTATAGGTCTATCTTCATTAGATTAATTCAACTGATAATGAAAAAGCCTTTAACCCAAATAACTAAGTCAATGATCAAACAAAATTAGATCAATACATTATTTTAGGGGTAAATATGTCTAAGAGAAAGGTAGAGTTATAACTAAGAAAGGGATAGTAGCATTTAAGAAAGGAAGCTGGGGCTTTTATCAGAGAGAATGAGTAAAAAAGATCCTCTGGAGGTGGGGAAGGAACAGAGAATGTAGCTAATTTGAAGTTGTTGGATATTGCATCTAAATTGGACATATTTTGAATACAGTTTTTTGTGCTTGGGCCTGGACATTAGGTAGGTTGACATCACTTCCTGCCTCTGAATAGGTTTAGCTTATATGCAAAATCTTGCTCCATATGGTCTTGTCCTTTTCTGGCATCATCATAATCATTTCTGCTTATTGTCAGGGGGCTGGACTGGACAACCAATTCCTGTCTAAAGCTATGCTTCTCTAACTAGACCAAGAGATACAAGTGCATTTCTGTAGCTAATGGAATGGACTCAGTGAAGTCCAAATACCTGCCCTTGTATTCCTCTGAAGAGGGGTCCAAGGTAGAAAAGAACAGTGACTATGGATTACCCTGTTCATACTGTAGATCCAGAAGGGTGGGGAATGAGCAGCCTATGAAAGGGATGATGAAATTGAAACAATTGGATAAACCAGAGTTATAGCAATGATAACTCATTCTAGAAAAATTGACTCAATATTTCATGTTTTCCTTACTTAGTTAACTCTGCAACATGACCTGATATGAGGTGCAAAGACAATCAAAATATCAAGCCAGTATAGTTCATTGGCCACTGCTCTGAGATTGGCCTGAGGGACAGGGATAAGACAAACTAGTTAATGTATGCTTTCTCTCTCACCAAGTTGAAAGAGCTGGTGCGTGAAATCTAGTAAAGCAGCTCTCCGGTCCAGTGAAGCACAGGACCATAGGCAGCACCAGGAAGGTTATCACTGTCTGCATCAGATGACTCCTCTGTGTGAGGTCAAAGCCCCACTGCATTTGTAATGGGGGGGTGGAGGAGGCTATAAAGTCATTCCCAAAATGGAGCAGTGAAGGCCTAGAGGCAAGAAGGAGCCAATGAAGGGAAGAAAGGAAATGGACTGAAAGATCATAATCAGTGAAATTCTGCATCCTAACCTAAGGCTGTATTTCTCACAGGACAGTATACTGCCAGGCAACTAAAGCCACACCCACTGGCTGATTTTGATGCCATGATCAGAAAACTGATAGAGATGGAGAACATGGGGACACTCCAGACTGTTATGGGGGACTCCAAGGACATGACTGAAGCATGTCCTTCAGAGAACCCAGAACTACAAAAGCCAGGTAATAGGGTAAGGGTGAATGGTACAGGTAGAATTGCATGAAGAAATCAGAACAGAAATACATAGAGAGATGCAGGGCAGGACAGAGAGCAATTGGCAGATTTATTAGTGGACCATAGGGAGGGAATGGCTGGACATCTGTAAGACAGGAATGATGGATGTTGGAAGTTGTGTGTTTGAAATTAATGAAGATCAGACCATAAACAGTTGTGAGTGTAGGCAGGCAGGAATCGTGGTGAAGTAACTGCTGACAGTTCTACATTATGGCGACTGATCTGCTGTTGCAGGGAATCAACAATTGCACTGCAAATTCTGAGCAACTGGCTCCCCTCTGGCAGACAAGTTCTTTACATTTTTCAGTCATGCTTACTATAAGAATCACAGAATCACAGAACCATCTAGTTTGAAAGAGACCTCCAAGATCATCTAGTCCAACCTCTGACATATTAATGACAAGTCCTCCATTAAACCACATCACTAAACTCTACATCTAAACATCTTTTAAATACCTCCAGGGATGGTGGCTCAACCACTTCCCTGGGCAGCCTATTCCAATGCCTAACAACCCTTTCAGTAAAGAAGTTTTTCCTAATATCCAACCTAAACCTCCCCTGGCGAAAGTGGCAAGTGGTCTACTAGAAACTGTTTCTTCATGACTCAACGTGCATTACACAGTGAGACACACACTCTCTTTGCTTTTTCATGAAGAATTCAGTTTCTTAGGTCATCAGCACATAGTATACCTAGAGGGATGAAAAGGAGTGGAAACATGGCTCCAGACGTGTCCCTTTTTAACCACTAAAGTTGGATCCTGAAAAATGAAGATACCTTGGTTTTTCTAACACAGCAGATACCAGCAGCCAGGTGGTATCATCCCATGCAAGAGATTAATATAACATTATTATCGTAGAGGTTTCATCTATTTTACTATGGCACAGTAAAAAAAGTTTCTGAACTGGGAGTGATGGCAACAATGGATGCTTTTTATTTCAAAAAACCGTGCAGATTAGATTTCCACTGAATCATGGACAATAAATGTCACTTTCTTTTCTCACTCTCTGTTTGTAAGTTTTCTGTTTTAATCTGCTATTTTCTTGATTGCTGTTAATTATTTAAAATAATAACAGTGGAAATATACACGAGCTATCTAGTGTGAATTTTGGAAAAGGAAATGAGACTGTCCACACAGCTTCAGACTTGGGTCTGCCTTTCATAGTGGCAGCAGCCTTGAAAATTATACAATATTTATAATTTGTGCTGAAGAAAAGTAGCTTGGAGGTTATATTAGATAATAAGCCAAAAGTAACTTGAAGACTTAGAAATATGTTCAAAAGGTTACCGAATGATTTGACTTTGGATTTTGCATGCTTAAGGCAAATGGTAGGCTGTAGGGCCCTAAGCCGTCTCACTAAAATTTAGATGTTTAATTTTTAGGTGTTCAAACCTGTAGTAAACTTAATCCTCCTTAATACCAAGTGAAGAGAAAGTATCACCTCCATGGAATGATGTTTCCCAACCAGCTCAAACACCTGTATCAATGCAGGATAAATTACTTTATAGACTAAATCAGACTTAACTAGTTTTTAACTATCCAGATTGAAGTGAGATGAGCACCCCTGCTTGTCATTTTGAAGAAAAAAAAAAAAAAGAAAAAAAAAAGAGAGAATTCGGATCAAGGAGAAACTCCACATCTGGGAGCTCCTAAAGCTCCTAAAGCAAAGTACTCCACTGCTAGGCCCCCTCTCTTAAATGGATGAAGAAGCTGGTGCCTTTTTCAGCAGCAGAGGAGTCAGCGTAGCGTAGAGAAAAAATATTCTCCCACACAACAACTTTAACTGTCGAAGCATTTTTCTCTCTGCCATCTCAAGCCTCACAATCACTGGATAACAAATCAATTGTCTTTCTGACAACCATCCACCAACTCCTTATGCTATCAACAAATGTTGGAATCTCTTTCAGAGTTATCTAATTAGATTTGTTTTAGACTTCAAACAACCCTAGTTAGGCACAAGATAAAACAAAGAGCTTCAGCTTCTTACACTTACTAGTTCAGCCACAATTGTTATGCAAGTTCTTCAGAAAATTAGTAAATTATTTATAAGGTTGTAAGAAATACAATATGGGAACACAATAAGGTTTGCCTTCTGTTCTCTGAATATGATTGTTTAACATTTTTATGGTTCCTTTATTTTAGTAATGAAATCTAGAAAATCACTTATTAAAAAGCTTGCAAAATTCAGGGACTCAGTCCAATATACAGTATAGGCTTTGAAGGTCTTGCTGCAGAAGGCATTTTAGTGCTTGTACAATGCAAGTCATTTTAATTTTCCATAAAATCTGCATATATCCATCCCTCTGTTTTTGATTCAGCATCAGTAAATCATAGAGTCATGGAATGGTTTGGATCGGAAGGGACCTTGAAAATACTTAAAGTTTCAATCCCTCTACCATGAGCAGGGACCCGTTCCACCAGACCAGGATGCTCAAAGCCCCATCCAACCTGGCCTTAAACAATTGTAGAAGGCCACCAGATTTGTCAGGTATGATCTATTTTATTGAAGCTATGTTGGCTGCCATCAATCACCTTTTCATTTTCAATGTACCTTAGCATAGTTTCCAGGAGGATCTGCTTCATGATCTTGCCAGGCACAGAGGTGAGACTAAGTGGCCTGTAGTTTCCTACACATACCTTTTTTTCTTTTTAAAAGTGGGGGTTACGTTTCCCCACTTCCAGTCAGTGGGAATTCTGCTGGACTGCCACAACTTCTCAAATATGATAGATAGTGTCTTAGCAACTACATCTGCTTGTTCCCTCAGGACGTGCAGAAGTATCTCAGCAAGTCCCATGGACTTCTGCTTGTTTAGGTTCCTTAGCTGGTCTCGAACCTGATCTTCTCCTACAGCACGTGGTTCATCATTCTCCCATTCCCTGCCTTTGCCTTTTGGGACTTGGGCTATGTGGCTAGAGCACTTTCTCATGAAGACTGAGGCAAAAAAGTCATTGAGTACCTCAGCCTTCTCCATATCGTAGGCAAGCAGGTCTCCCATTTCCTTCTGGAGAGGGCCTACAATTTCCCTGGTCTTCTTTTTATCACTGATGTACCTCTAGAAGCCTTTCTCATTGCCCCATGATGTAGATATTAATGTTTTCCTTCTTTGGTGAAGTGATTGAAAGTCTATGAAGAAAAGATACAAATTCATGTTTATTTAATTAAATATGTAGTAATTATTATTTAATAAATACAGTAACTTAATATATATCATGGCAATGGAATGAGGCCTCCAAATGGATGAAAGCTACATATACCTAGGGTTCTTGGAAATGAGAATGTGAGGCAACTCTTCATGTCCTTACAGAAAGTGAAGAATACAGGCATGGTATAGTTGCCACGGGAATGCAAAAACATTAGTTTCATTGTCAGGGCCTTGCATTCCTTTCTCCTCAGGCAAAACATCAGTGACATTCTTCTGACATGCTTTCTTTATGAATGGGCAATTATACTAGATTTTGTCTTAATTTCTCTTGAACCTGCTCCAGAGTTGACCATATGATGTAGTTATTCATTTGATAAGGTACACAAATCACTGATGTAATCTTCCAGGCTGTAATTTGGTTTGGAGTAAACAAGGGTTGTACAATGACAAGACAGAGAGCCAAGGCAGTTAAGCTGTTTGGAAGAAAGACTGCGAAGGTTCACTGCTGTCAGAAGTGTTACTATGTACTGCCACTGAAGTTGCATGATCTTTACCATGCAATACATATCAGTTGTTCTTAATAGCAAAGAAGAATATTTAGTGTTCAAAGAGCTAAATAAGCGTATAATTGTTTAAACAATTAAGTAAGATTATTAAGAAAATTACATTTATTTCATTGTTATTATTCTAATAATGTTTTCTAAATAGCCATGGGACACTATATTTTAATCTCAGCGAATTTCACTTCTGAATTTGCCGTGGGATAGATATCATTCCACTTCCAGTCTATTCAGAGAAATTCCACTCTTCTCACAGTTTCTTCCTTGGGTATTCATAAGCCTGTGTTTGCAATACTGACTTGCTGTAATGGACAAGGCAGATGTAGGGAATTGCATTGTCCTTTTGAATATAACTGTATTCTGATTTTGAAAAGAAGGCAGTTACAAAATATCAAAGTCTTCATTTGGAGACAAGGTTTTGCTTAAGTAGTATCTGCATGTGTAGTACCTAAATCGGAGTATTACAATGTGTAGCTTTCAAGGTGTCTGACACAGGTAGTCAGACAATAAACTGCTCTAGAAATTTTAGACTTTTTTTTTTTGGTTGGTTTTATATTTTATTTTATTGTTTGCCTTTTTTTTTTTTTTTCAGTTTGCTGAAACAAAAATAGTTAATCCCAAATTTAATGTTTCAACATTATTGCTTGATAGTTTATTTGAGTCATCTAAACAGAGCTGTCTGGAGAGGGAGAGACAAGTATTAGTGTCCCACTGTGAAGCATTTAAAATGAGGTGACTGTGTGGCAGGACAGACTAGACCAATAGCAGATGCTACTCCAAAGATATGATCTCAGATGCTTTACACTTCCTATCTTCTGTAGATGTGCTTTACATTCTCTTTATCTACCTCTTTAAAGCTGGGGCTATCCCTTTTACAGCTATTTCTTCAAAAATGACCATACATTTATGCTGCTAGCAAACTGTATTTACTGTTTATAAGGCAAGAGAAAGTGTACTAAAAGTGCAGTTGTGGCAGAAATACTCCCTAGTAGTAATCCTTTCATGCTTTCTCAGAATTGCAACAAAGGGCAGAATTTGCCAGAATGTACATTATCATCATAGTACCCTTGATAATGTGACACCCAATCTCTAATCTGATCTGTACATTTTGGAATCTGACCCACTACTGTAGCACCTGGTCTGAGCTCTATGTTAAGTTTATTTGTGTGTGTCTTGCTTTGTACTTTGTGTGTGTCTAGCCCTAGGAAACAAATAGCAGAAGTTGTTTTGAAGATTCTTTTTGTTATTCCTCCCTCATTCCAAAGATAGCAGATTCACAAGTGTTTTTGAGATGAACCCCAAAGGTGGGGAAGTTCAAATGCCTCATATTTAGAAACTTATGTGACTGTCCTCTGAGCTTCTTTCCATAGAATTATAGAATGGTTTAGGTTGGAAAGGTCCTTAAAGATCATCTAATTCCAAGACCTCTGCCATGGGCAGGGACACCTTTAACTAGACCAGGTTGCTCAAAGCCCCTTCCAAGCTGTCCCTAAACATTTCCAGGGATGGGACATACACAGATTCTCTGGGCAACCTCTTTCTGGTGCCTCACCACCCTCATAATAAAGAATTTCTTCCTTATATCTAATCTAAATCTACAAGTTTTTAGTTTTAAACCATTACTTCTTGTTCTATCACTGCACTCCCTGACAAAGAGTCCCTCCCCATCTTTTCTGTAGGTCCTCTTTAAGTGCTGGAAGGCTGCTGTAAGGTCTTCCCAGAGCCTTCTCTTCTCCAGGCTGAACAACCCCAGCTCTCTCAGCCTGTCTTCATAGGAGAGGTGCTCCAGCCCTTTGATCATTTTTGTGTCCCTCCTCTGGACTCATTCTAATACATCCATGTCTTTCTTGTACTGGGGGCTCCGGAGCTGAATGCAGTACACTAAGTGGGGTGTCAGTCGGGTGGGATACACAGAGCAGAGCAGAAGGGGAGAATCACCTCCCTCAACCTGCTGGTCATGCTTTTTTCAATGCAGTCCAGTATACAGTTGGCTTTCTGGGCTGTAAGCACACATTCCTGGTTCATGTTGAGTTTCTTATCCACCAGCACTCCCAGGTCCTTCTCCTCAGGGCTGCTTTCAATCCATTCTCCACCCAGCCTGTATTTGTCCTTGGGATTGCCCCAACCCAGATGCACGACCTTGTACTTGGCCTTGTTGAACTTTATGAGGTTTGCACAGGCCCACCTCTCAAGCCTGTCCAGGTCCCTCTAGGTGGTATCCAGTCCCTCCAGCATGTCAACCACATTACACAGGTTGGTGTCATTATCAAACTTTCTGAGGCTGCAGTCAATCTCACTGCCCACGTCATTGACAAAGATGTTAAACAGTGCTGATCACAGTGCACTCCAGCTGCTCATTGACATAAGGGATGATGCCCCCTCCTCATCTCCCCTGCCTGTCCTTCCTAAAGAGCTGGTATCCTTCCATTTCAACACTCTTGTCATGGAAGCCATCCCACCACATCTCCGTAATGCCAAGGAGGCCACAGCTCTGCAGGCATGTGTACATCTCTAACTCCTCTTGTTTATTCCCCATGCTATGTGTGTTAGCATAGAGACATTTAAATTGTGCCCCTGATGGAGCTGGCTTACAGGCTGGAGTGCCTGGAATTCCTTTGTGCTGCTCTTTTCATGTTAAACTACATACTTAAGAGGTATACTCTTATGGTTCTCTCTCCATGACTTCCTAGTCATGGCATGGAAAGTTTTTTGTTTCTACACAATACAATCGATATGCTATTAATATAAAAATATTTCATATAGTTTTATAGGAAAGACTAAAACTACATAGAGCATAGGCAATATGAAAGAACTGATGCAAAAAATGAAAGCTGATTTTAAGGTGGTAGAAATTATATTTACTTAATTGTAGTGAGAAATATTCTTAAAACTGCAAAATGATTTATTTTTCCTTAGCTCTACAATAAGTTACTCATGTTTTTTAAAGTTATTTGTTCATTTGGGTAAGGTTTCAAAGTATATCTCTCCCCTAACATAGATAGTTGGGGAAAATTGTCTGGACTTTTAGATTTTTTAGTTTTAAATTATAATTCATTATTTCTCTAGTTATAATAAGGAAATACTTCTCACACAGGTAATGCTAAAAGGCAACAGTAGCTGAATATCTGTCCCTGCTTCTTACTTCATACAATCAACATGACAGAATCTTTATGTAATACTCACTGTTTGGCAGCATGTGAACTAAAAACACAGCTAAAAGTTTGTGCTTGTTATACCATGGCACAGAAGTTAGTATAGATAGTTGGAGACATAGTTGCAGTAGTTGAAGGAAACTACCAGTTCAGATAAATTTAGTGATACAGTTTAAATTTATATTGTTAGAATCATTGCTTCCATTTATATATATATATATATGTATATACAATGAGAAAGTATCATTTCTAAACTTCTCCTTGATCATGATGTACTCTTTCAACACAACTTTAACTGAAAATGGTATGGAGCTAGAAATGGCCATGAAATAGCTGTAGAGCTGCAGAGAGCTCATGGATTTGCAAATCAGCAGTTTTGTGAGCTGTGGGATCTGGCAAAGTAATGCCTACAGGTTTTATAAGAATTAGTGTGCTGAGTATATATGCATGCTTCCCACACTCCAAGTTCTGTTTACATTACTTCCGACAAAGAAGCAGGCATCAGATTTCCATTACATGATGGTGGAAACCAAAATGTTTCAAACTGATGAAAAAAGAAATCTCCAAATGGAAAAAGATTAAAAAGACTGCATAGCCTAAGGAAGAAAAGAGAAAGAGGTGACAGTATACTTCGTAAGACTGGAACCAAAACACTAAACCAATGAGCAGGTCTCTAATAGAAATAATCAGTTTTCAGATTAAGTTTGCATATGACATCAGGTGAGAATAGATTGGGAGTCAATATTTATAGTTGTCTTCAGAAGGGACTTAAGAGGCAGAGAAACCTGGATATTTAACACTTTTCCCTGGCATTCCCACCTACAGGAGGAGCTAAGTGAAATAGGTTTGTTCAGACAGTATTTCTTTTTCAGTAAACTTCATGACTCCAAAGGGCAAATTATGGAAAAATGCCTTGGGTGCACAGAGGATGTTCACATGGAAAAATACTTTGTGGTCTTTTCCTCAGGGTTTGGATGAAGGTCACCCAGATACAGTGTTCTTACAGTGGTTCTAGAGAAGTGACCTCTCATCTCATCACAGGCTTAAAATCAGAAGATGGGCAAAGATGTGAGCCCTAATGCTTGTTACTCTGCTCTGGTAATGCAAAATCAGTTATCTAAGAGCTTCAGCTGATCTGATCCAGAATTTGTGAATGTCCTCCTCTAAGAGGGAGGTTTGGCTGGATAGCACCAGAGGTCTCTTCCCAAAACTGTGATAAAGCTACATTTTATTTTCAGTAGAGTGATGATCTTGAGCTTCCAGCAACTTGACTCTGAAATCATGAGAAGTAGGGAATAAGTAGCTTCTTCCTGGTGAAAACTGCAGAGATCTCACACATTTCAAGTGATATCAGATTGAGAAATAGAATGGATCATAGGGGACTCATGTGTACAGAGAAAACTGAAAGGGTCTTTGTTGCAGTACGTTTACACTCCAGTCTGTAGTGCTGAGATATATTAACTATCTTGGCTGGTGGTAGCAGCATCAGTTAGCTTATGCTGAATTCTGTGCCACAAATCTTTTAGCTAATACACAAAGATATTGTGACTACAGTGTTGTTGCACCTTTGTTGTTTATATATTCCAAACAGATCAAGATTAGGATTATTTGGTAGAGGAACTGAGGTTGGATACCTCACTATCCAGTAGAATATATAGTAGTATACAAGTAGAACAGTAGTTTTCCAGGTACTATGGAAGTCAAACTCTTTCTTTTGTAACTCAAGACCTTGCCAGCTTATTTTAGCAAAATTCAAACCTCCTGAACCTCATACATTTCTTTGAAGAAAATAATTAAATAAATGTTACAAATTGATATTTTTCTTGTTTCAGAAGGCCATTTTTTAAAATTATTTTTCAGCAGAAATAGGAGATGCAGCTTTTGCTGTTTGTTACTCATAAATAAAATCTGTTGATTTAGATATAACTTCACTCATGACTGTATCACAAATTGAATCAGTATTCAGGTCTTAAATGTTGAAAATACTAACACAAATAGAGCTGGTTCACAAACACGAAAAACTGAAGGACAAGAGAGTCACATTTCTTGGATGTTTATTCACTTCCAATAGCTACTTCGATTAATGTTTGAAAAAGTTGCCAGTGATATAATTTTGATGGCTCTACAGCTCTAGCATGCATTAACGTCAGTGAACAGGTAATGATCAGATGCAGGAATTTCACATGTTAATTAGCAAAATATAATTTTTAAAGAGTTGTCAAACTTTTGGTCCTTAAAAACACTTCAATAGAATCATAGCCTCTAAAAAGACTGTACTCTCTCCTTGTTCAAAACAACACTAACAGCAAAATTAGATCAGGTTGCTCAGTTTTGTTTAACTGAGTTTTGAAAATCTTAAAGAATGAAGATTTTACATTCTCTCTTTGGCAACCCATTCCACTACAAGAACCACCTTCACTGTAGTGTTTAAACTTTTTACTTCTTGTCCTTTGTACCTCTGAGTACCTCTGGTTCTGTCCTTTCTATATACCTGTTTAAGGTAGTTAGAGATTGTGATTAGACCTGTGTTCCCCCTCCCCCAACTCCCGTAGCTAGCTCCATTGTAAATTGCAAAAACTCAGCTCCTTCAGCCTCACCACACACAGTGTTCATCTGAGTGGATCTCTGCTTGACATGCTCCAGATGGCCAGCCTCTCTTCTGTACTGGGAGCCCCAGCACTGGACATGTTCTGTGGTATGAAACCTAACCCTACTGAAATGGATGGGAATAATAATTCTGTTGATAGACCGGCTACGGTCTTGCTAATGCAGACTAGTATGTGGTTGATCTTCACTGTTGCAAGGGCACACTGCTGGCTTATGTTCAACTTTCTTCCCACATGGACTCTCAGGTTCTTTTCTGCAGAGATACTCTCCAAACAATCTTTCCTGTAGCATGTACCAACATGTAGAGCTTTTTTTCCACCAGGTGTTAGTTGAACTCCATGAGTATCCTGTTGGCTTGTAACTTCATCTTACCAAGGACCCTCTGACTCGCAGCCCTGTTATTCAGCATTTCAACCACTCTCCGTGATTTTGTGATCTGTAAAGTTATTGAAGGTACCCTTTGTACTTTGAATACATTCATAAGAAAAACACTAAAAATTTGAGCATACTTTCATCAATCCAGTAGAGAGCAGTCAGTCTCTGCTTATTAACACATGCAGGACAGAGGAATGTCAAAGCATACATACCACCTCTACGTCAGCTCTTGTTATGTTTCAAAGATAAGTATTTTAAATACTAGTGCACCCACTACAGGAACTGCTGGGAATACCTAAAGTAAAATATGCACTTACATTTGTTATTCATTTGTTGGATATTATGTTGAGCCTTGAGCTTGTGTTTAATGACAGTTGATGTACAGTATACATACCTCCGTACTGGGACGGATGGACTGAACAGGGAGAAATGAGGCTCCTACTGAGTCATCTCCTAATGTCATTTTATGGTATCAAATTTGTACTGCTTTGTTAAGTTGCAATGTTTGTGTCATATTACCTATACTCTTCTCAGAGCAGGAGAGATATTTTTGTTGCTCACTCAAGAAAAAGTGTTATTTTGGATCATCTAAACAACAAAGAAGTAAATCCTTAGTTAAGAGGAGTTTAAGGAAAAGGTAAGCACATTCAATTGTATGGTCCATGACCACTGACAACAGAAAGCTTCACGTGAGCCTCTGCCTGCAACATGTCATGAATCATACTTGTAAAGGGAAAAGTAACTTTTTATTTCAAGTTTTATTCTCAGAAACCTTCAGAAAAACAGAATGCTTGTTCCAAAAGTTTGTTTTCTAAAATTCTGTCCTATTCAGAGTTATATAAGTGAATGGAACTTCTTTCGTCTTAAGAGCTTAGTTACTGGTCACTACCAAGATATATTTCACAGTGCTTTAGGACAATCTTCATAATAGAAAAATTCAACTCTTCCTGGTAGAAAAGCAAACAAACAAACAAACAAAAAATCCAGAGACAACAGTTCAGCCCAAGCAGTGCCTGGAGTATGTGCATGTACCTGAAGATTTAACTTTTGAGAATAACTTCTGCTCTGTACTCATTTTTAAATCAGTGCAGACCTATTTCAGGGAACAGATTTTTCATATTCTTCATTTTCTGGGGAAGAGAGCATAATGTTAAATTGTGGTGATTCATCTTGTTCTTAATTATGTGTCTGTAGTGACTTTTTTTTCTGTTATAGAGTAAAATTATCAACTTCATAGGAAAAGAAAAACAAACAACAAAAACAACAACAAAAACAATGCAAATACAGGACTTGAAGCTTTTTTGATGTCATGGTATATCAGGTTCAAAACTTGTTAGCTAATGAAGTCTAATTGGATAACATGAACATGAAGAAAACCTCAATATATTGCAAAAAGTGCAAAAGAATGACAATGAAATAAAACCTTCTGATCCAGCACAGTGCTAAGGAAGTCAAAAAATCTCAAGCTTTTCATTGTGACAAGGCGCACACAGAAACTGCAGCTAAAGACTCTGAAAGTTCTTGCTGTTATCATGCACTCATAGACCATTTTCTTTATAAGGCAAATTCTGCATTATTAAATAGGGTGAAACTGAGAGAATCCATGGAAAAAAATTACAAACAAACAAACAAAAAAATCTCAACCATCAACTTTTCCAGCAGAAGGTAAGGGGAAAATAACTAGTTGTTAATAACTAATTTTAAAAATGCATTATCTTAGTTTTAGTAGCCACTTGAATGTATTAAACAGAAAATAACTAGTTCTGTTTTACAGGAGGTCTGTCACTTTTTTTCTCAGTGTTGTCAAAATTTCATCAAAAATTTAGCTCATTGCTTTCTCATTGAATGAATTCTACTTTGTGTACTGTAGCCTTCATTATCTACTTTTTTTTCTACTCTGACTGCTTGGGATCAAACTCTGATATATTCACATAATCAAAGGCCTTCCAATGATTAATGCAATAAACCACTGGCTCCTTTGTCATTTCTCTACTATGCAAATTCTGTATTTGCTTAAATTCTATAAGCAGCCCTTCAAATACTGTAAGAGGACTCTACCATTTTTCATTTTCTTTTTTACCCTGTTGTTGAAAGCAACAAGTTCACATAGGCAGAGATATTTGTTTCTACTCTAAGAATACTTCTGGAATAGTGAGTTGACCAAGTTAATTTTGCAGAACAACCAGTCAGATCTGGCCTCTTCCAGTGGTCTCTTGCTACTGTCAAAGTTTTCAGGAGAGGTCAAGACTTCACTGGGACAATGTTCAATACTACAATTTCAATACTAATAAGTGCAGTGGTTTTTTTTATAGGACCTCTCAAATTGTGAAGGAAATCTAAGGGAGCAGCAAGGGCTGGTCACACCCTAAGGGACAGGGAGCTAAGCATTATCACACACCAAGAAGTACTGGGGTCTCATCAGCTAGGGTCCAGCCCCACAGTACCTTTGTGAAGTGAGCAAACCTGACGATAGTAGCCAGGTTCAAGTCCAGATCATCAGGTAATTTTGTGGTGATGATGCACTTCTTAGATAAAGCTACGAAGTTAGTCCATTGATCAGAATGATGTCTAGTGGTGGTAACCAAGGTCCACTTATCATTTGGAAGGCCCATGGTGACAAAGCAAGTTTGAGGTCAAGTTGGAAATCTGACTAATTGGTCCAGATCATTGGAACCCATGGCCAAACATAAACATAACTGTGACGGTGGGAATGATAAACTCCCAACCGACCCTGAACATGTGCGGGATTTGCTGCTCCACCTGGATCCATACAAGTCCATGGGTTCAGATGGGATTCATTCCAGGGTGCTTAGAGAGCTGGCTGACGTCACCGCAGGACCTTTCTCAATTATGTTTCAAAGGTCTTGGGAATCTGGAGATTCCAGATGACTGGAAGCTGGAAAATGTTGTACCAATTATCAAGAGGGGCAAGAAAGAAGACCCTGGCAATTACAGGCCTGTCAGTCTCATGTCAGTGCCAGGTAAAATTATGGAGAAGATTATCCTTGAAGTTATCGAAGCACACCTGGGGGACAATGCACTCATTGGTCCCAGCCAACATGAGTTCATGAGGGGTAGGCCTTGTTTGACTAACCTGATTTCCTTTTATGATAAGATCACCCATCTAGTCGATCAAGGGAAACCAGCTGATGTGATCTTTTGTGATTTCAGTAAAGCTTTTGACACAATTTCCCATAGGATCCTACTGGACAAAATGTCCAGCGTTCTGCTAAACAAAAACTTCACACGATGGGTGAACAATTGGCTGACAGGTAGAGCTCAAAGGGTTGTGGTAAATGGGTCAGCATCAGGCTGGTGGCCAGTCACCAGTGGGGTACCCCAAGGCTCCATTTTAGGGCCAGTTCTCTTCAATGTTTTTATAAATGATTTGGATATAGGACTAGACGGTGTTTTGAGCAGATTTGCTGATTATATTAAACTTGGAGGAGTTGTTGACTCTGCTGATGGTGGAAAGGCCTTGCAGAGAGATCTGGACAAATTGAAGAGCTTGGCAATCACCAACCACATGAAGTTTAACAAGAGCAAATGCTGGGTCCTGCACATGGGACAGGGTGACCCTGCCTACACGTACAGACCGGGTGACAAGATGCTGGAGAGCAGCCCTGCAGAGAGGGATCTGGGGGTTGTGGTTGATAGCAAGCTGAACATGAGCCAGCAGTGTGCCCTGGCAGCCAGGAGGGCCAACCGTATCCTGGGGTGCATCAAGCACAGCACTGCTAGTCGGTCAAGGGAAGTGATTGTCCCGCTCTGCTCTGCGCTGGTGCGGCTTCACCTCAAGTACTGTGTGCAGTGCTGGGCACCACAGTACAAAAAGGATGTGAAACTGTTGGAGAGTGTCCAGAGAAGGGCTACAAAGATGGTGAAGGGCCTAGAGGGGAAGACATATGAGAAGCGGCTGAGGTCACTTGGCCTGTTCAGCCTGGAAAAGAGGAGGCTGAGGGGAGACCTCATTGTGGCCTACAACTTCCTCATGAGGGGGAGTGGAGGGGCAGGCGCTGATCTATTCTCTTTAGTCACCAGCGATTGGACCCAAAGGAATGGTGTCAAGCTGAGGCAGGGGAGGTTTAGGCTGGATATCAGGAAGAGGTTCTTCACTGAGAGGGTTGTCACACACTGGAACAGGCTCCCCAGGAATGTAGTCACTGCACCAAGTCTGTTGGAGTTTAAGAAGCATTTGGACTGTGATCTTAGTCATACGGTCTGAATTTTTGGGTAGACCTGTGTGGTGCCAGGAGTTGGACTCAATGATTCTTATGGGTCCCTTCCAACTCAGGATATTCTATGATTCTATGATAACTGTAGCTAAACTAAAAATGTATGCTCCTATAGCATAGCTCAGGCAGAAACTGAAGGCCAGAGACAGAGCTTAAATAGAGCTCTTCTGCCCATGGGCAGGGCATGTGTGTGCATCTGTGAAGGACCTGGGTAAGACTGGTTAAGGCCATCAAAGCCTATTAGGGCACTCAGGGACCTGACAATAGCCTTCCATCCTAGCAATGTGTGTACTCGCGCCTTACGGGGATCTGAAGTTAGAAAGAAAATTCTGTAGAGTGAAGGTGGAATAAAAATAAGCGAAATATTTTGACTCTGCCCTGGGATTTCACAGGTCACAGGATGTTTGTAGCATGCAGTGTGACCTGTGATGTATAGCTGAATGGCTCTACTAAGCCATCAGCAAACACTGGTTCCTACTGACGAAATTTTAATAGGGCCCAGATTTCCCACGTTAGCTAGGACCAGAGCTGAACCCATGCCATCAAGAGCTACTTTCGAAATTGTCACTTTTCTATCAAAAATTCATATTAGGGAGATCCCTTATGATGCTTTGGACAACAGAGTAACTCAGAGGTGTGTGTGCTCCAAGTATTGTGTCCTCTGCTGTCACCCAAAATAAAACACTCACAATCTCATTTTAATTCTCTGTTTGCTATCCTGACAGAGTAGCAAAACTATTACAGGCTAATACTCAAAACATGCAGGATGTATTCATGTAGTGGGTTTACATGACAAGGTTTTGGTAGCAGGAGGACCATAGGGGTGGCTTCTGTGAGAAAAATCCAGAAGCTGCCCCTTGTTAGATAGGGGCCATCGCTGCTGGCCAGAGCTGTGTCAATAGGTGATGTTGTTTGTGTCTTTCTGAGAGCATATTTAAGAAAGGGAAAAAAAAAAATTGCTGTGAAAGTGCAGCTGGGAGAGAAAGGAGTGAGAAGCAGCCTTGCAGACACAAAGGCCAGTGAAGAAGGAGGGGGAGGAGGTGCTTCAGGCACTGGAGCTGAAGTTCCCCTGTGGCCTGTGGAGAGGGCAATGGTGAAACAGGTTGTCCCCCTGCAGCCCACGGTGTACCATGGTGGAGTAGGTTTCCACGCTGCAGCCCGTGAAAGAGCCCACAGTGGAGCAGGTGGACCTGCACCAATGGAGGCTGCGGCCTGTGGAGGACCCCTGCTGGAGCAGATTCTGGGCTGGAGCTGCAGCCCGTGGAGAGAAGCCCACACAGGAGCAGGTGACCTGGCAGGAGCTGCTGCCCGTGGGGGACCCATGTTGGAGCAGTTTGCCCCTGATGGATGGACCCCATGGTACGAACCCATATCTGGAGCAGTTCTTGAAGACCTGCTGCCCATGGGAAGTCCATGCAGGATCAGTTCAGGAAGGACTGCATCCTGTGGGAGGAACCCCATGTTGGAGCAGGGGCAGAGAGTGACTGTGAAGGAGCAGTGGAAATGAAGTGCTATAGACTGACTGCAGCCCCCATTACCTGTTCCCCTGCATCACTTGGGGGGAAGAGGTGGAAGAGAGTGGAAAGGGGGGAAAGTGTTTTTTGTTTTCTTTGTTTCTCACTTCTCTGGCTTGCTAGTAATAGGCAATGAATTTTACATTCTCCCTACTCTGAGTCTGTTTTGCCTGTCACGATAATTGTAGAGCAATCTCCCCATCCTTATCTCATTCCTTGAGCCCTTTGTATCACATTTTCTCCCCCTTTCACTTTGAGGAGGGGGAGTGAGAGAGCGGCTGTGGTGGAGCTCAGCTGCCCGTCCAAGTAAAACCACCACAATTCATTTATCAGAGATCTCTGAGATTCTTCCAAGGCTGATATGAGCAATGAAATAAGGAGTCAGAGTATTTAGGCTGCCTTAATTCAACATTGTAGAATTTGAACAGCAAAGAGCTGTCACGCTAACTTCTTAGAATCATAGGAAGCCCAGGTTGAAAGTGGTCTTGAAAAATAGCCTTGTCCAACCTTTTGTGGAAAAAGGGAGCCTGGTTGAGATGATCACACCCTGTACAATGACATCTTGAAAACCTCCACTGACAGGGATTCTAACACATCCCTGGGGAGGCTGTTCTAGTGATTCATTGTTCTCACTGTAAAAAAATTTCTTTCTTATAACAAGATGAAACCTATGCTACTGCAGCTTGACTCCTTGCCCCTTGTCTTCTCCGTGTTGTTCCTTGTGAAGAAAGAACTTCTCTAAGTACTGGAATATTATAGCCAGGACCCCCTTGAGCCTTCTCCAGGGTGTAGAGATCTTCAGTCTATTCTCATAAAGCAAGTTTCCCAGCCCTTTGATTGTCTTTGAGGCCTTCTCTTGTGCCCTTTTGAGTTTTCTGTGTCTTTTCTGAATTGTGGGGACTAGAACTGGACACAGCACTTCATGTGTGGCCTCACAAGCACTCTGTAGAGTGGGATGATCACGTTTTTATTTCTGCTAGTAATGCCACTGTGGATGCAGCCCAGGATCTGATTTTTCTTGTTGCTGCAGTGGTGCACTGCTGACTCACGTTCGGCTTGCTGTCCACCAGGACCTCCAGGTCTCTTTTAGCAAGGCTGCTCCCCATTCACATAGATCCTAATGTGTATTGGGCTGTATGGCTGTGTCTTCCTCTGTGCATGACCTTGCACTTGTCTTTGTTAAACTTCTTATAGATTTTGCTTGCTCAATCCTCCAGCCTGTATAGGTCTCTCTGTAAGATGGCTCTCCTTTCTGATGTAACCATCTCACCAACCATTTGGTATTACCAGCAGACTTGTTGAGAGTGTCTTCAATCTCATCACATAGATCATTCATGAAGATGTTAAACAGCATAGGGCCCAGTATGATCCCTGGGGAAGCCCACTTGTGAAAGTCTGCCAGCCTGAGTAAAAACCATGGATCACCACCCTTCGAGTGCAGCCTGTCAGCCAATTTCCTACCCATTTCACAGACCACCTATCTAATCTGTATCTTGTCAGTTTTTCCAGGAAAAGGTTGTGGGAAACAGTGTTGAATGTTTTGCTATCCGTTGCTCTCCCTGTGTCAACAGAAAATACTGTATTGTTGTAGAAAGTGATCAGGTTAGTCAGGTATGATATGACTTTGGTAGATCTGCGTTGGCTTTCCCTAATCTCCTGCTTCATTTGGCTTTTAATATTTTCTAGGAGGACTTGTTCCATTACTTTCCCACCAACTGAAGACCAATGTGCCTGTAGTTTTCTAGGTCTTTTCTTTTTTTTTTTTTTTTGTGCCCTTCTTGTAAATGTGTATGATCTTTGCCCTCCTCCAGTCATCAGAGATATTTGGGCCGATAGATTTATATGTGTTAAGACCTTGCAAAAGGCTTCAGACCAGCCTTCCCTCTACAACTGGTAGGTCAAAACATGTGTTGTCATAGCCACTTGGTCCTGTGGTCTGGCATCCAGCTACTCTGGTAAACACAGAGGTAAAGAAGGTAGTGAGACTTCTGCCTTGTCAACATTATTAGTAACAAGTTTCCCTGCCTTGTTCAGCAATGGGCCTAATATCTTTCCTGTTCTTCTGGTTACTGCTCACATAGATGAAGAACCCTTTTGTTCTTGATGGTTTTGATCAATTTCAGTGTTAGCTGCGCCTTAGCCTTCCTGACCACAACTCTGCATGCCCTAAGAAGTTTCTTATTTCTTCCAAACTGCAAAAATGTTGCTAGCCACAGAGCTGGGGTTAACATTCCTTTGGATACATCTCAGATACATGCTTTGAAGCCCCTGTGTATCTTCAGGAACAACAAGATCTTCTATTAAAAAATCAGGGTCTACCATTTCCAAAGTTTACACAGAGAACCTCATAGTTACTGAATTAAAGACTTAGGTATTCCTGTGACATGCCTGACCACAAGGTAAAACTAATTAGCGAGGTCTTCTTTTTAGATAATGCTTTCTCCCACTCAGTTACGGGCTCCTACAGGCTGCTAGTGAATGGTTTAGAGATTCCTAGCAACACCTTTGAGCTATCTTAAAGTCTTTGAGGAAATCCAGGTGAGAAGGCTCTCATGGCCTGATTTCCATATGTTATAACTTTAAAATCCTACTGTTTCAGTTTTTATGTTAGTATACAGTCGAGGCCAGATTCCATGTCCTTTCCTACTTTTTCTACAATACTATTTTTTTATTTTTTTTTTAATGTTAGAACCCACTCCCGGTTTCCTACTTGTGGGACTAGGTTGTCTGCTTCATATTCGCTAATTTCATCTTTTTCTAAAGAACATACTTCTGCTTTTATTGAGTGCCTGACTCTCTGAGGCACTCCCCCTCTACAAGAGCCATGGGGCTTTTTCTCTTACCTAAACTGACAGTAAGCTTCCCAACTCTCCAACAGAAAGATTTTTATCTTGTTCAAAGCACAACAGTTAGAAAAACATCCTGACTACTTGCCAGAGCTTTCCCAGTGAGGTGGAATCCTACTTACCCACTCATTCAAGGTTACTTTTATCTCAGGCAGGAACTGAAGGCCCAAGACAGAAGTTAAATGGGACTCCTAAGTCCATGGGCAGTGCGTGTGTGCTTGATTGTGAAGGAAGTTTCTTTGGTGACCCTATTTCAGCAAGAGTTCTACTATAAGTGCCAATATAGCTGCACCAGAGGTCTTCAGTTCTTCCTTTTGTCTCTTGTCTTTTCCTGGAAATCACAGAATCATAGAACAGTTTGGATTGGAAGGGACCTTTAAAGGTTATCTAGTCCAACCCCCAAATACTATGAAGTCTTCTGTAGATGTTGGTGTGGTCAGTCTTACAGAATCTAGTGTCATTTTTGTGGCTGCACCAGGAGTTACTACAACAGTAGAGAGAACTATTGATGATACCTTGTTCAACTCACCAGGACTTTTGGAATGCATCCTTCAAAGTAGTTTGTACCTCTGCTGCCATTCTCCACCACAAGTAGTTTGCCTTGCTTCTGCTACCCCAAGTCAAGAAGTGCAATTTAAGTCTCTTCTTAACCAGGCTTACTACCCACACATCTACACACAACACACACACACTATTAATTAAGATAATTCAGCTTAATGTTGAATTAAAAGCAAGCTTGCCACCAGGCTTTTGCACTCTTTCAGGCCAGGAGACAGACTTCCAGAATTATACATCAAGGCTGGTTGTGTGATATATAGTAGATCCTTAAAGGACACCAATGGTCTGATATGGTTTATAATGCATTGTTAATTATTTCTATTTCTAACTTATCTGCAATTTAATGATGGTAAAGTAATTCATATTTACATAGTAGTTTAGATCTTGCGAAGATAAGAGTTTCTCAAGAATGGAGATAACACTGCTAGTATGTTTCTCCTGGAATATATAGTCATTTTCCTCTGTTAGTTAGCTTTGATTTACATAGATATGGATCACCATTCAGTTGCATGATATGAAACTGTACATAATACTGTACATTTGCATACACTCCTCTAAAACTTTGTTTTGCTTTGCTACTCAAGTAAGATACTATAACTTGAATGACTGGAAATATCACAGTCCATCAGGATTCCCTAACATATCTGTAATACACTAAGCAGTTGCTGGCTAGTTGTTATTACAGCCTTTTCATATAGAAGATTATCCATGGTATACGTGGAAAACCTGAACTACTACTTACTGCTGGCCTCACGAGTTACAGAATCACAGAATCACAGAATTGCAGGGGTTGGAAGAGACCCCTAGAGATCATCGGGTCCAACCCCCCTGCCAAAGCAGGTTCCCTAGAGCAGGTTGCCCAGGTAGGTGTCCAAACGAGTCTTGAGTATCTCCAGAGAAGGAGACTCCACAACCGCCCTGGACAGCCTGTTCCAGTGTTCTCTCCTCCTTACTGTGAAGAAGCTCTTTCGCATGTTGGTGCAGAACTTCCTGTGCTTCATTTCGTGGCCATTGTCCCTTGTCCTGTCCCCACAAACCACTGAAAAGAGGTTGGCCAAATCCCTCTGTCTCCCACATTTAAGGTATTTATAAACATTGATAAGATCCCCTCTCAGTCTTCTTTTCTCCAGGCTGAACAGACCCAGGTCTCTCAGCTTTTCCTCGCAGGGGAGATGCTCCAAGCCCCGTATCGTCTTTGTGGCCCTCCGCTGGACTCTTTCCAGGAGATCCCTGTCTTTTTTGTACTGGGGAGCCCAGAACTGGACAAGTACTCCAGGTGAGGCCTGACCAGGCCAGAGCAGAGGGGGAGGATCGCCTTCCTTGACCTGCTGATCACGCTCCTTTTAATGCACGCCAGGATCCTGTTGGCCTTCTCAGCTACCAGGGCACACTGCTGGCTCATGGTCAACCTGTCATCCACCAGGACCCCCAGGTTCTTCTCCACAGAGCTCTTCTCCAGCAGGTCATCCCCCAGCCTGTACTGATACATGTGGTTGTTCCTTCCCAAGTGCAAGACTCTACACTCGCTTTTGTTAAACCTCGTCTGGTTTCCTCCTGCCCAGCTCTCCAGCCTGTCCAGGTCTCACTGAATGGCAGCACAGCCTTCTGGCGTGTCAGCCACTCCTCCCAGCTTTGTATCATTGGTGTACTTGCTGAGGGTGGACACTATTCCCTCATCAAGGTCATCGATGAAGATGTGAACAAGAGCAGACCTAGCACCAACCCGTGGGGAATACCACTAGTCACAGGTCTCCAGCCTGACTCTGCGCCTCCAATCACCACCCACTGAGCTTGGCCAGTCAGCCAGTTCTCAACCCACCTTACTGTCCACTCATCTATCCCACACTTTCTGGGCTTTGCTAGCAGGATGTTGTGGGAGACAGTATCAAAAGCCTTGCTAAAATCAAGGGGGTAGTCTTTGAAGCAAAGACCGAAGCAAAGAAGGCATTCAGTATCTCCGCCTTCTCAGTGTCCCGCATTACCAGGACACCCACCTCATTCAGCAGGGGACCCACATTATCCCTAGTCTTCCTTTTACTGTTTACATACTTAAAAAATAAACTTTTTATTATACTTTATCTCCTTTGCCAGCTTCATCTCCAGGTGGGTTTTAGTCTTCCTTGTCACATCCCTGCAGGCCCTGACAACACTCCTATACTCCTCCCAAGGGGACAGGCCCTTTTTCCACATTTCATAGACCTTCCTCTCCCTTTTGATTTTGTTGATGAGCTCCTTGCTCACCCACACAGGTCTCCTGCCCCACTTCCCTGATTTCCTACTCTTAGGGATGCACCGATCCTGAGCTTGGAAGAAGTGCTGTTTAAATGTTGCCCAGTTCTCACAAGCACCCTTGCCTTCTAGTAATCTAGCCCATGAGACACCCACAAGCAGGTCCCAGAAGAGGTTGAAGTTGGCTCTCCGAAAGTCCAGGGTAGCAATCCTGCTTTTTGCCTTACTTCATCCACCAAGTTCCATCTTGAACTCCACTGTCTCATGGTTGCTGCATCCCAAGCTGCCCCCAACCTTCACATCCCTAACAAGCCCATCCCTGTTGGTAAGAGCAAGGTCCAGAAGCACCTCCCGCCTCATTGGCTCCTCCACCACCTGCGCCAGAAAATTATCTTCAACACATTGTAGGAACTGTTTGGACTGTGCCTGCCTGGCTGAGTTGCTTACCCAACAGATGTCTGGCTAACTAAAGTCCCCTATGCAAACCAGCACCTGGAATCGCAAGGCTACTTCCAGCTGCTTGTAGAAGGCCTCATCGACCTCCTCCTCCTGATCTGGTGACCTGTATGTAGTACACCCCCACAACAGTGTCACCCATACCAGTCCACCCTTTAATTCTCACCCACAAGCTTTCCACTTGTTCTTCACCCTCCCCTAGGTGGAGCTGGGTACGCTGTAATTGCTCTCTCACATAAAGGGCAACTCCTCCCCCTTGCTTCCCCAGGCTGTCTTTCCTAAAGAGGACATAGCCCTCCATGGCAGCATTCCAGTCATGCGAGCTGTCCCACCATATCTCTGTGATTGCAATGAGATCGTGGCCCCACGACCGTACACAGATCTCCAGCTCAATTGTTGGAGTCCAGTTCAGTTCTTGGCTTTGTGTCCTGGGTTCTGTGCTGTACAAAGGAACTGTTACTTTTCATTGCTTTTTTATATATTCATGCTTCTTTCATTCTTTTCACTTGCAACACACATCTGAGTGCTTTTCTTAGATGCTACAGTTTCAGACGAAGTATTACAATACAAGCAGAAATGTACAGAGGGACGTTGAAAGACAATATAGCTGTAGGCTGCACTTCCACTCTTGGTCTTAAGAAGGTAGCCTAAATGTTATTATGCAGATACATGCACTTTGTTTTTGCCAGTGTTGAAACAGTAAAATTTCTCTTGGGATTTTTGAAGTGGGAATTTTTTTTTAGAACAAACTTTTGTGAGAGGTAAGGTGAAAGGTGCTTGTGAATTGTAACAAAAAATAGAACATTTCATTTTTAAGGTTTATGCATATATATAAGTCAGAAAGAATATATGGAACAAGACAGAGAGAAATGTGCATTGGAAGAATAAGAGCATCTGAAATGGCCTTGCAGCTTGTGGCTCTGAAGCTGTCCCTAGGACAGCAAAACAGGCAAATATTTGTGCTGAAATTTGTCCAAGCAGAAAGTTTGGGACAAAGTTTATCTATAGACAACATGGGTTGGCTAGACCAGTCAAGACAACTTGGCTTCTCAATGTCTGTAATGTGCTCTAATCATGCTACTTTAGTTGTTTACCAGATGCTTAACATGGATTTGGGTGGCAAATACGGTAGGGAATTTCAGGTCATCATAAGCAATATAAAAGCTGACTTCTCTTCTCTTCTCTTCTCTTCTCTTCTCTTCTCTTCTCTTCTCTTCTCTTCTCTTCTCTTCTCTTCTCTTCTCTTCTCTTCTCTTCTCTTCTCTTCTCTTCTCTTCTCTTCTCTTCTCTTCTCTTCTCTTTTCTCTTCTCTTCTCTTCTCTTCTCTTCTCTTCTCTTCTCTTCTCTTCTCTTCTCTTCTCTTCTCTTCTCTTCTCTTTTCTCTTCCCTTCCCTTCCCTTCCCTTCCCTTCCCTTCCCTTCCCTTCCCTTCCCTTCCCTTCCCTTCCCTTCCCTTCCCTTCCCTTCCCTTCCCTTCCCTTCCCTTCCCTTCCCTTCCCTTCCCTTCCCTTCCCTTCCCTTCCCTTCCCTTCCCTTCCCTTCCCTTCCCTTCCCTTCCCTTCCCTTCCCTTCCCTTCCCTTCCCTTCCCTTCCCTTCCCTTCCCTCCCCTCCCCTCCCCTCCCCTCCCCTCCCCTCTCCTTTTCTTTTCTCTTTTCTTTCTTTTCTCTTTTCTTTTCTTTTCTTTTCTTTTCTTTTCTTTTCTTTTCTTTTCTTTTCTTTTCTTTTCTTTTCTTTTCTTTTCTTTTCTTTTCTTTTCTTTTCTTTTTTCTCTTTTCTTTTCTTTTCTTTTCTTTTCTTTTCTTTTCTTTTCTTTTCTTTTCTTTTTTCTTTTTTTTTTCTTTTTTTTTCTTTTTTTCCACTTTGTTTAAGTTTTCCTGATACTGTGTATTTATTACATGCATTTCTGTGCTTAACAGAAACCTTTAAAATCTTTTCAGAAGATATAAATGAGGGATTTTACCATGTGCAGCTAATATTGCTATTCCCTTAGGTTGAACAGTGTTCCTTGTTTTTATGATGCCTTTTATAATCTCTGTTTCCTGCTAGTCATGGTTCACATTGTCATGGATTTTGTGAAAGATTAGGATTAGACCTATATGTGTAGTAACTTTAAAATACCACACAACTCTTACAGTTTTCCTGCTCTAAGGAAACTGTAAGTGAAAACCTGAGAAAGAGAAAAAAGAACACACACACCTATCCTGATTTATCACCAGACAAACACATTGTATTAAATCCTACATATCTTCAGCACTCAAAATTTCCAGGAAGTTTAACAGGAGTTTTGTGAGAACATGGAATATAAGGGTCAAGGCCATTCTGAAGGAAAGGAATCCATGCCATGTACTCTGCAAATCATGCCAGTCTCTACATTAGTGCTGAAATTACTTTTATAATAGGCCAGGTAATAGACACTTTGATTTATATCTTAAACAAAGAAGGAACTGAAGAGGTGGGCAGAACAGAGGAAAAAAATGGAGACTATGTAGAAATTATTCCTGTAGTCTTTTCAGGCATGCTGATAGAAAAGGCTAACTTTAGATCTAGGGTCACAAGAAATCAGTTCATTCACATTTGGCTATTCAGATTTATGCTGTCATTGGTGAAAATATAGTATGACCTAAAAAGAAAAAAAGCATGAAGCAGTGCCTGTGACAACATGACAATCCCCAGGGGTCAAAGTGACGTTTTTATTTTCTTGTATTTGTAGCAAGTATGTGAAAATGGGAGTTCCCTGGATGTGGTTAAAATATTTCCATGTATTGGCTTACTTAAACAGTCTTTATAGCTCTAGAAAAGATAGTACATGTTAACCATGCCATATCTAATTCTGACATATCCCCTAGAACCACAGAATGTCTGAACTGTACAGAACCACAGTGTCTGAACTGTACAGAACAATTATTTCATTGTTGCTACTTCATTCCTAATTTTGTGTTTTTAGACACTGTGGTGTAAGAAACGCATTTATTCAGATTGTGTTTGCATTTTTTTTTTTGTGTTTGCATTTTTTCATTACTTTGCTACTCATGGCCTATAGAAAAGGAGAGAAAGTGTGTATATGAGATTTTCACATGAACTTTCATATTCTTTCGGTAGGGCTAAGCTGAAATCGGGACATTCCAGTAGTCAGAAGTATCAAACAGGAACAGTTCAAGTCAGAATCAAGAGAAGTCAAGACACTAGGAAAGGGCATGACTGACATCCAGGATAAAAACCCAGTTTGCAGTAGGAGCCTGAAACAAGGAACACCTATAGAAAAATGTAGAGCTAGAATAATGTCAGGAGCTAAAGGGAGGCCTTGAGAATTAGAGTCACAGTATGACTCAGGAGCAACGGAAAGGAATACCAAGAGCTATAACCAAGCTCTTGGTTTGGGAAACCATGTAGACAAAAACTGTATAGGCTTATACAGACCCATACAGTGGTATGGGAAACTATATACACAAAAAATGTACAGACTTGTAATACACCCCTCAAATACTACACCTTATCAGGTCCCTAGTTTTTGAAAAAAAAGATTACAGCTTAGCAGTACTTGAGAGGTATGGCCACGACCTACTAGAAAGTCTTAGGCCCAATATTCTTCCATATTTCAGCTATCTTTCAGCTCTGCATTGTCCTAATTTTGGAAATGACTTGTATCATGAATTATAAAAAGCACTATTTTGCAGTATTAAGATTTTGTATTCGTATTGGTGGGTAAAAGAAAACTGTTGAGTCAGATTTACAACAGTCTGAAGAATGTGAGCTGTAATGAGCTCTGCCTCTCCCCTATCATGACAACCTAGGGAGTCCACCAGAGATACTGGTTTGCAATTGTTTGAATTGCATTGACTGCTGCAACTGTTACCTTCATGACTAGTTGAGATCTGCCTTCTCAACCGGCTAGATGAACGTTATTCACATCTTTTATCTTAAAGAAGCTCTCCGGGTGACAGCAGTACTGCTGGCCACAAGAGGGAAGAATGTGTGACTGTTTGCCTGCCCTGCTCATAGCAGTCTTCCAGGGTTTTTACCCTGGAAGGAGAGACAATAGAAAGTATTCTCTGCTTGGGGGAACAACCCAGGAAAATAGAGATTGTGTTTGTCTACCACAGCACTTAACTTAGTTATTCAATATCTAAATATCTTGCTCAACTTTGAGTGGAGTTGCTCCCTGCCCACACCCTCCCCCCCCTCCCGCCCTTCCCCTCCCCCCCCCAATGCCAAGAATGCTAGAAGGGATGTATTACTGATATTGTTTAAAAAACAAACAAAAAAATATTTTGCTTACAACATCTGCCTGGTATTGTGCTCTGACCTCTTGATATAGCAAGGAATTCATTTTTCCCATAATGACAGTTTAACCTGACACTTCCTCCTAAAACTGGATAATTCAATGAATCTTATATTTTTGGATGCTTTTCCTCAAGTTTGCATTGAAGCATTGCTCTTTTTCATTGTGGTGACTTCTGTTTCTACAAACAAGATATATCATGAGCTTGCAGAAGTTTAGATGTGAAATCTGGCATGGTAATAAATAAACCAAGAGTTCTGAAGAGATGACTGTTCTTCCTCGAATAACAGCATGGAGAAAAAATGAGAGATTGTAGAAAATCAAAGGAAAATGAAATATGAAATGTTTACGCATTAATCTATATAAACTCTTCTTCCAACTTGTGAAGTGATGTGATTTTGTTTGACACAGAGTAGGTGGAGTCTATAATGACTATGTCTTTAATGGGATTTGCAGACAGCTGGGATGGGAGGTGTGTCCTCCTCTATACCGCCTTCCCAGAACACAGTGTCTTTTAGGGCACGTTCTCACATGTTCTCTCAGCTAAAAGGTGTTTTGCCTGACATGTTTAGCTGTCTATTTTGAGATTGCTTTCCAGAGGAATTCAGAGGTACCTAAGGAGAGTGATTACTTCAGAATTCTTGCTTTTGGAAACAAAATAAATAGTAGGAGCATAGGACTTCAATGCTGTACTGATTCCTCAGTGCTGTGTAGGGTCTTTGTGAGGTGCAGGCTGCTGGTGAGCTATTACTGAATCAGACACACCTTTGGGTTGGGCTATTTTGGAAACTAAGTACTTGATCAGGCTTGAGGTCTGGTCTGCTAGGGAGAAGTGATTTTATTTTGTGTTTTTACATGTACTTTGATGAGCCGATGCAGTTGAAGGACAGTGTCCTCTGTGTAACAGATCAGAGGCAGACAAGTGGTGCCCTGTAGGGAGCCTCACCTGGCTGTTTTCATAGTGACGATTACTGGCTTTCAGACAACTAGGCAAGAAAGAAAAAGTGACATCCAATGGGGGTACCTTTATTTGGTGATAGTAAGCCCTTCTATTTCCGGATCTGGAATGGACTAAGTCAGAGGCTGCAAGGCAAAAAATCCTGGGATAAACATCTGGATGAAATCTACTTACTCCAGCAGAAAAGGTACAGTGCATTTCAGCATTCTCGTCTTCCCTTTCTTCTGCTGCTCTCTCCCTGTAGCTGATTCTTACTCTCTTCCCTTAGGCTTTTCTGCCAGTAAATAAGCTTTAAAAAACCTTGGAGCACTGTTCTTTATCAGACTTCGTCTTTCAAAGTGGAATGTTTCTGGAGTTCCAATCTTATCTGCTTTCACAGGTGGATTTACTAGATCTCCATTGAATTACCATGAGTGCAGGACTTCACTCACAAATTAATAGCATGTGTTTTTTACTTTCCTTCTTCACTGGTAAAGCTCACAAGGAAATACATGAGGTGTTTTTTGTTTTGTTTTGTTTTAACTGAGAGTGTGTGTGGCATTTATACTGCAGTCAGCTGTGTTTGAAATGGTGGCTTTTTGCAGGGATTCTGCTTTCTGTCTCTCTGAATGTTGCCCTTACTATCGGATAGAACAGGTGCAGCGTTGTTCCACAATCTGATGGTCATTCACTTCCTCAGTTTGACTGCTATTTCTCATTCCTCCAACCAGGTGTCATTACCTACATCTCACAGAGAGAATTCTCTTAGACCTTACAGTTATCAGGAAGATCGCTTGTGTTTTCACATGTAAATACTGGATCAAGGCTGTTTGTTACTGTTGTGTAAGGTTGCTCCCTCCACAGGCAGGGATGCAGGAGCATTCACAGAAATCCAGCTGAATCTGTTTTTTGTTGTTCCTTGTTATTTCTGCATGCACAAAGTCTGCAGTAGTCAAACAACAAAAATTACTTCCATACTTTTTTTTTTCTTTCCCCCAAAACTCAGAAAAATGACCTCAAGGGACAAAGTTCTATCTGTGTGTATGCACGTATGTATACACACACACTTATAGAAATAAGTAGTCTAATAACCTAATAGCAATAGCTGTACCTATCTGTCTTTAGGGAAATAAATTCCACATCATCTTTTAACTTCTGACAAAATAACAAAGGCCTGTGCTATTTTATTTCAAAGCAGTGATACATAAATACACTTAAAATGGAAGGGAGTGTGGGAACAATATTTTCTCTATAGAACTCTGAAGTGTTTACATTTGTGTACATTTATGAATAATGTCATAAGTAACTGAAAAATAAATTCTCAGACTCTGTAATCTCCATAATCTCCAAGTGAACATATACAAGATAAAAGTCTAAAGATGTTAATATTTTTATATTTATAACATTATCTTCACAATTTTATATCATAGAGATGTGGAAGGGACCTCTGGAGGTTTCTAATCTAACCACCTACTCAAAGCTAGTTTATTGCCAACACTAAATCACACCACTTCGGCTTTGTGTGTGTCTTGAAAGCCTTCCAGGACAGAGATTCTTTAGGAATCTGTTAAAGTGTTGTAGTATTCCATCTGCTAAAGGGTTTTTGTTTTGTTTTGTTTTTGTTCCTAATGTTCAGTCTGAACTTCTGAAATCATCATTTGATGTTGTAGCCAAACCAAACGGTTTACTAATCAGCTATTACCAAGAAGGGTTTGGCCCCTTCCTCTTTGTCACTCCTATTCACGTAGGCTGATATTGGATTGCCATTCAACCTTCTCTTTGCCTGATGAGCCCAGCTCCATCAAACTTTTCTCATAAGTTGTATGCTGCAGGTCCATGAATATCTTGTGCATTGCTTCTGACAGAGAAAAACAGAAAAATCATAAATTTCTTATCAATTATTATAGTGAAACCCCAGTGGTCCCCAAAACAACATTTCTGTGTTTCTTTCTAAAAATCTATGTAAAAACCCATGTACTGCGTATAATTTCACTGTCCATGAAATGAGAGTTGCATGGAAACACATTTGTACCCTCCAATTTTAGGTGTATGTGTTTCCCAAAAGTAACATGGTGCCAATATGTGAATACTTTTTTTTTCCTGAGGAGGGACAGGACCATTGCTTCCCCTTATTGTCTTACTCTTTCCTTTCTATATTTCTATTTTGTCCTAGGCAGCCATGTTTTTTTGCCCAGAGATGCTCAGATTTTGAGAAAACAAAAGGGAGCATTTTGCAGAGGACTAGAATCACTTTTATTGCTTTCATATTCTTAATTATGTGCAGGTAGAAAGACAGAAAAGGAAAACTTCCTGTGGTGACTTATGTATGGATCTACTCTTAGAAAACCTCTGTTTATGTGGAAACACTGCTGTAAACCAAGACAGATTTTACTTCATCCTGTCATTTTCTTTTGGGGAACTGCAGTGTTGTGACATCAGCTTGAATTCATCTTAATGTTAATGGCACTAACACAAGGAATACACACAGGAATAAGCAGCAATTGCATTCCACTGTTATCATATTGAAAGCCAGTGGTAAATATGGTACTACTTTTCTACTATGTTCTGAATTCATAATTCTGCGTGTCATGATTCTGCACTAGAAGAAGAACGCTTTTTACTGACTCACAACTAATACTGATAAAACCTGGAAGCTAACTGTTTTGGTAGTTCTCACCTTCACTGGTGTTGCTGTTTATTCTCCTTTGTCATGTGTATTAGTTCATTGAATCTTACTGGCATTTGCTCTCAGCATTATCCATAGCGAGGTATTTTTTTGGCTTAATCCTGCATTGTATAACATTTCCCAAAGTGACATCCAAGTTCAGGAAATGTGATACTATCTCCTTTTAATAGAGAGGACTTAGAGTTTATTATGCCTTGCTCTACTGGTCTCTTCCAATTCAAGAATCTCCTTAACAAGCTTGTAGCTCAGTGTGGAGTCCTGAAGATGGAGGTCACAGCTCATATGTGCATTCTAGAATTTGGAATTAAACTATTGGATTTGCATAGCCTGGAGCATATGAACATTATGAACATTGAAACAACAACAACAAAGAACCAATATAGTTCATAATCATGGGATTAACAAAGAGAACTATTTATGAAAATGCAGGCCTGATGAGGGTGAAGAGGAGTCACGTGCCTGTCACAGCTTAACAGATCTCCCAGAAACAATAAGAACCATTGGTTGGATGGCTATTGTTTTGTTTGTTTTTATCTGGCTTTCAGTGTAAAAGGTTATAAGGAAATATGAACAGAATCTTCCTAGCACGTAATTTTTGAAACTCCACAATATAAGAATTACACTGTCTATCAAAAATAATAAAGAGACAAATTAAAGCAATTGAATACATGGACCCATACCATTAAGTTTTATTTTTCTTCCTGCTATTGCCCACCTCTGTAATTTGGATTGATAAATCATCTATTTTATGTGTGTTTCTCAGCTGTTTCTCAGGGATTACTGGTATCATCTGACTTACCTGGGATGCAGTGAGATTTAATTATTCTAATAACAATAGAACATTTAATTTGTGTGATACATTTCAACAGAATTATCAAAGCCCTTTTACACATTAATTAATTATAGAAATCTGTGCTATGAGAAACAATGTATTAGAGGAGCTTGGACCAATTCACATAACTTGCAAGGAGTTAACTTTGCATAACTGGCAGAAGTCACTCCAACCGTGCTGAAATGAAAGCTTTATAATCCCTTTAGTTGCCAAATCTTTCTGTGGTTGTTCAGTCTCACAGGTACTCTAGTAAAGTGCTTTGACTCCTGTGAAAACAAACATGGCACAAATAAAAGGTCAGTTTAATGTTATTGAATTGGTCTGCTTAAGAGTGGTATGGGGACACAGAAAGCCTTCACCTTCTAGACAAATCTTTCCCAGGTGTGTTGTGCATAAGAGATGTTTTTTCTTTTGTTTTTTTTTCTTTTGCCTAAACAGCATTACTGAGTTTTCAGTGCACAAATCAACATATAACTGGCCTGTCTTAAAATCCACAATGCCTGTCAACATTAATTGGTTCCTTTGCTTCCAAAGATGTGTTCACAGTGAAAAGAAGATTCCAGTTCTACCTGTAATATATTCAATAACAGTTCTGAGTAGCCAAGATGAAAAGAGCAGTCTGTTGCAAAAATTTTGCTGCTACATGTAAAATTAAATCAAAAGCATCACTGATGATTTTTTGGTATTTTCTTATACTATTACACCTTCATCTTGATGGAATTTTTGAGTCTAATAAAGGAAAACAAAATACCTCAATTTCATTGGTGTAAAGGTCCTCCAGAACTCTCAATATACAAACAAATGTGCATTTGGCACGAGTGCCTAAGATATGGAGATATAGCTTAGACTCATTGATTTTTGGAAATTATTTAACTATAAAAAGAACAAACTCAAAAATAGATAAAGGCAATTAGACACAGGGTGAGGAACACAACTGAAATAAAAAAAAAACATTATTGAAGAAGGTTGGAAGTTCTGATGCAGGGAGAGGTTGTGTTTCAGATAACTTTTTTTTTTTTAAATAAATAACTTAATGATAATAAAAAGTAACCTCTGATGAACTATTGATCCAGTTCTAGCATGAGATTATTTTGGGGTGCTCGTAGATGCAGATTTAAAAAAAAAAAAAAAAAAGAGAAAAAAAGAAAGGTATATTATTGCTAGGAGATAGCCTTGCTGGAAGTGACTGAACAAGATTTCTGCTACTCAGTGAAGTAGACAGCTTAAATATCTGACTTCCATATCATTTTTTTTTGTGTGTCTAGTAACATTAGTAGTTAGTAACCCATTTCATTTATTTCTAGAGAAGCTCTCTTTACTGACAGCTGAAAGGGCTTCAACATAAATGCATAAGAGTTTCAAATTTGCTGCCCCTGCTTCTGTATTGCTTATCCAAGCCCCTATCATCTGTCTCCTGTTCACTTTTTACTGTTACTTTATATCTCACTCTTTAGCATCTTGTTAGATTGATCCTCTTTCTGGCTGATTAGCTCCTCTATAAGCAATCCACTGCTCTCTTAATGACTTGCATATATTCACATAAACGTGCAGCAGAAGGGAGTGTGAAGATGAATTTTCTTTGGCCATGCCATAATGAAGTGTTCATCATAGACAATCTGAACACAACAGGGAAAGTTGAAACAATATCCTGCACATGAATTTATAGCCAAGTTACAAAGAACTGCTTTAGATTCTCTGTAGCTGACATGGGTGTAGGGATAATGCATGAAGCTAGCAAATGCCAATCTTAAACTGTAGCATACAATAGGAAATCTCCATAATGGGAATGTCTTAAGCAGTAGAATCTGAGAAAGGAAGAAAGGAGGAGAAACAGACACTTCATTGCACCTCAAGTGAGCCCAGTTTTGAAAAAAAGCAGTTTCAGATTGCTGGTTTTCCAAACAGTTCATGTATTTAGCATAATTCTTTAATTCAAACGATAAACCTATGAAACTAAATTCCTATTTTTACAGCGGAGATAAGATTTATGGAATTTTTGTATTCCTCTTAAATGCAATGAGCAGGATGCACTCTAAAATAAGTACTTAGGAAGCCATTAATCCAGAAGGATACATGTTGCCATCAGAAAGTGTTTGTGAAATCCTTAATCTCATTTAAAACAATTTTACATGACTCTCTCAGTCAGCAGCTGACCTACATTCTATCTTCCCTTTGTTTCACAATGGATTTTTGGGTGTTCCTGATTTTGGCCTTACCTATATTGAAAAACAACTCAGAGCTTCCTGAGCATATCACTGCATCATCTATTAAGAAAATTGACTGATAGTAATCATAGAATACTTAGGGTTGGAAAGGACTTTTAAAGATCGTTTAGCTCCATCCCACCTTCCATGGGCAGAGACATCTTCTACTAGATTAGGTTGCTCAAACCCCCATCCAACCAGACCTTGACCACTTCCAGGTATCAGGCATCCACTAGTTCTCTGGACTGTCTGTTCCACTGTCTCAACATCAACACTCACCAAATGTCTCAAGACAGCTACATACCCTGGGCTCAGTAAGAAGAACCTGTGTGTGCTTCTAAGCCGTTACTGTTGTAGCATTCATTGCCTATCAGAACTACTGTTTAGCTACATATCTGTGTTTTATCCTGAACTGATTGTATAAGGCAACATCAGCACCACTTGGTGTTACATACCTAAAGTAAATGGATGAAGTAAGAGCTTAGAGTCCCTTGATTCCATAGCTGATGAAAGGAATGATTTAGAACAGCAGATTTACTTAGAAGTGCTGAATTATCTTCTCTCTAAATGTGTCTAAATATGCCTCTGAATCATCTTTGAAATCCACTCTCTCTGTTCTTTTTTTTTTTTTCTTTGCTGCTGCTTTGACACAGAAACTAGAGTTGTAATATTTAAAAATCGTGCTGTTCATAATGGATCAGGAAGAAAATTGGCTAAATATGCAGAACTGTTTTTTCAAACAGTTCAATATATTCAAATATTTTGAAGGTTCTAGATTCACGTGACTTAATTTGTTTTATTTTTTAAATTGGTATCCTCTATTTGTCAACATTTATATGCTCAGCACATAGCTGTAATTCATTAAACTTATTAAAAATGAGTTGAAAATTATGATAGTATGTTTTAAATGAGAGTAAAATGCTTCTCCAATTAGAGGCCTGAAAATTAAGTGATAGTAGAAGCATATGGTATATACACACGTCATGGACTTTTGGGGCATCACAGGCAGTGTGCTATGATATTTACCAACAATTCTGGGTTCTTCGCCAGCTTGCTACTTGTCCTGTGATCTCCAATTCTCTGACCCCAGTTGGAGATCCCTACAAGTAGGGAGTTTTGACAATTTTCCCCTAAATTTCTGAAAGCTGAGTACAGTATTTATTAGTTGTCAACCTCTTAGCAGGCTTCTAATTTAATTAGTTGTTTACATGGGCTTTGGAGAGTTTTTTGAGAAAGGTGTTGTGTTTGTGTCCTCCCACACTGTCTCTTGCCCAATCCTTCCTCCTCTCTGAGGTCATTTGAGGGATAAATGCCTACCCAGTAAAGCATCAACAAATTAATTGTAGCATTGTTTATACTATGGAAAACCCCACCTCCTTCCCACTTTCTGCCTCAGAAAGTTAAGTTCTCCAGGAAAACAGTCTTCCTCAGCCAAAATACTGGCAGAGGTGGCAAATTTGCTTTACTGACATTGAAATTTACAACATTTGCTCAAAGTGCTACTTTATTTTGTCCCTATTTGCCTGATCCTGGATGCCATGTTCTCAAGTCATATAATTAGCAGCTAACGCAACTAACACATGAGTAAGCTAAATAAGTAATACTTCTCAGAGCAGCAAGGCCAAGAATTTGAAGGACACAAAAAAATATGTCAGAATGACTCCATGGTTTGTTCAGTTTGGTTCTTTATATTCTGAATTTTTACTTAACTTCCATTCTTTAGTGTTTTTCTAGCCTAGTTTCTACTGATTTAGAAAACAGGATGCTGTTGGTAATAGGAAGTGTTACTTTTATTTTATTTTATTGAATTTGTGCTGACTTTACCTATAGCCTTTACCCATTAGTTCACAGTTATTCAAATGATTCCTATTTATCTGTGGATTTCTGATATGTCTTTTTGTTTTGCTTTTGTCTCCCAAGTGTGTCAGTCTCCTGCTGTAAAGCTGTGCAGAATTCACATATTTCAGGTGGATTAAATTCAGAGAAAACTGCATATCAAACAATTATTTCTGCTTCAAGGGTCTATACTATTGCATTCAAAAGAATAATCTAAAGCAAGAAATATGTATCTCCATAAGCCACAGAATTTATGTTGCTTGTTTTCCTATGACTTTATTATTAAATTATCCTAAAAATCACAAGCTCTGATAAAACATCTTATACCATAGGCCTCTCTCTCTCTCTCTCTCTCTCTCTCTCTCTCTCTCTCTCTCTTTCTGATGTGGACTTTCTTGTGGCTTACAATAGAGTTATATTCATAATGTATTCTAATGTCAGTGTAATCAACTAATGCAAAACACATACTGTATTTACACTATAAATTGCATGCCCGAAGCTTACAGCTAAATAATACCAGAATAGAAGGAAGAAATCTGTGGCATCACAAGGAGAAAGCATTGAATATTTCTTCAAGTTTATGGTTTGACCAATGTAGTTGTCCCACATGCTTTTTTCATGCCTTCTTTTTTTTTTTTTTTTTTACATGTGTGTCTTTGTGTGCCTGTTACTAGCATGTAGTCCACTGGAGGTAGTTATACTGTGGTAAAAGAACATAATGTGGCTGGTAGAAAGAAGAGGGATGAAGTTAGACTTATTCCACTTCACACATTACATCACCTGAGCCATGCTAGGTGATTAAGAATAAATTAAAAATCTGTACTATAAGATAGCAGAGACGAGATAAAAGCACAAAACTTATATCTGAACACAGATCTAAAGATGGACTTAACCCATTTGGAGAGAGTATTCTCTTGCTATTTCACACTTAAAACTCATGAGACATAGCCTGTTTCTTTTGGATTTGGGGGTCTTTCATCCCCTTAAATCTTTAGCTCTTGAACTTTGGCTATTTAAGGTTTTTTTTTTTTTTTTTTTTTTTTAAACAGACAAAAAGAAGAAAATCAAAGGAATCTACCCTGGACACCTCTTATGAATGAAAGGATTAATCTGAATATATTGTAGGATAGCAGAGATAATAACCCCAAATTATTAGTTCATTTGTTCTTGTGCGTGTGTGTGTGTGTGTCCGTGATTTTTGCTTGCAACTCATTTTGAAAACAGGCAAAGGTTATTTGGTTAATGACCAAGCACACATTGCGAGTAACTAGTACAGCAACAACATAATTGAAAATAAATTTTCTGTTCTTCTCAGAAGGCAGTAAATAAGAAAACTGTAAATAAGTTTTTATTTATGAGATATTTTGTATGATAGTTTGGCTAACTCATAGGAAGAGATGGGACCTGTTGTTCAAGTTTTCCATACCATTTTAATTTTTCCCTCTGCAAATACTTCTCTTATTTATTATCTAGAAAATGTTTGGTCTCTTTCGGTTCAGGGTTTTCCTAACTCCTCTGGGAAACTGGATGCTGCTTCTTTTTTTTCCTGAAACTGAAGCAGGTCTGTGACCCAGCTCTGTCACAATATTAACTCCTCCATCCTTCCCAGAAGAAACCAAAACCAAGGCAACAACAATAAAAGTTGTACTCAAGTACACTCAATACTCTGCCAGGGGTCTTTCTCCAAGCATCCCAAAGTTAGACCTTCCTGCTTTTTATCCTTATACTCTGGGATAACAGGGCACGTTAAAATCCTAGGTGGCAGGTTTGTAGGGTGTTCCTCATCACCTATAGAGCTGGTTTATTCTTTGTAATTTAAAAGCATAAGTATGGTCCATGTTAATGAGTGCAATAACCCCATTCAGGATCTGTGAGACCTGGGGATGAAAGCCAGTTGCTCCACTCATATTTGTCTTAAAAGAGACTTAACAGCTCCTTCAGCTGGAGTTTGCAGATAAATTATGCTGAATTATTCACTGATCATTCACCATGATTATTCTTTTATTCTTTTGCTTGTTTTACAGATTATTATTATTTTATTTTTTTTTGTACTTCATTTGCTAATTAGACATGGCCACAAAATCTGAGGCTGCTGGCCCTTCTCGGCCTGCTACCAAGGGTAGCATGGGCAAACAGGCAACACAGGTGGTAAAATGTAAAAGGAAGTATAAATATGAGTGGCAAACATGGCAGAGGACTGAGTTTGTTCAGATTCCCAAGCAAATGTAAAGCTCTGCAACAGCTGTGTCGTATCTGTGAAGAAGCAGAACTCAGTACATGTAGAATCACATCATGCATGAAGTTTATCTTGCATAACTTACTTGTCTAAACCACTATAGGCTACATAGTCAGTCTCACTAACTACAGTGCATTACAGGTACACCTCTATCCACTGACTGTACTGAGTACCCAGGTGACCAGCTCAGGTCGATCACCTAAGTTTTAGACAAATGAAGTAGACTGAAAGAATGCCTGTCCAAAGCATTTAAACCTGATGAACTGGACATATTTAAAAACAACATCAACAACACATAAATTATTTAAATATTTAAAATGTATTTTTAATTTGGAGATGTGGTTTTCAAGTTAAAAGATTCCTGTTTTGCCGTTTTTACACTAGTAGTTGAGGGCAGCTAGCTTACAGACATCATGTCAGAGCAGGAGCTGAAGAAGTACTGAATATTGCCAAGGGCTACACTAAATTAAAAGAGTTGATTATCCACCACTGTGATCAACTTTGTACTTTCTAGAATATCACAGAATGGTTGAGGAGTTCACCTAGTTCCAATCCCCTTGCTCAGGCAGGATCACTTATAGCAGGTTGACCAGGACCATATCCAGATAGCTTTTAATTACCCCCAAAATTGAGATTCTACAGCCTGTCTGGGCCATCTGGGCCACCTGTGCCTGTACTCAGTTGCCCTCATAGTAAAGAACTGTTTTCCTGAAGTTCAGACAGAACCTCCTGTGTTTCAGTTTGTGCCTATGGCCTGTTGTCCTGTCACCAGGCTCCACTGAAAAGAGCCTGGCTCCATCCTCTTTATATCCTAGCTTCAGATATTCATGCACTTTGAGATCTCTCCCAAGCCTTCTCTTCTAGGCTAAACAGTCCCAACTCTCTCAGCCTTTCCTCATACGAGAGATACTTCATTCCCTTAATCATCTTCATTGTCCTTTGCTGAACTCTCTCTAGGAGCTGCATATGTCTTTCATACTGAGGAGTGCAGAACTTGACACAGTACTCTAGGCGTTGCCTCACCAATACTGAATAGAGGAGGAGGAGGAGCACCTCCCTCAATCCGCTGTTTGCATCAATGGACCTAGTAAAGTTAGTGACTGTACTTGTAAATTCTTAACACCAAAGGAACTACTAAAATAACCCAGTCTGGTGGAAGCGCCAAAGGCATTATTCAACTATAAATGAATCATTTGGTCTGGAACATGTCTGATGACATGCTCTTTTCTAGAATTGGCATACATTCTAGTTTCTGTTAATTTCCTCAATTTTCTCAACATCAGAGAAAAAATAGTATAGCTAAGCTTTTCAATTTTCCTCATAACTTTGTTTGATGAGTAACTATTTCAGATCTCCTTCCTTGTCAAGACACACAAGGAATGCTTGTTTGTACTTCTTCTTTTCTATTCATTATGGGAGAAATTCAGATGCAGATTTTTTTAAAACATTTAAAACATTATTATTTTCTAAACCGTGTTTTTTTTTTTTTTTTAAACCTACTTGTTTTTCTTCTGGCTCTTGAGATAACTAGCTTACTGGCAGGAGGAGTATCTTCTAGGCTTCAAAATGTGGGCTATATAAACCAGAAACATTTCAGTTAGTTATTCATTTCTCCTAGCTTTCCCTCTGCTGCCACCATATGGTTGAGCATCAGTAAGATAGGAGATGATGAACTAACTACCTGCTTGCTTGCTCGCGTGTTTTAGCACTGCATTTGTATGCTTTTGCTGGTTCTTTTTTCTTGCATTCAAAAATACCTCATATGGTAGGTGTGCATTACTTGTCTTTTAGGAAAATTTTTGAAGGTTCATACTCTCTCAAGAAATGTTCTGTAGACAGGCACCGTGTGTTTCTCTGTGTTCCTTAGCAGCCACTTTTACTTGACTGCAGGATCTGTGAGTCCCCACTCCTCCAGGCTGCCAAGGAGAACAACCTCCCAGCCATTAGGAAACTTCTCACTGATGGAACATGTGATATCTACCAGAGAGGTAATGCAATTATTTGCTCTAAATTGTTTTCTGGGGAAAGCAAGAGCCTGCTACAATGAGTATAGTAGTAAGTTAGTTTGTTACAACATTTGCATTGGCAGAATCAAGTCACTTTAAATGTATGTCAGCAGCTTTGCAACAAAGTGAGTTCTCTAACTCAGGTCATCAAATCCTAAATGGTTGGTGAAGTTCAGAGTTTTACAGCTTGAACAGGCCTTTTTTTACATTTTACTTGATGTGCGAGTCTGCTGTCACTTGCACTTATGTGGCCATTACCATGTATGATGAGGTGGCACCTGGCAGTACTCAAAGGAGAACTTAGCATTCCCATAATTCTCTGCCCCAATAAATCCATATCTTATTTTGTCCCATCTAGCTAAATGTGTAGATGACTCACATGCTTCCCTTACTCTTTCTAGGTGCAACAGGGGAGACTGCCCTTCATGTAGCTGCCTTGTATAATAGCGTGGAGGCTGCTGTGGCTCTGATGGAAGCAGCTCCAGAGCTTGTCAATGAGAAGATGACATCAGAGCTCTATGAAGGTAACATCTCAAGAAATGAGGATGGGAAAGGGTTCCCTGCATGGGGAGGGAGGAGGTATTAGCTGTTTCTATTTCGGAAACTGGCTTATGCCATGCTTGGTTCAATGTATTACTGAAGTGTTACATTGCAAAACCAATATACAAATGGTTCCTGATCCTTTGTGGAAGGTGGGACTATATTAAAACTAGCATGTACCAAACATGCAAATGCGCAACTCACAAACCCTTAAATACAGGTGGGCTTGTTGGCTACAATGGGATGGCAAAAATATGTAGAGTTTTGCTTTTTGCTATAGACACACCTAGTCATGTTGGAAACTTCAGGTTGGAAATTACGAGAAATTTCTTCTCAGAAAGAGTGGTTAGGCATTGGAACGGGTTGCCCAGGGAGGTGGTAGGGTCACCATCCCTGGTGGTGTTTAAGGAAAGGTTGGATGTCGTACTTAGGGACATGGTTTAGTGGGTAATATTGGTGGTAGGGGGATGGTTGGACTAGATAATCTTGCAGGTCTTTTCCAACCTTAATGATCTTATGATTCTCTATGTGCCAAAGGGGTTATCTACATAGACTCATAAAGGTCTTTTCCAACCTGAATGATCATTTAGTCCAACCTCTAATGTAGTACTGACAAGTCCACTAATATGCTACTAAGTTCTACATCTGCATGTATCTTGAAGACCTCTAGGGATGGTGACTCAACCACTTTCCTAGGAAGCCTATTCCAATGTCACACAACCCTTTCAGTAAAGAAATTTCCCCTAATATCCAACCTAAACCTCCTCTGTCACAACTTGAGGCCATTTCCCCTTGTCTTAACACTTAGTGCTTAGGAGAAGAGCCTGATCCCCACCTCACCGCAGCCTGCCTTAAGGTACAATAAGGTCTCCCCTGAGCCTTCTTTCCTCCAAGCTAAACAGCCCCAGCTCCCTCAGCCACTACTCATAAGATTTCTTCTCTCAAGAGCTTCATTGCCTGTCTTTGGACATACTCCAGCAACTCAATTTCCTTCATATAGTGAGAAAAGATCTCTGAAAGGACAAAAAATAGTTCTTTTACTGACAAATAATGGGGATTAAAAACAAATGTGGTTGCTGTTACTGACTGCATCCTACAGATTTTGTTGGCAGTTCGTAAAATCATTTGTCATTAATTCATAAAAAGATTTAAGTAGAACAAGACTACTGGATGTCTCCAGTCTGCTGCACACAACAGGGATAACTTCAAAGCAAAATTATATTCCCCTTATGGATGCAATCCCAATAAACTTGGATTTACCACGTGTGAAATGCTGCTTTCTTAGAAGGCAAGGTTGTATTTCTATGTTTTACAGGGCAGACAGCTCTCCACATTGCAGCAGTGAACCAGAACATCACTTTGGTGAAAGCTTTACTCAAGAAAGGGGCCAATATCTGCACAGCCCAGGCCACTGGGCACTTCTTCAGACGCAGCTCCCAGAACCTTCTCTATTTTGGTACATCCTTATCTTCTTCCCCTGTTGCTATGGGAGGCAACCAACAGAGTGATGAGGGAATATGAGGGAGGCTTGCTTTGCTCCCCATCTAAACTGCATAAGTGGAGGCTTCTGTCTTCAGGGGTCATCACTCATACACCTTTTAGCTGATAGTAAAGCACCATCTAAGTATGTAAATACTACATAATACAAATACCTAGATCATATACATTTTACATATTTGCATGTATACAGAAATTATATATCGCTTAAAAAATATAATGTAATTTCTTTGTAGCAGCATATACTGTAACTCACTTGTCATCCTTTTTATGGACATACTCTTCTGAAAAGAATACTCCCCCCTTTCAATGTTGTGTGAGACAGGTGCTTTCTGAGTAGGATGAGGAGTGGTGCAGGAACTGCACAGATTACTTTTACAGATTGCTTTTATACCCTCTGGCTTTGTGACGTGGATAAATTTTCCTCAGAATGCTTCAACCTCACTTGCCCGCTAGGGTCTTTATATTGACCCCCCCCATTCCTTTCTTTGCAGGAGAGCATGTTTTGTCATTTGCTGCCTGTGTGGGAAATGAGGAGATTGTGCAGTTACTCATTGAAAATGGAGCTGACATTAGAGCTCAGGATTACCTGGGTATGTGCCTAGTGAATTGCATACAGTGGATCTGGACACTTTAAATCAGACCTTATCATCTATGTACACACATATTTTTCTCTCATTACAAGCAGATTTGGGATGAGGGTTGTGAGGAAAATGAAAGCCATTGTTAATAGCATCAGTCTATTGCCAGTCTTTTCAGAGGTTTGGGCTATTTAATGTATTTTATCTGTTCTGCTTCCTTCACAGGTAACACTGTTCTTCACGTCTTGGTTCTCCAGCCTAATAAGACATTTGCCTGCCACATGTACAGCCTGATACTTTCCTATGACAGGAACAAAGAAGGACCAGGATCACTTGAATTGATTCCTAACAATGAGGGGCTTACTCCATTCAAACTGGCTGGAGTTGAGGGCAACACTGTGGTGAGTTTGTATGATGCAGTTGCTTCTATTCTAAAGATTTTATTCAGAAACAGAGAACTTGAAATAATATCACACAGAGCAAAGGAGTTTGTGCATACGGTTAGTGGGTAGAAGATACAGAACAAGTCCTTCTTTTATTTATTTATATATTTATTTATTTAGTTAGTTAGTTATTTTTCCCTGGAAATCTTATATAAGACCAGAGAACCTGTATAAGAAATTTCTTCATCCTAATGAAATAAACTAATGGTTATATAATAGATCCTTTGATCTAATTTTTGAAGCATTTCAGTTAAATAACTGTTAGCAAGAATACCCACCTCCAGCCATATTTTAAAAGTCTGACTGAAGTTGTTTTTTTATCTCTATTTTGTTACCCTAAATGTGATGCGAAGGGAAGTTCTCCAGATATCTACAGACACTTATTTGGAGATAAGATCTCAATATTGAATATAAACTCTCATCTTTCCTTTTAACAAAATGACAAAGATGGTCAGTGTTGCTTCTGTAGATCCACAAAGGACCGTATCCCTTTCCATACCTCTTTCCTGATAACCTGTAGAAAAGTATAAATGGATTATTTTTCTTTTCCTAGTCAACAAATAAAATCTATACTTTGGAGACATTACTGTGACAAATAACTTCAGCAGTTTGACTAGAGCTAAGGACTTCATTCTTTACTTCAAACATGAGCTAATAATCAAATGGGAGACTGAAGTTCTTCCTTTTCTTAACCTGCTGGAAGGTATAATTGTCTCTGAGAGATGTGAGAACGACAATAACAAAGTTCAAGGAAAATATTTGGTAATACATAGTTTTTACACTCTTCAGTGTATATGCAATGAGAACAAATACTTACTGGAAAGCTTCTGATATCTTCACCCGACTTCTTATCTCCCCAGATGTTTCAATACCTCATGCAGAAGCGGAAGCACAATCTCTGGTCCTTTGGACCCTTGACCACTGTGCTATATGATCTCACAGAGATTGACTCCTGGGCTGAAGATCAGTCCTTTCTTGAGCTCATTGTCTCAACCAAGAAGAGAGAGGTACTGTGGGCACAAAACGCGTTTTATGTGCATACCATGGTGATTATAAAAGCAGAAGAATGATGAGTTCGAAGACTCACACTCTTCCATATTCTCCCAAGCACCAAGTGATGAGACAAGGGGAAATGGCCTCAAGTTGCTCCAGGGCAGGTGTAGGTTGAATATTAGGAGAAATTTCTTTACTGAAAGGGTTGTGTGGCACTGGAATAGGCTGCCCAGGAAGGTGATTAAGTCACCATCCCTCAAGGTCTTCAAGACACCTGTAGATGTAGAATTTAGTAGCATGGTTTATTAGTGGACTTGTCAGTACTATGTCAAAGGTTGGACGAGATGATTTAAAGAGGTCTTTTCCAACCTGAATGATTCTATGATTCTGTGATCCACAAGGCAAGGACTTTGTATTATATATTTCAGGCAACACATGAAATACAGCAGCTTTTTAATTATATGGTTATATTTCAAGCTTTAACATTTTTTTTCTGAGGTGTGAAGCTTGCAGATGATTGAAAGAACTTCATATTAGCAAGCTACAGGCAATGTGATTCAGTGAAGGTTCTCTCTCTTTTCCCGGCCTTAAAGATATAAATAACAAGCAGCTCTAGAGTAGCTCTAGCAAGTAGCTTTCTGTAGCAGTGATACTGATTAACTCTCACAACATCCTTGTGAGGCAAACTATGTTCAGAAATCCTAAACTGGAACACGTTTTAAAAACGCTCCTTATCGTTTACTTCATTTAATGACATTGTTTATCCAGGTTATGACTCAAAACAAAGTGGGCAGATTATCTCTGCTGAATCAGCGATGAATCAGAAGACACTTGAGTTATTAAATGAATGTTTTAGTGAAATGCTGTCAACCATATATTATCTCAATTTATAAAAAAATAAGTTAAACTTCTGTAACAAAAGTTTCAGCTATTGTTCTATGAGGAGGAAGTTCATGAAATTCTCATTTGTTTATATTTAAAAATCCTCTGAACTTCTACTTATGGTGATACATATGGAAATTCAGAGGAAAGCAGTCCATATCGTAAAACAGAACAACTTTAGAAGTTATCCAGAAGGCTAAACCATAACCCTAAAAGAAAGAATATTGTGCATCTGTTTTTTTCCAGAACACATAGTAAATGCAGTTCCAACATTCTCAGTTTCAGAGGGTAAGGTGTCCCCTGAAACCATCAGACTTCTTTGTTTTCCAGAATGCTCTTAATCATGAGTAGTTGCACTTTTTACATGTATAGCTTGGAATTCTTTTCTGCATTTTGTATATCTTTGGCGCAAAATATTTCCCATGTTCTCTGGACTTCTTGACATATCTCCTTCTTGCTCATTGCAGAAGTCCACTAAAAGGTACACGAAGAAGTAGGTCTAGAAGAATTTAATTAAGTGTGTGGATCAATTTCATTAGCATAAGTCCAACTTATGCTCTAAGTGTCAATCTTTTATCAGAAATTGAAGATTTGATATAGATGATTCAGTTAAGGACCACCCAGTTCATAATGCAGAAACCTAAAACGTTATATTTTTATATCAGTCATGAAGCTTTAGACAAATACTAATCACATTTGAAAAAGAAATTATTATTTTCTTATCCTAAATAATCTGAGAAAAAAATACTTGTATTACTATACTAATGGGAATAGTCTGTTTTCCTTAGTTCTTTGTTAGCATACATATCAAAAACATTTTTAAAGTTTATCAGAAACTTTAGTTGTTAGCCTTTTGTTTTATCTTCAAGGATCTGTCAGAACTGGGGTATTTTTCAGTGAATTATATATATGGCTTTGTCTCCCTTTTACAGAAAAGTCCTTGTTGACTTTTTGGTTCTCAGTTAGCAAACTCAACAAGGATTCCTGGAAAAGTACCTTACTGTTCTTGCAAACCCTACATACCTTCTATAAGAATAGCCAGTCAAATTCTTCCCTTTTCATAGGCAAACTGCAAATGAAATAACACTGATTGTCTTAAAGTAGACTGAGCCCCCTGACCTACAAAGCAAAGTTTCATCCTTCATAATGCTCTGGTTTTGACTGGGATAAAGTTAATTTTTCTTCACTGTAGTTGGTATGGTACTGTGTTTTGGATTTAGGGTGAAAATAATGTTGTTAACACACCAATGTTTTAGCTGTTGCTGAGCAATGCTTGCACTAAGTCAAGGACTCTTTGACTTATACTGCCTTGCTAGTGAGGAGGCTGTCGGTGAACAAGAAGCTGGAAGGGGACGCAAGCAGAACAGCTGACCCAAATTGACCAAAGGGATATTCCATACCACATGATGTCACACTAAACAATAAAACGGGGAGGGGGGGGGGGTTACTCTTGCTCAGGCACTGTCTGGGCATCAGTCAGCTGTTGGTGAGTGAGTGCGTTGTTGTGCATCACTTGTGTTCTGTATGCTTTACTTTTCTTTTTCTTCTTTTTCCCCTTTTGTGTTAAACTGTCCTTATCTCAAATCATGAGATTTATTTATTTATTTATTCTAAATCTGCCCCCTATCAATCTGTGGGGAGCAAACAGCTGTGTGGCATTTAGCTGCCTGCCAGACTAAACCACAACACAAACATACCAGCTATAGTTCTGTTTCTAGTTCTTGAATATTTCCATCAATGTTGAGATCAACAAAAAATTACACTTACACAAAGGGAAGACAAAGGACTGCAGGCTAGCACTTCAGTTGTAGGAAACCGGTATAAAAACAACTTCAGCTCAGATATACTAATATCTTCCAGACTGGGAATGTACCCTAAACAGCTGTAATGAGATGACAGAAGAGTACATTTTCTGGGGTTGCAGGCTCCAATAGACAAAATGTCTTTTTTTAACTTGAAAATAATATGGCTTAAAATTGAATGAAAGATAAGAATTTCTTTTGAAAATATTTAAGGTAACTTACTTGATTCTATAAAGCAGAGAACTGGCTCTTCAACTACTGCGGATTTTGGAGGCCATAAAAATGATAACCTAAGTCATTATCATCCATCTACTCTGCAAATAACATTTGCCACTTCTCTTATACTTATTTCCTTTCACTGGGACTCTATGTAGTTTATGACCACTAAAGAATCAGAGTTGTTTTTTTTGTTTTTTTTTTTTTTTTTTTCAGACGTACTCAGTGTGAAAAGACCTTAATATTATCTCTTTCATTTTATTCATGTCAGTATAGTGTTCTTGTTACTACAATGTAGAATGTGTTCCAGTAGTGTGTTTAATACAAAAATACAACTTTATTTCCCATTTGGTTCATTTGTTCTTCACAGACTAGTTTTCTAAGCAGAACGTCTAGTTTTGGGTGGGCTTGTGAGTGATTACTTTTTTTTGCACACAGTATTGTGTGTTCACACTGGACAAATTAAGGTAAAGAAACACATTTAGCCTAGATTCATCCCATCTTGAATATATGTGCTTATATATATAAATATATATATGCTGAGGTGGCATATCTTTCCTGTGTAAAATTCTTCAGTCTTAAGTCTTTTTTTCACCTAGAGCATTTGAAGAAATATTGGCACACTGCTCCTGGGAAGAATGATATTTCCTTAACAATAAGACCACAATTTCATCTTGTCTCAGGAAAACAGTTATAAAGAGTAGAGTAACTTTGATCTTTCCATGTTTAATAATTGTTAGTGTAGCAAATCAATGGATTCATCTAGAGGTGTAAGATAGCGATGCTTAACAGAGAAAAATGGTGATTTTTTTTTTTCATAACATCTCCCTGTATTTTCTTTATATGTATGTGTGTAAACGCACCAGATCAACCATGAGGACACTTCAGAAAATTTCTGGATTCTTCCTGTTAGTTTTGTAAATTGTATAGTAGGAGATTTTTCACTCCAGTGTTTATAACTTCACTGCTCTAACTTTTTATAGAAGCTTTTTGTTTTTCTAGAATTTCTCAGCTGCACAGTATGTATGAAAACATGCAGATCTTTGACAGAAGCACAACTGTAAACTATGTAATAGTGCTGTTTTTCCTATCATGTAAGATGCTCTCTGAAACTTCTATTTACTCCTGGAAGTACACAGTCTTCTAAATATACTTGAGCTGCACCACTGGTACTTTAAAAAGAAAGGTCAAAACTTTGAATATGATATAAATAGTCTAAAGGAAGTAAGCTGAAAGAGACTGTAGGGTTTGTGTGTGTGTTTTGTTGTGTGTTTTTTAACAGTAGTCCCACTGGGGATATACTTCGGTTTTTATCATCATAGTTGAATGATGAAAACTTGAAAATCCAGGCCATTAAGAGTCTGTATTCAGACAGAAATAAATGAACCTTCAAAATCTTTCTGAACTCCCCTTAGTTGCCTAGGTAATGTCAGAGTTTTTAAAAGAGCATTAATGATCTATAGGATCTTTTGATGTTTCCTAGAGATACAGAATTTCCACAATTTCAAGTTGATAGATTTAGCTGTTGGAACGTATAAAGGCAAAACTCCAATTCAGAGAAAAACATCTAAGTGAATTCCACAAGATTGCTTAGAAGCTTCTTTTCCATAGCTGGAAATAGAATTTAAAATATTCCATTTTCAATTCTGTGTTCTAATAATGTTGTATATTTTAAGCAGAGGAGAGAATTTGTCTGCTGTAAAGTGCATTGTGCTGTCTTGCTTAACACAAAATATTCTTCAAAAAGTATTCCAGTTACAGTGAAAGATAATGCATTGAAATATATATTCAAATACATGTTCACAGGTTTCATAAACTTTCTGATACTGGAAAGTTAGCCCAACCCTTCTGTATTCATGTCTTAATCTCTAGGGATATCCTTGTAAAAGGTAATTGGATCCTCCATAAAGGTCACTATCAAATGCTATTTTAAATAATATCTTTTAATTTCTATAACACAGATTTGTATATCCACATTCATGGACCTAGGTCATAGGTCTGTCTCAAGTGTTTATGTGGAATCATGTCTACAGATACAGAAAACGTATTCCAGTCTAACATGTTTTTCTTGTTATTTCCATTGGTGCTCAAAAGCTGTTCTCTGAAAGATATATTTTTTTTACTTTTCCAAAATTCTGCTGGTAAACTGAGCAAATGCAAACTCACTTGAGCGTTTCCATTTTTTGGGAAAAAAAAAAAAAAAAAAAAAAAGGCTTCCTAAATCTGAATAGCATAGGTAAGAACAGCTTGTTAACATACTCCCTGGAAACAGTGTGAATGTTGCTCATAAACAAATTCCCTCACAGTGAATAATTCCTTCTTTGTATCTTTCTCAGGCACGCCAGATCTTAGACCTAACACCTGTGAAGGAGCTGGTGAGCCTGAAGTGGAATATGTATGGACGGCCCTATTTCTGTTTCCTGGCTTTATTCTATGTACTCTACATGGTCTGCTTCACTATGTGCTGTGTCTACCGGCCATTGAAAGTCCGAACAGGCAACAAAACAAGCAGTAGAGACAATACAATCTATGTCCAGAAAATGCTGCAGGTACTGTGTCTATAGTAGTCAGGGCCCCACAGGCAGCATTGGGCAATTCCAATAATCAGCTACTTAACTGGAAAGTCCAAGTATTTCCCAGTCCCCAGCTTTTGCAGCTGTCATCCTTTTCTCTTGCCATCAGCTGTCCTTCATCAATGAGGAACTTTGGGTATGGTCTGTTCTCTGTTGTTTGGCCTGGGATGGTTCCTGTGGCCTTGTCAGGCCTAGTCACGTTTCTTACACTAACATTGGGCCTTCTTTTCCTGTCATCTATTTTAATTTCTTCTCACTCCTTTTTTCCTTTCAGGAATCATATATAACATATGAGGATGAGTTGAGGTTGGTGGGGGAGCTGATCACAGTCATTGGAGCTGTAGTAATTTTGATCCTTGAGGTAAGAGAAACAGTGAGCTCTACAGTTTTGAACTTAATCTAGGCAGATTTTACCTACTGGACAAGCATGAGTTTGTCCTCAAAACTTGGTAAGAGTTATTCAATAAGTCTAAATCCTTCAATATGCATACATCTATGACAGTTGACTCTGTCAACAAAATCTATTGGGTGAAACAGAGACGGTGACAGATTGCTAGTAAAACTCCAGGTACAGAAGAAGCAATTAGATGGACTGGTTGCTATCAGATACTATCTGCAGGGTAATGCCAGAGATCCTATTAGCATCATCTGCAGTTCCAGCTGAATCCCGGCTGTTGCATGAGATTCTTAGAGACTTTTTGTACTTATGTATTTGGGGATGCTGGGTGAAGTGATTCCTGTGCTTACATAGGAAAATTTATATTTAATTGGAGATCAGTGACTACATGAGTCTATAAAAGGAGCCTTACTCAACCAGAGTTCTGCAGAGGCCATGTCTAGGTAATCTTATCATGAAATTTAGAATTGTGATTTTAAAATTTAAAAAGAGCCGAAGTTTTTAAAATGAAGCATACAACAAACACACACTTGATTTTATTATAATATGAAACTGCTATACAGAGAAAGCTCAAATGATGATCTCAGGGAGAACTGAAACAAAATGGAGTTTGCAAACCCCATTAAAAATAAGAAAGAGAGAGAGATTTCTCTCTGCTCATGTATGTTCCAGAAGGACAGGTACTTCTTTCCATGCTTGGACAGGACTCTGTGGCTCCCCTACAACTAACACAGTGAGTCTGAATAATACCAAGCTCCTCTGAGTTCACAAGTTCTTTTTTTTTTTTTTTTTTTTTTTGTCTTTTTTGAGGCTCAGCAGATCTGGTCTCTTCTCAGTAATCTACAAGAACTTCAAGATCACAGCTTGGTGATCCTCATAGCAGTCTCTCAATCTGCCCAAGCATTCTCAGGTTTTCTAAGAAAAGAGCAGCATCTGCCTCATTCAGAAGGGCACCTGATTCATTCGTTCTATTTTTAAAGTAAATTTTCAGTCAAACTGTGAAGCAGTAAACAAAGCAGATGCAGCTGGCCCCAAGACCCTTTTAAAATTGGTGGTTACCATTATGTTTAATAGTATAACGGAATATAAGTCCTAAAGTCAATAGGATGTCATTCTTAGATCCCAGATATCCTTAGAGTTGGAGCAGCGAAATACTTTGGACAAACCATCCTAGGAGGGCCTTTCCACATAATTGTGTAAGTACACCATCTTTTAAGTTTAATTAACTTACTGTTTCTCATTCCCTCCTGTACCCCCTACCTCCACTCCTCCAGTCTTCTGCCAGATGAGTAACCGTCTCCTTTCTCTTAAAGTATTGATCTTGATTTCTTTCTCTTACTGTGTATAAGAAGCCAGGTGAGTATACAGGTAGAGTTGAGCATGCTGACTGGTCTCTGCTTATGGACTGATGGCTGTATGCGCCTGTCTCGGAATTTTTGGCAAGAAAAATAAACAAGGGTAAAAATCCTTTATTGAACTATTTTCACTGTCTCTTCTTCCTTTGCAGTATCACATATGCTTGTATGATTCTGGTAACCATGGTAATGCGTCTCACCAGCACTACTGGTGAGGTGGTGCCCATGTCCTTTGCCCTGGTACTAGGATGGTGCAATGTCATGTACTTCGCACGAGGCTTCCAGATGCTTGGACCCTTTACCATCATGATCCAGAAGGTATAAGAAACAAACAAATATGGACTCATTGTGTACATCCTAGCACCTCTCTGCAGACAGGGAGATCTGAAAGAATATTTTTTCTCCCTCTGGACTTGCATTAATGCCAATTGTAAAGTCTGCATGAAGCATTTGGGACTTTTGCATTCTCTCTGTAGTGCAGAAGCTTCCTTTAATCTACTTATGGTCTTTGGAAATGTTTTATATGGGATTGCATGGTGGCTCGGTGGAACAGCTGGGCCTTATGGTGGCTCTGTCTTTGCTCTACAGATGATATTTGGAGATCTTATGCGCTTTTGTTGGCTCATGGCTGTGGTGATACTAGGCTTTGCATCAGGTGAGTCTACAAAAGGAAAACAGTGTTATGTTACTCTCACAACTTCTTTGATATGAATTAAGTGCAGTGGATTTTGGATTATTCTCTGGTCACCCCCTGAGTTAGCTGGCGAAGGTGGTGATGATGTATAGTTCCTGTTTCTTTGAGTACGGTCTCTTTCCCAGCACTGATTTCTGTTCTGATGAGTTTGGTTTTCAACTCTTGCTCTTTCCAGGATAGTAGAAATTAGGACAATCCAGATAAATCCACATATATGTAAGTCAAAGTTTAAAAACACATTGCATTTATGGTATTTATGTTTGGAAAGTAGGATTGACATACATAGCTTTGTTCTATCCATGAAGAAGAAAAGATTGATATTTTTAAGGTATTTTGAGGACAGATAAATAAACAGATTAATTCGGAGTAATTTTTAAATGGTGACCAGTGATTCTAGTCAGGGATTTGGCATTGTTATGCTGGATAGTGCACTTACGTAGAAATATATGTAGCTCTTTCCCAGAACACCTAGTGTTATTTTTTGTTATAGGACCCTGTTGTTGCTCTTGGAATGTTATTCACATTTTTAAACTATATCTTTTTTTTTTTTTTCCCTTGGTCTACTTTAGCTTTTTACATCATCTTCCAGACAGAGAACCCTGAAAACCTTGGGCAATTCTACAACTATCCCATGTCCTTGTTCACCACCTTTGAGCTGTTTCTCACTATAATTGATGGTCCTGCAAACTATGATGTGGACCTGCCTTTTATGTACAGTGTGGTATATTTTTCCTTTGCCGTCATTGCCACCCTCCTTATGCTCAACTTGCTAATTGCCATGATGGGTGACACCCACTGGCGAGTGGCCCATGAGCGGGATGAACTCTGGAGAGCCCAGGTAATCTAGGTAGGGGGGGGTTCTGAATAAAAGTGGGGAAAAGTTGCTCAGGAAAAATGTGCTAGACAGTGCAATTACTTACTTTACCTTCCCTGCAAAAAGAGAAGTAATTTAAAACCTTTCCCAGGTCTTCACTTTGCTCGTGGACTTCTCGTGTCTCACTAAGCCATGTCCCTTTAATTCTGTCTAACAGCTTCTGTACATCAGCCCCCAAATGTCTTCCATCCCTTTTATCAGTATAAACTTTCTAAGAGCAAGACTACTTGTCTGCAGATCTTCCCATGTGAAGCTACCTTCCAGTATATTTTTGCTATAGTAATATTCGCACCTTATTTTAAATAACAGATAGAAAAGCCCATCCAGCCTTTCTTGTCCATCTTGTGTCTCCCTAACTGTTTCCTCACTAAGCATGGAATCTCTTCTTAAATAGAATTGATGTTGCCTCTTTCTTACAAATCACATTCCTGTGTAACTGAGAGTTAAACAATAGTTATAGAGATTGACTGGGAGGGAAATACAATGAAGGTTAATGGTTACAAGTAGGTAAGTTATGTCTTCAGATCCATTAAGAGAAGTTGGTCTGACTCTTTTGCTGAAAATGCCAGGGATAGTGCTGCCTTTTGATATATTAAACCAGATCAATTATACAGCTGCTTAAGAGGAAACCCATTTCCTAGTATTTTTCTGAAAGAAAACAGTAAGTCAAACAGTTAACTGTAGTTTAGTGGCAAGGGTACTAAGTTCTGAAAATGGTTAAGGCTGATATAAATGTTTTACTTTTATCTAGCTTGCAAATTAATTAACCTACATGTTGCCACAAAGTGTAAAAGCAAACAAGTTTAACAATGTTTGAAGAGCACCATTGTTTCCTCAAATCATGGCATAGCTAGATCTAAAATTGTGAATTGTCCTATAATAAAGAGTACTGGCTCTATGTTTTTCCTTCATCTGCTCAGTACTCATAAAGCTGATAATTTAAAAAGAGAGAGTGATTTTTTTTTTCTTTCTAGATCATCTTAGTTGGTGTTGTTTTGTTTTGTTTGTTTTTTATTTTTAAAGGTTGTCGCTACTACTGTCATGCTGGAACGGAAATTGCCACGGTGTCTCTGGCCTCGCTCCGGGATCTGCGGCCGGGAGTATGGGCTAGGGGACCGATGGTATCTCAGGTGACTTTTCTTCTAGTGCACATAAGGATCCCAGAAGAAGCATCCAATGTGTGGATACTAACAAAGAGCCATTCCAATCACCTGGAGAGGAGTGTTTGTAGTCCTTTTCTTCTAGAATACAGATCCTAGTCTGTTTTATGTCTATTGGAGACAAGCAGTGTTCCCCTCAGAAAGTTCTGTTGTGCAATTCCTTCCATGAGTTAATGCTATCCAATAATCCCGGGAGACAGACCTCAGAAACTGCATGTCATAAGGTCTGATTTTTTTTTTCAAACTCTTTATAATGATTACGACAAAACTGCACTGCTATGCTTTGGTTGTCTGTCCCTATGCAGTGGATGCATGAAACAGCAGAGGCAGAAACAATCAATTTGGTGTACAGCAGAAATGAACTGCAATTCAGATGATGGAAAAATAGGACGAATAATTAAAAATAAGCTTTCTTTCTGGTGTGAACCTGGTAACTATATTATACTTTGCAAGCACTGCATCTGGTGACAAAATCTCAGGTCCAAGATTTCCATTTAAGCTCTGAAATAACAGACAAACTGTCTGTAATCTAGATAACAATAGATTCCTCACTATTTCTGATTTTACTCAACATTTCTACCAGGTTGAGAAAAGAATAAACCTTGTTTCGTCACGCATCCTTTCTCAGGGCTTCATCTTTTGCTGATAAAGCCAGAAGGGGGAGTGGTGGCTGTATGAAACAGGACTTTCTTCAGGTTTTAGCAGAGTAGTGAGCCTTGTGGATTTTCAGGTTTGCTGGGCAGAACAGACAAACCTAAAGTGTTAACAGTAAATGCCTTCATTGCAAGGTGCAGAATATAACTTTGCAAGAGCAATATAGCAGCAGCAATTCTTCATGGGATGCAAAGAGAAAGGAGTGTTAGTGTGATCAAGTTCTGTCAAATTACATGTATGGTCATTGTATATGGTATATATATTGCATGTGTGTATATTGTATTTACATGTCCCCATGTATATAGGGACAGTATGTCCAAAGGCAAGTTATAAGTAAAGCAGAGAAGGGTTGGTGGAAGTGGAACAGATAAATCAAAGTTCAGTAAAGGATAAATGACATCCTGAGCTTAACAACCATGAAGTATCAAAGAAGGAAAGACAACAATAAAGGAAATAGATTAATATATTTGTATATAAAAAGGATCTGGAGATGGAGTAAAGTGGTCAGTTGCTTACAGCTGTCAAAATGAAAATGGCAAATCATGGCTAAAGAATGAAGTAAAGGACAGAAAACAAAAAAGGATAAGAGTACTGAATTCAGTGTCAGGGATGAAGGCCTAGAAAGGAGATAATTGTGCTGGTAATAACTGAGATGGTGAGGATAATTTTATGAGAGCATACGTTAAAGAGAGAAGAAAACTAAAAGAACCATGCCTTTTAATCAGTTTCCTGTTTCTGGGGTGGCTGGGTCTGTAAGCATATATCTGGAAGAGGCCTGCCTCTTCATTTTGTTGGTAAACTGGCAAAATTGTACTTAATTTTGTTTATGTTTTTTATCCTCTCACAGAGTAGAAGACAGGGTTGATCCCAACAAACACAAGATGATGCGGTACACAGAAGCATTTAAGGCTCATGATAGGGATAACTGTGACAAAGGTCTGGAAAAACTGGAAATCGATAGGAACATCTTGTATAAGAAGGAACTGTCTGCTCTGTCATTGTCACGGAGCACATCAAGGATGAATTCTCACAGTGGCTGGGAAATACTGAGGCGCAACACCTTCCACTCAATTCATGGGGAGGTCAATCAAGCCATGGAGGAAGAGGTATATGATGTCTAAACCACTTTTTCCTTTTTTTTTTTTTTTTCCACTCCACAACGTAAATCTCATTTGCTGCAGCAGTTGTCTCCTCCAGCTGTTCATACACACTCGAGCATGCTACAGATTCAACAGCCACGAAGAACTCTGCTGGTGCATTGTGAATAGTTCATGGCGACTATGCTGTGATATATAAATGCAGTCTTTTCTACCTTTTAGGTGTCCTTGTTGTTGCACTAATATTTGCACCAAGTTGGTGGGCTTGTTGAGCTAAGGCCTGTGGTTGTTTGCAATTCTTTGTAATAACCTAGAGAAATGAGCAGTAGAAGCCAGCACTGGGATTTCGACTATTTACGAAGAGACAAACAGTAAGACCTCTTCCAGAGTATAGCATTTAGTATAATCTCTCCCTCCAGTCTTACAATATCCCTCACAATATCCCAGTGCTCTCATTGCAAATACACCTGACTGAAGTACTGTTTTATGATTTAGTACAGAAATGAAAAACAAAACAACAACAAAAAACATCCGTAACTAATCTCAGGAATGAAGGTAGTTGCTGACACTGTGATGATTAGAAGGCCTGTAACTATTCAATAGGCATTCAGGCCTGCACAGATTTTGCTTTCTGAAGAACAGCAAACTCTTCAGAGAGCTGCATTCTAGCTGCATTTTCAACATTGCTATCTTAGTAGGACTCTTCTGGTTTTTGATTTTCATTTTTTATTATTTTTTCAACATAGGAATGCACTTTAAGCTGTATTGTGTGTTTTTTTGTTTGTTTGTTTTTAAGAAAGAAGTGATTTCTATTCTTGGAAGGATCCTGAAAGATCTGAAGTGGGATTTTTTGTCCTAATGAGCAGATATAATGAGATGATCTCTGAAGGTCCCTACCAACTGAACTATTCTATTCTATTCTGTTCTAGACCTGGTTAGGTGCCTTTCAGCAGTGTGTTATCAAGCACCAAAGTGAGCTGAAGCTTGCTTTTCCTTTCCTTGGAAGAGTAGGGTCATGGACCATAGTGCTTTGACTTACTACTGAGCTACTGAATTTAGTAATAGTAGTGAGCTACAATATATCAGTGAATGAAATGAAGAAGAAATTTTGGATAGATGGATAAGAGCTATTGTAAAAGGAGTTCAGAAACTGGTGTTCTCACACACACACGAGAAGTCTCAAACTATCTAATACATGTCTAGGTCATCCACACAAGCATGATGATGTTTCAGTCTGTCAGTATGTCATCTGCCTAGGGCCCCTTTAAGAAAAACAGAGAAATGCTCGGAGAAGCGGACTATCATTCCTGGGGTTTTAGCATTTTTAGGAGTGTAGAGTTTCATTCCAACAGCAGAAGTGAGTGAAAAGCAGCAGAAGGTCTTAACATTTCCTTTCTGACTGGACCAATGACAGAATGTTTGTTTATTAAGAAACCATGGATTGTAAACTAGCACTAGGCTTTGAGTCAAACCACTTTGTGATAAGCAACGCAGACAACAAAAAAGCTGAATCCAGTGGATTTCTGATTGTTCTGCAATATCACTGCAAACACCTCCCACATCTCCTCTATTGCAGGTGTTGTAATAAGTGTCATGATCTTTGCAATTATGTGTATTTATTTAAATATTGTCTTTCTATTTCTTGAATGTGTAGTTATGCTCCAATATGAGACTGTCTCTCTGTACTTCAGCCGCATACCTTCTGAACTGATACATTTTGTTGAATTGAAATTTTTGGTCACTCAAGTGTTGTCAGCCCTTCCCTAAATATTTGGGGTTTGCACTGATTGTCTATGGATATGGAAGCAATGTGGAGCATTAAGCAAAAATATGAATTGTTGCTCTAATTTTAGATAAATTTTCTTTCCAGTGAATGGGAAATAACAGGAAGGAAAGAACTGATGGCTTCCCCTCTGCTCTCACAGTCTTTTCACTAGCTTGAAAACCTACAGAAATACATTTAAGATAGAGCTGACTGGCCATTTCTGCACAAGGACTCCTCTTTGTGATTATTTAACAATAATAATATAATTAAAAAAAAACTAGTTTGACATATACACTGTGTAAACCCTGGCTCTGAGAATGAGTTTGTGTTCTTCTTCATCACTGTAAACAGTAATGAAAATTTTGACCTTAGAACTCATAACAACATATTGACTTTGCAGGAGGCAGAACAGAACTCAGTTAACAGTGCTAGGTTTTTATAGACTTCTGTATTTGCCCTCCATAAAGAGAAAAAAAATCCCATATTTTTAAGGTTGTGCCTTTTTTAAAATTGCATTCTGTAAGCATTAGATTTCAACATTTTTGCATAGAAACCATGCACAAAACAGCATTAAATCTGTGTAATTTATTTACCATATTTGGAGCTGCTTTATGTCAATAAGTGTAGAGAAAGGATGGTAATTCTTGTTGTGTTTTAGAGATCAATTTAGACCAATTCTATTTGAGCTCAGAGCTGAACAACAGCTATTAGAAGAAAATTTCAGGTGGTAAAAGTCAGCAGAAATAATGAAGATAAATATATTAAATTTAATTTGTAAATGTAGAATATCTACCCTTTTCTATTAGGGCATATACACACTTGCTGGGCGTATATGAATGTCAGGAGGCACCAGACAAACATTGCATTGCTGGCTCAATGCAATCTGTCTCAGACAGGGAAAAAACAATGACTGTAGTAACACAAAAGGTAAATCACTTTCGCTTTAATATTCTGCATGAATATGCTCCTTCAGGATCTGATTCAGTGTTTTGCATTTTGTGATGTAGATATATACTAAAACTCCAAAGCAGTATTTGCTCCTTCTTGCTGTTGAAAGGTGTCTCCCTTCTCCCTCTTGACAACATTGTAATAATTTCAAAACAAACATTCCTACCCTTCTTGAAAGTGTTAACCTCAATCTATCTTCTAAGCCACTGAAGTAACTTCTGAGTTTATGATGGTGTATGAAGAATGAATGTTCTGATCCAGCTACGTGTATTAAAATGACAAGTATTTTGCTGAAAATAAAAATCTTAAATACATGGACTATATTGTCTACTACTTTGTGTCTAAAATAAATATCATGGGATAATTTCTGTGTTGTTTTTTTTTTGTTTGTTTTTTAGTAGCAGTCATGGACATCAACTGACATAATATTTGGATCATCATGTTTGGGTCCAAGTTCAATTTTTGGATTAAAGCTCTTCTTCCACAGCAATCTGCTTTGGAAATTCCATTATACAAAATACGTACAGAGTTTCAAATAATTTCCAGTGCAAAATAAGAACTATCAATCCCTCCCCCCCTGCCCCTTTTTTGAACTCAATGAGAAAATGAGTGAAAATGTACTGCAGTGAAAATTGCAGTACAAGCTCTCTTTAAAAAAGCCATATCTTCACATTGGTGTAATGATGTATTTCAGAGGGTGAGGTAATAATGAGGTATAGTGAGGGTGAGGTATAGTCCTTTCTGTAGCTGCTTACAGTAAAACGCATATGGATACAGGAAGTTTTCTAAGTAATACACATGCAAAAATGGATGCAAACAGCCCAGTTCTGTTTGTTCCCTGAATTTGATGTTTACATTATTTCTTTAAAATATTTACTATGATTTCCCTTCTAACCTGGTTAAGGGCTTCCTCTTCTATTAAGTGTTAAGGAAACTGAGGTAGAAAAAAACTGCAAGAGTAATGGGATGAATCCTATTAAATGAGTTCACATAAACTCCTGCTGAAATCCATGCTGAGCTCTTGAGAAACAAGAGGGTCCTCCTTGTTTATTAGATATGAGTAGAATTGTTAACAAATTGAAACAGTAGTTTAATCAGGTTTGTATTGCACTTTTTTTTTTCTCATTTGCAATATCTAGCTTTACTTTCAGTAATATGTTTCAGATTTTAATAATAAATAAATACAATAACAAAACCATCCTTATCAATGTCTTGTATAGAAGTAAACAAGTTAAAACTACATGTTATATTTTTTTTGGAAACTTTTCCGAATGAGAATAAACTAATTCAGCAAATACCTGGTTCATATGAGATTGTGGTAATACTTACAGCCATTTACTATTGATTTTAAGAATTAGGTTATTTTTATTTCTGTAATGCTAGCATTTTAATCAAACTCTCAATAGTGCACAAAGAACTCTTTGGCAATAGTTTTGAGCCTTCCTTGAGAAAGCCTGCAATGAAATTAGAGAGAAGAAACCTGTGACGATGTAAGCAAGAGTTTCTGAGATGGACCTTATGATCAGCCTCTGGTGCTGCTACTCTTTTATAATGGGTTGACAATTGCAAACTGTAAGTTCTGCTGCTATTTTTCCTGTGCCACAATAGAAGCATCTGTCTGCATACATGAAAAACTTGTTCTTAAGACTCATTAACAAAATACAACCTCAGTTAATTCTTTGCAATGAAAAGGGAACTTTAACCAACTAACATATCTCAGAAAGAAGTGGAACTGGGAAATAAAATATTACCATGTTTCTCAAGCTCAACCTGTCTATAATATCAGAATGAATAATTTAAAAAAGAAAAAGAAAAACACCCTGAGATCTCTAAGCTGATCTATGAGCTTTCATATAATATACTAATAAATTAAAGCTTCTAGGGGGACAACATTTGCAACATGTCCTAATCAACTATGTTATTGATAAAGTAAAGCTGGAGTGACAGCCACCTGGCAAAATCATTCTGTGCATTAACTGTAGCCCCACTTCTATCTGGGAGAAGGAGGGAAAGTTGAAGAAAATGTAGTAGCTTCCTAGAATTTCCAAGGGGACAGCTGGGTAAATAAAGCATCAACCAGATGAAAAAAGTTACACATTCTTTGTCAGAAACACTGATTTCTTTAGCATCTTGAAAAAGAAATTGTCAAACTGCCCAGTTACTTAAATGCAGAATATCTAAAGCTTTGCCTGAGATGAATGAAGCATCTGCTGTAGATGTGGTTTCAGGCTTCCTGTAGACACATCCAGTTATAAAGGTATTAGTTACTCTCTCCTCACTGTTTCTGGCTATGGTCAATTAGAAAAATATAAATTTATATATAATAGGAAAATATGAGATATGATTCTGCATCAAAAAGAATTTAATGGCAAAGGCTATGGATTACAATAAACAATTGTGCCTTTCAGGAATAATAGTAAATTACAGGGAGTTCTCTCCCAGTGTTATTCTCATTTCGGTTGTAAACTGTTCTCTGGCTTTTCCTATTATATGTCTGATACATAACAGAAAATTCAACAACTTGCCCTGAAAACCTCTTCTGGGAGGAAGTCTGACCCATTCATCCCTTCTTTTAGTGTTCAGTGCTTGACAAATAAAGCTCTAGGCTTTCACCTGGAGGTGAAACAGACTACTTATTCCCACAAATACACATCAGTGGTTCTGATCATAAACCAGTGACACCATCTGTGGGAGAATTTTACAAGTCATCTTAGATCTGAATTTACAAGAAAAACAACTGAATGAAAGATTGGAAGTTAGCAGATTTCTAGTAAGCCTTATCTGAGTAGACTCATAGAAGAACTGGGTGGAAACGACATCTGAGATCATTCAATATCAGATTATGTCTACCATGACTTTGTCATCTAGAGCCTTGAAAATCTTAAAGATGCATAACCAGAATTCCTCTGTACACCTTTTTCTGTGCTGCACCACTCTTGTGGTGAGAATTTTTTCCTTATGTGCAACCTGAACTTCTTGAGTTATAATTGATCATTGTCCCCTATTATTAAATCATTATTAGTCTTCTTTATTCATCCTTTCATCCCTGCTCCCTTTTCCCCTCCCACCAATGAAAATGAAGATGTGAAACAAAATGAAATTCTAAGTCCATCTTTACTGTCTCCTGTAATTTCCCTTCTCCGTCTGGCCTCGTGCTTATATTTTCTCCTCCAATGTCATTTTAGACCTTAATATGAATTCGTTAAGGTTTATATATATATAAGGCTTATATATAAAAAGGCTTATATATATAAACCACATTAATTGCTGCAACACGGAAGAGTTTTATATTTAAAGATGAAAAATTTGAGCTAAAAAACATATTCAGAGCCCCAATGCAAATAGTATAAAGCACGACATTTAATTTGGTGTTTTCTAATTCCCAGTACAGACAATCTTGTATCCCATGGGGCTGGGGATGTACTTGATAGTGCCATTCAGATAGCCTTATGAGCCATTTTTCAAACTAATAAGTGGTAAAGTCATTACCTGATGAAAGACATCAACTGTAACATGTTGAATGGGCTCTGAAATCATTTGGAAGTTATGGGTCATTGTAAAGTTCCTAGTAGGCTTCATAAAAAACTTAATGTATTGACAACTAGGACAAGGACTACAAGAATTTTGAAAGTTGCAGAGAGTCTTATTTTAGGCAATTCAAAAAGACAATGGTAAGATTTTTGGTGTTGTTTTGTTTTGCTTTATTTTGTTGCCTCAAAGATGACTTTTGTAAGCGCTAAGCTCACCATATTTTGTAAAATTCACAGTTTGTGTGCTACAGAAGATAAGACTGAAATAGTCTGGCTTCTTATTGAAGCATGAGACTTTCCTTCTAAGTCATTGAATCTAGACCCCCACCATGGCCTGGTAACCTTTTCTTAAATTCCAGTTCATGTGCAGTTTTTCATGATTCAGCCTTTTCCTGGGTTCACCAAGATTAAAGCATATATAACTTCCAAATCACTACCCCAGGGTTTACTCAAGCTTGCTGGCCATAGCTGGACTAATACATGAAAAGGTTCCAGTACTGTTGGTTAGGCCTGTACATGCTGGAGAAGAAATTGGTTGCTGTGTCATAATGCCACTCTTTTTTTTTTTTTCTTCAGAGTAGTGTCCTTGTGAATAAGCCAGGAAAGCCGACTGTTATAAACACTGTAAATACTGTGTACAAACTTTGGGACAATAAAATGGATAACCACTGAAGAACCACTATGTAATATCTTCGTGCAGTCAGGCTTCTTGCTATCCCCAAATAATATTTTGTGCTGTTAATCTTCTCATCTGATTATACTGGTGATGGGAGGAGACATAAAGGTGACCACTAGGTAACCCTAGTGGGAAAACTACCGACACAAAATGTCTGAGAGCCTGAGAACTGTCAGTTTACCTAAGAACCGTAAACATCCTGACAATACTATCAATAAAGATAAAAACAAGGAACTGTAACAGCAATTTACCATCTGAAAAGGATAAAGTAGTTTGGGAAAGTAAAATTTTGTCTGGGAGAATAGGAAACTTCATCATCTATTGGTTGTCTCAAGTGAAACATGGAAATTTGCAGCATCAATTGGCTGTTTTAAGAGGTATCCTACACCTTCTCATGTCTCTGTGATATAAAAATGACTCATTTTTTCTATCAAAACAGGTAACCTTTCTGTCTCAGAACATCTTATGCTGCATGAACTTTTCTTTCCTACAGGATTTCCCAAACAAATTGAACCTTTGTTGGGGATGTCTGGCTGACTCAACAACATTGCACAGATCATCTTTGAAGTGAAACTTTGTTATTTATTAGTTCCCATTCCAGAGCTCATTTCTGGGGATTAGTCTCTTGAGTTCCTTTTCCGTAATTTGACTTTTTTGAAATTAGTTTTCTTAATTAGACCCTTCTGAGATGGATTTGAGTCCCTCACACTTCTGGGATCAGTTTAATGTGCTTGGTAACAGTAATTTTATGAAATATATTTATGTACATAATCTGTTTTAAGTATAGTCTTTCTAAGTAGAACCTGTCATAAGTATAGTAATTGTTATAGCATTGATAAGTCTGTAATTCATAATGAATATATTCACAGCCATAATACTGATAACTTTGTTGAACCTATAATACTAATTTATATTTGCTGCTATATTACTGATTTTTACTACATCTCATTGTCTTCCTGCTGTTGCTAATTGCTGCAACGAGTAGAAACTGCTCCAGGGAGACCTTATTGTAGCCTTACAATACTTAGAGGGGACTTACAAGAAAGATGGAGACGGACTTTTTACCAAGGCCTTTAATGGTTTTAAACTAGAAAAAGGTAGATTTAAATGAGACATAATGAAAAAAGAGCGGTGAGACTCTGGAACAGGTTACCCAGAGAAGTCATGGATGCCCCATCATTTTAAGTGTTCAAGGTCAGGTTGGACAGGACTTTGGGCAGCCTGATCTAGTGAAAGATGTCCCTGCACATGGCATGGGGTTTGGACTAGATGAGCTTTAAATAACCTTTCCAACCCAAACTATTCTATGATCCTATGAATTAGGAAAGGCTGAATTGCACAATGATTCTTTTGCTCAGTCATTTCAAATGTAAAACCACAGTTTCTGAAAATAAAACTATTTTCATTTGATTAAACAGTACTTAGGTACAGGTGTTTTGCAAAGTGATACTATGTGCACATAGACATTTTATGGATTTCATCAATCAGGATTCTTTAAAGTTGATCATGAAAAACTGTTTTTTAACTTGGTAAGGTATCTCATTTCTGACCTTCAGAAATGATCATCACTATGAATGACAAGCCTATTATATGTTTGCTTTTCTTTTTCCTACTGGTGTGGAAAATAATCAGTTGTGTCTTCTCACAAATCCAGTCTTTTTAGAATTATTATGCACAGTCAGGACTACAACAGATGTAGTTTAGTTTTTTTCTCTCTCTCTCTCTTTTTTTTTTTTTTTGAGTTAGATTCCCTTGCTTTTTATTGTAAGCATATATGTACTAGTTTGTATAACTTTTGTGTAGGGATCGGTGCATAAGTGGAGGTAACCCATAGACGAATACAGTTCTAGACTTCTGAGAACTGTATGTTATTTCAGGAGAAGCCTGTGACTATAGATTAAATTGTTGAGTTTAAAGGTATGTAGAAGAAGAATACCTGTTCCTTTAAGGGTACCTGGTTAAGGGCCTTTTTCCAAGGCAACAAAGGATAGTAAGAGAAGCAGAAAATTATGAGAACCAAGGCTGGTCTGTCACACTAATTTATGAGAGCAGGTGAGAATGTAGGAATGTTCATACCAGCAGGGTTACCTGACTGAGGACTTCCAAGGTGGGAGACAGTCACAAGAAACAAGCCTCCCAGTCACACTAATTGATGGGCTAACAAGCTACAGGTGCCACTTCCAGGAAGGATGGAACTTGCAAATGATGAGATTGTTCACAAAGGGGCCCTGGATTTGAAGGGTGCTGAAACTATAGAACTCTGAAAAGTCCTTGGGGGGGGAGGAGAGGGGAAGGATGTGGTGGTGGTTCCAGAGTAACTGGTAGCAGGAGGAACAAATAGGGGGTACAAGTAGAAAAGGGTACAAAAGAGCTGGTGTGTGTAAAAAGGGGCTGGTCAGCATCCTTCTCTGCCTGAGCCCTGTGCCTTATCACCAGTCTGTCCTACCTTCTTGTGTCTCATTAAATCATTTTCCTAACTATCTCTCTGCATATTTGTACTCTCTCTCATGTGTACATGAGCTGAAAGGATTAAGTGCCAGCTACCGGTAGGACCTGGATGTGAATGACTGACTCTCAGTGTCAGCTACTGGAGCCAGGTCAGGGAACAAACCCTGCTGGCCTGTGGTGCCAGATACTGGAGTGAGTGTGGGGGGTCTCAGCACCAGTCGCTGGTGGAATCTGTGTGTATGTGAGTGGAATTGCTGCCAGCTACTGGAGTTAGACTAAGGGTGTAGGCACCCATGGACTGTGGTGCCAGCTACTAGAGCAAATGAAGGTCATAATATCAGTCATTAGAAGGACCCTGGTTCTCTGGATCTGAAAGGGGTCCTACAGACTTTGAGTCTGGAGTGCCAGCTACTGTGGGGATTGGTGTGACTGAAGTGGATGCCAGCTACAGGAGTCAGACTAGCGGAGTAAGTGCCACTGGCATATGGTGTCACTAGAGTGAGTAGCGGGGTCTCAGTGCCAGCTACTGGAATGACCCTATTTCAGCCACTGGGGTGGAAGCAGCGTGTGTTCCCAAACCAATACTGGAGGTGGAATTGGTGTGACTATGGGTGTGTATGTATGTGTGATTTGAAAGGATAAGTGCCAGCTGCTGGGTGGGTGGGAAGGCAAGAAGTGTGAGGGAATTTAGTTCTAGCTACTGGAGTCAGGTGGGGGGAGTAGGTGTCCTTGTCCTGTGATGCCAGCTACTGGAGCAAGTGGTGTCCTAGTATGGAGGGTTCTCTCTTGACCTGAGGAGGGCCCCATAGACTCTGAGTCCAGAATATTGGCTACTAGAGGGATCAGCATGAACGGATGAGGTGTCAGCTATTGGATTGAGTGGGGTCCTAGCATTGGCTACTGGAGTGAGTAGTGGTCTTCTATTCCCTGCCACTGGGATGGGAGCAGTGTGCGTTCCCAAACCAGCTACTGAGGGGAAATGTCATGAGTAAGGTGAGTGAGGGGCTCTGCACTGGTGGCTGGACCAGGGCATGGGTCACAGACTGGATGCCTAGTGATAGTTCCTGGCAGGGAGATGAGTGTCTGTATCTTCCACGGTCCTGGTGTACATGGGTTGTATATACATATTTGCTAGCAAATTTCAAGCTGGACTAGCTGGTGAGTAGCAGAGGCCTAGAGTCTGGGCCAGGGTATCAGGAGGGCCAGTGGTGCTCCTTGCTAGTATGCCCAGGGGGACTTGCAAAAGTGGTGTGCATGAGTGATAAGTGCATGCTTGTTGGCAGCGAACTTTATCTCACTTAACATTGAGATCAAGAGGTAGATAAAAGATTATGAGAAGACCCAAGGGTATGTATATGAGAAATAACTCAGAAAAAAATAGATTTTTTTTGATTGTTTTTTGGTTCCAGGATAACTCTTTCCTATGAAAGCTCTCTAACAGTCTATGCACATTGGTTTTATTATCAAGTTCTATATGATGAAAAAAGGGAGCTTGTAAGCAGCTTGTAAGTCATACAATAAAACTAGCAAATATCAGGATAATATATTTTCCTGTCAGGAAGTGCCCTCAGTGCTATAAATTGACAAAAGGTAATTTTGGATAAAAATGGAGAGTTTAAAAAAAAAAAAAAAAAAAAAGCATGCAGATTATTCAATATTTAAAAAGTTATCTGGAAGTATATAGGGAAGGAACTGCTGGAGTATTAAACAAAAAGAAGACTGAAGTACTGAAATGAAAAAAAAATACTTCACTCCTAATGAATAAAATGAAGATATAAAGAGGTTAAAATATTAAGACATGCACGTGTAAAATTATTTTTTAGAATAGATCAGCAAAGGGCTATCAGAACTACTAATCACTGACAACACTGTGTGTTGTGAGTTAAAGTTAATTAGCTATTATCAATATCGTCTGACCAGTCAATAGGAAAGCTAGTCTCACTTAAGTAGACACATACAAACTAATAATAACAATAACTTCAGAATTTAACTAATTCCATATATGTGGGTCTTTAAATCTTTGGAAAAAAACTGTAATGTCTTTTTTTTTCTTTTTTTTTTTCCTTTTTTTTTTTAAGAAAAGATCTTCTCTTTACTTATGTAGAAAATCACTTTTCATTACTTATATCTATCCAATTTTAAATAGGTCACTTGTTTTGTATTGCAAGGAGGTAGTTCTGACACAATATCATTTGGTTTGTACAGATTTTTCTGTTAATAAGAGAAGCACCATTGTGACTGCATTTGTATTTTTCTTAGGGAGTGCTCCTCAAGCTCTTCTAGCACTCACTTCACTGACTACAGGAATTGGAAAGTCCTTGAAACACTCTTCAAAACACTCAGAAAAGTACATCCAATGATGTTTGCTTTACCTAAGTAGTTTTCAAGACCACAGATAAAATATTCATGTAGAAAAAATGTTGAACAAAGCCATAACTGTAACTCCTGTTTGGAATGGCGAAGTGTTTGTAGAAACGTCTGTAAAAAACATTTCAAAAAGTCTAGTCTTTGCCCTTCACAGAGAACGAGAGGAAAACATCCAGGCTTGCTGTGAAAAGGTGGTGGCTAAAGATCTTAGCACATCCTAATAACCTCGACTGACCACATGCCTTCTTTGAGTTTGGATTCCACCAGACCACGCATCTGGTGAAACTTATGCTGTAAGTCCAGCTGGGTTCACCATATGCAAGCTGGTGAGCCACTCCTTCCATCAGCCCCTCCCTAGTGAGATTAATATTTGTTAAAGGTCACCTGCTTTTGAATTGTGATTGACATCCAGGTGTGTGTGCAGCCTGCCCAGAGCCAGTGCTGGTTGTTAGCACAATGCCATGAAGGTGACCTTTTGCACATTGACATTTATGATCCATTCCTGATCATTTCATATGTGGACTATCATGTGGTCTTGCCAATGGGAGTTGGTGAGGCACATCCCAAATCTTGGGACATAGGAGGAATAAGCATGCCAATGTCCTCAAACATCCCAGCTACACCCCCATTGTATTACATTAGAGCAAGCAAGTCTCTACTGCTTCCACTGTCAAAGGAACTATCCCCAGAAAACAAAGCAAGGTAACAGTACCAATACAGTACTGTACAGATACAGTCTTAATAAATAACCCACATCTGAATCAATTAGGTTCTGTTTCTTATCTGATGTAACTAGTCATGTGTTGAAGCAGCATGCAGCTTGTTTATCTCTGCAGAAGTTGCATAGATTGAGTTCTGGGGAAATTATGAACAGCTGTGATCTCTTTTCATTGTAAAAACAATGGAGACTTAGAATTGTAGTTCAAACCTCTTCTTCTTGCATCTTCATAATCTCTACTCCAAATTATTCTTGTAATTTTATTATCTTCCAGTTCAAGTGCAAGACAATTATATTCCACTTTTTATCTTTGAAATTTTTGATTTTGTCACACTTAGTTCAAGTTCTGGCATTTGCTATGTAAGTCATCATTGTCTACAGCTAGAACTTTACAGTAGGATTCTTCAAAAACCTAGTCAGAACTCACAGTTTATAAGCAATTTAAACAAATGTTTGAAAACTTTCAGCCTTTGATGCAAATTTCCCATTGATTTAGTGTGAAAATTGCTGCAGGAATTGGATAGCTGTGATTCCTTTTTTCCTTTTCTGACTACAGCAGTATTATCAAAGTCCTTCTCTAATTAGAGAGTAAAAAGCCTTTAAGGAGGTGTGGACATTTTTTATAGAAGCAAAGTGACCCTATGCACCCAGTACCCCTTGCTCCTGAGCCCTGACAATAAGGTTACTATAACCAATGATAAAACAAATGCTCATAATATGTAACCAGGCTGTTAATGTATATCCATGTCCCCTTCTCTCTCCCTGCTTCTGGCCCCAGGGTGTGGGGACACCCATTGTCAGGGTGATAAGGTACTGACATTATCAAGACCCAAGTGCTGCATTGCCAGGATATGGACACCTGTCCTGGAACAGGGAAGCATAACAGCACAGGGAGTATGGTCTATAAAATCAAGCAGATACAAGTCCCAAGTGGGACTTAGACCGGAACTGTTGCTGAATGGCAAAACCTGTGATCCCTAGGTGCCCAGGAATGCGTCTGTTAAGTGAGGCAAAGAAGAATGACAAGAGTGAGTGCAGCTGCCTCCTCCAGCCGCTCCAGCCAGGACTGCTCCTGTAAGGCTGCTGGGGCCCAGCCTAGTGCCAGGAAACCAGGGTCTCTACCCAGGCTGGGGGACATGGCTGCTGCTTTCCTCTTTGAAGGTTCAGCCGGTAGCAAACCTGAGCACATATCATAGAATCATAGAATGGCTTGCATTAGAAGGGACCTTAAAGATCATCTAACTCCACCCCCCCTGCCATAGAGAGGGATGAATCCTGGAGACACACTGAGAGAGACAGGACACTGACCTGACTGGCCACAAAAGTTGCCCCAGCCAAGGGCTGCCTTCAACAGCAGCAGGACTCAAGTAAAACAGACTGAGACAGCTGAGACACCTTCCTTCTCTCTGGCTGGTAGGGGTACAAGTTCACTAGTGAAGGCACACATACATTATCTGTATGTTCAGAAGCATGCACACATTTTCAGATATTTGAGCAGCTGGCACAGACCCTCTATCTGTCCTGTACCCCCTGGATCCCTTGAGCACTACCATGGCCCCTCTATACACCCTGCATACCTGCCCAGATCCTGGGCCCTCTTACCCACTTCATTGTTTCCCTACTCACCAGCTAGTCCAGCTTGAATTTCAATGTAAACACACATTTGCATGCTCATTCCTCATTCACAAGTCCTCCTGGGTATACCAGCATGAACACACCACCTGCCTGATACACCAGCCCAGACCCGAGGCCTCTGCTACCCACCAGCTTACTTACCACATCCATCTTGATAATAAAAACAATATGCGTAGGGTGTTAGAAAATGAGCTTTCATAGGAAAGCGAATATACCTGTAGAACCCATGCACAACGGGACTGTGGAAATATGGACACTCAGCTCCCTGCCAGCAAGTAGCACCTTGCAGTTGGTCTGTGACCCATGCCCCATTCCAGGTAGATGATATCAGTCAATCTTCCCTTGTCTGTTGATGAAGTCACACCATTGTAGGACAATGGATCAGTCCAGCAGAATCTGCCACTGATGAAGCCATATTGGCCATCTCAGATCACCTCTTTGTCTTCCATATGCTTTAGCATAACATCCAGGACCTGTTCTATGATCCTGCTAGGCACTGACACGAGTCTGACTGGTTGGTAGTTCCCAGGGTCCTCCTTATTATGTTTTTTTTTTTTAAATATGTGTGTGATAATCCCTTTTCCCCAGTCACTGGGAACTTCATCTGACTAGCATGATTTTTCAAATAAGATAGAGAGTAGCTTAGCAACTACATCAGCCAATTCCCTCAGGACACGGGGTTGCAGGGTCCTGGGACTTGCTGGGTACCCTAGACTTGTGTATGTTTGGCTTTCTCAGGAGATCAGATCCTGATCTTTTACAATAAGAAGGACTTCGGTTCAGGGTTCTGGGTCCCTCAGGGTTCAGGGACTTGAGAGGTGTGGGAAGAGTGACGGCCAGTGAAAATAGAGGCAAAAAAGATGTTGAGTACCTCAGCTTTCTCCATGACAGTTGTCTCTAGTTTTACTGTCTTATTTATTGGGGGCAGGGTGTACATTTTCTTAAATCTTCCTTTTCTGACCCACATAACTGTAGAAGCCCATCTTACTGCTTTTCACATTCCTTGCCAAATTCAGCTCCAGCTGTGCCTTAGCTTTCCTGATCCCATCCCTACAAACCAGGCAGCATCCCTACATTCTTCCCAGGACATATGTCCTTAGTTCCACTGCCGATGAATTTCCAATGATGCTTTCTTGTCTTCTTTGCTTGATATTTTGCACATGGGAATCAAGACCTCACGTGCTCTGAGAAAAACATCCTTAAAGAGCTGCCAACTATGTTCTGCTCATTAATCCTGGAGGGCAGTTTCCCAGGAGAAACTGCTGCTGACTCTAAATTGCCCACCCATTCAACAACAGGACAATATTTTCCTTGTTCTGGCTTTTACTACTAACATAGCAATAGAAGGTCTTTCTGATGATATTGATTTGATGTCATTATGTCAACTCTGTTTGAGCTGCAGCTTTTTAATATAATTCCTAGCTGCTCATGCAATATTTTTGAATTCTTTCTACTTAACCTGACCTTTCTGCTGTTTCCCTATGCTGCCTTTTGCATTGGAGCTCCATCAAGTGTTCTCTGCTTAGCCGAGCCAAACTTCTGAGACTTCTACTTCCATTCTTGAATACTGGGATGGACTCTTCAGCACTTGGAGGACGCTGTCCTCAAAGACCTGCAAGTTTCCTGAACTCCTTTAGACTTGAGAGCTCCCTCCTGTGGAATCTCACCCATCAGTTTCCTGGAGAAACTGAAACCTATTCACCTGAATTCTAGGGAAGGTACTCTACTACTCTCCTTCTCAAAAAGAGTAGTCAGGCATTGGAAGGGGTTGCCCAGGGAGCTGGTGGAGTCACCGTCCCTGTGGGTGTTTAAGGAAAGCTTGGACCTGGTGCTTAGGGACATGGTTTACTGAGTGACATTGGTAGTAGGGTGATGGTTGGACCAGATGATCTTGAAGGTCTTTTCCAACCTTAATGATTCTATGCTTATCTAGAACTCACCTAGTTAAAGGATGCCACTGATTATCACATCTGTAACAAGTTCTTCCTGCTTATCAAGTCCTTCTGAGAACATTTGTTTTTTACCTGCATTCAGCGAGAGTTTAACTGAAGACTTATTTATTTAGTGTGACAAAACAATGGAATTTCTTTTCATGTCAGCAGCACTGGTTGTAGGTAGCTCTCCTGCACCCAATAAAATTTTAGAAGTCTCAGAGTAGTCAAAATTACTTATACTGCATACTAATTAGCTCAACATCTGCAAAACACATTTGAGAAACAGCTGCATGCCCTTGCCAAACATCTGCTTAATCAATGAGTTGGTGATGTTGTACTCTTTTGGTATCACATTACTTAGTACATATCAAACATTGTCTATCCAAAGCTATGTTTTGCTGAGCAGGCAGATGTTAGTTATTGTTGTATTTTCTTCCAAAATAGTATCATACTCATGGTCAAGATCATCATCCTACGCAGTTAAGAACGCCAAAAGATAAAATAAATGTCATCTTTCACTAGGCTAAAAATCACAGCTGCCCCTCAGGCAGGTACATCTGGGATGGCATTGCTTAATATCTCCCATATTATTCCATGAGTACAAATCTCTGTAAGATGTGATTCCTACCACCACTACCTATTTTCTGCCAGCTATGGATGTCAGATGCAGAATTGCCCTAATTCTTACATAGTACAGTTTTGTCATTCTGGTCATTTGCAGCTCTGCCTAGGGGGGGATGAAGTGTGAATCAAGAAACTATGGGTGAGGATTAAAGGGCAGGCCAGCAGGGTTGACATTGTGGTGGGTGTTTACAGGCCACTGGATCAGGAAGAGAAAGTGCGTGAGGCCTTCTACAGGCAGCTGCAAGTTGCCTCCCATTTGCAGGCCCTGGTTCTTATTGGGGACTTTAACCACCCTGATGTTTGCTGGGAAGACAACACAGCTCAGAATAAACAGTATAGGTTACTGCAGAACATTGTGGATAACTTCTTGATGCAGGTGGTAGGTGAGCCAACGAGGAGAGGGGCGCTGCTGGAAGAAAGAAGAAAGCATACATTATGTGGAAGAAGGGACAGACCACTTGAGTGGAATATAGGAACACTGTCAGAGAATACAGGGAGGAAGGCCAAGGCCTGGTTAGAATTAAATTTAGCAAGAGACATCAAGGACAACAAGAAGGACTTCTTCAAATACATCAGCAGCAAAAGGAAGATTAAGGAAAATGTGGGTGCACTGCTAAATGAGGTGGGTACCTTGGTGACAGTAGATACAGATAAAGTGGAGTTATGGAATGCCTTCTTTGCTTCAGTCTTCACTGCTAAGGCTAGCCTCCACACACTACCAAGCCTGGAAACAAGAGAGAAAACCGTGAGAGAGGAAGACTTTCCCCTGGTTGAAGAGGATTAGATTAAAAGTTATTTAGGCAAGCTAGACACCCACAAATCTGTGGGTTCCAATGGGATGCACCTGAGGGTGTTGAGGGAGTTGGTGGATGTGATTGCTGGACCGCTTTCCATCATCTATCAGTGGTCACGGTCATCCAAAGAGGTGCCGGATGACTGGAGACTTGCTAATGTGACGCCCATCTATAAGAAGGGTTGTAAGGAGGATCTGGGGAACTACAGGCCTGTCAGCCTGACATTGGTGCCAGGAAAGGTGATGGAGCAAGTGATCTTGAATGCAATCACACAGCATATACAGGACAACCAGGGGAACAGGCCCAGACAGCATGGGGTCATGAAAGGCAAGTCCTGCCTGACTAACCTCATCTTGTTCTATGACCACATAATCTGCTTGGTGGATGAGGGAAAGGCTGTTGACGTAGTCTAACAGCAAATCTTCAACAAGGTCTTTGACACAGTCTCCCACAGTATTCTGCTGGAGAAGCTGGCAGCCCATGGCTTGGACAGGTACACTCTTCTCTGGGTTAAAAACTGGCTGGATGGCTGGGCCCAGAGGGTGGTGGTGAATGGAGTGAAATCCAGCTGGCAACCGGTCACCAGTGGTGTTCCCCAGAGTTCAGTGTTGGGGCCCACCCTCTTTAATATCTTTATTGATGATTTAGATGAGGGAATTGAGTGCACCCTCAATATGTTTGCAGATGACAACAAGGTGGGGGGAAGTGTTGATCTGCCGGAGGGTAGGAAAGCCCTGCAGAGGGACCTGGACAGGTTGTATGGATGGGCAGAGGCCAATGAGATGAGAATCAATGTGGCTAAGTGCTGAGTCCTGCACTTTGGCCACAAGAACCCCATGTAACGCTACAGGGTTGGGGCAGAGTGGCTCGAAAGCTGTGCACAGGAAAAGGATCTGGGGTTGTTGGTCAACACTCGCCTGAACACGAGCTGGCAGTGTGCCCAGTAAACCATATCATTAAGCTCTACACCTAAATGTCTTTTAAAGACATCCAGGGATGGTGATCTTATTTGGTCTGGATCTTATTTGTGTCTGCTTACTTGCACTGTAAAAATCTCTCAACAGTGCTCTAAACTAGAAAAATTTATTCTGAATTTACCACACAGCATAAATGTTCTTCAGGAAATATTAGTATCATTACAGAAAAGTTTAAGCAGAATTCAGTAGTCAAAATAAGGTAATGTGGTGGTTTTACTCGGGTGGGCGGCCGAGCTCCACCACTACCACTCTCTCACTCCCCCTCCTCAAAGAGGAACGGGGAGAAAATACAATGAAAAGGGCTCACGGGTTGAGATAAGGACGAGGAGATCGCGCAGTAATTATTGTGACGGGCAAAACAGACTCAGCATAGGGAGACAGTAAGATTTATTGCCTATTACTAACAAGCTAGAGAAGCGAGAAACAAAGGAAAGAAACCGAAAGCACCTTCCCCCCCATTCACCCTCTTCCACCTCCTCCCCCCCGAGCGGCGCAGGGGAACGGGGGAATGGGGGTTATGGTCAGTCTATAGTGCTTCTTCGCCGCCGCTCCTTCTCGGTCACTCTCGTCCCCTGTGCTGTGGGGTCCCTCCCACAGGATGCAGTCCTTGCCGAACTGATCTGACATGGGCTGCCCACAGGCAGCAGCTCTTCAAGAACTGCTCCAGATATGGGTCCGTACCACAGGGTCCATCTCTCAGGAGCAAACTGCTCCAACCTGGATCCCCCATGGGCAGCAGCTCCTGCCAGGTCACCTGCGTGGTCTCCTCTCCGCGGGCTACAGGTCTGGCCTGGAATCTGCTCTGGCAGGGGTCCTCCACAGGCTGCAGTCTCTGTCAGTGCAGGTCCACCTGTTCCACCGTGGTCTCCTCCACGGGCTGCAGCGTGGAACCCTACTCCACTGTGGTACTCCATGGGCTGCAGGGGGACAACCTGCTTCACTATGGTTCTCACCACAGGCTGCAGGGGACTTCTGCTCCAGCACCTGGAGCACCTCTCCCCCTCCTTCTTCACTGACTTTGGCGTCTGCAAGGCTGTTCCTCACTCCCTCACTCCTCTCACTCTCCTAGCTGCTGTGTGGCTCAGCGTTTTTTTTTTTTGTTTGTTTGTTTTTTTCCCTGTCTTAAATATGCTCTCACAGAGGCGCAAAACAACATCACTTATTGGCTCAGCTCTGGTCAGCAGCGGGGCCCTTACCAAACATGGGGCAGCTTCTAGATCCTTCTCACAGAAGCCACCCCTATGGCCCCCGCTACCAAAACCTTGCCACGTAAACCCACTACAGGTAACCATCCAAATGAGAAATTTGTCAAAGCAGCTCCAGTTTTATGCCTGCATAGTGACTCTTATCCTAGAATCACCAATATGACAAATGAAGAAATGTCATAGCATAAGATAGCACCATCTGAGTTGGAATAGACCTTCAAGATCATCAAGTCCAACCACTAGCCTACCTAGCAAGTCCCATCGCTAAACCATGTCACTCAGTGCCACATCCACACATCTCTTAAATACCTACAAGGGATGGGGACTCCACCACTTGCCTGGGCAGCCCATTCCAATGCTTGACCACATAACAGAGCATTCATTTGTCTTATATTTGAAACAGTCTAGACAATGTTAAAGAAAAAAAAGTTATGGAATTGCAGAAATTAGTGATGACTAGGATTACAGAATTAATTTTTTTTTAATGACAGATGTGATTTCTAGTATATTTTTCTTTCAACTTTCAAAGACATAAGATTAAGTATCATTTCAGATTTTTAGATTTTTAAAGTTTTATATATATAAAATATACAAATTCATCTGTAAAAATTATTTATGCAACAATTCAGAAAATTATCATTCACTCATGATTTTATGGTGTAAGTGTTGTGGTTTAGCCCGGCTGGCAGCCAAACACCACACAGCCATTCGCTCACCCTCCCCCCTCCCTCTCCGGGATGGGGGAGAGAAACGGGAAAGTGAAGCCTGTGAGTTGAGATAAAGACAGTTTATTAAGACAGGAAAAATAATAATAACAACAACAATAATAATAATAATAGTATTAATAGTAATAATGTGTGCGAAATAAGTGATGCACAATGCAATTGCTCACCACCCGTTGACCGATGCCCAGCCTATCCCCGAGCAGCCGGCCCCCCCCACCCTGGCTAGCCACCCCTATATATTGTTCAGCATGACGTCAGATGGTATGGAATACCCCTTTGGCCAGTTTGGGTCAGCTGTCCTGGGTCTGTCCCCTCCCAGCTCCTGCTGCACCCCCAGCCTGCTCGTTAGCAGGACAGAGCGAGAAGCTGAAAAGTCCTTGGCTTGGTGTAAGCATTGCTCTACAACAATTAAAACATCAGCATGTTATCAGCGCTCTTCTCATCCTAATCCAAAACATAACACCCTGCCAGCTACTAGGAGGAAAATTAACTCTGTCCTACCTGAAACCAGGACAGTAAGAAAGGGGAAAAACAGGCAGCTTTTTAGACATTTGCATGTCTTTATATCTGAAGCTTTTCATGTGATCATCCATGATACACCATATGAAGTGTTTCCAGTGATAACTTGGATTTTGTATGAGGATCTCCGTAACAAGTGCAGTACTAATCATCCTTCCTTTCACTCAAATCCAGTCACATGCTGATCACTTACACTAGTCCCATTTTTTTCCTTTATAACATTATTTTCCACAGTAGTGAGAAAAGTCAGTGATATAAAGTATAGCTTTAACAAGTTAAGCTACCACTTCCTTGGTAAGGAATAAACCGAAATAAGGCAACTGAAATAAGGCCTGGAATAACCAGGCTAATAGCATACTCACATGAAGAAGGGAGAGGCCTGAAATTTTGCTTTTGTAATGAAAAACTCTTCTCATATAACTTTACCAGTTTACCAGCTCTTCTAACCCTTCCATATTGACAAGCAGCATAATACTTTACAGAAGCTATTACAAGAGTAGCTGGCAAATGGAATAGAGAAGACATGGTCTTACATTTCTCCATCACGTGCAATTTCTTCAATATCTTTGACAGAAGGCACTTTGTAAACATAAAACATAGTATTGAAAACAATGAGCATTTTCTCTTAACAAACAACTCCTCTGAAATATCTGTCCAAAAAACCAACCAAACAAACAAAAACAAACAAATGAAAAAACAATCACAGAATCACAGAATGTTAGGGATTGGAAGGGACCTTGAAAGATCATCTAGTCCAATCCCCCTGCCAGAGCAGGAACACCTAAATCACATCACACAGGAACATATCCAGGCGGGTTTTGAATGTCTCCAGAAAAGGAGACTCCACAACCCCCCTGGGCAGCCTGTTCCAGTGTTCTGTCACCCTCACCATGAAAAAGTTTCTTCTCACATTTAAGCGGAACCTGTTATGTTCCAGCTTCCACCCATTGCCCCTTGTCCTATCATTAGATGTTACTGAGAAGAGCCTGGTTCCTTCCTCCTGACAATCATCCTTTATATATTTATAAACATTAATAAGATCACCCCTCAGTCTCCTCTTCTCCAAGCTAAAGAGACCCAGCTCCCTCAGCCTTTCCTCGTAAGGGAGATGCTCAACTCCCTTAATCATCCTCATGGCTCTATGCTGGACTCTCTCAAGCAGTTCCCTGTCTCTCTTGAACTGAGGGGCCCAGAACTGGACACAATATTCCAGATACGGTCTCACCAGAGGAGAGTAGAGGGGGAGGAGAACCTCTCTCGACCTCCTAACCACACACAAGGTGATAGAACAGATCATCCTGCAGGTCATCTCCAAGCATGTGGAGGATAAGAAGGTGGTCAGGAATAGTCAGCATGGGTTCACCAAGGGGAAGTCATGTTTGACCAATCTTCTATCCTTCTACGATGAGATGACTGGCTGGGTAGATGAAAGGAGAGCAGCGGATGTAGTCTACCTTGACTTCAGCAAGACTTTTGACACTGTCTCCCATAACACCCTCATTTGCTGATGACACAAAGCTGGGAGGAGTGGCTGATACCCGAGAGGGCTGTGCTGCCATTCAGAGGGACCTCGATAGGCTGGAGGGTTGGGCTGAGAGGAACCTCAGGAAGTTCAGCAAGGGCAAGTGCAGGTTCCTGCACCTAGGGAGGAATAATCTCAAGCACCAGTACAGGTTGTGGGGTGACCTGCTGGAGTGCAGCTCTGCAGAGAGGGACCTGGGAGTACTATTGGACAGCAGGCTGACCGTGAGTCAGCAATGTCCCCTTGTGGCCAAGAAGGCCGACGGTATCCTGGGCTGCATTTAGAAGAGTGTTGCCAGCAGGTCAAGGGAAGTGATCCTCCCACTCTGCTTAGTCCTGGTGGGTCCACACCTGGAGTATTGTGTCCAGTTCTGGGCTCCCCAGTACAAGAGGAACATGGAACTACTGGGGTGAGTTCAGAGGAAGGCTGTTAAGATGATTAGAGGACTGGAGCATCTGTCATATGAAGACACGCTGAAAGAACTGGGCCTGTTTAGCCTGGAAAAGAGAAGACTGAGGGGAGACCTCATTCATGTATATAAATATCTGAGGGGAGGGTGTTGAGAGGATGGAGCCGGTCTCTTTTCAGTTGTGCCCTGCAACAGGATGAGAGGCAATGGGCACAAACTGAAGCACAGGAGGTTCCAGCTGAATATGAGGGGGCATTTCTTTACTGTGAGGGTGACAGAGCACTGGAACAGGTTTCCCAGAGAGGTTGTGGAGTCTCCTTTTCTGGAGATATTCAAAACCCACCTGGATGCTGTCCTGTGCAGTGTGCTCTAGATGATCCTGCTCTGGTGGGGGGTTGGACTAGATGATTTTCAGACGTCCTTTCCAACCCTGTCCATTCTGTGATTCTGAGTAATAGCAGGGGCTAATAGAAGATTTCACAAGCTTTGTCAATCCAAAAGTACACTGGATGTGGGCCCCCAGTAGACAGTACATACACCTCTCTAGTTGTCAATAGATGGCTGCCTCTGTCCCCTGCAGCATTACACATTACAAGCCACACATTACAGTGACTCACAATTTCTCCCTAGTGCTCTTACACAGTTTAAGGTTAGGTTGGCCGTTCTTTGTAAGCCATTCTTTGTAAGCAAGTCTGGCCCCTCTTCAGCTTTGAGAGTGGTGAAGCTGTGTTGAGCTCCAAGGAAGTTTCTTTCCTTAGTACTCGCTTAGTGGGATTTTGACATGGTAAGGTACTTGTTACTTTTTAAAACATGCATGTGTGGATAGTCTAAAATAACAGTAACTGCCACTTAATGATTCTTTATGTCTTCTGAAAGTAGCTACATTTAGTGGTGTATGTACAGTTCAACTTTGATTCCTCTGGAAGTCATCTACCTTTTAACAGCCATTTCACCCACTTGGGACCCTTTTCTAAATTTAGATAAAAATCTAGGTAGGCAGTAGTTCCAAGAGAGACAGCTGCATTTGAACCAGGAATGCCATCACATTGAAAGAATAGATAAAATTTGACTTTCATGTTTTTCTTTTCAATTTCTCTGTAAGGGAAATGGATAGCATTTCTCTCTTCTGTAAGTGCAACACAACTGAACACGTATCACTTTGCCTTCTTTGAGGGATTATACTGAAAGTGACCATTTATTTAATGTTTGCACTTCATAAAATTTCTAATTGTAGAAAACAAAAGGTAATCTACTCTGTGACCTGGCTCAGTATCACTTCGGAGATGCCTTGACTGCTTTGACTTCATTTGCATTATGAGCTGAATGCTTCCAAATCTCAAAGTTAGTGCCACTTTTCAATCAGAAAACCAGTGAGGATTTTTAGCACGTTAAGTATACTTACTGGAAATTGATGGGCACAGAGTTCTGTTCTACTGCAGGACAGTATTCCAGGGATGTGAGGTTCATATTTACTATAAATTGTCTCCTTTCAAGTAAGATTAAAATTTAAAATGCTGTAAATGCCAACTCCCTAAAGTATAAATGAGAGATTAAATTTACAATGACTTCCAGAATTATTTCCTTTTTATATCCTTGCTTTTTTTCATATTTCTTCAGATTTTTTGTTTGTTTACTTCTAATCTTTTTTTGGGCTGTGCCTTTAGTTTTGCTTACCCAATCAATATTTCGTTCATTTTGAAGGGGTTTTTCTTCCTTTCCACCCATCAAAATCCTTCCATGGACTATGTATTTTAAATTGGCTCAACTTGTTCTCTTCATCCTCAGCTCCCTATGAGATACTACTTGTTTCTCACATTCTCTACTTCAAAGAGTAGCAGGGCTTGCAATAGTAACCAGAATTATCAATATAGATTGCACTTCAAACCTTTTGGGAATTTGACAATATAATATTTAATGACATTATTGTAACTGTTGAATATGTTAGATAGAGATAGATGAATTCTCCAGAGAAGGATTTGTGAACATCATATCTCCCTCTCCTTAGCTATTCCTGGACTCCTTTTTTAGTTATAGTTTTTATATTCATAAATGTTTATTGGTCCTCAAGTTTGTCTGATTATTAGGATATGAAAAATTGCATTAAAAAGGATTTTCTTATTTAAAGTATGTGCTATTTCCATGCTTTAAAATATTCAGAAATCCAGTCAGGCAGAAGAGCCATTAATATATGATTTTGAAATCCACCATGATTGAATATATGTGTTTTATTTACTTCCATATAAAATCACTGTATCTATATGTCAGAGGTGTTATCATGTACTGCTATTCTATGTTACTACTTTAACACCTAGCATGCTTTGCAACTTTTGATTTTATAAGATGACTAAATTTGTAAGACAAGAAACAATATTGCTTGCCTCTTAGTACCCAGTCAAAATTTGTAAAGTTAACGGTTTATATGGAACCAGATACTTTTAATTTTCAAATAAGAAAGTTGAACCAGAGAGCGTACTGTGAAAGAACTGATGATATGTATGGAGTTTTGGCTTGGTTTCATACTTATGGGTCACTTTTCAAAGCTGAACTACACTTCAAAATGGCTGAATAAGAAAATAATTAATCGGTGTCCCTAAATATCATGTTTTTGCTCTTGGGTGCGTTTTTATGGAGGGAAGGGAGGGAATGGGGATGAGGCAATGAGTTCTCACCTAAAGCTAGCTATCTCATGATAAAGTCCTAATTGAGAGATAATTCTTGCTAGTGTTAGTGTTAAGAGGTAGTACCATATCCCACTTAGGCTTAAGTTTTCCTTGTTAACTCCAGTGCAGACTATAACAACCACAAGACTACATACTTTCTTCCCCCTACATGCTGCAATAGTTCTTACCATCAGAACAGCAAATTCATTATGTAGTTATTGATATTCTTTCTGTGCCTTGCACAATAGCTCTTAGCCTTTCCTAGTATCACTTGCCTACAGAGAAATTACAGATGTCAGGGTCTTAAAAGCTGTTTCCCATAAAGGTATTTGAAATTGTCATTGAAGATTGGGATCTAATTTGTCACGCTAAGATAAATTAAATTTAGCATCTTTGTTCCCATTTTGCATATGATGAAATTGAGATACAGAGTTGAACTGCCCAGGGGAATAGTATTAAATAGTTGCTAGCACAGATGTAATGTTAAACTTTATTAATGTTAAACTTTAGTATAATATCTGAACTGCTATACTAAATATAGTGCATTGTGTAGTAAGTAAAAAAAGTGATCTTTTCCTCAATACCCCCCCCCCCAAATATACACAACACATATTAGGTGGAACCAAATCAATTTATTTTTTTCAGTTGCGCTTGTTGGATTGGTGCTAAAGGCACAATAAAAATTTGAACACTTAAATCCAAACTCTGATATGAATTGAAAGTTTAGCATAATTATCTAACAGTTCTGAGATGCACAGCTGTGAGGGGAAACGTATTTTAGATGACCAAGAATAGTATTGTATAGAGATCACAGAATCACAGAATGATAGGTCATTTCATTTCACCAGTATTTTTCAGCTCGATTTTATTTCCATCATGACTTTCCTCTCACTCCAAATATTGAAATTCTCATTAAAAAGTATGTCTCCTCACTCAGTCAAATAGATTCATTAGGCTGCTGCAAAACAGAATTTTCTAGGATGAGAAATAAATGTCAGAATAAATAAATAAATAAGTTATCAGGTTACATCAAAATGCTCTACAATATGGAGGAAAAGAGCTAATTAAAACAATTTAAGGACAAAAGCCGGTCTGAATTCAAATAATTAGAATGTTTTTTGAAACCACTAGAAAAATATTTTAACATTCTTCAATTTTTTCCCCATCAACTTTAGGAAAATCAGTCAAACAAATAGTCACCTAAGCATTTGCTACATAAAATTCCTGTTTGGAGAAAAATTGCTTCAGCACCATCACACTCTGTAGGAATTCAACTCTGGTATATGCACGAATGTGCTGTTTACGCTAAGACATCCAAAGCTGTTCATATCCTTTAAGTTTGTTGTTTGTTTTGTTGGCTGTTGAACTGTGTGGAAAGCAAATTCTATCTATCTGTTGTCTGATTTGACTTTTCTGAGTAAAGATAATAGGCCAACTCTTTCTAAGTACCCAAATGTCTGATAGGGAGTGAGAGAGAATTTGTCCTAAGAGGACGGTATAGAATTTTACCCCTTCTAAGCCTTTTTCCTGTCAAAAGTCAAGCCCTTTATATTTAACCTCTTTAAAAACCTTTTAAAAGACTACGGCTTAGAGACCTTGAAAAATTGCTGTTTGCCTGGTATCTTTAATATGTGTTGCTGAGAACAAAAGCATTACTGCTGTCCATAGGGGAAAAGCTGGTCACAGTGATCAACAGAAGTTATATGTAAAGTAAGTTTGCTATGTTCTTATCTAACCTGAACCCACTTGTGAGACCCTCATGTGAGAAAGATGATAGCCAACTGTACAGAGTGAGTTACTTTTGTTCTCCACACCTTTAAAGCCATTCATCTGTTTGCATGAAGACAGATCACTCATCCTGACTGCCCTTCATGCTTGGATGAAACAAAGGTTTATGTTCTCAGTCACTAAGGTTCTCACACTTGCGCATGTAGTCCCCCAACCCCTTGTAATTCCTTTTATAGGAAAGCAGCAGTTTTAAAGCCAGCAGGGTGATGAGAATCTCTGAGTTCATTAGGGTCTATCTTCACACAACTCAGCAGACAGGCTGTACCCAGAGACCTAGCTCAAGCCAGCCTGACAAACCTGCAGCAGATAACAATCATTCCAACCCATGCTTCATTGATCCTAACAAACTTTCTTTGATTTCTGGTCATGATTAGAGAATGAAGCTGCCTTCCATGGTTTATGGTGATGGCTAGATGACACTGTGGCTTTGTTATGTCTATTTAACAAGAGACCTGTTACCTAACTCATCCTCACACTTCAGTTTTCATGCTCTTTTGGTTAAATAACATAAGAGAGAAGAAATAATAGTCTGATTCCTGGGCCTTCATATCTTTTTTTTTTCTTTTTTTCTTTTTTTTTTTTTTTTTTCTAATATCATGAAATTTTCCTTCAGGGATGGCAAATACCTGCTAAGATATTTTTGTCGATGTAACAGAGGTAGGCGCTAAAGGGAGTTCATGGAGATAAGTCCTTTTCCTCTTTGCTGATATACTTTCGGTTTAGTGACTCACTCGGGGGAAAAGACTAGCTTAGGATAACCAAAAGGCATGGATAGCTGTTCCCTAGGGACTGGGTTTTAAGCATACACCTGTGAGGTTGCCTGTCATGAAACGAAACACACGGTTTGCCTGAAAACTAAAGCTGAAGACCTTCAAGCAAACCTTAACCATTCAGGCCGCTGTCACTATTGTTCTTCCTTTTTCTGTAACGAGAAACAAAACATACCTGAAAGAAAAAAAAAAAAAAAAAGCAAACTTCTGGCAGTCTTTGGTATTCTCTTAAAATTCTGCTGTTTCTCTTAAAATCTGTTCTTCAAAATATATGCTGAAAGTCCCATGTGGAATATAAGTAGAATACATTAGACTTCATATAACTTTTGAACAAAGCCCTTTCTTTTTAAATCAGGAAGCAGTTTGGAAGAGAAGTTGGTGGTGTCTGTCACTCAGCGACTCTCCAGCAGGCTGTCTCTGGAGTGCAGCCAACTCACCTTCTTTAGCCAAATGTTGCAACTCTCTGCCACTCCCATATTGACCTTTTCCACAGAAGCAGAAGCTTCCCTCTCAGATTGTTTATTCCAGGTGGAACAAGGAAAGTGCCATTTAGAGACATACATCAGAAGGAGAAAGAGATGGAAGTGGCACAGAACCATGGAGATGGTCCTGCCTGAGGATCATGGGTTGCTTCTCTGGCTCTGGAGATCTCTTTTGCACAACTTGCAGGGTGAAAGACCTCAGGCCGGGTTCCTGGATGAAATTAACCTATTGCAGGGGAAAAAAAAAAAAAAAAGAAAAAGAAAAAGAAAAAAAGTATGGCCAATATTTCCCATACTTTACAGTCTTTTATTTCAGTATTTTTTTTCCTCCTTGTCTGCTCTCCCCACTTGGTGTTTACCTGTTTTCTGGATGCATAGATTTGGATGCAGAGAATAATTGCTGTCTCCAGGCAGCCTGGAAACATTTCTTCATTTCATATATCATTGGTTGTTAAAAAATGGGCATTCCAAAGAAGGTAAGGACAAACAAAAAGGCACTACAACAAAATAACACAGATGATTTGACTTCAGCAGCTCGAAATTGTCAGGGAAAGCACAACAGACCGTAGTAGTCTTCTGACGTCATTAATAGTCTGTGGTCTTGAGGTAGGCTTCCTCTAACCTTTGGCCCAATTGCAACCAGAACTTTGATGTGTCACACCCATTGTTATTTCATATCCCCTCTGCTATGTCTCTTCTCTGCTGAAACATTTGTGGAGAGAGACACATTTTTAAAATGCTTGTACTTTGTTCTGACTATGGATAAGAAGATTACCGGCTAGCATTAATTTTCTACCATGAACACACAAGGTCCAAGGGAAAAAATAAATAAGTCATCCATTGTGAAATTATATAATCTCTTCAGTTAGGCTGAATTTATGTGGTCACAGTAAGCTGACATTATGTGCTTTGGCTACCACTGAAAGTAGAAATGTTCCTCTCCCTCTTTCCAAAACTTTGCACTCTAACACATTGCTTGTGTCAGCACTAATGCTAATGTGACTGTGCTGTGAGTTGGAGGAGAAAAATGATCTTGCAGAAGACTAGAAACCTGAAGAAAAGGTCTGTTTCCAGCTGGATGGGTTCTTGATGTGTTTGCTGTGTACTGAACAAGCATTAACACATGCAAAAGAAAGTAGGAGCAGAGGGAAGGGTGGTTCAAAATGGTTATGGAGCTGCAGCCCAAGACACTACATGCTAATGTCTCCCTCCTCAGACAGTGATGTCTGCTGAGGTGGAGGTTAGTCAGCTAGTCACTAGAGGGGTTCCACAGGGCTCCATTTTAGGACCAGCTATCTTTATTGTTTTCATAAATAACTTGGATGCAGGACTTGAAAGAATACTAAGTAGGCTTGCAGCCGATACTAAATTGTGAGAAGCTGTTGACTCTTTTGAGGGCAGAGAGGCCTTGCAGAAAGATCTTGACAGATTAGAGGGCTGGGCAATCATAAACAATACGAAGTTTAACAAGAGCAAGTGCCAGATTCTGCACCTAGGACAGAGCAACCATGAATTACGTGACGACTATGGGACAAGAGGCTGGAAAGCAGCCTCATGGAAAGGCATATGGGGATTTTGGTCAACATCACTTTGAACGTGAGTCAATAGCATGATCTAGCAGCCAAAAGGGTTCCTGGGGTGCTTCAAACACAGTATTGCAAGCTGGTCAAGGGACATTAGAGATGGTCCAAAGGAGTACTATGAAGATGGTGAAGGGTCTGGAAGGCAAGACATATGAGGAGCGACTGAGTCACTTAGTGACTGAGTGACTGAAGTCACTTAGTTTGTTCAGACTGGAGAGGAGAAAATGGAGGGTAGGCCTCGTGGTCTACAGCTTTCTCACGAGGTGGAGCGGAGGGGCAGGTGTTGATCTCTTTTCTCTGGTGACAGAGATAGGACCCAAGGAAATGGCTTGAAGCTGAGACAGGCTGGGTATCAGGAAAAGGTTCTTCACCAAGAGGGTGGTCAGGCATTGGAACAGGCACCCCCAGGGAACTGGTCACAACAACAAGCCTGTTGGAGATCAAGAAGCATTTGGACAGTGCGCTTAGACATATGGTCTAATTTTTGGGTGGACCTGTGTGGAGCTAGGATTTGGACTCAATGATCCTTGGATGCCCCAACCCTGGAGGTATTCAAGCCCAGGTTGAATGAGGCCTTGGGCAACCTGATCTAGTCTCAGGAGGGTTGGAACTAGATGCTCTTCAAGGTCCCTTCCAACCCAAGCCATTCTATGATTTTATGGTTCTGTGATCCTTGTGGGTCCCTTGCAACTCTAAGATATTCTGTGATTCTGTGATTCCACAATAGGCTGGCAAAGGTACTACCACTTCAAACCTTGGTATGCTTGGTGAATGGATAGCATTTTTTGAATTTTAACTGAGAAATACCTCAGTACTTCCTTGCAGGGAGCTATAAATGACAACAAACATTGTTACAAATTTTAAGGGGCCACAGCATCAATGCTACTTAAATTATATTTAGAAGAACAGGGCATACTCAGGATGACCTGTTGCTCTATAGGTCAGAATACAGTGAGAGAGAAAAACAAAAAACAAAAAAACTTTTGTCAGGGAAGAAAGCTTTCACAATGCAAGCATAGTAGCCATGGTGGTCTTTTGTCAGGTATGTGGGTGAAACAGAGTATTGCACTGTGGATGATAATTTCCTGTGGTTGGCCAAATAGGTAAGTCATAGGACTGGCTTGATCAGTTATTTATGGTACTAAGTCTTAGGGTACACACACTGCAATTCGGTTTGGGTTAACCGTGATGGCTTGCACCTGAAGAAATTCATGATCATGAAGTCAATGGAACTCAGCCTGAGAACTGAAGTATAAAGGGCCAGTAATTATACGGTAACTAGAAGTAACTGCAAACCTATCCTATTCTATTACCTAACAATGTTAATCATCACCTACTTGATGAACTGTTCAAAGAAAAAAAATAAAAATAAAAATTAATGGAATGTGTTTTAAAACAGGAAAAATATGAGATATTAGACTATTTTAATTATTACTGACTTCCTTTTAAAATTTTAGACTATTTAAAAGTAGGAATAGAATAGCAATATTCTGAAGCTTAGGGCCAGAGGCAGCAACAAGCTGAATGAGAGGAGTGAACAGTCACAGAATAGGTGAATAGGTAGGCAGGTGTGTGCATGGAGGGAAGATTTCCTAAAATAATGAAATGAATAGAGAAGAATGATCCTGTCCTTCATATAACAGAAGAAATATGAGATGTTGCCAACTGAAAAGAAGTGCTTTTGCATAGTGTAATTCCCTTCTGGAACAGGATATAGTGAGGTAAAAAGTGAAGCATAATCCCCCCCCCCAAAAAAAAAAAAAAAAAAAGTAGAGAATGTAGATAGGTAGATTGAATTCATAGTTAATAGCATAAACCTATTGTTTACCTGTATACAGTCAGAGATGCAGGAGACTTGTTTAATGGCATTCTTAAGGTGAAACTCTACCAGGAAAGGGACAGTTAAATTTGCTGCACATTCTCCCATCCTCAATACTGTTATGCTAGTTTACATGATGCTCCCCTCAACATGTACACTTAACTGCCTCATATATTTCATCGCTGGATCTGATCCTGATATTGGCCTTTAAAAAACCTCTGGCATCTTTCTCCATCATACATATTGTTCTCCATGTTCTCTAACAGAACAGTGAATTAGTCATCTGCAACTGTGTCACAATATGGTGTTATCCTAGCTTAACGCAATAAAAAAGGAAATCACTGTTCATTGTAAAGAAGTTTATGTTGCACAAGTGTCATGTAACCCTGATTTTTAATTGTGATTCATGGACTTGAATAAGTTGAAATAAGAGCTTTCTTCTAGTAATTCATGTCTTCCAGCAGGTCAGTGTTGATTAAAAACTTTGACTATAGCGTAGGGAAAAATGTATTATAAATCTTAGTTAAATTAAAAATTGGAATGAGTTGATCTTCTAAACATTTTTATTTCTTTGTAAGCTGATATACCACTTGATTATGCATTTTTAAATGATTATATATAATTAGATTATGCATATATTTTTGGAAAATATATAGCATTTTTGTATATAGCATATAACATTCCTGCTATAGGTAAGGCCATGGGCTATCAGTGGCTAACATGTGTTCATGTTTCATGTTAAATCAACTTTGTTTAGTCAGTTATCTAAAAGTGCCCAACTACCTAGCAGGAACTGGAATTTCGTGTAGAACTGTCTGGGACATTCTTTTAGATGATTACATAGATAACATGCTGAGGAATGCAGCACTGCTAGCAGAGTATTAGCAACGTAGTCATTACTGTAAAAGAATGACTTTTTCTTACAGGTTTATCTAAAGGTTTATTATATAACACAAACAGCCCAGAGCCATTGCATTTTTATGAGCTAATTCCTACTGTCAGTGACGCTGTCCAACCCCATTGACCTCAGCTAGCCTGTCCAAGTGGGCCCAAGAATGTATGACCTTTTGACCAATATTAATCTCCCTTCACATTGCCTCAGAGAACTACATAAATTGTTGAATTTTTGTGTTTAAATTCCAGTTAGATTTTCTTATTAAATTGTATAAGGTAAATAGAAATATATAGTAAGTACAGTGAATTGAAATAAATAGTGGGGGGAGGGAGGAAATCAATTTTGTCCTCTGCTGGTGGAGAGTGGTGTCTTTAGCAGGTCTACTTTCCTAACAAAAGTTGAGGGAGTGCATTATGAGCACCATGGAGATAGTCTGCCGCAGTGATGTGGAAAACATCTAATATTCGAATTCTAATATTCATTATCCTTGATTCAAAGTGGGGATGTGTCTTTCCTTTCAGAACACTCCTTATATTACTGAACTCTTGGATTTTTACACATGCAAAGGTTCTTCATCTTTTTACCATTTCCATATAATTAATCCAAAAAAAGAGGAAGATTTTTCCACATGGATATTCTGAGTTAAAGATGGAATACCTAGGAGTCTGGCACAGCCTTTTCCTAAGACTCTGATTTAAATCCTGCTTTCTGTTATGTAGTATATGGATTTAAATTCAGTGTTGCCACAGAGTAGGTGAATGGACTGAAAGACATAAGTGAGTACTGTTTTCTTTTTCTTTTAATTTTTGCGAATGATAGTTCTGTTTATTTTTGCCTCAGTCTGAAAGGATAAGTGATTCATACCTTTCAGTTATAAGCTAGCTGTAAAATTAGTTCCAAATTTCATTTTCCTTCAAATAAAATATTTGCCAAAAATAACAAAACCATCACCAACAAATAATTAAGTTCATTAGCTTAAGTGGAGTAAACCCACATATGAAATTAAGACGTAGAGCATTTTAGTTCTGATAGATTTCAAGTATTTGATGTGCCTCAGTACCATCATAGTCAAAAGTTTCTACAAAAGGATACCACAATTAACTGCAATGATATTCTCTTAATTTGCAAAGCTGCTCCAGATTCTTTCAGTGACATTCCACCAAATTTGCTCTAGATTACCTTGTGGTCAAAATTAAGATAAGGATGAGTCCTGATTTTAAAAGTATTAGGTTCCAATCTTACCCTAAACTAAGGTTTATTCTTAAAAGGGAATGAACTCTCCAGTATACCAAATCAAATATCTTAAGGGTGAGACTGTTTTATATGATAGTAATTTGCTCCACAGATTTTTGGTATGTTTATATATGTTTTCTTTACTGAAATTAGCCTGATTATAATCTCAAATGTTTCCAATTCTTTGTTGCATTTATGCATTAGAAGTTCAGTACATGCAAGTACTTCTCAAAGCTCCATCTTTTGGGGCAAAAGACAACTTTTAAAGTTATAGACACCAGCACCTTATGATGTCATGAAATCCATATTCCTTCTAACAGAACACCCTTCCTCTTTAGCACATTTCTCAAAGCACTCAACCCCTAAAACTTTTAAAACCAAAACATATAAAAGGTGAGATGATCTTCCAGGGGAGAGAAAATCCTTATCTCCTGAGTTACCTATACCTGCAACAGAGCAGTATATATGTTTCAAGCCTATCCATACTGTATTTTGGAAAAGAACTCTAGTCTAGCAAAGAACATGTTTTATTGGGAGCTTTCCAGACTGCTAATTTTGATAACCATCATTAAGTGTTATTAGTACCATTTGGTATTATTCCTCAAAATAGTTTTCATGAAATAGATCTGAAATCATAAATATTTTAGTGGTTTTTAAACTTGGACTGTGTCTGGGGTGTTTGAAGCTAAAGAGGCAAATATTCTCTCTGGAAAAGAGAGAAAGCAGGTCTTAGTGGTTACATCAGGGCACTGAATAACAGGATACCATAGAGGTGGACATTTTTTTTTTTTTCACTTTTATTGGCTTTGTGAAACTTGCAGCACATTTTTTGACTCTCAACACTTTTTTTTGTGATTATTATTACATAGCAAATAGAAGAAAAACCAGCTGTGATTTGGAAAAGGCTTGACATACTCTGATGTAATCAGCAACATGAAAATGAAATATGTAATTTCATACCTCGAGTTGGGCTAGAAATAGAAAAATGATAGGTTTCACTGCAGTCTCATAGGTAGCAGTACTTACGCTGAGATGGCATGAACATAACTTGTTTTCAAAAATGATTAAACTTTTTTTCCCAATTTGTGTATGATGACAGCTATAAGGGGAATAATGAAGAATGGAAGCAGCTGAGGTAAAAATAGAGAAATTGGATTGGTGTAAGTACATCCACACTGATAGTACATTAGGAAAGTAAATGACCTTTCAGCCTGTTTGAAATGTAGAAGAGTAACTATTTTCAGAATCTCTTTTATTTCCCTAATTTCTTCAGAGTCGAGGTTTATTCATTTCACATTTTTCCCTTCAGCAAGGATTTCATTGTTGTTATCAATATGTTTGTTAGCTTTTTTGTTTCTCCAGATAATAAGAATATTTTGTGCATGTAATTATAGGAGGGCAGATCCTTTCCATATATATATATATATTGTCTATTGTTATATTTTTCATTCTTTTCTAATGTCACATGAAAAAGAAAGTGACAGTAGGTCTGCATAGCAAATACATGAGACATGCCATGCTATCAGTCTGTATCCTGCCAAATAATACACAACAGTACACTTGGACTTTGAGAAAACTGAGGTAAGGGTTCTGATGAGAGGCTCTGTTGATACTCTGTGCTATATGGTTCTGAAGAAGGTAAAAGAGCACTCATAGTTAATACCTTGGAAAGTAGTCTACTCACCTCTGACTATTATTTTGAAACACAGGCTATGCTTTCAAGGTTCACTGAAATGTCCCTAAAGAATTGCCCCAGATTTATTATTTCCAATAGAACACTGAATATAGTGTGCTAGCAATTCTAGTTTCTGTAGAGGTGGAGAAAAGGATGGTAAAAAAGCAAGTAGATACTATCTTGCTTGGTACTTCATTCCTTAGGAGCTGAAAGGATGAAGTAACAGCTTGGTCATGCAGGGAATTTGACTAAAATAAACACTAATGGATAATCTGCTCTGCACTTACTCTTGAAAGGCTCCTTTTCTTACCAAACTATGTGTACAATTCCAAAGCAGAATATCTATTCAAGAAAAAGACCTGTTTTAAACATAGATGCCAATAGCTTAACTAAAAATAAGACTTTGGATGGGATTAGGTTGATTATTGTAGCAGCCTGTTTAAAAACTGAAACCTAATTCAAATGATTTATATTTAGTTGACGTTGTCACACATCTTCTCTAAACATAAATATGCATTTCTACAATTTAATGTGTGATTATGTGCTAGCTTTATTAAGTCAGTGCAAATAGGTATGGATAATATGATGTTCTCCCTGGTAAATACAAGGTAAATTTCTAGAAACAGCATTAAACCAATAAAAGAGCACATGCATAAAGGTTTCGGGATATCCAAGGCACTGTTAACATAAGCACCTAAATGCCACTGTACAAATTAGTCTTGTTCTCAATGACTGAATATCACATCAGGTTTATTTACAAATAAGAACCAGCCTATCCTAAGTGTCAGCCTGATATATTTGGACTATATTCTGAATATATCCAAGACCTCTCCTGATTTTCTGTCATTAAAACTTAGCTTTTAGATCCATTTTCCAGGTCAACTGTATGCAGACTGGCAGTTCCTAACAAGCTGATTTAGAGTCATATATGGAGCAAGTCTTCATAACAGAAAAAAATTGACTGACAAGCAGAGACGAATTTCCTCAATGCCCTTTCTGTTTTCCACTCAGATCTCTGCTGCTACCTTGTGATCATTTAGTTTCATTGCAGTAGAATAGATAACGGTTTTATATTATATCCTTAACACAAAACTGTTCAGGAATCTTATAGCAACAATACAGATTGACAGTTTCAAGTCCAGAGAAGCATCTAAGGTAGTTAAATGAGGTAGACCTTTAGTTCTGAGTGATGCTAGGCTTTTCTTAGCTCAGCAAATTTTTTGTAGATTTTAGTGCTAAAAAATAAAATACATCAGATTAATGTTCCTGTCTCAGACCAAATACCAAATTCATGACATTTACTTCCTAAAAACAAACAAACAAACAAACAAAACACCACCACCACTAACAAACCCTCAAAACCTAAATCTTGAGCTAAATGTAAACTGGCATGCAGGATTTATTTTTGCAGAGTTAGCAAAATGAGGTAGATTCATTAGTATCAGATTTATTCTTATTCATCTTAATTTTTGCTTGTATCTTTTTATTCCTATAAATTTCTGTAAGGCGGTTCCCATTCTGGCCAAGAAGCCATTTAATCAGCCCACATATATTTTCCTGGATGTTTTCTCTGCTTCTGTAGTGTGGCATCAAATCATGCAGTCGCCCCAGACCAGTGGGATTCCTTTCTGGGAATACAGGTTTTGTGCAAATTAAGTGTACTCCTGTGAAGCTCTCAAGTTAGGTTTTTGCAGTCCTGAGAAGTGCACATCCATCTACCTGCATCTGATATCTATTCCATCTGGTGTCAGATTTGCTACCACTTCAATGTTGGACTTGTTTTCTTAGGGACAATATTACTAAGTGTTTAAAGAAACCAAATTAAAACACTGCAATAATAAGCTGGTTCATATACATATCCTGTTGCACTTCTCCTGGCAAAGTCCATCTTGCTCAGCTCTGTATCCTGGACAAAATTATATGTTTAGCTTTTGCAGGCCACCTAACACACCTGTCAGAACTGTTCTTACGTAAACTATCAGCTTAGAGTGATGACAGGCCAATCCTTCCTGGATGTCAGGAAGCAGCTGTTTGCGTGAGAGATGAGTGAATGAAGCAGCACCACTTCTGAGACTACCACTGAAGTGCTGTGTAGAAAGATATGACATGAACCAAGGGGAGTAGATCTCCTCCTTGTTCAGACAAAAGCAAGGTTAGGCTGTGCAACTCTGGGGGCCTGACATTCTACCACTGTGACCTTGTAACTCTATTTTTGTCTTACAATTGTTTGTACCTGCGTTTAAAATGCTATTCTTTATTCTCAGCAGATTTTCATAACACTAAAATGTCTAAAATTAATTTTTAAAGTCTATTACTACAATTTTGTGAAATGCAGTAAATGTAATGTGTATTAATTAAAATATTAACAAAACTGCTATAAGGTATATTACATACTATTTGGAAAAATTCCTAAAGCAAATTCTCCTGTTTGGATAAGTGCATGTGGGGCTGGATAGCCTTACAAATCTGTCAAGTGTGTCTAACAGGACTCCGTCAGAATAAGTGTACTGACCTCATCTGTAAAGAGTCCAGAAATTAAGAAATTACTTTATTTTATTAAGGAAGTAAGCTTATTGTTAGCATGCTAAAGTTTGCTCCAAAGGATTTCGTCTATCCACTCAAAAATAGAAGTGAATAATTGGAAAAGATGAAAGCACAGGGTTTATTAGCTAGGCTTCCTCAAGGTTTCTATTCCCACCATTATTCTAGAAGCTGCAGAATCACCAGTGAGAATCTTCAGTCTTCAGTGAGAGAGAAAAATTACTTGATCAATATTCTGACATACAACTGATAAGAAAATTTGTTCTGCTGATGAGAGGATTTCTTGCTGCTTCTACCTCTGACTAATACATATATTATGAAAGCAAGTGGCCTGCTTATTACTTATGTGCTAAATAGTCCAATTTCACAATTTTCCTTCTGCTTGACATGGTGATCTAACTTTCCAGAAGGGCTAATTGGTCTAACAACCCTAAAACACACTGCATTTGTTGAGGTAATTTTCAAATGCAAAGAAAAAAAAACACAAGTGTTAATCAAATTCTCTGTGAGAAGACACCAGAAGTTGCCCTATGTTAGCTAAGAGACAGTTCCAGCCAGCTCAAAAAGGGACCTGCTGCTGGCCAAAGTAGAGTCAGAGTGATGCTCATTGCACCTCTCTGACAGCATATTTAAGAAATGGAAAAAAATGCTGTATCATATCATCTGGGAGTGAGAAAATGTAGAGAAAGCAATCCTGCAGACACCAAGATCAGTGAAGGAGTGGGAGGAGTTGCTCCAGGTTCCACAGCAGAAGTTTTCCTGCAGCCCATGGAGAGGCCCATGGTGGTGCAGGCTGTCTCTCTGCTGCCCATGGTGTACCACACTGGAGCAGATCTCCACGCTGCAGCCCATGGAGAAATCCATAGTGAGAGGAGGTAGAAGAAGATGGATGGGGGAAGGTGCTTTTAGTTTGCTTTTAGTTTTCACTGCTCTAGTCTGTTATTAATTGGCAATAGGTAGAACTAATCTTTCCCAAGCTGAGTGAGTCTCCTTTGCTTGTGACGGTAAAAGATGAGCAATCTTCCTGTCTTTACTTTAATCTGTGGGTGGTTTCATTGTATTTTCTCTCCCTGTTTTGTTGAGGAGGGGGCTGTGAATTAGTGGTTGTGTGGTGCTTGGCTTCCTATTGTGTTAAAACACAAGAGATCACACAAGGTCATAAACTTCACCTGCTCTGCTGCCTTCTGGATCCCATTGTCTCCCAAGTTTGAAAGCGAAGAATTTACTTCAAATATCACTTGTGAGCAGCCTTTATAAGTAACTTGTGGATACTGTTAATCTGTGTAATGGCAAGATGATTAAAACTCAACATTTTACCCATTTTCTTTTTCCTGATAGAAACAGCTTTCTTCTATGGTGTTAAGGCATTAGAGTTACATAGAAAGTAACATCTTGGAAAGTGTCGGCAGTTTCACCACTTTCTCATGATTTTCTTACATGTAAAGACACTGTACAAGAGAAAGAGGCTAAGTTTCAAAGATGTTTTCCTGTGCTTCTGGATTATTCTTTTCATTTCCTTTTATGCTTTACCACTTGCAGGAGACATAGCCATTTAGGAGCATAATCACTTGGTTGCCATAGAACCTTGGAACCCACAACCTGACTGAGGCCAGAGCGCAAGGCCAGACAGAAAAACTTCCAGCTGAACCAACTCTTTATGGTTCATGCTGGGACAAAACTCAACTGCAGAACATTTCCTTTTCAAGTCAGGTGTGTTTTGGCTAGAGAATATGTCTTCTTTGGCTGAGCTAACTTGGTATCAGAAGTAATGATTATACTGCTGTAAAGCTTAACATTACACTTCAAATTCTGCGGTCGGATTTTGCCATTTTACTTCCTTTTCACCAACAAAGGCCTCTTGCTGTCTTTTCTCAGAGACTTAACAGATGTGTTTTGCCCCCTACTTGTTGCACACTCACAGTTCTTCAGGTTCAGTTTGTGCTGTAGTTGGAACATAGTCATATTTTTATTAACAGTCACCAATATCTGTATCTGTTTGCTTCTATTTCCTCTCCCCATTAAAATTTTCATAGTACAAATGCTTATACCAACATACTCATTACTAGTACTTATGTCAATAACGCCGGGGCAAGGAAATGCAACTCATGTCAGAAGGCAGCCAAGTGCCCCAAACCCTAGACCTTGCTATTTGGCAGAAGGAAAATCGACTAAAGAAACAGATGACCTGAATAGGAACAGGAAAAAAATTCTTTTAAAGAAGATCCTAGTATTTTTGGTACTTTTTCAAGAAGTATGTGCACATGCAATCACGGTGATTTATTCAGGCACACAAACTGTTTATTCGCTATACGTTTCAATGGAAGATATGTCAGTATTATTTATGTACTCTCTTCATGTATTCATAATATATAAAAAATGCTTGTATGTATAAAATTTGATGCTATATGATATGCAGATATATGCAACTGCATATCTTAATATATTATTAATTTAACAAATATATTTTTACTGATAATTTTTTATATATACATTGACATACGCTTTTCATTGAAAGGGTATAGCCAGAAGAATAGTGCCCCATAAGTTTATGGTTATTTCTTGGATGCAGATAAAGCAATACAAATTATTTAGGGTGGCCTGGAAGAACATAAAGGACAATCAGAAAAAAACAGAAGATTCAGGTAGGATCATGAGAGATCCTTCTACATAGTTACAATTCTGTAAGGTTATGAAACAGTCACCTCAAGCACAGAAGCCCAATAATTTGGAATATAACTGATTTAGACTTCAGAAACAGCAGAAGGTATGTTTCTGGACTATCCAGGGTAGGTCACATTCCAGACTTCCATGCATAATTCCACCTGAGAGAAATTTTTTTTCCAACTTAACTCATAACCATTCTTTCTCTTCCTGCAACTCCTGTTTAAATACTGAATTATTCTGTAACCATCTTCTAGTCTCTTTCCTTATCTTATATATAGTTCAGACAACCTTTCATAAAGGCATCAAATCTACTTTAACCTCAGAGATTTACTAGTTTAATTGGTTCCAATAAGGTTTCCCCCTTTATTCTCTGGCTACTGGGGGACACAAAAGCCTTAACAGTCCTGTGTGGGTAAAAACTTCTTGTTTAAATAGGGCAAAGTAGAAGATCTGTTGCCTTGATAGAGAGAATATTAGCTAGAGAAGAAAGCTTTTTTTGCTATTTTTTTTTCTCATTGTCCTCTTTGCATTTTCAAAGCAAATTATATTTGATGATCTGACCTATTTTTGAAGAGTGAGAATTCCCATTCAGGAGATGAATTGATCTGGGACTGCATTAGTTTTGCAAATATTTTAGAACGTGTTCGGAGACTTCTTAGAGTCATGTCTGGAGAGAGCCTAAAAGCAACCTAAACAGCAAAGCCAGCTGGCCCTTTGTCAGCTCTCTGTTATTTCTCACTCTCTACTTTTAGATGTATAGCAACCTACAGTGTTCCCTGAGCCATCTTCCTTCTATGGATTTCAGCCAACAGCCTTAAGGTGTTTCATGTGCACAGTCTGAATCAGATATTACATTGCTGGTAAAGCTTGAGTAGCTAACAGCGGTACCTAAAATGTTATGCAGTATCAGTGAATGTTAAACAAGTATTGAATCTAGAATAGTCCAGTCCTCTTCTGTACATTTCCTCTTCTTTCATCTTTGGTTTCTGCATTCCATTTTGCAGATGCTAGTCAGCAGAGAGATATAGTCTAATCTAGTTCTTCAACCCTGTACAGCTCTGTTGTAATATCTGTTGGGAAATTATTCTCTCTTACTCCAATCTTGCCCTTCCAGCAGGTTTGCCAGTAACTCTAGGGTTGACTTCACATTTTTTTTAGTACCGCCACTCCACTAAAAGCACGTGGAAAGGTTTTCATTCTCTCCTTACAAAAAACAAGATGCTGCATGTTTTTAGTACATTTCCTTAGGGTATCACCCTATTTTACTTTAAATCAAGAATCTGATGAGGAAGCTTTTTTTTTTTTCTTTTTTTTTTTTTTTTTCATTTTGGCAGATTAATCTGGCTGGGTACATACAGAGAGAACCCCGGTCGCTCTTGGCATCAGAGATAATTACAATGGGCATGCAGCCAACCTTTATTTCATCCTTAAAATTATTTATTTCTGTTAACAATGATGTCTTTATTTTCTAACTTTCTGGAGGTAACATTATGCATTGTATTCAGCTGAAGCTCCCATGTGGAGATGGAACAAGATGAAAGGTTTTAATATTTAATTTGGATTATTTTTCTACCCACGTTTCCTTGTTAGAACAGAGGGCTGGAAGTCAAAGATACAACGTTGTGTTCTGCTAGTGTATTTCCATCTGTCAGAAAGACAGTGCTAAATTACTGAATTTTATATTTTGATAAGAATCAGTGAACCTGAAATGGGAATGAAAAGTCCAGAAATAATGTAGGGAATATGTGCAATTCCTGCATGGATCTCAGATGTCACCTGCAGGAAAATGCTGAAGTCTAAGGTAATCTGAAACCTTTTACAAGTTCTAGTCAAGTACAATAAACATGCAATTACCATAGAATCATAAATTACCACCTGAGTCAGAACTGTATTTCCTCTGTGGCGTTTTCATCATCTCTCTAGTAATTTAAAAGCTGAATTGTTGATCTTCTGGTTATGCAAAATAACTGATCATTAAAATGTACCACATTCATTTATGTGTCTTGACAGCTCTCAAAAGTGGATGTTACCTTAACAAAAAACTCAAACCAAGTTTGTTTTGCTGCTGCAATAAAACTTTTTTTCCTATGACCACTTTATTTGTCCCAAGACTATGAATGGGCATTTTTTATTGTTCCAATATCTGTGAATTTCCCCTGCTCCAGGCCTTGAAGGATGATATTGTGCAAGCTATTCAGAAACTTCTTGCTTGTAAAGCCTGTGATAATCACCAGAGAGGTATCTTTGATAAGAAGAGATAGCCCCTTCATGTGCTACCCTTGGCTGAAATACTTCTGAGAAGAAAACATCTGGAGTCTGTGTTTGGATTATGGGCACAGGGCTGTAGCTGTACCAGAGGATAAACTTGTCAGGGTGGAGTGCTGTATCGGGTTTACATGGCAAGGTTTTGGTAGCTGGAGGGCTGTAGAGGTGTCGTCTGTGAGAAAAGTCCAGAAGTTGCCCCATGTTAGATAAGCGCCAGTTTCAGCTGGCTTGAAAGGGACCCACCGCTGGCCAGAGCCAAGCCAATAAGCAATGTTTGTTGCACTTCTGTGAGAGCATATTTAAGAAAGGGAACAAACAAACAAAAAAACCTGCTGCACAACAGCAGTTGGGAGAGCAAGGAGTGAGAAACAGCCCTGCAGACACCAGGGTCAGTGAAAAAGGAGAAGGTGCTCCAGGCGCTAGAGCAGAAGTTGCCCTGTGGCCCATGGAGAGGCACCATGGAGCAGGCTGTCCCTCTGCAGCCCATGGGTCCCACAGTGGAGCAGATCTCCAGAGGTGGAAAGGTCTGGATCACCACTAATATCTACAATATTCCAACAATATCTCTTGTCCAGTTCCTCTTGTGTCTTCAACGGCGATGGTTGCACACTCAGCCCCTTCTGAACTGCTCTATTTATAAACCAGTCCCTGCCTCCAGTATGCTAATTACTTCACATGCGCAGCCTGTGTTCCAGAACCTTCTGGAAAGGGTGTGTGTGTGTGTGTGTGTGTGTGTTTGTGTGTGTGTGTGGGTGCGTGCACACACACACTAAGTTCTTCCCTTCCTCCATGGCCAGAACCACAGATGCAAAGATGTCTCAGATGGTTACTATGAGGTTTGTCCCACAGAAGTGCTATCTTTCCTTTGCAAGATCCTGTTTTCTGAGCCAACTTAAAATGTGGCAACACCCATTTCTACCGAGTGTTTGAGACATCACCCTTTTTGGCTTCTCAGTCTCTTACAGTTCTTGTAATATAACCCATTACCAACTCTTACTCTCTGTCTCAGTGCCATTTGATTTGTATAGATTGATAATTGAGAAAGATCACTTCCAACTCTTAAGAAATGTATCAGTGCTGCAGAAAGCAATATGGATATAGATGATGCTTTTCCAATCTGAAACTCTTTCTCACAGATGTTGCGAAACAGAGACATGGTATACATGTGTCTCTATTGCTAAACAGAGACACGGTGTATCAGTCCGGGGGAGAAGTCTCCTCCCTGACCAAACACAGTCAGTGAGAAAACACATCTGAAACTCCTGTACATTCATGAAGCCCTCAGGAGCAGCAGCATTGATTTTGCTGTTTTGCCTAAATTCAGGCCAAACATTACATTTAACCCTGGATTTTTCTTTGGAGGGTCACATTTCTGGAATGCTTTCATGGCAATTCTGTACATTGTTTGAGAATTGCATCCTTCTATTGCAGAGAAATACTGGGAAAAAAAAAATGGGAATATAATCTAGTGATTCATGTGGAAAACCCAGATATAGTAATTTCCCTGTCCCTGAATAAAGTTCATTTCTCTGTGCCTCAGTTTCTTCATCTGTAAAATATTACAAATTATTTCAGAGCCACAAACAAGGGCTGATTTGGTGAATTAACAGTTGGAAAGTGTCTGAGATACTCACATAGAAGCTGTTACAGAAGTGTAAAAATGTGAGTAGGAATATAACTGGAATGAACAAGGATCTGAAAGACTTTAACAAGAGGTGCTGAGAGTGAATGTTGCTCATTTTAAGTGAAAATCATTTCACAGTTGTAGTAACTGCCTTTGGGTCAAAATAAATAAAAGTCTGCAAGGATGAGAAACTAAGATGGATCTTTTCACAGGAGAAAATCTGGAATGCTTTCTACAAAGTCACTGCCAACATGTGAATTGTAAGAGAGTCTGAGTTTAGAATTTCAGGAGAGTCTAAAAAAAATATATACATTTCATATCCTTAGTTACATGTCTATTCATTGTTGATTCCTATGGAAATCTGAAAATCCTGTGTTTTCCCAAACGTCTCTCTCAGTTTTTCACTAATAAAATATCTGTGGCTGTGCTGTGGGTGTTTAATTGTTGAAGTGCTTCTGGCACCTTTGGTGTGATATGATGGACACCAGGGAAATTGTGTGTGGCAGGGGAGACTGCTTTTCACATTGCTGTGGTGAACAAAACCATCGGTCTGGTAAAGGCAATAGTGGAAAAGGGAGCTGATGACATGAATCCCCAAGCCACTGAATACATTTTCAGATGCAACACTTGCAATCTCATCTACTTTAGTGTTTACACCATGGCTAAACTCATGTGATGACTTTTTATCTGACATGCTAGCTGAGTGTCTTTGTATCTGTCCTTCTTTTCTTCCACTTCCATCAACATTGCTACCCTGTAGCATGTCTATGCTTCATCCATAAACCCTAACTTCAGAACTGCTGGGGAAAACAATTCTTGTCAATGAACTCTGTTCCAGAAATTTCGTCATTATTAAAAACAAACAAACAAATAACCAAACAAAAATGGAAGTAGTATTTAGTCCATTTACTAGAATTTCCTACCTGGAATTAATTGTTAGCTATGGGAAATGTCTGTCTGAGCCTGCAGACAGCCTGAAATGGTACTTAAAATAACTATAATCCTCGGTAATAACTTTAATCTTCTGTAATATAATGATATTGACAAGAACCAGTTATGATTTCATTGTCACCAATTACAGCACTAATACAAATAAGCTGAAACTTCATATGATGTTTTCTCATGTGCCCAAGAGCATCAGCTCTTCCCAACTATTTAGTTACAAAAGCTACAACTTTTGTAGTTATCAAACTCCAAAACACTTCAGCAACTTCAACTGTGATAACAAAACGCAACTTTCACACTTGCATGCAACTATGCAGTATGAAATTCTGATGTGTGTAGAAAACAATACCAAATCAAAGCCAGCATAAAAACACTCTCAAGAACAAAAGCACATATTGTACAAATATATCCCTTTTGTAAAATAATCTTCTGTTTTCATATATAACTATTGTTATGTGTGCCTATACAGATTGCATGGAAATATTTGATATCAGCCATAGCTTCACTGTTTGCCCCTTAAAATAATGTAGATGGGGCTGTTCAGCCTACAGAAGAGAAGGCTCCAGGGGGACCTCATTGCAACCTTTCAGTACTTAAAGGGGGCTTATAAATAAGATGGGGGGCAACTCTTTGCTCAATCGGGTAATGAGAGGATGAGAGGGAATGGTTTTAAACTAAAAGAGGGGAGATTTAGATTAAGATTTGCAGGAAGCTCTTCACTCAGAGGGTGGTGAGGCACTGGAACAGGTTGCCCAGAAAGGCTGTGGATGCCCCATCCCTAGAGGTGTTCAAGGTCAGGTTAGATGAGGTCCTGAGCAACCTGATCTAGTGGGTGGTGTCCCTAGGATCTATGAGGTCCCTTCCAACCCAAGCCATTCTATGATTCAATGATTCAGTGACTCTATGATTCTATGATTCTGATGATATAATCTGTCAATTATATTGTTCATTCAAAATATACCTGTCCAAATGTATATGTATGAAATTTACAAAATTTCTTATGTGCTATTTTGAAACTGAATATCACTGCCTCAAAGTGCACAGAGACTTGTAATTTAGTCATTTGCCTTTTTTATTTCCTTCTCATGTGAATGAATTTCTATCTCTTGTTCTCTCTCAGTGTTCATGTCACCTCATCTCATCTCATTTCATCTCAACTCATCTCATCAGATTCTTCAAAGAAGCATACGGCAGCCTGGGAAACCAATTTCTCAAAAAGATCCCAGAAAATATAACAAAAGCTAAAGGACTAAAATTTAATAAGCAAAAGCATGGGCTGAGCATCAGGAAATATTTCTGATAATTATTAATTTGCATTATGTAGTATTTCCCCTAGGAAACTCAAAGCACTAGTCACTTAAAACTAGAGCAAATGAAGTTCCGGTGTGTGTGTGTGTGTATGTATGTATGTGGAGAAAAGTGGAATTATACATTTGGCTGACAGTCATTGAGGCTCTCTTTTGACACAAAATACTATCTGAAATGATGGAACACCACTTCTGCCAATATCTGGCAAAATAGGGAAGATGTGATATCAGTGTAGTTGCAGGAGAGAATCATCTTTTCATTGTACTATTAGCTGAATTACCCCTGAAGAGCAGAAAACCTCTGCAGGACGGGTGGAAAAGAATGCAAAACCAGAACTGTATTTTTTCATCTCCAAGTTCTATCAACTGCTTGACATATTTTTTCTCTCTGTAAATTTGGGTTTTTACCTTAAGACGTTACTGGACTGGATTGTCATTTGATAAGAACCATAATAGTGCAATAAGTTTCATTTGTTGATGTAATACTAGACAACGACCTGTCTGCTGTATTTGGAAGTTGTCCATGTTACTATCTATTAGTATAAGCAAGTATGCTTAGGAGAGAAATTTATTACTACTTTTTACACTGGCTTTTCATTTATTTTTCAGTCAGAGATCTCTGCTGTGTGTATATACTTCTGGTATATATATAATGTGTGTTTTGTGATTATACATATATACGTATATATTAGATATATATGTACTTATTAGGCATATACTTCCATTTCTTTCCAGATAATGTAAAAATCTACTCCTACTGAAGGCAATAGTGGTAAAGGGAGCAGATTTCAAGAATCCTCAAGCCACTGGATACATGTGTAAAATTAGAAATTAGTACCATAGATCTTTCCATCCTATTGAGGTTTCAGTATTTGTTTGCCTCTAAAACTGCTGCTGGGCCATCATTTAATTACAGACTGAGAAAGCACGGAAGCTTTAAAAAGAGGGTCATTGATGTCTCCATGTGTTTGCTTAATAAAAGCAACTGCTCAGAGAGTTAAACATCTTTTTGAGACAAAATCTGCTAGTGAGGTTGGTCTAATCTTTTTCCTGATTACATCACTATAGCGATATTTCATTGAAGCAAAGACATTTTAAGCGAACTAGTTTTATCAGGAAAAATCATCTTTGGGAACAGAGCCAGTATGAGGCTGATACACTTCTTTACATCCTACTCACACTATAAAATAGGACTGAAGTGGGATGTAGGCACTGAACTTTTTCTTTGTGCATGATGAACTTCTCTCATATGAACGCTAATCAGGTACATCCACTTGGGTTCTATTTTGGCCTGTTAATAGTGATCTTAAGTAGGAAAGAAGACTATAAACAAGAGTTAAGTTTAATACAAACCATTCTTCTTCCTTCTCTTTTATTATTCCATCCCCTAAAACCCTTGGGGGGGGGGGGGGTTACTTCTTTCACTTCTACACCGAAATGAAAGCTTGAAAAAACACCTCCCTTTGGCTGTGTGGCTTTGCAGAAAAGGATCCTGGGTTCCTGGTGAATGCTAAGTTGAACATGAGCCCTTACTGCTAAGAAGGCTAGTGACATCATGAGCTGCATTAGCCAAAGTATTGCCAGCAGGTCAAGGGAGGTGATCTCTACTCAGCTCTGGCAAAGCCATAACTGGAGCACTATCTGGTTCAGGGTTCCCCCCAGTACAAGAGAGAGATGGAGCTTCTGGAGAGAGTTCAATAAAGGGCCACAAAGATGATCAGGGGACTAGGCTTCTATCATACAAAGAAAGGCTGAGAGAGTTCTGACTGTTCAACATGTACAAAAATATGAAGAGAGGGTGTAAAGAAGTCTGAGACAGACTCTTCTCAGTGGTGTCCAGTGATAGGATGAGAGGCAAGGGGCACAAATGTAAACATAGGAAGTTTCCTTGAACATCAGAAAACAGTTGTGAGGGTGACTGAATCATGGCACAGGTTGCTCAGAGAGGTTGTAGTTAGCCTTGTTCTTCACAGCTTTGCTTCATTTTCAGTCATTTAGAGGTTATGGGTCCAAAGCTACTGCTTTGTTCTAAGATTCTTTGTGTATTTGCTCCATGCTGTTTCAAAATGTTTGATTCTTATGTTTTCTTTCCCAACATAGAAGGTCCACCTTCTCTTCTGAAGAACATCTTCCATTTATTCTGCTTTTATTCTTTACTCTGTAATCTGACCTGATTCTTGTCAAAATTATTTACTCAGTTTCTCAGGCAAAATCTCAAGATTACTTTCCTGCTTTTACCTTCAGAAAATCCTTTGGGGATGTTGTTACTATGGGAATTTCAAATGAAGTGGTAGCGTGTAGATGGAGCCATGTTTTTGACACAGTTTTTCTGACTTTCTAATTATTTTTGTTTAGTTTCATGTTATTTCCTGCATTTCTTTTAACTGCTCTTCGGGGTAAGATATTTTATCTTTTGCTGCCTGTACTGGGAGTGAGGAAATTGTATATTTTCTCATTGAAAATGGAGCTGATATCAGAGCACAAGACTTCTACGAGAAGAACAGTTCAATAACCTCTTTCAGTTTTACTTAAATCATGTACTATCAGTGTATCACATTTTCCCAGACTGTCTGACTGCAGTCACTTTACCTTGAGAATGGTAAAATATAAGTTTCAAACAGTCAAGCAAAAAGCAGTGAAGAGAGATGAGCTTGAATTCTACACAATATATGGTTCCTCCATGAGAATATGGTCCATGGCATGGTTTATGATGATAACCTGTAAGACAAAACTGGAAAGCTGATCTCTCCAGTTTCCAGAAATCTAAGTTCTGCTGATGAACTTTGTGAACAACTAATTTCATTTCAACAAAGTCTGCCACCTATGACAAGACAAAACACTGTAGGGATGTGCATGTGAAAAATGATGCCAAAGAATGTAATTGCAAAGTTATAAAAAATAGCAACTGAAATCCAGAGGGAGAAAATTATCTATGCTGGAGAGGTTGTGATCCTAGAGCTACCTAGTTAGAGAAATGCTCTATTGCAGATTGACTACTCCAAAATCTAAGAGGCTCTTGCAATGATAACCTTTCACATCCACTTCAGATCAGCAGCAAATTATATATATATATATACATATATATATATATTTACTGAACACCTTTACTTGGACAGCTGATATCATAAGTTTTTTAAGTGGTACATGAATGTGTCTGCAGTGCACTGAGGGGGTTCAGGGTGTTAATGAATTGCTTTCTCTTACTGAAGCTGAGTGGGGACTACCTGAGAGTCTCTCCTATCTAGGAGATGAGGTTTATCTTATTGTTTCACAGATCTCATTTTCTGTCTGACCTCTACAGGTAACACTGTTCTCCATATCCTTGTTCTTGAATCCTACAAAACCTTTGCCTGTTTTGCCTGTACAATGTCATCCTCTCCTATGAAAAAATTATTATGGTGTGGGACCTAAATCAACATACTTAGTTTGAGAACCTGATAACATCAGATTCTGATGAATCCACTTTCCCTTTGCCTACCTGCAAACAATATGGAGATGAAACAGAAGCAGGAGAGCATGGCAGCTTGGAAATCTGGGGAGACGAAGAAGACTAGTTTGAGTAAATACTTTTATTGTCTCAGCTGTTCCCATCTCAATAACTACATTCCAGCACCTCATGCAGAAAATAAAACATGTCTAGTTGTCTTTTGGTCTTTAACATTCACTTTGTATGACCTCACTGAGACAGACTCAAGGAAAGATGACAATTCTGTCTTGGAATTCATCAATACCACAAGGAATAGAGAAATATATTACTTGATTTCTAACTCCTTCTTTTACTGAGAAAGTACTGCACACTTTATGAATATCCCAGAATATTGGGATTGTCTTAATGCTGAAAGCCAGGAGCACAGCTATTACAGTGGAACATCACAACTGGCATCATATCAGTGAAATTTGGGATGAATGTCCAAGAATGCCCTGGTCCCAGTGTCATCTTTGCTTCCTAAGTGTCCCCTTATTCTACTGTATTCCTCTGCTGTCATCATGGCAGTGCTTATCTAGTGAATATGCTGGGTCTGTGTCTTTAGAAAGATGCAGTGGCAGTAATGGAGAGAATAGGTCAGTGAGAAAAATTGTTCCATTTTCCATTAGTCTTTCTCTGCCTGTGGCACCTCAGTCATTTGTTTGTGTTTGATGGGAAGAATGTGGTACAACAAAGACTGGAAGACTTCATTTTTATGAAGGCAGAGGGTGTGGCAGCAACAGCAGCAGTTGCCACGTGCTGAGAAAAGGGTAAGGCTTTCGACGTCCCAGGGAGTGCCTGAGGGGGTTTCTCGGTCCAGTCAGGCTGTGTGTGCTGTGTGTGTGGAGGTGCTGGCCATCAGGCAATGTGGTGGTTTTACTCAGGTGGGCGGCCGAGCTCCACCACAAACGCTCTCTCACTCCCCCTCCTCAAAGAGGAACGGGGAGAAAATACAGTGAAAAGGGCTCACGGGTTGAGATAAGGACGAGGAGATCGCGCAGTAATTATTGTGACGGGCAAAACAGACTCAGCATAGGGAGACAGTAAGATTTATTGCCTATTACTAACAAGCTAGAGAAGCGAGAAACAAAGGAAAGAAACCGAAAGCACCTTCCCCCCCATTCACCCTCTTCCACCTCCTCCCCCCCGAGCGGCGCAGGGGAACGGGGGAATGGGGGTTATGGTCAGTCTATAGTGCTTCTTCGCCGCCGCTCCTTCTCGGTCACTCTCGTCCCCTGTGCTGTGGGGTCCCTCCCACAGGATGCAGTCCTTGCCGAACTGATCTGACGTGGGCTGCCCACAGGCAGCAGCTCTTCAAGAACTGCTCCAGATACGGGTCCGTACCACAGGGTCCATCTCTCAGGAGCAAACTGCTCCAACCTGGATCCCCCGTGGGCAGCAGCTCCTGCCAGGTCACCTGCGTGGACTCCTCTCCACGGGCTACAGGTCTGGCCTGGAATCTGCTCCGGCAGGGGTCCTCCACAAGCTGCAGTCTCTGTCAGTGCAGGTCCACCTGTTCCACCGTGGTCTCCTCCACGGGCTGCAGCGTGGAACCCTACTCCACTGTGGTACTCCATGGGCTGCAGGGGGACAACCTGCTTCACTATGGTTCTCACCACAGGCTGCAGGGGACTTCTGCTCCAGCACCTGGAGCACCTCTCCCCCTCCTTCTTCACTGACTTTGGCATCTGCAAGGCTGTTCCTCACTCCCTCACTCCCTCACTCTCCCAGCTGCTGTGTGGCACAGCGTTTTTTTTTTTTTTTTTCCCCTGTCTTAAATATGCTCTCACAGAGGCGCAAAACTTATTGGCTCAGCTCTGGTCAGCAGCGGGGCCCTTACCAAACATGGGGCAGCTTCTAGATCCTTCTCACAGAAGCCACCCCTATGGCCCCCGCTACCAAAACCTTACCATGTAAACCCACTACAGGCAACTATCTCGCTACAGGGCTGGGAGAGAGATGGGTGGCGATGGCTACCCCGTAACCACTTTAAATCTCAGGAAGCCACATACAACCCACCGCTAGGGAGGGCCAGAGACCAGAATGTACAAAACAGGGACAGGGCAATCCATGCAGCAGTTTGTGTGGAAGGTAGGTGAACCTACCTCTGTCAGTAGGTGAACTGCTCTGCTCACCTGCTCTGCTCAATAGCAGGAAAAAGCTGTGGCCCTGATGGCCTCCTCAGACAACAGCAACATATTAAACAATATTCTCTAAGTAACAGGAAGTGCAAGCATCGTGACCACCTGGCAGAAAGCCATGCTGCCTTCTGCTCCTCTTGCACTAGTAGTACTAATGCAACCACACAGACAGAGCAATACACACTTCATGTGACCACCCATCTTTCAGGCTGTAGCATGTGCCTGAAGCTATTCCCTGAGATGTAGGGTGATAGCAAGCACACTTGTGGAAGGTGTGCCCAGGTGAATGAGATGCTCTGCTTTATGGACAAGCTTCAGAAAGCAGAGCATCTAGGAGTCTGAGAAGGTAATAGATCAATGGAGCCTTCTCTGGTATGCACATGTCAACCTAGCATGGCCACTACTGAGGCAGGTCCAGTATCTATCTGTGTAAGGATAATGGCAGCAACCTGGGTGACAGAGGAGTGGAAGCAAGTTACTACATGGAGCTATAAGAGGAGTCCCTGTCTGCCACTCAGTTTCCATTAAAGAACAGGTAGGAGGCTCTGGACATGGTAAACAAGGTATGTGAAAATGTGAAAGAAGTAATATCTGGTCAAGCTCTCTCACCAAGTTCAGGCAAACCAACTCCTTGTAGCAAGTGCAGCACTGAGAACAGTGCTGTGAAGAAACACCAGCAAGTTGTAGTCACGGGTGGCTCTCTCCTAAAAGAAACAGAGGCTCCAACCTGCAGACCAGACCTTCTTTACAGAGAAATTTGCTGCCTCCCCTGGGCTAGGATCAGGGGCGTCACCTGTAACCTTACAAACTCAGTAAAGCCTTTGGATTATTATTCACTTCTGATCTTTCATGTGGGTACTAAAGATGTCACAGCTAGAAGCCTGAGGTCTATCAAAAGAGATTTCAAGGCCTTGGGAAGATAGCTAAGGCTGTATTTTCCTCAGTCCTCCCAGTAACGGAGAGAGACAGGGACAGAAGCAGGTGAGCCCAGGTCATCAATATCTGGCTCCAAAACCAATGCCTCCCCCAGAATTTTGAGTTTTATAATAACAGAAGAATCTTCAAGAGAAGAGACTTGCTGTGGTCTGACAGGATCCATCTCTCAATGTGGGAAATGTTTCTTGGCCTATAACCTGTCCAGACTGAGAGAGCTTTAAACTAGGATCAGTGGGGGAAGGGGATACCATTAGGAACAGTGAGGTTAGGCCAAGGCATGGTACAGCACCATCTGAGAGTGGTAAAGCTAAGTGGCAAAGTATCTGCACTGCTCCAGGGAGCACTGAAGGTTCAGGAGTAAATCTGAAATGCATGTATAGAAAAGCACGCCATATGAGAAAAAGATGGGACAATTTGGAAGCTTTGGCCCTTTCCTACAGTTATGATGTTATTGGTATTAGCGAAACTTGGTGGGATGAGTTCCATGACTGGACTGATGGAATGGAGTGCTCTGGGCTGTTCAGGAGGGATAGGCAGGACAAATGAGGTGAAGGTGTTGCACTGTATATAAGGGAGAGATTACACTGTACAGCCCTTTCAGTTAGGGATGCTGTGGTAGAGAGCCTCTGGGTAAGGATTAAGAGAATGGGTAGCAAAGCAGATGTGGGTGTCTACTATCAACCACATGTTGTGTTAAAGGTTGAAGTAACTGGGAATGATGCTCAATTCATCGTTAGAAGTCCGGTTCCATTCAGGGAAAAGAAATATCACAGTTACAGAGTCACAAATAATGTAATGCAACTTCAATCTAGTCACGTTCCTCATCCTGATCTGGTGGCCTGTAATAGATGCCCACAGTATCCCCCATGCCAGCCTGTCCCTTAATTCTCATCCACAGACTCCCAACTCGCTCCTCATCCGCCTCTGGACAGTACTCATTACAATGTAGTTGCTCTTTCACGTAAAAAGCAACTCTGCCATCTCACCTTGCTGGCCTGTCTTTCCTGAGGACATACCCAACCATGACCACATTCCAGTCATGTGAGCTGTCCCACCATGTCTCTGTAATTGCCACTAGATCGTAGTCTCCTGACTCAATGTGGATTTCTAACTCCTCCTGCTTATTCCCCAAGCTATGTGCATTAGTGTACAGGCACTTCAGGGAGTGAGCTGAGCATGCCGATTTCACCCTAGGGGGGAGGGAGGTCTCCCGGTCTTCATCACTGCTAGAGCACTGCCCCACTGGTGCAAGCCCAGCTACAAGCCCATCCCCCTTTGGATCTAGTTTAAAGCTTTCCAAATGAGTCCTGCTAATTCCTGTCCTGGAACCCTTTTGCCCCTGTGAGATAAACCTTTCCTGCATATTACTGTCAGGCCTGCTGTCTTATAAAACCAGCCATTATCAAAGAACCCAAAGCCCTGCCTGTAGCACCAGTCGCATAGCCAACCATTTATGGACTGGATCCTTCTATTACGTCCCACATCATCATCCCATAATGGAAAGAGGGAAGAGAAAATGACTTGTGCCCCAGACTCTTTCACCAACCATCCCAAGGCCTTGAAGTCTTTCTGCATTCCCCCCAGACTACAGGATGTAGCTTCCTCCCCACCTATCTGGAAGATCAGTAGTGGGTAATAGTCTGTTGAGCGCACCAGGCTGGGGTGCGTCCTGATGATATCCCTGATCTGGGCTCCAGGTAGACTACAGACTTCCCTTTGACGAGGGTCAACTCCGCATATTGGGCCCTCTGTTCCTCTCAGAAGGGAGTCTCCTACTACAATTACCCTTCTTTCTTTCTTTTTGGAGGCAGTCTTGAGGCATGGTGTCAACTGCCTGTTCCTACATAACCTCATAGGCGGGCCTTCCACCACATCCTCACCTATCTTTCCTTTGAGATCCAGGGCCTACAGACTTATTGTGGAGGGGCACCTGGGGAAGCGAGGTAGGTAGGGAGGGGGGTTGCCTGCAGCACTGAACTGGGACTCGCTTCCAACCCTCCTCATCTTTTTGGTCCCCTCCCTCTGTCTGACAGCGACAGTGCAGGGGCTCCACCACCCTCTGGGGGGCATCCCCCCGGCACCCTTCTCTCTGGCACGCCAGGGAGTTTCTCTACCAGTCAATCTCCTGCTCACATGCCCTGATGCTCTTTAGTCTCTTTACCTCCTCCTTGAGCTCAGCCACCATGACAAGCAGACCTTCCACCTGAGAGGCCTTCCACCTGAGGCCATCTCCCCGCTGCCCTCCTTCCCTGGCAGCAGCAGGCTCAGGCATTCCCTGCAGCCAGAGGCCTGAACAGCCACATCTCTGGGCAGGCCCTCCATCTGGGTCGCCACAGTCTTTTTGGAGTGAGCTCTCTGCCTAGTGGACACCATGGTAGGTGGATGATCTCGCAGACTGCCGAGAGTTGGTGCAGAGATTCCCCGGCCCTGCCACACCAGCTGCACACTGGTCCACATGTGCTGCTGGCCCCTCTCTCCTCGTGGCGGCTTTTTCTGGGCAGAAGGCGTGGGCGCAGTCGCTGTTGTCCTGGCAATGCCCTCTCCCTGTCAGCCTCTCTCGCGTCAGCCTGGTCTCACCACTGTCCTGGGCCTCCCCTGGTGAAGCAAGGGCCCAAAATTCCCCCGTTACTCATGGTCTGGTGCTGTGTCTGCACCGGCTCCGAGGCGGCGAACCTCGACTACTGAGATACACAGGTTTTTTGGATAGACGGTTATAAATTCACTGTCTACAAAGCACATACAAAAAAAAAAAAAAAATATATATATATAATATATAATATAATAATAATAATATAATATATATATATATATACCAGTATAAAAAATCTATATTGTGACCAGCAATTATTTAATTTATATAACACTGGTGACATTTTTGTTTTAACATACTCTGATCAGATCTGTCATTATCATAACCCTTCATGCCACAAGTTAGGTGCCAGAAGGACTGTTTAGGTTTAACCCAGCAGGCAGCTAAGCACCCCACAGCCATTCACTCACTCCCCCACAGTGGGATGGGGGAGAGAATTAGACAAAAGAGGTAAAACTCAGGGATTGAAAGACAGTTTAATAGCAAAGGAAGGTATAATACTACTACTACTAATAATAATAATAATAAAGAATTTACAAAACAAGTGACGCACAATGTAATTGCTCACCACCTGCTGACTGATGTCCAGCCAGACCTTGAGGAGCTGTGGTCTTCCCCCCATTGCCAAGTCCCTCCCTTTTTATTTTTCAGCATGATGTCATATGGTACAGAATAGCCCTTTGGCCAGATTGGGCTAGCTATCCTGGTTCTGTCCCCTCCCAGCTTCTTGTGCACCCCTAGCCTCCTCACTGGCAGGGCAGCATGAGAAACTGAGAAGCCCTTGACTGAGTGTAAGCACTGCTCAGCAACATGTAAAACATCAGTGTGTTATCAATGTTATTCTCATTGTAAATCCAAAATATAGCACCATACCAACTACTAGGAAGAAAACTCTGTCCTAGCTGAAAACAGGACACATACATGGGAGAAAAGGCTGACTGGTCTTACTGTTTGGGCTAATATCTGATGCTGTAGTTTACAAAGATAGTCAGATTATGCTGGTGAGGGCCTTGATAATACTCTTGTTTTCTTCCCCCTCCCTCCTCACTTTCTTACCCCAGTTTTTCCTCTTCTCTTTTCTCTGTTAGCTTTTTACATCATCTGCAAGACCCAGGATCCTGATGAGCTGGGCCACTTCTACAACTATCCCATGGCATTTTTCAGTACCTTTGAGCTCTTCCTCAGCAACATTGACGGACCTGATAGCTATGAAGTGGACCTACCCTTCATGTATAGCATCAGTTATTTAGCCTTTGCTGTTATTGCCACTCTCATGCTCAACTTGCTCGTTGCCATGATGGGTGGCATCCAACGGAGGATGGTCATGAGCAGGATGAACTTTGGAGAGCACAGGTGAGAAAACTGTTCAGTTACGTAATTGTGAATTTTGAAGAGTGTGTTGGAAAAGACAGACTGCTTCTAGTCCTGGAAGGAGTAGAACTGGGGTCCCATTGACATGTGAGGCACATTTGGTTGATAAGAGTTGTGGATTTTCTTGCGCAGGGAAGAACTGAATATTTATGAGCAAAGGCGAGACTAGATGAGAAGTACATTTAGATGTTTCTTGAATTCTAAGGTAATTAGAACAGGTGGATTTTATTTTTCCTACATTGGTCTTATGGCAGCTATGGAAATACTCACCTATGTCTTCTGCTTCTGCATCCCTCAATGCCTGTAAACATTTACTCATTTATTTATTTATTTATTTATTTACTAGTTTGTTGTCACTGCTGTAATGCTGGAGAGGAAACTTCCATGATGCTTCTGTCCTCATTCTGGAATCTGTGGTCAGAGCTATTGTCTAGAGAACAGATGTATACCTCAGATAAATTCTGTTAGATTAGACAACTAATCACAGTAAATTCACATGTGTACACCTATCAGGAAGGACTACCCTGTTCTAAAAAGCGAGACCGAGTGAAAGAAACAACATAATGCAGGACTGGATTATTGGGATCTGGTGTGGAGTTCTGAAATCTGAGGCTGAACAAGAACCAGGAAAAACGTTGAATCAGAACTTTAAAAATCTTGTTCCCACTCCCATGCCCTGAGTAGCTTATTTTTATCTACAGGTCATGATGAAGCTAGGAACCCAGCTTAAAGGGGTCCTAAGTAAATGTCTTAGCATAGTCACAGCTCCATAAATCTTCCTTTTTAGAAAGCGCCTCTTCATGCTTAATTTTGAATATCATTCAGTTCTTTTCCATTCACATCCACTCCTGAATTATATTCCTTTAAATAATCTGTGTCCCACATAAGTGTCAAGATGATAACCAGGTGGTATGGAAATCTCACATTGTTAGACCTTATCAAAGATTAAGGGTGGATATTATTACTGTCATACAAAAGGCATAGCAAAAGCATATCTGCATACTTTCTGAAGGGAAGGCATCATCTCATAGGCATAAGAAAAGGGACCACACCTAAGTCTGTGGTACTGAAAGCTGAACTTTCAGTTCAGCTTGCAAATTGTGCTGTACTCTGACTGTGTCCGGATAAGAGGTATCTCATAAACTTTTCATTGATTTTAAGATACATATTTGTAGGAAGATACTCAACCTAATATCCTCAGCCTTATCTTAATAAACTAGTACTATTTCCCAGAGAGATCTAAAAAGCATCCTAAATTTGAAAAAAATCAATCTATCAGTCTAACAATAAATATTCCATTCCCACTAAGTTCTGTGTGCATGCAGTTAAACAGCTGTTCACATGATTCTATGTCCCTAAACTGGCATTTATTTTGCTAATTGATAGGTTTGATTGACAGATATTTCAGTTTGCAAAAATATTTAATAAGTCAAAAAAATTGGTTCTCAGCTGTTCGACTACTGTTATTTCTACTATAGCTTTCTTCGCTGGGAAAAAAACATTTGTTTATTATCATCATAATTATTATTGTTCTTTCTTGTCATGAATCTGCAGAGATGGCAGGTTATAACAGTAACAGTTTTACAACTTAGCTTATAGTAGAGATATTAGGATACATTACAAATATTGTCCTTTTTTAATAGGTACTAGCAGAGCTATTTTAAAATAGCTTATTTTATGTAGTGCCTTTTCATTCATATCTGTCAAACTATCTGATTTCTCTGATAAAACTGCTTTTCTTATTTTTAATGTTCTGTTCACTTACAGAGTTCCAAATGTATGGCCAATAATAGATTTCTATAAAAGTTTCCATAACACAGTGAGAAAGAGTTGCTTGGTTGTAACTAAAAATCTAGTTTTAGCCAGCAACGTGTATAATTTCTAGTGCCACTGCAACTTAGAAAAAATCCAAGTTTTTGGAAGCAAACAGCTTTATCCTTGTTAGGTAAGCACACTTATTTGTGTATGAGACATACATAACAGTCCAAACTCAATTAACTACTTGAGACATAAATGTCAAGATGCCACTCCATTGTACTTGTATTTGGGACCTGCTCTTATATCAGTCGACCAAAAGACCACATTGTTCAAGGAACAAAGGTTATGGCAGAAACTAGAAGGAAATCTTGATATGTCGTCATGAATCTGCATGTTTCAACTGCGAATATTTCAGGAAGAGAGTTTTGTTTTCATCACCCAGAAAAGGGAGATAAGGGACATGGCTGTTTGAGGGCTGCTAAGCCTTCTTCCGTGTTTCAGGAAGCAGAACACCAGGGGGAGTAATTCCTCTCTGAACAGACTACAAAACGACAGGCCGTAGAGGTGGACACACAGTGATTTCACAGCTCCCTGCAGCAGGAAGGAAAAGCCCGGAAGTGAAATAGCTCCATACAAAGAGCATGATGATGCTGAATGTCACCAAAAAAAAAAAAAAAAGTAAAATAAAGTAAATTCTGACATTATTTCTTCCATACAGAGTTGAAATGTGAAGGATTTAAGGATTGGACTGAAGTTCTTTAGTAGGACATGAGGTTTGTTTATCTGTGCTTCATTTTAACATCCAGAGATTCGAATTTGCATGCAATCTAAAATCCTTAGGGTGCTTGATAGTCATGTATAGTTGCTAGCATGTCATAGATGTGAACAGCTCATTGCCTCCAGCATCAGCTGGTTTCAGTGAAGAGAAAGAACCAGTTTTGTTGCACCATCTCAGTTGCACCTGTATGCATAAGAGCTGTGTAGTGACTGCTGAGAAAGCATGCCAAAGGCTGGCTGTCTGGAAGCTGGATGCATTCATTTATACTAGCCCCAACTTAGATTAAGTTGGCTGAAACACCTAACCAAAGAAGATTCAGCAGGAGGGATGGCCCCACCTTTGTTTGCTTGTTAAAGGCAAATAGGTAAATTCCCTGGTGTTGCTCCACACTTCCCACCATATCCAGAGGTTTCATTGAGCTTAACAACATATGAATTTTCTGGGACCAAGGAAGCTACAGCAGCTTCTTTCTTTCTAGATCCTCTCATCTGCTGAACATTTGTACTAAGGGACAGCCTCTTTTCGCTCTCCTTCAGTAGTATTAAGCAGCCTGTGCTCCCTCAACTAGCCCAAGTATAATGCTGTCAAAGTAAGCACTACACCCTTGAATTTCAAAAATCAAATAAACAAAACAAAAAAGGGAGGGTGCATGCCATTATCATAATGCACATACACTGAGGATACTTGGGTGCCAAACACTGTGGAAGTCACACTGTCATGGAGCATTTCCTCAACAACAAGAGGTGAGCAGAGCCCACTTTTGACATAAACAAGCCATGGCTTAGTGAGATAGGAACACACAGATATGTAGCTCCTGGCTGAGAATTCCTTTAGTCTACCAAAGTGGAACAGGTGGGAAATAGCTTACCTGATACCCTCTTTGCCAGGACAATACATGAATTGACATACTGGTGCTGATCGTATCGACTGTAAGACTGTCCAGCAATGGAGAATATAAAGGCAAGTGCAAGGAACCTCATCAGGAATAATTATGAAACAGCTTGCACTGAAGTGACGTTTCTTTCTGTTTCTAGATAGGAAAAAGGTGGTGTTCAAGCAAAAATGCTATTCGGCGTTGCAACACATTATTGCCTACTGTAGGTGTAATTCTCTGAGTCCTCACAAAAGCCTAATGCCCTCATGAAGGTCTAGGGATTGATACCAGTTACTCAGTCTTCTTATGCACTCCATATTACAGATGTCATATGGAGAAATGTGGGCAATAACTTGTGGGCTATCTCTTGACTGCTTCACTGGCAGAGAATATGGTTTTGTAAGACTTCTTTTGCATTGCTTCTCACTCTTCTGGTAAGTATGGGTAGCAGATGTTCAGATGGACCCTATTCCTTTCCCTCCTGATTCTCATCCCTACCTGTCGAAGGTGCTCGTATACTGCAGGACATCCCAGTTGACATCTGCTGGAATAAAAGGTAGGATTTCTGCTTTTACTTTGGGCTTAGTGAAATCAGGATATTTCAAGTACTTTTGCTATGACTATCTTTCCTCCATGCTTGCAGAGTTGAAGACCAACATGATGACAAATAACACAAGATGTATCACAAGACAACAGCCTTTGCTGGAAGAAACAAAGTAGCCTGAAAATAGGGAACGGCCTGAGAATCTGTAGAATGGAGAGACTTCTTACAAAAAACATTCACCCTTTTGCACTTCATCTGTGACCCCAAGCCTGTCCCTGTGCAGCTCTAACTACAACAGGACATCTTGAAAATTAACCTCTTGGATCAGCTGTAGGGATGTTTCAGCCTTTCTTTAGAACAGGAGGAAGAGAAGATCTAGTATGTCTGATCACTACTTGCCTGTCTTGGAATAATGAGCTAATCCCTTTCCTCTGACTGTGGAAACAACTTTATCATAGACTTGATATGCAACAGTAGATATCCTATTGCACTCCAACCAAGCAGCTAATTTCATTGAAGCTCCCCATAAGGTCCTACTAAAACTCAATGTTATTGGCATGAGATTCAGACAAGGCTCCCATTTTACCTCACATTGCAGAAAGAATTAATCCTGCATATATTTTCTGCATGCAAGTTTCCATTAGGCTAAAAAGAGTCTGTAGAATTTGAACTACATCACTAATTTCTCCACTAATTTTGACCACAAAGTGGAATACTATGTATGAAAAACATAGTCTGCTGTGTTTCTCCAAATGGCCTGCAGAACCATTAAGTTACACTCATATGAATGTGCATATCTATGATGCTGGTGTCCTCTGTGGAAGGTGCTACAGATCACAGATTCTCCTCAACATGTTCTGCTCAATATGCTTTCTGAAAAGGGCAACACTTGCTCAGTTTCAGATGCTGTTGGTGCAGCCAACAGTCAGCATACATTTAACTGTGGATTTGTGAACATTACATCCTTTAAAAAAGCAACGGTCTGATTCTCTAGAGGTGGACTCACTCTAGTCTGTTGATTTGTTTTGAAAAAATCCTCACATTGTCTTTGTATTGCTGTGAATGTTTTGTTCTTTGTTCTTTGGATTGTTGTTTTTTGTTTTTGATTGACTTTATCTTGAAAGAACGTACTTCTATTCTCCCTCTTCAACTAAAAAAAGAATAACATATGTTGCTCTTATGTTGTAATAGACAGTCTGAACTGTGTTGGCTATTCTAGTGCAACTACTCTGGTGCACCTCCTATCATTTTATGGGCTCTTCAATAACTACTAAACACAGTTTCTGTCTTTAACTGCCTGGTTGCCTGGGGGAATTCTTAAAACCACACAGGAGTTAGTCCTGCAGAAATTGTGCTACTCTAACCTTGACAGCTAGAAAAATATAGTAAGTTGATGACTAGTTCACAGTGAACCAACAGACATGCACAGATCAGAACAGCTAGGGCAATTCCCTCTGTAGACACAAAGAAGGCATCTTTTTATGCAATGTCTTCATTGGGGTCTTACTTAACAACGCCATTTCCATTTCCTTTCCTATGCATTGGTGAAGTGGACAATTGTTTAGTTTATGAGTTTTACTCTCAAGCTCAGCTTTCATACTCCTGTATAGGGACAGACACAGGACAGAGTCCTAAACCCTGACACTTTGTCCCTGCCTGAAGAGATCTTTCCTTAAGCAGGTACTAGTCTATCTGAATGGAGAGAACCCATCTCTTCTGATCATTCTCATGCACTACCAGTCAGACAGCATGGGTGATCCTGAGAAAATTCTAATTCCTGTTTTAGGGACTGAACTTACTGCTGGGACTGGTACCATTCCCCGGTGACTCCTGAAAAGAACTTGTGAAAGAGTTTCACATCCCTTGATCCAATTGTCTATTGGAGTTGGCTACTGCAGGTCCACGTTTACTTCAGAAAAAAAAATTTCAACCAATATCTGTGCCAACTTTTGTAGCTGGTGAGGGTGAGGAAGGGAGCAAGCATTTTTCAACAACAAAGGACTTCAGATTTCTTTCTCTCACTCTCGTCAATGTCTGTAAGGAGGTCAAAAAGCACTGAAGCTCAAATTCCAGCGCTCAAGATATCAGAATATTGCAACTTACACCTTTTCTCTCAAGAATGGTTTGGTGAGAATGAGAACCTACTCATTTCCCTCCCCATTTGCAGATCCAGCAGTATGCATTATAGGAATCCTTACTGTCCTTACTGTTGCCATAAATAAAGCTGCATAGTGTCGAGGACTCACTGTGGATTAGTAAGTTTCCCTCATGGATCACGGAACAGACCCAAGAACTGCACATGAAATGGCATAGAATTTTGAGCCCTTTACTCTCAACCTCTGTAAAAATTACCAGGTCTCATTGCTTACCACATGTTGTGCACTAAGTGGAAATTGATTTTCCCATAAATCTGGCATTACAAGTGATGTCCTCTCTCACATCACGATGACATTCTTTTGGAAAAACAGTATTTTTTTGTAACCTTCTACTATGTCTTTGCAGCTTTGCTGGACTCCCAGCCACAGATAAAGCCTGCTAATGGCTTTGTAAAGTTGTCTGATACCTTTAGTTAGCAGAGAAGAGCTAACAGGTGCTTGTGATCTGTCCAAACTCTTATTCCAGCTCCCCACTACGTTATTATAACGTTGCCTCCCCCAATCTACTCCTAACGTGTGATGTCAGCCACATTTAAATGCCACCAGTTATTTAGCTCTGCTTTCAAATCATGGCAAGATTCTGTTTTTGTTAATGAAATGGGACATGTAATGTCCACTCTCTGGGTGCATTAAGTCTTCAAGGAGCATCTTGCCATCTCTTTTTCTTACAGTGAAAATTCCTCTGAATTCTCCTAGAACCCTTCCAGAATTTGAGACCCGTGGAGTAAGGATGGTTTAAACATCATACTTCAACTCGTTCAAGCTGATTCAAATGGACTCGCATGAGCTGAATGCTGTTTAGTATCTTTTTCTGGTGACCAACCAAGGTGATTCCAATATGCTGGATATCTCTGCAAGAGAATAGAGGGTGCAAAAAGTGTTAAAATGGGCTTCTTACTCTGAACATTCCCAGTCCCTTTCCCTGTAACTCCATATCAATATGTGTGGATTTCACCATTGTCTGAGAAACACTTAACAAGACTTCTGCTTCTGCTTGGAAAATGTGTGTGGGTAGAAGGGGTGTGGGCAGAACTCTGAAGGTTATGATACAAAAAGAAGCCTTTTCCTGGGTCCTGTCTTCTGCATAACACTTCAACCTAGCAGGGGCATGGCTAGTTCTACAAATCCCCTGGAAGTGCTTATTACCTATGTCAGCTCTCATGAACATTCTGTTGTTACAGTCTCTCTATAACACTGACAATATGTTTTGTAGTCTACATGGGACAAGTACTAATGCTAATAGAAACAGTTTGCACATATACAGTCGTATGGAGGGCATCTAGAGGCCCTAAGAAAATGCAAGAAAGAGTAGCTACTTTTCTCTGGATTCTCTGTCCTTTTATTATGCATATGTATTTTCATATAGCCCTTATTCCATATCTCTCACTTTCCACATAGTATCTCCTGCTTTCTGCCTCTATACTTACTCCAGAGTCATGCGTGATATGACATCGAATGTAATCAGACCAGCCTGGTCAAAATTTTCCTTGTAACGACCCATCTTGATGGCATCCAACCACTCATGGGCATTGCTGAGTGAAAGGAAATCTGGAGGGGAGTTGCTCAGGAGAGGCTGAGACGGTCTGCAAAAGAGGCAGGTTCTAAAAACCCCAGTTACCAACACCAGTTGACAACACTTGCAAGGTCAGAGTTATGAGAGGGACACCATACAATGGAGCAAAACAATTATATTTGTTCTTCATGACCTGATTCCTAAAGTCCCACCTCGATGGGGGGATGTTTCTAGATTATCTGTCTTCCCTATTCTGTCTAAAAACAATCCATCCAACTTAAGCAATTGATCTTTCCTTCCCATTTTATACTCTCTCTGGCATGAACACTTCTTGCACCAGATCTTTCCACACTTCCTGGGTCTAGACCTATCATCTAGGTTAAGAGTTGCAGTGAGGAGGTTTCCAAGGCACAAAGATGAGACCCTGTACCTTTAGCTCTGTGACTAGCTACCCATTTCCAGAATGTGCTCTTTGGCTCTGAAGGTAAGCTAGGAGACAGTGTGTCATTTGGGCTCCAACACAAACCAGGTAGAACAGAGCAGTAGAAAGCCAAATAAATCACTAGCATTTTCTACTTTTCTTGGCATCTGAATCTGCCCCAAAGCAACTCATAACTCTCTTTCTGTGTTGTTTCTAGTAAACTGGGCATTACCACACACTTCTCCTTGCCCTCAGATGTAGAGTGTATTGCAGTGGGCAGTGTAACTGCCATTACAACCATGGCAGAAGTTCTCCAGGCCACCAGGATTAATTCCATCATCAGTCCAACAGCTGTATAATCTTGGCTCCATTTACACCTCCACCCCAAGACTTCTCCTTTGCCTTCTCCTGCCTCCATCAGGCTGCAAAATGCAGATGGGAAAATGTGGGATGCAAGCTGCAGTTTTCATTAGTTTTAGCTACAGAATTTCTTTTCTCCACAATCTAAGGTCTTCTCTTCCTTCATCACCTCTTGCGATCACAGAGTTTTGTGCAATCATTCATCCCCTCCATCCCCAAAGCTCCCTCACCATATCAAGATCTTTTTCTCTCTTCACATTCAGCACTTACAACTCCTAATTCATCCCCATCACCCACTAAGTGAATCAGGATATACAGTTCTTCCAACCATCTCCCCCAAATTTTCCTTTCTTAATTGATCTCAGTCTCAGAAGAAAGGGTTGGAAAAATGTCTGATTCACTGCCTTCCTTTCCTTGTGATGCCTACCCAGAGACCAGCTGTATTATTTTGCACTAAATCATCATCTCACCTGCTGCTCCCAGTGCCAGTGGCTTTGAGAGCAGATGGCTTGCGGATCATTTTATCTAGGGCACTAACTATTTGTTCAAATCTGGGTCTCTGGACCCGCTCCTTCTGCCAGCAGTCAAGCATCAGCAGGTGCAAAACAGTTGGGCAGTCCGGAGGTGGTGGCAGGCGATAGTCCTGGTCAATAGCATTAATTACCTGCAGGAAAAGAAGAACTAAGTTTTACCACAGTTGGGAAAATAAAAGACAAACAAGCTTCAGTCACTTGGCAATGTATGACTTTCTTTTACTCGAACTGAAACAGAGCAGAAAGGTAGATGCACATTCCCACCATTTCCCAAACTTACATCCTGATTGGACATGTCCCAGTAAGGTCTCTCACCATAGGACATCACTTCCCACATGACAATGCCATAGCTCCAGACATCACTGGAGGAGGTGAACTTGCGATACTGGACAGCTTCAGGGGCAGTCCAACGGATGGGGATTTTGCAGCCCTAGAAAGTAGTCAGGGAGTAACCAGAATGTTAGTGAGATAAGAACTACTGGGGAAAATTACATCACTGACCTGGTCAGAGGCCAGTAGCATGACACAACTCTGAAATGATGTGCCAGTTCAGTAATATTGCCTTGTAGAAATTGATAGTTTAAATTTAAACTATGCCAAAGGTTTCTACCTTGTTCCACCTACACATGAAGATGAAAAACAAACAAACAAACAAGCAAACAAAAAACAAAAAAAAAACACAACCAACCAACTAACCAAAACAAACAACAGAATCATGCCCCCTGACAACTACAAATTCTTAGTGTAATGGAATTTGACTCTTATAGCTCTTCTTGGCAGCATTAGAGAAGCAGCAGATAGTCAAATCCTCCTGAAAGTCTCAACGATTTGGAAATCTAAAACCATGTAAAATAAAACAGAACAGAACAGAACAGAACAGAATAGAATTGAACAGTTCATCTGGAAGGAACCTACAAAGATCAAGTCCAATTATCAGACTATTTCAGGGCTAATCCAAAGTTAAAGCGTATCATTAAGAGCATTATCCAAATGCCTCTTGAACACTGACAGTCATGGTGCATCAAACACCTTCTTAGGAATTCTGTTCCAGTGTCTAACTACTCTCTTGGTAAAGAAGTTTTTCCTAACGTCTAGTCCGAACCTCTCCTGACAGAGCATTGAGCCATTGCCACACGTTTTGTCACTAGATACCAGGAAGAAACGATGAGCACCACCCTACCACCCCTCCTCAGGAAGTTGTAAAAAGCAATGAGGTCACCTCTTAGACTTCTTTTCTCCAAACTAGACAAACCAAATGTCCTCAGCCACTCTTCATAGGACATGCCTTCCAGAGCTTTGATCAGTTTTGTTGCCATCCTCTGGATGCATTCAAGTATCTTAACATTCTTTTAAAATTGTGGAACCCAGAACTGCATACAATATTCCAAGTTAGGCCGGACCAATGCTATATGTGGTGAGATAATCATACCACAGAATCATAGAATGGCTTGGGTTGGAAGGGACCTCAAGGACCGTCTAGTTCCGACCGCCCTGCCATAGGCAGGGATGCCACTCACTAGATCTGGTTGGCCAAGGCCTCATTCAGCCTGGCCTTGAACACCTCCAGGGATGGGGCAGCCACAACTTCTCTTGGCAACTTGTTCCAGTGCCTCATCACCCTGTGAGCGAAGAATTTCCTCCTAACCTCTAATCTAAATCTCCCTTCTTTTAGTTTAAAGCTTTTACCCCTTGTCCTGTCAATATCCGATTGAGCAAAGAGTTCCTCTCCATCTTTTTTATAAGCCCCCTTTAAGTACTGAAAGGTTGCAATGAGGTCACCCCAAAGTCTTCTCTTTTCTGTAGGCTGAACAGCCCCAGTTCTCTCAGCCTTTCTTCGTAGGAGAGGTGCTCTAGCCCCTTGACCCTTGTGGCCCTCACATAATAATCACAGGATATCACATCTTTTGACTGGCTGGCTACGCTGTATGTAATGCAACCCAGAATACAGTTTGCCCTCTTGGCTGTCAGGGTATACTGCTGGCTCATATTGAGCCAACTGTCAACCAGCACCCCCACATCCCTTTCTTGAGGGATTCTCTCCAGCCACTCATCTCCCAGGCTGTGCTTATGTCTGGCATTACTCAGTCCCAAGTGCAGAATCTGGCATTCGTTCTTGTAAATTTGACAAGAATCTCCCTTCTTATAGCATTCTTATAGCATCTTCTCATAGTATTGTGATGGTCCAATGCTCCAGTCTATCTAGATCCCTCTGCAAAGCTTCTTGTCCCTCAAGAGAGTCCACAGCACTTACAAGTTTAATATTGTCAGCAGTTTTAATAAGGATGCATTCAGCTCCTGCACTGAGATCATTGATAAAAATACTGAACATAACTGGCCCCAAGATTGAGCCTTGGGGAACAGTTCTAGTGACTGGCTGCCAGCCAGATATAATTCCATTCACTGCAGACATTTGAGCCCTACTGTTAAGCCAGTTCTTCACCCAACATACCATGTACTAGTTCATCTCACAATTGAACAACTTGTCCAGAAGGGTACTGTGAAGGGCAGTATCAAAAGCCTTACTAAAATCCAGAAAAACTACAACTGCTGCCTTCCCTTCATCTGCTAAGCAGGTGATCTTATCACAGAAGGAGATCAGATTAGTAAGAAAGGACTTTCCTTTCATGAACCCGCGTTGGCTGGGCTTGATGATTGCTTTATTCTTTAAATGTCTCACTGGAGCGCAGGATAATTTTCTCCATAATTTTCCCAGGTACTGAAATTAACAGTTCTGTAATTTTCAGGGTTTTCTTTCATGCCTTTCTTGTAAACTGGGATAACGTTGGCTAGTTTCCAGGCAGCAAGGACCTTCCCAGATTCCCAGCATTTTTGGTAGATAACTGAGAGGGGTCCTGCTATAACATCTGCTAAGCCCCTCAGTACTCCAGGATGAATCCCAGCAGGCCCAGTAGACTTAGAAACATTCAACTGATACAACTGGTACCTTATAATTTTGGTGTTAACAAATGGAAGTTGCTGCTTCCCCAGTCATGGTTGTCCTGTTTTCAGCTGGAATAGAGTTAATTTTCTTCCTAGTAGTTGGTATGGTGCTATGTTTTGGATTTACAATGAGAATAATGTTGATCACACACTGATGTTTAGTTGTTGCTGAGCAGTGCTTACACTCAGTCAAGGGCTTCTTAGTTTCTCATGCTGCCCTGCCAGCGAGGAGGCTGGGGGTGCACAAGAAGCTGGGAGGGGACAGAACCAGGACAGCTGACTCAATCTGGCCAAAGGGCTGTTCTGTACCATATGACTCATGCTGAAAAATAAAAAGGGAGGGACTTGGCCATGGGGGGAAGACCACTGCTCCATGAGGTCTGGCTAGACATCAGTCAGTGGGTGGTGAGCAATCGCTTTGTGCATCACTTGTTTTGTGATCCTTGCTTGTTAAGTTACTAGCTTCATCCAGTAATAGTCCAATATTTTCATTAGACATCCTCTTGCTATTAACATACTTGAAAAAGGACTTTTTTATTATCTGAAATATCACTGTCCAGTTTCAACTCTGGTTGAGCTTTTCTCTTTCATGTTTTCTTCCTGCAAATGCAAACTGCGGCTCTGTAATCTTCCTGTGTGGCCTGACCTTGCTTTGAGAGATCATACGCTTTCTTTTTCTGCTCGAGTTCCAAAAGAAGTTCCTTGTTCAGTCAAGCAGGTCTTCTGCCCTGCTTACTTGATTTACAACTCAGTGGGATTGCCCACTCCTGTGCTTTTAAAAGGTGGTTCTTAAGAAGTACCCAGCTCTTGTGGACCTCTAAGCCCTCAAAAGCAGATTCCTAGCAGACCCTGCTAACTAATTCCCCGAGCAGTTTGAAATTTGCTCACTTAAAACCAAGGGTAACAACTTTACTGACCATTTTCCTCACTTCATCAAATATTTGGACAAGGTCTATAAGGACAAGACCTACTGATCCAGAGATTTCTTTAATTGCCTATAAAATTACTCATCAGTACTATCATCCTGACTGGGTGAACTACAACAGAAACCCATCATAACATCTGCTTTATTGTCCATGCCCCTTACCCTTACCCAGAGGCTTTCGACCACATCATTCCTAACTGAAAGGACTGTACTATCAGACCTCTCCCTTACATACACTGCAACTCCTCTACCTCATCTGCCCTGCCTATCTCTCCTAAACAGATTATAGCCCTCTGTCTCAGTACTCCAGTAAGGGGACTCCTTCCACCAAGTGTCACTATTACCAATGACATCGGAGATCTGGGAACAGACTGAAGTTTCAAGTTCCTCCTGTTTGTTTCTCATTTCTCTTTCAAAGAGTTCTCTTTGTTCTACATGCATTGATGTACAGGCATTTCAGATGGGCTCCCAAACCCACAGTGCTCTCTGGACAGGCGTAAATGCTCCCATTAACTGTGCCATCCCATGACTTGCCTACAGCATTCCTGGCAGTATAGCTTTCCCCCATCAATCCAATTTAAAGCTCCCTCAATCAGTACTGCTAGCTTACAGGCAAATAAACATTTTCCCATCTAGATAGATGGATCCTGTCAGGCCCCAGCAGACATTGTGTCTTGGAGAATCTGCCGTAGTTACAAAAAATCAGAATTCTAGCAAAGGCACCAGTGTTGGAGCCAGATTTTGATATCCTGAGCTTGATTGTTCCTTCCAATGTCTTTCACTTTACTGGGAGGATAGAGAAAAACACTAACTGAGCACCTGAATCCTTTAGTAGTCTTCCCCTTTTGATTGACCTGAAACTTCTTCATCGATACGATGGCACCTACATGAAAGAGCAGGAGCGGGTAATACTCTGAAGGCTGTACTAAGTTCTTCAGTACTCTAGGGACCTCCCTGATCGCTGGGAAGGCAGAAAAATTCTCCGGAAAGATTATCCTGTCTGCAGATGGGTGCGTCATTTCCCCTCAAGAGGGAGTCCACTACGACCATAACCCATAATGTAAACAATCAAAACCTGCAACTCCAACAACAGACAAACTGAGTAGGTTTTCATTAAGTCTTTCTTCCTTTCTATCTCAACCTTACTGACTTGCAGTTATAACCTGACAGGTGAAATATGACTGAAGTGTTAGTTCTTCAAAACACGCACATCTAAAACGTGTCTCTCCTTTCAGTGACTGAATTCTTCTTCATCCCCTGCATATTAAATGGTAGTTTCAACCCACCTGTTACTCTCCCTCATCTGCCCCCCACTTTTGTAGTATGTATAACAGGCACCTTAATTTCATAGGCAATAAGTTCATTTGATGGTTTATAGTAAGCCCATAAATATTTACACTGGTTATCTTTTCTACAGGACAAAAATCAAAGCCCTCTTTCCTCAAAAGGTGGTAGCACAGACTTCAATCTCTCCTTCAGTCCTTTTAATTTCCTGTAAGAAGCCAATAAAAGGGAAAAGATAACCAGTTTATGTAGTTTGTCCTACTCACCATCATTCGATAAAAAACTGCACTGATACTCCATGCTTGCAGCCCAGAAGGCCAACTGCATCCTGGGCTGCATCAAAAGAGGTGTGACCAGCAAGTTTAGGGAGGTGATTGTCTCCCTCTACTCTGCCCTTGTGAATCCCCACCTGGAGTACTGTGTCCAGGCCTGGGGCCCCCAGCACAAGAAAGATATGGACCTGTTAGAGCGAGTCCAGAGGAGGGCTACAAAGATGATCAGAGGACTGGAGCACCTCTCCAGTGAAGAAAGGCTGAGAGAGCTGGGGATGTTCAGCCTGGAGAAGAGAAGACTCCAGGGAGACCTCACTGCAACCTGTCAATACTTAAAGGGGTCTTATAAAAAGATGGAGAGTGAGTTTTTGCTCAATTAGATAATGATAGGACAAGGGGAAATGATCCTAAAGTAAAAGAGGACAGATTTAGACTAGACCTTAGGAAGAAATTCTTCACTGTAAGGGTAGTGAGGCACTGGAACAGGTTGCCAAGAGAAGTTATGGATGCCACATCCCTGGAGGTGTTCAAGGCCAGGCTGGATGGGGCCTTGGCCAACCACATCTACTGGGTAGCATCCCTGTCTATGGCAGAGGGGTTGGATTTAGATCGTCTCTGAGGTCCCTTCCAACCCGAGCCATTCTATGATTCTGTGATTCTATTTCACATGGCAGAGTGGATCAGATACTCAGTTACAGTTCTCTGATGGTTTGGAATAGACAGCCCACAAAGTAGAAGGCTGCATCCCACTGGTCTCTCTGGTCTCAAGATGGACTAAATAGGGTGCACCAAATCAAGGAGGAACACAGAACAAATTTATAGATGACAGCACTGCAGTAACTCACTCCACAGTAGGAACTCACCAGAGCTCCAGTATAGGTAGGATTTGAAGCATCATCCTCCAAAAAGCGGGACAAACCAAAGTCTGAAACCTTGCACACGAGGTTACTGTTGACTAAGATGTTACGTGCTGCCAGGTCACGATGCACATAGTTCATGTCTGAAAGGTAGCGCATGCCAGCTGCAATCCCTCGTAGCATTCCCACCAGCTGTAACACGCTGAACTGTCCCTCCTTTTGCTGAAAGTGAAGAGGTAAACACAGGCTTTTATGACCACAGGAAATGAAACCAACAGGGGAGACTAACAAAAAGCATGTTAATAAGGTGGATTTATGAAGTTAGAGAACATCTTCACACAAACTCTAAAGGTTCAAGAACAGCAAACAAGGAAGGAAAATGGCTTTAAGGCAATGAATCTCAAAGTCAGGCATTGGTGATCTACTTCTGAAGACAGATCTCATATTGTAGACATATCCTCCTTTAGCATCTTATGTCTAGTCTCTCATTAACTACTAAGATGGCTAAATGAAGGGGAGCAGACAAATCTGTTCTTACTTTTTTGAGATCTTTACAATGAGTTCTATTTTTTATACAATGAGTTCATGTGCTCTTCAAAATGCACCTGCCAAAATAGTTGGGTTGAATTAACATCTGAATCAATAAAGAAAGAAGTGAAGCATCTATACTACAGAAATGTCTGTATTTTTGTTTCATTGTTAGAAAAAACACTGGAGACTCTGAGTCGAAAAATAATGACAAGTTTAATTACTTGAAGTCACTTGAAAACATTCAGTGGAATTAAGCCTGAATAGTAGACAAATTCTGGAGTATGCACATAGGAACTAGAAGTCCATGTACAAAGATAAACAATTTAATATCAATGAGTTTGAAAGGTCAAAAATAATGCAGAGATCTTATATGATGGGTGAGCTTTTGGAATATTTTCATCATGCTGGTCCAAAACTGATTAGCCTGGTAATTTGCTTTTATTTCTATTGCACCTGCAGAGGGCAACTGAGAACTTGTAGTGATGAGGGAAGAGGAAGGGCAGGCAATCCTATCAGAATCAAGAATGGCACACCGCAAGGTGAAGAGGTAACAGTTGTGGGGGAGTCTGGTTGTTGTACCCTGAGGAAGGAATCCAGTGATCCATTATCCATGAACTCTGTAACAATCATGACTGGTCGGCTCTTGGTGACCACACCCTCCAGACGGATGACGTTGGGATGCTCAAATTGCCCCATGATGCTGGCCTCACTCAGGAACTCTCGCCGCTGTTCATCTGTATAACCTGACTTCAGTGTTTTAATAGCTACTGTGCATTCACGTTTCCCTGGGTGTTTTAGGCGCCCAAAGCACACCTCTCCAAACTCTCCTGTCAGGGAGGGAAGAAACACACCTCAAGTAAGGAAACACAGCAAAATGTTTAGTCAATTGCACTAAAACATTCTAATATGGAAGACTCCAAGCACTGCTTGGAAATATAGTTACCAGGACCATTTGGGTCAAGGTAAAGTTCTCAATAAAGGCTCTGAATTCAGTCTGGTCAGGTTCAGGTTCAAGGTTCAAAATGAGGAATTCAAATGGGTCTTCGAAGGGTGTTTTTAAATTTGGTTTGGAGCCAGCATCTGAGTTTAAGTAGGTTAAGATGAATTTTGCCAAAATGAACATTAGCTAGCCTGAGAGACTTGAGTGTCATGGTTGGGTCCACTTCAGGACAGTAATGTGTCAGGTGTCAAGGTAGGCAAGAAGGTGCTTCAAAATCTGAAGATGCTCACACTACCTGATCCAATGACCTCCTCAATCTTGATGAAGGACACATCAATCTCCCTGGCAAACTCTCGAATAGCTTCATTGGGATCCTCGTAGGTTGAAGGATCAATGTAGTATTTTACTCCAAGTCCTGCAGTAGAGGAGACAGCCCAAAACATCACCAGAATCAACCCCTGAGAGAAATAGGTGCTAGTGACTCCTGAAGAGATAGGCCTTTGGCATCTGTTGCTCAAGAACACTTACCTCGTGTACTGATGTACTGCTGCAGGCGGTCTGTATATGGAGTCTCCCGCCTTTTACTGCAGGACGTAAAAGAAAGGAATGTCAAAACACATGCAAGTCTCCCCTAGGATGTTAGGGTAGGCTTCTCAGTGTAAGACTCAGAGAATCTTTGAATTCAGCGATATAAGTGTTAAGATCCTGCCCATATCTTGGTAACCAGTGCTAGCTTGTTTTCTATCTGGTAGTTTTTACACTAATGTGTACAACACCACTTTAGACATGACAAATGATATGGAATTCAGCACTATCCTGAAAAAGAAAATTGCAGTTTAATGTTACTGTCTTGGAAGTCTTCTTGGTATTCAGGATAAATTTGTATTTTAATTTCATTTAATTACTACAAATTATTCTTTTCAATACTACTAGAAACTATTTCCTATGATGTCTTTTAAGTTCTTCAAAAACATTCTAAGAACCATGTATTCAAATGACAACTGCATAAAGTATATAAATTCCGCCCCACAAGATTATTTCTTTATTTCTCTTCCTTCTCTCCTAACAGCATTTACTTTGACTATTCTTTTCATTATAGTACTCAAAACCAACCACACAAAACCAGATGGACAAAAATCTGTTCTGTGATCTATACACAAGCAGCTCAGAATAGGCACAGTCTTCATTGCTGTAATATTTATTGCAAATAAGCATCTAAATTACAGTAATCATAGGTGATTCTCAGCATTGGCACTTCTCAAATTTTGTTATCCCTTTAAATATGTGCTATTCAAGTCATTTTTTCCCACACAATCTAGATGTTTTCCAACTTCCATCTTATTCTTCGTTTGCTCTTAATATCATCTATTTTTTCAGTCACTTCCTTTGTTCGCAACAATATTTATAAGCAGCTTTTTTTCTCCCTGAAGATGTACAATTCATGCTAGTTTACAATCTTTTCTAAATCATGTTAATTATACCATTGATATAATTATGCCATTGATATATATAATTCATTGTAAATCAAACCCTGGTTTCCTATAGTATTCCTGCTGTATACAAGAATTCTTGCCCATTCATATACTTTATCATTTCAGCACAAGACCTTCAATTTGATTCAATTAGCATCTGAAGTCAGAATTTCATGAAACATAATGTTACCTGTCTTTACTAAGAGATCTAATTCTATCATTCTGTCAGGAAGCTGTGTATTATTCCCACTTGTGGAGCTTATTTCTTAAAATTCTGCTAATATTCCAAAACCACAGATATTTCTACCTTCGAAGTCTGTTCTTTCTGTTGTTGAAAGAAATTGTCTTTACTGGGGACCCATACCTACAAGCTGTAACTGTGCTACTCCTCTTGATAGTAAGGTCTACATTCAGTTTTTTATAGGTCACCTGACATGTTAATGGTTTGGTATCATAAAAACAAAATAAAACAATTAGCTAAAATAGGTGTTTCACATTGTGTATTAGCTGGACAATATGCACCAAAACCAATTTATTGTATTTGTTTCCGCATATATTCTGTCTTTTAAAGAGCACATTTCATGTGGACTTCTTCATTTCCTACATCATCAAACTTCCTTTTCTTATCAAAGACAAATTTTAAACAGAAATTTGATATATCTACTTTTTCTGAATCAGTATTACATGATCCTTTGTGTATAAATTAAACTATTTTTATGACATTTCTTATTTATGTATATACATTTACAGAAACCTATTAATGTTGTTCCCCAACACAGATTTGGTAATACTAATTTACTCTGGGTTTGCATCATTTTTTTAGAAAAACATATGCCTTATTGAGTTGTGCACATAATATCACATTCCCAGCTGTAAGAAATTGTATTTTAACAGCTCAAAGCTACAAAAGGAGGCAACAGTGCAAATATAACAATATTTGGTAATTTTCTTCTTTCCAGAAAGAAAAATATTAAAAGTATAAATACACACAAATGGAGAAAACAAATTTATAAAACAAAAAGAAAAAAAGAAGAGAACAAAAAAGAAATGACTAAAACTAAATGTCACTTTCTAAAGTAAAGTGATTTATACCTTTCTTTAGTTCAACAGACAAATCTAAAATGTTCCACTTGTGCAGAGGCAAAGTAGACCAAAGACACAGAAATCCATTACGGACAGTCCAGGGGATTAAGTTCAAACTTCAATAAATTCAAGAAACAGGTGATGACTGTTTCTTTTCTTCCCCCTCCACCCCCTCAGACATTGTTTACTTTTGTGTGTCTAGATAGCTCTGCTAGCCACCTTTACTTCTCTTTGTTTTTAAAATTTCTGCCCCACTCTCTCACTGTGACAGACTGTCTCTACACTGACTTATTTTTTTTTTCTCTCCAAAATGGAAAGTGGTGTTTGATTTCTTTAACCCATATTTTATGAGTCTGTGTTCCATGGAACCATGTAAAATGTACAGCTTTTATTCTTCAGCAAATGAGCTACAGACTCTCAGTCCTTGGTTAAAGAGTAGTTTGCAGTTCCTCAGCACCTTCTTAATTAATGTATCTAAATATTTACTCTACCAATCCTTCATCACATCGTTTCATTCTTCACTTGCTTGATTACAATGTAATTTGCAGTCACTTCTTGACAGTGATGAATTTAAATACCTTTTGACCACCAGCTTTATAAAGCTTCCATTGTGTTCTTAGTGCTACCTAGACAAATCTCAGCTAAGTAAGTACATGAGTGGTTTACCAAAGGAGAGGCTTCTGACGGGGGAGCAATGGGGCAGGAATTTTCCTTAATTAGAAAATGTCATCTCAAGGACATCTGAATAAACGTAGTTTCCCTTGAGAATGGATTATGAAGCCAGGGTAAGAAAGTTCCACTGTCTAGGGTGCAGGCACTGGCGCATGAGAAAATCAAGGAATTCACCTCTTGAAGATGATGGCAAGGATGGCAATGGCAGCAATTACCAAGAAGGCTAGACCACCAAGCGCTGAGCCCACAATAAGTGGCAGTCGGTCCTGCACCATCTCCGAGCGCTCCCCTAGCAAGGAAGACACACACATACACATACAAATGCAGAAGACAGGAACAATTAGAGTTTCCCATCTGCTCACCTAGGACTCACCCATAATTCCAACCCTATCAGCCCTTTGCCTTCCAGGCTAGTCCTGGTAATTTAGCAAATGCTTGTCTTGATTATTGCTCTGCCCCTGCAATTGGGCTTCTCCAGTGCTTTCCTTCATATTTCTGAAAAACCAGTACTCCATCTCAAAACACTTTTCCTTGTCCACTGACATGTGACTAGCCATTTAAGTATAATCCAGTTCTAAACCTGGGCTTTGATCCCATTGCCCCTATTATTTTAGCTTGTAGATAACACACAAGTACATTTGATACAGACCAAAGGGCATCACAAGGCAGTATGTTGGTCTCTGTGTGTATAGATGGTGATACTCTTAGACAGATGGTAAGGTTCTGTGTATACGTCCTGTGTACTACTTGTCTTAAGACTTTCAGAGCATTCAGCTGTAAGTTGTCCTGTGACAGCTGGAGACCAAACTAGAGCAGTATATAGTGCTACGCACTGTAATACCCTCCTAAAGAGAGTTCTACTGACACACTCTGCTCCCGCTGATCAGAGGCACGGAGGTATATGAGAACAAGGAGTAGGATGGAGGAATATGGAAGTAGCAGTGGCTAAGGGAGTGTAAACAACATGCTCTGACACCATGAACTTTCTTTGACAGAGCAAATCCACATATGCAAATTCCTATATACAGGCACACAAGTTGAGTAGTAATGTCTGGTAGCAGTCCTCCCAGAGGATATGTGACATACACTAGTGAAAGACGGGCATGTGCAGATCTGAGTACACTTACCTCCCATTAGAGTTTGAAAATACATCTTTCCGCTGTATGGACCATAGCCCACTGCTGTTCTAGCTCGTACTTGGAAGGCATAGATCTTGCCTGGGCTCAGATTTAATATGGTGGCCATGTTAGTTTCGCTAGTCAAGGTGAATGAATTATCCTCATCTTCTGCCTGTGAATGTCAGTGACCAAAAAGGAATGTGAGACTTTTGCCCATACGGCTGGCTCTTCTCATCAGGGAATGCTAGTTTCCATGTGCATCCAATATTCTTTGAATCCGTTACAGACTATCCCAACCCCACTCTCTGCTTCTTACTGCTGCTTTTCATTCCCTTATACTTAGGTTCATATATTTATATAGTCATATATTCACATATATTTATATGACAGATCAGATATAGGGAATGGGAGCTTGTCTTAATAGTACTATGGACCTCTTTCCCTTAAATCAATTAGGAGTCATGAAAGATGTGAATGGAGAACAACTATATATTTGTCACCCTGTAATTTCAGCACATAAACATGTAACTCAGATCTGCCACTTAGTAAATCAGAGTGCATTCCTCCACCCAAAATCTCTTGGAGATGTTCATCCAGGCATAAATTGGGACACAGAATTTCCCTCCATAAATAAAACACAGGATGTTGCAGTGAGTCCAATTTCAATATAGACATTTGGAAACTTGATGTCCTTCCACTGTTACCTGTACCAGGTAGTACTAAACTTACTCAGTTGTTTCAGCTACAGCTTTTTAGCTTAGCTACAGGTGTCTTCTCCCTTTTTAACATCATCCCCAGATGGTCCCAAGCTGGGAAATGCAGATGGACAGATGTTAAATTAAGAATATATTGGGAACTTCTGTGCTTGCTATAGTTTGTTCTTCCCTCATTACTGAAGCGTTTTATCCGCCTTATCCAGTCTGATCCAAGGGTTCATCTCCCAGAAAGGCTTCCCCTTTCTCTTTTGCATAACAGCTATATAACAATCTGCACTGCATCACTCTCTTCTCACCTTGTCAAAATAGCGTAGCTGATAATCCAGGATAACCCCATTGGGCTGGTCTGGCTGAGGCCAAGACAGTGTGATGCTACTGGTAGTACGACTCACCTGATGCATCATAGGGACTGCAGAGGGGACTGGAATGAAAGAGAGAGAGGAGAGATTGCAAAGGGAAAACGTTAACAAGGACCTGTAGTTGAATATTTATTATAATGAATTAAAAACTTAGGTCAAACCCTCCTTTAATTTCCCTTAATTTGCATTATGAAATATTTTGTAACATAACCAGAAGAAACCTAGCTACGATTTTACTCTACTGAGAAATAGATACTGCAGTTCAGTTGCAGATCATAAAGAATGAAAGCATCTAATTTTCACAGCCTGATCTAAAGGCTAGTTCACACTAGTTCCTGAATCTCATGCCAATCCCCTGCAGGACGGTTACCTAGATGGCAAAACTACTGTTGTATTTGAGACTCTCGGTATCCCTGCAAGTCATTAAGCCACAGAATTCCAGTCTGAATGGGCTTCAAATCAACTCTATGGCCTGAAACCAACAGCTCCAGGGACAGAGTCACTGTTAAGTGTGTATGTGTGGATCTTCACATACAGTTTTGCTGTCTGGTCTTAAAAAGCATGGTAACTTTCTGTTTTAGTGAACAGGCCAGCTTGGTATACTACACAGATAGAGCTGTCAACCTTCTTGATTCCACTAGGATATTTAGTGCTTAAAGTCTGTGTCAGATACTAATTATTGTAGGGAAAATTCAACTTCCCTTTTATGCTGGTTTTACTCAGCATGGCAACTGAGCTCCACCACTACCGCTCTCTCACTTCCCCTCCTCAAAGGTAAAGGTGAAGGAAATATGATGGAAGAGGCTCAAGGGTTGAGATAAGGACAGGGAGATCACTCAACGATTATCGTCACGGTCAAAACAGACTCAGCACAGGGAGATTAATATAATTTATTAACTATTACTAACAAGCTAGAGCAGTGAGAAACTAAAAACAAACTAAAAACACCTTCCCCCCACCCGCCCTCTCCTACCTCCACCCCACAAGTGGCGAAGGGGAACAGAGCAGAGAACAGGGCCTGTGGTCAGTCTATGACACTTCGTAACTGCTGCTCCTTCACAGTCACTCTCTTCCCCTGCTCCAGCATGGGGTCCCTCCCACAAGATGCCGTTCTTCCCAAACTGATCTGTATTGGGTTTGTGAGGCAAGGTTTTGGTAGTGGGGGGCTGCAGGAGTGGCCTCTGTGAGAAGAATCCAGAAGCTGCCCCATGCTAGGTAACGGCCAGTTTCAGCTGGCTCCAAAGAAACCTGCTGCTGGCCAGCACTAAGCCAGTAAGTGATGTCTGTGCCTCTATGAGAGCAGATTTAAGAAAGGGAAAAAAACTGCTGGGGAACAGCTGCTGGGAGAGTAAGGAGTGAGAAACAGTCCTGCAGACACCAAGGTCAGTGCAGAAGGAGGGCAGGAGGTGCTCTAGGTGCTGCAGCTGAAGTTCCCCTGTGGCCTGTGGAGAGGCCCCTGGTGGAGCTGACTGTCCCCCTGCAGCCCATGGGTCCCACGGTAGAGCAGATATCCATGCTGCAGCCCGTGGAGGAGCCCCCGGTGGAGCAGGTGGATGTGGCCTGGAGAAGGCTGCGGACCATGGAGAGCCCCCGCAGGAGCAGCCCATGGAGAGGAGCCCACACAGGAACAGGGAGTCTGGGGGGAGCTGTCGCCTGTGGGGGACCCATGTTGGAGCAGTTTGCTCCCAACAGATGGACCCCATGGTATGGACCCGTAATGCAGCAGTTCTTAAAGAACTGTTCGGTGCTGCCTTATCTAACATGGGGCAGCTTCTGGCCTCTTCTCACAGAGTCCACCCCTGCAGCCCCCTGCTACCAAAACCTTGCCACATAAACCCAACACACCTTTATGTACAAAGCAAGGATCTGGTCATCAAACATAAAAGAAGGCTTTGGAAGCATGAATCTAAATGAGAAGGCAAGTATGAGCTTGTGTCTACTAACTTTAGAAATCTTCTGATAGGTTGTTCTAAAAGTCTGAAGCTCAGCTCAAGACTTTCAGATTTGCAGTACTGCCATTACTTATCACTAATTTGAAACTCATTACATCAGAGGAAGGTGTTGGGAGGAATGGGTTAAAAGTGGAAGATTAGGAAGGAGGATGGGATCAGAATGGAAGACTGGTGAGGAGGATTGTAAATATGATCAAGTGACCTTGCAGCTGGGAATGCTTAAAGTCTAGGTAGTAGTAACGTAGAAAAGCACATACATTGTACATACTGCTGTTTATGCTCTGTGTGTTTGGCAAGTAGCACATATGTATTTAGCTAACAGCTGTTTGGTAGACTCAGAAGTGCCCTATCAGACATGCTTGAGCTCACAGCCTTGGTATAGAGAAGATCAAAGAAGTACAGTGACGATCACAGCACAGTGGTATAAACTGTTCCTGTGCATACCCTTGACAAACAGGTGTAAACAGCAGGCTGGTGATCTAGCATGGACTGAGCTTAGCAGTGCCTGTGTCCCTAGATGTGTGCATGTGTCCGTGTGTTGCTTCAGAGATCCCCCAGTTGGTGAGGTAATGAAAATAAATCTACAGTTTGCATTTTAGCCACGAGCCTGTGGTTGTTCCTGCTGCCTGTGCTGACTCACACAGAAGAAAACAAAATATTGAAGATAATGTGATAAATTATTTCAAATTCAATTTTTAGTTCACTGAGCTAAAATTAGATTACAATGAGCAACAATCCAGCCACTATTTGGGGTAATTTTGCTTTTCATTTTATTGTTGTCTAAAGGCATCATTCACACGTTCTGATGATACCAGAAGTACGGAACACCTAATTAATAGCAGGCCACTTCCTGAAGTAGTTAGTTCTTCTAAAAAGAAGAAAAAAAATGTATCTTCAGAGCAGGAAGGGAGATGAATAGATGTTAAAGCCACTTGCACATGAGGTTTTCTGGAGAATGAAAATACTCTTCAACTACAAGGTATCCCCAGGATAATGCCATCTTAAGGTCATATTGGAGACAGTCATTTCAGTGATACATACTTAATATGCAGGTACCTCTTAAGGCAAAGGTCTAAACCAGTAAAAACATTCAGTAATCCACCTATCTGAAACAGTTCAGATTTTGATACTCAGGTTTGCCTCTTATTTCGGGTCAAAATTTATTAAACATTGACCAGGGATCTCTCCTACCATTTCAAGTAAATAGATATCTTGATTTCTCCTTTGAAAAATCTCATATAAATACTAAAGTGATGTGAAATGTGAACACACGGGTAGGCGGAATGTGTACATATCTGCTGTCAAAAGCTTATTAATAAAGTTCCTTTCCCAGTGCTGACAAATTAGGAAATACAAAGTTCAAAGTTTGGTGTCTTAAGACTACACCTATATTGGTAGAAGAACTCATTGAGAGCAATCCTGCAGACAAGGACTTGGGGATTCTGGTGGATGAAAACCTTGACATGAGCCAGCAGTGCATACTTGTAGCCCAGAAGGCCAACTGCATCCTGGGCTACATCAAAAGAGGAGTGGCCAGCCAGATGAGGGAGGTGATTGTCCCTCTCTAAGTACTAAGTACTCCAAGTGGGGCCCTTGTGAGGCCCCACTTGGAGTACTGCATCCAGGTGTGGGGCCCCCAGCACAAGAAGGATGTTGACCTGTTAGAATGGGTCCAGAGGAGGACCGTGAATATGATCAGAGGGCTGGAGCACCTCTCTTATGAAGATAGGCTGAGAGAGCTGGGGCTGCTCAGCCTACAGAAAAGAGAAAGCTCCAGGGTGACCTCATTGCACCTTTTCAGTACTTAAAAGGAGCTTATAAAAAAGACGGAGAGTGAGTTTTTGCTCAATCAGACAATGACAGGACAAGGGGAAATGGTTTTAAACTAAAAGAGGGGAGATTTAGATTAGAGGTTAGCAGGAAATTCTTCACTCAGAGGGTGGTGAGGCACTTGAACAGGTTGCCCAGAGATGCCATGGATGCCCCATCCCTGGAGGTGTTCAAGGCCAGGCTGGATGGGCCTTGGCCAAACAGAACTAGTGGGTGGCATTCCTGCCCATGTCAGGGGGGTTGGAACTAGATGATCTTCAAGGTCCCTTCCAACCCTGGCCATTCTGTGATTCTATGATACCATCATATAGCACATACAGAACAGCCAGACCCAATCCACACCGGTTTATGAAAGGCAGGTCCTTCCTGACTAACCTGATTTCCTTCTATGACAAGGTGACTCACTTAGTAGATGAGGGAAAGACTGTGGATGTTGCTTACCTCAACTTTGGTAAAGCTTTTGACACTTTCCCACAACATTCTCTTGGAGAAACTGGCTACTTATGGCTTTGATGGGCATACGGTTCTCTGGGTAAAAATTTAGCAGGGTGGCTGGGCCCAAAAAGCTGTGGTGAATGGAAACAAATCCAGTTGGCAGCCAGTCACAGAAGTGTTTTCCCCCAGTGCTCAGTACTGTGGCCAGTTCACTTCAATATCTTTATCAATGATCTGGATGAGGAGATCGAGTACACTCTCAGTAGGTTTGCAGATGACATCAAGTTAGGCAAGAATGTTGATCTGCTTGAAGGTAGGAAGGCTCTGCAGAGGGATCTAGATAGGCTGGATCAATGGTCCAGGACAAACTGTATGATGTTCAACAAGGCTAACTGCTTGTTGCTGCACTTGGGTCACAACAACCCCATGCAATGCTACAGGCCTGGGGAAGAGTGGCTGGAAAGTTGCCTGGCAAAAAAGGACCTTGGGATATTGGTCAACAGCCAGATGAATATGAGACAGCAATGTGCCCAGGTGACCAAGAAAGCCCACAGCGTCCTTGCTTGTATCGGAAACAGTGTGGCCAGCAGTACTATAGAAGTGATTGTCCCCCTGTAGTTGGTGAGACTGCATCTCGAATACTGTGTTTAGATTTGGGCCCCTCACTACGAGAAAGACATTGAAGTGCAGGAGTGCATCCAAAGGAGGGCAACAAAGCTGGTGAAGGGTCTAGAGAACAAGTCTACAGTGGCTGAGGGAACTGGGGTTATTTAGCCTAGAGAAAAGGAGGCTGAGGGGAGACGTTATTGCTCTCAACAACTACCTCAAAGGAGGTTGTACTGGGTTGGGGGTTGCTCTCTTCTCCCAGGCAACAAGCAACAGGAAAGAAGGAAATGGCCTCAAGTTGCACCAGGGGAAGTTTAGGTTGGATATTAGGAAAAATTCTTCACTGAAACCATTGTGAAGCATTGGAACAGGCTGCCCAGGCAAATGGTTGGATCACCATCCCTGGAGGTATTTAAAAGATGTGTAGATGTGGTGCACGGGGACATGCTTTAGTAGACTCGTCAGTGCTAGGTTAACAGTTAGACTTTATGACCTTGGAGGTCTTTTTGAACCTAAATGATACTATGATTCTACCCTGTACCTGCTTCCACCGAAGGGCCAAGGGTATGTTCCTTTGCATGCCAACTATCAACAATTTTGTTAACGGAACACTGGTTTCAAAGCTTGTTTCATATATACATGCATCCAGTTTTTTGTTGATTTATCACTTTTACTAATTTTGCTATTTTCGCATAGGGTTTATAAATGGAGACATGCAAGGTTTGTGCCTAACGACACAATCCACTGACAGCTGAAATCATAGGGCCTGATTGAACCAACTATTCACTGAAAGCAAACCTGTTTTGAGATCAGATTTTTAAGGAAGTCTGAAAATGACTGTGTGGGTTTTTTTTGGGTTTTGGTTTGTTTTTTGTATTTTAGCATTACTATTTATGAAATAGCAAGTGTATGGATAAATTCTTGCACAAGTACCACATATAACACCTAATGGAAGATATAAAACAGTCTAACCATTGGGTAAATACAGCTCCCAGATTCTATTTTTCATGGGCTGTCAATTGTAACTCTCCTACGTGTCAGGACAATATTCTTCCTGGTAGCACACAATGGTGGATTTAAAATATTTAGAGCACCATGAAAATGCTACATTCTCTGAGTTACTAATGTTTGGCAAGTTTCTGCTGTTCCTTATAATGCTGATGTCCTTGACAAGCAACATGTGCCTGCAAGCCTAAGAATTTTTCTATATCAGCAGACAAGGTAAGGAAGGAATGTGAAGGAAAGAAGGATACCTCTTCTGCTTCTCAAGCGTTACTCAAGAAGAGCCTATTGATTCAGATCTCCAAAGACCTTTGTGAAAAACAACAACAAAACAACAACAAACCTGTCTTCCCTTGATTTAGGAAGTGGACTGGAAGAGATCTCAATTTGGATCAATATAACCTGTTGCCAACTAATCTTCTTGAGCATAGTGAGGTGTTATACAGCCCATGTTTTCTTTAAAGGATGTGCTAAGCTCCCACAGCATTTCCTCTTCTATCACCCAAAGAGGCCATATAGCTGGGCTTGCAAGCACCAAGAAAGAGAATAAGCCCATGGAAGAACTGATTTTTTGATGAGCAGCAAATTGGAGCTCTGCAAATATCAAACAAAACTAGGATATCACCATCACTTATTTTTTAGCTTCATGCATGCGATTCACCAATAAATAGTGCTTATGATGCATTTGCTTGTTTTATCAAGGTATACCGAAGATACAATAATAAAAGATTTTATGAAGAGATTCCTTATCTATCAGTACACATCATACACAAATGCTGTGCACAGAGAATTTTTTTTTTCCACAGTCCTTTAAATGAAAAACTGACTTCTGTCCGGAGGCATGAGATGAAGCAGTTGTTTACCATGATGAATATACTTGAAGATGTGATTTATTTTTATTTTTTTGATTTTTGAATAATAAGGTGATTGGCTTTTAAGTTCTGTGGTTTCTCTTTGTCAAGTTCTCCTTTTCCAAAAAGCAATTTCATAAATTGCCTTTCTTCATGCAGTTTGTGCTATCCGGAATGGCCTCCTAACATCTTTCCACATATCCTGACCCTTCTGTAACTATTCACCCTCAGCACTTCAAACATGAGCTGAAAGTAATTCGCTTTTGTCTTGTCTCACCTGTGGGATAGTTTTTTCCTTCTGGTAACTTGCCTCAGTGAATATGTCATATTATTACTATCCAAACAGTTTTCAGGTAACTTTTACTATAAACGGTTGTCTTATTTAAAAAATGAAATCTTATATTAAGGAAAGTTTTTCTATGCCAGCCCTTGTTATTCTATCTTGAAAAACATAGTCACTGAAGAGTAGGAACATCATAATCAGGCCATCACCGAAAATGTGACTGTGTAACTAGAGGATTCTATCATACTTTGAATCAGGGTTAGCAGACTGTTAGGGATAAGGAGAGTCTTAGATGAACAGTGTTTTGGAGACAAAAATGAAGAGCAAATAGGTAGCAGGGAAAAAGACAAGAAAAGAAGAAATAAAGAAAATAAAGAAATAAATAGAAAGGGAGGAGAGGAGGGGAGGGGAGGGGAGGGGAGGGGAGAAAATAACTATTCCAGGGCATAATATTGCCTAAGGTATCTCTAACAAAGAGGCAGAGTGTGGGGAAGTGTATTTTTTGGATCAGCAAATGAAGGAACACAGAGAACTCTAACTGCTGTGTGAATAAGTACCACATTCAGAAGCTGCCAGCACTGAAGGGTCTTTCTTTTGCCACCTTTAATATAATAGAAACCAAATTTATGATATGGCCATCTTTTTCCAATTCGCTTTCTTTCACCCTTCATGCCCTTCTGTCCCTCCTTGTCTCTTCGAGAACATTAAGAACCTGAAATGTTCATCTTTGTTTGTGTAATAATAATTGCTAAAATAATAATAACGACAAAAGTAACCTAAAGCTGAAAAGCTGCTGAGGGGATTGAAGGGAGGGGGCAGGGATGAGAAAAGGCTGCATGACAGAGAAAGCAGGGCCTTGTTTGTATGAGCTGTCATTGTGAATTGAGGGTGGCTCATCTCAAGCACACTCCTAGCGATCTCTTGGAAGAGCAAGAAAAAAAAAATGCAAACACAAGCAAGCCTTCCATTACACACTGCTGTTTCAGAACTCTGGCTTCCTGTCATTGAAGACTGCTTCAATGCACAAGAAACTCACCTTGGGGAGAGACATCCAAGAAACCTAACATGCCTAGACACACTAAGAGACACCCAGAGGAATAGGAGTGGTCTGAAAAGTCAAACAAAACCAAAAGAGAGCAGATTGGCTGACTCTAGGCAGGAGGGGAAAGAAGTTGCTCAATTAAATTACCCCAGAAACAGATGAAGAAGGCATACATGAGAAGCATGAAGAAAATGAATTGTTCAGGGTGTTAATATGCCTATCTGCAGCAGAAGCCAAAGGATCTGCCTGAAATTACCATATGAATTACCAAGCCATATCTTTTACTGTAAACAAAAATTGACCACCCACTTGCAGCCAGACTCCTAAGGGGACCAGGTGTCCTATCATATACATGCTCAATGTCTTTCGGGTAATGAATGGTTTGAAGGGAAGAAATAGACTTTGTTAAACCACTGGCATTTACTAGCAGTAGGAAGTTGTTGGCATGTGTATATGCTCCCTTACTTTCCATAGCAAAGAAGAAACAGAAATCAAAAGATGTGATTTAACCAAGATAACAGTCTCACATCCAACCCTGCAGCATTTCTTTCGAGCTTTACTGTTTTTGCAGGGGTATCTGCATCTTCAGTGTGGAATCTAATTAGGGTTTTATTTAACAGTTACACTTCTCTAAACGTTTACAGACATCTTCTGTCACTCAGTTCAAATTGTTCCCCCTTTTTCTCCTCCTTACCACATTACTCCTCATTATATCCTCTTAACCAAGCTGTATAAAACTCCTCTCCATACATGCTTTTACATGCTTATAAAGAAGAACACATGCCCAATCTCTCACTGTTGACATTTATCAGAACCATATGCATGTAGTTCTCTCCAGCTGCTTCTGTAAGTCGGTCCGTGTACAGGATATTTACAGAAATGCAGAATTTACTTGATTCTATTCTTTCTTTTCTTCCATATATAAATCTTCTGTATTCTATCAATCAGTCTGACCTTCCCTACAATCCTTTTATCTCTCCCTTTCTTCTGACTGCCCACACATACTATTACTACTTTAGTTCCTAGTCATCTCTCAGACTTAGGTACTAGCTACAAGGATCACAACACTTTTGTGAAAACTGCAAGACATTTAAAAATTTCTGCCATGTAAAAGACAAAAAAATCTTTCTTTCCTATTGACAGAAGAAAAATATTTCAAGACCATTTATCAAAACAGCAAGGTTAAAAAGGCAATAACAAAGTACAAGTAAACACAAAACATGTAGAAGAACCTAGAGCAGCTCCAATAAAATAGCTATGGTGATTGTTTCTGGATCCTTTGTCAAAATTCAGTTTAAAATCTCCCTAAGAACTTTAAGAACTGTAGTTTTCATATTCATTTATGACTCACTCAGCTATATGATATTAACGTGCTATCCCAGGGTCATGTGTATTTAGGTGATGAATAAATATTATTATGTATATTCTTTCTTGTTATACAGTGCCTATCTTTATTCTTTATCTGTATCTTCATCTTTAGACAGTGCCTATCTGTCAATTTTCTACCTCCTTACTTCAATAAGCAGGAATGCAAAAGGTGAACAGATTTGATGAAACACAACACTACTTTTTTCGAGTATGAAGTTGTAGAATAATTGCTGGAAGTGACTTATTGAGACTAATGGTATGTGCACATCTTAAAGGAAGGTATGGCATTGAGGAAACTTCCAAGGTGAGATAGATATGCAAAGGACCTGTTCCATGATAGTCCCCTTGGCAACACAACCTGCAGCCTTAGATATTGGCAACAAGAGAGGAGCTTGGTGTGCTGTCTCTAAAAGAAATCACATGGAGGGTGGAACAGAGTGGAGACACTGTGTCCAGGCTCTGTGATATCACCACAAGGATGAGGAACTTCATGGTACTATGGAACTGAGAAATTGCATAGCCAGCCCAGAGCCAGTTGTTTTCCATTTTTTGTCAAAATCATGTCCTCTAGGTGAACTTTGCTCATTATAATCTCATTATAATAGAATCTTAGAACCCAAAGAACTTGTGCTCCTGTTGCTTCAATAAACTTCACCAGTCATTAATCTACTCGACTGAAGGTCTATTGCACTATTTGTGCAGCCATGATCATGGTAATTCAATATATGGAATGTGACTGGACTTATAGTGCCAAATTGGGCATCACTCAGAATCTAAGCCCAGATGCCCCCAGCCCCTTTGATACCTGAGGACAAGCTGGAATGCAAGGTGATTTAGTTCCTGCCAAACTTCTTTATCCTTTAATGAAACAGAACTGAAATGAGGGAAATGGAAGGTGGTGTACAGGAACAATAGAAGGTGGAAAAGCAGAGTAACTCAGAACATAGACAAAAAAGAAAAGTGAAGAGGTGAAAAATGCTAGAAATACTCTATAAAGTATAAGAAGATGAAATGGAGAAGAGTAGGATGTAGAGAAGGTGTAGAGAAGATGAAAAAAAAATTAAGAAATGCTCTCTAAGAGCTGCTGTGGCAAGCTAATGCTCAGAAAATCTGCATCAAGCCCTGATCGTGTCTCCCATCTCGCACAATGAAGCTACATGCTTTCTCCGAGCCACAGAGCTACATCTCCCATTACTATATTCTCCAGGGCAGATTCTGCCTCAACAACTCCTCCCCATGTACATCAGCTGATAAACTCATTATTTTCTGCCAAGAGGAAAGAAAGGAAAGCCCACTCAACAGAAAGCAAGAAAGAGAAGGGTAGAGGTGAAATCATGGAACTGGCACGTTAAGATAAAAAGCAGGCACAACACAGAAAGCTTCAGGATGTAAAACATAAAAGCGAATCAGATGAGAGACAGACATGGAAATTTTGGTTCTCAGATAGAAGGGGTTCCTCACCTGACTGGTTGGTGCTAACATTGATGGTGGCATAATGGGGTGCTTCTGAACTCAACTCAGTCACCAAGTTGACAGCCTGGATCTCAAAGGTGTACTGCACATGGGCCAGCAGGTTGGAGACCTGCACACGACTTTCTGTCAGGCCCATTTGGCGTGGTTCAAATTGTACACTGTCTCCACAGCGCACACAGGGTCCTGGAGAACCTGTTGGGCATACTTTGCAGATGACATTGAAGAAAACATCCTTGCGGCCACCCAGATCCTTGGGAAGGCGCCAGGTCAGGAGAACATTGGAGCCAACAATTTCATAGCTAAGGTCATGGGGAGCAGAGGGAACACCTAGAAGACAGAATGAAAGATAAAAATCCTATGAAAGAATGAGAAAGAAGTGGAGGAGTGAAGAAGACAAAGAAGGGGGGAAAAACAGAAGAACAAGTTACTTTTTCTTCTTCTTTCTCTTCTCTAGCTGTTTCTCTGTACAAGGTTAAGAAAAACATATTCTTTGCTACATCATATACACATACATGCTGGAGCAGCCACACTAACACATTTTAGGGACACAAAATTGACAAGAAAGGTCTTTGTTTCAAGAGTGTGACTTTCATTTTTCCCTAAAAGAATAGCCAGTGTTTGAGAAACCTCCAAGCCTTTGAAATACTGAGTTTTGCACCTTAATAAAGATTTGTCTCTAATGAGACCTCTAGATCTCTCCTTTGGCACCTAATACCTCTGAATTCTCCCAGACCTTAGTTACAGACTGTTCCATCAGCTGCGGGAGCTGAACCCCACTTACCCTACAGTTATTCCTGCTGCAAGCCAGGCATCAGGAATAAAATCTGGCAGCAGAAAAAACAGCTCATTCTGTGCATTTGCCACTTGCCCTGTCAGAGACAGTGAAGAGAAGGCAGAAAATGCAGAGGGTGAGATGATTACATTGGGATAAGAATGGGACAAGACATTGGAAGCTAGACAGTGAAAAGCTCAGAAAGGTAGAAATAAGTAGCAGAGTTGCACTGCTCAACTTAGGCATGAAGATGATGTGATCGCTGAGGCGATCACCAAGGTGATCGGCTCCAGGGCAGACACGTTCTGCAACGAAGCAGGGGGTCGCGGTGTGCAGGGGGTTCCCTACATCCAGGCCCCTCGAGGTAGCCAAGAGCACCCCTCCTCTATCGTACAAAGGCAGCCCCTGGGGAGTGCCAGTGACCATGAGTGCGGCGGTGGTGTGGCTCTCTATATTACAGAGTGTTTCAATGTTGTTGAGCTCAGGGTTGGGAATGATAACGTAGAGTCCCTATGGATAAGGATCAGGGGGATGGTCAACAAGGCGGACATCCTGGTGGGGGCCTGTTATAGACTGCCAAACCAGGATGAAGAAATGGATGAGGCATTCTACAAGCAACTGGTGAAGTTGCGCAATCACCAGCACTTCTTCTCATGGGGAACATTAACTTCCCGGACATATTCTGGAAAGAAGAGGCAGGCAACTCGGGGAGAGTACAAGGACATTGCCAGAATATGCAGAAAGAAAATCAGAAAGGCTAAAGCCCAGCACAGGCTTAACTTAGCCACTATGGTTATGGATAACAAAAAGTGTTTTTGCGAATATAATAATGGTAGGAGGACATCCAAGGAGAATCTCCATCCTATACTGGACATAGGGGGAACATGACTACTACGGATAAGGAAAAGGCTGAGGATCTTAATGCCTTTTTTATATCTGTCTTTACTAGCCAGACCACTTATCTTTGGGAGTACTCAGCCTCACAACCTGGAAGTCTGGGATGGGGAGCAGAAGAGACCCCCCACAGTTCAGGTGGAAACAGTTAAGAGACCTGCTGCTCCACCTGGACTGTCACAAGTCCATGGGGCCAGATGGGATCCACCTGAGGGTGCTGAGGGAGCTGGCAGATGTGATTGCCAAGCCGCTTTCCATCATCTATCAGCAGTCTATCATCGGAGAGGTCCCGGATGACTGAAGTCTTGATAATGTGATGCCCATTTATAAGAAGGGCTGTAAGGAGGAGCCGGGGAACTACAGGCCTGTCAGCCTGACCTTGGTGCCAGGAAAGGTGATGGAACAGGTCATCTTGAATGCAATCACACAGAATAAGCGGGACCACTGGGGGATCGGGCCCAGTCAGAACGGTTTCATGAAAGACAAGTCCTGCCTGACCAACCTCATCTCCTTCTATGACCAGGTAACCCACCTGGTGGATGAGGGAAAGTCTGTTGACGTAGTCTAACAGCAAATCTTCAACAAGGTCTTTGACACAGTCTCCCACAGTATTCTGCTGGAGAAGCTGGCAGCCCATGGTTTGGACTGGTACACTCTTCTCTGGGTTAATAACTGGCTGTACAGCCATGTCCAAAGAGTAGTGGTGAACGGAGTGAAATCCAGCTGGTGACCGGTCGCCAGTGGTGTTCCCCAGGGGACGGTGTTGGGGCCCATCCTCTTTGATATCTTCATTGATAATTTGGATGAGGGAATTGAGTATACCCTCCATAAGTTTGCAGACAACACCAAGCTGGGGGGAAGTATTGATTTGCTGGAGGATAGGAAGGCCCTGCAGAGGGACCTGGACGGGTTAGATCCATGGGCAGAGGCCAGTGGGATGAGGTTCAACATGGCTAAGTGCCAGGTCCTGCACTTTGGCCACAACAACCCCATGCAAAGCTACAGGCTTGGTGCAGAGTGGCTTGAAAGCTGTGCAGAGGAAAGAGATCTGGGGGTGCTAGTCGATGCTCACCTGAACATGAGCTGACAGTGTGCCCAGGTGGCCAAGAAAGCCAACAGCATCCTGGCTTCTATTGGAATAGCATAGCCAGCAGGATTAGGGAGGTGATTGTTTCCCTGTACTATGCTCTGGTGAGGCCGCACTTCGAATACTGTCTTCAGTTTTGGGCCCCTCACTACAAGAAAGACATCGAGGCCATACAGCGTGTCAAGAGAAGGGCTATGAAGCTGGAAAAGGGCCTGGAACACAAGAACTATGAGGAGTGGCTGAGGGAACTGGGGTTGTTTAGTGTGGAGAAGAGGAGGCTCGGTGGTGACCTTATTGCTCTCTACAACTACCTCAAAGGAAGTGTTGGGGAGCTGGGGGTTGGCCTCTTCTCACAGATAACTAGTGATAGGACTAGAGGGAATGGCCTTAAGTTGTGCCAGGGGAGGTTCAGATTGGAAATTAGGAGAAATTTCTTCTCAGAAAGAGTAGCTCAGCATTGGAATAGGTTGCTCAGGGAGGTGGTAGAGTCACCATCCCTGGGAATGTTTAAGGAAAAGTTGGACATGGTGCTTAGGGACATGGCTTAGTGGGTGACATTGGTGGTAGGGGTATGGTTGGACCAGATGATCTTGGAGGTCTTTTCCATCCTTAATGATTCTATGATTCTATGGAGACAAAGACAGAAAAGGCAGGGATATAGATATTGAGCTCTGTAGCAGGGAGGGGTAAGGGAAACGTGATTTACAGGACACTTCCCTCCAAAGGCTTCAGTGAGATCCACGAATCCTCATTCTCACTATACCCTTATTATCGGCAAACATCTATGAAACCTATAGACAAAGCCTTTTGTCTGTTTACTATTGATCAATGGAAAGGATTATACTTTTTGAATATTTCCACTAGCTGTATCTTCCTGTGGACTCTTATTCCCCCAGAATATGCCAGAAAATTGCACACAAAAGACTGGTTAAAATATGTATTCGTGAGAAGATGAAGCGATTTGTATTGTGGTATAGTATTTAATAGTATAATCACATACTAGTTTTCCCCGAGGGTTCTTATTGCAACCAATGCAAAGGATATATAACTGCTCAGGAAAAAAATGCCTGTGAAGTTAAGATTGCTTGATGTTGCTGAAGATGGATTCTGTGCAGTGTACAAAGGAAGGGATTACAGAAAACAAAACAAAACACATTTCCTAATTTCTGAGTGTTTAACTTCACAGATGTAGAGTGACTGTAAGTTGCTTTAGGACGTGAATTCATTCCTCGTCACTTCGGAAAAATTCATGAGTGATTCTTGATGTATTATTTAAATTAGATTTTGAGTGCTCATCATTAACCCTACTTCATTTTCTGGGGTTAATTACTTGCTTGACCTATTAATGTTCATAATCATTGACTGTGAAAAGTTATAACTGATGAGATAAGCCAATGAGAAAATTAATCCTTTCCATAAGTACAATTTGAATTCTACATAGTAAATATGGTCTTCACATCTCCAGTGTGGTCTATTGGTCATGAAAAGAGATGGTTTGGAACTCCCATGAATCATTCAGGCAAATTTTCCCTCATTAACTGCCCTTCTCCCTGCATTCAAACACTCCATTCAAATACTTACCAGTGCAGGGAGCATCAGAATTGTCAGAAGCAGATCGGTAGAAGTGGTTCTGACACACACATTCACTGGAACCTGGCAGCGGAGCATGGCTGTGGGCAGGGCAGAGATGGCAAGGGTCGTCTCCCACAGACACTTTAAAGGAACCAAGGGGACAGGCTAAGGGGAGGAAAATGAGACAGTCAAGAGCAGGAAACACATTATTTCAGATTCCAAAAACAATGCAATCTTATTTACATTTAATTCATGCTGCTACTGTTGGAAGAATTTGTTACACAGGTTATCTACTGCAGGTTTCCTTGCTTCATGGCTATACAGACAATACCAGTCCTGGGCTGGAGCATGCGTTGTTAAAGTTGCAATTTCAAACTAGTTTATTTTATTCTACACAATAGGTACTTAAATTGATTCACTGTCAGATGAAAGAGAATCAGTCCAGAGACAGCTTTGGCCATCTGAAATAATTGTCTTCTCCTTACTTACCCAAAGAGCATTAGCATTGGAGAAGCCAAAATGCACAGTCATGTGATCTGTCTGGAAATAGCCATGACCATCCGCACCTCCTTTCCCCGACCCAACACAGCCACAAAAATGGATTTTTTTTATGCTGCCTTAGACAGTTTAATTGCTTAAAGTAATGTAAGATACCATGATTTTTTGATTTTGCATCAAAATGAAGAGCCAGAATGAAGATATGCAGTCCTAATTGTTTTTCTGTAGGTCTGGACACTTCCCAGTAATGGATAGAAGCTTCTTAAACTAGTCAAGTTTAATCTGCAAATGCATAGGACCATGCCTATGGAAAAAGCTGAAACAAGGGGGGAAATCCAACATTCAGGGAAAGAAAATTAAAGAAAAAAAAAAGGTTAACAATATGGGAGTATAATACATTCTAGGTTCAGCAAAGATGCTGTGCTGAATAACATAGCAGAAGGTGCTTGGATCTTGCACTGAACTAGTAGGATAGAGGTTTTGTAATTTTAATGCAGGTTTTATGTAAGTTTTCTAAAGCTGCTTTTGTATATATATAGACAGAATTTTTACATGCAATGGACTAACTAGCTCTGGTGAATGTTCTTTCATGGACTGACATTTGTTTAGTTAGTTTCACAATAAAGCACATTTCCAGGGAAGGGGAGGCTTTCAGATAGACCCCAAGTGAATGTTTGATTTCAGAAGACACATAGTAATGCTGCTTTCTCCTTTCAAGAGAAGAACTGTCCTAGCAATTACCATATGGAGAAGAATCCAAAGGATCGTGAATAGCAAAAAAATCATATTTCAAAGAGAACTGTGTAAAAGAAGAACATTGTGTGCAGATGTTAACATGAAGTTAGGATATCTTAATGAATATTTTGAAATGGAACACCACACCAGAAGCTAAAGAATTAATCCATCTGGTAATTACTTACTATGACAAAGGAAAGGAGACTTCCACCTCCTATAACAATTATTTGGAAATTATTTCTAACACATATAAGTGTTGAGTGGCCATTTATGCATCTTCCTTAACAAATAAACAACTTCAGAAAAACAAAGTAGCTTGCTTATCTGTCCTTCTCATTTGTGTCCAATTCTCTTTGCTTTGGGTTCTCCAAGTCTGTTTGGGAATTTCTGATGTATACTTTGGGCCTGTGGAGATGCAAACCTTAACAAAGCTGAAAAGGTTACAGCCACATTCTGGACATAACAGCCAATAAACAATATCTATAGAGTCCTGTCAGCTTTAACTCTCATATTACTTCATCTTCTCTGTTGGAAGTCTTCTGGCTGCAGAATAACCTCCACGTGTATTGTGACAGAATGTTAAGTCCTGGAACAGTCAGACCATAACAGGGACTTCAATAATGCTGAATCATAGCATTGGAATAGGAGGACACTGAATCTTCCCGACACATGAAAAATGACAACATTCAGTGGGTAATACATTGCCATATAGAATGAAAGGGAGAAGAAGAGATTGCAATTTTGCATACGATGGTAAGTCTGCTCAGCCCTGCTGAGGCCACACCTGGAGTATTGTGTCCAGTTCTGAGCCCCCCAGTACAAGAGGGACATAGAACTACTGGAGTGAGTTCAAAGGAAGGCTGTTAAGATGATTAGAGGACTGGAGCATCTGTCGCACGAGGACATGCTGAAAGAACTGGGCCAATTTAGCCTGGAAAAGAGAAGACTGAGGGGAGACCTCATTCATGTATATAAATATCTGAGGGGAGGGTGTTGAGAGGATGGAGCCGGTCTCTTTTCAGTTGTGCCCTGCAACAGGATGAGAGGCAATGGGCACAAACTGAAGCACAGGAGGTTCCGGCTGAATATGAGGGGGCATTTCTTTACTGTGAGGGTGACAGAGCACTGGAACAGGTTGCCCAGAGAGGTTGCGGAGTCTCCTTCTCTGGTGATATTCAAAACCTGCCTGGATGCCATCCTGTGCAACGTGCTGTAGGTGATCCTGCTCGGCAGGGGGGTTGGACTTGATGGTCTTCAGAGGTCCCTTCCAACCTTGGCCATTCTGTAATTCTGTGAAAAGAGCAAGTGCCTTTGCCTTCAGACTTTTATCCAGCAGAAAGTCAAATTATTTTCATACAGAAAGTTCTGTCCCTATGCTCCTATGAGAAAAAATAAAAAGGAAATAAGAATTTTCCACTTTATGAAGTGTATCCCCTTCATTCATTCATTCAGTTCAAGACTCTGCTAACAGTCACAGATGTAAAGTATAATTTTCACATTTCTTGGCAAGTACATCTGTACTGACACTATGAGCATTACCAATGGGAAGTTCTCTTCCAACATTATAAATAAATGGTAAATAAAAATTTACCATTTTCTTGGGTCTTCTGTATTTATTTCAAATCTGAGAATGCTAAACTGAACATGAATGTTGTTGTGGTTTTTGTTTCTTTTTTTCTTACAAGTAATTCTCATCCATATTTTCTTGCATCAAACTGCTTGTGCAGGGGCATTAGATATGATGACCTCCAGAGGCCTTTTCTAAGCTCAGCCATTCCATGATTCTGTGATTTCTCTTGAACATAGGCAAATTAAAATGTCTGGTCAGATCACTCTGGTCCCAGCTGCCCCACTGTCAGAGTTTTCACCACATATACATGATTGTCAGAGGATGGGGAACAGTGAAAGGGAAAATTCTTGCCACTAGGAAACATCTCATTTCAGATGTTCAGAAGCAAAATGAGAATAGGATTGACAGGACCCCTCTGAGAGAGGAATCTGAAAAAATATGTTCAAACAAGATAAACAAAAAAGCGTAAAAAATCAGTAGGGAAGAGACTCACGTGGTCAGTTCAACCCATATAACAGAAATGGCAGCTGGAGAGCTATTAAGAGGAGTACAGAACAACTTTGGAGGAGAGATCTCTCTGAAGTGGTTATATTGTCTGGTGAAACAAATTAATCACTACCCTGCTCTACATGAACCTATGATCCTATGATCTCATGCTGGTCTTTCCAGGAGAGAGGGCAAATACTGAGAAAGGATCGTGCTTTGAAACCCTTATTTCTGCCCACAGGGATTTCTACTGTCTAAAGTCAAGAAAACAAAACAAAACAAAACAAACAAACAAAACCCACAGAAAATGAAATCATATAGCATACCTGAAGCTAAGTTGATTTGTAAAGATTAAACATGATTCACATATCCCCTACCTTCCTAATGCAAAGATAATTAGGGAAAAAAATCAAATCAAAACAAAAAAAAAGCAAACAGACTATGACCTAAAATATCTAGTTACTCACATTTTGGCCAATATGGCAGAGGCTAAATTGTCTCCATGATCTCCATGTAGCTAAAGAATAGCCTCATGAATATGGTCAGGGACTACAGCTGTCACACACCTGCTTCCATCTGAACTCACACCCTTGCCTCTGTATCCAGTCAGAAAGATAGTTAAGTTTGTGAGCATCTTCATCCCTTTCCAAAATTGCCTAAGATACGCTGGCTCACTTCACTCAGCTCACAGATAGCAACAACAGTCATTCCCATGACATGTAGCATTTCCTGGCACTGCCTCAGTCCAGTCACTCTATAAAAAAGATATCAAAGGTTAAGTCTGAAGAAAAGAAAAAAAAAATCCCTGGGACTCTAAATATGTAAAAGCTACCTTGTTTTAGTCCAGCAGTTATGGTGAGCCTAGGCTGTCTTTCCACAGTGTTCGGCTCTCTTTTGTTTCTGCAGGATTCCCTTCATCACACCATGAGATTTTTCACTTTTCATGCACCTTATATTCCTCTCTTAATGCAGATCATGACATCACGTTCACTTTCTGTGGTCCGACAATCTCTGCAGACAACTACTGCACTCACTGGAGGCAGTCATAATGAATACCCAAGTTGAAGTGAACCCACCATCACTAAGACTAACATGTATTGTTTTAGTGAACATCACCATCTTAGGACCATCCCAGAGAAAGCCTGAACAAGAGCAGCTTCTCCTGAAACACCTCCACTGTGTGCCTGTAGAAAAACTTCACAAAAAACACAGGCCTTGTCACTTTGTCATCCCAAAGGCACCAGTACTTTCCAGGAAAAAAGAGAGTACTACTAATTGATTGACGGTGTCTAATGTAAGGACAGAGGGTAGCAGAGCTAGCACCTCAAGGGACAGAAAAAGCTGTCACTTCCCATTAAGTCAAGGCTACTATGAAAGGTGAAGGCAGAGTCTGGACTATGCTTTTCTCTCAGTTTGTCTGAGCTGTTTTTCACATCTTGGCACTGTGTCAGAATGCCACAACAGTTCAGTTGGTCACAGCTTGTCTCAGAGATGCTGACCCAATTTCCCTCAGCTCCACCCTAGAGCACTCTCTTCTGCTTTGCTTGCATTTGCCTGACTGCTCCATGGGGAAAAGTTCCACCTGGGAGGCTGGAGAAGCAGTTTCTGACAGACTTCTAACATCAAAACAGCAGAGAAAAGTTCTGGAATCATAGGGTATGTGTAGGAGGGGACAGAACAAGAACCAAAGAAGACGAGAGAAGAAAAGGCATAAAGAAAAGCTCACTTGGACAATAAGAGCTGACAGTAAAGCTGAGATCATAAAAAAAATACAGCAAGGAGAAGGACCAAGGACAGAAAGAAACTTCAACAGAGCTATATGCACCCCCAGTACCATTTTTTAGGGCATGGGATAGACATTAGGGTAATACTTGGACTTTTTGCACCCAGATATGATTTGGAAATGAGATGAGACTTAGGAGGACATTTAGAAGAGCATAAAATCACCCTCCTTTTGACTGAGACAGTCAAACAAGAGTTCTGTGGAGAAGATCTTTTCTCTACTCCTTAGGAGAAAGTCTCCATTTTAAAATGTGTCAGGTTTTTTGACTGTTCTAAAGCAAAACAGGCATGTCTGGGAAAGACTGGTTTTGACTACAGTGTAGAAAGAGGATTTGTCCAGGTACTAGATTAACAAAGCTTTTTGGTCCATGAGAAGAGAGAAGGTCAATATATAAAAGTAAAGAGCAAGGCTAAAGGGTCATACATCCAGGGCATTGTTGCTGGTCCAGAAAACAAGATATACAGGAAAAGCTGCCCAGCTCTTTCACACACATACGTAATTCCCACAGCCACCTTTTCAGAACTGACATAGTACAAGACGTTCGCGTTGCAGTGTAAGGTAAAGTCAAAGAAACAATACTGCATGGGATTTAACAGTTTTAATCAGATTATTCTCTCCAAGTCACCAATTTGCTTCTGGTTGCTGCCATACTATGAGAGAGAGCACAACAGTATTAGAGGACAACCCCTTGTGGAGGTCAGGTGGAAGGAACTCTTCTAAGGGCAGGAGGAATCTATTGGCTTTGATACTGGCTTTTGATACACTCAATAATCTGAAAATATTTGTCATTTAAATTGTACTTGTAGGATTGAATGAAAGCAGACAGGCCCCTAGAGTTATGGTAATATCTAGCAGAGATGCAGTTTTTAACGATTGCATTGAAATAACTATATCCGGTTTTGGATCCCTCAAAGTTGTTGAAAAACAGGAGCAAGTTCAGCAGAGGACCACTGAAATAGTTACACAGCTGGAGTACCTGCCCTGTGAAGAACCTGGAGAACAGGAAATCCAGAAGCAGCCTTCCAAAATCTACAAAGACTTTATGAGAAAGATAGAGCCAGGTTCTTCACATCCATGCACAGCAGAAAGATGAGAGACAACAGGCACAAACTGAAACACAAAAAGTTCTGACTGGATACAAGGAAGTCTTTACTACCATGAGGACCATCAAGCACTAGAAAAATTTACTTGGAGAGGTTATGCAGTTTCTATTCCTGGAGATTTTCAAGACCATATTGAAAAAATGCTCTTGAGCAACCTGTCTGACCTTTTTTTGAGCCTGTTTTGAGCAAGAGGTTGGACAAGAGATATACATTCGTACCTGCCCAGATACTACTTTCTTCTCTAATCATTTGGAATATTTACACAAACATTTTACCACTGTCCTGTTACTTCAGTTTAAGATAGTGTTAGTGAGCCTTAGGACATGGTTTTGTTATCCGAAGGTTTGTGCCCAATGCACCTGGCTAAAAGGCACTGAGAATTGGAATCTAAGTGAAGGTCTATTAATTAATTAATTAATTCTGCAGAATCAGATGCTTGACGATCTTTTGCAAAGAAAGCACATTTCTTACTTAAAGTGCCATTATTTATACACACCTAACTTGTGAAATTATCTCTCTAGCTACTTCTGATTTGTTGTTTTAGTTCACCTAACTTATCTCTATTGAGCATGTGTGTTACAGAGGACCGGAGGGGGTGAACACCAAATCCCATATTTCCATACATTTCCATTTTGGTGGGTGCGGTTTTAAATATACTAGTGACCTTTAATGAGCAAAAGGTCAGTCTGGAATCTTCCTTCAGCTGTTTTCTTAATTCTTGTTTTCTTGCCTTCATCCCTTATCTGTTTTGCTTTTGCTAGCTCAAGACTACTGGTCTCCTTGTTTTCTTCAGCTCAGGACTACAGTTTCACATCACTAACTTATCTAATAATGACTAATCCTTGCAAAATCAGACCCTCACCCCTTTACTTGCATTGGATCTATACTGAATGTGTGGTTTCAAAGTGAGTCAATTCACCTGTCTGATCTGTTGGTAAAGTAGTTTAACAGATAAACACAGGTAAAGAAAAAAAAATTATTTGCCAATTGTCTGTGTTGTCACACTCTGAGGTTGTACAGTCACTAGATTCTGAGACAAGGGGTGATGGGAAGCCCTAAAGCAAAATGTCGGCAGGGAATGGATATTCAGCAGATTATAACACCATAATAATCACAGAAAATCATTACATATTGTTAGGGTTTAGACATATAAACTGTGTTTTACACTAGTATTTCATCAAAGCAATGATACACTGTGTGTGCTTGGCTACTATCAGTAAATATAAACTATTTTAAGGTACATTGAATTAAAGCATACTATGTCTGCTAATAATAAAAGCTAGGCATCTTTAAAAACATTAACAATATAACAGATTTTAGATTTTGTTTTTTAATTTTCACTAATAGTAACCTCATGCCAATAAGACAAATGCCAAGGACAAAAGAATACTCAAAAACATTGTGTATGTTTTTTTTGCAAGTAAACAAAGGGACAGCCAACTGCCTCTTATGACAGTACCCAAAGTATCTTAGAAAGAAAAAAAAAAAAGCACAAATAAGCAGGTTTCCCAAGAAGCTCAGAATTCAATCAAGACACAAAGAGAAGAGTAACAAGACTAAAAAAGAACACTGGGAAAAATTTAAGTATGATCAAGAATACACATATCAGAAAGATGATTCCTTTCAGTTTGTTTAGAAACAGTTAACAGGCTCAAATTTACTTTGAACAGCATTAGATTTCAGGAGAGATTTACATTAGGAATTATCTGTTTCTACAGCAAGAATGAATACTAGATGTGAGTATGAAAAATGAACAGAGCATCAAATTTGGCACTGGAGTCAAACCTGGAGGAATGAATGAATACAGGAGTATTTGAGGCATAGTATAGTAATAGCCCCCTAGGTTGATCTAGAGATTTATGGTTTCTACAGCTGTTTTGGTGGGGAAGAGATAGTGGGAAATGAAAGAAACATAAGGAGAGAAGAGTGGGTTGTTTTGGTTTTGCTTTATTAAAAAAGGGGGAAACTCAAATCAACTGAGATAAAACAGATTAAGTGACTGAGAACTGTTTCCTGACGAACTGCTGGAAAGAGGCTAGCTGAGTAAGGTAAAAGAGGCAAAGCTGACAAATTCTTAACTAGTTATACATTGTGAAGAGCATTAGGGAATGGGCTGTGTGAAGCAAAAAAGGTGAAATGAGAGGAAAGACTTGGGCTGGGAAAGAAGGGAATATGAGTACAGAGCAATCACTGGATAGAAGGAAAAGCACATGAAAAGTACATGAAAAGCACCAAAATGTGTGCATGTAGCAGAATAAACTTCAGAAGCTGAAGAAAGGAGCAATAAAGAAAAATAATATATAAGTACATAAATCTAGCACAAGATGCCAAGCAGTATTACCAAACATGAGTTTACTTCAAAGAAGTTTTCTCACTCAGGAGAGACTAAGAGCACTGGGTTTGTTCATTTTAAAGAAGAAAAGGCTGCTGGGGAAATCCTATTGCTGGGAGAATCTAACCGCTGGCATTAACCACCTAATGTGAGGATAATAAGACAGTGTAGGTGATATCAGTCAATAGCTAGCTCTGTTTTGTATTAAAGAGATAAATATGTTCTTTGAGGAAAGGGCAAGATGACCCAGGCCTTGGAGATGTCTAAAGGATGATTAACTGAGGAACTGCTAAACAGGAAGACTATTATGTTGACATTCTTGAGGGAAACATTCTTGAAGGAAATTTATGCCCTTGAATACATCACCAATCAACATACATAAGGTGAATAGTTGGCTGAAAAACAAAGATTAGGAGTATTCTAATGTGAACTATCCATGAACTACCTTCCTTGTAATAGTCAAAAACACATCCCTAGGCTGGGAGACCCCAGCCCAACAATGGACCCTTCCTCTGAGGATGCACGGAATGATTCTGTCATGTCAGCAGTATGCTAACTATGTAACCAATTGGAGGCTAGGGGATTGTACAAATGTGGATATATTGATAAGTGTGAGAAAAATCTCAATAATTTTCTTCAGACAGGATCTTCTGTGAAGCTATTTTATTCGTGATTGCAATGGTGGGCATCCTGCAAGCAGGAGTGCACAGTAAAAGTTTATCATAACCTTATATTCCCTATTACCTGACACCTGATTTCTCCCCCGTTTCCTCATTGGCTGAGTACTACAGGTTAACAACCTACTCGACACACTTCTATACCATATATGTACAATTTTATTTGACCAACTGTTAATTTCTCCTTTTCCTTTTTTTTCCTTTCTCTCTCATGACTAGAGGGCCCATGATTTTTGCTTTTACTGATTTCGTACGGCTTATCCTGTTTTTCTTAGCTATCCTCCTTATTTTGGGACAGTGGGACCTTCCCCTTATCTGCTTAACATATTCCCCACTGCTATGCCGCACAATCACTTTTGAATATGCAAGGTTAGTGGAATTTTCCACTGCAAAAACACAACTTTGTTTCTCACATAAGGGTTTGTATAAAGAGTTGCATGGAAAGTCCTAACGTGTGCCAGCTTTGTGGGAAAACACCTGGTACCCACACTTGCACAATTCTGAAATAAACAATATCTCAACCCAGTGTGTGAATTGGCTCATTGCACACCAGGTAATGAATCCAAACTTTTTATCAGACAATATAGGTAAAAGGTGGTAGGACATGATGCCACAGACACAAGTTGCAATAATCTCTTATTCTTACTACAATCTCCTGCTAGATAGGAAAAAGAAATTTCACCATGTCACAAAACATTGGGAACAGTTGCTGAAGGATGTTGTGGAATCTTCATCTTTAGGAATAATGACTACTAGACTAGAATAGACCTCGAGTGACCTAACACACTCTGGTCCTGCTGTGAGAGTGGGGTTCGAGCAGAGGATTTCCACAGGTCCCTGCAACCTAAATTATTATTTGGTTTTGTAGAAAGCATCTTTTAAGTGACTAAGATTTGAAAAAGGGTTATTGTATATATTTTATACTAGCAGCACATGCGTATTTCGTATCAGATTATTGAAGTTTGTGCTTTAACATAAATCTTAACATTTATTTAGGATCCCAGATTTACAAAAAAAAAAAAAAAAACAAGCTGGTGAGGAAGGACATCTTTTCATAACACAAAAAATAATCATTCAATATTCTTCCCATATCAGCCCTCACACAACTGTGTGCACAGTTATTAGCTCCTGCAATTATCAGTAATACAGTTGTGATTCCTTCTGCAATCAGAAGGGACTGCATGTGGTCACAAGAGACCTGCAATTTTATCCTCTCCCGCTGACTTCTTCATATATTCCTGCATCCTATGAAAGAAGAGCCTATAGCTACTACAGAAGCCAGGCAGATCTGTTTCTTCCTTAATACTCCTAGAAACATACAGTGAAAGAAGAGAGGAGAAATAACTGTGTGTGGTGGGTTAATCTTGGCAAACAGACAAATGCTCACCCAGCCACTCCTCTTCTTCAGCAAGACATGGGAAGAAAATAGGATGTGAATGTTTATGGATTGAGGTAAGACAGAGAATTGCTTACCGATTACAATCACAGGCAAAACTGACTTGGCTTGGGGAAAATTAATTTATAGCTGATTAAAAGAAATTTGGGTAGTGAGAAAAAAAAAAAGAAAAAAAACAACAAACATTAAGACAACACCTTTCCACCCCCATCTCCCAAGCTTAACTTAACTCCTTCACTCTTCTACCCCACCTAAGCAGCACAGAGAAGAATGGAGGGTGTGCAGTCAGTGCATAGCAGTTTCTCTCTGCAGCTTCTTTCCTCACACACTTTTCCCCTGCCCCAGCATGGACTCTCCACAGGCTGCAGTTCCGTCAAAAAATACCTATCTGCTCCAGCATGGAGTCTTCCAAAGGCTGCAGTGTGGGTATCTGCTCTGGCATGGATTCCTCCACAGGCTGCAGAGAATATCTGCTCTGGTGCCTGGACTACCTATCTCCTCTTCCTCCTGCTCTGACCTTGGTGTTCCCTCTGCTATTTCTCTCTTCCTATTCCCTCCTCCTCTCTCTGTCTGGTGTTTTCTGACCTTAAATATTGGTTGCCCAGAAGTGCCATACATATCCAATCAGCTCAGCTCTGTCCTGCAGTTGGCCATTGCAGAACCAACTGGAAACAGTTGTCTGGCATGGGAAATCCCCTAGCCTTTTCCAACAGAAGATACCCCTTCAGTCTCTACCACTACTAAAACCTTGCCACAAAAAGTCCCATATATTATGATACCCAACTAGGATATTTAGATCTCATGATCTGTATAGCTCCCTCTACTCCATCCCTTTCAAAATATGGTTCAATCTGTTTTCCTTCCTGTACTCCAACAATCTTTCCCTCAGACATCAAAACTGGATAAAGGGATAAAAGTCGATCCCCTGAGCTACAGAAACAGCAAGTGGATAGTTGGTTTGTAATTACAGATGTAGGGGTACACATATAGTAATGGCACATTTTCAGTGATACAGGGCAAACATCATATTGGATACTACTATGGGACAGAATAGAAAAACAGACATAGAGCTTGATTGACAGAACTGCACTGGAATTAATTTGTATTTTGGACATGAGAAGGAAAAAAGAGAAATTCCATATTATTAAACTAATAGTTTTATTTCACTGACCTCAAGCTCACTTTACTTCTTCGTTTAAAAGTGTCAGCTTAGCACTTTTGTCAAGTAGTCATTTCTCTTTTTTCCCCACATTCTCATTTTTGAAATATTTTTTAAAAAATGTTTTAGTTGTGAATTCTGAGCACTGTTTGCAAAAGTATCTGGTAACTTAAATCCCATGTGACTTTTAGATAAAAGCCCTGGATAAGCAGTGGGTACTGAATACCGAGAAATGTATCGCATTGTAAACAGGTTTGTGGGGATGGAATCCAGGAACAACCATTTTCATTAATGAATCTGTCAATTTGAGAGAAGCCAATCAGTCCAGAATTTTGGGAACCAGTAATCTAGGATGGCCCAATCATCTAGAACTTTCCATTCTAGGCCCTCTGTATGGAAAAACCCTTAGAGTTGCACGAAACCCTGCAAGGCAAGGCACCCTGTTTATATACACCTACAGGAAGAAAATAAACCAGGATTTGAACCTTCATTTTCCCTCTGTAAACTGCCATTCTCTTCTCTGGCTGTTGAGCATGAGAAGAGGTTTACTTGGATATAGTGAAAAATGAATCCCCCCCCCCCACATTACATCCTGTACCACCTGTAGGGTTAACTGCTCATGGATGTTATTTCACTTTTCTGATTAGCTGGAGAAATTTGCCATATAGTAAGAACCAACAGGCAGTCTTATGAAACAAATGAAAGAAAGAATATCTTAAGTCATGGTAGGGGTCAGGAAAGACAAAGTTATCTTGGAAAGGTAGCAGGAAAGACAAAGATATCTACTTTGAATGCTTCTTGTCAGATTCTTTGTACTAAATAAAGAGGTAACAGCTGGTCCAGACAGGACTCCGCAGGCTTCCATATGGTGAGGAGGAGGGATATGCCCACACACTCCTCTACCACAGCATAAGAGAACTTGCTTCTCCTTTCTATCCTATAGTTCACTCTTAAGTCTTGATAAAAAGAGCTTTATGCAGGATGTTCAGTAGAGATCTGTTCTTAGACTACTGCTTTTGCTATGTATTTCATAAAGAACACTATATATATCCCAGTGTCCTTTTGTTCACAGGAAGAACTGAGAATATACACAGAGAAGTACTGGAAAGGACTCTGTGCAAAGATAATATGTAAGCAAGAGTACAAAGTACACTAGCAGAACGTGGCTCCATTCAGACAAGACAGCAACATGTTTTTAGCAGAAGAGGAGATGAGGAATGGCCGTCAAGCCAGAAGATTTTGCGAAAAACATGAGGAGAAAAATTATCTTCTAACTTTCAAGTTGACTAGTTGGTTGTCTTTTCTAATTTTTGCCTGTTCTAAGCTGAGGAAGTGACTAATGGGTGTAGCGTTCTGTAGTTTGATAGACTGTCATTATTTCAGTTGTAATCCTTAAAATATTTGCTCATTCTTATCTATGTTCAGCTCCTGCAATAATAGGCTGCAGGGGAGTATCAGCTTTCATTGAAGACTACAAAAAATGCAACCTTCAAGAATCTAGAAAAAAAATTCTAATTTTTATTTGCCAAGCCTAATTTCCATATTTTTGGAGTACTTATGACTACTATCTGATACTGAATTATTGACTGGCAGTTTACCTGGATTTTGGAATAGTCACACTACTGATAAAGACAACAGTGCTAGTGTCATATAGAGCTGCTATATGACTGGCTGAGCTTTCTGTCACAGCAGCAGCGCTGTATGAATGTAGTGACATGTCTTTCAGGATGAGCAAGATGAAAAGGCACACATTTTGATTGTTCTCAAAGAATAAACAAATAAAAAGTACTAACCAACTTCCTTTCATAAGTGTCCAACATTCCTTTCATAAGTGTCTAGCACAATGAACTGTGTTTTAATAATGTTATTTTGCATAATCCCAATCACTTAATGAAACAGGAATTAGGTAACACACTGACAACCATTAACTACTCATTGCATTTGAGCTCAGTGTTAACCAAAATGTTTGTACTCTCAATGTCCCAGACAAACTCTTGAATAAGTTACAATCCAACTTTAAAATTGTGTCTGCAGCTGAAGCTGGGTTCCACATCAGATATATTTTTTTTAGAATACTAACTGTGGTGCAGCAACATTTTACATTGTTAACAATCCAAATATATATATATATCAAAAACAAGGAAGCTCCACAATAACATTATACACAAAATTATATAAGCAACATAAACAGCATTTTGGTTTAATAGATTGTCTTAAGGTTGAGATGGGAAGACATTCATGACATTAGACTGACATTCAGATTCATGTCATGGTTTTGGCTGGGATAGAGTTAATTGTCTTTGTAGGGGCTCATACAATGCTGCATTTTGGATTTTTGATGAAAAAAGTGGTGATGACACACCAATGTTCTTAGTTGTTGCTGATCAGTGCTTATACAGAGACAAGGACCTTTCTGAATCTTATGCTGCCCTGCCAGCTAGGAGGCTGAAGGTGTGCAAGAAGTTGGAAGGGACACAGCCAGGACAGCTGACCCAAACTGAATAGAGATATTCCATACCATATGACATCAAGCTCAGCAATAAAAGCTGGAGTAAAGAAGGAGAAGGGCTGGTAATGGTGTTCGGAGTAATGGCATTTTTCTTCCCAAGAAACCATTACGCATGATGAGCCCTGCCTTCCTGGAAGTGGCTGAACACCTGCCTGCCAATGGGAAGTGGCAAATGAATTCCTTCTTTTGTTTTGTTTGCATGCATGGCTTTTGCTTTACCTAGTCAACTATCTTTATCTCAGTCTACAAATTCTTGCACTTCCACCTTTCTGTTTATCTCCCCCATCCCACCTGGAGACAGTGAATGAGTGGCTGTGTGGTACTTAGCTGCCTGCCAGGGTAAAAACACAACAGTCCTTTTTGATGCCCAACAGAGAACCCAACGGTTCTGAGATGCTGACAGGTTTGATTGCAGTGTGCAAGACCAAATTTTAGATGTTGCAGCTGTTTAGCTTCTAATTAGCAGGTTCCTATAATTGCCACAGAGCTTGCTTGCTGTATGTTAGAGTGCAGTGTTTGTTAGTTGCTGCTTTTGCTTCTCTCACATGCTCTACTCCTTATTATCTTGCTTTGCTGTACCTGGGAGCATTTTGATAAGAACTGTGGACACGTGTCTGGGCTAGCAGATGGCCAGGGCATCACTGCTGTTCCTGTGCTCCTGTACTGAACAGGCTGGAACTCCAGACTGAACTTGAGTCAGAGGGACTTGTGGATGAATCCACATGGGAGCACGTACATCCCAAAGCATCTCTGGCCACAAATAAGTCCACTCTGGAGCAAAGTACACTTTGAAGCATCTGTGGCCACAGAGAAATCCATGCCACAGCAGGTACACCGTACAGTGTCTCTGTCCACGGATAAGGCCATGCCAGAATACCTCGGAGTGCCTGTGGCCGTGGTTAATACCACAACACGGCAGGTGTCTGTCCGAAGGGACCTCTGGTCTGAAGGAACAAGGGGTGGAGATTGTGATGGATATACCTTTAAATTGTTGTAACCCTTGATCTGAGTTGCATGTTATAAGGAGTCCTATAGAAGGAAACACTCAAACCAATGGAGGACAAGCCTTACAAGACAGTGCAAGTACAGCCGTGACCCAACCTGAGCTGGCTTTGGCATCCAGTAACTTCACACAACACACCATCTCTCCTGTCCCGAGTGACCATCATAACAGACAGAAGTTAAGTCAGGGAGTAAAAGATCTCAGTGGATGTTTTATTAACATCTTATGGAAATTCCACGGGGATTGTCTTTAGACTAAGGGAATGATATCTGTGTATTAATTGCTGTGTGGTGATTAATGAGGATGTATTGGAAAGTGTGGGACCTGAGCAGGACATAAGTGGTATGGAATTAAATGTCATGACAGTCTGGCAAGACTTTGGCCAAATACCTTTACTGGGTGATAGGCAATTTATTTTACTTCCTCCTACAAGTATTTCACACAAAGTAGCATCGGCCTCAAGACAGAGAGCACTTTAGAAGTCTAGTGATAATACCATTATCACTGTTCCTTACTGAATCAGACTCACAGACCCCTACTCCATGTTTCCTGTTCCATGACCAGGTTGCTGCTATTACCCCTTTCTTTTTTTGACCACTAGTTTCAGTAGCACTAGCAAGAGGGCCCAAGTTAGTTAAGATGGTAGAGTGTATTAGATCTGGTGTCAGCTCTGCTCCGTGTGGCACCTCTACTTCAATACTGTTGCACATTGGTAAAGAAGTGGAACTACATTTTAGTTGGTTAGTTACAACTTCTCATTTTGCAGACAGAACCCAATAGGCAGCTTGAATAAAGGCCTGAATGGAGTTTCCAGACATGTTCTTAGCACCAAGAAGTGGTCCCTCCAATACTAGTCTGAGAAACTGGAAGCATAAGGAGAAGAGACTGCTAGTAAGCACTCTCTTAGAAATTATTGATGAGAATTATTTCATCTCATAGCTCTGTGAACTTCCAAATATGCAAACAAACTCCCAGGCGAATGCCAAATATGCAAACACACAGGGCCAGCAAAGTGGTTAACAAAGTGGGGTAAAGAAAAAAGTGGCCAGCAAAGTGGAGTAGAGAAAAAAGCCTCTCACCTTGGCAGGCTCGTTCATCATCAACAGGTTGGTAGCCAGCCTTGCAGGTGCATCGTCCAATGGCCACCATCCACTCCCCTTCTCCATTGCAGTGCAACCGAACACCTGAAGACCCAGTTGTGCTTGTCTCTTCAGCATTTGCTACACATTTCCCTGGTGACTCCACCAGTGAGGTTCTTTCCCCTCCAGCAAAAGTTTCAGGGAAAGAGGCAAATCCTTTCACTACAGTTGGGCACTTGTAGAAAAAGACCTGGACTGCCACCAGGGACATGCAAGCTCCTGAGTCCTGGAAGGCCAGGTAGAAGCCATGCTTAGTGAGTGGCCCAAAGCTGCGTACTTTAATATTCATCTTTACTACCTTCCCAGTGCTGTCCACCTGGGAAAAGCTTTCATCAGCTGCAATAGTATCCACCTTGGTCCAGGGGCCTTCACGCCATTCTGGCAGTTCCTGAGAGGCTATGTCAGCATCTGACTGGTGGTAGTAGAGTGTGAAAGTCTCCTTGCAAGAAGAGGCCACAGTGCGCATGCTGGCACAGTCTCTCACTGAAAAACGGAGGCGGACATGGACTCGGTGGGCTCCACGTCGTTCTATGAAATGAGTACGCAACCAGTTATTCTGACCTGGTTCAGCCACATTACAGACTTCAAAGGTTCGGATCAGGCGCTTCTTGTCATCCAGAACACTTACTTCATCCCACTATAATGGATATATGGGAGAGAAAAAGAAGAAGAAATAGTATAAAAAATAGGGATTCAGTGTTCAACTGTGCCAGAAATACAGGACAGGCTTTCTTCCCTTCCTTTTTTCTTTCCTTGTTATGTTTATGACAAGATTTGAGTCTACTGCTGTCATGTGCACCTCAGCACTATCGACAGGACAAAGTATTACCTTGTAAAGAAAAGCTTCTAATGCCTGTAAGAAAGAACTGTTGCAAGACATAACTCATACAAAACTCTCATACAGCACTGAGGATCTTTAAGTCACAGAGTCACACCTTTCCACACTACTTCCCTATCTCTTATGTCCACAGACATGCACAACACAAGTAAGACAGAGGAACAAGAGACCACTTTTTGAAGAAAATATTAAAGCAGAAGTCCCTCCTACACAACTCCACCACAGTTAGTCTGTGTAGAGGGTTGGCTAGAGACCTTATAAATATTTTTGAAGGAGGGGGTAAGGAAGAAGGTAATGAAGAGGCGACAGTATTATACCCAGTATCCTCTTCTCTTCTGGTTCTGAGCAACAGACTGTGTTCAAATTGTTCTTATGTCCAAAAATATAAACCAAGCCTCATTGGTTCCAGCCTCCTTTTCTTTATCAACTGCATGCACATCATTCCAGCAGAGGTAAGGTCAAGAAATGGACAAGAGAAATGCTTACCCCATCAGAAGGGTGAGTGGTCCAGCCAATCTCTGAGGTTTCTCCAGTTGTATCCAGAAGTATTTCTGTTTATATTTAAAAAGATTAAATAAAAAAGTACTTTGTGCTCTTCTGAGTCAGGCAAAAATCTTATCTGTCCCTCACAAGATTGTCTTTGAAAAAAACAAAAACAAAAAAACAACTTTTGTAGAGGGCTTCCACACACCCAGAATATACATTCATATTTTGAGATTAAATACAGTAGGCTACATCTATACTAGGAAACTAAGCAAGACCAAGACAGAGGCGCAGGGCATATGATCATGCTTATGCCATCATTAGTAAGTTGTTTTGAAATATTCTTGCCAGACAAAACCTCTCCCAGGCAAAGTTTAAATATACTCACAGCACTAAACAATTATCATAATGAGCAGTACAGGTGAGGGCACCCTCCTTTTGGAAAGGAAAGGGTGGGACAGAGACTTACATAAATGTATGCCAGGCTTTCCTCAGGACCATGTTTGCCCATTTTATATGCATATGTAAATATGGACACAAAGCTAAAACACCTTTGTTTGCAGCTCTGGAACCAAATTTTTATGGGAATTTAGGATCATGACCCAGCTGATCTTGTAATGCATTCACTTTGTTCTGGAGCAGGGCATTAAGCTGCAAGCCTGTGTGTGAGTATCAGTTTCATCAGAAACTCAATGTTAAATGACTCAATGTTAAAAGACTCAATGTCTCTTGTATTTGTTCAGGAGTAGAGTACACGCAGAACTTAACAGGCCTAGTTTATTCCCACAAGTGGTCTGCATTTCCATTGAAAGTCAGTCTACCACTGGAGACAGGTACTAGACTCAACAGCTCTTGGAGATGCTATTCTTTGTTCAGGTACAAAGCAATACAGAACAGATTTTGACAGTGCAAGCTACACACATGGTATCCTCCAGCAGAGTATATCAGGTCTGAAACCACCCTGGAAGATATTGTTATGCAAGCATGTGTGCTTTTCTGTGCACATTTTTAATGGGGTTGTAGGAGAAGAAAAAGACTCAATCAAATAAAAATTTACATGTGTTCATAGAATCATTAAGGCTGGAAAAAACCTCCAAGATCATGTTGTCCAACCATTCCCCCTACCACCACTATCACCCACTAAACCAAGTCCCTAAGCACCACGTCCAACCTTTCCTTAAATAACCCCAGGGATCAAATTCATCCTGGACCAGAACTTACTAAAAAGTTGCTTTTGGAAAGCAGGGCATTAAAGCCTTTGCTCATACTCAGTAGCACCTTATCCTGGAATTAATCTTGCTGAAGTGAATAGGCATTTTTTTAATTAGGAGAATCACAACCTGAGCATGTGTTAATACACACTGTACAGGCAGACTTTTTATTTTTCTTAAATTCTGGAAAGTCAATCTCTTTTTGTTTGCTTCTTTTTTTTTCTTGTTACTTTGTGTAAAAAAAGATGAAAAAACACTGGAAAATAAAAACAGCAGCAACTTCCATCTTAACTACACACAGGATTCATTAATTCCTTTACAAAGGTTATTTAAGGATATGATTGTCCCATCTTTTATTGACTCCTATTTCCAAATTACAGATAGCCAACTTCACTATCCCTATCAGTAATTCTTTGGATTCAGTCCACATTAATCATAGAAATATAGAATGGTTTGGGTTGGAAGGAAGCTTACAGGTCTAGTTCCAAACCCTCTGCCATGGACAGGGACACCTTCCACTGTATCAGATTGCTCAAAGTCCCAAAGCCTTGAACACTTCCAGGGATGGGGCATCCACAACTTTCCTGGGCAAGCTTCACCACCCTCATAGTAAAGAATTTCTTCCAAATATCTAATCTAAATCTACCCTCTTTCAGTTTAAAGCCATTATCCTGTGTCTTATCACTACACTTTCTGATAAAGTTTCTTTCCCATCTTTCTTGTGTGCTGGAAGGCTGTTATAAGGTCTCCTGGAGCCTTCTCTTCTCCAGGCCGAACAACCCCAACTCTTTCAGCCTGTCTTCATAGGATAGAAACACCAGCCTCCTGATCATTCTCGTGGCCCTCCTCTGAACTTGCTCAGGTCCACGTCCTTCTTATGCTGGAGGCCCCAGACCTGAATGCAGTACTCTAGGTGAGGTCTTAAGAGAGCAGAGTAGAGGGTGAGAATCACTTTCCTCAACCTGCTAGCTACACTTCTTTTGATGCAGCCCAGAATATGACTGGCGTTCCGGGCTCCAAGCACACATTGTTAGGTCATGTTGAGTTTTTCATCCACCAATACCCCCAAGCCCATCACTGCAGGGCTGCTCTCAATCTATTCTCAAACCCAGCCTGTATTCAGGCTTGGGATTGCCCTCTTCAGGTGCAAGATCCTGCACTTGGCCTTGCTGAACTTCATGAGATTCTCACAGGCTCACCTCTCAAGCCTGTCAGGGTCCCTCTGGATGGCATCCCATCCCTCCAGTATGTTGGCCACACCACACAGCTTGGTGTCACCAGCAAACTCGCTGAAGGTGCACTCAATCCCACTGTCCATGTCACCAACAAAGATGTTAAATAGTGCCAGTCCTAATACTGACCCCTGAAGAATGCCACTTGTCACTGGTCTCCATCTGGACATCAAGCCATTGACTGCAACTCCAGCAAATTCCTTATCCACCTAGTGGTCCACCCATCAAGCCATGTCTCTCCAATTTAGAGACAAGGATGTCGTGTAGGACAGTGTCAACTGCTTTGCACAAGTCCAGGTAGATGACATCAGTTGCTCTTACCTTATCCATGAACACTGCTACCCCATTGCAGACGGCCACCAAACTGTCAGGCACAATTTTCCCTTAGTGAAGCTATGGTGGCTGTCACCAGTCACCTCTTTGTTTTCCATATGCCTTGGCAAAATTTCCCAGCAGATCTGCTCCATGATCTTGCCAGGCACAGAGGTGAGACTGGCTGGCCTGTAGTTCCCCAGATTTTCATTTTTTTCCCTTTTTGAAAATGGGAGTTATGTTTCCCCTTTTCCAGTTGGTAGGAACTTTACCAAGCTGCCATGACTTCTCAAATATGATGGATAGTGGCTTAGCAACTTCATCCACCAGCTCCCTCAAGACCCTTGGATGCATTCATCAGGTCCTATTCTACCACACAGATCCCTGAAGAAGACAAAGTATGCTCTCCTGAAGTCCAGTTCAGTGAGCTTGCTGGGCACCCTCCTTGCTGCCCTAAGGATTTTGAAGTCCACCACTTCATGGTCACTGCAGCCAAGGCTGCCTTGAACTTCACATTCCCCACAAGCCCCTCCTTGTTGGTGAGAATGAGGTCCAGAATATCACCTCTCTTCCTTGGCTCCTTTATCACTTGGAGAAGGAAGTTATCATTAACATATTCCAGGAATGTCTTGGATTGCTTATGCCCTGCTTTGTTGTCCCTCCAACAAATATCATGGTTGCTGAAGTCTTCCATGAGGACCAGGGCTTGTGAATGTGAGGCTGCTCCTATCTGTCTATAGAGGGGCTCATCTGGTTGGTCATCCTGGTTGAGTGACTTGTTAGAGACCCCCATCAAAATATCACCTGTCCCTGTCCTCCCTTTAATCCTGACCCATAAGCTCCTGTTCACCTTCTCATCCATCCTTAGGTGCAGCTCCATGCACTCCAGCTGCTCACTGACATAGAGGGTGACACCCCCTCCTCATCTCCCCTGCCTGTCCTTCCTGAAGAACCTGTATCCTTCCATTCCAACACTCCAGTCATTGGAGCCATCCCACCATGTCTCTGTGATACCAATAAGATCATAGTCTTGCAGGCATGTGCACATCTCTAACTCCTCATTTATTCCCTGTGTTATGTGCCTTTGCATAGAGGCATTTGAGTTGGGCCCCTGATGAAGCTGACTTACTGGTTGGGGTGGCTGGAATTCCTTCATGCTGCTCTTCGGGTGCTCTCCTGCTGATTTGTGATCCTTCTCTTGGCTCTGGGCATCTACTGCTGGCACTAGCATCAAACTGGTAGGAGTTGGATGGATTGAGGTTCCCCTCCTCTAGCAATTTTAGTTTAAAGCCCTCTTCACCAGCTTGGCAAGCCTGTGACTGAAGATCTTTTCCCCTCCTGTGACAGATGGACCCCATCAGCCCCCAGTAGATGAGGTTTCTCAAAGTGAGTCCAATGGTCTGAGTAGATGAACCCCTGGCTGTGGTACCAGCAGCCCTGTAACTGCTTTTTGACTCGCCAGATTTGACCGGCCCTCTCAAATCCCCTTCTTTTGACCAGGAGGACTGATGAAAAAATACCTGTGCTCCTGAGCCCTTTACTGCTGCCACCAGTGCTCTGTTATCCCTCCTGATACTTCTCAGACTTCTGGTTGTTATCACTGGTGCCCATGTGAAACAACAACAGCTGTATCAGGGGGCTGTATGAGGTTTGGTAGTTTCTCAGTGACATTCCTGTTAAAAGCCTGTGAAGCAACATACCTCTCCAGAGAGTGCATCAGGTTGGCAAATAGGTGCCTCTGTACCTCTCAGAAGAGAGTGACCTACTGCTATCACCCTTTGTCTTTTCTTAGTTGCATTGGTTGTTATTCGGGGAGCAGATTGGGCTGGCTTAGTCAGCTCCAGCATTTCTCCTGATGTGACACGTCTTTCCTCACCAGTCTGCAGACTGGTGAAGTGGTTCTGCAACGGCACACCTTGCTTCAGGGGAAGTCTCTCCCTCCTGCTGGTCCTTGCTATTGCAAGCTTCAATTTTTCTGTGTTATTGGCCCTACTCCCTTCAGTGTGTGCCGGTGGGGGAGTTTTTGGCTCTTTGGCCATGAGCTGTGGGTCCACTGTAGACTGTGTTCAATTTAACTCCATCTCAGCCTTCCTAATGTTATGCAGCCTTCTCACTGCCTCCTGTAGTTCAGCCACCTACTGCAGGAGGTCCTCCACCTAGGCACACCTTTTGCGTGCAGGTCTGCTCCCTGTCCCTGCCCCAGGAGAAAGGTCTAAGCAATTCCTGAAGTCTGAGCACAGCAGCCTCTCGCTTCAGCAGCTCTGTCTGGGTGAAGGCATTGGCCACTGCTGGGGTAGATCGTGCAGACGCCCCAGACAGAGCTGCAGTCTTTGCTCTCAGATAAAAGTCCACCACTGTACTTTGAAAGTCTGGTAGGATGAGTGCCCTTGACCAGTGCAGATTTGCCACAGAACAGTCCCAGTTGCTGGGTTATGTGTACTCCCAGTACTCCACTTAGACAGTGGAACAGCCCTCCTTTGAAAGGGGAGAAATCATCAGAAAGGACAGAGTAAACCCATCCTAAGGTAAACATGATCAAGTGATCATGGTTAATCAGGCTTCAGGTTTCAGCATGGCCCAGAACTTATGTTTCCTATATTCCTACATGAGATCTTATATTTCTTAGGCTTTCCTGAGGAGCAGCTGCAGTTCCCAGCTTCAAAAGCAGTGCAAAATATCCCAGGCGGATTGCCAGAAATAGAAAGACCGGTCACCAGTGGTATTCCCCAGGGGACGGTGTTGGGGCCCATCCTCTTTGATACCTTCATTGATAATTTGGATGAGGGAATTGAGTATACCCTCCATAAGTTTGCAGACAACACCAAGCTGGGGGGAAGTATTGATTTGCTGGAGGATAGGAAGGCCCTGCAGAGGGACCTGGACGGGTTAGATCCATGGGCAGAGGCCAGTGGGATGAGGTTCAACATGGCTAAGTGCCAGGTCCTGCACTTTGGCCACAACAACCCCATGCAAAGCTACAGGCTTGGTGCAGAGTGGCTTGAAAGCTGTGCAGAGGAAAAGGATCTGGGGGTGCTAGTCGATGCTCACCTGAACATGAGCTGACAGTGTGCTCAGGTGGCCAAGAAAGCCAACAGCATCCTGGCTTCTATTGGAATAGCATAGCCAGCAGGATTAGGGAGGTGATCGTTTCCCTGTACTATGCTCTGGTGAGGCCGCACTTCGAATACTGTCTTCAGTTTTGGGCCCCTCACTACAAGAAAGACATCGAGGCCATACAGCGTGTCAAGAGAAGGGCTATGAAGCTGGAAAAGGGCCTGGAACACAAGAACTATGAGGAGTGGCTGAGGGAACTGGGGTTGTTTAGTGTGGAGAAGAGGAGGCTCGGTGGTGACCTTATTGCTCTCTACAACTACCTCAAAGGAAGTGTTGGGGAGCTGGGGATTGGCCTCTTCTCACAGATAACTAGCGATAGGACTAGAGGGAATGGCCTTAAGTTGTGCCAGGGGTGGTTTAGGTTGGTAATTAGGAGAAATTCTTCTCTGAAAGAGTAGTCAAGCATTGGAACAAGTTGCCCAGGGATGTGGTGAAGTCACCATCCCTGGGAATGTTTAAGGAAAAGTTGGACATGGTGCTTAGGGACATGGTTTAGTGGGTGACATTGGTGGTAGGGGTATGGTTGGACCAGATGATCTTGGAGGTCTTTTCCAACCTTAGTGCTTCTACGATTCTATGATTCTTGTGTTGGGGGCCCCACCCTCCGAGTAAATTTCCCACTTTGTCATAACCACTGAATAAAAAGTTTGCTATTATTTTTATAACAAAAAGTCTTCTTTACAGTTCAGCTATGACTTAACATGACAAAATAAGCTAGTTATAAAATATGCCTCCTTATATTACAGAATATATACAAAACCAACCTATATGAGACAAATGAGTTTGATTTTTTTTTTAAGATAAATCTATACTGTGAAGTCATTCTGGTAATGAATATTCCACTATCACACCTGTACTCACATGTAATTAATAAAAAAGTCATGTGGAGTCAATGGAATATATATCTAGTGAGTTCCATGCAGTAAAATAATTTTTGACCACTTGCTATGTGAGAGCAAAATGCTGTCTATCAATGTATCGAAGCTGTCATCAGCATTGAGGAGTTCTCACACCTCAGTCAGGAATTATGTAACATCCATGAAAGACATAAGTGACAGCCAGATAGTTCAGGCTGGGAACTACACAGCTATTTGTAAGGTACCACAGCATTTAAGCTTCATTTTTCTCTTTCATTTTCTCAGTCTTACATTAAAGCTTTTGGGGAACTTCCATGATTTGAGTGTTGTATTTTATTCTATTTTTTTTAAATCCCCTGTTGATGTCAGGAAATGTAGAAAACCGGAAACAAAGGAAAAAAAAGAGGCATTGAATGCTTAGTTTCAGCTTTGCATATGCAATCAAATTAAATTAGTAACTGCAACTTTCCTAGTAATACAGTATAATATGTATTCCTCCACAGCTTAAGATCTTCATTCTGCAAATAACCAACTGTTGAGTCTAGAACTTACCCAACTGCCTAATTCCACTGCCATCAAACTAGCTACTTTTGATAACAGTACAATATGATGTTCAAAGCTTATTTATGTTTTTGTGTTTTTTTGTTTATTTGTTTGTTTCAGAAATATTAACAAGTCAGCTTGGGTCTTCTGTGGTTTTACTAAAGCATACACTGAAAGTCCCAGATACTGTGTATTATAAGAATGCTGTTCCTTTTCCCTGAAGCTTTAAATAGCTTTAAATATAAAGTGTTAGCTGCAGCATGAATAGCTTCTACAGTCCTACAGGCCTCCAAGCAGAAAGGACTAGCCAGAAGCTTGTGAACAGCTTCAGCATAAGGCTATAGTATACACCATATGTGGGAATGAGGATGTGCTAGCTCAAAAACTAGTGAGTAAACTATTATGGAAGAAAACAAATAAAGTGGAACTGCTGAGACTGACCACTGGGATAACCTCAAAACTCCTCCTCTTCCAAACCAGCTGTACATCCAACCCAGTCCCATCCATCTTCTGTTGTTTACAAGAGGAGATTCCTCTGCTCTGGGCATGTGACAAAAAATATAGCATGTAGAGAAGTGTCATGAAAGAACTGCAAAGAACACCACAGAATCACAGAATGTTAGGGATTGAAAGGGACCTTAAAAGATCATCTAGTCCAATCCCCCTGCCGGAGCAGGAACACCTAGATCACGTCACACAGGAATGTGTCCCGGTGGGTTTTGAATGTCTCCAGAAAAGGAGACTCCACAACCCCCCTGGGCAGCCTGTTCCAGTGTTCTGTCACCCTCACCATGAAAAAGTTTCTTCTCACATTTAAGCGGAACCTCCTATGTTCCAGCTTGCACCCACTACCCCTTTTCCTATCATTAGATGTCACCAAGAAGAGCCTGGTTCCTTCCTCCTGACACTCATCCTTTATATATTTATAAACATTAATAAGGTCACCCCTCAGTCTCCTCTTCTCCAAGCTAAAGAAACCCAGCTCCCTCAGCCTTTCCTCGTAAGGGAGATGCTCCACTCCCTTAATCATCCTCATGGCTCTGCGCTGGACTCTCTCAAGCAGTTCCCTGTCCTTCTTGAACTGAGGGACCCAGAACTGGACACAATATTCCAGATGTGGTCTTACCAGAGCAGAGTAGAGGGGGAGGAGAACCTCTCTCAACCTACTAACCACACCCTTTCTAATACATCCCAGGATGCCATTGACCTTCTTGGTCACAGGGGCACAGTGCTGGCTCATGGTCATCCCGCTGTCCACCAGGACCCCCAGGTCCTTCTCCCCTTCACTGCTCTCCAGCAGGGCAGTCCCCGACTTATACTGGTGGGTGGAGTTGTTCTCGCCCAGATGCAGGACTCTATACTTGTCCTTTTTATATTTAATTAAACTTCTCCCCGCTCAATTCTCCAACCTGTTGAGGTCCCACTGGATGGCAGCACAGTCTTCTGGCATGTCAGCCACTCCTCCCAGTTTAGTGTCATCAGCAAATTTGCTGACACTGCACTCTATTCATCAATGACTTGGATGAGGGAATATATTGAACAATATTCGTCCCAGTACTGACCCTCAAGGGACTCCACTAGATACAGGACTCCAAACTGACTCTATCCCATTGACCACAACCTTCTGGCTTCTTTCCTTCAGCCAGTTCACAGTCCACCTCACTACCCGATCATCCAGACCACCCTTCCTCAGTTTAGCTGCGAGGATGCTGTGGGAGACGGTGTTAAATGCTTTACTGAAATCAAGACAGACCATGTCCACTGCTTTTCCATCATCTATCCACCTGGTTATGTCTTCATAACAGAAAAATATGTCTGTTATGTCTTCATAACAGAAAAATATTTGCTAGGATTTTAATAACTCATGCAAATCACAAACAATGGAAGTAAAAAGGTAATCTTACTTTTTTTTTTTCTCCTTGAAGTAAACTAAAATCCATTACAATATTCCTTTTTATATAACAAAAACAAAAGTCAGTGGTATTCCACAGAATGACAGAATGGTTTAGGTCATCTAGGAGTCATCTGGCCCAACCCCCTGCTCAAGCAGGAACACCTAGAACAGGTTGCACAGGACTATGTCCAGGCAACCTTTAAATATTTCTAAGGAGGGGGACTCCAGAACCTTTCTAGGCAACATGTTATTTTGTCCAGTCATCTGCAGAGTAAAGAGGTGTTTTCTGATGTTCAGACAGAATCTCCTGTGTTTCAGTTTGTTCTCACTGCCTCCTGTCTCATCACTGGGCAACACTGAAAAAATCTTGTCCTCTTTGTACCTTCCCTTCAGGTACTCAAATACATTCATAAGATCCTCCTGAGCCATCTCTTCTCTAGGCTAAAAACTCGCAACTCTTTCAGCCTTACCTCCTATGAGTGATGATCCAGTCCCTTAATCACCTTCATGGCTGTTTGTTGGACTCTCCTGTAAAGCCACATTTCTCTTATACTGGAGAGCCCAGAACTGGACACACTACTTCAGGTGGGGACTAAACAGTAGTGATTACAGGGGAAGGATCATCTCCAGGGACATGTTGGCGATACTTTGCCTAATGAAGCCCATTCATAGCAGCAAGGGCACATTGCTGGCTCATGTTCAACTAGGTGACCACCAAGAACCCCAGTGTGTTTTCTGCAAAGCTGCTTTCCAGGTGGTCAGTGCCCAGCATGTACTGGTGCCTGGGGCTGTTCCTCCTCAGGTGCAGGACTTCCCCTTCTTGAACTATATGAGCTTCCTGTCAGCCCATTTCTCCAGATTGTCCAGGTCCCTCTGGATGGCGGCAAAACCCTCTGGTGTATCAGTCACTCCTCTAAGTTTTGTATCACCTGTAAAGTTGCTGAGAGTACACTCTGCCCCATCACCCAGATTGTTAATGAAGATGTTAAACAAAACCAGACTCAACAGGGACCCCTAGGGTACACTGCTAGTTGATGGCCTCCAACTAGACTATGCACTACTGATCACCATGCTCTGGGAACAGCTAGCTGTTAAGCCAGTTTTCAATCTACCTCACTGTCTGCCCATAGAGCTCATACACTCACAGCTTGTCTATGAAGATCATATAGGAGACAGTCCAGGAAGATAACAACCATGACTCTCCCCTCATCCACCAGGCCAGTCTTCTCAGTGCAGAAACTTGTTGGTCATCCATGACTTCCTCTTGCTGAAGCCATGCTGACTACTCCAGATGATTTTCTTCTCCTTCATGAGCCTGGAAATGGCTTCCAGAATTAGCAGCTCCATCGCCTTCCTCAGGATCAAAGTGAGGCTGGCCAACCTGAAGTTCTCTAGGTCCTCCTTCTTGCCCTTCTTGAACACAGGAGTGATATTTGCTTTCTTCCAGTCTTTGAGCACTTCTCCCAGTTACCATGATTGATCAAAGATTACTGACAGCGGCCTTGCAATGACATCTGCTACATCCCTCAGCACTCATAGGTGCATCCCATCAGAGCCAATATACTTCTGAAAGTCCAGTTTGCCTAAGTACTCCCTGATCTGACTCTCCTACTGCAAGGGTATATCTTCCTTGCTCCAGCCTTTCCCCAGGCTCTCTGGGAATCCTGAAGGCTGGTCTTGCTGGTAAAGACTGAGTCAAAGAATGCATTCAGTACATCAGCTTTTTCCTCGTCCTGTGTTACCAGGTCCCCCATCTCATTCAGCAATGGACCCACATATTTCCTAGTCTTCATTTTGTCACCAATGTACTTACAGAAGCTTTTCATGTTGTCTTTGGTGTCTCTGACCAGATTCAATTCCATTTGTGCTTTAGCTTTTTTAACTTCATCCCTTGGACAATGTCTCTGTATTCCTTCCAGTCCACCTTTCTTCCATCCTCTATAGGCTTTCTACTTGTGTTAGAGTTTCTCCAAGAGCTTGTTCATCCATGCAGGCTTTTTTGCCTGACTTCCTATTCATTGGGAAGGAGTACCCTTGAGCTTGGAGGAGGTGATCCTTAAATATTACCCAGATTTCTTGGGCCCCTCTTCTCTCCAGGGTATTATCCAACTGGACTCTTCAAAGAATATCCTTAAAGAGTGTGGTGGTTTTACTCAGCTGGGAAGCTGAGCTCCACTACAAGTGCTCTCTCACTTCCCCTCCTCAAACGGAAAGGGGGAAAAAATACGATGGAAGGGGCTCAAGGGTTGAGATAAGGACAGGGAGATCACTCAACGATTATCATCACGGTCAAAACAGACTCAGCACAGGGAGATTAATGTAATTTATTAACTATTACTAACAAGCTAGAGCAGTGAGAAACTAAAAACAAACTAAAAACACCTTCCCCCCACCCGCCCTCTCCTACCTCCACCCCACAAGTGGCGAAGGGGAACAGAACTGTGGTCAGTCTATGACACTTCGTAACTGCCGCTCCTTCACAGTCACTCTCTTCCCCTGCTCCAGCATGGGGTCCCTCCCACAAGATGCCGTTCTTCCCAAACTGATCTGTATTGGGTTTGTGAGGCAAGGTTTTGGTAGTGGGGGGCTGCAGGAGTGGCCTCTGTGAGAAGAATCCAGAAGCTGCCCCATGCTAGGTAACGGCCAGTTTCAGCTGGCTCCAAAGAAACCTGCTGCTGGCCAGCACTAAGCCAGTAAGTGATGTCTGTGCCTCTATGAGAGCAGATTTAAGAAAGGGAAAAAAACTGCTGGGGAACAGCTGCTGGGAGAGTAAGGAGTGAGAAACAGTCCTGCAGACACCAAGGTCAGTGCAGAAGGAGGGCAGGAGGTGCTCTAGGTGCTGCAGCTGAAGTTCCCCTGTGGCCTGTGGAGAGGCCCCTGGTGGAGCTGACTGTCCCCCTGCAGCCCATGGGTCCCACGGTAGAGCAGATATCCATGCTGCAGCCCGTGGAGGAGCCCCCGGTGGAGCAGGTGGATGTGGCCTGGAGAAGGCTGCGGACCATGGAGAGCCCCCGCAGGAGCAGCCCATGGAGAGGAGCCCACGCAGGAACAGGGAGTCTGGGGGGAGCTGTCGCCTGTGGGGGACCCATGTTGGAGCAGTTTGCTCCCAACAGATGGACCCCATGGTATGGACCCGTAATGGAGCAGTTCTTAAAGAACTGTTCGGTGCTGCCTTATCTAACATGGGGCAGCTTCTGGCCTCTTCTCACAGAGTCCACCCCTGCAGCCCCCTGCTACCAAAACCTTGCCACATAAACCCAACACACCTTTATGTACAAAGCAAGGATCTGGTCATCAAACATAAAAGAAGGCTTTGGAAGCATGAATCTAAATGAGAAGGCAAGTATGAGCTTGTGTCTACTAACTTTAGAAATCTTCTGATAGGTTGTTCTAAAAGTCTGAAGCTCAGCTCAAGACTTTCAGATTTGCAGTACTGCCATTACTTATCACTAATTTGAAACACTCCTCATTTGAAACACTCATTTGAACACTCCTCATTTGAAACACTCATTTGAAACAAAATTTGCAGCACTCCAGTCATGGGAGCCATCCACCACTACTCCGATTCCAATAAGGTCATAGCCCTGCAACTGTGCACACATCTGTAACTCATAATTTATTCTACATACTGTATGCCTTGGTACACAGGCATGTAAGAGAGGCACCCCAGTGTGTTGCATTCTTAAAAAGGGTCTGAGGGATTTCTGCAAAATGTTCCCTATAGGAACTTCCTTGCCTACAAGCAAGTGCTGGAGGTGATCCCACATTAAGACCCATTTAGTTGATTTTGTGATTCCCTCCCTGTCATACCACTGCATGCCCTTTGTTCACCGCTTCACAGGGCTGCTGGTTACTCTCTCCCTCCCATGTCATTCCTAGTTTAAAGCCTTCTTTTTGAGGTCAGCCATCCTTTTTCAGAAAATATCTTTTCTCAGTTTAGTGAGGTTGATCCTATCTCTGCCAAGCATTTTTTACTCCAAAGATTACCTTTGAGGAAAAAAAAAAGTTTTCCTTCACTTCATGTCAAGCCACTTTGAGCAATCTAAGCTATTTTCAATAAACCAAGATGTCAACCAGTTAACAGAAAAGGTAGGGGAAAAATTAAATAAGAATACCTGACCTCACAACTTTTTGTGACCATATTCCCTTTTGCTATGGAGGTACACTAATGTGAAAAGTTGTTACCAAAGCAGCACAATTAACCTCTCTCTATCTTGAGCTTCCAGAAGACATTTAGAAAGACTGTCCAGCCATTCCACAGGCTTGACCATTTGCTGTAAAACAAACATAGTCATTCATATGCAGAACATATCATTCATTTTGCAGATATTTAATGAGTTCTGCAAAATGAGTTACACTTGCGTTTATAGCTGTAATCATTTCTAACTCTGTTGAAACAAAAGTAACATTCCACAGAAAATTTAACTCTGTCTTAGTAAGAACTATTTAATTAGAAAGTTTTGACTTGCTGTCCTATATTTTGACTGTAGCCCATCAGGCATTCTGAAATTCTAAGCTACCCTACCTTTTATGATTAATAAAGTTAACTTGCCAAAAATCTTACATGACAAACTGTAAACAATAATAACGTGCATACATAGCTACTGACAGAAATATAATTTCTGTGCATTTTTAGTTAAGGATTTTTCAAAAACAAGGAAAAAAATCATTTTATCACCCAGTGTGTAGCTAAAAAATAATGCTCCCCAAATTAAAACCTCAAAAACCCTTGAAGTGCCACAAACACCGGGAAACACAATCTTAATGAGAACCATTGTGCAATCTTGTTTCCTTTTATAAAGTTGAAATGAGAAGTTTACAAATGCCTTCTGTTTCCAAAATGGTTTTGCCTTATGCTTCCCATGCAGATTGCTCTCTACTCTAAAAATCATGTCTGGAAAAATTTGGACAGACATGCTTAATTCTGCAACTGTATCAAATGAATTCAGCCTGATAATTCCTTTTTATGCACAAAAAAAACACCACTAACAAGAACAAAATCATTTTAAATTGCATGTAAGAACTTTTTCTGAGGAGTCTTAAAGTTCCATTAGGTCTTGCAAAAGGGTACTGCCTTCATTATACTTGAAAAGCATTCTGCCTAAAAAGTATTCGCTCTCTTTAGAATGTATAGAAAGATGGTGTGAATAATTTGGCTATTTTTCTATTCCGCTCTCCAGCTTCTCCTTTTATTTCTTAACCATTTATATCAAGGTTTTAACAATATTGTTTTTCCACTGATAGAAAATTTCAAACAACATTTAGTTTGAAACAAGAATGCCTGATAAAAACTTGAAGAAAAATTATCTTCATTGATTTTACCTACTCAGTCAATCATCTTCTGCTAGTGTTGAGACATATTTTAGTTATGATTTAAAACTTTTCTTTTTTTTTTGGTCAGGTTTCTTAAAGACCAAAGGGGCTTTCTCAATTTAAACCTCTAATCTGAAGTTTCAGGTTTCTACTATATATAATCATGAGTTAACAAAATGGCCATGGCTCTTTTTCCTTTCTTATGGATAACTGTAGCAAAACTTTTTACATGTCAATCATCACTTAACTGTCCTTCCCCTAATGTATAATAATTCTTTGTCTTTTGACCAAAACAAAAATACTTACATCTGTGATACTAATTAGCTTTGGGGAGCAATCCTAGTTCTAAATAATACTGTCACAACACAAGGTCCTGTCTCCCCTGACTGAACTGAGTTGCATTTCAGCTCCTGGGCAGCTGTACTTCTCCATAGGCAGAATTTTACTGTCTTATTCTGATAAAGACATTTAAATCATGTGATCTGTGAGGTTGTATCAAACAGCATTTTCTAAATTCTTTCATGACTAGAAACTTTCAGGAGAGACCACTGAATTCAGAAAATGTTCCTACAGGCGTCACTGAATTACTTCGTATTTGCGGAAGAAGGACATTTTCCCCACCTTCTCTATCTCAGTTACACAAGGGAATAACAACTCTTAAAGTATTTAATTTAAATATCATTAATGAACAGTTTCAGAGACTTAGGTATTAGTGTATAATGTTATATAAATTATTTTCCCTCTGAACTTCCCCCACTCAATTCCACTCTGCTCTTCTCCCCTCCTATTAAGTGAAGGAATGCTTTCTTCTTCACTATTAAATAGAAAAATCAATTATTTTTTTTTCTTTCCATTCTCCGCTCGCTTTTTCTTATATCTCCCACAGTTTTGTTCCCCTCCCTCCAGGTCTTTCCTGCCCTGTCTCCCTTTGATTCCCCTTCTCTCTTCTCTCCTTTTTCAGAGGCTTTCATGTATGCGAGATGAACATTCAGTACAATGCAGTGCAGTTCAGTGAACAAGTGTAGCTGCAAGGATATTTCTTTGAACAAACAGGAGGATGGTTTACAATACCTCTGCCCTTCTCTAAATCACTCTCATAGCTGCCATCTCATCTCCTGTTCTAATTATCATCCCTCCTATCATCTGTTCTTCCTTATCCTCTTTTCTTGGCCTTTCTTCTCACCTTCCTGTCTTTACTCAATCATCTCATCCCTGGTCTCTCTCCTTGCCTCCTCCTCTGCTGGCTCAATCCAAACTGCCTCTTCCCATTAATGCAAAGTATTCTCTCCACGTCTATTACATGGGACATGTTGTTCAGATTGTGGAGGCAAAAATTCCTGTAGCCCACTGGATGCTGCCTTGTAAGTCAGCATAAACCTTTAGAGACTTTCTCAAAACAAACATGGTGCAAGAACATTAACACAGGAATCAAATACATGCAAAGCATAAACAACAAGCTTATTCATGGGGCACGAAGTTTAGTATTTGAGAGTGTTACTACTGAAACAGACAGTAGAAGTATCCATTAATGGGACTAGATCTTCATATGAGGTGTTGTTGCCTGTTACACTAGAAACAATATTAGTATCTTTTATATCTCAGGAGATAGTGAAACCATCAAAAAACACAAAGGTATTTGCTTAATGCTTATCTTTACTGTGATAAGCATTCTGGAGAACACACTTTTTTTTTTTTCCTCCGGAGAAAAACCTGTTAAGTTCTTGCATTTCATAAAATCTACTCTTACCTTCTAGAGAGGTGACTAGATGAAAGAAGCAGATCATCCAGAGCCAACCCATTCCGAACACTCTTCTTGCATTGATGCCAGCATTAGAATCCATGAAGATTCTCTGTAGTTTCCACCATCTCTAATAGACACTCACTACTCCCTTGAAATGTTCGGAGGTTGCTTGAAGTGTTTCAGTATCAAAGCATAGGCCTTCACACAGTAATACTGGTTGAGGAAAGAGAGAAGGTGGAAACAGAAATGAGGTCACAACAATACAGACCTGGCAGTTTTTATACACCTACTCTATCATTTACTACTTCAGAACTATAGGTGAGGAGAGTAGCAAAGACCCAATATGTACCATATTTCCATAGCATTCAGTCCCAGTTGTTTTGTACACTGCCAGTGAACATAAAATCTGAGACATTCATGGCATCAGTGAGAGTGGGGTTCCCAGATCAATGTTAATCTCTCACACAGTATAGGCTGCATTAAGTCCTGACCGTTTGCATCTTTGGCAACATCCTTTGGAAGGTCTCTATTCCAATTCCCTTGCATCGTTTCCAAATTCTGTCTCTTATAATTACATTTCGCTTTTGACAGTAGCCGTGACAGGAGAGTTTTCACCATTTGTGAGAATACGAATCTGCACTGCTGACACACTTTTACGCTTAAAGTAACTACATTTCAGATTCAGACAATTGTCCCTGTAAAGATTTTGCTGCACCACACTACAGAAGCTGGACAGTACTATTCCCACAAACGTGTTGCAGGTGAGGAAGCAAACACTGTGATTTTTAAGGTCGAACAGGGAGTCTGCATTACTGCCAAGAAAAGAACACAAGTCCAAATTTATTATCTAAGAAAAAAAAATAAAAGAAAGAAAAAAACCAACCACACCACTAATAAGAAACTGACATCAGGGCCACTGTCGCAGTTTGGGAACAGCACAGAGCCTAACCCAGGACTACATTAAATCAATCCAATACAATAATTTTGCTAAGGAAGGTGTTTCTGGCCTCATCTGCCCAATTCTCAGCCCACAAAAGAAACAGCATGGTAGTGTGAAGGTTACATGCAAAGAACAGTATGTTTTTTTTCTTTATGTGCTCTTTGTGCAGAGCACTGAAGACACTTCAGGGGGACACTGAAGCGTGGCTAAGGAGAAAAAAAATTGTCTCAGGCAATATAGAGAAGAAATGGCTCAGTAATTTGGCTGAAATAGGGGACAGAAGAGCTGTAATTTAAAGGGACAGCCTCACTGCAATTATCTGAAAACCCAGCAAAAGGAAAATTGAGCAATTTTAGAGTAGCATAGAACAAGCAGCCTGGGAAGTATGAGATGAGGCAATGGAGTGGAATTTCATTTGCTTTGCTAAAGAGGGGCAGAAATTACTGGACAAAATGGGATAGATCTGTCTTACACTGTCCCTGATGAGAACCTTAAAAAATAAAAATAAAAAAAAGTCAGTTAAACATGACTGAGGAAAAATGAAGATTAAAAAAGAGGATAGCAGTAATACAGGTATCAGTTTAGGAAAGATGTAGACAGCACAGATGAAAAACACCACACATGAAACTGAAAAGGAGAAAATTTCAGGCTGAATGATCAGCATACCTTTTCTTACAGAAAGAAGCATATAGCAGCATTCTCCAGGTAAAGGGCTGAAGACTATTGCTTGAGACAAGAAGGGATCTGGGGGTGCTAATCAACAAGAGGTTCAACACAAGTCAGCAGTGTGCCCTGGCAGCCAAGAGGGCAAAATATTTTTTGGTGCCTTTAACATAACATAGCCAGCCAATCTACAACAGGCATCTGCTTTATTTAATGCTGGTGCATCCTCACCTAGAATATTGCATGCAGTTCTGAGCTCCACAATACAAAAAGGATATTAAGATACTTGAAAGCATCCAGAAGAGGTTAACAAAGCAGGTAAAAGGATTGGAAAGCATGTCCTATGAGGAGAAGCTGAGGGCACTTGAGTTGTCTAGTTTGGATTAAAGGAGGCTAAGAGGTGACCCTGTTGCTCTCTACAACTGCCTGAGCTGGGGAAGTAGAGAGGGAGGTGCCAGTCTCTTCTCCTTGGCAACCAATAATAAGGCATGCAAGAATGACACAAAGCTGAGCCAGGGGAGGTTCAGACTGGATATTAGGAAAAAATTCTTTACCATAAAGGTGGTCAAATACTGGAACAGGCTTCTTAGCGAGTTGTTGATGCCCCATGGATGTCAGTGTTCAAGAAGCATTAAGATAACACCTTAAATAACAATTTTAACTTTTGGTTAGCCCTGAAGCTGTCAGGCAGTTATATTAGATGATCTTTGTAGGTCCCTTCCAACTGAACTATTCTATTCTACTCCATTTCTTGGAATTTCTGAAAATCATAAAGCATTTGAAGAGTATAACAGCTCCTGAGGATCCAAATGTCTTTTAATGATTCAGCCCTATAAAACACTGAAGATTTCAAGCAGTAAAAAAAGACCAGCTATATATTGCCCATCCTGTACCTAAATGGTGCCAAGCGTGAAGTATTTCATGCAAACAGTATCCCTGCAGCACTTTCTTTATGAAGATAAAGGATTCCCACAAAGTTCAAGCACTGTCAATGATGACACCTGAAAAGCCACAAGGCACTACTGTTGCTGAACTGGCTAGCATTGATTACAAATTCTCTTCCATCATTGCATGTTTTTCCCTGAACGGAAGTGGATTTGTGTAGTCACTTATCCTGCAGTACCCCAATGACATATGTCTTGAGTCTTGACGACGTGGTCATGCAAATGGCCCATCTAGGAGGGATTTCCTCAGAAACGACTGTTTTTTCTTCTGGGTTTATCTGACCCTCTGAGACTTATGAAGAACAGTAACAACTAGAGATACTGTACTGTTTCACCACTGGCCACAGGTTCTACTGAATCTAAGCTTTGAAGAAAAATCATAGAATCATAGAATCATAGAATATCCTGAGTTGGAAGGGACCCATAAGGATCATCAAGTCCAACTCCTGGCACCACACAGGTCTGCCCAAAAGTTTAGACCATGTGACTAAGTGCACCTCACTTTCTAGTCCTTTTGACTAAACCCATAAATCACAGACCTTCACTGAAGTATAGCCCAGCTTAGTAGGTGGACAACTTGTAACCACAGATCAGTAAACAGTACACAGTGCCACTCTAACAGTCATCACCTACAAAACCTGCATAAAAATAGCAGTTAAATACACACCTGAACCATGCTTCTATCTGGGTTCTACAGGATGAATTTGGACATGCCTTTAGTATTAAGAAAAAAGCAAGATTGTTCAAGCATTTCAAAAGCCCTCTAAAGAAGAGATGAAGGCCTGATAGGTTCTTCCTCTCCAGAAATGGAATGTATCTGCTTCTTCGAGCTCTTTATTTCACACAAAGTAAAAGACCAAAACAGAGGCAGCAGGGAGAACTGCCAGTCCTATAGTCCCCAATTACTACAGGGGACCTAAGGGTCAGTTTCATTATTCCATTTTATGAAAGCTGACAGGAGTTTGATCCACTACTCCGAAGGGGTTATCATCCTGCATTACTTTGCAGAAATCCCACCTCTAATATTGGTCCAAGTACCTTATTCACTGGAGCCAAATGTAAACAACGGGTCTGTCAACACAGTGAAGGAACTGTCCATTCTTAATCTACAGTTTTTTTCTTGACAGTCTTCCTTACTGGAAGAACACATATGTTTTCAGATGAGCAGTCAGCAGAATAACTATTCTTCATGATTTAGTGCAAACCATGTTTCAGAACACAAGAATGAACACTGAAGCAGATCAACAGTCTATCTAACACAATTTTCTATGTGCCTCCAGTGGCAGGTAGAGATTTAGAGCCAGCTTGCAAGCTTGGCCTCTCTCTGTTGCATTCAGCTACTACCTCTCCAGCATCTACAAAACTACAGTTGCTAAAGGGTAGACCCCAATCCATTCCTTCTAATATATCTTTATGAATTTATGTAATCCCAATTTTGAAAACTTGCTGATACTCTGCACACACTTCTATGGCAACAGAAAATGTATCTATCCCTTTGCAACAAACTACTTTTATGTATTTTAAATTGATCTACCAATAGGAGCTGAGAACCTAACAACGCAAGATTTTTTTACTGTTCCCATTCTTCCTAACTGTCCCAAGAGCTTTTCTAGATTATCTTGTTTTGTCCCACTGGAAAAATGCTTCTTCCTTGTTTGTGATTAACTGACTCCTCTAAGCTGGTATCACAGCAGAAATCGTTATATAAGCATAACTTCCCTCTGCTACACTTTATTCAACAAATGTCCCTCATAATTGTCATACTTCTTCTACATGAAAAGCATCTAGACGCAAAGGAAATGCGCCTTCAAAAATTCTTCAGGGTAGAGCAAATACCTTAAAAATTTTGGTAGCAGTCTTTTATCCTTTTGCACATTTTGCACTGTGACTCATAACAGCATAATATTATCTCTCGGTGAGGAGAGATAAATGAGCACAAACATGGAGAGTCAATAAACTACTGCATCAATTAATGTATAGTACACACACCGATTCATCATGTTTAGGTAGAGAAGAGTACAAGAAGTGGCGTTAACACTTCTTCCCATTCGTGTAAAATGGGAAATCATGATAGTATCATACATCAAGTCAGAGGCCTTTCCCTCCACCCCCACGTCTCTCTTACTATAACTGCTTCTTTGACACAGAGATGCCCTTGTGCCTATGGTCATGCACCTCACTAGGAAAAATCTTATCCATCCAGCTCACAATGCTGTTGTGAAAAGCTGTCAATTTTTCACAACTGTGTTGCCTGTGCAACACCTTGTGCATGACATAATACTGTTTACCTTTGTTCTTTGACCATAATTACAGTAACTGCTATTCATGAAAATCTTTCTACATTTCAAACAGGAAATGAATAGGGGTACAGCAACACATCATTCATCACCCAGGGTTTTAGTATTTTGAAATTAAATGTGATTTTCTACAAAAGTCATCACTGGTGCACATATAGCAGCACAGAGATGTTTAATTCAATTTATAAATCATTTCAATAGTTCTTATATATCATTTTATCCTCTATTACTTTTCGAGATTATTTTGATGACACCAAAGTACTTTTAAAATATCTGACAGGAGAATGGAATTTGTTACAGACCCTTGTGGGGTTTTAATCATACATGCAATTTATTAATTTACTTTGGAGATAACCGTTCTAGGTGTTAATGTATAACTAATCTTGAAATTCTTTCTCAACAATGTATACAATGAAATATTTCCTCTAGCTGGTTTGATCAAGCCTATAAAACCAGCTAGAAGGTTTCACCTCAATCTGCAATGGAATGGGGCTGTGTCTACATCTTTTGGGATTCTTTAGTTTACAACAAGAATCCAAAGGTTGATTTTGAACGCTATCCATTGAAATATCAGTAGTCTTGAAGCTGAATTTCCATGCTCTGACTATACATTTCCTAGGTGGATCCAATCCAAGAACTTTCATAGCCCTTAAAGTAAATGGATTTATTTTTTTTTTTTATTAAGCCCTTGAGGCTTGGATTCACCTCATCAAATTGGATGCACAAATTACAAGCATCATTCCTCAAACAATATCTAGAGTAAGCAGACTGAGCTCAAAGATCTTTATTAGATATCTAATATGTCCACTAAATAAAAAGGGAGCTATGCATAGCTCAACTCTCCCCAGCAGGCTGCTCAACCTAAAGTTATCTGGGGAGTTATCTGTGAAGTCTTGCAACCTGTCCTGTACACAGAATAGACATATTACATATTTCTTTAGCTAACCACAGTGCTTTCCTTCAAACCTCTCTCCTCTGCTTACCTGGCTAGGTATATGCATCACAGCTTTGCTTGTCACCCTTCTTTTTCTTCCTGACCAAAATTCATTCACCTCTGCCCTGTCTTTCCTCAAATTCTCACAATGCCTCCCCATTATGTTTCTATCATGCTTTACAAGATGGACACTGACCTCTTGATATTATTGCAATTTTAAAAAATAGTAATAAGATTTCCCTAATTAAAGATACAAAAGCAGCTCCTTTCTTTGCTTACTAGTTACTTGAATTATATGCACGTTAAATACCACAAAATGTATTTTAAAGCTCCTGAATAAAATCTCTTACCACCTCACAGGATCTGACTTGATGATTTTGGAGTGATTCATGAGTGCCTCGTGCCATTCATGGGCTTTTAAAGAAACACTGGTAATCATACTCAAGTTTCTAACACTAACACCTGGAAGCAAAGCTCCAGCTTTGGTCTTTTAAACACATTATAGAGTGAAAATTAAGAAACACTTTCTTGTGCACATTATCCTTCACTTGTCTGATACAAACTTTCCTAAAAATAACAGGAATTGCAAAAGCATAGAGGTTATTCCATTTAGTTTTTACTCAGTAAATAAAGGAGACTGTAGAAAGAAGAGAGATAACAGCTGAATAAATAAGTATAATTTTGCTCTGCTCATCTCAAATTTTACCCTGTTTTTCTGGAAACTTCTTGCAATACAACTATGCACAGAGCCTTGCAATACACTTCCATCTATGTGGAAATAAACATTATTTTTTTTTCAATTTCAGGTGTGATTTACCTTTTATAGGTATAACTTTATCTGTATAAAAGCAGGATGATTTTCAGCTTTTAAAGAATAGAATTAAACCTTTCTTAAGCACTGTGTAAAAGGTTGTATTTCCAAGATCTTAAACAAAGCATTTTATGTTTAAGGGATTTGACTTAAGTAACCCTGAGGGTGGCCATATGTACTGGCTCTGGCTGGGATGGAGTTAACTTTCCCTGCAGTGGCCCATATATATTGCAGTGCTCTGCACTTGTAGCTAGAACAGCACTGGTATCACACTAGTGTTTTGTCCATTGCTGAGCAATACTGGCACAACATCAAGACTACCTCCAACCCACCCCCGAGAGCCAGCAGGCTGGCAGTGGGCAAGAGGTGGTGCGGGGACATCTCCAGGGCAGTTGACCTAAACTGACCAAAGAGATATCCCGTACCATATGATGTCACACTAGCAATAAAAAGTGGGAAATGGGAAGGAGAGAGGGTGCTCTCATTATGAAGATGTCTGTCCTCCCTAACAATGGCTACGTGTATTGAGGCCCTGCTTCCTAGGATGTGTCCGAACATCATTTGTTGATGGGAAGTAGAGAATGTATTTTCTTCCTCTATCTGTGCTTCCGCACAGCTTTTTTTCTTCCCCCCACCCCCCCCCCCCCCCCCCCCCCTTCCTTTTCCCTTTAACTAAATTATTCTTATCTAAACCTGGGAGCTTTTTTATTTCTTTTTTTTTTTTTCCAACATACTTTCTTCTTCCCCTCTTCTGAGGAGGACAGGTAGTAAGAGAGCGGTTGTGGTAGAGTTTAGCTGTTCAGACAGGTAATACCACACCACATCATCAACTTCTAGATGAAAAAATTCTATGGTAGTTAAAATTCTTTGAAAATTGAAATTTCCTTCTTGTGTAATACTGGCACTAACTAAGTTTATTTAAATACCTGAAGTTTCACAGTAATTTTAGGGTAGTGACACCTACAGTTTATAAGGACTAGTTTGAAAAAAGTCACGGAAAATGATGCATACTATTTTGTCATTGGAAAAAAAAAAAGGAAAAACATTTTTCACAAGCAATATTCAAGCAAAGGATGTCTGACATAAAGAGTATGTCCCTAAAATCACTTTCTCATCTTTTAAGCGGTGCTGATCTTGCTTCTTTTGCACCTTAAATTAATGTGATTGTTAATGGATGGAAAAATATAATCAAGGTGCCAAGCACAGTGTTAGCAATGGTAAGACAAGCAATCGCACAAATCAGGCAAATAACCTTGACATTTGCTTCCCAAGTCTGGGAGATCATCTGCAAATCTGCATGGACAAACTAGGCACAGAGCTGCAGAAGGGTCTTAACGGCACTGTCAGGATGCTGTAAAAGAAATCAAGGCCCTGAAAGATTGGGTGGGGGGAAAATGGTGGTCTTATAAAAGTAAGATATGGACAATGGAAGCTTACAAGCCTAAGAAAATGAATATTTTATACTAACGTTCTCTTCCATTTTAAGTTAAGAGTATTTCCAACCATGTAAGGCCACACATGAACCAAGATCTATGTATAAACACTTAAAACATCGCAATGGGGAGGGAGAAAAAAAAAAGAGAGAATATCTTTCTTTTTAAGAAAACTTCTAACTTTTAACTTTTTAACTGTTAAACTGTTTAATTCTTTTTAACTGTTATTTGTGGACAAAAGTTTGCAAAGCCCTTTAGTAAGGATTAAGATTTTTTTTTTATCTGCAGTAAAGACTTTTTAAAAATATATTTACTGTCTTCATCTCTGATTTTGCTTTTGACTTTATTAGGGTTTTACAGCAAGGAGAATTTGGCATAAGCAGAAAATGCATGCTATTCACATTCACAGTATTCAAATGTATGTATGTTGTTCATTAGGAGACAGCAGCAGCACTGACAGCTGGTAAAATAAAAAAAAATAATTTAAAAAAAAACATTAGTCTTCTATGGGAATTCCTTCCATTTGAAATTGCCTTTCATTCCATGAGAGAAACTGACATTTCAAAATTGACTACAGAAAGAACTAATAATATTAAAACATCCTCATTTAAGTGCTGCTCTCTTTATCAACCTAAAAAAAAACCTCTCCTTTCTTGCTCAAAGGATGCAATTTTGGGTTTTCAGATAACATGCTTAATGATTTAAGTGTTGATTATAACTACTTTATCCATTTTAATCAGCCTTGTTCTGTCATATAGCTTGGCTCTCAAAGCGTTGGCTGCAAGCATTTTCAGATAGAGGCTACTTTTACTTTTAAAAACTATTTAATTATTAGCACTATTTATCACTGGTTTTATTCATCTTAAGAGAAGCAAGCACAGAATGGTTCTCTGCAAAACACAAGACAACAGAAGCACTGAAGCATAATCACATCACTCATCTTTTTTTTGTTGCCCTGATCTTGCCATCCAAACCTTAGTCCCCAGCCACACTCCATGCAATTGTTTACCAGCTAGCTTCCATCCAGTTATACCCCATATCTCCTATTGCAAAGATCAGTTTTCTAGTTCTAGGATATGGAACTGGGGATTAAAAATTATCTTCAGTCATGCTGATTCACTTAAATGCTGCTGACTGCACCAACAGGTTGTACAATATACAGGCTTTAGTTGCAACATGTCAATTAGAGTGTTGGATGTGGAAAACCTATGCACAAAACTATGGGGGAGAGGGAAAACAGCTCAAAGAAGAGTTAGTTCCACGATGCATCTTCCATGCTTATTTGACCACCATTTGTCAAGATAGGAATTTGGTCTATTCCACCATTAGTATGAACCTCACACTCCCATCAGGCAGTAAAGCACTACAAAATAATGCTATACTGCACTGATCACACTCAACACTACTGTACACGAAAACTAACTTTAATCTATGTCTAACCATTTTTGGATTAGGTGTATGGCACTCTGCAGTAACATGCAAACAGAGATCTATCTTGGTAGCAATCCCTCAAGGAAATGTAAGAGCACAGAGCCAGGGATTGTGAAAACTAGAACTTATTCTGGGAATAAGAAAATTGCTGATTTCTCCTGTTTTTCCTCTCTCCAGTTCCAGCTTCTATATCCAGAATCTTCAGACTTAGTCCCCTTCTCTCATGGTATGTTGGTCTTACTATTAAAGTGACTGAAACCAGCAGCAAGAACAGAGAATATAACAGTCCCATTCAACTTCAAAAACATCTTATTTTTACACTATTTTTTTAAATCTTTATCAATTATATGTAGATATTTATTTAGAGGATAACAGTAATGATTTATGCAAGTTCAGAGCTCAGACTAGGCCCCTACTTTGATTTTGTCAATCTGGTTACCCAAACTTGGCTCTTGTTTAGGAGACAGCTGAGGCAGTGAGGCAGAAGGCAGTTCAGAGAGCAGTGAGGCAGAAACAGCAGCTTGAAGAGATCTAGATTGTAAAGAAGAGAGAGATGACCTGGAAGGGAATGACTGGGTGGAACGATTAGATGAGCTGAATGCAGCATTCCAGGGAGCCCATGTGCAGCGAAGGCAGGTTAGAAAGCCCCATCAAAAACATGAACTTGCCACTGGCACAGCCTGAAGAGCAACCAAGTCCATTGCCAGGTCCTTCCCTCGTCTTCCTCCATCCTGCATTTCCAGCTCATTGTTTCCATACTTAGGAAATGGGAACATTACATGCCACTAATACTTAATGAAAATAGGAAAGTCTTAAGAGGAAAAGGGAAGGCCAAGTGGATTATGGTAGAAAGATATTTCAGACTCATAAGATTTCTTTCTAATTACATTTGTACTATTTTTAGTGCCAGAGATGAAAGCAATAACATATAAGCCTCAGAGCTCATCCTCCCTCCTCTGTGTCTTAAATGCTTACTTATATTTCACTGTGGATGTTGGGGCTCATTATTCTTATTAACAACCACGTTCAATAACAAAACCAAAGGACAACACCCGAAGTGAAACAAGGACAATGCACCACTTCCTTTCCTTGGATACTGGTCTCAACTGTAACACAGCAGATCCAAGACACATTTTCTGACATGAAGGTTGACTCCCTCCCCAATTGCCAGAGAGAGTGTAATAATAAGAACTAAATAGGTAGTTAGTCACTATTTTGGTTCCCTGAGTTGCAGGAACCTTCAGCTGTCTGAGACTATCCAGAGCCACTTCTAATTAAGGATGGGTAAATTTATCCATGAGGAACATGCAATTTTTAACATGATTCCTCTAGCCAACATTAGGATGACTTTTGACTGAAACAAGGAACACAAGTCATGTATCATTCCTATTATGTTATTTCACCAAATGTATTTCTAGTACATAGCCCGGGGCCCTGAGCAAACAGGTGCTATAGTAAAGCACCGAAAGAAAACTGATTACTCCTCAGCATCTGACTCCCAGATCTGTGTGTCACAGAAGAACACAACACCAAGATGCATGCAAACTACAGAAAACTCCCTCTGTCAAGTCTCTGTTTATCTGCTAGATCTGAACAGACCACTGACCTATACTCAGGTCAGAAGAATTTGTTGTCAAATCATGTTGTAGTACCGAGCCTCTGCCAACTCCCAATGCAGAAGTATGCTTAGAGAAGGATATGAGGAGAAGGCCACTGGGATGCTCTCTGTGCTAGTAATTAAATGATCATTCCTCAAGAGAATTATTCCAGTCCTGATATTACAGTGATGGCAGTGATAACTGCTGGGGTGACTGCCCCTTTATAAACATAAGTCACTGAAAAGTGAAAATGCATTCCCATTGCTACTGGCACCAGCTCAAAGCCTACTGACATTAGAAAGAGAAGGAACTGTCTCAGAGAAAATTGCAAGCAAGTATCCCAGTCCAGCTGTGTTTCCATCAGCAATTCTTCCTGGTTCAAAGCCAGGAAGGAGTAAGTCCAAATATTTTCCCTGGTGCAGAAGATATTTCTGATCCTGCTTACTGGGATCAAATTGAGTCAAGCTGTGTGTAAAGCAACATTTAGAAGTTCAATTTTTATAAATAGTCCAAACCTTGAATTTCCAAACTGGAGTTATTCAAATCCTATCCAGAGGTCTCCACAGCAAGATCTCTCTTGTGATGTTCCATACCCTTCTTAAAGAATTGTTAGGAAGATAAAATAGTTCTGCCAAGGAACCCTAGTTCCATGTGTAGACATCCTCAGGATCTGCGGAAACCTGTTGTAAGCATGATGCTAAGAGCCCCACACAAGCGTCTGCATCCCACACAGTGCCTCTGAAGTGGTCAGCTGGGCCAAATACATTCATATCATGTGTGTGTTTTATATTAAGTGGGAGAGAGATTAGGTCATTTAAGGAAGTTTTGAAAGCTATATAGAACTTGGTGGAACATCAGTGTGCCCCATTTTACCTTTCAAAATCAAAAGCTTGCTAAAACAGAAATAAATTAGACAGAGCTAGCAGTACTCAGTCTCTACCTTCTAGGGTTTAATTATATGATTTAGACACACACAATATTTTCCAGAGACACGGCACAGAGAAAAGCTGCATTTGGAAACTCCAGATTCAGCAGAGGATTCATTTACATGGCAAGCCTAGGGGGGGAAAAAAAAGTCTGTCTGAAAATGAAGTCATGCATGTTTCAATCCACAGGTCTGGACAGGACAGAATTTCCATCCTGAGGTGAACCAAGACCTTAAGGATCTAGCCTTCACATGACTAGTTTTCAGACTGGATAGGCTGTGTTCTGACACTATCCAGCATCTTGTCTAGTCCCAGAAAAGCACTTTTATTCTCCTCTTTAACTGTTGTTGTGTGCATGTATGTGAACACAGACGCATGTGCGCACACGTGCATGTGAAACATTTGAATACAAATTTCCTTGACAAACAAGCCCTGAGTAGCAGAATGCAGAGGGGCTTCTGGAAACATGGCAAACTGAAAACAGTGACTATCACATGTCAGAGCACAGTGGCTGACATGAGAAATTAGGGAGTTTTTATCATTTTAGGGGTCTGCATGCCTAGTACAATTGTCAACAGAGAGAGAGTTTTCTGCTATACAACAACTACAGAATTAAATGCTAAATCTCCACAAGTTATACTTGTATACATCCCCTGAAGTCCATGACATTGCCTGATTGCCGTAGAGAGCAAATATGGAAGAAGAGGGATGTCTGGCACAAATCTCAATAGACAGATGCTTAATGATAAAGTTGCAAAAACATGGAAACTTGCTGAATTTCTTAGTAGCTGGAATTAGTAGCCGAGTTAGTAGCAGGAAAAAGTATGTTAGCTGTATTGCTGTAAGATGATATACAGCTTTCTTACAAAACAGAAATTTTCCTTTTTTAGACAGTAAGACATAGTAGTAACATAATATTAAAGTAGGTTTAAGAAAAAAAAAAAGACAAAATTATAGCAGGATCATCGGTTTTCTCCTAAAGCTTTAACCATCTTTTCTCTTCATACAAAAGAGTCTTTTGGCCTTTTGAAAAAAAAAATCATTGTATGTTTATGAAAGAAAGCACTCTATCTGATATATTCTTCACAAACACTCTCCCACAATAGCACCCTTTATGGTGACACTGCCAACCTTTTTGGTTGTTAAACTACATTATATAGGTCTAGCTTGACCATAAGTACCAGTTTCTACTTCTTCCATCTTCTATTGCTTGTGTATGCATTAACCATATATAAATATGGCCACAAAAATGAGTAGTAAACTGTGAAACCTTAACAGTGCACTAAATGTACTTTACACTAATTTTCAGGGACTTTCTCCCACAGGAGCTACTAAGGCATAATGCACGCATAACAAGGAAAAGCAGGTTATGGGGGAAGCAGACGTAGATGGGAAGCATTCCTGATGCCAGAGAAAGAGCATGCGCAAGTCTCAACAATGCAGGGGAAGAATGAGTCGGCCACAAAGCAACTCTATATTAATGGTGGTACACAAAATAAGGGTTGAGAAACCATACTGATCTCTTATATGATTCTCTGCTTATGGCACATGCTGTACTACAGGGGGAAAGGGGAAAAACACCTACACCTGGTCACAAAAAGGACTGTATGCAGTGAATTTGTATAGGCACAAAGAAGACAATTCTCAGTTGACTGAGGTATCAGCTCTCTTGTCAAACACATAGCCTACAGGAGCAAGGCATACTGGAGAATAAGCAGCTGTCTCCTTGGGAAGACTAGCTGCCTCTCCCCAAAACAGCATTTACATCATGTCTGTGGGTCTGCCTGCAAGTGAAATACAGAAGGTGAAGTCAGTAGCAGCCTTGGTCAAAACAAAAGAGACATTTCTTGCCCAATCCCCTCTAAAAACAGTGTCTATAACCCATGCTGTTCTTGCCACAGTTAATAGTGTGGAAGAGCTGAGAACCTCAGAACAAAGCAAGAAAACAAGTCTTTCTGCATGGTTTCAGTGATTATAGAGGATAAAATCTTATTTCATACAAGCTCCAATGCCCCAAAGCAATGGTCTTTTCTAGTATCAAAACATATGGCCATACCTACTATTCTGTGTAGCTCGGTGAAGGAATTCAAATAAGGGTGAACTCAGAAGGCATGGTAAAAACATTTACGGATTGGAGGGGCACCAATGCTTGACAAAGAACTAAGAACTGCATATATATAATTCGGCTAAGAGTAAATACATGCAAAAGGCAGTACAGGAAAGAATCAATCACCTCCAGTTATACAAGGCTTGCAAAATAACCTTAAGTGGCACGAGGAGTTGAATTTAAGGAATGAAGTTCTAAAGGAAAAACAGTAGGTTTTTTTTGTTTGTTTGTTTGTTTTTTCTTCAGTATAGAGATCAGGTAACATGTAAGAAAAATGATTATTAGATTGTGGAGTATCTCTTCCTTCACTGTTCAGCTGTATCTTTACCTTAAAGCACCTCAGCACTGGAGTGATCTCAAACTGGGAATGAAGAAAGCCCTAAAAACAGTCACTGCAATCCTGTATTAGTAGGTGAAGGCAGGCAGATCAGTTGTGACTAAACAAGAGGTGCTCCCACATCCAGTCTCCATGTTTCTGATTAGGATCTGTGTAGCAAGGAAAAGAGGAACCTCCCTTGCTCATCCCAGCTGAGGCAGCAGATCTGTCTCTGTAACAAATGTGCCTAGTAGCAGCTAATCATTCCCCCCGTCTTAACTTTGTTCTTTTCATTTGCCCTCTCACTCTCCTTCCTCATCAGCTGACGAGCCGATATCATTCCTAAATGAAGGATGCCCCTTGGGAGATTTGCTTCACTATCTTGACTTTATTTATGTAACTTGTGAGGGAGGCAGGTGAAATTCACTCCTCTCTTCAACCAAACAAGTGGGGTAATAGCCTAAGAGACTTCAGACTAAGTGAAATTATCTCAGTGGGCCCACAAAGGCAAATTTAAAATACCCAACACAGCAACAGTCACATCACAATTTAATATGAGTTGAACTAACTTTTCACCATCTTGAAAAATAGAGTAGCACAGCTTTCCTCTGCCACAAACACTCGTACAGCTTTCTATCCCCTACAGGAGCATTCAAGAACCCTATCCACAGAAAAGGCCACAAAGCCTTCCTTATGTTGGTCCACCAGAATCAGGAATCTACACCACTATCAATCTACCTTTGCCTCCCTGCTTCAGAGACTTCTAAGGCAAGATTCAATTATAGCTCTTAAAGAAGATGGGGGGGGAGACAACAACAAAAGCACATAGGATCAGACCACACCAATCATGCATGTGTTAAAAGTATCTAATTTTGATACCGATTTCCATGAGAAGAGAAACTGTGACATGATTTCATATCGCTTTTATCTCCTTGCCCGCACATGGCATCTGACGTAAGTGAGCTTGGGGGTCTCTGGACCCTCCCAAGTCCCAGTAATGCAGACTTTCATACAGCAAACACTAGGATATGGAGTGACAAAACAAAACCAACCAACAAACCACCACCAACAACAATGAAAAAACAACACAATTTTTTGGAGTCTTAATCCCATTCCGAAACAGTACTTCATTTGTCGTCTTTCTTCCCCGCCCCACCCCCACCCCCGATGGCAGAGATCCAATGATATCTTAGAAGATGGCTCTCTTCCTCCGGTCTCTTTGGACAGGCTCACAACATCCTTTCCCGCCAGCCTGCTCGCCCGCCACAATACCTTTTGTAGGACTCCAGCAACACCCCCTTCACTTCCCAGTATTACTCAAGAGGAGGCCTTCCCACCAAAGCTGTAAAGAGCTGTCTCCTGGCATCAGAGAAGTTGGACAAAGGCTGTTTTCACCGTGTAAATTACACCATCTTGGTTGGCCAGCGCTGGGTCATTCCCACTCTGCGCCCAGTATCGCTTTGTCCCCCAGCCCAAGGCACAGCCAATAGATGTCTTCAATAAGCCCGACATTTGTGACCAGTCTCAGTTCTTGCACTCCTCTCCTGGCCCTTCTCTGGTAATGTTTTTCCTCTCCCCACCCGGGTTCCCTCTCCCATAGACGCCTCTCTTCCTCCCACTTACCAGAATCTCTCTCTTTCTCTCTCCCTCCCTCTCTCTTCGCCCTTCCCCTCCTCCCTCCCCCCCTTTCCCCTTCCCCCTCCCTTTCTCTCTCCCCCTTCCCCCTCCCTCTCTCTCCCCTCTGCTCCTCCTTCCTTCCTTCCTTGCTTGCTTGCATCCTTCCCTCCTTCCCTCACCTCACCTCACCTCACCCCCCCCCCCCCATACCCCTCCTCCTCTCTCTGTGCTTTACCCCCTCAACCTCTCTTCCTCTCCAGAGGCTCAGCCTAGCGCAGCACGCGAGAATACATGGGGATGGGGAGCTGCGCGACTGAGACCGCACGCTGTGAGGCAGCGGCCACTGCTGTCACCACCCCTCTCTATCACTGCCTCGGCCCACCCCCTCGCCCCCCGCCGGCATAACGGACTGTCCCGTGCAGGCTCCTGTAGCCCAAGCTCACGGCAAGGTGCAGCCCCCCCCCCACCGGCACTGCTGGGCGACACAGGGTTCGATCCTCGGTTGAAGTCACGGCTGTTCACGCTCCCTCCCGCAGCCCTCAGCCAGTGAGTGCCTTTCAGAGGGAGAGCCTCCGGGTGGGCTTCCCCAGCTGCCCTGTCTTCCTGCGGCAGGGCTTTGCACGGGTATGCCCGAGTAGGACTGCAGTGCCGGTAGGTCTGCTCCTGCTGCCTTACGTGGCAGCCAGCTTCATGCTAGAAGTTAAGAGTTGCAGTAATACAGGACTAAGAGCACGAATTAGTGATTCTTGGCTGGTCTCTCGTTGAAATTAGCGTTGCTGTACAGCATCTGCTATTGTTCTGTGGAACCCTAGCTTCAAGCTAGCACAGACTTGTATGCTTGTACTTTACTTCCAAATGTTGAAGGTAAAATGTCACAGCAGCTGTGTGCTTTCTTAATTCTAGGTACTAACAGACCACCATTCTGCTTTAATTCCCAACAGTGGCCTAAATAATCCAACCGGGGGGGGGGGGGGGGGGGGGGGGGGGTGGATCTTCAGTAAAGGGCAGATCCCAAAGGAGAATATCTACATCAGATATAGAAATAATGAACTGGAAGCATCTTTCTATTTCACTCTTTTCTCCTGCTAGAGCAAGAACATAAATGAGAGTCTACCTACTCAAACTGCAAATGTAACTGGCTGAATTTGGAAAATGCTAGAGGACTAGGCATGCTGCATAGCCCTCAGATTTTATCTACCATCCACCTGAGTTACATTAACGGCAAGTTACAAAGACAAGTGGCAGAAAATTAGGGTGCCATCAGCTACAGTGCAAGCAATGCACACTCATTAGGACTGAATGGAAAATATGGCAAAAATCAGTGGCTTACAATTTCACAAATACTTGTGTGATAGTAGAGTGGAATATTGTGCTTCTGCTCCCAAAGTAAATTCCTTTTGGTCTAAAATATAAGCCTCACATTACACGCAGTACGAAGCGACACAATACAAAGAAATCATATAAATGATTCCCTTAAACACCAGGACACATATAAGAGCAAAAATGCACATTAGACACTCTATTTCAGGGAAAAATGTATAGGTTTCTCCTTAAAAGAAGTACTGTCTGAAGTTAGTGCTACATCTCTGAGTTCAAAAAGCTAGGGCTAGTTTCCACACGTTGCAGTCTTCTCTAGCAGTTCCATATATAGATGGAATAGCACAAGTACCTACATCGTCATAGGCAGTATAGATTCTTTCTTAATCCTCTCTGTGGGGGTTTCTAGACATCAGATAGTGTGGGCATCTTTCCTTCCAACTCCTTTCGCCTCCCCCAGCCTAATTCTAAAAGAAATTGACTTCAGGAGGAATTGCAGGTACTCAGCTTCTCTGAGAATCTGGCCCTTACTTGGTTCAGTGGTAAATTTTTGCACGTTTTTGATGTGTTGAACAAATGCTCTGCTGTATCTCCGTAGTGCTTAAGACCACCGATACATTTAACAGGGCATGCCCCAAAAGGGGCGGACACTATGTAAATGATTTGGGGGTAAAGTATTGAATATGTATATGCCTTACGGGAAAACTTCGGCATATGTAACGCCTGCAGTGCACATAAACTGAACAGGTTTTTTGAACCAGTTATGCACGATAGGAGGAACTGTGCATCCAGTGCTGCAATAAAAAGGATGCCTGCTTTCTCAAACTCCAAAATTGAGCCTTAGAGACTTTCTTTCACCGGCTTTTACAATAACATTTTCCTTCCTTCTTAATTTTAGTAATAGCATCTGGCCCCTAGAAAGGAGCAGTGAGACTCTACCATTGCATTTGGGTCAGGAAACTGGGTAACTGGAAATTTTGTTCAATAGCTGAACAAACACTTCCTCCCCTTTTTGATAATGGAATATTCCAGAGAGAGAGAGACAGAGAGACAGAGACAGAGATCCACCCACACCCCCACATCCCCTCACACACACCCCCACCACTCCCCAAACCTCCTCCTCCTTCTTGTGAAAGGAAAGCCAAGCATGAAAAGTGCTGCCTCTCTGAATGGAGAAGTCTAGGCAAAGTTCCTGTGTTCCTGTGCTACAGGGACACACATGCAGGTAACGTCCACACCCTCTATTTAAGATATCATTTACTGGAAGGGAAGATGACAGTCAATTCTTTACTAGGGATTAACTTTAAGGTATTGTTAAAATATTCTTTCTTTGATGCTACAGCATTTTGCAATATATACATTTATATCTTTCAAAACACTTCCACTTCATGAAACCTTCCTGTACTAGGCAGAATGTCACATGCAAAAAAAAAACAAAAACAACACAAACAAAAAAATCAAACAAAGTCCCACTCCTCCTTAAAATGTAAGCAGTCACAGCCCAGATGTGACAGGAATGGAGAGACAAAAGCTCTCCATCCCAAACTACCACAGGTAGATCAGATTCTCAGGACAGTCTTTAAATGTAGCAAAAAATAGCATAACTTAGGCAACTGTGAGGTCGCATGATATGGACCTGTGGTCTCCAAAGTGGGGTGCATGCATCCCTGGGAGTGCATGAGATGACCTATTGGGGTGTAGGAAGAAATATTAGAGCTTCAGTAGTACACATGTATAATTTATAAATAAATAAATGTAGCAATATTGGGGGTGCATGCTCAAAATGTTTTTAGTGATGGGGTACCTGATCAAAAAAGTTTGGAGAGTACTGATACAGACAATCATGTGAATGGCGTCACACATTCATTTTATGTACACAGAATTCCACACAAAAGTACAGCACAAGTGTCCAGACAAACTAAACAGATATCTAACACAAAAGAAGAAGATGCACTTCTTAAAACAAAGGTCAGAATAACAAAGCATAATCCATTTCAAAGTAATCTCTGTACTGTGTGGAACATGTTGGGTCCTGAAGAGAAAAGAGGTGGAGTGTGCAGGGGAGACCACACAATGAGAGAAGAAAAAACAAACATCCATGAGAATGGCTGAGGAGGATAAAAGGGAAGACTGTGTCTAAGACATGGGGAATAGAGTTTCAAAAGAAAAAGAAAAGGGAGGATGAAAGTGAGAGAGGTAAGAGACAGCCAGAGAAAACAAGATATACACAGAGTAACCATAAAAGGGAAGGAAAGGGAAGCAATAAAGAAAGGGGAATAGCAAATAGAATAGCAGGCAGAGGAAAGAGTATGAAGGGTACTAGTTATACATGAAAAAAACATTTTACAAGCTGTTTTGAAGCAGAACTATTTTCAGCGGATAAACTCTGCTTCAAGAAGATTGTTTTCAAGAGCAGATTTATCAGAGGTTTAAAATAACACAATTTTCCTGCCAATATTTCTAAAAAAGTATCATAAAGATATTTAGTAGGTATAAATTGAAACCTTGCAATACCCTTCTGGATATCATGTTTTTGTGGCCTTGTTTTGTTTGTTACTTTGTCTGGTGACATGAAGGTATTTTCTCTCTAAGAAAGCCCAGTGTTTAAAGAGAAGAAACTTAAAGAAAATTAACAGGAGTTAATTAAATAGGATTTAGAGAAGCTCAGAAGTACAAAAGGACTACAAGGCAAGATCAAGTGTGAAAGACCAGAAGCTGCAGCATTGCAGTCTCTACACTGGCTCTTGGCAGCCATCAATATCTGGTCATAAATTTGTTTATTTTTTTAATCTTTATAACAAATAATGAGATTTTCCACAAGCAAGAAGACTTCTAAAGGGTTTCATTTTCCCCTTGAAAGAAGCAGCATGTTTCTGCTTACAGAGCAAACGTTGTCAGCTTTGATCCTTTTCTTCTGTCACTCACTTCTGCTTAGAGCACTGTTTCCTGAGGTTTAATGGAAGTAAAGTTAAACCAGGAAAGTTAAACCAGAAATGGAAAAAAAAAACAATTATATTAGCTGAATATGCACACACTTGTAAAGTATGTGTATCAGTCTCAAAGGTGAAGAAAGATTTAGACTCATGCCTTTGCAGTGGAGCCTATAATGTAAATGCTTGTTACTATCTATCCATTTTCTAGAATGGATTTATTCTAGAATGGATTTATTTATTATTTTATATATGGATTCTATAATGGATTTATTCTAGAATGGATCCATTTTCTGCCTATATAATCCAACATTTTGACATATTTATCACACAGGTTAAACACTGGTGTTCATAATGCTAATACCAAAAATAAAACCAGGTATCTAAGCTGTATACCAGGATCTCCTGGAAAAACTGTACAAGGAGAAGCAGATGTCTGGGAATCCATGCCTGGTTTTACAGTAATTCTGGTTCCATGCTGGGGCTGGACTCTTTGGGTGTATTTAGTCAGTTCTGTATAGACTTGCAGTCCAGCTGGGTGAGTTCAATACTAGCTGCTGGCTTTTTACCTGAATACCTAGACCTAGTAAATTAATTTGAAGTTCACTGGGACATGAGACACAACAGGGATTCTGAAGCTTCAAAAAAAATTTCTTTTTGAAATAAATTCAAAAGCCCCACAGCTATCACTCAGGAACAGAAATGTGCAGTTATATGTCAAATAAATGTATATTGATCTTGTGCATGTTGTTAATAAACTCTTACCAACTCCCAAGAAAGTATGAATGTGTATCTCTTAAAAGGCACATATTGCTCCTGTAATCTTCTCTGTCTGCTCTTGTAATCTTCGCTGTCTTCTATCAAGCACCTGAGACTAGCCTTTTCTATCTGCTGATCTATGTTGATGTATGTTCCAAAGTTCCCTAGTAGTTTCTGTTTTTGTTTTGCCTTTGGAAGTGTGTGGTGTCCCTGATTATTGTCCAAGTGTGAAATTTCTAATGTCCGCTGGATTTCTGAACAACAGGAACTCCGAACTCTGGTTGGAATAGGGTAGACAAAGTACCACTGTACTTTTGTCACTATTGTCTGTTTGACTTGGAAAGAAGAAGGGCTCAGGCAAACTGCAATTGTCCCAGTGTGGTTTTGCTTCAATAAGAGTGTTTGGAAGTATTCCATGCTTAGAGCAGATCTGTGCTAGATCCAGGTGGTTGTTGCAAATCTAAAGGATGACTCTAGAAAGCTGCATAAGATTTCAAAAAGCTCTGTTTTCTGTTGCATGCTTATGCTCAAACAGAGCAAGCAAGCAAACAAACAGTAATGCAGATAGGATGGAAAGTTACTTTTCTTAAATACTTGGTATTTAAGCAAAATTGTTCTGCTAAAAAGGTTCCAAAACATACAACCTTTTTTTCTTGGAAGCCCAGCAGAAAACAAGGAAAATATATGACTGGAGTTGAAAGACAGATCAGAGGAAAAGTGTGGGAAAAATTAAGCTTAAAACAATTCATTTTGTTTAGTATGAAACACTCCATTTAGCTTATTTATTTCAGGGGCTCTTCAGAGATGGAAATGATTGGCTAGACACATAAAGCTGCTGGCAAAAAAAATATTTCATGAACAGAACAAATCTGTAGCCTGGTAGTTGGGCTACTCACTTGCATCTCAGTCCCGGTCTCTTCCTCAAGGAATGCCTAATTACCTGTAAGGCATGGAAACATCTCAACAGGAAGCATTATGAATTTCTCCCTTCACACATCCCATCTCACACACACTTACTGGCATGCTGGTGGTCTAGTGGTGATGTTTTTGTAGAAAGTTTAAATCACTAAAGTGCAAAATGGGAACTGCTTCCAAAGCTGTGGTCCCAAAAACATTTCAACCCCACAAGAGTACAAGCTTTTTCTGAGATAAACAACCATTCTCTCTCCCTTTTCTGCCCTGATTCATATGTCCTTATCACCTTCCTTGTGCTGGCAGTAAAGATCTGTGTAGTAATTTGGATCAAGTAATTCATCTAGATGAAAACTAATTCAAAAAAAAAAAAAAAAGAGGAACATTTTGGAGCAGGTGTAGGAGGCTTTATGGAGTCTGCTATAGCTGGAAGATGTAAGTCAAAGGATGTGCAAGCTGGAGAGAGATAGGCAAGATTGCTCCCTTTAGCAGCAACCCAACTGATTTATGGTTAAAGTGGATTTATGCCAGTCACCAGAATATGAGTTCTGTAATACGGAGAGAACTGAGAATCGTGAAAAAGATAGGAAAAAATAATTTAAGAACTTGAAGAAGGGAGAGTACTCTGTAGCTGGAGCTCAAGGAAACCAGTGGGGAGTCAGTGGGGGTGTTTGAGAATGAGTAGTATTTTTTTGTTTGTTTGTGCTGAAGTCTATAGTTCAGAGAGACTAAATATTTGGAAGGTCTAGCATTCTCCAGTTCTTTAAAGAGAGCATGGACTTCTAGTTCGCTGTGGGTATAAAATCACACAAAGTACGTAATTTACTAGTGCCTCTTTCAAAAATCACGTGTTCCGGCTAGAGGACTCTATCTACGTTGTGTCTGTGTAATCGAACAGTTCCACTGAGTGGACAAAAGCGGTATTGCTAGCTAAGAGAACAGCATGCTCCTTAACATGCAAGCATGCCAAAGCACACCAAAACCTGAGATACGAGTATCAACTTCCAGTGCCCTCCAGCTAATGCTTCACATGAGTACGATTTACGAGAAAGAGGTATAAATGCATTGTGTACTTTTTTTTTTTTTTTAATTAGAAAAACAAAGCTTGGAAAAGTGCTAACCCTACCTACGTATTTCCTTTGACCAACTGAACTTGGTGGAGAAAGCATTTTGAAAATACCTATCATGTCTCTCAGGAACTCTTTGTGGCTATTATTAATCATTAACTACTACCCTACTCAGCTTCTCTGTGTGGCAGGAAGTGTCTTTAAGAAATGGGTATTCTCTGTTTTAAGTCAGTACTGTCTTAGTGACACAGTGTAATGGTACAATATAGAGAATTAAGTTCACTTATAAAGAAGTCTTTTTTTTTTTTCTATGAGTCTAGGATTTCTTGATGCTACTAGAAGTTGTACTGTTTCAGCCAGGACAGTCACGGTCCCAAGTGCACCAATAAGCCTTAATTGTCCAAACAACCTCACCTGTGCCCTCCAACACTGCAGTTTCAGTCCAGTGAGCATGGAGTTGTATGTAAACTCAAACCTAGGCATCCACTCCCTAAGTTCTGCTAAAGGTAGTCTTGTGCATACTCTTGACCTCTGTTGTTTCTGGCTTGTCGATTGTGTTCATGGACTGAACATGAACTTGACTTTTTACTTTGTGTTTATCTGGTTGATATTTATCATTGATGGAACATGTCATTGTCACCAACTTTGATTGGCTGCTGTAGGATTTTACCAGTGAGGATGCTGCTTCTGCCTGTCTTGTGATCTGGCACTTCTCATGTGGGAAGAAATGGCCTTCTTCCCTTGCTCTTACTGCTTGCTTCCTGACAAACTCAATACCAATGTCCTCACTACAAAGTTTTTAAAGTTATCTGTCATGTTTTTTCTCAAATCTAAAATTGGCAATAAATTCTGGTAGATAATTGCATTTTGTCAGCAAGTGAAATTCCTTTCCTGTGATTTCTTTGTGCGTGTTACTCATTGTGTAAAATAGCAGTGGCAACTGGTGAAACAAATAACCTCAGAACGTTAAAACACAACAGATAGTTCTTATTCAGTGTATGAAGTTGCTGCAAAGAAATGTCATCCTGATTAATTTCATTTGGTACTATCTATGGTGACTGAAATAGCATTAAGACTGTCAGGATGGTCTTGCATAGATTCCACCCTTTCCTCTAGAAGACATTGGTAAGTGGTCTTTCTGCTCTCTGCCTGTGATTTCAGAGTAAGAAATTTTCACTCAATCACTTGGGGAGGCAGTATAGAAAACTAAAGTTTTCAAGTGGCATACTCACCATTGCCAGTTTACTGTTACAGTTGTGGCCATTTATTTGGGGAAAAAACAAACAAACAAAAACTTTTAATAGAGGGAGCTGGGAATTTACAGATGAGATTCATTCATGTACAGAGCCAGAAAAGTTTTGCTCTGCAAGTTTGTGACCCTAGAGACTGTTATTACTTGATCTCTTTATTGGGCTTTCCTAGTTGCTTCAGAAGCAGAAACATTCAAGCATGTGCAAACATGTTAGGACCTGGGAATGTTGTCTTGCTCCTGGGACTGAGTATATGCTGACTGTGTCCTAACTCCATGTGCAGATGAGATCTGTGTTTCTACTATGCCTCTCATTCAGATCTGGTTTCCATATGAAGGAAATGAACAGCGAGACCTGGACAGGCTGGAGAGCTGGGCAGGAAGAAACCAAATGAGGTTTAAAAAAGCAAGTGTAGAGTCCTGCACCTGGGAAGGAACAACCACATGTATCAGTACAGGCCGGGGGATGACCTGCTGGAGAGGAGCTCTGCGGAGAAGGACCTGGGGGTCCTGGTGGGCAACAGGTTGGCCATGAGCCAGCAGTGTGCCCTGGCTTCTGTGCCCCTACCAGCATGTGAGGAACCCAAGGATCCAGGGCCAGCTCCTAGACAAACAGAATGTCTAAGGCCAGCTACTGGAGGGATCCATCCTGTATATCCCTCCTGATCAGACTTTTATCCTGATCAGCCAGAGGGGCACAGAGTGAGGCTGCAAGCACATCGTTGTTTGTGCTTGTATGAGTGCTGAGTGTTTCTGTCTGTATTGATTTGTGGCTGGCTCTGTGGATGCGTGTATTTGTATTTTGCGTGTGTTTGTTTATATGCCTGTTGGGAATACACACTCAGCCTTGCTAGTGGATGGATGTGGGGACAGGGAGCTGCAGCAGCCTTCTGGGCCACTTGATTTTTCAACTCCTAACAGGTACCTATGTAAGTGCCTATATAGGTCCTTACATTTTTTCTTGTACTCTGATTTAACTTACATTAAGATAATTTCATGTCCTGTGCTATATGAAGCAATATTCATTGCTTAATTTGATGGGGATAAATTTTGTGTAAGTTGTAATAGTGTTTGATTACATACATTCATGATTAAAGCATTTGTCTGCCCACATTTTTTCCTGTACCTAACTTAGTTTATTTACGGGATGAGTAATATTGAAATCAATAGATTTGCATTTAAGACTAAAGCAGTATAAGTCACCATTGGATATAAACAGTGCAAATATGACCAAAAAAAAAAAAAAAGGAAATTAAATAATGGTCTCTATTTTGTAGGTATTAAAAGCACTTTGGGACCTTGCAGCAACAGTGGGTGAAAGAGAGATCAAGCATATATGATCTGACAAGGAACCTTAATGTGAGTAAGTCAGGCCCTTATATATGTAGCAATGATTTGGACTTTGGTTATTTGGCATTAAGCCTGGAACATAATTTTGCTTCATAAGATACAGAGTGAGAGAAAAATGTATAACAATAGTGTGTGTTACTTTGTCTATTCCCTTTGAATAAAATAATGTATATATATATATCTTATCTGAGTGTATATTTATGGTTGTGTTTGTCCATAGACATGTATATATGGTTATATATATGGATATATATTTACACAGAATGGAGAAAGTATCTAAATTTACAGTCACTTATTAAAAAATAATCACAATTAGTTATCAAACTCTCTGAGTACTCCTACTCCTCTGTTGTGCCTAGGAGAACCACCACTCTACGCTTAGTAGGCTACACTACTCCTCTCTTGTCAGTGTGTGTCACACTTGTGCCATTAATCGTTCACCTTCAACCTTCTTAGATTGAAAGCAGCCTCAATGAACAAGTTTGTTCAGGGGGAGCCTGAGTTAAAATGCAGTAGACCTAAAGCTTCCGCTGCTAATAGCAAGATTCTGTGAATGTTCACCTCTGTTCATTGCTACACTTTATTGCTCTTCCGTGCAATGCATTATTGTTAAAATCCCTAGGGATGTTAATGTCAGAAACACCTTAACTACCAACTCAGAATGGCTTATACGGATACGCTGTGTATAAGTGCAGCACCTTGTGTTTGAGGACTTGTGAAATCAGCCCACAGGAAGGTCTTTGTTCACCTCCCCGTTTTGCAGCTGAACACAAGATTCTGGCTTCTCTGTGCTTCCATTTCCTCATCTGTAGAGCAGATAAATCTTCAAATGTCTGCTGTGAGAACTGCAGCTCCCTCTTGGTGCTGCTGTGGTTCAAAGGAGTAGCCTTTACCTGAAAAAGGAGTGAAAACATGCTTACAATAAAACCATGGAAGTGGTTACTTAAAAATGGGTAATTTCCTGATCCTTATTTCAAGATGTATTGCTCTAAGCCTGGTAAGAAGATCCTGACAAATAAGTTTTTGCCAATACCTGTGTTCAAAACAGTCTAAGCCTTGAGTGTAGTATGCAGCTTGTTGTGTTAAGACTTAGCTGGATTTGTCTTGTAGGTCTTTACAAGTCCAGTTGCTTGGGTGTGCACAAGAGGTTCAATCTCCCACAAACACTGCCTGAATTATGTGATGAGGTCTCTCCCTCCAAATGACCACACTTATTCTCAGTAGTCCAAGAAGTAAAGTGCACACCTCAGAATTAGCAGACTAATTTTGATTCCTCCCTTTGCTTACTTTGGACTTGATGTACTCACTGTTGTGTAACAGGATACTGTGAATCAGATTTTCCTCTTGAAATCCTTTCATTTCATACTAAATACTTAAATATTTATTAAAAAGACATAGAATCTGTCTTTCTGTGCAAAAAGTCCAGGCTATAAGTTTCTGTATTTTTTATACAGTAGAAAAACATTTGTCATTAATCACTTTGAGATACCCTACAACACAGTATGCTCTGGAGAACTGGTTTGTCTGGATTCAGATCCTGGCTTGAAGCAATAACTATGGGGGATTTGAATCTAGATATTCTCCTTGAATTTCACCTGTTATATTTCTATAAACTGCCCCTCTAGCCCCAGTTCCACATAAACCCAGATGAAAATTCTGACTGTGTTCTGAATAAAAGGAGAGTTCTCTTTCCAGGCCAGGTGCCTGGATCTTAAGACACGTTTTACATCTTATCTACCTCACTAGTTATATATCTTTTCAGCTATTCCACACACTATCTCCCTCAGCTGTATTATATTGGCTTTGTGAACTCATGTTCTTAATATCAGCTCTGAGATCTTTCTCCTACAGAGAAAAAGAACTTGTGTATTTCTGAGTCAACACTTCCAATGCAGAATTTCACAGTCAAAAGTGTAATGACAAACATACTTGTCTGTCTGTTACATTAGTTCCAGCATCTTTTTCATGTAGTTCTGCCAATGTAAAAATAGAGAAATGTGAGAAATACAGCCTAACATGGTTACTGTAAACATGCATTCTTTCACATAAATAAGAAAGAATATTTTCAGTAGTACAGCTGTTTGTTTGATTTTGGTGTATTAATCTCTGATATTAATCTCTGGGGCCTCATTTCTCAACTATAGATCGCAAATATGATGGTTACAATGGCTCCCAGTATGTATCGAAAATACCAAGATGTGACAATGATCAGTCTTCTTAACACAAGTTAAAAGATTGTGTCAGTGACTGCCGTGCCACTCAGTCCTGCTGAGATACTGCTAGGACACCTAAGGAAAAAGAAGTTGTAAGATGTTTGCTTCAGGAGCAACCTCAGTTTCCTTTTTTTTTTTTTTTGGTGTATGCTTAGAATACAACAGGATCCCATTTAAAGTGATCCCCCCAAAAAGATCATGAATGCTGGCCTTTACAGGTGAAGGAAGAAAAATAATTAAGGAGCATATGTGTTTAATTTGCTCATAAAACAGCTATTTTCTTGTGCTATGCCAAGAAGACCCACCATGCTCTGTGGATCTTGAAAATACATTTTGTTCTTCTCATAGGTTCCACTGAATGTGTAGGAAGTCAGGAATCTGCAGCCATAGGTGTACAGTGACCAGAAATGGCTGAAGTTTTCCAGAAAGAAAAAATCCATCATTCACCAATATATAAAAAAGCTCTTTACTTGGTTATACTAAAGTCTTTTGGTTTCATTCTGGAAGCAAATCATCAAAAGGTAAAAATAAGATATACAAGGTTAAATAAAAAGACAATTGTCATGTATGATACTATCCTGTCTGGTAGAAAAACTTCTACTAGAGCCAGTTTGAAAGCTTCTGTATGTTTTCGACAGATACACTTAAAACAATGTGTTTGCTTGAGATTTCATACAGGAAGAAGCTTGGTTTTCAGCATAGATGTAGCTGCTACAGACGTCTTTGCTATTGGTTTAAGAGAAGCATGTGAAACAGACCTACATAAGTCCCTTATCAGACCATGCTCTCTGCCTACTGAGGCAGAAATGGGGATGTGGACAGCTTGGTGTGTGGCTACATTCTTCTTTGGAGCAAGTAAGGCATCAGCTGCGCCATGATACCTCTTCTGCTGTGGGGAGAATGTAGTTTACTTTTCTTACTGTGTTTATTTTTTGTTGTTGTTTTGTCTTATAGGAGCTAAAATAACCCAAACATCAAGTCTGGTACTGAAAGAAGATGGAGAAGCTACTCTGAAATGCAGTCAAAACGATAATCACAATTATATGTCCTGGTATCTGGAACAGCCAGGGAAGGGGCTGCAATTACTCTATTATTCCATCGGTGAAAATCAGGAAGCTGTGGGTGATACTCACACTGGATACAAAGCTAAGCGGTTAAATCTCTCAGACTTCTATTTAGATATTGTATCTGTGAAGATGAACCATTCAGCTGTCTATTTCTGTGCCAGCAGTTTGGACACAACACTTCAAAGTCACTTGCTTTCTTTACATAAACTCTTCTCTCCAGCACCTTCCCTCAGGAGGGAGCAGCTCTCAGCACAGGAAAATGGCATGTAGGCCAATAGCCTATTCAAAAACCGTATGTTGCTGAGGAGTTGGACTAGAAGAGGTAAAGAAGGTGAAGTTTAATTGCTGAACTCTTTCTGGATCACCTGTTGATTCTCTATCGCATTAGAACAATCATTAAAGATTGTTAATCAAATCCAGACATAAAATGAAGGAAATGGAAACTGCCATCTACACATTGACAAATTATTGTCCCACAGACCATTTTCTTCCTGATGCAGAACAGTTAATTGAAATATCCATACATATAAGTCAGAAATACTTTGGAGACAATGATTTGTATGTGCATTCTAATGCCGCTCTGGATATTATCATGCAGTGAAAGTCACAGTGATTTTCACTGTGCTTGGTAAGGTTACCCTAAACAGAAGAAATCAATAGAATTAAGACTGTCAAAAGTAATGAGGACAGGTCTGAACAAAATATGATATAAGAAAAGAAGCTAAGTAGAACTAACATGCTACAGATTGGCTTAAAATGGCAAAACAGCCATTACAGTGTTCGGTAAGTGTAGACACATTCCTGATAAGTTACAGGTGCATGGAGGCCATAGAGAGAGAGATGGCGTAAAGTAGTATGCAACTTAGAATGAATTCACATTCAAGAAAAAAACAGATTTCTGTTTATTCAGCTTACTGCCAGCTATATTCTGAAGCACGTGTTACATCTGTCCCTTTATTCCTCATACTTATGTTTTGTTACACACTGATAAGATGCAAGACGATCTATGTTCATTTGGTTTATTCCTTATTTGTGGATTAGTTGTGAGTTTTTTTTTTCTCCCAGGCAACTTGTTCAAAGACCCTAAGATGTTTTTGAATTTGAGCTAAGCCCTAAGCATCCATATTTTGAAGAAAAAAAAAAAAGTAGAAGGATGAAGAAGCAGAATGTGAATGTAATTTTATCTACTGCAAGATTTCTCCCTGATGAAATATTTCATACCTGCCACAAAGAGTCTTATGGCTCCCACACACAAAGACTTACCAGTGTATTTCCAGTTAAAACACATAAAGCAGCACCCCTCTCCCAGATAGTGGTGTTAATGCTTTTTTGAATGGACTGATCATAGCATGAGGTACTCGTTGGTGTAAGCATTAAATTATGATGTTATAACAACATGTCCTAAATTCTTAATGTAAGAAGAATAATCTGTTTCCACTCAGAGGTTAAAAAAAAAAAAAAGTTGGAAAATCTTAAAGAAAGGACATAGAATGCAACCAATAAATAAATACAGACTCAGCATACACATTCTGACATTATTCTTATTCCAATTTGAATTATGTTAAATTATATTGTAAGTGCTTTAGGGCAAAGGAGTATTTATCAGCTGTCATAACATGTTGAACATAAATAAACACAACTTTCACACAATTTTACCAAACTTGTTGAACCTTTATGACAAATTTTGTTATTGATTGCTAGGTCGCATTTCTTCATTGGGAAAGGAACTATTGTATTACATGTACATCCCCTGGTTTTTCACCAGGTGAAAGAACCTTTATCTGAGTCATTTAAACACCAATTGACTGACTAGGGAGCAGCTTTGCGGGAAAGCAATTCAACATGAGTAAGCAGTGAGACTTTCAGTTAATTGAATGCTAATTACATTTTTGGTTGCATTAGCAAGAATGCAGTTAGTATATTGAAGCACTTGCAGGGTTGTATTTGTCTCTACTGTCCATACACCCCAACTCACCCTGTCCCAGCCCCCATGCAATGGAGATATCAACAAATTGGAGAGAGTCCAACCAAGGATCACTAAAATGGTCAGAAGGTTGGAAAAGAAACATAAGAAGAGAGGCTCAGGAAATCAGTTTTGTTCAGCTTGGAGACAAGGACACTAAAGGATAGCTAATTGCATATCTCTCCCCCCCCCCCCCCCCCCCCACCCGAGTTGGTGTCTTAGAGGGGCACAGTGAAAGGATAGTGGTAAAAAAAATGCAGTAAGGGAAATTGATTAGACATAAAGAACAAATGTTTTTCTTTAATGGTGCTTCAGCACTCAGTTTCTCAGAGAACGTATTAAATCTATGTCCTTGAGGATATCTGGAATTCAGCTGGACAAACCCTTGTACAACATGATCTAGCTTTCAAATTAGCTCTATTTTGAACAGGAATTCAGATTGAGAGACCTACTGAAGTCCTTTTCCATCATTTTTTTTCTACAAGTCAATGTTTTTTATCATCTTGTTTTGTTGTTTTGAGACACCTAGAAAACACGAGTTATTTTTTTTTTATGTTGCTTGTATTTTTTTATTGTAGGTTGTTTATTGTTGTTGTTATTGTTTTAAATTTTAAAAGCAGGTCAGCAACCCTCCCCCACAAACCCACAAGTCTTTATTTTTTTTGGCATCGAACAACAGAAACTGCAGCTGCACATGCAAAAACATCTACAGACTTCAGTAGCAAGAAGATTGTGTGAGATAATGAGACCAAAAAAAAGAAACAAAAAAAACCCACAGCTTTCATAAGACCCATATATGTCACTATAGCTGTCCAACTGTAACTTGTTGAACAGACAGCTGTGCCCTATGCCTCATCCTGAGAGGCTGGGGTGGTGCTGCGGTAAGAGAGGCTGGTGAGTTAATGAAACGGTTCTTTTCTGAGTAAATGTCAAACCGCATCCTGTTTTGGCTAAAACTCAACTGCTGTTCCCTTAAAGAGATATTCGAACACGTTTAGTCACTTCATCTCTGAGGAGGACTTGGGGGTGTTGGTTGATGAAAAACTCAACATGAGACAGCAACGTGTGTTTGCAGCCTAGAAATCACAGAATGGCTTGAGTTGGAAGGGAGCTTAAAACTTCTGGTTCCAATCCCCCTGCCATTGGCAGGGACACCTTCCACTGGATCAGATTGCCCAAAGCCCCATCCAACCTGGCCTTGAACACTTCCAGGAATGGAGCATCAACAGCTTCTCTGGGAAATCTGTTCCAGTGCCTAACCAAACTTATAGTGAAGAATTTCTTCCTGACGTATTCTACCCTCTTTTCAGTTTAAAACCATTACCACTGTCCTATCACTACAGTTCCTTATAAAACATCCCTCTCCAGTTTTCTTGTGGCCCCCTTAGCTACTGGAAGGCCACTATAAGGTCTCCCCGGAATCTTCTCTTTCTAGACTGAACAACTCCAGATCTCTCCTGTCTTCATAGGAGAGGTACTCCAGCCCTCTGATCTTCTTCATGGTCCTCCTCTGGACTCACTCCAACAGATCCATGTTGGGGACCTCAGACCTGAATGTAGTACTCTAGGTGGGGTATCACAAGAGCAGAGTAGAGAGGGAGAATCACCTCTCTTGACCTGCTAGCTACACTTCTTTTGATGCAGCCCAGGATACAGTTGACTTTCTGGGCTGCAAGTACACATCTCTGTGTCATGTTGAGTTTTTCATCAGCCAACACCCCAAAGTACTTCCACACAAGTTTGCTCTCGATTCATTCATCCCCCACTCTGTACTGATGTCTGGGATTGTGCTTTCTCTCTTGCCCCGCAAACCCTTCCCCCCCTCTCCCCCTACTTTCTCCTCTCCCTCACTCTCCTCCTCTCTCCCTCTCTCTTCCTCTGTCCCCATCCCAACTCTCTCCCTCTCCCTCTCCCTCTCCCTCTCCCTCTCCCTCTCCCTCTCCCTCTCCCTCTCCCTCTCCCTCTCCTCTCCCTCTCCCTCTCCCTCTCCCCCTTTCGTCCTCCCCTCCCTCCCCCCCTCCCCCCTTCCCTCCCACTCCCCCTTCCCTCTCCCTCCTTCTTCCTTCCTTCCTTCCTTCCTTCCTTCCTTCCTTCCTTCCTTCCTTCCTTCCTTCCTTCCTTCCTTCCTTCCTTCCCCCCCAGGCTGAGATATAGAGACTTCCTTTTATGCCCTATGCAATTTAAATATACCATGAGAACATGATCTGGAGTACCACATTGCTCCAATAAGTAGAGGTCATCTTTGTTCAGTTGTATATTCTCCCTAGAGCGAATTGTATCCATTCAGTTCTTTGAGAACAGTAGAAATCAGTTGTGTCATCCTATCATAGCTTATAAAGGAAATTACAGAGAAGTTTATTAAAGATAGACTTTTATCAAAAGATAATTTGAAAACAAGCAAAAATAGAAGTATATAGCCAAATCGCTGTTGTCCTGCCTTTGTTAGTATAGAAGGCTGGTTCCTGAAGCAAATGAGGACTTGTGTTCAAAGATTTGAAGCTTGCATCATATGTCCGTCTTCCTCTTCAGGGCAAAGCATATCTAGAATATTTACTGCATAAAGAAGGAAAAGAGATTAAGGATGTGCCACTGAAATTACTGAAGTCCAAGCAATGTTTCTTATGTAAATTCTTTCTCTGAGAGAGAAAGGAAGAAAGGGACTAATCAAGTTTTCCACAGTTCAGTCTACAAATACTTAAATTCTTGCAATGGATAAAAGAACTAGGTGGTTTTGTTTACAACAACAAAAGGATTTAGAATACATTATGTATCTAGATGGAAAGTGATTATTTGTGTTTAAGTAATAAAGTCGATAGGAAGGAAGGAAGCAGGGAAGGAGGAGGGTAGAGATAGTGGGTAGAAGGGAGGAAGGGAAGGAAAAATGGAAGGAAGAACGGAAAGAAGGAAGGAAGGAAGGAAGGAAGGAAGGAAGGAAGGAAGGAGAGTTTTCAGGAAGGAAAAAACTTCAGAGGAAGTTTTCAACAACAAATCAATGCTGCTCACAAACATGGCTTTAAAGAACCATTACCTTTTTCCCCTTCCTGTTCCCCCATTGATTAAATTCTCTTCCATTTTTTCTTGGAGTTATAGGTTTTTGTTTGTTTGTTTGTTTTCCTCCTTTGCTTTTCTTTGTCTATCCTACTGTTCTCTGTGTTGTTTCACACTTTAATTGCTCTTTATTCTTTTCTTTAAAGACACCATAGATTTTGGTAATATTTAGTTCATTGCCTACCTCCCTGCCATCTTTCCCTCTTTTTGTCTGGAGACCTTCCCTCCATCCTCAATATTTTTTTCTCTTGAAAATGATGAGACACACAATATAATTTAGGAGAGGTGGGTTTGTATAAATATCAACTGCATGACCTCATTTTGCCCAGATGGGTCTCCTGTACAGTTAGAATGAATTAGGACAAATGTGTACAGAGTAAAAGAACTCTGTTCCTTACCTTGGACCTAAGCATCATCCCCGCTACAAATATCCCATACAAAATGCTCTTCAAAATAAGCATGATGTACAAAAACTTCCCAGCTGTAGCACTTCTTTGATAGTTTTCTGAAAAGTAGGAGAAAAAGAAGAAAATAAAAACCAACAGAGAAAACAAACTTTTTTACAAAACTTTCCTGGGCAAGGACATTATTATTTCAACCTGCTGATTAGGAAAACTTGTGCAATGCTCATTTGCACAAGTTATAACTTGGCTGCCCTTAGCTTAAATATCATCTTAATCATTAATTGTATTAGATTTCTCACATTCACAGTGGTGGGACTGATTAGGAGCTGATCTGAAGAAATAGAGTTTGGAAGCATCAAATGAAATTGTATTTGGAGTCTTTCACATGGGAATACAATTTATTCTGATTCTGCATTATATTTAAGGAGACGACATGCTGCAGAATGTCTTTGCTGTCAGTGACCTACCAAGTGTTCTGACTTCTCACTAGAAAATCAGCATCCAGCTTTATGCTATGAGCAGCTGTGCCACAGTGAGAGATATTTTTATGCCAAAATGTTGAGTTTTAGCAGCCAGTCTCATGGAATGTTTAATGAGAACAGACAGAATTGGATGTTCACACATATACAGTAGAACGTGAATGTATATGTCCACATATGTACTTGCTTGTGTACACAGGCATAAACTACCATGCCTGACAGGAAAAACAATCACAGGGACACACTGAGACACTTGTACACAGGACACATCTCTCATTGCACACATGAGCGTTTGTGTAAAGTAACAGACACTTTGTCAAGAGAAGAAAAAATCAGTCATTTAGCTTACCTTTGAAAATAGTACAGCCTAAAAGCAGAAGGAAAGAAAAATAGGAGTTATTATTTGAGCAGTGATATATATCAGCTCACCTTTTGCTGTGTTTGTGCAATTATTTGTATAATGGAGGGTAGATGTGAGAATGAGAATGATAGAGTTTTTAGCCAGTTTGAAGAAAAACAGAATAGAATGGATTCCTTTGACTGGTTTCAGTTTTCTGGGTACTGATAGATCTGAGTTAAGTGTACTAGAACTGCCAAGAAACATGCTTGCAGTGATGACTACTTGCCCTAGAGAAAGGAGCCTACAGAGGATGACACCCACACCCATATAAGTCTTACTCACCAGCATCACCATAGATGAATTTGTGTATTGATTCCTGTGTTTCATTCGTAAAAAAATTGGCAACACACTCAAAACGATTCAAAGGGTTGAACCATTCTTGGGCTGAGATTCTCAGTCGGCTGGTCAGTGAATAAGTATTCCCATATGATGTGGAAGTCTCATCTGTCCCCACCCCTTCTGTCCTGTCAGCACCATTCACCTTCCAGACTAGATTGAGGTTGTCGGGGTAGAAACCAGAGGCCAGGCATACCAGTGTGGCCTTGCTCTTCTCTTGGATCTCTTGCTTTGATGGGGAAAAGATGGCCACAGCTGGTGGTATGATTACATCATTCTTCTCTGAAACAGAAAGCAATACAGCCCAGAGCCTCCATTAATGACTTCACCATCACACATGCAAATATCAAAGCATGGGTGTTTTTTGTTTATTTTGTTTCTTTGATTGGTTGGTTTTGTTTTGTTTTGTTTGTTTGTTTGTAGAAATATGTGTATGGGAAGCTGTATAGTGAATTCACAATTCAATTTGACTTACAACACTGAGTATGCAGGACCATGATCTTTGGGCTAAAAGACAAGTACACATACATTAGCTTATAATTGTCTTTCCAGTATTGTATGTACTAAATATGTCATGCTATATATGCCATTTGAGTCAAAATCAATAGGATATTTGAACAGAATATGGTATGAGGATTTTAAACATAAGTGTGCAGAGCAAGTACAAAATATTTTTTCTTACTATTGACCAAATAGCCAAGATACTAAAGATGAGATGTTAATTGAATACTACTACCCATAATAATAATTTAATTCTTTGTGCTAAACTAGACAATGAGCAGGGGTCAAAGTGAGCCTCTGCATTCACCTTCTGTTGGGTCTTTATGTCTCTGTGTATGTTTGTCTCCTCTCTCTCTGAGTCAAGATTTTTCTGAAATGTCTTGGCTTATTTCACCTTAAGTCCTCTTTCTCTTGTCTTACCGTTTTAAAAAGAAAAATAAAACAAAAAAAACTGAACTCCCCAGACCTATAATCTACAATTTTTTTTAACCTACAAATTTTCCCAAAAGAATCAGGAGTGACAGTGTTTTCTTTCTTAGCAAAGAAATAGTAAGCTATGTTTTCTTACCTAAGCCAGACAGTTTAATTTCTGCCACAAAATGTTGCTTATATCCAAACCACAAGGACATAAAGAAGTAATAAATTCCCCACTTCCATCTATTGAGGAAAACTTGGATTTAAATTTTGAAGGCTTGATTCTGCACTAATGATACAACTTCCACTCTGCCTGTTGAGAAATATGTGGATTATATCCTTAGTGCTAAAAATAGTGCAAAGTGCAAGTTCATTATAGTATGAAAAAAAGCAAATGGGACTTCAACTGTGTTTCTCATGCCATTATCACAGGACTTGTCAGTTCCATCTTTTCTATGAAATGACTCTCTTATTTTTTTCTTGCATAAATCCATGGCAATGTGGAAATGGAGTTCGGAAAAACCAGACATGTCTAAATGTTAGACAAGAATTCTTTTTACCAAAAATCTACTTGCTTTTGTCTGACAATATAAATGCTTGAGTGTTATGGTTCTGTGTGTACATATCTGTAAAGATTTTCACTGATATAGAAACTTTCTCTGATAGACCCTCTTTAATTCAGACTCTTCCCATTTGTCTTTTCTTATGCCCTCATGGATGACACTATAGATTTATCTCCCTCATCAGCATTTACAGTTTTTGCTGATTTTCTCTCTCAGACTCATTTGACTATTTCCTTCTCTTCTTTTTCTCTTTCCTCATCTCTCTGCTAGGAATCCTTCTGAAATCTGAATAGCCAGACATCAGGTAGACAGACAGAAATATCATGGTAAAAATAACTTCAGCAACTCTAATTGGTGTGTCAGACGCCAGACTGAAACTAACAAAGGGAGGGTGGAATCTTGACTCTAGTGAAATTAGTGGAAGCTTTATCAGTCATTTCAATTAAACTAGCATTTTAACATTTTGATGCTTTTTTTTTTTTTTTTTTCCTGGATCCAATGGTATGGTTCAGGGTCAGCACCTAATTTGAGAAAATGCATTTTCCCACGTTTCCCATAGGTGGACATACATATAGGTCACGTCTCTTCCCCCTGAACTGGTCCTACCTTCCGAAAGTATAAATGCTGTCAATTAGGAAAGTCATAGATGTTAGCACTCTATCTGCAACTTTGAGCTGGTTTTCTCCAGCAATGTATTTTTCACCAGAGCTGGAGCAGGGTATGTTCATTCACTCACGCACTTTCATGCACCACCATTCCCCTCTAGTCTTAAATCTGTTGTGTTGCCTCTCTTTTCTCTCTATCTTTTCCTAGAGAATCACAGTTAAGATCACCAGATTTTACTGATTTAGTTCCCAACAAAAATTCTTTTTCATTTTATTTTAGAATCATAAAGGAATTATCTAGTGTTTGCTATATTTCTTTCTTTATTTATTACACGGAACTTTTAAGTGTATTCCTCCTCCAAAATGTACTCTCTGTCTTCGATAACACACTATGTTATTTTTGATCCAAAATGGCCACCCCCAAATCTCTCCTCCACTCGCTCTTATAAAGCTCCACCATATCCACTCTGTAAGTCTATGTGTAAGCAATAGGTTGGTCAGAATTTTTTTCATAGGTTTGATAAATACAGTCACATTCACCAGATGTCCTTATATTCATCTTAATGTGTTCCAGTCAGAGATGGAATTATTTTTATATTCCATTCTGCTGTGCTTCCATAAAAATGGAACAGTTATATTTCATTCTAGTCTACATTAACTATAGAGTATCAATAATGAGACATTCTGAAAAGAGTATCCTTCATCTGAATCTACTGTGTTTCATCTTTGTTTACCTCCATTACACTCCTAGAATCTTGCTCCTTGCACAACATAAGTCAGTTATGATTCCCACTTACCCAGAACTGTTACTTTTGTTCCTTCTCCAAAATACTGGGTATTGATAAAACACAGTTTCACAGTCTAATATCAAAACTACTCACTCCTGTCTTGCACTGCTGTCCAGTGATAAATGTGTTAAAGCTTCAGATATGATTTTTTTTTTTTCACAGTAGTAGCCAAAGGTGTACTGAAAAGAAGTTGTATCAATTATCTGTATGGTAGTTGATCATTAAATATTTTTCATTGTTTTCTAATGATGATTTGGATCATAGCATATGAACAAGCACTCATTTCTCTGTCATTAATAAACCATTAATAAAACAATTTATTGTCTACTGCTGTACTGTGATATCAACATATCCTCACACTTTTTAGGAATTATGATGCATAATGCAAGATCCATCCTCCTTTTGGATACATTCTCACTTTCCTTCCAGCTTCCATGTCTTTTGCTAGTTCCTTATGAATACATGTACATCCCTCCCAATTCTTCCATCCTTTTCTTTCATGGACACACATTCTATTTGGATATGACAATGGGAGATAGACTGTAGGGATACGAAGAAATCATAAGGATTGGTTCATTCTGCAGGTATCCTAATTCTGTGGAAAAAACTTGGTCAGGAATATAGTTCATTTCTAGTAGAAGACAGCCAGTAGACTCATTGAACCCTGGATAGTCTTTGGGACTTCTGCATTTCAAAGGTAGAATATGTTCTTCCAGAATACACATACTTACAAGTCAGTCTTATCTGACTTGAGGTATCTTCTTTGATTGTCTCTTCCTTCTGACTCCACTTTCTTCCATTAATCTTGCTTGCTTGCTAGCTTGCTTGCTAGGTTTATTAATCTGACAATATAATATCAACACATCCAATTCCCCGGGCAAATTTAATAGCAATGAATTGTTTAATTTGCCCCCCTCTTCCTCACAATCCCTGCTATATCCCTCTTTCTTGACCTGCCTTTCCTGAAACATCTTTCCAGCCTTCCTAGTGAGGCTCTGCTGATTCAAACCCTTCTGTTACACTTCTTTTCTTACCTAGAACAGTGAGCCATGTTCCTTCTTCAAAATATGGTATTGTTGCTGACCTTTACATGAAAATGTCTGAGGAGCTTGCCCTGCCTTTCTCCTCCTTATTGGCACAGTTTTCTATTTCCTAGTCCTTCATACTCAGAAAAGCCACCACTGGAACTGTTATACAAGCCACTGGAGATACAGTATGCTACTTCCGAAAGTAAAGTCTACAGCATTAAAATACTAGGACCATGGGGAAAGTCCTGTCCATTCTTCCCTTGCAGTCACTTACTACCTTTACTTCCCTTTCTTTCAAGCCTAACCAAAAAAAAAAAAAAAAATTTAAGCTGTACTGGAGTTAGTCACTGTCTTCCCTATTAACCTACAAAGACTTGCCTTTAGACAAGGAATTTATCAAACCCCTGACTTTAAGTGTCCCAAACAATAACCAGGAACTCTTTCTTTCTTTCTTTTCTTTTCTTTTCTTTTCTTTTCTTTTCTTTTCTTTTCTTTTCTTTTCTTTTCTTTTCTTTTCTTTTCTTTTCTTTTCTTTTCTTTCTTTTCTTTTTTCTCTTCTCTTCTCTTCTCTTCTCTTCTCTTCTCTTCTTTTTCTTTTCTTTTCTTTTTTCTTTTCTTTTCTTTTCTTTTCTTTTCTTTTCTTTTCTTTTCTTTTCTTTTCTTTTCTTTTCTTTTCTTTTTTCTTTTCTCTTCTCTTCTCTTCTCTTCTCTTCTCTTCTCTTCTCTTCTCTTCTCTTCTTTCTTTCTTTTCTTTTCTTTTCTTTTCTTTTCTTTTCTTTTCTTTTCTTTTCTTTCTTTTCTTCTTTTTTCTTTTCTTTCCTTTTTTCTTTTCCTTTCCTCTTTTCTTTTCTTTTCTTTTCTTTTCTTTTCTTTTCTTTTCTTTTCTTTTCTTTTCTTTTCTTTTCTTTTCTTTTCTTTTCTTCTTCTCTCCTCTCCTCTCCTCTCCTCTCCTCTCCTCTCCTCTCCTCTCCTCTCCTCCTCTCCTCTCCTCTCCTCTCCTCTCCTCTTCTCAGGTTATCTTTTTTGTTATCAGGTGCTTAACCTACAAAATCTGTTTTCTCCTCTCTCACAATTAATGTTTGTCCTGGTCTTTAAATACTTCATCAGCCCTCCTCCTCCTCATAAATTATATTAATAGAGCACTAGTTTGTCCCTTAATCTATCTTTCAATTCCTGAACGGAGTATTAGTGCCTTTATCTGCAATTTATCTCAGTTAATGAGTTTTGCTTCAAGAATAAAAACAGTCCAGTAAATTCTGGACTTAATCTTCTACTTTCTCCTAAGGGCTTCCCCCCTCATACTTTCCCGCCTGTGTTTCTGTTTGCTTTTATTCTTTTTTAAATTATTAATTTTTGTATATATATTTCTTCGACTTTCTCAAGAGAAAAAAAAATTACCTAGGAACACCTTTCACAATTATCAGTGCAAATGTGGCAAAAATTACTTATGAGCTAGCAACTGTAGGTGTAAGATTGATCACCAGTCTCACTGGTACATAGAATAACTTAAACATACTTATTTAAAATAGAAAATTATGATTTAAACAAACAAACAAAAATGCTGAAAGACAAAATTCTTCTAAGCAGTTCCGGCTTTCCTTTCTTTTATTTTAAACATACCTTCTAAACAACATTTTCTTACTTGTAACAATCTGCCTGGTCCCTGCTCTAAATTGCAATGGCTCTGTGTAAGCAGAGCTAGAAATTTTTGCTAATAATTATTGCTAAAAACTTGAAGGTAGAATTCCAAATGGCTATGATTGTTATTCTTCATCATCTGAGTCAGTGTGAAAGAGAAATCAGCTCAGATTTCCTCTCTTGGTGGAGAAATAAATGCTAAGACTTGTGACATTACAATGTTTAGTAGGTGATAATAAAAAGGCCTCCTTTTGTTCATGCCTTGTGAATTTAACACCCATAAAGGCATTTTTGTAAAAAGCAGTTTCACAGAAAACCGTTCCTTTGGATTGGAACTATCATGAGACTACATAAGTAACGTCTGTAATCAGAGCACCAAACAAACCTCTTTCTTCAATATGATATTTTCTCCTGTTTCAAAGTGTTTTCAGGAGATGAAGGAAGTGACAAGCCCATTTCATGGGCTCTATGCCTATCTTTCCAGTAGTACCTATATATATATACATTTTCTGACAATGACATTAAAAAATATATGCCAATTACACTAAAATCTGTCATCAAATCCTTTTCAAATAACAAGAATAACAAATGCATTAACTGACAGGACTTTTAATCTGTTCACCATATCAATTCACTTTTCTTACCTACCACAACAAGCCTGGTGCAATCACCAAATTAAACTCCAGTGTAAGAACACAGTGATAGAAGCAGCAGCTACCATCCCTCTCCTGAAAGGGTATCAGTTCTCATCTAGCTAGTGTTCTGTTCCTAGCTCTACCACGCTAGAATCCTGCATCTACTTTGGCTAGAAATCAGCACATTTTTTTATTAGCAGTTATTTGAACATTTGCTTAGATGACGGATAAGAGAAATGGAAGAAAGCTCCTCCTTCACACCCATTACACAGGCAAACACAGTAGAATATGTTCTAAAGCTTTGCCACTTGCTGATTTGGCTGTACTTGTTTTAAACAGGAATGCAAAAATGTCAAAATAGTTGTGTTGGTCATATTGAAAGGTTCCACTAAACTAACACCCTATCTCTGCATTCATTAAGAATAAATGTCAAGTGAAGACTATAGGACTAATGAAGGCATGTAGAAGTTACTTTCCTAAAACACTTTTATCTCCAGCACTTTTCAGTTCAGGTACTACAGGAAAATTGAAGGATCATTTATAGTTTTGTCCTACATTAACCTACATGATCTCACACCAGATCCACATAAACATTTAGTTTACAAATATGCTTAGTAATACAAACTTCTTCTTCTCCTTTATGTCAGTAGACACAGATTTAACAATTACTCTTAACTGCCTTTTGCCAAGATAATCAAACCTTTATCACCTTTTATTGGTTGTTCCAGAATTCTATTCTGTAATGAATTAATATCCTAGAGTAACAAACAAAGGGACAAAAGAAACTTACCAAGCACTGTCAGCTGGGTGCCCTTTCCAAACTGTAGTGGTGAGTTTGCACAGTATTTTGAAGTACCACTACAAAGTGCCACTAAAAGCTATCAACTGCACATAAAACCTATGAAGTATCAGGATATATCATAACTTTCGTTAGATCAGACACTGAAGGGACCATTATGCTGTCATTTGTGTTAGAAAAATACTATACTTTTTCTGAAAAATGTGTTGAAATAGGTTGAATATTACTTCTGGAGATACTGTATCTAGTGAACCCAGCCTCTCTAGGAAGTAACTCTTTCCACCTCTGTATTCTACTTCTCAGTTTCAGAATTCAATCTGAGAAAACTTTTGTAAATTAGAGCAGAAACAGTGAATCTATCTTCTTTCTGCCATCACTAAGCTGTGCTAATGAAGACTTGAGTTTCTGTAACTCACCCATTTGCCCATTCTGCGCTTAGTTTGCCTGTCTTCCCCCCCGCCCAATCTTCATACAACTCTTCAATTTTCTCTTACAAAAAACTCCACTGTCATGGATTTGTTAAAAGTACAGGCTTCTTTTCCTTACCTAGTACCGTTACGTGGGTCCCAGGACCAAACTCAACTGAATATGTATCACGGTACTACAGAGGCTCTCTCAAAATATGCCCCTCCCCATAACAAAAAGGGGACAGAGTAATATGACTACACCATGTGAAAAATCCAGAGAGGAGACAGAGACTGAGGCTAGCAGGAGAACGTGCAAGAATGCTAATAGAGCTAACAAGTAGGCCACAGAATCTGCTTCCCAGATAGAAGTGATATAAATGCTGTTTTGTTGGAAACTGAAAACTAGACTGGACAACATCTGAAGGAGTATCCTGTTGGATATATTGTCAAAAGGATGATGTGGGATTGGGAGGTAGATGTAGGCCTTCTTGTGGCCTCCTTCCTTGGAGACACTTACCTGATTTGGTACTTTTTCCCAGCAGGAGCAGTGTTCATAAGCCTGTCAAAATTACATTTTTCTTTCTTTCTTTTTTTTTTTTCCTCATGATAATATTGTATTCATTTTTCCTCAAGCCCCAGCCTGACAGAATCTTCCAGGACCTCATGGGAGAGCAGAAAGACATTGCATGAAGCAGTATGGTTCCCATGTGGCTATTTATTAATGACCACAAACCTACTGATTTCTGTACAGAGGACGTCCTGTTTGAGACTGTCCTGTCATGTTGGAAATATCTACAGATCACTGATGGACTGAGCAAAATGTTTTTTTTCTACTTACAAAGTCTTCAACGACGTCTAGACTACAAACCCTCCCACGTGAAGAAAAACAGGAACATTGCCAGGATTTCATTACAAGATAAAAAAAAATATGTGGGTGACTTCTGGGTATAAAGAGGAGAGAATTCATTATGTTTTGTCTACCTGTTCTCGCTGGGTGTACTTGGGAGCTTCAGAGTTTATCCCTTCTTAGGGAGGGTTTCTGTAAAGGCCTCCCAGAGGAAAGCATCGCTCTCCTACCAGTGTTCTTGCAATGACTGATTTTGATGCTTCCTTCAGCTCCACTCTCAGTGACCAAGGACAAATTTTAGAAAATGCCAAAGTCTGTGCTTACACTGACTGGACTATAGAAAATGGATGGTCTTGACTGTGTGATCATATTGCAAAGATATCTGGGGAGAATAAAGTGCTTCTGTCCCTCTGTATGCAGAGCTGTACTATGCTATTTGACTCCTCCAACACATTACCACACATCAACCCAGTCCTGTATATATATCTGATGACAAACAGGAAAGGGAGATGGCTGTGATAGGTTGAGAACTAGAAAGACACAGACATGGGTATGAGCACACCACAGAGATGCTAAACGCTAGTAGGAAGGTAAACAGCACAAGTGCAGTGAAAAAAGATGAGTGCAAACTTGTTGTCATGGGATAATTTAGGGGAAAGATAGTTACAAAAAGAAAACACCACCACCACAACCAAATGCCATAGTTTCTAAAATACATTTACTAATATATTAGGCTGGGTATAGTGGGTGGATAGCAGTTTTTATTCTAAGATTTCTGACACACACACAGACACAGAATACACCAAATACATCAATCAAGCCCTCCATAAAATCTGTGGCCAGCACCCTGGACATGGGTAAACATAACACTCACTCCAACTGGTCAATGGGTCTAAGTCCAAGCTGATCACCAGGCTTACAATGCGCACCTCAAGTTGTCTTCTACAGTGTTGGACATCATTAATGTTTTTGCCTAGAAGAGATCTTGTCTCAACTATTTACTGTTCTTTGCCTTAGATGGCTGGCATAAGTCAGCATTGGCCTTCCTAGTCATGTCACACCAGACTGACCTCTTTGACTTTATCCATATTTGAAGCCAATTAACAATTGTTACCTGTTACAATCACCTTCTAGCTTCCCACCATGTATATAACAAAGATGAAAACCTTTTAACAGTTTTGGAGGATGCAGTCTGGAACTCTCCCCCATCCCAGTGATCTGTGTTTCATTTCTCTGTACTGCATAGAATCATGTAATGAATGAGAACAGGGCAAATGTAGTCAAAGCCTCATTTTGTCTGAGCGGTACTTTCAGGCAGGTTTCACTTTGATACTCTCTGTCAAGGCCTGAGTGTGCCAATAGCCATAATGTACCTGATCACCCTCACCTGGGACCTCTCTCCATGAGCCCAGGATCTCCATTTGAGCTTGGACCTGGGCCTTCAATTCTTGCCTGAGCCATGTTTTAAGTGTACCTGTATCCATCCTCCTCAGTCGAACTTGGATCTTTGTTGTAGGTAGCTTGTTTTCTAGATGGACCTCTCATATGCACACTGTAGCTTGTCTCCAGTCATGTCTTTGGTCCTGTCTCTTGGACAGACCAGCACCATGAGGCCATACACAATGAGACCATGCAGCAGCAATGTGGCCTTATGGCAAAGAATCACAGAATCATAGAATTACAGAATCATCTAGGTTGGAAGAGACCTCCAAGGTCACCTAGTTCAACCTCTGATCTAACACTAACAAGTCCTCCACTAAACCATATCACTAAGCTCTACATCTAAATGTCTTTTAAAGACCTCCAGGGATGCTGACTCAACACTTCCCTGGGCAGCCTATTCCAATGCCTAACAACCCTTTCAGTAAAGAAGTTTTTCCTAATATCCAACCTAAACGTCCCCTGGCGCAACTTCAGCCCATTCCCCCTCATCCTGTCATCAGGTACATGGGCGAATAGGCCAACCCCCACCTTGCTGCAGCCTCCTTTAAGGTGTCTATAGAGAGCGATAAGGTCACCCCTGAGCCTCCTCTTTTCCAGGCTGAACAAGCCCAGCTCCCTCAGCCGCTCCTCATAAGACTTGTTCTCCGGACCCCTCACCAGCTTCGTTGCCCTTCTCTGGACTTGCTTGAGTACCTCAATGTCCTTCCTGTAGTGAGGGGCCCAAAACTGAACACAGTACTCGAGGTGCGGCCTCACCAGAGCCAAGTACAGGGGGACAATCACTTCCCTAGACCTGCTGGCCACACTGTTTCTTATACAAGCCAGGATGCTGTTAGCCTTCTTGGCCACCTGAGCACACTGCTGGCTCATATTCAGCCGACTATCAACCAATACTCCCAGGTCTTTCTCTGCCAGGCAGCTTTCCAGCCACTCATCTCTCAGCCTGTAGCTCTGCTTGGGGTTGTTGCGCCCCAGGTGCAGGACCCGGCACTTGGCCTTGTTGAACTTCATACAGTTGGCCTCAGCCCATCGGTCCAGCCTAAAGAAAGTTAATTGTGTCCTGGTCTGCCATAGGAGTGTTGCCAATAGGTTGAAAGAGGTGATCTTTCCCTCTACATAGCTCTGGTGAGGCCACATCTGAACTGCTGTGTCCATTTCTGGGTTCCATTGTACAAGAAAGATATGGAAATATTGAAGAGAGTCAAGTGAAGAGCCACTAACATGATTAAGAAACTGCTAAGGCTGAGGGAGCTGTGACTGTTTAGACTGGAGAATAGAAGACTAAGGGGGGAATCTCACCAATGTACACGAATATATGTGGTATGGTTTTAAGAAGACAGAGTCAGGCTTTCTTCAGTGGTACTGAAAGAGAAACAAGCTGCTGGTATTTAAGGTAGCTATTGTTTGACTTAAGTAAATTTAGTGAAGTCCTGGGCCACTGTATGAGCTCTGTGTAACCTGAACCTGGTATATAGTGGTGATCGAGCAACAGTGACCAGCATTGGTTGGGGTGGGGGTGGCACTGATGGGGTGGGGTGGGGGTGGTGAGGAGGAGAGGATGTGCTGACCAAGGATGGCGCCAGATGAGAGCCTTCCCCAGAAGATAACAGAAGCCATGCTGCTTTGAGAGATAGCAGAAGCCATCCTGCCCTGCAACAAACTGCAAATCTGAAGGAACATAACAAGCATGTGTCAAATACAGATTGGACTATAGCAGATGAAGTGAAGACTGTACATGTATAAGAATCAAGGGAAAGCTTTGAGTGGGGTCCCTCCTTGGAGGCACACAGTTTGAGCTGATGTAATGGGAACCATTAAATTCTCACTGCTTTAAATAAGAGTTGACTCTCAGTGAATTCTAGTTGTCTGGGGAGACCCATTCTGCTAGGGGAAACAAGGGGATCCCCTAACAGGTAGCCAGTGACAAGACAAGAGGCAATGGGCACAAACTGAAACACGGGAGGATCTTCATGAACATCAGGAAATACATTTTATTGTTTATTTTTTTACTATGACTGAACACTGGAGTGGGTTGCACATAGAAGTTGTGGAGTCTCACTCCTTAGAGATGTTCATAAGCCACCTGGACATGGTCTTGGGCAACCTGCTGTAAGTGATCATGCTTGAACAAGGGAGTTAGACCATAAGATCTCTGGAGATCTCTTCCAACCTCAACCATTTTGTGATTCTGTGAACCCACATTGTAGCCTTCTTTCCAGTCCTGTCTGTGGAGTACAGCCCATTCTAGTCTTCTTTTGCTGCTGACTGGACATCCTGGATGTATTCATCGTGGTTCACTGCTTACTGTGTTCAGCTGCTGTGGGACTGCGCCCTGGTTAGTGAAGCCACTGTTCATGTTGTATTCACCCTTGGCTCCTGGCTTCCCTTTCCCACTGGCCCTTGCTGCTCTTTGTCATTTTCTCAGAAGACTATACATAACTAATAACACTTAGACATATTCATACAGTTTCTCCTCATAGTAGTCTCCAGGTGAAAGACACAGAAACCAAACCTACAGAATAATGAGGGACTTCAGCAGGGAATGAAGACACTCAGGAAGTCTTAGCTGGCATGATGGAGAAGTGACTCAGTATGAGCTTCAAGCATGATCTGTAGTAGGAATTTGCAAGCCTTGGATGCAAAAGCAAGCAATAGAATGTAAGATATGGGAGATTGTTTTACAGTGCAAAAACACAATAATCTGTCTGAGAAGAACATAACATGAATTAATATCAGGGAGTTGAACATCTCCAGACAGAAATAAAGTAGATCTACCCAAAAGTGGAGGTGAAAAGCTACTACAACATTACTGAGAAGGGAAGGTCTTTCACTATAATTAAAATCAATTAAATGATAATTATATTAGATGATAGTTAAGTGGTCCTTTTTAGACTTCTGACAAATGCTTATGCTCATGAATAAGGTGGCTTTGAAATTAGTTTCCAAACTGGTTTTGTTATATGGCTTGACTTGTTCATACCTGATGCTGGCAGCCTGAAATCAATTCATGGTTTAACTTTTACAAGAAAAGCGAGAATTTATCCATTTTATTCTTTTGCCCAACTCTGTTGGTTGGAGAAAACAAAGAAGAGGTGCTCTTTCATTTCACCTTTGGTTATTCTATACTCTGGACTTGTTGGGTCTCCTTCAACACTGAAAAGAATGACCTGAACTATGTACAGCTCATTCAGATGCTAAGTGATTAACATAGGGTATAGACAAAGATCAGCAGCTCTCTATACCTGCTCATCCTTCTCCTCAGGAGTGTTTCTGACATGCCCCAAAGGGGCAATTCTTTTGGGGCCAGATTCACCAATCTGGACAACTTTCTTTTCATTATGAAGATACCACAAGATGGAGATGAACAGTACTCTTGACCATTGGGAGTGTGAATAACTTTTTCCTTGCTTTTTAAACTCTGTTCATCAATAGCTCTGGTCTGTTTCTTTCAGTCTTCCTCTTCTCAGGGGGGTATATTTTGATAGTAGTAGTCAAGCTTTCATTCTCACAGCCTTCCCTCCTCTCTCACATGATACCATCATCCATTTTCGTCATACAATACTGCATGCAGTAGAACAGTGTGTTTATCCTCTAGGAATACAAAAACACTACCATCATCCTAATCACATATCAGGGTGGGTGTGGGGAAGGATGTAGGAGGACATTATGAAGAGTCTTATGAGTGTTAAACAGGAGTACACAGTAGATGGACTACCGTTCATGCATGTCCTGTGAGTGTTTAACTTTATGCAGGAGTTAAATACACATATTTGGAATTTTCTTGTTTTCCTGCCCTGAAATAAATGTAAACTTTCTTTTGCCCAGGTAAGTGTCTAAAGTTAATTTTCTTGCATTTACCCTTAACTTATCTTCTGTAATATGAGGGAAAGAGAAACTCGTTTTTTATCACCTGTTTAGTCCTTGGTTTCTATAATGAGAAGGGCAGCAGTTAGTCCCTTCTGTATCAGCAGTGAGGGTTTCATTTCATAATAAAAAGGTCAAAATAATGGTCTGAATGTGAGATCTGTGTTGGTGTGCAAATGCTTCCATACTTCACAGCTGGCTACGTGTGGTATTGCAGGCAATACCAAAAAATTACGAAAAACTTATTTTTTTTTCTTCTTTGGCCCCCAAAGAATTTATGATTGTCAAATCACAGGAATATCCCTTCTACCTCAACCCCCATTTTTCTTTTCTTCATTTAGACTGAGGTTGGATCCATCTTCTCAATTTATGAACTGCTGTAGCACAAAAACTGTTGACAAAGAAGGGATGAAGCATAGGAAGACTGTTAACACAAAATGTACCACTGGCCATCTAAATACTGCTGTGCAAGGGTTGATGATGTCCTAGGTGTTCTAAGATGAAAGAGAGAATACTCTAGGAGGGAATGGTAAGTTCCAGTTATTTTATTTGGGGTTACTGAATCCAACAGAAAAAAGGCTGCTCCAGCCTCATTCTGTGTCCCTCTGGCTGATCAGCATAAAGGTCTGATCAGGAGGGATATACAGGATGGATCCCTCCATTAGCTGGCCTTAGACATTCTGTTTGTCTAGGAGCTGGCCCTGGATCCTTGGGCTCCTCACATCCTCACATGCTGGTAGCTGGACATTTGAGCCCCTGAGGCCTGCAGTCCCACTCCACTCCTTGGTACAGACACTTGGTACAGATACTAACCTCCAGTTACCCCACACACCTGCACACATACTGGGACCTACACATATGTACTATGCATCTCCCAGCAACTTGACTTAGACATGCAGTCTGTTTGGTATCCCCTCTCCCAGTCACTGGACTGGGCTGTGCAAGCTTCTGAAGCTTGGAGTCCACTCCAGTTGCTGCTATACAGTAGCAGCAGTGGATGAGCCTTCTAATATTCTCATAAGAGATAGACTGTTTCTCTCAGGACTGTCTGTGAATGTTTTTTAATGTGAGTTCCTCACAATACTACAGGTCACTGGAACTCATGGTGTAGGAAGCTATTGCTACAAAAAAATCAAACTAAAAAAAAAAAAAATCAATTCAAGCTTCTCAAATGGAATGAAGATAAAACTTTATTCCCAATTCAAGGAGCTGATGCAACTTGATGGAACTCTCTAATCAACAAGAAGGTGTTAGTTTTAAAGCTATGACAGAGATATTTTTGGATGTCCATGGAAAACCCACCAGTGATTACAACAAATTAGAAAGAACAGGAGGGAACAGAGAAACACAAGAAACAAGATCTTAGACAGAAGCCTGTATCCTTTATACAGTAAAAAATTGAATTTGCTTTGGTCCTGCTGATGCAATGGAGAGGGTTATTCATTCATTCTGTGTACAGTGTGCCACCAGCCTAAATGAAAACAAAACAGAATTAACAAACAAGCAAAAGCCACAAATACAACAATCTAGGAAATAGTAGTCCACATATATCAGTGTCTAAACTGTTGTGTTTCCTGAGAATATTAACAAAAATGAGCATGTTGTAGCTCTCGGTTTTCACCCTTTCTTTGTAGCAAGAAAGTATCTTAACCTCTACATATTATTTTCTTACATCCTGACCTAATAGTTTTACACACAGATTTTCGCAGATCATTGTGACCCAGTAAAGTACAAACCTACTTCCTCAAGCAGCCTTCAAAAAGGAGACAAAAAAGTCTTGAAAATAATTGAGGTTCTGTTCATACTCACTCTCAGCTCTGTCAGGTCCCTTTTCAAACATACCTCCCAGTCCTGTTTTTAAAGGAACAAATGCTGAGACTTCTACTACTCTTACTGGAATTATCTGCTAGGTGTATGAGAAGCTTATGGATAAAAAGTATTTCATGGCAGTTACTAGCTACTTAAACTTCTCCCACTTCTTCAGATTTATCCCATTCATCGCACATATCTCCTCAAAACCCCTGTTTATTACTTTTACTGCAGCCATGTGTCTCTTTTCAGTGCTTATAGAAAAGTATGATATATATGATATTTCCTTTTTTTACCTTCTGGATAAGTTGTGCATAATTATTCTTCTCTTTTTCCATGTGTTTAAAGAGTATTTCCAGAAGGAATTGCTCTGCTAGATAGCACTGATTTTGTTTGAGATGTGGAAAAACAGTAATAGAAAATTCATCACTTGCGATTTTTCAAACTAGGCAGGACATAGCTCTGCAGAGCATATGGAGAACACCCCACGCCTGAGAGTAGGTTTTGTCTTATGCTTGTACTAGTGAACAAAATCATACTGGAAGTGATACACAAGCCTACCTTGGCTGTCAACATCAGAGTGCACACCAAAATAGCATACAAGAAGGCTTTCCCACAGAGAATGAGGTAAGTGAGCTTCAGAGAATTTCCATGTAGCATGTAGAACTCTGCAAACCAAATATCATTGGTGTATTGAATTATCATCAACAGGAGAGACTGGATCTAATGTAGCTTTAATCAAATAAGAATTCTTGAAATCTTTAACTAAGCAAAGCAAAGGAACTAGAGCCAAATAAATAGCTATGTTAACACCTGTGATAGCACAGGAGATGAAAGAATATTGTGATTCAAAGAACCATAGGAGAAAATGACCCTAGAAAAGACATAGATTGGCTTTATTCTAAAAGAGTATGTCCTAATTGGGAACATTTAACCTTTGTGTTACCACACTTGCTGAAAAACTAGGGTGGTCTTGTTAATCACCCTTAGGAACTGGAATTAAGCTGAATCGCAAGATACAATTTTTTTCACTCATTCTTTTCAGTGGCCTTGTGAATGCTGATATATAAGCAAAGTTTTACTTAGTCCAGAATATCCTGGAATCTACACTTTCATTCTTACATCTTTTTCACTCTCAAGGTACCGTGGTAGTGTTGAGAGACCAGCCTGATTTCATTTCAGCCTTCAGATACTTGAAGCAGTAAAGAAGTTGGTCAAAATCAAGAATATGTAATTACGAATACATAGAGGAAATAATCATAATTATTTGTACAGATATCTTCACAGTTTGATGGAAAGCTGTGACTTTTAATAAGAAACATTCTGAATTCAATAATAGGAAATATTAAGAATTCTGGGGTTATAATTTTGAGGTCATAATCACTTGGCTAACTATGATTTCTTTTCTTTCAGGGATTATTTTTCTTCTAGGAAAAAGATAAGCAAGCAGCTTCCCAATAGAAAGCAACATTGAGGACTGGAGAAGATAAAAAGAGCAAATGACAGTACAGGAAAGTTCCACTGTTTCTTGTACCATTTCAAAAGGTAAACATAAAGAAGAGCTAAAAAACCAGCTATGTACAACATGCAGGTCCAGCCATTCCTGAGTCTTTTTTTTTTTTTTTTTAATCTGACATTCATGCTGTTTAGGTGTAGAAGTATAAGTTATTCTTTTATTGGAAAAAAAAATATATATGTCTTGTACCCCTTGTACATAACATCAGTAAAACTGGAATTGAAATAAATGCAGATATTTTTTTGCTTGTGAGGAGACACACATACCTTCAGTAAGCGCACATCCTGAAAGGCAAAAATGAATTGAAAATTACATTTCTCTTCAATGTGAATATAGCACAAATTTTAGAAGTTTAATTTCACAATATTTATTTTACTATACTATATATTTTACATCAGTATATATTTAGTACAGTAAATATATAAACACAGTATAAAATATAAATATAGTATATATTATATCATAATAAACATTTTACTATATATTTACACTAAGAAAATCTGAAGAAACCTTTGAAAACCTATAGATATATAATGATAATAATAGAAACACAGGTCTGGGAATATGGAAATAGGTACACATTTACATATAATTTGTGCCATGAACACACCACTGTACATAGAAATAAGTAACCCACAGCCTTTTTCCTCCTTTAAGTGATTTCTAGTTTGTACACCGTGATGATGATACTCTTTTATTTTTATTTTTTTACTTACCAGCATCACCATAGATGAATTTGTGTATTGATTCCTGTGTTTCATTCGTAAAAAAATTGGCAACACACTCAAAATGATTCAAAGGGTTGAACCATTCTTGGGCTGAGATTCTCAGTCGGCTGGTCAGTGAATAAGTATTCCCATATGATGTGGAAGTCTCATCTGTCCCCACCCCTTCTGTCCTGTCAGCACCATTCACCTTCCAGACTAGATTGAGGTTGTCGGGGTAGAAACCAGAGGCCAGGCATACCAGTGTGGCCTTGCTCTTCTCTTGGATCTCTTGCTTTGATGGGGAAAAGATGGCCACAGCTGGTGGTATGATTACATCATTCTTCTCTGAAACAGAAAGCAATACAGCCCAGAACCTCCATTATTGTTTTCAGCCAGGAAACTCTTGTAACTGTGCATCATATTTGTGCTGTGTGACTCCTGGTATGTCTGGCCTTTTAACAAATGCCTATTAGACATATAATTATTTGTTAGACAGATAGACGTCAAGAAACTGCAAAAATTCACTCATTGCACAGAAATATAAAAGGCCTGGCTACAGAAATGGAGCACTGTTTGTATTTCTGGTGTTGTCCCTGTCAGAAGAACAGGAAAGCTTATAAGAAGCTGAGCAAACAAAGTAAAGTACCCAAAAGGTCTGTATTTGTAGTAACAGACAAAAGCCTGTGTTGTAAGGCACAAGCATCTTTAGCTGACTGCAGCACATTCCTGGAGTTGTAGTAAGACAGGACTGTTACTGCAGTGTTCAGAATTATATTTCCATGTGATACCCTAATTGGAGCCCCAGCTGAGGGGCGACCTGAAAAGAAAGAGATAATCTTTCTCACTATCTGAAGTGAATAACTCTTTAGGTAGGTAACCTGAGCCTGCCTGGGGCAAGTTTAGCTCTAGATCTTTACTTGCCATCCTTTTTTAAGACTACCAAATATCTCTTTATGTTATTTATTATTTAGGTTATCCTGGGTATGAGAAAACCTCACCTTAGACTTTTCAAAGTAAAGTGAGAATCTATACACTCAGAAAACAAAAGATATTCCATGTCCTAGAGCATTTAATATTTTTAGTCTCAAGACTGTTTAAGACATTTAATCTTACATATATATATACATATAAAATATGCAGATATATGTATATCTTATATGTATATCTACAGTCAGAAGAGATGTACAAGGTAACAATGAGATGCTATTCAGAAACTAGGCAGTGACTAAAAGCCACCTTTTCATATTTTTTTATATTTGTTATATATTTTACTAGAGTTCCTTTCTTTTATTAAGCTTGATAATTCTGCCAGGTCTGCAGAGTGCACATGGAAACAGAAATTCAGAAAGAACTATGAAGCCAGATAAAGAGTAAACTTTTAGTTTTTCCTTATGATAGAATTAACAGAGTTGTGACCAGCAGTTCTAGGGAGGTGATTGTCCCTCTCTGCTCTGCCCTTGTGAGGCCCTACTTGGAATACTGTGTCCAGGTCTGGGGCCCCCAGCACAAAAAGATGTGGCCTTGTTAGAGCAGGTCCAGGGGAGGGCCATGAGGATGATCAGAGCTCTGGAGCACCTCTCCTATGAAGAAAGGCTGAGAGAGCCAGGGTTATTCATCCTAGAGAAGAGAAGGTTCCAGGGTGACCTCATTGCAGCTTTTCAAGACTTAAAGTGTGCTTATTAAAAAGATGGAGAGCAACTTTTTGGTTGGGCAGATAATGACAAGACAAGGGAGAATGGTTTTAAACTAATAGAGAGGAAATCTAAAATTAGATGTTAGGAGTGAAATTCTTCACTCAGAGGGTGGTGAGGCACTGGAATAGGTTGTCCAGGCAGACTGTGGATGCCCCATCCCTGGAGGTGTTCAAGATCAGGTTGGGCTAGGCCCCGGGCAGCCTGGTCTAGTGGGAGGTGTCCCTGCCCATGGCAGGGAGGTTGGAATTAGATTGTCTTTAAGGTCCCTTCCAATCCAAACCAGTCTATGATTCTACAGTACATTGTGGATGCTCTTCCTGATCATTCCCTCCTTTCTGGAGTGGACATACATAAATAAACAGAAATTTATCTTGCATAGATCTTGACCCATAAGCCCTGGACTTTTCTTTCAACCGTTAGCCTTAATCATGATTGTCAGTGCCTACTCTACAAAGAACCTTAGGGCCCTTCTGTGAAAATATGAGCTCATACAGACCTCAGAAAGAGGTAACTAGATAGTTACATATATAACTCACTAGCAAGTTTGGCACTGCTTTCCTTCCAAAAGTAAGGCTGATCACTTTTACTGCTCCTTCTAGTACATGGTTTGATGATTTATTTTTTTAATCTTAAAATTCTTTCTAGCATAAGTTCATTGTCTCATAGCCCCAGTGGCTAAAGAGTGAAGACACTGAAACAGATGAGAACAGAAAAGAATAGTGAGAAAGATTCAACATGCTAAAAGAAAAAAAGAAAAAAAAAAGAGAGAGAGAGAAGGAGGAAGGAAGTGAAAAAGGCTGACAGAAAAGATGACAAAAGTATTAAAAAAAAAAAAGCCAGAGATGAGCATGCTTGAAATGGAATAAGGAGACTGATACAAGCAAGAGCAGAGAGAATTAGAAAAAAATATGTATCAACAGCCCATTCTGTTCTGATCTTCCACATTGTTCATGGAAGATCACTGGTGCAATGCTTAATCACTGTCATACATAATTACATGTATACCCTGTTAAACATTCTTCATCCATCTAAGAGAAAAAGTATCACAGTTCTCCCATTCCCCTAATAGCAAGATCATTTTAATAATATCTTGCTATTTTTCACCTCTATTCCCATTTGAAAATCATCTGTGTATATGTTGTGTATCATTAATGCAAGGAAAATTTTCAAATGTCCTTCACATTGAGCTTACGTATAACTCTGAACACAGTGCCAACTCTAAATATAACTGGTACACTCAAAAAGCACAGGTGTACAACATTATATAGTAACACAGAGAGTCCTTGTGCTGTTTTTGTCAGCTACTTAGTTCTTCAAAATGGGAATGTTTAAAGGATCAAGCCCATGTGTATTTCTACAGTTTGCTGTTAGAGCTGGCAGTGGCAGAGGGAAAAGGTTTTTTTGTCCTGTGATTCCAAAATGCTCAACACAGCAGCCTTGATGTTAAGGGCAGATGTTATTAACAGAGCAGGTGATGTTAAATCCTTTCCTTGGAGGAGAGAAGGCAGAGAAAACATATATGTAAGAAGAGAATGAATAGCAGAGAAAAGTGCACTTCCTCTCAGAAAAGTAAGAGAAAGAGAATACAGACTTTTTTTAATATATTTTTTAACTGTGAAAAAGAATGTTAAAAGGAAAGTGTCCCAGTGCAATTTCAGGCAGCCTGCCTACCATCTATGGAGAGGGAAACAAAATACCAGCAAGACTGCTCCTTCCCTGCCTGATTCAGCCACCACAAGCATACAAACAGTGAACTTGGCTGTATCTCTGAAATTTTGCTTTTGGTTGTTAGACAGCAAACCAGAAGAACTGAAAAAACAAAAAAAAAAAACAAAAAAAACAAACAAACAAAAACAAACAAACAAACAAAAAAAAAACACCTTGCAGACTAAAGAAGGACCCTACATTTTCAAACTCTGTAATGTTTTCTTGAACAATGGGAGCAGTGTTTTTTTTCCCTTTCTCCCATCATGAATTTCACAGTCAGGGTAGACAGAACATCATAAGCCAAAAGAGAAAACAATCTTAAAATTGGTGCCTGCAAACCCTACACTTTTACATCAGAACATCTGTTTCTAATAAACAACCAATAAATCATTAATCCTGTCATCATGGATGAGCGAAAAATGGTCATTATTTTGCTGTGAATTGAGAATACTCTTGTCCCTTAAAACAGTATTACACACATAATACAGAGATCTGATTTTTCTCTTACCTATGACTGTGAGTTTTGTCCCAGTGCCAAAGAACAGTTTTTCATAATTCACACTATTTTGCAGCTGCAGTAAAACCTCTCTGCTACTATCAGTCCTCTGAGCCAAACCTCTGGACTAATCCTCCCTCATGCAGAACTAGCAAATACTGAAACACGGAGCTCATTAATTCATGGTCCCCTAAAAAAAAAAATGTGTAAAGGAACAGCAAGTACATCTGTGTGTCTGATCCAGTGAAACCAATCCAAGAAATAACTCTTCCAGAGCTCTCTGCTTCAGGCTTAGGTGAATCAGTTGCTGCAGCTTTCACCTTTTCTTTAGAGGACACATGCAATGTTAGAAAATATTTCTCAGATGCAGACAGAGCAATTTTCATTGCTTATTTTCTGCTGAACAGACTCAGTTCCTTATTTCCTCATTTTCTTTCAATCTTGTTAATATTACTGTCTTGTAAAAAAAATATTTTTTAACGTACATAATAGTTTGTAGTATCAATACTCAATTATGGGTTTGTGTAATATTTCCATCAGCACCACTGATTTGCACTGTATTTATTTTTTTTTAATGGCTGATCATGTCTGAGGAAGAGCCTCCATTTTTCCTATGAAGACTAAAATTTATCACTCGAAAGCATTTTTCTCTGCAGGGAAGGGTCTGGTATAAAAATGTGAGGTTCTTCTAATTCCAGGAATAATAATAATGAGAAAAAGAGATCACCATCATTAATCAGTCTCAGAAACAGGCTTGCTTTCCCTTGGATTCGGAAAGAGTCCAAATCCAGAAGTGTGGCCCAGATAAAAATATTCCACAGGAGTTACTTTTATTTGAAATGAACCACACATTCTCTTTTGGTGATTTTCAGTGGCCTTTCAGAATCTATTCTGAAATAGTAATTATAGTAATAGGAATAGTATTTTTATTTAATATTAGCAATAATAATAATAGTAAAAATAGAGTAATTTTTATTATCATCCTGACAAGTGTGCTCTGTGGAAGAAAAACTTGTCATGCTGTGGACAATAGTTTTCTAGAACAACTAGAAATTAAACAGCTGCAGAGAGCCGATAGTATTGCTTATGATAAAGCTGAATATTTTTGCTTCTGTTTGTTAGCCAAAAACAGTAGTATACTTATTTGTCTTTCCCAGTCATCTGAGATAACATGTTTTAGTTTACCCTCAAAAGACTCAAAGTAATTTGTTCGTAGATTCTTGATTTGTTTTCTAGACCTGTCCTAAATGTAAACGTAACTTAGACAACTGTTACGGACAACCTGGAAACCCAGGAGAACTAGCATTATGGAGGCATAGCTATACTTTCAAGAATAATGATTTTTGCAGATGCTGATTTATTGAGAAGATACAGTGATAACACGCACATATTATTCAACCCATCTATCCTTTTTATGGACAGTCCTTTATTCACAGAAGATGCCTTTGTTCAGTTCTCCAAAGTGAAATGTATGTCCTTAACTAGAGTAGCAAACTTAATCTAGTCTCCAAAGGAGACTGGGCTACTAGAACATTAGTAAAACACCAGCTTAACGATGAAAAGGAGGATAAAGTTGAAGTTCTCTGAAAATAAGAACTGGGATTTAAAGCTATTTAAAGAGAAAACAAAATTTTCTTACCCATCACTGTAAGTTTTGTGCCAACACCAAAATCACCTTAGTGTTGGTCACAATGACAAACTGTTGTATTATAAGCTAAGAAAATGGATGTGCTGCAGTTGAGTTTAGTAAGCAGAAACTTAGGTAATGTTTACTGTATCTGGAAACCCAAAGATGTCCTTGGTCTCTGAAGGACTATGGCAGAACACCAGCTTGAAATTCTATTGTATAATCTGTAGGATTTATAAGAGCACTTTTCAGAGTTTATTGATACTTACTTTGTTGTCTACATTTCACCTCCAGTTGTTTCACAGCCTAATCTCCATTTTCTCTCACTGATATCACCTGCTGCTCTCATTTTGAAGACATAAAAACCATACAGAGGTACCCAAAGTACCAGAGGCTGTCAAAGTCTACAAATACAAATACAAAATACAAAGTCTACAAATACTCTACAACTGCAGCTGCCTTTTTGTCCTACTTGTACTCTAAGCGTAGGAAAGCCTTCATTTCTGTAGCCTGTGGAGCTTAATAATCAAATTGTTTTGTGGTGGTCATAGTCACGTGTTTTCATATAGGTGCTTCAGCTTTGTGGTATTGAATTAAAACAAACTCATTTGTTTTCCCTTCACTGGCAGGCCAGACATCTCAAATAGTCATGCAAGATCCCATTAAAATTCCTGATAGGTTAAAAGTAATCTACATAAGTACAGTCCAGAAGAATCTGTTGGCTAGTCTCAGACAAACCCTTTTGTATCCATTAGAAAAAACTGCAGTGAGATAGAATGGAGGATTTGAGAAAAAAATTGCCTTGACAGGCATGTCTTAGTCAGTGGACACTGGAGACTTCTCCAGAGAAAGCCCCAACACCATTTTATATATTGCCTTTGACAGATACCTGCTACTTTTCAGATTTTTTTCCTAACACTTTGGTCATGTTAGCAAAGAACAATTGGGAGGGGGTCAGGGGGCGGAGGGTGGGGGCAATAGCAAACATTATTGCATCAGAAAAAAATATTAGTTCCCTGTTTCACATACTCTGATAGGTTTTAGGTGCATCTGCAATAATCTGGTTCGTTGAAAATTATTTCAAGGTCATCCCAGAATCTCCTGGCTTGTTTTCCAGACAGGATAGGCTTAGGCTTGCAGTTGTCAGATGATAAAAGTAAGTCTCAGCATACAGGTCTGTCAGGAGAAATCAAGACAGAACATGCCCACTGTGCTGCAGAATGCTCTGTACTTGTCTTAATACACTCTCCCCTGAGGCTTATGCACATATGGGTTTTTGTAAAGATCTCCTGGAGAATATATCATTGTGGAACCCCTGTCCCCACAACGATACAACCTCATACAAAAACAATCCCATACATCTCCACCCTCACATTTTGTCATCCAGTCACCATGAAAAGTTGCTGGGGCAACCACAGGCCCCTTCCTTCCACTGCCACTGTTTTGTCTGTGAGATAGTCTGGTTACCTCTTAGTGTATCCATTATCCCAGAATCTATATTTCCAACTTTTTTTTTCCCTATAGACAAAAATTAGTCTTTTATTTTTATTTTTTTCTCATTTTATTAACTGGTTTTATATGCAATTATTTTTCACCATGCAACTTCATGGCAGTATTTATGGTGCTTTCATTCTCACCCTTCCAACCCAGAATGATAAGCAGAACTCAAACCCACTGTAATTGCTTTGCATTGAGATTGATTTGCTTACTACAGACTGGTGTTTATATTTGTAGTCTTGCCTGATTGTGAATATCCTCTTCTGCCTGTGCAATACTTTTTGGCTGCTCTGAAAGGGAGGGAAGTACGATGCTGAGCTCTTAGGTTTTTACTCCTCTGACTACCCTGGTCCAGGAAGCAGAAATATAATCTTCTCCTGAGTACCTATGACTATGAAAAAGCTTCATCTAGGAATACGAGCGTACCTTCATGTTGGAGACTGTTTTAAGGTGGTGGGAACTTTAAGGTAGTAGGGTACTTTATTATTATTATTTTTTTCTCTCTCACATGTAATTAAATGAAGAAACAAAACTGCATTTTTCCCCTTAGGTGTGCCCAGGTATGACATAACTTCCAAGAGGGAAAGATCTGTGCCAGTGAGACTGTGTATACAAACAGACATTGAGGCAATACAGGGAGAGACAGGCGCATGAACAAACAAATTTAGGTTTAGGACATGCTCAGCTGATCCAGGCCTTATCTTCTCACACAAATAGTCAGGACATAGTTAGCAACATTACTGAATACCTTCAATTCATGTTGCAGTCTAATGGTTTCACTCCATCCTGTCTTGATATAAAAAGCAGTCAGTTACTACAGAATACATACAATTATTTGAAAATAGATAACTCTCTTAGGAAAATAATTTTATTTATTTTTTTTTCTTTTGTGCTGTTCTGCTAAGCCCCTAACAGCTGTTATGTCCCCAGGGGAGGTGAATGAGAAAGTCAGAGTAAGTTGAAACATTTAGGACCAAGACAGAAGACTACGGAAAGCCATTTAAAATATTGGACAGATGACAGGTGCCCTTGCAATACCTTCTCTTCTACAGCAGCCTGCATGTTTAACTTGCTGATTATAATAATGATGGCAGGCATTTGTCTTTGTTTGGACTGAATTATTTTAAAAATACATTTAGCATTTTTTTGGTCTGTCTCTGCCTACATGATAACACTAACAGTGTGATATTATTTGCCTGCCTTGGTCTAATTCTGTCTCTGATGTCAGCAGTGTTTATTCAGGGTCTAAAACCTTTTACTGAAATCCCTTTAAGATGATCCTGTTTCCTTTACCAGTCTACAGCTCCATTATGGTCCTTTTTGTCATTAGCAGACTCTCTCCAACATTGTGTCTTTCATGTAAAACCATTCAAACCACTTCTTCTGTATTAATTTTGAAGGAGTATTTCGATGTGATGCTAACATCACGTAGACGGTCACTATTATGAGGTAATTTCCAAAAGTGCCAGCAGACAGCAGTCTTGTCCCACTTTAGAGTTCATTATTAGTTCCCGCCCTCCACCCCCCCCCATCCCCCCCCATCCCTCCTCAAAAGGAAAGGGATTGTAGGCCGTGAATTTAAACGAGTGGAAGGGAAGCAAAGCTAGTTTCTTGATTTGGGTTTCCGTGTATCTGATAGGAGACTTCATGTGTAAAACTTCAGCCAAGAAGGAAAGGTAAGGATTTGTCAACAAGAGACATTTAAGGCCATATTATGTAAAAACAATATCATTTTAGTGAGGGAATTTCACAGGAAATAATGATCTCATTGCTTATGCCAGTCTTGGATTATTCTCTAATACACAGAGGAAGCAAAATACAGAGAAGTCTTGAGCTTTATAGATTTGTCTTAGGAGCACTAGGAAGTTTGTTTCATAAATGTTCGGTACTTCCGACCATGAACCCCTAAAATTAAGCAACAGCCCTTTTTCAGAGCATAATTGCACTGCATAGTGGAGAACAGAGAGATCAAGCTTCCTAGCTGGGTAAGCAAAAGTCAATTTCCTCATTCCAAGACTGATAAGCTTGACTTTCTAAAAGGGGAAAGGCAGAAAAAGTCTGAATAGCTAGAACAGACAATGAAGAAAAAGCTGAAAAACTGGATGTGGTCATCCTACAGCTACTGGGATGGTTTGCCACTACAGATGCTGTTTCTCAGGATTCTTGTGGTACAAGAGCTGACAGACCAGAAATAACAGGACAGATGACCTTGTGCTAATTGCTCAATATAGGCACTAGCTTGGGAGCAGATGGGCATTTGGGAAACAATATTGTTCCATAGTAGTAAAACTTGGGTGCAAACCAATGGCTCTAATACAAAGCTTGAGTATACACAGGCTAGGAGAGAAGGGAAGGAAAGAAAATATACCTGCATAGTATGACATATTCTACATAGGGATGAGACTTTACATATCCTCTCCTTCCACCATATTATCTTTTGAGTAGCCAGAACAATTTCTAGACTGTTGGTAGGCTATTACTGACAAATTGTTATTTTTGTGAATATACAACACTGTGAATATACTACAGTTTACACAATTGTGTCTGGAATGTCATTGCTGGACATCTGCAACAGGTACCTTTGACTGTGGTTTCTGTAATTACAGCTTCCCTAAACTCCACTCCAGCAGGAGTTGAAGAAGAATAAATATAAGGACAGGGAATGAGACAAGGAAAATAGCTATTTCATGATAAACTGTTCTTAGAATAGCTGGTTATTTTCAGTGCCACCTCAAGCTTGCAAAAGAACCAAAGCCTAGGATCAAGTTTTACCTCAGTGCTGGAATTGGGCACTGTGGCTGCAGAACTTCAAGTTGACAAAGTCCACAAGAGATATGGATGGTTTTCCACTGCAACTGAAAACTGCACAGCTGTGACCAGTCAATAACCAGCTCATTTATATACTGGACAGTGAAGGCTACTGATAATTTGCTTTAACAGGCTCTTACAATTGCATTTGCCACACTAAACTAAACATACCTGTGAGCTGAGAAATAGATTCTTTGCTTATGTTCCCAAGCTAATAGAACTGGTTTTCAATGCTTAAGCAAGAGGTCTGAGCTAGGACAGTAATATTATGAATTTCAGGAAGTGGTAACTTATTAAAGGATACAAAAAAAAAAAAAATGCCACTCCCAAAGTTGCCATCATGGTGTTTATATTCCATAGTGATTCTGGCTTAAACTGGTTTTCCCAGAACTTTCACAGGACTGTTGGACTGAAATGTAGGTCTTTGATTGCAGTGACCTTCTTCATTAGTCCTGATGTTGCATCTTCCAAGCAATATTACTGAGGTTTTCACTTTTTCCTCCCTTTTTGTTGTTATCTTTCGTATATTTGCCTGAAGCTCTAGAGAGATTCATACCTGTCCCTTGGCCTTCAAAGATTTGTAAAAAGGACATGCTCTGCCTGGAAGAGTGGTGTACATCCTGGAAGAATTGGTAGTGAATATTCCCCGTCTCTCTTTTTTAACCCTGCTTTTTAAAGAAGTAAACAGAACTGACCTGAAAAGCTATAGTTTCTTCCCAGAGAGGAAGAAAATATATTCTATATGATGCGTGAAAGCTTTGTATGCTCTTTTTATGCTTTGTATGCTTTGTAAGCCAAACCAGAGTAAGATAAAAGGCAGGTATGATTGAGCTCCCCAGTTCAGATCCTGAACTACTGGATTTTCCCCAAAGTTGGACAGAAAAAAAAAGGCCTATAAAGTACAAACATTAGAAAAACAATGAAAAGAAGGAAAATGAAAATGTCTAAGGTGAGGCAATCGATGCTGTTTTTCTTGGTGTGAGTGGTGAGTATGTCAGTCTGTGTTGATCTGTGTGCTTGGCTGTGTATGTAGGTATGCATGTGTTGTATGTATGCGTGCCTACCGAAAACACATTCTCAGCCTTGCTACTGTCTAGGCCTGGGTGTGTGTGTCCATGGCAGCCACCGCTCTGTTGGGCTACCAGATTCAGCCCTGCCCAACAGTAAGTCTTGGGGAAAGCAGTGAGATTGCCCCCTTAATAAAAAAGAGACTATAGGAAGAGATGTGGCAATGAGCAGAGGGCTGATGTCTCCTGCCTACATGGAAGAGGATCAAAGGATCAAGGAAATGCTTCCTATTGAGGGAAGGGTGTTTAAGGACAGTTGGGAACAGTAAGAGCTGCTCAGCAGAGGTTTCTGTTGAATCTGGAGGCTAATATCGTGAACAAGAACATCAAGAAAGGACTGGATTTCCAGTCCCGACAGGGACAAATGATGGTTGCAAGGCAAGGAAGACAATGGCAGCCCACTTCCAAAGCTCGACAGATGCTTAACACTTAAGGCCCCAACTGGGACTGTCCAGCTCAACTGTGACTGTGTGCAATTACCATCAGATGGCTCCTAAGCCTTAATGGATGTAAAGCATCTCGTGTCAGTTTCATTCAGTAGCCTACATTGGTGCACAGTTCCTCTGGAACCTGACCGGAGACAATTCTTCTTGCAGAAACCCTTCCACCTGGGGCTTGGCATCCCAGATCCCCTGCCCAGTCAGTCCTACGCTCCTTTCACATCTCTCATACCCAACCAGTCCATTCTTATTCCATTTCTGATAGGACTGCGTCTGCTCATGTGGTGTGAGTTTCCCCTCCTCCTCCATTCTATTTCACTGTGCCAGACTCGCTAGCTCCCACTTCTAAACTCCTTCCCAACTTTTTCAGACCACTCGACTCTCCACCTCACCACCCTTGCAAGAATCTTGCACTTTTCCCAGTCCCTCCTAGGCCTCTCTTTTTTCCTCGCAAGCTCCCCCATCTGAAATTCTCACAATGAAGAGGCGGTTTCTAGGTTTGGAGAGGCTAAAGTTGCTCCATAGTGGCCCAGTTTACACTGCCTCAGGGTGCTTTGGGGGAGGTCTTTCTTGCCACTAGCTACAGATCATGTGTTGCATGAGATGGGTTAAATATACACTTTAAAACTAGAACTCCACCATCCGCGATGTCCTTCCGGAGCCCAAAGCTTATGACAAAGTTGCTCTCTATCCTTCCTTTCTTAACTGATCTTCCCTCCATGCTTTACATTGCTATCAGGTCCCCGGCATTTTTCCTGCCTGTTTGCTATTGTCTGCCTTTCCCTAGCAGCTAGTCTGTGTTACCTGCTGGACCCTGCTGGACCCTGGTGGACACAGTCCACCTGTCTCAGATGTCCAGGAGCAAAGGAGAAGAAGGGGAACATATCAGTGCCCACAGGTGTTGTCTGCGGCCTGATTGCTCTGTGCTTCTGGATTCTGCCTGCTGTCCCACCTAGTGCCATAGCAGTAATGGCCACCATCAAAGCTGTTACGGTGCCAGTGAGAAGAAAACTTTGCCACCGGCAGGAGCAAAATGGAACTCTGCTCTGCTGCTGTAGGAACCCACTCCCTAGAGACCTGCTCCCTTTCTCAGTAAGAGGGCCATGAGCAAAGAAAAGGAGGTGCCTGGCTCAGAAGACTTCTTGGATGGTGGCACAGTGTCATATTCCCGTAGCCTGACAGCCCAGCAGCTCTAGAGCGCTGCTCCCAGTGCATGCACCTGAACCAGAACAGCAGGGAAGGTTCAGGAGGAGCTGGTGGAAGGCTGCAGGGAACCCCACTTGTCTCTAACGAGCTTCAGTCCCCAAAGTAAATGTCTGTAAGGCTCTTTAAGTGAGATATTTATTTGTGCTGTTGTCTTCTTAAGGAAAGTATTAGGGCAGGAGGGTAGTGGCCAAGGAGCCAGGTGGTTGTCAAGATATCAGTAGGCTGCAATGGTCTTTTGGATCCAATCAACATAATTGCAGACCTTGGTGTAGACACCGGGATAACCTTTCAGAGCACACCCAATTCCCCATGACACAATGCCCTGGAGTTCTCCGTTGCACACAACTGGTCCGCCTGAGTCACCCTGGAGGGGAAAATGTACGGGCACAAGATGACTGAAAAGCAGAATCCCACCTGGAAAGTTTTTGACTTGGCAAAAAGAATCCAGGGAATGCAAAACAAAGTGCAGCAGGCCCTGATACAGGAGCACAGAGAGAGCCCACCCCTTGTTTGCTGGCCTCCCCTAGCCCCCAACAATTCACTGGTACCATGCTCAGTGCCAACCAGCAGATGTGGCTGGACCGGCTATTTTCAGTGTAGTCCACCCTGCATCCAAAGCCTGCTGGAAGGGGTGCGTCAGAAGAGAGCACCTGGCGAGGAAGAGGCTGAAGCTAAGCAGGCTGCCAAGCTCCGACATATACCGTGCAGCCTGGGGCACCCTGGCAGTGTGTGGCCCAGGGCTCTGTGCAGACATCAACTCCTACCTGGCATGAGTCTTTCCCACCCTGCAGGAATCCTACGCAGATCATGTTGCTGGTGATTTCACCCGGGTAAGCATCTTGGCACTCTTGGTCACTCAGAATTGGTGCTTGCAGGCACTGGAGAAGTTCAGGGTAATTGGCTGCCGGGAGAGCAGTAACAATTTTAGGTTTTGTCTTGGGACTCAGTACTGTCAGTGAACAGAAAGATCCAAAGACCTATATGCGAGAGCCATCCAGCTAAGGAGGGTAAAGTAAAACGGTGAAGTGCATTGTAGATTGAGACACTGGCAGGGCAGTGTGGAGGCAGGGCAGTGTGGAGGACTTGCAGGCACAACAAGAAAAGGCTGCAAAGAAGGGGTGAACTGTACATGGGTCTCACGAGCATGGTGGTACAGCAGTAGAAGTGTGAACAGCTACATGCGATGTGTGTAGATACTCACTGCCACTGCTCAGTGTGTTTCCCCACCCCGAAATCAGGCACTCGGTCCCTGCCTTGGCACAAGAGGTGGGCAGGGCTATGGGTTGAACGTCAGCACTGTAGTCCACGGCGGATGCCAGCTTGATCAACATAATGTCATTATCAAGGGTTCTTGAACTGTAGTTAGGATGGCGAATGATTACTGAAGAACTCCGGACTACTTCACTGTCTTCCTGCACATAAATGTTGTACTCTCCCAGCCTCACTTGTATACGGCTGCAAAATTGTCAGCAGAGAAAAGCAGCAGTTAGCCAAGGGGTGAACAACTGGGTGCGACGTGGGGACTGGCAGACACTTGAAAGAGAGTAAGGGAGTGCTGCCCTAATCAAAGGTTTGTGTGTCATGCAGCTCTAGGAACTTCATGATTTCATGGAAGACAGAATTGGGAGAGCCTTGCCAGATGGGCATCCTGCGTGGTGGATCCCCAGCTGGCAGCTGTGGCAATGGTGTAAGCGTAGATGGATGACTCCAGAGACCTACGGCAATGCTTAAGAAAGGGAGATTCAGTTTCCTGTTGCTCTCTCTGCACAGTGTGCCCTAAACTCAGGACGAGACAGATCCATGGAGGAAGTCTGGAGGAATGAAAACGAAGAAAGCGGTAATGGTAAGCCTCATGGATGTGTAAATATAGACCGAAAGGCGTGTTAGGATGCACAGAAAAGGATGCTACGAGTGCAGGAATACTGGAAAGTCCATGTAACACAGCAGGACTGAGGCTAGGGTTTCTCCTTTGGTTTCAGGTACACCATGCATTGCCCCACCCCTGTCCCTTCCCCCATGCATGCATGGCCTTCTCTTGAGAGGCACCAGAGTTCCAGATCTGGTGGGTTTGTAAGATTTGACCAGAATCCATCCGGATACACAACCCAAGCCATACTTACGATAAGTAGCAGTGAGCAGCTGACACAACCCACTGGCTGTTGATGAGGGACCCTCCACAAAAGTGATACCCAGCATTCAGGGACACCTGGTAGGGAACTGAATGCTGTGGGCAGTTGTAGCCTCCCACAATCTTGTCATCATCAGCATCTCCAGGGAAAGCAACTGAGGGAGAGAGAATTGGGTTTCACAGCACCATGCCTGAATCGATTCTCTTAAAGTGCAGCAGCAGCCAGTGAGCTACAGAGGAATTAGCAAGAGCCAAAAGAGCTTGAAACTTCAGAAGTCTTCAGGCAACTCCTGAAATATCCTGCCGAGATCTTTCTGCACTACTCTGAAACACCTGGTTTTGTCTGTACCACCTCAAGTCAGGAAGAGAACAGAAGAGCACAAGCTGCCAAAGAACCTCACAAATGAATTGTACACAGCCTTCACTGTGTTCCTTCCGGGGTACCTTTGGATTGGGATGCGACAGCTGTGTCATGGTAGAAAGCGTACAGTGATCATTTGTGTAGGGTGGAAAGTGTTTCGAAAATGGCAAATGCAGTTGAGAGAACTTCTTAATTTGCAGGGGTGAGACAAAGAGTGAGCAAGACAGGTAGAAAAACGTGGTAGTGGAGGATTGAGAGAGAACACAAAGGCTCCACAGAGCTGGAAGATGATATTATAGCAGAAAGTTAGAAAAAACATATTTGTTGAAGCCAATAGAACAGTGGTCTCCAGCCTTTTTTGATTGCACACCCCTATCAGCAAAACACCCTCCCGCACCGCGACATATGTCTATTTGTTCATTTGTAAGTTACATACTTGCTCTACTGAAGTTCAAATGTTTTCCTCCCACACGGTAATGCACAACCCCAGAGGTGCATGCACCCCATTTTGGAGCCCACTGCATTAGAGCATTGTAGGCTGGGACCCTGCCTCTGACCATCCCCAGGGAATGCAGGCTCCGCAGGGAAGTAGTCACTGCACCAAGCCTGTTGGAATTTAAGAAGGATTTGGACTGTGCACTTAGTCACATGGTCTAAAATTTTGGGTAGATCTGTGTGGTGCCAGGATTTGGACTCGATGTTCCTTATATGATTATATGATTCATTGATGATTCAATGATTATATGATCCATTACAGATGCATGGAGTAGAAGATGCAAAACCCTTCCACATACACTCCCTAGCCTCCAGCAACTCAGGGGCTTGACATTTCTACGTCAGATGGAGTGTCTGAACTTCACAGAGTTAAATGGCTTTGTCTTTCACAAATGTGTCGCCTGTCTGTCCGTCCCATCCTCCTCCCCTCTGACCTGCCCCCCCTCCCCCCAATTTTCTGAGGCCATGTAAAACTTTTGCATCCTCAAAAAATGTGGAAAGGGGTTCACAGATTTCCTAAAAGAGCACAAATTGTCCTTTGCTGTTTGTGAACCTGCCAAAACGCCTAGGTGTGTTTCATACTTGCTAATTCTTGCAGAGGAGGAGACGGCAAGCCCTGCATTGTTTTATGCACCCCTGTCTTGTCCTACCTTCTCCATCTCTCTAGGAGGCTGAGAGTCCATGTCTCTGACATGGTTGGGAATTGAGGAAAAACAGAATGTTGTGCTACTGGGGAAAGAGAAGGGCCGGTAGAGAGGACAAGGCAAGAGGCTATGAGAGAAGGTTTGCTCAGGTGTGCAGATGGCTATAAGATCAGCAGCTTTAGAGAACGTACCAGCGGCTCCCAGGCAGGAGAGAATGAGGAAGAGAGAATGCATGGTGCCTTCACCACCAAGTTCCGTGATGTGCACGAGGACCAGCCTCAGAAACTCCTCAGCTTTATGCTCCTGAAGAGCTTTATCTTTGTCAGCCCACGGTCTCTCCAGCTTTCCCTTTCCCAGGATCTTGCATCAGCCTGGACGAGTTTACTTATTTTATCTGAGTACGGCGATGACACAGCTGACTGAAATACCTGAACTAGGAGAACACAGTTCTAGAAATGCAAGCTGTCATTGCCAGTCCATTGATAATACCCAACACAGCTGCTCTCCATTCAGCAACCCTCCTTCCTCCCATGCCCCTGGAGCCACCAGCATTCTGCTGCAGCACCACTGCACTCAATGAGAGAGTTGTTTGCAGCTGGAGAGTTGGACCCCCCCCCCCCCCCCCGGAGTTTATGTTTGGAAAGAGCCCGAAAAATGGGCCTGTGGGATGTTCACCCCCAGTGAGCAGAAGAGGGCATTTACATTTCATGGAGAGGTTCCTCATCTTAAAGAAAGAGGAGGAGGTGGGAGGGAGGGGAGATGTTCTAATTTTGACCTGAACACAAAGGAGTCAGTTCATCCTTCAGAGTTTCCGATGAAAAGCCTGAATTCTTTTCTGATGGGGCCTGTCTCCTGGATGATCTCTGAGTTGTCCATTTGAGATCTGTTTGTGCCATGAGCTCCAGCACCATTGAGCCTACAGGCGTGACCTCTCAATTACTGGGATTCACAGAGGCCTCTCAAAAGGGCCCCTGAGAGGTGGGTAGGAGAACGGGGAGGGACTTGGGTGCGGTACTTTCACTATATGTCTGTCATCAAGGACTTAGGAACAAGGATCCAGGACTTCTGCTGCAAGCTCTGGCATTAGTCCAGGAAGGGGTAAGTAGTGTCTGCAATGACATAGGCAAGTAGCACAGAGAGTCTTTGAGAGACCTTTTTCCTCTAAGGAGATTACCAACCTGCCCCCCTGTGATGTCGTGTGTGCTGTTGAGAGTGGATGATCCATTTTTTAAAACGCCAAATTAAAAAAAAAAAAAAGAGAGAGTCTTGTGTTTTAGTCTGGGCTTCCTGAGGCCTCGGGACGAAGCGGGTGCAGAGAGGCCCACCTGGTGTGCAGAGTGGTGCTTTAAGGATGTGCTGTTTTGCAGCTCCTTTTTGACTGACTGTCTACAGTACTAGTGTCCCACGTACCGCTGCCGAGGTGTCTGACGTTCTCATGAGCAGACCAGACCACAGCTTTGCCCACACACCATGTGCTTCCACACAGGGGGTGACGGTTCCTTCCCTGGGTCTTGAAGGGAGCCTTAAAAGGGGAGGTTGGTTAGGGAAATTGCAAACCTAGTTAGGCAGCGCTCTGGCCAACGTGCATTCAGTTTCTGCCCACAGCTGTCCATCACAATGGACGCACCATGTGAGAACAGCCTTCTGTGGTTTCCTTTCTCTGGCCATGCAGTTTTGCCATCAAAGGTGCCTTAGTCTTGCTCAGAACTGTATGCGTTCCTGTGGCAATTAAGAGGTGTGTGGAGCAGGTGGCTAAAAGTGTCTCCCAGAGCACAGTGTTACTTGTGAAGCTGCCAAGGGGCTGCCCCTTCCACAGTGGAATGTATGCCTGGTGCCTTGGGCATGCTTCCTCCCAGCTGGACTGGTGTCAGCCTCCCATGTCCATTGCCAGATGCTGGGCTCTCCTCCCTCAACAATCTTTCCTTCAGTGGGCACTTCTGTCTTTGGGTGGTATGTGGGAGAGCCTTGAATTTTCCTTTTGCTTTGTACTTTACCACACACTCTCTCTCCTTGGTGCCATGGTAGGGCCTGCTGTGGGGACTAGTGGCCCAGAACACGGCTGTGCTGCTGTAGCACTCACTAGTCCTGAGAAGTATCTGCTGCCTTTCACTAACCACGCCAGCAGTGCCCCAATTCTTAATGCCGACCTATGTGTTTGTATATCTGAAGAGTTTTTGTCTTCAAAAATGCTAGGTGCTGCTGCATTGTTTTGCCTGACCCGCTTCCCTCCAAAGAGTCCCGGCTCCATTAACCCACTTTGCCCTTGTTTCCCTTCTGCTCTTTCTCTGCCCCTCTCCAATCTGTCTCACATTTTTTCAGAGACTTTGTCTCCCATTCCGGCAAGGTGGGGATTTTATGTTAGTGCTCAACCCCCTCACTGTACCGTGTGATCACTCGCAGCACAGAAATACGTGGCTGCATCCTTGCATGTCACATTCTTGATAGTCATAACAGAGAGATCGCTGTTGTCTCTGCTGATCTCAAACTTGGCCTCACTGTAACCTTCCGCATAAGAGTTCTGCAACCACATAGAAGTGCTGGCTACTAACTTAAGACCACTCCCTGGAGGCTGCTGGTACCAGAACATATAGGCAAGTCGGCGGGTATGATTCTGGTAACAAGAGATGTCCACAGTCTCTCCAGCTCTCTTGAGGGTTTCTTCTGGCCATTGTGTGATGAGTCTTCCGACCCCAGCACCTGCATGAGTCAGAGAGAAAAAGTGGAAGGGAGAAGAAGAAGTATGGACAGTGGCCAAAAATGGTCCTTCACCTCATACCAGTCCAGCATGGCCTGGATGATGCTGCAGATGGATCTACTGTCTCTCACCAGGCAGAAGAGCAAGCAAAATGGTCAGCATGGTTAGGAGCAGCTGTTCCAGAACAGTGTGTGTTAAGAGAGAAGAGGCTAGAGACTGATGCCCCTCCCCGTGCGCTGATTTGTCCATGAAGTTTGGTCAGAGAAGAGCAGCTGACCTAAACTGACCAAAAGGATATTCCATACCATATGATGTCACACTCAGCAATAAAAGGTGGGAAAGGAGAAGCGGGGTGTGGGAGGGCTCTTGTTACAAAAATGTCTGTCCTCCCAAACAACCACTACATGTACTGAGGCCGTGCTTCCTGGGATGTGGCCGAACATCACGCGTTGCTGGGAAATAGAGACTAATTTATTTTCTGTCTCTGTGCTTCTATGCAGTCTTTGCTTGTCTTTTATTTTATTTTTTCTTTTGTTGTTTTATTTTTCCTTCTTCCTTTTCCCTTTAATTAAATTTTCCTTATCTCAACCCGTGAGTTTTTTTTTGTTTGTTTGTTTGTTTTGTTAATGTTTGTTAGTTTTCGTTCAAACATACTTTATTCTTCCCCTCTTCTTCTAAGGAGGGGGAGTGAGAGAGTGGTTGTGGTGGAGTTCAGATTGCAAGCAAGGTAAAGCCACCACAGGAAAATATTAAATGTTTGTAGATTCTTCTTCCTAGAAGAATTTTGGAACATTTTGTAGCCTCATCTTCAGGGGTCCTTCAGTCTGTTGTGTACAACCATTTTGGAGTAGAAGATGCTTTCTGTTTATCAGCATGTAGTCAGGTGCTATACATCTACTTAAAACATCTGAAAGAGTGTGGTGAACACTCAGGCGGCAGCGTACTCCTGCTGGGGAAAACAGCAGGCAGAACACGAACTCTCGCCATCACGCCCGGCCCCCAGCCGTATGACTAAACTTTTCCTGGTGCAGAATCCCTGAGAGCTGTACTTGGGAAATGAAAGCAACCTCTTCCTAGGACTAGTTTTCTTAATGTACCAGTGCTATGACCTAGTGAGGCTATTTTACTAATTGGGGCTGCTGTCTATACCATTTGCCCCAGTTAACTGGGTGTGCTGGGCTTCCTTAGTTTTCCTGGAAGAGTCAAAGGAACAGAGATTTTCCTGGGTTCTGATTTTAAATCCCCCTAACTGCAACTGGCGCTGGGAAAGTCCATGAAAAACCTGCAAAAGTGGACTATGTAGCTGTCTTAAAAATGCTTAACAAATACTGTTTTCACTTAGAGAGGCTTGTGCTCTGTCAGATGCTTAGTAGTTGAGATGCCTCTGAGAAGAGTAATGGTTGCCTGAGTCAGGGAACAGCACAATATACAAATGATAACAGAGCATAGCTTTGTGTCCTATTGTTCTGGAAGCTCTTGTTGAACTCCTTCTCAGAATCTGCCCTTCACGCCCTTTTATTTCAGAAAAAGCCTGGCATCCTTACCTTCAGGCTATTTGCACCAGGAGACAAAGGAACTATTGAAAGTCACAGTCTTTCCCTCCCTGACCACTGCAAGTGGAGACTGTTTAATATCTTTGCCTGGTATGTCAGGGGAGACAAGAAAATGGAGGACCATGGGGAGGATGAGATAAAATGGGGGGAAATAAACTTTTATATCAGCAGGCAGAGTGCATTCTCAACTATGAGGGACAGGCATGTGGAGAAGAGTAGTTTGGAAACAGTCCCCGACCTCTGTCACTGTCTACCCACATGTGTCAGGGCCTCCAGTGGGTAAAGAAGAAATTCCACTTTCCAGATGATATGTCAGGCTTGATTTTCAAATTGTTGGAATGTCCTCACAGGTTCTCCCCTCTTCCGTGGCTGGAATACCACTTATGCCACTAGTGAACAGTGCCATGAAGAGAGAACCAGCAAAGTTGTTCCCTTTTTTGCTGACTGCATCTGACTGGGACAGAACTTTTCACACAGCAGCCTTTGTAGTGCTCTGCTTTGTACTTGTAGCTAGACCAGTGTTGGTATCGCACCAATGTTTTGGCTGTTGCTGCGCAGTGCTTGCACAGCATGAGGGCTCTATCTCCAGCTCTGCCCCCTTACTGCCACTAAAGGTCAGTAAGCTGGGGGTGGGCAAGACTAAACTGACCAAAAGGATATTCCATTCTATATGGCATCATGCTCAGCAATAAAAGCTGGGGGGAGGAGGCAAGGAGAGAAAGAAGAGGGTACTTTTGTTATGAAAGCATTCATCTTCCTGAACGTCCACTACATGTATTGAGGCCCTGCTTCCCAGAAGTGTCTGAACATCCCTTGCTAATGGGGAGTAAAGAACTGTTGCTTTCTCCTTTTGCTTCTGCACAGCCTTTGCTTTATGTTCATTAAACTGCTCTTATCTCAAATCTGCAAGCTTTTTCCTCTACCATTTTTTCTCGCTTCTGCCCTGCGGAATCCTTCCTCCCTGAGTGGGAGTTAGAGAGTGGTTGTGTGGTACTTAGCTGTCTATTAGTGTTAAACCACAACAGTCCTTTTTGGTGCCCAGCACACAGGGCAACTTGAGATAAGGATGAAAACTACGAGAGGTAACAAGCAAAGCATGGACTGGATATTGCCAGAGTGTGCAATAATTCTGGAGAATTTGTGTTCTAATTGTGATGAAGGGATGAGGGGTGGAGTGTTCTGATTTGTCCATCAAGCTTGGTCGGAGGAGGGAGAAGAGACAGCTCACCTTTGATACCCTTGTTAGTGAGCCTTTAAAAGAAAAGCCAAGCATTCATGTGGCTGTTAAGTGTTGCTTAGCCTTTCTGCAAGAGACGCAGAGTTCTGATGTCATTGACAAAAATGTGGGACTGCCTGCAGACCAAAAAAATGCTCTCTGAATGTTGTATTGTCAGGCATTTCATCATTGTGCATTGGAGCTGTCAGGCATGGACCTAGGGTGTATTTGCTTCATGAATGGTTTGCCAACTCATTTACACCTCTGGATATGACTTGGGACATCTTGCCAGAGCTAGTACATTTACATTCTAGTAAATGTAATCATACAGTTTTCCATTCCCGAGAGATCTTCTCAGTACGTGACAGATGATTATACCTCACAACTCAGAACTTCTGTCAGACAGAAGCAAAGATAGGGAAGGCACAAAACAAATGTGCTTAGTCACATCTTAGTTTCTTCGGTTTTCCGGTCAGCGAAGCATATTCCCTACAGTTTAACCTTCCTGGGAGCACTTCCTAATTCACTTCCGAATAAAAGAAAGGAAGGTATCTCTGCCAGCCTTTTCTTCCTGAAAGCAAAAGCTGTGACTAGACATCACCTCATGATCAGTCTGACTTCTCTAGTCTTCCAAGTGTGTCCTGGCTAACTGAGGTTTTCATTTTTTCCTCCCTTTTTGTTGTTATCCCTCGTGTATTTGCCTGAAGCTCTAGAGAGATTCATACCTGTCCCTTAGCTTTCAAAGATTTTCAGAAAGTGCATGCTCTTTCTGTATGAGCAGTGTACATCTCAGTGGAATTGGTAGTGGATATTCCCCGTCTCTCTTTTTTAACCCTGCTTTTTAAAGAAGGAAACCGAAATGACCTGAAAAGCTATAGTTTCTTCCCAGAGGGGAAGAAAATATGTTGTATGTGATGTGTGAAAGCTTTGTATGCTCTCCAGTGGCCCTGACAAGTAGGGATATGACCATGGCGCCTGTCCAGTGAGTAGATATGGGGCCTGAGAATTTTCTGAGGAGCAGGTAGATGAGTGTTCCTTAGGAGCAAGGAACGGTGTGCCACACTCCTTGCTGAACAACTCCCGAAGTAAGAACATTACTGGTGTGCAAGGCCCTTTCAGAAATGTCTTTTTTGGATTGCATTAAGTCAGGGTAACAAAGAAAGTTAGCCTCCTCAGAGCCCTGCCTATGCCCAGGGCAGGACTACAATTATCATAAGTGTCTGTCATGCATCTGTATTTCCCTAGTCAAGCAGAGTGTAGGTTATTTTAGAGCAGAGCCTGGAAGCAAAGTAAAATTTATGCAGCTTGGTTGATCCTGGTATGACAGTGAGTGATCCATCCTGGCACTACAGAAGTCTCTTAGAAATTGTGGTAAAGCGGAGTATGGGAGGGAGGATCTAGCACAGGACATGCTCCCAGCTGCTTCCCTGTCCTTACTCTTACCAGCTATTCTCATCATCCCCCTCTCTTTTTCTTCTTTCTTTTTCTTTTTTTTTTTTTTTTCTTTTTCTTTTTCTTTTTCTTTTTCTTTTTCTTTTTCTTTTTCTTTTTTTCTCTTTCTCTTTCTCTTTCTCTTTCTCTTTCTCTCTCTTTCTCTTTCTTTTTTTTTCTTTTTTTTTTTCCTGTGATCAGATGGTAGTTTTCACTCCAGCGCATCCAGCTTTGCCACAGCATCAGAGAGCAGCATGGCATATTTGCACTCTGTGATCTGTTTTACCTCTTTGCTTTATGTGCTTATGTCTGCCATACCTCTTGAGACAAGCAATTGGCCTGTGCTTAAGAGCATGCAGACTGTCAAAAAGAAGGCCTAGAAGAAGAACTCCAAAATACACAACTCTAGAGCCGTACTTTCTTAAAGATACCTTTTTGCTCTTTTCTGTGAACTTTGAAGAAAAGGTAAATGCCAGGTTATGTAATAAAAATTGAAGCAGAGAGGCGACGGCAGACGGGGGGACACTCAGAAAATACCCTGGCCTCACTTTTCCCAGTCCTACCACACCAGAGTGATTAGCCCATCAAAGGTTCACCTCTGCAATCAAAGAGACAAGAGGCACAATGGGAGGCAGGGGGGAACCCAAATTTCAGAGTTGGAGAAACAGCCTGTCTGCGCTCTACCCAGAGCTATCCCAGAAGAGCCATAAGCCCCATGGTCCAGATGTGAAATCCATCCACATGAATCAAGGGGAGCAGCTCTCCGGATCACTTCTGGGTCTCATGGGTCTTATTGCCTACAGGCATGGAACGTGCTAAGGAAATCAGGAGAAGAGCACTTGGGGATTGCATCAGACTTAGGGGACGGTCATGTGAAGAACCAAAGGCAAGGAAATGGAGGGATTTAGGTGATCTGGGGAGGAATGAATGCGGGGAAAAAAAGAGGAATAAAGGTATAAAAAGGGCAAGCTGCTAGTGAGTATGCTTGCCTGGCTATGCCCTATGCCTCTGTCTGTCCCTTTCCTTTTATTAAATTCTACTACTAACAATTTCCCTGAGTGAGGGACTCTATTCTGTGTACATGTCCTTTGTGTATGGGGGCCTATGTGTAACGAACTGTAGTCAGACCACAGGTACCAGCGACTGGAGAGACCAGAGTGAGTGAACTTAAGCACTAGGAACTCGAATAAGGCCACAGGTAAATGGGCCCATGTTTTTGTGATGCCAGCTGCAGGAGCAAGGCAGGGTATGACAGTCTGTATGATCGCTAGTGAACTTCAAGCTGGACTTCATGGTACATAGGCAAAAAAAACATGGGTGGCATGTGCGTGTATTTATCTGATGGCAGGACTAGAGTGGGAACTGGAAAGCAAAGGGACCAGGGTTGTCCCAGGCAGCTGTTTGTAAAGATGTGTCTCTGTGATTGTGCGTATTAGGGCCAGCACTTGCATGCTTGGGGGCTCATAGGACCTGGTACCAGTGAAAGCAGACTGGAATCTAGGGGCAGCTACTGGCCAGACAGAGCGTCTGACCACAGCTATAGGAAAGATACAAATTGTACATATAGATGTCCGTATTTCCCCAAAATGAACCTTGCTTGTGAGCAGAACAAGAAAAGGCTGCAAAGAAGGTGTGAACTGTACATGGGTCCCATGAACACGGTGGTAGAGCAGGAGAAGTGTGAACAGCTACATTCAGTGTGTGTACTCACTGCCAGTGCATACTCACTGTCACTGCTCAGTGTTTCTCTACCCCAAAATCAATTGCTTTTCAGTTCAAAATATCTAATTCTTTCATGCTATTTTTCCAATAAGACTAAAGAAGGAAAAAAAAGAAAAAAGAAAAAAAGAAAAAACTAGGAAAGACAAACCGTAGTAAGATAAAGACAGGTATGATTGAGCTCCCCAGCTCAGATCCTGATTTTCCCCATATTTGGGCAGAAAAAATGCCTATAAGGTATAAACATATATAAAAAAAATCAAAATCCAACAAAAACAAACAAACAAGCAAAACAAACCAAAACAGAAAACATTAAAAGAAGGAAAATGAAGATGTCCAAGTGGATGCCATTGGTGCTGGTTTTGTTGGTGTGAGTGGGGAGTGTGTCAGTCTGTGCTGATCTGTGTGCTCGGCTGCGTATGTAGGTATGCATGTGTTGCATGTATGCGTGCCTACTGAGAACACATTCTCCGCCTTGCTACTGTCTGGGCCTGCGGGACACCCCATGGCAGTCACCACTCTGTTCAGCTACCAGATTCAGCCCTGCCCAACAGTAAGTCTTGGGGAAAGCAGTGAGATCGCCCCCTTAATAAAAAAGAGACCATCGGGAGAGTCAGGGCCCACCTGACCGGAGACAATTCTTCTTGCAGAAACCCTTCCACCTGGGGCTTGGCATCCCAGATCCCCTGCCCAGTCAGTCCTACGCTCCTTTCACATCTCTCATACCCAACCAGTCCATTCTTATTCCATTTCTGATAGGACTGCGTCTGCTTATGTGGTGTGAGTTTCCCCTCCTCCTCCATTCTATTTCACTGTGCCAGACTCGCTAGCTCCCACTTCTAAACTCCTTCCCAACTTTTTCAGACCACTCGACTCTCCACCTCACCACCCTTGCAAGAATCTTGCACTTTTCCCAGTCCCTCCTAGGCCTCTCTTTTTTCCTCGCAAGCTCCCCCATCTGAAATTCTCACAATGAAGAGGCGGTTTCTAGGTTTGGAGAGGCTAAAGTTGCTCCATAGTGGCCCAGTTTACACTGCCTCAGGGTGCTTTGGGGGAGGTCTTTCTTGCCACTAGCTACAGATCATGTGTTGCATGAGATGGGTTAAATATACACTTTAAAACTAGAACTCCACCATCCGCGATGTCCTTCCGGAGCCCAAAGCTTATGACAAAGTTGCTCTCTATCCTTCCTTTCTTAACTGATCTTCCCTCCATGCTTTACATTGCTATCAGGTCCCCGGCATTTTTCCTGCCTGTTTGCTATTGTCTGCCTTTCCCTAGCAGCTAGTCTGTGTTACCTGCTGGACCCTGCTGGACCCTGGTGGACACAGTCCACCTGTCTCAGATGTCCAGGAGCAAAGGAGAAGAAGGGGAACATATCAGTGCCCACAGGTGTTGTCTGCGGCCTGATTGCTCTGTGCTTCTGGATTCTGCCTGCTGTCCCACCTAGTGCCATAGCAGTAATGGCCACCATCAAAGCTGTTACGGTGCCAGTGAGAAGAAAACTTTGCCACCGGCAGGAGCAAAATGGAACTCTGCTCTGCTGCTGTAGGAACCCACTCCCTAGAGACCTGCTCCCTTTCTCAGTAAGAGGGCCATGAGCAAAGAAAAGGAGGTGCCTGGCTCAGAAGACTTCTTGGATGGTGGCACAGTGTCATATTCCCGTAGCCTGACAGCCCAGCAGCTCTAGAGCGCTGCTCCCAGTGCATGCACCTGAACCAGAACAGCAGGGAAGGTTCAGGAGGAGCTGGTGGAAGGCTGCAGGGAACCCCACTTGTCTCTAACGAGCTTCAGTCCCCAAAGTAAATGTCTGTAAGGCTCTTTAAGTGAGATATTTATTTGTGCTGTTGTCTTCTTAAGGAAAGTATTAGGGCAGGAGGGTAGTGGCCAAGGAGCCAGGTGGTTGTCAAGATATCAGTAGGCTGCAATGGTCTTTTGGATCCAATCAACATAATTGCAGACCTTGGTGTAGACACCGGGATAACCTTTCAGAGCACACCCAATTCCCCATGACACAATGCCCTGGAGTTCTCCGTTGCACACAACTGGTCCGCCTGAGTCACCCTGGAGGGGAAAATGTACGGGCACAAGATGACTGAAAAGCAGAATCCCACCTGGAAAGTTTTTGACTTGGCAAAAAGAATCCAGGGAATGCAAAACAAAGTGCAGCAGGCCCTGATACAGGAGCACAGAGAGAGCCCACCCCTTGTTTGCTGGCCTCCCCTAGCCCCCAACAATTCACTGGTACCATGCTCAGTGCCAACCAGCAGATGTGGCTGGACCGGCTATTTTCAGTGTAGTCCACCCTGCATCCAAAGCCTGCTGGAAGGGGTGCGTCAGAAGAGAGCACCTGGCGAGGAAGAGGCTGAAGCTAAGCAGGCTGCCAAGCTCCGACATATACCGTGCAGCCTGGGGCACCCTGGCAGTGTGTGGCCCAGGGCTCTGTGCAGACATCAACTCCTACCTGGCATGAGTCTTTCCCACCCTGCAGGAATCCTACGCAGATCATGTTGCTGGTGATTTCACCCGGGTAAGCATCTTGGCACTCTTGGTCACTCAGAATTGGTGCTTGCAGGCACTGGAGAAGTTCAGGGTAATTGGCTGCCGGGAGAGCAGTAACAATTTTAGGTTTTGTCTTGGGACTCAGTACTGTCAGTGAACAGAAAGACCCAAAGACCTATATGCGAGAGCCATCCAGCTAAGGAGGGTAAAGTAAAACGGTGAAGTGCATTGTAGATTGAGACACTGGCAGGGCAGTGTGGAGGCAGGGCAGTGTGGAGGACTTGCAGGCACAACAAGAAAAGGCTGCAAAGAAGGGGTGAACTGTACATGGGTCTCACGAGCATGGTGGTACAGCAGTAGAAGTGTGAACAGCTACATGCGATGTGTGTAGATACTCACTGCCACTGCTCAGTGTGTTTCCCCACCCCGAAATCAGGCACTCGGTCCCTGCCTTGGCACAAGAGGTGGGCAGGGCTATGGGTTGAACGTCAGCACTGTAGTCCACGGCGGATGCCAGCTTGATCAACATAATGTCATTATCAAGGGTTCTTGAACTGTAGTTAGGATGGCGAATGATTACTGAAGAACTCCGGACTACTTCACTGTCTTCCTGCACATAAATGTTGTACTCTCCCAGCCTCACTTGTATACGGCTGCAAAATTGTCAGCAGAGAAAAGCAGCAGTTAGCCAAGGGGTGAACAACTGGGTGCGACGTGGGGACTGGCAGACACTTGAAAGAGAGTAAGGGAGTGCTGCCCTAATCAAAGGTTTGTGTGTCATGCAGCTCTAGGAACTTCATGATTTCATGGAAGACAGAATTGGGAGAGCCTTGCCAGATGGGCATCCTGCGTGGTGGATCCCCAGCTGGCAGCTGTGGCAATGGTGTAAGCGTAGATGGATGACTCCAGAGACCTACGGCAATGCTTAAGAAAGGGAGATTCAGTTTCCTGTTGCTCTCTCTGCACAGTGTGCCCTAAACTCAGGACGAGACAGATCCATGGAGGAAGTCTGGAGGAATGAAAACGAAGAAAGCGGTAATGGTAAGCCTCATGGATGTGTAAATATAGACCGAAAGGCGTGTTAGGATGCACAGAAAAGGATGCTACGAGTGCAGGAATACTGGAAAGTCCATGTAACACAGCAGGACTGAGGCTAGGGTTTCTCCTTTGGTTTCAGGTACACCATGCATTGCCCCACCCCTGTCCCTTCCCCCATGCATGCATGGCCTTCTCTTGAGAGGCACCAGAGTTCCAGATCTGGTGGGTTTGTAAGATTTGACCAGAATCCATCCGGATACACAACCCAAGCCATACTTACGATAAGTAGCAGTGAGCAGCTGACACAACCCACTGGCTGTTGATGAGGGACCCTCCACAAAAGTGATACCCAGCATTCAGGGACACCTGGTAGGGAACTGAATGCTGTGGGCAGTTGTAGCCTCCCACAATCTTGTCATCATCAGCATCTCCAGGGAAAGCAACTGAGGGAGAGAGAATTGGGTTTCACAGCACCATGCCTGAATCGATTCTCTTAAAGTGCAGCAGCAGCCAGTGAGCTACAGAGGAATTAGCAAGAGCCAAAAGAGCTTGAAACTTCAGAAGTCTTCAGGCAACTCCTGAAATATCCTGCCGAGATCTTTCTGCACTACTCTGAAACACCTGGTTTTGTCTGTACCACCTCAAGTCAGGAAGAGAACAGAAGAGCACAAGCTGCCAAAGAACCTCACAAATGAATTGTACACAGCCTTCACTGTGTTCCTTCCGGGGTACCTTTGGATTGGGATGCGACAGCTGTGTCATGGTAGAAAGCGTACAGTGATCATTTGTGTAGGGTGGAAAGTGTTTCGAAAATGGCAAATGCAGTTGAGAGAACTTCTTAATTTGCAGGGGTGAGACAAAGAGTGAGCAAGACAGGTAGAAAAACGTGGTAGTGGAGGATTGAGAGAGAACACAAAGGCTCCACAGAGCTGGAAGATGATATTATAGCAGAAAGTTAGAAAAAACATATTTGTTGAAGCCAATAGAACAGTGGTCTCCAGCCTTTTTTGATTGCACACCCCTATCAGCAAAACACCCTCCCGCACCGCGACATATGTCTATTTGTTCATTTGTAAGTTACATACTTGCTCTACTGAAGTTCAAATGTTTTCCTCCCACACGGTAATGCACAACCCCAGAGGTGCATGCACCCCATTTTGGAGCCCACTGCATTAGAGCATTGTAGGCTGGGACCCTGCCTCTGACCATCCCCAGGGAATGCAGGCTCCGCAGGGAAGTAGTCACTGCACCAAGCCTGTTGGAATTTAAGAAGGATTTGGACTGTGCACTTAGTCACATGGTCTAAAATTTTGGGTAGATCTGTGTGGTGCCAGGATTTGGACTCGATGTTCCTTATATGATTATATGATTCATTGATGATTCAATGATTATATGATCCATTACAGATGCATGGAGTAGAAGATGCAAAACCCTTCCACATACACTCCCTAGCCTCCAGCAACTCAGGGGCTTGACATTTCTACGTCAGATGGAGTGTCTGAACTTCACAGAGTTAAATGGCTTTGTCTTTCACAAATGTGTCGCCTGTCTGTCCGTCCCATCCTCCTCCCCTCTGACCTGCCCCCCCTCCCCCCAATTTTCTGAGGCCATGTAAAACTTTTGCATCCTCAAAAAATGTGGAAAGGGGTTCACAGATTTCCTAAAAGAGCACAAATTGTCCTTTGCTGTTTGTGAACCTGCCAAAACGCCTAGGTGTGTTTCATACTTGCTAATTCTTGCAGAGGAGGAGACGGCAAGCCCTGCATTGTTTTATGCACCCCTGTCTTGTCCTACCTTCTCCATCTCTCTAGGAGGCTGAGAGTCCATGTCTCTGACATGGTTGGGAATTGAGGAAAAACAGAATGTCGTGCTACTGGGGAAAGAGAAGGGCCGGTAGAGAGGACAAGGCAAGAGGCTATGAGAGAAGGTTTGCTCAGGTGTGCAGATGGCTATAAGATCAGCAGCTTTAGAGAACGTACCAGCGGCTCCCAGGCAGGAGAGAATGAGGAAGAGAGAATGCATGGTGCCTTCACCACCAAGTTCCGTGATGTGCACGAGGACTAGCCTCAGAAACTCCTCGGCTTTATGCTCCTGAAGAGCTTTATCTTTGTCAGCCCACGGTCTCTCCAGCTTTCCCTTTCCCAGGATCTTGCATCAGCCTGGACGAGTTTACTTATTTTATCTGAGTACGGCGATGACACAGCTGACTGAAATACCTGAACTAGGAGAACACAGTTCTAGAAATGCAAGCTGTCATTGCCAGTCCATTGATAATACCCAACACAGCTGCTCTCCATTCAGCAACCCTCCTTCCTCCCATGCCCCTGGAGCCACCAGCATTCTGCTGCAGCACCACTGCACTCAATGAGAGAGTTGTTTGCAGCTGGAGAGTTGGACCCCTCCCCCCCCCCGGAGTTTATGTTTGGAAAGAGCCCGAAAAATGGGCCTGTGGGATGTTCACCCCCAGTGAGCAGAAGAGGGCATTTACATTTCATGGAGAGGTTCCTCATCTTAAAGAAAGAGGAGGAGGTGGGAGGGAGGGGAGATGTTCTAATTTTGACCTGAACACAAAGGAGTCAGTTCATCCTTCAGAGTTTCCGATGAAAAGCCTGAATTCTTTTCTGATGGGGCCTGTCTCCTGGATGATCTCTGAGTTGTCCATTTGAGATCTGTTTGTGCCATGAGCTCCAGCACCATTGAGCCTACAGGCGTGACCTCTCAATTACTGGGATTCACAGAGGCCTCTCAAAAGGGCCCCTGAGAGGTGGGTAGGAGAACGGGGAGGGACTTGGGTGCAGTACTTTCACTATATGTCTGTCATCAAGGACTTAGGAACAAGGATCCAGGACTTCTGCTGCAAGCTCTGGCATTAGTCCAGGAAGGGGTAAGTAGTGTCTGCTGCTTGACATAGGCAAGAGCACAGAGAGTCTTTGAGAGACCTTTTTCCTCTAAGGAGATTACCAACCTGCCCCCCTGTGATGTCGTGTGTGCTGTTGAGAGTGGATAATCCATTTTTTAAAATGCCAAATTAAAAAAATAATAAATAATAATAAAAAAAAAGAATCTTGTGTTTTAGTCTGGGCTTCCTGAGGCCTCGGGACGAAGCGGGTGCAGAGAGGCCCCACCTGGTGTGCAGAGTGGTGCTTTAAGGATGTGCTGTTTTGCAGCTCCTTTTTGACTGACTGTCTACAGTACTAGTGTCCCACGTACCGCTGCCGAGATGTCTGACGTTCTCATGAGCAGACCAGACCACAGCTTTGCCCACACACCATGTGCTTCCACACAGGGGGTGACGGTTCCTTCCCTGGGTCTTGAAGGGAGCCTTAAAAGGGGAGGTTGGTTAGGGAAATTGCAAACCTAGTTAGGCAGCGCTCTGGCCAACGTGCATTCAGTTTCTGCCCACAGCTGTCCATCACAATGGACGCACCATGTGAGAACAGCCTTCTGTGGTTTCCTTTCTCTGGCCATGCAGTTTTGCCATCAAAGGTGCCTTAGTCCTGCTCAGAACCGTGTGCGTTCCTGTGGCAATTAAGAGGTGTGTGGAGCAGGTGGCTAAAAGTGTCTCCCAGAGCACAGTGTTACTTGTGAAGCTGCCAAGGGGCTGCCCCTTCCACAGTGGAATGTATGCCTGGTGCCTTGGGCATGCTTCCTCCCAGCTGGACTGGTGTCAGCCTCCCATGTCCATTGCCAGATGCTGGGCTCTCCTCCCTCAACAATCAATCTTCTCTTACCACACTCTCTCCCTCCTTGTTGCCACGGTAGGGCCTGCTGTGGGGACTAGTGGCCAAGAACATGGCAGTGCTGCTGTAGCACTAGTCCTGAGAAGTATCTGCTGCCTTTCACTAACCACGCCAGCAGTGCCTCAATTCTTAATGCCGACCTACGTGTTTGTATGTCTGAAGGGTTTTTGTCTTCAAAAATGCTAGGTGCTGCTGCACTGTTTTGCCTGACCCTCTTCCTTCCAAAGAGTCCCAGCTCCATTAACCCACTTTGCCCTTGTTTTCCTTCTGCTTTTCCTCTGCCCCTCTCCAATCTGTCTCACATTTTTTCAGAGACTTCGTCTCCCATTCCAGCAAGGTGGGTATTTTATGTTAGTGCTCAACCCCCTCACTGTACTGTGTGATCCCCCTGGAGGCTGCTGGTTCCAGAACATATGGGCAAATCAGCGGGTATGATTCTGGTAACAAGAGATGTCCACAGTCTCTCCAGCTCTCTTGAGGGTTTCTTCTGGCCATTGTGTAATGAGTCTTCCGACCCCAGCACCTGCATGAGTCAGAGAGAAAAAGTGGAAGGGAGAAGAAGAAGTATGGACAGTGGCCAAAAATGGTCCTTCACCTCATACCAGTCCAGCATGGCCTGGATGATGCTGCAGATGGATTTACTGTCTCTCACCAGGCAGAAGAGCAAGCAAAATGGTCAGCATGGTTAGGAGCAGCTGCTCCAGAACAGTGTGTGTTAAGAGAGAAGAGGCTAGAGACTGATGCCCCTCCCCATGCACTGATTTGTCCATGAAGTTTGGTCAGAGGAGGAAGAAGAAACAGGCTATGTAAACTAACATTAATTAATGTGCAAAATGGGAACGGGAGATAGCCTTTGTAGCCTATAAGTTACTAAAATCAGTTATCAGATTTATACGTCACGAACAATATTTGAAATGTCTGATGACAGTCCTTCTCTATGCCAGTGGTATGTTTTTGAGAATGAAATTAAAAATCCACAGCAGTATCAAATTAAACACTATTGCAGCATGGAAATGCTTTTGCCCTACTTATGTGTGATGCAGTTAGATAGCTCTGATACTTTCTGCCATCCTTACTACTATTAACATTATAAATCCCTTTCCAGAGGATATCTCTAATCCTTATTTGTTTTTCAGTTTGAAAGGTTTTGTAAGAAAACTGTGTGCTGATTAAAGCCCAAGGTCATTAATCCAATACTGTGGAGTATTCCCTGATCTTGGGCTTGTCCTTTATCATGAAGGAAAATTTCCATCTCTATGGTGCCACCAATCATTCATAAAATAGAGTAGAAAAATAATTTTGATTTAGTCTCTCATGCCATTTCAGCATCGCAAAGTATATGACTTCTGTTAATGGATACTTGAGATTTTCTGATGTCTTTCAGGAACTGGCATGGCAGCTGCTTGGAAAATGGTTATTTGCCAAACACATTAAGCTTTAACAAGCTCAGCATCGTAGAAGAAATTATGACACATTCAGAGAAGAATTTCCGGAAATCTCATTATTTGTGATCACAGTATTTTTGTTCACTTACTTTATATCCATAAATATCAATTTATATGGAGATTTTTCTGTGGCAAAAGCCACTGTCTGTAGAATATTCCAAAATGAAATAGAAAATGTGATTCACTACTTAGTTTTTTATGATCATTTAGATAAAATGAGAAAAATGCTTTCAAAGAAAAATGGTGAGCATTCCCACATTTGAAAAATTTAACTTGAGAAATGGAGGGTGATAGAGAATAGTTTTCTCATACTCACTTACTGAAATTACTTATGACTAATTTTGATTAAACACTGTGTATAGATGAGAAGACAAGTTAATCAAGGAAATTAATTTTTAAAAATAAACTGTAGAAAACACAAAGTTTCTTGTTTTTTGTTACTTTATTTTGTTGGTTGGTTAGTTTGTTTGTTTAGTTGGTTGATTTTTGTTGTTAAAATAAATGTAAAATGTCTTATAGTACATTACCTACAATATTCAGCTTCTGGAAAAACATATGTTCTTAAAAATGACTTCATAAGAGCAGAGGAATCTCAAAGGTATGCTATTATCAAGTGCTGCATACAAGAGTGAGAAGGACAAACAACTACACATCTTCCAAGCCAAAATATATTTTTATATTGAAGGTTGCTCTTTGAAATAATTTAAGAGAGCTATCTTAAGAAAGGTGTATGCTTAGTTAATAAGTTATTTGTACCTTCTGCCAATGCCTTTTAATATCTGCATTTGGATCTTCAAATTTTCCACTGTGTATTTTTTCCTGGAGAAAACCTTGGGCTATAGATAAGGCCATTTCAGAAAATATATTTCCAGCAGCTTGCATTTCCAGTCCACCAGTCTGGGCTTGAGGCTGTGTCAAGATCATGAAGTACATACTGTTTGTCGCCTTTGTTGGTGTGGCTGGTGAGTATATTTTTAAATTTAGTTTTGTAATGTATAATGAAGCTCATTTCTGAAGAAATTTGCAAGGTAGTCTCTTGTGAGAAAGTACAGTCCAATTACACCTTGCAAAAGTTTTAAGGCAGAGCACTGCAACTTCTTTTGACTGCTACATATCTGTTCAGGATAGTTTGTTTCACAGACTGTCGAATGAATGCCCTCATAAGGGTTCTTGACCAGGAATATTGAAATGACTTTATATTTTCAATAATTGACTTTATAAATTCATGACTCTCAAGAAACTCTCAAGAAAGTACAAAGATATTATCTCTTGCTCAGGAAGTCCTAAAGCTGTTGTTAATTCTTGGAATACTGAGGAGTGTTCCAAGGAAATACCACTGCAGACTTGTCTTGTACTTTGACTCAGTCTGCTATTGACTACTACTGCAGACAAGATTGTGCTGGGTCTGGCTGGGATGGAGTTAACTTTCCCTGCAGCAGCCCACACAATGCTGTACTCTGCACTTGTAGCTAGAACAGCACTGGTATCACACCAGTGTTTTGTCTATTGCTGCACAATAGTGGCATCGCATTAGGACTCCCTCCAAGCCCCCAAGAGCCAGCAGGCTGGGGGTGGGTAAGTGATGGGGAGGGGACATCACCAGGGCAGCTGACCTAAACCAACTAAAGGGATATTCCATACCATGTGATGTCACACTTAGCAATAAAAGGTGGGAAAGGGGAAGGAGAGGGGATGGCTTTCATTGTGGAAGCATCTGTCCTCCCGAGCAACCACTAGGCATATTGAGGCGCCGCTTCCCAGGGCCTGCTTCCTGCTTCCTGCTTCCCCTCGTCTTTGAGGAGGGGGAGTGAGAGTGCGGCCGTGGTGGAACTCTGCTACCCACCTGAGTAAAACCACCACAAAGATCCTGGGACAAACAGACCTTTGATCCTGTCCAACAAAAATATTTCTGTATTCTTAGTTTCAGCCTGGGACGAGCAGCCAGTGCTTTAGATGCAAATAGATGAGCTACCAATCTAAGTTCAATCAGCTTATTTTAGGGAGCAGTAAACAAATGTCTGTTACACTTGCCCACCGCTGCCACTGTGCATTTTTATAGGACCAGAGCCTACAAAAGAAATGCTTCAGTCAATCACAGGGCCACAAAGTTCCTTATGCCAGATGTTAACATATGCTGCTTCTTATCTCCCAGTTGCCTTCCCCATCAATGATGACGATGATGACAAGATTGTGGGAGGCTACACCTGTGCAAAGAACTCTGTCCCATATCAGGTGTCCCTGAATTCTGGGTATCACTTCTGTGGAGGTTCTCTCATCAGCAGCCAGTGGGTCGTGTCAGCGGCTCACTGCTACAAGTCGTGAGTGGAAAAAATATGTTCTTCCATAACCTACCTATTTCTTCCAGTTCACTTTTAACAGTGAGATTCTAATATGTATGAGATTCAAATATGTAACTGACCCAGTTCTGACAGGAGACAACCAAGGAATGGATGGTTCATTCAGAAAGCTGGGCTGGGGCATGATATGGGGTTTTCCACTTTTGCAAATATTTCTGTGGATGCAGGTTACTTTCTGAAATGACAATGTGATTATCTAACAACAAATTATGGGCTGTGATCTCTTGTAAATTGCATTAATCTTGTTAAAACTTAATTACTGGAGAACAAGAAGAGGAATGACCTCATGGTGGTACCAGTTTGTCTTTTTCCAGAAGGTTTGTATAAGGCACTGTAATATATTTAATTTGACCCTGCTCAGAAAAGTAATCCTTCCTGAATTCACCACCTGAACTGGGTGTGCGTAAGATCTCAGTGTGGATGCCCAGGAGCTGTTGCAGGACAATAAAGGTACCCTGGGTGAAAACAGCTACTACTATAATGATGTTGAAGCTAGTGCGTACAGTAACAGGGAGGTTTCTCCTAACTACGATGTCAGTAACTGTAAAGTATATGACATTCCTTATCTTTTCCAGTTCCATCCAAGTGAAACTTGGGGAACACAACCTGGCAGCCCAAGATGGCAGTGAGCAGACCATAAGTTCAGCTAAAGTCATCCGCCACTCTGGCTACAACTCCAACACACTGGACAACGACATTATGCTCATCAAACTTTCCAAAGCAGCCACACTCAACTCCTATGTCAATACGGTTCCTCTTCCTAGCAGCTGTGTGGCCACTGGCACCACATGCCTAATCTCTGGATGGGGCAACACACTCAGCAGCGGCTGTGAGTGCTCAATGGGAATGTACAGCATTCTGAGGGCCTGGGAGCCATTCTAAGACCTCACAATTAGGTCCAAACAGTACAGGGTAAAGAACAGAATATTGCTGCAGGTTAGGCCTTTTTGAGGAATGACTGTAAATGATCTGTGTAGGACAGTAACCATTTAAATGCTCTAATGGCAAGCCTGGTCCTTCCTCTTGTTTTGTGTTATGAAAATGGAATCATTTAGGTCATCCAAGTGCCCTTCACTAGGATGCCTACATTACCATACATTATATGCCTTGGCACTATGCAGTGCCAAGCACTAGCAATTTAGCTAATGTTAATAGAGTTGCCAGTTCTCTGAGAACATGATAAAAATGTGTGATTGTGCATCTAAAATTTCTAGAAGAGAGCTCCACTCACTTACACCAATGGTCAGAAGCGCAGATGCTGACTGCTATCTAATTCTCTGAAAACCACCAAACCTGCACCAGAGGAGAGGATGCTTTTCCTCAGACCCATGTTTTCTCCAACATATGCATTAAAAGAATAGCTCTTAGTTCCACACTTGCTAGTTGATGGTTTTCTAGATATCACATATGTTTATGTAGCTGCAGTGTAGAACAGTGGACCCATGGGCAGAATCTCTTCCACCTAAACAGAATCCAGGCTGTGATTTTCCTTCAGAGGAAAAATGAGGACTGATAAAACTGGGTGTTCAGCAATGACTTTTCTGTGAAGACAGATGGCTTCTCTGGGCTCTGAAATCAAATCAGACATGTCATCAGACATTTCTCTCTATTTTCTTGTAGCTCTGTATCCAGATAACTTGCAGTGCCTGAATGCTCCTGTACTCTCCTCAAGCCAGTGCAGCAGTGCCTACCCCGGTCAAATTACTAAAAACATGATATGTGTAGGATACCTGAATGGAGGAAAAGACTCCTGCCAGGTAAAACATCTGCCTCTCCTACCTGTGTCTCTCCTGCAGTTTCCTAGTGGAAGAGGATATCACGTTAGAGAAGCTGCTATACTTGGCGGCATGTCTGAACCCCGTTTTTTGACTAACAGTGGAGGCTTAGGGTAGAGGTTACTTATTGAGCAGGTTAGGTTTTTCACTCAATTTGTCTTTCTTGGGCATTTTCTTTTGTTGTTGATGAGTTGTTTCGTTTTTGTTTTGGGGACATGATATACCTCTCTGGCCTAATTGTCCACAAGCAGAGTATGCCACCTTCTGCACTTTAGGCCTCTGAAAATGAAGGAGTGCTGCACCACAGAATCAACAATAATCACAGTGGCTATAGAGCTTAGGATGCAAAGGTTGCTTTTGGACTCACTAAAAATGAACTACCCAATATGCCAATCTCCAGGAAGTCTGGTGCATGAACACACCTGGCAATTGCTCTGCATGTTTCTAATGCCTAACTCCAGGGAAATATTTGACAGAATAATGTGTAAAACACAAATTTCCTTATTATCTACCAAGAACTACATCTGTGAAAAACAGGCAGCTTACTCACTCTTAGCTATGCTAAGCTAAAGTAAGGCACACTAGCATCAAGTCTAGAGTGGTAATCTGAAATGAAGTTTGTAGAGCTTCTGCATGAAAAAAGCCCAGCAGAGCTCTCCAGAATCTCAGTGTTTTCTAGGACATCTGGCTTATTGTTTATGCTGAAAATGTTTGCTGAATGTCTGTATCCTTTATCTGCATAGGGGGATTCTGGTGGTCCAGTAGTCTGCAATGGGCAGCTCCAAGGTATTGTTTCCTGGGGCATAGGATGTGCACAGAAAGGCTATCCTGGAGTTTACACTAAGGTTTGCAATTACGTCTCCTGGATCCAATCAACTATTTCTGCCAACTGAGGCACTGTCTGCTATGTGACCAGCTTTTCCTCATCATCATTTTCTTCTGTTTTGGAATTGGACATGCAAAACTTATCAAAAAATAAAGGCTTTCAGGCAGACCTTCTTTGTGCAGAGTTCCTGTGGGTACTTCCGTGGGTTATCACATAGAGGACAGAGAGAGGAAACACTCTGGGGAAATGTACGGGGTCTGGCTGGGATGGAGTTAACTTTCCCTGCAGTGACCCATACAGTGCTGTGGCTGCACTTGTAGCTAGAACAGCACTGGTATCACAACAGTGTTTTGTCCATTGCTGAGCAATACGGCACAGCATCAGGACTCCCTCCAACCCCCCAAGAACCTGCAAGAGCAAGAGATGCAACCCTCCAACCTGCAAGGTGGGCAAGAGATGGTGAGGAACATCACCAGAACACCTGACCTAAACGGACCAAAAGGATATTCCATACCATATGATGTCACACTCAGCAATAAAAGGTGGGAAAGGAGAAGCGGGGCATGGGAGGGCTCTTGTTACAAAAATGTCTGTCCTCCCAAACAACCACTACATGTACTGAGGCCGTGCTTCCTGGGATGTGGCCGAACGTCACGCGTTGCTGGGAAATAGAGACTAATTTATTTTCTGTCTCTGTGCTTCTATGCAGTCTTTGCTTGTCTTTTATTTTATTTTATTTTTTCTTTTGTTGTTTTATTTTTCCTTCTTCCTTTTCCCTTTAATTAAATTTTCCTTATCTCAACATGTGAGTTTAGTGATTTTTCTTTTCTTTTCCTTTTTCTTCTTTCTTTTCTTTTCTTTTCTTTTCTTTTCTTTTCTTTTCTTTTCTTTTCTTTTCTTTTCTTTTCTTTTTGTTTCGTTTCGTTTCGTTTCGTTTCGTTTCGTTTCGTTTCGTTTCGTTTTTCTTTTCTTTTTTTCTTTTTTCTTTTCTCTTCTTCTTTTCTTTTCTTTTCTTTTCTTTTCTTTTCTTTTCTTTTCTTTTCTTTTCTTTTTCTCTTCTCTTCTCTTCTCTTTTCTTTTCTTTTCTTTTCTTTTCTTTTCTTTTCTTTTCTTTTCTTTTCTTTTCTTTTCTTTTTGTCTTGTCTTGTCTTGTCTTGTCTTGTCTTTCCTTCCATCATACATTATTCTTCCCTTCTTCTAAGGAAGGGTAGTAAGAGAGCGGTTGTGGTGGAGTTCAGATGCCCAGCAAGCTAAAACCACCACAGGAAAATATTAAATGTTTGTAGATTCTTCTTCCTAGAACAATTCCTAGCCTCATCTTCAGGAGTCTTTCAGCCTGTTGTGTACAACCATTTTGGAGTAGAAGATGCTTTCTGTTTATCAGCATGTAGTCAGGTGCTATACATCTACTTAAAACATCTGAAAGAGTGTGGTGAACACTCAGGCGGCAGCGTACTCCTGCTGGGGAAAACAGCAGGCAGAACACGAACTCTCGCCATCACGCCCGGCCCCCAGCCGTATGACTAAACTTTTCCTGGTGCAGAATCCCTGAGAGCTGTACTTGGGAAATGAAAGCAACCTCTTCCTAGGACTAGTTTTCTTAATGTACCAGTGCTATGACCTAGTGAGGCTATTTTACTAATTGGGGCTGCTGTCTATACCATTTGCCCCAGTTAACTGGGTGTGCTGGGCTTCCTTAGTTTTCCTGGAAGAGTCAAAGGAACAGAGATTTTCCTGGGTTCTGATTTTAAATCCCCCTAACTGCAACTGGCGCTGGGAAAGTCCATGAAAAACCTGCAAAAGTGGACTATGTAGCTGTCTTAAAAATGCTTAACAAATACTGTTTTCACTTAGAGAGGCTTGTGCTCTGTCAGATGCTTAGTAGTTGAGATGCCTCTGAGAAGAGTAATGGTTGCCTGAGTCAGGGAACAGCACAATATACAAATGATAACAGAGCATAGCTTTGTGTCCTATTGTTCTGGAAGCTCTTGTTGAACTCCTTCTCAGAATCTGCCCTCCACGCCCTTTTATTTCAGAAAAAGCCTGGCATCCTTACCTTCAGGCTATTTGCACCAGGAGACAAAGGAACTATTGAAAGTCACAGTCTTTCCCTCCCTGACCACTGCAAGTGGAGACTGTTTAATATCTTTGCCTGGTATGTCAGGGGAGACAAGAAAATGGAGGACCATGGGGAGGATGAGATAAAATGGGGGGAAATAAACTTTTATATCAGCAGGCAGAGTGCATTCTCAACTATGAGGGACAGGCATGTGGAGAAGAGTAGTTTGGAAACAGTCCCCGACCTCTGTCACTGTCTACCCACATGTGTCAGGGCCTCCAGTGGGTAAAGAAGAAATTCCACTTTCCAGATGATATGTCAGGCTTGATTTTCAAATTGTTGGAATGTCCTCACAGGTTCTCCCCTCTTCCGTGGCTGGAATACCACTTATGCCACTAGTGAACAGTGCCATGAAGAGAGAACCAGCAAAGTTGTTCCCTTTTTTGCTGACTGCATCTGACTGGGACAGAACTTTTCACACAGCAGCCTTTGTAGTGCTCTGCTTTGTACTTGTAGCTAGACCAGTGTTGGTATCGCACCAATGTTTTGGCTGTTGCTGCGCAGTGCTTGCACAGCATGAGGGCTCTATCTCCAGCTCTGCCCCCTTACTGCCACTAAAGGTCAGTAAGCTGGGGGTGGGCAAGACTAAACTGACCAAAAGGATATTCCATTCTATATGGCATCATGCTCAGCAATAAAAGCTGGGGGGAGGAGGCAAGGAGAGAAAGAAGAGGGTACTTTTGTTATGAAAGCATTCATCTTCCTGAACGTCCACTACATGTATTGAGGCCCTGCTTCCCAGAAGTGTCTGAACATCCCTTGCTAATGGGGAGTAAAGAACTGTTGCTTTCTCCTTTTGCTTCTGCACAGCCTTTGCTTTATGTTCATTAAACTGCTCTTATCTCAAATCTGCAAGCTTTTTCCTCTACCATTTTTTCTCGCTTCTGCCCTGCGGAATCCTTCCTCCCTGAGTGGGAGTTAGAGAGTGGTTGTGTGGTACTTAGCTGTCTATTAGTGTTAAACCACAACAGTCCTTTTTGGTGCCCAGCACACAGGGCAACTTGAGATAAGGATGAAAACTACGAGAGGTAACAAGCAAAGCATGGACTGGATATTGCCAGAGTGTGCAATAATTCTGGAGAATTTGTGTTCTAATTGTGATGAAGGGATGAGGGGTGGAGTGCGTGTAGATTGTCCACCTTTATTTTTCTTGTGATGATGTTATGCTGATATTGGTGAGGGTGTCCTAGTTTCAGTTCGGATAGTGTTAATTTTCTTCCTAGTAGCTGGTAGGGTGCTATGTTTTGGGTTAGGATGAGAAGAGTGCTGATAAGACGCTGATGTTTTAGTTGTTGCAGAGCAGTGCTTACACCAAGCCAAGGACTTTTCAGCTTCTCGCTCTGTCCTGCTAGCGAGCAGGCTAGGGATGCAGCAGGAGCTGGGAGGGGACAGACCCAGGACAGCTGACCCAAACTGGCCAAAGGGGTATTCCATACCATCTGACATCACGCTAAACAGTATATAGGGGTGGCTAGCCAGGGTGGGGGGGCTGGCTGCTCAGGGATAGACTGGGCATCGGTCAGCGGGTGGTGAGCAATTGCATTGTGCATCACTTGTTTTGTACACATTATTATTAGTAGTACTATTATCGTTATTATTATTATTATTTTCCTGTCTTAATAAACTGTTTTTATCTCAGCTCACAGGCTTCACTTTCCCGTTTCTCTCCCCCATCCCAGAGAGGGAGAGGGGAGGGTGAGAGAACAGCTGTGTGGTGTTTAGCTGCTGCAATTGCTAACCACCCGCTGACCAATGCCCAGTCTATCCCTGAGCAGCCAGCCCCCCCACCCTGGCTAGCCACCCCTATATACTGTTTAGCGTGATGTCAGATGGTATGGAATACCCCTTTGGCCAGTTTGGGTCAGCTGTCCTGGGTCTGTCCCCTCCCAGCTCCTGCTGCATCCCTAGCCTGCTCGCTAGCAGGACAGAGCGAGAAGCTGAAAAGTCCTTGGCTTGGTGTAAGCACTGCTCTGCAACAATTAAAACATCAGCGTCTTATCAGCATTCTTCTCATCCTAACCCAAAACATAGCACCCTACCAGCTATTAGGAGGAAAATTAACTTTATCCCAACTGAAACAGGGACAACCTTATCATGGGCTGTACTAATCAAATTGCCAGACATCAGCAGCAGGAGCTATCAGTCACACTGGAACTTCAGGCTGTGGAGAGAAGACCATTCTGGAACAGTCCTGTCCTGGCTTCAGGTTTTGTTTAAGGTTAAACAACTACTTAGGAATCTCATCTGGAGATCTGTCTTGAGGTGGGATAGTTGTGAGTGGCAGGGAGTGTGGGAGGATATGGGCAGGTTTCTAGAGCAGTGGGCACCTCCAGTGTTTTGGACATTCACCCCTGAACAACTGCAAAATCCTAAAAAACTGGTAGAATGCTTGAAAAAAAGGTGTCATGACTCTGGCAGTTCCAAAGTGACACAAATCACTGTGGCGTGCTGGGGTCTGGCTTGTGCCTATCGAGCTGCAACTGATGCTACTATCAACCTAGTGACAGACCCTGCGGCCGTTCCAGTTCCAGCTCCCGCAGCCGTTCCAGTTCCAGCTCCCGCAGCCATTCCAGTTCCAGCCTATATTCCTGCACACTCTGGTACAGACCCTTACTGGGGCAGTTCTTGAAGAACTGCAGCCCATGGGAAGCCCACATTGGATCATTTTGTGAAGAATATCATCCCAAGGGAGGAACCCCATGCTGATGATGAGGGGTGGAGTGTTCTGATTTGTCCATCAAGCTTGGTCGGAGGAGGGAGAAGAGACAGCTCACCTTTGATACCCTTGTTAGTGAGCCTTTAAAAGAAAAGCCAAGCATTCATGTGGCTGTTAAGTGTTGCTTAGCCTTTCTGCAAGAGACGCAGAGTTCTGATGTCATTGACAAAAATGTGGGACTGCCTGCAGACCAAAAAAATGCTCTCTGAATGTTGTATTGTCAGGCATTTCATCATTGTGCATTGGAGCTGTCAGGCATGGACCTAGGGTGTATTTGCTTCATGAATGGTTTGCCAACTCATTTACACCTCTGGATATGACTTGGGACATCTTGCCAGAGCTAGTACATTTACATTCTAGTAAATGTAATCATACAGTTTTCCATTCCCGAGAGATCTTCTCAGTACGTGACAGATGATTATACCTCACAACTCAGAACTTCTGTCAGACAGAAGCAAAGATAGGGAAGGCACAAAACAAATGTGCTTAGTCACATCTTAGTTTCTTCGGTTTTCCGGTCAGCGAAGCATACTCCCTACAGTTTAACCTTCCTGGGAGCACTTCCTAATTCACTTCCGAATAAAAGAAAGGAAGGTATCTCTGCCAGCCTTTTCTTCCTGAAAGCAAAAGCTGTGACTAGACATCACCTCATGATCAGTCTGACTTCTCTAGTCTTCCAAGTGTGTCCTGGCTAACTGAGGTTTTCACTTTTTCCTCCCTTTTTGTTGTTATCCCTCGTGTATTTGCCTGAAACTCTAGAGAGATTCGTACCTGTCCCTTAGCTTTCAAAGATTTTTAGAAAGTGCATGCTCTTTCTGTATGAGCAGTGTACATCTCAGTGGAATTGGTAGTGGATATTCCCCGTCTCTCTTTTTTAACCCTGCTTTTTAAAGAAGAAAACAGAAATGACTTGAAAAGCTATAGCTTCTTCCCAGAGGGGAAGAAAATATGTTGTATGTGATGTGTGAAAGCTTTGTATGCTCTCCAGTGGCCCTAGGGCCCTTTGGCACTTAGCATGTGAGAAGTAGGGACATGACCATGGTGCCTGTCCAGTCCCTGGCAGTTCTTGCCACTGCAGGTTTTGTCAGGAGAAACTGTTCCTTACTTGGGCTCCAACGAGGCTGGGCACTGTGCTGGACGTCTTACAGTTCCAGTGGCTTCTCAAAAAATTTTAGACAATCTAGAAAATTTGTCTGAGTACCTTCAAAACCTTTTGTGTTTTTCCTTGCAGTTTAGTTGTGCTTTCAAAGTCAATAGAGCTGTTAGCCAATGAGTTTGAACAAATTTTACATGCTTTTGTATCCTTTCATGATTTTCGACTCAGATTATCCTCCGATGCACATTTTTAGCTTTTTAGCTTTTAATGGAGTGGGGAAAAGAGCCATGCCAGAGCAGGGAAAGAGAGTGAGGGCGGATTTGCCAAGACAAAGTGTAACCACATTCCCATTTGCCTGAGCTGCTTGGGGGGAAGAGGTAGAAAAAAAGTGGATGAGGGAAAGGTGTTTTTAGCTTGCTTTTAGTTCACACTGCTCTAGTTAGTATTTCATTGGTAATAACTTACATTAATGCCACTTATACTGAGTCTGTTTTGTCCATGACGGTAATTGGTGAGTGATTTTTCTGTCCTTATCTCAAACCACAGGCTTTTATTATTTTTTTATTTTTATTTTTATTTTTTTTCCAGCGTATTTTCTCCTCATGTTTTGTTTAGTAGGGGGAATGAAAGAGTGGCAGTGTGGTGCTTACCTACCTGTTGGTGTTATACTACCAGTCTTTTCTGGCACCCGTATGCCCCAAACTCATGACCCAGAGTCTCATGTTCTGTGTGCTGTCTGGTAAGTGCAACCGAAATCTGCAGAGAACCGAGATGTGAGGACACTTTTTACTTCTCCCACTGCTGACATTTCTACATATTGTTTTTCTCACACAGAAGGAGTGTGGGAATTACAGAACTGTCAGGACTAACTGGAGCCTGAGGGTCAACAGGACAATGTGCCCTGTGGTTTCTCTATTTTTCTGAGGAAAAAAAAGTCTGCTGGGATCAAGTGCAACGTATTTGGGTGCACACACAAAGGCAAGAAAAGCTCTCGGCAACCTGGGATGACAGGAAAATAAGTGATCAACAGGCAGGAGCGCTCAACTGAAAGGCTCCAAGAATGAGACAGAACACAGGATCTTGGTCAGTCCAACTTCTCAAAACTTCCTAAGCTTCCAAGACACACGACTTGGAAGAAGTGTTAAGAATAGAAATGAGAAACAAATTTTGGTATTTTGTTGAAAAGCCAATGTATCTCCTGTGGAAGGGTAGAGGGAAGAATTGTGACTCAGAAATAACATTGGAATAACAAGGAATACCTCTTTATATTTTTTCTGTGTCAGGGAAAAAGAAAAGTGAGAAACACCAGTTTTCAAGAAGCATAAATTACAACACTTTTGTTAGCCCATGGATTACTGCTAAAATGTCTGTTGTTCAATATAGTTTTCAGTGATTTGGAAAGGAAGATGACAAGGTATCTGAGGAGATCTCAAATTGTCCTAGAAAAATCCAAATGCCACAGATGAAATTGGAAAAAAAAAAAAAAAAGAGAAAATAAATAGCAGAATCATGGAGCAAATGTCTTAAGATCAAAAAATAACATTGGGGGGAGGGAGAGAGAGGTAGGGAAAAAGGTGTGTGTGTGTTGGGGTGAATGACACAGAGACAAAAGGGAAACCCCCAGATCCTTTTCCTCTGCACAGCTTTTGAGCCACTCTGCCCCAAACCTATAGCTTTGCATGGTGGTGTTGTGGCCAAAGTGCAAGACCCGGCACTTAGCCATGTTGAACCTCATCCCATTGGCCTCTGCCCATTGACCCATGCTGTCCAGGTCCCTCTGAAGAGCCTCCCATCCCTCCAGCAGATCGACACTTCCCCCCACCTTGGTGTCATCTGCGAACTTACTGAGGGTGCACTCAATTCCCTCATCCAAATCATCAATAAAGATATTAAAGAGGATGGGCCCCAACACTGATCCCTGGGAAACACCATTCATGTCTGGTTCTCAGCTGACTTTCACTTCATTCACCACCACTCTTTGGGCCCAGCCATCCAGCCAGTCTTTAACCCAGCAAAGAGTGTACCTGTCCAAGCCATGGGCTGCCAGCTTCTCCAGGAGAATACTATGGGAGACCACGTGAAAGGCTTTGCTGAAGTCTAGATAAACTACATCAACAGCCTTTCCCTCATCCACCCGGCGGGTTATCTGGTCATAGAAGGAGATGAGGTTTGTCAGGCAGGACTTGCTTTTCATGAACCCATGCTGACTGGGCCTGATCACCCATTTGTCCCTCATATGCTGCGTGATTGCACTCAAAATGATTTGTTCCTGTTGTGGTTTAGCCCGGCTGGCAGCTAAACACCACACAGCCGTTCGCTCACCCTCCCCCCTCCCTCTCCGGGATGGGGGAGAGAAACGGGAAAGTGAAGCCTGTGAGTTGAGATACAGACAGTTTATTAAGACAGGAAAAAAAAAATAATAATGGTATTAATAATAATAATGTGTGCGAAATAAGTGATGCACAATGCAATTGCTCACCACCCGTTGACTGATGCCCAGCCTATCCCCGAGCAGTCGGCCCCCCCCACCCCGGCTAGCCACCCCTATATATTGTTCAGCATGACGTCAGATGGTATGGAATACCCCTTTGGCCAGTTTGGGTCAGCTGTCCTGGGTCTGTCCCCTCCCAGCTCCTGCTGCATCCCTAGCCTGCTCGCTAGCAGGACAGAGCGAGAAGCTGAAAAGTCCTTGGCTTGGTGTAAGCACCGCTCTACGACAATTAAAACATCAGCATGTTATCAGCGCTCTTTTCATCCTAATCCAAAACATAGCACCCTACCAGCTACTAGGAGGAAAATTAACTCTGTCCTAACTGAAACCAGGACAGTTCCATAGCCTTCCCTGTCACTGAAGTCAGTGACAGGCCTGTGTTTCCCCGGATCCTCCTTATGACCCTTCTTATAGATGGGCATCACATTAACAAGTTCCTCTGCCTCATTCAACAGCAGGACCACATCTTCCCTAGACTTTCTTGTACTGTTTACACGCTTGTAGAGTCTTTTCTTGTTGGCCTTTGCATCCTTCAACAGATTCAACTGCAGGTCAACCTTGGCTTTTCAGCTGGTGGAAGAAAGTCTGTGTGAACGAATTCCACATCCTGCATGCCTGTGAGTTAGTGCAACAGGTTGAAAAGGAGAAGAAATGGAAGAGGATTAAGGAAATTGGTGGGGGACATGTATCTGAGAGAGGACAAAGAAGAAAGGGGAGAGGGACAGAGAGAAGACTAGAGGAGGAAAGTGTAGAGAAATCTATGGATGACAGAGAAATGAGGAGAGAGTTGAGTACAAGAAAGCAAAGTCAAAAAGTGATTCACGGATAGGAATATATAGGAAAAAAAAGTAGAGAACCAGCAGAAGAGACAAAGGAAAACACCACTTTCCTTAAGTAGACGGAGCTGGAGGGTGAGAGCAGAAAATGGTTTTAGTGTTAAATAGAGGGCTGTATGTACTTGAGACAGATCTCCTTTTGCAGGGAGAGGTTTTTGCTATGCTGCTCCAGCTGTTGTGTCACAGTGTATCTTGCTTAGCGCAGAAATAAGTGCCTGAGTCATTAAGTAGGGCATGATTTGTCTCCACAGATAAGCAGCTGCTCTTAGTCCCACTACTCTGGAAGTGGTTTATGAATTCCTTTTCAATCTCTGCTCTGCCACCTTCCACTGAATTTACAATCAGCTGCAGAGTGGCATCCTTCCCAACAGGCAGCTTGTACCAGTACAAGGTCAATAATGCACTCTCTGTTTTTTCAGAACAGTTCAGAATCAGTGAGTCTCCCTCCCGGACAACTGTGTCTGGTGATTGCTGAAGGGCCCATCCTGAAAAAAAGAAATGAAATGTGAGGAGTGAAATAGTTTGAAAGGGATGCAAAGACACATCCCTGAAGCATGACATGGGATGGGGTGGTTTAAGAATGTCAGCAAGAATATGGGACAGTGTCCCATTTCTCTGAGAGAGACATATAGGAGAAAGAAAAAACAATTTCAAATGTACTAGAAATTTAATATATGTGTGTTTAATAATAACATAAGTGCTCTCAGCTGTTTTATCAAAATATGGCAGAAACACCGAATGGATATACTTGTTGAGTTTTCTGAGTAAGAGGCTGAGGAAAATCTTTTCACCTCATTCATTGTCCATATTCCCCCAGGAAGCCATGGGGAATGGAGCACTGCCAACAGCTGAGCATTGGGGCAGTAGGAAGCAGAGGAACCAATGAATATTCTGAAGGGAGAGGAAAATATACCTACCTAGAGAGACAAGGATGGCCACAAGAAACCAGCAGGGAACCATGGAGAAAGGCTGCCTTGTGGCAGCAGTGGCCTCCCAGGCAGAGAGAGGTGTGATGAGGAAATGCTGAGGAAGGAATGGATGCACAATGCTGGGTATGGGGCGGGGGGGGCGGAGCAATGTGAGGCCGCCCAAAATGTGAAAAAGCTGTTGGCTGCCTGGGAACAGTAGGAAATACACACAATAGTGGGTGGTACAAACCCTTCATATCTGTCTTAATATTTGTGTATGTCTGAAATCACAGGAACATGATGGTGATACCGGTAACTAATTAACTCTGTAACTAATTAACTCTGTGTTTCAGAAGTGTCTGTTTCCTAACTAACTGAGAAAGCATATAAGGTATATAATAATTGAGATGCAGTAGTAAAGGAGAAAAGACATAAGGAGAAACAAAAGAACACACAAGTGCAAGTAAGTCTGCTTGCAACGGCCGTGGTTCAAGCCCACACATTGACACATGGTAGAGGATTTCAAAAAGGAAGAAGAGACAGGGTGATGGGAAACCAATGCGGAGGAAAAGGGGATGTTATGTATCTCCCAAAGATAAGACACGTTTATAAACGTGTGTTTATAAAAACTGTGTGTGAATGATAAATGGAACATACGGTGTGGGTGCATTGGGGAAGCTGTTGTGCTCAGCGTGGAGAATGATGGCCTGCTTTGTTGTCCCTGCCATGCTGGTACTTGCCTCTACACTGGCAGGTCCCTACAACACTGCTTTGCTCCAATACCTGGAGGTAGTTCAAAGGAAGGAGACCATCTCTGTCACCGCACAGCCTGTTGGAAGGCTAAAGGAAGATATCACGGATCTGTGTGTCTTGGGGGATCTTCTTTCCGTTAGGCTCAAATTCTTCACATCCTCGTCAGTCCCCCATCTGGTCAGGCATTTCCCACACTAATATGAAGATGGGGTAATCTCCAGCTTGATGTGGCCTTGCATCCAGGGTCCATGTTTTTCCTCTAGCTCAACAGCCTTTCATGGCTTCCCTCAAGTACTCTGCACCTTCAGTTGACTGGCTTTCCCTGGAATTAAATCCCAGACTCAGGAAGAAGCCTGGGAGGGAATATCAGTTCATTCAGTAGCAATAGCTTTACTCAGGGAATTACAAATGCCTCATTTAACTGCATGTTTGGAATTGCCTTGGTATGAGGATCAACTGCCTGGCCGTCTTTTCAATTCTACATCTGTTACCAACCCTCCATGCCCAACCACACCTGGCCAGATATTTGTATCTCCAGCCAACACCATGACTCTGTCTACTTCCCCACCCCACCTCCTCCTCCCCCACACAAGGAAAGAGGAATGCTAGGATTCAGTAGCATAATGTGCATTGCCTTCATCCTTAACCCTTTCCTCATCAGACCCTGGTTATGTTGGAGAGTCGGTACGTCCTGACCTTTTCTTTTCTCTTCCGGATACACACTTTAGAAAGAAGAGATCAGAGGCAACTTCAATGTCTATAGATTCAAGCCAACAGAGCTCCCAGTTCAGGCAAGGGATGTGGAAACATGCCCAGCGTATATCGGGGCTGGATAACTCTGGCCAATGTACTTTTTAAGTGGAAATGAAGAATGACGTGAACGTGGACACCTCCTCCAGCTGCTCCAACTCAAGGACCATTCCGGTTTGGCCACTCGCATCCAGCCCACTGCCTGGGGACCCAGAGTGTCTGCTCGGGTTGGGGAATATGGTTGCTGCTTTCCTTTTTTTACATTTTCAACCAGTAGCAAACCTGAACATGTATACCAGAGACACACAGATACACACACAGAGAGACTGGATGTTGACACAACTAGTCACACAGGCTACCCTGGTTAAGAGCTACCTTCAACAACATTTACACACCCTCATGTAAACATAGACACAGACAACTGAATTCCCTTCCTCCTCTCTGGCTGGTAAAGATAGAAGTTCCCTAGTGAAGGCACACACAAAGCTCTCTCTATGTTCATAAACACACATACATTTGTGGATCCTTAGAGTACTTGGCACAGCCCCTCTGTCCACCCAGCACTACTGCACAGATCCTGGGCACTCTTACCTGCTTCACAGTCACCTACACATTGGTTAGTCCAGCTTGAAGTTCACCGCAAACACTCACACACCCTCACACTTTTCCCACTGGCATACCACTTTCTCAAGTCCACCTGGGAGTACCAGCACAGACCCACAGCTAGCCTAGACCTGAGGCCTCCACTACTTGTTGTCTAGTCCCGCTTAAAGTTTGCTAGCAAATACACAGGTACAGCAGACTGGGGAGGATGCAGATATTTGGCCCTACCCTCCGCCAGCAGCTGGCACTAGGCACACAGCCTGTGACCCACAGCCCCACTCCAGGTGCTGGTGTGGAAACCCCCACTCACTGATGTCAAGGCATGTGCAGGACAAGGAGGTGATCCGATACAGCCAGCATGGCTTCATCAGGGGCAAATCGTGCTTGACCAATCTGGTGGCCTTCTATGATAGAGCAACTGCATCAGTTGACAAGGCAAGACCAACTGATGTCATCTACCTGGACTTCTGTAAGGCCTCTCTGTTTCCACGAAGGAGCAAACTGGGGAAAGCACAGGCATGAGCTGGACAGCTGTGTATCCAAACTTCCAGTCCTTCCCAATCCCTTTAGGGAGAGTCTGAAGTGAATTAGATAGGCCAGAAAGCAAAAATAAAAAAAGTTAGGAAAGAGAGTTGTCAAATGGACAGGGAAAATAGGGAGGTTTGATGAGAGAAGCCAGAAAAGTGGACTGAAATGAGAGGAAGTCTATGGAGTGAGGATTGAGGAGAGTTGGAAAGAAGGTGGGGAGAGAAAAGGAGGCAGAGAGGGCTAGACCGATTGTCAGAGGTGAATATAATGTAAATGAGAGCAAACAAAGAGGGAGGCAGGGAGTGGAGAGGGAAGGAGAGAAAGAAGGGAAGAGTCTGAGGAGGAAAGGAAGGCTAGGGAGCAGAGACAGTAACGAGTACAAAGGTATTGTCCTGCCTTGTGCCGTGCAGAGGAGGAGGATAGTTGGTCACTTTTGTGCAGGGAGAGGTTTGTGCTCAGGTCCCTCATCAACCTACCCACTGTGTTTCACTTTCAGCACAGTAATACATGCCAGAGTCACTGAGAAAGGCACTCTCAATTGAGAGGGTCATCCCATCTCCTTGTATCTCACTGCTCTTGAAGTGGCTTTGGAATTCCGCTTCAACATTTGCTTTGCTACCTTTTATTGCAGTAGCCACTAGGATCAGCCCAGAGTCATTCCCCAAAGGCATCTTGTACCAGTACATCATTGTATAGGAGGATGTCATTTTGGAGCAGCTCAGATTCACGGATTGTCCTTGCCATATGGCTGTGTGTGGGGACTGTTCCAGAGCCAACACTGGAAGGGAAAAGGAGAAGCATTAAGGAGGATGGGGAGAAATGGATTGACGGAGAGATGAGGAGAGGTATTCAAGCACGAAGCAGGGCACGACATGAATTCAGATACAATGAAAAAGCATGAACTAGACATGGAGTGTTGTTCGAAAGAAGGATGAGAAGGAACAGAACAGGCTAGGGAGCAGGGGAAGGAATGGAACAGTACTTTAGATCACTATGTGAGCTTCCAATATCCAGGCAAGATAGGCAAGAAATATTCTTGGGCGCTGTGCACACAAGAAAGAAATAGACATTGCAGGAGACTCATGGATTCTTGCCCATCTTATTCAATGTCTGTCCTTACCACAGGAAGCTTTGGGAAATAGGCATCCAGCTGAGTCAAGCAGCAGGGGAATCTATGCAGGTGCTAAGGGGGTTGTTGAGTTCACTTACCCACCAGGGCCAGCAGGGCCACAAAGAAACAGCGTGAAACCATGTGAAAACACCTGTCCTTCCTGTTCCTTGCAGGGACCTCTTTTGTAGCTGCTCAGAGGTATGTGAAAAGAAAGTACTAAAGGAGGATGAGACACATTGGGGCTGGGCAGAGCAATGAGAGAGCAGGAAATGTGAGAAAGGATTGGCTGGCTGAGAACGCTGGGGAATGACGCATGCAATTACAGGAAAGTATAATCCCTGCAGAAATGGGAGGGGAGCAGGGGAGGCAGGTAGTGGACAGATAGGAATACGCTGAGGTTTCATGTGGAGTCTGAGTGTGTGCCAGGCAGTAGAATGCTGAGAGTTGCCCTTCTCTTTTTGAAGTCCTTGAGAACAGGAAGACTGAAGTTTCAAAGAGACACAGAAGTCCCTTGCATTGTCCCACAGCTGACACAAAATAGTTTTTTTTGGTTTTGTTGGTTTATCTGTGTCCTGGTTTCAGTTAGGACAGAGTTAATTTTCCTCCTAGTAGCTGGCAGGGTGCTATGTTTTGGATTAGGATGAGAAGAGCGCTGATAACATGCTGATGTTTTAATTGTTGTAGAGCAGTGCTTACACCAAGCCAAGGACTTTTCAGCTTCTCGCTCTGTCCTGCTAGCGAGCAGGCTAGAGGTGCAGCAGGAGCTGGGAGGGGACAGACCCAGGACAGCTGACCCAAACTGGCCAAAGGGGTATTCCATACCATCTGACGTCATGCTGAACAATATATAGGGGTGGCTAGCCGGGGTGGGGGGGGCCGGCTGCTCAGGGATAGGCTGGGCATCGGTCAACGGGTGGTGAGCAATTGCATTGTGCATCACTTATTTCGTACACATTATTATTATTAATACTATTATCATTATTATTATTATTGTTGTTATTATTATTTTCCTGTCTTAATAAACTGTCTCTATCTCAACTCACAGGCTTCACTTTCCCGTTTCTCTCCCCCATCCCGGAGAGGGAGGGGGAGGATGAGCGAACGGCTGTGTGGTGTTTAGCTGCCAGCCGGGCTAAACCACAACAATCTGTTTGTTTGTTTGTTTCCTGGAGGTGTGAGGTCTCTTTTTCACTTTGGAGTACTGTGAGCACAGTAATCGATGTCAATGAGAAGCAGGACCAACAAGGACACAACAACAGCTCAAGTGTTTTGTCTCCTTAGGTCTCTCATGGGCTTTGCAGTGAAGGTCCTCCGCCATCATTTCTCTGAAGAGCAAAACAATGCCCATAGCTTCCAGCTGCTTTCCCACGTGAAACAGTGAATCACATTGCAGTGAGTTTCTCTTACTCTGTGTATCAGAGTGGGCAACGTTTCTGAAATCCACAAAGGACAGTGGGATGGAGTCCCAGCTGCCCCACACTGTATCTCTCATCCTGGGATCAGAACGGGCAGGAAACAAGGCAGGCTAGAACTCCCTTCCCTGGCTGCTTTCCCCAGACCTGTTCCCTCCACAGAGGGATTGCAGAGACAACAAATGCTTAGAGTCCTGTGCATTTGCCCACTCCAGCCAGGCCAGTCACAACACACTTCTGAGAGCTGGAAGTGCTCAGGCTGCTGCAGTGATCACTGTGATGGGGATGCGAGGCATAGGATGGGTCAGTGCTCCCTCCAGTCCTGGTCACACAGAGCTGAGGAGACGAATGGGAGAGAAAAACAAATGCCACTGCAGAGCTCAGGAACTGTCAGTGCTCTGCCATGTGGAGCAAGAAAGAATAAAGAGTGCGGACAAAAGTGAAAGGCATGAGGGAGAGGAGGTGCTTGTGATCAGGCACAGGGTGGCTTCTCCTTCTTCCTTCTTTGCTGACAGGCAGTAGCCCGAGTTCCTTCAGAGGTAGCTTCTCCCTGGGACTCGGGGCTTAGGTGGGGAGCCCTGGATGTCTCAGTTAGGTGTTGCCTCTGGGCAAGGACTTTTGGCAGCTCTGCTTCACAAGCACACTTTGGCAAATTCAAGAAGTGCTTGAGGACTGAGACCGTCTCTGCAATTGTCCCCTCTGCCCTGTGAATCACCCCAGCCAAGGTGGTCTTCCTTTCTGGCAGAACTGAGCTTGGCCGACAGAGGGGCACGGAGGGCACAGCTAGGATGCAGTCGGTGAGATCACTAGTGTCTTAAAAGTGGTTGGATAGTACAGTTTGCTCATGCTTTACCCGTGACAGCTCTCTATTGCTCTGCTCGCATGCTCAGGAGATGCAGAACATGCGATCCACAGCGCCCTCAGGTGTTTCTGTTCAGAAGGACATCCACATGGCTCTCCCGAATGGGGAAACTCAGCTATCTGAGACCTCCTGACAGAACCTTTCCCTTCTCCTTGAAACCGTCAGGACCTTTGCCTTGGACCTCTGACTGGTAACAGGGAAAGAGAAGCAAGTGGGAAGGTGCTGATGTCCCTGGTGATACTCCCCTCTCCTGATGCCAGGAAGGAAAATTCTGATGGTGTGTGCCCCAACTTCATGCTTCTCTGACAGAGAAGGGCCAGTGAAAGGCATAAGGAGAACTGTATGCAGGTGCTAAGCAAGAGAATCTGGATCAACAGGTGGGGACCATGGTCTTGCACAGTTTGCTTGCATGCCATCATCTCATGTTACATCATCATCTTACAGCATGAGCTGGAGCACCCCGACCAGCCCTGTACCTCCCAGTGCAAGAAGGATTTCTTAGCTTCTGCCCCTAGTGGTCTGGAGTAATATATCCGAGCATTAGCTCCACTGGGGACTTCCAGTCCCTTGATGTTCAGAGACACTGAAGATAAAGAAGAGCAGGCAATTCAGAGCAGCCCTCTTGTCTTGCAGCTAGCAGCGGGGGATGCAATAGATGGGCCAGACCAGATGCTTGGAAACTGCACGCTTCCTCACAATCCCTTCTCCAGGACTTTCTGGTCACAAGGGCCATCCCCAGTGCACCTGGGATTTCTCCTGCTGTGGGTGGGGACAACTCACAATGTAGTTCTCATTGCGTTCCCCATCTCTTTAAGCCATAGACTCCACTGTCCTCTAACAGAGAACCGAGGTGGGAAGACAGTCCACATAATTGGCACTGCAGCGTTGTACTTCTGACAAGTCTCCCTCACCCACCATTACCTTGTTACCTTCATGTAACAGTCATGTAGATCTTTTTTAACAGAAAGGCTAGGGAGATTGGACATGATGCATAAAGTCTGGCCAGAGGATTCAGCTGTGCGTGCTCTTACCCTCTGCTTCGCTTGTTTTTGTAAAAGGCCTTGGGAAACACAGAAACTTACAAACATGCGAAAACACTGGCAATTGCAAAAGAGGGCATTGGAGGGCAGATGAAGGACTTTGGTGTTCTTGAAACCAGTGCTGTCCACACTGCTAAGTGGCACTGCTAAGCATTGTGTGGTAGCACTGTCTATTATCATAGAGTACGAGCAGCGTGGATATCTGGGTTACCTGCAGAGCAGTAGAGTCTGTGAGAAGCCTGGACACCTGAATGATCTGGAGGAGAGGTGAGTGTTGTGGTCAGAGTGGTGTGTTAATGTAGGTAGTGTGTATGTGTATCTGTGTGGAGGAGGGGCTGTCTGTGGGCCTGGCTTCTTTTATCCATTTCCATCATAGTTACATGCAAATCTTAGTCTTGGTTAGCAAAGCATCCTGGGTCCCCACCTACCCCATCATGAAACTCCCATCCCACTACCGGGAAGATATAACCCAGGTGTCTGAGGTCACAGCCTCCCCTTTCCTTCTGTACCTTAAAGACACTCTTTCCCTGGTACTCCTAGAGGAGGAAATGGAGTTCAGTTAATTGGAGCAGCAGCACAAACCCTGGCCACAGTCACTCTCTCACACCTTGGATGCCTAGGTTCTCTCACACTTTGCAACTTATTCAAGAGCATAGATTAAAGCAAGGAAGGGGACTCAGATACTTGGGTTGTCTCCTTTGGGAAGCAGTGGGGCAGTGAGGTAGAGTGTGAGAGGGGTGCTCACATAGTTTCTCTGCCATGTCCAGAGACCTCCCAAGTGACTTTGTTTCCAACATTTTTACCTGGGCTGTGCTTTGCAAACTCATGACTCCTATAAGGTTCCCAACTAGTTCAAATATAAAAATTGCACATCAGCCCGCTTCATTCCTTCCAAGTTGCCCTGTTCTCTATCTTCACCACTTGTAGCCCTGGTTTCCCATCTGTAGTTCTTCACAAAGTCAAGACACCCAATGTCCCCAGGCAGAAGGGAGTGGAGAGCTCTACATGGAGAAGATGGAGGACTGAGTTTGTCTTATGGGGATGAGAAATGGGAAGGAACTGACAGAAATGGGAATTGTTCCTGTTTCAGCCATGGCTGTTTCAGCAGTGCAATTGAAAAATTCTCAGGTGTGTTGCATCCACACCTCCTCTCTATTGCCACTGGGAGAACTGGCTGTCAGCATCGCCCCAAGTGTAGCTATTTCATGCTGTCATATAGTCTTGATTGTTCTTTTTTCCTTTTCTCTGAGGATTTTGTGGAACCGGGCATGGAAAGGACTTCCTTGATGATGGCTTTCTTGGCCATGAAGTACAGGTCTCCCAAAAGGTTTCTGTTCGGAGCACTTTTTCCTGCGAGACCTAGGTGGGCTTAATGTGCACTTAGGGTCCTAAGAAGGGTTAGGTTTAGGATTAGGGCGTGGAGAGAGAGAATGTGCAGGGTCCTGTTGCGAGTGGGGTTGTGTAAAGGCTGCCAGGGGATTTTAAGGTATCCCAAAAGGCTTCTGTTGTGAGCATTATTTCACGGGAGGGCTTAGGTGGGCTTATTGTGGGTTTAGGGTCATAATTGGGGTTAGGGTTAGGGTTGGTGTAAGTGTTAGTGTTAGGGTTTGGAGAGAGACAAAGCTCAGAGTGCTGTTCTGAGTGGGGTTGTGTGAAGGTTGCCAAAGGAAGTTCAGGTCTCCCAAAAGGCTTCCATTGTGACCATTATTTCATGGGAGACTTAGGTGGGTTTTGTGTGGGTTTAGGGTCATAATTAGGGTTAGGCTAAGGTTTAGAGTTAAGGTTAGCAGTGAAGCTGGGATAAGAATCTAGGTGTCCAAGTCCCTAAACCTATCTGGAGAGAGAACCTGGGATTTTGCCCCTCCCCTCACAACCTCACAACTCAGAACTTCTGTCAGACAGAAGCAAAGATAGCGGAGGCACAAAAAAAAAAATCCGCTTAGTCACATCTTAGTTTCTTCAGTTTTCCAGTCAGCAAAGCATTCTCCCTACAGTTTAACCTTCCTGGGAGCAATTCCGAATTCACTTCCAAACTGAAAAAAGTGAGGTATCTCTGACAGCCTTTTTTTCCTGAATGCAAAAACTGTGACTAGACATCACCTCATGATCCATCTGATTTTACTAGTCTGCCAAGTGAGTCCTAACTAGCTTTGTCCTAAAGCTAGCCTTAAGCTACTCTTAACTTATACCGCTCTCTATTCTTTTCTGATTATGCCAAGAACTTATAGTGTTGCAGCTGATTCTTTTCTCACTAGCACTTTGACTGAAATGGAGGTCTTTGATTGCAGTGACCTTCTTCATTAGTCCTGATGTTGCTTCTTCCAAGCAATACTAGTGAGGTTTTCACTTTTTCCTCCCTTTTTGTTGTTATCTTTCATATATATGCCTGAAGCTCTAGAGAGATTCATACCTGTCCCGTGGCTTTCAAAGACCTGTAGAAAGGGCATGCTCTGTCTGTGAGAGCGGTGTACATCTCAGAGGAATTGGTAGTGAATATTCCCCGTCTCTCTTTTTTAACCCTGCTTTTTAAAGAAGGAAACAGAAAAGAGTGGCAGTGTGGTGCTTACCTACCTATTGGTATTATACTACCACACTCTTTTCTGGCACCCGTATGCCCCAAACTCATGACCCAGAGTCTCATGTTCTATGTGCTGTCCGGTAAGCGCAACCGAAATCTGCAGAGAACCGAGATGTGAGGACACTTTTTACTTCTCTCACTGCTGACATTTCTACATATTGTTTTTCTCACACAGAAGGAGTGTGGGAATTACAGAACTGTCAGGACTAACTGGAGCCTGAGGGTCAACAGGACAATGTGCCCTGTGGTTTCTCTATTTTTCTGAGGAAAAAAAAGTCTGCTGGGATCAAGTGCAACGTATTTGGGTGCACACACAAAGGCAAGAAAAGCTCTCGGCAACCTGGGATGACAGGAAAATAAGTGATCAACAGGCAGGAGCGCTCAACTGAAAGGCTCCAAGAATGAGACAGAACACAGGATCTTGGTCAGTCCAACTTCTCAAAACTTCCTATGCTTCCAAGACACACGACTTGGAAGAAGTGTTAAGAACAGAAATGAGAAACAAATTTTGGTATTTTGTTGAAAAGCCAATGTATCTCCTGTGGAAGGGTAGAGGGAAGAATTGTGACTCAGAAACAACACTGGAATAACAAGGAATACCTCTTTATATTTTTTCTGTGTCAGGGAAAAAGAAAAGTGAGAAACATCAGTTTTCAAGAAGCATAAATTACAACACTTTTGTTAGCCCACGGATTACTGCTAAAATGTCTGTTGTTCAATATAGTTTTCAGTGATTTGGAAAGGAAGATGACAGGGTATCTGAGGAGATCTCAAATTGTCCTAGAAAAATCTAAATGCCACAGATGAAATTGGAAAAAAAAAAAGAGATAAAATAAATAGCAGAATCATGGAGCAAATGTCTTAAGATCAAAAAATAGCATTGGGGGGAGGGAGAGAGAGGTAGGGAAAGAGAGGGAAGGGGGCGGAGTGCGGGGGGAGGAGAAATGACACAGAGACAAAAGGGGAAACTTATAGGAGAAGTAAGGTTAGTAGTGTCAGAAAGCCTGTCCCCGGACAACTGGTGTCAACTTGTCAGTGGAGCTGGGGAACACACATGGATCTATTTATTTTGTAGGCATAGATATGTCTGCAACTTTGTCATGATAAAAGAGCCTTGATATAACAGACTCCTGAGACACCTCATTCTCGGGGCCAGCTGCAGTTTGTCACTGGGAAGCGCTTCAGGCATAAGTACATTGTTACATAGCTGCATCAGATGGAAAAAGATATCCCTGTCTGAATGGAATGTTCTAGTTTCTCATGAGTCTCATATGTGCTTAATGTAGAACTTTTCTCCTGTCTGCCTCAAAAACAAACAAACAAAACAACCAAACCAAACCAAACCAAACAAAGTAACAAACAAAAATGATAAAATAACTATCTTCCACTCAGAGATTACTAGTAATAAGAAAGAGGAAACATTGTGATGCTTATGCGATGTATTGGCTATACCAGCACAAGCAAGAGAGACAGCATAGAAATTCTGTGTCTCTCTCTGCAGAGACACAAAGAGACTCGATGTATCTCTGTGCTGTGTCTGGTTAGTGAGTTCCGCACCCTTTCCTCTCTTACACTGACAGAAAGACATGATCCCCTGCAGCCTGAAAGTTCTCAGTGCTGCCAATGAACAGAGGTTTGTGTCATGGTAAGCATGCTGAACTCTGTTATACCCTTTGCTCAAACAGCAGGAGATGCTTTGTGGGCTGCATTATCATCTTCCCCTTCAGCATCAGTTCTGTTTCACTGCCTCATTCTTAGCTGTTGGTTCTTTCCCTCCATAACAATCTTCTAAGCTTTTCCAGTGGCTCTAGAAGCTTCTCTCTACGAGGATGCTATGGGAGACAGTGTCATAGGCTTTACTAAAGTCAAGGTGAAAAGCATCCTCTGCTCTCCCCTTATCCACCAGGCTAGTCACAGAATCATAGAATCATTAAGGCTGGAAAAGACCTTCAAGATGATCTGGTCCAACTGTCCCCGTACCACCAATATTATCCAGTAATCCATATCCCTAAGCACCTGGCCCAAACTTTTCTTAAATATCCCAGGGACTGTGACTCCACCACCTCCCTGGGTAACACGTTCCAATGATGAACTACTCTTTCTGAGAAGAAATTTCCAACCTGAACTTTCTCTGGCATAACTTGAGGTCATTCCCTCTAATCCTATCACTAGTTATCTGCAAGAAGAGGCTGGCCCCCAGCTCACCACAACCTCCTTTCAGGTCGTTGTAGAGAGCAATAACATCTGCCCTGAATCTCAACTTCTGCAGACTAAACAACCCCAGTTCCCTCAGCCACTCCTCATAAGACCTGTGTTCCACACCTTTCACCAGCTTTGTAGCCCTTCTCTGAACATGCTCCAGGGCCTTGATGTCTTTCTTGTAGTGAGGGTCTCAAAACTGAAGACAGTACTCGAGCTGTGGCCTCACCAGGACAGAATACAGGGGGAGGATCACCTCCCTGGTCATGCTGGCTACACCGTTCCTGATACAAGCCAGGATGCCATTGGCTTTCTTGGCCACCTCGGCACTCTGCTGGCTCTTGTTCAGATGAGCATTGACCAACACCCCCAGATCCTTTTCCTCTGCACAGCTTTTGAGCCACTCTGCCCCAAATCTATAGCTTTGCATGGTGGTGTTGTGGCCAAAGTGCAAGACCCGGCACTTAGCCATGTTGAACCTCATCCCATTGGCCTCTGCCCATTGACCCATGCTGTCCAGGTCCCTCTGAAGAGCCTCCCATCCCTCCAGCAGATCGACACTTCCCCCCACCTTGGTGTCATCTGCGAACTTACTGAGGGTGCACTCAATTCCCTCATCCAAATCATCAATAAAGATATTAAAGAGGATGGGCCCCAACACTGATCCCTGGGAAACACCATTCATGTCTGGTTCTCAGCTGACTTTCACTTCATTCACCACCACTCTTTGGGCCCAGCCATCCAGCCAGTCTTTAACCCAGCAAAGAGTGTACCTGTCCAAGCCATGGGCTGCCAGCTTCTCCAGGAGAATACTATGGGAGACCACGTGAAAGGCTTTGCTGAAGTCTAGATAAACTACATCAACAGCCTTTCCCTCATCCACCCGGCGGGTTATCTGGTCATAGAAGGAGATGAGGTTTGTCAGGCAGGACTTGCTTTTCATGAACCCATGCTGACTGGGCCTGATCCCCCATTTGTCCCTCATATGCTGCGTGATTGCACTCAAGATGATTTGTTCCATAACCTTCCCTGGCACTGAAGTCAGGCTGACAGGCCTGTGTTTCCCCGGATCCTCCTTATGACCCTTCTTATAGATGGGCATCACATTAGCAAGTTCCTTCATTGAAGAAAGCAGTGATTTTAGGCAAGCATGAATTTTCTTCCGTAAATCCTTGTCATCTACTCCATGGCACTTTCTTGGCCCTCATGAATTTGTAAATACATTCCAGAAAGTATACTCCATCACCTTCCCAGGGACTGAGGGAACGTTAACTGGCCTGTAGTTCCCCAGGTCCTCCTTCTTGCTCTTCTTAAAGATCAGTGTGGTACCTGCTCTCCTCCAGGCTTCAGGAACCTCTCCCACTCATCACAGTTGCTCAGAGATCAAGAGTGACCTTGCAGTGACAGCCAGATCTCTCAGCACTTGGTGCTATCTATCAGGCCACATGAACATCCAAGTTGTCTAACTGTTCCCCGACCTGGTCCTCCTCCACTGAGGATGAGTCTTCCTGGTTCCAGACTTCCCATCTAGTCTCAGGGGTCTCGAATATCTGAAAGCCAGTTGTGAGAAACATCTCAAATAATTTTCTTCAGACAGGATCTTCTGTGAAGCTCTTTTATTCGCAATTGCAGTGGTGGGCGTCCTGTCAATTAGGAGTGCATTTTAGTAAACAAATCAAAACCTTTTAGTCCCTATTACCCGACACCTGATCACCTCCCCTGTTTCCTCATTGGCTGAGTACTACAGGTTCACAAGCTACTCAATGCTCCTCTATACCAAAGACGTACAATTTTTCTTTTTTTCAACCCTTTAATTTCTCCTTTCTTATGTTTTGAGAACTTGTGATGGTTGTTTTACTCTTCTCACACTGCTCATCCTGTTTTTCTCAAGCTTCTACCTTATTTTGGAACAGTGAGGCCTTCTACTGTCCGCTTATCTACTTAGCATTTCTCCTTATTATGACTACACAACTACCTTGGAATACAGAAAATTAGTTCTCTACTGCAAAAACACAACTTTATTTCTCACAATTCCCCCCTCTTCTTTTCTTACTCCTATTGTTGTTTTTGCACTTCTTCACATACCGCGCTCCTTAGTTTTTACAGTATTAAGGTGCAATATTCTTCTTCGGATGTCACGGGGGAAGATAAATATACAATGCCATTACTATTACAATACCAACAAATAGTTGTTTGAGCCAATTCTATTCGGGTAATCACGAAATTAGTTTCTCCCAGATGTTTCTAAATCCCCAGGAAGTGTCATCTTGAGCTACTCTATGCGGGATCTTGTTGTGTTGTTTTTTTTTTCCCCAAATATCTTTAAGATCAGTCAAATTCATCCCATTTGATCTACATATATACAGCAACTAGTATTAATTACAGTGCACCTCCTCCTTAAGAGGTTATTTATAAATCTAATAGTATTTGATTCTAGAGTACTGTTTTTGCAAACTTACCTAACTTATTTTCTAGATCTTCAATATATTTACAATAGCATTTTCTAATTCACTCACCCCTAACCAAGGTAAAAACCACCTTGCAAAACTGTGAAATGCTAGAGAATTTTACTAGAGGATTATCTGGAGTCCACTTAATTCTGCGTGTGGTCTCAAGGGGCTTTAGCTTTGTGGGTCTTCATAATAGTTACATTTGGAATTATTGCCTCCAGGATGCAAGCTCCCTTCCATCCTAGGGGCAACACCTTCCTGGCTTTATGGTCATATAGCCAGCACCACCCCTTGCCATTTGGGACAGGCCATCCGGTTACAGGATTCTCATGTTGTATCTGGTGTTCATTATGTATATTATCATTCCCGTGGCTACCATATTCGGTACAGTATGGATTATTCCCTACTTCATGGATATTTCCACACCCAGGGTCAGTAATATTGCCCCCTGAGTTTTCTATCAATGTAGTTTAAAAGGCACCTTTGATAGCACAGTATATTGTAGCCAGGACTATATGTAGGGAACCCAACTTCAAAATCTATTTCTTCCCGGGACTGTGTATGATCTGTCATTTTTAGAAATCTAGAGAATCCAGACACAGTTGCTGCTGGAAATATCAATCAGGGACAAGGCCTTTTCAGTCTTTCTAGGCATCTGGGTGCAAATCCAACAATTATTTCGAGACAGAACTCAAGAGATGTTCTGGATTAATTGGAAATGCTGATTTTTCCCTCCATCCTATCACTAATCCATTGAGAATAGGTATTACTAAGATAAACTTAAAATACATCATTTCTATATATATATATATACTCCCTTATAATAATTAAGAAATAATTAAGAAAAACAATAAAAATAACAAACTAATAAGGATTCTTCTGGTAGGGATTAAATACCCCCCTCTCTTTTTCTCCCACTTCCAGAGAGTGTTCCCTGAAAACACTCCAATTCTGTGTAATTCAATCCCTTTTACTCATTAATTCATTAAGAATTCTCCTAAGGAGAAGTTAAAGGTTTACAATAGATAGTTTAAACAGTTTTAACCTTGAAAGTCTTTGTTAATACAGTCTCTCTGGTATCAGGGTTAACTGATGCTATTACCCAAGTATGAGTCCACCCTTTCTCAGCCGTTCTTACTGTCATCTCGGTAGTCAGGAGCACTTGGAACAGTCCGTCCCACTCAGGTTGCAGTTTCAGTTCTCTCTATGTTCGCATCAGATCCCAATCTCCTTCTTGGAATGGATGGATCAGGGCTTCCAGGACTGGGGTTTGCGCTAATGATCCACAGGGCCTGAGAGATGACAAAGAGGACGACAGCCCGAGTATATAGTTCTTAAGAAAAGCATCTTTTCTCTCAAATTGAGGTAATTCATTCCCTTTGTCGATGTACAGCAATCCAAATAATATTTCATATGGTGAAACTCCCACATCTTTTCTTGATGCAGTTTGAATTCGGAGAAGTGCCAAAGGTAAACACTTCGTTTGGGGAAGCTGAGTTTCTAAAACTAATTTAGTTAGTTGTTTTTTTTTTGTTATCTGATTCATTTGTTCCACTTTCCCAGAAGAGGAAGGATGCCAGGGAGTATGAAATTCCCAGTTAATCCCCAAAGCTCGCATTACCCCTTGCAATATCTGTGATGTAAAGTGACTTCCTTGATCAGAGTCAATATTTTCAACAATTCCATACCTGGGAGTTATTTGTTCTAGAATTACTTTAGTTACTATGTTCGCAGTAGTAGATACTGAAGGGAAAGCTTCCACTCACCATGACAAATGATCCACCAAGACTAATAAGTATTTAAATCTAGCTACTCTAAGGAGTTCTGTAAAACCTACCTGTACATTTTGGAAGCGTTGAATTCCTGGTTCTTGCCCCACTTGGTCTGACTGCAGATAATTTTCCTGTTTACCTTTTGACATACTGTGCACACTTGTTCAGCCAGAGTATATATGTTCCTACACATACGTATTTCCATAGCGCAGCGTCACACATTGCTTGAATTCCCCAATGACCCTCTTGATGTAAAACAGTTAATATTTGCCTCATTAGTACTTTATTCAGCATTTTTCTCCCATCGGGGAGTATCTATTTTGCTTTGGACTTCGTGACTCCTAAGTCCTTTAAAACCTCTTTCTCTTAAAACTTTTTAGTTCTTTTTAGTTTTGGGTAGGGGTAGCTCAACAATTCCCTGAATCCTCTCTAGATTTATTCTTCATTCCCCCTCAGATACTAGATGCCCTAAATATTTGACTTCTCTTTCTACAAATTTTAATTTATTTTCCAATACTTTCAAGTCCTGTTTTCCCAGAAAGTCGAATAGCTTGTTAGTGGCTTCCTTCACAACTTTTTTCTCCTGTCCTGACAATAAAAGATCATCCATATATTGTAACAGTAATGCCTCCTCTGGAGGTTGGAATTACTCCAAAATTTGTTCTAGAACTTGACCAAATAAATCGGTGGCCCTGTAAACCCCTGAGGTAAAATTGTCCATCCGTATTGCTACTTCCACCCCATTTCAGCATCTTTCCACTCAAAGGCAAATATTTCTTTACTCTCAGGGTCTGAGAGCACCCCATTAATAATACCATTATTCTAGCGTAACAATTTACTATTTGAAAGCCCATTTTCATTATCAAATCCTTTCCCAACAAGTTAGTCCCTGCCTCGGGTGCATACAATAGTTGCCCAGTGATCATTCTATCCCTAGTCTCGGCTTGGCATCCCCAAAAAGTGGCACAGTTATCCCAGTCCCTTCTACCCCCATCACATTTAGGGTTTCATTAGTTAATTTAAGCCTTAATACTTTACAGGCCAGTAATGACCTAGCTGACTCAGTGTATTGGGTTCACATGGCAAGGTTCTGGTAGCAGAAGCGGCTGCAGTGGTAGCCGCTGTGAGAAGAATCCATCAGCTGCCCCATGTTAGATAAGGGCCAGTTTCAGCTGGCTCCAAAGGGGCCCATCACTGCCTGGAGCCAAGCCATGACCAATGCAGTTTAAATCTCTATGAGAGCACATCCAAGAAAAGGAAAAAAAAAAAAAAACTGCTGCACAACTGCAGCTGGGAGAGTGAGGAGTGAGAAACCTCCCTGCAGACACCAAGGTCAGTGCCGAGGAGGGGGAGTACAGTGCAGAGATGCTCCAGGTGCCGGAGCCGAAGCCCCCCCGTGGCCCACAGAGAGGCCCCTGGTGGGGAAGGCTGACCCCCGCAGCCCATGGTGTACTTCTGCGGAGCAGATCTCCACGCTGCAGCCCATTTAGGAACAGTCCAGGAAGGTCGGCACCTCACGACAGAGCAGGGGGAAGAGTGAGTGTGAAGGAGCAGGGGAAACAAAGCACCACGGACTGACTGCAGCCCCCATTCCCGGCCCCCCCGCGCCACTCAGGGCACGGAAGAGGTGGAAGAGAGTGAATGGGGGAAGGTGTCCCAGGCTTGTTTCTCTGTTTCTCACGCTCCAGCCCGTCAGCAATAGGTAATAAATTTTATTAATCTTCCTATGCTAAGTCTGTTTTGCCCCGGTAATTGTAGAGTGATCCCCATTGTGGTACACTTGAGGAACCCTTGAGGTATGCTTTTTCATTTATCAGGGAACTAGCTTTCTGAGAAGCCCTGACTCCCCTATTCTGAATTTATAACAGCAGTCTCTTCTTCTTCCACTCCAGATACTCCTATTTGAAGTGGCCGGCCTGGCCACACTTAAAACATCTTCTCAAAGCCTGTCCCTGCTAGGATTTAGGCTGCAACACAGGTTGCTTTCTTTGTCTGCCATTCCTTCATCTCTCTTCCTCTCCTTTCCATCCTGGGCCCTCTATCTCCAACCCTCTGCCTCACTACCCAGTACTCTGTGAATACTATTTGTTTTGCTCTCTGCTTTTCCTTCTCATCTCCCCTCCTGGCGTACACCTTCATACTACCTGCACTGTTCACTCCATCCTCCCACTTTCTGGAGCTTTTTCTGTATATCTGGCCAGGCTTTAATCACAAAATGAACTTTAAAGAGCCCTTGGGCTACCGGGTCCTCAGGATTCATCCCCGAGTACTTTCTCATTCTGACCCCAAGTCTCTCATATGATTTCTATGTTGTGGGTTGTTATTGTTTCAGTTGGATAAGTGGATATTTTTGCTCTATCGGAATTACTCTTGGTCTGGGGGGGGGGGGTGTGTGTGTCTAGTTCTTTCCCATTCTTGCATAGCTGCCTGCCAAATCATTCCCCTCCTAAACATTCTTCTCCAGTGAATAACATACTCAGGATTGACATTGCCCCTCAGGAATACAATTTAGGCCTTAGAAACGGATTTGACTGTTCTGATAGGCCCTCAATTAAAGACTTCCATTTCCTTCTTAAAACTCCTAACCTCTCTGCTGGTAAGGGGGGAGTGGCACCAGCCCCGTGTTGGCCCTGCATGGCCCCGAGGCCCCACCGGGACCCCCCCGCCTCCATTCCTGCCACTCCACGCTCCCTGGAGCGACTTCTCCAGGGACAGTGTCAATTGCAGTCCCTGTCTCCCCTCCTGGAGCACCTGCCGCTGCCTCCAGTGCAATATTAGGATCATAGGGAGCATAACTTGATTCCTCCTCCGAAAACAGAACCCTATTGTTTACATATAAATTTCAAGCCTGAATTTTCATCAGACATGTATTTTAGCCAAAATACTGAAGATCCTTTTATCAGCTTTTTAGGCCAGACAATTACACAATATCAAACCATTTTTTTAATTATTTTTTTTAAATATTTTTCCCTAGTTTTTGGGTTGTTTTTCCAAATCCTTATCATTCTCTCCAAAGGGCTATCTTTAGGCACAATTCTGGGGTCTCCCACCCCACACTGCTGACTCTTGGAATCCTTAATCCCCAGCTCTTCCTGATGTGCTGCTGTGGACTTCACCACCCACAGCATACCACATGCCTTCACCTAGGATTAGGACAGAGGTGGGGTGTACTGCCAAGCACCTCACTTCACTGTGCTCGGGGTACCGTACACCTAAGGGCCCAAACCCCCCGAGACTCTCTTTCACTCCTCTCCTCTCTCTTTCACTTCGTTCCTCTCCAGCCGAGGGGACTTTGTTCGTCCCCTTGTGGGACTACAGAACCTCAGGGATCGGGACTCCACATTCGCTCCACACTAAAAGTGCATCTCATTCACACTCACACTCATTAACACCAGAGTCTCCCCGAACCCAACCCGAGGCAAGACACAGTAAAGTTTCCCTTACCTCGGTCCGTGCACGGCTTCCTGGTCTGGGTTATCAGCAGTAATCCCAGTGCCTGTTCCCGATCCGGGCTGGACTATATGTGGGCTGTGTCTGTGTATGTCAGTGCTGGCCTCCCTTCTCCCCAAAGCTTCACAGAGCCTGTCTTCAAATTAACAGTCTCGGTCCTTTGCTGGCCACACCGAGACAACCCACCACCCCCGACAGGACTGCTGAAATCAGCAGGGTGCACCTTCCTGTCTGTGGTGGCAAGAAATCTTCGGCAGGCGACAACATCCCCAAACTGTGAGAAACTTCTCAAATAATTTTCTTCAGACAGGATCTTCTGTGAAGCTCTTTTATTCGCGATTGCAATGGTGGGCGTCCTGTCAATTAGGAGTGCATTTTAGTAAACAAATCAAAACCTTTTAGTCCCTATTACCCGACACCTGATCACCTCCCCTGTTTCCTCATTGGCTGAGTACTACAGGTTCACAAGCTACTCAACGCTCCTCTATACCAAAGACGTACAATTTTTCTTTTTTTCAACCCTTTAATTTCTCCTTTCTTATGTTTTGAGAACTTGTGATGGTTGTTTTACTCTTCTCACACTGCTCATCCTGTTTTTCTCAAGCTTCTACCTTATTTTGGAACAGTGAGGCCTTTTACTGTCCGCTTATCTACTTAGCATTTCTCCTTATTATAACTACACAACTACCTTGGAATACAGAAAATTAGTTCTCTACTGCAAAAACACAACTTTGTTTCTCACATAGTTTTACTGGTAAAGACTGAAGTAAAAAGGCATTGAGTACGCCAGTCTTTTCCATCTTGTTTCTCATAAGTTCCCCTGCCTCATTCAACAGCAGGACCACATCTTCCCTAGACTTGTGCTGTTTACACACTTGTAGTCTTTTCTTGTTAGCCTTTGCATCCTTCAACAGATTCAACTGCAGGTCAACCTTGGCTTTTCAGCTGGTGGAAGAAAGTCTATGTGAGCTAATTCCACATCCTGCATGTCTGTGAGTTAGTGCAACAGGTTGAAAAGGAGAAGAAATGGAAGAGGATTAAGCAAATTGGTGGGAGACAGGTGTCTGAGAGAGGACAAAGAAGAAAGGGGAGGGGGACTGTCCTGGTTTCAGTTAGGACAGAGTTAATTTTCCTCCTAGTAGCTGGTAGGGTGCTATGTTTTGGATTAGGATGAGAAGAGCGCTGATAACATGCTGATGTTTTAATTGTTGTAGAGCAGTGCTTACACCAAGCCAAGGACTTTTCAGCTTCTCGCTCTGTCCTGCTAGCGAGCAGGCTAGAGGTGCAGCAGGAGCTGGGAGGGGACAGACCCAGGACAGCTGACCCAAACTGGCCAAAGGGGTATTCCATACCATCTGACGTCATGCTGAACAATATACAGGGGTGGCTAGCCGGGGTGGGGGGGGCCGACTGCTCGGGGATAGGCTGGGCATCGGTCAACGGGTGGTGAGCAATTGCATTGTGCATCACTTATTTCGCACACATTATTACTATTAATACTATTATTATTATTATTGTTGTTGTTATTATTATTTTTCCTGTCTTAATAAACTGTCTTTATCTCAACTCACAGGCTTCACTTTCCCGTTTCTCTCCCCCATCCCGGAGAGGGAGGGGGGAGGATGAGCGAACGGCTGTGTGGTGTTTAGCTGCCAGCCGGGCTAAACCACAACAATCCATTTGGCGCCCAACGTGGGGCCCGAAGGGTTGAGATATCGACAGATTTGACCAGAGTGTGTTAAACTAAAATTGGTATAAGTATTCGACCTGCTTAATAGTTGCTAGTCACAATGTTGATTGCTTTCATCTCAAGTCTGCTGTGCCTGTTTCCCAAATTGAGTTTTATAGCACGTTACTTTCTGTATGTGCTCCCTGTCTTGCTGTTTATCCTTTCCGGGCCCTGGTTCAAGATTGTTATGGTACTGTGTGGTGCAACGATGGCTTATGAAATGATGAGATTTCTGGTCATGACTCTAACCTGGTATTTGTACTCAGCACTGTCGTCGACTCTATACTTCGGAAACCATATCTCAGAAACTATTAGCAATTACACCTATTGCCTTTTTTCATCAGGGAGTCAATCTTTGGAGGGGACAGGGGAAGATATCTTTGCCTACCTGTTCACTCTCCCTTCCTCCTTCACCACCCTCTTATCCCCCGAGCTAGTTACGGTAGCTCTCCAAGATGTTGAATATCCTTGGGATACTCAGACCAGCATGTTCTTGTTGTTATGTCTCCTGAATGCGCTTCAGGTTTTGTTTAAGGTTAAACAACTACTTAGGAATCTCATCTGGAGATCTGTCTTGAGGTGGGATAGTTGCGAGTGGCAGGGAGTGTGGGAGGATATGGGCAGGTTTCTAGAGCAGTGGGCACCTCCAGTGTTTTGGACATTCACCCCTGAACAACTGCAAAATCCTAAAAAACTGGTAGAATGCTTGAAAAAAAGGTGTCATGACTCTGGCAGTTCCAAAGTGACACAAATCACTGTGGCGTGCTGGGGTCTGGCTTGTGCCTATCGAGCTGCAACTGATGCTACTATCAACCTAGTGACAGACCCTGCGGCCGTTCCAGTTCCAGCTCCCGCAGCCGTTCCAGTTCCAGCTCCCACAGCCGTTCCAGTTCCAGCTCCCGCAGCCGTTCCAGTTCCAGCTCCCGCAGCCGTTCCAGCTCCAGCTCCCGCAGCCGTTCCAGCCCCTGCAGCTGCTGCAGCTCCTGCAGCTGCTCCCACTCCTGTGGCTGGGTCAGAGAAACGAACTGTAGCAGTGCAAGTTGTCCCTGCAGAGGGTATTCCAACCCCTGTGGCAGACTCTGTGGCTGGGTAGGAGAAACGAACTGTAGCAGTGCAAGTTGCCCCTGCAGAGGGTATTCCAACCCCTGTGGCAGACCCTGTAGCTGGGTCAGAGAAGCGAGCTGTAGCAGTGCAAGTTGCCCCTGTAGACAAGGTGAAAAAATGGTATAGAAACTCAGGTCGTTTAGAACGCAGACAGTCTTCTGCTAAGTCTGGGTGTGGAGAAGACGGGGCTGGGCCATCAATGTGCAGGAGGATGAAGATGAGGATGAGGATGTCGAAAAATCAACAGTAACTACCCGAACCCTATACCAGCGTGAGCTACGAGATGTGCGAAAAGATTTTGGTCACTGTATAGGTGAACAGCTTGTCACCTGGCTGCTCCAGTGCTGGGACACTGGAGCCAATTGTGTGGAATTAGAGGGCAGGGAAGCCAGGCGGTTGGGATCCCTTGCTAGAGATGCAAGCATTGACAAAGCAATTGGAGATGGAGCACAATCTCACAGCCTCTGGAGGCGTCTCCTGTTAGCTGTGAAGGAAAGGTATCCCTTCAAGGAAGAACTTGTATGTCTACCAGTCAAGTGGACCACCATGGAGAAGGGAATTCAGTACCTGAGGGAATTAGCCGTACAGGAAGTAATTTATAAGGACCTAGACGACGCACAAATATCCACAGATCCAGATGAAGTCCAGTGTACTCGACCCGTGTGGCGGAAGTTTGTACGGAGTGCACCATCATCATGGGCCAGCTCATTGACAATAATAACCTGGAAAGACGGTGAAGACCCCACAGTGGGTGAAATGGCTAAACAACTCCGGGAGTACGAAGGAAATCTCTCCTCTTCCCTACAGGCCTGCGTCTCGGCTGTGGAGAAACTCTCTGAAGAGTTCCACCAACTTAAAGAGAATTTATCTTCCCCCCCACCTGAACAAACCAGTGGCCACCAACTAAAAGAGAATACTTTGGAGAAACTTTTTGAAGAGGTCCACCAACTTAAAGAGAGTTTATTTTCTTCCCCACCTGTACAAACCAGTGTCTCGGCTATTAGGGGTAAACGTTCATCCGTGCAAAGAAGACAATATGGTGGGTACACACCCCGCGCCACCCTGTGGTTTTACCTATGTGACCATGGAGATGACATGAGAAAATGGGATGGAAAATCTACCGAGACCCTAGAGGCACGGGTACGTGAGTTGCAAAAGAAAACAATCGGGAGAAAGGGGTTCTCTGAAAAGTTTGCTGCTCCAATTTCCAGCAGGCAGTCCTTTAAACACAGAAACGAAGATTCTGACCAGGACTAGAGGGGCCCTGCCTCCAGCCAGGGGGAGGAAAGGGACAATCGAGTTTATTGGACTGTGTGGATTCGATGGCCTGGCACGTCTGACGCACAGAAGTATAAGGCTTTAGTAGACACCGGTGCACAATGTACTCTAATGCCATCAAGCTGTAAAGGGCCGGAGCCCATCTGTATTTATGGCGTGACAGGGGGATCCCAGCAGTTAACTATATTGGAGGCTGAAGTGAGTCTAACCGGAAATGAGTGGCAAAAGCACCGTATTGTGACTGGCCCGGATGCTCCGTGCATCCTTGGCATAGACTATCTTAGAAGAGGATATTTCAAGGACCCAAAAGGGTTCCGCTGGGCTTTTGGCATAGCTGCCTTAGAGACAGAGGACATTAAACAGTTGTCTGCCTTGCCCGGTCTCTCAGAGGACCCTTCTGTTGTGGGGTTGTTGAGGGTTGAAGAACAGCAAGTGCCAATCGCTACCACAACTATGCACTGGCGGCAATATCGCACCAACCGAGACTCCCTGATTCCCATCCATAAGCTAATTCGTCAACTGGAGAGCCAAGGAGTGATCAGCAAGACCCATTCACCTTTTAATAGTCCCATATGGCCAGTGTGAAAGTCTAATGGTGAGTGGAGACTAACAGTGGACTATCGTGGCCTGAACGAAGTCACGCCACCACTGAGTGCTGCAGTGCCGGACATGCTAGAACTCCAGTATGAACTGGAATCAAAGGCAGCCAAGTGGTATGCCACAATTGATATCGCTAATGCATTTTTCTCCATCCCTCTAGCAGCAGAGTGCAGGCCACAGTTTGCTTTCACCTGGAGGGGAGTCCAATATACTTGGAATCGGCTGCCCCAGGGGTGGAAACATAGCCCTACCATTTGCCATGGACTGATCCAGTCTGCGCTGGAGCAGGGGGAGGCTCCTGAACACCTGCAGTACATCGATGACATCATTGTGTGGGGTGACACTGCAGAGGAAGTTTTTGAGAAAGGGAAGAAAATAGTCCAAATCCTTCTGAAGGCCGGTTTTGCCATAAAACAAAATAAAGTTAAAGGACCTGCACGAGAGATCCAGTTTTTAAGAATAAAATGGCAAGATGGACGTCGTCAAATCCCAATGGATGTGATCAACAAAATAACAGCTATGTCTCCACCAACTAGCAAAAAGGAAACACAAACTTTCCTAGGTGTCGTGGGGTTTTGGAGAATGCATATTCCAAATTACAGTCTGATTGTAAACCCGCTCTACCAAGCAACCCGTAAGAAGAATGCTTTCGAATGGGGCCCTGAGCAACGACAAGCCTTTGAACAAATTAAGCAGGAAATAGTTCATGCAGTAGCTCTTGGGCCAGTCCGAACAGGACCACATGTAAAGAATGTGCTCTACACCGCAGCCGGGGAGAATGGTCCCACCTGGAGCCTCTGGCAGAAAGAACCTGGGGAAACTCGAGGTCGACCCCTGGGGTTTTGGAGTCGGGGATACAGAGGATCTGAGGCCCGCTATACTCCAACCGAAAAGGAGATATTGGCAGCATATGAAGGAGTTCGATCTGCTTCGGAAGTGGTCGGTACTGAAGCGCAGCTCCTCCTGGCACACCGACTGCCGGTACTGGGTTGGATGTTCAAAGGAAGGGTCCCCTCTACACATCATGCAACTGATGCTACATGGAGCAAGTGGGTTGCACTGATTACTCAGCAGGCTCGAATAGGAAACCCCAGTCGCCCAGGAATTCTGGAAGTGATTATGGACTGGCCAGAAGGCAAGTACTTTGGGATATCATCAGAGGAGGAGGTGGTCCGTGCTGAAGAAGCCCCACTGTACAACAAGCTACCAGAAAATGAAAAGAAATATGCCCTGTTCACTGATGGGTCCTGTCATATTGTGGGAAAGCATCGGAGATGGAAAGCTGCTGTATGGAGTCCTACATGACGAGTTGCAGAAGCTGCTGAGGGACAAGGTGAATCGAGTCAGTTTGCAGAAGTGAAAGCCGTTCAGCTGGCCTTAGATATTGCTGAACGAGAAAAGTGGCCAGTTCTCTATCTCTATACTGATTCATGGATGGTAGCAAATGCCCTGTGGGGGTGGTTACAGCAATGGAAGCGGAACAACTGGGAACGCAGGGGCAAACCCATCTGGGCTGCTGCATTGTGACAAGATATTGCTGCCCATGTAGAGAACCTGGTTGTAAAGGTACGCCATGTAGATGCTCATGTGCCCAAGAATCGGGCTACTGAAGAACATCAAAACAACCAGCAGGTGGATCAGACTGCTAAGATTGAAGTGGCTCAGGTGGACCTGGACTGGCAACATAAAGGTGAATTATTTATAGCCCGATGGGCCCATGACACCTCAGGCCATCAAGGTAGAGATGCAACATACAGATGGGCTCGTGACCGAGGGGTGGACCTGACCATGGACACTATAGCACAGGTTATTCATGATTGTGAAACATGTGCTGCAATTAAACAAGCTGAGCGGTCAAAGCCTCTTTGGTATGGAGGATGATGGCTGAAATACAAATATGGAGAGGCCTGGCAGATTGATTACATCACACTCCCCCAAACCCGCAACGGCAAGCGCCACGTACTTACAATGGTGGAAGCAACCACCGGATGGCTGGAAACATATCCTGTGCCCCATGCCACCGCCCGGAACCCTATCCTGGGCCTTGAAAAGCAAGTCCTATGGCGACATAGCACCCCAGAAAGAATTGAGTCAGACAATGGGACTCATTTCCGAAACAACCTTATAGACACTTGGGCCAAAGAACATGGTATTGAGTGGGTGTATCACATCCCCTATCACGCACCAGCCTCCGGGAAAGCTGAACGATACAATGGACTGTTAAAGACTACACTGAAAGCAATGGGTGCTGGGACATTCAAAAATTGGGATACACATTTGGCAAAGGCCACCTGGTTAGTCAATACTAGAGGATCTGCCAACTGAGCTGGACCTGCCCAATCAAACCTGTTACGCACTGTAGAAGGGGATAAAGTTCCTGTAGTGCACGTAAGAAACATGTTGGGTAAGACAGTCTGGGCTACTCCTGCCTCAGGAAAAGGCAAACCCATTCGTGGGATTGCTTTTTCTCAGGGACCTGGATGCACTTGGTGGATAATGCAAAAGAATGGGGAGGTCCGGTGTGTACCTCAAGGGGACCTAATACTGGGTGAGAGTAGCCCATGAGTTGAATTGTAGTATGTTAATTATCATATAACACTGTATGTCATCACTACCATGGTTGCTATATATCATAGATGAAAATGGTGATTAATTAGAAGGTATTGGAAAGAGTGTAACCTGAGCATGACATAAATGGTATGGAATAAGGGGTGGATATCTGTCCTGGTTTCAGTTAGGACAGAGTTAATTTTCCTCCTAGTAGCTGGTAGGGTGCTATGTTTTGGATTAGGATGAGAAGAGCGCTGATAACATGCTGATGTTTTAATTGTTGTAGAGCAGTGCTTACACCAAGCCAAGGACTTTTCAGCTTCTCGCTCTGTCCTGCTAGCGAGCAGGCTAGGGATGCAGCAGGAGCTGGGAGGGGACAGACCCAGGACAGCTGACCCAAACTGGCCAAAGGGGTATTCCATACCATCTGACGTCATGCTGAACAATATATAGGGGTGGCTAGCCGGGGTGGGGGGGGGCGGCTGCTCGGGGATAGGCTGGGCATCGGTCAACAGGTGGTGAGCAATTGCATTGTGCATCACTTATTTCGTACACATTATTACTATTAATACTATTATTATTATTATTATTATTATATTATTATTTTTCCTGTCTTAATGAACTGTCTTTATCTCAACTCACAGGCTTCACTTTCCCGTTTCTCTCCCCCATCCCGGAGAGGGAGGGGGGAGGATGAGCGAACGGCTGTGTGGTGTTTGGCTGCCAGCCGGACTAAAACACAACAGGGACAGAGAGAAGACTAGAGGAGGAAAGTGTAGAGAAATCTATGGATGACAGAGAAATGAGGAGAGAGTTGAGTACAAGAAAGCAAGGTCAAAAAGTGATTCACGGATAGGAATATATAGGAAAAAAAGTAGAGAACCAGCAGAAGAGACAAAGGAAAACACCACTTTCCTTAAGTAGACGGAGCTGGAGGGTGAGAGCAGAAAATGGTTTTAGTGTTAAATAGAGGGCTGTATGTACTTGAGACAGATCTCCTTTTGCAGGGAGAGGTTTTTGCTATGCTGCTCCAGCTGTTGTGTCACAGTGTATCTTGCTTAGCGCAGAAATAAGTGCCTGAGTCATTAAGTAGGGCATGATTTGTCTCCACAGATAAGCAGCTGCTCTTAGTCCCACTACTCTGGAAGTGGTTTATGAATTCCTTTTCAATCTCTGCTCTGCCACCTTCCACTGAATTTACAATCAGCTGCAGAGTGGCATCCTTCCCAACAGGCAGCTTGTACCAGAACAAGGTCAAGAATGCACTCTCTGTTTTTTCAGAACAGTTCAGAATCAGTGAGTCTCCCTCCCGGACAACTGTGTCTGGTGATTGCTGAAGGGCCCATCCTGAAAAAAAGAAACGAAATGTGAGGAGTGAAATAGTTTGAAAGGGATGCAAAGACACATCCCTGAAGCATGACATGGGATGGGGTGGTTTAAGAATGTCAGCAAGAATATGGGACAGTGTCCCATTTCTCTGAGAGAGACATATAGGAGAAAGAAAAAACAATTTCAAATGTACTAGAAATTTAATATATGTGTGTTTAATAATAACATAAGTGCTCTCAGCTGTTTTATCAAAATGTGGCAGAAACACCGAATGGATATACTTGTTGAGTTTTCTGAGTAAGAGGCTGAGGAAAATCTTTTCACCTCATTCATTGTCCATATTCCCCCAGGAAGCCATGGGGAATGGAGCACTGCCAACAGCTGAGCATTGGGGCAGTAGGAAGCAGAGGAACCAATGAATATTCTGAAGGGAGAGGAAAATTTACTTACCTAGAGAGACAAGGATGGCCACAAGAAACCAGCAGGGAACCATGAAGAAAGGCTGCCTTGTGGCAGCAGTGGCCTCCCAGGCAGAGAGAGGTGTGATGAGGAAATGCTGAGGAAGGAATGGATGCACAATGCTGGGTATGGGGCGGGGGGCGGGGGGGAGGGTGGGGCGGAGCAATGTGAGTCTGCCAAAATGTGAAAAAGCTGTTGGCTGCCTGGGAACAGTAGGAAATACACACAATAGTGGGTGGTACAAACCCTTCATATCTGTCTTAATATTTGTGTATGTCTGAAATCACAGGAACATGATGGTGATACCGGTAACTAATTAACTCTGTAACTAATTAACTCTGTGTTTCAGAAGTGTCTATTTCCTAACTAACTGAGAAAGCATATAAGGTATATAATAATTGAGATGCAGTAGTAAGGAGAAAAGACATAAGGAGAAACAAAAGAACACACAAGTGCAAGTAAGTCTGCTTGCAACGGCCGTGGTTCAAGCCCACACATTGACACATGGTAGAGGATTTCAAAAAGGAAGAAGAGACAGGGTGATGGGAAACCAACGCGGAGGAAAAGGGGATGTTATGTATCTCCCAAAGATAAGACACGTTTATAAACGTGTGTTTATAAAAACTGTGTGAATGATAAATGGAACATACGGTGTGGGTGCATTGGGGAAGCTGTTGTGCTCAGCGTGGAGAATGATGGCCTGCTTTGTTGTCCCTGCCATGCTGGTACTTGCCTCTACACTGGCAGGTCCCTACAACACTGCTTTGCTCCAATACCTGGAGGTAGTTCAAAGGAAGGAGACCATCTCTGTCACCGCACAGCCTGTTGGAAGGCTAAAGGAAGATATCACAGATCTGTGTGTCTTGGGGGATCTTCTTTCCGTTAGGCTCAAATTCTTCACATCCTCGTCAGTCCCCCATCTGGTCAGGCATTTCCCACACTAATATGAAGATGGGGTAATCTCCAGCTTGATGTGGCCTTGCATCCAGGGTCCATGTTTTTCCTCTAGCTCAACAGCCTTTCATGGCTTCCCTCAAGTACTCTGCACCTTCAGTTGACTGGCTTTCCCTGGAATTAAATCCCAGACTCAGGAAGAAGCCTGGGAGGGAATATCAGTTCATTCAGTCGCAATAGCTTTACTCAGGGAATTACAAATGCCTCATTTAACTGCATGTTTGGAATTGCCTTGGTATGAGGATCAACTGCCTGGCCGTCTTTTCAATTCTACATCTGTTACCAACCCTCCATGCCCAACCACACCTGGCCAGATATTTGTATCTCCAGCCAACACCATGACTCTGTCTGCTTCCCCACCCCACCTCCTCCTCCCCCACACAAGGAAAGAGGAATGCTAGGATTCAGTAGCATAATGTGCATTGCCTTCATCCTTAACCCTTTCCTCATCAGACCCTGGTTATGTTGGAGAGTCGGTACGTCCTGACCTTTTCTTTTCTCTTCCGGATACACACTTTAGAAAGAAGAGATCAGAGGCAACTTCAATGTCTATAGATTCAAGCCAACAGAGCTCCCAGTTCAGGCAAGGGATGCTAAAAAATACCCAGCGTATGTTGGGGCTGGATAACTCTGGCCAATGTACTTTTTAAGTGGAAATGAAGAATGACGTGAACGTGGACACCTCCTCCAGCTGCTCCAACTCAAGGACCATTCCGGTTTGGCCACTCGCATCCAGCCCACTGCCTGGGGACCCAGAGTTTCTGCTCGGGTTGGGGAACATGGTTGCTGCTTTCCTTTTTTTACATTTTCAACCAGTAGCAAACCTGAACATGTATACCAGAGACACACAGATACACACACAGAGAGACTGGATGTTGACACAACTAGTCACACAGGCTACCCTGGTTAAGAGCTACCTTCAACAACATTTACACACCCTCATGTAAACATAGACACAGACAACCGAATTCCCTTCCTCCTCTCTGGCTGGTAAAGATAGAAGTTCCCTAGTGAAGGCACACACAAAGCTCTCTCTATGTTCATAAACACACATACATTTGTGGATCCTTAGAGTACTTGGCACAGCCCCTCTGTCCACCCAGCACTACTGCACAGATCCTGGGCACTCTTACCTGCTTCACAGTCACCTACACATTGGTTAGTCCAGCTTGAAGTTCACCGCAAACACTCACACACCCTCACACTTTTCCCACTGGCATACCACTTTCTCAAGTCCACCTGGGAGTACCAGCACAGACCCACAGCTAGCCTAGACCTGAGGCCTCCACTACTTGTTGTCTAGTCCCGCTTAAAGTTTGCTAGCAAATACACAGGTACAGTAGACTGGGGAGGATGCAGATACTTGGCCCTACCCTCCGCCAGCAGCTGGCACTAGGCAAACAGCCTGTGACCCACAGCCCCACTCCAGGTGCTGGTGTGGAAACCCCCACTCACTGATGTCAAGGCATGTGCAGGACAAGGAGGTGATCCGATACAGCCAGCATGGCTTCATCAGGGGCAAATCGTGCTTGACCAATCTGGTGGCCTTCTATGATAGAGCAACTGCATCAGTTGACAAGGGAAGACCAACTGATGTCATTACCTGGACTTCTGTAAGGCCTTTTCACGGTCCCACATGACATCCTGATCTCCAAGGTGGAGAGAGATGTGTTTGAAGGGTGGACCATTCAGTGGATATGAAATTGGATTGAAGGCCACACCCAGAAAGTAGTGGTCAGTTAACCTGAACAGGTACAAACTTGTGTTGTGCTGTGCTTCATGTATAGATTGGCCTTCAGGCTATGTTGGTTGCACATTTCCCTTGGCCACAGAATGAACTCAGACAGCTCATTGTAAGAGAAGAGCCTGCAGGCAGCCCCCACTTGGTACCAGTGCTTGCACCAACTGTATGGCCTTGCCTTTATCTGAATGTTCAACAAGCAGTCCACATGCAAACATCCTTTAGGAATATAGTTGTTTTCTTGTAAGAAAACCTGCTGTAGTTTGAAGGACCAAAAAGGTGGAACCCCTCTCCATGGATGGAAATTGCACAGCATGCTGTGAGAGAAACCCATCTGGGTTCTGTCTGATGTTGTATAAATGCAGGGTGCTCAGCATCTTGAGGGAGTTAAAATTTACTTGTAATCTATATTTATAGTAATAGTAATAGTAATAATAATTATTATTTAATACAATTTATTATTATTATTATTATTAATGTCTTTTTACAAGAGGTAGTTCATTTAGCCATTTCTGGCCTGACTTTTCTTACTGAGATCTAGAAAGAAACATGCACCATTTCTCTCTCTCTCTCAATGCCCCACAGCCAGGACATAACAGGTGACAGCATAACCTTAGAGTGGGAGAGACTTTGGTGCAGGTAAGAGAACCCTCAGCCTTTCCTCACTCCAGCCCACATGGTCATATGAGATGGATTTTTGAGACTGGCCACATGAATGGATTTTGAGAGATTGGTCACGACAGGACTACTGTAGAGTGAGAAATATAGGTCAGAGTACATGCACAGGGCTCCACACAGTCCTCACACAGCAGAGCTGATGAGAGATGTTAGACTCCAAGATGGGAAACATCCGGAAAAGAGAGTGGCTACAATCTGTGACAGACTTCTCATCTTGCAAAGAAACATCTGCGTGCTTCTGCATGCAAAGCACCCTCTCATCCAGTAAACAGGACCTTGTTTTGTGAGTTTTCCACTCCAATACCTGTGTGCCTATCAAGTCCTGCTGTTGTAGTCAACTGTCTTCTGGCATCATCAGTGAGGCAGACACTAGTACACTTATCCATACACTTGGGATCAATCTCTGGCTGCTTTGGCCTTGATCACTGAGTCCAAGCCTCTGTGCACCCTGAATGCTCTCCATGATTATTTAACAACGTCATGTGCTACCACTGACTCAAAGACAGAGGTCAGGTTTTCCCATCACATGCTTTTTGGCAGAACCAGCAAAGACTGATTCCGAGCAGAGTCCTGGGTAGGAAAATTCCTTTGTGGAATCACAGAATCACAGAATGTTTGAGGTTGGAAGGGATCTCTGAATGTAATCTAGGCCAACCCCCATGCCAAGCAGGATCACTAGAGCACATTGTGCAGGATGGCATTCAGGTGGGTTTTGAATATCTGCAGAGCCGGAGGCTCCACAACAATTCCAAGCAACCTGTTCCTGTGCTCCGTCGCCCTCACAGTAAAGAAGTGCCATCTCTGTTTCCACGAAGCAGCAAACTGGGGAAAGCACAGGCATGAGCTGGACAGCTGTGTATCCAAACTTCCAGTCCTTCCCAATCCCTTTAGGGAGAGTCTGGAGTGAATTAGATAGGCCAGAAAGCAAAAATAAAAAAAGTTAGGAAAGAGAGTTGTCAAATGGACAGGGAAAATAGGGAGGTTTGATGAGAGAAGCCAGAAAAGTGGACTGAAATGAGAGGAAGTCTATGGAGTGAGGATTGAGGAGAGTTGGAAAGAAGGTGGGGAGAGAAAAGGAGGCAGAGAGGGTTAGACCGATTGTCAGAGGTGAATATAATGTAAATGAGAGCAAACAAAGGGGGAGGCAGGGAGTGGAGAGGGAAGGAGAGAAAGAAGGGAAGAGTCTGAGGAGGAAAGGAAGGCTAGGGAGCAGAGACAGTAACGAGTACAAAGGTATTGTCCTGCCTTGTGCCGTGCAGAGGAGGAGGATAGTTGGTCACTTTTGTGCAGGGAGAGGTTTGTGCTCAGGTCCCTCATCAACCTACCCACTGTGTTTCACTTTCAGCACAGTAATACATGCCAGAGTCACTGAGAAAGGCACTCTCAATTGAGAGGGTCATCCCATCTCCTTGTATCTCACTGCTCTTGAAGCGGCTTTGGAATTCCGCTTCAACATTTGCTTTGCTACCTTTTATTGCAGTAGCCACTAGGATCAGCCCAGAGTTATTCCCCAAAGGCATCTTGTACCAGTACATATCTGTACTGGAGGACTTCATTTTGGAGCAGCTCAGATTCACGGATTGTCCTTGCCATATGGCTGTGTGTGGGGACTGTTCCAGAGCCAACACTGGAAGGGAAAAGGAGAAGCATTAAGGAGGATGGGGAGAAATGGATTGACGGAGAGATGAGGAGAGGTATTCAAGCACGAAGCAGGGCACGACATGAATTCAGATACGATGAAAAAGCATGAACTAGACATGGAGTGTTGTTCGAAAGAAGGATGAGAAGGAACAGAACAGGCTAGGGAGCAGGGGAAGGAATGGAACAGTACTTTAGATCACTATGTGAGCTTCCAATATCCAGGCAAGATAGGCAAGAAATATTCTTGGGCGCTGTGCACACAAGAAAGAAATAGACATTGCAGGAGACTCATGGATTCTTGCCCATCTTATTCAATGTCTGTCCTTACCACAGGAAGCTTTGGGAAATAGGCATCCAGCTGAGTCAAGCAGCAGGGGAATCTATGCAGGTGCTAAGGGGGTTGTTGAGTTCACTTACCCACCAGGGCCAGCAGGGCCACAAAGAAACAGCGTGAAACCATGTGAAAACACCTGTCCTTCCTGTTCCTTGCAGGGACCTCTTTTGTAGCTGCTCAGAGGTATGTGAAAAGAAAGTACTAAAGGAGGATGAGACACATTGGGGCTGGGCAGAGCAATGAGAGAGCAGGAAATGTGAGAAAGGATTGGCTGGCTGAGAACGCTGGGGAATGACGCATGCAATTACAGGAAAGTATAATCCCTGCAGAAATGGGAGGGGAGCAGGGGAGGCAGGTAGTGGACAGATAGGAATACGCTGAGGTTTCATGTGGAGTCTGAGTGTGCGCCAGGCAGTAGAATGCTGAGAGTTGCCCTTCTCTTTTTGAAGTCCTTGAGAACAGGAAGACTGAAGTTTCAAAGAGACACAGAAGTCCCTTGCATTGTCCCACAGCTGACACAAAATAGTTTTTTTTGGTTTTGTTGGTTTATTTGTGTCCTGGTTTCAGTTAGGACAGAGTTAATTTTCCTCCTAGTACCTGGCAGGGTGCTATGTTTTGGATTAGGATGAGAAGAGCGCTGATAACATGCTGATGTTTTAATTGTTGTAGAGCAGTGCTTACACCAAGCCAAGGACTTTTCAGCTTCTCGCTCTGTCCTGCTAGCGAGCAGGCTAGGGATGCAGCAGGAGCTGGGAGGGGACAGACCCAGGACAGCTGACCCAAACTGGCCAAAGGGGTATTCCATACCATCTGACGTCATGCTGAACAATATATATAGGGGTGGCTAGCCGGGGTGGGGGGGGCCGACTGCTCGGGGATAGGCTGGGCATCGGTCAACGGGTGGTGAGCAATTGCATTGTACATCACTTATTTCGTACACATTATTATTATTAATACTATTATCATTATTATTATTATTGTTGTTATTATTATTTTCCTGTCTTAATAAACTGTCTCTATCTCAACTCACAGGCTTCACTTTCCCGTTTCTCTCCCCCATCCCGGAGAGGGAGGGGGAGGATGAGCGAACGGCTGTGTGGTGTTTAGCTGCCAGCCGGGCTAAACCACAACAATCTGTTTGTTTGTTTGTTTCCTGGAGGTGTGAGGTCTCTTTTTCACTTTGGAGTACTGTGAGCACAGTAATCGATGTCAATGAGAAGCAGGACCAACAAGGACACAACAACAGCTCAAGTGTTTTGTCTCCTTAGGTCTCTCATGGGCTTTGCAGTGAAGGTCCTCCGCCATCATTTCTCTGAAGAGCAAAACAATGCCCATAGCTTCCAGCTGCTTTCCCACGTGAAACAGTGAATCACATTGCAGTGAGTTTCTCTTACTCTGTGTATCAGAGTGGGCAACGTTTCTGAAATCCACAAAGGACAGTGGGATGGAGTCCCAGCTGCCCCACACTGTATCTCTCATCCTGGGATCAGAACGGGCAGGAAACAAGGCAGGCTAGAACTCCCTTCCCTGGCTGCTTTCCCCAGACCTGTTCCCTCCACAGAGGGATTGCAGAGACAACAAATGCTTAGAGTCCTGTGCATTTGCCCACTCCAGCCAGGCCAGTCACAACACACTTCTGAGAGCTGGAAGTGCTCAGGCTGCTGCAGTGATCACTGTGATGGGGATGCGAGGCATAGGATGGGTCAGTGCTCCCTCCAGTCCTGGTCACACAGAGCTGAGGAGACGAATGGGAGAGAAAAACAAATGCCACTGCAGAGCTCAGGAACTGTCAGTGCTCTGCCATGTGGAGCAAGAAAGAATAAAGAGTGCGGACAAAAGTGAAAGGCATGAGGGAGAGGAGGTGCTTGTGATCAGGCACAGGGCGGCTTCTCCTTCTTCCTTCTTTGCTGACAGGCAGTAGCCCGAGTTCCTTCAGAGGTAGCTTCTCCCTGGGACTCGGGGCTTAGGTGGGGAGCCCTGGATGTCTCAGTTAGGTGTTGCCTCTGGGCAAGGACTTTTGGCAGCTCTGCTTCACAAGCACACTTTGGCAAATTCAAGAAGTGCTTGAGGACTGAGACCGTCTCTGCAATTGTCCCCTCTGCCCTGTGAATCACCCCAGCCAAGGTGGTCTTCCTTTCTGGCAGAACTGAGCTTGGCCGACAGAGGGGCACGGAGGGCACAGCTAGGATGCAGTCGGTGAGATCACTAGTGTCTTAAAAGTGGTTGGATAGTACAGTTTGCTCATGCTTTACCCGTGACAGCTCTCTATTGCTCTGCTCGCATGCTCAGGAGATGCAGAACATGCGATCCACAGCGCCCTCAGGTGTTTCTGTTCAGAAGGACATCCACATGGCTCTCCCGAATGGGGAAACTCAGCTATCTGAGACCTCCTGACAGAACCTTTCCCTTCTCCTTGAAACCGTCAGGACCTTTGCCTTGGACCTCTGACTGGTAACAGGGAAAGAGAAGCAAGTGGGAAGGTGCTGATGTCCCTGGTGATACTCCCCTCTCCTGATGCCAGGAAGGAAAATTCTGATGGTGTGTGCCCCAACTTCATGCTTCTCTGACAGAGAAGGGCCAGTGAAGGGCATAAGGAGAACTGTATGCAGGTGCTAAGCAAGAGAATCTGGATCAACAGGTGGGGACCATGGTCTTGCACAGTTTGCTTGCATGCCATCATCTCATGTTACATCATCATCTTACAGCATGAGCTGGAGCACCCCGACCAGCCCTGTACCTCCCAGTGCAAGAAGGATTTCTTAGCTTCTGCCCCTAGTGGTCTGGAGTAATATATCCGAGCATTAGCTCCACTGGGGACTTCCAGTCCCTTGATGTTCAGAGACACTGAAGATAAAGAAGAGCAGGCAATTCAGAGCAGCCCTCTTGTCTTGCAGCTAGCAGCGGGGGATGCAATAGATGGGCCAGACCAGATGCTTGGAAACTGCACGCTTCCTCACAATCCCTTCTCCAGGACTTTCTGGTCACAAGGGCCATCCCCAGTGCACCTGGGATTTCTCCTGCTGTGGGTGGGGACAATTCACAATGTAGTTCTCATTGCGTTCCCCATCTCTTTAAGCCATAGACTCCACTGTCCTCTAACAGAGAACCGAGGTGGGAAGACAGTCCACATAATTGGCACTGCAGCGTTGTACTTCTGACAAGTCTCCCTCACCCACCATTACCTTGTTACCTTCACGTAACAGTCATGTAGATCTTTTTTAACAGAAAGGCTAGGGAGATTGGACATGATGCATAAAGTCTGGCCAGAGGATTCAGCTGTGCGTGCTCTTACCCTCTGCTTCGCTTGTTTTTGTAAAAGGCCTTGGGAAACACAGAAACTTACAAACATGCGAAAACACTGGCAATTGCAAAAGAGGGCATTGGAGGGCAGATGAAGGACTTTGGTGTTCTTGAAACCAGTGCTGTCCACACTGCTAAGTGGCACTGCTAAGCATTGTGTGGTAGCACTGTCTATTATCATAGAGTACAAGCAGCGTGGATATCTGGGTTACCTGCAGAGCAGTAGAGTCTGTGAGAAGCCTGGACACCTGAATGATCTGGAGGAGAGGTGAGTGTTGTGGTCAGAGTGGTGTGTTAATGTAGGTAGTGTGTATGTGTATCTGTGTGGAGGAGGGGCTGTCTGTGGGCCTGGCTTCTTTTATCCATTTCCATCATAGTTACATGCAAATCTTAGTCTTGGTTAGCAAAGCATCCTGGGTCCCCGCCTACCCCATCATGAAACTCCCATCCCACTACCGGGAAGATATAACCCAGGTGTCTGAGGTCACAGCCTCCCCTTTCCTTCTGTACCTTAAAGACACTCTTTCCCTGGTACTCCTAGAGGAGGAAATGGAGTTCAGTTAATTGGAGCAGCAGCACAAACCCTGGCCACAGTCACTCTCTCACACCTTGGATGCCTAGGTTCTCTCACACTTTGCAACTTATTCAAGAGCATAGATTAAAGCAAGGAAGGGGACTCAGATACTTGGGTTGTCTCCTTTGGGAAGCAGTGGGGCAGTGAGGTAGAGTGTGAGAGGGGTGCTCACATAGTTTCTCTGCCATGTCCAGAGACCTCCCAAGTGACTTTGTTTCCAACATTTTTACCTGGGCTGTGCTTTGCAAACTCATGACTCCTATAAGGTTCCCAACTAGTTCAAATATAAAAATTGCACATCAGCCCGCTTCATTCCTTCCAAGTTGCCCTGTTCTCTATCTTCACCACTTGTAGCCCTGGTTTCCCATCTGTAGTTCTTCACAAAGTCAAGACACCCAATGTCCCCAGGCAGAAGGGAGTGGAGAGCTCTACATGGAGAAGATGGAGGACTGAGTTTGTCTTATGGGGATGAGAAATGGGAAGGAACTGACAGAAATGGGAATTGTTCCTGTTTCAGCCATGGCTGTTTCAGCAGTGCAATTGAAAAATTCTCAGGTGTGTTGCATCCACACCTCCTCTCTATTGCCACTGGGAGAACTGGCTGTCAGCATCGCCCCAAGTGTAGCTATTTCATGCTGTCATATAGTCTTGATTGTTCTTTTTTCCTTTTCTCTGAGGATTTTGTGGAACCGGGCATGGAAAGGACTTCCTTGATGATGGCTTTCTTGGCCATGAAGTACAGGTCTCCCAAAAGGTTTCTGTTCGGAGCACTTTTTCCTGCGAGACCTAGGTGGGCTTAATGTGCACTTAGGGTCCTAAGAAGGGTTAGGTTTAGGATTAGGGCGTGGAGAGAGAGAATGTGCAGGGTCCTGTTGCGAGTGGGGTTGTGCAAAGGCTGCCAGGGGATTTTAAGGTATCCCAAAAGGCTTCTGTTGTGAGCATTATTTCACGGGAGGGCTTAGGTGGGCTTATTGTGGGTTTAGGGTCATAATTGGGGTTAGGGTTAGGGTTGGTGTAAGTGTTAGTGTTAGGGTTTGGAGAGAGACAAAGCTCAGAGTGCTGTTCTGAGTGGGGTTGTGTAAAGGCTGCCAAAGGAAGTTCAGGTCTCCCAAAAGGCTTCCATTGTGACCATTATTTCATGGGAGATTTAGGCGGGTTTTGTATGGGTTTAGGGTCATAATTACGGTTAGGTTTATAGTTAGGCTTAGGGTTTGGAGAGAGAGGAAGTGCAGAGTCCTGTTGTTATTGGGGTTGTGCATAGGCTGACAAGGAAGTTCAGGTCTCCCAAAAGTTTTCCATCATGAGCAGTATGATGAGTATCATGAGCATGGGAGACTTAGGTGGGTTTTGTGTGGGTTTAGGGTCATAATTAGGGTTAGGCTAAGGTTTAGAGTTAAGGTTAGCAGTGAAGCTGGGATAAGAATCTAGGTGTCCAAGTCCCTAGACCTATCCAGAGAGAGTACCAGGGATTTTGCCCCTCCCCTCGACAGTGGTCTCACCCCAGAGCTGTGCAGAAAATAGGAAGGGACTAGGAGGGCAGTTGCCCATAGGGTCGTGATTGGATCTGCTGGCCAAAAACCCACAAGCCCACAGGATAGGACACAGATTTGACCATATCTACACTATCATTCAGAAAGCTTCGCATGCTCTCTTAGCATGCGTAGAAAGGTACTCTCTGACAATAGCGGGAGGAGGAGGAGGAAGACGAGGGAAAGCACAGAGCCCAGAGTTTCCCCACCATGGTTGACTCAAGAGAAACGCTGATGTGAACCAGAACTTTGGACAGATGGACATGCTGGACCCCTCCTCTACACCTACAGCATACATTGTTCCATTCTCGAGCGATATTCTCAGTACATGCCAGATGATTATGCCTCACAACTCAGAACTTCTGTCAGACAGAAGCAAAAGTAGGGAAGGCACAAAAAAAATCTGCTTAGTCACATCTTAGTTTCTTCAGTTTTCCAGTCAGCAAAGCATTTTCCCTACAGTTTAACCTTCCTGGGAGCAATTCCGAATTCAACTACAAATTGAAAAAAGAGAGGTATCTCTACCAGCCTTTTTTCCCTGAAAGCAAAAGCTGTGACTAGACATCACCTCATGATCCGTCTGATTTTTCTAGTCTGCCAAGTGTGTCCTAGCTAGCCTTGTCCTAAAGCTAGCCTTAAGCTACTCTTAACTTATACCGCTCTCTATTCTTTTCTGATTATGCCAAGAACTTATAGTGTTGCAGCTGATTCTTTTCCCACTGGCACTTTGACTGAAATGGAGGTCTTTGATTGCAGTGACCGTCTCCATTAGTCCTGATGTTGCTTCTTCCAAGCAATACTAGTGAGGTTTTCACTTTTTCCTCCCTTTTTGTTGTTATCTTTCATATATATGCCTGAAGCTCTAGAGAGATTCATACCTGTCCCTTGGCTTTCAAAGATCTGTAGAAAGGGTATGCTCTGTCTGTGAGAGCAGTGTACATCTCAGCGGAATTGGTAGTGAATATTCCCCGTCTCTCTTTTTTAACCCTGCTTTTTAAAGAGGGAAACAGAAATGACCTGAAAAGCTATAGTTTCTTCCCAGAGGGGAAGAAAATATGTTGTATGTGATGTGTGAAAGCTTTGTATGCCATCCAGTGGCACTAGGGCCCTTTGGCACTTAGCATATGAGAAGTAAGGATGTGACCATGGTGCCTGTCGAGTCCCTGGCAGTTCTTGCCACTGCAGGTTTTGTCAGGAGAAACTGTTCCTCACCTGTGCTCCAACGAGGCTGGGCCCTGTGCTGGACGTCTTACAGTTCCAGTGGCTTCTCAAAAACTTGTAGACAATCTAGAAGATTTGTTTGAGTACCTTCAAAACCTTTTCTGTCTTTCCTTGCAGTTTAGTTGTGCTTTCAAAGTCAATAGAGCTGTTAGCCAATGAGTTTGAACAAATTTTACATGCTTTTGTATCCTTTCATGATTTTTGACTCAGATTATCCTCCGATGCACATTTTTAGCTTTTAATGGAGTGGGGAAAAGAGACGTGCTGGAGCAGGGAAAGAGAGTGAGGGCGGATTTGCCAAGACAAAGTGTAACCACATTCCCATTTGCCCGTGCTGCTTGGGGGGAAGAGGTAGAAAAAAAGTGAATGAGGGAAAGGTGTTTTTAGCTTGCTTTTAGTTCACACTGCTCTAGTCAGTAAGTCATTGGCAATAAATTACATTAATGCCACTTATACTGAGTCTGTTTTGTCCATGACGGTAATTGGTGAGTGATTTTTCTGTCCTTATCTCAAACTACAATGGTGTTTTTTTAGCATATTTTCTCCTCATGTTTTGTTTAGTAGGGGGAATGAAAGAGTGGCAGTGCGTTGCTTACCTACCTGTTGGTATTATACTACCACACTCTTTTCTGGCATCCGTATGCCCCAAACTCATGACCCAGAGTCTCATGTTCTATGTGCTGTCTGGTAAGTGCAACCGAAATCTGCAGAGAACCGAGATGTGAGGACACTTTTTACTTCTCTCACTGCTGACATTTCTACATATTGTTTTTCTCACACAGAAGGAGTGTGGGAATTACAGAACTGTCAGGACTAACTGGAGCCTGAGGGTCAACAGGACAATGTGCCCTGTGGTTTCTCTATTTTTCTGAGGAAAAAAAAGTCTGCTGGGATCAAGTGCAACGTATTTGGGTGCACACACAAAGGCAAGAAAAGCTCTCGGCAACCTGGGATGACAGGAAAATAAGTGATCAACAGGCAGGAGCGCTCAACTGAAAGGCTCCAAGAATGAGACAGAACACAGGATCTTGGTCAGTCCAACTTCTCAAAACTTCCTAAGCTTCCAAGACACACGACTTGGAAGAAGTGTTAAGAATAGAAATGAGAAACAAATTTTGGTATTTTGTTGGAAAGCCAATGTATCTCCTGTGGAAGGGTAGAGGGAAGAATTGTGACTCAGAAATAACATTGGAATAACAAGGAATACCTCTTTATATTTTTTCTGTGTCAGGGAAAAAGAAAAGTGAGAAACATCAGTTTTCAAGAAGCATAAATTACAACACTTTTGTTAGCCCACGGATTACTGCTAACATGTCTGTTGTTCAATATAGTTTTCAGTGATTTGGAAAGGAAGATGACAAGGTATCTGAGGAGATCTCAAATTGTCCTAGAAAAATCCAAATGCCACAGATGAAATTGGAAAAAAAAAAAAAGAGATAAAATAAATAGCAGAATCATGGAGCAAATGTCTTAAGATCAAAAAATAACATTGGGGGGAGGGAGAGAGAGGTAGGGAAAAAGGTGTGTGTGTGTGTTGGGGTGAATGACACAGAGACAAAAGGGAAACCCCCAGATCCTTTTCCTCTGCACAGCTTTTGAGCCACTCTGCCCCAAACCTATAGCGTTGCATGGTGGTGTTGTGGCCAAAGTGCAAGACCCGGCACTTAGCCATGTTGAACCTCATCCCATTGGCCTCTGCCCATTGACCCATGCTGTCCAGGTCCCTCTGAAGAGCCTCCCATCCCTCCAGCAGATCGACACTTCCCCCCACCTTGGTGTCATCTGCGAACTTACTGAGGGTGCACTCAATTCCCTCATCCAAATCATCAATAAAGATATTAAAGAGGATGGGCCCCAACACTGATCCCTGGGAAACACCATTCATGTCTGGTTCTCAGCTGACTTTCACTTCATTCACCACCACTCTTTGGGCCCAGCCATCCAGCCAGTCTTTAACCCAGCAAAGAGTGTACCTGTCCAAGCCATGGGCTGCCAGCTTCTCCAGGAGAATACTATGGGAGACCACGTGAAAGGCTTTGCTGAAGTCTAGATAAACTACATCAACAGCCTTTCCCTCATCCACCCGGCGGGTTATCTGGTCATAGAAGGAGATGAGGTTTGTCAGGCAGGACTTGCTTTTCATGAACCCATGCTGACTGGGCCTGATCCCCCATTTGTCCCTCATATGCTGCGTGATTGCACTCAAGATGATTTGTTCCATAACCTTCCCTGGCACTGAAGTCAGGCTGACAGGCCTGTGTTTCCCCGGATCCTCCTTATGACCCTTCTTATAGATGGGCATCACATTAGCAAGTTCCTTCATTGAAGAAAGCAGTGATTTTAGGCAAGCATGAATTTTCTTCCATAAATCCTTGTCATCTACTCCATGGCACTTTCTTGGCCCTCATGAATTTGTAAATACATTCCAGAAAGTATACTCCATCACCTTCCCAGGGACTGAGGGAACGTTGACTGGCCTGTAGTTCCCCAGGTCCTCCTTCTTGCTCTTCTTAAAGATCAGTGTGGTACCTGCTCTCCTCCAGGCTTCAGGAACCTCTCCCACTCATCACAGTTGCTCAGAGATCAAGAGTGACCTTGCAGTGACAGCCAGATCTCTCAGCACTTGGTGCTATCTATCAGGCCACATGAACTTATGTACATCCAAGTTGTCTAACTGTTCCCCGACCTGGTCCTCCTCCACTGAGGATGAGTCTTCCTGGTTCCAGACTTCCCATCTAGTCTCAGGGGTCTCGAATATCTGAAAGCCAGTTTTACTGGTAAAGACTGAGGTAAAAAGGCATTGAATACGCCAGTCTTTTCCATCTAGTTTCTCATAAGTTCCCCTGCCTCATTCAACAGCAGGACCACATCTTCCCTAGACTTTCTTGTACTGTTTACACGCTTGTAGAGTCTTTTCTTGTTGGCCTTCGCATCCTTCAACAGATTCAATGCAGGTCAGCCTTGGCTTTTCAGCTGGTGGAAGAAAGTCTGTGTGAACGAATTCCACATCCTGCATGCCTGTGAGTTAGTGCAACAGGTTGAAAAGGAGAAGAAATGGAAGAGGATTAAGCAAATTGGTGGGAGACAGGTGTCTGAGAGAGGACAAAGAAGAAAGGGGAGGGGGACAGAGAGAAGACTAGAGGAGGAAAGTGTAGAGAAATCTGTGGATGACAGAGAAATGAGGAGAGAGTTGAGTACAAGAAAGCAAGGTCAAAAAGTGATTCACGGATAGGAATATATAGGAAAAAAAGTAGAGAACCAGCAGAAGAGACAAAGGAAAACACCACTTTCCTTAAGTAGACGGAGCTGGAGGGTGAGAGCAGAAAATGGTTTTAGTGTTAAATAGAGGGCTGTATGTACTTGAGACAGATCTCCTTTTGCAGGGAGAGGTTTTTGCTATGCTGCTCCAGCTGTTGTGTCACAGTGTATCTTGCTTAGTGCAGAAATAAGTGCCTGAGTCATTAAGTAGGGCATGATTTGTCTCCACAGATAAGCAGCTGCTCTTAGTCCCACTACTCTGGAAGTGGTTTATGAGTTCGTCTTCAATCTCTGCTTCGCCACCTTCCACTGAATTTACAATCAGCTGCAGAGTGGCATCCTTCCCAACAGGCAGCTTGTACCAGAACAAGGTCAAGAATGCACTCTCTTGTATTTTCTGAACAGTTCAGAATCAGAGTCTCCCTCCCGGACAACTGTGTCTGGTGATTGCTGAAGGGCCCATCCTGAAAAAAATGAAAGGAAATGTGAGGAGTGAAATAGTTTGAAAGGGATGCAAAGACACATCCCTGAAGCATGACATGGGATGGGGTGGTTTAAGAATGTCAGCAAGGATATGGGACAGTGTCCCATCTCTCTGAGAGAGACATATAGGAGAAAGAAAATACAATTTCAAATGTACTAGAAATTTAATATATGTGTGTTTAATAATAACATAAGTGCTCTCAGCTGTTTTATCAAAATGTGGCAGAAACACCAAATGGATATACTTGTTGAGTTTTCTGAGTAAGAGGCTGAGGAAAATCTTTTCACCTCATTCATTTTCCGTACTCCCCCAGGAAGCCATGGGGAATGGAGCATTGCCAACAACTGAGCACTGCGGCAGTAGCAGAGGAACCAATGAATATTCTGAAGGGAGAGGAAAATTTACTTACCTAGAGAGACAAGGATGGCCACAAGAAACCAGCAGGGAACCATGAAGAAAGGCTGCCTTGTGGCAGCAGTGGCCTCCCAGGCAGAGAGAGGTGTGATGAGGAAATGCTGAGGAAGGAATGGATGCGGTGTGTTGGGGGGCGGGGGGGAGGGGGGGGAGGGGCGGGGCGGAGCAATGTGAGTCTGCCAAAATGTGGAAAAGCTGTTGGCTGCCTGGGAACAGTAGGAAATACACACAATAGTGGGTGGTACAAACCCTTCATATCTGTCTTAATATCTGTATATGTGTGCAATCGCAGGAACATGATCATGACATCAGTAATTAATTAACTCTGTAACTAATTAACTCTGAGTTTCAGAAGTGTCTATTTCCTAAGTAACTGAGATAGCATATAAGGCATATAATAATTGAGATGAAGTAGAAAGGAGAAAAGACAAAAAGAGAAACAGAAGAACACACAAGTGCAAGTAAGTCTGCTTGCAATGGTTGTGGTTCAAGCCCACACATTGACACATGGTAGAGGATTTTAATAAGGAAGAAGAGACAGGGTGATGGGAAACCAATGCGGAGGAAAAGGGGATGTTATATATCTCCCTCATCTCTCAGACCCATTAGAGTTACATCCCTGTGTATATTGTTGGAAGGAGTGGAATTGGATAAATGAATGCCCAGAACTACATCAGTCTAGGGAGCCAAAATTAACAAGTGTTCCTGAAGCAGACTTATTAATGGTTGGCATGGAAAAATAGGATTGAAGAGGACCAAGGACAGAATTATCCAGTACCCCAGCAGAGCCCCTGGTTTCAGTAAAGCTGGGAAATGAGATTATTAATTGTTTAGTACATACACGAGCCACTTATTTGGTAGTAAACAGTTGCAAGGGACCACTGAGTAAATTCTGTATGACAGTGACTGGGGCTATGGGAAAGCAAGACGTTAAACCCTTTTAGCACCCAATTAGGTGTAAAACTGGGAAATTAGTGTTGACTCATGAATTTTTATACTTGACAGAATGTCCTCATCTCTGTTAGGACGAGACTTATTAAATCAATGAGGTGCCCAGATAACCTCCAAGAAAGGAAAAAAATCCAAGTATATATTCCTAAAGATAATACCTGGCAGACACAAGTATATTTGTTACAGGAAAGCTTGAAAGGGCAGATAAGGAAATTGGCCAGGAAACAGTTAAAATGGACAGAGGTATTACCTATAACACCGATTAGAGTTTGGATAAATAATTGACACACATTGACACATGGTAGAGGATTTCAAAAAGGAAGAAGAGACAGGGTGATGGGAAACTAACGCGGAGGAAAAGGGGATGTTATGTATCTCCCAAAGATAAGACACGTTTATAAACGTGTGTTTATAAAAACTGTGTGTGAATGATAAATGGAACATACGGTGTGGGTGCATTGGGGAAGCTGTTGTGCTCAGCGTGGAGAATGATGGCCTGCTTTGTTGTCCCTGCCATGCTGGTACTTGCCTCTACACTGGCAGGTCCCTACAACACTGCTTTGCTCCAATACCTGGAGGTAGTTCAAAGGAAGGAGACCATCTCTGTCACCGCACAGCCTGTTGGAAGGCTAAAGGAAGATATCACAGATCTGTGTGTCTTGGGGGATCTTCTTTCCGTTAGGCTCAAATTCTTCACATCCTCGTCAGTCCCCCATCTGGTCAGGCATTTCCCACACTAATATGAAGATGGGGTAATCTCCAGCTTGATGTGGCCTTGCATCCAGGGTCCATGTTTTTCCTCTAGCTCAACAGCCTTTCATGGCTTCCCTCAAGTATTCTGCACCTTCAGTTGACTGGCTTTCCCTGGAATTAAATCCCAGACTCAGGAAGAAGCCTGGGAGGGAATATCAGTTCATTCAGTCGCAATAGCTTTACTCAGGGAATTACAAATGCCTCATTTAACTGCATGTTTGGAATTGCCTTGGTATGAGGATCAACTGCCTGGCCGTCTTTTCAATTCTACATCTGTTACCAACCCTCCATGCCCAACCACACCTGGCCAGATATTTGTACCTCCAGCCAAGCCAAAGCCATGACTCTGTCTCTTACCTCCCCCAAAAGGAAATGCTAGGAATCAGTAGCATAATGTGCATTGCCTTCATCCTTAACCCTTTCCTCATCAGACCCTGGTTATGTTGGAGAGTCGGTACGTCCTGACCTTTTCTTTTCTCTTCCGGATACACACTTTAGAAAGAAGAGATCAGAGGCAACTTCAATGTCTATAGATTCAAGCCAACAGAGCTCCCAGTTCAGGCAAGGGATGCTAAAAAATACCCAGCGTATGTTGGGGCTGGATAACTCTGGCCAATGTACTTTTTAAGTGGAAATGAAGAATGACGTGAACGTGGACACCTCCTCCAGCTGCTCCAACTCAAGGACCATTCCGGTTTGGCCACTCGCATCCAGCCCACTGCCTGGGGACCCAGAGTTTCTGCTCGGGTTGGGGAACATGGTTGCTGCTTTCCTTTTTTTACATTTTCAACCAGTAGCAAACCTGAACATGTATACCAGAGACACACAGATACACACACAGAGAGACTGGATGTTGACACAACTAGTCACACAGGCTACCCTGGTTAAGAGCTACCTTCAACAACATTTACACACCCTCATGTAAACATAGACACAGACAACCGAATTCCCTTCCTCCTCTCTGGCTGGTAAAGATAGAAGTTCCCTAGTGAAGGCACACACAAAGCTCTCTCTATGTTCATAAACACACATACATTTGTGGATCCTTAGAGTACTTGGCACAGCCCCTCTGTCCACCCAGCACTACTGCACAGATCCTGGGCACTCTTACCTGCTTCACAGTCACCTACACATTGGTTAGTCCAGCTTGAAGTTCACCGCAAACACTCACACACCCTCACACTTTTCCCACTGGCATACCACTTTCTCAAGTCCACCTGGGAGTACCAGCACAGACCCACAGCTAGCCTAGACCTGAGGCCTCCACTACTTGTTGTCTAGTCCCGCTTAAAGTTTGCTAGCAAATACACAGGTACAGTAGACTGGGGAGGATGCAGATACTTGGCCCTACCCTCCGCCAGCAGCTGGCACTAGGCAAACAGCCTGTGACCCACAGCCCCACTCCAGGTGCCGGTGTGGAAACTCCCACTCACTGATGTCAAGGCATGTGCAGGACAAGGAGGTGATCCGATACAGCCAGCATGGCTTCATCAGGGGCAAATCGTGCTTGACCAATCTGGTGGCCTTCTATGATAGAGCAACTGCATCAGTTGACAAGGCAAGACCAACTGATGTCATCTACCTGGACTTCTGTAAGGCCTCTCTGTTTCCACGAAGGAGCAAACTGGGGAAAGCACAGGCATGAGCTGGACAGCTGTGTATCCAAACTTCCAGTCCTTCCCAATCCCTTTAGGGAGAGTCTGGAGTGAATTAGATAGGCCAGAAAGCAAAAATAAAAAAAGTTAGGAAAGAGAGTTGTCAAATGGACAGGGAAAATAGGGAGGTTTGATGAGAGAAGCCAGAAAAGTGGACTGAAATGAGAGGAAGTCTATGGAGTGAGGATTGAGGAGAGTTGGAAAGAAGGTGGGGAGAGAAAAGGAGGCAGAGAGGGTTAGACCGATTGTCAGAGGTGAATATAATGTAAATGAGAGCAAACAAAGGGGGAGGCAGGGAGTGGAGAGGGAAGGAGAGAAAGAAGGGAAGAGTCTGAGGAGGAAAGGAAGGCTAGGGAGCAGAGACAGTAACGAGTACAAAGGTATTGTCCTGCCTTGTGCCGTGCAGAGGAGGAGGATAGTTGGTCACTTTTGTGCAGGGAGAGGTTTGTGCTCAGGTCCCTCATCAACCTACCCACTGTGTTTCACTTTCAGCACAGTAATACATGCCAGAGTCACTGAGAAAGGCACTCTCAATTGAGAGGGTCATCCCATCTCCTTGTATCTCACTGCTCTTGAAGCGGCTTTGGAATTCCGCTTCAACATTTGCTTTGCCACCTTTTATTGCAGTAGCCACTAGGATCAGCCCAGAGTCATTCCCCAAAGGCATCTTGTACCAATACATATATAAATAGGAAGACGTCATTTTGGAGCAGCTCAGATTCACGGATTGTCCTTGCCATATGGCTGTGTGTGGGGACTGTTCCAGAGCCAACACTGGAAGGGAAAAGGAGAAGCATTAAGGAGGATGGGGAGAAATGGCTTGACGGAGAGATGAGGAGAGGTATTCAAGCACGAAGCAGGGCACGACAGGAATTCAGATACGATGAAAAAGCATGAACTAGACATGGAGTGTTGTTCGAAAGAAGGATGAGAAGGAACAGAACAGGCTAGGGAGCAGGGGAAGGAATGGAACAGTACTTTAGATCACTATGTGAGCTTCCAATATCCAGGCAAGACAGGCAAGAAATATTCTTGGGCGCTGTGCACACAAGAAAGAAATAGACATTGCAGGAGACTCATGGATTCTTGCCCATCTTATTCAATGTCTGTCCTTACCACAGGAAGCTTTGGGAAATAGGCATCCAGCTGAGTCAAGCAGCAGGGGAATCTATGCAGGTGCTAAGGGGGTTGTTGAGTTCACTTACCCACCAGGGCCAGCAGGGCCACAAAGAAACAGCGTGAAACCATGTGAAAACACCTGTCCTTCCTGTTCCTTGCAGGGACCTGTCTTTTGTAGCTACTCGAAGGTATGTGAAAAGAAAGCACTAAAGGAGGATGAGACACATTGGGGCTGGGCAGAGCAATGAGAGAGCAGGAAATGTGAGAAAGGATTGGCTGGCTGAGAACACCGGGGAATGACGCACGCAATTGCAAGAAAGTATAAACCCTGCAGAAATGGGAGGGGAGCAGGGGAGGCAGGTAGTGGACAGATAGGAATACGCTGAGGTTTCATGTGGAGTCTGAGTGTGCGCCAGGCAGTAGAATGCTGAGAGTTGCCCTTCTCTTCTTGAAGTCCTTGAGAACAGGAAGACTGAAGTTTCAAAGAGACACAGAAGTCCCTTGCATTGTCCCACAGCTGACACAAAACAGTTTTTTTTGGTTTTGTTTGTTTATCTGTTTGTTTGTTTGTTTCCTGGAGGTGTGAGGTCTCTTTTTCACTTTGGAGTACTGTGAGCACAGTAATCGATGTCAATGAGAAGCAGGACCAACAAGGACACAACAACAGCTCAAGTGTTTTGTCTCCTTAGGTCTCTCATGGGCTTTGCAGTGAAGGTCCTCCGCCATCATTTCTCTGAAGAGCAAAACAATGCCCATAGCTTCCAGCTGCTTTCCCACGTGAAACAGTGAATCACATTGCAGTGAGTTTCTCTTACTCTGTGTATCAGAGTGGGCAACGTTTCTGAAATCCACAAAGGACAGTGGGATGGAGTCCCAGCTGCCCCACACTGTATCTCTCATCCTGGGATCAGAACGGGCAGGAAACAAGGCAGGCTAGAACTCCCTTCCCTGGCTGCTTTCCCCAGACCTGTTCCCTCCACAGAGGGATTGCAGAGACAACAAATGCTTAGAGTCCTGTGCATTTGCCCACTCCAGCCAGGCCAGTCACAACACACTTCTGAGAGCTGGAAGTGCTCAGGCTGCTGCAGTGATCACTGTGATGGGGATGCGAGGCATAGGATGGGTCAGTGCTCCCTCCAGTCCTGGTCACACAGAGCTGAGGAGACGAATGGGAGAGAAAAACAAATGCCACTGCAGAGCTCAGGAACTGTCAGTGCTCTGCCATGTGGAGCAAGAAAGAATAAAGAGTGCGGACAAAAGTGAAAGGCATGAGGGAGAGGAGGTGCTTGTGATCAGGCACAGGGCGGCTTCTCCTTCTTCCTTCTTTGCTGACAGGCAGTAGCCCGAGTTCCTTCAGAGGTAGCTTCTCCCTGGGACTCGGGGCTTAGGTGGGGAGCCCTGGATGTCTCAGTTAGGTGTTGCCTCTGGGCAAGGACTTTTGGCAGCTCTGCTTCACAAGCACACTTTGGCAAATTCAAGAAGTGCTTGAGGACTGAGACCGTCTCTGCAATTGTCCCCTCTGCCCTGTGAATCACCCCAGCCAAGGTGGTCTTCCTTTCTGGCAGAACTGAGCTTGGCCGACAGAGGGGCACGGAGGGCACAGCTAGGATGCAGTCGGTGAGATCACTAGTGTCTTAAAAGTGGTTGGATAGTACAGTTTGCTCATGCTTTACCCGTGACAGCTCTCTATTGCTCTGCTCGCATGCTCAGGAGATGCAGAACATGCGATCCACAGCGCCCTCAGGTGTTTCTGTTTAGAAGGACATCCACATGGCTCTCCCGAATGGGGAAACTCAGCTATCTGAGACCTCCTGACAGAACCTTTCCCTTCTCCTTGAAACCGTCAGGACCTTTGCCTTGGACCTCTGACTGGTAACAGGGAAAGAGAAGCAAGTGGGAAGGTGCTGATGTCCCTGGTGATACTCCCCTCTCCTGATGCCAGGAAGGAAAATTCTGATGGTGTGTGCCCCAACTTCATGCTTCTCTGACAGAGAAGGGCCAGTGAAGGGCATAAGGAGAACTGCATGCAGGTGCTAAGCAAGAGAATCTGGATCAACAGGTGGGGACCATGGTCTTGCACAGTTTGCTTGCATGCCATCATCTCATGTTACATCATCATCTTACAGCATGAGCTGGAGCACCCCGACCAGCCCTGTACCTCCCAGTGCAAGAAGGATTTCTTAGCTTCTGCCCCTAGTGGTCTGGAGTAATATATCCGAGCATTAGCTCCACTGGGGACTTCCAGTCCCTTGATGTTCAGAGACACTGAAGATAAAGAAGAGCAGGCAATTCAGAGCAGCCCTCTTGTCTTGCAGCTAGCAGCGGGGGATGCAATAGATGGGCCAGACCAGATGCTTGGAAACTGCACGCTTCCTCACAATCCCTTCTCCAGGACTTTCTGGTCACAAGGGCCATCCCCAGTGCACCTGGGATTTCTCCTGCTGTGGGTGGGGACAATTCACAATGTAGTTCTCATTGCGTTCCCCATCTCTTTAAGCCATAGACTCCACTGTCCTCTAACAGAGAACCGAGGTGGGAAGACAGTCCACATAATTGGCACTGCAGCGTTGTACTTCTGACAAGTCTCCCTCACCCACCATTACCTTGTTACCTTCACGTAACAGTCATGTAGATCTTTTTTAACAGAAAGGCTAGGGAGATTGGACATGATGCATAAAGTCTGGCCAGAGGATTCAGCTGTGCGTGCTCTTACCCTCTGCTTCGCTTGTTTTTGTAAAAGGCCTTGGGAAACACAGAAACTTACAAACATGTGAAAACACTGGCAATTGCAAAAGAGGGCATTGGAGGGCAGATGAAGGACTTTGGTGTTCTTGAAACCAGTGCTGTCCACACTGCTAAGTGGCACTGCTAAGCATTGTGTGGTAGCACTGTCTATTATCATAGAGTACAAGCAGCGTGGATATCTGGGTTACCTGCAGAGCAGTAGAGTCTGTGAGAAGCCTGGACACCTGAATGATCTGGAGGAGAGGTGAGTGTTGTGGTCAGAGTGGTGTGTTAATGTAGGTAGTGTGTATGTGTATCTGTGTGGAGGAGGGGCTGTCTGTGGGCCTGGCTTCTTTTATCCATTTCCATCATAGTTACATGCAAATCTTAGTCTTGGTTAGCAAAGCATCCTGGGTCCCCGCCTACCCCATCATGAAACTCCCATCCCACTACCGGGAAGATATAACCCAGGTGTCTGAGGTCACAGCCTCCCCTTTCCTTCTGTACCTTAAAGACACTCTTTCCCTGGTACTCCTAGAGGAGGAAATGGAGTTCAGTTAATTGGAGCAGCAGCACAAACCCTGGCCACAGTCACTCTCTCACACCTTGGATGCCTAGGTTCTCTCACACTTTGCAACTTATTCAAGAGCATAGATTAAAGCAAGGAAGGGGACTCAGATACTTGGGTTGTCTCCTTTGGGAAGCAGTGGGGCAGTGAGGTAGAGTGTGAGAGGGGTGCTCACATAGTTTCTCTGCCATGTCCAGAGACCTCCCAAGTGACTTTGTTTCCAACATTTTTACCTGGGCTGTGCTTTGCAAACTCATGACTCCTATAAGGTTCCCAACTAGTTCAAATATAAAAATTGCACATCAGCCCGCTTCATTCCTTCCAAGTTGCCCTGTTCTCTATCTTCACCACTTGTAGCCCTGGTTTCCCATCTGTAGTTCTTCACAAAGTCAAGACACCCAATGTCCCCAGGCAGAAGGGAGTGGAGAGCTCTACATGGAGAAGATGGAGGACTGAGTTTGTCTTATGGGGATGAGAAATGGGAAGGAACTGACAGAAATGGGAATTGTTCCTGTTTCAGCCATGGCTGTTTCAGCAGTGCAATTGAAAAATTCTCAGGTGTGTTGCATCCACACCTCCTCTCTATTGCCACTGGGAGAACTGGCTGTCAGCATCGCCCCAAGTGTAGCTATTTCATGCTGTCATATAGTCTTGATTGTTCTTTTTTCCTTTTCTCTGAGGATTTTGTGGAACCGGGCATGGAAAGGACTTCCTTGATGATGGCTTTCTTGGCCATGAAGTACAGGTCTCCCAAAAGGTTTCTGTTCGGAGCACTTTTTCCTGCGAGACCTAGGTGGGCTTAATGTGCACTTAGGGTCCTAAGAAGGGTTAGGTTTAGGATTAGGGCGTGGAGAGAGAGAATGTGCAGGGTCCTGTTGCGAGTGGGGTTGTGCAAAGGCTGCCAGGGGATTTTAAGGTATCCCAAAAGGCTTCTGTTGTGAGCATTATTTCACGGGAGGGCTTAGGTGGGCTTATTGTGGGTTTAGGGTCATAATTGGGGTTAGGGTTAGGGTTGGTGTAAGTGTTAGTGTTAGGGTTTGGAGAGAGACAAAGCTCAGAGTGCTGTTCTGAGTGGGGTTGTGTAAAGGCTGCCAAAGGAAGTTCAGGTCTCCCAAAAGGCTTCCATTGTGACCATTATTTCATGGGAGATTTAGGCGGGTTTTGTATGGGTTTAGGGTCATAATTACGGTTAGGTTTATAGTTAGGCTTAGGGTTTGGAGAGAGAGGAAGTGCAGAGTCCTGTTGTTATTGGGGTTGTGCATAGGCTGACAAGGAAGTTCAGGTCTCCCAAAAGTTTTCCATCATGAGCAGTATGATGAGTATCATGAGCATGGGAGACTTAGGTGGGTTTTGTGTGGGTTTAGGGTCATAATTAGGGTTAGGCTAAGGTTTAGAGTTAAGGTTAGCAGTGAAGCTGGGATAAGAATCTAGGTGTCCAAGTCCCTAGACCTATCCAGAGAGAGTACCAGGGATTTTGCCCCTCCCCTCGACAGTGGTCTCACCCCAGAGCTGTGCAGAAAATAGGAAGGGACTAGGAGGGCAGTTGCCCATAGGGTCGTGATTGGATCTGCTGGCCAAAAACCCACAAGCCCACAGGATAGGACACAGATTTGACCATATCTACACTATCATTCAGAAAGCTTCGCATGCTCTCTTAGCATGCGTAGAAAGGTACTCTCTGACAATAGCGGGAGGAGGAGGAGGAAGACGAGGGAAAGCACAGAGCCCAGAGTTTCCCCACCATGGTTGACTCAAGAGAAACGCTGATGTGAACCAGAACTTTGGACAGATGGACATGCTGGACCCCTCCTCTACACCTACAGCATACATTGTTCCATTCTCGAGCGATATTCTCAGTACATGCCAGATGATTATGCCTCACAACTCAGAACTTCTGTCAGACAGAAGCAAAAGTAGGGAAGGCACAAAAAAAATCTGCTTAGTCACATCTTAGTTTCTTCAGTTTTCCAGTCAGCAAAGCATTTTCCCTACAGTTTAACCTTCCTGGGAGCAATTCCGAATTCAACTACAAATTGAAAAAAGAGAGGTATCTCTACCAGCCTTTTTTCCCTGAAAGCAAAAGCTGTGACTAGACATCACCTCATGATCCGTCTGATTTTTCTAGTCTGCCAAGTGTGTCCTAGCTAGCCTTGTCCTAAAGCTAGCCTTAAGCTACTCTTAACTTATACCGCTCTCTATTCTTTTCTGATTATGCCAAGAACTTATAGTGTTGCAGCTGATTCTTTTCCCACTGGCACTTTGACTGAAATGGAGGTCTTTGATTGCAGTGACCGTCTCCATTAGTCCTGATGTTGCTTCTTCCAAGCAATACTAGTGAGGTTTTCACTTTTTCCTCCCTTTTTGTTGTTATCTTTCATATATATGCCTGAAGCTCTAGAGAGATTCATACCTGTCCCTTGGCTTTCAAAGATCTGTAGAAAGGGTATGCTCTGTCTGTGAGAGCAGTGTACATCTCAGCGGAATTGGTAGTGAATATTCCCCGTCTCTCTTTTTTAACCCTGCTTTTTAAAGAGGGAAACAGAAATGACCTGAAAAGCTATAGTTTCTTCCCAGAGGGGAAGAAAATATGTTGTATGTGATGTGTGAAAGCTTTGTATGCCATCCAGTGGCACTAGGGCCCTTTGGCACTTAGCATATGAGAAGTAAGGATGTGACCATGGTGCCTGTCGAGTCCCTGGCAGTTCTTGCCACTGCAGGTTTTGTCAGGAGAAACTGTTCCTCACCTGTGCTCCAACGAGGCTGGGCCCTGTGCTGGACGTCTTACAGTTCCAGTGGCTTCTCAAAAACTTGTAGACAATCTAGAAGATTTGTTTGAGTACCTTCAAAACCTTTTCTGTCTTTCCTTGCAGTTTAGTTGTGCTTTCAAAGTCAATAGAGCTGTTAGCCAATGAGTTTGAACAAATTTTACATGCTTTTGTATCCTTTCATGATTTTTGACTCAGATTATCCTCCGATGCACATTTTTAGCTTTTAATGGAGTGGGGAAAAGAGACGTGCTGGAGCAGGGAAAGAGAGTGAGGGCGGATTTGCCAAGACAAAGTGTAACCACATTCCCATTTGCCCGTGCTGCTTGGGGGGAAGAGGTAGAAAAAAAGTGAATGAGGGAAAGGTGTTTTTAGCTTGCTTTTAGTTCACACTGCTCTAGTCAGTAAGTCATTGGCAATAAATTACATTAATGCCACTTATACTGAGTCTGTTTTGTCCATGACGGTAATTGGTGAGTGATTTTTCTGTCCTTATCTCAAACTACAATGGTGTTTTTTTAGCATATTTTCTCCTCATGTTTTGTTTAGTAGGGGGAATGAAAGAGTGGCAGTGCGTTGCTTACCTACCTGTTGGTATTATACTACCACACTCTTTTCTGGCATCCGTATGCCCCAAACTCATGACCCAGAGTCTCATGTTCTATGTGCTGTCTGGTAAGTGCAACCGAAATCTGCAGAGAACCGAGATGTGAGGACACTTTTTACTTCTCTCACTGCTGACATTTCTACATATTGTTTTTCTCACACAGAAGGAGTGTGGGAATTACAGAACTGTCAGGACTAACTGGAGCCTGAGGGTCAACAGGACAATGTGCCCTGTGGTTTCTCTATTTTTCTGAGGAAAAAAAAGTCTGCTGGGATCAAGTGCAACGTATTTGGGTGCACACACAAAGGCAAGAAAAGCTCTCGGCAACCTGGGATGACAGGAAAATAAGTGATCAACAGGCAGGAGCGCTCAACTGAAAGGCTCCAAGAATGAGACAGAACACAGGATCTTGGTCAGTCCAACTTCTCAAAACTTCCTAAGCTTCCAAGACACACGACTTGGAAGAAGTGTTAAGAATAGAAATGAGAAACAAATTTTGGTATTTTGTTGGAAAGCCAATGTATCTCCTGTGGAAGGGTAGAGGGAAGAATTGTGACTCAGAAATAACATTGGAATAACAAGGAATACCTCTTTATATTTTTTCTGTGTCAGGGAAAAAGAAAAGTGAGAAACATCAGTTTTCAAGAAGCATAAATTACAACACTTTTGTTAGCCCACGGATTACTGCTAACATGTCTGTTGTTCAATATAGTTTTCAGTGATTTGGAAAGGAAGATGACAAGGTATCTGAGGAGATCTCAAATTGTCCTAGAAAAATCCAAATGCCACAGATGAAATTGGAAAAAAAAAAAAAGAGATAAAATAAATAGCAGAATCATGGAGCAAATGTCTTAAGATCAAAAAATAACATTGGGGGGAGGGAGAGAGAGGTAGGGAAAAAGGTGTGTGTGTGTGTTGGGGTGAATGACACAGAGACAAAAGGGAAACCCCCAGATCCTTTTCCTCTGCACAGCTTTTGAGCCACTCTGCCCCAAACCTATAGCGTTGCATGGTGGTGTTGTGGCCAAAGTGCAAGACCCGGCACTTAGCCATGTTGAACCTCATCCCATTGGCCTCTGCCCATTGACCCATGCTGTCCAGGTCCCTCTGAAGAGCCTCCCATCCCTCCAGCAGATCGACACTTCCCCCCACCTTGGTGTCATCTGCGAACTTACTGAGGGTGCACTCAATTCCCTCATCCAAATCATCAATAAAGATATTAAAGAGGATGGGCCCCAACACTGATCCCTGGGAAACACCATTCATGTCTGGTTCTCAGCTGACTTTCACTTCATTCACCACCACTCTTTGGGCCCAGCCATCCAGCCAGTCTTTAACCCAGCAAAGAGTGTACCTGTCCAAGCCATGGGCTGCCAGCTTCTCCAGGAGAATACTATGGGAGACCACGTGAAAGGCTTTGCTGAAGTCTAGATAAACTACATCAACAGCCTTTCCCTCATCCACCCGGCGGGTTATCTGGTCATAGAAGGAGATGAGGTTTGTCAGGCAGGACTTGCTTTTCATGAACCCATGCTGACTGGGCCTGATCCCCCATTTGTCCCTCATATGCTGCGTGATTGCACTCAAGATGATTTGTTCCATAACCTTCCCTGGCACTGAAGTCAGGCTGACAGGCCTGTGTTTCCCCGGATCCTCCTTATGACCCTTCTTATAGATGGGCATCACATTAGCAAGTTCCTTCATTGAAGAAAGCAGTGATTTTAGGCAAGCATGAATTTTCTTCCATAAATCCTTGTCATCTACTCCATGGCACTTTCTTGGCCCTCATGAATTTGTAAATACATTCCAGAAAGTATACTCCATCACCTTCCCAGGGACTGAGGGAACGTTGACTGGCCTGTAGTTCCCCAGGTCCTCCTTCTTGCTCTTCTTAAAGATCAGTGTGGTACCTGCTCTCCTCCAGGCTTCAGGAACCTCTCCCACTCATCACAGTTGCTCAGAGATCAAGAGTGACCTTGCAGTGACAGCCAGATCTCTCAGCACTTGGTGCTATCTATCAGGCCACATGAACTTATGTACATCCAAGTTGTCTAACTGTTCCCCGACCTGGTCCTCCTCCACTGAGGATGAGTCTTCCTGGTTCCAGACTTCCCATCTAGTCTCAGGGGTCTCGAATATCTGAAAGCCAGTTTTACTGGTAAAGACTGAGGTAAAAAGGCATTGAATACGCCAGTCTTTTCCATCTAGTTTCTCATAAGTTCCCCTGCCTCATTCAACAGCAGGACCACATCTTCCCTAGACTTTCTTGTACTGTTTACACGCTTGTAGAGTCTTTTCTTGTTGGCCTTCGCATCCTTCAACAGATTCAATGCAGGTCAGCCTTGGCTTTTCAGCTGGTGGAAGAAAGTCTGTGTGAACGAATTCCACATCCTGCATGCCTGTGAGTTAGTGCAACAGGTTGAAAAGGAGAAGAAATGGAAGAGGATTAAGCAAATTGGTGGGAGACAGGTGTCTGAGAGAGGACAAAGAAGAAAGGGGAGGGGGACAGAGAGAAGACTAGAGGAGGAAAGTGTAGAGAAATCTGTGGATGACAGAGAAATGAGGAGAGAGTTGAGTACAAGAAAGCAAGGTCAAAAAGTGATTCACGGATAGGAATATATAGGAAAAAAAGTAGAGAACCAGCAGAAGAGACAAAGGAAAACACCACTTTCCTTAAGTAGACGGAGCTGGAGGGTGAGAGCAGAAAATGGTTTTAGTGTTAAATAGAGGGCTGTATGTACTTGAGACAGATCTCCTTTTGCAGGGAGAGGTTTTTGCTATGCTGCTCCAGCTGTTGTGTCACAGTGTATCTTGCTTAGTGCAGAAATAAGTGCCTGAGTCATTAAGTAGGGCATGATTTGTCTCCACAGATAAGCAGCTGCTCTTAGTCCCACTACTCTGGAAGTGGTTTATGAGTTCGTCTTCAATCTCTGCTTCGCCACCTTCCACTGAATTTACAATCAGCTGCAGAGTGGCATCCTTCCCAACAGGCAGCTTGTACCAGAACAAGGTCAAGAATGCACTCTCTTGTATTTTCTGAACAGTTCAGAATCAGAGTCTCCCTCCCGGACAACTGTGTCTGGTGATTGCTGAAGGGCCCATCCTGAAAAAAATGAAAGGAAATGTGAGGAGTGAAATAGTTTGAAAGGGATGCAAAGACACATCCCTGAAGCATGACATGGGATGGGGTGGTTTAAGAATGTCAGCAAGGATATGGGACAGTGTCCCATCTCTCTGAGAGAGACATATAGGAGAAAGAAAATACAATTTCAAATGTACTAGAAATTTAATATATGTGTGTTTAATAATAACATAAGTGCTCTCAGCTGTTTTATCAAAATGTAGCAGAAACACCAAATGGATATACTTGTTGAGTTTTCTGAGTAAGAGGCTGAGGAAAATCTTTTCACCTCATTCATTTTCCGTACTCCCCCAGGAAGCCATGGGGAATGGAGCATTGCCAACAACTGAGCACTGCAGCAGTAGCAGAGGAACCAATGAATATTCTGAAGGGAGAGGAAAATTTACTTACCTAGAGAGACAAGGATGGCCACAAGAAACCAGCAGGGAACCATGAAGAAAGGCTGCCTTGTGGCAGCAGTGGCCTCCCAGGCAGAGAGAGGTGTGATGAGGAAATGCTGAGGAAGGAATGGATGCGGTGTGTTGGGGTGCGGGGGGGAGGGGGGGGCGGGGCGGGGCGGAGCAATGTGAGTCTGCCAAAATGTGAAAAAGCTGTTGGCTGCCTGGGAACAGTAGGAAATACACACAATAGTGGGTGGTACAAACCCTTCATATCTGTCTTAATATTTGTGTATGTCTGAAATCACAGGAACATGATGGTGATACCGGTAACTAATTAACTCTGTAACTAATTAACTCTGTGTTTCAGAAGTGTCTATTTCCTAACTAACTGAGAAAGCATATAAGGTATATAATAATTGAGATGCAGTAGTAAGGAGAAAAGACATAAGGAGAAACAAAAGAACACACAAGTGCAAGTAAGTCTGCTTGCAACGGCCGTGGTTCAAGCCCACACATTGACACATGGTAGAGGATTTCAAAAAGGAAGAAGAGACAGGGTGATGGGAAACCAATGCGGAGGAAAAGGGGATGTTATGTATCTCCCAAAGATAAGACACGTTTATAAACGTGTGTTTATAAAAACTGTGTGTGAATGATAAATGGAACATACGGTGTGGGTGCATTGGGGAAGCTGTTGTGCTCAGCGTGGAGAATGATGGCCTGCTTTGTTGTCCCTGCCATGCTGGTACTTGCCTCTACACTGGCAGGTCCCTACAACACTGCTTTGCTCCAATACCTGGAGGTAGTTCAAAGGAAGGAGACCACCCCTGTCACCGCACAGCCTGTTGGAAGGCTAAAGGAAGATGTCACAGATCTGTGTGTCTTGGGGGATCTTCTTTCCGTTAGGCTCAAATTCTTCACATCCTCGTCAGTCCCCCATCTGGTCAGGCATTTCCCACACTAATATGAAGATGGGGTAATCTCCAGCTTGATGTGGCCTTGCATCCAGGGTCCATGTTTTTCCTCTAGCTCAACAGCCTTTCATGGCTTCCCTCAAGTACTCTGCACCTTCAGTTGACTGGCTTTCCCTGGAATTAAATCCCAGACTCAGGAAGAAGCCTGGGAGGGAATATCAGTTCATTCAGTCGCAATAGCTTTACTCAGGGAATTACAAATGCCTCATTTAACTGCATGTTTGGAATTGCCTTGGTATGAGGATCAACTGCCTGGCCGTCTTTTCAATTCTACATCTGTTACCAACCCTCCATGCCCAACCACACCTGGCCAGATATTTGTATCTCCAGCCAACACCATGACTCTGTCTGCTTCCCCACCCCACCTCCTCCTCCCCCACACAAGGAAAGAGGAATGCTAGGATTCAGTAGCATAATGTGCATTGCCTTCATCCTTAACCCTTTCCTCATCAGACCCTGGTTATGTTGGAGAGTCGGTACGTCCTGACCTTTTCTTTTCTCTTCCGGATACACACTTTAGAAAGAAGAGATCAGAGGCAACTTCAATGTCTATAGATTCAAGCCAACAGAGCTCCCAGTTCAGGCAAGGGATGCTAAAAAATACCCAGCGTATGTTGGGGCTGGATAACTCTGGCCAATGTACTTTTTAAGTGGAAATGAAGAATGACGTGAACGTGGACACCTCCTCCAGCTGCTCCAACTCAAGGACCATTCCGGTTTGGCCACTCGCATCCAGCCCACTGCCTGGGGACCCAGAGTTTCTGCTCGGGTTGGGGAACATGGTTGCTGCTTTCCTTTTTTTACATTTTCAACCAGTAGCAAACCTGAACATGTATACCAGAGACACACAGATACACACACAGAGAGACTGGATGTTGACACAACTAGTCACACAGGCTACCCTGGTTAAGAGCTACCTTCAACAACATTTACACACCCTCATGTAAACATAGACACAGACAACCGAATTCCCTTCCTCCTCTCTGGCTGGTAAAGATAGAAGTTCCCTAGTGAAGGCACACACAAAGCTCTCTCTATGTTCATAAACACACATACATTTGTGGATCCTTAGAGTACTTGGCACAGCCCCTCTGTCCACCCAGCACTACTGCACAGATCCTGGGCACTCTTACCTGCTTCACAGTCACCTACACATTGGTTAGTCCAGCTTGAAGTTCACCGCAAACACTCACACACCCTCACACTTTTCCCACTGGCATACCACTTTCTCAAGTCCACCTGGGAGTACCAGCACAGACCCACAGCTAGCCTAGACCTGAGGCCTCCACTACTTGTTGTCTAGTCCCGCTTAAAGTTTGCTAGCAAATACACAGGTACAGCAGACTGGGGAGGATGCAGATATTTGGCCCTACCCTCCGCCAGCAGCTGGCACTAGGCACACAGCCTGTGACCCACAGCCCCACTCCAGGTGCTGGTGTGGAAACCCCCACTCACTGATGTCAAGGCATGTGCAGGACAAGGAGGTGATCCGATACAGCCAGCATGGCTTCATCAGGGGCAAATCGTGCTTGACCAATCTGGTGGCCTTCTATGATAGAGCAACTGCATCAGTTGACAAGGCAAGACCAACTGATGTCATCTACCTGGACTTCTGTAAGGCCTCTCTGTTTCCACAAAGGAGCAAACCGGGGAAAGCACAGGCATGAGCTGGACAGCTGTGTATCCAAACTTCCAGTCCTTCCCAGTCCCTTTAGGGAGAGTCTGAAGTGAATTAGATAGGCCAGAAAGCAAAAATAAAAAAAGTTAGGAAAGAGAGTTGTCAAATGGACAGGGAAAATAGGGAGGTTTGATGAGAGAAGCCAGAAAAGTGGACTGAAATGAGAGGAAGTCTATGGAGTGAGGATTGAGGAGAGTTGGAAAGAAGGTGGGGAGAGAAAAGGAGGCAGAGAGGGTTAGACCGATTGTCAGAGGTGAATATAATGTAAATGAGAGCAAACAAAGGGGGAGGCAGGGAGTGGAGAGGGAAGGAGAGAAAGAAGGGAAGAGTCTGAGGAGGAAAGGAAGGCTAGGGAGCAGAGACAGTAACGAGTACAAAGGTATTGTCCTGCCTTGTGCCGTGCAGAGGAGGAGGATAGTTGGTCACTTTTGTGCAGGGAGAGGTTTGTGCTCAGGTCCCTCATCAACCTACCCACTGTGTTTCACTTTCAGCACAGTAATACATGCCAGAGTCACTGAGAAAGGCACTCTCAATTGAGAGGGTCATCCCATCTCCTTGTATCTCACTGCTCTTGAAGCGGCTTTGGAATTCCGCTTCAACATTTGCTTTGCTACCTTTTATTGCAGTAGCCACTAGGATCAGCCCAGAGTCATTCCCCAAAGGCATCTTGTACCAGTACATCCTTGTATAGGAGGATGTCATTTTGGAGCAGCTCAGATTCACGGATTGTCCTTGCCATATGGCTGTGTGTGGGGACTGTTCCAGAGCCAACACTGGAAGGGAAAAGGAGAAGCATTAAGGAGGATGGGGAGAAATGGCTTGACGGAGAGATGAGGAGAGGTATTCAAGCACGAAGCAGGGCACGACAGGAATTCAGACACGATGAAAAAGCATGAACTAGACATGGAGTGTTGTTCGAAAGAAGGACGAGAAGGAACAGAACAGGCTAGGGAGCAGGGGAAGGAATGGAACAGTACTTTAGATCACTATGTGAGCTTCCAATATCCAGGCAAGATAGGCAAGAAATATTCTTGGGCGCTGTGCACACAAGAAAGAAATAGACATTGCAGGAGACTCATGGATTCTTGCCCATCTTATTCAATGTCTGTCCTTACCACAGGAAGCTTTGGGAAATAGGCATCCAGCTGAGTCAAGCAGCAGGGGAATCTATGCAGGTGCTAAGGGGGTTGTTGAGTTCACTTACCCACCAGGGCCAGCAGGGCCACAAAGAAACAGCGTGAAACCATGTGAAAACACCTGTCCTTCCTGTTCCTTGCAGGGACCTCTTTTGTAGCTGCTCAGAGGTATGTGAAAAGAAAGTACTAAAGGAGGATGAGACACATTGGGGCTGGGCAGAGCAATGAGAGAGCAGGAAATGTGAGAAAGGATTGGCTGGCTGAGAACGCTGGGGAATGACGCATGCAATTACAGGAAAGTATAATCCCTGCAGAAATGGGAGGGGAGCAGGGGAGGCAGGTAGTGGACAGATAGGAATACGCTGAGGTTTCATGTGGAGTCTGAGTGTGTGCCAGGCAGTAGAATGCTGAGAGTTGCCCTTCTCTTTTTGAAGTCCTTGAGAACAGGAAGACTGAAGTTTCAAAGAGACACAGAAGTCCCTTGCATTGTCCCACAGCTGACACAAAACAGTTTTTTTTGGTTTTGTTTGTTTATCTGTGTCCTGGTTTCAGTTAGGATAGAGTTAATTTTCCTCCTAGTAGCTGGTAGGGTGCTATGTTTTGGATTAGGATGAGAAGAGCGCTGATAACATGCTGATGTTTTAATTGTTGTAGAGCAGTGCTTACACCAAGCCAAGGACTTTTCAGCTTCTCGCTCTGTCCTGCTAGCGAGCAGGCTAGGGATGCAGCAGGAGCTGGGAGGGGACAGACCCAGGACAGCTGACCCAAACTGGCCAAAGGGGTATTCCATACCATCTGACGTCATGCTGAACAATATATAGGGGTGGCTAGCCGGGGTGGGGGGGGGCGGCTGCTCGGGGATAGGCTGGGCATCGGTCAACAGGTGGTGAGCAATTGCATTGTGCATCACTTATTTCGTACACATTATTATTATTAATACTATTATCATTATTATTATTATTGTTGTTATTATTATTTTCCTGTCTTAATAAACTGTCTCTATCTCAACTCACAGGCTTCACTTTCCCGTTTCTCTCCCCCATCCCGGAGAGGGAGGGGGAGGATGAGCGAACGGCTGTGTGGTGTTTAGCTGCCAGCCGGGCTAAACCACAACAATCTGTTTGTTTGTTTGTTTCCTGGAGGTGTGAGGTCTCTTTTTCACTTTGGAGTACTGTGAGCACAGTAATCGATGTCAATGAGAAGCAGGACCAACAAGGACACAACAACAGCTCAAGTGTTTTGTCTCCTTAGGTCTCTCATGGGCTTTGCAGTGAAGGTCCTCCGCCATCATTTCTCTGAAGAGCAAAACAATGCCCATAGCTTCCAGCTGCTTTCCCACGTGAAACAGTGAATCACATTGCAGTGAGTTTCTCTTACTCTGTGTATCAGAGTGGGCAACGTTTCTGAAATCCACAAAGGACAGTGGGATGGAGTCCCAGCTGCCCCACACTGTATCTCTCATCCTGGGATCAGAACGGGCAGGAAACAAGGCAGGCTAGAACTCCCTTCCCTGGCTGCTTTCCCCAGACCTGTTCCCTCCACAGAGGGATTGCAGAGACAACAAATGCTTAGAGTCCTGTGCATTTGCCCACTCCAGCCAGGCCAGTCACAACACACTTCTGAGAGCTGGAAGTGCTCAGGCTGCTGCAGTGATCACTGTGATGGGGATGCGAGGCATAGGATGGGTCAGTGCTCCCTCCAGTCCTGGTCACACAGAGCTGAGGAGACGAATGGGAGAGAAAAACAAATGCCACTGCAGAGCTCAGGAACTGTCAGTGCTCTGCCATGTGGAGCAAGAAAGAATAAAGAGTGCGGACAAAAGTGAAAGGCATGAGGGAGAGGAGGTGCTTGTGATCAGGCACAGGGCGGCTTCTCCTTCTTCCTTCTTTGCTGACAGGCAGTAGCCCGAGTTCCTTCAGAGGTAGCTTCTCCCTGGGACTCGGGGCTTAGGTGGGGAGCCCTGGATGTCTCAGTTAGGTGTTGCCTCTGGGCAAGGACTTTTGGCAGCTCTGCTTCACAAGCACACTTTGGCAAATTCAAGAAGTGCTTGAGGACTGAGACCGTCTCTGCAATTGTCCCCTCTGCCCTGTGAATCACCCCAGCCAAGGTGGTCTTCCTTTCTGGCAGAACTGAGCTTGGCCGACAGAGGGGCACGGAGGGCACAGCTAGGATGCAGTCGGTGAGATCACTAGTGTCTTAAAAGTGGTTGGATAGTACAGTTTGCTCATGCTTTACCCGTGACAGCTCTCTATTGCTCTGCTCGCATGCTCAGGAGATGCAGAACATGCGATCCACAGCGCCCTCAGGTGTTTCTGTTTAGAAGGACATCCACATGGCTCTCCCGAATGGGGAAACTCAGCTATCTGAGACCTCCTGACAGAACCTTTCCCTTCTCCTTGAAACCGTCAGGACCTTTGCCTTGGACCTCTGACTGGTAACAGGGAAAGAGAAGCAAGTGGGAAGGTGCTGATGTCCCTGGTGATACTCCCCTCTCCTGATGCCAGGAAGGAAAATTCTGATGGTGTGTGCCCCAACTTCATGCTTCTCTGACAGAGAAGGGCCAGTGAAGGGCATAAGGAGAACTGCATGCAGGTGCTAAGCAAGAGAATCTGGATCAACAGGTGGGGACCATGGTCTTGCACAGTTTGCTTGCATGCCATCATCTCATGTTACATCATCATCTTACAGCATGAGCTGGAGCACCCCGACCAGCCCTGTACCTCCCAGTGCAAGAAGGATTTCTTAGCTTCTGCCCCTAGTGGTCTGGAGTAATATATCCGAGCATTAGCTCCACTGGGGACTTCCAGTCCCTTGATGTTCAGAGACACTGAAGATAAAGAAGAGCAGGCAATTCAGAGCAGCCCTCTTGTCTTGCAGCTAGCAGCGGGGGATGCAATAGATGGGCCAGACCAGATGCTTGGAAACTGCACGCTTCCTCACAATCCCTTCTCCAGGACTTTCTGGTCACAAGGGCCATCCCCAGTGCACCTGGGATTTCTCCTGCTGTGGGTGGGGACAACTCACAATGTAGTTCTCATTGCGTTCCCCATCTCTTTAAGCCATAGACTCCACTGTCCTCTAACAGAGAACCGAGGTGGGAAGACAGTCCACATAATTGGCACTGCAGCGTTGTACTTCTGACAAGTCTCCCTCACCCACCATTACCTTGTTACCTTCACGTAACAGTCATGTAGATCTTTTTTAACAGAAAGGCTAGGGAGATTGGACATGATGCATAAAGTCTGGCCAGAGGATTCAGCTGTGCGTGCTCTTACCCTCTGCTTCGCTTGTTTTTGTAAAAGGCCTTGGGAAACACAGAAACTTACAAACATGCGAAAACACTGGCAATTGCAAAAGAGGGCATTGGAGGGCAGATGAAGGACTTTGGTGTTCTTGAAACCAGTGCTGTCCACACTGCTAAGTGGCACTGCTAAGCATTGTGTGGTAGCACTGTCTATTATCATAGAGTACAAGCAGCGTGGATATCTGGGTTACCTGCAGAGCAGTAGAGTCTGTGAGAAGCCTGGACACCTGAATGATCTGGAGGAGAGGTGAGTGTTGTGGTCAGAGTGGTGTGTTAATGTAGGTAGTGTGTATGTGTATCTGTGTGGAGGAGGGGCTGTCTGTGGGCCTGGCTTCTTTTATCCATTTCCATCATAGTTACATGCAAATCTTAGTCTTGGTTAGCAAAGCATCCTGGGTCCCCGCCTACCCCATCATGAAACTCCCATCCCACTACCGGGAAGATATAACCCAGGTGTCTGAGGTCACAGCCTCCCCTTTCCTTCTGTACCTTAAAGACACTCTTTCCCTGGTACTCCTAGAGGAGGAAATGGAGTTCAGTTAATTGGAGCAGCAGCACAAACCCTGGCCACAGTCACTCTCTCACACCTTGGATGCCTAGGTTCTCTCACACTTTGCAACTTATTCAAGAGCATAGATTAAAGCAAGGAAGGGGACTCAGATACTTGGGTTGTCTCCTTTGGGAAGCAGTGGGGCAGTGAGGTAGAGTGTGAGAGGGGTGCTCACATAGTTTCTCTGCCATGTCCAGAGACCTCCCAAGTGACTTTGTTTCCAACATTTTTACCTGGGCTGTGCTTTGCAAACTCATGACTCCTATAAGGTTCCCAACTAGTTCAAATATAAAAATTGCACATCAGCCCGCTTCATTCCTTCCAAGTTGCCCTGTTCTCTATCTTCACCACTTGTAGCCCTGGTTTCCCATCTGTAGTTCTTCACAAAGTCAAGACACCCAATGTCCCCAGGCAGAAAGGAGTGGAGAGCTCTACATGGAGAAGATGGAGGACTGAGTTTGTCTTATGGGGATGAGAAATGGGAAGGAACTGACAGAAATGGGAATTGTTCCTGTTTCAGCCATGGCTGTTTCAGCAGTGCAATTGAAAAATTCTCAGGTGTGTTGCATCCACACCTCCTCTCTATTGCCACTGGGAGAACTGGCTGTCAGCATCGCCCCAAGTGTAGCTATTTCATGCTGTCATATAGTCTTGATTGTTCTTTTTTCCTTTTCTCTGAGGATTTTGTGGAACCGGGCATGGAAAGGACTTCCTTGATGATGGCTTTCTTGGCCATGAAGTACAGGTCTCCCAAAAGGTTTCTGTTCGGAGCACTTTTTCCTGCGAGACCTAGGTGGGCTTAATGTGCACTTAGGGTCCTAAGAAGGGTTAGGTTTAGGATTAGGGCGTGGAGAGAGAGAATGTGCAGGGTCCTGTTGCGAGTGGGGTTGTGCAAAGGCTGCCAGGGGATTTTAAGGTATCCCAAAAGGCTTCTGTTGTGAGCATTATTTCACGGGAGGGCTTAGGTGGGCTTATTGTGGGTTTAGGGTCATAATTGGGGTTAGGGTTAGGGTTGGTGTAAGTGTTAGTGTTAGGGTTTGGAGAGAGACAAAGCTCAGAGTGCTGTTCTGAGTGGGGTTGTGTAAAGGCTGCCAAAGGAAGTTCAGGTCTCCCAAAAGGCTTCCATTGTGACCATTATTTCATGGGAGATTTAGGCGGGTTTTGTATGGGTTTAGGGTCATAATTACGGTTAGGTTTATAGTTAGGCTTAGGGTTTGGAGAGAGAGGAAGTGCAGAGTCCTGTTGTTATTGGGGTTGTGCATAGGCTGACAAGGAAGTTCAGGTCTCCCAAAAGTTTTCCATCATGAGCAGTATGATGAGTATCATGAGCATGGGAGACTTAGGTGGGTTTTGTGTGGGTTTAGGGTCATAATTAGGGTTAGGCTAAGGTTTAGAGTTAAGGTTAGCAGTGAAGCTGGGATAAGAATCTAGGTGTCCAAGTCCCTAGACCTATCCAGAGAGAGTACCAGGGATTTTGCCCCTCCCCTTGACAGTGGTCTCACCCCAGAGCTGTGCAGAAAATAGGAAGGGACTAGGAGGGCAGTTGCCCATAGGGTCGTCTGGCCAAAAACCCACAAGCCCACAGGATGGGACACAGATTTGACCATATCTACACTATCATTCAGAAAGCTTCGCATGCTCTCTTAGCATGCGTAGAAAGGTACCCTCTGACAATAGCGGGAGGAGGAGGAGGAAGACGAGGGAAAGCACAGAGCCCAGAGTTTCCCCACCATGGTTGACTCAAGAGAAACGCTGATGTGAACCAGAACTTTGGACATATGGACATGCTGGATCCCTCCTCTACACCTACAGCATACATTGTTCCATTCTCGAGCGATATTCTCAGTACATGCCAGATGATTATGCCTCACAACTCAGAACATCTGTCAGACAGAAGCAAAAGTAGGGAAGGCACAAAAAAAAATCTGCTTAGTCACATCTTAGTTTCTTCAGTTTTCCAGTCAGCAAAGCATTTTCCCTACAGTTTAACCTTCCTGGGAGCAATTCCGAATTCAACTACAAATTGAAAAAAGAGAGGTATCTCTACCAGCCTTTTTTCCCTGAAAGCAAAAGCTGTGACTAGACATCACCTCATGATCCGTCTGATTTTTCTAGTCTGCCAAGTGTGTCCTAGCTAGCCTTGTCCTAAAGCTAGCCTTAAGCTACTCTTAACTTATACCGCTCTCTATTCTTTTTGTGCTTCCAAAGTCAATAGAGCTGTTAGCCAATGAGTTTGAACAAATTTTACATGCTTTTGTATCCTTTCATGATTTTTGACTCAGATTATCCTCCGATGCACATTTTTAGCTTTTAATGGAGTGGGGAAAAGAGACGTGCTGGAGCAGGGAAAGAGAGTGAGGGCGGATTTGCCAAGACAAAGTGTAACCACATTCCCATTTGCCCGTGCTGCTTGGGGGGAAGAGGTAGAAAAAAAGTGAATGAGGGAAAGGTGTTTTTAGCTTGCTTTTAGTTCACACTGCTCTAGTCAGTAAGTCATTGGCAATAAATTACATTAATGCCACTTATACTGAGTCTGTTTTGTCCATGACGGTAATTGGTGAGTGATTTTTCTGTCCTTATCTCAAACTACAATGGTGTTTTTTTAGCATATTTTCTCCTCATGTTTTGTTTAGTAGGGGGAATGAAAGAGTGGCAGTGCGTTGCTTACCTACCTGTTGGTATTATACTACCACACTCTTTTCTGGCATCCGTATGCCCCAAACTCATGACCCAGAGTCTCATGTTCTATGTGCTGTCTGGTAAGTGCAACCGAAATCTGCAGAGAACCGAGATGTGAGGACACTTTTTACTTCTCTCACTGCTGACATTTCTACATATTGTTTTTCTCACACAGAAGGAGTGTGGGAATTACAGAACTGTCAGGACTAACTGGAGCCTGAGGGTCAACAGGACAATGTGCCCTGTGGTTTCTCTATTTTTCTGAGGAAAAAAAAGTCTGCTGGGATCAAGTGCAACGTATTTGGGTGCACACACAAAGGCAAGAAAAGCTCTCGGCAACCTGGGATGACAGGAAAATAAGTGATCAACAGGCAGGAGCGCTCAACTGAAAGGCTCCAAGAATGAGACAGAACACAGGATCTTGGTCAGTCCAACTTCTCAAAACTTCCTAAGCTTCCAAGACACACGACTTGGAAGAAGTGTTAAGAATAGAAATGAGAAACAAATTTTGGTATTTTGTTGGAAAGCCAATGTATCTCCTGTGGAAGGGTAGAGGGAAGAATTGTGACTCAGAAATAACATTGGAATAACAAGGAATACCTCTTTATATTTTTTCTGTGTCAGGGAAAAAGAAAAGTGAGAAACATCAGTTTTCAAGAAGCATAAATTACAACACTTTTGTTAGCCCACGGATTACTGCTAACATGTCTGTTGTTCAATATAGTTTTCAGTGATTTGGAAAGGAAGATGACAAGGTATCTGAGGAGATCTCAAACTGTCCTAGAAAAATCTAAATGCCACAGATGAAATTGGAAAAAAAAAAGAGATAAAATAAATAGCAGAATCATGGAGCAAATGTCTTAAGATCAAAAAATAGCATTGGGGGGAGGGAGAGAAAGGTAGGGAAAAATGGAGGGGAGGGAGGGGGGAATTACACGGAGACAAAAGGGGAAACTTATAGGAGAAGTAAGGTTAGTAGTGTCAGAAAGCCTGTCCCCGGACAACTGGTGTCAACTTGTCAGTGGAGTTGGGGAGCACACATGGATCTATCTATTCTGTAGGCATAGATATGTCTGCAACTTTGTCATGATAAAAGAGCCTTGATATAACAGACTCCTGAGACACCTCATTCTCAGGGCCACCTGGGTTTGCACTTAGATGACTGCAGTTTGTTCCTGGGAAGTGCTTCAGGCATGGGTACATTATTACATAGCTGCATCAGATGGAAAAAGATGTCCCTGTCTGAATGGGGTGTTCTAGTTTCTCTTGAGTCTCATTTGTGCTTAATGTAGAACTTTTCTCCTGTCTGCCTCAAAAACAAAACAAAACAAAACAAACAAAGAAAAAACAAAAACAAACAAAGTAACAAACAAAAAGGATACAATAACTATCTTCCACTCAGAGATTACTAGTAATAAGAAAGAGGAAACATTGTGATGCTTATGCGATGTATTGGCTATACCAGCACAAGCAAGAGAGACAGCATAGAAATTCTGTGTCTCTCTCTGCAGAGACACAAAGAGACTTGATGTATCTCTGTGCTGTGTCTGGTTAGTGAGTTCCACATCCTTTCCTCTCTTATACTGACAGAAAGACATGATCCCCTGCAGCCTGACAGTTCTCAGTGCTGCCAATGAAAGCACAGAGCCCAGAGTTTCCCCACTATGGCTGGCACAAGAGAAGTGTTGATATGAACCAGAACTTTGGACAGATGGACGTGCTGGATCCCTCCTCTACACCTACAACGAACAGCATGACCTGTACAGGATCCTTGTCTGATGTGCTGGGCACGTGACATAGGCTCGGTGGGCAGCATCTACGTAAGCAATAAGGTTTGTGCCTGGAGAGGCAAGGTGTTTTGTTTTTTTTTTTGCTGTATGTGTATTTGTATGCAGTGCTGTGTGGAGAATGGGCAGTGTAGGTGTGTGCACACGTTAGCAACCATTCAGGTATTTCCATACCAGGATGTGCATGCACAGGTGGTATGTCCAGTTCTGACTGGATGTTCACACATATGATAACTGTATATGAAAGTAAGTACACAGGACTATGTGCCGGTACACTGTAGCATGTAACCAGTGGGGTGCATATGAACCAATGGGGTGCGTATGCAGCGGTGTATGTGCATACAGACCTATCTCTGTTTACACATCTACATGCATAGCCATGTTTTTCCGCTTCCCCACAACTCCAGCTAAGCATCAGAGAGTGACCCAAGTACTGCTCCCAGAGTGCAGCTCCCAGAAGCAGCCAACACAGGCATTAGTTTGCACAGCAGTCTTTGGTTCTCCTTTTGATACTTGAGGACTTTCTGGAGTTGAGGTCCAAAAGCCTTGAGGAGTGCCTGGTAGCTCTCTGAGAAACTTGAGGGTGCCTCCCTCTGTAAGGCAAGGACAAAGGCAAGGACAAAGGTAAGAAGCCTCACATGACATCTAATGAGCATCCTTAGCTGCCCTTGTCCTCCCCCTTGCTGGGTAACTGACTGGGTATCGGACAGGGGAAGGTGAACAATTGTGTTGCGCATCACTTGTTCGTTGTTTTTATTGTTACTGGAGCTTTTTTTTTTCCCTTTCTTTTCTTTCTTATTATCTCAAACCACAAGTCTTTCATTTTTCTTTTCAATTCTCTCATCCATCCCACGGCAGGGGGGTGAGCAAACAGCTGTGCAGTGTTTACCTGCCTGCTGGGTTATACCACAGCAAACTCCCTCTAGTGTAGAGAAGACTTGCAGGAAGATCTATAATAGATCTCCATAGTGCTGGGCACTCACCAATCCTACAAAATATAACAAGAGCAAGTGCTGAATTTTGCATCTGGGACAGAGTAATCTTAGGTATACGTACAGATCAGGGGATGAGAGGCTGGCAAGCAGCCCCGTGGAAAGCGATGTGGGAGTTTTGGTTGATGACAAGATGAATATGAGTCAACAGGGTGCCCTGACAGCCAGGAAGGCCAACTGTATCCTGGGGTGTATCAAGCACAGCATTGCTAGCCAGTCAAGGGGAGTGATGGTCCCACTTTACTCTGCTGGTACAGCCTCACCTTGAGTACTGTGTGCAGTTTTAGGCACCGCAATATAAGAAGGATATAAAACTGTTTGAGAGTGTCCAAAGGAGGACAACAAAGGCAGTGGAAAGTCCAGAGGGGAACGCATGAGCTGAAGTCACTTATTTCTGCCCTCAAGAGTTTGGATGACACCATTTCATGGTCACTGCAGCCAAGACTGTCAAAGACAGTCACACTCCTCCCACCAGCCCTTCCTTGTGGTTGAGAATAAGGTCCAGCATAGCATCTTTCCTCTTTGGCTCCTCTATCATGTGGAGAAGGAAGTTTAGCATCAATACATTCTGGGAACATCAACATCCATCCCTAGGCACAGCTCCATGCGCTCCAGCTGGTTATTGACACAGCAGGCAAACCGCCCCGCCCTCCCAATCTTGTTTCCTCAGCCTGTCCTTCCTGTAGAGCCTGTATTACAACATTACAGTCATGGGAGCCATCCCACCAGTTCTCCCTGACTTCAAGAAGATCACAGACCTGCAACTGCACACACCTCTCTAGCTCATCTTGGTCATTTCCCATATTGTGTGTGTTAGTAGACAGGCACTTAAGAAGGGCACCCCAACATGTTTTGTTCCTGGAAAGCACTTGAGGGATTTCTCTGTAATGATGCCTTGCAGGAATTTGTTTGCTTATCTGCAAGTGCTGGAGATCACCCCAGTTGAACTCCATTACGATGATTTTGTGATCCCTTCCTACCACATCACCCCATGACTCTTGTTCAGCAACCCTGTCCATCACTGCCCCACAGTGCTCCTGATTACATTCTTTCTCCCCTCTCCTTCTTTTGCAGTTTAAAGCCCTCCTCTCAAAGTCAGTCATCCTGTTGGCAAAAATGTCCTTTTCCTGCTTAGAGAAGTGCATTTCATCTCTCCCAAGCAGATGCTGATCTTCAAACAGGGTCCCATGGTCATAGAACCAAAAACCCGTCACCAACACCAGCTCTGCAGCCTCTTCCATCAATGCCCTCCTTCTCACATTCTTTCACCTCACCAGCAAGACTGAGGAGAACACCACCTGGGCCCCTGACTACTGCCCCAGGAGCTCTGTGGTCTCATTTGACACTGTCCAGGTTTCCCTGGACAAGAGAGAGTACAAGTACAGAGGGAGGTAGTTAAGAAAAGGTTTAATGATAAAAAATATGATAGGACAGAGACAGACTGTAGTGATCAGACTCAAGGCTCAGCCATACAAGCATACTGACTGGACCCATTTTACATGTGATGGCCCATTTATACCCTTTTAAGGGATGCATATTGTCCTGTCTTCCTGGGATAGACTTCATTTTCTACATCATGACTCATATAGTGCCGTGTTTTGGATTTAGGATGAGAATAATTTAGATAACACACCAATGTTTTAGTTCTTGCTGAGAATTGCTTACATTCAGTCAAGGACTTTCAACTTTTCATACTACCCTATCAGCAAGGGTGCAGAAGAAGCTGAGAGGGGACACAACTAGGACAGCTGACCCAAACTGATGAAAGGCATATTCCATACCGTAGCATGTCATGCTCAACCATATAATACAGGTGTTGTCTTCACTACGCGTCAGTGACTGGATGGGCCTCATTCAGCTGGTGGTGAGCAATTCCATTCTGCAGCACCTGCTTTGTTTATTCTCCACCCCCCCCCCTTTTTTTTTTTATTAAACTGTCCTTATATAAGCCCACACGTTCTTGCATTTCTCATTTCAATTCTCTCCACCTTTCCACTGAGGTAGGAGAGTGAGCAAACAGATGTGTGGTCTTTAGCTGTTTGCTCAGTTAAACCACAACATGGCTTCTCCAGAGCACCTGCTAAAGGAGTATATGATCTTCCCTAATCAAGGGGAGGTTGCAACAAATCAGTCAATCAATAAGGTGGACAGATGAATCAGGTGGCCTCTCTCCCCTACAGCTGGGAGTCACCCATTACAATGACTCACCACCTCCTTCTGGGCTGCCTTATGGGGTTTACGTGGACTAGATTCATTGTGAGTAGGCACGCCTGGCTCCTCTTCAAATTTGAGGGCAGTACAACAATTGGGTAGCTAAAAGCCCTCAGGTAGGGTAGGAGTCTTTCTCTTGTAGCTGGAAGTCACCACTTTCTACCCTTCCCATTCTTCCTCAACTAGCAAGGTTGCACTTACCTCACTAGTGGGGGGTAAACACTACCATCTCTTCACCAACGGTCAGGGCTGGCAGCTCTGTGAGCTGACATGCAGCACAGAAGAGGCTATCACTACCCCATTTGCTTTCTCTGATAATGCACAACATATTTACTTTTTCTTGTCAGTCTTGCACTTGATGACACTCCTCCTGCAAGGTAAGGGTCCATCTCTTCTGGCCTCAAAGAGAGGTCCTAGGCACTTCCTACCGTCAGGGACCTGGTGGGCTGCCTCTGCTGTCTGAAGCTGTTTGCATTGAAGCCTACAACCTAGCAGGGAGAGCTGCTCTAAAACCATCTGCTCCTCTGTAGCATGTCACCACCCTATCAGAATGCACCAAGGACCTGAAATCATCTGTGGACACCATTCTCTGATGCCTTGTTCACAAACTACATCATCCAATCCAGACAGCGCTGACAGTTGGTGCTGATCTAGATCAGGCCCCTTGTCTCTGCTAAGCACCAGCTAAAGGGGTGCTTGACCCTCCCTACTCGGGGAGGGCAGCTGCAAGAGAGGCTCCCAGCACTTGAGGTAAAGGGCTGTTAAGCACACTCATTAGAAACCTCTAGAGCTCCTTAGTGGCCTCTAAAGCTCCCCCAGTCCCACAGCCTACTGGCTGGGTAACCTACCTTTGTCCTCACTTACCAGGACCAGGAAGCAGCCCTCTCTCCTAAGAGGCCAAGGGGCATTCCCCACAGCTCCTGAACCTCAAACCCAGAAGGTCCTCAGGCTTTGCAAAGCATAGCCAGGGAGTGCTGTATAAACTGCTGTGCCTGTCAACCCTTTCTGGGAGATGCTCTCAGAGCCATACTCTAGAACAGTCTCTTAAAAAGGCTTCTTCAGAGAACCAGCTAGAAGAGGTGGTGCATGACTCCTCCCTAATCAGGGACATCTCCAAACAGGGACTGGCAGCACCTGTGGTGGTTTTACCTTGCTGGGCAGCTAACCTTCACCACAGCTGCTCTCTCATTCCCTCTCCTTAGAAGAAGAGGGGGAGAAGAAAGTACGCTGGAAAGAAAAAAAAAAAAAGAAAAGAAAAAAAGCTAATAGGTTGAGATAAGGATAATTTAATTAAAGGAAAAAAAAAAAAAGAGGGAAAAAAACATAAGCAAAGGCCATGCAGAAGCACAGAGGAAGAGAAAAAAAATATTTTCTACTTCCCACCAACAAGCGATGCTCAGCCACATACTGGGAAGCAGGGCCTCAATACACATAACGGTCATTCGGGAGGACAGATGTCTTCATAATGAGAGCCACCCTCCTCCCCCCACTTCTCCTTTCCCACCTTTTATTGTTGAGTGTGACACCACATGGTATGGAATATCCCTTTGGTTGGTTTTGGTCAGCTGCCCTGGTGATGTCTACTCACCACCTCTTGCCCACCCCCAGCCTGCTGGCTCTTGGGAGGGTTTGGAGGGAGTCTTGATGCAGTGCCAGTATTGCTAATTAATAGACAAAAGCTGGTGTGATACCAATACTGTTCTAGCTATAATTGCAAAGCACAACACTATATAGGCTGCTGTAGGGAAAGTTAACTCCATCCCAGTATGACCCAGTATGTTGCCCTTGACCTAGGGTTCTGAGAGCCTCTGTTGCAGCTGGGCCTGATTAGGGACACTCCCCTTTAGCTAGTGCTTGGGAGAGGCCTTTATAGGGACCAGATCTAGTGTGCAGCTCTGAAAAGCTGCTAAGAAGTATGGCAGAGTATGCAACAGTATTTGATGCTCCTCCTTAATTTTCATACTTGAAGACTTTCTGGGATTGATGTCCAGGAGCCTTGGGGAGTGCCTGGCAGCTCTCTGAGAAACTTGAGGGTGCCTCCTTCTGTTAGGCAAGGACAAAGGCAAGGCTTTCCAGTGGGTTGTGGAACTGAGCAAGCTCTAGAAGCCTCACAGGACTTCTAATGAACATGCTTAACTGCCCTTGCCCTTGGGTGCTGTCTCTTCATTGACCTGTGGAATGTGGAAAACATTCTGTGGGGATGGCTACATTGCTGGAAACAGCAATTGGCAGCACAGAGGTAAATCTATCTGGGCTACTACCCTGTGGCAAGATATTGCTGTCTGGATAGAGAACCTGGCCATAAAAGTACATCATAGAATCATTAAGGTTGGAAAAGTCCTCCCAACATCATCTGGTCCAATTGTCCCCCTACCACCAATATTACCCACTAAACTATGTCCTTAAGTACCACATGAAACCTTTTTTTAAACACCCCCAGGGATGGTGATTCCACCACCTCCCTGGGTAACCCGTTCCAATGCACGACTACTCTTTCTGAGAAGAAATTTCTAACCTGAACTTTCCCGGTGCAACTTGAGGCCATTCCCTCTGGTCCTATCACTAGTTATCTGTGAGAAGAGGTTGACCCCCAGCTCTCCACAACTTTCTTTCAGGTAGTTGTAGAGAGCAATAACATCTGCCCTGAGCCACATCTTCTCCAAACTAAACAACCCCAGTTCCCTCAGCTGCTCCGCATCATGTAGATGCTCACATGCCCAAGAGCCGTGACATCATAGAACATCAGAATAAAGAACAGGTGGACTGAGCTTTGAAAATTGGTGTGGCTCAGGTGGACCTGGATTGGGGATGTGAGGGTAAGCTGTTTGTAGATTGATCAGCCCATGAAACATTAGGTCATCTGGGGAGAGATGCCACATATAGCCTGGCTCATGATCAAGGGGTGGACCTAACTATTGAAGCCATCACACAGTTCACCTATGAGTGTGAAACCTGTTTTGTAATCAAGTGAGACATGAGGGTTAAAGTCTCCCTGGAACAGGGAGTGGTGGCTAGGATTTCGATATTGTTGGGCCAGACAAATGAACTATATTAGACCACTCCCACAAACCCGCCAAGGCAAGCACTACATACTCACCATGGTAGAAGCAACTGCTGGGTAGCTGAAAACATACCTAGTGAACCATACCACTGCCCAAAACACCATCTTGGGCCTGGAAAGGTAAGTTTTGTGGCATCATGGTGCACCCGAGAGAACTGAATCAGACAGTGGGAGTCACTTCCGAAACAAACTTGTCACCTCCTGGGCCAAGAGTGTGAGAAACAAAGTTGTGATTTTTGCAGTAGAATATGTTTTTGAAGTAGAATGTGTTTTTGCAGTAGAAAACTAGCCTTGTGTATTCAAGGGTAGTTTTGTAGTCATAACAAAGGGGAATTTTAAGTAGGTAAGTGGACAGTAGAAGGCCCCACTCTTCCAAAATAAGGAGGAAGACTGAGAAAAACAGGACAAGCAGTGTAAGAAAAGTAAAAACAAAGATCACAGGCTCTCTAATGATGAGAAAAGGGGGAAAAAAAGGGGAAAAGGAAAAATTAAAGGGTTGATCAAATAAATTGTACATATATGGTATAAAAAGGCATCGAGTAGATTGTGAACCTGTAGTATTCAGCCAATAAAGAAACAAGGGAAGAATTAGGTGTCGGGTAATAGGGAATATAAGGTTATGATATACTTTTTACTGTGCACCCCTATTTGCAGGACGCCCACCATTGCAATTGCGAATAAAATAGATTCACAGAAAACCCTGTCTGAGAAAATTATTGAGGTACTTATTACAAGAGGCATGGCACTGAATGTGGGTATCACATCCCCTATCACCCACAATCTTCTGGAAAGGTTGAGAGATACAGAGGACTGTTGAAGACCATGTTATGAGAATTGAGTGCCAGGGTAAGAAACGAAGTTGTGTTTTTGTAGTAGAATGTGTTTTTGTAGTGGAAAATTCCACTAACCTTGCATATTCAAAAGTGATTGTGCAGGCATGACAGAGACATACTTTTGTACGAGGTGAGTGTGGAGTACTGATCTGTGGTTCCATAGCTCTGCAAGTGGTGCAGACAGAGATGGATGAAGCAAAAGGTAAAAGTGAGAAAGGAAGAGTCTTGGGGAAATCTGGTGTACGGTACTCCTGTGCACAGTAAAGTGTATGTACACATGCTGTGGATTAATCTGAACAAAGGAAACAATTAAAGAAACTTCACTATTTTGGCCAAAACACAGGTATGATGAAAATTCAGGCTTTAAATTTATATGTAAACCGTAAGACTCCTTTTTCAGAGGAGTCAAGTTATGCTCCCTATAATCCTAATATTCCACTGGTGGCAGCAGCAGCCGCTCCAGGAAGGGAGAGAGGGACTGCAATTAACACCATCCCTAGAGAAGGAGCACACTCTAGGCTCTGGCAAGAATTAGAGCAATGTAGAAGATATAATGAGTATTTTGCCTTCCTTGATACTAACAGGACTAACTAACACTGTATTTTCTTAGGGAGGTTCCAGTGGGACAAGGACAAATAGGTTATGTGTACTCACTCCCTTACCAGCAGAGAGGTTTAAGAGTTATCAGGAGTTTTAAGAAGGAAATTAAGTCTTTAATTGAGGAACCTAGAGGACTAGCAGAACAGTTATATCAGTTTCTAAGGTCTAATAAGGCTCTGGGAATGGGGGCTATGGTCAGTCTATGTTGCTTCATTTCCACTACTCCTTCACAGTCTCTCTCTCCCCTGCTCTGGCATGGGGTCCCTCCCTCGGGGTGCCATCCTTCCTGGGCTGGTCCTGTGTGGGTTCCTCCACAGGCAGTGGCTCTTTGGGAGTTGCTGCAGGTGTAGGTCTGTGCCTTTGGGTCCATCCATCAGGAGTGGGTTGCTCTGGCTTGGGACCTCCATGGGAGCAGATCCCCCCAGATCACCTGCTCCTGCATGGGCTCCTCTCCATGGGCTGCAGCATGGAGATCTGCTCTGCTGTGGTTCACCTTGGGCTGTGGGGGGGACAGCCTACCCCACCATGGGCCTCTCCATGGGCCGCAAGGGGGGCTTCAGCTCCGGCATGTAGAGCGCCTCCTCCTCCTCCTTCTTCACTGACCTTGCTGTCTGCAAGGCTGTTTCTCACTCCTTGCTCTCCCAGCTGCTGTTGTGCAGCAGTTTTTGTTGTTGTTGTTGTTTGTTTTCCCTTTTCTTGGGTGTGCTCTCACAGAGGCACAAACAATGTCGCTCATGGCTGGTCTCTGGGCAGAGGTGGGGCCCTTTGGAGACAGCTGAAACTGGCCCTTATCTAACATGGGGCAGCTTCTGTTGTAAAGGTTGTAAGGAGGACCTGGGCAACTACAGGTCTGTCAGCCTGACCTCAGTGCCAGGAAAGGTGATGGAACAAGTCATCTTGAATACAATCATGCAGTGTATGGGAGACAACCAGGGGATCAGGCCCAGTCAGGATGGGTTCATGAAAGGCAAGTCCTGCCTGACCAACCTCATCTCCTTCTATGACCGGGTGAGCCGCCTGGTGGATGAGGGATAAGGCTGTTGACATGGTCTACCTAAGCTTCAGCAAGGCCTTTGACATGGTCTCCCATAGTATTCTCCTGGAGAAGCTGGCAGCTTGGACAGGTACACCTTTTGCTAGGTTAAAAACTGGCTGTATAACCAGGCCCAGAGAGTAGTGGTGAACAGAGTTAAATCCAACTGGCGACCATTCACCAGTGGTGTTCCCCAGGGGTCGGTGTTGAGGCCCATCCTCTTTAATATCTTTTTTGATGATTTGGATGAGGGAATTGAGTGCACCCTAAGTAAATTTGCAGATGACACCAAGGTGTGGGGGGAAATATCGATCTGCTGGAGGATAGGAAGGCCCTTCAGAAGGACCTGGATAAGATGGGTTGATGGACAGAGGCCAGTGGGTTGAAGTTCAACATGGCTAAGTGCTTGCACTTTGGCCATAACACCACCATGCAACACTATAGGTTTGGGGCAGAGTGGCTCAAAAGCTGTGCAGAGGAAAAGGATCTGGGGGTACTGATTGATGCTTGCCTGAATATGAGCCAGCAGTGTGCCCAAGTGGTCAAGAAAGCCAAAACATCCTGTCTTGTATCAGGAATAGTGTAGCAAGCATGACCAGGGAGGTGATCCTCCCCCTGTACTCTGCTCTGTTGAGGCTGCACCTTGAGTACTGTTTTCGGTTTTGAGACCCTCACTGGAGGAAAGACATCGAGGCCCTGGAAAATGTCCAGAGAAGGGCTACGAAGCTGGTGAAGGGACTGGAACATAAGTCCTATGAGGAGCAGCTGAGGGAACTGGGCTTGTTTAGTTTGGAGAAGATGAGGCTCAGTGGAGACCTTATTGCTCTCTACAACTACCTGGGAGGAAGTTGTGGTGAGCTGGGGATCAGCCTCTTCTCACAGATAACTAGTGATAGGACCAGAGGGAATGGCCTCAAGTTGCACCAGGGAGGTTCAGGTTGGAAATTAGGAGACATTTCTTATCAGAAAGAGTAGTCAGGCATTGGAACAGGTTGCCCGGGGAAGTGGTGGAGTCACTGTGCCGGGGGGTTTTCAAGGAAAGCTTGGACCTGGTACTTAGGGACATGGTTTAGTGGGTGATATTGGTAGTATGGTGATGGTTGGACCAGATGATCATGAAGGTCTTTTCCAACCTTAATTATTCTATAATTCAAAGAGGGCAAACTGAGACTGATTTCAAAAATATTTGAAAGAAAACCAACATCTTACATGAGGTTGCCCAAGATCACACTTCCTGCGGATTTAGACTTTTGGGAAAAACTGACCTCATGTTTGCCTGGATGGGATTGGCTCAAGCAACTATTTGTTAGCATTCTAGCAATAATGGCATTGTGTATGTCATCCCCCATGATATCCGAAGAAAAATATTGCAGCCTAATGTTGGAAAACCTCAAGAGTGGGGGATGTGAGGAGGTGCAAAACTGACAATATTAGCTAGAAAACAAAGGGGGGGGGATTGTGAGAAACTAAGTTGTGTTTTTGCAGTAGATTTTTTTTTTTCAGTGGAAAATTCCACTAAGCTTACATATTCAAAAGTAATTTTGCAGGCATGACAGTGCTGTGGGAAGTATGTTAAGCAGTTACGGGGAAAGTTCCACTGCCCCAAAATAAGGAGGGTAGCTAAGAAAAAGAGGATGAGTAGTGCAAAATCAGTAAAAACAAAAAATCACAGGCCTTCTAGTCACAAGAGTAGAATGAAAAAGAAAGGAAAAGAAGAAATCAACGATTGGTCAAATAAATTAGTACATATATGGTTTAGTAATAATTGTCAAGTAGTTTGTGAACCCGTAGTACTCAGCCAATGAGGAAACAGGGGGAATCAAGTGTCAGGTAACAGGGAATAAAAAGTTATGATATACTTTCGCTGGGCGCTCTTGCTTGCATGATGTCCACCATTGCAACCATGAATAAAAACGCTACTTCACTGAGATCCTTGCCTGAACCTCTGTTATTGTCTACAGATTGTTTCTTACAATGGGACACAGAAACACTGGGCCATGAATTTACCAGAAGCCACTTGTCTAGTTAATACCAGAGGATCTGACAATCATCCTGGTCCTGCTGAAACAAAACCGCGACATACTGTGGGAGGAGGTAAATTCCCCGTTGTGCATGTAGGGAAGTGTCTGGGGAAGGCAGTGTGGGCTGCTCCTGCCTAAGGAAAAGTCAAATCCACTCACGGGATTGTCTTCACCCAAGGAATGAGGTACACCTGGTGGGTGATGCAAAAAGATGTGTTCCTCAAGGAGATTTAACCTTGGGAGAAAACTAAGCTGTAATCTAAGTTATGTGTTGTAGGAAGACACTGCAGAACCAACAACAGGTCAACTTTGCAAGGAACCAGGCAAGTGCAGCAACAACTGGAGCAAGGCTGGTGCTGGCATCCAGAAATCGTGCTCGGTCTGCCCTGAGTGACCACTTTGGCAGATGAAGCCTAAATCATAAACAGTTCTTATGGACGTTTTGGGAGAGGCCTATAGAACGAAAAGATGTACATATATATATCTATATAGACAGATAGATATATGCTAGAGAACAGGGAACAGTGGTGATGAGAATACCAATATACTAAAGTATGTGGAACCTGAGTGTGACAGAAATGTTATGGAATAAAGGGTGGAGGTTGTACTGGTTCTAGCTGGAATGGAGATTACTTTCCCTTCAGTGGCCCATACAGTGTTGTGCTCTGCACTAGTAGCTAGAGCATTGGTATCACACCAGTGTTTTGTCTGTTGCTGAGCAGTGCTGGCACAGCATCAAGACTCTCTCCAAACCACCCCCCCCCCCGCAAAGATAGTAGGCTGGGGGTGGGCAAGAGGTGATGAGGGGACATCACCAGGGCAGCTGACCTAAACCGACCAAAGGGATATTCCATACCATATGATATCACACTCAGCAATAAAAGGGGAAGGAGAGAGGGTGGCTCTCATTATGAACATTGGTAGTAGGGTAATGGTTGGACCAGATGATCTTGAAGGTTTTTTCCAACCTTAATAATTCTATGGTTCTATAGAGATGTCTGTCCTCCCAAACACCCACTATGCATATTGAGGCCCTGCTTTGCGGGACATGGCCAAACATCGCTCATTGATGAGAAGTAGGGAATAATTTTTTATATCTCACTGTGCTTCCATGCAGCTTTTGCTTGTGTTTTTTTTTTTTTTGGTTGGTTGGTTGCTTGCTTTTTTTTCCCTTTTTGTTTTCCCTTTAATTAAATTATCCTTATGTCAACCTGTGAGCCTTTTTTTTTTTTTTTTCTTTCCAGCATACTTTCTTCTCCCTCTCTTCCTCTGAGGAGGGAGAGCGAGAGAGCAGTTGTGGTGGAAGTTAGCTGCCCAGCAAGGTAAAACCAACACAGGCAGTCAAGCACATTCATTAGAAGACCCTAGATCTTGTTAGAGGAGGCTTCTAGAGCTTCCTCAGACCCATACTGTAGTGAATTCCCTTTCCAAAACCACCAGACACACTAGAGAGTCTCAGAGAACTGTCAGGTGTTCCCCAAGGCTCCTGGAACCTCGACTCCTGAATCATGGAACTATGGAATATCCCCAGTTGTTGGAGGGGACCCACAAAAATCACCACATCCAATTGCTGGCTCCACACAGGGCCACCCAACATCAAACCATATGGCTGAGAGCATTGTTCAAACGTTTCTTGAACTTCAACAGGCTTGGTGCCATGGCCACTTCTCTGAGGAGCCTGTGCCAGTGCCTGACCACCTTCTCAGTGAAGAACCTTTTCCCTATCCTAATTGGATAATCTCTCCCCTCCCCCCCTCTATTGCACCTTCCTAGGTCAAGGGCAGTTAAACACGCTCATTAGAAGACATTAGAAAAATCCTAGAACTCACTAGAGGCCTCTAGAGCTTCCTACATGCCACATTTTTGTAGGAGATAGGTTTGTCAAGAAGGACTTGCCTTTCTTAAACCCATGCTTACTGGGCCTGATCACCTGGTTGCCCTGTGTGTGCTGCATGATAGCACTCGAGATAATCTGCTCCATGAGCTTCCCCCACAACAAAGTCAGACTGACAGGCCTGTAGTTTCCTGGATTCTCCTTCCGGCCCTTCTACTAGATGGGCATCACATTTGCTAGCCGTAAAGTGGGTGATGGGAGACATCCCCTGATAGCCACAACTGCCGAGAAATGATGGAAAGAGGCATGGTGAGCACTTCCGCCAACTCCCTCAGTACCCCTTGGAGGATCCCATCTGGCCCCCATAGATTTGCATGTGTCTAAGTGGTTTAGCAGGCCACTAACCATTTCCTCGTGCATTATGAGGGCTTCACTCTCCTTCCTGTCCCTATCTACCAGCTCAGGGGGCTGGGTACCTGAAGAATAACTGGACTTGCTGCTAAAGACTGAGGCAAAGAAAGCCTTAAGTACCTCATTTCTTGTCACTATGTTTCCCCCCACATCTAATAAAGGACGGAGTTTCTCCTTAGTCCTCCTTCAAAAAAACTTTTTTATTGTCTTTAACAGCAGTAGCCAGACTGAGCTCCAGCTGGGCTTTGGCCCTTCTAATTTTCTCCCTGCACAGCCTCACAACATCTTTATAGTACTCCTGAGTGGCCTGCCCCTTCTTCCAAAGGTCTTTTTCTTCCTCAGCTCTAGCCACAGTTCTCTGTCCAAAGTCTGCTCTCTGGAAGTCCAGGGTGGCAGTTCTGCTAACCCCTCTCCTTACTTTTCCAAGAATAAAAAACTCTATTAATTCATAATCAGTATGCCCAAGGTGGCCTCCAGCCTTCACATCACCCACAAGTTCTCTGTTCACAAGCAAAAGATTGGGGCGGGGGGGGGAACCGTCCCTGGTTGGCTCTCTCACCATCTCTGTCAGGAAGTTATCTTCCACACACTCTAGAAACCTCGTAGACTCTTTTCTCTCTTCTGTGTTGTATTTCCAGCAGATATTTGTTAAGTTGAAGTCCCACATGAGCACAAAGGCTACAGATAAGAGATTTCTCCCTGCTGCTTATAGAATATTTCATCTGCTGCTTCAGCTTGGTTGGGCAGTCTATAACAGACTACCAGCTATGACATCTGCCTCATTGGTCTTCCCCCTAATTCTTATCCACAAGCACTCAATCCTGTCATAGCCATTTTTAAACTCTAGACAATCAAAACACTCCCTAATATACAGGGCTATCCCACCCCCTCTCCTTCTTAGCCTATCCCTTCCAAAGAATTTGTAGCCATCCAATGTAGCACCCCAGTTGTGCGAACCATCCCACCATGTTTCTGACATGGCAGCTACGTCAACATTTTCCTGCTGTACAATGGCTTCCAGGTCCTCCTGATTGTTGCCCATACTGTATGCATTGGTGTAGATGCACTTCAATTGTGCTAGTGACCCTGTCACGTTTGCTGGGCACCTCCAAGAAGAGTCTGTCTCTAACCCCTCCTCAGCCCTCTCTGGGGAATGAGTCTGCTGCTGCTGGGATTGATACTCCCATGCCTTCTCATTTCCTGGCTGGACAAACACAGGTACCTCAACCTCTCCCCACCTGCTCTGTGTTCCAGCCCCCACCATCTCCAAGATCTCTGATGACATCTCCCTTGTCCTGGGGACACCAGCTGCTCCCAGTCCACAGCTGTGGAGCTCCCATTGTGGGGCAGGTTGGGGAGATAATCCCCTTCCTGTCCCTGTCAGCTCCATTCTGGCTAGCAGAGACATGGGTGTAATAGGTTATTGCCATGGGGCACCATTCGGGCTGGAGGTAGTATGTTGCCCCACACAAGCCTCAGTCCTTCTCTCCTGAACTGCTCCCTGAATCACTGGTCTCAGCCTTGCCCAGCCTAGTGGAAGGGGGGGGGGAGGAGGGGAATGGTAAAATGGGGGGAGAGGGGGGCAGGAGCAGGGAAGGATGGAAAGCTTCAAACCTCCAACTGAAGGGTGCCCACTGCAGAAACACTTCTATCACCATGAGGCCTCTGGACCATTCTGGGTACAGCTTGCTCTCTGAATAGGCATCTTGTTTGATAACATTCGCAAATATTTATTGGAGATACTTTTCTCCTGTTTGCCAGCCCTGGACAGGAGCCTTGCTCAGTCATTGCCAAAATAAGTGCCAGGTTCATTATGTCTGAAGACTGAGGAAAGTCAGAGCTCACAATGGCCTTTGCCCAAACCAAGGTTGTTTGAAAGTCATTACCTGGCATCCTCCTAGAGCAGAGGGCCTTGAGAAAGATATGGCACCAAGGAGATATTTCCCAGACAAGGAGAAGGATAGGGCTAAATCTGAATATGTAGTTTCATCCTGAGGCCGGGGAGACTTATTAAAACCAGTCATCAGACCAATGGTCTCTACAGAAAGGCTGGGATTATCCCAGGGAGTGGCAGGGTACCACCACTCAGAGGTACAAATCATCTGTCAGTGGAACAAGGCAGCCCTGGGACAGGGCCTGGCACCAGAGATTAGGGAGTGTTTCTTCATTTGAGGAAACTTTCCAAACTGCACTGTTCCAGAGTTTGAACAAGGTGGCTTAATATCAAACATTGATCTAAAATGGAGTACGGGCATGAAACTGCCAATGTCCCTCTTTGAAAGATCAAAACAAAGGTATATTCCCACAAAAGGGAGTGGTGGAGAGAGATTAGAAGACAGTGATAAACCAAGGTTGGGGCATGTGATACCAGGAAAACCATGGGTTGGGTCAGGATATCAGGGCTGGCTCAGGCAAAGCTGATGTGGCAAGATCTGGCTGTGCCCTATAAATCCAGCCCCAGCCTTAGCATTGTATATTGACCCTGCCTGAAGGACTGAGTACCCTGTTGCAAAGAAGAAGCCATGAAGGAACAGATCTGTGTTGCATTCCTGGCTGTTTGTCTCCTCATGCTTGGAGGCACTAAGGCAGCTCCCCTGGTAGGAAAATTTGGAGGGACCGGGTGGTTCAGGATATATGGGGACCAGTCATGCCCCTGCAAGGGGACAATGAGAGGGAGGAGGTTGCCAAGGGACTGAGAACATCCTGGCTACAACCATAGTGGGTCCTAAGAGTGGGGGCACTAGGAGGATCTCATTCTCCCGGCTACCCACTAAGTATGAGGGGAGTGAGAAATAGAAATCTGACCCTATTTTCCCTCTGTCTTTGCCACTCACTCACTCCTGCTCCCCCATCCATCTTCCCCCACCCTCCCTCCTGCCACCCCAGTCATGGCAGGACCACAGCTATAGCCTCTGTATATTCCTTCCAGGACTCTAACAGCTTTAATGGGAACAGTGCTGGGAACGGCAGCTTCAACAACAAGGGTGAGTATGAAGGGATATGTGGCAGAATATGGAAGGGGAGAAAGAACATATCTCAGAAAACTGGAGTGATAAAACATGTATGTTCGGAGACAAATGGTTGACTGAGCCAGGAGACCTTGGGAAGAAGGTGGATTCCACAAATACCTAACATCAGGGCCCCAGGAGATGCACAGGATAATCCGTAAGCACCTATACACCTCTCTTTCTCTCTCTTCCTTGCAGAATGGCTTTGAGCCCCCAGTCATCTATGTGAGTATTGCAACAGACCACAGTGTCTATCGCATCAGAAACTAACAGGCAGTTGCCCTTTCTCTGTGCTCCCAAGGCTGGCTGTGGGGGAACAAAACCAGGAGCATCCTAGCCCTGAGGAGGCAGCCCTGGCCTGAGCCCTATCTGCTGCCTCAGGATGGATCTGGTTTGTGAAAGAGATGAGCGGACCTCTGGAACATCCCCTGTCCCAGTCCAACTGTTTTCCCCAGGGTCTACACCCCTCCCCCTCCCCGTCTTCTTCCCCTAAATGGTTGCACATAGACATAACTCTGCGCATGACCTGAGCTCTTTTCTCTGACCTGGCTTCATGGCCCTTAACAACCTGGGAGACATAGGGAGTGTATGAAAGGGATAGATTTTGTGGTGGGAGCAAAGTAGGATCCTCATAACACTCTGCTCTCTCATCTTTTCAGGATCCTGTGGGTGATGCAGGGGTAAGTGTTTCCACTCTCAAGCAGCCATTCTTCCATTACCATCCCACACAGAGATCTTGGGTTTTCTCTGCCATGTGGTACACAGGAGAAAGGGCACCAGGAGCCCCTTGGTAGCCCCACTCTAACAGTGTTCATCTTGCAGAACCATGGCAGCTTCAATTGGAATAGGGCTGGTGACCGCAGCTTCAATGACAATGGGGAAAGAATTGAGGCCCTCCCTGGGATAACTGAGGAGGGATTTGGGGGAGGTAACCCACAATGTATTCAGTTTCTCCTTTGCTTAGGGTAAGGCTTGGCCCCTAACCTCTTGCACACTCTTCAAGGACTGTGTCAGGACATTATTGAAAGTGTCACCACATGGAAACCCATTACTTCCCCTTGATCCTGTGCCACCAGTACTATGCCACTCCCCAGGAAGAGTAGTCTTTTCTTCACCATGAGATTTCCAAGCTGTCTCAACTTGGACTCATTGTCTTTCTGCCCTTCACTGAGCCCATCCAGGAAGAGTTGGTCTCTGTGCTCTCTCCAGTCCCCTTTGAAGAAGGGGAGGATAGGGCCTCTACCACTTCACTTTGTTGCTTGTGAGGATACAGGGAATTAGTAGGTGGTGGGAGCTGGGAGAACTGAAGTGGCACTAGTTTATAGGCAGTTCAGGCTGTGGGCAGGTATGGGTTCAATGAAAGATGGGTGATCCTGGAGATCCTGGAAGATGCCAGGAATTTGTTGGTAGTGTAAAATGAAAGAGACGGGTGTCCAAGATGTGGGAGTCCCAGAGAGATAGGAATGAGCTGGGAATTGTGAGACACTGGGCTGTAAGGTAAACTGGGTGACACTAGCACACGAGGAAACAGGAAGAAGGAGCACTGTGAGACATTACAAATTCATAGATACGTGAAGATGAGGAAACAACTAGACAACAGTGCAAAGCAGACCACTTAGGAAACACTGGAAAAGGGGAGTGAAATGATGGGGAGAATTGAGATGAAAGGGAAACACTGAGAGCAGGTTGTCACACGAGTATGGGAGGTTCTAAAGTGGATTGCAAGATGGGGAACATTGGGTAGCAGTGGAATGTGAAGGAGGGAGATCTGGGTTTGTAGGTATCAAAACTTTGGTGCAGCCTCTTCTGCATCCTCACCAGAATGGTGTCACCTCCTTGTCCTTGGAGCCCACACCAGTTCTGTGCTCTTTCCCTCGTCAGTACAAACAAGAAAGGAAAACTCCCTCACCTGACTCCATTAGCCTGCTCTTGCTAATGCATCCCACAGAATGCAGTGGATAGCTGATGAAAGAATACCAGCAGATATCTCAGGGCAGGTGCTGTGTATTGTCTGGAAAGGGCCATGTCCATCAGGGCTTGGGAATGCCTAGTCACTCACTCTGTGGCCTGCATTTCCGGGGGTTCCACCCCCAGCCACTCCTGCACCTCCTGGAGCCCTTAGAACTCACCTCTGTCTCTCTCTCTCTCTCCCCCTTCCTCTTTCTCTCCCCAACTTTCCACAGAATGGCTTCGAGCCCCCAGTCATCTATGTGAGTATTGCAACAGACCACAGCATCCATCTCATCAGGAACTAACAGGCAGTTGCCCTTTCCCTGTGTTCCCAAGGCTGGGTGTGGGGGAACAAAACCAGGAGCATCCTAGCCCTGAGGAGGCAGCCCTGGCCTGAGCCCTATTTTCTGCTTCAGGATGGATTGGGTTTGCAAAAGAGTTGAGCGGACCTCAGGAACATCTCCTGTCCTGGTCCAACTATTGTCCCAGGGTCTGGGAGGGGTAGGGAGTGTACAAAGAGGATAGATTTTGTGGTGGGAGCAAAGTAGGGTTCTCACAATGCTCTGCTCTCTTACCTTTTCAGGATGTTGTGGGTGCTGCAGGGGTGAGTATTTCCACTCTTAAGCAGCCCTTCCTCCCTTACCACACCACCCAGAGATCCTGGGTTGTCACTGCCATGCATTTCAGAAAGTCTTAGGATAAAGGGCACCAGTAGCCCCTTGGTAGCCCCACTATAACAGTGTTTGTTTTTCAGAACCCTGTCAGCTTTAATGATCAGTGACCACAGCTTCAGTGACAATGGGGTAAGTATATGCATTCTCATCTGTTTAATAATGCACTAGGAAATTACTAGCATTGTAAAATGAGAGGATGTGGCTTTGAAGGGAAAAAATGTTGGGTTGAAGCAAGGGAATATTCTCAACACTACACTCATATCTCCACCATCTCCATGGTTTCTCCTAGACTCTATTTTGATGATGTCTCCCTTGCCATTTGGCCTCCTACTTTCTCAGACTCCATCTGTTGCCTCTTCAGTGCGGAAGAAATTTAACTAATCTCATGATTGGTCCCATTTGATCTTCTTAATACATCCCAGCCACATTCCAGTGAATCATGGCTGCAAGGTGCCCCAAGGTTCTACAAAGGGGATCATCTTCATGGATGTTTTGAGGGATGGAAAGGGTGATCATTTTACAGCTAAAACCCCTCAATTTCCTGAAGAAACTTAACTGCATACAATGTTTTCAGCACTGACACACGTCTTTCTCCCTTGCAGAACAGATTTGAGGCACCAGTCACCTTTGTAAGCACTGGGGAAAAAAAAAAAAAAAAGAAAAAAAAAAGAATATCACCAATTCTTTTCATCTTCTTCCCTGAATTACAGGACTCCTGAATAATTTCCCTCCAAATTCAATCTACGGTCCCAGTTTTGCCCTGTTCCTGAAGAGTTTTGCTTAAGAATAAAGAGATCCCATTATTGCTGGTGCAAAGCAAATAAACCTGGATCTTACACCACTGTGTTCTGGACCTTTTTTTATGTGTGTATGTGTGGCTTTTTCAGACACCAGTCCTCCTCCAGAATCCCCAGTCGATTCTCTTGCAACCAAGCTGGTCCCAAACTGCTGCAGATTGCTAAGTAACCTGGGTCAGAGCAGTTAATTATAATAACAGTTGGAGACCATGCTGTCACCCAAGGCATCTCAGGGTTTCCCTGCTGCCCTTTGGGAATATCTTTTCTTTCTGCCTCAGCTGGATTTCACCTGTCCCAGTCTATGCCTGTCATCTATGCCAGAGGGTTGGATTGATACCAAAGGCAGTGTAACAGTATGTTGAGTCGAGTCCCAAGGGCCGTTGTGCCATATCGAGTTGAGTCAAGTTGCGAGGATAGTTGGGCAAGTCGAGTCAAGTCATGAGGGCTGTCGGGTGGAGTCACGTCAAGTCGAGGCGAGTTGCAAGGGCCTTCTGACCAAGTCGAGCCAAGTGGCAAGGGCTGTCAGGCTGAGTAGAGTTGAGTTGCTAGGGCTGTCGGGCTGAGTCAAGTCAGCTGCGAGGGCTGTCAGGCTGTGCCGAGTCGAGTTGTGAGGGCTGTTGGGCTGAGTCCAGTCAAATCAGAAGAGCCGTCAGGCCGAGTCGAGTTGAGTTGAGATGGCTGTCAGGATGAGAGGATTCGAGTCGTGAGGGCCATCTTACCGAGTCAAACCGAGTCGCGAGGGCTGTCGGGATGATTCCTGTCAAGTTGTGAGGGCTGTTGGGACAAGGCAAGTCGAGTCGAGTCGAGTCACAAGAGCCGTCAGGCAGAGTCGAGTCGAGTTGCGAGGGCCAGCGGGCCAAGTCGAGGTGATTTGTGAGAGCTGTCAGGCCAAGTTGGGCTGAGTCGAATCACAAGAGACTTAGGGCTGAGTCGAATCAAGTTGCAAGAGGTGAGCCAAGTTGTGATGGCATTCAAGATGAGTTGAGTTGAGTCAAATCACAAGAGTCATTTTTCTGAGTCCAGTTGAATCATGAGGGCCATCGGGCTAAGTTGCATTAAGTTGAGAGGGCTGTCAAGACAAGTCAAGTTGAGTCACAAGGGCCATTGGGCCTAGTCAAGTCAAGTCGCAAGGGCCATTGGGCCAAGCCAAGTTGAGTTGAGTCGTGAGGGTTGTTGGGTTGAGTCTTGTCGATTCGCTAGGGCTGTAGGGCCAGGTCACATCTATTCGTGAGGGCCATCAGGCTGAGTTGAGTCGCAAGGGCCGTTGGGCTGAGTCAAGTTGAGTTGAGTCGAGAGAGCTGTCAAGCCAAGTCGAGTAGAGTCACGAGGGCCATCGGGCTGAGTCTTGTCGAGACAAGTTGCAAGGGCCTTCAGGATGAGTCGAGTCAATTCATCAGAGCCATCATGCTGAGCTGAGTCGCAAGGGCCGTTGTGCCAAGTTGAGACAAGTTGAGTCAAGTCACGAGGTTAGTTGGGCTGAATTGAGTCTAGCCATGGGGACCATATGGCTGAGTCGAGTTGAATTGATTTGTGATGGCTATCAGGCTGAGCCAAGTTGAGCTGCGTGGGCCATCGGGCTGAGCCGAGTCGAACTGTGGGGGCTGTCGGGCCAAATCGAGTTGAGCCACAAGGGCCGTTGAGCTGAGTCAAGTCGAGTCTCAAAGGCCTTCTGGCTGAATTGAGCCAAGTTGTGAGTGCCATTGGGCTGAGTCAAGTCAAGTTGCAGGGGCTTTCTGGCCAAGTCAATCCAGGTCGAGAGGGCCTTTGGGATGAGGCAAGGTGAGTGGTGAGGGCAGTCAGGCTGAGTTGAGTTGAGTTGCGAGGGCTGTGTTTGGATGAGTCAAGTCAAGTCACAAGAGCTGTTGTTCCGAGTTGAATTGAATCGAGTCAAGTCATGAGGATAGTTGGGCAAGTCAAGTCGAGTTGAGTGTGACATCGGACTGAGTTGAGCTGAGTCACAAGGGCCTTCTGGCCAAGTCAAGCTAATTCACAGAATCACGGAATTGTAGGGGTTGGAAGAGACCTCGAGAGATCATCGGGTCCAACCCCCCTGCCAAAGCAGGTTCCTTAGAGCAGGCTGCCCAGGTAGGCGTCCAGACAGGCTTGAATATCTCCGGAGGAGACTCCACAACCTCCCTGGACAGCCTGTTCCAGTGCTCTGTCACCCTCACTGTGAAGAAGTTCTTTCGCATGTTGGTGCGGAACTTCCAGTGCTCCATCTTGTGGCCATTACCCCTTGTCCTGTCCCCACAAACCACTGAAAAGAGGTTGGCCAAATCCCTTTGTCTCCCACACTTCAGGTATTTATAAACATTGATAAGATCCCCTCTCAGTCTTCTTTTCTCCAGGCTGAACAGACCCGGGTCTCTCAGCTTTTCCTCATAGGGAAGATGCTCCAGGCCCCATATCATCTTTGTGGCCCTTCGCTGGACTCTTTCCAGGAGATCCCTGTCTTTTTTGTACCGGGGAGCCCAGAACTGGACACAGTACTCCAGGTGAGGCCTGACCAGGGCAGAGTAGAGGGGGAGGATCACCTCCCTTGATCTGCTGGCCACGCTCCTTTTAATGCACGCCAGGATCCTATTGGCCTTCTTGGCCACCAGGGCGCACTGCTGGCTCATGGTCAACCTGTCGTCCACCAGGACCCCCAGGTCCTTCTCCTCAGAGCTCCGCTCCAGCAGGTCGCCCCCCAGCCTGTACTGATACATGCGGTTGTTCCTTCCCAGGTGCAGGACTCTACACTTGCTCTTATTAAACCTCATTTGGTTTCTTCCTGCCCATCTCTCCAGCCTGTCCAGGTCTCACTGAATGGCAGCACAGCTTTCTGGTGTGTCAGCCACTCCTCCCAGCTTTGTGTCATCGGCATACTTGCTGAGGGTGGACACTATTCCCTCATCAAGGTCGTTGATGAAGATGTTGAACAGAACCAGACCCAGCACCAACCCCTGGGGAACACCGCTAATCACAGGTCTCCAGCTGGACTCTGCGCCACCGATCAGCACCCTCTGAGCTCGGCCAGTCAGCCAGTTCTCAACCTACCTTACTGTCCACTTATCTATCCCACACTTTCTCAGCTTTGCTAGCAGGATGTCGTGGGAGACAGTATCAAAAGCCTTGCTAAAATCAACGTAGATGACATTCACTGCTCTCCCCCAATCACCAGCTGGTGATGCCATCATAGAAGGCAACGAGGTTGGTCGAGCATGACTTCCCCTTGGTGAATCCATGCTGACTACTCCTCATAACATTCTTCTCTTTCAATTGCTTGGAGATGGCATCCAGAACAAGCTGTTCCAACACCTTTCCAGGGACAGAGGTGAGACTGACTGGCCTGTAGTTTCCCAGATCCTCCTTCTTGAAGACCAGAGTGACATTGGCTATCCTCCAGTCTTCATGCACCTCTCCTGTTCTCCAGGACCTTTCAAAGATGATAGAGAGCGGTTCGGTGATCACCTCTGCCAACTCCCTTAGCACATGTGGATGCATCCGATCGGGGCCCATGGATTTGTGTGCATTGATCCCACTCAGATGCTCCCGAACCACTCCCTCGTCAACCAAGGGGGAGCTCTCCATTTCCCAGACCCTTTCTCCTCCCTCCAGGGTCCAGGGGTCCCGGGGGGTAGTCCCTGAAGCAAAAATTGAAGCAAAGAAAGCATTCAGTATCTCCGCATTCTCAGTGTCCCCCATTAGCAGGACACCCCCCTCGTTCAGCAAGGGACCCACATTATCCCTAGTCTTCCTTTTACTGTTTACATACCTTAAAAAAAAATAAAATTCTTATTATCCTTTATCTCTTTTGCAAGCTTCATCTCTAGGTGGGCTTTAGCCTTCCTTGTCGCATCCCTGCAGGCCCTGACAACACTCCTATACTCCTCCCAAGGGGACAGGCCCTTTTTCCACATTTCGTAGACCTTCCTCTCCCTTTTGATCTTGTCAATGAGCTCCTTGCTCATTCACACAGGTTTCCTGCCCCACTTCCCTGGTTTCCTACTCTTAGGGATGCACCGATCCTGAGCTTGGAAGAAGTGCTGTTTAAATGTTGCCCAGCTCTCACAAGCACCCTTGCCTTCTAGTAATCTAGCCCATGAGACACCCACAAGCAGGTCCCAGAAGAGGTTGAAGTTGGCTCTCCGAAAGTCCAGGGTAGCAATCCTGCTTTTTGCCTTACTTCTTCCACCAAGTTCCATCTTGAACTCTACCATCTCATGGTTGCTGCATCCCAAGCTGCCCCCAACCTTCACATCCCTAACAAACCCATCCCTGTTAGTAAGGACAAGGTCCAGAAGCACCCCCCGCCTCGTCGGCTCCTCCACCACCTGCATCAGAAAATTATCTTCAACGCATTGTATGAACCGTTTGGACTGTGCGTGCCTGGCTGAGCTGCTTACCCAACAGATGTCTGGATAATTGAAGTCCCCCATGAGAACCAGTGCCCGGGATCGTGAGACTACTACCAGCTGCTTGTAGAAGGCCTCATCAACTTCCTCCTCCTGATCTGGTGACCTGTAGTACACCCCCACAACAGTGTCTCCCATACCATCCCACCCCTTAATTCTCACCCACAAGCTCTCCACTTGTCCTTCACCATCCCCCAGCTGGAGCTGGGTAAACTCTAATTGCTTCTTCACAGATAGGGCAACCCCACCCCCTTGCTTCCCCATCCTGTCTTTCCTAAAAAGGACATAGCCTTCCATGACAGCGTTCCAGTCATGCGAGCTGTCCCACCACGTCTCTGTGATCGCAATGAGATCGTGGCCCTGCGACCAAACACAGATCTCGAGCTCCACCTGTTTATTTCACGCATTGGTATACAGGCACTTTAGGGAAGCAGCAGATGCAGTTACCCCTGGAGGGATGCAAGAAGAAGATTCCAGACAGGGTATCGGGATCATTACCTTCTCTGAGGAGCCCTTGGACGATCCTATGGGACAACTCAGAGGTTTTTCCCTACTATCTTCAATAGTGACAGCAGTGACAACTTCCCCCAGCCCTTCTCTGTCACTTCTAACCCCCCTCCCTTCCCCCATCAAACCTAGTTTAAAGCCCTGGTAATCAGCCCAGAGAGCTTGCTCCCCAACACACTTGTGCCCCACTTGCTAAGATGGAGTCGGTCAGCAGCCCACATACCCAGCTTCTCAAAGGGCTACCCAAGATCAAAATACCCAAAGCCTTGGTCCAGACACCGCCCCCTCAGCCAGTCGTTCACCTGTCCCGTTCTCCTCCTTCTTTCTGGGTCCCAGTCACCCAGCGGGATGACAGAGGAGAACACTACCTGCACCCCTGATCCCTTCAACAACCTTCCCAGGGATGCAAAGTCCTTTTTAATATTACTCATTTTTCTTGTCACAGCTTCCCAGGATCCAGCCTGAATGACTATAAGAGGATAGTAGCCTTCTGGTTTAATGAGCTGTGGCAGAGCCTTCCTAACATCTCTGACATGCGCTCCAGGAAGACAAAATACCTCTCTGGAGAGGTTATCCGGGCGACAAATGGGAGCCTCAGTGCCCCCCATCAAGGAGTTTCTGCTCACTAAGACTCTCCGCCCTTTTTTTGTGGCACTGGTTTTGATGCAGTGCCCCATCCGGCCCCGCTCCATATGCTAAGGCCACGAGGGCCATCAGGCTGAGTTGAGTTGAGTTGAGTCACAAGGGCCACTGTGCCACAACAAGTTGAGTCGAGTCATGAGGGTTGTTGGGCTGAGTCACGTCGATTTGCTAGGGCTGTATGGCTGGGTCATGTCTATTCGCGAGGGCCTTCAGGCCGAGTCGAGTCACAGGAACCTATCACTCCCCCATTTATTTTCTCTGATAATGCACAACATATTTACCTTTTCTTGTCAGTCTTGCGCTTGATGGCACTCCTCCTGCAAGGTAAGGGTCCATCTCTCCTGGCCTCAGAGTGAGGCCCCAGGCACTTCCTACAGACAGGGACCTGGTGGGCTGCCTCAAACTTTCTGAATTGAAGCCTACACCCTAGCAGGGAGAGCTGCTCCATAACCTGCTGCTGGTTACTGGTGTGTCACTCTCATAGCAGAATGCACCAAGGACCTGATGCACCTGTGGACACCATTCTTTGACACCTTACGCACAAGCTACATCATCCAATGATGGCAGTAACACCGCTGCCAGCTGTTGCGGCTCTAGGTCAGGCCTCAGCCAAGCACTGGATAAAGGGGTGCTTGACCCTCTCAACTCAGGGGGCAGCTGCAACAGAGGCTCCCAGCACTCGAGGTAAAGGGCAGTTAAGCATGCTCATTAGAAGACCCTAGAGCTCCTCAGTGGCCTCTAAAACTCCCCCAGTCCCACAGTATCCTGGTTGGGGAACCTACCTAGGGGAACCTACCTTTGTGCTCACTCACCAGGAAAAGGAGGTAGCCCTCCCTCCCAGGGGGCCAATGGGCATTTCCCACAGCTCCTGAACCTCAAACCCAGAAGGTTCTCGGGCTTTGCAAAGCACAGCCAGGGAGTGCTGCACAAACTGCTGTGCCTGTCAGCTCTTTCTGGGAGTAGCACTCAGAGCCATACTCTAGAACAGTCCCTTATAAAGGTTTCTCCATAGCACCAGCTAGTAGAGGTGTTTTTGACCCTCCCTAATCAGGGGCAGCTGCAAACAGGGGCCGGCAACACCCTAGGACAAGGGCAGTTAAGCATGCTCAATAGAGGTCCTTAGAGGCTTTTAGAGCTTGCTCAGTTCCACAGCCTACTGGAAGGCCTTATCTTTGTCCTTGCCTAACAGAGGAAAGCACCCTCAGCTTTCTCAGAGGCCTGCCAGGCATTCCCCAAGGCTCCTGGACATCAACTGTAGAAGGATTCTCAAGTATCAAAAAGAGAGCCTAAGACTGCTGTGCAAATCGATGCCTGTGTTGGTTGCTTCTGAGAGCCGCACTCTGGGAGAAGTGCTTGGATTGCTCTCTGATGCTTGGCTGGAGTCTTCTTGGCTGAAGATACATAACATATGTGTTTGAAGAACTGATTGGACTATGGCATTGTGGAATAATTGCTGGAGGTGTCTCATTGAGGCTAAACATTTGTCCACGTCTTAAGGGAAGGTTCAGTGTTGAGGAAACACTGCTTACAGTGCATTACTGCTATAACTTTGGGCCTTTTCTATGTCTCTAACAATGGCAAAATTTCTGGACTGTGCATAATTGATCCACCAGCTGTTGTCAATAGCTCTCATTTCCTCTAGATGGCTCCCTGGGCATGCAGAACTCCAAAGGCATATTCAGAATTTGTATTGACGTTGAAGGTCTGCCCTTCTGCTAATTCCAAGGCCCCAGTCAAGACAATTCAGCTGAGGTATTATGGGGTAGTGACTTTGCTTCTACCATGTCCCGGAGGCTCGCTTTCTCCTATCCTGCTTCACGCTGTTCATTTTTCATTAAACTGCTACCATCCATTAAAGGAAAACAAACTGTTGTTACTTAAGAAATTCATGTAGCTATTATTTCACATTAGTAGAGTAAATTTAGTGAAGCCTTAGGCCACAGGATGAGCTGTGGGTCACCTGTTGTTGCGGTTGTTATTATTATTATCCTTTCTTTTCTGTCCCAATAAACTGTCTCTATCTCAACCCACACGCTTTTATTTTATTTATTTTTTTCAACTCTCTTTCCCTGTCCTGTGGGGAGTGGGGAGGAAGGGAGGAGGGAGGAAGGGAGGGTGAGCGAATGGCTGAGTGGTCTTTAGCTGCCGGCTGGGTTAAACCACTACAACCTGTAAGCATATGAACACTGTTTTTATCTCTGTTTGTAAATTCAGCATGGGTTTAAACTCATTTTCTAGTCCAGATTTTTTTTTTTTCTCCAGTTGTTGTTTTTCATCCTTTGAGACAAAATGAATCTCAAAAGTAAAGCCAGCGCAGAATCCCTTTGTCATTCTAATTTTGAGATAGATGAGTTGTAAATTTGCCCACTTGACCGTACTGAGGACAGGATTTACTAATTTGTGTTCATAGAATGTTTTTCCCTTGGAAGTTGAAGAGGTTCATGGGAAATCTCTGGGCCTGAGAAAGTCTTTTACACAAGTAGTGAAAAAATACTCACAGTTGCAATATTTAATGACCTAGGCTATCTCCCAGGTCTAGAATTTCTTATTTTAACAAGGTTTTCAATTTTAATAACAGCATTTTTCTGGTTATCAGAGATCACAGAATATTAGAGATTGGAAGGGGCTTTGAAAGATCATCTAGTCCAGTCCTCCTGCCAGAGCAGGAACACCTAATTCACATCATAGGAATGCATTCAGGTGGGTTTTGAGTGTCTCCAGAGAAGGAGACTCCACAACCCCCCTGGGCAGCCTGTTCCAGTGTTCTGTCACCCTCACCTTAAAAATAAATAAATAAATAAATAAATAAATTATCTCATATTTAAACGGAACCTCCTATGTTCCAGCTTGCACCCATTGCCCCTTGTCCTATCATTGGATGTCACTGAGAAGAGCCTGACTCCATCTTCCTGACACTCACCCTTTACATATTTGTAAACATTAATGAGGTCACCCCTCAGTCTCCTCTTCTCCAAGCTAAAGAGACCCAGCTCCCTCAGCCTTTCCTCATAAGGGAGATGCTCCACTCCCTTAATCATCCTCATGGCTCTGCGCTGGACTCTCTCAAGCAGTTCCCTGTCCTTCTTGAACTGAGGGGCACAGAACTGGACACAATATTCCAGATGTGGTCTCACCAGGGCAGAGTAGAGGGGGAGGAGAACCTCTCTTGACCTACTAACCACACACCTTCTGATACACCCCAGGATGCCATTGACCTTGTTGGTCACAAGGGCACAGTGCTGACTCACAGTCATCCCGCTGTCCACTAGGACCCCCAGGTCCTTCTCCCCTTCACTGCTCTCCAGCAGGGCAGTCCCCAACTTGTAGTGGTATCTGGGGTTGTTCTTGCCCAGATGCAGGACTCTACATTTCCCTCATTACAATTCTTTAAATTTCTCCCAACTCAATTTTCCAAGCTGTGGAGGTGCAACTGGATGGCAGCACAGCCTTCTGGCGTGTCAGCCACTCCTCACAGTTTAGTGCCATCAGCAAACTTGCTGACGGTGCACTCCATTCTCTCATCCAATACGTTGATGAATATCTTGGACAACACTGGTCCCAGTACCGACCCTTAAGGGACTCCACTAGATACAGGACTCCAGCTCAACTCCGTCCCATTGACCACAACCCTCTGGCTTCTTCTCTTCAGCCAGTTTACAGTCCACCTCACTACCCGATCATCTAGAAGACACTTCCTCAGTTTAGCTGCGAGGATGTTGTGGGAGATGGTGTCAAAGGCTTTACTGAAATCAAGCTACACCATGTCCACTGCCTTTCCATCATCTATCCACCTGGTTACTCATAAAAGGCTATCAGATTGGTCAAGCACGACATCCCCTTGGTGAAGCCATGTTGACTGCCCCTAATGACCCTTTTATCTTTGATATGACTAGAGACAATGCCAAGGATAAGTTGTTCCATTACCTTTCCAGGGATGGAGGTGAGGCTGACTGGTCCATAGTTACCCGGGTCCTCCTTCTTGCCCTTTTTGAAGACTGGAGTGACAGTATATAGTTATTCTATGTATTAATAAATTTGTGGTATTAAAATCTAACCCAGATCTCTTCTGTAATGGCTAGTTCATCTGACTGAAACAGGAAGAGCAGAAATGATTCCTGTCTCTAGATATAAATTATATATACCATTATGATAGTGGATAGTGCAGCCATTCAGAGGGACCTCATCAAACTGGAGAAATGACACAAGCCTCATTAAGGCACATACAAAGTACTACACCTATGTCTTTATTCTAACTGAATTCTGTGCAGCAATATATGCTGGAAGCTGACTGGGTAGAATGCAACTTTGCAAAAAATGAGCTGGCGACCTTAGAGATTCAGAAATACCTTCTTGTGGAGAAGAAGAGCAAAGACATACTGGAGCTGCATTAGCAACAGCATAGTCAGAAAGTCACGGGAAGTGTTTATTCCTCTCCTTTCCACACTTGTAAAACTATGTCTGGAGTATTGAATTAAGTTTTGGGCTCCAAGTTGAAAGAATCGTTGACGCACTAGAGCAAGTCCAACAGCATCCAACTGAGATGGTCAGGGGACTGGAGAATATGGCATATAGAGAGAAGCTGCCAATGTAGCTTCCATGTTTCTTATTTGTTCTCCCATGTAACATTTAATCTATGTCTAATTTCTATTACATATAACAGCTAAAATTCCAGACATTGATCAGCTTTGAATGATGTCATACCAGAAGTAATTTCCTAGCTAATAATCACTAGTTTGGCTTTAGCTCTCATACGTGATCTAATTACAACCTTGCCAAGATAAATGAGACCAAAAGGTACTTTTCTGCTTCTCATGAACAATATGTGATATGCAGAAGTGTTATACTCCCCACTGTGCTTCTCTGACTAAGATTATTATTCAGTAACGGTCTGCAGAAGCAGATGGACATAATTTTTAGTCATTTTGCCTCATGGTCTACTGTACTGTCTTAAAACATAGCTGAAAATGGATTTGTGTTTTGATACAAAAGCTGGCTGGAAAAAATCAAAATCTTCAAAAAAATTCAAATTTTATCGATTGTATATTATATTTAAAACCTCTGTGGAAGTTCTCTCTTATGTTGAAAAGTGTAGTTTTTGTGCTGAAAATATTGTGGTACATTTGGCTAGCCTATTTATTTTATTTTATTATTTTTTTTTGAAGTATTATCCAACTGGCCACATTATGTTGTATTACTATAAAAGCATTTCAGGTAGCCAATCAATTCTGATAAATCTATATGAAATAGATTATTTATATTCTCTTTGTTTATTCAGAGAGCCATTTCCTTCCATTAACAACTGAAACATCTTTTTTGCTAGTTTTCATCTCTATTTGTCCTTCAAAGCCTGAAAATGGCAATGAGAGCCCTTGGAGAAAGTGAGGACATGCACTCTTTCACACTACCAGACTTTTATATATATGAGAGGTCTTTTCCATTCTATGTCTCTTCAAAGAAAACCTCTTTTCCACCATAGTTTATGTGTAAGTTTGTATTAAAAATGTTCAGAATAGCTCAACCAACATTGCTTTCATACTGCCTCTTGTCTGTGTGACTCCTGCTGAAAGAAACTTTCATCCTACTTGACAAGGGAGACTAAATTAGATAAAAATGTAGCTGAAGGATTCAAATGGGGTGGATAAAACGGCTCTTTCTGTTGGAGCTCTGCTCCATTGCTAAAGAGACTCTCACTTCAGCTGACCAAGCTTGTCCTGTTTTATGGAGGCAGGGTGAGGAATATGTATATTAGTTTGCTGTGAATGGTTTACATGGGACTTCAGATCTAGGCCAAGAATCCAAATGATAGTGTTAAATTTGATATAGACTAAAACAAATCAGAGATGGAAGAAAATCTTAAAAAATTAGGATTCTCAGCCTTTGGTTCCAAAGTTACAGGATTGTTCTCTACTGTATACTTCCTATTAATCATTTCTAATACTACTGACTACTATTTGTTAACTTGCAAGAATTTCTGGTAGTGAATAAAATTGCCATTGTTTCTTCATCTCTCCCAAATCCCAAAAGGTGGTGGTTACAACTATGCTCTTTTCCAAGGGAAAAAATAATAATAATAAAAAATATTCCTATAACGTTCAGAGCTCAGTTTTATCTGTTGTCTATTAAATGTCTTCAATTACTCAGAAATACCACAGTAGTCTGTAACATTTTGCAAATGCCTTCTGTGTGCTGAATACATCCTGCTCTCATATCCCTCCCAGTGAATGCAAACACTAACATTTCCCACTTCAGTCTCTGTGAAATTAAAACAGTTTGTAAAGTAGTTGGTTAGGAAAAAGATAGTGGTCATATTTTAGGGCTGCAGTAAATTTAGTTTTTAAGTTGGTGCCCATTTACTTTATAAAGTCGTATACGTCAGTGGTCATTGAAGAAATTGACATTTAACAATATTATTTCTTCTTGGAAAACATACAAAGTTCCTATGCAGGCAAAGACTTTGGTGATTTTTACTGACTATTGCACAATTGATATGGTACTATTCAATCATATCGTGCAGAATGACTTTGTTTGCCTTATGAGAAAAGATAGTAACTCATCTTCCGTCTACTTGAATGATTTGTGACTAGTGTGTATTTCTACATCAGGTTTGATAAATTGACAAATACTGTTCCTAGAAGAAATTGCATATCCTCACTCACAGCTTTGAGCCATCAGAAAGGAGTCACACTTTGCAAAAAGTAGCTTAAAAGGCTTAAAAAGTAACTGTCGAGAGATATTTTTCTTGACTGGGAAAGAGGTTGGGAGGTATGTTGCTGGTCAAAGCCCTCTCTCTCTCTGCATGATTTTTATTTTTTTTCCTTTTCTTCCTCTGTGTGTGTGTATGTATTTTCATTTATGAAAAGTTGACTTCTGGTGTGTTCATCTGTCACTGGTTCCAAGGTGCTCTATTTCTTCCCACAATCTGTCTTATTTGGTATTTTCTTTAGTTGCTGCCAGTAACAAGCCATATATCTGGACCTGTGTGACTTTCATGGTTCTACCAACATCTTCCTTGCTGTTTTCCTGCTATGCCATGACAATTTGGGGAGGCTTTTGTCTTAGGTCTATAGGACTAAGGCCAACACACCTTCTGCTAACTAATATCCCTTCCTTTGGAGATCTTGTTAATTGTGAAAGGCATCACCTCGAGTAATGTGTGCAGTTCTGGGCACCACAGTACAAAAAGAATGTGAAACTGTTGGAGAGTGTCCAGAGGAGGGCTATGAAGATGGTAAAGGGCCTAGAGGGGAAGACATATGAGGAGTGGCTGAGGTCACTTGGCCTGTTCAGCCTGGAAAAGAGACCTCATCACGGTCTACAGCTTCCTCACATGGGAGAGTGAAAGGGAAGGCGCCGATCTATTCTCCTTAGTGACCAGTGATAGAACCTGTGGGAATGGTGTCAAGCTGCGGCAAGGAAGGTTCAGGCTAGACATAAGGAAGAGGTTCTTCACTGAAAGGGTGGTCGCACACTGGAATAGGCTCCCCAGGGAAGTAGTCACTGCACCAAGCCTGTCAGAGTTTAAGAAGCGTTTGGACTGTGCGCTTAGTCACATGGTCTGAATTTTTGTGTAGACCTGTGTGATGCCAGGAGTTGGACTCGATGATCCATGTGGGTCCCTTCCGACTCGAGATATTCTATGATTCTATGATTCTATTGAGATGGAGAAGTAGCTAAGGGCAGAGTTACATTAAACATGATTTTTATATAAAAGTTAAAAGGAACACATTAGAAGGAATATAAAGAAATTGCAAAAATATGTCAGAAGCAATGGTATTACATCTATACCTGTTGTGCTTTTTAATAGATGAGAATAGTTGTGAAACCAGACTAATTGGACAAGGGAGGAAAGACTAAAAAAGAAAGCATGTGCCTACTGATACAAAACCAAATTAAATCTGGAAAAGCCTTCCACTGTTTTACTGAATTTGATTTAGGTCTTAAGATATAAAACCGAGCCTGCAAATCGAGAGATGATTGTAAATGTGTTGTGGTGTAGAATGACAGTCCTTCTTGTAATTTGTCTGGTTTTAGAGTGTCTGAAAGACAATGGACTACTAAACTAGTAAAATTAAAAAAAAAAAAAAATTCCACTGAAGTTCCAAAATACAAATTATTTTCCTTCCCTTCCCTTTCCTTCCCTTTCCTAGAATCTAGAATTGTAAAAAACTTGGAAAGATTAACAACAGTAATCTCGAAACAACAAATGCAGATGCCTGGAACTCTGAATTTCAATACAGTTAGTAATCTGTGTCTGTATTTGCGTAAGTCTGTATTGGTTAACTCTTTATTATATAATAATATATACTAGCTCCCTTAAGATTGACAACTCAGCAAACAAAGCACCAATAACAGAAAAAGGTGATGTTAACTCCTTAATTAAGATTTTGTAACTCACTGTAATAAATAGGGAGGTGAGAACAGGTAATTTTTAGGAACTTCCTAAGTAATTTGTAAGAGCTTTAAAAATGCTATATAAAACACAGTTTTGACCATATGCAGCTGTCTGAAATTACTAAGAAAGGGAAAGGAGGCTTTTAGGTATTATTACACAGGTCTGACTACAGCAGAATTCTGTGGTATAATCCCCCTCATGCCAATACTGCAGTGCAACTCCACTGGTTGTAATAAATTTAATCTTGATGTCAGTGAGAGGAAAATCAGGCCCATTGTTAGGAGTACTTGCCCCATAAAGCAAAACACTTTGGTGCTGATTTGAAAAGGTTGCTGGAATAATTCAATATTTTTGATGTTGCAATCTGCATATCCTCTAAAACAAAGGAATCATTTAGTGTTAAACTGTTTTTATAGTAGGGTCTTCAAAATAATGAGACAATCTTTCTCATGTCAGTCAAATAATTACTGCAGAAACATGTGTGGTAATATCCCTTAAAAGTTACCATCCTTGCTGCACAACTAGAAAACTAGATCCTCTGTGTTCCTCATTATTTCAGTACAAAGGAGGTAAGATCTGGAGCTGAATGCAAGGCTTCCTCAACAATAGGCAAAATAGTTCTCCTTGTATTTAATGGTTGAGATCACTCATTCCATAGAAGAAAAGAAGTTAGAGGAGAGGGGAATGATTTGGAGATTTGTAGGGCAAATGAGCAATGAGAAAGACAGTGACAGGTGTCCTATAGCAGCCACATAAATCCGTCCCGTAGCAGTAACTGCTATCCTATCCTCCTATCACCAGGCAGCTTGAGATTTCAGAGTTATACAATAGAAAAACAGGGATACAGCAGGGATACAGCTAGAAGATGGAAGCACCTTATTCATATTGTCTTTATTTTGAACTGAGAAATAATTGATCACATTGAAAATTATACTGTCCTTCCTTTCTTCTTTGTGATGGGGCAGACTTAGAACAACACTTTCTGTGTATTTTATCAAAAGGAGTAGCTTGAGGTGGCAATAGAAAATTTTAATGAGGTTAATCAATCCTAAACCATGTTTTCTAAAATAAATCACATTGAACTGAAAAGCTTCACGTGTAAGTTTGGGAAGGCTAAAAGACTGAAGGATGAAGAATGATGGAGAGACTCCAGGTCTGAATAGTTCACATTGCATTGTTTAAATGGAGTACTTGTATCTTATCCAGTCTATAGCTAAGAACATTAGTACAATCTGACTTTAAGTACTCACCTTTGCTGAGATGTCTATTCTAGATCCTTTCTGTAAATACTTATCTTTGAATAGTATTACAAACAGTGAAGGATATTTGAAAATCTGGAGAACGTCTCTTTAACAGCTACTCTGCCAAGCAGAGATTTTCTTTTCATAGAATCATAGAATGGTTTGGGTTGGAAGGGACCTTAAAGATCATCTAATTCCAAACCCCTGCCAGGGGCAGGGACACCTTCCACTAGCCAGGTTGCTCCAAGTCCCATCCCACCTGGCCTTGAACACTTCCAGGGATGGGGCATCCGCACCTTCTCTGAGCAACCTGTTCCAGTGCCTCACCACCCTCATAGTAAAGAACTTCTTCCCAATATCTAATCTAAATTTACTGTCTTTTAGTTTAAAATCATTACTCCTTTTCCTATCACTACACTCCTGATAAAAAGGTAATTTGCTAGAAGTTAATTGCATTCAGGCCAACAAATGACAGAAGGTAATGGAGTAGAGAATCAACGTTTATGTCTGCATATGTTTAGGTTTGACTGAAGTCAATGGTTAAAACCCCATGACTCTTTCGGAAATCAATATTTTACATATAGGTTTTAACATTAGGAGCAATTGATAGGATCTTTTCTGGATAACCCCACAATGCAGACTGTAAAATTTCATTTCATATTATTTGCATTGAATCCATGTTCTACTTACTCTTACAAATATAGTTGCTGGAAACATGGAAGGTAATTTAGATGGTGCACAAGAATGAGTAATATCTAGACCCCTTGCTCAATTGTGTGGGTTCTGCAAGGAGAAAGGACAAGAATAAAAAGTTGTAAAAGCATATTTTTATCTTTGAGGTAAATAGATTTGACTGAATAAACACAGCAATCAAATCTGTTGCGTAGGAAGGTGCAATTTTTATGTAATCACTTTGAAATAGAACTTGCAATATTCCATACAGTTACCCAGTATTTAGTTAAATATAAAAGTATCAGTACCTTGCTGAGATGTCCATTCTAAACCTTTTCTGAAAAGAATACATTCAGCTTTCACAATTTACCTTTGAATTTAAACCTATATATCTCCTGATTTCTCCTTGTTCCTACAGTTGCAGTTTGAATTTTATTGTCACCTTTTGAGGGGTTGAGTTCTTCAGTGCTGTCTGCTGTTAAACAGCATTTCTCAAGATTATGTATCCCCTGATTCTTATGTGAAGTGTAAGTCTTTCTTTTTTTGTTTATCACTGTTTTACTTGCTGTCTGTTTTGTTTGCTCACTGTAAATGCATGTTCTATTTGAAACAACACATAATTCACATTCCTCAAAAGAACAAACTGTCATCGAGAGCACTGTGTTCCTGAAGTATTCTTTGCAATTTCTTTCACTAATGTTTATGTGCCTTAGATTGGAAGTATAAATCTGAGTATACCACTACAAGCAAATTCTTCTTTGCCACTACATTTGACAGAGAGCAACTAGAATTATGTTTTCCTTTGGGCATTTATTTTGCTCAACCATAAATCTTTGCATAAAATATTGTTTTCCACTTCTGGATCTGTTTGTCTGAATCATTTCTCTACACTTGGTTAAGTTCACCTATCTTATATTAACTGCACTGTTACTGATTTTACATGGTCTAATTTGCATGAACTTAAATGATGTTTGATGTTGTTTAACCCAGCAGGCAGCTAAGCACCATAAAGCCGTTCACTCCCCATCCCTCCACCTCCACCCCTATGCCACCCCCCAGGGGATTGGGGGAAAGAATCACGTGAAGAAAAAAAAATGTAAAACTCATAGGTCAAGATAAAGACAGTTTAATAGGAAAGAAAAAGGGGTGGGAGGGTGGAGGGTGGGGAAATACGCAAAAAAAGTGATGCACAATGCAGTTGCATATCACCAGCTATCTGATGCCCAGCCAGTCCCTGAGCAACGGCAGCCATCCCCAGCCAACTTTCCCTCAGTTTTATTGTTGACTATATCATATGGTATGGAATAGTCCTTTAGACAGTTTGGGTCAGCTGTCCTGGTTGTGTCTCCTCCCAGCTTCTTGTGCAATCCAGTCTCCTCACTATCAGGGCAGAATGAGAAGCTGAAAAGTCCTTAACTTAGTATAAGCAACATCCAGCAACAATTAAAACACTGCAACAATTAAAACAGCAACAATTAAAACACTGGTTTTAAATAGTCTTTTCCTCCAAAATCCAAAACATGGCACCATACCAGAAATTATGAAGAAAATTAACTCAATCCCAGTCAAAACCAGGACAATGTTATAACTTGACATTCATGATTTTTTTATTAAAAAAAACAACAACAACAACAAACAAACAAAAAAAAAAACACCCTATCTAACCTCCAGACTGCTTTTAGGCTCTCTTGTGGACACCAATCAAATGTATTATTTTCCCACCCTTAAATTTACTATTACATGCGGTGATACATGTATAGTTTTTGAAAGTTTTTCTGAAAGTGTAACTCTTAAAAGGAATTGGAAGATCCTTTGTTTTGCAGTTGGTCAGTTTCATTGTAGAGACAAATTTTAACACCTCCTACCTTCAATATAAACAGCCCAAATCTTTCTTATACCACATACCAAGATTTTTTTTAAATTGCAAAAAAAGTAGTCAGTGTTGTAGAGTTAGCAAAATATTACAATCTCACTAGTATTTGCTTTCCAGAAAATTTTCACAAATGATATTTTTGTTGGTGAGATTGTGAAGAGGTATAGTGAATCTGTTTTTAAGCAATGTCTTCCATGTAAAATTATAGTACCAGTGGAAATATAGTGCCAGTGGAAAGGACACAACTACAGAATATTGTAATCAACACACAGTATTTTATTTTATTCTGTTTTATTTCTTGTGTAGTTTTTCTCAGAAAGCAAACAAACAAGGAAAGGGAGGTTTTTGTTTGAAACAATCATGGAAGTGTAGGAACTCTAATACCTTGCTCAGAGTTAAGGTATCTACTTATTGGTAATGTATCCCAATCTGAGTTGACATCTCAAGATGTTTTAGAACTTCTACAAGAACTCAGATGGTACTAAACATCCAGATAAGGACAGAACAGTGATGTTGAGGTCGAGCAGACATGGAAGCAGGGAAGTGTAGGGTAAAGAACAGAGGAAATGTTATAGCAGTGGAAGGTGTGGGTGAATAGGATTAATTCCTGTTTTGAGTGAGATGAATGACAATGACAAGAATGTGAGATTGGATTTTAAGGTGTAAGGATATGTGATTGCAGGGCTTGGGATTGAAAGGAGGATAGGGAGATGTAGGATCACCCTATGCTTGAGGTCAAATTTCCATTTCTCTATTTATACTCCTACTTCTCCTCTCCTCCCATAGATCAAGGATCATCTGTAAGATGACCTTATATTGAACAGTGCTTTTACTCTATAGTATGGGGGTGCATATTTCTCAGGAATGCTCAGGTCACTCCAAATAGCATTTATGGGACATTTGTAGAGTAGTGCAGAAAAAACGATTGAAAGTTGAGTAGCATTGGCTGGATATTTCTATGTGAGAAGCAGTTAACCTGCTAGACCCAATCAATTTAGAAGAAGAATGGTTTTACAAGCACCTGTTTGCTTAATTAAGAACCAACTGTGTGGTTGAAATAAACCATTGTACATCAGGACAAAAGAGATCAGAATTGGGTGTGTTTGTAGGGTGGATGATTCCAATGAACTGATCTTGTGATTGAGATTTCTACAAAACCTTTCAATGCCTTTTCACTTAATCAAGAAGAATGTTAAAAACTAGGGAGACCCAATTCAATTGTAACATGCAGCTGGATCAAAAATTCAAGATGTAACACTGGTGTCCATGCTTGTTCTAAATGTTGATTTTCAAGGAAATCAAACAGTATTGTAAAAATGGATGCTTTGACAGTTAATTAAGCTATGGAAGAAAGAAAATCCAATAATTCTATCATTTAAGAAAATAATCCATTTTACCACCCCAGACTCTTTGATTTGCTAGAACATATATTGGTTCTTGAAAGTTCAAGAAAGTTCGGTTTAAAAGTTTGGTTTCAAAGTTCGGTTTGAAAGTTCAGTTTGAAAGTAAAGCTTCTTCTTTAATAAAAACTTTAGATCTGTCTATGGTAAATAATGAAAGCCCTGCAAGGAACCAAATTGCATCTTTTAGCTTTTGGCAGTCTATGAAAACTGAAGTCCTGGGCTATGAGCTGCAGCCTTCCTATAGTCATTGGAAGACATCCTTTGCTCATTTTATTTTGGATGAAGTACGGAATCTTTCCATTTCTTTGGAAGACTGGGTCTTCCAAGGATCTTGTCTGTCTTTTTTAAGAAGTGCAAATATATATAACTAGGAAAATTACTTCAGGAATCTTCAGATGTAGAGTCGGGCATGAGCTGAAGAATTCATGATAACTTGGTGGGTGGACTTTTACTCCTGTGGAATTGGAAGGAAATGTTTAGCAAATCTTGCTGGAGTTACACAGAATACTGTTGCCTCTGTGTTGAGGCATGTCTGATTTTCTCACTGAAGTTTCAAATACATCATCCAAAGCTAGCTTTAATATAGTCAGCTGTAAAGAAAATAATAAATAAAAAATAAAGAAAATCCTATCATTTGTTACCAGGGATTTGTTAGAGAGCAGTGAGGTCACCCCTCAACCTCCTTTTCTGCAAGTGTGACTAAGCCAGTGTCTCCAGCTGTTCCTCACAAGAAATCTTCCAGTCCTTTTACCAGTGTTTTGTTCTCTTCTGCATGCATTCAAGTAACCTAGCATCCTTTTTATACTATGGAACCCAGAACTGCACACAATATTCCAGGTGAGGTTGTACCAATACTAAATATAGTGGGATAACCACTCTTTTGACTGGCTGACTATGCTGAGTTTAATGAACCCCAGAATACATTTTGCCCTCTTGTCTGCCAGGGCACTCTGCTGACTCATATTGATCCTGTCAACCTGCACCCCCAGATCCCTTTCTGCAGGGCTGATCTCTATCTACTTGCCTCACAATCTGTAAGTGTGATCAGCATTACTCTGTCCCAGGTGCAGAACCCAGCATTTACTGTTTTTGTGTTTCATGCCATTGATGAGTGCCCAGTCCTCCAATCTATCTAAACTCTTCTGCAAGGCTCTCTCATCCTCAAGAGCATCAACAGCATCTCCCAGTTTAGTATCAACAGCAAACTTGCTAAGGATGCATTCAAGTCCTGCATCCATATTATTGATAAAAATATTAAACAGAACGGGACCTAGAATTGAGCTCCGGGGAACACTACTAGTGACCAGCCACCAACAAGATGTAGCCCCATTCACTAACCCTTTCAGCCCTACCATTCAGCCAGTTCTTCACCCAGCATAACATATACTTATTGATCTCACAATGGGACAATTTGTCCAGAATGATACTACGAAGGACAGTATCAAAGGCCTTTTACTAAAATCCAGAAATATTATGTCTGCTGCCTTCACTTCATCAACTAAGCAGGTCACTGTTGTCCCAAAGCTGGGTTCCTTTACCTGGTGTGCAAAGAGCTGATTTACTCACAGAGTCGAGATATTTGTTTGTTTCATATCTACACAGAGATGGGTCCTTGGTGGTAGCTACACAAAGCTAGCACATCTCTCAACACTGAAAATACACCTTTATAATCATCAATTATATACAAAATTACTCCTGTTGGTGTTTAAGTGAGCATAACAACTTCTCATTGGCTAATTCCCTTTAAGGGGATTAAAGGAAAAAGGGGGGGGGGGGGGGGAGAAGTGTTTAAAGGAAAAAAAAATAAGTGACTCTCTAATTCATTGTGCATGCTCCATGAGTAGTGGGCTTAAAGTGAGGAACGGGCTCTTTTTGACCTGCAGGTGTGGTTTTCTGTTGTAAATGAGGATAGGTCACTTGAAGTTCAGTTAAGAAGTCATTCTGTTTCTTTGGCTATTCTTTATCCTTTGTTTTTGACAATTATTTTTGTACATGTTTTGCTAGAGCTCCTTTTCCTTTGTTCTTAATTCCTGAGTTTATCACCAAATCCTCCATTTCCTTGGGCTATAGTGTCCTTGTTTACATATTTACAGTTTGATCACCTGTGATTAACCTTCTATCACACTTCCTTCTCTGAAAAATTCCACTAATTTTTACTTCTACAACAGCTTTTCTCAAACTTTGATCACTTGAACATGTTCTTTCCATTTTCTGATTGCATAACATACCTGTCACTACTACAGCAATAAGGATTTGAAGAAAGTATAGAGAGAAAACGATGAAAAACTAAGTTTTAATTTCCCTGCACCAGAATAAATTTTAGATTGTCTATGAAAATATCAGGATTATCCTGAATATAGATGGGTGGAATCTAGTACCTTTTCTATTTAATGCTCTGTGGTATGATATATAATTTTCTCTTTTTACAGAAAAAGAAAAAATAATTATTAACATATTAATAAGAATAAGAAAGTTCAGACAGCATTATTTTACATGGCAGTCTGAGGATAACCTATTCCATTTATTGTTGACAGATCTCATATTTAGTTGTAAGGCTGAAAATTGTTCAAGTCTTAAAGTCTGTGCTTTAAGAGTTATAAATAGATGATGAATTTGAGTATATCTTTTAGTGACTAGTACTGTTTTTGACCACTGTGGGGAAATACCAGTTTCTTCATAATTGAAGTGGAAGCTAGCATAAACCCAATTAGGCTAGACATCAGGAAGAGGTTCTTCACTGAGAGGGTGGTCGCACACTGGAACAAGCTCCCCAGGGAAGTAGTCACTGCACCCAGCTCGTTGGAGTTTAAGAAGCGTTTGGACTGTGCACTTCGGTGCGGACCTATGTTTTCTTTGGTTCTCCTTTTTCTGTTCACATATCTAAAAAAAACTTCTTTTTTTGTCTCCCACAGACATGGCCAGCTTCAACTCTAGTTGGGCTTTGGCCACACGAATTTTCTCCCTACAAACACGAACAGCATCCCTGTATTCCCTCCTCATCGCCTGACCTTCCTTCCAGCAGCTGTACACTTTCCTTTTTCACCTAAGCTCCAGTAGAAGATCCCTGGTCAGCCAGGCCGGCCTTCTGCCCCGCTTGCCTGACTTCTGATATTTTGGAATCGCCTGATCTTGTGCTTTTAGGAGGCAGTGCTTAAGGATTGACCAGCACTGATGGACGCCAATGCCTTCAAAAGCAGTTTTCCAGGGGACCTTGGACCAGGAGATGAGGGAACTTTTGTCTTCTGCATAGCAGGAGACATTTGTGCTGCGGCAGGCTCGTGAGTCTGTCTCAGAGAGGGTAGAGTACACCTCCACCAGTCAATTTCCCTCTCTGACTCCCTGATGCTCCTGAGCCTACTCACCTCCTCCCGAAGCTCCACTACCTGGCTGAGCAGCTCTTCAATCTGGGCACACCTGCCACAGGCATGCCTCTCGCTGCTGCTGTTGGATACCAACAGAAGACTTGGGCACACCCTGTAGCCCAAGACCTGGATGGCTGCGTGTTTCCCTGAGCCCTCCGTCTGAGTAGCCACATCGGTGACTGTGGCTAGAGAGGCTGCAAGAGATGCGGAGGCCATGGTTTTCTGCCTGGGTGATACCATGACCAGGTTCCTCACAGGCAGGTTACAAGTACCGAACGGAAAGACTGCTGCAAAAGAGCGGCGAGGGGCCCTCCCTGCTCGAACTGCCGCGCAAACTGCCACGCCACGCCCTTCTGACGCGCCATGCCCCTTGGGGGTGCTTTTGAACAGCCGGGGAGAGGGCGCTGCTGGCTCCGCCTACGCCTCGTCAGCCTCCCTTGCGAGGGCTGCCGGCTCCTGGTGGTTCCCTCGCTGCTTCGAGTGGCCTCGATGCAAAAAAAAAAGCCCTGCCTGTCTCGATCCCCTGCTCTGCTGCAGAATGCGTCTGCTCCGGAGCCGATCGCCTCGGCAAGAGGCGATAATTTCCTTGTTATTTGTCTTATACCTGACAGGCAGATACATGCATAATAGTGTCAAGCTCCTTGCCAAATTCTCGTTGGCTAGGCTGGTGCTTCATTCACTCTAATCAGATTTTTGCCAAACAGACATAGTTTTGCCCACTTCTTCTCACTAATGCAATACACTATATTAAGTTCTCTATATTAAGATGTGTGGCTTGGATCCTGTTAGACTGCAAAATGCAGAATTGACTGAATTCTCTCTCTTTTTTTTCCCCACATTTTTGAAGTTTTGGTTATATCTTTGGACTTTCTTTGCAAACGTTATCTTGCTGACTAATTTGCATGAGTTGGTGCAGACCTGTTTACTGTCTCTTCACTCTTCATTGCAAACCACATGTGGAAACTACATGGAGGAAACTTGAAAATGTTACTGTTTCATAAGGTCCTCCATCAAAATCAAATGCCACTGAATTAAGCTGAAGTGATCATCAAGAAGGACATTTGATTCCATAAATGACATGCTATAGATCAAATATTCAGCTTCTATAAAGCTCTAAAGAAGAACTTATACTGTTTTTTGCTGAGGTGGAGTTAATTTTCTTCATAGTAGCTTTTATTGTTCTATGTTCTGGATTTGTGACCAATACAGTGTTCATAACACCCTGATGGTTTACCTATTGCTGACCAGTGCTTTGCACAGTGTGAAGGTCTTTTCTGTTTCTGACACTGCCCCACAAGCACGTAGGCAAGGAATGTGCAAGGAGACACAAACTGACCAAAGGAATAGTCTATACCACTGGACACTGTGCTCAACAATAAAATCTGGGTGAAAAAAAGAGGAAAGGGAGGACATGTTTTGGCATGTCATCCCAAGTAACCATTATGTATGAAAAACACTACTTTCTTGGAAATAGCTAAATATCTGCTTGCTGATGGCAAGTAACAAACAAATTTCTTATTTTCCTTTGCTTGTGCAAACAGCTTTTGCTCTACTTATTAAACTGTCTTTATCTCAAGCCAGGAGTTTTCTCACTTTTACCCGTTCCCCATCTCACTGCAGGGGAGAGAGTGAACAGCTGCCTGGTGTTTAGCTCAATCCTGGGATTAAACCACAACATGCATACAAGGTCCTGACATGGGTAGAGGGATGCAGCCGAGCTGTGCGCAGCAGAGGCAGTGGAAAATTCACTGCATTTGACCATCCTGGTTGTGCTCTTCTTCCAGGTTTTTGCACCAAACTGTTTACTGTGTGTGAACCTGAAATGATTACTGGTACTATTGCAGCCTCCATGGTTTCCTGCCGACACACTTGCTGTGCTTGCAGTTGAGTTGTGGAAGTTCTAGGTTCTAGGACTAGTTCTGCAGTTGAGTTGTGGAAGTTCTAGTTCTAGGAATGTGGAATCAGTCCTAGAAATCACATTAAAATCTGACTTGCCTTTTGGTCTATAGAGAATTGTTTGGGTAAATACAGGTCAAATTTTTAGTTTATTCTTTGGTATTTACATAGCTCTGCCTGTAAGCAAATTCCCATTGCCTCAAGAGCATTCAGGAGTTGACTCACTTATAACAGATTTTTCTTACTGTAACCGAAATTAAACAGCAAGAGCCTGGCTGTAGGATGTCCTACATCTAACCTCTCACATTTAGAGTAAACCAGAGTGGTCTGTGCTCTAAACTGAATTGAACCTATTTGTAGCTCCATAGCACGGTCAATAGTATGTGGACCACATCTAACTGCCATAGCAAGCATCTCACTCTTGTCAGCAGAGTGTTTCTGCAGGCAAAACTCAGCAAAGAGCAGTCTACAGGGGGAAAAATGGTTGTTTCCTGGTCACTGCTGACTATTAGAAATGCCAGGTCAGTAAGCATTGCTCTTATTTACAGTATTTCTGCTGCAGTTCTGCATGGCTCAGCACATTTTAGGTCTGTGCTTGTGGCAGCATCTGGTTTTCACTCTACTCTGCCTCCAAGCTGGGAACATAACATAACTGGTTTAGTGGGTGATAGTGGCGGTGGGGGGTTGGTTGGATGAGATGATCTTGGAGGTTTTTTCCAACCTTAATGATTCTGTGATTAAAAGGTTAATATTGAATAACAGCTCAGTTTGTCAGTTTCTATATTGCTGTTGCCAGTAAAGGAATAGTCAGCCTCTCAACTGGTAATATTGCATTGTGCTTGATGTGTGTGTCCCTTCTTCTGGCACCAGTTATTTCTGCCCAGCTGTTGCAGGTCAGCTACTCAGGAGGGGTGGTATCAGTGATGGGTCAGTAAAAACAGTGAAACTGCTGCCATAAAAGTTGGTCAAAAAAAAACTCTCTAAAGACTCAAGTTGGAGTTTTAGAAAGCAGGCATTCTTTAATTGCAGTGCCGGACACATGGGGGATCACTCTGCCTAGTGTGCATGCCGAATTGTACAAGCTGTGAGAAATGTCTCACAATAATTTTTTCCAGGTGGGTTCTCTGGTGAAGGAAATATATTTATTCACAATGACAATGGCGGGCATCCTGCAAGCAGGAGTGTACCTACTAGTTACATGGCACAGTTTATACACTTTATGTCACGATGACCATCCCCTGTTTCCCCACTGACTGGGTACTCCAGGTTCACAACCTATCCAACGCTTCACAGATCAGGCTTTCAGTTGCCAGCCTGTTATTTTTCAAGTTTCTTGTGGCTTTTCACTCTGGGGTGGTAATATTTCTTCCCTGATCAGACTTGACACCATGATTCTGCCTAATTCCATTAAGGAGTCTGGTCATTGTCTGCATTTTACAAGATTGTCTGGTAGGTTTCTTATCACTGCAAGCATATCTCAACACCACATTCCTTCCTCCTAAACAGTGTAACATCTCTTTGCAAAAACACAAAAACACTCTTTCTTACAAAGCTTCAGGAATTATATACAATCAAAACATATATATTCATTATATTTCTGAGAAACAATCAGCATATTCCTACTATTTCCTGTAACACGTTAAAATATGTCAAATTTCCTAATGCATGCACAATCGTTTCTACTGGTGGTCTTTTGGGGGTCTCTGGTGGCCGTTGGTAGTCTTCCTCACTATGGTCGCTGCTTGAACCTAGTTCTTGCACATGCTCAGACCATCTTCTTTCTTATATTGTTGTTCCAACTTAGCCATGCATACTAAACTAAGTCATTTACACATCCAAAGACATGTGCATACCATAAGTTCCTCACCTATTCTTTACAGGCCTAGGTTATATTGCCCCTCTCCCTCATCCTGGTATACATTTCTGTATGGTCTTACAGATGAGGCTGACAAATTAGTGAGTAAGGTAGCATCAGGGTTACAAAGATTCTAGAATTCCTTCTATCTAATTAAATGTAGTAAAATATTTCAAATTTGGTTCTATTATTCTATCAGGGAGAGAACCATATGTACTCAGTATCAAAAATGTTTCACTGTTTAAAAAAACAAAACAGACACAGTGATACAATCAGTGCATCTTGGTTATACATGAACAGTAAATTTTAGTCACCTGAGCATCTTTTTGTTAGGTTATGTGATGAAAACTCATCTGCACACTCAAAAAGGTGCAGAGAGAGAGACAACAGTGGGGAAGGGGAACCCAGAAGAAATGCTAGCTCCTTCTGAGAGAGGGAGTTAAGAGAATCTTAGTAGATGGGATGCTGATTAATGAATATCTAGATTGTTGTTTTGAACTAGTAGATGTTGCTGCTAACTATTGTGCAAATTAACTGAAGCAAGAAGTTTTGGGGCCCCTCATAAAGAATAGCTCCTGATAAAGATGAAGAACCTGTCTCAAGAACTGGCTGAAACCGCTCCTGTGGTTTGGACAAAGGCCAAGGATTTAAAAATGCAAGCGCCAGGGAAAAAGGTGAAAAGTTCAGATATGAGGAAGAGGAAGGAAGAGCCTTACTTCATCTTAAGAGACCACCAGAGACAACCACCAGAGAGCAGAACACAGGTGTGGTTGGGAGGACCACATGTAGATTAGTTCTCAGAACTAATTATAATATGAAGTGGGGATAGGTTATGCATATGTATAAGCGTATTGGGAAACTTCATGCATATGTAACTCTTTACTGCATATAACCAAGGCAAGTTGCTGCGCTGGGGTGCACATGCCTTTGGGAGCTATCCCGCATGCGCCTGGCGCCGAAATAAACATACCTACTTTATAACTCATTTGCTTTGAGTTGTGGAGTTCTTCCACAAATCACTTCTGAGCTTTGTTGGCTCCACAGGGAAAGCAATTGCTTTTGTCACCCACATTTTGAATAAAAGTGTGGAGCAAATCAAACGACCAGAAGCTGCAGACTCATACTATCACTCTTTTATTATTATTATTTACAGTGCGGAAGGCAATACTTTTAAGGCCCACTCGGTAAATTTCAACCAGGAACTTTGAAACTTTCAGAAATTAATCTGTGATTCTAAAAAACTATATAAAATAAAAAATCACGCAACATCAGTTTATCTGAATTCACCTTAAAGGTTTCAACCAATATCAGTTTTTGAAAAATTCTCTATTGCCTACATAAAAGAATAATAAAAAAAAAAAAAAAGAAAATATTGCCATATTTGGAAGCATCCCTGTGAGACATGGAACAAGATAAAGGATGTTGATTCCATAGCTCTTAGCTAGCACAATTGTATGTTAACGACACCAAAGATAAGGGAGTAAAAGACTGTACGCATAGATAATGGAACCAGCAAAAACTGGCTTGACTGCTGAAGTCTGTGAAAGACAGGAAAGGTCAGAAGTTTAGCAGTGAGGAAGACTTCTGGCCTTCATCAAAAGACCACCAGAGTATGCCAGACGACCACCCAAGGACTCCAGTACGCATGTGAATAGGGAAGGGAACCTATGTTAATGATTCTTCGGAGACCTGATGAATATGCAAGAGACTTATGGGAAATGAAGTGAATATATATTTATCCCACTAATATAAGCACACTGCCAGTAACCCTTGGTGTGTGTGTGTTAGGCGGAGTGAACCCCCACACACCCGTCACCATAATAAAGAATACCTGCTTAATAAATTTGGTTATTGAGCTTTCACTGCATCAGATTGGCGACCTAGATGGGACACCCTGTTAGGCTCTGGAAGGCATTGAGATGCAGGAGAATTGTAGCTGTAGACTTGAGTGTTGAAATTCCTCAACTTCCCAAGTTTGTCACCATTTGCTCTAAAACACGAGTTTTACATGCTCATCTTAAGTGAAAAGGAATTGGCAATTCATTCCCCATCAGACTCGTGGTCTCAGGTCCCTCACAAAGGATGCTCCAGCCTACCCGTGCCTCAAGTACAAATGCTGGCCCCCAAGACTGAAGCTGCACTGAGCCAATGCCCTGAGGGGCAGCAGAGAGATTTGAGGATTGGGGTGGCTTACATTATTGCAGAAACTTGAAGGTGTCCTCCAACAATAATGATTCTACGATTCCTCCACCACCTATTCCTGCACTAATTCCTCCTCCTCCTCCTCCACTTCCACTGCCTCCTCCTCGTCCACCACCTCCATCAACTCATTCACGTTCTCCTTCTCCTCCTGATTCTCCTCCTACAATGCCTATTCCACTTCCACCGTCCCTTCCTTCTCCACATCCTTCTCCTCCTCCTCCGTCTCCTCCTCCACAAGCACTGCCACCTTCTCATCTACCGCCTCCTCCTCCTCCACCGCATCCATCACTTCCTTCTCTTCCTCCACCTCCACCATCTCCTACTTGTCCACTGCCTCCTACTTGTCCACGGCCTCCTACTCGTCCACCTTTGGCCGTTATATAGGGAAGAGAAACCACACCCCCTATAGTTGACAAGCCAGTTACAAAACAGGCAAAAATCGCTAGCCAGCCAATCAGGGGACAGGCAACGAATCACAGAGGGTCAGGAAGATGCTAGGAGCAGCGAGCTCCTGCCTTACAGGGCCACGGTGCCATGGTCCTGCTGGTTGACAAATGGAAGGAGAACTATGAACGGTGGGCAGCACTCACGACCTGACCCTCCCACAGAAGCCACCTTTCCACACCTGGTCCCTGGCAACTGCTCCTTACATCTCTGGGCTCATGATAATTGCTACTACTGTGCCCTAGCCAGGGGCACGCAGAGCAAGTTAGCCAGGAATTTTCTGCCAAGGTGGAGGAGGCGATGAAGGAGGAAAAGGCAGTGGGGGAAGAGGTGGTGGACGAGGAGGAGGTGGCGGTGGACAAGGAGGAGGCGGTGGTGGACGAGGATTCATAGAATCATTATTGTTGGAGGAGACCTTCAAGTTTATCCTGTCTAGCCATCACCCTACTACCAACGTCACCAACTAAACCTTGTCCCAATGCGCCAGGTCCAACCTTTCCTTGAACAGCCCCGGTGACACTGACTCTACCAGCACCCTGGGGAATCCATCCCAGTGCTCGACTACTCTTTCTGAGAAGAAATGTCTCCTAATTCTAACCTACACTTCCCCTTGGCGCAACGTGATGCCATTCCCTCTACTCCTTTTGCTAGTTACCTCTGAGAAGAGACTGACCCCCAGCTCCCCACACCTTCCTTTCAGGTCATTGGAGAGAGTAACCAGGTCTCTGCTGAGCCTCCTCTTCTGCAGAATAAACAACCCGGTTCTCTTAGCTGCTCCTCATAGGACTTGTGTTCCAGGTCCTTCATCAGCTTTGTAGCCCTTCTCTGGACACGCTCCAGGACATTGATGTCCTTCTTGTACTGAGGAGGGGCAGGTGGTAGTGGAGGTGGTGAGGGAAGAGGTGGAGGAGGTGGAGGATGTGGAGGAGGAGGTGACGGAGTTAGAGGATGTGGAGGAGGAGGAGGTGCTTTCCTACCCTGATTTAAGCACTGGCTTCTGAAATGTTTAAAGAGGTCCTCACAATGTCCCTTACTATTTGGGTTTATTTTGTGACAAATAGGACTTTTGAGTGCAATGTTATGCCTTTAGGTCTTTATAATCCTCCCTGTACACACTGAAGGGAGTGAGGCTATCAGCCGTTCAAGTGCAGAGGTGAGAACACAGGAGACACCGTTGTGCAATGCTGGTGACAGAAGGAGAATTGTGGCTGTAGACTTGAGTGTTGAAATTCCTCAGCTTCCCATGTTTGTCACCATTCTTTCTAAAACACAAGTTCTCATGCTCATCTTAAGTGAAAAGGAATTGGCAATTCATTCCCCAACAGCCTCGCTGGGGTCTCAGATCCCTCTCACAGGATGCTCCTGCCTACCCGTGCCTCAGGTACAAATGCTGGCCCCCCATAAAAAGTTGCACTGAGGCAATAACCTGAGGGGCAGCGGAGAGATTTGAGGATTTGTGTGGCTATGATTCCTGCAGAAACTTGAAGGTCTCCTCCAACAATAACGATTTTACGAATCCTCCACCACCTACTCCTGCACTAATTCTACCTCCTCCTCCTTGTCTACCGCCTCCTCCTTGTCCACTGCCTCCTCGTCCACGGCCTTCTCCAACTACACTGCCTCCTCCACCTGCACCGCCTGCTCCTCCTTCTCCTTCTCCCCCTCCTTCTCCTCCTCCACTGCCTATTCCACCTCCACCTCCTCCTCCTCAACCTGCTTCTCCCCATCCGCCACCTCCTCTACCTTCACCGACTCCTCTTTCGCCTCCTTCTCCACAACCGCCATCATTTCCTCCTCCTATTCCATCACCTCCTCCTCAAACACCGCCTCGTCCACCTCCACCGCCTCCTCAATGGCTTCCTCCACCTCCACCGCCTGCTCCACAGCTGCTGCCACCAGTACAGTACCGTCAGCTGTCACCCCTCTCCAGCGCTGTCTCCCACTGTCCCACTTTGGCCCTTATAGAGAGAGAAGCCACACCCACTATTGATGAGAATCCAGTGGCAAAACAGCTAACAATCACTAGCAAGCCAATCAGGGCACAGGCAACACATCACAGATAGTCATGAAGATGGTAGGACCAGCCAACTGCTGCCTTAGAGGCCCACGGTGCCATGGTCCTGCTGGCTGACAAATGGAACTAGAATTACGAGCAGTGGGGAGCGCTCACGACCAGAACCTCCCACAGAATACACCTTTTCGCAGCTCGTCCCTCGCAATTGCTCCTGAAATCTCTGGGCTCACGATCACTGCTACCACCATGCCCTAGCCAGTCACATGCAGAGCAAGTTGGCCAGGAACATTTTGCCAAGGTGGAGGAGGCAGTGGAGGAGGAGGAGGCGGTGGAGGAGGAGGCAGCTGCGGCAGAGGAGGCGGTGGCGGAATGTTCATCAGCATTCTTTCTAAAACACGAGTTTTACATGGTCTTGTTAAGTGAAAAGGAATTGGCAATTAATTCCCCAACAGCCTCCTTGGGGTCACAGATCCCTCACAAGGAATGCTCCTGCCTAATCCTGCCTCAGGTACAAATGCTGGCCCCCAAGACTTACTCTGTACTGAGGGAATGTCCTGAGGAAGAGTGAAGGAATTTGAGACTGGGGTGCCTTCACTTATGGCAGAAACTGGACGGTCTCCTCCAGCAATGATAATTCTATGATTCGTCCACAACATACTCATCCTCCTCATCCACTCCCACCTCCTCATCCAGAACCTCAACCTCATCCACCGACTCGTCCTCCCCATCCATCAACTCCTCCTCCTCCACCACCTCCTCAACATCCACGCACTCCTCCTCCACCGCCTTTTCAAAAACCATGCCTCCTCCTAATCCACCTTCTCCTCCACCACCCCCTCCTCCTCCATCACCTCCAACAACACCTTCTCGTCCACCGCCTCCTCCTCCTCCACCGCCTCCTCACCCTCCACCGCCTCCTCCACGTCCACCGCCTCCTCCACATCCACCGCCTCCTCCACATCCACTGCCTCCATACACGTCCACCGCCTCCATCCTTCATCGCCTCTGCTGCCACCAGTTGCAGTACCGTTTAGTCACCCCTCTCTAGCACTCTGTCTCCCACTGTCCCACTTTGGCCCTTATAGAGGGAAAATCCACATCCACTATTGATGATAAGACCGTGGCAAAACAGCTAACAATCGCTAGCAAGCCAATCCAGGCACAGGCAATGCATCACAGAGGGTCATGAATATGTTAGGACCATCCAGATGCTGCCTTACAGTCCCACAAGCCATGGTCCTGCTGGCTGACAAATGGAACGAGAACTATGAGCGGTGGGCAGCGCTCACGACCAAACCCTCCCAGACAAGCCACCTTTTCACACCTACTCCCTGGTAATTGCTCCCTACATCTCTGGGCTCACAATCATTGCTCCCACCATGCCATAGCCAGGCACATGCAGAGCAAGTTGGCCATGAAGTTTCTGCCAAGGTGGAGGAGGCAGTTAAAGAGGAGGTGGCGGTGGAGGAGGAGGAGAAGGCGGCGGTGGAGGAAGACCAGGCAGTGAAATGTTCATCAGCATTCTTTCTAAAACATGAGTTTTACATGCTCATGTTAAGTGAAATGGAATTGGCAATTCATTCCCCAACAGTCTCGTTCGGGTCACAGGTCCCTCAGAGAAGGTGCTCCTGGTTACCGCTGCCAGAGCTACAGATGCTTGCCCCCACGACTGAAGGTGCATTGAGACAATGCCCTTAGGGGCAGAGGAGGGATTTGAGGATTAGGGTGGCTTCACTTATGGCAGAAACCTGAACGTTTCCTCCAACAATAATGATTCTAAGATTCCTCCACAACCTAGCCCTCCTCATTCTACAACTCCACTGCCTCCCCCTCCTCCACCGCCTCCTCATCCTCGTCTACCGCCTCCTCATCCTCCTCCACTGCCTCCCTCCTCCTCCTCCACCACCTCCCTACTCCTCAACAAGTGCAACTAGAACTATGACATGTGGGCAGCGATCATGACCACACCCTCCCAGAGAAGCCACCTGTTCACACCTGGTCTCTTGCAATTCCTCCTGAAATATATGGACACAAAATCATTGCTACGACCATGCCATACTCAGGCGCATGCAGAGCAAGATGGCCAGGAAGTTTCTGCCAAAGTGGAGGAGGCAGTGGAGGAGGAGGAGGAGAGAGAGGAGGAGGGGGAGGAGGAGCAGGCGGTGGAGGAGAAGCGTGCGGTGGAGGAGGAGCAGACTGTGGAGGAGGAGCAGGCTGTGGAGGAGGAGCAGGCCGTGGAATGTTCGTCACCATTCTTTCTAAAGCAAGAGGTTTACATGCCCATGTTAAGTGAAAAGGAATTGGCAATTTATTCCCCAACAGCCTCGTTGGGGTCTCAGGTCCCTCACACAGGATGCTCCTGATTACCGCGGACACAGGTACAAATGCTGGCCTCCAAGACTGAAGCTGCATTGAGGCAAAGCAATTAGGGGCAGAGGAGGGATTTGAGGATTGGGGTGGCTTCACTTATGGCAGAAACTTGAAGGTTTCCTCCAACAGTAATGATTCTAAGATTCTTCTGCTACCAAGCCCACCTCATTCTCTAACTCCACTGCCTCAACCTCGTCCACCGCCTCCTCCACCAAGTCTACCGCTGCCTCCTCCTCCTCCATCGCTTCCCTACTCCTCCTCCACCGCCTCCCTGCTCCTACTCCACCGCCTCCCTGCTCCTACTCCACCACCTCCTCTTTCACAGCCTCCTCCTCCTCCACTGCCTCCTCCTCCTCCACCGCCTCCTCCTCCTGATCACCACAACCACCTCCCTCTCTTCCACCAGCTAATCCTCCTTCACCACCTCCTCCTCCTCCACCACCTCCTCCTCCTCCTCCTCCACCACTTCTTCGTCCCCTGCCTCCTCCTCCTTCACCGCATCCTCCTCCTCCACCGCCTCCTCACCCTCCTTCTACTGCTCCACAGACTCCTCCCCCCCCATCACCTCCATCCCCCTCCACCGCCTCCATCCCCCTCCACTGCCTCCATCCTCTTCCTCCTCATCTACAGCCACCTGCAGTACCTTCTGCCATCAGCCTTCTCCCGCGCTCTGTCTCCCACTGCCCCCCTTTGGCCCTTAGGTACGGTGAAGCCACACGCACTATTGATGACAATCCAGTGGCAAAACAGCTAACAATCACTAGCAAGCCAATCGGGGCACAGGCAACGAATCACAGAGGGTCATGCATATGTTAGGACCATCCAGATGCTGCCTTACAGTGCCACAAGCCATGGTCCTGCTGGCTGACAAATGGAACGAGAACTATGAGTGGTGGGCAGCGCTCACGACCAGACCCTCCCAGACAAGCCACCTTTTCACACCTACTCCCTGGCAATTGCTCCCTACATCTCTGGGCTCACAATCATTGCTCCCACCATGCCATAGCCAGGCGCATGCAGAGCAAGTTGGCCATGAAGTTTCTGCCAAGGTGGAGGAGGCGGTTAAAGAGGAGGTGGTGGTGGAGGAGGAGGAGAAGGCGGCGGTGGAGGAGGAGCAGGCGGTGAAATGTTCATCAGCATTCTTTCTAAAACATGAGTTTTACATGCTCATGTTAAGTGAAATGGAATTGGCAATTCATTTCCAAAACAGCCTTGTTGCGGTGTGAGGTCCCTCATTCAGGATGCTCCTGGTTACCGCTGCCAGAGCTACAGATGCTGGCCTCCACGACTGAAGGTACACTGAAACAATGCCCTTACAGGCAGAGGATTTGAGGATTCGGGTGGCTTCACTTATAGCAGAAACTTGAATGTTTCCTCCAACAATACTGATTCTAAGATTCCTCCACAACCTAGCCCTCCTCATTCTCCAACTCCACCGTCTCCACCTTCTCCACCGCCCCCTCCACCTCATCTACCTCCTCCTCCTCCTCCTCCACCACCTCCCTGCTCCTCCTCCACCGCACCCTCCGCCTCCCTGCTCCTCCTCCACTGCCTCCCTCCTCCTCCTCCACCACCTCCCTACTCCTCAACGACCACCACCCTCCTCCTAAATGGAACAAGTGTAGCTAGAACTATGACATGTGGGCAGCAATCATGACCACACCCTCTCAGAGAAGCCACCTGTTTACACCTGGTCCCTTGCAATTCCTCCTGAAATTTCTGGGTACACAATCATTGCTACGACCATGCCATAGCCATGTGCATGCACAGCAAGATGGCCAGGAAGTTTCTGCCAAAGTGGAGGAGGTGGTGAAGAAGGAGGAGGAGAGGGAGGAGGAGGGGGAGGAGGAGGAGGAGGCGGTGGAGGAGGAGTATGCGGAGGAGGAGGGGGAGGCAGAGGAGGAGGAGCAGGCGGTTGAACTTTCATCAACATTCTTTCTAAAGCACGAGTTTTACATGCTCATGTTAAGTGAAAAGGAATTGGCAATTCATTCCCCAACAGCCTCATTGGGGTCTCAGGTCCCTCACACAGGATGCTCCTGATTACCGCTGTCACAGGTACAAATCCTGGCACCCAAGACTAAAGCTGCAATGAAGCAAAGCCCTTAGGGGCAGAGGAGGGATTTGAGGACTGGGGTGGCTTCACTTATGACAGAAACTTGAACGTTTCCTCCAACAATAATGATTCTAAGATTCCTCCGCTACCTAGCCCTCCTCATTCTCCACTTCCACTGCCTCCTCCTCGTCCTCCCCCTCGCCCACCGCTACCTCCTCGCCCACCGCCTCCTCCTCCTCCACCGCCTCCTCACCCTCCACTGCCTGATTCTCCTCCATCACCACAAACCCCTCCTTCTCTTCCACCACCTATTCCTCCTTCACTGCCTCCTCCTCCTCCACTTCCTCCTATTCCTCCACCTCCTCCTATTCCTCCACCTCTTCTTCCTACACCACCTGATCCTCCTTCAAAGCCTCTTCCTCCTCCACCGCATCTTCCTCCTCCTGCTAATCCATCTCCTCCTCCCCCTCCACTGCCTCCTCCTCTTTTAATGACTCCATCCTCCTCCACCGCCTCCATCCTCCTCCACTGCCTCCATCCTCGTCCTCCTCCTCCTCCTCATCTACCACCACTTACAGTACTGTTTGCAGTCACCCCTCTCCACCACTCTGTCTCCCTCTGCCCCCCTTTGGCCCTTAGGTACGGTGAAGCCACACACACTATTGATGACAATCCAGTGGCAAAACAGCTAGCAATCGCTAGCAAGCCAATCCGGGCACAGGCAACACATCACAGAGGGTCATGAATATGTGAGGACCATCCAGATGCTGCCTTACAGTGCCACGAGCCATGGTCCTGCTGGCTGACAAATGGAACGAGAACTATGAGTGGTGGGCAGCGCTCACGACCAGACCCTCCCAGACAAGCCACCTTTTCACACCTACTTCCTGGCAATTGCTCCCTACATCTCTGGGCTCACAATCATTGCGCCCACCATGCCATAGCCAGGTGCATTCAGAGCAAGTTGGCCATGAAGTTTCTGCCAAGGTGGAGGAGGCAGTGGAGAAGGAGGAGGAGAGGGAGGAGGAGCAGGCGGTGGAATGTTCATCAGCATTCGTTCTAAAACGTGAGTTTTACATGCTCATGTTAAGTGAAATGGAATTGGCAATTCATTTCCAAAACAGCATCGTTGCGGTGTCAGGTCCCTCACACAGGATGCTCCTGGTTACCGCTGCCAGAAGTACATATGCTGGCCCCCACGACTGAAGGTGCATTGAGACAATGCCCTTAGGGGCAGAGGAGGGATTTGAGGATTAGAGTGGCTTCACTTATGGCAGCAACTTGAACGTTTCCTCCAACAAAAATGATTATAAGATTCCTCCACAATCTAGCCCTCCTCAATCTCCACCTCCACTGTCTCCTCCTCGTCCACCGCCTCCTCCACCACGTCCACCGTCTCCTTCTCCTCCACCGCCTCCTCCTCCTCCACTGCCTGGTCCTCTTCCATCACCACAATCACCTCCTTCTCTTCCAGTGCCTGATTCTCCTTCACCGCCACCGCCTCCTCCACCGCTACCGCCTCTTTCACCGCCACCGCCTCCTTCACCGCCACCGCCTCCACATCCTTCACCTGATCCTCCTCCATCACCACCAACACCTCCTTCTCCTCCAACGCTTCCTCTTGCTCTTCCACTGCCTCCTCCACCTCCGCCACCTCCTCCAACTCCCCTGCCACCCCCACCTCCACCGCCTCCTCCACCTTAACCGACTCCTCCACCTTAATCGACTCCTCCACCTCCACCGTCGCACCCTCCTCCTCCTCCTCCTTGTCCTCGTCCTCGTCCTCATCCTCCTCCTCCTCCTCCTCCTCCTGCTCCTGCTCCTGCTCCTGCTCCTCCTCTGCTGCTGCCACTTCCAGTACAATCTGCCATCATCCCTCTCCACCACTCTGTCTCCCTCTGCCCCCCTTTGGCCCTTAGGTACGGTGAAGCCACACACACTATTGATGACAAGACCTTGGCAAAACAGCTAACAATCACTAGCAAGCCAATCAGGGGACAGGCGACACATCACAGAGGGTCATGAATATGTTAGGACCATCCAGATGCTGCCTTACAGTGCCACAAGCCATGGTCCTGCTGGCTGACAAATGGAACGAGAACTATGAGCGGTGGGCAGCGCTCACCACCAGACCATCCCAGAGAAGCCTCCTTTGTAAGCCTGGTCCCTGGCAATTGCTCCTGGAATCTCTGGGCTCATGATCATTGCTACCACCATGCCCTAGACAGGGGCACGCAGACCAAGCTGGCCATGAAGTTTCTGCCAAGGTGGAGGGGGCAGTGGAGGAGAAAGACTTGGTGGAGGAGGAAGACGCGGTGGAAGAGGAAGACGGGGCAGAGGAGGAGGAGGCGGTGCACGAGGAGGAGTCAGTGGCAGAAGAGCAGACGGTTGACGAGGAGCAGGCGGTTGACGAGGAGCAGGGGGTGGACGAGAAGCAGGGAGTGCACGAGGAGCAGGGGGTGCACGAGGAGCAGGAGGTGCACGAGGAGCAGGAGGTGCACGAGGAGCAGGCGGTGCACGAGGAGCAGGCAGTGGATGAGGAGGAGGTGGTGGATGAGGAGGAGGCGTTGGAGGTGGACAAGGAGGAGGTGGTGGTGGAGGGCTAAGTGAGCACTACCCACCGGTCATAGTTCTAGTTCCATTTGTCAGCCAGCAGGACCATGGCTTGTGGCACTGTAAGGCAGCAGCTGGATGGTCCTAACATATTCATGACCCTCTGTGATGCGTTGCCTGTCCCCTGATTGGCTTGCTAGCGATTGTTAGCTGTTTTGCAATTGGCTTGTCAACTATAGGGGGTGTGGCTTATCCTCCCTATATACGGACCAAAGGAGGGGTGGGGGGGCGCAGTGTGAGACAGAATGTTGGAGAGGGGAGATGGTGGAATGTGCTTCAACTGGCAGTGGCAGCGGAAGAGGAGGAGGATGTGGCGGAGGAGGTGGCAGTGGTGGAGTAATCATAATATCATAGAATCACTAAGGTTGGAAGAGACCTCCAAGGTCATCTGGTCTAACCATCACCCTACTACCAATGTCACCCACTAAACTATGTCCCTAAGCACAAGGTCCAACGTTTCCTTGAACAGCCCCAGGGACGGTGACTCCACCAGATCCCTGGGCGACCCATTCCAGTGCCTGATTACTCTTTCTGAGAAGAAATGTCTCCTAATTCTAACCTATACTTCCCTTTGGTGCAACGTGAGGCCATTCCCTCTAGTCCTTTCACTTGTTACCTGTGAGAAGAGACTGACCCCCAGCTCCCCACACTTTCCTTTCAGGTCGTTGGAGAGAGCAACCAGGTCTCTGCTGAGCCTCCTCTTCTCCAGACTAAACAATCCCCGTTCTCTCAGCTGCTCCTCACAGGACTTGTGTTCAAGGCCATTCACCAGCTTCGTAGCCCTTCTCTGGACATGCTCCAGGGCCTCAATGTGCTTCTTGCACTGAGGTGGGAGAGGAGGAGGTGGTGGTGGAGGAGGAGTTAGAGGAGGTGGTGAAGGAAGAGGTGGAGGAGGTGGAGGAAGAAGAGGTGGGGAAAGAGTTGGAGGAGGTATTGGAGGATGTGGTGGTGACAGAGGAGGAGGAGGTGGTGCAGGATGAGGCGTTGCAGAAGATGGTGGAAGAGGAGGTGGTGGTGGAGGAGGTGGTGGTGGTGGAGGTGATGGTGGAGCAGATGGTGGTGGAGGAGGTACTTTCCTACCCTGATTTAAGCACTGGCTTCTGAAAAGTATAAACAGGTCCTTGCAATCTCAACGACTCTGTGTTGTTTTTTGGTTTTTGTTCTTTTTTTGTGTGTGTGTGACAAAGTGGATTTTTTTCAGTACAATGTTATGCCTTCAGGTCTTTATAAAGCTCCCTGTACACACTGAAAGGAGTGAGGCTATCTGCTGTTCAAGTGCAGAGGTGAGAAAACAGCAGACACAGGTGTGCAATGCTGGTGACAGAAGGAGAATTGTGGCTGTAGACTTCAGTGCTGAAATTCCTAAACTTCCTATGTTTGTCACCATTCTTTCTAAAACAGGAGTTTTACATGCTCATGTTAAGCGAAAAGGAATTGGCAATTTATGCCCAAAAAGCCTCACTGGGTGTCTCAGGTTCCTCACACAGGATGCTCCTGCCTGCCCCTGCCTCAGGTACAAATGCTGGCCCCGAGACTGAAGATGCACTGAGGCAATGCCCTGAGGGGCAGAGGAGGGATTTGAGGATTGGGGTGGCTTCACTTGTGGCAGAAACTTCCTGGCCACCTTGCTTTGCCTGCTAGGACATCGTGGTAGCAATGATCTTGAGCCCAAAGATGTCAGGAGTAGTTGCCAGGAACCACGTGTGCAAAGGTGGCTTCTCTGGGAGGTTCTGGTCATGAGCTCTGCCTGCCCCTCATCACAGAATCACAATATCACAGAATGTTAGGGATTGAAAGGGATCTTGAAAGATCATCTAGTCCAATCCCCCTGCCAGAGCAGGAACACCTAAATCACATCACACAGGAACATGTCCATGCAGGTTTTGAAAGTCTCCAGAGGAGGGGAGTCCACAACCCGCCCGGGCAATCTGTTCCAGTGTTCTGTCACCCTCACCGTAAAAAAGGTTTTTCTCATATTGAAGCGGAAACTCCTATGTTCCAGCTTGCTCCCAGTGTCCCTTGTCCTATCATTGGATGTCACTGAGAAGAGCCTGACTCCACCTTCCTGACACTCACCCTTTACATATTTATAAACATTAATGAGGTCACCCCTCAGTCTCCTCTTCTCCAAGCTAAAGACAGCCGGATCCCTCAGCCTTTCCTCATAAGGGAGATGCTCCACTCCCTTAATCATCCTCATAGCTCTGCGCTGGACTCTCTCAAGCAGTTCCCTGTCCTTCTTGAACTGAGGGGCACAGAACTGGACACCATATTCCAGATGTGGTCTCACCAGGGCAGAGTAGAGGGGGTGGAGAACCTCTCTTGACCTACTAACCACACCCCTTCTAATACATCCCAGGATGCCATTGACCTTGTTGGTCACAAGGGCACAGTGCTGACTCACAGTCATCCCGCTGTCCACTAGGACCCCCAGGTCCTTCTCCCCTTCACTGTTCTCCAGCAGGGCAGTCCCCAACTTATACTAGTGTCTGGGGTTGTTCTGGGGTCCATTTCACTTTTTAAAGGTTACAGGTAGACTATGCTGCCAGCAAATGGTTATAAAAATCTACTGGTAATAGCAAATCAATTATCTGGATGAGTGGAAGCTTTCCCCACAAGAAAGACTGACATGAACAGAGTAGTTAAGGCTCTATTAAAGGATATAATTCCAAGATATGGAGTCCCACAAATCAGACAGGGGGACTCATGTTATGCCTCATAAAACAACTTCATAAAGTCTCAGCGATCAAACAGGACCTACACACTCCAGGAGGAGAGAATGAATTGGACATTAAAAGAGAAAATAGCAAAAGTATGTATCCAATACTGGATTGAAGTGACTGGAGACCCTGAACTTAGCCCTATGGGATGTCTGAAATGCACCAAGGCAAACCCTTGGGCTAACAGCAAATTAAATTCTCTTTGGTAGACATTTAGCTCTACCAGGAACCTTTATCCCAGCTAAGACCAGCCTGTTAGACAGATGAACAAGTAACTCAGTACGTAATGTACTTGCAAAAATGATTTCAGCACAATCTTAAATATACACAATGTTATCAAGTAGTACCACCCAGATTACAGGTGCATAATATGCAACCGGGGAAATTATTTAGTAATTAAAATATTTTTATCAGAAAACCAAGCTAGACCCAAAATGAGAAGGACAGTATAAGGCTGACGATTTGCACAAATTATTAGACTATATATTAGATAATGTACAAAAAATCTTAATCACCATCCATCATGATGCAAAGGAAATACATACTCTTCTGAAGAGGGTTAAGAAGGATGGTGGATACCACTGGTGGGAAGAACTATTGGAGTGGTCTCCCACCACTAATGGGGTTTTAAATCTCATGTTACATCCAATCATTGCATTGATTATAACGTTGATAACAGTAGATAGTTAACTCTGTTTTGTGTGAAAGAGATAAAATATGTACTTTGAGGAAAGGGAAAGATGACCCAGGCCTTGGAGGTTTCTAAAGGATGATTAACTGAGGAACTGCTAATCAGAAAGACCATTATTTTGACATTCTTGAAGGAAACACCCAGACATATGCCCCTGATTATGTCACCAATCAATGTAAGGTGAATAGTTGGCTGAAAAACAAAGATTAGGAGTATTATAATGTGAAGTATCCATGAACTATCCTCATTATAATAGTAAAAATCACGCCCTTAGGCTGAAAGATTCCAGCCCAACAAGGGACCCTTCCTCTCTGAGGATGTATAGAATGATTCTGTCATGTTAGCAGTATGCTAACTGTGTAACCAGTTGGAGGCTAGGGGATTGTACAAACATGTAGATATATTGATAAGGGTTTGTACAAGAGTGGCACAGAAAATCCTTAGGGATGCCCAGCTTCGTGGGAAACCACCTGGTACCCACACATGCAACTGAAATAAACATCTCGATCTAGTATGTGGATTGGATCATTACACACCAGGTAACAAATCTGAACTTTTTATTGGACAACAGTGTCAATGACCTGTCTCTGTCTCTGTGTGTCTATCTAGGATACATGCTCAGCTTTGCTATTGGTTGCACTTGCAAAGGAGAAAGCAGCAGCTGTGTCTCCCAGTCTGGGCAGAGACCCTGGGTCCCCAAACACTTTGGTGGGCCCCAGCAGTGAGGCAGGAGCAGTTCTGGGCCAGAGTGGTTGGAGGAGGTGGCTGCATTGGCTGCACTTTTTACCTCACTTAACCAGTTTTTTATTGCAGAGCATAATGTCATGCAGTATAGAATATCCCTTTGGTCAGCTTAGGTCAGCTGTCCTGACTGTGCCCCTTCTCCACCTCTTGCCCACCCTCAGCCTACTGGCCTTTGGGAGTTGGGGGGAGTTGGAGTGACAGCCTTGATGTGGTGCCAGCAGTGCTCAGCAATAGGCAAAACACTGGTGTGACCCGCAGCTCTAGCTACACAGTGCAAAGCACAACACTATATGGTCTGCTGTGGGAAATGTTAACTCTATTACAGCCAGACCCTGCACATTGTGATGCTGAAGTAGAATTCTCAATGGAAATAATTGCAGATGTCTTCTTGGAAAACAAGCCCATCCTACACAGCTAGTACAGGGCTACCACATAAAGTTTGCACGTTTGTAAAAAAATAAAACAACAAAGCAACTTGTCACTTCATCCATAACACAATGCATGGAATGTTGTTGTGGTTATTTTTCCACTTCTGCTTTTCCTTGCTTATATGAGCAGCCATTGTCAGTGATCAGGAGGAGTAGGCTGTTAAGAGCATCGTTTCTGGCCATGTGAACTTGGTCCCAGGTTTCACCTAAGGTGCTTCACATTTAGGCTTTCCAGAAGGTAGAGTTGCACCTCTCCCCTTCAGGCTGATGTAAATGAGCAACTTCTGGATTTTAAACCTTACACTTGGCCGATAGTTTTGAGCTGTTGCACTTTAATTAGTGTAGTGAGTCACCAAACAAATAATCCTGTATAGTTCAATTCTGTTATTTCTACCAATTATGTGTTTTCTTCATGAGACCAAAAAAAGGCTGTCCTGGGTGACCATTTCTGAATCTGAAAGAACAGTTCTAATAAATATATACAAGTATCTTATGTATACAGTGGCCAGTTGTGCATCCACCATATGAATAGTGCCTGTCAACTGGCTTATGCAGACCATGAACTGCCTATGGGGATCTTGAGTGCTGTCAAAAATACCCACCTGCAGAACTCCTGTAATGGTGTGTCAAATACTTTGTTGTGAAAGCAACTAGGATTTCAACCAATCACCTCATATCATGTCAATCAATCACCTCAAATTAGTTAAGACAATTCTCAACCACCAGAAACTAGCTGTAGAGTGCTTCAGTCACTAAGACTGTGCTGAGCGTGCGCACTGGCACAGGTATAATACCCATCTATACTGTGATGGTAACTTGTTCCAAATGAATATATCTGTATAAATAAATATCAGGTAGGGAATTACAGATTGCCAGAAGTGCTTAGAAAGCTGAGAAATCAGGTTGGTTTTAAACTGTAAAATTAAATTTTTACTAAATTCATTTATTAGCAACACACTTCTTGATAACAGTTCTTGTACAATACTATCTTAACTACATATACAAAACTGTTACTCTATAACAACCATATTTTAAATTACTTGTGAGTATACAATATCATGGAACTGATGCTGTACAGTTAGCACTACTGGCTCTTAGTCACAGAAGTCAGGATGATCAGCAACAAACCAAGCTGGAATATCCTGAAGTTAGGGAAGCCCATTGTCTCCTTCAGGAGAATCGGTCTCCTCAGGCATCTGGAATTCACTGAGTCGACTCTCATTTAGAGCAGAGAGAATTTGATGGTACCCATATGGTACCCAGGTCTAGTGGGTTTCTTGGAGGAACCTTGACGTTCCTACGTGTGGAGCTGGGCCTGTAGAGCGCTGAGCAGTTACCACTCCTTTAGGATGCCGGTGGCATCAGTGGCTTTTTATTTTGCAGCATCTGTGCCACAAGTATTCTTACCTGATCTGGATGGAATTCTGACACTGGAACAAGTGAGAAATACTGTAGTTGGGGATGTTACCCTTTTTCTCTCTCTCATGTTTCATCTATTACCTGAAGGAAACAAAGCAAACCATGAATATAAAGGTCCCAAAGGGACCCCATTCAAGACTTACCCTGGGTTCTTATACCCATAAAATCATTTTGCCCACTGTATTCCAGTCAGATCCTGACACACATACCAGATTGGAGGTTCTTTGTTGTGGGGCAGGATGACTACTGTTATCTCTGGGGACAGGCTCCCATATGGCATCATCCTTGGTCAGCACATCCTCCCTTCCCCCATTGGTATCACCCAGAGCCTCATACAATGTGACTCACTGTTGCTCAATCACCACTACGTACAACGTAGAGTTCATGCTGCAGCCTAAGGCTTCACCAAATTTACTCTACTAATGTCAAGCAATAGCTACCCGAGTTCCTTACCTACCAGTGGTTTCTTTCCTTTTCACTGATTATTACACTAACAGTTTATAGCTTCCACAAGCCTTTGCCATAGCCACAAACTAAAGGAGAAACTTGAATTTCAATCTTATATCACAATAAAAGCTTAAAATTAGATAGATCAAGCCACAAGATCCATTCATGATCGTTGTCTTCTTAGGGTATTTTCTAATGTGAAAAATTTTGTCTCTTTCATTCACAACTATAGTTGTGCTGAAGATAATACAGTGTTTAGATATGGCAGAGTATCACTCAGCCACAATAACTTTTAAAAATCTAATCTAAAACCATATAAAACACGTTTAGCCCAAGGGAATAATGAAGATTAGACTATTTATTTGACAGTGCTCTCTACCTGACTATGTCCTAGACCTCTCCTGCTGTCTTCCTCTTGCAAACCACAGTGTGAAGAGTTTTGTTTGATCTTTGATACTGCAAATTTTAAGATTCTAATTGGCAATAAAACATGTTTGGTTTGTGCTTTATCTGTGTTTGGATGGAAAAAATATTTGGTAAATCTTTGTAATACGTGATCATGTCCTATTATATTACCTGAAATGAAAATCCGGGTGGTGTCTTTGCGTTTAGGGAGCATTTTGTATTCTCTTCAAGCATGTGCAAAATAAAGAATGTACAGCAATCAACTAATTCTCCACAACCCAAAAGGCAGATTAATATTACAGGTTAATATGAATTTAGATATTAATATTGTAGATTGCAATACTGGAACAGAGTAAATAACAGGCATACAGTAAACCGGAGGCAGAGACTAAGCTTCTAACCACGTGTATTTCACCCATACGTGTCAGAAATTTCAATAAGCTTTCCCATTAAAATTGTTCTTCAAGGTCTATACTTCTCTTTGACCATCATTTCCAGGGACCTTTATAGGATTTACTGTGGCTTAAAGCTATATATTTTTATTTATTTACTCTGACAGCAAGACACAGAGTAACATATTATTTTTGAGAACATCAGGTCTCAAATTTCTCGAGCCATTTTCTCCCAGAATGAACATGACCTTTCACATGCCACTTTGAAAACATGCCTTAAATATACTTGTAACATGAATCTTCTATGTTTTTAGATTACTCTAGGTTTCCTTTCACCTGCCTACCTTCTTTGGAAGTTGGTACACACATGGATTAAATACTTCCAAATCATCATTTTTATGTATTTCTAGAACATAAAGTGCATGAGAGAACATGTGCCTTTTTCTTACACTTTAGACTGATTGTATTTAATTTATTGGGGACCATCATCAGGCAGTATTATAAGCAAGTACGACCTAGCTTTGGTTCAGTTCTAGACTAGTTCTGGAAAATAAGCCACATTGCTCCAGCTCATGAAATACATGCAGACTTTCTTATTTTTCTTGTTTTTGTGGGATGCAACAGGATTTGGGCAATTCTGTCTGGAAGAGGAAGGAAAAATGTAAACTGGGAAGAAAATAATGCCAACCCCCTATCACAATTAAAGTTGCTTGCTTGTCAGTATTTACAGCTGAACTCACGAGCATGTGTTGAAAGAGAGTTGTTGAGCAAATACTGAGACACGTAACAGAATGAATTACTCTATATGACAGTTATAGAAGAGAATAAGACAGACAGCTATCTGCCAGACCTGACTTAAATGGCTGCAGTGATTCTCATAGACCTTCTATTTAAAACACCTTATGAGAGTGCTCTCAAAATGTTATGCATATCCCTGAACATGGTAAATAAAATACCTCCAGCATTTTCCAACCTAACAAGAAATCAATAGTCAATCCCACAACAAAGGTGAGAGAGAAAAAGAAAAAAAAAGAAAAAGAAAAAAAAAAGGAGAGTTGACGATGGGTGAAAAAGATAAAGTGAGAGAAACCAAGAATCACAGAATCACAGAATGGTTGAAATTGAAAGAGACCTCTGGAGGTCTTCTGGTCTGATACCCCCAGCTCTAGCAGGACCAAATCGAGATGGCTTCTGGATATCTCTAAACAGAGACACGCCTCAATGGGCAACCTATGCCCAGTCCCCTGCACAGTGAAAAACTTTTCTGATGTTCAAGGGGAAACTGCTGTCTTTCAGTTTGTGCCTATTGCCTCTTGTGCTGTCACTGAACCACAGAATCACAGAATCATCTAGGTTGGAAGAAACCTCCAAGATCACCTAACAAGTGAGCTAACACTAACAAGTCCTCCACTAAACCATATCACTAAGCTCTACATCTAAACATCTTTTAAATACCTCCAGGGATGGTGATTCAACCACTTCCCTGGGCAGCCCATTCCAACGCCTAACAACACTTTTAGTAAAGGCACCACTGAAAAGAGCCTGACTCTGTCCACTTTGCACCTTCTCTTCAGGTACTTATCTACATGAAGATGCCCCCAAAGCCTTCTCTTCTTTAGGCTTTTCGGGCCCACCTCTCTCAACCTTTCATCAGAGGAGAGACGCTCCAGTGCTGTAATCATCTTTGTGGCCTTTGTTGGATTCTCCTGAGTATGTATGTCCTTGTCTCTCCTGCACTGGGGTGCTTAGAAGTGGACACAGTACTCCAGCTGTGGCCTCACCAGTGCTGAATAGAGGGGAAGGATTACCTCCCTTGACCTGCTGAAAATACTTTGCCTAATGCAGCCCAGAATACCAATGACCTTCTTTGCAGCAAGGGCACATTGCTGGTTCATATGCAACGTTGTGTCCACCAGGACCCCCGGTTCCTTTTCTGCCAGGCTGCTTTCCAGCCAGGCATCCCCCAGCATGCACTTGTGCCTGGGGTTGTTCCTCCCTAGGCACAGGACTTAGCACTTCTCCTAGTTGTGCTTCATTAAGTTCCTGTCAGCCCATTTCTCCAGCCTGTCAAGGTCCCTCTACATGGCAGGGTGACCCTCTGGTGTATCCAACACTCCCACGTTTTGTGCCACCAGCAAACGGCCTGGGGGTGCACTCTGCCCTGTCATCCAGATGATTAATGAAGATGTTAAACAGGACTGGACCCGGTATTGACCCCTGGGGTACTCTACTAGTTACTGGTTCTCAGCTAGACTTCATGCCACTGACCACTACCCTCTGGGCCCAGTTTTCAAAGCACCTTACTGTGGATTGAAGATGACAGACAACAGCGACATTAGGCAAAAAAAAAAAAAAAGACAGAAGTAATCTCAATTATTTCAGCTTCATCAATGGTCTAGTCAAATTCCTTTAAGCCTGTATGACACAACAATTTAAAAGTTAAAGTACATACTGTAACCTAAGAGGAAAAAAAAAAAAACGAAACTACTAAGGTATCATACTTACAAAGCAACAAAATACCCTGTTTGAATGAAATCAGGATATTTTTACTTCTCTGACCTTCACCTCATACTTGTTAAGGAAAGTAGCTGTAGAGAAAAGCAGGGCAGATGAAACAGAAATGGGTCTTTCATTTAAATATAAAAATTCCATCTGATTCCTGCAAACGAGACAGAAAGAGTTTTTCACAAAAATGAAAGTTCTTTAAAAGCCATCACACAAGAGCAGAAAGTGACAATATAGCATGGAAGCTGGTAATTTCCATTTCATTTCAGTAAAGATTGGGTACATGCTTCTGAGAGTACCTCACCTTTCTTCTGATATGCCGTGTGCCCAGATGAAATGTTCTCTGTCCACTGATAGCTTATGAAGGAGAGCATTACAAAGTAGTTTAGCTCTTCAAACAAATACATACCCCTTCTCTACTGTGAGCACTAAACAAAATGCAAGCAATAGTCTTTTACTTCTCTGAACATATTTTTTTCTGTTAACACGTTGGCTGCATTATCAAATCATTTTGGTACAGACGCGTACATACAGATTCTTTGTTTTTCAAGGCTTCAGGAGAAATATCATTTCACAGAATCACACAGAATCACAGAATCACTGAGGCCGGAAAGGACCTCTGAAGATCACCTGTGGTGGTGCATATCTCCCCCTCGCCCTTGCCCTTGCCAGGGCACTCTGCAATCTCAGGATAAACTAACATTATGTTCTTGCCACTGTTACAAGTTCAGTGAGTTGGGATGATTAGGCACTCCATAACTGTACCTGGAACTCCTGCTACCTGGATACCAGAACTGTACAATATGGAAGGTACTGGAATGTATGGTTGTATGGTTGGTGGGCAACACAAGAATTACCTAACTTGAATTGTGGCCAGGATGGAAAAATACTTCCTAAAGCCAATCACCTCATGGTCCTCTAAATACTACTAATAGTACCCCCTGAGATGGGATGGGTCTCAGGGCAAGACTCCTCAAGGTTCAATGGTCCACTGTATATGCAGATGTAAAGAAGGGTGAGTAATTCACCAAAAGATGAAAAGTTCTTGACCATGCAACTAAGTTTAGAAATCCCCAAAACCTTGTTGTACAGAAATCCCTAATGCCTCACTGTATAGAAATCCCCAATCCCTTGCTCTATAGAAACTGCTAATATCTTACCATAATTCGTGTGTGAACCTTGCCATTTATGAAATCTTTAACTACTTTGCTGTTCTGATTGTAGCAAAAACTACTGAATTATTGTGTTAAATAGGCTAATGATTAACTGATGATTAAGTGCTACTAAAAAGAAAACAAACTAACAAACTAACAAAAACAGTCTAATTTGTGATTTACCATAAAAGAATTAATAAATCTTGAATTGTTGATACATCAGACCTGTGTAAAAATTTCATCTGAGACATCACCTAGTCCAATCCTTACATGCAAAGGACTATCAACTAGACCAAATTGCTTGATTTTGAATATCTCCAAGGATGTAGACTCAAAATATCTTTGGGCAACCTCTGTTTGGTCACCGTCACAATATAAGGTTGTTTTCTTGTTTTTTTTTCTTAGCATTCAATGTCCCGTATTTCAATGTGTGCCCATATCCCAAAGGAAGGACTGGTTTTTTTATAACAGAACACTCAAGCGTAACAAATGCAATAGTTTAACACTGATCCATGGCATGTGAATATTTATTGTGACCTATAGTGCTCTTCTACTTTAAATTCTCCTATCTTCAGCTGTTCCATCACCGTTAAACATTCTTTGCCTGTCATGGCTACCCTGTGCTTCTCCACTTGCTACAGATTTGTTCACTTTCCCTGTCAGTCCTCTTCTGCCAGTCCTCCACCTGACCTGCTTCATTTTCCACATTTTCTTTTCCTTTCCTTATTCATCCTTATAATTCCAGTCCATGCAGTTTAACTGGAGCACTTTGATTGTCGATCTATTGCCATTGCTTTGAAATGATGCCAAATTGTCAATGCTTGAAGTACATCTTACCCACTTCATTGGGATCATTACAGCAGCACCCTCATTTCATCTTCTTCCCCCAAAAATTTATTTTGGAGAGAAAGTTTAATCAGAGGAAAAGATGTTCTCTTGTTCATGTATGTGTTTTTCTTTAGCTGATCACATATTTCAATGATGTTGCAACAGAAACAAAATGGCTTTCCTTGATGTATAAAGTTCAAAGGGTTGTGCTTCTTTATGCAGCAAGATGCTTTTTTTTGGCCAGCATTTAGTCTGAATTTCCCAAGCCATGACTTGAAGCTGTTGCATTCTTCATGTCACCTGACATTACCAAGAGGAGTTTGGTTCTATCGTCTAACAATTCTTAAAGCTAGTCATAAGCCACTACTGAGTGCTTGACCTCCACTGCACCATACCCAGCAAGCTCTACTTTCCCCAGAGGTTTTGTGCCATAACAGACCATCTTGGTAATCATCCATTGAACCATCTCCAATGTGCCCACCTATTTCTTGAACCAGGGGACCAAGAACTGGACAGAGAATCAAAGATACAGTCTCAACTATACCACATAGACAGATCATAACTTCCCTTGATTCATAGGCCACATTCCATTTAATGCAGCTAATCATTCAGTTGACCTCTTATGCAGTGAAAAAGCATAATGAATCATATTCAACCTAGCTCTACACTCCTATCCTGTAACCCCTAGATGCTTTCTACCAGGACTGCTCTGCAGTCAGATTCTCAGTCTGTACCTATGCATGGGCTTATTTTACCTCAAATGCAGACCTGTGGATTTCACCCAAGCTAATGGCAAAACTGGGAACAAGCCTGATCCTCCAGAGGGTTAGAACCACAATATTGCCACACTGAGCAAGTAACAGAGCATTTGCAGCCACAGCTGCTACTATAGAAATAGGAAGTAATAAATGCTTCCTTTTTCATTTTCTCTTCAGCTCTACTCTACTTCTATTTGTGACCTTCATATTTACTTTACATATCATGCATTCAAATTCAGAATGTTTTTGACATCTCTTAGCTTTGTTACAAACACACTTTTACTATTATAAAACTATTATATATGTGACAGTGCTGTTTTCTTTGAGATCTAACAAAACAAGGGGTCAGAAATATGTTCCAAAACTCAGTCTCAATGGCCTACTTTCATTCTTAAGTATTCTCAGTTTCGGTGTTCCTGTGAATTTCAGTATCAACAGGAAATTGCACTGAGGCCTGTATGAAGGTCTGGCCAAGTATATGTGCGTACACATACATATTTGTATGTTTAAACACAGTGGTTTCAGTCTTTGAAAAGATATTTCTAATTGATTCTTGCAAGGAATAACTTCAACACACAAACTGAGTAAAAAAAAATAATAAAGTTCTGAAGGACAAATAATTTTCCCTTTGAAATAAAACAGCTTACAGCAAATGGTGTGTTTTCAAGGCAGTTTCCTCAATCACACATAGAGCATAAAAGGAGGACTGGAGGAGTGAGGACACGAACCATCTGGAAGATTTTCAAATGAGTTCAGGGCCAAAATACTCATCCTTATGCTGGAAACCCTGAGACTGGAAGGTTTTCCTGTAAAGTGCTTTTTCCTTCTGTAAAGCACTAGGTTCAAGGATGAGCAGTCAGGTATCGTGTGTTAAGAAAGAAGTGGAAGAAGATGAGAACAAATGCCAGGTCAAGTCACATAATATCTGAAGTGGAAGAAGGAAGGATCTATATCAAATCTCTGCCTGCTAGTTTTGCTAGTTGCTGAGTGCTTTTGAAAATCTGATGCTTCATTTAATTGACTAAAGAGCGATTGAGCTGAAACTAGAAATACAGACTTAGCTGTCAAAGAAAAATGGAAAACATGTCCTAGAGTTGTTTTGAGTAATCTACTTCTTGTTCTCTATATAGAACACAGGTTTACTCTAAAAGGTTTTATTAAACTAATCTTAGCTATGTGTATTACCTGAAAATAAAGAAGATACTCTAAAAGGTTTTATTAAACTAATCTTAGCTATGTGTACTACCTGAAAATAGAGAAGATACATGAAAACTATGTAGGTCAGCCAAAATGCATGCTGACTAAAATTTCATGCACTTGCTAATTATCAGATATTCATGACATACCAGAAAAAAACAAAATGAAAAAAAGGATTGCAGAGACTTTCATTTTCTATTTGCACATTTTTTTTTCTTATCCCTCCATCTAGAAATCAAAGTTAATTAATGAGAAAATGTTCCATAGCCCAAGACTAAGGGCAACTTTGGAATACTCTAAAATAGCTACCTATGAATTTTCATGTTTTGAAAGTTTTAAGACCTTCAAGAGCTCTATGAACGTCCCCTCAAAAACAGGGAAAATGCCCTGCTTCCACATCTGTTGCCATTTGAACCTTATACAGAAAGAGTGTGAAATAAATTCCACTTTATAAATAAAAGACTAGTGGGTGATTACTGAAAAAATTTAGCAACAGTATGTACCTAATGAAAGCTCTTGAGATGTTAGGATAAATTTGATCTGAAAGGAAAAGCAGGCTTCTGAACAACTGAATAATCAAATGGCTTTGCAAAATATCTTACAGAGGCCCAGTATGAAACTGCATGGCATGTGTCTCTAAAACATACTCTCATATTCGGAAACATTTCCATATCGTACCATTGTCCCCTACATGGCATGTTCTCATTGCCATTTGACATATCAGCATGTCACATACCTTCAGCTTCCCTGGGTTGCTTACTTCTATGTGATTTATTGCATATCCATGAAATCTGCTGCACACCTGCTGATCTGTGTTTACTCTGAACACAAATTTATCGAAGTCATTCAAGTAAAAGGCAGAAATTAGCTTATTTAATTTCTTTGCACCTAGTTCCTTATCTCCATGGGGTGGGAGAATATTTTTGCTCTCTGCTCCTTAATTTATATTCTCTATCCCCATTCCTCCACCCCTGGAATATTTCAGCCTCCTGTGCACGGGTGCCTCCTGTGGTTCTGGCAGTAGCTGATGACATGTCAGTATTGTAGAGCTCAGCTGAGGATAAGCTGTAATTAAAAGACATTAAAATAGTGTGTAGGGGACAAAAAAGCAAAATCTATCACTATCTCTCACTGATGTAGCATCTGAGCAGGATACATGCTTAAAATAACACACAGAAAATAATCTTTCAAACCTTTTCTTCAGGTCTCTATTGACACCCCCAGAAGAAATGATTTCAAACTATTCAGAGAAAAGCAATCCTGCTCTAGTCCTTGAAATCCTACAAGCTACACACACCCACACACCTGCATTATTTCCTCACCTCCTCCGTATAAAAACAAAACAAAAACGTGAGAACAGTGGGCTGGAAATGGAGCTGCAGAATGTGAAGTTGGAAGGATTAATTATGTAACACACCCCCACTCCTACCCATACCCACAGCAATACGAGTGAGGTAAACCTAATTCTCCCAACTGGAAACTCCGAACTAGAAAGGAGAAAGCGATGGAGGGGATGGAGGAACAACAGCTCGATAAACATGTCAACAAAATGAGTGGAACGTTGTGATGCATTGTCATGGAGGAAGATGGCATTATGTAAAGATGTCTAATAAATGAATAAATAAATAATCCAAGCTTACAAAACATCCTTAGCCCCAGCGAGACCTCTTCTTCCCCACCCCCCTCTCACCCTCCCTCCCACCCACCTTTTTCAGCGGTAGCTGCATCCAACCTGAAACTGTATTTTTACAATTCATGGTTATCCGATGGTGTGGATCCTGCTGAAAAATTCAAGTGAAACAGAAGATGGGTGCACATACAGGAAATTAAGATAAATTAAGAAACCAGGTTTGCTACTTGGAGCAAAGAACTCGGAGGAAAGAAGCTGAAGTAGGCTTCTTCAGCAGCCCTGTAAGATCCTTGACGAGTATCTTTGCAAAGAAAATATTGCTGATTTGAAAGATGAGACAGGATGGAAAATGTTGCATGCCTGTGTGAGAGGGAGACAACGTAGGTGTGCGTGGGTGCGTGCCTGTGTATGAGAGGGCGTAGGCAACGAGTGGGGGGAGCTTGAGATAATGCTTTTCTACGAAAGTCACGTGAGTGCAATTCCCAGAGAAGGGCACTGAGCATTTAACAAAAGTGGAAAGGGAGGAGAAAGATTGCTCTTTCAGAAGACATTAATGGAAAGACAGTGGCAAATACTGTGATCATCTTTAAAGGAAGTTTCCTGGAGACCTAGAGAAAAAGAAGCCCAAAGAAGGAAACTAAAGGGCTATGATTTCCTTGTCCTGTTGCTTTGTCTCTGGCTCCCTCTGCCTCTGGAAGAATACCCACAGGACACAAAGATGCCCAGCTGGTCACTGCACGCCCAAGTTCGGTTTAGCTGGTGCTTCTCTCCTGTTTAGCCTGACTGCTTTCTCTGAAGGGGAGGATTCGCAACCCGACAGCCCTTTAGTTTAACCTGAAGAGTGTGTGCCGCCTCTCTGATCATCTTAAGAGCCTACTAGAAGCGCAAGTGAGAGGAAAAGAGGAGAACTTGCAAGTGCCCAAGGAGCTCCTGATGCCAAAAGAAGATAAACATTCCTGTGGATGAAGCAGAAAGAACAGAGAAGACTGATTTATTGCTGCTTTCCGTAATATTTTTCTCCCTGTCCTCTGGCACACACAAGTGTTCGGAAATCTTTGAAAACATAAAACAAAACACCAACCCCGAAGCCCCAACCCCTTGGCTAGCTCTTATGGGAATGAAACACTCCTCCCGCTGCCTGCTCCTGAGGAGGAAAATGGCGGAGAACGCTGCCGAGAGCACTGAGGTAAGGACGCGAGGCAAAGCCCTGCACCCCAACTCCCCCACCCCCCGGGCTCCCTTAGCAGAAACAGCAGTAAGCGCAGATAAACTTTCCTGGATCCTTCGGCATGTCCCTGCCTCCGCTGTTCTATGGTTTTCTGCATGTGCTCCCACCCTCCCGCTCCGTTCCCCCCTGGCAGAGAACTTTGCACTCGGCTGGACCGTCTCGTCGCTCAGGCGGCTTCCCGGAAGCAGCTGCTCTACGGCTTCTTCCCGAGAGGCTCGGTGAGCGAGAGCGGGCTGGCTAGAGGAGAGGCTTTGTGTCGCTATGGGGAACGGGGAAGGGGGGGGGGCGGCGGTAAGGGAGAGGGGGCTGTTACTGTGTGTTTGAGGAGGCTGTCATGGACAAAGAAGGTCTTTTTCTACAGCACCTTGGCCAGCTCCTAGTGTTTCTTTCGCCTGAGAGAATGCAGTGGTGGGGCAGGACTACTTGGGGGAGTTAAGGAAAATATATCTCTGCAGCACCCCAGTTATCACCAAGCGCAACTGCCTGAGCAAGGAGCGGAGGGCAGGAAGAGCATTTCCCCTTGCGCCTGGCTCATCTGAGCTTTGCATTTCATTTGGGCTGAGTGGGTATCCTGCGAGCTCTCCATTTTTTCTTCAAGAAATCAGCTGCCCCCCTCCCCCAAATAATGTTTGGTTCCCTCAACCTTTCCCATCTCAGCAACAGCCCTCATTTGCTTCCCTAGGGTTGTCTTGACCTGACTGAGTCTTCTTAAATGATACAGCGGTATGCAATGTCTCAGCTCTGGGAAAGCAGAAGGATGCAGGATGCAATCCCAGTTTCTCTGGGAGCATGTGAGAAGGAGGCAGGCAAATGTGCTAATGCGTGCCAAACTCCCCGTTTCTATTAATAGACTGTGCCTAACACTCCCACTGAACATTTAACGTATGGTTACGCGACATACAGCACAGCCATGTGCGGGCCCCCAAGGATATTGCACCCCAATCAACTTCAACGGCTTTGCCATTACATGCGCAGGTAACACTGACCCTCCTTCCCATTGCCCTGCAGATAATAAAGAACAAAAGCACCGCTTCAGTATTAGTGAGAACATGACTTCCCCCTCTTACTTCTTCCCATGTCTCTGCCAAATGCCTCCTGCTTTCAATTAGTCCTCACAGTAGGTATCCTGCTCCCTCACGAATCCCATGTTACTCCTCCTAATAGGGCAATAGTGCTCCCTCTGCTAAGAAAGATGTGCTTGATGTTTATAAATATGCCTGCATTGCCATGCCAGATGAAGACCAGAATTATCTTAAAGTAGTTTAATGTAAGCAGTAAATCAAAGAAAGTGCCTGTTACTGCATTACAACTCCATAGAGTACCGTTTGCAGAAGATACATCTATATGTAGCAAGAAGTCTAGCTGCACATCTGTAAACTGTCATAGTACTGACAGAATGTATTACATTAAATGACCCAGGATACTGGACCGTATTGCAGGGAGAAATATACAGGCATAACCAGTTCATTTTAAAGCCCCTATTCAGTGGAAATCATCTTTAGATGATAGCAGACAAATAGGTGAGAGAAGATTTTTTAAATATTCCTCTTCTATTTCAGCTCTGTATTAGTACATTTTTGTTGTTTCAACAGCTTTGCTTTTCTGTTTGTGCAATGCTGCACACACTGCAATGTGCTGTTATGGAGAAGGCTTTCTTAACGATAAGTTTCATTACAATGCTGCATACAGGACTATATTAAAATGCTGTGCTTCCTCTCCTCAGAGTATCCACCAGTGACAGATTTGTGAAATGAGAGTGAAAATGTTGTAGATTAGGCATCTTCTAATGTGCCTTAAAACCAGAAGTGTTATACTCATAACATGTGCCAAGATATTTCCTATTTTATTAATTTTCATCTTAGTGATGTTAAGCTCTGTTTTGTTCTGAGAGGTCTTAGAAATGCTCCAGATAAAATATGCCAGGACCTTTGAAGCTCTTTCACTAGTCAAGCATCTATATTTAGCAAAGTCATATGATACCAGTTTGACCTTCAAACCTATATTTCTCTGACTTTCTTTTGAGGTTATCAAATGTTCTGTGACAGAAGGAATGCAGATCAAAGCACCTCACTTTTGGAGTTGTCATGGTGTAGGAGAAAATTAGGAATTGGTATAAATTTGCTTCATTTGAAACCAGTTGTTTTTCACTAATGTTCAGGGTCTGATACTCATTGAATTTCTGAAGTATTTTGTTGCCATGGTGACAGGCATGATTTGAAAAATGTCATCCAGAGAGAGATGAACAGTTAAAACACTTAACAAATGGTCAAAATGTCCCACTGGCAAATCATTCCAAAAAAACATTATAGTTCTTATTCAGACTGATTTGAAGTTCCTAGTGAACATATGATACAACGTCACAGTAAAATACATTGTTTTGTTGAAATCTACCACAACTAAAAGAGTCTTAATCTTTTCAAGGTCAAATATGGCAAGTATACTGTTTCAGTAGTAGAACAGTTTACAAAGAATATGTTAAAACAGAGAACATGGACTCTGTATGAGAAACATTTTACTCTCTTGATTCCCCTCTGATGACCATCATGCTATCTTCTTAGCCCCAAAACCTTTAAGAGACGATGACAGCAAGTCTAGACAAATGAAAACCAAAGCTACACTATGTCAATACTCACGATATTCTGCAAACAAGGATACAATGTAGTAAAAAAGCAATATCTCACCACTAAACTTACAATACCTTGTTACCAGATTGTACAAACATCTACATTATCAGTATACCCACAGGTTTATATCTTGATCCAAAGCCTAGTTAAGTGAATAGAAGTCTTCCCACAAGTGCAGATGGATATTGGATCAAGCTAAAAATAGTTCTGTAATTTTATTCAACAATTATGTAAGTGTGCTGATAACAGCCAGATATCAGTCTGTCTGCCAGAGTTTTAACTGGAACAGTTTTTGCTTTTTTTCTTGTGTTTATAGGAGTCTAAGTGCTTTGTAGAATAGTAAATGTCAATGGAAATAAAACCCTCAAAAGTCCTTTCTGTTTAGAGCCTCAGTGAAGGCAATAGGGGTCCCACTAATATAAAACTTGCTAGAATGGTTTCAGATAATGTTTTTCAGATTTCGAAGATTGCAAAATGAAAACAATTACTTAGAAAGTTTTTATTCCCCTAGGCCATCCCATGAACTTCAAGAGAACATTGTTCATTGGAACAAAAGCTCTAGAATCTCTCAGAAAAACAATATAAAAAATTAATCTCTGTATCTTTAGTCAAGAAAGAAGGCTTGTATACATAAATCAGGTCTGTTTTCATAAATAAAGGTCCATAATTGGGTTCTCTACAGATAATCAAATGCATTCAGACAGAAAACAAAATAAAAGATAAATTGTTCTTTGTAGAACATACACATGAAGATTTCTCAAATGTCACAGTGCTGACCTGCCATGGATGTCAGCTTGTGGAGCTTTTTATATTAAATGTAGGTGGATATTCACGGAAGCCATATTAATAGTAGGCCTGATATCAGTGGTGGGAAAGAAATTGAAAGAAGTGAGATTTCCGAAGGAGATATGTGCATGAGTGTGTCTGGTGAACTTGTGCCAGGTGAAAGGAATAGCAAAAAGTGCCAAGGTTTATGTACACATCCAACAAATATACACATCTACATGTAATAGGTTAGTTATTCACTTCAAAGTGGCAAACATTAATTTAAAAGTGGCAAAACTTAGATTCTAGGACCTGAAACTGGGATCATTTTGTAGAATGCACAGTGACTTCATAAGATGCAATTCTCATGCTGAAGACTTTGCAGTGTTGATAGAAAAGAAGTCTGTTGTACTGCAGAGAAAAGAGAGATTAGGCAATTTATCAATGGTAAAAAAAATAGACTCCTCCTTGCAGGTCCTATTATATAAACCTTAGGTTCTGGTTAGAAAAAAAAATCTTTTGAAGATTTGAATTAACAGACATAATGGACATGCTTCCCCATACATATGAGTGTAACTGTTACAGTATCATGAGATTGTTTATGCACATTTCTCCAGCCAGTCCAGGTCCCCCTGCACGGCAACACGTCTGAAGTGGTTTTATTAGACACTCTTCACAATTCTGTGTCATCTGCAAATTTGTTGAGGGTACACTCTGCCCCGTCATCCAGGTCACCGGCACATACGTTAAGCTGTATATGACCCAGTATTGACCCCTGGAGGTACATCACTAGTGACTGACCTCTGGCTGGACTCTTCCACTGATCACTACCCACTGGGCATGGCTGTTAGACAGTTTTCAGTCCACCTCTTTATCCAGTTATTTAACCCATAGTTCATCAGCTTGTGTATGGGAGACAGTGTCAAAAGTCAAGACAACATCCAGTGCTCTTCCCTTATCCACCAAGCCAGTTACCTCATCAGATGCAGAAAACTAGATCAGTTTTCTTAAGCTCAATTTCCCCTTTGTAATTCCATGCTGACTACTCATGGTCACCTTCATGTCTTTCATGTGGACATAATCCTGGAAGTTGTTTCCAAGATTATTTGCTCCATAAGCTTCCCAGGAATTGAGGTGAGGCTGACTGGCCTGTAGTTTCCTCAATCCTCCTTGCTCTTTTTCAACAATGAAAAGACATTTCTTTTTTTTCCAATCTTCAGGAATCTCTCCCGGTCAGCATGATGAAAGATTATAGAGTAGCCCTGCAATGACATTGACTGGCACCCTCAGCACATGCAGATACATCCTGTTAGACTTCTGGGATGTATGTAGGTCTGGTCGGCCTCAAACATTCCCCAATCTGATCCTTCTCCAAGTGAGAATGAAGCTTCCTTGATCCAGGCTCCTGTGTTCTCTATGACATGGGATTCCTGAAGGCTGATCTTGCTAGAAATGACCACGGTGAAGAACACACTGAGTACCTTGGTCTTTTCCATGTCCTTTGTCACCAGGGCTGCTTCCTCATTTAATGTATTAGAGCTTCCTTGAAATTCTCCATTGGAATTTGTTTTTACCAGCTCCAGCACTGTCTCACAAATGTTTAATCAATGGTTAAGCTCAGAAATGATTGACTCAACATATTGTGTAATGAGCATGATGTTTCACTGATCATTATCCAGCAAAGCCAAGTGAGTCAGAAAACATAACACACCTTACGTATTTTGGAGAGTTTCTGCTTTTACCTCAAGGTTCAGCTCTTGAATGGCTTCCTTCCCTGTTTTTCAGTGTGCACCAATGGATGCTTTCCTCATGCTTTTCCCATTTTTTATGGGGAATTCTTAAGTACCCTGTATTCAGTTCTCACATCTTTTCATTCTCTATTAGCAGAAGGTCAGGATGGGCTAATCTCTCACAGAAGCTTGGAAGTATTTCATAGACCTGACTGGAAGTACATCTGTTCAAAACAGATGCCCTTCCACAACATGTGATAAGTAAGCATCTGGAAAAGGGAATGTCTGTAGTTTAGCCATCTGACAATGTGTATATCTGACTACAAAACATGACATGGCACCATCACCTGCCACATAGTTATGACAATGCTTCAGAAGCAATTTATCTGGAATCAGCATAGTCTTCCATGTTTAAAAACTTGTAGAGGAAAGGGCAGCAGGAAATGGATCCAGTTCATGGACTGGGCAATACTTACTCCTAATTTATATTTCATAAATGCCTCCTCTTCTTCATAACAAAAAATCAATCACCACCTCATTGGTGTTGATTTATAGTGGCTCCAACTAAAATTTAGGTGTCTGTTTCTGACTTTTATGCGGCAATATTTAGCCATCATCTTAGCTTTAACTTAGATTTAAAGGTATAACTTTTTTTCTCAAGCTCTTCCTGTTTCCTGTTTTTGTGCTCACGATGGACAATACATTTCTTCTGCCTAACAGGCCTTTGGTGTAGGCATTGCATTCAAATCAGATCTCTTTAAGGGTGTTCATTTTGAAACCACGTTAGTTTTATTGACACAAGTGGAAAAGTATCACCCAGACACTGCTAGGTTTACTTTATAAGAAGAGACAGACTCTGACAGTGAAAACTTTTCATGCACTCTCGTTGCCATGCACACACACATATTGTTTTCTAAGATCTATCCCAATCACCTCTCCAATGAGTAGAACCAGAGGAAATGGAACACTACTTCCCACCAGTCTCAGTCTCAGTATCTTGGGCAGCAGCTCAGCATCAACTCGCCACAGTTCCACCTCATGCACCTTCTCACCTTCATATCTGATCACGGTCTAATTGTCCTTGCTGAACCTGACGCATATAATCTTGATTCTGTCATCTACTCTGAATACTACTGTGAAGATCATTTTCCTAGCTTGTTTTAACTACAGTACTATTCTATTAAGAGAATTTTTATTTAAGCAGATGAACCCTAAAGGAGACAAGTATAGATAAGGATCTCAAGCAAAGAAGGTGCTATTATTTATTACTATCTGATTTTCACAAAAACATGAAACTTTTCTTCTAATTTTTTTTAAACAGAAGATGTGCTGTCATGTAGCCTCAAGTTAATTATTTTGTTAAAGAAAAAAAAAAATCTCTGTGCCATCTTCCTATATGATAGGTCTGTTCTTTTCTCAAAAGAGAGCCAACAGTTCTTCTCATTAAACTCATAAAACGTCTTTGTTCCCTTGTAAGTTGGAAGGCAACAGTGTTTTTGCTTGCAAGGTATTTTTTCAGCAGATAGAGTTGAGTATTCTAAGACCTCAAAACAGGTTTACCCTGATGTAAGTGCACCTGTTTCAGCAGAGAGAGATCTTGACAAATTAGAGGGCTGGGCAATCACCAACTACATGAAGTTTTACAAGAGCAACAGGGAGGGGACGTCCCTGGATATATGTGCAGACCGGGTGACAAGGGGCTGGAGAAAGCCCCTGTGGAAACCTGTGGAAAGGGCTCTGGGGCTTTTGGTTGATGGCAAGCTGATTATGAGTCAACAGTGGGCCCTGGCATCCAGAAGGGCCTACTGTATCTGGGGGTGCATCAGGCACAGCATTGATAGCCAGTCAAGGGACACAATTGTTCTGCTCTACACTGCACTGGTGTGGCCTCACATTGAGTACTGTGTACAGTTTTGGGTGTCACAATATAAGAAGAACATAAAACTATTACAGAGTGTCCAAAGGTAGGCTACAAAGATGGTGAGGGTCTAGAGGGCTAGACGTATGAAGAATGACTAAATTCACTTTGTTTGTCACCAGCCTAGAGAAGAAGAGACTGAGGGGAGACCTCATGGGGACCTACAGCTTCCTCATTAGGGGAAGCAGAGGTACAGGCACTGATCTCCTGTCTGGTGACCAGCAATAGGATACCAGGAAATGGCATGAAGCTGCATCAGCGGAGGTTCAGGCTAGATGTTAGGAAAAGGTTCTTCACTGAGAAGGTGGTTGAGCAATGGAACAGGCTCCCCAGCGAAGTGGTCACAGCACTAGGCCTACTGGAATTCAAGAAGCACTTGGACAACACTCTCGAAAATATAGTTTGGTTTTTTTGGATGGTCCTGTGTGGAGCTTGGAGTTGGGCTCAATGAACCTTGTGGGTCCCTTCCAACTCAGGATATTCTACGATTCTGTGATTCATACAGTCAAAAACAGCTCATATCTGTATATAATGACTGTATTGAAAAAGATGAGTGTCAAGTGATTTTGCTCAAGAATTGAGGGTTGATCATTACACGATTGTATGAAATGTTAGGAGCATATGTTCTCTTATCCCTTTCTTAACTATGTTTAAAAGATGGGTGTGGAATAACAAAAGCTTATTCACAAAGCCGTACAAGCTTGGTTTTTATCATCATGGTTATCACCAACTGCTTTCAAAATAAAATATGTAGCTACCTTTTTAACAGGTGCAGTTCAGATCCTACTGGAGTTGAACATATATTGATGAAGATTTTTGAACACTTTAACAAGTGTTCTATTGATAATGAAAGAAATACTGAACATCCTGCTATGCTTCTGTGTGAAAGTAGCTCTCAGCATGATAATTTATTGTAGAATCCTATGAAGAGAGGCTGAGAGTGTTGGGATTGTTCAGCATGGAGAAGAGGAGCCTTAGAAGGGATCTTGTCAATGTCTATAAATACGTGAAGGGAGGGTGCAAAGAGGATGGAGCCAGTGGTGCCCAGTGGTAGGACAAGAGGCAATAGGCACAAACTGGAATATAAGAGATTTGTTCTTAGCATTGGGAAGCACTTATTTACCGGGTGGGTGACAAGACACCAGAATGGTTGCCCAGAGAGGTAGTGGAATCTCCTTACTTGGAGATCTTCAGAATCCGTCTGGATATGGTCCTGGGCAATCTGCTGTAGGAGTATCATTTCAGACTCTGACTCTTAATGAACTACCAAGATATCCAGTCACATTGACACAACAGTTTCTACTCTAACAATGTTTCAAAATAAGAAAGTTACTCTATTCATCACATAAAGACTGAAATGCAAATACAATACACAATGCTAGTTCAGGATCATCAAGGCTACGCTATTAATAATTGAATAACTGTCTTAGCATTGAGATCATTTGTCATTTCAGCCACACTTTAATATGTTTGCTTACAAAATTACTTATCACATGTATGTCTTTATGTATGCATATATATACAGAAATGCACACACAAAGTTACATATTTACATAAATTCAAACTGCATGTTATGCCATGACTTTCATTTCTTTGCACAAAGTTGTAAGAGTTATAGAACTATGTCAGAGAATACAATACTGAGCTGATCTGGACTGATATACTGAAGAATAACATCCTGTTTAAAGTCTGATATCACATCAAACATTTATATACTTCTCTGTTGATATTGCGATTAAGTAAATTAAAAACTGTAACTCTGTGTTTAAAAAGGCAGTCTCTCAGAAGAGTCCTAGCTTTTCATTCAATAACATCTTTTATATTCACTATCTTCCTTGGTAAATATATTCTGACAAAATTCAGTTTAGTTGTGGAGAATACAGGAAGCCTTCCACTTCAAATTGAAATAACAAGCTCACATTTCAGATACAGTACTAGGAAAGCTCTAAAGTCAGTTTCAGACCAGTTAACTTGGTGATCTGTTAGGAATACAAACTCCCAATTCAGAAAAGGAACATTTGAAAATATTTGACTGTCAGTATAGATCACTTCCAAGCATTTATACCTTTGATTCATCAGTTAAATATAACTTGTCTTGTGTTCTTAAATTCTGAAACACCTACACATCTCACAGAGGTCTGAGAAGAAGACACTTAGCACACTTGCAAGTCAGATGATATGCAGTTTAATTACTCTCACAAAGGTCATTGATTTTAACATTTTTTCCAGGTAAAATACATTCAGAAATTTGTAGAAGTTCAATTCTCAAAAATATTTTTTCTTCAATACCTCTTCAGTAATTTAGGCATTGTTGTTATCATTGTTAGGGGATCCCGTTGTTTCCCCTAGCAGAATGGATCTCCCCAGGCATCTGAAATTCATTCTAAGAGTCAACTCTTATTTAAAGCAGCAAGAATTTAATGGTACCTGTATATCAGCTCAAGCTGGGTGCCTCCAGGGAGGGACCTCACTTGAGTCTTTCCCTGAGATCTGTGCAATCTTTGTTTCATTTGCTGTAGTCTAATCAATTCTTGACACATATATGTTATGTTCCTTCAGATTGGCTGTTCTTTGTTTCAGGGCAGGATGGTTTCTGTTATCTCTGGTGTCAGGCTCCTATACTGGCACCATCCTTAGTCAGCACATCCCCCCCTTCACCCATCGGCATCCACCCAGACCCCCACACAATATCACTCACCGTTGCTGAATCAACCAATATACCATGTTCAGGTTACGCAGAGTTCATGCTGCAGCCTAAGGGTTCACCAAATTTACTCTATTAATGTCAAGCTACTAATGCCATGCAATAGCCTCCTGAGTTCCTTACATACCAGTGGTTTCTTCCTCTTTCAATTCACTGAATCGCTCTGTTCAGGCATCTTTCACCATGCCTACAGAATCTCTTTTATGCAGAATATGTACAACTCAGAAATACAAAGGAATTATTTGTTGCCTAACATACCAGAGGCAGCTATTAACAAGCTACTGGGATGAGCACTAATATGCTTGTCATTCCCAACACAGGATGTACAAAGATTTTTTGCTAACTACATAATCATGAAGCAGGGAGGGTAGGTCAGCTTCTGTTGCTCCCAGGAGTGTTCATGTTTTCCTTTGTGCTTTATATTCATGTTCATGCTTCATGCTTCATGTTCCTGTTGCCATCTTTAGACTCCTTTAGAAGGTTATACCTCTTTGTGTTACAATTTTTCTTCCTGAGTCCCTCGAATTTTACATCTGTGTTTCACCTCGTTTTATCTTTCATGGATCTATGCTACAGGCTTTTTCAAACTCTCTCTTACAATTCAGGAATTTTCTCATCAGTCTGAGCCAAGGTTACACATCTGGGCTGTTGGTCATTGCTAGGCCTTGAATTCCAGACTTGCTGAACCCCTAAGAAGAGGGGCTGGAAGCTACAGAGAGAGTGGGATGCAGCACCTAGGAAGATACTGAGCTCAATGGGTACTTCTGAAAGTAACAGATGTACATTTCTGAATATTTCTCTGCCTACATACGTTTGAAATCCTGGCCCTCATCTTAGCTATACTCTATGCCTGTACTTACTTAGACCTTTATTCTAGTTTTGCATGGAAATGTTGTATAGGTTAAATATAAGGATTTTCAAAAGTTTACGTACAATTATACTACAATTGGAATGGCCAAGTAAACCCAGTGTGTTTTGAATGATGATTACTCTGCACACCACAAATAAACCAAGTCTGTGACTTTTTGTGCAGTAAATTCAATGCCACACAAATATGCTGAAAGTAGTGTATATGAACCACAATTGTCTGTGCAGGTGATCAGACATTTCCTGAAACATACACATATTTCTGTCCATTAAATCATAGACAAATATAATAAACTTATTTTAACTGGCTTAAGACTCCAAGCCTTACTGAAATACTAGTAGATCCACCATTTATAAGTAGCTATAAATGACTATAGATCCACTAGGAGAATGACATGGAAAAGTCAATTGTACCTGTAGATTAGGTACAAATAGGTTAGATTAACTGTGCCAAATACAGATCATGTATTAAATCAATAAAGTCTTAACGTATGATCAAAACCTGTTACAATGTTCTTCCTTGAAAACTGGTTATATACATACATAAACCCATGACCAATACAGTTTTACAAAGCCAGACAGAAATGCAACAAGTTATGGTGACAATTTTTAACAGGATTTAACAATTTCAAATTATGTAGAGATTGTACTGCACGCACACAGTATCTTGCTTCTAAAGATGAGAACAGTTCTCTAGCAGCTCGTGTTTCATAAGTTATTGGCAGTACATTTTTCCTATAAGATGTTATCATAATGAACATCAATATTAATCATATTCTATAAAGCACCATTTATATTTTCCATGACATTTGCTATTTAGGACCTCTTGACTGCATCAGATGTTTTTCATTACTTGAAGACTTTCCAGAGGTGTGAAGGTCTAAGCCTGTGTTCAAAACACATGGGCCACAGGGCCACTTTTAAGTTTCTCTTAAAAGCCATTACCTCTCACATCTCTGCTAAAGGACTGGAAGTTATAAATGTATAGGAAGAGTGAATAACAACAGAGGACTACAATTTTGACCAAAAAAAAGGAAATCTGGTAAGCAATTCCTGTTTCTACCCATTTCCTTGTTTTGGTGATCTCAAATGACAGGGAAAAATACAAACATAAAATAGCCCAAACACCAATTTTACGTCCAAATAAATCTGAATAAGCAAATAAAACACAAGATATAAGAACATTGGGAAACTAAAAATTTTATACATTCTATTAATTTTCTTCCCTTGTCTGATTAAACAAACAAACAAACAAACAAAAAACAGTAAATTAAGGAATTTGTAACAAACGAACACAGTCCCTGGGTCTCCTTAAGCATTTAGACCTGTGAAATGCTGAGTATACTCACATCTCTATCATCTCTATTGACTATTTTTCTATTCCACCCAACAATATGAAGGTCTTAATAAAATGAGTTTTTATGGTGTGGTTTTTTTTCCTATTTTTTTCCCCAAAACAACAACAACAACAGCAACAAAAATTATTTCTTACAATTGCTGGACTGTACAGAGTATGCAATTCAGAACAATGGAAATCAGGACATTTAATTGCATAATGCATTTGTCAGCAATTCTATATTTAGCTTTTATCTAGTTGCATTGTTTAAGTCTCTTAGCTGTTGGATACAGCTTCAATATCTCTAACACCAACTTAAAATCAAAATCCTACTTAATCAAGATCCTACTTAATCATCTGTTTTTAGTGAGAAATCTTAGGTGGAATAGAGATGGACTTAGTTTGGATGGACATTTTTAAGGAGGTAGAGAAGATGCTGTTCTTCTCTTGTTCTTCTTTCAATCATTTAGACTTATCTTTATGATATGGTCTTTAAAAGGTAGCATGGTCTTCAAAAGAAACCTTACTGCTTCTCATACTTAATTTGTGTCAGTAGTGCTACTGGTAACAGAACAGGTGCATTCCTCTGAATCTTATCGTGCTTTTGTTAGGGTCCTAATATTGTCTATCACCAGATCCATTATCAATTATTTTCTATTACTATATTTTAAATCAATGAACTAGGATCTGGCTTTTGCTCACAGAACTTCAAATGACTTAACAAAATGTCTGAGTTGGTGGCCTACTTGTCCTGTCTCATCAACAGAGACAAATACCTCTGAATTGCAACTCTGCCCATCTCAAACCTGAATCATACTTTAAAGGAGCTTCTTTCTTTATGTGGATCCCAGATAGAGCCTAGGGTGGCTAGGCTGCCAACCTAGAGGCTTCGCTTAACTGTCTAGAGTTAATAGTATGGTTCTGTGCCTACAAGTACTTTTGTATAAACAAACTGATTCAAGGTCATGTGCTGGAACCTTGATAATAGAATCATTGGGTACAGCACATCTAGTTTTTGTGATATTGTAACTGTGCAGATGTGCCACTTCACTGCTGTGGTCCCTGCAGTAATGATAACAGACAAACCACAGGTATTTTCATTTGTATAGCAGCTCTTAAAAATATTCCCTTGATTCAGTCATGTTGAAAATCCCATTTCTTCTGTGTTTCTCACACTATCTTTCAGATTCTTTTTCCTATCATAAAGCTCTCCCTCTCTATTAATTCTGAATGTACAGCGAGATCAGATGTGAGAACTGATGATTCTCTTCCTATCCCACTGAGATGACAGTCATTCCAGGAACAGAAAAAATATTTAAAGAAACAGGATTCCAATAAGCTTGATATGTTCCAAAAAGAAAGAGAAAAAGAAAGAAAGAAAAAAAAAAGTACCCATTAGTGTCAATAAAATCTCGAATCTTCTATTCCCCATGTTAATCTACTGTACTTTCCAACACCATGTAACAATCACCACTAGGCAGGCTGGGAAAGAGGTTTCTTTCTTGGGAATGAGGCATGAGTAGTACTGGATTGCAACAAATGCTGTTCTTGTGGCTCTGAGATTCATAAAAAAGATAAATAAACTTTAGCAGATCTGAATACAGTGACATGTCCAGCAGCACGCTCTAGGGAGAAACTTTTTGCTTATATTATTTTGCTCACTTGTGGTTGCTTTCTGTTATTTTTATTTGTTGTTGTTGTTGTTGTTTTTATTTATTTCTGTTCCTTAAATCAGATTAATGTTCAGAAAAGTAGCAAGTGAAACTTTCAGTCCTATCCTTTGACTCACAGTTATCTTATATAATGCACAGATTTTGCTGGATTTTTTTAATTATTATTATTATTTTTTGGCCCATCATCAACATGTCAGAAGGCAAGAGAAACTGAAGGCCTGTCCCACCATCAGAACACAGAAGGGGTTGGTGCAATAAGGAAATTTACATTGCTGCACATCATGCTGTGCCCATATTGCGGCTAAAGAGCAATAATGCCAACATCATATGTGGAAAGGTGATGAGACTAGCTAAAAAAAGATACTGAATTTGCGTCATCGAGTTCTTTTTATAGACCCTTCAGTACCAGGAAACTTTCACTTGGTGTTTTCAAGGTTTCTTCATAACTGTGAATGGTGATAACCTTTCTAAAGCAGAAATTCACCGTCTAAGATTTTCAGGGCAAGAAAAGTCACATGAATCTGTGAAAATCACAGGTCAGAAGCACTTTAATCAGAGAATATCAGTCTTCATGCTAATCAACTTATTTACATATGCATCAATGCAAGATTATTTTGAACAGAAGCCTAGTTATACAGATAGTTCTACTGTCAGTTACACTTTCTGCTCATGTTGTTTCTAATCATTTCCTTTTTGCTCTACATTTCTTCTCAGTGAAGACATTTCTGAAGAACTTCTTGAGCCTGTAGGGACTCTACAGCAATTCTTTGATTTATTCCTCTATTATTGCACAAGTAAAGACAAAACATTTGTTCTCATATATGCAAGTCTTAGTGTCCATGGGTTGTTGTGCATGCATTAAGCAGAGCCAAAGCTTTTCCCTGCAAGAAGGAAGAATGAAGCACCACACAGGATGTCAGCAGAAAAGCATGTGAGGGTGTGCAGCAGCAACAGAAATGGGGTACCAGAATACAGGCTGCATTTTCTTGCCTGAAACCTGCAGGAAGGATTCAGCTTCAGCAGAGTGTGAGGTTCAAGTTGCAGTTTCTTGTTGCAAGGAGGGACTGACTACTGTCAGGACAATCACAGGTTTGAGTTTGTGGACAAAGCATTCTATACTGTGTCCATAAATGAGGCTAAGATTTCCATCCAGTCCTATCCAAGTGTGTGCCCTCCCTTAGCACACAATAATATATGCTGCTTTCTGAATTAGCATCAATGAAAATGCTGTGACCCAATCCCTTATGCTGGGTATCTTCCTGAACTTCCAGGTGCCAAAGAGAGGTCGGAGGCAGAACTATCCTCCCACTGCACACTTACCAGTCTTGTGAGGCAGAAAAGCTACTATTTTTGTTTTAGCAGCTGTGGCTGCTGAGCACAAGGCAAAGGCTTTCTGCCAATTTTCTTCTCAAGGATTTGTTTGCGGTTGGAGCCTGTACATTTGATAAAGTTACACTTTGATTCTTCTCACAGGCGTTTTATTCTAATGTTTCCAAATTAAAATATTAGTTGTGGAGAGGATGAAATACTCTGATAACCCACATTAAGAGATGGCTAACTCCTTCAAAGTCACACAGTGAGATGGACTTAGAATCAACATGAAGGACAGAAGATAGCCAGTTGTGTCACGACAAGAGATTAAGAGAAAATTTGTGCTGTAAGACACAGTGAGTTACAGCTTCAGAAGAAGTGGGAAGATGTCTTTACTCTGTGCAGGGAAACACTATTTTTCAACTAATTGACAAAAGAAAGTGCCAAATGTGGGACCTTATTCAATATTGGTCTCTGTTAGCTCTTAGTTCTGAAGCTGCATTGAACTGTGTAACTCCGTGTATTCATTTTCTCTGGCACTTCAGCTCAGCAACTGTCATTTCTCAACGTTTTTCTCCTTCCTGTCCTCATTTATCCTGCAGAGGTTAAAAAGTAATAATGGATAAATCTGGATACTCCTTAAGCTAAGACCTCTTCTAGAGTTTAGAAACATCAGAAACTACCCTGAAGTGCTCATCTAAAGCTTGGCTAGGGCATGGAGTAGGTGATCAATTGCTGGTATTTTTTTAGCAAAGTCTATAGGAAATACTGTCTTCCTAGAACTGTTGTTCTGAAATATCTGAACTTCAGTGATGAGGAGGAGAATGTCTGGGACACAGGATGCAAAGTGACTTTCAGGGGTCAGTGCATTAAAAACTTGCTAAGCACACAACGGACTATATGCACAAAGCCTATTAAAAATGAAATGAGTTGCTTGACTCCCTTGTTAAAAATAGTACAGTTACATCAAGAATGGGAAATGAAAATATGGGGAATTTAATACTCTCAGTGGTTCTATAAAAACTCCAGTAAAGAAAGTAGACTCTCAAAATATAGTCCAGCCTGAGTACTAATTACATCATAACCACATTCACAAGGATTAATTTAGGATGCAACTCCTCTATCCTAAAAGTCTAAATGATTTTTTTTTTTTGTAAACATAATTGTTTACCTTTCTGAAAAGATTTTTCTACAGGTAAATAATTTAACAGTTATGAGGAAACACATATTTCTATTAAGCTGAAAGAGCAGTGTTCTCTGTAGGCAGAAATTACCATGCATGTTGTCTGTCAGTCTCATTATACTATAGGTCTTTACATGAGGTGATCTTTTTGTCAGGAGTCCCATTCCTCTCTGCCATTTACTTTTCCTAGCAGAATCTCAGCAATGCTTTGTCTTGGAAAAAGAGCTGGGAATACTTACTGTGTAATAACTCAATGAGCCATCCTGGACAGTACCTATGCTGAATTACAAGTGTTTATTTTAAAGTAATAAGGAAGTAGATGAAGATAAAACCCACAGAGTGACTTTGGATTCAGTCTCAGTGTCCACATGGAGAGAAAAAAAATGATTAAGTATTATGCTCTGAACCTGAACCTTACTTTATTTTGTGGAGGCAAGAGGTGCTGCAGATGTCCAAGAGGACTAACTGTGGTTGCTCTACCTGGGTTATCCAGGTCTTGCAGTATGTTTGTTCTAGTCTCCAACCTTTAGGCTCCTATTAGAAATGTAATTCATCACTAGCACTATTCCCTTACCCATCTGATTTTTCATCCCTTAAAATGTAATATCAAGAAATAAAAGTCAAGAGCACATTTTCCAGAGTAAAGACTGCTCTCTGGAGTAAGAGCTATAGATCTTGGTCCTCTGATACGGAGTTTCTATGAGCAACAACCTTATAGTTTTGGTCGTCTCAATGCAGGCAAGGGGATGAGCACTAGTCTGGGCTCTCCTCACATGGAATTCAAGCCAGATTGAGGTACTTTGGCAGAGCAGATGGTAAACATCTGTTATGTAGATAAAATGAGGATTTTATTCTTTAGTACTGCCAATCTGCTGCCTTTCATGAACAGTAAATATTTCAGACAAAAAAAAAAAAAAAAGAAAGGAAAAAAAAAAAGAAAGAAAAAAAAAGGCAACTAGGCAGCTGACAAGATTAAAACCATTGGAGGAGGGATCCAAAACCTGCTACATGTATTGGATTCAGTCTTAACACCTGCAAGCCACCACTCCACTTGCTAGCTGAAGTCAACAGTTCTTTCAAGTAACCATTAAAGTAATTGGCTAAATAATGTCTGAAAACTTATTTTCTATTTCTTGTTCTGAGGCTTGTACCTCAGAACAAACCTCAAAATTTGATGAACAAATTCGATGAATTCTTCACCCAGACTTCATAAAATAGAACTCTGGGTGAAAATTACACCATCTCACTGATGTTGCCTATCATTTTATTCTAAACCAGCCCTAACCTGTTTCTTCATTTTGGGTGAAAGCTGTCTTTTTGAGTTTGGTTACTTAAGCCTTCTACTGTAGCGATAGAAAGGCTTCCATTACATTTAACTGACCCTTCTTCTAGCTTAAGAAAATAATTTGTACAGATTCTGTACTATTCTGGCTATTTTTATTAATAATTACCCTCTAAAGATATTAGAGTTCTATTTTTTCTTGCAAATTTCAGCTTATTCTCTGATACTGGGAAAAGACCTCAAAATAACTGTTCTCATAGCTTATTATCATTTTCTGATTCTTGTTCTTCATGTCACAAGACACTCAGTCAAGATGACGATGGAATGCCAAAGAGGCTGTCCAGTGGTACAGCTGCTCCCTCATTACAAGAAACACATCATGAGCATTGATAATGGGGCCTATAGGGTGATGTAACATTGTAACATGATGTAACATGATGTAGCATAACCAGGCTATTTTTGTTTCCTTTCCCTTTGTGTCCATCTGGAGGAATTTCTCTGAAGAGGGTATATTACTTTTTATTTATTTGCATGTCACTGGAACCATGATTCTGTTCAGCAAGGCAGGCACTTATGCAGCAGCAATGATAACAGCAACCAATTAGAAAGTCATAATGGTGGATCTAAACAAAAGTTCAAAGATCTCAGGTTTTGTAGCTTCATAGCTCATTATGCAAAGAGCTGCAACAAACTCATTGCACTGTGTTCAACTTTGATATATTCAGTACAAGTTCCTAGAACTTCTGTGCCTTGAGATGCGAGATGTAAAGTAATCTGGCTCATGAATATTTTTCTTCACTTGTAGGTGAACAAACACCACCAGTCCTATTTAAATTTCTTGTCACTGCTCCTAGATAACAGTAGCATGTCTTCCCTAGCTTATAGGTGATCACAAAGTGAAAACAAACGTTAACAAAGCTAGGGTTTCATGACTCAGGAAATGACCTTGCCACAAAAAAACAATTTTCTAACAGAAAGAGGTGAATTGCGTCCTTCAATTACAAGTAAACTACCATTTGTTAACCGTCCTTTAATATTCTGACAATAGATCCCTGTGCACCATTCATAGCTTCATAGCCATAATAATAAGTAGTCTGTAATTCAGAATTTACGTGGAATTACATCAGTTGACCTGGGTGACCCACCACAGACTACAGAGGCTTCTTTTAAAGGGCCTGGTACACTGAATCTTGGACTCTGCAGAGAAGTGAGAGGACAGTATTTATTCTAAAGTGCAGTCTATCTACACTGTGAGCTATACCAAAGAAAATAAGTCAGGTGACACCAATGAGTCCTCTCCGATGCACATAGAAAGGAAAGGCCCATCAAGGGCAGAACAGCGAGAAACCTGTATCACCCTCCAAGCTAGTCCAGCTAGGTCTGAGTAAAGTAGAAGCAAAGGCAGTCCTAAAAAACTGCTTTATTATTTACTGAACCCTACAGTACAGGAGGAAGAGGAGCTGAATCATGACTATCATGACTTCCTAAATAACAATATAGGCTTTGAGCTACCCTTAGGGAAATGTAACATTAAACAATTTCTTCAACATATTTGATTGCAAAGTGCCAAATCTAGCCAAGCAGCAGCGAACATCGTTTGAACTATCAATGGAGACCTTAAACTATGTGTCTGTGTGCACACAGGAGGAACTGTTACTCTGAGACCAGCTACTCAGGTGCCCTAGAACAAGTGCTGGATTGACAGGACTTGAAGACACCACCCATATAGACACATATAAATCTGAGGTTTCCCATCCCATCTCAAAAAATGAGTCAAGACTGGTGCTTTTTGATTGTTGATAACAAATGCACCTGCTATTGCAGAACTAGTGCATTGACACAAGTTGGACAGCTGAGGCTGCAAGACCTGAAGGGAAGGAGAAGACTGACAGCTCTAGTTTAAGCCAGTACTGTTCCAGCAGTAAGACACTTTCATGATATTCTCACTCTGCTATGCCAAACCTGATCACAGGATTTGGAAGTGGTAGTGTGAGTTTGGCCCCTGAACAGCATGACATAATTGGGTGTTGCTTGTTGTTGGTATAGAAGTTCTTGCCTGATCAGGCCAGACAGGACATTCAAATATCAGTGCAATTAGTAAGCACTTAATGTTAACAATTGCCTCTACTAGATTTAGAGCGGACTCTGCAATGAATAGCCAGGAATTTAATTGGTATAGTTTATTTTTAGATTCCTTGAGTCCATGACCAACATTTCAAAATCAGCTGTAAGAATTGATGCACTTTAATAATACAGAGATATTTCTTCCCCTTGTACAGCTCTCAGAAATGCAGGTAAGAGATGAACTGATGCTAAACTTGTAAAAGATCATTATTTCCCAAAAGCTGTAGCCTAGTTCAAAAGGAAAATTCTGCAATCACCTTTTCATCTTTCCCCACTTTCAACAAACAGGCAATAGGTATACCCCAGACCTTCCCTCTCAACTAACACAAAAGCCTCTAATAGCCTTGTCAGAACAGCAGGCTATTTCCTCTTCTTACATTTGTGCATCTTGATTGCCTTTGTTCTAGAGAGTTTTGGATGTAGTACTGCAAGAGAAGAGATCTGGTATTTCTGGTCCTGTCAAAACTCCTAAGAACTAGAAACCTCAGAACAAAAATCTGTTACCTGAAAACATATAGTTTGTACCTGCTGCTTTTCTTCCTGGATAATTGAACGGAAGAAAAACAAAAACATTTCATGGTGATCAAACAATTTAAGTGCCCCTGGGCCTTTAAAAGCTACTTTAGATATTAGGTGTGCTTCCAATTTTGGTAGCAGTAACATCTTATTCTGTAAACTATGGCTGGCAATTACATTCTTATCTCTCACAGATGATCTCAGTTTTTATTTTAAATTCCCATGATTATATCAGTTCAACCAGTCACCACCCCTTATTAGGGCACCTTCCTATTTTTTACTACTGTAAGGTCTCATCTCTTCCCAAATGAATGAATGATGAAATTATGTTAAATTCTCACCTTCTTTTGTCAGAAAAAGAGAGGCTTAATACACTACTAAAATAAGAAGGATTTTTTGTCTTCATTTGCTTTTATTTCCCTGTCATGAATCCTTAAAAATGGTCTCTTGGTGGAAATTGTTGACTTGCAGTGTTACCATGTCACACCTAGCTGTAAAACTGTATGAAACCAGAAGCCACAACCTACCAGAGCCCTGTGAGTCTACTGATTGCAGTTTATGCTGCTCTGTGATCTGCACACCAAACTCAACTCTTCAGACTGGATTCTGGAACAGGAGAAGGACTGGGCTGCTCTAACCTGCAAAAACCGAAGAGCAACTTCTTAGCAAGGCACCAAATTCAGAAGAGCTCTATTAGAAAGCATGCTATATCTGAGCCACAAAAAGGTTGAAAAGTCTTGCATACCTCTCATAAACACAGTAGCCCTTATTATCTAACCTTTATTTCTCAGCCTGCTGGATTTGCTTATGGGTGTTAAGCTTGCATCAAAATAACCAGTGTACTTGAGTGAGGTCACCTGTTCCATTCTTGATCACACTGAAGAATGGAAACAAAACCTCAGAACATCTATCCATAGAACATCACAGCTTGTCTCCTTCATGAGCTTTAAAATTCACCTATATCAATTCTCTACTTTTCAATTCTTTAGTCATGTAAAGAGAGACCATTACACTGTAATGAGTCTGTACACTGTATGTTTATTGGGAAGGAACAACATGGCTATCAGTGGAGATTCACATCCATACAATTGATTGCAGTGATTTAGACTTTGCTGCTTGAAATGGAGAATGAGTTTAGCAATCTGCCATCTGTATTCCGCTTTAACACTGTCTTCCAGATGGTTCTTGATTTACTACTGAGTTGAAGCATACGAGACTTGCTATGACTTCAATAGAAAGAGATTTGATACTAGCCAGTACTTGAAACCCTTCACAATGGAACTTAACTCACTTGTCATCAGTCTTGAGGCACTTTAAACAGATGGACAACAGAGTCTAATGAAGTATTTTTTTTTTTTTTTTTCTGGAGAATACTGTTAGTAAGGTCAGAGAAGAAAGGGACTGGGGCAAAAACAAGGTGAACATAAAAAAGAGTAATTCCTGATAATTTACTGTAAAATTCAGCTGAGCATTTTCATTTGCTCATACTTGTGCTCATGGACATTGAGCTTTTGCATTTGATTTGCAAAAATATTCACAGAACACAAAATAAAGATGGATACTTTTATGTAATTATTTGTATTTGAAGTGGGCCCTGTACTGTGAAAGGCTCACAGGATCATCAGAATTTATTGATACCTTTGTAGAAATTGCCATACCAGATTCAAAGTGTGTGTATGCTTCTAATTCTACTCCAGTACCCTCCCTGCAAAACTAACATAATTATTAGAACAGAAGGTTCAGACAAAAATGAAGAAAAAAGTTCAGAATGGAGAGAGAAATACATTTCTGTGCAACAAATTCTTTCAGATTTAGTCTCATCTGTGTTGTGCCACCAAGCTTCTAGTCCTTTACATCTTTTTTTTCCAAATTCTTTTTCGGGTCTTTTTTATTCATAGATAAACATTTAATACTTGGCCAAAACCTACTAAGTGCCACATCAACATTATCTTTTTCCAAATGTTAATTATACACTTGATGAATATTTATGCTAATAAAATTTTAATTAGTTTGCCTTTTAAATTTAATTTATTTAGTATTATGAAGCAAGTAAATAAGGTCTAGCTGACCAGGACAGCTATAATTACAATCCCTTCAAACCTTTGTAGACTCATTCTTGAGTTGAGCTTTTCTGTCCAAAAATGGCATCCTACTATTGAGCAGAAAATGAATCACATGACATCGTGAAGATTCACTTGCATCTCACAAATTCCATAGCTAATGCCGTTAGAAAAGAGCATGCATACACACAAAAAAAATATGGATGCACGATAGACCATCTGCTCTACACAATAGTGTGTAGATGAAAGCACAAGGCGTTTCTCCAGTTTTTTCTTGTAACAGTGATCATGTAAATTAAGATGTTGCAGTAAAGTCTGTGACATTAAGTCTAAAACAATAGCTCTATCACATGCCAAAGATAATCAAAACACAACCTTGTCCTAAGGAAAGGCACATCTCAGCACATTGTAAATAATGCTTTGCTATCCTTTCATGAGTTAGTTTGCAAAGAGTAAATTTCAGTTAATAGGAGTACGGTTCTCTCATATTTCCTTCTGCTCTATGCTGAAATGGACTGTCGTAATATATACTGTTCATGCTGTACATTGGACCTTCTACTTTACATATGTTGCAAATTCTCTTTATAAAAGGGAACACAACTTCCATTAAACTTCAATGTCCATAACTGCAGTTTGTCACCTGAACCTGTTTTTAGCTGCTGCACCGGAACTGCACTGTAATATGTAGTAATCAGTCAAGAGGGCAGACCAGATGCATAGCATTATTATTATCTGTACTAGACATGGACTAAAACTGCTTAAGCTTTTAGCTACAGCTACTTAACATCACTCCCATCCTTACATACATCCATAGACCTGCTGTTATATGTAGCTTCAAAATCTTTTCCTTCCAGAGTTTTATGTCTTGTTCTTCTGACAGTGCGCATTCCTTAATCTCGTGAAAACAGGTTCTGTTTCTATTGCATATGTAAATTTTTAAATCCATATTTATAACCAACTCTGTAATCTGCACAGAGATCAGGTTTATAAGTTTATCCTACCATTGCCACTGTATCTCCTGCATAGTACTAATATAACTGTCCATGTCTTGATATCATATAATATAGGTGGAAGGAACCTGTGAAGGGACCTCTTTTCCCCATTAAGAATCTTGACAGTATCTAATATCCTGGGCGAGATCCACAAAAGTATCTCAGTTCCTGTCTCATATTTGGCTTTGGATACCAAAATTACTTTTTAACTTTCAAAGAGTAAGTAACAGATTGCACACCTTTGTGATCTTTGCATTCTTTTTGCTACTTGGTGTTATTTCTGCTGCAGCCTAGATATGCCAATTGTTGCTAGCATCTTATACTTTGACTTTTGGGGGATTTGACCACTCAGTGTATAATCAAGTTACTTGTATGATTCCTCAGTCTCAGTTGTTCTGGACAAAAGCTTTATTCCAAAGCAAGCAATAGAACCTTATATTTGAGAACCTGCCTCAGTGTTTTCACAGTATTTTTGTTATCACCATAGGGATAACAGGTAGCAATTATAATGTGCTCTAAGCTATACTTGTCAGTAATGGACCATGAATTTCCTGATAGTAAGTGGACAGGTTTGTCTATGATGGGTTGATCTGACATTGTACATTTCAGATACACCATTTGAAAAGTTTAGAGAAGTGCATGACTTTGAAGTGGCTGAAAAAGTAGTATCTTCAAAGCAAGCAGTTTTCAGAATCAGATCTCTATCCCTATTTTCTTAGAGTCTAACTACTGAGAAACTCAGAATTTCCATGCAGAGGACAGATTTACAGCTGCATTTAACTCACAGTTATCTGCAATTTAGAATACGTATGAGGCTCTTCCATAGAATGGTTTGGGTTGGAAGGGACCTTAAAACCCAGCTGCCATGGGCAGTTCCACCCAACCCTGCCATGGGCAGGGACACCCTCCACTACACCGGGTTGCTCAAAGAACCATTCAGCCTGGCCTTGAACACTTCCAGTGATGGGACATATACAGCTTCTGTGGGCAAGCTGTCCCAGTGCCTCACTGCCCTTATAGTAAAGAATTTCTTCCTTATATCTGATCTAAATCTACCCTCTTTTAGTTTAAAGCCCCTTGCCCTATCACTACATTCCCTGTAGAGTCGCTGTCCAGCATTTTTGTAGGCTCCCTTTAGGTACCAGAAGTCTGCTACAAGGTCTTCGTGGAGCCTTCTCTTCTCCAGGCTGAACAACCCCAACTTTCTCACCTGTCTTCAGAGGAGAGGTGTTCCACCTCTGTGCTTATCTTTGTGGGCCTCTGGATTCATTCCAACAGTCCCATGTCCTTTTTGTGTTGGGGGCTCCAGAGCTAAATGCAGTATTCTCAATATTTGCCTTCTCCATCTTCCTGGTTGAGTGGCCTGTAGCAGACCCCCACTATAATGTCACCTGTCTCTTCCCTCCCTTTAATCCTGACCCATAAGCTCTCTATCAGCTCCTCATCCATCCCCAAGCAGAGCTCCATGCACTCCAGCTGCTCATTGGCATAGAGTGTGATGCCCCCTCCTCGTCTCCCCTGCCTGTCCTACCTAAAGAGCCTGTATGCTTCAATTCCAACACTCCAGTTATGGGAGACATCCCACCATGTCTCCGTGATACCAATAAGATTATAGCCCTGCAGGTGTGTGCACACCTCTTATCTCTTCTTGTTTATTCCCCATGCTACATGTATTTGCATAGAGACATTTAAGTTGGGTCCTTGATGAAGCTGATTTACTGGCAGCAAATAAACAGAGCTTAATTTTAATCAAGGAGAAAATAGATTTATAGCTGCTGAGGAAATGGCTATTTCAGCCTGATTGTGAGAAACATCACAACATAAAGACGCCACTAAGAAAAAGAAAATCCACAAGGAAAGGCAAATATTCTTTACTGGTCTTTCAAAGCCTCACTTCTTGAAAACATTTACCTAAGACAGACATAACTAAGGTCCTTGTTTCCAAATAGTAATGTCTGTCTGCAGTTCAATGTTTGTCTTACCTGGTCTCTGAAGGAATCCTTTGGTCTCTGTCCACATTGCATTGCGTTCCTTGTATGCTTCACATCCTTTGCATAAAAAGGTTTTTTCATGAGTAGGGAAGCTAATGAAACCTTGTTTCCTGCAAGTAGGTACTCTTTATCCCCTCATCTGCCATCTTAGTTCTGAGCTCTGACTAGAATTTTTCCTATATTTTTATTAATGATCAAACAGTATGGTTAGTCTGGAGACTACAGAGTACACATGTAACACAAACCAGTTAGCTTAATAAGTTGCTAGCAAGTAGAAACAATGACAACTAAAATCTGGCTGCTTCACCTTCAGTGGATCATTAAATTGTCAGTTCTTCTACCAAATTTCTGATTTAAAAAAAATGTGTAGGAATACATCCGAGTACAGAAATGCTGTCCAGATGTGCAGGGATGGAATCAGGAAAGCCAAGGCACTGACAGAACAAAACTTGCCGAGGGATGCAACGAATAACAAGAATAACAAGTTCTACAGGTATATTGGCCGCAAAAGAAAGGCTAAAGAGAACATATCGCCTCTGCAGATGAAGATGGAGAACTGGTAACAACAGATGTGGAGAAGGCAGAGGCGCTTAACAACTTCTTTGCCTTGGTCTTAACTAGTGATAAGGCTTCCCATATCTCTCGAGTCTCTGAACCTCTAGGTGGGGGCTGGGGGAGCAAAGTCCCTCCCACTATAAGTAAAGAGCAAGTTTGGGACCTCCTGACGCAACTTAAAAACTACAAGTCTATGGGCCCTGAAGACATGCATCCCAGGGTCCTGAAGGAATTGGCTGATGTAGTCGGCAAGCCACTCTCCATCATATTTGAAAAATCATGTCTGTCAGGTGAAGTCCCTGGTGACTGGAAAAAGGGAAACATCACTCCCAGTTTTAAAAAGGGTAGAAATGAAGACCTGGGGAACTACAGAGCAGTGAGCCTCAACTCTGTGCCTGGCAAGATCATGGAATGAATCCTCCTCGGAGGCAATGTTAAGGCACATGCGGGACAAGGAGGTGATCAGGGGCAGCCAGCATGGCTTCACCAACGGTAAATTGTGCCTGACCAATCTGGTGGCCTTCTATGATTGAGCAACTGCATCAGTTGACAAGAGGAGCCCGACAGATGTCATCTACTTGGACTTCTGTAAGGCCTTTGACATGGTCCCACATGACATCCTAATCTCTAAATTGGGAAGATATGGATTTGAAGGGTGCACCATCTGGTGGATAAGGAATTAGCTCAATGGCTGCACCCAGAGCATAGTGATCAATGGTTCTATGTCCAGGTGGAGGTTGGTGACAGGTGGTGTCCCTCAGGGGTCTTTCTTGGGACCCGTGTTTTTCAGTTTCTTCATCAATGACATAGACGATGGGACTGAGTGCACCCTCAGCAAGTTTACAGACGACACGAATCTGAGTGGTGCAGTTGATACCGAAGAAGGAAGAGATGCCATTCAAAGGGAGCTGGACAGGCTGGAGAAGTGGGCCCATGTGAACTTCATGAGGTTCAACAAGTCCAAGGTGCTGCACCTGGGTCGGAGCAATCCCAAACAGGAGTATAGACTGGGAGAAGCACTCATTGAGAGCAGCCCTGGGGAGAAAGACTTGGGGGGTTCTGGTGGACAAAAGGCTCAATGTGAGCCAGCAGTGCATACTTGCAGCCCAGAAGACCAACTGCATCCTGGGCTGCATCAAAAGAGGTGTGACCAGCAGGTCGAGGGAGGTGATTGTCGCCCTCTGCTCTGCTCTTGTGACTCCCCACTTGGAGTGCTGCATCCAGGTTTGGGGCTCCAAGCACAAGAAACATGTGGACCTGTTCGAGCGAGTCCAGAGGAGGTCTACAAAGATGATCAGAGGACTGGAGCACCTCTCCTATGAAGAAAGGCTGAGAGAGCTGGGGATGTTCAGTCTGGAGAAGAAAGGGCTCCAGGGAGACCTCATTGCAGCCTTTCAGTGTTTAAAGGGGCCTTATAAAAAAGATGGAGCAGGACTCTTTATTCGGGTAGATAATGATAGGACAAGGGGAATGGTCTTAAACTAAAAGAGGATAGATTTAGTCCAGACATGAGGAGGAAATTCTTCACTGTAAGGGTGGTGAAGCAGTGGAACAGCTTGCCAAGAGAAGTTGTTAGTCGGTCAAGGGACGTGATTGTCCCACTCTACTGTGTGCTGGTGCAGCCTCACCTCAAGTACTGTGTGCAGCTCTGGGCACCACAGTACAAAAAGGATGTGAAACTATTGGAGAGTGTCCAGAGAAGGGCTACAAAGATGGTGAAGGGCCTAGAGGGTAAGATATATGAGGAGAGGCTGAGGTCACTTGGCCTGTTCAGCCTGGAAAAGAGGAGGCTGAGAGGAGACCTCATCGCGGTCTACAGCTTTCTCACAACAAGGAGTGAAGGGGCAGGCATCAATCTATTCTCTTTAGTGACCAGTGATAGGACCCGAGGGAATGGTGTCAAGCTGCGACAGGGGAGGTTCAGACTGAATCTCAGGAAGAGTTTCTTCACTGAGAGGGTTGTCGTGCACTGGAACAGGATCCTCAGGGACGTAGTCATGGCACCAAGCTTGTTGGAGTTTAAGAGTTTTGACTGTGCTCTTAGTCATATGCTCTGAATTTTTGGGCAGACCTGTGTGGTGCCAGGAGTTGGACTCGATGATCCTTATGGGTCCTTTCCAGCTCAGGATATTCTATGATTCTATGATTCTGAGTTGTGGATGCCCCATCCCTGGAGGTGTTCAAGACCAGGTTGGATGGGGCTTTGGCCAACCTGATGTAGTGGGAGGCATCCCTGCCTATGGCAGGGGGGTTGGAGTTAGATGATCTTTAAGGTCCCTTCCAACCCAAGCCATTCTATGATTCTATGAATGCAAAGGTGTTTGATATTTCCACTGTTCTTTCAATTTAAACTGCTGAAAAGGCAGTTCTTTCAAATGAAACTGCTCAAAAAGCAGACGAGCTCAAAAGTTATCACTGGGGTACACAGACAAGATATTGTGACAGCTTCATTTCCTTAGAAAATCAGGTTAAAACTGCCCTTCCACAGATAATGAACCAAATTTTTTGCTCAATCCAAAGATCACCCAAGATATGCTCCCACTTACCTGGAAAAAGATTTATTCCACAAGAATACAAGCCAAAGGAGTCAAGAGAGGTTTTAACCAGTGCCATTGTGTAACGATTTTCAAGAAGACATTGTAGAAGTAAGCCTCAGTTTTGGGAGGAGGATACCAAACACCTCTTATATGTACCTACGCTCTTATATCTGCAGCAGGAAGAAGTTGTATTGTTGGAACTGCTAAGGTGGTTGCATATCAGGTGATAATCTCTTGCATGTTAAAGGAGTAGATTATTACATTCAGACTGATGAAGATGGAGCTAGGCATATTTTATTCTAGTAGTTCTGACATAGAAAGCTATCTGGCCCAGCAAATAATTATACTTTCGGATATCGTGAAACTATTTGTTTAAAAATAAAAGAGAATGCCGAAAGTTATTCATATTAAGCTGTAACACCATTCTTAATGAGTGTTGTTTCTTAATGAAAGGATAGACATTAATGAAAGGGTAGACAGAAGATATTGTTAACCTCTTCAATGCCATTAGAATGCCATAAAAGATTAAGAATTTGACAAGCAGAAAACACTGTGGCTTGAACAACAGTTTTATAAGTATTTGAATTTTAACTGCCAGACCTGCGTCTCCCAAGCAATGTCAAGAAACTGGCATTGAAATGCAGGTTTATTTTTACTCCATACACCTCAGCTTTCGTCACAAACCTCCTAAAAAGAAGTAGTGCGTATTTCCCTTTCTCAGCCCCATCTTACCTTTCTGTAGGTAGACCAATATACCTAAAAGACTCAGATTTTCAAAACAGGTTGACTACCAAGGTAGTCTTGAATACCCAGTTCTCTTTTGTGTTATGGGAATTGTACATCTAGGTAGCCTCCTCAGCCCATGTTGACCTAGGTACCTAAGTTTTCAAGAAAAGAGAATTTCAACACTTCCCATTGATGAAAATGGACAACTCCACATATCTAAATTTTAGATTTTAATTTTAGATTTTTAATTTTTAGATTTCAATATTTTTTTTTGATTTTTGATTTTTTTTTAATTTTACTGATGTCAAGGTATACAAATGTGAGATTTTGAGAAATGAACGACAGTTATGAATCTTGCCCTCTGTAAGAACACAAAGCTTTTAAAAAAGTGGTCCCGTACTAATATCTTTAATGCAGCTGTAGTCTGCCAACTTTGTCCACAAATAAAAAAATAAAAAAAAAAAGGAATTAAACTTTCTTTAATTTTAAAATACAGGAAAATACTTAGCTAATTTCCTCTGACTTAAGTGTTGAAATGACATAGAGTACCAGGATCTAAGTCCCATAGTAATGGTAGAAAAAGATTCCTTCTGAGATCCTTCAGATCCTCCAACTGCAACAAATGGGAGATGGAAAACTACAGGGATGCATGTTTATCACAGTGATGAATGCATTCTGAAGCAGCTGCTTGCATTCTTTCAAACTGTATTGGCAATGGCATTGGCCAATGTTCTGGAACTCTGTGCAGCTGGCTGGAATCCATATTTTTAATAAAAATGATTTACCCAGATCTAATTTATTAGATCACTTAATTGATGTGAGGTTCACATCTTGCCCAGATGCTTTCCCTTTCCAGGACTTATTCAAAAGATATGTTTTTAACAGGTAGGGTATGTGTGTGCTAGGCTTGTAAATCGTATCATGGATTTTTTTCAGTTCTGGAAGGGATACAGGAAGGTATCAGTGATCACCCACATACACACAAACATCACTCAATAAACACAGATAACAACATCCTTCTTTTCCTTTCCAGCTGATCAGGTTCATGCAGAAACTAGTTAGAAATAAGATTTAAATAGTCTGCAGTTTGGGTGCAGGGCTTAGTCAGATGAGCTCTCTGACCAATACCCTGTTTGCATAAAACTAGCCCTTTTACTACACATAATTTTGATTTTACCATGCTTGTTCTTCCCCCATCCACCTTAGCCCCACCCTTTCTCTACCCTTCATCTCTCAAAAAAAAAACACTTTATATTTCTGATACCATTACATGGGTAACTTTGACTTTACATGGTATTATTGATGCAGTTACGTAGATGCTGCTGGCCTTGCAATTTCTACTCACAAAAAAAGATCCTTGTTATTCCCCTCCAATTATCCGTGAATTTAGCCATCACATAACCATATAACTCCTCCTTAATCACCTGTGAAGTCCAGACATCACTCATTGTGATATCTGTAAATATTAGCTTCTCACTTTCTTATTTGTTATATTTAGACTGTCTCTTGTCATGTCCGATAGCTACTCACAGTCTGTTTGGTTAGCTAAACCTCAGACCAGGTCCTAATCATCTCTCTGAATGCCTTAAAAAACAATTATTTGTTGATTAATGCTCACAGAAGATAGGTATGACTAACATGCTACAAGGCTTTACTTTTAGAAAGCTTCATCTGGCCAGCTGGTCATCAAACAGATGTGGGAATTGTAAGCCTCCAGTATTTCTTGATATTAATTGATCCTCTGTCTTGCTGGATTGCTGTTTTCTGACTCTTCACCAGGGTTTTATACCTCCTGTCAGTATTTTTCTCAAATCCATCAGAAACCTAGTACTGTCTTAATAGCAATGATGCTTTATTCATCTTTTTTTTTTTTCCATCTTTTTGTTTGTTTGTTTGTTTGTTTTTCCTTTTCCTTTTGAATTTAGCTTGTTCACAGCACCCCCATAAAAGCTCGTTGGTAAAGATAAGCCAAGGTCATAATGCATTTGTTCATCATGAAACTGGACTCTGCTTCATGAAGCCTCCTCTGGTGGGCTACACAGATTTTTGGAAACACAGATGACGGCTTTGTACTGGAACAGATAGGAATCAAAAGCCAGTAGGAAGGGGCATACAGAGCACAAGTGTATTGTGCATATTCCTACTATGCTGTGAGAGCACAAAACCAGTTTAGAAGTGACTAAAGTGCTGATACAGAAATTTTGAATACAAGAATTGGCAAAGCTACAGGACATTTTAGCTACAGAACATTGTTTTGTCTCATGTCAGACTCTTCCTAACAGTCTTTGGACAAAATTCGTAGCTTGTGTAATTTCAGTGATGGTAATATCTTCCTTTAGGGATGTAAACTACTCTTGCAAATTTCTCTTACTGGAAAATTGCCAACAAGAGTGAATAAGTAATTCTGCTGAAAGATTGCTTCTTACACTCAGCCAAATTCATCCGTCTTTTAAGTTCACAAATGTAACTCCTTGACTTAGTAATCTTTCTTCTGATGCAACTTTGTGTATAGTTAAGTTCACAAGTAGTGCTCACCCATGTGAACCTTTTGAGAGGATGATCAGCTGGTAGGAGAAAGTGGAAGAAATGAATCTTCTCCAACTTGTCAGGTACCCTGTATTGACTCATCTTTGTGTATCACACATGATGCAAATACTATCACAACAGAGCACCAGCTCAACATGAGCTGGCAACGTGTGCTTGCAGCCCAGAAAGCCAACTGTATCCTGGGCTGCACCAAAAAAAGCATGGCCAGCAGGTCAAGGGAGGTGATTCTCCCTCTCTACTCTGCTCTCAGGAAACCCTACCCGGAGTACTGCGTTCAGCTCTGGGGCTCCCGGCACAAGAAGTACATGGACGTATAAGAACAAATCCAGAGGAGGGCCACAAAGATGACCAAAAGGCTGGAACACTTCTCCTCTGAAGAAAGGCTGAGAGATCTGGGGATGTTCAGCCTGGAGCAGAGAGAGCACCAGGGAGACTTTACAGTGGCCTTTCAGTACTTAAAGGGGGGAGGGGGGGCTACAGAAAAGCAAGAGAGGGACTATTTATCAGGGAGTGCAGTGATAGGAGAAGGAGTAATAACTTTAAACTAAAGGAAGGTGGGTTTAGATTAGATATAAGGAAGAAATTCTTTTACTGTGAGGGTGGTGAGGCACTGGAACAGGTTGCCAAGAGAAGTTGTGGGCGCCCCATCCCTGGAAGTGTTTAAGGCCAGGTTGGATGGGGCTTTGAGCAACCTGATTTAGTGGGAGGTGTCCTTGCCCACAGCTGGGGGTTTGGAACTAGATGATCTTTATGGTCCCTTCCTCCCCAAACCATACTATGAACCTATGACCAATAAAATAACATTTATGTCTCCACCAACTAGCACAAAAGAAATACAAACTTTCTTAGTGTTTTTTGTTTGTTTGTTTGGTTTGGTTTGTTTTTTTGAGGATGTCTTTAACAAATTGGAGACATTTGAGAATATATATTACAAATTACAGTCTGATTGTAAGCCCTGGATCCAGTGACACGGAAGAACAATTACAAATGGGGCCCTGAGCAATGAGAAGCCTTTGAACAAAGTACAGTAGCCCTTGGGCCAGGCTGGACAGGACAAGGTGAAAAAAAAGTGCTTTACACCACAGCAGGGGAGCAAGGCCCCACCAAGAGCCTTTGGCAGCAAGCACCCCTTTGGAATTTTGGAGTCAGGGATACGGATAATCTGTGGCCTGCTGCACTCCAGCTGAAAAAGAGATACTAGCAGCATGTGAAGGGGTTTGAGGTGCTTCAGAAGTAGTTGGTAGTGATGCACAGATCCTCTTGGAACCTCGATTAACTGTGCTAAGCTGAATGTTCAAAGGCAGGATTCCCTCTACACATCATGCAAGCGCTGCTACATGAAGTAAGTGGGTCACACTGACAACACAACAGCATTGGATAGGAAACCCCAACCAGACACAAATCTGGGAGGTGATCATGGATTGGCAGAGATTTCAGACTATCACCAGAGGAGGAGGTGATGTCTGATGAAGAGATCCCATTGCGTAATAAACTACCAGAGAATGACAAGCAATATCTCCTCTTCACTGATGGGTCCTGTAGTATTGTAGGAAAGCATCAGAGATGGAAAGCTGCTGTACGGAGCCCTAAACAAGAAGTCGCAGAAACTGCTGAAGGAGAAGGTGAATTAAGCCAGTTTGCAGAAGTGAAGGCCAGCCAGTTGGCTTTAGATACTGCTGAATGGGAAAAGTGTCCAGTGCTTTAACACTATGCTGACTCATGATGGTGGCAAGTGCCCTGTGGGGGTGGTTACAACAATGGAAGCAGAGCGATTGGCAGCACAGAGGCAAACCTATCCAGGCTGCCGCACTGGGGCAAGAGATTGCTGCCTGGGTAGAGAACCTGGTTGTAAAGGTACATCATGTAGATGCTCACATACTCAAGAGCTGTGTCACTGAGGAACATCAAAACAACTAGCAGGTGGATCAGGCTGCTAGAATTGAAGTGGCTTAGGTGGATCTAGACTAGCAACATAAGGGTGAATTATTTATATCTTGTTGGGCCCATGGCACCTCAGACCATCAAGGAGGAGATGCAACATATAGATGGGCTCATGATTGAGAAATGGACTTGACCGTGGACATCGCTGCATGGGTTATCCATGAGTGCAAAACATGTACCACGATCAAGCAAGCCAAGTGGTTAAAGCCACTCTGGTATGGAGTACGTTGAGTCACATATAAATATGTCATACATATTTTATACATAAATATGTGTACCTGAAGACTTTATTGTTTCTGATAAAAATAACAGCTTTCATCACATTCTTTGCTTTGCTACATTTAAGGTTTTTCCCAGATATTTGCTGTCAGAGGACACTGGCAGAAATTGTTTGCAGTACCTATAGCAAACCTATGACAGAGAGGTTTCCTGAGCCCCACTCACAAAATTATTCTTGTAGGTACCAACTTTGCCTTAGAGTTTCAGAATTACAGTGTTACACTGTGGTGGTTTTACTCAGGTGGGCATCCACGCTCCACAACAACCTCTCTCTCACTCCCCTTCCTTAAAGGGAAATTGGGAGAAAATATGATGAAAAGGGCTTAAGGGTTGAGACAAGGACAGGGAGATCACTCAATATTTATTGTCATGGGCAAGACAGACTCAGCATAGGGAGATTTTATTACCTAATACTAACAAGCTAGAGAAGTGAGAAACAAAGAAAACAAACTAAAAACACCTTCCCCCATCCACTCTCCTCTACCTCCTCCCACCTAGCAGTGCAGGGGAACAGGGAATGGGGGCTGTTCCTCCATGGTCACTCTCTTCCCCTGCTCCAATGTGGGGTCCTAACCATTGGATACAGTTCTTCGTGAAATGATCCTGTGTGGGCTTCCCACAGGCAGAAGCTCTTCAAGAACTGCTCCAAATATACGGCATGGGCTGCAGGGGGACAGCCTGCTCCACCATGGCTCTCTCCACAGGCCACAGGGGAACTTCAGCTCTGGCGCCTGGAACACCTCCTCCCCCTCTTTCTTCACTGACCTTGGTGTCTGCAGGGCCATATTTCTTACTCCTCACTCTCCCAGCTGCTGTTGTGCAGCAGGTTTTTTCCCCTTTCTTAAATCTGCTCTAACAGAGGTGCAAACAGCATCGCTTATTGGCCCAGCTCTGGCCAGCGGCAGGTCCCTTTGGAGCCAGCTGAAGCTGGCCCTTATCTGACATGGGGCAGCTTCTGGATTCTTCTCACTGAAGCCACCCCTGCAGCCCCCCGCTACAAAAACCTTGCCACATAAACCCAATACATACGCACAGTTATTATTGCAGTATGTAATACAAATGCTAGAAAAATTACATCATTTTAATTTGCAAGGTCTTTTTTCTGTTAATATGTGTAAAGCAGAAATGATGCATCTGTTTTAAGGTCCCTGTGACACAGAGTGTAGCTGACTCTCCAGGTCACCACCTCTTCCCAGTTTTCTGTTACCTCTTCTGCACAAGACCATGATAAGCATAGCACAGGACTGACAGTATGTGATCTAATGGTATTGACAGTCCAACGTTGTCACACAACAACCATCAACACATTTTACCATGGGCTGCTTGGCTACAAAATAAGAAAGATGAGAAGCAGACCTAAAGCTTCTGCTTCTTTTGCTACATGGGATATGCAGTCTGTTGCAGAGAGGTGGATAGTTAAGAAGAGTAACTTTACAGGCTTTCTCAAGTTCTAATACTGTCTCAATGACATAATAAAAGATATCTTACCAGTCTTTGGCTGTTGAAGAATTTGGCTGTCTTGCAGACTATGAGGTAACACTGTCAATTCCTTTACTGCAAACAAAATAAATTAGAAAACTTTTCCTAGCCTGAATTGCTGAATTTAGTTTCATTCTGTACCTTTAGTCAGAGTAAGTCTTGTTCTGACAATCCTATCTAGACAATAGTCATGCAGCCAAGAACAGACTTGATATTGGGACTCAGACAGAAGATTCACCTTCAAGACTGGTCTCTTTTCCTGTAGAAAAATATTTCTTTTGTACAGCAAACCACATCTGAACTTGTGGTTTGACATCAACAGAAATGCTAATACCACTTTGGTTTCATTTAAAGAACTAATAATCATTTCTCAGAATCACAGAATGGTTGAGGTTGGAAGGGACCTCTGGAGGTCTTCTGGTCTGACACCCCCAGCTCTAGCAGGACCAAATCTAGATGGCTTCTGGATATCTCTAAAGAGAGACACTCCACAACCTCAGTGGGCAACCTGTGCCCAGCACCCCACGCAGTCAAAAAGTGTTTTCTGATGTTCAGGGGGAAACTGCTGTCTTTCAGTTTGTGTCTATTGCCTCTTGTGCTGTCACTGAGCACCACTGAAAAGAGCCTGACTCTGTCCACTTTGCACCTTCTCTTCAGGTACTTATCTACATGAAGATGCCCCCAAAGCCTTCTCTTCTTTAGGCTTTTCGGGCCCACCTCTCTCAACCTTTCATCAGAGGAGAGACGCTCCAGTGCTGTAATCATCTTTGTGGCCTTTGTTGGGTTCTCCTGAGTATGTACGTCCTTGTCTCTCCTGCACTGGGGTGCTTAGAAGTGGACACAGTACTCCAGCTGTGGCCTCACCAGTGCTGAATAGAGGGGAAGGATTACCTCCCTTGACCTGCTGAAAATACTTTGCCTAATGCAGCCCAGAATACCAATGACCTTCTTTGCAGCAAGAGCACATTGCTGGTTCATATGCAACGTTGTGTCCACCAGGACCCCCTGTTCCTTTTCTGCCAGGCTGCTTTCCAGCCAGGCATCCCCCAGCATGCACTTGTGCCTGGGGTTGTTCCTCCCTAGGCACAGGACTTAGCACTTCTCCTAGTTGTGCTTCATTAAGTTCCTGTCAGCCCATTTCTCCAGCCTGTCAAGGTCCCTCTGCATGGCAGGGTGACCCTCTGGTGTATCCAACACTCCCACGTTTTGTGCCACCAGCAAACAGCCTGGGGGTGCACTCTGCCCTGTCATCCAGATGATTAATGAAGATGTTAAACAGGACTGGACCCGGTATTGACCCCTGGGGTACTCTACTAGTTACTGGTTCTCAGCTAGACTTCATGCCACTGACCACTACCCTCTGGGCCCAGTTTTCAAAGCAACTCACTGTCATCCCATCCAGCCCATACATCAGCAGTAGGTACGCTTAGTGCTCAGTAGCTACCCCTACCTTTCCAGTAGATAATTTTTGTGCAATTGCCTGTGGAGTGTCTAGAAGCCTTCTCACCTAAGAGAGGAAGACAATGGAGAGTTCACTGGATGTTAAGTTTATGGTTTTTTTTCTTACAAAATGATGCAGGACAAGATTTGGGAGAAAAATATAAGACTTCATAGAGTTCATATTAAAATTATATTAAATTTCATATTAAATTAAAATTAAATTAAAATAAAAATTTTTCAGCATCTTCATCGACGACCTTGATGAGTGAATAGTGTTCACCCTCACCAAGTACGCCAATGATACAAAGCTGGGAGGAGTGGCCAACACACCAGAGGGCTGTGCTGCCATTCAGCAATACCTGGACAGGCTGGAGAGCTGGTCAGGAGGAAACCATATGAGGTTTAACAAAAGCTAGTGTAGAGTCCTGCACTTGGGAAGGAACAACCACATGTATCAGTACAGGCTGGGGGATGACCTGCTGGAGAGGAGCTCTGTGGAGAAGGACGTGGGTCCTGGTGGACAACAGGTTGGCAATGAGCCAGCAGTGTGCCCTGGTGGCCAAGAAGACCAATGGGAACCTGGGGTTCATTAAAAGAAGTGGGGCCAGCAGATCAAGGGAGGTGATCCTCCCTCTCTACTCTGCCCTGGTCAGGCCTCACCTGGAGTACTGTGTCCAGTTCTGGGCTCCCCGGTACAAAAAAGACAGGGATCTCCTGGAAAGAGTCCAGCGGAGGGCCACAAAGATGATACGGGGCCTGGAGCATCTCCCCTGTGAGGAAAGGCTGAGAGACCTGGGTCTGTTCAGCCTGGAGAAAAGAAGACTGAGAGGGGATCTTATCAATGTTTACAAATACCTTAAGTGTGGGAGACAAAGGGATATGGCCCATCTCTTTTCAGTGGTCTGTGGGGACAGGACAAAGGGCAATGGCCACGAAATGGAGCACAGGAAGTTCTGCACAAACATGCGAAAGAACTTCTTCACAGTGAGGGTGACAGAGCACTGGAACAGGCTGCCCAGGGAGGTTGTGGAGTCTCCTTCTCTGGAAATACTCAAGACCCATCTGGATGCCTACCTGTGCAACCTGTTCTAGGGAACCTGCTTTGGCAGGGGGGTTGGACCCAATGATCTCTTGAGGTCCCTTCTAACCCCTACAATTTTGTGATTCTGTGAAAATGCAGTGCTGAACATCTACAGTTTAAATCCTTGTAATCTAGTGGAACAATATAGAAAGGACTGCAGGGCAAGTTAACTACAAAGATTTAATAATGTGTGCACCACTGGAGAAAAATGTTAGATTGTAAACCCAAGTATATAATTAAAACTATCAGGATTGAATTTAGAAGAGTTGAATCAATCAATACCTTGACAGAACTGGACAGGACAAAAATACAAATACCAGTTGGGAACAATTATATTCTGGATGAGAGGTGAACTGGATGAGGCGATAGAGTCAAAAAAGTCAGAAATAGAAAATAAAGCACTTCTGGATCATTTGGGACAAAAGGCTTTACAGGTACATAAACTACTTGTATTCCTTCTCCCAGAGTGACCAAAGAAACTGTCAAAAGGTGACGCATTTAAATCTTCAAATGATCTGGGGAAAAATGTATTTTTTTTTTATATTGAAGTAAACTGAACTAGGCTAATTGATGCTATACATAGAGAGTACAAGGGAATGTTTTGCAGTGACACAGTATAGAATATAGGGCAAAGTCTGTAAAAGTATTTAGGAGAGGCACATCTTGTCCCCACTGGGAAATTACTGAATTTGAAAATCAGAAGAAGGTAGAAGAGGAGTTGACATAGTTTAAGTGGTGTTGACTTTCTCAGTACCTGAAGTTGTTGACCCATAATTTGCAGGTCACTTGGCACACATGTGACGCTGTAATATCTTCTTCAGTCTTTCTCAGTTTTCAGCATTTTTCTTTATGTTAAGGATGAAAGATGGAGATATACCCCTAGCCAGACCATGGTCTGTATCTCTTTCCACTTAAACTGGTTCTGAAACATTCTATATTCTGTCTTAGAGGCTACAGACGTAAAATCTGAGTCAAGGGATTATAAGAATTCTGGCTCTATTGAAATTTTGCTACTGAAGGTGAAATACCAAGGAAAAACAAAGCACAGTGGGCCAGGATGTGTTGGCACCACATGACTCCCCAGAACAGTAAATTAAATTAAGAGATAACTGTTGTGGTTTAACAACTGATGGGCAGCTAAATTCCAACACACTGCTCTCTCACTCCCCCTCCTCAGAAGGACATGGGGACAAAAAGTAATGCACAAAAGAAAAACCTGCAGGTTGAGAAAAGGAGCAGTTTAATGAAAGGGAAGAAAAAGAAAAGCCACGCAGAAGCAAAGGAAAAAAATTACTCTATACTTCCCATCAGCAAGTTATGTTCAGCCATGCATTGGGAAGCAGGGCCTCAATAGTGGTTGCTCGGGAAGTAAAAAACTTTCACAAAAAGTGTTTCTATTTCCCCTTTGTTCCCCCTCAGTTTTTATTGCTGAGCATAATGTCATACAGTATGGAATATCCCCTTAGTCAGTTTAGGTCAGCTGTCCTTACTATGTCCCCTCATCACCTCTTGCCCACCCTGAGCCTACTGGAATTGGAGAGACAGCCTTGATGCTGTGCCACCATTCTTAAGCAATAGCCAAAACATTGGTACAATATCAGTTCTGTTCTAGCTACAAGTGAAAAGCGCAGTGGTATGTGGGCTTCTGTGGGGAAAGTTAATTCCATCCAATGCTGACCCAGTACAGTAACATATCCCACACAGCTTCTTACACTGCTTACTGAACGTGCTCACAGATTTTCAGATAGTGTAAGGGACTTTCAGATATTGTGAGCTTTCTCAGGCCTACCTCATCAATACAGCCAGATATATCACCTGACAATTAAGAATCTATTATGGATCATGTCTTTCATATTGGCAACACAGTGTTCAAAATCCTTTGATTGTCGGCCCTTATTTGCAGGAGAACTATTAAATTATTACAACTTGCCTTTTACAAAGCTGTGGCAGTTTGACAGAGAAATTTGTTACTAAAGCAGAAAACCTAGCTCTTAACTGCCATGTGTCAATGTTAATGCTAGTCAGTGCATGTTTGGAGTCACCCACTTAAGCCAACACCAGTGTTTTCAAATTACTTTGCACTGATGACAGTATCTGCAGAGGGACATCAAGGAAAAAGCCATTAAGGAAAATTTCTAAGACAGAGCAAATAAGTTAAAGAGACAGGAATAGTTAGCAGCTATTTTCCCAGATTTCACTTATGATAACCCGGGTGTCTTTGGTGTTACTACCTCTTAGCTCTTTACAATATTACTATGCTAGTCATAGAGAGAAAGGTTCTTTTTTAATGATGCCTCTTAACAATACTCTGTATTCTCCTAGGTTTGCCCTGTCCCATCCCAGCCTCCACAGCCTACTGTTGTTCCGAAACCAGTTCAATCTGTCATACATGTCCCATTGCAACCAAGCTGCCCAGGACGAGGCAAGATGGCAAAGCTCCTCAATCCAGAAGAGATGACATCCAGGGATTATTATTTTGATTCCTATGCTCACTTTGGAATTCATGAGGTAATATTTATCTTTATCTCAGTGATTATTACAGAATAAAAAATAAATAAAAGTTTTCTGTGATGTATGAGTTATTTATCCCCCTCACACTTCCTAATGATTATATTCTGCCTTTCCTCAGAACACTGGATTATCTGATCAAGTACCAAAGATATCATCCACTTCTCCAGAGATCTGTGTTCAAAACCTCTGTCCCACTTAAATCCTTACATATATGAATTTGCCACAGCACTTATATTAGCTACGTGTACACTGGTGATCTTCATCTGAGTACAGTTTAGTGCATTGGTGAGGACTGCAAACTAACCCAATCACACATGGAAACTACCTCGTTGTTAAGTTAGTCTTTTGTTCTCTTGCATATCTGAGCACATGCTAACAGAAAAGTTACTCAACTGACAAAGGAAGCCAAGTAGTTTTTTGACTCCTGGCATGTTACTTGAATGTACAAGCTGCACTAATGGGAACATATAGCTCAATATCATCCAGGAAATCCATTCCTGGAAAGAATTCACTATACACAGGGGACCATATTTACTAGAAAAAGTTGTCTGTGGACCCACTCTAAAGATACTAATAACATCTTACATTTGCATGACCCAAGAGTATGGGATTTTAAAGACATGGCAGCAAAAAGGCCAACAATGTGAAATCAGTGGCACTTTTCACAAACCACATAATGAACTATTTCCACTAGTCTAGTAATTGTTTCTGGAGCTTTTATATAAACAGGTTTCTGTCTGCCAATTGCACCTTGTCAGTGTACCATTCAGATATTCAAAAATATGATATTCAGATATGGAAGAAGACAGAGGAACAGTTGTGTGGGAAGGAGACTAAAGAGAACTACTAAAAGATACATTGGAGACCTCAACTCAGATTGAGTTCCTGATGGAACGATACAGCTCTGTAGGTTTCATGGAGTGCAGGGAGTGCCTCTTGCTGAGGCTTGAGAGGTGGGAAATGGCCTCTTTGCCTGCAGGAGGTCTGCTCTGGTCTGCACTGATCTGCATCAACAAGTAAAGGAGCTGCTAGAGGAGGCTGGCAGACTTTGCAACATCAAGGATGGGAGAAAGACTGACTAGGTCTTCTCCAAGGTACAAGAGCCGGGTTCAGGCTCTTGTACCTTGGAGAAGACCTAGTCAGTCCCTAAATGTACTGAAGGGAGGAGAAATTTGAGTGGTTTTGATTGATATAGTTTGATTAATATATACACAGTTGAGAGCAAGTTGTCAATTGAATGAAATTCATGTACTGCTGCAATCAATGAAGTAAAAATCAGCTCCTAACAATGACACCTTAAAATAGTGAAATAGTGGTCTAGGTTATACATAAATATCTTCTCAAAATTGGTCCTATGAATGAGTGAACAAAAGAACCGAAGGAGATTGCCAAATAGAGCACATGATTTCCAAGCTCAGCTGTGGACTAACTACATCTCTTTCTGCAAGGCTGACAAGATTGCCTTTTTAAAATGCTTTAAGGAATTATTTCTCTTGTGTTCAAAGAGGAACCTCAGAAAGTCTATAGGCTGAGGCTCTAGGTTGTTCATGATTTAGGAGAAAGAAGGAAAGTTTGCATTTCTGCATGGCTTCTGTCTACGCCCAGAGCAGTGCTGTGGTCAGATTAAGTTCTGATTGCCATTTGTCTATTTGTAACAGTGAAGTAATATTTAGAGAAATAAAATTGTATGAAGGGCATCATGCTTATTCTTAACAATTCACTTCTAAGTAGCTTGCCTTTTACAGTTGCTTTGATGTGTGCATCCCAAAGTACTTGAAAAACTCTTCAGGTTGTTAATAATGCTTGAATTACAAGAAGGAAATAAATTCAACAGCAATGTTGAATACATATAAGCACTTCAAATAATACGACAATGTTTTGTTGTTTGGTGTTTTTTGTTTGTTTTTTTTTTCACCACAGGAAATGTTAAAGGATGAAGTACGTACATTAACCTATAGAAACTCAATGTATCACAATAAACATGTTTTTAAAGATAAGATTGTCCTTGATGTTGGAAGTGGCACAGGAATCCTCTCCATGTTTGCTGCAAAGGCAGGAGCCAAGAAAGTATATGGGGTAAGAAGACTTCCCATCATGTTTTGGGTTTGTTTGCATATTTTGCCTGAGAAGAAAACAAGGAAAATAGATTTACATTGATTTACGTTTCTTACTTGTCTTGGTTTGAAATTCGTCCCTCCAAGCTTTTGTATGACTTGAGTTACAGTGCCTTCAGTGGAGGTCTGAAGTTTTCTATGATCTGCAGTAGGGCACCCTTTCCAAATCAAGACATACTGCCTGCTTTTTGGTGGAAAAGGGGGTCTGGAGGAGAGGGGAGGGTCTTTGGTGTTCTGATACATATCCACATTTCCTCCTGGCTGTCTCCCAGATCCCTGGCCATATGGTCTTCCTCCCTCCTCTAATTCTAGAGTGAGTCAACTCACTGGTAGAGAATTCACCCAGTAAAAGAAAAGTAAATACTTTTCCATGAGTTTGTTGTTACTGTCATTGTTTGCTTTGGATTTCTTTACAGTTCAGGCTCTACCTCAGGCATTTATAAAGCTCAGTGGTACACGAGTGTCAGCTCATCCGTGGACCGTTCAACACTGAAGCTAGAAACACAGGAAAACTTAGCATTCAAGGAATTCATTTAGGTGGGAAACTTCTCTGCGACAGCCTAAGAGTTTCAGCATTCTTGTCACATGAGCTACCTCACCATAAACCCTGTCACCTATCAGGCTGCAGAGTTGTATTTGTGCTGGAAAAACAGACATTTCAGAGATAAGGAAGCGGCAATCACATTCAAATTCAAAATTAACTCTATGATCCTTTTAGCAAAGAGTCCCAGTGGAAACTGTGATTGTTCTTATTAAAAAGCAAACATTTGACAGGAGTTATTACACAGAGCTGAGATGTTTCAGTTTCTTCTCTACAGTTAGTTTTTCAAATAGCATGTTAGGGGAACTGTTGACAAATGCAGTGTTGGTTTTCTGGCTACCATGACACTGAAATCAGTCCTTTTCTCACTCTTTTCCTTCTTAAGGTTCAAATTCATCCATTGTCCTGCCTAGTTCTTCTTACCTGTTCTCATTCACTGTTGGAACTTAGTCAATGACACTCAGCCAACTGCTAGAATCATCTCAGGGTCTCCAGGAGGTGCAAAGTATAGAATCACTGACTCAGAAAGATTTAGTCTGGAAGACCTCTGGAAGCCTCTAATCCAAACTCATGCTCAAAGCAGTTAAGTTTAAAACTATATCAGGTTGCTCAAGTCCTTGTGCAGCTCAGTTTTGAGAACCTCCAATGATGGAGAGTAAATTCTCTCTAAGCACCAATTTCAATGCTACAATCAGCGGAAATTTCCCTTGGCGCAGGCCATGACTACAGTCTTTTGTTCTGTTACTGTGCAATTCTGAAAAGAGATTCACTTTTTTTTTTCTCTGCAATCCCTTTCTGGATAGTTTAAGACAGCTATTGGATTTCCTCTTAGGCTTTGTCTTCTACAAACTAAACAGAACCAGTCCCCTCAGTTATTCTTTTCTTCATGCCTTCCCATACCCATCATGGGAAGACAATAGCAACGAAGCTGGTGAAGGGTCTCAAAAACAAGTCTTAAGAGGAGTTTCTGGGAGAGCTGGGGTTGTTTAGCTTGAAGGCTCAGGGGAGACCTTGTTGTACTTTACAATTACCTTAAAGGAGCTTGTAGCAAGGTGGGGATCAGGCTCTTCTCCCAAGCACCAAGTGATAAGACGAGGGAAAATGGCTTCAAGTAGCAACAGGGGAGGTTTAGGCTGACTATTAGGAGAAAATTCTTTACTGAAAGGGTTGTGCAGCATTGGAACAGGCAGCCCACAGAATCACAAAATGTTAGGGATTGGAAGGGACCTTGAAATATCATCTAGTCCAAACCCCCTGCCAGAGCAGGAACACCTAAATCACATCACACAGGAACACATCCAGGTGGGTTTTGAAAGTCTCCAGAGAAGGAGACTCTACAACCCGCACGGGCAATCTGTTCCCATGTTCTGTCACCCTCACTGTAAAAAAATTTTTTCTCATATTGAAGCAGAACCTCCTATGTTCCAGCTTCCACCCATTGCCCCTTGTCCTATCATTGGATGTCACCAAGAAGAGCCTGGCTCCATCCTCCTGACACTCACCCTTTACATATTTGTAAACATTACTGAGGTCACCCCTCAGTCTCCTCTCCTCCAAGCTAAAGAGACCCAGCTCCCTCAGCCTTTCCTCGTAAGGGAGATGCTCCACTCCGTTAATCATCCTCATGGCTCTGCGCTGGACTCTCTCAAGCAGTTCCCTGTCCTTCTTGATCTGAGGGGCCCAGAACTTGACAAAATTTTCCAGATGTGGTCTCACCAGGGCAGAGTAGAGGGGGAGGAGAACTCTCGACCTACTAACCACACTCCTTCTAATACATCCCAGGATGCCATTGGCCTTCTTGGCCACAAGGGCACAGTACTGGCTCATGCAGGACTCCCAGGTCCCTTTCCCCTTCAGTGCTCTCCAGCAGGGCAGTCCCCAGTTTATACTGGTACCTGGAGTTGTTCTTGCCCAGATGCAAGACTCTAGAATTGCCCTCATTATATTTCATTAAATATCTCCCCGCCCAACTCTCCAGCCTGTCTAGGTCTCACTGGATGGCAGCACAGCCTTCTGGCGTCAGCCACTCCTCCCAGTTTTGTGCCATCTGCAAACTTGCTGACAGCGCACTCTATTCCCTCATCCAAGTTGTTCATGAATATATTGAATAGTACTGGTCCCAGTACTGACCCTTGAGGGACTCCGCTAGATACAGGCCTCCAACTAGACTCCATCCCATTGACCACAATGCTCTGGTTTCTTTCCTTCAGCCAGTTCACAGTCCACATCACTACCCGATCATCCAGACCACACTTCCTCAGATTAGCTGTGAGGATGCTGTGGGAGATGGTGTCAAAGGCTTTACTGAAATCAAGATATACCATATCTACTGCTTTACCATCATCTATCCACGTGGTTATATCCTCATAAAAGGCTATACGTTGGTCAAGCACGACATCCCCTTGGTGAAGCCATGTTGACTGCCCCTAATGACCCTTTTATCTTTGATATGACTAGAGACAATGCCAAGGATAAGTTGTTCCATTACCTTTCCAGGGATGGAGGTGAGGCTGACCGGTTTATAGTTACCTGGGTTTTCCTTCTTGCCCTTTTTGAAGACCAGATTGATATTTGCTTTCCTCCATTCTTCAGGCACCTCTCCTTTTCCCCACAACTTACCAAAGGTGACGGAGAGTGGCCTCGCAATGACTTCCGGCAGCTCCCTCAGCACCCGTGGGTGCATCTCATCAGGATCCATGGATTTGTGGATGTCCCTATTACTTAATTGGTCCTTAACCCATTCCTCATCAACTGAGGCAAACTCCTCCTTTATCCTGACTTTCTCTGGGGCCTCAGGGGTACAGGGCTCCTCAGGAAAGCCTCCAGCAGTATAGACAGAGACAAAGAAGGCATTCAATAACTCTGCCTTCCCTGTATCTTCTGTCACCAGGGCACCCACCTCATTCATCAGTGGGCCTACATTGCCTCTAATGTCAGTTTTATCTGCAGTGTATTTGAAAAAGCCCTTTATGTTGTCCTTGACCCCTCTTGCAAGGTTTAATTCTAAGGAGTCCTTAGCTTTCCTAGTTGCCTCCCTACATCCTCTGACAAGTCTTATATTCCTCCCAAGTAGCCAGCCCCTCCTTCCATGATCTGTAAACTCCCCTCTTCCACTTGAGTTTGCCCAGCAGTTCCCTGTTTAACCATGCAGGTCTCCTGGCTCTCTTTTCTGACTTCCTACCTGTTGGGATGCCCTGTTCTTGAGCTCGGAAGAAGCAATCCTTGAACGCTAACCAGCTATCTTGGGCTCCTTTTCCTTCAAGTACCTTGTCCCATGGGATTTCCCCTAGCAAATGCGTGAAAAGGCCAAAGTCAGACCTACTGAAGTCCAGGGTTGCAATTCTGCTTGGTACTCTGTTCCTGCCACATGAGATACTAAACTTCACCATCTCATGGTTGCTGCAACCAAGGCTGCCCTCAACCTTCAGCACTTCAACCAGTCCCTCCTTGTTAGCGAAGACAAGATCCATCAGCGCTCCTCTCCTAGTTGGCACTTCCACCATTTGCATCAGGAAGTTATCATCAATACACTGAGGGAACCTCCTGGGCTGTGGATGGCTGGCTGAGTAGGCCTTCCAGCAAATGTCAGGGTAGTTATAATCCCCCACAATAACCAGTGCCTGTGTTCGCGAGGCTGTTGTCAGCTGTCTGTAGAAGGCCTCATCAACTTCCTCATCCTGATCTGGTGGCCTGTAATAGACACCTACAACAGTATCCCCCATGCCAGGCTGTCCCTTAATTCTCACCCACAGACTCTCAACTCGCTCCTCATCCACTCCTGGACAGTACTCATTACAATGTAGTTGCTCTTTCACGCAAAAAGCTATTCCGCCACCTCACCTTCCCGGTCTGTCTTTCCTGAGAAGGACATACCCAACCATGACCACATTCCAGTCATGTGAGCTGTCCCACCATGTCTCTGTAATTGCCAGTAGATCATAATTTCCTGACTGAACATGGATTTCTAATTCCTCCTGCTTATTCCCCAAGCTACGTGCATTGGTGTACAGGCACTTAAGGGAGAGAGATGGGCACATCGATTTCACTAAGGGGGTGGGAGGTCTCCTGGTCTTCACCACTGCTATTGCGCTGCCCCACTGGTGCAAAACCCAGCTACAACCAACTCACATAGTTCTAGTTCCATTTGTCAGCCAGCAGGACCATGGCACTGTGGCCCTGTAAGGCAGCAGCTGGCTGGTTCTAGCATCTTCCTGACCCTCTGTGATGCGTTGCCTGTCCCCTGATTGACTGGCTAGCGATTGTTAGCTGTTTTGCAACTGGCTTGTCATCAATAGTGGGTATGGCTTCTCCTACCTATATAAGGGCCAAAGGGGGGCAGTGGGACAGAGTGTTGCAGAGGGGAGATGGCAGATGGTGCTGCTGCTGGTGGCAGAGGCGGTGGCAGAGGAGAAGGTGGTGGTGGTGGTGGTGGTGTTGGCAGTGGCGGCGGCAGTGGTGGTGGTGGTGGTGGTAGTGGTGGCAGTGGTGGTGGCAGCTGTGGCAGCAGTGGTGGTGATGGTGGAGGAGGACGAGGTGATGGTGGTGGTGAAGGAGGTAGAGGTGGAGGAGAAGATGGTGGTGGAGGAGGTGGTGGTGGAGGAGGATGTGGTGGTGGAGGAGGAGAAGATGGTGGAGGAGGAGGAGGAGGTGGCGGTAGAGGAGGTGGAGGAATCATAGAATCACTAAGGTTGGAAGAGACCTCCAAGTTCATCTGGTATAACTGTCACCCTATTACCAATGTCACCCACTAAACCGCGTCCGTTAAGTGCCAGGCCCAACCTTTCCTTGAACTCCCCCAGGAATATTGACTCCACCAGCTCTCTGGGCAAGCCGTTCCAGTGCCTGACTACTCCTTCTGAGAAGAAATGTCTCCTAATTTCTAACCTAAACCTCCCCAGATGCAACGTGAGACCATTCCCTCTAATCCTTTCACTAGTTACCTGGGAGAAGAGACCGACCCCCAGCTCCCCACACCTTCCTTTCAGGTCATTGGAGAGAGCAACCAGGCCTCCGCTGAGCCTCTCCTTCTCCAGACTAAACAACTCCAGTTCTCTCAGCCACTCCTCACAGGACTTGTGTTCAAGGCCCTTCACCAGCTTCATAGCCCTTCTCTGGACACACTCCAGGGCTTCGATGTCCTTCTTGTACTCATTGTCCTTGCAATCTCACTGACTTTGTGGGTTGTGGGTTTTTGTTTGCTTGTTTGTTTGTTTGTTTGTTTTTGTTACATAGAGGTCTTTTCAGTACAATGTTATGCCTTTAGGTCTTTATAAAGCTCCCTGTATGCTCTGAAAGGAGTGAGGGTATCTGCTGTTCAGCTGCAGAGGTGAGAACATAGCAGACACAGGTGTGCAATGCTGGTGACAGAAGGAGAATTGTGGAGGAGAAGGAGGTGGTGGAGGAAGAGGAAGTGGTGGAGGAGGAGGAGGAGGTGGTGGAGGAGGAGGAGGTGGTAGAGGAGGGGGTGGTGGTGGAGGAGGAGGAGGTGGTGGTGAGAATAAGATACAGCAACACTTCTCTCATAGTTGGCTCATCCACCATTTGCATCAGGAAATTATCATCAGTGCACTGGAGGAACCTCCTGGACTCTGAATGGCTGGCTGAGTAGGCCTTGCAGCAAATATCAGGGCAGTTAAAATCTCCCACAATAACCAGGGCCTGTGATTGCGAGGCTGCTATCAGCGGCCTGTAGAAGGCCTCGTCAACTTCCTCATCCTGGTCTGGTGGCCTGTAACAGACACCCACAACAGTATCACCCATGCCACCCTGCCCAGGGAAGTGGTTAAGTCACCATCCCTGAAGGTCTTCAAGAAACGTGTAGATTTAGAACTTAGTAGCATGGTTTCGTGGTGCGTGACCTTTAGTACTAAGTTAAAGGTTGGACTAGATGATCCTAGAGGTCTTTTCCAATGTGAATGATTCTATGATTCTGTGATAAAAGCAGAACCTACAATGATGTTCATCTAACTGGGGAGCTGTTGTAGGACATGTAGAGATATGATTGGCATGTCTGTTCATGGTTGGGAATGGGAAGCGATGGATGAAAAAATAAGTTCAATTATCCCTTGAAACCCTAGCTCATCTTCTGCATTTAGTCATACAAAATTCAGACCAGTCACTGCAGTAGAACTATCCAAATTCTATGTTACTTTCAGACAAACAATACGGTATTGGTAATAAGGAGTTAAACTGATACATGAAACCAAGGTACACAGTGGACGTTAACTGATTTAGATAAAAAGGTGGTGGTGAGGACACAACCCAGGGGAAAAAGAAATCTGGCAATGTGGTAACTGTATCAGAAGAAGATTCAGTAGGAGGAGATAGTCACAGCATTATACTAATGTCTGAAAAATAAACTGAAAGTAGGAGTGAATATACGCACAATGAACTAGACACAGTTGTAGAAACAGATGTTTTATTGGAACACACAGCATTCATAAAATCCAAATGCTCTGTAAAATTTGACAGACTTAAGCAGATCATTGAGTTGAAAGAGAACCGGGGAAAAAGCTGAAAAAGCTGAGCTATTTTCCTATTTTTTCACCTACAGAATTAAGTATGTTCTTGTTCTGAGTTCCTTAAAAAAAAAAAAAAAAAGTACCACAGTATAAAGCCCAAGTCAAAATACAGATTAACATCTTTGACCATCCTAAAGCAAGTTTATTTTCTGAAATGTATCTGCCTTCCTGGAGCATTTGAGCCTTGTTTTTTGACCTTTTTTTGGGGTGGGGCGGCGGGATGATTTTGCTTCTTTGGCAATTATGCTAATTTTCTGAGTCTTGCAACCACTGATGAAATAGAATTTTTGATTCCTTTGCAACCTTTTCTCTTGAAAGTTTGGGAAGCCAACCCTAAACCAATACATGCCCACGTGTTATTTAAGAATCATCCCAAAAAAAAGCCAAAAGAATGGTCAATGGACAGATGTGAACACAGATAGGAAAAGTGAGTATGTTATAGTGGCAGTAGGTACGGACAAAGCTTTTAGTCTATACAGTGTAAGGGTATGTAGAAGGAGAGTGTTCCTTCAAGGGATCTGGTCAAGGCCCTTTTCTGATGCAATTATGGTTAATAAGAAAGGGAAGCAGTGGTGGGAGCAAAGTCTGTTCAGTCACACTAATTGATGAGGGCATGTGAGAATATTTATTCCATCAGGGTTATCTGTTTGAGGATTTATAAGTCGGGAGACAACAACCAGAAACAAACCTGGTCAGTAGTACTGATTGATGAGGAAAGAGACCAAACGTGGGAATGTTGATGCAAGCAAGGTTTTGGACCAAGGACCTCTAAAGCAGGATAATAATAAGAAAAAGAAGGGGGAACAATAACGAAAATTGCTGAGTCACAGACCTGACAAAGCAAAATTGAGATAATGACAATAAACAAAGCTCCCCATCACACTAGCTGATGAGCTATCAATGTCCAGGCACCACTTCCAGGAAGTTCAACCTACATTTTGCAACTGATAAAAGCAGGAACCAGGAAGGGGCCAGACTGGGAGCGGAGTGGGAAGCTGCAGAGCTTTGCAAACCACTTGAGGTGTGCAGAGGAAGGTGGGGCCAAAGGGACAAAGAAGGGGGATAGGTAGAAAAGGGTATGTAAGGACAAGTCATAGGTAAAACGGAATTCGTCAGTATATTTGTTTGCGTCAGCCCTGCACCTGATCACTGCAGCCTGTCCTTCTTATATTTTCTCATTAAATCTTTTCTTAACTCTCTCTCTGAATATTGCCACCGTCTCTCCTGTGTGTATGTTTGCTGCAAGAACTATGTGCCAGCTACAGGCAAGACCTTTGTGTCTGTGTTAGTGATGACTGGTGCCTGCTACTGTAGTCAGACTGGGGGAACAGGCACCCCTGGCAGTGGTGCCAGCTGCCGGACCAAGTGCAGGGGCCTCAGTACCATTTCCTGGTGAGACCTGTGTGGGGGTGAGTGGAAGTTAGTGCCAGCTACTGGAGTCTGGCCAGGGGTGTAGGTGCCCTCAGCATGTGGTGTCTGCTACTACAGCAAGCGGGGTCCTAGCATCAGCTACAGGAGCAAGTGGGGGTCTTTTACTCCCAACCCTTGGAGCAGGAGCATTGACTGTTCCCAAGACCAACTGCTGGAACATGAGCAAAGTGAGTGCAGGGCTCCACAACGGCAGGTGGAATAGTGGTCACAGCCCTTGTGCCTGAAGCCTGCTGCTGAGCAGGGGGTTGAAAGCTTGTATCTTGCCCAGACCTGGTATATGTGGGCTTTGTGTGTATTCACTACCAAACTTTAAGCTGGACTAACTAGTGAGTAGTGTGGCCTTGTGTGTGTGCCTGCAGTAATGAAATTCTATTCTAACAGCCGAAGAGAAGGAAGGGGACTTAGCTGTCTGTGCTTTATGTGAGTACTGTGTGTAAGTGTCATTGAAGGCAGCACTTGGCAGGGGCAGCCTGTGAGACAAGTCATGTCCATGACCTGTCTCTATCTACATGGCTGTGTGTCTCTGGGATATGTACTCAGCTTTGCTACTGGGATATGTGCTCAGGTTGAACCTGCAAGGAGAAAGCAGGAGCCACATGCCTCAGTCTGGGCAGAGTCTCTAGGCGCCCAGACAGCAGGGCGGGAGTGGTCTTGGCCTGGAGCAGCTGGAGGAGGTGGCTACATTCTTCATTTAACATACAGTTTACTGTACGGGAAGAAGAAGCTGGATGTAGGGAAAGGACAGAGTTCTCCCAAAGGGGTTTCTTTTCTTCCTGACAGACTTCTTCCTGGACTGGCCCTCTGATGGTCCCTTCTATATGCCAACTTTAGTTTATGTTCAGGCTATTGAGTCAGACAACTTAAGGAGTGGTTTACATCCGCAAGCAAACTAAGCAAAAATAATGATCATGTTCCCATGGGGACAAGGATTGATATTATGACTATCTGTTTCCTGGGCTATATAAAAGGAATAGAGGATTTGTGTGTCCTTCCATTTGCTGTCATGCCGTTCATGAGCGCCAGCAAAGAGGTCAAGCACAGTTTGACTTTTAGAGGATAACTGAAAATCCTTGGACATAAAAAACACTTCCATGAGATAACAGAATTCTATTTGACATTGCCATGGGGAAATGATAGACAAAGATTATACAAAGTGTTATTAATAGTTTAAGGTCAAATTTGAAAGAGCTAAATTAGGAATTGATTAGGCAACTATCAGCAATTTTGACCCAAAAGAGCCCCCCCCCCCCAAAAAAAAAAAAAAAGTGAGATTCAAGGAATGCAACATTTCTCTAAGATATCAAAAGTCTTTGCAAACATGGGCTCTTTGCTAGAGCTCAAATTTAAGGGCAAATCTTTAACTAGGAGGTACTTTGTAATTCCTTTCCTACTAAAAGCACAGAATTGGTCATAAGAAAAGACGTAGATCTGGATGGTTTTGTAAATACAATAATATCCATATTTTCTTCTGTGTAAAATTTCTGACTTCTTTTTTGATAGCATGCATTGACAAATACAGATTTTCATGGTTGAAATAAGTTCTTTTTGAAACAGACCATTATTGTCATGGTTTGTTTTTTTAACATTATTCACAAAGTTTGAATGTATTTTGTTTTCAAATATATGAGGAAATAGACGACCATGCTAATTGATTCAGCAGATTTTGAAGGGGGGATAATATTGTGAGGTACTGGGAATAAATTAAACAATGTTATTTATAAGTTATATAATCTTGTAGTTATGAACTCTTTTTTCCACATTTCAAGTTTTAAAAACAATCCTTTCTATGTGAGTCAATTTAACTCATACACAAGCTTTTGTTTAAATATTAAGGTATAATTGATCATGATACTGCACACACAGATTTGATTTACTCTTTATCAGTAGTTGCACACTCTGTACAGGCTCTGCTGCCTTCAGTAGATTTTGATTCTATTCATATATCTGATGTCTGTAACACAATTACCTTTTCTCTTGCTTTTCTTTTTTCTTTTCTAGATTGAATGTTCAAGTATATCTGACTACTCAGAAAAAATTATCAAGGCCAACCACTTGGACAACAGTAAGGAACATATAAAAATAATTTTTAGGAGAAAAAAGAGATAATGTTTTTCACTTTTTCTGTTTTGTTTATGTTGTATGCTTAATATATAAATGGTAGTTTTGCATTATGTATTTATATAAATACAAAAAAAACCAAACTCATTCTAGGCACTATAACAAATCCTCACAGGAGGAGTTACTTGTACATTTACTTCTAGGCTCACAGACAACAGATGTAAGTGGGACTTACCAGCTGTTTGATTTAGCAAAGCAGTCAGAAGATTGCATACTAGAGCTGAACAAGCATCAGAATTCCCTTTTCAAATGAATTCTGCCATTTCAATTCCACTTTATTTCATAAATGGAATCAAGACGCATACAAACATGCACTTTCATAAACTGAAATTTAAATGATGTTATGAACAAAAAGTATTCCAAATCAATACAGATTTATCAGAGTTACTTCTGACTTACAAAATAGATATTTAAAAGAAAAGAAAAAAACTCATTGAAATACACAAACACAAATCAAAATAATCAATTCTCACATTAATGATATTGAATTTTTTTCTTTCTTGAAAGGAACCTGTTGAATTTCCTAGAGATGTGGAAATATTTCAATTTTTTAAAAATATTAAAATGTCCCCCAACCTATTGAAAACTCTGAACAAAAAAAATCTCCAACCAGCTCTATTTCATATCTTCAGTTCTCCAAATCACAACACACAAGATCTCTTTCTAAGAACCTGAATAAATCTGGCTTTTTTAACTGAGGTTTTGACACAGTTCTTGTTTAAAGGATTTTTTTAGAGAAGCTTGTCTTTTCTTCAGAGCAAAGCAGGTTACAACTAGCTGGGCTGTATCATTTTCCTCTCCTCTTAGCTGTGTCCATGCTGGTGCTGTGCAAGTGCTCGTTCAGGACTAGTTTCCTGTTCTGTTTTAGATCTGCCCTAATTTTTATTGCTATCACTGCCAGTTTCTGACTAACATGTAGCTGTTTGGAAGAGAGTTTCTCATATATCATGTGTATTCAAATGGTGTGGAAAAAAAAAAAAAAAAAACCAAAGAACATCGCAGTGACATGGTACATAATAAGGCAGACAGTGTATGTAACAGCTGGCTCACAAAAGAAGGATGCAAAGGTCTGGAAAATGCTCTCCTCCACAATAGGGAGAAGGCACTGAAACAATGTCAAACCTCACCTTGATTAGTCTGCACCTGTAGTGCAGAGCAGATTCCAGCTGGGGGCTGGAATGGAGGCTGCAATTTGTCCCTAATGCTTTGCCTCCACCGCTCCTTCACGGTCACTCTCTGCCCTTGCTCCAGCATGGGGTCCCTTCCACAGGATGCAGTCCTTCCTAAACTAATCCTGCATGGGCTTCCCACAAGGAGCAGCTCTTCAAGAACTGCTCCAATATAAGTCCACACCATGGGGCGCAGTCTTCCAGGAGCTGGCTATGGGTTACCCACGGGCAGCAGCTCCCACCAGATCACCTGTTCCTGCATGGGCTTCTCACCATAGGCATCACTTCCATCCAGGAGGCTGCTGCTGCAGGGGCTGTCCATGGGCTGCAGACTCCTTCAGGCCTGCTCCACCTGCTCCACCATGGGCTGCTCCACACATGGACTGCAGCATGGAAATCTGCTCTGCCATGGTACTCCATGGGCTGCAGGGGGACAGCCTGCTTCACCATGGGCCTCTCCACAGGCCACAGGAACTTCTGCTCTGTCACCTGGAGCACCTCCTCCATCTCCTTCTGCACTGACCTTGGTGTCTGCAGGGTTATTTCTCACTCCTCTCTCCCAGCTGCTTTCCTGCAGCAGCTTTTTCCCTTTCTTAAATCTGCTCTCACAGAGGTGTAACCAGTGTCTCTCATTGGCTCGGCTCTGGCCAGCAGCAGGTCCCTTTGGAGCTGGCTGGAACTGGCTCTTACCTAACATGGGGCAGCTTCTGGACTCTTTTCACAGAGGCCACCTTTGTAGTCCCCTTGCTATCAAACCCTTGCCACATAAACCAGCATACCATAAATTAATTTGCGTTAGTTTAGATTTCCAGCACTAGGAATTGCACATGAAGGGACATAGTAACAGAATACATAGCATAGAAGTTGACCATGACAGTTTTTAATTGTTAACAATTCAGACAGAATCGTCAGTCTAGAAAGAATTGATCTCAATGTGCACATAAACATATATATTCATAAAGCATTCTTGTTTTGCTGATTCTCTACAAGACTTGTGCATATATTCAAACAGTGAGTTTTCAAAAAAAAAAAAATGTTTCTTGATGCTTGGAGCAGGACCTTAGGGTAAATGCATTATGAAAAGAAATGGAGTTTTAGAAAATCTAACCTATGGTACAATTGACTTTTCAGATCACTTCAGTTATTTAATTCTGACTTCAGAAGATTGGGTCAAATATATTTTTAGTTTTATTTCTGAAGAACAGATGACCAACATAAACTTCCTCTGTGGGAAAAGCATGAATGGACAATGTTCCAATTCACAAGCAGACACATCTGAAATTTAGTGATAGATCCAGACCTAATATAATCTGTGACTCTGTAATTCTCCCCTGCGAAGTATTTGGTTTGATTTTCTATAGTACGGATAGACTGATCCCAAGAATCAGTGTTGTCAGTCAGTCTGAAACTATTATAAAACAGCTGAATCTTTGCTGATGTAACTGTTTCTATACAGTCCAAAGTTGTAAGGCTATAATGAAATGAGAAACACCTCAGCTCACCTATGCTTAAAGGAAGAAGTCCTCCGTCCCCTACTCCCCTTTCCTTCCTATGCTTACTTGTGGCTTACATTGTGCTGGCACTGTCATCTAGTAGACCACTCCATTGTCAGATTCAGCTCTCTGGTTTAGTGAGTTTAATTCTGGTTTAGTGAGTTTAATTTGTTCCAAGAAGGGTCCAGTGTGCTCCAGAGGTTTCATGTGGCATTTATCTCTGCTTCTTTGTCCATACTTTTTCCAGGCATTCTTCCTCATTTAAACAGCAGCAAGTCCTTGAAAGTGTGAATAAAGAAGCAGAGACTACTCTCCTGTGGCAGGACAGTGGCTGATTTACACATTTTACACTGACACACATTCACATTCATGTTAATGTTAGCAGTACTGACCCAAAGGATATTATTGCTCATGGCAATTTTTCCTTTTTTCCACCTAATTTTTGATAAAAAATGCAGAGTCAGCAAAAGGGGCTGAAACAAGAAAAAAACTGCTGTTTCCAGAACAGATGCAATACAGCTGGGGACAGCACAATTTGTTCCCACATGGTGTTTTGTGATGATTCATTGAAGTAAAGGGAAGTGGAAGGAACTGGTCTTGCTGCTGCTCACACTGTGGCTGTTCTAGGTATTAACAGATGGCTTCAAAGTCTGCAGGTGTGTCACACTGGCAGCTGTTAACAGTGCTAAAATTGACTCCAGAATAATTCTTTCAGGAGAAAAGAGAACTAAAGAGAATGACTGAACCTTATAAACATAAAGAGCCTGCAATACAACAGATGAACTATTGAACTACTAATTGCAAAAGGAAGGAGTTTAGTGAATGGAAATGAGAATTGTGTTCTTTTCCAGTCTGAAAAAGAACAGAAAAAGAGTCCTCACATCAGCTGATACTTTGTGTTACCAGTCTGAATCAGAACTTCCCAACTTCTTAGAGGGCTATTTTGGATTAAAAGTTTGTTTGCAAATAAAGTAGTCACATATGGTTAGAGTAATACTAATACTGCATGTATTTTGGCAAAATGAAACCTCATTTTTTCCTCAGTTATGTTCTAAAAATCACTCGGCCCACACTCCCACGGTCAAACAGCTAACCTAGTTCTAGCAAAATGAAAGTATCTTCATATACCCCAAATTGAATGTTGAGCACTTTCAGCAATAAAAATTGCCATCAATAAAAATTACCAGTTATTAAGAGTTATACAGTCATTCTGTCCAATAGTGAGTGAAAGTAAAATTTTCACTTCACATTTTTATTTCTAGATTTAAAGCACATCAGTTACTTTGTGAAGGAAGAATACAACACCATGAGATTTTGTCCACTGCAACAAACAACATAAATAGCAGATGAACATAAGCTGAAAATTATTTTTTTCTAGAGAATTTGGAATAATTTTGAAAATATTTTGAAATATATCCAAAAATTTCAAGAATGACTGGTGAATTGTGTAGTGATCCTATCAGGAAATTATTTGTTATACGTGAACTACATAATAGACTGGTATTTAATTTTCCTTTAAGTAAAATATCTACTATTATAAACTAGTTCTGTTAATAGACTGTCAATCTACTTTTGCAACATCCCCACTCTAATGTAAGTAGTTTACAGTATTGCCATTAATTTAATGAGCTGTGTTGTATATAGTTTCTGAGAATCTGATATTATGTTACATCAAACTTCTGTCAAGCTTTTTGAATTCCTTGAAACTTATATGTTGACAGAACACCTGGCAGCAATGTTTTCTAGAAGTCCCATTAGGTAACTGTGGAAAGCCATCCATGTCTAAACTAGAGAGAAGATTCAGACTGAGAACACCAGTGTGTTATAAAAGATGAAATAATGAAGCAGAGAGGAAGGAATATCATTTTTAATTACAGAAACATGTTTGTACAAGTTTTCTTGATTGCATACTGTCAGGCTGAATTTGACTTTTCTCAGTTGAGTCAGCCCCCAGAATTCATGTAATAAGCCTCAGTTCTCTCATTATGAAGCCAGCATAACATTTGAAAAACAGATGAGAATTACATTCTAGTTCCATAAATCTCTAATATCTCAACAATGAGATCATGATTGTGTAACCCTACAAGAATGTTTAAAGGATTCTAGGTGGATTTTTTGCATTACATAGTTAGTAATCTAGAAATCTACTAAATTCCATAGGGCAAGTAAAATGAGATCATGCAGGTAAACCAGGTAAGGCCTCATTTTTCTGTTGTTTTTGTATGGGCTTTTTTTTTTTCCTCTTATACTGATGCTAAAACTTGTGTTTATTGTACTTACTGCAGAGAGCTTTAGTGTATAAGTCCTTTGAGTCACATGAGGTCACCCCTAATCTACAGGCATTCAAGAAGAGAATGATTTTGAAAAGGTCAACCTGTCATTCACCAGCAAGAAAGTCAGGTGTTTTATTATGTGAAACATATTTCTTTGGATTCTTTTTTCAGTAATCACAATATTTAAAGGTAAAGTGGAAGAAGTTGAATTACCTGTGGATAAAGTAGACATCATCATCAGCGAGTGGATGGGTTACTGTCTTTTCTATGAGTCAATGTTAAACACAGTCATCTTCGCACGAGACAAGTGGCTGGTAGGTGCTTTGCATGTTATGCTCCTTTCTGGAACAATCAGCACTTATTTTCTGACTACAAGCCTTCCTCTGATACTGTCCCCATAACAAGAGACAATTACATCTCCAAATGCAATTTCCTAGGCTTTAACAAAGAGATTAACAAAGGGAATCTCAGTAAAAGAGATTTGGTTTTGATTGACTGCTGATGTAATTCATATAGACACTATCTAATGACATTGCCACGGGCTGCAAGAATTGCTGAGATTAAAGCTGATGTGACAATCTGAAGGAAAACAGTAAAGGCATGCAAGGGGTGCTTGTCTGTTTTTCGTATGTGCAGTTCAAAATGTGATGTCTTTGTCAGGTGAATAGATTACGAGATCCATTTCCCCACAATTCATCAACAGAAACCAGGAGGGCTAATGTTTCCAGACCGAGCTGCTTTGTACGTGGTAGCAATTGAAGACAGACAGTACAAGGACTTCAAAATTCACTGTGAGTACATGCCTAACAATAAACACTTTCTATTGTTATTTCACTGAAATATTTGACTTACAGTGGCCTGATTTAATCTCTTCAATGACAAAGTTTTGCAAAGGCCAAAAAGTCATACTAACCGGGCCAGAATCCCAATATAAACATAAAAACTAAGAAAACTCTAGCCTTGTGATAAATTTGGGAAACTTTCAGTAATTTAAAGCGCACAAAGGGAAGATATGTGAATAAATGATGTAGACCTTATTTAGAGTTATACTGATACCTCTACATGTATTTTACAATGTATATTTTAGGAGGTTTAGTTTTGTTGTTGTTTTAGTAAATATATCATCCCACATAACTGCCATTAAAATTAGAGTCATAGAATGATTTGTGTTGGAAGAGACTTTAAAGATCATCTAATTCCTACTGCCCAGGCCATGGGCAGGAACACCTCCCACTAGATCAGGTTAGCCAAGGCCCCATCCAGCCTGGCCTTGAATACCTCCAGGGATGGAGGTAAATCTACCATCTTTTAGTTTAAAACTATCACCTCTTTGGTAGTGAACATTATCAAAAAGAGAATTCTTGCCATTCAGGTGCTGAATTTTTTGTATTTAAAATAACAAGAACAACAGAATAATTAATAAGATGCAATTAAATTGTAAAGGTTAAGAAATAACCTTAGAATAAATTATATCTCTATAATAAGCTTGTCAAGAAGAAAAAACATGTAATGGTTTTTAAAACACAATATGTGAGAATTTTAAAATGAAAAATAAGGGTCAGAATATTCCATTCACTTTGATGTGAAAAAAAAAAATTATAAAGTTTTTTGCTTTTAATTCACAAAAGCATAAAATTCACATTTCATTTACATTTAAAATGTGTTTTTTGTTGTTGTTGTTTTTGTTTTTTCTTTTCCCTTTAAGTTTCATTGAATAACTCATGCTTTAATTGACCTGTAGAGGTCATCTAGTCCAGCCTTCTGCTCAAAGCACACCAGATTTCAAAGTCAAGTCAGGTCACTCCGAAGCCTGTCCTACAGAATCCAGTGATAAGGCTTCCGTAACTTCTCTGCGCACTTGTGCTAATGCTGAAGCATATTCAGGAGCAAACATTGTGAATGTCTAGTCAGAATTTTCCTTGCTGAAACTTTATTATTCCTCTTTACCTGAAATGAATCTGATTTTTTTCTATCTTTCGATGGTAGCAGGGAGCAATTAGATCCCTCCATTAAACTTCACTGTGCCAGGCTAAGAAAACCCATCTTTCCTGGAAATGTCTCATATCTCCTCAGTATGTGGTTCACTTTTATCACTATAGTGCCATACACCGGCCTCAGGTTCAACTTGATCTCCCCTAGCTCTCTCAAGTTTTGAATCTATTTCGTCATAACAGAGTCATAGAATGGCTCAGGTTGGAAGGGACCTTAAAGATCATCTAACTCCAACCCCAGTAGATCAGGTTGGCCAAGGCTTCATCCAGCCTGACCTTGAACACCTCCAGGGATGGGGCATTCACAGCTTTCCTTGGCAAGCTGTTCCACTGCTTCACCACCCTTACAGTGAAGAATTTCCTCCTCATGTCTGGGCTAAATCTATCCTCTTTTAGTTTAAGACCATTCCCCTTGTCCTATCATTATCTACCTGAGTAAGCAGTCCTTCTCCATCTTTTTTGTAACACCACTTTAAGTACTGAAAGGCTGCAATGAGGTCTCCCTGGAGCCCTTTCTTCTCCAGACTGAACATCCCCAGCTCTCTCAGCCTTTCTTCACAGGAGAGGTGCTCCAGTCCTCTGATCATCTTTGTAGACCTCCTCTGGACTCGCTCGAACAGGTCCACATGTTTCTTGTGCTGGGGGCCCCAAACCTGGATGCAGCACTCCAAGTGGGGCGTCACAAGGGCAGAGCAGAGGGCGACAATCACCTCCCTCGACCTGCTGGTCACACCTCTTTTGATGCAGCCCAGGATGCAGTTGGTCTTCTGGGCTGCAAGGATGCACTGCTGGCTCACATTGAGCCTTTTGTCCACCAGAACCCCCCAAGTCTTTCTCCCCAGGGCTGCTCTCAATGCGTGCTTCTCCCAGTCTATACTACTGTCTGGGATTGCTCTGACCCAGGTGCAGCACCTTGGACTTCTTGAACTGCATGTCTTAAGAACTGCATGCCAATAGACTTGCAGTTGTTAAGTTGCGTCAGGAGGTCCCAAACTTGCTCTTCGCTTACAGTGGGAGGGACTCTGCTCCCCCAGCCCCCACCTAGAGGTTCAGGGACTCGAGAGATGTGGGAAGCCTGACCACTAGTTAAGACTGAGGCAAAGAATTTGTCAAGTACCTCTGCCTTCTCCACATCTGTCATTACCAGTTCTCCATCCTCATTTGCAGAGGCGATATGTTCCATCAGTGTGATTTGTCCTACCATATTTCCATGATAGCAATCCAATTACAGTTTTCTAATTGCACCGTGGCTTCCAACTCTTCCTGCTTGTTTTCTCATACTGTGTGCATTGGTGTAGAGGCACTTCAGATGGGCTATGGGCTGCGTCGCCTTTCAGAGAGGTCCTTTCTAAAAAATGTTTTTGATAGTATGAGCAAATTCTACATTGTTTCAGTTTTCCTTTTTTCTTTGGCTCATATTAATTTACTTTTTAGAGTGGGTCAATTTCACATAAAGGCATTTTCTGTTATGGAAAAAAAATATCACAAAAATGCCTAAGCAGCTCTATTAAGAATATAAGCTTCCGTAACATTTGTGGGTCCAGCCAACCTGCAGATAAAAATGACAACTCTGCATTCTTTTCTACTCAAGAGCCTCTCAGAAAAAGAAGTTTACTGTTTCTCTAATCAAATTCAGTTGCGATAGTTAGAATTGCCAATGCATATGCCAAAGCTACCTTGGGTCAAAAGCAATCCCAGTGTAGTGGGGTGGTAAAAAAAAGGTCTCTGTAAGTGCAAGGGAAAATTATATCAACTCCTCAAGTACAGCCTAGATTTTTTCTCTTCACTTTTGTGGTGACCTTGACAGCTAAATTCATTACAAAATTTATAGATTCAGAAGGATGCTTATGGCATTCATTCTGTAAAAGAATCAAAGCCACAGGATTAAAAATTCCCTTTTTTTATCTCTATTTTGAACTCATTCCCTTCTAGGCCTTGAGCCTTTTTCTTTTCTCACAGACAATGCACCTGTTTTTAACTCTTTTTTTTTTCCCCATAGTTTAAAAAAGCTTCAGGCTTTTTTTTTTTTCTAAAATTTTATTTTCTTTTAATACACATTCTTTTCTGGTTTCACCTGATTGGTCCTCTCTTTTTATACCTCCATTGTTTACTCTGTATTCAATTATTTCTGTCTCTCTACCTATATGCATTGCTGCCTTGTTTTTGTTTCTCTTTTTGGTTTATAACTCCTTGATGGTGTCTCCTTACATTTCATTTTTTCCTCTCTTAAGATGGGAGACAGAGTCTTGTATTCACAAGAGAGGCAGGGCTGAGTATTTCAAAGTGCACTCAGAAAATATCAAATTAATTCTGATTTCCCAAACTCTTAATGCCACAGAAGGCTACTGTAGTCAATTTGATTTCCTGCAAAATGTAAAACAGAATTTTATCTTGTAACTCCTTTGATACATTTCTAATATAGACTGTGGTATATATTCAAAGGCATCCTATCTAGGCTGAAGTACATCAAGTGATGGAGATCTCAACTCTGTTAATGAACTTTTTCTTCAGGGTTTCCGAGTTAATCTTTTCTAAGTAAACACATGAAAACAAATGGCTTCTATAAATGTAATCTGAAGTTCCCATATAGTCACAGTACCAGAAACTAACATTTTGATCACCAACCCCCCTGAAATGTTGAGAAACTAACAGCCCAACAAAAAGGTAAGGTATCAGAGAACTATTCATGTCCAGTTTAGCTCCCATTTAGAACCACACAGATTTTTTTTGCTCATACTTCATTTTTACTCATAGCCCACTAGGAACACTGGTAGCATAAATGCTATGTTCTGAGGAGAAAAGAAAAAAAAAAAAAGACATTTCAAACTTGCATACTTTACTTGTTTTCAAACGTTTTTTTAAATGTTCACTGAATTTTTCTAGCTGGCCTTCTGCTCAGTACAGGCTGTAGCCCACAACAACTTTGTGACTTTCTTTTCAGCCTTTCAAATGGATTGCTGAATGGAACTTGATTCAGATGATTCATAAGACTAGCATTTCACTTTTATCAGGCTTTTGTTTTCATTTTGTGAAGAGATCTTAAAAGCAGATCCACTGTACTGTTTCCTAGGGTACTGTTTATTCAAAAAACAAACAAACAAAAAAAAAACACGCAAGAGGCATTTGTTGGGACAATCAGAAAAGTTCAAACACAGAAGATCAGCATGGCTTTTAAATAGTTTAGAAGGAGGATATTTTTGCTTTTTGTCATAGTGTACATGCAGATTAAAGCTTGGATCCTCCAAATATTGAAATACACATGTAACTCTACTCCTGTCAGTAATTTGCTTCATAAAACTAAAAATTACTTAGATAATTAAAAGAGTATGCATACAAAGAGCTGACCAAATAACAAACTACAAAAATAAGGAAATACTACCCAGAAGGAATAGGAAATACTCCTGAAGGCTATTCCCAAGTCTCAACCTGACATGCTATATTACGTGATTTGGGGCAAAACTCTCAGATATCCAAAACTCTGAAAATCTACAACAAATCTCACATAACATAGCATAGGGAGGATACCCAAAACCAAAGGCCACTTATTGAAAGATATACATTGACAGTTATTTTGCTGTGACTGCTTTATCTATAAAATATGATACAGACTACTGTGGCAGCAAGCAAAGAGTTAATGAGGAAAACTGAAATTTAGCTGATCATACAAATAATTTCAAAGGAAATATGCTTTGAGAAAGAAAAAATATTTTTATTATTACTGCTGGTCTTTGACACATCTATTTGCATTGACAGGGTGGGAGAATGTGTACGGCTTTGACATGACCTGTATTAGGGATGTTGCCATGAAGGAGCCTCTGGTGGACATAGTAGATCCAAAGCAAGTGGTGACCAATGCCTGTTTAATAAAGGTTTGGTAATTCCAAATACACCTAATTATGAATGTTTATACCTAACTGTAGAATTCTTTGGAGACCTGCTTTTGCTTTACTAATATTTTTGTATGCTTTTAACCAGCTACAGAAGCAATCATCATAGAATTCTATCACAGTAAGAAGGAAAACTGTACAAAGTTTTAAATTAGTACTGGTATGTTGCACATGCTTAGCTGTCCACTGAGCAGAACAAGAGCATTAATATCTTGATTCCTTATGGAATACCCAAAAGTGAGATGCTTCTTTTGACTCTGTACTTATCTGGCTACTTCTATAAGTGGATGTCAAGCTGTAACTTAAGACTTTTATAATAATACATGTCCAAATACTGGATAAATAGATACATGGTATTTTTAGATATGAATTTTAATTGCCCTACCTTGTAAATAGAGGTTGAAAATTACTGATAGCAAGCTGCTGAAAAAGGCTATTTTAATTGTTTGGAGTAAAAAAGACTGAAGCATTGATTTCTGAATTGGTCAGCTCTGGTGAAATAACACTAGTTTATTCCAGAACATGAGATCAGAATTGGAACCTAGTTTTTGTGCAAATTTCTAATTTTTAGCCTTATCGAGAATGTTACTGTGCTCTTTCAGCCCCAACACCTGCAGCCAGGGATTAACTTGTCCCCTGTTCTACGTATAAGACAGAATGGTCACTACTCTCTGTTCACAAGACCATGTTAAGAAACTGTGGCCTACAGGAATGCAAAGCTCTAATATTCCTCCCATGTTATGTGGGACTAGTCACATGAATAAGGCTGTCTGCTTCAATAGCAATGGCACGATCAGTTACATGAAGCCCAAAGTTTGCTCATTTATCCCAAAGATTTAGTTCCATTTTGTTCTCTTAATTTTTTTGCCAATAATAAACACAATATTAAGTTTTCCTATACACAAGAAAGAAAGACATACCTGTTGTCTGTAGAACCTTTACTGAAAACAGCAAAAAGGAATAGAAGATAGAAACTCTTTGTGAACACATATGTGCTAAAGGGAATACAAGATAGTTGTGTCATAGTTGTGTCTAAAAACAGCCCAAGCCAGAAAATAAGTAATTGTTTAGATTCCATAAAATATCTCTGGAGAGTGAGAGCTCAGGTGGCAAAATGGACTGGCTTCTCTGGTAATAAACAATTTTAAAAGATGCATGCTAATTTGAGAATAAACAAAGCAATAATGTTTAATTGTTCAAATGTTTTATTATGGCATTTCAAGATGGCATGGCTGATTCACAAAGGGTATTTTTAGGGGTCAATTCAACCTGCCTGCTGTAAGAGCTAATTTAGGGTGCCTACCAGATGAATCTAGGTTCCCTGTACATCACTCAGTAGATGGACTAGTCGCTAGATGCATTCTTAATGGACCACCCAGAGCCCTGTTCTGCAGTTATTTCAATTCTCAGTTTAGATGCTCTGAATTGTTCTACAAAACTAGCAAAAGAAAACAACCTCTGTGTGCTATGTAGCCATGACACTAACTTAGAATGCTGGACATGAGTAAAAATTTCCTTGTTTGTACTCTTCAGGAATGGGCTGTAACCCAAGTCTTGAACCACTCAAGGAAGTCTCTAACTGCAGGTGCACTGCTGCAGTGTGTGCAAGGAATACAAGCAACTTCTCTGATATGGAAACACTTCTGCTTTGAATGATCTCTTAAATATATCCCAGGGGCATAGGAATTTTCCTGGAGGCCTCTGAATTCCGGACAGGGAATCTGGCAGGGAGGGCAGTGTGATCAAAGCATCTTCAGTGACAGGTAACCAGAGTCAATAAACATATCTCAGGAAAAGTGTACAAATGGCCTTCTTATGGCCTACTACTTTCAGTAACATTGCTTGAAAAAATTAAGTAGTTTGTTTCAAATTTAGTATAACAGTTATGTTCTCTTCTCTGATACCTTTGCACATTACAGAAATACACCTGTTTGTGTTGACTCAAAACTTTTTTCTCTTCATTAATTTTGATTTGATGTCAGCACCAGAGACTACAATAACAATAAATCAATTGGCCACACAGATGTAGAAAAACCTGCAATTTGAGTGACAAAAACTCAGAACCATACAAGAACGAAAGATATGCCACATCCAGTTTGTAATAAAAAATACTGTTGGAAAACACTTCTGAATCTCCTCCACTGTCTAGCCACGAAGAACAAAAAACTATCTTCCTCTATTCTCCCATTTGTCCCACACATTCCAGGAATAGTTTAAAGCCCCTGCAGGTCACAATAGCAATTTAAGATTACATAGTTTAATGTTATTTAAAACATGAACCACCTTTCTTGAAAAGAAAAGAAAAGAAAAGAAAAGAAAAGAAAAGAAAAGAAAAGAAAAGGAGAAAAGAGAACAAAAGAAAACAAAGGAAAGGAAAGGAAAGGAAAGGAAAGGAAAGGAAAGGAAAGGAAAGGAAAGGAAAGGAAAGGAAAGGAAAGGAAAGGAAAGGAAAGGAAAGGAAAGGAAAGGAAAGGAAAGGAGAGGAGAGGAGAGGAAAGGAAAAGAAAAGAAAAAAGAAAAGAAAAGAAAAGAAAAGAGAAAAAAAGAAAAGAAAAAAGAAAAGAAAAGAAAAGAAAAGAAAAGAAAAGAAAAGAAAAGAAAAGAAAAGAAAAGAAAAGAAAAGAAAAGAAAAGAAAAGAAAAGAAAAGAAAAAAGAAAAGAAAAGAAAAAAGAAAAAAGAAAAAAGAGAGGGAGAAGAGGGGAAGCGGGGGGGGAAGAAAACTGTGTGGAAGGAGAAAGGGGGGCAGAAAGGGGTGTGTGGGAGGGAGAAAGGTGTAAGGGGGAGGGGGAAGTGTGCGGGGAGGAAAGTTGTCGGGGGGGAGAAAGGTTTTGTTGGGGGGGTGAAAGGTGGGAGGTGAAAAGGGGGGGGAGAAAGAATGGGGGAGAAAGGTGGAGAAAAGTAATGATTTTTAATACACATTCTTGTTTATCAGAGAAAAAAAATGCATAATTGCAAAGCAAAACCAACCTATATACTCAAATATCCAATACATTGAGACATTTCCACTATTTTGGAAATATCTTGATTCACCTATATGGAGCCTAATTTCAAAGGACCTGCAGTATTTTCTGCAAAAATCTACCTTTGCTCAGAGAAACATCCAGCCACACAGGTGAGGCACTTGTCTGTGAACTCCAATGACTCTTATGTCCTTCTCCCATCATAATCTTGACCCATGAGTTTAGAATAAGACATTTTCCTCTTCACACTCTGAGACTTTCCTCTTGCTTCACTGCAACTTGAGAGAGCTCCCTTATCACATTCCTTTCTTCCAGCTTCTCCTGAAGTAAAGCAATAAGCACCTATGCCATCCACTTCTCACCTTTCTTTCTAGGTTATTTTGACTAGTTTCTAGGCTTCAAACACTTTTTCTCTTCTCCATTCTTTTCTCCACATGAAAATCTCTCTTGCCTCCACTAAATAACTTTCCCTGTCACTCTTTCCTCTCCAACTATCCTCCCCACAGTCTTTCAGCATCTTCAGATTTAACTCTGCCTATGCCTCCCTTCATCCCCCTGCCTCCCTGCCCTGCCAAAAAAAAAAGTAAAAAAAAAAAATCCAACCTAATAACTTTGGGATTTCGTCCTGTACAAACAGGAAAAGCTGTCAGAAAGCAGGAGTCCAAGGCCTCTGCTGTCTTAAAAACCCCAGCTACACTTGCTCCCGCATTATTTTGTTTAATAGAAACTAGCATATGCTATGATACCTAGTGAAAACAAAACAATCTCTGATAATCAGTTCTTCCTTTCATTGCCCATCCCAAACACAGAAGTTAATGTTGTTTGTTCTCTTCCCACATTAATACTGCACTCCTTAAAAAAAAAAAAAAACCTTTCTCTTTTCTCTAGCAACTAATTTTACCGATTTTATTTCTCAGCCTTCAAATCAATCCATTTCTGAAGCTGACAATATTGTTTCTACCAGTGCTGCCTGTCCCCCAAGTCTACATCAGTACATGAATAGCACTGTCTTCACTGTCACACCCTACATGTGGGTGACCATTCGACCCTCATTGTCCAAACCAATGGAAGAAAAAAGAAAGGAGAGGAAGAAAAAACAAAACAAAAAGCAATCAACCCCTTTCACCCTTCCCCAATCATAGTCCTTATAGAAGTAGAAAAAGAGGCACTAACTGAGATTTGAATGTTTATCTGATCTTCTTGACCACACAATCCTAGCTGAGTATGTAAGTGTAGCGCACCCTAGAAGCAACCTTAATTAAGTGAGAAAATGGGTCAATCATCAAGTCAGCATTTTTCCCATCAGTAGACACGATTCAGAGCCATTTCTCCCATCAATTATGTTTCCTTCAGCTAGAAATTATACCATTCAAACATCATAGCTGGCTACACCTCATCTGAACTTCACTGTAATCACCCCTGTGATACTAAATTATATTCTATACATCATTTGCTCAGTCCTAAAGCAATTCTTCTCACACAGCCGAAGAATTAAATCTGTGCAGTTTATAAAAACATAGTCTCTATCAGTCCCTCTGCAACAATGTACCACAGGATGCCTCATGGTCTTTCATGCAGCATCAGCCACAGCATGGACATCCGTATTTAGCTGATGTTTCTGACACTTTTGTCATTGCTCAGCTTAACACATTTTGATTTTATAATATAATTAGGAGCTATATTTTGATGAGATCCCTGCTTAACTGTGACCATTTTGTTGTTTGTTTGTTTTTTCAGTAAGTTATTTAGAAAGAAATGTGGTAAATCATGACTTTTCTACTTATTTTATGCAAAGGTAGATTTATTCTCTAGACTGTTAGCTGTAATCAAGCAACATTCAATGAACAGTGACACTTAATATCAGAATATATAGTTGATAGAGTAAGATTCAAAGGGATCACCAAACCAGGGATCAGACCAGACTCAGAACTGAAATTCTTATTCCTGTTATGCTTTTTTTAAATTTATCTTCTTGTGTGTGTGTGAGGAAGAACATTTGAAGGCTAGCCCAGCTCTAAATGACCACTTACAAGCATGGATCAGTTATAAGCTGTAGTGACTCACAGTGCCAATGCAATGTAATAGAATCACTTTCATTACAGTTAAGTTATTCTTCAGCAGTATTGTGAATTAGATAGACTGAAACTATAGCTTGCTTAAATCATCTCACTATAAGTTTTCAGATTGTCAGAAATGCATGATATGTGATCTATGCAAAGGGCTCAGTAACTGAGATATGGTTGAATCTTCTGATGTCTATTTTTGCAGACTTCTCTTAGATTATAGAATGTAATCACCAAAAGATCCCTCTATTCTGCATGGACATTCCAGTTCCTACTCTGCATTACTGCAGTGTATGTCTGAAGTAATGCTGGTGAGATCAATGATATGATTCATAGTGTTGGTCCTCATGTTGGTGGAATAGAGGAAATTTGGATTTCTGCTTACAAAACTTTTATTTCTCTGTCAGCATGGACAGTTTTGTTGTTAAAACTGATTCTCCTGATAATAGAGAGCAAAACAGTTTGAGGGTCTCCTGCCAAATAAGTCCTGACAAGTACAGTAAGGATAGTGAAGCCAGATACACTTAGAATACCACAAAGTATGCTGACAGGAAAGATTTCCCATAGCATTCAAATATAATTGATAGTATTTCAGATGTAGTATCCTCCCTATCATGAGTACCAGTCTTGTTAGTATTGCAGACAAAAGCAATACCTAGCTGAGAAAATCAGATCAGTCTAAAAAAACTCAGTTTAAGCCTTGAACAGTGAGTTTTGAATATCAATAAAAATAAGCCATCTTGTAGACTCGTTGCTCCCAACTACTGCAATCAATCCATAATATAATTTACATGATTTCCATCTGTATATTTGAAGAGTAACATCCCTGTGTGTTGTGGTTTAGCCCGGCTGGCAGCCAAACACCACACAGCCGTTCGCTCACCCTCCCCCCTCCCTCTCCGGGATGGGGGAGAGAAACGGGAAAGTGAAGCCTGTGAGTTGAGATAAGGACAGTTTATTAAGACAGGGAAAATAATAACAATAACAATAATAATAATAATAATAATAATAATAATAGTAATAATGTGTACAAAGTGATGCACAATGCAATTGCTCACCACCCGTTGACCGATGCCCAGCCTATCCCCGAGCAGCCGGCCCCCCCACCCCGGCTAGCCACCCCTATATATTGTCCAGCATGACGTCAGATGGTATGGAATACCCCTTTGGCCAGTTTGGGTCAGCTGTCCTGGGTCTGTCCCCTCCCAGCTCCTGCTGCACCCCCAGCCTGCTCGCTAGCAGGACAGAGCGAGAAGCTGAAAAGTCCTTGGCTTGGTGTAAGCATTGCTCTACAACAATTAAAACATCGGCATGTTATCAGCGCTCTTCTCATCCTAATCCAAAACATAGCACCCTGCCAGCTACTAGGAGGAAAATTAACTCTGTCCTACCTGAAACCAGGACAGATATCCACCCCTTATTCCATACCATTTATGTCAGGTTACACTCTTTCCAATACCTTCTAATTAGTCACCATTTTCATCTATGATATATAGCAACCATGGTAGTGATGACATACAGTGTTATATGATAATTAACATACTACAATTCAACTCATGGGCTATTCTCACCCAGTATTAGGTCCCCTTGAGGTACACACCGAACCTCCCCATTCTTTTGCATTACCCACCAAGTGCATCCAGGTCCCTGGGCAAAAGCAATCCCACGAATGGGCTTGCCTTTTCCTGAGGCAGGAGTAGCCCAGACTGTCTTACCCAGCATGTTTCTTACGTGCACTACAGGAACTTTATCCCCTTCTACAGTGCGTAACAGGTTTGATTGGGCAGGTCCAGCTCGGTTGGCAGATCCTCTAGTATTGACTAACCAGGTGGCCTTTGCCAAATGTGTTTCCCAATTTTTGAATGTCCCAGCACCCATCGCTTTCAGTGTAGTCTTTAACAGTCCATTGTATCGTTCAACTTTCCCGGAGGCTGGTGCATGATAAGGGATGTGATACACCCACTCAATACCATGTTCTTTGGCCCAAGTGTCTATAAGGTTGTTTCGGAAATGAGTCCCATTGTCTGACTCAATTCTTTCTGGGGTGCCATGTCGCCATAGGACTTGCTTTTCAAGGCCCAGGATAGTGTTCCGGGCGGTGGCATGGGGCACAGGATATGTTTCCAGCCATCCGGTGGTTGCTTCCACCATTGTAAGTACGTGGCGCTTGCCGTTGCGGGTTTGGGGGAGTGTGATGTAATCAATCTGCCAGGCCTCTCCATATTTGTATTTCAGCCATCGTCCTCCATACCAGAGAGGCTTTGACCGTTTGGCTTGTTTAATTGCAGCACATGTTTCACAATCATGAATAACCTGTGCTATAGTGTCCATGGTCAGGTCCACCCCTCGGTCACGAGCCCATCTGTATGTTGCATCTCTACCTTGATGGCCTGAGGTGTCATGGGCCCATCGGGCTATAAATAATTCACCTTTATGTTGCCAGTCCAGGTCCACCTGAGCCACTTCAATCTTAGCAGCCTGATCCACCTGCTGGTTGTTTAACCTTAAACAAAACCTGAAGCGCATTCAGGAGACATAACAACAAGAACATGCTGGTCTGAGTATCCCAAGGATATTCAACATCTTGGAGAGCTACCGTAACTAGCTCGGGGGATAAGAGGGTGGTGAAGGAGGAAGGGAGAGTGAACAGGTAGGAGAAAATATCTTCCCCTGTCCCCTCCAGAGATTGACTCCCTGATGAAAAAAGGCAATAGGTGTAATTGCTAATAGTTTCTGAGATATGGTTTCCGAAGTATAGAGTCGACGACAGTGCTGAGTACAAATACCAGGTTAGAGTCATGACCAGATATCTCATCATTTCATAAGCCATCGTTACACCACACAGTACCATAACAATCTTGAACCAGGGCCCGGAAAGGATAAACAGCACGACAGGGAGCACATACAGAAAGTAACTTGCTATAAAACTCAATCTGGGAAACAGGTACAGCAGACTTGAGATGAAAGCAATCAACATTGTGACTAGCAACTATTAAGCAGGTCGAATACTTATACCAATTTTAGTTTAACACACTCGGGTCAAATCTGTCGATATCTCAACCCTTCGTGCCCCACGTTGGGCGCCAAATTGGCTGTTGTGGTTTAGCCCGGCTGGCAGCCAAACACCACACAGCCGTTCGCTCACCCTCCCCCCTCCCTCTCCGGGATGGGGGAGAGAAACGGGAAAGTGAAGCCTGTGAGTTGAGATAAGGACAGTTTATTAAGACAGGGAAAATAATAACAATAACAATAATAATAATAATAATAATAATAATAATAGTAATAATGTGTACAAAGTGATGCACAATGCAATTGCTCACCACCCGTTGACCGATGCCCAGCCTATCCCCGAGCAGCCGGCCCCCCCACCCCGGCTAGCCACCCCTATATATTGTCCAGCATGACGTCAGATGGTATGGAATACCCCTTTGGCCAGTTTGGGTCAGCTGTCCTGGGTCTGTCCCCTCCCAGCTCCTGCTGCACCCCCAGCCTGCTCGCTAGCAGGACAGAGCGAGAAGCTGAAAAGTCCTTGGCTTGGTGTAAGCATTGCTCTACAACAATTAAAACATCGGCATGTTATCAGCGCTCTTCTCATCCTAATCCAAAACATAGCACCCTGCCAGCTACTAGGAGGAAAATTAACTCTGTCCTACCTGAAACCAGGACACTGTGCCTGCTATTTAGCATCCACTACCTGACACAGGATTAGAAAGCATAATCAGCAAAAAGCAGACCCCTGTTTTGCCTCAAATGTTTTGACTGCTTAACATCACCTAGTCAAAGCATATTCCCTTCCAGAGCTGCTCAAACAAATCAGAAGTTTATTCTTATGAAAAACAAAAATAAAAACAATTCTGCCGTCTTTCCTCATGCTGACAGTCCCTGACGATGAAAAGTCTTAGAGCTGGGACATATATATCCATTTCAACATCCACTATGCCTCTATTTGTCAAAGCACACTTGTACCTTGATTTCCTCCAGCTCTTGCAGCTCCTTCCTGCCATTCCCAAGGGCACACTCTTCTGTGACTGACCTCATACTGTCAACTCAGTCAGGTAACTGGATCATTTGCTGATGATTTGATATGTTCAAATGTACTGCAGATTTCTTACAGTGTAAAGGGCTGACAGTTGTCTTTGTTACTGATTATTAAATGAAATGATTAAATACATACTTAATGCTTAAAGTCACAGACATCTGCATATAAATGTGTTTTTTTTTCATTTTCTTCAGGAAGTAGACATCTATACAGTGAAGACTGAAGAACTGGCATTTACTTCTGCATTCTGCCTCCAAATTCAGCGTAATGATTACATTCATGCTTTGGTCACCTATTTTAATATCGAATTTACAAAGTGTCACAAGAAGATGGGATTTTCTACAGGTATTCTGTGCTTCTTTTTGTTACATTTCAATATTGGTGTGTCAGTACTGCTGGTCAGATGGTACATGACGGTTTACTATACCACTAAGTTTTCATTTCAGTGACAAAAATTCTTGTCACTTTGGAGGATGTCAGCAGGATGGGGAAAGGCAACTGCATATAAGAACTCTGCAAAAGCAGTGGCAGAATTTCACAATGGCTACCAAGCTTAGAGCTCAGAAGGAATGAGCCAGGAGTTTGTGCCTATTACCAGTTCTATCTTAATACTGTGTCAAGTTTCTCAGATTAAATATGGGATTGTTGCCTCTGTAAGAGACAGAGCTCAGTTTCCATGTAACTATAAACTCAACAAACGTTTCTTGGTTTTCTGAGTCTAGAACAATACATTATTTTTTTTTTCCCAAAATATAACTACACACATACTGCTTATGTAAACCGTCTCTAACAACCCATCTGCAAAACTCTAACTTACCTTGGTGAGCAGATACTTAAAAGAATAACTCCATTCCTATGAGGAATGGTTTGCTAGACCAAATAAACCAGCCGGTGTTTCAAGAAATGTAAAAAACTCATAACTGGTTTAATGACAAGAACAACAAAATATTGTTTCTGCTGGTTGTTCCTGCCATCATTACACAACTCAAAGTAGTGTAAATGGAACCTGATGTAAGTTAAATATTTTGGGAAATATCTTTTTTTCCCCCTCACAACTCTTAGCTCTTCACTGAGAATCAAAACTTGAAGTACTTTGATAAAATGTTTACTTATATTTTATTCTAGAAGTATAACCTTATGGATGATATTATTTGATACCTCATATTCTTATGTTTTTTCAGTAAACACATTTCCCTGGTCTGTAAAGGTTTTACACTACAGTACTTCCCACACCATGATAGGTGTCAGTAACCAATGACAGGCAGAAATTACCAGTGCAAGTTCACTAGGGACTACTCAAACATCTGAATTTAAATCAGAAATTAAAACAAATAAGTAAATCAAAATAAGTAAAATGAAAACCTGAAAGAGGGGCAAAGGAAATTGGCACCATTAAATTAAAGTTTACAGGCATAGCATGTACAGAAATAAACAAATTAATTCCTGACCAGCCAGTCTTACACAACAGGAAAAAGTCTCAGAGATAAGTATCTAAAAGACTAATACCCAAGGCAGAATAAAAATATCTCCTGAGAATATACTACTCTAGAATAATCCATTAATAAGCAAAAGGGAAACATTGGATACATCATTTAAAATACACTTGCAATAATCATTCCAAGAGGACCTCTGTCACAAGCAGGTGTTGATTGCAGCTTTACATAAATTTTGTTGGAATGGAATTGATATTGGGGCCAACTATATGCACTATCTAGATTCTCCTATTCTCAAACAAGAGAAAAGGCAGTTCATCTCACCTGTTTTAGGAGAAGATGACCTTTCTTTGGAAGTGGCTATCTCTTCCCATTAGCTGAGATGATGGTTTAGCTTTGTCACCTCTCTTTGAGATGAACGTCATTTCTGCAGTGTAGCATTCTGAGAACAGGTGAGAGTTCTAAATTTTGGATAATCCTCTGCCTCAGCTCTCTCTAGCTTGAAAAGGCAAGCTTTTCCAAACAGCAAGTGGGGCAATACTGGAGGTCCAGGTTTGAAGTAGGATTGCAAAGTGTGTGCTGTTGTCCTCATGATCTATAACATATTTAGTTTTCTCCCAAAGATAAGGAGCAGCACTGGGATTTTGAGGGAAAAGAAATATAAATACAAAATAGTTGTCTAGTTCATGCTCAGGCCTGAAAACAGGTATAAAATGAAGACAAACCCAAAGTGAGTATTGATTTCTAATGACACAATTAAACTAATTAACTGAAATACTTGAGCAAAGGTACCCCAGATTTAACCAAGACGGACACTTGGCAGAATTTATCTTTTAATTATAAACTTACAGGGCATCAAAGTGAATCTACTAAGCAAGACTGGGGGTTCATTTAGATCAGTATCCATCTCTGGCAATCACCTATAGCATATAGCATTAAAAAAAACCTAAAAGCAGGTCAAGGTGCAAGTACCCTATCCCCAGCTGTGTTCTTGAAACATCTATTTTGTGCTGTTTCAGGATCATGAGTCAAAGGTTTCATCTGTGTCATTGTGATTAGCAGTTTTTTATGAAGCTTTCTTCCATGGTTTTGTGTAATTGTTTTTGAACTAATTTTCACCTCTGACATTCAAATAACTTAGTGGTAAAGATTTCCTCAACTTGAATATATGTAAATTGAAAGGAAAGAATCAAAAAAGTCCCTGTCATGATCAGTAAGCTTCTTCATAGACTCCTTCTTGTTGGGTGAATCCACATCTGACATATTCCAGTAAAAATCGTATGACAACCCATTGACAGTCAATAGAATGGTGTTGTAAAGCATGATTGTTAATATATTATATGAGTTAGATCATTCTGTGAGAAGAAGGGCCTTTTTTCAATTGTTTGCAAATCTTAATTTGGTTTATAAGGTAAAAGTCCAATTTAAAGGTCAATAGTAATGCCCATATATATATATTTAGCACCTGATGCTCCCTATACTCACTGGAAGCAAACTGTCTTCTACTTAGAGGACTATCTAACTGTGAGACGAGGAGAAGAAATCTATGGAACGATATCCATGAAACCAAATGCAAAAAATGTGGTAAGTCAGCACCACTGCTTCTAATTCCAACTCTACTGATGACAAATGTTAATCAATAGTAAATAAAATGCATATAAGTAAAACAATGAGCATGCTAAAGGCTCTAAATTCATGTTTATTACTAAGAGCTGTAGTCATAGCTTCATCAAAGCTCGTGACAGCAATGATAATGCAGTGTTAACATTGCAGAAGACAGCTTGCAAACAAGCTAGCAAGGGGAGGAAGAAATGGTCCAGATACATCACCAAGTCAGCTGCCCTCTGCAATCAGTTTGGCTCATATTTTGTGACACAAGCAGGCAAGGATCTTTTCATATTGTCACTAAAATCAATGGTAAGACCCCCCTGCCAAACATAGGATGATCAAGAGTAAACTCCACACCTATGCCCACATTTTCCACTCAGTGCCCAAGAATTCACCCTTCAGGAAATTAAGTAACAGTTTTCAGTGAATCTCTGTTTGAACTCACTAATCAAATGTACTTGAACTCACTATGGTTGTTTCAAAGTCGTGACTGTGCACATACTTATGTTTTGTTTAAAACTAAAGCCAAAACACGACGGATATCACACTATAATGACTGAGAACTTCCTCAGTTTCTCTGCTATGGGCTGATGCCAGTTATTCAGAGCTTCTTTAAACTTGTAAGGAGACTGTGAGACATGGTGTGATGAGCAACCCCTGCCTGTACAGACGAACAGAAGTATGGCTTCTGTGAGAAACAGTGGTACCATTTTCAGCCAAAACCCTTGAGCGGAATCTCCTCACTTTTTATTACCACATACAGCCATTAATATAACCTGATAATAATCCATCCATGCAGTAGCAGTTCTTGGAATATTGTATTTGGTGACTGTGGCAAGTCTTAACATATCATTACCTTCTTTTTTTTTTTTTTTGCATTACTTTTCCTGTTTTTTCGTACTAAAAACAGATTGGATATGGTTTTCGCAGTAGTGTTGATACAGGGGAAGAAATAAACAAAAAATAACCTTGTCATTAAAACAATCACATTCACTCCTGAAGCTTACTGCTTGCTGTGAGAGTAGAGGAGAACAGTGTGTTCCCACCTTGATGTCCTTGGACAGACTGAAATATTTTCTTTTGGGCTGTAGTGAGATGGGGGTCTCAGTCACTTCTCCCAAGCAACAAATGTTAGGACAAGAGGAAATGGCCTCAACTTGTGCCAGGGGAGGTTTAGGTTGTATATTAGGAACATTTCTTTCACTGGCAGGGTTAAGAAGTATTGAAACAGGCTGCTCAGGAAAGTGTTTGAGCCATCATCCTCGGAGGTATTTAAAAGCTGTGTAGATGTGATGCTTAGGGACATGGTTTACATGTCCCCGGTACAAAGAAGACAGGGATCTCCTGGAAAGAGTCCAGCGGAGGGCCACAAAGATGATACGGGGCCTGGAGCATCTTCCCTATGAGGAAAGGCTGAGAGACCTGGGTCTGTTCAGCCTGGAGAAAAGAAGACTGAGAGGGGATTTTCATCAATGTGTATAAACACCTGAGGTGTGGGAGACAGAGGGATTTGGCCAACCTCTTTTCAGTGGTTTGTGGGGATAGGACAAGGGGTAATGGCCACAAGATAGAGCACAGGAAGTTCCGCACAAACATGTGAAAGAACTTCTTCACAGTGAGGGTGACAGAGCACTGGAACAGGCTGCCCAGGGAGGTTGTGGAATCTCCTTCTCTGGAGATATTCAAGGCCCGTCTGGACGCCTACCTGGGCAGCCTGCTCTAAGGAACCTGCTTTGGCAGGGGGGTTGGACCCGATGATCTTTCGAGGTCCCTTCCAACCCCTTCAATTCTGTGATTATGTGATTCTGTGATTTAGTGTTAGACTTGACAGGTTAACAGTTGGTCTTGATGATCTTAGGTCTTCCAAACCTAAATGATTATATGAATGTATCAATTCATCGCCCTTTTCTCTAGAGGGTAAAATAAAATATTTCAATTTTTTTTGCACAGAATCTGAATGCAGATTTAGGTGCTAAAACAAATGTGTTCTTGATAGTTATCTTAAGACAGACTATTTTGATTCTCTTAGTTTTGAAAGGCTTTCTTAATTCTTTGCTCTTCTGAAACATGAAGCCTGTAGAGAGACACCTTCATTACGTAGGTCTATGTAGTGCAGCTTTCCAAAAAACATGTGATTATAAGAAAAAGAATGGCTGAGGGTTTGTCTACAATGGGAAGTTTACCAGATCTATTTTGGAATAACTCCTAGTTTGAAAGCCCTTTACGCTAAATTAAGATCATCTCAATCAGGTATGCCTTAAAAAATCATTATAGAATACTTATGATAGCACAGCATTTCAGGTTGTAACCAGGACACTAAAGCAGCCTTGAGCAGAATACACAAATATGCCCTAAACATAATGCTATTACATATCTTACATCCTGCTTTTTCAGTGTTAGCAACGTTTAAAAAGAAAAGTTTGAAACCACAGTATGCATCTCCTGAATCTTCAGGTCTTTTCAAACTCAGAGATAATAACTGAATTCATAAAAAATTAATGGTCTTGCTTACATGTTACATTTAAATCTTTTTACAGCGTGACCTGGATTTCACAGTAGATTTGGATTTCAAAGGACAGCTATGTGAAACATCAGTATCTAATGACTACAAAATGCGCTAGCAAGAAACTTCTCAGTGAGATGAAAAGAATTGTATCAAGTCCTGAACTGCTGAACTTCAAGCTAGGAACAAGTGATCACAAGATTATTATATTAAGCATTAGAACGTTTACTCCAATGGAAAGTGGTAACCTGATCCGTCTTGCAGATAGTACAGAGGGCTGAGATCCCTCTGTGAATGTACAGTGTACAGAACCACAGCTTTTGTCAAACATATAGGAAAAACAAACAGTATTGAGTGTTCTGGTTAACTTTAGGATGGCAGAGGATGCATATAAAAATTGTACTACTTACTGTGAATTTCTGGTTCTTCCAAGCTTTGCATGTTACAGGTGATTAGAGCAGCGTCTTCAATATAGAAGACCACTAAAACACATCACCATGATAGTATTGAATATTAATTAAATATTAAATATAGTATAAATATTATATATAATACAATATAAAATAATATAATATATATATTGTACATGAGAAAAAAATGTTGCTTCATAATTGGAATTTGTTTTGTGATTACTTAATTTTCATTATGCAGTTACGGAAAGATAATAGCACTACTCTAGGCAGTGTTATATTCCAGGTGTCATTAACTGTCCAAAATTAGAGCTTTGGGAAATATTCCATGCAAAATGTAGGTAAGAGCTGGGACTTTATAGAAGGATAAACAAGTATCTTTTACAATATCCATCTGGAAAATATGGACCATGATTTTTAAAATTCACCTCCACAACTGGACATCTGTCACAGCTTTAAAGAACATTAGCGTTTTATTTTTGAATATATTCTGTGGGGAGTTTTTATAGCTGGATTTTGCATGAGACCTTCTGAAATCAGACAGCTGGTATTTAAATGTGCTGAATGCAAAGTCTCTGAAATGGTGGGCAGTTCATGTTTTTTGGCCTTGTAGTTTTTTTGCCCATTTCTGTTCTCTGCAAGATACAAAACCATTTTCAAAAATAGGAAATTAGTGTTTCCTTTTGTTGATGTTTTAGATGAGTTTTAATATGCAAATACTAGTCTCAAGAGTGCAGTGATTTGCTGGAACAAGTTGATGTCTTTAAAAAAGTATCTATGGCTTCTGATATTACTAAGATGTCTGTATCTTTCCCATCCCCTTACATTCCTTGTTTTTGTTACAATACCTTATGGTTATAGGTAATGTATTAACTGCTGATAGTTTTTCATACGTATGCATTGAGTATTTTTAATATATGAATATTGACCATTTAATCACAAGTAATTTGTCAAAAACTGTATCATTATTCCTAACTATAAATCTTCCAGTCACTATAGCATTAGGCACTAAATCACGTTCCATTATTTATTGGATGAGATTGCCTTTTTTTTTTTTTTTTTCCTGAAAAGTCTTTTTAATCACCTGTAAATAAAGCTTACTTGAATATGTGAGCTAAGAATGCTGCTGATCAGTAAGCTGTTTGCAGGTTCCTGTTTTGCAAGCATAGGATTGTCAGCTTTTCACTTTTTAGAAACCTGAAATATTGCTTTTCTCTTCATGAAAACTGTACAGTACTTCCATTTTCTTATAGTCTAAAGATTATGGTCTAGGGATTGTATTACATGGTATCTATGTAGAATGAGATTAAACTGTAATTCAGCAGTAAAGATTACTGTTTGCAGTGTCACAGTTCTTTTAAAGCATCACAGTTCTTTGAAAGTACTTTATTTCATATTCTTTGAATGGGGTAAATAACTTTCCTCACAAAATTACTGGCATTATTTCTGTCAAATATTGCTGTAATTTTCAAGAGATCCACACAGTGAGTAATGGCTTAGAACAGAAAAACCTCCAGAAATCTCTTTCTGTCAACACTTCTGTGATTCTGGAACTTCAAGGTAAGGAATTCTAGATTTTTTTCTCTGCCCCCTCCATTTATATAAAGATACTCTTGACTTTAAAACAACGGCCAGACCAGTCACTTTCAGCTCCGGGAAACTGACTTGTGCTTTTCTTCACATCAAAAGCATAACACATACTTCTCCATCACATAAAGAACTAATCAAATCACAGTGATCAAAAGGAAAATTTAGGCTTCCAGGGCCCTTACACGTGTTATCTGCCACTAATATTCTGAAAGCACCAATGAGTTTAGCATACATAGGGTCTCTTAGCTCAACATCAGTGAAACATAATTGCAAGGAGCTTGAGAGCCAGGTGCAATGGGTTGGTGGGCTGATAGGATGTTGTGGTTTAACCCCAGGAAGCAGCTAATTACCACACAGCTTTTCACTCACTCTCCCCAGCACTCAACTGGATGGGGGAATCAGAAGATCAAAAGTCAGAAAACTCATAGTTTGAGATAAAGACAGTTCAGTAAGAAACAAAAACACAAAACCAAAATCAAAAACAAGTGATACAAAACACAATTGCTTACTACCAGCCAACCACCGCACAGCCAGTCTCCAAGCAATGGCAGCAGCCACCAGGCAACTCTCCCCAGTTTTATTGTTGAGCATGATATCATATGGTATGGAATATTCCTTTGGTCAGTTTGGATCAGCTGTCCTGGTCACTTCCCAGAATATTGTGCACACCCAGCCTACTTGCTAGCAGGCAACTTTAGAAACAGAAAACATCTTGACTCTCTCACTGAACAGCACTGATCAGCAACAAATAAAATATTAGTATGTTATCAACATTATTTTCATCCTAAATCCAAAGCACAGCACCATACCAGATACTGTGAAGAAAATTAACCCTATTCCAACCAAACAAGGACAAATTCCACCCCTTATTCCATACCATTTACATCATGCTCACGCCTACACTTTCCAGGGCATCCTCATTAATCACCACCACCTTTCCTAACCTTTTATATATACACACAGATCTCATTCCCTTAGTCTGTTGGTCATATCTTTAAAATGCCTGTTGACTTCATTTAGTCCATGACTTTTGGCTCCATCTATCATAATGGTCCTTCAGGACAAAGAGGTGGTGCGTGGCACTGAATTTTTGCATGCTGAAGCTATCTCTGGTTCTATCACCACTGCATTTGCCTGGTTCCTTACAAGATTCTTCACTAGTTCAGGTGGCTCCTACTGTAATAGAATTGACATGATATATAGCAGCTGCAGCAGAGTTTGACCCTTCCCATAGACAAGTTTGACTTTTTCCAAGGCAAGAGTAACCCAGACTGTGTTTCTCAGACAGTTTTTTAGGTGCACTACCTGTCCTTTAACCCCTTCTACAGTATGTAGAGGTTTTGATTGGGCGGTGTCAGATTGTCTGGAATCCTTTAGTGCTAACTTACCAAGTGGCCTTTGCTAAATGTGTATCCCAGTGCTTGAATGTCCCAGCATCCACTGTTCTCAGAGTAGTCTTTAATAGTCCACTGTATTGTTCAACTTTCTGGAGGCTGGTGCATGATAAGGGATATGATATACCTGGCCAATACCATGCTCTTTGACCCAGGTGTATATTAAGTTGTTTCAGAAAAGAGTCTCACTGTCTGATTCATTTCTGTCTGGGGTGCCATGTCACCGTAAGACTTGCTATTCAAGGCCTAGGACAGCATTTTGGGTGGTGTCATGGGGCACAGGATATATTTCCTACCATCAAGTATTTGCTTCCACAACTGTTAGTATATAGTGTTTGCCTTGAAAGGTTGGTGGTAGTGGGATATAATCAGTCTGCCAGGTCTCCTCATATTGAAGTCCATACCAGAGAGGCTTTAACCACTTGGCTTGCTTGATCGTGGTACATGTTTTGCACTCATGGATAACCCATGCAGCGATGTCCACGGTCAAGTCCATTTCTCAATCATGAGCCCATCTATATGTTGCATCTCCTCCTTGATGGTCTGAGGTGCCATGGGCCCAACAAGATATAAATAATTCACCCTTATGTTGCTAGTCTAGATCCACCTAAGCCACTTCAATTCTAGCAGCCTGATCCACCTGCTAGTTGTTTTGATGTTCCTCAGTGACACAGCTCTTGGGTATGTGAGCATCTACATGATGTACCTTTACAACCAGGTTCTCTACCCAGGCAGCAATCTCTTGCCCCAGTGCGGCAGCCTGGATAGGTTTGCCTCTGTGCTGCCAATCGCTCTGCTTCCATTGTTGTAACCACCCCCACAGGGCACTTGCCACCATCATGAGTCAGCATAGTGTTAAAGCACTGGACACTTTTCCCATTCAGCAGTATCTAAAGCCAACTGGCTGGCCTTCACTTCTGCAAACTGGCTTAATTCACCTTCTCCTTCAGCAGTTTCTGCGACTTCTTGTTTAGGGCTCCGTACAGCAGCTTTCCATCTCTGATGCTTTCCTACAATACTACAGGACCCATCAGTGAAGAGGAGATATTGCTTGTCATTCTCTGGTAGTTTATTACGCAATGGGATCTCTTCATCAGACATCACCTCCTCCTCTGGTGATAGTCTGAAATCTCTGCCAATCCATGATCACCTCCCAGATTTGTGTCTGGTTGGGGTTTCCTATCCAATGCTGTTGTGTTGTCAGTGTGACCCACTTACTTCATGTAGCAGCGCTTGCATGATGTGTAGAGGGAATCCTGCCTTTGAACATTCAGCTTAGCACAGTTAATCGAGGTTCCAAGAGGATCTGTGCATCACTACCAACTACTTCTGAAGCACCTCAAACCCCTTCACATGCTGCTAGTATCTCTTTTTCAGCTGGAGTGCAGCAGGCCACAGATTATCCGTATCCCTGACTCCAAAATTCCAAAGGGGTGCTTGCTGCCAAAGGCTCTTGGTGGGGCCTTGCTCCCCTGCTGTGGTGTAAAGCACTTTTTTTTCACCTTGTCCTGTCCAGCCTGGCCCAAGGGCTACTGTACTTTGTTCAAAGGCTTCTCATTGCTCAGGGCCCCATTTGTAATTGTTCTTCCGTGTCACTGGATCCAGGGCTTACAATCAGACTGTAATTTGTAATATATATTCTCAAATGTCTCCAATTTGTTAAAGACATCCTCAAAAAAACAAACCAAACCAAACAAACAAACAAAAAACACTAAGAAAGTTTGTATTTCTTTTGTGCTAGTTGGTGGAGACATAAATGTTATTTTATTGGTCATAGGTTCATAGTATGGTTTGGGGAGGAAGGGACCATAAAGATCATCTAGTTCCAAACCCCCAGCTGTGGGCAAGGACACCTCCCACTAAATCAGGTTGCTCAAAGCCCCATCCAACCTGGCCTTAAACACTTCCAGGGATGGGGCGCCCACAACTTCTCTTGGCAACCTGTTCCAGTGCCTCACCACCCTCACAGTAAAAGAATTTCTTCCTTATATCTAATCTAAACCCACCTTCCTTTAGTTTAAAGTTATTACTCCTTCTCCTATCACTGCACTCCCTGATAAATAGTCCCTCTCTTGCTTTTCTGTAGCCCCCCCTCCCCCCTTTAAGTACTGAAAGGCCACTGTAAAGTCTCCCTGGTGCTCTCTCTGCTCCAGGCTGAACATCCCCAGATCTCTCAGCCTTTCTTCAGAGGAGAAGTGTTCCAGCCTTTTGGTCATCTTTGTGGCCCTCCTCTGGATTTGTTCTTATACGTCCATGTACTTCTTGTGCCGGGAGCCCCAGAGCTGAACGCAGTACTCCAGGTAGGGTTTCCTGAGAGCAGAGTAGAGAGGGAGAATCACCTCCCTTGACCTGCTGGCCATGCTTTTTTTGGTGCAGCCCAGGATACAGTTGGCTTTCTGGGCTGCAAGCACACGTTGCCAGCTCATGTTGAGCTGGTGCTCTGTTGTGATAGTATTTGCATCATGTGTGATACACAAAGATGAGTCAATACAGGGTACCTGACAAGTTGGAGAAGATTCATTTCTTCCACTTTCTCCTACCAGCTGATCATCCTCTCAAAAGGTTCACATGGGTGAGCACTACTTGTGAACTTAACTATACACAAAGTTGCATCAGAAGAAAGATTACTAAGTCAAGGAGTTACATTTGTGAACTTAAAAGACGGATGAATTTGGCTGAGTGTAAGAAGCAATCTTTCAGCAGAATTACTTATTCACTCTTGTTGGCAATTTTCCAGTAAGAGAAATTTGCAAGAGTAGTTTACATCCCTAAAGGAAGATATTACCATCACTGAAATTACACAAGCTACGAATTTTGTCCAAAGACTGTTAGGAAGAGTCTGACATGAGACAAAACAATGTTCTGTAGCTAAAATGTCCTGTAGCTTTGCCAATTCTTGTATTCAAAATTTCTGTATCAGCACTTTAGTCACTTCTAAACTGGTTTTGTGCTCTCACAGCATAGTAGGAATATGCACAATACACTTGTGCTCTGTATGCCCCTTCCTACTGGCTTTTGATTCCTATCTGTTCCAGTACAAAGCCGTCATCTGTGTTTCCAAAAATCTGTGTAGCCCACCAGAGGAGGCTTCATGAAGCAGAGTCCAGTTTCATGATGAACAAATGCATTATGACCTTGGCTTATCTTTACCAACGAGCTTTTATGGGGGTGCTGTGAACAAGCTAAATTCAAAAGGAAAAGGAAAAACAAACAAACAAACAAACAAAAAGATGGAAAAAAAAAAAAGATGAATAAAGCATCATTGCTATTAAGACAGTACTAGGTTTCTGATGGATTTGAGAAAAATACTGACAGGAGGTATAAAACCCTGGTGAAGAGTCAGAAAACAGCAATCCAGCAAGACAGAGGATCAATTAATATCAAGAAATACTGGAGGCTTACAATTCCCACATCTGTTTGATGACCAGCTGGCCAGATGAAGCTTTCTAAAAGTAAAGCCTTGTAGCATGTTAGTCATACCTATCTTCTGTGAGCATTAATCAACAAATAATTGTTTTTTAAGGCATTCAGAGAGATGATTAGGACCTGGTCTGAGGTTTAGCTAACCAAACAGACTGTGAGTAGCTATCGGACATGACAAGAGACAGTCTAAATATAACAAATAAGAAAGTGAGAAGCTAATATTTACAGATATCACAATGAGTGATGTCTGGACTTCACAGGTGATTAAGGAGGAGTTATATGGTTATGTGATGGCTAAATTCACGGATAATTGGAGGGGAATAACAAGGATCTTTTTTGTGAGTAGAAATTGCAAGGCCAGCAGCATCTACGTAACTGCATCAATAATACCATGTAAAGTCAAAGTTACCCATGTAATGGTATCAGAAATATAAAGTGTTTTTTTTTTGAGAGATGAAGGGTAGAGAAAGGGTGGGGCTAAGGTGGATGGGGGAAGAACAAGCATGGTAAAATCAAAATTATGTGTAGTAAAAGGGCTAGTTTTATGCAAACAGGGTATTGGTCAGAGAGCTCATCTGACTAAGCCCTGCACCCAAACTGCAGACTATTTAAATCTTATTTCTAACTAGTTTCTGCATGAACCTGATCAGCTGGAAAGGAAAAGAAGGATGTTGTTATCTGTGTTTATTGAGTGATGTTTGTGTGTATGTGGGTGATCACTGATACCTTCCTGTATCCCTTCCAGAACTGAAAAAAATCCATGATACGATTTACAAGCCTAGCACACACATACCCTACCTGTTAAAAACATATCTTTTGAATAAGTCCTGGAAAGGGAAAGCATCTGGGCAAGATGTGAACCTCACATCAATTAAGTGATCTAATAAATTAGATCTGGGTAAATCATTTTTATTAAAAATATGGATTCCAGCCAGCTGCACAGAGTTCCAGAACATTGGCCAATGCCATTGCCAATACAGTTTGAAAGAATGCAAGCAGCTGCTTCAGAATGCATTCATCACTGTGATAAACATGCATCCCTGTAGTTTTCCATCTCCCATTTGTTGCAGTTGGAGGATCTGAAGGATCTCAGAAGGAATCTTTTTCTACCATTACTATGGGACTTAGATCCTGGTACTCTATGTCATTTCAACACTTAAGTCAGAGGAAATTAGCTAAGTATTTTCCTGTATTTTAAAATTAAAGAAAGTTTAATTCCTTTTTTTTTTTTATTTTTTTATTTGTGGACAAAGTTGGCAGACTACAGCTGCATTAAAGATATTAGTACGGGACCACTTTTTTAAAAGCTTTGTGTTCTTACAGAGGGCAAGATTCATAACTGTCGTTCATTTCTCAAAATCTCACATTTGTATACCTTGACATCAGTAAAATTAAAAAAAAATCAAAAATCAAAAAAAAATATTGAAATCTAAAAATTAAAAATCTAAAATTAAAATCTAAAATTTAGATATGTGGAGTTGTCCATTTTCATCAATGGGAAGTGTTGAAATTCTCTTTTCTTGAAAACTTAGGTACCTAGGTCAACATGGGCTGAGGAGGCTACCTAGATGTACAATTCCCATAACACAAAAGAGAACTGGGTATTCAAGACTACCTTGGTAGTCAACCTGTTTTGAAAATCTGAGTCTTTTAGGTATATTGGTCTACCTACAGAAAGGTAAGATGGGGCTGAGAAAGGGAAATACGCACTACTTCTTTTTAGGAGGTTTGTGACGAAAGCTGAGGTGTATGGAGTAAAAATAAACCTGCATTTCAATGCCAGTTTCTTGACATTGCTTGGGAGACGCAGGTCTGGCAGTTAAAATTCAAATACTTATAAAACTGTTGTTCAAGCCACAGTGTTTTCTGCTTGTCAAATTCTTAATCTTTTATGGCATTCTAATGGCATTGAAGAGGTTAACAATATCTTCTGTCTACCCTTTCATTAATGTCTATCCTTTCATTAAGAAACAACACTCATTAAGAATGGTGTTACAGCTTAATATGAATAACTTTCGGCATTCTCTTTTATTTTTAAACAAATAGTTTCACGATATCCGAAAGTATAATTATTTGCTGGGCCAGATAGCTTTCTATGTCAGAACTACTAGAATAAAATATGCCTAGCTCCATCTTCATCAGTCTGAATGTAATAATCTACTCCTTTAACATGCAAGAGATTATCACCTGATATGCAACCACCTTAGCAGTTCCAACAATACAACTTCTTCCTGCTGCAGATATAAGAGCGTAGGTACATATAAGAGGTGTTTGGTATCCTCCTCCCAAAACTGAGGCTTACTTCTACAATGTCTTCTTGAAAATCGTTACACAATGGCACTGGTTAAAACCTCTCTTGACTCCTTTGGCTTGTATTCTTGTGGAGTAAGTCTTTTCCGATAGGCAGGGATGCCACCCACTAGATCAGGTTGGCTAAGGCCCCATCCAGCCTGGCCTTGAACACCTCCAGGGATGGGGCATCACTGATTAAGATATTGGAAGACACCAGTCCTAAGAGACGCCTGAAGGACACTACTTGTCACCAACCTCCACCTGGACATAGAAAGATTGACCACTATGCTCTGGTTGTGGCCATCAAGCCAGTTCCTTATCCACCAGATGGTGCACCCTTCAAATCCATATCTTCCCAATTTAGAGATTAGGATGTCATGTGGGACCATGTCAAAGGCCTTACAGAAGTCCAAGTAGATGACATCAGTTGGTCTGCTCTTGTCAATTGATGCAGTTACTCAATCATAGAAGGCCACCAGTTTAGTTAGGCACAATTTACCCTTGGTGAAGCCATGCTGGCTGCCCCTGGTCACCTCCTTGTCCCTCATGTGCCTTAACATTGCCTCCGAGGAGGATTCGTTCCATGATCTTGCCAGGCACGGAGTTGAGGCTCACTGCTCTGTAGTTCCCCAGGTCTTCATTTCTACCCTTTTTAAAACTGGGAGTGATGTTTCCCTTTTTCCAGTCACCAGGGACTTCACCTGACAGACATGATTTTTCAAATATGATGGAGAGTGGCTTGACGACTACATCAGCCAATTCCTTCAGGACCCTGGGATGCATGTCTTCAGGGCCCACAGACTTGTAGTTTTTAAGTTGCATCAGGAGGTCCCGAACTTTGCTCTTTACTTATAGTGGGAGGGACTTTGCTCCCCCAGCCCCCACCTAGAGGTTCAGAGACTCGAGAGATATGGGAAGCCTTATCACTAGTTAAGACCGAGGCAAAGAAGTTGTCAAGTACCTCTGCCTTCTCCACGTGTCATTACCAGTTCTCCATCTTCATTTGCAGAGGCAATATGTTCTCTTTAGTCTTTCTTTTGCCGCCAGTGTACCTGTAGAACTTGTTATTCTTGTTATTCTTTGCATCCCTCGGCAAGTTTTGTTCTGTCAGTGCCTTGGCTTTCCTGATCCCATCCCTGCACATCTAGACAGCATTTCTGTAATCTTCCTAGTGCACATGGCTCTGTTTTCACCGTCTGTGCATTTCCTTCTTTTGCCTAAGTTTGACCAGCATGTCCTTATTCAGCCACACTGGTTTCCTACCTTCCCTGCTTGATTTATTACATATGGGAATAGAGAGCTCTTGCACTCCACTGAAAATATCCTTGAAGAGTTGCCAGCTCTGATCAGATCCTCTGTCCCTAAGGACCATGTCCCATGGGATGGATCTCATCTACTAATTCTTTGAACAGTTGCAAGTTGGCTCTTCTGAAGTTCAGGGTCTTGACTTTGCTCTTAGCTAGGCCTATATTCCTCGAGATCACAAACTCAACCAGGGCGTGGTCACTGCAACTTAGGCTTCCTCCAATCTTGACTTCTTTAATGAGCTCTGCTGCGTTGGTGATTACCAGGTCAAATAATGCCTCTCCTGTGGTTGTTTTGTCTAATACCTGGACGAGGAATTTGTCTTCAATGGACTCCAGGAATCTCCTGGATTGCTTTTTTTCTGCCATGTGGCTTTCCCAGTAAACATCCGGGTGGTTGAAATCCCCCAGGAGGATGAGAGCCTGTGAGCGCAATGCTTCCTGTAGTTGGAGCAAGGCCTCTTGAAAAGACTCTTCTTGGTCAGGCGGCCTGTAGTAGACCCCAGCCACAACACACTTTGTTGGTCTGGTTTTTAACTTTTACCCACAGGCTCTCAACCTGCTCTCGGCTGTTTTTTAAAGGGAACTCTTCACAATCTATCAATTTCTTAACGTAGAGGGTAACACCCCCACCCTTCCTTCACTGCCTGTCTCTCTTGTAAATTTTGTAGCTCACAAGCTTCACTGCTTGTGGTGAGCAGTGAAGACACAGCTCTCTGTTATCTGTGCAGCTGATGATGTTAGTGTTGTGTATCTGTATCTTTGCAATATGTATTCAGATTGGGTTTTGTTGGACTTGAGAAAAAGAACAACTGCAGACGTACTTATTAGGCTGGGATGAAAGATAGCTCATGGATATTAGACTGCACCAAATTTGCCTCTGGTGAACAAAGAAAAAGAAATCCACTTGGTCCCAGGATTCAGCCACTCCTTACCATTGCCTGCCCTCAAGTTCTGTATTATCCTGCTTGCAGACTTCCCGTGCACACTAAAATACATCCAAATAAAAGCACTCCTGTAAAAGTCACACGAGGAAGATCCAACTCACATGTCATTGTCTTGCAAAAACAGGGAATTAACAATTCAGGGAATTAACAATTAAGGACCCAAATTTGAAATATAGCGGTATTGTATTAAAGCTGGTATTAAGCCTTGAAACTGTCTTCCTGAGGCCGATAGAGGTTGGAAGAAACATTGCTAATTCTGACATTGATGGGGTAGGAAACACCCTACTGCATGGGAAAAGAACATTTGCAGTCAATTAGCAAAGCCAATATTTAAATCAATGATGCTTCTTCCCTGATTGAAATTGGGATAAATAGTCGTTTTTATTGAGGTTTAAATTAGGGGGTTACATTAGTTCACCTTCAGCCAAAACTGGACACAAGCAATTCAAGTCTGGCTAGATTCCCATGATGTATAAAGTGTAACAGTTGATAACATGGCACATCCCTTCACAATAAGTAACAGACATCAAGAATTGGTCTTGGGAAGCCAACAGAAAACCTGTTCCTATTCAGAAATGAATGCTCTTTTTGTTCTTTGGGGGTTTGTATGCATTTCAATGAAGGCAAGGGGAGGGGTATTTCATTTGGGTGAGCAGATTCCCGGGAATCATCTAGGAAAAAGCAAAAACTAAGCTCATCTAGGACTACTTGGTACATCTGACATTGATAATGTGAGGAAAAATCTTGGTTATTCTACTTGACAGGGAAAGGGGTCATAGCTGGGTCCCAACTCATGAGAAAGAACATTTAAGTGCTGGTGTGGAATTTGTTATAAGTGGAAGTTTCCAAACTTTACCTTATAATTGTTGTCACTAGATAAATACCTTTGATCAGACTGAAATCCAAAGAGTACAATTATGTACTGACAAAGTTTTTATTTGAAAAATTCTACTTATTATTACTTATTGAACTGTTGCTTAATTTTACCATTTAGTTTCAAATTCATTACTCAAATGAAAAATAACTTTTTAAAAACATTTAGAAAATGGATTGAAAATGTAATGTCTAACATTCTCATATAAAATATTTACAGTTTTGCTTCATATTTTAAAGAAATAAATTATGCCATGGGTTCTGCTTTGCTAACAAACTCACCATCATGAACAATCATTCTCGAATGCTTATCACAATAGCTGGATTCACTGAAGTCAAATGACAGCAAGAATGACTGCTGATCATGTGCTGGCTGGGTGACCCACTCTCAAGTTTCTCATTTTCATTTATATTCTATAAATGGTTCCAAACGTAATTATGACATTCAGTTTTTTTATGATCCAGGGTGGACCATGGTTTTCTAAAACAAATCCCTATGGATTTGATTTCTCAAGCACGGTATTTCAGTGTTAGCAGGCTCTAGTTAAACAAAATGAAACTGCTGTATGGCAGATGCTTTAGAAAAAAATCAGTCATGCATTTTGGTACATGAGGAGGGATTTTTTCTTAACACTGTTAAACCCCACCAGATGAGATTAGTGAGATTTTTGTTATGTACTCCTCAAATGCTACAATGTTTTTCAAAATCTTCCTCAAAAGATCCATTTCTGAAAATTCTGCCCCAGGAATATTTGGCATGAAACCTTCTGTGGTAGACTTTTGGAAACAAAAAGCTGCTCCATTGACCATAATATGTTTTGTGCTATAACCATGTATAACAGTGAAATGGGCTTCCTATGTACTTCTATGTTTTCAACTATTGCAGTGAATTTATTTGAATGTTCAAGCTAGCCCCTGATTGCTTTGGGACTTCTACAGGACACCATGCAACTATTAGCCCAATAGAGGTTCACATCAAGCTCTGGAACACAATGTAATACAGCCATGGCAAATATGGTAAAAAGCCCGGGCTGATTTGGTCCAGGTGCAATGCTAATTAGCCAGTATATCACCATGACTTTTTTGTTTCTGGAAACTAAGCTAGATCTTTCCATGGCACCCCTTCACCCTGCAAACATCACAGATTATTTGGTAATAACTCAGGCAAGGCTCCACGGTATCTCAGTGGCCTGTATGGACATACCTAATTCAGCACATCTAGGTGGGAGGAAGGGCTTCTCATCAAGTACATATATGAAACAATTTGTAGTGTGAATAAGTTAATGCTACTTATGGTAATCCTCAAAGTTCTTCAGCTCTTTGTTCATGTATATTTCATGCTAAGTTTTGAAATATCATCTGAAATTCACAACTGCTGGTGTGCTGGTTTTAAGTAACTAAGCAGCTGACTATTTTGATTTTTAAAAAAGCACCACCACCACAAAAAAAAAAAAAAGTAACAAATGTCAGCACAAAATCAGGATCTGAAGAAAGAACCTGATCCTGCAGTGAAGCAAACAGAACTATTCAGATGTCATCCACACCAGTAAAAATCTACTTCACATTCAAAGTGGTTTTCTTCCTATAAAAGTTATTTATTATTAATAATGCAGCAGCTTCTATAAGCCTGATCACAAAGCAGGATTCAGTGGTGTTAGGCATGAAACAGAATAAAAGACTGTTATGCCCCAAACACGTTGCAACTAACTAAAGACAATCAGTGTAAATGTGAAGATAAGAACATACAAGGATTTTGGGGATCACTTACACCTACGTTCCAAACACAACAGAATAAATTTTTGGAAGATAAGGCAAATCTGATAGTGCCATGTAGTGTTATAAATGTAAGCCTTTTGTCTAAACACACCCTCAGCATATTATGGCCTAATACAGCAAGACTTTTTATTCACATCAGGTTGAAGTTCAATGGTTTTCTCCTTCATTTTATCTTCGTGTTCCTTTAAAATCCTGGGAGAAAGAAACAGTACTTTTGAGAAAAATTCAATAAAACCCAGAAGAGATCAAAACAAGAACATTTCCCGAAGTACAAAAAATATATAAAATTGTCCAAAGTTTAACAGAATGGCATATTTATATGAACTAATAAACAAACAAAGAAGTATAATTATGGTGGCTCCATGAAAAACTTATTTTTTCATTTAGCTAGAAAAATTTATTTGGTGCTGATTGTTAGCATTTGCTATATTAGATAGATTCAAAGCAGTAACTTTCATTTGTTATTTTTGAGGCTGGAGCAAAAAAAAAAACACAACTAGCTATCTAGATGTTCGTCAATTACCTGACTCATTGTCAGAATTTCACTAACTTCAACAATGTTAAAGATATGCCCCTTCGTTAATAGTGTTTTCACCTGTATAAATAGTTCAACAGGGACAGATTTAACAGTAGTTTTACCCCCAGCCTTTATATCACAGAATCACAGAATATCCTGAGTTAAAAGGAACACACAAGGATCATTGAGTCCAGCTCCTAGCTCCACACAGGACTACCTAAAAATTAAACCATATGTCTAAGAACATTGTCCAAACCTTTCACAGAATCATAGAATGGTTTGCATTGGAAGAAACCTTAAAGATCATTTAATTTGAACCCCCTCCTGCCATGGGCAAGGACACCTCCCACTAGATCAGGTTGCTCAAAGCCCCATCTAACCTGGCCTTAAACACTTCCAGGGATGGGGCGCCCACAACTTCTCTTGGCAACCTGTTCCAGTGCCTCACCACCCTCACAGTAAAAGAATTTCTTCCTTATATCTAACCTAAACCTACCTTCTTTTAGTTTAAAGTTATTACTCCTTCTCCTATCACTGCACTCCCTGATAAATAGTCCCTCTCCTGCTCTCCTGTAGCTCCCCCCCCCCCCCCAGCTCCCCAACCCCCACCCTCTTTAGGTATTGGAAGGCCAGTATAAGGTCTCCCTGGAGCCTTCTCTTCTCCAGGCTGAACAAACCCATCTGTTTCAGCCTTTCTTCAGAGGAGAAGTGTTCCAGCCCCTTGATCATCTTTGTGGTCCTCTACTGGACTCATTCTTATACATCCATGTACTTCTTGTGCCAGGGGCCCCAGAGCTGAACATAGTACTCCAGGTGGGGTTTCAATGAGAGCAGAGTAGAGAGGGAGAATCACCTTCCTCAATCTGCTGGCCACACTTCTTTTGATGCAGCCCAGGATACAGTTGACTTTCTGGGCTGCAAGCACACATTGCCGATTCATGTTGAGCTTCTTCTCAAGCAACACCCCCCAGGTCCTCATCAGGGTTGCTTTCAATCCATTCTCCGCCCACCCTGTATTTGTGCTTGGGATTGTTTTGAGGAAATTTGCTGATGACACTAAACTTGGGAGAGTTGTTGACTCTGTTGAGGGTGGAAAGGCCTTGCAGAGAGATCTGCACAGATTGGAGAGCTGGGCAATCACCAACCACATGAAGCTTAACAAGAGCAAGTGCCGGGTCCTGCACATGGGACAGGGCAACCCTGGCCATATGTACAGGCTGGGGACAAGACGCTGGAGAGCAGCCCCGCAGAGAGGGATCTGGGGGTTGTGGTTGATAGCAAGCTGAATATGAGCCAGCAGTGTGCCCTGGCAGCCAGGAGGGCCAATCGTATCCTGGGGTGCATCAAGCATGGCATTGCTAGTCAATCGAGAGAAGTGATTGTCTGGCTCTACTCTGCGCTGGTGTGGCCTCACCTCAAGTACTGTGTGCAGTTCTGGGCACCACAGTACAAAAAGGACATTAAACTGTCGGAGAGTGTCCAGAAATTGGCTACAATGGTGGTGAGGGGCCTAGAGGGGAAGACATATGAGGAGAGGCTGAAGTCACTTGGCCTGTTCAGCCTGGAAAAGAGGAGGCTGAGGGAAGACTTCATCACGCTCTACAGCTTCCTCATGAGGGGGAGTGGAGGGGCAGGCGCCAATCTGTTCTCTTTAGTGACCAGCAATAGGACCCAAGGGAATGGTGTCAAGCTACAACAGGGGAGGTTCAGGCTGGATATTTGGAAGAGGTTCTTCACTGAGAGGGTTGTTGCACACTGGAACAGGCTCCCCAGAGAAATAGTCACTGCACCCAGCCTGTTGGAGTTTAAGAAGCGTTTCGACTGTGCTCTTAGTCATATGGTCTGAATTTTTGGGTAGACCTGTGTGGTGCCAGGAGTTGGGCTCAATGATCCTTATGGGTCCCTTCCAACTCAGGACATTCTATGATTCTATGATCTCAGAGAACTTGTAAAGTGTAAGGTTGCAGAGGTGAAAATAATGGCTATCTTTAAAAGGGAATAAAGGGGATCTAGAAGACGCTGTATATTATAATACAGTATCTGCAAAAATAATCCAATGAGCTATTTGGAAAAATATGGAAGGAAAAATAGTGAGTAGTATTAGAAAGAATATACTACCTGAAAGGAAGTTGTGGGGAGCTGGGTGTCAGCCTCTTCTTGCAGATAACCAGTGATAGGACTAGAGAGAATGGTCTCAAGTTGCACCAGAGGAGGCTTAGGTTGGAAATTAGGAGACATTTCTTCTCAGAAAGAGTAGTCAGGCTTTGGAACGGGTTGCCCAGGGAAGTGGTGGCATCACCATCCCTGGGGGTGTTTAAGGAGAGGTTGGACCTGGTGCTTAGGGACATGGTTTAGTGGGTAACATTGGTAGTAGGGTGATGGTTGGATCAGATAATCTTGAAGGTCTCTTCCAACCTTAATGATTCTATGATTGCTCCAGCCCAGATGCAGGACCTTGTACTTTGCCTTGTTGAACTTCACAAGGTTTGTACAAGCCCACCTCTCAAGCCTGTCAAGGTCCCTCTGGTTGGCATCCCTTCTCTCCAGTATGTCGACTGCACCACGCAGCTTGATGTCATCAGCAAACTTGCTGAGGGTGCACTCAATCCCACTGTCCATGCCACCAACGTAGAAGTTAAATAGTGTCAGTCCCAAGACTGACCCCTTAGAAACTCCACTCGTTACTGATCTCCACGGGGACATTGAGCCATTGACTGCAACTCTTTTTGAACATGACTATCCAGCCAATTCCTAATCCACCAAGTGCTCCATCTGTCAAATCCATGCCTCTCCAATTTAGAGACAAGGATATCATGGGGGACAGTGTCAAATGCTTTGCACAAGTCCAGGCAGATGATGTCAGTTGCTCTTTCCTTATCCACCAATGCTTTAACCCCATTGTAGAAGGCCACCAGGCTTGTAAGGCAACTTCTTGAACTCCAGTAGGCATGGTGCCATAGTCACTTTGCCAGGGAATTTGTTCCAGTGCCTGACCACTCTCTCAATGAGGAGCCTTTTCCTAATATCCAATCTGAACTTCCCCTGACTATGCTATTTCCTGAGTCATATCACTGGTCACCAGAGAGAAGAGATCAGTGTCTTCTCCCTCAGCTCCCCCTTGTAAGGACATTGTAATACTGCAGTGAGGTGAGCCCTCAACTTTCTCTTCTCTAAGATGAACAAACCAAGTTACCACAGTTGCTTCTTTTACATCTTTCCCCTTTAGACCATTCACCATATTTGTTACCCTAGACATAAAACTCTAATAGTTTTACATCCTTCTTATATCGTGGTGCTCAAAACTGCATACAGTGCTCGAGGTGAGGCTGCACCAACACAAAGTAGAGTGGGACAATATAACTTCAAAAATCCACCTCTCAATCTCTCCAAGCCCTGAGGCAGACAACTGCAATGAGCAGAGGAAAGAAAAAAGTACATCCAATGCTCTGCTTCAGGGACTCAGCAGCTTTCATTTCTCCAAACCTCCAAGATTTGCAAACCTGCAAGAGTTATCACAACACCCAAGACCCTCAGTTTTCCTAGCGTCACCTCAGGTGTTTCTGGTTCCATGTAAAGCCTCATTAGTTTACATGAAAATCTGTGTGAACCTGAGTGACTGCTCAGTTGGAACACAACAGGGTCAGGCTACAGAACAATTTAAAAGGAACAAAGAATTCATCACCATAAGTTCCTATCAAACTAATTTAGCAAAGAAAATTCACTCAGTGACAAGGAATAGTCAGGCATGTTTAGAATTCCTAGATTGTATTTTCTTCTTACCTAGCTAAGTGAAGCACAGACTTTTTGGTATTGTGCCCAGAATATGCACTGCATTCATAGAAAATTAAATTGTAGTCCTAGGATCAAAGAGAAAGACTCTTTCAATTAATTTTGCACAACTTCTCACTCACTTTAAAAAAAGCAACACAAATACACTGAAATATTCAAATAAACCAAAATACATCATTTTAGGAAAAAAGAAACATCATTTTTATTATACATCTAACAGTAAAGAATAACAAAAGAAAACAAGTCTAAGTGTGCCCCCCCTCCAACTATATGCATCTCTTAACAGATATTTGTTCTGTACTGTGTCCTTCACTGTAAGAACCTGATCTCTCAAAAGCTGAAATGCAAACACACATTGCAAGGTAATGAAGTTTTGAAACTTTTCCTTGTGATGATGAGGCAATTAAATCATCACTGAGTGCCTGACAATGCAGGTGAAAATAACTCCAGCAATTTTATTTTTTTAATCTCAGAAAGCTTCATCAGTAGCGTTTCTGTACTCAACAGTTTGAGACTAATATTTTCCAGCAGTCAAATGACAAGCTAAAAACCTCAGCAAAAAATAACAACTAATTAATTCTATTTCATTTTTTGTACTTGTGAAATTTTTCTGCACCTTCTTTCCCAGACAGCCTGCACTTTTGGTTTTGCAGCCTCAGGGAGTGTTGCAATTAAGATCAGCGGATAAAAGGATCAAACCCTAGCAACATTATCCGTGCTTCAGCTGAAGACTTACCACAATAAAATCAAGAGGTCATCTGCACAAAAGCCTGACCTGCAATCAGTGATGGCAACTGATTTGAGAGGGAATGATAGATTATCCACTTCAAAGCAGGTATCTGACTTCTTGCACAAGAGATTATTCTGAAGCTCACCTACCTTCAATGGTATTATTACATGCCCTTTTTATGTATCTGTACTTCCACCTTCTATTCACTTTCCACTTTTCTGTGCGTCTTCTTGCTATTTATGACAGTAACTTAAAATTCAAAGTAGTAAGTCAGTAGCTCAGGAAACAAAAATCACGTATGCATATTTTATGCACTTTTTTTTTTTGGCTTTCTAACATTGTGGAAACATCAAGTTGAATGATGGTGATTGACTTGCGTAATTTCCATAACAATAAATATGGTATCTTATTTTAGCCGGTTGTAAAAAAGGATTAAGTGTTACCAAATGTCAGTTTCCAATATGTTGTAAATATATATATGGTTTAATCTCATGAACCAAACCTATGACACATAAACCAAACTAATGACTACAAGCGCGTTTAACCACTTGTAGTCATTTCTGGGTGGTCAGAAAAGCACAAACCAGGAGAGGAGAGAAATGAAGAAATGTTAGTTCTGAACGTTGACCTGCTCAAATTTCTTACTGGAAACACAAGCAGAAGCTTGAAATCAAATTTACACTCTTTTTTTTTTTCTTTAAACTTTCTTTCCTTTTTTTTTTTTTTTCCTGCTCAACTGATAAGAACTCAAATAGAAAAATCACTGTGGTCAGTATCTAACTAATTTAAGTCAATCGTGTAGAAAGTGATGCTATTCTTACATCTTTCTTCCCCGCAAACAACAGATTTCACATGAGGAGAATTCTCAGTGATGACACACCTTATGCTGGCATGAATCTGAATGGATTTTTTGACAACTGCTGTGTGGCAGAGCAATTTTTTTCAGAGATAACAATTTAAACTTAATAGATATTAATTGGCTATTTCTGTCAGCTGTCAAACAGATCCTTCTTTGGAGGAGAAGTCAGCCTGGAAATGCTAAGTGTCATCACTCAGAATGTAGCAAAAGGCAGGACATATAATTAACCACTGCAGAAATGTCTTCCATCTCCATCTAGGGAGTTAGCCGTTGAACCTGGCAGACCACTGGCAATTAATTAAAGAGCTATACATAAATCAGAAAATATCCAAGGAACAAGGAAGGAATGATTATCAGTGGGAGCTGGGAAATTCAGTGCTATAAATTAATATATTTCCAAAAAGAATATGCCCTTCATTAGCAATATTTGTACACCAATGGTACTGCCAGGTTAATAAAGGAAACACTGTATGAAAACATACGAACTTTTTACGGTGAGGGTGACAGAACACTGGATCAGGCTGCCCAGGGTGGGTTGTGGAGTCTCTTTCTCTGGAGACTTTCAAAACCCGACAGGACGCGTTCCTGTGTGACATGATTTAGGTGTTCCTGCTCCAGCAGGGGGATTGGACTAGATGATCTTTCAAGGTCCCTTCCAATCCCTAACATTCCATGATTCTGAGAATAGTCCTCATCCTATGAAGCTTACACAGTCTGCACAGACAAGACTGGCAAAGGCATTATCATATTGTTTTATAGCTGCGGAATAGAGATACAGAAGGATTTATTGGCCCATTTAAGATAATTCAGGAAGACTGTGCAGGGCCAAAATAAAATCATGCTGCCTGAATGCCTGTATCATAAGCCATTTTATTTGAATAATTAGCAATGATTACACCAATCCACTCAAATAGAGGATTGGCTGTTCTGGGATTGTCCATATTATGATCTGAACACACTCTGTATTGTTGTTGTCCTCATATGAACTCTTTCTTGATCAGTGAATCAAGCTAAAGAGAAATTTATTAAATGGAGATTTCATTCTGGATCCTCTATTAAAAATAAATAAAATCAAATAGACTGGCCTTTTTTCTGTCTATTTTTCTTTATAGTTGCATTAACTCTATCAAGACAGTTTCAGGTGTTTTCCATCAGGTCAGTCTTGAACTACATGTAAACATTTCGTTTTGTGTCTGTCTTTTCCCTGCAAAGTTAATTCTCCTTACCATCATGATACCTATCTTTAATTCATCTAACTACAGATCAGCTTCATCACAGCCTTGTTGTTCCCTACGATACTGTCCAGAATCCCCATCCTCATTCTATTCTCCTTTTCCTGGGGTATCACGCTGCACCTACCAGTCTTCTCAAATGATGAGGAATAGACAGTTCTCCCCTTCAGGATGCCATTCTTCCTTTTAGTAATGAACTGTGACGCCTGCCTTGCAAAGAAGGTTTGTGACATAAATTGTAATGGGAGCCCTTGGGGTCCTGCCCGAATTTATAGCACACTGACTTGTAAGATCTGGGACTAAAGCAAAGCTTGAGCTAAAACAGCTGGGCAGGAATGGCCTTTGAAAGTACACATTACTCTGACTTCAGAAAAAGTTAGGTAAAAATGATCACATCCTGTGAAACCTTGGAAAAAGTCCATGAAAACTGATGGATTTCTGGGTGGACAGGCTCATCTGATTCTTTTCCTGCATGACCAGGTTCACGTAATATCATGATCATTGTCACATAATATGGCTATGCATATTTGTATCAGATCAGCGTCTAGCCCTCTGTATTTGGGCAAATATTTGTGAGCAATTCATGGGATTATTCACAAAATAAACAACTTAATTGCATTCACTAATAGAGATATTTTTATGTGGTTTCACAAGAATCACACTGCCATTTAGCAAGAATTAATATTTCATTAAAATACATGGTTATTATTAGCTCAGTGAGCACATTGTTATAATTTAATTATGTCTATGCTGCTTTTAAATTAATCAATTGTCATTAATCATTCCTTGCCTTAGTTCCCTCAAACAGCACATTCAAACATTCAGATGAGTCATTCAAATCCACTCATTTGATTATAACCATATTTCGTTTGAAAACTATTTTATTTTACTTAAGTAAAATATTCTATTTTCTTGCGTAACATGTTACAACTAATGGCCTGGTGGGCTGCGCATTCTGTATGTTGGAATGATTCATCTTAGTTTCACTCGTGCAATATTTTAAGAGAGTTAAATGACATGTAAGACACCTACTCTGTCCATTTAGCATTTATGTGTCACTTGTTTTTTCACAGAAGTACTCCGTGTTACACTCTGGAATCCCTCCTAGCCTCCAAGGTCTCAATATTATCTGCATTTGTATGCTGACAAGAAAAGAAAAGAGCTTTCTTAATGGAAGAAAATTTGATAAATTAAGTTCAAGGCTGATATTTCTCTCCTATATAAACAAAATAATGGGCGTGAACTTAGGAGGTATGCTTGTAAATGGCTGTATGAATAATCAACATGGGATAAAAAAAGATCTGGCTCTCAATCTGTCAATGGCACAGAGGTGCCTGGCAGCATTCTTTCCTATAGAACAATTCAACTGCATTTCAGAACTTTTTAAATATCTCTCTTGACCACCAGCAAGCAGAGCTGTAAATCTGTTTTCAAAGGAGAAACAAGTACATACATGAAACCCAAACCCAACAGATTGTTTAATTTAGCTATATTCCTACCACTTCGGTTAAATTCTTATGAACACTGATCTGACTTATTTTTAAATAAATGACTACTCTGGAGGCATTGGCATCCAAATTACATGCATTGTGTACAGAAATGCAAAAGAAAAACTGATGGGCATGGTAAAAAGGAATTATAAACAGGTATCTTTGCAGTCCCTCGATGCTATACATGTGGCCTGTGGATAAACCAGTGCTCTCATAGATGCAGACTGTTAACTCTACTAATTTTCTCTCTCTACTGGATGGAAAGATACTAAAAGTAAACACATTTTCTACTCCTACTATCCATGGGAATAACAGATGGTCTACTGTGGTATTACATGAGGTAGGAGGGAGAAAAGGTCCCCAGATTATCTTTCTGTTAGGAATCAATCCACAGAGGAAAGAGAGAAAAAACAAGAGAGAAAAATAGAAGGGAGAAAAATAGAGAAAAAGAAAGCACAAAGAAAAAAGAGAGGGGAGAGGAGAGAGGAGAGGGAATGAATTCTTAAATATCTTTGGCACCACTCACCTTTTGTTTTTTCATCTAGATGATTTTATAACTACTATAATTATCAGTACTAACATTACTGACACCTAAATTGACAAGCATTATCAGGTTGCTCATCCTTAAAAATACCTGTCTGATTAAAAATAATCTGTGCTTCTATGAATTTAGATACCTTCAGACTCCATTTAAAAGCCTTCACCTTCAAGTTTTGTAAGGACTTTACTTCTAAGTATAGTACCTTAGCAAGATGCTCTCCCATTCCATTAGGGACCTCGCGTTCCTTTTCATTATCAGTTTTATTACCCAGCAAAAGCACAGGTACATTCTCCCCTGTTCCCTCCTGCAGATTGAAGAATAAATATCAAATGAAGCATTTTCCTTTAAAAAAAATGCAGACCAAGAGCATAAGAAGAGACAAATGTCACACTGCAAGAAAAAATTTAAGACATCACATATTAGCATGGTGCTTTACGTACAAACATATCAGGAATTAAATTCGGATAAAAGGCACAAATAAGACAGACTGCTAGAGATTGCACCGATTTTGCATTTTTTAAAACAGGCCGTCATAGAAGCCTATCAGTCTCTATAGTAAAATGAGATAGAGAAAACTATCATGTCACACAGGCTTTGACATTGTTAATAGCCACTGCTTTTCTAATTACATGGATGGGAAACTAATGACAACTGGGTAGAGCTACCCCAAATAAATTACAGAAAACAGTAGAGAGGTACACAGAATAGGCACAAAAATACCTGGAATAGGCACAAATTAAAACTCAAAATGAAAATTATTAGAATTACCACAACAAATACATTCATATAGTGGTCCAAATGCCACAGCAGGAAATGGACTTGGCTGTGTGTCTTCAACTTAGCACCAATTTGTATAAAACAAAATTAGTCAGTAAAGGTGAGTGAACTAGTACAACTAGGAAAAAAAAAAACAAACACTAAGATTTTGACCATAAACGCTGATTTTTCTTAATCAAAAATGGGAGTTCTCCTCTAGCTTTTATCATACTGAACCATAACAGCCATTGATTTGTTAAGATCATATATTAACAAAGGCTAGCTCTTACAAAATGCATGCTACTACTCTTACCTCAGTAGAGCTCCTCAAAGGGGGATTAACTATGCCCATTAGGAAAGATTTGAAAAATTAAGTCCTTAACTTGCAAAAGCACCTACTGGCCTTTAAAGAAACCAGTACATTATACTAGAACACAGGTCTAAATGATCTTGGCAGGCCAATTTGTTCCCTGTTTTTTGAGAAGCAACACTTTACAATGATAGTCACATTTTGTTCTCTCTAGCAACACAGTCCTTAATGGCAGCAGCCTAGGTTTTATTTTTATTTTCCTTTGGCCCTAACCAAATTCAGCTGCTCACATTCTCCATATGTTGTCTGTGAGCCACAGAGATATACCGAGAGAAAAGAAAGAAAATTAACAGAAGCCACTCTGGCATATGGGCTATGATTTTTACTCATGCAGTTGAAAGGATGATCCCCAGGAAACTGAACTGTCTACTAAGAACCAGTTTTATAGTACTGAATGTAGATACTATATAAACTATGGGTTTATATAGTAACTATAAAGTTTGTAAACTATAAGTTTATAGTTTGTTTATTAAACTGTTAGTGATCAGACCATCATCACTGAATCAAAGCACCTCCTAGTGTTAGTGATGCACATCATCAGCTAGATAACCTTTATGAAAAAGTAAAGGAGTCCATTTTGGACTTTCCCCAGCCCTCATTTTAAGTCCTTAAAATCTTGGAACTGTGATTATTGTTATATATACAGAGTTTCTAAAACAGCTTTATTGGTAATTGTACAGACCAAAATCACTAACAAAAATGTAATTGTTACAGCGCAAGAAACAGACTTCTCTGTGCTTTGCCCTGCTAATCTTCCCTGTCTGAAAGAAGGAAGAAAATAGTGACACCAAAGTTTAGAGTTAATGTTATGTCACGTTACCTCAATGCTTATCAGCCACTGCTTGACAGCTGTGAATGTGTCTTTGCTGTTATATCATACATTACAATGACACCATCAGCTTTTCTGAAAAACTGCTTGGTAATACTTCGGTACCTGCAAGTATGAATCTGTTTATACATCTCTTCAGCAGAAGTAGCAATGTGACAATGTTAGTAAAATTGTACAGTAATTCACCCCCACCCACCACAGAAGGGGGATGTTGCCATACAGTTTCTTCTAATCATTTAGTCTTAATATGGGTTAAAATGTCATCAATTTTGTTTACATATTAATTCTAAAATTCCTTAAACTTGAGAAGCAAGGAGCTGTGATACCATTCTTCACTGCAGATACTATTTGAAAGATGAGGCATATCATGAACTGTAGTAAGCAATACCATCTTCCTGACTAAATCAGCCCCCTTTTCACATTCAGCAAAAGATTTACAGAGGCCACTACTACCAGAAATGACTGCAACAGCAAATAAGTTCTTTGCAAAAAATATTTCGGAGAGAAGGAGCTTGGAAAAGTACCCTCTGCCTTCTTTAATCAATTCTGGGTTAGTCTGTATAATCAGCTACACATCTTAACCTTCCTTACCCTCTTTCATTTTAAGCATGGAGAAATTTCTCCATCACAAAGTGTTCTGCCTTAAAGTAGACAGATTTCTGTTTGTTTGTTTTCCCACATTTTCTGTAGGAAACTCAAAACTTTATCATCATCCTTGCTTTTAGTAATAGAAAACCACAGAATGCGTGAGGAGACACCACTGAAAATTTACAAAACCTTGGAGATCTTGAACTAGAAAGGGATTACTTTAGTGAGGAAAATATATATATATATATATTATTTATTTAAACCAACTAGGCAATTTCTGCTATAGAAATAATTCCAGATACATTTTAAATTCAGCCTTCCTCCTGAAGAAGTCGTACCATACTACACTTTCAAGAGCTATAGTAAGAATTTCTTTTACAGACCGACAGTGTTTGAATGGATAACTCAGCACCAAATTAGCACATTATTGTTGCCAGGGAAGGATCTAAACTGTGAATTCACTGGCTTTGTTAGGAATATTCCTATATTTGATCCTTTCATGAAAAGCAGAATTATGTCCATGCTTACTGATCTTTAAACAGATGTTTCAAGGAAGCAAAACATTCTGTTTCTCACCGTTCCTGGCCAGCAGTGTCCCAGAGTTGTAGTGCCACCTGGGTATTATCTACTGTGATGGTTTTCACATTGTAATCCACACCTGTGACAGAAATACACAGTAAGTTGTCTCTTTAAATATTCAGTATGACCATTGAGAACACATTCCAGCAAATAGCAACAATGCCAGAAAGGTAACAACATAGGTATCACATTAAAACTTATGTCCATGAAAAACTATCAGGCAAGAGCTTTTATTTGCTGGAATTTCTTCAGTAATAAAATACTAAATGTTAGCAGAGTAATTTAATTTTATAAAAACTATAAGGTAACTTTCCAAATCAGGATACATGAGTCAAAGGTTCCCCTGATAGTCCAAAGCAGTCTGAGATATTTTATTCCAACTCCAGTCTGAGCTGGAATTCATGCTTTATAACTTCAGTAGTCTGAAATTTCATCATTTAGTCTGCATCTAGCCATGTAGACATCTTCTACAGTTAGTGGAAAAACACAAGGTACCACACTGAGGGGACAATGGAACTTAAGCTAAATGCTGAAGATAGATGGACTGAATATGAAGAGAGGAGGTTCTCCGCAGAATAGAGAAGGAGATGAACTTACTAAGTTAGGTTTCATCCCCTAATTTTAATGTGGATAAATGGAAATGAGATAAAAATATCTGAAGTTTTAATGAATCTTCTACCAGTTCCCCCATCATCTGATGATCTAAGTACCTTCTGGATATTTATAACAATAACTATAATCTTAATCAGTCACTGCCTCCTCCTAATGACAATGTGCACTCTATTGTATCCCACTGTACTGTATCACAGAATCATAGAATAATTCAGGTTGAAAAGGACCACACTAGGTCATCAACGATTTCTTTGTGTTCATCTTCCATATCCATGGGATTCTTTACCACTGCCATTAATGAAGAAGCATCCAAGCCTGAGTTTGTTCAGTGCGTAATCAAGAAATATGGATGGAGGATATATTCATTGCTTGTATCCCAGGGGAAGAAATTTGAACTATTCTGTAGAAATGTCATAAAAACAAAAACAAACAAACAACAACAACAACAAACTTCTATCCAGGTGGTTTGCTTTTTAACTGTATCTTCACAGCCAGATAACAATCTACAGCTGTGAAACTGCTTGATGTGAAAACTAAATCAAAGCTATACTTGCTTGTCATTGCATTTGCATGATCACTGTATGGCAAGCCAAAAGATGAAAAAGTCAGGTACATCCCTATGCTTTTTCTCTGGAAGGTCCAGGCAAGCGCACACTGTATAAGACCTCAGAGTCTAGGGAAGCATATCAATATTACCCTTTTGGGTGATATTCTGTAGTGTCAAAATGAGTTAAAATCCCCATACTAACATCTTAGATCTTCACTGACAGTAATGTGAACTTAGACATTTAACATACCAATAGAAATTTAAACTCAGATGCCTTTATCTGCCCTGTAAGTCAAGGGAACTACAGGAACTGGTCACCTGAATTTTCTTAGCTTGTCACAAATGCAAGATAAATGCATTAATTTAAATATATTTTATTGCTAAAAAGTTTCATTTTCTATATCCTGCAGGATAAGTAAGGCATAAATACAGGTTAAATATAATGAACTGCTCATTTACAGTAAGTCAGCTGCATTGCAAAACCCGCTAGTTTTTGTACCTTGATTATGTGTTGGACTTTTGAAAGTTTGTTTTAAAACTTCAGGCAATACAAGTACAATGTAAGCATTTAGCTTTGAAAATATTGGTCTACTATATGTCTTTGGGGCTTTGTATAATGCTAAATCTTTAAGTATAATTCAGATATTTTACTTTCACTTTAAAAGAAAGTCATATTATTTGGATTGATGGAGATGGGATATGGAGGTGGGATAGTACAGTACACCGCAGTCCACAGGACAGGATATCAGTTTCAAAACAATGACATCTACAATGAAATTCTAGCTTCGCTGAAGTCAACAGGATTATCCTACAAAGGCAGGCTGAGAGAGTTGGGGCTGTTTGGCCTGGAGAAGAGAAGGCTCTGGGGAGACCTTAAAATGGCCTTGCAGTGCCTAAAAGTATGCCTACAGGAAAGCAGGAGAGGGACTCTTTGTCAGCAGGTGTAGTGATAGGAGAAGGAGTAATAGCTTTAAACTAAAAGAAGGTAGGTTTAGGTTAGATATAAGGAAGAAATTCTTTTACTGTGAGGGTGGTGAGGCACTGGAACAGGTTGCCAAGAGAAGTTGTGGGCGCCCCATCCCTGGAAGTGTTTAAGGCCAGGTTAGACGGGGCTTTGAGCAACCTGATTTAGTGGGAGGTGTCCTTGCCCACAGCCAAGCGGTTGGAACTAGATGATCTTTAACAGTAATATAATACTTTTATAACAGTATTTATTTTACGTATTTATTATTTTTATTATTTATAGTATTTATAGTATTTATTTATTATTTTACTCTAATAACAGTAATAACGTTTCTTAGACTTACCTACAGTGGCAGCTGTGCCTGGGAAAAAACGATCTTCACAAAATCGCCTTAAGAATGAAGTCTTTCCGACACTTGAATTGCCCACAAAAATTATCTTGAATAAGCGGTCAGGAACAGATTTTATTCCCTCCTCCTTCAAATAAGAGCAAAAATTAGTCTTCAACTACTCTTACTATAAATACTGTTGTCTCCAGCTTGCCTTGTTTTAAAGGCTAACTGGGATGGGAAAAGAAGAGATTTTATCCTGTCATGTTCTCTTTTACTTATAAAGCAATATTCTGTTTCCTAAAATAACTCAGGGTTTTGGTTGTTTGCTATGCATTATTCCAGATCACTTGAAGCGCAGTGATTTGGACAGAGATCTGGGAGTATAGTGAATATATACCTTGACATGAAACTGCATTGAAAAATGCATGAAATCGCATTGGCTCAACATCAGCCAAAACAAAATAATTTCTGTTTGCCCCTGCAAGTCAAAACCCATAAACTTCACAGAACTCTGCTCAGTAGTTTCATCCTATACCAATGACACAGAGGAAACAGCATATCTTCACCTACATAAAAGAAGCAAAGTCATAATTTCTGCATGTGTCATCTACCACCAGACTCTTCTCCCTGCTCTATTATGGAGCCAAGAGCTTCTGCAGAATTACTGTACTTCTACATCTGTTTAAAATTACAGGTGGGGCATGGGGGGAAAGAGATAGACAGGAAGATAACTAGGCCCAGTTAAACAGGTTGTTAACATTCATCTACGTTTCTGTCATTTAGTTTTTTGAGCAGGAGGAAAAACAATTTGTTCTACCTATCCATGTGCTGTTTACTGCAGGCTAAGCTAAGTGAATCCAGTGACTAGTTGTTCTCTGGCAAGTAGGTCATTACTCTCAAGTCCATTCCTTTTGTACATAGATCAGGAGTTGCTTAAAAAAGAACTGTAACACCAACTGGTTTGCAGGGAGTGCCCTAGCTGGCCTCTTGTCCTAATGTGCGCAAAGATGGGAGGGAGATAACGAGTATGTTCTTAATGCTGCTAAAGAGGAGAAAGGCCTTGGGTGCTTCTGGGTTTTGGCTTGATTGGGAGAAAAGGGGAAAGGAGAAGGGAAAGGAGAGGTCTGCCAGGTATTTGACATGTAGAATCTCTGGGTCTGCTGATTTCAAGAACACATCAGAACTGGATTCCTTGCCTGACAGTCCTTTCAAACAAGACAATTGAAAGCCTTGCATTGCAAATGTTTTCTACAAATATACTGAAGCCTTACAAAAAAGAAGCAGAAGCAATACATGGAAAAAAAAAAAAAAGAGCTGCTGTCCTCCTTTATATGAAAAAATTAATTCACTGCTGTAAATTTTGGGAAATTTATACAGAGATTCTTTATCCACTTCTTTTATATTAAAATGCCAAAATCCACTGCAACTGTAGGCTGCTGGTAATACACTATATAAATGTGCTATTTAAAGCACATTTTCAGCTCTGCTGAAAAACATTCATAGCTTGTAAGTCTTTGTGCTCTGGGAGATAGAACAAGTTAACATACAACCATCAGCTTAGCACCCTTTTCACGGTAATTCTGAGAACAATAACTAAATAAATGTACTACATGACCTGAAATGACTTGTCTGCTGTATGGTCACTTGTGTGGTCATACACTCCTCAGTAGCATTAAGATTCAAAGACACCAGAGGCAATCATTTTCCATTTAGATGGATCAAGTCCACTTGCATAAATAACCCACCTTAATAATCAAATACTATTCCAACACTGCACCTGAACACTGCATACAAAGAGATGAGATAGATTATAGTCTACTTCAACAAAGTGCTGATGGGAAAATGGAAGAGCAATAGAATGTAAATTTTCTTTAGATTACAATGCAGTCTGAAAACAGCTTCCCTAGCTGTGTCTTCGAGTGGCCTTCATATAAAGTGTAGCCAGGTCAAGTAACATACCTGGCTTTGTGCAATTTAATACGATTGTGGAAGACAGTACATATAAACACAGTGGTTCATATTCCATATTGAAAGAGCAGAGGGAGAGGAATTGCATCTCAGAGAGAGGCTTTGGACAGAAGGTCTTATTTTAATTTCCGTCATGATTCTTCCACATTTCTGCTTATGCTAACTGTAGCTTCTTTTTCACAGTCTTCCATTAGAAAAATGCTCTACCTGACTATCTCCCAAAATAAAAGAGCTGTTGCTGCAAGTTCTTAGACATTTTCAGAAACCACTTTCCATAGGATAGAATTGGACTTGTTCATTTCTGAAAGAAAAAAAGTTTACATTGGTTCTATTCTCCCTTAAGATGCAGTAGATCATAAAGGATTATAAGCTAAATGATTGTGAATGTTTGGTGAATAGGAAGTTTAATGCCAGCAGCTAGGAGCCTGAGTTCAGTATAGTAAAGAATGAGATCATGGAATGCAATAATACAAAGCCATGTAGACTACAAGAACAGATGGCGATGAATTGAAAAATAAAGGTCGTCTCAGGTCCTTCCTCTTCCTAGTGCAAAACAGAGAAGAACTGGACTTCATATCTGAGTGAACTACATACAAAACAATTTTATGGAATCATTTTACCATCACTGCACAAGTATTTCTATATCCTACAGGACTTTAAACTGCAGATCCTCCTGAACAGCAAGACATGAGGGGAGAGAAGGACTGGATGCAGAAGAAAGGAGCCAGTCTAGTTTAAATATGTCCATGAGACTCACACCTCATAAGTCATGATGCAGCAAGTGGGGATTTACCTTTCTGAAGTTTTCTTGAGCTCCAGATGAAAATTATATGCAGAGCTAACCTGAAAAAAGTAATACTGCTCCTCCCAGCCCACTCACTCTGTCAGGAGAGGAAATCAGTGTGCTAGCACTGGATGAAGAAAGATCACTTCTGATGTCTAAATCCCATCATCAAAGAGTAGTGGGTCCCAAGAGCCATCATTTAGGAAATGCAAAGCTGTACAAAAAATTAATTAGACTAAAAGTTGTGACATGCATACACACAGCCTGCAAACTGCTCCAAGCAATGGAATGCTGTCAATTGAATAGTTGCTGGCGGCCCTTCCTCCTCCACTGTATCTGGAGACAAGCAATGTTTCAGGATTGATTCTTTCAGCCTTGTCAGCAGGACAAGAGGACCATGCACATATTTCAGTGCCATACAGAAAAAGAGTTTATCAGAAAGGAATACCCTGTGTTTTTCTTTTAACTTTTTTTTTTTTTTAAAAAAGAGCAGCCAAAAAAAAACCCACAATCCAATTAAGGATTGGTGTAATGTGTTGACGTTTCATAGAAACAAAACTGGAATGCCCAGTTCTAAGTGACCTTTGGAAATAGCCTTCCTGTTTACCCCCACATTGCTTCTTTAGAAACTGAAATTAAATGTTTTCAACAACCAGGCAGGAGACATTTTCTGGTTTCTTATTTTCTCTCCCCACTTGTTCTCAACCATTTGTGGGATTTTTTTTTATTTTTTAAATAAAGAAACAAGATCTGAGGGAAGGCCCATTTCATACCCAGTTGAGAGGATATGCTTTCAAAAGGCACGACTGCTAAAACAGAGCAAAATGACAGGTTTGTTCTAGCTGGACTTGATGATCTACCTGGCTTTTGCTATACCAAAGTCCCATGATCGCATACTTTGAAAATGCAATACAAAATAAATCATAAAGCAAGCAAAAAGTATGCATTGCATTAATCATTTCAAAGGTTGGAACCCTGTTCTGTGCCCTATTTTATTATTATTATTATTAAAATGTACCACTTAGAAGTTATTATGCAACCATGGCATAATTCTATCATAGTTTTTGAGATACACTTGCTTTTTCTAAAAGAACTATATAATTATGACCAAACGTACCTATTTTTCCTATGCCTTAATCTTTTTAATATGTGCTTCAAGAATCTAACAATGAGTAATACTTAACAATGATACTAAACTTAGATCACAAGCACAGCTAGCTCTGAAGCAATAGGAGTGCAACAGGGTTTTATAATACAAAGAAAAGTACCTTCAAGCATATTGTTTTACAGATTGTTATTGCATGGCAAATTCATTGTTAACATGCACATAAAATCTAGAGTTGGAAAAAATCTCGATTTCAATTTGCCAATTAAAAGTTTTCTCAAATAATAAATAAAAAGTAAGGATATTTATCTCATCATTTCTCTGGTAATGTAACAGCTACCAAAGCTGACTGAAAATTATCAGATTATAAGAAACACCACTTTTTGACAAAAAAAAAAAAAAAGAGCAACTTCTCTATTTAAATGTCTAAAAGACAGTTGCTTCATTTTTGGACAACTGCTACCCTTCGGTGGATTTCTTCTGTCATTAATTAGAAGGCTTAACTTCACTTTTCCTAAACAGTCCTTCATAATTTGTTTTCTAATACTCAACAAATCTGTCCAGAAATATGTTACTAGTTTGCTGGCTTTTGCTTTTACAGGCGTAAAAAGATATTGCCTACAGTTACCATTTCTTTAGGCCAAGTTTCCCTTCTTTGCACATTCAAAATTAATCCTCAGTACATTTCCATCTCCCTGTTCATGCAATGGCCTAATCTTTTGGACTTTACTTACAAAGAGAAAACTAAACAATTTTAGATTCTAGGAGTAATATGTTATGGTAACCCCTTTAACACCATTTCATTTCATGTTTTCCAAGGTCCTTTGCCCCCTTACATTTGAAAGTGCTTCCTTCCCTGCTGGCTGCCCTCTAGAAGATGGTGGTGAGTGTTCCATTGATGGTTCTGTGTTTTTCTTATCTAATTCCATCTCAAAAGAAGTACTCTCATCTTCTGTCTGTTTGCTCAGCTGCTTATCAAACGACCTATCAAGAAGCTGGGGTAAGTGATCTTCCTCAATTGATATTATTCTTTGGAGATGGGATGCTTTAGACATTCCTCCAGTGGCTCCAGCATCAGGCTCAACAGAGGGAAATCCATTCAATCCAGCAGAATTCATTCTTTTTGATGAGTTATTGAAAACATCATCTTCAAATGAACAGCTAGACAGAGAGAAAAAGTAAATAGATTACAAAAAATATACTGGGCCTAGATTCCTATTGTTTTTTTCCTAGTATAACTGAATTTAATCTCCCATGTTGTTACTACTCGCAGCAGGCACACTTATTTCAGTCTAGCGTCTACTGAAAAGTCAGTTCATCACACAAGGTGTATGTATATAGTGTGCTTAATAAGTACAAGTATCATGGAGAAAGCTAATAACTTCCAGGGGAAACGTGAACCAGAATAGAAAACATAAGTTTAGTCTCATTTCTAACCTCATGGAATAGCTACAGTAAGTTTCTCTATTGCGATTTCCTCATTCACACACACAAACATCTGTCTATTCTGGAAAAATAAAATAACCACTCAGTCCAGACACTTTCTATGTGTGATTTAATTCTCTCTTTGCAGGTAGGAGGGAGCTGGGTTTGTTTAAAAGGGAGGAGAAAAAAAAAAGGCTAAGTGGGGATTTTACAAACGCCGACGGTTAGTGAAAAAGAGTCTTCTCAGGTATGTGCAATGACTACAGATGCAAGCTGCAGTAAGCAAAATGCTGATCGGATAAGGGGAATGACATTTCCTCATGAGACTGGTGCAGCAAGGGAACAAGTTCCCCAAAAGGCTTCTGGAACTCCATCCAGATGTTCAAAACTCAACTGGATAAGGCCCTAGGCAACCTCATCTAGTTTTGGAGTTATTCCTGCTTTGAGAGGGAGGTTGGACTACAGACATCCAAAGGTCCCTTCCCATCTAAATTTTTACAGGATTTTTGGGCCATGATTGCTTTTGCCAATCACACTCCACTTCTTAGTACTGAACTTACAAAAGTTAATTTCTGCATCCTGTTTCTCCCTACGTTTCATGACCTTGGGCTTGTGGGGATATTGCCTTAGCTGTTATTTCCAAGTGACACAGCAGTCTTCTTTCTAGCTCCTTTTGCCTCAAAAGAAATATGATAGTATTTCAGTGAGATCACCCTCTTGTTCCTCTTGATTTCAAGTTCACAGTCACACAGATGAGAGTTGATTCCCCATTTTTCACTAGTTCAACTTCCCATACTTTACAACTGGACTACTTATTGGTCCCTTACAATGAGAAGGGAGGAAGCATACACTTTCAAGGACTTACTAAGGACATTGTACCATATCAGCACTGGGTAATGGGTATACTTCTGTGCTTTCCATCACCCACAACTGCAGAAGTCTCTTGCCTTTGGAGACTGGACGCTTGTTTTAGTTGAAAAATTGTCTCTTTATTTCCAAATTTCTTAGAGCACATCAATCTTAAAATAAGACACTTTAAAAGTACATGCTTTGAAAAGTCCAAATGCTTAGTAATATTGGAAGGAAATAATACTGGAAAAAATTATCCTACACCATTATATAAGCCTAATATACTTAAATAAGAATTAGGGAATAAATGAAAAAGTTCTTACCTATTAGGCAGCACATTGCCTTCTATGTATTTCCCAATGACAGACCCTGTTCTTTGCTTCCAGCTGGCTTTTCGAGCACTTGTTTTGCATTGCTGCACAAATATAGAATACTTTTACTAATTTACTCCTGCTCATTATGGTTAGCTGTCTTCATTACTTATGCTGAAATAATGCAATGAATATGACAGAAAAAATGTAGAAAAAACATCCTAGAGGCATAAATGCTTTAAAATTCTGACTGATAGACAATCAGAACATGGAAATGCCAGACCCTGCAAGAATTAACCATCTTTGCAAACAAAGTGAACCACAATAAAGCCGCAAAATGACATGAAAAATATCAATAGATCTATGGCAATTTACCCTAGCACATTCTTGTAGGGATAAGAACACAAATAACTGTAAACTAAGTGGTCTTAGTCTCCTGAAGCCAGGGTACTTCTGGAACTTCTTAGGGGATCATTCTCTGCTGCTGGATGACAAGTTAATATGATCTGCTCTTTTCCAATACTGACAGATATTCAGGTACCAATTCAGTACTCAGATGTTGTACTGTTCTGTGAATGCTTCAGATCAGCTACTCTTGACTGAATAATCACCTCAATGTAATTGTTCCATTTTTAGTTTATTTCATCCTCTCATCATTGCAACCCTAGCTTCTTATAAAATAGGTTCATCTTCCTTAAGATAGCTCCACCTTCATAATTCCAAAAATGTAGCTCTTAAAAATTGTTCAGTACATTTAAAAATTATATGCTCACATAAGAGAGAACACAATATAAATTAAGAATGGAGCAAAAAAAGGAGTAGCACAAAAGTCTATCTCCTTCACAGCCTTTTGATACCCATATTTCAAGGCTGTTTTTATATGTATTTGTTCAACACTGGGATTGAAAATTATAGCGTTTACCTGTAAAAATATGTCACGTTCGTCTTTGAGATGTTTGTTCCTCTCCCTGCAAAGAGGGAACACAAAAACACTGAGGCCAAGTATATAAAACTTCTGGATTTTCTACTCAACATCAACAGACAGATTGAACAGCTGACTGTGTAAAAAGCAAGAAAAATGCACTTTAATTTGGCATATCTCCACCCTTAATCATGCTCTATTTATATTCGTACCACAGTCAGTTCCCTGTCTGGGCTACTGAGTCTTCGGTGGGGCTATGCCAATCAAAGCCAGCTGGCATCTGGACCTCATTCTGTACTTTATCAAAACAAATGCTTTAATACATCAAAATCAGTTCTAGTCAATATGCTTTTACTTACTCTCAATTAGAATATTTAAAGATTTTCACAGCATACATGACTTCTTAATGAGGAGAGGGTGTAATGAACACCACCTCTGTTCATCTGGTGAGATCTCTGAAGGTCAGTTACATCCCTCTGAGAGTTATAGTTGTGTCTGCCTGGGATGAAACTTTCTCCACAGCAGGCCATATACTGCTGAGCTTTGCACTTGTAGCCAGAACAGCACTGGTAGTGCACCTATATTTTGTCTATTGCTGAACTATGCTGGCACAGCATGAAGGCTGTCTCTCCAACTCCTCCCAACGCACAAAAGCCAGTAGGCTCAGGATGGGCAAGAGGTGGAGAGGGGACATAGCCAGGACAGCTGGCCTAAACTGACAAAAGGTAGATTTTGTATGGCGTCATGTTTAGTAATAAAAGCTGGAGAAGGGGAAGCAGAATCTGGGGTTCTAGTTATGAAAGTGCTTGTCTTCCCGAGCAACTGCTGTGCATACTGAGGCCCTGCTTCTCAAAACATGGGTGAATATCACTTGCTGATGGGAAGTAGAGAAAAATTTTCTTCTTTTGCTTCTGCATGGCCTTCACTTTCTCTTTTCCTGTCATTAAACTACTCTTATCTCAATCCATCGGCTTTTCTTTTGTTCATCATATTTTCTCTCCATGTTCTTCTAAGAGGGGGAGTGAGAGAGCGGTTTGGTGGAGCTTAGCTGCCCATAAGCTTTTTAATCATCACACAGCCATGGAAAAGTCCTTCTAAAAGAACATCCAGCTTCATTCATTATGCAGAAGAGATGAAAACATCAAGAAATGTAGACTCCAGGCATTCAGCCAGCTCTGATGAAATCTGACAATACACCTGCTCAGTACATCACTCTTTGTCTCCATCTATTGCTGGCCTGGCCAGAGAAGAGACCGAGGTGCCATTGCAGCCTTGGTGAACTGATAGAATGTTTCTGTCTATTGCCCCTTTACTAGTAACAGGCAACACCATCCCACACGGAGCAGCCTACAGGAAACAGGCTGAAAATTCCTCAAACTTTAGCATGGGAGCGTTTTAGGTAAATTTTAAATCAGAGCTCCTGAACTAAATGTAGTGAATGAAGGCCTACAGGCAAGTACAATCTACAGACAGTGAACAAACAAAACTAAAATTGCTGCTTATTAAAAAAAGGGTTACAATTGTCTGAACACAACTCCAAACTCTGAAGTCTTTCAATACACAAATGTTACAGAGAAAATTAGCTGGCTATATTTTTATGTAATTTTACAGATAAACATATTTGGTAAGAGTCTTCATTTTGGCAGTATTTCCATCACTTTAGAAATAACAGAGATTTTTATCAAGCTTCAAGTCTCCAGTGGCGAGGCTCCTGCCACAAAGCCAGCTTAGAACAGTTCATACTCTTGTTTCGTTTTACATTTTACTTATGGAAGGAGCTTGTCCCAGTTACCAAATTGCCAAAACAAAGAACGTCTCTCACATTTACTGTCTTCTACTGCCCTAAGAATAGGGCTTAAAAGCTAGATTGCCTTTTGTACCCATCTTACTACCTTTTGTTTCATTATCTTATGGTGAGATGACCTTGGCTGGTTGCCGGCTGCCCACCTAGGCAGTCTCTCACGCTCCTTCCTCAACAGGACAGGAGGAGGAGAGAATATGATGGAAAAGCTCATGGGTAGAGATAAAGGCAGGCAGAGCACTTACCAATTACTGTCACAGGCAAAAGAGACTCAACTTTGGGAAAACTATTCAAATTTATTACCACTTAAAAATAGAGTAGGATGGTAAGAAATGAAGAAAAAAATAAAAACACAGTCCCACACTCCCCCTTCTTCTCAGGTTGAAACTCACACCTCCATTCAAGACTCTTCTACTTCTTCCCAAGCACTTCACAGGGAATGACAGCAGGATAATGCGGTCAATCCACACCAGTTCCTCTCTGCTGCTCCTTCCTCCTCACACTTTTCCCTTGCAAGGTGGGGTCCCTCTCACAAGCTAGTCCTTCACAAACTCCTCCACTGTGGGTCCTGTCTATGGGCTACGGTCCTTCAAGAAAAGATTGCTCCAGCATGGGTTCTCCATCAGCTGCAGTTCCTGCTGGAAAATCTGCTCCTGCATGGGGCTCCTCTCCATTAGTCACTGATTCTGCAAGCAGCCTGCTCCTGTATAGGCTCTACATGGACTGTAGGGGAATCTCTGTTCTGAGGCCTGGAGCACTTCCTCCCCCTCTTTCTTCACTGACATTTTGTCTGCAGGATTGTTTCTCACACATATTTTTTCTCATTCCTCTCTCTACTGCTGCACAGTGTTTTGTGCCCTTTATTAAACATGCTTTCCAAGGGGTACCATCAGCTTGGCTACAGGGCTCAGCTGTGTCCTGCAGTAGGTCCACTAGAACTGGCTAAAAACAGCTGTGTCCATCAAAGGGAAGCCCCTGGCCTATTCTTACAGAGGCCACTCTGTAGATCCCATTGAGACACATAAACTGAATACATAACCTACTATCATTTCATCCCTTAATGTACATCTTTAGAATGATGTAAGAAGTTCTTGAAAGTAAGGTTTGCATTACCTTAAGAAATCCAGCTGTTTCAGAAGTCCTGACTTCTCCCTCTGTAAGGTTTCTGTCACACGGTATACTTCTCTGTAATGTAAAGAAATGTAGAAAATTTTTCTAACCATGGTAGCAAAATGGCTAAAAACAGCCATTGCTTCCCTCTAGGAGTATCCACATTTCAGACTTCAGCTTCTCCAAACCTGTAGACTTTTTTCTGTATGACTGGTTACTAATTTAAGAAAAGAAGTTTATTTAGCATAAGGCACACAGAATCACAGCTGCTTAAGTTAGCAAAGGTAGAAGTAGGGGTTCTTTTTAAAAAAGATAGAGGGTTTATAATTTCTTCATCCAAGGACCTTAATATATGTTGATACTGACACATCATTCAGAGAAGACCTACAGCTGAAATCCTTCTCATTCATGGCCACTGAAGACCATGCAACATTTTACATTTTATCCAAAATTAGAGTTTATCTTCCTGCTGGGACCACAGGTCATGCTCACGTCTCCAATCCCTAAAAGTTATTTTCAGTTCATGACTTAAATAGTTGTACAACCTTAAACATTGAATGCAGAATATCAGATATTTGTACTATATTTACACCATTTGCTTTAACTTCATGCAACGGTGTCTGGCCTTAAATGTATTCTGCTGTTCTGTGAAGTTCTTCCTGTGTGCAGTCTGAATATTACACCTGCTTCAACAACTCAGGTCTTACCAGACTGATACAGATGTTTAAAACAACACTGTGGGTACAGTTGAGTAGGGCTGAGATCTGGTTCCATAAACTACTATTGAGTCCAAAGTACTTTGCAAATGTTGTAGTAGTATTCAGCAGTCTGACCACTGGGCTGATTTCCTCTGTAGTTTTAAAACCAGATCATTCCATAGTCTTTGCTCTGGATCTGAAAATAGAGGCCTCAAAGAGGAAACAAACCGCCTTGAGGAGGAATATTTCTACTGCCTACTTCCAAATCACACATTAAATATGCAAACCTAAAAATAGGCTTCTAAACACAGTGCCAGTTTTTAAACAATCATTTGTCAACAACGTTCATCATTTATACCTTCAAGAAAAAATAAATTAGTGATAACTAACTAGAGTTTGGCACAATACTTAACAGAAAAAGAATATGACATTTGAAATATGCCAAATAGCCACAACTCTGAGTTACATAGTTAACTGATGAAATTTATTTCTTCTAGCAAGATATGCACACCACTGTACGTCATCCATATGCTCTCCACTGTCAACAAGAGAGTTTTACAGATCCCTGATCATTTTTGAAAAAACATTTTCTATTAGAAGGCCTCCAATGAACCCTTCTGCAAATTATAACTTCAATGTAATGTAATTTCCCCTTATGCAGAAGGCTGGAACAAGACAGGTTGATCTGTCACTTAAAGGCCATTTTTACCCTTCAAAATATGAATCATAAATATTTCTTCTTGAGAAATATTTTTACATTCAGCATCTGAGATCCAAAACATTTCAACAGAAAGATGGTTCTGGATCACCACAAAGCCTTGTGTGAGCTTTAATTTAGCAGCATAAGCTGCCTTTTATCTTGCTGGCCAAGCTCCTTGGTCAAAAATGATGTACTAGACTGGCTTTTGATGGACAGAAGAAGTACATCCTAGTTGTCTCATAGTCACAATATGTTTGGAGAAGTGAACTTCAGATGGATAGAGCTTTGAGGAGCATGGATTAATGTGCCACAACTAATTTTAATTTCACTGGTATTTCAAAACTAAAACATACTTTTAAAACTAGTTTAGATGATTTTTTTTTTAATTATTCTTAGCAACCTCAAAAAATGGGGGAATGAGGAGAACATTCACATTTTGAAGAAGCAACAAAAGATTCTGCAGAAGCCAGCATGCTACAACAAACAACATGTTGAGTTACATGGGGAAATATGACTAGAACTGGCTTTGTTGATGGTTTCTGCTTATAACACGAGTTCAAATCACAACACTGAGCACCCTGAGAAGGAAACTCACCGGCATGCCAAGCAAAAGCACTAGAACCACAGCAGTTGATGACTTACATTTCCTTTTCCTCGTGTAGCCTTGATGCTTCCTCCTGAAGAACCTGTAACTGTTGTTGAGCCAAGTGCAGATCATGAGAAGTTCTCACTAGGTCATCCAGCAGCTCCTGGTTAGTCAGCTTCAGCTTGGTGTTCTCTACTTTGGTTTCTTGTTTGCCACTGAGAAGTTCTGTACATTGTTGCTCCAACTGGGGTGGAAGAAAAGAGAAGAGAAAGTATTATAACTGACTGAGGCACTTTGGCTTTTCAATTCAAGTCTTAGAAGTTAGCTGAATAGGGAAGCTATTTCTGTCAAAACCAACATGTGAATGTAGTACATGTGGTGCTCTCCATAGAGACATAGTTATGCCATACTAAAACAAAACCATTCTACTCTATCCTTGAACTTCATCCATTTCAAAAATGCACCAGATCAAACTGCAAAAAGGTGTAATTAGCTGCTTATCAGAGCTGCAAATCCCTCCCCACCCCCTATTTATTTTAGGTGCAAATGAACAATGAAGCATTTATACAGTATTATACAGTTGGGGGTTGTTTTGTTCTTTATGCCTTTCTTAACAATCCTATCATTTGATTTGCGTTTTTGAATGCTTCTGAATGCTGATGTGTTCTTATGGACCTCTCACTCAGATTTCCAAGATTGAACTCCCATCAGCACAGAATTCATCATTTTAAGTGAGAAGCAAAGTAACTCTCCTGCACTTTCCTTGGCTCCCACCTACCTTCTTTACCTAATACAAGTCTCATTACCCTAGATGCTATGCTGGACATGCTCTGTCTCCAGTGCTTCCTTCTGTGTCACACATCTCTTTGGGAACACTAATGAGAATACCTTGTGCTGTGTCTAAGCTACGCAGTATGGGAGCAAGCTGACAATTCAAGATCATGGTAGCCAGCAAAAAGGCCTAGGGAAAGGAACCTTGGCCTCCAGAAGACCAGTCAGTATGGAATCAGATCAGTATTTCAGTCATGTCAGGCAGATGACCCTCAAAGGGAGCCTCCCTCTGGCTAAGTCAGCAGAAACAACACTGAATTCATCTGTAAGTTTCCTTTCACATTTTTGATAATCATTTCCACCACAGGAATAATTTAATTATATCGGGAGATTAAAAAAAAAAAAAAAAAAAAGAGAGAGAGATTTATTAATGTAGTTTGAAAAAAAAAAGTATATTCTCAAGAGGTTCTTTCATATAATCAGGCGTGGCAATTTTAAGTAAACCATGCTACCATTACCATTACTACCATTTAATTGTCAAAGTATATTTCCATGCAAGAGGAGGAGGTGAAAGTGACACAGTGCTTTCTGTATTAGGCAAACATTAGACAGGCAGAAGCTAACCTAGCACACATTGATATCTAGATGAATGAAGAGTAATATCAGAAAATGGTGGGGTTATAGTATTACAAAAGCAGATCTGAGGAAGGATGAGAGTCCACTTCAGAGGTGATTATTAGGAATTAGAAAAATACATGTAAAAAACACTGTCTATAACACTGAGTTAAGCATTCAGAGTAGGCAACTATAACAGAAAATAATCAAATAGTGATCATACAATAAGAAGTAGAGAATTCCATTTGTACAACATAGACTCCCTTTCCATAAAAATGTAATTTTTATAGTAATAGGAAGATCCTGTCCTTCCAAAGCACTTTTGCTGAGACTTAAGCAAATTCATAAGGGTGCAGAGGACATTATAAATAACAGAAATTACAAATAAAATTTACAAACTGTAATACTATCAATAATAATGCAATATATAGAAAAAAGAAACCATAAAATTAGATTAATAATAATAAAGAAAATAACACAGAATTGTTTTGTTTTCCAAGATATATAAGGTATATATAAGACAAAACTTTTTGATGTTTCATCCAGTGTTATGTGATTAGACCAGGCTTAAAACTGAGAAACTGAGTGTAAACATTTGAAGAGTTTCTGTGTTTTTATACCAATTAAGAACACAAACATATTAGACAACCACAGGAAAAGGCTTTTACAGAACTGCTGGTTGATAATTGAGCTTTAAACATTAAAAAAAAAAAAAAGGAGAATATTAAAATCATTACAAAATTACAATAAATATTTTCTTACAGTTTTTCAGTTAGCTTCAGACTGAAAATGCCTGATCTGTCCCCACATACATCTTCAAAGGACAGGTTATTCTGCTCTAGTGCTGCAATGTGGCAAATGTTTAAATGTTTGCTCATTTAAATTCCAGTGCTACCTCCTTTTCCCTTTTCTAATTTACTGACCTTGAAGGGGTTGAAGGGACTTTACAGCAAGTTTACACATGAAGAAATAGTCTGCTTTCCCAAGCAGGCCATGCATTTTAAGAAATAAAACACAACATGCTTTTAATAGGGGAACTTGACAAGCTGTTGTCATACAAGAGAACTAATGACAAGAACAGTGGGCTTGATTCTGTTTTCTTAAACACATCAACAAGCAGGCATGCCAGTGGCATTCAAGAAGATGCACTGCTGTAACTATTAGAGAGAGGTGTATCAGGCCCATTTGTTTAGAAGAGAGCATTTCAAGTGTGTAGTGCTGAATCCTCCCAAACAAGCAAGGAAACAGCTGGTACAAACTTTGAGTAAAGATACAAGATATAAGAGCCTATTCCTGAGCTGTCTGGGCATTAGCACATCGCAGGCAGATGAATCATGTTACATTTCATAAAACTAACCTAGTACCTGAGGAGAATACCTGGACCATTTTTTTTCCATTTTATTATATAAAAGGAAAACTGCTCTGCATATATAGGGTAACATTTTCCTAAGCATACACATAGAAATCTAGCTGTCATAACTCCATTTTTTAAATGCACTCAGGTAGCTACACTCATGACACAAAAGCAACAGAGGGTCACAGTTAGACAGAATCACATCACACCAGCTTATGTTTTTGGTACCTAAAATGGCACCTAAAGAAAAATCATATTAATAAATTAAAAAAAAATCATCTTTAAAAAAAAAAAAGATAAAAATTGAGGAAATCTGTTAATACCCTTTTCTGGTTTTGAACCAATTGTTCCAGTTCTTGTTCTTTCGACAAGAGCTTGCACTCCAGCTCTTGACTGTAGGACTGAAACCTCTCTGTGTCCTGCAAAATTCAAAGAGGAAACAAATTAATAGAACCGCACAATTTCATCAGCAGGAAGAAACATAAGGAATCAGCTGTGAAAATAATAGAAAAGCTTTTAGCAGTGAACATGACTAGCTACTGATATAACTCAATTTAAGGATGGTATCATACATAAAACTAGACTCTGAGCTTCTGCAAAGTGGTGGTGTTCAACAACTTTAATGTCTGCAGTTACTAGAGCAAGTGCTGACTGCACATGAATAGGCCTCAAGCCACTACAAAGTGGAAGCAGAACTCTTCTGTCTTTCTTGGACACTCAGAGCATATATCCATGAGACTTAGGAGCTTAGCCAACCTAAACCAATGAAGTTACAATATAGGTTCCCATCTCCAACAACACTTCTTCCTCTCCCACAGTAACATTCATGCTCATTCCTTACAACAGTGAGCTGTTTCAGGGAGCTAACCAAACAGGAGATTTAAAAACAAACAAAGAAACAAACAGAAGTGAGTAGCTTTCTATATTTTTGGTTTCCTGAACCAGACAACTGCTGATACAGGAGAGCGATGAAGGGATGAGAATAGAACCAACAGATACAGAACCAAGATGGACCTATTTAAATTGTTATGGAGCCATACTGTAGGTCAAATACAAGGTATCAGGACTGATACAGGAGATAAAGGCTATTGCTGCACAGCAACACAGGTTGAAGTAAAAGAAACATTAACTGCTACCTTTAAAATCTATCACTAACAACAATTTCTTTTGCCAATATTCCACTGATATAAGCAAGTGATCTGGGACTCAAGCGCTGCAACACATTTAGCAATTATATGAATCTGTCAACTGTTTTGCTATCTAATCATCTTGCAATCACTGTCAACTCCAAGTGCCAATCAGGATTACTCCTTCAGACACTTCTTAGCTGAGACAAATTATCAGGCCACCCCTGAGTAAAATGGGGTCCTAGGCAGTTCATATTAGCTCAGAATCTATCCTATTCTTCTACAGCATGCTTCTACTCCCTAAACTCCTCAGGAAGATGCCTCCAAATAAAAATTCCCACAAGAAGACAGTAAGCACAAGAGTGGTTCCAACATGCTGCTTTATTTTGCCCTTTAGCAGTACATATAAAAGGGTAATCAAATGCATGTAACTGGCTTCTTATGTGGAAGAATATATATACAAGTGAAAAAGACAGACTAACAGATCTTTATACAGATTTCAGTCAGCAGGGTACTAAGTATCTTAAATAGCTACAATTTGTGCTTATTTGTTATCCTAACAATTTCTTTAAACGTATTCTTCAAGAGATATTCTATATTCAAGCCATAATAATTCCCTTTTTAAATGGCATCAATGCATCTCTCCTGGCAGTAGAGTCTTTGTGAGACTTTGCATTAGAGAAATAACTTAACAATCAGATCTCCCCACATTAGTCATGTCAAAAAACAATACTTCTTGAGTGTCATACTGATACCAAGTCAGAAGAACATATAGTTCTCTCCCTTACAGAATAATAGAACCAAATTTGAAATATTTCACTATATAAGGAAGACTAGAAACTTTGTATGTCTAATGCTACCTTACTCTCTAAAGAATCAGTCTTATCTGTAGACCATACAGAATTGTATCCCAAGACAGGGGAAAGGGGGGCAAGATAACCTAGGCCTGAAAGACGTGCTTGTAAAAAACAGGTGAGGAATTCATGGTGTGCACATGTCTTTTGAAATCACTTAGTTTAGTATGCATGTCTAAGTTGGAACAACAAGATAAGAAAGAACAAGATGGTCTGAGCATATGCAACAACTAGGTTCAAGCAGCAAACATAGTGAGGAAGACTACTGACAACCACCAAAGATCACCAGTGCAAACAAATGTGCATGTCTCAGGAACATTTACATATTTTTACAAATTATGGGAAATAGTATGAATATGTTGATTATTCCTCTGACATCTAATTAATATGCATGTTCTAACTGTATATAACCCCTGTAACTTGGACGATTCAGCACGCACACGAGATGGAGCGATCTCCTGTGCGTCCAGTGCCACAATCAAAGAATGCCTGCTTTCTAAAACTCCAAACTGAGTATTAGAGAGTTTCTTTGACCGACTTTTACAGTATCTGGACAACCACTAGTGTGAAAGCTGACTAAGCCACTAGCGTGAACGTTGACTAAACTGTAAATAGCTTCAGTGGGAAGCTTTAATGGAACAGCTTGAAATAAACGGCTTTGCCTCAAAAATACAACTAATTAGGAGATCCAACAATCATTGCTTACAGAAAGAGTCTTTTTTTTTTTGGTTTGGTGGTGGTTTTTTTTGGGGGTGGGGTTGGGGGGTTGTTGGTTTTTATGTTTTAGAATTTTCAATACAACTTCAGTTATGGGGTGTTAATAGGGTATAAACCAATTCTTCCACCAGCAGGCTAAGTTGCAAATACTTGTTATTCTTCAATTGATATGCAAACTTTATATAAAGGTTTCATCTCATCCACCACTGAAAACTGCTCTCAACTTGGAATGTAAAAACTGAAGTTTATGAATCATGTTCTTGCCTTTGAGGCAAATAAAGACTTAGAAGACTTAGAAGATACTTTAGACAACTGATTAAGACACCTTTAGCTCTAACACAGTTTATGTCAGGGGAAAAAAAAACGAAAAAAAAAAAACCACTTTATACATTTGGACCACGAAAGGATTTCTATAGATATCATGTCTGATTGAGAATTGAGGTGATCTTTGCTGAATATCCACTAGTCTGGGCAACATTTTGAGTACCATAGGTTATATGAAAACATATATTGTTTTCATTGACACAAGTGCTTTCAAAAAAACAAAAAGGCATGAAACACTGGCTTACGATTGGTTGTCCCAGAGCTGCTGTGGAATCTTCATCGTTGGCATACTCGAAACTCAACTGGACAAGGCCCTGAGCAACCTGATCTAGTGTGAAAGTTAAGAGCAGCAGAGGTGCCCACCCAAATGATTCTTAGGTGACTGTTTCCTGCAGCGTATTGGAACTTCTTGTTAGTTTCCTTGTTCGAAGGGGGTGGGGAGAGGCGGGGAAGAAAAATCAAAAGAACAGATTATTAAAAGCAATAGGTGAGATTTAAAGTAGACTTTTCAGAAGAAAAGGGAATTCGATGTTAAGTGTTCTGGAGGAATTATGGCAGTGACAAAAGAATCTGACATAAGATTATCATGCAAACAGGTGTACTGGTTTCAGAAATTACCATTACTTGAATAGCTGTTGTTGCAGTTCAGTGAGAACTTATCCCCTCCACAAAAGCAGAGCTTGCAGAACTCAACAAGATTAGTGCTGCTGTGAACAACCTCAGAAAACATTTTTGCTAACTGTATCCAGCAGTTGGATCTGTAGAAGCATCGATAATACAATGAAGCAGTAGTTCCATTGACTTTCAAAAGAAAATCAGCTGCTACTGTATGCCAACCACTGAGCACAGTACACTGATGTTCCATTCATCAAAGTCATTCAGTTGGAAGCTGTGGAGCCTGGATCAGATCAAAAGCATCAGTAAGGCAAATGCTGTTTTTTATAACTCTGTTGTGAAACACATTTTGTGGGCTCTTATTCCACGCCCAGAATGAGTATTAAACCACTGGAAATAGGAGCAGAATTCAGGCCAAAGTAACAATAGACACTCACTTTCAAGAGAAACTCCTCTTTCTCCTTTTTGATTTGCTGTTCCATTTCTTCATAGAGATTTTGAATTTCTTCATCAAAAGCTGCAGTTTTTCTAACAAGAGATAAAAGTATACCGAATGTATGTAGCATTACTTTTACTTTTTACTTTTATTTTTTTTTACTTTTGTAGCATTACTTCAGGTTACGTCTCACAACTACCAAATAAGCCCTACACATTTTTGCCTTAACATAAGTCCCCAGAGAATGTACTGAGGGTAAGAATACAGTGTGGTGTTCATGTGCAGGAAAGATCACAGATCTAAAAAAAATAACCATCAATCAAACAAACAACAACAGCAACGACCAAAATCATGGGGGAAAAAAAGCTTCAACAGCTCAAAGGTTACATAAAATAAAAAAGCTACACAAAAAAACTACATAAAGCTACACATCTGATGTTTCCATATAAAGCAGCTGTTCATTATGCAGTTTTAATGACTACTGAATCTTAGATTTAAGGAATAGAACTCCCTAGTGACACTAATAACAATACCGGAGTCTAAGTTTGCCAGTTAAAAGCGTTTCCAATGCAACATCACTTTTTACTGTAGGACTGCGTTGTTCACCATTCAAGAGCATTAAATGAGGTACTTCTATCATGACTAAGAAGTTTTGGCTAGAATGGACTTCCTGAAAGTCCTTTTTGAAAGATGCCTTACTTCCTTTCTAAGAGCTTTGCAGAAACAATTTTTAAAGCTCAGCTAAAGAACAGACATAAGTATGCTATGCAAATATGTATCTGACAGTAGGAAAAAGGAAGGAAGGACAGAGCTCACTTTTCACCATATAATATTACAATCTCACTGCAGTTTGATAGATGAAGAATTACATCAAGTAGATGCTTCAGTTTGGACCAAAAGAATTAAATAAATAACTACTGAAAGGGCTGTTCCTTTGTTCTGTTGCTATGCTATGCTATGTTATTTTCATTAATCCAGAAACTGAAAACCATAAATCACTTTGCATCAAATTCAGGGCACACCCAAGAGTGATTTTTAATAGAGACTAATAGGATCTTTATATGACATTACTACATAGTTTCCCCTTATCCCTCTTGCTAGAGGTGTTCCTTCAGCAATCTGGAAAATGCATCCATTACAAATAAAGAAAAGAGCCTTCTAGGGCATTCACATTAACAAGAGCAATACAAAGAATATACAGTAGGAAAAAAAATAAAACATTAATTTTGTACTTTGGGGAACCTACTATACTTTTTGTACCTAACGCTTTACAAAGTCTGTATTTTCAATTATAAAAAGCTTGACTCACTTCTCACATAAAGCTGAAAAAATTCAAAGCAAACTGGAAAAAACTTACCTAGGCTAAAAGAAGTGAGAAACTTCATAAACAAGTCTTTCTTTCCCCCTTTCAAATATCACAACACTTGACATTGCCAGCTTGCAATTTTTAGTAACAGATAGAAATGAGGGTGGAAGGTGTTTTCTCAGGATTTACAGCAGCAATAAATGTATATTAACCCATACCAATTTGAAAAAAGAAAAAGAGAAAATTTGCTGTCATCTACATTTGTGTAAACTCAGACTAGATGAGAAAAGCAGCCCGGATGATGGCCTCTTCATGTGACTGCAATGCTTCAAACAGGGAGTGCTGGAAAATCCAGACAATTTATTGTTTTACTTCCCTGTTCTGATCATGTTCTGATCTCAAATTTTATTTTCTTTAAAATAAGAAAATGCCTCATAATAGCATTTTTCAATGACATAAAATTACACATATTCATAAAAGTTATTTAGAAAGGTATGGTAGACATGCTAAGATCATAATTTAAAAGATCGTATTCATGCAATCACTTTGATCAGAACTAGATTGACTATGTAATGAAAAACCCTGTAACTTTGCACAGGCAGAACATACTGCTTAGAAGTCAGTATGTCCATGACAGCAATAAATACTTTCTTTGCTTCTGTGTGACAGGGAGAATAACTTTAGTCCCATATTAATAAACTGCTGAAATCCTCTCGTGTTTTGAAGCATAGTTTTTGGCAGCACCATGAAAACCGAAGTCACAAAAGTATTTAGGAACAAGATGTTTTTATTTATGAGAAGGCAAGGATAGAGAAAGGGACAAAGGTGGATATGAAAAAGGAAAGTAGGGTGGATAAATGGCTAAGTCAAGAGTAAGCAATATGATGGTCATTATACTTATCTGGACAAGCCCTGTGTCTGTTTATCATAGACTATCCTATCATCTTATTACATCCCATTTCTAAATATTCTCTGTGGAAACTCAACATCTATTCCATGTAGGCGTTAATCATTAGCACACCTAAAGCTAAACTAACCAGAAAGAAGGAGGAGATCTGCATCTGGAAAGACTCAAGGTCTGAGCTGATGACTGGAGGTACAGGGACTAGGGTCCTGACATGGGCATTAGATGGACATGAAAAGCCCTTTGCTTCAAGGATCTGTGGTTGTTACAATGATTGTAATCATGAGTGAGCAAATTAACACGTTGTGGTAGCAAACATCAGTCAACGCGAACAGGGCAGTGAGCAGAAGGAGACTCACATCTGGAAAGATCCAAGGGCTGAGCAATGGGTAAGGGGCCCAGGATGCAGGCATGGACATTAGGTGGACCTAAGGATCGTGCTACTATTAAAAGGATATGTGGATGCAGGCTTGTTTCTGAATAAAATCAGTGTGGGGGAGGGCAGCATGTGTGTATATTGTCACTAGGAAAATTTACTCCTGATCGGGAGGGGAGAAACATCCTTCATGTTTATGTGAATGCTGCTTGTGTTTACGGGGGTGCCAGTAGAGGCACTGCTCTCCAATCAGTATTAGTCTGTGTAACCCCCATGTGTGTATCTGCACATGTGTTTATTGAGGACATATATACTCAGCCTCACTACCGGCTGGACCTACAAATGGGAACAGCAGCAGTGTACTTTATCTACTTGACCAGAACAGGGTAAATAACCTGGGTCTCTTAGATTCAGGTCCCCATAACATGAATAGAAATATGCACGTGTGAAAGCTCCAGAAGAAAAGACAAAATCCAAGGAAAGAAGAATGGCATATGTTGATAGCATAGATTGGCAGTGCGTAAAGATCCCAGTACATGCACGTGAAGGTTCTCAGAAAACCCAGCTCAGAAAAAAAGAAATAAGTCTAAGACAAAAGCACAGCCTACATCTAGGAGAGAAGACAAAAGGCTGAGAGTAAACTGCAGTATTGCTTAATGACACACAGAGCTGAGGCAGGTAGGAAAAATGAAAGTCCATATTCATTCTCAACTTCCAAAGGGTGCTTATTGTCACCAAGCACAACACAAGAGAGATGATGAGACCTCAATAACCAGCATCTCTTATCTTCTGTGTCCCCATAGTAAATCCTGACCATTCTATGCAGACTTTGTGCTTAGAAATATGTGGGTATAAAAAAAAAATCCCCTTCTGTATGGTCTTATCTTGAGCTTTGCTCTTATTTGTGCTTTTTTTTTTCTTTCCCCCAAGAGAGGTTATTCATACCCACTGTTATCTAAGACAGCACTACTACTGTGACAGATCTGACTCCTTCCAGCTATTCATTACAAACAAAGCAAGGATTTATGTGCTGACATCAGAGGTGTTATCAGGAGCAATAGGAAGAAGAAATTAATGCAAAACTGTTTTTACTACAAAGACATAAAGATCCAATGCATTTTTAAGGTAGAGATTTCATGTAAGTCAGAAAAGTCATGTGATGCTAATGCTCCATGCACTGCACCTCTGTGATGGTTGCTGCTACTAGATAGAAATATTGATTTATTCAGCTCCCAAACAAACACAGACAAGATTCTAGAAAACAAAAACAAACAAAAAAAGAAACAAAAACTACCACATTTGATCATTAATAATCTGTAGGCTAAGACAGACAACACAACTCTCACTATGCTGTTTCCAACAGACAAGGTGTCTCATGGCTTAAAAATCACGCTTGAAAATTCTGCAATCAATATCAACTAGTTTGTCTTCAATGGCCATGTGTTTTTCCTTTTTCTTCCTTCAGAAGCCTTGTCACATTCTCAATATAACAAAAAGAGTGATGAAATTTTCAACAAGTATATTTGCCTGTATTGCTCAATGCTTATAAATATATTATGTTCTAATACCGCTAATATACAAATGTTGGACAACTTTATCTCAACATATTTTTCAAACAATGATATTGTGAATGAAAAAAGATACTGTGTACAATATCTGCTGGTCTGAAGATTGCTCTCTCTATGAATCTAAAATATTATTGCACTGAAATTTAACAGAGCAGACAGAAAAGCTACTGGAAGCACAGCCTATACTGCTCTGGTTCATACCATATCCCACAAAAGTATTAAAACAATTCAGAAAGTGTAAGAGCTTCCAGATCTTTCTAGAACAGGAAAAGAAAAGCTAATTTCAGATAGTTCTGCAGTATGTATAATTTTACTCTTCACAACTAATAAAACTTCATGTTACAGGATCTCTTGTGATTATAGCACTCAGTTCTCCTCTGAAATACTTCACTTATTTCAAAGGCTTAAATGTAGGTAGGCTAGATGTAATACTACACAAACTGACCAAGAAAGAAAAGCACTAACTTTTTTAGAGCCCATTCCAACTCATTCTTTTCATTATCTGCATCCTGGAGCTGGGAAAAAATTCTGGCCAGGAACTCTTCAAAACTGGAAAGTAAGTGAGATTCATCTTTTCTCAGCTGCAACCAAAGCTGCTTCACATCACTTTCACTGAAACAAAAGATTATAAAAGACTGCTATAAGAGAACATTCCTCAGTCTACAGTAAATGTTTGCCGCGTCCTAGTAACAGAATGTCGGCTTCAAGGCATTACTAGTCAGAACACAAGGCTAATTAAAAACAAGGGCTGTTTAAACAGACTCAGATTGAAAAAGGATGAGGTAGGTGGGTAATGATAGCAATCACTTTTATTCTAAAATATTGATCATAACATCAGGTCATGCATGACTGCAAGGAATCACAGAAATTGCTTGTTTGTTGGGTGCCTTGTTAGACACTTCATCTAACCAGAAATGGAGAAGAAAGGAGATAAATATCTCATCTGTCTCCTGTGATTAGTACCATCCTATCACTTTTATTAGAAGCAGAGAATTTTCCACCAATCCAGTAGGCAAGGGACAGTGGAAAAGCTAATCAAAAACATTTAGGCAAGGGACAGTGGAAAAGCTAATCAAAAACATTTTCTCATGACAAATGAATGAAACTCAGGCTCCTAAGTTACTAAGGTACTATAAATTGCATTTGTAGTGTCTTCTTTCATTTTTACTTCATTTTAATTCCATGGTAGGTCTGCTAAAAAAAAAATAATAAAAATAAAAATAAAATCAGAACACATCTTAAAAATTTTGAATGAAAGATTTTCAAAAAAATGTTTTCCTTCTGTAACCATTCTGGAGGGGGGGTGGGGGGGGAAGAATGTTCTACTGTGAATGATACATTTTTTTAAACACTTTGCTGAAATTTCCCTGAATAACTTCTTTTGATTGTTTCTTCCTGACTAGTTCTCTTCCACATGCACAGTTAGGCTGAACCTAGACAGCTATGAGTGCTATATTTAAAGGACAAAATGAGGATGAGCATAGAAAAAGTACATAACAATCTCTTCATATTGAAAGCCTTTCAGGATGACTGCCAATCAGCTCTTTCCTATAACAGGCAGTCAAGTGAACAAAAGCACTGATAAGCATTTCTATTTCATGATAAGGATCACTGATACATCTCTTAGACATTTTTATTATCTGTCCAGATTCTCTCCAATTTTTGTCCCTGTGCTTTCTTTGATATAGTACATTGATTGTGATTAACCAATGAACATCAGACCAATGCACAAGAAATTCTTTCGGCAGTGGATGTTTTTGGATTCTTTGTTTCAGAGGACATCATCCTGGTCCTGGAAGAGGTAAGTGTCATCATAACAATCACAATATGCAAATAAATGCAGAGCAGAGCAAACATTCTTGCTTATGGTTAACTGGTGCACTTTAAACACATTCCTTATCAAAACAACAACAACAAAAAAAGTCACCATTCACTGTTTTTTTTTTGAAATCAGTAGCACCTGTGAATTCTCAAACAACACACTAGTAATTATCTATTTTCAAAATCCATGGTATGTCGGTATAGTTTTCACATGGAACAGACATGTTTCACATGACTGCAATGCAATAGCTTTGCTCTTGGAAATTTTGGGCTGAATTTCATTTTATCCTTTCTAATGGCTAAGAAAAATAATTTTTAAAGAGTCACCATGTTAATGAAAGGCCTTATTTCTCATCATTCCTCTTGAGTTCCATTAAAGTCAAACCACAGAGTTGAATCATAAAAGATTGTGTAATCTATTACTATTGCTGGGAAAACTCACTCCTCCAAGACCTTTTTTGCTCCAAGACGATCCATCAGATTTGAGAACTGGAATTCCTCATCATCATCATCTCTCACAGTCTCTTCACTTTTAGGTAGGCAGGCTGTTTCAGCTTCTGATTGTTGCATTTCTTTATTTAAAGCAATCTGCCCCAAAAGAAACTGGCCTAAGATTTAAAAATTGCATAGGTTATAAGTTTAGCATTTTCAGAAATCACTATAAGAAGTAATGTCATTGAAGAACATAACAAAGATCAAATTAAACAGTAAATATAATTTTTGAGGAAGGAAAACCCACTTGTTTACGAGCAAAGGGAGTATCATGAAACAACTAAATCATGAGGCCTGACATGAGGATACCTGAGGTCTGTGCCTGGTTTTGCCCTCAAAATTCACAAACACACTGAAAAAGTTCAGACTTCCATAAACAAAAGACATAAACTGTGGCAACAAGCACTTTATAGGTGTTGTGGTCTCCTGGATATGCTTAAAATTTCTTAATATGCTTCAAATTTCTGCTTGTAACTGCATATCAAAGCTAGATTTTTCTTCATGCTCATTTTTCCCCCATTTGACTCACATGTATTTTAATTCCTCTAGACTTCACCCCTACAACCTTTTCTTCCACCTATTCAGGATATTTCTATTAATAATAGCAAGATTCAGGTATTCCTGACTATTGGCACCACATCATAATCACAAGGGACTTGCATGAAAGTCATGAGACTTTCTCATCAATTATTCACCATCCAGCAACACATCATGTTGAGACAAGGAACAAGATAAAGGATGTTGAATATATAGGTCTTAGCTAACACAATTGTATGTTAATGACCCCAAAGATAAGGGAGTAAAAGACTGTATGCATAAGATAATGGAACCAGCAAGAACTGGCTTGACTGCTGAAGTCTTTCAAAGAAAGGAAAGGTCAGAAGTTTAGCAGCAAGGAAGACTTCTGGCCTTCATTAAAAGACCACCGTAGTATGCCGGATGACCACCCAAGGACTCCAGTACGTATGCGAAAAGGTGTGGGAAGCTATGTTAATGATTATTCGCATACCTGATGAATATGCAAGAGACTTACAGGAAATGAAATGAATATGCATATATCCCACTAATATAAACACACTGCCAGTAAGCCTTGGTGTATGTGTGGGTTGGGTGGAGCAATCTTACACACACCTGGTGCCGTAAAAAAGAATACCTGCTTAATAACTTTGGTTATTGAGTTTTCACTGCATCAGTGTTATCTTGGATTTGCTCTAGTAAGGGCAAATACTAGAGAAGAACACTATAGAAGAATTGATTACAAGAAATAACCATGGTTTGACAAATGAGTTGCTTCAGTTTAAATTAAACATGCGTTTAAGCAAGAATACATATTACTGAAGTCAGCTGGGTTGAAAGGCTCAAGTAAATTAACAAACTGTGAAACAGTCTAAATTCTTTTCTCAAAGTGGGAGGGTGTGGAGGGAATAGTATGTAGAAAAGTACTCTGGATCCAGCGTATCGATCTCAAAAAGTAGGGAAACTGGGACCCTACAATGAATACATTAAAAAAAAATGCTAGCCACATCTTGGAGATAAAGAGGGTAGATATAAAAACAAGAGAGTGAAAAATCTTAAGAACTGCAAAGACTACTAAAAAAGAAAGAAAGAAAGAAAGAAAGAAAGAAAGAAAGAAAGGAAGAAAGAAAGAAAGAAAAGGAAAAGGTTTTTTTCTTTTGTAGCTTTTTGTTTTGTACCTTCTGCTACATTCATAAAAAGAAAACTAGGAAGACAAGAAGTATAGTAGCTGTTCATCAAGCGTCATGTGTTATATGTGTTATATTATATGATGTTCATCCACCCAAGGACTCCAGTACGCATGCAAATAGGGGTGGGAACCTATGTTAATGATTCTTCAGAGACCTGATGAACCTATGTTAATGATTATTTACATACCTGATGAATATGCAAAAGACTTACAGGAAATGAAATGAATATGCATATATCCCACTAATAGAAGCACACTGCCAGTAACCCTTAGTGCGTGTGTTAGGTGGAGAGATCCCACACACACCCGGCGCCGTAACAAAGAATACCTGCTTAATAACTTTGGTTATTGAGTTTTCACTGTGTCACTGTGCCATGACTTCCCATCTTACACAGGAGAGAAACACCCTGGAGCCCTTTGATGAGAATGAACTTCTGTAGACATCTTATAGACATCGTTTGACCACTTCTTCATATATCTGCTGTATCTGGGGAACAGTTTCCCTGTGTGCATCATAAGTGTACTGTTAGGATAAAAGATTCAAGTGGAGAGTAAAGAACCCGAATAAGAGTCTATATAGGAGACATGCTTTCCAAACTCACTGAATCCTGTGGTGAACTCCTTTGGGGTAAGTGAGCCATTGCCATCCGCATCCAACATAACAAAAACTTTTTCAAGCTCTTCCAGGCTAAGAGGTAACTCAGGATACAGTCTCTGAAATGACAAAACATGCTGCAACTTCACTCACTATCACAGGATAAGAATGGAAGCTATAAACAAGACAAAAATCCCTGTAATATAGGCCTTTTCTTTTTTTTTTTTTTACCCAGAAGGAAAATTCAAATACATCTCAAAGGCTGAAACAACATTAACTTTGGCAGGTATGCTCTTACGACTTCATGATTTGCCTTTATGAATTCTTTACAACAAAAAAGTGAGAACAAGCAAGCCCAGAGAAGGGTGACGAAGCTGGTGAGCGGTCTGGAGAACAAGTCTTACGAGGAGTGGCTGAGGGAGCTGGGATTGTTCAGCCTGGAGAAGAGGAGGCTCAGGGGCGACCTTATTGCACTCTACAGGTACCTTAAAGGAGGCTGTAGCGAGGTGGGGGTTGGTCTATTCTCCCACATGCCTGGTGACAGGATGAAGGGGAATGGGCTAAAGTTGTGCCAGGGGAGGTTTAGGTTGGATATTAGGAAGAACTTCTTTACTGAAAGGGTTGTTAGGCATTGGAATAGGCTGCTCAGGGAAGTGGTTCAGTCACCATCCTTGGAGGTCTTTAAAAGACATTTAGATTTAAAGCTTAGTGATATGGTTTAATGGAGGACTTGTTAGTGTTAGGTCAGAGGTTGAACTAGATGATCTTGGAGGTCTCTTCCAACCTAGATGATTCTGTGATTCTGTGACTCTCCTTGTGAAACGTATTCCTATCTCACAGGGAAGAATTAGGACTTAAAGTGGAGTCTCAGCAACCTCATGAAATGCCCTGACTATCATGCACCTGGGCAAACCTGCCAGAAGAGCTGAATGCCTGTTTACATATCATGGTGTCAGGCAAGAGACTCTCTGACCAAGAACATTAGAGAAAGAATAGTGTCCTAATTAAAGCTGCTTTAAAAAGTATAAATAAATAAACAAACAAACAAAAAAAAAAAAACAAAGCAAAAAAGCTACAGAAGGAAAAAACCTGCTGCTCCTGTAATCACTTTGTTTACCATCTGTCTATTCCTTCAATAGAGCATGCTCATACCAAAGAAGATGAAACTTCATTATACCACCTTCAAAAAATCACCTATTTTTCCTGAGAATCTAAAGACAGGAAGAAAACAAAAACAAAAACAAAACAAAACAAACAAACACACAAAAAACACCTTTTACTTTAAATTTGGCCCAACTGGTCTATCTTAGGGCTAACATAACGGTTCTACTGGACATCTTTTAAAAGCATAGACAAATAGACTGACAGAAATAGGAGGAAATTGGAGTGGCATACAACTACAATCCCTACAACTACAATAGCAAGGATTTGCACTGGAAGGCAGCACTAGGAAGAATAAAAACTTTCCTTAGCTTGGAAAGCAATATAAACTGGTGAAGTCATCTACTTTGTTAGTATTTTAATTTCTTCCCTGAACTCCTATAGTATATACAATATATTAAAATTGCAAGTTGATAAAATTAATCAGAGCAAAAGTCCTACTCTGTTCCACTGTGGAAAGGGCTTTAGGCACAAAGAAAGTGTCTCCTTTAACCCAAGAACAACAGAAACTGTTATCCAAGGTAACAGGCCATGCAGTCAAGGTAAGGGATGGTTGTGTTCTTTAACTAGGTCTTCCCTGTCTGCAATGAAGGGTTTATGGTATAGATTATAAACCTGTACAAGCTGAAGTAAAGAGCAGTAAAAGAAATTCCAACGTGATTCTGAGAAGGTAAAGCAACAGATCTTCTAAAGCACAGAACTTAATCAAAGATACACCTGACTTCTCAACAGTTTATTGTATAAACACACCCATCTTCACAAAGCTTTAGACTTTTATCACTTCGGTCTAAATGGAAAATTAAAACTTAGCTTCTTCTGTAAAATCCTAACAACCTACTTGGCACTGATGAGGGTGGTGTTTCAGACTAATTACTCTTTTAACTCTCAGAAAGAACAGAAACTCAGCTCCTATTACCAGATCTTTAGGACCTGATAAATGAGTGCTTCTTGAGAGCTGTCTGTCCTCTACTGTTAACTACAAGGAAGATGCCACAATGAGAAAGCTGTCCAAATCTCCAATTAATCATTTTTTTTTTAATTACTGGAACTAATGTATAAAACTTTGGCTTATATTTTTTATTCACTGTTACTATATCACTGTAAAGTCAAACGGAGATGGGCCTCAATGCAGCTTTTTGTCAATGGAATTGCATTGATTTCATCTGATTTACTCCTGATTTACTAAGGTGTTGAATGGTACAATGATAATCCCAGTATCTTCAAAAGGTCTGTACTTGTAGCTTTATATTTAATTGGATCATCAGAAAATAAAAGCAAACGAAGAAAAATCATTTCAAATGTTCTGAGCATCCATACTTCTGTATTTAAATGAACCAGACACATACACACAGAGGTTGTCAGATACAGAGTAAACAAAAAATCAGGGTGAAATAAAAGAAATACACTGTATCCGTTCTTTTCAACCCTTTTTCTGTTGCACCTTTTGCAACATCTGTTTTAGAACCTGCAAGTACAAATTTCTCCACAATCCAAGCATAAAACCCAGAATCAAAGAAAGGTCTTTACAGTCCTTGCAAAAACAGACATTAAAACTTTATGTATATATAAGGGTATTTTACTAGGTGAAAATATATGCCATTCAGTTTTGGAAAGACAATAAAATGAGAATAAAATAAAGGAAGTTCTCTGTGGATTGGGATTTACCAAAATTACCCCTAAAAACATAGTTGTTACTTTGCATTCAGTTACTTCAATGAGATAATATATATTGGAAAACCCTATAGCATAGCAAGCATCTGCACTCTTATCTTGCTCAGCTTCACAGAATTAGCCCAAGTCTTCACAAAATTCAGCAACACAACTGGACAGAAATTTATTGACAGGTACTATTGAGCAGTCTACTGTGAGGTTTTTGCTTTTTCAACACAGGCAGTTAAAAGTCTCTCGCTTGCATATACTCAGACATGTTTTTGTTTCTGAGAATATGGAAAGCTTCTTTACCTCATTTCAGATACTTCAGTTCGTTGTAGTTTGTAGTGAATTTATTTTGCTACCGCTCCTCATTTCTATTTCATCTATTAGTACTAATGTAAAAATGGATTACCACAATGAAATTATGCTTTGCATGTCATGCATGAGTACATTCCTGCTTTTTACCATATTTTTTTCATTGTTTCTACCTTCTCTGCTTTCAAGTCTTTTTTTCAAGTCTTCTTATCATTTTTGCAGTGTGTTTTAAAAAGATTTTGTTGTGTGGTTGCTTCTTTTCAACAACAACTTTAGAAAATCTGCATTTGGCCCATCAAATTCTACGATTATTTTAAGAACAACTTGATTAGTTTATTTTGAACACTGAATAATGCTAAAATGCTGTTTCTCTACATTTCCTGCATGTATATGTGATTCAACTGAGAGTTTCACTTGTCTGAAATGTGAAACCAAAGTGAAAGACCCTGTTTACAGAATTTGGCTGAAAACAAACAACAACAACAACAAACAGAAAGGTAAAATTAGTGGACAGAATATATTGTTGATATGGGGGCAAACTGCAAAGCAATGAATTTGCTGGATTTTCAACTTTCCCAAGAATGGCATTCCTGAGACAAACTGCACTTACTTCAGCTTTCCATTTATTTGTTGCTTTTTCTGTGGAAACAATTGCAAGGATTATCATAGAACCATAGAATCACAGAACAGCACGTAAGACTTCGAAGAGATTACTTTAAATCCTATGCATCTCTTTAACTTATCAGGAGGGTATCACATTTTCTAACTCTAAATTAATTGGTCTCAACTCATTAAAGGCATTGGGAGTTTCTCTCATTGTATATTCCACATAGCCAATTTAGTTTTACCTGCATGTCTTGGCAAGTGATGAAGCCTTTGCCTTCCACATCACAAATCTGAAAGAACTCATGTGCTTTTCCCAGCACAGTTGGTCCTGGGTCCTCTTCTCCAGTCCTGCTCTTCTCTGCATCTCCTGAGGGCAGAGGACTGGCACAGTCTCCTTGCATTCTGTCCATTGTCAGAATCTTGTCACTGAATATTTTGGGATGCTGCTATCCCATTTACTTACAAATTCTGGTCTGAACTCTGTGCATGGAAGATAAGAAAAAGAGCAAATTAGACTCTCTTAATTATACTTTCAACAATCTCTTAGCAACCATCTCTTTAATTAGGCACAAAATCTTAGAAGAAGAAATAGCTTTTTGAAAATGCATGTCTGCACTAAGGCTGCACTAAGCATACTGCAAACGGGATGGTGAATGAGGTGGGGACAGTCTGAGTGAAGGACAAGACAAAAAGTATCCTAGTTCTGAAAAGGAATCTCAAAGCAAAATCAGACAGTTTAATAAGAAATACAGACAATCAATTAAGTGGAACAAAAAGAAAACACAAGAAAAACATATTAAAAAATATTTAAAGTTACTACAGTTATTCAATTGGTATGCTTGTGACTGATCATCTTAACACCACATTATCACAATTTGTATCCAGTGCTTTGGAGTACAGTATGTGCACATGATAGCTAATGAATGAAAAATGATTGACGACTGATGGAATCTGATGGATCATTTGTTTTAACTTATATTTTAAATCACTAAAATTAAGAGAAAGGTAATGTATTATGGAATTCTGAAACATAACTTAGGTGTTTGACTTTCACCTGTGAAACATATAATTGCTAGTGAGCTTGGTGGAAAGACTTCATAAATTAAACACATTCCAGAGTCTCTGTGAAAATTTGTTAGTTCCTCTTCATGAAAATACTTGTGTTTAACTCATGTTTGGGTATAATTTTATCTTAAATTCATTCTGGGAATTCTGATGGAAATATTTTTCGTCTCCAAACTTATTCTAAATTGTACAACATGCAGTATCAATACAAAAGGAGCAGGCTTTTCCAAACTTCAAACTAGGTTCAAAGGCACTTTTGAATATCCATCTTTTTCCATGGCTCACCTTATGTTTGGTAAGACTCTCTGTATGACCCTAACCCGTTATCATGTGGGTAAATCAAGCTTATAAAAAGTCTCCTTCGCTGGAGTACTGTGTAATTGTGACAGCCTAAGAATGTATACAGTTACCAATGCTCAGATGACATGCAGCAACTTGACTTTATATCTGTATCTTGGATTTGTCTTTCTATTTTTCTAAATAGGTCTATCTAAAGTAGCCACAAATTTGTCTGATGATTTTTAAGAGAGAAATATATTTTGAGAAGCTTTTCATATGAAGGAACAAAGCCTGACTGGCACAATCTGAAATAACTCCAACAGAGGCCAGTGAGAATTATTTGAATCTGAAATGTATGTCTGTAGTCTCCAGACTGCAGGCCTGGGCATTGCATGGATGTGGAGGTAGAACCTAAGAAAAATAGAACTTTTGCTTTTCTACTCTGTTTATTAGGTAGAAAAGGCTCTGATCACACAGAGTAGGTCATCCAGAGTCTACTCAATTCTGTGCTTGAGTTCTAACAGGCAGTGCTTTATCCATCTTTAAACATACCATCTTTCAAGACATTCTTAGATGTACAGTTCCTCACACCTGTGGCTTGCAACAGCTTTCCATTAAATTCTGTCCCTTTTCGAAGTGATTTATCTATATTGGCTATGGACCAGGCTACTGGACTTTGCATGCTGCAGGTAAGTACAAAAAGCACTGTAAACCAACCTTGGACTTCCATCCATTTTCGGATTTTGATGAGCAAATCACTCTCACACTCTAACTCCATTTGGCAAAAATCTGCAAACCTTTGATACCGAGTCAAAAGAACATATAGTTGACTAATTAGTCAGCCTTATCTGTAAGACCATACAGAATTGTATCTCAAGTGGGGGCAAGATAACCTGGGCCTGAAAGATGTGCCTGTAAAAAAACAGGTGAGGAATCATGGTGTGCACATGTCTTTTGACATGTAAATCACTTAGTTTAGTATGCATGTCTAAGTTGGAACAACAAAACAAGAAAGAACAAGATGGTCTGAGCATATGCAACAACTGGGTTCAAGCAGCAAACATAGTGAGGAAGACTACTGACAACCACCACAGACCCGCCGGAAGACCACAATCAAATGTGGTCAAACAAATGTGCATGTGTCAGAAACATTTACATATTTTAACGAATTACGGGAAATAGTATGAATATGTTGATTATTTCTATGAAATATGATGAATATGTATGTTTTGACTGCATATAACCCCTGTAGTTTGGACGGTTCGGCACGCACACTAGGTGGAGAGATCCCCTGGGTATCCGGCACCACAATTAAAGAACACCTGCTTTCTAAAACTCCTAACCGAGTATTAGAGAGTTTCTTTGACCAACTTTCATGGTATCACCTTGGTAGATCTAGCACATTCTGATTTAGCTTCAGGGCTCTTCCCAACGTCGCTGAGCACGCAGTTTTCAGAACTTTTTTCCTCATGCTCTCTTGCAACTCTGAGCATCCCAGTACTGCAGTTCAAATACTCTCCAAAGCTGAAAATGTTTTAATGACCAAAGAACTTAGCTGTCAAAATCTTTCCTAAGCAGTTATAAACTTAAGACATTTCCCAAGACAGTCCTCACATGATGGAGCAGCAGAACAAAAAAACTTCCCGAGAGCAGGCAACAGTGGGCTACATACACTACCAGCCTGTTTTAGGAAACTTCTTGTAATGGGCCTTACTTCAGTTATAATACACGACATACAAGGGTGCTTTATAAAGCACAGAGATCAGATGCTTAAACAAAGCATGCGCACAGCAGGCTGACCTACTACTCATTTCCGTAGCGTGTGAGCCCTCTGGTGGGCTCATAGCACTCTACACCCCAAAAGTCACCAAAACTTGTCATAGCGCCTGCGACGTTCCTGCAGGCCCTGGAAAATGAACAAGGTTAGTAAATGTTGTCACGGGCATTTGACTATTACACCTGCCTGGTCAGCTATATTCGTTCTCTTATTAGGAAAATTTCTAGCTTAGGAAGTGTGACCAATCACTGTGGGAATATACACTAAGGGAAAGATCACTCCCTAATTGCTCTCTCTCTTTATCCCTTTCTTGAAATTTCTAGTATTAGCCAGTCTCAAAAATACAATATAAGCTAGGTGAAGCTTTGCTCTGAGTCTACATAGCCACTCTCACAAATGTATTACATGGAAATGCCCCAGCAAGCCAGACTTACACTACGGTGGTATAACAGTGTAGATGAGATTCTCCTTTGACACTGCTTTTACACACCTAAACTTCATTTAATTCAATAAAGCTCATTCTTGGCTGAAACCAGGATATGAGGTAACCAAAATCAAGCCATCAGTTTCAACTTCTCAGTGACAGTAATATAAAATTGAGTTTAATTATATCAAAATTCACTGGAACAAGTGAAGCCCAAAAATGATCTTGACAAGATCTGTCTCAAATTTCAAGCGTACTAGATAAAATCAAATTTTTCTTTTTCAAATTTCAGCAATTTCACAAAAGACCACAACTGCAGGAACAGACCAGACTAATCATGACAGTATATGCTGCTAGTACTGTCCATTATTAGATTTTCTTAAGAAAAAGGAAAACTATCCAAATAATAGATAGCCAATTGCATATGAAAGAAGAGAAATATGAAACCAGATTTAAAAAAAAAAAAAAGTGGAATAAAAAGGCACTATGCACTGCTTGATAAAGTTATTTACACTTAGTAAACAGCTCAGATATGATTCAGAAAATATCACCATGTTTTCTAAATACTACAAAATGAAACAATACATCATGGTAGCCTCACTCTCTTGTAAGTTGCCCCACCTTTCATACACATCATAAAAAATTACATAGCAACAGTACGTAGTACAGAAAAAAAATAGAGAATGAATTAATATTCTTAACCATCAAGGCAGCTTACACAGCAAGTAGTTTTTCTTAATTCCTAAAGTGTCCTGATACTTTACAAATGCTGGTAATAACATGAAAAATTAAAACTGCAATTTACCCTATGTTACTAGATCAGCAATGCAATTGTTCCAAGGCCAGTTTTAAATAAAATAGGCAGTTCCTGTCACTCATCCATCCCCTTCAGAAACTCAATGGTTTACAAATTCAAAATTCTGTTAAGAAACCCCATGTCCATTCCTTTAGCTACAAAAAAAAAAAAAAAATTTCACCATGTAAAAACACATCATATCACAAGCTGATGAAAATGAGCATAGCTCCAAATGGTACTAACCAAGGATGTGGGCTTTACGAGATTTTTACAGGTTATTAACCATGAGGTATTTTGGGACTGGTCTTCAAAAGGTAGGTCATTGCTGGTATTTTGATCCTGATTTTTCAATCTGGTATACTGTAAATCACCAGGCTCTTGAATTGCACAGCAGTGCTGATGCACAGATTTCACAAGTCATGAGGTGTGACAACCTCATTCTCCCTAACTGTGACAGTTAAAAACTTACCAAGCTGTTTTACCTGCATTTATTTCTCTGAGTTTCTAGGTTTCAGTTAAATATTTTTTAGCATTTGTCTACAGGTAAAAACTTTTTGCCCCATCTTTTAAGTTTAGAAGACTTTTTCCAACACTCATACAAAGAAAATAAATAAATAATTATGAAATATTATATGGCTCACAATAGCAAAAAAAAATTAAAACACCAATATCATCCAGGGATACAATTTACAAGCTGATAGTTTATTGCAATCATAACTCCATACATATATATATATATATATATACACACACATACTTGCACACACCCACACCCATATATATACTTAGGACATTTATATATATATGTATTCGCTGCACAGAGCTTGACTGAGGAAAGCATCCTTCAGCTGATAGATGTAACACCCAGCCCTGCACATCTTGAAACTAATGAAAACAGTTAAATTCTACAGATTCTCTGAAATTAGATCATTTACTCACATGCCTGCATACAGATCGACTAGCCCTGCTTTAGCCTCCTTCAAAAAAAAGGTAGCAGCGCCTTTTACAGTCCCTGTGCCTAATTTTTCAGACTCTTATTTTTGAAGGAATTTCCCTGTTAAGATCTGCTTTATAAGTCACAGCCACACCCTGTCAGTTCTGCAAACATTGACACAAATGACTGCTAGTGTATGGCAAGAAAAAAATCAACCGCAACATTCAGGAAACTCTTCATATATTTTTCTTTAACCTATACCCCTTGTATTCAGGTCTGTGCTAAACACAAGAGAAACAGAATTTCTCTCTTTGGCCTTTAGCAGTACATTTCAAAACACAAATCATCAGAAAAAAAGTGTAGTAAGTTTACTTAATACCATGGTTACCATAGATTTATACAAAAAATATTCTTATGAGAGGCAACATTTATGTTCTACAGATACTGGAAGATAAAAACAACTTTCCCTACAACCAAACTATCATTTTCAAAATAACCTTTGTTATTTTGTCAGCTTCTGTAACCTGACTGACATATGAACAGGGAGATCTTCAGAACTGACTTAGTGTCAGAGTTATCTTTTAGCATTATGTTGAAATTTTTCTAAAGCTGATAAAATGTAACACCATAATTATTTTAAGCTGACATAAGCCTGCTAAAAGAAGACATTCTCTTCCCTATCACCATGCCCTGGCCTTAGAATCATTAAGGTTGGAAAAGACCTTGGTATACATTACATTTAGTCAAAATCTATTGGATTGGTATATATAAAAGTATCTTGGTAGCAGTAAATATCCTTTTTAACTACAATTTACTGTCATCACAGGCATTCAGTGTGAAGACCCTGAAGGCAGTCACCAGTCACAACTTCAATTATCTTTTGTATTTGCAGGGAAGCATACAATGAAAATCAACTAGACAGCTCTAGAAGTATGCCGGACATAAAGTGATTTTGCTGTGACACTGTTTTTCTTGCCTTAGTACATGAAGACTGTAGAAGAGCCACTACAAATAGTATCAGTTACAGCACTTTTGGGCACCACATTTATGAAATATTCTTTATGTAGAAGGAGTTACAACACCTGGCACTCCAGTACACTCAGCTGTCAATCCAATTGCAAGCGTCTCACCCCTTTTTGCCCTAGTACTGGTACCAGTATTACACAGAGATGTAAACCACAGCAAAATGAGCTAAAGCAACTTGCTCAAGTTCATGACAGCAGGCAGTGCAGTAGCAAATGAAGCATTAGAACTGCGGTTCTAATCCTGCTGCCTTCCAGCATGAGTGTTAACAAAAGGGTCAGGGGCTGCAAGTGCTGTATGCAACACTCACAGCGGCTCCAGAAACATCCCTGTGCCACCTCTGTTCCACTGTCAGCAGGGCAGCCACACACACAGGTGGAGGTGCTTCTCCCACAAGAGCTTTTCCAAGCTTCTTCCCAGTAGGTGCCTCCCACACATGTTGCAGGAGTCTATACCATCAAGGTGTGCAGCTCATAGCTCCGACAGAATGGGCAGAAATGTTGATTGGCACTTGGGGACAGGAAATGTGCTAATAACGGATATCACTTGCGGGCTGCCCTGAACCTCCTAAAACCCTGCCCAGGCCCGATAAAATTGCAAAAGCAGTGTTCTCTTGCAGACCTCCCTCACAGGAAGCAGAGCTTGCAACAGGAGGAGCACAGAGGAAGAGCAGAGCACTGTTGAGACATCAGGGAGAGAAGGGAGAAGCAGCTGCCACTTTGTGCATTTCCTCCAGCAGCATTGCTAGGGGGATGATCTGGCTCTGCATGCTCTTCTTGTCTTTCCTCTCCTGACACTTTAGGCCCAGGATACCTTCCCCCAACTCACCTCCCGCAACTTCCTGCAGGCGCCCAGGCGAAGGTGCAAAACGAGCCCTGCGCACTGACTGACGAAGTTCCACACACGCCTCAGGGTGGAAGTAAAAGTGCAGGAAGATTTAAACAACTTTCTAAACTTTGTTCAGGTACGAATAGCATAACCCGGTGACGAGCAGGCTGCGCCCCGGGGGCGGGACAGTGAGCCAGTCCGGCCTCCCTCCGCCCACAGCCGGCCCTTGCACACGCAAAGGGGGCTGGGCAGTCAGAGTACAGATCACACCTCGTCTCTGGCAGGTCTAATTCCGAACCAGCAGTAAGTCAATTTGGAGAGCCAGGGGAATTCAAATTTGCAATACCCTCCTTGATCCCTACTGCAGCTAGGACTAAGTATGTGATGGCTTGCTTTCTGGAGTAAGGCCATTGACTTGAAATCTCTGTAACCTGAATGATACAGGGCAGAAGGGTTTGGAAGGGTGCAGGACAACTCATCCAAATCAAGAACTTAAGGTGATGACTAATCTAAATGGACCAACTAGGATCTTCCAAGCTTGTGATTTCAAATTGTCCCAAGTGCAGTTACACTTGCACAGAAGATGGTAACAGGAGACAGAATTGATTTCACATTCATTTGATTCAGAAATTTCAAATAGCCCGAAGTACATTTTGAAAAATGTCGTGCTAGGGTATGTTAATGTCTACCTTTGGGAACAGGTTCTCTGAGTACCCCTCTAGAAAATAAATATACTTTGTTCTCATCACTGCAGCATGTCACAACTGTAGAAGAGTAATTTGTGCATGGTGTTCATAATGTATTTCAATTCAGCATACTTCCTAAAGCAAAAACAAAGAAACAAACAAAACAAACCCCCCCAAACAAACAAAAAATGATAATGGTGCAATTCATACCATTGTGTTTGACCCCAGAATGGATAGCTTCTTGAGATGAGAAATAATTATAAAAAAAAAAAATCAAAGGGACAGCTGAAATAGAAATACAGTAGGAGGTGGTATAAAGACCACAGGATCATAGAATCAATTTGGTCAGAAAAAGCCTTTAAGATCATGAAATACAACCATCCACCTAATGCTACAAGTCCACCACTTAACTGTGTCCCTAAGCATCACATCCACACATCTCTTTAATACCTCCAGGGATGGCAACTCCACCATGACACTGGGCAGCCCATTCCAATGCCCAGCCACCCTTTCTGTGAAGAAAGGCCTGATAGCCTTTCTGATAGCCAATCTAAAAATAATCTTTTCTGATAGCCAATCTAAACCTCCGCTGGTACAACTTGAGGGATGTCACTTGTCACCTGAGAAGAGAGACCGACACCCTCCTCACTGCAACCTCCTTTCAGGTAGTTGTAGAGAGCAATAAGGTCTCTCCTGAGCCTCCTCTTCTCCAGACTAAACAACCCCAGTTCCCTCAGCCACTCCTCATAGGACTTGTGTTCCAGACCCTTCACCAGCTTCATAGCCCTTCTCTGGACACATTCCAGGGTCTCAGTGTCTTTCTTGAAGTGAGGAGCGCAAAACTGAACACAGTACTCAAGGTGCAGCCTCACCTGAGCAGAGGACAGGAGAACAATCACCTCCCTGGTCCTGCATGCTACACTATTCCTGATACAAGCCAGGATGCTGTTGGCCTTCTTGGCCACCTGGGCACATTGCTGGCTCATGTTCAGGCAAGTGTCGACCAACACATCCAGATCCCTTTCCTCTGCACAGCTTTCCAGTCACTCTGTCCCAAGCCTGTAGCGTTGACAGGTTTAGTCAGGACCCAGCACTTAGCCATGTTGAACCTCATCCCATTGGCCTCTGCCCATCGACCCATCCTGTCCAGGTCCCTCTGCAGGGCCTTCCTGCCCCCTGGCAAATTGACGCTTCCCCCCAACTTGGTGTTGTCTACAAACTTACTGAGGGTGCACTCATCCAAATCATCAATAAAGATATTAAAGAGGATGGGCCCCAACACTGACCCCAGGGGAACACCACTGATGATCAGTCTCCAGCTGGACTTCACTCCATTCACCACTGGGCCCAGCGGTCCAGCCTGTTTTTAACCCAGCAAAGAGTATACCTGTCCAAGCCATGGGCTGCCAGCTTCTCCAGGAGAATACTGTGGGAGACTGTGTCAAAGGCCTTGCTGAAGTCTAGGTAGACTACGTCAACAGCCTTTCCCTCATCCACCAGGCAGCTCACCCAGTCATAGAAAGAGATGAAGCTGGTCAGTAAAGAGTTGCCTTTCATGAACCCATGCTGGCTGGGTCTGATCTCCTGGTTGTCTTGCACATGCTGTGTAATTGCATTCAACATAACCTGTTCCATCACCTTTCCTGGCACCAAGGGCAGGCTGACAAGCCTGTAGTTTCCTGGGTCCTCCTTACAACCCTTCTTGTAGATGGCCATCACACTAGCAAGTCTCCAATCATCTGGGACCTCTCCGGATGACCATGTGTAGTGGGTTTACGTGGCAAGGTTTTGGTAGCAGGGGGCCATAGGGGTGGTGGCTTCTGTGAGAAGAATCTAGAAGCTGCCCCATGTTAGGTAAGAGCCCCACTGCTGACCAGAGCTGAGCCAATAAGCGATGTTGTTTTGCACCTCTGTGAGAGCATATTTAATACAGGGGAAAAAAAAGCTGCACCACACAGCAGCTGGGAGAGTGAGAGGAGTGAGGAACAGCCTTGCAGGCGCCAAGGTCAGTGAAGAAGGAGGGGGAGAGGTTCTTCATGTGCCGGAGCAGAAGTCCCCTGCGGCTTGTGGTGAGGACCATGGTGAAGCAGGCTGTCCCCCTGCAGCCCATGGAGTACCATGGTGGAGCAGGTGGACCTGCACCGACGGAGGCTGCGGCCTGTGGAAGACCCCTGCCAGAGCAGATTCCAGGCCGGACCTGTAGCCCGTGGAGAGGAGACCACGCAGGAGCAGGTGACCTGGCAGGAGCTGCTGCCCATGGGGGATCCAGGTTGGAGCAGTTTGCTCCTGAGGGATGGACCCCGTGGTACAGACCCATATCTGGAGCAGTTCTTGAAGAGCTGCTGCCTGTGGAAAGCTCACGCCGGATCAGTTCAGCAAGGACTGCATCCCGTGGGAGGGATCCCACAGCACAGGGGACGAGAGTGACTGAGAAGGAGCGGCCGCGAAGAAGCGCTATAGACTGACCATAACCCCCATTCCCCCTGTTCCCCTGCGCTGCTTGAGGGGAGGAGGTGGAAGAGGGTGGATGGGGGGGAAGGTGCTTTCGGTTTCTTTCCTTTGTTTCTCGCTTCTCTAGCTTGTTAGTAATAGGTAATAAATCTTACTATCTCCCTACGGTGAGTCTGTTTTGCCTGTCACGATAATTACTGTGCGATCTCCTTGTCTTTATCTCAACCCTTGAGCCCTTTTCATTGTATTTTCTCCCCGTTCCTCTTTGAGGAGGGGGAGTGAGAAAGCGGTTGTGGTGGAGCTCGGCCTCCCACACGAGTAAAACCACCACACCATGACCACTGATAGATGATGGAAAGCAGCCCAGCAATCACACCCGCTAACTCCCTCAGCACCCTCGGGGGCATCCCATCAGAGCCCATAGATCTGTGGGTGTCTAGCTTGCCTAAATAACCTCTAACATAATCCTCTTCAACCAAGAAAAAGTCTTCCTCTCTCCAGGTTTTCTCTATTGTTTGGCTCAGTAGTGCATGGGGGCTAGCCTTAGCAGTGAAGACTGAAGCAAAGGTGGCGTTTTGTAACTCCGCCTTCTCTATATCTGCCATCACCAAGGCACCCACCTCATTTAGCAGCGCACCCACATTTTCTTTAGTCTTCCTTTTGCTGCTATGTATTTGAAGAAGCCCTTCTTGTTATCCTCGATCTCTCTTGCTAAATTTAATTCTAACCGGACCTTGGCCTTCCTCATTGCATCCTTGCATTCTCTGAAAATGTTCCTATATTCCACCCAAGTGGTCTGTCCCTTCTTCCACAACATGTATGCTTTCTTCTTCTGTTTAAGGTTTTCCAAGAGCTCCTTGCCCATCCATGCAGGTCTCCTGCCCCCCTTGCTTGACTTCTTTCTCATAGGGATGCACCGATCCTGAGCTTGAAGGAAGTGGTGCTTGAATATTAGCCAACTCTCCAGGGCCCCCTTTCCCTCTAGGGCCCTGGTCCAGGGGATTCCTCCAATTAGGTTCCTGAAGAGGTCAAAGTTAGCTCTCTTGAAATCCAGGGTTGCAGTCCTACTTTTTGCCCTGCTTCCTCCTCGCAAGATCTTGAACTCCAACATCTCGTGATCACTGCAGTCGAGACTGCCCTCAACCTTCATGTTTCCAACTAGACCGTCTCTGCTTGTTAGTACCAGGTACAGCATTGCCCCTCTCCTTGTTGGTTCACCTACCTCCTGTGTCAAGAAGTTATCTGCAATGTTCTGCAGTAACTTCCTGGACTGTTTGTTCTGGGCTGTGTGGTCTTCCCAGCAAGTATCGGGGTGGTTAAATTCCCCCCAAACAATCTTTGGGCTAAGCATTGCCACTTCTTCCGCTCCCAGATGTAGGACCAGCAAAGGGTAATAGTCTGAGGGTTGAACCAAAGTGGGAAGTCTCCTGGTGATGTCTTTAACCCAGGCCCAAGGAAGGCATCAGACTTCCCTTAGAGGAGGGTCCCTTCTACGTACTGGAGTCTTTTCAGTTTAATCTGCAAACTCATATTTTATCTAGCTTTGCTAAGGCCAAGCGGCCCTCTGTTCCCCCTATTTTGGAATCACCCACAACTGAAACATGACTTTTTTTCCTCCTCCCAGTGGTTGCGATACTGGGGGTTGGCCTTTCTGACCCTGGCAATATCTCTGGTGGAGAGGAATCGTCGCCTTCTCCATCCATCTATTGCCTTTCAGCCTCCAGGGCCTCACACCTATTCCTCAGGGCTATGTGATAGCATGAGACAGGTGAAGGCAAATTTCTCCTGCCACCTCGAGCCTGGATTTGTTTCCATCTGTTCACATCCTTGAAACTTCTGCTTTGTGTCTGCTGGGGAATGGATACTGCATTCCCTTCTTGTTGGGGAATTCCTGGTGCTTGTTCTTGTTTGACGGAGGCCAGAGCTTGGCACCACCCTCTGAATCCCAGATGCCCCTCAGTTTTTCCACCTCTTCTTGTAGCTCAGCTACCATGCTGAGCAGGTCTTCCACCTGCTCACATCTCACGTAATTGTTATCTCTGCAGCTGCCCAAAGATGGTGTGAAGCTTTGGCACTCCCTGCAGCCTGACCTCTGGATGGCTACATGGTATTTCGGAAGCTCAGTTTGGATCCCCACCTCCTTTTTGCTAAGCATGGATGTGGCCTTCCGCCGACTGTTTGCCATGACTTGTTTGCCAGGAGCTTGCTGCTGCACCCTGCCTGCGTGCACTGCCGCACAAACTGCCATGCCACGCCCTGACTGCTGTGCCACACCATGTTTGCCTACCCTGTTTGCCACGGTCCTGGTTGCTCTTGCTCCCCAGGGGATGCCTGTGTACGATGGGGAGGGGGGGGGAGAAGGAGGTGGGGTGGGTTGCTCCTGGCTCAGCCCAAGCAACAAACTCTGTTGTAGAATCCTTTCGGTTTAATTTGCAAACTCATATTTTATCTAGCTCTGCTAAGGCCAAGTGGCCCATTGGGAAAATACATCAAAGCAAAATCTAAAAGTGAAAAAACAGGTCCTACAGAGAATGAAAGAAGAGTGGGACCGTTAAGCCAAAGAGGGCATAATAACCATCTTAATTGTAGCTTTTAAGGACTAAGGGAACCACTACAATCACCTACTTTTCTATTCTGCATAACACAAACCCAAGGCTTCATTTATATCACAATAAATTTATAGATTTTCATAAAATTACTTCCAATTTACTTCAAGGTAAGGGAGACAAGCAGCAACCAAGGAGAGAAAAGATCTGGGAAAAGATGTTGTGGGCTATGGACGCTATAATCATATACACATAATTCCTCATTTTCAGAAGATGACTGGTTAGAGTAAAAACAAAAAACTAAAGAAGGAAAAAAACCTAACAGGTCATATATCAGAAGCACAGTGTCCACAATATAACTGGGAAACAGGAGAAAAACAGAAAAGGTATTAAAAGTGACAGCACTGATGATTCCAAAACAGGCCAAAGAGGACTTTGGAGAGAGATCACTTGGCATTTGTCCTTAGATGAATCTACAAATTCAAACTCTAATGTTAACAAAAAATACTATGTCATTTCTGTGCACAATGATGTAGAATCCCAGATCTCTGACTGTTGATTGTGTCTGCATTAACCTTTTTTATTTCTAATATCTCCAACAAAACAATTAGTTTTCACAGGGTTTGTAAGAAAATTTTCCTCTCCCAAATGATAGATGGAGAAGAAAGCTGCCTGCCTTGCTTCCTGCTGGTCTCTGGAAGCAGTAAGCAAAACCATTTGTGGATTAAAATTGAGATGCTCAAAGGTAACAGAAGTAAGCAAGGGAAGCAGATAGATTCATTTACTTCCCAGTCTGATCCTTCAATGTAGAAACACTAATGAAAAACAACTAATGTGCAGGCAATAATAATCACATAACCTCCTATTTCCTTTCCAGCACTACCTTCTCTGATTTTTGTTCCCTAAATATTAACAGTTCTTAGGGATCCATACTGAAAAGGCAGAGTGAAGTTAAATGAAACTACCCAGTGCTGTTAAGCTCCTTGAGAAATAAAGCTACTGTAAGTAGTTAGGTTTTTAGTGAAAATGCACCTTTTCCTCTTACATCATGGCTTTGAATGCTTTATTCTTAACTGATTTAAAAAGTGTTTGTTATCATGCTGGGAGCCTGGAAGTTCTGCTCATGTCGAGAATTAAGAAGCGCAGGGCGCAAGAAGCAACAATAATATTCTCTCAGTAATTCAGTACCTCTAACTCTCTGATTTCTTGGTACAGTAATCTGAGAAAATAAGTATGGCAGGATATTGGACAAAATTCCACTTGCACTGGAAAGTCTAACTAAAAACCATTAAACTTTATTCCAGCACCCCAACGAGGAAACCATCAGAAGGAATGACTGTTTCACAGTGGCCAAGTAGCAACGGTACTACTATTGCTAATAACAAATCAGAGATCACACAAAATACTATATTAACCTTCATGTTTCCAACTAGACCATCTCTGCTTGTTAGTACCAGGTCCAGCAGCGCCCCTCTCCTTGTTGGCTCACCTACCACCTGTGTCAAGAAGTTATCCGCAATGTTCTGCAGTAATCTCCTGGACTGTTTGTTCTGGGTTGTGTTGTCTTCCCAGCAAATAGTGGCCCTACAATCACATCTGCCAACAACCTCAGCACCCTTGGGTGGATCCCGGTTTAGGCTTCTTAGCATAGGCTTAAAATTACAGTAGTAAGCAGAATGCTTTAAAGAATTCCACCATTTTTACAAGTCCAAAATTGTCCTCACTGAAGTCTAGGTACACACTCATTTGATTTTCTTCAAGGACCAAAACAATACTAAGATCTTTTGAAAAGTCCCAGGGTGCAAAACACATTATCCAGATCCGGGATCCTTCTGAGTCTATGCTTAAAGTAAAATGAGTTAGAAACTGGATGACAGTCTCAATCACTGGGTTATGCAAATGCCAGAACTACAAACTGCAGCAGGTGCTAGGCAGAAGACTGCTTGCAGCTTTAAGTCAGGAAATGTCAAGAGCAATATAAAAATAAAACCCCCACCCTTGAAATAAAACAAACTGCACTTCACAGTTTATTTGTGGTGATGGGTTTTTATTTCAGTCTGGAGAGCCATCATACTGTTCAGTTGCAAGGAGTAGTTTTCTTCTACATTTATGCTGTCGTTAACAGGCCTATTTGATCTTTCCACACTGATATAGCCCTTAATTGCACCACCCTGGGGGAACTTGATAGTAATATTCAAATTGGTTGCCGAAATTGGAATCATAAACACAGTGCAAGAAATTTACAGATTGACTATAAAACAAATCATAGTTACTGACAGGTAGGAAACTACAGGTCTTCTAGCTTGACCTGCTCTTGAGTCATCTCACTTGCCAAAATAAAGCAAATACATGCTTGACTTTATGCTATTGTGATCTGCACTAGTATAAATTCGATTGTGCTATATAAATAAATAAACCTCCAATATAAATAAATAAAGTAAAACTTTTTCAAAAATTGAGCTTTAATCATAGAATGGATCTGTCTATCATCTGTTTCAACCTACTGCTCAAAGCAAGGTCAGCCAGAGCAGATTGCTCAAGGCCTTGTGCAATTGGGTTTTGAAAATCTCCAAGGATGGAGACTTTATAACCTCTCTGAGCAACCTGTTCTATTGTTTGACTATTCTCACAGTAAAAAAGCTTTTCCTTATGTTTAGATGGAATTTCCTGTATTTCAATATGCGTCTGTTGCCTCCTGTCCTTTCACTGGGCAGTACTGAGGAGTCTTGCTTTGTATTTATTACCTCGCAACCATGTATTTATGCACATTGATAACATTACCCCCACAATCCCCCCAGCTTTCTGTTCTTGAGACTAAATAGTCCTAGCTCTCTCAGACTTTTGTTATATGTCAGATGTTTCAGTCCCTTAATCATTTTAGTGACTGTTTGCTGGATTCACTCTATAAGTCTCTCTTTTACTGTGAACCCTAGAACTCAACACAGCACTCCAAATGTGATCTCACCAGCACTGAGGTGGAGGGGAAGAATGACCTTCCTCAACCTGCTGGCAATATTGCTCCTGATTGTGAGTCACCTAGCTATGACATTAGCTAGCTCCCTCACCTCTCATGGATGTATCCCATCAGGTTCCAAAATCTTGTTTATATCCAGTTTGTTTAAATGTTTCCTAACCCTATCCTACTCTACTGAGAGTAAGTCTTGACTGCACCAGACTTTTGTCACTTGCCTCAGGGGCTTGGGAATCCTGATGGCAGATCTTACCAATAACAAAGCATTGAGTACTTAAGCCTTTTCTGTGCCCTTTGTCACCAGGTCCCCTGGCCCATTCAGCAAAAGGGTTCACAGTTTCCCTAATCTTTGTTATTGTTACTTGTAGATGCCCATTTTGTTGCACGTCTTGCCAGATTCAATACCTGGTTGGTTTTGGCTTTCCTAAACCTACCCGTACATAGTCAAGACAGCGTCTCTTTATTCCTCCCTGGTCACCTGACCACACTTCTACCTCATGTATGTTTCCTTTTTATGTTGGAGTTAAGTCAGCTCTTCATTCATCCCTGCAGGCATGCTGCCACTTTTGCTTGAATTTTTGGGCTCTGGGATGGACCATTCTTGAGCATAAATGTATAAAAATAAAAGAACTTACAAATATTTCTTTCCATATAACTTGCATTAGAAATGTTTTTCTTAAATCATAGGTAGCTCAGCATTGGCACATTTTATTGTTTGTAATCAAAGCTGTTGCATAAACCGGCACTTCTTCCAGTAAGGCAATATCAACTCAGTAATAAAGCGTGAATTAACACATTGAAAAGCATGAAAATCAGCAGTCCAAAAAAAGACGAAAGATCTACATTAGTTATTTTCGTGTCCCTGAGGAGACAGTATCCAATATTCTCCTCTCATTTTTCATCACCCATTGTAGTTCAGTATATTCTACCTTATGTGGCTTTCAAAGCAAACCATATTAGCTATCTAATCTACAGTGACGTATTTCTTCTGCTTTAACACTAGAAGTACAGTCTTTGTGCATTCTCAAGTCTGTCTAACAGTCCCTTTCCCTCAGGACAAAGCAAGCCCACTTCTGAAATACCAAAAACCACAGCATTCCAAGGGGGACCTTCAAATCAGCTCTTCATGTGGATTTTTTTCTGTTAAGTGAGGTAGAGAGCAATAAGCATGTGGCTGCCTCTACCATCTGCTCTGGCCCAAGACTGCTCCTGTTCGGCTGCTGCGGCCCAGACCAATGCCTGGGGACATCCCCCAGCCCAGGCTGGGGGTTGCAGCTGCCACTTTCCCTTTTGCTGGTTTAGCCAGTAGCAAAACTGAGCAAGTATCCCAGAAACACACAGAGAGAGAGAGAGAGAGAGAGAGAGAGAGAGAGAGAGAGAAACAGAGAGAGAGGACACTGACATGACTGGTCACACAGGTTGCCCCAGTGAAGGGCTGCCTTCAACAGCAGTTACACACAGGACTGACATAAAACAGACATAGATAGCCTTTCTCCTCTCCAGCTGGTAGAGATACAAGTTCACTGTTGAAGACATGCACACAGCATATTCACAGATCCTCTGAGTACCAGGCATGGCCTCTCTGTTTGTCTAGCACCCCCCACTCAGATCCTCGAGTACCAGTGCAGCCCACAGAGGTCCACCTAGCACCCCTGCCAGGATACTGGGCCCCTTACCCACCTATTCACCAGCTAGTCCAGCTTGAAGTTCACATGCACTCACTCACTCGTCCCTCAGGCATACCACATTCACAGGCCCCTTGGGCGCACCAGCATGGAGCCCCTGCCTGGATCTGAGGCTCCTGCTACTTGCCAGCTAGTCCAGCTTAAAGTTTGCTATTGAACAGACATACACAACAGGTCTGGGGATGATACAGCCACTCAGTCCCTTGGAGCAGCTGGCAACGGGCACACAAACTACAAGCCATGGCGCTGCTCCAGCTGATGGTGCAGAGCCCTCACCCGCCTCACTCACTCTGGTCCTCCTCAGAAGCTGGTTTGGGAAAATATACCACTCCAACCCCATGGCTGGGAGTAGAAGACCACACTCGCTCCAGTAGCTGGCACCACAGGCCAGGGACGACTACACCCCAAGTCTGACTCCAGTAGCTGGCACTTGGTTTGTTCACACTGGTTTCCCCAGCAGTTGGTGCCCTGGGCTCAGAGTTCGTAGGATCCCTTTCAGATCCAGGCAGCTACAGCCCCTCCAGCTACTGATACTAGGACCCCTACTTGCTCCAGTAGCTGGCAATAGCTGGAGCCACCTGTACAGAAGATGAAATTCTCTCCAAGTCTGTGCCATGATACTGCTTTAATTATACTCAAGACTCCAGTTTGCTGAACCATAAACAACCAGACTTAAAAACATACTGCCATTAAGGATCTTGACCTACTTTCCCAAAGAAAAAATATCCTGGCTGATATCCACCGTTAATTATGTACTAACTAACCAAATACCCCTGCAGTTATACAGAGGAGGTAAATTGTGTATTTTTATCCACAACCTGGCAATCTTTGAAGAAGTGTTCTATAGATTCCATCCCAGGAACAGCTGAAGTGCACTAATAGCTAAAAGCTCTATTTTAGTCACATCTCTTCCACCCAAAGCTTTTAACAAGGTTAAATTTAAATGAATATTGTCTTCCATAATGCACATTTCATAAACAGTGTTGAATACTGTTCAGTGAAGGACTTTATGCATCAGAGGAAAACTTGTAGGAACTAACTCTTATGTAGAATGTTTGATATAAACCTGTTTTATGCAAAGAGACAGAAAAAAATCATATTGTGAGATCAGTCGTTCCACCATACTAGCTAAATACCAAGAAAAATTGAGATCTATTGCAATAACTAGTATATGAACACAACAGCTGTCCATGCTTCATAGAACAGAAAGATTTAGAGTAACATTTTCTTCTCATATATTACTATAATAAAGAACATTTTTTTCTCCTGTCGCACTGGAGTGTTCAGTTAAGTATAGTAATACTGATTTCACACACTTGTCATAGCAAGAGATACAAAGACAAGATGTGTGCAATATCACTGGTTTGGGGATATTCTAGGAGGCATGCTGGCCCTGTGAGAAGTCAGTCATGCTTATAGCAGCTCGGTATAGTTGACCAGTGACAGCAATACTTTGCTATCCCCTCCCCACACTTCTCACAACAGTCCTTAGAAGAGATACTATAGCAAATGGGATGTCTTTCATTTCTGGCTCTGTATCATTCACATACCAGTTCTGTAAGTCCACCCTTATCACAAAGTGACAAGAGAGATGAAAATTTAACAGACTCTCCATCCCATACTCTGTCCCACTGGGAATACATAAGGTTGCTGAACATTCAGGAAGATGATCAGCATGAAAACTGAGTTTAAGATTTGTAACTGACAGATGTAAAGCAGTAATATTTTTACATTCTCTCCTATTCTTGCTTCCATCTCCCAGCTCCTGTATACATACAGACAAATGCACCATTTCACTTACATAACCATTTTTCTTACATTTATATTTTTTTGCAGGTTTTTCTTTTCTTGTCCCTGTCTTATCCCATAGCTTTGGGTCATATTCCTTATACTAAAAAAAAATCAAAAACATAAAAAGAATCAGTCTGGAGCTGCTATTTAAGTCACTCACATACACATCCAACAGTTACTTGATGTTTTTTGACAGAAATACAGTATTCTCAACAGTTTTGTTAACACAACACGTATGATGCAAGTATTTGGGTCAGCCAGCCATTTCACGAAAAAAAAATCTTTAAAAAGTAATCCCACTGGTTTATAGCACAATCATCCCTTGAAAGCCTAATTTTCACCAACCTTTCTCAGGCAGAATTACTTTCTAGGACAACCCTCACCTTCTAAAAGCTAGATACTGACTGAAAAAACACTTACATGTACTAGCTGCTTGGTCACCACTGGGTGTGTAACCTGCCTCAGTTTATTATATTGGGCATTTGGAGGTGCTAGCCAAGCTCAGCTGCAAGCTGCACTCCATATGTGTTATGAACATAAAAGAAGGGATGAAATGGGGGAAGTGAGGCATAGAAAGGTGAATAATTAGCTTGAAGCACAAATGCATTTTATAACTACTGCTCCAACTCCTATACCTTAAGCCCTATACAAGGCTACTAATGTAGTCAAAGTTGGCTTTTTCACAGAATGTTTGAGGTTGGAAGGAACCTCTGGAGGTTATCTAGTCCAAACCCACTGCTAAAGCAGGGCCACTGAGAGTTGGTTGCCCAGAACCAAGTCCAGATGGTTTCTGAAGATCTCCAAGGAGGGTGACTCCACAACCTCTCTGGGCAACCTCTTCCGTTGCTCAGTCTTCCACACATTAAAAAAGTGTTTCCTGATGTCCAGACAGAACCTCCTATCTTTCAGTTTGCGCCCACTGCCTCTTATCCTGGCACTGGACACCACTAAACAGAGCCTGTCTCTGCTCTCTTTGCAGCCTCTTTCCAACTATTTATAGACATTGATAAGATCCTCCCAAGCCTTTTCTTCTCTACGCTAAACAGTCCCAACTCTCTTAGTCTTTTCTCATAGGAGAGATGCTCCAGTTCTATAATCATCTTTGTGTCCCCTCTTTGGACTCTTACCAGTTTGTCCATGCCTCTCTTGTACTGTGGAGCCCAGAACTTGACACAGTGCTCCAGGTATGGCCTCACCAGTGCTGAACAGAGGGGAAGGATCACCTCTCTTGAACTGCTGATGATACTTTGCCTAGTGCAGCCCAGGATACCATTAGCCTTATTTGCTGCTCCAAAGGCACATTGCTGGCTCATGTTCAATTTGGTGTTCAGCAGGATCCACAGGTCCTTTTCAACCATCCTGATGTCCAGCCAGGCAGCCCCCAGCATGTACAGGTGCCTGGGGTTGTTTTTCTCCAGGCACAGGAATTTGCACTTCTCCTTGTTGAGTTTCAAGAGGTTCCTGTCAGCCCATTTCTCCAGCTTGTTGCAGTCCCTCTGGATGGAGGGATTCTATATATTAAAACATATATAATTACCTAAAACTGTAATTATGTAACCCTTCTTCTAAGGACTAAATCTTTAAATTAAAAAACAAACAAAAAAACTACTGTGACTACAACAACAGTCACTGTCATCAGATGAGTACAGCTGTAGCCCTTCAAGTCTTCCTGCTTTAGCCTGACGGCCTTCTGACAAAGTTTGAGGGGACAGTTTTTCATTAAAGCTGATATTGTTTCACACGCAGTGCACCATATACTGGATCTACTTCCAAAGCCACATATCTCTTGTTTCTGCCACATTTTTTCTCGACCTTCTGCTCCCGTTCTCCTCTCCTCTGTTTTGTCAAAAGTAGATGTCTGTATTTGAGCATTACCTTATTTATGCATTAGTGATAGACCAGAAAAGAGAACTGAATGGCACTATAACTAAGCTGTACCATCTTTCCCATGCCAAATTAGTTTTAAACAAATATCCAGGTGTTTCATCTAGTTCACTTTATGACTAAATGAATGCAAACAGAGCATGGGGAACAGAGATGTGAGCAGGCTGTTGCCTTATATTCTGTTGCCTTATATTGTTCATGAAACCAGGACATGGGTAAGGTAATCACCACCTATAATTTGTTTACATATTAGATTTCTTTATTAGTCAAAAGGAAGAAAAACAAATCTGAGGACAACCTGAGAAAAGAAAAGAAACATTTAGGGTTGTTCCTTTTAATGTCAATATGATTTCATTCCCTTTAAGTAAAATTTTGTTACTCACTGGCTAGCAGACTGAAACAGGAAATTGGTCTAAACCTTCTTGGTTTCTAACAGGAAACAATGTAATTTCCACTCTCTGCCTTCTGACTGGCACCCTTTCAGCCCATGGACTAAGCAGTTTTCCTAAATGCTGAAATGTTGTCAGATTTCTGTTTTCTTATCGATCGTAGAATGGCTTGGGTTGGAAGGGACCTTAAAGATCATCTAACTCCAAACCCCCTGCCATAGGCAGGAATGTCACTCACTAGATCAGGTTGACCAAGGCCCCATCCAACCTGGTCTTGAACACCTCCAGGGATGGGGCATCTACAACTTCTCTTGGCAAGCTGTTCCAGTGCGCCACTACCCTTACAGTGAAGAATTTTCTCCTAATGATCTAAATCTATCTAGATCTAAATCTATCCACTTTTTGTTTATTCCCTCTTGTCCTACCATTATCTACCTGAGTAAAGAGTCTTTATCTTTTTTTTTTTTTTTAAGACCCCTTCAAGTATTGAAAAGCCTCAATGAGGTCTCCCCGGAGCCTCCTCTTCTCCAGGCTGAACATCCCCAGCTCTCTCAGCCTTTCTTCATAGGAAAGGTGCTCCAGCCCTCTGATCGACTTCGTGGCCCTCATCTGATTGTTCTTTCATCCCTTTCTATCTACAAATTACACTCTTCTAAAAAGAAAATACTGAAACAAAAAGACTTCAAAAGCATCCCAATGCAGCTAAAGTACAAAACCAGAATTTAATGATATTTCCATTTAACAAAGTCAATAGCTGAAAAGGGCATAACTTTAGGCAGTTGTTTCTAGGAGTGGAGTTCTTTGTCAAGCCAGTTACAATCTCTTCCACAAAAGACTCTAAATGTAGTAGGTGTGAAAGAAAACTTTAAATGTGATAACAAGTCTGCAAAATGCCAGGACCAGCTGGTTTACTGTACTTAATATGACAACAATATCAAACTCATAACAACTCAAAGCACACCAGGAAGAGAAACTCATTTTATAGTATTCTATGGAATTGATTAATATCTGCATCGGCAGACATATTTTGTTTGAATGTTGCATCAGATAGTCCTTTTCCTATACTGTACACGCACTCTTCATTACAGTGCAAATTCTTTCTTATTTCACTGCACAGCAAATGCTCTCCTACACCTGCACATTCAAGTGGGTTCTTTAAACAATAATCTGTAAGAATACATGGAAGCAGTGTTTGCACCTTTAAGGATATCTGATCAAAGACTTTTCCAATGTAACAAGGGATAGTAAGAAAGGGAGGAAGCCATAAACAAAAACATACAGGGACCAAACCTGACTGACATGGTAAGGGAGGCCGCGATGAAGACAAACCTGGTCAGTTGCACTAACTGGCACATGAGAGTGTGAGATTGCTTATCCCAGTCAGGTTATCTGAACAGGGATCCTGTCAGTTGGAAAACTAAAGGAAAATGAGGAAACTGGAAACAAAGTATACAGAGACACAGACCTAACAAAACAAACATGGAGACAATGACAAGAAAGAAATCTCACTAGTCACGTAAGTTGATTAAGAAACTACAGGTGCTGCTTCCAGGAAGATCAGCATGGACTTTGGCGCCAGTAAGATGAAGGAACAGAGCGGGTTTAGATAGAAAAAGGTACAAAAGTGGCTGGTCATGTGTAAAACAGAGATGGTCAGTATGTTTGTCTGGCTGAGCCCTGCGCTTGATTGCTGCAGACAATCCAATCTCATTATATCTTCTTATTAAACCTTTCCTTAACTATCCCTGTGCGCAATCTCACCTTCTATCCCATGTGTATGCATGCTACAAGGGCTAAGTGCCAGCTACTGGCAGAACCTGTATGTGTGTGTCTCCAACTACTGGATTGGGGGAGTGGGCATATCTGGCCTCTGGTGCCAGCTACCGGAGTGACTGAGTGTCCTAGCCTCAGTAGTTGGAGGGACCATAGCTCTCTGGATCTAGGAAGGGTCCTACAGACTTTGAACCCAGACTGCCAGCTACTGGAGTGGAGTGGACTAGGTGTCAGCTACTGGAGTCAGACTGAGGATCTAGGCACACCCAGCCTGTGATGCCAGCTACTAGAGCGAGTGGCAGTCTTAGCATCAGCTATTGGAGTGAGTGAGGGTCTTTAACTTTCAGCCACTGGAGCAACAACAGTGTGTACTCCCAAAACTGGCAGCTTGGGAGGACTGGGGTGAATGAGGGGCTCAGCACTGGTGCCTGGTGCAGGGTCACATGTCACAGCCCACGTGCTTGGTACCAGCTGCTGAGGGTAGGCCAAGGATCTGTATCTTCATACAATCTGGTGTACATAGGTCATGTGTATGTATACACTAGCAAACTTCAAGCTAGATGAGCTGGTGAGTAGGGGTGCCTCGGGTCCAGGCCAGAGTATCAAGTGGGCAAGGGCACATTCTGGTATTCAGGAGGGACATGAGTGAGCGGCACCTGTGGGATGAGTGTGTGAGTGCTGTGCGTTCTCAGTAAGCATCAAGCTGGACCAGTTGGCAAGTAGGAGATCCAGGGGACAGGTAACAGGGCCCAGGATCCAAGCAGGGCTGCCAGACAGACAGAAGGATTGCGCCAGTACTCAAGGGATCTATTAATGTGTGTGTGCTTGCGAACCTAAATATATAATGGCTGCATTAGCACCCTTCTAGCATCCCTACCAGCTTTTGTTTTAGGCAAGTCCTATGTGTAGGTGCTAATGAAGGCAGTACTTTCTGGCAGTACTCTGTGTGGGCCTGTGGCATACATGCTTGGCTTCACTACTGGCTGAACCTACAAAGGAAAAATCATCAGTTACAGCCCTAAATCTGGACAGAGACCCCAGGTCCCTGGGATGAGCTCCAGCAGCCAGGGAGGAGGGAGTCCTTGGCTGGAGTGGCTGGGAGAGGCAGCCACACTCAACATCCCTTAGCACTGCTTCTTAATTTAGAGTCAGTGGTTTTCTTTCTTGTCATCACCTTGCACTGGTCATGAATTTCATTCTCTTGCCCTATATTCATTTTATTTGGAAAGGTTTGAGTATCATTCTCCAAAACTAAGCCTAGAAAAAGCAAAAAACCCACAAGGATACCATCCCGTGTGGCCACGCTATTTGCTATGAATTATGTTTTTCACAAAAAGCATTGACCTCTAATGTAGCTTGCTGACAAAATTTTCTACCCTATAAATGATGGAAATCAAATCAGTGAATTCATGAGCAATGTCAGTGGATTCTGTCTTTGTTAAACAAAGACAAAAGAAATGCAATCAAGCAACAAAAATATTATTTTGGCTGCTCAGAGATCATGCCTCTCTCTAAATTCCATCACTAACTCTCCAGGGTTGTGACACTGCAAAAAAAAGCAAGAGAAGCATGGAGGAAACATAAAACACTTTACAAAGTCTCCCTCAGTTCCCACTTTTTTTGTTCCCAGTTTTTTGGTGTCTTCTAACAGTAGAGGAGTATAGTGGATGTATTGGGTTTGGTAGCAAGGGGGCTGCAGGGGTGGCCTCTGTGAGAAGAGTCCAGAAGCTGCCCCATGCTTGATAAAAGCCAGATTCAGACAGCTCCAAAAGGGACTCACTGGCCGGAGCCAAGCCAATAAGCGATGTTGGTTGTGCATCTGTGAGAGCATATTTAAGAAACGGAAAAAAACTGTTGCACAGTAGCAGCTGGGAGAGAGGAGTGAGAAACACAGCCCTGCAGACACCAAGGTGAGTGAAGAAGGAGGTGAAAGAGGTGCTCCAGGTGCTAGAGCAAAAGTTCCCCTGAGGCCTGTAGAGAGGACCATGGTGGAGCAGGCTGTCCCCCTGCAGCCCATAGTGTATGGCAGAGCAGACCTCCATGCTGCAGCCCATGGAGGAGCCCATGGTGGAGCAGGTGGATTGGGCCTGCAGGAGGCTGCAGCCTATAGAGTCCTCTCTGGAGCAGACTATGGGATGGACCTGTAGCTTGTGGAGAAGAGACCACACAGGAGCAGGGGGTCTGGGGAGAGCTGCCATCCGTGGGGGACCCATGCAGGAGCAGTATGCTCCTGACAGATGGACCTTGTGGTACAGACCCATATAGGGGCAGTTCTTGAAGAGCTGCTGTCTGTGGGAAACCAAGGTAGGATCAGTTTGCAAAGGACAACATCCCATGGGAGGGACCTGACGTTGGAGCAGGGGCAGAGAGTGACCATGAAAGAGTGGCAGAGACAAAGTTTTACGGACTGACCACAACCACCATTCCCTGTTCCCTACGCCACTTGGGGAAGAATTTACAAGAGGGTGGATGAGACAGCAGGTGTTTTCAGTCTGCTTTTAGTTTCTCACTGTACTAGTCTGCTAGTGATAAATTATATTAATATCCCTATGCTGAGTCTGTTTTGCTCATGACAGTAATTGTTGAGTGACGTCCCTGTCCTTATCTCCACCCTTGAGCCCTTTCCATCTTATTTCCTCCCCCTTTTCCTTTGAAGATGGGGAGGGGGAGTCAGAGAACAGTTGTGGTTGAGTTGAGCTGCCCAGCAGGGTAAAACTGGAAACTGGAATAGACCTGATTTTGGTGAGTATGCTATTTTGGACAGTACCTAACAACCATTACAATTACAGCACAGATCGACATACCAGTCAAAGGAATTTTAAGACTAACACATGTTTATCAGATGTAGTCTGTATAGGTAGCCAATTAAAAGCACACTAATTACTGACAAATCTTCTTCCTGAAAGTAATAATCTCTACCTATGCAGACTGCATAAGGTCACTTTAGCCTTCCCGCTAGGATCTTGTTTGCTGATGACGGTTTAAGATGGATCAGCCCTGTCCTCAAACCACCAGCTAAACTAGCATCCAATGTACTCTGGAATTTAAGTCATTAAGTATAGTTAGTATATTACGCATCTAACATCTAGGTTAGATGTGAGTGTACAAGGCACTTGGTGCTGGGACAGCTTCTATACAAAAAAGCTAAATTCTTTTCGTTTTGCAGATTTTAACTTAAAAGTTTGCACAAACTGCCTCTGTAAATGAACTGGAATGAAGATCAACTCCTAAACTGCCTTGGATGAAATGAGGCAATTCAGCATAACTGAGTACACATCCATTCTAAAAAGCAAAACTGGAAGAGGAAGCCCAATATGATATAGAAATAAGATCAGCTCAAATTGAAATGTTATGCCCACATGAAAACATTCTGCCACAAAAATAATTTAATAAGAAAATTTTACCTCAGTTTAAGGCACATAAAAGAACACACAATAGTAATTGAAAACAGCAGCTTTTGTTCCCCATAGTCTGACCAAACCCCTTTTCATTTCTTTAATGTTCCTTAATCCAAAAATTATTCTCCTTTCCTTTTCCTCTGTTCTTTTTATTAAGTCCAACTATTTTTTGTATTGGTGACCATTACCATTCTGGACTTTGCTTGCACTAATAATCTCTCTCCTTGCCAGCAAGAAGATGGCTGCTTTGCAGATATGTGCAGTATCAAGATTCATCAGCAAAAAGATCACCAGGAAGAGAACAGTACATTAAAAGAAGAGCTGAAAACTACAATTGTGCAGTGATGTAGTGAGATTAAGATTCTACAATTCAATTTCTTTAAGTAGTAAGCAAGAGAACAGAATACAAACTATTAGGAAAGATACTAAGATCAGTATAGTTGATAATATTTTGTGAGACATTAAAAACCCATTCAGTTTCCTTACCTAGAAAGGTCAGTTCAGACCTCTGATGAAGTAAAAGAACAAATCAAAGTAACAGTATGTGTATTTGTTAGTTTCATGAAATGTATATTCTGTAGACTACTGGTTAAGAATAAAAAGGAGTCAGTAATGCAGAAGCTCCCCACGATTTGCTATTTCACACAATGTGGGAAAGAGTGTGCCCTTGGCATAGCTACCATATTAGTGAATCAAATGTGAACCATGCTTGGAACAGTAGGACCTAGAGATTTCAACTGTGATCAGAGATCATAGAATCATTTAGGCTGGAAGAGACCTCTGAGATCAAGTCCAACAATTAACCTACCACTGCAAAGCCTACCACTAAACCATGTCTCTTAGCACCACACCTACACATCTTCTAAATACCTCCAGGGTTGATGACTCAGCTACTTCCCTGGGCAGACTGTTCCAATGCTTCAAAACCCTTACAGTGAAGAAATTTTTCCTAATATCCAACCTAAAACTAAAAGTTGAAATTGTAGTGCAATTCTATAATCCAGCAAGTATATAGTTGAAGCTTACCTTCAAGTCAAACATAGCAGCTTTGGTGAACTGTAGGTCCTTTATCTGTTGTCTCCAGATGGATTTCTTTCGCAGGTTTAGAATTCAAACCAAGAGACCTCCAAATGCAAAGCAATGTGTACTACAGAACACAGACATACATACACATAGGAAAAGTCACCTGAGTTTAGCTTTAAGTTCTACAGACAATCTTTATAAAAGGTTAGTTTCATCATATACATACTGTATAGGAAACATATTTCTACCACATGAATAAATACTTGTAATATATTTTTATACATAAATCTTGTCTTTGAAAACTTACCAATGCACAATGTATCTAAGGCTCACTAAGCACTTTCAGATTTGTAGTAGTTGCTACATCTGAAAAAGGCATTAGTAAAGTTTGTTTCACAGATCTTAACAGCTGGACAATCTCTCAAACTTTCGATAGCTTCCCTCCTCCATAAACATATGCTAGCTTTTCTTTCACCTCCCTCCTTTTACACTTCATGTTTTTATATTGTCATCTTTGAAAAAGGAACAAAAGTATCAAGAAGACAAACAAATATTCAGTTCAGCTCCTTTCGAACTTAACAAAATTCTATTAAGTACTCAGGGTAGATTTGGTTGGCATCAAAGATAACAAAGATCTTTGGGTTCCAGGTATTATCCACACAGCTGTCATACAAGTTCACAAAACTTCCATCTTTTGAAGGAGGTCTCATGTATTTTGAATCACCATTAATATAGTCACCAGTCAATACGCGAGCAAGAAACATGACTTTATCTGGTCTATGTGGATGAGGCTGCAGATTCACACCATGAATTTGAAAGGTATTTCCATGATTCATGTCCTCTTTGCAGAAACGACTGGAATACGATGCATCTCTTGCAAAATAGGTCCCTTGCAAATTAAAAAAAAAAAAAAAAATATCTGATGACATTCTTATTGTGACAACTTAACTGATTCAGGTAATGCATGGATATGGGTATCAGAATAATGAAAGATGTCTGTCCATTTATGTTCAGCAGCAATCACTTTTTTCCCCAAATTGTTAAAACTACAGTAACATGAACAAATATTTAGTGTGAACATTTTTAATAGAGACACTGACCTTGTAACCAACGGTGCTCTGCTGTTCATCTGTCCCCCACCCCAACCCTACCAGCCACTTGCACCGATTACGTTCTTTATTGTACCCTAACTTTCTCAATTATACTTGATGTAAAAGCAAAGCTACATTAAACAGCTCCCAGAAAAACAAAGAGTACAAAGAACATTCTATAGGGAACATGTAACAATGTTGAACTAACTGTTCAGATTGCCAAACTGCTGTGTGTGACAAAAATACTTACCTTTTCCATACACAGCAGCATGTATCCCATTTATTCTCCAGTCAAAATTATGAATACATATTGCTTCTACAAATTCATTACTGGTGCCATGAAATAACATCTGCTCGTTAATAGTTGGGACACCTCTTTTCTTCTTCAGTTGAGCTTTTTTCCTAAAGAGAACACACAATATAGTATTACAAACATTCACACAAATAAATCAAGTTTCTACGCTGAAAACACTGCAGGGAGAACAGACCTAAAACACTTCATAAATTCCACTTTTGCAAGTGTCTAGATGATTACAGCTTTTAAAAGAGATCAGAATTCTTTAGGTACATATTTAGATATTGCACATCTGTATGTTGTAGACTATTTTCAGAAGTAATCTACATTTAGGAAAAAAGGTATTTAAAAAATTTTATCAACTTCGTTCACGTGACATTAGTTTCAATACAGTCATTTCCTGAACATACATTTTGAAAATAAAAAGCGCTGTTCTCCTATTATGTGGTTTTTGTTCTCTTCATCTGCTTAAATAGTATGGTTGGAGGGATGGCAACGTTAGTAGATTATTAAGAGTAATTATCCTGGTAAAATAGCAAAAACCTTAAAAATAAAATGACCTTAGTGTTCAGGTAGAATTTCTTCAACATGATCATGGTTTTCTGAATTTATGGTTCACATACTTTCTATAGAGCTACATCTTGTGTTCTATCATTCTAGAATTTTGGTAGAAAAAAACACTAAACTTTTATACTACAGGTGAACCTGTATTACAGATTTATGGGCAGAAAGCCATATAACACCTACAATTAAAGAACAAATGTATTTTTCATCAACCTTTTTTCAAGCGACTTTCTATCAACTGCATTTTCCTAAGATCCCTGAAGAACTGGACTGTGAAGCCACATCTAAATCACTAAGCTGTTTATAGCTATGATCCCTTGACTGTCCAGACAAGGATAAGCTGAAGTATATCATAGCTTTGTCCTTGCTTATGTACCTGAATTTTCTTCCCATAAAAACCACAATGCCTGGAGCAAGAGAAGGCACATATTTAGGTTTATCAAATTAAGCAATCTGCTTATAAATCTGCTTCAAGTCTGTAGTACAGACTTGAACTGGGGAAGCATTCTCAGGGACTACAGTTTGGAGAATTCAGTCAGTTCTATCAACCAAGTCCAGGGAAAGAGACAGGCAGCGAAGATTCTTCATCGTATTAATGGTATTATATTTCAATTATTCCGGATTTATAAATAAATACATTTCACAGGATTGAAAACCTTGCAGTATTTAGCTTGAAAGATATGTTTATTTTGTTTTACTGTTCAAAAGTAATGTATACTTCACAAACAACTGTGACAGCAAGATATTACATACCAATTTATATGCAACTTCTTGGATTAGAACAATACTTTAAGATGATAAATTCCAGCATCTTTCAATGCATGTTTCATCTGTGCTACATTTACATCTAATGCATTTAAACAAGTATTACAGTTCTGCACCTGTAGAAGTTAAGAGTCTTGAAAACAGAACACAATCAGAAGAATGACAGATGAGCAAATGAAGAAAAAATTGTTAAAACTAACATTTTAATTAAATAATAATAAAAGCAGCTAAACATTTTCCTACTGAACGCCTTCAAGATTTGCTCTGTTAACAACTGTAAACCTGTTGGCTTTAAAAATAATCTCACCTGCAAAAAAACTCCCACAAGTCTATATTTTGTATTCTCTTAATTCTTTTAATTCGGTGGCTATCCATTGTTTTTCCAAAGAGACCAGAAACTTCAATATATTCATTTGTTTTCTTTTGCAAAGGAATAAGCTGGGGAAAAAAAAAGAGGTTAGTACATTTTCAGTGTGAAGTATTATTTCATTATCATGTGGTTTTGTCCAACTTGTATACCAACTCTTACCTGATATGGCTCCTCAGGATTTACATTCTCCCAGTGTGAAGGAACAGGGATAGCTTCATTGTCACAAATGACGCTTCAAACAACCAAACAAAAAAAGATAAAAACACATCACATCAAGGAAAAGAGTTATTTTCTTCCTCCAGTCAATCTCTTGCTTCAAACAATACAGTACGCAATAAAAAAAAAAAAAAAAAAAAAACTTACACAATTACTTAGGGTTTTAATTCAAACAAAGCCTGTTGTCAGCAAGTAAGGTCAAACACAAAGGTCTTACTTTGCAATCAAATTCTGCTTTAGCTTATTATAAACAAACCATGGTAATGAACAATTTTATTACACCGTCTATCCAATAAAAGATAGAAATTTAAATCAAAAGAAACGGTCATAAATGTCTGCAACATCTGGAGAGCAACACTGATTTAGAAATGTGAGAGTGCACATACAGCCCAAATGTTCCAGCGAATCAGGAAATAAAACTAGTCCAAACCTCTGAAAATCAAGCCCTCATTTGAAGTATTTAAAATCATCACGGTAGAAATACACACTTGAAAAGTTTGGTTGAATTTGGTCTCACAACATCAATAAAAATGTATTTTAGGCATGTACACCGCATATGTAATATCTTTTAAGCCCAAAAACAGGCACAAAAGGAAGCAATCTGAAACTAAAGAATGGTGTCAGCATGTGAAAAGAGAATATTTTGATAAAGTATTGGATGCAATTATTCAATAAACAAAAAGTGAAACAGAATTGCCTCATTATTGGATGTACACTTCTGGGAACATCCACTGAAAAACAGCTGATACTTCAAAAAAAAAAAACCAGCCCTCTCCTGAATGTCAGTTTAAAAAGTTTGCTAAGAACATTTCTTACTATAAACACCAATTTTCTTTTTGAAAGAATAATGAGACAACATTCAGAACTAAAATTGTTTCTAAGTACTGTTTTGGAAAAAAATAACCCACAATCCAGATAGTCAATTTTATCTGCAATAGTATCACTGCATATTTACCATTTATTGAATATCAGATTTACATCACCAGAGCTTTACATCCAATCACTGATCAAAAAGTAAGAAACTTGCAATCTAAAGCAATTAGACTCATTAAAAAATCTTGTCATTAGGATGCAATTTCTGGTCATTTCAAAACATTTTAGAGTAAATGATTAAAACATGTAGGCAAGAAAATATAATTTTTTACTGTTACAATATTCCTTCTAAATAATTTATAAAGTCATGTTACAATGGACCAAACTACTCCACTTTTTGCTGCTGCTTCTCCAGTTCTCTAATCAGCAATTCTGATTCAACAGGTACATTCGACAGCAACAGGTACATTCGACAGCAACAGGTACATTCGACAGCAAGTGCCTCCAATAGCTAAAGTGAGATACAGATTTAAGAATCTTGCCAAATGATATCAGTACTCAGTATGCCTTGCCTCTCCTACTACAAGTTCCTTACTTTCTAAAACAAAATAAAATATATACATATATATAAAAGAAATTTAAAAAAAAATTGTCACTCTCCCTCTAAAATTTCTTTTCACTTGACTTGCTCTCCCACTTTAGTCCGACTCTCACACTGTCTGATGCAAAAAGTAAATAAATATAAACAATACATATAAAACATTTTTCTTTAATTTTACTTAGAAAAATCAGGACTAAAATCAAAATAAGGAGGCTTCACTTTATTTCCTTACCTGAAAGCACTGATAGAAAAGGGAGCTCGCTTTATTGGACGTTGTTTAAGGGTAGTTAGGTTGGTTTGTTTCATCACTGAGAATAAAACAAGAGTTAGGATGAATGTTTCTAGAATTCATAGGGAATGCATATAAAGCATTTACATATCTTTTTTTTTTTTTTTTTTTTTAATAAAACTACTACACCAAAAGTGGCTTGACAGGAATTCCTATTTCAGCAATTAACAAATATGCATTTTAGATAAACTCGAAATACTGGCCTCAGGATCTCTGCCATTTATGAGTTGACAAAACTTGCAAATACTATACAAACCAAATGTTTATTGTTAGAACACTGTTCTAACAGCCGCTATTCAGACCCATTAAATCAATGGCAAAAGTTAGACTGACTTTAACACTACTAGGATGACTTAAGATTGTTCTTAATGCAAAATTTCATGATCTACAAACAGTACAATAAAAAATGTCATTGAACATTTGCATTTAATGTTGCTTTTATTCCAGATGTGAAACTTTTTTTTCTTTAACAGACATTTCAACATAAATAAACATCAAACTCCTTGTACTGTTACATGCTACTTTATGCCAAGTACATCACTGTTTTACCCACTCCCTTCTATCCGTATTTGAAATACTGTTATTTTCTTTGATTTGGAAGAGGCTTCTATTTAAGCACACAGCTGTTTCAGAACTTATTCAAAAGATAAATAATGTACTGATGAAAAAGCTAAAAAAGTCATTAGAACACTTTTTAAAATAAAGAACACAATAATTAGATACATATATTAGAATTCAGTAATTTTCTGTACTTTACAAACATGACGTGTAAGATGAGGACAATTATTTCCTCAATCAACAAATGAACTCATCTATCTGACACCTCTGTTATTTAAATTTACTCAATGAAGATACATACCTGAAAAATCTAGCACGTAGTTAAATTTTGCAGTAGTAAAAGAAAGAGAACCATGTGGATTTGTTCTGAAGCTCCTTTCAATATCTTCACTGCTAACTGAGCAATGACTGTTTGAATCAGTCTTCAAAATAAATGAAAAAGCACATTTAGACAAATTCAACAATAGGTAGCTTGACATACAGAAATCATAACTAATATAACTTCGTATGTAGTTACCTGAAACATATGCCATTTACCACACTCAGCCAAATAAAACCAGCCCCACTGGGTATCAGAGGTATCCATCTCTTCAACTGAACTTTCCATCTTTCGAAAGAATTCTTCAGATGTTCTTTGAAGCACTTCCTGAAACATTGACATACATAGTATCATGAAAAAGACTTTTCCCAGACCTTGCTATGCCTGAACACCTTTAGGAGCTGTCTGGGATTGTTCTTTCTTTTTCAACAAAAAAATCTTGAAAACTCTTAAAGTACTTGACTCTACTACATATATGCAACCCAAGCAACTCTATGATTCTATGATATTGCCTAACATGGCACCACCCCACCAAACAGCAAAAATGCTTAGGGGGCACGGGGTAATCTTTCAGAGAAAGAGGCATGACCTCCTCCCAAAAAGGGTTAGCAATTCATCTTATCTAACTGCTTAATCATGACAGGCACTCTTCCCAGCAATTTCCTCAACTAAACTTTTTCTTCCAAGAAGCAGAACAATACACTTGGCACAAATAAGTCAAATAAAGTTCACTTAATCTCCTAGATGTTTCAGTTGTTTCCTGGACACTTCAACCCACAAAAAGGTAGAGAGGCCTGAAGAAGGCATATATGAGAAACTAGAAGTAGGTAACAACTGGCCAGTACTACTGGGACAGGAGTTGAGCAGCAAACTTACCCTAGGGCTATTGTTCTGCCTTATTTTTTTAGAAACCTCTTCATGGCAACAGCTAAAGACCATAGTTCAAAAAAGGAACGATCCCTTATCATCAAAAGCTCTAGAAGGCTATAAAGACATAAATGGAAAAAAAAGGAGAATTGGTGATAGACCTATACAACATCTCTAAAATACAGAATTTGAGGGCAAACGTACTTTAGTAGAAATGAGAGCCTGCAAGGCTAACTACATAGAGAGCTGCCTCAAGTTCCAGCAAAATTATACCAGAGGTACATCAGCTGCATGACAAAAATATTTTTCAAGAGTAAGCAAAATGTCCTCTGTTACAAAGGGCATCTACCAACACCTCTTCCATTCTTCACACCAATACAAAATCATAGAGCCTATATTCACTTGGTGTTAAAGCACAACTGACCAAGATCTTTTGATGATAAACTTCCACCTTCAACTTGATTCTTCTGCTTACCTTAGTATTTGGCCATGTTCTCTCCTACAGGCTGACATACAGTAGTCTACATTTTTTTTTTTTTTTAACAGCTAAGAGGAAAGCAATTCAGGCTTTTTTAGTAAACTTTAGTTTCCTCATGTTTCTGCCAAAATGGCCAGACACCACAACTCCATGCCAATGCTAGTTCAGGGCTTTGAATCTGATCATTCAAATCAGTAATGGCTTTCAAACAAGTTACAGAGAAGGCATATTCATCTATGCCCTATCAACACATCTGTATGCCTTTGTGAGCAACACAACCTCCAGAATAATTTATCAATGAGACAGTTATACCCATAGCTTTTGAAGCTACAGTAAGCCACAAAGTCTAGGGTAAACAGGTAGATTCCAGGATGGTATGTATGGTAGTATGGAAGAACGACCCAAAGCCAAAAACACAACAAAAGAGCTGTTCTCAAAAGTGATACAAATCCAAAATGCTTGAAGAAAATTATTCAATTTACTGATGGATTTAAAAACATATTCACACCACTTATAAGAAACAGGTAGCTTTTTGTACCAAAAACTCTGAATGTACGCACAGTTAGCAAAAAGAACTCAGTGGGTTTTCTGGATGACAGGATGTCAAATATCAAAGACGCAGCAATAAGAATTTTATTAGCAATGCTATTGCTAACAGAAGTCCTCTCAACTTCCACTAATACCACTGTTTTTAATGGTCCCATATTGACCAGGAACGTTTTAAAGCCAACACAATTACTTTTGACAGCAAAAACACCCTTCTAAAGAGAATGAATGCTCATTTGTGTGTTGTGCTATGACTACATATGTTTGTGGTTGTTTTTTAATTACTGTTAATGCATGGTCTCATTTACCTAGCTGCAATTTTAAGCTTGAATAAGCATGCATTAAAGTGCATCCTGATGGGTTGCTTTCTTATACTCTCCATTTGGTGGATTGTGCTTTACTGCTGAAGGCTGTTTTGCCTATAAATAATGTTATCTAGGGCCCTGATGAGAACACAAGCAGTGTTAAAGGACTCTCTGGCCCTTCCTTAGCAAACAGGGTACCTGATCAGGAGACTTGAAGTAAGAGTTCAGGGCTGGAAAGGGGAAGTGAGAGGGCAAATTACATTAGCACAAGCACACACAGGACAGAGCAGATGATATCCTCCACAGCTATATCAACACTTCCCCCTTTACACTACAGAGGACCACTGCTGTAGTCACCCCGTTTTACCAACTCCCCCCAGAGATGACTCATTTATAGCTCAAGGACACGGGAGGCGGGGGTTGTAATCCAACCACAACACCCCTATCACTACCACCCCCACACCCCGCCTCCCCAACCTGCCTTCCACGCTTCCCCCAAAGATGGTGGCCTGCGCCGCCACTTCCTCCTCCCCAACGTAGCAACACGGTCGCCCCCCCGACTGCCAGGGGCGGGGCGAGGCGGGGCGGGGCGGCCCGGGAAACGGCGTGCGGCCCGCAGCGCCAGGAGGCGGGCGGAGGCAGCAGCAAGGCGAAAGGAGGGGCCGTTTCCCCCGTCCCCCTCCCGCGCGCACTCACCGCATCCGCCGCCCACCCCGGGCTCGCTCCCCACATGTTGGTTGGAGGACGGGGAGGAGCGTGTGTGTTGTGGGGCGGGGGGGGGAGGACGGGGAGGAAGCGAGCCAGGCGCCGCACTTCGGATCACGGCACTGCTCAGGGTCCGGGCGCTTCCGTTACCGATGGCAGGGGAAAGGGGAGGGGCAGCAGCTGCTAGGGGTAGCACTATATCTGTTCGTCACGGGGGGGGGGGGTGAGGCCTGGCATGCAAATTTCCAGCGGGGTAGGCGGGGCTGGCGAGGTAGCTGGAGGAGGAGGTTGATTACGAGGGATGATGATGATGATGTGTCGTGCCTGAGGAAGAACAGTGAAGATGCACAGTGTGCCTCTGCCTTGGGCCGTGGCTGGGCTGGCTGGCTGTGTGGGAATCTGTCGACCTCCCCGAGAAGCCATGTGACAGTCACCTGTCAGTTCTGTGGGGGTTGGGAGTCTTTTAAGTGTCCATCTGGGGTCATTTCTCTGTACCTCACAAATTTGTTCTTTTAGTTATTGGCTGCATTTGTGGGTAGTCAATGGGCTTCCTCTCTACAAAAGATTTTCATAGTCTATGGTTTTTCTCATGGGCCACATGAACCAGTACATGTATTTAGTTCTTTATACATAGCATTTTAAAGAATTTGTACCATATTAGCACCAGGTCAGGCTGCAAAATTAACAGTTTTAAGAGATTTATCTAGTGCAAATATCAATAAAAACTCCAGTCTATTGCAGGCATTCATCAAATAGACCTTCAGGGCTTAAAAAATGAGCACTCTGTGGGCACCTTTACACTATAGTTGAAATCTAGAAGAAGCAGCAGCCATAGGAAAGACTTCATGGTAAGAGTATGTAGCCATGAATGTAGCTCGTCCCAGCCTTTCAGTTGAGAGACTCTAAGATGAGAGCTGCTGGCTAGAAAAGCAGGCAGTGACCAATCCATAGTGGCCTGCTACATCAGGCTGCAGTCACTTGAGATTGAGCTGGAAACTTCCAGATAGGCCATCATCATAAAGTTATGCAAAGCCAGTAAAGTACATCCTGCTATGAAGGATCTTCATTGAGCAGCTGTTGTGGTTTAACCCTGGCAGTCATCCAAGCACCACACAGCCACTCACTTCCCTGTAGTGGGGTGGGGAAGAGAATTGGAAAGGTGAAAGTTTGAGAACTAGCAGGTTGAGATAAAATGTCTAAAAGACATTTTGACAGGTAAAGCAAAAAGTGTGTACAGAAGCAAAGTAAGATTACTTCATTTACTATTTCCTATTGGCAGGCAAATGTTCAGATGTTTCCAGGAAAGCAAGTTTTCATCATACATAACAGTTACTTTGGGAAGAAAATGCCATAACTCCACTACCACCACCCCACCACCCTCTTCTTCTTTTACCCATTTTTTACTGCGGACTATGATGTCATATGATATGGAATATCCCTTTGGTCAGTTTGGTTCAGCTGTCTGGCTGTGCCTACTCCTAGTCTCTTGTCCACTCCCAGCCTGCTCATTGATGGGGCAGTATAAGAAACAGAAAAGTCCTTAGTGTTGTGTAAGCATTGTTCAGCAATAGCTGAAACTTCAGTGTGTTATCAACACTGTTTTGTTCACAAATCCAAAACGTAGCACTATAGAAGCTATGATGAAGAAAATTCACTCTATCCCAGCCAAAACCAATACAAGAGAAAGCTAAAAACAAAAACAAAACAACAGCAACAACAACAAAACAGGTGGATTTAAAATGATGAGTTTCTCATATTCTGAGGGAGTGTCACGCAGGACAAGTATAGATTCTGGCTGAGTTTACTTCACCTCTCAGTGCATAGGTAGAAAAGGTTATTTTTCTGAGTTAAAAAGTAGAACAGCATCCAGTGAATTGCTGAGGGTATTTCACTACCATGAACACGATGCTTCAGGCATGAAGCAATTTTCCAGAAGTAGGGACATCTTTTTCCAGACGTGATATCCATGTTGACATGGTTCAACAGCCATAATGATTGTGGGGACATGTCCTGTCTGTGTGGCCTAGCTTTGTTAATCTGTACATGGATAGAAGTAAGGGAAGATGATCACCTTAGCTGTTGCAGAATGCATTTTTTTTTCCTTGAAAAGATGCTGTCAATTATTTTATGCCTAAAATATATACCTTTTCTATGTATACAGACCTTTTCTAGGTTAACAAAGCCATGTACCATTAAGTGCAGCCCAGCATAATGACATTAAAGTCAGAGTCAAACAGCTGAAACACAGTGAGACAGAGCCAGGAAATGAGATAACATCAAGAACAGAGAGGCTGCCAGCACCAGTGCAGTTTCTCAAGTATGACACAAACAGCTGAATGGGGCTGCTGCCTGTTTTAATGACTAAACTTTGCTCCTCAACCTGTTTTCCTTACAGTGTGTGTACTAGAGTTTTTCTGTGCTCCAGTGTGCATATCATGTCAGCACTGAACTCCATTGTGGCGGTTTTACCTTGCTAGGCAGCTGAACTCTACCACAACCACTCTCTCACTCCCCCTCCTCAGAAGAGGAGGGAAAGAAGAAAAGGAAAGAAACAACTCACAGGTTGAGATAAGAATAATTTAATTAAAGGAAAAATAATTATGAAGGGAAGAATATTAAGTAATTTAAATAAAGGGAAAAGAGGAAAAGGAAAAACAAAACAAAACAAAAACAACAAAAAAGCAAAGGCCATGTGGGAGTGCAGAGTAAAGAAATTAACCTCTACTTCCCACCAACGAGTGATGCTTGACCACATCGTTGAAGCAGGGCCTCAACGCACATAGCCGTTGTTCAGGAGTACAGACGTTTTCACAATGAAAGCCCACCCCTCCCCTCTTCTTCCTTTTTCCACCTTTTATTGCTGAGTGTGACTTCATATGGTATGGAATATCCCTTCGGTTGGTTTAGGTCAGCTGCCCTGGTGATGTTACTTCCTCACCTCTTGCCCAACCCCAGCCTGCTGGCTCCTGGGGGGGTTAGAGGAAGTCCTGATGCTGTGCCAGTATTGCTCAGCAGTAGACACAACACTGGTAAAATACCAATGTTGTTCTAGCTACAAGTGCAGAGCACAGCACTGTATGGGCCACTGCAGGGAAAGTTAACTTCATCCCAGACAGACCCAATACATCCATCAACCTAAGATTTCAATACAAAGATTAGTTCCATATATAGGGGAAAAGAGGCTTTTCTACAGCATGGTGCACTTCTTTCCTACTGTTCATTGCAGTGCCCTAGGAAAAGGATACAGTAATTACTAGCAACTTGTTCAATGACCTGTCCAGCTCAACTCTTAGTGTTCTTGTAGGAAGTGGCCTCTTTGTGCAGCCTCTCTGTCTCTGCTCACAATGCTGAGCAAAGATTTTTCTGAGGGGAAAAAATCTTTTGTGTCCCATTAGACTGGGCAGCAGAAGCAACTGTCAGTAGTTTCTTCCCAGCCTGGGGAATGAAGTGAGCGAGACTGAGATGACCAGAGAAAATCATACACTACAAACTGTGGGATTGGGAGCCTGTGGTTGTCTGGGAAGTCAGGAAAGGAGCACCATCCAGAAGAAGAGGCAAAATTACATCCCACGTCTATGTATGTCCTCAAGGAATCTCTTTCCTCCAACACTCAAGTGACATAGAAGGGTATACCGGGTCTGGCTGAGATGGAGTTAGTTTTCTTTGTAGCAGCTTGTAAGGTGCTGCGTTTTGGTTTTGTGATTAAAATAGTGTTGATAACACACCAGCGTTTTGGCTGTTGCTCAGCAGTCCTTGGACAGTGTTAAGGCTTTCTCTTTTTCTTGCTCACCCCCTGCAATAAATAGGTTGAAGAAGTTGAGAGGGAACGCAAGCAGAACACCTGACTCGAACTTACCATATGAATATTATATGCCATATAAAGTCATCCTCAGCAACAAAAACTAAGGGGAAGGGGACTTTGGGAAGGTAGCTCAGACTGGCTGGTAGTTGGTCTCTTTGTGGGAAGTGGTGAGTGATGCTTTTACATTATTTATTTGTTGCTTTCTTTTCCCCTTCCTCTTTCCTTTGCTTATTCAGCTATCTTTATCAACCCATGAGTTTTCTTCACTTTTACTTTTCCTAGTCTCTCCCCATCATGCTAGGTTGGGGATAAGTGAGTAAATGACTGTGGTGCTTAGCTGCCAGCTGGGGTCAACCCACCACAAAGTGAGAAAGAAAAACCTCCAAAGTCCCTCTGCTGTTCACACAGTCAGGCTTTCACACAGCTCTTACATGTTCCAGTACTCAAGTGTGTGCTCGTACAGATGCATAGACCCTGCCAGCTATGGAGGATTCATGTCTTTTGAAATTGCACGTGACTATCATTTCTTACTGTTCCCTGCCAGTCTACCACTGTCATATTTCACACTCTTTACCTACCTTGCCTATCCCCAACATGATTTGTCCATTATTCTGTCACACATCTCTGCCTGTATTATGTGCTGCTGATGCCGCAGGTACTCCCTGGAAGGCCTTTTATCACAATACCCCCACTCCTCATGGTTATTCCATCCTTCTTAAACTAACAGACAGAAACATCAGAATGGGAGAATACATAGCCCTCAATGAACTTTTCCCTGAGAGTGACTTCTTACTTCCCCATGTACTGGTACAAGTTACCTGGGGTGAAGGAAGCCAAGTAGCATCCAGTGGTTTATTAACTGGAAGTGGCAAGGCAACTAACAAGAAGCCATGTGACTCAGCTACATGTTTTCAGTACACTGTGTCAAGGTACACTGTGAGTCAGGTGATAAAGTGGTGATCATAAACCTCCCATGCAAACAGGACCTATGTCCACAGCATGGTCTTGTACTTGAAAGGGGAAACTCTTTTTCCTCTGGAAGCTCAAGGGCAGCCTTGGCTGCAGTGACCATGAAATGGTGGAGGTCAAGATCCTTAGGACAGCAAACTCACTATTCTAGACTTCAGGAGAGCAGGCTTTGGCCTCTTCAGGGATCTGCTTGGTAGAGTACCATGGGACAAAGCCCTGGAGGGAAGAGGGGCCCAGGAAAGCTGGTTAATATTCAAGGATCACCTCCTACGAGCTCAGGAACAATGCATCCCAAGAAAGACAAAGCCAGGCAAAAACACCAGGTGGTATGTCTGGATGAACAAGGAGCTTCTGGACAAACTCAAAAAAGGAAGCACACAGAGGAAGGAAGCAAGGACAGGTTGCCTGGGAAGAATACAGAGAAATTGTCCAAGCAGCCAGGGATGACGTTAGGAAAGTGGCATTCCTTAGGGATCAGTATTGGGACTGGTGATGTTTAACATCTTTGTCAGTGACATGGACAGTGAGATTGAGTGCATCCTCAGCAAGCTTGCAGTTGACAGCAAGCTGTGTGGTGCCGGTGACATGCTGGAGGGAAGGGAAGCCATCCAGAGAGACATTGACAGGGTTGAGAGGTGGGCCCATGCAAACTTTATAAAGTTCAATGAGTGTATTACATGGCAAGATTTTGGTAGCAAGGGGGCTGCAGGGTTGGCCTCTGTGAGAAGAGTCTGGAAGCATCCCCACATTAGATAAGAACCAGATTCATCTATCTCCGGAAGGGACCCGCTGCTGGCCAGAGCCAAGCCAATAAGCGATGTTGGTTGTGCATCTGTGAGAGCATATTTAAGTAAGGGGAAAAATATTGTTGCACAGTAGCAGCTGGGAGAGAGGAGTGAGAAACAGCCCTGCAGACACCAAGGTGAGTGAAGAAGGAGGTGAAAGAGGTGCTCCAGGTGCTAGAGCAGAAGTTCCCCTGTAGCCTGTGGAGAGGCCCCTGGTGGAGCAGGCTGTCCCCCTGCAGCCCTTGGTGTACTATGGCAGAGCAGACCTCCATGCTGCAGCCCATGGAGGAGTCCACAGTGGAGCAGGTGGATGTGGCCTGCAGGAGGCTGCGGCCTATGGAGAGTCCCCTCTGGAGTAGACTCCAGGATGGACCTGTAGCCTGTGGAGAGGTGTCCATGCAGGAGCAGGTGATCTGGGGGGAGCTGCCACCCATGGGGGACCCATATTGGAGCAGTTTGCTCCTGACAGATGGACCCTGTGGTATGTACTCATATTGGAGCAGCTCTTGAAGAACTGCAGTTTGTTGGAAGCCCACATAAGATCAGTTTGGGAAGCATGGCATCCCGTGGGAGTGACCTGACTTTGGAATAGGGGCAGAGAGTGACCATGAAAGAATGGCAAAGACAAAGTGACAGTAACCCTTATTCCCTGTTCCCCTGCACCACTTGGGGGTGAGGAGGTAGAAGGAGTGGATGGGGCAGGAAGATGTTTTTAGTTTGCTTTTATTTCTCATTGCTCTAGTCTGCTATCAATAGATAATAAATTACATTCATCTCCTTTATGCTGAATCTGTTTTGCCTGCAACAGTAATTGGTGAGTGATGTCTCTGCCCTTATCTCAACCCTTGAGTCCTTTCCATCATATTTTCTCCTCTTTTTCCTTTGAGGAGGGAATTGAGAGAGTGGTTGTGGTGGAGTTTAGCTGCCCAACAGGGTAAAACCACCACAATGAGGACAAGTGCAACGTCTTGCACCTGGGTTAGGACAATCCCAAGCACAAATACAGCCTGGTTGGAGAATGGATTGAGATCATCTCTGAGGAGAATGACCTGGGGGTGGTTCTTGGTGAGAAGCTCAACATGAGCTGACAATATGCATATGTAGGCCAGAGAGCCAACTGTATCCTGGGCTGTATCAAAAGAGGAGTGGCCAGCAGGTCGAGGGAGGTGATTCTCGCCTCTGCTCTTGTGAGATCCCACCTAGAATACTGTGTTCAGCTCTGGAGCCCCAACATAAGAAGGACATGGACCTGCTGGAGTGAGTCTAGAGGAGGGCCATGAAGATAATCAGATGGCTACAGCACTTCTATGAGGACTGGCTGAGAGAGTTGGGGTTGTTCAGCCTGGAGAAGAGAAGACTGGGGAGAAATACAGCAGCTGTCCAATACCTAAAGGGGGCCTACAAGAAAGCTGGAGAGGGATTTTTTGCAAGGGCATGTGATGATAGACAAAGGGTAATGGCTTTAAACTAAAAGAGAATAGATTTAGGTCAGATATAAGGAAGAAATTCTTTACTATGAGTTTGGCGAGGCACTGGAACAAGTTGCCTGTAGAAGTTGCGGGTGCCCCTCTTAAGGCCAGGTTGGATGGGGCTTTGGGCCACCTGATCTAGTAGAAGGTGTCCCTGCCCCAGGAAGGGTTTGGAACTAGGATCTTTAAGGCCCTTTTCACCACAAACCATTCTATAATTGTCTTGTCCTCTCCTTTTCACCCCAGGAAATTATTAGTTTAATTGCCTGCTCTTGCCTTTTTTCTTCATCTTTCTAGTTTGTAAATCTTCCATCTCTTTCCCCCTGCCTTCATGTTTTCACACACTCTATTCTTTCCTTCTCTCTTCTGTCTTCTCTCCTCCATAGACTTCCTCACTTCTGTTATCCACTCCCTTATTCCCACTTTTTTACACCTTTCTTCCATGCCCTCTCACACCCATTTCCTACCTGTTACCTACCTTTTTCTCTCATCTTTTTCTGTCCCTAAACACATCTAGCCTATTACAGTAATCAGGTCTCTCTGGAGAAATTGAATAGGATTTAGAATGGTTTACACAGACCCTTCCCTCAACTTACAGATTTTATTTCCACCCACTCTGCAGTTGATCCCTTCTGAAAACAGCAAAGAGAACATAAAAGAACTTATTTCTTCCCCAAATAAGGTTCCACTCTCAAGACTTTCTTTACTGCCTGCACTAAGAACAAGATGAAAGTAACAGTGTGGCTCCTTCCTGGGCTGAACACAGAGATCCAGTTCCAGGCCTTAATGTGAAGTAGAAGCAAACATCAGTGTCTATAACCACAGGTTTCTTAGAGCTGTACATCTCATCAGTGAATTCTGGCATACAAGGACTTCTCGTTCTGTGCTGACCACACAATTGTCTCTGATCAAGATATTCTGAATGAGAAAAATAAATCAAGGTCACGCTGATTTTCAGAATCTTTGGTGTTTGCAGCCTTTTCTTTATTATTTATTATCTGTTTTTTTTTATTGATTATTATGCATTTTCTTCTTCTTATGCATTTTTATTTATTGCGGCTCAAATTACTGTAATATCACCTGTAGGCTGTGAAGAGTTCACAGGCCCTGGGAAAAGACTGTTCTCCAAGGGGTGAGCCCATGCTTTAACCCCAGTATTCCTTAAAACAGGAGGAGCACATGTCAAGTCTCTCTGGGAATACCTTGTAGGAAGTACCTTTCCTACTGCCAGATACAAAGGGTCTCTCTGAAAGCCTTTGTCAATGAACATTTGAACAAACTGTGCATATATTGGTCCACGGGACCTGTTGGGATGCAGCCTCAAATACTGAGGGAACCAGCTGACGTCATTGCAACATTACTCTCAGGTGTTTTGGAAAGTGATAGCAATCACAGGTTCCTGAGGTCTGGAAGAAAGCATATGTCATACCCATCTGAGAAAAAAGGCAAGAAAGAGGATCCAAGGAACAGCAAACCAATCTGCCTCACATCGATCTGCGGAAAGGTGATGGAAAAAACCCTCCCATGAACCATAGATATTTCTAAAGTTATTAAGGTGATTGGTAGTTGTCCACATGGATTTGCAAAGGGTACATCATGCCTGACCAGTTTTCTGCAGTGAGATAATTTGCTTGGTAAATGAAGGAGGAGCAGTAGATGTTGTTTATCTTGACTTTAGTAAGGCTTCCGACACCGTCTCCCATAACATCCTCAAGCTGATGAAACACTAGCTAGATAAATGCAGTGAGGTGGACTGAAAACTGGCTGAACTGCTGAGCTCAAGGGTTGTGACCAGTGGCACAAGGGTCATGCATATGATTAAGGGATTAGAGCATCTGACATATAAAAAGAGGCTGAGAAAGCTGGGATTGTTTAGCTGTAAGAACTGAAAGTTTGCAAGGGTAAAACACACCGATTTGTATAAATACCTGATGGTGGGGACAGAATAAAGAAGACAGAAGTAGACTCTTAGTAGCATCTATTGAAAGTACAAGAGGTGGTGGGCACACATGAAAATACAGGAAATTCCAATTAAACATAAGAAAAACTTAACAACCCTTGCTTTACATATGATCAAGCACTGGAACAGGTTGCCCAGGGAGGATGTGCAGTCTTCATCTTTGGAGCTATTCAAAATTTTACTGGACAAGGCTTCTGCTTTGAGAAATGGAGTTGGACAAGATGATTTCCAGATATCTCTTCTAACCTCAATAATTCTGTGAAAACTGCTCAGCGCATCCTTGAAACTACCCCCGAATTCTTCCTCTTCTTTTGCTGTCCCTGTCCTTTACATGAGTACTAAGGAGCTGGTGTTCCAGAGTTGGTATTACCACATTCTGCAGCCCAACTTTCTCTTTGGTATTTCCACATGATAAGGACTGCAGCCTCTCCCCTGCTCTCCAGCTTCCCTTGTTGTAGAAGGCTTTGGTGCCTTTGCTCTTGGTTCCATTTGTGCAGTGGGATGTGCTCAAGGTACCTTAAACTACCACCTAGTGATCCCTCTTCCAAGAGTCTTGTCAGAACCTCTGGCACAAATCAGTGCACATTAAGTGCTTCTTTACACACCCCTTCACTGCCCCTACTCAGTGGACTCATTTACAAACACCTTCCTCCCTGCAAGACCCCTCTAGGCTGCACCAAAAGTCTACCTCCCCCAAGATCCTGTTTTGTAGCTCTGAGTCTTGCAGGGAGGAACAGAAGCCATTTTAGTTCATGTCCACCTGAGGAAACCGGAGAAAACTGGAGCAGCTGGTGGAGCTGGCTTCAACTGATACACCTAGTACAGATGCACTGGCTGGTTGTTGGATGTGAGGGTTTGATCCACCATGGCTTGGAATATTATTGCTCAGCCCTGTGTGGCCACACCAGTGAATAACATGATTGGGCATACTCACCATTGTCAGCTTCTTCGCTTTCCTTTCCTCATAGGAAATGGTTCAACCCGAGGTTGGCCATAATCATGGACAGTGTCCTGGGCATATGGTTATTGTTAATCCATGTTATTTCTTCCCCTCCTATCCTGGGGGTTCTGCAAGCCCTCAGGTTCAGTGTGAATTTCAGTACCATTGAATCCAGACTAGTGGTAACTGTGTGTGACACACCAGTAGAGGGGTGTCCAGGATTTCTTTTTTATTCTGGGACTAATCAAGCAATTGTTCACAAGAAACGTCAGTCAAGGAAAAACAGGGAGGAGAGAAAAAAAAAAGTTAAAAAGAAAAGAGAGAAAAAATGTTCTTTCCTGCAGCTAGATAGTAGTTACAATCTGTTGACTCAGTAAGGCCTTTCTCCAAATAATGCAGATGCATGAACTATTGCTCTCACCTATGTCCTATGAGCCACCCCTCCAGTATCAGTTTTCCCCCAAATTCCCTCGCCATTCATGATGAGCTGCGTGGGGTTGAATCATGTCTTCCCTGGCAGTTAGCATCAGGGGCATTCTTGCTGATTCATAGGTTGGTGTTATTCAATACTTGAATTCTTTGCTTCCCTTTATCTCTGTCTGTGTGAGTCTGTGTGTCACTGGAGAACCATGGGGAAGGGGAAGACCACCATGGTCATGGTCAGACTTTGGTCAACCTGCACAATGCAGTTATTCAAGCTGTGACATACCCTTTGAGGGCACCCCAGCTCACTCTTGCTGGGCTATGCCATCATGAATCCTACCCTTGCCTATTCAGCACCTGTCTTCAAATACAACCTCCTCAAAGAACAAGCAGGATCCATTGTGATGTGTAGGAAGCCTACTAGGCCTGGCAGAAGCAGAGAACTTTCTGAGATTGATAGCACAAAGGAAGTGCACAGAAGGCAGAACTGGGGCTACTCTGGAGGAATAGAGCCATTGCCTGAGTATGGTGGGGTGGAATCTGGAAAGCCCAAAGCCCAGCTGGAGTTGAAGCTAGTGAGGAATGTAGAAAGCAATATTATCCTGGTTTTGGCTGAAATAGAGTTAATTTTCTTCATAGTAGTTGATATGGTGATGTGTTTTTGATTTAGGAGAAAAATAATGTTGATAACACACCAATGTTCTAGCTGCTGCTGAGCAGTGCTTACAGAGAGTCAAGGACTCTTCTGCTTCTCATGCTGCCCTGTCTGCAAGGAGGCTGGGGATGCACAACAAACTGGGAGGGGATAGAACCAGGACAGCTGACCCAAACTAACCAAAGGGTATTCCATACCACATGACATCATGCTTAACAATAAAACTGAGGGGAGCTGGCTGGGGGGAGTGCCATTGCTTGGGGACTTCCTGGGCATCAGTTGGCTGGTGGTAAGTAATTAAATTGTGCATCACTTTATTATTATTTTTGTTGTTCTTCTTCTTATCTTTATTTATTTTCTTTGTTACTAACCCATCCTTATCTCAACCTGTGAGTTCTTGCACTTTTACCTTTTTTATTATTATTATTATTATTCTCTCCCCTGTCCCATTGTGGGGAGGAGAGAGGGATGTGCAGGTGAGTAAATAGCTGTATGATGCTTAGCTACATGCTGGGTTAAACCACAACATCAAGGCTTTCTGTGAATACATTAGCAGTACAAGGGAGACTAAGAAAAAGCGGACCTCTCCTAAATGGGGTAGGGGGCCTAGTGACAAAGGACACAGAGGACTTTCTGAAATAGGCAGTGCCTTCCTTGCCTTGGTATTTACTTCTGTAAGGTCTGTCCTTAAGCCTTAGAAGCTGTCCTTAAGCCTGTCCCTGAATTTAGTCACAAAATCTGGCAATGTGGAGGATTACCCACAGTAGAGCAAGACTACATTGGAGACCAAAAGGCAAGCTAGATATACACAAGTCCATGGGTCCACCTGAGATGTGTCCAAAGGTGCTGAGGCGGCTGATCAAAGTCATTGTGAAGCTGCTGTCATCCTTGAGTAGTCATACTGATCTGGGGAGGTTCCTTATGATTTGAAGAGCCATATAGTACATCCTCCATCTCCCCAAAAACCAAGAAAGAACATCCAGATAACTATCAGCCTAATCTCACCCCCTTGGAATAACATAGAGCAAATCCTCGTGAAAACTACTTCCAGCTACATGAAGGACAAAAAAAAAAAAAAAAAAAATCACGTCTAACCAGTCTGATAGCTTTCTACAGTGAGCTGTTTCACTTGTATGAGTGGAGAGCAGAGAGTGTCCTGGACTTGACCATTTTTACTGCAGTGTTCCATAGAAACCTTGTAGACAAACAGTTGAGCTACAGTTTGGCTAAGTGAAAGATGAGGTGGGTGAAGAACTGGCTAGACTTGATATGGGGACAATATTATTTAATGCCTTCTTTTTATTTTATTTTTTATTTTTTTTGACAGCAATTCAAGGGACATGCACTTTATTTGGTTCTGCACCAGGACTACTGTGTTTGGTTTTGGGTTCCTCAGTGGAAGAAAGACATGGACATCCCAAATTAAGTTCAGGAGAGATCCACTAGGATCATTCGGGGGAGTGGAACGTGTGATTTGCAAGGAGAATTTGAGAGAACTGGACTAGTTATTTAGAGAAAGAGAGTTTAAGAGGGTGTGACCTGGTCTCATTGCTGCCATCAGGTACTTCATGGGTGGCTGGTTGTTAGTGGCCCCCTTTGGATGTAGGTACTGGTGCCAACACTGTTTATTGTTATTAACCACCTGGACAGTGGAATGGAGTGCCCCACAGGAAGTTCATGTATGATATCAAATGGGTGGGAAGGTGATCCATACACTGGAGTGAAGGGCTGCCATGTAGAGAGGCCTCACCAGACTGGAGAAATGGGCTGACAGGAATTTTGTGAGGTTCAGTAAGGACAAATGAAAGAAATACTGTAGCTAGGATGGAATAAGCCCATTCAACAGTACAGATTGGGGGCCAATTTGAAAGAAAGCATCTTTGCAGAAGAGAACGTGAGAAATCTCATGAACAAGTTCAACATGACTTAACAGTAAACCCTTGTGATGAAGAAGCCAGAGCGTGTATCAGGTGGTATTAACAAAAGTGTAGCGAGTGAATCAAGGAAGATAAAGTATTCTACTCCATTAGGTGTTTGTGAGACTGCATCTGGAAGTGGACTACTGTTCCCAGTTTTGGGCTTCCCAGCAGAAGAAAGAAAATGACATGCCAGTGCAAGTCCAATGGCATGCCCTCAAGATAATTTGGGGGCTGCAACATTTGTGAAAGCTGAGTTTGGTCTTAGGAAGAAAAGGGGGAAATCTCACTTCCAGTCTTCAGTTAACTAAGAAGAAAGTATAGGTAAGTCAGAGTCAGGCTTTTATCATGTGTACAGTGAAAGGATGGGAGGCATTGGACTAAGTCAGAGCATGGAAATTTCCAGTTAGCTATAAGGAAAAAAATGTTTGTTATTAATGTTGTCAAAAGCTAGAACAGGTTGCCCAAAGAGGTTGTAGACTGTCTGTGATATTAGTCCTAGCTTGACTGGCTAAGGCCCTGAGCAGCCTGATGTAAGTTGGAAAGTTTTACTAAGGTGATTTCCAGAGGTCCCTTCCACCTTAAAATTATTATTATTATTATTTTATTTATTATTATTATCATATGCAAATGTGCACCAGTGCTTTCCTGGCTTCACTGAGGTGTAGACTTGGTCTCTGATGATCCATCTCTATCCTTCTTGAGGGGTCTAGGAAGTACCTTAATCTATAGTATATATCAAGAGTGAATAAATATAAATTGATGCACTTGAACAAGTATCAGAAGACAAAGACCTGAAGGCACATTTATTTTTGTTCCTCTGAAGATAAGGAAGAGCATATTGTCTAGTGAGAAAAAAACATTGCTCCAATGCCTATAAACATAAGTGTACTCTGCATTCACCAGCGTTTTTCTACTGTCTCCTACATTCTTTGTCCTCCAATGATAGTGTATGTTCTCCTAGGGTTCTTTTAACACCTGTGCTTTTTTTCTTGGTCTCTTTGAGTCTACTCTCTGCTCTGTTTGCATTCTTTCTGTTTTCGTTCTGTTTTTTCACCTCTCCAAGGACACTGTATGCTGTGTCTCTTCCTTGGCTACTTTTATCCACCTTTCTGAATCTACTCTCTGTCGTCCTTCACATTTACAGGCTTTACGCTATTTTCTTACCTTTTCTGAGACTTCACTGAAGTTCTTTCAGGCTTTCTTTTAGACTCTCAGCCTCTGCAAGGCTACTCTGTGTTCTCTGGGACTCTTTCAACCTTTCCATTTCTTCCCTGGCTTTTCAAACTTGCTATGGCTCCTTTTCAGGCTTTTGGTCTTGTTCTTTCCTCTCTGTAAGATGACTGGAGCACTTTCAGTCTTACTGCTGTTTCTTTTTTTTTTTTTTTCCACTTTCATGAGGTTAATCTGGGTTTTCTGGGGCTGCTTCAGGCTGTCTTCAAGGTTCTTGGAATCTCTGCAACTACTCTTCATTCTCCAGGAAGAAAGCCAGCTTCTTTCTTCTCTACTCCAAGGCTATTATTCTCTGTCACTCTTTTAGCCTCTGTTCTTTCTTAGCAGCTGTAGGGGTACTATGTGTTCCCCTAGTGCACTTTCATAATCTTTGCTGCTTTCTTGTTATATCTGAGGTCTGTGGTATATTCCCCATAGTTCTTTCAAGCATTCAACTATTTTTTTCCTGCTTCTTTGAGGCTACTCTGTACGCTCTGAGACTTTTACAGAACTCGACTCATTTTATTCTTCTTTGATGCTACTCTTTTGGGGTACTATCAAACTTTCTGCCTTTTTACTTTTTTTGTGTGTGTTTCTTTTCTGAGGTCACCTTCGGCACTGCAGGGTGCTTTGAGGGTCCTTTAATCTCTGATACTTTACTATCTCTGAGGCTCTTCTTTATTCTCGGGGATGGGAGGTGAGGGGAGGTGTCCTTTGGCTTGTTGATTTCTTTCTTGGCCTCTCTGACACTGCAACAATTTATTCCCTCCGGCACTGACAGGCTTACTTCCTTTCCTTTAGGCTACTTTATTTTCTCTGAATTTCTTGCACACTCTTTGTTCCTTTGTTGGCTTCTGCCTGGTTCCACTGTTTTGTCCGGGGATCTTCAACACCATCTTCTACTTTGCAGTAGACATTTGGAGGACTATCCTGTGCTCTTCATCTGTCCTAGTATTTCATCAGTTTTCATGGTTCCTTTGAGATTTCTCAGTGTCTTACAAACGTCTTTAAATCTTTCTACTACTTTGTCCTCTCTTAGGCTATTCTGTATCCTCTGGGACACTTACACATTCTTTTCTATATTGCAAGGCTCTCAGAAACAATTCTCTTATTTTTGTGGATCTTTCAGACCTATTTTTCTTTTATTAGAACATTCTGTTGAAGGAAGATGAGAGAAGACAAGAGAGAGAGACATTATATTCTCAGAGATGCAACAGCTTGAAGAGCTCTGGACCTCAGTGGAGACGTAGGCAAAGTCTGTCCCTAATTGAATGGTAACTGCAACCTCTGTAGAAGACAAAGAATGGAAGCTGATGACCTCTGGCACCAAGAGGAAGGTTCTGCTCCACCTAAAGGCTTACAACTGCAAAATAGGTTCACTGCCCTCAAAATTGAGGAGGAGCTGGTTGTGCTTTCAAGTAAAGCATCTGGGCCAGCTCACTCTGAACCACCAGGAAGAAGAGGCAAGTAATAGCAGTGGGGAACCCCTTTCTGCAATGGACAGATACCCATCTGCTGACCTGGCCTGTCATCTAGAGAAGTTTACTGATTGTTTGGAGCCTGGATCTGGGACACTATTGCAAGAATTTGTCCAACCCTGTGCCTATTACACCCTGCTATTCTTCCATGTGGGCACCAATGATATTGTTAGGGGCAACGTGGACAGTACTAAAAATGATTACAGAGTGCTGGGGCATGAGTCATGGGCAGAGTCACGGGCATGGGGGGCCCAGGCATTGTTCTCAAACCTGCTCTTGAGGGGAAAAAGAATGTAAGGAAGAAGGCACTGATACTGTGTGTCAACAGTTGTTTGGGGAGCTGGTGTCAGCAACAAGATTTTGATTTCTGTGACCACTGGAGCCTGTTGGGGAATCAGTATCTGCTTAGGAGAGATGGGATCCACCGCACTAAGTGGAAAAAAGGTATCTTTACCAGTAGGATAACTGACTTGATAAGAAAAGCTTTAAACTAGGAATGATGGTGGAGGGAGAGAGTCACCAGCAGCCCTATGAGGGAATGGTGGAGAGGGTTGATGAGCAAAGGGCATGGGGTGATGTGAATGTAAGGGAATACAAAATCAACAAATCGAGGCTTAAGCGGGGTCACCTCAAGTATCTGCATGTAAGCAAGGAAGTGGCTACAAGGCACCATTATGGGAAAACAAACATGCAAACAAACAAAAAAAAAACAACGAAACCAAACAAAAAAAAACCCACAGACTTTTCTGGCAAATCAACACCCTGATGTGCCTTTCTGAAGTGCCTGCACACTAATGCATGCTGTATAGAAAATAAACATGAGGCATTAGAGGTGTGTGTGCAGTTGTAAGTCTACAATTAACACAGGGTTCACAAAGAGCTGGTGGGATAGCTCATATGACTGGACCATTGCAATGGAAGGACACAGGCTCTTTAGGAAGGACAGGACAAGAAGACCAGGAGTTGCCTGGGTGAGAGAGCAGCTGGAGTGCATGGAGCTCTGCCCAAATGATAGAGGAACCAATAAGGAGATGTGCTCTACTGAGCCTCATACTCATCAACAAGGAAGGGAATTTGAAGATTAAAGTCTGTAATGATCATGAGATGGAGGACTCCAGGATCCTGACAGGGTACTGCAAGGCAAAAAGCAAAATCATAACCCTGGACTTCAGGAGAGTAAATTTTTACCTGTTCAGGGATATCTTTGGAGGAATCTCATGGGATATGGACCTGAGGAGTGGTCCAGTAAAGCTGGTCAATATTCAGATATCACCTTCTCCAAGCTCAAGAGTGGTCCATTCCAATGAGCAGGAAATGAAACCTCTTGACCTCAGCTTGTGGACTGACTTCCTGGCTTGACCTTAGCCCTGTCTTATCACTATGAACAAGCCTGGCAATCACTGGACTTCATTCTAACCCTGACCTATTGATTGACTGAGGCCTAGTTTAGCCTCAGACTTGCATCGTTACCATGAGCTTTTATCACGGAACATCTAGTTCCAACCCCTTTGCCATGGGCAGGGACACCTCCCACTAAATCAGGTTGCTCAAAGCCCCATCCAACCTGGTCCTTGACCTCTGGGTCAGCATAAGGTTTGGGTTACGGTTGAGTTATCTGCAAGTACAGCATTGAAGTTGCAGTAACCTGTCAAAGGAAAGTCAGGGCTGCAAAGGAAATCTTTTCTGATGATTATGGAATCCATGGAGTTAGGTTAGAATTGAAAGTCAGACAAAGACCGCAATAGTGACTCAAACAGGACTGCCAAAAGAAAAGCAATAGCTACAAATAAAAATACTCTGAGGGAAACCAAGTTTCTGGCACAATTGGGGTCTTACTAGAGCCTACAGGTTAGTGTTGACAGAAAGAGGAAAGCACAAAGCTATAGTTAGAGTGGGACTGAAAAAGGCCTGCTAATAAAGAAAGACAGGATCTGGAGAGAGGGGTCCCTGGCCCCTAAGGAACTTAAGGTTTAAGAGAATATGGAGTGCTACATGTGCAGTGGGGCTAGCAAGGGACTGTACAAGATGATACAGACTATAATTGGAACTCATCTATGAACAGCTCTTGACTCTATTCAAGGTATGGGGTCTTTGGACTGTGGGCCAGTTTGGATTCTGGTTAGGGTTGACAGAAAGAGAAAGCAAAGGACAGTTGGAGTGGAGTTGGGAAGGGGCTGCTAAAACCAAGTGAAAGCTGCAAAGAGAGTCTTTCTCTGCAGACTGTTGTCTCTGAAGGGATAGAGCTGCCCTCAACACAGATATCCTCTTGCTTTATTAGTCTTCTTCCTCTTATCTTACACTATTTTGTACCTTTTGTCTCTTTCCCTCTGAGCATATACCCTCCAATGCCAGCCTTGTCTCTGTCCTAGGCACATGACCCCTTTCTCCTGGTCTCACACTCTCCGCACACAGAGCCTTTTCTACTTGAAAGTCCATTTCTCCTCCTCTCAGCACACATGGATTCCATACCAATTCCTCTTTCTCCATCCGGTTTTGATCTTCTCATTCAGACTGCATATACTTTCCAGCTCCAGGGTTCTCAACCCTCCCTTTCACCTCACATATTTTCCCCAACTGTAGCCAACTACAAAGTCTAGTATGTGAGTTGAGTGGAAGAAGACTAGAGCTGGAAGCTCTGGCTCCCTTCCAATCCTTGAATTGCAAGACACAATCATTTTTTTCTCTCAAAGCTTCCATTCTACTAGCTTCTATTCTACTATCTTCCATTCACTTAACATATAGATGCTCTAAACCATTCACTCCCTCTCTGTTCCTATGTGGCTTCAAAATCTAGCCCTTTCCTGACCCCCTACATCTCCACTTCAATACACATACTGTCCAGCTCCAGCCCTTTATCTCAGCCACTATCCATCCAGTCACCCAAACTTCTATCTGTCCTTTCTTTCTTCCTTCTAAGCCCCTGCCTGAATATCTCACTGTTAACCCACCCATTCAAGCACCTACTATAGAATCACAGAAAAATTTATGTTGGGATGGATCTTTGTGAGTCATCTTTCGGATTTTTTTTTTTGGTACCCTTTTAATTTTAGTGGTTGTTGGGGGTGGGAGAGAAATGAGCTTCAAGAGGCACCTTTTAAAATATCCTTTATTTTGATATCATCCTAGTAAAAATCTTTCATATAAAGGCAAAAGTAGGTATTGCATAGAAGAAATACAGGTGCAAACATTACCTGAGGGGAATGGCATGTTGTTTCTTAGTGTCTGCTATCTACTGCACAACAGATGGCTAGCCTTTAGGCAAATATCTCCAGGTTTCCCACATGAGATGCAGGATGAAGCTGTTTAACTCTACGGAAGGAAGTTACATCAGAATTATGTGTGTCCTATTCTCTGCTGCTCCCAAGAACCATCTGCTGGGAAAACACACTATCGTTTCTTGCCTTTTCCATGCCTGACCAACACATTGCCCAAGAAAGACCATGAAGATCAATTCTGCTTTACTCTGCTTGCACCCTTCCTGTGTGTGAGTTTGTAGTTCATGTATTAATGGAAGTGTGGGGGAGCGACACAGGGGGATACAGGATAAGAGAGCTGGCCTAACTTGACCATAGTCCAAGAACTCAATGAATCACATACACAAGTCATCTCCTGTAATCTCTGAGATATTTATACCATTGTTTTTAACATCTCACATGTTACTTCACTATGGGCAGAGAGTGTGGTTTTTTGAATGCCTTCCACCTGGGCTTCCCATAACTAAAAGCCTTGGTACCCAAGAGGGAACAGAATTCACTTCCACAGCTTTCAAGGAGAGGTTCTTTAAGCAGTTCTCCCAATATGTCTCTGCTTAAGTGCTGATGCAGCTTCCAAACATGAAGCACAGCGAGACAGCAGGTACACTACAATCTGAAGAAACACTCAGAGAAACAGTACTTTCACACATGAACTGTGCTTTCATGAATTATAGATACAGAGAGGTATGCACTTATACAAATCAATATTTGTGTATACTAAAGATATTTTTACCCAGTATCAGTTTTTATTTAAAAACATGCGAAAAACTTGTAGCTAAATAACCAGAATGTTGTTTGGGGAAAACACATAGACAGCCACCCACCAGCACAAGCATAAAGAAGTGCATACAATACATGAGACAAAGCTCCCTTTGACCAGTTACCGGAAAGTCAGTACCTTCTCTGACAAACTAATGGATACAGCCTCACGCTTTCCAAGGCTGTTTTTGTTGCCTGGAAAGTGGCATTACTTTTCTTCTCCTTTCAGGATATCTGTCATCTCCTCCCACATCAATGAGTCAGCTAGAGACACAAATCAGCCCTGCTCTTGACTACCTTCCTGTAGGGTGGCTTCATGGAAATGAATACATGAAGCTTGTGTAACTACCTCACTTAATACTGTGCCTAGAATGCCAAAAGTAGTCATTAAAAAAAGATTTCAGGATCTATGCCACTATCAGATCATGAAATGGAATGAAGCATTCTACAAAAATAAGTTTGGATGAAAGGCAAAATAGCTGAGTTTGCAACTACACATTTCTTCTCAAGAGTTACTCATAAACATTTTTTTACTTTCCTACTACTTTCACTAATATATTTTACTTTTTATTTTTTTTTTGTACAAAAACTGAATGCAGACTGAAATTTAAATTGTGGTAGGTACCACTGTGTGACCAAAAAGGACAGATGTGATGTACACTGCTCTTTTTGAACCCCAGAGAAAACTAGAGAAAGAAAAGCACTTTTTTTGCTAGAGAAAACCAAGTACCTCTGCTCAAAAGGAGAGTGCAGTAGAGCCATCAGATGAAAATTGTCCTGTCTTTTCTTGCAAAAATGGGAACACATTTTAGCAACTTTGTATACAGTCTTACATGTAGCAGCACGTACACTGGGAATCAGAGCCCCTTCTTCCATGTGGAACATCCATCTCCAGCGGGGCTCAGATGCTCCTGGTCCCAATTTTCATTAGAAATGGAAGTAAAACTGGATTCTGTTTCTGTGCTTTTCCTCTGCTCCTTCCCGGACTTTCAAAGGCAATCCAAATTAAACAGCTGAGCCCATGTGGTATTGTCTGCTTTAGGGGGAAACAAGAGCCCTGTGAAACTTTGGGCGTAATGCTCATGTGGGCAAGAACCAGGCTCTAAGAACAGTAACCTCCTTCATCACTGCAACACCCAAATTTGTCTCCATATCCCACACATTCACACTTCTTCCTGTCATACCAATCTCATATGAAGTCTAAAAAGTGTCACATTGTCCACAAAAAATGCTATTGCTGCCATACTTACAGATGTAAGCAGGACCTACTGGGAAGATACACAGGGGACTAATACCTCCCAGACAGGAAGTGGCCCAACAGTTATTTCAGCCCACCATGAGAAGACTGGCTGATTGATACAATGAAACTAATATATTTTAAGAGTTTAAAGTATAAATATTCAGACTGGACATTAGGAGAAATGTATTTATCAGAGTTTGATAAAGCACGGCTCTGAAAGGGGTACCAGAGAGGCACAAAAACTCCACCCTCAACAGTTTCTGAGACTCAGTCCAATAAAGTCACAGTCATACCCACCTCACATAGGTCACAGTCCCCTTTTGAGAGTGACATTGGATGAAATAACCTATTAAGGTCCCTTCTAACTGCTGCTAATAAAAAAATCAATATTCCTTTCAGACCTGAGTTGAGCCCTGACTGGAGTTAAATCACAGCATCGTCCAATAGCTGATCCTTTCCTTCTTCCTTCACAAAACTGTAAAACTGAGGAAAGACATCTGCAAAAAACTGGAACAAAGTGTAAATGGGGTTGGCCTGCAATGAAGCAGAGCTCAAACTAGAAAAATATACGTTTGATTTTTCTAGCCAGAAAATGTTGGTAAACATATGCATTGCAGTGAACTCCAAACCACACCCTGTTGGATGGAATTGCCAATGTCCCAGCATGAACCAATTCTGTGCTGAAGGTGTGACAATGTGACAATGCATACTGTCTCTGACTGCTGTTTTCGAAACCGCCCCTTTCCTGTATCATCTGATCATCTTTAATCAAACTCATATTCCTCGCTGTCCAGAGACACTCCTTCCAGTTCAGGGAGACAGCTGTACCTGAGGGAACCCCTTCAATGAAGGACATGACATGACAATATTGCAATCAAATTGCCATCCCCCTTTCTAATATCCAGTAGAACGCTATGCCTTGGGCAAACTTTTTGAAACAGACAGTTTCAATTACACAATACAGTTTGTGAAGGCTGCTGCCAACTGGCCAGCAGGTCAGACTGCAATCTTTCTCCTTCATGCCAGGGAGCATTCACTTGTTTAGTCAGTATTTTTAGCTTTCAAAGTAGCGTGACATCAAAGCAAGCCAATGAGGGCCATCAATTACAGAGCCAAAGATTGCTTTGGGTGGATAAAGACATCGAAATTTAGGCTCACAGGACTAGCGAGCTCCCCACAGACTTGAGAAAAGTTATGTCTTTATTTGCCTCCACCAACTGCCAACTTTGAAAAACATGTCCTCTGGAGATTGCACAGTGGTTCCTAAACTAATGTACAATAAATGTGTAAAAACAAAAACAGTAAGAAGCTATAAATCAGGCAACTAAATTCTAAGCTATATTCATCGTAATAGTCATCATCATCATTATCATAATAAAAAACTATACACCATCTGGTACAAGAAGCTGCAAAGCAAAGCAGCTCCAATTCTTAGGACTCTCTGTTAGAGTGGCTTTTCCAAGTCTTACAGTGAATTGGACATGAGGGTTAAAAACTTAATGGAAGACTTTGAAGATTTCTCCCTTAGAGTTGAACACACATCATTTTTGCACATATAGCACAGATTAGTAGAGTGAAACATTTTCTTAAATTAAGGAAACATTCTTAGAACAGATCTATGATTTTGTGTAGAAAATCCATTTGTTTGGGGATCTTTCCCCTGTCTTTGGCAAATAAATGGCAAATGTGAAACAGACAGAAACATGAGTCAAATAACAAGCTGTGATAATAACTGTACAAGTAACAACAAAGTAGATCGGTCAGTGGGACGGATTCTCTTAGCGGGGCTCGGCCGATACTCTTTGTGGTCATTCCTTTTGTTCATTTTTATGATCAGACAGAAGGGTTGATGTGATAATGTCTCAGAGGCTTTAGGCATCATATTTTTTGCCAGTCCTGTGAATCTGCTGGAAGAGTGTCATGGAGAAGGCCATGCCAAGAATCTGAAGGAAAGCAAACAATGAAGGCTTCAGTACAGGAAGGCTACCAAAACTGAACTACCTGTGTTCACGGTCCAAATGTAGTTTTTAAAGACATTCTACACTAGTCAGCTTTCTCAAGCTTCAACACTGATCAGTAAACCAGGATGTATATTGTTCAGGCACACAGCAATGTCTGAAGACATGCCAAAGCACAGATGAAGGCAAAAAGTTCTCAGGGCTCCTTGTCACGTGCAAAAATTTTTCTGAAACAATGCATGCAAGTCACTCTTCCTTTTTGCCCAAACGTTTGTGCTTGATTAGCCAGATACCTGTGACTTAACCATCAGATTCTGACATTCTGTCCCAAAACTATAGCAGATTATGATGATACTTCTGCATTTCCTTTTTTAAGCACATGTTAACCTACTCACTTCAGCAGCCATGATTTAACTTGTTTTGGCAATTTCCAGACAGAACTTCCCCGTAAAATTTAAAAAATAACAGTTCCTTAAGAGACAAGGTAGCAAACATCTAAACCTGGTAACTCTAAAGCAGTGCTCTGAAGCGGAAATGCAGATAAGTGAAACCTCACTGTCGCATGTTTCCTTTGAGGAACTGACTACTGACTTGCTTTCTTTCCAAGGAGATGGCCTCAAATGAGCTCATAAAACAAATCTGATATTTTTGAAAATACAGCCAAACCCAAACTCAAAGAACTGCTTTTCACATAGCAGAAACAAGAATGCTGACAGCAAATCAAAGCTATGTTGACATACATCATACCGGCATTACCTGCATTATAAGGATGCACATCCCAATCGAACCAAGGACATGCTTATTCTCATCAAACCAAGTCATAACTCTCTCATAACATCCCTGAAAGATGAAAATTGAATTCCCAAGGTTACATTTCTTTCACGTGCATTCCCTCTATTTTCTACCTTCCACCCCTCACTAGGACTTGACCCGAGCAGAGTAAGCCTTACCGTTTTCCACACTAATTCAGTAGAATTCCGTCCGCAGTCTTGGGAGTTTTCTGTACAACATCGGTCTGGGACAGTGTTTTCTCCCAGCACTGGGTACCAATCCGTAAAGTCATTTACACCACAGCATTTCATCTGTGGGAAAAGTAAACGATTAATAAATGAACTAAACTACACAATTTGTCAAATGTACACTATCACAAACTTTTACTTAGAATCACAGAACCATAGAATGGTTTGGGTTGGAAAGAACCCTTAAAGATCATCTAATTCCAACTTCCCTGCCATAGGTAGGGACATCTTCCACTAGATCATGTTGCTCAAAGCCCCATCTAACCTGACTTTGAACACTTCCAATGATTGGGCATCCACTACTTCTCTGGGCAACATCTTCCAGTTTCTCACTACCCTGATAGTAAAAAATTTCTTCCTTATATCCAACCTAAATCTACCTTCTTTCAGTTTAAAACTATTACCTCTTGTCCTGCCACTACACACCCTGGTTAAAATCTTTTTCAGTCATTCTGATAAGCCGACTTTATATATTAGAAGGCCACAATAAGGTCTCCTCAATGTCTTTTCTTCTCCAGGCCAACCCCACCTCCTCCCCCACCCCCCAACTCTCTCAAGCTTTCTTCATAGGAGAGGTGCTCTAGTGCACTGATCATTTTCATGGCCTTCCTCGGGACCTGCTCTAACAGGCCAATGTCTTTCTTGTACTGGGACCCCAGATCTGGGTGCAGTACTCCTGGAAGGGTCTCATGAAAGCAGAGAAATAACATCCCTCAGCCTTCTGGCCACACTTCTTTTGATGCAGCCCAGGATACTATTGACTTTCTGGGCTGCAAGGGCACATTACTGGCTCGTGTCCAATTTTTCAACCCCAGTACCCCCAAGTCCTTCTCTGTTGGACTGCTCTCTAATCACCCAGTCTGTGATTAATTAATCACTCAGTCTGTGATGACATTGGGGATTGTACTTGGCCCCACTGAACTTCAAAGGTTCCACATGGGACCACTCCTCAAGCCTGCCAAGGTCCTACTGGACAACACCCCTTCCCTCTAGTATATTAACTGCACAGCTTGGTGTCATCCACAAACTTGCTGATGGTGCACTCAATCCCAATCCCTATGTCACTGATGAAGATATTTAATAGTATTGCTTCCAGCACAGACCCTTGAGGGACATCGCTCATTACTAGTTTTCACTTGTATTGAATATAACTCTTTGGATGCAGCCTTCCAGCTAATTCTTTAGCTATCTAACTGCTCATTCTTCAAACCCATAGCCCTCCAATTCAGTGGCAAGAATATTGTTGGGGACTGTATCAAAGGCCTTACAGAAGTCCAGGTAGATGATATTAGTAGCTCTTCCCTTGTCCACTGATGCAGTCACTCCACAAGAGAAAGCCACTAGATGGCACGATTTGCCCTTGGTGAAGCCACTTTGGCTGTCTCTAGTCACATCCTTGTCTTCCACATGTTTTGATGTAGCTTCCAGGAAGATTTATTCCATGATCTTACTACTGTATGTTTTCAAAAGGGATGCCACAGCAATTCTGTGTTTTTAAAGTTCTTTGTGCCCCATGATCTCTAAAAGCAAATACTTAATGACATTCAAAAAAAAAAAAGGGGGGGGGGGGGGAGAAAAAGCAGTCCTATATTCAACGTGTGTTAGTTTTTTAAGTCCTGAATTGTGAAATGCTAGCTGTCAGAGCTGCAGTTCAACCTATGCAGTTTTTGCTGCTTTTCCATGTTTCAGATTGTACTTCTAAATGACAGGAATAAATCTCAGACAGAGAGCATCTTTCACCTTACAAAGTACACTTTGATTATGCATTTCAGAATGCTCCCTAACAGCATGCATTAGCCACCTTTTAGACTGGGCATGGATGCTACCTTTAACAGACTGTGGCAGCCTTTGTGGCCAAACTGCAATTTCTTTTCTAATGAGAAAAAGTGTTACCTCTGCTTGAATGATATTCCACGCATTTTTCAGTCCAACATTATTTTCTGAATTGTACAGCTTCATACCTTCCTTCAAATCCTTCTTTGCACTCTCACTGACCTACATCATATAAATACAAAAATTCAATGCACTGCTATTTATAGGAAAGGACCAAATGGTACAGACTTGAATACAGAACACATCTCTCTTACATTTTCTCACCACAAACTTAACATGGATAAAAAAGATCTCTCTTAGCTTCAAGACTCTCACAAGGTCTCTTCCAGCAAAGACTTTCAGCATCTCCAAGGCCTAGTCTATTCCTCAGATTGCAAAATCTTGGATTAATTTTCATGAGAATGGAGACCAAACAGCTTTCCCTCTAGTTAGAATCCATCATATAATTATCTGAACCAAAATAACTGAAGAGTGACCAGCAGAAATATGCTGAGCTTATGTTAACTTTGTAACATACAAATGTTGGCAATACCCCACAGCAGCCTCTCCTGCCTCTAACCTGTGGTCTACTTTAATTTGCTAATATCATAAAACAAGAATCCCAATCTCCCAAACTTAACTTAGTTGTCCCTTGCACAGGTTCAGGCAGTCTGTAATCAATGGCCAATATAAAATCAATTGCAAAAGGGCATTATCATTGTTCTGCTTGTGGGGACAGGCTTGCAGGATTTAAAATTTTCAAAAGTGTTCTTCTTGCTTCAGAGGAGGAAGTTGGAATGCTTAACAAGAGATCTGAGGGGTCCCATTTCTCATATAAATTTCAGTCAAATCCTAGATGCAGGTAGGAATGTACCTTAGCTCTGACAGCCAAATCCAATGAAGATCTGGAAAAAAGCTAAAAACCAGCTTTATGTTTTGCCAGTTCAGTTTGTCAACTCAGCAGTGAGCTGGCAACAGAGAAAGGATTAACCTATAGATCCCGGCATGAAGTACAACTATTTTTAAAGATCTGTTTCATCTCTCTTTCACATCCCATTCAAAATCAGAATCACAGAATCATAGAACCATAAAATGGTTTGGGTTGGAAGGTACCTTTGACTAGTGCCAACCCCCCTACCACGGGCAGGGCCACCTTCCACTAGAGTGAGTTGCTCAAAGCCCCATCCAACCTGGCCTTAAATAGTTCCAGAGATGGGGCATCCACAACTTCTCTGGGCAATCTGTTCCAGTACCTCACCACCCTCAAGAAGTTCACCCCAACTCCCTGGAAGTGGCAGATATCATGACAACGTGGGAAGAGATACAATCTGGTAAGAGCTCAGTTTTAAAATGAGTCTGGATATGCTCATAGCGTAATGCTCTGTCCTGTGTTTGGTAGAGCCCTCTGATTCCCCAAGGGTTTTCCATTCTTATCTATCTGCCAAGCCAGTGAGCTGTACCTGCTCCTCTTAATCTTTACTAGATAGCCGGCTAACTTCTTACAAATGGGCTTTATGAAAAGCTGTCTATTGATCCTCTCCCCAGCCTTGTCAAACTCTCTGGGACAGCCCTGTCAAGTGATTCAGTTGGTGGCATCTGGAATCACCTGAGAATACCCCAGGCCTTGCTCCTTGCTCCTCCGGTGCTGTTGAAGGGTTGGTCCTAAGAGGATAACCAGGTCCAAACCAAGCCCTTTCGCAACCCAGGTCCACGAGATTATCAGCTTTTTGCAGAGACATAAACCAGCTATATTCATGGGTATCTTAGCTTTAGGAGAGGACTAAAAAGCAGGCTCTGGACCATGGTTTTATTTCAGGGAGGAAACTGCAAATCTCAGTATGTTCTTCTCTCCTGTTTGCCCTTCTCATCACTTCCTTCCTCCCCCAGAAGCAGCTTACAGAAAACAGCCAAGGTCTCAAGGTTAAACCTTCACCAAAGTGAAGAGCAAGGATGTCCTGGTTTCAGTTAGGACAGAGTTAATTTTCCTCCTAGTAGCTGGCAGGGTGCTATGTTTTGGATTAGGATGAGAAGAGCGCTGATAACATGCTGATGTTTTAATTGTTGCAGAGCAGTGCTTACACCAAGCCAAGGACTTTTCAGCTTCTCGCTCTGTCCTGCTAGCGAGCAGGCTAGGGATGCAGCAGGAGCTGGGAGGGGACAGACCCAGGACAGCTGACCCAAACTGGCCAAAGGGGTATTCCATACCATCTGATGTCATGCTGAACAATATATAGGGGTGGCTAGCCGGGGTGGGGGGCCGGCTGCTCGGGGATAGGCTGGGCATCGGTCAACGGGTGGTGAGCAATTGCATTGTGCATCACTTATTTCGTACACATTATTACTATTAATACTACTACTACTACTACTATTATTATTATTATTATTATTATTATTGTTATTATTTTTCCTGTCTTAATAAACTGTCTTTATCTCAACTCACAGACTTCACTTTCCTGTTTCTCTCCCCCATCCCGGAGAGGGAGGGGGGAGGGTGAGCGAACGGCTGTGTGGTGTTTGGCTGCCAGCTGGGCTAAACCACAACAAAGGAAAACCCACATACCTTCATCTAACAAAAGCAAACTCAACCTGGTTCACCTGTTAGTACAGATAATTAATCTGTTGCATATTTGCTTACCTTGTCCATATAAACAAAGAACAAAATGAGTAATATCAGCTCTGCCAGGAGAATTATCAGCAAAACGATGAAAAACTAGAACAAAGAAAAAGAGACTGTGTATACACACTTGCCAAATACAGAGCTGGAAACTGAATATTATTGGCCTTGTCCTTCAAACCTTTCCTCTACTGCCAAAAATATGCAAGCTTGATTTCAAACAGGTCAGACATATTAATACTATATTGTCACTAAAGCTTCTGTAGGTCTATCAATGAGGAAGCTCACTGTGTAGTGGTCTCTAATTTTTTTTTCCCTACTATCAGTTTTCTTGTTTCAGCAATGCACTTAGCCCAGTCTCTTTCCTTCAAACAATCTACAAAACAGATGCTAAGCCCACTGCCACAGAGATCAATGTGATATGGCATGGCAGTGGTTCCCTATTAGGTGGGAACAGATCTGACTACCTATTTGTATACTCATTACTCAGCACTTCTTTCCAACTGTCTGTAGTTCAAATCTCTCTCTGCAGGGGGCAGAGAGAGATGAGCTTCAGCAGTTTCTAATTAATTTTCATGTCCAGTAGCAGCCTTGTAGGTACTAGTGGTATGACATATAGCTACAGCATCCCTATATAGGCACTGGGGGAGATGGAGTATGAGATGCAGCAAGCTCTCTAATCAGTAACTCATGGTAATCTGTATCAAAAGACTTCTGCAGAGCCTTGTAAGAATATAAACAAACTCTTAAAAGAAGAACAAAAAGTTTCTGTTGGTGTTGTAGTTCATGTGCATGAACAACGTAGATACCATTATTATTCTCTATTTCCTTTCCTAGCCGTATGACAAAAACAAGCAGCAGATACTTGCAGCAACAACTTGCAGCAACTTGCAGATACAGCAGCAACAAGTGCACATTTCTTCTCCAGTTTAATTTTCTGATGGTCTAGGGAACACTGCTCAGCTGTTCCCCAATACCATAAAAGGGAGATATTTACACAAGAAAAACTCATATGCTCCTTAATGTCATAGCACCTCTGATTGAAAACTGCAACTGAGTTGGAACCTGTCTGCTTTGTAAGCACTCCTCTCACCTTCTCCTCAGGGTGAAGAGGATCATGATGAAACCCCCTGGATTTATGCAAGAGGAGTGACCCACAGTGTGTTTTCTGAGAGGGGTTCCCAAACTCTGTGTTTCTGTGCTGGACAAAGGCTGCCAAGGATCTTTTTTTTTTTTTTTTTTTTTTAAACTGGTAATACCAAGCAGAGATGCTGACTTCAGGTCATGTGCTTTCCACTAGCCTCTGACACAGGCCTTATCTAAAGTAAGGCAAAGTAGAAAATAGCCATGAGCAACTGTGAGTGGCATCCAAAAACAGCTGTGCTTAAGATTTTCCAGTCAATCCTTCTAAAAGACATTTCCAGAACGGCTATCCAGTTGAACCCACAGTTCATGTTTAACCATTCAGAGGTAACTGATAGTAATTTGCTTTGTTATCTAATACATAAGTTTACACAGTAACAAGGCTACATTTGCTAATGCACCAATATCACTGTGACCAAACCTGTGGAATGTCATATTGTAATCATACAGAAGACAAGGTTAAGGAATATGTTACAGTGATCCACAGGACTACTTTGCACTGGTGAAAATGTTTTTAAATAAAATAATCACAAAACAACAGTAACTGGTCTTAGTGAAAAGAAATATCAATGTCTTACACTCAGAAGTAGGCACTTGTTTTCCTTGATAGCACCCAGGCAGCCCAGAAAGCCGGTCACCATGATGACTGTGCCAAAGGCAATGACTAGGTTGGCAGCTGAAAGAGATGGAAAGCTAGGAGAAAATGTGGCGAAGTTTCCTTGTGACACTGACAGCCAGATGCCCACGCCCAGGAGCCCACAGCCACATAACTGCAAAGAGATAAACAAAAGAAAGATTTCACCATTAAAATAAATGGCACTGACTCCTTCACCCACTCTCAAAAAGGAAGGAATTTCTCAAGTAATTTCCCAGGTAACTGCTCTGCAGTAATGCTCTCAATGGCTTGGTACTGAAACAACATGAAACTAAATGTTTTTACCTAGACTTGGTCATGTAACTTATACTGATAAATCTGTTCAAAAGCCACTGGATGGCAGAACCCTATTTTTAAAGACTCAGCACATGAAGCCAGGGCTAACAATTTATCTCCCAGCAACACAGCCCAATACAATTTTTCTGTAGGAAGGCAAAAACATAACTTGAAAGAATGCCGCATCACACATATTTGCGCAGTCATCCACAATCTCTCAGAGTACCAGCCCCATAGGTCCTCATCCTAGGACAGGCAAGGAAGTCATGGAGATAAATATGATCAACATCATTTCAATAAATATTTGTCATAACTTTCCATTGGCCAGGCCCAGTAGCCTGGTTGTGTTTTAGGATTAGTTCTTATAGCTTTCCTGTTGTTTGACACTGCTCTTTCCTCCTGCAATTCTAAAATTCTGCTGAAGACAACCACGGAATAACTCCTTTCAAACTGCTGTAGTTATTGGGTCAACATGCCAAACTACACAATGTGATTACAGTTCCCTTTAGAGATTTTTCACTATGAATGTTAGTGCATTATTCAGTTGTACCCCAGTGTCTGCACTGACTACGTTCTCACTATGGCTGATTTCACAGACCCACTGGGCAAGCTAAGGCAAGTTCTCCATTTCACAGACATTTAACTTCCCAAAGTAAGATTTGTCCATACCAAAATTACATTGAAAGTTCATATTATATAATAAAATCAGTTGATGGTGGCAATATTAAACACTAAGGCTCATCTATGCAAACAGGATGATCTACAATGACAGAAGAGAGTAAGTAGTCAGGAAGATTTGCGAGTTGATGAAAGATCCTAAAAACTTTCACAAGGAGGCATCCCTTTCCAAACAGTGCTAACATACTCTTAGCATACATCGCATTTTATTTTTCTTCTCTCCAGAGGAACTCCTCAGCTTTTGTGCTTTCTTCTCTGTTTGTACCTCCTTTACCAACCTACTGAGTAGCTGTACTCTTGATGCTAAAATTTATCCTTTGACCTTAGGTCCCAGACCAAATTATCATTCATGCTCTTTAAAAATATCCCAAATAATTTCACCGTCTTGGGACTGAATTGCATAAAGCCATACCAACCCAAGCTTGCAAAAATTCTAGCAGTAAAATAGCTTTCTCTGACACTTTATTTTCTACCAGTCTCATTTCTGATACAAGGTAATCACTGTGAAAATGGTCTCACAGCTATTTATTCTCACTGGATCCACCTCTTTCCCTCTGGTACAAATGAATCCTGGATGATGAAAGAAGCAAAAATATTTTAAGTCATTTTATTAATTCCCTTTCACTTTTTCTATCTCACCAGACACAGCTGTCCCTAATCTTGTTTCAGTGCACACTAACTGAAGTTTTGTAAGATATTAACTTGATTGTCCGGAAAGACAAATAAAGGGATTTTTCAAAATATTACAATGCATTAACTGCTCTGTTGAGACCACAATATACTCTATTAAGCAAATGAGTTAAAGGAGGAAGGGGAAGATTCAAAGCTCAGCAATTCCATTCATTTACTCAGAGGGGCTCAGATTTTGCCTTTGCAGTTTTCTTACATGAGTTACAGAAAGAAAAAGAAAATAAAGGAAGGACAAAAGAGAAAAAAGAGAAAAAAAAAGTAAAGAAAAAATAGAAAAAAGAAATATACCTAATATTTGGTAATATACAGAGAATAGTTGGACTAACACCTTGTGTTGCTATTGGTATGGGCTTGGGAATGTGATGCTCCTATGTCTGAAGAGTAACCTGTCACTCCTGGAGCTGTTTATCCAGTCCTTCCCAGAGAAAAGTAATATCTGCACAGCTTCTGATGGCCTGATAAAGGCCATTTCTGAAATTGCTCTGAATGCCTTGAAGGGGAACATTCCATTAACACCTCACCAGACACACATACTGAAAAAGGGCCATATGTCGATTAAAAGCCTGAGTATCGAAAATGTGTCCTTCAAAAGAAGGAAGTGTCTGGTGAAGCAAACAAGTAGATTTATTAGTTTTCCAAGTTTTGTTCTTCTACTTATCACAGGGCTTTTGGTAAAGCAGTGATGGAATATGTGGAGAAAATGTATCTGGTGCCTGCAGATCAGCTGGAACAGTTAAGGGTGCTACCATCGTTCCAGGAAGACAAGAGGGCTGACACTATCTACTCTGGATGCTAGAATGAGGGATATTCTCCAGAAAGCACGCTTAATGGCCAACAAGAAAGCTAAGGTTTATACAGCTGTTTTTCAAAAGTACTTGGCATATGTGAAGCAGAGCAATCAGGAAAGGGGGGAAAAACTCATTTTTTTCTGGAAGAAAACAAGACAGAAGTGGAAAAACCTCTGCAGACTCCTGAGGACCCCAGTCTTGTAGTTCAGGAAGTGCTGGATAATGTGCATCCCTGATATTGCAAGAACACATATGTGCTACTAGGTAAACTATGGCAACATAAGCATATCTCTTCTTGGGACAATCAGGGAAGTTTTGCATACAAAGGAGATGTCCTCAAGGAGTCCAGCTTACTTGTTTGGGTTGGATGTGTCCTCTAGATTTGTGCACCTTGTAATCCTGAGAACACCTAAAGGTTAGAATGCCATAGCTGTGGTGAATGAGCCATTTTCTTTCATGAATCATACAGATATCTTGGAACAACTAAAAGTGACTGAGAAGGGCCAAGATGCACTACACACACAACCTAAAAAGAGAGATACCTAAAGCCCAGTGGTTCACCCTGTGAAGTTTACTGTTAAAAACAAAATATTCATAAAATCTTAAACCTTTGCTGTCTATGGCGTCCATTTAAAGAAATATGTTGGAATGGGGTGGGGTTAAAGAACACACATATCCTTGTGGTTGGGTTGAAAGTTTTATTTAAAGCACGTATTTATGAAAAAAGTTTCAAAAGATGTAGGTCTGGTTGTTCTGAAACATATTTTCTGTTGTATGGAAAGCTTCATATTCGTATTTTACAAAACACATACTATCTGGTCATTTTGTACTATATCACTAGCATACAGTTTAAAAAGCTGTTCAAAGGTTATGTACAAAAAGACACAATGGTATCCATAAGCTGTGGAGAGGGCATGCTGCAGTTGCTCCGTCTGGAAAGCAATACCTAAAGTGTTGTGTTTTAAGAAGGACATGATATTTTCAGGAAAGAGAGTACTGTTTGGGCAGTAGCCATACAGGTAAAAAGAAAAACTGCATGGTTCTGACCGGTGATGAAAATTGCCAGCCAGTGCTCTCCAAGAAGCTTCCATGCACCCAGTGGAAGGCCCTTCTCAGTCTGATGTACTTGTAGGTTTACTACAGGGGAGGCTGGCCCTGCCCGCCTATCAGAATAGACCACGTGACTGGAAGAGGGGAGCGACTGCCATGTCAAATGGCTGCCAAGGCTGCTGGGAGAGGGCACAGGGACTTCGCCAGAAGGTGGGACAGCTGCCGCTGGCTAACTTGTGAATCAGCGGTACCTATACTACTCAATCTCTGAAGAGATGAAAGTCTTCTGTCCTGCTTGTGATCCTGCTTTTTGCCCTGCTCCCTCATCATGGGATCCTGAACTCCACAAGGCCATCCCCAACCAGTTCTTCCTTGTTTATAAGCAACATGTCCAAAAGAGTACCTTTGCTTGTTGACTGCTCAATCACCCGTGTCTCTTTTTCTCTTTTCAGAAATCTCTTAGATTGCTTGTGCCCTGCTGTGTCGTCCTTCTCCTTTGAGAGATGCCCACAGAGGTATGCTGGTTCCTCACAAAGGGCAGAAGAGCTTTCCCCATAAGGCTACTAAAGCTAATAGATTTGTTGTGCTCATTATAAATGGTATGACTGACGGATTTTTCACAAATTAGGAAGAACACAGTAGATGAGGAAATTATCATAGAAGTGTTGCTTAAAAGGAATTTGTTGAAGTCATACTGAAGTGATATATCCTGCATATCAGTGGTAGCTGTACTACTGATCTGTTTGTAAGACTCCAATGGGATACAGCCCTGAAGAGAAGAGAGTTCCAAGAGAACTGCTGATATTCAAGGATCACCTTCTTCATGCTTAAGAATGGTCCAGCCCAACAAGCAGGAAATTGAGCAAAGGCTACAGAAAGTACACACAAATGAACAAGAAATTCCTGACTAAACTCAATCATAAAAGGGAAGTGTACGAGATGTGGATGGAGGGACAGGTGATACAGAAGGTATAAAGAGACACTGTCCAGACATGCAGGAAAGAGACTAGAAAAGCCAAAGCCCATCTAGAGTTGAATCTGGCAAGGGATGTCGAGGACAACAAGAAAGGATTCTCCAATAACATGAAGAACAAAAGGGAGGCTTAAGGAAAATGTGGGCCCACTTGTAAATGTGACAGGGGCACTGATGCCAAAGGACACTAAAAATGCCAGGGTGCTTGATGGTTTCTTTGCCTCAGTCTTCACTGTTAAAAGCAGGCTCCTGAGGCCAGAGTGAAAGTCTGGAGAAGGATTGGGTGAGGGAGCAGTTTTAACAAATTGGACATACATAACTCCACAGGGCCTGACAGGAAGCACCCAGAAGTGCTAAGTGACATAGCTGATGTCATTGCAAGGCCACTCTTGATTACTTTTAATATGTCACGGCAGTTGGGAGATGTTACTGAAAAGACTATGAAAAAACAAATCTCTCTCCTATCCAAGAGGGAAGAACCAGGGAACACACTGGCCAGTCACACCTCAACCCTGGGAAGGTGATGGAGCAACTAAGCCTGGAGCCCCTTTCAAAACACATGAAGGACAAGAAGGTGGTTGTAATTAGTCCACATGAATTTACTAAAGGGAAATCATGCCCAGGTAGAATGTGCCATTATTAAACGTGTCCTTGATAATAGATATGACAACAATAGTTCTTTAAGGACACAATAACAGAGCTTTTTACATATTCCTTGTATTAAACCATTTTTTTTCTCAATAGTAAGCAAAGGTTTAGTAGCAGAACAAGACTCTAAGCAGTTCATCATAATGAATGAAAATCCATCAGCCTAACAATGTAGTTCTCAGCATTAAGCCCTGTTTCCTAAAACCATGTAACTGTCAAGATATCTTTCTGTAATGTAGAGTTTGGGGATTAGGCTCAGTCTCTTTAAATCATGCAAATGAGCCTATCTATGCAGACTTGAAATTGAAACCAGGAAGCAAATTGCGATGTTCTCTTTTACTGCACAATTTTTTGAAGATACTTGTTAAAAGACGCGAGTTTAAAGTTTTTCCCTATGTAATAACATTACTTCAAAAATGGAAATTGAACATCATTTTAAGATGTTTTTATTGTACTAATTATTTCCATAAAATTAATTTTGCCCGAAATGAGAATCCACTATGAAAATCAGCTGGATAGGAAGATCTGCTGAATTCACCTGCTCCACAGAAACATTCAAAGCTAAATTTGATAGCAAGAGCAAATAGGCAATGCTGCTTAATCCCATTAGAGATGCAAAACAGAAAAAGAACTGAATTTTGTCTTTCCTGGTCTTTGAATAATTAGCAGAATATTCTACTGCAATCCTTAATCACTATCCCAGCATAAAAAAGTACAAGGTTTGTAGATGTTTGAAAGAATGATTTGGCTAATAAAGATATTTTGATTCATCTCTTTAATAAAGCCTCTTTCCAAGAACATTTGATACACAGATTGAAAAACAGAACTCAAGTGTTTGGACATGTTAAGTAGACTTCTCAACTCCTTATTTAGATAGGATCAGGAGGAGATATTTTTACTAATGTGGTTTTCAGAATAAAAATGTATCTGTGAGGACAAACAGCACATGTAAATTACACTCCAAATTCCAGTATATGAAAGCCCAAAGAGAAATGTATCAGACAAGACAAAAAAATCCTTCTTTATTCCAATGGGAGAAAAGCAAAGGGTGCCATGATCTATTGAGTTCCCCCAGTGTTGTAGCTTTAGAGCAGCTGCATTAAAGCCTTCTGAAAACATAACTGTATGGTTGTTTAAAACTATAGGTCAAATTTATATACTATGTATTTGCACAAATGCAAGGGAATGTGTCTGTGGTACTTTCTTCTGAGTTGGATGTCCCCACCTATTTATTCATGAGCACTTTCTGCACCACAGCCTTGTGGTCAGTTCACTGTCAAACATACATTTGTATGTTCAGCATTCACTGGCATCACTTCAAGAAATCGAGGCAGCTGTATTCATTACGTGTTATTAGTCTGCCTATTTCTTCCCAAGCCAATCTTCCTGAAGCCTGTTTATCCTCTCGTGTGCTTTAATACCAAGTAAAAGTAGTAGTTACAGAAAATAAACAAAACAAAACAAACCACCCAAAACCCAAACCAAGCAAATAAACAGATGTTTCAAGTACTTGTTGGGACAACAGTCAGCAACACTCATCCAAATTTGTCTAGAAAGTACTGAGGAACTTTCGAGCCTCAAAGAAGTTAACATGATTTAAGATGCTCTCTTGAAGATGTACCACAGGGCACAAGAAAAGTGTTCAAACACTGAGAGATCTTCATCAGCACAAAAGATGCCAACCCGTGCTTAAACTACATTTTGCAAATCCACTAGTATCCTTTGCTTTCAGCAGTTGGAGGTACTTCTGAGACGAGATGCAAGGAATCAGTCTGAAGAAATGCCTACAGGAGTGGTTTGTGAAGCAGTCACAGTATCTGTATAAGTAAGTCATGTACTAAGTTGGACCACTATGAGCATTTTTCTCTTGGTCAGTTAGTATGCTAAAACAACACAAAACTATAGGAAATTCACTCTCCCTTCTGATTCATGACATCTTCTGGCACCACTGATAACTGACTAAGGAGTAAAAATAAGTAAAACTGGAAGTCAGCATGTCCTCCGGTCCCCAATGAACCTGTAGTTTTTAAGCTTTTAGTAAAATCAGCATGTCAATACTAAAATATAAGACGCAACGGTAATGAAGGCAGGAAAAAAAATGAGTTGTTTACCCTGACCATTATCTGTTCTTCTTGGTGTTAAATTACAATTGTGTGTTAAAAAAGTGATGATAATAAAAGGTGAATAGCTTTGCTCAACATTCATTGGGAACGAGATAAGCAGGAACTATATTAGGTATACAAAAGAAGAAATTGTATTACAACTGGCTAGTTCAGTGCAGATTTAATTTTTCTTTAGTAGTATTCAAAGCTTATCCTCTCTCTTCAGTAGTATGTTGTATTTCGAATCTTCTGCCTGGCAAATAATATCACCCAAATGAACTGGGAACACCTCTGAAATATTCTTAAGTACTCTGGCAAGAGATCTTCAATTAAAAAGATGTTACATGTTATCCACCCATTGCCTGGATCATCTCTATCTTGTTACTTTCACAGACTTAAAAAAGCAGAGGCAAATTAAACCTTCCACCTCTAGCCTGCTGGCAATATTAAAAGGCTGAACCAAAGTTCCCTTCAGAGAGCCTGCTAACAAGAACTGACATTAGAAAGGGGGCAAATAAATAAGAGGGGGTAGGAGGGCAGCCATATGCTACAGTGAGAAGAGTTATATCCATCCAAGTAGACAGATGACTTGTCAGTGAACTGAATCTCACTTTTCTGTCCACAGATGTGTGTTGGGAAAATGAAAGACAGGCAATCACACCAGCTCAGGAAGAAACGTGAAAATTCAGTACAAAGAATCAGCCAATTCCAGGTAGATAAATACCTTTGCTATCTCAAAACAAATAAATGAGAGTGGCATTAGACTGCTTAAATACAGATTCATGCTACAAACTGTCTTCCAGTCCTTCATTCCTTCCAAGAAAAAACAGCAGAAAAGCCTTTCATTGTCTTGTCTGAAAGGAGGCTGAAGACTACTTATTATGTAATTAAGAAGAAAAGGAAATGCTCCAATTTTATGTAGAATGCTCTAAAAATATGTGCCTGCAAAACCCGCTACAACAACAAGGAACCAGCAGAGAAACAGATGCCAGTATGGTTTAGTTAAGGCACTACTGAGGCCAGGTCTGATCTGCTCAGTGTTGAGCAACTTCCATGATCCAGCTACCATCAGAGCAAATCGCACACATATTCCTATTGTACCTGGTTCTATATGATATGTATTAGTATTCCTGGAACTTTCATTCATAGAGCCTTTGTAAGAGACAAAGAATCCGCAAACATCAACATTAAAACATTTCGGAAATAGCTCATACAAGAACTGTGTTATTGGACTTTTTCAAATACCAAGGTCCTCTCACATTGACATAGACAGAACTGAAGTAAAGAAGAGTATAACAAAAAGGATGAGAAAGACATGGGGCTGCTTCATCACCATTATACAACTTTTTTTCATATACCGTGACAAAACAATCTTTGTATCAGAAAAGCTAGACAAGGAATCACTGTTCCCAGATAAGAGATGCAATGTTATTTTGGAATCTGTAACATTGGAAGAAGAAACTGGGACAAGAGAATGCCTAGCCACCTAACTCTAAATCTCAGCAAAGATTAACAGGTCTTGCAATTACTTTACACTAACATGCAAGTATTCGTGACGTGTATATATTTAGTATTTAGACAGGCACTGCCAATAAATCAGAGACAGCAGAGTTTGTGATGAAGTAATTTCAGAAGAACAGAAAGAGGTGGACCTAAAAGGGTCAGCCCCAGAAAAGGTGAGAGAACGCTAATAGAACAGGAAGACAAACAAGAGCATATGGAAAGAGGAAGCTCACGTATCTCTCTTTTCCACATGCCAGACTAAAGAGGAATTGGGTCAGCAAAGAAATATCCAGGACCTTAAGGATTCATAACTGAAAAATAACTTTGAATACTATCACAAGTGGACAGGGACTGTTTATCAGGGAGTGCAGTGATAGGACAAGGGGTAATGGATTTAAACGAAAAGAAGTTAGATTTAGATTAGATATAAGGAAGAACTTTACTATGAGGAACAGGTTGCCTAGAGAAGCTGTGGATGCCCCATCCCTGGAAGTGTTCAAAGCCTGACCAGATGGAGCTTTGGGCAACCTGGTCAGGTCTAGTGGAAGGTGTCCCTGCCCACTGCAAGGGGGTTGGAATTAGATGATCTTTAAGGTCCCTTCCAACCCAAATCATTTTATGGTTCTATAAAGAATTTTTTATGATTCTATAAAGAATATTTTATGATTCTATAAAAAACATTTTATGATTCTATTCAACTGCCTCCTGGGCTGCATCAAAAGAGGTGTGACCAGCAGGCCGAGGGAGGTGATTGTCCCCCTCTGCTCTGTCTTCATGAGGCCCCACCTGGAGGACTGCATCCAGGCTTGGGGCTCCAAGCACAAGAAAGATGTGGACCTGTTAGAGCAAGTCCGGAGGAGGTCTACAAAGATAATCAGAGGGGTGGAGCACCTCTCCTATGAAGAAAGGCTGAGAGAGCTGGGGATGTTGAGCCTGAAGAAGAGAAGGCTCCAGGGAGACCTCATTGAGACCTTTCAATACTTAAAAGGGTTCTTATAAAAAAGATGGAGAGGGACTCTTTACTCAGGTAGATAATGACAGGACAAGGGTGAATGGTCTTAAACTAAAAGAGGATAGATTTAGACTAGACATTAGGAGGAAATTCTTCACTGAATTGTGGGTAGTGAGACACTGGAACAGCTTGCCAAGAGAAGTTGTGGATGCCCCATCCCTGGAGGTGTTCAGGGCCAGGCTGGATGGGGCCTTGGCCAACCTGATCTAGTGGGTGGCATCCCTGCCTATGGCAGGGGGGGTTGGAAGGCAGGGGTTTGGAACTAGATGATCTTTAAGGTCCCTTCCAACCCGAGCCATTCTACAATTCTATGATTCTAAAGGGACTCTGCAAGCAGAACATAACACCTGATGTCCCTGACACCTAAGGAAAAGTGACAGGAATGGCTGGCTTATCAGTGATTTTTCAGCAACCATCAACTTCATAATTTAAATCAAAAGCAAGAAACTGAATAAATCATGGATTTAAACTCTGTCTAGCTTTTGTATTCTTCAGTCAGATTTCTTCAGTAGTTATTTAATGAAACTTTTTGTCAACAAGAAGAGAATCTTTGTATTCTTAGTCAAATTCTTTTTATTGTTACTATGTTAGGAAGCAGTGAATGATACGTATTTTGTTTTAATATATACATATATTTTTCTTTCATGGTAACTGAATAAACTAATATGTCATTGTCTTCACATGTTCAAAGAGAGAAAGAATTTGTCTGCTTTTTCAGCTTCCAGTTTTTCAGTACTGAACGAACTTGACATTGAAAAGAACTAAACTAAGAATCTGAAATAAAAGCTATTGATGTCAAAAATTGGTTTTGGCTTTCAATCAGCTTTGCTTCCAGCTGTTAAGACTTCTACCTGTTTTTGTTTGTTTGTTTTGATTGCCTTCTTTGCAGAAATTGACAGCAAGTATGCACTCCTTGAAAATTTTTATTTAAATTTAATTTTCAGATATTATAGTTATAAAATGGGCTGTCGAGATTTCAAAAAGGCAGAACTTTTCAAAAGAAAAATTGAGTTAAATTAAAAGGTACAATGTAAATCTCTTTTTTCTTCCTCCAGCTTAAAAACATGGACTGTTACCAATTAGCAAAAACTGGAAGGACTCTCCTGCCAAAGCATGAATGAATTCTAAAAATCAACAAATTCTTCCTTTCTTTTTCCTGTTGCTATTCACAGCTCAGAAATAGTATCTCAATGGCTCAAAACTAGCATACTTTAACCTTAAACTCAGAGCGTAGTGAGTTGTTTGTTTGTTTTCTCAAGTAGTACACTTAGTATCATAAAGAAATTTGCTAAATCAAACTTTCCTGGCCTTTGAGCTATTACTGTGCTTTTTCCTTATTTCAGTTGCAGGCTAATTCCAGCCATTTCATTCTTATCTTTCTCCTTACATTTCTGCAGAAGATTCTGTGTTAGTGATTCTCTCCTTTCTGATAAACAGTAGCTCTTTCTCTCTCTCCCTTTTCTCTTCAGTTTTACTCATTAAACATCATCCTACATCATTCTTCTTTCCTACATGATGTTGTCTCACACTCTTTCCTTTTCTGTAGTATATATAAGTATATATATAAAAGATGACTGTATATATATATTAGATGACTATGTATGTATAGTCTTCTGTACTGCATTATGTATATATATAAATGTAAACATATAAGGCTTATTGTATCCCTGGCTCCATTAGACAAAGTATTGCCTGCAGGTCGAGGGGGGTGATCCTTCCTGTCTGCTCAGTACTGGTGAGGCCAAAGCTGGAGCACTGTGTCCAGTTTTGGACTCCAGTAGAAGAGAGACATGGATGTACTGGAGAGAGTCCAGCGAAGGGCCAGAAAGATATTATGAGACTGCAGCACCTCACCTATGAGGAAAGGCTGAGAGACCTGAGTCTTAGCCTAGAAAAGAGAAGGCTCTGAGGGGGAGATCTCTTCAATGTATATAAACACCTGAAGGGAGGCTGCAAAGAAGAGCCTGACTTTTTCAATGAAGCCCAGTGACAGCACAAGAGGCAATGGGCACACACTGAAACACAGGAGGTTTTGTCTGAACTTCAGGAAACACTTTACTGTGCAGGTAACTGAGCAATGGAACAAGTTGCCTAGACAGGTTGTGAAGTCTCCCTCCTTGGATATACTAGAGAGCCATCTCAACATGGTCCCGGGCCACTGGCTCTATCAAGTTGGTCCTGCTTGAGCAGGGAAGTTGGACCAGACCTCCAGTGATCCCTTCCAACCTCAACCATTTTGTGATTCTGTGACATCCCTTGCCATCTCTTTTTTCTGTTACCCACACCTATTCAATTAGTTTAATTTGCATAGCACCCTGCCTTGAGAGGCCACAAAGAAGGCACGAAGGGTGTTAGTCACTGGAGACTCCTCTCTCAGAGGCACTGAGGCTCCCATTTGCCATCCAGACAATCTCTCCAGAGAGGTTTGCTGCCTGCTGGGGCCTGTATTCCTGATATTACAAAGAGGCTACCAAGTCTGGTGGATCCCCAAAACTACCACCCCTTCCTACTTTTTCAAGTAGGATCAGTTGACGCTGTTACAAGGAAACTCCAAAATATCAGAAAGGATTTTATGTCCCTTGGAAAGATGTTGAAGGGATTGGGAGCACAAGTAGTGTTCTCCTTCGTCCTCCCAGCTGGTGACTGGGACCCAAAAAGAAGGACACGAATGGGCCGAGTGAATGATTGGATGCGAGGCTGCTTTCCTGCCAAAGGTTTTGGGTTCTACGACCTTGGATGCACTTTTGAGGGACCGGGCATGCTGATGCCAGATGGGGCACATCTGACCAGGTGGGACAAGAGCGTTCTGGGCAGTAAGCTGGCTGGGCTTATCAGGAGGGCTTTAAACTAGATGCGGTGGGGAAAGGGGATGCACCTCTGAGTGAAGAAGAAAGCATACCTGAGAACACTATCACTCTAAGTACCAGCAGGGAAATACTTGTGAACTATCCCAATGCAGTCAGGAAGGGTTCTGGAAACGTGGTACGACCGATTGCCCAGCTGAAGTGCCTCTACACCAACGCACACAGCATGGGAAACAAGCAAGAGGAATTGGAAACCATGGTGCAATTAGACAAATATGACCTGATTGCTATCACGGAAATGTGGGATGGATCACATAACTGGAGCATTGGATTAGAGGGCTACAAACTCTTCAGAAGGGGTAGACAGGGAAGAAAGGGAGGGGTTGTTGCCCTCTACATTAGGGAAGGGATTGATTGTGAAGAGTTGCCTCTGAGAAACAGCCACGGACAGGTTGAGAGCTTGTGGGAGAGAGCTGAAGACAATGCCAATAAAGGACAGGTTGTAGTTGGGGCCTACTATAGGCTGCCCGATCAAGGGGAGCCAGTGGATGAGGCATTCAGGCTTCAACTACAAGAAGCGTGGTGCTCGCACGCTCTCATCCTGATGGGGGACTTCAACCTGCCAGATGTCTTCTGGGAAAACTAGACAGCAGGCTGTAAGCAATCCAGAAGATTCCTAGAGTACACTGAGGACAACTTCCTGGTCCAGGTATTAGACAAACCAACCAGAGGAGAAGCGTTACTTGACCTGGTGCTCACCAGTGCAGAAGAGCTCATTAAAAAGGTCAAGATTGGAGGCAGTCTGGGCTGCAGTGACCCCGCCCTGGTTGAGTTTGTGATCTTGAGAAATTAGGGCCTGGCAAAGAGCAAAGTCAGGACCAGGAACTTCTGAAGAGCAAATTTCAAAGTATTTAAAGACCTAGCAGATGAGATCCCCTGGAACACCGTCCTTAGGGACAAAGGAGCTGAGCAGATCTGGCAACTCTTTAAGGATGTTTTCCTTAGAGCGCAAGAACTCTCCATCCCCTTGCATAAAAAAATGGACAGGGAGGGAAGACAACAGGGATGGCTGAGCAAGGACCTGTTGGTCAAACTGAGGCACAAGAAGGAAATAGGCAGTGGAAGCAGGGACACATGGCCTGGGAAGAGTACAGGGATGCAGTCCGGATGTGCAGGGATGTTCCGGGGTGACCTCATTGCTACCTTTCAGTACTTAAAGGGGACTTATAAAAAGATGGAGAGCGACTGCTCCATCAGGTAATGACAGAAAAAGGGGGAATGGTTTTATGCTAAAAGAGGGGAGTTTTCGATTAGAGGTTAGGAGGAAATTCTTCATTCAGAGGGTGGTGAGGCACTGGAATAAGTTGCCCAGAGCGGTTGTGGATGCCCCATCCCTGGAGGTGTTCAAGACCATGCTAGATGAGGCTCTGAGCAACCTAATCTAGTGGGTGGTATCCCTGCCTGTGGCAGGGGCATTGGAACTAGATGATCTTTAAGGTCCCTTCCAACCCAAGCCATTGTACAATGATTCTATGTTTTTCCTCCATTAGAATGCTACTTGTACTTTTTAGTCTACTTCCCTCACTCTAGCCTTTGCACATTTATGTTTAAAATCACTGAATCAACCATGAAGTTTGCAGTTTTTGTGTAAGCCTTCCTCTCCCCAACATCCTCCAGTCCTTAATTCAGTCCTTAATTGCTCTTGTGATTCAAACTACAGTAGGAATGGAAAACTATTTCTTCATACCATGGTCAAAACAGTGGCATGCAATGAATATTACATACAAATTCATTCAGCTATAACAAACAGGAAAGAGTATTTCCATAAAAAGCAGTGACCTGGGAATAAGAATAATGATACTGGTTCATGCTGGTCTACTAGGCCTAGACGCTTTTGTCTATTAGGCTCCTCTGTCACTGTTAGAATAGCACTATCTTAGTTTACTCAGGTGTTCTTGTCTCAGATATAAATGTGATGTTTTTGCAGTCTAACCTTGCATGTCACTATCCCTCAAAACTTTAGCCGAGTGAAGTGCACTAGAAACACTGTAGCATTTCCAGAAATTTACATTAAGTTCATTTACCAGTCAAGTGACATTCCTTTCTTCTTCCCCATACCAGAAATATTATTATTTTCATTTTATTAATATATTATATTTAATAAAATCATTACAGATCCTGAAATAACCAGGGAGAGTTGCTCCCCTTACACAAATAAAACAAGAACATTAAATATTGTATTTTACATGCAAGAACCTCACTCATTTGGCTCACGCAGCCTCTGAACCTGAAAAATCTAGTAGTAGGGACTACTTTCATGAGATTTTATAAGGGACAATATAAAGCTTGTGCTTCATAATGAGGACAAAAATAATGGGATGAATATTTTTTTGCCCTTGTAGAATTCTTATATTTGGGCACAAGTTACCATTATTATTCATATCATTTTATTAGCTAAGGTATATCAGTAGCTTCATCTACATGTCTGGCCATAGGAAGTAGTAAAAAAGCTGTGATTACTGGTATGGTTGGGAACAAAATGGGAAGAAACTGCAAGACTCCTATTGATTCTATTATGCTGCTACTAACCAAGAGAACACTGCAGATTGCACCAGCTCAGCATGCATGAGAAGGAAAAAGAGGGGCACATAGATGATAGACCTTGTTTTGTTGTTGTTGTTGTTTGTTTTGTTTGTTTTTTAAATTAAAATAAATCAGTTGCATAAATAAATCTGACTTCAATATCTAGTTACTATACATAATTGAAAATGGCAGCCATTTCTTTCACAGCATTAGTGCAATGTCTAAAATGAAAGTTCCTATGGTTTATCAATGTGAAGCAATAATTTCAGTTCAAAAGTTTCTGTGGAGTATTTCCTGACGGTGCACATGATTTTATCCTGATATGCACCACTCCTTTCCCCAAAGTAAAGACCATCAAAATCACTCTGGCATATGTCTGTTATATTTCAGACACTAAATTAAACCTCTGTGATGACCTCTAATACTTTTTTTCCCCTTGCCTATTTCTCTAAAAGTAGGTAAGGTGAGGCTTGCACCATCCTCAGCACTGAGAGAATGAGAGCAATTTCCCTTTTCACAGTTTAAAATAGAAATAGAAACCTTGCCAGAATGATTTGAAAGTATTGGCAGATGGATGAAATATTTCTGGATCTGCATCGTGTAACATTTGGCAGCTAGCATGACTACTGAACAGCTGACTTTTACTGCAGTGACATTATTAATTACATCTTCCTTGCCAAACAAGCACCATAACTGAGCCTTTGCAATATTCCTTTCATTAAGGAGTTCACCTCTGTCTGCTAAACTGATCATACAGTCAGTAATATAACTGTTCTGTTCCATGCCTACAAAAAAGACCATTATGATCCAGCCAAGTGACCATCTGACTGCAAACAGCTACTATATATGGGCCAAAGACTGTGCAGTTATCAGAGGGTGACATCCATCTCATCAGACATGGGACAGCAGCCATTCTCAACAACATTAAGATGACTGGCTTGAATCTGATGTTTTCCCTTCACTTCCATGCTAATTCCATCCTCAGTATCAAAAAACAGGTGGGAGGCAGCAGCATAGACTCAATTTCCCTTCAGGAAGCAGAAGCTCCTAGCCAGCCATTGACTTTGAGATTCTTTGAGCAACACATAACCGGGGTGGGATTTTTGCTGTCCTCCAATGGACCTCCTGGTTTAACATGATCCAGCACATTCAATTACATGTCAAATTCTGTGAGCACCTCCACAACTCCATAAACTTGTCTGCTTCTAACAGCAGCTTACTGAAACAGGCAAGTTAATAGAAATGGATTGATACAATCTTCACAGGCCAATGATGTCAGCAAAAAGGCCCTGTACCAGTTCTATTGGCTTTTGATTAGGCCATAGACAAGTATACTTACATGAATGATAATGTCCTGGTATGAGGAAGGCCACAAAGCATAATCACTGCCATCCTTTTTGTACATGAACATGGATAATATGCAGTACTGTTCTCACTTTCCAAAGCTACAGATGGAACCTGTTTTGAAAACCAGCAAAAAATGGACTGCTACTATGGGATCACTCATCTTCCTCTTACTCTGAAAATTTATCCAGCTCTATCAATAGATTATTTTTTTTAACTTAGAATTACATTCAATTATATGACAGTGTATTTGAGTTCACATGCTCTCTATCCCATGTGGGACTCTTCAGACTGGAGAAGAGAAGGCTCTAGGGGGATCTCTTCAGTGTATATACATACCCAAAGGGAGTTTGTAAAGGGGAGGGGGCCAGGTTCTTCTTGTTGGTGCCCAGTGACAGCACAAGAGGCAATTGGCACACACCAAAGCACAGGAAGTTTTGTTTGAACTTCAGGAAACACTTCTTTACTGTGCAAGTGATCAAGAAATGGAACAGGTTGCCCAGAGAGGTTGTGGAGCCTCCCTCCTTGGAAATACTAGAAAGCTATCTCAACATGGTCCTGGGCCACTGGCTCATTAAAAATTAAAGCTGCATTGGGAATCAGAATTAAAAAGAAAACTATCATGCACAACAGGAGGGCACAGCAGACAGATTTCTGCCACTGATAAACCAGTTATTATTGCCCTTGTATTTTCACAAACTATTTACACATCACAAAGAAGTATCTATCTTCCATTTCCAGAAGGAGAAGAGGTAACAGTAAAAAACAAAGATTCAACTATAGGATGAGAGCTCTTTGCCAAAACATTGATATTGACCAAAAGAGCAGGAAATGCCCAGACTATGTTGTGATCAAAACTCCAGAGGCACTCCACACAGATAAGGTCTGTGTGCCTGTGGTTAAAACGAACATCCACATGCAAAAGCATCAGAAAAAGTAAGTGTGGAAAGAATATACACTGACTTCCATTGAAGTCATTACTACTTACTTGGTTTTGTTTGTTTGTTTGTTTTTTTTGTTTTGTTTTTTAATGAAAAAGGTGGGAAGTTCTTTGAGCTGAAAACTTTGTGATACACTGAAATTGAGTACATTACCTTGAGAAGGCAATGAGCAGAATGATAATGGAGCATGTGCTTGATGGAGTCTGTCCAATAGCCTCTCCATTCTGAAACTGAAATTTCCCTACAGATATGTCAAGGACAAAAGCAGATCACATGGAAGCCAGTAAACTTCATTTCCAGGAGGATGCCTCTGTGAAATGAATAACACTTTCAGAGGCTGAACTGAGAGAACTTACGCTGAATTAAGACACATAGTTCAGCATGGTCTTGACTTCCCAGGTTCAAAGGAATACCAATTTCCGTAGTAAAGTTACAGTGTTGTAGCCATTGAAAGTGTGTCCTTTATTATCATGATGAGAAAGTTTATCATTAAGTTTGCTCTTTGCTGAAAAGAACTAGACTAGGCTCTGTCGCCGGTTTTTGTTATTTTTGCTTTTCTTTGTTACATTTTGGTTTGCTATTTGGAAAATTGTGTTCACCTGATGCTGTAAATGACTTTGAAAAATGCTGAAGAAAAGCAGCAGGATGATTCTAAACAGCATTCTTATTGCTTGGGTCCCTGCCACATGTGTGGCTTCACTTCTGGGATCACTAACCCAGTTTTAGTTTAGACAGCTGGAGCAGAGTAGAATCATAGAATGCTTTGGGTTGGAAGGGACCTTAAAGATAATTTACTTCCAACCCCCCTGGCAGGGACACCTCCCACTAGATCGGTTTCCCAAAGCCCCATCCAACCTGGCCTTGAACATTTCCAGGGCTGGAACATCCATAGCTTCTCTGCAACTTCAGGCAACCTGTTCCTGTGCCTTACCACCCTCACAGTAAAGAATTTCTTCCTAGTATCTGATCTAAATCTACCCTCTTTTAGTTTAAAGACTATCACTACATGCCCTTCTAAAAAGTCCCTTTCCAGCTTTCTTGTAGGCCCCCTTCAGCCACTGGAAGGCTGCTGTATGGTCTCCCCATAGCCTTCTCTTCACTAGGCTAAAAAAACCCATCTCTCTCAGCCTGTCTTCAGAAGAGAGGTGCTCCAACCCTCTGATCATCTTTGTGGTCAGAATAATCCCAGAATGATTTCAGCCTTGAAAATACCATGTTGCTGTTAACTCTCCTTCCCAGCAAAAATACTGCAAAGAAGCCACCATTTAGCCTTCACTCAAACAGTCCCCTGTTGCTGTTTTTTTTTCCTCTGGGAATACTTTAGAAACAAAACCTAGAAGAACGCTGATTCCAGCTGCATGAAGAAAAAGCATTTTTGTACAACATGATATAGTCCTAAAATAGGAAGTTTGTACCAGAGTTCCCTCAGGACCCTGGGATACATGTCATTGGGCCCCATAGACTTGTACCTCTTCAGTTTCATCACATAGCCTCAAACTTGGTCTTCACTTACAGTGGTAGCAGTTGCTCCCCAAGTCCCTGCCTAGAGATTCAGGGACTCGAGAGACATGGGAATACCGACTGCCAGTGAAGACTGAGGCAAAGAATTTGTTGAGTACCTCAGCCTACTCCAAGGAACCTTTCTTTCACCAGGAACTTCCTTCCTACTCCCTGTGCCTTCCCTTCTCTTCAGGCTTTGGTCAACATGCTCTGATGAACCTAGGCTGAAGCCCTCCTAGCTACACTGTAAAGCCTCTTGGCAAAGATGCTCCTCCCCAATGCCTGCATGATATCCTGAGCCTTCCCAGCACTCCTCATTCCTCAAAGATGGGGGACCATGGTCATAAAAGCCAAAGCTCTGCCTGTAACACTGGCTGTGCAAGACAGTTGGTTGGATGCCCTCCTACCCAAGCCTTTTGCTTCCATTGGCTGGACCAAGGAGAACAGCACTTGGGCTCCAGATCCCTCTAGTCACTCTTGTTTTTTTATAGTCCCACTTAACAGTATCATCGGTGTACACATGGATGAGCAGCCAGGCGTAACATGCCTTAGAGTCTGGACTTACTGTCACAGATCACATGAGGTAACAAGTAAGGTCAATAGATGAGTGCCTCTGTACCCTGTAGAAGGAAGTCTCCAACCCATGTTGCACTACACTTGCTCTTGGTGGTGTTTCAGATGTAGTTCAGATTCAACTGCCTACGATACGTCCCTTGAAGTTGTATTCAGCAACTGGTCATTCAAATGCAGGCTCTGAGCTGTCCCTTCTTTCTTGCATTGCAAGTCTCAGTCTCTGTCCTCTGTAGGATCTCAGAAAAGATCCCGTTGGTCTCCTGTTTGTCTTCCCGTATGTCAGTCTGTGCATCATCCCTCACAGCTCCTTTTCTGGTGACTCAGCTGTGACTCTATTGCCAACATGCAACATCACTGTTGCATCCAGCCTCATAGACGGGTGTCAGGTACATTCTGTTGTCCAAAGCCTGGATTTTATCCTCTTTCAGAGGTTTTGTCTAGTCTAAAGACTGCAATATGCCAGGGTAGTTTTTCCAAGCAACATCACTGAATATGTCCTGTTGCACAAGGTACATTTCTGCACAATTCTAGGGAGTCTCAAGATGTCTTGACCACAGTTGTTTGTGCTCTTTGCATCTTCATCTGTGCAAACTGCCACTTTAACTACTGAGGCCTCTGTTAGTCATGCTGTCATTCTTGCTCTGACTACTTTTAAGCAACACAAAAAAGACAACATAATTGCTGCAAAGAAATTCAACCCAAATGTCATGGTAGAGGCTATATAGCAACTATGTCAGGCACATGGCATTCTTAGGCTCAACTCGTAATCTGTCTCCTGACATATCATGTGACCTCAGACTAGTCAGTTCACAATTTGAGCTAGATGTATTGCCTTCTTTGACCTGTAATGCTAGAAGATCTTTCAACTGGGAAGGCATCTTTGTTATCACTCTCTAAGCATATTTACTTCCTCAAACACTTAATCTATTGCTCAAAGGTTGTAAAAAAAAAAAAAAAAAGCAAGGATGTGGGTACACATGTATCTGTAGATATTGTTTACTTGGACTTCAGCAAGGCATTTGATGCTGTTTCCCACAGCCTTCTCCTGGAGAAACTGACTGTTCATGGCTTGGACAGATTGTTCAATAGGTAAAAAATCGGCTGGATGGCCAGGTCCAAAGTGTGGTGAATGGAGCTAAATCCAGTTGACAGCTGGTCACAAATGGTGTTCCTCAAGGCTCAGTACTGGAGCCAGTTTTAATATATTTATCGATTATATTGATGAGGGGATTGAGTGCACCCTCAGTAAGTTTGCAGACAACACCAAGTTGGGTGGGAGTATTGATCTGCTTCAGGGTAGGAAGGCTTTGCAGAAGGATCTGGATAGGTTAGATCGATGTGACACATCGATTGGATGGAAATTCAACAAGGCTAAATGCCAGGTGCTTCACTTGGATCATAACAACACCATGCAATAGTGTAGGCTCAGGGAAGAGTGGCTGGAAAGTTGCCTGGAAGAAAAGGACCTGTGGGTACTGGTTGACAGCTGGTTGAACATGAGCCAGCAGTGTGCTCAGGTGGCCAAGAAGGACAATGACATCCTGGTCTGCATCAGAAACAGGCAGCCAGCAGGGCTAGGGAAGTGATTGTCCCTCTCTACTTAGCAGTGGTGACACCACACCTTGAGTACCTCCAGGTCCCTCACTACAAGAAGCATGTTGAGTTGCTCAAGTACGTGCAGAGAAGAGCAACGAAGGGACTAGAAAACAAGACATATGAAGAATGACTGAGGGAATTGGGGTTCTGTAGTCTGGAGAAAAGGAGGCTGATGGGAGACCTCATCGCTCCCTATAACTACCTGAAAGGAGGCTGCAGTGAGGAGGGTGTTGGTCTCCCTTCTCAGGTGACAAGTGATAGGATGTGAGGCAATGGCCTCAAGTTGCACCAGGAGAAGTTTAGATTGGCTATCAGGAAGAATTTCTTCACAGAAAGGATGGTTGGGCATTGGAACGGGATGCCCAGGGAAATGGCGGATTCACCATCCCCAGAAGTATTTACAAGACGTAAATGTGGTGCTTCGGGACATGGTTTAGTGGTGGACTTGTAGTGTTCGGTGGATGGTTGGACTTGATACTCTTAAAGGTCTTTTCCAACCTAAATGATTCTATGATTCTATGTGTGGCAGACCATCCAGTCAAGTACAACCAACTTCAGTTTATTCCTTATTCCTCTCCCCTTATTCCTGTTCAAGAAGAAAATTCAAGATACTTTTTAGTGTACTGGTTGTACAATGAAAGCACAGTCTAGGCAAGCCAACTTTGGAACTAGGCATGTGGGTCACCTATCTATGTCCTAGATTCAGAAGAGGCAGCAGAAAAGCTAGAATGACTCTAGACAAGAGCCAGGAGGACTGTCCTATGTTACAAGTAGGCTTAGTGGCTCAGGCCAACACCAGTTCAGAAATCTTTTGATTCTGTTTTATGGACCAGAATAGTAAACCTGCTGCTGGAAAATCCTTAAGAAGGATAACTTGATGAACAGAGAACATTTTTTTTTTTGGTGCAGTAATAACCTCTTTTATGCCTTACTCTTCTCAACCAAACATTTTCTATGCTATTTCTGAAATCCATTTTAGATTTCTTCATTCATTTTCAGCACAGTATTGTGCACACAATAAATCACTTGCCAGAAGATTACAACCAAGTTTAAACTGAACCACCAGCGTCTCTTTTTCTGTAACCTCTGCAAAAAGGCAGAAACTAAAAATGACCACTGAATTCAAAATGAACAGCTTATACTATAATGAGAAATAAAGTTGAGTTTTTGAAGTAGAAAATACCACTAACCTTGCATATTCAAAAGTAATTGTGCAAGCATAACAGTGGCGTAACAGTGGGGAGTATGTTAAGCAGATAAGGGAAAGGTCCCACTATCCCAAAATAAGGAGGATAGCTAAGAAAAACACGACATGCAGTGCAAAATCAGCAAAAGCAAAAACTCATGGGCCCTCTAGTCATGAGAGAAGAAGGAAAAAAAAAAAAGGAGAGATTAAAGGTTGGTCAAATAAAATTATACATACATCGTATAGTAATAAGCATCAAGTAGTTTGTGAACCTGTAGTACTCAGCCAATGAAGAAACAGGGGAGGAATCAAATCTCAGCTAATAGGAAATAAAAGGTTATGATACACTTTTGCTTTTTTTATGTTCTGCTTGCAGGATTCCCGCCACTGCAATTGTGAATAAAAATGCTGCTTCACTGAGATCCTCGTCTGAGTCTGTGTTATTGGCTACAGACTGTTTCTCACAAGCTGGGGGCTTGTCTGGGATCTGGCACCATCTGGGGAGCCCCGTTACCACTGCAGCAGGAAGGCATGCCCCACTGATTTCAGCGGTCCTGTGCCTTGGTGACGGTGGTTCTGCAGAGAGCTGACAAAGGAACCGAGACTGATTAAGAAGGCAGGATCGGTGAAGAAAGGAAAGAAAGGAAGGTAGGCACTCTGGTTTCAAGAATTGACCCAGTAACTCTGTGCACAGACCAAGGTAAGAAATTTTAAATATTGCCTTGGGGGTTGGGTAAGACTCTTTTGTGAAGTGTGATTGAAACATACTTTTCTAAGAAGTGAGTGTGGAGTCCTGATCTGCAGTTCCGTAGTTCCACAAGGGGTGTGGCCAGAGACAGACGAAGCGAGAGTTAGAAGGAAAAAAGGAAGAGTCTTGGGGAAATCTGGTGTATGATACCCCCTTGCATGGTAAAGTACTTGGCAGTTCGCCAGGGAATCTGGTAAACCCATAAGTGTACAGTACCCATGCACGGTAAAGTGCTCGGAGGTACACCCCCATTTTCTAGAACTGGAACGTTAATGTGTGGTACCCTACAGGAGGAAAAATTTCTGATGGCAAGTAAGTGTTCCAGAGGACAGGGAAATATCCCTGGGGCAGTGCCTACCAACAGTCCTTGAGGAAGAATGATAAGAAATTGGAAAAATAATCCCAAAATGAGAGGAAATGATAAAAAGGAAATGATTAAATACTGTATATTAATCTGGACAAATGAACCAATTAAGGAAACAGCAGTATTTTGGCCAAAATACAGGTCTGATGAAAATTCAGGCTTTAAATTTATATGTAAACAGTAAGACTCCTTTTTTGGAAGAGTAGTCAAGTTATGATGGGTGCAGGGGGTAAGTCAGTTTTTATTGAAAAAGGGTCAGGACCAGGAGAAAGAAAAGTCAGAGAGAAGGACAGGAAACATTGGATAATTCACCCCCTCCCTATAATCCTAATATTGCACCAGTAGCAGCAGCAGCTGCTCCAGGAAGGAAGCCAAGGATTGCAATTAACCCTGTCCCTAGAGAAGGAGCGCACTCTAGGCTCTGGCAAGACTTAGAACAACGTAGAAGAGATACTGAGAATTTCCCCTTCCCTGATACTAACAGTACTAACACTCCTATGTATCTCCTTAGGGAGGTCCCAGTGAGGCAAGGACAAATAGGTTATGTGAACTCCCCCTGCCCCTTACCAGCAGAAAGGTTAGGAGTTTTAAAAAGGAAACGAAGTCTTTAACTGAGGACCCCATAGGACTAGCAGAACAGTTAGATCAGTTTCTAAGGCCTAATTTATATTCTGGGGGGGGTGGGAGAGGTGGGGGGGAATGTCAATCTTGAGTATGGTATTCACTGGAGAAGAACGTTTAGGAGAGGAATGATTAGGCAGGCAGCTATGAAAGAATGGGAAAGAACCAACCCCTCCCCCTTCCTCCCCCCTGACTGGGAGTAATTCCAATAGAGCAGAAATATCTGCTTATCCAACTGGGATAATAACAACCCACAACACGGAAATCATATGAGAGACTTAGGTACATTATGAGAAAGTACTCGGGGATGAATCCTGAGAACCCAGTAGCCCAAGGGTTCTTGAAAGTTCATTTTGTGACTAAAGCCCGGCCAGATATACAGAAAAAGCTCCGGAAGGTAGAAGGATGGAGCAAACAGTCACTGGAGACCCTCCTGCAGGAGGCCCGGAAGGCATATGTCAGGAGGGAAGATGAGAAGGAAAAGCAGAGAGCGAAGCTAACAGTCTTTACAGTGGACCAGGTAGTCCTCACCTGAGCCTGTGTTACTGGCTACAGATTGTTTCTCACACTACATAAAACATTGAAGAAACATGGAGGTCAGAAATGAAGCAATTTGCATAAGTGAAATGTGTTGGGATCATTTATTTGTACATCAGTTGCTTTGTGTCTGACAAGAATTGGCTCTGTCCAAGTACATTTCTCAAGATTAATTTCTGCTAAATGAATTCTTTCTTACTGACAAGAAAGCTGTATATGATGATTCCTCTGCTGCAGTAAAAATTTTCAAAGGCTATTTCCTCCATAAATTCTAGAGAAGTCTCTAGGGCATGATGGCTTCTTACCTCATTTTCCAACAGTCCTTGTAAGAAGACAAAATACTTGAAGAACCTTAAACTTTCCCTTGACAAAGGTGTTAGTGGCTCCCACTTATTGGCAATGCAGTCATTTCATTGATTTTGAGAAAGGCTAAAATCCTTGAGGAATATTATTCTTAAGAAAATACTTTTGTCCTTAATGAATACAGACTGTAAATCACTTTATAAACAGTTAGGTTAAGTTTTCAGATTAAATTAAGGCTTGACTCACCTAATCCACAGATAAGATGGGTTTTGTGCAGAGAAAGCTGGCAGAAGTTCATTTTAAGAAGGTGCTCCATTCTAATCTATTACTCAAAACTTATTTCAGAACCAGCCTTTTTGATCTCATTGTCATTATCATATATGCATGTACATGAAAACAATAGCTGTCATATGCATCTGAAATATCTACGCCTGAAGAATAAGATATACAGAAGACAAAGACTTCAAAATATTCCATTCATACTTATCTCTATTTCCTCATAAAGAACAAGACAGTGACAGGGTCCTACACCTGGGGAGGTGCAACCCCAGGCACCAGTACAGGTTGGGGGCTGACCTGCTGGAGAGCAGCTCTGCGGAGGGGGACCTGGGGGTCATGGTGGACAACAAGTTAACTGTGAGCCAGCAGTGTGCCCTTGTGGCCAAGAAGGCCAATGAGATCCTAGCCTGTATCAAGAGGACTGTGGACAGCATGTTGAGAGAGGTGGCCCTCTCCCTCTACTCAACACTGGTGAGGCCACACCTGGAATGCTGTGTCCAGTTCTGGGCTCCCCAGTACAAGAGGGATGTAGAACACCTAGAGGGTCCAGCATAGAGCCACAAAGATGATTAAGGGACTGGAGCATCTGTCCTATGAGGAAAGACTAAGCGAACTGGGCCTGATTAGCCTAGAGAAGAGGAGATTGAGAGGGGATCTTATCAACCTCTACAAGTACCTGAGGGGACAATGTAAAGTCGATGGGGCCAAACTCTTCTCAGTGGTGGCCAGTGATAGGACAAAGTGTAATGGGTATAAATTGAACCACAGGAGGTTTCATCTCCACGTGAGGAAGAACTTCTTTACAGTTTGGGTGACAGAGCACTGGAACAGGCTGCCCAGAGAGGTTGTGGAGTCTCCTTCTTTGGAGATATTCAAAACTCGCCTGGATGCGATATGGTGCAACGTGTTCTAGGTGACCCTGCTTGAGTAGGGGGGGTTGGACTAGATGATCTCTGGAGGTCCCTTCCAACCTCAACCATTCTGGAATTCTATGATTCTGTGATTTAGATCTAAGTTTCTCTGGTTATCTTATCTATTCCCAACCAAATGAAAGTGGATAATGAAAAAGTTCATTTAGTTACTTGAAGATACTGCCTCTGTGAGTCATTCTAATGCAAACAATCAGCTCCGTTCAAAGACTGAATACTGGTGACAATGGCAACAATTTTTTTTCAAACTTGGATCATTCTGTACATCTCAGGTGTTGAAATACAGCTTGATGAATGACTAAAAACATATGTGAAATTCCAGTTCTCACCACATTAGATGAACTGATGTTTTTCAAAAAACTAGATTAATAGCTGCGCAGCTTCTCACCCTTTTGGGAAAACACTTTTGGGGAACCTTAAAGACACAGGAAATCACTCTTATGCACCCATGCTTCAAAATATAGCTAACTATATTCTTTCATATTTTAGACATCGTGAGCTGAAAGACCTTGCCTTTTGGAAGTTTTTGTTTGGTTGGTTTTGGTTTTTGTTTGTTTTTTATTAGTAAGACTAAGCTGTAAATAGAATAATGGGTCCTAAGTTCCTGGTCTTCTCTTTTCCTTAGGGTTTTCACTGTCTTTTCAGTCCAACAACTAAAAGCTCCCCAAAAGTAAAACCAGCTAAAAATAGGTGTTTTGAAAACACAGACCAAAGAAAAGACCTGTTGATCTACATACCTCTGGTTTGCAGTGATACAGGTGCTTGATAACACTCAGAGAATTTCGATACTTTTGAAGTGTCACGCATTGCCAAATACTAGCCCAGGTGTGTTAAATATATAAATATGAAAGAATACCGGCATATTCCTACAGGACATAGCAGTGCAACAAGAATGTAACAAGAATGAACTTTATGCTACACAGCTGACAGTTAGAGGAGGGTACCAGCTGTTCCACTTAGCTGAAAGCACAGAAATGCCTATCTGATCTCAGTTTGTTCCTTTCAGAACTTGCAGTAGAATTAAAGGCTACTGTAAGTAATGCAGAAACCTATTCTGTTATACGCAAGGTCATTGAAAGAGTGCTCGGCCCTTACTAATGACATTGGGATTCCCAGTGACAGTATTTTGTTGGTAGAGATGTTAAGTTAGCTGGTTTTGCAGGTGCAGAGTTGTTTTACCATGCTTAGTGCAGGCAAAGAAAATAATGGAGTAACGTTCTAGTGGGAATGAACTTTAGTTTCCCCAAGAGTCAATCTAAATAAGATGTTTGCTTTCTTGCTAAGAAATAAAATATTTAAATGTGTTATTGCCCAGAACTGTGTGAGAACATTTAAGACCTTGGAAGTCACTGACACGTGCAGATTAAGAAAAAGAACAAGAAAACAATCAAACTCAAATAGATCACTGATATACCTTCCTGAGAAGTTATTTATTATCTCATTATTGCAGGTAGCAACAAACTGGGAAACCATGCACACCACAACTTTTGCATCTCAGCATGCTAACAACCCATGAAAAATATTAAAGTAATAGCTGATTAAAATGAAGGGAAGCTGGAAATTCTCATATACTGCTTTATGAAGGGGAGCTATCTGACTTAAACCTGAGTTAGTGGAATCTTACCTGCACCAGCCATTCATCTACAGACCGGTGTTTCTAGGCATCAAGGCATGAATGACTTTCAATGAGCCTTTTAAGCAGAAGGAAAAGAGACTGTTTCCCTATTACAGGAACAAAGACATCCCCCAAAATCAACAGTTTTTACAGTTTTTAGTTATATTCCCCACTGTTGTTGTGCTTTTTGTTTGTTTGTTTGTTTCAAAAAGAGATAACACACAGTGTTCTATCCTCAAGTACTCTGGTATACTTTTCATAAACTCCACTGGGATCAAAAGTATTCAGAATATCAGAACTCTGCCAGAAAAATTAACCGGCCTGAGTTACACAACTGTTTAAGACTAACCAAGGAACAAAGAGCAAAAAGGAATTTCAGTCTGTTCTCAACTGCTGTGTGTATGTCTTCCTTAATTTCATCACGCTCAAAAGAAAAAAAAAGGCATTTTCGCTTGCGTGACTTCTTCCTCACAGGGCAGCTAATACCTCCCATTCCCACTGTAGTTGTTTGGAACATGCAGGATATCAAATTAAAATAGGTACTCACATTTATAGTTTGGATTTCCTAGCCCTAAATGCTAGCCCCTGCCTAGAGGTGCTAAGATTGGTACAAGATTTGAGAGGACCTTATTTGCCATTTCCTAATTTTAGATCTTCCCTGCGAACTGTACAAGCAGCCAAGAACTGAAAGAGAAGTAGACTTTCTTTGGCCATGCCCTATGTGGGCTGAACTTCTAAGTGACTCGAACCAACAACTCTGTCACATGGACAAAATTGTGCAAAGCAGACCCTGAAAAAAACAGAAAAGCAATTTTTAATTTTTTTTTTTTCCCTGCCAGCTAGCTATGGAAATGAATACATTCTACACAGCTATTAACAAAAAGTTCCAACGTTATTTCTATGTCCAAATGAATTTTTAATTACAACCTAATATCTACATGAAGAATCCATCAATGATGAGAACCCAGAATGAACAGCCTCTTGTTTATGTAGCAAGCATTACAGATTGCATTCAGGCAAATTACATCAACTTTCTTCTCACTTAAAGTTGAAGAATGACTTACTTATTCAAGAAGAAAAATGAGGGAGTATACCATCTGAGATTTCCATGTTATCAACACCCATAAACCACAACTTATACAAAATGCTACTACCATATCTATTATAATATTCAATTTTCCAGTATGGAATCTTCACCGCTTCTTACTTTCCTATTCCTAACAATAGGAGTTACAGCATTTGCATGCAAATTCCTTTCATCACTAGTGTGAACACTTTTAACATTTTACAGAAAAAACACAATAGCTTCATAAGGGCAACATGGCCTTCCATGTCAAACTACAGGTTGCTGCAGGCATTTTTGATAAGCTGGGCTTCGTTTTTTGAAATACTGAGCACTCAGAATGAAGTCATAAGTTGAAGTCATAAGAAACTGAAGGCAAATCACCACAGTAACTCAAGCCTGAAATGTTAGCAGATGTATGACCGAAAGAATAGCATGACTCTTAAGACCTAGATTCTATCCTCAACATGACACTGGCCTGCTGGAGAGTCTTCAAGGAGTGACGTGAAATATAAGGAGTGAATGAAATATAACAAGGGCATGTGTAGAGTCCTGCATCTAGGCAAGAACAACCCCAGAGAGCAGTATAAGCTGGGGACTTCCCTGCTGGAAAGCAGTGAAGGGGAGAGGGAACTGGGGGTCCTGGTGGACAGCGGGATGACCATGAGTCAGCACTGTACCCTTTTGGCCAAGAAGGCCAATGGCATCCTGGTGTATCAGAAGGGGTATGAGAGAGGTTCTCCTCCCCCTCTACTCTGCCCTAATGAGACCACGTCCAGTTCTGGGTCCCTCAGTTCAAGAAGGACAGGGAACTGCTTGAGAGAGTCCAGCGCAGAGCCACGAGGATGATTAAGGGAGTGGAGCGTCTCCCTTACGAGGAAAGGCTGAGGAAGCTGGGTCTCTTTAGCTTGGAGAAGAGGAGACTGAGGGGTGACCTTATTAATGTTTATAAATATGTAAAGGGCGAGTGTCAGGAGGACAGAGGCAGGCTCTTCTTGGTGACACCCAATGATAGGACAAGGGGCAATGCGTGCAAGCTGAAACATAGGAGGTTCCGCTTAAATATGAGACAAAACTTTTTTACGGTAGGGGTGACAGAACACTGGAACAGGCTGCCCAGGTTGGTCGTGGAGTCTCCTCCTCTGGAGAATTTCGAAACCCACCTGGACACGTTTCTGTCTGACATGATTTAGGTGTTCCTGCTCTGGCAGGGGGATTGGACTAGATGATCTTTCAAGGTCCCTTCCAATCCCTAATATTCTGTGATTCTGTGAGTGATTTCATTGACTACGATTTGGTTTCTCCATTAATAAAATGGGCCTAAAGGTTATTTAGCTCTTTTTAAAAACACTTTTCTATGTGCTGTTGGAAACCATTACAAAAATCAATCATGCACACCTCCTGATTCTGTTTGTATAATAAGGATCTAACTAGGACTCAAAGGTTCTATAGCAATGAAAAATGAGTATGATGACAGTATCATCAAGAAGAGATTTCATCAGGACAGTCATTGCTAATTGATCATCGAAAACATGACATAAAAGCAAATCCCAAAAATCAGAAATCTAGTAGTCCGTAAAAGCGAAAAAAACTCTACAGAATTGATCCGTCCTCTCCTTAGAGTAGCAAAGACCTTTTAGGTGGTCTGTCATCCTGTCCAACCAAACCTGCTTAGCTGTTCCATGTTGTTCAAAAATCCTGTTTTTCAATGGTCATTGGGCTGACTCCTCACCAGTTCTTTAGAATCACAGAATCACAAGACTTGTGTTCCAGACATAAGGCAGATAAAAATTTGATAGCAACAAGTCTGTTAGTAAATAACCTGGGCTGGATATGAAACTGTGACCTGCTGTACCATATTTTATATCTCAGTCAGATTATCAGTTTACTTTACCCTGTGTCTCAGATGTAAAAGTGGTATTCCTTGCAGTGGTATTCCTTCATCTTTGTATTTTTTTTCTTGAATCTGATCTCATTATATACCCACTACTACCATACCCTCAGCAAGATGGATGTCTCTATAAAAGTGCTGTGGAGATGGCATCTAGCCAAGACATATCAATAATGGATTATTTGTATGTGCATAATCAAGAGCAGATTAAAGGGAAATACCTACAACTAAGTAGTATGTGGTTACCTTTAAGTCTCTAAATACTAGCAGAGGACTAACAAGTTGCCATACCTCCTGATTATCAGTCTGCATTTTGCTTTACTGGATGAAAAGCCCTTAAAGCACACTGTTGCAGATGCTGCACCCCCTTAATCAAGCATATTTACTGTACTCTGTATAACAGTGGTTATCTTAAGAATCTCTGCAGATCCACAAATTAGTTTTTGTTGGAGTAGAAGACCCCTGAAAATTCATGCATGCTATACAACCAATATACGAGGAAATTATAAATGAAACCCTACCCCTTAGGTGACTACAAACCAAAAATTAATACAGTCAAAGTCCATACCCACAACACACCAGAGCACAGATCCCTTCAGGACAACGTGGGATATCTCCTAGAAAATGCAAGAAGGTGGTTCTGGAGAATCTTTGGAAAATATAAATGAAAATTCAGGGCCAAATCTCTCAATTTCCAGTTAAGCTTAGTGTTAATATAGACCTGGAAATATATATATATTTTAATATAGACCTGGAAATATATATATTCTGGAAAATGTTGCATACAGACAGACCAAGGAAGATTTTTCAGTATAGACTTAGACTAAATAGCATGTGAACCAGATTCAATAATGTAATTTACTAACTATAGTGATTTCTCAATTCTAAACCAGGCCAAGTACAGCGTGTCACAGAAGCTGATAATCAGTCCTGATTTTAAGCTTCCTTATTTCATTCACAAGATATTCCTGTACAATAATTAGCAAAGTATTTTTCAGTCTTTTTGCAGTGGCAGGTAATTGAAGTGTATTCCCTCAATCTTCTCCGTAAAATTTAGGAAAGTGCAGAAATGTCTGTGAGTTAGAACAGAAATGTTATTGCAACAGGATAGTACAAACTGGGTCAGGAAAAAATAACCAGCTGGTGTCTTTTTTATCCTCTGTTTTCACCCCTCTGTCCACACAGGCACATGTATATGTAAAGAGTGAGTCATATGCTTTTCCCCAAATAAATAAGTAAATAAAAATAACAAAAAAATAATTTCTCTTTGCATCTGTTTTGCATGTGCAAGAGCAGTATGTGTGAACGTAAATAAAAAGTGAAGATTACATTTTCTATTTCTATTCAGTAGATTCATAGGGATGACAGGAGACTGCCATTACAAAGGTCAACAAAATTCTTAGCTGCAGAGAAGGAGTATGTATTATGTATGTAAGAACATTTCAAAGACTAAGCATTAGTATGTTGTTAGTTCTGTTTCTCAAATATTTAGGTTGGGCTAGTCCTGCCACTACAGCTAAACCAATGTTACCCTCAAAGGATGTATTACAATTTATACACTGTCTTGGCCTTGAGTACCCCACCCATGGATATAGCTGTCTGTGCTCATGGCCAGCTTTGACATTGTACAGTTGTGTGGCCTTGAATGAAACTGCTGTGAAAAGACCTGTTTCAGAAAAGCCTGTCAGAAGCTGTTTCTCCTTCCCTCAATAACTGCATTTGAGTTAAGACTCTTCACCATTGTCCTTGCCCGGACTACACTGCAACTTGTCTGGCCATATATCTTGCTGATCTGAACCCAGACCCTGACTTGTCTTCCTGGCTTGACCTTGGACCTACTTCATCATTACAGATGTGTGGGGTGATCACTTGACTGCTGGCTGAACTTGAATACTGCCACCAGACCCTTTTCGCTATCCCTGTTCAGCACTGCCATACTGCATCCCCTGCCAACAACATCACTGCCCCTGCCTATTTTGCTGTCACCCTCAGCTTCTAGCTCACCTCCCCTTGTGGAACAAATCATTCTTACTGTTCCCTGTAATGTGTAAGTCCCACAAGAGTGTCCTATAAAAGAGATGAAAGCTCCAAATCATTTGCAGTGAGACTGGGGAGCCCAAGTTCTGTTAACTATCCACTCCTGCAATTACGTTGAAAGATATTTTTGATATTATTTGCAATATCTTTGGGTCCTGTGTAGCTAGGAACATTCAGGTCTGAGTGAAGTGACTACAGAAGAACCTAAGAAATCTAGAGAGAATGAAGGACAAACATATGAATAAGTCCTTCTTTTTAATTATTTAATAAATAAAAGGTGACAGATAAAAATGTCAAAAGAAATGAAGAGCAAGAAAGAAAAAAATTACTGAGACTGTATTCCCTGCTTTTCGATAGGAAGATCAAGAGGGATCCTCAAAAAAAAACTATACTTTATTCAGTATTATTTTTCTTTGTACTTTAGCGGTAAAAACCTCTGGGCCATGCTCTCTCACAAAGGTATTCCAATTATATTTATTCCCTCATGTTCTACTAAGATCCCTCTTAATGAGTGTTATCTTAAAATATAAACACAGGACTAGTTTGTAACTGCAAGAAGACATCATGAGGCAAGGGCATGGTAACCATGAAGCATTGCTTCATAGCTGGTAGGAGAATTCTGCTCCAAATTTCACCTCCTCCTTTAAAGAAAAGCAATGTTGTAGCGTGAGATTACTTCAATCAATTGGGAAATTATTCTTTTGTCAGATAATTCTATGCCACTGAAGCTGCACTACCACCACTTGTAAGAAGGTTAATGGAAACAGATTTAGTCTTGATTGCTCCTAACAGCAATTGCTTGTGCCTAAAAGATAAAGAGCCTTTCCGTTATTGATACTATCAGCACAAGAATTGGGCCTGATAAATGACTGAAATATTTTGAAACTATCCGACAGAGAGTGGACACTTCCAGGTAGGATCAGAAGGTACCAGGACACGAAGGGATGCCATACACATACTGTGCATGGACACACTGAGGCAAGGGGTAAGGTGTCAATCACATTTCTTATTCCAAGTTCAGTATAATAACTTCTAGGATTGTACTACAGAAGAACTGTCACGCATGATCAAATGTTAATTCCCCACCACTCCAGTAGCTTGCCTTTGACAACCAGCCAAAACCAGATGCACCCAAAGATAGCCCCAAAACCTAAACACCCCCATGAAAGTTAATTAAAGAATGTCAAGTGACTGCCTGGAGACAAAGATCAGATTAAATCACATAGAAAGTGAGACTTTCTTTTCTCTGATATTTGACCAGTGTGTAGTCTTATTTCTCAGAAGCCCAAGTTCTCTTAGAATCTCTTTAGTTTTGATATCATCTTATAGTAGTGTATTCCACTGCCAAAGTGTGCACCATGATAATACCATTTTGAAAACTTTTGGGGTCACAAGTGTGTTTGCATATTGATTTACCACGCGCTGTGAAACAAGATGAAGAGAAACTACAGATTTGCTTCTCTCTATAGTTTCATTGTTTGCACTCAGTTAGTCTTATTTGTTGAACTCAATTTAATTGCTTAACTCATTCCTAGGAAAAACAGTATCAGTCTCCTCAGGTTCTTCATACTTGTTCTACCTCTTTGAAGCACAGAATAGAGCAGACTTTCCCATTCAGTGCCAAAAGTAGAAGCAGGATCCTCCCTTTGTCTGTGAAGTATGAATCTTTTATCCACCCTGCTCCCAGTACAGATAAAGCTCAAGCATTAAGACAGCACAGCGCAAACAACAACATACCCCCTCACTGTGACACATTGTCTGTCAACCATGAGTGGTTACAACTGCAACAGCATCAGCCTCTGCAATTTACCACTCCAAAAGAGTCAAAGCTAATACATTTGTTTTGAGCATAAACAAGTGATCGCCATCAAATTTTAAATGCATTATCAAAATTTTTAAGCAGCTTAAAAAACAAAACTGAAAATCCAACTGTTAGGTTAATCTACACCAAAATGGTATCACAGACAATTCCCTGCTCTTCTCACGCAGTAAAGCTGTTAGGTTTCATTTACTGACATACTCTACAGCTGACACTCACTGAAACTACATAGAACTTTCAAAAAAAATTGGACAGTTTTATATCAAGGTCATGTGACCACTTCCCTGACGAAGCCTATATTTCAAAGCAGGCAGCCGCTAGCCTGAGAGCAGAGTACAGCATCTATTTTCACACAGGACTTAACTGTGTCTCTTGGCAGAATTCTGTTCTATATTAAGTGGGTGACATAAATTAAAGCAATGAAACCCTGGAAGCTGAGTCTCTCTCCCCTTTCACTGCCCCCACCTTCTCCTCCCCCTCCCTCCCTTCTCTCTCCCTCCCTTCACCCAGAGGCAAAATGTCAGGAAAATGAAATCTGCCCTTTGTCAGAGAAGCATATGCTGAACAAGCATTCTCTCTGTCTTTCTTGGTCCTTTACTCCAATAAGAAAAGGCTAAGCTCAGCTTTATTATTAACTGAAATTAAATGCTCATAAATTATATTCACAGAAACCATGGAGAGGCTAAACTGATCAAAGAAGAAATAAGCCTCTGCAGTACTACATATTTCAAAATGACATACTCAAAAATACTACTCTGTGCTAACACACTACTGATCAAGAATTCTACCTGTCTGAGCTATGAACTTTTAGAAAGACTTAAAAAAATCCTTCTCAATACTAAACTGGCATGAGCAAGAGGAAAAATAAATAAATAAATAAATAAATAATTATGCTGCAGAAAGAATAATACAAAGCTTTCCAGAGACAGCAGCGTACACTCAAAGCAGGAATGTTTTTTTTTCAAAGAAAAGTGGTTTTGGTCCTCATCATTTTTTTTATAAAATTACAATCATCTCATAAAAATATAGTTTTAAAATTGGGATACTGCCAAGGAGCTTAGACTTAACATTCAATCTAGTAATAAAACTGACAGATTGAAGGAGAGAACAGAAATGTATTAAACTAAAATTCAATAAAGACAAATAGGAAGTTATTCACAGTGATTATTCCTTTCTAATGCACAAGAACAAAAAAAAAGTTAACTGTTTTGGCAGCTGTTCCACATGGACAGATCTCATTGACAGATTGGTCAGACTGGGCAGTAAATTGAATACTTAATTTGGATGTCAAGATGATAATCTCCCCAAAATGGAAAGTGGCATATGGCACAGCAATCTCAGCTGATGACATTCACTGAAAGTTTGTTTATTTACTTATTTATTTTAACATAACCAAATCCATTATTGTGGACTGCTTCTTTAAAGCTTAAGGCAAATGTGTGGCTAATGTTTTTTTCATTCCCTCTTACCCATCAAAAGGCAGATGACTTCTGCTTCTGAGGTACTGCTCGCTAACATAAGCTGGGGCTGCAGGCTGGCAGTTTGGCTTCCCAAATGCCATGGCCTGGAAACATTAGCCAACATTTTTTGCTTCAAAAATTCCTAGATGTGAAAATCAATGCAGCAGTACAACTAAACTTATACATAGTTATTGCGCAAGTCTATATTGCTTTCTCCCTGACCTTTATTAGCTAGTCGTACATTATTTATACTCTAGTCTTGACATTTTACTTTTCTTAATGAAAGGTGGCAAAACCCCTGGCATTAAGAAAATTATAGTTTTTTATTTTTTTTCCTTAAGCAAGCCTCTTGTTCTTTAAATTAAACTAACTGTATACTTTGTGCTGAGTAATGCCAATGAATGTGGGGTCACAATAACACAACAAATTTAGACAGGAGAGATGACATGCACAGCTGAGAGGTCTACTCAGAACATGGAAGGCTTACTAAAAAAGGGAAAGGAAAATCTCATTTACCTATTAGTCAATATAAACAAAATTGAAAACCAGTTTGATTTGATGCAGGGAAGTTAAATTTAAGACATCTTTTGTTTAATGGAAGCAATGAAAATGGAAGTAACTGCAATTTCTATCATAGAAGTGGTAAAAAATGAATGCCAGAAAACTGCAGAGAGAGGTATCACCTTGGTGACCTGAGGGTGAGGGAATCCCGTCATTCCATAAAATGGAGGGTGATATTGTGGATAATCAGTTAACAATTAGGCCTGTATGCTGGGCACGTTTTGAGTTTTCTATTTCTTCTTAGAATGAGAGCAGTATTTCTTCATAGATGATAGATTAAAAAAAAAAAAAGACAAAGAAAAAAAACAAACAAAAACTAAGATGAGAATCGAGGACGGAAAAAAGAAAAACAAACAACCCAACGTATTGGAAAAGGACTGGGAACACGGGGTCTTTTGATCTTATCTTTCTTGCACTCCCTGTGCAATGACCCCATGGCACAGAGTTACATTTTAGCCAAAATTCACATCCTCTTTCTATGTGTCTTCCCAAGCAAGCAGCCAAATTCTTCACTATTCCCACTGCCTGCTCTGATCGTCAGGGTGGAAAGAGAGGAGGAAGACACAGTGGCAGATATTACTGTATCAGACTGTTTTACCTCCTCACTCTACTGGTGCCTCACCTTCATCTCATCATGGTAGACACTGCTAAATCAAGGGGAGGTGGGGGGAGGAAGGAGAGAGAAGGGGGGCAGGGGAAAGCAGCTTTCAACCTTTCTATAAACAGCCTATGCGAGCCATTCCTTTCAACTTTGTCACAGGATTGTCTTTCACTTACCAAAGTCCATGTATGATGGTCTTGAGATTAGTGTTGACGTTTTACTGGGTTTGTGGCTGCACCGTCTCACATGTGAAATGCTACAGGATGAATCTAAAATTTCAGCTCTTTTCTCTCAGCTGTTGGAACAAGGCCACCTGCACGACTGCCCCATTTAACAATTACAGTTGGGGCTTGGCAGGGTAAGCTGGAAAACACTCTACTGAAGCACTTCTTCACCTGAAGTTTCCTGTTTGGGTTATAATGCTGCCCAACAACCAGAGACCACACTCCATCTGATTCTTTGTTCATCCCCAAGTGTGTACACACAAGCTAAGAAAGCACACAAATCCCTTGCAGACAGTTTTTCTTCCATGAATTATGATGGACACAGTTTAATAAAGAAGGCTTTCCCAGAGAAACTCCTGCTCTTCTCAGGCTAATGCTCTTCTCAGATATGTAGGTACATTAGATTACACATGCAGATTGTCACCAATAAATGGAGAATCACTCCTGTAGGGAAATGGAATTACAGCACTGTCCAGCCAACAAGAAAATGTAAAACAAGACAACTACTGCTCTCCGCTCCTGAAATATTCACATGTTCAGACTTTGCATGCAATATAGAATATAGTTTTGTACATAAAACAGAATTTATAAATGCATTTATATTCATAATTCACTTAAAATGATATTAGACATATGAATGCATACTCCCAGTGCACAAAGCCCTTTCTTTTATGCAAGCATCTCTGCTTTCTTTAAGAAAGAAAGAAAGAAAGAAAGAAAGAAAGAAAGAAAGAAAGGAGGGGGTTATACGTTTGATTTGCTAATTTGCTACCTGGTTATTTTTCCATATATTTTGAATAAAACGTAGTACTAACAATTTCATAAGCAGTAAACTTATGCGCAACTTTGAAAGAGGATAAAATGTTAAGTGCACTGACTCCCACCTGTGTGTCTGACTTGGACTATGGCAGAAATGCTGTCTTCCTCTTCATATATATATCAACAGCATTGGCACAGTAAGTATAAATAACAGTGGTCAGCACTTATATCATGGCTGACTGGACTATCTGTGAAAGGAAACAGGATGTCCACTTTTCAAAATTGAAAAAAGGAGGGAGAGAGCAACCAAAGGAAAGACTGTAATGGACAAGGCTCTTCTCTGAAGATGCAATGGTCCTATCACAGAAAAAAACAACAAGCAAATGTGGCGGCTTCATGGCAGTAAATGTACTAAGTTGTGAACAAAGTGGTTAAGTACAGATGACAGCATGAAGATAGATGTACAGGGAAACAGGATCACTGGAAAACACACAGCTCAGCAACTGAAAGGAAGAACCAGTTGACAAAATGGTGAAGGAGTCTGGGGTCTTGTAGCAGAGCTGTGAGACACCAGAATTGTGAAGCTAACCTCAGTCACAACCCAGCAATTGCCCCTCCTCTTCCAGATATTCAAATCAAAAGACAACCAGAGGCTGAAATTAAAATAGTCAGTGTATTTAATCCATCAAACCAATGAATCTAGTACTACTTAGGCTGTTGGATTCAGCACCCAGGTCTTTAGCTAGGCCTACAGTGTATGGTGGGATTTGTTTATTTTCAAATTTTATGGCAGGGGAAAAATTGATGTGCTATTTGATGCTTCCAGGTAGAACATGTAGTCTAAAGGCATATCAAATACAAGCTAAAGGTCTGACATCTGTATCATTTCTTGGAGAAGCAACCCCCAGGAAACAATGGGAAACAGATATTTGTTGGCTCCTTCCCTTCTTCCATGTTCTCAGCCTCTTTCCAATCCTCTTCTTCAAAATATTCTTCTTCCTCCATTCTTTTAAACCACCCAAATCTTCTGTTTCCACCCACAGGCTTTCTACTACCCTATTTCTCTGCTTTTTACTGGTCTGTAGCGATCAACTTTTTCCATTTCCCTTCTACTACATTACACTACAAATATATTACTTTTGCCTCATTCCTTTGTCCCCTCACACTGTATGACTGGTCTGCATAACGGAGAATGAAACTGCCTGTCTTTTAATAAAGTTACTATCTAGCATACAGAAACATGAGTTGTCAACAATTCTCACACAAGGAAGAGGAGATCCCAAGTGTTTGGACAAGGCAAGGGAAGGGAACTTCTGCTAGAACTCTACGCTTGACATAAGGGTAGTCTGTGGCAAGATAATCCTTCTACAGTACGAGGAACAGTGAAAGATTCCCCTCATCTCAGACCTGAAATTCCTTTTGGCAGCTACTGAATACACTAGTCCTCTTGCCAGTTACAGTGAATGCTCATCAGCTGCATTTCTGCAGTGGAATTAGGCAAATGTATCACAACATCTGCAGTCGTAGAATAAACAGATCATAAATATTGTCACTGTTTAGGCAAGGCTGAAATTAAACTACCTTGGACTCTACCAGAGCCATAGAGTTGTACACATACACACACAATCACTGACTCATGAAAACTATTTACTTCTGAAGTGTTGCACAGAATAGGAGGATACTTTTATCTTATATTTTACATTCTCTATAGGACAAAGCAGCAATGACTTTTCCCCCAAATAGTTTTTTTGTTTGTTTTTTGTTTTTTTTCAGAAGCAGCCAAATGGGACTGAAAAATACTGTGCTCCCCAGCTGTTCCCACACCCTCCATTGTCTTCCCTCTAATCAGAATCCTATCCTCATCCTGGAAAGAACTAAATGATTCTTCATGTTTTCTTTCATGGGAACATTTTGAGATGCTGAAGTCAAAACATATCGCAATAATGAGGTCTAGAAATAACTACTGTAAGGAAAAGCAGTGTGTTACTTCCTATAGTTGCTAGAGGCAGAATTAAAATGTTTGATTACACTCCACAAATTCTTAAGTAATATTATTTTAAAGGTATCATTCAGCGGGACTCTAAAACTTTGGACCTTTTTTAAATACATAAGATGAACTTGTTTCTACTGAAAAGAAAAGGATTAACAACCCTAAGGCAGCTATATCTATTTGCATTACCCACTTTATCTACTATGGATTCACTGGAAATCAACTGGAACTAGCATTAGGAATTCACTAGTCTATGACAAGCTTATTATATAACTGTAATTACACAAATGTGTGAAATGGAAAGTCCTACCTAACTTGCTCAGTTATATTTAGTATAAGGTTCTTTTGCCAAAATCTACTTTTGCCAAAATTATTCTGTATTTTCACTATGTAAATACTCAGCAGAAACCACTTTTGCAGAGGCAGAATTTTTTAGGTTGTTTTTCTATATTGAAGTTTCATTGGAATAGGTAAATTAACTAGCAAAAAGCCTCAGATCCATAAAAACAGTCTGAAACCTCACCTCTGTGAACAGTCTTTCACACACAAATGATGTTAAAACAAGCTTCCATACCAATAGGAGGAAAGGGCTGAAATACCTAAAAAGCTATTGCATATTGTCATGAGTCACTTAACATCTGCCACAAACATCAAAACTTAACTAAGTTCATTTCTGTTGCTATATAAATATATTTGATATGCTTCTCTCTCGTCAGTCTTTTCTATCACCAGTCTATGGCACCAAAAGCTGAAAAAAAGCTGTGGAAAAATAAAACAAAAACAAAAAGACCAAACCAAACAAAAACAGTCTAGTGAAAGCTATCAAAAAGGAATAAAAGGTCCACAAGGAACCTGTAATTTCTATACAGCTAATTCCTTTCTCAGCTTTGGAATTTCAACCTGCGAAGAACACATTTACAATTCATAAACACAATTTAAAAGATTTTTATAAGAGTCATAGATGCCACAGATGGAAATGATTATACCTTTCAACACAACTGCAACAGCTGGCTGTGTGAACTAAAAGCAACTAGATGGAATTTACTAGATGGAATTTACTTTCAAGCAAGCATTAAAATCTACAGAGATCTGTACTACCTACTGTTAGTAGAACTGTACTACTACTGCTTTCAAATCTGTGAATCAAAAAGAATGTGGAGAAAAACATATATCTGAACATAACAAAATGGAACTAATTCAACATCTAGTATCTAAAGAGCTTTAGTCTATCATCTTAAAAATTTACCATGCAGGAGAAGAGACAAACATGCTTGTGCTGTACATATAGCACTAGTGTATTCAGTTATGTTCCTGGGAGGAAGATCAGTCAGAATAAAGTTTATCTTGGTCCATCACACTCAGCAAGAGTAGCAGAGCTCTCCAAGATTTCATCTTACTTAAAAAGATATATATGTTACAATTAATTATATTATTTTAATGTATTTGGCTCCTGTCCAAACGTCTAAGAGTATGGATACTAACATCAGTTCAATCTGGGCATTAATATTAGAACTTCAAATATTTCTTTAGTCATGAATGAAAAAAAAACACATACACTCATTACACCACACAACAGAAGCACATTCATCAGGTTATTAGTTTGTCACACATCTCATATGACCACATCCTCTGCAAGTACTGCAGTCATAAGGTAAGAAGACAGATGAATGGGTATTTATCATGTACCTTCTTGACACTCAGATTTTCTGTACTGTTTCCTAAACACTTCATTTAAATAATAAATAAATAAATCACTTAAAATGCAATGGACCTTGTTTTGTGCTCTGAAACGTGTGTATACATTCCTCACATGCCTCTACTTCCATTTTATGCAGGATTGATTGTAAATTACCAGATTATTAGGCCATCCAATTCATAGAATCATAGAATATCCTGAGTTGAAACGTACCCACAGGGTGATCAAGTCCAACTCCTGGCCCCACACAGGACCACCCTAAAATCAAACCACATGTCTGAGTGCATTTTCCAAATGCTTCTTGAACTCTGAAAAGCTTGCTGCTGCGACCACTTCCTTAGGGAGCCTGTTCCAGTGCCTGACCATCCTCTCACTGAAGAACTTTTTCCTAATATCCAACCTGAACTTCCCCTAATGCAGTTTCATGACACTCCCTCAGGACCTATCACTGGCCACCAGAGAGAGATCAGCAACTGCCCTCTGCTACCCTTCGTGAGGAAGCTGTAGGCTACCATGAGGCATGTCTCCCCTCCGTCTCCTCTTCTCTAGGCTGAACAAATGTATTAACTTCAGCTGTTCCTCATACATCTTGCACTTTAGACCCTTCACCATCTTTATAGCCCTCCTTTGGATCTCCGCTAATAGTTTCATGTCTTTCTTATATTGTGGAACCCAAACCTGCAAACTGTAGACACGGTGAGGCTGCACCAACGCAGAATACAGCAGAACAATCACTTCCCTCAACCAGCTAGCAATGCTGTGCCTGATGAACCACAGGATACAGTTGGCCTTTTGGCTACCAGGGCACACTGTTGACTCACATTCAACTTGCTGTGGACCAGAACTTCCACATCCCTTTCCATGGGACTGCTGTCCAGCCTCTCGTCCAGTCAGTCTGTATAGCCAGCGTTGCCCTGTCCCAGGCACAGAATCCAGCACTTACCCTTTTTGAATTTCATATCATTGGTGACTTCTCAGCCCTTTAATTTGTCAAGATCTCTCTGCAAGACTTCTCTGTCCTTGAGGGAGTCAACAGCTCCTTCAATTTAGTGTCATCCGCAAACATACTTACTATACCTTCAAGTCCAGCATACAAGTCATTTATGAAAACATTAAAGAGAAATAGCTCTAAAATGGAGCCCCGTGGAACCCCACCAGTGACTGGCCGCCAGCCTGATGTAACCCCATTTACTAGAACCCTTTGAGCTCAATCCATCAGCCAGTTTTTCTCCCCTCATATTTATCTAGCTCTATGCTGGACATTTTGTCCAGAAGGATACTGTGAGAAACAGTATCGAAAGCTTTGCTGTAATCCAACAAGATTACATCAACTGACTTTCCTTGGTCAACTACCTGGGTGACCTTGCCATAAAAGGAAATTAAGTTTGTTAAACATGACCTTCCCCTCGTGAACCCTTTTTGGCTGTGACCAATGACTGCATTGTCTTTCAGGTGTTTTTCGGTAACTCCTAGAATAATCTTCTCCATAATTTTACCAGGCACTGAAGTGAGACTGACAGGCCTGTAATTACCAGAGTCCTCCTTCATGCCCTTCTTGAAAACTGGAAAGAAGTTTTCCAGCTTCCAGTCAACTGGGACCTCTCCAGATTCCCAAGACCATTGAAAAACAGTTGAGAGAGGTCTTGTGATGACATCAGCCACCTATCTGAGTCCCCTGGGATGAATCCTATCAGGCCCCATAGAAGTAACTGATAAGGAAAATAAGAAGATGTAAGTAAGATAAGGAAATCCTTTACTGTGGAAAAACAGCCCCAGCTGAAAGCAGAGTATTTAGAAAACATGTATTTAACAAGACAACACTGAACTCCTTTAACTTTGAAGGATGTTCATTAATAAATTTCATAAGATGATTCCTTTTATCAAAGAAAGATAGTGTCTTGTGTGTCTGAGCCAAAAGAAGAAATGTCATCCTGTACATCCTTATTCATGGTAAATAAAGCCTTTGATTTCAGTGGTACCACATCTGCAAATAAAGACTCCTTAAATACTAGAATAATCCTTCATATCAGAACTCTTCATTTTCTTACATGCTCATGAGTGAATTTCACAAGAAAGTAAAAAGCAAACAAACAAACAAACAAACCAAACAAATAAACAAAACAAAAACAAATAAAACAAACAAAAACAGAAAAACCCACCTCACTATGTCTGCAGATAGGGGGATTGCCAGAATGCCAGGATCACACCAGCTATCAACTCTGGACAACATTACTGTAGTGCAAACTATTAGGTGGATGCCTACTTCCTGTATTAAAAAGAGGCAATAGTTACTCTATTTGTCTCCCTTGCAATGCAGACTGCTTTCACAATTGTTAGATCCCAGAATTCTTTGCCTGAAAAGGATTTCTTGTACTTGCCTACCTTCATATGTTGAACCTCAGCAAGATGGACTGCAATGTGCCTACAAAATGCTTGTCCTTTCATACATAACAGTGAGAAAGCATATTTGCAGATAGAAATAAAGAGTAAAATACACATAGTGCAAGCACCTAAGCTCTTTGCATTCTGGTGATAGAATAAATGACGATGATACATGATGATATAAACACACCACTCTTTGAAAATTTCCATGAACCATTAAAATTGTATTTAGCTTCAGTTTAAAACTTATATGCCTGTTGAAGTAACTGTAATTTCTTTTTAACCTGCAGGAGAAATAAATTTATAAAAGACAATTTCATATTCTGTCAATCATCAGCCAGCCAACTATAAGGTATAGGACTATACAGGTAAGGAACAAAATAAATAAACCCAGTGAAGTAACTGTCATTTGGAAACAAAGGCGTGGTGCATTAAGTGTGAGCCTCCTACTCAGCAACCACAAACGTGAGGATCATTTTGATCTGTATCTCCTCTACTCTGCCCTTGTAAGGCCCCACTTGCAGTACTGCATACAGGTCTGGGGCCCCCAGAACAAGAAGGATGTGGATCTGTTAAACTAAGTTCAGAGGAGGGCCACAAAGATGATCAAAGGGCTGGAGCACCTCTCCTATGAAGAAAGGCTAAGAAAGCTATCAATGTTCAGCCTAAAGAGAAGGCTCTGGGGTGACCACATTGCAGCTTTTCAGTACTTAAAGGGGGCTTATAAAAAAGACGGAGAGTAACTTTTTGACCAATCAGATAATGACAGGACAAGGGGGAATGATTTTAAACTAAAAGAGAGGAGATTTAGATTAGAGGCTAGGAGGAAATTCTTCACTCAGAGGGTGGTGAGGCAATGCAACAGGTTGCCCAGAGAAGCTGTGGATGCTCCATTCCTGGAGGTGTTCAAGACCTGCTTAGATGAGGCCCTGGCAACCTTATCTAGTGGGTGGCATCACTGCCTATGGCAGGAGGGTTGGAACTAGATGATCTTTAAGGTCCCTTCCAACCTGAACCATTCTATGATTCTATGACCATGAGTAGAACTAGCAATGATGCAACTGCATCATGAGAAACAGTAAGCAAAGACTGTGCTTCCGTGCTGCTCTATCATGCATCCAGGACAAGGCACAAATCACAGGGAGATGCTAATGCAGGTACTCTTCCCACAGCAATCACACATTTGCAGAAATTTATCGGTAGAGGAGTTGCCTGTTCAGTCTATGCCTCTAACATTACTGTTACCTTTGGATCACTGAATTCTGAACCAACATTAAAAGCTACCTTACCTCTACTCTTTATACAGGTATATCCTCACATGACAGAAACAATCTGTTCCAAAATCAGGATAAGCAGAATTGCAGATGATACAATAATAGAGTCCGAAGTCTGCTTCTTTTCCCATTTGTACCAATCATTTGTGTTCCATTCCTCGTTTTGAAATCTCCCTTCTACTCACCTCTCGGGCCCCAGGGAGACAGCAAGCTTCCCTGAGAAGTGGGTCTGGTTCGCATATTGAGTTCATGAATGGGTTTGCCTTCTCCCAAGGCATGAATAACCCAGACCATCTTCCCCAGAATGCTTTTTACGTACACTATAAGTACTTAAACTCCTTCTACAGAATGTGTGGTTTTGATTGGGTGAGGCCAGCTTGATTGGCAGATCCTCTAGCGCTAACTAACCAAGCATCCTTTGCTAAATGTGCATCCCAGTGCTTGAATGTCCCAGCACCTCTTGCTCTCAGTGTAGTCTTTAACAGTCCATTGTATTGTTTGATTTTCCTGGAGGTTGATGTATGATAGGGGATGTGCATTTAATTTGTTCAAAGGCCTGTTGTTGCTCAGGGCCCCATTTGAAATCATTCTCCCAGGTCACTTGATAGTGAGGTTTACAATGCATGATACCCACTCAAAGCCATTCTCTTTGGCCCAGGTGTCTATGAGGTTGTTTCAGAAATAAGTCCCATTTTCTGACTTAGTTCTTTCTAGGGTGCTATGTCACCATCGGACCTGCTTTTCAAGGCCCAGGGTAGTGTTTCAGGCAGTGCCATGGAGCACAGGATATGTTTCCAACCATCCAGTGGTTGCTTTCACCATTGTAAGCACACGGCACTTGCCTTGGTGGGTTTGTGAGTTTATAATCAATCTGCCAGGTTTGTGAGTTTGTTCATAATCAATCTGCCAGGCCTCCCCATACTGATTTTTCAACCATCATCCAGCGTACCAGAGAGGCTTCAGCTGCTTGACTTGCTTGATCGTAGTGCATGTTTTGAAATCATGGATAACCTGTGCAATGGTGTCTGTGGTCATATCCATCACTCGATCATGAGCCCATCTGCATGTTGCATCTCTGCCTTGATGGCCTGAGGTGTCATTGGTACAGCAAGCAACAAATGCAACCCTTTTGTTGCCAGTCCAGGTCCACCTGAGTCACTTGAATCTTAACAGCCTGATTCACCTGCTGGTTGTTTTGATGTTCTTCAGTGGCCGACTCTTGGGTACGTGAGCATCTACATAATGTACTTTTACAACCAGGTTTTCTACCCAGGCAGCAATATCTTGCCCCAATGCGGCAACCCAGATGGGTTTGCCTCTGTGCCGCCAGTCACTCTGCTTCCATTGCTGTAACCACCACCCCCAGGGCATCAGTCTAGAGTTAGAGCACTGGCCACTTTTCCCATTCAGCGATATCTAAAGCCAGCTGGCTGGCCTTCACTTCTGCAATTTGGCTTGGTTCACCTCCTTCAGTAGTTTCTGCAAATTGTTTCATAGTGCTCCATACAGCAGTTTTCCACTTTCACAGCTTTCCTACAATACAACAGGACCCATCAGTGAAGAAGGCATATTTCTTCTCATTTTTTGGTAGCTTATTACACATCAGGCCTCCTCAGCATGCATTACCTCCTCCTCTGGTGATATTCTGCATTCTTTGCCTTCTGGAAAGTCCATGATAACTTCCAAGATTCCTGGATGACTGGGGTTTCCTATTTGAGCCCGTTGTGTGATCAGTGTGACCCCATGTAGCATCAGTTGCATGATCATAATGATTCTATGATTCTCTGATTCTAGGGTTGGAAAAGACCTCCAAGATCATCCGGTCCAACCATACCCCTACCACCAATATCACCCACTAAACCATGTCCCTAAGCACCACCTCCAACCTTTCCTTGAACACCCCCAAGGGACGGTGACTCCACCACCTCCCTGGGCAAACCATTCCAATGCCTATCTACTCTTTCTGAGAACAAATGTCTTGTAATTTCCAAACTAAACCTCCCCTGGTGCAACTTGAGGCCATTTCCTCTTGTCCTATCACTAGTTATCTCTGAGAAGAGGCCAACCCCCAGCTCCCTACAACTTCATTTCAGGTAGTTGTAGAGAGCAATAATGTCTCCCCTGAGTCTCCTCTTCTCCAGACTAAACAACCCCAGTTCCCTCAGTTGCTCCTCACAGGACTTGTGTTCCAGGCCCTTCACCACCTTCATAGCCCTTCTCTGGGCACAGTCAAGGGCCTCAATGTATTTTTTGTAGAGAAGGGCTCAAAACTGATTATAGTACTCAAACTGCGGCCTCACGTGAGCAGACAACAGGGGGACGATCACCTCCCTGGTCCTGCTGGCTACACTATTCTTGATACAAGCCAGGATGCCATTGGCCTTCTTGGCCTCCTGGGCACACTAAAGGCTCGTGTTCAGGCAAGCATTGACCAACTCCCCCAGGTCCTTTTCCTCTGCACAGCTTTCCAGCCACTCTGCCCTAAGCCTGTAGCATTGCATGGGGTTGTTATGACCAAAGTGCAGGATCCGGCACTTAGCCATGTTGAACCTCATCCCATTGGCCTCTGCCCATCGACCCAACCTGTCCAGGTCCTTCTGCAGGGCCTTCCTATCCTCCAGCAGATAGACGCTTCCCCCCAACTTGGTGTCGTCTGCAAACTTACTGAGGGTGCATTCAATTCCCTCATCCAAAGCATTAATAAAGATATTAAAGAGGATGGGCCTCAACACCAAACTCTGGGGAACACCACTGGTGACCAGTCACCAGCTGTATTTCACTCCATTCACCACTGGGCCCGGCCATCCACACAGTTTTTAAACCCAGCAAAGAGTGTACCTGTCCAAGCCATGGGCTGCCAGCTTCTCCAGGAGAATACTGTGGGAGACTGTGTCAAAGTCCTTGCTGAAGTCTAGGTAGACTACGTTAACAGCCTTTCCCTCATCCATCAGGCAGCTCACCCAGTCATAGAAAGAGACGAGGCTGGTCAGGTAGGACTTGCCTTTCACGAACCCATGCTGGCTGGGTCTGATCCCTGCGTTGTCTTGCACATGCTGTGTGATTGCATTCAACATGACCTGTTCCACCACCTTTCCTGGCATCGAGGTCAGGCTGACAGGCCTGTGGTTCCCTGGGTCCTCCTTACAACCCTTCTTATAGATAGGCGTCATATTAGCAAGGCTCCAGTCACACGGGACCTCTCCAGATGACCATGACCACTGATAGATGATGGAAAGTGGCCCAGCAATCACATCCATCAGCTCCCTCAGCACCATCTGGCCCCATGGATTTGTGACAGTCCAGGTGGAGCAGCAGGTCTCTGTTTCCACCTGAACTGTTGGGGGTTTATTCTCTTTCCCATCCCAGACTTCCAGGTCAGGAGGCTGAGTATCCCAAGGATAAGTGGTCTGACTAGTAAAGAGAGACGTAAAGAAAGCATTAAGAACCTCAGCCTTTTCCTTATCCTAACTAGTCATATTCCCCACTGCATCCAGTAAAGGATGGAGATTCTCCTTGGCCCTCCTCTTGCTGTTAATATATTTGTAAAAATATTTTTTTTTTTTTATCCTTAACCATAGTGGGCCAGGTTGAGCTCATGCTGAACTTTAGCCTTTCTGATTTTTTCTCTGCGTATGCTGGCAACTTCCTTGTACTCTCCTCAAGTTGCCTGTCTCTTCTTCCACTGGACACAGACTCTCTTTTTCCCCCGGAGACTCAGGAAAGGTTCCGTGTTCAGCCATGCCAGTCTTCTCCCCCACCAGCTCATCTTATGGCACACAGGGACAGCCTGCTCCTGCGCCTTTAAGACTTCCTTCCTGAGGAGCATCCAACCTTCCTGGACTCCTCTGTCCTTCAGGACTGACTCCCAAGGGACCATCCCTGCCAGTGTCCTGAACAGTTCAAAGTCTGCCCTCAGTAAACCCATCTGTCCCTTTCCTCTACCTGGCCAGAGGCAGGGCCTCTCTAGTTCTCGTCAAAGTATCAATCACTTAAAACTTGTAGACGCAAACCAGAAGTCCCTTCATTAGGATTAGAATGAAGTCTTCTACTCTGGTAGACTGCCCAATTACTGCAGCAGTAATTTTCCTGAAAGAACCCCTTTTGGCTGCTGTTTTTTCTTGCAACTCACAATCTAGGTTTGAGGTACGTTTACCATTCCACGTCCTCGTGTTCTCCCTGTGGTCACACAGATAAAACTATAGGGTGGCACAGAGAAACACTGACTCCTAATAACTGATCTTGGTTGGTATGGATGGGGAGGAACACATTGCGTCTTTGAACTGATGGAATTCTTGAGACAGGTTCATCACAGGCAAGACAGAGGCCCATAGCTAGAAATAGATATTCTCTTTGTATTGCCATGGTTGGTTGGCCAACCGATTCACTGTTGTTGCCTCTGTGTCTTTCCAATTCATTATTGCCTGGGTGCTGGAGTATGACTATGGTGTGGTCCATACAAACTTCTGCCACATGGCCCATGTGACTTCATCCAGGTCTTTGTATGCCCAGTTGTCGTCCAGGTTGCTGTAAATCACATTCAGCATAGCTAATTCCCTCAGGTACTGGATACCCCCCTCCATGGTGATACACTTGCTTCAGTAATTTACAATATCTTTCCTTCATAATCAACAGGAGTTGCTTCCAGAAGCTGAGGACTTGTGTCACTTTTCCTATTACTTTGTCAATGGCCTTATCCCTAGAAAGGAATCCCAGCTGCTGGGTTTCCTTGACTTCTAATTCCTGGCCCCAGTACTCCAGTGTTGGAGCAGCCAGGTGATAGATAATGTGCTGAACAATGGTAATCTTCTGAACAATGGCTGAAATCTTTTCATGCATATTGCAGTTCGCTCAGGGACAGGAATCAGGTGGTTTCTGACTTGTTTATGATTTCTTTGTCTTCCCCCTGCTGTTCCTGTGACTGTACTGCTGCAGAACAGACTGCCTCTTCTGAATGTTCCTCCTGCTCCCTCTTAGGAGCTTCTTCTTCTCTTGCTAAAGAGGTTGATTTTCCACTTCCATTGTTTCTTCTTGACTATAGGGGAGACTGATATCTTCAAAAGCTGTCTCTCTGATTTAGCCACAGAATCTTTTATTCTGTCATCTCTTCTCCTTGAGGGTGCAGAATAGTGTTGACTATTGCTTAATAGGCATAGACCAGACCCCCAGCACAGTGTGATGAGCTGTGTCTCTTTGGACATGCATATTTTCACACCACCCTTACCTTGCTTTCAAGGTTTTTTTAATATCCCTGAGTGACTTGACATTTTAAAGCGACTTTTCTGTTTGCCACTGTACATTATCAGTTCACATTGTTCACTGAAGCAATGTTTACACTGATAATTTAACAGACCAAGGGGTGACCTCACTGCTGTATATAACTTTCTCATGACAGGGAGTGGAAATGGATGTGCTGATCTCTTCTCTCTGGCGATAAGTTAGAAGTGTTTGCACGATGCTTATAGACTTAATGGTTTAACTCCTAGGTTGCCCTGTATGGAGTCAGGAGCGATAATCGTCACAGGTCCTTTCTAACTCAGGATGTTCTGTGATTATATAATTCTAACAGACACATACAACATATCAAGGGAACGTCATAGTTCGTAGCATAAGAGCAATATTGCAACTCCTAATCTGGGATGCAAAATCTGCTTTCTGTAACTTTTAAAAAAACAACTTATCATAGAATGGTTTGGGTTGGAAGGGACCTTAAAGATGATCCAGTCCCAATTAGTTGAAAAAACTACCTGCACACCTGCACTCCTTATCAAGCTCCATACCTAAAAGGATAAAGTATCAGTGGGTTTAGAAGGACAGATTTTTTTTTAAATAACCATATTCTTTCAATTTTACAGACCTGTTTGGCTGGCAGAATGCCACCAGAGCATGCAATTTAATACAGTCATAGCTGTCACAAGACATGCTAGATTGCTCTATGCATGGACTCTCTTCTATATATAACTGATAAGAGCTTGCATAATTAAGGTTTCATTTAGAAGTCTCAGCTATGAAACTAATGGCTTTTTTGCAGTGAGCTTTCATTCTACATGACACATGACAGTAATTCTTCTCCAAAAATGCGTAAGAGAACATCAAGTGTTTTGATGTATTCATAATAATCTCTGATGTTAACAATGTCTGTAATTTTAGAATCTGGTGAAATTTCTCTGAAATTTTAATATTAATCTGCAGTCTTTTTCTTCTTATAGAGTAGGAGCTGAATTTATTACGAGTGTTAAATAAGGAAAAGTAGTTTTATTATTACTATACAATGGATTTTGAAACAACTGGAAATTCCTTTTCCTGAAACTCAACAATGAGTCCAGCCTTACTTTGTCCACAGCACAGAAAAGAAGCTGCTAAAACTAGGAATACCTGGAAAGCTATCAGTAGAAAGTAAATTCCGTGCAGACTTGCAGTACTGTTACTTCCAAAGGAAAACAAATACATCTAAAGGTGACACAAGACTTTTCCTTCCCCGGCAGTAAACAAGATGTCACAAGAACAAAATTTGAGATGACAAATATAGGAGATAGTACACATTTCAAAACAGTACACAGGACTACTTACTATTGCATCTTTTGCTTACAATTCAGAAGGCTTTCTCTGACAACAAAAAATCTAATTTGTGTGCATCAGTTATGCACTTGGATACTAATGCACAGAATACATAGAAATATATTTTGAACAATGAAAGCTAGACAGACTATATTAACGTGTAACAATAACTTCAGATTTATTTTTTTCTTGTTTGGCACAGGACAATGAAAATGAGTTAGTTGTCAAACACTCAGTACTGCTTTTACAATCAGTGGAAGCTTCATACTTTTGCACGGGAAATAGGTTACTTATGTGGTAGTTCACCAAAGACATCTATTTTCTTTAAAATAGTGTTTGCAGGATCTGAGGCAGGTCACAGCATTACCATTAGCTTTTAAATTTTATTTTAACGTTATTTGTTCCTCTCTTATTTCTAAGAAGTTGGCAAAAATACAACCAAAATATCCTGAAAATAAGCACTGGATCATCTACCAAACTTTCACAGCTACAGGAACAGAATTCAGGCCACTAGTTCTTCATTACAGAGCATTACATTATAAAATGCTTCACTTTCAGAAGCTTTCAGTAAAATTTTTGAACAGACTCTATTTTGCTATTAACCACATACAAATGTGGATCATTTTGACCTCTTACATATTCAAAGCAAATGGAAATCAAGTGAATTGAATTCTCCATTATGCAGCTGTAAACATTTATTGTCGATATGACAAAGTGAGGGGGAAATCTCACCATCTTCCTTTGCTTCCTTCCCCTGCCCCAAGGGGTGAATATGCAGTTTGATACTACTGTAATAATCCCTACATGAAAATTGTGACTGTTGTCCAAACCCCTTACTTTCATTTTCTACAGCATAAATCCCTAACATCACATAAAGTAAAATACTTGATCCTTAGAATAATATAGTAAGATGCACGCAACACTGTTTGTACCTTACAGCTCACCCAGCACCAATATCTAGGGATGCTGAGACTTTACAAATATATTTCAATGAGTTAACTGTAGACTAATGTTCTGAGCATGCAGAAAAACTCATCTGCAGATAGTATAGTTTGCATTTTTTTTTAATCTATGTAGATATTTATATGGTTCCCTTCACTGTGTTACTGAGGCATTTCACAGGCACTAATGAATTTCTCCAGGCAATACTCTTTCAAAATAAGCACGATCATCTCCCTTTGAAACACGAGGAAGACAGGGAGTGTTGCATGGGAGGAAGCTGTTACTTCTCCCATGCTGTCCTTCCTCCCATACTGTTTTGGCTGAACAAAGTATCAAAAAAAAATCACTAACATGACCTTTTTGCATCTCAGGTTTGAAACAAAATTACTACATTTGACTGAAATAAAATGCTAAAAACTCTAATATTTTCTGTATCGTGCCACAGCAAATACATAGTATGCATATGTAATTTATATCTAATATTCTTAACAAAATGCTTATGTCATAGTTGTTCCACCAATCTCTACTGCTGCTAGTAGTAGCTGTGTCAGAGTTGAATGACAATATCTACTTTCCTCATGCAGAAATAACTCTGCAGCAGCTCATGGTATGTTTACATCATTCAGGAACAAAACCAACATCAAACTAATACTCAGGATTTTTTCAGAATTCTTGTCCTGAATTACCAATCATCATTCAATTTAACTCCAAGATGGGTGTGTGTCAAACCTAGCTGCTTCCTAATAAAACTGATGGAGGTGATTTAGATTTACAGCAGCACATGGATGAGACAGGTTCAAACCTAACAAAAAGCTTGTATGCCTGAAATCATACTTTTTTTTTTCACTCAGTATAATAAAAGCAATATGCTTCCCCACAAACTATTGCTTGCTTGCCTTGGACCTTCCCATTACCATAACACTAATCTTTCTTGATTTTCATCCTAGGCCGCTAGGAAGAATCTCAATGATCACATTTGAAATCCCCCTTCCACACACACAGAAAAGCTTATAACACCAGGAATGACACTAGTAAGCAAGAGTATTTATAGCTTGGTTTTGATAAGCTTTTTGTCTCCTTGGAAATATAAACCACCAATTTCATATTTCGCAATGCTCCTACCACGAAGAAACTACCAGGAAGCTGACTGATGTGACCTGATTATGAAAGCAAAGTAAAGAAGCTCAGAGTTTCCCTGAAGCAGGAATTCTAAGACCCACAGGGATAGCTCACTTACTTTCTGTGATACTGTCTGCTCCCAAGGACCATACGGGTCACTTCTGACCAAAGATAATGTCCATACTACTGAACATATGTGGGACTCTAGTGCTTTCCTGCAGCTTTTGACAGCTTTTTTATGCCTTTCATCTTTTGTACAACAGAAATTTAGTTTGCTTCAATCTACCGGAGTGTTTTGTGACTTAGACGTGTGGAGGGCAGGGCACTGGATGAGAGTTTTCTGCACCAAGCAAATATCAAATGTTGCCTGCCTGAACAAGCGTGGTGTTTTTCTGTCCTGAGTTCTTATCCCATCAGCCTGAGAATGTGCCTGAAGTAGGCTCACCCTGTCCATACCACATTTGTCATCAAAGGACTGCAGAAACAGCACCAAGCAAACTGCCTAATATAAATTGGAAGATGAAGAGATCAGAATGAGATTTAAAAATCTGAAAGCTTTTGGCTTCATACAGAAAGGCTAGCTGTAAGCAGTACTTCCTCAGTGCATCATTTCTTTCAAGGTAGTTTATTAATGATCAGAAGAACATTTAATGAGTTTGAAGCAGCATCAGGGTTGGGAATGATGTAGTTCAGGCTACCCCAAGGAAGACACAACCAATCAGTAGCTAAATGTCTCCTCCTTTCGCCCATCAGACAGACCATCTTGCTAAAAATATTAATGCCTAATGTCAGAAAACCATCAGGACAGCCATTTCATACCAAACAAAAATCAGCATATGCAGAAGCTACATCATAGCAGAATCAACATGAGATCCTTTCACACCCTTGACAGTAACATAACCAGCCAGTAAGTCAAACAGACAACTCTTCCTAATAATTATAAATCAGCATCACAATTCAAATATCTATGGTTAAGAAAACTGGTGACAACTGGGAAAGCTGAGATTAGAACCTGGTATTATTCTTTGAGTCTTTTGTGTGCCAGAGAGGGCTTAAAGGCTATGAACATACACAAATCCCCTGAGTGAAAGCTACACAGATTAAAAAAAAAAAAAAGACTTCATGATGTGGAGATGACAGTAAAGATTTAGCTTGAAAATATGGCAGCTGTACACAAAACCAATACATTGTTCCAGCAAACCTTTCAGCAGACGCTTGTACCTTTTTGAAGTACAGCAAATTTATCCATTTCTGAATGAAAACCCAGAGCACCATCTGCTGATTGCCAGCATCATATCCTTCAACAGTCTCCCTGTAGGATCACCCAGTCTACTCCTTGAAACACCCAGCTCCAGCACAGATTGCAAGATCAGCTCAGCCTACCATGGTGTGATATGAGACAGTCAGATTCCACCACCTGGTATGACAAGAAGTTATTCTTCACAGATTTTTTTTGAAATTTATTGAGGGCATTTGCTTCGTTGCATATTTTCCCCCACAAAATCTCTGGATTGTTAGTCTCCCAAGGGCCCCAGGTTATTCATTTCAACTGTAGCAACTATTCACATTTGCCTTCCCTTTTTTAAGCATCTAGAACAGACACGAGTCATAAAGGATCTCCAATTTTTCTCTCCAATTTTTCTACATAAAGCATTTAATCCACATATCCCAGTAGTCAAGGTCAAAGCATATGTCTACATGCAATTCTTTATTTCCTCTCTCAGTCTATAAAACGTCTACAATCCAAGCTGTACAAGCCTTCCTGCCATATCTTAAATGGTAACAGAGTTAGGATGAAATGAGTTTTCACCAGTATTTGCATCCTTTTTCTGCCTACTTTCTCATACATGAACTCATCTAAATGATAAAAGCACTTTCTTTTCCCTACGTGCATCTTTTAACTAAAGAATGTGCATAATCCTTTAATTTCTCATGGAACTCCACACATCTTTGATGCACAGGTGGATCACTACTACCACTTTACCGACACTCCCCAGCAAACTTTGAAAGGCTGCAAAACAGAAAAATACCATGCTTGTGATGTAGGTAGAGTGCTATAGTTCCTTCCTTCACAAACGTGACTGCCTGCACTCACTGCATACTCACATGAACTTGATATATCCTCCATCTTCCCCTTCTACAGTGACAGACTCATTGTGTTTCCTAATTAAAATAATTGGAATTTACTTTATCAAAAGTATCATAACTTTATCAAAATTATATAAAACTTACAGCAAGTTAGCTTCAATTTGGTACTTACATTCTCAGCTTCTGGATTTAGTTCTAATGCCTACCACTAACTGCCAACTCTAGCACCCATCTCTGGTGTTGATATTTGATGGTCATCAACTTGCTGTGTGACCCTGGCCACATCATTTCAATTCTGCACCCTATCTTTCTTATTTCTAAAGAGCTTGTAATCCTCAGACAGAAGAAGCCACTCATTCTAAATCCTAAATATTCTTAAAGTAAGCATGCTGAAATTCTATGATGAAAGGCTCTAGAGAACTGCAAAATTATAGTAAAATATCATTATTAATGTGCATCTGAATTGAAGATATTGTCAACCTGAACTTCTGAGCAGCTTTTCACCCCTGGAGAGAACATCGGAGCCAAGAAACAGTGCTGCAAGAAAAGTGGCAATTACTTGAAGTGTAAAATAGCAATAATGGATTTTTTTTTCTCAGATCAAGACAGAACCCTTTTTTTTTTTTTTTTCTCCCTGTCAAGCATTAACACACAACATTAATGACATTTTTACACTTTCTGGCATCATTCAACACTGGTAGTAACAAGCTACTCTGACTGCATGAGACTGGAGAGAGAAATTCTAATATAGGAAAAACAAAATGAAAAAGTAGTAAAATGGTGACATCCTGACCTAGCTCTATCCCTATACATTTCGCATTCATATTCTTAACTTTCTATTCATCTACAGAGAATGTTCCTTTATCTTTATAGCAAAACAATATACGTTGTGCGTGTAACTTCAATCTAATATTAAAGTCATCATACACATACACGCACACACTTCTGTACAGCCAAACCGAGAAAATAATTCATAGAGTTAATTCAGTTTTTAGCATTTCAGCATAGCAGAGGAGTGTAGCTGGGCAATTTGATTTTGGAATCAGGCCAAACCTAAAATTAAATGCTCTATGACAGCTGTCACTATTTGTCTGTCATGCATCAGAGAATGTCAGGCCATTATATGACATCAACTGTGAACATGGATCTTTTTGTCTAAGCTGCAGTCTACTTAATGCTTTCATGACTACTCTCAAACACATCCCTTATACCTTTAATTAATATCTGGCAGGAGATTACAAGTGAAATTCCACTTGCACCACTTCTTTGTCTGTTCTTTCCTATCAGAAATATGACAAGAAATACAAATTGTCTTAGGGACTTAGTCAACTTTAAGCCTTGCCAGGTAAATGTAACAATACAATTCAGATGCAATCTCCAACCACTCAGCACCTTCAACTGTCTCTGGGGATTTGTAATTACCATTACTTACTATTCTTCTCTACCTGCAGAAGATCCATAAGTATCTTAAGAAAAAAAGGAAATAGAACATTCTCATTGCTTGTTACTTGACACTTTCTCAAACATGAAAATTATGCAATCAAAAAGCCCTTTAATGGAAAATACTTGAAGTACATATATCAAATCAATTTACCGATCATTGCTGAGAATCACAAAAAACAAACTGCAATTACTTTGTTTATTACAGGAGGAGCATACACTCTCCGTTAGACTGAGAAACTTGCTATGTTAGTAACCAACATGCCAATTCTCAGGAGAGTTTGTGAATATGTTAATGTAGATATACAAAATACATGTCCATACTTGTCCATAATATTGTTGTAAAAGTGGCTGATATGAGAAAGACAGGGATAAACAGTAAAGTCACCACAAAATACAAATACAGAATAAAAAAACATAATATACCAAGAAGTTTCACCATGACCAAAGGTTTTATACTTTCAAGAAAATGAGACATGAGATACTTGGAGACAGGCATCTGAAAAACTTCATCCAGAGGACAGATAAGCAGCATACCCGTTCCAAACAGAATGCTGGTGCAACATAGTTATTCAAGATAGTCGTCTGAGGTTTTTCATTCTTTTTTTTTCCCATAGTAACCAACTTTAAAAGTCTAAGGAACTATACTGTAAAAATATCTTCAAATTAGCTTGCAAAAGACATGGAATTCAGCTGTAATTGCTTGTTTGTGCCAAGTACTACTACTATACATTTCTCTTGATAACATCTTTAAACTATGAGCATACTGAAATTACTCTGCATTGATTTAAAAGCAGACTTCACCTAACAACATCTCCAATTTGCAAGCAACACAGCAGCATTATAAAACTAACAGTTAAAGTCATTACTTAAGCCAAACATGAAAATTAATAGAGAATACGTATGGAGATCTGTCTTCAGATTTCTATGTGTTATAACTGCAGACTTTATCACCCATTACACTGTGTATCATGGCAGTCACACAGGAAGAAAATCGCTGAGTGATATAACTTTATTGCCTAGTTCCTCACTATTAATCAATATACACAGAACTGAAGATGACTTTAATGTTTTTCCTTCTGCAACATTAAGAAGTACAAACACAGGAAAGACATTTGCTTGACATTACAAGGCTTTCGCATACGGCTTTACAGTGGAAATGGTATTAAAACTTCCCAACACTGTGCCATGAAAATATGACATAAGAGCAGAATGTTGAAGGAGCAAGTGATAAATACATGAAAGCAGATTTGATAAGATGAATCTCTCTGTATAACATAATGAAACACTTTAACAGCACATATTAAGTCTCTGGTGCACTGTCAAACTAATGAAATGAGAGAAATACATTATATTTGATAGTTTCTTGCTCAGAAGACAGGAGAGATTTTTATGGCTAAATGTGTGATGCTTACATACAAGTGAGAAATAGGCAACAAAGTAAAAAAAAAAAAAAAAAAAAGACAGGTTAAAATCACACACTGTCACGTTTTATCTATACCAGAGCAAACATGTCCAGCACACAAATGAAAGGCTTATTTTCAGACCTGCCAGCTTCCAAAATCATAGAATGTTTTGGGTTTGAAGGGACATCAAAGATCATCTAGTTCCAACCCTCCTGCCATAGGCAGTGATGCCACCACTAGATCAGGTTGCTCAGGGCCTCATCTAAGCAGGTCTTGAACACCTCCAGGGATGGGGCATCCACAGCTTCTCTGGGCAACCTGTTCCATTGCCTCACCACCCTCTGAGTGAAGAATTTCCTCCTAACCTCTAATCTAAATCTCCTCTCTTTTAGTTTAAAGTCATTCCCCCTCATCCTGACATTATCTGATTGGTAAAAAAAAGTTACTCTCCGTCTTTTTTATAAGCCCCCTTTAAGTACTGAAAAGCCGCAACGAGGTCACCCCAGAGCCTTCTCTTCTTTAGGCTGAGTTTCTTCCTAATATCTAATCTAAACCTACCCTCTTTCAGTTTAAAACCATACTCTTTGTCCTATCACTACATTCCCTGATAAAGAGTCTCTCCCCGTCTTTTGTGTAGGCTCCCTTTAATTACTGGAAGGCTGCTGTACAATTTCCCCAGAGCCCTCTCTTCTCTAGACTAAACAATCCCGAGCTGTCTCATTTGCTCTTCGCAGGAGAGGTGCTCCAGTCCTCTGATCATCCTTGTGGCCCTCCTCTGGACTTGCTCCAACAGGTCCATGTCTTTCTTGTGCTGGTGGTCCCAGAGCTGAATGCAGTACTCCAGGTGGGTTCTCACTAGAGCAGAGTAAAAGGGAAAATCACCTCCCTGATGACAGCTCTAAGAGATTGTATTGGGTTTATGTGTCAAGGTTTAGGAAGCAGGGAGCTGCACGGGTGGCCTCTGTGAGAAGAATCCAGAAGCTGCCCCATGTTTGATGACGGCCAGTTTCAGCCGACTCCGGAAGGAACTCACTCCTGGCCAGAGCCAAGGCAATGAGCAATGTTGGTTGTGCCTCTGAGAGAGCAGATTGAAGAAAGAAGAAATAAATCTGCTATGCAACAGCAGCTGGGAGAGCAAGCAGTGAGAACCAGCCCTGCAGACACCAAGGTCAGTACAGAAGGAGGGCAGGACGTGCTCCAGGCATGCAGCAGCAGTTCCCCTGCGGCCTGTGGAGAGGCCCCTGGTGAAGCAGGCTGTCCCCCTGCAGCCCATGGGTCCCACATGGAGCAGATCTCCATGCTGCAGCCCATGGAGGAGCCCCCGGTGGAGCAGGTGGAGGTGGCCTGGAGGAGGCTGCGGCCCATGGACAGCCCCCGCAGGAGCAGGCCCCGGGTCGGAGCTGCAGCCCGTGGAGAGGAGCCCACGCAGGAGCAGGGGTCTGGGGGGAGCTGTCACCTGCGGGGGACCCAGGTTGGAGCAGTTTGCTCCTGATAGATGGACCCCATGGTACAGACCCATATTGGAGCAGTTCTTGAAGAGCTGCTGCCTGTGGGAAGCCCACACATGACCAGTTCGGGAAGGACGGCATCCCATGGGAGGGACCCCACATTGGAGCAGGGGAAGAGAGTGACCATGAAGGAGCAGTGGAGACAAAGCATTATGGATTCACCACAACCTGCATTCCTCTGTGGATGGGGGGAAAGGTGTTTTTAGTTTTTTAGTTTTGTTTTTGTTTCTCACTTCTCTAGCTTGTTAGTAATAGGTAATAAATTGCTCTAATCTCACTATGCTGAGTCTGTTTTGCCCATGACGATCATTGTTGAGTGATCTTCCTGTCCTTATCTCAACCCTTGAGCCCTTCGCATCATATTTTCTCCCCCTTTCCTTTTGACTAGGGGGAGTGAGAGAACAGTTGTGATGAAGCTCAGCTGCCCAGCTTGGTAAAACCACCACAGAGATGATTTTGCCTTATCCATAACAGGCGTCAACAATTGCCTTGTTCCTGAGATACACTGCTGAACAGAACCCAAGCACCACACAGGATCTTTCTGGACTTCACAGGCACTGAAAGCTTGCAGAAATGCTCTGGGCAGTGCAGGCTGCCAGCAGCACAGCCATGGCCTGAGGCAGATGAATCTGATCAGCCAAACCCCTGCTCTGAGGGAAGAATACATAGAGTTGCTTTCTGATTCCCAAAAGGGGAGTCTTGAAATGTTATCAGGTATTCTGGAGAGAGAGGGACTATCTTCTTCAATAGGCCTGGCAAAGTGTCATGGAAAGCTTTTGGTAGCCTTTGCTGTCCCCCAGAAATGAAGAAGGAGTCAAGATCCATCCTTACCCCTCCCTCCTCCTCTCCCCCCCACCCCCAAACCACATTTCATATGACTATCCTTTTATACCAGAATAAGGAGTTGCTGCTGCTGCACTCTAACCACACAATGACTGCAAGATACTTAATTTTCACATTAATTAAAACCTAACTCTCAATGTAGAAGTAACTGGTGTGTCAACATGGGCAAATAAAACAACTCTAAATACAAAAGCAAGAAAGTTACTTCTACCCCTCAGTATTGGATGATGGTTACAATTTTTTGTAAAGAATTGCTTCTGGAAAAAGCAATGCCACCACAACTCAGCAGCCATTAGGTGACACATTTCTTTAAAAAGGTGCCTCCCGTCTTTCCACACTCACCTGCAACGCATCGCTACCAAATACACCATTGCACCACTTCAGCTATAAAAACTCCTTTGCCAAGTTTTGAATATGCATGGTTCACCTAAGAATTCATTGACAGCTTTATCTCCCAAACATAGCTTTCTTCTTTGCCAGCCAAACTACCATGGGATCAACTTAACACTTAAAATGTAAAGATAGATGCTCAGTCCTCTTTTAAAAGCTCTCACAAAAGTGGCAGCCAACTTCCTCGAGGTAGATTGACTGTCACCAACCAAGACTTGGAGCACTGAGAACCTAACACATACCAGTGAACTTGCTACTTAATACTACTTGCCCTTAATTTTACTTTTTAGCTGGGTATCAATGATTGCACTAAATAAAATTTCTTCACTACAGTCTTCATGGGGCAAGGGCTGTCTTCTTTGCATTCATTGCTAGTGACTAATACAATGGGAGATTTTCTGGGGTCTGTTAAGCTTTACTTAAGTAATAAACCTGTAAGAGACAGTTATAGGAAAGTTAAAGCAGGTGCTAGCTGGGAAACTTATGTAACTTCAGAGCCCTTCTTCCCTGTCTTCTTTCTTCCACAAACATCACTCACGTACAAATGTGTGTACATGCACACACACACAGAGTTAGCAAGCACTATCAAAAATTGTTATAAGCATTTTTGTAATGCTAGCTCTAATTTTTTCATCTATCTATTCCTAGCTCTCGGTAGGAAACTGACTAGTCTTTTAAAATGTTGTCTGGAAAGTTGCAAACTCACTAGCAACTGAGGCATTGCAAATGAAACTACTCACAAACCCTTCACTTGAGCGATACAGTTATCAAAAGATAGTCAATAGACTGTATAATGCATGTAGCTGTAAAACCAAGGCACTATCCATTCTTTCAGGATTTAAACTATCAATCCAAACATGTAGGACCAGAAAGAACCAGATGGATCCAGGGATCACAGGCTGGTCAAGAGATAATTCCATCTTTCACTTTATCTAGGTCAACAATTTGAAACAGACTGAAAAAATTACTAGCAAAAAGGAAAGGATCTACGTGCCCATCCTACTCTTCATGTTATTTACAGCAACCGACAGCTTTTTCAACATCCCCTGACAGTGCTGATTATATGAACAGACACAGAGACCAACTCAAGCAGTCCTCACTGTCAGAGTGTAGAGTTGGATAGATAAGTGCAGGAGGCTTGCTTTAAAGAACCCTAACTCCTCTGTTCTGCAGCCACAATCTGCCAACCCTAAGGCAGATTACAGTTAACAACAGTTAACTTTTCATTGATGCTGAAGGCTTAAATACAGACGAACAGAAGGGAATTGGCATTTCTTTCCCCAGCAACACCTTGTTAATCAACAGTTTTCCAAACTCTAGTGCACAAGCACCTGAGATAGATGAATAGACTGACTCAAATCAGTTCTTATTTTGACTGAAAAATAAGAAACTGAAATTGTCTAAAAGCCATTCCTCCTCTGAAGCTGTTTAAACACCAGGAAACATTAATTTTAGACATGTGAAATGTTAGCTGAGGGACCATCAAACATTTGAATTCCAGCACATACATGGGTTTGACTCTTCTCTGTGCATACATCACACACAGCAGGGGCATACATCACAAACAGCAGGGGGGGGTTATACAATAGCTGTTATAAAAACATATGATTAAAAAAAGCCTTCTCTGGTCTTATATCATAGCTCTCATAAATGAGCATAAACAAAAGCAAATTCTATGGGAATAAATTCCTAAAACACTTAGGGAAAAGTTCATTCCTTTCCTGGTTCACTATTAGCTTTGAAACAACACCCCTTGCTGCAGAAAAGCCAGTGACCGAGTTTTGCAGCCCTACTACCAGCAAAATTACATCTTCTGACCTTATTGGAACACAGAAGACTTACAAAAGTCTTACAAAAGGGGGGGAGGGGGGGCGAGATGAGGGCATGAAACAGGGACTGAGACCCATCTCACAGGTAGAAGAGCACAAAACAAAACAACTGCAGCTGTCCAGAGCCCACTGCTCTAACGCACAATACGTGTGGCTTTGTGTGTAGCAGTATCATGTAACTTCCAGATGTCAGATTCAGCAGTCCCCCAAATGTGTTGGCTTGCTCCCTTCTGTAGCTGGTGACTGGATTACCCAGCAGTCTCCTTCTAGCCACAGGATTAAACCCCCATGTACTGGATAACCTTACAGTATTCAGAACGACAAAACAGCTATCCTAAAGTATAAGACTTAGATACTGGGCAATTGGCCTCTTTCCTTATGATAGAGTCTTCCAGAGAGAGCAGTAACAGGTACATCTTATTTAGGAAAGTATACAATGAGCAGCTGTGGCTTGCAACAAATTTTTATCTCCCTGTCAATTCAGCTGTACTCAAAGGTGAATACAGAGACAGCTGTTAAAAAAGCTTATGATACAGCTGAACATAAAACCCCACAAAAATATTCAGAAAGTATTTAAAATTCAATCTGTTTAGAGACTTCAAGAAGCTAACATGTACATGACAGATAAGCACTACTTCTCCAATAGCATGGGAGGTGCCAACTATGCATTTGCTCTTTTTGTGAAACAAATCTCAAAAGTAAAACAGCACAGTAGATGTTTTGTTTAAAAATCAAAACCAGTCTATGACGCTTTTCTCTAAGACATTTTGTTGTACAGGGCAGAGGAGAAAATCAATTCTACTTTAATGGCATTACTGTTTATTCGTGACCAGTAGTACATGTGATAGGCAAAACGTTGTTCTAATGGATAAGAAGGCAAAATTTTTCCCTCCAAAAGCTCCACATGAAACCAGCACTGGAATTTCAACTCACAGAAGAACTAATACAACTTAGAATCATAGAATCATTTAGGTTGCAAAAGACATCTGAGAGAGCAGATTTAAGAAAGGGAAAATAAATCTGTGCAACAGGAGCTGGGAGAGCAAAAAGTGAGAACCAGCCCTGCAGACACCAAGGTCAGTGAAGAAGAAGGAGAAGGAGATGCTCCAGGCACCAGAGCTAAAGTTCCCCTGGAGCCTGTGGAGAGGACCATGGTGGAGCAGGCTGTCCCCCTGCAGCCCATGGTGTACCACTGTGGAGCAGATCTCCATGAGCAGATAGATGTGGCCTGGAGGAGGATGCAGCTTGTGGGGAGCCCCCACCAGAGCAGGTTACAGGCCAGACCTGTAGGCTGTGGAGAGGAGACCATGCAGGAGCAGGTGACCTGGCAAGAGCTGCCGCCCATGGGGGACCCGTGCTGGAGCAGTTTGCTCCTGATGGATAGACCCTGTGGTACAGACCCATATTGGAGCAGTTCTTGAAGAGCTGCTGCCTGTGGGAAGCCCACACATGACCAGTTCGGGAAGGACGGCATCCCATGGGAGGGACCCCACATTGGAGCAGGGGAAGAGAGTGACCATGAAGGAGCAGCAGAGATGAAGTGTTACCACAACCCCCATTCCCCTGCACAACTTGGGAGGAGGAGGTGGAAGAGGGTGGATGAGGGGAAGGCATTTTTAGAGTGTTTTTGTGTGTGTGTGTGTGTGTGTGTGTGTTTCTCACTTCTCTAGCTTGTTAGTAATAGGTAATAAATTGCTCTAATCTCACTATGCTGAGTCTGTTTTGCCCATGACGATCATTGTTAAGTGATCTTCCTGTCCTTATCTCAACCCTTAAGCCCTTTTCATAATATTTTCTCCCCCTTTCCCTTTGAGTAGGGGGGGTGAGAGAACAGTTGTGATGGAGCTCAGCTGCTCAGCTTGGTAAAACCACCACACCTTGACCAAAAAACCCGAAGTTCTGCCAGTTACACCGGGCTCAGAGCCTGATTTACTGGCTCTTCCTGTTTTTCACCTTGTCATTCCCTGTAACTAGAGGGATAGGGGAAAACACTATTTGTGCTCTTGATCCCTTATCTAGTTGTTCCAAGGCTCTGAAGGCTCTTTTGATTGCCCTTGGACTTCTTCTTGGAGCTTCAACACCGCCTACCTGAAAAATCAACAGCAGTAGAAATCCAAGGGCAGAACCAGGGTAGGATGCTTTCTCTTCACATACCTAACCTGGGCCCCATGGAGGCAGCAGGCCTCCCTGTGAAGGGGGTCTGGTCTACATATTGGGCTTTTTGTTCCCTTCAGTAGGGAGTCTCTTAGGAAGTTTTTCAGGAGATTGCTATAGTACCTTGACAAAATTTGCTTTAGAAAATATTGCTTTGCTAACTATTCCATATCTAAAACTCACTCCTCACCATTACAGCCAGGAACAATTTCACTGTTCTCTAGAGTTCTTAACTCACATTTTTGAATTAACTCCCCCACTCTGAACATCCCTTTCAGCTCCCTCAATAAATGGGTCCATTCGAGCATAAGACAGCAAGGTGCTGAGTCATCACTCAACTCCCACTGAAAATACAAAGAGCTGAGCGTAACAGTAATTCCTTCCATTGACTGACTACCTCTTTTTTCACTTCCAACTAACTTCATTCCAATTCCTTCTATTACAACTGCTTGACTACTTCCTTTCCAGATGCACCCTTGACCTTTCTTTTCCTCGCTTCCTTTGTTGATGGTAACAATTAACAAGTCTGGTCCCTCAAAATCCATGTTTAAGAGTTTTTTTTTTTTCCATTAAAAAGGCAGGTATTTTTTTGTCAGTAATATATTCTAGATTATTTTTCTTTCTTTTTCCGCTTATGCCTTTCAACTCATGTTTTAGAGCTTTTCTCACAAACTGCCAGGGCTTATGCTCTGCCTAGTTTTCTGGTTTGTTTTCTTTTCAGCTAGTATTTTGAATAACCACATGGCTCCGTGATCAAGAGTTTAAGATAACTCTTGAATTATTGGAGATACAAAAATCATGATATTTGACAATATTGAAATCTTTCCAATACTAATTGCTACATTGTTATCATCATTTGCAGTTAAAATCTTCCCATTCACCTATACTGGTTTCAAATGGAACTTTAATTCAGTCAAAGAAGGCATCACCATTAGGTGTCCTGTATCTATCTATCTATCTATCCATTCAGTGCTTGCACACTCACTTCATAATTAAAAACAAAAAAATGGGTACTATACAAAGAGAAGGAATTTAGTCTGGATCAAGAAGGCATCATAGCAAAACCAAATCTGGCCAATGTTGATGGAACAAGCATCTCAAAAGGAATACACAGTACTGCAAGGGTTTAATAGAGCTGGATAATTCTTTCATAAGTTTAAGAGACTCTTCATTGCTTAATTTAGTCAAAACATAGTGAGAAGGAACAAAAAACAATGACAAACACATCCCCAAACCCGTATTTGTAAGAACTCATCTCTCTTTTCCATTCTCTGCATTCCTGCTCACTACACCAAGACACACCACAAGCATTACACTCCTGGGTGGTCATGTTCAGCTGCTAAGAGGCAGTGATAACACCTCAAGTAGAATATAGATGAAAAAAAAAATTTAAAACTTACTTCCATTAAGCAGTCAAAAAATACCTGTGCATTCTGTCAGGGGATTGGTCTTCAAGAATAAAAAGAACACTAAGAAAAATGTTTTGAGCTCTCCCAGTCTAGCACAAGTAGTGCAATGTAAAGAATTATTCTGTTCCTCAGGCTGGTCTGTTTCTAAAATCACTTGTGCTCAGAAGTGCCATTCAAAAGTATGCAGAGGTGAGGGGGTGCAGGGGGAAGTGTTGGGGCCATGACAAGCCAATAAGGAAGAGATCTTACACTTACCTCACTTCTGGGACACGTGCAGCTCAGTTGCTGTGGTTTACACAAACTGACTTGCCAAACCACTTTTTATATTTAGTTCCTTAAAGGCAAACGAACAGCAAGTTCTTCAGGGAATGACTGAATGAAAACTCCACTTTTCCAGGGCTAATTTTTACATAAACTAGGATCATAAAAAGTAACTATACTCTAGGGCACTAACATAAAGAGCAGATGTGTTTATGGTGTTCCCCAAATCGCATGCAAATAGCAAGATTTCAACAGTAGCTCTAAGAGAGCCATTTTGCAAGCAGGTGGTTTGGAGAAGAGTCCAAGATTCTCTCCTCAAGATTTTTCTGATCAGAGAATACTCTTCTTAAAGCAGCAACATTAATCTGACACTAAGTGTCCTTTTCTCCTTGCTATCAAAGACAGAGGACAAAGCACAGAAAGCTGGACCACCTAAGCTGCTTAAAAAGCTATGCAACATTTTCATTAGTGACAAAGTATAGAATGGCTTGGGTTGGAAGGGACTAAAGATCATCTGTTTCAACCCTCCTGCCATGGACAGGGACACCTTCCACTACAGCAAGTTCCCAAAGCCCCATCCAACCTGACCTTGAGTACTAACAGGAATGGGGCATCCACAACTTTCCTGGACAACCTGTTTCAGTGCCTCACCACCCGCACAGTAAAGTATTTCTTCCTACTGTCTAATCTAAAACTACCCTATTCCTGTTTAAAACCATTAACCCTTGTTCTATCACTACATGCCCTTGTAAAATGTCTCTTTCTATCTTCCTTATAAGCCCCCTAGTAGCTGCACTAACCACAGCAATCACCAGTTACGTGAGATTCTCCATCCCAGCACAAACCTCCCCAAGAGTACATGAAACATTCAGTGGAAAATGAAAGAAGAGTATGAGCTGGGACCACCTGTATTCTTCACGGCATCTTAAATGTAAGCTCTGGAACAAAGTACTACTCCCCTTTTTGTGTTCATTGTCATTTACACAACAGAAAAAGGGTAACAGAGATAAATCACCTTTTTCAAGAGTCATTTAACTCCTGCAGAGTCTACAAACATTCTGTACATTCGGGGTTCAGCATCACTTCAAAACCGTCCGCAGAATTACTGAATTCAAAAATCTCTAACACCCTGCAAAGACCATCATCATCTAGAGGTCCTAAGAGAAGTAAGAACAATATTGCAGTTGAGAACTTTAATCATACCTCAGGAGACATGGGTTCAATTCTCAGCTGTTCCATAAATCATTCATTAACTGTATTATATATTTACATATTCCAACTCACCATCTATAAAATATATGGAGAAGTATTTCCTGTGTTTGCCTAACCCATTTCAGATCCATCTCTCAGCTGTTGGGAGCATCTTTTACTCTCTCTTCATTCAGAATCTCATCACACACAACCTCGGTCGCTGAGAATTATCCTGATACAGCACTTTAGGCAAATATCAACATAAGTATATGTCCACACTGTGCTCCACAAGGTTAACTGCAGGGTCCCAGAAGGAATGGTAGACTTGCATATGCGGATAAGATAATCAAAGTTAAAGCCTCCTCCCAGGACTAACTTCTTGGCTAGCAGGTACATACCACGTACCAGGGCATGTCAATTTTAGGCCTCTCTTTGGAGCCCACCTATCAACTCTTTACTTCCTTCAATCTTCCCATAAGCCTAGCAAAACCTGACTGCAACAGCCTGTCAGATCATTCTGAAACTATTTGTGACCAATAAGCAAATCAGTAAAAAACAACTCTTCTATTTCCAGCTCCAACTCTTTGAGAGAAAGATTATAATTATTAGGACAATATTATTTTATGTGACAATGATGACACATAATCCCTCTTGTGAGGAGCTGCATTTTCCATTCTAGAAAAAGATATTTTCTGCCCTGAGCACCAAAAATTTAAACCTTACTACCCTGTGTTTTGTATCAGGCATGACTATCTCACTGTAACCAGTGTTATTTCTTTTTTTTTTTTCCCCATCAGTCATGTTTGTTTTCATACAGACTTTTTTTTCTGATGACTCTGAAATCTGAAATATCCACCTTCCCATTTAGAGACAAACTGAGCTATTTTCTTCTGCCACATTTTGACTCATAGCAAAGATTTTGCAAGGCAAGTTCTGCTCTTTGAGAAGTTGTTGCGACACTCTTGTACAAGGTATCACAGATTCAATGAAGCAACTATTTTTGTCAATCATGTAGATACACTCCTGGGCTTGATAGTGCTAAAAGGAGGAGGAGTGGAAAGAGCTCCGGGTTATCTCAGACACGAAAATCAACAGCCAAAACTGGCCAATCACAACTGGCCAATTGGCCATTGTATAGGACTTGAACCATGTATGGATAGAATATTCTGAACGCAGATGACAACTATGGGTCAGTCCCAGCTGACACTACATACCCAGGCTAGCCTGATGTAGCAACAGGGCAAAAGGACCTATAAGAAGCCGTTGTCATCTCACACTCACAAGTTACACATTGAACACCTTCCTCAAAGAACTCCTAGATATGAGGTATGTAACCTTGGAACATTCCACTACTGAGAAGTCTAATTCAAATCTAACAGGGTTGGAAGAGCTAGACACCAACAAGATACAAATGGATGTATTAGGTGACACTTTCATTCAGCTCTCAGATTGCAAGCAGCATAGCTAATAAAATGTCAGCTTCCCGGCTTGCTAATCCAGAGGTGGTTACAACTACAGGAAAAAAAAAAAAAACAAAAAAAAAAACAGAAAGATGGTCTCTAGAAAGACCTCTAGCAGACAGCTGACCTGACTAAAAGTGAAGTATACTTCCTTACATACCTGTCATACTGGATGATTCTGGTCAGGACAGGTATTTACTTTGTATCTCAGATACCCACCTTGTAACCCAACAGAAAGGTAAGCAAAGTCCTTAGTGAAGTACTTTGAAATTTGAAAAAGAAAGGTGTATTAACTTTCCTTGTGCCTTCAAGATCTTCATCTTAATTTTTTGTTAGTTTTCATTTCAGTGGGATTAGCACAAGAAAAGTATAAGGCTCCTCCCAAGCCCTGACTTTCTTTATTGATTTATTTTATTTATGCTCATTAAAGGCAGCAGTAAAAAACAAGGTGCACACAACTCCAAAGCAAACCTGGATTCTCCCAAGTCCCTGTGCTCTTCTGATTTTTAACCTCAATTTTTTGCTTAGCAAATGGGAAAAATATAAGATCCCTCATCTACAACACAGGTAACCTCAATATAAAACACCCTTATGTTTCCCTCTGCCAGTGTCTCCTAAATCAATTTGGAAACATCACAAGGCATCTTTTTGTGAGCAAATATATTAAAGGAAACCTCTGTAAAGAAATAGTGTCGAGGTTGCAGCTCAGTGGCAGCTATGGCAGTGCCATCAGCTTGTACTCCCTATGCTGTGGGAAGTCCACATGAAGTCATAAATGGAGCTCTTTATGCTCTTGCCATAGGCTCACATGGGTACACATTAGTCCAGAATGAACAGGAATCTCTTTTATGAAACCACACTATTCTAAGTTAGAAGAATGGATTCATTTAAGCAGGTCTTCCCAATTCACTACCTTTGAATAAAAAATGTTAAATAAAAGCTCATGTCATTTGTCAGCTGAAATGTATTTTCCATCTCTATTGTTATATTTGAATGACTATGCTCTGAAAACAATTTTAAAAGGTCCCTTCCTAAGTAGTACCTTACACAGCAACTAAATCACAATGAGTTTTTTGCTTCATGCCAAAAAGAGGGAGAGAGGGAGAAGACCGACAACAGCAAAACCATTAAAAAATCTAGAACCACAGTACAAGACTTGATTTTCCAACTATTTGCACAACTGTTGTGTTATAAAACAACTTCACTGAAAGCCATACAGTCTATTTAAAAGGTATATTAAAATGGGCTCAACTATTGCCAAATACTCAAAAAATATGTTAGGCATAGTCATGATCTAGCGTATCCAGTCTTTCTCCAGTGTCCACTGTTTCACCCTGGAGAACCAAATATGTTTGTACCCTTTTCTTTCTCCCCCCTTTTGCTAGGCAAAAGGCTGCCCCTGCTGAGTCTCAAAGAGTTGAGCCATGCCATACCATCAGAACAATTTCAAACTCCGTTATGTATAACGTCATGCTCTCCAGCTGTGTTTCTTAAACCACTTTTAAATTAAACTAAGCAACTTAGCTTACTTAGTTAAACTTAACCAAAATAAGCACCACAAATACTACTTAATCTTTCAGAGGAAAAATAACTCAGGGTCCATCCAGAACAGTGATGACATGTCATGTCTCTGTGGAAAGCTCTATGGTCCCAAGGTTTTTCCTTTCAGGCATGTCTTCCTGATTCTGTACGCTGCTTTTTGCTTCCTCACTGCTGTGCTCATTACAGCACTAAGACAGGTCTTAAATCTATATAATCCTAAGCAGCTGTAATTCAGTAAGCCTTTTTTTTCCCCTTCATGCTATTGGATTTGAAAATTTCCTTTGCTAGGCCTGCCCACAACACTGCCCATAACACAGATAGATAACCTTAAGCTGACTAGTCAGAAAATACATTGCATCAATGACCAGCCATAAATCTGCACTGATACTGAGGCAAAAAGAGCCACTGCTGAAACGAATGTCACATCTGATTGCAGTCTTGTAAGAAGAGAGGTAGGAGACACCACAGGGCAGCAGCAATGAAGGAAGAAGCCTTCCTCTCCCCTAAGCTGCAATGAAGCAAGAAATTATTCTGGAGGTCATTATTGAGATGGTACTGTAATTATCATTTCTACAAACCTTTAGCAATAAGTTGAAATCAGAAACAAGGCTCTTTATAAAGTGCTAAGCTCTTCTTTAAAACCTAAGAGAAAAAAAATCTACCTATTATCCACTCAATAGTTTGAAGTCATGTCAGACTAACTGCGTGGATGCTAGCATGCTACTATCTGATTTTTAAAAGCAATGTCTCACGCAAGTGCAAATGAACCCTCTCTCAGCTTTCTCTGATGGGGGCTGGGAAAGAAAGCAAATAAGCAAGCAGCTGTTATTCCTCAGAAACCTGATCATAACCTGATCAGGATCTTTAATTCCCCTACTCAGTTACCAAGTTTTGAATGATAACAGGGCAGGTAGGATATTAGTATGAACAAAACTAAGAGTGGACTAGAGATAGGCAGGTGTATAGGTAGGCTTGGGACACCAGCAAACTGCATGACATGGATCCTGACAAAAAAAAAAAAGGAAGAAGAAGAGACTAGGGGCCAACAGAGAGGAAGAAATGGAGGAAGCTTTTATCATCTCCATTATCTTTCATATTTCTTTATGATGCAGATAGCACAACTCTAAAAGCTGAGTATGGTTTCACACATATAAAAATAAATAGTGTTGTTTTCCTCCTTTCATATTCATTTTTATGCACATCCTCCTTGAATACGGTTGTTGAAGAACTCTTTATAGATCCAGAATCAGGATCTCGTAACTGGGATTGTAGGACTTGTTGAACAATAGGCAAACACAATTTCTGTTTGTATCTGGATGGCTTATTTCTCCTTTCTGTTGTTTTGGCTCATTGTTTTAGTAGAGTACTACCCTCCTGATATAGATTCTTTCGCTCTCCTGAGAATTTCCCAAGACACAGGTATTAAGATAGGCAACACCTATGGACGAGTTATAAACACAAACACAAGACAAGGTGGGACATCACCCAAAAATATCAACATCAGGGGTACAGGAGATAAAACAACCTTGAGGAATAACAAATCTTTTTCCACCTTTTGCAGGTCACCTTTTGAGATAAGAAATAGGAAATGCTGCAAAGAAATAGGTTTCAGGAGAAACACATTCCAGGGTAAGAAGCACAGTGAGAAAATAAAAGCAGTGGTCAGCAAAATTAGGAATAAGTGACAACTGTAATACCAGTAAAATTTCTGATGTCTATTTGTAGGACAAAGAAGGAAATTCATCCTTGTGTTTCTAATTTGAATTTATGGGAGAAGTGTATAATTCAGTGGATTTTCAGCATGTAAAATACAGCAAGTATTTAAGCTTTCCAAAAGCATGCCTTGCTCCAATCAGGATAAGCCATTTAGAATAAGCTGGGGAGGGGTTCATTAAATCACTTGTTTGTTATTCAGACCACAGAAATGTGAATTATATTGGCAAAATGAATCAATCATACAGCAAAAGCTCCAGATATTCTCTGGAGTCTACATTAATCAGCCTGACAAGATGTCACTAAGGATTGGGTCAGGCTCATAACACCGCATCCAAGCAGTTGGGAAAAAAATCCCCGAGACTGCTGAAATAGGAAACAGTTCACTCATTTAAAGTTGTCCCCAAAGGCTTGTGTCAACCATTTATTACTGCTCACACACAGTTGTAGAAGCTTTTAAGTGAGAAACCTGCATTCCTGGACCTTCTAGAAATGTGTGTGTTGTGGAAACAAGCCTGATTCCAGCAATTTTCTGTGAGGACAAGCAAGATGAAGTATCCTGAAAAAATATGTTTGGGATTCAACATAGCCCTCTGAAGAAAACATATTTAAGAACATGAAGAAGTGGCTAAAACTAGGACACACCAAAAAAGATACACCTCTGGGAAACACACAGAGTTGTCATGGAGTCACTTCACTAAAACACTTTAAAAACAAAACAAAACAAAAACTACCAACAACTATATTTCTACAGATGATTTTTCATACATACACTTTTTTTTTCTTCCAATTTTAGATGTTTCCTGTCTTAACCCAAGATGAGTCTAAAATATAAAGCAACGTTTAAAAACACTTGAGCAAACACACTAAAAATTAAGTTTTTATTCAAAAAAAAAAAAAGCACTCACACTTCCCCAGCCCCAGTAAAAAACATGAAATCATGAACTCCTGAAATCTCTTGATTCTGGTTATAAAGAGAATCTTTGACTGAGATTCTGACATAAAGAGAATCTCACTTTGTTAGTGAGACTAAATGTAACAGACAAAACAAGCACTTTGTGGACTGCAGGAGCTCAGATCAGACCAGAAATCCAGAAATACAACTGCTGTAGAAGCAAAAAAAAATAGTAAGCAGTTCAGATAAATACTGTGAAGTAGTATAACACATATAGCAATGCATAAAATCAATATACTATACCAGAGAACACAGTCACACACTGCTGCTGCTTGGATGCAGGAGGGAGAAGATCGGTGTCTTTGTTCTTGTCAGCACTTGTACCATCTGTACATTCAAGCTGGATGGAGTTTAAATGTGACTTAGTGACACAGCTGCAGGATAGGCTACAAAAAGTGCTGAATGGCTCAAAGAAGCAGAAGTATTTAGCTGAAGTGTTCTTCAGGAGAGACTGCAAGGGAAAACAGTCAGATCCATTCTTTCAGGGAATAAATAATAAAAGAATGAAAGTGTTAAATTGCAGCAATATAGTAGGAATGTAAATGCTCAAAAGTGAGGATGAAAAGTTTTCTGTCATTCAAGTAAAACTTCATCTAACTGAACTCATATGGAGTGCTGTGCATGCCAGTGTTTTAAATTCTACGTTAAAAGCTACACCACAGCGCACCACAACAGCATAAATAGTAGTGTAAGCATCTAAATCATGTCCCAGGCTGCATTGGCAAGATTATATTCAGCACATCAAGGGATAAAATTATTTTACTCTTTTCAGTACTTGTTACACCACACTTGGAATGCTGTGTCCAGGTTTGGTCCTCCCAGAAGACATTAAAAACTTGAAGACCATCCAGCAGAGTGCCACTAAGACAAGCAATAGGCACAAGTTGCTGAGGGAATTTTTGTGTGCATATGAGAAAAACTGAAAACAAACGGAATGAATTGATAAATAGTGAAATAAATTACCAAAAGAAATGATGGAATCTCTCTTTCAGTAAACACTCAAGGCTGAGCTGACAAGACCCTGGGTATTATTATCTAAGGCTTTTCAGTAGAAGGTTGGACAAGATGGTCTGCAGAGGTCCCTATCAACTTTTTCTATGATTCTATAATCTAAACACTAATCTAAACTCACCTCGAGTACTGTGTGCAGTTCTGGGCACCACAGTACAAAAAGGACATTAAACTGTTGGAGAGTGTCCAGAGGAGGGCCACAAAGATGGTGAAGGGCCTAGAGGGGAAGACATATGAGGAGCGGCTGAGGTCACTGGGCCTGTTCAGCCTGGAGAAGAGGAGGCTGAGGGGGGACCTCATCGCAGTCTACAACTTCCTCGCGAAGGGGAGTGGAGAGGCAGGTGACCTATTCTCCGTTATCACCAGTGATAGGACCCGTGGGAACGGTGTGAAGCTGAGGCAGGGGAAGTTTAGGCTGGACATCAGGAAGAGGTTCTTCACCGAGAAGGTGGTTGCACACTGGAACAGGCTCCCCAGTGAAGCAGTCACTGCACCAAGCCTGTCTGAATTTAAGAAGAGATTGGACTGTGCACTTAGTCACACGGTCTAAACTTTTGGGTAGACCTGTGTGGTGCCAAGAGTTGGACTTGATGATCCTTATGGGTCCCTTCCAACTCAGGATATTCTATGATTCTATGAAACATATGCTGTGATCTAAACATCTACTATATACTGTAATATCTACTGTAACCTCATTTTTATATTAGAATTTCTCTGATTTTCCTTCACATTCCACTAATGAAATAAAATAAATAAAAACAATAATGACAAGCCGAAAGGACAGTTCACTGTTTTTGAGAATGACTGTCAGCATCTCTTGAAATTATCATCAAGCAGTAGGGTTAAAAGCAAGTTCTCTTTCACACAATGCATAATTAGGCTACTGAACTTACTGCCACAGAATTTCAGAAGGCCAAAAGGATAAATGACTTAAAAGGCATTACATGATTTAGTTCAATTCCTTTAGCGCCTTTTAAGCAGGAAGGATAGACCTGTCACCTCTAGTTTAAGAAATCCCTAGCACCCACTGGAAGCTGGGAAAGTAAGTCAAGGAAATATTATTTACACCATTTTGTAACTGCTTAGAGTTGCAATCTTCTTCATCTACACTCAGGATATGTGAACTTCTGGTTTGATCCAATATATCCATTTTTTTATTCAAGCCTCATTACAAGAAGATAAATCAAACCAATATAAATCAAACACTGTAGTCTCAGCGTGTAACCCTACTACTACTGTTTATTTGGATCATCAGTTTAGATGCTCACAGAAGAACGATAGAAGCCTTAGCACTACGATTTAATACATCATGAAACACAATAATGCTTTATTCCAACTGAGATATAAAAGGGAGAACAGGCTGAGAAAAAAACAGGACAAAATCCAATAATAGTGACAGTTTCCATATCTACCAAAAGGCAGACAGTGAAAATTCCCAAGAAAATAGCTTCCAACCTGCCAGAGTAACAGATAGCTCTATCACACCAAGGTCATATATCACAGCCACCTCCACAGGTCTATGAGCAAAGTAGATAACTAAAAAACAAACAAACACAACAACAAAGTACACCCCATAAGACACAAAACCAATGTAGCACTGAAAGACATAAACCCAACATCCTGGCTGTGGAATAAAAAGATCCTACCAGAGAGTTCTTTCTACATTTCACCCACTGAAAAGGCCATTAAAGCAAAAGTTTGACAATTGAAGACACACATACGGATGGCTTCAAAGGCTCGGAAAAGCAGAAAGAACCGTTATTGCCAGATATGCAACAGGAAGCTTTTTCATCTTAATTCCTCTACCTTTTGTAAGTGTTTATTTTGGTTTATTTATTTACCATTCATGAAATTATTGTATTAGTTAGTTTGGAGTCATAAAATAGCTTATTTTAATGGACACCACAAAGAGAGATATCCCATAGCAAAGTCTTCACCTTGACTCAAGTCCATTGGTTGACAGTCTCAAGACGACAGCTTTAATTTTCTTAGGGACACATTACAGGTAGTGGGGAGTTTTAGGATTTTTGTTACATGACATGAGAAAACTTCCACTCTTTTAGGTAATTCTGGAAGCCAGTGACATACTAGACTTCTGGAGAGCACAGTCTGGATGGTCTTAAGGTCCTGAACATGAAAGGAGTTTTATGCCTGTGGACCATGTTGTACAAGCATGCAGAGTTCAGAGGTGTCTTGCCTGCACCAAGTCTCCCACAAGGCACTGGGCATAACATATGGCCTGATGCTTAAGACACTTATGAAAGACTTGAGAGGTCCAGATTCAGTTTAACTTTGTACAAAACATTTTTAGTAGGGCACATCTACACCATGGATATAGACAGATTTAAGCTCTCTGCCCAAACTAATCTGGAAGTGAAAGTGCAGGGAAGACCACAGCAAAAGACACCCAAGCTCATGGTATGTGACAGGCAGGATTTCTAAGCTCATGTACAATGCCATGCACACACAGCCAAACAGAACTCCATATGAGCATATCTGTACTACGTGTGGACTTGCTAGTTCTGGTCTCCAATAGCTTTCAGCTCTCTAGCCTGTGCTCCACTGTAGTTATTCTCTTTGTTTTGGTGGCTTTTCACCTGTATTATGAGGATAAAAGCCCTGCCGACACTTACAAGGTGTCAAGACGATAAATACATCAAATGGTCTTAAGGGACTAAGTCTTATGGCAACAGATGTAACGTCAATTCCTTAAAACAGCAGAAGTGGAGATGACAGGGCAATCAGAACTCTGAGGAAAGAGCAATTAAGATCAGAAAGTTGTCTTTTCTTCCCCCCCCAATTGAACTGGCTTTGTTTGCAACCAAAGGACACCGCAGAAAAGGCACTCTTTGGGAACATGGCAATAGCTAGAATAACTGGAATGGATGGTGAACGAGTATATATGATAGCAAGATTCTTAACCAGCAATTTAGTTTAAAACTGCTTTGAAATGACATGAAATGAGATGTTTACATTTCTGAACTACAATCCATTGACAGGCAGCTCTTTTACCTGCTTAAGAACATAATTGGTTGGAAGTTCTCCAAGACAACACAGAAGAAATGAGGCTTGTGAAGAATGCAAGCTACCCAGCAATGACACAGCTACTAACAAAATATAACATCCAGCAACATTACTTAAAGATGTGCTTAATAAATCAATCAAGAACCCTACAAGAAGGACAAACCTCTGATTCAGAAGTAGCCTTCCTGGTAACTGAAAGTTACTTAAAGTTACCAGCAGAATAACTTTCAGTTACTAGATACCGATATAAGTCAAACCATCTAAAAGGAAAAATAAGAGGACCTGCTACAGGCTCAGGTGCAAAAATCTAATGAATCAGAAGTGATCAGTTGCAAAACTGTCCATGTTAGATTTGCAAATCTTATGTGGATTTTAGTTCTCTGAGCTACCAAATTAAGTGAATCTTATTGTACAGTGCCAATTTTTACCCCTCTTTCATTTTTGCACCATTTCAGAATGTACACCATTACAGTGATTGTATATTACGCCATACAGAGATTATTACATATGACAGAATTACTCTGAGTTAACTGCTTCCATTGTTAACTATTACACACAGTATTTGCAGAGTAAGCTGTTTGGTTTAACTTAACATGCTTTTCATTGCATGTGCAGCATAGCAGAAACATGCGCACAAGCAACTAATACATCTCTGCTAACTACTAGTAATTCGTTAAGCTGATGAAACCCTACAGCTTACAGTTGTCTGTTCACAACCTTATTTTCTTTGAAAGCTCATTGTATTCTTGCTTCAGTCCTCTTAACCATACAAAAATTAAAAAAAAAATACTTAGTTTAAAAAACTGTAAATCACAGCTCCTTTCAATTTTGAAATTAATAGTTCTGTAAGCAGCAAGAGATTAGCACACCCATTTCTATTGATTTTAAATCCTTGCAATGACTCTCAATGCATGTTACACACTTCCCAGTCACACAGGGATGTTTCAAGACGCTGCTTTTAAGAATCAACAGTCATGCAGTGACTTTCTACAGTTTGTACCTACAGCCCTTGAAATCGTACCTGAATGCACTTGAGAAAGAAATATGAAGAAGTATACAAAAGAAATCAAAAAGATACAAATTCAGTCTCTGACATTTCATGACCAGTATTATATTGGAAGAAAGACATATAGACAGTAGTTCAATGTATTTTCAAATGTATGCCTCTCTGGTGCACTGATTAGAGTGTCTCTCTGGTGCACAAGGGTTTACATTTAGGAGAGTCAGAAGATAGGCAAAAAGACAGAAGTAGCAAATTCAGCTTGCAATGAGGACCAAGCAGACTCAACAAGAATCCATGGGTGCACAATTCCTTCCCCACTAAAATGGAAGCAACAATTTTCTTTTAAATTATTAATACTTCTGACTCTGAAAAATTAATTCTCATATACTGCATTTAACAACAAACATAGAAAACTCAAGGAAACAGAATCAAAGATATTGCTAGCTAGACACGCTATGCTTCAGCTTCCATTCCCTTCCAAGGGATGCAAGGACAAGCAACAGCTAGAGAGTGTAGAGGCACTGGGTGAGAAACCAGATGAAAGCCCATGTGGCAACTGTGACACTAAACATTTACAGGTGGGTTCAGACTGATTACTAATGCTCTAGGGACTTGACTGTGACTTGTTAAAGGACAACCACAAACATGAGCTAGACGAATAGTGATGCTGTGGCAAACCTAGCACCACCTGCACTACCTCAGCAGTGATAAACCTGTTTGCCACGGTGCCAAGTTTTGACAGACACTAATGAAGATAAATGACAGATGACTTTTGAACTTCAAACCAGCAGCAAGCTCCAAGAATATTCAATATCCCTGCTAAGCTGGATGGAGTAGTTCAATGAATGAGGCTTGGATAGCAACGTGAACTTTTGCGCGGTTCAGGAAAAGATGGAGGAAAGAACAGTCACCCCAAATTTCCAAACACTTGGAAGTTTAGCTACGGCTGCTGAATACATGCAGCAATTTAAGTTGCTCCTATGCAGCAAGGGACTGAGCTGAATAGATCTGAATAGAATTAGATCTAATTTGTTTCAGAAAGTTCTGAAATTGCTTTGGGTTCAATGTCTGCAGCCTTTTCTCTAAATTGATATTAAAATGATTAAATTTTATGTTATCGCCACAAAAAGCTCAGCAAATATTCACTGTTTAATAACACACCTCCAGCCACATTAGGTCCCTTTACTTTTCTTGGAAGGTGTAATTTATTTATACCTTCAATGTATTTAAAGCAGAGTCCAAAATATTCATCAGAATTCCTCCTTTAATTCCAAGTTCCAGTGAGTTGCTGAAAGACTGGGTAACCTTACCAGTGATGTGGTATGAACACAGAGGAACTACTAACTATACTATACCAAATTATCTGCAACAACTTGGCTGCCCCCTTGGAATGTCTTAACTTTATGTACAGCAAAACCCCAATTAACTGAACATTACTTTCCAAAAACTGAACTATATTCCCTCATCTTTTCTACTCAGGTTATGTTCTTCATCAGCAACATTTAAATAAGCAAATCAGATGCCCTCTCAGACAGCCAGACAATGGAGTTACAAGCTTATCCTATTCTACTTGCGTGAGGAAGATTATACCCCTTTGGATCAGCCTCTTGCAGACATACTAACCAGGAAGGCAGCACAAAGAGACATAAAGGGAGCATGCTGACAAATGCCAAATCAAGCAGCTTACTGATATGTTCTACAGGAGCTTGTGAGTCCAGAGGTAAGTAAGATACATTGCAGTTATTAAGATTATTCAAAGTTAATAATTCTACACCATGATTACAACTATAGCCTTATAAAAGTTGGTATTTTGATTATTTTTAAAAACTGGGGACTTGAGACACAGAGGCTGAAGAGATTTGCTTAAGGTCACACAGCCGGAGGATATGAGGAATAGAACTTGAATATTCTTCAAGAGGTTTAACCCCCAGGAAGGCTGAGGGTTGTCACATGCTTTCTAGTTTGAAATTCTTATTCTGCTTCTCACTTTCAATGACTATATATACCTCTGCATATACAAATGAGGAAACTATATACAGCAGGCTACATTATAACTGATGTATAAAACAGATCTGCTTTTTGAGTTATGAATCAACTCATCATTTATCCAAAATAACAGATACAAATGGCCCTCACACCTACCTACATCTGGAGTAAACACCTCTGCACTGAAGGAAAACAAAATTAATGATTTAAAACAAAAAAGAAAAAACACCAACTGATTAAATATGGTGTTAGTAAAGAGCAGTAAGTGAGAGGAACACCATGAAAAGTGCCATATCGGATGTTTCCCTTGTCAAGTTTCAACTGCTTAGACTCGCTCCCCTAAAAACAGTTATGGGGCCCCCACCACCTGGATTAACCAGTCTAACTCAGCTCTGAAGCAATCCTTGCTATTTTAAAATAAAAATAGTCTCAGGCCTCAAATCAAGTTTGATTATTAAGCTATAATGTCACACTACAGTTTTTTTAATGGAGTTTATTTACACCATATTCATTAGGACACCACAGCATTTGAACTACATATTGCATTTTCTTCTCTCACCCAAAATGCTGACATGCAAAAACATTTGTCTAATTGTACTCCAACGCTGATGTGCATGTTTACATAGGCAAACTAAAGAGTGGCATACCATCTGGAGGGGAAACAAACTAAATGCTGGACTCTTTTCACAGCTTCTCAAATCCCTATTAAAAACTGAGTTCTTCCTGCTAATGTGACTGAACATATTAGCCTTTAGAAAATTAAGACCATTGCTTTTCCAGATTTCACTGTATTGCCCTGAATAACTTTTTAAATTATTATTTTTATTTTTAGTAGCCTTACTCTCACGGAATTGTACTACAATTGTCACCTCACTGCTGTCCTACGTCATCACCATAAAAATATGACAGAAGTAAACATCATTATTATGTCAAGAAAAAAAGCATCTCAGGGTCACTCACTGTCTCTCCTTGTCATTATTCCCTGTGTCAAAAAATGGGTGCTATCAGATAATGCATTCAGGGCAGGACAACAAATGAGAGAATTTGAAAATGCTTTGCATTCTAAGCAGTCTGTAATGTGCAATTTTGTTCTCATTTCAGGAACAAACCCTCTGCCGTGCCTCTCTTAAACCTCAGAGATTAACTTTCGGTTATGCATAGGGACAAAGTCTGCTCACAAGATTTATCTGTTTGACCAGCAGGCTCAGATGAGCATTAAAGCTTTGTACTTCAGACTAGTGTGCTATAGTAGTTCTTCCAGATAGGGACAGATACACATTTAAGAATGGATTACCCTATATAAACCACTCTAAAATTTTTAGCTGCTCTACAGTACCAATATTTCTGACACCAGTTTCACCCAAACAGAGAAGGGACATGCTCCCTTTGTTTTAATTTGGTCTGAGACTTAATAAAAAGTGACTTGCATGGCTGCTGTGCTACTTTATGCTCACTGATAATCACACAACATTGTTTTTCATCTATAAGAAAAAACATGAATCACTCCTGCTATAAGATTAAATAAGGCAAATAATCAATGCAGTATAATTTTCATAACACCATCAATGAAAAGTTTGCTATATTTGACTTTTCACTGATGCTTCTGGACCAGCAACTTTCCAAAGCACATTTTTCTCTTCTAGCCACGTTTTAGCAAAAAGAAAATGTTCACAAACTACTAAAAAAAAATTTCAAAACTGAATAATAAATGTCTGGATTTGGAAATATGACTCCATTTAACTTAGATAAATGTTAACTTCTGCTCATAATTATACTATTAATTAATAGGTACTATTCGTATAAGAATTTATAGTAGTTTAAATATAAACAACTTATAAAAGAAGCCACATTAAGAATCTTCCTTCCTGACTATACTTAGCCTTCCTACCCACTGAAATACAGATCAGAAATTTAATCATCTTGCTAGATGTTACCCCTAATAAAATGCATTTTATATTAAAATGAAAGCAACACTGAAATCCAACAAGATGTGTATTATGAATGTTTCACTGCATGTGGAGTCATAACCTTAATTTAATAGAACAAATTATACCTTGGAAGACTGTCTACTTGTAAAGTTCTCTACTGAAGTTTTAATAACTTATTCCTGTCACTATAAACTTTATCTTTTAATTCTCATTATGAATTTCATTTCATGAGTAAAATTTCTTTTCAAAATTTTTGGATTATAAAATTTCCATTTTACTGGCAATAAGATTTTCTGATATAGTCTGTGGAAAAAAAAATCTTGTAAATCTTTTTTCTAATTAAAAAAAAATAATGAAGTGAAATGTACCCATTAAATACTTGTACCCTAATCTTTACATTTGGTGATTACCTTTCTTGAAAACTAAGCTGCAATCTATGGAGGCAAAAATCAATATTTGATTTCTTCTGCAGTGCTATATTGGCTGCTTTGCAATATCCATGTGTTTGCACATAAATATTCTGAAGGCAAATTAAATCAACCAACATTTCTAGTTGCCCCGTACATAATATGCAAAACATATTATGCACTTAGGATAAATTCGGTGTAAATCATCATCCTAGCCACACATTTAAATACTATAAGCTTCCTTAACCCTCAGCTCAGACTTCCCTAATCTCTAAAAGAAAGCAATGCCAGATGGCCATGAACAACTGCTAAGAATCAGAGGGCCACAGAGAAACACCTGAAGCCCTTAGTGATACGGTGGGGAAACACCTTCTGTTTTGACTTACTGCTGGGCCACACTTAGATCAAATTGCCTTGTGAAACTTACATGCAGTCCTTCCACATTAACTCATACATCTGCTAGGAATTTTCAAAACCTGTATTTTATTGTCATGAATCTAATTTACCAACACTTAATTCCTGTCTGGCAGAAACAATGCGCTACCTCTTTGTCATAGTTATCACAGTGGCAGTATGTTTGTTACATGAAGATAAAGACAATCCACTAACCACTGCACTTCTCCATCACCTTCAAGCATATACATATGTATATAGGTACATATAAAAAAATAACATATACAAAATATTATATATATATATAACAATGTGCATACTATATACATATGTATACACACATATATAATTGGTGTTCAAATATGTATGAGCTGGTTGCCAGACTGAAGGTGTGGCACAGCTCAGTGCTGCACAAGGGACAGATTATGTCTTTTTCTCTGTGTCAAGAAGCAAATAATGAACAAAGATTCCTCTTCTTCAACAGAAGAGCATCCTTCTTTGGGCCAACACTGAGAACTGTTCAAGCTAATAGTGACCAGCATTCTGGGACCCTAAGTTACCACTCTTCCTCATTTGTCAGTGGAAGTATTGAAGAACCACCTTTTTACTGGAGAAAAACATCACTTCCCACAGCCCAGCCTTCTGCTACTACAGATTCAGAACAACATAGCTTTGTGACAAGCAGACAGGATGGCCCATTAACTGCTTCATTCACCACACAGCTGCTAGACTGTGTCTATAAAAATTCCTTGAAACACAGTTTTTCCACCTATGTTTCCAGTTGCCTAAACCAGTTCCTGCATGAAAAATACAATTCTTGCCTTTGTCAGAAGATAAATGTGTTGCAATGGTCTCTTCACCTCTAAGGACAGGAGTCTCACTTGGTTTTAAATATGAAGTTCAGACATATTTCATGCTCAAACAGGACTCTTCTTTCTTTTATATATATAAAAGAAATCACCTTGCATTAGAAAAGATGAGAACCACTGCTCAAGAGCAGACACAACTTCATGGTTTTGGACTTGGATTTCTTAACAGAAATTCAGAAGGAAGCAAGGTTCAAACTGCAGTGGGGTGCTACAGTCTCAAACACGGCCCTGACAGCGATGCTTGGAGACACATTTTGTACTTAATAGCCCAGTGTGCTGAAAGCCAGGACAGACGAGAACAAGCAAACCTGTGAATGGGGAAAAAAAGGTTGAGAGGACAGACAGGACTGAAATAACATGGAGTGCTTCAGTACAGGGAGTTGGGGGCAGTGGCAGAGCTGTGAGGGAAGGACAGGGCTGGGCTAGCGGGAGGCACTGACAATTTCAGTGTCAGCAAGGAGCAAGGAGCGCATGTAGAGCCAAACAACCAAAACCTGTCAGACAGCCATAGTAGGACAAACATAGGTTCCAGGTGCAAAGCCAGAGATGTCAAACTACAAGAACATCTGCCAATAGCATGATTCATTCTAGCTCATATTGTCGTGAATAAAAAGAGAAGATAATTTTATTTATTCAAATGGCTCAAGACACAGGACAATAACATAGCCTGGGTTATAGAGAATAAGAATCTAGCAAGACTGCAGTCCTCTGGAAGAATGCACAGAACTGTCAAATTCAATTTTGCCAGCCAGTCTTAAGTCAGATAAAGTCAAGAATGGGGGACTTCTGACCCAGGACAATAGATCACATTTCTGTTGTAAACTACTTGACATCTTGCATTTAGCATTTTTCCGTAATTGTCATTACAGTACCATATTCATTCTGTTTAGCCTGGCTCATAAAAAAAAAAATTAGATCAGACAGAGATGTGACAAAGTTTAATAACTGAAAGAAAAGCAGTATAAGCCTAATTAGAAAAGACATATAGGGGAGGGGGCAAAGGGGATTCAGAGGTAAGAGTTAAGGAAGTACAGGGTACTGGAGAGCTGTTTCAGATAGTAGGTTAGACTTAGTCAAGAAGCAATGTATTTGTACAAAGTCCAGCGGGAGCTGAATAGTCATAGATGAGCACACAGAAGAGGTCTAAAATATTGTTCGCAAGGTCAAGAAATGGAAAAATGGGCACTGAGGTTCTTATACCCAGCCAATGTTGCTGCTTGGAAAGGAGATAAAAGAAAAAAAAAAAAAAAAGATTCCGTATTTAAGTAGGTGAGGGTTAAGAGGACATGAACAATGGTATCAGAAGAGCTATACAAAAAATAATGGCAACATATACCACATGAAAATAAATATATATATATATGTATATGTATATATATATATATATATATATACATACTTCTAAGGTGTCAAAGTAATAAAACCTTTGAGTCAAATAGAAATGATTTATTCCAGGAATAGTTAAGGCAACATTCTGGTAAGGTTTATATACATAAAATAAAAAATAAAAACAATCACAAGTGAATTTTGATCAAATGTTCTTCATTTACCATTCCTATCTTTCTGTTTAAGTAAGATTCCCACAACTTCAGTGACTGAAACATTTCAATCTATTACTGCTAAAAGATCACTGTTGTTTGGGTAGTTCAACACTATACCAAACCTCCCATTAATACTTACTCTTAATGTTATTTCAGTAACGGGGTCAAGATAAACAGAGAAACTCCTAATAAGACATCCATTTGTACGCTGATGAGCCCTACATCAGAGATAGCTATCTGAACTGGACTGAAAGTGGTCATTCTTCCAAAATAAATCCAGAAAGAGGTGTATTCATTTATGTATGAGGCATATTGTATATTTCTGGATCACAACCATGAATGATTTTGTTCATTTGTCCAAAAGTTGCAACCATCAGGAAAACAGAGTGCTTTGATTTTAAACGAAGCAAACTATTTCATATTGAGCTCTGTTCATGCATACACAATATTTCAATTAGCCTGTGATTTCCTCAAAAGTACTGTTCACTTAAGGATGCCTAGCTGCCAGTTGACTTGAACTTTTCCTCCCTCCCTTGTATGTGACACTGTTTTGCTCAAAGTAGGCACTACGCTTTTAATTTGCTTGCTGAGGCATTGTTACAACTCTTCATGTATCTTGGCCGATGGAAGGATTTAGACACCTGAGAAGCAAATGCAAGTCTCCAACTTCACACATCAACATGGACAACTGTAGCTGAAACTGAATCCAGACTAATTCATCATTCCAGTAATTTCGCATTTATGCTGATACCACAATAGGTTAGAACATATGTAATTTACTGTTTTTAATTGGACAAATGGAACAGAACTTCATTCAAATGAAAAAGCCATTTGTCAAATGAAGTTTACACAAAATACATGAGATTTATGGCAACAATGAGAATGTACTTCTAAATTAAACTAATCTACAGCTTAATAAAATATGAGGTATTACAAAAGAATGCAAAAATCCTTCCAACCACAGGATTTTAATGCTACAATAATTCTGCTCTTCCTAAAGAACAACAATTTTGCCCTTTCTTAAATAATACAGTTCAAAACATATATTAGAATACTGAGTTTCAAGAATTAGTAGTTAAACCACAGTAATCAGGTGATAATAAAGATATAGAAAGCATGTGCATTTTCCCATTAGGCACAGGTTTAACACGGAAAATATTCTATGCAGGTGGAAGGGGAGGGGAGGGAAACATGGGGGGGGTGACTTACTGTAGTACTTCAAAGATGCACTATTCACGTAATGCAGCAGTACAGGATACGCTAATAAATGAAGGCAACTGAAAAGGCAGTACTCACCCAAAATATCAAATTGAAAAGGAACATCATATATTTCAAACAACACAGGCAGCCTCTTGCCATGTTGCACTTCTTAAATTCTAAAAGGAAAACAAAGGACAGATCCAGATAAAAGACCACATATTTGCTGCCTTTGGGTGCACTGTATTTGTCACTTTTTATGCCAGTCCCAGTTCCAACACCGGTCCCGGTTCCAACCCCGGTGTGGTTCTGTGTGCGTGATCCAGCTGTACCATAGAAAGCTCCAGCAGTAAAACCTCGACCAAATTGCCTCCCTGAGGCAGAAGGTTTAGCAAAATCTGAGTCTTTGCTATCCAAAGATGGACTCCGGTGAATTGAAGAATCCTCGCTACTTGACTTCTCCATGATCTCTCTTTCCACAGTTGTCAGATTTAATGTATAGCATCTCTCACCATTAAACGCAGTGCCTTGCAAACGCACAGTACAATAAGGGCTGTCTGTATTTTGCTTCTTTTTTTCTTCATACGTAAATCAGATAATCACTGCAGAATTTATTCACTGCATTGTTGTTGTTTTTATCTATTTTTTATAGCAATGCAGACTGTACTCTATCTGTACCATAGATTTATATATTAACATCCCATGCAGGAGCATACTCATGATTTATCTTGATGAATCAGTTATGCAGAACTTCAATTTTTATTCAGAAAAGCCATAAGCTCCTTCTCTCTGCCCTTAGTCTACAGCCCTCTAATCTATAGGCAGCAGATGGTCCTTGCATCCATTTCCAAAAAGCTTCTGCAGTACACCTGGGCGACTTTCCTGTAGCCTGATCACTTTTCTTGCTCTCAGCTTTCTTCTCTGTGTCTCTGTGACCGTTTCACACACGCTGTCTTTTTTTTTTTTTTTTTTTTGCCACCCGTTTGCAGTATCTCATTCAGTAACCAGCTGTAACAGCACGCTCTGTGTTTCACTGCTGTTGATGTGAAATCATCAGCAGCTGCAACCACTGGGCATTTCCCACAGAAATCCCTGACCTAACTATCAAGTAATAAATCCACCCTCTTGCTTGCCCCTCCTCTCTGCTTCCCATCTGACCAGTTAGAAGAAGCCTTCTCCCCTAGGGCACACCTCCATGACATAGTATCTTTAATAGGATTAGAATTACTCTTGACTATACAAGTGCACAACAGAAAATCTCTTTAAATGTCAAGTACTGTTTAGCTGTTTATGAGCTTGAACTGTGAGGTAATGATACTCCTTTTATGCAATAAAATTCTGCTAAAAGTATGGATTAGATAGACAAGAGCTAGCCTCTCCCTGCTCACAAAATTAACAGTGACTGCACGTACTTACATTTTTTTTCTGGCTTAAATGTCATGGGACAAGGAACTGGTACAGACTAGCAGCTGACATAAACTGAATAGGCACATATCTATACATGCACATAGCACAACGCCATCACCTATGATATAATTAACCATAATAAGAAAAGCAGAGCTGCTGTCTCTTAAAGGATGATCAATCAATTCTTAAGACTTGAAATGCAAGGATATCTGAACCTGCAGCTATTTACAGTCTGTTTAACTAGTAAGTCAGAGATTATTCTTGTGTATGCTAATAAATCATCCTACATTGCACATAGACTGTGAACTAGAAACTCTGACCCAAATGCCACATTACTTTTCTGGATAGTAATACAATATGTCTGGCAGAATGCTGAAACAAAGTGGGCAGGAGTGTGCAGATGTGTTGGTGCCTATGTGTGCGAGTGCTTGGAATGGAGGGAGAGAAAAACTTCAGGTCACACCTGGTGCTTCCAAATTTGTCATTTTGTCACAACCATAAAAACAGCACATTGATGGTGCAAAGCGGGAAAACATTTAAATTGCTGGTTATCCTCTTTTTTTTTTTTTTTTTTTTTTTTTTTAAGAAAGAAACCACGTCAGGAGGCCACTACAAAAGAAATACAGCTACCAGTAAAAACAAAAGTTATTCCCAATTTTAACTGACCCTCTCACATTTCTTCAGTCTTTTATGCTCTACAGCACCTTAAAATTCTATTATTTTTATATTCCAACATTAGAATCAACATTCTAAAGCAATGCAGTACCTTTCTTGATAAGCCTTTTCTGTGAAGAGATCTTTCTACCATGAAGTACTTCATGCCATGAAATACATAGTATTTGTAAATGTAGTAACCTTCTCTCGCCTCTTCTGCTTCTTGTTAGAACAAGATTTTAACAGGCAGGCCCAAGCCTGTGTCAAGCATATTTATTCACTTTGATTTTTAAAAGCAATATCAGAACTACCTGCATAAAACTTCTCCATCATAAATATGACTACAAGATAATGACTAAGTAGTCCATACCATACAGTGCAGCAGAAAAGGTTACACACAAAACACCCAAGCAAAAAAAAAAAAAAAAAAAAAAAAAAAGGATAAATTACAGTGACCAAAGTGGAGCATTTCTGTACATGTCTATGATGTGCATAACAACTGCTCACTTTGAAGTTTGTAAGGACCAGCAGTATCAGAAAAAAACATAGGAGAAACAGGCCATGACCAGGTATCTCTGCCTGAGATACTGGAACTTGCAGCGTAAGTAGCAGTCAAAGCACAAGGCAAATGCCTGAGTATGGTTTTAGAAGTCTCAAAAGGCTCTTCAGTTTGAAAATTTGTTTACTGGTTGTGAAGTTGTGCCATTTCAATCCTGTACTGCAGCTAGGTACTTTCAGAATTTACAAAACTGAGCTCTCAGACAAAAAGAATATAAGTAGCACAAGTAGTCTATAACATTTTTTTCTGTTTACTCATTGGTTTGTTATAAATTATACACTTACATAAAATAGAAAGAAAGGAATTAGATTGTCAGAAAAAAAAAATTGTGCATTCGTGAAAACTAATGCTTAAAAAAAAGTAACACAACTCTTCCCCATGCTTTTTTCAAGTTTTTATTAGTAGACCATCTTTAAGTTTTCCAGTTTTCTATTTTTGCCTTCAAATACTACAAAAGATTTGCTTTTTCTAAAATTACTTGTAAAGCACCTTTCATTCAGAGCTATCCATGACCGGTCTACATCACCATTTATACCTTAGAATGCACAACCAAACAAAGGAGTGTAGCCAATACCCACTTTCAAAATCCAAGTTTGAGTAACTAGCACTAGGGCAAAATGAACCAGAGTAGCTTCCCCTCCAGTGCTGTACAAAGAAAACATATGATTCTCCTATGGTTATGCTGCTAGGGAGACTCTACAAGCTTCAGTAACCTTCTGACACTTGAACCTAAGGTTCCAGAGCAGCTTTACAGATTAGATGCCACTTCCTCCTGCTAGAAACACTAACTCAGTGCTTATGTAGCTCAGTTAATAAATCACACAGAACTACTTATTTGCTGAAAAAATAGCCAATGAAAAATCTGTACCCAGTTCCTCCAACTGTGTTTTGATTAGCCATTACACATAACTTTCTCTGATCGAGACTTTATTGGCAGGTGTTGCTGCACGGCCATTTAACATTACAGTTGTCCCACTTGACACTGGGACCTCAGCACAGGAAAAAGCACATTTGGCTTCACTGCAGCTCTCATCTCTGAAGAGTAATTAGGGCATGAAGAACATTCGAAAGCTCGCTCTGCACTTCATTATTCTTCAATTACTGAATCAGAGAATTTTGATGCCAAAAAAAGCCTCCACATCAAAAATATAATCTCAGTCCCCCACAAAAATGCCTGGGACAAAGAACAAATATCAGCCTCTGACATCTGAATAGCTCGGTCCAGTATCAATGGTAAGAATTCAGGCCACTTTCAGAAATAATGTACAAAAGTGAATGTCACAACTGGTGTAGCAGAAAGAATGGAAAGGGAGGTTATTAGTAACAACGCCCTAACAACATAGGCTGGGTCTCCTATTGATACCGATTTGCCTAGGTCCCTTCTGGGAACAGCACACCATTGTCCTCAAAACAAAGATCCCAACTTCATTTTTTATTTGTACTTTTCCTAAGCCTTTAGTTTTATCTCACCAGAACTTCAGTGCCAATTACACACAGCTACAGTGCTCCTGAACACTTCTGTTTGTTTCTGCCCTCTTCAGCTGTTTTAACACAACTGCCTTGTGGAACCATGATGCAAAACAGAACAAAAGCTGACCAAGTTTAGACACATATTTATAACCATGTATTTATGAAGACATAATACAGATACAAGTGTATTTAAACAACATATGAAAATAAATCTTACCTTTTCCCTTGTAAAAGATCCCAATTTATTTTACAAAACAGCCCACTAGATGACCTTGTTGATGCAGTGAAGGGGACAGGGACTACAATAGGCAAGAACAGGAATAAATGTCAAAGGCTGAGCAAAAATTTCTTAAGCTTCTCTTATGATCTCCCATAATTCCAGACTTGAAAATATAAAACATTAGGAGTTTTTGAAAAGGGGAAATAAAAACTCCAGTCACCATGATATGCAATCCATCATGTAGGCTAGTGGTACTGTTGCCATTTTAAACACGGGGAAATTGAGGATCAAGTAGTTTTCTGAGGATGAATAGGAAATCACTGGCAAAGGATCATACTGAATCTAGGCCTTACATGGTCCCAGGCTAGTACACTAACCGTTGCACCATTATCTAATTAATTATTTTTAGAAATCATGAGCTTTAGTAATCCTGTTGCATGACTTCAGAACAATATGGAACCTTGTAGAGAGATGCACAAATGTAAATGCTATCAAATGTTCCAGGAACACAGTTCTTAAATTCACACTTTTCTTTTGAATGGTATTGACCAAAGCCTCAGTTACACACTCCTTCCTCAGGCAGAAAGATTAGGTACCACTACCTAGATTACACTAGGTAGACAAAAGAGCTAGATAGCTGAGCATAAACTGAATGACTGTATCTTCCCAGTCAGCAGTCAAGTCACTGCTCCAAATCCTAGAAGACCATGAGAGGGAGACATGTAACAAGATTTGGAAAGAGTAGCTTATGACTCTGGCATAAAAAGTCATATAGAGATGAAAGCTCAGCTTAAAAAAAATACACAATTAATTTTGGAATAATCTTAAAGCGAAAAGAATGTTCAAATAATCAGAGCTGAAATAAATATCATCTGAAAGACAAAAACATGGAGTTCTCTGGACTCCCATGCCCCTGTCTTCACAACAAAGAGCTTATAAACTCTAGCAAGTCAAAATACCCGCCTTATCAGCAACACAGTAACTCTCCTTGCCTACCCAAGGCAAAGAGGTAAACTCTCTTTGAGTTGTCTAAACTAATACTTATCTTGTTTATATACCTATAAGAACAGTTTATCCTTCTAACATAGTGTCCCCACTGGATGGACAATCAAGAAAATAAGACCTTGTTATAAGACTTCCCACTGCATCAAATATTCTGTGGCACAGTCCGTGAGATTTCCATTAAAAACTGTGACAGCATGACATTCTGTCTCAAAATTGTACAAAGGAATTAGTTGTAGACCATGTCAGGGACCTTAACCCACTGTGATAAGCTGCAGATGATAACATGACATGCTGATGCAGAGGAGACATGGGAGATGAGGGTCAAAGTGCAATGTGGGGTCCCAAAGCTAAGAAATTGTGATTATGTCACACCTTCATACCAGCTGTCCCTCAGACTGAGCAGAAAGAATGCCTGAGTTTCCAAAGTTACAGAAAAAACATAACTTTATTAAAAATAGAAATACAGCTACCTACATTTAAGCTTCTAAATCAAAACGTGTACTAGCACAAGGGTCTTCTAGAGTTTTGACTTCGCTTTATAAACAACATCATGAACTATGCTCAACTAAAGATTTAGTCCTCTGAAGATTATGTTAGTATGCAATTCACCATTGCTATTTTCACCTTTAAGAACCGAAACCTGGAAAGTCTATTTACTGCTTGTTTCTGAGAAGCCCTAGTAGTTTGAACTTTCTGGGGCTTTGCAGTGTATGTACCAAGATCAAGTCAACCCATACAACATAGAACCTACAATCCAGACAGAAAGCAAGACATTAATAGCTGACTCTGAATATAGCAACTATATTGGACATTTTAAGAAAGAGTCTCAAAACTACCTTACCAATACTTCCACTAGCAGGTGGGAGAACACAGAAAATATGCGAGGCAAAAAAATAGCACATGCCCAAGCAGATGAGCCTATTTTGCCAGGCAGCAGAGAGTACCAGATCTTTGAAACATTGTGATTATGTGCTTTAACCCTTTAACATAAGAATCTGTATCCCTTCTAATTACGGGGGTTTTAACTCATCTTCTACTGGGGCAAATACATTGTTCCATCTCCATTAACAGTTAATCCTTTTTGAATTCTGCTGCGATTTTAGCCTCAATATCTTCCAGCATCAAGTTCCATAGGTAGGCATTATGTTAAAAAAAAATCTTCCTCTCATTTGCTGTCAGCCTTCCAGCTTAATTATTTGTCCCATTCTGGCATTTGCCCTTATCACACAATTCATTATTTTGTAATCCCCTATTACATCCCATGTCATTTGTCCTACATTAATCAAAGCACATATAATTTTTTCAGTGCCTCCTGTTATCGAAAGCTCTCTGACTCCCTAATAACTTCAGTCAGCCATTTTATGCTTTCTTTCTATTTGAGTTGTGTTTATACCATAATCTTTTCAGATCTGTTGATGACAAGATCTTTTTATTTTTAAAGGACAAAAGTTGACATTTAAATGCAAAGTTTAATTGATCAATTCTGTCTACCAACAACTTAACCTCATGAAAGTTGAAGTCGTTTAGATTCAAAACACTTTTATTCACCACTCCTATTCTGCTTTTCTATTTCAGATTATAAATTTGGTCTCTGAAAAGTCCAACACCTCTGAGACAAACAAGAAAACCCTTATAATTTAAATTCTGTATTTTACCTGTAGGAAGAAAGGAGGTTCTCACTATAACAGCAATAGTTTAATATCTGATACTTATAAAATCATCAGAATGTCCATCTGCACGTCAGGGACTCCTTGCAAAGAATCTAGCATAAACTGAACCAAGCCTTGGCCAGCAATGATGAAAATAAATGTGTGACATCAACTGATGCCTCCTCCCAGAACACCAAAAAGCATATGGAGATGTTTTTTACCATGCACACACAGAAAACAAGGATCAAGGTAGTAGAAAACTGTCAGCCACATGCCGGAAAGCAGCAATATTATTTCCCTGATATCCCCATGGTATGAAACACCAGAAATCAGATCTCCAAAATCATGCTTTAAAAAATATGCTACCATCACCATCTCCAAGGAAAGGAAAGGAAAGGGAAGGGAAAGGGGAAGGATTCTTCTTATTTATTATCTATTTTTTGCAGAAGGCACAAAATCCAAGCACTTCTCTTCCACTTCCAATTTCAATGACAGTTTAGATTTTTCATGATCCCAATTGCACTACAGATTAAAGAAAGCTATCAAATCACAGAAGACTTTCGTCTATCATGAGAGATGATATCTCTTCTTACCCTTGGTCAGTGTAGGAGCACTTTGTTAATACAGGAACTTTTCTAACCCTGTCCAATGTGTAGATATCTGTTGAACAAAATCAGATTGTTATTCTTTATCCTCTATTCTAAAGAGACTGTCTTTCACCAGCAGCCTGCTGTTCTGAATTGGTGGACAGCTGGCATCTATGTATCAACATAACTATTAAACTTAAAAATGAACAAAAAACATAAAAAATAAAGGAAAGAAAAACTCACACGAATGGCTCCACATAAAGAAATGAAAATGACATCATTCACTTTTAAAAGGCAACACGCATTTCCCAACCCTGCTCAACAATGCCATGAAAGAACTTTTTTAGACATGTTCCTTTCATAATTAAGTGAATTCCTTCATTGCTAAAATATTCATATTTTGGCATTTCATAGAATCATAGACTATCCTGAGTTGGAAGGGGCCCACAAGGATCCTTAAGTCCAACTCTTGGCACTACACAGGACCACCCAAAAATCAGACCCTATGTCTGAGAGTGTTGTCCCAACACTTCTTGAACTCTGGCAGGCTTGGTGCTGTGACTATTTCCCTGGGGAACCAGTTCCAGTGCCCCTCTCAGTGAAGAACCTTTTCCTAATATCCATCTGCATCGCACTTGTGATTCCATGAATGAGGATATTTAAAACCACTGCATCAGGGCTGGCAGAGCCCCAGATGTCTACAATTGTCAAAAACTTACATCATTATTTTAGGCTCCTTCTCCCATTAACTCATCAGCAGCCCCAGCCTCCACTTTAAGACATCCCTGAAAGTGACTGACTGATTGCCTAACTGGAGAGCAGTCACCTCAGAGATGTGTGAGTCATCAAAAGACTGTTTACCAGCAGCATTTCCAAGCAAAACCTGATCCCAGGTTCAGTGTTCAGGTCAAAGAGGCACAGGTCTACAGCTTTCGTAAGGGAGTCAAAATGCCAGATGAATTACCTATCTGCTAAGGGCCCAGAGCCAGTAACCTCAGAGCTAAAAGTTGTCAGCAGAATAGGCTGAGTTCAAGCCACAGTACCAAGTTCCCCTCTGCTGGGCCCTCAATGTGACCCAGAGCAGAAATGTCTGGAAACAAGAGTGCAATCTAGCCTCTATAGACATTAAATCCTTAGTCTGCTCCCTGCCCTCCCTGAGGTTTACCAACTGCAGTAACAAGCTACATTGCCTAACAATTCCTCTCACACACCTCCTTTTGTCATTCAAGAGAAACATTATTGAAATCATGTGAATTTTTTTTTTTTTAATAATTCAATATAACTTGCAAATATTTGAAGTGGCATTAACAGCACCTTCCGAGTTGTGGTCAAACTACTGGATAACAGTTTTATTTCATCCTGCAAGTTTGGGTTGGACTCTCCTATGGCTTCCAGAAAGCTTATGCAAAAATATAGCCAGAGCAAAGTCCACAGATTCCTCCCTGACTCGAAGCCCTTTAGATTTATAGAAGTCATCTTATTTGAGAAACTGCATCTACCCTCACAATAAAGCTTCTTGCATGTTTTGTGGTAACACTATGGGATATTGTCAACTTTGACATAAAAAATAGGATGTGCCTGTAATGTAACAGTCATACAATTAATGTTTTTGCTTTGCCAACAACAGTAAAGTCAGATTTAAATGCCAAGAGGAGAGAGATACTTTATCCTCTTTACTCATGTCACGAAAATGAGGCTACATGGTTCTCATCTATTCTGCATGAGATACAAGAAAGGATGTAAACATGAAACCAAGGTAAATCTCTTGCTGTAATCCAGCAGGTTTAGGTACAGCTGTTCATGAGCTTTATGATCAATGTCAGCTCTTATTACAAGGATGTGAGGGTTTTAGGAAAGGGGAAAGGAGAGAGAGGAAAGCGGAAAGGGAAAAAAAGGGGGAAAAGGGGAGAGGAAAAAGCGGAAATAACAGGGTACAATTTGACATGACCCTATCTGTCAAGACACAATCATGCAGCAGTTCAATTACCTGATTTACAGTATGAGTTATTTAACTTCTTACAGTACATTAATGATCCATTTTAAAGGCAGAACTATTACTGCTGAATATGATCTATAGTTTTATTTACAGTTGGTGAGAATGCCTTGTGCTAGCTGCAATACCAGGCATGCAAAGCCTAATATGAGGTGTAAAGAATGGATGCAAGGATGTTTGACTCCTTCCCAGAAGCCAAGCCCACATTCCCTTGAGTTTTGAGAAGTTTATTTATACCATCAGAGTCTACCAAAGATGAGAAAACCAAAACACCCCTTATCAGCAGCCAGCAACTAACAACATTGCAAAAATTCCACACAGTGACATTGGAAAGACAAAAAAAAAGTATACAGTGGAGGGGAAAACTACTTGTGCAATTCAATCTGCTCTGATCTACCTAAGTGAGCAACAAGTATGTAACAGTTATGGTATGAAATATTAATTGGCCTTTAAAAGCAAATACTATGTTAATTCATCACCGGCAGATTTTTTTTCATTTACAAATAAATTGGGATACAGGCATGACACCTAATAGAATCATAGAATCATTAAGGTTGGAAAAGACCTCCAAGATCATCTGGTCCAACCATCCCCCTTTCAACAATATCACCCACTAAACCATGTCCCTAAGCACCACCTCCAACCTTTCCTTAAACACCCCCAGGGATGGTGACTCCACAGTCTCCCTAGGCAACCCGTTCCAATGCCTAACTACTCTTTCTGAGAAAAAATGTCACCTAATTTCCAATCTAAACCTCCCCTGGTGCAACTTGAGGCCATTCCCTCTAGTCCTATCACTAGTTATCTCTGAGAAGAGGCCAACCCCCAGCTCCCCACACCTTCCTTTCACGTAGTTGTAGAGAGCAATGAGGTCTCCCCTGAGTCTCCTCTTGTCCAGATTAATCAACCCCAGTACCCTCAGCCACTCCTCATAAGACTTGTGGTCCACACCCTTCACCACCTCCAGAGCCCTTCTCTGGACATGCTCCAGGGCCTCAATGTCTTTCTTGTAGTGAGGGGCCCAAAACTGAAGACAGTACTTGAGGTGCGGCCTCACCTGAGCAGAGGACAGGGGGACAATCACCTCCCTGGTCCTGCTGGCTACACTATTCCTGATACAAGCCAGGATGCTGTTGGCCTTCTTGGCCTCCTGGGCACACTGTTGGCTTATGTTCAGGTGAGCATCAACCAGCACCCCCAGATCCTTATCCTTTGCACAGCTTTCCAGCCACTCTGCCCCAAGCCTGTAGCGTTGCATGGGGTTGTTGTGATCAAAGTGCAGGACCTGGCACTTAGCCATGTTAAACATCATCCCACTGGCCTCTGCCCATTGATCCAATCTGTCCAGGTCCCTCTGCATATGCTCTGCACATTGGTTCACAGGAATCTATCAAATAAATGGCTGTAAATGCTTATGTGTGTAACTGGTGTGTATCACAACAGATCTTTAAAGAACATGAATTAAACTAAAAGCTTCCAAACTGCAATATCAGATAAGGGTAGACGGTGCTAAGTTTGATACAAGTATGCCTTTCAGGACCGAAATTTCATGCTCATAATGCCAATATGTATATAACCTTTCTCTCTCCTCTCCTCAGTGTCCAAGTCTAGCCCAGTTTCAAGCCTAACCTGATTTACTGAAAAGGCTTTCCAGACCTCTTCCCTTCAGAGGAACAAGTTAATAGTAATCTGTAATAGTAAATCTGCAATGATGTAATCCACATGATAATGTTATGCTTGCTTTTGTTATTTTAACCCTCTAATCTCAATGTCTATAAAACAGATTTATGTAGGTTTGGACATGAACGCTAACATAAGAGATGCTTTGCTCCCTGAATTTCATCTAGACTATGGGATCCTTCTGTGTTATTTTTCTCATATTTTCAGGTCCTTTTCCTGCCAAGCATCTGGCCAGAAGAAACATAAAATTATTTTTGACCACCCAGACATTTTTTGTAAGAGTTTTAAGAACTCATCATTCTATCTCATTTCTGAAATCCAACTGTTAACTAAATTGCCCGTATCTTGATCTTCTCCTCCCCCACCTCCTTCTGTGCCGTTGGTTTATTATAGGCCACTTTTATAGTACTTAATGTTTCTATTCCAATAGCATGGAAACTATCATATTAGATATTTATCAGTAAGGAGTCTACTCCCTCCTACTGAAATCTCAGCAAGATAATTTGGCAGATACAATTAGGAAAAGATTCTGTATATCTATCTCTTCTTTTGAAGAAATATTATACTCAAATACATAGCTTTAAACATGATTCTAACCAAGACCTGATTGTATAAATTGCACTCTGAAAACTCATGTGTCTTGTATTCCAAGAACAGCTAAATCAAGTCAGATCAGTTCCCTATATAAAAAAATTTTTCCTTTTAAATCAACTTGAATGCTTTCTACCCTGTACACAGAAAAGAAAGATTCAGAAATTGTAACTATATTAAGTAATCTGGCCTAAAACGAAAATAAAAATCTTCTCACTCCCTGACAGATGTACCACTGAAGCTCTGAAGGTTAAAAGAAAACAAAAAACAGTATAAGTTTAATCAATAGACTGGGATCTATGGATCTATGGACATACAAAGAGAACAGAAATGATGCATTGGAAAGTGTAATTTCTTTTTCTATACAGAATACTTTTCCAAACAGAAGGATGCTTTGCACCTGTCATATAACTCAATGCCAGTTTTTTGTATTATGCTGTAAAAAAGACTAAGAAAGTATCTTGATCATTTCAAAATATATATATATATTTATTCCAGTTCAGTGCCTCCCAAAGAGCGTCTATCACAATTTTGCAACAGAGCTTTTAGCTTCATTTATACTGATTTCTCAGTTTTGTCCCTACCTAATACATCTGCTGTACAGTACAGATGTAATACTTCTCTACATAGAGAGCCTATATGGCTCTCTCAAATATCAGTGATCTCTGAGTCTGGAAGATTATGTCGAAGCTGTAGGTGGATGGGTGTGTAGGAGGAAGGGTTTAATGAATTCTTCACTATGAATTGCTCCTTAATTAATTGTTCATAGGCACCAAAGCCTTCTAAATGTCTATCACAGAACTATCTTCATACATTTTCAGCTATCTATCTCCATATTTAACATTCAGTTATTTTTTCTTTTAATATAAAGAATAAATACTTAAAATTCAAAGAATCCAAAACAGATTGCTACATAGTGTCCTGCATTCTCAAGCAGTGGAAAACAAACAAACAAACAAAAACAAAAAGAAAACAACAACAACAACAAAAAGAAGGAAAAAACGGGGCATGGTACACTACTACATTATTACTGCAATGTTCTGTCAACAAGAAAATCTCTCACAAACTAGTCACTGGCGGACATTACACACGTTCTGTAAACCACATTTTGTAAGTAACCAAGGACCATTCAGAAAGAAAAGCCAGATATACATTATTGACACACACATCTCAATACAGAGAAATGTTAAACCCTTGACCTCTATTCTAGAGATGCATGCTTAGGGGAGAATGTCAAATGAAGATGCCCTCAAGAGGTGATATACACTATTTTGAAATAAAATTTTCAGATCACAGAACATTAATATTAGGGCTTTAGGTAGGCACTAAGGTCCTGATCAGATGTTCTGCATAATACCTAAAATATTCTCACTTTCCGGAAGGATAATCAGTGTCTTCCAATAGACAGTTACAGAAAATGACATTACTTTGTTCACAAGGATGCAAGGCGACAAGACAAGCAAGAGAAACAAGTTGTTTCAGGGGAAAATTTGTTCTGGATATAAGGAAAAAATAATCTTCAATGTTAGAACAATTAACCATTGGAACAGATTGTGTGGAGAGATGGTGGAATCTCCCTTATTGGAAATATTCAAGACTGCTTGTCAGGGCCCTTGGATAACCTAAACTAAGGTTCTGCTTTCCACAGAAGGTTGGACTACACAGTCTCCAGTTTGTCCTTTCAACCCAAATTTTCTATGATTTTAACATTTTGCCCTAATATTAAAAACTTGAGTTAGCCCCTGTGTGATTCCCTACCACAGCTAATCTCCCCAGGATGTAAAAGACTGAGACTGAATTCCATGGTTCAGAGCTCTCTAAGGACAGAGTAGTATTCACTTACTTACAGTGTAAGTAAAATCAGAGGCACTGAAAAACTGGCAAACTGAAATTACTATCATTCTGATGAGGAGAAACATAAGTATCTAGATTTGACAAATTAGTAACATCCTTATCCTATCAACTGGGTATTTGCAGAGCATAATTCCTCTCTGATTTGTGTGAATTAATTTGGTAATTATCCTTTCTAATCTGGTAACTATCATGTTGTTGAAATCTACATTTAACAGAAGATATGACACAACAAATCCCAGTCCTTCCCATCACCACACTCTGCATCTTTTCCACCCCACTAGAGTGTGAAGCCCATACAAGAGTTTATTTGATAGAATCCAGAAACTTCCCCAAAGAAAGTAATGTAACATCTGCAAAAACAGAGATTAGTAATTATTTAAAAGCTTCAGTCAAGGAAATATAACTGCCCTTAGAGATGTACTAGCTGCACAGATGAAGTGCTGTTTTATTGTCCTCAATTATAATTTTCTGAAAGACTCCAAACAGAAGTTATTTTTACGGGAGAAGAAACCTTGATATTTGAGCACAGAGATGCTGGAATTTCTTTCAGTGTTGCCACTATGTCATGACAGTGGAAAGCTATTTAAATACTTTGATTTGAGAAGCCGATACAGTTTTAGGTTCACCCAATGCCTTAAATGGGTATTACCAACATAAACAAATGCCAGTTTTTGCAAACAGCCTTAAAAGTTTCTTCAGATATGCCTTCTATTCCAAATCCCCCCGTAGCTGTAGCTTTCCTATCATACTGTTCTCTTCTTGCAAGCATTTTTCTTTCTTGGAAAAATTCTTTCTTTTCTTTCTTTCTGCCTTGGAAGGCATTGGGGTCCATCAGTGCTAGTCACTTTTTAAGTACCACCTCTTAAGAGCACAGGAACAGGCAATTCCAAAATGTTGGAAGACAAGCAGGAGAGGCAGAAGACCAGCTTGGCTGACCAGGGATCTTCTTCTAGAGCTTAATCAGAAAAAGAAGAGTGTATGGCCACCAGAAGCAAGGTCAGGCAACGTGGGACGACTATAAAGATGCTGTTTGCCATTGTAGAGAGAAAAATTGTGTGGCCAAAATTCAATTAGAGTTGAATCTGCTCAGCACTGCGGGGGACAATAAAAAGGGCTTTTCAAAATATGTTAACAACAAAAGGAGGCTCAGAGAAAACATTGGTCTGTTACTTGCTGAGGTTGGTCACCTCACAAACAGGGACACAGACAAAGCAGAGATGCTTAATGCCTTCTTCGTCTCTGTCTTCAACACTGATGATGGGCCCTGGGACTGTCAGAGCCCTGAGCTGGAGGACTGTGACTGTGGTAACAATAAAATTCCAGCCAACCTGTAACTTGTGTGGGATTTGCTACCCCAGCTGGATGCCTACAAGCCTATGGGGGCCTTGTGGGATTCATCCCAGGGGACTCAGGTGGCTGATGTCATCACAAGACCTCTCTCAACTATTTTTCAATGGTCTTGGGAATCTGGGGAGGTCCCAGTTGACTGGAAGCTGGAAAACTTCTTTCCAGTTTTCAAGAAGGGCATGAAGGAGGACTCTGGTAATTACAGGCCTGTCAGTCTCACTTCAGTGCCTGGTAAAATTATGGAGAAGATTATTCTAGGAGTTACCAAAAAACACCTGAAAGACAATGCAGTCATTGGTCACAGCTAACAAGGGTCCACGAGGGGAAGGTCATGTTTAACAAACTTTTTTGTCCTTTTATGGCAAGGTCACCCAGGTAGTTGACCAAGGGAAGTCAGTTGATGTAATCTTGTTGGATTACAGCAAAGCTTTCGATACTGTTTCTCACAGTATCCTTCTGGACAAAATGTCCAGCATGCAGCTATAATTACATATGCATAAATACATAGATAAATACTTAGTATTTATCTGCAGTTTTTTCTGTCCTTACTGTCCTATATTACAAGCAGCATAAAATATTCAGAAAACAAGTAAACTTGAGTTTGTTCCTGTGGTGGTTTTACTCAGGTGGACAGCCAAGCTCCACCACAACTGCTCTGTCACTGCCCCTCCTCAAAGGGAAAAGGGGAGAAAATACAATGCAAAGGGCTCAAGGGTTCAGATAAGGATGGGGAGATCTCTCAACAATTATCGTGACGGGCTAAACAGTCTCAGAGCAGGGAGATAGTAAGATTTATTGCCTGTTACTAACAAGCTAGAGAAGTGAGAAACAAAGGAAAGAAACCAAAAACTCCTTTCCCCCATCCACCCTCTTCCACCTCCTTCCCCCACGTGGAGCAGGGGAACTGGGAATGGGGGCTGCAGTCAATCCCTAACGCTTCGTCTCCACTGCTCCTTCACAGTCACTCTCTGCCCCTGCTCCACGTGGGGTCCCTCCCACGGGATGCCGTCCTTCCTGAACTGAGCCTACGGGGGCTGCCCACAGGCAGCAGCTCTTCAAGAACTGCTCCCACATGGCTCTGTACCACGGGGTCCATCCCCCAGGAGCAAACTGCTCCAGCATGGGTCCCCCACGGGCGGCAGCTCCCCCCAGACCCCTGCTCCTGCGTGGATGCCTCTCCACGGGCTGCAGCTCCGGCCTGGGGCCTGCTCCTGCGGGGGCTCTCCATGGGCCACAGCCTCCTCCAGGCCACATCCACCTGCTCCACTGGGGGCTCCTCCACGTGCTGCAGCGTGGAGATCTGCTCCATGTGGGACCCATGGGCTGCAGGGGGACAGCCTGCTCCACCAGGGTCCTCTCTGCAGGCCTCTCCTGCCTCTCCGCTCCTCTCCTGGAGCACGTCCTGTCCTCCTTCTGCACTGACCTTGGTGTCTGCAAGGCTGTTTCTCACTCCTCTCCCAGCAGTTGTTGTGCAGCAGTCATTTTTCTTCTTTTCCTTTTCTTAAATATGTTCTCACAGATGTGCAAACAACATTGCTTATTGGCTCGGCTCTGGCCAGCAGCAGGCCCCTTATCTAACATGGGGCAGCTTCTGGATTCTTCTCACAGAGGCCACCCCCACAGCCCCCCGCTACCCATGTAAACCCACTACAGCTCCTTGGGTGCTAATAATAATAAAGAGATATTGTGAAGAAATTGTTGAAAGAATTTAAGTCTTTTTAACTTCGTAACTTCCACACTACAAAATACAATCAATTTTGATGATCAAGCTAAAGAACCCTGCTTGCATACCTTCAAAGTGCTGTACGTTCCTTTCATTGTTAAAGAATCAAATGGATTTTCATTCCCTGATGTGATTTATCTTTTCAAGGATAATCTGGGTAGCCACACAAATTGACAACAAAGTTTCTTCTCCTAGCAAGTGATCATATTCTATGATAATCTAGCATTGCCTGCTATAACTTGGAGGAAAAACAACTCATTACGATCCAAAATAAAAACCCATGGCACAGATCCTAGGGATATAAAAAATAATTATCAATTCTTCTGTTCCTAACAGGATTATGTCTCCCTAAGAGTTTTAAAATGCTCATTTCAACATTCCAGTATAACTAAGTACACATCTAAACATGTTATAAGAATCAAAGAAGGGGATGAACATGCAGATTAGCTGAACTTCCTTTATAAATTCTGAAAGAAATACACCCAGTGATAAAGTAATAGCACTATTTTGGTTTACATGCTTTCTAGTAGAGTGACCTAAACTGTTGTACATTTCTCTGGAAAGTTTCTCTACCCTCTTCCAAAGCCTAGAGAGTTACTGCCCATCTCAAGCTGTACCTGGCCCCAGAACTTACTAGGGTACTTGTCCATGACACATTTCAGAAAATCAACTGGGATTGCACCTCCAATTCTAGTTTATTCTGGTGGCCTCTTTGCCTCTGCACTTTCTTAAAAAAAAAAAAAAAAAAAAGGCAAACAAACACAAAACCTATGTCTTTCTTACAAACAAAGTTTGCAGCAGGGCATTAGCAACAGATTCTAACCACTGTTTCTTACTCAAACCACATGACTTATTTTCACTCTGGATTTCTAGGGAAATAAGATTTATGCAACAGGACTATCTATCATGAACTTTCAGTAATTTTTAAATGCTTTAACATCTTCAATCAAATCTGAAAGAAGGGAGAAAGCAGAATGTAATAGAAGTCCTGGAAACCCAACACAACACAACACAACACACAGCACCATGTGTCTGGCATATCAGTGGCATATCAGACCATGTGTCTGGCATATCAGGCTATTCTGGCAAGGCAGAATAGCCTGCAAGGCTCACCCAGAGTCTGCACAACAAAGGAGCATGCACATGACTCCAGACTAGCACCCTGTACACTGTGCCATTGGCCTGAAGAGCTGAATTAGAAGTAAATAGGGGATGTCAAGACAGCTGGAAAGCTTAAGTCTGGGTGGCTGGAAGGTGAGGAAGAAAGGGATAAGACTGTAATGACATCAACCATAAGACCAAAATCAGGACTCGTTCATTCTGCTTTATCAGAATTTTGAAAAGTATAAGACAGAATTGCAGTTGTGTGGTCTCTGAACTAACAGTGTGTGTAGTATCCTTACGTACACCTCAGAAAAGTAACAGAAAATGAATATTCACGACTAAGGTCGTGGTAGTTTGATACCTGTATCCATGAATCCTAGGTATGTGCAAAAGACTTTCCGAGAGCAGGGTATTCTGGAAGGGAATTTAGGGACTCTCACCATAAAGGGCCCATGACTTGATTGGATGACAGAATCTCCATGTATTAACCTGAACAATTTATTTCTACACCTATCAGGAATAAGAAAAAACTTTTTGCTTTTTTTGCAAATAACTGATACTGATGCTTATGAGCAGTTATCACAGAATCACTGAATAGTTAAGGTTGGAAGGGACCTCTGAAGGTCATCCGGTCCAACCCCACTGCTCAAGCAGGAACACAGAGAGCACAGTGCCCAGCAGCGTGTCTATGTGGCTTTTGAAGAACTTGTAGGAGGGAGACTCCACAACCTCTCTGGGCAGCCTGTGCTAGTGCTCTGTCACCTGCACAGTAAAGAAGTGTTCCCTGATGTTTAGATGGAACCTCCTGTGTTCCAGTTTGTGCTCATTGACTCTTGACTTGGCACTGGGCACCACTGGAAAGAGCATGGCTCCATCTGCATTGCACCCTTCCATCAGGTATTTACACACATCGCTGAGATCCGCTCTCAGGCTTCTCTTCTCCAGGGTGAACAGTCCCAGCTCCCTCTACCTCTCCTCATAGGAGAGCTGCTCCAGTCCCCTCTTGGTGGCCCTTATCTGGACTCCTTCCAGTATGTCTAGGTCTCTCTTGTACTGGGGGGCCCAGAACTGGACAAAATACTCCAGGTGTAGTCTCACCAATTCTGAGTGAAGGGGAAGGATCACCTCTCTAGATCTGCTGGCAATACTTCGCCTAATGCAGCCCAGAAAACCATTAGCCTTCATAGCAGCAAGGGCGCGTTGCTGAATGGAATCATAACCCGGAGCAGGAGCTAAAAGAAATGGGAGGCCTTATATGAGAGTGAGACCTCTGAAGCTGAAGCAGCGTGTGTCACTAATGACAGTAGAGGGAGTTTGACTGAAGTTATCAGCTGAGCAGCCATCAACATGAATGCAATAATCAAAGCAGTATAGCTAGGAGAGGATTAGGCAGAAGATCACTTTAAAGGCTGTCCTCATGTAATCGTTGAAAAAAGATTCCAAAATACTCAAACATTTTAGACGTTTCATGAAGGGCTCTTGCAGTTCTCAGGCAATGCTCTAATAGACCAGTACCAACAACATTCTAATGTTCATAGTCCTTTCTTTTTTTAATGGTGGTTTGTTGTTGTTGTTATTTTTAACTACAACAGTCATTTTCTACAATAGGCATAAAACAAGTAAGAAATCTAAACAACATAGCCCACCCTAAAGTCACTGTAGGCCTGAGAAAAATGTTTTGAAGTCATCCAGAACACAAGATAAATGCTAAGATGAAACTGAAGACGGAAATACTAGTAATAGTTCGAGCTATTAAGTTTATGAAGAAAAACAATCGTATTAATATCCACCCATGTAAACTTACTTCTGTATTTCAACTAGAAAATAAGCCTTCAAGAACGTACCACAGACTTGCAACTAGGATCCAGTACTCATGCAATACATTCATACAAGCATCTCTCCATAGACTTATGTTCTGATTGAAACTTATCTCTCCGAAAACCCTGTGATTGCTAATTTAACCAGCACATTAGCCCCAAAATTTCTCCTCCAAGTGTAAAAATCACTCTTACCTAAATCATACCTTATCCCGCAACCACCTCCCTCCCCTCCTGCCACCCCCCAAAAAAAGGCTATGTATTGTCCTGATCCTTAACTATCTCTAAATAAATAATTAAGACATTTTGAGTTAAATGAGCTTTTCAGATTAGGAATCTGAGGTTTGCTTACTATCACATATCTTTACCCCCCCCCCATTCAGATAGTGCAGTGAGATCAAACGTACAGATTACATCCTTTCATGGAAACTAGAATAATTCACAGAGTTCATTATCAGCTCTCAGCTCGCATCTAGCATGGTAGAACTGAATCACGCTGCATCCTAGAGGGCTAAGGAAAGTTGTGAATAGCGATAAAGAATTTGAGGGCTACCGTAACAGTTATACTAAACTTTGAGGCAGGGATCCTCATCTGCTTTGGTTTACAGCTCTTAAGTTTAGCCCATCAAAGTAGTTTCTAAGCCAAGGTTGAAATGCCAGAAATAATCAATTAAACTGGTATTGTCCAAACATATTCATAGCAGGTGCACACGATTCATACTGAAAAAAAGCGAGCCTTGCATCTGGTACTTCTACATTACTCTTACACCATTGCTCATAAAAGTGAAGCTGAAGTAACAATGGCAAAAAAAGTTATCCAGTCCCTTGTTAGTTATGTGGAGTCTGCAGAGATGTGGAAGACTGCAGAGATCAAATAGAGCTTTCTGAAAAAAGCACAATGCATCATACAAAATATACGTGCCAAGAACACTACTTTAGAAGTGGAGTTCAGAAGACCTACCACCAAAACAGTCAGTTGTGTATCCTTTTCCTAGCATGCCTTCCATAATAAAGTATGATATTAAGCCCCATAGTCCCCAAACTGTGTGGAAAAGTTCATTTAGCCCATGATCTGAACAGTTCTGGGTGCAACCATTTCCCATCAGTCATTTTCAAGTCCATCTCATTCTAAGCAATACAGGCACTTCCAAACAACAAATTTTATCAACAGTTCATCTTTGTACCTCCAAAATGCTCATAGAGGGTGTACTAACTCATGCAGATAGGACTAAATTTATTCTAAGCCACTTCTAAGAACAGTTTACTCTATTGTCCTAGCCCAATGGCATAGGAAACTTTTAAAGTGGCCCTGCCCAGTGGCATTAGCAAGACCAAGTCCGCTGCTCAGAAAGGGTTATAGGACACTAGCTACCATTTTCAACACCACAAATTTGTATGCCTCTTCTGAACACCCCTCTCCTCACTTCTCTTTAGCATATGTGCTCCTTATTTAACAGTTGTACAAATTAAATTTCATTTTATTTTCTCCTTATGTAGCTAACTTCATTGCTTCCTTTTGTGTTATTTTCTGCTCTGAGGCTCATAATTCCCACTTTATCTTCAAAGCTTGTTAAGAGTACTTTTCCTCTAATTCTGCCACATCGTTAACGATGTTACATAACACCCAACATATAACTAATGCACTGCTGTTGATATAACAAAATCACAACCCATATAACTAATACATTGCTGTTGATAACGAATTTTTAATATCTTTCACCAAATTTTCAATCCACCTGATACTCTTCCTACCTAAACCAATTTCAATTAATCTTTGTGTTAGAAAACTAACATATATACCTACTTCTCTCTTCATTCCCTAAAACAATTAATTTTGTAATTCTGTCAAAAAAGCAATCGTATTGCCTGGTGAGATTTATTTTATGTTATTTTTATGTTACTGCTTACAATTCTGTCACCTTGCAGACTTAGTTAGCATCCCTTTTAATATCAGGTCCATTATTTTACTAGCAATTATACTTTTAGGACAGTAATTCATAAGAAAACCTTGCCTTCCTTTCAGAGGTAAACACCACACTTGCTACTTTTCATTCACACTGACACTTCATTTTAGCTACCATCTCATAAAAGCAATAGTCATGCAATAGCAGCACTAAAAAGGCTTGCTAAAACTAAACTGAAAAGTTTGTGGTGGAGCTGAGAAAAAAAAAATCTTGTTTCTCACATCTGCCTTAATCACTAATATTAAAAGAAATTTTAAGTCAAGCTTTTTCTACAAGAAAACAGTAATACCACCTAGAGTCACAGAATAACTCAGGTTGGAGGGGACCTTGAGAGATCACCTTTTCCAACCCTATGCTCAAAGCAGGACTAACTTCAAAGCTGTATCATGTTACTTAAGACCTTGTCCAACTGCATTTGGAAAATTTCCAAGGCTGGTGATTCCACTGCTTCTTACTATAATCTCTTCCCACAGCAGCACTCTCAGGCAATAATTTTTTCTTTGTCTCCATTTGGGACTTACTCTGCAACACACTGTGACTACTGCCTCTTGTCCTTTCTGTGCATCTCTGAGAAGAACCTGTGTGTCTTCTCTACAATGTCCTCTAGGCAGATAAAGATTATGTAAATTAGTCTTTTTTTTCAGGGATGAAATCCAGCTACCTAGGACTTCTAAACATCATGTGCTCCTTAAAAATTTCCTTGTGACCCTTAACTGGATTTGCTTGTCAGCATCTCTCTTGCTCTCTTGTACTGGGAGACCTAACACTGGATGTAACATTCCAGATATGCCCTCAAGAACTGAGCAGTAGGAAACAGAAATAATCACTTGCCTTGAATTTCTGGCTACATATTTGTCATTAAAGCATAGTATAAATTTATTCTTAATTGCTGCAAAGACATTTATTTATCCTGGTCATCAAGAGCACACTGGCATACTTTATACCCTTTTCACTCCTTTTCCATGTAGCTTATTTGTCGTCTCACCAGGGAACAAGGATAGGAACCTCAAAGTTCAACAAGGGGAAGTGCAAAGTCCTGCACCTGGGGAAGAACAATTCAAGGCACCAATAAATACATGCTAGAGGCCACCCAAACAAGGCTAACAGCATCCTGGGCTGCATTAGGCAAAGTATTGCCAGCAGATCTAGAGAGGTGATCCTTCCCCTTCACTCAGAATTGGTGAGACTACACCTGGAGTATTTTGTCCAGTTCTGGGCCCCCCAGTACAAGAGAGACCTAGACATACTGGAAGGAGTCCAGATAAGGGCCACCAAGAGGGGACTGGAGCAGCTCTCCTATGAGGAGAGGTAGAGGGAGCTGGGACTGTTCACCCTGGAGAAGAGAAGCCTGAGAGCGGATCTCAGCGATGTGTGTAAATACCTGATGGAAGGGTGCAATGCAGATGGAGCCATGCTCTTTCCAGTGGTGCCCAGTGCCAAGTCAAGAGTCAATGAGCACAAACTGGAACACAGGAGGTTCCATCTAAACATCAGGGAACACTTCTTTACTGTGCAGGTGACAGAGCACTAGCACAGGCTGCCCAGAGAGGTTGTGGAGTCTCCCTCCTACAAGTTCTTCAAAAGCCACATGGACACGCTGCTGGGCACTGTGCTCTCTGTGTTCCTGCTTGAGCAGCGGGGTTGGACCAGATGGCTTCCAGAGGTCTCTCTCAACCTCAACCACTCTGTGATTTCTAATCACTCTGAAAATTCAGATTTTTAACTGATACATTCAGCAAAAGCTGATGTTAACACACCAAATCATTATATTTGCACTAGATCTGTATAAACCTCTGCATGCTTTTAACCAGTTTCCCTTGGTCAATAAGCAGCAACAGAATAGAGGGAAAAGAAGAAGGAAACATGAGAGAGTAGGGTACAAACACTGTTGCTATGCCTGAGAGAAAGCAGCAGAGAAAGGAAGAAAGGGCAATAGCAGACAAGATCAAGCAGTTGCAGCACTTCAGTCAGTTCAAAAGATTTAGATTTTAGTAAGTCAGAAAGGGGTATGTAAATACATGCAAAAATGAAGACCTTTTTATATGTATGCAAAAGCCTAGCAAGATAAAACCCTACCTTGCCTGAGCTTTTAAACACTCTGTTACTATTTGTATTTCATTGGGAAAGAGATTTCTCAGTAATGGCCATATTGCAAGCAAAATGGAGAGTGGAGAAGATGGTCTGTTTTTTCACATGCAAACACTATCACAAACCAAGAAAAAGCGAGGCTAAATTATGGCAAGGATTTTAAGGGGCATGTATTAGTTAACTACAGGTTTGCATGCACTGAAAGTAGGAACAGAAAACGTACACAGTGAAAGCATGAAGAACAAGAGAGAAGAAAGGTAGGACCAAGGCACATAACAGGAGGTCAGACAAAGTGCCAAAAATAGTTAAGAACAAACAGCACAGTACGTGTCACATCATGTCTATAAAAATTAACAATTGAACTGGCAGCAGTAATGATTTAAGCAGTGGAACCACACACAGAAAAGGTTTAAAGCACAAACTTGGCAGTAGCTAATAAAACAGATGAATAGCAGACCTCATGGAGCACAAGAAAAGGAGTTTGGGGGACATTTCAAAAGTCATGCTTTTTTGGTACACAGCACAAGCCAGTGACTCCCGTAGCAACAGAAAATAATAAATAGAAGAGCAGTGTTGGCCTCCTGGCCATAAAGAGAGGAAGGAAACATGCATTGAACAATTGCTTTTGTTCTGAATTTCAGTTCACAGATTTGTGTTAGGATGCATACATCAGTCCCTACTTTTCTATCTGCATTAGTAGCAATGGCCTGATGGACCCAGAATAGTCCTGTTTTTGTTTAGGAATAACAAAGACTAATTTTACTCTCGGGACATTTATAGCAGTCATGTATTGGTCTAACTTATCAGGGATGTTGAAAAAGGAAAACAAACAGTAAGGAAACAGAATGGCTTTAAAAAAAAAAAAAAGTTTATTTGCAAATATCTGAGGGCTGTTATGAGGCAAAGGCCTATCTGCTACACAAGCCACGAGTATAAAGAAGTTCCTTCTCACAGGAGGCCATCTGTTTAGGAAAGTTGTTTGGGGAACCAGGCAGAATACAAAGTTTTAGCTCCAGGAGAAACAGAAATACACTGTCTGACTACTGAGAGGGGAGCTCTTTGAGATCAAGAAGTAAATAGAGTGGTATCAAGCCTTGTAACTACCTCTCAAAAAATTACAATGTAATGAAAGTCTCTCTTCTTCCCTTTGGGCCTGCGTCTTGGGCATGGAGAAACTTTCTCAAGAGATCCGCCAACTTAAAGAGAATGTATCTTCTTCCTCACCTGTACAAACCAGTATCTAAGTGATCAGGAACAAGCATCCCTCTGCTCAAGAAAGTGGATATAGTGGATACACACCACATGCCACCCTGTGGTTTTACCTGCAAGACCATGGAGAGCACATGCAAAAATGGGGTGGAAACTCTGCCTTGACCCTGGAGGGACCGGTACATGAGTTGCAAGGAAAAGCAATCACAAAAGGGGGTGCTTATAAGAAAATTGCTGCTCCAGTTTCCAGCAGGCAGAGCCACAGGCAGAGTAAGGAACAGTGACCAGGACTAGAAGGGCCCTGCCTCCAGCCAGTGGGAGGAAAGGGACAACTCTGTTAATTGGACTGTGTGGATTCAATGGCCGGGAACATCACACAGAAGCATAAGGCTCTAGTGGACACTGGTGCACAGTGTACTGTAATGCTATCAAGCTATAAGGGGGCAAAACCCATTTATATTTCTGGAGTGCCAGGGGGATCCCAACAGTGAGCAGTATTGGAGGTTGAGGTGAGTCTAACTGGGAATGAGTGTCAAAAGCACCCCATTGTGACTGACCCTGAGGCTCTGTGCATCTTTGGCATAGACTACATCAGGAGAGGGTACTTCAAAGATCCAAAAAGGTACTGGTGGGCTTTGAACAAAGCCTTTGAACAAATTAAATGGGAGATAGTTTGTGCACTAGCCCTTGGGCCATCTGAGCAAGACAAGACGTAAAAAAATGTGCTTTACACCACAGCTGGGGAGAATGGCTCCACCTGGAGCCTCTGGCAGAAAGAGCTAGGGGAGACTCAAGGTCAACCCCGGAGTTTTACAGTTGGGAATACAGAGGATCCAAAGCCTACTACACTCCAACTGAAAAGATGTTACAGTGTATGAAGGGGTTTGAGCTGCTTCAGAAGTGGTTGATACTGAAACACAGCTCCTCCTGGCATCCTGACTAATGGTGCTGGGCTGGATGTTCAAAGGGAGGGACCCCTCTACACATCATGCAACTGATGTTAGATGGAGTAAGTGGGTTGCACAGCAGACTCGAATAGGAAACCCCAGCTACCCAGGAATCTTGGAAGTGATTGTGGACTGTCCAGAAGGCAAAGATTTTTGAATATCACCAGAGGAGGAGGAAGTGACACGTGCTGAAGAAGCACCGATGCAGAATAACATACCAGAAAATGAGAGTATGCCTTCTTCACCAATGGGTCCTGTTGCATCAAGAGAAAGCACTGGAAGTGAAAAACTGCTGTATGGAGCACTACGAAACAATTTGCAGAAACTGCTGAAGGAGAAGGTGAACCAAGCCAATTTGCAGAAGTGAAGGCCAGCCAGTTGGCTTTAGATACTGCTGAATGGGAAAAGTGGCCAGTGCTCTAGCTCTAGACTGACTCATGAGTGGTAGCAAATGCCCTGGGGTGGTGGTTACAACAGTGGAAGCAGAGCGACTGGCAGCACAGAGGCAAACCCATCTGGGGTGCCACACTGGGGCAAGATATTGCTGTCTGGGGAGAGAACCTGGTTGTAAAAGTACATTATGTAGATGCTCACATACCCAAGAGTCGGGCCACTGAAGAACAACAAAACAACCAGCAGGTGAATCAGGCTGCTAAGACTGAAGTGGCTCAGGTGGATCTGGACTGGCAACATAAAGGTGAATTTTTTATAGCTCGATGGGACCTTGACACCTCAGGCCATCAAGGCAGAGATGCAACATAAAGATGGGCTCACAATCAAGGGGTGGGCCTGACCATGGACACTACTGCACAGGTTATTCATGATTGTGAAACGTGCTGCAATCAAGCAAGCCAAGCAGTTAAAGCCTTTCTGGTATGGAAGACAATTGCTGAAACATAAATATGGGGAAGCCTGGCAGATTGATTATATCACACTCCCCCAAACACGCAGTGGCAAGCGCCACGTACTTACAGTAGTAGAAGCAACCACCACATGGTTAGAAACATAACCATGTGCCCCATGACACTGCCCAGAACACTATCCTGGGCCTTGAAAAGCAAGTCCTATGGAGACATGGCACCCCAGAAAGAACTGAGTGAGACAATGGGACTCATTTCCGAAACAACCTCACAGACACTTGGGCCAAAGAGCACAGTATTGAGTGGGTATATCACATCCCCTATCATGCACCAGCCTCTGGAAAATTCAATCAATACAATGGCCTGTTAAAATACTACACTGAAGGCAGGTAAACAGCTGGGTGTGATTCCACTAAAAAGTTACACCACCATGCATCCACATAAGGCAACTGAACAAAAGTCATGCAGATTACCCTAAACCCATTAGTGACCTAACTTTCACATAATTGGACTCAAGGAAAAGGGCTCAAGAATTCATGTAGTATGAATTCTCTCCGAAAGCAGTATCAACAGATAGAGACAGCTGCTCAGCAGGAATCTGCATATCAGTTCCAACCCTGACAGATGTTGCATGCCACATTCACAGCTGGGAAACAGGAGAGATGCCGTGTAACTACTCCCCAACAGACCAGCAGAAGTAATACACTATTTCTCACTGCACTGTGGGAAGTATTTTATGTCTGCCAAGCCTCACAAAAATTGCAGTAAAATCTACTTACTGTCCAGGGCTGTACTCTCCATCTGAGTAGCTTGCAAAATACATGTTCCTAAAAGCCTCCAAGGGTGGAAATTCTGCACCTTCTTCAGTCAATAGTTAAATGTCTGTCCTTTCCTCAGTGTTAAGAACACTTACCATGAGCCTCCTTTGCTTCTTACTTCTTGTCTGTGCTTAACTTCTGCAACCTCAGTAGTGCTCTTTGTTTCCTCATTACGATATAAAACCAGTATCGTGGATTCCTAATACTGGTTTTATTTTTTTGTTGGTTCTAATACCATGTTAAGTGAAAACAATATTGTTGTGTTTGTACAGAGTCTGTTTGTAGCCTATCTCTTCCCTACAGTCTGTCCTGCAACACCAGCAGTCATTTTCTCTGCACCAAGACAAAATGATCATGGCAACATAAATCCAAAGGAATTCAGTCTCCTGGAACTTTTCTGCCTCAGCATCTGTGCTGACACTGCAAATAGGGAGTAAGCAGCAAAGCTGCTTTTCTGTACCAGAAACCCCTACCCACTAAAGACTGGACAGAAGCTCATTTCTCACAGCTTCACAGAAAACTATCTGTTGGCAACCAATTTCACACCTCACCAACCTGGGCTGGGTGCAAACCAATAATACAGATGTACAGAGACTATTATAAATCATTAAATACATGTAATCTGTCCTCCTTGACTTTTTTCCTTAAAAAAAGTGGAAGGATGGATTTAAAGGAAAAGGCCAAAAGGAGCACAGCTAGCAAGATAGATCGAGCTGCAATGCTCTACAACTTGAAAGGTTTAAGAGCAATTCGGAAAACTACCTTCAAGTTTCCATATATAGAAACTCATCTTGCACAGAAGTGACCCACAAAGGCTCTTTCATTCATTAAGATTTATGGTTACTCTTAGTCAGCATTACTTCTGCATCTATTTTAGCACAAGAGTTTCTTACTTCAGTACATAGACACTAAGACCACTTAGGAAACAAATGGATTAACTTTTAAACATAATGAATGCATCACAATATATATTAAAATGGAAGGTCTTCGTATCCCTTAGGGCCTTATCTAAATGTTCATCAGCCTTCCCACATCAGCAAAGCTTTTATTAGAAAGCAACAGACAGTCCATGATGGAGAGACCACCCATCAGGTATTCCCTCTCACAGCTGCTCATGTGCAGAGATCCATGAGGTTTATTTCATTATAACAATTATTTATTTTTTTTAATTTCCATTTTTCCAGAAGACAGATAGGAGCCATATATGCTTTTAGCTATAGCTCCTCACAAAATGAGGTAAAAATCTCCCCAACCATCATTTTTTAACATATAACAATGAAAATTAAGTTCCACATTTAGCAGCTGTACCACCTGTTGGTGAAAAATTCCGCACGGACTCCAAGGATGGGATCTCATGGCTACTGGAACTGAGACAGATCAAAGCTGCTTGTTTTTTATGGTCTACATTTGCAAAGGATTGAATATAACTGGATTAGTGGTAAAACAGTACAGTTCAGAGTAAAACGACGTTAATTTTCTTTGCTTGGAAAAGGTTCTTTTCCTTGTAATTACAATAAAATGCAAGCCAATTTTAGGGCTATGAGGGAGCAACCATGAGGAGAAACACAGTAACAAACCTTCAGTGGGATATGAATTTGGAAGAATAATCCCGGTATGTTCAGAATGAACAACACCACTTTCACCTCCTCTGATGAAAGTTCACACAGCTTATAGCTCTACTAAAGCATTTGAAACAGGAGGGAGGGAAGGGAATCACAGCACGATTGAGAAGGAATGTATGTTGCATCTGATGAATGGCTCAATGCCCAGGCAGCTGCTGTAAGAATGCCAAAAGAGGGACCTTCATTGCTTCAGCTGGATCCCTCTTGAAGTTTTGAATTACAGATACTTCACTTCATGGGATTCTGCTGCAACATGGCAATGCAGTGACTGCTTGCTCCATGTGTCTTTTTCATTCTGAAACTGAAAACCTGATGGGAAACTAGCCTCTCCAAAAGCCTTGCATAGCAGCTAAAAATATAGTTCAGCATTTTCACAACCGATCTTGCAGAAATTAACAGTATCCCAAATCTTTGTTCGTCTTTCAAATGCAAAAACCTACATCAATATTATAATTGACTTTATATAGCCTTTTTTTTTTTTAATGTAAAAATTAAAAAGCTAAGGTGTGCAAAGCAACTGAAAGAAAATGAATTCTTAAAATAGGGTGAACAACTTGGAGGGTGATTGTTTCATTTTAAATACAAGCTATGCCATTTTCCACACAGTAAAGAAGGTGAGTAAAAAAATAAATCATATATACCTGCTAGTATAAGACATATTTTTCATATAAAAGTAAATTACTAAAAATTCAAATGATGACAAGTTCTAACATCTAAAAAAATCCAAGCTACTAAAATATCTTGAATTATATAAACATATTTAGCATTCCAGTTTTGCTGTTAAACGAAGTGGGGAATCTAACTGAGGGATGTCATCTTTGATAGCAGCAATATTTTCCAGAGGCTACTGCTTTGGTCGGCCTCTTCTCATAGATAACTAGTGACAGGACAAGAGGGAATGGCCTCAAGTTGTGCCAGGTGAGGTTTAGGTTGGAAATCAGAAGACATTTCTTCTCAGAAAGAGTAGTCAGTAGGATGCAGTCAAACAGTCTTGGGTTCAAATGCAAGGTGTAGGTGGGTACTCACACTGAAGCACTAACCATCAGGCATACTACTTATGGTATTATGTATATACACAAGATCTAATGCTTTGGTAGTTCTGAGTGCCACTGCACCATGATTTTTTATTTACTTTTTGATGATTTCTTTTCCCCAAATAAAGAATACATTGACATTGAGTACAAATAATTATAGTAAGTTTTTCACAGTCTGTCAGTTCATATTAAACTACTGCCCATAGCCTTAGATAGTCACTATGAGAAGTCAACAGCAACAGAGATCTCACCAAATATCAGCACTTGTATGGACCTCTCCCATCATGTACGAACACATTAATGAAAGCTGGTAAAAACAATAGAATTTTCCCACATATGTGGCCACTCCCATTTCCAGTGTTATGATCTGTGACTTGACAGCATTTCAACCACTTGTACGAGGTTTTGTCTTTTTTTTTTAATATGGTAGCAGAGTTTCACTTCAAACAATAGACTTAAGTAACATTCAGTCATTCATTTTATTAAATGGTGCTACATCATCAGCAACCTATAATCATTTTAGTGTGCAAATGTGGTAGTCAGAATAAAAGTCTTAAATTTATGCAATGTTCCAACACCTTTGGCATAATTCATACGCTCCTAGATATTTTGCATGATAATGCAGCTTGTACAAAACCTGACAGCTCTAGAAAATGTATTGTATTATAAAGTACCCAGCAGAAGATTTATTGCATTTATAAGATTCCTATCACCCAGCACTATGCAATCAAATTCAATATAAATTATCACAACAAAAAAAAAAAAAGATCCAATTAAGTCCAAACTGCTAGCGAATCAGAGGAAAAGGATCTTGCACTAAACAGCTACCACTCATAGCTCTTAATATTGTGTCATATTTCTTGAATATGCCTGCCTATGTGTTATAGTCTCACTTCCAATAAGTTTACAATTACAATACATTCATCTTTACATATAAAGCATCTAACCCTCAAGGTTGATATCGAGACTAGAAAACCTAAAAATCCTGAAATCTCCGGGGTGGTGCTTATAAGAACATCATGAATTTCCAGACTTAGGACTTCCCATCAGCTACAGATATCCCACCCTTTCAGTGAAGAAAGTTCCACTCTCAAGGGCTGAGGCATGAGCAAATGCTTTCATCCAACTCAGGCACTCAACTGTGTAGAAAGACAAGAACCCCCATATCCTTAGAGTACAAATAATGTAACTCTTTCTACACCCAAACTCCAGCTACACTCCTAAGACAATTTAGTATGCAGCTACAACATAGCTAAAAGCTGACACATCAAGAGCACTCTGTCAAATCAAGACATAATCCCATTTTGTTCTTGCCCCAGTCCAGTGCTAGCAGGTCTTTACTAATTTGCTGACCGTCTCACACAGCAGTCCTTACAAGCATTGTGCTAACTAGGGAAATAGTTACTTGGAAACTTGCAACACGAGAGGTTCCATCTAAATATCAGGGAGAATTTCTTAACTGTGCAAGTGACTGAGCACTAGAACAGGTTGGCCAGAGAGATCTTTGAAAGCCACCTGGACACATTCCTGGGTAACTGCTTGAGCAGGGGGCTTGTACCAGATAACCTCCTGAGGTCCCTTCCAACCTCAACCATTCTGTGACTCTGTGATCTTGTGAATGACAACAATAACCTTAACAGGGCCCAAATTTCACCTTAGCTGTTTTGTTGATGGGATTCTTGTAAAACCTACAGGGCTAACCATTAAGAGGAAGCAGATAACAGTCAAAGTAGCAGAGGATAAAACTTCCAGGAACTGCTTTGATGTCATCTACTTACAGAGAAAAGTCTGAATAGTAAATTAGCCGCTTGGTTTCAGAACTCTGAGATCACCAAAAAAAAAAAAAAAGAAAAGAAAAAAGACATCAGAGATTCAAAATAATATCTATGATGAATGTGACCTATCTGGCATTTCTCAGGTGTTCTATGAAGTTGTCAAAACTGAATAACAAACAGATTATTTGGGTGATTTTTTGAAAGAAATCAACCATTAAGAATGTCAAGCAGGAACTCTTCAGATAAACATAGAAACCTCACACCCCAAACATAACAAGGATTGGATTAATTCTTCCTGGTCCAAGCTAAGAATACTAACTTTTGAAATTTGTTTGCTTAAAGTTCTGAAATACAAATTTAAGCTCAATTTGTAAAACTGTCAATTATCCACAATCTTGTTAAAAAAATCTTTTAATAAAAAAAGATGGAAACATATTCAAGTCTGTATTTTAAAAGCGCAAAAGTTTGAAAATGCTGGCCTAAACATAGCTATATTGAGAGTGGCCCTTATCTCATCTGTTTTGAATCAAAAGAAACTATGAGGATTAGCTTTTGGAATAAGAAAAAAAAAAGTAGAAGACTAAACAGATTTGTCAATTTGTCTTGAAGTGAAAGCAAATTTTAAATTCAATCTAAAGTTTACAACTAGCTTAAACACTCATAAACAGTTTTGCATTTTTTTCCTACTTAAGCTGAACTTTTTTTTTCAAGGTACACTAAATGTAACACAATTTTTGACACCAGCTTTAACAGATGAAAACACTAGGAATGAGGAAAAAATCTTTTGTGTGAGAATCAAGCACTAAACCTTAATACAACTAATGACTCTTGCATTAAACAAAAAAAGGAAGCTAGGGCTGCAATAATGCTGTCTTAAAATTAAAAACTAGAAATAAAATATTTCCTGAACACATAATGAGGTAGGAAAGACATACGTCAACATATGTTCCTTCAACCAAATGGCAATGATCCATCATCATACCCTGAGTTGGTTATTCTTAGAGGTACACTAACGTTCAAAATAAAGAAGGCACTGAAGTTCCTGAGGGTGACAGGAAACCCAGCAGAGTAAGAAATTTTAGACAGTTATTTACAGATATTTTCCTGTGAGAAAAGAATGGTAAGAATGCAGCTTGAACATTGACAAATCCACTAGAATATCAGTCCGCCTGTTATAGTCAGCAGATTTGGAAGGGTATACAGTGGGGCTGGAAATTCAAACTTTAGCTTGTAATCAGAAAAATCCTACTTCAGAAATTTGAGCCAGCAGCTAGAAACATGTAATATAATACAGCCCTCTCCTAAAAAGATACCCAGCTAGAGGGATCTTATACTTGTGTGAAGTCTATGACTACATGGCAAAGGGAAAAAAAAAAAAAGCCAGCAACACTGAAGCCCTTTATTATTCTGCAGAAACCTAATCATAAGTGAATGACATGGACAAGATCTGCATTTCCTTCCTTTTTCTTCTTTGGGAATGGTGCTGCTGATTGTGTGTGCAATTCTACCATTAGGATGTTGACAGAGCAGAAGTTAAAGACGCATGCATGGTAAACAAATGAGAACAAACAAATTTTAAAATAAAATTATTCTGAATGTTTATTCAGTTTGTTTATGAAGCAATTATTCAGAATGTTTAGGCAAGTCTAAATGTTGAACTTACTACTAGTTACTAATGCCAACTAGGAAGGTACATGCAAAGGGGTTCTACACAAGATCCGTTTCATATCCTGCAAATAACCAAGAATTTAATTGTTCAGTTTAAGAATGAAAAGTACAGTAAAGTCCAGAATTAACTTACTTCCTTGGTGCATAGCAAAGACATGCTATTTTATTTTATTCTCTTAGCATACCTATACACCCACCAGGAACATCACTATTCAGTGTTGATTTTCCAGAGTACCAGTGGTTATTCAAGGAACACTGCCAAATACAGCACACTATACAGAAGCTGCAATGAGCTTCTGCCAGGAAGCAGCTCATGTGTAAGTCAGTCTAGGCTTCCTGGGGGAAAAAAAATAAATAAATATATATTTATAAATAATAAAACTGAAGGAACAGATTTGGAAATTACTGGTCAGCCAGAAAAAGCAGACAGGACTTGATAAGACTTGTAAAAGTCCATAAAAAACTGTTAACAGAACAAACCAGGTAAGTGTTCCACATCCCCTGCACAAGCTGGCAATCAGTTTTCAACACTTGTTTTCAGAAGATCAGTACTTGCAGAGTTTAAATGCATTGTTTAAAGTGCATTTAAACAATCACAGCCTCTGTGAAAAGGAACACAAAGTAAAAACACACTTTTGGCATTACTTTCTGTGAATGTCAACCATACCAGATGCAGCTTTCAACCACTGGCATTCAACACCAAGTGGAAGAAGGCTGAGCATTCTCTCCTGAATGGAGCACATCAAAATCATGAGGCCAATAAGACACAGGCAGCTTAAGAAAGCAAATCTCTCCTGACTAGTAAAAGTCAGAAACAGAAAGATCCATCCAAGACGGTCACAAAGTCATTGCATTCCCCTTAACTCAAAATGTGCTGAGTATTACTCATGTACTAGGAGACACCACCTGCAGTCGTCATGAGGATTTCCATTTTGGATGTCTTTGACTTAGAGAATCAAAGGTAAGCATCACAATTATTCACTTCTGCCTTCATATCACCAAACTCTCTGTAGTGCAGTGCATCCTTTTTGAAGCACTAATACACAGAATGTACACATACAGTCCTCGTCACTGGGGAATTCCAAGCTCCGTGTAGTAGAGCAGCACTCGCTTAAGCTTCATGCAGTGAAGCCATACTGCATTCAACAAACACTCATCCTGCTTAAGTCACCCAGCAAGATACTGCTTTTACTCTGAGCTACCAAAGTTATTAAGAATTTCATGAAGCTGTATTTGCCATCATGACTTCCTCTCCTTCACCTCTCCTTGAGCATCTCACACTAGATACTACTACTAGACAGGATGAGACATGAATGTGTACCAGCTTTTCTGGCAAAGAACTCACAGTTAGGGGACATGCATTCATGCCAACACCTGCTAACGTATCTATGGACTTTACAACCAATGACCAGCAGCTGTTAACCAACACAAGTAACTAAACCTATAGACTGAGTGACACCACAATACATTCACTTCATTAACATCTTTTTTCAGAAAGATGTGCAACAGAGGTGATTGTTGTGCTTCTTGCAGACTATCTCTGTGGAACCCCCAAAGGTTCAAATCTCTCCACATACATTGCTCAACTTCTAATTTTTGCCTTCATTAATATATGGGTGTTGGTCTCCTTGTGTCTTCAAAGCAAAAGGCAGGAGTACCTTAGTTATCTGTAGCAGCAGCAAGGAGAGAACTAGCACCTGCAAGCAGAACAGTGGCAAGATACAAAGTAGAAAATTATTTCAGTGATGCTGAGAAGTTTCTGAATAAATGCCTATCTACAGCTGAGAATCAACAATTATCCAGAACTGAAGTTATCACATTAGTGAAGATTGAACAGTCATTCACAGAAAAATTCCTTTTATCCTAATACTAAACAGGATCTCCTCTTTCCAAAGACTTTAGTTACATCGTTTCAAAGTCATTACCTACCCCTTCTCCAATCTGTCCATCATAATGCATTAACCCTAGAGACAGCCAAATGAGATGTTCACATGACTTGATCTACTCAACTGACTAATACAGCTTCCAATGCTTCACTGCAGTATTCCTCTGACTGTGTTGGATTCTGTACAACTCACAGTACTACTCTTCTGTGTTTATAACAGCACTGCTGGCATTGTGCTCACTGTCTTTGTTTTTTCAAGGCACCAAAACATGCTAGGCCCTTGCTTTGTCAGAGAATACTATAACAAGGATACACAGCAAAAATAAATACCACTAAGAATATGCCAGTAGGAGTGTGACAATCAACATTAATAAAATATAGCAGCAGCAAAAAGACAAGTAGGGAAAATGTGAGCCCACTACTGATTAGTGCTGGGGACCTGGAAACAAGTTACACAGAAAAATCCAAGGTATTCAGGGCTTTCTTCACCTTGGTCTTTACTGGTAAAACTCACCTCATGGAATCTCAGGTCCCTGTGACCAGTGAGAAAATACAGAGCAAGTGTGACTTTGGTAAAGGAGGATCCAGAACTATCCAAGAGTTGTGCAAATACCGTTGCTACTTTCTGAGACAAAAAAATAAAAGATGACAAGTCCAGTGAGAAGTAGTTTACTTTAAACTGTCTTAGACTGCACAAAGTAAGGTAATGTTTGCACAACAGAATTCATAATGTGCATCCATTCTTGAAATGAGCCAATAAACAATGGCATGTAACACTGAGCATATATTTGCAATGATCAGGCGTGTGAAGAGCATAGAAGTTCTGCATCACGGATCACATACGTTCCATCACTTTATTTTATACATCCAAGGCCACATCATTTCTTTTGGCACATACATACACACATAATAGTTAGGTGCTTGTTCTAGACTTGTCACCTGTGCTCCCACAGAGAGACAATGAAAGCACTTGCTACAGGATGGGAAATGGGAAGACATGCAGAGGAGCTGAACAAGTAATGAGAAAAATGTAGAACGCAAAGTGCAGAACCATATAAAAGAACAATATGAAGGCAAGTACACCAGGGACAAGGCAGAAAAGAAGACATCAGGCAGAAGGAACTTCACAAAAGCAGTTGATTCAACACACACATTTACACTAACCTAAAATCAGCTGGGGGGAGGGAGAGATGAGTAAGAACATTAAAATGGGCAGGGGCTGAATTCCTGAAAAACATTTTTTTAGGATAAAACATCCAATATCTGATACACCAATGGTAGTTAATGAGTGACATCACACTAAAACTGCCAAATGGAATAAGTATGCTGACATCCAGTGTTAAATCAAATATTGGTAAGGCTAACTACAGTGCAAAGGCATTTGATCAGTAGATCATAGCAACAAAAAAACTTAACAACCTTCTGACAGCTAGTCTGCAAGTCACGCCATTCAACATTTCCGCATGTTGTATGTGCCTCTTACCAAGGAATCCAGCTTTCCAACATTCGAAGGTATACGGATCATTTTGGATACAGATCATCTAACAATAATACATATGCAAGGCACATGACTGTCATTCCCCTTACTACAGAAGGGGCTGTGACATTAATGTAAAATGTGGTATTTGGAGACAGTGATGAAATTCCAACAGCTGCAGCAGACTAGAGGGTGGGAAAAAATATGAGAGAAAAGAGACAGGAGTGGGGATATTGGAGGTCTGGAGCCAAGCTAACAGCTGGATCACAACAGCTCAAGATGAGAGTTTTCTTGGGAACTCCCACACCATTTTCATACCTATTATATTTTACCAGCTATAGGAAAGAAAGTAGTAGTGCGTAAATGACCTACACTTGTTCTCATCAACCCTGTCAGGTCATCATGCATCACATCATGAATCTCCTTCATATAAACACTTAAACACACTGATGATGAACAGTACAGAAAATTTCTTCACAGAAAAAATAAATGCAAAAATGACCAGAAACAAAGCCAAGCATCAATCACTACCACGTCCTACACAAAGAAGTTCTGTAGCCACCCAGTATTTGAAAATTCTTGAATAAGAGAATAAGAGTCATACAAAAACAGAAATGATAAAAAAAAAAAGTCATAAGTTCTTTAGGGGAATAATTGGTACCAAAGGTTGAGGTCTACTTATTCACATTCCTGTAGATGGTGACTGTGACTCTGACACACAGAGCACAGAAAGACAAGGACAGGTGGGGGAACACCAGTAACACATTGAAAAGTTACTCCCAGGGCCATGAAAGGAGATCAATCAGCCCCTCAAAGGCTTTTATCTACATGCATGTACACGCATGCAAACGTATGCACAGAGCACAACAGCAGGCAGGGGTACCCCATCAATCGTCAGAAAGCGGAGTCTCCCTCTCCCTATCCCAGGCTGTCCCACCAATACCATTGCCCAGGTGTGACACCCATCAGATGAGTCAACTGAAGAGGCTCTCAGGGTCACCTTACAGAAGTTACTGCCAAGGAGTATGCGACACGTTGTGGGATGCAAAGGAATAGCATACAGAAAGCAGCGAAAAGAAGCCCAAATACATGGACTGCACAGCATGTACTATTATGGGTTCAGAAAATTCCTACAGTTCTGACACGGACATTACAAAATCATAGGCAAGTGGCAAGTTTCTATTTTTCCTGCCTTGTCAAAACAAAAGCCACAAAACAGCTCTTACTTTGACAAGGAGACAATTCAAATGCCCACATCAGCTGCAAATTCCAAAGTGTTTCTAGCATGCCAAGTTGACAATGTATTTAAGTACAAACAGAGGAAGCCACTATCTATTGGCAGGAAATTAGGAAAGGTTAGAAGATGAAAGAATTAACTGCATGGCTATTACTATAAAGTCAAGTGTGTAACACTAGGTAGTGCCAAGGAATGAGTGCAATTCCTTACATACACCAGTACATATGTCCAGGGTTATTTCCTTTACGATTGTACTGCATGTTTTGGAATTGCAGATATTTTGTTAAATGCCAGTGTATACTTGTGAAACCGGGAGGGGAGGGGGGGTGTCTGAGAAGACATTTTCTGGTCTATAGGCCTGTGAAAAATAAGTTTGAAAAAGTTTAATGGCAAATAACACAAACACAAAACAGCTTTAAAATAAAATGAGTGTCACAGAGATGGGACAAAGCCTTAATATGCCCCTTTCCCCCTTATGTCCCATCTCTAGTTCCCTCACTTCAAACTAACACCAGTCTTGCTTCCATCATACTGTTGGTGCACCTGAATTTCTAGTGCATAAGAATGAACCAAAGTAAACAATATATACAAACGAAACAAACACATTTAAAAACATTCTTCACATGGTACAAGAGAAAAAAAATATATATTCGTTTGTTCTTTCTCTCCATCCCTTATTTGCACGTTATGTTTATGACATGAGCTTTACACTGGATCAAGAAAGAGCAAAGAAAGCAAGCTTAAAGAAGGCCATCCTTAAACACATTACATTTATTTATTGAATTGATTCTTCTTATACATGCTTTTAGACTAAGAAAAAAATGCACCTACTGGAGTAGCAGTGTAGTCAAACCACACTAGCAGCCACACTTCTTTGTTCTGAAAGGACCATTATTTGAGTAAAGCATACGTGTTTTTTATTGTTTGTTTTTATCATTTTTTTTAATTATATTTTCAGACTATGCTCTCTTGTCATGTACATTTTAACGCTACATGAACAGACACAACATCCCTTTGTGTTGCTATACATCTCAGACACTTGCATGGTCCTGATCAAACAATGAGTTGGAGGAAAAAAGAGCTGAGCTTAACTCACTAGAATGAGTTCAGTGAGACATGAAGATGCACAGTGTGATCTTGTTTTCCCAGTCTAAGAATCTCAAAATAAGGTTTTCAATGAGACATTGGCTCACACAATACAGTTTTGTTCAGTGCTTGTTTGGTTGTGTTTTTTCTGGTGGTGGTGGTGGTGGTGTGGTTTTTTTTTGGTGGGACAGTTTTTGTTTTCTTTTTAATGCAAACTGTACATCAAAATGCTTTATGTCATTAGATAAAAGAAGACAACAGCAAGAGGCATGAGGGAATGGCTGAGCCAGGATATGAGAGGGGAATTCACTCAGATAGACAGATACAGAGAAGTAATTGAGGATTTCTGCAGTGCAGAAGCTGCAGCTGTTGCACTGACAGTTATTAGACTGGGCTGAGGACCTAAGGAAGGCAAATTACAGAATCATTAAGGTTGGAAAAGACCTCCAAGATCATCTGGTCCAACCATACCCCTACCACAAATATTATCCACCAAACCAGGCCCCTAAGCACCAGGTCCAACCTTTCCTTAAACACCCCCAGGGACGGTAATTCCACCACCTCCCTGGGCAACCCGTTCCAATGCCTGACTACTCTTTCTGAGAAGAAATGTCTCCTAATTTCCAACCTGAACCTCCCCTGGTGCAACTTGAGGTCATTTCCTCCAGTCCTATCCACTAGTCCAGTCCCTATGGAATGGACTATCGACTTGAGGCCATTCCCTCTAGTCCTAGTCCACTCGCCAAGGTGATCAGCTCCGGGGTAGATGCGTTCTGCAGTGAAGCGGGGGATAGCAGCATGCAGAGGGTTTCCTGCATCAAAGCCACTTGAGACAGCCGACGAAGCCGCTGGGACCCGGCAGCCTTCATGAGGGCGGCTGATGAGGCATGGGCAGAGCCAGAAGCCCCTCCTGTGCCATAAAAAGGCAGCCCCTGGGGAGCACGAGCGACCAAAAGTACAGTGGACAGAACAGGCAAACAGGGTGTGGAACATCAGTCAGGGTGTGGCACAGCAGTTTGCGCAGGCAAGGCAAGCAGGGAGAGCACTGAAGGTTGGCCAACTCATCCTGGGAGCGATGATGACCACACAGCAGAAAGCTGTGGCCTCATGGAGTTCGGCACCCAACACAGCTGATGCAGCCACCCAGACAGAGTTCCGGCAGAAACATGCTGCCACTGAGGTGTCAGGTTGACAGATGTGCCCTACTCTTAAACCAGTACAGGATGGCAGTAGCAAGCACAGCTGTGAGAGGTGTGTCCAGGTTGAAGAACTGCGTCACCAGGAGTCACCATCCCTGGAGGTCTTTAAAAGACGTTTAGATGTAGAGCTTAGCGATATGGTTTAGTGGAGTACTTAGTGTTAGGTCGGAGGTTGGACTCGATGATCTTGAGGTCTCTTCCAACCTAGAAATCTGTGTCTGTGTCTGTGTGTCAGGTAGCAGAGCTTCAGGAGGAGGTGGGCAGGCTGAGGAGCATCAGGGAATCAGAGAAGGAGATTGGCTGGTGGAGTAGAGCTCTGCCATCCCTAAGACAGGCTCCTCAGCCGGCCACGGCCACTACACAAGAAACGAAGGTTCCCCTACCCCCTCGAAAGGAGGCAGAGGGAGGGGATCTAAGAGACAGTGGGGAGTAGAAGCAGGTTTCCATTCGGCGCAGCAGGCGAACCCCCTACTGCCTACATCACCTTCCCAGGTGCTCCTACACAACAGGTATGAGGCTCTGGAACTGGATGGGCAAGCCAATGACGATGTAGACAAAGGTCCATCCACATTGGGGGAGTTGCCCAGGGCAAGTCAACCTATGCCCCACATCACAACAACCCCCACCAAGAAAAAAAGAAGGGTTATAGTCATAGGGGACTCCCTTCTGAAGTGAACGGAGGGCCTGATTTGCCATCCAGACCCAACCCATAGGGAAGTCTTCTGTCTCCCTGGGGCATAGGTAAGAGATGTCACTCAGAGAGTCACTCATCTGGTACTCCCCCCTCTGATTATTACCCTTTATTGGTTTTTCAAGTTGGCAGTGATGAGGTGGCAGAGAAGCCCCAGAGCAATCAAAAGGGACTTTAGGGCTTTGGGGTGATTGGTTGAAGGATCAGGTGCTCAGGTAGTGTTTTCCTCCATCCTTCCAGTAGTGGGGATTAATATTGAAAGGAACAGGCGAACCCAGCTGATCAATATGTGGCTCCGAGGCTGGTGCCACCGACACAGTTTCAGGTTTCTTGATCATGGGCAGGTCTACATGACACCGAACCTACTAACTCCTGAGGGGGAGCACCTTTCTACGAGGGGGAAAAGGATTTTTGCCCAGGAATTAGCAGGGCTAATCGACAAGGCTTTAAACTAGATTTCAAGGGGGAAAGGGACAAAACCAGGCCCACCAGTGATAAGCTATGGGACTGCATGCCAATTATTGAGGAACTGCATGCTGGTGAGGCCCTTCAGTCCGCCCCATGAGGGGCTGAGTTGAATGAAAGGCATCTGAAGTGTTTCTATACATACACACACAGCATGAGAAATAAGCCTTTCAGCTCCCTGTAATGCTTGTATACTAATGCACATAGTATGGGAAACAAACAGGAAGAACTGGAGACCTGCATGCAATCACAAAGCTATGATCGCACTGATTCAGTGGGGGATGTGGATACCATCAGGGATGCTGACAATAAGGTACAGGATGACACGTCGTCCCGTTCACACCAGCTGAACACCAGAGCCAGCAAAGGATGCCCAGAGCCTAGAGAGGGAGCAGAGCTTAACAGGAGAGCTACCGTAGGCCCACATGGATGAGTTATAGTTGCCCATCCAGAAAGGCAGACACAATGGGAGCCCACCTCCAATGCCTCTATGTAAACGCACACAGCATGGGGAATAAACAAGGGGAACTGGAGATGTGCATGCAGTTGCAGGGTTATGATCTCATTGCAATTACTGAGACATGGTGGAACAGCTCTTGTAGTCCCAAAGCTGGGAAAAAAACAAGGAAACCTTGAAGAAAATAGGGAGGTCTGTAACTAGTGTAGTTTTTCTATAGCTTGTGTAGTCTTTTAGCTAAGAAAATAAGGAAAGAGAGAGGCAGGTAGCGTTGAGCTAGCAGAAGCAAGGAAGACAAGGGATAAAAGGTAAAAAAACAAGAAGGAGAAAAACAGCTCCAGACTGACCTATAGTAACCTTCTGCTCATTAAGGGTCATTAACATATTAAAAATCACACCCATCAAAATGATAACATATGCTAATGTGGGATTTGGTCCCGTCGTGCTGTGGCGCTCCCCCCCCCGCTGTTCCTCTGTCATGTGTAAACTCAGTAGAGATAAATTAGGTGAGCTGTAACAGCCAATCAGAAGTAGCCAAAGAGATAGTTTTCACAAGTTTGATGTGTATAAATGACAGTGATTCGAGTCAGAGATGTGATTGCTTTGTGAAAGCACCTGATTCTGCAGAGTTATATAATTAAATATTTTATTAAAAGACCCTCATGTGGATTCCGACTCTGTGTGCTTATTGGTGTGGCTCATCATGCATGAACCTACAGACAACACTCTCATGACTGGAATGTGGCCATGGACAGCTTTGTGCTTCTTAGGAAGGACACACCAGGAAGGCGAGGTGGTTGAGTTCTTATGGGGGACTTTAACCACCCTGATATTTGCTGGGAAGACAACATAGCTCAGAACAAACAGTCCAGGAGCTTACTGCAGAACACTGCAGGTAACTTCTTGACGCAGGTGGTAGGTAAGCCAACAAGGAGAGGGGTCCAGCAGCGGCTGGTACTAACAAAGAGATGGTCTAGTGAAGGTTGAGGGCTGCAGTGATCACGAGATGTTGGAGTTCAAGATCCTGCAAGGAGGAAGCAGGGCAAAAAGTAGGACTGCAACCCTGGATTTCAAGAGAGCTAACTTTGACCTCTTCAGGAACCTAATTGGAGGAATCCCCTGGGCCAGGGCCCTAGAGAGTAAGGGGGCCCTGGAGAGTTGGCTAATATTCAAGCACCACTTCGTCCAAGCTCAGGATCGGTGCATCCCTATGAGAAAGAAGTCAAGCAAGGGGGGCAGGAGACCTGTGTGGATAGGCAAGGAGCTCTTGGAAAACCTTAAACAGAAGAAGAAAGCATACATGATGTGGAAGAAAGGATAGACCACTTGGGTAGAATACAGGAACTATAGGAATATAGGAACATGAGAGGAACCTCATGAGGTTCAACAAGGGCAAGTGCAGGGTCCTGCACCTGGGGAGGTACAACCCCAGGCAACAGTACAGGTTGGGGGCTGACCTGCTGGAGAGCAGCTCTGCGGAGAGGGACCTGGAGGTCATGGTGGACAACAAGTTAACTGTGAGCCAGCAGTGTGCCCTTGTGGCCAAGAAGGCCAATGAGATCCTAGCCTGTATCAAGAGGACTGTGGACAGCATGTTGAGAGAGGTGGCCCTCTCCCTCTACTCAACACTGGTGAGGCCACACCTGGAATGCTGTGTCCAGTTCTGGGCTCCCCAGTACAAGAGGGATGTAGAACACCTAGAGAGGGTCCAGCGTAGAGCCACAAAGATGATTAAGGGACTGGAGCATCTGTCCTATGAGGAAAGACTAAGCGAACTGGGCCTGATTAGCCTAGAGAAGAGGAGATTGAGAGGGGATCTTATCAACCTCTACAAGTACCTGAGGGGACAATGTAAAGTCGATGGGGCCAAACTCTTCTCAGTGGTGGCATGATAGGACAAGGGGTAATGGGTATAAATTGAACAACAGGAGCTTTCATCTCCATATGAGAAAGAACCTCTTTACAGTTTGGGTGACAGAGCACTGGAACAGGCTGCCCAGAGAGGTTGTGGAGTCTCCTTCTTTGGAGATATTCAAAACCCACCTGGATGTGATCCTGTGTAACATGCTCTAGGTGACCCTGCTTGAGTAGGGGGGTTGGAGTAGATGATCTCTGGAGGTTCCTTCCAACCTCAACCATTCTGGGATTCTGTGATTCTATCGCTAGTTATCTGCAAGAAGAGGCTGACCCCCAGCTCCCCACAGCTTCCTTTCAGGTAGTTGTAGAGAGCAATGAGATCTCCCCTGAGCCTCCTCTTCTCCAGACTAAACAAACCCAGTTCCCTCAGCCACTCCTCATAAGACTTGTGGTCCACACCCTTCGCCACCTTCAGAGCCCTTCTCTGGGCACACTCTAGGGCCTCAATGTCCTTGTACTGACGGGTCCAAAACTGAACAAAGTACTCAAGGTGTGACCTCATCAGAGCTGAGTACAGGGGGATGATCACCTCCCTGGTCCTGCTGGCTACACTATTCCTGATACAAGCCAGGATGTCATTGGCCTTCTTGGCCTCCTGGGCACACTGCCAGCTCATGTTCAGACGAGCATCGACCAGCACCCCCAGAACCTTTTCCTCTGCCCAGCTTTCCAGCCACTCTGCCCCAAGCCTGTAGCACTGCATGGGGTTGTTGTGACCAAAGTGCAGGACCCGGCCTGTAGCCACGTTGAACCTCATCCCATTGGCCTCTGCCCATCGATCCAACCTGTCCAGGTCCCTCTGCAGGGCCTTCCTACCCTCTGGCAGATCAACACTTCCCCTCAACTTGGTGTTGTCTGATAGAACAGAGAAAGAACACAAGGCAAAGAAAAACAGAGTTCTTTCTGAATTAGCAGGTTATTACAAGTTTTAGAAGTGGGGGAAATAAAACAGAGTAATTCTCACAAGAATTCTCACAAGTCAGCATCTTTTTTTTGTAGGAACAGAAGCTTGATCAAAATTTGTTAAACAAATAGTAGTAATGATGTAATTATATGAAACAAAAGCAAAATATGTTGAAGTTACTCTTTTACTTCTTTGTCTTGTATGGACATCCTTTATCCGCATACATGCTACATCAAATTATAGTAGAAAATACCATCCATACTTATTGGCTGCATGAGAGAGAATTTCAGTTTGTCAAGTTCATTATAAGCAGCATTGCGTTGGGCAGATGGAAATACTGAAGCAGAAACTGATAAAACTACTGGACCAACATCAAGAAGTAGGTCAAAGAATCAGGAATAGAATTTCCCATTCCATTGGTTACATCCTTTTGCACTGGGTCACAGATGCTTTATATAGCCAAGACACTCCTCATCAGCCCAGACTCCTATTAAAATGCTCTTTGAAGACTGCTGACCATTATTCTTCCTGTTTCTTCACTCCCAGTTCCTGGAGTGTTCTGATGTAAGAGGTGCTTTTAAGACACCAAAGTGAGAGTCAGTTGACCACCATTTGGAAGGCAATCAGAAACATGTTCTAGCACATGAATATGAATCAAAATCAGAACATGAATCCCACTCCTGTTCTGCAGCGGGATAGGAATGCGCAGCTGTTACTAAATCTCATTTCAAAGAGGCATCAGAAACTTGACCTTCATGACCACCACAAGCACATATTGAAATCCTCACTGGCAATTGGCCAGGTTCTTGGTGGTTAGGGCCACTGTGCATAAAATGTATCAGATAGCATACTGCCTTTTGTCATTTCTGGGAATTGGGTTAAATATGAGGACTGCAATACTTTCTCTCGACCCCACTGCCTTCCTACCTGAAATGGAGATGCAGCATTACTCTGTGGTCTTATGGAGCTGTTGCAAACAGATAAAACATCCCAGGATGCACTGCTTTGCTCTGATTCTAGTAACATTGAGTTATGGAATATGTGATGACACTCAACAGCAGACAAATAAATGCAGTACAGCACATTCAATAAAAGCAAATATCCATCAACAATAATTCCTTGTCTTTCAAATATTTAGTACTTATGTGTTAGAAAAGTTCTTGGTGGAAGCAGCAATAGCCTAGGCCTTGCACATACTTTATTACTAAAAAACAAAACAAACAAACAAACAACAAAAAAAAAAGGAAGCCACGCAGTAGGTAGAGAATAGTGAATAAGCTTTTATGTAAAAGCTGTACCTTCAAATGAAGGCACATAGTTTAATGGCTCAAGCAAAAAAGCACGGCATATTGCCTGATGGAGATTTGCAGGTTCTCCTCTCAGCTGTCACATAGTTGGCTATGCAAGGTCACTTAGTGCTACCAATGCTTCAGGATACTATATGTGGAAAGGGAATAGTAATAAACATCCATCTTTATAACACACTTTGGGATCTTCAGTTCATTAAAGCTTCTATCCTTCAGCTGTCTAGGGCTTACATGGAAGAGTAAGCAAAGAGTTGAAAATGGGGAGGAAAAAAAATGAGGGTTTAAGCTCATTATCCTTCTCAGCTGTTTGACCACCATATTTTCATTGCCTTTATTCTTTTTAGTTCAAGAACGTTTTGGCAATTCTATATTCCAGCTGTAGCTTTAGCTGAAGCTAAAGCAACATCTTTGTTGCTGACAAACAGTTGGAAATTTTGAGCCAATGAAAACAGAGATGTACAAGTTCACTATATGTTGGAGAACCAGTCGCATAGTGATTATGAAAATTGGAGCCTTTTGTCCAGAGGACAGGATTTGCAGAAGCAAGAGAAACAGTGTAGTTTAAAATTAATATGCTTTAACAGCATCCCCAGTTGATTGCTGGAGAGTGTTTATTTTCACTTTCTCCACTTTTATATATCCTGCAGCTACTCTTTTGTGTTACTTCATCTCCATTGAGCCTGAGTCCCGTTCTGGTTTCAGTTCAAAAGAAAACTCATTTATAAAGCCTATCTTGAACCCCTTGGTATCAATATTTTTTGTGGTGTTTTTTTTTTTTTTTCACACAGCTCTGTGTATTTTAACACAGGATCAAGATGCTGTGTGGGCTGTAGCTGATACGTGCCAAAGGGACTTAACCAAGCCACATCCCATAACAGTCTGAACAGCTACAATCTCTGTTATCACCTCAAGGATACCTCAAGGATCACCACTTCTGTATTCTGCATAGCAGATCCAGCCTACTGCATGTGAACAGTCTTCAAGCCACACAGCCTTTGCCAATACCCTTTAACAATGCTTACAGAAACAAGGAAATGAAAGAAGCTTGAAGCAAGGCTTAGAGCTCTAAGAACCACAACTGACTGAATGGGCAGAGTACAACACTGACCACAACTACTTCAGCAAGTACTGCCACCAGAAGGCCAGTGAAGGCTAGGGGTCATTTCTCTATGCTTCAATTTCACTAGTATAGCTGTGCTATATAGTATATAGCTATATAGTATAGCTGTGCTCATTCACCTCAATTCCATCCTTAAATTTGCTTAGACTGGACATTTATATTGTATCATTACATCAGCAAAATTCTACTTGTCACTGTATCATCTTTCCATTTAAAGAACTGATTTAAACTGCAACTCCAGCAGGAAGCTTACTGCTGTACATCTATGTTACCATAAAAGCTGGTCAAAGAAACTCTCTTTGTGCCAGATGCACAGGTGATTATTCCATCTAGTGTGCATGCTGAATTGTCCAGGCTACAGGGGTTATATACAATCAAAACACATATATTCATTCGATTTCAAGAAAAAAAAAAATTAAAAAAAAACAACATATCCACATTGTTTCCTGGAACTCGTTAAAATAAGTATGCGCATTTGTTTCTACTGGTTGTCTTTCCTGTTCTTCCTATGCTTGTCAAGTTCCTCAATAGGTCGATAGTCAATTTAGGCATGCATACAAAGCTAAGCTAAGTCATTTACATGTCTAAGGACATATGCATACCATGAGTTCCTCACCTTATCTTTTCAGACACATCCTCCAGGCCTGGGTCATCATTTACACATACAAAGTTTATAAACTTCCTTCCATCCAACTAAACATAGTAAAGATTTGGTCTATCTGTTCATAAAACATTTCAGATTTGGCTCTATTGTTGTATCACAAAATATGCTCTTACAGACTTTCATTTCAACAAATACAACTTTGCTGTTAAAAAAAAAAAAAAAAAAAAAAAAAAAAAAACACTTTTATTCATGTGGACATTCTAACCATCTCACCTGACCACTTAAGTAACTGAGAGCACAGGCTTTCTCCTAGTAGTTCCTCCCTGACAATCATAGAATAGTTTGGGTGGGAAAGGACCTTTAAAGATCATCTAGTCCAACCACTCTGTCATGGGCACTGACACCTTCTGTAAGACCAGGCTGCTCCAAGCCCCATCCAGGACAACTTTGAACACTTCCAATGATGAGACATCTGCTACTTCTCTGGGCAACCTCTTCCAGCATCTACCCACCCTCATACTAAATAATTCCTTCCTTATATCTAACCTAAATCTACCTTCTTTGAGTTTAAAACCACTGCCCCATCTCCTGTCACTACACACCCTGATAAAGAGTCTCTCACCATCTTTCTTATAGGCCTACTTCATGTATTAGAAGGCCACAATAAGGTCTCCCCAGAGCCTTCTCTTCTCCAGGATACAATAAAAACACAACTCTTTCAACCTTTCTTCATAGGAGAGGTGCTCTAGCCCACTGATCATTTTCACGGCCCTCCTCTGGACCTGCTCTAACAGGCCAATGACTTTCTCATACTGGGGACCCCAGAACTGGATGCAGTACTCCTGGTGGGGTCTCATGAGAATACTGAGGGAGAATCACCTCCCTCAAACTGCTGGTTACATTTCTTTTGAGGTAGTCAAGGATGCAATTGACTTCCTGGGCTGCAGGCGCATGTTGCTGGCTCATGTCCAATTTTACATCCACCAGTAGTCCCAAGTCCTTCTCTGCAGGGCTGCTCTTCATTACCTCATCACCCAGTCTGCATTGACATTGGCCATTGTCTCAACCCAGGTGCTAGACCTTGTACTTGGCCTTGCTGAACTTGCTAAGGTTCACATAGGACCACTCCTCAAGCCTGCCAAGGTCCTTCTGGATGGCATCCCTTCCCTTTGAAGTTTCAACTTCACCATTGAGCTTGGTGTCATCCACAAATTTGCTAAATCAATCCCACTCCCTGTGTCACTGATGAAGATATTTAATAGTATTGCTCCCAGTACAGATCCTTGAAGGACATTGCTCGCTACTGGTTTCCACTTGGACACTAACTGTCCACTTGAGCCATTAACTGCAACTGTTTGGACACAGGTATCCAGCCAATTCTTTAGCCATCTAACAGCCAGCCCATCCACCAAACTCATAGCCCTCCGATTTAGCAAGAATGTTATGAGGGACTGTATCAAAGGCCTTACAGAAGTCCAGGTATATTATATCAGTAGCTCTTCCCTTGTCCACTATTGTAATCGCTCCATCGTGGAAGGCAACTAGATGAGTCAGGCATGATATAGCTTCCAGGAGGATCTGTTCCATGATCTTACCAGGCACTGAGGTGTGGCTGACTAGTCAGTAGTTCTGTGGGTCCTCCTTATTTCTCTTTTTAAAAGTCGGTACAATATTCCCTTTTCTCCAGTCAAATAAATCATACACTACACATCCCAATAATCACAAAACTGTTTACACAACTGTTGGTTTATACATAAAAACATGATGTCACCTTTCAACACAAAATATAGCTTACATACCCTGTTAAAAAAGAGAGGTGCCACCACCAACCCTGTTTTGTTTCTTTAAAAAACATGTAATTAAAGTGCATTATCAAAGTGCAATCACCTACCTCTTGAAATATCTTCAAATGCTTCTACACTCAAAGCTTCTAACACCATCTATTTAGAAACCATTGAAAACAACTTTCTGTATTAAAAAATAAATTTTCTTCTTCTCATTCAAAACATTTCCCACCATTTCCTTCTGGTTTTATAACCTGAAACTAAAAATATCCCAGATATTTCTAGAAGTCAAATGTCTTTCCTACAAATAAGACATGCAGATCAGATTTTAAGCAAACGAGAACATAAAAGTGGCCTTATACAGAAAGAAGCAGCAATAGGATTTTTTTTTTAGGATCAGAACCTCATAGTGCAGAAGTGGTAATCCAGTGTTCTGTGTCACCAAGAAGCAAGTAATATAGGAGTGGTTTAGATACCAACATTGTTACTGTCAATTCCCACAGTGTTAGATCAGGAAGTATACTAAGCAACCACAACTGAGTTCATCTGTAAGAAATTCAAGCACTGTATGACTCGTCAAAAAGAAGTCTTCCTGCAAACAGATTTCTTTTTGTTAGTGTTGTGCTTTTGCTTTTGTTTTTACTGTGTGTTACAATCATTGTATCTGACCCACTGTAAAAAAAATATTATGACAGGGTTGGTTGTGGGAAGCAGTAACTAACTACAAGTCAAAGCTGCTTGAAAATAAAATGACTGTAGTTCTGCTTCAGTATTAGAGAATGACTTTACTGTAAAACAAATAAACCTATTGTGCATTGCTCTCTTCTCACCCAAAAGTCTTCTATAAAAATGAAATGTAATATTATGCCACTTCACAATGTATCAGGTTTTCCCGTCTGTAAAAGGACAACTAAAGGCTGTACTAGATGCTTCTTTACCAGAAAGCTGTAAGAAACTGGAGCAAGACAGGAGGCTTTTGTTATTCATAATGCTTCCATGTTTGTTCTCAGGCATTTAACACTCCTAGGGAGGAAGACACCATTATGCTAGTTCCTCACAGACTTAACCAATGTACAAGACAAATTTAATCTGTTCTGATTACCAGTCGAACCAATGGAGCGGTGCTATTACAGGTGACGGTCCAATGCATTCTATACAGAAAGAGGAACAGAGGTAAACAAGCAGTACCTTTTTGCTGCTGCAAAACTCTTCCAGCAAGAGCTGTTTCTCAACTGCTGATCTGCCAGAGATAGTGGGATTATGGAGGAAAATCTACATATTCCGCTTTTATGTCTCCCTCATACACAACCACACCACACTGTGCTATGTAGTAGAAAATGCCTATCGCTCAGCTTCTCCCTACACCACACAGACAGACTGAACTGGAGCGCAGAAGATATCCAGTATCTACCTCGTAATGAATCGAGAAGAGATGTGAGGTGGATAAGAACGAACTCACGGCCACCTTAAGACTTTTCATCAGCTTGACATGTTTCATTCCTTCTGGCTGTTCTGGTCTAGTCTGCTTTCTGCCATGTGACATAAAGGTCTTCTGTGAGCAGAGCTCAAACAAGATCAAAATAAAAGCCCATAGTGTAAGCAATGAATGATAACACAGTTTTCTATGTCAAAAACATCAAAACTTTATTATTTGAAAAGCGCCATTTCCTTTAAATTCTTGCATACTAGAGGAAGCTATAATGGAATATCAAAATCTAAAACTTCTGTAAGAACTATTCTCCTGATAGCACAACAGAACTGCTGCCAGGACATTGCATAACCCAGCAAAAAATGAGGCAAGCTACTAAAAGAAAGAAGTTTTCTAGTCGCTCATGTTATAAATAGAAAAGATGAGCAAGGGGAAAACATTGAACCAAACCTTATTTATCTATCAGGGTCTCTAAATACGAAACTTTAATATTAAAATAGAGTGTGCCTACTACAAAGGGATTTATTTTACAAGAGCCATATTCAAAGAGGGATGGCCTAATAAGCAGTCAAGCTCAAATGCACTCTGCTTGAAAATGTCATCAGAACGTTTCTCTAGGTCTATTCCTCACTTACAGCCAGTTTCATCTATTAAGGATAGATAAAAATAACAATGAAAGTTTATCTCTCCTTTTTATCCCATGGAGACAATGCAGTTCAGACAGAGAAAGTAGAAGTTTACCATTGACTGTAAGCAAAAAATCACTTAATAAATTTCTGCTGGTTTCATTTCCGTCCAAATAGAAACAATGAGATCACACAGTGACAATTCAGGCCATAGTCACAACCCAACACTTAAGTATCACTTGAAGAAAATTTGGACCTCAGCAATGTCTCTTGTAATGAGTATAAATAAAGCCTACTACAATCAATCAACTTGCAAGGATGGCAGTTAGGAACAAAATAGGACAAAAGTCCTATCGCTTTACTCATTTTTAATTGGTTGCTTTTTTTTATCCAGAACTAGTAAGAGAATAAAAAAAAGTGCTCTAATACTGCTTTTTTTTTTTTTCCTAAAAGCCAAGCAGCCCTGTACTTCATAGAACCACATATGAAAAAAATTAAGCCAGAATCAGCCATTTTAAAAATCTGTCTATCAATCAGCACAGACTGGTGAGAATGATTATGTTATGTCCAAAGCTGCCAAGGAAGTGTCAGAGGATGCACATGTGTGAAGGCATGAGCAAGTACGTGACTCTGTATCTGTGAAACTTGACTATGCAAAAATCCACATATAATTTTTTACTCATCTCTAGAGAGCATGGGACATTTTGATACATCTTTTTTTTGCATCTCGTTTGGTTCACTAAAAGATAAGAGTATTAAAATGCCTAAAAAAATAAACACACTGGGCATTTCAATTGCAAACTCTCTTAGGATATGCAATACACAGAGTTGCCAACTTTCTGGAAGCTTCACATGTGATAACTCCAGTGAGAATGAGCAAGTTACCTATTTTGCCTTCATGTTCTCCTCTATGCAATTAAAACTGGCACGGGAAGAATAAGAGCTTGAATCCATGCATTTGAAATACAATGAGAAGGAGGGAGAGAGGGCTTATGGGAGCCACAACCAAGCAAAAGTGTTCAAACTCACAGCAAAACCACAAAATGGTCACAGCGAACTGCTGGGTGCTATCTATAAGAACTGCAGACACACCCAAAGAAGCCTGAGACAGGAAGGCATATTGCAAGAGACTGAAGAAGACGTCTGCATCCATCCTGCCACGATTTACAAAGAGAAAGAGTGACTCACTCTGCTCTCCCATTAACCTTAATTCTGACTAGCAGCTGCTGCCACCATCACCACCACCCCTGACCCATGGTTCTCTGTTGCACTAATGCCTAGAGGGACCGCAAGGAGGCAGAGGCGGCCTGACTGACTAAAACCAGGTGGCACAGTAGGCCATTGCTCTACCGGCTGATGATGCAGATTCTGCACTGCTAAGCTTATGAGCGTGCAGCATAGTGTCTACACAGCTGCACAACAGAGCCACTAGCTGAAAGATACTGAATAACACTACAGAGGGGGAAAAGTTGCGTAAGTCTCTCTCCTGGGTCTCTAACTGGGCCTAACCAAATGAAAGAACAGTAGATTGTCACTTCAGTCAAAATCTTGGCTCCAATGAAAAAAAGTTCAGAACATGTAGCCATTCCTCCTCTTCTCTATGTCACTTAGCCTCTTCAGTTCCCATGGGAGTGGCTTTTTACTTCAACCTTACTCTGACGTAAATTACCTTCCTGTTCAACAACAGTAAACATATCTCCTTGCTACAATGACTTATTGTCACATCTCTTAGAAGTCTTAATGAATTACACCTGAATGATGTCCAGCAACTACCTAGGTGCATGGTAAACCTTTTTATTAGGATTCACTTACTTGTATTTCAGAAACTTATTATTTTACATCAGCCTCACCATTTGAGTGTGTACTGACAGGTATTCCCTGCAATATAAAAAGGAAATTATAGCAGAAAACAACCAAGGACACAAAACCTGCATCAATTTAAAGATATCACAGCAAAAAGAAATACAGACATTCCATCCTCAATGATTACAGTCCAAACCAATCTAAAACCCTGCAAAACTGCAATCTATAGTTTTTCATCAGTCTCAGCATCCCTAGCAAAACCATGCAGTCTGCTGTCTGAAACCAGGCTTAGTTTTTTTTGTTGTTTTTGCTTTGTTGTTGTTTGTTTTTAATAATACAATTTATTTTTCTTTTGCTGCTTGTGTCTATATCTTAGGTATTTTCTGGAAACTAAAGAGAAGCTTTTGATAAAAATAGAGAAAGCCAGTATTTCCTTATAACTATACAATTCCAGAAGCTTAGCTGGAAAGAGAAAACACTATGCCCTGATTGTCACTAAAAATTTGCTAGGGTACAGTACGTCCCTAAAACAGGCATGGGTTACTTTCCAGAATACATTATTTGTAGAGATGGAAATAAATCATCTGACATCAATATAAGAAAAAAGGAGATCATTTTCTTAAACTAATCATAAGAGACAGAGTTCCTTACCTTAAGTCTTATTGATAGTATTTTGTTGTTGTTGCAAATACCATTCAAAGTTCAAGTGTAAATAAATATTCACTCATTCAAATATTGTTCAGCATTTCAGTAAGTCTAATGGATTCAAAAGAAGAAGAGACGAGGTAAAAGCTGAACATATACATGAGTAACCAACTCACTTGTAAATTATAACAGGTTTTTACTTGACAGTCAGAACAGATGAGTATCACACCTCTGACAATACACCATTGAAGCAACTTGGAAAGAGTACCATGTTTTTCACCACACATTCATAATATGAATATGTAATGTTTCCAATATTAAGTTTAAGACAAGAAGAGATCTTGCGGCAATTCTCATGCAAACTTTGAAAATAATCAAGTTTAACTTGGATTTTAATAATTCAGGTTTATCTGGAACTTTCTTCTCTAAAAGCCTTCTTTTCTTCTTTTCAGAACTTTCTTTTCTAAAGCCTTCATATTGGATTATGTTTTCTGATTGCTGAAAGGATAAAATAATATCTGGAAGTACGAGTTGCCATTTTGAAGCTCAACTGGGAAAAAATAACCTTGAAGCAATGCACAGAATAGGGAAAGATCAACTCAAGTGTTTTAGAATTAAATTTAGAATTACATACAAAAAAAAAAAAAAAAAAGAATCAGAAGTGCTTTTGCCTGCTTGAGGAAAAAATTAACAGTAGAGACCTTTAATACATTCCAATCTCTGACATCTCTCCTTGTTTCTTAAACAAGAGTGTTCAAACATCCATGTAATCATACAGGAAACACAAGCAGTACGTTTTCATAGCTACTAAAATGAAAAACTATTCTCCCTCCTTAACTGCTAAACAGACTGCATGATAGTGCTATAAAAACATACATAAGTGCTGTTACAAGCTAGCTGTTTAAGTTTTAAAAGGAATGAAAGAAAACAAGCAAATTATTTGCTAAAAATAAGCATTATATAGTAAGCAGTTAACAAACCTCCATTCTTCTGGTAATGAAAAATGAAGGCTGCCCTCCTAAAGTGCGCTTTCTGGCAGAACTGAAGTGTTTCAACTGCCATCTAGTGTTAAAATTAATGTAAAGACTAGCCAAGATGAAGACTGAAATGACACATGAATTAGGAAATTACTTATTATTGTGTATTATTAACCACTTTAAAGTTAAAAAAAATGAAAATTCAATTTTTAAACGAGTGTTGGGCCAATTTTGTCTTTAAAATGAAGGTTTTCAACCACATCTCTGTAAGGTATGATTGTGTGCTGCAGCAGCTGACTAAACGAAGTCATGATGGATAGTTTTCTGTGTTTTTTTTTTTCTCAACTTCAGCCCTATTTTTCTATGAAAACAGAAAGAGTGCCAAATGAAAAGCTCTGCTTGATGCTGAAGAAGGAAATTATTAGAATTTTAAAAGAGAATAGAATTAATCATGTATTTCCATAGCCCAAGCTGTAAGATAAACATTAAAACTAAAGAACTATTGAGACTTTATAGATTTTAAAATTCACTATATTTAAAATAATCTTTTTAATAAAAACATTGCTGAAAAAATCTTATTTTCCTCCTCAAGCCCTACATATGAATTTTAACTTGAGTTTAACTAGCATGCTGGCATGCAGAACCAGAAAAGCTCAGAGGAAAACATTCTCTGAAGGGGATAAAGTTCTTTATCAGCAAATTAAATGAACTCCTGTGCACCAATAACAAAATAAAGAATAAAGTTACCATTCCAAAAAGTGAGACACCTAAGAATACTAGATGCTGACAGAAGAAAGAGTAATACTTTTAACAGGTAAGCTATCAAGATAAGCTATCTAGTGGGCTAAGAAAGGAAAATAAAAATCAGGTTTTAGTTACTAGGGAAAAAAATCACCACCACAACTGGATTGCTACATGAAATTCATCTAGCATTATGACTGAGGAGTCAGGGCCCAGTCTGAAGTTGGATATAATGCACTGTGTTTCCTGGAAATCATTATTTACAGGTATGTTTGTCGCATGAAATTTAGATCTATGAACAAGTACTAATCAGGTTTGCTGTAGAACCAGTGGAAGTGTAATTGCATCAGGACAGTGCTGTTCCTGAACTGATTAACCCGGCTGACAGATAAGACTGATTAGGTCAGTTGTAACATTACTAACATAGCCACTCTGCTTTCCAGACTTAGTTAACATCTGCACATGGCACCATAGGTGTACTTCTTCAGTGAGCAATAGCTGAGGATTTTCTTATTACGAATAAGAAATGACAAATAAGAAAGCACAACAGTCTGTTCTACCACTCAGGAAAAGTTACATATACAAGAGAATGGCTTGGCTAAATCAAGGAACTTAGGACTGAGTTCTAATGCAAAGAGGACATTCACAAGAAACAGAAATGATGACAGAGTAGAAAGAAGGAATACAGAAACCCTGTCCGGTATGTAGAGTGCTGCTAGTAAAGCCAAAACTCAACTAAATTTGAAACTGGCAAGGGACAACAGAGGTGAAAATAAAAGCTACCTCAGCAGGAAAAGAATAAACATGGGCCTGCTGGGGAGCAAATGGTGTAATGTCATCAGATACAGATAAAGGTGAGGTCCTTAATGTCTTCTTTGCCTCAGTCTTCATGAGGAAGGCCTCAGGCCCCTATGTACAGAGACAGAGCTCAAGGTGCATAAGAAACATCAGTAGCACAAGAGGATTGAGTCAGGGATCTCTTAAAAAAACCTCAACCTGTAGAAGTATCTGAGACCAGACAGGATGCATTCTAGGGTGCTGAAAGAATAGGCTGACATAATATCAAGACTGCTCACTATCATGTTTGAAAGCTTGTAGAGATCACATGGTAGGTCTGTCATGACTGGAGAATGGCAAATGATTCATATGTCTTCAAAAAGGGAAAAAAGAAAATCCAGGCTAATATAAGTTGGTCTACTTCACTTCGGTACCTGGAAAAAAAAAGTGAAATCACAGAATCATAGTGTTTGGAAGCAGCCTCTTGAGATCATCTAGTCCAGCCACCCTACTCATGCAGGGTCAGCTGCAGCAGGTTGCAAAGGACTGTGTCCAGTTGGGTTTTGTGCATCTCCCAAGATGGAGACTCCACTTCTATAAGCAACCCACTCCAGTGTTTGACAACCCTCACAGTAAAAAAAGGGGCATGCTTTGCCCTCTTGTTATCAATTTATTATCAATTTTGTTATCAATCTGTTACAATCAATGTGCCAACTATTAACTGGAGATACCATTGCCTACATCATTGATAAAGATATTAAACAGTACCAGTCCCAAGCTGAACCCCTGAGGGATACCACTTGTCACCAGCCTCCACTTGGACATAGAGCCATTGACCACTACTCTCTGGGTGTGGCCTTCAAGCCAATTCCTTATCCACTGAATGGTCCACCCTTCAAATCCAACTCTCACTGATTTGGAGATCAGGATGTCACATGGGACCGGGTCAAAGGCCTTAAGAAGTCCAGGTAGACGACATTGGTCTATCTTCCTTTGTCGACTGATGCAGTCACTCCATCTTAGAAGGCCACTGGATTGGCCTTGGCACAATTTGCCCTCTTGTTATCAATTTATTATCAATTTTGTTATCAATCTGTTATAGTCTGCATGCCAACTATTAGCTGGAGATGTCATCTCACCCAATAACCCTAACCACAAGGGAGTCAATACCCTTTCTGATAGTAACATTATGAACATCAGTATTTATTTATTTTTGGGTGCTATCACGTTGAAGCAACAGTATGCATAAATGCTGTTAAAATTGTACTTGAAAAGGCATTACAGCTGACACGTGCCTGTACCAGGGTTTCCTGTTCTTCATTTACAAGGAGTGCTGTCACATGTTTTTAGTACTGAGGCATGTTTGGGCTGCTCAACCACAGCTTTTGCACTTTACTTAGCAGCATTTGTTTCAGGAAAATTTAATTCAGTGTCCCCACTCCCTCCTTATGCTTCCTTTAATGCAAATGCACTGATATGGGTACAAAGATACATAAGGTCATATATACACAAGCTGTTAATCAGTCTGGGAAGCAAATATTTTGAAAGGTTCCTTGATGCAGATGGTCACCCTTGACCTTTGTATCCCCTCTACAGTACCATTATCCTTCCATATCTGCTCCATAAGAGCCATCATTAGCATGAAGGCTACTAGTTGAATAGTGTCAAGTGTCTGCCAACACCAGTCAATGAAGGGGCCCACCTTTAATGTCATTATCTAGATGAAGACTTCATGTCAATCATGAATAGAGCTGCTGATACAAACTCAGAACAGCAGTAACCCAGCAGGGCCAACACAAATCACTGCCTGGAACACAGTCTGATGTAATACTTGGCTTCGATTTGAACCCATGACTCTCAGTTACACATACAGAAACAGTCACCCACATTACATAGCTAGTATTGTTCAGAATTTTTGTGAAATCTGTCAAAAAAATCAGTACTATTCACACCATTATCAGCAGTAGGCATTGCATCACAGTAAGCAGCCTGGCTCTCTGAAGCACAGTTAAATATTTAGGAGGAGAAAAGATAAATACGGTTTAGAACAGAAAACAACAAAAGTTATTGAAACAGGAGGAAAATGCCTCCATTTCTGCTGAATAGGAAACATGTATCAACCTTGCCTTCACATGGTGCAGCACACATGTGCTATGTTCTTACAACACCAGAAGTTCACTGGTCCATCAAGAGGAATTGTGCAGGCATCTTGGTCAGATCAGAACAAACACACTGTGATGCACAGCCCGCCTCTTCACTTAAAAGGTGGGATTGTGTGCAGTCTTGAAATGCTGAGTGCTGTATTCTCACAGGAACTGACAAGAATTTAATAGAAGTTAGTTGTCTAATAGTGACTCTCATGCAAGTTGTTCCCACTTGAAAATCCTTAATTAAACATAGCTAGTCGGGTATAGATTGAAAAGCTAAACCCAAACATTTGAAATCCCTCTCCAAGTAAGATTCCTTGAGTATAATACTTGGGTATTCGTTATCTAACTATACTTCCAGAACTCTTTTAAATGCATTATCTCAAAGCCCCACCATAAACCCTGATGATGACTTCTACAATCTATAATGATGACATGCTCTATGAAAAGTAATACACACAGTCTTTTTTAATTGTTTTTCCCACCTTTTCACGTCAGTGAACCTCCCCTTCCTGTACCATGACAGAAAGAAACCAAAACCTTTCTTTTAAGAACCTCGGAAGACTACTAAATTGTAAGATAAGAGAACATATATAATCATATAGTCATAGTATATATTTTGAATTTTAAGTACTTACTTCACATTTGTTCTGATTGGGTGTCCATGAAATTATGCAAATAAAAATGCATAAGGTAAATTAACAGACATTATTTTGAAACAAGGGTACATAAATTTATCTGCAACTTTCTGTAAACTGAGAGCAGAGAACGAAAAATGGACAAAGTCACTGAACGATTTCAGTATCTAAACCTATGAAAATGTTGAAGGTGAGTTTTTTGTTTCTCTCTTTACATACCCTACCTTTAAAAGAAAGAATTCCCATGTCCATTCTACTCTTTACTTCCACATTGCGCTATTATCCCCTCATTCACCTAAGCTTCATCAGCCTCATTTGATACATTTCAAACTGGGTAGCTCTGGATGTTTTAACAAACAGGAATTTGTCTGAGCGTGGCTGGATTCTCTCAACTGCACCCTCATACACTACTTGTAGATGGCTGGTACTAGTGAACTGTAATCCATTGTTCCTGAACAAGTAACAACTGTTTTAAAAATAAAACAAAAACAACAACACAAAACAACAACAACAACAACAACAAAACATAGAGTTCAGTCTATGCATTATTATATTCTGCTATCAAAGGAAGCACTTGCATGAAAATACAAAAGCAGGAAACACTAAAAATGTACATCCCTTGACACCAGCTCTTTCCCTGCTGAGATCTCCATTGCATACGGCATTATGCCAATAAATAAAGACACTGTACACAGCCTTAAAGAAAAAAAAAAAAAAAAAGCAAACTGTAGACTAAAGCAGACAACACTTTTGACTTGTAAGAAATCTTAACAATAAACTTAACACTGCTCCCAAGATTTTTATTTCAGACATTAGCTTTTAAAACCAAATACACATATCAATACACACCAAAGGTAACAAATAGCATGCTTATATTTGAATACAGCCATGCTCATTAGCTTTCCACAAATTCTTTTTTTTTTTTTTAAAGTAAGTAACAAGTTTATAGTAATAAAATACAAGGAAGGATACCAACTTTGCTAGCCTACTAATTTTCTTATTCAAGACTGCAAAATATCAATATTCAGTTCAATCCTGGCATCCTCTTCCCGTCTTGCATGTCTCTGGAGTGACTCTAACAGCAGCAAGTATCAAAGGTGTGGCTGGACAAAGAGCACGTTTGACAGGTTTTCTGTGAGGCCTCCCTACAAAAATCAGCTCTTAGCACAGTTTTTACTTTTTAGTAGATGAACAGGAGTTAGAACCATGGGGGGAAGAAAAAAGAAAAAAGCCCATAATGCCTTATGTTCAAATCCTGTTGCACCCATTAAAAATTAACATCAAAAGAGTGAACGAAATGTACACATCACAACAAGCAGTCTTTATTAAATTCTTCCTTACTGTTTTTTAAACTTTGCAATATATATGAGGCATGTAAGAAAAAAAGTAGGAAATCATGTCAGAGAAATATGTGTCACTTAACTGTACTTTAGATACATAAACATGACACAAGCTAAAAATTAATCCCTGGAGACAATATAAATTAATTGTAGTATGCTACCATTTTAAAAGTATTCTTATAAAAAAAAAAAAAAAAGCAAATATATTCTAAAATATAAACCACTTGAAAAAAAAATGCATCTGTAACTACCTAGTTTCACCTTATATTGCACAAAAACTTCCAAAAGATTACAGAAATTAAGAGGACAAAAAGATAAACATCATGATATGAGATTTGCCCAGTAACTGGTATTAGCTTATTTTCATTCAGCAGCACTGTGACCAGTCCATTACTTATAGATTATTTGAGCTGGAAACAATTGCAAAATAACTACTGTCAACACTGTGCATTCCCATGACAGAGGCAGAGCCCCTGCAACGTCTGGTTCTGCTTCAAGTTCACTTTCTACCACAATTCAAACTAACTTTCCTGTAAGGGTGAGATGTCCTGCTTTTTCAACTGCTTCCCACAAATCTGTGTCATCTGTCCTGCCTACAGTCACAGGCACCGAATTCCATTTCTGCTCTTAGCCTTGCAAAATTCATTCTCCATGCCCACAGTGCCTCCCATCATTCTTACCACTGCTAGCAATGTATAATCAAACCTGATTTTTAATGCTCATTCCTGGAAGAGAAGGAAAAAATAAACACATGCACCTATGCCCACATGAAGACGCAGCTATATGACCTAATTTCTCTCCTGTACTGAATGAAAATGTTCAGGAATAATAAGAGCAATAGTTTTACACAAAAACAAATAAAAATAAAAAGAAAGAAAGAATCCACCGATTATGAAAGTTTTGGTACTCTAATAAATTCATTTTATTGGTTCCTTAAAATAAATACATATAGCCATACAGAGTTTCTCTGGAGCTGAGCAGCATGAGAGTGATGTGTGAGTAGACACGAGTAGCTGGGACAGGAACTTCAATACAGCGACTCAAAATCAGAGTTCAAAGTGTGCTTGAATTGACCATATAGGAAGCTTCCAGTAGAATATGTTTATTGTCTGAAAATAGAAAATCTGAAAACTATTGCTTTAACAAATTATATTTAGTTCACAGCTGTCCAATAAGCTAGCAGATGAACACCAATACACATCACAGATAAAAACGAGGCTTTTCCATTTCATCTCACAAATGTGAACAGTGTTTAACTTCATTTTTTCTCTATCCTATTTTAAATTATAACTGTTTTTTAAGAAAATAATAATTATATATACACATATCTAAAACTAAATATATTTGGAATAAGAGCATTCTCTTCAACTGATGATGAGATCACTTGGGCTAAGTAATTAAAACTAGAAGATTTGAATAGCTTAGTGTAGTTTTTTGAATCCTTTGTGATGTCTGTTTTGAAAACATGAGACGCTTACAGAAATTCACACTGAAGTAAAAAGTCCTTCTTGAATACTTAACATTTCTGTAACTCAAAGTGTTTATTTCAGTCTCTCATTATGGACTTAAAATTGTAAGTTCAGGTTCCAATTTTCGTATCCCAGTTCATTTTTGTTATCTCAGTGGTCTTCCGAGTGTTCATGTTCCTTTTCATCTCAGCTTAGTGTTATCTGTGAGTTTACAAATTTGTTATGATCCTTCTGAAAGAGTTAATTAGCAAAATACCTACATAGCAGAGACAAGCTCAAACCAGAGAGAAGCACCCAATTGTTTTCATAGACGTGCTTTAGAACTGCTGTATGGAAGGCAGCCAAGAACCACAGCTCTGCAGGAGCTTTGTGACAAGGAACAAGGAAAACAAATTAAAGAAGACCAGAGAATGATTCTCCATCAGTAATCACTTTCCTCTGTGCCTTACTCAAAGAGCAAAAGAGTCTCACTTAGTCTTTCGTAAGTGGGAGATTTGGTTTTGTATGTCACTAAAGACTCATGTGAAAATGTTTCTACACATCAAAAAGCTTAAAAAAAATCTACCTGTAGTAGAGAGCCACAAATCTGATATTCTAATGGATCAGAAGTAATAAGAAAACATGTTTTCTTGGTGAAATAGTTTTCTTTGGTGACACCAGAGAGCACCTCCTAAGTTAATTAATGATGGGAGTAAAAATCCCAGGTTCGAGCAACCTGAGAACCAGTGATTAACAATACCTCTGGGACAAACCATTTTCCTTTCCCCATAACTAATTTATCTTTTGCCAGTGGGGTGCTCTTACATGGAGATTCAAGATTATGGCATATTATAGCTTAACTGTATTGTATTACTTAGCAACTTACATGATGGGATCATTTACAATTCTGCCTCGAGGCCTTAGAATGCATTTTGAAACAGAGACCCCTGTAAGCAAAATTACCATCACCTTGCAAAAAGCCAATCCCAAGGCTGTTGCCAAATGGAATTTTATTTTCCTCAAACTACCTTAACAGGACTTTTAATAACATGCCTGAAGACCTGATATTCCATTACCCATTTAATTGAACAAGTTATTTATACGACAAAGAACACAGACCTATGTCAAGAACTCGCTTAAATCAAACATGAACAAAATGTTAGCTAGATTGTGGAACACCCAGGTGCTTTACATACATTTTAATAAATACACACCTCTTATACAACCAGGTAATCAAGTTATTTCTGTAACAGTCAAATAAGTTAACGAATCTGCTCTCATACTTCTGCCACCTTCCTTGTCTGATCTCATTGTATTAAACTCCACAGCCTGTAATTGTAGAGTATTTCTCAGGCCTTCCTCCTGGTATCTCACTCTGTTTGATGCAGAACAAAGAATTTGGGGGCAATAACCCTAGACAAATGAAAAACAGGCCTGCCCTGAAGAGTTACCCAAGGTCACCCTAGGAGAACCCACAGTCCACACTGGTCAGGCATAGTGCCACCTTACCTCTTTACAACAGCAACTCAAACAATTAAAACCCATTATTCAATACATCCTACATGTTAAAATGTCCATCTCATTTGAAATAGCTACTTGCCAAAAACATACCATCACAAAGCATCTCTTATACCCTTTTGGATTTCATTCCACAAGTGAGAACAATCAGGGTGCCCACTGCTTTACAGGCATTTAAAAAAATCAGAACCCACGAATTGCTGGGTTTAAGATCTCACAGAAAACCATCTTGACTAATCATAGAATGGCTTGGGTTGGAAGGGAACTCAAAGATCACAGAATGCTAGGGATTGGAAGGGGCCTTGAAAGATCATCTAGTTCCAACCCCCCTGCCATACGCAGAGACACCACCCACTAGATCAGGTTGCTCAGGGCCTCGTCAAACTAGGTCTTGAACACCTTCAGGGACCAGGCATCCACAACCTCTCTGGGCAACCTGTTCCAGTGCCTCACCACCCTCTGAGTGAAGAACTTCCCCCTAACATCTAATCTAAATCTCCCCTCTTTTAGTTTAAAACCATTCCCTCTCATCCTGACGTTATCTGATTGAGCGAAGAGTTGCTCTCCATCTTTTTTTATAAGTCCCCTTTAAGTACTGAAAGGTCATAACGAGGTCATCCCAGAGCCTTCTCTTCTTCAGGCTGAACATCCCCAGCTCTCTCAGCCTTTCTTCATAGGAGAGGTGCTCCACCCCTCTGATCAACTTTGTGGCCCTCTTCCAGACTCACCCTAACAGGTCCACATCTTCCTTGTGCTGGGGGCCTCAAATCTGGATGCAGCACTCCAGGTGGGGCCTCAAAAGGGCAGAACAGAGAGGGACAATCACCTCCCTCGACCTGCTGGCCACTCCTCTGTTGATGCAGCCCAGGATGCAGTTGGTCTTCTGGGCTGCAAGCGCACACTGCTGGCTCATGTCGAGCTTTCCAACCACCAGAACCCCCAAGTCCTTCTCTGTAGGGCTGCTCTCAATGAGATCTTCTACCAGTCTGTCCTCGTGTCTGGGATTGCTCCAACCCAGGTGCAGCACCTTGCACTTGGACTTGTTGAACCTCATTAGATCCACGTGGGCCCACTTCTCAAGCTTGTCCAGGTCCCTTTGGATGGCATCCCTTCCTTCGGTTGTACTGACTGCACCACTCAGCTTGGTGTCATCTGTGAACTTGCTGAGGGTGCACTCAATCCCACTGTCTATGTCATCAATATATTAAACAGTACCAATCCCAGGACAGACCCCTGAGGGACACGACTTGTCACCAGTCTCCACTTGGACACAGCACCATTGACTACCACTCTCTGGGTGTGACCTTCAAGCCAACTCCTTATCCACTGAATGGTCCACCCACCAAATCCATATCTCTCCAATTTGGAGATCAGGATGTCATGTGGGACTGTGTCAAAGGCCTTGCAGAAATCCAGGTAGATTACATTTGTCAGTCTTCCTTTGTCAACTGATGCAGTCACTTTGTCATAGAAAGCCACCAGATTGGTCAGGCACGATTTACCCTTAGTGAAAGCCATGCTGGCTATCTTGGATCACCTCTTTGTCTTGAATGTGCCTTGACATTGCTTCCAGGAGGACCTTTTCCATGGTCTTGCCAGCCACAGAGGTGAGGCTCACCGGTCTGTAGTTCCCTGGGTCGGGTCCTCCTTTCTACTCTTTTTCAAAATGGGAGTGATGTTTCCTTTTTTCCAGTCACCATGGATCTCACCTGACTGCCAGGACTTTTCAAATATGATGGAGAGAGCCTTGGCAACTACATCAGCCAATTCCCTCAGGACCCTGGAATGCATGAGATCAGGCCCTACTTGTATATGTTTAGTTTCATCAGGTGGTTTCAAACCTGCTCTTCACTTACAGTCGGAGGGACTTCGCTCCCCCAGCCTCCATCTATGGGTTCAGGGAAACAAAAGACTGGGGAAGCCTGACTGGCAGCGAAGACTGAGACAAAAAAGTTACTGAGTACCTCAGCCTTCTCCATGTCTTTCGGTACCAGTTCACCTTCTCATTTATCAGTGGGGGAACACTCTCCTTGACCTTTCTTTTCTGAGCAATGTACCTATAGAATTCCTGCCTTGCTCAGCCATCCCTGTTGTCTTCCCTCCCTGCCCACTTTTTTATGCAAGGGAATGGAGAGTTCTTGCGCTCTAAGGAAAACATCCTTAAAGAGTTGCCAGATCTGCTCAGCTCCTTTGTCCTTAAGGACGGTGTTCCAGGGGATCTCATCTGCTAGGTCTTTAAATACTTTGAAGTTTGCTCTTCGGAAGTCCCTGGTCCTGACTTTGCTCTTTGCCAGGCCCTAATTTCTCAAGATCACAAACTCAACCAGGGCGGGGTCACTGCAGCCCAGACTGCCTCCAATCTTGACCTTTTTAATGAGCTCTTCTGCACTGGTGAGCACCAGGTCAAGTAACGCTTCTCCTCTGGTTGGTTTGTCTAATACCTGGACCAGGAAGTTGTCCTCAGTGTACTCTAGGAATCTTCTGGATTGCTTACAGCCTGCTGTCTAGTTTTCCCAGAAGACATCTGGCAGGTTGAAGTCCCCCATCAGGATGAGAGCGTGCGAGCACCACGCTTCTTGTAGTTGAAGCCTGAATGCCTCATCCACTGGCTCCCCTTGATCAGGCGGCATGTAGCAAGCCCCAGCTACAACCTGTCCTTTATTGGCATTGTCTTCAGCTCTCTCCCACAAGCTCTCAACCTGTCCGTGGCTGTTTCTCAAAGGCAACTCTTCACAATCAATCCCTTCCCTAATGTAGAGGGCAACAACCCCTCCCTTTCTTCCCTGTCTACCCCTTCTGAAGAGTTTGTAGCCCTCTAATCCAATGCTCCAGTTATGTGATCCATCCCACATTTCCGTGATAGCAATCAGGTCATATTTGTCTAATTGCACCATGGTTTCCAATTCCTCTTGCTTGTTTCCCATGCTGTGTGCGTTGGTGTAGAGGCACTTCAGCTGGGCAATCGGTCGTACCACATTTCCAGAACCCTTCCTGACTGCATTGGGATAGTTCACAAGTATTTCCCTGCTGGTACTTAGAGTGATAGTGTTCTCAGGTGTGCTTTCTTCTTCACTCAGAGGTGCATCCCCTTTCCCCACCGCATCTAGTTTAAAGCCCTCCTGATAAGCCCAGCCAGCTTACTGCCCAGAACGCTCTTGTCCCACCTGGTCAGATGTGCCCCATCTGGCATCAGCATGCCCGGTCCCTCAAAAGTGCATCCAAGGTCGTAGAACCCAAAACCTTTGGCACAAAACCAGCCTCGCAGCCAATCATTCACTCGGCCCATTCGTCTCCTTCTTCCTGGGTCCCAGTCACCAACTGGGAGGACAGAGGAGAACACTACTTGCGCTCCCAATCCCTTCAACATCTTTCCAAGGGACATAAAATCCTTTCTGATATTTTGGAGTTTCCTTGTAACAGCGTCATTTGATCCTACTTGAAAAAGTAGGAAGGGGTGGTAGTCTTTGGGATCAACCATTCTTGGTAGCCTCTTCGTAATAAAAAATCAACCTAAGTCTGACTCCTTTATTGAACAGTTCCCTACCACAGCTTTTGCTATACACTGCATTTAATTTCAAATGAAAAGTATTTCATTCAACTTTAACACCACACACTAGCAAGAAATTCAATTATGTTACCAACAACTTTATTGATCAGTTACTAGAAATTCAACTTTTTAATATGCATAAATATAAGCATGTTTCATAAAAAGTAAAAAGCACATTTCCCATTCTGACAAAATCCTATCTTCTTAACAGAAATGGACATCTTTGAAAATAAAATCCTTGAATTACAGTAAGGGAGTATTTGAAATCCCATAGCTAACACAGCTAACACTGATCATCAAAGTAATGAAATTAATGTAATTTCAAGGCCTGCTTTAGACAAGGGATACTAAATATTCAATATGCAGAGAAAATAATTTCAGTACCATAATGGAAAGGGTAAAAAACTGCATATTCCTGTGCATGCAAGAAAAATGTTTCAATAACTTTATTTATCTTCTCTTTCTCTTGATGGGTGTGCATTCTTTTGCACTCCTTGATGATATGACTCACAGATTAGCATTCTGTGAATCAAGTCTATACCGCTTTACCAGTATAATACAATCATTTAGCATAATTAGCATTTCAACACTGTTACGGACTTGGAACAGATTTGCAATGGAAATATTTGCCACATATAGTGTATATCCTAGTGCCCACTGATACATAATTGTCTAAATTAGGACACTCACTTGGTGTTCTTTCTTTTCTGGGGTCAGAGTTAAAGCTGCCGTGGGAATTCTCATCTTTATAATATAAACTAGTTTAAGCAAAATAGTTAATGGTACATTAATTTCCATAGTATCAAATTTTAAAGGGGTGGAAACAAGGCAAAAGAAAGATCACAAAACTGCAGTCATGTCAGGTGGCACAAGGAGAAACAAAATGAAAACTCCTGGGCCAAGAATCAAGCATTTCAGTCTTCCCCAGCTAGGTTTTCACTGGTGTGCTCCACCACCCAAGAGTAGAGCCCTACAAAGGAATTAACAGAACATCATTCAGAGCATGACACACGTACAAAAAGTAAACCAAAGAATCATTACAAGGTGTAAACACACAGTAGCCTTACAGGAAAGACATTTTATGCCTAAATCAATGCTTTTTACAAACGGCTTAAATGCTATAGCATAAAGTTTCATAGGTTCTTTATCTGATATACTATAATATTCTGTCTTACCTACTACAAACACAGATGTTACCTATATCAACATCTAACACTGCCCAATTATCTCTTTGCTCTTTGTCTTGCAACAGAAAGTTCCTGAAGCTATTCCTGCCCAGTAAAAGTACAGATTTTAAACTAGTTGTGCACTTCATTAATACACTAATTATTTTTCTCAGAAACATACAGAACCCACAAGTGAGATTTTCCATGCAGTTAAATAACAAAACTACTGCTTTGACACAGAAAAATCCCACACATTATCCTTCTTAGTTCTCCCTTACATAAACAGTTTCCCAAGGTCAATGCATCTGCGCCATATCCTCAAGAACAAGGCACTAGCCATTGTGTGGCATCACCTGTAATGATGATTTACACAAGAGTAAGGAAAGCTTCAGCATTTCTTTTTCTTAGCCTCACCTAACATATTATTTGCATTTTCCAATTGCAAGAAGGGGATGTTTTTCCTTCACAGAACATAATCTCCAATCACTCATCCCAAAAGGTACAACAACACATGTTCTTTGCCTACAGTTGCCTTCACTCGTTTTATACAAGCATCTATACTGGGTTTACGTGGCAAGGGTTAGGTAGCAGGTGGGCCACCAGGGTGGCCTCTGTGAAAAGAGTCCAGAAGCTGCCCCACGACAGTGTAAACTGTCCACTTTGCCAGTGTTGTGATAATGTTATGTCGACTTTGGTAACATAAACATCAATTCGGGAATTCTTTTTCTGATTTAAATGAACTTTGTAAAGATTGTGATGAATGTGATGAAAATATATTTTAATGATAATTCTTAAACATATTTTTCACTGAGGCGAGGGGTGGAATGCACTGGGTTTATATGGCAAGGTTTTGGTAGTGGGGGGACTGCAGAAGTGGCCTCTGTGAGAAGAGTCCAGAAGCTGCCCCATGTTAGATAAGAGCCAGTTCCATCCAGCTCCAAAGGGACCCACCACTGGCTAGAGCCAAGTCAATGAGAGACACTGGTTGTGCCTGTGGGAGAGCACACTGAAAAAAGGAAAAAACAAAAAACAAAAAAAAAAACCTGCTGCACAACAGCAGCTGGGAGTGAGGAGTGAGAAACAGAGAGAAAGAATCCTGCAGACACTAAAGTCAGTGAGGAGCAGGAGGATTTGCTCCAGGCACCAGAGCAGAAGCTTCCCTGCAACTCATGGAGAGGCCCCTGGTGGAGCAGGCTGTCCCCCTGCAGCCCATGGGTCCCACATGGAGCAGATCTCCACGCTGCAGCCCATGGAGGAGCCCCCGGTGGAGCAGGTGGATGTGGCCTGGAGGAGGGTGCGGCCCATGGAGAGCCCTCGCAGGAGCAGGCCCCAGGCCGGAGCTGCAGCCCGCGGAGAGGAGCCCATGCAGGAGCAGGGGGGTCTGGGGGGAGCTGCTGTTCCCCTGGGTGACCCATGCTGAAGCAGTCCATTCCTCAAGAATGGATCCCCGTGGTACGGACCCATATTGGGCAGTTCATGAAGAACTGCATTTTATGGGAAGCTGTGGAGCAGCACAAAGGTATGCAACAGTTCTTAGCAGGCCAAGTGTATAAGCGAAGTATTATCTTTCTGCTGGTCCCATTGCTAGGTCTGCACCCCTTGCAGCCTTCGGCAGATCCCATGACCATTTGACAAAGAAAGTGTCTGTCTGCCTTCCTTTCACTGAGCTCACTATGTCAGAAATGCAATGAAAGGCAGGCAGTACTACATTGTCCTCTCACTTGTTAGCCAAGGCTAAATCCCTGAAGAAGAAAGTACAAAAACACAAAGCAATAGCTCTGCAGCTCATCCTGCAGCTGCCATAGGACAGCTAACATAAGGGTAACAGTAGGTCCTTTAAAGATAAGATTATTTTTCCAAGTCTGTTTATAAATGTACACTTGTACAAAAGGACAAAGCTTATATGGATTAATGAAAGTGGACCGTAGACTTAGTATCAGTAGCAATCCAGGGTCTTCCCTGCTTCCTTTCCCTCCAAATGGCAGAGACAGGTAAGAAAAGTGATGAAAACCAATGTCTGCAGATAATTAGGAAAATTACTGACCTCCTCCACTACACTTGGTTTGGTATCTAAAGTAGCACTCGGAGGCAACTGCACCAGCAACCACTTTACTCTGAACTCCCTCAGCATTTGTGGAAAGAAAATAACAGGTTACAACAAGGTTTCATAAGGGCTTAATGTTGGCCCAACTTATCTCCCTTCAATATTAACTTAAACAGCACTAAAGATTGCATTGTCTGATTCTGAGTATTCATCACCAGAGATCTTTCTTACTTGAGGCAACTGGATGTATGCCAATGGAAAGGTCTCCAAACAAACCTGGAGAGATGAAGAAAACCAAAGTGAATCTTGTTGCCTTGTGGACTCACCTCATATCACAAACATATTTCCTCAAGAGGACAGAAAAGAAGACTTGAGGAAAAATCAGAAAACAAACAAACAGAACAACTTTACATCAAATCCCATCTGCTTCTGAACAAAAGGAGTAAGTCTAAACATTGGTATCTATATTATAACACACTGATTTCATCCAGACATTAATTTAAATATTGGCAATAGACAAAATATTAAGAAAACTCACAGAAACCAAAGGGAAAGCAGAAATTAAGGGAAAAAGCAAACCCTTGTGTGTCACATTAAATAAGAACTACTGGTCAGAAAAATTCAGTGCTTCTTCCCCTTTGTAGTTAGGTCCCTTATCACCACCAAGACACCTGATGACATACATGTTTACAACAGCAAGAACTGATTAAGCAAGACTTCCGTGGAGGTCTCCTGTACTAGTCCCACTTTCTGATTGGTCCCATCTTTGCTCGTAGTATGATAGGCCACTGCTGTAATGAAAAATTACACAAAAAACAAACAACACAAAGCACCCCACTTTCTACAATTCATACTGGTACCATCATGTCTGTAACAGCACCACAGCAATGGTAGAAGAGTGCTGCAGAAATTGCAAACTGGCCAGCCTGAGTCCAGGACTTCCGCTAATAACATGAAGAGAAGTTACAGAACAGTACCATCTCCAATGTTTAAAACCACATAAAAATTATTGCAACTGCATACAAAAAGTACAGACTGATTATTTATAAATCTCCGTAAAACCTGCTCAACAGAAACTTTTCCATTGTAACATAGCTGTTGTTGTTTTTAAATGAATGCTTCCCCTCAACCTGCATCGCTTTATCATGTATGATTCTGAAATACTATTTCCAAAGACTAGAAGTCACAAAAAGTATTCGAGCATATCTATAAGAAAATAGTTGATTTCTAAATGTTTCCAGATTTCTAATATAAGGCGTTTTTGAAAGTAAAAAAATCTGATTTTGTGAATAGTGTTTTCAAAACTGACTACTGCCCTTTTCAGAATAGTGAACATGGACATGATTAGTTGCCTTCACCTTCATATCTTTGCACATTCAAGTTTAAGAATTAATTTATCTCAAATTAACCATTGCACCCAATGCTAAGAGAAAGTCTTATTGATTTCACAGTTCACGCAGTCTATCTACTATACCTTCTCTAGCACATGGGCACCTCTACTTATCATACACATCAGTTACACACACCTTCCATAACGTAAACTAATACTATATGAAAATAAAGCTCACCCCTGACATTAAGATTGTATGTCAAGCACATGCAGTTAATTCTCTAGAGACAAAAGAGACTTCAGCAACTGAATTTGTTCTGTTGAAGTCAAATCTGGCTTAGCAAAACTTAAAATTAATTTTAAAAAGAATGAAATAATCCACATTTCCCATAGTTCCACTACATAGACATTAGGTGACTAGTCAAACTCATGCCACATGCAGTAGTAGACTATCATCTACATCTTAAAAGATTAACTTTATTCACTACTGAATCAAGCCTGCTATGAATGCAGCATGATCTGCAGCAAAGTCAGAGATGGTCTAAAAAGAGTCCTTTGAGCCATGTAATCCAGCGCCAGGTAGCAGTCCTAGCCACATCAGAGGTACACTGCTTGGTTTGATGTAAGCCAGGTCTCTACAGTAAAATTAAGAAAGAAAAATAAAAACCTTACAATAAAAATATTAGATGAAAGAGCTCTTGGTGTGGATCAAAATAAATGTCGGCAACAAACACAAAGAAACATGAATCTTCTGACAGAGCAGAACTGGTGAGAAGACAATTCACAGGCACATGCAACTGAAAAGTTCATTCATGCCCTCCAATAGTTACAGGACTCACGTAGGTACAGGTTATTACAACAAATGATGATGCAAGGAATGGATAAACTCTGAGTCCCTCAAAAACTTGCATGTTTCGTCCGATTGCATACACGTGTGGGGAACTCTACTCAACAGCCAGGCAACCTGTACAATCCATTGTTCCCAGCAGGAGGCCAAGAGACAGGGCTGCCTTACTAACCCTCATGTCCTAAAACACGAGGGTTAGCAAACCACAAAAGAAAACACAGAACTTCCTCTTCTAGAAAGCTCAATGATTGGTAGGTATTTATCTCCTCATAACCGTTGCTGTATCACAATACTCAGTCCTCTGAAATAAAGCATATGTGCCTTTCAGTTCCTCAACTTGTGTCCCATGGGCAAGCAAGGTCTGTTTGCTTTTTTAATGAATGCCTTGGACTACTGCCATTGGGTAAGTACTAACTTTGGCTGTCACTGACAGTTTCAAGTTTGCTGTGGCGATATTTTGTACCTGAAGCACTGGATGAATTTGTTTAATTAAGTGAAATAAAGGCTACATTACTAACAACTTGAATATCTCTGAAACAGTAACAGGGCTGTGTAGTAATCCAAGCAGAAAGTCTGACAGCTATCTTCCACTGACTTCAGAGAAACATGGATCAAAGAATTTAACAGGTCAGTCCTTCTTAAGAGTCAAGGAAAGGGATATCTTAGCAACTCCAAAGAGGACAAGTGCCTTAAGAAAAGTCTATAAAACAAAGGAAAGAAACACTATTTACTAAAGCAGGAAGAAAGGTGGAGATTCCCACATGTAGCAACATTTCTCTTCAGTTGAAGTTCTTAAAAAAAGCAGTTTAGAAAAAACAGCTGGATATCTAAATGACTTGAACTAGTTTTGTTTCCCCTGATATGGTTTAATGTAAAAAGAAGAGGGAGGAACAAACAGACTACACACACCAAAACAGAATGCACAGTTCTTACGCAGAATGAACTTCCTCAGCTCTTCAAAGAGGAATTGATGAATTAGAGAATGAGAAGAAGCTGAAGATGAAAACTACATAGAGAAAACCAGGAAGCTAGCTGGGAGAACCAAGTTACAATGAGACTGTAACAGGACTTTTGCTTACAGTAGAGAAAGCAAGGCATAATAGGTATTGCCTGGAGATACCTGGCAACTAGTAGAGTAAGAAAAGGAAAGCCTAAGAGCAAGAAAGTGAAAGAACCTAGTGAAGGTGATAAGGGAAAACTTACTGCCTTAAAAATAATGTCCTGAGAATTTTCTTAACAGAAAAAAAGAGACTGAAAAGGGGACAATTGCTATAAGAACTCTCAGGAGATATTCTGTGGTAACCATCCCATCAAGAAAGGGTGGAACAATAAAGAATGTGGAAAACTGAAAGCCACATAGATGAAGTGCCGTTGGTGAGAGAACTTACGAATCTGTTCTCATTTCCTCCTCCTGGTTCTCCTCAAAAGATCCCTTCTGCTTCACAGTCCTTTTCACTTGGCCTTTTATATTTAGAATAGAGAATTCTCCCAAACAACTCCTATTCACAATGAAGTCTCTTCCTCTCTTTCACATCTCTGTGGAACACCGGTCCTAGCAATTACTTTTACCATGGCTTTCTTATCCTAATCTATGACCACATTCACCTAAATTCTGAGAGGGTTGTCACACACTGGAACAGGCTACCCAAGGACGTAGTCATGGCACCAAGCCTGTTGGAGTTTAAGAAGCGTTTGGACTGTGTACTTAGTCGTATGGTCTGAATTTCTGGGTAGACCTGTGTGGAGCCAGGAGTTGGACTTGATGATTGTTATGGGTCCCTTCTAACTCAGGATATTCTACGATTCTATGATTCTAAATACTGTCCTTTTCCTTCCCTGTTACCCGCCTAAAACAGGAAGAGCTTCACAGTATACGATCCAGCCTCTCTTCCATCTCAAGTGGTTCTGAGGGGAGTAAGTTGCGAATTTTTCCAGAGCTGCAATTCTTTCCCTTTGCCATTCATCTTTTACAATACCAAATAGCTAGGCAATAGGTATCTATACAATTTATATGCTCCCTCTAGCTGCCTCTGCTGCCATCAAGCATCACAAGTACTATGAAATGCAGGATTCTCACCTGTTCTGTCACATTCTCCACTGCTGGGAAACCGATCAGCAAGAGACTTTTTAGCACTCAGAGACACCATTACCTGGCAAAACTTTGTACAGGAGCAATGCACAGAATACCAAGTATTCTGCTGTAAGAAAGAGAATCACTTTAAGCTATTTATATTTGGAAAGTTTCTTTTACAGGCACTTAAGCCAACCATTTAGTTTTACTTTACAAGAAGACAAGCTCTGGACAGCTTGTTAGTACAGGTCTTTTCTATTATCAGAGCCATTATTCCATTTCAATGACAGTATTTTCCCCATGTATGTATAAATATATATAAACAATAGTCTGTACACTATCCTCAAATCAATGAGGAAACTATGCTATACATTCTTAGGATGTTGCCTTCGATCCTTCATAACCTCAGCTGCACTTTCTTCAAACAAAGCAAGGCAACAACCTTCATTCACATAAGGCTAGATTCTTAACATAAAGTGCAATCCAAAGCTGATTTGGGGATAAGTACACGTCTGAGAAATTACAGAATGATTCAAAACAAAGCTGAACACTGTGTGAAGAACCACCTCCCACTGAACTACATGGATAAAAATTAATGGATAAAAAAACAGCAACAGACACAGAGAAAAGAAAATAAGCTTTCAGAAACATTTGTGAATTATTAAACCTATAGTAATGAGCAAACCCAAATAGAAAGTCTCCTTGCCTGTGCTTAACATGCATTCTGAGTACAGCTGCAATCACCACAAGAAAACACTGTTCATCACCATACTGCCACAAGCCACATTCACTACCAAATTGCAAAAGACTAGGAATTTGGATTAGTAATAGTAGAGTATACAAGGCTGTCCCTCAGTCTTTGCCCCTTTGTAGATATATTCATTTAGAAATTCATTATGATTGTGTAGAAGTTATACAGAGCAGTGCAATCCCTGAAAACAGATAAAAGCAAAGGGGGCAGGAGACCTGCATGGATAAGCAAGCAGTTCCTGGCAAAACTCAAACAGAAGAAGGAAGTATACGGAATGTGGAAAAAGGGACAGGCCACATGGGAGGAATATAGGAACGTCATCAGAACATGCAGGGATGTAACAAGGAAGGCTATTGCCCAAATGGAATTAGATCTAGGAAGGGATATCAAGAACAACATGAAGGGCTTCTTCAAACTCATCAGTAGCAAAAGGAAGACTAGGGAAAATGTGGGTCCACTGCTGAATGGGGTAGGTGCCCTTGTGACAAAGGATACAGAGAAGGAAGAGTTACCAAAAGCCTTCTTTGCTTCAGTCTTCACTGCTAAGACCAGTCCCTCAGGAATCCCAGACCCTAGAGAAAAGAGAGAAAACCTGGAGAAAGGAAGACTTTCCCTTGGTCGAGGAGGATCAGGTTAGAGATCATTTAGGCAAACCTGAAACCCACAAATCCATGGGCCCAGATGGGATGCACCATGAGTGCTGAGAGAGCTGGAGGATGTTACTGCTAGTCCACTCTCCATCATCTTTGAAAGGTCATGGAGAACAGGAGAGGTGCCTGAGGACTGGAAGAAAGACAAGTGTCACTCCAGTCTTCAAAAAGGTCAAGAAGGAGATCCCAGGAAACTGCAGGCCAGTCAGCCTCACCTCCACCCCTAGAAAGGTGATGGAATAACTCATCCTGGAGGTCATCTCCAAGCACGTGGAGGAGAAGAAGGTGATCAGACTTGGCCAGCATGGATTCACCAAGGCAAAATCATGCTTAACCAATCTGATAGCCTTCTGTGATGGAATGACTGGTTGGGTAGATGGGGGGAGAGCAATGGATGTTGTCAACCTTGACTTCAGCAAGGCTTCTGACACTGTCTCCCACAACATCCTCATAGGTAAGCTCAGGAAGCATGGGATAGATGAGTGAACAGTGAGGTGGATTGAGAACTGGCTGGATGGCAGATCTCAGAGAGTTGTGATCAGTGGCATGGAGTCTAGTTGGAGGCCTGTGGCTAGCAGTGCCTCCCAGGGGTCAGTACTGGGTCCAGTACTATTCAATTTATTCATTTATGACCTGGATGAAGGGACAGACTGCATCTGAATATGAGGTAATATATAGTAAAATATATTTTTTACTGTGGATGTGACAGAGCACTGGAACAGGCTGCCCAGAGATGTTGTGGAGTCTCCTTCTCTGAAGATATTCAAAACTCACCTGCTCATAATCCTGTGCAATGTGCTCTATGTGATCCTGCTTAAGCAAGGGGGCTGGACTAGATGATCTCCAGAGGTCCCTTCCAGCCTTAACCATTCTGTGATTCTATGAAAATTCTACCAATCAGAAAATACTTATCTAGCTTTGTCACATTATTTTTCCTGAGGCCTTCCCACCAGTCTCCTAAATTCAGGATTCCTTCAGCTTCAAGCACTTCCTCCCTCAGTCTTTCAGGTCAAATGACTTTAATTAGGAGTAAACCTGAAGGACACCACAAGGTCCACAAAGACCTCTGCTCTCTATGATTTGAGTTGATCAGCAGCTTTCTAGCACAGTTACAAGCTTTTGAGCTAAAGCCCTTTCAAATCCACTGGGTGTGGTATTTCAGCTTTTCTTCTGTTCCTCTCTTTTCAGTACCACCTCATCCTTCCTTTTCAGTCCTTCCTCCCCATGGACAGCTGCAGACTTCCTCTCCCTTAGCCTACTGACTTCTTACTTACTCCCCCTTGGGTTTCTTCTCCAGTCTAGTTCTGTCTCCTCCCCAGACACACCACATAAGGATAACACCACTCTCATGGTCCTCCTTTGCATGAGGTTCACGGAAGCCATCATATCATCCTTTTTATTAGAATACACAGACCAGTCCAAGCAATCACAAATCATTAAAGACTGTCCACGGCAAAGACAGTTCCGTTTTAACATCAGTATAGAAACTAAAGCTCAGTTCACACAGTTCAGCTGATTCTAGAGACATGCAGTAACTTGGCCTCAGAAATACAAACAGCTTTTCACTAGTTAATGTGATGTGCTTCCTTTTTTTACAACAGGGATCATGGAAATAAACACCCTAGCTATTAGTCACTTCCACCTTCAGAAATATCAGGCATTAGAGTAGCACAACGGAATTTGTATTATAATGGAGAACTCTGACAGCAAAAGGAAAAACCTTCAAAAGAACTTAAAAACTTTCCTGTTGTACATTTTGAAATAAAGATCAATGCAAACTTAGGGCTACTAAGATGGTGAAGGGCCTAGAGGGGAAGACATATGAGGAGCGGCTGAGGTCACTTGGTCTGTTCAGTCTGGAAAAGAGGAGGCTGAGGGGACACCTCATCGCGGTCTACAGCTTTCTCACAATGGGGAGCGGAGGGACAGGCGTCGATCTATTCTCTTTAGTGACCAGTGATAGGAACCGAGGAAATGGAGTCAAGCTGCAGCAGGGGAGGTTCAGACTGAATCTCAGGAAGAGTTTCTTCACTGAGAGGGTTGTCGTGCACTGGAACAGGCTCCCCAGGGAAGTAGTCATGGCACCAATCCTGTCGGAGTTTAAGAAGCATTTGGACTGTGCTCTTAGTCATATGGTCTGAATTTTTGGGTAGACCTGTGTGGTGCCAGGAGTTGGACTTGATGATCCTTGCGGGTCCCTTCCAACTCGGGATATTCTATGATTCTATGATTCAAACTTCAAATCTTTTAAAATAATGCTATCACTTCAGTGTTATCACAAAATCATATTCATATCACTGCAAAGAAATACTACGCTTAATGAATACCTTTGTCCATTTAAGTATTTATTGGAGCATATGCTTATGATTTAGTCTGCCTCATCTCCTTGGAGCTATCCCTAGAATATGCTTACCTGTTTTATACTCTCAATCTTAAAAGCTCTTTAACAATAGGATTTTTTACACCTCCTCAACAGGCAGTTTAACAGCCATGAAAATGCAGTTCTTTGCCTCCTGGGGATGCCTTATTTCCTAACTATCCTTTCTTCTGTATGAAGCATAGAGGTTAGATGCATCCTGGTTAACTTTGCAGTCAGGGCAAAGGCAGCAGGATCTTCCCCATGACCATGCCCTATGCTGCCAACTCTATCTCTCAAGGTTTATTTTGGACAGCAAGGACTGGAAGTGCTTGGACATTGGGAATCACAAAAGGAAAGCAATTTTTTCAAAGAGAAAGATTCTTTAACCCTATTACACACATACCTTTCCAGCGTAAGCCTTCAGCATAGTGAGGAAAATGTTTAACTTTTTTTTTTAATTCCTTTAAGTTTTTTAGCAACATATCACCATCCTAAAACCTTTTTCTGTTTCTCCTCATAGAGAAGCCAACGAGGAGAGTGGCTATGCTGGACCTCATTCTCACCAAAAAGGAGGGGCTGGTGAGGAATGTGAAACTCAAGGGCAGCCTTGGCTGCAGTGACCATGAAATGGTGCAGTTTAGGATCCTGACAGCAGCAAGGAGGGTGCACAGGAAACTTGCAACACTGGACTTTGGGAGAGCAGACTTTGGTCTCTTCAGTGATCTGCTTGGTAGAGTACCATGGGACAAAGCGCTGGAGGGAAGAGGGGCCCAGGAAAGCTGGGATCACTATTCATCAACTATTCAAGGATCACTATTCATCATATTTGAGAAGTTTGCAGATGACACCAAGCTGCATGGTGTGGACTACATGCTGGAGAGAATGGATGTCATCCAGAGGGACCTGGACAGACTTGAGAGGTGGGCCTGTGAGAACCTCATGACATTCAACAAGGCCAACTGCAAGGTCCTGCACCGAAACCAGGGCAATCCAAAGCACAAAAACAGGCTGGATTGAAAGCAGCACTGCTAAGAAGGACAGGGGGATGTTGGTTGACAACAAGCTCAACATGAGTCAGCAGTGTGTGCTTGCAGCCCAGAAAGCCAACCGTATCCTGGGCTGTGTCAAAAGAAGCACGGCCAGCAGGTTGAGGAAGGTGAATCTCCCCCTCTGCTGTCGTGAGACCCTACCTGGAGTAATCCATTCAGCTCTGGGGATGCCAACAAAAGAAGGATATGGACCTATTAGAGTGAGTCCAGAGGAGGGACATGAGGATGATCAAAGGGCTAGAATACCTCTCCTATGAAGACAGGGTAAGGAAGTTGGGGTTGTTCAGTGTAGAGAAATGAAGGCGCTGGGGAGACCTTATAGCAGCCTTCCAATACCTACAAGAAGGTAGGAGAGGAACAGGGAGTATTTTGATAGGACGTGGAGGCTTTGAGGACAAGGCTTTGAACTAAAAGAAAGTAGATTTTGATTAGATCTAAGGAAGAAATTCTTTTCTGTGAGGATGGTGAGGCACTGGGACAGGTTGCCCAGAGAAGCTGTGGATGTCCCATCCCTGGAAGTGTTCAAGGCCAGGTTGGATGGGGCTTTGAGCAACCTGGTCTAGTGGAAGGTGTGGCATGGGGGGGCATCCACAAATTAGATGTGGCATCCACAAATTAGATGATCTTTAAGGTCCTTTCCAACCCAAACCATTCTATGATTCTTTATCTTTGGTGCTTACAAATACTGCCATAGTCTCACATACAAATACCTCCTTCCTTCCCAGAATTAACAGCTGTTTAATGTTAAGATCAGAAACTCACGTTGGAGAAAACATGAGGAGGTCATCTAGTCCAAATGATGCTCAACACATGGTCCGCTGTAAGTCAGTACAGGGCTTTATCCACTCAGGTCTTAAAAGCCTGTGAGGACAGACATTGCACAACTTGTTCTAACACTTGACTGTCTTCACAGTGGAAAAGTTTTTTGTTATATCTGGCTTGTACAACTTGTTTCAACATGTTTGTTGTCTCTCATCATACCATCATGCACTGCTGAGAAGAGTGTAGTTCTGACTTCTTGATAAGTACCCTCTCTTAAGTACTGGAAGGCTACTATTAGGTTTCATCAAAGCATTCTCTTCTCAAGGCTGAACAAGCCCATTTCTCAGTCTCAGGTCCTCGTACTGTATTAGGGCCCTGAGAGTACTTGAAAGGCCTTTAAAGACCTGAATCAGCCTTACCTAGTGCCTCCACAACCGCTATGCCAAATGGTCTATGGGATCCATTTCAGCTCAGCCCTGGGTCTTCAGTCCCTGCCTGAGCTATGTTGTAGGTGTGTCTGTATCCAGCTTTGTCACAGCTGTGCCTTTGTCTGGCCATGGACCCACTTGATCCACACTCTGACCCACAGACTGACTTCCTAGCTTGACCTCAGATCTGCCACATCACTATGGACCTGCCCCATGATAACTGGACTGTGTCTGACCCTGGTTACTATCACTGGGCCTTAACCTGACCTGCAGATTCACTTCCCAACTTGACCTCGGACCTACCTCATTACCACAATCATGCCTGGTAATCAAGACTCTTGGTTGGCAGTGTCTGCCATCCCATCCCCAGCATCTGTCTCATTCAGTACTATGAACTGGAAATACACATCTCTAATCGATATTTTCTGGTAAAATAATCATGATATCTAAGATAACATCGACATTCACAATTACCCCTTTACCCTCCTCAAGAGATATTAATAGGATCACTTGCACCTCTGAGCTTTGTCTGAATAATGCAAGTGATGCCACCTTAGTTATATTCTGACCCCGAAGTCTTCTCATGCAATTTTATTAATTAGAATTATTCAGTTTTAAAGAAAGTAGAGGTGCCCCAAACGAAATTTGCCAAAAGTTCTCCAACCCCATTAGAAAAAAAGGCCTTGTCTGGAGGATTTGCAACATGAACAGCACAGGTCTAAAAATAAAGAAGGAAAGGAAAAGATCTGGAGGCAGAAGCTATATTAGTTTCATCAGTTTTCATTTCTGGAGCTCAGTAAAATGCAAAGTGGAAACGAATGGCATAGAAGCATGAAAAGTGACTTCCTTGATGTTATCAGCCACACACATACCACAATGATAAATTATCTTTTGAAATCATTTTAAATATTTTAAGTTCTAAGATTTGCCCATATTCTGTGCTGATATAAGTCATATTAATTCACTCCTTCAGTAATTATTATCCTTTAAAACTACCTATAGCTCCTGCTACTAACAATAGTAGAACTGGCTACAATAATATGCCAAATGTTTGCATCTACATGGTGAAGGTAAAGTTTAAGTCAATCTGGGAATTACAGCACAAACAAGCTGCACAATTTGACTTTCATGGTTCTTCTGGAGAAGACCTAACTTTTTCCAGTCAAATCCCAAGTGACCCACCAAAAGTCTTAAAAATAAGTTCAGTGCAGTCAGGCAAGAAATTCAGATGTTCACATTCCCAGCTCTGTTGTTCAAACCACAAAACTATACAGTGTAAAAGCAGAACAAGAGTTGATAGTAGTACTAAGTAAGGAAATACAGCTTTATTTACCCTTGCACTCTAGTTTTTCCCCAACACAGCATCTCCATACCACAGGTCCTCCTCTCTGCCCATCTGAAATCTCCTGATCTGACGGTCTTTTCAAGAGAGGCAGAGGTCATGGAGCTCCCAGCCCACATCAGAAGCAGGGTGACAGGTAAACACCCAAGATTCATCGAGAAAAGTTTCCAAAAGCTTGAACGGGAAAAGACAAAGCTAGAGCCAAGTTCTGCATACAAAGGGGGGAGGCAGGAAGCACCTCAACGGCAGCTTCTGAGAGCTGTCAGCTCATCCAGCAGCCATGGCTTTCTCCCTGAACTGTATTCTCCCTCCAGCAACATGGGCTTCCCTGCCGTGCTATCTCACCTCTCAGGCAATCTCACCTGTGCTCTGCCTCCTGCAGGGACTTCTCCCCGCTCCCACCGACCCAAGGCTCAGCTCGGGTCGGCATCTTCACATCGTGCTGCAGCCTTAGGGGCTGTACAAGGGGAAAAGAAAGGTCGCCTCCCCTCCTCACACAGGGCAGCACTGCAGGAGGCGTATTTCCCCCCGTGGCAGGGAGAACTCTCTGGCTGAAGCCATCTGCTCCGGTGAAAGATGGGCACTACAAGTTCCCTGGCTAAGATCAGGACCGTGTACGCAGAAGCCACTGGGCTCGTCTTGTCCCTCTACATTAACTTTCCTGCTTCCACAAAAGAAATCACACAGGCGCTGGGAGGTGGGACGGTGTCACCGTTTTCAGCACACAGCTCCCCACCCCTGCGAACCACCCTCACCCCTCTGGCGGCCCCCACCCGCCCGCTGGGTCCCTGCCACTCCCCAGCGCCTCTAAACGCCAGGCCGGAACTCCGGCACCGCACAGCACCCCCCGCGACCGGCTTCTCCCCCGCCGCCCCGCTTCTTCCCACCCCCAAGGCCGGGAAGCGCCCGCAACTTTTCCCTCCGGCTCCCTGCACCCCGCGCCGCCGGGGCTCACCCGCACGTCCCTGGACCGCGTTGGGCTGGGCTGGGTCGGGCCGGGCCGGGCCGGGCCGGGCCGGGCCGAGCCGAGCCGGATAGGGCCGAGTCCTGAGGGAGCTGCACAGGCACGGCAGGACACGGCTCCAGCTCCTGCCAGCGGAAACGGGAGGAGGGGCTGGGACCGGCCCTACAGAGCGGGGAGGAGCTGGGGGCGCTGCCCAGGGGCCGGCTCCAGTCCCGCGGAGGGGAGGGAGCTCCACCGGCCCCGTCCCCCGGCGGGGCTCGCTCCGCCAGCGCCGCGCATCTGGAGCCGACCCGGCTGAATTCGGAGCGAGAGGCTGCAGCCATCCCGCACCACATCTCCTTTTTGAGAGCTCTGCCTGGAACCTGCTCACCCGTGGCCCGAGGTGCCCGGCACGGGAGGCCCCTGGGGCATCCCCAAAATGGATGCCAGGGGCAGCACCCTTTTGGACCCTCACAGATTTCGGGGGCTGCACCAAGGTCTACCCATTTGAAGGCTGGGGGGGCACCTACCGACTCCCTCCCTCAGCTGCCTCTACTGTCCTGAGGGGCCTGCAGTTGAACATCTACTGCGTTCTGCAAGGCAGGGGTAGTAACCATGCTAAGCTGTGAACAGTTAAGCTGCTAGCTGCTCCAAGCTTGTGTCAGTCAATATTGCTGTGACTTCTAGCACAGAGGATAAGCTGTTGAAGGGTACTATATTTTACAGTGTGTGTAGAGAAACTCAAGGCTCTTCTATAAGTATTACCACAGAAAAAAGCTGTTTCACATTCCTAAATCCCTTGTGTACTCTTACTTTCTTCCGTGATGGCACTATTGTTGTCACGTTTCTCAATTCAAGGATATGTTCACTTCAATATATTCTCTCATACTTTCCATTCTGTTCTTTGTGTATTCTTACACACTGCTTGATGCAGCAGTCTCTGAGCATCCTGGTCATCATATTGCCAACTATACAACTACCAAGTTTGCTCCTGTCTCCATGAGAGAGGCATGTGCAGCAGTGTTTTGTTCTTTATTTATGTACAAATGTACACAAATGTTTCTATGTTTTTGCCTTACAGCAAGCGATGAAGGATACCTGTTTTGCAATGCAACATGTGATAGAGAGCTGTGAAGGGAATTTGATTTGGCTCTTTATTTCTAGGCTCCAGAAAAGCTCCATCTCCTTTATGCCGTAGCTCTAATGCAGTAACTCCCAATATACCTGAGAACTGAAGGATATTCATTCCAGAATTGTTCTCAATCTTTAAATAACTCAGGCTTAAATAAGGGTGTACCTTGGAGATAAAGAACCACTTCCTCAAAAATGAACAATACAAGAAGCCAATACTGACAAGGGAGAACAAGTTTGAGTTTGGTTTTGTTTGCTCTTTGTTGTTGTTGTTTTGTTCATTGGTTTGCTTTAGCAGAGACAGCTAGCACAAGCAGCTTTATACCCAAAGGTACTGGATATCTATAGTTCTAGTTAAAGTGAAAAAGGAATAGGTGAGAACAAGTCATCATTCAAAACTCTATCATGGAAAGAAGGTAAAAAATGATGCTATTTCAGAACTTTGTATGAACTTGAGGATCACTGAAACTGGGGACTGGAGTGACTGATACTGCAGAATCACATTCTACCAAGGATACTGCACTAGGCTGCAGATCTCTTCTTGATATGCTAGTAAATTTAGGAAAATAGTCTCTTTATACTTTTGTTTCATTTTCAACTAGCTATCTTTCCAATGTGAGCAAATCTAACATTGGGGCTCTCTAGTTGTGTTCACACATTTTGCACACAATGAGGAATAGAAAGAATTGCACTTCATCAGTAATATACTTGAATCTATGACATCTGACCAGGAAATCTAAAGATTGCATACAGCTTTTGAAAGCAGCTTTGAGTAGCTATATTTGAGGCATCTAGACATGGACACACAGCTTTCCGGTGTGATTCACAGGGTATATCCCCTTTGGCATGGCAACAGTACTGAATACTTTGGGGAAATTAGGGAGGACGAAAATAAAAATGTCTTGTCTTTAGCAGAAAGAGATCATCCATCTAGACCCTCTAGAATTGTTATATTTAGAGCAGGTTCTTCCCTCATTATTGCTATATTGCCCATTTGAAGGACATGATGAGGCACTGCTTGTTTTCCTCAGAATGAGCACCAGTACTTTGTGACTCATTTAAGTGGCCCAAACTGGCTTGGATCATGGATCTGGAGTCTTGATTACTTGCTGAATCATTATGTCAGATTATGGAAATACAGGCAAAATGTCTGTCATACAACACTACGGGGACAGGCAGGTTTTTTTAGGGATCCTGGGTAGAATGAGGACTGGCCACAGGGTTGTGGTTATAACTAGAGCTTTATTATTGCATAAAAATATTAACAATCAGCATAGCTTGTTGTTATACTTTTTCTTTAGTAAATAATGCAGGTTATTTATACACATAAATTTTAGTAATTAGCATGGTTTTATTATTATCTGCAGTTTTTAGTCATCTAGAATTGTTAGTCACCTGGACCCTCTGCATAACAGGTCAAATTCTGAATAATCAGTGCACAATACTATAACCATAATCTAGACTTGGAACTCAACTAGAAAAACACAAGTCAATCTCTCAGTCCTCAGAGGAAGAAGACAATTGTGGAGGCATTCCTGAGGATCAGGGAGTTTGCCATCCAGCAGCAATTCCAGTCTGAAGTCCCACTGAGGACTTGCAGCTGCTTGATTTGACATGCAATATTTCACATGTGGTTAAGTTTCCCTGTTCCACAATGGTTTCACTACATCCTGGCAACCCAGCACCTGGGCTTTGACAATATTCATGAGCAAATGTTCTTACCATAGTTCTGAGAAGTGAGGGAAGTGGGGTGGTACGTGATCAGCCTGGTTATCTTGGTGTTGATGCTGCCATTGGTTTTGCTGCAGACTGGTGATGCAGGACTGATGAAGCAGAATTACTCCTTAGCAGCACTGGATATGTTCTCTTTGCCTCTACTATATCTTTCACACAAGTTTGAGGGCATTCTCTTCTGTCTGAATCAGTTCTTATTCTTTGCTGTCACCACTCAAGTTCTTCATCCCCGTCATCTAGTCCAAGAACCAATGAAAAATGAGCTGAATAATAGAGAAGAAAAAGTCAATGGGAAACCATTATGCCAAAGGCTAAAGCGGGTATGTAATACTCAAGGAACAAATGATCATTGGGTCTAGATACAGAAGTAGAAAGAGATTTAATTCAATCCCTACCTCAGTCTCTAAGCCTACTTACATGTTTTCTTTATTGACAATGTCCACTTAAGAAGTTCCCACCCCCTCATCACAGATAAATGAAAGAATTCAAATGAACTCATCTTTCCTGAAATGTTTCTTTTCGCTTTGAAGTGAAGTTGAAGGGAGGGGCTCCTATCTTGCCTAGTTCTGTGTTGCTCAGACCCATGGTTTATTTTATCTTATCTCAGAAGGCTATCTCTAAGTGGAATCAGTTCAGTAATTGAGTTTGACATGACTCCACAAGCAGTTGTAGCTGCAGAAATGAAGGCTGGTAAATGGAAGCATAGGGGTTAGAAAAGAAAGGAGCCATAGCTGAAAGAAAAATTTTGAGCTGCTTTGCACCATGGACATTTAGATCCCTGTTTTTTCACTTAATCGTCAAATGCCCTAGTGTTGTGGATGTACAGTGACTAGTGGAATCAGCTTTTGCTGTCTTGCCCTTTGATTTTACAGCAAGTTCTTACAGGTTTAGGTGGTGTTTTCTATTATTTCTGCCCCAAAAGAAATTACGTTTGTAAGACACTGATATCCTCATTTATTTTTGGTTGGTTAGAGTTCAGTTTAGACTTTCCTTTGAAACTAGGCTAGTTCATTTTTAACATGTGCTGCTTTTTGGTGTTTACTTTGTGAGCAACAATCCACAGCCAATAAATAACACAGGTTCAGGCAAGGATATCAGTGAAGTAGTATTTTTATTCATGATTGCAATGGTGGGAGTCCTGCAAGCAGGAACACACAGCAGAAGTGTATCATAAACTTATATCCCCTATTACCTGACACTTGATTCCTCCCCTGTTTCCTCATTGGCTTAATACTAGAGGTTCACAACATACTCGATGCTTGTTACTATACCATATATACACAATTTTATTTGACCAACCTTTAATATCTCCTTTTCCCCTTTTTTCTTCTTCTCTCTTGGCTGGAAGGGCCCGTGTTTTTTTCTTCTTGCTGATTCCACAACTGCTTGTCTTGTTTTTCTTAGCCATCCTCCTTATTTTGGAACAGTGGGACCTTCCACTGTCTCTTGATCTGCTTAACATACTCCCCACTGTTACGCCACTGTTATGCCTGAAAAATTACTTCTGAGTAAGCAAGGTTAGTGGAATTTTCCACTGCAAAAACACAACTTTAATTCTCACAACTTTCCACTGTTTTCAGCAAAATTGCAGCTGGCTTTTAGTCTGATACACGATCTGGTTTCTTCTGGTGAGTTTCCAAGAAACGGAGCCTTGGAAGTGGAGATCATAGAATCAAAGAATCATAGAATTATCAAAGTTGGAAAAGACCTCCAAGATCATCTGGTCCAACTATCACCCTACTACCAATGTCACTCACAAAACTGTGTCCCTAAGCATCAAGCCCAACCTCTCCTTAAACACCCTCAGGGACTGTGACTCCACCACATCTCCCTGGGCAACCCATTCCAATTTCTAACTACTCTTTCTAAGAACAAATGTCACCTCATTTCCAATCTAAACCTCCCCTGGTGCAACTTGAGGCCATTCCCTCTTGTGCTATCACTAGTTATCTGCGAAAAGAGGCTGACCCCCAGCTCCCCGCAACTTCTTTTCAGGTAACTGTAGAGAGCAATAAGGTCTTCCCCTGAGCCTCCTCTTCTCCAGACTAAACAACCCCAGTTCCCTCAGTTGCTCCTCACAGGACTTGTGTTCCAGGCCCTTCACCAGCTTTCTAGCCCTTCTCTGGACACAGTCCAGGGCCTCGATGTCCTTCTTGTACTGAGGGCCCAAAACTGAACAAAGTACTTGAGGTGTGACCTCATCAGAGCTGAGTACAGGGGGACAATCACCTCCCTGGTCCTGCTGGCTACACTATTCCTGATACAAGCCAGGATGCCATTGGCCTTCTTGGCCACCTGGGCATGCTGCCAGCTCATGTTCAGACGAGCATCGACCAGCACCCCCAGATCCTTTTCCTCTGCACAGCTTTCCAGCCACTCTGCCCCAAGCCTGTAGTGTTTGCATGGGGTTGTCTGTGGCCAAAGTGAAGGACCTGGCATTTAGCCATGTTGAACGTCAACCCATTGGCCTCTGCCCATTGACCCAACCTGTCCAGGTCCCTCTGCAGGGCCTTCTTATCCTCTGGCAGATCGACACTTCCCCCCCAACTTGGTGTCGTCTGCAAATTCACCGAGGGTGCATCAATTCCTTTGTCCAAATCATCAATAAAAATATTAAAGAAGATGGGCTCCAACACCAGCCCCTGGGGAACACTACTCGTGACCAGTCACCAGCTGGACTTCACTCTGTTCACCACTGCTCTCTGGGCCCGGCTGTCCAGCCAGTTTTTAATCCAGCAAAGAGTGTACCTGTCCAAGCCATGGGCTTCCAGCTTCCAGCTTCTCAAGGAGAATACTGTGGGAGACTGTGTCAAAGGCCTTGCTGAAGTCTAGGTAGACTACGTCAACAGCCTTTCCCTCATCCACCAGGCAGCTCACCCAGTCATAGAAAGAGATGAGGTTGGTCAGGAAAGAGTTGCCTTCCATGAACCCATGCTGGCTGGGTTTGATCCCCTGGTTGTCTTGCACATGCTGTGTGATTGCATTCAAGGTGACCTGTTCAAAACACTCTCTAATACAGAGAGCCATGCCACCTCCCCTCCTTAGTTGCCCATCCCTTCTGAAGAGCTTACAGTCATCCATTTCAGCACTGAAGTCATGGGAGACGTCCCACCACCTTTCAGTGATGGCGACTAGGTTGTAGTTTGCCTGCTGCGCAATGGCTTCCAGCGCCTCCTCTTTGTTGCCTATGCTGCATGCATTAGTGTAGATGCACTTCAGTTGTATTCATTGCTTTGATAACATCTTATAGATGTTCTGACTTGATTTTATTCATGATCAAACGAGGGGCTAAGCAGAGTCCTCATCTCCTTTTGGGAATCCTTCATGGCATCTGTTGTGCTGGTATAAAACTGCAGTGGATGCATGCAAGACACCAGGCTCATATTTGCAGAAGAGCTCTAATACACATAAGCAGTTTTCCTTTGCTTGGAACTAAGCACTGCCCTTTCTCTGTACAGGTTTCAATTTCAAAACATATATATTGTCTATGTTTGCCAAAAATACTTTTCCCCAGAGTCAGTTATTTTATCATTAGATAGGTTGGTTTGATTTGTTTTCTGCCCCACACCTGGTTCAAAAATCAGGAAGGGACTAGATGGAGCTGGCATAGGCAGGTGCATGCATCAGTAGTGAGCTATAGCCAGTTGGTGCCGTTCATACCTATTTGGCCAAATGTAGGAACTTGTTGGGTTGCAGAAAAGTAATTAATTCAGTCCTGGCTGATTTCCCACCATTCTGTAGTTAGAAATAACACTTGATGAGAATGAGCGGGACTGCGTCTGCATGAATTTCTTCAGTACAGCAGAGAACAGCAAGCATTTTGAGATACTCTTTTTTCTAGATCTTTAAAGGACTTGGCTTGACTTTATCCAGGCTTGACTGACTCTGATTACCAGCCACACCAGACCTTATGAAAAGATATTGGCAGCGACCAATGGAGAATACTGTTATTTTGACAACTGCAACTAGATCCAAAAAATAGTCTGCTTGCTCTGTTGCTGTTTGGAAGTCACATATTGGAGGCATTATTTCTGTTGGAGACAGTAGCCACAGCAGGAAATTCATGCACAGAAAAAAGGTACAGATGTTGCTTAATAGGTGTAAAAAGTGATGCTGTCCTTTACTAGCCACTTGCATAGAGAAGATTAACAGCACTAGCCCTGCACAGTACTTAGGAACAGTCTCTTCTGGGTACCAGGTCTGCAAGATTAGGAGGGAAAATCTTCATTATATTAATAAATAAATTAAATGGACCCCTCTTCCCAGAATGAGAACAAACCCATCTTTCCCCAGCTGTGACTTCATGACATCATCTTTGCTATTCTCTTTATTCACACCCCTTCATTTTTTTGCATGATTCTGTCTTAAATGCAGGTCACGAGCCCCAAAGTGGAGGAGGTATCAAGTCAGCAGCTCCACAGTAACGTCTAGTGAAGACTCATTCTGTGAGGGACCTCTCACATGCAGATAAGAAGCTGCACTTAAAACAGTTACAACAGAGCAACTGGCATGCAATAGTTTAATGGGGTTAACGTTAGTTAACAATTAGTCCCTCTTCCACATCAAAATGATTGTCCACACCCACTGGGACTGCAGAGCTGTGTGTTGTAAGGGTAGTCCTGGTGCAGCTTGTGCTTACCTGAGTACAGAAATTGCATCTGCATATGAAGCATACCCAGTAGAACTTTGCACATAACTATATTCTGGTCTTCTGTTTGAAAACTCAAGATGAAAATCCTCAGGACCAGTCATGTGCCAGGCCAAATAAAAGACCCTTTGTAGGACCTGGCATCACTTCTTCTACAGGTAGTGAATTCTTCATCCCCCAGTGAATGTCTCCATATTGCTGAGTGGGTACCACTGTGAGACTTTCATCCAACTCTGGCTCCTGCATTCAGTTCTGGCACTGAGGTTTTGTATTTGTACATCTAACCTTTTGCAGTTCCAGTGTTCTGTGCTGTCCAGTTTTGGATCATGTCGTGTGTACAAAGCTTCTTGTTTCTCAGTCCCTCTCAGGTACTGATTACCCTTCTGATAATTTACCTTCCACTTGCCATCTGTCTCTTGTTGTTTGTTTGTTGTTATTTCTCAAGGACATTTTGAATTATATTTCAAATAATTCTTACCATTTTATTATCCCAGTTCAAGCCTAGTGTACATTCTCCCAGTTCAAGCCCAGTGTGCATAGCTAAACCAACATGAAAACATACTTCAGACATTTATTTATTTATTGGGGGGGGGGGGGGAGGAGGACCCATATCAAAATTTTCCCATGCTAAACTTAGAACCATAGATTCACAGAATGGCTTGAGCTGGAAGGAGCGTTTAAAGACCATCTAATTCAAACCCCCTGCCATGGGCACGGACACCTTCTACAAGACCAGGCTGCTCAAAGTCCCATCCACACAAGTTTTAACACTTCCAATGATGGGACATCTGCTACTTCTCTGGACAACCTCTTCCAGCATCTAACCACCCTCATACTAAATAATTCCTTCCTTATATCTAACCTAAATCTACCTTCTTTGAGTTTAAAACCACTGCCCCATGTCCTGTCACTACACACCCTGGTTAAGAGTCTCTCCCTTTTGATGTAGTCAAGGATACAATTGACTTTCTGGGCTGCAGGCACACACTGCTGTCTCATGTCCAATTCTTAATCCACAAGTACACTCAAGACCTTCTCTGCAGGGCTGCTCTCCATCAATTCATCACCTAGTCTGTGTTGATATTGGGGTTTGTCTCAACACAGGTGCTGGACCTTGTACTTGGCCTTGCTGAACTTGCTAAGGTTCACATAGGACCACTCCTCAAGCCTGCCAAGATTCTTCTGGATGGCATTCCTTCCCTTTGAAGTTTCAACTTCACCATTGAGCTTGGTGTCATCCACAAACTTGTTAAGGGTGCACACAATCCCACCATGTCATTAATAAAGATATTAAACAATACAATTCCCAGTACAGAACCCTGAGGTACACCACTCATCACTGGTCTCCACCTGGACATTGAGCCATTGACTATGACTTTTTGGATGCAGCTATCCAGCCAATTCTTTATCCGCTGAACAATCCATCCATCAAATCCATGTCCCTCCAATTTAGAGACAAGGATGTTGAGGGGGACTGTATCCAAAACTTTACACAATTCAAGGTAGATGACTTCTGTTGCTCTTCCCTTGTCCAACAATGCTGTAACTCTGTCATAGAATGTCACCAGATTAGTCAGGCATAATTTATGCTTGGGGATCTATATTGGCTGTTTCCAACCAACTCTGTCTTCTGTATGCCTTAACGTGGTTTCCAGGAGGATCTGTGCCATGATCTTACCAGGCAGAGAGGTGAGGCTGGCTGGTCTGTAGTTCCCCAGATTTTTCTTTTTAACCCTTTTAGAAAATGCATATGATATTTCCCCTTTTCCAGTCAGTTGGAACTTCACCAGACTGCTATGACTTCTCAAATATCCTAAACCGGGAGATGGCGTGGCTCTTTGAGAGGGCTTTAAAGTAGGTATAAAGGGGGACACGGATGAAATGAGGGTCATTAGAGATAAACCTGGGGGAGAAATGCCAGGGTTGGGGGGTGAGAGCAAAAGGTGCAACTGAAGTGCATTTACACTGATGCACGCAGAATGTCAACAAAGTCATTTGCAGATGACACGCTGTTGGGGGGAAGTGTCAGTCTGCTGGAGGATAAGAAGGCCCTGCAGAGGGACCTGGACAGGTTGGGTCAATGGGCAGAGGCCAATGGGTTGACGTTCAACATGGCTAAATGCCAGGTCCTTCACTTTGGCCACAGACAACCCCATGCAAACACTACAGGCTTGGGGCAGAGTGGCTGGAAAGCTGTGCAGAGGAAAAGGATCTGGGGGTGCTGGTCGATGCTCGTCTGAACATGAGCTGGCAGCATGCCCAGGTGGCCAAGAAGGCCAATGGCATCCTGGCTTGTATCAGGAATAGTGTAGCCAGCAGGACCAGGGAGGTGATTGTCCCCCTGTACTCAGCTCTGATGAGGTCACACCTCAAGTACTTTGTTCAGTTTTGGGCCCTCAGTACAAGAAGGACATCGAGGCCCTGGACTGTGTCCAGAGAAGGGCTAGAAAGCTGGTGAAGGGCCTGGAACACAAGTCCTGTGAGGAGCAACTGAGGGAACTGGGGTTGTTTAGTCTGGAGAAGAGGAGGCTCAGGGGAAGACCTTATTGCTCTCTACAGTTACCTGAAAAGAAGTTGCGGGGAGCTGGGGGTCAGCCTCTTTTCGCAGATAACTAGTGATAGCACAAGAGGGAATGGCCTCAAGTTGCACCAGGGGAGGTTTAGATTGGAAATGAGGTGACATTTGTTCTTAGAAAGAGTAGTTAGAAATTGGAATGGGTTGCCCAGGGAGATGTGGTGGAGTCACAGTCCCTGAGGGTGTTTAAGGAGAGGTTGGATGTTGTACTTAGGGACACAGTTTAGTGGGTAATATTGGTGGTAGGTGGATGGTTGGAACTAGATGATCTTGGAGGTCTTTTCCAACCTGTGATGTATCCTGGATAGTGGCTTAGCAACTTCAACCCCTAGTTCCCTCAGGACCCTGGAATGTATCTCATTGCATCCTATGGACTTATGAACATCCAAGTTCTTCAGATAGACTCGAACCTGGTCTTCTCTTACAGTGGATGAAACTTCATTCCACCAGTCCCGGACTTGAGATGTTTTTACTTGGGATGTGTAGAAAGGGCAATTGTTGGTGAAGACTGAGACAAAAAAAATGTTGAGTAACGTCTCTATCTAATTTGACTTATAAGTTAAATTTTAGTAGTTTGTTCCTTACTGTTGGTTGGATATGAATTCCTTGGGAGGAATCAACTCATTTAGCTTCAACAGAGAGTAAGAAATTGCATTCAATTATTTCAATTCATTATTTGTCATTTCAATTTGAATTCATAAATTAAGTATTACAAACCTAGGGGCAGCATTATAGTCTTGAATCAGTTTTACACAGGCTTTAGAAAAAACATTTCAGAGAAAGAAATTCTATAGTATTGGCAGCAAAGAGCCAGAGGAATAGTGAAGATTTGAGTCAGTGAAGAAAACACCGCATGTTTCTCTACTCTTATGAGCTAGCAATTGCTCTTAGTAGCAGCTTCAAAATAAAACCATGTTGTTACCAAGGCATCAACAGGCTCCTCCTTAGAAACATTGCAGGGAGCGGCTGAAGCTACCATTATCCTTGTTTAAAGTGGTGTAAGAGAATGCACAACTAGTAAAACAGTCGAGGAGAAAAAACAAGAAGAACTGATGAAAAAATAGGTTGTTGAAACAAACATCTAGAGCAGCGGATTGCCTGAAAGTACCTTGTGGGGAAAACCTGAGAACCCCTGGAAAGTGAAAGAGCTGAGAGTTGATGTGAAAGAAGTATCCATCAAAAACAAGAAGAGGATGTGATGAAAGTGCCTGTTCTTACAACATGCTCATGGTTTCTCTGAGCTTAATGAAAAATTTTGAGGAGATATTTGAGTACAATACCAGATTATGTCTATAAAATATAATAATATTTTTAAAGGAAGGCAGTCTTCCACACCACCTCCAATCTAATATACCAAGTAACAGTGATGCTAACGACACACTGGAAGGTGGCTGGCTAGCATTTCTCATGAATTTCAACAACAGGATGGGGAATATTCAGCAACACTTATGAAAAAAACAGTGGAGACATAGACTTTGAAATACTCTGTAAAGCATGGGAAGAACATTCTCTAGCAGTGAAAGATCTAAACTCTGAAGGGAGTTGAGATTTAAGTGTGCAGGAAACAAAATTGTCGAAGTGTGAGAAGACTTCTGGACTATTGCATAACTGATTACAACTTACAATTCAAATGCAGAAATTAAACATTGTAAAGGATAGGAAGACAGATAGGAAGCTGGAGTGGAGATGCAGGTCTGCAGGCAGCTACATTTGCAATGGGAAAATTTGTACAGTATCTTCATGGAGTCCACAGAGTCTTTTAACAAGCACACAGGGAGCTGTAGAAAGGAGTATCAATAAGTTTATGGGTTCTTTAAGCAAGTCACATTTCATATGTGTGTATCTGAAGTCCTTACCTTCTGGCATTCCAATAAAACATTTTATTTCAGACAGTACTTCAAATGCCTCAAGTACCAATGAGTCTTTTTCTCTATACCAAAAATCCAAGGGTGGAAACATCTGAAACAAATGTGAGGTGTTTTCTGTGGTGTTGTGTTGCACTATGGAAAGAGCAGATGTAACACTATCTATTCAAATCTGTACCAAGGGACTGTGCCTGGCCAACCAATAAATTTCCTGTTCAGTGGCTGCCAGAGATCATCACACCACCCACCTCCTCCCTCAAAGTAACACGAATGGCTGCCTCTTCCCCACCATCAGCAGCATTGTGGGGACTAAGGCTATTGCCTTTCAGTGCCTCCTGAGTAAACAATCTCTGTTTACAAGTAAAGTAGAGAGAGTGGGTTTGATTGCCTTTGAAACGTGGAAAGATAACCTCTTTTCACTATTCTCTCTCATAATTTTCCTGTGATTTGCTGGCCAAATGGCGTTCTTGGTAATACTAGTGCACCTCACTGTCTGCAACCAACAGGTGTAACAAGTTAACAAGAGTGTAACAAGATTACAAGATCTTTGTAAACAATTATTTTGCTGGTGCACAAGAAAAGAGCAGATTCTAGCTCCCTGAGCAGTGCTAACTACATGGGGAAAACTGAAGCAAAATCTTCAAGAATTATTTTAGTCAGTCAAGGCAACAGACCTGACACATCAAGGAAATCTGCTGGGCAAGACAACATGGTTTAACACACACAGTTTTCTAAGCATAACAGCATTTTAAAGGCCAGCTTTAAGGCAAAAGAATGGTTGGTCTCTCATCATCGTGCACAGAAGAGATAGAAACCATGTCTAGCCTCTAACAGGAGGAAGGCTGAATAAGCCTGTAACTGTTCATCTACTGAGGTGGACAGCTATCCAGGCAGATGTGTAGTTTTTATGTGAAATCTCAACACACATGCATGTTCCCATGCATGTCTAAATGAACATGCATCTATGCAAATGCATGGTAAGCATGTCTGTGCATGTGTTGATCTACAAATGAATGCATGCGTGCACACACTCAGACCAGGTGTAGCATGCACACTGCTCTTTCTATATGCTCAGTCACACCTACTGTGTGCTCTAAGGGCTGGTTTCCAGTGTGAGGAATACATTCCAGAGGACGCTGTTTGGGTGAAAATCAGTTATTTGCCTGCTTCTTTGACTCCAAGCCTTTTTCCTATTTGCACAAACCTGGAGATACAAACTTATTTGACACTGCGAATCATAAAACTGCTCAGAGGTGCTTTTCTGAAAATACACAGTATCTGCAGTTTATTTTTCAGTTTGGTATGAGGGAACAAGGGATTTTCAAGCATAGGCTTTTTCCTCAGGCATGCATCCCATGGATGACTCAGGGCAGATAAGTCTCTAGTCCTTCACCAGCCGGTAGATGTGATGCTGGGCACCATGGTCACTAGCTGACACCTCAAAAACATATGCTATGCACAGCAAGGTCTCCTGTGTGTCCCTGTTTGTCACAACCTAGACAGAAAAGGAAGAAGACAGAAGCTGAGATGGCATCTGCTGTTTCTCTGCTTACATATTCCAACACATAGAGCAAAAAGTCATTAATAAGCAAAGAACAGAACCATAGGAATGATGCACAACTCAGCCACCACATGCCCTAATCTATGTGCACACACCCCCAAGGAAAGCACTTTTGCAGCAGCAGAACTACAATGCAGTGAAGAGACAGGGAGGTGAGCAGAGTCTACTGAGGAGAATAGAAGGCAACAACCACACAGGTGGAAGCAGGTCCACTCTACTCCCCACCCCCTGGTGTTACAGATTTCATCAGAGAAGGGATCTGCAGAAAAGTATTTTTGCTCTGTTTGTTGGGTTTAGAGAGGCCATCTCCTGTTGCACATCCACTCCTGCTCATGTGATGGTATACCACAGCCATGAACAATTCTTTCCCACCATCTGATCCTGCTTGTCAGTGGTAGGCACAGACCATGAGAATTAGAGAGTATATCTCATTTTACAGGAGATATTAAGAGCAACCATTTTTCAGCTCCCCAGTCAGGGGTAGAAAATTCTCAGCATGCTGTTCAGGAAGCAGGACTGCAAGACTACAAAGGTAATATATAAAAGGCTGTACTAGCACCCACATGAGATATGCCTCTCTGTGACAGGAGGTGAGAAAAGGACATGAGATTACTGAAAACATAAAGCTCCAGATGAAGTATAAATATATGACAATTTTGTTCATTAAATTTACAGCAAGCACTGGCCTAAATGTGGAATGACACATGCAGAAAGCAGTTACAGCATTTCTCAGTATGAATGATAGCATACATGCTTTCAGTCTCTCTGTCCCTGCCCACTTCATGCCTTTGCTCATCTAAAAAAACCTTTAGCATTTATACTTATCTTTTCTTCCAGATGCTAAAGAGCTTAGTAGAAACATAGAAGAGTAAAGCCTCCTTTACCTCATACCCTCGGATGTATAATGATATCATTAACTTTGTTTTATAGCCAAGATACATGAGCCACAAATCAGAGCAATGAGTTGCCTGAAGTCCCACAGCACCTCCAGAGAATGGAACGAACACCACTTGATTTCCCTTCTTTACAGCCTCTAGAATCTCTTCCACTTACCCATCTTCAGGTTTTCTGGGCAAAGATCTGCGACACATCTTGTAGAGGCGAGCACAGAACTCACAGTCCACTAGGATAATCCACCTTCTAAGATGACTTTGCCCTCTTCCCAAATTTAGGCTGCATCCGAGCCAGGAAAGACTCCTGGTATAATACAGACACTAATGCAATCTAGTTACTGTAGCCTTGTAGTACTGCACTACCTAGAGGTTGCAGCGATTCATGAATGTGTCATAGAGCTTCCCCTAACGTGTCTCTTCCTTTACTTGCCTTGATATTCTTTCAAGGTTCAGGATGGTACTGAGGAAACAACTTTTTTTTTCCTACCAGGTCTGGGTGAAGAACTCTCCCCATGACAAAATTATATGGTCATTTAACAGTGTTCTTGCTTTATTAACTTGCAAAAAGTACCAGGGCACAGACAGGACCTCAATGTCCATCTAATAGTGGAATGAGTACTTTCTTCACTATGACTTCGCATCCTTCTCCTTCCTGTATGTCTCTACCTCATCAATTCTCCCTTTATCTTTCTTTTCTTTTCCCTGTTATGCAGGCCTCTCAAATTCTACTGCTTCTCTGCATGAGCTACGATCTCTAGAGCTCCTGTCTTGAGGTGCAATACACATGAGAAACACTAACTACAATTAGATGCTGAGCTGTAAAAGGAATCTGCTTTGACTCACAACAGTGAACTCTTGCATGGGGCTTACATGTTTCCAAGCTCCAACGAAAACAGTTCAAAGTCCCACCTGTAAGATAGTAAAGTTCTCCAGCACACTGTTCATCATATACTTCTCAGGAAGGTGCTTGAGTTTATGAATGAAGTTTATCATGTATTCACAAAGAGGGGAACGGTGAATGCGATAGGAATAGTGTCCATTTTCATACCGTGCATACTCTGTCTGCAATGTAAAATAGAAAAGGGGCATATGTCACATCAATAACAATCACATAAAAGGACTCAGAACAGAAAAAAAACACAATGACTTTTTCAAGGCTTCTCCTTATGAGAGTTTCTGGACAGCCTTACACAGAGGAATTTTTTTGGTTTACATACACATCTTAGCTCCTGTATATTTCATCTTCCTTTGAACAGAAATTGATGCTTGCTTGTATCATTTCATAGCAGACTCTTAGATGCCCTTTACCTCCTTTCACCTCAAGAACTTGATTTCCTTTCCCATACACCACGAAACCTTTCCCTGACCTAAATACCCCATCATGCAAATCTATAACCAGATTCTAGGCATGTCTATCATATGACTAGAGATGAGTCTTGGGAAAGAACGTAGCTTGAACTGACTGCTGACACCAGAACATCTGGTGTTTTGCACATGGCTGCTGCTTTGAGAAAGACAGCAGCAGGAAGCAGGTCAGAGCAGCTCTCTTAGCAGCTGAAAGTGGTGTCAGAAAACATTTCTTTGACAGCAGTTATACACATAATTATGCAGCTTCACTGTTGCTAGAGCTGTAAGTATGCAAGCACTGAGATAAGCCTCAAAAAATCATAAGACTATAGTCTGTAAATGATTACAGTCTATTCACTAATTACTGTAGTCTATGATCTGTTTTCAACTTTCAGGACTACAAAACAAAAGTCCAGGTTTCCTAGCTTTTCTTTGGTCTCCAGAAAATCCAGATAATCACCAAAGCTGAAAGTCTTACATATCCACAAGTCTTCAGAAACTGAGATTTAAAGAAAAAGCATCAAGCGCTATGAGGCCTTCCATAAGGTCCTGAAAATGCCATGTTGCAGGCTGGAGCAATTTTACAACTGCATGTCTCAGAAATAATAATCTATGGCATCCATCTCCCTGGTGGGAAACATGGGATATATTTCACCTTTAGATATATGCAGCATGCAAACACTTGAAGTGACAGAACAGCAGCCAGAGGACTTTGCACACAGGGGTCTGCTCCCTACCTCCACTTTCTCCACCACCTGCTTTCCAAAGGAACACACTTTAGTGGAACAGGTAATGACCATGTTTTCCGGGCTCTCATATTGGCTTGAAACACCATAGAAAGATCTGGATTCATCTTCAATATTGGTGTTCAAATCAGCCTGCCAAAAATAAAGAAATAAAAACAAAGGAAAAATAGATTATTATCAAGTACCCGTTGTGGTGTTTTTTTACCGTTACCTGAATGGATTTTGCTTAGCCAGGACTGTCCAAAGCTCCAAAGCAGATCAATGTGCATCAAGCAAGCAGGAGAAATTTGAAGAGTATGCAGTAAAATCCAGTTGGGAACTTCAAAAACTTCTTCAGAAAAACTTGGTGGGAATTTGTACATGTTTGGGGAAATATGAACATTAAAATTTGAACATCAAAAATGTATCGCATGACATCTTGCTTTAGCTGATATTTACCATAACAAGGCAGTGAGAGAACAACATGGAGGTACACAAAGCATTTGGAGAGCAGACAGGAGGGCATTGTAGAGTCAGAGCAATGCAACAGATAGGCTAGACTGGGCTGCCTCACTTAGGAGGAAAAATAAGGGTACAGGAACTGGAATAAAGTTCTTCCACTCTACAGATGCATGGAAAGAGACAGAGCGGGGAGAAGGAATGTGTGAGTACACATACACACGCTGTGCTCAGGTACTATGATACAGTGATATGAAGAATGTAATCAGATAGGATGCAACATAAAGAATGTAGGTGGCTCAAGGATCCAGCCCAGTTCCACCTGAATACAAACCCATCTTTATTAGCAGCCACAGTTTTGAAATGTGGGTGCCTAAGTTTGGCCAACTGAAGCCTCATGTTGGGACCTAGCTCAATAAAATCATGGTTCTCTGAAGAGTCCACTGGGGGTCATTCAAACTACATTTAAGAAAAGAAGAAGTGACATTCACTTACACTTTGAAAACACAAAGGGTGTGTGGGAATATCCAGTTCAGCTTCCTCCATTTCAGAACTAAGAGGGTAGAGCTCCTCTGTACTCTATGAGCCCAGGTGCTAGCTTACTTCAGCAGAAAAGCAATGATCAGTCCCCATGGGCTATTTCAGCCTATTCTATTCTTCCTGCTGAACTGAGGGAAACAGGAAACTGTAGAAATTGTATTCCTGCTACAGTGGATACAGCATGAACAGGATTGTATTTGATGTGATTCTAGTGTGGTTTTCTTAGCTGATGTCGTTGATGATTGTTTTCACCTGAGAGCTAGAGCAGGACTTAGGACAAGCAACACTAACATTGGAACCGGAGAATCTCAATAACGAGTCCTTTTTCTGTGCCATATACAATACCCGTCTCTTCTCTATTACGAGATAATACTGTTAACTTATTTCTCTGAAGTAGCAATTTCAAAAAAGATTTAAGTCATTCTACATCTGTGCTGCTGATAGAAAGTGCCAATCCTGCCTTCTCCCCATCTGCAGCAACACAAGCCTGCTGCTGCCATCGTGCTACCATTAGCAATTGTATGACTCTGTGTTTAAGCCAGATGAGAAAGCTAATCACAGCCAAAACAGTTTTTTAATTTTGTTGTGGTTTTGGTCAGACAAGAAAGCTCATTTGCATCCTCACAAAGCTATAGAGGCTGGAAGAGGTGTACATACATGAAAACTAAGGGCTGCCTATTTTGATAGCAACACACATGCAGGTTGCTTCTTGGGAAACTGTACCTCAGTACCTCGTGCCTTCTCGTTCCTCTTGTACTGGCACAAACTTTTGTGTAGTTGTAGTACAAAAGTCATTGAGGAATTACTCAGCTAGCTCTTCATGGGATCGATCACTTCCTTGACCTGTTTCAAAAGCACTTGTGTGTATTCAGACAATGCGTGTTGGGAGGATGGGCAGCAATGGGGAAAGCAGAAGGCACGTCTGCTTCTACTAGTAAATGCTGGGTTTAAGCAACTATAGCGGGAGCTAGAAACCTGCTAGAAGTCTTTCTGTTGCCACTCCTTTCAAGTTAAGTTTTGGCTCTGCACAATCAGGCTGAAACTTTCTTGTACCACAACACTCACCAGCAGCTCCCACCTCACAGAGGTATTGCCAGTAGTGATGACAAAAGCACTAACAGGAAGAGCAGCCATGTAGTAACGTGCAGTATTTCCTTTCAGTCCAATTCCCCTGGCTGTTAACTTACCACTTCAGGCATATGAAGGATGAAGAGATGACGGCAAAAGAAATAAAATAAACCATCTCCTCATTTATTTCAGAAAATCCAGTTCCATTTACCACTTAGCACAACACTGGGACATTGCTGCCACTCCGCATTTGTGCATGCATATTTCCACCTAGAGAAGAACTACTATCTCCATTTGATAATGACATCACAGAAAATCCAAGCCAACAATCCAATAAAATCTAATTATCATGAATTTTTGGTAAAGTACAAACTCAGAAAGACAGATTTTGGACAGGTTTTTCATAAAGTACAGTGAGCAGTGCATCTCCTGGAATATCTCATAGACAAGCAGCTGTAGCATCCAGATAATTCTAGCAGTACAAAGATTCAATCCAGGCAAGATGACAGGATAGCCTAATGTTCTAGAGTCAATGCTGGAAACATTAGGGATGGATACACAGCTTTCAATCTGCTTGTTTTCTTAATTGAGAGCATAACAGCACAGTATTTAAATACATGATCACAAATCACTCTTCAAAATACAAGGTGTTGCCCACAGTTTCTACAACTATCCTTAATAGTTGTGTCATTCACACCAAGACTATGATGAAAGAAAATCCATTTGTCAAAATGGTTTGCTCTTTTTCTATAATCCCCCCCTCTCTCCAACCCCCTCTTTTAAGTAGAATGTCTCCCTCTGAAATAGTGACAAATCTTCAACCATTGTAAACCTGCTTGGTCCTGTATATAACACATTCACACCAGTTTGCACCAGCTATGCACTCAACCCTTTATGTTTTCCTAAACTCATCATCTCCTACATGCCACATATACCAAGAACACCCTCTAATTTACCAGGTGATAGCTGTACAAAGCCAGCAAATATTTTATGCAGTGTTACACTTCCATGGTCTGTCAAAACTTGAGCAGCATATGTAGACAATTCCAGGCTAAATTTTACCTGGTAGAACAGGTGTTAACAGGAGCAAGGCACAAGCATTACAAGCTTGATCATAATTCAGGTTGCCTAGTGAATTGTTAAGTTCACAAAGAAATCATTGCTATCCAATTTTCCCCACCATATTTATGTAGATACCTCATTTGCACTACAAATACACATGTATTAGAGAGAAGCAATGTTACTTTTTTCTGACTTGGGTTTTTATTGAGTTACCACAACGTTAATTTATTGTAGAATCATAGAATGCACCCTCCCTCCCCCCATCCGCCACTCACCCTGTCAAGGGCAGGGATGCCACCCACTAAATCACATTGCCCAGGGCCTCATCCAACCTTCTCTTGAACACCTCCAGGAACTGGGCATCCACAGCCTCTCTGGGCAACCTGTTCCAGTGCCTCACCACTCTCTGAGAGAATTTCCTCCTAACCTCTAATCTAAATCTCCCCTCTTTTAGTTTAAAACCATTGCCCCTCATCCTGTCATTATCTAACCAAAAAGTTGCTCTCTATCTTTTTTATAAGCTTCCTTTAAATATTGAAAAGCTGCAATAAGGTAATCCCAGAGCCTTCTCTTCTTCAGGCTGAACATCCCCAACTCTCTCAGTCTTTCTTCATAGGAGAGGTGCTCCACCCCTCTGATCAACTTTGTGGCTCTCTTCCAGACTCACTCTAACAGGTCCACATCTTCCTTGTGCTGGGGGCCTCAAATCTGGATGCAGCACTCCAGGTGGGGCCTCAAAAGGGCAGAACAGAGAGGGACAATCACCTCCCTCGACCTGCTGGCCACTCCTCTGTTGATGCAGCCCAGGATGCAGTTGGCCTTCTGGGCTGCAAGCGCACACTGCTGGCTCATGTCGAGCTTTCCAACCACCAGAACCCCCAAGTCCTTCTCTGTAGGGCTGCTCTCAATGAGATCTTCTACCAGTCTGTCCTTGTGTCTGGGATTGCCCCAACCCAGGTGCAGCACCTTGCACTTGGACTTGTTGAACCTCATTAGATTCACATGGGCCCACTTCTCAAGCTTGTCCAGGTCCCTTTGGATGGCATCCCTTCCTTCGGTTGTACTGACTGCACCACTCAGCTTGGTGTCATCTGTGAACTTGCTGAGGGTGCACTCGATCCCACCATCTATGTAATTGATAAAGATATTAAACAGTACTGGTCCCAGGATGAACCCCTGAGGGACACCAGTCATCACCCGCGTCCACCTGTACATAGAGCCATTGACCACCACTCTCTGGGTGTGGCCTTCAGGCCAGATGTCAAGGAAGCTAACTGTATTGATTTTTTGGTTTATTTGACCCATATTCCAGCTGTCTGAATAAAGATTAATCCTTTTTCTTCTCCAAAGAGGAACCAGACTAGGAGTCCTTCACAATAGTGTTCAGCTATATCTCAGGGTGGGGGGGATAAACACAATGAAAAATCCCATACATGAAATCTCAGCAGCTCCAGGGAAGGAGGGCAGCAGCTGGCTGAGGACTTTGGTTCATGTTTGTAGCACAATGGAGCTGCAACACCTCAGATGGATACTGCTGGCAGCTCTGCGGCGAGGGACCTGGGGGTTGTCGTGGACAACAAGTTAACCATAAGCCAGCAGTGTGCCCTTGTGGCCAAGAAGGCCAATGGGATCCTAGCCTGCATCAAGAGGACTGTGGAAAGCAGGTTGAGAAAGGTGACCCTCCCCCTCTGCTCAACACTGGTGAGGCCACACCTGGAGTTCTGTGTCCAGTTCTGGGCTCCCCGGTACAAGAGGGACATGGAGCTACTGGAGCAAGTCCAGCAGAGGGCTACTAAGATCATGAGGGGACTGGAGCAACTCTCTTCTAAGGAAAGGATGAGAGAGCTGGGCCTGCTTAGCCTATAGAAGAGAAGGCTGAGAGGGGATTTTATCAATGTGTATAAATACCTGTACAGAGGGGTGTCGAGACAGTGGGGACAGACTCCTTTTGGCAGTGCCCAGCGATAGGATGAGAAGCAATGGGCACAAACTGAAACCCAGGAAGTTCTATCTGCATATGAGGAAAATCTTCTTTACTGTGAGGGTGAGGGAGCAGTGGAACAGGTTGCCCATAGAGGCTGTGGAGTCTCCTTCTCTGGAGATATTCAAAACTCACCTGGATGCAATCCTGTGCAATGTGTTCTAAGTGACCCTGCTTGGCAGGGAGGTTGGACTAGATGATCTCTGGAGGTCCCTTCCAACCTCAATCATTCTGTGATTCTATATGTAAATATAAGGCCAAAGAACCACAGCAGCTCAGGAGTTGAATCCCGATACACTAGTTTTCCCTCCTATGGGGATTATTACTTCCAAAGGGAGACAATTGAAGGGAAAAAAAAAAAAAACAAAAAAAAAAACAATGATATGTGCCATAGCCAATCTAACCTCTAAGTATCAACTGGACAGTCAGGTAAATCCCTATTGGATGCAGTTACACTTCCCATGATTGCACAAGGACAAAATCTTGTTGCATATAATAGAATCTCTAATGACCAAAAGAGATATTGCTTTTAACTTAACATCTGAAAATGATACAGACTCCATGCCTAGATTCTTATGAGCTCCTCATCAACAGGACTCAAAACCATATTGTCACTTTGGGGAAAGGATTCTTCCTTTCTCTTCACTTCCAGTGTTTCTTCCTCTAAACAAAAGTTTGTGCCAAATCACACCTCATCCTGTGCCTGCTCACATTTCTCTCTGCCCAGAATGTACCAGGTATGAAACCAAGCAGAGGAAGATCTGTTTTATTTTGTCCAGTACATTCCATGCCTCGAAGATACAAGGCAATAATATTAATTGTAACTTAGAGTGAATTAATTTTCCCATCACTTCATCAAGTAGGAAGGCCAGTCCTCACTTTATAGTCTGGGAATGCATGGACTTCTTGAAGACATAACACTAAATGTGATTCAGACTTGGAGGCTAGAACCTAGGTCTCCGAGCTCCTCAGTGGCAAACACACTAGCATATCTAACAAGTAGTGAGATAACTCTTGAATACATTCCTTACCCCATCCTAGGCAGCCAAAGGAAAGACAGTCAGGATTTAGGAAATCCCCCACCCAATGGGATGAGTTGCCTTGTCCCCCAGGCTCCTAGCAGCCACTGCTAGCAACAGGGTATCATTGCAGCAGGAGCAGAAGCAACATTTAAGCTGGTTGGGTGCTGTCAGCAGTCACAGCTGTTCACATTTCTTCAAGGGCAAAGAAGAATAAATACAAGAGACATATTACAAGCTGAAGGTGATTGATGAGCCACTGACTGGACCATACTACTTTATCTGACAAAGTCAGGGCTCTTGCCTTCTGTCCAAGAAATTCCAGATGCAAAAAGGTGTGCACTCTTTAGCCAGCTCATAGCAACAATCTGATGTGTCTGGAATGCATTCAACTTACTGTGCAAGCTCAGCAGAGATGACATACTTGTCTTCAGCTTGCCTGTTGAGTTCCAAACATGCTGAAATTACAGTCACTGAGGTGTCTGTGGAAATAGGTCTCAGAGATCTACAGATTGCATTCAAGATAGTTGATCTGCCTGTTTCGGTGCTAACATCTGAGATTTCCTCCTTTAAGGAGAAGTAAGCAAATTTTCTTAAATGCAAAAAAAAAAAAAAAAAATCTAGACAGAAGAAAATGGATTTGTTTGGGGAAAGGCATAGTAATCCTGAACAAGGCTAGTATTACTTTTTTTTCTTTTTTAAAATCATCTTGGTGGTCTGAGTTCTTAGCAGCTCTACTGCAAACGCCTTGGATGAGCCTGTGTTTATTACTCAATAACTGCAACCCCAGGAAAGAAACACAGAAAAGTTGGCATTGTGCAGTATCCTAACAACACTAAGTTTTTTGTCTGATCTTTGGTGGGAGTGAGTTTCACAACTGATTACTGAGAAAGGCCTCATTCCTGCTAGGATAAGGCTGTGAATCAAAATTTCTCAGAAACTGTTCACAAAGGGAAATGTGACCTTTGAGAATCAGTCTTCAGCTTATCTGAGGCTTTGAAAAGCAGTAACTGGACAAGAGTCCAAGTTGTAGTAAATGTGAGAAACCATAGCTTGACAATATCTTGCACGCATGTCCCACAGTCAATGGAAAGGCACATGGTAAGCAATTCTCTAAGAATGTTTCAAAATGTGTGCCACTACCTCCAAGAAAGGTGCAAGATGGCAGTTCCAGAGCTAGACAAAAATTGCAGAAGGTCTTACCAACAATAAGGTTAGCTGCGACTTAGCTAACCACCAAGGATTGTGTAATTTTAACATCCAGCTGACAGATTGCCTCAGCAATTCAATCTGCTTTTTGCTGCCAACAATATCTATTCTGTTGAACACTCTGGGGAATAACTTTGGTGAAAAAAGTGTCATTGGTTGACATAGAGATCCCTTACATAAGCTAGCAACTGTTAGGATGTGTTGCTGTTGACTGCAGGTGAAATTAACGTGCTGTCAGATCCAGATCCATTCTCAAAAAAAAAAAAAAAAAGGCAAAGATCTTAAAAATCAGGGTGGAAGGCATACAGCAGACAGGACAAGGTGACAAAGGGAATTTGCACTGCTGCTGACCTGACTGGATTTGCCTGGGAGAGGAGAGAAGCCAAGTGCAGGACATGCACTCTAGCCCACCCCTCCAGCCCCTTCCACTAAAGTATAATTCATTTAATGGAAAGAAACCACACAGTGATTTGACTGATTCAACTTGCCTATCACCGATGAGAAATTATTACATGTTTTCATCACTGACAGGAAAGGTCTCCTAAGCAATTCCCTTGATAACACCCCTATGCAGATGTCTGCTCTGGACAAAGTACTGCCTATCCTGAATTTCTTTCTTTCTTTCCTTTTTTTTTCCTTCATCTTCCTTCTATCTTTTAGTCATTTTCACAACTTCTGAAAGCTTTAAGATGCAAGTGCACCATTCTACTAATGTGCAAAGCCCTGAAAACTCCTCTTCCCCAAACTATTAATAACGATGAATTTAGGAGGAGTTCATGGGGAGAAACAAGTAACAGGTGGTAGAGATAATATTACACTGGAAAAGAGCAGAGCTGCCACTGCCTATGTGTTGGAAGGCAAATGTCTCACATTCATTGTTGTGTGCTAGAATGCACTTGGAGCACGGAGAAATGTCACTGAGATATCATACACAACCTGCCAATCCAAGTCAAAGAGTTAGTTCATTGTACCAGACTTTCAAAGCCAAAATCAAGGAAGAATTGCAAATACTGCTTATCTTTCAAATTAGTCAACTTTTAACACTTAGCTATTGTATAAATAATTTAAAACACCACTGAATAAATGTGAACTCTATTTCTCAGTTCTACTGCCTCCTGTGAAATGTCAAGAAACCCCAGACCTGGTGTTTGGAGTTAGGCTTTCAGTGCACAACAGATCATTGCATATATTCACTTCATAGTGCAGTACTGGCAGTTTCCTGACTCAGGTTCCTCAGGTGTAAAACTGCATAAATACAAAAACAACTTATTCAATGTCTTGATTTTTTTTTTTTTTGGAAATCTTTGCCACCTGCAACCACCACTTCAGTTCAGAACCTCTGAAAAAAACTTTCATTATCTTCATGTTTCAAAACATACCTTAATACGTATTTAATTACCCATCCAATTTTAGATTATCAGTAAGTTGCTTTTGGATAAGACTTTTAACTTAACAAAGCAAACAAACAAACAAACAAACAAAACTATGAATTCAATAGTATAGCAATTGCTTTATCTAGCACCTTTGGACATCGGTGTACTCATATAGCTTTTCAGAGTAATCAGGGAATAAAATGAAAAAACACTCTATTGTATACTGTTTACAGAGGTATAAAAATGCAGAGATATATAAAAATCTCAGCTGAAATCTCATCTTTTCTGAAAAACTTTTTTTTTAATTACATTGCCTTATCTATGAAAAGTGTTTGTTTAGGGAGGGTGAGGTGTGGCAAAAAAGAACTTTTGAAAACAAGAACACTTTCTTACTACCAGAGCCTGTAAAACATTTGGTCAAGCCCACACTTCCATATTTGGAAATACCAACGTAATGTCATGTAGAACTTGCAGGTTTTGCTACTTTATATGAGCTGGTCTCTCCTGTGGGCTGGAGTTGCACCATCTATTACAATACATAAAACTCACGAATTCCCATTATAAATGTGGCACAGTGCATTACAGTCATGGCTCATGTGCTTTGATTAAGTATAAGACTGAACTACCACAACATATGAAGCACATTGGAATACTGAATTCAAAGTTTTCCAATAAAAACCTTTGGATTTAAAAAAAAAAAAAAAGGAAATTACTTCAAAAATTTTTTAATTTCTTCTGACCTTAGAGATCCTATCTGAAATCTTACAACAGGATTAACGTAAGTAAGCATACCTGTAAAACACAATACAAATCACAGAAGTGCCCCAACCCTCTTTCATCCAGAATAATGGTAGCAGGCGTCATGCTTTCATCCCCTACTACTGTCTACTCTGAGAAACAAATACAAGACAGAATTATTTACTCCTTACAAACCTTATTTGATTTTATTCAACCAATGACTTTACTCGTAAGCTTACTTGTAAGCAACATCCTTCAGTGTTTCCACCAATAAAACCTGATGTCAACTCCAGACAGGACTCAACAATGCAAAGGTGCCAAAAAACAAGTGAGAAAGCCAAAATATTAAACCAGAAATCCAGAAACATCGCTGTTGTGAAGAATACAAATGCAGAGACCCATGCAGAGACCATGCATGTACAAATGCAGACAAATGCAGAGACCATGTATAGTACCACTGACAGTGGAGTAAAGATTCTTCAAATCCTATGTCACATCTCTTTGTGCAAACCAAGTTTCAATGAGTTGATACCCTCTGAACACCAGACACCCCATGTGGGCCCACTGAGGGCCAACTCAATGACATTGCAACATGTAAATCCTTAAAAGCCTGATTCTAGTTGGTCTGACATGGTATGTAGGCCACATTTACCCTTGTTATTAAAAAGAAGCAAAATCTCCAAAGCCAACCCCACAAGCACAAAAGTATGCTAACTGCTTAGATAAATAAAATCGCAGTTGCACAAGATCACAAGTTCATTGTGATTTTTCTCCCCTTAAGTCAAGGAATTCAGTGTTTCATTCTGTCTAGTTAACATCTCCCTCTAAGCTCCTATTCTATGATTCTATGATTCCCTGTTTTGTTTTGTTCTTGGAAAACTTCCAAAGCACTTCCAAGTGATACCACAAAGGAGCCAGTCCTCTTCACCTTGGCACAAGCACTTATATGGGATCCCTACAGAACAAAGCACCTAAGCAGCTGTTTGTTGCTGCTCCTACTTCTGCAAGGACCTCTTCTTAGAAGCCATTCCCTCTTAGCTTTTCCTTTCTTTTGTCACATCAGACTTCTGTTTCCTTTCTCAGACAGTTCTTAGTAGGGCATTTACTACCCAGGCGGTTGTCAAAGGAGACCCTTTCCAGCAAGATGCTGCTGTCTCTCCCAGGTATCTGCCATCCACAGGGAAATAGGGTTGGTATTTTACTTTTTATTTCAACTTTCTCAAGCAGGCTTTGTTGTATTTTGACTGAGGCTAGTCCCATTACCAATACAGCTCAGTAGTACACAATCTAGGGCAGTAAAATGATGTGTCTCCAAGGAAAAATACCAGACACTTGAACAGCAGACTCCTAGCCAGTGTTCTCCAATTCATTTCTGGAAAGGCCAGGCTTGGAACAGCTGGGAATAAACATCTCAAGGCACTTAAATTAACTCCTCTTTCTCCTGAAAGCACTAGTTAACAGGCTTTCTAATTCCAGTTTGTTTGAAGAGTATGAGATATGGAAGATCATTTCTCATCATCTTACTCCTGACCTGGGGTTGAATCATAACTGGTAAGTTCAAGGTGAAAAGCTCCAAATCTCATTACACATTCCCTCAGCCATCTAGCTTGCAACTGCCCCAAGCTCCTATTATTTTTAATTGTGTAATATCTGTAATAATATTGATAATCAAAACTATTTTATTTGTATCCTGAAGCACAATGGCACAGCTTTTTGCAAATTTAAGCTAACTCATGAAAATTCTATCCAGGCCAAATTGAGTGCATAGTTTTTTGCCAGGCTGATTTCTGCCAACTTACCATAAGCAAATTCAGTAGTATATTAGCAACATAATCCAATTTCATAATATGTCTCTCTTATCTTTTGTCTATCTTCATGCCTGCAGTCAATACATATCTGTAAATCATTAGTACTTGGATAACACAAAATCCAGCTAATGAGATGAGAGAAGAGAAGGAAAAATGTTGTCTCTGACTGAGAATTTACTCAGCACTGAGGGAAGTGAATGCATATGAATACACAAAGAATTTTCTCTGAATTTTTCTCTTATACATAAACAAAATTTTCCAAAAAATAATAAATAAATAAGTTCAAATTACCAAACTCCACGGACACTAGTTAAGAAGAACTCTGCAAATGACACTGTGAAAGATATGTCCTGCTCCAGGCTGGAAAGAGGGCCTTGTGCAATCAAGGAAAGATCCCCAAAGACAGCTGTGACTCTATTAAGTCTTCTGCACAGTGTAAATTTGTTGGGAGCTGATAGTCTTCTAACAGCTAGTGACCTTTAAAGTAAGAACTTCATAGTAAATGGGTACCCTACAAAGGGCCCTTCCCTTACCCAGAACTTGACAAGGAAGAAGGCATTAGCTGGCCCCCTTTCAAACAGCTCCTTCAGGCCCCCTTTTTTCTCAGGGAACTTGTCATAGATCTGCCGGATATCCACTGCCTCAAGATAGGGATCATTGTAGCTGGGACTTGATTGCCCAATGTGCACGAACAGGTGTTTGTTATACTGCAAGAAGAGGAAAAATATGGAATTAGGAAATTGTTCAGTACATTCTGAGCATACATTTCTTCATGCGAGAAAAACTGACACTTTAGCAAACTGGTAGAGTCCATCCCACCACAGAAAACCAAAAAGCTCATGAGATCATTTTAAAATATCCTCATGCTCAGAAAACACACAGTTCACTTATCAATCTATTCAGGGTGTATGAACAGTATACAGAAGGGTGCTGCCTAAAATTGTATGAGTGATTACACAGAAAGCTCTGTACCCCCACACTACACACTAAACCGTCACTCCAGAACTGTGACAATAATTGTTCTGTCATCTTTATCCAGAAGTAACAGGCAAACACAGCCTGACTACTGGAATCACTGAAAATTTGATAGCACTTTCTAAAAAAGCAGAAAAATTAGCAGAAAGGTATCTGCTAATACCAGCTCATGTTGTTCTTTCTTTCTTATCAATACATCCATGCTTCTTGCTTCTTCTGAAACATTATTGTGTGCTTTTTTTTCTTACATTCAGTCCTAAACCATTGCCTCATGCCACTGTTATATAGTACGAAATAACTTGAGATGCAGAATGCTACCTGTCACAAATCATTCAGTCAATAAACATCAAAGCTCCTCATTCAGTCAATAAACATCAAAGCTCCTTATCCTGTGAAGAACTGCCTAAATTCCCACAGCAAGATGCCAGCCAAATACTACCATCTTTTCTGAACTGCAGTTATCCTGTCTCAGAGACAGGAAGTATAACTGGTCCATCACCAATGTGTCTCAATATGCAATATCACAAGACTTTAGTGAGACAAGCAAGTCTTATTATTCCCATTTTATAGGTGGCAACACAGAAACACTCTGATTCACATTAATCCCAGTTGCCCCCCAGATTTAAGTTCTCAGCACACCGGAGAGACTATGTGGCTCCATGTTATCTTAGCATCATCTGGTGTTGGATCTGTACTCCAAGTCTGAAAAGGATAACTAGAATAGCCCTGCAGGGGCTGTTCCACCGGCTTATGATGTCAGTGCCTTGAGATCTGGTATGTGAATGACCATGACCCTGTAAAGGAAGGCCAAAAGCACATGGCACAGAGCTGGCTATATTGCTATAAGCGATTCTGTCCTCTAAGAGAAAGATCTATTTTAACTGGGTTGTTTCCCGAAGATGTATTCTCAGTAGAGCAATGAAGTAAGTATTTCCATGTACATATAGTAGTATAACACATCCACAATGAGCAGAAGCTACCTGAATATCAAAATTAAATGAGGGGTGGAAGTCAGGTGTGTATCTTACTGTATCTTGATCTTGCTGCTGTTCCAAGAATGCAGAGAATTCTAACATCCAAAGTTTGGAGCTAGCAACTCTTCGTCCTTGCCAAGCTGGTACTGATGGTGAAGGGGAGAGACCAGCAGGAGACTCAAACCCTGAGTACACAAGATTTATGTATCAAAATTTAGAAATAGACAAGTTGGTAATAACTTTCCAGAAAAGCACCTGTTGTCAAAGCTGATTAATTACATTTTCATCTAACTTCATCATGCAGAAATATCATTCAGAGGTTTCTCGTTCCACATGTGCTCTAAACGGCTTTTCAGTCACCCTCTGCTAAGACAGTAATGTCAGGGTTGTCATGACTGTAAAAGACAATCTACCTGGTTTTGACACCAGAGAAAACGTTCAGCAACTTTAACAGGACCTGGACTGGGCCTTAAATGAGCAGAGGAATAGGCTGCTTTAGTATCAGAGAATGAAGCAATACCATTAGCATGATCATTAACTTCCCAAACAGAGGAAGTTGAGAAGAAAAAGACATTTATTGTTCAATTTAATCAGGAATTGGAAAGGCAATCATGTTATGACAAAAAACACTGTTCTAGTACATCCAGCATGGTGGAAGAACAATAGAGATGCATTAGCTTTCATTTTATGTTTAGCTAGGAGGAAAAGAAACACCCAAACAACTAACCAAAACAGGAAAAAATGTGTGTGTGTGTTTATTTAAATAAACCATAATTAAAGTGCTTCAGCTCTCTCAATAAAAGGATGGAAAATGGTGATACAGGGAAATCATATAAAATTAATATTGAACTCACTAAAATGTTTCCATAGGTAAAAAGACTTTTAAAAAAATAACTGCATCATTTTGTAAGTGTTAGCTATTTTTGAAGTTAGCACAATTTCAAAGCAAGGACTGTATTTTCTTACCTACCTGGTAGTGGCAGCGGAGGCTGTACAGCATATGGTTGTTGAGAAAAAGGTTTCACACTACAGACATACACAGAGAGATGGTTAAAAATAACAAGAAAATAACAACAAAAAAAAGAAAGAAAAAAAAAAGGAAAAGACACTTGATCAACTTTTTACACAGATTAGATGACTAAATCAAACACTTTTCATTTCTCCCAGAATGGCTTCTATTCTTTTACAAACTCCTTTCCCCATATTAATAGCCTATTAGTATCTGATACTAATAGACTATCTATTCCTACCTGATACTAATAGCCTATTTATTCCTATCTGTTCTCTATGTCTGTCTGTTCCCTGATCTGCCCCACAAACATCAAAAACAGCACCAGAAGAGAGCAAGAACACATAGCCAGGGCGAAGAACATAGAACATATCCCTTCCAGCCACTTGTCCCTAAGGTGGCTTAAATTGCTCACAGAAACCTATCCTGTTAAGTTATGTGATAAAAAAATTGTCTCCACACACTCAAAAGTAGCACAGAACAATGGCAGGCAGAACAACCTGAATTATGAATTATGGAGCCTGGAGGGTGACTGTAAGTCTAGTTTGTGTGTGTGTGTTTATTTTTGTGGGAGGCAAACTAGGGAGAGCGAAGACCCAGACCCAGCTACTGGGTGGATTGTGCATCTAAACCCTTCTACCAAAGACATTCACTGTGTGTGTTTTTGCACATGCATGTGTTTGTGTGTGTGAGTGAGGGGCCTGCAACAGCAAATGGAGTGGAGCTGCAGCCTCAGGGATTCACTTGCTTGGGTGCCAGCAAAAAGGCAGACAAGGGATCCACGGATAGCTTCTGGATAGAGTGCATACACGCAGCTACTGGATGGATCCATGTTGTTTGTTTATTTCCTACAAACACCTTTATCTTTATCAGCCAGAGATGGGTAAAGGATGAGGCTGTTGGTGCTGTTTGTATTTCTACAAACGCTGAGAGTCTGTCTGTGTTGTTTGTTTATGAAGACATAGGGTTTTATCTGTTTAAGACTCTCTTGTGACCCTCAGTTTGTCTTCAACCATGGGCCTTAATTTAAGTCTCAGATCCACTATCACAGAATCTGTCTGAGAACAAAGACTGCATTATCTTAGCATTTCATAAATCTTGAAATAGCTAATGGTGTTCCTCAAGGAGGATAAAGGAAGCACCTGCTTTAGACACTCGGATGAAGGAATACTCACTCTTGAGAAGATCCAGCTTGGCCTGGCAAAGGTCCTTGCCAAAACTGCAAAAGAACAACATACAGGCAATGGTCATCACTCTTAGGACAGAGTTAAAAAGCCAGACTTGCCACTGTCTAAAGAAAGAAACTGCAAGCTCACAGACTTAAAGATGTGACTTTGCTACATTCATTCACTTCTTGATTTACTCATTCTACTTTCTTGATTTAATACTTGTGGAGGTGCTCACTGGTCTTGGTTTTCCTTCTATATGTTACCAGTAGTGACATGCAAGAAACTGACCCAACGGTGTTTTTTAATGTTAAATGCTATGTACACATTCTTGTACCTCCGTCTTCAGAGGGATCCCCCTCTTGAATGGACCATTTTCTCCAGGAAAACTTTACAGAAGTATTTTGGCAGAAATCAATGCTCAGCAAATCTCACTAGGTCCAACACAAAAAAATGTGGGATGCTGACAGGCCTCCTCTGTTAAAGGTTTTATGTAAGGGCCATAAATTTGTGATGTAAGCACTCAGAATTAGGTTGGGAATGATGGGATTGAGAAAGGGTTGGGATGGCCCAAATTGTTTTATCCAAGAACCTGGACTAAGAAAGGGGTACAGACATCTAAAAATATTTCAGGAAGGTTAATACCCAGAGGATCTCTGGTTGTTCTTTCACTTGTGTCTAAAATAAAATAAAATAAAATAAAATAAAATAAAAACACCGTTATTTTGCATCAGTGTGAGCAAAAAATCAGACTCAAACTTTTGAAGCTATATGATAGATTTACTCTACAAAGAAAATGACTTTTTGCCCATTCTTTCCAGTGTTCTCAGGATATTCCTGAGAAGGTCCCAACACCCTTTCGATATTCAAGTGTCTTCAATCCAACTCCTCCAAGACAATGATTCACTCACCCCAGAAACAGCAGGGTAGGCTGGTCGTGGGAGACCAGGCAAAGCCATTTTACTATGGAAGGCAGTTGCAGAGATAATCTGGGCAGATGACATTGTAGCCATACTCTGCATGGCTTTATCTTTAGCTGCCTGATCCTAAGGGCAAGAGTAGAAAGAGAAAAAACACAATGATTATAATGATAAACCTGTTGCCTGGCCTAATGCTGCATAAACAGGATTATCACTAGCTTCTTTGTAGGGAATAAGTATCTCTAAGAAACTGGGCAGCAGATTTGCCAATAACTATCCTAAGAACTCTCCAAAGCTCGAGTCCCTTATCGATTACTATATTTTCAATGTGACTAATCTTCCTTTCTGGAATATCGGGATAACTGTTTTAGACACTATTAAGCATTTGTACTTTCTGTCTGAAGGTTTTTAAGCCCCACAGTTGAAATGTTTTGTTACAGAAAATACGACCTTAATTTAAAAAAAAAAAAAAAGCTAATTGTTAACACAAAAGGAGTTTGTCTTCATCACTGCAAAAAGACTATCTCAGTTCAGGACTGCATTACTCCCAGGTAGAACTGAACGTTTTATTACCATTCTTGGGGAAACAGGAAATCTTAATAACCTCCCAGGGCACATACACAAGAACATTCTGTTTTGTATTTTAGCAGCACTGTGGAATTGTACACATCATTACAGGCAATAACAGTGCAACAAACAGGGGGTCTAATGTATGGTTAAAACTAAGGGTATTCTTCATTTCTTCTACCAAGAAATAACTGGACAAGCAAAAGTACTTTGTCACATTCTTCCTACACCCCTCCAAAAAGTTATCTTTACTGTTTAGACACGCGATATTTATCTGTGGCATTATAATTATAATGGGAATGCCACAGATGAATTGATGGCTTGGAGAAGTTGCTGAAAGAGGTAAGCTCTTGTCCTCCTCAGGAATTCTCAAAACTATGATATTCGTTAATTTTAGTAACTGCAGTAAGTTCTCACCCTTGGGTCTCCATTCTCTCTCCCTCTTCCTAGGGTTTTCTGAAGGTCAAATCCCAGGGATACTGATGTGTGTAATGCAAAAACATTTGGAGGAAGTGTAACAAAAGCTCAAGAATAAATGATAACTTTTAAGTGAAATAATCTGAATGGGCACAACATTTTTATGTTATCTATGACTCTTGTTAGTAACATTAAAACGTATGGAAGTATTTTAATTACTGAGAAAGTTCCTAAGCATCTCCAAAGTGAAGATTACATTTTTCAGAATGCAGTTTAAATGATGCTTTGGGTAATTCTTTAAGGATTACATGCAACATTATAAAGGTAAGAATTCCTTTTTCTTTTATTTTTCCCATGACATTTCAAGTTGTCAGTGCAGAAAAGTGTTTTTTTTCTTCCTTTATTTTCTCTCTAGAAAAACCATATTTGTCAGCTCTTTCAGCTAACAATTCTCTAGTCATTTATATTTGTGCTTCCAGTAAAAAAAAAAAAAAAAGGCATCAAAAACTTTTACCAAACATTAGCAATTTTTGTCTTTTGTTTTTATATTTTCAAAACACACTGGAATAAATAATAATAAAAACAAAATGTCCCTCTTTTTTCCTTAGTATAGTATCAATTAGCCACCCAAGACAGAAAACTACTGCCTTCTGGTGACAGATTTTTCTTCAAGCTTTACTCTACTGCCCTCACCTCTATCTACTATAGGAACAGTGCAAGCTTAAGGAAGAGACCTCAGTTTGTGTGGGAGAAAATAGTATTACACTACATGCTCTGAAAAGTCAGCATGTAGCTGCTTGGAACTCTACTATATAAATATGAAAACATATACACAGTGTGGAAAATGAACAGTGATAGAAGAACACACAGCTATCAGCAAGAACTTAGAGGAAGGGCAGTAACATATGTGATTTCATTTCCTTGCTCTGTGAAAATGACTAGGGAAGGCAAAGCAGTAAATGAATTGAATCAGTGCTACAGACTCGCCTCTGCAGGCAGAAAGGAACAGTCTGGTAGTGGGGAATGGTTCACTGCAGGCAGCGGGTAGAGCTCACAGCATGGCCAGAGCTAGTGTAAAAGGAGAACAACCAATGGCTTCATGAAGCTCCCCAAGACTCCTTCGTTCCCTGAGAACAAAAACGGCCAGCTCTTGTGTACTAAGTAGAAACAGGCTCGGCTGACGGACTTTTCAATCATGCCAAATCCCAGAGCTGTGACATGCAAGGAACAGAATCAAGGTCACAGATATGAGCAGCAGTATATCTTTTAACACCCCAGGCAGTTGTTGTTTCCTACTAGCTCTAACTTGCCTCTCAATCAGGCCTCCACCTGAATTGACTGCTTAACAGCACCACAGGCTTCAAACTTTGGCAGCCCTACCTAGAAGCACTGAATTAGATAGTCACAATTTGCGGCTCCTTCTCTTTATCAGAGCAGCTGGAAACACAACAGGCAAATTACAGAGACAACATGGTTTCTAAAATGGACCTGGGAATGGGATGAGGGAGGTGCACAGTCACGACCATTAGAGGCTATCACTGCTCACTATAGATGCATGCACTTCAGCACTGGTCAAGACTAGGTGCTAACATTTCATTCACAGAAAATCTACACCTTGTGTGGCTCAGGAAGGAGCTACCCAGCCAGCCAAGAGAAATAACGTGACAGCTTTCCACTTAAGACTGGGCTGGACTGAGATATCAAGACCTTCATCATCACCTAAAGCATGCCATAACAAGTCAGGAAGGCCTTCCTTCCCTGACCGTCTGAATGATTTATAATAAGGACTGGACCTCACATCCTGCTCAGCAGGCCCTTTCTGGATGGGCTAGAATGGGCAGGCCCCATTCTAATGTGGGCATGCTCTTGTGCAATTGTCACCCATAAACATGACCTTCTTGATATTTCTGGCAATTCAGTCTGAGCCATTTCCCTGCTTCAAATGTGAGTGGAAATAAACATCAAGAGGTATCAGTTCATTAGCTTGATCTCAGAGCTCTTCCTACAGAAAGGAAAACACAGATTTACTCAGAAGTCAGCCATTTTCCTTATTGGCCCAGGCCTCTTCAAATCAGGTCTGAATTAATCAAAGGGCAAAGTCTCTTCAGCTGGTACCATTTTACATGAGAAGATCCCAGGTGGCTTTGTAACTTCCTCCCAAGTTCTGCCAACTCAGAATACTTTCCCAGGGACAACTCCATGTCACTACCACTAATAAAGGTAGAACTAGTACAGCACTAATTGTAAGGCTACCCATTCCCAAGGCCCACAAAACACTATGGAGTGATTACTGGTCAACATTTGTGACCATAACCCCCTCCTTCTCAGGTAAACACTCTTCCCATGCTCCCAAGTCCAAGGGACATTCAGACTTGAAGGACAGCAGCGTAAACCGGAGGTAGAAATCAGACACATCAAAATTAAAGTTATTGTTTCTTTATTCTTTAAATAGAATTGCCTCAGACGTCACAGAGCTCCAACAATACAAGTGTTTGCACAACACTTCCTGGGAAGTACCTTTTCCTCTCCAGCTTACCACAATTCAGTGCCTAATCTCAGCCTTTTCTGAGGCTATTCAAAGAGGGAACGGATGAGGGAATGGCTGACTCAGGGGGCTTGTACGATATGTTAAAAGGATACCCATAATACCTTGAGCTTGGCTTGGATCTCTCTGGCTTTCCGCCTTGCCAGGACCTGGATGTGACTAGATACCTGCATTGAAAGACAAAATCCATCTTCATTCCAGAGGAGCATTTGGTAGCTGCTTGCAGAAGTAAACAGTTTACTTTACGCACCTTATGCAATAGGGAGTTATTTAGGTTTGTGGAGGAAGGGGGCGGTTGAGGTAGTAATGAGATGTTTTTCTGAGCATAATTGTCATGAAGTAAGGTGGGTTATCAACAGAGACAAGCCATATAAAGCCTTTTCCAATTCAAATGTCTTTATTAAACCAGAGACCTCTTCTAAAACCGAACAACCCAACCCATCCATAAATCTGGGGATTAAGAGTTCTAATCTCTTTACTCCCCATCCTGGCGTCCTCTTGGGAGAAGGAAAAGCCATGTTACATACCCTTGGCTACTATATAATGACTCTCAGAATCTGGGCTGAAACGCATCATAGAATAGTTTAGGTTAGAAGGAACTTCTGGAGATCAACTATAAACTCCCTACCCAAAGGAGGTCCATGTTGCTCAGTGCTTTGTCCAGCATAGCCTGTACTGTCATTCCTAAAACACAGAGGTGCCTTTTTTATCCCATGTGCCATGTGTTTTCAAAATCACCATTGCTGTCTATTTGTGACAAAGAATCTTCCTGAACAAAGAATCCTCCACTGATGTTCACTGAAATGAAGGAATAAATGAATAAAATCCCACACTGTTTAACAGCAGAAATAATTGTGGGTCACAATGTGGGTGGGAGGTGAGAATTGTGGGTCACAATGTGGATGGGTGGTGGGAGTGCTACAGTCCTATTATCAAATGCCTGAGCTGACTCTTCCCACCATTGTTACTAACCAGCTCAGCACAACCACCTATTTCCACAAAAGCTAGAAACTAACAGCAAGCGAGTAGCAAGGAATTTGTTCTCATAAGCCTACAATATGTGTAGTGGTCCAAAATAACCCCAAAACTTTACACCTACCTGTTTCCTTGTGCGTGTTTTCCCTGTTCTCAGCTTAATATAGCGGGCAATCAGCTCATTTCGGCCTGAAACAGAGAAATAATGCAAATAAAAGTTTACAGAAACTGTTTTTTTTTTTCCCCCTTTTTTTTCTTTTTATTTCTATAGAGATTGCCAGTGCAGTGATTTTAGGAAGGTACTGATTAGTTCACACGGTAGGAGTCTAAGCAGAACTTTGGGCTACTAATGCTATTTCTCAGCTTGCATCTGTATAGCTTACAAATAAAAATACAGTTTATCAATAAAAAGGAGAATCAAACACTTTGCTTAATAATTTTACTACCACAGTGTGTAAACTCTGTAGGCATGGATCAAGGTAGCCACTATGAACAGAAAAAACAAACAAACAAACAAACAAAACCAACCAACCAACAAAAAAAAAAATCCATTCACCCTCCATCATTCAGAAAGGCAAGAAGGAAGAACCAGGAAACAGCAGGCCAGACAGCCACACCTCCATACCTGGAAATGATGGGGCACCTTATACTGCATTTCCAGACACACAAAGGACAAGAAGGTGATTGGAAGTAGTCCACATGGATTTACAAACGGGAAATCATTCTTACCCAACACAGCTTCTTCAATGAGATGACTAACTTGGTGGATGAGTGGAGACCGCTACACATTGAGTACCTCAACTTTAGTATGGCATTTGAAACTATCTCCCATAAACCCTCATTGACAAGCTGAAGAAGCATGAGTTGGGTAAGCAGACAAGAAGGTAGGCTGAAAACTGGCTGAACAGCCAGACCCAGAGGATTTTGATCAATGGCACAAAGGTCAGTTAGAGGCAAGTTTGTAGTGGTGTACTGGGCCAATACAGTTCAGCACCTTCATTAATGACCTAGACAATGGGACATTATGCACCACAGAAAGTTCACACAAAACTGGGAGGAGTTGCTGATAGTCCAGATTGGCTGCACTGCTATTCAGGAGGAGTTTGACAGGAGAAGGACCTTGACTGGAGAAATGGGCCAACAGGAATCTCATGGAGTCCAACAAAGGGAAATGCAAAGTTCTGCATAACTCTAAGCATCAGTATATGCTGGGAACTGACAATTTGGAAAGTTGCTTTGAAGGAAAGGACCTGGGCTGAAAACAAACTGAATGCGATGCAGGAATGTGCCCCTACAGCTAAGAAGGGCAACAGCATCCCAGGCTGCATTAGGAAGAGCATTGCCAGCAGGTCAAGGGAGGTGATCCTTCCCCTCTTCTCAGTACTGCTGAGGAGATATTTGGAGTACTGTGTCCAGTTTGAGACTCCTCAGCACAAGAAAGATATGGACATACTGGATTAAGTCCAGCAAAGGTCCATCAAAAATAAATAAATAAATAAATAAATAAATAGAAGATTAATGGACTAAAACGTCTTTCACATAAGACTGAGAGTGCTGGGCTTGTTCTCTGCCTAGAGAAAACTCTTGGATAGTTTTACCAATCTTGGATAGTTTTACCAATGAATATAAATGCCTGATGGGAGTGAATGAAGAAGGGCCCACTCTCTTCTCAGTAGTGCACAGGACAAGAGACAATGATCACAAAATGAAACACATGAAATTCCACCTGAACACAAGAAAAAAAAAGGGGGAAAAAAAACCACCACCAAAAAACACTTATTTACTGTGAGGGTGGTCAAATACTGAAACAGGTTGCCCAGAGAGGTTGTGTAGTATCCATCCTCGGAGATACTCAAAACCCAACTGGACACAGTCTTGGGCAATTTGCTGTAGCAAATGAGGAATCTCTCAAGAGAACCCTTCCAACCTAAATGATTCTGCCATTCTGTGAAACTAAGACTAAGAAAATAAACAACAATAGGTAAATATATGAAAATGGTTACATGGGATTTTGGAGTGTGAAATGATACAGTAAATTCTTCAGAGAAGACAGAGACAAGTAAGCTTAGTTTTGTGGAAGATTATGGGGAGCTCCAATAAGCAGGAACGTGGGGCACTGTCTGGAAGAGGTGAAGAAATCCTTGTCTGAATATAGAACAAACAGCCATTGCAGGCTGAGACAGGCAGAATAGGTCCTTCAGGGCCAAGGGAATGAGCAGTATAGGAAAATGAGAGGCCAGTGCAGGGATACAAAGAAAAGACAGTCACAGTGATAAATGAGGAAAATGGTATTTATTATCAGCAACATGAATGAAAAACACAATGAAACATGAAACTACAGAGTTACAAGTACAGAATTTGAAATTGCTTGGAATGACAGCAAGAAACTGCAGAAGAATGAGATCCAGGATTTAAAAATCAGGAAGAGAAACAGAAGGCTGCGCTACTGACAACTTCAGGAGTGAACAGGAGAATAAGGTTTAGACTTGATTCACAGCTATCACCACAGAACTGAATGGACACCAAGATACAAGGCAGACTATGCAGTTCCATAAACTGGCTCACATGTTATCAGCTCTTAACAAATATCCTTTTTTTTTTTTTTGTCTTTTTTTGAGCAGGAGTGTGATGGAGGAATAAAAAGCAGAAATAGAAAAGCAGTAGCTACACATCTGAACTCTAGGCTGATTCAAGGCAGGAAACACAACAGAAAGAGCAGGCTCTGCAAAATAACACAGCTGTGGTGACCACACTGGTAGTGATAGAGTACCTCAATTAAAATTTGGAGTGGGAAGTATATGGCTGCAATGTCTTATATGGCTGCAACTGTTTGAGGAATGGAACAAGAATAAACTGGGATGCAAAGCCACAGCTCTTGTGAAGCTTATTTGTAACTGCTAAAAAGACTTTATTTTCTATGGAAAATGTATGGGAAAAACTTGTACATTAGGACACCACAGACATCAAGAAAGCAAGCAGTGATAAGAAATGTGATTTTTATTCAGAGAGTTTACTCTTCCTTGAAAACATTGGTTTTATTCTAAATCCTTGTTTAACTCAAGACAGAAAAAAAAAAAAAAGAGAATGTAAGGACAGATTCTGTGCTACAGATTCACCAGCCAAACCTTTAGGGAAGGTCTGGCAATGTTACTAATTCCATCTATTTCAGAGAAAGAATGCATATTTCCATGATTGCATTTAGGCCATGTTCACCAAAGCACAGGTAGGGATGGGAAAGTGTTTTACATTTACAGATGTTAATCTTTTTCTAATGGTATCATTACCAAAGTTCTCCTTATTCTCCTTGTGGAAGGATCAGGTCTGTAGCTGAGACAAGAAAACAGCTCCAGCTCCTCTATACACAAATTATGAACTGCTTTTGTGCCAGATACACAATGCGCAGCATATAATCACTGACTTCTTCAGTCCCCAGTTTCAGCATAGCATAGTGACATGCCCAAGAGAGTTTTATGGGAAGAGATGCTATTGTTGCTACATTTCACCTGGCTGTTTTTTCAACCAATGTAACCATTTCTACAAAGCTAATACCCATTACTAGTGACAAATATCCAGACCACCTTTCTCTAGTGCCAGGAATAATACTTATAGTTCTTCAAAGTCTCCATGTGTTGGACATGGATCCAAGTTGCAAGGTAAGTAACTACTGAAGTGATGCTAAGAGGTGCTGCTCCCACAGATATTGGAATATCTAGAATTTCAGGATGGTTTGGCACAATTCAAATGTGGGAAATAGGCAGAACAAGACAAGGTGCTCAAAACACATTATCTACAAAGAAACAAGGAAAATGTATATACATCAAGATGGCCTGTTGTGGGACAAGGGAAAATGATTTAATGGAAGAGAGAGGAAAAACTAGCCTTGAGAAGAAGTGGATGTGAAGAATTTCATGCAAACTTCAAAAGGATGCACATTGGGTTATACTACAATTTGAACACATAGAAACACTATCGACACTACTGAAGTACGGGTCATCCTTGCATAACTAAATTTTAATGGATTATCAGACAGGTATAATAGATGGTATAGAATAAGATTAGATTTGTTGTGATTCCATGGAAATCAATAAATTATACAAACTGACCAGTCTGACAGAGCACTACTCTGCTTCAATAGTAGAGAGCTGCAAGGCTATATTTGTGTGAGAAGATGCCATGAACAGCCCTGTGCCAGTCACAGTTGATTCTAGCCATCTCCAAAATGGATGAAAACATCCCTTTATGTGCCAAAACCTCAACCAGTCAGAGAACCACATGCCACCTTTGCTCAAACATTTCAGATCGGGCAATAGCCACTAGAGGCAGGAGACACAAGAGGAGACAGACAAAAGGAATCACAAAAAGGAGATGTGAGGATGTGCAAAAGGAGACATGCAAGATGTGTGAAAAGATACATTTGGAGGAAAAAAAAAAGAAAAAGAAAAAAAAAAGAAGAAAAGGATGAGACGTAGAAGGAGATATTCTTGGGGATAAGGCTGGCAAAGTAATTTTGGAAAGAGGTGCTCCATGGCAGAGAGGCTACAGAGGCAACTGCAGCCCATGGAGGACCCATGCCAGAGCAGGGACAACTCTGAAACAACTGCAGCCCAATGAGAACCCATGTAAGAGCAGAGGCGCAGTAAGAAATAAGGAGCACTGGAGGAAAAAAATTGTACCGTCTGCCACATCACCAAAGGAACTAGGAGGGACTAAGTGAATAAATACAGAGAATAAAACTAGGGAAGCTGAGACTGGAAAGTGGGTTGGAGAGGCAATAAATTGAAGTTGAGCCTTTGGAAGTGGAAATTGTTTCCTAAAGTGTATGTTTAACTCTTTGTCTTTGACAAAATCAGCAAATATTGCAAAGCAGGCAACGCCATTACATTGGAGAACATTGAGAAGAAGGGAAATTATTGTAAAAATTATACATATTAGAAGCTGGTGTAGAAATTCTTTAGAGAGAGAGCATTTAAATACGCATCCCCCATATTTCCGGATTTAGAATTCACTTTCCTGTTTGCCACCTTTCATATAAACACACAAGACTTCCTCTCCCAGAATTCCCTACAAAACCTGGAAAAAAAGACAGGTGGCAGAATATGTTAAGCAAATAAAGATACTGGTAGCAAAAAAACAGACCAACCTCCCCAAAGACATTAGCAACACAGGGATTATTAAAGATGGAACTATGCAAATTGCCAAACTCAGTAATCTCTGCAGTAAGAATGTATTAAATTACCATGAACCAAAACTGCAAGAGAAACAAGTCCTAAGTGTCCTTTGTTTATCAGAAGTTAGATGTAAGCAGGTGCTACTCTACTGAAAGTCTGAAGGTTCATAGCCTATGGCAAGCATTTTATTTGTTTCACAGCTCTGGCTGTTGGGTAAGCAAAGGCTAGCACTCCTCACTTGGCCACAACAGGCAGAGCTGTCATAAAACATTGGATGGTTCATTTTTTAGAGCTGTGTAAAGTGTCCCTCAGTAATCTGATCATATGTTGTGTTCTTAGAATAACTCTTGCTGAGGCCTGCCATGGTCACCAGAACCTGCCAACAGTTGTGCCTCCTCTGTCGAAACCACGCATTGGGTTTCATGAAGCTCTAGCCAACATACCAACTGCAGCCCAGGACCCAAAAGCTCTTTATCCTCCGCTGAAGCCTTCCCCTTGGAAGCATGACATGAAAAAGAGAGAGAGAGAGAGAGAGAGAGAGAGAGAGAGAGAAGAGAGACTCTCTCATGTTCTTTACTTCACACTCCTCACAAATAAATTTCTAATGGCATCAATTTAACTCACGCTCCCTCTCACACTGAATTGCAAAACTGCATTTCAGCAGCTACCAGGAAGACACTGCTAACAGAAGTGAGTAAAGTGACTTTTTGACTCTCCATTCTACACCTGTGATCCTTTCAGTGTAAGAGGAGAGAAGTGCCTACGTATAAGGGAGAGGGGGAAAAAATCACTGAAATTCCACAGATAGAAAGCACTTCCAAGCCCACCTCAAAGCTTCATGCTGGCTTTCTGCTAGTACTGGTATATTACCACTTGTAGAGGAGACAGAAAATGTTTCTCTTTAAGCCTTGATATTTTTTGCACATCTGTTGTCAAAGACAGGTAGAAGAACTAAAAGCACTCTTCTGTGATGGATGAGAACAAAGAACTCATCATGATTTCTGTAAAATCCTTCCAGAAGGAAACTGCATGAAAGTATCTGCTTCTTGGCAGCAATATCTATTCTGATCCCAAAGCTACTGTGTACACCTACCTACCTGTGAAGTGCAGAAAAGACAAGAGATCTAAAAAAGCAACTATCCAGGTGTATCCAGTGAAAGGTTAATCAAAGTAAGGTCAAGAAAACCACCTCAACTATCATTTCAGACTTCACAAGAAGGATGTGGATCTGTTAGAACAGGTCCAGAGTAAGGCCATGAAGATGATCAAGGGGCTGGAGCGCCTCTACTATGAAGAAAGGCTGAGAGAGTTGGGGATGTTCAGCCTGAAGAAGAGAAGGCTCTGGGTAACCTTATTGCAGCTTTTCAATACTTAAAGGAGGCTTATAAAAAAGATGGAGAGCAACTTTTTGCTCAGGCAGACAATGACAGGACAAAAAGGAATGGCTTTAAACTAAAAGAGGGGAGATTTAGGTTAGAGGTTAGGAGGAAATTCTTCTCTCGGGGTGGTGAGGCACTGGAACAGCTTGCCAAGAGAAGCTGTGGATGCCCCATCCCTGGAGATGCTCGAGACCAGGTTGGACGAGGCCCTGGGCAACGTGATCTAGTGGGTAGCATCTCTGCCCATGATTGGGGGAGGGTGGGAGGGTGGCGGGTCTGGAACTAGATGAACTTTAAGGTCCCTTCCAACCCAGCCTATTCAATGATTCTGTGATTCTATGTATATGAAGCAAAACTAACCACCCAGCAAGTCTTAAGTTACTCCAGAATGACACTTAAGACAAAATCATATTATGTTCATGAGAGCATGTACAATATGGGATTAACTGCCACTGGCCTCTGCCCTGGTTCCTACCTCCTGGCACAGCCTTATTTTCTGCCACTCAGTGTGTTGCTTCCTCCTCCCAGCTACACTAAATGCCTTCCTGGGCATCACCTTTTCCACAAACAGGGCTGCATATTTTAAAACCACACTTTTATCTTTCGGTTGGCTAATCCCATCTTCTCAGCAAGATGCACAAACACTCAATTCTTACTGACATCATCCTTAACATTAGTTTTTATGTTGACTTTATTAGATTCCTCTGACACAAATCATTTTTTCCTACCCAAGACTTGGTCAGAATCTTCTGTTAGCTTCCCAGTTTCCCAGCCTAACTTGTCCAAAGCTAGATAAAATGCAGTATGTGACCTTTCCTTTTCTGGCCTGGGTTCCCTTCACCCCTTCCTATCTTCCTTGACTGCTGGCAATCATTAATGTCACATCTTTCTTGATTCCTTAGCTTGCTTGTTTTCAACCTTAAGATCTCCTAATTAGCGAGCTTGTCTATGAAGTTTTAGACTTTGAACTCTATCTCTTCTGCAGTTCCTTCTCACCCTCTTTCTGAATTTTGTCTTTGTATTTCACATATATAATATAGTGATGATGTTCAGCACCCAGACTCTTTGAAAGGCTCAATTTCCCCCCCCTCCCCCGCCTTTACTTCCACTCTCGCTTCTACTCGTACTTCCAATACCAGAGTTGAGGCTATCCCCAGTCAATAAAAAAAGAAAAATGGTGTCTTGTTCTTCCCATTCATCTGGACTGCAACTGTGGCAAATCCATGTGGCAAGTGGCCCCAACAACAGTGTACAATCTCAAGAGTGGCATGTTCATTTTGAGACAGGAGTTGCAGACAACTCTTTAAATGATATTTTAACAAACTTAACTCTGATCAAATTTCTTTCACAATTTTTAACAACCTGTATTTTTCTTCCTAACTTCTATACTGAATCCAGACATACTCAGGAAGCAATAAAAAAACTTAATATATAGTTATGATCATCATACTGGGATCCCTTTGCATGAAACAGACCATAGAAAAACACATAATAGTAAACTGCAGTGCACTGGTCTATACTATGAAGACATCTCTCTCCTGCCACTGCAGAATTACAGTGCTTAGCAGTCAAGTTTGAGTTCCTGCAACACAGTTACACATACCACAGAACTTTATATTCAGCAGTGAGATGAGAGTTTCATCACTCTTACCATTCTTGAATTTTCTGTTTTAACCTTCCATGAGAAAAATCTCTGAGATCATTGCGGTTCCTACAATAAAATTTTGAGATGAAGACTCAAGAAAAAAAGCTGAGCTAGTCCTTCTGAAAAAAAAAATCAAAACAATCATATCAATGCAAGCATGATTATGAAGTGCTTAGTACTACCACATCTTCAGCTCTGTCTTGACATATCTGTTTTCATTATTTGACTGTGCAAATTGCTCAGCTCCTTCATCCTCTGAAATGAAGCAGAATCATAGAATTTTTGAATGGTTTGGGCTGGAAGGGACCTTAAAGACCATCCAGTTCCAAACCCCCTGCTGTGGGCAGGGACACCTCCCACTAGACCAGGTTGCTCAAAACTCCATCCAACCTGGTCTTAAACACTTCCGGGGACATGGCATCCACAACTTCTCTGGGCAACCTGTTCCAGTGCCTCACCACCCTCACAGTAAAGAATTTGTTCCTTAGATCTAGACTAAATCTACCCTCTTTTATTTCAAAGCCATTACCCCTTGTCATATCAAAACATTCCCTGATAAAGTCCCTCTCCTGCCTTCTTGTAGGTCTTCTTTAGGTACTGGAAGGTCACTATAATGTCTTCCCAGAATCTTCTCTTCTCCAGGCTGAACAACCCCAACTCCCTCAGCCTGTCTCGATAAGGAGAGGTATTCTAGCCCTTTGATCATCCTCATGTCCCTCCTCTGGACTCACTCTAATAGGTCCATATTCTTCTTTTGTTGGGGTCCCCAGAGCTGAACGCATTACTCCAGGTAGGGTCTCACGAGAGCAGAGCAGAGGGGGAAGAAATTCACCTTCCTCAACCTGCTGGCCATGCTCCTTTTGATGAAGCCCAGGATACGGTTGGCTTTCTGGGCTGCAAGCACACATTGCTGGCTCACGTTGAGCTTGTTGTCAACCAACACCCCCCAGTCCTTCTTAGCAGTGCTGCTTTCAATCCATTCTCTACCCAGCCTGTTTTTGTGTTTTGGATTGCCCTGGCCTCGGTGCAGGACCTTGCAGTTGGCCTTGTTGAACGTCATGAGGTTCTCACAGGCCCACCTCCCAAGCCTGTCCAGGTCCCTCTGGATGACATCCATTCTCTCCAGCATGTGAACCACACCACACAGCATGGTGACATTGGCAAACATTTTGAGGGTGCGCTCAATTTCACTTGTCCAGATCACTGACAAAGATGTTAAATAGTGCCGTTCCCAATACTGTCTCCTGAGGTTTGTCACTTGTCTCCACCTAGATACTGAGTTGTTGACTCTTTGAGTGCAACAACCCGGTTAAAGAACTTTTAAAGCCATTAAGAAGACTTTTGAAGAAGTTAAAACTTTATTTGCTGGGGCAGAACATGTTAGTTAAGCTAGACCATCATCTCTTCATTAGACATACACTCTTTTAGAAAGAAGATGCTGCACTTTTCAACTCTGAATCTAAATGTACTTTACAAAGATGACAAAATATGATTTCTTCCCCTCATATAAGGGAAAATTTGCTTGTGGTCATAAAACTCAAGTGTTTCATTTAATAACCAATCTAAAAAACGAAACTGTCTCACATAAAAAGTCTTTTTGCTGAGAAGGGTAATTCTCTTTTTCACTGTATAAATTAAATCCACACCTAGAAACACAAAAAGGGCTAACTGCATTCAGAAACTGCTCTTCCTTGATGGCCAGTTTAAGATGTTTCATGCAAGGTACATGAATGAGGGTTAATTACAGAGCCTGCGGGGTTTGGGTAGCTTCTTATTGGTTCCAAACAATGAGTGGAGATAGGTGAAAAATCAGTCACCTCGTGAGTAGTTACAGCAACAAATTTTTCATTCAACTTGAAGAGCTTCCCCTTTCCTCAGCTGGTCAGTTTTGCCCATAAAATATTTCATTATCTCCTGTGTGCAGCAAATCCAACTAAATTTCTGGAATACGGAGGATGGAAGGGGGGAGCAGATGTATACTACTCTAATTGCCAAAATTAAAAAATAAGCACCCACCTTGGATTTTGTTGTTTTTGTTTATTAGGTGTGTGAGGTTTGTTTTTTATTTGTTTGTTTGGGTTGGGTTGGTTTTTTTTTTGGGGGGGTGGGGGGTGGGGATGGGGTTTGTTGGTTGGTTCTGGGTTTGTGGTTTTTTGTTTTTTTTTTTTTTTTTCCTTCCAGTCGGTTCCTTTTGTGGCCATGTGGACCACAGTGCTGGCAGAGCAGAGAGAATAGAGTAAGCATCAAGGCAGAACTTCTTAAAACAATTTTGGCCAGCAGAGAAACTGTAGCTTGGAATTGTATTCCACCTAAATGTAGAACATAGACTGGTAAGAGAATGGGCAATGTTCTTCCTGTCCTTTATTTATTTGTTTAAAGACAGAATTAAAGTACCTCCTAATTACAGCCCCAAAGGTACAGGAGGTTATTCCTTGGAAAGGAGTGCAGCAATGCATGCATGTAGCAATCCCTCACCATTACCCTAATGGGAAGCTCCAGGCTATGCAGTTCTGCACCAACTGTCAGCCTTGAGTACAGTGTTTTTCAGTGCATCAGTTGAACAGCCTCATCAGCTTTGTTTTCCCACATTATCACCTCAGGTCATAGAAATGTAAGCTAATCCAGTAAGTAGGCAGGAACTAAGATTGATGAGAATCTTAAAGAAATCGTTTAGGCTGACTTTGTCTAGGAAATCCCAAAATCACACCAAAGCAGCTACATACAGTAATGAGTCTTTAATATGCCACAAAGTGTGGCATCAGGTAACACAGGAAAGAGCCAATAAGAATCATGCATGGAAAGGTATGTCAAACTTTCAGTCTCATAGGCCACCTGAGAATGACAATGTTGTACAGGCACAAGAATATTTTCCTCACTAAGGCCCATGTTGTTAGAAAAACATGACCATTGAGGGTGGCACTGAAACCTATGCTTAACTATAACAACATCCTCTAGTTCCCATGAATCCAAGTTCTACATTAAACAATCAGACATCGGCTAAACTCTCTTTTAGGTCAATTAACGTTTTGTCCGCCTGTTTCAGTAACTTCCAATAGCTGAAGGGCATCTGAAAGCAACTCTCAATAGTCCTCAGTGATACTGCCTCAAAGGATACCAAAACTTCAGCACCTCTCGTCCTCCTCCTTTTGCACTCAGCTGCCTTTGTTGGCACCAACAGTACACTGTTTCTTGCAGATTTCTGCCCAAGTGCTAATCCTGCGCATGTGCCCAGATGGCAAGCTAATCAAATATTCAGAGTTCCAGCCATGACAGAAATCAGAGCTAAAAGGGATCTGTGAGATCTGTTCAGCCAGTTGCTGCATGACCAACACAGGACTATTCAGTTCTCAAGGCATTTGGTCTGGTCTAGCTTAGCTCTTGTGTTTTGGCTGCTTCACTAACCTGAACACCAGGACCCAGTCCTTCTTTATATGTGGAAGATTTCTTTAAGACATCAGGTTATAGGTTTTGGGAAGCCGAGCTTAACTGAATGGCTGACTACTGCTGAAAAAGCATTTGCCTTTTTCCTTAACTCCCTCTCACCAGATTATTCCATAGATCAGGTCAATACATTCTCTAAGAAGTGAAAATTAAGTACTAATCATTGCTGGTTATAAGAGAACATGGACAGAAAAGCTTCACAGAAATGAAGGCTTTGTTCTGTGAACTTTGTTCTGGGTAGCTACCCAGGATCTGGTCTGGATAATAGCTGAATTCTGCCAAGCTCATAACATTTCTTTACAGTGGCTTGTGATTTTTCCCCCTCTTTCTTTTTGCACCTAACGCTGGAGCAGTTCTGTTCTACATTATTTAAACACGTGTTCCCTTACAGTTTATAATGTAACCTGATAGCTGGACAACCAGGATTCAGGCACTGGCACAAAAGCAGGAACAGGAGGCTGACAAAGCTATTTAAGCTGCAAGGAATATCTAAAAATGCACGTGGATCCAGAAGGAAATTCACAAATATCTACGTGCTTCATTTATTTTGTAGACAAAGGTTGCCGTACCTAGAATCACTTTCCTCCAATTTTAGCCATAAAAATATCGGGCTACACATGAACAGCTTAAGTAGAGCTGGCTCTGCCTCTGTGCCCAGGAACAGAGGAGATAACCTTTGAAGGTTTTTTATAGTTCTACAAGTAAAGATGATGACACACTGTTCATATTGAAGAAAAGCTTAGAAACCCCAGTGAAGGTTCCAGATACCATTGTGCTAAATAACACACTCACATGTGTGTTTCCCTGTAACACCACTGTGATTAGAAGTAGGCCTATGCCCCCTGCATTTGCAATCAACAGTTTGGGTTACTCCTATTGTGTTATTTCATCAAGAGCTGGTTACACAACTGGCATTCCAGTCTGTAGACACCAAGTTCCTGAAAAGGGATTTGTGATTACTGTGCAAATCATGCTCTGGGGAAGAGAGTGATTCTTAAAGACATTTTAGGTGGAAGGTTTTCAAAGAAAACAGCATTATTTCCTGTTCAAAAAGCTAGGGATAGAACAACACTGTGTCTGTATGCGTGCATGCAATGAGCTCCAGAGAATTTGAAGGAGTACCCAGAGGATGGGTCAGAAGTTCAAGGTGACAAAAATGAGGAACAGCTGCTATGTACCCTTCAGCAGCAGGTGCACCCAGGCCAGAGGTTTAAGTCTGCTCTGCCAGTGACCAATAGACTTGTGAGACCATCTGTTTGGGTACAAATTACACACAGCCTCCACAGTTTTGCTGCCCAGATCTTTGCTGTACACAGACAATACAGGGTTTGTTATGGATTAGCTAATGAGCAACTGTTAAAACCAACACACAGTCCTAGTTCTCCTGTGTTCATTATCTGGATCCTATACAAATGAGAATGCTTCATCATTTTATAGCTGTAATAGTCTTTTTCTGATCAAGCATCTTTCCTTCCTTTTGGGGTCACCCCTTAAGGCGCTGGAACCTCGAAAGGCTATGTTGACTTGTCTTCATTTTGCTTAACAAATGTACAGGGATGTTTTGATATGCAATATGACATAAAACTTTGCTAAGTTTTACATCACACCTGCCCTCCAGCTCTAAGACACACCTTTAAGAGAGACTTCATTCATGTGACAGATTTTATTTACTTGCACTGTAGAAGAAAAAAGGCTAATTTTTTCCTGTGCAATCTGTGCATTGATGCTCATCAGCTCTCTGTAGATGCAAACCCTTGCTTGAGAAATGCTATCATCCTCCTCAATAATCAACAGAATTAAGACAAATTCAGAGAAAGCATTCCTTGTATTTATCTTGAAGCTTGCTTTTCCTGTTGCAGACTTGAGAAGTCTGTGCCTTCATTGGTCTAATTAACTTTTTTGGTTCAAATGAAGCCACAAACAGTATGTAACATAGTACTAACAATTTTGAAAAAAATCCACAGATATTCAAAGTGGAAAGCAATATTTCATCACCAACTAATGGCCACTGCTTTCTATTTCCTGCATTAAAATGCTGTATAAAACTATATCCAATCTATCGTCCAAGTCTCATTTATATAAAACTCTGCTACACCAGGGCATACTTTAGCACTAGTTTTATAAATACATTCCTTACTAGTTTTATCTGATACAATTTAAAAAAATCTCAAATAATAGCTTTTCTATTCTAACTCCTTATGGAAGAGATCTCTCAGTACTGAGCACCATGCTATCATGAAGCTTCTTCTGATATCCATCCTATATCCCTTCTTTCTCTACCATTAATCCTAGTCATGCTCACATGTTCCACATAAAATCTCTCTCTCTCCCCTAAATGTTAACACCCTTCAAATATTTTTAGACTGTTATTATGTGTCCACCCCACCCCCCACCATTCAGTCATCACTTAGCCAAGCTATGTATATTTAGCTACTTTAATCTTTCCTCCTAAATCAGTCCCTTCAACTCCCAGAGTTCAATGTTAAGTCTGGTATGCTCATTGCTCTTCTTAGAACTCAATCCATGTTTTTGAGATCCTTCTGGTAATGTGTTTGCAAAAGCCTGGCCAGAAGAGATTTACATGTTCTTGTTTTCAGGCAAAAAGAAACCCAAGCCACTGGACTTGATTAATTTTCATTTTCCACGGCTGATTTCGTTCCCAGGTTTTGGATTCCACCTGAAGTTATAAACAAATATTTTCTTTATTTAAAAGCAGATTTATTTAAGAGCATACTAGCAAATATTTGGATTCAATTGTGAAGGAATAGTGTTTTTAAAAATGGAATGAAACACTGGGGCTTTCTACCAAACTTTTCAGAAAACAACCGGAAACATGTAGTTATCCAGAAGTACAGCAGAAATAAAACGATGACTTGAAACAAGGGAAAAGGCTGACAAATGAAATTGAAACCATCTCTCAGGTAACAAGACAGAAGGATTGGATGCAACTACAAAGCATATGACTGGCTTACTAAACTAGAAATGAATTAAACTCTGTGCAATTTACAACATGAAGAATTACACTGCTGACAGTAAACTGCTACAGATCAGCTCTATCTTGGAGAATTACTAAACATTTGAAATTTAGAAATGAAAAAGCCAAAGGAAGAGCCAAAAAAAGCAGTGCACTGTTGCTAATGAAGGAAGTTACATCAACATGAGAAAAGCTCTGTGGCTGCAGACAGATATAGTGGGAAAATCTTGATTCCACACAACATACTCGGTTTTAGGCCTGACATATAAAAACAGGACTACAAAATTGCTAAAATCATAAAGGGACATGAAAAGGTATGTGCCCATTGTTTAAACAGCAGAATGAAGAAAAAGAAAGTAGTCACAGTCATTTAGATAACATGTAGGGCACAATAAAACTGCTAATTTATTTCTGTTCACCAAACACGTTATGGAAAAATGCCCCAGAGGGGGGCTATCAGTTCTCTTAATTGCAATTACAAGCAGTTTCCTAGTTGGTAGGCATTTCAAAAGTGGTAAATATCTCAATACTCAGGAAATGCTTGGAACTCATAGAAAATAGTTGTTTTTATGTTCACATGGAAAAATGAGCAGTTAAACTGACATATAATTTAATATTAAGAAAACAAAATTCTGCTTAGAAAGGAGATGGAAGTAGAAACTTGACAAACTCCAGCAGAAGTTTAATTTGTTGCAAAAGTCTCCAGAAATCTGGTTCCACCTAGTTAACAGCAAAGAACTAGAACTACACATAAGCAAAGTTGAAAACTGACTCAGTGAAACTAAGCCTTGTTATTAAGCAACCCCAAAAACATCATACCTATCTATCCCCAGAAAAAAGAAGATGGAAAAGTCTGCATCCTGACAGATTCTATGTTTTGTTTACCTTCTAGTGTTTAAAATGGGAGATTCCATTTTGTTACAAAAACTGTGGGATAAAGGACCGTTCTGTGGTTCATTAGGTCAAAATCACAGGAGGAACTGCAGAAGTTTCTTTCTCTGAGAGATATCACAGCCCAAGTCCAAATTTTGCGGTTACCTGTGCCAGCCAGTTCAGTGGCAACTGAGTGTATCCTCAGCGTATTCCAATTGCTTTGACTGAAACAATATCAAGCAAGACGCTGAACTAGCTACAGAAGAAAGTATTAAGACCTCAAAAGTATGAAAAGTCTTGAAGGTTTTATTAATTGTAATAGCTGTAATGTTCCTCCTTCCACTCATGGAGGAAAAGTGTTTATGAACTGGGACAGGCAGTGTATGTTTTATGTTTCTTTGTGTTTGTTTGTTTTTCAGATTTACTAGATTAATTTTTGAGGTTGGGAAAAATATTAATTCATAACATATTCCTTTGAAACAAAGACTATATTCTACAAATTTACCTAGACACTTCAGAACAGGGGTAGGAAGAACTACCTGAGATATGGCAGTTTTCAGCATCAGAATGACCTTTTATAGCAGCTTATTTCATATTGCAAGTTCAAATCTTTGCAGTTCACTGCCTCTTACAGGTTTTAACTATTAACACAGTTAACTGTTTCTCCTGTCATGCAGACTCTGAGTTTTGGACATCTTCAGGTATTTTCTCTTTGCCATATCAGGACTTTAACAAACAAACAGATGGCACCAGCCAGAGATGAGTGCCCTCAGCTATCTGCTCCACCCTGCTCAGCACAGAAGTTACTGAGCCATTTGAAAGCTATCTGCTGAACTACTGCTTCCTTCAGAACAGCCACCGATTCCAGCTCATGTTACAGAAAGGTGCTCTAAGCCAGATGTTTGTTCAGTGTTCAGAAGTTTGTTTGGCTAAGCCAGCTCAGCAGTGTTTTGTTAAACTAAATCTCACTTTGCTGGTTACTTTCTATTTCTCCATGCTCATTAGTGTTGGGAGAGTTTCGCTCTTAAGGATCTCCATGCAATCACACAAAGGTACTAAGGTTTTTCTCTCCTCTTTCTCCAGACCAATACTGAAGATACCAGGAAATACTGACTCTAACACTGAACTGTGTGATTGTTTATTTGGTATAAATGATATGGGTATTATTTCTCCCACATAAAAACAGATGAACAATGTAAAAGCCAGATTTGTAATACTGTACTCCCATGTTATTCTCGTAGGAAGCACTAATATGAGAATCATCCTTGCAAGACCTTAGTGGTACCAGAAGGCACCAGATCAGTCAGTTAATGGTGTCTTGGCCTCACTGGTATTAATGTCAATAGAAAGATCAACATATCAGGATCCCATATATGACAAAACAGGACAAAACAGCTTTTCATGCCTCAAGCAGGTGGTAAGCAGAGCCTATTGGTAGAGACAGTGAGTGCTTGCATTGTGAGCACTGCTGTGGTATAGGATTATCCAATCAGGATTCTGCCTATAATACAACATGTCTAGGAGGTAAAAAGATAATGAAAGAAAAGAAAAAGACAAAAGCATCAAGAGCTTGACTGACTTGCAGGTGAAGCAGGAGTCATGTCTACTTGATGCATTTCATACAGCAGCAATAAGTGGAATGTTACCTGAAAAGCTACAAAAAGCATGTGAACTCTGAAGAGGGTAGGGAACATGACCATGAGGCCAGTGTATAAGCTGAAATGCACATTTTGGTGCAATTTTAAACATATTCAAACAAAACAGTGCAAGTTCTTCATAATGGCCTGGTGCACTTTAGCTTGCTCAATGTGTTTACTGGTAAAAGCTACTAATTTTAAACTGATAACAAATTGCCTCCCACCAGGTGAAAACTATATAAATCACACACAGGATCCTTGGAAATTAAATGTCATGCAGAATAGTACCACACAAGCCAGTCCTTACTGGGAAACAATGAAAAGATTTGTCTGTGTAGAGCCAGAAGTTGGACTTTAAGATCCTTCCAACTTGGGATATTCTGTCACTCTGTGGTTCCCATTTTTCAAGGAAAACGCGCATATGCAGTTTTCTGTAACGCACTGAATGAGATGGGAGAAGTGTTATGTGCAAATCAGTCATGGGACAGCTAAACAACCTTCCCTTGGAGGCAGGTCCTTCTCCACCTACAGCTTGTCCTGTTCTGTGACCTGGCTCACAAGCACTGAGAAGATGAAATCAGGGACTATATTTGTTCTCCCTGCCCGGTCATATCTTTCTATAGATCCCAGGCTGTGCCCTGCTTCCTTGGCATCGATCCTAGAGACTAGTAAGCAAAGGAGGGCATAAATCTGAGCCTAGGCGTCTGTCAGGAGTTCATTGAACTAACTATCCATGCTGGGAACAGGTGCACTGAAGGCAAGCAGGGACACTGTCCTATTTGGAGTAATGAGCGAGGGGTTGGAGAAAATTTGTTCATTTCATCTCTCAGAGCTGAGCCTAAACTTTTTACCCTGCAAGTAGGTTATTTACCTTCTCCAACTCACAACTGCAGTTAGAGACTTTCCACAAAATGCCAGTCCATGCTAGATCAAACCCCAGCTAATTCTCATTTGCTTCTGTAGTTCATTCTACTTCACTTTTACTTTTGCTCTCTCATTTCTTTTCCAGTCCATTTCACTCCCTGCTCTGACATATTAACCCCAAAGCTGAAGTAGTTCAAAGGCTATGCACAGAATGATTAGTGAATGAAGACAGTCTTTTAACACAACTGTTTCATGAGTAATTTTAAAAGTCAGCTGTCATGAAAAGCAGTACAGACTTACAGCAGCAAGAAACACGTCTCTATGTTTTATTACCATAAAGCACCATGGGATGGATTTTCAAGTAAGACTTTAGTTTGAATAACATTTTAAGGAGGCATTGCTTCTGAAAGCAGCAGTCCTATCCTCACCTTAGTTATAGATCCTCATTCTTTCTCTAAATATCAGCACAAACAATTGTGTGGCTGGGCAGTGAAACATATCAGCAGTCCTATGCAAATTGAAGTTCACTTCTTCTCCCTTTTTCTTTGTGTTATTATTATGGATCAGTTCCTTGGGCAGTTCCATGGCATAACCATAACAGTATTAGTGCCAACATAGGGCAGGAATGGATGTCTACATCAGAATATTGACACATTGCAATTTAGGGTGATCAGTCTTACTCAATATACATTGCTCTGTTACAGATATAATGATGCATGTAACCATTAAAAACATGAATTGCAGATAAGGCTGTGTAAACAAAATCCCACCCATGCCCTCTTAATGAGGGTAATCTAATCCCTAATTCAAAGAACAATGGCCTGATGGGTGGACAGAAATCTGCAGAATGACTTGTGAAGTGTTCCATATGAAACTTCAGGGCAGGGCACTCCCATGGTGGTGTCTGCAAAGAGACACAGATTCAATTGTAAAGGAAAAAAGAAAACACTGACTGGGCAGAGAGAGGTCTGTCTTACATAAGATCCTTGTTAGCGCACAGTTTTAACCTTGGACTTTTAACTAAAAACAACCATGCACTCTCAACCTGAGCATTGCTTTTTAGTCATAGAAGTACCAGGTGGCTCCTTCCAAAACTCTGAGGTAGAGAATGCAGCTTGGACTTTCTTTTTGTGGACAAAAATCAAGAAATATTGTTTAACTGTGGAATAGGTCCAAAAAAATGGATTCAAAATCATGTCTACTACCTAAGAAGTTGACTTCCACTGCAACTGCAAGCCAGCACTTCTGTGTTCAGGACTGGGTAACTAGCTAGCTGGCTGAGAACAACTCACAGGTGAGAGACATTCATGCCAGAACTGAAAGACGGCTAACTGCACTGAAAGGGAGCATCCAAAAGAGTCTGTTTTCTGTCCTTAAGATCTCAAAAGTATAACTAGAAAACTAACTGTAGCTGCTTGCACACCACCAGCAGGGTCAGTGGGAGATTCAGGAGCTGAATTTCTGTCTCATAGCAACAGACACACAAGCCTTTACCTGTTAGGATAACAAGAATGTTGGGGACAGCAGTGAGAGATACCTTAAAAGACAGACTTAGTCACATCATGGAGCCATATCTTCCCAAAATTTAGTTCAGCAGCATGCCCAACTCTGGGACCTACCTTATTGACTTTCCCCTGAAAAAGACATCCAACCTCTAATTCTTTCTGATTTGCACACGTACATGTGTACAGGATGTTAAAATCTTATGCTAATTAAAATCTTTGTGGATTTTCCTAAATACACCTTGAAGTGACCAACTGCATCAATTTGGGGTAGCTTAAGAAGAAAGAATTCATTCAGAACATAGAGTGGTAGAACTGACTTGCATGGGGTAGGCTGTCCGAAATTCTGTGATGTGTCCTTTCTTTTTCCTTACCATACATCTTGCCTTCGTCTGACAAGATTATCTTCCGCCGTCCGCATGGTGGGTAGATGGCTAGCGCTTCCTGGAAGCTCTGCTCAATGTCCGGACTCCATACACCCTCAGCATCATTGTCAATTGGTTTGTCCAAGGCCTCACTGCCCCCTGAGTCGTTGCTCCCCTCAGGGGAGGTGGGAGAGCTCCACTCGTTGGAGGTAATGGTGCCAGCTAGAAGCTCCAAGGTGCCACGTGGAGAAGCAGACTCAGAACCTGTGTTGACAAACATATCACATCCATGATTTAGATATCCTCCTCTCTAGAAAAATGAGGTTACACTAAAGAAACAAAAAATACTCAGTGAGGAGGGGTTTTACTTCAAGTTTATCTTAAAAGGTGAATCGATCATGTGCTTGATTTCTACTAATGCTGGAGATAGAAACCTTTTCTACAAATGCTTCTGAAACAATAGCCTGCTCCAGTTTCTGTTTGGTTCGTTAACTCTCTATCACTTCCCAATTCTCCTCAGAAACTGTCCTCTTGCCTGTGTCATCTCCTAATTTCCTTCTCCTGCTGATGTCATTAATTTTGAAAGCGTTATTTAACTTTCTGAAGCATGCATACAGCGATTCAGTCTGTATGAAAGACTACACAAAGCAAAGCAGTGATGCATTATCTACTCATTACTGAGCATTGGAGCTGAAATTTTCTCAGATGCTGTTTCATTGCTTTGGAGTTAGTAGTTGGTGCCACTTTTAACACTGACATTTCTTCTCAAGGATCAACCGCACTTCTAAAAAGCAGTTCCTGGAGCCAGGCAGTTTAATGCAATGTCTCCCAAATCTCAGTAATTATATCCTGGCAGGAGCCAAAGGCACCATGAGTAAAAGGATAAAGTAAAAGGATAAAGGCACTAGGTTGCAGGTTATGAATCCCAGTTGCTTGGACAGTTTCTACTCCTTATCATCAGGACAACCTTAGGCAAATCCATTCAGTTCTCTGTGCCTCTCTGTCCCCTTCATTCTTAATCATTCTTGGGCTATTAAACTGCCACTAGGTAGGAGCAGAAACTTTTTCAATTGAACCTAAACAGACAGCTGCTAGCTCTTGAAAACTACAATAAATTGCAGTCTACTTATAAACCCCTATGGCGGAGACTGAAGTAATTAAGTGGAGCTGTAAAAGCTTTCATTCAGAAAGCAAATTCTAATCATACAGCCAACTTCCAGTCGGCCATATAGAAGACAAATGTCTTCTAAGGACACAAGATCATTCCCCTGCCTTAATTCCAAAGCTGTTTACCTTTTTAATAGTTTCATTATCTGAGCCACAAAGAATGTTCACAAGCCGCCATCTGAGATTCCCCAGTTAAATGACAGTGTTCAAAATTTTTGTGTACCGTCATGTTCAGCTGGGTAGCAAGAAAATAACAATAAGGCTTTTTTTTTTTTTAATTAATCAAAAGCAACAGAATCATCAAACCCACAATAAACCAGAGAATGAGGAGAGTGCTCTGACACACCAAGTCAGACAAGCTCAGTAATACCACAGTAAAGGAGGATTGAAGACAAACTTGAGCATGGTCTATGTAGTCTATATCAAAAACTAGCTGGACAAAACAGAAAAGAAGGTGTGGATATGCCATGCCCTAGTTGGCTAAATACATATGATGTATATATTACATAAACAAACAAAAAACCCCAAACACAAAGCAGACCCATTCATTCAACTTCAGAAGTTCAAAAAGTAAGGGCTGAGGTCTCCAGAAACTTTCCTGACATCAGCTTACCAAAACATTACATGATACACTCCTTTTTAGCCTTTTTTGTTGTTGTTTTCTTTGGATTTCATGATTAAAAAAATCTTCTCCACAACCATGATAACTAGATTTTTTATTTTTTATTTTTTAGCTAGAAGATGAAATTCTTGACAGTGTTATCATTTCGAAAGGTAAAGCTGTAAAAAGAGTTGACAACATTAGCTCTCAGATAGTTTTGGTGCTCCTAAATGACATTAGACAGCAGCAGATACCTGTTTTACATCTCTATAGCCCACCAAAAGCTCAGAAAAAATATAATACTGGGCATTTGAATAATTTCTAGACACAGTATACTTCTTACATCATGATGCAGCATTTTAACAACTGGTTCACAGGGAAGTTTAGAAAACCCAGTATAAGATTTAATTTTTGTTAGAATGTTTGGAATATATGAACCGCTGGTATGGTGTACCATTTTCCGTCCATCCATTTCAATCCTTACATTAGATTATACTTGAATTCTCTCAACCCATACTACAGATTTTCAGAGCTGTAATAAACATGGGAAGGAAGAAAAAACTGTGAGGGGGGCAAAAACGGAGTTCACATTTGGCCTCTAACTGTAGGACAGACATCAGGAGCAGACTGTAAATGGCACTAAATCAGGCAGTGTGACTTTAAGATGCCCTGAAATGAATGGTAATAGTTGGTTCCCTCACCAAGCAACTATTGCCAATACAACTCCTTTCATTGGCAGATGATTAATAAAAAAATAAATAAATATGTGGTTAATTCAAGAGAACCTCTTGCAGGGGAATCAGAGGAGAGAGGTAAGCTTTCTACATGGGGACTTGACATAGAAACAAAAGCTATCTTTTTCAGCTGTCCTTTTGACATTTTCCCAGTCATCCCCATTCCCTGGTAGCTGTTGACACTTTCCATATTTAAAGCACATTAAAATCTCCACAAACACAGGACACAGACTAGTTTTAACTTAGTCTGACAGACTGAGAAATGGAGGGGTTCAGGGGAAAAAAAAAAAAAAGTTTGACATAGTAAATGTATTCGTAGAATAACCTGCATTTGGAGCTGCAGGTCTCCAAACAGCCATCAGGCTCCACACCAAGCGAAAAGATGCACTTAACTGCTCAGCTGTATGACTTTCAAAGCCAGTCACTTTGCTCAAGACAAATCTCCTCCCTAGCAATGCATACAAGTAGACAATGCCACCTCCTGAAGAATGTATGGCCAACATAAACATAAAAAGCATTTTGAATTCAGTTCAAGGCTTCATATCTATGCCAAGCACTTTCAGTGACAGAGGAAGCTCTGAGCCCATTCTGATCCAAGCTCCAGAATTAAGTGGAGGAGAAAAAAATACACTCTGTTTGGTTGTGTGTCAACTCCCAAGACTCTCTTCTCTCAGCACTAAAGAAGAGTTGCACTAACTTCAGCAGATGTCACTTGTGTATTCAGGGAAGTCCACAAAACCAGAGACAGAATCTGTCAGCTTTATCTCACATTGGTGAGAAACAAAGCATGCTCAACCTGTTCCTTCCCCTTTTGAATCCCCTGGATAGGCACATGTATTTTGGACATCATCTGACTTTAATCCTTTCTCATTAGAGCAAGTTTTGCCAGAGGTTCCAGGCTTGGCATTTGTTCTCTTCAGTTTCCGCCAATTTGAACCTTATACTCCTCCACTCTCACATTTCTGGTCTTGTACCTTACAGTTGTTCTTATTCTGAACCCATTCTTTTACTGAGAGATTAACTACGTTCCTTTGTGGTCTCCAGTGATGCATTCTCCACCAGGATAAAAGACACACAGGCTCCTCACAGCACCTCCACCTCCTCACCACAGTATCTCTATTTCCTTGTTACATTTCCCTCTGTTCAAACACTGTGTCTTATTCACTCTTGGTCTCTGTTCTTATTTCTGTCATGGCCCATCTCTTAACACAAATCACAAAGACAGGCTTTGGGATCAGTGGAAAGCTAAGCCGTGAAAAAAGCACATAAATATTTCACCTCCAGCAGATTCAGTTTAATTGTTCTGATGCTGGCAATTTCAATGCTAACTCTCTCCTTTCACACATGGCATCTCATTGAGATTCAGAGATCCTGCAAGGCCAGAGCGCTCCCAAGAGACCTTCAATGAGGTCTCATTGACAGGGATTGCATCTTTTACCAACTCCATACTCTGACACATATACTTTCTAATATCAGTCCCACAGTCATTACTGTTGGTAACAGTTTCCTTTCAAGTGTTTCTGGCAGCTGTTCAACACAAAACACTTTACTGAGGATATCTATAAGTACGTTTGTGATAAAAGGAAAGCTAGAGAAATAGTGGGCCTTCTCCAGAAGGAGATGGGAAACCTAGATATGGAGAAGACAATGACTTTTTTTTTTGCCTCAGTCTACACCATCGAGAGCTACAACCACATAGCCCAAGCCCCAGAGGCAAAGGCAGGGACTGGGAGAATGAAGAACCACCCACTGTAGGAGAAGGTCAGGTTCAAGACCATCTAAGGAAGCTAAAGGTATACAAGTCCATGGGAATTGATGAGATGCATCTGTGGGTCCTGAGGGAACTGGCAGATGTAGTTGCTAAGTCACTGTCCATCATATTTGAGAAGTTTTCAGATGACACCAAGCTTAATGGTGTGGTCTACATGCTGGAGAGAATGGATACCATCCAGAGGGACCTGGACAGGCTTGGGAGGTGGGCCTGTGAGAACCTCATGAGATTCAACGAGACCAACTGCATGGTCCTGCACCGAGGCCAGGGCAATCCAAAACACAAAAACAGGCTGGGTAGAGAATGGATTGAAAGCAGCACTGCTAAGAAGGACTGGGGGGTGTTGGTTGACAACAAGCTCAACGTGAGCCAGCAATGTGTGCTTGTAGCCCAGAAAGCCAACCATATCCTGGGCTGCATCAAAAGGAGCATGGCCAGCAGGTTGAGGAAGGTGAATTTCTTCCCCCTCTGCTCTGCTCTCGTGAGACCCTACCTGGAGTAATGCGTTCAGCTCTGGGGACCCCAACAAAAGAAGAATATGGACCTATTAGAGTGAGTCCAGAGGAGGGACATGAGGATGATCAAAGGGCTAGAATACCTCTCCTTATCGAGACAGGCTGAGGGAGTTGGGGTTGTTCAGCCTGGAGAAGAGAAGATTCTGGGAAGACATTATAGTGACCTTCCAGTACCTAAAGAAGACCTACAAGAAGGCAGGAGAGGGACTTTATCAGGGAATGTTTTGATATGACAAGGGGTAATGGCTTTGAAATAAAAGAGGGTAGATTTAGTCTAGATCTAAGGAACAAATTCTTTACTGTGAGGGTGGTGAGGCACTGGAACAGGTTGCCCAGAGAAGTTGTGGATGCCATGTCCCCGGAAGTGTTTAAGACCAGGTTGGATGGGGCTTTGAGCAAACTGGTCTAGTGGGAGGTGTCCCTGCCCACGGCAGGAGGGTTGGAACTAGAGGATCTTTAAGGCCCCTTCTAATCCAGACCATTCTATGATTCTATATGAGAAATTTTTGCCAGCTATCTCCAGTTATTCAGTTTTCTTAGAGCTGCTCTTTCCGTAAGACTTCCCCTACTATATATCTGTCCCCTTTCCCTGCTGAAACCAGTATCAGGCACAACACACTAACCAGAGATGTCCCTGTTCACTCCTCCCAGGCAGCAGTGCTTGCCAGCACAGCCTTGTGAAATCTGACAGTGTGGTTCCAGTCTTGCTTCTGAGCTGGCTGCGCTCTGAGCAATTCACTTTACCATGGAAGTCTCTTCAACCTTTGTCTTGTTCAATGGAACCACAAGCTGTTGGGGCAGGGACTGTTTCTCATTACAGGTTTTCTTTGATGTTTGCAAAAAAAAAAAAAGAGCAACTCTGGCATTCACTTCAAAGTTACAGGAGTCAAATACTGCTACTATCAAGGATCTGAACCACAACATTTTCAGAGAACCTTATAATGGCTCGAGTTGGAAGGGACCTTAAAGATCACCTAATTCCAAACCCCCTGCCATGGGTACGGACACCACCCACTAGATTAGGTTGTCCAGGGCCTCATCCAACCTGATCTAACACCTCCAGGGATGAGGCATCCACAGCCTCCCCGGGCAACTTGTTCCAGTGCCTCACCACCCTCTGAGTGAAGAATTTCTTCCTGACATCTAATTTAAATCTCCCCTCTTTTAGTTTAAAACCATTCCCCCTTGTTCTGTCATTGTCTGCCTGAGCAAAAAGCTCCTCTTCATCTTTTTAATAAGCCCCTTTTAAGTATTGAAAAGCTCCAGTAAAGTCACCCCAGAGCCTTCTCTTCTTCAGGCTGAACATCCTCAGCTCTCTCAGCTTTTCTTCATAGGAAAGGCTTACTTTCTTCATTTTTATGTCTCATTCACAGAAACAGTAAAATAAAGGACTTCAAACAAGAATGAGTTCAGCCAGAAGGGAGTATGTCCTGCTACTCAAGCTATAACTTCATAGGAGTAGTGTATAATAAGAAAACCTGGAAACAGCAACGACCAATTACTTCCACCCAGAAAATGTTAAAAAATGAACTTAGCCAATGCAGTCATACAAGATTTGGGTTTAGAAAAGTAACAGTTTGGAATACTGTGAAATGTATTGCATAGGGTATAACGGAGCATAGTATTGAAACTTACCAGAGGAAAATGGTGGGGAAATTTTATAACATACTATAACAATAGCTCAGATCCTCTGAAACAGAAGAATGAGTGCAATCAGTGGATGACTAGCTCCAAGTGAGTACAATTTGGAGACTGCAGGGGAAAAAAAAAAGTACTAGAAGGGGAAAAGGTGGAAAAACAGTTACACAACAATAACTGAATGATGTCTGAAGTTTACAGACAAAAGAGGACAGAAATCATTAACATGTTGTGTTTACAAGGACTCTACAGAGAAAAAAGAAAAAAAAGATGCAACTGTAGCATGACCAACTAGCTCTAAACTAACTAGTAGGGTATAACGCTTCCACAGCACCCTAGCCACCAGTTATTCAGGCTCCCCAAGGTGTTACAATCTAGTCATTAAATTGGCCTGGAGCCAGTACTACTTTAAGTTCCATCAGAAGGTCCAGCAGTGGTGGAAGCAAGTGAGAACAGTTCACGGAGCCTTTGAAGGGTCTCCACTCACTCACTCTACAACTTATCCAACTGTTGAGATGGGCTACAACCTCGGCTTTTGCCCTTGGACTTCTGCAATCCTGGGGCAATGCTGGCTATTCCCTCTGAATGCCCCTATTCACCCAGGACACCAGAGTATTGCTGACTAATCCTGAGAGTAAAACCAGTTAAAATAGGTGTTACAGGCAGTAGGTGAAGCAAAAGCTCTTAATAGGCAGCAGCATCAGGCAAGGAAGAAAAGAGAATCGAGATTTCCCTCTGTGTGTCGTGTAAGGTAATATAATTATTACACCTACAAACTGCACTGTGAGACTTTTGTCTCCATCCAACCACTGAGCAAAACTGGTTTACAAAGGAACAAGCACTTCTGGCCTTGGATCATATTCAACATATAAGACTGAACTCCAGCTGAATGCTTACAATTTTGTGCTAGGCACAAAATCAAGCTTGGTTTGCTTGCTACACTGAAATTGTCCGCAGCAGCTACTGTACAAAAGGCACCTGACTTCATGACCAAAGCAAAGCAATGCTTTTAAATTATTGCAGTAGCTGACCTCTGGCTGAAACAGAGAGAGGATGTAGTGTCCAATGCAGTGATATAAATCAAAACAAGGAGAAAGGAGAACTTCTATCAGTGCAGCACTGGATAATGCAGTCAGATAGGGTGTGATGACAGAAGACTTTGTGTGACCTTGCACGCTATCCAGTCAGGTACATTTGTGATAAAGAAAACAGAACAGTCTTGCTGCCCTAAAAGGAGGAAGAAGAAAAACAAAACCACCCATATCAAACAAAAACAAACAACAGCAACAAAACTCCAAATCTAACAAAACATATGCAGGCTCAAAGGTTTGGTGTGCTCCCACTGTCCCAGGGGTGGCCAACTCGTGGCTCAATCCCTAGCCACAGGCAACCCATTCACAGCCCAACACAGGCTACATGGCAACACAGGCTGCGCTTTGGGCTGAGAAAGTGACAACTACACCATATACATGTCAGCTGGGAGAGAAAACGAGCCAGCAATGGTAGCTGAGATTGACACTGCCAGGTTGCCCTGGGATTGAGCCATACACTGGGTTGACTCCAGCCTTCAACAGAACTATATAATTCCTGGGGAGTCAGGAAAAAAAAAAAAAGTTGTGGTAGGGTGAAGGTGGTTAGCCACCCTTATACTAGCAGCAGTGGTCACCAATAGCCCTTCTTTCAACAGTCGCCAAGCTAATTAGAGAAGAATTAACCAGGAAGAGCTCCAATAATTGTGTTCCCCTTCTATCACAGAATTTTTAGTAGTGTTATTTAACATGTTATTTAACACAACTGCCTCTTTGAGTATACAGAAATGTAGAGGGTTTACTGATTAAAATGACTTCGATCTTACCAAATCAAATTTGAGGGAGAAGCAAGTCGTGCTTACCATTTTCCCAAAGAGTATTCTTCACTTAATTATTAAATGAAATGGGACCTTTAGTAGGAACCTAAAAAATATTTACTCCTAAACTCACTGTTCCGAAAATCTCACCATCAGGCTAAAAAAGCCCCTATTTTACCCATGGAAAAGAAATATAACACAAAGACCTACCTAAGTGTATCACCCAGTGATGAAAATCAGACTGAGGGCAAGATCCAGCCAAGAATGTCAACACAAGGAAAGGTGAACTTTAAAAGTGATTTGTGATTGCAGATGCTTTAACTTCAGAGGGGCTCACTTTTCTCAGGACCGATATTTAACACTTTCTGGAAATTGAGCATCTTTTGAGTCTCCTGTCAAGTAGCATAAAATTGATGGACTCATAGCGTCCTGTCTTTTTATGATACCCAAATTAAATTCTTATTTCTCAATCCTGCCTCCTGTTAAGGATGTCTCTCAGCCTCACCTCTTTCAACTGGTGATAGGATATGAGGGAATTGCTTAAAGGTCTGACAATATAAACTCAGATTGGATGTTAGGAAAAAGTTCTTCACTGAAAGGCTGGCCAGGGAACTGATCATGGCCCCAATCCTATCACTGTTCAAGAAGTGTTTGGACAACACTCTTAAAAATGTGGTTTAACTCTTCAGTTGCCTCATTTAGAGTCAGGAGCTGGACTTGATGATCCTCATGGGTCCCTTTCAACTCAGGATATTTTATGATTCTATGATTCTTTTCTAGGACTCAGGGGTACACGTCCCAAAACAGCACAACTGTTACATACTTCGGTTCCCATAACACCAGTGGCAGAATTTCACATGAACTTAGACAGGAAACAAATGTTTGCAAATCTCATCTAAAGCTCTGAAAGTGTTTAGCTCCAAAACTATGGCCAGTCTTCAACAAAAGCAATAGCTGAACCAGAGCTAAGAGTCTTACAACAGAATAGACACAAGCACTAACCACAATGCACAAGCAGTCAGATTTCCACATTTTCATTGCTTTCAGGCGGCCTATGTTACAGGCATAATCTGTGTGCCTCCCTCTCCAGCCAGGGCTAAAGAAGGCCTTTACTAAAGCCTTAAGACAGAAGCAAACCACAAACAGGCAGAACAGGTATATTAAATGGGACCTCGGTTCAGTCAACATTAATTAATTATTTAAGCATGTGCCCTGATTTTAGAAGGAGTTAGACAGGAGCTTAAAGGTGTTTTGATACACCTTTTTGATACGCCTAAGTAAAGATCAACCATGAAATATCTGCATCATCTGTTAGAGCAGGTCCAAAAGATGTTCAGAGGGCTGGAGCACCTGTCCTGTGAAAACAGGCTAAATTGGGGTTATTTAGCTTGGAGACAAGAAGGCTATGGGGAAACCTTATAGCGACATTCCAGTGCTTAAAGGGGTGCTGCTAGAGAGACCAGGGAAGGACTCTTTATCAGGTGAGTGTGTTGACAAGACAAGGGGTAGTGATCTTAAACTAGAAGAGAGTAGATTTAGATTAGATATATTAGGAAGAAATTCTTTACTCAGAGGGTGGTGAGGCACTGGAACAAGTTGCCCAGAGAAGTTGTGGATGACCCATCCCTGGAAGTGTTCAAGGCCAGGTTAGATGGGGCTTTGAACAATCTAATCTAGTAGGTAGCATTTCTGCCCATGGCAAGGGGGTTGTGGGATTAAGTGATCTTTAAGATACCTTCCAACACAAACCATTCTATGATTCTGCAATCATAGGAATAAGCCATGCTCACCACTGCTAACCACATTCTCTCCAAGGATTCAGAAACCATCACAGCTCAGTTTTGTAGTACACAGTCCACCTGAAACATGAAGCAGGTGAATATTGCCTACTTACAGATAAGATGATTGTTTCTTGAGGGCTAACGCTCAGGAAAGTCCACCAGATTTGTTCTTTTGTAAAGAAGTCTGAAAATTCCCAACAGACAAGGAGATTCCAGCCATTTTGGACTGATTCCAGTTCTCCCATTGGCTTGATACAAAATGCAGTAAAGCTGTCCACAACTCAGACTAGTCAGAACTCTCCCCTCTCAGTTGTGACAGTAAAGTCATTTCCAAGCTGTTGAAAATACAGTGATTTCATAGAAAGCAAGTGAAAACCATGAGAACCTGGTAAGTACAGGTCCAACACTCAAACTGGAATCACTAAGCATAGAAAGATGAAACAGAAAGAGCAAAACTGAAAAACACAGGTTAAACTTGCTTCAGGATATTACAGGAAAGCACAAACCTTTTGATTGATCTCTTTGCCCTTCCAGACCCTTCTTCCCAGGAAGGTCAACAGGTTATATACCTTCTGTTGGATTAATCTACAGGAGGAACAGGGGCAGACAGCCAAGCAAAACTAGACTCTTAAAGGGACACAGACAACCACAGACTTAACTCCAGTTTTTAAAGCACATTCTTACAAATTAAACTTGTGACCAAAAACAGTGAAAACCATGCTTCTCTCTTTCTCAGTTATTTTACCACGTGGGGGAAAAAAGAAATTACTTTGTTTCCCCTGTACAGTAATTTTATTCTGTTTGTGTAGATCTTTCACAAAGAAATGGGAAGGGGAAATAAATACTATTATTTAGTTAAAAAAAATAAACTAAATCAGTAAGTGTACTTGGAGAAAATCATCTTATGCAACCCTCTCTTCAATACCTCTCTCTTCTTTTCCCCTAAGCTGACAAGATTTTCACACAAAGAGAACCTGTCTAAATCCTGCTAGTTCAGTATCAGTGAGCTGGATTCAAGGACATGCTATACTGATGTATGATCAGGTAAGAAGAATATCAGCAAATCTTTCCTCCCTTTCCATTTCAGCATACACATGCTCAGTGCTCTTTTGACTTTTCTTCCTTTAGTTAAAGCACAGCAGTCCTTGTTACAAGAGATTAGATTTTGACTGGACGTCTATCATTAATGTTTACCATTGTATCAAGGAAGGCACAGTGAGGACCATGCTAATTTATTTTGTCATTGGCAATAGCAAAGCAGATGCTTCAAAGCCTTGCATCCAGCCACTGGCACTCATGTCTCAGTACAGCAGAATAAAACACCTCCCTTTTAGCAAACATACTCTAATGAAAGTAGGACTCAGTAATTATAAGCCTACAATGGAACAGAAAAACAGAGCCAGTGACTCAGTCAGTGGCACAGGGAACTGGAAAACCTGCCCCTCCCTAGCAGGAAAACGTCTAATTCATATGGTGTTAAAAACAAAGGGGAGTGACTGCATCATCTCCAGAAAAAGGAGGACCTAACGGGCAGGGAAAAAGAGCAAAACAAAAAAAACTCACCACCAACAAAAAACAAAGAACTCCGGTCATCTAGTCTCAGACCTTGTAATGAGCTCCAAGCATGCAAATTCCAAACTTTTTACAAGGCTCTTCACTAGATCACAGCTCCACAACTAAGGTGTTGGGCATTTAACATGGTGATGGGCATAACGGAGAAGTTGGGGCAGAGAAAGAAGCATACCATAATCAATAAAGACCATGGCTTCATAAACACTACTGTAAATCTTGATAAACTTGATTGCTCTTCAAAGGAGGACAGAATTACCATGAAGCTAGAGAATGAAAAGAATACAAGTGCACAATGTGATAGGTTAAGATTTAGAAAAGCATTTACTACTCTCTTCAGGAAATAAAGATTGAAAAAAAAATCAAATTGGCTTGTATAGCACTGCTCATATTATTAGAAAATTAACTAACACTTCAAAATTAAGTGTAATGGTATATACTAATGGAACAAACAGGTACAGGGGGCACCTGCTGTTTTGCTGCAGAGATCTTTGGTAGTCCGGTTTTCTTTGACATCTTAATTAATGATGTAAAACTGAATAAAGGAAATGTTAATGAAACTTGCAGATGATACAGAATAAAGTTTACAAACACCAGTGGATATAGGCAACTCAAAAGGATGGCTGACAAATAAACAAGAGAAGGGGATTAAGGGGACACAGATTAGAGTATCTGGAAAAAGTAATGCCAAGAAACTGAAGAAACCTCAAAGAAGAAAAAATCAAATACTTCTAAAATTTTGTAAGACCATTGTAGGTTTTGTCTGCCTATGCTCAGTTATCACTTCAGGCAACAGAGAGAGATGAATTAACTCCAACATCTTGCAGAAACAACAACAAAAACAAATAGTCTCATTGCTAGTCTGTAAGAACTTAAGTGTAAATGCAAAAGAGAGAGAAAACCAATAATTTCACTGAAACATGCCAAGGCAAAACCTGTTGCGGTAGACTAAGAAAAATCAGTCTAAATTTCTGGAAATCCTTACTAATGTTAAAAAAAACACTGGGTTATGGAAAAGCTGCCCAAGAGAATTGCTAGAAGATTTGTTGCATGGCACTTAGGAAAAAAAATAAATCAGCAAAGGACAAATATGAGGTATATGGAAAGTGTATTTTTTAAAAAAAAAAAAAAAAAAACACTGATTTTTGCTTCCTTAAGATACAGTTTTGTGGCCAGATAAGACAAATTGTTTTGACTACCAAAGTAGTAACTGCAAACATGGTCCAAAGAACTACTTAAGGCAGGATAAGATGGCAATGCTGCTAAGATGGCAATGTTGCTTCTTCCCCTACTCCCCACCCCCTACTCATTGCATCCTCTTCTCCAAACACAGCACTATTTGTATGAATATATAATTAACTGGACTGGGGAACACATCTGGTTTGGTTGGCCTCCCCTGGCCGAAGTCACTAAATGGCTGCACAAATATCCATGGAATTGACAAAGGAAAGAGGTAAGACAAGTACAGGAAGAGACAGTCTGTGCAGACAAGTTCTGTCTTCAGCAGTGCCAGCCTAAAGAATTTGTTGGTCTGCACCTTGAATTCTATTGTGATGAAACCAAGAGTTAAAAGATACATTCAGAGGAGAAAAAAAAAAAAAAAAAAAAAAAAAAAAAAAAACACAGTACTAAGGAAAGCTGTGATTGAGTATAATGCCACTCCAGAGATAATCTCAAGCAGCAGCTATCAGAAATTGTGCTTTTCAGCAACCTCCTCAAAACTGTACTTACTGTTTTTGAGTTCTGTGAAACAAATATCCGAGTAAAAGAACCACCAGTAACTCTTATTTTATTTTAAACCACGGGAAGATTCTGTGCCATGGAGCCCTTCTTTACTGAGCCTGGCAGTGCTGTCCTCATACAGTTTTTCCACAAAAAGTTTTGTAGTACAGGAATATTAAAACACTTACCACAGTAATAACCTAAAATACTTTAAAGCTGTCAATAAAATTTACTTAAAAAAGTCTAAAAGATGCAGTGGGAGCCAAGAGAGTGGGGAAGATGCTAACCCCCATTCGCAATAGTAATCCTTGTGCACACTAGATCATTCCCAGATCACCTCTGAGGGGTAAGAACAGTGAGCTGATGCTACAGCTTAGAGACGATAAATTTGCCACATGCTCGAGTTTGAAAAGTCCAGACCAGGTTTTAGGAAAACCCTGTGAGGTGACCGCAGTGACTGGCTGCCTTTTGGTCTGTGAATTAAAGTGCCAAAGAGCCTCTCACATCCAAAAGCCTTAATAAAGAAGCCCCTCTATGTTCATTACAGCACAGTTCAGCCTCTTTGCTGTAGTGAGAAAAATCTATCACGACCAAAAGTTTTCAATTGTACCAGTGATAGTATAGCAGCTGCAACAGGGCCCTAGCCTGGAAAAACCCTGTCTGTTTTCCCCCTTGTTCTGTTCATCTTACTCCTCCCTCCCCATTACTTTATTCCCCATCATACTGCCCACCTCCTTCTGTAAAAGGAAAAATAAGATCTTTTCCATCTACATGGGCAGATGGACAGACAGGTGAATGAGTGCTCCGCTCAGTTTGCGCACAGACAGCGGAATCAAGTCTAAGGGAAACCAATCTGTTCCGAGTAAAGAGAAACAAGAAAAAAAAACCTGCCTTGCTACCTACCTCCCATCTTTAAAAAGTATTTTGTGTTGTTTATTTATAGCTGATCTGCAAAGCTCTGCTCTTAAGGTTAGAAAGTAACATGTGTGTAACTTCAGGTTAAATAAAAACAAAACAAACTTGGCGTCATTAGTCCTTAAAATATCTTAAGGAGTTGCATGTTTTCCCCCTTTCCACAAAAAAAAAATATATATATATATATATATATATATATATATCTTTAGTATCCCACACAAGGACTTGTTTAAAAGGATTTATATACATAAGACAAAAAATTACTTAGGGATGTTCATTTGCCTTTTTTTTTTTTTTTTAATCTTTTCCAGAGGCATGCCACCCAAACTCAACTCTTCCAACTTCAGAGAAACTCATCTAGGAAAACAGTATTCCCTCATCTTTTGTTAAATGCCCTATAACAGCCCAAATACTTTCTCACGGTTGTTTTTGCTTATCTTTTTTTTTTTTTCAAAAACAGTTTTTGTAATTTACACCAGAATTTATATCCTTAATACAGAAAGTGCTGATCCTCCTCTCCACCACCCATACTCTAAATATCTTTACTAAAGGCACAGAAACCTATTTTTTCAATGAAAAGCGCTAGCAGTTTTCTGCTGATGCACCACGCCACCGAGACCCCAAAGTCTCGGCGCAGGCACGGAGCGGGGGAAGGCGCCAGCAGCCTCCATTGAGAATTTTCTGATCGCTTCCTTTGTACGTCCGTGTCTCCTCCGTCGCACATGACTAGCTTCAAATCCCTCCTTTCACTCTTCCTCCGGCAGGCACCCGGTCCCCTTTACCCCGCGGGAAAGCGACCGTGAAAGAGCGTGTCCTGACCTGAGCGAGGCAAGAGCAGCTGCTGTTCCGCAAAGGCAGAGAGGACCGGCTTCAAATCCTCCTTCTGCTCCAGGACTTTCTGCCAAAAGAGCAGATGAGAGTTATTAGGGATGTGTCCGTCCCTCTCCCCCGCCTGATCCCCACCCCCGAGCGGGAGGAACCGCTTCGCGCTCGGTGCCGCCACCGCCAAGTCGGAGCGAAAAAAGTTGCCGGGAGCCGCGGCTGCCCTCGGGGCGGCTCCGGGATGGGCTCCCGGCCCGCCCCCCCCCCCTTCCCTTTCCCCTTCCCCTTCCCCATCCCGACGGCGGGGACGGAGCGAACAAAGCCGGGCTGGGCGCTGCCGCCGGGCGGGCTGTTGGGGGGCGACCGGGGGCGGGCAGGGGGCGACCGGGGGGCGAGGGGGAAGCGGCCCCAGGCGCAGCTCGGGCCGGCGCTGCCAACTCACCTCGAGAGCTCGGAGCGGCTGGCGGGACGGCAAGCCCGTGCGGCGGCTGGGCAGGAGTTTGGGAGGAAAAGGGAGGGTTTTTATTTCCCCTGGAGTTTGAAACGAGGAAGTGAGGAATGCGAGGAATGAGAGCTGGTATGAAATGAACGCGGCCGAGGGAGGGGACTCCCGTCTAACGTAGAGGCTGGAGCAGGGCTAGAGAGGGGGCTGGCCGGGGGGGGAAGGAGAGGAAGGCGAGAGAAAGGCCGAGGCGGAGTTGGGAACAAAACACAGCAGGGATCGGCGGTCTCTGGCTCCGGGCCGTGCGTGCCCGGGGAGGAGGGAACGCGGGGCAATGGCCGGAAGAAAAGACCTGCGGAGGCGGGGGCGGGCTGCCCCCTGAACAGAGGAGCGGAGGAAGGAAACTCCAGGCGGCCGCCAGGGAAAAGCGGCGGCGGGGGGAGGCGGAGGGCCGGCGAGGGGCCGGCCGCCAGCAATCAGTGCGGCTGCGAGGGCGGGCTGGGAACTTGTAGACGCCGTCCGGGACGGGACGGGCTCGTCCCCTGGAAGCAGCCAGCCTCATCCCCGGGACCGCAGCCGCTTGCCCGGCGCCTTCCCAGCGCCGGGGGTGCGGAGCCCCGAGGAGCGGCCGCCCGCCCGCCCCTGCGCTGCCCTCCCCGGCCGCCGGGTCCCGTGGCCCCCGTCGGAGCTGCCCTGCAGCGCCGCAGCCCGGGGGAGAGGCGCTGGTCCCGCGGCCAGCCCCTCGCAGCCAGGCGTGACCCGCAGGAAACGCCGCTTCGGAGCCCCTCGGGGACGTGACTTCCACCCCGCGTAGCTGAGCCGCTGCAGAACAAGCCGGCCCCAGCACCGCAGGAGTGCTTACAGCAGTTTGACTGTCCAGAGAGCATCCCAGAAAGGAAATTACTCACTTAACAGCAATGGGACGTCCTCTGCAGCTTTTTCTCAATCGCTCTCGCAGGTAGTTGACTTTAAAATGGCTTCCATTTTTCTGTGGGGCTCTATGCATCCCTTTTCTGCCTTCCCTTCACAGTCCTCCCTCATTTGCAAAGCACGCTCCATGACCCATCACTACATGGACAACACACTGTGGCCCCACGCATGCTCTGGCACAGCCACCAAAGTAGGCAGTCCCATCTTGGTAGCAGGCCTTTATTTGCTTACACCTGCCAGACTTGCCTCGGGGCAGGTCAGTTTGAACCATGCCCTTTGGCTGGTCTGGTTCACTACATAGCTGCTCTTTTTCTATCCATTCAATCAGCTTCAGCTACCCTTCCCTGTAACGCATCTGTTTCTGAACTCCCAGCCTTCTGAACTCCTTGCTGGCCTGCTGTGCTCACAGCAATCTAGAAGGCGGCCACCGAGCTATTTTCCTGAATGCCCGTTTTACCATGCATCTCCATGCTTAGCTGACACTGCCTGGCTCTTCCTCATAGCAACAAATAACAGTACATCTTCACCATTAAGTCCTAAGGGTCCTTTGGGGTCTTTTGTTATGTTTCTTTCTTGGTGGTCTCTTCTGATCAGTGATCAGTCTCCCACTGTGTTCCTGTCCCACGGTGGTCCTGTTTGATTTCCATTTCCCTTCTTTCTCCTTTCCTGTTGTTACATTTGGAAATCGACCACCATTAACACCCGAGAAAGCAGGACCATGGTCAAAAACATGCCAAGGGAATTCAGCTATTTCTGTTTGGAGCACTGTAAGCATGAGAACACTTCTTTTTTTTTTTTTTTGCCTGTGTACCTTTTTTTTCTTTGCTTGTGTACCTTTATCCCCCTTTTAGTTCTAATTATTTGAATGAAATGTTTATTCTACTATTTTGTTTAAATGAAAATTATTTATTTGTACAAAAATCTCCCCAGCTTTAAAATCTGTTTTGCATATCATGAGACCCAGAGAAAACTTTATCTTTAGGCTATTGTGCTAAAATGCAGAGTACCATATTAATCAGCATTGCCCCACTCTTTCCTGATAACGTCCCTGCTTGTCTGTCTCTGCTATCTCTTGTCCTAAACCTATTTAGAAAATTTTGAGTGAGAATTCGGCATTTTGTGCCACACAGCACAAGGGGTCCAGGCCAAAGAAATACCAGGCAAGTAATAATAATGACTTGAAAAAGAAGCAAATTGATATAAGCCTATTGCATTTTTTTAAGTGTGTGCAAACTGCATAGTTTAACCACTGCAGAAAAAGTAGCAAAAATTATCTCTTTTCAAAGGTATACATATACTAGAAAATTTTGACCAGCACTAGAAAATGATGATACAAAGAGACTGATTGCTGCACTTGAGTTGGAAAGCCACATTCCAAAACAAGCAGATCATCCTGGTAAAACAGCAAGTTTAGTATATGTAACTACATCCTATTAGGGGCTCTGGGCAGTGCAGCTACATCAGCAAAATAATCAAACATTTTCATGTCTTCAGCAAGTGACTTTGTCACAGATGCCTCATGTATACATAGCTACCTGTGGCAGAATTATGATAAAGCTGGCTTTGTTTAAAACTTCAATATATTGAAGAAATGCAAAAAGAAATATGTTAAGCTTTTGGAAGAACAGAAAGAAGTTCATAACTCTCTGTTGCAGAGAGAAGACTGTAAACAGGACCTAAACACATCTTAGAGCATCAGAAACCAGGTGGCAAAAAAAACACCTTCAAAAATGTACTCTTGTGATTTGGAAGGCCAGCTCCACTTTATTTTAATTGTTTTTTGTTTTGTTTTGTTTTTAAGTTTAGCAGTGATGAAGATAACTGATATCAGAAATGCTTTTTAGTACTCTTGTAATTACTTTTCTTTGTAGCAAAATGCAATAAGCGTTTTATTTTATGAATACATAAGGAAAATGTTTTCTGGCAAAACTGTAGGAATCAAAAGTATATACAGTATAAGACGAAAATATAACATTTAATGAAATTATTATTTTGTTGTTGTTATATAAAGCCCTGTAATTATCACATTTAGCCACTGTTTCTATTAAACCGTATTTTAAAACATGTAATTTTATGAAAACCTTTTTTTTTTTATATTAAAGGTAGCTCATTTCTTATAACATCTGACTACGATTTCTAGGCCCGGTCTCACAATTATGTGACCAGCATACAGTTTTGCTCACATTTCCCTGACGAATCAACACAGCTCAAAGAAAAAGAATTGAAGCCTATTCCTTCCTGTGAATCATCACACAAATTGTTTGCAGGACTCTAGTCAATCACATATGGAAACTCACTCAGGAGAAGAGAGTATTTTTTGTTTTGTTATGTTTTATTACTGATGGTAATGTGGAAGCAAACTATTCTGCCTAGAACAGAAAGCAGAGGGAGCTGGACAACTTGATCAGACCTAATTCCCCAACCCTTCACTCTGTTTGTCTGAATGATTTTGATATCCAGCTTTTAAAATAGTCGCTTTTCACAATAAAATAGTATTACTTTAATAATGGGCTCGATTCAATTAAGCAAGACTGTACAGTTCAAAAGATATAAGAGATAACAGTGAGTAGAGGGATCTTTCATGGCAGGGTTTTTGATTCTTACCACTTCATAGCTGTAGCAAGCTCTTTTCCCTGTTAGTAAGGAAGCCCTCACACCACAGTTTCTCTTCTACTAATCTTCATAATTATATAGCGGGCCAACCACTTCGCCCTAGAATACTTTAGTTTCTTTCTTAGTTCTGGATTTCAGCTGTAATAGTGCAGCACTGCAGTTACTTACAACAGTTTGACATTACAGCAGAGAAGATGAGATTCTTTTCTCTGTCAAAGAAGGAGTCTGTCCATAGTTGAGTTTCAAAAGATTTTGCACAAACTCCCAGCTCTTGACCTGTAAACCATGGGGAAGATGTTGCTTGTCTTCTATAACAGGGACAGGAAAACCTAATTCAATTACTGGGCCCTGCACTTGGGTCACAACCCCATGCAATGCTACAGGTTTTGGGGAAGAGTGTCTGGAAAGCTGCCTGGCAGAAAAGGACCTGAGGGTTTTGGTTGACAGCTGGCTGAATATGAGCCAGCAATGTGCCCAGGAGGCTAAGAAAAACAGCATCCTGGCTTGTATAACAGTCTAGCCAGCAGGACCAGGAAAGTGATTGTCCCTCTGTACTCGGGTCTGGTGAGGCCGCACCTCGAGTACTGTGTTCAGCTTTGGGCCCTTCACTAGAAGAAAGACATCCAGGTGCTCGAGCATGTCCAAGGAAGGGCAACGAAGCTGGTGAGGGGTCTGGAGAACAAGTCGTACAAGGAGTGGCTGATGTAAACTAGGGTTATTTAGCCTAGAGAAAAGGAGGCTCAGGGGAGAGACTATTGCTTTCACCTACCTTAAAGGAGGTTGTACTGAGGTGGGGGTTGGTCTCTTCTCACAAGCAACAAAAATAACCTCAAGTTGTGCAAGGGAGGTTTAGGTTGGTTACTAGGAAAAAAAAAAAGTCTTCACTCAAAGGATTGTGAAGCATTGGAACAGGCCATCCAGGAAAGTACTTGAGTCACCATCCCTGGAGGTATTTAAAAGATGTATAGTGGTGTTTAGTGACATTGTTTAGCAGAAGACTTGGCAAAGGTAGGTTAATGGCTGGACTTGATCTTTAGAGGTCTTTTCCAACCCAAATGATTCTACGATTCTATTCTACAGATTCTATGACAACTGAGAGATTTAGAGCTGTTAATACCAGAACGTTAATACCAGACTGTGACATTATACTAAGTACAGTATAATGCAATTATTATACTGACACTAACAAAAAACAAAACAAACAAAGATCCTCTGCATCTGCTGCTACCAAATTCAGCAGCAAAGCTTCAGTGAAAGTAGGACTGAGCCATAAGAGGGCAAGACATTATTCACTCTTTGATGTCTGTGAGCCAAGGAGCTGTTAGTCTACTAGGCCTGCCTTTAGGATTCATATTTAACAATATAACATGCTTCCATCCTTGTTTAAGATCTTGGGATTTCATGAACATTACATTTACATGCAAAGGTAAGTGAGCGACAACTAATTGTGTACGAGAGCAACTGCTTAGTAGAACCTCTTGCTCAGTTTTATCTCTCAACTAGATCTAATTTCACTCAGAAGGAAATAGTGGAAAAAAAAAAAAAGAGGTGGTATGCAGCCAGCATGAAGAATACGCCCTATACGAGAGCTGTGTCAGCTTTTTGATTACCAGATCCATTGTATCTCCCCTTTCTGAGGTTCATACATCTGCCAGTGGAAATAAAAATAACCACTTCAACTTGATTTTCCCTTGAGCCCTGTATTATTTCAGCTGTTGATTCAGAAGTATACTATATTGTACTTCAACAGTAGAAAAGGTTCCGATGGAAGGTAGGAAAATGCCTAAGGAACCATTTCAAAAGCCGTAACTTGAGGCTGGGATAATAATTAAAAAGATGGGGCAGAGAAGTGCAAGCAGCTTGAAAAGAGAACCAAACAGGAACCATGAACTATACCGGAAGTCTTACTGGAAGTTCCTGATGGAAAAAAAAGGCATTAGAGAGACTAAGCTTACATTCACTCCCAGCCTTCTTAGTGTATAAAGAAAACCAAAACAAATGAATAGAATTGAGAATTACAAAGGAAAAGGGGACAGAGAGAAGAGAGATGAGATATGAAAAGACAGGAAGAAATTGAGGTAGCATCTAGTACAGGAGGAACAAAGAACACCCATAAGTGACAATAAAATCCTAGAAAAAAATTCACTTAGAATTAAGGAGTTTTTCAATATATAAATTAGTTTATTTTTATTTAGATATAAAAGTTATAAATACAATTGATGTAAAACAGTATCTGATAAAAGAGCTCTGAAGCAGTTCATATATCTGCATAAATTTGACCAAGACATGGAGGCTCTGACCCAGTGAAGATGATTTGACATCAACAGATAGCTTGAAGAGCCACTGCTGTCCAGCTTAGCTCAAAGGGTGAGTAAAGCAATGCTACTGTAGCCTTCTGAGAACAGAGAAAAATCAACTTAAATTAGAAATTATCATCGTAGCTTCAGGACACCCCAAGCTAACATAGGGCAGTTTCTTTCACACAGTCCTAGACAGAAAAATAGTAATAATCAGATTATGAACTGACTTTTTTTTAGTATTTCTGGACGGGTGTAGGGAATGCGGAGCCATCAGCCAAGAACTCAGTGGAGAACAACTGGAAAACTCTGTCAGGTCTTAACCCCAGTGTGATGAGCAGGAAGTACATGAAGGCACAAAAGAGATCCATGATTCAAGTTCTCTTCACTGACTGCTGTGCAGTTGAGATCACTCTCAAGACAACAGCTCTCTAGCTAATACAGAATGGGCATCTGAGACTTGGCTTCCAGCATTTTCTAGAGCTGGTGCCCTCAGCAACAGTTCATAATTTACAATTAAAAACAAAGTTTACACATGATTACCATCAATTTTTTTTCCTGGCAACGAAACTCTGTGAAGATATTTTCTGATATTATTTTGAAAGAGCAAGTGATATCTACCACTGCAAAGACTCTGGAGAACAAAAGCAGTAAGTCTGTTTTTCAGGAGCATGAAACAGAACTTGTCTGCTGACAATATGCAAAACTGGTAAACGCTGATTCTTGTCTTATTGGAAGGATACAGTTTTCCAATTTCATCATGGATATGCACAATGGCCATGAAACTGGCAAGATAGTAGCTGTTCTCTACTTTAGCACACACCAGATGTGTGCACTATGAGGCTTACGTGTCAGTGTGCAGCAATTCACTCTGATGAATCAAGGCCATATGAATCAAGGAGTGTCCCATGCTGTGACCTACTGTCTCCATATTGTAGAACCCAGCACTGAAAATTAGAATAATGAAAAGGAACTGGACTATCAGACTTAGCAGAGAATCATTCCACAGAGAAGGAGGCAAGTGTTTTTACTACAGCCAACGTCTCATTCCAGCTTGTACTTGTTGAACACTACCTACAGTTGCACAGAGGCTTAACCTCAACCCTTCTCTCTCTCAGTGTTTTTACAGACAGCAAAATGCTACACAGGGCAAGAGAGAATGCCATAACCATCCTTCTATTTTTTCTGAATTAGTTTGATCAGGAACTCAAAGGAATATCGGTAGCATCATCTTCAGGGGCACTGCTGAAGATCCAAGGTATATGGACACTAAACCATTATTTTTCTAGTCCAAGCTGCAATGTGTTTCAATTAGTGGGTTAACTTCCTTAGCCTGTTCAGGCAGCAGCATGTGTTACAAGGATTCTGAAAGCAGAATCAATTCTGACAACAAAAACATCACCAATATTCCTTGTTCTTCAACAATGTTCTTCAACAATGAGTACAGAGACTGCTCAGTCTTGGGACAGTCTCCTAAGAAGATCTACTGTAAACCACCATAATGGTCTCCGGCCTGCTATTCGCTTTCAAATAAGCCTGCAGAAGTTTGTCCTCCAGTTCCCTTCCATCCCTGATGTGCGTTTCATTACTCCACCTAAACTCTTATAACAAGATGCAGGGATGGGAGTCAGTTCCATGTCTCAAGTCTGTTGTCTCTCATTCACAGGCCAATTTGCTATCAAAGCTGGAGAGTCCAATAGCAAAGGCCTGAAGAGCACAGAGAGGATAATTATAGTCCAGAGTGAACACATCTTCTGCTACACGACCGAACTGCATCACAATGTAGTCAGCTGGGGAGAAAAGAAAGATTCAGAGACCAGCAATTTCACAGGGAAGCAAAGAAAACAAACAAATGAACAAAAGTTCAGAAGTATCTGGCAGTCCCAAATATATGTGGTCATTGTATCCATCCTTTGTCACCAAATTGGACTTAAAATCTTTTCTCTGGGGTGACTGTGGTATTCTAGAGATTACCAAAAACCAAGGCCCACACCACTCTTTTGCTGGGTTGAAGGTGTCACATTAACTTTTCTTCCCCTGCAGGAGGCTTGCATTTGTTCCCTCTTTTGCTGGACAACAGCCTCTGCACCCATCCCAGGAAAAGTTAGGCCTTTTATAATTTTCTTGACAGCTGAGAAGTCCTCAGTCATCTTGAGCTGTCTTCTTTCATCCAGTTTCCCTTCTCCAGGAAGACTGTCCTACTCCTCCAAAACCTCTTGAAATATATTGTGCTTTCCCTGTTTGAATGACACCCCACCCCCAATTCTCCACCAGACTCTTACGGTCATTGTCATGGACAATCTGGAAGTTCTTCACTGAAGCCTGAGTGACTCTCCCATGGAAGTTCAAAACGTAGGACTGAGTGTCATCATTCCAGACTGGAGCCTTGTTGTGCAGCTCAATGAGGTTCTCTAAATTTTTGTTTTGCCATTTTGACAGAAGACTCTCATGTTCCTGTTTAGAAGAAAGAAATATATTTATCAGATTCAGAATGGCTCTATTTCTGAGTACTGCCTCTCTCCCGTATGCACACTGTGACTTCAGTGTCATTCCCTGTTAAATGAAACACAGTCACAGCACTTAAACTCTGTACTACTGAAAGTATCCTGCAGGTACCGAGAAAATACTTTAATGGTTTCCTAGTCCAACCATTCCTTTCCACTCAAGGAGCTACTGCCATATCTCCACCCAAAAAAAAAAAAAGTGAGAGAAAAAGCGTGTGCATGCACAGGAAAGACAGCAATTCACAGGTCACAGATGACCATCATAGTGCTGGTAGAAATCTCCTTTACGAGGCTCATAAGCTTTCTCTGATCTTGTTGGATCCATTTCCAAAATTCTAAACTTTGAAACAAACAAAAACCATCTACAATTAACTACATAGTGTAAACTGCATAGGCCCTGGGGTGTTTCAGTATAAAGTCAAAAGGCTGCAGCAGGTGGTAAGCACACCGTAAGTAGATTAAATGTCATCCTAACGGATCTAATAAGAGGTGTACAATATGAAAAATATACAGACAAATAAAAGAAATATACAAAAAGGAGAGGCAAAACAGCACATTAAATTTGAGAAATAATTAATTACAAGGAACTGGAAATAGTGCATGAAACACATGGCATACAATTTAATTTTTAAAGTTATGCAATAAATAAAACCCCAGATTATACATTATATAAGCTAAAGCTCACAAGAAAAAGAATCCCATTAAATAAGTTCAGTTTGAATGGAAGTGAACAGAAAACAACATTTTGTGGAGGTATGGCTAATATGACTAAGTGTTTCAGTATTGTATATGGATAGAAAAATAGGTTATTCTCAAAAATTCATTGTTTTCCTTACACTAAAATTTGTTGTTCGGTTTAAGTTGTATCTTTATTTTTAGCTATATTTATTTTTATAAAGGTACAAATCAACTTTAAAAATTGGCACTAACAAGCTGCATTTTGATGCAATTTTTCTTCCTGTAAAGTGGGGCAGTATTGCTTAATCAGAGGCATCACACTACAGAGAATGAAGATAAAAACAGAGTCAACACCCCAAAGGATTTGACAACTTTTTTGAATTGCTTTGTCTTTCAGACTTGGCTACTGTCATTATGCTTGCCTGCTAGCAAAGGGGTATGAAAAATGTTAGAAAAATGCAAGAAGAACCGTTAAACTGTTACTGAAGAATATGAGAACACTGAAACATGAAGAATCAATGACCACCTCCAGATATAATTTTCCTGCCCACAGAATTAAATATGTTTTTCAGGTTCTCATGAGTCTAAATTTCCACTCTTGAAGGCCACTCTTCTCTGACATCAAAAATACTCTCTTGTTCTACTTATATCCACTCACAACATAGCTGCAGATGCCATTTTCTAGTTTATAACACTGATTGGGTGAATCAGTTGGCATCTGTCCTTTCTGCCACTGGTCTCCTGTCACACCAAACATAATACCCACATTTAGGGATGCCAGAAGGCATCTCCATCATACTCCTTACTGTATCTTCAGATACACATCTGTAAGCTGCTTGCCAGGAACAAATGCATCTGAGAAACCCTCATATGAGAAATCCTCATTAAACAGCCACAACTCCATCCTTCTCATCCCACTTTCTCCCTAAAGAATCCTCACTTTCCTGGGATTCTTACAAAGATGCTGACACCATTCTGATAAAAATGTACTTACTCTCTTGTTACTACACCAAAATACTGCCCCGCCCCATCCATTTATTATCCATCTGTTGTAATTCCCATACTGGCCTAAAATGAAAGCTTTTGGGAGATGTGAGTTTGTTCTGTGTTCATGTAACTCTCAGTATAACAGTGTCCTATCAATGAGGAGTTGTAGGTGCAACAGCAACAAGATACAGTAGCCACTGCAACAGTAAATAGCATTTAGGCTAACTACAAGACAAGAAAGAATACAAACAGTATTCAGAAGGCTACAAATGAGGTAAAAGTCAAGAATAAATTAATTAACACCTTTAGGCTACACTGTTACTGTCTGTGAGACTCATTAACAGCCATGGACAACCTTGCTCTAATGACCGCTATTGTCACCAACACCCACACCTCTAGGAGAAAGTTTTAACCTCTTCCTCCAATCTGAACCATGACCAAACTTTGTAACTCACATTTTGTGGCTGGATCGGAATTCGCTTATGATTCATGTTCATTCCTGGAATGATCACAGACATTTTTCTGGGACCCTTGAATCCTAATACATTGGTTTCCTGAAATACATGTAAAAGACATTATTTTCAGGAATGGAGATACTCCGTCTCACAGAAAGACAGATAGAAAAGCTGAACTTGAATCCACATTTGTGTTGGTTTTTGGAGATTTGCTAGCTGTAACTGTGCTAGCAGTCATCTAACTCCAAATGTGTTTAATCACTGAAATAGCTCTCTTCTTCCATTTAGAAAACTGTCTCAAAAGACATACAGAGCACTACCTAATTTGTAGTACATCTGCATTGTCTTAATGAAACATCAACAGTGAAATTAGACAAGTGCAATTTCCAGGCATAAATTTCTACATCCAAGGCAAAAGCATGCTAAAATCTTGCTGTGAGCAAGAGTTAAATATAATAAAGTATACAGATCTTTGATCTGAGACAATGATATACAGACATCACCATTTAGGCTAGAATGTTCCTGAAGAATGAATGGCATTTTTCTTGTGTTTAAGAGCATACCTACTATTTGCTGTCAAATTGTACTCTTTTATAAATGATTAAGAACAGACCCAGAAGGCAAAGTAGTCAGCATCACAGAATATTAGGGATAGGAAGGGACCTTGAAAGATCATCTAGTCCAATCCCCCTGCTGGAGCAGGAACACCTAAATCATGTCACACAGGAACATGTCCAGTCGGGTTTTGAAAGTCTCCAGAGAAGGAGACTCCACAACCCCCCCTGGGCAGCCTGCTCCAGTGCTCTGTCACCCTCATCATAAAAAAGTTTTGTCTCATATTTAAGCGGAACCTCCTATGTTCCAGCTTGCACCCATTGCCCCTTGTCCTAAAGGGGCAATCCATCCAAGCTTCAATCTTAAGACAAGCAGACTTTTCCAGAGTACTGCAAGAGACTGCTCCAAGTAGACTGAGTATAAAAAACAAAGGAAAAAGGTCTTTCTTGGCATTCTCAAACCATTCATTTAATAATGTCAACCAAAATCCAATGTTCCATTTAAAGTGTTTTATTTAAAGTGTTTTGTAACAATGTCAATGATACCTTTAAAGCTTCTAAATACCAATTAAAAAGCCAGAATCTTTTAGAATCACTGAGCTAATAGAAGTGATACAACTTCTAATGTCCTAGAGCATTTTCACAGACACAGAATAAAGGTCTTCAGAGCTGCAATCTTTATTATTTCACTTCAGAAAACCAATAAGCACATATGAGAACAAGAGTACTGATTTTATTCATATATAAACTTCACTAACTTCACATATATGAAACAGTTTAAAATCCGAGAAATTGACTTTATGTTTCCTGCTGTACTCATTTTAACACCTTGCTCTGTTCATTTAGGTAGGGAAACAGTTTGGAGAGAGACATTTTACAAGGGCAGGTGACAATAACAAAAGGGAACAGTTTTAAACTAGAAGAGGAGAGATTTAGATTAGATGTTAGAAGGAAATTCTTTACTCAGAAGCTGGTAAGGCACTGGAACATGCTATCTAGAGAAGGTGTTTGCCCATCTCTGGAGGTGTTCAAGGTCAGGTTGGATGGGACCCCGGGCAACCTAATCTAGTGGGTGGCATCCCTGCCTATGCTCCCTTTAAGATCTCTTCCAATCCAAGACATTCTATGAAATTAATAATACCGTATACAAAGATCCAGTGACGTTTCTGTAAACAGGCTAGCACTGGAATTATCAAGTCAATTCTTTTCCCCTATGTGGCATTAAGATTAATAGGAAAAATAAAAAAAGAAAAAAAAAATCAAGGTCCAATAGGCTAATGCACCATTAAATTTCTACTACTGTACCTGTGATAAAAGAAAAATTTCTCCACTTGACTGGCTTTTATTTTGTAAAGTATCTTAAATTTTCCTCAAACCTCAGGACTGGAATATGAATCAACGTGTTTTGAAAAACTTCACAGAATTCTACAGTGATTTAACTACAAGTACATTGTCTTCTATGCCTTAGACTGAGATGACCCACAAGACCAAAATCCTGTCTCTAGGACAAGAGACAGTGATAGTGAATAGCTTCCCCTGGAAATGTGCCCTTACTAACAACATGCTACTACTGAAATAATACCAGCTCACTTCTATTTACCAAAATGCCTTTAGTTCTGCTAAAAATAGCTCTACTTCATGAGACATTTCCAGTTACTTTGTAGTGTCTACCAGCTGGGCAAGAGGCAGTTCATGATGTTGCTAGCTCCGTATCAAGGATATGCTGAGTGGCAACATGCCTAATGCTGGGTCAGGTGACAAGTCCATCAGAACATTAGTTTGGATCTCTCTCTCTCCTCTGACATTTTTTTTTCCCATTAAACTTGTAAAAATTTATATTTGAGGCCTCTACCCTTTATCATATCTGGTCGAAATTGGTTAGTTAGTTCAAAAGTTAAATGAGGGAGGATGCAGGCAGCATGATTTTGTGAGTCCCATTTCCTTAGTAATAAGGCTACAAAAAAGAAGCGCATAAAAGGGAAGAGGCACTACTTACATAATAGATAGCTGCAAGCTCCTGTCGGGTACGGGCCTTTTCCAATAGGCCTTGTGCCTTGATTGGGCTAATTCCATGGTCATAGACCGTAAATTTAGTTCCCATGAGGTTTGACCTAATGTCAGGTTATGGAAAGACAGAAAAAGAAAGAGGCATCAGTGGATTTTTTTTAATCATCTGAAGGCATATGTGCAGCACTGAGAAAATACATGCCTCTGGTCATCGGGTTTGTCCACAGTCAGCTCAGTAAGGAATTTCAGTGAAGTGTCCATTGTAAACCGAGCATGTAACCAGTACTAGAAAAAGCCCCGAGCCAGAATTCCTCCAAATTCTGAATTATCATTGTGAATGGTAACTCTAAAGGAGGCTTGCCAACCCAGGTGAGTACACATGGCATTAAGCAGGAAGAGGTTAATACATTTTCTGAATTGATATCAAATTGCTATATTTAACTCCAACTATACTAACATGTAAATTCTACCTTTCCTATTGCAGAAGATGTACATTTGTCCGTAGTTTTTTTCTTTGGTTCTCACCTGAGTTTTCCAATGAAACTTTCCCCTTCCCGGGATAAATCAGTTGGGTCAACTGATATGAGGTAATTGGACGTTTTGCTCTTTTTTCGTTTTCTCCCTGCAAGAAGGAATGTCTGGAAATACAAAACTTTGATCAAGACTGGTGTTTTGAAAGAATGCAGAAGCACTGCTATCCAAACTGTTACATCTCCATTTTTTGTTCTATACTGTTATTACTGTCTCCATACTTTTCTGTTCCACAAGTACCCAGCCTGAACTCCTGTTCTTCCAATCAGCTCACTCAACTGTCTGGATATAATGCAACTGCCTTTTCTAGTCTTTCCTCTGTTTCTTCTCAACAGACCAATCTCTTTGCTTTTCTTTATCCCTGACATTTTTATACTTTATTTCATCTTTCATTGCATTATGGCTTCTAAACTTGCCAACATCCTCCTTAGTGCCTTGGCCAAATATAAACTGTCCTCATTTACATGCTGTCTCTCCTCGGTTTCTGGTGTCTTACCAATTTATGCACTGCTCTCTGTTACACCAAAAATATTATGTGGTTGGAGTACAATAGCCAAGCCAAGATACTGTGTGCTGCTTCCAATACCTTTCTGTTGTCATCCCTTTCCAGATGCATGTAATAAGTAGGGAAGAGGCCCCGGTCCATTCCCTTCTTATCTCTAGTGATTCGACATTTGATTGTAATACCACGGGGTGCAGGGCGTAATGCAAAATCCTCCAAGTTCTCTACTTCTCCCAGATGTGCAACTGCCTGAGGGGATGGACTACAGGAAGCACCTGTTTCCTGTGGGAAGAACCATCATATTAGCAAACCAATATCAGATCAGAGGCTCTGGTATTCCCTAGGAAAAGAAAGGCTTGTTGAAACAGAAGATCTCATGCCTCAAGAATATATTTGGGAAAGGAAAGTTGAATGAGAAAACAGTTGTGTTTCTCTGAAGAAAGTGGCTGAAGACTTTTTTACTCTGAGTAGCCTAACCCTCCAAGGGGAGGAGAGAAAAAGTAGACATGAACTAGGGAAAAAGTGAATTACTAGGAACAGGAAAATAGGTTGATACACCATAAATGTTCTAATCAAACAGCCTCTCTGCTTTTAGAGCTTCAAACACTCTGTGGGAAATAAGGCAGCATGATGAACTGGACTGATGGATGCTGCAATAAGACAGAACGTGCTTTCTGCAACTGAATTGAGCACTAAGCTTATGTTGGTTCTGAAAAGCAGCAGAAACAGCAAGATGACAGTGGAACCTTCACACCTAAATGCTGGAGGAGCCTTGGAGCAATGCATACAGTCAGGATGCAAGTTATGGTCACCAAAGGAACTAGAATTCTAGTGGAAATCTGGTATCACATATTAAAGTCATTTTTCTTAGAGGTAGCTGAATCCTGTAGATTGTAGAACCCAGGGTATTCTTTGTCTGACTGGGCCTAGGAGATGAGGCTGATGGTTTACCCCTATTACCAGGCCCAGAGAGTAGAAAGTCTGAGTGAGTACACACATACACGCGCACACTTGAAATTCGCTAGTGGTTCTCACCCACCCCTTGTGGCACCCCTACAAGTCATCTCCAGCAATTGACACCCATACCCCAGTCACTCAAGTTACTAGCGACCAGACCTCTCGTATTACTCACTGGCAGCGTAGCACATCATACACCCAGTCACCTCACAAGCATACTCACATTGGTCTCTTGAAAAGTAGCACAGACTTAAGTACATCCAGGATTGCTGCAGACTTTTATCCCCTCCCTGTTTTCCCATGCATGTTGCTCCTTGATCCACCTTGCTTTTTTCCAGCCCTCGTGTCCCTTCCTCTAATCAGCCTATAAATTTTGTATAATCCCAGAATTTTTCCTGTTCCATTGCAAAATTCTGCTCACCCTTGCATCCCACATTAAAACTTAAAATCTTTCAAGCAGACTAGTGGATTTTGAGCCAGAGACAATGGTCTAATCTTTCTCCTTTGAGCATCATAGGGGTAGCTGATTCAGTGTGTTCTGTTCTTCACTGATTAGGTTACTTGGGTTGGGTTCCTCCACCCATCATTGTTCCTTTGATCATTACTAGGTCTTTGTGTTTAACTCATGGAGCCTTCTGTTAGATAACCTGACAATCTTGTCCTTCCCCTGCCTTCAGGGATTAATGACAGCTCCAAATACTGTATTTTAACCCATTGCTAAAAGGGTTAGTAAGTCAAAATCAAGCACATACCCAGTCCTTATCAGAAACTGATTTCAAAACACCTACTGCAAAGGATTTCTCACTGGTTGCAGAACTAGGCCTCTCAGATTCAGGATGTGGTGAATGAGATGCTGGTCTCTTACTAGCTTCTTCCTCTTCTTCTGTGTCCTCCTCATCAAAATTCAAACTGCCTGAAATTCCTGTCAGAACATAGGATCAAGCAAGTAACCTTTGAAAGAAGGTGTCATAAGATCAGGATATCACTATTCACATAAGACCCTTACATAACTATCCTGTTCTATCTCTTCAATTATTTTCTGTTTTTCCAACTGCTGATTTTCTTCATGCTATATTGTTTCCTGAGCTTTGAAATTCAAACCAGTGGTGACATTTTACAGCTGACAGCGTGCAGCTGATTAAGCTTTTATTAATGCATATTTTACATGATATAGCACATTGTTTAGCATATGCTACCATTGAATTAAATTTTGCCTATTTTTATGCAGAAAAGCTCTCCATGCTTTAAGAACAAAAAAGGCAATCCAGCTCAATAGGGTGAAATGTACCCTGCAGCTTGGACTCTACAGAATTTACATCCTTTACCATTTCCACTTAGTATTATAGACACTGAAATGAAGTACGATACTTCTTCAATTAGATGCTTTCCTGTTCTTACATCAGTAGCAGTAACTCAGGTTTCTTAAATACTACTAATGATTTGATTTTCAGAATGGAAACAGAACTGTCCCAGTATTTATTTATTTAATCTTAAACCAAGCACAGCTATGTAGGGATGACTGGGTATATAACAAAAATAACTCTGAATAAAGACTACATCTGAACGCATCACTATTTGGTGTTTCCTTTTACTTGGTGTTATATCATTTTGTTCTGCAAGTCCGTTCTTTAATTTTGCTGTAGAATGGAAAAGCATATAAAGCACTGTAGAATATGGACAGACTCAGCCTACTAAGCTGAATTTGTTTCTGTGAACCAGTATTACAGTGTTCCAATACAGGGGACACTGCTGTAAGTTCTTTGTCTCACATAAAACAGAAAAACATAGTCTTAATACCTTGTCTGTAAACTTCCCAACGTGCATTTGGAAAGAGGAAAGGTGCTGACTAGAGCCAATTTCAAAGTTCACTGCTTATATTTTACCTAGACTAAGTTCTCCTGGATTTTCTGGATATTTTCTCCTGCTTCCCTCCCTAACTCTTGTGTAATGTCGTTATCCATAGATAACAGCTGTTTCACATGACAACAGAATAAAAGTATTCCTATACATGGTAGCATTCATAAAGTGTACTAGAAACATTCTGGGAGACAGTCTCTGCAAAATGAAACAAGTTGCACAGCACATTAAACAATAGCCATTACTTTGCTTAGACTGTATACAACAAAAAGGCTTCCTGTGGTACTGTAACAGCAACTTAAGATGCTTGGCAGGCAGAGATAGATGCTCCCCTGGGAAACTACTCAGTGGGATACAGCCCCTGACACAGGAAGAGTACCTTTGTTGTTAGTGTCCTCAACAGTTAAATTACGGCATTACTGGTTTTAGAAGGTTCTGCCGTTGTGAAAATACTCAAGTATTTTGTATATCGTATCCAGATATATCTGGAATAAAAACACCCCGAACTTTAGCAAAATGTGAAGTATAATGTTTTGTCACCAAAAAAATCTTAGATTTTTTTTTTAGAAAGGCCAGAAAATTATAAAGCATACTGTCATATTCCAATTAACAACAGAAGAAGGAACTGCAGATCTGCATTTCTACATGCTGTAGAATCCACTAGCTTTGCTCGTAAGAGGAAGATCCTACAGACATTTGTTTCATGATTTCTTAAATGCTACTGAAAAAAGAATTACAAGTAGAAGAGTCCTGAAAAAGACCTCTGCCCATTATCAACTCTTACCTCGTTTCTCTAAGATTTCTTGCAGATCTGGCTTGCCTGATGTTTCTGTTAGAGACTGTCCATCCTTTTCCTCATCTGCATTGTCTTCTGTTATGGAAGATCCAACAGAGAGAGTTTGGACCTTGGTTCCTAAATCTTGCACTTCTGATTTTAGGAAAGCAGCTGGTCCATCAATGCCTTCAGGCCAAAATGAGAGAGAATGCAAAAGTCTCGTTTTTACAGGTAAATACATTTCCCAGGATGGTTGGTTTCTCTTTCACCTTCCCTGGCTCAAGCATCCCTTTAAAGTACTGATGTATTCTTGTTTACTTCAACTTTTGTCAGACCTGGGAGGAGCCAGGCCTGACTGTGGTACAGATCTCCCGTCACTTTACACATGTCAGGCATGAGTTTCTCCATTTATAAGTCATTGTATATAGTTTTTTTCAAGGACTCAAGCAATTAGGATAAGCAGTATTTGTCATGCACATTGGTACCTTTCAATTTATTTATGGGTAACTGCTCTTTCCAACTCCTTGTTTGGACTCCTTGTTTGTAAGGAGTGGTATTGAGTGAGTGCTCTACAGTGAACATCACAGATCAATCTGATAGAAAGCATCCACAGCTACAAGCTTAACAAACTGAGCCTCCTCTTCTCCAGACTAAACAGCCCCAGTTCCCTCAGCCATTCCTCACAGGACTTGTGTTCCAGGCCCTTCACCAGCTTCGTAGCCCTTCTCTGGACACAGTCCAGGGCCTCGATGTCCTTCTTGTAGTGAGGGGCCCAAAACTGAACACAGTACTTGAGGTGGCCTCACCAGAGCTGAGTACAGGGGGACAATCACCTCCCTGGTCCTGCTGGCTACACTATTCCTGATACAAGCCAAGATGCCATTGGCCTTCTTGGCCACCTGGGCACGCTGCCAGCTCATGTTTAGCTGAGCATCAACCAATACCCCCAGATCCTTTTCCTCTGCACAGCTTTCCAGCCACTCTGCCCCAAGCCTGTAGCACTGCATGGGGTTGTTGTGATCAAAGTGCAGGACCTGGCACTTAGCCATGCTGAATTTCATCCTGTTGGCCTATGGCCATCTATCCAACCTGTCCAGGTCCCTCTGCAGGGCCTTCCTATCCTCCAGCAGATCGACACTTCCCCCCAACTTGGTGTCGTCTGCAAACTCACTGAGGGTGCACTCAATTCCCTTGTCCAAATAATCAATAAAGATATTAAAGAGGATGGGCCCCAACACCGACCCCTGAGGAACACCACTGGTAACCGGTCGCCATCTGGATTTCATTCAGTTCACCACCACTCTTGGCCTGGCCATCCAGCCAGTTTTTAACCCAGCAAAGAGCGCACCTGTCCAAGCCCCCAACTTAACATCCACATTACCAAGTCTCCAGTCATCTGGGACCACTCTGCTGATAGACTGCTGATAGGTGATGGAAAGCAGCTTGGCAATCACATCTGCCAGCTCCCTCAGCAACCTCAGGTGGATCTCATCTGGCCCCATGGACTTGTGACAGTCCAGGTGGAGCAGCAGGTCTCTAACTGTTTCCACCTGAACTGTGGGGGGTTTATTCTGCTTCCCATCCCAGACTTCCAGGTTGGGAGGCTGAGGAACCCAAGGATAACTGGTCTGACTATTAAAAAACAGATGTAAAGAAAGCATTGAGAATCTTAGCCTTTTCCTTATCCTCAGTAGTCCTGTTCCCCACCGTGCCCAGTAAAAGATGGAGATTCTCCTTTGCCCTCCTCTTACTGTTAATATATTCGTAGAAACATTTTTTGTTATCTTACCATAGTGGCCAGGTTGAGCTCATGTTGGACTTTAGCCTTTCTGATTTTTTCCCTGCATGTGCTGACAACTTCCTTGTACTCTCCCTGAGTTGCCTGTCCCTTCTTCCACTGGACATAAACTCTCTTTTTCTCCTGGAGGCTCAACAAATGTTCCCTTTTCAGCCATGCCAGTCTTCTTCCCCACCGGCTCATCTTATGGCACACAGGGACAGCCTGTCTCCTGTGCCCTTAAGACTTCCTTTTTGAGGAGTATCCAGCCTTCATTGTCCCCTCTCCCCTTTGGGTCTGACTCCCAAGAGTCATTTGTTTGCACTGAAGAAACTTTAGAACTACGTATGCTAGTGAGGGAGTAGTAAAATTCATTTTTTCTTGTAGTTTCAGTACTACTGAAGTTTCCTAACTTCGAATGTCTATCAATCTTTTCCGTTTCTCTCTTCCTCTCTCCTCATTTAAAGCTGTCCTTCTTCAGATTTCCCCAACCCGGTTTTAAACATGTAAATGCTACATCACCACTCTCCTCCTCATCCCATGATTGTGAAAGAGATCTTGAGACCAAGAAAAACATTTAAAACACAGGATCTCAGGGGATATCATATGTGATTTTCAAACTAGGTACCATTGGTTTAAATTCTACTCTGCAAATTAATTCCCTATTAATCTAACAGTGGTATTATAACATCCTGCATTAGTATGCATCTCAAAGCCTATTTGCTGTTACTTTCTTGATAGCCTGACAGGATCTTGGCTCTCATAAACTACTTCCTGACATTTCTACTGCAAAGTAGGGCTTCCACATCCAGTCATATCCAATCTTGAGATGGAGCATACATTGATTCTATGAAGGACAGTAAAGGCAGCCAGCACTGGACTATTCTCTTTTCTTTATTCTACTGCTTCAGAAAACTCTCTTACTCTGTATTTGTAGCTCCCTGCCAATATAGAAGTTCCTAGCCCATTTCTACACTTCTTCTTAGCTAAACACAAGTAAGAGTGTACTGAAAGGCAGCTGTCACAAAATTCAAGATAATTTTTTTTACTTGTTTATACAGTTCAGTATTTCTCTACTACACTAATAATACAATTGTACTTGTGTACATAAAAAAAGGTGTGATCAATCTTGTTTATTGCTTGACCACTGTCACACCAATGTAGGTCACCACATGTGACATAAAATGTATGCGCTGGCATTTTGAGGAACATCATTGCAATTGGGTTGATTACTTACCATGTAACATAACATCACTATGGAACGGGGTAGGAGTTTCTACTAAAGGAGTCTGCTCCTCACATCCTTTGGGCTTTGGCCTGCGCAGCTTTGCCTCAGGATTTGGCTGTACCATCAAGGGATCAAGACGTTTTTTCCTCTGCTTCTTCTCTAAAAGAGCTCTCTGAAATAAAGAAAAACATGAAATAGGAATGAGTAACCACATCCAGAGAGGCAGTGCCTCAGCCACATGCTAGTGGATCTCCAATCAACCTAAAATGCACTTGCGAACTTTTACAAAAATCCTAGATACACACACCACAGTGTCTTTGGAGCGAGATACTCCAAAGCCCTTGGTTCTCCATCAGTGATTGATGGGTGATGAGGACACCTGCTTATTTTTTGATCTATCCTGAGACCATCAATAGATAATTATAATTCCTTTTAACGGATAATTTTAACTCCTTTAACTCCATTCCTCCTAACTCCTGCAGTAAAAACTGCAGCAACCCTTAAAATCAGACAAATTCATCATTCACTTAGACACTTCATACAGTAATGTTGCAACATACAGCATATTCTGTCAATTTTATTACTCCATGCATCATACTTAAGCTAATAGAACAGACCAAACATCACACAAGGACTCTCCATTTGCTGCACTATAGTTACAATTGGACTAGACATTCTGTCTTTTAGGACAACTTCCCGTGTGTACAGGGAATATATAGTTTATCCTCACTGGTTTGTACAATTAAACTAACATTGACAACCAAGATTATCACCAAGATTAACACCAAGATTATCAGAGTAAAAATAAGAGCCCGTGACCTATTAATTATATGGCAATTAAGCCTTCCATTATATTAGCATACAACTTCTAAACATCCTTAACAAGGGCTTATTCTGCCGCTGCAGTTATAAATGCTGTCACAATGCAGTAAAAGCAGGTCAGTACTTGCAACGGAAATGGCTTTTGTGACAAAGGCTATCATCTAACAGGGAGAACTCAGACAGCTCCCAGAAACCGATGTTTCAAGATAAAACAGAGGAGGAAAAAAACAAACAAACAAAAACCCACAGTCATTAAAATAAGACTGATTTAGTAATAGGAAAAGATCTACCTTGTAAAATATTTCTATGTAATTCAGGATTGAAAGGAAATAACTTTATATCCATATGCTAATGTTAAAAATAAAACATTTTTCTAAAAATACTTTCTTCACCAAGTGCTTCTCAGTTAAGGATCCAAGGATCCAACAGATAAACAGTAACAACAACTCAATTCACTTGAGACTAATGTTTTTGAAATCCTTTCCTCTCCTGTTACGCTTTTTCTCTCTCTTGTTAGATCTTTCCTCTCCTGTTAGGCTTTTTATCTCAAGTGAGAACAGTTTCTCAGGCAACCTCTCCCTGAAAGGTTCCAACACAACTCAGCCCTTGGTCCTTTATTCTTTCTTTCTTTCTGCTTTTCAAGTTATTTTCTCCAAAATACGTACTTTTTTAAATTCATGATTTCACTTTGAAGACTAGATGGCAATACAGGTACCACTCATTACTGCAAAATTATTTGTAAGGATTGTCCTGGACAGCAAAAAATACATAGAATTTCAAAGAGATTATCAGACTGGACTAGAGAAAAGGAAGGAAAATAAGCAGTAAAGTAAAATTCTGAGAAAATGCTCAGTCATCACAGGTCACAATATTTTCTATACAAGCATAGTCAAACTATCCAGAACAATTTAAGTATTTTTTTTAATTATATTGTAAATTAATGCTAAGTGAAAATTAAAAATACATCTGTAGTATTTTCTAAATCTCTAATAGTTGACATAAAAGGAGATGGGAAAAAACGGAACAAAAAATTAAAATTAGGATTTGAGAAAAACTGTTGCCAAGGCTTTTCTACATGACAAATAGACAGATTAGAAAAAATAAAACAAATTCATCCTAAAGGTAGTAAGAAAGTACAAAGATGGAAATAGATATTGGGATCAGTATAGGATATAATAATTTTTAGAGTTACTAAACTGATTATTCTATTAGATCTTTTTTTTAAGCATTTTACTACTCACCTGTCTATAAATTTATTTTCTTATTATAGTAAATTCTGCTTCATTAAAGACTTCCTGAGGACTCACCAATCTAACAGGGTAATAGGGTCATATTGAAACATATATTTTATTGATGGTATATGTGACTAACCTTCTTTTCACAAGAACTTCAAGATAACCAAAGCGACAAAATCTGATAGTAATTTCATTTGTTTTTAAAAGGTTTCTTTCTACTGCTTTGCTTATTGAGATGAAAATCTACAAGCTCACTGATGGGATGGTTAGTAGCAGTTCTTTCTCTATGCACAAGGTGGCAAAGCAGCATTACCTTCAGCACTGTGTGCTCTTAGACTTGTTCCACTAAGATGAAATCTAAAAAAACAAGCTGTATTTTGTTTCCTTTTGTTTACTAAGTGGCCTTGTCCTCCAGCTCTGAGTCACAGTAAAAGTTCATATAGCATTACAACAAAAAAATCAGTTCATGAACAGAACACAGGAACATTTAACCCATGAAATAAATAACAGACACCAAGTATTGTGATTCATTCAGGATTTTGTGAACCCCGCATATTAAATACTTTCAGAAACATTTTCTTTGCACCACAGAAAAGCACAACATCAGGATAGAGGATGACTGAACAATCACAAACCATCAGCTCTGGTTCTAATGAGTTTCCAATGTGCTGCCTAAGAAGTCAGATGCATCAGATGAATACATCATATCAGACTAGTAAGAGAAGCAGTTTGGTACTCTTCCTACTAGTGCGATGAACAGAAAGATTGTACGCAAGAAGGCTTCAACCACTCCACTCTTGAAGATGCAATATCATACTATTTATTATTTGGCATGGTCCCACCTTAGTAGGCCACATGGGATGGATCCTAGCACTGCGGCATCCTCTCCTCTCCTCTCTTCCAGCTCCTCCTCAGTTCATACTGAGGCACCAGGGACAATGCTAGTGATGATGGCATTAACGAAAAACTTGGTGCCAATAATACCAAACTAAGTGCATTCAGAAATATGCCTTCAGCTTCACCCTCCGCATTATTTTTTTATTTTTTTATTTATTTGTTATATTTTACTAAAACTTTCTAGCTGTCATTGTTTGAAGATGATTGCAATCAATAAAATCAAAAAAAGCCTGAAATAAAATTGCAAAAGTGTATGAATTCTATAAACTCACTTCTTCACGGTTTAACTGACAGCTGCTCCACAGAAATCCCACCCAGCCCAGCAGCTCTGATTTGGTGGAACAGTGCTGTATCTCCATGGCAATGTCTGAAATTGGCATACATTGACCACAATATCTAACACTAAGAGCCAGTAGCGACTGCCAGCTCATGACCCAAGACAACAATCCTGAAATGGACATCAAGGTTCATCACCAAGCAGTAAGACCATCTTTAGTCTGGGAACTTCTTACTGAATGGCATTGGGCATTATGTGCCTTTTTTTTTTTTTTTAAGATTATTTCTGAGATCTTTCTCTCAAGCTAATGCCTTTTTTTTTTTTTCTCCAATAAGTACTACTGAAAAGCTTATAGGTAGAAGGATTATTGTAGCTTCTACGGTTAAGACCAAAGATCATTTTTCCTCCCTGATCTGAAGTGTTTTAGGTAACAGCCTACATATGTACTGAGATAAAATTGGTAATAAATCCAACGTCTGAATTCAAAGCTAAATAGACTAGAACTAACAAACAAGTTTTGGTAAAGTGGGCTACTAACCAATACATCAGTTCCCCAAAGAGTGTTATGTCTGGATTTAAAGATCCTCAGCTGAGAGACAGCATTTTTAAAGAACATACTTTAAAGTTCTACCTAGATTTATTTAATGTAATATGGTGATTTCTGTTTCATGTGGAATAGGCAGCTAGATAACTATAATAATTTCACAACTTCTAACCTATAGAGAAGCATTTGAAATTTCACAGAGGATGCACACTTTATTGCTTTCATGAGTAGCTAATCAAGACATCCAGCAAACAGCACTCACATGCTTTAAAAATTAAGACATAAATCCTAATATCTGATAAATACTTGGCTGCATTTGATTTTATTTAGTTATTTACTTTTGGGAAATGAAAAAAGAAATAGAAATATGCTGGAAATCTCTTTCAACATCAGTATTAAGCAGATCTTTCGATAGCTTAGGGAACACTTCTCTTTCACTTTGAGGCTCAAATGGTAATTCCCTAGAGTCTTCCAACCTTTTTATTCATTCCTCCCGTTTGGTGACTCAATCCCAATGAAATTAGAAGGACATGTGGAAAAGTAAATGTATCAAAGAAATCAAATCTACATGCCATAGCAATATTGACTAACAAAAGCCAGGCGAATCTTTAAAGAAAAATGTTAGAAATCAGTTCTATTTATATTCTTCAGACTAAGCATTTTAATCACTTCACTCCCAGTTCTCAAGTCTCTGTGACACTGTGAATTCACATAAAACCTTGCATATCACAACTCAAGTTAAAGAATGTGGGCAGGATTCACCGTTGCTGTACACTTCACGTAGTTCTGAGCAAAAAACTACAGAGTAAATTACAACAGGCTGGGCGATCAAGAGGAAAAATGAGGGAGAGGAAGGAAGAGAAAAATGAAACAAGCACTTTAACCTCCTCCCTTCCTACAACAAGATGGCTAATGTTTGTTTTCCTGTTCTTATTTTTGCCAGCTTGTGCACAATCATTTACCTGATTCTCTAATTTCAGTTGTCGTAGTTTCATGCCTTCATCCTCAAAAATGCTGTGAAAGTGAAAGAAATAAACAATTATTACTAGAAAATAGTTTGCATTACAAGAACACAATATTCATAGACTGCAACATAACTGTCAAGATTTAAAAAAAAACGTAAAGCATAATTTCTATCCCACAGGAAGGCCAAGCCACAAGGCATTATAAAAGAAACATACTTCATGTTCTGTCACAAACAAGACCAGCCTGTGATTTAGTCACTTTAGTAAACTGTTCTGAAAACATTTTGTAAGTGAAAAGAAACTTCATTACTCATAGATAGATAACGAGCCACTGCTGAGGTGGGCTTTGAGACAAGACAATTCAGTATAGTCTATCCTTCATAAAATACCCAATTCCAAACTAAATCAAAAAGTTGAGGCTTTGTCTTGGGTCCATCCTGTACTATTTACTTCTCCTACCAGACTTCCTAGAATTACTGTTAACACCTGTAAATGTATGCAACACCTGAAATTAATTCCCACAGACAAAAAAAAAAAAAAGTAATTTCCCTACTTATTTAATAACCAATTTTCATATGAACTTTGGGTTTTGTTTCTAAGCTGTGTTTCATATAGAAACTTTTCCTTTTGTAGGATAATGAATTATTACATAAACTGCAATTTAGAGCAGTTCACCCTACAAAGAAAAAAGGTTAATTGACAAGCACATATTCTGCCTACCACAGTTGCGTGCTTTCCTCCTACACATCTTTGACGAAGATGTCTCTTGAAGTGAGACAACTTTAATACTGCAGGAAGAAGTCACTTAATACAAGAAACAGACAGGCATTATGTATTTTTTTTATGGTATGCAGAAATCAGGACTAGCCAAAATTCAAATTTAAACAGGAAATTTTGTCTGGTCTAGACACACAGAAATGACCAGTGGTGTGAAGTCACAAGCTGGCAGACAGTGCTGAATGTAACCTCAAAAAGGAAAATCAGAGAAAGAAATGGCATGTGTGTGTTTGCAAAACACATGCCATGAAGTATGGATGTATGTAGTGCTAACAAGTAGAAAAGCCTCAGAGTCCGCTTAACCCATAGAGAATCCACACTTGACTCAACTTCCAGGCAAGCAAAGAAGTTAAGTCAAATGAGGGTGAAGTCCTTAGATACAGACTACCCTGTCCAACATTGGTCCTGTTCTGGAAGGCAGAAATGTGCAGAAAAAAAGTTTTGTATGAGCACATCATAAATAACAGTTTACGTACCCTAAAACTGATGCTTACTGCCCAACAAAGGGTATTTTAAAGGAAGTTATCAATCCCATTGTTTTTTACTTTGCAGTTTTCCTGATTTCTAGATTTTTTTTTCCCCGATGGATTTTACATATCATCACATAATGGCTCTAGGACCCTGGAAACACCTTGATTATAAAAACTGACCTTACTCCTCATTCGAGCCAATAATAGGTAGCACCTTGGATTCAAAGGCAATGTGGAGGGGCTGGAAAAATTGATGTCTTTCTTGAAAAGTGATGGAAAGCTACTGATTGTCCCCACAGCAACATTTACAGTAATACACTCATCTCCATCTCAAAACAGCCACAATTTAAAAAGAAACAGAGACATATCTATTGAATGCAGAAAGATATATTAGTTGCCACATGAAACTACAACCTAATGGCATTTTTTTTATTTAAAGCATAGGTGATGGAAAAGGCCACTTTTGGCATAACCAGAAAAGATGCTTGAAGAAAAAAAAAAAAAAAAAAGAGCAGTGCAAACAAAAAATGTTTCTTTTTATATGCCAACTGTCTTAAAATATGGATGACATCAGTTAAATTCTGTAAAGAGTGTGTTATAAAGCAATCAATACAGCTCTCATCAATTTTTACTAATATATGGACATATTCTTATATAAAATTAGAAACAAATACGAAGTTGTACTGCATTGATACAAATGACTGTCTGTATTTTTATCATTTTTCCTAACAGAAAATAAGCCCATAGCAATTTGAGTATCTTCTTCAGAAAAACAAACAGCACTACTTCTGGAAATAAGGTTCTAAGTTTTCATTTTCACCTGTATGACAATAAAACACTGGAATACTAGGTCTTGCACATGAGACTTGTGGATATCCTCAATTAATATTATTTACTTTGTATTTTTAATTTATTTTCCACCCACACTGCAATAAAGTTACATAACTTCAAAGACTGGTCTGAAGACTACTGGAACAGTACCATAATGCAGACTACATAACGCCTCACCTTCGGCCACTTAATTGAGACTCATACATACATAAATACATAAAGATTTTAACTGGTCACAAAACTTTAGAAAACAAAAGACACAAGAGTGTTCTCTTTTAGAATTTACTGTTAAACACAGACTAAAATCACCTTACAGCAAGGCAACAAAATGAGCAGCCTTCAATCTTCTCCATTAAAAAATGTAAAGATTTACATAAGGATCAAAATCAAGATAATAATAATAATAATAAAGAGCACTGTGACACTATAAATAGTAGCTAAAAATGTTACACAATTCTTATTTACTCCTGCAACATTCCCTCCAGCACTTAGTCATCAGAAAAGTATAACACAGTAATCACGCAAAAGAACTTTCTTTCCCCACCTCCCTTCCAACTTTTTTTCTAACCACCACAGTGAAATTGGTGTTGTTACAAACCTTGCCAGAAAAGGCTTGCAATAGTCACTCCACAGCTCATCACTAAGGAATACAAGCAGTGTGCTAGTACAGCTGCTGGCTTCAAATGGGAAGCCTTCTGATCGACATGCCCACACAAAACCACTATGCTCTTCCCTATGCCCTGTTCTGTTTGATGGATTTACATGCAGTGAGTGGAATTGAATAGCCAGTAGGAACAGGAAAAATAACCAGCATTTCCACAGCTGCAACAACATAGTTCAAAACAAAACAAAAAAAGAACAAACAAAAAATCACCCTTTACCTTTGATAAATAAGAAGTGAAAATATTGAAGTAGCCTGTCATGATCTTCCTCTTTCCAACTATTGGGATAGAGCAGACTATACAACACCCTGACCACTGATCCCTCTGCTAAATTCTGGGCTCCTCACAACACTTCCAAGAAGGATATTGAGTTGCTTGAGTACGTGCAGAGAAGAGCAACAAAGCTGGTGAAGGAACTAGAAAACAAGAGTTACGAGGAGCAGATGAAGGAACTGGAGTCTGTTACCCTGAAGAAGAGGAGGCTGAGGGGAGATCTCACTGCTCTCTACAACTACTTGAAAGGAGGCTGCAGCAGGGAGGACATTGGTCTCTTTTTTCAGGTGACAAGTGGTAGGACATGGAGAAGCAGTCTCAAGCTGTGCCAGGGGAAATTTAGACTGGATATCAGGAGAATTTCTTCATGGAGAGGGTGGCCAAGCATAGGAACAGGCTGCCTAAGGAAGTGGTGGAATCCTGATCCTTGAAGGTACTGAGATGCGTGGGTGTGTCACTAGGATGCGTGGTTTACTGATGGGACTTGGAAGGTCAAGTTGATGGTTGGACTTGATAATCTTGAAGGACTTTTCTAACTTAAATAATTCTATGATTTGAATTTAGCAGAATCCTCTAGCTCTCCTACTAAAGCTTCATGATGGATAATCCTGTAAGTACCAAACTAAAGCCAAACAAATTCAGACTCCAAAATAAAACATATTTAACAACATTGTGACTAATTCACCATTGGCCTCATAGGGGCGTGGATTTCAGCAGAAAACAGCAGTCTTTAATCAAGCCTGAATATTATTATGTTAAAAACTGTTCTCATGAAGTAAGGATACAGTCTACCTCAGATTTCAAGTGTGGCTATCCCAGATGGGAGACCTAAGCATTCCTCGTTCAAGTTACAGCAATGGACCAATTAAGATTCCTTTATGTAATAACTGTTGAAGCTTTAAGAGGCAAATAAAAGGCTGTCTTTATTATGGACTGGTTTTCAATGAACTGGCTTGTTGCACCTGTAAGCAAGAGGCAGCAAGCAGAGGAAGTGAGAAGAGCTACAGGAAATACAGACTGTAGAAAGAATTCCCTATGTGATACAGAATTCACCAGAAAGACATGTTTGAAATACATTAGGCAAATGAAAAATCTCAAGATAGTTTTTCCTTTACTCAAAAAAATAGGATCATTCCTCATATCAGAAGTCCACTAAACAAATACCCTACACAGCTTCTTCTCCTAAATAAGCAACATCGTAAGGTCTGAGAAGTTTTCCAGACAGACCAACCCATCCTGTAATTCAAGTACTTACAAGTTTGATAAATAATTGAAAGAGGAGGGTTCTCTGACCTCTTTTAAGTACGTCAGACTAGCTGACAGAAACAAACCTCACCAAAGCCTTAAAAGAAACTCTGACATGAGAGGAGGATAGACAGTTTGCTGTGCTTTTTGACTGTTTCCATTGCTTTATTTCATTTACAGGAACTCCAAGGCATAATAAAATTGCACCATTTTCCTCCACAAAGCTCCCAACTTACCAATATTTTATGTTCCATTTCTCACTCTAGAGTCCTTATACCAGGACTCTAACAAGGCTAACATAACTCCTTTTTTCTTTGGAGAACAGTTTACTAATGTGGTAGTAGGGATCACAATAGTCCTAGAATTTAAGAATTGGAGAATGTGAAGAATGTGGCTTGTGGCTCATATCTTTGTCCGCTATATTTTATTTTTAGCTGTAGAAGTGCAAGTAAAATGAACTTCAGTAAGAAACAGAGTCAGATGGTATGAAAGGGTTTTCACTCTTAACCCTCCAAAGAACTTTCCTGAGTATTGTTCTCAGTGTTCTCCTCAGTACAGCTATGAAGAAAAACAAATGGTGCAGAAAATAACGAATTTGAAGCGGGATTCTTATATTAAAAAACAAAAAAAAAATTCCACATAGAAGTTTCAATGATGTCCCTGGAAAGTGGCTGAGGAACAGAATTAATCTGTAATACACCTTCCAATCCACAGAAGCAAGGAATCCAATTTGCTTTCCTTGCAACTGACACAATTTTATATTGTTCACCTCTGGGAAAATGTGTAACAGCACCACTGGAGTGAGGACTATCAAGTTGTTCTGCCTTCCCAAAGGTAGAGGAGTTTTCTTTGGTAGACACAGGATATTCTTTGCTTCATAATTAAGTGAACTGCCAGAGAGACTCCTGAGGCAAAACAGGATCTGCTGCGAATCAGCCATGAAATGCCACTCCCATTTCTAAGTGACACAGCTCACATTGCATCAACACTTCCATTACAAGTTATTTTCAAGCAGTTGATATTTCAACAAGGGAAAGTTTTACCCTCTGTTTTTGTGTTGGTTTTAAAATAAGACTCCTTTCTTCAGGAAAACAGTTTTATCTTTGATTCTTCCCCAAAGAAACAAGCACAGATTTCTAATGCCAATAGCATACTGTTCAAAGAAACATTTCACAAAATTTGTTTGGATAGTTTTTCACCTACTGAACATAACATGGGAAGAATGATATGGGACCAGTTAACACATAATTTTGGAAGCAATCCTGAATGAATGGATATATTACAGTGAATAAAGATTCACTTTAGAAAAATGAGAAAATTACTAGCAGCAAGTATCTTAATTTAAAACTACTCAAGAAGATCCTAAAGAAACTAAATGGCAAATTAGTCCTTTACAATTTCTACTCCTACCTACATCTGAGTTAAAAAAATGGAACATCAGCATGGAATTATTAGGTGCTTTGAAGTTACATGTCCCAGGAATGTACCAAAATAAAACAAACAACAACAAAAATCACTAAGGCTGGAACTCTGAGGAATATATATATATGTTCTTCATACACACAGACATTTTGCTATTACTGTGGCAAAACAGATGCCCCAACAACTCAGTGCAATAGAAATACCAAGCTGAAGAAAAGAATTAAGGAAAAAATAATCCAAGATACATGTGCTACAGAAAAAAAACTTTTGTTACAAAACATGAACATATTAACTTCTGTTGTCAAAAGCCAAGAGAACATTCAATTTGATACAAACCTATTCTTGCAACACCATGTTCTCCATACTTAAATAATACAGGCAATGATACCATTAAATACAAAATGCCTTAATAAGAGAAGTGTAGCTGAAAGTAAGAGGCTGTTCAGTTTAAAACAGCTGAAAAAGAATACATTAGACTTGGCCTAAAGGAGTTCTTTTGGAAATTCATCTGTTTTGATGTGACTGCTCACATGCCAGATGTAACTGCTGCAGTCTACTACTGACTGACTGCAGCTAAGTTAATGCAAAAAAAAAAAAAAGAGTATTTATCAGTATACGAGAGACAAACTTCTGTTTCTTAATAGAATCATAGAACGACTTGGGTAGGAAGAGACCTTAAAGATTATCTAACTCCACCCCCCCCTCCCCCCGTCATTGGCAGGGATGCTGCCCACTAGATCAGGTTGGCCAAGGCCCCATCCAGCCTGGCCTTGAACACCTCCAGGGATGGGGCATCCACAGCTTCTCTGGGCAACCTGTGCCAGAGCCTCACCACCCTTAAGGTGAAGAATTTCCTCCTAATGTCTAGGCTAAATTTGACCTCTTTTAGTTTAAAACCATTCCCCCTTGTCCTATCATTATCTGCCTGAGTAAAGAGTCCTTCTTTTTTGTGAGACCCCTTTAAATACTGAAAAGCCTCAATAAGGTCTCCCCAGAGCCTTCTCTTCTCCAGGCAGAACATCCCCAGCTCTCTCAGCCTTTCTTCACAGGAGAGGTGCTCCAGCCCTCTGATCAACTTTGTGGCTGGCTCTCTTCTGGACCAGCTCTAACAGGTCCACATCTTTCTTGTGCTGGGGGCCCCATACCTGTACACTCCATATACTGTATATATGGAGTATATACAGTACTCCAGCTGGGGCCTCACAAATGCAGAGTAGAAGGGGACAATCACCTCCCTCGACCTGCTGGTCACACACACCTCTGTTGATGCAGCCCAGGATACAGTTGGCCTTCTGGGCTGCAAGTGAGCACTGCTGACTCAGGTCGAGCTTTTCATCCACCAGAAACCCCAAGTGCTTCTCTGCAGGGCTGCTCTCAATGAGTTCTTCTCCCAGTCTGTGCTCATGTCTGGGATTGCCCAGACCCAGGTGCAGCACTGTGCACTTTAATTTGTTGAACCTCATTAGGTTCACGTGGACCCACTTCTCAAGCTTGTCCAGGTAGTAGAACACATTCCAGTGATTTTATAAGGTAAAATGAAATGACATAGGCAAGGTGAAATAGCCATTCAGAAGCATCACCCCTATCTTCAGCCTCAAAAGGGTATCTGTGGAAGCACAAAACTCTAGAATAAAACTATGATCTTATAAATGCAATGGAATATTCTCTGCACTATTTCATACCCACACAAACACATGTTGAAATAGGAAAAACTAATGTGGCAGGAGATGGTAGCATGAACTAAATAGGAATGTGATAATAAAGTAACAATATCAAAAAAATGAGAGGTCTGTGGGAGAAAAATGTAATTATGGTGAAACAAAGAATAAAGCATGTTACCTCATCCCTTTATCAGCAATAGCTTGATACTGTCTTGCTTGGTACCAAGTTGACCATGAGCCAGCAATGCAATGTACCCTCACCCCTAAGGTGGCTGGCTAATAGTACTGAGGGCTGCATTTGCAGATAGCAGCAAGTTGGGCAGGAGCATTCATCTGCTTGAGGGCAGGAAGGCTCTGCAGAGAGACCTGAATAGGCTAGATCGATGTGCCACATCCAGTTGTATGGGCACTCAACAAGGCTAAACGCTGGGAGCTGCACTTGGGTCCATAATGTGAGAATTAAAGCTGTGTTTCTGCAGTAGAAAATTCCACTAACCTTGCATATTTGAAACTAATTGGGAAGGCATAACAGTGTGTGTGGGGGGGTATGTTAAGCAGCTAAGGAGGAAACAAGCATCAGGTAGTAGTGGATATAAGGCTGTTATACACTTCTGTTGCGCGCTCCTGCTTGCAGGACATCCACCATTGCAATCATGAATAAACATGTTACTTCACTGAGATCCTCACCTGAGCCTGTGTTATTGGCTGCAGATTGCTTCTCACAATGACTTTCGTATGCTGCAGTATATGCTCAGGGAAGAGTGGCTGGAAAACTGCCCAGCAAAATGGACCTGGGGGTGTTAGTAAACTGCTGGCTGAACGTAAGCCAGCAGTGTGCTCAGGTGGCCAAGAAGGCCAATGACATACTGGCCTCTATCGGAAATTGTGTGGCGAGCAGAGCTAGGGAATGGATTGTCCCTCGGTACATGGCACTGGTGAGAGCACACGTTGAGTACTGTGTTCAGTTTTGGGCCCCTCACTACAAGATAGATATTGATTGGCTGGAACGCATTCAGAGAAGAGCAATGAAGCTGGTGAAAGGACTGGAAGACGTATGAGAAGTGACTGAGGGAATCAGGTTTGTTTAGTCTAGAGAAAAGGAGGCTGAGGGGAGACCTCATGGCTCTCTACAACTACCTGAAAGGAGGATGCAGCGAGGTGGGCATCAGTCTCTCTTCTCACATGACAAGTGATAAGATGTAAGGCAATGGCCTCAAGTTGTACCAGGGGAGGTTGAGATTGGTTATCAGGAAGAATTTATTCATGGAAAAGGTGGTTAGGCATTGGAATAGGCTGCCCATGGAGGCAGTGGAGCTGCCATCCCTGGAACTATTTAAGAGAGATGTGGACGTGGTGCTTAAGGACACGGTTTAGTGGTGGACTTGTAGCACCTGGTGGATGCTTGGACTTGATGATCTTATGAGTCTTTTCCAACCTAAATAATTCTATGACTAGGAAGAGCACTGCCAGCATGTCAAGGGAAGTGGCCCTTCCTCTCTGCTCAGTACCGGTAAAGCCATAATATTAAGTACTATGTACAGTTCTGGGCTCCCCAGGAAAAGAAAGACATGGACATGCTGGAGCAAGTCCAACAAAGGGCCACAAAGATTATTATGGGACCAGAGCATCTCTCATATGAGGTGAGTCTGAGATAGCCAGGACAGTTCACCAAGGATCTTCTCAAGGTATATAAGTACCTGATGGGAGGGCATAAAGGAGATGGAGCATGTAGTGTCTACTGACAGGACAAGAGGCAACGGTCACGATTTAAAACACATGAAATTCCATCTGAACACAAGAAAACATTTCTTTTTACTGTGAGGCTAGTCAAACACTAGAAGAGGTTGCTCAGCAAAGTTGTGGAGTTTCCTTCTGTGGAGATACTCAAAACCTGACTTGACACCATCCGGTGCAACCTGTTCTAGTTCACCTTATTTGAGCAGTGGGGTTGCATGAGATGATCTCCAGAGGCTCCTTCTAACTTCCATGATTCCCTGATTCTGTGTGTTTGGATTCTGGAGATCACAAGATACATGGAAATAGTTTAGAGTCTAGGTCTTAGAGAATGAGTTCGGTGACAATAAATAATTCAGGCTGTTACAGGAAAATGCAACAGAAACACTAGCATCACAAAATGGTTAAACTATGAGCTTAGAACTATTTTGACTAATGTACTGTTTTGTATTTCATACAGCATTCAAAATTGACTCATCAGGTACCAAAGATTAGCTCCTACTACTTGGAACAAGGGGAATGGAACAATGAAAAAGCAGTGCTCTTTGAACAGATGCTAGAAAGTCTTCTAACTGGGTTATAAAGAGAAGTGAAAACAAAAGCCAGTGTTGTTCTCTGTTAGACTATGATGGGAAAACAGAAGATGGATTCATGTTTCCTTAGCAAGGAAAGTCTCACATAATTGATTACAGCATACCTGAATTGAAAGGAATATCCTTTTCCTGGAATGAAGACCAAGAGAAGACCAAGACGGAAATCCACATAGGCCACTATTACAACCATTGGGGATGCTGGGAGGGAGGTACAGAGGAAGACAACAATACAAATGTGCACATTCACTTATTTTCAGGTGCGTAGACAAATGGGGTTTAAAACAGGGCTTTATTAAAATATTTGTAAGAGGAGGGGGACAAGGAACCTCCAGCCAGGCATATTCCTTCAAGAGTTCATAGCTGGTGACTCACAGGGATCCTGGCATTGACATGGAAGATACAAATTTGTAACATGAGTAAGAATTTGTAAAATGAGTAAGGACCCTTCAGTTCTTAACCACCGATTCAACTGCAGAATGCTGTGCTTCCAAAAATCATGCGTATTCAGGTTAATCCAATGAAACTTAAGTTTCTGCTGTGAAGCAGAAACTGTCGTAAGCAGAACACCAGGTTGTATTCAATGTCCTTTCAACTACATACTCCAAATCCCCAGGGATATTTCACGTATACGCATTGGCAAGATCCACGGGGCCTTAGATTCCTGTAATCTTCAATTTGTGAATTATTAAACCTTGCCTGTCATTTCTGTTGGCATTGTACTCCATTACAACACAAAATCATTTAAATGCAAAGCAATTGCTATTCTCCCCTAGCAACAAAGTCAGCAGTTAAACAGCACACAGCGTGCTTAACCCAGACTAGAGAGCAAAACACAAAGTTACCTGAAAATAAGTTTACTGCACGTCATGCCACAAATTTTTATTGTCTGCTAAACCAAAAAATACGGGAAAAAAAATAAATTTTCTAAATTAACAGTCTAGAATGGTATGTGGAGTTTTATTACCGGTCCAGTTCTTATAAGTAAGTTTTAATGAGGAAGCTATTAAGAAGATTGAAACAGTAAAATTTAATTTCCATCCCAAACTAGATGACTCAGCAATATACTAGATTCAGATTCTTGGTTTTTGTGTTTTTTTGTTTGTGTGTTTTGTGGGGTTTTTTTGGCCTGTAATTTCACATAAGAATTTTAGATTGGAAAGGAGTGCAGAAGTGATCACAGACTTCTCTAACAGTAACAGGCTGTTAGAGTTTTAGTATCGCATAGGAGATGTTTTACACAGCACTAGGACTAAGGGTAAATGTTCTTGTAGTAGTCTAAAACACTAGCTCTAGGCATATCAACAAATTCACTTACAAGAGCAGTCATTCCATAACCCAATTACAATACATTTAACAGCTTTATTGTGGAGATTACCCAGCTGTGTCCCACTGATAAAACAAGAGACTGGAGCTATCCTAGTGCAAGACAATTTGCAGAAACAGTTTTCACACAACATGAATTCACAATTATCTTGAAATCTGGGCACTTCCCCCTCCTACAGATGCCATATTGACAGTGGTTAAAAAAAAAAAAAAAGGCAGGAGAAAAAAAATAACCTTTGCCTCTATAAAAATTGGTCATCAGTAACCTAAAGCATAAGAAATGGGAGAACTTAGCTGAAGAGACAATTCAAATAAACAGCAACTTTAAGACTTTTATTGTTCTAACAATTGCAGTTACCAAGTGTGAACATTTCAAGTTGTGTCTGGAAATTTTAGTGACAAGAACTGTTTTGCTACTTTTTCTCTCTCTTGCCACTGCTGTCTGCATCACAGGAAGTGAACTGATTCCCTCTTTATTCACACTGACGAGCAGCAACAACCTGTAGTCACAAAGGTATTCTCTTCTTTCTAAAATGCATTCCTAGGAGTACATCTCAACTGCATTTAAAAATATTTACAAATTTATACCATTTTAGACAGATTTCTTGGTAATGCTCAGATTTTAAAGGGACTGGGCAAACAAGATATTAAGCCAATTCTCTTTTATCTAAGGATAAGATTTGTGAAATTGTAAACCCTGGGACTTACAAAACAGTTCTTGTTAATTCCAAGAAGGTCACCAGCACCCAAATAAAAATACCCAAGGGCTAACAGAGATGTTAGAAGGATTTTAAAAGGAAACCTGGACTTTTCTGTCCTGTCTGGATTACAAGTATAGCTAAAATCATTAGCAAATAACTTTGATTTTTTTTTCCTCCACAAACTTATAATTTAGGTGCATCTACGCAAAACAATCAAGCCCAGCAGTCTCCCAAGACTCCCAACAACCTCAACTATGCTACAGTCTTTCAAATATGGAAAGGCCTTTTGGCTGGAAATCACTTTTGAACATTTTTCGGTCCACGGGCTCATAATCTTTGGAAATTTAGCTTATTGACAATAGGCCCTTTTTCTTCATTACCTTTTGAAGACACTCTGCAGTAACCTGGGATTCCCAAACTGAAAAACACTAACTCGTGTGTTTAGTCACCAGGAAAGCATCCAAAGTATGGGAGGTGTGGTGGTTTTACCCAGCTGGGCAGCTGATCTCTACCATAGCCACTCTCTCACTCCCTCTCCTCAAAGGGAAAGGGGGAGAAAATACAATGGAAAGGGCTCAAGGGTTGAGATAAGGACAGGGAGATCACTCAACAATTATCATCACAGGAAAAACAGGCTCAGCATAGGGAGATTAATATAATTTATTACCCATTGCTAACATGCTAGAGCAGCGAGAAACTAAAAGCAAACTAAAAACAACTTCCCTCCCATCCACCCTCCTCTACATTCTCCCCCCAGGCAGCGCAGGGGAATGGGGGCTGCGGTCAGTCCCTAATGCTTCGGTCAGTCCCTAACGCTTCGTCTCCACTGCTCCTTCTCAGTCACTCTCTGGCTCTGCTCCACGTGGGGTCCCTCCCACGGGATGCCGTCCTTCCTGAACTGAGCCTGCGGGGGCTGCCCACAGGCAGCAGCTCTTCAAGAACTGCTCCCACATGGCTCCGCACCATGGGGTCCATCCCTCAGGAGCAAACTGCTCCAGCACGGGTCCCCCACGGGCGGCAGCTCCCCCCAGACCCCCTGCTCCTGCGTGGGCTCCTCTCCACGGGCTGCAGCTCTGGTCCGGGGTCTGCTCCTGCGGGGGCTCTCCATGGGCCGCAGCCTCCTCCAGGCCACATCCACAGGCTGCAGCGTGGAGATCTGCTCCATGTAGGACCCATGGGCTGCAGGGGGACAGCCTGCTCCACCAGGGGCCTCTCCACAGGCCGCAGGGGAACTGCTGCTGCAGCACCTGGAGCACCTCCTGCCCTCCTGCTGCACTGACCTTGGGGGCTGCAGGGCTGGTTCTCACTCCTCTCTCCCAGCTGCTGTTGTGTAACACACTTTTTCCCTTTCTTAAATCTGCTCTCACAGAGGTGCAAACAGTGCATCTCACTGGCTCACCCTGGCCAGTGGCAGGTCCCTTTGGAGCCAGCTGAAACTGCTCTTATCTTACAAGGGGCAGCTTCTGAACTCTTCCCACAGAGGCCCCACCTGCAGCTCCTCACTACCAAAACCTTACCACGTAAAATCAATACAGGAGGGACCACTGTGGTTGACATCCATTTTTGTAATCTCTGTAGACTCAGTCAAGACTTCAATGTCCTGAAAATGATGTTCTTCATATGTGACATCTACAAGCCAGAAGCTGAATCCCATTTGGAAGGCAGTGTGTGGGAAGCTTTAAACATTGCTGTTTACTATATAATTATTGTGTGAAATGGTGAAGTTCATTAGTCTCCAAGACTGTCAAACGCATAGTACTATAAGACTCAAATCACCTTCTCAATATTTTAAAAGCTTACTATGATTTTAGTTACTTCATCTGAATGTGTTTACCTTATCCAACATTTTCAATTTCAGACTTTCCCAAATGAAAAGGAATGTTGTAGCGCTAATCAAACCCATGAAATATCTCAATCAGTATTATCATTCTATAAAGCATTAAGACAGCTGTGTCATGTCTAGCTGGAAGTCAAAGTTTATATTGTTGATTATTAGCAATAACGTACCACATTCATTTTTCTTTGCAAAAAGACTGTTTGGACAAGTAACAAATTCATCAAATCACAGAATATCTTGAGTTGGAAGGGACCCACAAGGATCACTGAGTCCAAATCCTGGCTCCACACAGGACCACCCTAAAATAAAACCATGTCTGAGTGCATTGTCCAAACACTTCTTGAACTCCATTAGGCTTGGTGCTGTGACCACTTCCCTGGGGAGCCTGTTCCAGTGCCCAACAACCAATTGGTGAAGAACCTTCTCCCAATATCCACCCTGAACCCCATCTGTCACAGACTCATGCCATTTTCTTGGTCCCAGAATGGAGCCCTGTGGAACCCCACTAGTGACTGGCCATCAGCCTGATGTAACCCCATTTACTCTAACTCTTTGAGACCAACCCATCAACCAGTTGTTCACCACTCGTATTATGTATTTACCTAGCTGTATGCTAGACATTTTGCCCAGAAGGATACTGTGAGAAACTTTACTGAAATCCAAAAACATCAACTGGCTTCCATTAGACAACTAGATGGGTGACGCTGTCATAAAAGGAAATTAAGTTCATTAAGCAGAACCTTCCCCTCGTGAACCCATGTTTTCTGTGACCAACGACTGTATTGTCTTTCAGGTGTTTTTCAGTAACTCCCAGAAAAATCTTTGTTATAATTTTACCAGGCACTGAAATGAGACTGACAGGTCTGTAGTTACTAGGGTCTTCTTTCTATTCCAGTTTTCAAAAAGGACAAATGTTTGTTAGCTTCCAGTCAAGTCAGACCTCTCCAGTTTCCTTTGCCAAACAAGAGGTGTAATTACTAAATTAGTTATTTACGGCTAACTTTACTATTCTCTTCTTAGGAGAAGACCTTTCCTAAGAATACAGTTGTGGGGGGTTTGTTTGTTTGTTTTTGTCTTCCTGCAATTTATTATAGTGTTCCTGAACATTCAAAGTCAAAAACCTACAAATAATAGGCCTTAAATATCTACTTAAAGACCATGTACATTTATTTAGGTTCATGTATTCTAGTATTCTTACCTTAATCAATGGAGACTAATAAAGAAAATAGATTATTTCTTTAATAAACTGGGGCTGAGAGGGATGAACTTGCACTAATGTTAGGCTGTTCCTGTGAGGCATCCATGTAAGTGTGCAAAACAAGTTTCTTAGCAGAAAGAAGTTGTGCTACTACAACTTTACATAAAAGCAGTGTTGTTTCCTGTGGCTTCAATTCTGTAAAAATTTAAAGTCTAATATCTGTGCAAGAAAATTTATTGGCATAAGGTCATTAAAAAAAAAAGCTTCTAGAATTGGTATACAAACCTCAATCTTAGAAGATTTCTTCTTTCTGCTGACTTTACCGTTTCATAGCATATTTGGTTGACCCGCGAGATTAGTGGATCCCTTCTCACTCTATTGCCTCTTTTCACCCTCCTCAACTAAAATTACAAAGCTTATCCCAAACAAACACCTTCTCTCTTCTACATTAGCTGCCCGTATCCTCACATTTAACCTCAAGTGTTTTTTGCTATTCAAACGCCACAGGCGTAATCCCCTTGCAAAGTCTCACCCCCAAAATTAACAGACACGTTGTTCCTATTACGCTTGAGCTCCCTTCAGCCGTTCCTTGCCGCCGGCCGCCTTCGCATCGGCGCAGCCACAGCACCGCAGCGCCCGGCCAGGCCGCAGCGGGGAGGCGGCGCAGGGAACTGCTGCCTGATGCCGCCCCCGCTCCGGCCCCTCCGGTTTCGCTCCCGGTGGCGCCGCCTCGCCCCGCCGGCCCCACTCCCTCACTCACCCGCCGCCGGCCGTGCCCCGGCCCCCGCCGCCCTCCATGGCCGGCCCCGCCGTTGCCATGGCCCCGCCTCGCCGCGCAGCGTGGCGGCGGAACTCGCTGCCGCCGCCCCGCCCGGAGCGCGGTGACCGCGCATGCGCGGCAGCCGCCGCCGGCCGCCTGAGGGCGGAGCGCGCGGCCGGCCCGCGGGGCTCCTCACGCCGCCCCCCGCGGTGCCACAGCAGCGGCTGGGGCTGCGGTCAGCTTCCCTCCTCATCCTCGGGAATAAAGTTTTCTGTGCAGGCACGTCTCTGCACGCAGCAGAATTACCGTTCCTATCTCCTGCAGAGTTCAGGGTCCCTCTTCACCAGTATGTCAGCGGCGCTCAGCTTCCCCCTGTCCCGCAGGTACTTCAGGATGTGAGGCCGTTGTCTCCAGGTGACCCTTACTCCATACTCTTCCTCCGGAGTGTCTGTAACCAGTACTGCTGCCTCTTCCCCTCTCCTGCAGGGTTCAGTGCCAGATGCCAACTCTCCTTCTGTTTGCCAGGCACGGCTACCAGTTCGTGACCGAGCGCTGCCGCATCTCCTGTTCCTTACAGGAGGCTGCGGAGTCCCAATATCTGGTGGGCTGAAGGCTTCTGGCTCCACAGGCTGAGGGACAGGCATTGACGGTGTTTCTTCACAGTTCTCTGAACTGGCTGCCTGAACGTTGTTTTTTGCTGCTGTGCCATTCTTACACCAGCTGTGAGAGTGCTGTGCGTTCTTCCCTGCATGATTCAGCACATCTAGGGAGCAGACTGCACATCCTTCTGAATTCTCAAAAGTTAAAGGAGGAAATTTGCAGGCTACAGGTCTTTGACAAGCTCCCCTTGCACAAGGCAAACCATGGTTGGCATCCTGCTTCTGCGGTTTACAAGGACCACGATGCTTCTTCTGAAATGCTTTCAAGACCAACGACTTAGTTGTTTCAAATTGTGCGCACACCTGAAGGTCAAGACATAAGAAAAAACAAGAGTTTTCTCTAAAGGAACGCCAACCTCATTCTACTTCCCCACCCATCCCATCTTTCATCAATGTGTTGACTAAATGCATAAGATGGTCTGCAGCAAAGCAAAACAGTCATTAACCTTGCTGGTAAGCACGAGACACCTCTCAACTTCAAAGTTATGTTCTGACACTTCCCTCTCTAAAGAAAGTAGGTAGCAAGTGAACTATCCTCTGGTAACTTACAAAAGAACAGAAGACTTCTGATTTAAAGAAAAATCTAAATCATCTAACTGGCATCTACACCTTTAACACCTGCAGATTTAAAATAGTTCAGACCTGGATCCTGTGTCCTTCTGTGTCTTAGCATAGCTGAATAAATTCAATGAACCACATCCTCAGTGTTCCTGAACAGGTAGAGGTTCAATACAAAGTGATTTAACAACACCCACTTCATTTCATCACCTCAGATTACGCTAATTAAGCCTTCAAAATATTCCCCCAAAACACCTTTGCCTCAAACACATAGTTAACCTCTATATTCTAGAAGAGCATATCACTGGAACTGCCAATTCTAAAATCAGCTGTCCATAGAAGATGGTCAAAGTTAACAATCCGTATTTCCTTGAAAGACTCGGGACTCTTACTCAAGACCTGAAAATCCTTCTGTTACAGTAGTCTTTATCTTCCTGGGTCTCAAAAGAAATTGTGGTTCAGTTTCTCATAATTTGTTTTTCCCTACAGCATGCCAAACTGGCTTCTAGTTATGACAACCACAGACCCCTTTTAGCATTCTCATGTTACTACATAGTCCCTGAAAAACTAAGTTCAAGTTAACTACGGATAGTGACTGTCAAATGCAAAGCCATTGTGCAGGAAAACAGAGCAATGATTCCCTAATAATTGTATCCCAGCACACACTTCAGAGAACATAGGTGAACCACACTGACTCTGAGGGTATGACTTCCTTGCTTCAGAGAACACATCAGGTAGACTTTACCTGGTATTAAATACTTAAGATAACACCAAGATGAGCAGAAACTCAGCTGCCACGGAAACAACTGACATCCATCTGCAGAAGAATCTGCAGGAAGTTACAAATTTACCAGGATTTTTCAAATGGAAAAATGTTTAGAAACAAAGAATAATGTGGACATTTTCATCTCTTCCAAACAAAAAACATACTTCTTCACAGTAGTTATTGCACACAGCATTACAGAAGCCATAGAGCTAACTCGCCAATATAAAAAGTAAAAAAATTGAATATGTTCTACTTCAAGGTTAAAGCATAACAAAAAGAAATCTAGGTCTCCAGGGTTAAAGGAATGTTTCTTGTACATTTGAAACCACACTTTTTGAGCCTGCTTTGTAAAGAATGCAGAATAACCTGAGTTGGAAGGGACCCACAAGGATCATCAAGTCCAACTCCCAGGTCCCCAAAGGACCACGCAAAAAATCAGACTGTATGTCTGAGAACGTTGTCTGAATGCTTCTTGAACTCCATCAGACCTGGTGCTGTGACCACTTCCCTGGGGAGCCTGTTCCAGTGCCTGATGACCCTCTTGGTGAAGAATCTTTTCCTGATAGCCAGCCTGAACTGCCCCATCGCAGCTTCATGACATTTCCTCAGATCCTATTGCTGGTAACCAGAGAGAAGAGATCAGTGCCTGCCCTCCGCTCCTCTTGTGAGGAAGCTGTAGACCGTGATGAGGTCTCCCCTCAATCTTCTCTTCTCCAGACTGAAGAAACCAAGTGACTTTAGCGGCTCCATATACATCTTGTCCTCTAGACCATTCACCATCTTTGTAGCCCTCAAAGCACAGACACTCAAGCAGAAATAACACTTAAACAAAGCTCCCCTAGGAGGTAACTATTGTTGGAACAGTGTGTGTATAGAGGAACATACATATAGGAACACACATATATAGGAACAGCCTGTCTTTGCAGCAGTCATTTACTTGAAAAAAATGTATCTTTGCATTACATAATATACAGACTATCTTGGGACACTGCAACAGTCCCTGGAATATTCTTTCAGACTAGAAAGAAGCCCATCAGAAGAACAGTATGGAGGGAAACTATTCAAAACACACAGAATGGAAAATAAGGCAGGTTAAAACAAGTTATTTTGAAGTGAAGACCTCTGGTCCCTAAAATTACTAGTGTCAGATTTAAACAAAACAACTAGTATTTTAACATGTAACATTTAGATTTCAGCAATTTCAAGCAGCAAGGCAATAAAAAAATTCCCCCAAAGAATATTTATTATGTATAGGGTTTTCAGTTGCCATGGAAAGTGTTTTCCTCATGAGAATTAGTTTTTCAGAAGACAAACAGAAATAGTAATCAGTATACACTGCACAGTGTTATGCCTTCACATACCCAAAATCTTGTTGTTTGTTTGTAATTAGAATGTGAAGCAACTCACATGTGCTTATTTATGCTTTAGGCATTTATAATCAATTCAGGTCCATGCTACTAATTTTGCATATCCAGGACAGACAGCTTTCTTTTGAGTCTTGTGACTTGTGGGAGAAACTCTAAGACTGTTGCTGTGGGACACAGGGGAAAGGATAATGTATACCAACCCAGGCAGCAGAGGTATTCTGGTCTATAGGTTTTGTAGGAACATGTCTTGGATTCTCAGCCAAAGGTTGTGGAGTTTCACAGCAATGGATGGGTCCCTCCCATGGTTCCTCAAGGAATACCAGTTCTGCCTTCCTGGCATTGCAAGTACGCTTCTTCTTCGGAGGCATCAAAAGATATGGTAAAGCCACTTAGAAACCTCATGACGCTTGCGAGAACCAAGTGGAGAAAGACAAAAGCACTCTGAGAAGATGCTAAAGCGCTCTCAAATCTGTAGAAGACAAATAAACGCATTTGAAGACAAGCTTGTTTGGAAAGCTCAGATATAAATTTTAAGAGAAATAAAACACACAACATTATCGTGTATACATCACCAATAGCTTTTAAGCTTTCTGTCAAATTCCAGGCAGATTTAGCAAATGCACCATAGAATAGATACTTAAAATGTTCCGAAGCTTCACAAAAGCAGATAGCCAAATATGTTGGGGCAGACAGTCAGACAAACAAAATAAAAATGCTGTAGCTGCAGAAGGAGTTCTGAAGTGGCAATCTGCGCAAGCCTCAACATTATAGGAAAGATCAGTTTCTTACAAAAATACATATTTTAAATACACAAACCTGACAAACTTGCATAGGCACGTTCATAAAGATATTTTAGAAGTAATTTGAAAGACATCCACGTCCATGTGATAAGACCTGACTAAAATACTGAAATATAGAACCAACTATGTTCAGAACTAGTTTGGTCACTGACAATTTTAAGGAAATTAAAAATTGCTGAGAGAGAAGAAAAAAAGCCAAAACAAACATTTGCAATGAGATTCAGTTGACCTGCTTAATCCTCTGTGACAAATCAGCTATCTAGAAGACTTAAATAATTTCTTCACATCAACTCACTACCTAACCTAGTTACCACTGAAGAACAATTTAAGAATTGGAAACTTAATCTATAAAATTGGTGCATAAGGCCATAATACTCAGAATTCTCTCAATTTCTAGCTGCTACTTATCCGTACGGTTTCATTTCGGAAATTTTAAGTTTTAAAATACTTGACGTTTCTCTCCTACGTTATAGGTATCTTGCACGATTACTTTTACCTAGCAAATATCTTTTAAACGAACGTAAATAAACGTTCTGCTACCAGAGGAGCGGAACAACCGCACGGCCCCCTCAGCAGCTCCCTACCAACACACGGCCTTGGCGTTGCCTAACGGTCCCCGAGCGTCTCGGCCGCCCCCCTCGGGCCCAGGGACGCTCTCCTGACGCAAACCGGCGCAAACGGCCCCGGCCGCGCTCCGGATCCGGATCCGGCTCCGAATCGGGATCCGCCTCCCGCCGCCAGCCCGGGCGCAGCCCCTCATTGGCCCAGGCGGGCACGTGACGGCCGCGAGCCGCCGGGCGCCAAATTCAAACAGGGAACCGAGCCGTGCCGCGGGGCGGCGGGGCCGGCAGCGCCGCCGGGGTTCCCTCCGCCCTCCCTCCGCGACTCCGGCCCGGCCCGGCCCGGCGGTGAGTGCTGCCCGCCCGCTGCCGCCGCCTCAGAGGCTCTTCCGGGGAGAGGGGGGTGCCCGGGCCTGGCCTGGCCCCGGGGCAGCGGCCGGGGCTCGCCGGGAGGAGAGGGGGGATGCCGGGGCGGGTGTGAGGCCTCCCCGGGAGCCTCGGGGGGGAGCGGGGCTCCGGATGCTGCAGCCTGCCTGTGGGGGTCAGCAGCTCTGCCTCCGGCCGCCGGGCAGCCCCGACCCCAACGCTCCTGCCACGCAGGGCACCGACTCCGCTTTTTGTCCCCGGGGCTCTATTTTTGTACCCACGCGGGTGACTTACTGACAGGTTTCTTGCTTACTAGCTGGCCCCGTCAAATCCACGGATGCAAAATGCCTTCTTTGTTGTTGCTGGGTGTTTCTATTCTGCCTGTCTTCCCTAATGTTAAATAGTAAGCACAACTTGCGTGCTCTTGTTCTGTTATAGCTTGCTGCAAGAGGCAATCTCCCCATGTATTTTGTGAATGGTATGATATTTATAAGCAGTGTACACAGAAGGTGCATGCAGCATCTTACCCTGAAAGCAGTGTCTCTGAATTTTTATCTCTACTCCTTTTGACTTAATAACCTAAATCGTTTGTTATCTAAAAGTTTGGAATTTGAATTGTATGCTGCCCTATGACAAGTTTGTCTAATGCTACAGAAGTCTACAGAAGGAATGACTGGAGCATTTACTTCACATTTATTTTAAAGTACCTAGCTTCTGCTGCTTTTATTATGTGCTCTTATAGTGTCCAGGGCAATCTCTGCTGCCCAAATCTTATACCATCTGCTAAATCCCCTTTTCTCTCGTGTTGCATGATCTGCTTACAGCAATAAGATGTAAGGATCAGGACTGCTATTTCTGTGTTATAGCTTCTCATCCCTCCAGCTTGCTGACTGATGCTGATCAAACCACTTTACAGCTAAGTCTTAGCATCCCTTTCTGTAAAGCAGATACGTGTACTTTCTTTCCTTGTTAGGTACTCTGTGACTCTGAACTTCTGATATAAATTATCTGCTTTGCAAATATCTCTCCTGTCCTGCTTACACAAGATGTGGATAAAAGAAATACAGTACTATTTTCCCATAGCCTGGTTAATCTTGTTAAAAGCTTTCAATTCTGATTTTTCTTCTTTTTTTTTTTTCCTAGTAGTATAATACTTGGTGATTATACATGTGCTGTGGAAGGCCTGTGGCGATTTGCTGCATCTTTCTTTTCTATCCCTGCCATCTGCACTCTTATGTTGTATATCTTGTTTTGCAGGACTTATTCCTCTCATTTTCAATGGAGAGTGACTGTACAGATCAATAATGAGGACCAGCCCTCGCAGGCCCTTAATTCTCAAAAGACGGAAACTGGCCCTTCCACAGAAGGATGCACCCAGTACCTCAGCAAGAGATGAGCACAATGGTCGGGGACAAAAGACATCTAAGCAGGAACACAGCCAAGAGGACCAACGTGACAGCCAAGGCAGAGACAAAATGGACTCTGGCCTGCAGAAATTCCCAGCAGGAATAAAAATAATCAACCATCCTACCATGCCCAACACACAAGTGGTGGCCATCCCTACAAATGCTGATATTCAGAGCATCATAGAAGCCCTTACAGCAAAAGGAAAAGAATGTGGAAATAATGGGCCTAACAAGTTCATTCTCATTAGCAGTGGGGGCACCTCTTGTTCATCAGGACTGTCGCAGCATCTCCCCTCAGAGAAACCCAGTGCAGCGATCAAGGCTGCCGATGGTGAAGTAAGAGAGAAGAATGTCATGCAGACACCTGGTCTTGCAGGAGGGACAACGCTCTGGCATTCAGGAGTTGACTCCGTGGTTGCACAGGAACAGGAGAGCAACAGTATGTAACTCTTACCCTTTTTTTCATCATGATAGATGAGCAAAGGGGTGTGAAGTGGGGCAATGAGCATAGTGCTTGCATCTCAGTATGCAGTAAATTATTAAGTTATTTACAAAATAGCTGTACATGCGAAGTGAAATCTGAATGATCTCAGTAGATACATTTTTGGTGGTAGAGACAGGTCTGGCATATGAAGGTGTGTAGCAAAGCAAAATTTTAGTGCTGAGGGAAAAAGAAGTGGGGTTGGTTTAAGGGAATCTAGTCTAATAGAACAAAATACTAAGCAAAGAGGTGGTGGATGGAGTCAAGACTAGCATGAAGTACCCTAGTCAGTGACAAAATATAGGAGCCTAGAGCTTTCAAAGAGAAGTGTTTCCCATCCTTTAATAACTAAGTGGCAAGTCTGTTTTTTCTTGACTGTCTCATGAAGCTGATGGACAAATGTTAGAAGTGGGATAGATCTTACTTTGACTTACTGCTCAAATCATATTTGTATTTGTAACTTAAAATATCTATGTAGCTTTTGTCTGTGGCAAATTTTATCCCGCTGCCTGACAGGAACCCATAGGCTGTTCCAGTAGCTGTATTGTTACAAACAGCCTCACCAGAAACAATAAAACTGCACTAGTTTTCCATTGTTGCCATTGAAAAACCCTGAAGACATAGAGCTTCTGACTTGGGTCTTGTGCTTAGGCTTTCTTTTGTAGTTTATGCCACCACTTTCCTTGGCCTTTGCTTACTGGGTTCATCTTTTAGCTGAAAATGCTTGAATTCTTGAAGTACTGGAATTAACACTGTCCTGTTTTGATTGAGAGCAATAGTCTGGTTTGAATGTTTTGTTTTGTGTTTTTTTTTTTTGTTTGTTTTTTTAAGGCTTCAGCTTTTTTCAGGAATTGGGCAGATTTTCATACAATCAGGAATTTAAGGTATATGCACAAGAAGCTTTAGCTTTGCAATGTCATCTTGTCCCTGTCGTGATACAGGGATACCTTTTTTTGAGCAGTGTGATTAGTGCCTTCCATTTGGCATTAAGGTGAAGGAAGAGGATTACTTATGAGTAAGCAGAGTTATGGGCTTGTTATCCCGACAGGCAGTGGCGAGACAATGAGCTCTGTGCTGGATAATAGCCTCACTAACATCCAGTGGTTGGGGAAGATGAGAACTGATGGACTAAGTCCCTGTTCTGTGAAGCAAGATATGGAGAAAGAGAACCAGATACCTCTGCAGGAAAAAATCAAGGTAAGCAGGCAAAGGCAACATAGTGTGCACTGAAACTTTTGATAGGGATGCAATTCATGTGGATTAGAAGACTTGCAAGAACTAGATGTGACCAACTCTAAGTAACCTGAGATTGCCTTTTACTGTTTTTGAATAGCAGGACATGGATTATCCAGCTCTTTTTGTCAACTCTTTGAGCACTTATGTATTGTTTCTTCTGTCTCAGACTGAAGAAGATTCTGCTGCTGTTGCCATTCCTACCTCCTCTTCCTCCTCCTCCTCCTGGCAGGATTCGGTATCAGAAAGACCTCCTTACTCGTACATGGCCATGATCCAGTTTGCCATCAATAGCACTGAGAGGAAGCGTATGACTCTGAAGGACATCTATACCTGGATTGAGGATCATTTCCCATATTTTAAACATGTGGCTAAGCCAGGTTGGAAGGTAACAAGTAGGCCCTCAAGTTGCTGTGGGCCTCGGGGTGATGCAGTCATAAGCTTTCTGGGTGAAAATGAAAAGTTGTTCCCCAGCCTGCAGAGCAAGATGGAAATTAATTTAAACATCCCACCCCAAATACTCTCTCATTCCAGGCATTCCCTCTTCAACTTCTTGTATCCTTTTTCTCATGCTACATAGGCAAGATGGTGGGATGTTTGATCATTGGAGTAAGAATAGGGTTCTCAAGAGTAAAGAGAATAAGAGACCTTATGGTAAGGTTGGCTGGATATGCAGTGAATATGAATGTCCACATTGTCTGGACTTTGGAATGGAATCTCCTCTGCCAGAGCAGTCGTGTCTGAAGTAAGCCCTACAGTGCTGATAACAAAACTTCTGCTATTCAATTTCCCCCCTTGTTCCTTTTTCTCCAGAACTCCATACGGCACAACCTGTCCCTTCATGATATGTTTGTCCGTGAGACATCTGCTAATGGTAAAATCTCATTTTGGACTATTCACCCTGATGCCAACCGTTGCCTAACATTGGACCAAGTGTTTAAGGTGAGTGCCTCATGCAGAGAAAATGGAGCAGCCTATCCAGTCCATGCTAGACGGGCACCTTAATTTAAAGGGAAATTTAAGCTACTTTGACATCAGCTTCTCTATAAAAGCTGGACTCAGTCACTTCTCCTGACAAACAGATGAACTCTATTTGAAAGAAAAAGTGCTGTGGCTTTTGCTGCTGGAGCTTTTCTGAGATGCATTTTATTCTTCAGGTGGTGTACCAAATGTAATAGTGACTTAGTTCAACCTGTTTCCTTGGGCCTGCAACAAACTTCCAGTGAGAAGTTTTCCACTGAAGTGGTCTAACAGTTCTTGTGTTGACTAGACAGCCACAGGATGGAATTGTACTATCCCAGCTAGATATTTTAGGAAGTACCTCTTTTGTAGAAGAAACAGCTTGCAAGTCTAGTACAGGTGTGTTTAGTCTTTTGTGTTTTCTGCAGTGGGTGGGCAGATTTACTCTCTGGTTTGCTTGGATTATACAAAGTTAAACTGTCCCATTTCCCCCCCCCCCCCTTTGGTTGATAACTTCCTCTTATTTTCTTATTTTTCTCCCTCTCAATGCCTTGTTGCTACCAGCCGCTGGACTTGGGGTCACCAACATCGCCTGAGCACTCTGAATCAGTAAGACTTTCCCCCTGGCTCGGGGCTTGAGCTTCCATTCTCCTCTTGCCCGTCATTGAAGGAAAGGATGAGAGATCTGGGGAGGGGGGACTGGGTCACTGCTGCACCTGGTCATACACTCTGTGCACACCCTTTCTGGGGAAAGGTGTTGAGCCAAAGGTTAATTGCCTTCAGATGATATGTTCTCTCTACAGCTTGGCTAGAGCTGTACAACTTTGAGCAACTAAAAATCTACTGCTGAAATAGGTTGCAGTGGGCACCAGCAGGCTTCAGAGAAAGCTAAGACAGGGTTTGGGTACAATCCTCATCTGTGGCAGCAGTCCCACTCTGTTCTGGGTCTCACAACCAGAAAGAATGGGATCTCTGTGCTCCTTGTTTCGTTTGGAACCCAGCTGCACTGTGACTCTCAGAAGGATAAAACCATTTGCTGTCTCTTGCATTCAGCAATTTTAACAATGATGGATTTACAATGAGCCAGTAAGACACTTTTCTATTACCACTGTAGTCCTGGCCCTCATTCCATCTGCTTTGATCTCTGATTCCTGTGTTGCCTCTGATATTCCACTTGAACTTCAGGTCTACGGTTTGTATGGAAATCAAATACATGATAAATATATGCTATTCAACTTTCCTCAGGCACTGAGGACACTGAAACAAGGTCAATTCTACAGCAGAGTCCACAGCTGGATCAGCTATTTTGTGCCATTTCTTTCTTTTTGACTGGTAGCTAGCTTTGAGATGGCATGACCACAAAACAGCAAGTGTTGCAGAGAGAGAGACAGCGTGATTGCTGGGTGCTAACAGCTGCTTTTCCTGTAATTAGCTCAGCACAGGCTTCTGGATTTGCAGTTCTGAATGAGACAACGGAATAAATATGAATTCTTCTCTTTAAATCTTTTCCTCCTTCCTCTCGTCTTCCTTATTTTACAATGTCTACAGCAGCAAAAGAGACATGTTCCAGATCCCCAGAAGAATATGGGAAGCAGCAGCAAAACTGAACCCCAGAATGCACGTAAGTGTCTACATCAGCCTAGGCCAAAGAGAATCATTCTCATAAATCTTAGGACATAGATAAATTTCATATTCTCTTATCTATTCTTATATATATTTTCTTATATATATTCTTATATATTCTCTCAATCTCTTATAGATAAATCTCAAAAACTCTCCCAGATTCTTGTAGGAATAAAGTAGAAATTGTTATCCAGCTTTGCCTGCTTACAAACTTCCTACAGCTGCTCCCATCTGTCAGGTTTAAAGCTGAAGGTAGAGCTACAGTCTCTTAGAGAGGATGGAAGGGAACTGGGTGCTCAAACTGAGTGAGAGCAGAGCTTGCCCCAACTTGAGGACTAGGATCTGTATGAGAGGCTGTATTTTCCTCTTCATCAGGCCTTCTGGCTTGGGATTTGTATCCTCAAAACTAACAGAGAAGGCAGGTGAACCTATCTCTGATCAAATGGTTATTTGGGGGTATTTAGAAGCACTTTCTGTCAGGTATCTGATTTTCCAGAGGTGGTAGAAGAAGGGCAGGAGGCTAACAAATCCATTCTTTTCCCTTCCAGGCCGAAAGATGAAGCCTTTGCTTCCTCGCATCAACTCCTACCTGGTTCCAATCCAGTTTCCTGTGAGTCAGCCTCTTGTGTTGCAGCCTTCTATGAAGGTTCCTCTGTCCATGGCACAGGGAGCATCCCTCAACAGCTCAGAGACCTTCCAATGCAATAAACGCGTGCGCATTGCTCCAAAGGTTGTTTTTAATTCTTGCTTTTGGGGGGGTGGGATGGAATGGGGTGTGTTGTATTTTGTTTTCTCCATAGCTGTTGTTTTCCATGGACTGCGTTCTTTACATGGTTCCTTTGTGTATCTTTACTGGGTCCTCCAAGCCTGTAAGTTTATGGCTAGGAACTAGCCAGTGGCAATCCTTGCTGTCCTTTTCTGTCTCTAGGGTCACTGTTAACTGCTAGTTGACTTGCTGTTAAGGACGTTACTTTAATTCAGTGGAGGTGTGGGCACTCTGGACTGAATGGTCCAGACTGTCTCTTTCTACTGCTCAGATGTGAATAAGTAGGAATGGGAAAAATAGCTTTGTTCTGCCCCTAAAGCACTCAGAATTTCATAGCTCTGAAGAGTCAGCCTTAGTGTAAGGCACTGCTTTTGAAAGAGCATTTACTTGCACGTAGACTCTTCCCAGAGATTTTCAGTATCTGCTATTTGCCAGTTGTGGAGTTCTCAGTTATTCTGGGCTGAAGAAAAAACAGCTATTAAACAGGGCTTACTCTTCACATCTTACTGACTCACTGTCTTGGATGCTTAGGCATTGTCAAGCTTTTCCATCCTTTCTAACCTTAATCCTGTTTTCCTTCTTGTTCCTGTTGCTTTATATTCTCTCCTGCTGTGATTTGTCTTTCCCTCATACGTTTTTTTTCTTCTAATAACCTCAATATTTTTTTTTTCCTTGGTTTCTGGGAAAGCTGTCCCCACTCATTTTGTCATTGCACATGTACGTAATGTAAGGAGGAATCAAAACCATAAATACTTGGCTCTTCTCCTGCCTGTCCTTCTAGAAATTGCTCACTGCAGAAGTACTCTGAAGGGCATGACTTCGAGTCACTTAGCTAAAACCCTTCCCATTGTGATCTGTAGGCTTCTCTGTATCAATTTCACTGGGAGAGCAATGTTTATCTGTTGCTATTGCTATTTCTTTCTCATTTTACCTGTTCTGTTGTCCTTTACTACTAGTCTTTCTTTTTTTTTTTCTTCCACTACCATTTGTATTTTAAGTGGGTTAGATCCTTGTTTACTGACTGCATATCATTTTCTTTTCTTTGTAGATGTCACTCTCTATGGATGAGTCATCCTCTTTGCCTGTGGCTATTGTCAAGGAAGAGAGTCAATGTGATGAAGGCCTATTTTCTCAAACCCATTCTCTAAAGGAGAGCAACTCCCAACCTGGTGAGGAATTGGCTTCTTTCCCTGAGACTCACTGTATAAAAGAGGAGGAGGTCTCACAGCTGGATGACTGGCTGTCCCCCTTTGCCTCAACCCTAACTGTGAAGGAAGAGCCAGCCTTGTTCCTCCCAGTCTCAGCTGCAACTGAGAAGAAACATTTCACCGTACTGAAGTCACCATCTAAGAGTTTTTCTGACACGTTAGTTATAAAGAGACGTGAGAGGCGGGAAATGAGCAGATCCAGAAGGAAACAGCACCTAGCACTGCCTTGCTCTGAAGAGCCTGTCCTTATTTTGCCAGAGAGCAATGACTTTGACCCTTTCCGGTTAGGGGCAGACTTACCCTTCCTGCAGGAAAGCCAGCCTCCAGAGAATGTATCACAGCTCAGCTGCCTGCAGGGGGAAGAGGGGCCTTTCAAAACACCAGTCAAAGAGATGTTCAGCAAATTGCCAGTTTCTTCCACTCCCAGCAAAGTCCCAGCAAATACTACTCCCCCACTAGGAGGCCTTGATCCCTGGAAGTCTGCATCGTTAGTCAAGGGAAGTAATGAGCTGGATTTCAGTCCAGTGAGAACCCTTCAGTTGCCATTCACACCCCTCCAGGAGAACCAGGACTTGCTGGGTTTTAACAGTACACCCCTTAAAAATCCTCTCTTTGAGTCCCCTCGAGAACTGCTCAATACAGAATCAAGTGACATGGTGCATGGCCCCCTCACAAGCTCTCCAGCTTTTACTCATGAATCTACCAAGCAGTTGCCTGTCGAACTGCCAACCTCTGGCTTTACTGAAAACCGGTCGCTCATGGAGGGCCTGATCTTGGACACTATGAATGACAGTTTGAGCAAAATCCTTCTAGATATCAGTTTTCCTGGTCTTGAGGATGAAAACTTAGGAACGGACATTAGTTGGTCTCAGCTTATACCTGAACTGAAGTAAACTGGCCAGAGGGCTGAATTTGGCTTATTTTGATATTATAGAAAGCACTCTCCTCTTCTGAGATCTACTCACATAGTCTAAAAAGACTGTCTGCTTTTGACGAATTCCCTCGTTTGTGGGAATAGTGGGCACTATTGACTCCTGCTAAGCTGGGAGACAGGCCCATTGGCTGCTATGAACTCCCTTTTTGAGCTGCAATAGACTATTTATGTGGGATAAGATAGCCTCTCTTCAAGGACTCTCATCTTTAGTACCAGGTTAGAGAGGTTCTTTCAGGAAAACATCTAGATAGACCCTGAATGGCATTGGCTACTCAAGGGATCAGAGAGAGATACTCCTCAGTTATGTCCAATAGGAAAGGCCCTGAGAACTTTCTCCTAGCTCTGTCCTTAATTCCCTTTGCTTTGTTCTTGTCTTATTTAGCATCTTTTGTGTAGTTCTAATGCCTGTAAATATTGTACATTCCTTAAACTAGCTCTTAATTATAATAGTAATTTTATTCTTGTAGGATTATCATGGGAATATTTGGGCTGGTAAAGGGTTTAACTTAGTCTTGTCCATATGTCCCACTTGTCCTGTACTCTTCTACTCTAGATGAGAGCCCAAAATACTATTTTCTTCTTTAACCTAAGAAACCCATTGGCCTAGGCTGTTTTGAATGTTGCTGGCACACAGATCTGAAAAATCATCTATACATGACTGAGTGACGGCTCAAGTTAAACAGAACCTAGGGGACTAGGTAGAGTCACTGTTGCAGTAAGATGGGCTTTTACTGAATGGTTAAACCAGTCCTCATTATATCATCAGTTGAAAAATGTTTTTTAAAAAAATAATAAAATACCGATATTGGCAAGTGAATGCCAACATTTTCACTGAAAAGTGACCTCTGGAAACACAAGGTATGTTTCTAAGTGCAATAGGGTGACTCATCCCAGTTCTCTAAAACTCGTATCAAAAGAGGAAATTGGTATGGAAAAGACCTAATCCTTCTGCTTACAGTCAAATGATGGCTCACGCACCTACATATGCAATAAAGTTTCTCTGGGAGCACAGCTGAGTGTTGTCTTTACTGCTGCCACTTTTAGTAGCAGGCTTAGGCTGGACCATGGTATGAACAGTTAATTTTTTAGATTTTTTTTTTTGCTTGCCTAACACACATGCTTTAGCCCTGGATCTTAGTTCTGGAAATAAGGCTAGATAGCTCTGGGGGAGGAGAGGAGCAATGGGAAGAGGATGTGTTTAGTATCGCTTTGCATTTAGAAGAATCATTTCATGTACAGGTGATGCTTTAATAGAAAGTGTTGTTTATAAAATAGTTTCAGTAGTAGGCTAGGCAACCACAGCCAACACCTGGGCAAACTGTTCCATTTATGTATTGGTCAGTGTTTACAAGGGGTTAGTAGGAGCACATTGCCTCAAACGATTCCACAAAGTGAGCTTCCTTGGTACAGTGCCAATGATAGTCCATGAAAATATCTCACTGCCTACCGTCAGGAAGTTATGAAATTTTCTTTCACCCCCAGGCAACATGGTTTCTTAAAATCTTTGTTCTATCTGAAGCACTGAGGACAGGAACAAAATTATTTTGAGTAGTCAGAGAGCACAAAAAGGTAGAAAAAGAAAGCAAAGCAAAGAGGAAGAGAGAGAGGCCAAGCATGTGCTAATTGCATTTTACCCACTGCTGTATCAAAAGAAGCAGCTCCAATAGAGAAGCTGAGGGAAAGTGCATTAGCTTATATTCCCTATTTTGGAATTTAGGACATGCTTGGTGCTTGTCTGATCTCTGGCCTGTCTTGTTCAGTGGTGTGGTACAAAACATGTTTAAATAAAACAACACAAAACAAAAAAACAGCAAATCCATTTTTGGTGGGCTAGAGAACTACAGGTCTGTGGGGATCAGTGTGTTGTTTTTTTGTTCGGTTTTGATTTCTTCTGTTAGACAACAGTTAGTTTATGCCTGCAGTGCAGGACCTCATTTTTGTTTCCACTCTATTGAAAGAATTTTTTATCTAAATGTTATACAAATATGGCTAATCATTGTATGAATTCTTTTAAGCTTTTATTTTCAACCACAGGCAACACAAGTGCAGTCTAGATTAGTGGGAATCTACTGTGCATTTTTCTGTTGTCATTGTTTTCTGTTTGTCTTCATTTTTTATAAGTTTACAGTTCTTAAAATTTTTAGTACATCCTTCTTATTAAAAAAAAAACACTATAGCTTTACAGTCCACCTTCTTTTTCTTGTACGTATTTTCTTCGACATAGTTACTTCTTTTCTATCATCCACATGTTTAATGGGCAGACTTGTAGCAGTAACCCACTGCTTCTGCTGTCACTGCCTACATTCTTAAAGGACTGAGAACTGAGAATAATCCTATGCTATTACTACTCTTAATTCCTACAGCAAAGATTGAAATATTTTTTTTCTATATGTGCAAATCATGGGAAGGAAATTAGAAAAAGGGCCAAATACTCCTATTGCCAATATTCTCAGCTATGCTATCCTGTTCCCAGCAGCAGGGTGCTTTTTCTGTCCTCATTGGGTAAGTAATCAAGACATTTTCAGTATTACTCAGGCCATCTTGACCTTACCACATCACAGTTGGTTACTTGACTCCTTCCTTTATATCATATACTTTTTACTGGTGTTGATGGGTAAACCCTTATGTTGTGAGTCAGAAACATAGAAACTTAATCTGAAACATCAGAACAGCACCGGCAGACTAGTTTCTGTATTTTCTAAATGCAAAACAATTTCCACTCAACATTTCTTCTGTCATCGATAAACATAAGAGCAGAAATTTACTACATGCATGTTTTTAAAAATTGCAGTTCTCTCACGTGCATTTGTTACAGATTATTTGCTCTTAGCAGATATTTCCAGCACTTAATGGTTATTATTTCAGTTTTTGTTGAGAGGAATATTGTATTCCCTGATCTATGTTTCTGTCTGCTTAGCACAAGTGATTGCTCAGCTTGAGGCCAACAGTGACAAATATTTTACTAGCCTACCATATGAATCTCAGACCAGAAAAGTTTTGTCATTGATTCAGATATTGAAGCTGTATCACTTCTGGTTGAGTCTCAGAGGTTTGCTCTTCTCTGAGCAGGAAATAAGAAACAAAGCTGTAAGGCTATGATTGTTGGATGTCAGTAGCCTATGCGTATTTTATGATTGATTTGCTGACGCTGCCTATGAGGGCAGGAGGTCTTGATTCCTTCTTACCTATACATTTCCTCTAGTAAGGAGTTCATGTTCTCCAGCCCTGACTGAAATCATCCTTCTCTGATCAGGAAATTGTAACAGACTGCTGTGAAAACTGATCTAAGCCGCACAGCACATCTGTCTTCAGGATGGGGAGCCCAGGCTGAGGAGAAAGCCATAAATCTAGATCTAGACCCAGTGGGAAGAAGAGATGCAGATGGAAGAAGGCAAGATCATAGTCATGAGACTGCAGGAGAGGCACACTTTGTGGCATGCTTTCTGCCAGTACACGTTACACACCTGTCAACACTTAAAGCTTCTCAAGCCATCCTGTCTGTCTTTCACCTCATTTCCTGCTAATGGAGAGGATGCATGCATGTAACTAATATCAGAACAACCTAACTAAAAATTACGTTCCCAGACGATTATGAACTGTTCTTGTCCTTGGGATAGTGTCAGTTCCAGGTGGGTGATCCTTTGCTCTCCCTGTCAGCAGAGTTTCTCTGAAGGCCACTTAACGTGGCTGAGCAGACAGGAAGAAATGACCTTTTTGTCCTGCCACTCTTTGAACTGGTAGGAGATGTCAGCATTGCAACCAGTTCTCTTTTCTACTAACATTCTATTCTACTAATGGTGCCACCTTTCTCCAGGCGACTACAGGACAGGGAAACTACTTTGTTGCTGGGGTGCAACTTGGAAGCCTCCCTGTACAAGCATTGTGAGCTTGTACAGCCTCCACATTCATCCTTTTGTGTTCTGTGGCCAAAGAAAGGGGAGAAAGATTTGCAACAGGGTTTTTAGCTGAAATCTAGCACTCGTGTTCTGTATGTGACTACCTGCAAAGGCAAATAGAAGGGTAATGTATGTAGTTAGTGAAATATTCATTAGCTGACTTTTATGACACTCAGATTTCCTCAAAGGGAACTGCAGGTCTACTGCTAAATATCATGTCAGTCAGACAATGGAGATAAAGGTTAAAAAAGGGAGAAATAGAGTCAGTGACTGTTCAGTGCAGTACTAAGGTACGCCTGCCATGAAGGATGCATTCCAGTACCCTCAGTGCTTAGAAAACAGATGGCAGACTGTCCCATAGAAGAGATGTTTCCAACCCTAGGAGACTGTTGACTACTTGTGTTGAGTTACTGCTTTGCTGAGGAGATTCTGAGCTGTTAATAAGCAGGCTGAGATGCTGGTGTTCTATGTCAGCTCTGGAGAATCACCTGTTACACTCACAGGTAAAGTAAAACCAAACTACTGTGATGATGGAATTATCTCTGAGAAAACAGGAAGAAAATGTGTCTGATCATAAACAACAACAAAAAATTAGCTCTGTTAAAGTTAATATTTTTAATATAAAGTTACTCCAAGATCAGTACATCCATATGGGTGAGAAGTCAAGCAAAGTGGGAAGAGGTCTGCATGGGCAAACAAGCAGATTGTGGTAAAACTCAGAAGAAGGAAGAATGCAGAAGGTGGAAAAAGGGACAGGCCGCTTGGGAGGAATACAGGAATGTTGTCAGAGCATGCAGGGATGCAACAAGGAAGGCTATTGCCCAAATGGAATTAAATCTAAGAAGGGATATCAAGGACAACATGAAGGGCTTCTTCAAACTCATCAGTAGCAAAAGGAAGACTAGGGAAAATGTGGGTCCACTGCTGAATGGGGTAGGTGCCCTTGTGACAAAGGATACAGAGAAGGAAGAGTTACCGAAAGCCTTCTTTGCTTCAGTCTTCACTGCTAAGACCAGCCCTCAGGAATCCCAGACCCTAGAGAAAAGAGAGAAAACCTGGAGAAAGGAAGACTTTCCCTTGGTCGAGGAGGATCAGGTTAGAGATCATTTAGGCAAACCTGAAACCCACAAATCCATGGGCCCAGATGGGATGCACCATGAGTGCTGAGAGAGCTGGAGGATGTTACTGCTAGGCCACTCTCCATCATCTTTGAAAGGTCATGGAGATCAGGAGGAAGGGGCCTGAGGACTGGAAGAAAGACAAGTGTCACTCCAGTCTTCAAAAAGGTCAAGAAGGAGGACCCAGGAAACTGCAGGCCAGTCAACATTACCTCCATCCCTGAAAAGGCGATGGAACAATTCATCCTGAAGTCATCTATAAGCATGTGTCTAAGGAGACTGTGCCACATCTGACAAATGAAGACAGTGAACTGGTAACAACAGACGTGAAGAAGGCTGAGGTACTTAACAACTTCTTTGCCTCAGTCTTCAGTGGTGGTGGTCAGGTTTCCCACATCTCTTGAGTCCCTGAACCTTTAGGTGGGGTCTGGGACAGCGGAGTCCCTTCCAACTGTAAGTAAAGAGCAAGTTTGGGACCTCGTGATGCAACTTAACAGCTACAAATCTGTGGGGCCTGATGACATGCATCCCAAAGAATTGGGTGATGTAGTCGCTAAGTCACTCTCCATCATATTTGAAAAATCGTGGCAGTCATGTGAAGTCCCCAGTGACTGGAAAAAGGGAAACATCACTCCCATTTTTAAAAAGGATAGAAAGGAAGATCTGGGGAACTACAGACCAGTGAGCCTCACCTCTGTGCCTGGCAAGATCATGGAACGAATCCTCCTGGAGGCAATGTTAAGGCACATGCAGGGCAAGGGGGTGGTCCAAGGTAGCCAGCATGGTTTCACCAAAGGCAAATCATGCCTGGCCAATCCGGTGGCCTTCTATGATGGAGTGATTGCATCAGTCAACAAGGGAAGACCAACTGATGTCATCTATGTGGACTTCTGTAAGGCTTTTGACACAGTCCCACATGACATCCTAATAACTAAACTGAAAACGTGTGAAGGGCGGACCAACCGGTGGATAAGGAATTAGCTCGATGGCCACACAGAGAGAATAGTGGTCAATGGTTCTATGTCTAGGTGGAGATCGATGATGAGTGGTGTCCCTCAGAGGTCTGTCTTGGGACTGGTGCTTTTCAATATCTTCATCAATGACATAGACAATGGGACAATGACATAGACAATGCTCTGTCTCCTAGCTCCACACAGAACTATCTAAGTTGTGGTTTAATCTGACAGGCAGCTAAGCACCACACAGCCATTCTCTCATTTTCCCCACAGTGGGATGGGGGAGAGAATCAGAAAAAAAAAGAAAAAAGAAAAAAAGAAAAAAAAAAGTAAAACTCATTGGTTGAGATAAAGACAGTTTAATAGGACAGGAAAGGAAGGGATAATCATCACCATTACCATCATTGAATACACAAAACAAGTGTATTCTGACTGATGCCCAGACAGTCCCTGAGCAATGGCAGCCCCCCTGGCCAAATCCCCCAAGTTTACTTGTTCAGCATGACCTTATATGTTATGGAATTGGACAGTTTGGGTCAACTGTCCAGGTTGTGTCCCTTCACATCTTCTTGTGCACCCCCAGCCTCCTTGCTGACAGGGTAGTAAACTGAAAAGCCCTTGTCTTAATGTAAATACTGCTCAACAACTAAAACATCATTGTGTTATCAGTATTATTTTTCTCCTAAATCCAAAACATGGCACCATACCAGCCACTATGATAATTGCTGCAGTTCAGATGACACATTGGTTCTTGATTTTCAATTACAACTTTTCTTGGAAAAATACATATGACAGATAGCTTGATACACAGTTTACTAATACAAAATAACAAGCAAAAGATTATGCAAAGCAGATGCCATTCCATGCCTCAAAATCTGTGGGAAGTCATTATATAGAGCACACTGATTAACTGCATTTTTTTTAAACTTGGAATTCCAGGATTCTGACATTACATGCTTGTCTATGCACAATGTTATTTTGGATCATAGAACAGTATGAAATTCCAATTCCAATTGCAATTTCTATTTTAGATAATGGCTGTATATTGTTAATCTCTGAAACACTTGATCGAGGCATAATTATATGACCTTTGCAGTATAATCTGTCCAGAATTACCGACATGTATTTTCTACTTTAAGCTTCTCTTTTGAAAAGCTTTTCTTCAGGGCAGTTAAAGTTTTGTCTCCCTAGCTTCTCATACACACACAGATAACAAGAGGAGGAATTGTGTCTGGCATTGTCAAGTCAGCAGTAACCGAAACTTTAGTAAAAATCCTGATTGTCAAGAACTCCAACCTCTTAGGGCCACTTTGGGGAGGCTGGAAGTGACCATATGTGCTCTATACTTCTGCTGTCTCTATATTTAGACACCCCTCAGTTCTGTCTCTTGTTTAACGTGTTTCTATGTGTTTCTATGACCACACCCTGTTTCCTCTTTGCTCTGAGTGCTGTGTCTGCCTTCTCCTTTACTTCTCCCTCTCTTGAAGTGGGGAATGCTACAGGTTAGGGCTCAGAGGGAACATCTGTGGTGTCCCATGATCATCAATAGTCCAGCCAGTTCTCTGAAGAGGGCTTTCAGGTTTACAAAGCTTCTGTTGGGAATAGTCTTACATGAGAGCAGTTGTCTCTACATTTCCCTCCACAACCCCAAGACCAAGATGATCTCCAGCCTCCAGCCCCTAACCTGTTAACTAGGTAACTTTGGCGCATACACTTGCTTTTTATAGACCTACACCATGTCTTCTCATCCCCTGTTCTCATTTTCTATGCTTATTAATCACTCTCTGTTTCTGTTTCAAAGGATACTTGAGACCTTTGTCATTCCTTCATGTCTATAAATAGCAATATTGCCTTAAAACTTTGGATAGTGTTTGATGTATTTAGGATCCAATAGTAGGAGGGGGAGAAATGTCAGGAATGCAGAAGAACTGACACCATAAACTCATCATTTGCAAGTTGTTAGATCATTGAAGATGCTTTCAGCATCTCTGTGCTTTTCACTGTGTTTACAAATAATGAGATCAATGCCACAGAATGGTCTGATCTTACAAGCTCCACCCTGTAGCTAATTAATATTTGATAGTCAGCATTCTGCAACGCATACCCATGGGACTGACACATTGCAATGATAAAAGCTGTTTTACCATTTCCCATAAATGAATCTCAGTTTTGATTGGTTTGCTGTTTTTATTAAAATCCCTATTACTGGAGTTAGGAGATCATAATATAATCTTTGCTGTCATTCAAATCATACTAAGGCCTAACCATCAAGAATGCAAAAACCAGCTGGATGGCATGATATACAATTGCAGCCTAAAGGCTGAGAAATGAAAGGAACATGGTATTTAAAATAAAATTTCATTGTTAAACTAACACTGTTATCCATCAAGTCCTTGGGGTGATGACACATCCCTCTGCCTTCCAGCCACTGTATGTGCATTATCTACACAAAGCTGTCTCTGTACTAGCAACTACCATGGTGGGTGATTCTATCATAAAATACTGAATTGTTTGAGCAGAAAATATCCATACAGTCTCAGGCAGATCTATTCTTGTTCTACTGGGGAAAGAATGAGCAGGAAACACAGGGAATTCAGTTCAAACAACCCAATTGCTTCTATAAATGAAAGTAAAATAATGTTTTGCTTAGGTTATAAAAGCATTTAATGCCAAACTTTTTGTTGAAAAGATCTACTCCCTGCTGTGGAGTAAGCGCTTGAAGTTTATCAAGGTATCATTCTTGGGTTGGATGTATTCTTCTTTTCTGAAGTGAATGAAAAATTTCCAACTTTTGTCTGAGTTATAAGTGCTCTAAAAAAAATCTATTTCACATCTTTAGAAGAGACATAGTTGGCAACTAAAATCTGAGATTTTTTTCAGTATGGATTGTGCTCCAGCATAGACATGTTGAGGTGTATGGAGATTTTTTTCTGAACTGACTCTTCATGACTGCCAGGAGCTAAGCATGAGAACATGAGCTCTCTTGTGTTCCAGGGTCTTCTGCTGGCCTCTAAGGAGTGGGTAATAGGAAGGAAGACCTTGATGAGAAGAAAGTGATTCAAGTAGCCTAGTGCAGATGGGAACCAAAAAACCAATAAGGAACAGGAAGGGTTGGATAAGGGCCACACTGGTCACAGGTTCAACAGTCATCCAGATTAAGGCTGTGGCAAAACAATCAGTCTTCAGGGATGGGTTTGACTAATGTTTGAGGGATAAGTCCAGCACCAACTACCCATAAATAGAATACACAATGGGGAAAAGATGATGGTTCACTGAGCAGGGCTGAGGTGCTGTTCTCGAACCATCCAAACAGGAGAATACAGTCATGTCTTTGTAGATTTAGCCATTGAGCACTAAGGCTTCAATTTCTGTATTTCTAGATGAAAGTCTGCTTTAACAAAAGCCTGTGTAGGCTGTAACATCCTTCAGAGTGGCTCACTTTCCCCAGACTGGAGTGTGTCTGAGTAGTCCGATAGAACTGTTCCAGTCGAGGCGTTCACAAAGCATCACAGTGCAGGAACCACAAGGGTGCTACAAGTGCACATATGCTTGGCTTAAACTGTGCATACCAACAAATATACCTGGTTAAAGTGATTATAGTTAATATCAGCAAGTTATAGTGATGATCGATGAAGAATCTGACTGATCTCAATTGCTTAAAGATACAAAACAAGCTATTAGAAATATCACAGGAAACACTGCAGTAGTTCTAGCAAGTGTTAATAGCAAAGTTTTACAGAGAGTCTGCTGGTGAACTTTAATAGTAATACCTGTCCCCAAAGGAAAGGAGCCTGGAGGCAAAGATAGCCAAAGAAGAGATGTTTTATCTTGAGGACTATATCCGGGACTGGTCTGGGACTGATGAGGACTACGCTGGGCTTCATTTTGAGCAAGAAGATATTTGCTCTTTTTCTACAGGTAGCTATTGCACAGGGAAAAAAAATGTATTGGTATTTTTCATTTATTTTCCAAGGCTTCATAACTGCTTTTGATAATACACTCACACATTAAGATTGCTTCAGCAACTTTAACACTGCTGTGGATTTTTTTGTTTGTATATTTTTTGTTTGTTTGTTTTTCTGTGTGGGTGTTCATCTTTTAGGACATTCTTTGAAAGGATCCTTAATGATGTAAAAAAATATTTATTATTATGGCTGGATGTAGAGACTTCAAAAAAAAAAAATCTGTGTCAGAGATAAGTGAATTCTTAGCCTCAAATGATGTGGATAATGGAAATGTTATTCTCCCTACAGATGGGAAGCAGAGAGACATTGAAAAGAAAGCAAATACTCAGAGATGTATACAGGGGACATCTTTCAGACTGCACGTTTTCAACTGCTGGGTTACTGGCCTTAAATTTACAATTATCCTTGATCTCAGACTTTTGCATCCTTTTACTGGTGAACATATTCGTACCGGAAATTTTCGACTTTAAACATCCTCATGAGCACAGAGAAGCCCTAACCTGTGCAAGACCGTAGCCACAGTAATATGCATTAGAACTCTTTAATAAAAGTAGATATTCTTTCCCCTTGTGAAAACAAAGCCAAGTCATCTAGTGTAATTAATGTAGCCATGTAACAGAAGGTGGAATTTTGTATTGCCTGCTGCATGACCAGCATCAGCTCTGTGGCGGTACTAATTATTCTAATCAAACAAAGAAGGTCTCTTTGTATATAGCTTAGTTCAAGCAGTGAAATCAATACAGACAGGACACAACTCATTGCAAGCAATATTTATACAACAGGGGATATTCATATTGGACAATATTGTATGAAGTTTGCCATATTGTTTTCATAAATTTAGCCCCTTTGTCAGATGATTATAGAGACTTGACCATAAATTACCTAGCTAGGCAAACTGGAGTACTTTCTGAATGACCTTACTGACAGGACACACTTTGCTGCCTAGCAGCTGAGCTAAAATGTTACATACATTTGAGATCGCATTTATCTCAAGAAAACTTGCCAGACATTCACAGATATAAATACTGTAACTGGTTACTCATTACTTGAAGAATAAGAAGATATTTTGTTATCCAAATTGACAAATTGGAGGGAATTCAAAGCAGAAGAAGCATTTTTCATGCTTTTTTGTTTGTTTGCTTCTGGAGATGGGAAGAGAGAAAGAAACGTGCATAATTTGCCTGAATAAAATTTGTCCTCTTGTTCTTCCTCTGCACCATCTGTGCATCCACAGATTGTGCACAGGTTTCAGACAGAATGCAAGAGGTTGAACAGAAAGTCTTCTCATAGAGATTTTATATTGGGCCACCACAAGGAGTCTGCTGGCCCTGACATAGTTGCTTCACCCTGTGGCACTACCGCAGTAACTTGCAGCTTGCTCTATCAAACTGAGACAGTGCCTTGGAAACTGGTGTAATGTGGAAACAACCTCTGGGCTGGCTACATTATGTATGGGCTGTTGAACTCTGTAACAGCCCTGCCTGATACAAAGGAAATGTAAAGCTATTTATCTACAGTCCATCCTCCCAAATGCACTGTGTTGGCTCTACAAGAGGACAAACTAATAGTCTCCAAATTGTTGAAAGAAAGAAAATTCAGAGATAAATCTCTAAGAAAGGGACAAGTATTAGAAGCTTCAAAAGTAGCAGCAGAATACTTTAAAGAGGAATGATTAGGTTAGGTAAAGCTTTCCAGAACTTAGATACAATAAATATCTGTGGTGAAAGACCCTCAGCTTGTGAAATTCAAAGTCAAACCATTGAAAGCCTTCAACACAGCAGCTCTTCAAACAGCTGGGATATTCCCTCATGATCCTGGCAGTGGGACATAAAGTCTTAATTTTGTCTTTTTCTTTAATTTAAGAATTATATCTTTCAGCAAAGGAATCTATATTAGCAATCTTCAATACTCCAGGTAGTATTCATTGGTTGATTCAGCAAAGGTGTAGCTGGCTAGAATATTACCCTCTCTTGTTGCTTGAATGCAAAAACTGATTTTTCAAGTGGCTACTGGAAAACGCTGCTTTCCAGTGCCTTTCTTCAGAAATATGGGCACCGGTTCTGAATTCTTCAGCATTTCTCAGGCATGGAGAAGATCAAGATCAGGGACCAACAGTCCAAATACAGATAGAGCACTACAGTTTTGTGGTTAGCAACTGGAATCTTTTGACCCAGAGCTCTCACTGACCTGTAATTGAGCAATTGGGTCTTCTATAATCTGAATAACACTACTACTCATCCAGTAAGAATTTCTGTGTGAAGGATGAAAACACTGAAGTATAACAATTTATGTCTGTTGCATATGACTGGATAAGAGAAGGAAAGTAAAAAGTAATTCTTCGTTAAAAAAAAAAAAAAAAAAAAAGAAAAACTTCTTTGCAGTTTCTGTGACCACATTGAGGTCTCACAGTGAATAGACTCATCTCTGTACAGGGTCTTTTGGATTTAGTTCCTAACATTGTAAAGTCAGTGTTACATTTTTATACATGATTTAGAACACCATAGAAATAATTGGTATCGGTAGTGTTGAAATGTTACATATAACTAAGCTGGGAAAAAAAAAAAAAAAAAAAAAGAAAAAGTAGACCATCATAAAATCTCCTTTATCTGGAACTTTCACAGTCTGTTGCTGCTATTCCTTCTGTGTGTACACAAGAGTGGTTTCACCCCTCACTTGCTAAAACCAGCTGTTCATTCATGGAAATGTAATGCTATCCTCAACTTCATAGCTAGGTAAAACAGTTTCCTCTTCAGTACATGGCATCAGAATTAGTGCTGACTGGGGTAAGCTACAGTATCAATCAGGACAAAATGACAATGTGGAGGCAGAAGGTTGAGAAAATGATTTCTGTCATGTCCTCTCTCCCCTGGAAGAGGGACACAGCAGCAATGTCAGCATACTTTATTCAGTGTAAATGGGGAGTCAAGTCCACTGGTCTCAGCAATACAGTAATCTTAGTCTTATGCATCCTTGGGGGAACTGTTTTAGATGGAGAGGGGGAAAAATGAAGGCTGAGTCAGGCCCAATAAATTTGCCCTGCCCAGAAGCAAAAAGCAGGCCTTCAGCATTTCATTCAAGCTACACAGTAAAATCCTTCAGTGCAGCCTATCTGAAATGCATGATGACACTCCCTGCAGAAATGAGACGGCATGCCTGCCGCGAGCCCTGAGGTGGATGCTGTATCCCATTTACCAAGGCACTGCATCATCTCATAGACTGAACCTTGCTTTTGCCAGTATTTACAGATTCACTGAGATGCGTCAGCATTCCCCAGCAGACACTGAACTGCACAGCCTGCCACAGATATTTACTGTCTCTTCAGCATATCAGTGGGGAACGGGGCGGTGTATTCTCTCTCTTTCTCTCACACACACGCACACAGACACTGAGGGAGGTAAGTCCAGCCCCCAACAGTGGGGCCATCCCTCTGCTGCTGGATTTTTCCAGCCGGAGCATCTTGCCAGCTCTGCTGTAATTTATGGAAATTGGTTTCTGATGTGGGGCTTCTTCTGTTACGACAGGGATCTACTGCCTGGCAGAGGGAGAGCTGCAATCAGGGCAGGAGAAGAGGAGAAGAGGTGAAGAACAGAGGGACACTGGGGGACTGGAGAGGACAAAAGGAGAAAAAAGCACATAGCATTTAAGAGATGGGTGAGTCTTAACTAAGAGACCAGGAAGGAAGGCAGAGAAAGGGAGAGGAGGACAGCTGTGGGGAAGAGAAACAGAAGGGCGTTCAGAGACTGAGTCAGCTTGAAAAGCACAAACACCAGGAGACAAGTGCAGAGAGCACCCCAGCATACAAAGAAGGACCTGTTTTGTCAGAGTCTGCACTATGAGCACAAGAAAGAGCTGCCCCCTGTCACTGGAGCAAGAAGATGGGGAGCAAAAACAGAGTGAGGGTACTCCTGACCTGGAGCGACAGGACTGTGAAGTGGAGCTGAGGAACAAGGCTATTCTGCAACAGAAGAGGCGCCTTAAACAGGCCACACAATTTGTGCACAAGGACTCTGCTGACCTGCTGCCCCTGGATGGCTTGACAAGGCTTGGCACCTCCAAGGATCTGGTGAGTCCACTGGGAACCCTTTTGGGTGTGGGTCCTCATCCTAATAGCTCCCTGTCCCAGCTGGGAAATGCTGCCAGGCTTGTCAAAGAATCACAGGTTCAGCAAAGATTAAACTGCCCCTCGGCATCATCTGGAAGCAGGTCTGGGTGAAAAGAAAGAATAAATCCCCTACTTTTTTGCATTCATCTCCCCATGCATCCCCATAAGGCATAAACTCTTCACAGAGGCAGGCAGACATGGAGTGCAAGGACTCCCCAGAATCCAACTTTCTGCTCACCCAGTATATAAATATATTCATCTAACATTTACATTTTCATGTGGGACTTTTCTGAAAACTTCCACGTTTTTCCGTATGGTCCACCTCAAAAGCAGACCCACTCCTTCCTGGACTCAGCTGGGAGGGAAGCACAGTCCATAAAATTCCTAGAGGGTTATGTTTGACCTTGTCACCTTTTTGTATTTTTCTCTTTCCCCCTACTGTTTGGATTTCTGGAGGAGTAAGCACATGGCAGGACTGATAGCCTGGAGTGCAGGCGATTGCAGTGATAAGCACCTATGGATGACATCTGTGGGGAAGAGGCATGGGAGTGAGGCCTTGGGACCTCTCCCTGTGGAGCACGAGGCATCAGGGAGGGATCTGCTCCAGGAGACGAGGCAGAATTTGTGGTCTAGAGGGCCTTCCCCAGGGAAACATGGCAATACAGGGATTCATTTCCGGTGGAATCTCTTGCTAGCTTCACTGGACGCATCTCCCTTTTGCTCTGGCAGCTTTGCTGTCTAACTTCCCTCTCCATTGTCTTTCATCCACTACTGAAGGATATGGGGAATCTAAATCACTTTCCCCTGAAAGAAAGAAGTCCTGTGTCTGGCCGGTGATGGGGGCACAGGACTGTCTCAGGCTGCAGCAGCAAGCTGGGCCTACCAGCCAAGGAGGGGCAGGGGCAGACTCAGTGCAGGAAGTTCATTTATTTCAGCTATGGCAGAGGGTGCCCCTCCTTATATCCAGTGCTTTCTTCTGTATTCCTAGACCACTGGAGCAACATCAGGCTTGCTTGTCTGTGTCTGTCCTCCCCAGGTCATTTTCCTTCTGTTTTCCCTGCTCCCTTTCCAGGCCACACCACTGCTGGCAACAAGGCGCTGCTTAACACTGGGGCACAAGTGTGTGGGACAGGCAGGGTCCTGGGTGTGTGGGTCCGAGTAGAAGTCATCCCCTCTACTGAGACCTGAGACCAGCAGCTCTGCCATGCACAGGTGAGGGGTCAGTGTTGTGGGCTCTGTGCTGTTAGGCACTCCTGTTCCCACCACACTGTCCACATCTGCCCCAGCTGCTGATGAAATTCCCTGGTTCGGCTGTGGCAAGGGTGGCTCCTTAAAGTCACCCTGAGATTTCACTCCATGCTGTCCCAGCCTTTCACAGCAGCATACCCTGCTTTGAGCATTACTGAATGGTTAGGACTGGAAGGGACCTCTGGAGGCCATCTGGTCCAACACCACTGCTCAAGCAGGGGCACCTAGAGCACATTGCCTAGGACCATATCCAGATGACTTTTGAAGATCTCCAAGGAGGGAGACTCTACTACCTCTCTGGGCAACCTGTTCCAGTGCTCCATCACCTGCACAGTGGCAAAGTGTTTCCTGATGTTTAGATGGAACCTCCTGCGTTCCAGTTTGTGCTCATTGACTCTTGTCCTGGCACTGAGCACTACTGAAAAGAGCCTGGCTCCACCTCCTTTGCACCCTTCCATCAGGTATTTATAGACATTGTTAAGATCCCCCTGAGCCTCCTCTTCTCCAGGCTGAACAGTCACAGGTCTCTTGGCCTCTCCCCATAGGAGGGGTGCTCAGTCCCTTGATCATCTTGGTAGCCCTCTGTTGGACTCTTTCTAGTATTCACATGTTTCTCTTTTACTGGGGGCTCCCGAACCGGACACAGTGCTCCAGGTGTGGCCTCACCAGTGCTGAGTAGAGGGGAAGGATCACCTCTCTTGATCTGCTGGTGGTACTTTGCCTAATGCAGCCAAGAAAGCCATTAGCCTTCTTCTCAGAAAGGGCACATTGCTGACTCATGTTCAACTTGGTGTTCACCTGGACTCCTTTTCAGAGACTGGTCCTTTCAGAGACCAGTTGTCAGAATGCCTCTGGGTCAGAACACAGTCACTGCCTGAATTGTAATGGGGGAGTCACAAAGATGACCCACTGGCAAGGAACAGGGCCTTTCCTGCCCTGTGGAGATGCAGATCCAACCAAACTGGAGTCTGGAATGCTCTATCCTGTCTGGCAGCACAGGCAGTCTAACAATGACCCTGTGCATAACGCAGTGCTGCAGCTGGATATCCAGACCACATATTTTGCTGTTCCTTGTACAGTTTTCAGCAGGGAATATGCTGGGGGAAAATTTAAGTGTTCTACTGCATGTTTGTTGAGCCCAGACACAAAAGCAGAGAAAAACATGTCTATCTGCTTTGCTTTGATATTGATTCCTATCACAACATGCCCCAAAAATGACAACTGTGTTGCCCTGCATATTAGAAATGATAGTCTTGGTGTTAGGATGCTGGCAGCATAGCGTCTCAAATACTTGCCCTAGTGAGGCAGACTGTTAGAATTTCCTATTATAACCAGCTTTGCTGGTTAATCTTTAATCTATAAATAATCTTTCTAGACATGAGAATCTCTCACATGTGAACAGCAGTCAGCCACTCAAAAACACAGCATATTTCATGTATGGTCTGTAACAGAATGACTGAAACATTTTTACCATGGACCTAGCAAGCAGTAAATAAAGCATAACATCTTTTATGCCATAGAAATTTACCACTGGTGGTAGAAGGCACAAAATAAAGTGTGATACCTGTGCAAAGTTCATGCACGTAATGCAATAGCTGGGGTGAATGTGGTAGCTGTGTTACTTCCATTTCTGCCTTGCCTTGAAGCAAGAGAAGAATCAGGCTTTAGATTCCCCAGAGCAGTGTCCTGCATTCAGCAGTCCCTGCAACTTGATGGGCCACTGTGATATTACTGACATTTTGGGGGCTGCAAATTAGAATCCAAAATTCTTCTGTTGAGCTCATGAAGACTGTAGGCTTTATAAATGATCTTCATATTTTCTTCCCCTTTTGTACTTGGAGAAAATGTGGAATAAAGGGAGATTGTCCAAGGTCACTCCACAGGCCTCTTTCAGGACCAGAAATAGAGCTGAAGTCCTCTTGGTCCAGTGCTCACTCCTGCCACAGTCTCTGCCATATCCTGCAGGAATGATAAAAGGCAGTGAAGACTCTTCTGCCATATGCTAGTAACAAAAGCCAGAGGGCCCTTAATAGACAAGAGGACAGAATATGCTTTCAAACACTCCACCAGTCCCATGCAAAACTCCTCCCTGTTGCCAAAATTCATCTGGGTCTCTTCTGGATGAAAAGAAGGCAGCACTGAACACAAAGCAGCAGCAAATATTACTGGAGAGGTTGATCTTGCAGAGAGTGAAAAACACCCTGGAATCCAGTTGCACTTGTATAGGGGAGTGATTTTAATTTCCCAAAGCATGTCTCCATTGACAACATCAGGGACTCCTGCTGTGGCAGCGTTGCAAGTCCTAAAATCAGGGCAAGGCCCCCAGTCATTTCAAAAATGACATGTTTTCTTATAAAGACAGACTGTTTTATTTTTTCCAATCTTTTCTGTGTATTCAGGTTGTGCATTCAGGTTATGCAATGCATTCAGCAGTGTCTGGAATTTGATGCAACCATCACATCTCCAAAAAAGACAAATTATACTTTTCAGTGGAGACCTCACATTTTCAGCTCTATCACAACTTTTTTTTTATTTTATTTTTTTTAGGGGAAAAATGTAGCTGCATGAATTAAAATATTTTGAAAGTACTAAGAAAGTCTAAAGACCTAGCTTCTCCCCTCCCAAAAATCAGGACCTCCAGCTCATATCACTTCACTAATCATAGCAGTGCCTTGAAATTTTACATTGGAGAGTCTGAAAATGATGAGTTGCACTGGGAACCTCCTCCTACCCTCCTGAGAGTCTTCAGAGGGTATCCCTTCCAGCTGTCTGCCACAACTCCCTTCACATCCTCCCTCATCATCCTCTTCATCTCATAGTTTCTTACCAGCTCAGGAGAGAGAGTGTTCTCCATTTCTCCATCTCATTGGTGATACAGAAGTCAGGGAGAGCACCAGGAGTATGCTCTTGAATCAGATGTCCTCCCAGTCCCTAAGCTTATCTACTCCCCATCAGTGCTTAGCCTCTTCCCATCCTGAGTGACAAGAAAGGGACAGAGAGATCAGCTGCAAAGGGCCTGCTTTTTCTGTGGGAAAGGTTGCAGGGAAAGGGGAAGGTCATTCACATGCCAGAATGTGAGAGGAAACAGAGGAGGGAGTATGGAAATTTATAGACCTGCTGGTGGTTCCCTGCCCTTTTCCCATGGCCCAGACATTAGTTGGCAGCCCAGCTGGCACTGTGCTCAGAGTATTTAAGGAGTGCAGGTCAACAGCCAGATGTGCTGTGGACCTGTGCAGTGGGCTGGGAAAAGACCAGGAAGAGGAATAGAGGGATATTTTTGCTTCAGTTTTTCAACTATTACATTCTCAAGCAGAATGTGAATGATCTGACTCTTGCCCCTTGGGTGGTGGAGAAACAGAAGCACAAGGGATTCAGCACCTTGCAAAGAGTCATGTTGAGCGTGACCAAAGAGCCTCTAACAGCTGCTCCAACCACTGGACAAAGCTGATGAATCAGTGTGCATTTCAAGTTGCAATTTATACACTTCCATGGCCTCATCACTCTGACCAAGTGTAAAGCTAGTCTGAAGCATACACACCGTGCAGGGTTACAACAGCCCAGCCCATTGGTAGGTCTGGTCTTACTCAGATGTTTTGTCTGCACATTGATAAACTCCTACATCAAACTGCTGCACCATCTGAGAGCTGATCTATATTTCTTTCTTTCTTTCTTTTTCTCTTTCTTTCTTTTTCTCTTTCTTTCTTTTTCTTTCTTTCTTTCTCTCTCTCTCTTTCTTTCTCCTTCTCTCTTTCTTTTCTTTCTTTTTCTTCCCTCCTTCCTTCCCTCCTTCCTTCCTTCCTTCTTTCCTTTTTTTCTTTTTCAAACAATAAAAGCAACTGATTATGCTATAGCATATTATTAGCCCCTTTAGATTCATTGTCTTTCTTCACATTTCTGCTCAGTTGCTCTGAGAGAACAGAGAGGGTCCTAGTACATGGAGAATGGACCAAAACTAGCTCCAACAGGTATGATTCATTGATGCTGCCCGTTGTTGATTCCCTGTGTTGCAGGGACTGGAGGCATTGGATTAATATTGGGAAAAATTAGAGCATCAAAGGGAAAGTTCTTTCCAGAGCAACACTTGCCTGTGTGTGTATGCAATGTCAGACCAGAAAGGTTTTCACCATTTTTCTTCCCTTTTCATGCATTGCCCCTTTTTCAACCCAGAAGAGAGGAAGGTGAAACAGCTACTTCTACAAGAGATAGGAATAAAGCAGATCCTCAGCTGTTGATCTGGTTGGTGGCACTCCCTGTAGCTATGAACAACATAGGGCTTAATAGATGCTCTCCCAGCTAGGAAAGGAATCAAAATAATATCACTTGTGATGGAAGGAAGCAGAGAGACTCCAAAGAACATTAGAGGCTAGTTTTATTTTCCTACGCAGTGAAAAAATCCTGTTTCACTATGAATAAATGCTTGTACGCCTAAAGTTTCTGGAATCCTGCCTTCTTATCACAGGTACATCACACACACGCTGTCATCCTCCTTTCCCCCCCATTAGAAGGTGTGAATGTGTCTGGCTGGATGTCAGCATACACACAGCAGGTAGTGTATTTGCATACCTGCACAGGTATGAGCATGCAGAGTGCATGTTCAGCTGAAGGAACAGATATATGTGGGGAAAGCATACACCAGACGTTCTTCTCCTCCAACAATTGCATCCCAGAGACCTGCCTGTCACAGACAGTCCAATACTTTAAAATCATCACAGGGGCTGCAGAAAAAAGTTTGGGATTTAAAGAATATTTCTTGGGATAATCCTGTCATGAATCAGGACAATCAGGTGGGCCAAACATTTGCAATCTGCTTTCCTGGGCTAGCAAATGTCCTAGTCCTTAGCACTATACTTAGCTGGGATTTCTCTTTCTTTGTGATGGAGACAGCAGCCGCATAGTGTGGTCCAGCGGCGCCTCATGGAAGGCAATCTGAACAAGCTGCGGGGCGAGACCAGGGTTCGGTCTGCATGGGTTCAATCTCCACTGGCAAAAGACCGGGATGAAAAGATGGAAAAGGGAGAGGACAGGACAAAAGAGACCTCAGCCCTGCTAATACAGTGCCAGGTAAGGCAACAACACGGTGCTGCTGATTTCATAGTGATGGCAAATGCTCACTGAGTTCCCACTCCCAAGGGCCATTCCAGGTTACTAATAGCAAAGCCAGCTGAAGCTGATTTCCCACATGGTCTCTCCTAGAGTTCAGATCTTGTTCTTCCAGCAGACACAGGAAAGCATTTCTACCACATGCATTCTAATTGTCCATATTTGAAGATAAGAGAAAATAACTTCTTCACATCTCCTTGTTTGGTGGTCAGCTTTCCTGTGATATGAAGTGTTGTATAACTGCATACAGAAACAAGGAATGTCTCCTTATCACTCTAAGACAGGTGCCCTTAAATGATTTACACGGACTGGATCCAGTCTGGTCAGATCCTCACAGGTGTCAAAGGAGCTTCTAAGAAAGTGACTAACAGTATTCTAAATTAGCACTGTTGGATTTGTCAATGGAAGCAGTGTTTTTGTCTCCCTTTTCTTCTTATATCCACCAATACAGCAGAACACACACTTCCATGGCCCCTACAGATAAAAAAGCGTGTCCAAAAGCTGTGTCTCATAAAAGTGGGTTTTAATGCTGCATGGCGTGCAGATATGAGACTCGCCAAAGATATACAGAACACTGACCTGCTATAAAAATCCATTTTACAGCTCTGTCTTTTTCAGTACTCCGTCCGAAAAAAATTATCACATGGTAGACTTTCAGCAAAAGCATATACACCTTTAAAAGTTCAGCTGGCGCAATTAATTATCTTATGAACACATCCTGATGCTTTCTGACATGTTCAGATTTCAGGTCTCAGGTCTCATGGTCTCAGAACCATGCAAAATCATTGCCTAGTTTGTTTTCCAACCTTTACTGTTGCAGAAAATCATTGCTTACCCTGGGTTTTAGACCCTGGGGTAGCTAGGTTAACATACTTGGAGTAGGATGAATGGCACTCAGTGCAACTTCTCCAAGTAGCTAGTGTCTTTTTTGAACAAATGAAAGTGTTTTTTTTAATTTAGTCAACACTCTATACTGCTCATTAAGAGGAACATCAGTGATAAATGGTGTTTTTGTCAGGCATGTATCTCAAACAAGGACAGCCAGGCATAGGCATGGGTATCACATACCAATGGCAATATGGTCAGAATCCACTAATCGTTCCTCTTTTGTGATTCTAATGGACTGTACCTGTGCTGACATACACATAACATGTTTCTTTATGGAGGTAGGTTAATACATATCAGTTAAGGAAATAGGTCTAATACTTCACTTAACTCTCCCTGAACTCACTACCATTTGCACAAGTACCGTCTCTTTTTCTGCCCTTCTCTTTTTCTGCCCTGGACTGTTCTCACAGAGGCCCCCCCCCCCACACAGCACCCCCCTGCTACTAAACCCTTGCCAAGTAAACCCAATACTGAGTGTTTTCACTCCAACAAGTTGTAGTTTCCCTGTGCCTAAGGCCTTTTGCACTTCCAAAGATCACAGATCACAGTCTGTAATAGTTGTATTGCAGAGTCGCTCACCTTCTATTTACTTAGGTAAGTTACTCACACGGTACTTTAGCAGAATACCCAGTTTATGGCAGTTTTTGTAAAGCAGTTTGGAAAGCTTGTCACATGAGTGCCATCTGCACAGTAAAAACAAGCTGTTATTTTTATGGTGGAGCTTGTGTCTTGTTGACTTGGAAATAAATGCTGAAAGATTCCACTGCTTCCCTAGGCTGCTTTTCCTCCATGTGAAGCAACCTGGGGATTAATCAATCTTAGTTGCTAAAAGCAGATTCTTGACCTCAGAGCTGACATTATTTCAGAAAACAAAGCTGTTTATAAATGATGATCCTTACTGATTCTTCTCCCTCTTTCTTTCTTGGAAATCTACATAGTTGACATTTAAATAAAGACTAATGGAAACTGGTAGTAACAGACTAAAAGCTCTGGGGCAGAGATGAGAGTGAGTGAGCAATGTGATGAAAAGTCCTCTTAGTCCAAGCAAGCTTACAGCGCTCATGACTTCATTGTGTACTCCTTACCTAGTCTGCACCACATTTCTGGTACACTGGGCCAAGAATTCTCCTCAGTCTCTGGGTGAGTTCTCTGAGTAAATGATTAGTGGTGTAATAGGAAGGTGGATAGCTTTTGTGAGGCTGCTGGAGCTGATATCTGCAGGGCTGCTCGCCACCAAATGGGAGGGTCTGAATTGTTCTTTTCTACAGAGTAATCACTGTCCTGTTATATCCTAGCAAGTTTTTATCTTGCAGCTTTCCCAGCCTGCTTTGGAACAAAACACAGGAGCCTGCCTAGAGATACAGTTCAGGTTTATTATCACAACAATGATAACAGCTCATTCATCTCAGTTCTGCCTGCTCCCAGATTCCTTAGAAATTGCTGCTCATACTCTGGGTTTTCTGTTTTGGAAGAGCTGATAAAATGCCTTTTCTGTAGCTGAGCCATGTAGAGTTGGTCTCTGTGAGCAACAGGAATGGTCAACTCCTCAGTGGAATCCATGTCTGTTAATGAGAAAGCACTGATTCAGCTGGACACTGTTGGCAGGCTGTAGTCTGGACAGATGCAGTAGCATGCCTGACCTCACGCTCATGACTAATATGCCCATTCAGATAATGAGGAGGCACAGGACAGAGCAAGGAGACAGAAGTATCTTAGCATCTGTAGTTTATGCTTTATTCTGTGTCTCTTCTTAATCCAGCCACAATCCTTCCAGGCTGGGCTGGTGTGTCCGTGAGGGTCAGGCAGCACAGACATTATAGAGCTCTAAAAGTAGACAGAAGAGGATACATTTTGTCCTCTGGGTCCAGTCCATTTCCAGACTGATCTCTCTCTAAACGCCTGAGGTTTGTAATATTACTTTCGCCACAAACAGGTGCTGTCATGAGGTGAGGTGGGATATTTCCAGTTGGCCTTGGGGATCTCTATGGGAAGGCACAACTCTTAGTCCAGCTTGTTTAAACTCAACCTGCCAGACAGCCTGGAGCCGTGATGGGTATTTTTATTTTATTTTTTTCTTAAGCAAGCAGAAGTATTGGCAAAGTCAGTAGTTTCTAAATAGAGTTCTTTGGAGCTGGTCCCCTTCTGTGAGGCTCTAGCATGCTCCCCCACTTACATAAAGCATATTTGTGCCAAGAGGCAGGAAGCATGTTCATAACAAAGGGCAATAGAATGTGGTGTGTTCTGGGAACAGGCATCAGCTCGTCTGTGTCTCCTACTAGCTATATCATGTGTGATATGTATTACCATGGGACAGCAGTTCAAGCTGCTCAGGAGTGCAATAGGACTGCTCATTTGTGAAGGAGCTGGAAAGAATATTCCTGTGTGAATGTGCAAAGAACTGCAGGGAGAGCTTCTGGGGGTTGGGTTTTCTGTGCTCTGATTCTGTTTCATGAATCTTCCAGCTGGTATGAGGTCATTTGAGTTCTTCCAAAGTATGACTTTGTAGATCTCTGGCAATTTCCATATCATGTGCCAAAGAACACCCTTGAATTGAATGTTTCTGACAGTATGGCTGAGATGGCTCAGACTGTGGGAAGGGTGTATAATGGAGAAGGCACAGTGCTGGCAGCCAGAAGTTTTTGAGATCTGTTATGGTTTCGCTTTGCTAAGTATTTAGCATTACTTGCCTTACTTGTGTGTTGTAAGGAGTCCTAAATGTTTGCAGCCAAATGGATTTGTTAACCAACTGGAAATACTACCTTATGAATAAGACATGCTTTTTACATTAAAAAAAGAGAAAGTATAATAACAGAACTAGGAGCTGTTGAAAATATGTGTCTGTGTAGATACAGCCGAGTACTGCCCTCCTTGTTCCTGGATGAGACCACACATGGCAAATGCTCATCCTCCTAAAACCACCAGCATTTTTTAAATACACATTGTAAGTACATATATGAGTCTGACATGATTCTTGGTGAACTCTATAAAACAAAAGAGCTTGAGATCTCTAGCTCCAGTGGTCTTGCAGTTACCAGAGTGATGAATTTCTCAGCTAAATGACCCTTCTAAGAATGAGGTGTATCTGAATGTTCAGGATGATGAAATTCTCTATGCTGTTGTACTACAGATGTGTCTAGGTATTTAGATACAGAAAGAGCTCCAAGGCAAAACAGTTTTGAAGTTTCCAGCATGTAAACTTTGAGGTTTCCTTGAGTGCAACTAGCACTCAAGCTACTAATGGCATTGTGTGTTTGCAGCATTCCAGTATCTCTCACAGGAGGTGATTTCTCCTGTCTCTTTGTAATGACTCACAAACAGAACACTGTTGAGAATAAAACCTCGGAAATACTGGATGTAGCTCTTGCTGATGATTAACCCATGTAATAATCATAAAGATATTAAGTTAAGAAATCAGGAAATTTAGATGGTTTCCTTGACCCTATTGATGATGTGCTGTGAATCTCTGATAGTCATACTGATCCACTTAAAGTATTTAAGTTGTTTTCAGGAGTGAGCGTAAGGGTGGGGGAACTGTGGCAAGCGTGTTGCTGCTTCTGAGTGGCTCATGGCACTGAGTGCCACAGTGGCTGGAAGAGAAGGAATCACAGGCAAAACATTAACAACAGCAGTAGGATAATAAGCCTCCCAAGAGGGAGATGCTATTTCATTTTTTTAGTATTGGTAAAAGAAGACAGAGCCTTGAAGAACTAAGCCATTAAGAACATGTATGGTTAGGCACTATAAGTAGGTGAAGACATATTTTGCAGGTGTCAATTACTCCATCTTTTCCAGTTCCTTTACCAAGTCCTTTTCCTCCTTTTTTCTTTTTTTCCCCCTCTGAATATAACCCTTATTAATGTATTTGCCAACACACTATTTTTTCAGACCTCTACCATATATGAAAGCTGCTGTTAATTCAGCATCTCTGGCCTGTCATTTAGGACCTCCTTGCAGAGGGGACAGAAATTAGATAGTAACCACATTTCCTGTTCTCTTTCAACTGCAATTGGGAAGTGGACAAGGCACTGGGGATTGTTCCAGCAAGATCATACAGTCACAACGTTGCCACATGGCATTCAGTCTCTCCTGATCGTAGATCACATTTAGCTGTGAATATTAAAGCTGTAGTGCTGCTGTGGTTTAACCTGGCAGGCAGCTAAGCACCACACAGCTGTTCATTCACTCCTCACCTCCAAGTGGGATGGGGGAAAGAATCAAGAAAAAAAAAAGGTAAAACTCATAGGTTGAGATAAAGACAGTTTAATAGGACAGAAAACTAAGGGAAAACATTAATAATATATATATATATATATTTTAAATGGTGCACAATGCAATTGCTCACCACCCACCTACCAATGCCCATCCCATCCCTGAGCAGTGGCCCCTATCCCTGGCCAACCCTCCCAATTTTTATTGTTCAGCATGATGTCATATGGTATGGGATATCCCTTCAGCCAGTTTGGGGCAGCTCTCCTGTCCTGTCCCAGTTTCTTGTGTACCCACAGCCTTCTTGCTGGCAGGGCAGTAAGAGAAACTAAAGTCCTTCACTTAGTGTAAGCACCTAAATCCAAAACAAAACACATACCAGCTACTATGAAGAAAATTAACTCTATCTCAGCCAAACCAGGACAAGTGCTTGTGTCATGTTTTCTTAAAGAGCTGTCTAGGAACTTAAGTCTCATACAAAATAGACAAAAAAAAAAATCTTGATTAGATTGTTTCTTGAATTCAGGAATCATGGGTGGGCCAATTATCCTGTGAACTGCCTTAAATTCAGGGATATTTGTCTGGATGCTTCTGATTCTCCTGTGGACTTCTTCTGGAAGATGGAGTCCCAAAATACTCAACTGAGAGCAGACATTTAGCCCTAGAACATTGTGCCCTGTGACACCAGAAGAAATGGAGAGAGGAAACCTGCAAAGGATGTACCACATGGTTGTGTTTCTTTAGAAGCTTTCATCATATCAATTATTGCTCTGCTAATAAAATCCATGCATGTTTTCTGAACAAAATAATAATTATGTATCTTTTGACTGGAATACCACTAAGTTAAAGTTGCTAATAACAGTTAAGAGTCTGGGCAGATGTTTGCAGAGCAACACGGAGACTGTCATTGCCTTGGATGTGTCTCCTGCATTCTGACTACTGCCTAAACACCACAGCTTTGGCTGTGCTGCTAAGGAGAGTCTAAGGGATTTTCACACTGTTGAAAGAGTGTGTATGTCTACTTTGAGCCTGTAGTAATTATCCGGTTTTATGTTTTTTTCTAGTGCCAAGGTCAGGTATTGAAAGCCATTGTAAATACTGGATGTCTGCCAAATCTCATCTCCAAGAGATGTTTATACCAGTTGGGGTAAGTCTTTGCACACTAGAAAAGGAGGGATGGCTAAAAAACAAACACAAAAACAAACAAACAAAAAAATCACACAAACCTATGACAAGGACTTAGGGTACTCTTGATGCCCAATCCTATAATGATAATTACTAGCAGCTTTGCATGTTGTGGTGGTTTTACCCATGTGGGCAGCTGAACTTCACCACTACCGTTCTCACTCCCTCTCAGAAGAAGAGGGGGAGAAAATACAATGGAAAGGGCTCAAGGGTTCAGATAAGGACAGGGAGGTCACTCAACAATTGTTGTCATGTGCAAAAAAACCTCAGCATAGGGAGATTAATGTAATCTATTACCTATTGCTAACAGGATAAAGCAGTGAGAAATTAAAAGCAAACTAAAAACACCTTTCCCACATCCACCCTCTTCTATGTCCCCGTCCCTTCCCCAAGAGCAGTGCAGAGGAACGGGGAATGGGGGCTGCAGTCAATCCCTAACGCTTCGTCTCCGCCGCTCCTTCTCAGTCACTCTCTGCCCCTGCTCCACGTGGGGTCCCTCCCACGGGATGCCGTCCTTCCTGAACTGAGCCTGCAAGGGCTGCCCACAGGCAGCAGCTCTTCAAGAACTGCTCCCACATGGCTCCGCACCAGGGGGTCCATCCCCCAGGAGCAAACTGCTCCAGCACAGGTCCCCCACGGGCGGCAGCTCCCCCCAGACCCCTGCTCCTGCGTGGACGCCTCTCCACGGGCTGCAGCTCCGGCCCGGGGCCTGCTCCTGCGGGGGCTCTCCATGGGCCGCAGCCTCCTCCAGGCCACATCCACCTGCTCCACCGGGGGCTCCTCCACGGGCTGCAGCATGGAGATCTGCTCCATGTGGGACCCATGGGCTGCAGGGGGACAGCCTGCTCCACCAGGGGCCTCTCCACAGGCCGCAGGGGAACTGCTGCTGCCTGCCTGGAGCACCTCCTGACCTCCTTCTGAACTGACCTTGGGGGCTGCAGGGCTGGTTCTCACTCCTCTCTCCCAGCTGCTGGTGTATAGCAGTCTTTTTTCCCTTTCTTAAATCTGCTCTCACAGAGGTGCAACCAGTGTGTCTCACTGGCTCACCCTGGCCAGCAGCAGGTCCCTTTGGAGCCAGCTGAAACTGGCTCTTATCTAACATGGGGCAGCTTCTGGACTCTTCTCACAGAGGCCCCCCCTGCAACTCCCCCACTACCAAACTCTTGCCAAGTAAACCCAATACATGTGTACATAGTTGTTTAGGAGAAAATGCAGAAGATAGACTATAGGGCAAGGCATCAGGAGCACTCACAAAGTTGTGTGTAGACCCCAGACTAGAAGGAGGAGCTGTGTCATTCTGTCTGTGTGCACTGCATGGTAAAGCTGACCAGCTAATATCAGTCTTGGGTTCCTTGGATGAGTCTTGGGTTCTTGGGTGAGGAACCCAAGTGGGTAGTGCATTATGACCTTTTTTTTTAGAATCTGCGTACAGACATGCTGTATGAAAGATTCCTCCTCTCATGGGCTTGTTCCCAGTGAGACCAAGCACTGCTATCAGTGAGAAGTCCTGTTTCTCCTTTTTCTCCAGTTGCAGCAATAACTCCTCTTGTGTCCCACAGGCTGGAAGAAGTGTCTGTCAAGGACTGTGGAGACCTTTCTCTTCCCATCCACAATGTTGTCGGCCGAGTAGAACATATGGAATTGCAATTTGGCCAGGAGAAAGTGCTGTGTTCAGCACTGGTTGTAGGTGAGAGTGCCAGCCCCTGCTCTCTCTCCCCCAGTTTTCCTGTGTCCTTGTTGCTCTGCCAAGGGTATTTAAATGAATCTCTAGGAAAAGGGTAAGGTGGTAGAAGGTTGGTGACATGGTAACCTCCATTGCTGACTAAGCTCATTATGTTTGTGAGTCCCTTCCAGCTCAGGATATTCTTTTATCTGATTCTGTTTGCTGTGTATATCCTCATTGTAACCAAAGAGTACAGGGAAGAGTCTGATGTTGAAAGTGGGAAGAAATTTGGTGCTCTTTGGTATTAACCCAGGCTGTGGAAAATTATCCATTTATTTTAGCTCTCTAAAATGGACCTTTCATAAATTATCCAGACTGCTTGATTAGTTCTCTGGTGCCCTTTGTTCTCTGTCTGAATGGGCACTTGTGCCCTTGGCTGGATGAAATTATCAGAGAAACTGGCAGAGGATACAGCTTGTACCTCAGAGTGTTTGTCTATGTACTCATCTGTCTCTGAGGCAGGTGCTCTGCAGAGAGCATCCTGGAAGAACCAGAGTAGCCCCAGTGTGCTGAGTCTCCCATGCTGTCCTGACGCAGGACCCTTTGAAGGCAGGAGCTGTAGGAGAAAAGGTCCCATCAGTAGCCACTGTAACACATCCAGAAAACAGCAGAAAGCCTTCACCCCCCCCCCCCATTCTTTTTTCCATTGGTCTCCTCAGCTTTTTCCTGTCGCCTTTGTCTGTCTCCTCATCTTCAATGAGTACTATTCATCTTTCCTTGCTCCCTATCTCCTTTCATGTCCATTCTTTCCACTTGTTGCTTGGTCATCTATTCATTCCTAGTCATTCCTCCATTTCCACACCCCAGCTCAGTCTTCTTCCCTGATTTCACCCCTTCTTGTTCTAGCCCTTCATGGAGACTTTGTATTAGTCCAGCACAGGTGAATTTAACCCCATAGTAACTACCCACTTTGCTTGGATGTGGAAATGTCTGCGTGCAAAAAGCAAAATTGCTGTATCTGTGCCTTACATCTCCCTGCACACAAATGTGTTCTAGATTATGTGGTTATAAATAAACTATATTTATATACATATATAGCGTGACTGCATATACAGAGTGACTACATCAGTTGACAAGGGAAGACTGACCGATGTCATTTACCTGGACTTTTGTAAGGTTTTTGACACGGTCCCACATGACATTCTCATATCCAAATTGGAGAGATATGACTTGATGGGTGGACAACTCAGTGGGTAAGCAATTGGTTTGAAGGCCACACCCAGAGTTGTGGTCAATGGCTCTATGTCCAGGTTGAGGCCAGTGACTAGTGGTGTCCCTCAGGAATCTGTCCTGGGACCAGTACTGCTCAATATCTTTATCAATGACATAGACAAGGGGGTCAAGTGCACCTTCAGCAAGTTCAGAGATGACACCAAGCTGAGCAGTGTGGTTGATACCAAAGAAGGAAGAGATGTCATCCGAATAGACTTGGACAAGCTTGAGAAGTGGGCCCATGTGAACCTAATGAGGTTCAACAAGTCCAAGTGCAAGGTGCTGCACCTGGGTCAGCACAATCCCAGGCAGGAATACAGACTGGGAGAAGAACATATTGAGAGCAGCCCTACAGAGAAGGACTTGGAGGTTCTGGTAGACGGAAGGCTCAACATGAGCCAGCAGTGTGCGCTTGCAGCCCAGAAGGCCAACTGCATCCTGGGCTGCATCAACAGAGGAGTGGCCAGCAGGTCGAGGGAGGGGATTTTCCCCCTCTGCTCTGCCTTTGTGAGGCCCCACCTGGAGTACTGCATCCAGTTTTGGGGCCCCCAGCACAAGAAGGATGTGGACCTGTTGGAAAGGGTCCAGAGGAAGGACAAGAAGATGATCAGAGGCCTGGAGCACCTCTCCTATGAAGAAAGGCTGAGAGAGCTGGGGATGTTCAGCCTGGAGAAGAGAAGGCTCCCTGGGAGACCTCACTGCAGCTTTACAATACTTAAAGGAGTTTTATAAAAAAGATGGAGAACAACTTTTTGCTCAGATAGACAATGATGGGACAAGGGGAAGTGGTTTTAAACTAAAAGAGGGGAGATTTAGATTAGAGGTTAGGAGGAAATTCTTCACTCAGAGGGTGGTGAGCCACTGGAACAGGTTGCCCAGAGAAGCTGTGGACGCCTCATCCCTGGAGGTGTTCAAGACCAGATTGGATGAAGCCCTGGGAAACCTGATCTAGTGGGTGGCATCCCTGCCTATGGCAGGGGGGTTGGAACTACATGATGATTAAGGTCCTTTCCAACCCAAGCCACTCTATGATTCTATGATTCTGTGATATACATATATATATATATATTAGGCCAGTGGTTACAGGGCTTAAACACTTAAACCAGGTTACAGGGCATCTAAAACCCATGGGGGCGTTAATAATGTTACTGGAGGCTGCAAAATCTCGCATACTCTAGGACTTGGGGATTATTCCTTCCTTGCCACTGGATGGATACAATTGAACACCCAGAAGTTTTCTCCATCCTAGTCCAATGCATGTTCTCATTTATAGGTTTGGACAGTAACAATGCTGATAATATATTCCAGAGAGGCACAAAGAGGACACAGACAAGGCCAGCCACACACTACCATAGATAGAGTGTTGTCTTTAACAACACTCACATAAATGTAAACAGCCTCACATAAATATCAGTATAGATAGCCCGGTCCTGGTCCTCCTCTCTGGCTGATCAGGATGGAAGGTCACTAATAGAAACTCATACACCCTCAAGTCTCTAGATTCACAAGCAGATTTATATTCCCAGACTTTTCGAATATGAGCACAGATTCTGTTTTGTATCTGTGTCTGGGCCCTAGGCCCCTTACCCAGTCACTAACTCAGACCTTGAGTCTTTCCAGATGCCACAAAGACCTCTTCCTACTCACTGACAAGACCAGCTTTAAGTGTGCTATCAAATTACAAAAATAAACATACATGCATACAAGATTAAATTAACTGGGGAAATACAAACACACCCAAGTCTTTCTAGCTAATGGCTTCTAGACCTTTCATACATATGCCTTGTCCTCTCCAGTTGCTGGCTTATAAAATTCTGGGCGCTGTGACCCTGGTTACAGCTGGTACCCTGAACTCTCCTGCATGATAGTCTCTCCAATTGCTTACACCTAGCTCTACAGGCCCTGTGACCCATAGTCCCTTCTCCAGTTGCTGGAATTCAGACCTTCCAGCACACATCGCAGTTCTCCCAGTTGCTTGCATCCAGGCCTATGCTCCCTTCCATAGTTACCAGGCTATAAGCCTTCCTATTTTCCTCAAGGTTCCCTTGTTTTCCCCAGCTTAGGACTACACCCAGACCTCTCTTACACACTGGTGTCTCTAGTTGCTGGACCCATTGGCCCTGTGAGCTGCATCCCTTTCTTGCAGTTGCTGACACAGACCTATTAGCCGTATGGTCTGGGGTCCCTTCACTTACTGGCACATAAACCTCTCTTGCATGCCAGTCCCTCAGTTGCTGACACCTAGACCTACTGGCCCTTCGACTTGCGGCCTCTTCTCCACTTGCTGGTACTTAGACTTGCAGCACTCACACACAGGATAGTTATACCAAAAAAAAGGGGTATTTAATAAGAAGATAGGATAGATTGCAGTTACCAGGGGCAGGGCTCAGTCAGGTGAACTGACCGATGGCCTGCTTACATATGACTCGCCCCCATATCACTGCATCCCTCTCTCCATTTTCCCACTCTTGTTCCTCCCTGATTCACCCTGATTCCTACCATCTCCTGCCCTTGGCCCTTCCACTAAACATCCCATAGCATGTTTTACATGAACCAGAAAGCCTTTTCTGATATCTCATAATGAGTTTCAAACAATCCCACAAGCCTCCTCAAATATTCTTTAATACTTACATTAATGGTAGTTCCCTCTTATCAGTTAGAAAGTCCATTTCGACCCTTTACAGGGCTATGTCTAAGTTACTCCTCTAATGGCTCATCAGTCAGTGGTAGAAGAGTGTTGATTTTTGGTTTTGTCACTGTTACCACCTTCTTGTTAATGTTTGCGTGTTTAATTCATCACTTTCATTGATATTTGTGATAAACTTTATACTAAAAAGTTCTTAACCGTATAACTTAATGAACCAGATGCTCTCATATTCCACTTCTTGTAGGAGAAGGATACTTTCTTTAGAGGGGCAGTATCCATAGTTTTGAGCCTGATCAGTCTCTTCTCTCTTCTTAGATGATGAAATGCTGGAGTTTTGCATTGGTCTCCAAACTCTGTTGTCTCTCAAGGTAAGGAACAGCTTCTTGCTTTTTGCAGGCCTCCTCTCACTGAGTCCTCCAGATTTGGTTGCTGGAAGCATTGAAAATTCACATGGTCAGGCCTTCCAGAGTGCCACTTGCAGTGCTTGTTGCACAGCTACCAACCACACAAGCTGCAAAATGGGAAGAGGAAACTGAAGAGGAAACTGGGAAAGGCAGGGCACACTGTATCACTTGAGATATATCTGTGTTGCCTTTTGAATACAGATGGCAACAAGCCTTGGTTTTGAGCCAAGTGAAGCTGTACTGCTACATTCAACAGACATTAGATGGGCATAGATGAAGGGAGTCCTCTCCTTTTGTCAGCTCAAGATTAGGGTTCTGCTGAGCTTGGCTTCTGAGCCCCTCGGAACATGGCTACAGGAAGCTTGTGCCTGCCTGTCAAATACCATGTAGCCACATGGTTGGATTCATAAAGCAGGAAAAGCACTGGACTGAAAGGCTGAGTGATGTGAGGACATCATTTCAGACGAGGTCAGATGGGAAGAAGGGAGTGGGGCAGACTGCCCTGTGAAGGGTTTAGAGATGAACTAACTGGAGGGAATAGGAGCAAGGAGGCTGCACAGGGGACAGGGAGGGGAGCTGTGAGGTTGCTACAAATCCAAAGTGGGGATGTTTAATGGTTATACAGGTTTTCCCCTGTCAGACATCATGAGACTGAGGTACTTGCTACCTGAAATGTCCAGCAAGTAACCAGCTTTCCCCTTCTTAGTGTTGCATCGACTTGGAGGAAGGAGCCCTGAGATTTAAAACACTGAATCAAGATTTGCCTTTTCTACATGCTTTTGAAGAGCCTGGTCAGTGACTGACTGCATTCCCCGTGTCTGGGGCTGAGAAGACTTGCTGCCATATGAGAGAGATGAGGGTGAGGCTCACGTGCCCCTAACCTTGCCAAGTTCTGGGTTGATGCATTCACCATGGAGTGAGAAAAAGACAAATGGGTGCTGGAAACTGTTGTTACTGGGAGTGTCTCATCTTGGGAGAGCTCTCCCTCCTTTCATTAGACCCTCTGCTTGTCCCCATGCGCTGAATGGGCTTTTTCTTGTTGTTTTTCTGTCTTGCTCTAGTCCCCTGATTTCTGTTTCTCTCTACCCTTTCAATGACATTTTTTTTACAATACCCTCTGTTCATAAGACGAGAGTCACTGTGAAGAGTCTGCAGTTGTTCTATGGACAGGACAGTGCTTTCTCCAAAAGCCTCCAAAGATTGCTGTGTATGTTTCCCTTAGCTCTCTTCCTCAATGTGAACAGACTTCACTCCTCTTTCTTTGTGGGAAGGGCTCTGTGGCCAGTCCCCTCACCCGCACTCTGGGAATCTGGATTTTGTTACTTCTTTGCTGGCTCAGAGCAGAACAGGATTTTATTGGAAAAAAAATTGCAGCAAGAGCACTTTTAGAGTTCCTAATTCTAAGAAACCTTTGAAAAAAACACTGAACTTAGATGCGTAGAGTATGGTAGACACCAATGGATGCTTGGGCTTTATTACTGCATCATTGGCTACTAGGCTATATTGTGTGAATGGCAAAGCTGATCATCTCTTGATGCTACACATGGTAACCAGGCCGCTCCTCTCTGCAATTCAGCTCCAAGAGCTATATTCCTATCACCTCTGCTGCATCATCAGTCTGCAAGCCTGCCACTCATGTTAAATGTTAAAATGAATTATAACACCTGGTCTTCTGCTCTGTTAGCAACTTTCTTTCAACATCAGATCTAGTGGTTGGACACAAATACATCATCAACCTCAAGTCCTGGCATTTCACAGCCCATCAACTTTGCTACTATTGCAGGAAAGGAGAACTAGACTACTATGCAGAATCAGCTCAGATCAGACAACTGTGAACTCATCTGGGATGAACAGTGGTTATAAGTCACTTTTCTTTTTTTTTCCATTTGCATCCTAGAGCATAGCTGTATGATAAATTCAAAGTCTGTTCTTTACTAGCTATATGAAAGATGCACCACATCAGGGCTTGCTCTGTCTCACGACTATTTAGTGACTATCCAAACTTCACAATGTCCCCTCATCTACCCATAGAATGTCACGATATCCTCATTTTGCCTATCCTGCTGGATTAAACACCACTGGTTTCCTCTCATTTCCTTCCTCTCATTGTTTCTATTGTGCTTCTCAAACACTTATAGAATCACAGAATCTTTACATTTGGAAAAGACCTTCAAGATCATCTGGTTCAACCATCACCCTACTACCAATGTCACCCACTAAACCATGTCCCTAAACACCATGACCAACATTTCCTTAAACTCCCCCAGAGACAGTGACTCCACCACCTCCCTGGACATCCCATTCCAATGCCTGACTGCTCTTTCTGAAAAGAAATGCCTCCTAATTTCCAACCTGAACCTCCCCTGGCGCAATTTGAGGCCATTCCCTCTTGTCCTATCGCTGGTTATCTGTGAGAAGAGGCCGACCCCCAGCTCTCCACACCTTCCTTTCAGGTAGGTGTAGAGAGCAATAAGGTCTCCGCTGAGCCTCCTCTTCTCCAGCCTAAACAACCCCAGTTCCCTCAGCTGCTCCTCACAGGACTTGTGTTCCAGGCCCCTCACCAGCTTTGTAACCTTCGTGTGCTTCTCTGGACTCGCTCAAGCACCTCGATGTCCTTCTTATAGTGAGGGGCCCAAAGCTGAACACGGTACTCGAGGTGCGGCCTCACCAGAGCTGAATACACGCATTTCTGTGTGTGTTTTTTGTTGTTGTTGTTGTTTTTTCCCTGAACCAGCTGTTGGATTCTGTATTTTAACATGCGCTATAAACAGTGGAATTACAGCCTGGCTGATACAACTTGTGGCGTGTTTACCAGTATTAGTTGGCAAATGCTTCTCCTACAAACATTAGGCTAATGACTTCTGTTGTTAGCAACCATACCTTGCAGCTTCAGATCATGCTTTGATATTCTTCTACTTGTGCATCTGATTATTTCTGTCTGTGAACTGCTTTGCATGAATCTGCTGAATGACACCAACAGTTTACAGTATTCTCTCATTTATGTCAGGACCAAGTATATTTGATGATCCCATCTTAAAAAGTACGCCCACATCCACACACATGGTTCTTTTTTAAGAATCTTTGTATGTCAGGGAGCACATTAAGTCTTTTTTAATTGGGTTGGCAAGGCTTAAGCCTGTTTCTGGCTTACACAAACTTCCCTATTCCCAACTCTAGTCATCTCTATTCCTTTTGGGGGCAAAGGGAATGAGGGAAGTCTTTCACAAGAGAACAAAACCCACTAAAGTAGAAATTCAGTATGAACTGCCACCTTAGAGCAGGACTTAAGCATATCCTGTGTGGCCAACACTGGCTTCTTCATAACAAGTCCTACCCCTTCAATACAGACAATGGTATTTTAGGGAGAATCCCTTTGAATTGCCTTGGTGGTCAGCTCCTGCTAGGGCTACTTTTCTGTAGAGTGCATACAACACTTGCAAAACTGTCTGCAGGGAACTGTATCAAAACATGTTTGTGGAACAGAGCAATGAGTATCACATTTCAGGCATGAGATCCATACGGCTGACCCTGTGATGGGGAAATGGACTGTACGACCTTATGAGGCCCTTCCAAGGCTCATGTGCAAGAGGTAACCCAATCCCAAAAACGTGCACCATCCTGAAGCCATAATCACATCACTTGTCTTGCCAGGAGCTTGGGGGCACTTGGTTTTGAAAGGAATGGAAGCTCTAGTCATCCATATTCCCAGAAGCTCGCTCGCTCTTTTACCACTAGCAGGTGAATTATGGAACTGAAGAGCATTGAGCTGCTACATACGTTTGTACGCAAATGCCAGGATATACCTGAAGAGTAATAGAAATAATTGCATTCAGCAAAGAGATCACAGAAATGGGAGCAGTGATGGCCAGCAGCATTATTATCTCTCAGGAAAACCAAACAAACCCCTCCCTTTATTTTCTTGATAGTAAATTGAACCTCACAACCAAAGCTGTGAATAGTTCGTCTACAAACATCCCCATTCTCTGAGACTGCTGGACTCCTCACTTGCTGTGTGCTGTCACTAGGACACACAAACGTGTCTTGCAAATCAAGCCCTGTTACCTGGTGCCAGTCACCTGGCACCAGTTGGTATGACAACCTGCTACTGAGTAGGATGCAGCAAACAACATTTGCTGCTGCGTGGAAAGGAACAACTAATTCCAATGCTGTGAATTTGCAGTGGCTGGCAAGGATGAACCGGCAATGAGTTACAATGAAAATATAACTGCACCACTCCAGAGACAGAGCATACATGGCTCCTTCTCTGAGCAGCTGTACACTTCACAGAAAGTTGACAGCACTGGAAATAGCCTGAAGCATTGACTGTAGCTGCCAGTCTATTGATTGTCACTTTGAGGGTTCAGGGCATGAAAAAGAACAGAGAAGTCATCTTTTGCCCAAGGAACGGTACAGAAGTTCCAATTAACTCTTTTGTAGAGGTTTCATTTTCTTTAGTGCACAAAGGGAACAGGAACAAAACATTTGCAAGTTATGTACTGTACACAAAACAAAACTGTTGGAGAAAACCCTCAAACACTACTGTCTTCCTTCTCAGATACTTTCAAGATTGGATGGTATATAATGTCCATATCTTCTGACTTGTTTTTCCACAGTGAAGCATGCCTGGGCTTGCACAGCACACAGCAGTGTTACCCAGCAGAAGAGGGCTAGGCTGTACAGGTCTGCCCTGTCCATTACATGTTTTGTCCCATTTTCTTTTGAAGATGGTTCCTAGGAAAATGTCATTTTTCTCCATTAACATTTTCCTGTTTCAACTAAAATAAATCAAGTTTGACTTACTTTCTTCCTTGGAAATCATTTGACCTGTAATGCAGTTTGTTTTGCATAAATCAGTTTCAGTCATACAACTATTTGTGTCCCCCTTGCGCTTATGTTGCTAATAAAGGTTTCCATTTGGCACGGATTGCGAGCATTGAGTTGTTCTCTGTTAATGAGTGTAGGCGATCCTGTTTTGCTGTTAGGCCTCAGGAAGGAATTCCAATGCAGCAGCACTGCAACAGCCTGTAAAACCCAGCTAACAGATCTGATGAACCCGGCCCAGCTCTCAAGCAAATGAAGTGCTCCAGGCAATTGCTTGCAGGAACCTCTGGAATCCCAGCATTGGATCAAGGAGAGTACTTTTGTGGAGAATGCCTGTGCTACCAAAGCCAAACCAGATGCTAAGTGGGGCTACGTCAGGCACAAGTTGTGGTAGAACTTCAACTGTATTCATCAAAGCACGCACAGCAAAAAGAATCCATCACTTCTGCAGCAGTACACGTACCAGGTTGTCCAAGCCATGACCAAGAACTCAGGCACTGATACTATTTGTAATCATACTGTCTCTGTCCCCAGTGTGGGAGACGGCAGTCACAGTACTAAGGGTGTGGGGGAAAAAGACAACAAAATACACAGCCCAAAGCAGATGAAGATCAGCAGTCTGTTTTCAGGATAGAACAGCATACGCCAAGACACATGCCTGTTGCTCAGCTCAGGGATAGCTATAATGTCATTTTGTTACATATTACTGGAAACATGCTCTGCAGAGTCCTGCTCCACTGTGGTCCCTCTCATTGTCGGGTCCTAATTCTGAAGTACAAGATTAAAATCAAGTAGCAACAGGGCTAGGAAAGTACTTCAGAATACAGTGAAACCAACCTGTTCACCCCACCTCTAGGGTTCTCTGCTACTCCCCAACTCAGCTGGGCCCCCAGGAGAGGAAAGAAGAGTAGTAGCTGCTACTACTTCACCTGAAATTCTGAAGGAGAAAAGTGAAAATCCTCATTTGTTCAGGTGATCAGGACAGCAGCTCTAGGTTTTGGGTAACAGAAACCTGAAAGTGGCAGGAAAACAATTTACTGTGATCTAGTTAATAGCCAGTACAGGATTCATCTTCATTAGGAAAGCACAATGAAACATGAGAGTCCACAGTGTCACGCTAACCACCAGCAGCTATGTTCTGTAAGGTGATTGCCCAGTGGTCCTTATACTCTCCATGAATGACAAATTCAAGCCTTGCTGCTCCCAACTTCCACTAGCCTGAGCAACACTGTCACCAAAGCGCTATCATGATTTGAGAGTTCCTGCCTTGAGGGTCTAGTCAAACACAAGTACTTAGTATTACAAGGGAACATGCAAATATGTTTCTCAGAGAGGTCATTAAAATGGAGAGAAACTTCCCCTGTAGTTACAGAGTGATCTGTAGTTACAGAAGCTGCCCTCTATAAAGCTTTTATAAATCTGTGAATGGAAATTGCTAGGAAAAACTACAAGCCCTTCTCCCACATAGGGCCTACTCCAGCAATGGACCTTTTGACCAAAATAGCAGGACACCCCTTTCCTCCATACAAAGTTCATTCTTCCTGTTAGGGCTGCTCTTGGATGTTTTGCAGAGCATCGCACACCAGTCTTTCAAAAAACAGCCTGCAAGATCTTTAAATGTCATTTGCTAACAGAAGATCACTGAATTAGTTTTATTTGCCCTCATATCCAACCCTCTCAGGCTGCCATGAGCGTGAAAGACTACTCCATCCTTTATGAACAACCAATAAAAAATTACAAAAATGTGAAAAGATAATAGATGCAACACAACAGGTTGTTCCTATCCTAATAAGCCGAAATAGGCAAGAGGCAAGCCGAGAGGGGAAAAGCAGAACACCAGCAACATGTGGAAAGGCACCCCTGTGCCTTTGAATATGATCAGCCTGGGCGAGCAATAGCCTTTTCTAGATTCTACATGCAAGCAAGTAGAACATACCTCACCCCAGGCCACTTCCTTCATTTGTGCAGGACTCAAAAAATAGCATTGCACTCTCCACAGCCAGAAGAAAGTGCCGCATTCCCACTGCTATAGAACGGACATGCCATCACAGCTCCACAAATGCTTGGTTAAGACAGATTCTTCTCATTACCCAGATCACAGGTGTTTTACTAAGTCACAGCCATCTCTGGAGTCATTCTGCCCAAGAGAATGGAGGCAAGCAAGGCTTCTTGAGTACAGCTGTGGTTTGCTGGAGCTGTTCTCTCTTGACACTTTACTTGTGCAATTTGTGGTTCTTCTCACTCATGTCCCTAGCTCCTCAGAACAGGAGGTGGTTTGTGAGCAACTCTGTTTAACAGGACAGCAGCAGAGCAAAAGCAAACAATGCTTGGGTCTACCTTAAAGACAAACCTAATGGGGGAGAAGGGAAAAGCCCCAGCCTGCTCACTCCCTAATTCAGCTCCTCAGTTTGCAGCTCTTTTTACGAACTAAGAAGTAATCACTAAAGCAGTTGTAAGAATAAGCCAAAACCAAGACTGAGTTTGGCTATTTTCTCCTATCGATGTCCTTAGTACTCCTCCACAGTCACCCATAATGGACTTTCATTAGCAGAGAACATGGAATCTTACTACAGAAGGCCAATGAGCAACACACTAGATTCCTACTGTCCTGGTAGCTTTCTCAGCTAAAGTCAAATCAACTTGCCACCTTCACTTAAGCCTACAGCCAAGCGCTTCCCTCCATTGAACCTGGCCTGTACACCCTTTGCTGAGTGGAGGCCTTGACAGAGGGAAAAAGAACAGTCTAATCTTCATGAGGTGTGAACGTTCGATTCCAGTCAGAGAAGAGTTTGTGTTGGGATGGAAGATGTTAATCTTTATGTGACTTGTTATAAGGAATCCAGGAGGGCAGTGTGGTAGGCAGAGGAGTCTGTTCCAGCAGGGTCCTGACACTGTGAGGGGCTGTTAGGCTGATGGCTCTCAGGAAAATACAGTGTTTTGTGAATCAGATCTTTCACTGCAGAAACGTCATCTTTATCTACAGAAAAAGAGAGAAAATTAATAACTGACAGGGATTCTCAACAGTTAGTAGCCCCCCTCCTCAAGAAGTACCTAGAACTCTAGTCATCTGCCAGCAGCCTTTCATCTTTTTTTTTTCCTGTACACCCCTCACCCTTTCTGCACTCACCCACACCTAGCTCCTGCAGAAGACTGCCAAACTCTGGGTCATCCTCCAGGATTTTTAACAGGTTGGTGGACTCCATTCTCTCCAGCTGCACATCCCAGTAGATGTAGATCTTCTGATTGAAGCTGACATAAACCAAGCAGGGGCTGTTGCATCCTCCTTTGCATGCATAGAGGCCTACGAAAAGCAGAAGTATGGAGAATGTGGCTACTGCTCACAATACAGAGAAAGCAAATAAGCAACTTCTCACGATGAGAGAACAAAGATGTCAGCGTAAAGCAGTGAGCACCCTGGTGGGAGGAACAGAGACACTGACTTGGCTATGTTAAGTCACTCTGAGACAATCTGAGTAAGTGTCTCTAAACTATGTTACTCATGCATGGAACCTGGGGATTTGTGAGCTGCTTCTTGCAAGTCTGAGAGAGAGGAATTAGCAAAGTCAAGATTTGGGCTGGTTCCATGGGGTTCTGTATCTTCACCTGAGAACAGCTTAGAAGCCCACAAATTAAAAAGCAGTGGGGAAGAGAACACTGTAGCACTCAAGTAGGACGAGAAAAAAAACAACCCTAAACTAATCACAGACATACCCCAGCATCACCCCTGCTCACCCCTGATTTTCCCAGATCCCACCAGATGGAAGACCAGCAGGGCCTCATGCAGTATACACACCCTAGGGAAACTACTCTGCCGACAGACAAAGGATCTCAGGTTTCCCAGAGGCCATCAGTAGCTTTGATGGAGAAATGCTGTGAGGGCTGTCTTTGCCACCAGGATCCTCACCTGCACAGAACGCACTGACATTCTCATCTGCTTGAAATCTGGCAACAGTTCGATTGTGGTCAATGATGTACGTCTGACCATCCCATGCACAGGCAATCACCTCCTCGTGCCCATTGCCCTGCAGGAACCATAAGATCTCTTATTAGCACAAACATCAACAATTCACAGAGACAGTCAGGAATCTTTCCTACTTGTTCAGAGACAGAACACTACTAACTGAACAACTACTAACTGAACAAGACATCACTTTTCATTTTCATGGAGACCATCTCCTCTCTATCATAAAGATTATGCATCCAAAGAGCCTGCAGACAAATTGGGGTATTGGCAGTTCGCAAAACCATTCACCTTTGCAATGAGACACAAGAGCAGCTAGGGGATGGAAAGGTTCATAGCAAGGTGCTGGGCTCACTAGGTCATACAGGCAGACATAGCTCAACCTCTTGCAGTGAGACAGACTGGCATGAGTGCACAATGGACTGGCACAGTCAGAACCACTGTTTGTGTCATCCTGAGATAATCCCAGCAGTTCTACAGCTGAGTCATGCCCCCTCTGCCCTTCCTAAATTCACACACACAAAGCCATGTTGAGTTTTTGTCTTCACTCCTTCCCTCCCAGACCTATTCACACAGATACTCACAGTAACATCCAGCTTTTCCAGAGCAAACAGCTGGTGATCAACCTGCACAGACCAGAGCAGCTTGTCTGCCCCTTCCATAAGTTTCAGTGTCCCTGAATGTGGAAAAAAAAAAAAAAGATTGTCAAGATGTCTTGAAAATATTAAAAGATAGCACAATTTCTGCTAAAATTAGGCCCTGCACACTCTTCCAACACTTGAGATCTGCATATGGAGGGGAGGGCATGGTACAGGCTGTGGCTGATAACAGATAGTGTAGTCTCATTTCTGGGAAGGATGGCAGTCTATTATCTTGTCAGCAGTAACAGAAAACAGAAAGGAAAAATGGAAGCAGCAGCCCTGCTAACTGGATGCTTTCTAAGACAAGAAAACTGTCCAAAACAAGCTCCCCCTGAGTACAATATGTCAACAGGTCTCACATGAGACTATGTAAACTAGAAGCTTCTCAGCATGTCCCACAATCTCAAGAGAACAGATAATAGCTGAAAGGTGACTGGCTTGACAGTATAGACATGCCCTCTTGGATGCTAAAACCATGCTGGACACTTAGATCATACCATTTTCCTGTTATCCAGTGATACTGTGATAGTGCCAGAAAGGGTGTTGGAGGGTGGGGGGAAGTGTGTATCTGTGAGACAAAGTCTCACATAAGATAAACACTATCCTCACAGTGCCCTCCAGTCTCACTAAGGCTCCTGAAAGAACCATGGTGTGGCTGGAGGCCTTGCCCACTGCAGTAGCTTCAGAGTTCAGGCCAAAAAAGAATCAGAAAGTTCCTAGCAGGACAACATATGGCAGGTGAACATCTAGCCTGAGCAGGCCAGGCTGTCTATCCAGGAACAGCAAAGCACAGCACCTTGTCTCCATACAGTTGGACAGAATCCCTCTGTTCAGTTCATTAGTTTAAGTCTGTCCTATCACTGGTGAAGGATCTGGAACACAAATCGTAGGAGGAGCGGCTGAGGGAACTGAAATTGTTTAGTCAGGAGAAGAGGCGGCTCAGGAGAGACCTCTGACAGTTGGACTAGATGATCTTGGAGGTCTTTTCCAACTTTAATGATTCTATGATTATTGCTCTCTACAATTACCTGAAAGGAAGTTGTGGGGAGCTGGGGGTCTCTGGACTGCTGAAGCGGCCTCTTCTTGCAGATAACTAGAGATAGGACAAGAGGAAATGGCCTCAAGTTGCACCATGGGAGGTTTAAATTGGAAATCAAAAGACATTTCTTCTCAGAAAGAGTGGTCAGACATTGGAAAGAATGGGGGAAGTGGTGGAGTCACCGTCCCTGAGGGTGTTTCAGGAAAGGTTGGACATGGTGCTTAGGGACATGGTTTAGTGGGTAATATTGGTAGTAGGGGGATGGTTGGACAAGATGATCTTGGAGGTCTTTTCCAACCTTAATGATTCTGTAATTCTCAGTTAGTGACACAGCATGAGAACTTGGCTCAGGTTCAGAGTCGGCCTACATGAGGCCAGCTCTTCTCTACCAACACCTGAGTTCCAGCATCCATTTCCTTTACTGCTTTTGGAAATAACCCAAGTCTCTTCAAGTACAAGGACACAACTCTGCTGTGGTTTAGAGGCTCTTGTTTACATGAATGGCACTGCTGAACTGGCATCACAGACAGTTGTTTAAACATGGGGTAAGCAGGCATCTTAGGAGTAAGCAGATATAAGTTCTAGTCTCACCCTCCACCTCAAGCTTTCAGCATGCTTTTGGGCCAATGACCTAACCTTTTCATTCTCCAGCCTGCTCACAGCAGCCAGGCTTTAACAGTTCTATCCCCATAGGCCATGGGGCCAAATGAATAATTAATGTTTGTAAAATGTTTTGGAATCAACAGATGAAAGCACTGCAATGGGGAAAGAAAAAGGCAGATACTAACAGACTGAAAAAACGCCAAGTATCCCAGAAAGTGCAAGCCTGTGCAACATGGGAGCCAATTCAATAAGGAACAGAAAGACATGCTCAACTTGAAGCTGTTTCATCATATCCTCAGATACAGGCATGTGATCACACACCTGGTTTAAGCAGGGGCTTGCTTACAGTGACAACTCTTACCTCGGTTCCTGTCTTTGCTTTCATGCCTAAAGCGTGTCAGCAGAAGGAGCTGTGGTAGATTCTCTTGCCTGCCTCAGGAAGCATTTCTGAAGCTCTGTTCCCTCTCCTTTCAAAACCAAAAGAACTGAGCACCTGTCTCCTACTTGGAATTAGTGACAGGCCTTGGCTGCCCCACAGGCCCACTTTCCAGGACAGTGGTAGGACTTACCATCCAGAGTACAGAGGGCAAAAAGACCCGAGCCACTATTCTCACTGGAGCAGCCTGCAAATGCAGAAGAGAATTACAGGAGTTAATACCTTTTTAAGAGTATTGTCCCCTCCCTCTCTTGAAAAAAGATCCAAAACAACGAGCTGACCCATACTGCCTCCTTTTTTACCCAGCCTGGACATTTTGCATAACAGATACCTGCAGTCTTGCAACCAATCCTGCCTCATGACAGCTTTTATTTGTAGGGCACTACTCTCTCAAAATCCAAGAATCTAAAATCTTTGGTTTGCACTGATATAGGCATGTCTGGCTCTGCTGGCTACTTCTGCAAGTCTATCTGTGCCATGTATGCACTTCCAGGCTCTTGGTAGTTCTGATTGAACTGAACTGCATCACATCCTCTCCAAGCTCCAAAAGCACACAAACAGAGGCAGGACAATCACAAAGGGACAATGTGGACAACAGCCTATGTCAAATGAGTGTTACAACTGTACCCTTACTGTTTTCTTCAGGGGCAGGAATGTGGCTTTCGGCTGTTCCAGGAATAAATGAGGAGGGGAAAAAAAAAAAAAAAAGAGAGATTCCACTAGGAGGACTATATATCAGTCACATTAGCACAAAAGCACCTCCTTTGCAACTCCTGAATGAGACTGTGGAGATGATGCTACCAACATTATTGTTTTCACTAGAGCAAAATTGCACAGAAACTGTGGTCCATTCTCAGCAAACACTGGTTAGATGCTACAGGGCCCTTGCTTCATGAGCAGGTTAGACATCTGCTTCCATGCTCACACACCCAGCCTGGCTTTACTGGGTTATGCCCCAACAGCTGTGAACTTCCTGCAAACAGTATCCTCTCCAAAGCCTGTAAAACACACAGTTGTGTGCAGGACAGCACCAACAGATGTGACTAACTGAACCTGAAGAGAAGACTCCCCTGACCACCACTTCAATATACTCTCTACCTGTCCACTAGTAAGAAAAGACATGGAAGGTCAGGTTTTGAAATACAACACCCGGTTGGGGAAGATGAGCTGTATTCAACCACAGCTGCATTTTATCCTTGGAGTGACAATGTGGAAGGAAACACTGTCTCTCTAAGATCTGCAGGAACCCAGGAAATCTGGCAGTCAGGGGCAAGCCATCAGAGCTGAAAGCAGTTTAGTGCTTTCCTCAGGCAGTTTCCCCAGAATGACACTGTACTGCAAGTGTACCTCCACTGCCCATGCACAGCTCCACCCTACACCCTACACACTCCCAGAACACAGACTACCCTATTTCTGCAGGTGAGCTTAAGGCAAACAGTTGGATGGTTGGGTGCTCTATTGCCTCTAACTGACATCCATCCAGACAAGCTCTGTTCCAAAAGATCTGCTGTGCCTCCTTTAAAAACTGGTCAGCATTGCACTCTTTAGCTGCTTCAATACTGCTGGGCCCAGCACCAAGGGGCTTTTAATAAACTTCTCCTCATCCCTAATTTTGCATGCCTTCATTTTTTACAGGCTTCTCTCATTACATGCAAGGCTTTGTATTTGGTGAAATAATTGATTTCATGCTCTGTGACCATGGTGCTTGTAACAGTATCTGAGATGCTGAAAAAATGACACGCTTAGGAAAGGTACTCTGGGGAGGGGGTGAAAGGAGGATTTTCAGTGGGTTGTCCTTCTCCCCCAGCTCTAATCACATTGGACACCCTAAAATCCTCCCCAAACAGCACCGTAGGGCATAATACTTGGACAGAACAAATGCAGCTGAATTCTAGCTAGCTGCAGACAAGGAAGGAAAGTGATCTGTACTTGGAATCTTCTTCTTTCTTGCATTATGCCCCAAGGGGGAGTGAAACCTGCATTCTCCATAGATATCCAAACAGGGTTCAGCGCGGGGGCCAGGCACAGGCCAGGCCACAAAGCAGTTGCACAGGGGAAGCATTGGCAGAGTGTAAGAAATGTCTGGATATAACAGCAGTGTGTTAGGGCTGAGAGAAGACAGCAGCTGTGGAGACTTTAGACGTGATAGCTGAACAGAATATATTGAAAGGAGACAGAGGACAGTGATAAAAATGAAATATGGAAGCAGCTCTGCAGGGGTTGGGACTGCATAGATAAAGGAAGAGCAGGATCTAGCTGCTGGAGGACAGGTTACTAGGAATCAAGTGCTCTAAAGCACAAAAGCAAGAATTAAAATTAGGCTGTGGAAAGAAAGAAATGCATCTAGGGAGTAAAAAGGGCGTAAGCTGCAGACATGCAAAAGCAAGGATCAAGGACATCTGCAGGGCATAGTAGCCATTCAAGATGAATAAATGAAGGCCAGTGGAAGCTGCAGAGAAACTGTTGTGCTGGGTGAAGAGTAAGCTAGGGAAGGACAAAGGCTATAAAAAGCTCAAAAGCAACCATTTGGCTGTCCTTCTTTGGACGCTGGCCTCCTGTTCTTGCAGCTACCTCTCAAAGTTATTACTTTTCAGCCACAGGCAATCTGATTTCATGCTGGACTGACATATTGAAAAAATATCACAGACAACTGTTGGGGCAGGGATCCCAAGCTTCAAACCTCTCACCTCGGCCAATGCTACCAATCAGATGAGTAGAAACATTCTTGTTGTGAATTCGGCCAGATGTTTGGTGGAGAATAACATCTCGAACAGGGGCTTCCCTAGGGAGAAAAGTGGCAGGCATCAGGAAAGGTTAGGGAACCGTGCTGGGGGACTCTACCAGAACAATCTCATGAGCAGTGTACTCCAGAGCTCTCCAACTCCAGAGATGGACTGAGTCTGTGCATAGGCTAACAGTTCAGTGAAATACTCAGAAATAGTCTGCTATTCCAACAGCAAAAAATGCCATTTCAGTCATTAGCAGAGCGATTATTTGCTGGGAAAAATCAATGAAAAGAATGCATGCCACCTCAGGAATGAAGGAAAGTTGCTAATGCTTAAAAAATAAAACATAACAATTTGATGCATCAGCAAACTGAAAAGAACTCAAAAAAGTCAATAAAACATCTACTCCAACCAAGGAAAAAAAAATATATGTTTTCGCTTGTTTGTTTGTTTGTTTTTAAATCATTACTGTCACGCAAGCCTGGCTGCTATTCATTCAGGAAAATTGTCTGGCTGTGACTGAACAAGTTGGTCACAGGTCATGTCAGGGCCTGGGTTCTGGCTAGGAGGGTACTCACATTCCACTAAGGTCTCTATGACATCAAGGAGACTAGCTCCTGTTCAGTTGATTTTCTGGTTCTGCCTTAAAGTTTCAGAAAACAGCACAGGAGCACCTGAATTCCCCACACGGATGCCTCTGCGGCTTAAGGACAATAACCTCACCGCTCATCCTGACTTCTCTGATTGTGATTTACAGCACTGGCTGCCAGGGTCTCATTAGAAAATCCCACAATCCTACCTTACTTGGAAAAAAACAGTGAACAAACCCTAATTGTAATCCTAGGGATTCAGATTAACTGGCCTTGTCTCAGCCTTTCATTAGCCACCCTTCCCACCATTAGACAAGTCCCCAAACTGCCTACTCCTCTTTCTCTGGAAATATAGGTCCCTGTCTTTCCTGTTTTAGTCCTCCAGTACAGCTCCCCTCCGTAAACTGGTTTTGCCACCTCTCTTTGGCCAACCCAAGGAGAAAAGAGTGGGACTCAAGGAAAACAGCAGTATTCAGCTCTGTGATAGCGACCTGAATTCATGGGCACTTGGGTGCAGGTGGGCTTAAATCATAAACGCCCAGCAGTACACAGCAAGTCAGCTGGCTTCACCAGGACAGGTAACAGCGTCCCCCCTCAGAAGGCTGGTGTGGTGGTGCCCCCTTGTGACAGCCATCTACAGTGGAATCTCTTCATCTACCACCTGCAGTTACGCTGTTCACCTGCTGGAGGCAGAGCTCTCCCTTCCCTCGGCTGCAGGCTGCTGCTCAGAATTCCAGGTGCACAGCAGAATGGCATAACCGCAGCCTGGCTGGGACACCATCATCTCCGGTAAGCCTTCAGGGCCTGGGTTCACAGAAAGGCTATCCACCTGTGGTGGCACAGGATAAACACGGACACAGTTAAACTGAGAACCTTACACACCCCAGAATTCTCCACTGTGTTTGTGTGTGTATAGCAGATTTTCTGATAGAAGCTGAGCAGGAGCTGAACAAATCCAGCTAGAGGCAAAATATCCAAGTGAAAGTAAAAGGTATCTTCCCTACCAAAAGCCACTTAAGAACAGCCTAGAGGAAAATGCTCTCTAGTTAGGTGAGACTAGCTGACCATTTCCCAGACCATCCCATGAGCTTCCCTGCAAGCACAGGACAACCACTGGGCAAATGTCCTTTCAAGCCATCAAGACAACAATCGCTGTGTTGATAGGACTGGAATTTTGTGCCTCTTCCCCCGTTTCCTTACCTGACCTTCTAGCAGCCATTTCTTCAGCAGGATCAGCTGCCCAGAGACATGGTCTGAATTCTCCGACAGGTCCTCCCAACGGAAAGCACGCACCACCCTGTCAGTGTAACCTACCACCAACTCACACTTCCCATCTCCATCTGCAGGAGAGACAACGAGATAGATAGGCTCCCTCAGGCCTTCATAACCACAAGACCCCTAATATTCAGAAATCACTGTGCTGGTTTCCATCAAGTAGCATCCCTGAGGATCCCAATCCCATTAGGAACTTGCACTACAGGAAAATTTCTGAAGTTCCCACTCCTCAAGGACTTGTCTGTGTTTCTTAAAACATGTTTCAGCAAGGTAGTAATTTTCCTTCTGTGAGTCCTGCACTCTTTCTCTCTCCCCAGCCCCACAAATACCCACAAATTCCTTCACCCTGCACTCCCACCCCAGCTGCCCTACTCACCAATGTCACTGATCAGCATGACCTTGGTGTTGGCAGGAATATGCTGCTTGAACACTGGCTTCTGCTCTTCTGCCAACTCATGGTGGCCAGAAGCTTCTGGGTGTTTTGAAGGTGGAGAAGTCAAGTCAAAAAGATGAAACCAGCCTTCTGCACTCACTGCCACTACAAGATTCTAAGAGAGAGGAAAAAAAAAAGTCTTTTGATTTTATTTCTCTTTTAGAAACTACAGAAGCTGTCACTCAGCATGGCAAGGGAAGATACAAGGGTGACTCCATCAAGATCAATGACTGCTACAGGGGAACAGGAGAAGATTTTTGGCCAGCATACAGGTCACACTCAGGTCCTGTGAAGTCCAAACTTCTTGCTCATTCTTGTTAGGCCAGGATATCAGGATGATGTATGTATGCAATCCCCAGTGTATGGCTTCCTCAATCCTCACTTTAGCTATGCTCCGCTATAGAGCACACGCAGCTACAGCATTTTAGGCAGGGTGCTTAAACTAGGAGCTTTGGTCATGGGTTTAACTATCAAAAATAGCAAACCAGCAAAAGGAGTCATATAAATTCGGAGAAATTTACTTGAAAGTCTGGACTATTCTGTGGCTCAGTCTTGTTTAGGTGACCTTAAACACACACAGACAAGTAGCAGAAGGGACATGACCACAGCACGGATCAGTACAGAGCAGGATAAAAGCCACTGAGGAAAGGGAGCAACCCTCAAACCTCTGAAACCTTGTGGCACTCGCATAGGGAGACGTGCTAATCAGTAGTATTTTCTGAAGACAGGATGTATTTCTTTGCTCACTAAGACCTGCATATGGATCACACCTCCCACATGCCCCACAGACACAGCTGGGGACAGTTTGGCTGCTCTCACCTTTCCTTTATTGCATACATCTCCCACACCAACGCATGTGAGCTGCAAGAGAAAAAAAGGCCTTAAGAGCCCATCCATAAGAGAAGGCAATGCAAGGTAGCACTTTCAGATAAACCCCTGCCCCACCCTCTCCTCTTCTCATAAACAGTCTCTTTAACAGCCTTTTCAAAGACAAAGATAGCATAGCCAAAGACAGAAACACATCTGCCACACAACTGCCCAGAGCTCTGGAGCAAAATCCACAGTGCATAGGAACAGGGTCAATGCAGAAGCCCAGTTCCTGTGTTCATTCAGTACTGTGCTCATCATCTCTAACCCATGGGGCTAGCTGTAAGCAAAAGCAGGGGCTTTCATTACTACATGAAAGACATCAGAACCAGTTCTTGCTGCCACTCCTCTCTGGCCTTCATGTTCCCAGGCAGTCAAGGACCCACACCAAAAGGCCCAACCATTTAAAGTTTGTCAAAAACTAACCATTCCTTGGCAGGATCGCATAGTCCATGGTTTGCTGTCATCATTCTTGTACACATACAGTTTCCCATTGGTGTCTCCTACCACCAGCTCATTCAGCTGTACAAGAAAGCTGGGTTAGTAAGAAGAAATTCACAATCACAGCAACACAGTACTCCCAGCATAGTGAGAATTACAGAAATCATACATTAAAATCACTCAGTGGGAAGAATCGGCAAAGGAAAACAAGAATTAAAGAGAGGCTTGAATCAATACAGAAGGTCTGGGAGAAAATAAAAGCCCTGGTTTTAGTCTAGCAGATGAAACAGCAGGGGAATGGCTCCTTAAAGCAACACCCTATTATCCACTTCTTCTCTAGCCATTGTTTCAGAATTCTGTCACTGACTGTTTGAAGTTGTGCTCAGATAATAACCATCATGACTCCAGCTTCCATTCTTCAATCTAGATTGACGTGATCTTTCTCGGCTCATCCGAGGAAGATGATGACAATGGGGTGAAAGTAATCATCCAAAAAGAGGCTGCAAAAACACAACAGATCTACACTGAGTATTCAATTTCATTGATGAAGCAGCTAAGATCTTTGGATCTTGATCTTTACAGAATAGCGATTGTTTCTTGAAAGAAGACTGCTGAGAAGTCACCACCTCTTCCTGCTGATGAGCCTGCTCCTGCCATCCTATCATCTGTGTATTTTGTGTATTTTAAATTGTGAGCATTTCAAAACTCCCTGTGCACATTACCCCACGCAACACTAATTCTCACGGGAAAAAACGAAAATGGGAAAAACTACACTTTTAGCAATGACACTTTTCAGGATAGCGAGGTAGGGCTGTAAGAAGATTGGGCTGTTGAGAAAGGACGGTTTCCTTATATGTAGTTAAACTAATCTCTTCGTAATTGCAGCCAAATCAGACCCATCAGACACAACCACCCGTGGGACTGACAGCAACGCTGCTGACGCACGTCCACCCGCACATCCATCTCCGCGACACCCACGCAGGGCGGCCCCCAGATCCCCCCAGGTCCTCCCCACCGCACCGGGGGGACCCTCCGCCGCCCCGCCAGCCCCGGCCCACCCCCGCACCGTGTCGTTGTCGGCGTCCCCCAGGCAAATGGCGTGCGGGAAGAGGCTGCCGCCGAAGTCGAGCGCCACGCGCTGCACGTAGCTGACGGAGCGCATCCCGCCGCCGCCGCCGCCCGCCGGGGCCGAGCTCCCGCCGCTCGCTCCCGGGCCGGCCGCCAGCCTCGGGCCGCCGGGGGGGCTCCGGAGGGCTCCGGGCGGCTCCAGCGGCACCAGGCCGCGGCGGAGGGAAGGGGCGGCGTGAGGGAGGGAAGGGGCGGTTCTCGGCAGGGGCAGGGCCCTGCCGTAGGAACGCTGCGTGAGGTGAAGATCCGACAAACCGAGAGAGACGGAGGCGTGCAGCTCGCGGAGGCATTGCCGTAACTGTTTATTTCGTATTTTTTTCTGTAAGAACATAAAGAATAGTTTATGCTTGAAGTTTACATGCATAACGTCAGTTATAAATGCTAGCATGCTGTTTTCTGCCAGCAGCTAGGTGCATCTTTACGGATAGCACGGAACCTCCTTTCCACCGCCTGAATACCGCGTGCTCACTGCACTTGGTGACCTTACATTCTTGAACACTTTATAGTTTCATACGGAGTAACAGTGAAGGCAGAACGGTACTTCCACAGTTACTCACATCCAATGCATCCACCATTGTCTCTAAATATTCCTGGATACTTCTAAATACAATAATCCTACTTTCTGCTTTCAAAGACCCATTAACGACTGTCATCCATGCGATTTTTTTTTTAACCATTGTTCAAGAATTAGAAACTTAATAGCATTTTACCCTATTCTTGCTTTCACAACACTTTCAGCCACAGCTCCCACTTGTAAAAATTCTAAGCAGATCAGGGCATCCTTGCTGGAGAAAAAGGACTCTTGCTTGACATTCCTGCTCCCCTTTCTTGTAGTCTGTAGTTCTGTATTCCTGTCTTAAGAGTAACGCTACAAAGCACTTCTGTAAATTGCCTGATTCACAATACAAATTAAAGCGCTTTATTTTCACTATTAGCATTACCAGCTACAACTGAAGCTTGAGTGCTTCTTTTCTCTTTCCTTGCAAGCGGTATACCTCATAGGAAGAAATCTCCATGGCTCTTCTATCATCTAAGAGATAAGACAGGAATCTGACCCAGTTTCATTACTGTCTTTTCTCGGTAAGATTCCCCCCGTGTTTCTCTGTCTCTCTCACACTGCATTTGTCAAGATGATTCCGCTGAGCCATTTGGACTTATTTACTAGTGTGCAGCCAGAAGGGCATGTCTTTTGCTGCTTTTATTGAATGCATGTAAAGCTCCGGTAACATAACAGGAGGTAACTGGCATTGATTTTTCCATTTTGATTCAATCTAAAGAAACCCACATATTAAATATTCTGGTTTTCCTTCTTCCCAGGTAGTGGCAAGCATTATCAACCCGTTAGCTTCTTTTGTAGGACTGGAAGTGATAACCTTTATCTTAGCTTGATTCCAATTGCTGTTTTTGTGTCTTGAAATCTTCTAACTTCAATGGGCAAGATGTTCTTCACATCTTGTTGCAACCCAGCTGTAATGTTCCAGTTAGAGGTAGCTGTATTTTGGTAGAAAGCAAAGCTGCTTTCATGTATGCAGGACTGATGATGCTACTGGGTCAGAACTCATGAAAAGTACTTACATTATCTGATGATTGTAACTTTCCTAAATAAACCAGCCTGTGATAGGTAAGTCAACGAAAACAGCATTTCCCTAAGAGTGATGACCTACCAAGCACCTCTCCCTGCTGCTTTCTCCTATCTCTTCCCACCCTGAAGAATCTTATGGCATGCAGAAAGCAGTGCAGTTCACAGATCCCTAAGCTAGCTCCAACCCAGCAGCAGTTGGTGGACTTCTCATCTTGGGACTGGGGGCAGGAGAGTAATTTAGGCTTACCACTTTGGTGATAATTAATCATATAGGTCCCAGGCCCAAGCTGTCTCTTCTGCAGAGGCAACTGCTAGAACCTCCACAGTCCTATAGGAAGCCCATGAATGAATGCTCACTTTTTTTCTCCCCCTCAGGAAAGGAGACCAGGAATTCAAACCAAGAATTCAGATATAATCAGGTTTAAGACAGGCATATTCTTTGCAATATACAAAACAAATCCAGCCCATTCCATGCCATGGGAAGACCAGACATCCTTCTCAGCGCAGAAGTCCATTACCTGAAAGGAACAGATAAAGCTGCCTTCCTTCCGCAAAGCAGGCAAAAAAAAATAGTCCCTGCTGCTAGAAGGTTTTGGAACAGGACAGTAGAGATGCTGAGTTTAGCATTACATCATGAAATAAACAACAAAGTTAAGTTTGAATACTCCATTCCATACCTGCAGAGAGGGAAGGGGAAAAAACAAACAAAAAAAACACACAAACCCCCACATATTTCTCCCATTCCTCACCTCCAAAAAAAAACAAAAAAAACAACCCACACCACAAAACCACTAGCAAAAAAAACACCCAACATACCGTACAAAGAAGCAGAAGGATATCAAATAGCTTCTGTGTGAAATGAGGATCACTCAGAAGTTTGTAGTTCATCAGGAATTATAAGCATTTGCAACACGTTTCAACTATTATCACATTTTCTCCTTAAAGCCAGTTACTTTCAGGTATAAATCAGTATTTTCCTGGTCCAGTTTTACAACAAAAAGAGGAAAGAGGAATGTAGCAATATGAACAGGAAAATAAACTTTATATGCATAGGTTACAGACATGCTTTGTTTACAATTTTCAGCAACATTTTTTCATTTGCAAACAGATTCTGTATTGATTGTGAAAACATGATAATGAACAATAGAGAAAAACATACTGTCACTACTGTACAGCTATGTGGATGAGAAAATGCTGAATGACTAGAGGACAGTAAATTCAATTAATTCTGCGCAAATTCCAATAAAAACCCATAAAAAGTTCCGTTTTCTTAAGTTTAACTGAAGCTTTATTTCTTAAGCTGTGACTTCACAGTCTTCACCTTCAGTAATTTGCAAAGGGGAGGCATACAAGGAAGGTTACAGCATTTAATGGGGGAATGGGGACAATGCCAAGGCAGAAGAACAGGGAGTGCTGATTTGTTCTCAAATCTCACGAGGACTGTTGGAAAAGGTCATTAAAAAAAAAAAAATCAAGGAAATTAATCCCAGATTCTGCTTCCTAAATTTAAGTAAGCTGGAACCAGAAAGACAAACACAATGGTAAAATGCAAATAAACCAAGCAGAGTAAATCCAGACAGAACTCAAACAGTAACAGAGGCCGCATGAATAAATAAAGTCCCTAGGATTAAACCAGATTTATGCTGCCACTCAGCTTCTTTCACATACATACAAAGCTGTAATTGACTATGGCATAGTGGCCTCAGCTTCTGTTCCTCTGAAGCCACTGTCCAACCAGGTAGAAAAATAAAGGTCTAATTCACTGGAAATTCTTTCATTTACAAAACTAATGGAATAGGGTTTTTGTTTTTATGCTTCTGTGTCAACTTCAGATTTATCTTCAACTCCATTTTGCTCATCTTTCATTTCTGCATCTTCAGTGTGGGTGGTTTGAAGAGTAGTAGCTGACTAAACAGAGACAAAAAAAGCCTCCATTATTCAAAATTTCTAAATTTGCAGACAATACTACAAACATCATTTGATGTCTATCACTAGGACACCTGGACTCCTTGCAAGACTGAATTAAGATATTAAGACCTTCAGCTAAGAGAACCTGAAAAATTTTGTGTGTTTTTTCCTGTATCAAAGAAACCAGAAGCAGTCCAGAGTAGGCTGAGAAATAATACTAGTATTAGGTAGTTAAGATTCATAATATGGTATTTACATGCTTGCCACGTAACACTTTCTTAAACGGTTCTTCTACAAACTGAAATTTATCTAGGAAGCCTCTACACAGAACTTCTTTCTCCTGCTTATGTTTCAATGTGATTCAATTTCAGTGATTCCCACGTCCTGCCTCCTCTCCCAACTTGTAAGAGGCACAGTTGAACTCAAGTTATGAAGAAATATTTCAGACAGCTAGTTTCATGAAAAGCAACTTCAACAAGTCACTTGGATGTCCTCTACAAGCTTACCTGGAAGAAAAATCTAATCTGACAAAGTGTCTGCTCTAAAAGTGCTCTTCTCCTTGCTCTTCCAGTCCACTTAAAAAGGCGTGGAAGGCAGGGAGCCACGAAGTGATGGCCCTAAATCAGTTTTTACAATAGGACATACCCTATTTTTTGCACATACTGACCTCACAATGATTTTCAAACACAGTAAACGGAGGTAGAAATGTCTTGTCCTACTCACCTTAAAAAATACTGCAATGAAATTGCTACTCCACCTGTCAGCCTAGCACCAGCTGTTTTATTATAAGGTCAGACTAGAACAAGCATGGAGATAAGAATGCACTGGTGTGGGAGGGAGGTAAAAAGGGGCAGAATCATTAAATTAAGTCATGAAATCAGCCGAAAAACACCCAGCCAAAGGTCAAACAGGTTGACCTGACTGGTCATCCAGTCAAAAGTCATCCTTGGAAATTGGAAATGTTCTGTGAAGCCTCTTCACAGAAAGTATCTTAGGCAGCAATCTTGACCATTAAAAATTCATACATGTGAATTATTCCAATTCAAGGAAAGGACTACTGATGCAATAGTGGCCATCACACTTTAGCAGACTGTTTAGATATGCCAATGTCAGGAATTTCAGAACTATATTGCACACTGCTTTCTTAGGAGTCAGAAGGCATTAGCTAAACAAACCCTTTTCTCTAGGGCTCTTGAGTTTCTCCCATACCTACTAGTAGAAAATCTGTTGGAGTTTGAGTAAGGCAACGAGAAAAATGAAGTTGCAGGAATACATGTTTTCTTGCAAGAAAAATTACCAAGACTGACCTAGGGACTAAGTGGCGTTTGTTTACAGTTCCATATTCCATAGATCCATTTTCATACAAAATCACAAATATGAAATAGGCCAGATGGCTTCTACTAAAAAAAAACCAAACATATACAAACACATGCCAATTTCTGATATTATCTGACAATATATTGAGCAGAATGAACAAAGTTGATTCTTTCCTAAAGTAAATGGGAAAAATGGAAGAAAGCGTGCTGTCTCTCTACAGTGTCTTTAGTGATCTGCAATGCGAAGACCATGAATCTGCTTTTTGCGAAGATGACTCTACCAGCTGTCCTTCTTAGGGACTGAGGCATACATTTTTAAAAGTATGAAGACAGCCCTTTCATACTTTTAGCGGATATCAGTTGTTTCAGCAATCTTCTTTGTATGGCAGATCTTGCAATACACCACACCTAGGGAAACATACTAGACTCCTAGCAGCTGTGCTACCTGAAGGAATTTGCACAGCTTAGCCAAACAGCTAGCAATTAAAACCTGCAGTTTCACAGGTGAAGATGCCTAAAAGTGAGATAATTCTAGTTTGGTTGCTGTATCTTTATCTTGCTGAGATTTTTTATTTATTCATTTGTTTATATTAAGACAACGGATGGGTATGTATGTCAGTATCTAGCAGGCAAGGGCCATTGCTGACATTAGGCTGCCAGGTACGTAACTACCCTGCTCATGGACAATGACACATTCCTTGCAGAATCAGTGGGGAACATCTGCATTTGTGTGTTTGTTTATGCTTCTCCATGAGAAGGAGAACCAAATCCAGAAAAATACTGCTACTCTTTGAAAACAAAAACAATAGCAATGACAAAAATCAAGGTTTTTTTCAGCACTACCTGTATGACAGGCATAAAGTTTCAGTAGATTGGCCATGTTGACACCAGAATAGACTGTTCTTCAGAGCTGTTAGTTCAAGGAAAAAAGGCTCTTTTTTCAGTTCTTAGATGTTACCACGTTCTCACTCACGACTTCAACTGCTTTCTGATCATCACTGCTGTTTCAAAATCAGTTGAATTAACTAAAAACATTTTGTGTCATACCCTTGGTACTGATAGCTGTCTTGTTCAAACAAGAAGGCTTAATCATTCTGAGTGTTGCCTGTTCCATTATTTTCCCCCAGAGGCAGCTACTTGAGTGCTCTCCCACTTGTATGAGAAGTAAGTGGGAGAAGTAAGCTGAATACCCAAAACTCTATTTGTTATCTAACATGTGACATCACCTCTTGTGGTCTTCTGGAGCAGTGTTACTTACCTTTAAGTCTTTGTCTGCAAGCCTCTGGAACATGTTGGCATACATCTTTTTCTCTTTCTCATGCTGCTCACGTATTTTTTGCTGACAAGTTACTAGTTGCACTTTGGCAGCTTTGTTACTTGGATAGAGTTGTATCACCTTCTGGAAATCTCCCCGGGCCAATTCAAAGTCATTGACAGCCAAGTGGGCTTCTCCACGCCGGAAGAGGCCTTTTTCATTGCTGCTATCCAATTCAAGTGCCTGCATTTAAAAAAGGAAAAAAAAAGAAAAAAGAAATGTTTTTTAAATAACATGCAGTCAGAACATCAGTAACTGCTACAAACTGAACCTTCTGATTTTCAGTCTTGTCAGGACTTACTAATAAATCGAATCAAATACATTAGAATTAAGTAGAAAAAGATATAGTAGGCCATCTGACAGAGAACCAGCAAGTCTGGGAGTTAGTCCTGGCTCTATCCCAGCTCTTTGCTGGACTTTCGCCAACATTACTATCTTCTTTCATCCACTTTGGTGGATGAAAAGCTCAACATGAGCTGGCAGTGTGTGCTCGTAGCCCAGAAGGCCAACGGCATCTTGGGCTGCATTAAAAGAGGAGTGGCCAGTGGGTCAAAGGAGTTGATTGTCCCCCTCTACTCAGCCCTGGTGAGGCCCCACCTGGAATACTGCAACCAGGTGAGGAGCACCCAGCACAAGAAGGATGTGGAGCTGTTAGAGCGGGTCCAGAGGAAGGCCACAAAGATGATCAAGGGGCCAGAGTGCCTCTCCTGTGAAGAACAGCTAAGAGAGCTGGGGATGTTTAGCCTGGAGAAGAGGAGGCTCCGGCGTGACCTTGTTGTGACCTTTCAGTACATAAGGGGAACTGATTAAAATGATGGAGAGAGACTCTTTGCTCAATCAGACAATGACAGGACAAGGGAGAATGTTGTCTTTTAAATCTTTTAAACTAAAAGAGGGGAGATTTTGAAGGAAATCAGAGGGTGGTGAGGCACTGGAACGCCTGAGAGGTTGTGGATGCCCCATCCCTGGAGGTGTTCAAGACCACGTTAGATGAGGTCCTGAGCAACCTGATCTAGTGGTGGCATCCCTGCCTACGGCAGGGAGGTTGGAAGTAGATGATCTTTGAGGTCCCTTCCAACCCAAGCCATTCTATGATCATGTGTTCCTGCTTCTGATTTCTAAATGCTCAAATATTCTTAGTTAATGTACCAGCAAGTTAGTAAAAGATATTCCAAATACCACTATGAACTTAAGGTGCTGGATATTTTTGTTGTGTGTTTGTTACTACCCACCTGCCAGCTGATGATAAAGTTCAGACGCCACATGGCCTGATATTCCTCAAATTATTAAAGCAAGAGATAAATTGTCAGACCACTTGAGCACCTTAAAAATGAATAAATTCTACTACCTTGTTGCAGTTCTCCAAAGCCTGGGAGTACTCCTTCAGCTTGAGATGGCACATAGCTAGATTAAGGTGGGCAGCAAGCCTCAAGCTCTTGGCTTTTGTATCCTCCTCCTCAGAGAGTCCTGATTCATGCTCCAGCCATGACACAATCTTCTTATACTGTAATGCTGCCCGTTTGTATTTCCCCTCCTGTAAACGAGACAATTTAATTTTCCACACAGCTCATCACAGTAACTTTTACCCCACCTTGCCTCTTCTGCTTACCTTAAGCAATAGGTCTGAAGAAATACTTCAGAATAATCAGAAAAACTTCTATCATCAAAAGTATACTACTTCTGTCATAGTGTATCACTACTGCATAGAACAGTAAATCTTAAGGAATCATACCACCTACTGGTTTCCCCACTAAAGCTGAACACATTGGCCAGCATTGATACTTTACTCTCAGCTACCACCTTGTGTTCAACTTCTGATACAAAACAAGATTGGGCTTTTTCAAAACAGTACAACCATCACAATGCCATGAAAATCACGGTAAAGTCTGCCTTCTGCTCATCAAATTGTTTGAAACACTGCTTCTCCACACATCTCTACCTACCCAAATGAAAGTTGTTCATTCACAGCACCATCCCACAGCAGGAGCTTAAATACTGTAACCTTGCCACTACTCAATGTTTGCCCCAAAGTTATCTCTAAGTACAAACAGCTCTGATACAGAGAACTACAGAACAGAACAGAGCAGCAAGCATTCAGACACTGCAACTCTGAGGTTGTTTTTTGTTTTTTTTTTTGAAGACACCTTCTCCCTCCCAAAATTCTTCCCTGTAAAATGACACAGAGAATACCAATAAACACCACTCCAAAATGACCGAAGCTGTAGATCATCATTACCAGTTCATAACATGGACTAAGAAATGATACTATTATTGCGGGTTTGTAATTTACCTTGAAGTACTGAGTGCCTCTCTCCTTCACCATACAGCTTTGTTCCAGCTTCTCTTCTGTATTCATTTCCCAAGACTCCTTAGCCTATCCAAACAGGAACAGTTCAAGACAGCAATGTAATTTCTTGGGAAAATGTGTGGCTACACTATTCACAATAACAGTACAGTAAAGATAGACTTGGAAAAAGCAGTTTTACGCTACTAGAAACTGAGCTCTAGAGCAGAAGAGGCACTGACAGCAACAGACAGGGATCCAGTAAGGACAATTTAACCCAAGAGCTCTCAAAGTCTCATCACCACCTACTACAGCAACTTCCTCACTTCAGGTCCAAAGTTCAAGGATACCATTGTCCTTGTTTAAGCTGCACCCACACTTCTTCCCCCTCCTCCCAGTCTGTTTGGAACTTCATCTCCTATTCCCACCTTTTCAAAGCTCTTGAGTTTCACTTCATACTGTAGTTCTGCATCTGGAGGGATCTGAAATTTCTCCTTCCCAGCACTTCCAAAACCATAGCTGAAAGATTGGGGGAGGGGGGAAAGTTGAAAAACTATCCAAACAACCATGATCTCTTACACAGGAAGCTTGAGGCAAAACAAACAAACAAACAACATGCAAGTCTGCCTATATAGCATTACTGCAAGACAAAGGCTTGAACAATTCCAGATACTTTTCCAAAATTAACAAGCACAAGATAGGGGAGAGTTTGGAAAAAAAAGGGATTGATTTGCCTATTAAATGCTTTTTTCCCCTTTTTTTGAGCTTGCTGTTGTTTATGTGAAGGGAAAGCAAGTTCAGCAAGTAAAAAAAATACATATACTTTGAAGTTATACACATCCTACTTTATATTCATAGTCCAAGACTGGTTATTTTCTTCAGAACATCTGTATTCTATTCTAAGTATTCTCAGAAAAGCAAAGACAGCGATACACAGATTAAGTAAACAGCTGTACACTTAAGATAGCACAAATCTGCTGATTAACAGTAAATGCCTGTAGAAAGGCCTTTCTGCCCTGAAACTCCATTAAGAAACTGTATTCTAGCAGGAAAACCCTCAAGATAAGACTGCTTTGCTTTTTTTCTTCCAGATTCAACTCCAGTTTAAAAAGCTTAAAATAAAAACAAATAAGTTAGAGTTTGGTGGAACTAATCAGTGCAAACTCCCCTTATTTTAAATGTGTTCACACTGTAAGGGGAAAATTCTGCTTTTATTTAAGAACATTTACTATTACGGTATTGTGCACTCATACCTCTGAGTTAGGGCTCTCTGAAACCAAGAACAACTGTGATGATCAAAGGTTTGGATATAAATTTGCCTTATGAAATCTCGTGCCTCACAGAAATCTTGAACGTGTTTTTCCAAATTGCTTAAGAATATCATTGAGCATTTTCTAACAGAAAAAGGTTTCAGATACTCTTAACGTCTCACTACATATCACATAGGGCTGCTCGGAAGGCTTATCAGATCTTTTCCTATTCTGAGGCTGTTCTTTAATCCAGGTATCTTTATATGCACTTCTGTACAGTAAGTAGTTTCATTAAGAGGGGACACAAGAATGTCAGTTAAAGAAAGCAACAGTATCTGTTTTAATACTCACTAGGATCAACACTATAGACACTTAAGTCAATTTCATTTTGAGTGCTACTACTTCATAACCTAGTGGCTACATAACCTTAGCTTTGTACTTTCCATACATCAGATTTTCATGTCTGATGAAGTTTTTACTACAGAACTGAGAAGATCTGAAGAACATTGCGACAGAACACATCATCCTTGCCAGATGTTAGGAATAAGCCTTCAAGTATCAAAAGAGCAGGAACAGCTTACTTGGATTTGAGATAGAAAATAGATTCCTCAGATTTCTCCATTTTCTGTATTGCTTTCTCCAGACCATGAGGAAGATCATAATTATCGCCTTCTCCAATCTCAAACTGCAGCTCCCGCTTGTCAAAAACACGATCTCCATATCGGCCTTCAAACTGGACTGTTGACAAAAAAACAGAACAACCCAGAGACAAATCAGAAGTTAACTGTGCATGGTAAGGGGTAGGTAGCACATTTAATACAGGTAATGCCAAAGCCTCCTCCTAACCAGTCTTTTCTAACCGTTACGTATGTATGTTAGCTATTGGTAGCAAACACAACTTCTGTTGCTAAAGTTAATAAACCCTCCCCCCTCATCATTCATCCAGGTTGTGTTGGATTTTTTTTTTTCTACTCCAACAACAAATGCAAGAACTATCTCCCCTCTTGTTCCTCTGCAAATAGAATTACTTTATTAGAATCATTTAACTTTTGTTGTCAGATCAGCACTTGATCAGATTCAGTGTCTCTGAAGAACACAGCTGCTCCTTGAAAATGTAAACCTCTCTAGAAATAAAAGAATGAAAGCTTACCATAAATTATGTCACTTGGTAAAGGAGAGATAAGCTAGGTATTCCTCTCTCTAAGGACAAAGAAGTTGTAGGTAAGGAAAAAGAGTTCTGCCTTCTCACACGTAAAGCTATGTACTATTTGTATAATATACTTACTCTCTACAAGAGCACCCTCATTGGGCTTGGAGTAGCCTTCTCCTTTCTTACGGATTCTTCGGATGATGCCACCATCTTCATCATCAGTGAGGTCCTCCCCCTTAAACTCAAACAGCTCTATCTGTGCAGGGAAGAAAAGTCTTGCATTTATTCTCATCACATCAACTCAGTAACCCATGGAATTTGTACTCCAGAGTTCTTTGAAACTATAGCTGTTCAGACAGCCACTGTCTTAGTTAACATCCTGTAAGATATTAGATAGTCAAGACTATGAAGATGCTGTATTTAGTAGATAGTGAATGGAAACCTACAGATGAATTACAGATGATAATTCAGGCCTTTACGGCTTTTTTTTTTTTTCCTCCAACAACTTTGGTCTCCCAACAGTACAAATTAGATCCTTTAATTCAAACGGCTGTGAGACTGGCTTCTAAGTTATACTTACATGAACCACAATACTTAAGGACTACTGAAAAAAATAATAATTCTTGGCTTCTTTAAGAGTTGTCCAAAGGACAATAGTTTCGAAACTTCTGCATCATTCTTCCTTGCATGACTGAACATAGCTACTGCTCCCGTTTTATTTCTCCTACATTCTCCCCTCTAGACTTGCCTTATCATTATGTATTATGAGTTCCCAATTGATTTGGTTGGATTGTCACACTCAAAAGAGTTGCAGTCAACACCTCAATATCAAAGTAAAGAACAGTAACAAGTGTTATTCCTCAGGGGTTGGTTTGGGACTAGCATTTAATATCTTTGTCAGCAATATGGACAGTGGGATCGAGTGCACCCTCAGCAAGCTTGCTGATGACACCAAGCTGTGTGGTGCAGTCCACACACTGGAAGGAAGGGATGCCATCCAGAGAGGGACCTGGACAGACTTAAGATGCGGGCCTGCACGAACCTCATGAAGTTCAACAAGGCCAAGTGCAAGGTCCTGCATTTGGGCTGGGACAACCCCAGCACAAATACAGGCTGGGCAGAGAATGGATTGACAGTAGGTCTGAGGAGAAGGACCTGGGGGTGTTGCTTGACGAGAAGCAATGTGCTGTTGCATCCCAGAAAGCCAACCATATCCTGGGCTGCATCAAAAGAAGCATGGCCAGCAGGTCAAGGGATGTGATTCTCCCACTTTATCCTGCTCTTGTGAGACCCCACCTGGAGTACTGTCTTCAGCTCTGGGGCCCCCAGCACAAGAAGGACATGGAGGTATTAGAGCGTGTCCAGAGGAGGGCCACGAAGATGATCGGAGTGCTGGAGCACCCCTCCTATGAGGACAGGCTGAGGGAGTTGGGGTTGTTCAGCCCAGAGAAGAGAAGGCCCCAGGGAGACCTTATAGCGGCCTTCCACCAGTATCTAAAGGGGGCCTATAAGACAGCAGGAGAGGGACTCTATCAGGGACTGCACTGATAGTACAAGGGGTAATGACTTTAAACTAAAAAAAGGGGAGATTTAGATTAGATATAAGGAAGAAATTCTTTACTGTAAGGATGGTGAGGCACTGGAACAGGTTGCCCGGAGAAGCTGTGGATGCCCCATCCCTGGAAGTGTTCAAGGCCAGGCTGGATGGGGCTTTGAGCAACTTGATCTAGTGGGAGGTGTCCCTGCCCATGGCAGTGTGGTTGTAATTAGATGATCTTTAAGGTCGCTTCCAAACCAAACCATTCTATGACTCTATGATCATTTTGGGAAAAAAAAAAAAATCTCCAAGAAAAAGACAAAGAAGAAACCAAGATGACCAAACTCATTAGTCACTGAGAAAGAAATGTAAACAAGGTATTTTACAAATACAACAAAAACATGATCTCTCCTGTGATAGATGGCACATCTCCTACCTTTTATCTAGAATTGCTGCTGCAACAAATTGTTTAGAATTTTTAAAAGCTGGTTTTAATGCAGATGACTAACCAGCCTAAAACTTCTTCAAATGGTCTTTCAAGTCTCTAATGAAAATCACAGTTTGAAGTGGGAGTACCAAGACAAGACAGAAAAAACACATCTAGTCACAAAAGAAACTTTGTCTAACAGCTACAAAATTAAGAAGAAAATGTTTTGCTATCCTATCTTCGAGTAAAACAGTAGTAAAAACAGCACAAAAGAGCAAGCCAGTATATTCAGCATTGTTTATACTAAGTACCTTGTTTAAGAAAAAAAAAAAAAAAAAAAAAAAAAAAAAAAAAAAGGAAATTCAAAGCTATTGCTGTTGACATTCATGACACTGAACTAAAGATACGCGGAATGCAAAAGAAATTGAATATTCATCTGCACGAGGAGTATTTCCAGCTAGAATTTTGATAGATACCTAATACAATTCCAGTGTTTCTATTCAGTCTGTCTGAAACAAGCTACATCACTCCAGAACATGCCACTGATGACATTACAAATTTTCCCATTTCTTTTTTCACCACCAAGCCCTGCGCCAGTATTCTACAGAAGAATTATGAATTAAAAAGAAAAAAGGACATCCATTATTTCAGGTCATAACCAAGACAGTCTCCAAATGCTGATGTAGCGATGAGACAGCTACTACATCTTTCAACATCAGTTTTACAGGCAAGCATGTACAAAAAAAAAAAAAAGTGCTTTCTTTGTAGGACAATTTGTACACAATTTTGGTGCAATGATGGCACTTGCAAAGGAACCATGCTGGCATTGCTTTATTTATTAAATTTATTTTAAAACAATGTAAGAGGAAGACTAAAGAAAGAGTGACCTTCACAGATTTTAAGTGCCTAACCCTCCTATTTAAAAAGATACTACATCACACAATTTCTACAGTGAAATATGACTTTTGTTTGTTCTTCGAGCGTACAGTTTTAGTGTCTGTATCCCACTTACCTCAAAGATCAGAGTAGCATTGGGAGGTATCTTTGGTGGGCTCCCAGCTGAGCCATAGGCGTATTCTGGTTTACAAGTAATCCTACAAATTTCGCCAACCTTCATAGTTGCCACAGCAATGTCCCATGCTTTGATCACCTCACCTGTAGAAGTCAAATTTCAGTCGTGATTGCTAGACACACATGAAAGACATCATCAACTCTGAAATTGAGCATCATCACTTTTAGTACACAAAACCTAAGACAGAGCAGAACTACTAAAAGACTCGTGCCCATTCTGGTTTATGTACGTCAGTTTTAACTGTAATCAAGTTACAAAGTTACTTGGGCACTCAAATTTGTGTACATTTCTTCATTCTAGATATAGTGATTCTTTTCCTCCCCTTACTTCCTCGCCCATAGAGAATACAAGTTATCTAGACACAGACGATTCCTGAAGAGCCTGGCACAATCTCAAGTGTGGAGAAAATAACAATAAACTCTTTGGAGCAGAAGGTCTTAGGGTGAGAGATTGGTTGCTTGTATTTTGAAAACAACCCGAAACAACAGCCTTTTCTCTCTGTACTTTATCAGTTGGCAAAGACCAGCACAAGTGGTAACTAAAAGTTACATGCACTTGTAACAGAATGGGCGGGGGGGGAGGCATAGTATCCCTTCTAATGAGGAAAGGGAACAGAAGCTGTAATCTCAAGTAACAAAATCCTCTCATTCAAGCTCTCCTACTCCTGTCTCCTTTTAACTCAATCAGACTCAATTATTTGAGTAAACTTGGTATCATCCCAGATTTCAGGACACTGCAGAATTTAACTCCAAAATAAAAGAGCAGCAGGTAGAGAACTGCTAGTGAAAAAACAAAGATTGAGTAATAAGATTTGCTGAACTAGGATGTTTGGATTTTTGCATTCAAAAAATGAAGGCTTTTGATTACGACAGGATTTACTTCCACATTCAGATTTGGGTTAATTTGGGAATTTAGGGAAAGAAGGAGTACATTTCATCATTCTTCAGCTGCAGCTGACAGTTGCCCCTGTGCACCATGCCCCAGTATCTGTGCACCCTGTCCCAATTGTGACCAATCTGGCCACAATTAAGTACTCTTGAATTTGAGTTGCTTGCAGAAGTAGTTTGCAAAAAAAACAATCAACAAAATGCACACTCTGGTTATTTAACTACCCTTTATCACTCTGCTTCAGGGTGAATTCCCATCAGGTGTTTCCCCTAAAGGGCTTTGTCTGAGGCTCCATGAATTCTCCAGCAGGCAGGTATACAGCATGCACATTCAGAAAGATTTCAAAGCAGTTCTGACTGTGCTGTTCTAAGTAAATAAACTTTAAGCTCTGAAAACACATTTAAATAGTAACTTTAATATGGGAATGAACCACACATGCAAGGGAATTCCATCTCAATACTCCCAAGATTAAAACCAAACATAAAATATTACCTTTCCCCAAGTCAAATGAAAACTTGTCTCTCCTGTCCAGACTGGAGTCAAATTTTGTGCCATCGAGGAGCCATCCTGTATAATGGACGGTCACTTTATCACCTATCATCGGCGACTCTGTCCCACTGCCTTCTCTCTTGACAACCTGAAAAAAACAGTAAGCAACACTAAGATGATGAATACTACACCTGCCTGTTGGACATTAATTCCATTTACTCAAGGTACATGCATTACTATCTTCAGCCAGTAAGGGATTTGCAGGCTTGTTTCAGTTATCAGGGAAGGAACTGACCGACTAGATTGTCTACAGATTAATCGTGTTTTAAATGCAGGAACCTCAAGATGGCTCTACTGTGATACAAGAATTTAACTGGCAACAGTTGGCACCAGCTTACAAATCTCTCCATCTATAGTTACCAATGTCATTTAAACTTCCTTGACAGTATTTTGTATGATCTTTAAACTTAATCAGAAAAACCACCAACCAGGTTTTTTTTTGGTCTGTTTTATTCAAGTATTTTCCTTGCCACTACTGTATCATTACCAAGAAGTTCAGTGTTCTAGGCAAAGCACAAACAAGAAAACATCGTGATTCCTCCCATACGAGGTCTATTCCAACAGGTAATCTGAAATTACTCCAGTTAAACCTGACAGTTATGCAAAGCTCACCGGGGGGGAAGGGAAGGAGGGGAATACTACCTGCTCAGTTTCCTAGGGAGGGAACACTGTGAACAGAGAGAGATGCCTGGACCTCACTCTGCACACCCTGCCCTTATCCTCCACCACCTCTGTGCTACAGCAGTTATGAGCATCAGAGCTAAAAAGAGATCTATTGATCTTCTTTCCTCCCAAAGAAAGCAAAAATTTAAGCAATCTCTTTAACAGAGAATTGAAAAGACGTATATGAAAATAATGTGAATCTAGTAACCAGCCTGTACTACATCATGCACAGACTTGTCTAGTAGCTTCAAAGCAATGAATCTGAAATCACTTTGGAAGAGTAACTGCATTTACTGAAAATTTACTAAGCTTTTCCAAATGTCAGATTCTTAAAGTGTCATAACAGGTTATACAACATCAAACACTGATTATCTCATTTTCAGTATTTGTACAACATTAGTATTTTGCATTTAATTCATTTTCAGGAGACTCAAAAATAATTTCTCGTAAGTATGGCAGCCCTATTTTCAATAGCATTTACATTTCCCTTGCAGATGTAGGAACCTGATTTTTCTGTTCATATTGTTATTGCAAGTATTTGTTTCTGTGCTTAAATGCTTACACTAGAAATAGTGCAAATACATGCAGTAACACCAGGTGAAAACCTCTGGATACCATTCTGATATGAAGCTAATGAACAAATGAAAAAAAACTCTCCTGGAATCAGTGCAATGATACCAGCACAAAATTGGTGTAAATTAGGTTCAGAGTTAGCCTCCTTGGTTTTAATATGTGTATCCTGCAATCACTGCGAAAATAAAGTCCGTGGAGGCGCCCTGGCTAGATTTCATGGTCTCTACAATCTTTCACCTTTAAAGTTCATAATCCCACTCCTGGTGTGGTTTTTTTTTTTTTTAGTATCACCTGCTTCTCCATCAAAAGGTGGGTACTGCATACAGTAGATGGATACTTACTGCCTTTTACTGTGTTCAAGCAGCCAAGATGCAAGAGACCTCCAGGCAGCTCCTTGGGAGCTATGTATATGATATATGAGAACTCCAACGTTATACTGTGATACATGCAAAATCTTGAAACTCTAAGCAGAGTGTATCGGTAAGAAACATTTGAGAGAGTATAAAACCAAGCATTTCTCAGTGAGGTCCCCAGCATCCTTCCTGAAAGCGTCACTATGACAAACACAGAACCTAAAACCAAAAGGCTCTGAAGGCTAAAAAGAGAATTTTGTCCTCTCTGTCCTGCTCCTCTTCATCTCCCCTAACGCTAAGACTCCAATTTCACTGCGATTAAAGAAGACTTCTAGCGATTGCTGTGGAAAGTTTTTAAGAGAGACTGGAGAAGTTTCTAGAGATATGGAAATTGGAAATATTTGATGGAGGAGGAAGCTCCTGCAACTCCCCCTCACGGTACTAATTCTACTACCCTGACCAACCGACATGCAAATGCGAAGGGAAGACTGGGGGCATTCCCAGCGCAGGGCACGACCCAGCCCTGCGGCCAGCTCCCGCCGGCGGCTCGCTCGTCCCGGGGAGCCGCACCAAGGGGCGGCCGCTCCGGCTCCTGTCGCCGAGCACGTCTCCTTCGGGCCCTGAGACGCGCCATCTCAGGCCGCCGGAGCCGCTCGCAGCAAGATGGAGAGCCCGGCCGCCGGGCCGACAGAGCCGGGCTCCCGCAGCGCGGTACCGCAGGGCAGCGCTGCCCCACGCCAGCCCGCGGGGCCACCACACGCACATGGTGGCGCTGCCCGGGCTCCATCTTTAGCCCCCGGCCAGCAACACGTGCTGGGGGCGGGACGGGCCCGGGCCCCCGAACCAGCGGGTACGGCACGGCTCGGCCCCGGCTCCCCTGCCCTGCGCCCCGCGGGGAGGCCGGGCAGGAGGGAGGGAGGCCGGACCCCGGCTCGCCCCCGGCCGCCGCGGGGAGCCCCGCACACAGGCGGCGGCTGCGGAGGTGGCGGCGGCCGCCCCCGCCGGTAATGCCTGACCGCAAGGGCCGTGCGGGGTGACACGGTGGGGACACCGCCCCCCTCCCCTTCCCGATCCCCGAGGGGACCGCGCCGCAGCCGGCGTGTACCTTGAGGACGCCCTCATCCCGCTTAAGCGTGATGTCCACCCCCTCCAGGGGAGCCCCGTCCGCTTTCATCTCCTCCGCCGTCATCCCGCTCGCCGCTGCTGCCACCGCTGCGCCGGGGCAGGGACAGGGACAGGGACAGGGCCGGGTCTGGCTCCGCGCTGCGCCGCGGGCTCCAGTCGCCGCGCCTCTGTTCCCTCCTGCCTTCGCCGCAGCGCCGGCCCCGGGTCAGCGGGGAGGGGGAGGGGGAGGAGGAGGAGGAGGAGGAGGAGGAAGGGGAGGGGGAGAGGGAGGGACCGAGAAGTTTCTAGAGGCTGCCGCAGCGCGATCGCCGCGCCGGGGCGCCAGGGGCCGGGGTGAAAGTGCGCGGCGGGCCGGGGGCGGGCAGAGGGGGCGCGGGTCTCGGAGGATGTCGCAGGCAGGGCTCTGTGCGGGGAGCAATGGGGGACTCCCGGCCCCGCGAGGAGCCGCGTGCTGGCAGGCAGCCCCCTGCCCTCCGCGGCCCGTGGGGACGGGCTGGGGGCGCTTCTGCCGCCAGCCCCCCCGCTGGGACGCTGCCGAGCCGAGGGGCGGCACCGCGGTGCGACCCCCGCGGGCTGTACGGCGCTGTGGGCCGGGTGGTGCCGCCTGCGGGGATGTAAAGGCAGGCTGCGGCCTTGTCCAGCACCTCTGGCAGCAGTAAGGGCAGCGGAACGTGCGTGCCTCCGCGCGGCACCTTCCCGGCCCTTCCTGAACTTTCCTTCCCCGCTCGCCCACGGGCAGCGGGCGAGCAGCGCAGCGGCCCCTGCCGGCCCACGGGCAGGGGGACGGCTGTAGTCCCCCAGGTAGACAGAACGTGCAAAATCCACAGATTTCCCCTCAAAAGGTGTGCCTTCCAGCCCCAGGCAGAAACACGTTTTAGTGCAGCTTCAAACCGAGGATTAAGCGTGAAGAAGGGTGAGAGAGAAAGGAACAGTTTCTGGATGCGTTTGGTCCAGAAGGTTCTAGCTGCTGATAGTTCGCAGTTCCCATGGATGAATTTGCAGATTAAATCTGCGGCAGGTACAAAGCTGGTTCTGTGCATACCATAAACCAGACCGTGATCTGCTGGGGTGCGCAGAGAAAAGCATCTAAGCTGGTTCTGGTCCAACAGGTCTTCTTAGTGGAGACAGCAAAAACGTGGAGGCACTTTTTCATCCGTCCTCTGACTAATGTGTCCTCACAGTGCTAAGTGTTTTTGTTGGGCAATGCAGATTCTGTTTTGTACTCGTATTGCTTGAGCTGTATGTTGTAGACTTTATGTTCCAGCTTTTAAAAATTGTGGTGTGTAGAAACGGTGCCAAATTAACCACAGTTTCCAAATATGCTGGAACCGAGTTTAAGAAAGTGATAAATAGTAAAAAAAGGAGGTAAGTCTTTTAGTGGAGATTTTTTGGAGATGTTCTGCACCTCGTATATTTTCAGCCATTCCCCTCAGTTGCAGTGCAGACTCCTCCAGAAGTGATTTAAACCCAGAACATCAGGCTGGCTACATCCCTTAGTAACTTTTCAAAGACTGCTTAGATGTTGTCTAAGGGCTTCCATTAAGGTGCAATACACAAAAGTTGAAAATGAGTTGTCTATTGGGGTGCTTTATGGAAAAGAAGGCGCAGAGAATAGAAAAGAGGCAGGGGGTGTTTTAGGTGATATCAATGACACTGTTTTCACTAGGTTATGCTAGGGTGGAAGACAGGTCACAAGAGAGACAAAAAGTCTGTGTCTCTTCTTTTAAGCCCTTTAAGACTTTTAAAATATGTTTATAATACCACAGCACTGGAAAGGAACCTCAATGTCATATCAGGCCTGTTTTCAGAAGATAAACAGTAGAGACAATTTTGAAAGTTAAAGAGAGTAACTAAGCAAGGTGGGGAGAGTATGAAAGATTTCAGAACTTGAACGGTACAAGTAGGAGAGGTGAAAATGAAATTTTTTGGCACTAGCTTTCAGGCTACTGCTGAAAGGCAAGTAAGAAGAGTACCTAAAATAGCAGAGAATAGCCTGGGCAATAAAATGTCCTAAACCAACTAATTGCAGTGAGACTCTGGAACAGACTTGCAGGAGGTGAAGCCTGGCTAATGCTTGTCTGCAACTTGTTATGTTTATGAATAGGTTTATGTAAAGACTTGTTATATATAACAAGGTTTGGACATAAAGCCATTAAACGGTGCGCAGAGAGCAACACAGCTCAGCTGTAGCTTCTACTAAGTTGAAAAATAATATGATTTAAGAGATCAGCTTGTAGTACCTCTGCTTGGTGCATTATAAAATATAATGATGCATAATAAGGAGGAAATGACTAGTTTATATGAATTGTGCTTTGTTGTTGATGTTGCAAGCAGTGGTGTTACTCTTGAAGCCTACGGTAAGGCACAAACGTTCATCAGTCTAACCCTATGCTGCTAATTTGTGTGACACTTCATGTTAGGCCATTAAGGATGTCAGCCACTGCCTGCCAGCCAAGTTACACCTTATCCATTTGTCATTCTCAGATTCAGTGAGTTGTCCTGTTATCCTTGCTTTCCCCTGCTCTTGATAGTATATAGCAAAACAAGTCCTGTGCTGTCCTTTTAGTTTAGAAGAGAGAAAGTTGTTGTTTCTCCTTATCCTTTACCACATCACTGCAGACAGCAGTAGATTGGCATGGTCCACATCCAAAGAGCATTTGACACAGGTTTCTTTCTCTTCAAATGAAGAACTGTGGTGTTACACTCATCCCCTGCTTCAAAACCTAGCAGCATTTAAAGGGGAATAATCCGAACATAATATATATAATACATAGCATAATATAGCAGGCATGCAAATGAGACCCAAACCCTCCACCGTAGGATTGGAAAAGGGCTCTGTATCTGCAATTCTGAGATTTTGTAGCTGTTCTTTTCGTTGTTCACCAGCAGATGTCAGCACTTTTCTGAAACTACAGGCCATAGGACTTACTTAAATGAAAGTTCTCATTTTCTAAGTTATTTTCTAGTAAGGTTATGGTTCCTTCTCCTGTGCTTCTGCACATAAATACTTCATATTATTTGGGAATTTCATTTATGTGATACGTGCTGTCCTTTTTGGATCACAGATAGAGATTTTAAAAAAGAGTAAGTAGGACTTTTTTGTATAAACATCTCTGGCATCTGTGTCTTTACTGATCATTGCCCATGAGTCTACTTTCAGTTCTTAGGAATTTAGTCAAATTCAATTTTAATTAAAATTTTAATTACATTTTCAAATGCAAAATTATTTAAAATCACCCAGGCAGATGTTATATACATACTTTCATTGTGGTCTTTCCTTATCTTTAAGAAGTAATTGAGATTGCTGTTCAGCTGTGTGTTTAGACACTAAGGATTTCTATTTCTTTGCATTCTGTTAGACAGTGAGTAGCCCTAGTGCGTGCACGTTAATATCATCAGAAAGGATGGGCAATCCCTGTTGATTTTTTCCATAGGAAAGTACTACCAATAACTAATTACAGGTGGCAATTGCCTGATAGATTCTGCTGCACCTTTACTGAAAATTATACTGTATTTGTTTTCAACTTGTTTTCTAATAACTCTAATACTATTAAAAAAATAGTAACTTCCTTTAGTAATTGCTATCTTGGCCTTGTCTTTGTTAACCTGGTTCTGTCAGTCTGTATGGATTACATTTTTTCTCCATATGGCTTTTATCAACAGCCACCTTTGGAAGGTATAAACTGTTGGAGGATTTTTGTGATGATGCTCTTGGTGTATTTAGCTTTTATTTGTCATTTTTGAGTTGCTGTTAATTTCACAACCTCACCTACTTCTTGTCTGCCTCTGTCTTCCATTGATCTACTAAGCTTTATTTGTTTGACTTTTTTTTATGTAACACTGTGGTGGTTTCACCCTGCTGGGCAGCTAAACTCCACCACAACTGCTCTTTCACAGAGCTGGGGGGGGTAGGAATGTGTTGGAGGGAATCTTGATGCTGTGCCAGCTCTGCTCAGAAATAGACAAAACATTGGTGCGGTATCAGTGCTGTTCTAGCTACAGTTCTTTGCACCTGGATTTATCGCTTTTCCTCACAACCTTTCTTACACATAGGTTGGTCTTTCCATTTTTCCATATTGAAAAAGGTGGAGAAACATGCAGGACATATCTGAGTTGTTCAGTCCTGAGAGTTTTTGTCCCCATCTTCAGATTAACACAAATTTGAGCCCATTCTGAAGTGATCCAGCTTCACAGTTCTGCTGAATGTTTTTCATACCCTGTCGGAGACCAAGTTCCTGATCATCTGGCAGGGCAGAGCTTGAGTATGTTACTGTCGTAGCAGCAGCCCAAGCTCTCACTTGTATGCTTAAGCCAGCTGTAGTGCCTACTTATTCTTACAGGGTAGACACTGGATTTCTTTATAAGAATATCACAAAACTTTTAAGTACACTTGCAGTTTTTATGTACGTTAAATTTGCATTTATGCTACACAGTTCAAAAATAATATGATTTTTTTTTCTTCTGAACTGGCAACATTTTTTTTTCCTTGTTAAAAAGAGCATTGTCACACAGCTCAGACAATCTTGTGGAGAAGAAATAAATCTTCATGTGTATTGTATGTCATCAGCTTTCTTAAGCACTTCAGATTATGACTTCTAGTTTGTTTGTTTGTTTTTTTTTTGACTGTGTTGACATAAATGTATCCTCCTTCCTGTGTCTTGTAGCCTTTAAATTATTTTTTTTTAAGTTATCGTGCCCTTGCAGGTCACTGTTGCCATATGGATACTGGGACTTGCCATGGTACTGGTCATTCTACAGGGCCTATGAGGACAACATTCTCCAGGTTTCTACGGTCACTCTTCTTTGTTTCTATCCCAGACTAATGAGAATGCATGTTGTAGGCTCTCTGTGGAGGTAAGGACTTCTGATGCAGATAATGTTTGCCTTTTTTGTTTCAATTTGGAATGTAGATGAGCAGGAAATAGTTGAGTTGATAATTTCAAGATTGGTTGGATGAATGTCTGGGAAGAGCTTTGAGGACCTGCTCCACAATGACACAAGAGGATTATGATATTCTCCTGTAATGGGTTCAAAGCTTCTTCTTACAGTCACCTGGCAGAACATGGAATCTTAAAGTTCCAGCTGTGAGTGTAATCTAGCATGCCAAAGGGCATTGCTCGAGGCATGAAATTTCTGTTCTAAGTTAGCTATTCTGGGACAAAACTCATATAAAGGCATTTCTGGAGCCCAGTGTCATTTCAGTTCTCCATATAGGCCTTGAACCAGTGACACTGGCTTCATCTAGTTGGAAAGGACTGCATCAGAGCTAGTTGCCCTGTGCTCCATTTAAAATTAGGAGAGATCCAGTCACTAGATTATATAGGGTGATCTATTTCACCCTAAAGAAAAGTTTTAAAGCAGGTCAGATGGCTTTTTCCATCCAGTTGCATGTTTTTCTCCACTGATAGAAAACAGAGCTCACAGTGACTAGCTCAGTTTTAAACATCTGCATATTGAAAGGTCACATCTCCCTTCTGCTTTGCAAGTCTCTTAGCTGTCTTCAAAATAGTTTTGTCTGCCTAAGAGATTTTTTTTTCCAGAATCTACTCCAGCGCTGCCCCAGACTGCTAATGGTTAGTCATTAATGCACCTAGTCTCCTTCTGTTTCCCAATTAAGTAGGTACTCACAAAATCAAATAAAATAAAAATCCAATGTTGATGATGAACAGACATCATGGATATAAGTACTTCTGTCTTACCAGCAAATGCCAGATGTTGGCATTCATCTCCTTGCTCACTCTGTAGATAAACGTGTTAAAAAGCAAGAGCCTGCCAGTTCTTTACTACATGCATACCTTGCAGCTTACCTGATGCATAGTTACTTGTGCGGACAGCTAGACTGTAAAGCTGAAAGAGGAAAGACTGGAAACTGCAAGAGTCCCCCCTGATTAGGAACAGCATCCAAATTGCTAAGAATCGTGTCTCTCACTCTCTCACTTAGGCTGCCTGTGTTCTTAACAAGTGATCTACCTCCAGTGACTGTCCTGTGCCTTTTGCCCTCCCCCTCTCAGATACTGCACATTCCCCTACATTTTACCTATGACAGGCTTTGCAGCAACCATTAAGGACTCGCTCCAGAGTGACTGAGCACTTGATACGAAGTCTGTTCCCATATTCACCCTTAGAACTCACTCCTAATCATGTGTCTGCCAGGGATCTTCCTAAATGGACCCAACGGTTTTCCTGCCTCCATACCATGTCCCTTTTGCCTGGGTGTTCTCTGTGCTGACTGTGATGGCTTTTGGACAGAAGATGATGGAATCTTAAGTCTGCATTTAATGAAGCCACCATACCTTTCCATGTAATTTTTGTTCCTTTTCCACAGAGAGAAGAAAGCCTAGGACTGGTCATCTGACAGGATTTACAGATGTATGCTCCAATCCCTACTCTTAATAGTCTCAGCTCTGTAGGGAATGGGAACTGTCTGGAAGTGAGAGGTGGAAGGGGCAGGACGGAGGACAAAGAATTGAGTCTTTAACTCGTTCCAGACATTGCCATGGAAAATTTGCATTTCCATGTTAACAAGGGAGGCAAATGGTAGTCAAGATCTTCCTCTTCCCTCTGCATGTAACCAGAGCCAAATTTTATTTCATCCAAATTGACACGTCAGACACACATCTGTCTTCTACAGGTTCCTCTAATTCTCATTAGACTTCCATGTTCTCTGTCCCTACTGTACCTTCTACTTTCTCTGTTTAGAAAGAGGGATTTGCCCGTAGTTGTTTGCACTGGGTCTAATGAGTACAATTCCTTCCTCTTTCCACGGTCAACTGGTTAATACAATATTAAGGGAGAAATCATAAATACATAGAAATTGGGAATTCTGTTATGTGGTGGTCATTGTGTCCTGTAAACATAGAGTTTATGTTTGCATAACATAAAGACAGCCATATCTTTTTCTTGCTAAGTGCCAGGAAGTACCCATCCTTTTGTGGGATCAGAGCCCAGAATTTTAGCTTTCAAATCATGTGATAAGAACAAGAGTGGGTGCTAAGAATTAAGGGCTGCTTTATTACTGAATTTACTTCAAACTATAATCCTGGAGGGTAGTCCTCAGATGGAGTACCAGTTACTGAAACTAAATGACTGTTCACCTGATTTTCCTCTCCCTTACGCCATAGTCAGTGTACCAGTATAGTTATATTAGTTTAAAATCCACAGAAGCCATCAGAAAGAGACTATTATTTTCCCAGGCTGTGTTACTACTTCATTGCATGATTCCTGGCAAACAACCTAAATCACTTAGTATTTGCCTTTAAATGTAGGGTTTATTCAAACCCAGGGAAACAAACCTGGAATTCAGACTAAGCTGGCAAACAAGCACTAAATTTCTGGGCAATGTTAATCAGCAACTTTCACTCAGAAATCATATATAAAACAGCAGTGAAGTCTTAGGAGAGTTTATGCGAAAAACTCAGAGCTTCCAGGTTTGTCCAGAGGATAGGCAAGGGGAATGAGCAGTCATTCTTGATCAGCTTGCAGTTTTTGAGCACCTTGCGGCTTATGACGAATAAATCTGTGTCAAGGATTCCACTTCTCCAGAATCTCTCTATTTTCCTGTGTTAGCGTGCCAAGGATTAGGTTTCAGGGTAGCCAAATTTGAAATGTATGTGAAGACCACAGAGACTCTGGTGTTGGCACAGGACGCTGCCAGGGAAAGGGCGAAGTCTGCCCCAGAAGAAGTCCTTCTCTTGCCATAGGCGTTGTGCTCCAGTCAGCCTTGTGAATTCGGAATGACACGAAGTGGGTGGGACTTGGTCAAACTCTCCTCCTCAAACTCTTCCTGTTTGCACAGTCACAGAAGCCTCCGCTCAGCAGGACGATTTTGCTGAAGAGGTAGTCCAAACTTTCAACCTGAGGGAAGCTAAATATAGCACGTGTCACCCAACAGACTTCAAAGGACTTGGCAATAGAGGTCAGTACCATTCTCCTCAATTCATAGATGGGAAAAACAAAGCTACAGAAATGGGAAATTATTTCCTTGATGTCATGTGGCAGTTTAGAACAGAACACTAGGGCACGAAAATCCTGTGCCCAGACCTTCTCTGCTAGGTCCTATGTGGCTTAAACTGTCACTTATGACAGGGGAGCTGATCGTCTCTATCGTTTCTACCAACCCTCTTCCTCTTCACATCACCACCTAATATTCCTTGCTTTCAGTGTCTAAACAGGTAGAAGAAGTACATCTTTGGAAACTCAAGCTGCAGCAGCCGTGTGTATTTCTTTACATATCCAATTGGGAAGAAAACTGTAAACTGCATGTTTGAATTATGCCACGTATTGTGCTGATCAGGTCTTTTTATTTTCTGTCACCTTCCATGTAAGCCACCTCTACCAAGCAAGTTCCTAGTAGACTTCTTGGAGTTTCTGTCATTCTCCCTCTCCAAATCAGTTGTTAATGGGAAAGTATTCATCCTTATTTCCTTGTTCTCCTCCTTGATGCATAGCAGAATTTGTTAAAACAGTCACTTCCTTTTTCTCCATCATCTCAACATGCTCGTTAATTCTGTTTAAATGGTAAATAACAATGGAAAAAAGTACAGTATTTTTTAATGGTAAAAAGTACAATAACAAAGCCAAGCAAGCAGCTCAGCAGTCACCGAAGAAGTTGTGTCTACAAAGCTGCTTCCGATAAACGTTTCCTGTTTGCTTTGGAGTTCCTACTAAACAACAAAAAAATGACACTATTGTGTTGTTATAGCGGTTTGGTATTGCTGAGCCATACTGTAATGAATGTTGCTCTTCTCTCCATCAGATAAGAGTGGCTTGAAGATGAAACCCTCTGCTACCTATGAGCTGTTAGTAGACGGTGTTGGAGAATGGGACTTCACTGGTGGTTTTGTTCCTTGTGAGCTGCTGCTTGTTGGAGAGGATGCCTACCCTGTGCTTCTGAGCGCTGAGAAGCAGGTTCTGATTGCTGTTTCACGGTATGGGAAAGGCAAGATGGTGGTTGTTTCCCACGAGGGAATCATGAAGAGCTCCAAGTTTTCCCAGTTCCTCAGAAATGCCGTGGAGTGGCTCAAGCCTTCCCCTGCAGCCCTGGTTGGGTCCCATCACCGTTTGGATTCCCTCTCCCAGCTGCTCCTCAGGGCTGGCATCAAAGTAGAGGCTGGGGCAGAGCTCAGCACCCACCACGGGGTGTACTGTATGGATGCCTATGACAGCACGCAAGCAAAAGATGTGGTTTGCTTTGTAAAGGAAGGTGGAGGCCTGCTCATTGGAGGCCAGGCTTGGCACTGGGGTAGCCTACATGGGAAGGAGAAGGTGCTGTTTGCATTCCCTGGGAACCAGGTGACCAGTGTGGCTGGTGTGTACTTCACAGGAAATACTGCAGGAAAAGGGATCTTCAAAGTTGCCAAGAAAATTCCAAAGATCCCCTTAACTGTTCCGTGAGTATCTGAATTGTTCTTTCTATTTAAACAAGTTATGCAAATGAGATGTTTACAGAAGATCCTTGAGGTAAGAGATGAAGATGTTGAATGCTGGTTCTTTGATAGCCAGGATGGGATGCAGCTGCTATCTTCAGATTTAAGAGGGAATCTTCTTACTGTTTGTAATCTGGAAGAATGATGACTTTGCTTCCAGGGGAGTGGGTTAGGACATTCATTCAGGGTCAAGAAATGAGGGCAGCGATATTGTAGAGCTGTCTCCCTGACCAACTGTGCCTGTGAGCACCACACAGCAAGCTGGGGAAAGGAGGAGCAACTCCCCTGCTCCCATCCCATCCATCCCCCCAGGGTGGGTATGTTCAGGCCAACTTTCCCGCAGTTCAAAACCAGACAGGAGATGGAGCACTTGGCCAGCGCTCTGGGCTGGGCTCTGCCTGACAGCTGCTAAACCTGCTTAACCTGTTACTTGCAGAAATTTCCTTTTTGCAGGTGAAACCGTTGGACTGACACTGAGCTGAGGAGGCAGGCCTGGTGCCACCTCCCTTCTCCAGGAGACAACGGCTGTGGGCAGGAACCCACTGTGCTTCAAGTTAGTTTGGGATTCTAGCTTGGCCTTTTGGTCTCAGAGCAGCAGGTGTGAAACTCTGAGCTGTTGCGTCTTGTATCGCAGAGCAGACAGCGGTGCCCTGAACATTGCTCTTCTGTCTTCCTCCACCCCCACTTGCCACTGAGAGTGCTGGGCTGTGCCTAGCACCACTTTCTGCTCAGTTAGGGAAAGTGCCATGGGATCTAGGTGGAGCAGGAGCGGTGCTATGCTTCCTGTGTCTGGCAGTTTCACCTCACTGCAGTGGAAGTTGCAACGATAGAAATAAAATTCCCTGCAAGTCTTTTCTTTCCTTCACAGTGTCAGTAAAGTAATAATCAGAGGAGAGGTGCAGTTTCCTGTCCTATGGGTGTGCACAAGGGCACACCTGTTTCCTGTCCTGTGGGTGTGCACAAGGGCAGCATCTTTTATTGTAACTGAGTTGGCTGCAATGGCCATGTAACAACAGATTCTTTTCAGGTGTCAAAGAAAAATTGTGTTTGCCCAAATGGAGAAAATGAAGTAACTGCAAGCGATTGAACATGTCTTTCTCCACAGTGTCATACAGAAGCTATAAGGAAATAGCAAAGATAAGAGAGCTTTACATGGTAAAAGCTCCACAAAGATATTGTAGAGGATAACTGGTAGGAATTTTGGGGTCTATCTTTTGTGGTCTGTCTATCCTTTCTTCAGTTCTCAACAGAACGCACAGAGAAATCTTTTGGGTTTGTGTCCAGTTTATGATATTTAGGGTGGAGTAATTCGAGGAAGTTTCTGCTACAGGAGATAAGCTGATTTCCACGTCATTTGCAGGTTAAGTTTTCAAAAGACTTGCTTTAAAAATCTGAAAGGTCCTCTGACTTTTGAGATCCTGCATTTGGATTTTCAAGCTGCTCTTCAAAGTAACAGGCCTGGAAACTTCCTTTTGACCTTTTCTTTCTCACCTTTTGTAAATGAGTGCTGAGATTCTTACAGATTCGGTTGACTGCAAAAACGGAAACTTTAAAAGGAAAAAAAAAAGATTGATGGATTTTATTTTATTTTTAAAATGAAAGAAGTGGCAACATGATGTACTAGGGCGAGAGAGGAAGAAGAGGCAGGGACGGTCAAGCTGTTCAAGCAGAGGATTCTGGAATGGGGGCTAACTTGAACCTCTCTTGGTTTTGCAGACACCAGGCCAATCTTGGCCTTGATTCTGCTTTTCTCCTGCATGGTTTGTCGGAGCTGGATATGGTGACGGGGGGCATACCCTCCATCTTGCTGGTGCATGGTGTACTCTCCTTCCCGCTCTGCCTGGACAGCTCGCACCGCTGCATCTTAGCTGCAGCACACTATGGCCGAGGCCGTGTTGTGGTGGCAACCCATGAGAGTCAGCTCTTCTCCCCAAAGATGGCCAGATTCCTGCTCAATGCTGTCCACTGGCTAGATGCTGGGAGAAAGGGGCTGGTGGGTGTGGATGCCAGCCTGAAGAAACTGTGTGGCCTCTTTCATGAGGAAGAGGTGAAGTTACAGGTATCAGAGCTGACAGGCAACATGAGTGTATACTGCTGTCCTTCTTACAGTGACAAACAGGTGGAGACGATTCATGCTTTTGTGGCAGAAGGGGGCGGCCTACTGATTGGAGGCCAAGCCTGGTATTGGGCTTCCCAGAACCGCGGCAAAGCTGCAGTGGCAGAATACCCTGGCAACAAAATCCTCAACCGCTTTGGGCTGAGCATCCTGGGGCAGAGTGTCCAGGCAGCGAAGCTCCCGGCCGCAGCATTTGGGGAACACTACCACTTCCGCAAGGCACTCGCTCTTTTCAAGAGCCATGTAGAGAAGGTTGAGGATCTCAAAGCTCCCTTGAAAGACTGGCTGCCAAGGCTGACACAAGACTGCGCTGCCTTTCTGCGCATCCCTGCCCAGGACTGCCCCGCATATGCCTCGCTGCACCGCATCCTGGCCAAAGTGCTTCACCGAAGTGGGATCCCGCATGTCAGCAGACACAACCCTGTCAAGAGCAACTCCAAAGAGGCAGCCCTGCTCTGCATGGCAACTGAGCTGTCATACACCATGACAGACTGTGCGGCCCTAGTGCAGAAATCTGCCACTGGGGTCTGTGCCCTTCCTGTTACCGTGGAAATCGATGGCACTAATCCAGGTGAGTACCATATCTCCCTTCCTCTTGAGGCATGCTGGCGCTGGGATCAGCAAGGCACTTGTCCTCTGTGTGTATGTCTGAACATGAGGACAGATGTCCAGTTTCACTGTGGGCTTGTGGGGATGCTGGCCTCTGTGTAGTGGCAGGCAGGCTCCTTTTATGGCTGGCACTGATTTTAGTGCCCTGAAACAGGCTGTGGAAGTGTTGCATCCTCACTGTTGGTACACAGGCACTTGGAGGAGAAGAGCCAACTAACAGAAGCTCCTGAGGGTACTTGCACAGTGCAATGGCTTCCTCAAGAAAGCTTTAAGTTCTTCAGGAACTCCAGGTTCTGCTCTACAGTTTGTTGTCCCACTAGTGTTCTGATACAGCCATCTTTGAGACCATCCTGTGAAAAGGTAGGAGTTAGGAACAAAAGTTTTATTTTTTTATCTAGGTAATTTCAGTCTGAGTAGTAGCAGTCTCACAACTTGTATCAGCAGAGCAGCTGAAGTGAAGTTGTGGTTTTGGGGTGAAAACACGAGACTGTGAGCAGGATGGGAACTTCATGGGCTGACACCGTCACTGAAGCTATGGTAGTTGGTAATTACACCCTGAATCATTTGTCTAAGGTTAAGCTTTGTAGCTATGTAACTTTGAGATTCCTGTTACTGATATGTTTAAACTTTAAGTAATTTCACTAGTAAGGTATTTCTCTGTGGACAGATGAATCTTGAATTTGAATATGATTGAGAGTTGTTGTTTGCAAACTATTCTAATGAGATAAAGGAGACAGTTCTGGAGTGGCAATGTCTTGAGTGCAGAGGATATTTAGAGACAAGAGCTGTGGCATAATTGCTCACTGGTTGTAACACTAATGAGTCAGGGCAAAAGGGGAAAATTGTTAGAGTTGGTTGGATTGAATGCATTGAATTGAGTAGTGTTTTTTTTGACTGGGACTGTTCAGAATTTCTGTAATTTCACATAAAAAAAAGAGAAGTCCTGGCAACCCATGATTTGAGATTAAACAATTTCAAAAATGCCAGCGGTGTAAGTTCAGCAAAATTGAGATGAATTGGTGAAAAGTTATGATATGTTATGATGTCTATTTTACATTTTTCCATGGATTAGGTTTTGTCTGACAAAATTTCGTGGAGGACAGGGAAGGCTATAAATGAGGAGCTTTAGGATGGTCCACCAATGAGTGGATTTTGCCTGATCAGTACAACAGAGATGGATCAGTTTTGCAGTGTGTATCAGAAGTGTCTACTGAAATCTCCTAGGTAGAGAAGGCTTTAATTTCCATGGGAAGACTGTCTAGAGGCTTGCTGAATTTTCGTGGTATGGTAGGGTGCACATCTTATGCCTTGACTAGGACAGTCCTCTAGGCTTTCTCATAACTTCAGTCAGCTTAGAAAAGGGAATTTGTGTGGGCCCCAGCTTGTGCTGACTAGTCAGTTGGGAAAAATATGATGTCACTGTCAGTCTGTTATTTAGGAGACGTTTGATGACCATTACAACTTCAACTATGTCTAATACCACCACAGTATGCACCTCTGATGAGGGTAAGAGGATCTGAGTGGAGGAGGAGTTGTTTCTTTTTTAATTATTATTTTTTGGTTTTTTTTTTTACAAGCATTAATAAGTACGTTTAAGTTTGTCATTCTTGGAATTTTAAGTTTGGGTGGGCTTGCTTTCTAATTGTGTGATGATCTTGTTCATGCCAATACTCTTTTGCTTTAAAGCTGTATTTCCGACAGATTGGATAAAATATGAGACAATTGTGTGTGGTAGAGACAAGGGGAAAGACAGGGCAGAAGATTCTTTTATTGCAGCTTGAAATCTCCAGAATCCGTAATGTGAGGCTGAAGAGTTTCTGACTGTTCAGATCTGTGTTCTCTCACATTTTAGGTAAGACAGCCTGGAGGAGTACAGGACTCTATCTCCCTGAGGGTCACACAGCCGTTATAACATTCCCTTGTCGGCTGGTCAGTGCCGGTCTGCAGGTGAGCCCTTACTAGTTTGGCTACTGTTTACACAATGTCAGTTGGGCACTCGAATATGGTTCTTAGGCCTTGTCAGTCCTTTCCTTCTGCTGCCACCCCGTGGCACTTTCAATGCATTGTCATAATTTTTCACCTTGTTTCCACTCCTTGCCGTTGCATTCCTCTTCTGTGTGCTGGCAGGATAATTGATTGTGGCTGCTGCCTGAAGACTGCTTGCTGTACCTGTTTTGTTGCCGTGCAAAGAGAACTGATCAAGGTGATTCTAGGCCCAAATAAGTACTTGGGTGGGCCCTTCTAATCACGAAACTTAGTTCTGTCTCTTTCCAGAACTCTCCTAATGTACTTCCACAATGCTGCCACTGTTGCTCTCATAGATGTATCCAGATCAGATATAAACCAGTTAACTGGAATCCTGTTCTCATCAAAGAACAAAGCAGACAAAAGCTCACCTGCTTGGGTATGTTTTGCAGTAAGCTTCCTGCAGCTGAAACACAAGATTAACTCAGGTATTTTTGTATAATCTTGCAGCCCCTTTCTGTCTGTTTTACTGTATCAGGGCCAAGGAAGATTACAGATAAAACAACCCAGAAATGATCACACCTCTCCACTTCATATGTTATAGGATGTGACTTTGATGCTGGTGCAGGGTGAAGAAAAAATACATACAAGTACAGTACAGTGAAAAAAGTCACTGCAATTCTATGAACTGCCAATGAAGGATATAGCTGACCCTGGTAAAAATAGGAGCAGAGCTGTGAGACTGTCTGAGGTAGAGACAGCACTAAACTTGATATTTTTTTCCACTTGTTTTGCTGCTTCTGGCCACCACAGGCTGAACACTTGAACTATGCCGGAGTTAGAAAGCTGTTTCTGCACATGTGCCCTGCAGGAACAGCGCTGCAGCTGAGGGCTCAGGGTGCTATGTAGTTGGTTGGCAAGTTGTGCTTGAAGCATTTTGCTCAGCTGCTCACAAATCACCTACCATTCTGTTTGCCAGGTGCAGGTTGGGTGTCATGCGGATGACCTCTCTAATGCCAAAGAGCTGAAACGAGCCCCAGTGGTAATACGCACCTGTGATATTACCTGCCAGAAACAGTCAGTTTCCTGCCTCTGGGGTGGCCTCATTTACATCATAGTACCGGAAAGGAGCGTCCTGGGGAAAGTCTCCATCACTGTAGAAGGGGCAGTCAGAGCTCCTTTCTTCAAGCTTGGTAGGTTTATTTACCTTGGTGCCTTTCTTAGCACTGCTCACGATGCTGCTCTCCCTGTGACTGAAATGAAAGTTGGTGCCATCCTTAGGAGCACCTGACTGGGTTTAGTAATGCCTAGACTCAGTTTCCTTGGTTTGTCTTACTCCGGGATTCTAGGTAATTCAAATATTCACTCTGTGCCTGCTGTTACATGAGGTAGGTGAGGGAGCTGTCGCGAAAAGAGCAGGGTTTGTCTAACCCAACATTTCTTAGTGGTTGACATAGTCTTTTCTGATGAAAACTGTGTGTTGGTGGGAGTGTTCTGTCACAACGAAGCTTACCTTGCACTCTGTGCTTTAGTGTGGTAAATCTCTGTGGTGAATTTTCTGTGTTTTCTGTCAATTTCTCTTTCCTTGTTGTATGCAATATCTTGTTTCTCTATCAAACTAAACAGAAATCAGTGTTGTTAGATGAAAAAAACCTCCATTGGAGAAGAGGAAGCAAGATCATCAGGTGAGACTAGAGAAGCCTGCTTCTTGTTCTCAGAAGGAAAACAGAGATTTGTTCTTGCCATGCTAACTACTCTGGTATATGCCAGTTTTCTCCCATCCATAAGAGCCTGAGGCTTCCCAAGTACAGGGTGAGGATTAACTAATTAACAGCCACCTGCAGTCACACAACTACCACGTACTGTTTTCCAAGAGAATTTCTCAACTGTGATCTGTTTCTCCAGCTTGACTTCTGGGAGTGTGCTCAAAAGTTAGAGCTGTAGTTAACTGATTTTCTGTGTTGACATAGGGGAGACCTGTGAAAACCAGTGGAAAGCCTGTATCCGGCACTACCCTGCTCCTTGGGCAGAACTGGCAGCTGAGAACCTCATCCTGACGGTACCAGCTGACAGCATCCGCCACTTGGAGAACCCAAAGCCACTGCTGACCCTGTGGGATGAGATCATGGCGGCAATAAGCAAATTGGCAGCCATACCAACAAAGTTCCAAAGGCCAGAGAGGATTGTAACAGATGTCCAGATCTCATGTGGTAGGTGCATTGATAAATGGCATTTCTCAAGGGGCTATGAGGCAAGTGGCCTCTAGTAGCAAGATCTGTTCCTGCAAAGTTACTTCGGTAAAGCCAGACTGGAAACATATATAAAGGGTCAAATGATCGTGATCCTTGCATAATTGTGAGCTACTCAAACAGTATGGAAATGCGGTAAGACAGGACTTAAAAAAATATATTGACCCTTTTGGATGCCTTTCTGTCTAAACTGGCATTGTCTCACTCAGCCGTCCTGCTGCCTGGATGTGGTAAGAGGCAGAGCTGGTGACTCCAGGGGCTTTTTTCTTCTTTCGGAATGCACTGTTGAATCAGTACAGCTGGGAGACAGTGATCTAATTTCTGCTTTTTTTTCTGCCTCAGCCATAGGACTGTTTGCTTACATTCAGTGATAATTGTTATACTTGTGTGTACCTACCTGCTGGAGACAGGCTGTGCAAAAGTTATTGTGGGCAAACCTTAGTTGGAAAAGATGTGCCTGAGGTGATGGCAGTGGAGAAGCAGAAACACTACTGTTAAAGCCCATGAGTTTGTAGTTTTGCAGCTGATATTCCATGACCCCAGCTTTTCAAGTTGTGTACTGAGTGTATTTAAATGAGTCAAGCTAGATGGTAAATTTGGAACCTTGTTATACTATTTTTTCAATTGGTTTTCAAATCAAGTTGGTGAAATTCATTATCCCACAGTGAGGCAAAGTCTTGGCACAAACCCTGATGTCCTAATCCTTTGCTAAGTCATATGGAAATAATTTGTTGCACATTTTGGGAGTGTTAAATTCAGTTATGCTAAGCAAATGCCATTTAAAAAGACCATCGGCTGCAAACACAAAATTCCCTCCTGTTTTGGGTGGAGTAAATGGTTTCACTCACATTTCTGGACCTGAACTTTTTGCATGCCTATGGCTTTTAAGTACATGCATCCCTCTTATTAGAAACGGGGGAGCTCAAGATCTTAAATAGTTTCTGCGGGAAGGGGGTTGAGATTCATGTCCTCTCACTTGAGTACTATACAGGCTTATTGTTGAGTCTAAGCCAGCCGTGTAGGCTCCCAGCGTAGTGAGTATAAGGGCTGTTTATCCACTTCTACAATAGGTGTTTGAGTTTGGGGAGATGATTCTTTTATGAAGCTTTGGGAATCTTTAAGAATAAGGACAAGTCAGGGTTGAAAACACCAAGAAGACTTGGGAAAAATCCCTTGCAGTACAAAATTCTTGCCTTGCATGACAGTGGGAAATTATTTATAGAACAGCTATTCTGTGAGGTTAAGAGCTGACTTCAGCATGACAAGTTTTGCAGCCCTCAAGCATGGCAAGCTGTGACGTCCATGTATTTTGTCTACACTGCTGACTTCTGGAGTGCAGACATGCAGGATCCACACTCTACATAGGAGGAGTCAAACTCTACCAGGGTGCTGAATCACATTATTGCACATTTGGGTTGGTGTCAACTGTGCTTAGTTTGTGAGCGTTTGGGGGTATTCTGGGCAAGGGTCAGGAAAGAAAGTCTGCCCCAAACCTGAACCTTCCTTCAACCTAAAATCTCAGCCTCAGCCCAACTGTGAGTGTACACTTACATATAAAAAGTGAAAGTAGGTGAAACTGTACTTAACTGATAGTACTATCTTTATCTCTTCTTTGATACAGTGAAGCTTGTAGTATTTCCTTATCTCACGAAAGGGAAAAAAAAAGTCACTTGTGGTAATCTTAGAATAGTAGAATGTCTTGGGTTGGAAGTGACCTCAAAGATTATCTAGTTCCAACCCCCCTGCAATAGGCAAGGATGCCACCCACTAGGTCAGGTTGCTCAGGGCCTCATTTAACCTGGTCTTGAGCACTTCCAGGGATGGGGCATCCACAACCTCTCTGGGCAACCTGTTCCAGTGCCTCACCACCCTCTGAGTGAAGAATTTCCTCCTAACCTCTAATCTAAATCTCCCTTCTTTTAGTTTAAAATCATTCCCCCTCATCCTGTCAATATCTGAGCAAAAAGTTGCTCTCCATCTTTTTTTATAAGTGCCCTTCAAGTACTGAAAGGTTACAATAAGGTAACCTCACCCTGGAGCCTTCTCTTCTCCAGGCAGATCAGCCCCAGCTCTCACAGCCTTTCTTCACAGGAGAGGTGCTCCAGCCCTCTGATCATCTTTGTGGCCCTCCTCTGAACCTTCTCTAACAGATCCACATCCTTCTTGTGCTGGGGGCCCCTCACCTGGATGCAGCACTCCAGGTAGGGCCTCAAAAGGGCAGAACAGAGGGAGACGATCCCCTCCCTCGACCTGCTGGCCACTCCTCTGTTGATGCAGCCCAGGATGCAGTTGGTCTTCTGGGCTGCAAGCACGCACTGCCGGCTCATGTCGAGCTTTCCATCCACCAGAACCCCCAAGTCCTTCTCTACAGGGCTGCTCTGAGTTCTTCTCCCAGTCTGTGCTCATGTCTGGGATTGTGCTGACCCAGGTGCAGCACCTTGCACTTGGACTTGTTGAACCTCATTAGGTTCACATGAGCCCGCTTCTCAAGCTTGTCCAGGTCCCTTTGGATGGCATCCCTTCCTTCTGTTGTATCAACCGTACCACTCAGCTTGGTGTCTTCTGTAAATTTGCTGAGGGTGCACTTGATCCCACTGTCTATGTTGTTGATAAAGATATTGAACAGTACCGGTCCCAGGACAGACCCCTGAGGTACACAACTCGTCACCGGCCTCCACTTGGACATAGAGCCATTGAATACAGCTTGTAATGTAATTGTAATACAGCATGGTTTGTGAGATGGAGGAAAGGTACTGGAGAAATGAAAAAGAAATACAGTTATTTATGTTTAAGAGGCACTGGGGTAAGTACTTATGTTTTTCTTGCAGGCTGGATGCATTCTGGCTACCCCATCATGGGCCACATCGATTCAGTGAAGGAGATGTTAGATGTGAAGCACATGAAAACTACTGGTCTTTGGGGTCCTGTCCATGAGCTGGGACACAATCAACAGCAGCAAGCATGGGAGTTTCAACCTCATACCACAGAGGCCACCTGCAATCTCTGGTCTGTCTATGTGCATGAGAAGGTGCTGGGGATTGCCAGGCATCAGGCACATGGGGCACTTAGGTCACAGTGCCGGGAGGAAAGGATAAGAGAGTATCTGAAGAAAGGTGCTCAGCTAAAGGACTGGAACGTATGGACTGCTCTGGAGACATACCTGCAGGTAACTGGGAAAAGCGAGTGCATTCTGTAGTTGGTGAACCCTGTGTCAGAAGGATGTCTTCAGCCTGGTGACTCCAGGCGTCATGCCAGTGTTTGCTTACAATTCAGATTCATCATAGGTCCAGAAAGCACCTGAGAGATGCACACGTAGATTGTGTAGTGCTAGCATCTCCTGTTGCCCTTCCTTTGAAAGACTGGGGCTTAACTGCTCAGTAGCAGAACTTAGTACAATATATAAATCTCTCTCCCTAGGAGAGAAACAGGAACTGCTTGTTATATATAACAATATATATGATATATATATGTTATATATGTATAATTATATATAGAGCATATATTTATGTTTGATTATATGGTGTGGGAAAAGGATGATCAAACTTGGATACAGTCCTTTAATCTGCTGCAGATTTCCTGTGGGACATTGAATTAGCTGGCAAAAAAAAAATAAAATCCTTTGGCATTGTAAAGCATGTAGAAGAGCCCAGATTCTAGTAGTATCCTGGTGAGTTACATGTCTAGGCTCCCCTATACAAAACATAGGAGAGAGCAAGAAATTTCTATCAGCTGATGCACTGAGTGGAACCAGTATAGTGCATCAGGTGGCAAGGGGATGGATTCAATTTATCCTGCAGAACACAAAGCAGAATGCTTCACTGTGGTTGAGACTCTGTCATGAACTTTGGCCTAGATTAAAATGTGTTCTCATGGGAAGCATGCAAAAGAGATCTTTCCCTTCCCTACTTTCCTGTAGTCCTTGTAGTAGCTAGCAGTCTAATTGAGAGAGCACTCAACCTGATCTGAACTCTGGACTTTAAGGTGAATGTCCATTATGATGACTTAAGCTACTGACTGTTTTGAGGTGAATGTCCCTCAGCCCCCTTGTCTGGGAGCTCTCACATCTTCTATGAATAATAACATACTTACTGAAGGAGTAGTGATCCTGATTTTTCCACATTCCAGAGTGGAAAATCAGTGAGCCTGAATCATCAAGCTAAAGATATTGCCTAGTCCATAGCTAGTTTCAGCACCAGGGGTTTCTGTGGTAATAGGGGATTATGAGAGGAAGATAACCTGTCTGTCTGTACTTCCTAATGTAGAAGTGCTGTCTGCTCCTGCTTAGCTGTTCCAGCATGATGGTGGATTTGTAGAATACGTTTTAGTGTCAAACTACTTAGTATCAGGAAGTGAGATGCAGGTCATGGCTTGGTAAGGAACTAAAGATGTTCAGTAGATATTCTGCATCCTGTAATGCTGTTGTTTCAAGTCAGCTCTTCATATTAACCTCATCTTGAACAACAACATAGGTTTCCTCTCCCTCTTTACTTTAAATTTGTTACTCATACAAGACTAATTTTTTTTTTTAATCTGAAACTCCTATGTTCTTATTCCTAGCCAAAACTCATGCTCAGCTCACAATCTCTCCTTCCTGTTTTCTGATCACTCCTTGTTCTCCTGTCTTCCTTCTGTCCAAGTTATCTGTCACTGTCCTCTTTGATACTTTTTTTGCTGCGCAAGAATATTTCTTCTGCACAAATCAGCAACTTGTATAGTTGATCACTGACATTTCTAGCTCCTCCCAATGCATCTTTCATCTCTGTGCTTGCAAGCCAGTGTAATGGGAAGGTGTATTTTTCTGTACTCTAATACTGTAAGTTGTGCTCTGAAGCCTGAAAGCTGGATGCCTTCTTCTAACTTTACATTAATTCCAAAAGACACTAGAGAAACTAGGGGGTGGGAGGGTCGCTCTACTGCTTGTAACACAGGAATAATGTCAATGGAATGAAAAGTTCATTGTTTTTACGCTATGTTCTTCTCCCACAGCTGCAGGAAGGGTTTGGCTGGGACCCCTTCACTCACCTCTTCTCTGACTACCAGAAAATGTCCACCATCCCAAAAGACAACCCTTCTAAGATGAATTTGTGGGCGCAGAAGTTTTCTCAGCAGGTGAATAGAAATCTGGCTCCATTTTTTACAGCCTGGGGATGGCCTATCAAGAAAGAGCTGTCTGAGGAACTCTCCTCATTACCCATCTGGGAACAGGACCCAATGAAGTCCTATAGATCATGAAAGAAAAACATCTGAAATTTGATTCTCAAATAAGGTACAGCCTATGTTTTAGGCCTTGTGTACTGCATGATTGCCCATTGGGCACTTAATGTTACATTAAATTCTTTAGCTTGCTGGCTCAGAATGGAGGTTAACCTCCAGAACAGAAGTTCAGCAGAAACTTGTGTGCTGCTCACCACCCATCTAAGCCACCTTCTGAAGGCTTGAATAATAAATAAGCTTTGTTCTGGATTCTTCACCTCAGGAGGAATGTAATTCTGAGTAGATATAGTTCCTGCAGAACCTTTATGTGATGAAATGGAAGTTTTCAGGATGGAGCAATCACTGGAGTGGTCTCAAGTACAATACCAATAGAATATGGATCTCTAAAGCAAATAGTATCCTCCACAATGTTGTATTCTTCAGCTGTAATCTCAGTAACATGAGATGTTCACTATGGACATGATTACCTATAAAATTCTTCATCTTTAATCTAACTATGTAGAAGGTCCACACCTACTATCATGAAATTGACCTTATAATGCTTATATACAGCTTATATAACAGCTGATACTAAAGTGTTGTAATTTCTTCCTGCTTTATATTGTGTGACCCAATGTCCAGCTTTGTGTGAATAAGTCAATGCTGAGTGGTAGCCATCACTCTTACTGTAGTCTGTGGGCAAGATACAAGCCATGAAATATGTCAGCATAGAAACAAAGAAGAGGTGACTTGCTTATAGTTAATAGCGATCCAACTCCTGGACTCAGAGATTGAAAACTAGGCAATGACATGACAGCATGAAGGAGCAATCAGGAGCAGGACAGCAGCACAGCCAGCATTTTCGGAGGACCAACAGACATTAATGTTTCCCTCACCTCATTCATGATTGCTTGACTAGCACAACACACTGGTGACTACACACTGCTGACAAGTGTTTTAATGCTTCATCTGGTAGCATACTAGTCTGGACCCACTTCTTGTGTATCAGCAATAAATAAGACAATTCTGGACTTGCAGGCTGTGTGTGGTCCTACTTTCAAGTCTTTATGTCCAGTTAAAAAAAAAAGCCTAATTGGAAGCGATCCAAAAATTTCTTACAGCAGTTTTTCATTTTTGTTGTCTCAGATGTAGTTCTGACTTTTCTGTGATTCATTGGCCTAATATTTACTTTGTCTTTCGAACTTTCTTTCCATTCTTATTCACTATCATTGTAAGTTGTTCTTCCAATAACATATATGCAGAGGCTAATGATAGTGGTTAGGTAGACAGTGGTTCAGTACTAGTTTAGTATTGAACTAGATAGAGTACTAGAGTGCTTTAGACTAAAAGGAAAACTTTCATGGTGTAAAGGTTTAGATTTGACCCTACCTATGGAAACAGATTTCACCCCTCCTGAGTTTATGAGCAAAAGTTGAGTTCATGTACATTTAAAAAAATGCTCAAAATATTATTGGTTCTGTTACCTGAGTATGGCAGGATTTGTTTTTTGTGTTGTTGTTGTTGTTTGTTTTTACATGAAAGGCACAACAAAATGGATCTTAAAGTGTTTAAGAGAAAAAAAAGAAAAAAGGCTAAAGAAAAAGGTGATGGGCTGGATTCTGAGCTAGAATGGACTAGTCCAACCACAGGGATTCTAATGGAAAAGTTACAATTTACACCAGCTCTAAATGCAGCCTGAAATATTTAGGCATATGTAGTACACAAACTCAACATTAGACTAACTCAATTTAATGTCACCCTTAGAATGGTATCTGTTCTTCTTTAGTAGAAATAACACCACCACCACCACCACCACCCCCCCCCAAAAAAAAAAGTAGGACAAATCATAGAAAAGTTTTGGCACATTTATGAACTGATTTCTGCAATTGCTTTTCCACTAGTTATGGTGCATACTGGAGCAGCCTGTCAAAGCAGAAAGGCCAAAGTGAGACCGCAGCAATAAGAAAAAATGAGAGCACAGAGACAGTCTGCACATTTAATCATTTCTGTAAAAATGTAATTCAAGCAGCAGTCACAGAGAAATTTAGCATGCAGTCTGGGAAAAACCTAGAACACAGCTGAGACCAACCTGAGCAGTAGCTGAAATAGAGAGGAAAAAAAAAAAAAAGTAAAATAGATTTCGAGACCATAATAGCCTTAGCAAAAATAAACCAGGAAACAGGATATTCATGCTCTAATCAACTCTGAGAATGAATGGGTTAACTGGTGATGTTTTCATATCGCATGCAGATTTGCTGGCTTCATTTATACAGTAAGCTTTCTTTAGCAGAAAGTCACTTGCCATTGCTATACACTGACTTCATCTAGTAGGGAGCAGGAAGCTGAACAAAGATCTGACAAACTTTCCTTTTATTATCAGTACTAGGGTGTAAAAATGTAAAAAAGATGAAAACATGCAATATGAATTTGTTGCTACCAGAGCTGAACTGAAGTTTGATCTCCATAGCAGAACAGTGTGGTACTAGGGGTCCAGGGAATTCTCTGAGAATAGGAATGGGATTAAAAAAAAAAAAAAAAAAAGCTGATTGATTTAATACTTCGAAGCCAAAGACTACACAAGAAAAAAGAGAAGCCTTTTTGTGGATGGAGAGAGTTTGGACAGTCAGATGGAACTCTGGAGAGTGCAAGCTATGTGGGTGAACCAAAGTTTGAAAGGGACACAATGTTCCCTAAATAAAACTCTTCTGGGATACAGAAACAGTTCTTTTCTTTGAATAAATAATGTTCATTTTGCACCATAAAGCAAATATTTCTGGTTGGTTTAGAATTAGAATAGTTCAGTTGAAAAGTGCTTACAAGGATCAGTCCATTTGTGGTCACTGGTTGCACCAGCGTTAGATATGGCAGGAGAATGACCTCTTTTGACTGTCTTGCTATGCTGTGTTTAATGCACCCCAGATAGTTTGCCATCTTGGCTGCCAGGGCACGCTGCTGATTCATGTTGAGCCTGCTATCAGTCAGCACCCCCAGATCCCTCTCTTTAGGGCTGCTCCCCAGCCACTCATCTCCCCTTCTGTACCTGTGTCTGGTATTACTCTGTTCCAAGTATAGAACCTAACATTTTCACTTGTTGAATTCCGTGCCACTGATGATTGCCCACTCTTCCAGTCTACCTAGATCCTTCTGCGAGGTCTCTCATCCCTTGAGTCAACAGCACCTCCCAGTTTAGTATAATTAGCAAACTTGCTGAGGATGCACCCCACTTCTGCATACAGGTAGTTGATTAAAATGTTGAAGAGAACTGGCCCTAGAATTGAGCCAGCCTGATGCAGTCCCATTCAGTACAATTTTCTGAGTGCTACCATTCAGCCAGTTCATCACCCAGCATGGCGTGTACCTATTCATCTCACAGTTTGTCCAGAAGGATGCAGTATGAGACAGTACCAAAGGCCTTACTAAAATGCAGAAAAATTACATCTACTGCCTTCCCTTCATCCACTAAATGGGTGACCTTATCGTAGAAAGATACCAAATTATTAAAACAGAACTTTTCCTTCGTGAACCTATGTTGACTATGTCTAATAGCTTTCTTCTTTAACTGCCTTTCAATAGCATTCAGGATAACGTCCATAAGTTTTCCAGGTACTGAGGATAGACTGTTAGGTCTGTAGTTTCTTTGGTCTTTTCTTACGCACTTCTTGTACATTGGGATAACATTAGCCAGCTTCCACTCAGCAGGGTTCACCCCAGACTCCCAAGTCCTTTGGTAAATCGTTGAGGGGAGTCCAGCTATAACACCTGTTAACTCCTTCAGTACTCCGGGGCGAATACTGTCAGACTCCAGGGGTTTATAGATGTTCAATTGATACAACTTGTCCTTTTAATTTCAGTGACCACAAATGGAAAGTCACTGCTCCCCCAGTCATGATCCTTCAACTTAAAGGACCTGACAACCCATAATCTATCATTAATACTAAAAACTGAGGCAACAAACATGTTAAATATCTCAACCTTTTCCTCATCCTTACTTGTTAGGTGACCATCTTTATCAAGTATCAGTCCAGTGTTTTCCTTGGACTTCCTCTTGCTTAACATACTTTCAGAGGCCTTTTTCTTTTTTGGTTGTCTGATACTGCATTGGCTAGGATCAACTCAAGATAAGCTTAGTTTTATCTTGATTTCTTCCTACAAATGTGAACTGTGGCTCTATGATCTCCCTGTGAGGCCTGACCTTGCTTCCAGAGATCAGGTACTTCTGCCCAGGTTCCAAGAGGAGTTCCCTATTTAACCAAGCCAGTCTTCTGCCCCACTTGCTTGACTTGCAACATGGTGCCTGCTCCTGGGCTTTTAAAAGGTGGTTCTTGAAAAGTGACCAGCTTTCAGGGATCCCTAAATCCTCGTTAGAGCATATTCCCAGGAGACACTGTTAACTAGCTTCCTTAGTAGCTTAAAATCCAGGGTGACAACTCTGTTGACCTTTTCTCCTTACAACAAAAATTTTAAACTCTGATATTTCATGATTACTATGACCAAGATAGCCGCCTACCGTCACATCTCCCAGAAGGCCTCTAGTCTCAAACAGCAGGTCTAGGAAGGCATCTTTCCTAGTTGGCTTACTAAATATTTGTGACAGGAGGTTATCTTCAAAATGCTTTGAGAATTTCTCAGACTTACTCGTCAGTATTCCAGTTTATGCCTGGGAAGTTGAAATCTCCCAGAATGGTAAAGACAACCAACCCAGAGATTTCTCCTTATTGCTTATAGACTATCTCATCCATGCCATCATCCTGGGTGGGTGGTAGACACCCACGACAATATTTGCTTTGCTGTCCATCCCCTTAATTCTCACCCAGAGGCTCTCTACCACATCATGCCCTAACTATGACACCAGATGTACACCAAGTTTTGCGGATGACACCAAGTTGGGGGGAGGTGTCAATCTGCTGGAGGGTAAGAAGCCCCTGCAGAGGGAGCTGGACAGGTTAGATAGATGGGCAAAGGCCAATGGGATGAGGTTCAACATGGCTAAGTGCCGGGTCCTGCACTTTGGTCATAACAACCCTATGCAATTCTACAGGCCTGGGGCAGAGTGGCTGGAAAGCTGTGTGGAGGAAAAGGATCTGGGGGTGTTGGTCAATGCTTGTCCGAACTTGAGCCAGCAGTGTGTCCAGGTGGCCAAGAAAGCCAACAGCATCCTGGAACGTTGTTCCTGTATCAGGAATAGTAGCCAGCAGGAGCAGGGAGGTGATCGTCCCCCTGTACTCTGCTGTGGTGAGGCCGCACCTCGAGCACTGTGTTCAGTTTTGGGCCCGTCAGTACAAGAAAAACATTGAGGCCCTGGAGCATGTCCAGAGAAGGGCTACGAAGCTGGTGAAGGGCCTGGAGCACAAGTCCTGTGAGGAGCGGCTGAGGGAACTGGGGTTGTTTAGGCTGGAGAAGAGGAGGCTCAGGGGAGATCTTATTGCTCTCTGCAACTACCTGAAAGGAAGGTGTGGGGAGCTGGGGGTCGGCCTCTTCTCACAGGTATCTAGTGATAGGACGAGAGGGAATGGCCTCAAGTTGCACCAGGGGAGGTTCAGGTTGGAAATGAGGAGACATTTCTTCTCAGAAAGAGCAGTCAGGCACTGGGACGGGTTGCCCAGGGAGGTGGTGGAGTCACCGTCCCTGGGGGTGTTTAAGGAAAGGTTGGATGTGGTGCTTAGGGACATGGTTTAGTGGGTGACATTGGTGGTAGGGATATGGTTGGACCAGATGATCTTGGTGTGATGGCTTTAAACTAAGAGGGTAGATTTCTATTAGATCTAAGGAAGAAATTCTTTACTGTGAGGGAGGCACTGGAACAGGTTGCCCAGAGAAACTGTGGATGCCTCCTTCCTGGAAGCATTCAAGGACGGTTTGGATGGGACTTTGAGCAATCTGATCTAGTGGAAGGTGTCCCGTGGCAGTGGGGTTGGAATTAGATGACCTTTAGGGTCCCTTCCAACCCTTCCTACTATTCTATGATTCTATGACTTTCTGAATAGGCGTGATGATGCATGATGATTTGTGTCATCTAAGATGTTTTTCCCTCCCAATATCCAACTCATTCAGTATACAGCAAAGATGGGCAATCAGGCAGTATTAAAGTGGAATTGCGGTCTTAAATCTGCCAGCCTTACTTTTTGCAACTTGCCAATGCACAGTTAAAGCCTGTGCAGGTCGAGACAGAAACACGCGTCCTGACATCACAGAATGGTCGCAGGGGACTACAGATGTTTCGGCTGCTCCGAGGGAGCTGCCTTACCTGGTAATCATCACACCAAATTAGAGCATTGGTTTTTAGTCTCACCTTTCATAACACTGAGCATCTGAGTAATATGCCCTCCAAAATAAACAGTATTCTACAAAGTATAAGGAACCTTAATTCTTATAAGCATTCTCTGTTCTTTAGAAACAGTACAATACACCCTGGGTGACATACATTTTGATAGTTCACATTGCTTAACATCTGTGTGCTTTCATGAAACTGTAATCCAAACACACTATTTAGGTGAAGTTTCTTTTCAGTAGTGGATTAAATGAATCATATTCTTTAGTATCTGATATTATCTTTCTTGTACACAGTGTTTGATCACCTTCCCTTTTTGGATCTGCCTTAAAAAGGGGTGAAAGCAGGGGAAATGTCTGCATTTGCTTCAACAGACAAAATTATCCCTATTGTGTGACATTGAATTAGATACTGCATTGCCAGTCATTTAGATAAGCTCTGTACCTGGATGGAATAGGGAGAACAGTTTGTAATTAATTATACTGAAAGTCCCTTGCTAAGGACAAAAATGCAAAATAATATTGGTGGCTGTCTGAGAGCACAGGTGCTCACAAATCAGAAGCCTGATTTTGATCTAAGGGTTTTAGATTAGCTAGTCACTTCACTGGGGTTGTAAGAAGCAAATATTAAATGTTTAGAGTTTCTAGTTACTCCTGCCTGGGACAGATTTGCAACAGCACTCTATTTCTTCTACCCGTATCACTAGGTCTCTGCCATGTTCCCTTGACACAGGAAGGCACCCAATATGTTGCTGGGTCAGCTTATGTAAGAAAGTGGCACTGGGTGCGTGACTAGATTTAAAAAAAAAAAAATCTGTTAACACAGCTTTACCATGTTGGTTAGTTTCCTTGTCTGGATAGGTGGAGAGATATGTAGAACCTGTTACACCAGCGTAGCCCCAGATTAGTATTACAAATGGACAGTTATCTATCATGGTCACGAAGATGAATGGGGAGGCAATGAGACTGCATTACTTATACCAGAAAATGTATGCCTAAACCCTCAGCCTTGTGAAAGCACGGATCTGTCTAATTATTCAGCACTGGATACTTGATGTGCTGGGAGTGGTTCAGTGTTCTCTGTTGTCCAGTAAGTGTATTGTTGCTATTGCTAGTGGCAAGCCACAGGCCTTGTACTAATTTAACAGCTCAGGACTCACCAGTAACTGTTCTGAGTATTCACAGGTCTATTTTAGATGTACCTGCAAGATCTTGTAAGTGTCAGGAAAAGGTTGGGAGGCCTATCTCTTATCGCTTAACACTGATTCTGTAAATTTATCAGATATGGTAGAGGTCAAACATTACTAAGTAGTCACTGTGTAACTGACCCATGGGCCAGTAAAAAACAGACTTCTTAAGAAGTATAAAAATAACCCAAAGAGGACCTAAGATCAAGGAGGAAGAACTCCCCCCTCCTCCCCTCCATTGAATTCCTCCTAGCGAAGAACTCAGGACGACTCACTGCAAACCATCTCTTCTAAAAGACTAGCACCACTGAACAGCATAACTCAACAGTGGTGAAATGGTTAGATACTTCTGTCCACATGTATCCATTTCAACTGTACCATTACCAGGATTTAGCAAGAATTGAATAATTTGTCTTATATATGTTAGTATCATTTTAACTGGGTGCATATTTCTACTGTATTGTAATTACCCTGTCAAGACACTAATGAGACTAATGTTAAATTCCTGACTCTGTATATAAGGTATGCTCCTTTAAGTCTATACAACTTTCATTGTGTTGTGGTGATTTTACTCGGGTGGGCAACCAAGCTCAACCACAGCCGCTCTCTCACTCCCCCTCCTCAAAGGGAAAGGGTGAGAAAATACAATGCAAAGGGCTCAAGGGTTCAGATAAGGATGGGGAGATCTCTCAACAATTATTGTGACAGGCAAAACAGACTCAGAGTAGGGAGACAGTAAGATTTATTGCCTATTACTAACAAGCTAGAGAAGTGAGAAACAAAGGAAAGAAACCAAAAACGCCTTCCCCCCATCCACCTTCTCCCACCTCCTCCCCCCTCGAGTGGCACAGGGGAATGGGGAATGGGGGCTGTGGTCAGTCCATAACACTTCGTCTCCACTGCTCCTTCTCAGTCACTCTCTGCCCCCGCTCCGCGTGGGGTCCCTCCCACGGGATGCCGTCCTTCCCGACCTGATCCTGCGTGGGCTTCCCAAAGGCAGCAGCTCTTCAAGAACTGCTCCCACATGGGTCTCTACCACAGGGCTCATCCCTCAGGAGCAAACTGCTTCAACCTGGGTCCCCCACAGGCAGCAGCTCCCCCCAGACCCCCTGCTCCTGCGTGGGCTCCTCTCCACGGGCTACAGGTCCAACCTGGAATCTGCTCTGGCGGGGGTCCTCCGCAGGCCGCAGCCTCCTTCAGTGCAGGTCCACCTGCTCCACTGTCTCGCCAGGCTGATGTAACCCCATTTACTCTAACTCTTTGTGCCCTACCTGTCAGCCCTCGCACTATGTATTTATCTAGCCAGTGGCTGGATATTTTGTCCAGAAGGGTACTGTGAGAAACAGTCTGGATAGCTTTGCTGAAAGCTAACAAGATTACATCAACTGGTTTCCCTTGGTCATCTACCTGGGTGACCTTGTAATAAAAGGAAATTCAGTTCATTAAGCGGGACATTCCCCTCTTGAACCTGTGTTTGCTGTGACCAACGTCTGCATTGTCTTCCAGTTTTTTTCAGTAACTCCCAGAATAACCTTCTCCGTAATTGTACCAGGCACTGAGGTGTGACTCTCAGGCCTGCTGTTATCAGGATCTCCTTTCTTGCCCTTCGTAAAGCTGGCACAATGTTTGTCAGCTTCCAGTCAACTGGGACCTCTCTCTCCAGGTTCCCAAAACCATTGGGAAATGATTGAGAGAGGTCTCATGATGATGTCAGCCAGCTCGCTGAGTCCCTGGGGACGAATCCCAACAGGCCCCATAGACTTACATGAATCCAGCTGGAGCAGCAAATTCCACCTCTGCTTTGTCTGTGTCCCAGTTTGTGAGCGGAACATCCCCATCAAGGATCGGACCAAGGTTTTCTCTGGTCCTCCTTTTGCTGTTAGCATATCTTACAAAACTCTTTATATTGCCCTTGCAGTACTGGCCAGCTTCAACTCTAATTGAGCTTTGGCTGCATGAATTCTCTCCCTACAAAGGCAAACAGCATCCCTGTAGTCCTCCCATGTCACCCGACCTCGCTTCCAGTGGCCATACACTATTTTTCTGCCTAAGCTCTAGAAGAAGGTCCCTGCTCAGCCAAGCCAACCTTCTGCTCCACCTGTTTGACTGCCAACATTTTGGAATTGCTTGCTCCTGTGCTCTTAAGAGTTGGTACTTAGACACTGACCAGCACTGATGGACCCCAGTGTCTTCAAAAGCAGTCTTTTTTAGTGCTTGGATCTCTCCCATATCTTTTCCATCCTGGTTCAGGCGGCTGTTTGCTCGACAGAGAGCCTGTAAAACCAGGCACTTTTGATGCTCCCAGCATGTCGTTTTCCATGTTGGCACCTCTCAAACAGGAGATGCAACCAATTCCCTGTGTGGTTTGATTACGCAGAAAAGCTGATGAAGGTTTCTTTTCCAGCTTTGGGCTTTCAGCTTCCCAGACCATGAGTACCTCTGGGGGAAGTTGCATTCTGTGGCTCCTCCTGCAATCTCGAGTCATGCAAGACCTCTGTCGCTGCAGTATTTTCTTGTGTTCACGTCCCACTGACCTTGTTTGTATCCGTGCTGTTCTTGTTGGCTCTTGTCTGTACTGCGAGGGTCTGGGAAAGTAGACTCAAGTTTCTCCAGGGCCTCCAACTAGCATTCCCTAGCAATGAACTTGGTAAAACCAAGTACCACTGTCTTCAGTGGTTCAGGGACAGGCACAAGAGACCCTGGCAACTCTGCCAGGTTGGAGCATCTATAAGCAGAGTTGGATGCCATGGGCAGGCATTCAGCTGTCATTCCTGGCAGTAAGGGGTACGGCAAGTACAGAACCAAAGCTTCAGCAGATGCGTGTTCCCTTGTGCTTCCTCACCGGCCCGTGGGTCAGCAGACTGAACGAAGTGGTGTGGACACACACAGAACCTGCACCAGCAGCAGGAAGCCCCTGTAAACAGGGGAACCCACACGCCCAGAAAAGAGGATGTGTTCTCGTAAGCCGCACTTCCCGCAGCAGGGGTGAGGGCAGGGTCAGGAGCTTGTGCAAGTGTGTGTGTGATCACATGTAGGGGCTGGAGTTCTGGGGGGTTACTTGCAGGAAGCTGTTTAGAAACCCACAGATGTTTATTAATATGTTGTCGATCCATTATGTTCCTGATACTGATCCCGAATATAGGGATCGTGGGTTACCATTAGCTACGTGTCATTAATGTACTGCTTCAATCCTGATTAGATTTAAGCTGTGTGAAATGAGCAGATTTTCCCTGTAACAGTTCCATACCCTCTGCGTTTTCCTTCCTGATCAGCCACCCTCACCACACCTCCCATGTGCACAAAGTCAGGTATATTACAGAGCAAGAACAAAGAGCGCACATTCTCATTTTGGGGCATGAGTAGTACAATTCATCTTTGTTACCAAGCTTTGTTCTAAAATTTCATTTTAGAATCTCTCACTGTGCTGTGAACCCAGTAGCAAGTACCTTCCAGTAGCTAATTCCTTCTAGGACAATACCAGCAAGCACGTTTATGGACCACCTTCCCAATGCAACAGCGCTGTTGGGATGGTCTGAGCCTTTTGTGCACAATAAAAAGAGTCTGCTTTTCTACACACAGTTTAAGTTTGTCCTCATTTACAACCAGCTGTGTGCCCTGCTCTTCTGAGCCTTTGATGCATACACTTATGTTTTTAGCTATCCCATTTCTTCCTCAGCACGTGCATGTCTGCCTGCCTCTTCACAGGGAGAAAGCTAGCTGATGGGGTGTGGAAGAGCAGTGTCTGCATGCCCACACCACTCAGCTCGGAGTGCAGTGAGGCCCAGCAGGGCTTCTTTATCCTTAGGGATATCCTTAGGGACACTTACATCCTCCAGAGTTTTCAATCAAGTCACCCCGCGCAGTGCTAGAAGCACCATGTGTGTCTTACGTAGTGGTGACAGAGTAAAGCTTCACGATCTGTAAGAGGCAGGGATGCTGACATGATCTGGTGATCCCTTCTGATCTCCGGCTCCATAACGGCAAGTCACATGCAACCCCTCCTCTCTGCTCAAAGCACCATCTTTTTCCTCAGCAATTAGTCAGAAACCATGTTGGCAACTTCCTGTGCTCTGGGTTACTGGGCTTGGGCCTTGCATGGGGACTTGCCCAGACTGAGCCACAGATGTGCCTTCCTGTGGTGTTCTGACTGCTTTTGTAGGCCCTTGTGAGCGTCTTTATTATCCCTTTGTAAGAAAATACCAACAGCACAGGCATTTTCACACACGTACTCACTCGCCAGGGAAGGAAAATCGCCAGTACTGTGTCCTGTGAAGCTGATTGAAAATGTGCAGAAGGAGATGGTCTGAGCAGCAGTGGTTCTGTTTTTCGTCTGTTTTCCTTTGCCGCTATGAGTTTCTGTGTTGCAACAAGCCTCTTGTGAAATGTCCTGGCAGAGAAATGATGAAAACTCCCCCATCTCCATGTGCTGTGGAGAATACCCCAGCTATGACTCTGTCTGCACATCAGATTAGAGTCTGCACAGACCGCCCAGCACTATGGGAGCTGCCCTAGCTCCTCCTCCTGCATGAGGAGGGCTGCGTTTGTGGCTGTACCAGTAAGGTGGACAGACTCTTGATGGAGAAGAGTGATGCTATGGCAGCGATAATGAACCAACAAGGGAGAGTCAGTCCTGGGACTGCAGGTAACCATAAAGCCTTCCTTTCTGTCCTCCTCTAGAAGAAGGAGAAGGTGGGGGAAAATACAGGGCTGGGTTATATAAAGGGCACGGTACCGTGGCTGGCTGTGTACCAGGAGAAAGACCCAGTGCCCATTCTCAGGGTAGAAACCATCTCTTCTGCGTGTCTGCTGCCACAAACACCGAGCTGGACTGTCACTCCTTTGAGTAAGTGACTACATGCTATTGCGTAAAAAAGGCTGGGGGACAGAGCCAAAATAAGGAGTTGGGTAGCTGAGAGAAAGAAGCTCCAAAGAGAGGTGAGGAGGAGGGAAGTACAGAAAGGGAATTCAGCGAAAGACAGGGGTAAGGGAGGGCAACCAGGAAGGTGTGCAGGGGACAAAAGAGGCGCGATAGGACAAGGAAAGTAGTGCAGTTTGGGAAGAGCGCAGGCATGGCTTGTGATAAAAAGCAAGAGGGCAGTCCCTGTGTTGCCCTACACTGCAGGTGTGACCCTCTGCTAGTGACAGACAGCACAACCCGGTTACAGCACCTGCGGGACTTGCCAGTCCTTGGGACAGGGTTATCAGCAGGCTGTCAGGGCATGCAGCCCCTTGGATTATCCTGCCTCCCAACTCTGGGCCGGGGGATTTCCACTCTTGCCTTGTGTTTTTCAGCCCCAGCAGAAGGGAGAAGCTGTTCCCACCTGAGCCCCTGGGTCTTCCTTGTTTCTGCCCTTGCCGTCAAAACTGCCCTTGTGACCGTCGGCCTCGGTGGGTTCCAGGGTCCCTTTACTTCCCCGGGGATGAAAGGAACGGTCGCCTGAAGATGCCTGGTGTCAGGTGGAAAAAGAAAACCCTAGTCTCTTCACCAGCAGGCGACTGCCCTGCACCAAAACAGCCTGTTCTGCTGCCCCTTTCCCCCACTGCCCTCTTAGCTGGGGAGCAGTGTCCCTTCCACAGTTAGCAGGTAGTGTCCTGGCAGGGCCTTCCCACAGCTCCTCTCACTTCCCCACCTGCCCGAATAAAGCCAGTCCTGGGTGAAAGCCATCAGCTCCTGCCCTCCCACTGCAACAGAGCCGAGAAGTCTCCTTAGTGCCAAATGACATCTGAGCAGGTTCCCCGAAGGCCGGCTGTTGGGTCTCAGTTCTCCTGGGCGCATTTGTGGTCTCCCTCAGAGCTCCTTGTGACCATGTTGCAGGTGAGGAGCCAGCATGATCTCCCTGGAAATACTGCTACCAGGGCTGCCCACGTTTTAGCAGAGTGAGGCGTAAATCCACCAAAATGCTCCAGCTGCATCCCACCCACACCGCCTGGAACAAACAGAAGGGAAATATGTTGCTTGTAGTGTCCTGGAGTATCGTTATTGCTCTGCGATAACTCTTCTGTGGTGTTCAACTCCCTTGGGTGAGGCCTCAGCACTCAGCAGTTCTTCCCCTTCTTGGTATGGGTGAAAATGGTGCTCTAAAGCTGCAGAACACAGGAAGATTAAGAGGGAATGCATATTGATATTCCACCTTTATTAAGATGATCTCACATCTTCTTTGACCTTTTCGCGACCCCATCCTCAAAGGGTGTCTTAGCTGGGCTTTGTCAGCTGGGAAAATGAGTCTCTCAGCCAGCTGAGGTGAGAGGGGTTCATCTGATCAATGTTTGCCCAAGGGAGGGAGTGACCAATAATGGGGAAAGCTGTCTGCTCTTTTCCTTCAGGATACAATTTTCAGGGCTTGTTAATGTAACAGAGTCTTTGAGGGAGCTCAGCCAGAAGCTGGAGGGCAGGACAGCTTGCCTATGAGTGAGGGTGAAAGGATGACAGTGGCGCCTTCCTTTTCTTTCCTCTCTTCCCAGTTGTTCTCTTTCACAGAAGCTGCGGCCAGTACAAGACTCTGCCTCAGAATGCTCCAGGGTGGCACTGCGTCCCCAATGTATCTGCAAGCAAAAGTGAGTGATGCTAAGAGTCTTGGGAGTGACATTAAGCACGTCCCCCAAATTTATTCAGGTGTAAGTCAGCCTTTGAGTTTGGGAACGGGATTGTCAGCCAGAGCTGGATTGCTCTAGGGAAGGAAGATGGAGACGTGAGGAAAGAATATGTTATGTTGTACAATCTGACTTAGGATGCTCTGAAAACATGTCCTGGGCCAGTGGAAGAGGGTGGGTTGCTCCAGTTCCATCTTCTGATCACTCGTCCCATTCTGTGCCCACACATGGCCCCTCAGGTCCGGTCCAGTTCACAAATCTAGCCAAAAGCACCTCATCCTTTTGTAGGGGATGGCTCAAGCCTGTGCTCTCCAGTGCCAGGGTTTCTGTTTCTACAAATGTAATGGTAAACTTTGAGTGGATCTAATACAGAAGAACATAGGTAAATTAACATTTTTTTCTACTTCTTCCACTCACTGGACACTACACTCTCTCCATTTGGTGCCAAGATGGGAATCTGAGACAACTGCTTTGATCCCGATTAGATTTAAACTTCATGAAATGAGCAGGTTTTCATTTCACAGAGTCACAGAATTGTAGGGGTTGGAAGGGACCTCAAGAGATCATCAGGTCCAACCCCCCTGCCAAAGCAGATTCCCTAGAGCAGGTTGCCCAGGTAGGCGTCCAGATGGGCCTTGAATATCTCCAGAGAAGAGACTCCACAGCCTCATGCATGAAAGCTGGGAGCTTTTTAAGGGTGTGATCCCTGAAGCCTGCATCTTCACTCTGCTGGGTGAGAATATGTGAGTGGAAGGGATATGGTCACGTAGCTGGTGAGAATCAACAGCTCTATATACCTGAAGGTACTGGAAGGACTAAGCACCTGCCCAGGCAGAAGCATTGGAGGGGGGCAGGTTCATTGCTTTTCATGTGCTTCTTGCAGGAGAAGAATCCTTTGGTTTTGGTTTTGGATCCTCTGTGGTCTTGCTTTGGACAACAGTCTTCTCGGCATCTTCTCCCTTCCCTGTTCCTTTCATTTTCCTGGCCCTGTATCAGCAGCAGTTGGTTACAACATTTGGCCATTGCACCTTGATTGCATAGGTTTGCACTTAGCCCCGCTGGAGAGCTCCTGTCTGGGAAACCCAAGAAGACATTCCCTGTGAGGTCTGAGATTCAGGGCAAGCATCTTCAGCTCTGCTCAGTGTACCAAAGTGTATTTGTTGGTTGACTATACTGGATGGACTTGTTTGTTGGACATATTCTATATTGAGCTATATTCTGTGTGTGATATATACAGCTTACAGATAGAGCTATATAACCTGAAAAAAATACAGCCTCGTGCTTTAGAGAATGTACCTATGCTTTTCAATCCATCATGTGACTTTCTGTGTGTATGGCAAATTTCTAGGAAAAACATGGCTTGTGTAAGAAACTACCTGTGTTGGCAGTAAGGCTGTCAGACTAGTTTACTGTGTATGTTTGTTACTGTGTATGAGTTGAGAGCTAATCACTTGGACAACGCTTTTCTGATGCAAGTGTTCCCAGAGGAGTCCTGCCAGCTACTTCCCATCTCACTTCCTCGGGAACGGTAAGGCAGAAGCTGCCTCTCTCCCCAAACAGAGCTTGAATGGGCATGATAGAACAAAGAAAAAAGCAGCTCAGGCAGGGGCCTTGTGACAGGAGTCTGTCAGGCTGTCAATGGTGCTGTTTGTGGAGCACAAAAGAGATCCTTTGCCGCTGTCCAAAAAAGAGGCGCAGTTCAAACCCCTTCCCTGATACTTGGGGTTCTATGCTGAGCTCACTGAGAAGAGGCACAGCGCATCTTGTTCAAAACAGGGTCTTCTTCCCCTACGGAGGACAGCTGGATGTGCTGTCCAGAGGGCTGGAGATGCTTTCAAGAAAGCTGCTATTACTTCTCAGCTGATCGGATGCCCTGGGATGAGAGCCAGCAGAACTGCAGTGGGATGGGCTCCCACCTGGTGGTGATCAATACAAAAGCAGAGCAGGTAAGTGCAGGGCTGAGAGAGGGGCAGAGCAGCCCGGAGACAGGAGTGCCAGGCCTGGAGGGGCCTCAGAGCCCCTCCTGGCTCCTGCAGTGGAGGGGGGATGTCCTTGCTGCATCCACTCAGCACTGGCTCCTTTCTGCCACCAGCTCCACCCCACTGGGGCTCCTGCCACCTCCCTCTGTTCAGTCCTGAACCTCATGGACGTTGTACTCTGATTTCCAGGATTTCCTCAATAAGGAAATAACACGACAGAATACATACCGGCGAGAAGGAATCAATTTACACATCGGTCTGAGGGCACAGGAGGTGGGCCAGTGGCACTGGGCAGACCAGACTCCCTATAATGAAACAGCAGCGTGAGTATGCCATGACGGAGAGTGTTTGGTGTGGCTCCGGGTAGTGCAAGAGGGTGGAAGAGATGTGAGGGTGTCTGATGAGCATGAGAGGGATGTGCCATGACTGTCTGTGAGAGGACAGTGATGGAGCAGGCAAGGGCTTTGTAGGATACCAGGTTCCCACGGATCCATCCATGCTGGTTAGTGGTTAGCGATAAATTATCTGTGACATGACCATCGGTGCTGTAGGCATAGAAGAAGCTGCATTTCATCAGGAGAAAGAGCCCTTCATACATGACGAGCCTTGCCTGACCTCCGTACTGCCCCACCATGCATGCGTGCAGGGATAGGCACATGGTATATGTGCCTGTATGTGTGCAGGTGTAAGCACATGCTGGGCCAGTGCTGTGATGCTGCAGAAGCGCTGGGGCGCTGGGAGAGATCTCCAGGGCTTTTCTTGCAGATCTTTCTCCCGGAAGAGACACATCCTCTGCTGGCTGTGAAGTGCCTGGGGTGAGCTGTGGTGAGCAGCTCTGCCCACCAGGCCTGAACAGATCCCTGCCGTGTTGGTTCTAGGAAGAAGTCAGGTTTCCATGTAAGACTGCTGCCAGTGGGATTAGCAGAGTGAGAGGGAGGGTACGACTTCTGTCCCTCAAACAGCATCTGGAATTTCTCCCCTCCAAGCCTTGTGTTCCACGTGTGGCCTTTTCCAGCAATGTGCTTGCAGGGTGCACAGGGAGTAACATGTCTGTCTCTGTCTCAGGTTCTGGAGGCCTGGGGAGCCAACTAATGCACCTGATGAGACGTGTGTTGTAATCCATCACAATACAGAACATCTCCGGAACTGGAATGATGTCCCATGCAAGACCTATTCTTATCGGATTTGTGAAACTGCAGCAGTAACTATATGATGGAGGAATCCTCGTTCTGAGATTAGCAGAGAACTGGGAACAGCAGAGGGCTGTGTTGGGAGGGGTAGGGGAGCCTTGGAGCCTTTATCTTCCCTGTGCTGGGTGGGATGATGAGACTGGGAGTGATGTTGCTCTGCATCCAGCATCCCCTGTGCATATGTATTTCTGAAAGTACTATGACCCCTGAAGTGGAAAGAATCCATGCTAGAAGAACTCTGCCTGTGCTTTCTCAGGCTGACCATCCCATCCCATGGTTGGTGAAGACAGATTTGGCAATGGAAGCTCCAGGCAAGCATGGCAGGTTAAGGGTCATGTCTCGGAAATGGGCCTATAACTTTCTTTCAGTGCCATTGCCTCCGTGGGACTGACAGACGAGGTTGAAAAAAGGTAGAGCTCTCCAGAAGGAAGAAGATGCAGGAATGCAAGAAGGATATTCATTGCTACTATTTCCTTTGTCTCCTTGAGAAGAGGTGCCTGCTTCTTGCTGGGTCATAGAGAGTCCTGTTCAGCATTGGTTTTGCTGAACAAATACTGATTTCCTGTAAACCAGAAAATATAATATTACACCGATGAAAAAGGCTCTGGGCTCATTTCTCCTCTGCCTCTTTCCCTTTCCCTCTCTATGCTGAGGTATTTTGCATATGCACGTGCTTCATATCAAGCATGTTGCTGTGCCAGGAAAGAGCCATAGATGACGACTGCAGCAGAAGTTGCATTAACCCAGTGAGTCTTAACGCTTCAGAGATAACCTGTGTGTAACGGACCTCTTGCACACAGCCAAAGCTCTGGGAGAGACCGGGCACAGGAAACCAGCTGTGGGGTTTTTATATGGTGCCATGGCTGAAAGTCTTACCTGAGAGAGAAACATGAGCGTGTGCCAGGAGTCTAACCTGCACATGGTTGACCAAGTATGAGGACACGGCCCCAGCAGCAAAATAATTAGGTCCCTTGGTCACCCTTCCCACCTCAGAGCTAATCCTGGACTCAACAGATGCAGCAGCCATCCTGGGAGGCTGACAGCTCAGTGGACCCTGTCAGGGCACACCTGCCCAGGCTGGACGATGCTGGAGAAGAGGCAGGAAGAGGCAGGGCGGTTGCTGCCCACGAGGGTCCCTCCAGAAGTGCAATGCATATTGCCTTCACTTCCACCTGAGTCTTGCTGCGGACCGTGTGCCCCTGAGGCTCCCATCCTTCTCCACCCATTTCTGTTTCCTGGTCCCTATGCCCCCGCCTCTGTTTGCCTCAGGAAGCATCATCTGCCTCGGTTCTCCCAAACTAACTGTGCCAGTTCCCCATGCAGTGCCGATGTGCATCTCCTGGCTGTGTTATTCTGTCCTACCTATGAATGTGAACTGTCCCTCTGTGTCCCAGTGGAGGGGAGAATTTGTACTGGAGGAAAGTGGCTGACCAGGAGAGTTGGCTTCCGAAACCAATCAATGGGAGTCGTTCTGTGGGTGGTGGCAGAAGCTGCCATATCCCATGGCCCAGCAGACGCAAGGCAGCTGCAGTTCCATGTCCTTAGGTCCAGGCTGTAGCGCGGCTGAGTGCGTACACCGAATAGGCACAGATGCACACATTCCCACAACATGTACGTATACTGACTAACATATAGTTACTAACACCTACGAAACAAAATATTACATAGGCCTGACTGCTCACAAAAATGGGCAATGGCAATGGGTGGATCGGACTCCATATAATAGGATGGCCTCGTGAATATCCTGAGAGAGTGAGGAAAGTCCTGCAACTCACACCCCTTAGTCCAAGGGACCAATACACGGTGTAAGGCAAGGTCTGTGTCATTGAGGGGTGTCTGTTGCTAACTGCCCTGAAAAGTCAGGGAGACACAAGCAGTCTTCTTTGCCTTTCCAGAGCTCCCGATCTGTCACATTTTTGTTCACTTTTGTTTTCCACAACCGTGTGAGATGACTTCACCCCAACTGTCATGCATGCCAATGCATTCTCAATAGGGGAACTTTCTTTTACAGGTTCTGGAAACCTGGAGAACCCAATTTACTCTTTGCAGAAAAATGTGCTGCAATTCATGTCAAGGGAAACACGGACTCCAACACGTACAGTAACTGGAACAACATCCTTTGCTCTACAAGTTGCTATCGAATTTGTGAATTGGCAGTCAAATTTGTCTGAGGAAGGTGTCCTGGTTTTGGTTGGGATGAAGTTAATTTTCTTCATTGTAGCTTGTATTGTAGCGGAACAGTCTCTCCCTTGGAAAAGAAGAGGTATTGTCTAAGTTTATTTAAGGATCCCCATAATCAACTATCATTTATGTAGCACAGGACAAAAAGTAATCCATGTTCAATGTTTAACCTAGGCTCCATTTGATCAGGGGCAAAATGCTCTTTCTGGAAGAAAGAATGGAAAGGAGGCAACAGAAAGTAGCCTTAAGTTGTCCTTAGGTGATGTGACCACATATGGATAAAAAGGGTTAGAGTACTTCATCAGGGAAGACCAATGAAGACCACCACGTATATATGTATTTATATGGTTAGAATGTAAAGCTTTGCTTGAGATTTCTGATATGAGAGGTTTGTGAAATGATACTGGATTTTCCCGCAGAAGCATAGAAGAGAATCTCCTGATCCCATCTTTCTTATTACATATGCACATACAACAGGCACAAACCCATTTTCTTGCATTGGTTATACAATACATCAAATGAAGGTAGACATGGGAATTGGTCCCTATCTCTGCTTCATGCAGCCAGTCTTGATGGATAAGTTGTGAAACTCTAAGTACGAGTTTCAGCCATGTGTCCTCAAGACAAAACCCTTGACTAGTTCAGCACAGTAGCAGTATCTGGAGTTTAGGCATGGTTGGATGCTGTACTCAGCTGTCCTATATTAGGACTGCCCTTCTACTCGCTCCTTAGCTGCCAAGCACTGGCCTTCTGTGATGGGCTGCTCTCACAGGCTGCCAGCAGAAATGACCAGGGACCACATCTCAGTCACACTCCATATTGCTGATAGTCCCAGGCTCTTTTTTATTGAAGGGAGCTATGTCACAGTAACAAGCATTAGGATGTGCCAATAAGCATTGGGAGGCATTGTAGCAACCGCTAAATCCCACTCTGGGCTGGTGTCATATCTAGCACAAGGCCTTTGGGGAAGGGGGGGTTGGTTCTTATGAATCACGTGTGAGAAATGTGGCTTGTAAGCAGGGAATTTAACAGAGTTGTGCAAAAGACACAGTACATTGTACTTCTGGTCACATTCCCATTTCACAAAATGAACTTTACGTGCTTTCACATGAAATGATGTCAAAAAAAAACATCCTTTATTGTAAGACATAAATGATCTGATATGGGAGACCATGTAACAGGAGAGTGCAGAGGTATGAAAACACCCCCAGGTCCTTTGAGTGTAGTGTGACAGCAAGTGCATAAAATGTTGAAATTAGAGCAACATAACACCCTGAGGTCCTTTAGTTCTTGGTAGAGGCCTTATCTGATAACTGTGAGATTGTTTACCAAAAAGTCCCTCTCTGCTCTGCACAGCTCTTTGTTTTGTATTTTCTAATCTTTCAGCTGTTTGCACTCAACTCTTTTTAGTCTCCCAGTCATGTGTCTTTCCTCAGTCTGCCTCTTCACTCAGACCTTTTGTTTTCGGGATATGAAAGAGGAAAAAACAGTGGCAACAGGGCTTACAGGCTGGCTGCATTTGAAGTTGGGTATGTGTGGTGGTTTCACGCTGACGGCTAGCTAAAGTCCACCACACTACTCTCTTACTCTCACGCCTCAGAAGAACAGGGACAGAAAAAAGGGGAGATTTAAAAAAAAAAATAGTCTCACAAGTTGAGAGGAGGACAATTTAATTAAAGGAAAATAATAATAAATAATAATAATAAAAAGTAAAGGTCATAATAATAAAAAACAAAGATAATACAGAAGCAAAGGAAGAAAAAAATATTCTCTACTTCCCATCAGCAACAAATATTTGGCCGTATCTTGGGAAGCAGGGCCTCAATGTATGTAGCGGTTGTTTAGGGTTGGCGTTTTCATGATGAACACCCCTCCTTCCCCTTCCTCAGTTTTTGTTTCTGCGTACGATGTCATATGGCATGGAATATCCTTTTTACCCCTTTGGTCAATTTAGGTCAACTGCCCTTGTGATGTCCCCTCTCCACCTCTTCCCCAGCCTACTGGCTTTTGGGGTGCTGGGGGTGGAGGTGGGTGGGATTTGAGAGACGGTCTTGGTGCTGTGCCAGCACTGCTCAGCGATAGACAAAACATTGGTGTGATACCAATGCTGTTCTAGCTACAGGTACGGAGCACAGCACGATATGGGCTGCAAGAGGGAAAGTTAACTCCATCCCAGCCAGACATGGTACAGTATTTTGTCTACATGGAATAGGAAGTCTTGCTGCATCCCTTTCATTGTGCTCACATTAGGAGAAGATTGAGACTGTACACTGTGCATATGTGTACCCATCTTGTCTTCCACCTGCATGTTCTCCCAGATGTACCATTCATTTCACTAATATTAGAATGAAAAAAAGAGGATAATACAGATAATCTTACATCCCATCAGATGTTAGGAACCCCAGGTTGTGCAGCACCAGACTGACTTCCATTCAGGGCATGGTATGAGGTGAAGATCCTGTCAATGGAGAGGTTCTGCAATATTTAGAGCACTTGAAGGACTAAGAGCTATCACAAAACTTCCTCAGAAGAAAACAACCCTCTTCAGCATTTACATTGCCAAAGAGATAAGATGTTGACAAGAGAACATGTTGCTTCACTTTAGATAAAGGCAAGGAAACACAGATGCAGTCCTGTTTTGCAACTTCATCTTGAACTACTAAGCTCAGCACTACCTATATTTTAGCCAGTAATATCTGACGTGGACGAGAAGAATAATTTTGCATTCAAATTTTGTGTCTCAGCTGAATGACTAACAAATAATTCTTCATGGATTAATTTAGACTATTAACAATCAACCACTTGCCCTCTGCCACAGGATAATGCACTCTACAGAGTGAAGGACAAGGGCTGGTATTTGATAGCTGATGTAAGAGGAAATAGAGTCTGTATTTGTGAAATCTGATGTATCAATCATTGATGTAATAAGTCTCCCTAAGAGTTCGGGAATTCATATATTTATAGGTATTTACAACAGATATTCAAATGTTCGATATGTTTACCCCATATTATTTCCTCTGAGCAGATTTTTGGATTCCTAAATAGCTGCTAAATCCTACATGGAATCCCCCACTCTCTCCCTCTGTAGAGCCTTGCAAAAAGCTAATGGAGTATCCCAGTAGGTATTTCCACAGAAATAGGAAAAGGCAAAAAAATTGATGATTAGTATACTTCATGATAGTATCTGCAGTCCTGTTTCCAGGTGAGCATCTTGGCTGCATCCCAACTGCCTGTGAGGACAAGGCCTGGATGCTGGCACACTCCCTTCTCTTTTGGAAAGGAGCTCAAATTTGAGAATGGGGAAGGAGTCACAGTGACATTCAGTTCTACAGCTTATATGCACTGTAGCTGAGAAACAGTCTGACTGCAGAAAAGAAAAAATTTGTCTTGGTTCAAACCTGAGTTCACCTCTGGTTTTCCTCAGGAAAGACAGACTATATCCATTGATTGATTAGTTGGCAAGAGACAGAAAGAAAATGCCAGGCATCACTGAGGAGAGAGGGAACCAAGAATGGGAAAGAAACAATACTGCGTTATGTTTTCAGAAAGTGTCCAATAAAAATGTGTCCTGCAAGAGCTGGAATAGCTGGTATAGGTATTAAAGAAGACATTCATTGTATCTTAGCGGCATTAGGCTGGAAAAGGCAAGACTGGTGCAGGTACTCACATCTGCCTCATGGAATCACATGGAAGAGGGGTGATGGTGCAGGTTCTGTTGCAGTAACAGTGCATCCACCTTCTTAAGAAATTCCCAGTTGCCTTATAGATCACTGGAACATGCTGGCTTACCTTCCTTCCCTCTTGCTTTGAGGAATGATGCCAAATTTTTCAGGAGATCAGAGCAATTAGTATTGATATTGGTCAGGCAGGTAACATCAAACAATCAGTATCCATGATTCTTCTGGTCAGTCTTATTAGTTACATCTGTCTACTGTGCCTGCTGCTGTCTTTATGTTTAATTATGACAGCTGATCCCCTTTTATAGGATACATTTAGTTACAAAAAGTGATCACAGAATCACAGAATGGTTGAGGTTGGAAGGGACCTTGGGACATAGAGCACATTAACCAGGACCATGTTAAGTCAAATTTTGAAGATCTCCAAGGAGGGAGACCACCACCTCTTTGGGCAACCTGTGCCAGTGCTCAGTCATTGTAATAGTAACAAAGTGTTTTCTGATGATGGAACCTCCTGTGTTTCATTTGTGCCCACTGCTTCTTTTCCTGTCTCTGGGCACCACTGAAAAGAGCACGTCTCCATCTTCATTGCATCCTTTCATCAAGTATTTACACATATTGCTAAGATCCCCATGAGCCTCCTCTTCTCCAGGCTGAATAGTTCCAACTTCCTCAGCATCTCCTCGTAAGAGAGGTGCTCCAGTCCCTTGATCATCTTGGTAGCCCTCTGTTGGACTCTCTTCAATAGTTCCATTATCTCTCTTGTACTGGGGACCCAAGTGCTTGGAGCAAGCACTCCAGGTGTGGCCTCACCAAGCGTTTATTAAAGGAGAAGGATCACCTCTCTTGACCTGTTAATTATCTGCATATTGCAGCCAAGAATACCATCTGCCTTCTTAGCAGCAAGGGCACGTTGCTGATTCATATTCAACTTTTTGTCCACCAAAATTCCTAGGTCCTTTTCTGCAGAGGTGCCTTCCAGCCTGGTGGCCTCCAGCATGTACTGGTGCCTGGTGTTGTTCCTCAAAGTGCAGGACTTTGCACGTCTCCTTGTTGAACTTCATGAGATTTCTGTCAACCCACCTCTCCAACCTGTCAAGGTTCCTCTGGATGGCTGCAGGGCCTTCTGGTGAGTCCCAGTTCCACTCTTCACAGTTTCATGTCATCTGTGAATTTTACTGAGCTTACAGAAGCCTACCTAGTTGGTCAGGCATGATTTCCCCTTGGTAAGTCCATGCTGACTACTCCTGATGATTGTCTTCTACTTCATGTGCCTGGAAATGTTTTCGAGGATTAGCTGTTTTATCACCTTCCCAGTGACTGAGGTCAGGCTGACTGGCCTGTAGTTCTCTGGATCCTACTTCTTGCCCTTTTTGAACATAGGGTTGATATTTGCCTTCCTCCAGTCTTTGGGCACTTCTCCCACTTGCCATGATTGAGCAAAGATTATAGAGCCCCCTCGCAATCACATCTACCAGCTCCCTCAGCACTCATGGGTGCATCCCATCACAGTCCATGGACTTGCAAATGGCCAGTTTGCTCAAGTATTCCTTGACCCAATCCCCTCCCACAAAAAATACATCATCCTTGCTCCAGCTATTGAGCCTGGCCTCTGGGACCTGGGATTCCTGAAGGCCAGTTTTGCTGGTAAAGACTGAGGCAAAGAATGCATTCAGTACCTTGGCCTTTTCACTGTCCCATGTAACCAAGTCTCCTGTTTCCTTCAGGAGAGGGCCCACATTTTCCCTAGTCTTCCTTTTGTCACTAGGTAATTGTAAAAGCCTTTCTTGTTGCCCTTGATGTCCTTGGCCACATGCAATTTTATCTGGACTTTAGCTTTCCTAAATTTATCCCTGGCTGCTTGGACATCGTCTGTATCCTCCCTGGCTATCTGTCCTTGTTTCCACTCTCTATGGGTTTCCTTTTTATGTCTGAGTTTGGCCAGGAGCTCCTTGCTCATCCATGCAGGCCTCCTGCCATTTTTGCCTGATGTCTTCATTGGGATGCATCATTCCTGAGCTTAGAGGAGGTGATCCTTGAATATTAACCAGCTTTCTTGGACCTGTCTTCCCTCCAGGGCTTTATCTCATGGTACTGGTACTCTACCAAGCAGATCCTTGAAAAGGGCAGAGTCTGCTCTCATAAAGTCCAGGATTGTGAGCTTGCTGTTTCCATATGGACATTGAGTCACTGACTGCTATTCTTTGAATGCAACCACCCAGCCAACTCCTCATCCACTGAATAGTCCATCAAATCCATCTCTCTTCAATTTACAAAGATGTGTGGAACTGTGCTAAAGGCCTTACAGAAGTTCAGGTAGATGACAACAGTCAATCTCCACCAATGCAGTCACTCCATCATAGAAGGCCACTAGATTAATCAGGAACAATGTGTCTTTGGTGAAGCAATGTGAACTGTCTCTAATCACCTTCCTGTCTTACATATGCCTTCACATATCTTCCAGGAGGATCTGTTCCATGATCTTCCCAGGCGCAGAGGTGAGGCTGACTGGTTGATATTTCCCAGGGTCCTCTTTTCTACCCTTTATAAAAATGGGTGTGATGTTTCCCTTTTCTCCAGTTGATGGGGACTTTGGCTGAGGGCCATGACTTTTCAAGTATGATGGAGAGTGGCTTAGTGATTACATCGGCCTATTCTCTCTGGACCTTGGGATGCATCTGGATCCCATGCACTTGTGTACATCCAGTTTCCTCAGATAGTCTTGAACCTGATCTTCTCTTACAATGGGTGGGATTTCATTCCACCAGTCTTTACCTTGAGATTCAGGGACTTGAGAGATGTGGTAAGAGCAGTTGCTAGTGAAAGCCAAGGCAAAAATGTTGAGTATCTCAGTCTTCTCTATGTCAGTTGTTGCCAGATCCCATCTTCTTCTTCAGAGCTGGTGCAATGTCTTCTGTCTTCCTTTTCTGATTGATGTACCTGTCAAAACTCATCTTTTCATTTTTTGCATCCCTTACCAAGTTCAGCTTCAACTGTGCCTTAGCTTTCCTGATTCCATCCCTACACACCAGGCAGTACCCCTGTATTCTTCCCAGGATACCTGTCCCTGCTTCCACTTCCTATGCATTTCTTTCTTACACTGTACTTTGACCAAGAGGTCCTTACTCAACCATGCTGGTCTCTTGTCTTCCTTTCCCAATTTCTTGCATGTGGGAATAAAGAGCTGTTATGCTCTAAGAAAAATGCCCTTTATTCCTGAGGACAGTTTCCCAGGGGAAAGGGAAGGGAAGGGAGAGCACAAGAAAGAGAGCATGAGAAAAAGAGAGAGAAAGAGAGTGCAAGAAAGAGAGAGCAGAAGAGAGTGAGAAAGAGCTCGAGAGAGGGTGAGGGGGAGAGAGAGGAAAAGAGGGAGATTGAGAGGGATAGGAAGGGAGAGGGAGAGAAACAGAGAACCCAAGTGACACACGACACAATTGCTCACCCCCACCTGACCGATGCCCAGCCAGTCCTTGAACAATGGCAGCCCTCCCATTCCTGGCCAATTTCCCCAGGTTTTATTGTTGAGCATGATGTTATATGGTATGGAACATTCCTTTTGTCCATTTGGGTCAGCTGTCCTAGTTGTGTCCTTTTCCAGCATCTTGTAACCCCCCAGCCTCTTTGCTAGCCAGGCAGCATGAGAAGCAGAAGAGTCCTTGACTCTGTGTAAGCACTGCTCAGCAACTACTCAGTTTGTTGTCAACATTATTTTCCTCCTGAATCCAAAATGTGTCACCATACTGTTGTCCAAAAATGTAGAACCCTTACCTGGTGTGCAATAGGTCAATTCTCACACACTCAGGAGAGATATAGCTTTTATTCAGGCCTGGGTGCTTGGTGGATTTTCCATAAGTCAAGCACGCCCAGTGCTGGTTTCTTTGCTACAGTAAATTCATACATATTCTATCAATTCAATACATATTAATGCTAATCTACATGAGTTACATAATTCTGTGGCATCATCCTTCTTGGGTCCTTTTCAGGCCCTTCTGCTCATGCCTCCTTTTCTTTGGGGGTCCTTGGTGATCTTCAGTGGTCTTCCCTGATGAAGTACCCTAACCCTTTTTATCCATATGTGGTCACATCACCTAAGGACAACTTAAGGCTACTTTCTGTTGCCTCCTTTCCATTCTTTCTTCCAGAAAGAGCATTTTGCCCCTGATCAAATGGAGCCTAGGTTAAACATTGAACATGGATTACTTTTTGTCCTGTGCTACATAAATGATAGTTGATTATGGGGATCCTTAAATAAACTTAGACAATACCTCTTCTTTTCCAAGGGAGAGACTGTTCCGCTACAATACAAGCTACAATGAAGAAAATTAACTTCATCCCAACCAAAACCAGGACACCTTCCTCAGACAAATTTGACTGCCAATTCACAAATTCGATAGCAACTTGTAGAGCAAAGGATGTTGTTCCAGTTACTGTACGTGTTGGAGTCCGTGTTTCCCTTGACATGAATTGCAGCACATTTTTCTGCAAAGAGTAAATTGGGTTCTCCAGGTTTCCAGAACCTGTAAAAGAAAGTTCCCCTATTGAGAATGCATTGGCATGCATGACAGTTGGGGTGAAGTCATCTCACACGGTTGTGGAAAACAAAAGTGAACAAAAATGTGACAGATCGGGAGCTCTGGAAAGGCAAAGAAGACTGCTTGTGTCTCCCTGACTTTTCAGGGCAGTTAGCAACAGACACCCCTCAATGACACAGACCTTGCCTTACACCGTGTATTGGTCCCTTGGACTAAGGGGTGTGAGTTGCAGGACTTTCCTCACTCTCTCAGGATATTCACGAGGCCATCCTATTATATGGAGTCCAATCCACCCATTGCCATTGCCCATTTTTGTGAGCAGTCAGGCCTATGTAATATTTTGTTTCGTAGGTGTTAGTAACTAGTCCTTTCACCGAGCTGAAGAGGAACTCCTAGAAAAAAAATGTAATCTCCATGAGGTTCAGGACTGAACAGAGGGAGGTGGCAGGAGCCCCAGTGGGGTGGAGCTGGTGGCAGAAAGGAGCCAGTGCTGAGTGGATGCAGCAAGGACATCCCCCCTCCACTGCAGGAGCCAGGAGGGGCTCTGAGGCCCCTCCAGGCCTGGCACTCCTGTCTCCGGGCTGCTCTGCCCCTCTCTCAGCCCTGCACTTACCTGCTCTGCTTCTGTATTGATCACCACCAGGTGGGAGCCCATCCCACTGCAGTTCTGCTGGCTCTCATCCCAGGGCATCCGATCAGCTGAGAAGTAATAGCAGCTTTCTTGAAAGCATCTCCAGCCCTCTGGACAGCACATCCAGCTGTCCTCCGTAGGGGAAGAAGACCCTGTTTTGAACAAGATGCGCTGTGCCTCTTCTCAGTGAGCTCAGCATAGAACCCCAAGTATCAGGGAAGGGGTTTGAACTGCGCCTCTTTTTTGGACAGCGGCAAAGGATCTCTTTTGTGCTCCACAAACAGCACCATTGACAGCCTGACAGATTCCTGTCACAAGGCCCCTGCCTGAGCTGCTTTTTTCTTTGTTCTATCATGCCCATTCAAGCTCTGTTTGGGGAGAGAGGCAGCTTCTGCCTTACCGTTCCCGAGGAAGTGAGATGGGAAGTAGCTGGCAGGACTCCTCTGGGAACACTTGCATCAGAAAAGCGTTGTCCAAGTGATTAGCTCTCAACTCATACACAGTAACAAACATACACAGTAAACTAGTCTGACAGCCTTACTGCCAACACAGGTAGTTTCTTACACAAGCCATGTTTTTCCTAGAAATTTGCCATACACACAGAAAGTCACATGATGGATTGAAAAGCATAGGTACATTCTCTAAAGCACGAGGCTGTATTTTTTTCAGGTTATATAGCTCTATCTGTAAGCTGTATATATCACACACAGAATATAGCTCAATATAGAATATGTCCAACAAACAAGTCCATCCAGTATAGTCAACCAACAAATACACTTTGGTACACTGAGCAGAGCTGAAGATGCTTGCCCTGAATCTCAGACCTCACAGGGAATGTCTTCTTGGGTTTCCCAGACAGGAGCTCTCCAGCGGGGCTAAGTGCAAACCTATGCAATCAAGGTGCAATGGCCAAATGTTGTAACCAACTGCTGCTGATACAGGGCCAGGAAAATGAAAGGAACAGGGAAGGGAGAAGATGCCGAGAAGACTGTTGTCCAAAGCAAGACCACAGAGGATCCAAAACCAAAACCAAAGGATTCTTCTCCTGCAAGAAGCACATGAAAAGCAATGAACCTGCCCCCCTCCAATGCTTCTGCCTGGGCAGGTGCTTAGTCCTTCCAGTACCTTCAGGTATATAGAGCTGTTGATTCTCACCAGCTACGTGACCATATCCCTTCCACTCACATATTCTCACCCAGCAGAGTGAAGATGCAGGCTTCAGGGATCACACCCTTAAAAAGCTCCCAGCTTTCATGCATGAGGCTGTGGAGTCTCTTCTCTGGAGATATTCAAGGCCCATCTGGACGCCTACCTGGGCAACCTGCTCTAGGGAATCTGCTTTGGCAGGGGGGTTGGACCTGATGATCTCTTGAGGTCCCTTCCAACCCCTACAATTCTGTGACTCTGTGAAATGAAAACCTGCTCATTTCATGAAGTTTAAATCTAATCGGGATCAAAGCAGTTGTCTCAGATTCCCATCTTGGCACCAAATGGAGAGAGTGTAGTGTCCAGTGAGTGGAAGAAGTAGAAAAAAATGTTAATTTACCTATGTTCTTCTGTATTAGATCCACTCAAAGTTTACCATTACATTTGTAGAAACAGAAACCCTGGCACTGGAGAGCACAGGCTTGAGCCATCCCCTACAAAAGGATGAGGTGCTTTTGGCTAGATTTGTGAACTGGACCGGACCTGAGGGGCCATGTGTGGGCACAGAATGGGACGAGTGATCAGAAGATGGAACTGGAGCAACCCACCCTCTTCCACTGGCCCAGGACATGTTTTCAGAGCATCCTAAGTCAGATTGTACAACATAACATATTCTTTCCTCACGTCTCCATCTTCCTTCCCTAGAGCAATCCAGCTCTGGCTGACAATCCCGTTCCCAAACTCAAAGGCTGACTTACACCTGAATAAATTTGGGGGACGTGCTTAATGTCACTCCCAAGGCTCTTAGCATCACTCACTTTTGCTTGCAGATACATTGGGGACGCAGTGCCACTCTGGAGCATTCTGAGGCAGAGTCTTGTACTGGCCGCAGCTTCTGTGAAAGAGAACAACTGGGAAGAGAGGAAAGAAAAGGAAGGCGCCACTGTCATCCTTTCACCCTCACTCATAGGCAAGCTGCCCTGCCCTCCAGCTTCTGGCTGAGCTCCCTCAAAGACTCTGTTACATTAACAAGCCCTGAAAATTGTATCCTGAAGGAAAAGAGCAGACAGCTTTCCCCATTATTGGTCACTCCCTCCCTTGGGCAAACATTGATCAGATGAACCCCTCTCACCTCAGCTGGCTGAGAGACTCATTTTCCCAGCTGACAAAGCCCAGCTAAGACACCCTTTGAGGATGGGGTCGCAAAAAGGTCAAAGAAGATGTGAGATCATCTTAATAAAGGTGGAATATCAATATGCATTCCCTCTTAATCTTCCTGTGTTCTGCAGCTTTAGAGCACCATTTTCACCCATACCAAGAAGGGGAAGAACTGCTGAGTGCTGAGGCCTCACCCAAGGGAGTTGAACACCACAGAAGAGTTATCGCAGAGCAATAACGATACTCCAGGACACTACAAGCAACATATTTCCCTTCTGTTTGTTCCAGGCGGTGTGGGTGGGATGCAGCTGGAGCATTTTGGTGGATTTACGCCTCACTCTGCTAAAACGTGGGCAGCCCTGGTAGCAGTATTTCCAGGGAGATCATGCTGGCTCCTCACCTGCAACATGGTCACAAGGAGCTCTGAGGGAGACCACAAATGCGCCCAGGAGAACTGAGACCCAACAGCCGGCCTTCGGGGAACCTGCTCAGATGTCGTTTGGCACTAAGGAGACTTCTCGGCTCTGTTGCAGTGGGAGGGCAGGAGCTGATGGGTTTCACCCAGGACTGGCTTTATTCGGGCAGGTGGGGAAGTGAGAGGAGCTGTGGGAAGGCCCTGCCAGGACACTACCTGCTAACTGTGGAAGGGACGCTGCTCCCCAGCTAAGAGTGCAGTGGGGGAAAGGGGCAGCAGAACAGGCTGTTTTGGTGCAGGGCAGTCGCCTGCTGGTGAAGAGACTAGGGTTTTCTTTTTCCACCTGACACCAGGCATCTTCAGGCGACCGTTCCCTTCATCCCCGGGGAAGTAAAGGGACCCTGGAACCCACCGAGGCCGACGGTCACAAGGGCAGTTTTGACGGCAAGGGCAGAAACAAGGAAGACCCAGGGGCTCAGGCGGGAACAGCTTCTCCCTTCTGCTGGGGCTGAAAAACACAAGGCAAGAGTGGAAATCCCCCGGCCCAGAGTTGGGAGGCAGGATAATCCAAGGGGCTGCATGCCCTGACAGCCTGCTGATAACCCTGTCCCAAGGACTGGCAAGTCCCGCAAGTGCTGTAACCGGGTTGTGCTGTCTGTCACTAGCAGAGGGTCACACCTGCAGTGTAGGGCAACACAGGGACTGCCCTCTTGCTTTTTATCACAAGCCATGCCTGCGCTCTTCCCAAACTGCACTACTTTCCTTGTCCTATCGCGCCTCTTTTGTCCCCTGCACACCTTCCTGGTTGCCCTCCCTTACCCCTGTCTTTCGCTGAATTCCCTTTCTGTACTTCCCTCCTCCTCACCTCTCTTTGGAGCTTCTTTCTCTCAGCTACCCAACTCCTTATTTTGGCTCTGTCCCCCAGCCTTTTTTACGCAATAGCATGTAGTCACTTACTCAAAGGAGTGACAGTCCAGCTCGGTGTTTGTGGCAGCAGACACGCAGAAGAGATGGTTTCTACCCTGAGAATGGGCACTGGGTCTTTCTCCTGGTACACAGCCAGCCACGGTACCGTGCCCTTTATATAACCCAGCCCTGTATTTTCCCCCACCTTCTCCTTCTTCTAGAGGAGGACAGAAAGGAAGGCTTTATGGTTACCTGCAGTCCCAGGACTGACTCTCCCTTGTTGGTTCATTATCGCTGCCATAGCATCACTCTTCTCCATCAAGAGTCCGTCCACCTTACTGGTACAGCCACAAACGCAGCCCTCCTCATGCAGGAGGAGGAGCTAGGGCAGCTCCCATAGTGCTGGGCGGTCTGCGCAGACTCTAATCTGATGTGCAGACAGAGTCATAGCTGGGGTATTCTCCACAGCACATGGAGATGGGGGAATTTTCATCATTTCTCTGCCAGGACATTTCACAAGAGGCTTGTTGCAACACAGAAACTCATAGAGGCAAAGGAAAACAGACGAAAAACAGAACCACTGCTGCTCAGACCATCTCCTTCTGCACATTTTCAATCAGCTTCACAGGACACAGTACTGGTGATTTTCCTTCCCTGGCGAGTGAGTACGTGTGTGAAAATGCCTGTGCTGTTGGTATTTTCTTACAAAGGGATAATAAAGACGCTCACAAGGGCCTACAAAAGCAGTCAGAACACCACAGGAAGGCACATCTGTGGCTCAGTCTGGGCAAGTCCCCATGCAAGGCCCAAGCCCAGTAACCCAGAGCACAGGAAGTTGCCAACATGGTTTCTGACTAATTGCTGAGGAAAAAGATGGTGCTTTGAGCAGAGAGGAGGGGTTGCATGTGACTTGCCGATATGGAGCCGGAGATCAGAAGGGATCACCAGATCATGTCAGCATCCCTGCCTCTTACAGATCGTGAAGCTTTACTCTGTCACCACTACGTAAGACACACATGGTGCTTCTAGCACTGCGCGGGGTGACTTGATTGAAAACTCTGGAGGATGTAAGTGTCCCTAAGGATATCCCTAAGGATAAAGAAGCCCTGCTGGGCCTCACTGCACTCTGAGCTGAGTGGTGTGGGCATGCAGACACTGCTCTTCCACACCCCATCAGCTAGCTTTCTCCCTGTGAAGAGGCAGGCAGACATGCACGTGCTGAGGAAGAAATGGGATAGCTAAAAACATAAGTGTATGCATCAAAGGCTCAGAAGAGCAGGGCACACAGCTGGTTGTAAATGAGGACAAACTTAAACTGTGTGTAGAAAAGCAGACTCTTTTTATTGTGCACAAAAGGCTCAGACCATCCCAACAGCGCTGTTGCATTGGGAAGGTGGTCCATAAACGTGCTTGCTGGTATTGTCCTAGAAGGAATTAGCTACTGGAAGGTACTTGCTACTGGGTTCACAGCACAGTGAGAGATTCTAAAATGAAATTTTAGAACAAAGCTTGGTAACAAAGATGAATTGTACTACTCATGCCCCAAAATGAGAATGTGTGCTCTTTGTTCTTGCTCTGTAATATACCTGACTTTGTGCACATGGGAGGTGTGGTGAGGGTGGCTGATCAGGAAGGAAAACGCAGAGGGTATGGAACTGTTACAGGGAAAATCTGCTCATTTCACACAGCTTAAATCTAATCAGGATTGAAGCAGTACATTAATGACACGTAGTTAATGGTAACCCACGATCCCTATATTCAGGATCAGTATCAGGAACATAATGGATCGACAACATATTAATAAACATCTGTGGGTTTCTAAACAGCTTCCTGCAAGTAACCCCCCAGAACTCCAGCCCCTACATGTGATCACACACACACTTGCACAAGCTCCTGACCCTGCCCTCACCCCTGCTGCGGGAAGTGCGGCTTACGAGAACACATCCTCTTTTCTGGGCGTGTGGGTTCCCCTGTTTACAGGGGCTTCCTGCTGCTGGTGCAGGTTCTGTGTGTGTCCACACCACTTCGTTCAGTCTGCTGACCCACGGGCCGGTGAGGAAGCACAAGGGAACACGCATCTGCTGAAGCTTTGGTCCTGTACTTGCCGTACCCCTTACTGCCAGGAATGACAGCTGAATGCCTGCCCATGGCATCCAACTCTGCTTATAGATGCTCCAACCTGGCAGAGTTGCCAGGGTCTCTTGTGCCTGTCCCTGAACCACTGAAGACAGTGGTACTTGGTTTTACCAAGTTCATTGCTAGGGAATGCTAGTTGGAGGCCCTGGAGAAACTTGAGTCTACTTTCCCAGACCCTCGCAGTACAGACAAGAGCCAACAAGAACAGCACGGATACAAACAAGGTCAGTGGGACGTGAACACAAGAAAATACTGCAGCGACAGAGGTCTTGCATGACTCGAGATTGCAGGAGGAGCCACAGAATGCAACTTCCCCCAGAGGTACTCATGGTCTGGGAAGCTGAAAGCCCAAAGCTGGAAAAGAAACCTTCATCGGCTTTTCTGCGTAATCAAACCACACAGGGAATTGGTTGCATCTCCTGTTTGAGAGGTGCCAACATGGAAAACGACATGCTGGGAGCATCAAAAGTGCCTGGTTTTACAGGCTCTCTGTCGAGCAAACAGCCGCCTGAACCAGGATGGAAAAGATATGGGAGAGATCCAAGCACTAAAAAAGACTGCTTTTGAAGACACTGGGGTCCATCAGTGCTGGTCAGTGTCTAAGTACCAACTCTTAAGAGCACAGGAGCAAGCAATTCCAAAATGTTGGCAGTCAAACAGGTGGAGCAGAAGGTTGGCTTGGCTGAGCAGGGACCTTCTTCTAGAGCTTAGGCAGAAAAATAGTGTATGGCCACTGGAAGCGAGGTCGGGTGACATGGGAGGACTACAGGGATGCTGTTTGCCATTGTAGGGAGAGAATTCATGCAGCCAAAGCTCAATTAGAGTTGAAGCTGGCCAGTACTGCAAGGGCAATATAAAGAGTTTTGTAAGATATGCTAACAGCAAAAGGAGGACCAGAGAAAACCTTGGTCCGATCCTTGATGGGGATGTTCCGCTCACAAACTGGGACACAGACAAAGCAGAGGTGGAATTTGCTGCTCCAGCTGGATTCATGTAAGTCTATGGGGCCTGTTGGGATTCGTCCCCAGGGACTCAGCGAGCTGGCTGACATCATCATGAGACCTCTCTCAATCATTTCCCAATGGTTTTGGGAACCTGGAGAGAGAGGTCCCAGTTGACTGGAAGCTGACAAACATTGTGCCAGCTTTACGAAGGGCAAGAAAGGAGATCCTGATAACAGCAGGCCTGAGAGTCACACCTCAGTGCCTGGTACAATTATGGAGAAGGTTATTCTGGGAGTTACTGAAAAAAATCTTGAAAGACCATGCAGTCATTGGTCACAGCAAGTATGGGTTTAACAACAGCAGGTGCTAGAATCCGCACCTGGGACAGGGCAACCCTGGCTATATGGACTGACTGGGGGACAGGAGGCTGGAGAGCAGCCCTGTGGAAAGGGATCTGGGGTTTTGCCCAACGGTAAGCTCAATATGAATCAACAGTGTGCCCTTGCAGCCAAAAGGGCCAACCATATCCACGGGTGCATCAAGGACAGCATTGCTAGCTGGTTGAGGGAAGTGACTGTCCTGCTGTACTCTGTGCTGATGTCGCCTCATCTCGAGCACTGTGTGCAGTTTTGGGCACCATAATGCAAGAAGGACATAAAACACTTGGTGTCCAAAGGAGGGCTATGAAGACGGTGAAGGTCTAGAGGGCAAGATGTATGAGGAGCTGCTAAAGTCACCTAGTTTGTTCAGACTTGAGAAGAGGAGACTGTGGGGAGGCCTCGTGGCGGCCTGCAGCTCCCTCACAAGGGGAGCGGAGGGGCAGGCACTGAGCTCTGCTCTCTGGGGACAGCAACAAGACCCGAGGGAATGGCATGGAGCTGGGACAGGGGAGGGTCAGGCTGGGTGTTAGGGAAAGGTTCTGCACCCAGAGGGTGCTTGGGCACTGGGACAGGCTCCCCAGGGAAGTGGTAATGGCAGCAATCCTGTCAGAGCTCAAGAAGCACTTGGACAGAGCTCTCAGACATATGGTTTTATTTTACAGTGGTCTTGTGTGCAGCTCGGACTCATTGATTTTGTGAGTCCCTTCCAACTCAGGATATTCCATGATTTTAAAGATCAGCAGGTGTGCTCGCATTTAGAAATGAACTTGATGGATCTAGCTGACACATCCTCAGAGTTTGCTGGCAGTTCCTGCATCAGTTTGAAGCCCCTGGGGATCCTGCTTTCCAGTTTTCTTGAGTTCAGAATGAATTGAAGGGAAAGACTTATCTGCAACTGCCAACTGTAAGCTAGCACTCGAGAAGGAAATACCAACAAAGCAAGAGGCAGAAAACACAGAGCAAGTGCTACCATCTGTGACAATACAGAAAGAGAGAATGAATTCCATGGGAAGTTCTTACCAATGTGTTTGGTTACGTTGTGCTTTCAAGGACTAGAGAACAGCACCACGGCCCTGAGAGTCCCAGTAGCATTTAGGAGAGTGCAGTTTGCCGAGGCCACTGAAAGGCACAGCAGCCGCTGAAAAGCACTGCTTTCCTTCCAGGACATCTGCTCAGCCAACATGTACTAGCAGCATTTTTGCAAACATCTCCAGCCTGTTGTGCAGCACACCCAGCCTTGCACTCTGTAGCAATGGAAGGCCACAGAGTGAATGCTACCGAGAACACGGAGAGGGAACACGGCCTGTTGTCTGAAGAGTCACCGCAGTCTTGAGGACAACACTGCATTGGTCCCTGCAGTTTGTTACCCAGGCAGCAGATCGAACCTCTAACCACGTGTCCAAAGAAGGTTCAGGAAAAGGCCAATGTCATTGCAATGCTAGTGTCTTTGACCATCTGTGGTAACTGATGGAAGTTTCCTATGTCCTGAAAAGGCAAACATTCATGTTTGGGAGCATCTTCCATACGAGGAGAGGCTGAGAGAGCTGGGACTGTTCAGCCTGGAAGGGTGAAGGAAGGTTGATGCTCAGCAGTTGTGTGACCATATTACGTCCACTCACACATTCCTACTGAGCAGAATGAAGTTGCAAGCTCCACAAAAATCCTCTGTGTTCTTGTCAGGTCATGGATGGTCTCTCAGGTGTACTTAGGATGAGGCTCCCTCCACCAGACAGTTTTTGCTGCAGCTCCAGAAATTTGGAGACAATGGCTCTTGTTTATGTGGGAGTCTGTTCCACTTCTTCTGTATTTCTGCCTTCTGGTAGTTTACAAGATATGTCTCATTGTTCACATTAATCAGTTCCCCAGGCCTCCAGAACCAGAGACAAGGACTTGCTACTCTTCGGCATGCTCTGTTGAACACTGTAGGGCAAAGCCAGGTCAAGGACCTGCTGGCCAAGGGCTCAGAGGGGCACGGAGATGAACCCTTCCAGAAGCTGATTCATCCACAGACTCACCTCTGTGCTCCCACTCTGCTAATCCCACTGGCAGCTGTCGTATGTGGAAACCTGCCTTCTTTCTACAGCCTTTCTACAAGAGGGCCGTGTTTGGTCCTGGCAGGAGGAGCTGCTCACCACAGCCTCTTCACAGCAGCAGAAGGAACTGTGGTTCAGCTCTGTCATTCAATGGCTGTGGCACATTCAGTCAGCTTTACCACTGCACTCTCAACCTTCTCTCTGGTGCTTTGGCTCTTTGCTGAAGGAGGGAAGAAAGGAAAACTGCTCCTTGTTAGTCTTGCGTGCTAAGAATTATCCCAGAGTGAGAGTCCTCATGGCAGAAACAGGAACTGATGGGAACCTAGCTAAAGACTCCAGACAAGGAGGTCCTTCCAGTCAGACCTGAGCCCAGGCTCCCAGAATGGGGCTGGGGGGGAGCTGTGCCACAGCACAGGATGCTTTCCAGCTTGCAAGTGAATAGGCCCTACTTGCAGGGCCAGGAGAGAGTACTGTCACAGATTATCCTTCTTGAAATGGCCAAGGCAGGATCTGGGTCTATGATACCTCAGACTGTGCATGTCTCAGGAAGAAAGCCTCACCCCAGGACTCCTGTGCAAGAGCTCTCAGGGAAGGCCATTCTGAGAAGTGACAGGGTGAAGTCAGATCACCAAGGCAGACCGCTACTGGGTTCATTTTCCTCCCTATCTAGTTTTTCAGTGTCTGCTCAAAAGGAGGTAAAGTGTGGGCTATTACATTCCACTAATGCTAAAACAAAAGCCTGCTGATGTGAATTTGGCCATTATAAACTCCCTAAATAGGGGAGGAAACATCTCGTTAAACAGTGGTCTCCAGGTGAGGCGTATTAACTTCAGATGCATGACATAGGGGGAAAGAAGTATATTGTTCTGTTCTGCTCACAGCTAGAGCATTGGGTTTAGCCAGAGGCCTCCACTGAACACTGCTTTCTGACATCTGTCTGTGACAGTGCTTCATTTTGCCTTGCTTTGTTGTCAGTGTCCTGTGGAATTAAGTCAAATCCCTACAAGCATCCATAGTACACCTGTGCAAATATCCTCGTTAACCAGTGGGGATTGATAATTTCAGAAGCAGGACTCCAGCATCTTCCTGCCTGTTAGTTTATAAAGTTACAGGTTCTTCTCCACAAACACAAAGGAGCAAAGATAGAGGAGCCCCAGAAACCTTGTCACTGACAATGGAGCAGAGCCCCAGGTGTCCAGGCCTGCTCCTGGGCAGACCAGTGACTCTGAGGGTCTGCTACTGTGAAGACCAAAAGTCTTGACCAGCTAACAGAGAGACCTTTTTCCCTTTGTGTCTATGCATGAGGCAGAGTGTAGGGAAAACCATGGAATCTAGGGTCCAACTACTGGATGCTCAATGACTAAGCCTAGCTACTGGAGGGATCCATACTGTATATATGTAAGCTTATATTATCCACTAACAAGCTTTCACCCTGATCAGCCAGAGAGAGCAGTAGGGTGAGGCTGATGATGATGTTTGTGTCAGTGCTTTTCAGCAGTGCTCATCTGTCTGTCTGTCTGTATGCTATGTATACTTGTACCTGTATACGTACACGTTGTGGGAATGTGTGCATCTGTGCCTATTCGGTGTACGCACTCAGCCGCGCTACAGCCTGGACCTAAGGACATGGAACTGCAGCTGCCTTGCGTCTGCTGGGCCATGGGATATGGCAGCTTCTGCCACCACCCACAGAACGACTCCCATTGATTGGTTTCGGAAGCCAACTCTCCTGGTCAGCCACTTTCCTCCAGTACAAATTCTCCCCTCCACTGGGACACAGAGGGACAGTTCACATTCATAGGTAGGACAGAATAACACAGCCAGGAGATGCACATCGGCACTGCATGGGGAACTGGCACAGTTAGTTTGGGAGAACCGAGGCAGATGATGCTTCCTGAGGCAAACAGAGGTGGGGGCATAGGGACCAGGACACAGAAATGGGTTGAGAAGGATGGGAGCCTCAGGGGCACACGGTCCGCAGCAAGACTCAGGTGGAAGTGAAGGCAATATGCATTGCACTTCTGGAGGGACCCTCGTGGGCAGCAACCGCCCTGCCTCTTCCTGCCTCTTCTCCAGCATCGTCCAGCCTGGGCAGGTGTGCCCTGACAGGGTCCACTGAGCTGTCAGCCTCCCAGGATGGCTGCTGCATCTGTTGAGTCCAGGATTAGCTCTGAGGTGGGAAGGGTGACCAAGGGACCTAATTATTTTGCTGCTGGGGCCGTGTCCTCATACTTGGTCAACCATGTGCAGGTTAGACTCCTGGCACACGCTCATGTTTCTCTCTCAGGCAAGACTTTCAGCCATGGCACCATATAAAAACCCCACAGCTGGTTTCCTGTGCCCGGTCTCTCCCAGAGCTTTGGCTGTGTGCAAGAGGTCCGTTACACACAGGTTATCTGAAGCGTTAAGACTCACTGGGTTAATGCAACTTCTGCTGCAGTCGTCATCTATGGCTCTTTCCTGGCACAGCAACATGCTTGATATGAAGCACGTGCATATGCAAAATACCTCAGCATAGAGAGGGAAAGGGAAAGAGGCAGAGGAGAAATGAGCCCAGAGCCTTTTTCATCGGTGTAATATTATATTTTCTGGTTTACAGGAAATCAGTATTTGTTCAGCAAAACCAATGCTGAACAGGACTCTCTATGACCCAGCAAGAAGCAGGCACCTCTTCTCAAGGAGACAAAGGAAATAGTAGCAATGAATATCCTTCTTGCATTCCTGCATCTTCTTCCTTCTGGAGAGCTCTACCTTTTTTCAACCTCGTCTGTCAGTCCCACGGAGGCAATGGCACTGAAAGAAAGTTATAGGCCCATTTCCGAGACATGACCCTTAACCTGCCATGCTTGCCTGGAGCTTCCATTGCCAAATCTGTCTTCACCAACCATGGGATGGGATGGTCAGCCTGAGAAAGCACAGGCAGAGTTCTTCTAGCATGGATTCTTTCCACTTCAGGGGTCATAGTACTTTCAGAAATACATATGCACAGGGGATGCTGGATGCAGAGCAACATCACTCCCAGTCTCATCATCCCACCCAGCACAGGGAAGATAAAGGCTCCAAGGCTCCCCTACCCCTCCCAACACAGCCCTCTGCTGTTCCCAGTTCTCTGCTAATCTCAGAATGAGGATTCCTCCATCATATAGTTACTGCTGCAGTTTCACAAATCCGATAAGAATAGGTCTTGCATGGGACATCATTCCAGTTCCGGAGATGTTCTGTATTGTGATGGATTACAACACACGTCTCATCAGGTGCATTACTTGGCTCCCCAGACCTCCAGAACCTGAGACAGAGACAGACATGTTACTCCCTGTGCACCCTGCAAGCACATTGCTGGAAAAGGCCACACGTGGAACACAAGGCTTGGAGGGGAGAAATTCCAGATGCTGTTTGAGGGACAGAAGTCGTACCCTCCCTCTCACTCTGCTAATCCCACTGGCAGCAGTCTTACATGGAAACCTGACTTCTTCCTAGAACCAACACGGCAGGGATCTGTTCAGGCCTGGTGGGCAGAGCTGCTCACCACAACTCACCCCAGGCACTTCACAGCCAGCAGAGGATGTGTCTCTTCCAGGAGAAAGATCTGCAAGAAAAGCCCTGGAGATCTCTCCCAGCGCCCCAGCGCTTCTGCAGCATCACAGCACTGGCCCAGCATGTGCTTACACCTGCACACATACAGGCACATATACCATGTGCCTATCCCTGCACGCATGCATGGTGGGGCAGTACGGAGGTCAGGCAAGGCTCGTCATGCATGAAGGGCTCTTTCTCCTGATGAAATGCAGCTTCTTCTATGCCTACAGCACCGATGGTCATGTCACAGATAATTTATCGCTAACCACTAACCAGCATGGATGGATCCGTGGGAACCTGGTATCCTACAAAGCCCTTGCCTGCTCCATCACTGTCCTCTCACAGACAGTCATGGCACATCCCTCTCATGCTCATCAGACACCCTCACATCTCTTCCACCCTCTTGCACTACCCGGAGCCACACCAAACACTCTCCGTCATGGCATACTCACGTTGCTGTTTCATTATAGGGAGTCTGGTCTGCCCAGTGCCACTGGCCCACCTCCTGTGCCCTCAGACCGATGTGTAAATTGATTCCTTCTCGCCGGTATGTATTCTGTCGTGTTATTTCCTTATTGAGGAAATCCTGGAAATCAGAGTACAACGTCCATGAGGTTCAGGACTGAACAGAGGGAGGTGGCAGGAGCCCCAGTGGGGTGGAGCTGGTGGCAGAAAGGAGCCAGTGCTGAGTGGATGCAGCAAGGACATCCCCCCTCCACTGCAGGAGCCAGGAGGGGCTCTGAGGCCCCTCCAGGCCTGGCACTCCTGTCTCCAGGCTGCTCTGCCCCTCTCTCAGCCCTGCACTTACCTGCTCTGCTTTTGTATTGATCACCACCAGGTGGGAGCCCATCCCACTGCAGTTCTGCTGGCTCTCATCCCAGGGCATCCGATCAGCTGAGAAGTAATAGCAGCTGTCTTGAAAGCGTCTCCAGCCCTCTGGACAGCACTTCCAGCCTCGCCCTGTGCAGGGAAAGACCACAGAGGGTGTGGTCAGGATACAACAAGGATAATGCTGGTATTTCTTCAAATTGTTTTGAGGTATGATCAGAAGAGAGCTCTTTGTACACAAATCCATGGTAATTCTTGTAACATGCTCTCAGGTATTGCCTTGACAAAGACAAAGCCATTCTGGTGATCTGTTTTGACTCTTCCTTGTACAGTCTCCCATAAGATTGTAGGTGCAGCAGCAGGGAATATTGCTTGTTTTCCTGAATAGAGTTGCACTTTTATTATTGCTCCATTATTAATCTTCCCTGCGCCACTGTATGATACTATCCCTTTTGTTCTTGTCAGTGTGTTCACACCCACCCTGTCCTACTAGGACACTCTTAACATGGACATATCCTCCCCCTAAGCTACTAGCAGGAAATCCTTTTTCTCCCCACATATCTCCTCTGAAGCCTGCTCCTGTTGCTGCTTGCTGTGATAGCAGACCCCAGTAATCATCATCCTCATTCCAAAGACCTCCTGCATCCTTGCCAGCACTACTGACCTTTGCCTTGAGGCACTGACAAGATACAGTGCCACTCTGTGAGGTTCAGCTGCAGGGCTGTGGGCTCATCACAGCTGTAGGAGATGTGAGTGACTGGAAAGGGAGAGAGAAGAAGGCAGGGTTACCACTTTCTCCGTGTTTCTCCCACACCATTTTTGTGTTTCACTTTTTTATGCATTTCCCCACCAAGCACTGACTCAGCATCACTGCTCCTCTGGCTCTCTCTTCCAAGTTCTCAAGTGGTAACTGACATTCTGTCAGGGAAAAGGAACAAGCATTTCTGCTCCCAGCATCCCACAGCTGCCTGCAAGGATCCTCCACTCAGTGACTGACAATTTCTAGCCAGGATGACCTAGTCAACAAAGCTAGGGAAGCCTGAGACCCACCTGAGCAGGCCCAGGTGGCTGTAGCAAGCCTGTGGTTTGTTATTGGAGTGTGTCCCAGCACTGAGCAGATGACTTCAGGCTTCCTTGGATGCCATGGAGCTGAAGGTGTGGGGTTAGTTGCTCCATGGCTCTTAGAAAACTAGGCCCAAAACAGTGGTATGGCTGCCTTCACAGAAAGAAAGTGACAATCTTCCATGTCAGAGAGCAGAGGGACCACTGGGAGGGGATAACACAGAGAACATGCCACAGGGTGGGACTGATTCCACCTGACCACAGGCATTTACCATGGAGATACTCATCTAAACGCCTTTACAAACAGTGGATTAAAAGAAGCACTTCAGCAACAGTTTCTCTCTTCCTAAGCTAGACATAGACATCAGCAATAGTTTGGATGAGAAACACATTAGATGGGCCTGTTTTAGCAGCAGCAAAGACAGTCCAGGTGAAAGTAACAGCATACGCCTCTCACTACTGAAACCAGGGTGGAATACTTGGGACTTGCTATTTGGCTCATCGGAAATAATATAGTGGTGGTGACTGGTGTCAGCAGGCCATGTTCACAGCCCAAAGGACTGTGGAGTTGTCACCAACTCAAACACTCAGGGATATTGATAATATAGATAATATTGACAATAGAGATGTCTATTTTCATCAGGTGTGTCATTTAGAAATAACGGTACTAATGAGGAGGGCAGAGTAATCATAGTGACCTCTGTGAGCGATCAGTGAACTCCTATAATGGATGAAGGCTCAGAGGAGCTGCGCAGGGGTAATTACAAAGCTCGGGGAAGAATGTATGCAGTGACTGACCACAGTCGTTGCAATGAAAGGTGACCTTATCTCAGCACAAATGGGACCAGAGAGTGGACTTTGCCCTAGTTAGCTGAGTGAATCAACCAGTTATATCAGCTGAGTGAACTGACCAGCTGTGTAACTGTTCATCCCTCAGAAGATCAAAAAGATGGCAATAATTTCCTAAGTTAGCCAGACAGGCATGGGATGAAGGTATGCACAGCTCAGCCCAAAACAGTGTAGGAAACCGAACAACTAACAAGAACAACTCCAAGGAGAGCAGTGAGCCTGAGCTGGCTTTAACCCATATATTCCTTTTGGTCACTGGGGATACACAGTGTTGCAATGGTGGATAGATGGCAGAGATTGGTAATGGGGTCACATTTATATTGTGATTCAACTGTGCATTGCAATTGCTACTCTTTTCTATGTGTGATTTGTACTCGTATTTTGATTAAATACATTGCTGTGTCCCTCTGCCACATCAAAATCATATGTAACATCAATTAACTTCAAATAAGGGAATTTGCAATTAAAGATTAAACCTTCTGTGTGGAATCCCTAAAGAAAAAGGAAAAAAAAAAAAAAGGCCAGGTGGTATTAGATTCTAACAGCCTACCCAAAGCCTCCCCAACAATTCAAAAAAGTATTGTGAAAAGTTATGTATTCGGGAACAAAGCAATGCTGGGACTTGGAACTAAGGACAATAAAGGAAGGGCAGCAATATATCCTGACAGCACACCTTCTGTCACCTACATTGACAATGTGTGTCAACATGCCATGAATGATCCTTAGCAGAAAATGAGATTGAACCAGTGATCATAATCTCTGGTGTGTGTGCAAGACTCATTTTTTTGAACTATTCCAGTGAAACGCCACAAACACTTAAAAGGGGTGTGAGTTTGCAACTGTGCAGTTAGGCCTGTAGATGCCAGCTAGACTTGCTCCACAACAGTTCTCTGCACAGGCAACAAGTATGCAGAAGGGGAACTGTGAATGCAGTGGAGAAATTCAAATGTGAGCCTTTGAGGTTGCCCATAGGCTAAGAAGAATGAAGAAAGAGGTAGGGGAAGAAGGTGAAGAAAGCTGTCCAGAGATGAGGCTTCCTGAAGGGTTACAGGGTAATAAGAAATATCTTTCTCCAACCACAACCCCATAAAAACTCCCTGCTGACAGGGTTTGCACCCTTTCTCATGAGAACACAGTTCCTGAGTAAAATCTCCCTTCTGGTTGGAAGCAATTCCCCTCTGCTGACAGATTTCTCCACCCTTCTCCCAGCACATCCCCCAAGCCTCTCTCCCAACTCCTGGTCACCAGCCTGCACATACTCACCTAGGAGAGCAACAACAAGGGCAGCACAGACCAAGAGGAGGAGCAATGAGATCAGCCACGGGAGCCATGGAGGATATGTCTGGGTATGTTGCTCATGCTTCTTCTTCTTCTGAGGTACTACAAGTGAAGGAATGTACCAAACACAACAGCACAGTCAAACATGCTTCAGTCAGCCCACATACCAATGGTGTACAACTCAAGGAAGAACTGCTCTAAAAAACGCAATTTCAGTTCTGATGGCAAATTACACAGTTTGAGAGAGGAGCAGATTTCCGCAGCAAGTCAGGCTTCTGGAGCAGGTTAGGTTTCTGGAGATGGTCAGGTTCAGCACCAGTGTCCACAGCCCCAGTGACTCTTGTGAGCTAGCAGTAGTAATTGCTACCAATGCTAATTGCTAGCAATGGGGGGTGAAGCCTTCACATGGCCTCAAAGTCTGGATTGAAGCCATGTGTCCAAATTGACCTCAAAACTACTGAATGCAACATTGCTCTTTCCATGGTATTTGAGACATTCACATGAAGATTTCATGCGAACTTCTCCACAGAATATGTTTTATACCTGCTTCAGTTCTTTTTCAGCTTTCTGGACTTTCTGTGTATGGGAAGGCTGGTGTAAGCTGAACAAGAGCAAGAACGAAAAATGTGCAAAGGTATGATGGTACAGAATCAACAGAAGAGGAAAAAAAAATACTTCCTAGGAAAAGCCCCTTCCCTCTCTGGTTTCCAAGCCAGGGTTCAGAGATTTTCTGTGGTAAAACTTGGCTGTGCCAGGCTGGGTGTCTGTGAGAACAGAGGTATGTGTCCAGCAGCCTGCATAAAGTATCCCACTCAGATTCACACTTGCCGGAGCCTGACTTTTGTCTAGACAGACATTGCTGTACCAAGTGCCAAGGAGGTTTGGGAGCAGGCAGGAGAATGGGTCCCAGGGAAGGAGAAGCAAACACTTGTTAGGAGACAGTTTTAGGCTGTAGCAAGTACACAAGCCAGGACAAACAGGAGGGTGAAGAGACAGCAGCACTCACTGCAGAACAAGAGTGAAGAAGTTTCTGAAGAGACCAGTATTAATGATAAGCTTAGAGAGACCTCATTCACTGTTCATCATGAAACTCCCAAGTCTGCCAGCCACCCCATGTGCCTGCCAGACATGATGAGTGAGCAAGACTTTCAGAAGCTGCTGTTCAAGGAAGCCCTCTGACTACTTCCCAAAGGCTTGGGGGAGGCTGTTACAGCAGGGGAAAAATCATCGTCTTTCATTATCAGAAAAAACATTCACAGGCAGTCAGGACTCAGATTTCCCTGGACAAATCATGTGTTTCCAGCCAGACTATGTCTGTGCTGAAAACAGGGACCTGGATCATGACCTGGAATCCAGCCATTACTCATGCCTCAGGGCAGGCAAGGAATAATCTGGAGCTGGTGCCTGTTGTAAGATGGAGGTAAAGATGTAAATTGGCAATTTAATATCCTTAGTAGCAAGAATAGTTTATTTATTTATTTATTCATTTACATATATATACTTTCACCACTTTCGTGTAGGGTCCTGTACCTAATGGTGGAAGCAATGAGACAAGCACAGAGTATCTACACCTCTGTGTATTCCTACTTGTGACATAATGAGTACAGTATGCACACTGATGTGGACATGCCTTGAATTTGCACAAAGCCTAGTTAAGGCACTGCTTTACAACCATGATTTTTTAAATAGCAATAAAAATGTGTTTGGTGTGTTAATTATTTTTCAGGAGCAGTAGACATGGATCTTCCTCCAGATCTTAGATAATTCTTCCCCTGTGTATTTCAATGTGTTTTGTTCAATCCCATCTCTCCTTTCAACTTTTAAGTCTGTCTTCTCCATGCACCATTTCTCAATAAACAAAGGGCCATGGGGCTGTATGTTTCTGCAGCCAGTGCCACCTCTCAAAACGGTGTGGAGGACAAGTGCCCGCTCTACATTTTTCTCTAATGGTCTCTACACAAGCAAAAATCTGCAGCTTCATTTTGTCAGAAGGAAGAGCAGTAGCAGCCAGGGCTTGGGCTCATTTGCTGCTATTCACTGACATGGAAGCCCCTCCACCTTTGTAACAGATCAGATTGTTTGTAATAAACCACAGTCTCTATTGTTGGTACTAGATATTTGTCCAAAAATAACTTTCTCATCCAAGACATGCCTAGATAACATGTAAAGAGGCAGCTACCATCTGCATCATACCAGGATTAAGCACTACTACTGCGCAGCACCCATCCTGGTCTCTCACTCATTGGTGTTGCAACCAGTGGACTAAGGGAGCCCAAATACTTTACTGAATGCTCACCTGACATCTACTGCTGCGTTGTCAGTAGTCATCCTTATTCATGCTGCAAATCTGACTACCTAACAATTCCCACCTCCCCTCTTGTAGACATTCCTTTAGCATCTTACTTTAAAATTCCTTCAGTCTCCTGCTCTTGTAGCGGCAGATCTGTCTCATCAATTTGTCAAACTATGAACCAGAGTCCCAGAAGGAAAAAACTCTGTTTCCTGTTCTTCAGTCCACCTCCTTCTGAGGTCCCATTCCCCTTAAAAAAGCACCAATTCCTTACCTTCAACCTCTTCAGTTGGTGATGCATTCTTGAACTTCACTTCGGCATAGGTGATTTCTGATTCCATTTAATCACAGTGTGCTCAGCGATCCCCGTTTGTAGTTTTGTTATATAAAAGCTTGTTCCTTCAGGTCCCTGAATCCAGAGGAAGACACCACTGAGTTGCTGAACCTTTTCTATTGCTCATTCATCCTTTGGCTGTCAAAGGCATCCATGCTGAACACTGGAAGCAATGGCAAAAACATGAGAATTGCTGGGAGCTCAGAACTATTCTAAACAAATCTTTGGTTTTTTAGCCCAGAAAATCAGCCCTGGCACTGTGAGAAAGAAAAGAAAAATGAGAACTTAGTGACTGAGAAGGAAGTTGCACTCCTCCTTCCTCAAATTCCAGTCTCAGTTTCTAGCTGATAGGTTTCCTGTTTAAGATCTCCTGTCTCTTCCTTTGTCATGTTTCTTTTTTTTTTTTTTTTTTTAAGATTTATTTCCCTCACTTATCTTTATGTGTTGTTTTGTTTGTCTGTTAGTAATTCTATCTTTTCTTTTAGGTTTGCAGCTAGTACAGGTCTTAGCCCAGTTTAACCTGCAGCACAGTGAGATATAAGATGTATTCTGCCCTCAGTTGTCTCTTGTGGTTAAGCTGCACTTGCTACATCAAATATTCCATTCCTTGCCTCATCCTGGGAAGTCAGCCACAATTGGCAGCTAGCACTAGAATAAATCTCAAATGAACTGTTCCTGTAGAGGAGAGACTGGGAGTTGCAGCCTCTACAAAGAGGAATAGAAAACAATCAAAAGTTTGAAATATCAATGGAGAAACAGAGAAGGTCTTAGGAGTATGTGGGGACAAGAAAAGTAAGGTTCTTTTTAGAAGTGATGATGGTTTGAGAAGTTGTTGGGAAGAGCAAAGACAGATAACACTCTATCACAACCGGATTTACAGCCTGTGGAAGTGCAGAGCAGTGCTCACTTCAGGGAATCAGACTCCAGTTCAAAGGTTAAAAAGGGTTTGTTTGTATTTCTTACTCCACCACCGTCATTTGTGTCCATTTACCTTCTATTACATTGGGGCAGAGTGGTCAGGTTACTGCTTAGTCTGATTTCAAGTTGGGGCAGTGGTTGGGGGGAGCTAATTAAGGGAGGTGGCTGCTGAGGTATACGCCGAATCAGAAAGACTTCTGAGAAGAAATGCAAATGACTCAGGATGCCCTGGAAAAAAATGGTCAGAAGGTCTCAGTCAGCAGATAGGAGCAGGAATCAACCTGAAGGATGAAGAAGGAAGCTTTGCCTGGTTAGTCTGGCTGATAGCAAGTTTCTCAAAGCAGGCCAGAAAGATGTGCTAGCATTCAGGGGGTTAGCATGGAGAGCACACAGCACAGAGGTGGAGGGTAGACAAGGCAGTGCAAAGAAGAACAACGGAGAAGAGCAATGAGGGAGAAGGTAAAGGGCAAGGGAGTGATGTAGTGGACATTTTAACAAATTATGGAGAAACACTGCCCCTAAACAGAATGGGGCATACATAGATGGATTTCTTTACCAGGGAATTTCCTTTCCATCAGTTTCTGGAAAATCGTCATGTCTCATGTGCATTGAGCTAGTTTCACTTCTCCTTTTTCTATTGTGTGCAAAGACAGCGACTTTTCCATTATACAACAAGAAAAGCAGATGCAGGACAGCCTGGCCCCTTGAGATGTTCTTTGCTGCCTGCTTTTCTTCCCAACATCCTCTCACTTCTTTTCTTTGTCTTCATTCTGGGCCCTGCTGTTGCACTTATGTACACCTAAATGATTGCTCTCAAATTTCATGTCGAGATTTCGTAGAATGGTTTGCACTGGAAAAGACCGTAAAGACCATCCAGGTCCAACCCCCCTGCCATGGGCAGGGACACCTCCCACTAGACCAGGCTGCCCAAAGCCCCATCCAGCCTGGCCTTGAACACTTCCAGGGATCGGGCATCCACAACTTCTCTGGACAACCTGTTCCAGTGCCTCACCACCCTCATAGTAAAGAATTTATTCCTTATATCTAATCGAAACCTACCCTCTTTTAGTTTAAAGCCATTACTCCTTGTCCTGTCACTACACTCCCTGACAAAGAGTCCCTCCCCAGTAATCCTCTGAGCAATCCTCTGCCTGCTCCTTGTCCCCGCCCAAGCCGCAAAAGACTCACTGTTTCTAGTGGAAAAAGGCTTACTTCCTGGAAGGGTTTTAAGCTGTCCAAAAAAAGTGGGAAATATGATCAGCAGACAAAGAAGAAAGTTACAGTGTCACTTCATGAGTTTTTTGAAGCTGAAACACATCTCCAAGCACAGTTGAGGCATTTCAGATATAAATTCAGGATCTAGTTCTTGTGTTTATTAGGACGCACTGGATCTTACTCAAACATCAGATGACTCAAATGTTCCTGCTCAGCCATCAAAGTTTCTGCTTGATGTCAAAATTCAACCCTGAACTATGCTTCCATGCAATATAATGCATAATGCACAGTGCTGGTCTCCTGTGAGATGATGTTCCTGGGGATAAAATTTGTGCTTGGACTTTGATAGGCGCTGATGGCAAGTAATTGTGTGGGAGACAGAGGAAGTTGAGCCCAGCTGGTAGCTATGGGGCTGAAAGTAAGGGGGAAAAAAAAAAAAAAAGTCAGTTAATTCTGCTCTCTGCAGAAAAATGAAGCCTAATTAATATCATACTAACCAGTCTGAAACTGTAAGAAAACAAACAAAAAAGCAAAACCTTGCATTTATTTGCATTTATTTCCTTGCATTCCCCCTCGTGTTCTGCCCTTCCCTTTCCACCTGTGTTCCCCGCCCCAGTACACCCAGGTCCTCCCACAATATCTGTATTTTCCCAAAGACTTCTTTCATCTTAGCCCCACTCAGAAGTTCAAGGTACCTCCCACACTCCTAACTCCCACATACCTCTAAGTCCCAGCTCCTTCCTATCTGGTTTGCTCACCACAAATCCTTATCTTTTCAGAGGCTGTTGATTTGAGGTAGTTGCTCTGGAGCCATGTGAGCACCCACAGGCAGCAGAAGCACTAATGCTCTTTCTCATTTACCTCTCAATGAAATTTGAGTAAGGTAGTATATGCAACCTTTCACCTCACAGCCAGTTTCACCCAATTTAACAAGAAGGTCTGCTTAACAGCAGAGGAAACAGGACTCATTACATGTGCCTTATTTCTTTTGAAAATCAAATTGATCCAGTTGGGTGAAAATTTAATGCACTGAACAAAGAGGATTTTGAATCCTAAAGCTGTGATCCCACACTTTCCCCCCCAAAAAAATCCCTTTTGAAGTTGAGCGCAACTGTGGCGGAAACTGCAAGAAAGTAAGACATTTGTTACAGTGCGGTTAGAACTGAGGGGGTCAGCTGAGGGAACTAAGTTATCACAGGTAGCATGGAGGTTACACAGGCACATCACACTGACAGCCCAAAGCCAATACATAAAATCATAGAATCACAGAATCATAGAATGGCTTGGGTTAGAAGGGACATTAGAGATCATCTAGTTCCAACCCCCCTGCCATAGGCAGGGATGCCACCCACTAGATCAGGTTTGCCAGGGCCCCATCCAGCCTGGCCTTGAACACCTCCAGGGATGGGGCATCCACAGTCTCTCTGGGCAACCTGTTCCGGTGCCTCACCACCCTCTGAGTGAAGAAATACCTAACACCTCAGAAGATTTGACAAAAGCAAAAGGAAGCTGACAGATCCAGGGGAATTGTCAGTATGCGTTCTTCAACAAGCTGACTTTGCATACAAATGAGGAAAGTTGAAAGGATCGTGACCTCCAAGTAAAACCACAACAAGCAGAACTAGAAATCAGGACTGGCAATAAATCCTTTCCCACAGACACTAGAAGCAGAAAGCTTTTCACAGGTTTGACGGCAACTGAAGATCAGGGTATAAAAGGAACGGTCAAAGAGAACAAGGACATTGAAACAAAGTTAAATGAATTATTTGCAACAGCAATGGCAGTGGAAGAAACTGGAGAAAGTACCACAAAAAAGACCTGGTTGGGGGGGACTGAACCAAAAGACCTGTCCAAAAGAAAAGTGATTTTGGAAAAGGCATGGAATTAGCAGGTATGGACAAGATAATCCCAGGGGTTTCCAAGAAACTCAGAAGTGAAACATGCTAATGGGAGTGGTTGATCTCTTGCCTTAAACTACCTTTTAATAAATGAATTGCAGCATGGCAAAAAAACATGCCAAAGGGGAACAAAAAGTCTAGGGAGACTTAGGAAATAAAGTTTTAATATCTGTAGTGGCCAAGTTAATAAAAATCATTAGAAAATAATAAAATTAACATAAATATGTGTAAGTATGACCTACTTGGTAAGAATCAACATAATCTTTGTAAAGAGAAATCCTGCCTCTCATAGTTCTTTGAAGGGGTCAATATCATATGAACAAGAATAATCTGGCTACTTGGATTTCAGAGGACTTGCAGTGAAATTCCTCAGCAAACGTTTCTAAAGGAAGTAGGCAGCTACATGATAAGAAAGCAGATCTTTTCACAGTGAGCAAACAGGAAAGGTGGGTAGGAATAAATGGTCAGTTCCCTCAGTGGAGGGAAAGCACCTACAGAATTCTTACCAGCTCTGTAACAGGACACGTGCTAACATTTCCTTAAACAACATGGCAAAGAGGAATGAGTACTAAATCTGCTGATGATACCAAGTTATTTGGGGCAGTAAAAGTAAGAGCCAGTTGCAAAGGATGACAGAAGGATGAGACTGAGTGACAGGGTGATAAAAGGGAAGACAGAATCCAGAGTAGGTAAGCAATGCACTTTAGGGAAATGGGTAGTGAAACAATGCACTTTAGGAACAACCCCAACCCTAGCTTCACACACAAAATGGTGGGCTGAGGTGATTAATGCCTCAAAGAAAAACTTATCAAAAATAATTTCAGAGGCAGACAGAAACGCAAATCAAACACCAAGAATAGTGAAGAAAAAAGCATTAAGACCCTCTTGGTCCTCCCTCCCTTCCCCAAGTCATCTCAGCACCTAGCTCTTTTCCTAGGGCAGAATTGGAGAGAAGAAAGGGAGAGAAAAGTCTTTGCAGCCAAGGGAAGAGCATAAAATGCCAGTGAAACATGGGGAGTGAGGCCCCAAGGCACAGCATGGAGCAGCTAGTAAGGGATGACAGTTATCTAATTAAAAAGAGTCAGGCAATGGGATCTCCTGAGGGATTTGGACATGATTTAGTGGTTGATTTTGGTGGCAGGGGCATGGTAGGACCAGATGATCTTGGAGGTCTTTTCCAGCCTTAATGATTCTATGATTCTATGATTTGGCTAGTTAGAGATCTAGCAATAAGCAATCCCATTGTCTACCAGGCTGCGTGGAAGAAGTAGGATGCTGAAATTCTTACTGCAGAGGAGCCAGATTCCTCCAGCTCTTGGGTACAATGTGAGAGCAGTGCAGTCTACTGGGATCTGACAAAGAGCCATCACATGCCCTTCTATAACATGGCTGATAACATCGGCCAGAGCTGCCTGCTGATGACAGAATAACAGAATATGCTGAGTTGGAAGAGGTCATTAGATCCAATACCTCGCTGCACACAAGACCATTCTAAAAATAAAACCATATGTCTGAGAGCATTGTCCAAATGCTTCTTGAGCTCTGACAGGATCGCTGCCATAACCACTTCCCTGGGGAGCCTGTCCCAGTGCCCAAGCACCCTCTGGGTGCAGAACCTTTCCCTAACACCCAGCCTGACCCTCCCCTGTCCCAGCTCCATGCCATTCCCTCGGGTCTTGTTGCTGTCCCCAGAGAGCAGAGCTCAGTGCCGGCCCCTCCGCTCCCCTCGTGAGGGAGCTGCAGGCCGCCACGAGGCCTCCCCACAGTCTCTTCTTCTCAAGTCTGAACAAACCAGGTGACTTTAGCAGCTCCTCATACATCTTGCCCTCTAGACCTTCACTGTCTTCATAGCCCTCCTTTGGACACCAAGTGTTTTATGTCCTTCTTGCATTATGGTGCCCAAAACTGCACACAGTGCTCGAGATGAGGCGACATCAGCACAGAGTACAGCAGGACAGTCACTTCCCTCAACCAGCTAGCAATGCTGTCCTTGATGCACCCGTGGATATGGTTGGCCCTTTTGGCTGCAAGGGCACACTGTTGATTCATATTGAGCTTACCGTTGGGCAAAACCCCAGATCCCTTTCCACAGGGCTGCTCTCCAGCCTCCTGTCCCCCAGTCAGTCCATATAGCCAGGGTTGCCCTGTCCCAGGTGCGGAATCCAGCACTTGCTCCTGTTAAACTTCATATTGTTGGTGATTGCCCAACCCTCTAATTTGTCAAGATCTCTCTGCAATGCCTCTCTACCTCGAGGGAGTCAACAGCTCCTCCCAATTCAGTGTTGTTTGCAAACTTACTTAGTATATACCTTCAAGTCCTGCATCCAAGTCATTCTCGTTAAAGAGAACTGGCCCTAAAATGGAGCCCCACGGAACCCCATTAGTGACTGGCCACCCTGATGTAACCCCACTTACAAGAACCCTCTGGGTCTGACCTGTCAGCCAATTGTTCACACATCTTATGCTTTTATCTAACTGCATTCTGGTCATTTTGTCCAGAAGGACACTGTGAGAGACAGTATTGAAAGCTTTACTGAAAAACAGAAAGATTACATCAACTGGCTTCCTGTGGCCAACTAGCTGGGGGATCTTGCCATGAAAGGAAATTAAGCTTGTTAGACATGACCCTCCCCTCATGAACCCATGTTTGCTGTGACCAATGACTGCATTGTCTTTCGGGTGTTTTTCAGTAACTCCCAGAATAATCTTCTCCATAATCGTAGCAGGCATTGAGGTGAGACTGATAGGCCTGTTGTTACCAGAGTCTTCCTTCTTGCCCTTTTTGAAAACCAAAACAACGTTTGTCAGCTTCCAGTCGACTGGGACCTCTCTCTCCAGATTCTTCAGAAAAACAATTGAGAGAGGTCTCATGATGACATCAGTCAGAGTGCCCTGACTGCCAATGTCAAAATACCTTTTTCTTTACCCTCCATATCAGATGATCCTGGGGACACCTTCAGATGCTGCAGTTCTGCTTTGTGGCACTCAGGGGTTCAACCATGTTCAGGAGTCTCCTCATGAGATAGATGGCAACACAGTCAGATGGGGAAAGGCACCTTTTGTTCCTCTCCAGGTGTCTGCATCACCTACTTCTGCCACGCTAAGGCACTGAAGTCAGCATTGGCGTATTGAAAGGACTGCAAGTAAACAGCACTCCAGATGGCAGCCACCAGCATGGGTCCCACTGTGGACTCAGGGTGAAGGGCCTCTCCCTTCTGTTACTGAATCCCAGCAGGTGTGGTGCTGCTGGCTGGGATTGATATGTATGGCAAAGTATTCCCTGCTGACTCACACCGGCCTGCAGCACCGTGGCTTGCGTATTTTAAACCCTGCCTCCAGTTCATATTTATTTGTGTATTTAGCATTTTAGGACCAGGAAGGAACTCCAGCACACCACACTGATCTTTGTACAATGGGTGCGGCCTCTGCCCTTTCTGAGCTGAAGGGTTGCTGTCAGAATTCAGTGTGCCCCACAGCTTATCAAACCTCTTCATCAGACACCTCGTCAGACTCTGCTGGCCCATCACAGGACTCACCTCAGCACAGCCTAGCGCAAAAGTTGTGCTGTGAAATAATACAGGTTGGAGGTATTTTGTTCAAACGCTTCTCTAAGCACAGCTGCTTCTGAAGTTAGATCATGATCAGTTAGATCAGGGTACGTTCACTGCTTACAGAAACCCTGCCTCTATGCAATATATTACTTGAGGACTTTTTCCGTACTTCTATCCAAAAAGTATGCAGCAGTAGTTTCAAAGCATGTTTTTGTACATATACCCATGGTATTGATTTCAACGTTAGGTATTACTGACATCAGCCCCTAACTCTGGGCCAGACATGCAGCCTATCCTGCCATATCTCTAGCCCCATTTCAAATGTTCTCCAAAGAAAATGCCTTCCGACCGCTTTCCTAACTTTCCTGGCACTGCAGCTCCCTAGAGCTCAATTCCTTGTCTCTGCTACTAACAAAAGCTACCTTTTGTGTAGCGCTACTGATTTAGCATCTCCACACATCCTTGAAGGAGGTTTTCATAACACTCTAATCAGTGTTCATGGACAAGTGCTTAGACTTCACCTCAGGGAAAAAAAAAGAAACGGAAAAAAAACAAAAAAACAGACACATATACACGTATGTGTATACACTGGCAGACCACAAGAGGGGGTAAGTGCCTGCCCTGGGACATCTCAGTTCCAAGCCCTACACTGTGCAAAGGGCACTGAAGTGCAGAGGTTAATAGGACAGCATAACATTTCTGCACTTGGAAGATATAATTTCAATTACGGCCAAACTGTCAAGTGAGATTATGGAAAAAACGTTTAAACTGTGTTTTAGTAAGCTTGACCGGAGGTCAATTATATGTTGTTCAAGAAATCATTTGAATGACAAGTTATGATACTGGAGGGCACAAAGGCAGAGCTGCTCTTGGACAGAGGAAAGCATTCAAAAAAAAAAAAAAAAAGCCAATACAACTCTGCAGTCACCCAAATCTGCTGTGGAATTTCAAAGCAGATCCATGAAATTCCTTGTGCTAGCATTTTATGGTTGCCGATCTCCTTCTCTTTGACCTACTGGCCTGAGTGCCAACGTCAAAACACCCTTTTCTTCACCGTCCATATCAGATGATCTGCGGACGCCTTCAGTTGCTGCAGTTCTGCTTTGCAGCTTGTTCTACATGCAGGTCTGGCCCTTACCTCCCCTCCAACACCCCCTGCCCCCTACACACGCATGCACGCGCACTTCAGACACTGGTCTCCCCCGGCCAGGGGAGGTCCCCACAGGCAGCCAACCCAGGAGTCAGCATGTTCTTGGTGACAGATGCCAGGCGTGATTTCTTTGCAGACAGCACTTCTCCAGTTCTAGCCAGGTTCCATTTGATGTTTGCCTTCATCTCCCCTACCCGAACTGACTGGAGTTCAGCTGGTCCCATGGAGAAGGTGGCCGATAGCAGGGATTACCAGATCTACAAAGAAGGGAATCAGCAGCAGGTGGCAGCACATCGTCACAGGCGAGACTGAGCTTGCACTCCATGGTGGCAGGTACTAACAACCCAGCCAGGCTTGTGCACCAGGCTAGGAGCGCCAGGAAGCACCACACCCCCTTACATCCCTAGAGCACAGGGCTCTCAACACAGAGGCTGCAAGATACAGGCAACTACCGCCTTCAGTGGATGTCTCTTCAAACTGCTTCAAATGTTTTAAAAATTCTGTTCCCTAAGAAAGCCAGCTGCCTCCACCCTGTCATGTAGTGCTGCTGCCATCTTATGACACCTAGGAAAGAAAAGAAAAGGAAAGGCAGGCTACTGCAAGTTACTTGGCTGGCCTGCCCCAGACACAAGTGATGCCAGCAGTTCACCTTAGACTCCCAGCAGTGGCAGCTGGACAAACATAGCTCTGCTCTCAAGTCACTACAGACAGGCTGCTGAGCAATCTTCCCAAGCTCAGAGGCAGCTTAACTGAATATTTTTCAGCAGGCCGAGTCTGGATATGGACACAGCGCTATAGTTAATGGCAGTCAAAAAATTAAGCTACCAAACTAGAAGTGTACGGACTGTTAATAACACTTGTGTTTTGCAATCTGTTTTTCCTGACTATCAACATGGACAAAGTTATTAACTTGGGCGAGACCTAACACAGTGTCTAGACTGAGAAACTATTGTTCACATAACAAGCACCCAGTGGCTTGCCTAGGCCATGAGACATTAAAACGTGTTAACTACACAGGCCACACTGTTTTGCTCTTATTCATTAACAGCCCAGTTACGCTCCCTCCTGGAGTTTTGTATGTTTATGCTGATTTAACAGGACAGATCACTTCAGGTTCAGATTCTGTTCCCCCAATCACTAAAGCTCACAAAGACTATGTTTTGCATGTGTGTTTGTGTGTTTGTTCATTTTTAATTTATCTCCTCCAATAGACATCTCTTCATTTCCATTTCTTTGGGAGTCTATATACAGCAAGAAAGTTTTGTAACATCTCAAAGGTTTGTGCTTGCAATCCGTTTTGTGTGGCTATAGTAGGAACAGTTACTGCACAGCAGTGAGACGAGTTTTAAATCACAGAATGTAAAACTAACGGGGCTACGGGACAAATGGTCACATCTCATCCCAACTACAGAAGTTGCAAAAAAAATAAAAAATAAAATAAAAAAGACAACCAATAACCACACAACACTGGGATCTTTTTTTTTTTTTCTTTTTTAAACACTAGTGTCTTTGCAGCAGCTCTTTCTATCCACTACAGTCCATTTCCCCTTTGGAAAATACAAGCATGGACTTTCCTCCCTTTTGATCACCACCCCTCTCAGATGGAAAGCTACATTTCCTAGCTGCCCAAAGACAGCAGTTGATCCACTGTGTTGAACATAATAAATGTACAGGAAAGAGTGCTCAGATTCATAGAATGATTTGGGTTGGAAGGGACCTTAAAGACCAGTTCCAAACCTCCTGCCATAGGCAGGGACACGGTGGCTGGTTCTTCATCACTGCAGTCCTTGCCTTTGCCTTCTGGGGCCCAGGCCATGTGGCTGGAGCTCCTGTCTGTGAAGACTGAAGTAAAACAGTCATTAAGTACTTCAGCCTTCTCCATGTGCCTGGTGACCAGGTCTCCTGTTTCCTCCCAGAGAGGGCCCACAATTTCCCTAGTCTTCCTCTTATCACCAATGTTCCTATAGAACCCTTTGTTATTGCCCTTGATGTCCCTGGCCAAATTTAATTCTAAACAGGCTTTGGCTTTCCTAACCTGATCCCTGGCTGCTCAATGTCTTTGCATCCCTCCCACGCTACCTGTCGTTGCTTCAACTGTCTGTATGCCTTCTTTCTCTGTTTAAGCTTGGTCAGGAGCTCCGTGTTCATCCATGCAGGTCTCCTGGCATTTTTGCCCAGAGACCTGAGCGTGTTTGCTTGATGTTGTGATTCATATTAAAGGCCTGGCCTTGATCCTTCATCCAGAGAGCACTATTGTTTGCAACATCAGAGACTATGTCTGAAGCAGCCTGCATCCAGCAGAAGCTAGATTAGAAGAAAACACTAGCAACAGAAAGTGCAGGAAAAGATGGAAGATTCCACCAGTCTGGTAACAGGCAAAGTAAGTTCACCAATAGCTTACTGCCATAGCCAACTTTTCTACCATGCAGACCCAGGGGGAGGGAAAGACTGTTCCTGGTGAAGGCCATTGAGAAAGGGAGAGGATTTGCACAGAACACGTCAAGGTGTTGCACTGTAGCAGGCCCTGCTGTGAAGAAGGACATGGGGATCAGGAAGATCTCCAGAGAGGTCAAAGCTCTCTTCCTCATGAACTGTTTTCCAATTATCTACACTTCTCTACTCCGCAAGCACGATTATATCCCAGCACCTCCCATAGATGTACGTTACCTGAAACTCCTCTTACTGTGAAGAAATAACCCCAGTCTATTCACCCCTTCTCACTGCAAGTACCTGCTGTTAAGTTAGTCAAGCTTCACCATAGTACATGGATGGGACCCTTCACCTCCTCACTGCCAGAACCTACCCAGCCATATATCCTCCATATTCACTGAAAAGGGATAACAGCTTTGCTCTTAGATCTGAAGAAACAGAGAGGTGTTTTTCCAGGCCACCACAGATTCTATTATAGTTGACGAATGGAACCAATGTTTACAGGTGCTATTCAAACATCTGGCTTAAAAGTTTAAGATTTCTCACCTTTACCCAGGCCACATGACTTCCACGATACTTTCAACGCAACCAGATGTAGTACTTTATTGTCTGGCAGACAAACACTGAGCGGGTGTGGCTGTGCAAGAACAGACGGCCATGAGCAGCCTTGACCAGACCGAAGACAGAAGAATGTCAGGGCCCCGAGCATATATTCCTTATCTTCTGGGGACATGGCTGCCTGGACTCAGGTCAGCACGGCCCTACTCCTCCTATGCCTGCAAACTATATCTAAGGCTCTCACCCTTGATCCCTGCCTGACCTACAGTGCAGCCATACGCAGGCCTGGCCGTGTACCCTTCTGATCTGAATCCTCACCCTGACCTACTCCAATCTTCCTGTTTAGGTACCAAAGGACTATTCCTTTGTTGGTGAGGCCACTGCCCTTGCCTGCATTGCTGTGACTCAGCTCCCAGCTTGCTCTCCTTTCCGAGCAACCTGCCCTCACTGCTCCCTGACAAAGGGCCCACCGAGTTCATCTCCACAGTCAGCAGAGACTGCTTCACATTTGCAAGCATTGCAAGAATGAATTTGGACAAATACCTTCAGGGTGTAAAGCCTCTAATGTCTGAAATGCTAACTGGCAGGGCAACAAAGTTTTCTCACTTGCTAGTTTTATCCATATTCTCATCAAGCGTATCTCCCTCCCTCCCTCCCTTCCCTCCTCTCCCCCACCCCCAGTCAAGCCTGTTTTCAGTGTTGTTTTTTGACCCCCATTTGGAACAGCCATAGGTCATTGTTACGTCCTTCTTCCAGGCACCTACTTTGCCCTGACAGAGACTGAACTTCGTTCACTCCTAGAGCTGTTCCTGTCCAGTCTGCAGGCCATAATGCACTTGCAGAAGAACAAGTAGGCTAGTGGCATCTTGCTGGAGACAAAGATCTTCGATCTGCAGGGCTTCCAAAACAACAATTTGACAACTTAGAAGACTCATGACATTCTTTTCCCCAACATTACTTGTTTAATTGCCATTTCACCAGTACATTTTATGCTTTATATACATGTATCTTTAATCTTTGCTTCTTTAGCTTTTCAAATACATAATATATTATCTTCAGAGTACTAACTAAGACAACACAGAAGAGGCTCCTAGTTAGTTTTTAATTGGTGCTATGAACTTCCTCAGTTTGGGGAACTGACGTGTAGTTGAAATGACAGGACCTGACAATATAAGAGAGGAGAAAAAAAAAAAAAGCCAACCAGCAGAGTCCATGGCTTAGCTAGCAGACTATGGCCACCCACAGATTCTGAGGAGACAGAGAGCTTAAGTACAATGAAACTGCAGGAGCAACTGTGAAGGTAGGGGGAAGCAGGGGAACACCAAGAGAGCCAGGGGATCAGGATTAAATGACTACTTAAAATACATCCAAGAGCAGTCTGGTCCCTACTTCCACAAGTGGAACTGCAGCAGCTTGAGAGCTATTTTCAAAAAAGTTTTGCTTCGCGGAGTGATGATCTAGGTCAAACTTAGTCCCCAAAATGCCCTCATTGTAGCAAGAAGACAAAACAGATGACAGAGCTTAGCAAGTGCAAGGTACATACAACTTACTACTCTTTTAAAATCCTCATGAGGAAATCTTAGTCCCAAAGGGCAAAATTTACTTGCACAGGTGTGCTAGCAGAGAATATCCCAGTTTCAAAAGTGTTGCTGCTGGCTGAATGTTGAAAATGGGAAGAAGTCGTCTAGAGAAGTACCAAAATGCTAGGGTTCTAGTAACTAGGTACTATAAAATGGTCATTGAAACCATCTTCCTGACTAGTGTTTTGGCTTATCAGCTAGCATGGAAGGGCTTGTGAAGTTTCTAGCCTGCCCACAGGCTTTGCCCAGGGTTATCAGCAGACTTACAACCCAGATGACATCCACAGCTGCTGAAGTTGGAATAGTGTCTACATCAAAGGGCCTTCAGAAACTCTCCCAAAAGGAACAGGAGAGAGTAAGGGCCTTCTACCTCTAATTCCCTAAACCACACAGGAAGTAGAGGATTTTCAGGACATATTAAAAAAATAAAAAATAAGCTTCCAAGTTACAGGAACCAGCTCACATCCCTAGAAAGTTATTCCTAGAATAAAAGCCACAAGGAACCCAGGTGGGATATTTTGGCCGTCACAGTTCTCAAGATTGAGCCTACTATACATTTCTTGCCCAAATGATATGTGACAGCTGAAAAGGGGAGAGTGACTGTCCCTTCACTGGAGAATAACCCACTGTCTCACCACAGCTCTCACTGTGGCATGAATACACAATACTTGTAACACAGTGCAGAGTCACGACAAGTACTGCTGGACAGATACAAGTCCAGGGCTCAGGATAGTGATGCAGGAACATGAAACGCTGAACGGTGGGACTACCTGGATGTCATCTAGTGCAAGTAACTACCAAATTATAAAGACAGGCTCTTTTTTCTTTTTTAAAGCTATTTCCAGTTAAACAGCTCAAGGACAATGAGGCCTTTGCATGAAGGAACAGGGGAGAAGGGAGGAGTGAGAGAACTTTTTCCAGTGAACCTACAAGCCAAACAAGGAGTCTCACGATGGGGTGCCCAGCTGCAGTTACAGCATAGTGGCAGCAGATCTACTCAAGGACTTGCATGACTCCTCCCTTAAGAGCACAGGAACACCCAGCACTATAAAGAATTGCACCAAAGAAAGGAATACTAGTGCATGCATGGGGAGGTTCACTCCTCACCACAGACATAATTAATCTAACAGGATTTTGTGTTGAGATTTAGGAGAAACATGACTTATCTCCTCACAGATTCCATTTACAAGCTCTAGCCAAATGCTGCAGCCCTCAGCACTGTAGGCCAAGATGCAGTGACTTGAGCTGCTATTGAAAGTAACTGCAAAAAGCAACAGGGAAAAAAAAAAAAGGACAAAGAACCCAGAGGCACCTACCCAGCCTCCTCCTGTACCCACCTTCCTCAGGATTCTTGCTTTCCCTGTATGAAAAGGTGGGGAAGAAGAACTAGGATGTAGCATGCAACAGCCAAGTAGGTAGAAGAAATGAGGCTCCCTCTCCTCCTTGCCCACCTTGTGAGGAGTCAGTACGTTCTCTTTAGGTTCAGTAGTTTCAATGTGGGGTCAAAAATAGTAAGTTTTGACTGAAGTGAAGACCTGGCTTAAAAAAGAAGGATTGTCCTGACTTGTTTCTGATTGAAGACTAGAGAGGTTTGTGCCCCCTGTGATTCCATCTGGTGCCTCTAGAGCCTCTTGGTCATCAGTTTGTTCCATTCCACTGCTTTGACCATTCAGAACTGGACCCAGTTGGACTGTTGAGGAGCCTGATTAGGAACAGCACTGAAAGAAAGAAAGAAAGGACAATCAAAGGAGCAGCTCTAATAAGACTTTGTAACTCACTGCTCTTCCAGCACCCATGAGGAAGCGACCCTTCCTGTGTGGATTTCCCTTCACCAGAGTTTACCTGGATGCAGTGCTGAAATCTCCCCAGAGGTCTGCGGTAGCTGATGCTGGTGCCTTGGATGCAGACACAGGAGCATCTAAGTCTAACAGGATATCTAAGACAGAAAAAGAAGAAAAATCTGTCAAGGTAGTCAAGGGAAAACAAACAACAAAAACACGGGCATTTAAACTGTCACCTACATAAACTACTGGATGCAGTGGCATCCAGCTCTCCCTCCAGAAGAAGGAAGCCAGAATGTTTAAGGACTGAATCTGCTGTAACAGCAGCCCCTTTTACCAAATGTACACTGAGCCTCCAGCTCCTGCTGCAGGGGTACATTGTCATCAAGAACCATTCGGTCTTCATCTTAGTGTATCAGCTAGCAGATTTGCAACATATTATCCCTTCCCAGTGGATTTAGGAATCAGATTCAGCCCAAGCACAGCAACCATAATAGTTATTAAACAGGCTTCTCCTGATCAGTACAAATCATGCACAGCAGCCCAGTCCCACTCAAGAGGTTACAGTTTCTTCTCAATCAGGTCTGTATATAGCACTGCTAATGTCCCTGAATTCACAAGAGTATCATCAGCATTCATGTTGCAGTCACACACTCAGTACAGCACCTAGAAGAATGCAGCAACCTCTTTGTTACAGCCCAATTCCACTACACTTTGCACCTTCTGGTCTTCATACTAAAGCTACCTCCCTCCCTGTTCAACTCCTCTCAAGAAGTGCTTTTCCTGCACCTTTCAAAAACCACAGGACTATCTGTCTTTCCCTGTGGAAAGCAAATGACTGAGCACTAGTTTTCTGAACACCCTATACAGCTCTGTCAGTGCCCCTAAAGCACACACAAGTTCAGAAGAATTCAAGTATTTGAATTTGATACCCAACCAGCCAGGTCATATTGACCAATTCATGTGGTTTCTCTTCTTGCAAGGAGAGCAGCTACATTGCTATTCTCCCTTGCAAGGCTATCAAGCTGCTATTATTAAACAAACACGGATATCCTCAGGTCAAAGGGAGCAAAGCCCTCAGGGTACGTCATGTTTTACAGGGCTTTTAACTGCACTTTTCACACTAGTTCCCTGAAGCAGGCCCATGTTCTATCTGCGCCTACTGCTGTCCAACAGACTATTTGTTCTATGCTAATGTTTACCTGCACTGCTTGCATTACTGGATTTCAGCACCGGTGGTGGTGTGACTTGGTTGGCAATGGCCGTGGAAGAAGGAGGAGGGATGGGAGGGACTGCAATTTTGCCTCCTGGTGGGGGTGGAAGCAGGCTTAAGCCCCCTGATCCAGACACACGAGGCTTGGCTACTCCTCCTTTCTTTGTCGTCATGTTCTGTATACAGGGAGAGGACAAGTGAGGAACAGTCTCCACTGGCATATCCAGAGAAAGAAGCTGAGTCAACTTTGCTCCTTACCCCAATGTTCAGTTTGATGGTCTGCCCTTCCTTGAACCCTAAATCTAATTTGGGACGTGTGTCAGCTTCCTGAGACTCCCTGGAGATCTCAGTCTCCTGCTTCACCCACCTAAAAAGAAGAGAGGTAAACACAAGACACTGTGGCAAATGGGAGCAGAGCTTCAGAAAAATGCATGGTTCCTTTCCCCACTCTGCCAAAGAACTGTCATGCCTTGTCAAGCCAGCTACCTCACCACCCCCAGTGCAGTATAGCAAAAAGCTCAGAATACCACAAACCCAAGAGACTGTCTAACACTCCACCTGTAGTGTCATAGGACTTAAGACTAACAGATCAGACCCTGCAGGACCCTCAGCTTGCAGTACACTCAGAGCAGGGCTTCATGATCATCCTGAGGAAACCTGCTCTAAGAGGACATGCACCACCACCCAACTCATTCCAGGGGCCAGAGGAAAAGCAGCAGTCCAGAAAAGCACAACTCACTTGAAGTGATCCTGCAAAGATACGTTGAAGTCAAAGGCATCACCACGGTCCGTGAAACCAATGCCTATAAATGCACTTCGTCCTAGCAAGGAGACGGAAGGAGTCATTGTAGGTGCCTTGCAAATTGGCCCCTGTGTCCATTCACTCCAAAATCCTCCTGCTTCTCCTAAACCACTCTGTGCTACCTCCCTCTGAGACATCTGCAGCTGAACACAAGCAGCTCACAGAAGTTCATTGCTCCTAGCCTGTAAGATGCACTTTTCTCACCATGTAGCACTCTCAGAAACTGAATGCTCCTCCCTGTACTCTGTGTACTGTAGAGAAGCCTCCTCTGTTAATCTTGCCTTCCTACCCCTCCAGACACCCTACCCAGACTTTTCAGCACTCCCCCCACCATCTCAATCCACTAGACATGCATGCAGCTCCATCAGGTATGTCTGATGAACGCAGACATACATCAGCTCCATCCATCTCCTCCACCCCGACACTTGGCATATACATGACCCCTCAAACTTACCAGTCCCATCCTGAATCCGAATCACAAAGTAACGGCTGGAATCTGTCACCGTCTCCACTGCAATGCCAGGATATTGGTCTATGGGAGCCTGAGCAAATAGTTCCCCTAGAAACAAAAAATCAGGTATTAAGGAGAGCAAGCTTTTTCTAATGCATGTCCAGAGCTACCATACAGAGCTTTGAGCAGGCTTAGAAGCACAGATTCATAACTAGCAACCACAGTTACAGTCTTGCCAAACCACACCCCTTCCCTTACCTGAAACCTTATCTTCTAGTTTTATATATGCAGTTTTGCCTTTGGAGGTGACACGAAGTCGCCCTGTCCAGTCCGGATGGTCCAGTTTCCAGTCAGATGCCCTGAAAAGAAAAGCAACTGTTCACTGACCGTACTTCAACCTTTCCACTTCTGCCCATCCAGCTAAAGTCTCTGCTCCCAAACCTTCAACACACGCAGCTGCCTTATTCCCCTTCTCTTCTCAAACAATATACAAGGTCTTGGCTCCTCTGTTGCTGCCAATCTACATGCATAGCTCTGAGCAGCCTACCTTTCTGCTGCATAAAGGGAAATAGATACTATCCAGAGAACATCAACTCTGTGTTTTCCTTTATAATATTGCAGAATAGGGGAGACTGAAACCCAAGAACCCACTTGGAACCGTAAACACAAAAAGCAACTTAAAATTATCAGGAAATTTCATTAATTTTCTGAAACATACTGAAAAGTCACTCCATTACTTTATCCTACTGTTGTAAAAACAGTATCAAGTACCTCTACATCTAGAGGCAGCTAGTTTATACTAGGTAAAACATCATACATGTAACTATCTTGGCTGCCCCATCAGACAGACTGTTGCAGAATGAAAGAAAAACAAAATTAAAAAAAAAAAAAAACAGAAAAAAAAACAGGAAAAACATCGACCTACAGGAGTCTGCAATTGCAAATAAGCATCTGTGGCCAGGTACAGCATCCACACCAGCAACAGATCACCAAGCCCAGCAAGTACCAGCAATACACACTAGAGCTTCAGAGTACAAACCAATTTCTCCAACAAGTCTGCAGGAGCAGTTCACAGTAACATTCCACTGGTTTTGGCTAAAGACAGAGAAGGTATTTCTAACTCCTAGACCTGAAATATTTTCATAAGAATCATCATGAAGCTCTTTTGCCTTCCTCCCAGCTACTGCAACAGCCAACAGACCAAATTCAACATTTGGTTATAGCAGATTGGACTCGTGTCCGATACTGGGAACCTGGCAAATTGAGAGCAGATGTTGGCTCTGCCTGGAAAAAGCACTGGAAGTCACTTACATGCTCTCATGTCCTGCGTATGACTAGCTAGGCAATCCCCCGTCCTCCACAGTACAGGAGGGAATACTTCTGGTCTAAGGCACAGACAACATACAAAAGACTATTCAAATTTATTAGAAACATTCAGCACGTCATCTGTGGCTGAGGCCAGCGGAGGCAGAGGTGCTAATGCCTCAGGAAGTACACCTGACCTGCCTAAAGCCAGAGTGCAGCTCAGCAGGCACCACGAGCACCTGCATCCCAAGCCTCTGCTTGCCCACGCAGAATTGACCGTGCCAGCTGATCGGTCGCTCATGTGAAAGTCGACCACCGACCCCCGGCAAGGCCGCCGCCGCCGCCGCCGCCGCCGCCGCCGCCTCCTCCTCCTCCTCCCCGCCCCGCTGAAGCGGGCAGCGCCGAGGCCGGGCGAGAGGGGCTCGGCAGCCCCAGGCGGAGCGGAGACCGCGCACAGCCCCGCAGCAAGCCCGGGCCCCCGGCCCGGCCCCGGCACCTGTATCCGCGGTTGGAGGTGCGCGGCGGGATGCGGTACACGTTGACATCGGGCTTCACGCAGAGGACGGACTCGTACTCCAGCTCGGCCGCCGCCATCTCGGACGCGAACCCCGGCACCCCGGCGCGGAGCGAAGGGTGGGAGCCTAGGAACAAGGGGCACTTCCGACCGCCATCTTTGATGAGGGCAGGTCCCGCCTGGGGGCGCCGCTGCGCCTACGTTGGGATCGGGCCGCGGCGGCGACGGCGCCGAGGAAGGCATCTTGCTGCGCCCGGCGGCCATCTTGGAACCGGTCCTGACAAAGCAAGCGCGGCCGGCGCCATCTTGGCTCCTGGCAGCCCGCTTCCCCCCGCCTGACGGGGCGGCCATGTTTGGTGCGGGCTGAAGAAGCCGTGCCGGGCGCCATCCTGTGTGCGAGCTGCCGTTTGGCCGCCGGGGCGACGGCGCTGGCCTCGGTGCTGGCTTCGGTACCGCGGCGCCGCAGGGCTGAGGCCTCCCGTGGGGCGGGGGGCCGCGGGCTGGCAGCCCCACCAAGGGGGGGGTGGCGGCTTGTCGCCACCGGGATCACCGTGCCACGGCGGGTGCTGGGAAGCCCTACGTCGGGGCGTGCTGAAGCAGATCCCGCTGTTCTCCCCTTCACATTTTTTTTGATAAGGACTAATAGTGTGTAAACTGCTGTTTTTTAATAGTCGCAGACTTCCCAGTGAAGGTTGGTGTTGAAGTCTTCTGCTGTGCAGTGGCCTGTGACTGAGTCTCTAACAATCCTGAACGTTCACTCTAAAAACTGGTAGAAAAGGTATGAGAAAAGGTGTAAGAAAAGTTTATAAACAAAGTTATCTTTGTCCCCACAGCCAGAGACAGACGTGGCATGGGCTAATTGCGCCAGGAAGTAGTTTAAGCTATCTATGCAAGACAGTGAGTACAATTTATTGCTGAGAGTGTAAGAACAAATAAATGGAACAGCACTGAGTTTGAGGAATATATATATATTTATTTTTTTCTGGTATGAAACAAGAGTTAATGCAGTGAGAGCTGAAACTGCATCTGGAGATTTGTAGGAGGAACGGGGTGGTAGCAGTCAAAGACGCTGACCTTGCATCATGCCAAACATCCAACTAGCCCAGCATTGCATCTCTGACAGTGCCCAGTGCAAAAAAAAATGAAACTCGGAAAGGGGGGATTGTGTTGCTGATCCCATAGATCTGGTAAGTGAAACTGTTTTGAAGTCAATAAGAGGAACAGTCGTGGGTCATTAAGACCAATGAAATAGCATTGTAATAAACTAAAATAATTGTAATAAACTTGTAATTTAACTAGCATATGTAAATGTAACTGGCCTAGCTTTAAAAAAAAAATGGACAGCTATATGAATAGATACACAGGAACAATGCATGACTGGTGTGAGCTAAGTGCCTGAACAGATGATGGAATTATGCAAATGTGCAACTTCTGTTTTCCCTTCGCCTCTTCCAGCTTGTTCTGTTTCTCTGAAGTAGAAGGAAGAGGCTGACACCCTGCTTTGTGGCAGATGTTGATGCCCGGGGATCAGAGGTCCATACCCTGCTGTGTGGGTGAAGAAAGACCTTGCCCTGCCAGGCTGCACACAACGACAGACAGGTATCTGCTTGGGAATAGAGGTTTGAACACTTTTGTACAAGCTGCACAAGAAAATGTGGGAATATATGGAGTCTATGCTTAATGCAGATGTGCCACAATGCAAAAGAAAGCTGTGCCTCCCTACTTACAGTATGCCAGTGTTGTATTGCTTGTCAGACTGCCAGATTGAAGGCAAAGAGGTTAATGAGAGGCAAACCTTGGAGAAGAACAGAGCAGAGCTGTTCAAAGACAGTAAACAATACAGAATTACAGTTTCCTAGTATACTAGACTGGCAAGCTGTAATGTAAGGGCTTTGTGGGCCAGAAGTTTGGTGTGCATTAATTAGCAATATTTTATAGACTTTCCTCCTCTGGATTCATCTAATTGCTTTTTTAAACCTGTTCATACTTTTGGTTACCAATAATCATCCTTTAAGCCATGACTCTAATCATGCAAAATGTGGAAAAGTGTTGGGTTGTTTGTTTTTTAGTTTTGTTTTCAAACTTCTAACTTCAAACTATCTGATCATTTCATTTGATATCTCCTAGTTAATGTACTGTTAAAATTTACATAAAACTATTACATAAAACTATTCCCCTCATATCCGTCATACTGCCACTTAGATGTCTTTTTTCACAGGCCGAAACGTTCTCATCAGTTGAGCTTGTCCACCAGAAGAAATTATTCTGAGCTGTGACTGTCCGGTTGCCTACATAATTTCTGCTACTATAATTGTTTTTATGATAGAGGACCACCACAACAGCCAGTATTCAAGATGCAGCTGAATACTTCCTGCTGTATTTACCTTTTGAATACCGTAGCATCCTGATGTGGTTTTTAATAGAATTTTCTACAGCAACTGCTATGTTTCTTCTTTGAGTGGTAACTTATCTAGATTACACCACTCTATGTATAGTTGTGTTTGCTTTCCAAATTCAGTAATTCACAATTACCAACATTAAATGTCACCCGCCTCCTTATTGCGTTGTCATGTGCCACAATCCTCTTACAACTCTTGTAAGAGAGCATTTAAACAAGAGAGTGGCAACGGACCAACTTTTGTAAGCCTGTGAGGAAAGGTGCACAGGGAGCACCAGGACACTGGGAATGTGTCTCCGCCATTTGATTCTATTGAAAGTTATCCAACATAAGTCTTCTGTTTGGTTTGTTTGTTTTTCAAACAAGTGTCTTTGGGCCAAGAAAAAATAAAGCATTGCCAATAATAGCTTGAGGGTTTGTTCTGTTTTTACAGGATTAAGCAGTAAGGATGAAATCTTGAAGGAGAGCTTATTTAAAGTCTGACTGTGAAAGCAATGGAAGCTATAGGCTTCCCACAGAAATTGTTAATGAATGAGAACCAAAGAACAGCAAAAGTCTTGGCTGGAGCTCAATCATATGAGGTGAGCAAATACAAAGTCCTACACAAGTAAGATAAAATATCTAGTGCATACCAATGTATGAGTAGCCTGATAATAAAACATGGAGAAAAATCATTTCTGCTTTTGCTTTGTTTTGTTGTTGTTTTGTTTTGTTTTGCTTTGCTTATTTAAGAAACATACATATATATTTGGCATTGTCCAGGAATGCCCATGAAGCCTGTCTCTGTGGATGGACACAACATTTGGAATTCTCCTGCGTACAGGAAGGAAACCAGTCTCACAAAATGATTCACTAGACAGTTTAAAGGTTAATGCTGAGACAAGCATTTTTACTAAACAGTCCAAATGCTATTTCAAATGGTAGTTCCTTCACTGAAAGTGCCCTGGCAAAACATTTGACCTGAACACTCACCCAGTCCTGAGAACACTTTATTGCGAAGAGCTACTTTTTAGTTATGTGTGATCCAGTTATGTACGTACTGGTTTTGCCATCCTTTGTTCCCTGCTTGATGTCCAAATGTCTTGTGCTTACCTAAACTTACCTAGAAATGTACAAGATACGTTGGGACCATACATGGGATTTTCTGAAGAGGCAAATCTCAGAAATACTGCAGCAGGACAACCTTGCAGATATGTGGTATCACTGGGGAGACCCTATGAAACTAACTATGCGCTTGTGACAATGAAAACAAGCACAGTGCAAAGACTGGTCACCAAAGCACTGCCATATGCTTTCTAGAGAAATAGTTGCATTAGTTATAGATAAGCTTTATAGGGAAATTTTTGAACAGTTTTTGTTTGTTTAGGAAGAAGAGTTTGCCACATACAAGGAGCATTCAGAGTCTGAAAGATGATAGTTACCTAGTGACTCCACCTGCACAGAAACGACTGGGGAGTCAAGAGAGGTTGCAAAGCTTTGGTGAACTGCACAAGAAGTAGTAAAAAAAAAATAAAAGTGGAATTCGTAGTCCTTGCTAAAATGTTTTGGAGACAACCTGGCATGAGGGAAGCACTTGGAAATACCACATTTTTAGAAGTGCAGAAAGGTAACTGGTGACAGACAACATGGCTTTTCTAAGGGCAAATCATCACAAATTTGGTAGCCTTCTATGACAGGGTGCCCTGTCATAGACCTTCTATGACCTGCTGTGGCTGCAGGTGCCCACTGCGAGCAGCGTGTGTCCCACTGGTGCTGCAGGGCGTGGGGTTTTCACCAACTATTCATGGAATCACATCGCCCGCAGCCTTAAAAAAGCCTCAGGGAGGGCAGTGACTCCTCGCTGCCCACCAGGCACAGGGAGGGGCGACCAGCGCATTATAGCTGCCCGCAGCATGCTGCAGTGGTGGCTGTGGGGCACAGGGATTCTGTCCCTCCTCCCTTTCTTGTCCATCCTGTCTACTGGCAGTCTTTGTGACCGCAGTTTTTGCTGTGGTCTCCATCAGGCAGAGAGCTTCCCCCAAAAAGGCTGTGGCGACCCAAACGGAGGGCCTGCCCAGAGCCATGGCTATAAAGGTCTCTGGCTGCAGGGAGTGCCAGAGCCTGCTGCTGCCGGAGGAGGGCAGCAGGTATTGCACCTGTGTGGGGTGCGAGCAGGTGGAAGGTCTGGTCAGCATGGTGGCAGAGCTGAAAGAGGAGGTTGAGAGACTGAGGGCCATCAGGGACTGTGAGCGGGAGATCGACTGGTGGAGTAGCTCCGTGGCGTGCCAGAGGGAAAGGTGCCAGGGAGATACCCCACAATTGGTGGTGGACGCCCTGTCCTGCCCCTGTCAGGTGGGGGGGGGGGGGGACCTGAGGGATAGGGAGGGTTGGGAGAGGGTCCCTGCTCAGCATCGTTGGTGACACCCCCCCCCCCACACACACACACACACACACGAGGTCCCCCTAAGCAGTAGGTTTGTAGCATTGGACACTGAAGGGGAGGTGAGTGGGGCTGCGCAGGAAGGTTCCCCTAAGAGGTTACCAAGGACGAGGCGGTTGACTCTGTGCATTCAGACTGCCTCTGCCAGGAAAGAAAGAAGGGTGGTTGTGGTAGGCGACTCCCTTCTCAGGGGAACGGAGGGCCCCATTTGCAGACCAGACCCAAGCCGTAGGGAAGTGTGCTGCCTACCTGGGGCCTGGGTCAGGGACATAACTAGAAAACTCCTGGAGCTGGTTCACCCCACTGATTGCTACCCATTACTCATAGTTCATGTGGACAGTGATGAAATCACTCAGAGAAGCCTGCGAACTATGAAAAGAGATTTCAGGAGTTTAGGGCGAATAGTTCAAGGAGCAGGAGCACAAGTGGTGTTTTGTTCTATTCCTTCTGGGGAGGTGAAAGACACAGAGCGGGCTAGGAAAACACAGGTAATGAGTAATTGGCTGAGAGGCTGGTGTTGAGACAGGAACTTTGGGTTCTTTGACCATGGGGCAGTTTACTCGACCCCTGGCCTGTTGTTGATGGATGGAACTCACCTGTCTCAAAGCGGGAAACAAATCCTAGCACAGAAGCTAGCAGGACATGTGGAGAGAGCTTTAAGCTAGCTATGATGGGGGGAAAGGGATAAAACAGGGCTCACCAGAGAAGAGCCTAGGGGAATGATGCTGAAGCTGGGGGTGAGGTAGATGTCTCATCTGAAGTGCATCTACACCAATGCACGCAGCATGGGCAACAAACAGGAGGAGCTGGAAGCGATTGTGTGGGAGGCTAACTATGACCTAGTTGCTATAACTGAAACATGGTGGGATCACTCCACGATTGGAGTACTGTGATGGACAGCTACAAGCTCTTCAGAAGGGATAGAAAAAGAAGGAAGGGTGGTGGTGTGGCTCTTTATATTAAAGAGTGTTTTGACATTGAAGAGGTTGGGGTTGGGAACAATAAAGTTGAGTGTCTATGGATAAAGATTGGGGGAAGCCCTGTAGGGGTGACATCTTGGTGGGGGTCTGTTATAGGCTGCCTAATCAAGGTGAAGAGATGTATGAGGCATTCTATGAGCAGCTTGCAGAAGTTGCATGATCACCAGCACTCATTCTCATGGGAGACTTCAACTTCTCTGACATATGCTGGAAGTATCATACTGCGCAGAGGAAGAAGTTCAGGAGGTTTCTCAAGTGTGTGGAAGATAGATGACACAGCTGGTACTAGAGCCTACCAAGCGAGGTGCCCCACTAGACCTGCTCTTCACTAACAGAGAAGGACTGGTGGGAGATGTGAAGGTTGGGGACTGTCTTGGGCAGAGTAACCATGAAATCGTAGAGTTTTCTATTTTTGGTGATGTCAGAAGGGTAACTAGCAAAACTGCTATCTTGAACTTTTGGAGGGCGGACTTTGACCTGTTCATTACACTTGTTGCAGGGGTCCCTTGGGATTCACTCTTTAAGGGCAAAGGGGTCCAGGAAGCCTGGACGCTCCTCAAGACGGAAATCTTAAAAGTCCAGGAGCAGGCTGTTCCTGAGTGCCATAAGGCGAGCTGGAGGGGAAGAAGACCAGCATGTATGAACCGGGAACTTTTGTTGAGACTCTGGGGGAAAAAGAGAGTCTATGTCCTCTGGAAGAAGGGACAGGCTACTAGGGCAGACTACAAAGAAGTTGCTAAGATATGCAGGGAGGAAGTTAGAAAGGCAAAAGCCCAGCTTGAATGCAGATTGGCCACTGCAGTAAAAGAGAACAAGAAATCCTTTTACAAATATATTAACAGTAAGAGAAGAACCAAGGGGAATTTCTGTCCTTTACTTGATGCAGCAGGAAATATGATCACTGAGGATAAGGAAAAAGCTGAGGTTCTCAACGTCTTCTTACATCTGTCTTTAACAGTCGGATCAGTTATCCTCAGGGTACTTTACGCACTGATCTGGAAGTCCCTTGTGATTCAGGTAGAGAATCAACCCCTGTGATTCAGGAAGAGACAGCTAGAGACCTGCTCCTCCATCTAGAATGTCACAAGTCCATGGGACCAGATGGGCTCCACCCTAGGGTGCTGAGGGAGCTGGTAGAGGTAGTTGCCAAGCCGCTTTCCACCATCTATGAGCATTCCTGGTTATCTGGAGAGGTCCCAGGGGACTGGAGGCTTTCCAGTGTGACTCCTGTCTACAAGGAGAGCCGTAAGGAGGATCTGGGGAACTACAGGCCTGTCAGCCTGACCTCAGTTGCAGGGAAAGTTATGGAGCAAATCATCTGGGGTGAGATCACATGGCACATCCGTGGCATTCAGGGGATCAGGCCCAGCCAGCATGGGTTCATGAAAGGCAGGTCGTGCTTGTCCAACCTCATCTCCTTCTATGACCGTGTGACCAGACTGGTAGATGAGGGAAAGGCTGTTGATGCAGTCTACCTAGACTTCAGCAAAGCCTTTGGCACGGTCTCCCACAGTATTCTCCTGGGGAAACTGGCTGCCCGTGGCCTGAACAGGTATACTCTTCTCTGGGTAAAGAACTGGCTGGAGGGACGTGCCCAGCGGGTAGTGACTAATAGAGTTAAGTCCAGCTGGTGTCCCGTTACAAGTGGTGTCCCTCAGGGGTCGGTACTGGGGCCTATCTTGTTTAATATCTTTATTGATGACCTAGATGAGGGTATTGAGTGTACCCTCAGTAAGTTTGCAGATGACACCAGGTTGGGAGGTAGTGTCGATCTGCCTGAGGGCAGGGTGGCCCTTCAGAGGGATCTGGATAGGCTGAATTGCTGGGATGAGGTGAATGGGATGAGGTTCAACAAGGCCAAGCGCCAGGTCCTGCACTTTGGCCACAACAACCCCATGCAACGCTATAGGCTTGGGGCAGATTAGCTAGAAGACTGTGAAGAGGAAAAGGACCTGGGAGTGTTGATCGATGCCCAGCTGAACATGAGCCGACAGTCTGCCCAGGTGGCCAAGAAGGCCAACAGCATCCTGGCCTGTATTAGAAATAGTGTAGCCAGCAGGAGCAGAGAGGTGATCGTCCCTCTGTACTCTACTCTGGTGAGGCTGCACCTTGAGTACTGTGTTCAGTTTTGGGCCCCTCAGTACAAGAAGGACATCGAGGCCCTGGAGCATGTCCAGAGAAGGGCAACAAAACTGGTGAGGGGTCTGGAGCACAAGTCTTATGAGGAGTGGCTGAGGGAGCTGGGATTGTTTAGTCTGGAGAAGAGGAGGCTCAGGAGAGACCTCATTGCACTCTACAACTTCCTGAAGGGAGGTTGTGATGAGGAGGGGGTCGGCCTCTTCTCCCAGATAACTAATGATAGGACTCAAGGAAATGGCCACAAGTTGCCTGGGGAGATTTAGATTAGGAATCAGGAAAAACTTTTTCTCTCAAAGAGTGGTCAGGAACTGGAACGGCCTGCCCAGGGAGGTGGTGGAGTCACTGTCCCTCGTGGTGTTCAAGAAGCACCTGGACGAGGTGCTACGAGATATGATTTAATAGCTTAGTGGGTAGTATTGGTGATAGGAGGACGGTTGGACTAGGTGATCTTGTAGGTCCCTTCCAACCTTGTGTTTCTATGATTTTATGATTCTATGGTATTGGGACCAGTATTATTTAACATCTTTGTCAGAGATGTGAACAGTGGGATCAAGTGCACCCTCAGCAAGTCTGCAGACAACACCAAGCTGAGTGTTGATATGCTACAAGGAAGGGATGCAATCCAAAGGGATCTGGACAGGCTTGAGTGGTGAGCCCATGCAAACTTCATGAAGTTCAGTGAGGCCAAGGGCAAGGTCCTGCATGTGGGTCGGAGCAGTCACAAACATGAATGCAGGCTGGGTGATGAGTGGATTGAGAGCAGCCCTATGGAGAAGAATTTAGGGGTCTTGTTGGATGAAAAACTGAATATGAGCCAGGAATATGCTGTTGCATCCCAGAAAGCCAACTGTATCCTGAGCTGCATCAAAAGAAGTGTGGCCAGCAGGTCAAGGGAAGTGAGTCTCCCCCTCTACTCTGCTCTCGTGAGACCCTACATAGACTACTGTGTTCAGCTCTGGGGCCTCCAATGCAAGAAGGATATAGGCCTGTTAGAGTGGGTCCAGAGGAGGCCACATAGATGATCAGAGGGCTGGAGCACCTCTCCTATGAAGACAAACCGAGGGTGTTGGGGTTGTTCAGCCTGGAGAAGAGAAGGATCTGGGAAGACCTTATAGCGGCCTTCCAGTGCCTAAAGGGGGCCTACAGGAAAGCTGGGGAGAGACTCTGTCAAGGAGTGTAGTGATAGGACAAAGGATAACAGTTTTAAACCGAAATAAGGTAGATTTAGGTTAGATGTAAGGAAGAAATTTTTCACTCTGAGGGTAGTTAGACACTGGAAGAGCTTGCCCAGAGTTGTTTGTGAGACCCCTCTCTGGAAGTGCTGAAGGCCAGGTTGAATGGGGCTTTGAGCAACCTGCTCTAACAGGAGGTGTCCCTGCCCATGGCATGGGGGATGGAACTAGATGATCTTTAAGGTCTCTTCCACCCAAACCTTTCTAGGATTCTATGATTCTGAATGGGTGCAACTATTTAGTAACTAGTAGACTTACAGTTTTGTAATAAACCTGAAAAAGCAAAGTAAACTGTAGCTCACATTAAGGTTTTAGTCGATTGGTTATGGGGGCCAGTTGAATCTATACAAGATAAATTTCAATATGATCATCCTTATAGACACATTGATGGAGGATGGGCTAGATAAGTGAACAGTGAGGTGGACTGAAAAGTGTTTGACCTGGTGGGCTCAGAAAGTGGTGATCAGAAGAGCTAAATCTGACTAATTGCAGGTCACTAGTGGTATCTGGCAGCAGTCAGCCCTGGTTCTGGTATTGTTTAACTCAACGCTAGGAAGATGAAGCAGGCTGTCTACAAGTCTGCCGATGGTACAAATCTGGCTGATACATCAGACGGCTTTGCCGGCGTTCAGAGGTACCTGGACAGGCTGAAGAACTGAGCAGACAAGAACATCATGAAATTCAACAGAGGGACCTACAAAGGCCTTATCCTGACAAAGAACAATCCCATGCACCAGTACATTCTTAGGACTGTCTGGAAAGCAGTGCTGCAGGGAACGGTGACCTTGTGATCCTGGTGGACAAAAAGCTGAGCATAAGCCAGCAATGCACCCTAATGCCCCAATGGCAATTAAGGCCAACAGCACCCACGGCTATGTTAGGACAAGTGTCAGCAGAGGGAAGTGATCCTCCTCCTCTACTCAGCATTGGCGAGGCCACATCTAGAGTGTTAGGTGCTGTTCTGGGCTCCCTAGTACAACGGAGACATGGACATAGCAGAGACTTGTGAAGAGCCAGTAAGATGGTTAAAGGACTAGAACATCCTTCATGCAAGTAAGGGCTGTGACAGCTGAATCTGTCCAGCATGGGGAAGAGAAGACTCAGGGGGATCTTATAAATGTGTGTAACTATCTGATTGGAGCGTGCAAAGGAGACGGAGCCAGACTCTTCTCAGTGGTGTCTGGTGACAGGAAAAGGGACAGTGGGCACAAACTGAATTGGGAAATTGTCTGAACACAAAATAATTTATTTTTTTTAAATTGTGAGGGTGGTTGACGACTGGAACAGATTGTCCAGAGAGGCTGGGGAGTCTCCTTCTGTGGAGATATCAAAACAATAGAGTCCTAGATAATTTGTTCTAGCTGATCCTGCTTTGAGCAGTGAGGTGTACTAGACAGCCTCCAAAGGTCGTCTCCAACTTCAACTACTCTATGATTCTGTGAAATACAGCCTTCCTAAGATAACTCTGTTTCTCAGCTGGGGAAGGGAGAGATCCAGAAGAGCTGAAAAGATGATCGTCATCATCATAGTATGGTGATTTGGGATTAATATCACAGCTGCAAGTCAAAGGTCTGGTTTGATCTGAATAATCATTTTCTGAAAGTGACAAAACGTCTTCCTTCCTTCTTGCACCATGTCCGTTTAGTGGCCACATCATTCTGAGGTGTAAAACTGTTCAAACTGCTTGAAAGTTTCATTGGCTTGGAAACATACAGAGGTACCTCATCATCTTCACTCTCCAGAATGAGCTGGTTGGGACAAAAGATACAATGCTTGCTGTGATAAGGTTGGGTGCAAGGGAGAGGTTATAGCTGGAGGAATCAGAGCTGAAACAACCGGTAGCAAAGGACCTTCTTGCAAGAGAGGTTTTAACTAGCGCTAGCAAGTCATATGCTGGTGAAAAGGCTGTGCATCCCTTGACCAGTAGAAGCCAATAGGAATACGCTTCTTTCAACAGGTCAGTTCATTCAGCTCTCAGATGACTTTCTCAGGGTCTCAGGATTCTCTCAGGAAAGATGGCAGCTGAGAATAGATACAGCTAGAGGAATTGTCTTTGTGGGCTGCTGACAGCTCACCCATCTTTGGGGGAACAGCCCATTTTTGGCCTGCCTTCCTGTTTATGGTCATCTGGTCACTTTTTTTTTTTTTTTTTTTGAGTCAGCATTTATGTGTTTCACAGAACAGATAACATGCCCAGGAGCAGAACTCTCCACAATCCTCGTTCACTTTCCAGTTCCAAACCAAAATACTGAGGCCAAATCTTTTATGTCTGGGCTTTGCCATTTCTGCTAGCAGTCTCTTGATTTCCCAAATCAGGTGTGTTGGAGAGGAACCCTATTGCTACACATTTTAAATGCCTTACCTTTTCTTATAGGGCGGATACATTTTGTGTTACCAGCAGTTTAGCTAACCACTTCCAGCTTTTCATCAGTCAAGTTCCTTCTTTAACACACACACACACACGCACCAAAAAAAAAAAAAAAAAAAAGATTACGGTTTGTTGCGTACAATGTTCTATGTTTGGTGAACTAAACTGTCTCAGGCTGGGACAGAAGCTTATCTGGATTGATAAGAATCCAGAATGATAAGAAATGGGATTAGATAGATGAATGTGCCCATCTGACAAAAGATGAAATGGCTATAAAACAGTAGCTCAGACACCTAATGATATCATGGTGGTGTTTGTATTTATGATTTACATGAAGAAAAAGTCAGTGTTATGCCAATAGGCAAGACATCCAATTTGCTATTGTGATCTTGTGTTGTCTTATGGAAACTATATAATAAAGAATGTGTCTGCTTATCACTCCCTAGCTTCCTGTTATTCTTTGACTCGGGACAATATTTTATTTTGACAGTGGTGAAAGGTTTTGTTTGTTTGCTTGGTTGGTTGGTTGGTTTTATTTTGCTATTTTACCAGCCAATTGCCTTCTAAAGCTTCAAATATGAGTCATTGTAAGCATTTCCTTCAGGGCGGAAAGGGTAGTTTGCGTATACATGTACACAGAGGAAAAAAGCAGTTCCTAAAATGTCTTGAGCGTTTCTTTTTTTTTCAGCCACTTCAGAGACAGGACTGATGGTTCTCGCTCCCTGACACACCAAAATAACTGTTTTGCTGGGGTAGGTACAGAATTCTGCTTTCCTCTTCAGCTTGCAGTTTTTTACTGTTCACTTCTAAAAGCCTCTGTTCTCCCTCCAATTCTTGTTTCCATCTTCATAACCGCATAGTAGCCCTCTTAACACTCCTGAAAACATACTGTGGACAGCATTACTGTCTTTACAGCATTCCTTGATTCCCTACCCTCTTCATACCACCTTCTGTAGCTATATGGGGAGGCAGCCAGATTCAGCTCTTGCAGCACTTTTCTCCAGTTGTTCCTGGTAAAGTTGCTTCTGCATGTAACAACAACATCACAGGAAATTGAACAAACTTTTCAGAATTTTAAATTAATACCCTAGTTGCCTTCCAGCAACTTATTTCATAGCTTTCTTCATGGGTCACCCTCACCTAAGCCTGTGAGCAATTGTTACAAAAAAGATAAATTACAATGTCTGTTGCAACTATCTCATTTTCTTTGTGGTGAAAGTTTGAACACTTGTGCACCACTCCACATTTAGACTACATGTTATGCAAGAAAGAATTTGATTATTCAGATCTTTTAATAATATTGTAGATTTAGTCCTGCACACAACAGTCCCTGACTGGCATCTAAGTACTGGCATGGAGTTTTAAATAGAATTGGTCTTAGCTGTCTTATTCATGTCTCCTCTGTTGCTTCCGCAGGCTGTATTCAGCTCTTGCCTATGCGGTTTCCTTGCCTTCTAGTAATGCTTTTAGGGACCATACAGCAACAACACTATCTTCATTGATTTGGCAAGGGTTTAGTTAACAAGGATTTTATAACCAGTTCTGTTAATGCCTACAGGATAAATATTAGGCTTTTTCTCTCAGACCTATCTTGTCTTTTCTAGATTTCTTCACTTTTCCTTCTTAATTTACTAGTATCTAAGTCCAAGAATGATTGAATAATTAGTATTTCCATTGCCACTTTTCATAGTTTTAAAAACACACTGAATTGTATTGGGGCTCAGTTTTGTTGTCATGCAATAGGACAGCTTTTGATGCCTAATGGACTCAAGAACATTACTATTGTTCTGTATTTTGTCTTCCTATAACTAAATCTCTGTCATTCTTAAACCATTAATTTCTTGTCTTTCTGCTCATCAAGACTACCTTTTCAAGGATCTAGCAGAGAGCTCAGAACACAGATACATAGGCTAGAAAAGCAAGAAGGAAGTGCTTACTGAGACTTCCCTAAAAAATATCCTTTAGCAAGCATTGTTGCTGTCCTATCTGTTCTATTTATGATGTCAAGAAAGTAGAGCAGGGGTCTTTCATTAAAACAAACATTGCTTTCTCAACCTAAACCTATTTCACTGGTTATGCCAGGAAAAGAAACTGTTCATTTTAAAGAGAAAAGGAACTAAAACACTTTCTGGAACTTAAAAAGGAACTTAAATGTCTTTCTGAAGAAGAAAATTATGTGCAAAGCTGGAAGTCAATCAGGAAAGACACCTGGTGATTGTGTGGGCATGTGAGTAAAGTGAGAGCTCCATTTTAGAGTGGAGAGTAAAAAGAACCAGACTGAAATCAAAAAGGGTGACAGAAATAGAACATAAGTACATATACAAAATCCCTGTTTGAATAGTGCGACTTACATAGCTTAGCCACCATGAGAATGATGAAGCTGTAGAACGGTCGGATCAGTAGAAGTAAGTCTTTAGCACAAACTAGTATAGACTGATGCCTTTGTATCCAGCCAGCTCAGTACTGTTTCCTCAGAGATACTTCAGTACAGATTTTAAAAAAAAAATGGGGAGTATGAATTGCCTACTAATTTGCTTTCTGTTTTGTAACTACAGAATGCCTCCACTCCTGATTAATAGCAGTTCACATGAACAGGCTGCTGTACATTATGCACCAGAAACCATTGGCTCCCTTGCTATCTTCATCCTCGTTTTCATCATAGGTATTCCAGGCAATGGGTTGGTTATCTGGGTAGCTGGTCTGAAAATGAAAAGGTCTGTGAACATTGTCTGGTTCCTAAACCTTGCTGTGGCTGACTTCGTGTGCTGCTTATCTTTGCCATTCTACATTGTTCACTTGTTCCTCCATGAACGCTGGCCATATGGTTGGTTCCTCTGCAAAATCATTCCATCGATCATAATCTTCACCATGTTTGCTAGTGTTTTTCTGCTCATGGCAATCAGCATTGACCGGTGCCTCCTTGTGATGAAACCTGTCTGGTGTCAAAATCATCGAACGGTGAAATTTGTATCACTAGTATGCAGTGGCATATGGATCCTGGCCCTCATTTTCTGTTGTCCTGTCTTTCACTACCGTGAGATCGTCAACAGAGATGGCAAAACTGAGTGTGGGTACAATTTTGGAGATAATGAAATGCTAGATTATATGGATAACATTGATCCTATAACTAAGTTATTGGAAGAAAACTCACCTTTAGTACCGACTATCATGTATGCTAGCACCATCTTCACTCATCAGCCTGCTGACAATTATCCAGATTTCCAGGCAAAGAGTATAACCACCAACAAAGACGCAACCACAGCAGCTCACCTTTTTTATGCCTCTGTAGATATGCACTCCCTATTAACTTCCACTGCCTATCCTGACATCAGGCTATTGGAATCTGGTAGTGATCTACCTAATACTAACTTGTCTGTACCATCCGATGCTGACCTCCATTTAAATCTACTTGACCTTCCTGATGTTTTGCTTGATTTTGACAGTAACTACAGTGGTAATGCCTCACTGGGAAATTTTGATGTGGATCATTATCCTGTACCCTTCGCCTTAATGATAATAACTAGGGCTGTCTTCGGCTTCATGCTCCCCTTTGTCGTAATGACAGTTTGCTATGCTCTTATTGCTTTCAGAATGCGTGCAAGTCAGTTTCATAAGCCACAAGGCAAGATGCTGCGAACAATCACGCTTGTGGTAGCTGCATTCTTCATCTGTTGGGTTCCATACCATGTAGTTGGGATTCTGTTCCTTGTAGCTACTCCTGGGACAGGACTGAAGTTACTGATCCTCTGGGATCACATCTCTACAGCACTTGCATATGGTAACAGCTGCATAAACCCTCTGCTCTATGTTTTTGTGGGTCGGGACTTCAGGGCAAAGGCACAGCAAACAGTGCAAGGAGTCCTGGAAGGAGCCTTTACTGATGAACCAACACACTCAACCCCTTTCTCCTTTGCCAAAAGCAAGACTTCAACGGACAAGGATGTTAGCAGCACAGTCTAATGCAGGACTTCACCAATGCAGAAAGAAAGAGCTCTGTACATCAATTCTCTGCTTTTTTTTTTGCTCCAACACATCTGATCAATCAACACACCTGCACACAGGGCACTGAGATGGTTCAGATCGCATCAGCAAATGCCCTTTACGTCTTGCGATAAAGAGAGTGGAAGCTGGAAATATCAAGAGTAATAATCTTTGACAGATTACTCTGGTGAAACAGGAGACCCAGAGTACTTCAAAGTTTAAAGCAGGCTTGGTGAACGATTTGTGGTGGGATCATGTAGTTTAACTTCTGAATTGCTGGATAAGGAACTTATCAGTTATTTGCATATGTCTACTATAGATGTTCTGCATCTCCTGTCTCTGATAAAATGCAGATGAAATCAACAATGGTGTCTTTCCTTGGAATCCACCATCCCACCTTTCCTCTCATTTGACTATACTGGGGCCTGAGAGGGTTTTTTCTGAAGATAAATCTAGAGGGAAGCACTACATTTTCTTACAGCAGTACATCAGAACTTGTCCCAGTGAGCTGCATTTAACAGACTTTCATGCCCTGGTAGATGACCAAGATATCTCTTTATCCCAACAAATACATCACTGTACAGTAGTAACTGGCCCAGTTCACAATGTATAACTATGTTCATAAGCATACACTCACTCACTGTCTCCCCAACATTCACTCCACCAGTAGTCCCAAACTTTCCTTTCCGGAGGTGGCCTGAAACAACCCAAATGTCCATACTGCATTTTAGGATATCACAAGCAGAATTTGAGCAGCTGCCTTCACTGATGAACTAGATTAGATGGCTGCTGGACTATCACGCAGTTGGGAAAACTCTGGAATTGAGAAGCGATAACCTCTAGTCTGACTCCCAGGAAGGTGGACAACTAGCCTCTTTCAGCTCAGTCATGTCCTGTTCTCTAGAAGAGAGATGTGCTTATGTCTTTGTTGTAGGGGAGGATAAAAATTGCTTCCAATCAGACTTTTTAGGGGTGTTCCCCAGGCTTGAATGTTCCCTGTTCCTTATTAAGCACTCTAAGGATGTGGTTTAAGGAGTAAGGTCAATAAATGCTATGACAAACAACTAAGCCACGGTATAGTTTTCATTGCCTTTCTGGAAAACATGTGAGTTGAAAGACTCACTGATCACAGTTTTGGGAAGACAGCTACAGGGACTTTTGAGTCTTTCTCCTGCAACCTAAACTTCTTAGGTTGTCAATGTACATACAGGTGCAAGCTGTTAAGTTAGAAGTTGGGTGTGGACATGGCTATTTCCAAAGTAGCTGGTAACAAGGTAACTGGCAATTTTCCAAGCCCACCTGTCAGGCACCGCCATAAGAAATTCAATACTGGCACCAAAACAGTTAAACCATAAACATTCACTTTTTCTTTTTATTAAGAAAGCATGCACAAAAATAAACTTGTGAGACCGCACCCCTCTCTCCCTGACCATTGAACAAAACATTGTGGGCCACACCCCTGCGGAAGGGCCTGCAAGAGCTCCCCAAGACAGGCTTGCATCCCTTCGCTCCCCGCAGGCTGGTACCAGCTTGCAGCGCAGAGCTCCGTGTAGCCAACCCGATGCCTTCCCACACACTAACAATGCACATTTATTTCAGGGACAGAGGAATGAGGCTAATTTGCACACTGACCGGCACATATTTACATATGCAAATGAAGAGCGATTGAATATGCAAATGAGGCAAATATGCAAATGAGGAGCACTTGGATATGCAGAAGGAGCCATCTTTCTTGTTTTTTTCTTCTGGTGGTTTCAGATATCCACAGGGCCGGCTCTCAGTAACATCCTCTGCAAAGCACTAACTGGCACCAACAAGAGGTTGTCTCTGGTGCCACATTCCACAGAAAACCAATCACACATGCTTCCAAGTTGTGTCGTTCCCATCCTGAGGCAGCAGAGATAACAGCTGACTCCATGTTGAAGTTGGTTCTGGAATTCCTCATTTTTCTTGGAAACACTCAATGATGAACTCCCCCCACACACACACTTAAAAAAAGAAAAAAAAAAGAAAAAAAGTCCCATCCCCCCCTCCCCAATACAATGAGACTCTGTCCATTTTTCCCTGACAAAGATCCAATTGGTTCATCCCTACAGCAAATTTAAAAAGCAATGTTAGTTCCCCACCTTCCTTCAGTCAGAGTAGAGGTTATTACCTCCTCTGCCCCAGGTATGTCAAGCCGCCATGATATTTTGTGTGTCTTGTTCCCTTCATTGGTAAACAGGGAATAAAGTCTGGGGGGAGGCTTTATAAAACATGTAAAGGAAACAAAAGGTTTGACAGAACAGAGCCATACCAGAAAAAAGGGGAACAAAGGACACAGTTTAGGAGAGGAGACACCTCAACACTCACTCCTGCTCCTGCACCTTTTCTGCCTTCCTGATTTGCAAGTGCCAACAGAACCCATCAATTGGGATTTACACTCTATTCCATCATCTATCTCCCCAGCTGAACTGCAAGGGTTTGACCCACCCTCCTCATTTTATACTATACTATATTCTGGCTGTTCAGTTTAAAAATCTGCCCCACTTCGTCCTCTCTTCTAATGCATCTCTTACAAAAATCACTTGTAAGGCCTCCCACTTCCTTGACCAGAGGGTTCAAGCCCCTTGACCAGAAGTCCCCTAATTCACCTCTGTTCTGAGCAGCAGCTTCCTCTTCCCACCATTCGCCCGTTCACAAAGTGGAACCACTGACTAAGAATTTACACCTATGCAGCAAGACACCTGTCGTCATTTTCAAGCCACAGGCAAGGACAGTCTCCAAAAAAGTGCAAGGGGGAGAGGGCCAAATAACAACGGAACAAACTGAACAAATACTGATAGTGAGAAAACTTTTGAATTTGTATATGCAAGTGAGAGTCTCACTGCGTATTTTGAAGAAAGGCTTGAAAGGTTGGTTGTGGGGGGTGAAATTGAAAGCTTTGGGGAACAGACTTCGCTGCATCGTGACACCCCCTGACTGCTTCTTTTATCTGATGGGTATGCAGACTTCACCTCCCTGGAGACTGCAAAAGGCAGTGTAGAAAACAGGTCAGGATTCCCTCAAAATCGTTCTTGGTCCTCACAGATGGCACTGCATTCTGAAACCCACATCTGCTACATTCTCATTTCTCCAAACTCAGGTCTTCCCTCCCAGCTCAGCTCTGTTCTCCTTACTTCAGAGATTACCCTCTCTTTGTACTTGGGATATCTACTACTTTTCTTGCTTTTTCTGCGGGTGCGAGAAAGTTCACAGAGCTAAGATCACCCCTCCAGTGTCCCTTTAGCCCCCGACCTTTACAACATTTAAGAAACAACATAACTACAGGCTCCCAGGGTCCACTAGACTCTCTCACTCCAGTAGCCAATATAACAGATTCACTGGCCACCTCGAAGGGAAAGAGGGATTGTTAAACGCAAAATGATGGAGGCAGAGAAAGATGCACTCGAGGATTCAACCTTCCGAGGTCTTTTCGTGGCACCAAGGAACCATCTTTCTGCCCTCCATAGGGCACCACGCAACATGAAAGAGTCAATCTGATGCGTCCGAGGCCACCAGAGGAGGGGAAGGGCTGTGCTCAATTATTGATAATAACAATAATAATAATAATAATAATAAACAAAAGAAGAAAAAGAAGATAAAACAGGACGCAAGGAAGGATTATCTTCGGCAGCATCTTGCGGTGGCTTCTCTGGCGGAGATAGAGAATATATATCTATATACAGGCAAGGTAGGGAGGCTGGGGAAGGTGGTACAGCACCATTCACCCCATGTCCCCCTCGCCTCCCGCGTCCTTCACAAAGGACGGGCTCTTAAGTCTGTAACTCGCTAAGTGATCAAGTCCCAGTCGAAATCATCGGGGATTTCCTCATTGGCACCTGGAGGAGGCCCTGGAGGCCGAGGGACCAGATGGTGAGCTGAGCCAAAAAAAAAAAGAGAGAAAGGGAAAGAACAGTTAGAAGAAAAAACATTGTACTTTTTTACAGCAGGCCTTTGGCCAAAGAAATCATAGAAGCATTGTGGACTTCTTTCCAACAGTTTAACAAGCAAGAACACTACTGGCATGAATTTCTTACCGTCAGACAGCACCTACTAATGTCTGTAGGTGGTGTGCTGTGAAATTCTCCACAGCAGCTTCTATAGAGGTTCAGTCTCAGCTTCCTTAACTTTCCTCACTGCTAATTGCTGATAGAATACAAAGGACTTCAGCAACAGAAACTTCTCACGTAATCTTTCCTTCGAGCAACCAACTGAAGGTGAGACTGGACTGTAAGATGATTTATGTGAGGTGAAAAAAAAATATATTTTTTTTCCTTGAAATTCTAAACCCTGCCAGAGCACTAATGGAGGGTCCCTTGCAGTCCAATCTCTCTCTACCCTCAGTGCTTCATCAGAGAAGCACTTTGTTTTGGGAGAAATGCACGGAGGACTTGGGAACCAGTTCTTGCATTTGTGATATTATGAAGAGGCTACCAAGCCTGGTGGGGTCTGAAGACTACCATCCATTCCTACTCTTTCATGTAGGATCAAGTGAGACTGCAACAAAGAGACTCTGAAATATAAAAAAGGACTTTATGTCCCTCAGAAAGATGTTGAAGTGATCAGGAGTGCAAGTAGCGTTCTCCTCTATCCTGCCAGCTGGTGACTGGGACCCAAGAAGGAGGAGATGAATGGACCAAGTGAACAATTGGCTGCGAGGCCGGTGTTAAGCTCAAGGTCCTACAAGCTCAGAGGTACTTTTGAGAGACTGGGCACACTGACACTAGATGAGGTGCACCTGGCCAGGTGGGGCAAGAGTGTTCTGGGCAGCAAGCTGGCTGGGCTTATCAGAAGGGCTTTAAACTAGATGCAGCAGGGGAAGGGTACATACCTCTGAGTGATGGAAGTGAACCTGGGAACACTGTCTCTTTAGGAAACAGAGAAATACTGGAGAACTGTCCCCAAGCAGTTAGGAAGGGTTCCTCTGAAAATGCAATGAGACCAATAGCCCAGCTGAACTGCCTCTACACCAACGCACACAGCATGGGAAACAAGGAGGAGGAGTTGGAAACAATGGTGCAATTAGAAAAATATGACCTGATTGCTATCGTGGAATCATGGTGGGACAAATCACATAACTGGAACACTGGAATAGAGGGCTACAAACTTTCCAGAAGAGATGGGCAGGGAAGGAAGGGCGGGTGTTGCCCTCTGTGGTAGGGAATGGATTGATTGTGAAGAGAAACCTCTAAGGAACAGCCATGTGTAGTGGGTTTACGTGGCAAGGTTTTGGTAGCAGGGGGCCATAGGGGTGGCTTCTGTGAGAAGAATCCAGAAGCTGCCCCATGTTAGGTAAGGGCCCCACTGCTGACCAGAGCCGAGCCACTAAGTGATGTTGTTTTGCACCTCTGTGAGAGCATATTTAAGAAAGGGAAAGAAAACGCTGTGCCACACAGCAGCTGGGAGAGTGAGAGGAGTGAGGAACAGCCTTGCAGGCACCAAGGTCAGTGAAGAAGGAGGGGGAGAGGTGCTCCAGGCGCCAGAGCAGAAGTCCCCTGCGGCCTGTGGTGAGGACCATGGTGAAGCAGGCTGTCCCCCTGCAGCCCGTGGAGGAGACCACGGTGGAGCAGGTGGACCTGCACCGACAGAGGCTGCAGCCTGTGGAAGACGCCTGCCGGAGCAGATTCCGGGCCGGACCTGTAGCCCGTGGAGAGGAGCCCACGCAGGAGCAGGGGTCTGGGGGGCGCTGCTGCCTGTGGGGGACCCAGGTTGGAGCAGTGTGCTCCTGAGGGATGGACCCCGTGGTACAGACCCATATCTGGAGCAGTTCTTGAAGAGCTGCTGCCTGTGGGCAACCCACGCCAGATCAGTTCAGCAAGGACCGCATCCCGTGGGAGGGACCCCACAGCACAGGGGACGAGAGTGACCGAGAAGGAGCGGCGGCGAAGAAGCGCTATAGACTGACCATAACCCCCATTCCCCCTGTTCCCCTGCGCTGCTCGGGGGGAGGAGGTGGAAGAGGGTGGATGGGGGGGGAAGGTGCTTTTGGTTTCTTTCCTTTGTTTCTCGCTTCTCTAGCTTGTTAGTAATAGGCAATAAATCTTACTATCTCCCTATGCTGAGTCTGTTTTGCCCGTCACGATAATTACTGCGCGATCTCCTCGTCCTTACATCAACCCTTGAGCCCTTTTCATCGTATTTTCTCCCCGTTCCTCTTTCAGGAGGGGGAGTGAGAGAACAGTTGTGGTGAAGCTCAGCCACCCACCCAAGTAAAACCACCACACCATGGACAGGTTGAGAGCTTGTGGGTAAAAGTTAAGGACCGGAACAATAAAGGGCACCTTGTGTTGGGGCCTACTACAGGCTGCCTGATCAAGGGGAGCCTGCTGATGAGGACTTCTTGCTTCAACTACAAGAAGCATCATGCTTGCACACTCTCATCCTGATCGGGGACTTCAACCACACAGATGTCTGCTGGAAAAGCTACACAGCAGGCTGTAAGCAATCCAGGAGACTCCTAGAATGCGTTGAGGAGAACTTCCTGGTCCAGGTATTAGACAAACCTATCAGAGGAGAAGAGTTACTGGACCTGATGCTTACCAGTGCAGGTGAATTCTTTAAAGAAGTTAAGATTGGAGGCAGTCTGGGCTGCAGTGACCACACCTTGGTTGAGTTTGTAATCTCAGGGAACATGGGCCTGGCAAAGGGCAAAGTCAGGACCCTGAACTTCCAAAGAGCAAACTTTCAGCTATTTAAAGGCCTAGTGGATGAGATCCCCTGGAATACCATCCTTAGGGACAAAGGAGCTGAACAGAGCTTACAATTCTTTAAGGATGTTTTTCTTAAGAGCACAAGAACTCTCCATCCACCTGTCTAAAAAAGTGAGCAGGGAGGGCAGAAAACCAGGATGGCTGCACAAGGACCTGCTGGTTAAACAGGTGCAAGGAAGAAATGCACAGACAGTGGCATGAGGCAGGGACATGTGGCCTGGGAAGAGTACACAGATGCTGTCTGGATGTGCAGGGATGGGATTAGGAAACCCAACGCATGGATGGAACTGAGCTTGGCAAGGGATGCAAAGAATAACAAGAAGGGATTCTATAGGTACATTGGCCAGAAAAGAAAGGTCAAGGAGAGTGTTCCCCCTCTGATGACCAAGAAGGGTGAACGGGTAACAACAGACATGGAGAAGGCTGAGGTACTTAACAGCTTGGCCACAGTCTTCACTGCCAGTCAGGCTTCGCATGTCTCCTATTTCCCTGAACCTGTAGATGAGGGCTGGAGAGCAAAGTCCCTCCCACCGTAAGCAAAAAGCAGGTTCGAGACCACCTGATGAAACTAAACAAGTACAAGTCTATGGGGCCTGACGATATGCATCCCAGGGTCCTGAGGGAACTGGTTGATGGAGTTGCCATGCCACTCTCCATCATATTTGAAAACTCCGGGCAGTCAGGTGAGGTCCCTCATCACTGGAGGTGGCGTGAAGGTTGCACTCAGAGAGTAGTGGTCAGTGGCTCTATGTCCAGGTGGAGGCCAGTGACAAGTGGTGTCCCTCAGGGGTCTGTCCTGGGACCGGTACTGTTGAGTATCTTTATCGACATAGACAGCGGGGTCAAGTGCAGCCTCAGCAAGTTTGCAGATGACACCGAGCTGAGTGGTGCAGTCAGCACAACCGAAGGAAGGGATGCCATCCAAAGGGACCTGGACAAGCTTGAGAAGTGGGTCCACGTGAACTTAATGAGGTTCAACAAGTCCAAGTGCAAGGTGCTGCACCTGGGTCAGGGCAATCCCAGACATGAGGACAGACTGGGAGAAGCACTCACTGAGAGCAGCCCTGCAGAGAAGGACTTGGGGGTTCTGGTAGATGGAAAGCTCGACCTGAGCCAACAGTGCTCACTTGCAGCCCAGAAGGCCAATGGCATCCTGGGCTGCACCAACAGAGGAGTGGCCAGCAGGGCAAGGGAAGTGATTGACCCCTCTGCTCTGCCCTTGTGAGGCCCTATCTGGAGTACTGCATCCAGATTTGGGGCCCCCAGCACAAGAAAGATGTGGATCTGTTTGAACAGGTCCAGAGGAGGGCTACACAGATGATCAAGGGGCCGGAGCACCTCTCCTATGAAGAACGGCTGAGAGAGCTGGGGATGTTCTGCCTGGAGAAGAGAAGGCTCTGGGGTGATCTCACTGCAACCTTTCAGTACTTAAAGGGGACTTACAAAAAGATAAGAGACTCTGCTCAATCAGATAATGACAGGATGAGGGGCAATGGTTTTAAACTAAAAGAGGGGAGATTTAGATTAGAGGTTAGGAGGAAATTCTTCACTCAGAGGGTGGTGAGGCGCTGGAACAGGTTGCTCAGAGAGGCTGTGGATGCCTCATCCCTGGAGGTGTTCAAGACCAGGTTGGACGAGGCCCTGGGCAACCTGATCTAGCAGGTGGCATCCCTGCCCATGGAAGGGGGGTTGGAACTGGATGTTCTTTAAGGTCCCTTCCAACCCAAGCTGTTCTGTGATTCTCTTTTTTTTCCAATGTTCTGTGGTATAAATATGCCTTAACATTGCCTCTTACCTGGTCGATTATATCCTGGAGAATCCTGGGTGGAAATCTGGTACATAGGAGATGGCCCGGAGAAGAGATGGGGAGGCTGGGGCTGACCATAAGAGTTCACTGTGGAATGAAGTAAAACAAACTATTAATGTTCTGGTCAGCTGTCTTGGTCCTGACTGGGTTGCAGCTCAGCCATAAAGCAACCCATTCAAACCTATGGGATACTGAGGTGGTGTTCAGTTGCTGGGTCCTAACCACAAGCTATAGCTTGGTCAAGGATCTTGTTCTTGGCACCTGCAGGAGTTTCTCCTATTAGTAAAGATTTTTTTTTTCCATTGAAAAATGTCAGAAGATGGCTCAATATTTATTTATTTTTTTGAACTCATTTAGTTTAGCACTAGGCAACACACACCATCACAGTTGTACCACGACCATGTTATCCTCTGCACTCAGCTCAGAGAGCATCCTCTTACTTTTTGTCAAGTCATTCCTTCTCTAAAGTGAGAGCGAAAGCTTTCTGTTTTACAGCTCCTGCCATCCAGAACAGTAAACTCTAAATCTTACCATTACCAAACAAAACAAACAAACAAAAAAACCCTTCCCCTTCTCTTTTTCCAGGTTAATCTTTTAAATGTATTTCTGTCTGGACAGGTAGCCTTTCAGCAGTACGCATCACATAATAATGGTGTATCTAGGCCGTAAACATAGGACATCCTAATTCTTTAAAGTCAGAGGAGACTGAGTTGGTATGGACGGCTTCTGACAGCCCAGCCCTGAACTGCTTGGTGCTGCACTGACTAGCAAGGTGGCAAGTAATTTAGGATATTCAGAGAACTGCACCTTCATTAGCATGGCATTTCAGTTTCCATCCCAGTTACCTTGGTTCATGGATTGCTCCTGTTTGCCACTGTTCAGGGCACAAGAATCAGAGATTCGAGGGGGCTGCTGTGGGCCGACCAGATGAGGGAGCTGACCAGTCTGGGTAAGGAAGTGATTAAGGGAGTCGCAGAGGTTGGCAATATGGTGTTGATCCAGCGTCCAGTTCTTCCGCTCAGCCTGGCGCAGACTCTCCATCAGCTCTGCAGAGTACAAGAACGGTGTCAAAGACAGCACTAACACTGCAGTCTTCCCTGTAAAGAGTTTTTGTTTTCTACCTCTAAATCTCACCTTCCCCCCACAAACCCAACTTCATCGCTTTTAATCGGTAACTAGACTACTAGAGAGCTCCCTTTTTAAGGTGTTGTCTCACTGACTCAGGTAAGGGAGGGAGGGAGGAGCAGAAGGGAAAAAATCTTGATTAGGTTTCTGACATCTATAAATTAATACCTCCTGCCCAAAATTTCTACAGCATTCAAGTGCTTTAGGGTCTTTAATAGAACCCATGAAATAGGACACCTCATTTTACAAATGGAAGAGTTGAGTCACTGAGAAACCAACAAACTTGACAAAGCTAAACTGAAAAAAAATCCAAAACACTGTGCACAGCACTCCCAAATTTTATAGATTACAGTCCCTAGTCACTAAGTGACTAGACCTCATCACTAGGCCAACACTGACCTGAGAATTGGGAGTGCTCAATGCTAGACCAGTTCAGCCGGTTTACCATCTTGAAGCTTTCCTTCAGGGAATCAATGTTGGAGCACCAATCAGGGGGAAACGCTGGAATGAAATAGGTAAAAAAATTGTTACAGTACAGAATACACTTTCCCTCCATCCCTTAATACAAAATGACTGTCCACTCTTCACCAAGGATCCTAATGCTATAGTAGCTAGAAAACCTTTTTCTCTTGGAAGACCAGGTGTGGTGCCTCCCTTTTCATTTAGTCCCTGACTTTATTCTGCATCCCTAAACAGAATCCCAAACCCAGTGTGACTGTATCCCTCTTTCCTTCAGTAAGAAAGCAATTTCCCTTTCATATTTCAATCACAATCATTTTCACCCTTTTTCTACTCACATTGCAGGTACCACTTAGGGAAAGCTCACTTGTGGAATTTCTGTCTGAGGGCTCCCCATTGCTCTGTCTTCCCCAGCTGTTCCTTCCATCAACCCTGACTTACCAAAGCCAGCATTGTTGATTGAAGCCTGTGACTGCTGCTGCTGCTGGTGCTGATGTGGCTGCTGCTGTGGGTGGGAGTGTGGGTGATGTTGTTGATGCTGGTGGTAGCCTCCATGTTGCATTGGAGGAGGGTGCATGGACATCACTGGTGGAGGGACATAACTTTCACCACCCTGCTGCTTTCCCCCTTGGGACGGGCAACCATCTGGGGTTGGAGTGTGGAGTGGGGGAGCAGCACCCACTGCTGAGGGACCCTGCTGCTGCTGCTGCTGCTGGTACATGTAGTAGTTGTGGTTGGAGGGTTGCATGTCACCAAGGAGAGAAGAGAAACCTGTGCGGTGAAAGAGGAGGGAGCTTTAAGAGCTGTTTGAATCAGACCTCTGATTAAATTATCCATCTCTAATTTCACACTGCTCATCCTGCTATTTATGAAGCTTTTGGAATGCCCTCTGGAGGCTGCCAACAATTAGCACCTTTATAGTTATGTTCTCACTGTGCTCCAGGTCCTGTTCAAAACAAAAGGCTCTACAAGAAAGCCCCAGCAGAAGTTAACCTTTTAGTACAGTGTTAGACACTTAAATGCCTCCTTGGATTTTTCCTATATATACCAGGTAACGCGGGTTTTCTGGAAATTTCATGCCCATGTTGTTTTCCTAGAAATGACCACAAGCAAACTTAAGCAACAAAACATTTACAAAATAAAGAAGCTGATAAATCTGATTTGCTGGTTCCAAAAGCTCCTTTCAGCTCCTATCCTACAAGCAGCATGGTCTGGAACCGTCACAGTTTTTCCTCACACAGATCATTAAAAGTCACACATTCTATTGCTTTTACACACAGAGCACATGTCAGGGCTCCTTTGTTATGGATTCTATGAAACTGATTCTACTACTTTAATTCCTCCCAATTCATTGGGTGTGTCACTTCTATCCTCTTCCATTTCAGACATCATCTGCGTGCAAAAGCATCAGGTGTTATCCATTATTCCCCACATCAGGAGCTCCTGCTGTCTCCTATGTCTGCTTTCCCAGTTCATTGTCACCTTACATTGTTGAACTTCTGAGAACAGTCACAGTGAAAGGCATTACATGCCCACTACTCTGAGCTATCCATTCCTTACTTTCAGTGACCTTACCTGACCATCTGCAAGCAAGCCTCAGTTTTTCACTAGACCCAGAATCAACCCGTAGACCATCCTACTAATTGTAATGGAACAAAAGGGTCAATATTAACATCTTAACTCAAAAGTTGCCAACACAATTTCCTCAAAAACTGCAACTTTTCCTAGACTACCTTACAGCTGAAGAATTGAAAAACAGACCACTGCTGAACTTTTACAAAGGCACACAAGGGAGTCAAGGTTCTTCTCCACATTTTTGTAGCTTTCTCATTGTACAACATCTCATACAACAGAATCCTACTAGTAATCTCAAGTGCAAGCGTGATGAAAGTAGTAAATGTAATAGCTTGTTATTTCATTGAAACTACAAGTTTCAAGAGGCTCCTCGTCTAGAGTTGCAAACTCTGCCTGCACTGTATGATAGCTGACAGCACAGGTGAAATGCTCATCTAATCATATATTCCTTCCTACACCAGACTAATATTCAGAAGAATGTTTAAAGATCGGGACAGCAACTGGGGACTCTCCTGAAGTGTTTTCTGCAGAAACACAGATCTCATCTCATCCCTACAGCGATTCTGCCCTCTGGTGGCTGGTTCCTCAGTCACAGAAATGTGAGCTATGAATGGAGTTACAGGCTTTCTTCCCCACAAAGCTCAATTCTCCAAGGTCTCATACAAATTCTGCTTTTCAAAGATCTTCACAGTGACGACCTTCCATTCTCTTTTGGGGGAAATTCCACTGCCTAAATGCAACAACCCTGTCCCTCTTACAGTTTCTAGCTTGTCAGATTGTGAATATTTCTCAGACACACTGTTCTTCAGGACTTGATTTCTCTACACTTCTACCATTTTAGTATTTGCTTTTGTATCAACAAGAGGTATTTTTAAATCATAATCCTTTTTATTCTGAGTGAACTAGTGGGGAAGCAATAGAGAAAGGGCAGGCAGGCTTCTTATCTGCTTCTGGCAGAACTAATTACAGAATGCCAAAGAAGGAAAGTCTGTTTGCACAGGCTTCTAGAAGAAGAAAGACCTGAAAGCGTAAGGATAGATCAGTGAACAAGACTGTGTAGGCATATACCTGCCCACCCCATGTGACACATATTGTTACTCACCGTGCTGAGAGGAAGATGATTTCTCCAGCATGGATTTGTAGAGGTTTCGGAAGGACCAGCTAAGATCCTGGAAATTGATCTCAGAGTAGGAGAACTTGAAGTCATGGTTGGCACTGTACAGCGGGGGTGGCACATCGGCCCCTTCACGGCCCTGCCCCCCGGCTACAGTAGAGGCAACATCCACAGGTCCTGCAGCCTGCTAAAAGGACCACACGTGACAGATATAAGGCCTTGGCTTTATACTAGATTTTGTAACTTTTGACAGGGATCCAAACACTACCTACAGGTAGAACATGCACTGCTATCTCCTATCACTTAGCTCATCTCCCAACAGACCATCCCAAATGCCATTTTCCTTGACAGAAGTTAACCAACCACCCCCCCATAGCACACCGGCTCCAGCCATCCAGCCCTTTCTTAAATGTCACTTCCTCCTTATTTTCTGTCTGATTAACTTCTTCCCTTCCTTTTATTTTTCCCTCCCCCCCCTCCTCACTTCTTAAGGCTTCTGTCCTTTTCTCCACTGCTCACCTGACTGTAGTTGGCAATGGGGGCAGTGCTCTGGAGTGACAGTTGAGGGGTGGCCTCAGATGGCAAAGAGGCTTCTGTGCTGACTGGAACAGCACCTCGGGGGCTCTTGCTTGCCTCTTGCTCTGGGGAGTCTTGTGGTATCTGTGGATGGGGAAGAAGGAGAAAAGAAGCCCAAATCAAAAACAGATGGAGAAGTGAAACTGCAGATGGGAAGCCAGCTCCCCCACTGTAGTTCATGGCTTAGAAAACAGGAGGACTAGGCCTTAGTCACCGAAGAGACAGGATAAAGTACTTTAAGCATTATTAACTTAGCTACCAAATAGCAGCAGCAACAGCCAATCAGCAAGATATACACGTTAATTCATCCAGTTCTAGCCTTTGTTTCCCCAGTGTGCACACTTTGCCCCCAAAATGACAGCATCATCTGGTGCTGGAAGGGCTCCTTGGATCAACAAGGGAATTCCCCCTCCTGCTCCATGCTGTCAGGAAAGAGTAACACTCACGTCATCATCGGGAGGATGCCGCCTCTTGCGAGATATATCTGGACACGTATCTATTGTCCAATAAGAGCCCTGGAAAGAAGACCCAGTGGTGAATTACTGTATTACTGAATCAGAGTGCTTCCTGCAGCAGGGATTTACTGCCTCAAAAAATGCCACATCTACTAAACATTAGGACCACCAGGACCACCCTGAATATCAGACAACCAAGACCTGGGTGCTGGAAACAAAGGATGCTCTCTTGCATCATGTTGTATTGAACAATGAGGTATGATGCTACTGGTGGAAGGCAGAATGCTTTACATTTCCATCACTTTGAGACAGGACATCAAGAAGAGCAAGAGATGTTTTGATCCAAGACAGACCAACTCTTTTGGGCCTATACGCCCCCCTTCAGTACCTTCCTCACAGTATGTTATTTTTTATTGACTAATGAGGACCAACTCAGTGTTCAGACTGGGCAAAAAGAACTAGAAGGATCCCTTTTTCCATGCTTGTGAGATTTCACTTTAAGTACTGTGTCCTTTTGGGGACTTCCCAGGTAAGAAAGACATTGACATACAAGAATACATCCAATGGAGGACCACCATGTTGGCTAGGGGATTAAAATACATGACGTACAAGCAGTTCACATAGACAGATCTGTTTAGGCTGGAGAAGAGAAGGGTAAGGAAATCTAACCACTGTCTTCAACTATGTGATAAAATTATAAAGATGACAAAACCAAACTCTTCTCAGATATGCATAGCACAAAAATAAGATGCAACAAACACAAGTTACATCAAGAGAAATTCCAATCAGATATAAATGATGGTGGTGCATTACTTAAACAAGTGCCCATCAAAGACCTGAACAACCCAATCATGTCCTGTCTGATAAGCTGGGAGAGGGGGGGAGAGTGGTGTTTGACCTCCTGAGGTCCCTTTCAACCTGAAATAGTCTATAATTCTGTCAGTTTGTTGTTTTCTGAAGCAGTATACACAGAACTCCAGGGTGTGATTTAACTCATTTTGACCTCCGATTGAACCTGAATAATCAGTGACAAGCACAGGATGGGTTATCATTACAAACCCAGCCCAAAATGTCAATGAGCACCTTCAAACATGTACTCTGAAGTCAGTCACGATTCCCTGGAATAAGCCATATATTCAATAGTATTTTTGAGCAGTGGTCTTCAGAGACCTTACTTCAATTTTTAGATGCCAACTGAGCATCACCTAGTCCTTCAAATATAACCTGAAAAGGCCTACACAAAGGCCTGGCAACTTTAGGATGCAGAGGGATGGAGGAAAGTTTAAATAAATAAATAAAATAAAAGCTTTCTGTCTAAATGCATAGTTTCTCATCCCCACCATCTTCTTCTGCTTGTTTGTTTTGTAAAAGTAACAATATCTGCTTGCCATGTCTTGGTTTTGCTAGCAATTCTCCCTTACAATTATTACATACTAACAGAGCTTTATCAGCCTTTAATAACACATCAAATTACTAAATTCTTAACTTATACTTGTAACTGATATCTACAGATCTGAACTACCTGATCATGACATTTTTTTCCCCAATGCCAAATTGTCTGCAGTCTGCATAAGTAGTTCTGCTCTCACTTCTCTGGATCTTGCCTCCATGAAACCTATGATGTCATGTCATAATCCTGCCATGCACCATCAGCCACTAAAGTCTTTCATAATAGAACAGGTTGGACCAGACCCACATCGTAAAGATGAAGAAGAAACAAAACTGAAAAAGTACGCTCAGCCCTATTTAGTCCTTTTTCCATTATCTTTAAAGTTAACAGAAGATCACAGATAAGAAAAAAGTGATAAAACCATTTAGGCCCCTTTACAGGTTCCCTTTAAGCAAATGCTTCTGTAGCCAAGCACAGCAGTAAATCTTACTACTGCTTCCATTTCTGCCTGCACTTTAGGTTTCAAATTCCAGTCATGAGTTAGAAAGAGCAACCTCTGCTTATTCCTTGCAGTTTAAAATGTCTTGCCCAGGAGCATGCAGATTTCTTACCTTCCCAGGATCATCCCTCGGTCGAGGCACTTTTCGAAAACACTTATTCAGAGAGAGGTTATGACGAATAGAGTTCTGAAGAGAAATTGAGAGATACAGGTAAGTGCTACAACAAAAAGGTACAGCCTTCTGTGTATGCTCAGGAGTGGGTAGAGAAAACAGAAGGGTAGCGTATACTCAAAAGCCAAACCTCACTACATATACCCACCATGCAGCAGAACAGAAGCTTAGGAAAGGAGAGGAATAGAATAGGCTGAGTAACTGGGGCTGAACCACCTATACAAATACAAAAGGTACAGTGAAAATAGTATCAGCGTGATGCAGAGACTGGTAGTAATGTGGGTTTTGTGGGTTCTTTTTGTTGGTGTTGTTTTTTTGGGGTGATTTTCTTCCCTCTTTTCCCCAGGATTCTTCTTAAGGGCCACCACATACACGCAACAAAAATCTCAGAAAAAATGGGACCTCCATCTCTCTTCATTTCTTCCAAATGGTCAACTTAATTTCACATCTGTTTCTCTTTATTTTGCTCAGTGAGCATATTTGGCACAGAACTAAGAAAATAACGTCCGTTTATTAGACAGAAAGGGCACTTTAGCTATGGAAGTCCTTACCTTCCAACCAATACCAGCATTTTTGTAGTAGGGAAAATTGTCACAGATCCAACGATAGATCTCACTAAGTGTCATCTTCTTGGCAGGCGATGAGTTGATTGCATACGTGATCAGAGTGGCATAGCTGTAACGTGGCTTCCCATCTTGATGCACTGCAGCCTCATCCTTACTGAGAGTAGCATTGGGATCAGTTGGTGAGCCTGGAGGACACTTTCGGGCAGCCCCTGGAGGTCCCGCTTGTGAGGAACCCCCTAGTTTTTCAATAGTAGCTCTTAAAGTAAGCTGTGGGAGCCAGTCAATGGAGGTGAGGCTGCTTTCCAGGTCAGAGGCCATGATGCTGGAAGCAGGTGTATCTGTGAGAAGACCAAAAAGCAGAATGAAAACTCCTGATACACAAACAAGGTAAACCATAAGAACAGAAATATCCATTTGCATTCCCCTTCTCTACTTCTTCCCCTATCACAAAACACCTGAGTGAAGATCATCCTACTTTGTATACATTATTCACAGACAGATATAATCATCCAAAAAGGCCTACCACTACATCTCCAGGAGGACCATTCTTGCGAGGACAGCACTGACGATAACTTTGCTAGGACAGCCTTATCCAGAGCATCCCAACTGTTCTGTTCTCAGATAAAGAACCAAGATCTATTCAAAGGACATGGACCTTCTTCAGCAGCTATATCACATTCATTCCTTTACCACCTAAGTAATATAACCTTGAGACCTTCACCAAGACTAGCTGTAATACAGTAGGTTTATTGTGTCATGTAAGAGGAGGATCATGGCTAAAAGGGAATACTCAATCATTCACACCATATCCAAACCACAATGGATCTAATGATCTAATTAAGATCATCTGGAAAAGTCAGGACTGTGACTATCTTAATTTGGGGAGAAATTAATTTCTCTCTAACGCCCACTCTCTCTTTTTGCATCAGGTGACATTATAATTAATCCTATTCCTTAGGGCTAGGATTACATATCTCATTTTAAAACACCAAGATCATGCATAATACTATATATAGATAATTACATCTACCATGTCGAGGTGGAACAGACTATATAAAGCTTGTAATAGTTAAAGCTTTGCCTACCATAACCCATTTTTCCTAAATATACATACAATTTTGATTGCGTTAAATTTTGCTGAATTCACGAAATAACAAGTAAATATTTTGCCCAAATCTGAGACACAAGAAAAACTGACTTATCTAACCTCACACTACAAGCTTGCCACAGGGTAGAAACAGACTCAGGATCTTTCTTTTCATAAATATTACATATTCCCCCTCACCCCCCCCAAAAAAATTAAAACGCACCTGTCCAACATGACTAGCACTTGTACCCAGGGTTTCCTACTTAAATATTTTATAGGAATAAAATATTTAATAGCAGAAACATGGATGAACTTGATCACAGTACAAAAAGCTTATATGCTGCCTTTTGGAGTAGTCAGGGCATCATAAAGAACATTATTTTTACTTGCAATGAGAAGCATCGTTATCATTTGGACTGAGATAGTTTCCATGGTCACAACCTGCACTGCTCTGCACTTAATCATTGAATACAAAGAAAAATAAAATTTTGAAGGGCTGCAAGTTCTGCATCTTTCATTTTGGAAATTAATCTCTGTAGAGAATTAGATGATACCACCCCATAACTTGCTAATACATACAAAAGTTAAATGCCTAAAGACATGCACACGCTTTTGTACATGCTCATGTAACAGATTAACTACATGCCTACATATGAGAGAGAACAGACTAGCATGAGCACGCACTGCTTAGGAAAGATTCACCAGTCAACACCCCCCACACAAGTCCATCACTCATCTGAGCAGATCAGATGTGAAAGGGAGACACACAAATAGATATTCATTCATTAGAATATCTGAGTACTCATGCAGAGTATGATATAATACTCTGGTAGAGTGTTATAGACACTCATTCTAAAAATAGGTATTTTACAATAACACAGTATGGATGCACCCAGCATTTTGACACAGAAGCTCCCCATTCTTCCCCCACAACCATATGCATTACACAGAATCACAGAATGGTTAGGGCTGGAAGGGACCTCTGGAGGCCATCTGGTCCAACACCACTGCTCAAGCAGGGACACCCAGAGCACACTGCCCAGGACCATGTCCAGGTGGCCTTTGAAGATCTCCAAGGAGGGAGACTCCACCACCTCTCTGGGCAACCTGTTCCAGTGCTCCATCACCTGCACAGTGGCAAAGTGTTTCCTGATGTTTAGAGGGAACTTCCTGTGTTCCAGTTTGTGTCACTGCCTCATATCCTGGCACTGGGCACCACTGAAAGGAGCCTGGCTCCACCTTCTTTGCACCCTTCCATCAGGTATTTATAGACGTTGCTAAGATTCCCCTGAGCCACCTCTTCTCCAGGCTGAACAGTCACAGGCTTCCCAGTCTCTCCTCTTAGGAGAGGTGCTCAGTCCCTTGATCATCTTGGTAGCCCTCTGTTGGACTCTTTCTAGTATTCACATGTTTCTCTTGTTTTGGGAAGCCCAGAACTGGACACAGTGCTCCAAGTGTGGCCTCACCAGTGCTGGGTAGAGGGGAAGGACCACCTCTCTTGACCTGCTGGTGGTACTTTGCCTGATGCAGCCAAGAAAGCCATTAGCCTTCTTAGCAGCACTGACATATGGTTGACTCACATTCAACTTGGTGTCTACCAGGATTCCTAGGTCCTTTTCAGCAGAGACGCTTTCCATCTGAGTGGCCCCCAGTATGTACTGGTGCCTGGGGTTGTTCCTCCCTAGACGGCAGGACTTTGCACTTTTCATTGTTGAACTTCATGAGATTCTTGTCAGCCCACCTCTCCAACCTGTCAAGATCCCTCTGGATGGCGGTGCAGCCCTCTGGTGAGTCAACCACTCCCCCCAGTTTTGTGTCATCACCACCTCACCCAGATCATTAATTAAAATGTTAAACAAGACTGCACCCAGCATTGCCTTCTGGGGTTCATTGGCAGCTGCTGGTCTCCAAACGGACTTTGCACCACTGACCACTACCTTTAAGGTCCAGCCATTTGGCCGGTTTTTGACCCACCTCACGCTTCTGCACTGATGTGCTCTCACAATACAGAAGAATGCAAAAAGTCTACACTCCCAACATGTTCCTACACACTAAACCTTTCATTTTCACGCACATTTTCATGTGCACACGACACCTTTCAGGCCGCGGCCACCTACACAGCACACCAACAAAACCCAGCCCTCAACCTCCACAAGCAGCTGCTCCAGCACACGGGGCTGAGAAAACACCTCCTAATGGCACGGCTAACGTTACCACTCATGCTCCAATGCGTGTATGGATTGAAAAGTAAAATTGCACCACCACAGTATCTGTAGTGGGTGGAAACATTTTTCTGCCTGTGGAGGAAAGGAAAAGCCCAACTGCTACCACCTTATCTATCTACTCATCTGCCACAGTATCACAGATGACAGCGATGACTACTTGCTCTGCAGCTAAGTGATCAGAGCTGCAAAAGGCTTTACATTATGTAGCCTGCTAAAGTTATTGCTTATTGGACATAGATCAGTTCAACCAAGAAGAGCCAATCTCAAGCATTTTTAAAAAACAGAAAGCAGCATTATTCCTTTCCAAATCATACAAGGGTAAAGCAACAATATATTTTTATACAGCTTTGGGCACACGGACAAAGACTGCTGAGACTGCTGACATCGAACTGAAACACAGTTAGACTTGCATGGTAACTCTACTTGGACAGCCCTCACTAAAAAGTATTATTTTGATCAACTTGGGAGGAAACAAACATGAACTAATGTCAGATGAAGGTTGAATTTTCTAAGTGTGCCTCATATAAATTTCAATTTTTCACAATGCAATCAGAGAACACATCTTATCATATGCATTAAACAATTAAGAAATATCAGTTGTGCTAACAATACAAATCAAAAGTAAAATAGTTACAAGTTACAGCTAACACCCCTTTTGTTTTTTTTAAAGACAAACACATACCAAGAAAATGAAGTTACTAAAGCCTATAACAGATTGAGATACCAAAATGAACGGAAAAAAATTAAGAAACAACAGAAAATACTGCAGTTTTCACAGAGATTCAGATTTGCCCAGCTTATGTCAGCAGAGCATTTGGCTCTACTTCATTGGCTATGAAGTAAAATGCAAAGTTGATATGCAACATACCAACTATCAAATATACAAGCATTACTGTATTTGTGTAAAACATTTGTCAGGGAGGCAAGCAAGATTAGAATTGGGTCCCATTGGGTCCCATTTCACACTAAGAATTTGACTTTTTTTTTTTCATTCCCTGGTTTATAAAACACTTTAACAAGAAAACAAAATCCTTAAACATTAAATATCTATATAATTAAATATATATGTACATAAATATATGTATGCATATGCACTAATCAACCCGTATTGAAACAATTACCTCTCAGTAAAATACAGCAGCTCTTTAAGAATACATACGCTAGACAGTAATTCTGAACAGAAAGACTTTTAGACAGACAACAATCACCTGTGATATTTCAAAGCAGTGGAATAAGATTGTTTTTCCAAGCTTAAACATATTACTGGAATTATAAATCTGTATCCTGGCAATAAAGGATCTATAATATTCATGCACAGTCAAACCCTCAGGTAAGGTGGCAATTCCAGAACAATGTTGATGCAAAAATAATTTGGTGTAATTTGTTACTAAATTACTATAACAATAGTACTTGCTATAATTCGTGCTGCATATTTTCATTCATCTGATCTGAGCCGTACACCAGCTTGACACTACTTAATGGTACAGTATAACACCACTACAGCCAAACTTCAGCAGCTGATGGTTCTTTCATCTTTCCCGTCCCAGTTCATTGCCTGACAATTATTCTTTCAAACTCCTGTTTTATAATCCCACTCAAAGAGAGGGGGGAAAAAAAAAGTGACTAACAAACATACTGAACTAGAATCAAGGGTGTTTAAACAAAATCCTACCATATTAGCAAGACGGATTTAACTTCAAAGAAATAAAAAGAAAGTTAACGACCAGAATTCATAATCTCCCATTTTGCATGTACAGAAGGAAATGTTATCAGTTTATATATTTGGTTGACTTTAAAAGACAGCTGTAAGGTAGCCAGTCATAACCACCATCAACAGCTGGAAATTGACTGCACGGTCTTCATTCCTCAAGTACTAACTAGTTCCAGTACAACACCAAGTCAAGACAGATCAGAGATACAAAAACGACAGCCAAGCACCAACTCAGACCTACAGTTAAATACACAAGAATCTGTCTGATTCGTAAGGAAAACGTATTAAAGAAAATCCTAGCACAGAATACCTGTTAATAACCATTAATTCCCTTGGGACTAGTAACACTTCACTGCAGCGTTCCAGGAAAGCTACTGCCTTACTTTGAGTATCTGCAGCTAACAAATTGAACCTCAGGTTGAAATCGTCAGCCAGCTTTCTGCCTATCAGGTTGTACTATACCTGCTGCTGGACTGAAGAAATCTGTACTTTGCCTACCCCGCTGTTTTGCAAATGCTTGTTCTCAGCCAGTCAGCCCTTACCTTGTACCACTACTACTTATATATCAGGAACTGAAGAAGTGTATGAAAAGTGAGGAACAACACTCTGAGGGGCATACTGTACGCAATCAATTAACATTTATAACCTGAAATATTCTCTAAGGCAGGGCCCAAAGGCTGTCCATTCAGCAGAGAGTGAAGCAATGAATGAAACTACACTGTACACAGCCTATAGCTAATGCATATTCTACAATAAATCTGTAGTTTTACTTTCTAAATTTACTTTCACTGTTGCTTTATTTTTCTTCCTCCTGCTATTCTAATCCAATGAAACACTGCTGGTGAAACACTCAAAGGAGACTCAACCTAATTTTCTCAACATAAACTTTGAGAAGGAAGATACACAAAACAGACTACCAAGTAGTGAGATACATTGCTGCAGAACACCTCTAAAAATAAGATCACTTCTATTTAGGTGCCTGAAGCACAGATCCAGTGCTGACAGTATCCATCTAACATAGTCCGACATAAACCTCACTTCTGGGGTATTTAGCAAACAAATAAACATCATCATGGAAAAAAAAAAAAAAAGAAAAGAACAACTTGACCACTGAAACAGAAAGGTGAGCAGGATGCCAATAGACTAAACTGCCTCAGAAACTAAGGAAGAAAGTAACACATGAGAATGCATGAGAAAATAGCTTCTACTTTGACAAAAAAAAATTGATGTACTTTATTAACGTTATCAAGGAGCTGGAGATTACCAAGGGGCTGGAGCACCTCTTCTATGAAGACAGGCTGAAGGAGTTGGGGTTGTTCAGCCTGGAGAAGAGAAGGCTCCGGGGAGACCTTATAGCGGCTTTACAACACCTAAAGGGGACCTGCAGGAGAGCTGGGGAGGGACTCTGTCAGGGGGTGTGGTGATAGGACAAGGGGGAATGGCTTTAAACTAAAAGAGGGGAGATTTAGATTGGATATGAGGAAGAAATTCTTCACTCAGAGGGTGGTGAGGCCCTGGCACAGGCTGCCCAGGGAAGCTGTGGATGCCCCATCCCTGGAAGTGTTTAAGGCCAGGCTGGATGGGGCTTTGGGCAACCTGGTCTGGTGGGAGGTGTCCCTGCCCAGGGCAGGGGGGTTGGACCTGGATGGTCTTTAGGGTCTCTTCCAACCCAAATCATTCTATAGTTGTTCATAAATGAAACTGAACCTGGAAGGACTGGCAGGGGTTGTGTTGTTGTAGGAGGTTGTATTTTTGCAGTCAAAAATAAAAGCATTGCAGTTAGAAAGTACACTTCTGTTTGCAGCACCATATAAAAGGAGGAAAAGCAGTCCCTGTGGCAAAGAGGTAACAGTAATCATCATACCCTAGAACCACCCTTCCCTTCTTTGGGAGCAGTATCACCAGCACAAAAAATAAACTAATACAATAATTAAACTAATAAGATAATAATTTATTCCCAATGAATTATTGGACTGGAGGTGTGGTAATAGAGTATACACAATTCACACTAGTCATGAACTACGAAGGAAAAAAAAAAAGACTTCAACCGAAGGAAGTTACTATCATCTAAAAGCACACAGCTATATGAACATGAACTGTCATACTCTGTGCCTGTCCATGTCACAGTTATCTGACTCAATGCCCCCCTACTCAAAACTATTTAGTGTGCAAGACTGAATGGCTTTGAATGTTCAGTGCTTCTTCATGTAAAAGATTACAGGTAATACGATAATTAGGACATCCTGAACTGAAAATTTGCTAAAAGTTCCAACACAATACGCTAAGATGGTGCTGAAACATCAGCATCAGAGGAAGATGAAAACTTTTGGATCATGTATAGCTCACTATAAATCACTGAACTAGTTGTGTTGTTACAATTATATTGTTTTATACCTATGGTTTTCCTTTAACAAACAGAAATCTCAACAACATAAGGTTCATACTAACTCTGAGAGAAGGGAATAAAAATAAAAAAAATTGTTTTCATAATAGCTACCCATTAAATGAATGTCAAAACAGTACAATTTTTTGAAATAAGACCTTTTGATTTTATTTTTTTTTTTGAAAGATGCATGCGCAAGGAATGATTTTATATTTTGAATCTATTGAATGAACAGCCCTGACTGTGAATGTAGTCTTGGTACAACTGAAGCAAGAAGATTTGTAGCGACTTTAAAGTTACCAAGACCCACAGGCTAGAAGTGCATAAGGATCCAATTCCTAAAGTTATTATGTATTAGCTTTGTACAAAACTGGCAGAAAGATACAGTTTACAAAACTTGACCTGCATATTTAAACTTATCAACAGATAGCATTACAGCCAACATCCAAAATATCATGTCAAGGGAAACAGTGTCTTTACAGGCATAAAAGGGTAGGATCAAACAGTTTGATCCAAATTTTAATAGTAAGACCAACTAGTCAAAAGACTTCTGTCATTTGCTATATAAACATGCCGTAGAAATGCAGAGAAACACTCAGTAAACATTGCAGAAACCCCTCAGACAGTCTGAAAATGTGTTCAAAGTTAAGATTAGTGTGTTTATTTATGGTGCTGTGCAAGTGAGAGTGGGGAATATGTAACACCTGTTAAAAGAAACAGCAAATTATATTGAGAATAGTGGCATGCTTAAAATACTTCTGAGCTAAAAGTTACTTTATTTGTAGTAGGACCATCATAAAAGATTTATTCTAATAATAAGCCCAAAGTCCCATTATTAAAAAAAAAAAAAAAAAAGTAAAAAGCAAACCGAGTAAATTTGAAGCAGCACAATGAAAATACATCACCACAGCAGAAGGATCTCTACAGCATCCCCCCACCTTCAGAACCACTACGCAACATCTTACCATTGGAAACAGGAGCACAATTCTAAACACATGCCAAGAAGGCAGGAGAAATCTTTGGCATTAACTTTACGAATATTAACAGAACAATTAGTCCTACACAGAAAAAGGTATTGGGTATTGTTTTTGGAAATAGTTTAAATTTATGAGCACATATCTGGAACGAAGGTTTCCCTTGGAAACCCAGAAGCCTGAGGTAGTCAAACCATATTTAAGAGAAGGTATTTTCCCCCAGCTTCATGGAAGCACCTAGTTTGAAAAGAAGGATTTCAATTTTAGCTGCCTATCAGAATCATATCCCGTAGTAAAGCTTCAGTACAGGATATGCAAACGCTGATATGACACACAGATTGTCTCTGAAATTAGAGACAATCAGAAGTAGATCAGCATGCAAAGTATCTTGTTCAGAAGATCTTCCCATCATTGCAAAGACAGCTAGAAAAACCCAGGTTAAAAAAAATGCAACATGCACTTGTAAATAAAAAAATGTATTCTTATTCACATTAAAAAATGGATCTGTCAGTAAAAAATGAAAATCTGACTGCAAGTGGCCAGAACCTGTTCGCCAAAAGCTGAACCACTGAAAAAGACATTAGTCCATACGAATTCTGCAATAGCTGCTGAAACAAGCCACAACCCATTCTGACCCTCTTGAGAAAATGGGTATCAAGCACCAACTTTGTATTGATTTCATAGAGAATAAGGAAACTGGTATCAAGTACAGATTAGTGGAATACCACCTGGCACAGTAAATGCTCCCAGAGTTGGGATTACTAAAGCACTGCAGAAAAACTTGTTAAAGAAGAGTTTGGAAGGAAAGTACAGACGAAATTTAAGTCGTAGATTGATCAGATGAATCATGTAACACTGTGTAAAGTTCACAAATTAGGTCTCAAGCACAACTTTAAACATAATTCTTTTTCACTTTTTTGTTAGCTGTTAATTTGAACTAATGTGATCGAACAGTCTTCCAGGAGACATCTGACAGCCTCCAGCCAGGTGCACGACTTTTAAAGATTTATAGCAAGTGTGAAAGTCGAAAGGATTCCACATACCACAGGGGAAGGGATGTACACCCATTAACCGTTTCTGCTAGCTTAAAGTGCTATTAATGCTACTTGGCATTCTGCATCCTACCTACAAAGTGCTACTTTCTGTGTGTCATCCTCAAACTAAACCTCCTGTTCAGCCTGTTACAGATACATAAAGAAGCCATGTTCTTCCACATGCACGCTTACCACAGTTACTACCTTGCTATTCTGAATAAATGTTTTCTGCTCCAACTCTGACCTTCCCAGTCTCCGAGATGTGTCTTTGCTTATGACTATCTTTATTTACTTTTGTAATCAGTCCTGTTCACAGAAGCAGCCTGGGAGAGGAGGACAAACGTAATAACCCAGCTACATCTGAGTATCAGTAAGGCCTTTTGAATAATTTTCAAATATGTAAATAAGTAACCTCCAGTTTGTCTTGCCTCTATTGGCTGGCAATTTTCTTGTATGTATCAAGGTATGAGTCAGCTGAGGAAGAATGTGAAGGGATGATCACGCACGAAATGGAAAAGCACAATGTCATGCCTGTGTTGCTGGAGAGCAAAGGACAATACAATAAAAGTCAGAAACAGATAGGGGAGAAACGTAAATGTGGAAGGCCCCTCAGAGGAGGTACGAGAAGCTGTGACCTTACGTGGTGCATGATAGCCAGTGGACAGAACTGAGGGGGAGGAGAGGTGGCAACATTTTGATTAAAAATGCCAGGAGGTTTGCTTCAGCAACCGTCTTTTTGACAAGACTCAGGGAAAGTAAGAGAGTTGTCAGAGGCCAGGAAGAAGAGATAGCAGTAACTGAGATGGTAAGCAAAACAGAAAGAATAAGGGTTACCCAAAGAGGTAACTAAGAAAGACGCAGCAGATTAAGGCCATGAAATTGGAGGATGAGGTCTTATATTTTAAGTGTAAAAAGAATAGTGCGATTCGGAGAAAACCATGTCCAACTACAGTCCAACTGTGGAAGATTGCAACAGAGGAAAGCAGGAAACAAAGGGAAATCTCAAGGGAGATTTCTGGAGTTTCATCCTGATCTCAGCAATTTTAAACTATCAGCAAATCATTAAAAAAAAAAAAAAAGACATTAAGGTGGTATGCTGAGATGCATAATGGAATATTACTGGCATGAAGAAAGTGAAAAAAAGCCAGGAGAGCATGCCAGAAGTGGGTCTGTGTGTCTAACTTATGAAAAAATAAATGGAGGAAGGTAAATGGCCTAGTACAGAAGTAACCGAATAAATAACTAGAACAGCAGGAGGGAAACCAGGAAAATACAGACACAAAAGTCAAGGGAGGACAAGATTTCAAGACTGGGCATGATCAAGTGTCAAAAACAGCAGGGAAGCCAAGAAGGATGAAGACGGAATACAGACCCTGAGACCTGGCCAAGAAAAGGTCATTAGAGATCTTAGAAGGAGACTCTCCAAGGGAGTCAGAATATCTATACTTAAGTCAACTTTAAAAACAATTCTAGGCTGCAGACATGGTACAGGATCTGTCACCCTTCAGTTTTGGCTTTGTGGGTCCTTCCATGAAACAAAAATGAACAGGGGCATCACGCTTTCACTGCTTCTCGATGCCAAGAAAAGCAGCATACAGAGGCTTTGAGTTCAATTTCACATCACAATTAAGGTAATCAACAGGAAGAAGAACACCAATAACAACACCCAGCCTTTATGAAGTGTTTCTCATCCTCATACTTTGGAACCCTTATGAAGGAACAATACCCTCTTCCAGTATAAATAGGAAGCTGTGCAAAGAGAAGCACACAGCGCAAGGTCAGCCAGCAGAGGAGTAGCAGAGCCATGCAGAGAACACAAGTCTCCCACACCAGTTTTCTTCCTTGAAACTTTGTCTGCTTTGTTCAGGTAGAGATAAATGGAATTTCAGAGGCAATTAATAGTTTGTCCATTTTTGTCTGCAAGTTACTGATGGGGAGGGAGTTGTTTTTTTTTTACTTAATATTTTTTTGGGGGAAACTGAGAATTCAGAAACTTTGCTCCTTTTTTAACTTATGACAACAAAAAGTTCGGATTCCTTCCCCGTTATTCAGATTTGAACTTTTAACAGTATGTATATATTTCTCATAATCAGCCACAGCCTTTACACAGCAAAGAGCATAAACAAAATTTGAATTGCTAATGTAAAAAAGAAAAAGCAAATACTTCTTCCTCAAGGTATAAAAGCTCTCACTCCTCATCTCTCCCTCATTACTCAGTCTCTGTTATACATTAGAAAGGCCAAACAAAAACACACATCCCTTTATTTGTTGACTTCACATCAAGCAAACCGACCAGCTTAGAAAGATCAGATCAGAAACGAGGTACTGGGCCTTGCACAAATTGTTCACACCAATTCAACACCAAGATCCTGAGGTGCTGGGAGCAACCAGAGATTGTAATGCAAGGTGTTTTTTTTTTTCATTCTAACCGAATAAAACCTAGCTATTCCTGAAGAAAGGAAGGGGACAGTCAGGAAAGGAACATGGGAAACAAAGTACCATTCCCCAGCTTTGTTGACCTAGACATTTTCAGATGAACAAAGTTTCATTTATTTTATATTTGTATAAAAAGATGCTTCCTGATACAAACTCTGACCAAAAAAAAAAAAAGGAAAACTTCATCCGCAAGCATGTAATCTAACAAAAGCCAAAAAGATTGATATGCAGGTGCATAAATAATAAGATCTGTGAAACGGGTTAAGAAAGGACTCCTGATAGTAAAGAAACTTTAAAAGGGCATATGGAATGCTTGCTCTTTGAAGAGACAAGAAGCGTTTTAGGCTTCTAGGACCACAAGAGAGAATGACAAACGGACAGTAAGGAAAATGAGATGCAAAGAGCAGTACAGACAGAACTGGGAGGAGTACTGGGGTGTAGGAGGAAGTGAAAGTAAAGTAGGTGGGGTGGAAACACGCTGGGCCTTAAAGGTGCAGGAGAAGAACCTGACTATGACATGAAGATAGGAAGCCAGGGATGGGATTCAGAAAACAGTTGACACGGTCAGCAACTAGCAGAACCTGTGTCTTCTACCTTTAAGGCACCGACTCAAAGGTTAGTATTGGGATGGGGTTTAGGATGGAGCAGGTCAAAGACTGAAGGATAAAACAACTGCCTAGTCCAAATATTGGCAAAGCACCATAGGTCACAACTGTAAACGGGTCCTACACTCTGTTGTGAGGTCTCTGAATTCTGAAACATTCCCAGAATTTCGCACGTTCCTTTTCAAATGTAAAATGAAAATTCTGCAGTTCATGAATTGTGAAAATGTACTGCAGCATGCTTGCCCTCTCTCAGTAACATACACTCACAGGCTGCCTTTAAGCACGGAAAAACTAAGGGCAGAGTAAAAGTATGCTATGGATTTTTACGTTCATCATATATACCTCAGAAGGAGGACACATCAATAGCACAATAGGTAGCAAGTATCAATATTAAACCCTACAAAGATGATAAGCATTTTGCAGTTGAACACGAATGGGATATTCTTGCTAAAATAACAAGTACAGCAGCCAGCAAAACAGGGGTTCAAATGCTTTTCTTTAGGCTTCAGAATTTACACATCTGGAGAATTCAGACATTTTGGAAATAACAATTTTCGGCTGTCCGTCAATCTGGACGCTACCCTCATTTTCAAAGTTGTCTTCCGGAAGTGCTAGAAACATTTTTTTATTATTATTTAATTAAAGTTTCAATTCCGAAGCATCACATGGCAACAGTTTCTGCAAATGAAGTACCACAGAACACAGAGGGTTCTGTTTTCAAGTCATTGGTTACAATCCCAAAGTTGGGAAAAGCAAATGGAAAAATGAGTCCAAAAGCATTTCATCTTCTGGTTGCTAATGACAGCGATGTAATTCCTGTCTGACAGCTGTGTAAAATGAGATAATCATCTCAGCCCTGCTCTTGAGGGACAGCTGTCCATATCACAGTTGCCATTAGCCATACTTCCTTTCTGACACTTGAAGGGCCAAAGATCCAGACTGTGATGCAGACCGAATCTCCCACTACAAAGGTCAGCTGAAATTTACAGGAGGACGTAGTAAGCAAAGATACCAGTACCTCTGGGAAAAGAAAAGACCTTCTTGGGAGACATAAGCATTCAGATGTATTTTTATTGAAAAAAATAAGTACTACTGTAGTCACAACCACATCTTGGACTGGGAAATGATATCCAAACTCCTTAAAAATCATTTATTCTGTTTCATTTGAAGTTGTCTGACTCTTTATTCTACCCCAGACGCTTGCCTACAGAACCAAAACCAGATTTCAAGATAAAATCCAAGGAACTTACAGAACATATACTGAAACGCTCATATAAACTCCTAACCTTTCAGTAATTTAATCCTTTTGACATAACCCTCCAGACCTTCTCATTGCATTTTACCTTAGGGCTTGACATACACTCAAGTTCTCAGATGAGAGTGGAGCACACGCAGGGCAGAATCACACCGCTTCAACTTTAAAAGTCAACTTTTGGAGTGATGAATGACCAAATCTAAATCTACAAATCCATACACATGCATCTAAGTGTCTCTGTACACTGAAGACTTCACTGCTTCTGTTAAGTCAACTCTACATTCCTGGACACTTAGGAGAATTAGGCTATTTACTTAGGTACCTAAATGTGGTTTCAGAAGTCTAATTTTAGGTGTTCATGTTTAATATTCTTAATGTAAACTCTTAAAGACATAGTACTTTCATTCAAATGCGCCTATAAAGTACCTTGCACTTTTTATGAAGGTAATACTCTCCATTTTTCTTTCATGGATACTTCTGTATAAAATAAATGATGCAAAACAGCTGCAGTATTCCACCTCAGAGAAAGCTGCATTTTAGTCTGTGATAAACGTTTGATGTAAATACCAGCATCACCACTGAAAACCTATGCTCCCAAAAAAATTACTCCCTCCCTTGATTTTATCAGTATGTCCTGGCTTTTGTATAGTTGTATTTTAGACTACAAGATCTTCGGAGCAGAGATTGTCTTAATTTTTTGTGTCTGAGTCAGCACCGACTGCACTGTCAGCAATTAACAAATAAATAGCGAGCAATTACACCACAGCATAAGAGTTTCAGCCCTGGATGTCTGTCACAAGAAAATGCTCTGATACAAGCTGAAAAAAAATCATAATAACCAAGGGAAATATATACAAATACATAAATATACACACATAAAAATAATCATTGTAGGAAAGCAAAATTGTGTAAGGCTGGCATATATATTCTGTAAAGTGCCTGGCATCCATCAGAGCCAAAAGCACTTGAAAAATGTCAAGTCATTACTGTGAGGATGGGGGTAGATTAGAAGGTAAATTAACCTCTAAAGCATGAAAAGTTAGCTACCCCCTAGAATTTAACCTCTAGAGCATGAAAAGTCAGTTACCCCTTGACTGTACAAAGGACAAAATGCCTCAGTTATCTCTTCTCTTGCGCTAGATAACACTGTACTCAAAACAGGCTGATTGCATAACTGTAGGGCAACAGGTAGGAGGGCATCTAACAGTACTCTCTGAATATACATCACTTCTTGATTCAGTCTCCCCTCAGCAAGAAGCACCTTCTCGAGCTAAGGATAACTGTCAAAATTCTCTGCAGAAATGGGGAATCGTTTTGGAGGACCCTGGAGGCATCCTCTGTCTGATCTTACTGGCCACGTTCTTTCTTCAGGGTCTCCCTGTTCACTGTTCTCTGAAACGCATACTGCAAGGCTTCCTGTCCTGGTCAAGGGCCCTTTGATCTTGGATTTCCTCACTGCTGTCTCAATGGAGAACACAAACAGGAGTATCTCAGGTGAGATACCCTTAGGTTTGATTCTTCTGCTACAGGAATCTGCTTTGACTTCATTTGAAATGAAGTCTCCCTTGGACTCGATTTCTCAGGAAATCACGTTAGTGTCAGAATACTCATCTGAGGCTGGAAATTAACCGTCTCGTCTACAGAAAGCAGACAGCTTGGCTCACAACGGCACAGCGTTACCATTCACGTGAGCACAGTGTAAAACACACATGAAGACTGGTAGCAACAGAACGGCTTCTTCTGACTTTCAGAGCAGGTTCCGCTAGCATTACCATGATTTTCATTCCTAGGCCCCTAAGCACTACAGAACCCACTCTCAAGGGCACTCGTACCAGCATTCACTCCACAGCCCTGAGGTGCAGCAGGACACACGTCTCTGGGTACTAGCACCGGGATCTGTACGTTCGGATCCCAAGCACAGGAAGGTCTGCATCCCACGATGATTTTATTCCCACCGTTATTTGCATAGGAGGACACACAAGGAGAACAACTGCCATTCCAGCCCCATGGATGCATGCTTGGGCACTAGCACTACAAATCTCCGTCTGTATCTCCTCAATGCTTTTTGGCCAGTATTATTATCCTTCTCAATGACCCCTGAATGGAAGAAATTCACTCCACACCAGAGATGATGACGGCTGAGCCTAGGAATAATACACCAGAGCGATAAAATAGAAGGGAGAGGACAGCAAGGTTTCTTACAATTAATTAGGGTTAAGGTCTCCAATAAACTAAATAGCGAGGAAAAGAATCAGATCAATTACACACAGTGTACAAGATCGCTAAATGACAGAGATGGAGAAAGACTGCCATAAGAAGGTTTGGAAAAGGTTCAGAAACAAAAGGAGAGAAGGAAGATTAAAAGGAAAGTAGATACGGTGAGAGAAGAGACGTGGAAAACAAAGATAGAAGGCAAAAGAGAAAGACAGATAGGAATAGGGAGGTGATATAATGCGGTCACTCACTCTGACTGGAAGATTCTTCTGGAGGGAGGTGGATTATCCTCAGTGCTGGTTTCTGGGGTGCTGCTCTTCACACTTCTCTGAGACCCATCCTCAGAATGTTGCTGTCAGTTATTCCAAGAGCTTCTTCAGGAAATATTTCGAGGGCGTGGGGATTGCAGATTAAATCAGAATCTTGAGTATTATAACAATCTGCCTGGGACTGTCACCCCCCTAAAACTGCTGGTTTTATCCCTGGATGGAGATCCTCTCTCCCTTTTGGCAGCTAAACACTAAAGGGGTGTTCCCCTGGGAGACAGCCTTTTCTTCTCCTTGCCGTCTGTCAGATTGGGAAAATTTATCTCAAATAATCTCCCTACCTGGAAGTCTCTTCTCTTTCCTGTAGGCGCACCTTGTCCTTAGGGGTGGCGGGACCACTTTCTGTGAAATAATTCTTGCTAATTCTGCGGATATTATCAGGGATATCTGTCTCTTTCCCTGCAACTGGGAGGTGTGTCGTCTCTCCTTGCAGAGAATACTTGGAGAAAACCCTCTTGGGGTTAGGGAATGAGAGATCTTCCTTGGGATGAAGGAGGATCAGGTCAGTATTGCAAATTGCCTTTATCTCCAGTGGCTAACAGCAACTGGAAAAGAAGAGTATCTAAATTTGCCTGTGCTTTCTCTCCCTTGTTTTGCTTTCTCTGCCGTCTACCAAGCAGATATAAATAATTAAAATTACTAGATAAGCATCTGGGGCTTCTGCTTATTTCTGTTTTGGGAACTGCCTCCCTTAGGCACACGGGGTTTCTTCTGTGGAGGCTCCCTGCTCTGGGAAAGAGCTGGTTAAGGGCTGTCTCCCCTGCTCGGGGGAGGAATTTCCTCACCCGGGAGATATGCAGCAGGGGGTGAGGAGGTGCTAAGGGTTATTCCTGCGACCCTCAGAAGCCGGGGGGCTGAGGATGCCTCTCCCCTAAATAAGCATGGAAGTTGCTCCAGGAGGCTCTTTCCCACCGCCTCTCGACAGCTTTCTGGGGCTCGATGCCGGACCCTCTGCCCGCCCCCGGCTGGTTAGCGGGCTCGGGGGCGAGCGCGAAGCCCCCCGCGGGCGGCTGGCGGGGTCGGAAGGGGTCTGCGGGCGGTGGGTCCGCCCTCGGCCGGCGGGCGAGGCGGGGGGGGGGGGGGGGGGCGAGGGCCTGCCGGGGTGCCCCCCGCCGGCGCGGGGCTCCCTAGCGGGCTGCCTCCCTCCCGGCGGCGGGGCGGCTCTCCGTGCCCCCGGCAGGCCGCGGGGGTCCCCCCACCCCAGCCGTCCGGAGCTCCGTGCCCCGGCTTCCCCCCAGGCCCCAGCTCCTCTCGCCCGGGCCCGGCTACCGCGGGAGGCCGCGGCGGCCCGCGGGGCTGAGCGGCCGCCTCCTCCGCCGCCGTCTGCCGGGCCTCGGCTGTCGCTCCCGGGGGCTCCCCGGGCTCCGGTGCCGGGGCGGGGAGGGGGGGGGGGTGAGAGGGGGGGCCGGCCGGGCGGCGCTGAGTCCCTCCAGGCCCCACCGCTCCCGCGACTGCTGCTCCTGGCTGCGGCTCCGCTGCAGGCCCCGGCTCCTCCCCGGCCGCCGCTCCGCCTCCTCCGGCTCCCCCCGGCCGCGGCCGCCCCCGCCTCCGCGGGTTAAGGAGGCGCCGGCAGGCGGGGGACGCGGGCCCACGCCCGGGGGGCGCAGCGGGGAGAGCGGCCGGGGAGGCCCGAGGGCGAGCCCGGCAGCAGGCGCACCGCCCCCCGCCCCCCCCCCCGGCCTGGCACCGCTCCCAAATGGCTGCCAGCCCCTCTGCCTGCAGCCCCCTGCCCGGCACGGCAGGGCGCTCCTACCTGTCGTGTCACCGCTGTGCCGTGCTCCTACCCTCCCAGCCCCAGTTCAAGATCTCCGTCCCTGCTGATCTTCCTTCACGCCATGCGTTTGTCCATAACCTATCGCAGCAACGTCCCCAAATCTTACGAGGCGTTTCCTCCGTAGTCCTACAGCTGTCCCCCCTAACACGTTATAATCAGCCGAATCAGTACAGAGATCCCTGTGAGTTACATACCGCGTTGTCTCACTTCCACCCAGTTGGCTGAAAATTGTGAGTCTCGTGTTGGTATGCTGCAAGGCTGGTTTTGGAGACATGGACTGTCCATGATGTCAGAACATGAAAGGGGACTGCCCAGTGAAGCGAATTAGATAACAGATCAAATACTCCAAAACGTGCATGGGAGAAGGAAGAGCCAGTGTATGAGATCCCCCTGAATGTGAGGCGAGTGCTGTAGGCTGACCGCTACTGCATGGAAATCTGAAATGCACAAACGTGTAATAGCCACAGGTTCCCTGCCAGTCATCTGGAGGACTCCCTGTCTTTGATAATCTCTTCTTTCCACGGCTAGCTTCATATCTGCATCCCTCCAAGCAGTACCACTGCTACGGAACTTGGAGCTTAGGACGTGAAATACACTGGGGGGGGAAATACATTTATTTTCTGAGTAAATTTCTTATTTTTTTCTTCTGTGAACTGTAATAAGAAAACTGTTCTGATGGCTCAGCAGCTGTTGTAAGAATTGCTACTTTTTCAGGGCTTAGTTTTTTCTTGTATCTACCAGAGACTCATTCCTTCAACAGGTCAAAATCTGTGCCAAACTCCCATGCCTTCATTTCAGGAAGTACCAAGAATTAACACTTTATGTCCACTCTCTCAGGAAGTTTGTGCCCTCTTCTCCCAAACCAAACCTTTGTTCTGCTTCTATGCCAGCAGCTCTGGCGGGAGCACTTTTCCCTGTGCTATTATCTACTCTTCTCTCTGTCAAGGATGATTCCCCGACCCTTTACACATATTTTCTCATTACATATCCCGTTACGGTGTTCGCATTCATTACCAAGGGCCAACATCCATGTCTTCGCCCTCACCTGTGCAGGCCATGACAGAGTTCTGTCCCATTCTCGTTGTTCCCCAGTCTTGCTCCAGTTCTGGGTAAGCACCTCAGCTCCTACTCCCTTGGCTTTCTACCTCTCCTTAGGATTTCTCTTTGGGGTACATGGTCTTTGTTCCTCCCTGCTATTCCCACACCAAGTCCTCCAGTCCCCCTCTTGTTAGGATTTGTGTCCATGTTGTGCATGGGCTCATCACTCTGCTGAGAGACATGACAGGAGCATCATTATGCTGGGAGGAACCAGTGAGTGGTATCTGCACGTTGTTTGATTTACAGCCAACTGCAGAAGCGTTGGAAAACTGCAGTTGGACTCAACATGTTTCAGGTATCCCATGTGTATTCCCCATTTATTTTTCCTGTGTGTGTCCACTGTCTTCTCCCACAAGTTAACGTCTGAAATATTCTGTTTTTTATAGACAAAAATGATCTGATGTAATTGACTTACTCTGCTACATGAAAGGACATAAATATAAAAATGCTATTAAATACAAAAAGCGGCTTTGAGAGGCAGCTATGCGTTGCAGAAATACATAGAAGATAATGGATCGTGACCCCATTGTCACATTTAGTATTCTGAGAACAGAATGACCCATCCCAAAGCCTCTGCAAGCTATGTACAAGATAGGGGATAGCAGATGGGGACATGAAAAAAGAGTAAACTAGTCATCATGCAACTTATTTTTACATTACATTCAATGTATTTCATCCTTCTCCCATTTTTTCAAGATGCCACTGGTTTTGTACATGACTGAGTTGTCAATGTTTATTTAGGCAAAGCTACGAATTTTGACAGATGGGTAGGGGGCAGTCGGGGCTTCTGGTATCCAGGAAGGTGTAGGAGGTGGCTTTGTTTTTTGGCAGTTAGGACACCGAAACTCGTGGCATTTGGGAAGGAATTCTTCCAGATCCTGACTAAAGGTTTGTTCCTTCCGCGTGTGACAAGCACACATCTCAGCAACCTAGCATGATGTACAGGTAGCCTGACATATTTTTCCCTCAAATTTACTTTTTTTTTTTTTTCTTCCAAAACCCCATCTTTATTTCTTACCCAGGAAAATATCTGATGTGTCTCTACTTATGTACGTATATGCAAGTTTATTTTCCTTGCCAGCGTCACGGGCCCCGAACCGTTTCTTGTAGCGCCGTACAAAAATATTTTTGAGTACTTTTTGAGTACTAACGTGCAGTGACGCCCACGATGATTAAGAGCCGAGACTCGGGGGCTTAAAGCAGGGCGTTTTAAACACGTGCCTAGGACCTCGGCTGCTAAAGACGCCGTGCGCCCTGCACTCGGAGCAGTGCCCAGCAGCCCCGCTGGGCGCCCAGCACCCAGGCGCGCGTTCATCCCTTCGCACGCAGACGCCGCGGCTCCAGCAGCCGCCCCCCCCCCGCGTGACGGGCTCTCACCGCCCGCTCCGCAGCAGCGGCAGGCGGCCCGCGCAGCAGCCCCGCTCTCCTCCCGCGTCCCCTCCCTTGGGGCTCGGCTCCGCCCCCCGGCCCCCACCTGGGCCTGCCCCTCCGCGGCGCCACCTTAAGAGCGCGCGGAGCCCCCGCTGGCAGCGCCCGGCGGCCCCGCCCCGCCCCGTGCTGGGGCCCGCCCGGGAACGTGCGCTGCGGATGCGGCTCTGGGCCGGGCCCGGCCCGGCCCGGCCGCCTCAGGGGCTGAGGGGAGAGTCGGGGGCGCGCGGCGCGCGCCCCGCCCCGCCCCTCGCGCGCGCCCGCTGGCGCCTTCGTTCCTCAGCGCGCACCCATGGCGGGCGGGGCGAGGCCGGCCCGCAGCTCGGCCCTGATTGGCTCGCGCGCCCGCCCGGGAGCTGCTATTGGCCGGCTGGCGCCCGTCAGTCAAGTGACTCACAAAGGGCCGCGCGGACGCCTGCAAGAGAGGGGCGGGCGGCGGAGAGGTCACTTCCTGTCCGCGGACTGCGGCTTCCGGTCCAGTCCTCGGACTCGGGGCGGGTTCGGCCGGCCTGCGGGAGGAGGCGCGCGCATGCGCCGAAGGGTGGTTGCGCCTCCCCCCCTCCCCCCCCCTTTGCGCACGTCAGGGCGGGACGGTGGCCGGCCGGGGGGAGGGGGGGCGGAGCGCGAAGGCGCAGCCCTGTCAGCGCGGGGGGGGGGGAATGAAGCGCTCAGTCTCCACACAGGCTCTCGGCAGCGTGTGTTATGTGTTGTAATACACCCGCTAAAGGAGTAAATGCATCCCAGGAGAATTGGCAGTCCCACCTCTGACCGCCCACAAAAGCACAGTTTACACGCGAATTATCCTATCTCTGCCGTGGGTCTCCCCTTGCTTTCAAACAGGACCTATAACTGTATGAACCTGTCCCTGAAACTCTCAGGAGTCTGAGACAGGGATGCTGGCTGTGCTTTTAATATAGAAACTCCTTTTCAAAAGCAGGAAAATCCCAGCCTTGATTTCTCAGCGGCAGTTGGTTTATTCTTTTTCTCCAAGCCTGACTTTGCAGTCTCCATGCCATTGCATGTGGCTGCCATAGTCATTTTTTAGGCTACAGCTGCACTTCAGTGTGCTTTGAGGCAGGTAGTTCTGTGAGTCGCAGAACTAACAAAGGCTGGTTTCTTATTGTGGTCTCATAATTGGATTCTTTCATGTCTGATGAGGTACACTGAAGCTTTTCCCCTCATTGGTGCGTTTGTAATGTCTCTTTTCATTCTGGTTCTCCTATGCCTTTTAAATTTTCAGTTTGTACCATGACCTCTCCATCTGCAAGGACACAAGTAAAGTCATTCTGCTGTATTTGGTCTGTTATTTTCATGAACCCTGTAGAAGTTCTCTACTTTTTAGATCCCTGCAAGTAGCCTCTCATTCTTCCCGTAGCTTTATAGCAAAGGTTTAAACCTGGGTGACCAGCTTTTCCCTCAGTCCTTCAGACAGGTGTAGTGGCCGTAGGTAGGTACCAGAGCAGGTCTCATTCCCAAGGATCGTGAGCAGGAGGTTCCTGTCTGCCCGAGGTCAAATGCCCTATTTGAAAGAAAGACATGGCAGCTTATCTTAGGTAAATTTTCTTACTACCCACCTCTGTGTATTTGGAGGTGGTGACTTTTTTAAGGCTTGGTGTTGTTGAAACTCTTTTTATTTTAATGATTAAATACTCATAGAGACAAAAATAAGTGGATTTTAAACCCTGGACTTTAGGAGAGTCACTCAGTATATGGGAGATACCAGCTAGATTCTATTAGGTCCAAAGTGACAAGTACTTGATAAAAAATAATTAATTAATTGTTCAGAACATGGTATCTGATAGAAAGCAATGTGGGGAGAGGAGTTGGAATCCTGATCTCCCACCAGCTGGGGAGATTGTTTTAACTGGGACATGCTTTGTCTTCCACACCCCTTCCTATGTGTTCCCTGTGGTTTAGAAGTGCTGTGAATGAGCCTTCTGGTCAGATTGGCTGGGGAAAACCATGCTTAGGAATCTTGTTCTGGACCTTCAAACTCAAGCTGAAAAGCTTGGAGGGTGAAGTCAGATCTGACAGAGTCAGCATTACAACAAGTTAAGTGCTCCTTAAATGCAGACTCCTGTGCAACTTGGGTGCTCATAAGGCCAGAGAGCAGCTGACTGCTGGGGCTGGAGGAGCTTTCTCAGGAAGAGGGAAGTTGCAGGCACGTCAGTGAATGAACTGAATATATTCAACATTCATTTTCAATTCATACAGTTTTTCCTTCAGCGTGAAACATCCGACAAGATTTCCATGAGAAAATATTTCCATGATAATTGCACTTCACTGAATCACAAGGTTTACTAAGTGATACTACTTAGTTAAGACTTATGAAGTACTCACAAGTGAGACATTTCAGTAGTTAAGCAAACTGATAATGAATAGCAGATTCTTGGGTCCAAAAGCCTGCTGATCTATGGTTACAGATGTTATGTTACTATGGACTCAATGAATATATTGGAAAGTTACAAAGTGATTTTCCTCTGAAAAGCTGTACGTAAAAAGGTACCTTCTTACTCAGCAGTTAAGTCGCTTAGGTGTGTTCTGACTAATCTTCTGACTTGAGTGACTGAAATATCTTTTACTGTTTTTCTTGCTTGTTAGCCCTGCAGAATTAAAATAGCTCTGAGAGAGGAAGCTGGATACAGCTCCTGCCTGTATTGAATCAACAGAATTGTATTCTAAGTTTAAGTTAGTTAGAGTGAACAAACCAAAAGATCATTTAGTAGCTGTCCTTAAAGGAACCCCTGTTTTGTGTATGAAACTTTTGGTCTTCATATCAGGCAATGGTGCCAAGGAAGAAAAGCTGTGGTCTCACATCCCAGGACTGGCAGCTAGAAAAGCTCAGTCTGCCTGTAAATGTGGACAGAGGTTGTTGGGAAGCAGTGAATGTAGGACCACTTCAAGTCACTTTTCAAAGAGCCCCTACGTTTCACAAACACTGAAGCGCAGTGAGGCTGACTAACTGTCTACCACTTCAAAAGCAGATGGTGTGAAAATGCAGACAGGATACAAAGTTTGATCGCAATAGCTCACACTAATGAGCAGTTCGTGCTGTTGCATCCTTACTGAGAACCAGGCATCAGAGTTAATAGTAAAAGATTAAAATCCTTAGAAGTGCTGCACATACATATAATATCAGGCATAATAATAGTCTTGGATGACAAGCATCTCTGTGGATCAAAAGAAAAGTAGGATACCTGTGTGACTTAAGTTATAATTTCTGAGAAACCTGGAGTCACGCAAGAGAGTCTTCAAAATTTACAGTAGACAGAAGCTTGAATTTGCAGCATGTAATAATTAGGACGGAAGCTGGAATAGGGAGTTGAAGTGCAAACAATGAAATGAATGAAAAGTATAAATGAGAGTCTTTCAGTGTGTGAGAATCAGGAAGTCTGTGAAAGAATTAGAGGATGTATTGGATCAAGGGAGGTTAAAGAGAACAATTAAGAAAAACTTTGCTTTTTCATATCCAACTCCAATTCTGAGGATGTAGAAGACTTTTTATATTATTGTCTTGCAATGCTACACCATCCTGTTCATCTTGATAGTGAAAAGGGATTACTAACACAGGTCACTTTTTGGCCATTATTTGTTTCATATTTGAATTCATGGACTTGGCATAAATAAAAATAACATTTGGATGAAATTTGCTAATAACACAAGGGCAGAATGATCAGGGTTTTACAGAAGCATACTGAAAGACCTCTGAAATTTGGATGAAATGAGATCTCGCATAAGATTCAGGTATGTAAAATTTAGTGCCAAGAATTACCTTTGTTGTTGTTGTTGTCATTGTTGTTGTTGTTTTCCTGTGGGAACTCACCAATTGGAAATGGGACAGGAGGAGAAGGGGAACCTTTGAGCATTCATGGTCACATAAGATGAATTGCTAAAAGATAAATCAGAGAGTATCAACAGAATTTTCTATAAATTTTCTATAAGAAGAAAAGAAAAAGTAATATTGCACCACTACAGGTGAAATCTCATATTTAATATTGTGAATAATTCTGATTAGTCATTCTCAACAAAAATTCTTTCAAACAGAAGCAGGTGTAAGAATAGCTTCTAGTATTTTCTGGGGACTATGATCCTACCAGTAGAGCTTAAAAATCTTGCCTAGTAAAACAAAGCCTTGGAAATATTCTGATGACTGGCTAAAAACACACATGACAGTAATCAACATGTAGGAAAAAGAGCTTTCGAGGGGAAGGATAGTACTAATTTAAGAACAAATAGATATAGCATGGCCAAAGTTGAACTGTAGGAAGAAAAATCCAACATTGAGAAGGGACTTTCCAAAATGGCCTTCCTTAGATTGTGGGAGCGAAAATCCTAAAAAATTTTAAGCACACAGGGCAAGATGAGAACAAAAACTGTCCTATAGGCAGCAAGCAAGGGACAATTAAACAATTCATTTTCATCATGGTAAAAGGTTAAGAGCAAAATGTTTTAAGGATCCACCCTGTGTTCTTGTGCATTTATTAATCACGTGGAAGGAGAAGGGAAAAGTGAACAGTGAAGCAACAACCTCTGCAGAAGACAAAGTAATTCAGAACAGTGGTATGAGAGCGGATTCTGGAAGACTTGAGTCAGACCTAAACAAGGAAGATGACCAGACAGCACAATAGAAAATGAAATTCAGCGTCAACAGTGCAATGGCAAGGGGAACATTTAGAGTGATGTTACCCCTTCAAGGTTTTAAATTAGCTATATAATCATAGCCATGAGATTTCAGCACCGGTGTGGACAATCTTGTCTGAATGCTCTGTGTAGGATGCATGTCTGGCCTTAAATGTGAGGTTTTGGGAAATGGTGACATGAATGATGAAGGCATGTAAAAACTCTCTGAGAGAGGTTAGAAAAACTGAGGTTGCTGTTTTGTAAAGGAGAGAGATAAAAGTGTCCAGACAATTTATAAAGTAATTACTAGAGCGGGAAAAGTAAACTTGAGAACTTCTGTTCTTCCTGTATCACAATATGAGAACAAAGTGACCATTCAATGAAACTGAGGAGTGAAAATGGGGTAATGTTTTTCTACGTCATGAAATTGCACTGATGAATTCATTGCTGAAGGAAGTGGTTGAGCCAAGCAGTTTCCAGAAAGAACTGAACATGTAGCTCTCATGAGTATCTTGAGGAAATGAAAATACATTTAGGAAAGGGGTATTTGATACAGTTCTGTCCACATGAGCTGTTGAGAGGTTGTGACGGGGAACATCCTGGCTGAGGATGCTGAGCTATCTGGTACGTGACTGATGCCCAGGAGAGACTGTAGTGAATGATGTCCCAAAGGTGTGTGAGTCACACTGAAACACGACTGAATTTAAAGTGAAGACACAGTGGTTGAGAAAGGGGCTGACTAATGTTTCATTTCATGGACTGGCACCTGCTGTCCTACTCTTCCACTCAGCCCAAGGTGGTATAGTGGAAACAGGAAATGAAAATAACCATTTAACTTGAACTCAATTCAGTTTATTCTCTGAACTATTAATTTTCTTATCAGTCCACACTTGAGAGCACAACATATTCCTTCAAGTGGGGTTACCATTTGTCAGACATTGTCCTAATCGCAGTTTTTTGTTTTTTTTTTTTGTTCTGTTTTGTTTCGACAAGGGTGCTATTTATGTTGTGCAATTGGCAGTTTACAGAAATAGTCAGCATAAGATGCCCGTGTGTCTGAGGCCAGCAACTGGGATAACTGGGTAATTGTGTTCTTTCTTATACATAATCAGAAGACTTTTTTCTCAAACATTTGAGGAGAAACAGGATGAATAATTTTTTTTAAAAAAAGGATATTTACTAATGACTGTAGAAGGATTTCAAAGGATTTTCGAATAGCTGATATCCAGAAGATACTTCTCTCTTCTTAAGGAGTCCATGTCCATGTCACTCCATGTCCATGTCTCTCCATATCCGTGTACTATGTGGTAATGCACTCCACGGCAATGCACTTGACCTATTAAACAATGTTGCCAGTAACCTGGATCCTGAAAACTATGAAGAAGCTCTGATTTTCTAAAAGCAATGCAGCCAAAAAGAAAAAAAAGAAAGAAAGAAAAAAAAGTGAATAAACTTGGTTAAGTCATCATAATGCACTGCAATCAAGCATTACATGTAGAGACTTGGTAGTGAAAGAAGAATTTGGACCAAAACTACATTAGTCCCTTGCCCCATTTGATTTTGGTACCGTGCATAGATGCTGCAGTAATTGGAAGGTATGAAAAGTGAACAAAGTGTTTATGAATTGGCTCAGTTCCCACTCAGAGAGACAGGCTGTGTCTGTGGTAGTAAATTAAACATGACTCTTCTCTGGTTCCGAGGCCAACAGTATGGCCAGAAGTGGCCATAATGTTAAACTCTTACCCTCCATGACAGTCTGGCTGCGTGCAGGTTTCGCTCTGGGAATAGTCCTTGCCATGTGCTGACTCCTAAACTGTGAACAGAACTGTTTGGAAGATTGCTTGTTGGTTGCCAATAAATTAATTAATTAATTAAATTAAATAAATCAAATTTCACTGCTGGGGAACACTCCCAGTCACTTGGAGTGAATGAATATCCACCCCAGCCGTACAAAATCATCAGTACTCTTGCAAAAATCATTTGTCTATGAAGTTTCTAGGGACTCCTCTGTCTTTCAAAACCATGTGACCCATTGCTGTCACCCTGTGGTGGGATGAGGTTGCTTTGTTCCGGAGCAAAGCAGTAGGTCGGTAGGTCAGTTAGGTTTCTCTTGGGCTGCCTAGGTTTGTGATGTCTGTGGAATCGGGGGTTTAACTCAGGATGGCTAACAACTCCTTCGAGCTGAGTGCCTCTCTCTGATCTTTGGTCAATTGTGAATGCACTGGGCTGAATGTGAAGCTGAAAGATGTAGCATTAGAGAGCTGGATGAGAAAATCACTGCTAGTTATGAGTCCCTCAAACTCTCAGCCTTCTGTCTTCCCAGGGGAGGCCAGTACTGATGTAGAGAATAAAAAATAAATTACCTACAGTGAAGGATGTTTTCAACCGCACCAGGACTTCTCTAACTGATCCCTGCTGGAGATGGGAATGTTGCACTGCAGGGCTCCTTCCAGGGGCCACACTGAGGGTCACGGTATGGCCAAAGATCCCCATACAGTCCCACTGCTGTTGCTTTATTGCTGTGAGTGCAGCTGCTGCTGACTGAACTCCCCTGGGGTCTACATAAACTGTGAGATGGGGCTAGTGATCACTGCACTTCTGTGGTCAATTTCACATGGGGAAGAAACCTGTGCACCAGCAGCCACAGGGAGTTGGAGAGTGGCTTGCTGCTCCTCAGATTTCATGGGCTGGGTCACTGGGAGTGACTAAATGTCATGAGTCACCCCTGCCTTTGGGAACACTGGAATGGGAAATTCATCAGGTACTCTGTGCCTGAGTGGTCAATCAGTTTGTTAGAGTTCGGGCAAGACGGTCACAAGGCTGGGTGTTCACACAGTCAGAAGTGGCTGAGCTGGCGCAAGGAACAGGCAGAAGCGAGGCTGGCGTGGAAGGGAGGCACGAAGGCAGGGCTTGAGCAAGAATTATAGCTGGGAGCAAGCACTGAAGGAGAACTACTGTCAAATGCCATCAGGATGCCCTTCCTCTGAATTGTCTGCACAGTTTTGGGATCTGGTCCCATCCTTAAATGGGAGGGGAATTATTCTATACCAAAACATAAGGAGATGAGAAGAGGGTGATTTTTTTTTTTTTTGCTATCTCTTTTGTTCTACAATTTAAGCCAGGCTCAACCAGAATGCACAACAGTACCCATGAGAGGAGCACATGTGAGCAAACCATCTGATGTGAGATTCCTGCATTCTGTGAGACATTTGCCACTAAGCCAGAGGTGGAGCCCTGAACTAGACAAATAGTCTGAAGATGGCTGCTGGTTTTTAAGTTCCTTGGTAAGCAGGGGCACAGTCTTATAAATCCTGTCGATTTCTGCAACAGGCAGATGGGGTTAGTAATTTTACATTCATTAACTGACCCACAGTGGATGACTCATTCAGCAGCTCACAGGGATGAAGTGAATCTTTCTAATTTAGGGCCAGCTAAACCACAAGCTTCAGAAGTTAGGAGGGACTCTTGACTGCAGCACGTGGAGTAGTCAAGAAAATTGCTAGTGTTGAATTGAGAACTATGGAGAAGACTTGCAATGGCAGGTATAACTAGAAATGTAATAACATTAGACTAAATAATAAAGAAATAATCCAACAACACTAGCATACTCCCCTCTAACATGAAAAATTTGTGATGTGGCAAGAGTAAGGGCCTGTGAGATAAACAGAGGCGAATAAGCACCTCTCAAAGAATGGCAGGGGTGGGGAGGGGGTGGATCTTGGTATTTATTTATTTATTTATTTCCAAGTGCTCGTCAGGTATCCACCAGATGGCAACAGAAATCCATTTTTTACACGCCAGGATTGTGCAGGGAGACTCGCTGAATTCCAGCTGCTTTCCCGTCTGGAAGATTTACAGGGCTGCAAAGCCTGCACTGCTACCAAAAAGAGACAGAGGCAGAGAGAGAAAGGAAAAAGCCTACACGAAAAGCCAACGTGATTTTGTCGTCTCTAGGCATGCCTATGCTGGCTTTTCACTGAGTCGGCTTGGGTAGTTGAGGGCGGTGAAGAAGTGGTGTCTGGCAAGCTGAATCTTCCTGGGAAGCTGCGGTGGGTTGGTGCAGCCTGTTGTGCAGCCGGCGTGGTGCTGCCCTTGCTCGTGACTGAGCGTAGTGTGCACACGCCAGCCCATGCTGCAACCAACCGCCTCCGCTGGCTGTGCAGATGTATTCTCGGTGACCCAGAAACAAAAATAGCTACGGGTGGATTCAGGACAGGCACTGAGGTGGATGGTCAGGCTCCGGGAGAGCCCCTGGGCAGTGCTGTAGCTGGGAGCGATGCAGGCTGGCTGGGGGGCGTTTGCAGAGCTGCTCGGGAGCCCAGTGCCGCGGGTTTTATCCTCTCGGCAAAACTCATTTTCTCCGGCAGCCTCCGTCATATCTTGACCTCAGATGGCTTGAGCACTGCTGCCATGGGAACTGCTTGCTCTTCGTGCCGTACCGTTTGCTTACTGTCTGTGGCAAGCGATGAGCTGCCAGTCAAACACTGCGGTAAATCACCCACGTCTTCTGCAGCCTCTGCTGCTCAGCAGCAGGTGGTCCTGGCATGTCCCTGCTCCCCCTATTTTGCAACAGGTCCTTCCGAGCAGAAGTGCTGCCAGGTTTTAGCCCTGTCCCCAAGCAGAAAAGCATTGTTTAGCGGCCCGAGGAGGGCGGCCCGCGGGTCCCCAGGGGCAAGAGGCGCATCACAATCCCCTGCCTCACGATCCGCCCCGTTGGGAGGCAGAGGGCTGCGGGCAGCTGGATGACCTCTGGGAACTGAAGCCTTAAAAAATGGCCCTCTCTTGCCCGGGACTGGCCGAGGTGAGTTTGCAGAAGCGAGAGGGGAGGGAGGGCATCTCTGCCCGGCGGTCCTGCAGGCGTGCAGGGAGAGGGAGGGGAGAAGGAGCGAGGCAGAGGCAGGGGGAGCGAAGAGGGAGGGCACAGAGGGGGCGGAGCGGGGAGCAGACCCCCCCAGGGCTGCAGGGGGAGCCCCCGGATCAAGAAGAGGGAGCGCAGAGCCGCCGTGGGGATATCCGCCGCCGGTGGGGAGCGGGGTCGTGGTGAAACGCCTGCCGAGATTAAAGCAGGCCTGAAAACCCGTCTAGAGCACGTCGCTAAAAGCAGGGCAAAGGAAGTGCTCAGTTTAAAAAAAAAAAAAAAATCTAGAGATCGGAACCTAAGGAAAAATGGGACTTGGCTGTGAGCCCACCATCCTACAAGCACGGGAAGGAAATCCAGAAACTCCCTCCAATGCACATGCAGCAGACACATGACGCACGCTGTAGATCCCCTGGGGAAAAAAAAAATATAAATAAAATAAAATAAAAGGAAAACGGGCTCTGCTGTAGCCAAATAACAGTGCCTTCTGTATTGCACTGTCAACAGAGAAGCTGTAGCAAATTTTACAGAGCCATACAATTCTCAGGAGTAGGCCAAGAAGTTCTTCATGTGTGTTAAACCAAGATCATGCATCAGTATTTTTTAAGCACAAAAGGATGCAGCAAAACTTGTTTTTTATGTTATTTAACATGCTATGAACGCATGCCTCCACGTTGTTTTGTAAATGATGTAGCCTTTCAGGGCTTCTGCTCATCATTTCGTCGTAGCTTCCGCCCCCTTTTAACAGCAGTGAGGAAAGAAAACCCAGACCACTGGAGGAAGCTGTTAAGTGCCATAAGGAGACGAGAATGCTGTGGGATATTAATATGCATTTAAAGGCATAAAAGAGCTACGAATTTAGTAGATTTGGTGTGTTGATACCACGTATAACTAGTAACACAAACCAAACGTCTAGAACTTAGCTATGAATTCTGCCAGTAGTTCAGCCATTCTCAGCCTTAAATGAGAACTCTGTGGCTCAGCTAAGAGCGACATTTTTGGGGGCCCCCAGGGACCCGCAGTCCCGCACCCTGCCGCAGCACCCTGCCACTCCCTGCCGGTTCCCCCTGGGCAGTGGCCAGCAGAGGGGAGTGTTGGAGTGGTTGGTGCCCCTCGTGCAATCCAGTTTTTGCTGCCACCTGCCCTCTCCTAGATACCAAAGGCAGTACTGGAAGGTGAGATCAGGCCTCTTTTGTTGTTCTTGATGTTAGCTGTTACTCAGCCCTACCTGCAACCTTTTGCTTTTATGCTTTAACTCCATCTTATTTTCTAGTCATAGAATCACAGAATGGTCTGGGTTGGAAGGGACCCTAAAGACCATCCAGTTCCAACCACCCTGCCATGGGCAGGGACACCTCCCACCAGACCAGATTGCTCAAATCCCCATCCAACCTGGCCTTGAACACTTCCAAGGATGTGCATCCACAGCTTCTCTGGGCAACCTGTTCATCTTGGCTGTCCTCTGGGCTCGTTCTAATACGTTTGTGTCCTTCTTACACTGGGGGCCCCAGAGCTGAAAGTCTCTTTTGTTCCCTTTCTGCCTCCCTTTATTGTTAGCAAAATTCCTCCCAGATCCTGACCTCACCTAATCCATATCTAAGGCGCAAAACAAGTCCTTTGTTTCTCTTTCTTTCTCTCTTTCTCTCTCTTGTCTTCGAGGAAGGAGTGATAAACTCCCAATGAGAAACAAGCAAATATTAACATGAACGCGTAACAAGAGGAAGGAACAAAACGAGAAAGGCCATGTGATTTTTTCTGAGAATGGCTAAAAAATATGTTGTGGGTAGCACAGTCTGAAGGGGGAAAACAAAGAGTTATGTGCTGTTTGGGATGATGGAGAAATTGTACAAAAGAGCCTCTTTGGGGAAGACAAGAAGGAAAAAGAGATGGGTTCCAAATGACAAAGACCAGAACAAAACTGAGGAGAGACCCTTGGAAACAATGAGTCAGAAACTGATAGAAACTGAGAGAGCTGCAAAGCAACTTAACTTTCTTGCCTAGATTAGGAATTAAAGTGTACCTTTTAGATTCTAACGGTCCACTTAACATTTCTTAAAACCAGTCTGCTGTGTCCGCATTAGACTGGTAAAAATCAGAATCATAGAATGGCTTCTGTTGGAAGGGACCTTAAAGATCACCCAGTTCCAACCCCCCTGCCCTGGGCAGGGACACCTCCCACCAGACCAGGTTGCCCAAAGCCCCATCCAGCCTGGCCTTGAAGCCTGCCAGGGATGGGGCATCCACAGCTTCTCTGGGCAAAAAAACTTAGTTGGGTTATCCTGGGTGGCTAACATCACACCTTAACCTCAGTCTAGATTAAGCCAGGAGGGAGATGTTGAAAAAAAGGAGGCCGAAGAGGAGAAAGATGATGGAGAAAAGATGATGCAGAAGGAAATGGCTGCATACACAAGGGAGACATACAATGCACGAGGGAATGAATGCAGGAGCTGTGTGATGCTGTGCACAGACCACACTGCAGATGCTTAAAGATGAGAGGGGACCTGTTACAGGAAAGTGAGCACAGGGAAGGTGCCTGGGCATGAGGGGAGAAGGGGAGGCTGGTGGATCCAATTGCACATTTCCATGATGTTACTTGTCTTGGAGCTTTGGCTGGAGAGATGCTAATGTAGAGGAGGACAGAAGAAGGGCCAGGAATATCAGTTGCTGTGCAGGTGGGAAACAGAGGATAATGGGATCACAGAAATAGAAAGCCTGAAATCCATTTCCAGGTCTGGCATGACTGATCGTTGTCATTTGGCAAGGGCATTAAATAATTCTGACCTTTGTAAACTCTTGGGAATATTAGTTGCTGCTTTTGTGGTAATTTCTCTGTGCAGTCCTTAATGTGACGTTCTGAGTACAATACTTAACAATGACAAATCAAGGCTTTGTCTAGAGAGATATTAATATGCCCAAGAAGGTTCCCTTGTTCTCAGGCCTTGCTGACAACAATTGCTTGTGTTGTTGTTGAATCTAGACATACTTATTTATGAGGGGAAGTAAACTGGTGTTCATCTCAGTGAGATAATTACTCTTCTCTGTGGCTGCCCTACATCCATTTTTCATAGAAAATAAAAATGACCTTAATCAGTTATAAGTACCCTGCCTCCCAAAGCCGTTTTAGCCTGGAAATCATGCATGGAACTTTGAAACACCATGCACACATCAGAAACAGATCTTATAACTATCAAAATGCCCATTCATTGTGAAGCAGGATGTTAGTTTTTTATAACAAATCTATGACAAGATGACTCAAGGGAAAAACCGCAAGGGAAATTTGTTTGCATCTCTCAAATGCTGCCTATTTCTGAACTACACTCTAGTAAAAGGAATTTAAAAGCCTAAAACGATACAATGCCCAACAGAAGAATCGCAAATATTGTCTGTGCTTATTTGGCTCGTGACTGGGTTGAAGGAAACATTGTTAGGAGAACTCAGTATGTTTTAACAACATCACTCTTTAGCTGAAAGAAAGAAAACTGTCAGCCTTTTGCAAAATTCACGAGCCAGAGTTAACTCTGACATGGTCACAATTTTTGCATACCTAGAAGCGCAGTTCTCGTCCCCAGTGGAGTAAGTGAGGACATCTGATTAATTCAGCTGTGAGTGGAAGACAGCTGGCAAGCTTTAAAAGGGAGGAAGCAGGCTGTGGTGCTCCTAGGTCTTCCTAGAAACACGTGAGCTGGTGAGGGGTTTCACAGTGCCCTGTGGCAAGTCAAGAGGCATCAGGGAATGCAGCCTGCTCTGCAACATGCTCAGCTAACGTGGTGACCCAGCTGTAGCTCTTCCTTTTGACATGCTGCCTTCCACCTTCCTGAATTACTCAGTGAAGGCAGGCGAAATGGGTAGGCTAGTTGGGTGCTTGAGGTTCAGCCAGGTCAGCTGAGGCTGGAAGACGAGGAGGAAACCAATACCAGCTTCTGTAGCAGGACCGCTGCCCTTGGGAAGGTACTTTGAAGGTGAAAGGGGGACTGCATGTCCTGGGAGTTGGAAAAGCAGCTGAAGAGAATGTTAGAGCACGTGTGGGGAGCACAAAGGTTTCAAATGATAGCAGAGCTCCTCCAGGGTATATACCTGGGTATATAACAGAGAAGAGTGCTGCAGACAGAGGGGACCCCAAGGGAAGGGGTTTTGTAAGGTGGGAATGCCAGAGGTGGTATCTGGAGAGAGGAGGCTCTGGCTTGTCTGCGTTGGATTGCCATGGTTAGTCCTCATTCAGTTTTTCAGGTTGTAATAACCTCTGTTCACATGATTTGTGCAACAGAGGGAATAGATGACATATATTCACCTGCTCCCTTTGAAAGGGAGTTAAGTTTACAGTTAATTGTATTGACATTTAAATTGCTGTCTGTCCGTCTGAATTTCACACTGGTGAAGGAGAACATACTCCCAGTGGTGAGTCATAAAGTGGGGCAGCTCTGGTGGAGCTCCAAAAGCTGCAGGCAAGGTGGGGACAGAAGCAACGCAGAGTGAGGGGAACACAGTACTCGGATGCTATTGATTGCTGTCAGATGTTGCATCATCTTTACAGCTGGGGAGGAGCCAGTGTGGAGTCATGGCAACTGTAAGAGCCTTCCCTGTAGATAAAATCCACATTTACTCCATATGTTTTCCTCCCACTGTTAGGGGATGGACAGGTTCGATTTACACACCTGCTGCCGCACAATCAGTCTGGTCAGGAAGCCGGAGACAGCTGTTCTCCACAGAGCATGCTGAACTCATATAGACCTGCTTCAGCATTAAGAGTTTACTCCAGACCCAGTAATTATGCCATGAGGGAGTCAAAATTAGAGACAGAAAAAGGTGTTCTGTGTTTGAGCATGTCATGTCCCTTCTCTTTTACTTGGGTCTAGGCAGATCTTTTACTACACTACAAACCATCAAGGTTTGATTTAGCCTGTGGGAGAACAGGCCATAGGGCTGCAAAAGTAGGTTGCATTTTTGACATATATTCTTCAGTGATGCTTGGTTCCTCTCTTTGACAGGCTGTCAACTTCCAGCTGCAATTTAGGGACAATGTCACAGTCCTAAACAGTACTTATTCCTCTCAGTAAAAAGTAGGAATATGCTTGTGCTCACATAGGCAGTGACAACGGCATTTTGATGTTGTGCTGCAATATCTCAAGGGCTGTACCCCAACTTTTTTTGGTGCATAATGCCAAACAGCAAGTATCTTTGACTTTCATCCTGGTTTAGGAAGAGTGTTGCCCTTTTTGAGTGTCCTACTAGAACCAGTCACCTAGGCAGAAAAATGTGGAGTGCAACTCTAAAGGTGATTTTCTTGTTTCTGGTCTGGGCTAGATGGCAGAATCTGACATCTGTCCTACTGATAGCATCAGCTGTGGACATTCCCAGCCGGCAAGCGAAGGTTTATGATCCATAACTATACTTCCTCACTTCCCCATAGATTATTCTTTGGTGCCAGAGGCTTCGAGTAAGTAAAGGAGCATGGAATCTAGGGTAAAGATGAACTGCATTAAAAATACAGCATATGTAGCAGCCCTGTTTTCTAGACATAACAGTCATCTGTGTCATGGTGTCTGCTCCTAGTCCAGGGGGAGATCACGGACTGCCTAGCTGGTACAGCACCAGTCTGGGTCTCAGCGTGTTGGGGTTTTGTTTACAACATCATCACAGATTTTCTCTTGGGCTAAACCATGTAATCACTCCATGCCTGGTTCCCGTATCAGCAAAACAGTGTTAACATGAATTCTTTTTCCTTATCTCTGTTGGTCTTGAGATAGATCTTCAAGACATGGCTAACTCTTACTGTTTATATACAGTCCTTCCTACAGGGTCATTGTGATTTGAGCTGGACCCTTTAGGAGCACTAATTATTCCTATTATAATCCATGCCTAGCTGGCTGCAGGCTCTGAAAGCCGTGTCAGCAGTAGTTTTTGTTTTTTTTTTAATTTATTATTATTTTTCTATTTAATTTTTATTTTTAGTTTCTGAAATATTCTGAGCTCTATGGGGTAAACTCTGGAACAAACAGGGGAGTGGCTGCCATGGGGAAGTAATTCTAGATCTTGCCCTGAGCCTTGCACAAAATGGGGATCTGGGGGAGGCCTGGGTCTGCTGTATGGACCCAGCAATAGTGGTGACGCATGTATTTTACTACTACATTTCACCCCACAGTTTAAGGTGTTCCCAGAAATCTTGCATTAACACTTGATTAGGGATCAGTTGCATATAAATCGGTCATTTATGGAGTTCTGAGCTTCACTGCACTTTTAGGTCAGTTCAGGATTTAGGGTCTCATGTGACTAGCACATTGTCCTCTCTGTCTCTGATCCAGTGATTCTTCTGAAAGGCTGAAGAATGTGTTATCTGATAAGTATTTAAACCTGGTAAAGGTGATTTGCCTCAGGGTCCCAAATTCCCAGGGAAACCTGAACTCTTGGCATAGGTTAGGCTGAATGGCTGTGGTGCCCAGCTCCTTTATGGCACAAAGAGCTGCAGAGAGAGCCTGTACCTAACACTAGGTATAATTCAGGAGCTATTTTTTGACCAAGAGAAACTTTGAAGACCTCCAAGCTAGTGAGTAACTGAAGTAATGATTTAACAGCTTAAAAGAAAACTCTTCTGTGGATACTGAAGGAGTCCTGCACCGTGTTCTGCTCCCCCCCCCCCCCCCCACTCATTGCGGCACTAATTACTTCACTTAGTACAAAAACACTGCAAGAACATCCTTCCCTTATGCTGTCCTGCAACTTTTACCCAATTGCTTTCTGCAAGTCAGAAGAATATAGCTGCAGTAAGGAGAAATGTTTCTATATCAGATGTATTTGTTTCTCTTTCTTCTTTTCTTCGTTTTTTATTATTCTTGTCTTTTGCAAATACATTTCTCACATAGTTATTCCTTTCATGTATAGTCTTAACCTGCATTTTGTTTTTCTGTTGCTCTTTTTTTCCTGTCCTTCCCTCATTTTCTGTAAGACAGGTATTTTTTTCTCCTTATTTTTTGCTTGAGATCTTCTTCATCCTTCTTTCAATTTCTCTGTCTCAGTCATTGTCTGTGATACCAAAAGAAGACCTAGAAAGACAGATGAGTATTGAAGTTGGGGAAAAGGAGTGATGCAGTGGCTGTAGTGCCAGAACACTGGATGGAGTTAAAAAAATAGGCCTCGATGGCTGTGCACTGGCATCACCTGTTCACGCTCCTTCCTCCCTTGAGAGGGAAGTTCCCAGGCCCACATCAGTGTGGCAGTTCACCCACCCTTTGTTCAGCTACTTGTTCTACTACAACAAGTAGTGCAGTGCTCATTACTAAGACAGATTTCAATACAGGAACTTATGAATCTGAAGGGTGAGAGTCGGCACTTAGGCAACTACACCTAAAAAACTTGTTCCTGAAAAAAAACACACTCAGTGAATGTTGTATACTAGAGGCAAATTTCTGTCATTGCTTCCTTTTTTTTTTTTTTTTTTCTGAAAATACTGTTTGCATGCCTGCTAGATCAGACACCACATGAAATGCAACGTGTTATCTTAGAGAGTTTCCTTATGAAGGCCTTCTCACCACTGGAAGCAACTGGACTGGTGGAAGCCCTAATAAGTTAATGATTACAAATTCTGGGTTGGGCAGAGGGACACATCCCCATGCAAAGAAGAGTTAAAGATGCATTGGCCCACAAATTAGGCAGAGCTACATTACATGCATTAGGCAGCATGATCCCTACCTTACCTGGCAGAGTTACAGAGAGCAGGTAGGTGGTCTTGGCTTCTATTACAGAGCTTCTTTGCTCTGTTTTTGGCCATGCGCATGGTTAAACTTATTATGGTAGGCAGAGAAGATGTATATTTTAAGGACTACTATAGGGAGTTATGAGACCTAAAAAAAAGCATTCATAGCATCACAGTGAGTGGGTTTGTTCTTCGTCAGCAACTTTTGGATCCATGAAGACCATGAAGAGGAAGGTAGAAAAAAGGTTATTTAATGGAGAAGCTGAGTATGGGTCTCATGTTCTGGGGTATTGCACTAATCATAGAGTTACCCAGTCAATGGGGAGAAAGAACAGATTCTTTAGCAGCTGATTTTCTGTTGTTGGGTTTGTATTTTTTTGTTTTTCCCCTTTGTTTTTAAAGGAGAAGGATGAGTGTGGCTTCAGAAAGGCACAGGTTACAGGTCCCCTCTGGAGGGAGACAGCTCCCAACAATGCTGAGTAAAGCAACATAGCCTGGAGAGTGCTGGGCTTTACCGGTTTCCTCTAGGCTAATTTGCATTACAGTTCCCCTGACTGTTGGCTTTTGGGGTCCATAGTAGCAAAAAAACAGTAATCTCTCCTTCTGGTCTCTTGGTTTCCATCTGAAGGGCTGAGAAAGAGTTTACGCTGAAGTGCTCAGCCTTGTGGCGTCTTAGTTTGGGATCTACTCTTAGTTTGCCTTTGCCTCAGTTCTGCATCTGGAAAAGGATCTTTCCTCTTTTCAGTGGGGTGCTGTGAAGAATCAAGGCTGTGAGGAGTCTAGGTCCTACAGAGCTACAGAAGTGGGATGTCTGCATACATGCCTCGTGGATGGAGTGTGTGAAATTAGTGGCACATTTTGGAACACTTCACATATTGTTCTGTGATCCCTTAAAGCTTGAGGATCTGGCAAGATACCACACTATTCTGTGCCTGGTTCCGGCTGGATGTACCAGAAGCAGGAATAACCCAGCAATCCTTCAGCTGGGGACATTTGGCTCAGAGGCACAGCTCCTGACATCACACCCAAATTCCCATGCTTAGTCTCACTTGGCCAGGTACTCCTTGATTTTGGTACTTCTTTGTTTTCCACCCTCTGAATTATACTACTGTATTTCTGAGCAGAGGGTGGCAGGGATGCCTCCACAAGAGATGTCTGCTCTTGTTCTTACCTCTGAGAAATCTCAGTCTGTGTGTTTTTCTTTTTGCTCTCTGTGTTGCCAAAGAGATGCAGTTGCCCAGGGAGGAAGGAAGCCCATCAGGCTGACTGCTTGCGCAGTGCTTGGTTCTTTAGAAATTTCACTGCTTGGGGCTTGCAGGGCTGAGATGTGCGTGTTGGGGGGGGGGGGGGGGGGGTCAGGAGGAAGGAGTACTGGGCGGGACTCAGCGATGTGCTGTGGGATGAAGGCAAGAAAAGGCACCCACGCAGCGCGCAGGACCTGCGCAGAGTGGCTGAGCCCGGCGGCGATGATGCTGCATGTGCTTCGGCTTTTTAAAACATCCTCTCACCGCACCCGCCCCCTGCGATCCTCACGTTTGTGAGGCCCCCACGCGTGCCACCAGCTCCGTCTGCCCAAAAGCCAGCTTCACCTGCCCCCCCCCCCCCCACACCCCCCTGCGCCCGGCCGCGGGGCCCAGCTGCGCGCAGGCTGCCGAGGACGTGCGAGCCTGCACGGGGTGCGCCCGGCTCCTGCCTCCCGAGGGCTCCCGAAGGCTGATGGCAGCGATCAAGGACGGAGGAGGGCCGCTGCCCGCCCCCGCCGCGCTTTAACCCTCCGCTGACCGCGGCTTTCCCTCCCGAGGGGCCTCGGGGCAGAAGTTGGGGAGCGCAGCTGCAGAGGCCGGGGGATGAGCAGGGAGGAGGGGAGAGAAAAGCACGGAGAGAAAGCACAGCCGGGGGAAGGAGGAGCCGCTGGTGAGCAGCAGAGGAGACAGGGGGAGTGTGCGGAAAGATGCAGGCTGTATGGGAAAAAACACAGCATCGGGGAAAAGGGCGTGCACAGAAACCACAGATGGATAGGATAGAAGGAGACTTGGAGAAAGAAGTGAAAAACGTGAAAGTCGACCAGCAGGGGGAAGGCAAAAAGCAGGAGAAGCCTGGTTAGAGGAGGGTGACATGACATGGTAAAACGAAGCCACATAGCCAGTGGGTGTACACATGGCATCTGGCCCTCCCACGGCAGGGTTTTACAGGACAGGGAGTGACTGATGCTTAAAAATGTTACTCTGTGGGGAGAAAACCCTTGGCTGCAGAGAACAGGTTTAAAGACTGGATGGATGCCTGTCTTTCCCTGTGGCTGGTTTCCCTCTCAGTCAGCACACGGTCCCTCCACTATGTCTCCTTGCTATCCTAGGCCTGCCATCTCATTTCTTTAGTTTAATTTCTGAGCTGGGAAATGGCCAGTTCTACTTATCTGTGTCATCAACAGAGGAACCTACGCTCTTCCTTATGCATCCAGCCTCTGTTTTCCCAGGTCCGTTTCCCCATACTCCCATTGTTTGCAGAACGATAAGAGACTTGGCAGGAGAGCTAATTCAGGAGCATAATCTCTTTCAAACAAAGTGCACCCTGTTCCCACCTGGTCAATTAAACCGGAACAAATCCATGCAGAACCAGTGACCTGAGGCCAAGCACTTTCCCTCCTGAAAACATGTGTGGTGGCTTTCCCTGTGAACCACCTCAGCCCTACCTGGAGCTGTGGGATGGGCAGCTAGTCCCCAGTGCTCACTGGCTGTCTGCTCAGGCACAGGAGGGTTGGAGCCAATTGTGATGGTGTTTTTATCTGTGTGACATGCACCTGTATGATCCTCCTTGAAGGAATGTCTCCAAGAGTGAAGCCCCTGTTGGAAAAAGTGGCGTAGATGCTTTATGAAACTCTTGCTATCACAGAGGAAAAGACAGAGCAGGGCTGAGCCTGTTTCCTCCCTGTTGTCCCATAATATGTGATCTCTAGGGAACTCAGATCTGAAGCTTCTCAATACTGAAGATATTTAAACCATCTCTACCTATAAGCCATATACTGAAAGAGTCCCTGACCTCACAGCAGCTGACCTTTTCCTTACTAAGAAAGAGGTGAGAGCAGTTTTGGAGCAAACAAAATATTCTAGGGAAGGACTAGATGGAGCAATGTGGATTGGAAGAAAGGAGCTGTGCAGCCAAGACTGTGACATTTCCACTTTACAAAGCTTTCTCTGGGAGAGGCCTGGGCCAGAACAGCCACGACTCCTGTGCAGTTCCCACAGTAGCTTCTGCTGGAAGATGCTCCCGTGGAACACCAAGGACATCTCCTTACACTTAGTGTACCTGTACTAATCTCAATTATTTCTTTTGGAGAGATACCAGGACTGAAGAGCAAGTAAACCAGCTGTTAGCTCGCTCTGCTTCCTGAATTTCTGCTGTCTATGGGAAAAATAGGGACAGTAGAAGAAAGGAGGTGAAAACCTCCTGTCATACAGTGAAAACCTGTACACCATCTCCTGCGGCTCATGGTTTTGGAAGGAGATGTATCAGGAAAGAGATGGGAACACACACTAGGTCAGCATTCCCGTTGCACCCTTTGTGGCAACCTCTCTTCAGAGATAAGAGGGATGACCACATACCCAGTCATTCCAAGCACCCTGTTTCTCAGGCAGGCATGCAGAATTTTGCAGGGACAAATCATATCCTGCTCCGGGCTAAGCTTAAAAAAGATACTAGTGTACAGGGCACAGTCTTTCAAGGGCAGAGGCTAAAGCAAAGGATAGCGGTGCGGAACAACAGCTGCCGCCTACCCTATTGCAAATGTTGTTGTACAAAATTGGAAGTGTTGCACTTCACATTGATCGGGAGAGTACAGATTTGATTTGATTTGATTCTGTTTTTTGAGGATTGGGTGAAAAGTGTTGAGTTTCTCAGTGCTTTCAACAAAACTCATGTTCCTGCTGTTCAAGCTTTCTCCTTTTCTGCATTTTGTGATCTTATCACTGCAAAGAGAGAAGCATGACAAAATGCTATGAAAAAAAAAAAAACTTTCATTACCTACAGAAGTTTCTATGTAGGATTTTGTTGTGCTGTAATTTTTGTCAATGTGAATATGGATGTTAATGTTTAGTTTTGGACAAACTGCATCTGAAAGTAAATGCCCCAAGTCTGAAAACTGCATGTATATAGCCACAGGAGTATAAATATTGGCAGGTGCCACGTAAGAATAAACAACAGAAATGTAAGATTTCACATAGGGAAAAAGGTGAATGTAGGCACACGGGTGTGGGTGTACATAGACATGAACAAAGAGTGTATACACACAAATGCAAACAAGCACAGATATAAAAAAAAATACAGCTATGTATGCATATGTACATACCTTTCTATGTATGAAGTAGGTATAGGAGCATGTATATAAATATGTTTACGCGTTTTAATGTATGCCCAGATATAAACTTGTGTGCATATATACATGGGCATAAAGGAATACACATGTACACATTTCAATATTATGAATTCATGCACCGGTAATCTCAGGCAGTAGTATTTGCACAGGCCTGCAGTAGCACACAGCCCGTATCTGTACGAGAACGTAGTTACACAGACCGGATATTTTATAAAAGGAAAGCGAGTGTAATGCAGGCCCCTGCAAATCCTCCACCTACCCACAGAAACACGCATGAGCAGTTGTGTACACTGCACCCTCGCACAGACAGGCTGGCTGAAGGTAACCACTAGTTTACAAAGAGATGAGGAGGACCGGAGGCAAGCAGATGCACGTGTGTGTAGGAGTGGAAGTGAGCCGTGACAGGGTGCGTGAACGATCCTGGGGGAGGATGGAGGGTGTAAAGTGTAAGAGCCAAATGTGTTTGTGTGAACAGGGCAAAATAAAAGGCAGCATGACCCGAGGGTGGGGAAGCTCTGTGCTCTACTGGGTCCCCACACAGCCTCCCTCAGGGACCACATCCTGTCTGTCCCGAGCCACCCCAGCCAGCCCTGTGAGCATGCTGGGGAGCGGGCTTGGGCATGCAGCCTGCCACTGCCCCACTTGCTGCAGCGTGGTGCAGCTGTGCTCCGACTGGGAGGGTCATGCATCTGCTCGGGAAGGGCGCAGGGCATCTTCCAGGACCAGCAACACAAACCCTGGGAGAATGAGCTGTCTCTGGAGGGAGGTTTTCCTCTGACAGGGCAGGGCTGGGGTGAGGCCAGCAGCTGTGTCAGTAGCCTGAGTTTTGCAAGAGGGAGGAAGGCTGCTGTGGCTTGAGCAGTCGATGTAGGGGAGATGCCCATCCAAGGCTGCTGATGCCGTTTCCAAAGGAGGGGAGGGAAGAATTGCCAGGCTGTGAAGAGGGGGCTGTATGCCAGAATGCTTTCTGGCCCATCTCTGACGACTGAGATGCAGAGATGGACTGGCTGTCTAACCTGTCTCACCCTAGAGGTGGTTTAACCTTGTCCTTCCTGGACAGGAGCAGTGTGCTGCACTTCAGAGCACTCTTCATATCACCTCCTTTCTCATTCTGCTTGTAACAATACATGTGCTGCTCCTTCTGCTTGTTGCTACTGAACAGCAGATATAAGGTGCTAGGAGAGGGGGGGTTAACACTGCCACAGGGCAGGGCAGAGCAGAGCATCTACCGCTGGGAGAGGAATGCTAAACCTTATGCACTATCTGGCTTAGCCGCTGGTATCCCGCTGGGTGAAACAAACCTGCTAAAGGGAGAGGGGGAGACTCAAATCTTGTCATCTCTGAGTGCTGCCAGCTCAACAGAAGATAATTTTAAACTGCTGTAGTGAGGGGGCCAGGGCTGCAGAACACAGAACCATCACATAGGTCAGGCCGGAAAAGACCTCTAAGATCATCTAGTTCAAACAGAGAGCGATCAGCCAGAGGCTTTCTTTCCTTTGTTTATTTGTGAATCTTTCTGATGTAATTACATGCAGTCTTACTGAGCCAGTTTTCACAGTCCCTGCCCCCCGCTTCCCCTCCCCTTGCCCTTCTGCACTACAACCCTTCATACAATTGCTGGGAAACGTACTGTGATTCAGGCCGGATACCTGGGAGCAGATGACAAGATGAAAAATTCCTCCAGCAGTGGCATTTTTGAATCTGCAGCTCTGCTTGTGCCCAGTTATGCGCCAGTGTATTTGTGTGCCTGAGCTGCTGTGTCAATATATGTGTATGTCTAACGTGTGTGTTTGCTAGGGAGTGTGTATGTACAGCGGGTGGGTTTGACTCTGCATACTCCATGTATATGCACTGGATGCGTGCGTAGCTCTCTGTTACTAATGTTGGGGTGTGAGAAGTATGCCAAAATGGGGCCATGAGATAAGGCAGCTGACACTGCTGAAATGCCTCCACCCTATGCCACGGTGTGCAGGCCCAGGCTGGCTCCCCGTGCCAACAGGCAGTATTGCTCACCTCCTGTGCACCTATCGCACTGCTGCTGGGCTGACCAGGCGAGGCATAAAACACCGTGCGGAACCAAATGCTTTCTGATCAGTTTCTGTGTGACTGCGAGGTTGCATCCGGTTCAGCAGCTAGACAAATTCTGGTTAAGCAGCTATACAAAATAGTTTGAATTCATCAGACGTCCCATCGTCCTTTTGCTCGGCTGGCTCAGTGCCCTGCACGTACTTGAGAGGGTTTATTTTTATGACTTCCACAGAAAAATTGTTTCCCCTTAACAAATAGAATTTTTCCTCCTGAATATAATGTCTTCCTGTGAAATACGAAGTAAAGATTAATTTAGGAATGCTCATCAAAAACAGCCCACTCTGTTCAACCCTCGGGAGAAGAAGGGAAGGGTCAGCTGATGACTCAACTGAATTGCAGCTCTAATTCCCTGTATCCAATACCTTCTGTTCCTCTCCTGGCTTCTTCATGAACCCACCACCCCTCACCCAGCCACTCCCCTAAACCAGGTATATTTTCATATCGCTGTGCTGCTTTTCAGGACATTAATAGGAAATTATCTTTTTAATTTTGCTGATTGGTACTTTTTTTTTTTTCCTCTACTTAAGCTGATGTTTTAAAATTGAACTTAAGTAGACAGCTGTTTACTTCCATTGCCCCTCAGATTCAGTTTCTTGCTCAGGGTAGAGAAAACCATGGTAAGATCCAGTGGCTGATATATGCAAAAACAAACAAACAAAACAAAACAAAACAAAACAAACATAAAAAACCCTCACCAGAGATATTTTGGCCAAAGTTCCTCTCTCCTGCCCTGCAGACTCCTGGTAGCTCAGCCCTGAGCTCCCAGGACAGCCCTGCCAGTGCCACCCACCTTCACAGCCCCTTCAGCGTCCCAGTCCTGAGGGCTTTTGAGCAGTTTCAGATGCTCCAAAACAGATGAGTTTCAGCTCATCTGTTTCCTGGAGACACCAGAGGAAAGGAGGCAGAAACGAAGAAGGATCAATACGAAGGGCTGTTGCTTATGAAAGCAACATTTTTAAAGCATTCTGCATGAGTCACCTGCACACACTTCATTATTGCTATCCTTAGATGTGGACTAATGTTAGAATAAAAACTGATGGCACAAGAAAAAGACAAATACACAGATATATGGCTTCTGTCTTTGCTAGAAAGCCTGGTTGCCCTGGCAACATCAATCAGAAAAAAAGTTGGCTTGTGTCCTCGATGCTGGGCCGGAGTCTTTTACCGATTAGAGCAAAAGAAGAGATGAGGCCTAAAGTGTTATGGGGCGTTAAGACTAGGAAAACGTAGATGACTGTCTGGGCTTGTCACGTCTCTCTCGTAGCACAGAGCTGAGGTCAGGAAACAGCCCTCAGTGTGATGCTACAGTTTGCGGTTTACTCTTTTACTCTTCAACATGTTGGTTTCTGCTTTTTTTTTTTATTATTATTATTTATGAAAGTTACTTCCTCTTTGCAATTGATTGTTGCAGTATTAGCAGCTTTTGACTTTAGTGATTTGATTGATCAATTAGGTTAATCAAGAAAATTTTCAGAGGCATCAGCTCCGACCTACATTTCACCATGGAAAAGGGAAGGGGTTAAAGATGACTTTGTATTAGTGACACGAACTCTCTAGTGTTGTGTCTGTGCTCTTCTCATTGGGCAATTCTGCAATTTCCTCCTGCACTTCTATCCACCTGTGTTCATCTTTTTTCCCAATTCATGTTATCCCTTTTCTCACATACTTTGCGGCTGCCTTTTCCTTTCTTTTCTCTCTCTCTTTTTTTTTTTCCTCTACTTTGCTCTTCTAATCTGTTTTAATTCTTTCTTTCTTTACCTCATTATTCCTTTGTTTTTGGTTTTGTTTTGTTTTTGGCCTTCTGTCTCTCCCTTCCCTCTCTCTCTTTCCACTCTTAAGCTCCTCCTGTCTATGGGCCAACCTATTCCCCACCTATCATCTTGTTTCTCTCTTTTATCTTTCCTTTTTTCTCCCACTCTTTCTCAGCTCCTCTCAACAATGAAGTTACTCACTGTTTGTGGGGGAAGCATCTGGCCCTTGTTGGCTCTTGTTCTCTCTCCTTTGTTCTGAATACTCTTTTGTTATAAACACAACAACAGAAAAGCACAAAATCATCTTTCAAGGCAAACACTGCATAATAATTCTCCTTGTCTGTTCTCCTCTTATCTCTGAAGATTTTGTTCTCCACACAAAATAGAAAGAAACACGAGAAAGGATTCACTAAAATTATTTGGAATTTTTATGCGGAACTAAGGAATGGTGAGGAACTTGAGGGGAAAAGGAGACTGGAAAGAGCTTCATCTCATGGGGCAGCCCCACTGAGCTGAAAACTGGGCAGATGTGAAAAAGCAGTTAGTGTAAGGTCAAATGTAGCTTGCCAGGAGCTTGGACAGCAGAGTGATGATGCTGCGCTTGATCAGTTCAAGCTGATCAGACCCTGTTCCCATTAATTACATTATATCATATCATATTTTATTTTATTTTATTAGCACAGTTTTCTGTGTCTTCTCCCATTTGTCCCTTGAGCCAAGGCTTTGTGTATACAAAATTTGTCAAAGAATTGTACCTGTTAGAGCTCCACTGACGTTCTCAAAAAGCCACAGCAAGGTGGCTTTTGTGGGATCACTTTCCAGGTCCAACCTCTAGGATAAATTAATAAATAAATAAAATATAAAATAATAAATAAAAGAACAGGCTTGCTAGTTGTTAGGACTCTCTTAATTCTGAATTCTCTGATAAAAGTAGTTTTTCATAGAAAATGTAGGTTTTCTGGAAACGAAACATTAGTTGGCATGCACTATTTTAGAAATATGAGAGGTCTCAAAGCTAAAATGAATGAAGCTTCTCAAGTGTTCAGTGAGTCCCAGTTCACAAAGCTGGTAACAATACTGGTGTATCCTAGTGTGGGGCAACCAGCATGAAGTTCTTCACTTGAAAATCTGGCTGGCTGGCTACTGGTAACCTGCAGTGGGCCTCTATCCTTGTGCACACTGCATAATATGCATGACTATTATATTCACAAAAACAGATTAAGTGTGTAGTTTAAGCTGGTGCACTATCAGATAATTCTGCTAAGGAGGCATTAAGGTACTTCCCCAAAGCTACTCAACAGATGATCTTCATAGGAATGATCTGTCATGTGGGAGGTTCGTGTGTGTCCTAGGACAGAAACAAAACTGATATTTAGAAGGAACAGACTGTGATGCAAGCTTCAAATCTAAATATTTCAGTGCCAGCAGATGAATTCAGACTGGAGGAAAATCAGCTGAAATGGGAGGGTGGGGTATTTTCCCCACATTTCTTAGGGAAATTTGGCTTTCAGTGATGGATTTTAATCTTGTGTCTCTTTTTTACTCCTTTTTACTCCAACAGTTCTGTAAAGATAATGAAATGTCACTAACTGTGTTCTGCATTTGTGTCAGAGAAGCAAATTTCAGCTAAACTTGTATTGCTTCTAAACTGGACTGGCAGTTAAGTATGTGTTTAGATTAATATAATTTAATCAAATTTCAAGATTAGATTAACTTAATCTTCAAGTCTGGATTTCCCAGCACTTGAAACTGAGTCATGAGTCAAGAAGAACGTAGGAGTGATGCAATTTCAGAAGAATGTGTTTTTTTTTTTTTGTTTGTTTTGTTTTGTGTTTTTTTCTTCTGTCCAGAGATTGCCTCTGAAATTTGGAGATGTTTTGAACCTCTCCAAATATGGCAACTTTCCACATTAACCAGTAATTGAATATATTCAGAGCTACTGCCAGGGTTTGAGACATCTGAGTGATCAGATTCAAGGTGGAGTTTGTTATGCTTGCAGATAAGTGGAAAACAAGCTAGGAAAAAAGAAAAATATATGTGAGCCAAGATCAGTCAGACAAAGAGTGTTAAGGAATTAGGACCAGATCTGGCAGCCTGGTAAAAGCAAGGCTACCACGGCTCCTTGCTCCCAGGTACAGCCACAAACAAGGCTGAGCCTGTATTCTCAGTAGTCACATGCATGAAAACATGCATATACATATACATATACACCACATACATACTTATATACATGACTGCTACACAGATCCACACAAACACAGAGCAGTTACATGAACACAAACAGCACCTCATTCTGTTCCCCTCCCTGACTGAGCAGCATGGAAGTCCACTAGTGGGAAATATATATATAATGAGGTCCTTCCCAACCCCTACAATTCCGTGATTCTGTGATAATACATATAAATACATACATACGTATGTGCGTACACAGTAGCTAGCTCCGTCTAGCACATGAGCTCAGACACTCAGTCTCCCTCTGGATCCCAGTCTCCCCAGTTGCTGACACCAGGGCCTCTCTGGGAGCTCTCTGGGATTCCCCTGGTCTCTCCAAAAAGCAAGTGCTCCTTTACAAACATCCTCCTCACCCAGGCCACTTCAGCTGCTTACCAGCTGGCTCAGCTGCATCTTCAGTAGTGCTCACACACTCACCTGCACACCTGCACCTCACTCCAGGGGACCACGGGTACGCGGGCTCCTGTGGCCCATGGTCCCTCTCCAGGAGCTGGCACCCCATGTACACACCCAAAGTGGAGAGTTCCTCACTCAGGAAAAGAGTTAGTAATCGGAGTTAATGGCATGTAAGGACAAAGCGTCCTGATGAGGCACAGGGAAAGTGTACTGGCCAGCCAGCCAGCGCTTTTACATGGGACAGAACCTTTCTTCGCCTTATCCCTCCATTTTCCCGCACTTCTTCCTCCCCAAATGACCTAGATTCTTCCATTTCCCCACCTTTGATTACTTCCTTAACTTCCCATTACGAGTCCCGTGCAAACCCCAAACACTTCCCCTGCATCCTATGTGCCCCTGTTCACGGCAGCACCGCCCTGCCCCGCTCTGAAAGGCGCTCCGACACCTCTCATCCCGATGGCTTTCACACCTGGACAATGAGGCTGATGGCTCTCCGGGGGCAGGCCCGGCAGGGAGCCCGCAGTGTCACATCCTCCCAGACCTTAATTTGCCTTCCCCCCTGCCGTGTGCCTGGGGATGGGCCTTTGATGGGCTGATGGCTCCCGTGATGGCCCTGGGAGCAGCTGGGGCAGGGGGTTATTGTGTGTAACCCCCTCGCCCACCGCCATTGTCTCCCGGTGCTCCTTGGTGGGTGTGAGGACAAGCTTTTATCACGTAGCCTAAGAAAGAGGAATGCGCAGTTTTCCCTTGTCCTTTTACACAGCAGTCCTGCTGTCGGGAGTACTGCTTCAACAACAACGCAGAAAGCACCCGTGAGGGGACATTGTCACCTCATTTGAACTGTACATTTCTGGTAGCCGGTCTGTGGTCAGGCGACCGTGGAAAAAAAATAGCAGAAACGGAATTAAAATGTTGACGTTCGAGTTCCTCGGAACTTGGTGACGAAGGGGATGGTGGGTCCCCAGCCAGTCTTTCTTGTTTTGAAAAAATGCCATGTGCCAGCTTTCTCCCCAGCTTCACTTCTACCCGAACCGCTGCCGTTTCCACAATTTGGACGATTCCGAATACAGCAAAATCCTGCGTCGTTTGACGAGGCCAACTTGATTTGGAAGGATAGGGGCTTTGAGACCAAACGCAGCCACACCTCGAGCTTTGCCCCCATGGTTTATAGGTGTGTGGTAAATATATATATATATATATCTATACTTGTGTAAAAACAAGCGAGCAAACAACCAAACACCACGCCCAAACACCCAGAAGCGTTTCTCGCCCTGTGAAGTGGGCAGCGTGGCCGCGACCCCCCCCCCCCCCCCCATGTGGCGTGGTGCCGCCCCGCCCCGCCCCGCCCCGTCCCGCGGCGGAGCCCATAAATGCGGGGCAGCCCGCGGGCCGCCGGGCGCGTTCACGAAGGCGTCGCAGTGGGCGGGGCCGGCAGCGAGTGCGTGAGCGAGCGGGCGGAGGAGCGGAGCGGAGCCGCGGAGCCGGCTTTCCGTTAGGCGCGGGGGGAGCGGGCGTTGGGAGCCGTTTGCCGCCCGAGATGGCCGACAAGAAGGTGAGCGCCGCTCGATGGGGGTGTGCGGCTCGGAGAAACAGCCACGTCTGCCGGGAAGGGAGCGGGAGCGGGGGCGGGCGTGTTGGCGAAGGCTGGATTTATTTATTTATTTGGGAAGACTGCGTTTTTATCATTTTTTAACTTTTTTTTTTTTATTTTTTATTGGGGGGGGGGGGTAGTGTGTTTGTGAAAGCCGGTTGATTTTTATTTTTATTTTATTTTGGGGGTGGGGGGGGAGCGAGGATTGATTCGCTGCGATGCGCGTGTCCCCGCGTGACGCTCCCCGCGGTTAATTGGTATCGATCCAATTAACGTGCGCCCGGCTGGTCCCGGGGCTGCCGGCTGGAGGGAGGGAGGGATGGGGGGGGGGGTTCGTGGTGGCCAGACGGGGGCTGCCCGTGAAGGGGCCCCGGTGGCGGTGCCGCGGCCGTCGTTAAAACCGTTACTCGGTTCTGAGAAGCGAGCAGCACGGGTCGGTTCCTCCTTTCCCCTCCGGAGGCCGTGGAGCCCTGTAGCGGGTGGGCGCCGTGTCCGAGGGCAGGGTGGGGAAGGGGAGCGGCGGATCGGTGCCTGTGCCCGGGGCAGGGTGCGGAGGGATGGCTCCGGTAACGGAAACGCCGTCCTGAGGGAGGCCGCGGGCCCCCAGCGCCATGTTGGTGAGAGCAGTGGGTAGGGTGAGAGGATGAGGAGGGGAAGGAGCGAGCATCCCGTCAAGGTCACTCGGATCTCGTCAAGGCATCCCGGGGAGGATTCAACAAGTTGTGCTGCTTTGAGGCTGCAGTGAAGGAGACGGGAGTTACTGTGCCTGTGGTCGGAGGGGAGGGGTGGCGGTTTGAGTTCTCTGCCGGTGTGTAGACCTCAACCTTGGTTGGGGTGGATGTAGCTGTACTATTTCTGATCTCTGTTTGCGTTTTGGGAAGCGAGGCACAGCGAGCAGTAACAAATGATCCATACATTAGCTCATGGTCTGGCTGGCCCGGGGAGGCTGGGTCAGGCCATGTGATGTCTTGGGTGGTGTGATGCTGGGCAGGAGATGGAGACGAATAAGCGGCAACACTCCGGAAAATGCATTACGAAAGGTGGTAGTAGAACCAACCTCGTAACTAGCTTATGTATGCGTTATGTAGGCAAGATGTCCCTCCAGAGCAGATACCCTGTAGACCCTGCTGCACCCAGAAGAAAAAGGTCGACCATGACCACTATGACAAAGCAGAGCCTTGAGGGGAAAGATTCTCTTCTGTTGAGTCATTGTGTTGGAAGTGTGGACAGCTGGGCTTTGTCATCCCCTTTGGTATACCAGCTAAGGGGCACCTAGCCTGGAGTCCTAAAAGCGCTTAGATGTCTTAACGGCCTTTTATTGGCATCTATGTGCTTTGGAAGAGCTGTGTCCATGTGGTTTTGTGCCACAATTTGCCCTCTAAAATGAGGGGAGCAGTCACAGGGTGGCAGAGAAAAGGCTTGGATCCTCTGGGGTATGTTCAAGTGTGAATTGTACCATGGGAATCATCTGCCCCATGCAAGAATATAGGATCTTGTGTCCTCTGCCTGCGGCATTAACCTTAGTAGGAAGCGACCTCAAACTGAGATATTTAAATGATGTAGGCAGGGGAAGCCATGCATGAGAGCAGTTTCCTTAATTTCTGCTTACTGAGGCCTAGCTGGTAGCTTTGTGGGAGTGTGCAGGCCAGAAGCACCTACATGCCTGGCTTAAAGGATCGGTAAAGGGTAGTGTGAGTGCTGGCAGCCTTGGGAACTGCTGCTTCTGGAGTGAGCTGGAAAATGAGAAATTGCAGGAACTGTGACAGTAGGCCCCATGGCCTTGCATCTCTGCCCTGCCAGCCTTAGGAGAATAATTGGAAAGTTTTGGGACTGTTAAAACTTCTAGAAAAGCTTACAGTCCCTTTTGAGACAAGCATGTGCTTTCAAATAGTGCCAAATTAAGCACTGGCTGTGTAAGTTCCAACTCCTGAGTCACCTGTTCCCCCCTGCCACCCTAACAGAGCTGGCTTAAATGTTGGATTTTTTTTTTTAAAAAGATGTCAGTTGCTTTTTATTGACAGTTTAATTTCTCAGTCTATGGGACTTGTGCAGGTTGGAGCTGTTTCCTTTATGGCTGTGAGGGCTCAGCAGTTTTTTAATTTTAATAAATAAAATTTACATGCCCTCAAATTCCAGGGTCTGTGCTTTATTTAAAAAAAAAAAAAAAAAAACAACTCATTGACAAAAACCAAACAACTATTGACTCAGTGTCAAGACAAATAAAGGGAGAAGGTTGGCAGCCTAGGCTCCTGTGCTTATGTGCCTTGGGGCAGGGTTGGGAAGTTCTAGCCTGGGAAAAGCAGACCTGCTGCTGAAGAGTGCAAGTTTTAACTTTGAGTGACTGCCAGTGTAGATCTGGTGCAGATGTGAGAAGGTATTGGGGGTGGGGAGAAGGGGGCAGTGGCTTTCTCAGTTGGCGTGAGGAAGAGTCTGACCCTTGTTTCATGATCAGCAAAATCTTTTCTATAAAGCAGATCAGCCCAAAATAACAGCCACTAATGGAGCCAGTGTGTTCATTATTGAGCTGAGCATAGTTGAATGTCAGGATTTATAAACGTTGGTCAGGCCTTTCTCCTAGTCACCAAACTTCGCTGTCCAGTTGCACCTCTGTTTCCAGGGTCTCTGTTACTGGTGCATACCCTTGCTAGATAAAACCATGTTCCCATAGCTCCAGGTACAGCTGCATCTTCTGTTTGTGCTCAAGTTGTGTAGAAAGCACAAATAAATTAACCAAACAATTGTCTCTTCCTTCAGAAAATTACTGCACCCCTTATCTATGCTGTTACTATTGCTGCTATTGGATCTCTCCAATTCGGGTACAACACTGGTGTCATCAATGCTCCTGAGAAGGTAAGAGGGAGGATGGGTGAAGTGGGGAAAAACATAGGTATGAGGCTGATGAAAAGAAAAAGGCATATAAATGGTGGGGGGAGCTGTCTATCAAGCAGCTAACAGTTTGGTTCTGGTTTTTGAATTCATGGAAGGAAGAGATTCAAAGGACAAGAAAGTTACTAGGAAGGAGAAAGCAGGGAGTATTAATTTGGAGTGCAGAATGTTGCCTAGATAAAGAAGGGTCCATCTGCCATTTTGTGGAACATCAGCCACTTCAGGGTTTGTCATTTTGTTAGCTAGCAGTTTTGACCCACCCCTCCTTCCCCTTTAGGGCATGCGAGGAGAGGAAACATAATTTGATTCTTCTATTTTAAATACTGCCCTATGCTACCCTGCTCTCCAATCTGTCACAAATTGAGTAGCTATCTAGACTGTTGTACAGGTCAGGGGATGAGGCAGGATGTTCTGAGTCAGAATGAACCAGCTGGGGCAGAAGGCAAGTAGTGAGCAGTGTACAGAAATGAGCTGAGAAGGTTGGTAGAGACTGCAGTTGCTCTGGTTTCTCTCAGGGGCCATCTCTCAGACTTCTTCAGTTCAAGTGCAAATTCAGTGCTTGTAAAAGGGTTGTGACTGGGGCATTCTGACAAAATCATATGTTTACACCATAAAAAAAAAAAAAAGGATGAAGAAAATGAGAAATGTAGTTTTGTACTAAGATGGTTCCTCTCTCTCAGGAACTGAGTCACTAATACCACATCCACCCCATCTCCGGGAATAGGCGTCACATCATACGCTGTTGGGGGGGTAGGCGCTGGGGGTGTCCCCTAGCTAATGTCCTGCTGCCCTCTGCTGGGGGCAGGCACTCTGAGGCTGCATCTCCTTCCTCTCCTCATTATCAAAGAGCATGCCTCAAATTGGAAAAGGCCCTGTTATCTGTTCTCATTCTGTTCCAAGGAACAACGAAGGATTGTTTTGTATAATGCTGCAGTTTTCAGGCTTGCCTCAGTGAAACTTCATGTCTCAAATTATTTCCATTGCAGAGAGCCATTCTCTGCTGCTAGGTTTTTGCTGTTGCCATAAATGTTCCCCTCCGTTCCGTGGTCATGCTTTTATTGTTCCCTCTCACTCCCATCTCAACCTTAAAAAACATCAGCAGTGACTCAAATCAAGAAACGTTCAGAACATAAAGCCACTTTCCTTAACCATCAATGATTTCTGTTCAGTGAAGCAATCCCTCCCTCATCATTCTGCTACCAGTCTCTGAACTTTTAGTTGAATTTTTAGTTCCTCATTTTTCTATCTTGATCTTTGCTTTGGGTGCCGCCTTGACTTGCTGCATCCTTTTAATCTTTTGTCCTATTCTTGCTGCTTGACTCCATGAAAACAGAAGACTCCAGAAATATTCTCCCCTCACCCAGTGCAAAATGCCTCTCACAGGATTGTAACCCACTTTACCCCCTGGTTTCTCTTGCAGATCATCCAGGCCTTCTTCAACAGAACTTTGTCCCAGCGGAGTGGAGAGGCTGTCTCTTCAGAGCTTCTCACCTCATTATGGTCCCTTTCTGTGGCTATATTCTCAGTAGGAGGTATGATCGGCTCCTTCTCAGTCAGCCTTTTCGTCAATCGATTTGGCAGGTAAGTTGGGAGGAGGGATCCAAGCCATTAGTGACTTCCCATTTAGCAGTGGAGTTCTGGGGAGGAAGAAGGCAGAGGTGAGAGGAAGGGGGAGGAGGAATGTATGGGCTGTGAACAGAAAGGAATGGTTGCAGGTCAAGGCAGGAGCTGAATGGGAATTACTGTTCTTTTCCTGCTCTCAAGATGAGGGTCATGGGTAGCTTTATCCTCCTCCCCATGGTTTTCCCACTCTATTGCTAGTTAAAGCTCAGCCTTGTTATCTTTACCCTGGCAGGAGGAACTCCATGCTGCTGGTGAACATCTTGGCTTTTGCTGGTGGTGCTCTCATGGCCTTATCCAAGACTGCAAAGGCTGTGGAGATGCTGATCATTGGGCGCTTCATTATTGGCCTTTTCTGTGGTCTTTGCACTGGCTTTGTACCCATGTATATCAGTGAGGTCTCACCCACCAGCCTCCGTGGAGCCTTTGGAACCCTCAACCAGCTGGGCATTGTTGTAGGCATCCTGGTGGCCCAGGTAGGCTTGACAAACTTGATCTTGTACTTAGGGGAAAGGTCAGGTGAGGGAGGGCTGTGTGGGACTGCGACCTTGTGAAGTGGGCTGCATTTGCCATTGAGTACAATATTTTGTCCTGTCATACTTTGTGGCATAGAGGTAAGGAATTAGCAGATTTAAATCATCTTTTCTCTCCATTTCATGGGTAGATTTTTGGTCTGGAGGGAATCATGGGGACTGAAGCGCTTTGGCCACTCCTTCTGGGGTTCACCGTCATCCCAGCAGTCCTGCAGTGTGTGGCTCTTCTTTTCTGCCCTGAGAGCCCCCGTTTCCTGTTGATCAACAAGATGGAGGAAGAGAAAGCACAAGCAGGTAAGAACTCATTTCTGAAGGGGCAGGGCTGTGTTGTGGCTCCTAGCCTGCCCTGAGCTTGAGTGGGAGGCTGGGATTGCCTTTAGAGCCTGTGGTAGACAAGGGTGTGATTCCCAGAGGGCACCAGACCTACCTTCCCATCCTATAGATTGCACCAATGCCAGGAGTTTTGAGAAACCTGGCATCCCAACAGACTCCTGGTAGGATTAAGAAATTAGGAGTGGCAACTGGCGTGATGGGATGCTGATGCAGCTTGTCGGCTCCTCCTGAGTGGCAGGAAATAAACTGATGTTTAACAATGAGCTTGAAGGGTTTCCTTCCCCTACCACAGAGGGATGAAATCAGCTCTGGAAAGTGTATGAACAGAATTAGGGATCAAATGTAAGTTAGGCGCACAAATTACATGAACAGTGCCTGGGTTTGGTTTCCATGGTGATTGCAGCACCCTGAATTCTGGTTTGAAAAGATGAGCAACAGCTACACATAGAGGCTCTTTCCCACAAAGCAGGACCAAACACTGACTTGGCAGGTGATTCTGTCTTCCGAGTGTGCCCTCCCTGAAACAGCAGTGTAGGGGTTGGGGGAACCTCCTGTCTTTGCGAGTATTCTATCTTCCACTTCTGGATTCGTCCCTACAGTTCTCCAGAAGCTCCGTGGCACACAAGATGTGTCTCAAGACATCCTGGAGATGAAAGAAGAGAGTGCTAAAATGTCTCAGGAGAAGAAAGCAACTGTGCCAGAGCTCTTTCGTTCTCCAAACTATCGTCAAGCCATTATCATTGCCATAATTCTACAGCTCTCCCAGCAGCTCTCGGGCATCAATGCTGTGAGTTATCTTTCTCTCTCATTTATTGGGCCTCTGGCTGTCCTTGTGGTTCAGGATAGTTGTGCACCACTAATTGTGACAGAACTAGGCTTGCAAAGACCTCTTTTGTGTCTTGACTGGAAAATACTTTTTGTGATACTGCAAGAAATTGCTAAAATGAAACAGATTATATTGGCTTTCATTTTTCCCAGACACCATGGCAAGGCGTTGCAGCCATGCATCAAGTGAATGAAACTAGACCGGAAGCATGCTGTTCTGTGCTGTTGAGTGCTTTTATACTGCTGAGTGCCTGTTGAGACTGTCTCATTAGGCAGAGAATGAGGAACACACTCATAAGGACTGGAATTGTGATGGTATCTGACTTCTGCTTCTGCTTCTCTTTGTAGGTATTCTATTATTCTACAGGGATTTTTGAACGAGCTGGTATTACACAGCCTGTGTATGCCACCATTGGAGCTGGTGTGGTAAACACAGTCTTCACTGTTGTATCGGTAAGTAGAACAGGTCCTTCTGAGAGAAATAACTTGTCTGCATGGGATCTTTCAGGGGATGTGATTGAAGATAACTAGCTGTGCTGTGGCAAAACAGTGGGCTAACCATTTGCATATAAAAGCAAAGAGTGCATTAAATGGGAGAAAAAAGAAGAAATATCTTTCTTTTAAGAGAAAGGTAGTGAAGGGTGAGGAGTGCTTGAGGGGAAGAGGGAGATTGATTGGAAAAAAGGCAGTAGCAAGAACTGGATAAATGTGTTGAAGAGAGCAACCTGATAAACTGCACTGAGATCGCTGCTGACACTGAGGACTACAGATAGATGAAAAAGAAGTAGTGCAGCTCACACTGATGGAGGGAGCCTCTTCTGTTCTTGCTGATAGTCACTGATTTTTCTTTCTGCCACATTTCCAGCTGTTCCTGGTGGAGCGTGCAGGACGCAGGACACTCCATCTAGTTGGTTTGGGTGGCATGGCTGTGTGTGCTGCTGTTATGACTATTGCTTTAGCTCTGAAGGTGAGTAATTAGTGTTTTTGTCCAGACTGACCCCAGTGGGGGACCTTTAGGACTATAGCTGTGTTAGAGGGCGGAGGTTGGGTGGAGCATGTGGTGGGGTAGGGGTACAGCATTCTTACTGGAACTGTGCTACTGTGTTCATAATACAACTATGAAAGTAGACCGTGTTAATGGACATTGCATTATGCTGTGCCATGTTTGCTTCTCAAATTGAAGTTTATTGTGTTTTGTTCCCTTGCAGGACACTGTGGAGTGGATCAGATACATCAGCATTGTTGCTACTTTCGGCTTTGTAGCCCTTTTTGAGGTTGGCCCTGGTCCTATCCCTTGGTTTATTGTGGCAGAACTCTTCAGTCAGGGCCCACGGCCTGCAGCCATGGCAGTGGCTGGTTGTTCTAACTGGACCTCTAATTTCCTGGTGGGGATGCTCTTCCCCTATGCAGAGGTAAGGACCCGGTTTGCAAAGTACTGCAAGTGTGCTGCAGCATTGGAATAGGTGTTGAGTGGTTGTAGAATGAATCTTCACCGTTACCAGCCGGATCTCTTTGAAGTTGGCCCTGCTTTGGCCAGAGGGCTGGGACAATCTTTTCTGGTGTTCTGGTTGTTGTTGATTTAGAGTGTGGCTAACCATATGTCCTGCTTGGTTACTGCTTGTAGCCTAGAGCCATCTTAATTTAAAGGCTTTCCCTTTAACACTCTTGAAGTGACCAAAATTAAGGCTTTTAAAGCATTTCAGAAGCCTACATCAACCTGATCAGTAGAAAAAGATCTTGTTTGAGGACAATTCAATAAAGGGTGTTGGAGTTTTGACATGTCAACAGAAAATGGCCTTGCATTTAGGCTTATGATTTTTTGCAAATTAAAGCCGCCTGCTTTTGTTCTCATTACAGAAACTGTGTGGACCCTATGTCTTCCTTATTTTCCTTGTTTTCCTGGTCATCTTTTTTGTCTTCACATACTTCAAAGTGCCGGAGACCAAGGGCAGGACATTTGAAGACATCTCCAGGGGCTTTGAAGGACAAGCAGAAACCAGCCCCACAGCCTCATCACCTGTGGAGAAAAACCCCATGGTGGAGATGAACAGCATAGAACCTGACAAAGAAGTTGCCTAAGATTCATGACACGCCCCTTCTTTGACTCTTACATTCTCAAAGAGTCATTAAAGGAATGAGCAAAGAAACCGTGAGAACTGGGACGATTTTTTTCCCCCCCTGACTGCTGCTATTGTCTTTGCACCCACATATTCTCCCACTCCCCCCCCTGCTATTCTGCCAGGCTTACCAGCATTAAGCAAATCTGATATCAAATCTCATTGTCAAAATACTGGAAGGTGCCTGGCACTCTAGCAAAAATAATCTCATCTTCTCTGCCACAAACATCAGGTGAATGGACAACAGCTGGCAATATTTTTGCTTTTCTCACCTGTAACTGCTATTTGGGATTAACATACTTGTGCACGCAGTGACCATAATGTAACTTAAATACTATTTTTGTAGTGAGTTAAAGTTACCCACTAAACAAGTCCCCTGCCCTTCGAGTCTACTCTGTATGTGTGTGTGCAGTGTGCACTGGAATTTAACAAGCCTACCAAAAAGCCATCTCCTAGCTTTTTCCTATCCAGTGTGCACTTCTTCAGCCTCAGGAAAAAGGGGACCAAGTTACATGCATATTTTTTTCCTGTTCTTTTGTTTTTTGTATAGACAGACTGGGAACATACTTTTACTTAAGTTTATTTATTTGTATGTCACTTTGTAAATATTTATTTTTTTAATGGTGTACAAAAGTGTACAGATAAAGAAATTGAAAATGTTTAAGACATAGCTATTCTAATGGAAGACGCTGTAGACTTGAGGTGCAATAAAACTGTAAAGGAGAAATACAGTACCAAACAGTAAGACAGGTGTTTTAGATGGTAGATCAGAGCCAATTTTGCACATCACCTTTAAAAGTTACTTCTGCCCTTTGGAAAGAATCAAATAATTGATCAGTACTGGTGAGAAGAGGTAAGCTTGTTTATCAACCAAAATCCCTGTGTCATTTGGGATATTTTGAGTGGTGATTTTAAAATTTGTTCTGAAGTGCTACTTGGAAAGTGTGGTATTGCTGCAAGGGGATGTTGTTAGTTTATACATCAGTTAAGCATTTAAGTTAAGCAGTAGGGATGACTGTGGGTGGTAACTGCAAACCACAAGGTGAGTTTTTTTTTGCCTTGCCTTTTTGACTTCTCTGCTATATTCCAGTAGGCCAGGAAGTTTGAAAATTGCAGGTTGTGAAACATCTTTGGAATATAGTTTTTAACCTCATACAACTTATGTGACAGTTACAAATACTGAAGGCACATAATCTAACTTGTGTAGACACAACTGGTCAGTTACAGCATGTGTAGGTTCACAGAGATGCAGGAGTAGACAGCAGAGCTACTGGAATATGTTAGCTTAGTCTGAAAGATCTATAGTACTCAGTCCGCTGTTGGTTGTAGGCCAAATGTTTTTGCCCCTTGTGTCCTCTGGAAGATCTGCATGATGTTGCAATGCCCACTGTTGTCCAGTGTGTTGTGTAGATGTGTGCAACTGTCTAATATTGCCTGTTAGATGGGATATGGCAGACAAAAATGGTACATTGTAAGTAATGGTCTTCCCTTTGTCTCATTGCTAGGCAATCAAGTGTATGTATATACACAGATATCAAGCTATAGTTGCAAGCTATCACAGCTCATTTTAGGAAGGCAAAAAGTAATGCATGCAGTATCTTCTGTTATCAAGGGTTGGGACTGTTGCTTTTCTGACTGCAGTGTTCTGAGTCTGGGCCTGCACAAGCTATCTAAAAACTAGCAAAGGGGTAGCTACAATTTCAAGCTCCTGTTCTTAGACCTGCATTTTCTGTTGTCTCAATCAAATTGAAGTCTACCTGCAAACTCACATGAGAGTTCATCACTGGACATCCTATAAAAGAAGCATGCCCCCAGATTTCAAGGTGGGTAAGAGGAAGAAGAAAAGGCTCAGAAAGGCAGAAGTGACAGCAAAATTGTGGTAGCATGGATAACCCAAACATTGACAACATTGTTTTGGAGCAGGTTAAAGTTCCCATCAAAGTATATTCTGGGAGTGCCTGTGGCATTTTCTGTAACTGGTGATGAGATTTTTCACCTTCCCTAATGAGAAACAGTTGCAGAGATCAGTAAAATTTGCTGCTGTGAAATACTTCCTGTGATGTTATTTAAAGTACTCCCACCTTTGCACAATGTTATCCTATTACATCCAATTTTCCCTTGCTTTCCATCAGCCTTCTCTATCAGGTATTTATTCTCAGAGGTATTATATGACTACCCTCACTTCCAACTTTCATATTTTGGCTCAGTTATACAGATTGTGCCCTCCCTTTAAGCCTCCAGCACTTGCAGAGATATTTCCATATGGACATCTGTATTTTAGGAAATTCCTCCTACAGCTGTGCATAAGAGCATTCCCCACTTTGCATTAGAGATGTGTTGGCTTGGACCAAAATGTTGTGTAGGTCTTCCTCACATGGTATCTCTTTGTTCTGTAATGGCATTGTGGATATTTTGGATGGTTTTTATAAGCTTATTGTGACCGTTTAATGTTTTTAAAATAAAAGTTACAATCTAAATACCTGTTCTGGGTTTTATCTGTACCCTCTAGTTCTGTTTCCTACTACTTTATCCTAGGCTGCATCCTGTAATGTTCTAAGCTTCTGCTTGGTAATCTCTGGCTAGCCCAGCATCTTGGATCTTGGATTTGCTGTTTTATTCTAGTGGTAGAGGGGCTGCTTCATGCTTACTACCTTAATGAATTCCATTACTCCCTTTTTTCTTAGTAGTTAAGGATGTGTTTCTCTGATTCTTGTTAGCCCAAATCCCCTAAGCAGGACCTTCAGTGATACTTCGCCAGTTTTTCTCAATAACAAGTGGAGAGGAGAGTGGAGGTTAGAAATGCCTCCCTCCTTCTGGCAAGGGTCCTTTATGCCCCACTCAGGTTTTACATCTGTAAACACAGTTTTAAATACTGTTCCACAGTGGGTGTGTGGAAGGAGCAGAGGGTGGCAAAGAACTAAACCTCACTGCCTGGGGAGAGGCCACTTGTCAGAAACTGCTCCCTTAGCTCAGGGGCTGTGGCATTTTTGACAGTGGCAAGTCTGTGCTGATCTCCACAGCTCTTGCATGTGGAGTACTGAGCACCCCACCTATTCCCATGAGGCAGTAAGTTCCGGTTATAGTGCAATTCTTTCTCCACCATACAGCCTGAGGGGTCTGTATCTGTTCCATGGAACTATAAAGTAAGAACAGTTCATCAAAATGTATGGAGATAAAATCCTTCAGATAAAGAGGATGGAGGAAAGTGAGAAAAAAGGAAAATGAAGACAACACAAGATGTGTTAGAGCTAGAATCGGACTAGTTCAACCTGTCCGATGACAAGAGTCAGACAGGCTGCACAAAGTGTGCACATCAAGTGGTTTGAGTGCTGGAAGGTGAGCTCTTCTTGGTTGAAATGTTCATCACATTAAACCAGTGCGTAGGCAGTTCTCATGGCTGCCACAACCCCCCACGAAAAAGTCATTCAGCTCTGAGATGGGTCACAGGTGTCAGAGGTCAACTTGGACAGGTAAGTCTTTGAGACTGCACGCAGAAATTTGTTTTGGCTTGCTAGGTGCACGTGATGCTCCAGAGAACTTTAAGGCATAGTGTAGGCCTCTAAAAATTGTTAGTCCCCAGAGCAGTGTGTGTGATTTAAGGTTCAGCTGAAGTGGATGCTGTTGTGATACTATCCCCACATTATTTCTTGGGGGTACTCAGAGCTGGTGAAGTATCAGCTCTGGTGGGAAGCACAATACTCTAAATCTTTGCATCCCCCACCTTAACTGGACCTGAAATGGAGCAAACGAAGGAAGACAACACAAAGGAATAGTGAGATAATGGAAGAAGTGAAACTTTAATGAGAAGTTTAGTTCTGGAGGATCAATGGAGAATCCTTCTCAGAAACCGTTGCTGAGTAGATAAGAGAAGGTCCCTAAGGGTCACAGGTGAAGCTGCACTTATATCAATCACACCAAAGGTTTCCGTGCTATTTTATAAGCTGGAGCAAGATAAAGTGTGTCATGGCATCACTGCAAACATTTGTCACTTTTTGTGTGTTATTTCTGATGAATTCCTGTGTATAAGAGACAAGAAAACCAGTTAGTTTTTGTGAAAAGAAATGTGAAAACACAATTTATCGGAGCTAAATTTCACAGGTGTTTGCCCTCTGCACATATCTTTGCATTTGATTTTATGTTCTGTTTTAAGTTCCAGACATCTTATTAGCTAGAGAGACCATGGGGATGCTCTTTCTCCTTTGGGAAGGTTCCAGGGTGAGAGCCCAAGCAGTGCTGCAGTCTTACCTCCAAGCAAAGCTGTTAAGCTTTGCTTTCTTCAGTGGATAGGATCATCAGAACTCCCTAAAGAAGGAATATTTGTCACTTTGTTGAGGGGACTGCTACATCATCAGTTTCGTTGGAGAGGAAGGAAGGTGCTGTGAAGGTGTGTATGAACAGTCTGCTGATGCTACTGTTGTGGGACCATGATGGAGGAGCAAGAGAAGGTACCGCTGTACAACGTTCTTTCCTGCTGTACACATAATCAAGAAGGTCCTGCCAACAGGTGGATCAAACACATACTGAGCTGCACAAAAAATATACACCTCTCTGACTCTTCCTTTTTTTTCTTTCCTATTTGTTGTTGCTTATTGTTGTTGTTTGTTTTTGTGGGCTAGACCAAGGACACAGTTCCAAGGTTTTCTTCATTTTGAGAGTGACTAGATCTCCCTTTGATGACACTTGAGATGCTTACTGGAAAACCTGATGTGCATGGCTCTTGTCTGTCATGCTTACTGTTTAACCTGGCCCTGTCTTTACAATGTGGGATACCAGACAAGACAATTGTCTTCACAGTATATTTCAGGGACATTAGGTTTGCTTAGACAATGGAAGAAAATAGTTTTGTTTCTTAAAATATATCTTGATAATACAACTCATTTGGTGCTACTTAAAAGCATGCAACATTTAATGTAGGCAGACTGTGTAACTTCTAAAACAACTTGCTTGCTGTGTTAGACCTTGATTCTACACTGCATACCAATAAAATACACAGTTTACATGAATTGTCTTCTGCTACTCCAAGAGACACAGCCTCAGCATGTCTGATAGACATATGACTGACCTGTTAAGTTTTTCTGCTTGCATTGCACAACCATTTCTTGTTTAGCAAATGGTCACATGGAGCTGTGTGTGGCAGTCACATTGGTGCACCAGTCACTGTGACATCTAGTGTGGGACCACTGCAGATCATGTACTGACTGCACATGTACTTACTGTAGCTTATGACTCATGGGCATAAGTTAATCAATTCTTGAGGTTAAAGGGAAATACAGGTGTTCTCTCTACAGTGAACGCTCATGGGAAACTTTGCAGGTGAAACAAACAGCAATGTTAGAGCAACAGAGTTCCTAGCAGTGGGAAATAAACTCTTGGTCTGCAAAGTTTGGCTTCTGCTTTCTTGAAGGAGGGTGTCAAAAGCTAGGCACTTGATTGCCACAGCCACGAAGAAAAAGTATCTGGTGTATGGTTTGTGGTTGTGAACAATTCAGCTGCACACAAAGTGTTTTCTTGTTCAAAGTAGGGCATTAAAAGTACAAGCCAATCTACTAGGGATAAAAGTATCTCTGTTTAAACCTACCTTTTTCTCTCTCTTCCAGTTTTTGAAATAACATAATCTGAAACAGTGTTCTTCTGTCTGTCCCTGGCTCCTTGGCAGTAGGCTGGCCAGCCATGCAGATTCTGTCTGCTCTCCCTCCTCTGCTACTTCCATTCTCCTTTTGCCCAGAGACCTCGTGTCCTTTCTCGTTGTCAGGAACATGGACTGGCTGCTAAAGGGACAGTGCATTACACATCGGGCTGTGAATCACAGTATCACTGCTGAAGGCAGCAGCCCCCTACAGCATGCACTTTTTGCTTTTTTATGCATCAGGATATTACAATTCTTCAGCCCTCAGAAGTCTCAAGAATAAATGCTCTCTAAAAGGATATGATTACCCAGTGAGGAGATGCATTCTTCCTTATGCCACTGTCAAATTTGGGAGCAGGCAAAAATGGTAGCAGTATATAGCTGCACAGTCACTGTTTTAATCTTGTATCTAGGATTAAAGAACACTTCCATGGGAGACCTGAGAAAGGTTTTAGAGATCTCAGGCATAAAAAGATGTGACAGTGAAAACTACATGTGGTCTTGCAAAAACAAGAATGAAATACTCAGAGGTGTTTTTTGTTGTTGTTGTAGTTGTTTATTTTGTTTTCCTCTTTTCCTACAAAACTCTGAAGACTGAGGTGCTGATGACCTGTTGGAGAAGGTAGACGACATCATAACCATTGCTACCATTCTCAGTGTAAACACTCTGCTATTAGGGATCAGTGCTGCAGGTGGCTTTACTATGACCAGTAGTCTCATAGACAAAGAGGGAGCAGTGACTCAGGGAATGAGGAGGGACTGGAAGAGAGTTTTTTGCAGCTGGGTTGATCATAAGGAATAAAATGTGTTTCTGGACGGAGAACTTGAGAGGGACAGGTGGTAGATTTATATGAGTGAATATACATTGAAAAGGACTTATAACCCCGCTATGTCTCCTTCTCCCTATTTGCCTTCTCAAATGATTCCTCAAAAAATTCCTTCAGAATTGTCCTGCTACCTGAAGTTCCCCATTACATTCATCACGCTAGAAATGGGAGCCATAAATGCCCTCCTCTCCATATTTCCTGTATATACCTTTAATGCCAGCTCCTCGTTCTCAGTAGATTGGGATGGAAACCAAACCAGGGAACCATAGGGCTTCCTTGCTATGAGGAATCAACAGTGACTTACTCTGTGAAGAAGTGACTTATTCTTTCTCAGGGGTCAGGAAATGAACCAATAACTGCTCTGGGGAACCATCTCCAGCTAGTCCAGATCCATACTAACCTGCAGACATGGACATACTGCAGTTTTCTCTTTTACCGCTTAAAGACTGATCCACCTTTCTAGTGTTGTTCTATCCTGTTCTGTGCCACAGTACATGGAAAAATGCTTAGGCAACCTTTATGGCCTTCTGTCTTAGCTCCTGCCTTCTACACTGAAGCTTCCTGCCAGCTGACGCTCCATGGCCATCACCACACAAGCCAGAAGCTTGCTGGATGTTTCTTAAGGAACAGCCTGTGACCATTCTGCATGAGCTGAAGCTAGTTTGCAACCTTTCTTCCTCACTCTATATGCCAGGTTATGAATTCTCCACTGGCGCATCCTCTGGTCTCATGCAACTTCCAAGTATTTCATGGATAAATGCATCCCTATGGATTAGAAAAACAATATTCAATGGATATACATCTGCAGAACATCAGCAGAACATCAGAAATACATGGTGGCAAAACAAATAGGTTGGTACGCTACTTCCATTTCCAGATGTTCATAGTGGTTGAAGGAAATCTGCCAGTATTTGGCCAGTTGGTTATGGCTTTGTATAACCTGTCCAGTTTCTTCTCTGCCTCCAGCTGAAACTCCATTGCTACAGCACATTTTAATGCACAATCAACTAGTATAGGTGTTATGTTTAACCTTTCTTATTTATCCTACCCTGTGTCAGAGTGCTGAAGAGTGTGATGGGTTGCATAGGGCACTCTTTGTAGAATGTCACCGTGCCAGGACACCAGTGTGGGTAATTGTATAATACACTGTATAATAAGTATCCCATTCTCCCTTACAGGGATAATTTACATCTTCCCATTTCCCAGTATGCAGACTAGTGGTTTGCTTCCACCTTCCAAAGGAGTATGATCTTGGAGACAATATCTACAGAGTAACTCATGTCAGTGTATATTACATCAACCACTCTCCCCTAATCCACATAGCTGTACTTTTATTTCAAAAGGTGGTAAAGTTTGCCCTTGAACAGTCAGGTCCCTGAAGGCAAAAATTATCAAAAAGGCCTCATATGTGAGAATCCTTGAAAGCAGCATGGCTGAAGAGAGCTTAACAAAGCAAGGCAGAGTGGTTGGTAGTTAGTGTTAGCTAGCTGTTGGCTGAGTAGGAAACCCCACTCTTGGGGGTTCCCTCATGGGATCATGACTGTAAGGGTGGATTGGGAGCAGATAGTTGTGAGGCAGAGGAAACAAAGTCTATTCTATCTCCTACAACAAACTGTAGCTCAGTACCTGCTGCCTCCCAGCAGTCTTTGTCTCTGTCACCATGCTCCATCCAAACCGGTCCTTTCACGCCTGTCCAAGAGCACTCTGTGGTTACAAAAAGATGGCTGCCAAGAATACTGGGATGGTGGGAATAAAAAAAAAACAACTACAGGCAGCTTTGGAGTAATGTGTGTATTGAAGGATAATCTTGTTCTATCAGTCAGATACAGGACTAGGGCATCTGTAGGTAAAGCAGAGCTTGAATTCTGAGAGCAGTTGGTGCTCAGCTGAGAGAAGGATGGGGAAACACCAATGTGCTGGCAAATATATTGGATAAGCAACAGTAGGGCGAGTTCGCTGGTTAAAAGCAGACAGGAACATCACAAGACATCATTTCTCTGGAGCATGTACACACTTCTGACAGGTGTAAGATTAGAGGCAAGGGAAAACTGGAGGAGACTGAATGGAGAGGGGTGATACGTGCTGTTTTGAGTGCAACAAAATGCTGCGATGGTGTGTGTTTCCTCGTCTGGGCTTTTAACCTGAGAGACCTCATTGAAAGAAGGGATAACAGGGCGAAAGTTCAGGAAAACATAAGGAGGTAGTTCACCCAGGTCTGACTACGAGGTGGTGCTCTGCATGCCGGAGTCGAACTGAAACTGCTAACCGTGCTCTCTGGTTGTGAGAAAACCTCGCCAGCTTCAAGCAGGACAAGCTGACAGTGCCATCTCCTGGTCAGTGCCTGTAGCACCAGAAACTAGCTGGTTCTGGGGCTGATCTTGAGCAAACCACTTCCCCTCCTTGCAGCTGGATATTTTCATGAACAAGATGGTCCCAGGGAAGGCAGTGACCAGAGCTCATGCCCATCTAAATTAAACCTTGACATCGTTAAATAAAGGGTACAGAGCTACCCTCAGGTTGGCAGTTACTGCTGAAAGGAGAGGATGGACAAATATTGCCTGTGCCTTTCCATGAGACTCTGTCTTTCCCACTGAGTTTCCGCAAACAGGCATGACATTTTTTCACTTCAGTTCTTTTTACCATGGGAATCCCTGATCTGTCCTGGTCCCATCTCCACCTGTATTACTGTATTGTATTGTGTTCCCACAGAAACTGTACTTGCTTTGATAAATCATCACATTTTAACAGTGACCACTGATAAGGCAAATGGGTATGGTGAGAGAAGGTGGGCAGCCTTTGACAATTTCCAATAGGAACACAATAACTGTGTTTTCACGAAGGCACGAATGCAATATCATTAAGGTTGTGTCTTACCAGCCATGAGGCTTGATTGCAAGTGCCACACAGGATGTGAGAAGGCAGCCTCTGCAAAAAGTTATTCACATCCTGTAGAGTAGAAATTAGGATGCCCATTTTTTCTGCAGAATGGGTTTTCACAGGAAGCCAAGACGAAACATGACTAAACCACACAATTTTCACGGAGCAAGAACAGCTGGGATTTATTGTCAGCTACTTGCAGAAATAGCTCAGGGAAAACTGATAAATGCAGGCCTATTGATTGCCACAGCCAGGAAGAAGGGGTGGACATATAAAATGCAGCTGGCTCAGCTAGACTAAAGCTTATCTGAGTAGTGTGTCAGAAGCAGCCTTTCCCTACACACAAAGTATAAAGCTCTATCCTCAACCATTAGGTAATGCAAGACAAGGTCCTGAGAAAGAGAACTGTCCAAGACATGTGCCAGCAAAGCCCAGTCCTGACAGAAACCACGGTTGCTTTGAAATCTGCAAGGGCTCATCCATCTCCGAAAAACTGTTACTGCAGAAATGTTGAAATAAATGTTTTTCAGCTTCCTTATTTCATGCCCCAGTCAAAAGCTTTTCAGAGTGAGCAGCATCAAGAGCACCTTTACTCTTTGACCTTTTTCTCATTCTGATACAGGAATAATATTCATGCTCATCATACATAGCTCATAGCCACTACAATCCAAAACAGGAGAGCAAGCAGGACACTAAAATCACTCACTGTAGGGGAAAGACCACAGTCCCCAGGGTGTCCGTCCTAGACTGAAGCCAAAAAGTGATCCAGGAATGGGCACACCCAAAGAAACTCTCATTGGCAGCAGATATACAGACATCAGGTGTATGTGCTTGTGCAGTGTCCTGACACCAAGGAGTCTGTGGAAGCACAGCACAGCTTTTAGTTCATCATCCCCTGCTATTGTCTGCTATGGAAGGGCAAGTTGGTGAAACAGAGGCACCAAGGGAATTGGTTTATACTGTTCCTGGTGCCAGCGCAAGGGGCTGCAGGAGGTGTGTGGTGGCTGAGACGCTCTGGGAGCCAAAGGTGCCATGTGCCCTGCTACCAGGCTCCTAGAACTGTCTGCACCCTAGAAGGTTTTGGAGCATGGCCATGAGGACCACATATCTGATGTGTGGTTTGTGGGTGTGAATAATTCAGTTGCATAGATACAGTATGCTTGATTCTCTCCAGCAGTGTAGTGACAAGGTGCAAAATGTCCGTACAGCCAGCCAGCTCTCATGATGCGGCCTAGGGAGGTCTTCTGAGATCAGCATTATTGATCGCAAAATGCAGACCTTCATGGGAAAGTAGGGCAAAAGCTGAACCACTGCACAGCCTTGCACCTGTGCCTGGCCATGCAGTAGAGAGAATCAACATTTTCACCAGCTTCACTGATGACTTACCTCCCACACCACACCCTGTGGGGATCTGCATGGCAAAGGGGGTCACAAATTTTGCTAACCTCCTCTCCTCCTCCCAACATGTAATGGCTTTTCTTGCTCTTCACAGGCTCCTCACATATCCATCTCTCAACTTATACCTTTGGGAATTACTGTCCACTTTCACCTGGCTGACATCTCCTCCCAACTTTAGGAAGGACAGGTATGGATGAACTGAAAGTATGGATGAAGGTATGGCAAGCCTCCTTGTGGAGGTTGGCTTGCATTACCTATCTGGCTCTGGGCTCTCTGTTGTAACTCAAGGACTTTCTTGTGACCTTGACCTTCACATGGTCCTTCCCTCTACCACGTGGCATTTTCTGATGCCCCCATTTCCCCTGTAGCTCCTTCTGTCTCTGTCGTGTTGTTGGATCTGCCTCTATACCAGCAGAACTGAGAGTGACCCGGTATTACAATCCCTTACACCTCTGGGAGCTTCTCCATATTTTCCCTGATATTTCAGCCCATTCCTACTGCTCTACCCCACTTCTCTGTGGGGATATTACATCAATGAAGATTGCATGATGACCATGACCCGAGGGTGCTCCCAGTGCCTCCCCTGTGCACACCAAGTACTCCTGGAGCGCCAGGCCACCCCTCGAGCACCAATGCTGCCAGGGTGAGGATGTGGCCGTGCAGGGAGGCCAGCAGGCCGCGGCCTTCCGAGGGCTTTGCTTTCTGTGGTCATCCCGGAAGATTTTTGCATCGTGCCTTTGCTGCTGTGAGCAAAAGGTATTCCTTCACGCACATCCCAGCATGAGTAATGCAGCCTTTTAAAAGCTCTCCTGCCTTTTTCATGCTGATATTTCCACTGGCTGCCTGCCTACCACTCTGTTGTCTTCCCAGCAAGTTAACATTACCTCCCCCAAAAATGATTGCCTTTGGGCCACGAGTTACTGTCTTCCTCCCAAGGTGTCTCATTCTTGCTAGAGTGCAGCAGCCACGTGGAAACACCAGATACCATGTGCCCTCAGTGGAGGGTGCTGACTGTGCTACCCTCTCTGTAGCATGGAAACATGCCTGTTTTTTTTTGGCAACACACTAGGAGCATGTATGTCTCCCAGGTGTCTCGCCAGTAGCGACTACTCCATATAGATGGTTGCCAACCACTCACCCACAAACTTTCATTGCAAAGTTTAGACTAATCTGCACTGCAATTATCAGTAACGTTTTCTTAGACCACCTGAGGGCTTAAAGAAGCAAATCTTGACTGCCCATGCCAAAACACAGGGCTGCTCTGAAATATGAACCCCAAGCCAACCTTACTCAAAACATTCAACGCATACACACAGTGCCCCGCAGCCCTCAAAACAAAACAAAACAAAACAAAACAAAACCAAAACAACAACAACAAAACACTCTAATTCAGAACCCAGAACATAACACTGCTCAGCAGCACTTCTGTGCCACCCCCCCGTCCCACCCCAATATACGCCTGGGCCACAACTACAGCCTTCAGAGATCAATGGATTTTTCTACAGAGTTGATGATCTGCTCCCGTTTGCCCAGCAGAACTTACACAGCTCACAGGAAGGAATCAGACCAATTAATAACATTGCCTATTAAGATCCAGCAATGATATGAATGGTAAAGCTTGTTGGAGGATCATCCAACGTAACTGTTGGTAATGGTGACAAGAGAGAGGGCCAGACCTGGCCCATCTCTGTTCCAGACTGGGAGGGTACATAAGTGAGATTGTGAAGACCTGACAACTAAAGTGACACGCAATCTTATTTACTTTCATCACTGCCCCGCAATCTTATTTACTTTCATCACTGCCCCGTCTCTGTCTGCCAGTTCAGCCCTTTCCACCCGTCCTCACCTTTTTTATGGGAAAGGCAACCTGAGTGGAGCTGGCAGTGGGAACGCCTTCAGGAAAAAAAAATCTCCCCCTAAGTGTAAACAGAGATTAGATACACAGATTGCTGAGAAGCAGAGAGGATTAGGTGCTGCAGTTCTGTTCTGAATTTGCCAAGCAAGTATGTTTGGCAGAGAAAAGCTGTTTGTATTTTTTTTTTAACACTCCTGTGCCTGCTGCTCTTCCCTGGGACCTCCCCCTCCCTCTCGTTTTGTAGGGCACACACAAAACAGAATGTAGCCGCCTTTGCATAATCTCACCGTAACTGTGTATAACACCATCCTTTAGTTCTAAAACTAAAGTTTTCTGCATTGACAACCTGATGTTTCTGCCTAGCCAAGGTGTGGCCAGTGCTGCACAACAACAGGCCCTTTACTGAGCCTGTATGTTGCCTCAGTTTCCCCATCCATGAAAATGGGACGATATGGATCTTTGTCAAGTGCTTGCATGCCTGCAAAAGTCAAGCTGTTGCTTGAATTGGGTATACCTCAGCTAGTAAACACGCATCTCTTCTGCTTCTCGGTTTTTTTTTTGTTTTTTTTTTTTCTTTCATGCTGTGCTTTCTACATATCTCCCTTTGATATTTACTTACCTTTGGGATTCTTTCTCCCCAGGTGCATGACTAGCTCTCATTTTTTGCTTCTTCCTCCCTGCTCAAGCAAGATAGATTCCTTTTACATTATTTCTTTGTTCTCTGTGGTATTTGCAACACCCTCCCAGCCTTGTATCACCTGTGAATTCCATTCCTCCTGGTTGTGTTTTCCCTGTCTCTGCAGCACCTAGAATGACGCAGCCTTTTGTGCTGTTGTTGCTGTAATTGAACCTGATGCTTGAAAGGAGAAGAAAAGGTTGGAATAAACTGCCCTGATGATTCAACCCTCGGGCTGAGTGATTTGCTTCTTTGATATCAGTCCCTTGATCAGAGCTCTGCTATGTTATCTCTGTTTGTCTGGGGAGAGTTAATTCCGGGCACATTTGGGCTGGTGGAATCCCAGATACCAGAGCTGGTAACTGGAAAAGGAGCAGGCTGCATTCTTCTCCCACTCCTAGATATGTCAGAAGAGTCTGTGAGGTTAGATGTTCCAGTGCTTATTAGTCCCTTAAGAGAGTCTTCATCTGCGTTTAATGTAATTGAGAAAGCTCTAACTTTCTTCCACCTGCCAAAATCCATCACCTGCTATCCCTGTAATTTAATCCCTTGCAGAGGTGTCCCAACATAGTTTCCTCTTCCTCCTGCCTTGTTCTATGGACAGAGTTCCCTATCGACTCATCACTATTCGCATGCCTTTTGCTCACAAGATATTTAGGAGTTTAGGAGTACTCTCGCTGATCCACTAATCATAAAGCATGATGGATGACTACCATGAGAAGAGCGTTGAAAGCCTAGCTTGAAACTAGCCTAACATAGCCTAGTCTAGGTCAAAAGCCTAGGATTTAGCCTCAGTTTAAAGCCTAATATCGATCAGATTGGCAGATGAATGAGAGGGGTTCCCAGGTGTTGACATCTGAGCTGGAAAAATATCTGTGTAGACCCACAGTCTTGCAAACTGGGATTAGGTGGGAGTTCTTTGGCTGAATTGCCTGGGAACAGGTGTAGGGGTGTAATCACATAGAGACCACATCTGCCTAGGACCAAGTGAGATATCCAATGGCAGGAGAGGATTTTGTAATGTGTGCATTTTGTAGTACATTGAACAGTTAAGAATTATTTGAGATTTCAAGATCTCAGGCAGCTTGGTGCCATGGCTATAATCACCATTAAAAATCTTCATAGCATTTGATAAAGAGAAGGGAAAACAGCTAAAGTACTGGAAAAAAAAGTATTTGAAAATTCCTCATCCCCTTAATTTTTAGGAAGAAAATATATGAGAGATGGCATTAATGATAGTTAAGATTCATTCTTCTAGGGGATTTAGTCATGGTGGGCCTGGACCATAAACTTTTTACTTGATGTGCAAACTTGAAAGACTAAACACACTCTGAACTGGGAGAGGAAGAGCAACAAAGAAGGAAAGTGCACCTTTCATTTCTGATGCTGGGCACTTGCACCGCTTTCTGCTGCTAGAGGATATATGATATGAACAGGCACTCTTGGAACTGGAAAACGCAGAGCAGTATTAGGCTGGCTGAGAATTTGCTGTTACCTCACACTGCCCATAAGCTCATAGCCATATAGTCAGAAAAATTTCCTTGGCCAGTAGCCATGGATGTGTTTTAAGCATCATGTTTGATGTCCACAGAATGTGGACAGAAAAAGGTTTGTTCAGTATGAGTGAGAGCAGGGAAATAATGCTCTAATTTTCAAGAGATGTTGGAATGAGGCTAACTGTAGTAGACATGGTGACACTATCCAGGGCCTTCTCTTCAGCCTACTTGCATCACAATTTTTTTAGCAGTTCAAAGACATAAAAGCCTAAAGGTGAGATCCAGGAAGCTGTGAGAGCTGGCAATGTTTGCAGAGTTCTTTTCTTCCAATTTTACCTTTCTCTTGGCTTCAGAGTTAGATTATGCTTTGGTTGGAAGGCCTCACTGTGGGAAGGACTTCAGGAAAGATATATGAATCAGAAAAATCCATCACATTATAATGATCAACAGCTTACCCTAAATGACTTTCTTGGAAACTAAGCCCATTTATTTTGTGTCCCTTACTTTTAGTTCACTGGGTAGATTAAAAAAGAGAGAAAAGCAGGGGAATGGGTTTTGGGGAAGTGGATTTAAAAACAAGTATGTATTTGTGTAGCACACTTTTTGGTGTGGTTTTAACTTTTAACTTTCACCAATTTTACTGAAAAATTTTGTTCAGCAAAATAAGTCGGGTTTTCATTACTTTATAATATATATATTATATATAACAGATATATTTGTTATAATTTAAGAGGTAGGACATCTACGGAGTGTTTTCTTTCTTCATGAACAAAACACACTGAACATGGGAAGCTGGCTTTTAAATTACATTTACAAGAGGACAGATGGAAAGCAGGTAGGAAATGTGAAGAATGTTATTTAAAATTTACAGATGTCCTAGCCCCTCACCCAGTCTTTGATAGGCTGGTGGTACAATAGGTCCCTTTAGATCTCTCAGTACTGAGAGTTTTTAACTTACTTTTCTTTGGCTCTGGATGGCTTCTATGTACAATGAGGTGCCAGCTCTGACCCAGTTTAGCTCTAGGTTAAGAATAACCTAGAGAAGAGAGAGAGGCTCCTTTTCCTTTTTGATTACCTAATTGAAACTTCATCATATACCCTCTCTGGGAATATATTTAGCTCTTTCAGAATTTCTTGCCCCAGCATGACACGCAAACAAACAAACAAAAAGAGCAGCATGTTGGACTTGACGATCTTGAAGGTCTTTTCAAACATAAATGATTCTGTGAGTCTATGTTTATGATTTACTTTTTTATTTTAATCCATTTTCCTTCCCACTGCTTATCCTTAATACAGTAAAACGATATGTGGTGGGGGGAAAGAAAAACTCCTCTTCTGATGTAGGCTCATTAATAGAATTTTAAAGGAGGGCAAGGCCCTTGTGAAAACTGCCTAAAAATGGATATGACTAGATTCCAGCACAGTCACCTACAAAGCAAATTAAAAATGTAGGAAACATTCAATCACCAAAATGAAAAGTCAATGAAAAAATATATGGTGCTTTAAGAGTAGTAAATTCAAGAGGAAGTTACAATTAAGCAACTAACATGCTGAACTAAGCGGTTAGCAGGGGGACAGGATGAGAATGCTGTGATGTGGGAATGTTTTCACTATTTTGCTTTCTATCATTCAAACTGTATTAGTGTTCCAACTTTTTGCTTTCAAAAATTTTCTTTAGATTAAGCCATTACCATCAAGTTTAATCATAAAATCCCTGCAAATCTTAAAACAAAGAAGGGCATTTGTTTAGAGCATCAAAGAAGGGAAAAATACTATAGAACAAGATGGTCAAAGCCTTTTTCTTAAAGCAGCGGTGCTAACTTTCTTTGAATACTTAACCAAAACCACATTGAATGTGTTCAAGGATTGAAAAGCATACTTTTTCAAAGCCAGCTTGGTGCCACCAGCTGTTTCTTCACTGAAGGGGCTGTTGGGCAGAGCTGTACCAAGCGGTGAGGCATGAGGACTCAAGCTGTTATTGAACACCTGAGTCTGGTCAGGCTGCTGTCCGTGCTAACTTCCAGGTTCCACCTACGTGCTCAGAGCCAGTTAAAGAAAACATTTCCATGAGCATGTTCTCCATCTTCTGCTCTGCTTGTGCATGTCCTGAATTATGGTCAGAATCCCAGCCCAGTGTTCAAGGTGGTTTTTGCAGCCTGTCCTGCCTTCCATGTCACTGGAGTTACACTGCCAGTAGCACATGCATTCACTAGTTTGTGGCTGTCTCGGGGCAGTGTGAGCTACAACCAAACCTTGGAGTGCATGGGGGCAGAGAGTAAGGACTTCTCTTTTTCTCTTTCCTCCCAGTCTAACTACCAGTCTTTCTACCTCACTGCCTTTATTGAGGAAACCTTATCATTTACAAGCTCCTGTTTCATTTGTTATGACTGTTGCATACTTCAGTTCCATCTCACAGAAAGCAAAGAACTTAGCTGTTGATAAAAAATCATGTTACTAACATGCCTGTGAAGAATTTAGCCTCTTCTTATAGGAGTGTGCTTTCAGCTTCATGGAACAGAAGAACAGGCAAAGTTTTTATTTATTTATTTATTTATTACATACTAGGAACTCCTCTGAGCCAAAAGCGCGAGCCTGGGAAGGGCAGACCTCATGGCAGTCATTATGGGAACATAGTAAGTAGCTGGGCCTAGTCTGGAATAGCACCGAACAGACCAGAGTCTGGCTCAGTTTGAGGCCAGACCACATCCATCCTGTTAGCTGCACTCACTGTTGGTTTCAGTGAGCTGATCCCTGAGCTGTGCCACGTGCTGCATGGAGGAGATAAGCTGCTCTGTGAATGGTGGTGCTGTGCTGAAACCATGGGAATGAAGCCTGGAGGTTTGTTCATCTCCTCTGCGCCTCAGTCCCAGTCCCACTCCCACTCCCCAGGGAAGTGACTCATTGTGTGCTGCAATCACTGGTCCAGGCTTGTGGGTGTCTCTGCTCCTAGGAGCAGTGTGTCTTCCTCCCATGGCTTCCATGCAGCAGGACTTTGTAGTGCAGCTGACTGTGATAATTTATTATGGCCTCTGGGCACTTTGCGAGAAGGATCCCAGACACCTTGAAAAGTAGCCGATATCAAGAGCAAGTGAGAAGTACTCAGCCAGTATCCCAACAGATACTGTGAAGCCACAGTTATTTGCCATATTTTATGTCAAAATGTCAAATTAAATCTTAGAAGATACGTTGATATCCTCCAGGTTGGCTAACTTGTTTTCATTTTCTAACTGCACCAAACTTGAACACCAAGATACTGTAATAGGACAGCCATGAATAGGAGCATGTCATTCTCCTTGAGGGTCTGGCACTGGAGCTGCCCAGTGGGTCCCAAGCTCAGTACAGCTCATGTCATCGGTGTCCCTCCTTTTGCTTAGATAGCTAGAGCCTGAGGGCACATATGAACCATTGTGACTTGAGATCTTATGGCACTGCAGCTCTGAAACATGGAGTGATTCAGATGTGAGGCATGAACCAAAACCATGATGTAGAGGCTGTTGCAGTGTAATTGACATATTCGGTATGTTCTTGGGATTTTGTAGGGGCAGATGTGTTCAAGAGTCCTTTTGTACTTCATTTTTTACAAATATATTTCATACTTGTAACTGCATTTCTTGTGCAGAGGGAAGTTAGATCCTGCAGCTTGTAGGCACAGAAAACAGTGTTTCATAAAAATGGAAAATACAATCCTGAACGTCAACAGGAAAGAGAGCCTACTCAGGCCTCTAGTCAGTCCCCTCCAGTCTGCACCTCATGGGAAAAGAGATGGTCTCAAGGCAGCAGAAATATTCAGTGATGTGGCAAGTGTGTTGAACGATCTGTCTGTGATGTTTCACAAGCAGCTGCTTTGATTTTTAAGCTCACTCATAGACCAGTCCTGCAGAAACTTTTAGCTTCCCATTCAGGGAAGAATGCTCTTCAGCTACCCCTGCTGTACAGACACGGGAGCTGGGATAGTAATCTAGGGACATAGAGCAGTGGCAGAAATGCTGGTAGAAGTGATGCTTTATATCCCTTTAAACTAATCTAACTTGCATTTACTGAGGTTTTGCTCATCCCTGTTTGTCCGTCTCTTCTCCATGCTGATACTTGAACACTGTCACAGCAAGCAGATTCCCCTCCCTGGCCTGTTGGGCAGGTACAGGGTGCTAGCACAGGCTCAGGAAGAAGGCAGCAACAAACACCTGTGGAGCAACAAAGTGTTAAGGGGAATAGGGGTTGTCCAGGTTTAAATCATTTTACACTGCTGTGGAACTGCACCTTCAGCTCTGAGCTGAAGCCAGGCGTACACATGTCCTTATGCCAAAGCAGGGCTGATTCCAGCAAGAAATATTTGAATTAGCCCTGGAATTTCTGTCTGTGCATTGAGAAATACAGACATTAGCTAAAGAATTCCAATGTAGCTTGAGATGGAACTAGTCAAATCTTCCTAAGTCTAGGTAGACCAAAACCTATGGAGGGTGAAGGACTGGAGCAAGCCCATAGAGCAGAGCAGCCCACTATCCCATTGCTGTGTTCTGTGGCTCACTCAATTACCTCTGGTTACTTAATGAACAGCTTTGCAGGTGCCTGTCTTCCTTGGATCAGCCATGTGTCAGCAAACTGCAACGCTGCCTTAGAGAACCCACTTCATCTTCTTTACTTCAACCAGTCTGGGACAGCCTGACAAAGGCCACAGACAAGACTATGCAAATAAAAGGATGGGCCTTTGAAGGGCCATGAGGGAGCAAATCTGTTAGCCGTGGACCTCACCTGTATTAAACCTTCCTTTATCTCCATATAATTGTGAAAAATTCTCTTCTGATTGTCCCCCTGAGACTCCTACACTGAGAGTCTGGGAGGTGCTGCTAGGTCAGGAGGGAGTGTGGGTGTGTGTGTCTTGTAGGGATGCCAGTGTGGCACGAGCCCCAAAGCAAAGGTCTCAGACACCCCCCCCACACACACACACATAAACTGTAACCTGGGCTTGGGTTTGCACTGCAGACCAGCACCAGATCTACCTTCCATCCACTCCCTTGTGGTGGAGACAGAGTTCGTTCCTCCAACGTAGTGAGCAGCTCTCTTCCACAGGACATCCGTCCTCTTGGCATTATTTTGTGATGGGACGGTTTAAGCTGAGCCCAAAGAATCAAACAGGAGGGGGTTTTCTGGGGCTCTGGGTCACAGACCTGTTCAGGTGTGACTGAGGGACCTGCAGGATGGGAAGAATTCATAGGGGGACATATTTTAGCCCTGATGCCATGTGTGCCCCCTCCTCCCCCTCCCTCTGCCTTGTTCTGTCCCCACCCCACCAATCAGCCCTCTTTAGCATGACAAAGAGCCTCGAGAAGCCGACGACGATAGATATTGCGGTCCCAGGCAGGGGGTAGTGAGCTATAAAGGCATCTGCCTGTCTATACTTCGGGGCTACCGCAGCTTGCCGGTGACACCTGCCCCCTAAGTGGAGGTGGCATCTATTGGGAGGCAGGGGAACCACCCCTTCACCTGCCCCCCCCATGTGTGCTCAGCTGGCTCTGCCCCCCTACCAGGCTTACCCCGGCGGGTCCGGCCTGGGGTACCTGGAGTTCTGCTGGAGCTCAGCAGGGGAGGCAGGACATGTCCCCGCCTCGGCTGGGCCAGCGGCAGCAGCCGGTGTCAGTCCATCTCCGGAGGCAGGAGAGCACAGGCAGACAACAGGTAAGACGCTTCTGTCAGGATACCTGTGGCCCCACTTCAACCACTTGCTTAACCACTTTGAGCAGATCTTTTTTTTTTTTCTCTCTCTCCTTGCCTTGGATTTCTTATACGTGGGCTGGGCAAAAAGCCGTGTGGCAGGTGAGAAGGATGGCCTTTGGCTGTCACTTCACCTTTACACAGTGTATTTCATTGGTGTCTGTGAACTGGTTTCCTAAACCTCACCAGGGACTTCAGGTACAGGCAGTTCTGTCCTCCGGGCTAAGACAGTGCAAAGGCATGGTTTCATGTAAGTTTGTGCCTATCAGGGAAGGAATATCTGGGCCTCTTTTTAGACAAATGCTGTCATGTGCTTTGGAGTAGCACATCCCAAAGGTAGCTGTGCTCAGGGAGTCCCCTGGCCTCTTACAAACTCCTTGTGCCATTCATGTGCTCATTGAGCTTGTTCTTTGGCAAGTCATGATCTGAATCACTGTGCCAAGAAATCTACTCCCTTCACACCAAATGTTGTTCCTCTCCATTTCTTTCAGTTTGTCATTTTCCTCTCTCTATTCCCCTCACCTTTCTGTGCTCTTGTCTCTAGCTCTCCCTCTCTGAAAAAAGTTCCAGGCTCGCTCCACCTCAGTGATGTTTTCTATTCTTTCTGTTCCTTTCCCACCCTGGTGAGTGGCAACAGAATAGCTGATAAAAGTCTGATAAAATCAGATCTTCACCCAGCCCCACTGTATGGTCAACAGGGTAACACTCTTGCAATGGGTGAGAGGGAAGAGAGGAGTGAGTTTTCAGAGTGCCTGTTTCGAGCTGTCAGATGCCACGGAGAGCTACAGCCTTGGGCAGAGGTTCTAGTGGCTACTTGGGTTCAAACACTCTCCTTCAGTGAGTGTTCTTTCTTTCTTCAGAGAGAGCCCAGGTCTGGAAGCAAAGGCCTACATAAGTCAAGGGCTTGTGGAAGTTGTGCCTGTCTTAAGTTTTTGTGTTTGTGTCTGTTCCACAGCTGTTTGTGGAATGGCAGGCCCTGGGAGGACAGCTTGTGTCTCTGTCAGGAGAACAACAAGGGAAAAGACACCACAGACATGGCCCTCCCTTCTGAAGCCCAGAAAATTTTTAGTGTTGCTTAGTAACCCCTCAGCTTAGGCCAAGGAGCCCATTCCTTGGAAGGGTATCAGTGGTTTGGGTTGGATGTGTGTTCAGGAGGATGAGGAGGATGTCTCAATGGGATTCAAAGTTACAGCTCTCAAGATGGCTAGGAAGGAGATCGGGAGCTACTGGGATCAGTAGACAGAGGCTGTGTACTGAAAATTGCCCTGCACATTCACTGCAGCTTCTCTCTCCAGAAATGTCAGTGGGAAGAGAGGGTATGCGGTATGCAGAAGGGTTTGTAGAGGAGTTGCTGGAGGAAGGCGAAATGGACAGATTTATCCTTGCAGGTATGGGAAGGGGGAAGACTGGCATCACAGCCAGTCAGGATTGTCTTGAGAAGATCTCAGCCTGTCACAGGCCTCAGCAACCAGGCACCTGACAGAAAGATGCTGGGGGTAATCTCTCTTGTTAACATTTTCCTATTCAGGCAGCCTGAATGAGTTTGCATCTTGGAAGCTTTTGTCTAGAAAAGTGGCTCAGCTTGTTTAGGAAGTTTTTCCTTTAGATCTTTATCTTAGCTTTGTCCTTCAGCAGAGACCCCCTTAGGACTTTTAACAGGACAAATGGGAAGGGGCTTAGACAGCTTCCTCTGCACTTTTGAATTTTGTCCCCAATGTCTCCAATACAGGGTTTCTGAGTCTTCTCCCCTGTCTCACACACCCACTTTTCCTTTCTCCTACCCCATCTCTGTGTCAAATCTCTCTCCTTTGTTCTTGACATAAGGCTCCCTACCAAATATCTTCATCTGTACATTTGTTTCCAGCACTGAGACAGTCTGTCAGTGGGAGCCACTGGAGTGATATGATATCCAAGGTCTGGCTCTGATACTCTCCACCTGTAACCTCCCCCTTGCAGTAAGCATTGACTGTTCTGCCCCAACATACACCTTGGGAATGAAGATTTCTTTGCCTATCAAGTGCCTTGAGATTCCTGGGCAGACAGTTTTGGGGAGGCCAGTTACCAAGCCAAATCTCTATCTACAGTCGTGACTAGACTTCTTTAAACCACCTGAATCTGAGAAATTACTGGGGCCTTTTGAAGGAGGATAATTACACTGTGAGCCAATGTGCAGCATTCTCTCTTCTGTGCTTTTTCACCTGATGAAAGGGAACCATGGACATCCTGGAAGTCTGAGCTGGAATACTGTTCACTGTCAGTAGGCTTGTCTGTTCTCAGAGATCCAGGAAAGTAGAAGTGTGACACAGGCCTTTTCTTGAAGAAGGCCTCTTTCAGGTAGACAAGGAGTAGTGATCTCATGCCATAACACGTAGGGAATGTGCTCATACCCATTCAGCTGTACATTATGTCTTACATAACTTCTGCCATTGTCTTTTTTATTTCTAGAAGTTTCCCCGACTTCTTCCAGTTCTGGTAATTTCAGCCAGTTCATGCCAGACTCAGCCACCAGTCCACATTCAGCGTCCTCATCCCCACAGCCTACTGCTAGGTCTCAGAAAGGCAGAGATGATGTCATGGGGACAGTCAAGAAAGGCAAGAGCCGCACAGCCTTCTCCCAGGAGCAGCTGCAAACCCTGCACCAGCGGTTCCAGGCCCAGAAGTACCTCAGCCCCCATCAGATCCGGGAGCTGGCAGTGGCCCTGGGGCTCACCTACCAACAGGTGAACACAGAGGCTTTGACCCATGGTCTATCTGTTACACAGTGGCTGAATAGTCACATAAAGCAGTGGCAGGATGGAAAAGCAAGTCGCCAGCAGAGGGCAGAGGCAAAGGTGCTATATACCGGTCACTGCCCTGCCTATTTGTCCCCAGATATCTGAAGCACTTCTGTGGGACAGGAGAGTCAGTGGCATCTGACCTGGGCCTCCCCAGTGAGGGGTCACTTAAGGGGACTCTTGCCAACACTTGCAGTAGAATTACAAATGCAGTTATCAATATGCTGTTTGCTACAAACAAACCATGTAATCATATAATTACATGAAGTTACAACTCCAAAATCTGCCTGGAATTTGGATATCAGAACTAGGCACAATGGCCTGGATGTCCCTGGATGCCCTGTGACTAAAATATTTATATATGCATTGTATATGCACACACAGGCACCCACATACTGAACTGGTTCTGTCAGGGACAGGGCTGGTGGGGCAGTCTGCTATTTCCTTCAATCAACATCCTTGCAATGGCTGCTCTCAGAGCCCAGACACAGCCCTGGGGAAAAATGGTCTGGAATTCACCCTAGCTAGGAGCTTTGAATTTCAGAAACTACGGGATACAAGAAGCAAGTGTTTCACTTTGCTCACAAGTATACACTGGTTTCCTGCAGAAACAGTGTTTCAGAATTTTTCCTGCAGTGCTGGGGGCTTACGGAGACTGGGGTGGGTCTAATTTGCAGCAGTCATTGCTGTCTGTGGCTGCAATGAGCTTGTATGTCACAACTGTAACTGTCACGGGGTTATAATGCTGCCCCCTCCACCCCCTCCCCACATGCAGATGCACTAGCCACCTGCTGAGGCTGCTAGACAGACATCTCCCTTAGCAATAACCCCAGGGAACACTTAAAGGGCTTTGTCTGCTGCTCCCCATATATCTATGCCATCTGACCACTCTCCCCTGATTCTTTGTTGCTTGTAAATCTGATAACAGTCTCTATTCCCTCTTCTTTGCTGATATTTTCTCTGCTCTTCCTTCCCCACCTAGGTGAAGACTTGGTTCCAGAACAGGAGGATGAAGCTGAAAAGGTGCCAGAAGCATATCCTGTGGACTGCTCGGGCTCAGTGCCTCACGCAAGTAAGAACACATGGAGAATGTAACCGTATAGGTACCGGTACAGCATACCATGCCTTCTGATTTGTTCAGCATAGAGGCACAGACTTGGCATGACTCTCCAATGTTCTGTTGGTATCCTGGCAATGGGCTGACTATGCAACTTACATGCTTTCAGAGAATGATTGTATTCCTTAAATACTGCATATTAAATATTGCATTTGACTGTGTATCCATTCCTGAACTATGGAGGTGGATATGGTTCTTCTTGCCCTGCCATCCCTCTGCTGCTGATCAAGAAACAATGTGAAATGTGAAGGGACAGAAGTCCCTCTAGTGGAAGGTGTCTGTGCCCATGGCAGGGGAGTTGGAACTAGATGATTTTTAAGATTCCTTCCAACCCAAACCATTCTGTGATTCTGTGTCAGGTGTGTGGACACCAGCGTAGGATGTTGTGTTTTGATTCACTGTCTTTCCTTTTCAGAACAGCTTCCAACCAAGTACTTACCTGGATGTGCACCCCAAATTCCACCAGGGCTACCCGATCAATGCAGCCAGCAACATCCAAACAATGCCTTCTCCCTGCCAGCACTACGGAGCAGGGCAGAATGCTTACACGATTGTGACCAGCGAGGATGGAGGAGTCTTTGGCAAAGGCGGGGGCACCTGCAGCGTCCAGCAGACAGTGGGCTTCATTGCCCAGCACAAAGTAGACTTTTATCACAGCTGTCCTGGCAGTGTGGAATATCCGGGCACAAAGACAGGTGATGGCTATAACTTTCACCACTCAGCCCCCATGGGGGCATCATTCCCAACCACTGCTGGCTACCATCTCTATCATTCCTAAGCATTGTGCATGTGGGGAACTTGGGCACCTTGCAAGCAAATCTTATTCTCATCTCTTCCTTCATTATTCATGTAATTTCCAACTCAGGGGTGTCATGTAACTAGAACCAATTTTGGCATCCAGATGTTTGCCTGCAGGCATGCCCAGACACACAGGTGCTAGCACATAAGTGTACATATAGCCCTTCATTCATATGCCTTTACACATACACATGCACACACCCTTCTTTATTGGCAAATATAGCCAAATTCCCTTACCTGATATGCCCAAGGTCTTGCTGACTAGACTGTCTCCTAGATCTTCCAAATTATGGACATCAGAACCTTATCTCAGAGTAGGCAAAGACTCCTTTGGAGACCTCATGTACACACATCACTGTACAGCTCTATATACATAACACACAAGGACATGGGCTGTATGTAGAGATGCTAGTCACACACTTTTCATTGACAGTGGATAAGCTGTTGTCACGCAACAGGCATCCATCTGATGGTTAGACCACCAGTTCTGTAGGTTAGCCACAAGTCATAGAAGTGAAGAAATGTATAATGAAGGAAGATTTGACAAGTTGCTTGCAAAGAGGGTATTGAGATGATCTTATAAGCATCAAAATGATAAACAAGTGCATTCTTCTATCTTTCCTTGTCTCCTCTTGAGAAAAAATAAAAGTGCATTTAATTGGCAAATAAAATACTTTTTCAGGTGGATTATGTGTTTTTCTGCTTCTTTTTTCTCATTATAACCAGGCAGTGAAACCCAGATGCAGAATAAATGGCCATAGCAACCATATTCTATTGTTATTACTGATTTGAATCTGAAACTACAAACAGATATTTTTCCTTTTTTGTCAGTGGATCAGCTTCATAGCTCTTGGCAAGACCAGATATCTAGAGTCAAAGGGCCAGAACGGTAACCCCCACCTACTTTAAAAATCTTCCCTACCCAGCAATATTTCATAACAGGACCAGACTAAGACACTGTGGTACCGTCATTTCTAACTTTAATACCGCATGGATATCAAAGTACCTAAAAACGGATGTGTGTATCAAAGTATGTTTAATAGCAGGGTCCTACTTACCTGAGTCAAAGGTTTTCTCTCAGACTGATGAAAATGACTTTATCTTAATGTGAAATACCTGTCATGGTTAAGAAAATAAGTATAAGATGAAAGTACTTGTTGTCTGAGACTGGAATAATGTGTGTGGCCATCTGCTGTTTTGCCTTTCTGTGCCTCACGGTTGTTTGTTCCTACCCCCATTCCATCATGTAGCCACTCTCTGACCCTTTGGGTTGTACAGTTACACTGTTTATAGGGCTGTACTGTAAACTGGATGAATTGGGAAAAATAGGGCCTTCTGGAAGATCGATTTTGACTCAGATCATTTCATTTCATTTCGAAGCACAGTCCCACACCCCACATCTGTCCTGCTCCCACCAAGGGTTTATGCTCGAGAAAGACATGTTCTTTCAACCACTACACCATCAGAAGGGTGGAGATCAGTTGGGTCTGCTTAACTGAAAACCAGCATTAAGATGCTGGTTAACATCTCAAGGCACAGTACAATAACATCAATTATCAGCTCCTTTGCAGTTAGCCTGATGGTACTAACATGAATATGATCTGGAACCTTTCCACACCATCCTAATAAACACAGTTGTAGGTGAAAAAGTTGAGTCTTTCCTCATTATCTAGCAATGGTTCACTTGCCTGCATCTTAGTGCTCACCCCAGGCAGCAGTGCCAGTGTTGTGATATTTAAAAGATTTAGTGATTCAGATACAGCCCAGCTGCTAGAGACGTGCCCTGTGCATAAGCAGCAGAACTTCCATTAAATATGAGAAATTAATTCTAGTCTTGTTTTTATGAAAGAAATTCACAGGTATGACACAAGAGTGCTCTTCAAAACTCTGGAGGCATGAAGGTAACATGGCCCTTACAAGAAAGGAAAAACTTTTAAGTCCAGTGCCATGATTTTGGGTTGTTTGTGCCTCTTGACGTGCCCAGTATTGGTTAAGATGCTTTTGGCTACTTATGATGGGCCAAGCAAGAGATGTGTGCCAATGCTTTACTGAAAATTTCCAAAGTTATGGTAGCTCAGCATTTGAGTTATGCAGGGTATTTGGATGACTAAATATAACACTTACTAATGCCTGTAGGGAAGAACCTATTAAAAGTCACACCTTTTATCTGCACTGCAGAGATAACTAGGGCTGTGAGCCCTTGCTCATGGGCCACTCAGAAGAAATATGTATCTTGTAAAACATAGCTGCAGGCCACATTGGCAGAGAGAGCAAGGAATGAGGTTGCTTGCACCACACTACCTACCTACTTGGTATTTTGCCTATAGGACAGCTAAGGCTGGGACCCAGTAAATTAGGAGATAAAACCTGGCCTACATAGCTTGCACTAGATTTAATTTGTTCAGTTTGGATGGGATTCAACAAACTGGAGCATTGACACTGCAGAGATACTGAAAGTGCAGCTTACTCCCAGATGCTGTAATACATATCAAACTTCACAAGGAGGTGAAGATGCCAGCAGCCAGATATTTGTTGTTAGATGTCCTGCAGAAACAGGTGAGATTGTTCTCAAGACTCCATGTGAGCTTACAGCTTGATCCTAGTAAGATTTGCTGGCAAGCAAATCATGTTTGCAGAAATCACGTTTACACAGCACAGCCACAAGAAGCTGCGGCAGCGCTAGCAGAGATGTAATGCATCCCACAAAGATAAGGCTTTTTTTTGATATGCACTTACTTCCTTTGAAGAGCTACTATAAACCTGTTAGGAAATACCAGTCTCGAGGGATTAGTTATATCTCCACTACTTTTGGTAGTAGTGCTGCAATTACCTGTGCAGGTGTTTCACAAGTTGGGGTAACTCAAGCATGTCAAGGTAACAGACCTCCAGCAGCATGAAAAGACCAAGTCCAGTGTCATTCCACAGCTACCAGATCCTGGGTCCTTCCCAGCCCACATTCCAGAATTCCAACAGCCACTTTGCATCTGCCCTCTAGCTCTGCAACTACATGCACTTGCCAAACCTGCACACAGCCTGGGGGGTGAGCAACCAAGGGAATAATGTACCCATGAAGGAACATTCCATTTCTGCAGAACAATTCCATGGTAAATGCAGTAACAAAACCACAGCATGCAGAGCAACCAGCCCCAAAGCTATTTAAGCAATAGGTGTGTTGAGAACAATCTCACCTATTTCTGCAGGACATCTACTAGCGATGATTATTTGTCTACTAGCACCCTCACCTCCTTACCCTTGGGGCAGAAACATGGAGGAAAAACATACTAAAACACTACAGGTAATTTGTAGCAAGCATCTGCTGTTATCTTTCTACAAAGACTCGTGTATCTTGTATATTTCTTAGACCTTAGGTTTGCATCGTAAAAAATAAAATAAAATTAAAGATGAAATGCATGTGGTTTGGTAGCTAAGACTTTTATAGATGCATGGTTCAGGTCTGTTTTTTTCAAGCAATGCTATCATTGAAATTAACAGTGTTACCAGAGCAGTGTCCAGAGTTCATCTAAACATGCTAGAATACAAGACTCTAGTCAGAATTGGAAGGATCTGTTGCATAATACAGGGAGTGGTATAAGCCTGCCATTTCTCCTTGCTGGCCAGATTTGCCTTTTTCTGCTGTTGAAGGTCAGCAGCTCATACACATACAACTCAGCCTTTATTTCCCTACAGCCTCAAACGTCCCATCCCTCACCTTCCTGCACACATTCTACTTTATGCCCTGGAAGCAGAGATTTACAGTACTGCAAAAGGAAATTACGCATGCTTTGGCACCCATACAAGCAAGCAGGTTCTGTGCAACCAAGGACCTGTGGCAGTCTGAGCCTGAGCAGTCAGCTGCCATTTTACCCTCCTGTGCGCAGTGGAAATACTTATTGAACTACCCTTCAGGCAGATGAAAAGCATTGGTGGTATATTGTAAATTAAGGAGCCTGGAATTGAACCCAAACAGACTGCTTTTGCTAGTTTAAACTATGGCCATTAACAGGAGCTTGCCTATACTAATACAGCAGTAACATAAGGGTTTGAAGACAGACCAGTGCTTTTTTCCCCCCTTAGCACTACTGCCCATGGAAGCTTGCATACCTCAGCCACAGATGTTTTTGTACATGTTTGAGCTAATAAGCATGTAGGAAAAGTAATGCTCAACAGCCAGCTGAAACTCACTGAGCAGGAAGAGGGTCAGTGAGCCTCTAAATGCCAGCTGCTGACACTACTCCAGTGCAAGAGCCCCATGTGCACCAGCTCCCAGTCGCTAAGGAGCAAGAAATAGTCTTGAGGCAAAGAGGGGAAGGAAGCCAAGTTTTGTTTCAGCGCTGGAGGCAGGATTCAGTTACTTCTATAAAAAAAATTAGTTTGGTATGCATAAGGTTCAGACAGGAATCCCCAGAGGGCTGCAGTCTGAATAAGGCAATACTTCTAGACCACACCTGGAGCAGCAGAAGCAGGCAGATATAAAGTCTCCAAATGCATTTTCTAACTCCCAACTGAACTGAGTATCCCTCATACCTAAAGTTACTCTTAATCATTACTAGCAACCCAGTTGCCTACTCCTGGAATCCCCCTTGCACTAGGCAACACACCTGCTTATTGAAGTCAAGGCTGATGACTCCTGTGACCTACTCCCTTTAAGCAGTTGCTGGTTCCTACTTCTGGGAGAAACAACAGGATTTTTCCCTCCTTTCCTCAATGGTTCCAGAGGAAAGGAACCACCATTCCCTTAAAATGCTGTTCTGGTGAAAGATGCAAGTTGGAAACACTGTTTAGGCATTAAAATAGTCATTTATTTTCAATTCTAACAAGTTTATAAAAACATTAAGCAGATGCAAAGTAATAAAAGACAACATGCATATACCATAAGAACATGCTCAAGATCACTGCAAGAAAATACACTTAATAAAATGAAACTGGAACACAACAAATATTCGTCTCCTTTGCAGTGAGTTTAGCTATGACACACAATCCTCATGCATACACTAAAACACAGGATTGCAGTAAAAAATGTGCATTAGTGACAAAAAATACCAAAAGTTATTTATGCTTTTACAATTTACTCTTGCCAGCTCATTTTGTATTCTTGGGCAGTGGCAGACAGGCTTCTACAATTCTACCACCTAGCATGCTTTTAAGTAGCTGGCCATCTCTACCCCTGAGAAAACTGCCATGGTATTGTCACTGTGTTCATGAAGTGCTAGTGAACCATGACATACGGGTAAGTAAACTGTTCTCACCACTTCAAACAGAAATGGCACTTTGGGATATCCTCTGCTGCAATATTCAGGTTGGGACAAACCAACAGTATCTCAGCAGAAAGATTAAGGAAGGCAAGATCTAAACTGCATAGGAACAGTTCCAGAGATCCATTGTGAATGATTTGACAGGCACAAAGAAGTTAGCAGCTCTGGAAACTATGGAGAAAGTTTCCATTTCAACTATGGGAAATACTCTTCTCCACTTTCTTTTACTCCTCCTCTCAATTGCCCTAATGTACACAGGAAGGTACCAGGCAAGGAATAGACTGGTGCTGACCTCTCCAGGAGGAGGAAAGGAAAAGTAACTTTGGATCAAAGCCATCTGAAATCAGATGACCTTTTAGCTTTTCATTGATGAATGAGAGGAGCCAGATGAACTTATGAGCTGTCTGAGGTATCAAAAAAAAAAATGAAGGCAAGACAGCAAGATAGATGCTGGGTTACAGTGGGTATTTCTTGCAGAAGTGCAAGAAAAGTCTTCTCCAGCAAAATCCTGCTGCAAAACACAGGGCAAGGATCAGAGAATCACTGACTAAAGAGGCAGCAGAGTAGGTCTTGGACAGTAAACATTAACCTTCACCATCTCTACTGCTCCTGGCTGTAGCATTGCACGTTCCCCTCCATGAATGCAGTTTTGTCTATCTACACACGAAACACCCTTGGCCAAGGGTTAACTATGCACAGACAAGTTCTTTTAAACAGAAAAGAAGCCAAACACAGCAGGGTGCTAAGCCCCACCAGGAGTAAAAGCAGGAATTGAGGAGGGGCAAAAGAAAGGAATAAAAATTGGAACTCTGAGTCAAGACCCTAGAAGCCCCATGACAGAAAACAGGAAGAGGGAGAAAAACACTTTGGTCTAAGACTCATAACCACTCTGGGTCCCCAGGGTATGCCAAGGGGCCTGGTACTGATGCCGTACAGGAGAGCTTGAGAACTGTGTGATACTATCAGAGGTACTCTGGAAGCTGTAGTTGTCTTCTGACTGCAGGCCATCATAATCCACATTGGTAGGGTAGCCATGATAGAAGTTCATCTGCTGAGTTAATAAACCCATGGCTTGCTGGGTGTTGCAGCTTGTCCCACCTTTTCCAAAGAACCCTTCGTCCTCCACAGCCATGAATGGGTACAGGCTCTGCCCATTCCCGTAAGTCTGGCCACTGCTGTAAGTTTGGTGCACGTTGGTCACAGCCTGAAGGTTTCTGTTGGCACCAGCAGGGAATCCCTGGTGAAACGTGGGGGTCATATCCAGGTATGAAGCTTGATGAAACCCATTCTAGGAGAGACAGAGACAGCTGTTCAGCAGTTAAGAGCAGGCACACCAACTGTGCCCATTGTTTTAGATGTGTCCTCCTTTCCACCCTTTCCAAAATCAGTTATTTTCAGTCCACATCATCCTCACTATAGATATATAATAGCGGAGATCATAAGATCTAAAGTTAGAAATCCCCAAACCAACATGTCTGGGAACGCCATGCTGGAAATAAAAACAGCATGAGTAGGCCTTGGTGGCCCTCTCCAGCCAATTCTTAACCTGGAAATAAGTGGATAAAGTTATGTCAGTTGCCAGGGCAGGCTTAGAATAGATGCTGCTGTAAAACCTGTAAACCTGTGCTGTAAAGATGAGAAATACAACTGTCTTAAACATGATGCACTTTTCAACACAGAACAGAGGATCCCTGACTGGTGGAAATAAAGCACAGGGAAGGGGCGATTCTCTCACCTGTGGTAGATACATCCCTTTTTCCACCCACTGACTCTCCTTCTGACAACGTTTAAACTTCATCCGTTGGTTCTGAAACCATGTTTTCACCTAGAAGTGAAGAGGACATTGAACATTAGAAATTCATTTTTATTTGACTCTCAGTACATATCCTAAAGATGTGTTAGTTTCTACAACAGTTTCTGCTTGGGTCCTAATATAGTGCATAGTTTCAGCAGCTAACTTTATGCGTCAGTAGAATCAAAACTGAGACTAGCACACTTACCGCTCAGGTCACCATGGGATCTTTCATGCTCAACATATCAAAAACCCTTCCTGAAAGACAGGCCAGACAAGACAACTGCCGAAACATCGCTTGTACAGCAGCAGCAGCACCTCACCGCTGTGACAAGATCAGTGCTGATTCAGTAATGACTCATGGCCTCAGTCACACATGAGTAGCTAGCAAGGAAAAGATCACCTCTTAAAGGAAAGACTGAGGGTGCCACTCCGTATAAGAGCGGTGCCAAATATCTGTGTTTTCATATTGCAACATACATTCATACAGAGCAGTAACCTGACTAAATGGCACTGCCCTGTGCTTCCGAACACCTGCACACAGTGGGTGGATAGTGCAGGAACTAAGAGGAAGACTGAGTCATAAGTTTTCACACCCTCTACTCTCTCACATAAGCAATCAGATAAATAAGATAATTAAAAACACTCCTCTGGGGATCAAGAGGAAAAAAAAAAAACCAACGAAACAACAATTGGTTGTGCTAGCAAGATCACTGCACAACAGGGGTGCAACTTAGCTGCTCAGAGCAAGACATTCACCTGCTTGTAGGTGAGCCCCAGGGCCACTGCCAGCTCCCGGATCTGATGGGGGCTGAGGTACTTCTGGGCCTGGAACCGCTGGTGCAGGGTTTGCAGCTGCTCCTGGGAGAAGGCTGTGCGGCTCTTGGCCTTCTTCGCTCCGCCCTCACCTTTCTCCTTGACCTTCTGGAAACTGGGATGGGGAGACGGGCGCTCCGCGGTGGGGCTGGTGGCAGAGTCCGGGGTGTACTGGACGAGCGTCCCAGAGCTGGAGGAAGCTGGAGAGGCGTCTGGGGAGGAAAGAAGCAGTGAGCAGTCACACTTAAAATTCGACGTCCAGCTTCCCGAAAGGGTCACGGATGCCGGGAGCGAGGGGTGCCCTGCCGGGACGCAGAGCCCTTGCCAGGCCCCTGCCCGAAGCGGGCAGCCCCCGGCGGACCCCGGGGTCGCCCCCCCCGGCCGTACCTGGGTGACTGGGCGTCCTCTGCTCGGCGGGCAGGGAGAGCAGGTCCGCCGCCGGGGCCTCCTCGGCGGCCGCGCCGTCCATGCTGCCGGCGGAGGGCCAGCAGTAGTGGCCGTACCTGAGGGCGCCAGCATGGGGCGGGTAGGGCGGCATGGCCAGGTGGGCGCTCATGGCCGGGCCGGCACCCCCAGCCCCGGGCGCCTGCCGCACGCAGATACCCCATTAGGCGGAGCCGGGGGGTGCTTTATGTCCTCCCCAGGCCGGCCTCGGCTGGAAGGGACGGTCACGGCCATTGTCATGTTAAAAGCCGGTTGATTGGGGGGGAGTGGCTCTGGGGGCGCTGAGGGACGGGGGCAGCGCAGCCCTCCCCGCGGGGACCCTGATCCCACCTCGGGGCCCGACGGCCCGGTCGGGCAGGCGCCCCCGCCCCCACGTTTCACACTCCTTCTCCCCACCTACGCCTCCCCAGCGGCCCCCACCCGAGCGGGAAGAACGGAGGGGAGGCCGGAACCTCCCCCGGGGCATGCGGGGGCTGTTCGTGTCTGCATTGCAGATCGCAGCCATCGCGGCCAGCAGATAAGCACTCCGCCTCCCCACCGGTCAATGCGGACTGGGGGGCAGGGGAGGGGGCGACTCCCCTGAGCGCCCACCCTGTACTGCGGGGAAGGGGGCCCGAAGAAAGATGAACTGCTCCCCAGCTCTTCCAGCTGCTAACCCAAGGCCGGGGCAGGCCGGCCTGTCTTGCAGGGACATAGATGTGGTACTTTTCAAGCTGCTTTCCTCAGCCATTTACCATTTTTTTTCCTAGCTTTTTAAAGAAGTTAGAGCTTATAAAAAAAAGTTTGGTTTTACTACACACCAGGAAAAGATGGGAATTATGGAGCTGAGGGCTGTACACCTATAAAAGAGCCTTATAGGTCTTAAACACTTAAAGCCAAGGCCTACAGTCTGCTCAGGGAAACTAAGCTACTTCCTCCTTCCTACCCCAACACCAATAAACACCACCCCACAAATAAACTATTATCACTTCCTTTAGGGAAATCAAAAGTTTATCAGGATGATCTCATTGCCCAGGAGTTATAAAAACCTGGAAAACCTCCAGGGAGAGGTAGAAGCGAAGGCACATGACGCATCAAATTCCCCATCTTGCCTAGTGAAAGAAACAGGACACAGGCACCTACCTGTACCCAAAGGAAGGGGGAATAGTTGTTAGGCTAGTACACTGTTAATAATCTTCTAGAGATAATAGAAATGGGCCTCCTTTCCTTCCATATATCTCCTCCACCCCAGTTGAGTCATCATGAGAAATGAGCCCCAGGTGTTACCCTAAGCCCACTTTCTCTTGCACTACTGGGCAGCTGCTGGGAATTGCTGGGGCTGATGAGCTTACCTTGAGGAGCTCACAGTGGGGTGCCTTTGCAGAGCTGCTCACCTGGAGAAGGCCTTGTTGGGCCCATTTTTTGATAACCTCCTAATTAATTGTAATTTAATGGACAGGATTTGGGTAGAGAGATGATTGGGAATACAGGGAAAAGTGACTATAATTGGGTAAGAGGAATAAAATACAGTCAGTTTCTTACCCTGAAGCAAGCAGTGCAAGCTCTGGGATCTTTGCTGCTCTTGGGCTCTTGCCCTGTTCTTGCAGCTCTAGGCTGTGGGTTTCATGCAGGTTGCTTGCTTATTGCCATGGGCAATAATCAGCCAATGCATGCACAGAAAGGGTTTCTCTGTCAGACATGAAGAATGGTCGTGCAATGGTATGTTATGGAAGTGATAGCCACTGATCTGCATGGTCCCTGTGCTAATAGGGCTTCCCTGGAGATATGCATGCTACCTGCAAGGTAGTGTTTGACTTCATTGCAACAGCCCATTGCAAAGACAGAGAAAAGCACAGGATTCTGTGGTCGAGGGAGCTGTATTTGCAAGCCAAATCACTTGTTTGATTGTCTCTTGGCAATGACAGTTTGAGGAGCTCCATGTTTGCCTCTACAGTGCACATCAAGTGGGATTATAAACACTATTCCGGTATTTATTCACAAGGACACCTGGCTGGAGACAATGGTGCCCAATGCTGAGAGGTTCCAGGAAGCACTCTTGGCCATCTCACAGGCTGCAGACTGAGTCAAGAGAGGTGACACAGCTTGTCTAGGAACACCCACAGCAGAAGGACTAACGTTTTACAGATGGAGTAACACTACCTCCACCATCAGATCCCATCTTCCCTTGGTGTGTGTGTGTGTTGCGAAATGCAGCTGAACTGCTCAGGGCTTGCAATTTTTTGGTGTTGAGCTGTTTCTCTCCCAGAGACAGACCTGCTTTGTAGTCTGCATAGAACTAATTTGATTTACCCATCCTTTTCCACTTGTCTTTGTTCATCTTTTGATTTTCTCATCTCCTTTGTCTTCCATTCCCCGCCTTTTTTTATGCTTGAACTACCCAATCTATTTTCTGTTCCATATGTCCCCCTCTAGTGACATCAGTTTGCTCCTTCTCCCCAACCATACCTCTTATCAGATTATCAGACATATCTTTTGAAATGTCTTTGTGGGAGAAATTAAGCTTGTGTGAGTGTATAAAATTATACCATCTAAAGACAGTTGTTTTTTTTTTTAAATGAAAAGAAATCCAGTTGTTTTCCCCCAAATAAATTGTATACGTAAAAATGCCTTGGGAAGGTAAATCTGTAAGTCTCACAAGCACATAGGATGTTATAGGAAGCAAGATGTAGATGTTTGAGAAGCTGCCCAAGGTACTGGGTAGGGACATTTGCCATGTGACAACATCAGCCTGCAAATTGGATATACTATCCATGAATATGTAGAGTTGACGTGTATTTAAAAAAATACCTGTTGACAATGACTCCTAGAACAGAAGCATGTTTCCACTCATGTTTCTTTTTGTTGCTGTTTTCAGCTGGAACAGCAACATGATACAGATCTGGTTTAGTCCTATTCTTCCCAACAGGGTGAAGTAGCAGCAGCAATTTGTTTTTAAGCTGAAAGTTGTGACCCCCTCCCTCTTCGTCCTGTGGCCACTCCCCACTTTGGCAGTTCTCAATTTATTATGTGCCAAATATGGAGCTTTTGTCAAGTAAGCGTAAGTTGCTTTATTATGCATGTGGAAGTGAATGTAGCCAGTCACTGGGCTGAAGCTTGTCCTAATGAGACTTTTCCATAGTCCTTCCAGAGCAGAGATAGAACCTCAGGTCTAAAAGCAGTCTTGGCCTCTTGTCCTAAGCACACGTGAGACAGGACCATGGCTGGAAGATGTTTTCATCCTGCCAGTTCCCCCTGTGAGGGGTCCCCTGTTAGTGTCAGTGCAATCTCTGCCTTCAGAGGGCTGGAGCTCAAGCTTGCACCGAAGTGATAAAAACATGTATGGGAGCTGGGGAAGCAGCAGCTGACTGGTAGTGTATATCCAGCTCTGGATCTTATACCTCTGGATGAGAAATGCCATGATTTCCTACCTCAGAGCACTGCTAAGCTCATTTTCACCAGCAGGTTAATGTTATACTGGTAGAGGTAGTCTCAAATTTTATATAGGATAGGTACTCTTCTGTCCTCCTGTTGCTAGCTTAAACGTGGGGCAGTTGTGTTTTGGTGAATACTGTGAAGTGTCACTGAGAGTTCCTGTATTGTTCTGCTCACATTCTTGGTGTTCAGCAAGCTGGCAGTTGTAACAGGGGACCACGGCCTGGGCCCTGTTCCTCCTCAGAGGTTTCTCTGGGTGCCATCATCCCCCATCAGGCATGTGCATGGTAGGGGAAGGCAGGTAGAAATCCCTCCCTTGTATTCTGCTAAGCTTGTCTGGCTTTCCTTGCGAGCAGGCACCTATGATATTTTTTTACATTGAACTCTCCTTAAATTAAACTTCGGAAAAATAATTCTGCCCTGCAGCCCTCGGTACTCACCGAGCTCTTGGCTCCAGACAGCCTGCCCCCCCGTGGCTTGCTCACAGCTCACAGTCTGGACTCAGGATGCCGCGTTTGTGGAAGGGAAGGCAGCCAAGAAAGAATAACAAAAATTAGACCCTCATTCATATTACAATATGGTTTTCCTTTCTCTTGGCTCTTTAGGGGAGCAGGTCAAGAAAAGGACAAAGCTTCTCCTTTGCATTGGCAACCCAGTCTCTCAAGCACCTGAGAATTACTGGATGATGTGGCCCTTTGTTAGCTGTGGAGAGGCAGACTGGGACAGAGGAGCCACGGCATAAAACCAACTGACTCCCTGCACGGGCAGGAAAGGAGTTTCAAAATCAGGCGGTAAGAAGGCTAGTGTGCCAACCCAGATTTCTAAGGTATGATGGGCCTATTCCTTCTTTACCGGCCCTTTCTTGTGCCCATGCCTGCCGTGCACACGATGTTGAAATTGTGTAGTTGTAAGTACTTGTTTCAGGAAGCATTCCCTATCGGTGCCTATAAACTGGAATATAGAATAGTCTCCCCAATGGAAGAAGAACTGAGAGCCCCACAGCTTGGAGCCAGGGTTGCACAGTCCTGGGGAATGCGGAGAGACTGTGCATGTTGGGCAAAAACCTTCCGAAGGGGCTCTCTGATCAAATTCACACCTCTTCCTTTTAGTGATAGTGCAGTTGTTCTTATAGGCTCAGTTAGATGTCCTCTTATTAAAAAATGGCATAGAGATCACTGTCTTCATATGCTTGCTTTCTTTGAGTTTCTGCTGTTTCCACCACTAGAGGGGAATACCAAGTCCTGTGTTTTTAATCATACAAAGGCCCTATGTAATTTCAAAATGAGTCACCTCCCATGCTCTCCTCCCAAAGGATGCTCCATACCAGGCAGTTTGCATTTTTTTTCCCCCAAACACACTCCACTTTGAAATGAAACAGAAGCTTTTCTCCCTGAGGTTTCTTTACTCTTCTTCCCCTTTCTGATAGGAACAGTTTCAAACAACCCACTCAGTGGGAAGTCTCCAAAAATCCATAGCTAGTGGGAGCCTACAGTCAGCAGGGCACTGAAATGGTAGATAGATCACGTGTTGAAGACTCTCTTGAGTTCCCTGTGTATTGTGGCACCTGTTTTCTTCCACATCTTTCACCTGAGGCTGATCCCATGTTTTTCACAATTGTTAATGTATATCAGAACAGAACTAATGAGGATCATGTGCCAAGTGGATGACTGCAATTATACATGCAGGCCATAAATGGACGCACAGCCTGTGAGTAATTTTGTGTTCCTAATACATCTCATGAACCACACTCTTCTAGTTAGCACATACTTCTCAAGTGTGTCACTGTGACCATTCGATGGCATCTAGATTTTTTAAGCTCCAGAAAGTCCCCGTAAGAGCAGATCACCTATGAGACAAGTGCCTGATTACAATTAATGTTGGGATGACTGAAAAGGGTGCTGCTCTTTGAAATCTATCACAGGTTGCGACAGGGACTCCCCCATTGCCTGACCCTTACCCCCACCAGTCCACCCTCTGCTTTCCTCCAAGACTGGCTGTTGCACATGCATTCATGAGTGATTAGCAAGTGTTAGAGCCTGAGGCTCCCTGGCTGGCACCCACTCTACATCTGAATGGTAACCCGTGAAACCCAGTGCTGTGGAACGGGATCTGCAAGTGGATTTTGTCTGGGACTGACGGAAGAAAGAGATTTATCTGCTTTTGTTTAACAATATTTAGGTGGCCGACGTGACTGAGATGGAAAGAAAAAGAGACAAAGAGAAGAACAGTGAGAGGCAGTAGCTTTTTTTTTTTCTTTTTTTTTCTTTCTTTTTTTTTGCCACTGGATGTCATTTGTCTAGGAATTGAATCCAGTGGAGGTTGGAGGCTGAGGAGCGGGGCATAGTATTGACATCAGCTAGTGGTATAAAGGCAAAAAGTATTTGTTGTTCGTTTCCTTCAGATTGTCTAGGGAGAAATAGCTCACACCAGGCAGGGAAAGCACATCTTTGTGGGCAGCAAAGAAATAATCAAAGAGACTGCGTTATTGACTGGGTCTCTTCCCTGTCTATAAGATCAGGAAAAGCCACAAAATCGTGGCAAAAGACCTGCAGACATTCAGACTGAGCTGTGACAATATAATAATGCTTCCCTGGCACAATTTAGCCATGAAGGAGGAGGAGGAGCAGCCGTGACTGTTGGGAACAACGTCTTACAAAAAATTCCAGTTCTAACCTCAGCTGTGTACTGCATGCAAACTGGGGCTAAGACAGGCCTGGGAACACCTTCTCTTAACCCCACTCATGACTGAATTGATTCACTATAGTTGAAAACAATCTATTAATAGTGTTAAAGCACCTGCAGATGCAAAATAACCTTGCAGAGTGTTGCATGTTTTTGGTGCAAACATACAGGTGTTGACTTGGGATCCAGCAGGGCCCTCTGACGTGGTTAACACCTCAGCTGTCTGTCTTCACTTACTGCAGCTGCCAGTAATCCCCACTTCTGCGGCAAAAATGGTCGAGCAGGATGTAGTTCATCTTTCCTCAGTCACTGCAGTTCACAGACAGCACGTTAACACAAACCACTGAAGATTTCAGTTTCTATCAGTATCCACCTGCTCTGCAAACCCATGTGCTGGCCCCATCTGGAGATTTGATCTCTGATCCGTCCACCAGCTGCACCTTCTATGAGGACAAGGCAGTGGTGGTGCCCTGCAGCCAGAGCAACCTATTCGCTAGCATGTTCCTAGCAAAGCCCGGTGATTAAGGTCTGTTCCTGTTGTATGAGCAACTGGAGCACTCCTTCTCTGTGATTTGATCCCCAGAGAATAGGTGTACACCAACCATGGGATTCAACACCTGTACTCTGAATGTGTCTTTCAGGTATTGACACCCCAATGACTTGAGACAGCCACTTGGAGCACCTAAACATGACCCTCACAGCGCTGAATGACGCAGTCATGGAAATGCCAAGGTCTGCTGGCAGCCTACTGAACAGCAGTCTCCTAGCATCATGAAACAGGAGGAAATGAAAATGCTGAGAATCAGGCTGTTTTATGTAACTTTCTCTTCCTTGCTTTAAAATCTCTTATGTGGAGAAAACATGTGAGCATCTAGTTTCAACCTGCTGAAGTTAAAACCAAAAGAGAGGGGATTAATTAGCCCGGTTGACCATGTGCTGATTCTTGTTCCCTCTGTAACTGGGATAATTCCTCAACAAGGAAGGATTTTGGCCCTATGATAGTCAAAGGCAGTTTTACATCGACTTTAGTGGCTTTTAGAGGTTTGACATTTTTCTTGTAAGTGCATAATCTGACCCCTTATTTAAATGCAATAGAAACATGAATTCCTGGACAAATAAATAAAGTCAGTCACAATGAGAAAGAGGTGGACCACATTAAGTAGAGGAGAGGAAAAAAGAGAAAGAGAACAGAAAACTAGTCTATTTTGTCTAGGTTCCTAGATTGCCTTCATCATTATGGTGTCTGAGCATTTTCCGGTGCCCTGACTCAGATCTGCCACATGTGGTTCTTTGTTTCTTTCTTAACCTCTCTGCAGGGAAAGAATTGCAGATGTTATGGGGGTTTCACTTTGGGTTAGTTGGATTGGTCTGGGGGCTTGTTCATAATGTGTTCACAGCTGTATGTATTTGAGCCATGTGTTGCCTTACTCTGATGCCTGAGACAATTCTGCCTCCTGTTCTACTAGATCTTCACAGGATTAGAGGGTGTCCCTGTATCAGTGAAGTGGAACTGCTGATGCCAGCTGATGACAACTGTTGACTCCAGAGCTTTGTGGAATTTCTTTGTGCTGATCCGAGGCTGCTGTTTGCATTGGGGAGACGATGAACTGGACAGTGATTTTGGCAAGCAGGGGGCAGCATCAGTTACAAAATGTGGGCAAGATACAAAGAAAAACAAGTCAACAGGGGTGGAGAAACACTCTGCAGCCTTGTCTCTGTGCTGTAGATGATTGATCTGGCCTGGGTCCCAAAAGGCAAAGGCAGGGACTGGAAGAATGATGAACCGCCCACTGTAGGAGAAGATCAGGTTTGAGACCATCTAAGGAACCTGAAAGTGCACAAGTCCATGGGACCTGATGAGACACATCCACAGGTCCTGAGGGAACTGGCAGATGTAGTTGCTAAGCCACTATCCATCATATTTGAAAAGTTGTGGCTGTCCAGTGAAGTTCCTGCTGACTGAAAGAGGTGAAATATAATCCCCATTTTCAAAAGGAAAAAAGGAAGACCCAGGAACTACAGGCCAGTCAGTCTGCCTCTGTTCCTGGAAAGATCATGGATCAGATCTTCCCTCAAACTATGCCAAGGCACATGGAAAATAAGGATAGGATTGGTGACAGCCAACATGGCTTCATTAAGGGCAGATTTTGCCAGACAAATGTGGAGGCCTTCTGTAATGGGGTTACAGCACTGGGGGATAAGGGAAGAGAAACTGACATCATCTACCTGGACTTGTGCAAAGCATTTGAAACTGGCTCCCATGATATCCTTGTCTCTAAATTGGAGGGAGATGAATTTGATGGATGGACCACTCGGCTGGTAAGGATTGGCTGGATGGTCACACTCAAAGAGTTGCAGTCAACAGTTCTGTGTCTACAGTACCGAGTGGTGTTCCTCAGTGGTCAGTAATGGGACTAGCACTGTTTCACATCTTCGTTGGTGTCATGGACAGTGGGATTGAGTGCACCCTCAGCAAGTTTGCCAATGACACCAGGCTGTGAGGTGCGGTCAACACGCTGGAGGGAAGTGATGCCATCCAGGGGGACTTGGACAGGCTTGGGAGGTGGGCCTGTGCAAACTTCATGAGGTTCAACAAGGCCAACAAGGTCCTACGTCTGGGCCGGGGCAATCCACAGCATAAATACAGGCTGGGCAGAGAATGAACTGAAAGCAGCCCTGATGGGAAGGACCTGGGGTGTTGGCTGATGAGAAGCTCAACATGAGTCAGCAATGTGTGCTTTCAGCCCAGAAAGCCAACTGTATCCTGGGCTGCATCAACAGAGGAGTGGTCAGCAGGTCAAGGGAGTTGATTCTTCCCCTCTACTCCATTCTTGTGAGGCCCCACCTGCAGTACTGTGTTCAGCTGTGGGACTCCCAGCATAAGAAGGACATGGAAGTAATAGAATGAGTCCAGAGGAGAGTCATGAATATGATCAAGGGGCTGGACAAGGAGTAGGATAGACTGAGATTAGATATAAGGAATAAATCATGTACTATGAGGGTGGTGAGGCATGGGAACAGGTTGCCCAAAGAAGCTGTGGATGCTCCATCCCTGGAGGTGTTCAAGGCCAGGCTGGATGGGGCTTTGGGCAACCTGGTCTGGTGGGAGGTGTCCCTGCCCATGGCAGAGAGGTTGGAACTGGATGATCTTTAAGGTTCCTTCCAACCCAAACCATTATCTGATTCTATGACTTTGAAGGCTGAAAATACTGCTCTCTAACTGATGTTGGGAGGGGAAGAGAGTTTCTATGAGTTGTCAGAAGGATAACTGGTCAGGTTGTCAGATGGTCTGATCCAGTATTACAGGAAGTGATGTACTTAGAATAAAGTAAGTGTCCAGGATAACTGAGGGGTCTCCACCATCCCATTGTGCTACATCTAGCACAAAACCATGTTCATCAGTGTATTGGTAAGGTTTTGGTAGCAGGGGGCTGCAGGGGTGGCTTCTGTGAGAAGAATCCAGAAGCTGCCCCATGTTAGATAAGGGCCAGTTTCAGCCAGCTCCAAAGGGACCCGCTGCTGCTCAGAACTGAGCCAATAAGCAATGTTTTTTGTGCCTCTGTGCGAGCAGATTTAAGAAATGATGGAAAAAAACAACTGCTGCACAACAGCAGCTGGGAGAGTGAGGAGTGAGAAACAGCCTTGCAGGTGCCAAGGTCAGTGAAGAAGGAAGGGGAGGAGGTGCTCCAGGTGCTGGAGACAAAGTTCCCCTGCGGCCTGTGGAGAGGCCCCTGGTGGAGCAGGCTGTCCCCCTGCAGCCCATGGGTCCCACATGGAGCAGATCTCCATGCTGCAGCCCATGGAGGAGCCCCCGGTGGAGCAGGTGGAGGTGGCCTGGAGGAGGCTGCGGCCCATGGAGAGCCCCCGCAGGAGCAGGCCCCGGGCCGGAGCTGCAGCCTGTGGAGAGGAGCCCACGCAGGAGCAGGGGGCCTGGGGGGAGCTGCCACCCCTGGGGGATCCACGTTGGAGCAGTTTGCTCCCGGGGGATGGATTGACCCTGTGGTACGGAGCCATGTGGGAGCAGTTCTTGAAGAGCTGCTGCCTGTGGGCAGCCCCCGCAGGGTCAGTTCGGGAAGGACGGCATCCCGTGGGAGGGACCCCACGTGGAGCAGGGGCAGAGAGTGACCGTGAAGGAGCGGCGGAGATGAGGTGTTGGGGGCTGACCACAGCCCCCGTTCTGTTTCCCTGTGCTGCTCGGGGGAAGGAGGTGGAAGAGGGTGGATGAGGGGAAGGTGTTTTTGGTTTGTTTCCTCTGTTTCTCGCTTCTCTAGCTTGTTAGTAATAGGCAATAAATCTTACTAATCTCCCTATGCTGAGTCTGTTTTGCCCATCACGGTAGTTGTTGAGTGATCTCCCTGTCCTTATCTCAACCCTTGAGCCCTTTGCATCGTATTTTTCTCCCCCTTCCCCTTTGAGGAGGGGGAGTGAGAGAACAGTTGTGGTGGAGCTCAGCTGCCCACCTGAGTAAAATCACCACTGTCAGCAGACTCAGCTCCGGGCAGCGTTCATTCTCAGCAGAAGAACTTACCTTATCACAGCAATCATAGTTCTAGGGTACATCAGCAAGCCAGCGCTTAACATTGTGTCTTGGTTACTTATAATGATGGAGTTTGGGCAATGTCAAGCTAAGAAGCTGCAAAACCCATCTGAGATTCTGGTTAGATACTCTGGCAGTAACCCGAATGAGTGGAGTTCCAACTGCAAGCAAGTTGCAAGGCAATCCGCTTACATTGGGCAGTTCTGTGGCAAAATGATGTAGTCATGGTCTAACTTGGTGTGACCTAAATTATCAGGTTAGTGGAAAGATTGAAAATAACACAACATATCCTCAGTATATCTGACAACAACAACAACAACAAAACAGCAGTAATCAATCACCTCCCACAAACAGGTCCACCTCGCTGCCCACCCTCAGCAGAGCATGTAGCAGGGGGTAACAGCTAATGCTTTCACTTGTCAGGAAACCAAGGCAGAGGGCTTTGGGAATGGAACCAGTGAAGAAACAAGTTGGATTAGGGTAATTGCCTGCTCTTCACAGGACAGGGTAGCTTGCTGAAATCTCATCACACATCTCACATTCCAGGGTGCTGCTTCACCTCCTCATTCCCCTCCCCCTGCCTCTACTGGAGGGGTGGGAGGAGGCTTCTGCTTGGCTTGTCTGTGGCCGTGGGAGAGAGAAATGATGGCATGCGGAGAGAAAAGTCAAGGGACTGGAAAAGGCAGAAGCAGCCAGATGAAATGGAGGTAGGGTATCCTCTTCCTCTTTGTGCCTCATGAGCAGTGCAAGGTGGCACAGTGTGAGCATGGGTGCAGAGATCTTATGATAATCATGGAGCCACTTGGAGCTGGGCTCAAGGCTGAAAATAGGTGGATGACCCACCTGTCTGGCATGTAGTGAAAAAACATGCTTGTCACTTCCTTCACAAAAGGCCCAGGGGCTGAGGGGCTCACTTTTAATGCCGCAGCATCTCATGAGACAAGTAGCTGAGAAACATGGGGGTGGGGTGATGTTGCTCCATCTGTCTCCTTTCTCCCATTTCTGAATAGCAGTCTCCAGGAGATCTCAAGCTGGTAACTTCACAGAGGAGAGCTATATTTACTAAACAATCACAGTGGCAGAGGTGCCTGAGGTCTCACCATTTCACCTTCCTTCTAAGGATGCTCTCCATACTTGCTCCCTGCCCCAGTGACAGAGAAATTCCTCTTGGTCACTGGTTTGCTATGAACACCACAGCAAGGCACCAAGGACACAGATCTCCATAATGGCTGCTCCATACTGATACAGTGAGACAGGCCTGAAATGGAAAGGTCTTTCGCAAACTTGGGCCTCCCTTCCAACACAAAAATGACTCTTTCCAAGGCCTCTAAACAAGAGCTGAGCTGCAGCTGAGGGACAGGACAAATGAAACATCATCCAAATGATGAAGTCCATCTCCTCTAGGTAGAAGGAACACTGAGTATTTCTCTCATAGAATTCTTGAGTGTTCTCACATGAATAAAATCTTGAGGAATTCAGAGCCATGAGCTTCCTTCCTTTGTTCTTCTCTCATTTTGCCTATTCATTCACAACAGGATTGGCTGCTGAAAGCTATTCCTGAGAGGACATTTTCAGATATCTTCACAGGACGTCCAGAAACTATTGTGAACCTGAACAAGACTAAAGCCCTCAGCTAAGCTGGGAGAAAGATTTCCTTCCCCTCCACCACATATCATGCTCCTGTGCTCCTTCTTCTCTGCACATGAAATAAGCGAGTCTCATACATTGGCATACTGAGCATCTTCTTCCCCTCACACAGACAGGGTCAACTGTGAAATTCCAGAAGTACCTTTCTGTGCTTGGCCTATTTCTGATATCCCCTCAGATTTTGCTGTTTATTCTTGTAATCTCATTTACTTTTACTTCTCTCATACATTTTCCTGTTAATTCTGCTCTCCAGGTGGCCTCCCATTTTAAACGGTCTTCTTATTTTTTTTTCCGTCATGACTGTTTCACTTCCTTCATTATATGATTTCCTTCATCAGTTTCTATGGTACTTGTTTATCTAGCTTGGAGACACAGCAGTGCATGAAGGAATGAGAGCTATCATCATTTGGCTTTACATGGGGAAAGGTTGCAAGAGGTTTCTGCAGAAAGTTTTGGTTTTCACTCCCCATGTCTCTCCCCTTGGGAAAGCTTCTCCAGGCTGAAAAGAAGGAGATTAATTGGGTAATCAATCCTATGTCATCTCAGCTGAATGCCACAAACTATGAGCTCTTTTAGAGGATAGCACAGTATGCAGGTGGGAAGTCACTGAAATTTTGAGAGGGAAGGGAAGGAGGGGACCCTGTTTCAGTTGTGAGTGAGTGAAACTAAACCCAAGTCATCATGGTGATGCTTTTCAGGAAACAGAACTACTAATTTCTGGCTAGCTGTCTTCAAGCTTAGTTGAACTCATGCCAGGAAAGGTATTTCTGGAAAAACGAAACTTCCCAAGATTGTTATGTTTTGTTTTGTATCATATTGCCACTTCCCTTTTTGGTTTGCTTGTGAGCCTGGTTATTTATGGCCAATATCCATCTGTTCCTTTGCAGAGCTGCTGTCCAAGCACTTGCAGAACTGTCTGGGTTAGATTTAAACATTAAAAAAATTTACAGAAAGGATCATTTGTCCGGTCCTTCCTGGGAAGACCAGTACAAGGGTGGTAACTGGCAGGGTGGAACAGCAGTAACAAACAGCCAGGGATAATAACAGTCCTGTCGCAGCCCTATGAACAATTTGTGCTTTAGTAAGTGGAGCCATCCTGCTTTGAACTACTTACAAAGACATGATGCAATTTCCCCAAAAAGCAACTTTGGTTGTTGGTTTGGGATTTGGGCTTGATCCCATTTCACAGCTCACCCTGCTCCTTCTCATTTGGCCATCAGTACAAAATCTCAGTATAGACACAGGTTGTCTCTTGAAGTCAAGAAAAAGCTGTCTAATGTTGTATCTTCCTATGGCTAAAGACCCAGGACAAGCTATGGTGAGAGGAAGGAAAGGATGTTTCTTTATTCTCTGTCTCTCAGGATGTTTCACATGAATTGAGATTCTTTCCCTCACCATGGTCTTGTGCCAGAGCCCTTGGCCCTACCACACCTTGCACAGCCACCATGCCCTAGAGAACATCTCTATCCCCCTATCTCCTTTCACTCATCTGCTATTTACTGCTGCAGCTTGAATTTTCCTTCTGGAGACACAGAGATCCAAGACTGACCTGGGGACAAAGATCAGAGACAGCTACCACTGAGGAGTGTCTGGATGTCACATGGATGATGCCGGAAAGAGAGATCTCTCTTGAGAAAGGGAAATCTTTTATCCTATTGCAATGATTAGGCCTAAAGTGAGGAAATTACCTTCCCCATTCCCTTTTTCTTCCCTCAAACACTACCTTTCAAAATCTAAACTGTGTGCCCCCAGTATTCAATCATCTGAAAATCACCAGGGCCCTACAAAACAAGGAAACAAGCTTGAGAAAAGGGAATCAGCAATTTTCCTGGCGTACTTATTTGCCTTCTGCTTTTCAAGCTCTGAACTGTCCCTCCTGTTCTTTGTCCCAGGAGCCTGGATGTATATATAGTATCGGACCAGTGACTGTGACAGAAGTCTGAAGTTAGAGGAGGAGGGTTATAAGGAAGGTCAACAACCTGGCAGCAAAGGCAAACAACATCTAAGGTGCTAGAGAGAGATGTGCTAAGGAATGCTGTAGTTTTGTGATACACTGATTTTCATGACTTTTGTTTTCTTGTACACCTTCTCCTGTCCTATTCAGCTCTGGGATTTGATAAAGGCTCCTTTACAAAGTCACAAGCAGAAGATGGGGACAGAAAGCCACAGCTATTGGGAGACCAACATCCAATATGTGCATAGGAAATGTTCCCTCATACCCTGCAAGCTCTTCAAAAATGTAAATCAGGCACAGAAATGCAGTTATATTATGGCTTCCATTTCATTGAGTAATAACAATAAATATAAATAGCATCATATTTACTGAGATAAATTAAATTAAATCATTAAACACTCTGACTCATATGTTCCATGACTAAGCAGTGAGAACAAGATGTTTTGTATTACTGTTTAATTTACCTACCTGCTGATGATCTCACATAATGTTTTTCATTGTGGTATCCAATCTTTCTAAACCAAATAACAAATATGGACAGAGTGCTCAAAAGGCAAAATGACTGTGAGCATATCAATCAAATCAATCATATCATCAGTTTTCTTCTGTCCTAGTGTCTACAACTCTGATTACTTAACCTGCTTCCTCTATAACCTCATCGGACTCCTGTGAGGCTACAACATTAGTGCCAGACAAAGGCAATTCTGTTGGTCATCATTCGGTACCACAGATTTGTTCTAGCTCAGGTGTGGGCCCACAGCCACATCCCAACAGGGTCCTACTGACTCCCCCCAGCTGTGATTATGTGCCAGCAATATGCCCTGAATGCAAGACATCGGTGTTCCAGGTGATACTGAGCATGGCTCATGCTGTGCCTTGCAAGGATGCACAGAGCATATGTTTGGGCTGCTTCTCAGCAAGGGTCTGGCAGTTTCTGAAGGCAACCACCATCCCAGGATATGGCTTTAAATAAAGCCATCCAGCTGTGCGTGGGGAGGGATAATACTATTTCAGAGGGATAATACTATTTCAGAAGTGCAGCAAGTCATTTTCATCTAGTCCTAGGACACTGCAGTGGCAGGATGAGGTAGTTCAAGCTCCGGGTGTTTGGAAACTAGAAGCTCTCAACATCTGGTCAGTTGTTGGCAGCTTGCTCAGCAGAGGTTAACCTGTGGCTTGGCAAAATGATGTGAACCTGTCACAACACAGCAAAAACATCTCTTTTCTCATCCAGATCACCATGTTGCTGTTACAGTACACTGGAGATTGTGAAACCTGGAGAAAGAAAAGCAATCTTTGGAAGACTGTAAGAGAGTCTGACCTTAGAACTATAGTATTCTTGTATTTCAATCTGTGTTACAGTTCTATACCTTTATCACATTAACTAATGTTGACTGCAAGATGTAGAGAATGTGAGTGAGAGGAAGAGGCAAATTGACTAATCCCAGGAAATTACTGTTGTTACAATGTTTGTGTGTGCCTACTAAGGGATTTCTGAAACTGCTGCTGCTCTGAAAGAACTGAGGTGCTGTGGGGACAGATATAGGTACAGGTTTGTTGGGATTGATTTTGGATATCTCATATAATGGTGCCAAAGGCAAAGTCCCAAGGCAGGGTGGGCTCAGATGACAGGCACCAAAACTGGGGCTTGGAGGTGGGAAGACCCAAACAAATTCTCAAAAGTGAGACTGGCCTGCGAGTGATTTCAGTGAGTGATAGAGCACACACTGAACAACATCATGCACCCATGTTAGTGACATTCTCCTGGGGTTATCTTTCCCTTAAAGATGATCACACCCATATAAACAAACACAAACAAATAATAATCAAACCAAACCAAAACAGGAGACTGATTGCTGATTGCTGCCTGTTTGGTTTCTCACAGGAATACTGAAGAAAAAAAAAAGTCACAGTAGCCTACCTCTTCTCTTCACAAGGTACCCTCCCTATGTTGAGAATGTCATTGTTCCTGGAAGTTTCCTCTCTCTTGTGGCCTCAGACTGATCACAAAGTAGCCTTAAACCAAATGGGAACTTCAGACACCATGCCACAAAATTTTCATTCCACTCTGAAACCATTCCCACAGCCCCACTTGGTCTTAGTTAGGGTCCACCTAGAATGGTCAGAGCACATCCCCAGCACCAGAATAACCACTATCATCCTTAGCCTTCTTGCTAAGTCTCCTCCAGATGACATCCAGAGCTAGGGGATGAAGTTCTTTTCTACTCAGAAAGCACTGAAAGCACTTTTCCCTCAGAAGAGACAGGGCTCAGCAATTTTGTTCAGGTACTTCATAAAATGAGAAATGGAGATCAAAATCCTCATCCTGCCAACTCATGCAGTTTTGCAATACCCCAGGTAATGGGAAAACAAAACAAAACAACCAAACAAAAGAACACAACAACCAATAAACTAAACAACAAGACCAGTTCATGTAGGGACCTGGAGCTCTGTCACTGTAATAGGCCCAAGCTGGCTCTGTGGGTCCAAGCAGGGTTGAGCCTGAGGTGACCCTATTCTCCTGGACCATGGAGTGCTGCCAACGCAGAGTGTGGCATAGCTTACTGGAGCTAAGTAACAAAGGCCTGACAACAAATAGCTTAATAAAACTGCTGTTTAACGCAGAAAAAAGAAGCATATAAACAGTGAGTAAAGCTTCAGATGCTGGGCACCCCGTGTTTGTGTAGCACAGATCCTGGATGGATTTTCCCATGGCATGCTGTACAGTTCATATCGGTGAAGGAAGGCTCCCACATTTTGGTCATTCGAGTTAATATTTATTTTCTTACATGAAACCAAAACCAAACCAAAACACCTCTATTCCTAAAGTGCACATGAGAACACCTTAGGTAAAGGCAAGGCCAGTGCCAGGTGGGATCTGCCTGCAGGCTGTCCTGTTACCATGGCCTGCCTGAGGCTGCCCTGCAGCAACAGGATTTGTGCAGTGCAGAACAGACCCGCACCTACTCAGGCTGACTGTTTTGTGGGTCACTGTCTCAATGTACAGTGGTCTCTGGTCAGGATCTCGACCTTCCATCCTGTGATCCGCATACAGTTTACCTTTCCCAAAGATATTATAAGTTACAGGTTTTATCAGAGCTTCTCAGTCCTTAAGCACGAGGCCCAGTAGAGCAGACATGGTCTGTTAGAGATCGAATCCTTGGATATTACGTCTTCTGCAAGGCACCCAACATATGGTCGTCTTTCTTCCTCCAGAGGAGGAACTCTCATCTTTCTAGATTTGGCAGGGAAGGTGTTTAAGCTTTGCTGGTAACTTATGAGTTTACTCACTCATCAGGGGTATTTCTGACCATTTTAACCTTGGCAAAGCTCTGAGAGCACTGAGAGATCCTGCTGTATGTGAGGTTTCCACTTTGTTCCCACAGCTTCAGGTGCTTCAGAGGAAAGTTGGGTGTGCCATATGCAACAGCTGCCTTTTCAAGAGCCACAACCGGTTAAGCAGGGAAAAGGCACTTTCAGATTCTCTTGTTCCCCAACACTGGGGTGAGCCATCTCCTGCCTTTGCCCTTCCAAAACTTGGAGGGTTTTTCTGAACAGAAAAATAAATCACATTTCCTGCCAATTAAGTGTTACCGTCCCTTTCAAACTTACAAGTGGGCTGCAAAGAGACACTCCAGTTATTATGTTTTTAACCAGGAGCATGTATCAGCTCTCACTCACCCTCTACAGGGAGAGGAAGAAGTGCTGGTAAGGGCAGGTGCGTAAAAGGCTTGTTGTGACTTGGGAGCAACTGAGGTCAGTGTTTTTTGCCTTTCCTCTTACATCATCCCAAGCTGAGCCTGCGGGCGTTCTCTGTCACTGGCTGAGTGTGGAGCTTCGCTCTGCAAGAACAGAAACAGAAAGGAGAGCACCTAAAGAAAAGAGCAGTGCCAGAGGGCTCGCGGGGAAAGAAGACATCTACAAGAAAAAGCTGAGGGTAAAAAGATTACTGGCAGAAAATCTCAGATTCAGCTCTGTGCTGTCATTGCTCCACAAGAAGGGGATCCCTTGCTTTGCTGCTCCAAGGGTGTGCTTTATATCTGTGCAAAGTGTCTGGCTTGCTTCTGGAAGGGTGAGCACGCTGCTTGTGCCAGTCCAACTGCGGAGGAGCCCTGCTTCCAAAAGTAATTGTGCTGGGCGCTGCCTGTGCCTGCGAGGGGCTGCACCAAGGTCTGGATGTGCTGGGGAAGCCCCTGCCTGCTGCCATGCCTTGTCACTGGGCAAGGCTTAAAGCTGGCACAGGAGGCATCGCAAGGAAAGGAACAAATGACACTCATGAAGACGGGTAAAGGCAGGGCAGGGAAGGGCAAAGGCAGGAGATGGCTCACCCCAATGCTGGGGAACAAGAGAATCGGAAAGTGCCTTTTCCCTCCTGAACCGGTTGTGCCTCTTGAAAAGGCTGCTGTGCCACGGAATTAACAGTAAATGTCAGATCGGACATTTTCTGTCCAATACAGAAAAAAAAGTTCTAATACACCAGCTTTGCAAAGCATTAGCAGTGGAGGAAAAATATACATTTTAGATATTATCATAATTACTACTATTATCTTACAATGAGTAGAACTTTAAATGTTGTGTAATAAAAAGTGCTAGGGAAAGGAAGGAAAATTATTAAATACCTGTAAAAGTGCAGTTTATTCTACTTAATTTAGGAGCTGTTTTCACAAAATTAGAGTATTATAAAATAAATTCATTATATTCTTGTTCAAGTTATCAATGATGGGACGATTGTAAAAGTATAAAAAATACATTTTAAAATATAATTGTAATCAGTCAAGATGTTCTCAAGGTTTAGTACACAATTATATAGCTGTTGTATATTAGTGGCAAAAAAAAAGAAGGTAGTTACATATGGCTGTCATCCCTCTGCCATTTTCTCCCCCAAATCTTCTAAACATTTTTGGGTGCAATTCACCTCTCAAATGCTGTCAGTATTTATATTTGGTGTATTTCTCTCTAGCTCTTAAATTCTGAAAGTGTTGCAAGTCCATCTTCGTGAGATTAATGGACTAAATTTAGAAAGAAAAGTAAAAGGGCTTGGGACTATTTCTTGGATTTGCTAAATCTTAATTTTACCTCAAATTTGTATTAAGGAACCAGCTACTAAGTGCTCAACTTTATTTATTTATTTATTTATTTATTTATTCTTTTAGTTAGGTTCTATTTATAGCTCTTGTATATAACAATGCTGAACAGCAAGGACTGTTTTTAATAGCTATAAAAATAAAAAATGAAAATGATTGCATGACTTTGGGCAATTTATCTGTAAACATACAATTCATTTTAAGCATTTTCTTACCTGGGTTGAGGAGAAAAGTGAATGAATAGTTGCTGGGATTCTGTGTATTTCTATAGCGTCAAAATATTTTATGATGTATTGTAAATTTCTTGTCTGTCCTTCTGCTAGACCTGTTTAACTTCACTTTAATATACTTTTCAAAAAATAGTAAGTTACATCTGTAGAAAATATTTATAACAATGTAGACCTTTGTTAATATTGTATTGTTGGTCACACAACAAATTTCACTTGTCTAAACATATCTTTAAGGTGTTTATAGCTTGAAGATTACTGTAATGCAAGATTGTTCTAAAGAAATGTGTTTATGTCATTGCAAATATGCATGGGACACCCATTGCAATAGCTTAGCCAAAGTGCAATATTTTATAGTAAAGACACAGGCAGGAGTTTAAGTAAGACTTGAAAAATTTTCCTTGTCTATATGTTATAATCAGATTGTAACAGCTAGAAATACTTTTGAATAAATCAGATCTCTACAATATGTTGTAATGATGCTTTCCAAAATGATACTTCGACCTTCTGCAAGAAATAGATGAATGGATTTGGCTTGTATATTGGGTTCAATGTATTTTCTTCAGAACTTCAGACACTGTCATTATGTTCCCTGTACATATATATACACATACATATATGCGTGTGTTATATTATGTTACATATAATATATGTTTGTGTTTCTTAATGATCAACAAGCTTAAAATAAGCTAATAAGCACTAACTTCCAAATAACATAACAGAAATAGGAAAAATACATCTCTTTTAACACCTCAAATGAGAAAAAGTAAAATTCAAGCCTGTGATTCCCTTTTGTCTCTCTCCGTTGTTTATTTAATGACATAATAATGGAATTATATATAATAAAAATATTATTCCTGTACCATAATTAAACAAACAAAGCTAAATGCTACTTTTACATAAATTCAATAGAAAATCTGATAAAGCAACCAGCATACATAGTTTCTGTGGTTTTATATACACAGAGTTTACATTGAGAAAATAAACAGATATACTCTGTGGTTTAAAGACTGGTTTATGTACACAGACATGCTAATGTGTGGGAGGTTGGGATAAGGAAAGAGGGTAAGAATACAAAGTCTTCTGACTGACTTAGATAAATGAGATGCATTTTTACTTAGTCAATGATTCCTGTGGTTAGAGAACACGTGACAGTTGATCTGCAAGATTTCATTTGTCCTCGGTTCAGATCGTGGGGTTTTTAGTTATTGGTGGGTGTTAATCTGTAAAACAATCTATGGGTTTCTTGCTTTTCTGTTAAGGTTCTGTCCAGTCATCTACTACACATATTCTGAATTACTCTAATGTGAAAAATATATATATATGTATATATGAAGTGCATTCTAATACAGATCTCTATATAGCACAATTGTAAAAAGGCTACAGAGTATTCATGGAAAATATATTTTATTATTTATGTATCATGGATAATTGCTAATATGAAGGATATATTTACTACTAACATTTCCGGTATTTGTACAGTTACTAAACTCACTAAATTTAGAGGTCTGCTCTGAACTGAGTAGATCTCATTTTATCTATCAGAAAACGTCATTCTTGAGAGTTGCATCTTTTTTTTAGCACTTATTTTTCTCTCCCTCAAGTAGAATTGTGCTGACCATGCTAATCTTTATGAAAATACAAGCAGTTCTCCTTTCCTTTCCTTTCCTTTCCTTTCCTTTCCTTTCCTTTCCTTTCCTTTCCTTTCCTTTCCTTTCCTTTCCTTTCCTTTCCTTTCCTTTCCTTTCCTTTCCTTTCCTTTCCTTTCCTTTCCTTTCCTTTCCTTTCCTTTCCTTTCCTTTCCTTTCCTTTCCTTTCCTTTCCTTTCCTTTCCTTTCCTTTCCTTTCCTTTCCTTTCCTTTCCTTTCCTTTCCTTTCCTCTCCTTTCCTTTCCTTTCCTCTCCTTTCCTTTCCTTTCCTCTCCTTTCCTTTCCTTCCCTCTCCTTTCCTTTCCTTCCCTCTCCTTTCCTTTCCTTCCCTCTCCTTTCCTTTCCTTCCCTCTCCTTTCCTTTCCTTTCCTTTCCTTCCCTCTCCTTCCCTTCCCTTCCCTTCCCTTCCCTTCCCTTCCCTTCCCTTCCCTTCCCTTCCCTTCCCTTCCCTTCCCTTCCCTTCCCTTCCCTTCCCTTCCCTTCCCTTCCCTTCCCTTCCCTTCCCTTCCCTTCCCTTCCCTTCCCTTCCCTTCCCTTCCCTTCCCTTCCCTTCCCTTCCCTTCCCTTCCCTTCCCTTCCCTTCCCTTCCCTTCCCTTCCCTTCCCTTCCTTTCCCTTCCCTTCCCTTCCCTTCCCTTCCCTTCCTTTCCCTTCCCTTCCCTTCCCTTCCCTTCCCTTCCCTTCCCTTCCCTTCCCTCTCCTTCCCTTCCCTTCCCTTCCCTTCCCTTCCCTTCCCTTCCCTTCCCTTCCCTTCCCTTCCCTTCCCTTCCCTTCCCTTCCCTTCCCTTCCCTTCCCTTCCCTTCCCTTCCCTTCCCTTCCCTTCCCTTCCCTTCCCTTCCCTCCTCTTGTTTCCTCCACCCTCCCCCTTTTTTGCATACTGGAAAACTACTGAAAACAAAATTGTAACCTCTGGATCCTTGAAATTTCTCTTCTGTTTCAGCATGTATATTTCTAAAAAGGCATTAAAGTGTCATTTTGCCTCCTGTGAGAATCCACAGGAGACATACCTACTCTGTGAACTGCAGTGGGGTAATACCAGCAGGCCTTGGATATGGGAGATCAAAAATGTTTTTCCTATGCTGAAAGCTACTTCCTGAACAACGTCTGTAAAAGTAAAAGATCCAGTAATTATATCGATTGTTCCATCACCTGTTACTTGTCCCGGAGCCCCTGTGCATGCTGCTGTTATGAAATACAGAAATTCTTAAAAAAAACACTCCTATGTGAACATAAACACTCATGTAGCATGACTTTATTGCATAGAAAGTGAAGAGATCTGCAGAAGTCTGATGGACCTTAAGTGCCTGGCTAATGTCACCATTGCTGTCGTGAAAAACAAAGGCAGGGCTTTCCTGTGCTTTCTGGGACTGGAAAAGGGTGAACTGGTTAATTTAGGGCATGGGTAAATCAGGTATAGGCTTACTTCTTGTGCTCAGTGTCCTCCTGTCCAGCTCCTTTGGGGGCACATGCATCACTGTTCAGCAACAAATTACCACATTCAAAAAATGATATTCAGATATTACAAGAGAAGGGGGACAGGAGTCTCAGCAACCAAATCTGAACGAAAACTCTTCCTGTTTATGGACACCATCTTCCTGTCAGTCCCAGAGAATGGGAGATAAGGTGCTTCTCCCTTGTCCTAGGGAATTAAAGGCAGCTGCTGGGAAAAGGCTGGCTGAAGGAGTCCTCTGCTGGAAGGAGAGGGGAAAAAAATAAAGAGAATGGAATTTTTTCCAAATGCGTTGAGGAGAGCATCCGTCAGCTAGCCTGTCCATGGCCAAGCTGTCTCAGTGGCATGGGCACGCTTCAGGGGTTAAAAACTCTTGTTTCCTGAGCTTGTCTGATGCCTGAATATACTCAGGTCAGTCAGCTTGCTTCCATTTCTCCAGGCTACACCTACTGTTGGAAAAAAGTTTGTCAGAGGAAATGCTGCTGATGATTCCTGGTCTGTGGGCTTTGAGTCACAAATAATTATGTATGAGTTGAAGCTCAAGAATGTCTTCAAGGCTAGTAGACTCTGAGGGACAGGGGAAACCACATGAAGCAATTCGCAGTCTGGGGTCACTGAGCAGGAAAGAAGCTGTTCACATCTAGTAGGAGTTTAAAGAGTGCTGCAGCATGCTTTTGGAAAAGGAACTATCCTAATCATAGGAACTACCCCGTGCCACTGAGAGAGAAGCACTGCAGATTTTTCTTCATCATAGTAGAGAGCAAAGGCTAAGAGTGTATCTTTTCTCCTTCAGGTTCCAGAGTGGGAAATCCCTTGATTTGCAGCTGGAACTGGTCTCATCATAGAAGCCTGCCCCAGATTCCTTTCTAATCTGTCTCCGAGCATATGTTTCTGTTCACCAAATAATTCTACTTGCCACTGACACTGCTCACCACTGTCAATATCTGCTGTGTTCTGAGATCCCCTCCTCATCACTGGGCCTATACATACCTCTTTAAATTTCCTTCCAGAGTCTGTGTCAAATGCCCTTACTGGTCAGAAGAGTGAAGTTTCTTGCAAAGATGAGCATAGCTGTTCAAAAGAGAACTTCAGTTGCCTGGGAAGTTCCAGCCTTTGATTTTTGTCAGGTCTCCTATAAGGCAGAAGAGAATGAGAAACTGTGTTCACCAATGATGTTGATACTGAAAGGTTGTGCCCCTGGAGATGAGAGATTCTGTGTACAAATAAATAAACAAATAATAAATCTAGCAAAGCTAATATAAGTTCTTCAACACAATGATTTCAATGTATTGGAGTTCTCTGACATGTTACTTTTAGTGAAATGGAATGAAAGTAATCTATAGTTAAGCATGTCATTGAACATCTGGGAAATCTGTTAATCTGTTACAAGTAACAGACTTCTTGTGCTATGTCCATTTAAAATTGCAGCAAGTACAAAGTGTAACTGTTAAAGGATCTAAATATCCTATTTTTATTTTCATTTCATGAATCTGTATTCCACTAAGGGATTTCACTCACAGAAGATGAACTGATACTGTTTGTACGTAGAAGATTACTGTTTGTACGTAGAAGACAGCAATCATAAAATGTTGCTAACTTACCCCAATTTCTAAAAGCTACCAATATCTGGACAGACAGTTTGTCAATGAGACACTGGAGTACACTGGAAAATGCTAAATATCCCTGATGGAGGCAGGTAGCAGGCAGAACAGGGAACAGTGTCTCAGGCCCACTACTCTTCTAATATTGTTCTTCTGAGGTGGCCTCTGTACTGTGCAAAGGTACAGCCCTGCTATCAGTACTGTGTGCTTGGGAATAGAACCTTTCTCCACTCCCTGTTCCTGACACTAGGTTATTTTTGCAAGACTAGAATAAATACTCACTGTTTTATACCCATTTCAGTCATTAAACTCTAAAGCTATGATTGGCTTTGATTCTCCTCTCATTCATTTGATTAAACTTTTAACATAGTCAATAGAATTAGTCAAAGTTTTGGATAGGTCTAGCCTGAAGACAATGTGACTTACAGAAACTAAGAGATGGCTACCTGCAACTCACAGGATGGCAGCATTCCTCAGTTAAGTCTACTTTGGTAGATGCATCCCCCTGGTTAGATACAGATCTTTCTATCTTACAAGATCAGGAGCTGATGTTTTCAAGATGGTCTTAAAGAAGCAAAGAAAATTGATCACACAAGTTGTCCTGGAAGAGGAACAGCTGAAATGTGACATCTCTAAGCTCAATTTATGAAGCAGATCAAGTGCAGGATAGGGTACGTCAGGAAAAGCTTTTCACACACATGCACACATACATGCAGACCACCTCAAATCACCACTCGAGTGAGTCAGCAAAGCTGAGGCTGGGAGCAAACATGGCACTCCTTCCCACCAGTCTCAGTGCCAGGCACTCAGGTGGCAATTTGGCTTCAACGTGCAACTGTTCTATTTTGGGCACTTTGCTTCCAAATGTTGGCAGCTGTTCACACAACAGTTTCCTCCCTCAGTTTCTGGTTGGAAGGTTGTTGGAAGATAGCTGTTGACACTAGCTGCCAATCAAATGATATCACAGTACACTATAAAACTTGAAGGCAGTTATGTGGTCTGTGAACTCAGGGCCCTGAGGACATTAAAAAGCCTCAGCTGCCCTGACCTGCCTCACCTGGGGCTCCCACTGACACCCTGTCTGTGGATTACCCAGGATTTCCATTTGAGCTCAGGTCTGGGTTATTAGACCCTGCCTGAGCTATGGTACAACTGTGCTCGTCTCCAGCTCTGTGACACTAATGTCCAGGCCCGTGTCCATGCTTAGCCATGGACACTGTTGATCTGACTTTCAGGGTTGACATCAGACCTGTCTTATCACTATAGACCATCCTGGTAATTGCTGGTCTGTGTGTGACCTTGGTTATTATCACAGGGATCACCCTGACCTAAGAAATAACTTTCCTACTTGACCTAGGACCTGACTGGCCAGCATGAACTTGCCTGAAAATCTGAACTGTTGGCTGATCCTGGCTGCTAGAGCTAGGCCTGCTCTGATCAACTTTTTTGGGGTACAGTGGGACAGGACCTTGCTAGTGAGGCTCCTGCCCTGCTGGTTGCTTTATCTCCCTTGATATGGCTTTTCATCCTTTGGGGGTAGCTGACCCTTGCTGCGACCTGGTAGTGTCTGGCAAAATTTACTGTGACCTGGTCAGGGAAAACAGCGGTTCTGGACTCCTGGTTAGTTGTTCAGATTCTGATTACCTATAATACTGTGATGGAGTTTCTATTCCAGGCCATTCTTTCAAACCATATTTCCCTTGCAAAGCAATCTGAGGTCAAATGGTAAGCCAGAAGTGACATCACGTTCAGGTCAGTTCTTAGCAGACTATTCTCTCTTCGGGGTGTGTGGGGAGAGAAAGGAAATGAAGTACAGAATATTAGACTACATATAATGTAACAGCAAAAATAAACATACTAAATGGGACCTGACAGACCAAATATCAATGATGCAGCTGAGCAATATCTCTCAAGAGTAACTTAGAAATCAGAACTTAGAAATCAGAATTAGTCTCTCTTGAACTGGTAGAGGCAAAAGCCAAGCCACGAAACACAAGAATACTCTTGTTGCTGCCATAGTTGACTGAAGCATTGACATGTGACCGTGCAGCACAGACGTATGAGATTAGGGAAAAGATCTGGAAACTGCTGGGTGATGTTCTGCACTGAGATGTCTTGTTCTTATGTAAAGAGAAACAGAAGGGCCTGAATCCAGTCCATATGACACCTTTATGGTCACTGCTATTCCTTTACGCACTGTAGCCTTCCTGTTCCTGGCTTGGGGCATGGAACTTCTTAATCTCCTATGGACTGAAATTTGCACTCAAGCTCAGTCACTTACAGGCTGTGGATGATAAGTGTAGTTAAGTATAGGGTTATATGTGACTGTATTTGAGATACACATGTAGACATACGCAAGCAGTAAGACTATACAGCTTACTGGAACCAAAACAAAATCAAACTTTGGAATTTGTCTTTAAATAAACTTCTGTAGAGCAAAGCCCTTTTTTTTGATGTTGTTTTTGCTGGATCCTCTGAGAGAAGAAAGCATCCAGTCTTGCCAAGAAAGAGCCCCAGCCTTTGCTGTCCGTGCTTCTTTCTTTTTTTTTTCTCTTTTTTTTTCTTTTTTTCTTTTTATTTTTTTTTCTTGACACAGAACTGTGGGTACAGCATTCTTGCAGTATTTGCAGATTTGGAGTCTGTAATATATATACATGGACAGTGTGGTGATTACAGAAAGGAAAGCAAACTAAATATAACTTAACCTGGCCTACTGTAGACAACACACCTCATCTTGACACCATCCAGCACCTCAGCAACTCTCCTTCACCTCATTCTGAATACCTGGCTACTATGGTCTGTTCAGATCTTCTCCACCTCCAGTCTAAGCCTGTGTCCTGCCATACAACATGACTGCTGTTTTCGCCATGGTCTGCTTTCTAACAAGACAAAGGTGCCACTAGTTGTTGTCTTTCATCTTACATCATTCCTGGTGAGACTCAGATCTGCCAGTTGCTGAAGAGGTTGGAGACCTTGCTCTCTGCCATCATTATCAATGTTTCAGCATTAACTTCAGCAGAAGTGCCAGCATGCTCTGCATGAGTCACCCCACCCATGCACCTGGGTGGTCGCTTGGTGGCATCCCAGAGCTCTGAACAGGGAGCAGCTGGAGGTTTGTCTCCCAGATTGGCTTTGGGAGCCCATCTCACCTCTGTTTCCTTATCAGCAGCCCCAGAGATGTTATGAAGAGCTACAGTGCTTTGCACTGGCATCACCTTTTTTTTTTTTGCACTGCATCCATTGCTACAGTGGGTCTGGTTAAACCAAAAGAAGTTTTCTTACCTACTAATGAGTATTTTCATGTAAGAATCCTTGAACCTCAGCTATGGTGACTGGAGGTTGGGTGTCTCAGATTAAGCCTCTGCTGAAGGTGGAGAGTGGAGATTTGCTGTGGTAGAGGAGGTACAGATGGATATGTTATCAATCCTGCAGCCCTGCCTGCCTGCAAGATGAGCAGCAACTTTATTAACTTCAAAATCTACAATGTGTTAGCTGTGGTAGTGAGGTCCGGCAGGGCTTCCCTGCCAGCATCATGCATGACTTGTCTAAGATGAGACAGGAAAACTATGACAGGGAAAAGAGCTGAGCCGTTGTACTGTAGTTCCCTCTGTTTTCTAGTGTCACCTGGATTATTTGTATTCCCAGTAGTAAGGTCTTTCCATAGAAGCATCCTGACTGGAGAAAATCTAAGCCATAGCCAAGGCCAAGACTATTTGCATAGTTGGGGGTGATTTTCAGGTCACTTTCATACTTGGATGAGCATTTGCAGTTGACCCCACTGGGTGTGCTCATATATATGTTTGAACTGTGACAATTCAGCTGGATTTTTGGATATAGGGTCTGCCTCTCCACCTTAATTTCCACCTCATTTGTATTCCATTCCTGCCATCTACTGCTCACAAACACTACTTAGCCCCATATCCACTTTTTAATCCCTCACTTCCCTTAATATCTTCCCAGGTGAGATGAATACAGTCCAAAACAACCACTGCATAGTTGGTGTTCCTCCTTGTTCCACTGACTGGCATGACCAAAACAGTTTCATCCTGGGAAAAGGTTGCTGGTACCCATCACTTCAGCTACATTCCCTAAATCTCTTCTCTTGATGCGTTATCTCACAGCAGCACCAGGTGCCCCCTGCTATTGCACCACACACTATGATTGTTCAAGTCCAAGCTACCAAGACTATTGATAGATGGTCCCCTGAAGATTGTTTTGCCTCTTCTATGAGGAATATGATAAAGCACATACTGCTGCTTAAACAAACAGGTTGCTATCTCACAGCCACACTCCATGCCAGTGACAGGAGGAGAGACTGTTTACAGAGTAGCATAGGGCCTGAAACACGAAAATCCTGGCAGAGCAACCCCATATCTCAGTATACTGTTATATGGCATGGAAGATCCCTGTGGTCAGTTAAGGCCAGCTGTCCTGGCTGTGTCCCCTCCAAGCCTTTTGCCCACCCCCACTCTACTTACTGGGGGGCAGAATGAGAAGGCCTTGATGTTGTGGAAGCACAGTTTAGCAATAGCTAAAACACAGATGTATTACCAATGCTGTTTTTATCACCAGTCTATACCTCAGTGCATATGGGCTGCTTTGAAGAATACCAGCTCCATCTCAGCCAAACCAATACTGACAGTGTCCATCCAATGGTTCCGATGTCTGGTTCTGACGGAGGTTTTACCTCTCATGGGAGCTAGAATTTACAGGTGATTTTTGGTGTGAGTTTAACAATATGTATGCCATTGAGCTTGGAAAAGATATGCTCTGCACTGAAAGCTCACAGAGCTACTCTGAACGCTGTCTCTGATATGACAGATAGGAAAAGAACAGATGAATCATTGCTTTCTCTCAAGTGTAGTCCACCTGGTTTTGTCATCCTTTTGCTATTTAGAGCCCTGCCAGTTTTGTGATGACTGTATGCCAGACTCAGCCTCTCAAAGGGAGGGTGGATACTCTGATGTCCACCAGGTTTTCTTCTGGTATGTAGAGCTTATTGTTCTGCCAGTGCTTTTACACAGCACATGCACTGAGACAAAGAGGCAGGAATGATTTTGTGAACTAGGCAAAATCAGAAAGATAAAAATATAGTCCTTCTGTGGTGCAAAGTAGTGTGCAGTGACAGCAGAAGGACTGCTTAGAGCAGAAAACCATAGTCCAAAGTACAGATACTTTCACTTATGGCTTCTTTTATTTTCTCACACTCTCCTCATGAAATATATTTGATCCACTTCTTTGTTTTCTATAGCATCACCAGTTAATATAAAAATTTGTTTTATAAGGATATTGGTATGTTTTGTTAAGGTAACAAAAAGTAATACTGAAGTAAGCACACAGGTAAGTCCTTCCCACTAACCATCTGTCCTCAGCCTTGTCTAGGTCAAGGCTCTGCCCACATACCCTCATGGCTGATTGTCATTCCACTTTGTTATTCAGAATTAGATTCATAAAGCTCACAGAGTAGTAGCAGGGTGTTAACAGTTATCTTAATCTGGTATGTTTTGATTGCCACGTACAGAAACTGAACAGGAGTCCCAGTAAAGTATGATTCTGCTGTGTAGCCTGCAGATAGAGAGAAGGAAAGCAAAGGTGCTGGAGAGGTAAAAAGACCTCTGGGTGGATGTCCTTGCAGGTCTGATTGTTAAACTCATATGCTTCTAAGTTTGTTTTTATTTGCATTTTTTTCATTATTATGTTCATATGCTTCTAAGGATGTATATTTGTGTGTCTACAAGCTTGTTTTTATTTGCATTACTGTGTTGTTTTTCATACATATGTATGTAAATAGCTGTGGACTCATGCATATATAGTCATACACAGAGTCATGTTTTAGCCCTTTTTAAATGTGAAGTTCACAGTATAAATCTAAAAAACAAACAAACAAACAAAACAAAATCAACTTTTTTTTTCTTTCCATAGAAACGTAGATATCTTCTGAGAAAACTCCATTAAACTCAAACTCAAAGTGGATGTTCATTTTACAGTCAAATGCTCCAGCAACAGAATCTACACTTGAACTAACACAAAATTTGCCATTACAAATTGATTCCAGGAGGCAGCTTGTAAATGGGGTTTGAGACCTAAGCCTTTGTGGCACAAGATCTGGACTTTTAGTCACATTTAAGTTTTGTCTTCCTCCTTGCTTCCAGACTTCCACCTGCTGATTCTCATCTCTTTCCAGTAGATCATTCATCCAAAAATGTTATGCAAAGGTAAGAATCAAAGCTCAGGACCTTGTAAAATCCTCAGAGATTTACAAAGTACGAACTTGGCTGATTCAAACACTGTATCTTTTTGTTTTCTGTGGTGTCTGATCTAATTTTCCTTCTTATGGGTTCTTCTTTCTTCTCCCTAACCTGTCTATCTTTCTTAATTTCTTCCATATCTTTCCTTTTCCCTTTTCTGTGACTTCTATCTATGTCCATTTTTCTTCTCTCTTTTTTTTTTTTTCTGAATAAAATTGTTCAGTGTGATGCTGGAGTCAGTGTTATCAAATATACACTTTGGGTTTCAACTGTCAAATAAGCCAAGAGACTTCTGAGAAAAAATACATGCCATGTGCCTGTACTCTCAAAACACACCTGCTTAGTGAAATAAATTAGGGGAATAGTACATCCAGTAGACACCATTTCTGTAATATAAACTTGTTGTAGGATTGTCATGCTGATATCTGTTTCCTGGGAGACATCTGCAGGGAGTTAGCTCCCTGTCACTCTTATATTAATATTACTATGAAGATGTAAGGAACCTGGTGGGTAAAAAAGTCATTAATGAATGTATGCCCACCACTGTGTGCCCTTTGCTGTGTATCTTCCTCCAAAATGCATTTTTACATTCGGGAAGTGTGTGTAGGGGGTCAATGGTTATTTTTTCAAAACTCCATTTGCTGGAGTGGGTGAGATATATTCAGATGCTACGCATAGCTCAGCGATTTACGAATCATCTTCACATTTATCTCTAACATTATCTTAAGCAACTTCTGTAAGGGGAAATAATCGACAGTATGAGAAAATGGAAAAAATATTTTGGTTATATATCTAAGTAAATATGAGGTTTAGTCAGCACGTACCACAAAAATGTTGAAGAGCAATACTGATGGTAAAACATGGCATGGCCATAGCTGGCACTTCCACTTGGGAAGCTTCAGATGACAGAACGCTGTGGTCCCCCCTGCATTGTTCACTGTAACTGCAACTATCATTTTTCGTTGCTGTTATATACCTGGCACCGTTTATTCAGAAGATCTGATGGGCCATATACGTAAAATAGCTACTGTTTGTGTCTTAGTTTTATCTCAGCAAATACAATAAAATAATTTCTTGACACAGCAAAAAGGACAAACAACTGCAATAGAGAGGAACACCTCAACCGATGTATTTGTTGTTTCAATGTTATATATGCTAATAAACCCTCATGAAAAAGAGATGAGGTGATACAATATTCTCTTCATTTCCTTCTCTGTGGTAGATATTTACAAATATGCACTTGTAAATTGAGATGCCTTTTTTGACTTGCAAAAACGTCTTGATTAGCAGCAGCGCTTAGTAACAGTGCCACAGGAAACACAGAGAAAACAAATGAACCCAGAAGAGCTGCTTTTCTTACTTGGGACTAGTGGTAATAAAGAGAGAAAATTTCTGTTTCGCACAGGAAAAATAGCTCACCTGATGGTTCCAGCTTCTGGCAGGTGACCTTGTCTACATACCCAGATTCACTTCTGAATGGGACTCACCCTCCTTTCTTTAACTTTCACCCAGTGAAGAAGTTTACTTGCGTCAGAGCAAGTCACCATGAGGAAACATTCAGCTAAGCGGTGTTGCAGACATCCAAAGTCCAATCTTCAAGAATAGAAACTGAAATAAACATGAGACTAATAAAAGGAGATCCATCGCCCAAGAGGCTATAGACAGATACAGAAATATCAATGGCGGCTGTTATCGGTAGAGGTAAGTACACCTATGTGAAAAGTGGGCCTATTTCTACATATTCAGTGTAGATCTTTACTGTAGTTGTATCTAAGGTACTGGTGAGTACAGAAAACTGTGTGTTGGCAAAGCAGACACTTGTGGATCTGTGTGATCTCTTTCGATGTGTTACTCTGTCTTGAGTCTTAGGTTGAGCTTCAAAATGCCAATGTCTCATTGTGTTAACCCTGATCTGCATTAGGCAAGAAGAATTTGAATCCCCAAAGACCACTCAGTGTGTAAAGACATCTCAAAGGCAATTATTAATGGAGCAAATTATTTGGTTTATTTTTTTTCACCTATCTTGTTTCCAACGCAAGAACCACCTAGAAAATGCCTTTTAAAGAATTAGTACCACTAGGCTGTGTAAGGAGCTGACCAGGTCTCTGTTAATTAAGAACACTATTAGATTCCTGCTGAAATGTAATTTGACTGTGTATATTTCATAATTCCCCTTCTTAAAGGGCTAAGATATATGGAAATGTGCCTTTCGTATCTTATTTGAAAGTAAATTAACTCTCTTTCCTCCAGTAAAATGTAGGTTCTGAAATTCTTAGGTTTGACATGGATGGGCTTTTGCAAAAGAAACCCTAATCTGTGAAGGGCTGAATGATTCACAGGGTCAAACTTCTTTGCTGCCATGAAAGTCAAAATGTATATATAATCGGGCCGGTTGGTGGTGCTACCCCATAGGTATTGGAAATCACCTGCCTTTCTGCAGTTTTTTTCTTGTTACTGGTATTTTCCAGCTTTTGAAAAAGTCTCATACTAAAAAAAGAGATTGTCATGAGTACCAATGGGAAAGTAGTTAAAGTTTTGCCTAGCAGAAGTAATTTGGAAAATACAAAGTGAGAAGAGATCTGGTTCTACTCTTTGATTTGTCAGACAAAAGCAGATGCAATACTGATGATATCAGTGAAGTTAAAATTGGTTGATATCACAGTATACAATAATGTGTTAAAGTGTGCAAAGTTTCACGTACATAATAGTTTAAATGACCAAGTTTAGCTCCCAAGTAGAAATCCACCACTCCTAGATCCCAGAACGGCTGTACAGATATTACTTATTAAGCCATTTTATATAAAAGAGATTTGGTAGGGAGTGAAAAGGACCAGGACAGGAGGTGTAGAGGAGATTTAATTTTCTGAACTGCTGTCCCCAGATGATTCACAAATCTTTTCTGCGTAGGTCGTGCACCCAGACAGAACAACCAAAGGTAAGGCATATTGTTCTATCATATCAGGCTGCCTGGGCTCCATGGAATTTTCCAGAGACAGACAAGGCTAAGAAGCCTTGCAAATTGTTTTCTTCTCACTATTCCTTTCCCTCATCTTCCTTTCCAGTTGTCTCACTGCTTTGAACAGTGTTGATCTCAGCATGATGTTGGCTGATCATGGCTCACCCTGCCAACATCTCTCAAGGAGGTGTTTCACCTTTCTCAGTGCTGTGGGTTTTTCACCAGAATCACTCTAGGGGAATCATTCTGGGGTCTTCATCTCTTTCCAGATTTATATTACTAGATTGTAACATTTTTCAAGCTACTCCTTTGTGATGGAAAAACCTGAAAGTGGGAATAAGCATTGGCTGATGCAACACAGAGCAGGCAGTGCACAGTGTGACCAAACATCACTGAAATATTGGGGTCATAGAGGCACTGTTGATACTTTTATTTCAGGTGGAAGATGCAGCCTGATGACTTCAAATCAAACTATTTGCCTTCCCAGCACCCAAAGGTGGTGTGCCTGTTATATGCGATCAAGTGGCGCAGAGGTACCATCTGGAGGGGTTGGTGCACAAACAATTCTACCCAACATGCTGAAGTCAACTTCTTGGAAAATTGCTTCAAGCCCTTGTCATCAGTTTCTTGCTCTATCACCTGGGTCTTATCTACTACCCCCTGTGGGAAATGCTCCAAAAGAATTCTGGAGTTCCTGAGGATACACCCCAATGTAACCCTGGAAATATTCACAGCCAAGATTTTCAAACACCTGGATATTCGTAACCGGCAAGGTCTCAGGAACCTGATGATGAAAGGAGTCATCATACGTATTATGCGTCCTGCAGGTAACCCAACTACTCTTCATCTTTTTCTGGGTGTAGACGAAAACCTATGGGATTATATCCACTACCAGCAGTTGTACTTTGTACTAGTGTGGACGACTGGTGTTGGGAATGACTGGTGAGTGCCCAGATGCTGCTTTCTTCTGCCTTATTTCTTTCCCAATCCCAAACAGCTGTAGGACCAGCATGGTTATTTCCTCTTGCCAAACATGAACAAGGAAAGTTATGTCATTCTCTAGCCATGAATGCCTTCATTATATATAGTGTGAAACCCTTGCAGGAATATCTTTCCTGTCCCTCTTAGCATATATATGCACATCAGTTTACTAACTGCACCTAGTAAAGAGATTCTCTTGATAGCTGGAGAAGAGAAGAAGACCCATCTAAAGGAGACTCAGATTATGCACCACATACTACAAATGTGTCTTTTGCACCTGTGTTTTTTGTATATCTTGCTTGACTCTTGATGTTTGATTTAGAAAAAATGTCTAGACAAGTAGCTCACAGAAAGGAAAGTACATATGAAAAGATGAATTCCACATACGTGTCTGGATAGTTATTACTGTAGTGTGCAGCTACAAAACCTACCAAGTCAAACGTAAACTTTAAGGATACTGTTTATCTTGGGGAACCTGTCCCTGGGATTGTGCCACCGGAGGACTGAAAGAAGCTCTGGCTATCCTGTCAACACTAAGATAAATATGAAACTGTTAATCTTGATAAATGTTAGGGCGTTCACATCAGGTTTTCCCTGATCATAGAGGTAAGTCAGACAGATTCATGAATGAAGCAATAAGTTTATTATCTGAAGCTTCTGTGATCAAGCTCCAGGCTGCCAAAAGGTGTGCCTAAACAGTCCTGACTGCATGTGCCACTTTCCTTTGCAGTTGTTCCCTGCAGCCTGTCTTTCACAGATTCTTTCTCTCTTGGCTGAGGTTCTCTGGCCTTATGTCCTTATGTGGTATCTGTGGTATGGGTTGCCTAAGCCCCTTTAGTGATTTCTGTCCGGTAATTCCCCTTTTTGGACATGTTGCTATTTGTATAGTTTTGGTTCCCCTTTCCACTAACTTATTTGTGTAGTTGCAGGTCATTGTTGGGCCCTTGCATGAATACCCTCAGATGAATATCTTTCCCTTGTCCTTTACCGTTGTCTTACTGAGAAAAGATTGACTCACTGATATTTCTGATGAAAGAACTAGGCTAGAAAGACCGGGCCGACTGCTAAGCACCACACAGCTGTTCGTTCACCCTTCCTCCCCGCCCCCCCCCCAGGATGGGGGAGAGAATCAGAAAGAAATGAAAGCCTATGGGATAAAGACAGTTTATTAGGACAGAAAATAAAGGAAAAGAAAATAATAATAATAATGATAATAGTACTACTAATAATAGTGTGTACAAAACAAGTGATGCACAATGCAATTGCTCACCACCCGCTGACCGATGCCCAGCCTATTCCCGAGCAGCCGGTCCCCCCACCCTGGCCAGCCCCCCCATATTAATTGTTCAGCATGTGTCAGATGGTATGGAATACCCCTTTGGCCAGTTGGGGTCAGCTGTCCTGGGTCTGTCCCCTCCCAGCTCCTGCTGCACCCCCAGCCTGCCTGCTGGCAGGACAGAGCGAGAAGCTAAAAAGTCCTTGGCTTAGTGTAAGCACTGCTCTGCAACGATTAAAACATCAGCATGGTATCAACATTGGTCTCATCCTAAATCCCAAACGCAGCACCATACGAGCTACTAGGAGGAAAATTAACTCTATCCTAGCCGAAACCAGGACAGCTTGTCTTTCAACAGGAATGACTGTATATTTCTTTTCTCAGATTACAGTTACAGTTGGAAAAAATTCGTTGCATACCAACATGGAGAAGAAGATTATTGCCCCTGGAGTTTCAGTCTGTACATCCTTCTGAACTGCATAGAGCTCGAGCGTATTATTTTGGTTAGTAGCCACTTTAAAGAAAAGGCTGAGAGTTAAAATAATGCAAAGTCCTAGACAAATGAAGTTTGCAGAACCCTGGCAATGGTGTTAGCAGAAAATATAGTAGGAAAAATTGGCATGGGTTTGGTGTTGCGTAAAAAGAGGGCCAAGTGGCAAGAGATTGCCAAGGACTTTGCTGATACATTGTGCCTTTGTTTATGGCCAGGAATAGAGAAGGGAGTTAGAAACACTCACAGTTTGATACTAAGGAAAGGATAAATTATTTCAACTTTTTACATGGATCAATTACAATATGTTCTCTTGCAGCTTACTGGATCTATTTGATACCAAAAGCTCATTCATCTGTGTAAACATGATTCAAGTACACTCTTTTTGCCCCTCAGGATGGGCCCACTGATTTCAATGAAGTTCTGAGTGTGTTCAAAAGCCCAGCTGTGTGGATTCACTTTCAGAGCTTACATATAAGATTATCATATGACTGAGATCTGCATTCCCTACTAGCTGTTTCATAACTACCGAAGTTATTTGCATGGTCTGATATCCCACTACACAAGAAAGAGGAGTTGGTCAACTGAACAGGAGAGAAGGGCAGGACTGGAGATAAATTCCCAGCTCAGCCATCCGTTATGGGGCAAGCTAGTTCTTGTTTGAACTGTTCCCTGTATGTAAAATGAGGGCTAACTGAATGGGCAGCAAAAGATAGAGGAAGAGATGCACAGAACTGCATAATACAGACAGGTACTTGAAGAGTAGAAGGAGGAAAACTAACCTGTTTATAAGTTGCTATAAATGTCTTTTTTATTTCTGAATGAAAAAAAGTTAAACATTGGACTCCATTTCAGTTCCATCCACCCCAAAATTTACACAGGTAATTTAATATCTCAGGAACCACCCTTCTTAATTCTAACTGTCTGACTAAGAAGTTCAGGTAACAGGGGATGCAGACAGTGGCATTGTCCAGTTAGTCAGCTAACCTAACAAAGTAGTTAATGCAATGTAACTGTTTAGGAGATATTTTCCTTTGGCTTTGAGCTTTCCTCAGTCTCCTAATGACTGAGATTAAATAGTTTAGCAGATCTCACACAGTTAAATGCATAGTATGTTGCTTACCAGAGATATGAACAGAGCTGTCTGCTACATCTCTGTGAGTATGTGGAAACAACAGCAGATTCAGCAGTTCCGTAGGCAGCCGTACATGCTGAATATGGCCTTCAGGTCTCAGGTCTTAGTTTCAAAGAACCAGCTAATGAATGACCTGGCTCTCCCTGTGCCCCTGGCAACCATGCTGATTGCTGAGGAGCCCTACTGGCTGGGAAGCTTGCACTGGGATACTCATGCTAAAAGTAAAGCACTTGCTCAGCTGCTTTGCTCATTCAGACAAACTCAAGCCAGCCATAAAATCAAGGTGAATGGGATCCATTACCAGTAATTCTAACTAACCAGCAACTCCCTACAGAAAGAACGGGAAAGTGTATATGCTCAGTGCTTGTGAACACCCAGCCATATTATACTAACTGTGGTGAAAGTTCAGATATGTCTCATTGACCATTGCCAGCTCACATTATCCTTGGGGCAGAGAAAAACTCCCTGAGCACAGAGGTGTAATGAGGAGAGTGAGTTCCAGACATGCTCCTGACAAATACACTGACTCTTGTGTCAAGTTCTGGGCTTCCTAACAAGGGCACTTAGAAATCAGAGAGAATTCAGTGGAGTATCACTGCAACAACCAGGGGGCTGGAGCACTTGCTCTGCAAGGAGAGTGCATTTATATATTTATAAATATGCTATATGTATTTCCTAGTATATATCTACAAGGAAATGTTTTTGTTCCACCTCTAGAAGGTTAAATGGGATCTTATTGCAGTTTTCCACTACATAAAGGCAAAAACGGCAGAGCCAGACTCTCCTTAAATCTTCACAGATGGAAATTGAGGCAACAGGTGTGAGCTACAGCAAGGGAAATTCCAACCAGACAGAAGGAAAAAGCCTCCTGCTGACAGTGGTACTGTACTGGTAACAGGTGCCCAGAGAGGATGTCAGATCTTCATCCATTGAGATACTAATGACTTTCCTGGGAAAGGTTCTCAGCTGCCTGACTTAGCTTTGGAGTTAGCCACACTGCAAACACACTGTTGGACTAGACACCTCTAGAGGACCTTTCTAAGTCAAATAATTCTGTCTTTCTACAGGATCCGCCCCCACTTCCCCTGGTTTCAGCTAAGCAATCTGTTACCTTCTAACTGCTTCTGTTTCTGAGCAGAAGGCCTTTTTAGGAGGGATTTATACTGCACATAAATTCTGGGGTGTTATCCTGTTGTATGGAAAGCTGTGTCCCAAGGTAGATTCTCTGACATTGTGATGGTGGATCAGAGTGAACTCTCGGAACTGATGCTGTATTTTCAAACTCTGGATCATGTTGAAGAGACTCAAGCTTTTGGCATCTAGCTGTTAATGTTCATATTTCTGTCTTCTTGCTAGGGGCTTCCTCCACTGTCAAACTTTGAATACTAACACCAGCAGCATGCTTACAAGTTCACTTTGTGCACGACAGCATTACCTACAAGACTGGAAAAGCCGATTCTTGGCAGTCTTTCTTACTACAGCTTTGAACGATGTTTCATACTTTCACTACAAAAGGCCCTTACACCCAGAAGGCTGGGCATTGCCAAATATTGGACACAGCAGAAGGAACATTTCCTGTGGACAAGAAATCATTGGGAAGTTCAGATGATGCGGCCAGGCAACAAGGTTACAGTGTTCTGCATCTTTAGAAGGCTTCCTGAGAGTCCAGTGTGGATGGGAATCATACCCCAGGATGAAGCTTTCAGGTCTGCTGATTCTGTATTCAGATTCTATGAATACCCTCTTGAGAGGCCAGCAAGCAATAGTTTTTCTTGTTCATTTGTTCCATAGATTTAATCAGAGCAGAGCATTGTTTTTGAAAATTTCTTATGAAGGTCACTTTCATAACCATGTGTAAGTTCCAGAAAATACTTCATGATATAACATTACTATTTTTGTTATATTATGATTATATTACTGTTATATTACTGCTATTATTACAATATAATACAATTTTATTACAATGGATTATGTATATATATATAAATGTATTTATTCTCCTTATGTAGAAACAACAGAATAAATGGAAAATGTCAACTCGAGAAATTTTGTTTTTCTTGTTCAGCTCCTGTGCACACATTCTTCCACATTCTGGAGCCCTAGATGTTCATTGCAAACTGGGAGAACATGTGGAGAACTGTAAAAAGTCTCTGACTTTCCAAAAGGAAGCACTGAGTGGAATGGTGAGGTGGGAGATATAGAAAGCTCTGAGCTATCTCTAAGGGCAGGAGACAAAAAGAAGATGCAGGCGTGTTAGGCATTTCTGCGGTTTGCAGTTTGCAGTTTGCACTGGAAATAATGAAAAACATCTGAATGAACCATGCTGGGAGCACCAGTTCCAGTGCCTTCAAGCAGCTGATTCGTGTTGTCCCACTAGGCTACTAGGGAATGTGCTACTACTTGGGCCTGCAAGCTGACAGGCACAAATGATTATCTGAAGCATAAGGCAAGGGCTGTTAGGAGCCATGCCTCTGTCTTCTACTTGATTAATGACATCTTTTATCCCTGCCAAGGTCTCTAGATATTTAGCAGGCAATTAAGAGAACCAGAAAAGTTGCAGGCTGAAGAGGGATTTCCAGACCCTGTTATCTGAGGGAGAATCTGAAATTGAGCACAGATGGCTGATGTCTCCTACACTAACAAAGTAAAGTTACTCCAAGAGATGTACAGCAGAGCTGAAGTTTTCTTCCCCTCTGTCCGGGTTCTCAGGGGGGATATCACATGCCTTCTGGCCATCCTGGTGTTAACCATTTCTTTTGGGAGAAATCAGATCAGTTGATCATTATGTATTTGAATATACTGAAGTCCATAACAACTCAGCAACAAAACTTGTAATTTACCGGGCTATTGCGGCATATGGCAACTAACTTTGAGATTCATCAGCATATACGCCTTCATTATGCTACAGATGTTACCTGAGCCCCATCCAAGAATCTAGAAAGTACAATGGCATAAATGCAGTGTATAGCATGCATGGCCAGCACAAAATGGAACCCCTTCATTAACAAGTTTTAAGAAAATCTGCAGCACCTAAATGAAGACTCATCCATACCTCTTGCCATAATTACTGAAACATCATGAGAATCCTGCTCTCAGTTTAGCATAACACAGAGAGGGCTTTACCCAGAGCAATGTGGAAATTCCATATACATTGGTAGTTCACATGACAATCTAAAAATGCTGGCAGGTGTAATTATTTTTTGGTACCTCAGAATAAATATGCAGTCAGACTTTGACATAGAAAAGGTCAGAGATCAGTGTACTTAAAACTCCAGTTCTCTGGAGAAAGAAGGCAGATTGAATGGCCCAAATCCTTGGAGCAGGATGATGAGGTTGCCTGGAGATTAAATGAGACCTGAATTTGAATTAAGAGGAGAAGGCAGGTTGATGGTAGAGAATTAGTTTGCAAAGACCCAAGAAAGAGACCAGGGGCCTTTTGTAAGCAACACTAAGTGAAGGGGATTAGCTGGTCCAGAAGCAAGGGCTATGTCACTGAATCATGGTATCACAGGAGGGCTGAGGTTAGACGGGACCTCTGGAGGTCATCTGGTCCAACACTTTGTTCAAGCAGGTGCACCTAGAGCCAGCTTCCCAGAACCATGTCCAGGTGGCTTTTGAAGGTCTCCAGGTGTCCTGGTTTCAGGTAGGACAGAGTTAATTTTCCTCCTAGTAGCTGGCAGGGTGCTATGCTTTGGATTAGAATGAGAAGAGCGCTGATAACATGCTGATGTTTTAATTGTTGTAGAGCAGTGCTTACACCAAGCCAAGGACTTTTCAGCTTCTCGCTCTGTCCTGCTAGCGAGCAGGCTAGGGGTGCAGCCGGAGCTGGGAAGGGATAGACCCAGGACAGCTGACCCAAACTGGCCAAAGGGGTATTCCATACCATCTGATGTCATGCTGAACAATATATAGGGGTGGCTAGCCGGGGTGGGGGGGACCGGCTGCTCGGGGATGGGCTGGGCATCGGTCAATGGGTGGTGAGCAATTGCATTGTGCATCACTTATTTCGTACACATTATTACTATTAATACTATTATTATTATTATTATTATTATTATTATTATTGTTATTATTTTCCCTGTCTTAATAAACTGTCTTTATCTCAACTCACAGGCTTCACTTCCCTGTTTCTCTCCCCCATCCCGGAGAGGGAGGGGGGAGGGTGAGCGAACGGCTGTGTGGTGTTTGGCTGCCAGCCGGGCTAAACCACAACACCAGGAAGGGAGACTCCACAGCCTTTCTGGGCAACCTGCACCTGTGCTCAGTCACACTCATAGTAAAAATATTTTTTCCTAATGTTCAGAGGGAACCTTCTTTGTATAAGTTTGTGCCTATTGCTTCTTGTCGTGTCACTGACCACCACTGAATAAAGCCAGGATCCATCTTCTTTGCACTTTCCCTTCAGGTATTTATATACATTAATAAGATCCATTTGGGCTTTAGCTTTCAAAATTCATCCTTGGATGAGTGATAATGTTTCTCTATTCCTCACGGGTTGCCCGTCCTTGCTTCCAACCTCTGTATGCTTCCTTTTTGTGTTTGAGTTTGGCCAGGAACAACTTGTTCATCCATGCAGGCCTCCTGGCATTTTTGCCTGACTTCCCGTTTGCTGTGATGCACTGTTCTTGAGCTGGGAGGATGTGATCCTTGAATAATTAACCAGCTTTCTTGGGCCCCTCTTCCTTCCAGAATCTTATCACATGGGATTTTCCAAGCAGATATTTGAAGAGGCTGACATCTGCTCTCCTGAAGACCAGGGTTATGAGCTTGCTTTTTACCCTCTTCTCTGCCCTCAGGATACTGAATTTCACCATCTCATGGTAACTGCAGCCAAGGCTGCCTTTGACCTTCACATTACCGACAAGGTCTTAATTCCTGGTGAATATGAGGTCCAGCAGAACACCCCTCCTTGTTGGCTTCTCTGTTGGATGAGAAAGGTACCATCAATGCATTCTAGGAACCTCCTGGACTGCATATGTTGCTATGTTTTCCCTCCAATCACATTGTTCTGCATGCCCTGTAGTCCAGTAAGGCATATATCAGCCCAAAGTTGATCCTAATCCTGTAACAGCAACAGGGTGTGTTACTCAGCTTGGCAGCCGAGCTCCACCACAACCGCTTTCTCAATCCCCCTCCTCAAAGCGAAAGTGGGGGGAAAAATAGGATGAAAAGGTCTCAAGGGTTGGGGTAAGGATGGGGAGATCACTCAACTATTATCATGACGGGCAAAACAAACTCAGCATAAGAAGATTAGATAAATTTATTACCTATTGCTAACAAGCTAGAGAAGTGAGAAACAAAATAACAAACTAAAAGTGAAGAGAATTAACTCTATCCCAGCCAGTGAATTAACTCTAACCAGGACAGTGAAGAATGTTTTGGGTATTAATAATAGTAGGTCAGCACTAGCAAGAATATGAGATGGTTATGCAACATGATGAGTTCTGGAGACACATTTTGGAAGCTGTTGGGCCCTCTCTTGTTCCACCATGATGTCTCAGAGCAGTATTAGCTAGTGTCCATTAGTTCCTTGGACATTTTCAGGGAGCAGTGTGTGCCAGTGTAGGGATATCCTACTTTATGTCCCTTTCCAGCTCTCTATGGATGAATTTTTGCCTCTCTGACTGTCACTCCCCTAAAAATATGCTTCCATCTGTTGTCCACTCTAATTATCTGTTTTTCTGCCCAACTGCTTGTTTGTCCCACCTTCTCACAGAGCCTAATCTAGTCTTGCTAGGAGAAGTCCCTAAAGAGAAGTCCAGCAACAAACGTTCCTGAAAGTGAACTCCTAGGGAAGAACAAAGTAAGAAGATGAAATACTTCTCACGCGATGCAGTCCCAGGCTCCAGCTCTCTTCAAATCCTCCTAGGCCAAATGTGGTTTCTGACTATTCAATAGCCCATTCTGAAGTGTAAGCGGCTACACTGCTGGGCTCAGAGAAGAAATGAAGAGGGATCTTGGAGCCAAGAGGGATCTTGGAGCAGAGACAACATTTTATGGAGGCTGTAACAACTCCAGCTGGAATATTACAGGGCCCTGTGGCCCTGCACCAGTACAAGTGGTCTGAGGGGTGTGCCAGAGACATGCCCTAGTTCATTAGGCAAGAACTTCCCAATGGTGATGGTCCCATAATAAGTAGGACTATCACTAAGGGAGCAAGAGAACACATGATGAAAGCAGAAATGATGAACAGGGCAGTGTGAGAGATGGTGACATGCTGCAAGCGGAACCTGGACTTCAAAATAAATATTATCATGGGCTGGCACCTCAGCCTCCCTGAAACACAGTTGGCTGGGGGTAGTCTCCTGCTACAGCTCAGCACGAGGGTGCAATGAGGCAGAGCTCTCTGGCTTTCCCATCCATGTGATGGATGTTCTGACACTGCTAGTGTCAGCTAGTGTCACAGTTCTGTCACTGCTGGTGTCAACTCTGGGTATTATCATGTCATTCAGATGCGAAGAAGTAGCAGAAGGATTAACTGTGGTGAATAGCCTTTTATTATTATTATTATTATTATTATTATTATTATTATTTAATTAATTAGCCAGAGTGCATAATTCTTTATAAAATGTGCTGCCTTTCCCACTAAAGGCAGAAAGACAAACTTTCTCTGGTCCAATTGGAAACTTAACTGTTGGAGTGGCCCACTGTATCACTGCTCTGCTCTTATTGTCATGTTAGGGCCTAGGGCTGGGTCTACCACACTGAGATATAAAAACAGAAGACATCTGATCTAATCTCATCTTCTGTCACTTTGGACTAGTAAAAACAGTGTTCCAGCTTATAGAGTAGGCTGGTTCCAAACTGTGATTAATGACAAGGTTAATGCATGGAGACAACTTTCTCCCTGCCCTGGAATTTTGGTGCCACCTGCCTTAACCAGTGTGAGGAGACAGGCCCCTATTAGACAGGAAGATTACCTCTCCCCAGGTAATATTAACTCCAGACCTTCAAAAGCCACATCAGTCCTTCAACTGATATGCTTAGTAGTGATGACAATAAGAGCAACAACACTGGTGTTTTAGCTATACCTGAAGCCTGAAGGAAAACTTGCCAGTCACAGAAGTGCATGACAGATTTAAAAGTCAAATGCAGCCTTCAAAATACTTACCATACTTTGGCTTCTCCCCATCCACTCTGGCTCTTGCTCTTGCAGCAACCTACTTTCTCCTTCCCCTTCAGAAGCTTGCTTACTCCTACCAGAGTTGTCAGAACAAATGATATCTTCCATGCCAAGCCCCTCAGCATTTATTCTGTGAACCAAATCTGATTTCCATCGCTACAAGTATTTAATACATATGTGATTAAATAATGGCATTTTTGCCCATAGAAATACTGAAGGGCCAGCATCAGGGAGGGGAGAAAAAACTACTTGACCTCAAGAACAATGATGGACATGAATATATCTAGGCTAAAAACCCTTGACAGGGCAAGTGTCAGGGGACTGGACTTCATGACCCTGAAACCCCTTTCTGTCCTGGTTTTCATGTACTAGCATGCAGGAGACACAGAGAGCAAGCAGCAGGGAGACATGCTTTGGAACCCCCTCTTGCATTTGTAAGGGCCTGAAGCATGTCTTTGTATTGTTTAATGGAAATCTGTTTCTTATTATTGCAATGTGATGTCCAAGGACTCTGTGTGCTGACCCAGAGTAATGCTGTGTGCAGCTGTGGGTATGATGCAAATGTCCTGCTTTTAAATGGACATGTTCTTTTTTTTTTTTTTTTTTTTTAAGAGCCGGAGTACAGGAGCCATTTGCAGAGAGAAACAATATCCCTTGAGCCAACACCCTCCTACAATGTGCCACATACTCCCCTGCACCAGGAGATGGCAGCCATGCCCATATTTATACACTGTACAAATAACCATCCCCTATTTGTCCTCTTTCCTACATTATCAAAGACCAAGCCGGTATCTCTCTGCAGAGCTGGAGCTTTCACAGAGTGGGTGGTCTCTGCATCACAGCTGCTTGGGTGATAAAGCAAATGTCAGTTGCTGTAAGACTAGATGCATCCCAAGTGTCTGATTGCCAAAAGGTCCCTCAGGTATCTGTATGAACGGAAACACAAGCTCAATATTCAGTGAGTACGAAGGAGCTACCCCCAGCATGTGGGCAGCACCCTGTGCCTTGTGAAGAATGGAAAAAGCACCCAAAACTTTGCATACCCAGTCATGGGGAGTTTTCTGAAGGGCAGCCCTGGCGAGAGCTCACATATCTGCCAGATTTGCTGTGAAATCTTTAGGATTCTGTCATTAATTTTATCTTTAGTTATTATGATGAGAGTAACAGGAATGCAGAGATGGACACACTCATGAAAGCATGGTTTGGGGCAGCAGCGTACAGTGATGTAGCCTGTGACTTGTTCATCATTGCAAACCATGAGATGCTGGACCAACCGAGAACACAGTCCCTTGCTCTGCATGTTGCCCACAGTCTCCGAAAGAAAAATCCTCCTAGAAATCACAAACATGTCTCCTGTTTCCCACAACTCAGGTAATGGTGTCTGAGGTATAATCCCCACAATCCCCCTGAGGGTTTAGCTTTTTCCTGGGTGAATACCAATGAGGAAGAGACCTAGAATAGCACAGCCACTATCTCCGTAAGGGATATGCTATAAACACAAGTGATACCCAACAGTGTATAAGCAGTAGTGAAATGTTCCCTATATACACAGTAAAAAGAGCAAGTAAAACATTCTTAGGCAGAAACAAGTAATGTTACATTAACGTCATCCTCCAGGGAGTTATTCTTGGCAGACACACCTAATTCATTTGAGGCTGAATTACCTTATAATGCTAGTTCAAGGAATATTTTTAGCAAGTAATATGAATTAGTATATAAAAACAGAAAAAAATGCAGTTCAATATATGTATATATGTATTGCAGGAGAGCTAAATTCCTATAAATAAACTACATGGATTAGCTAAACAGTCTACTCCTTATTTAATCTGCCTTAGGTTCAGAAGAATCAGTTTGGGATGCAGTACATGTTTCTTTGCATTTACTCATTGCATTTATCCTCTTGTTGTGTAATGTCACTAATTTCCTTACTTTAATGTTAAAATTTACAGAATATATTTTCCGTCAATTTTCTTTGACAGAATTTAAACAAAAACTGTGTCTCAGCTGCTCCTTTAGAAAATGCTACTTTTTCTAGTACCTCTGCAACAATTTCATTCAGAAGGACAATGGTATTGTATGGGCCAATAACAGAAGCTGGAAGACAGAAATCCTTTTCCCACTTCTGCTCCTCCTCTTGGTTTGTAATGTATGTTGATTCAGTACTTCTGTGTCCAGGTTGGTCAACTAGGAGTCAAGAATGTGGAGGATCAATGGATGAAGTATCTTGAATAACCTTAGCATTTACATCACTGATATTTGGTAGTATTTCCAAAGTACCTATTGCCTGAACTCTTTGTGACCTTGATTGCTGGTTGACACTGTCAACAGCTTCAAAATTACAAGTGAAAAGGATAAACAGTCTAATAGGATAGTGCCAGTTTCTCTCTGCAGAAATCATGAGGGATAAATTACTTGTGAATTCTTTGTGTCAATTTCTACTTGCCACACCCATGTGGTACCAAAATGATGACAAAAACAAATGCTCTTTTGTAAAACCTTTACTTATATAAATAATATGCACCATATCAGACAAATATACAACACAATGTTTGCAAATTAATGCTTTGCAAAGAGCTCTCACTGCTATTCCTGGTCCAAATTCCTCAAGCTGAGAGTGCCTCAGGAGCCTGAAGTTTTACAAAGTTTGTGCTGCACTGAGCTCTGACCTCTCAGAGCAAGAGGCACTGTGGGTGAAGAGCTGTGCACTGCCCTCCTGCTGGCTCGTCACCAGAGGAGGCACTGGGAAGAGTGACAGGGGAACCTGAAGCCATACCAAGGAAGAGGAACAGGGTGGAACAGAGAACTCACAGCCATAATGAAGGAAATGGCAGAGCACCTCCAGAGCATGGGACCACACCGTTAGCCCTAATAAAGCTTGAAGAGGTTGGACTGCAGGGGACGATCCATCTGCAATTTAGGTAGTGGGAAGGTTGGAGATGAGTTGCTGTGTACTATGAACCAACATCTTCAGCTTAGTAAGGATTATGTCTCCAGCACCAGGTGCTAATGGGGTCCCATTACGGAAACACAGTGATTGTCAGACAGGAGAATGGATTGATTTTGCCCCCTAATAAAGGTTTCTACAGGCTGTATAGCTTTGCTCATAACTGTTTTTTTTTTTTTTTTTTCTGGTCAGCTCTCAGTCCTATCACCAACTAGCCATATATAGCTGTATTATGGGCAATAAAAGGCCTGTAAAGACAGAGGACTGTAGGAGTGTTAAGGTGCCTCCAGCGGAGGACAGTTGGCTGGGGAGGGAGCATAGTGCAGGTCTGACCTAGGAAGAACTGCTCAGTGGATGGAAAGAATTCCAGTAGCGAGACCTGTGGTGCTCCTCCCTGCAGCATGTCAAGAAACAGATAGTGCCTGATGTAGACACCAGTACACCATCCAGAATGCCACAGTCTCATCCTACAAGAATGAGAAATTAAGTCTGAGGGACTATGCAATGTGGAAATGAATTTTGCTTTCTGGTAGATATATGATGGAAAAACATTGCTGTGGTGAAGTGCCTTGGAGGCTCCTTTCCTGGCTGCATGAGAGGTCCACACACTGGTCAGTCCTGACACAGAGCTGTCATGGCTCTCAATGTAGTTAATAGGCATCAAGTGGACTTATGATTTCTGCGTGGGATATATCTTGCTGGGCATCCAGAATTGTAGCTCACACTTGAAAATTTTGGCTAGCAAATCTTTTGCTTTCATTTTAAGTTTTTATTGTCTAGTTTCAATGTGTCATAGGGCACAAAACCTGGATCCACAGTTACTGAAGCTCCCTCCTTTCTGGACAGGAGGCATTACAAGACCCAGGTCTGCACACAATCTACTTATGAGATCTGCTGGCTTCAAGCAAGGTTTTCAAGCTCAGCTGCCTGAGCTGTCCAGGACTTGGTTCAATACCCTCAGTGGAGCTTCCCAATAACTGGCCAATTTGGCTGTTCGGGTGTAGGCTATACCACTTAAATGCTGATGATTTTCACATTCCTATCCACATCCAGAAGGATAAATAAACCAGTTCACAAGGGAGGACATATACAGAGCAGCTCAGTGTAGTGCACCTCTAAGAGCAAAAGACACGCTCCCCAAAGCCCTGGTGATTTTTGCAGATCAGTGTGATGCCAGTGAACACAGTCACGCAAAGAGCTTTGCAGCCAAACCCAAAACTCAATATAGTGGGCCACCTGAATTAGCTCTAAAGGGACCAAGGAAGGGCAAATAACTCCCTGGCAATGTCACTGCAGTCCCGGATATTCCCAGCTAGCAATGGATGAGGTGTGAATCTCAGGGAATGTGTCTTCAGAAGATCAGCCTAATTTTCCTTTGAAATGAAAAAGTAAGGATAGTCTTATCTCTGGACACAGGGCTGGAAGGAAGAGAGATGGAAAGAGGGAAGAAGAGAAAGACATGTTGTGAAGTAAGAGTTGAAAAATCAAAGATCGAGTGTTTGTTGTAGTCTTCTGATTGCTGATGACTTTCGCTTCAAAGTCCCAGAGTTTTAAAGGCATCTCGTAAATCATCTACTTCGTACAGTGGCTGTAGAACAAAATATAAGTGATAGATCAGTTATCAAGTGAGCAGAAGACCATAAAAATGGGGAAGGAGAAAAGAATGGCATGAGATGGGGTGAGAGGTGGAAGAAGGGAAGAAGGGATGAGAGGGGATATGAAGGAAGATGGGAGAAAGAGGTATGAAGGACATGAAAAGTGAAGACTCAGGAAAGAATGAAATGACAAATGCTCTTGCTGGACAGCAAGAGCAGAGCAGGACTATAGCAAGGAAGAGAGGAAGAAACTGAGGGGAAGAGGCACTGGAAGGAGAAGAATTGGTCCTCACCAGGAGGATCCGTCGGAGTTTCCTGGACAGATGGACAGCGTTTTCATGCAGTCCTTCCCAGGCTTTGAAGGTCTTTTCCCTGTTCTCCACAAATGTGTTCCAGCAGTAGAAGTAATCTGCGCAAGGCACAGGGGAGTTAAAGAGTGCTCAAGGCCGCCCCAGAGAAGACACTGACCTTTCCTAGGTTCAGTAAATCATCATATCCTGTGATCATCTTCCCTTCTCCCTAATCCTCCATAGCTTTCAGTCGTCTTCTTTCACCCTTCCCACCTTACCTTTGAAGGTCATGATGGCGATTTGGGCCCCAGCCCGATGCAGGCGCCGTAGCCCCTCGGGCTCTGCCTTGCGGTCCTCACAGAAGTAGAGGCGGGCAGTGAAGATACGCAGGGTCAGGTTGGGGTAGGCGCGCAGGAAGTCAGCCACGTGTCGGGCGCAGTCGTAACAGGGGCTCCAGGAGGTGAACCAGGTGATGCGGTAGCAGCGGCCTGGGTCCAGGTCCCAGGCTGAGATGTAGCGTAGGAAGAGAACCTCCACGTGGCAGCCCATCTTAGGGAAAGAGGGAGAGGGGCAAAGCGTGAGGCAGGGGTGAAGAAGGCTGCAAGAGGGGCAAGGAAGAAGGTGTGAACTGAGCGGGATGTGAGGGGAGGATGGACAAGGTGGGGGACGGGTCTTATGGTCAGCGCGCAGAGGAAGAGGGCACAGTGGTACCGGAGTGGAAGGCTGGCTAGAAAAATGCAGGGACACGCTACAAGAGGCTCCTGTGGGAGCTAGGAAGGAAAACTGAGGTACTGATAAAGCAGCAAGGACTGCAGATGTCTTGCTAGCAGTACAGTCTGAGCTAGTATGAGTTACAGATTTACCTGGAGGCTGCATCCCCCAAATGTTATGTACCAGTGCAGTGCCTATTCTTGTGGACATGTGTCAGATCAGGTGCTGCCTCTTGCAGCCCTTCTTTCCCTGTTACCCTAGGCAAATGAGCTGCATGTACCTCAGCATGGATATAAGAGTAGGATGCCAAGGTGTTCCCTGTACCTTGTTACGCAGGTACCCAAAGTCCAGGGAGCACGATGTGGCACTGTCACGGCGCTTCACAACATAACAGAGGTAGGTTTCACGACGGCCCTTGGCCCAGCGCAGGTTCTTGAAGTTGTAGAGGAAAAGTTTCCTCTTCATCAGGAGACTGTAGGAGAAGACAAGAGACAATTTACATTAGCCCCACGTTGCAGCCAGCAATTGGCCATGTCTATGTCAGGTGCTCAGCAACAAAAATATCTCCATGAAGTCCAGGCCCTTCAGTGAGAGAAAAACACCAGCAATTTGCATGCAATATGTTAGGGAAAGGGTGCAGACGTGACTGTGGGGATGAAGCAGGTGACCTAGCAAGTGGAAACAGTAAGTGAATTAGCAATGATTAGTCAAACAGCAACCATGGCTAAGTGCAGTGTGAAAGTATCTGCAAATATCCAAAAGATGGACACCAATGAGAGCAAAGGATGAAAGTGCCTGAGAAGAGTTGATCTCGGGAGATGGGAGGGTCTGGAATTCAGTCATCAAGATATATTCTTTCTGCTGTTGAAACCCTGAAAATCATTGGGTCAAAGGAAGGATCAAATTGAAGCCTCTTTAGAGAATACTGGACAGAGTTTCTTCCCAGCATTGCCCAAAGGAAGAACATGTCTGAAAGTGTTCAGGGCTAGAGATTAAAAGCTAGGATAGGTTGCCATATCCTAACTGACAGAAATAAACAGTAGGGTAGGTATGCTGACACATCTCCAGAGGCAAGTACCATTCCCATGTTAGGCAAGCACAGAGATTGGCAAAGGATGGTTCCCATGCTAGAGATCCTGTTGGGGAGAGGTAATAGGAGCATGGGGAGAGTAAAATAGTCATGAACATTAACAAAAAGCCTTACTGCCAAGTGAAGGTACATAGGCAGATGAGAACAGCTGTGTTCACTGAGGTAAGATATTCACCTCCCCCACAGCAATGCAAAACAGAAGTGAACGGGTTAAAAATAATCACATCCTTTGTCATCTTTTCCCTCTGGTAGGCTGGTGTTCAGCAGGGAGGTAGGGTCAGTGTAAGTGATACAGAGCTGAGTTTTCTGGAGGTCTCCAGTGAGGCGTGGAAAAGGGGAATTTAGGTTCGCTAGGAATTTCCTGGTTTATATCTGAGAGTCTCAGCAAGGAAAAATTCTTATACAAACATCCTTCATTTATTTCCCATTGTCACCACAAAACCTGAGCACAGCAGAGTGGTTAACTTCCAGATAAAGGTGGCATCCTCTCTGCTCCTCCAGAGGTTTGTCTCCATTGTGCACCCGCACACATGGTCGTTGCACTGTAGGTGCCAGTTCACAGTCACAGCCACCCTTTTACCTTTTGTTACTTTGTGCACATGTTTTGCTGTCATTTAGCCCTCCCCAGTGCACCTCTAGCACTCCCAGCTGAGACACTGCATTGCCAGAGAGTCACTTTCTTCCCTCAAAGCATTCTTGCTGCCTGATTGTCCTGCAGATAGGCAAGCCACTCACTTGCACACATCCTCTTTCCTGCCATGTGGCCCTCAGCTTGCAGTGCAAAGTAACCTGTCTTGCTCACATAGACAGAGCACAAACACACACATTTATTTATGCCATTCTTTATACGCACAAGTTCCTAGAGGAGTAGGTCATTTGTGAGCTGTGGCATGTCTCCTGCTAGAAGAAAGTCCATACAGAATACAAGGCCCTGCAGAGTCCTGCGCACACTCAAAGTGCAAAGCATCCCTACTGAGCAGGTTATTCAGCAAATCAATAGCCCCAGGCAGTTCTTGGAGGTCTGTCCTGTAAGCACTGCCCCAGGCTTGCTCTGCTGGGCTTGCAAGTTGTCAGGAGTAGAGTACATACTGATCCTGCTGAACTTCATCACACCTTTCTCTGACAGTTCACATTGTGTGTGTGTTTCCCCTGCCCATTTTTCTCTCTTGCACTGTATGTTCTCCATCATACTTTTTTTATTTGTTTCACACTGGTATATCTCACACTTAGCGCAGCCTCATTTCCTACCACCTCATATTCATCTTGCTTCCCTGTCTGTGTGTACTTATGAACATATGTGTATATTTTCTAACACAAGCACACCCACCACCACCACACATCCCATTCATCCACTCACAAAACTATTGCCCAGTGGTTTGTCTCAGGCTTCTCCCTTTTAGATGGGTGTTATCAGACAGATGTGGGGGAGACTCTCCCTCCTTGTAGAAGTGTTGGAGAGCAGACATCCCTTCTTTTGTGACAGATCCTCAGGTGGTTCAGATAGGATAGCCCAGACAATCACATGTGTATGACAGGCCAGAGGGTTGCAAAGCTCTTAGCTGGGGTATGTATGGCACAACAGCAGAAAATAGAGCAGAGGAATGGTGAAAAATGCAATCACTTCTAGAAGAACCACACAAGCCAGGTGAAAAACAATTAAAATTATGGTGATATTTCATCAAAACCTGCATGGAAAAATGCTTTTAAACACAACCAAAAGTTTAGGAAAAACAGGCTTTCCCTTTTATCTTTTTTTTTTTGTTTTTAATTTTGCACAAAAATATTTGCTTTCAAAATATTTCTGATTTTCCTTCCCATTGTCCTTTTCCTCACATCTTCCAATTTTTCTCAATTCAATGGTTTTGAATGTGGTTGCAAAGAACAACGAAGAATGAGAAATGACCACCAAAAAAAGGAAAATATGGTAATGATCACTTGGGTTATTTTTCAGTGTCAGGACAAAGTAAAGACAGTGCAAGAAAATTTTGAGTCACAGAAGCCATATGTGCAACTAAAAATGTTCATTAACATCAGTTCCTGTTTTTCCTTCTCTCTGGAATTGACCATCCCCAGGGATTTTCACCATGAAGGATTTCAGAACATGACTGGTAGGAGAAGTATGAATGAACAGGTGTTACAGAGAGCAACTGTGCAGATCTGCAGCTAGGCACAAAGGGCTGGTTACATGTGAAATTTCTATAGCTGTTGCATAGTTCAAAGGGAAACAGCAAAGTCACAGGAGTTGTGATTATACTCAGGCACTGAAGAATTTGACTGAGCAGAGACCTTCCTTACAAATAAAGATTCATGAATCCAGTCCTGAAATCAGAGTGAAGGCCCCTGAGAGTGTGAATGATATGCAACAGTGGAGAGTGATTTCAGTGGTAATTAGCTTGCAGCATAATTGAAGTGCAAGTAGAGGAATCCAATGCTGGAACTGTCTGTGCCTAGGAGCACAAGGGTTATAGCAGTAGAAACATAATAAGGCAGAAATCTGATGTAAGATAGAGAACAGGTGTAAAGAGAGAAGAGTAGGCAGAGATCGAGATGCTTATGCAGATAATATCTGAATGTTCATCTTTCTTTTTTGTTGTTGTTTGTTTTTTTTGTTTGTTTCTAGAAAAGAGAATGAAAAGAAACAGAGAATAGTCACGAGAAAGAGAAATGATAGAAAGGGAAAATAATTCAGGGTGGTAGACAGTCATAGAGAGAAAGAGTGATGGGGACAGAGAGATGTAAGGACAGGATGGGAAGTTAGATCGCTGAGTCAGACGGAGAAAGGGAAAGGGACAGTAAGCACCAAATGGACAGCAGGTTAATTCTAAGAGAAAGACCCTGATTTCTTCTGTCAGCAAGAAACTGAAGGCACTCATTTTACCTGTCCATGACTGTCAGGTTCTCTCTCAGGTGATGGGGTCGTCTCACAGGCTCCGTCTGCACAGTCCTCTGACTTGGTGCACAGAAATGTGGACTGCCCTGTATGACCCCTCCTCATTCACCACTATCTAACCCCTGCCAGATTTCGGTGGGGTGTGGTGAGGGGAGGAGTTAGAAAGGTCTCTGGAACTGCAGGAGCCAAAGAGCAAAGGGTTAAAGTGTGAAGGGGCACCAGTTCTGAAAGATGCTCTGCACTCATTGGCCACCTCCCCTCATTGCACTTGCCATTGGGTCCTCCCAGCCTGCAAAATTATGCTGAATTAATATCAATAACATAACAAGGCAGGAAGCATTGTCTAGTGGTTAGAGAGGGGCCTGGGAGCTGTGTACCACTAACGTGAATGTGGGCAAAAACCACACTATCCCTCTGGGCCTTTGCTCATGCAGCTGTGCCGTGAAGATGATGACGCTGGTCTACACCAGTGTCACGGCCACCCTGCGTGCTGCCTGCTGCGTGTCCAGGGGGAAGGAGCTCAGGGAACATGAAACTGTTGGTGCACTCCCTGCCATCTCCTCCATTTCCTCTGGCAAGTCCTAGCAGCTGCTTGGCAGCACGTGGCAGCACCAAAGCTGAGGGTGAGGGGGATCTAGCTCGTGGGACAGGCATGGGTGTAGTGAGCAGAAATGGAGCGTGTGGCCCTAGTGTAATGCTTGAATGCCACAGGTGCTGGGCTGTGTCAGCACGAAAGGAGCAGGCATAACCCCCAAATCACAAAGCTGTATGCAAAAGACCCGTGGAGCATGACTCAGGCCGTGATCCTACTGATCACAGCTGGAACTGCTGCTGCAAGCAGCAGGCTGTGGGGTCAGATGCCAGAACCCTGCGCTGGGTATCTCGTGGCAGAGGTTCCTGCGCTCAGCAGGCTCAGGGATAGGTGCAGTCAAGCCCTCAGGACATATACCCTCTTTGCTCCACCAGCGGAGCTCTCTGCCTCCTAGGTTCTGCTCCACCACTGCCCCCCAGCAGCTGCCAGGGTGCTCATCCCTTCTGCAGGGCTGAAGGACAGCCAGGGAGCAACTTCAGCCAGGGAAGGTCGCTGAGGAGGTGGTGGTGGTGGTGGTGGTGGGGCTATTCCACTCAATTTCTCCCCCAAGTAGGGCATGGCTGAGAGTGCTACAGCCCTTTTGTTTACCTCATGCTGGGGTAGTTCTTCGTTTTTTCTTTGCTTGATTTACTTATTAATTTTACTGGCTTTCAGCACGCTAGGACTGTGTGAAACCAGTATATGCAAAAACGTGAAAAGGAGAGACGAGTTGCCAGACCAGAGCAGACTACTCTATGTCCCAGCACTTTGAGAGTACCTTGTCTTTCAGTGTGGCCAGCAATGCTTACTTCAGGAAGAGGAAAACTCTTGGGAGGTACAGGACTGGACTGTCCTACTCCTTGGGGAGGTGTCTTTCTGACTCCACAGGAGTAGGGCACATGCTCAACAGACACTTTTTGGCAGCTGCATCGGTCTCAAGAATAGTGGCAATTATCCTCTTTGACGATCTGGCTCCTAAGGCTTTACCAAAACCAGAACAGCCTGCATCCCTTGCAAATCCCCATCCTACATAACAGACTCAAAGGAGACACTCCAGCTAATAAAACAGTTGCCCCCTTTCAGCCTTTACCCTAGCAGTACCTTGTGAAAAATCTCCCAGGTCAGTCCCAGAGTCATTTTGTCATGTTTTCATATTATTCTTTTCCTTTCAATAATGCAAAGAGGATGTTTGTTACACAGGACATTAAAAAAAAAAAAAGAAGGAGAAGGTAAGAAAGCAACACACCCCATGAAATGTGCTCCTTAAGATCACAACTGTTTATGTTTCATCAGATAAGTTAAGGTAGCTTCAGCTTTATTTTGTTCTAGTTCCTAATTTTCACAACCAAACATTTATAGAAAATTTTACCTTTTTTTTTTTTCTCATTTAAAGGAGCTGAAAAATGTCTTCATGCCCAGCCTGCTTGTCCCCATAAACCCATTTGTGGGTAATGATTTTCTCAAAGGTTTAACATGCCAATTGTCATGAAATGTTTAAATAGATCCTTTCTCAGGTTCTGTCTGTAAGTGGAATTAATTCTTCAAGGTTTAAAACATCAGCGCTCTTCCTTAAATATTGATGCTCTGCCCAGAGATAAGAAAGAAAAAATGTATGAACGAATAGATGAGTTATTTTTACGTCGCTCTTTGGCAAGGGCTAGCAAGTCAAAACAATGATGCAGGCTAACACCCTTATTTTTGAACAGCAGCCTCCCTCTCACTGGCAGTGTGAATGTCCAAAGGCAGTAGTAGCAATTCCCTGCTTCTACCTCTAATTCCCAGAGCAGAAACATGGTGTCAAAGCCAGCAGGTGGATGTATTTTCAGGGTCTCGTAGCAAGTCTAGGGTGATATCTTGAGAGGGACCCTCAGCTCCTATGGAGTGGCAGGAGCTGCAGCTTTTCTTTCTCATTAGCAGAGGTCACCTCTGATCTTCTGCTCTGGTAAAAAAAAAAAAAAAAGTTTAGCGAAACATTGCTGATCCCTGATCTAGCTGCTAGTCACTGGCTGTAAATTGACAAATCTAACATACGGTGGGACTATTTGGAATGGGAGCTTATACACATGAAAAGAGATTCTGGCCACTTCTGGCCACTCTGGATCTCCTTCCTTGCTGTTCAAAGCAAAGTTATTTGGAGAAGGAACTTGGTTTGGGACAGAGAAACAATTTGCAGAATATGACTCCATCTGTGTTTCTGATTAAAGCTCAGGTCAGTTAAATAAGGCCAATGGGGAAAGCTAGGAAAGGTCTCTGTATTGGTGTGTTTGGAGTATTATTTAGAAAAAGACACTGCTCCAGCTTGTCAGGATTCCAGAAGGGTGCCCCAGCATCCCTTTAACTTCCTTGTACTCGGGGGTTTATTCTTTGTCTTAAAATGAGAACAATGTAGAAATGATTAGCAGACTGAAGAGCACTGTAGGGGCAGAGGAGGAATATCACCATCACTGTTACTAAAGTTTCAGAAAGCAAAAAGCTAAGAAATCAGAAAGCAAAGAGCTAAGAAATCAGAGAGCAAAAATGTGGTGAATAATTAAAAGCAATTACCTAGCCCCAAAGCAGAAGAGAAGTTGCTTGTTTAGTCAACAGGAAGATGTGTGCTGTTGTGTATCGATATAAATACATATTTATTTTTTCCATTCACCCCTTGCTCAGAAATCACATTTTGAAACGACCGCCAACATCACCAGTTGGTTAGATCTTATACCGAGCACAAGAAATGCAGCCACCTGCTTCCCCTCGCCTCAAGCGAAAACCTCAACCAGAAAAACTTTCTCTGCTCAACAAGTGCTGGTGCACCGTGGACACAAACTTGCACAGACACCTCGAGCAGGGCAAGAGCATAGTTCCTTGTAGTTAGACATTGGCAAATAAAGACATTGATACTGTAAGTGCATTACATTGCATTCTGTGTTCATTCCACTGACTCATCACACAGTTGTAAAAGACAGACCCAACACAGAGGTTGTCCACTTGTTCAGGCAGTTCTGCCAGGCAAAAAACTCCCATTGCTCCCACCCTAGGTGAAAAACAAAACAGCACTAGATGTGGAAGCAGCTTGCTCCACTGGGCAAAGATCCTTGTTCCTAGACCTGCCAACTCTTCTTGCAATGCATCTGATGCTGTGCCTGGGGAGAAGGTTTCAACAGTGGCGAGGCAAAGCACTGCCTTTTGTGGTGTGGAATATACAGCACCACAGAGATATACGAAAGCTGTGAGGATGTGTGTCCAAGTCCACTTGGGGTGGACATGGCCAAGAGGTGTGTGTGTCTGTACATGCGTGCTGGGAAGCTGCAAGTGCAAATCTAAAGCGCTATGGGTTAGTGCCTCTGAGGGGGCAGCTATGTTAGACGAGAGCAGGGATCCAAGATGATGAGAAGGAAATGGGCGGGAGAGAAAGCAAGAGTGAAGGGTGTGTGGAAATACCACTGGGAGGGTGGTTTTATGAAACCTTGATCCCCACCTTGTGCACTACTGCATGCTGCAGAATTCTAGATGATGCCGCTGATGCAGAACTGAGGGCATCTGGTTGCTGTGTGTGCGCACTAAAATCACACTTTATTATGCATTTTACTAGTAATTTGGCTTTCCAGGCTCATACTGTAAAACCTTTACCTGGAGGCTTGACTCACAGTTTATTTCTGTTCCACTGTCAAGTTTGTTTTGGTGTTGGGGGATGAGGCAAATTAGGGTGAAACTACTGAATTGAGTACACATCTTTCAACCGCAGTCCTGTATGTGCCTCTCATTCCTGCCCTGTAGCTCTCTACTAGCCCAGCCTGGGTTCCTTGTAGGACCTAATGAACCCTAATCCTACTTTTGTGACCCCACATATTTTTTCTGACCAGTGTTAATTCCCCCACCACATCACTTGGCAGCAACAGGTCCATCTGTTGCAACCAGTGCCTGACACCTGCTGGGACCACCGCTTGAAGGAGGAAAGGGTCTGGGTTGGTTTAAGGAGTTTGGAAACTAGTGAATGGCTTCCCCACCATAAATGTAGGTAACAAATGTGATTAGAGTCCAAGCACATGCACTAAATGTGACTTCATGTAACTTCACTAGCTCAAGGCTGTGACAAGGTTGGCAGCTTATCTCATTTACAGTAAGAAAAACACGGAGTCTGCAATCAAAGCAGAATGCACCTTCCCCATGCTGACAGCTTTGGGTGGGGAGGTACCACCAGAGCTACTTGCACATTGCTGCTTCCCACAGCAGTGCATGCAGCTCCAGCCTCTGGCATGCCCTGCCTATCTGACTTGGCTTTTGGCTTTGTGCCGCACAGACCTGGAGAGCATTTTCTTTTTGCACAGGGTGCTGCGTGTGGCATTCCAATGTTATTCCATCCTTCTACAGCTCAGTCCCCTGGCCTGGGCACCCAGACCCTGCTCCCAACCACATCTTCCCCCTCATTAGTGGAAGTTACTGGCTCTGTATCTCTGCAATCATCTGCTAGTCACGGGGAGAAACTCTGTTTTGCACCGCAGTTTTTCACAATGAGAGTCACCTCCTCGCTGTGGTTATGGTTTTGCAGACCAAAGTTATCTCTTATTAGCTCCTGTTTGTGCAGTTTTTGCAGTTCATGCTACTCACTGCAAAAAGAGCTTGCACCTGGGACCTGGGTAATCCTGATAATAATTTCCCTTTTCTCTTTGAGGAAGTCTTTTGCTGGGAGAGGCTGTGGTAGAAGTGCTTGGGAGCTCACTAAAGCGCAGTATGTTGCATGTTCCTTGGCTTGCAGTCATATGTTGAGATTTCCCTGGAGTTTTATAAACTTTCCTTGGCTGGAGGTCCTGATGAACTGTGTTCTTGCATCTTACAAAGTTTTCTTAAGAACAAAGTGAGTATTCTCAGAAGATTCAAGATAGCCTTGCTAGTTCTTTTCTTACTCCCCCTAGAGCTCAGATCTGCTTGTATGTTCTTATCATTGGAGACATCCAGAAAGTTTGTGGGGTGTCACCACTAAACTCTACTCCTTAACGCCAGTATGGAATGTCAGACAGTAGAGTTAGGGTCTGCCCCTGATACCCTGGTCCTTTTCCAGGGGGCCCAGTGCTCTGGGCCATGGGACAGGAATGAGAGACTGCTATTATCAGTATTTCTTCAGCCATGACTACATGGGAGGCTCCCAAGTTCCTGCTGTAAAGCAGTGAGGTCAGAGTTGTGAAACATTTGAGCTAGCTGCCAAGGTAGGGGAAGGTATCCAAGAGTGTGAGAACTTCACAGCTAATTTCATAGAGCTTAAAAATACTCTTTTGGGTTCCAGCCAAAATCATGGATTCTGATTGAATAAAAAGGCTGGAAGAAGCTCCTAGAAAGCAGAGGAGAGAAAGAAGAGGAAGAATCTGAAGGGAAAGCAAAGACCCTGGGAAATTACTGATTATGAATTATTATGATCAGAAAGTTTAATTCACTGGTGCCCAATGGATTTACACACACAGGCTTGTAGCATTGTTTCTGCTGCCTACTCAGGCATGGCCTCAAAGCAACGGTCTCACTGAAACATAGAGCCCTTTCATTCGCACACATGACTAGTTAATTTCCATTTGTCCAGTCTGTGCTCAGGAATGGGCCACTATGTTCACTCATCTCTTCTATCTTTTCTGTACGGATACAGGTAGGGGTAGGGCACAGGCACATTTACTTTAAAGGGGCTAGCTTGGTACAATCCCATTCTGGGAAACAGTTGACAAAACTAAAAGAAGCTCACAGACTGGAGAGGTAAAAGCCTGCCCTGAAGCAGTGCTGCTAGGAACCCTCAGAGAACAGAAATGGCAAATGAGCATGCAGAGACTGTGAAGAGTGCAGACGTCTTTCCTAAACTAAACCAAAAGGAAGCTACAAAGACACCAGCTGATGGACAATGGGGCTAAGAGAAACGGTGTAATGATTGTGCTGGGCTTACGAAAAGCTGATGGGAAAAGTACTTGTGACCATGGTGTAGAGAGCCTCAGGAACAACTAAATTCACCCTGCACCAGACACAAAATCACAGAATCACAGAATGTCAGGGACTGGAAGGGACCCTGAAAGGTCATCTAGTCCAATCCCCTAATCTAAACACACTATTCCTTTTCACCAATGAGATTCTCACTATTAGGTAAAAATCTACACTTTTAGCTGTTTTCTTGTTATTTTAAACATTAGACCAAGCCTGATCCAGTAACAACAGGAATTTTTACTTTTTCCTCGGTCTCAGTACATCCTTCATGAAGTTCTTGGACTAAATTCCAGTGGTGAAATTGGCATAAACAGAGCTAATAACTTCATTGCTAAACTGAAGCCCAAATTTCTCATTTGCATAGCATAAGCCCCAAATGGTCTTTAGTATTCTGTTGTGTCAAAAATGTATTAATACATCCTCTGTGATCACTACACTCACTACTCATCTTTTTTTTTTTTTCTTTCAGATGTGTTATGCAATGAAAAGAAACTCTTCTGAACCCTTCTTCTACAGCAAGGATAAAACCCAATGCTAGGACTAGGCTGTGGAAGAAAGCATGATTAATTTGTAATTGAGTTAATCCATAATAATAGCAAACACTGCTTGCTGCAGCTGCTCTGTACCATTTGGGTACCAGACAAGAGTCATAGTGAGCTATAAAGCATTTTCTAGTGGGTGTGTTTTTTGATAGTCTGACTTCAGTGCTACAGGGGAACAGTCAGAGTGATAAGTCCCATAGGAATGCTTTGAACATGGAAATATTTTGTAGGTACAAGGCGCCCATTACAAGAGACAGTGTGCTGATATGTGCATCAGCATGAAACCAAGACCTTGGTCAAGACATTGTGTGAGTTGGTTTTCATGTCTGAAACAATTGCTGCTGCTGCATGTGTGCTCCAGCCTGTAAGGCATCTGTAAAGAAGCCAGATAAAGTGGCAGTAGGATCCAAATCCTGCAAACCTGCAGTCTCCAGGGGCTGGTGGTAGATGATTATGAGGGTTATGCCTGTATCCAAGAATCACAGATTGACTCTATATTGCCCTGTCTCCAAGAAGCACAAATTAACTTTATCTCACCACTCCAAAAGGGAACTGGTCAAAGTAGTACAGAAGAAAATCAGAAAAACAGCTGCACCAGGCTGCGGCTGAGGAGCTTGGACAAGGACAGCACAAGAGAACTTGGTGCTTCTCCCTCCCTAAAGCTCAGCAAAAAGTCAAGGAGAAGTCAAGAAAGCAGCAAAGACCAAGAAGCACCTGACCCTTAGCAGGCACTGCAAAGAAGCACAGAATAGCTCTGGCTCTGAAGAAAATACTGAGCAAAGCCAAGAAACCGGCAACCACGATGGCCAAGAAAGCGATCAAGAGACTAGAGAATATGAAAGCTGACAAACCAAAAAAGGCAAAGATCCCATCTAAGGGCAGAGCAGTGAAACCCGAGTCTAACAAACCCAAGGCAGAGAAATCAAAAGTGGCTCAGTCTAAGCAGGCAGTGCACAAGAAGAAGCAGATGCTATACAAGCACAAGCGAAGAGTCCCACTTCAGGGACACAGACTATAAATCCTTGAGTTGAAAAATTGATTTTAATAATGTTTTGCATTTTTAATGCAGTTCCCCAAAAGGAAGATAAGTAATTGTAATTATTAAAATACCTTGATTTGAAAGAAAACTCAGGCTTTGTATGAATTATAATATTTCTTTTTGCTATTTTATTTAATTCTCTACAGCAGAATTGTAGAGAAGAGGGAGCCAGACTCTCCTCAGAGATGCACACCAATAGGAACAGAGGCAACAGGTTAAAGCTGCAACAAAGGAATTTCTGATTTAACATCAGTAAAATATTTTTCACCTTAAGTGTGGTGCAGCACCGGAACAGGTGACCAGAGAGGCTGTGGATTCTCCATCCTTGCCAACTTTTTCAAAACTTAGCTGAACTAGGTTCTGATACAATTTATATTATTGGAAACACTTACTAAAAAAAATAATAAAAAACACATTATTTTAATGGCAAAAGTAGACAATTAAATTGGTTCACGATGTTTCATGTTTTGGGATTTACTTATTTATTTATTATGGACTAAAATTCAACTCTATTTTGTGGGAGTTTATTCCACCTTGCTGCATTAAAAGGGCTAAGGATGGGAAAGGAACAGAGAGAAGTGAAGCAAGATACTGAAGATCACAGAGCAGGAAGTGGAGATGCAGAAACAGAGCTCGGACCCTCAGACCTCCTGTGTCCCAGTCAAGGGACTGTTCACAGCTGGACCCATGCAGAGACATGTACACCATCCAACAATGTCAAACCATGTGAAGACAGCAGTAAACGGGATCAGATCGTGTATCTTTAAAATATTTTTAAGCTTTTTTTTTTTTTTTTTTTAAATGAAGTTATTTTTGGCTTCAGTCCAGCTACTCTTTATGTAACAGTGGTGTTCCTTCCTTCTGCATGGATTGCAAGCACAGCTCCCCCCTGTGAAGGACAAGCCCGCATTGCAGTCGGCAGGATGCCCTTTAGGGATCCCTTCAATCTGAGTCACCGGATGACACCACATTTTGTTCGTGCTTCACCTGCTCGTAGGCAAGACCCAGACAACACGGAGCTTCCTTATTCCATGGCAGCCGCTTCCAACAGCCTCCCCATGATTTCCCCCAGCAAAAGCTGAGCAACAGCGTAGCAGAGGGTGTAATACATTGGTCTGAAGTACTCCCTTTCTTTCCCACCTTAGGAAGACCGATTGACGTTTGCATTCTGGGTGCAGCAGAAAGCTGTTGTCTGTGTAACCAGCTTCCCTTGCAGGGAAAGGCCATCTCCCTGTCCTCAGCAGAGTGAGGCACCACTTCAAACTGGCAACCAGGCACCAGACCGCTGGGCACAGCAGCCTTGAAACTGGCACCGCTGATCAGTAATCAGGAGCTGTGACGGCAAGATGAGCAAAAACAGCCATTGTGTGGGAAGCGACGGCAGGCTGTGTTACTCCCCTTCCAGGTCAGAAGAGTTTATGAAAATCAGCCACAAACTCTATGTCGTGCTTCTGAAGTGGAACTCTGGCACCCTTTTGGCTTGTTCAACCTCACAAACTTTACTGGAGCTATGTTTAAAACCATTTCTGCTGTTTACACGAGAAAAGCAAGGTGCTGAGAACAAGCAGTGTCCAGAGACATGCAACTCAGAGCTATGGCAACTCAGGTAGGAACTGCAGGGGAGATAACATGAGATAAATACTAACAAAAATTGAGGAACCTGTCTGTGGGCTCCAGTACAGAAGGGCAAGGGAAGAATAAACTGAATCATAAGAAGACAATGGCACATGCACTCAGCTCACATAGCCTGTGGAACGTGCTGATAGGACACTGCAAAGACAAAAGAGCTCACGAGTGCAAGCAGGATCAGGCCTGCGTAGGTGGAAGCAGCATTTACAGTCAGTTGTGCTGGGGCTATTTTTATTATAATAAAACAGGGACTCAAAGATGACGGACTCACCTATGAAACAGGGACTCGCCAATGTTAGCCAGCAATAAACATCGATCCTAGGGGATAATGTTGTGCAATAACATGCATTGCAATAACATGCACTTCAGTCCTGAAGAATGTTGGGACATTATCAGAGGCAGATTAATGGTTAATTTGGCCCACAGACACTTTTGTTCTAGAAATACCATCTAAATGTAGTCCCCTTGACCGCTTGCACAGGTACAGACACTGCCTAGAGTCCTCTATGCTCTGGGTGCTCCATCTTTGTAAATGAAATGTGATGCACAGTTAGTGCCTGATGAATCTCTGTGAAAGTCAGAAGTTCAATGAAAGATTTTTTTTTCTAATCCTCTTGACCTAGATGTATAATATTTAATGTAGTAAATCTTTCAGTTATACTCATTTCTGAGCTAAATATCTCTACTGAACAAGTTCTTCTTTGCTTATAAGACGATGCATCACAGCTCTACTCTTGCTTCAACCACTTTACCATTTTACTTAGAGACAGTAATTCTCTGTCATTAAGCCATGGCACATGCTCAGTGAGAAGACGTGTTTTCAGCATGCATCTCATGGGCTGGGAGAAGTTATCCCTGTGCTCAGCAGCTACCAATTGTCAAGAAAATCTAGCACAACCATCCATTTAATAAATAAATAAATAAATAAATTGCTGAGTGTAATTTTCTGTATCTGTAGGAAAAAAAAAAAACAACTCCTAGAAAGACCTGTGATTCATGAGTGAAGGGTGGGTGGCAGCCCAGGACTGAGCTAGCAGGCAGTAAAGAGGTCCAAATGACAGATTCAGGCTGGAGTCAAATCTACCCATAAATCAGTAGGAAATACAGCTAGAGACAAATAAACCCAAACACATGAGAGTTGCCAAGAACAACAGGAAATAAATTTTCTTTTAATAGTTTGTGTGTATTATATGGACTCTAGCATTAAAACAATGTTCTTCTGGGGAGGAGCACCTCTTCCTGCCCCTGCTGAAAGCAAGCAACAGAAAGGTTTCAAACCATTCCCCAAATTTATGAATGTTAAATTTCTATGTACTGTACAGTAGCTATGTTATACAGTTATATATTTATATATCAGCTTACATTCAACTCTAAATACAGGGTGGAGACTTGCCCTAGTCCAATTTCCAAGAGCTCCATCTAACATCTCCGGCTTACCTTCCTCCTCGCAGGCAAATTTTACAGGTATACCACCGCAGAAGTCAATGGCTGCACATGACTTGAATGGCTTTGAGATCAAGCTCTTGGTGCCCTCCTCTACAGAAACATGCATACCCTCAGTATAGGGAATATCCTCCTCCATCCCTAATCTAGTGAGCCTTGAGTACTCAAGAAGATCATCATTGTGTAGGAGTGCTATGCTCCTGTGTATAAGATGAAATTCCAGTCACTGCATAACCTGGAATTCTTTCTCCTGCATAATGGAGTAACAGAGAGAGATTTATCCCATCTATGGCCAATTTTGACCTTATGTAGAACAAATATGCCTCTGCACAAGGGTATTTTCCCTGACACAGAAGACATAATGCAGCTTCTTGCTGCATACAGCAGAAATCTAAGTCATGTGGAGAGGCTATTACATTATCTGTTTTTCTTCTCAATTTTCTGAGAATTCTGCCTCTGCACAGCATCCTGTCCCCTCTATTATGTTACTCTGGCTGTTCAGCAGACCAGTGCTCCTGCCAGGCTGAATGGTACTCAGTTCAGCAGCAGAGTATATTATGTAATTGGTGTCAATGCCTGCTCTAGCAAAGTGCCTGTCTGTTGCAGTCAGGAACAATACTTAATGAACCTAGGCACAGGGTCTCACTGGTCTTCTGTTGCAATGAGCTAAGCTGCTGAGCTCAGGTGCCCCACAGAATGGCTGATCATGCCACCAGGGGTCATGAAGAGTGGTTAAGACACTTCAGGCAGCTCTTCCCCTTTCCATTCCCATAGTGAAAACTGGCTATATACCTGGAAGTGTTTTCTATGTATCCAGAAAACAAGGTTCTCTAGCAGCCAACAGACATTCAGTGCTACCAGAGTGAATATTTTCCCAAGGTTGGTCTGTCTCTGTGTTCAAGCCTGTAGATATGTCCACCACCTCACAAGTAACTGGCTCCGTGCAGGACCGCATACAAAGTGAACCTGCAGATAATGATTCCTCTCCCACATCTCATTCCAATTTGTGACTCCTTTCTGCTTTGTGCAGAAGCTCCCTGGTCAGGAGGTAGGAACTGAAGTGGAGATACTGAAAGCAGGCTCAGCAGCTGGAGAGTGTAGAGGCATCCAGACTGTGACAAGGCATCAGAACAAGCTAATTCATTGCCTTCTGCCTTGTCCTTCAGCCCAGAAGAAGCAAGTTCCCAGTTCTCCAAGGACACACATGTTCTTTGGGCTCTCTTGGAGCTTAGGAGCAGATGCAGCCATACTTTCTGCTCCTTGGAACTTGCCTGGAATGAGCATCAAGAGATTTCTTGAGGACAAGAGGGGAGGGGAGGGGAGGGGAGGGGAGGGGAGAGGAGAGGAGAGGAGAGGAGAGGAGAGGAGAGGAGAGGAGAGGAGAGGAGAGGAGAGGAGAGGAGAGGAGAGGAGAGGAGAGGAGAGGAGAGGAGAGGAGAGGAGAGGAGAGGAGAGGAGAGGAGAGGAGAGGAGAGGAGAGGAGAGGAGAGGAGAGGAGAGGAGAGGAGAGATCTCTCCTCTGATCCAACATAATCTTCTTGAGAAAAATATAATGCCGTATTAAATCCAGAGTTCTTCCTTTTGGTAGCATTTGTGTATGAGGGAGGCAATGGGCTTGAAAGAACTTCCCAGAGGTAGTTATAAATGATCTGCTGCCATACAGAGACAATGAGGTTTGTCTTGGGTTGAGGACAGCTCATCTCCCCATCCTGTCACTTCTCTGAGTCCAGCAGACAGAGGGAGTCTGTGCTATCACAGAGCAAACTCAATGGCTGAGGAGGACTGGAGAGGCACAGGCTGAACAAGTGTATCAGAACTCACACTGGTGCCATGCAAGAAACCTAGGCAAGGGCATAAAGTCTAGGGCATTTGCACTCCTCCACATAAGACACAGTCTTGGGCATCTCTGGCACAGGAGAAGACTACATCCTGTCTCATTCATGTTTCTCCGCGGGGGCAAAGCAAGAGAAGATGCAGCACAGTTATAAGGACCTCTGGGAAATGAGCAGATCATGGCCTGCTGAACAGAATTTGAAAGAGAAGGGGAGCATCCCACATCAGCAACAGATAGAGGATAAGAGCAGCCACCATGACAGGGTAGGAGACAGGGGACTCTGTGTGCTGCAGCACCTGAAGAAGAGGATGTGGGAGAATGCAGAGAAGTAAAGAAATGGTGGGGGAATCACAACAAGCAAGGACTTGTCTTGGGTTGTAGGTGGCAGATGATGATTTCTCTTCTCTCCCTTCCTTTTTCTCTTCTACTGTTGGTAGCTTACAGAGCACCAGGACTTCTCTGCTGCTGCTCCAGGAGCTGTCTGCAGGGGAGATGCGCAAATTGCCCCGATCGGCGGAGACGTCGAGAAGGAAGGCCAGCCAGCTGGCGACAGATCTCATCTGAAGGCAGAGCAAATACGTGTTGACGGATAATCAAAGTTTCCTTCAAATTCTTCACTGTCAGAATAGCTAGAAGTACATCCTTCTCTGTGCCTGCAGAAACTATTGGAACTGCTGAATGCTCATATACATGAGGCAAGTGACTAAACCCTTAGGCCTTTGTTAATTCTCTTGTGGCTTTATTCATGTACAATACATATTAAAATCACTCACATTTTGCTGCAACAAAGACTGCATGGGAAATCTTGACTGGATCCAGTTATAATTTGTGAATAGAAATACTGACAGTTACTCTTTGACCTCAAAGGAATGTAACTTTGAATAAAGGCTTGCCTGGAGTTAGTGGAGCGTGATGAAGGCTGAGTAGATTCAAGGCAGAATCAAGAGCTCTTTAACTTTTTGGTAGTACAATATCTACTTCCTAGAGTTTTTCATGGCATGCATACTGGATCCTGCATTGCATTAAAGCTCCCCCAAAATAAGCCCAGGGAAACTACTACATACTGATTGGGGCTGGGAAATAAGTTAGCTTGAAGCTTCGAGACAGTATCAGATGGCTACAGCTATTCTTTGATTTCTTCTTCTAGGTTAGCTTGTGCTGTCACTCACCTTGCATGACCTCATTCTCTTTGCAGACAATGCGGGAGCACACCTCCTTGTTTATTATGTACATGCGCCGCACGCTGAGGGATCACCGGGAGCATGCCAAGGACAGTGGAGAAAGGCACAGGGACAAAAAGAAACAAAAAAGGGATATAGGCAATAAACATATATTCATGTTTATACTCATGATGAGGAGTCAAACCCTAAATCTTTAGGATTAGTTAATCTAGAACAAGGCTGTTGTCAATGGAAAGGTAGCCTTCATTAAGACTTCATGATATGGCCAAACAGCTTACATAAGAATTACAATATTGGACACATAATAGCTTCTTAGTGCTGCACTGATTATAGTTATTATGCTGTTTTAATTAATCACCTTAAAAGGCAGCTCTGAGGATAGGATTAATCTCACCAACTAGTTTCCCAAAGGAAGCTCTAGTTTCAAAAGAAAACAATTGCTGAACTGGACATGCCATTTCTGGAGAGCTTTTAGGGTTTTTCTTGGGGACTGCTGTTTTCTTACCTTGTAACACAGAGGTAGCTGATACACTGCTTCACCGGCTTGTGAACAGAGTACAGGCGTGTACAAGGGAACTGCTCTTCACGACAATCTGAGAACACACACACAGAGGTGCAATCCAGCATCACGGCAGGGGTACACATTCTGGCACACATATAGTTTCACTAGGTACTGTCCTCCAGACTTCTAGTGAAGGCCTCTAGGCTCCACTTTCCATTCTCATTTAAGAGATGGGGATGGTTTAGTGAAGAAGAAAACAAGGCAAATATTTCTGATCTCCTTGCCGCATAAGACAAAAGTAAGGGAGAGTAAAGTGAAGTGCAAAACAAGCCCATTGGGAATTCTCAACACTGAAAGCTCACGTTTTAAAGGGGATGGACACGAATAAAATGTGAATCGTAGTCATATGTTTCACATACATGTTTCTAATAGATCTACAATCTCACAATTCAGGTCACAAATTTCATTCCTTTCTTTTCTGGACAGTCAACCCCATAGCCAACTATGATTTTTTTTTAATTTTTATTTTTTTTGCATTTCCTTCTGAAACACCAGCTCTTGGTCACTCAGCAGGTCTGGTCTAGTTGTCTGCTAATTTCTCCCATCCTGGGCATGCCACTAAGTGAAAGACTTCAGCTTCCACTATTGCCATTCTCCAGTACTCCTAACACAAGGAATAGAATGAAGTGAATTCTTCAGCAGGCCTCAGGAGATGAAGCTCAGTGCTTAGCACCTGCTGGGAGAGGTAACAGGGTGGGTGAAAGGGGGCCAGAGAGAAGGTGCAGGCAGCAAACTTAAACATACCTGATGAAGCTGTTGTGGTTTCACTGTCAGACTGAACTGGAAGACAAAGTTAGTGTGGTTTACCATGATTCTTTCCTAGACATCAGTTTATTGAAAACAAATACCTGGAAAGCTCTTTCAAAAGCCCTCCATCGTAACTTCTGATGTGGGAAAACCTTTTATTGTTACTAACATGAAACAAAAGAAAGTACAAAACCAGTATGAATCTAGTGCCAGCTATCTAGCCAACGACGGTAAAAATCCATTCAAGCTTTACCATAAAGCATTACCTCTTCTTTTCAAAATTACACTGTAAAGACATCCCGATTTATAATTCAAAAGGCTGAGTATATGTCACTGTAATTGCCATCTATCTAGACAAGTGAAGGAGCCTGTGACTAGCTCTTCTTACCAGCTGGTTCTTTAATGTCCATGACAAGGCAGCAAAAGATGGTTGGTTTTATTGTTCCCTCTTATAAACCAATCCACCTCTACCACAGTAAAACACAGTAAATTTCATCATTTACCCAGTGACAAACTGGAAGGGAACTCAGAGGACTTGATAGCTGCAAGTTTTCATCAATGGTAATAGAGGACTTCTACTTCTCCTGCCTACTTCATGTGCAATAACATCATCCAGAAGCACAGACAAAACACATGGATGTAGAGAGGAGTCTTCTGGGCAACAGAGCTCCAGTTAGGGGCATTCAGGAAAGGAGGAATTCTGTGTGTGCAAGGAACAGGAGGAGGAGAGGGAAGGTGGGAACATTGAACTGTGAATTGTGAATAAACTCACCAGGACTAAGAAGAACAGGTGGTGTTACAGCTGCAGCTGGAAAAAGAGAAGATGTTCTGAGATATCTTAATTTGAGATTTCAGCCTCTTCCTCCCTCCCACAGTTCTGCCAGTGGCTCATCACTCTTGACTTGTAGCCATCCCACATGCTGTTCATAGTATCACCACAATCTGACTTGTCAGGGTAACAGCAGGCTTCTCCTGCAAATATGATGGGCTCCCTACAACTGATGGGATGCTGTAGAGCAGAGGTGGGCCGCATGGTACACCTTCTATTAAGAGTTTCTTCTTGATCCCTCCACAATAAGTGTTTTGAAACTAAAGTCTGTTGTCAAGGCTTCATATTTATCCTTTTCAGGTTTAGATATAGGTTAGCCACAGCCACTTTCATACGGACACAGAATGTCTTTATTTATCCTCATACAGACTCTCAGGTCTCACAGACCAAACATGAGACTCATCGGTTGCCTTCACCTACCACCACCCACCAGGAAGATCATGCACCATGTGTACACGACACCATGCTTTCACTTTGCTCCTCCATGACAGCTGCTCAGATTGACCCACAATACTCTCGCCAGCTGATGAGCATAGTCACAGAGCAGAGAAGATACCATGGAACTTCTGTCCTGGAGAATCACACTCAGATGAGCTTTCCTACCCACAAGCCACACTTCCCAGCAGGAGCCAAGCACTGTTGACTCTTAGTTTTTCGAACAAGTGCATGACTCCCCATACCACTTGACTAGATGTGTTCTCCTTCTCACTGACCTGCCTGGTCCCCTTGCACCTCTGAAGGGTGTGTTTGAGAGTCTGCCACAGTAGAAAGAAGCCATCACAGAGGTCAGTGGTACCAGATTTTAGATAGGACTCGTACGGAAAAGGGGGAAAGCTCTGGACCTTTCCTCCACTACCCTCTGTGTGCCTGGCAGCATTAGTTTATCTTGTTAATGCATATACTTCCATCAGCCCACCGTCCTTCCCCTGGGGCTATCTCTACAGCATGGCCTGGCTTTCCAGAGAGGCGTATTGCATGCTGTAAGTGCTTGTCTTGATTGTCCTCCAGCTGCTCTGTCTTTCACATTTTGCTGCCCCTCAGTGACATAGCTGCAGGCAGGGTAGGGAGGACAGTACTAAAAGAATATTTCTACCTCTCCATCCCAGCACTGTTCAGAGTTTGCTTTATTATTGTTTTTCCTTTCTTCACCACCTCTGTCTCCTGATCTCTCAAGCATAGCTGCTGGCTGTCAGCAGACATGCACGTAATCTTGTATTGCAATGCTGTCACATTAACTGGTGAACCTGACCAATTTCTCCCCCTCATCATTTAATGTCTTCCTCCCTGCAGCTTTCTCTGAAAGCTCAGGCTGTGTGAGCTTCAGATGTCATGACTTCTTGCAGTGCGAACAACTTCAGACAGCCCTGCGTACACAAGGCGAGACTGGCATTTCCTTGGAGAACAGATCATTAGCCACCCTAATTCACCTCCCTGCACGGAGCACAGAAAGGGCTCCCCAAGAGCTGTAAATGCTGGAAGAGCATGTCTAGATGTCAAAGATGGGGAAGAGGGGTTTCTGAACATAATGGGTAATTTCTGGGGCTATGTAAGTGGTATTAAAGGTGGACAAGGGGTAATGAAGCCTGAAGTTGCTGTGAGGTAAGAACTTACCAGGTGTGCTGATGAAAGAGTCGGTGTGAACTTCATCTGGAAAAGAGAGAATGTCCTGAGAGAGATTGTCATTACTTTTGTGGTTCCTTACATAGCAAGCCATAGCTAGCTTGAATTATGTTGGCTGCCATGATAGGCTCAGGAAATAGTGGGGTTCAATCCAGTAGGTACATAAACACAGTAAACTCATCTCACCCTTATCCATTGCTCTCCTCAGTGGCTAAGCTGGAATTGGATTTTCTAGTGCACAGGTCGTACTAACCCTTACCGAACTGTGGGTTCATATTCTGACTTCTCATACGTGGCCACTGGTAGGCATCTTGACTGGAAGGAAAAACTTGTAAAACCAAAGCACTGGTGGTTCCTGCAGCAGCAGGACAGGCAGCTGGAGTACCCGCTGCACAGAAGGAGGGACGCAGCTCCAGAAGCTAGGCTTGACTGCAAAATTTCACCAGCAGATGGATTTCTTTGAAAGGCAACTGATGGCAAAGCTAAGGTAGGTGTGATGGAAGGATAAAGTACAAAGGAAAGGGGAGCTTGGTGAACATATTCTGGTCTGGCTTCTGAATAGTTTTCTGGAAAGCCCCAGATACTGCACGTGACAGGATTATATCTGGGAGATACCTGAAGTCTTAGCAAGTGACTTCAGTTTGAAGAAAAGGCAGGCTCTTGTGGTTCCTCTGATCGCTGAAGCATGATGCAAACATGTATTTATTCTATCTTATCATGTCACAGAAATTGAAAAAGTAAGAGCCAGAGGGATAAAGCAATTTACTTGCCAAAACACATTCTAGTGAAGATTAGTCAATATCCTTTCTCAGCAACCCTCACTGCTACAGCACCGCACCACTTGTGCACCTTTTTGCTCAGAATTATCCTGAGCAGTTGTATAGTTCCTGTAGCTTCCCTGTGCTCAAGAAATGTGACTTCTCGTGGATCTCCCACAGCCCCTGACTGCAAACATAACTTCATGCAAAATGTTTAGCACCCCAGCACTAGTGAATTATTTGTAAAGAACACACAACACTTAGCAGGTTGTCTTAGAAGCCTTGTTTAATCTTCACTGAAAGGCAAGGTTACAGCATCAAAGGCACGTAAACAAAGAATAGTGTTTGCAATTAAACAGGCTGTTAATTATGTAGGACAACTAGGTGACATGAGCTTCTAGCACACGACATGCTGTAATACTCACCAGTTACACTGTCCGGTTCTTGCCCATTGACGGCCCACGGAAACCAGTCTGCAAGGAGACAAGACAGGAGAGTGAGGAAAGGACACAGAGAGAGATTGCTATAGGCTGAAGGCTTTGTGAAATTTTTTGAGATTCTTGTTTGTCCAGGAGACAACACTGCCCTCTGCTGAAGGGAGAAACGCTCTCCTCTCTGCCTCAGCCTCCGCTGCTGGCTGGGTTTCCTCTACAAAAACTCTTGGTTACAGTGAGTCCTGATTCTGTCTCTGCTGCTTCCATCGGGGCTGAAGGCTGAGCACAGGAATCTCCAGATCTACCAGACTTTGCACTTCTGCAACACCCTTTGATGTACTTTGAAAACAAATTGCACCTTGCCTTCCCACTCTGGAGGTTGGTCAAAATCCCTGTCTGCATTTTAGGGAAGAAAGAGGAAATTGAATCATGGAAATTATTTGCTTGGAGTCACAGGAGTGAGTTGTTGGCACAGGAAGCAACAGATTGCAGGTCTTGTAGCTCCATAAGCAAATAATTATGTGGTCCATCATCCCCCCCGGGTATGGAGCACAGAGTGGAAGATCTTTTCCCTCTCAGCCCCTGCAAGAATTGGAGAGGGACAATGAAGGCTTGGCTGTGCATGCTGTGTGGCAGAGGAGAAATTGAAACTGAAGTAGACTGTTCATTTGTCCAAACATAAATGGTGAGAGAGCTGCTTCCTCCAGTAGCCAGGAATAGGAAAATATTTCCTGCTAGCCACAGAGGAGGGAAATGTCTGCATAACTGGGGGTGGGTTGAAGGAAAGAGTTGGCAGGGAAAAAAACAACAGTGATCTGAGGCACTGCAGGGATGTGTGCAGGACCAGCCAAGCACAGTACACCCTGCTATATTTTATTAACTCAGCCTTTAGCTTAATGGGAGCACTGCATGTGTAAAAAGACTATCTGGTCTGGAGCTTTGGTCTTAGTTCTTGCTCATTCCAAGAGCTGTTACTTGCAGGCTGCAGAAGGACTCTTGGGGCCTCTATTTAATCCTACTCTGTGGCATTACAGGACCCTGCTATTCCTTTCCACAGCCAGCTGCCAGCAAGGGCTCAGCTGCTGGCTGTTGACCCAGGGAGAGTCAGACATGTATAATAACTTACGTACACACTGTAGTGGAGCCCAAAACTTTTCCTGTTCTGGCTAGTTTCGTAATGGTTATAAGCAGAGGCAAAAAAAAAATAAAAATAAAAAAATCTTTACTTTCTTAATTGTTCCTGATACAAAAGGAAGAATTCAAATTCTGACATAAACCCAACCATTTTAACACTGAAAATTCAGCTTTTACTACTACATCTTTTTTTTTTTTCTTTTTTTTTTCAGATTTTCAGTCACTTCAATTTATATTTGTTCAGGTACCAATTCATATGCTTTATAAATGCTTGGATTTTGTTATCCAAGTTGCAGTAAATTCATCCTTGGAGTCTGAGAGAACTGCAACCCTAACTCACCAAATCTGTAGCTGACCCAAAAACAAAAATGACGAGACAGCAGATGGTGATTCCTGCTAATTTCCAAGTTAAATATAATTAACAGAAATTCTAAAACAAGATACATAGAAGCAAAAAATCTTCCTTTAAGGCCTCATTTCATGTATTGTAAAAAAAACAACAACCTTTTTTTTTCTACCTTTAACTTTGTAAGCCACCTACAAGTTCAGCTCTCGGATGCCTTTCCTCCCTGCTTCACTGTAACAAACATGACATCCTCTTTGTGACAAATACTGTGCATGCTTACAGGAAAAAAAAAAAAAAAAAAGTGTTATCGGGAACAAAACCAGGCTTCAGTTAAATCCAAGATCCAAGCAGTGACCAAACAACAAGGGAGGTGCATCACAAGCTACCTATTTCAGCACGACAGGAGGGCTGTGAAGATTGGAATAACTTGGTTTGAATGTAATAGGTGCAGTCACCTATCTGTCATACAGTCTTTCTGTGATGAAACTTGCCACACTCACTGGAATTAAACTTCTTTTGCTGTCTGTCCTGCGTTTTCTGACTCTAATGGCTGATGCTGACCCCCTTCCCCTCCCCTTACAAAGTTGATCCCGCCAGGATTTTTGCCAAAGAAACTCCAAGCAAAGACACGAAGCAAGAAAACAGAACAACAGAAGTAGAGAGTGGTTTAAACTTTGGAGGTTAGGCTTGTCGAAACAACAACACTAAGAGTGACAAAACTTTCTGGAAATCAAGAAGCCTGGCCAGGGGTGCCCTCCAGCAGGAACCGCTAGAGACAGCAGCTGTTTCACAACATTTTGTGGAGCACTGGGAAATGCTCTGCAGATCATGCAGACACAGGTTGTCAGCCATGTGAAGTACAGCACAATCTATAGCAAGCAAAAACCCTAGCTAACCCTCTTTCTAAACTCCGAACCTGGCTGTTTTGCTTACCCAAACGTCCCTGTAGTGCAAGCGCTGGGCCTCTGTCTTGTGATTCCAGCTATTTGCTGAATGGTTGACACATGCAGGTACCACTCCCAAGTTGCCAAATTTTTCCTTATAACCCTATATCTACCTCGCCTTTCCTGTTCAGTCCTTTCCCCTTCACCACCATCCAGCTACATGTCTCTGTCTTTATCCTGAGATCATTGGCACATTAAGCCTCTGTAGGATACTCCACAGGGCCAGGGTGGAGAAGAAATCCTCCCCTTGGAGTACGGACTCACCGGCTGGAGACAAGAAGAAAGCTAAGAGACACAACAGTGTACAGGCTCCAGAGGTCTTCATCCCTGTGGACAGGAGGAGAAGAAAGTTCAGTTAGGAGTGGGGATACTCTCCCCTGTAGCCCAGAAACTGCTTGCTGCCTCCATTTCCTTGTTCATTTGCCTCCCATTTGTTCTTTCCAGCCTTTCTCCCACCTGTCTCCCTCCTAATCTGCCTGTTTTCCAGATGTTTCTGAAACATTTTGGGCTCAACATGTAATTCCGTCTGCCTTCTTTCTCTTTCCACGTCTTCTTTCAGTCTCCATCCCTTTTTTCATCCAGGTGGCTAAGCCCCCCTCCACACACAACTCCAGCATGCAAAGAAGAGTAATCTTGTTATCTCCCTCCACTCTTTTCTACTTTCACATTGTTTTAAAGGCTACTGAGAGAACAGATAAGATTCCCATCACTTACTGTTGCCCTCGGTCTCCACTTGTTTCAGCAGCAGACGCTCTGCCTTTCCCCTTCAGCAGTTCCCCCCACTTTGGCTACTGGGTAAATCACATGCAGCCACACCCAGAACATGCTCTACTTTGGGTTGTCTTCAAAATACAATTTTGGGAAGAAAAAAAAAAAAAGAAGAAAAGAAAGAAAAAGAAGCCAAGGGGGACGTTGGGACGTGGTGTCATCATGCTGCTGGAATGAGGTGGGGGGGGGGGAGCAAAGAGAAGCAGCCCACACCCTCATTCCACAGTTTATTGTACTCCAAAGGGAGGCTGCTCCTCCCATTCCCCCAGGATGGCCCAGCATCAGGAACGGATTCTTGTGTCGACACTACACATTTTGCTTTGCCCTCCTACACAGCGCCCCCGCTCTCCCTCCTCTCCTTCTCTGCATCGAGCCCTGTTTTCCCATTTACTGCCCGTTTCTACCCCATCCCTGCAGTCCTCTATTCTTATCGCTTCCCTGCCCCTCTCCCGCAGGCTGACAAGCTGCAGATCCCCCATCTATGTTTTCCTAAACAACACGCCCGTCTCGCCATGGTGACAGGACGGACCCTGGCCTCCCCCTGTTCCCCGGGATTACAGCATTCCCGGCAGGCAGCCCCATCCAGCCTGCGCTGCAAGTGATGCTGTGCAGGAGGAATCTGAAACCTCCCGGCCAGCAGCACCCGGTGCCAGACCGCCGGGCAGCGGCAGGGGCAGGGGAAGGGGCAGCGGGGCGCCGGGGGGGACGGGGTGAGCGCAAGCCCCGGGCGGTCCCGGACCAGGAGCGGGGAGCTGGGGGATCCCGCCGGCGCCACCAGCCCCCGCCGCGCGAAAAAGGGGCTGGCCGGCAGCCAATCAGCCGACAGAAACGGTGATGACGTCACTCGTCTCCACGGGAGGGGGAAAAAGAGGAGAGGGGGAGTGACCTCCCCCCCATCCCCCGGGGTGGGGAAGGGGATGTGGGTGGGGTGGGGTGGGGTGGGGTGGGGATGGGACGGGGATGGGGATGGGGATGGGGATGGGATGGGGATGGGGATGGGGTTGGGGATGGGGATGGGATGGGATGGGATGGGGATGGGGATGGGGATGGGATGGGATGGGATGGGGATGGGGATGGGGATGGGATGGGATGGGATGGGGACGGGGACGGGGACGGGGACAGGGATGGGATGGGATGGGATGGGGATGGGGATGGGGATGGGGATGGGGATGGGATGGGGATGGGGATGGGATGGGATGGGATGGGATGGGATGGGGACGGGGTGGGATGGGGATGGGGATGGGGATGGGGATGGGGATGGGGATGGGATGGGATGGGATGGGGATGGGGATGGGGATGGGATGGGGATGGGGATGGGATGGGATGGGATGGGATGGGGATGGGGATGGGATGGGATGGGATGGGATGGGATGGGATGGGATGGGATGGGATGGGATGGGATGGGATGGGATGGGGACGGGGTGGGATGGGGATGGGGATGGGGATGGGGATGGGATGGGATGGGATGGGATGGGGACGGGGTGGGGACGGGGTGGGATGGGGATGGGGATGGGGATGGGGATGGGGATGGGGATGGGATGGGATGGGATGGGATGGGATGGGATGGGATGGGATGGGATGGGATGGGATGGGATGGGATGGGATGGGATGGGGACGGGGTGGGATGGGGATGGGGATGGGGATGGGGATGGGGATGGGGATGGGGATGGGGATGGGAGGGGAGGGGATGGGTTGGGAGGGGAGGGGATGGGATGGGGACGGGGTGGGATGGGGATGGGGATGGGATGGGATGGGATGGGGATGGGGATGGGGATGGGATGGGAATGGGGATGGGGATGGGAATGGGAATGGGGATGGGGATGGGATGCGATGGGATGGGGATGGGGATGGGGATGGGGATGGGGATGGGGATGGGGATGGAATGGGATGGGATGGGGACGGGGTGGGATGGGATGGGGATGGGGATGGGGATGGGATGGGATGGGAATGGGGATGGGGATGGGATGGGATGGGCATGGCATGGGATGGGATGGAATGGGTATAGGATGGGATGGGGATGGGGATGGGGATGGGGATGGGGATGGGACAGGATGGGAGGGGAGGGGAGGGGAGGGGAGGGGAGGGGAGGGGAGGGGAGGGGAGGGGAGGGGAGGGGAGGGAATGGGTATGGGTATGGGTATGGGCATGAGGATGTAATGGGGGTGGGATGGGGATGTGGAAGGGGTGGGATGCAGGTGGGCATGGGTATGGGCATGAGGATGGGATGGGGATGGGATGGGATGCGGATGGGCATGGGCATGGGCATGAGGATGGGATGGGATGGGATGGGATGGGGCTCACTCCACTCCGGGGTCATGTACAGGGGGATGGGAAGCAGCGCCACTTCCATTCTGGCCAGTCTGAAAAGGATGGGGAGCAGAGAAATTTTCTGCAGAAGAGAAAAAGTAGCAAAATGGAAGGGACGCAAACAAACTGAGAAAAGAAACGGGGGAAGGAGATTTGAGCCTCATTGGTGCCATCCTTCTGGATTCCTTGTGCTGCTGTGCCTCCAGGCACACTATCTTTACGAAAAAAGAGGGGGCAAGGCAGTTAATCCCACTGGAGGATACGCTCTATCCCAACTCTTCCTCCAACAGTCCTGGCAAATCCTGCCTCCTGCTGCCTTCTCAAGCAAGGATATGGCCCAGGCTCCCTCCCTCTACAGCAAGGCAAGACAGAAACCTTGTAGGGGAAAACTGTGTCCTGTAAGGCTTACCCTGGTAGCTAGGTAACGCTCTCTTTTCTCAGCAAATGGCAAACTATGAGTAAAGTCCAATAATACCTTGTGTGCAGTTATTAAGGAAATCCTCACTAGTCCTTCATCTGCCTTGAAGGACCCAAAGAGTGTTATCTGCATGCAACACAACAGAAGCCAGCACTTCTTACCTAACACCAAAAGCAGCTGAGCATTGCTCATGGCAGAGTTCATGAGAACAGACAGAATGACTACTTGTTATTATTTCTGGTCCTCCCAAGACTCAGAGGTAAAGCACTGGTGTGGGCAGTAGCAGAAGATCGATAGAGGGAATGCAGAAAGCTGGGCATTTCCATGTTCACCAGGGCAGTGTTTTGGACTGAAGCACCATCACTGTTTCAGTGGAGCTAGATACCACCAGTCCTACTTTCAAGGTCTGGCCAAAACTCAGTCCACTGGAGATGCTCAAAAGGTGATTAAACAGCCCAAAGAAAATGGTAGAAGCTATAAATACTCCTTGGTTTGAGGAATCCTCTCAGATCCTTGCCTTTTTCTGCTTGACCAGATGACAGCTTGTTTAGGCTATATCTTTCCACACAGATTTTTTGTTTGTTTTTATTTTTCCTTTTCTTTCCTTTGTGCCTCTGTGATGTAATTCAAGCCATGGATAACTAAAATATCTATGCAGATTAAGACCTCATGAGGTCTGAAACACATTTATTTGAAAACTTCCATTGCTGCTGTATGTTGTGGTCTGGCAATGTTATTGATCTATCACTATCTACCACAGACAGTAGGATTCAACTCTGATCCTAAACAAGGTTTCTTCAGGTTACTTTTGATCTTTTAACTCCTTTTTTTCAGACTGGGAGACTGTGTCCTTCCCAGGCTGCTCAGTGCGGATTAGATGCCTTATGCTAGCAGCAGCCCTCCAACTGGGGAGCTTGCTGCAGATGGGCGGATGCCCTTGGTGGTAGAATTGCTGGCTGGGAAGCAGTTCAGTATTTTATACACCAGACAAACCGCAGTGAAGTAAATGGAGATAGTCTGCTGCTCCTGCTCTCTGCGGACACCGGAGGGAGCTGCAGCTCACAGGCAGTGGAAGCTCCGTTTCTTCTCTCTCGCAGTCCAAGCACATTCTTTAAGAGAGGTGGCTCCGTGTCTGCAGGCCCTGATCCGGTACGAAGGCTCCCCTTTTAGCTGTCCTGTTTATCAGTGTATTGGATCTACAACTCTTTAACCGTTTACATTTAGGGGAAGGGAAATAATCTTGTTATTTTCCCCCCATCCCCGTCTCACAGTATTCACAAAGATGGCTGGAGAGTCCTCACTGACGGTAGATATGAATAATTAACATTATTCTTCCCTTCTCATCCATTTTACTACCTTCTGCTTTGCATGTAGTTGTCCTTCTCCAGGAGAGGGTACTTTGGGGACATCTGCAGTGATCCAGCAGATGACTCAAGGTAAAGCACTCTTCCCTCTGAAAAGTCAGATATCAGTGCCACGGTATGGTGTGAAGGAGAACTGTGCCGCAGTGAATAGCGTGGGTGACTCATGAAGGAAACGCGTCCACCTTCATGCAGATATTCCCTAAGCTGCACTGACCCCAGTGCCTGTAGGTGTTTACCTAAGATGAAATGCAGTGGCAGTGATTCAGCAAGAAGTTCTCTTCCTTCCAAGTACTTGGTACTGACCTCCTTATGTTACCAGGGATGCTATAGCAATAGTAGCATGATATTTTGGATGAGACACAAAATCAGCGTTTTCAGAAATTAAAATTTCCTGGTGCATTTCACCCCAGAGATTATTGCATCTCAGCAGACAGGTGTTTGTCATTTGCAAAGGTCCTGGAGAGGCATTTAAATGCCAGCTATTTTCTTTCTGTCTTGCTCTCTGTCTCCCTGGCCTTCTCATATCCCCACAGTAACAGGGTGTTAAGTTACATTTGAGTGATAAGAAATTAATAAACTGCTGTAAGATGTTTGAATGCACCACTTCAATAATGTAGTACTAAGTGGTCATTTGAATTGGGGCTGGTGAAATGAGTTTTCCTGGGATGCACACTGATGACTTCTCATTGCTGACAGGCTCCATACCTGAGGTCTGACACTACCCTGCACTTGTTTCACTGTTGTAGCCAACGTCATCAGTGGGAAGGGGCATGAGCTTGAAGCCTGATTCACCTGTCCCCAGATTCGAGGGATTCAGGTCTGACTTTGTATACAGTTCACTGTAGAAGTGGGAACCCTGTAAAGTATAGGAGCCTGGACACAATCCACATCTTGTTGACTAATGGTCATGTTTTTGCTGTTCATCTACAATAAGGAATTCTTCACCCATTTACTTCCAAATCAGCAGGCTTACCTTGCAGTGTCTTGTGGTCACAGAAAACCCTAAGGGAGACCACGAAACTAATTAATACATGCTCAGCTCCTTCAAATCAGTTCAACACTCATGAAGAATTGAGCATGAGAAGAGGCATTTAGTGAAATCTTTGATGTTTAGTTGGTGATTTGGCCATGGGATTCGGGATTCTCCTGGCCAAGAAACCTGCAGTGAGTTGTCAGGATCTTCCTTCTTCCCTTGCTGTGCTTCAGGAAGGGAAGAGCTTCTCTGCTCTTTCTGTAGTTTATGCTACCAGAAACACCCTTCCTTTCTGGTCCCTTATGCTGTCCCAGGGACAATTTTTCCTGGCTACTTCACATGTCCCTTGGGCACTCCTCTTTCTACAAGCAGCTGAACACAAATGTGGCTTCCCTCAGTGCCCTTTCTCCAACACTTTTCTCCCAGGGAGACAGATAACACTTTAAGCTTATCAAATATATAAATCTCTGTTGTAAGAGTAGTTATGTGTGTCCATATAGACTTTGGACCAAATAAAAATGCCATCTCTAGCAGTTTAAGACATGACTGATTCCTCCTCCATTTCTCCCCTCTCTTCTGGACTTCATAAGCCCTGGAGTAAAGTTAGCAGGATTAATCCTCCATCAACGAGCAGTAATCAGAACTGGCTAAAGAAGTCACTGCTCCAGGGTGCCTGCTCATGCCTTGCCCACAACCAGCTGCTTCTGAAGCTTCAGGAGGAAAGGACCTTCTCTTGAAATGCAGTTTGTCTCCTAAACTGTTCCTGCAAACTGACACATATGTCCATTCAGGACTTCAGACTGTAAGTGGAGTCATTACATTTCTGCTCAACTGGTCCGAATACTGCTGTTGCAAAAATGTGGCTTCTGGCTGTGAGCAAGGAAAGCATGAGGAGGTAGGGCTGTCTTAAACGTACCTGGAAAGTTCACCAGAGCTGATTTGGTGGAGAGCAAGTCACTTCTGAGCTTTCCCATCATTACTTCAGGTCTTGGTTGTGGCTCAGACTTCTGTATTATTATATTGTCTTATAGTAGTCCTCTAAGACGGAACAGATTTAGGCAGTTTTACTTCCCCCCAGCAGTCCAAAACTGGGAGCTGTGCCCCCCTTCCCACTCCTTTCCCCAAGCAAATCAGCTTCAGAAATTACAGTCTCAACAAGCCACTCTGTTGTTTGAATGCTGCAGTGCTGAGGAGTGCCCTGTTCTGGGATCCTCACACAGCCTTGTGTTCCAGTAGTGAGGGTTCAGGGAAGCACTGGCTACTATACGATGTGATGAAATCAGGACAGCTGGCAATGCCCAAATCAGACACACCCCTTCAGTTTAAAATTAATAATAATAATAATATGATACCACTATAAGCTTTTAAACATAATCAGGGAAGGGGGCAAAATGGCAATTTGCTTTAAATTCTGTAACATATGCAAACTGTTGAAGCCCTCAGTGTCAGCAATGACAGCACGTACCCTGTTTCTGGAAGGATGTAAGAAAGGAGAAGAGCAATTGTACTGAGTAGAATAAATGCAAATGAAACTATATGTCAGCAGAGAAATTGATTTTATATTGAATTTATATTGTATGAAAAATTAGGAAGTACCACCTTTCAGGCTTTTATCCCTCCATTTTCTATCCTTCCACAAGGACCGTAAAGGCTGACTTATCTTTTAAATCCTCAGTTATGTTTTACTCTGCAACTGACATCAGAGGAATTTGAACAAACAAAGATTTTAGGCATTACTGCAACTACACTAACATAAATCGCTGTCTCTCCTGTATGTACATCTGGCTTTGACCAGATTACTTCAATTTTTTTCTGTGCGTCCCTATGTGTAGTCACTATTCTGATTTGATAGCAGACTGAAACCAAGGCAAATGGTGTTAATGAAAATCTGTCCTAATGTGATATGTATGCAGTTAAAGGGCCTGCGCTGATTTAGCTAATCTCGGTTTTACAGAGATGAAAACAGCACCGAAAGTAAACCATTCTGCACCAATGTAAACAACACCTTTACAAAATGCCTGTTAAAAGGGGAGCAACACTGGTGGCTAAAAAACCCCACTGCTTTGATATTACTCTAATAATTTCTTGCTTTTATTCATTGATGCAGGTGCCCTGATATGTATCTTTTTACGAAAAATAATTCAACTCATTATTTCCTCATTTGTAATTGTTCTTAGAATAAAAATGCACTGGAATTTCATTTGCATGCAGCTGTAGAGAATATTTGCATTCAAATCAAAACATGCTGGGTTTGCTCGTTGAAGTATCTAAATGCTATTTCTTCATATCAGCCTTCCCTGTTTAACAAGCCTTTGGCTATTTATTGTACCCTTCTGTTCTGTTTCCTTGCCTGCCATCTTGGGCATTCTCTCAAATTTCACTCATTTTCCCCCCTACATTCTCTCTCTTCCCCCTCCCCCCTCCCCGCAATCTTTTTTTTTCTCCCCCTTTTAATCTCCATATTTCTTCCTATGTTTCTCTCCTCTTCTGTCTCTGTCCTTTTTTCCCCCCTCTCTGTTCTTTCCCCCGTGCTCTCTTTCTCCCAGTTTCTCTTTCTGGATAAGCTGTCTTGATTCTGGCTTTCTCTCTGTCTCCCTGGTTTCCTTTCAGTCACCTTCACTGGAATGTTGGCAGAAACGCTTTTTTTTCTTTTTTTTTCTTTGAAAACAAAGAGGCTAAATGAATAAATAAAATAGCTAGAAGCAGACAGGAGGCTTCGGTTCCAGAAGAGTCTGTATGTATTCCGAGGGCTTCTCTTACTCAGCAAAGAAGAGGGCTGCTCTCCCTGCCCACCCCCAGCCCCGCACGGAGCCCTGGGCTGGGAGTGATGGATTGCACTGCAGTGAGGGCTGGGAGCACTGCAGGGGCGAGCAGGGGGAGGGATGGGGAAGGGAGGAGACACGTTGCCAGCGTCAGGACAGGAAGGATGTAGTTGGGGACTGATCGAAAGAGGGGAGGGGGAGCCGAGGATGGGGAAGGGGGCACGCCTTGGAGGGCGTGTGCTTCTGCAGGCTGCACCATTCTGGATCGGGCTGAGCAGCCCCGAAAGCTTTCGCCAAAGATGGCAAAAGGCAGCACGGGCAAGGCTGTGGCAGGGCACCGGGGGAGACAGGCAGAAAACGGAAAAGCAATGGGAAAAGGGAGGAGGGGGAGAAAGTCAGAGAGAAAGTGAGGCGTTGGTCGTACAGCAAGGATAAAAGAACACAGCTCTTCCAGTTCTTTGGAGCTGTAGCAAGGGAGTCAGCGTTGGGGACTTAGAAACATTTAGAAGGTCAGGCAAGGAGTATGGCAAACCTTACTGAAACCCATTTTCATTGTGCTCTGAAGGGTGATAACAAGGGTGACCTTTGGACAGCAGCAAGGCACATCAGTACCTCTGAAGCTGCTGGTGATGGTATGCGTGTTGGCAGCCCCTGGCTGCAGAAGCTTTGCTGCTTTGTGGATTTTGGCAAGGAGGGTGTGCCCTTCTTCTGGGGCACTGCGAGAAACAGCCGACCTCCTCCCCGCAGCACCAGCTACAAGCGCTGAAACACCAGTTCTTGTTGCCTCTCATGCTTCTCTTCTTCCTCCTTCATTTTTTCTCTACGCTTCTCCATCTGTTCCTTACTCATTGGCCAGATTTTTCTCCTTCTCTCTGCTCCCCCCAGCCTGCCTTCTCCTCTCGGTATCTTTCCCTCGATCCCCTCCCAACCCTCCCTCCTTTTGCAGACCCCCAGCTCCCCCCTGGTTCCGTGTCAGGGCAGCCCGGGAAGCCAGCAGAGGGCTGTCCCCCCCCCAACTTCTCAGAGACCTCCTCCTCGACACCAACCCTCTCCCGCTCCCCCCCGGCTTGTGCTGTCTCCCCGCCCCTCTCCCCCCGGCATGGCGCTGCACCAGCTGCAGCTTCCAGCGCCGCTGACCTAGTTCTGGCCTCCCCGCAGGGCCCTCCGCCGCCCTGCCCTCTCCTCAGCACCTGGGACGGCTGCAGGAGGAGCCAAGGGGAAGGGGCACTGGGTTAGATGGAGAAAGTGGTCTACGTGAGAGGGGGAAGTCTGAAAAACAGGCTCCCTGGAGCCGTCTCGTCGGTTCTGGGTGCGGAATTGCTGGTCACAGAAGGAAAGCGCACACACACACACAAAATGACTGGGAGAAACTGCAAGGTCTTTAGCTTGCAGGGCAGATGTTTATCAATCTTAATGCAGCAAAGTGCCTGCAAGGTACAGCCACCCTGTGGTTGCATCACATCCTTCCCAACAGGCACTGAAATCCTAAGTCATCGCTGCAACAGCATTCATCAAAAGACAATGGGGAAAGAGACAGAAAAGGGTAGAGCAGCAGTGAAACAGAGGGAAAGGAATTGGAAGCAAACAAAAGGAGACAGAAAAGGGAGAGGAACTTTTTCAGGCTGGTAAAGGAAAAATTGAGAAACAGCTGGGGAAAAAGAGCTGGCAGATGGATAGGAGAGGCAGAGGGGAGACGCAGAGAGAAGGAAGCATTTTCTTTCCAAACTATCATTTCCCTCGGAGGCCACTTTTTCCCCTTTGTCCGGCTCCTCAGCGCCGTTCCATGTATATGTGCTGTGTAGCTGCAACATAGCACACAGAGACACTCCTCTCTTCTGGAACTGGGAGCTGCTGGTTATGCACCAGGGCTTGAAGCCTACCAGCTGCTATTCATCTACCCCTTTGTTTCTGCTTGTAACTCTGCCTGCCTGAGCTTCTTTGTGTCTTCCTGCTCCCAAACTGTGCCCAGAGGAAGGACAGCAGAAGCCTCTGACCTTCCCCGCAGTTACCTATTCAATGAGATACGCGCTCCCCTCCCCTAAGCCCCCCAATGGTTGCTGTCTGGCTGGAAAAGTACTCTACGGCCCCCCTCCCCGACCCCAGTCCTGACGGGCGCCGCCACCCGCCTCAGCGCCCCGCGCGGCCGCGAGATGGCGGCGGAAGGGGGGGGGCGAGCACGGCCGCCGGTTCCAGCCGGCTGCTGCGGACAGGGTGAGCGCGCCGCCCGCCCCTCTGCGCATGCGCCCCCCGCCCGGCGGCGGGGCGGGCTGGGGCAGGCGGCGCACGTGCGGGCTCGAGGGCGCGGGGCTGCGGCTGGCGGCCGCCATTTTGCGGTGCCCCGCCGGCCGTGCGACAGGGCTGAGGCGTGGTGGGGCACTTCGCGCTGGGCGAGTTACGTGTGTCACGGAGTAAAGAGTCGGGTGTTCCGTTCGGCATGTGGTAACCGGGTGGTTACGGCCTCCAGAGAGGAGTCTGGTGCTGCTGGTTGAAACTGGGGACGTGTGGTGCGGAGTTGAAAGGGTTTTGGGGTGAGATAGGTGAAACCCAGAGCTTGCTGCGAACCCTGTTAATTGGGTCAGTTTTCTGACACCTAGTAGTGTGTTCAGTACAAAAGTTAGTATAACAGAACCAAAGAGAAACAGAGGTCACACAAAATTCAAGGTAATTTTGCACAAGTTTTCGTAGTCCTCATTTAACATTGTGTGAAACAAGCACAATATGGCCATTTTCTCACTGAAACATAATCCAGAATTTTTTTCCCTCCACAGGAACATCTGTGTTCATGTGTGAAGCCAAGCATTCATGTGTGAACAAAGGCATTTATTTACCTTGCTGTATATTTTTATTATTCAGGCATCCAAGTGGGAAGCAGAAACATCACCATGAGACTTAGTTGAGCAAATACATAGCTATTGCAGACACATCACAGAGGCCGAAGAAAATTGGTATAAATGTTAGGCTTAGCAACATTTGCACCACCATTTCCCTCATCAGAATCTCATATACCCAAACACAGACAGTATATGGAACTTTCTGGTGTCAGTAATGGATTAATGACCTTCGGACTTCAGCTTCAGAACTAAACGGCTGGTTTGCATTTTTAGTGATCTCAGTGACAAAAGATGTTTCATGGAATCAACCGTGAAATCAGATTTAGCATACATTAAAGCTTTGGACTAGTCCTTACATTATCCATTTCTGAGTGCATGGGAAACATTGCAAAAGAGTCCCAGGAATGCATGGTGTTCAGAGGCACCCATTCGTTGCTGATACTACAATTATATTTCTTTCCTGAAGGGTGAAACTAGGTAGTGGTCTTCTGGACCACTGACACAGAGGGCACAAGCAGATGTTCTTCCACTGTCAAATAGTGAGTATTTTGTCCTAAGAATAGATTCATAAGTGATGGGAGAGACCTCACCTTCACTGACAAAAAGGTATATGCAAGTATTGTTGCAGAGAAGTATAATATCTACATCCAACTCAGCTGCAGTAACAACACTTTAAAAATAACATAATATTCTTCAGCTGTGGGCACATCCTTAGCAGTATGTTGGTGCTTTCTTCTGCTCCACCCTTTTAAGAAATAGTGAAAGAATTTCAGTACTCCCTCCAAAATTACATAAGTTGCTGGATGATGGGAAATTATTCTAGAGAGGTGCCATCCAACCTGCTCTTTTAACTGATGCCATGAAACTCAAAGTCTGTTTGTGCCCGAGTTTAATGTACTAGAACTCTGTCAGCTCAAAAAAAAGTAATAAAAGTGATCCAAGGCTACATTTTGCATGCAAGAGAGCTGAGAAGGCAAATAGTAGCTGATGGAATAAATTGTTACTAATAATCATAAGACCCAGCTGAAATATCTCAGTTTGAGATGTAGATCATATGTGTTACTGTCACCAAGCTGCGTGTCTTTCCTGTACTTGCGGAATGACTTTCACTCATATGTCTTATAACCAAACACATACACATGTCCCAAAATCTACATCACAGAATTTCCCAGCTGTGCAGTTCTCTTCTTTCCAAAAACTGTTAACCATGTTTGGGACGCAGAGGCACCTGCCTTAAAGCTTGTCTACTTACAGAAATATAAAAGAAAAAGTATGTGCTATACATTTGTTACGTATCACTGTAGTTATAGCCATGTACATCCTAAATTCTCTTTCCTCTTTGCTTTATACTGTCTTTAAAGCAGCATACATTAATCCAGAGGAATTACTCTGAGATAAATATCTGCTAAATGATGTGTTGAGGTTACACATAGCTTCAGTAGTGTAGTGATACCACAGTAGTTTTCTGTTAGTAAATTCCCTATGTAAACAAACCCATGCACCTCACAACATGAAATCGGAGCTTTTGGAAGTGTGAACTTGATGCATGTGTGAGCTCTATTCCAGAAGGCTTAGAGTATAGTAATTCTGCCAAAGAGCATATTATTTTGTCAATGTCAAAAGGACAAAAATACTGTCCAGCATTTTGGTGGCTATTTCTTTATGCATTTATTTACCCCACAGGGAGTTGCATACAATTACCTCCTGCTCTCAAGTTTTACTTTTCATTGGCATTTAAACAAGTGCTAGTGTGTTTTTCTCTATGCAGTTGTACAGAGTCAGGCAGATGGGAACCTGGAATCCAGAAGTGATATCTGGCTTGCAGCCATGGACTAATAAGGAGCCAGAAGTATTGGCAAACGACCTAAGCAGACAGGCAGGCAGTGCTTCAGATGATGTCTGAGTAAATGGGAATTTTGGCCACTGTCATCGTCTGTGAGGTAGCCCTTTCCATGCAAACTCATTAGGGAAAATGTTTTCAGGAGAGCTGCCTGAATCGCTTTGAAGTTTAGCGAGTAGCAGAACCCAGACATTTGCAGAACCAAAGAAACAAACCTACATGGCCTTTGGTAAGGTCAGACTTGGAAATGCTCAGTGATGTTTGCATGCGTATTTTAACCTTCAGCTGTAATTTTGCAGAAGGAATAGCAAAGTAGGAATATATGACACTGTGGTACATCATTCTGCAGTATGAATGAATAAACATTGCAGCAAACTTTCGGATATTCTGTCATAGAGCATATACATTACTATTATGGAAATCTGTCCCACCATGTCAGTTAAATACAAGGGCGTACTGCATTAAAGAGTCGGATGCCACATCTTTACCCTGCAACTGCAGGTTTCATTGCTTGTCTGGAATGGTTCTGGATGTGTCAAGTGTAGATGGGCTACACTGGGGAGGCATGGAGTATTGTAAGCATCTGCCAGTCAGGTGGGAGAACTAAGATGGTTAGCATGGAACTGCCACGTGCTTAAAAGGCAGAGGAGTAGGTTGAATTTGTTATGTTCCTGACAGGATGAATATTTGGGAGTATCACACATAACCAGGTGAGAATGTCCCGTATTTGAGAAGTTGAGAGTATAACACACGGTTGAACAATATATATGCTGCTTCCCTGGGGCACAGACTGTGTGTGTTGTATCTAGATGTTGTGAAAGCAGATGAATGAGAATTTCATACAGGGCAGAATCAGGGCAGTAAGTTGAATATGTGTGGTGTGTATGGTGAGACTGCATCTGGAGCGTTTTGTCCACTCCTGAGCTCCTCAATATGAGAAAGACATGGACATATTCAACAAGTCCAGCAAAGGGCCGTGAAGATGATTAAGGACTTGGAGAATCTCTCATACAAGCAGAGGCTATGAGAACTGGAACTGTTCAGCCTGGAGAAGAGAATCCTCAGGGGTATCTTATTGGTGTATATAAGTACCTGACTGAAAGGAGTAAAGAAGGTGGAGGCAGATTTTGGTCAGTGGTACCTGGTGAACAATCTAATCAGTAGGCACAAAAGTGAATTACAAAATACTCCATTTAAACATAAGATTGTTTATTTATTTATTTATTTTACTGTGATGGTGGTTAAACACTAGCACAGCTTGCCCAGAGAGATCGTGGAGCCTCCGCCCTTGGAGATGCTCAAAACCCAACTGGACATGAGCCTGGGCAACCTGCTCTAGATGAACCTGCTCTGGGTAGGGGGGCTGGTCTAGACAGTCTCCAAAGATGCCGTCCAGTTTCATCAATTTTCTGATCCTGTGGTGATGGATGGAATAGAACTCTGCGTCACATGTGTGAATGATAGTTTATATACGTGAAATTCATGTGCGTGCCCCTCAGTGCCTGTGGGGCAGTGGTGTGGGTTTGCTATACACATGGCACATGTCAAAATAATTAACACCATTGCATAGTTGAGAAGTTCTTGGAAATATCCTGCTAACAGTTGTGGTGACTAGGCAGCTGGTTGTACTAGGGTTGTTAGATATGTGAGCGTCATACAGGGAGCGTTTTGGTCATACCACTCATGAGAAGGAAATAAGGCAATTGACAGGTGTAATGTAGAAGTTAGGGGATTGTCAATGTGTGCTGCTTAGTAAGCAATCCTATGCTGAAAGCCTAAATTCAGCCATATATGAAAATATAAGAGATGTGGAAGAGAAAGAATCATCAGGTGTGTTGTGTGAAAGTGTGCTTGGCATGTATTTTGGGGGCTGTGTGCTGTCAACATGAAATACACAGCTAATAAGCTATAGCGTGTGTTGTGGTGTGGTATGGAGGAAACTGAGTAGGTGTGCCACAGAAACTGATAAACAAGGTGTTGGTTAATACCTCGAATGTGTCATATTCGTTTGTTGACAACAGTTATTATTTTAGAGGAATGATAGCAGCGAGGGATGATGCAGCCCAGGCTACACACTGGGTATGTCAACCATGTGATGTTGTATGGCAGGTGGTGTGTGGGATATGTCACACGTTTCTCTGTCACACGAAGGACAAAGGTTTTGGCTTCGCGTGCCACATGCCAACAGCAGCGGAGGGAAGCGTGACAGGCATCATACACTTTGCCATGCCGCCTCAGGCTACCTGTGCCGTGCTGTGGGCCGGTGGCGGTGGCACGGGCTGGAAACACCTCATGTGGCTGCGGGAGAGACTGGGCACGGCCCGGCCCGGCCGCCTGAGGCCCCTTTTGTCCCGCCGGGTTGGGACGCGGCACCGCGGGCTCGGTGTGACCGGTCCCTCCTGCCCCTGCCTGAGGGGGGCGCTGCGGAGCCCGAAGCGCCGTGTGTGTGGGGGGGGGGGGTGGGGGGGGGGGCGCGGTGCCGGGCCCGGCGGCGAGGGGCAGCCGTTGCGGCTCGGGGCTGCGCGCGCCCGGCGCCCCGTCGGGCGGGAGCGCGCCTTGCCTTGCCGCGCCCGCCCCCTCCGCGAGCTCCGCGCCCCGCCTCGCGCCCCCTCCCCCCGCGCGCGGCCGTTGGGCGCCGCCGCCACCGCCTCAGTCGGGCGGCGGGAGCGAGCGCGGCGGGGGCCGCTCTGTGGCTGGAGCGGGGGGCGGCGGCGCAGGGAACAGCCGCGGGGAGGAGGAGGAGGAGGAGGAGGGGGAGGACGGGGCGCGTCTCCCCGCAGCCCGCTTCGCCCCGCAGCCTCTGCCTGGGCCCGGGCGGTGCCGAAGCGGGGGCGCGCACAGCCCCGCGGCTCCGCTCCGCTCTTCTCGGGCTCGGCGGCGGCCGGGTGGGCGAGATGTCGGGCTGAGCGGCCGCGAGCCCGGGGGTGGGGTCCGCCGCGCCCGGGGGGTTGGGACCGTCCCCTCGGCCGTCCCGCCCCGCCGCCGCGCTGCGCCCATGGTGATTGTGCATCGCGGCGCGGAGCCGGGGCAGCGCTCCGACCTGCCGCCGCCGCCTTCCCACCCCGCGGCCGGGCCGGGTCGGGCCGGGCCGGGCGCCCAGGTGGGTCATCGGCGAGACCGCCCCCCGGGGCACCGGGGTGTGGGTGCGGGTGTGTGCGTGTGTGTGGGGGGGCTCCGCTGCGCGCCTCCGGGCTGCGAGGCGGCGGCGCGGGTCGGGGCCGGTGTGCGCCCGATGGGGCGGCCGGAGCGAGGTCCCTGCGGCTCTTTTGTTGTCTGACGGTGGGAGAGGCGGCTCGGCTGCCGCGGGCTCCCTTAGCGAAGTGTGGGAGCGTGGGGCTGGTGAGCTCCGGCGGCTGAGGGAGCATCCCCCGAGCGTGTGGTTTACTGTGTGTGTGGCACCGCTTGGAAGCGACCCCGGGGGTTGCAGAGCGGGGTCTGACACACGGGGATACGCTCCTGACCTGCAGCGCACTTTTCTCCGGTCTTCTGATTTGGATTCTAAGTGTTACTCCGGGGGAGGGGTTTCGGGAGTCACAAATAAGTGCGAATATTAGGTTTTAGAATGGAATCTCTTCATGTGTTCACGTGTCGACGCAGATTCACCTTTCCTTCAAGCACGCATTCCTCAGTAAATGAACAAACTGCTGAAGCTTCTGTTGTTGGTGTTGTTTTTCCTTTTTTTTCCCCCTAAAATGGGTTTCTGTGATAGTATATTTCTGGAAAATATCGGAAGTTGCTCGTTTAACCTGATTGGTTCATCAGATCTCTTTTTGGTTCTGCTTGCTGTCTTGTATAGTACCTTTTCTTCCATTTGAATTTATTTTACTAGGCATCTTTGTATGTTTGTCTATGCCTGATAGGGGTGTTTCTTTTTCCTCCCTAGGTGTTGGTGTCTTCAGGCTCCTTTAGGGTTTAGTTCTGAGGAAGCAGAGACACAGGGATTGAATCTATTTCACACACAAAACTACAGCTCCACACCAGTATTCTTTTCCCTTCGTCCCATCCCTCCTCTCCCACAGGGAAGTTTAGTTTGGTAATTACCTTAACGGTCATTCACTCCCCTTTCCCCCTTCAGAAATCTACCTTGGTCCTTGAGGCATCAGGTAGACACTGACAGTTCCAGGTACAGGGGAACGTTCCCATCATCGTTCCGTGCGTGCTTTGGGAGCTTCAGCAGCACCCTTCCCTCCGTCGGAGTGCGGTGCAGAGGAGGCATCCAGAAGACCTGCTTGCCCTCCCTCTCCGAGCAGTAGTAGGGATCCGGGAGAAGGGGTACCTGCCGGGGCACGTGACGTCCTCACGGAGCCAGGGCCGAAGCAGCACTCGGCACGCCGAAGGAAGCACCTCTTTGGCACCTTCATCATCTTCCGCTCCTCCGGCACCAAATCTCTGGTAAGTCCCTTCGGCCCATTCATTCATACAGTGCATGTGTCCCTTCCCCCACTCCAGGCGCTAGGAGAAGCATGCACAGAGACCGAGCGTAGGGTGGGGGAAGGGAGGAGGGAAAACGGGCTGCACGCACAGATCGGGAAGGAGAGGGGTGTTTTGTGCCACACTGCGGAGGAACCTGCACAGAGGCGGAAGACCCTCTCTTAAGGAAAGCAGCTGATGTTGGAGGAAACGTGTGCTTTATTTGCACGGCCGTGCACACACGTACACGCCATGCAGAGTAGAGGGGGATGGAAAAGCTATGAGCCAGTTGTAGACAAAAAATACCGAGGCGGAAGTAGGATAGCTGATGTTGGCTGGTGTTGACCAGCTGATGTTGCCTTGTGTTTCTGAGGGGGAAGAGGGTAGATTATTCCCTGGCGATCAGGAACTGGGGTGTGTGAATGAGGAATGTTATCACCTACTTGCAAGCATGAACATATATGAGGAAAGGCTGGGGGTGTGGATGCCAGCGTTTTACAGGCAATTGTGCCTGGAAGGATTGCTGCTAGCATCTTTAACATCACTCCGTGCAAAAGGTGGGGAAGAGCGGATGAAAGCCATCGCAGGGAGTGCAGTTGCAGGGGTGGAGGGTTGTACTGGGAATGCATGGGAAAGATTAGTGTCTTTCTGTATCCTCTGACTCTTGCAGTCTACAAATCTCACATGGAAAAGGAGGTGAAAAGCAAGCTGTGCTTTCAGAGAGGTGTGCTTGGGGTTTACCTGCTTGCAGTGACTTTAAATTCTGTGCTGCATGTATAGAGGGCGGATGATAATGCAGCAGCACTGGACAGATTGCACTGCAGCTGCTCAACATATTATATAAAATGCATTTAAACACATATTTTAACTTTAAGATTTTTCGTTTTTTAACATTTGTTCTTTCCAAAGATTCTCAAACAGTTATGTGACAGCTTGATGAAAACAAGTCTCTGGTAGACAAGAGAGGAATTTTTCTTCAGGTTGTCCTTAAGCATCACTGTAGAGCAGCAGTGTCAGGAATGAGTTGATTTATGTTGGGCTTATTTTTCTCAAGCAATTTTAGATGTGGTTTAAGATGTCTTTTTTTTTTTTTTTAATGTCAGTATATTTCACCTTGGGTTATATTCATCCATGAATGAATTTATCCATAAATCTTAAGGTTTTCTTTAGATAATCATCATTCTGGTATCTTATGGGGAACAGAATTAATTGTTCTTTATGCTTGAAAGAGCTGTTTTCAGACCTGCTCTTCTTACGGCATAGGAAAGTCATATTTCTGGGGTGTTTCGGATACTGCCCTGTTCTCACTAGGGTGACACAGAGACTTCCACGGCAAGGATGTGATGGATCATATGCTGGGTCATATGCTGCACAAACCTTAGCTAACTGCTTAACCAGTCTGATACCTGACATTGCCATTATAATCCTGCCTTGAGGTATCTCCCTTGTTATAACTTATGAGCATCTGACAAATGGTTTTTAGGTCTTCAGTATCTTGAGGTGTGGCCTCCAAACCAGCATTCTAGAAGCTGCTGTAATGGTAGAGAAAATGTTTTCTGGAAGTATATATGCAGTTTCAAGCCTTAGCTAATTTAAGATAAAAATGAGAGCAAAATACCTTTTTCCATCTTGAATAACATTGTTCTGGGAAAAAAAAAGTATTAAGGGATATGCATTAATGATAAATGTAGAAGTGCAGTGTTATTCATAGTGAGATGACTGCTCGGAGTTAAATTTTTCCTAGTTCTCCATTTCCCATGGCAATCATGGCTGTCAGTCTCTTTGCTCTTTCCTTCTCACTTCCGTGAGATTTTTATTATCATGATCTGAGCTGTCGGGATTAAGCATGCCTAGAGGTATACTAAAACTAAGATTATGTTGCACCTCTCTATTAACTGCTAAAATCCATGTAGTTATGTTAGCAGTACAGTGTTGTAGCTGAAGCCAAAAGTCTGAGCTAAGGACTAAAAAAAGAGGTGGTTCTGGGAGGGGCTGCTGATAATAATTGTTCCAATAACTTGTTTCCCAGATTGCAGCAGACTCCCATTGCCTACAATGCATAGGATCACAAGTTAGGCAGTTGAGATAGCTAGATCACATTGATTTCTAATGCTGCAAAACATCTAGAATCCCATTTGTGATTCCCATTGGGAAGAAACAACCTAGTCTTGTTTTAATATACAAATGCACTGAGTAGTTGCGTTTTGAATAGAAGGGATATGGAACAATCTTTTTGTGTACTAGATACCTTTAACGTCACACATTTATCAATAATACATAAATGAATTAGTATATCCTAATAATCAGTTCCTTGTTTCAGCTTAGGGGAAAATACCTTACAATCAAAAAGAAGAAGTAGCTAGTCCATTTTTTCTTCTGCTATTTGGTGTTGAAGACAGGACAAGGAGTAAATGGACAAGGGGGGCCAATCTTTCTTTTGTGGAAGGATGTCCTTAAAGCTCTTCTATTTGAAGAGAGCTTCAAAATTCCCCTTCAAGGGAAAAAGGGTGCTCTTCAGATCTCCAGATCTCTCTGGACAGCTGATATGATTGGCTAAATTCCCTGTTACGCCAGTAAAACATATTCTTGTATGATGTAAAGTAGAAAAGTAGCACGGTGACTGCTTTTGTTACAACAGCTGCTAAAGGTGTATTTCAGATTCAAGGAATGCAGGAAGAAATAGATTTGCATGTGATGGGGAAGGGAGGAAACTGCTATGTGAATGCCAAAATGAACCTAGGTTAAGCAATACAGGGATGCCACAGCTGAAAGTTCAGGTTCCATCAACTTTCTGTATAAATTGAGAAGTTCACACGGCATCTCTCTGAAGTAGATGCGGCAGTGATTTCTTGGCTAGTCTGGTACACAGTTTGATTTCTGTTACAGAACTTTGATGCCACCCTTTTACCTCCCCCATTCTGTTTTATGCAGCTAAGTCTATATTTTTTTTTCCTTGTTGCTTTTTGTTCTGTAAATCCATTAGTTATTGAAAGATTCTACTTAAATTGACTGTAGTAACTTTGAGGAAAAACTGCATTTAAACTGGTTGTCTTGAAGACTTTTAAACGTCTGCTCTTCCGCATATATATATTTTGTAATAGATATTCACATGGATTAGGAAATACTTAATGCACACCCAGCATTGTCTCAGGCTGTGTCTTTTAAATTGAAATGGCTGGAGTTGGTTTTCAGGGAAAAATTCTGGAAATCCAACTTGAGAGCTTAATATTCTTGTGCATCTGATTGCAAGGCAAGCTTTCCTCCTACAGACCATTTTCTTGAGAATGTGGGAGGGATTGTTAAGATGTTTGGGTTAATAGGGTATATTGCAGGTTTTGTGTTCCATGAGACTTCTTACATGATCAAAATAGAGATTATAAGGAGAGGCTGAATTCGGTAAGTAGATTCTGTTTTTAGGAACAGAACGTTAGGTTGATGGGAATATTTCTCTTGGTGGAAGAAAATTGCTATTGGTTAGGAGGTCAAGGACCCTATAGTATGGATTACTCATTTATGCCCCTGCCACAGACTTAAAGCTTGATCTAAAGTGAGTTCCTTAATCTTTATCTCAAGACTTAAGGTTGCAACCTGCCTATGTTATGTTGAGATGTGAGCCTTAGTATATACATTTATAAAACTTTCAAGATTTCGAAAAAATAGACCAACTATTAGGAGGGAGATGAATACATGTACAAGGTATTTTTGATATGGTTGATGGTTTAATATGGTAGTTGGATTGGAGTGCTCTGGCTCCTTACAAAATAGAAGAAAGATGGAGAAGAAAAGGATATATATATATATCCTTTATATATAAAAAGAAAACATATATATATATATATATATATTTGTTTTCTTTTTTCTTCAATGCTTTGCTGATTTTTAAGTAAGGAAGTGCTGAAATGGCAATCAGGGGAGGTGATGGCATAATTTCCACCGATTTAAAGGGTTAGAAGTGGGGCCATGTAGAAAAGAGATGTAAGAAAAATGGGAGCAGATCTCTGTTGGCAAAGAAATCGTGTAAGTAGCAAGCAAAAATGGGGAGAAGGTTGCAGTACAGAACATAAATTGCTCTTTTGTACCAGTGTTAGAACCAGTACCAAGAAAAAAAATGAACAGACATAAAAACCTCACAACAAAACAAACCAACATAAAACAGCCTGAAGATTTATAATGGCTTCTGATTTTTTTAAAATCATGACAAAGTCTGTCTAGTATATTTTTATGTTCTATATGTTCTATAGCTTTTTTTTCTTTTTTTTTTTTTAAATTAGCTATGCTATCCTGCTAGATAAAGCTGCTTTTCAAAAGAGAAACGGTAGGTGGGGCTGTTTGGTCTCCCCAGTGATGCATGCAAATAGCAGAAATAAAGGTAAATTGACAAGAAGCCTTCTGAACTGTGCTGTAACAGTGCCATTTCTGAAAAATATAGCTTGTCCCAATTCTTACCTGAGGGTGTTGCCCCAGAAAGTTATCTGTACACTACTGCACTGAGAAATCCATTGTTGAGAAAACCAGAAGTGGGGCAGGATCTGACAGTTGTCAGCACTTGCATGCCCAAGTCTCATCTTGCCCTTTTCACTTTCAGCTGCTTTGAAGGAGAAAGGGACTGTTGATGCAAAAGATATTTTTACAGTCTACCCCCTTTCATACCCATTTTCCTGCAAGGAGCAAACACTCATTATCCCATTGTTCTTGATCCAGCATCTTGCCTGCTGTCAGGGGCTGGTCTGCATCTGTGATTGCCTTTCCCTAGCTTCTACTTTCTTTCAGTCTGTTACTATGAAGAACTTTAGTCCTCGGCTTTATTGTTTCTTCTAATTTACCAAAGGAATGGAAAAGTAGTCACAGAGTCTTTAGGGTTTGCTTGTTGCCACTACGGTTCCTAGTACCAGGAATAAAAGTGGCCACCTAAAATGTTATCTTTCTGTTGTTTAAGAAATAACTTTACTAATAGCAAAAACATGTTTCTCAATTAGAAAAAAAAAAAAAAGGAAAAAAAAATCAGCTTGTTATAGGGGTTGCTGCAAAACATTCCTTCTGCCCTAATACCTACTGCAGAAACTTGAGCCTAGAACAACACACACACACACACACACACACACACACAAAGTGAAAATTCTTTGGAATATTAAATGAAGGCAGTTGTATACCTGTAGTCTTGTCTGTGCTTGTATCTTCTGATACCATGTCCTGTCATTAAGGCTACCAGGCAAAATGACTGTGCCTATCTGAGAGTTCAGCTCTGTTTAAAAATCACGTAAGTACATGTGAAAACAATGATTTTTACCTCTTTGTTTTAATAGGAAGATTTAAAATATGTGGCAGAAAACAGCCCTGGTTTTTTCCAGAATTCTTTTTCCTTACACCATGCTGCTTCCTGCTTTTGTTTAAAAATATGCAAACGAGTGTATTTTTTCGAGTCCATTAACGTATCTGTGATTGTTTTGCAGCTTTTGAAATATTTTAGTATATAGTCAAAACCAGTCGAAGTCCTCTATGTTCAAATCAAGAGGAACACTACCTTGCTTTTATCACTTCTAATATCATTGAAATTCTCTAATGTGAAGTGTTCTTTATGTCTTTGGTGTTGAATTCATTAATGCTGTTTATATATAAAGGTTATTTTTCTTTTTGGAGCAAGGAAGAGGGCTAACACTCAGATTTAAGCCTTGATTTTGCTTTAGGTTACATTATTGTTTAGTAATAACATTATGTTGATGCTCCTTGTTCCATCAGCTTTCCAGCGCTGTTATGCATTAATACTAAATATATTTCACAGTAGTTGTGAAATATTTGTAAGAATGAATCAGTCTTGAAATACTACTATAGAAAATTCTGTTTTGATGCATCTCATCCTTTTTTGTCTGGGCTACTTTTCTAACAGAAAGAATTTGGTTGTCGTCTGTTGTCTATATGTTGGAAAGGGAATCCACCTGTTTATAGGGTGTAAAGCCTATCACAGGTGTTTTAGCAGTACGTAGGACAGCAGCGGAATTATTTACAATTGTAAGAAATTATCCCAAATGTTAAGTTGAATTTCTAGCCTTCAGAGATGGCCACTCAAGACGTTTTCAGTCTCTGGCATGCTTCTTGGTTCTGTCAGGAAAGGGGGGTGGTATTACTGCTACCAGTAGTTAGGTCAAATGTATACTTCTTGTGGATGAAACTAGGATAAGAGCCAAGACCTGAATTTAGCATTTGGTAGGTAGCCATTGAATGTAAATGGATTTATTTCTTTTGTTACTTCTGTTACAGATTAGGCATAGACATTGCTTCCCCACTTGGAGGTTGCAAGTTACACTCCATTGAAAAGGACTGACAGAGGGAATAGGACTCAGGACAGTGGGGAACATGAAGATAGAAGCCTTTGTACTCTAACAGAGTCTCATCTTCTCCACCATCTAGAGAATTTCCATTGAAAAGAAACCTTGAAGGTTGCAAGACAAGTCCAAGATGTGCAGTTCAGTTGCTCCCAGGCTGTGGTTCTTAACAGACCGTCGCATCAGAGAAGATTACCCTCAGCAGGAGATCTTGAGAGCCTTGAAGGCCAAGTGCTGTGAAGAGGAGCTAGATTTTCGGGCCTTGCTGATGGATGAAGTGGTCCTGACCATTGAGGATGGAAATCTTGGTGAGGATGAGATAAAGCTGGGAAAGTGCTGAAAGGGTCCGTGTAAAAAGATTATAAAATGAAGTGTGTGTACTTTTTGATAATGAATTCCATGTGTGCCAGACTGATATGTTTAGATATATCATCTAAATCATGTACATGATACCATACGCTTTAGCATTTATTATGATAATCAAATCTAATTATTAACTTTGTCAATTTGTGTTAGAACTGCTTTTGTCTTTCCTCTGTAGTACAGAGAGTGGGTTTGCTTTAGCGTGTTGATTCCAGGATAAGGACTATAGGACCTCTGAATTAAGACAAAATTACTGAGTTTCAGTTTTACACAGATGCTTCAAGTTCATATATCATATTTTAAAAGTTTTAGGGGACTTTTTTCTTCTGTTTATGTTCTGGCTCCAAGATATCAAACACATATGAACTAAAATAAAAGGAATTTTCAGTGAACAGTGCAAGCTGTTAGGGCGGTAGAGGTAATAATGTGACATAAGTAAAGCATGCTGCTGTACAGGTGGGTATTTATAAAGAAAAGAAAGGGACTGACATATAAAGTATGCACATCAGAGTAATTTGAGCTATTACTACAACTTACGGTGTTTTAAACTAAATTGTAACATTTTTGTTCTGTTTTCTGATTAGCTTTTTTTTGGTGGTGATTAAAAATGAAAAGACATTATGGTGAGTTAGAAGTGTTAAGTAAAACAATGCTGTAGATAGTAAGCTTATGTTACAGGAAGAATACCACCAGTCAATCTTCTTAACACTATTATAATGTTTTTACAAGTTTTTTAGTTTGGATTTCCTAAAGGAAGGAGACTGCAGTTGTTTTGCATGTGTACCTCTTCCATTCCTCTTCCCAATGTATCACTCAAAAAAATATCATTGGAGATCCAGGAAGGAATTACATTCCTGCGAGTTGTGTTTGAATAATTTCTGTGTAGGAAGAAGATACACAGGTACCCACAGCCTGAAGAAGAGGCTGCCACGTTAGCTAATGCTTTGTTTCTTATTGAGGAATCTATATAGGAAGGAAAGCTTAAAACTGACTCTGGGGATAAGCTTTGGTCAGTGTTTGTTGTACCATATTATAACATGAATCAATCAAGGATAAAACAGAAATGAGTTGGAAAGTGAGTGTCTACTACTAGAAAATGAGTGTCTACTACTACACACCATTCTTCTACTACTAAACATTTCTACTACTAAACTTTCATTTTGTTAGTTTTTTGTTAATTAGCATTGTTAGTTTTTATTTATTTATTTTATTTTTTATTCTGAGATGTCAGAGACTTTTTAATCAGAGACTTGAAATTCTGCAGGATGTCTTCAAGTCAGAGAAACTTCTTGTCAGGAAGTCTGAACATCTTTTTGCCTTGAGTATGCAATGCTCTGGACAGTATGTTCTGCTAAGGCAGCCAACCAGAACTGTGGCTGCAGTCTCTAAGATTCGTAGTTTTTCCTTCAGCTTTTCAGTACTGTTTTTATTTCCTGGTGATGTTTTCTTTCCGGTCTTCTGCCTGTATTTGGAGTATTGGTAAGCACGAACTGTGGTCCTTTCTGTTCTCTTCCATTTAATGCTGCAAGAAGAAAAGATAAAGTGTGCAAATTGGAGAACTAATACCAAGAAATGTATAGTGTAAGAATGAGGAAAAAAATAAGGAAATAACTTGAAAGAAAAAGCAGAAAAAGGACATTTGTTTTCATATGTGTTCATTCAAAACTGTGTAAGTAACTAACCTTTTCAAAAGAGCAAGTTTAAACACTGTTGTGGATTTGTGTGTGTGTGTTTTATATCAGACAGTTCTTTCTCCTGGAAAGAGATGAAAAATTGTGCCCCTTAATTTTTCATTTTTCTTTTTCCCAGTGCTTGTCCACATGTATTGGTAGAGATTTCTGGTTGAGGATACATATAAAAGTTACGTGCTTCATATTTTTCATTAAAGTGCTCAGTTGGCCTAGAAAAAAGGTGTCCTGGAACAAAATTCAGCAGTTAATGCATTCTGTACCCTTTCTGTAACCTGCTGTTGTGTGAGGGGTCCAGACTGAGTAAAATTTTGTGTGACATAGAGGGCTTCGTCAAGAGTCTATATATTCAGTGGATAATACCTGTTTTCGCCTCCACATTTATTGTTTTTGTTGAAAGCTTCGCAATACAGGTCTCAAACTCTGAGGTTAATACATCATATGGAGTAAGTAGTAGGCTTTCACATACTCAAACTTGTGATTTGGTCTTTTTTTTATTCTTTAAGATCTAGGTAATTTCTTAAGTTAATTGTTAAGAGAAATTCAACTTGACTTTGTAAAGTTAACAATTGAAGGATGCTATTTAAAACTTTAGAATGTGGCATTTTTGTACATGATATAATCAGTGATACTTCTGTGTGGTCTTGATGGCTGTCAGAAACATGTATGAAGAGCTCAGAGACCAAAAATTCAGCATAGTACATTAAGAAGCTTGAAGTCATTTGCCTTACAGAGGGAAAGTGGAAAGGACACTTAACTTATGAGGAGTTAGCAGCACAGCAGGACACGTACTGAGGCTGAAAACTGGCCCTTGTATCAATTATGTTGTATGCTTTAATGGTAGAGCATGCTGATGTAAATATCACTGAAGTCCAGAGCCAGAGACAGATCTTGAGCAAAACTATGACTCTTTCAAAATCCGTATGTCAGAGAATGGTAAGAGTTACCATGTACCATGCCAAAGGGAGAGGGAGAGCTAGGGTTATTTTAGTAAGTGGTCACAGCAGTAGCAACTGGGTCACTACTCTGCTGTATTGCAGGGTTGGATGGGAAGTGTGGCTGGATCCCCAGGCAAGCCAACAGCCAGCGTAGGTCCAGCAGGCCCTGCTGGTGCCTTTTCTTCTACAGCCAAAACCGGGGATGACCCAGCATCCCTAGCATCCTCCTGCCCCAGCATTACTGGCTACATGATGAACCTTTATCAGGGTCTCTCTGAGTCTGCCGGAGAATCGTGTGCAGCTCAAGATCTGCATGATAGGTGCCTCAGTGCAGCATGAGTCTGAAAGTGACTGGAAATGCAAATTAAGAAATGTAGACTTAGTTATTCCTTTAGGTTTAGAAGGGAACGCTTAACAATTACCAAAACAGGTTAAGTGTACGTCGACATAAGTTCAACAAATAGTTTTTGAAAGCGACTATGGCTTATTCCCCATCTTAGTAAGTGCAGAATAAATAAATGGAAAATTCCAGATGCATAAAACAATGGTTGTTTTTCTGATTCTTTGATGTGCTGAACCTGCTGAGGTGGTTACTGAGTCAGAAATGTACAATACTGACACGTGGGAAAGGACAGAGATACATGTATGGGCAAAAATGTAGGGTAATGTTGCTGCTGTTTTGATTTAAGATGGCTCAGACTATGGTGCAGCCATAGCCTAAGTTTCTTAAGAGAGAAATTCTAGAAGCTAAACCAGTCTAATAATTTGCTACTGAATGGAGCAGCCCTGTTCCTCTTCTGCTTTTCCAGCCTTGTTGGTGCTGCTTGCTGTGTTATAAGGCATTCATTTATCTTTGGGCTTGCTTTTATGCTGTAGCTAAGCTAATCTAACCCAAAAAAGGTTGATCAAATTCTCTGCTCTTTTGCAGGATCTGGCAATTGTATGAGCTGAGTGGGCTAATTTAATGGAACACTAACTTTGTCCAAATATTTAACAATTTTCTGTTGGGATAGCTGGGTGCATCAAATCGTTTTGTGGTTATGCAATTGCAACCTCTAGTACAAGAGAGCAGGGGAGAATGTGGCTGCTCTTTTAGGCAATGGCTTATATCTAGGTGGATATAGTTATGGATTCAAAGCATAATTTAAAACTGGAATTTTCTTGTGGACAGGAAATTCAATAGTATCAGCAACAGGTTTCTTTTGTTTGCTTGCTTGGTGTGTTGCTGTGAAGCATATGCTGTTTGCTGCTATAAGGAAGGCACTGGATTACTAAATTAAATGGCTAGTAGTTTAGTCTGGCAATTCCTGTATTCATTTGAAACAAATAGCAGATAATTTTGCAAATTTAGCATGACGTTTTCAGACATGCATCTGAAGTCTTAACAGTGAGTGCTGTTAAAATGTCTATTTTTTAAGTATTTGTCTGTTTGCTAGCCTAATGATATGACTGGCTTGGAGAATTTGAAACTAGACAGATTAAAGCTTGCGAACAGGTGCACAAAGCCTAAAGGAAGTCAGAATTTTGAGAATTAGTCGGCAGGAGACAAAATGTAATTGATTGATTGTCTCCTTTTTCTGAATAGAGCACTCTTTCTTCTTACCTGTGTGTAGGGCTTAGCAGAAATCTTCCCCACAGATTACACACCTTAAGTGTATAGATGTGGAATTTAAGAGCTGTTGGTTGATGAAGGACTGCCTACGTAACTTTGGATCTTTCATTCATTAAAATCTATACAACGGTGTCTTCATTGAAATTCTCTGCTAGCAGAATAGCAGAACTAGCAGAATTTTGAGATCACTGAACCAGCAACATATCAACTCCTTTATTGTAGGTATTTGGAATCTCCATATTTTCTGATACTCTCCTGTGAAGGAAATTAGTTTTGAGGAAAGTTGCTTTGGTGAACTTCTAAATATTAAAGATGCTGGGCTGAGTTGAAATGGAGAATCCTACAGCATAAAACAAAGTGTGAACCTTTCTTAAGAGCTTCTTGACATTTCTTTGGGGATGTAAAAGCAAGTGATCAAGATGTAATAGTCATCTGTGCTTAGGCAATAATGCTTTGTGCATGATCAGGCCTTTTCTGTAGTCAGGTGTGTGACATCAGGGAACTGATTTCATTGTCATTCTTTTTCTTTTTTTTTCAGAGGAAGTATTTAGAAGATACATTCCTCTAACTTAGTAAAGATTGCTGGTGTGATGATTTAGGTACTTGGGTTTCCTGTGTGGGCCTGAAATCTGCAGTGCTAGTCAACTATGTAGTTTAAGTCTTCAATCTTGGAAAATCTGTTTTTCTTGCATATGATCTGTCCTTCATTTCTAATTTGGTCTAAACAAGTAATGAACAGTTATGGTCTTTTTTTTTTTTTTCTCACACTGGATTAGATAGCATTGAAAATAAATGTGGAGAAGTAAGGATATTTGAAGTATAAAGTAAAGAAATACTTCAGTATAAAGTATAGAAGGCTGAAGAAAAAAGGGTAAGGCTAGTAAGTAACTGTTTTCAGTGTAATGGTTAGAAAAGCATTCAGCTATATCCGTGTTAAGAGAGGGCTTTTACATCTACAGAACGGTATTTATATCAAAGTCAAGATTCTTAATATTTATGAATCACCTTTAAGTCACCTTGAAGACTATTTTCTGTCATACAGTCACCTCTTCTTCCTGCTGACTGTTTCAGTAGTCCCCTGGCACTTGTTTGTCCAGCAGTGCACCTTACTCTAAGAGCTTTTCCTGCAGTGTGTAGCAAATGGCTCTGGGAGTGATGGAGCAGAGGCAAGTGGCCTTGGCAAGGTGCCTTGTTGAACACTGCAGAGTTGGCCCGTTTCCTGCTACTAACAACAGCCAGAGCAGCCATTTCTTCCACTGCAGTCTTGAAAAATTGGTTTGTAACTCAATAGTGAGAGGTGGATAGCAAACTGCATTGTGTGCAAAGGACTGGAAAGGGGTTAGAAGTTATGTGAATGTTGTGTTGGTGAAAGTGTTGTGCTCAGAACCACTTGAGACTTTCACTGCAGAAATGTGTGCCTTGCCATTCTAATTGATGTTAAACGTTACAACAAGCATTACTAGCAGGCAATCATGGACTATACAGAAGGTATTCTGGAATGGTAGCCATGTTTAGAGGTAGATGAATATGTTACATTATTTAATATTGGGATGGTCACAGACAGACACATCCCTGATAGAAGAAACAGCAAATCAAACATCTGCTTTATTGTCTTAGAAACATATTTTAACAACAGTGCATTTCAGCTGCAATGTGTTTTGGGAAGAGTCATTGTTTTCTTTCAAAACTGTCACACCAGGCACAACTTTCTTATGGTGCATATGTCAAGATAGGATTTATGGTCTGTGAGCCTAGATATCCTTGCAGTTTTCTTCTTTACTTTCAGGGATTTCTGTACTTAAAAGAATGATCTCTTGTTATCTCAAGCTGATACTAAAGAACAAAGGCTAAAAATGAATTTGATCTTTTTAGAATTGTTCATTTTTTTCAGTAAATGTCAGTAGGTCATTTGTGGTGGATCAGGGCTCTGTCCAAAATTACCTTTGCAAGGTAGAGAGGTTGGAATATTTATGCATAGAAAGGTATTATTACGGCCGTTTCAGCAGGCAGTTCTAAGGACTTTTCGTTTGTACGTGTTCCAAAATCCATGCTATCATGGGGATAAATGGGTTTAAGCTAGCCCAAGCCAGTTGTTCTCTTCAAATTTCTTTTTAATTAGTTGTTCTGTTTTTATACTGTAGGTTGGGCTGAGCTCTCCATATGCTACCTGGTGCTGGTCTGGCTGACTCAAGTAGACATTCACACTCCTGAGTCTCTCCTGGTCAAAAGTTTACACAACCTAGTCATCTGAGAGTCAGCTGATCCCTGTAACTGTTACAACTCTTTATCTTAAACCCTTTCTTGTAAGATAAGGTCAGCTTTCCTTACAACAGGTCTGGGCAATCCCTACATTCTTCAAAGAGCTTCATGGGCATGTTGCCCTTACCCATCTCCTCTGAGCTTTCTGAGGAGTTTACTGATCCATTATGGGGAAGAGAAGAGCTAGCAGCATAGAGAATTTGCAGTTTGGGGCATCTGCCTGCATGTGAGACACTTTTGTTAAGTGCTCTAGGTGACCCTGCTTGAGCAGGGGGGTTGGACTAGATGATCTCTGGAGGTCCCTTCCAACCTCAACTGTTCTGTGATTCTGCCTAAGATGAGGGTAACAATGGAATATCAGTGTGTTTTCTCCAAGGTTTAGTAGAAATTTAGTAGATATTTGCTTTATATAATACAGAACGTATTGATACGAAGAGAGACCAACTTAAGAATACCGTGTAGCCTAATGACTCTGTCAGTATTTGGGTAAAGTCTTCAATATCCAAATAGCCGTCTGTGAATGAAGAGGTACTGCAATATCTCCACCACTACCAAATGGTTATTGTGCAAAGTGCCAATATCCCTTTGTGAACCCAGTGTGAAAAGTCAAGCTGCTTCTGAATTTCTTTTTATGTTTCAGATACTACTGTGAAGGTCTTGAATTAATCCTATTGCTTTCCACTATACCTAATAAAAAATACTTCATTTTACATTTAGCTTTCAAAGCTTCTTAGAATACCCAATTGAGAATCATCTGAGAATTTAATTTTTGGAGGGAATCTTTACTTGGGTATATTACAACAAATTAGATTTGGTACTCAAGGGAATTATGGCCTTCAGGGTTTTTGTTAGTTTGTTTTTGCTATATTGGGAACATTTGTTCAAACAGTATTTTTACAAAGTGAAAATGCCATATATGATGATGGAACAAAAATGTGTATGTTGTTTCAGTATAGACAAGTCTGACAGTAGTAGTAGTTTATTTTTGGAGACTGAGATCACATTTTTTTTTTTCAGTTTAAATGCTATGAAACACTATAATTTTTTTTACTCAGTAGTCTCCAAATAATTTTTATCTGAAAACCTCAGGGCTTTTTAAAAACACAGATTAAATCCTCAGTAATATTCTTATAGAATGAGTGCAATGGTTTGCTGTTAACCAATGTACAAACAATATATAGGACAGTTAAAAGGCTTGTCTAAGTCGCTACAGTTAAGTCAGTTAAGTAGACTTAATCTACCCCGTGACTAGATTACTAGCGGCTTGCTAAAACCACTGTTTCTAACTTAATTTACTATTTTTTTGTTTTGATGTCTGAATGGGTCACCTAACTGTTGCAATCTCTGGTTTAGTGACATTATGCTTACTTCTGAAAGTCAGAGGATTTATTGAAAAATATAATTTCAGACTGACACTCAAAATGGTAAATGGATGAAATGTCCTAATATGTAATGCCTTACTCCCTGCCTTCCAGTAAGAAGAGCGCATTCCTTTATCTCTTATGCATGAAATAAAACAAAAATGTTTTCATCTGTTGGCCAAGCAGGTGACACTGATACAAAACTGGTACTTTGCTTAGTCTGGGTCAGGATATCTTGCATTTAACTACCCGTTCTGTTTGTAAGGAGCATACTCTATCTTCTGACACATTGTATAAGGTGTTCTTTTGACATTGTGGATTGGTCTGCCTATCTTAACATTACAAGTGGCCCAACTTTCCTTTTAAGATAGATTTTTATTGTTTATAACTCGCATCCCCCTCACTCCCCTCTCCACCTTGGAATATTTTTTGGAGACAGTTTTGGAAATTTTTTTAGCAAAATAATTCAGTTGAAGGAGAGCACTTCAGACAACGACAACAACAACAAATCTTTTTCTCTAAATGTGTAATGATGTTTTTGGAAGAACTAGCTTGAAATAGAAACTTAGTTTGGCTGAAGTGGCTATTATTTGTTATATGTATGAAAGTAGACATAAATTTGTCCCCAAATATTACTCTTTCAAAAACAGTCTGCTAAGAATCTTAGAGAGACTCGTTAAGCTTCACAGCTAAAACTTCTGAAACATACCACTGTATTATGCAAAGAAGGGACTTCTGGTGGTGTGGTCTTGTCTGCTACAGGATGGGCTACAACTTAAAATGGAGATTTTCTTTCATATTCATTATACTCTCATGGATAAAAGACCTCATTGGGGTAAATTGCACCATTCATATCTAGCAGGGACAAAAAGAGTAAAAGTGGTTTGGGACTGGGGACTTCTGTGTCAGTGGGGAAGAATCTGCTGAGGAGGCAATGTACTTTCCAAAAATGTTGGAACAAGAAACAGGGTAACAGGAAGGGATACAGTGAAACTTGCTAGATAAGAAATTAGCTATCCATTTCCCTCAAGAAGGAAATTGGAGCTGCAAACTAGTGAGAACATAGGTTGTGTGTTGAGACCTTTCTGCGAAGAGGTGCAAACTGAACAGGGAGCCTCAAAGGAAAAAAAGGTTGGAGGCAAGGCAGGAAACTGGGTGGCAAGGGTGGTATTCAAAATTGCAGGCAAAGAAGCTATTTGACAGTAGGAGAAAGCTGAAATTTGGAAATGAGCTGGATAAATAAGGAAAATATAATAGATGTGGGACAGTGAGGGAAGGGAAGCACAGAGGTTATGTCTAGGGAGATGAATCCTATAGGGCGAATGGAGAGTGATAAATTGGGGGCAGAATAAGCTGCATGCGATAGTTGCTCACTTCCAAAACCTGGAATGGAATCAAAGCTTCCAGAACTTTTCTCTCCTGCAGAGAAACATTCCTCTGCAAGTTGCTCTCACGGATACTTGCTGACAGTAGAGTCCAGCTTAGCTGGACCAGTTCAGCTTAGGTGCTGGACCTCACAGAGGCTCCTGACCCCGTGCTGCTGACACTTAGTTCTGTCAGCTTGTGTCAAAGATCTGTACAGGAGATGAAACTGTTGTAACCCTTGTGCCTTATTCCACCACAGTATCATGCATGTTATTTAGATGCCAAGTGATGAAGTTTGCTTTTGATTCTCTGCAAATATAAAGATAAAATACTAATAAGAGTGGCAACATGAAATACCCCCAATTTAGAACTTCAAAAACAAGTTTGCATTTTTGTGTCCTTTCTTGTACATTTGTTTTTGGATACATTTTAAATTGTTTGATCACATGCTACTTTTTCTTCAGCCTCTTTAATGTACAGGGTGGTTCTACTCTGGGAACGTAAATTATGGCATAGTGAAGAAGAGGGCAGCTTGTAGGAGGCTTTCTTTTTTTGTTACAGGAATTGGTGACAATTGAAGTAGAACATTGCTGGAAGACAAGTATGGTGATTTAAATTGAACCGTGCATACATTGCCTTTAATTGCACGTTTTTCCATTTTCTGAGTTCCCAAACTTTGATTACTAAGATAAGCTTTGTGAAAGTGCTGAATACTTGCATACACAAACAAGATAAATCAGAGCGGCACTGGAAACTGAGAAATCATGGTCTCTCAAATGTAGCATCCAAAATTACTTCTTTACCTCTTATCTCTGGGTTTCTCATCCCTTTATAGGAAATCAGTAGAACACTCACTGGTTTCCTGTGGTGTCAACAAAATAAATAAAGATTGTGAAGCACTCAGATGTTACTGTGATAAGCGGAATAGAGAAGACTTTTGAAAAAATTAATAACTGTGTGTTTCAACACATCAATCCATGGACTAACTAAACAAAAATACAATGCTGAGTAGTTGCTTGTTAAGTGACTGCTGTACCTCCTGTGTACTGCATGAGATAAATGCTGTGGGGAAAAAATAATATTTGTTCATGTAATTGAAGATTATGTGAATAGGCCAGCAGATTGATGCTACGGGCATACCCTTAGGTGTGGCTTTTTCTAACCTTTATGTGCTTGACTTTGCAGCTTTAATAGTTTTCTTTTAATGTAGTTTTTTAATGTAATATTGTATGCGTACATTTTTTGTAATTGATGTATGTGCAGTCACATACAGACTAGCTGGATGCTTCAGTGCTGTTTACTAGCAAGGCTTTGGAAAATGCAGATAGAGTAAAAAACATTAGTGATGTAGTGATAACCTTTTATTTGTGTAATCCAATATCCTGTCTTTGAATAATGGCCACAGATGTATTTACATTCAAAAATGTGTCTGTCATTGAGACTGAGGAATCCTTTCACCTGGAGAGGCTGTGCTTGTACCTTGTTCTCTCTCGTACTTGTTTTATGAATTTGTAAGTTGGTTAGTCACCATTGCTACTGTACTTCTCAACTGCTTTGGAAAATGACTTGTTCTATTACTGGGAGTTCTTTTTGTTTGAGTTCTTCTGACAGCATGTCTTTCAGTGCGCTCAAATGTTTCATGTTTTACGAGGTGCCATGCAGTTCATATTTCATGATAAAGAACATCTATCTTCAGTTAAGTACACGTATCTATATGTCTGTGTGTTTATATATATATATAATCATATGTATATGTGTATAAAAACATATATATGTACACATTACTTCTGCATATCAGCTTGAAGTATTGGACCTTCTGTTCCTGAATGAATAGCAGACCCACAGATGAGCTACAATCTTAGTTCTGTGGCCAGGCAGGATGCTGTGCTTTAAGTGGAGAAATTTTAATAATGAAGCAGCAAGAGAACACCAGTACATACAAATGAGTCTGGCATGGCAGAGGCAGTCAGTTGTTATGGTCTTCAAATAAATTTTTTAGGAGTTCAGGATTTTCTGCATGAAACACACGTATCTTTTAGCTCAGAAAGGAGAGCTGAAAGAAAGCTGTCCTTTTTTAGCTATGAAAAGTAGAGACATCCATAGAAAATAGTAGACATCCAAATCAGATTATGCTATTCTTCTTAATGATGTTGAGGGTTGGCTTTTATTCCTATAGCATGCCCTTTCCTCCTCAGTGAAGAAGGTCTTTATTAATAACAAAAGAGTCCAAATCAGGTTCTCTTGCTAGCGATACTGAGTGTCCCTGTTTCCCTGACTCAGGTGTTATTTGTAAATGTCACGTATACTGGGATTAAAATTTTAGCTATCCTTTGCCTGGGTTGCAATCCATCTATTGCCATCTTGGCTAATTCCTAGTGAGACAGACTTTTGGTATTTGTACCTTAAAAAATCATGAAAAGGTTGGAATAGCTCTTACTTGTTCCACAAAACCAGGCTCAAGCTCAACTCAGGACCTAATGGTGACTAACATTTGTGCCACTGACAACCTCTTGCACCTGCACCTGTATGTAAAGGAGTATATTGTTGGATGACTACTTGCACTAGGAGGATGGAATAGTGGTGAGAAACGTTTTTTTTTTCCTTATTAGCTTAACAATGAAAATTTTACACTTTTTTTCCCCCTTTGTTTGATTTTCAGACGGGGTTTGCCTGTACCCATGTACTGAATTTCTTCTTAAATAGCATTCCAGATTTCACTGTCTATCAGGGAATCAGGCCGTGTCTCTTCTTTCCTGCCCAACCGTCAAACCTGTGGAGGGGAGGCACTTTCCACTTTCATCTTAGAGAACTTTCCTTTTATTATTTTAATGACTGTATTAACTCGTCTAATGATCTTGAAAGAATAGACATTTCCCATTGTACCCACAAATCTTGTTTGAGCTGTGAAAGAGCACATTGTGGAATATACGTCCTACTCTTGCAGCCACATAAGAAGCCAGGCATACCATAGGAGAATACTACAGAGAATCATAGAATAGTTCAGATCGAAAGGGAGCCGTGAAAGTCATCTGGATCAACCTTCTGCTGAAAGCAGGGCCAATTTGAAAGCTAGATCCAGGTTTGAAGTTAGATTAGATTGCTTGGGCCATATCCAGACAGCTTTTAAATACCTTCAAGAATGAAGACTCCACAGGCACTCTGGGCAATCAGCTCCAGTGTTTGGCTGCCCTCGCAGAGGAAAAAAATAAAAAAATAATACACAGTCAAAATTGTGTTTGGAAGTTGTATCCATTACTAATTTTTGACTAGCTCATTGCTCACCGCAGAGCAAAGCTGTGTGTATGTGATCTGCTCCTTTGTGTGGAGTAGAAGCCCTCCTCCTCACTTTCACAGCCTTTCTGCAAGAGCCTTTATCAATTCACCACAGCACTCCAGACATGCAAACTATTCAACCATATTTCTGTGTTTACTAGTGAGATCATGTTCAGCTTCTTATCAACCAACACCCCCAAGTTGTTCTCCTCAATCCATTCAATCCATTCTCCATTCAGCCTGTATTTGTGAGTGAAGAATGGATTGGGAGAAGCTGTGTTGGTTGACGAGAAGCTCAACATCTGCTTGCAGCCCAGAAAGCCAACCATAGCCTGCACTGCATCAAAAGAAGCGTAGCTAGCAGGTCAAAGGAAGTGATTCTCCCCCTCTACTTTGTTCTTGTGAGACCTCACCTGGAGTACTGTGTTCAGCTATGGGGCCCCCAATATAAGAACAACATAGACCTTTAGAGCAGGTCCAGAGGAGCGCCGTGAGAATGATCATAGGGCTGGAACACCTCCTATGAAGACAGGCTGAGGGAGTTGGGGTTGTTCAGCCTGGAGAAAAGAAGGCTCTGTGGAGACCATATAGTAGTCTTCCAGTACGTAAAGGGGACATACAATGAAGCTGGAGAGGGACTCTATCAGGGAGTGTAGTGATAGACCAAGGTGTAACCATTTTAAACTAAAAAGGAGTAGGTCTAGATTACATATTTGGAAGAAATTCTTCACTCAGAGGGTGGTGAGGCACTGGAACAGGTTGCCCGGAGAAGCTGTGGATGCTCCATCCCTGGAGGTGTTCAAGACAGGCTGGCAACCTGATCTAGTGGGTGGCATCCCTGCTCGTGGCAGGGGGGTTGTAACTGGATGATCTTTAAGGTCCCTTCCAACCCAAAACATTCTGTGAGTCTATTAATCATACCTTTTCCACTGCATGTGGCCTTCCTGTTCCTCCTTTTTGTTTCCCACACGGCATGAATGCATGAACAAATACTTAAGATAGGCTCCCACTCTCACTGCTTTCACAGGGAAAGTGAGAGCCTCACTAATCATGCTTTTCGGGGGTATTTCTCTGCTGCCCTGTATCTCTGCTTCTCTTCAGACTGGCCACCGCCCCCCAGGGACCCTGATTTATGTCCCTCCTCATTAATAACAAACCTGTTGACAAAGGTACCCTAGCTCTACTTTGTCAGAGAGATTCTGTCTCTCTTCAGCAGTCCCCATTCTTCAGAAAGTATCTTGTAATGACAATAGCCAAAGCCTTGCTTATGGCAACAGCTGTGAAATGAGATGTTGATTGGGAAGATGTTTCTTCTCCTGCCCAAGCCTTTCCTCTTACGGACAGGATGGAGGAGTATGGTACCTGGGTTCTTGTACTCTTCACTCTGGCCCCTTGAGCTTGGAGTAGCTTTTGATATGTTCTGGTTTTCCTTTGGTAGTCTTACCAGTGCACACATAAATGAGCAGAAAGGTATAGTAGCCCAAAGGCTGGACTAATCTCAGGATTTTTTTCACAGCATTGCAGATGAAAGCCCTTTGCAGAGTTCGGTCTGCTGAAAGGAGTCTGTACCCTTTGTCACCTGTTGTTGCCTCTGGGTTGTACTGCATCAGTCAGGTTTAGCTATATTTGCTGCCGTTCCTGACAGAACTTGTTCCTCCTCACCTGTTACCAAGAAGAACCTTCAGATCTGTTGACAGTCTCTTGCAAGTCTGTTGGAGTCTTCTTCAGGCACTATACCACTGCAAATGCGCACAAACCAGTTACTATTTGCATGAAAGGTTCAGACAAGCTTCCCCAGAGAGCTGCCAATGAGTAGAGATTACTGGTTGGAGTCACGATAGGCAGAAAGGTAGAGAGAAGTTTCTGAGTAATGACTGGAGGTTTTTGAGATGTTCATATCTTGCTTCCTTTTCGTTTTCTGTCAGTCTTCCCAGGATCGTTCTGGCCTAAGACTGGTTCTCTGTGCGTTCCTCCTTACCCTCTTGGGATGAAGGGTGAGGCAGGATTCTGAAAGCACGTGCCCTTTGTGGATGCTTTGAGGTGAATAAGGTCTGTGGCTTCAAATGATAAATGTGCTGTATGTCTAAACTGCATGCCTCAATGCTTGCACTTGTTCATTATGGTAGAATGAGTCCAGCAGCTGGGCCTTTGTCACAGTTTTCTGTAAATGTTTCTTACCTGGCACAGTGGGAGCCACTGGAGAATGTACTATTGGCTCAGGACAGGAGAGCAAAGGGAACAAATGGAGAAAGAAATCTGGCTGACAGACTTGTTTTTGCAAAGTTGGAAGCTGGGCTAGCATAGTGACCATAGAGCTATGAAGAAAAGAAGAAAAGCGCAAAGAAGAAAATCTCACTACATACAATTCTGCAGTCTATAAATGGCAGGATCCTAGCAATTTAAGCTGTTCAGGTGATTGCTGTTGTTCCTGTGACCCAGCCTTGTCTGTTGCGCTGACTTTTGGGTTGATCAGATCCTGTAGTGAGCTGGTTCATTATGCAGTGGCATAACCTGCAGAAGTCTAATTCAACAAAAGAACAGGATTGCTTTTTTGCTAGTGTAGGAAGCTTTTCTGCTTGCCAGTGTATGCAGTGAGTGCTAGGGAGTGGTTGGTACTACATGCCCCAACAGGATTGCGTGTGACTGGAGCAGTTTAGAGTGACTTAAATTGTCTTAGAACCACAATATTATGTAACTGCTCTGTCCAGCATCCTTTTCACATGGGAATTTCTAAAAAGATGTTCATTTCTCCCCTTTTCTTGCTTGGGTCCAAGGTGCATAATGTGCAATTAACCATTTTCCTCTAAGAATTATTAATGTTTTCCAATTATTAGAGGCAGAGTATAGGAGTAACTAGTTCAGTAGTTTAGGAGTAATGTAAATTATGATTCTGTTACTGAGAATGGACCCAAAGTGGCATTTGGAAATGAGATTTATCTCATTGTGTTGCTGTAAACTTGAAGATGTAATCTGCAAATACTTAAAGGAGATTCTTAGAGGAATCTATGCAAGATGTAGATAAATGAACAAAGGAGACTTGTAATACCAGCTGCTTGTTTTAAAAAAAAAAGCTTCATTTTTCCCATTTCTGACACTAATTTGTTCATGATAAGATCAGCAGCCCCTCACTGATTGTTGTTTCTTTAAGATAGGCAGATGCTTATTTCCAAATAGACAAGACAAAGTTTTTGAACTTGTAGTTCAGATAAAATGTAGATAATATTTCTGAATTTGTAGGGATTGCTAAACTTAGGGCTACATTTACAGTCCAAAGATTAGTGTTGAGATAGCCTGATCTCTTAAATGTGTTGACTGCAAAGGTTGAAACAAGCTGACAGTGGGGGATGTCCCTTCTGCTTGCTCTAACCTGCTGCCTCTGAGTTCAATACTACCACTGCTTGATTTCACTTGTTTGATCTGGTTAAAGGACTGTATATCTGTGTCTTTGTGAAGAATGTTTTCTTTTAAGGTAGTTATAGTCTATGTGGATTGTTTTAATTAGGGAACATGCTAAGATAATGTCTAATTAATTAACACCTTTTTGGTCCTAGGTGGAAGCTTCTGCATCCAGAACAGGTAGGAAATAATACTGTGGCATATATACTTGTATACTTGTATTTTCATTACAGTGCTGGCATGGAACTCAAGTGCAGTTACTGCAGTATGATTTTAACCCTGTAAAGCTGGGAAGAGGAAACAAGCCGAGTGAGCTTACAGAGGTGTGGGGAAAAATAGAATTCTTCCATCTCTAGCTTTGCTTTGTCTGTAGTTTTATATTAGTGTCTGTCAAAACTAGGCAATTTTGGGTTATATGTTTGGTCTACAACATTTTTTTTGGGGTGTGTGTGTAGGAAAATGTACTTATGAAGAGACCCCAAACTTGTATATCATATACCCGAGTACATTAAATACTTCTCTGCCACACCACCACCACCACCAAAAAAGGTGAGATATAGACTGTCCTTGGAGATAGGAGCTGATGTTATCTCTGCAAGCTTTAGAGTCAGTTTTAACACTTTTTTTTTTTTCCTAAAAGATCACTATTGAATTACTCCCTTCAAGAGTAATTTGTCTCCAAAGCAAATGCCTCCAATTCATAAATTTAGTGTGGTTTTGTTTAGAAAGTCCTTAGACTGGAATGACAGGTCAAAACAGTAATCTAAGGGGACCTATCTGAGGGGACCTTTCCATTCCCCAAAATTCAGTGAAGCATATCTAGGAACGCTTCAAAGGGACAGGTAGTTTAATATTATTTCTTAGAAGTTCCTGGCAATGTATAAGTGCTTCCAGATGTCTTTTTTTGAAATGGGTTCCAGATATGAAGGATACATAGAATCATAGAATGGCCTGGGTTGAAAAGGACCTTAAAGATCATCTAGTTTCAAACCCCTGCTCTAGGCAGGGTTGCTAACCACTAGAACAGGCTGCCCAGAGCCACGTCCAGCCTGGCCTTGAATGCCTCCAGGGATGGGGCATCCACAGCCTCTCTGGGCAACCTGTTCCAGTGCCTCACCACCCTCTGAGTGAAAAACTTTCTCCTAATTTCTAACCTAAATCTCCCCTGTCTTAGTTTAAAACCATTCCCCCTTGTCCTATCACTACCGACAGATGTAAACAGGCATTCCCCCTCCTGTTTATACGCTCCCTTCAAGTACTGGAAGGCCGCAATGAGGTCTCCCTGGAGCCTTCTCTTCTCCAAGTTAAACAAGCCCAGTTCCCTCAACCTTTCTGCATAGGAGAGGTGCTCCAGCCCTCTGATCATCCTTGTGGCCCTCCTCTGGACCCGTTCCAAGAGCTCCACATCCTTCTTGTGCTGGGGGCCCCAGGCTTGCATGTGGTATTCCAGGTGGGATCTCACAAGAGCAGAGTAGAGGGGGACAATCACCTCCCTCTCCCTGCTGGCCACCCCTTTTTTTAATGCAGCCCAGGACATAGTTGGCCTTCTGTGCAGCAAGCGTGCATTGCCAGCTCATGTCCAGCTTCTCGTCCATCAGGACCCCCAAGTCCTTCTCTGCAGGGCTGCTTGCTCTTGAGTTCTTCTTTGCCCAGTCTATATAAATACCTGGGATTGCCCCAGCCCAAGTGCAACACTTTGCACTTGGCCTTGTTGAACCTCATTAGGTTCTCATGGGCCCACTTCTCCAGCCTGTCCAGGTCCCTCTGGATGGCATCCCTTCCCTCTATTGTATCAACTGCACCGCTCAGCTTGGTGTCATCTGCGAACTTGCTGAGGGTGCACTCGATTCCGTCATCTATGTCATTGATAAAGATGTTGGAGAGCACTGAACCCAAGACCAAACCATGAGGGATGCCACTTGTGACCGGCCTCCACCCAGACATAGAACCGTTGACCACAACCCTTTGGCTGTGACCAGCCAACCAATTCTTTATCCACCTAACAGTCCATCCTTCAAATCCATACCTGTCCAATTTAGAGAGAAGAACTTGGCTTTGGTCAAGTCCAGGTAGATGATATCCATCGCCCTTCCTTTGTCCACCTATGCCGTCACTCCATCATAGAAGGCCACCAGATTGGTTAGGCAAGATCTGCCTTTGGCGAAGCAGTGCTGACTGTCTCGGATCACCTCTTTATCTCGTGCGTGCCTTAACATGTCTTCCAGGAGGATCTGCTCCATGATCTTCCCAGGCACAGAGGTGAGGCTCACCGGCCTGTAGTTCCCTGGGTCTTCCTTTCTCCCTTAAAAATGAGAGTAATGTTTCCCTTTTTCTGGTCACCGGGAACTTCACCCGACAGCCATGATTTTTCAAATATGATGGAGAGCGGCTCAGCAACCACATCAGCCATCTCTCTCTGCACCCTGGGATGTATACCGTCTGGCCCCATGGACTTACACACATCCGGTTTCCTTAGGTGGTCCATTCTGAGTTGCTTCAGTCTTTCCTCTGGATTTCTTTCTGCTTTCGGAAAGACCTTTCTGATTACCTGTTTTCTGGGGGTGGGTTCTTAATTCTTTTCTTCATCTGCTATTTAAAATTAATGGAAGTTGGACATTCAAAACATGGGAGAGACTGAACATTAAAAGTGGAGTGAGTTTGCAGTAAGGTTAGTTACATATTTGTCTCTAGTCTTGTTCTATAACGTTGAAGACTTGTATTTTAAGTTTGAAACATTTGATGCTTGTGACTGTGCATCTGGGGCTGAAGGGGAGCCCAGCACTATATTTCTAAGACTCTCAGTGTAGATGGGCTCTGGATAGATGATATAAAAGGACAGAGATCTGCTATAAGGAGGTTTTCTGTCAGTTGAGAGAATGCTTTGTACTTCTAAAAAACTTAAGAACGTACTTGACCCAGGGATGTTCTGAGATCTCCTAGTGGAAAACGTACAAAAATCGTACAAGAAGTCTCACCGACAGCTATGTAGAAAGTGAGAGTTCATGTCTGGTTTATGACATAACACTCCTTTTGCTTCTGAGGTACAGTCTGTGCTGAGCAGTGGTTTTAGGCAACAGTTTCATCATACAACCTTGTTAAATTTGCAACTCCTGGCTTCCAAAAGGTGGAGGGAGCCCTTGTTTCCCTTGATCCCTTTCTCATCTCTGTTCCCAGTTATGCCGTCATTTCTCCCTTGTGCAGGCACTTACACTCATCTTCTAATCACAGGCCAATTAATCTCACTAAAAAAAAACCAAACACCCTACCACCTGTTTCCCCCCTCCCAGGTCAATTTTCTGTCAATACAGGTTTGTTGAGGTGGCCTGTAGTGCAACCAGGTGGCTACCAAAACTCGCCCAAAGTGCAAGCAGGAGGGAGATGGGTATAGGATAAACTTCTTTTTATGACAGGGAAGCTGTTACTTCTACTCTCTTCAAGAAACCATGCGTTGCAGCTAATGTTCACAAAACTGTTAAGCTGCTGCTATGAGAAAAGGAAGAGCATGCTCCTCTTGTTAGATTTGTGTTTGCTTTTTCTCTTACCTCGGCTCTTGTAACTCCTGAGCAGCTGTAACTCACTAGTGTTTGTTTGGGTTAGGTCCCTGCTGCTTTTGTCATCTAAAGCAAGTCAGTTCAGCATTAGTCACATATACCCACGTTCATAAGGGGAGAGAGAAAGAGGGGGAGAGAACAGTTCTTAATTCAGATCTCAAGTAACCATTCTGTAGGTTTTAATTCTTCACCAGTTACTGAGCTTTGGATGGTCACACCTGTGTTTTCTAGACAGATTACTTTCCGTTTCTTTCTCTCCACTGCTTTTTTCTTAGACCTGCGTCATGCTTTGACATATTAACATGATTATGATACTTTATTTGGGAGTGCCAATCTGTGTCTTCAAAGTATTCATAGTTTGTTAAAACATTGACTTTCTAAGATCATTACAATTGTGTACAAATTATTTATCATTCTCATTTTGTAGCAGCCCTGGTGACATTTTGAATTGGCTTTGGTGACATTTTGAAATAGTTTGGTTTTCAGTTCATGTTTAGTTTTTTTTCTAGAAAATGTATTATCAGTACAAGACATGAGAGGTGTATCAACACATTTCTGATTCACACAATGTTCAACTGTCAGAACATTACATTAATTTGACATTCAGATTCACTGCATGTTATCTGAATATCTTTCTAAACTAATTATCTTATCTAAGATCCCTAGTACAAAAGAGAAAAGCTAATCTAAAGAAAGCAATACAGACTCCTCCATAAATAAACAAAATCTATAAGCATTAGGGCTGTATTCCTGAGTATTCCCACTGCTTTATGTTATTATTTCTGACTAGTCTTTTTTGGTCATATCCTGCTCTGTATGATACATATTCTCAGCAGACATAGAGAGATCTGCCTACTTGTTTGTCACACTGGTTCTATACTTAGCTCAAACTTTTTTTTTTTTTTTTAATGGCTACATAATGAACAAAACTTAAGAATTCCTCTGGGGTAAAAAAATAATGAATTTCATTGCTGTTTTGATTATTAATTCACAATAATTGCCTCATCTGATTCACTTTATAACCATGAGTGTTTCTGCAAGCACAAAAGAAGGAGCACTGTGAGGAGGGTGACTGAGTACTAGGACCACTTCTTACAAATGACAGTGCAAACACAACTGTTACAATTTTGCAATTGTAGTGTTGAGTGGAAAACAGAAGAAAGTATTTCATAACATAAATGCAGACCATTATTGAAAGGAATGGTTCTGTTTTTCCTGTACACATTGTGTCCCTGTTGCTTCCCTTGCAGTTTAACGTTTCACGACTACTTAGTGAATTGAGTTAGCTAGATGTTTAAATACAGAAATAGTCTCTAGCTTTCTTTCCTCTTTTTCCCCTCATTTTCCCCCACCCTTCAAATCTGTATCTGTATGAGATCAAGATGTCATGTGGAACCGTATCATAGGCCCTACAGAAGTCCAGCAGAGTAGGGGAGTAGAACCCAAGAAGTTGATAAAGCAAATGGAAAACTGCCATGTTAGAATTTCTTTTAACTACCTTTCATAAAATGTCACTTTTTCCCATGTTGCCGTTTTGTATTTTGCATTTGTACTTCTCTACTAGTCAAGTAGTTTTCCTCCCTTTTACAGAAGGAACTAAAAGTTAAAATATATTAAAATATACTAAATGCTTTTGATTTTTTTTTTTACAACTTAACTTAGACTATCTTGTTTTAAATGACATTCCTTCAAGAAAGCTAAAGTTACTTTAACCATGCTGCAAAAGCTAGGCAGTAGCAGTGGCTGATGAACCTTTTGTTATTAATCCAAATAATAGTATCTAAAGTCCTGGTCTACCTCAGAAGTCATCTGAAATATTTTAAGAGTCAGAAAACTGTAAGATGACACTACCCATGGAAGAAGTAGAGGAAAGCTGTCCCTATTCTTAACTACACATTGTTGTCTATGCACTGCATTCTCTTTTTTGTGAGTTCAGGTCAATTGGTAGGTGTGGAAATACTTTCACAGGTGACGGGCAGAAGCATTTGTGGATTTGGAACCAGCAGCTGCAACAGCAAAAGAGCAGGGCTTTCTTTCTGTGGAAGTGCTGACTTGTGCTGGTTTATAGTGTTTGTGCACAAGTGTGGTGATTTGTGAGATGTTAGAGCTGACTGCACTTTCAGTACTCAAAGGGCAGTCCGTCTTCCTCCTCACCTCTCCTGTCTGTGCAGTCCCACCCCTTGCTCTTGCAATATGGGATCTGATTATCAGAGACATTACCCCACTAATGTTTCAGGTTGCTGTTTGAGCACAAAAAGTCATGAACGGTTCTCTGCAAATTTAGCAAGCCAACCCGACTCACTGACAGGATCAGATGAGCACCAGTAATACCGAGCAGAGGAGAGTGGAAATGTATGGTCAGAATAGAGAGTAGTGAGACTGCTTGTTTTTGTTTCACCGATAAGTTTGTTGTCTCAGCTGTCTTGTACAGCCTCACCCTAAATTTAAAAAACACTTTCAGTTGCTCAGTGTAGTTGTGTTGCTTGTCATCTCACCATGCCTTGTTAATTATGTTGATAATAGAACTATGAAGCTGTGTAACTGAAAACTTTTTTTTCCTCCCATAAAATGAGTTGCCTGTTGAGCACCATCACCAGGCCAAAGCAGAGATGATGGAAGCACATTGCTGGTAGCATGGTAAAAGGCAACATTGTCCCCATGTATGTCAGCGCTGGCTTACCTCAGATCATGAAACCCAAGATTTTTTTTTTCACATGCAAAAACAACAACAAAAAAAGGCATTTGCAGTGCAGTTGCTAGGTAGGCATTTTTAAGGGCATATAGTGAGTGAGGGTTGGATATCTAAATCCTGTTTATGAGCCTGATCTTCTTTTTAATAAGGAGAATCACTTTCTTCATTATGAGCTTTGAAGGGAAATCTGATAGAGAAAGACAATCTAATGATAGTTCGTGAAGTGGCTATATTGCATGTATGTATGTTCACACATTCATATACTTGTGTAAGAATAGGGAAAGCTTTTTGTACTATTCAGGTTAAAACTCCCGTGCACTCACTGAGTCATTAACTTGAGCTGTGAGGGACTTGTCTTCAGTGTAATTAAAATAATTTAAAACTTTGATCAAAACTCATTTTTTAATTTCAATATATTCAAATTTATCTCATAATGAATATATTTTTTTGAGTTTTTGCTATGGAAAATACTTAAATTCTTCTAACTTTGCCCAGGAACAAATTACAAACAGAATTTAACTTTTCAAGGTATTTGAAATAATGTATTTTCTAACACTGTTGTTTGTTTAATCACTGAATCTTTTGATTCCTCTTTTTTGCATTTTTTTTTGTTCATAATTTTTTTACAACACTCCCTTTAAAAATCCATCTTCACAGTTGTATCACTAAAGCATCCATATATGGGGATCTGGCTAAAATGCCGTGTGTTTCTATCTTTACTTGTTCAAATGCCTTTTGAACTTGTTCAAATGCCTTTTCTGGAAATGCATCTTTTTTGTTGTTGATGGAAAGTTTTTCTTAAATGTATGAATGTTTACATAATATAATAACTATAGCTGAGGCTTTAACATGATTTTAGTGTAGTTTCCATGTTTGTATTCCTACCATGAAATACATTTTCAGAGCAAGATGGTGGTCTAGAATGAATTTATGTTTATAATATACCTTTTTACAGTATATGTCTTTATATTTGGGTCCATTCACTTCATATTTATGCATGACTCCAAAGAAGTGCTTGTGGTTTGGGATTATAAGTGGTGTATTGTTACTAGAAATGTTCAGAAACACAGATCTAGTCATAACCAGTTTACTTAGTATTAATGAGGTATACATACAGGCATCTGGCCTGTTTCTCCCTTGTATTGAAAAGATTGTTGTATCCAGAATGGCCATAATCACTTCGAGTGTCATTCTCCTTCCCAAGTTTTTCAACATTTTCAATAGCACATGCATTTCTAAGAATGATTCTGTGTTCTTTCTTGGGAAGGTAAGAGATACTCTGAGTCAAGGAAGGGACATGAAATAGAACTGGTTCAATTTAGGTTCCTGCTTTCTTTCTGTTTGGAGCTGTAGTTGTGCTCTTAGCTGCTCTCTTCAGGTTAAGGACTAGTTTAGATAAAATTGCATTTAAAGTGCTCTACTTTACTAAGCATTACCCATTTTGTGGACATCTATCCTGCTTATAGTCATTTTACAAGATTGATATGTAAGGTTAGATCAACAGATTAAAGCAAGCTTTTGATGTATACAATGGCATTTTGTTAATGCTGTTGTTAATTATGCCTAAATACTGCCACTCTCTTGGCAGAATTTGCGTTCAAAGTATGCAGAGTTTTAAGAATTTTAGAGATATAGTTATGTGTTTTTTTTGAGGTTGGTGAGTAAATATGTATTTTGTTATTGCCAGTAATCTACTGTTAGAGGTAAAGTTTGGGGTACTTCCTTTTTGAATTTTTATATAACAATTAGGATGAAACACATTTAACTCTCTTCAACTAAACTGTAAGTAATTATTAAACGCTTCAGAAATTTAACACAAATATTATGCAGTGTCTTGTGGCTGACAGATATCAGGAGGATGAACGAACCAGAAATAGCAATGCACTGTTTTGAGAACAAGAGTGAGTCAAGGCTTGTAGGACAATTCAGTGATTCTTGTTACAACAACCGATTAATTGGGAAAAACAGGTAGCAGAAAGTGATGTCCTCATGTTTTGGGGAACAGTTTGTATGCTGGAAGGCTAGCCTGTTTTTTCCAGCAGAGTAAGTTGAAATCATAGTAGCCTGCATGCTGGAGGTCTGTTCATTTGGGAAACATTAGGAAATCTGTGAATGTCTGGATGAATAAATTGGTATAGTGAAGTTGAGAGAGCTGGAGACTTTCAGGTTAGCATACAGATCTCTGAGGATTTTTCCTCAGTGTAATTTTTTTGGAAGTTCTCAGTCCATGTTAGCTCCCATTGGGAATGTGATGGAGCTGGTGTATGTTTCATGTTTTTGAAAATGTAATTCAAACTTTATTTGTTTGAAATGTTGCATGCACAATGACCATGTATTCCAGTTGTATGCTACTGCTGTTAGAAATGTATTCTACATACTGGATCCGTCTGAATACTGAAACAGTTCTTTTCTGCTTCTTTTTTGACTTATGGTTTTGATTATGGAAACCTGTTTACTGTATTTTTTTTGTTTTGTTTTTACATACATAGAAGTACAAGTAAATGTATTTTTTGCTGAGAAAGTTTTCTTCTTCCTTTCTCTTATGCTGTTGTCCTTTGGGTTTCTTCAGGCCATAGCTTCTGACATTTCCAGCTACTTCAGTCTTTTTATCTGTGATAGTGTATCAGTTAATACTGATGATTTAAATTGCATAAAAATAGAAGCTTGATACCAGTAATTTGATTTACTGGAAGTCTATCCAGTTTTCCTTGTGTTTGTGCATTGAATACTTTATGCGTTTAGCTTTGTATCATACCATTTTATTAAAGAATTTAACCAAGCTGTAGTCCCTACAGTCATGGTGTACTTGAAGACCTGAATTTGAGTGCTGGGTACTTCATGGTCTTGGTAAGTCAGTTTGCTTTTTTTTTTTTTTTTTGACTGTTTTCCAAAACTATGATTTGGAATGAAAATACTTAAAATCAACTTATTTGATATTACTGTGATTTATATTTTGTTTAAAATGCTTAATGTTTGCTGTAATGAGAGGCATAAAACCTTTAATTATTTCTTATGTCCTTAGCAAATCTTTGAGGTTTTAGACCTATCTCCTGAAATCATATTCCTTCTGTGAACATATGCATTGTTTCAGCTGAAAATACAGCTGTTCATAACGTGCAAGATGGATCTAAGATGTTGCTTTGCATTAGCTATTAACCTGTTGATGAACTGATTCTTGTAGAATTTGGAAGGGATTTGCGTAGCGTGCAAAACTAAATTGAGCTTCAGAAATGACTAGTAATTTAAAATGCTGCTTGGGTATGAGTTAAGATGTTCAGAAGCTGCACACTGTCACTTGAAATCTTGATCCTTTGTAGCCATTCATCAATGTGAAAGTGCTGCTTAGAGTTTCTAAAGCACAAGAAAGTAGGTTAACTTAAATGGATAGGTGAACACTGATGCTTATGGATTATAATAGGCATGAGGCTGCAGTTCAGGAATTTATGTACTCTGTCTGTGGATGTGATTGACTTGCAGAAGCGTGTTTGACTTGCAAGCTTTACAGGATATCAATAATGTGTTTGTGCACTTAGCTTGTCCCAGTTGCGTAGCGAGATTCATTGTGAAACCTCTTCACTGAGGCTTAAGGTCAAGCATTTGGCCTTGTGTTTTGCTGTAGGGTGGTAACAAGCACATAGACAGCTTAGGAGTCTTAGTTAACAGGCAGCAACTTAAGTCACAGTAACTCAGTTTTGTTTGCATGTCTATTTTGAGGCATTTCATTTGAAATGTGTGCCACCTAAATGATAACTCTTAAAAATGAGGTTTTATAATTGAGAAATGTAACTGAATTGAATTTTCATGAAATACATTGTTGTAGTGGGTTTACATGGCAGGGGCCGTAGGGGTGGCTTCTGTGAGAAGAATCCAGAAGCTGCCCCATGTTAGATAAGGACCCTGCTGCTGGCCAGAGCCAAGCCAATAAGCGATGTTGTTTGCGCCTCTGTGAGAGTGTATTTAAGACAGGGAAAAAAAACTGCTGGGAACAGCAGCTGGGAGAGTGAGAGGAGTGAGGAACAGCCTTGCAGGCGCCAAGGTCAGTGAAGAAGGAGGGAGAGAGGTGCTCCAGGCACCGGAGCATAAGTCCCCTGCGGCCTGTGGTGAGGACCATGGTGAAGCAGGCTGTCCCCCTGCAGCCCATGGAGTACCTCGGTGGAGCAGGGTTCCACGCTGCAGCCCATGGAGGAGACCACGGTGGAGCAGGTGGACCTGCACCGACAGAGGCCGCAGCCTGTGGAAGACGCCTGCCGGAGCAGATTCCAAGCCGGACCTGTAGCCTGTGGAGAGGATCCCACGCGGGAGCAGGGGATCTGGGGGGCGCTGCTGCCCGTGGGGGACCCAGGTTGGAGCAGTTTGCTCCTGAGGGATGGACCCCATGGTACAGACCCATATCTGGAGCAGTTCTTGAAGAGCTGCTGCCTGTGGGAAGCCCGCGCAGGCTCAGTTCAGCAAGGACTGCATCCCGTGGGAGGGACCCCACATGGAGCAGGGGACGAGAGTAACCGAGAAGGAGCGGCGGAGATGAAGTGCCATAGACTGACCGCAACCCCCATTCCCCCCATTCCCCTGCGCCACTCGGGGGGAGGAGGTGGAAGAGGGCGGATGGGGGGAAGGCGTTTTTGGTTTGTTTCCTCTGTTTCTCACTTCTCTAGCTTGCTAGTAATAGGCAATAAATCTTACTATCTCCCTACTCTGAGCCTGTTTTGCCTGTCACAATAATTGTTGAGCTGTCTCCCCGTCCTTATCTCAACCCTTGAGCCCTTTGTGTCGTATTTTCTCCCCCTTTCCCTTTGAGGAGGGGGAGTGAGAGAGCAGCCGTGGTGGAACTCGGCTGCCCACCTGAGTAAAACTACCACAGTTGTCATAGACAGGAAGACATAAGCTACTAAAAAAGTCTGCATTTGTGAATGAGGACTGAGAAATTCCAGAGTTGTTTTTTATTTTTATTTTTTAAAGTATGTGCTTCCACCCTAAAATTCTACTAAATCACCCTGTCAAGAGGAAACTGTTGTCTTCTAGATAAGTGCTATGCAAATAGGCTGCACCGTATTAGATGTTATTGTCTCAAGGACTTTCTTAGGCTGTAGATACATGTCTCCTGACTTCACTGGTAGCAGCAGCAGAAGTGTCTGCCTCTTTCTTCCATCTTCGCTGGAGATTAATGTTGCATCTGTTTTCTGTGGACTTCAGAGATTCATGTGGTGGCTTCTAATCTGTTTGGATCACAGTAAAACTCTTCAGTAGAGACCAGGTGCTTTATACTTTAAGCTCACCTGCTACTCTTTTAGAATGACAAGCAGCAGGACCAGTTGGGCCAGCTGATGAGGAATCATGTACATACCCGCTCAGTTATCATGAGTTGCTTTGAGCTGTATTTGAGAGAAACTTGAGGCTTTTTGCCTTTTCTGAAGGACATAGTGTAACCTGGTTAAGTTCATTCCCAGGTGATTACAATTCTTATTGCAAGAACTCCTTTTTCACTTTGATCTGAATACTGTGATATCTGCAGTATAATGTTAAGGGTCTGTCATATATAGTTTTCGAGACATTTCACAGAGGTAAACCAAGGAAAACTGGTAGTGAGTGGAAGAAAAGGTCTTGTTCAAGTGCAGATTTTACATTTGTTGTTATAGTATGATATTCCAGCTCAGGAGTCCTCTACCTCATAGGGCCAAAGAATACCCAAATGTTTTATGATAACTTGAGAAATTGTCTTCCAAACAGTGTAAAATGGATGTTGGTAAAGTTAATGATATTGGAGAATCAGTGAAATCTCTCTTTCCTTGCTGTCATTATTGGTACTTCAAAGGACTCTACAGCTGTCTGTGTTTTCTATGTCTGCAATGTCATGGGCATCCATTGAGAAAGCCAATGAATGGACCAGGCTGTTATTTGTTGAGGTACTTGCACATAGTCTGAACATCTGCCTTCTGCTTGTTTGTGAATTTGGTTCATTGTCTGCAGGCAACCATGAATGTAACTCATTACTACTCTTCTGGGACTGGAATGGTGCTATTACTACAAAGGAAAGAGAGCTCATCTCCATTTTCAAAAAAAAAAAAAAAAAAAAAAGATTAATCCCACTGTAGTCTTTTTTTTTTAAAAAAAAAAAAAAAAAACAACTTTCTCCGTCTTTGTATACAAGAATTGTTTTTTTGGAAAAGAAATTAATTGTACGAATTGATATTTTCTGTGTTTCAAGTTTCAGTGTATCATAGTGAATAAATATTATTTTATCAGCCACTCAGCAATAATGACCATTAACTGCTGGATCTCGGATGGAATGCTGAATACAAGCTTGTTTTTCAAAATGGCAGAATCTGGCTCCTTTTTACTGTAATAAAGCTGCTTCTGTTTGCAGCACTGTGTTGCTGGGAGACTGCAGCTAATTTTTGTGGCGCATGTCAGTAGTGGTGACTCAAATTATACATTTCATTGAATAGCTCTTCTCTTTGTTTGTAAACTGTCTTCTATTAGGGGAGAGAAAAAAAATGTTCTGGAGAAACGAGAAAATGTTTGAATTGGGAACAAAAGCTCAGATTATTCTGTTGATAACATGACTGTACTCCAATACATTGTACATCCAATGTCACTCCAGGGGGAGTGGTGACCTGACTGAATTTGAACCAGTCAAGTTTAATCCAGGTATTTGGGAGAATATCCTATCTGAGGCATATGCATCACTTCTGTTTGCTTTTTCAAACTCAGTTGTGCAGAATTTCAGCACGTGGTATGACTGTAAAGAAGAATAACAAAATAGACTTTGAGATTATATGAATTAGAAAACTGTGTAGTTTTGGTTCACGGCAGAGATGTACAGTGGCAATCTTTGAGGTCTATAGAAAATATAGTCCTTTCTAAAATGGGTTGTTACACAGCTTGCACATGGATCAAGATACGCATGCAATTGCAATGGCAAAAAGGGGGTGTAGTTGGATGTAAACCTAAATGTATTTTCTACATGTGTAAAATGGAATCTGAATGACAAGTTAAAATCTTTTGCTTGCCAAATCAGTACTCTTTTTCTGACTAAAGGAGATCATAGTCTATTTACTGATGTTCACATTCTGCTCAGACTTTTATCAGTCTTTTGTTTTTATTCTTGCTTGAGATGCTTCTATAAAATGGTTGTGTGTGCATCTGAAGCCTGCTTGTTTAAACACGCTAGTCATGTCAGCTGCAATGCGGCAGTGCTTGGTGCTAATGAGGTGAGCAGCCAGAGCACCCGTCTGCTTATGTTCTCTCATCTCTGTACAATTATGGCAATGGGTACTGAAAAAAAAGGATTTGTATTGGATATGGGTTTGTTTTGGCCTTTCCAGAGTATGGTTCTATGCTCTCCTGAGGGCTGGACAGAATATTTCTACTTCTGTTTGGGGAGTTAGGTGGTTACTTCATTATATTTAATGCAAGCTCTAAAATACAACCTGGCTGGGAGAAGAAAACAAAATAGGAAGTACAGAGAGGAATTCTCACCCCCAACGCACACATTAATTCAAATGCATCTTTAAATGAAAATTAAATGAAAATATATTGCCTGACAATATGTGTGTCTACAGATTGAGTAGATGAAAGTTTGTATTTGTAAAGTAACATCTTTAGAATAGAACTAAACAGGTAATTAATGTGGTCTAGATCTGAAGGAGCAGGCCTTTCGTGGGCACAGAAATGCAGATGAACTGTGATTTCTCAGATCACTTTTTCTTTTTAACCCTTAAGGTGCTGACAGCAGCGTCAACTGTGTATTTTACATTGTAGTCGGATGGTTTTAGTGTGAACATAAGGCGAATAAAGTGAATATTGAATAAGTCTTGTCTGTTCTCATTTTCAGACTGTCTTCATCAAGCTTGATGCCTTCCCAACTAATCCTATCATATTTCCATTCCTGCAACTTTTCTTTCCATGTTTCTTTTTCGGAGACATTTTCTGTAAAACTATAGATCATGACTAAGGGATACGTTGGTCTTGGTGACAAAGCTGGCTTTCCTTCTGATTCCTGTCTTAATGCCACAGGGTGCTGCCCTGTTAGCTGATAAAATTATTTCTGAGTATTATTATATATCAGATTGTTGATATGGGTCATGTTAAAAATACTGCTATTTTTTTAAGGGTCGTATCTAGCCTCAGTTACTTTGGCAATTGTTGTTCAACGTGATGCCAAAATCAGAGGGATCGATACAAGTGGGACTGGGAAAGGTATAAACTGTGTCATGTAGGCAAGAAGTGTCTGTGAGAGGCAGAGACTTCCTGAGCTATTGTTACTGCCCATGTCAATGTAGTGTGCAGCTAACACGCATAGAAAGGATGACATGTCAACCTAGAAAGTCTTTAATCTTGGAAAGAGGCCCAAGATTATGTGCCCTCATACAATGTTCTTTGCCTAGCCCTAGTTTTAAGTAGGCTAAAAGTAGCATATATGAAACAGTACAACTGACAAGATGTGTTTTAGGAAGAGTTGTGTTGTTCTAATGCTCACCATTGAAATCTGATGTAATTAGATACAGGGCAGTATTTCTTTGCGTGTTTACATCTTCCTGAAAACCTTGTAGTTGATTGGAATGTTGTTATTTTCCTTCTTTAGGTCTCCGGGTGAATGGTGAGCTTATTACTGCTTACCCACAGGTGGTGGTTGTGCGTGTACCAACACCTTGGGTCCAAAGTGACAGTGATATCACAGTCCTTCGCCACCTAGAGAAGATGGGTTGTCGATTGATGAATCGTCCCCAAGCCATCCTCAACTGTGTCAATAAGTTCTGGACGTTTCAAGAACTTGCTGGTCATGGTGTACCCCTCCCAGACACCTTTTCGTATGGTAAGGCTTTGGGATCAAAAGGATAACATAGCTGCCTACAATAATCTGTGCAAGTAGTGTGAGGCTAGTTCCACAGATAAGTGTTCAGTAACCAGAAGAAGAAAAAAAGTTATGAAACTCAGGCTTCTGGTTTTGGCTATGTTGGTTTGCTTGATGCTTTATGAAGAATAGTTTAATTATACCTCAACTTCCCAAGCATCTAACTTTGGTTGTTACTACTGAGACATTTTGAACTCTTTTCCAATTGCCCAAAACAAGAGACAGGAACTCAAGAAACTAAATGTCACAAGATATTGTCAGAATCTACACTTCAGTAACATCTGAAAATAGATTAAACTTCTATATGACTAAAAATATCTGCAAATATATTAGTTATTATAAAAGGACAGAAATAGCACAGGCTCTTGTGTTCAACTATTAACAGTTCTTTGGTGTTTGCTTTCCCTCCAGAATTCCCTCCATCAGTTAATTACTGGTATTCCTTGTTCCTGCCTCTGGAATCTGTGGCTCCTGACAGAGTGCTAAATTAGAAGAACCATTTGACTGAGCTACCCTGATACTTTTTCTGATTTTACTTATAATATGTTAAAGAATGAAAGATGCCTCTTAGCTTTACTTTCCTTCTTGGGAAACACTAGTGCTTTCCTTTCCTTTGTGCACTTACACTGACAGGCTTCTGTAATGGGAACTTGCCAAAAACATCAGTCAAATATTTCCATCAATTAGTATGAAAATACATTTGAGAACATCCTTCCTTTGTAGAGGCAGTTGCTCTAGATCTTTGAGAATGGAATGAGTTTTTAATTTTTGTTGGGAAAGGGAAACCACAAATTATGGGGTAGTTGGAGAACATCTCTGTTTCTTTGTAACTCCATGACATTTCTTTTAATGCCTCTCTCTAAAATTTGACAGAAGCATGGCCTTCCTTTTCTACACAAGTATCAAGTTGTCAGTAAGATCTGGCTTTGCCAGCAGTATGTGCTGAACTGCGTGTTATTCCGTGACATGCATTAAAATCCATGTTAGGATATTGATGGTTACTTCTGGCTTTCTGACCAATGTCTTGGCTTGACTTCTGCATTTTACTGCACATGCCTTTAGAGGAGTCTCATCCCTTTGTCTGCTGACTTTTATCTTATTTCTTGTACTATGGTCAGCCTTCTGTGAATCAAACAAATAAAATTAAAGCATCAACCATTGTCAATGGTCATTAAAAGCTACCCCCCTATGATTCTTACAGATGCAATAAAAGAAGAAGGTTTAAGTAGTACTTCAAGAAATAGGGAGAATGAGATGAAGGAGACTTAAGCCTTGGTAAAGGGGGAGGTAGAGTTCCAAGATTTGGGTTGTTGCTGCTCTCTGGATTATGCCTTGTCTTTGTATTCCATGCTGTTTTCCTTGTTAGTAGTTTGGATGGAACTGTTCCTGGTGTTATGTCCATTGTATTTTCCTGCAAGACATTTGAAAAAATAGGAGCTTTTAAGGTAATAGGGCTAAACTGGAACAAGGTGGTAGAATTTGGGCATTCAGATTCGGAACACTGGGGTACCCCTTTGTCAATTTGTTTCTTTCGTTCCAAAGGACATAGGAATAAGTATTGCACAAGTTACAAACACCACAAAGTCTGACAGTACTCCGTGACCAAGTTCTTCTTAATTGTTAGTTTTTTCTGCGTTATCTAAGTTAGAAGGGTGGGAGGAATACATGGCAATTACATCCCCAATTTGGCCACATCAGGCTGGTGGCACATAATATTGTTGGTTTTCTTTTGCCAGGTGGTCATGAGAATTTTGCCAAAATGATTGATGAGGCGGAAGTGCTGGAGTTCCCTATGGTGGTGAAGAACACGCGGGGTCACCGAGGTGGGTGTGAGGTCAGAGGTGAGGGCAAGGAATATTGTTAGCAGCACTCTTTAAGATTTTGTCTTGTCAAGGGGTAATAGTTAAGAAGGTCTTCTGTTAGGTGTTGAACTTTTTTTGTAGTACTTCTAAGTTCTCCTAGCCTCAAACTTCTCAATATTGAGAGGGCTGCACACTGGAAAGCAGTTTTAGTAGAACATAGTCTTGGAATAGCAGGGGGGATAGGGGTTCAAAATAATGGTGCATTGCTGACTTTTGAGAGGAAAGTTTTGAACTGGATTAATGGAAGGTCTGGCTTTAGGGATGCAGAGAGAAGCCTACATGGATTTTAGGGATGTTTCTAAATAGGCATAAGAAATGAAGTCTTAGTTCATTGAATCTTAATTTGACTTTTCGTTCTAATTGACTTTGTCAGTAATTAGGATTCTGGTTTAAATACAATCTCATATACTGTTTGCCAAATGGGATTGATTCCTCCCCTCCCCCCAAAAAACTCTGACTGCTGGTGATAGTGCAGCAGGTTCAGATGAAATTTTTCTGTTATTGTTTTTTTTTTATTATTTTAGGTGTTGAAATAGAAAGTGTTGAACTACATTGATTTGGTTTAATGGTAGATAGTGATCTACTAAAGGAAACCAAGTTCAAAATTATTTACACAGGAGGTCACTGGTTTTAAAACCAATTTAATAAATACTAGCAGTAAAAAGAGTCTGAAACTGATGTTTCACCACATAAGCCAGGAGTTACCATAAACAAACTGAAACATTTAAAAAAAGCCACCTCTTCCTTCTTATTGTCCCTGTCTTTGTTCCCACACTGTGCTGCTCTGGTGCATCTCTTCTGCTGACATGAGTGTTTCTGTAACCGGATAATAAATGGATTCAGGAACAGATCTTAGCTAAATCTGGATTGGTTATGTTTACTTGGATTAACTACTTGCTTGAATTATCATCATTTACTTTCACAATTTCCTGTATTGATGTAATGGAAGAGTGAGAGCAAAAGGCTGGGGCAGAGGAAGATTTTGGCAGTCGTACCTCTTTATGTGGTCTTAAAGTGTTTGCAGAGCTATGAAGCAAAGTTGGGGCTTGTCTTTGTAGTAAGCTCAGTTTGACAAACGTGGATTTACTGAAACACTGGACTTGACATTACCTTTTGTTAAGATCTAGAAGTAATTATAGAGTTTGCAGCTATTGACTTGCTTTTCCATTTTTAGCCAGAATTCCTGTCCTGGGCTGCATTAGGCAAAGTATTGCCTGTATTAAGTATTGCTGCTTAATACAGCAGGTTGAGGGAGGTGTCTCTTCCCCTCTACTCAGCCCTGGTCAGGCCACAACTGGAGTGACGGTTCCAGTACTGGGCTACCCAATTCAAGAGCAACATGGAGCTACTGGAGAGTCCAGTGAAGGGCCACAAAGATGATTAAGAGACTGGAATATCTCCCGTGAGGGAACACTGGGAGAGCTGGGACTGTTCAGCCTAGACAAAAGGCTCAAGGGAATCATATTGGTGTGATTAAATACCTGAAGGGAGTGTGCAAAGAAGATGGAGCCAAGCTCTTTTTAATGGAACCCAGTGCCAGGACAAGAGGCAATGGGAGGAAATGGAAACACAGGAAGTTCCCTCTAAACATCAGAAAACACTTTACTGTGAGGGTGACTGAGAGCACTGGCACAGGTTGCCCAGAGAGGTTGTGGAGTCTCCCTCCTTGGAAATACTCAAAAGCTGTGTGGACACTGTGCTGCACATCCTGCTCTAGGTGCACCTGCTTGAGTAAGGGATTGGACTGGATGACCTCCAGAGGTTCTTAAAACGTCCGTTGATTCTGTGCTTCTGTTTACAAGTTTTTCTTTAAAGCACTCTAAATTTGATGAGTTTTAGTGCAAATTTATCAGAGTGCATGCCCTTTCACATTAAGAGAGTTGGGGAAACCTTTTCAAATTAATTAAAGAGCAGCCATTTGCAAATGGTATTTAGAAAATGAGGCAAACATGGTCATAGATGCTGCCTGATGAATGAAAGTCATGTTCTTCTAAGCCCATTTTCTGCACAGTTAATGCTGCTGCTGCAAATGTGCCAATATTATTTTTGCAAAGATGTCATGGTGCAGCATAATTACCAAGAATTAAGTAGTTCCCCTCCAAGGAGTCATTCTTTCTGTCCAGTTTTAGGAGTACAGTAGAATTATTAAGTGCCTGTAGGAGACTTAGAGTTGGGTTTGGGAGAGATCACATGGAGGAATTTGCTTTTTTGGTCATGATTTTAAGTCTACATTCTGCTGCTGTTTGTTATGAGAGATTCTATGTTCCTCAAGCAGCATTTTGTGTTAGACAGACCTTAAACCCTGAGGAAGCAGAGGCTGTCCCAGGTGGGCTTTGGAGCACTTGCTGGAATGGAATTCTTAGCACATTATTTCTCCTATTCTGCTGCTGCATTTCTGTTCCTTTAATTAAGATAGGCAGTTCATCAGTTGTTTTTTGAATTCTGTTAACATTTCAGCATTGTTAATATTGCAGCATAAATGAGTGACAATTCTGCCCCATAAAATCAGTGCAGCCTTATTGCAAAATGTAAATCTAATACAACATAAATGAGTCTAAACAAAGTGGGAGAGGAGTTGAGAGAAGTGGCTGAAGATGGAAACAGATACCTTCTTGTGAGACTAAAAAGAGATGGAAATGGTAGAATCTTTCAGGAATGCTTTTCGTTAGTATTAGTAATATTGGAAGAGAAGATAGAACTCTTTGATGTGCTTTAGAAATGAAGGGGAATGAAATAACAGAAATCCTTAAGATGTTTACTTGTAAAAAAGCCAGTGATTTTAAATTCTAAACAGTTTCTTCAAAACTACAGTACATACCATTTACTTTTATGTTTTGTGGAATATTTTGCTAAATTTATCTCATATACTTTGGAGTCTAGTGTTTTGTTCTGAACTTAGTTACTCTACTGCAAAACCTCATTCTGGAGTTGTGAGTTCTTATAAGTACTGGGAAGAGCAGCTGTCAGCATCTTTCCAATAGTTAAATAGCTTTGCAGTGGCATACTAATGATGTAAGAGTTCCTAGCAGCCTGTTCTTCAACAGTTTCATGCAAATGGTTTCTGTGCATCAAACTTGTAGTCTGTGGATCTAGTCTTTTTAGATGAATAGCTCCATGCTATTAGTTATTTACTGCTCTTTTTGTGTTGTTTTTTTTTTTTTTATGTCTTTCATCTCTCATTAGGGACTAGTACCAGAACGATTTGAAATTACAAAACTGCCTCCTTTATCTAAAGCAATGGTGTTTTTTTTTTTTTTAATTTTATTTTAATACTGATCTCATGGCTCCTCAACTCTTTCAGTACTTGAACGCTTAGAAGCACTGAAGCAGTGGAACACTGATGTCCACAGAAGAATTTGTAAATGGATATAAACTACACATGGGGCACATGAGACTGACCAGCATACTGGTCAGAGGTTTAACTTTTCTATGTTGAATCATTGATGCAGCTCAAATTGGTAGTTTCTTCTAATCCTACAATGTTCTTTTTCTTCATACAGGCAAAGCTGTATTCCTGGCACGAGACAAGCACCATTTGGCAGACCTGAGCCATCTGATCCGTCATGATGCCCCTTACTTATTTCAAAAATATGTTAAAGAGTCCCATGGCAAGGATGTACGTGTCATCGTAGTAGGAGGCCGTGTGGTGGGCACCATGCTCCGTTGCTCAACAGACGGGAGAATGCAGAGTAACTGCTCACTTGGTAGGAAAAGCTTTATTCATAGTTTTGATCAAAATACTTTAATCCGGTGGAAAAATGACAAACCCAACTGAAAGAAGCTGCAGGTTTTATTTTCTATTAATTGTGTTTACCATTGGATGTTTACAGAGAAAACATGAGAGCGAGTAGTAAGTGAGATGTGCATTGCACAAACCCATAATCAGAGACTATTTCTGCCTGAAGTTTTAGGTGGATAGGACAGATGAAAGGGAGTGGAAAGTTCTAGGAACACAAACAGAGCAAATGATGTGATAGTGGCAACATCATGCTAATGCCATATTATCATTCATTACATCCTTTTAAGAGGAACGGAAAAAGAAGGAAGACAGAAAAAGAGTGAGGGTGGTAGAGGAGACATCCAGTTGGCAAGAGGGTAGAGTGTTAAGAGAGAAAACTGTTGAAGGCAATCAACAGTTGGACTACATATGCAGCTGCTGTGCTGCCTTAAGTGTCAGTCTCCTCCACGCAACATTTTTTTCGCCTAAAAACATGTCTGTAAGGAAGAGGAAATTTAGTGCTAGTATCCTTAGAACTGAGTTTCTGCTTCACTTTGTGTGTAGGATAGGAGAGGATTCTTAGGGTGGAAAAAGGAAGTTGGATAGAGGTTGCCTGGCTGGTTATTAATCTGAAATTACTGAAACTAAAATTGACCTGAGCAGGATTGGATAACATGTGTTTATATGCAATACAGTTTTACTAAGTCAAAATGCCTGAAAGATTTTAGTTACTGCATTCTTGATGCTTAGGAAATGTAACCTGGAAGATTTTTCTGCTAAATGTTTTTATTTTTCTTTTATATTTTTAAATTTAAGAGTTATGATACATTAAGGATTAAGTCTGTTTCATTTAATACTTAGATTATGGACTGTGTACTGGACCAGCTGAGGTGCAGACACAAATTTTCCAGAATTCTTTCTTTAGAGACAGTAACCTATGGAGCAAGCTGAGAGGGACACAAGTAAATGATAATATCTTAACCCTCTTCCCCCTCGATTATGTCAGTCAGACCTGTAGTCTTATCTGGAATATTTGTTTTAATTTTGCTGGAAGATTTCTTCTTATAACTTATAAACATGTATAGCAAACCTCTACTGTAAAGGAAGAAACAAGGGCATGCATAGTAAGCCTCTGCCTTAGAAGAAGAAACAAAGGTGATTTGTTTTGTCATCCTTTTAATATCCCAAGATTGTAAAAATGTTTTGTTTTTGACTAAAAAGTCAGTAGTTACCATTTTTAAAAACAAATCATAATCTTGAGCTGCCTTTGGCAGTTCAGAATCATTCAAAACCCTGCTGTGACTTCAAGTTCATTAGTAGTCACTGTGGAAAGGAAGTCACTTTGTGAATCATCATCAACACTATGCTTGCAGGATTGTTTTGGAGCTTCACAACCAAAGTGCACCAGCCAGTCAAGAATCATGTTGGTCACCTGTGACCAGATTAGAGACAGCAAGTTTTTTTTCCCCACTTCTTGCAGGTGGTGTAGGGATGATGTGCTCACTGAGTGAACAAGGCAAGCAACTGGCAGTCCAAGTATCAAACATCCTGGGGATGGACGTGTGTGGCATTGACCTGCTGATGAAGGACGACGGTTCATTCTACGTCTGCGAGGCCAATGCAAATGTAGGTTTCATTGCCTTTGACAAGGCTTGTAATCTAGATGTAGCTGGTATCATAGCGGACTATGCCGCTTCTCTTTTAACCCCCGGTCGCTTGACGCGGCGCATGTCCTTGCTCTCTGTGGTGTCCACGGCAAGCGAGACTAGCGAGCCAGAGCTGGGCCCTCCAGCTAGTGCCGCTGTCGACAATATGAGTGCTAGCTCCAGCTCTGTCGACAGCGACCCTGAGACCACGGAGAGAGAGTTGCTCACCAAGCTCCCGGGGGCTCTATTCAACATGAACCAGCTATTAGCCAATGAGATCAAACTTCTTGTGGAGTGATGCCACGTGTAAATAGATGACCAACAGAACTCTCTCTTGTAAAAATTTCCTTTAAACCAACTTGCAATGCTGTTTATCAGAGAAGCTCAGAGAAATGAGGAAAGGGGAGTCAATCAAGAGAGCAAGATTAAAAGACATGCGTTCTGTGACTGCTGCCCCTATGTTTTTGCAGAACATAGTACTGTGTTCGTTCTTCAGCATCAGTTTTCTAATGAAGATGCTCAATTCACAACCTAAATGGGAGTTTTATTTGGATGCTGCTTTGGTCCCCAGACATATTGCAGTGCACATGTGTTCACAGGAAAGCATTGAAGCATGATTCACTGGAAGATTTTCAGAAAGCTCTGGCAGCTCTCTAGAAACTTCCGGGAATTAATGCAGCAGTTAAGTCTCTTCTACCTCTGTAAGGCTTGATCCTGTAAATTGCTCAGTGCCTTTAGTTCTCAATGAGAGTTGAAGGTGTTAAATGCCAGGTATTTCAATGTTCCTGGACACCTACTGTTCCCTCTCTTGTAGGTGGGAGCTGTAGGTTCAGCATACTTTTAAAGTCATCCCTTTCTGACCTTGCAGGATATGGCCCTTCAAATGATGAGGCAGAGAGAAGTGTCGTTTGACTTAATGTGAGCTTTCTGTACAAGTCTCTAATTTGTGCCGTCTTGATATTAATTGGCAGCTTTGTGTCCATATTTCTTTATAAAGCTTTTGAAGGAGGATTTCTAGAACTTATGCTTTTCTCATTTCAACTCCAGATTTTGGAAGGTATGCAGGGGAATTTCTCATTATATTTGTGGCAGAAGTGTCACGTTTTAACTATTTTTGCATGATTGGAGGAGATAAACAGCACTGTAATGTTTGGTATACAAAATAATGTTTAATCCAATGTGAAAAAGAATTACACTAGTTTAAAACAAACGTGCATTGACTTGTATTTGTTAGTGTTTTAGTCTTTTTGAGAGAGATCTGCAATGTTAATGTTCTTTTTTTTTTTAATACATGCTAGTCCAACACTCCCTTCTCTATGCCTGCATCTTTAACAGTGGCCAAAGTGAAAACACTGCAGAATATTTGCTAAGAAAACACTGAGTGAAAGCCTGTACAGTTTTTTTTTGGGAGGGGAGGGTGATATTTTTTGTTCTTCGGGGGGAGAAATGTGGTAAGTGTGGAGGAGTGAAAAGTTGGTTAAAAGTGATTAGAATTCTAGAGGTACGTTAGAATAAAGCTGCAGTTCATACAATACTTGCAAGGTTTACTTTTTCCCCATTGAAAATACTTAAAAGCTGATGTCAGAAATCCAAAGAGCATAACTGGGGAGAAATACTAAATTCTTAGTTTTGGGAAACATGCAGCAAATTAAATTTAAAAAAAGAAAAAAGGAAAAAAAAAGAGAGCTCAGCCAGAATTAAAAAAAATAAAAATAAAAAAATATATAACCTAGGTCCATATACAATTAACAAATTGATCCTGGACCCTTATGTGTATGTGGTGTGAGTGCACACACTTGTGTGTTTGTATATGCACATTTGCTTTGCTTCATTTCCTTTTGGGTTTTGGCTGTTTAGATCCTATACTTTTTCTAGGCTGCCTGATTTTTCTTAGTCCTTCTGGCTGTGCATTTTGTCATTACCCTTGAGCTGTTTTGGAAAACAGATAACCAAAACAGATATACTGAGTCCATTTTTCAGTCCCTATCTTCCCCCTCCTTTTCCTCCTCCTCCTCCCTCTGTTCTCATTCCTTTCCCATTTTCTGGGTCCATAAAGCCCTGGAACTATATATATGTGTGTATGTGTGTGTGTGTATATATATATATATATATATATAAAATATAGAAATATATATATATATATATATATATAAACGTAAGCCTCTTTTTTAAAAAACAAAAGGTAAAATGTTTACAACTGAAAAACAATCTTGTGAAAATAGGGTTTGTTTGGAGGGGGGTTGTGTGTGTGCAATGCTGCTGTTTTCTGGATACTTAATGGAGCATGTCCCATGTACCCTCTGAGGCTCTGCACTGCCCACCTCTGTGGCCCCTCCTCACCTCTCTGCTGCTCTGCTGTTTTATCTTCACTTTGGACCTTAGACACAACTCACGGACATTATGCAGAGAGTCTTCAAGAGGCAATAAACAGTATTAACCTGCTTTCATGGAAGTTTGATCATGCTTCTTTGTACAGTTTGTTTTTTTTTATTATTATTATTTTATTTTAAAAGGAATGTAATAAAATGGCTTTTTTTTGTAGAATTAAATATTATTATTAAAATCAAGTGAAAGGTTGACTATTGGTGTTAAGCAAGAGAAGTGGACCAGCTGGTCCAGCAACAAAAGGAGCTTCAGCAGTCAAGGTATTTTCAAATCTTCTGAGCCTTCGAGTGCACAGGTTATACTTGAAGAATATAAAGGTCTTCAACTTCTGTGAAGAGTTGCAGAAACACAGAACACAAAAGAAAACTAATTTTCTAGTCATTGAGCAGTCTCTTCAGAGGCTCTTATCCCCTGGTTTGTTTATCTAAGGGGAATTTGGGTGTTAGTTCTTTGTTTTTTTTCTCCCTTCCTGTTCCCCCCCCCCTTTTTTTCTTTTCCTTTTTCTTATTAGTGGTAGGTGCCTGCACTTCTTGAGAGGCTGATAGGGTCAACCCTTCCCTTTTCAGCTGTCACACACATTGAGCACATGTAGGATAACAGCAGAGAGTAAGGATATGCTGGTTGCTACAATAGGACCTCTGTATTTCTATCACAGGAGATACCTTTTAGAGTAGAGAGCAGGTAACTGAATATTCCGGACTGTTTTTTTAAGGCTCCATTCTATTTTGTGGAGAAATGCTGTGATGCACAGGAACTTTACATTTCTTATCACCCTTTCAGAATGTCCAGGTAACATCTTAAAGTAATAAAATTTGTGAAGTAAACATGAGATTTTTTGAAAGACAAGCAGTGGATTGAGAGACTTACAGTTTGTTTCCCTTGTGATGAGGTGCTCCTCTGTGGTTGGTTCTTCCCCAGCAAGTTTGGAGATAAGTCTTTGCATAGTGGTCAGGGAAGAAGACAGTATTTGAAACATCACGTACGTTTGTTTGTACGTAAGTTACTGATACTGCACATGGAAACCTTGCTTGAAGACTCATTGGTATGAATAGGCACACTTGTCTGATATATTTACTCAGTATTTATCCAGTGCTTTTGAAATAGTGAAATGTATAGAATGGGATGGGTTGTGGAGGGAGCTTCTTGTTTTCACTTAAAGCAAAAAAAACACCACCATCCAAATCTAGTCTGTTGTAACCAGGCAGTATTTCCCATTTAAGGTGAACTTTACAGGTATCAGCTTTATATGCTGTATTTCCTTCAGTTACGTACGCTGAAAAACACATGCTAAACTTTCATGCAGTTGCACTAACACTGCCTCTGTACTTGAGTTTGGAAGCTTATGGTGAAAAAGTGGTCAATGTAGTGCTGGATTATAATAGCATTAATACATCTGATGGTGATACAATTCTTTTTGTATTTTTTAATGTTTGAAAGAGCCAGTTAGAAACTCGTTTGCAACAATAAGTTTCTTAAACTACATCTGATAAAATTGTTTTTTTTTTCTTTTTTTGTAACAGTGCAGATTTTCTTCTGTTAAATTTAATATGCTTATAATTGATGTCTTGCTGTGTCAATATATGGATTGTATGTTAAGCTTTGTATTTAATGCTTTAATGTGTTTTATAAAATGCTTTTATGGAATGTTATACCATGTCACCCATAATGCAATAGAAGGTTAATGCTTGATGCCTATGTGGACTGTTGACCTTTTTGTTCTGCTAATGGTCACTCTTGGAGCATTTTCTTCCACTTCGTGGGCTATCTTCCATGTGTGATACTTACTCAGGACATAACCTCTGGAACATCGGTGTTTGTCAAATGCAAAGGATACTTCTTAAGATGTTACATTGGACTTCAAAATCCAACACGTGACATTTGCTAAATCTTTTCTCTGCCTTGTTGTGGAAATTTGTCAGTTAAATGTGTAAGGGACCCTAAAGGATTAGAGAGACTTTGTGGAAACAAATCCCATGTACAGTATCTTTCTCATGGCTCACTCTTTTTGAGAAGGTTTATGGGCTTTATGGCTGGTGTGAGACATACGACCCACTCCTGTTCTCTCTATGGAATTGTAGGTGCTCGGACAGGTAACCTCTGTTGCTACTGTCTTTTTTAATTTTTAATTTTTTCACTGTTCTAGGAGTTGTTTTAAACTGAACACTGCAGGATTTATAACCAGGTGTTTGCTGGCTTTTCCTTTGTTTTTTTTCTTTAAGTCTTAATCTTTGAGGGAGACTTTTGGAGCGTTCTGATGGTGGATCTTGCTGTTGGAAGTCTCCAAGCCTCTCATGTTTCCACTTTGAGTTGAAAAGTTTTTGTTTTGTTTATTTGTTTAAACTGATGACAGAAATTTGATGCACGAATTTTGGGTGGGTTTTGTTGTTGCTCTATTCTGTATGACTTACTTGACTTATTCCCTCCCCCTTCCCCCCCCCCCCCCTTTTTTTTAACAGAAATGTGTTCTAACAGTTCGCACTTTCTTACTGTTCTTTGCAAAACTTTTCAGGAGCCAAAAAAGTCAAACAATCCAGAGAAAACCTTCCCTTCTCCCCTTTCCGGTGGCGAGAGTGAGAACTTATGAAAAGTCCTTGAGAATGTTTCTTCCTAAACTTTTCCCCCCAGTAATGCAAGCGGGTAGAATGGTAAACGCAGCAGTTTGGTGACATCTAAAACCGACCTGTTGTCAGGTAAATTGACTCTTTTCTGCTCTTATGTAACCTTCGTAAATTTGCTAACTTGTTTGCCTTCCTTTCTTCCTGTTTTCCCAGTTGGTCCATTTTGGTGAAACTTTCTGAATGATTTCTCTACCAGTGATGTTTAGATAAATCTTACTTTTTTTTATATCCCCTCCTTATACATGCTGACCTTTAAGAAGTCTGTCATTGTCCTTTGCTTTACTCAGATGAGACAAAAATTAGGGCAGGTTAAAAGTCCTCTCATGGTAGATATATGAGAGAGTTTTGTAATACATTAATTCTACCTCTTTATCGCTTTTAGGTAGTTTGCTTTTAAGTGTACTGTTTTAGCTTAGGTTCTTGAAAGATATAATGCTTTCCAGTTGCAAAGTGAGCATAACATTTAACTGCATCAATTGGGAGCTGAGAGGTACATAAAAACGAGTACTAAGGAAATTAACTTAAATTTACTAAAATTCAGTAGAGCTGGATCGTATAAAGAGGACAGATGGGAGAATGTGTGTTCTAGAAGAAAGAAAAAACAAAACAAGTTGAGGGTCTGATTATTTGTTAGCAAAGGATGGGGGATGCAGTTTATGTTGCCCTCGCTAATAGATCTAAATACCTGTAAATGTTATCCTTCTCTGTAAACTCTCTCCTTTAGTCTCAAACCACTTCAAAGTTGATGGGAACTTCAGGTTTTATTTTGTGCGAAGAGGAGAATCTGTATTTTATATACAGTGGTAAATATCAGACAATTGGAATTCCATTCAAAGTAGAGGAATGCTAACCTTCAGACAGGCTTCGAAGTTTCCTGATGCCGTGTTTTATTTCTCATGACATCTGTAAAGAATTAGCTTTTGTTTCAATCTTTTTTTCTGTGTACTTTAAATAACTCCTCTATATTATCATTAAATACTGTACTTTTCTCAGTTTATGTTTTCCTGGAACGCAGCAAATTTGTCAGCACTACCGTAAATTACATCTTCAGATTACAGTGGGAGGGAATCATTTTGGAGCCAAATTTTGCTCTCAGCTATGCTGAGATAAACCTGGAATCTCTATGTGATATCCAATTTCACTGGTATAATTGAGTGTATAATTTGTTTCTTTAATTTTACCTTTAAGATAATTTTACAGACATGTTATACTTATGTTTCTAATGCTTTTTCCTTTCAGACACACCCGCTTCTTGCGTCTCAGCAGTGGGCAGGCCTATTCCTTTATTTGTGTAATATTTTTGTACATCAGCTGCTATAGGACATGGGTGTAACACTTCTCAGGCATGTGGTTGGGTGTCTTTCTGGGGGAGAGCTTTGTGGGTTTATAGTAATGTCTAAAAAAGAATTTATTTTCCTCAAATTTGTTGAACAAATTCACGTTGTCTCATAGTTTAATATCTCCAATCTTACTTCCAAAGTATTACTTGAAGATTTTCTTGAAAGAAGGACAGTACTGGTTCTTTGTAGTGTCTGCAAATGATCTTTTGGGGGGAGAGTTAATCAAAATTTACTGCATTCTGCAGAAGTTAATCTTTAATATTGCTTGAAAGATGTTTTTACAGATTATGCTCCTGCCTGCTTATGGAATGGCTTTCAAAGCCTTATTGGTTGTTCCTTGTTCATGTTGATTGTTCCCAGTGCTTTGCCCGGTGTATAGGGAAACATTGTAGAACTTGAATAAAACCATGACATCTTAGACAAAGGATGGTGATTATGTAAGTGCTGAACAAGAACTTCTTCTATATGCCCTTCTGCTGCAACAGAATATTAAAACTGGTAGGTGGCAGCAGCAGCAGAAGAAACTCATGTGACTGTGACCTGAGAAACCTACAGTACTGGGAGAGATGGATTGCAAAATATTAACTGGAGTAATGGGGACGGAGGAGAGAGGCAGAGTCCCTGAACTGTCCTTTTGAATGGTGAGTCTAATTTACTGAATTCTAACCATCACAAGACTAGCTGTATTACAGTAGACACGTGGTTCTATCTGATTTAATGTTTGGTTACCTGATGTCCTAACTCTGGTCTTTAAGTCAACATTCCATTTTCCTCTCTGCTTCTGTAAGGTACAGTATATGCCCTAAAAATTTAAACTTCACTAAAATTGCCATATCTTAAGAATATGGAAAACTAGGGCTGGAAGGAATTAATCTAGTCCATTCATCTATCTGCCCCACAAGAAGATCAGTCCAAGTTATGCTGTTGATGACGTTTGTTTTAACATTTTTTTTAAAAAAAATGGAATAAATGAGGAACATTCTGCAGTTTTTATCTACAGATCTTTATTTTTATGAAGGGAGGAAATGACCACTGTCAGACAGTGGTCAGTGTTACGGGCTGAGAGCTTTTCTAATTTTTGCTACTTCATTTTGGCCCATCTGCTATCTGATACTACCTTTTGGGTGATTCTTTTATGTACTTTTCAAACGTATGTATCTCTTCCTGAAATGTTTTTGAGTAGTTCATCACAATTGTACTTGGTGGTAACTGACATTGCATGTGTGTAAACATATATCTAACATTTCTCATCAGCTGTTTTTTCCTCTGCATCTAAAGCCTGGTACCCCTTTGAGTGTGAAGATCTTTTACTGTTGCCCACATTCATTGTTTTTGTCCAAGGGGCATAGTTTATAGATGCACATAGTAAGCAGCCAGTTTCATGTTCTAATGACACTTTAGGAAATCAGGATTCTCATGTAGTACGTAATGGTCATTTGAGATTTAGGGGACAACAGCAGGGATCCACCTTAAACAAATAAATTGGTTTGACACTAAGTCTAAATTGTATCCTTGAACCATTCTAATTTTGATCAGTAGGGCACAATGGTGCACATTTATTCAGACAGAACTAGATATATTTTTTCAAAATTCTGGTATAGGGTTTTCTATGTGTAAAAAGACTCTTTGAGGCTTTCCCTTCTGTTTCTGAATCCTGGCCTCTTTTTGGTTAATTTAGCTAGTCATTTTAGTAAATCCAAACTGATAAGTAAAGAAGATAAATTGCTTTTTGGGTGGGTGTACCAGTCATTAGCCCATTACAACATAAATAATATCTTATTAATTGAGATGTTTAAATATCTTTACATTTTACATTTAAGAAATAACATTTCTACATAATAATAAAATATTTATAGGTAAGGGTTAGGTAACAGGTTGATTACAGGTACAAAAATAAAAGTGCAAAATGCCTTAGACACCCAAATGTTGTCAGTTCCAAATTTGGAAATATTAAAAGCTCTAAACCAGAAAAAGCCAAAAAGCAGATCTATTATCCTCTTCTGTGAATCTTATATAAATATTAGTTATTGTGTAATAATACTTACAGAGCACAACTTAGATTAAATGATAGATGCCTTAGAAACACCATGATAGTAAAAGACAGTATGCTTTATCGAGATATCATATATCTCAAGATAGAAAAAATACTCAAAAGACCGAAAGTTAAATTGCGTATGGAAGTGGGAGACAGTGAGAAACGTAAAATCTATAGTGTTTCTGATGTAATGACTAACAGTGAGTAGTTTTAACCACCTCTTCAGTTATCTAGACTTCAGTGTCTCACATGTTTTTGATTGTGCATCCCTTTCCCATAAAAAGTTTTTTTGTGTGTATCCCATAAAACATTTTGATCATGCACCCCAATATATGTATATTCATTTATTTATACAGTATGTACATGTACTACTGTACTATTATGTACATTATTAAACATACACAGAAATAAAAGATCAGATAAAGATGAAACAAATTCTGTTCTAAAAGGTATTTCATTTAATTTATTAATGGTACCAAAAATAATTTCTTTTTGCACCCTAATGGATTGTCTTGTGCACCCCACTTTGGAGACCAATGATGTAGATATCATCAAAGAGTTATTGTTGCACAAGTAGTCAGTATGTTTCATCATAACAAGACCTCCATTTTAACTGTATCTCCTACCAGAGATTAAAATGCTGACATCCAGTAAGATGACTTCTGTTTCTGAAAAGAAAAGAAAATGGGAGAGAAGAGCCAGGTTATGGAGGCACTGATGAACAGTCTAGCATGGGGGAAAGTTTGAATCTGGATCAGCTGAATGTGGAACAGTTATCAAGTATTAGTTGATAAATTCCAAATTCTATTTCCTGTAGTTATCTGGGATGGTCATGCTAAAATTGGAAAGAATACTTAAACATGGGAACTAAGCTGGATCTGAGTTTTTGATATTCAGGCCACCAAAGAGTTTCCAGTGCACATCAGATACCACCTAGGACTACAGACAACTGATGTGCTTTTCTTAGCAGCGTGTCAGTTCTCATAGAGCTTGTAGAGGTAGTATGTGGACCACAGGCTTTAAATCCCGGAGCTGAGTTACTGCAGAGTGAAAGGGAGATCAAATGCACAAAGTGAAAAATATTTTGGACAGAGATTTGAAAAGAGTTATTGAATATAACAATGCGCAAAGTCTATGTAGCTGATGAAGCCCCATAGAGAAAGTTTTTACATCCAGTCAGACAGCAGAGATGTGAAAGGGAGAACGTATCTTCTAGTAGTAGAGGCAAAGAAGTCTAAGCATATATCAGTCTGTCATCAGAGATGGAGAGAAGGCAGTAAAATAGCTTTTGCTGGTCTTGAGCATTCCCAGCTTTTTGTTGTAAGGAGGAATATCACCAGACTTTCTGTACATAATATATGATAGGCAAGCTAGCCTTTGGGGACTGGATATCAAGGAAGAGAGCTGAATGCTGATTATAGAGCTGTTGATATGGAAACTAGCTGTAGTACTTACCTACTAGAATGGATGGTCATGTGGATTAAAAATGTTACTGTGCTGAGTCTAGATGACAGTAATTTTTGGAAGGAAGAGTTGGTCGTCTGTCCCCGAACCTCTGAACTTTTGCTTCTTAACAGTTTCTGGAAGCCATTTTAGGTAAGGCTTAGAGGCATAGAAATGTATATAAGCCTTTTTAGCAGGGACCACCATTTTAGGCGATTCAGTCAGCTGTTAAGGAAAGATTTTTTGGGTGTAAGACAAGCACGGATTTAGAGTATTCTCGTAGATCCTCCACATTTTTACATGTGACTGTTGATACAAAGTGTTTTTTTTTCTACTAGATATGACATAGTAAAGCAACCGATACTGTTCTCTGCAACCCTGATCTGGTGTGGATTTGAAGAATGGAAAAATAATACTTTCCATTCTTATTCATAGACTTCCGTGGGCAAGGAAGGGTTGGTATATTTGTGAAGGGAAGAAAGGACAAGTTCCTCACTCTGGAGGAGAAGTAGGTTATGAATTAGGCTGATAGAAAAGTTGACGTTTACAGTGAATTTAAGGAAGACCATTTCGAGGGTGTTTCTGCATTTCCCTTTTGTTGCATTTAGAAACAGTGCAAGTGTTAATAGAATGTAGAGTCCGGATAGTAGTGTATCAGCATATTAAGTTCTGCCTAGTTTGTGGGTGAGAAAGGGCTCATAAAAGATTTACATGAATTTCTGTGTCTACTAAGTCTACTTTTTTACTTGGAGGCAACTGGTAGATGCAATTACATATAACACTGTCTCAGCAATAGATTTTGGTTTTGGTTTGGAAGGAAATGTACTTAAGGAGTTATATATGTCATTGGGTTGTTCATTCCTATAGGAAGCAGAATTGATAAGCAGTCAAAATGCCTACCTACAAGATAGTGATATCCAAAGCCCAGTCTCAGTTAGGCACTCATTGATGTTGCTAGGGAGAAGGCTTTTTGGTATATCTATTAATAAGAGGAGGTAAAGAAACATGTGAGAAAGGACTTTGAAAGTGTTGCATACATTGAATTACATCTTTTGTTGCATTCATAACTCTTTGATGTACTTCTGTACATGTATGTACCGTATTAAAAAGAGTATTGGCTGCTAAAATGTCTCTGGTTCTTCAGGCTGAGGTCAGTTGAACAGGGGAAATAGGTTTGGAGAGCTCTCTAACTGGAAATGTCAGCTGTGCTAATCTGGATGACTAAGTGAGTACAGAGTTTGAGCCTAACATTAATTTTGCAGGTCTTTATATTTTTAATGTAGTAGCAAAATTCTTTGTCAAACAGTATATTGAATATTTGGTACCAGAAAGTGCAGTTGCGTTTTCCCACCAGTATTATATTACATTAATCTGTGGCTTAACCTAAGACATACACAAAATAAGGAGTGAATTTTTGTTTTAGACAAATTGCAATACAATTTCAAATATACTTCAACACAGGAATGGAATAGGAATGGAGTTTTATTCTAGGTCATTGAAATTTTTGGAGTAAAATATTTTAATCAGAAAACACTATTACATTGATAGTTTTTTGGGAGTATGTGCTATTTCCAGAATTTTATGGGATGATCGCTCATGTACAAAATGGCACTTGATGAAGTGGGAGGAAAAAACAGTAACCCAGTTGTTGCTACCTCTTTGGCCTGTCACACATTTTTGCTATGCATATTTCCTGTTTATGGTAGAAGCAATGACACTACTAAGCTTCCTTGATACTTAGTTTATCAGTGTCATAAAGTACTTACATCTTAGGGAGGAAGGATCTGGACAGGTGAATACAATACACAGTATTACATGGACAAACCAGGAAGGTGTCCTGAAGCACAGAAAGAAGATTGAGCAGAAGCTGTATACACACGTATCCATTCAATTCAGTTTTATCAATGTAGTGGAAGGCCGGGAGTCAAGATGACTGTTTCAGTTATACGATGGTGAGGAATGGGAATGTTGTATTGACTGTTGGTACAGCTGTAAATATATCGCAAATATTTCATATCTGGTGTTTACAAGAAGTGTGGTTTACCCCAGGAGGTGTGTATAGTTTGTCTTCCTCACTACTACTATGCAAAGTACTGTCTGCTAATGTTATTCCCTGGATTCTGTCTGTTCATCAGCATTGTGTATTAAGCACAAAAATTGTATAGTATTTTATGAGTTTCAGGAGGACACTTTAGAAGCTGGTGTTTATATTTTCCCATCCATCTTACAAACGCAAGGGCAAAAGAAACAACAGAAATATTAGTTACTTGCCCCACCTATCCTTACAGCAGTGTGTGGGAGGAGTAGCACAAATGTATTGTGATGTAGGAATGCTTGTGCATGCCTAAATGGAAATGTTTGTTTACGAAATGGCAAATATGGAAGTCTTATTTCTGCCTAGTATCTCCTGAGATAAGTTGCAGTTTGACTTTGCTGAACTTAATATACAATTTTTCCTCCACATGAAATATTTCCACAGGAATGTAATGCTTGTGAAAAGTTGATGGATCAGCAGTTGCAGAGACTGAACTCCTCTACCTGCAGGAAAGGTAACAGGAACTAGATTTCACCTTTAGAACGCTGTACCTCACTCCTTGAACTGGAAGGGCCTTTTCCTAGGTCAGAAGAGGAGTTTGATAACCCATGGCTCCACCCTTGGTACACCTGTAACGCAGATATCAAGGAAATGAGATAGATGCTAGTTACAGAAATCTTTTTTATGATGCCTGATTGAATTTTTGATGCACAGTTTTTTGGGAAAAGCCTAACTCTTTGAATGATTTTTTTCTCTAGGTTTTTCTGCATCAGCAGGATGCGTGCTTTCCTTCTTATTGGGACACTTATCTCTTGGTAATGCCCCCTTCACAGTAAAGGGAAGAAGGGACAGACCAAAAGTAAAGTGGAATGGGGAAATGTCCAGACATGGGGTTAGCAGTCATAATGAACGCTGTCTTACAAACACAGAGAACTGAATAAAAGAGTTAATACGTCTAATTCATGAGGGTGTGTGGTTTTTCTTTGTGTCTTCTTTACCAATTACCCTTTCTTCAAGTGCTGGTTAACTTCAGAAATCTGTTGATCTTGCAGCTTTGATGTAGACATTAATGACAGAGACAGTGGGATCAAGTGCACCCTCAGCAACTTTGCAGATACCAAGCTGAGTGGTGCAGTTGATGCAACGGAAGGAAGGGATGCCATCCAAAGGGGCCTGGACAAGTTTGAGAAGTGGGGCCATGTGAACCTAATGAGGTTCAACAAGTGCAAGTGCAAGGTGCTGCACCTGGGTCTGGGCAATCCCAGACATGAGCACAGACTGGGAGAAGAACTTGTTGAGAGCAGCCCTGCAGAGAAGCACTTCGGTGTTCTGGTGGACAAAAAGCTCGACATGAGCCAGTGTGCGCTTGCAGCCCAGAAAGCCAACTGCGTCCTGGGCTGCATCAAAAGAGGAGTGGCCAGCAGGTTGAGGGAGGTGATTGTTCCCCTCGGTTCTGTCCTTGTGAGGCCCCACCTGCAGTGCTGCACCCAGCTCTGGGGTCCCCAGCACAAGAAGGATGTGGATCTGTTTGAGCGGGTCCAGAGGAGAATCCTGAAGAAGATGAGAGGGCTGGAGCACCTCTCCTGTGAAGAAAGGCTGAGAAAGCTGGAGCTGTTCAGCCTGAAGAAGAGAAGGCTCTGGGGTGACCTTATTGCAGCTTTTCAATACTCAGAGGGGGCTTATGAAAAAGATGGAGAGCAACCTTTGCTTGGGCAGATAATATTAGGACAAGGGGGAAAGGTTTTACAGATTTAGATTAGAGGTTAGGAAGAAATTCTTCACTCAGAGGGTGGTGGTGCACTGGAACAGGTTGCGCAGAGAAGCTGTGGATGCCCCATCCCTGGAGGTGTTCAAGACCTGCTTAGATGAGGCCCTGAGCAACCTGATCTAGTGGGTTGCATCACTGCCCATGGCAGGGGGGTTAGACATGGATCATCTTTTGGCTCTTCCAAGCCAAACCATTCTGTGATTTTATGGTTCTATGATTTGATACAGCTAAGCCAGAAAAATATGACACATTGGATGTTCTCCTTCATATTAGGCTGTTTTTTTTTGTTTGTTTGTTTTTTGTTTTTATATTTTTTCTTCCCCCAGCAATTTAATTCCCAAGCATTCTAAAATGCTTTGGAAACCCAGTGTCAGGCCTTGGTTTTATCAGTCATGTTATCAGTTCACCTGAGTCCCTGTGGGTTTTAAAAGGAAAATTATGTTATCTTGATAGCATTTGTGACTGCTAGAGAGAAACAGAACTGCACCTCTGTCAACCAACCAGAGATTCTTTATTAAGATAAGGTGTGTTTGAATCTGGGGCTTTGGCAGTTATATACGTGGATACGTGAATTCTTACTATATGCTTTTCCTGACAAGAGCTAAGGTTATATAGATCTTGCATATATCTCTTTAAATTTCTTGTTATTGAAACACTGTGAAGACTTAAACCGGTGCTAGTTGTGTAAATAGTTTTGTAAATACCTCTTGTTCTCAACAAGGTAGAATGTTAAGTTAATGAAGATGTCTACTTTCAATTCAATGTCTCAGTGAGCAATAGCCAGCAAACTTCAGTACTGAAAAGATCAATAGGTCTCTGGCTCTTGCACTCATTTAGCAATTTGGGGAGAGGGATTGATCTCCTTGCAGTCTTCATGTACCTCACTTAAAGGCTCTCACTAAAGAGGTCAAGAATGTGTTAGTAACATGTTAAGTTTTATTCCTCTTTGTATTTTCTTTGTATCCTTTGGATATGAATACTGGGTATCAATAGTTATATAGTACTTGGATATTCGTAATAAAATATTTGAATATTACTATTTGACTCAAACGGTACAGTAGAAACAGCATGAGAATATGCCTATGGTGTTATTACTGACCTGTGCTGTGACAATTAGGAAAACTGGATATAAATGGTTCCTTTTGCACTTCTCGCATTTCCTCTTAACTGGAATTGTGGTTTTGTGCTGGCTACAGAAATGGAGCACTTGTAGAACTTGGGTCTGCTTAGTGTAATGAGGTCTTGGGGTGGAGTGCATTTGTATCAGGGCCATACAGGGAAAGAGGCTGTAACTATGTTTATAATAAGCTCTGGAAAACCTCTGTAACTTGGCTGGCCTGCATTCCCAGTTGTGCATGATCTAAGCAGACAGCAGTGTTTTGATCACTGTCTTTTGTTTTTCTGGGTCGTTTTCCTTATCTTTTGCTCTGTCACCTTGATTGCTTTTCCAACCCACTCTTTCCCTCTCTGAACAGCTTGGTTTATTACTGTATATTTACTTTAGGTTATCTCAAGCTCTAGGTATCAGATTGGAACTACTCATTGAATCATCTTCTCTGCCACTTTCTCATCCCACGCTGTCATCATTTCAATATTTTTCCAGATATGCTACTTCAGAGGACTTCCTCTGTTGCGATGGTAATGTTGAGAAGGAGAAGCACGCAATACAATGTCAAAGTTGCCTCAAAAGCCTCAGAGGTGTAATACGTGGTGGAGAGGCTGCTATTCTGTACTTAACTCTTCTATAACCCCCCAAGTTTAGCCTGTTGGTGCACAGGCTAGTAAGCAAAACACAAGCTAATAATCATAGAATCACAGAATGGTCTGGGTTGGAAGGGACCTTAAAGATCACCCAGTTCCAACCCCCCTGCCATGGGCAGGGACACCTCCCACCAGACCAGGCTGCTCAAAGTCCCATCCAGCCTGGCCTTGAGCACCTCCAGGGAGGGGTCTCTGGGCAAGCATTTCCAGTGTCTAAATACCCTCATAGTGAATAATTTCTTTCATATATCTGATCTAAATCTACCCTCTTTTGGTTTAAATTTTTTATTCCTTGTCCTATCACTACACCCTCTGATAAAGAGTCCCTCCCCAGCTTTCCTGTAGGCCCCCTTTAGGTACTGGAAGGCTGCTGTAAGTTCTCACCAGATCCTTCTCTTCTCCAGGCTGAACAACCTCAACTCCCTTGGCCTGTCTTCACAGGAGAGGTGCTCCAGCCCCTTGATCATCCTTGTGGCCCTCCTCTTGACTCATTCTAATACTTCCATATCCTTCTTGTGCCGGGGGCCCCAGAGCCGAACGCAGTACTCCAGGTGGGGTCTCATGAGAGCAGAGCAGAGGGGAAGAATCACTTCCCTTGACCTGCTGGCCATGCTTCTTTTGATGCAGCTCAGGATACAATTGGCTTTCTGGGCTGCAAGCACACACTGCTGGATCATGTTGAGCTTCTCATCAACCAACACCCCCAGGTCCTCATCACGGCTGCTTTCAATCCATTCTCTGCCCAGCCTGCATTTGTGCTTGGGATTGTCCCGGCCCAGATGCAGGACCTTGCACTGTTTATTGGCTTATGCGCTTTATCTTAGATGTTGGCATGCTTCATTGGTTAGGATAAACAGTACTTCTTCCTGCCAGTTGGTGAGACCAATGATTACTGCTGTGCTCTTTCTTGCTTTGCAAATGTGTGTGTTTGAGATACAGGCAAGTTCCTTGCCTTCTGCATTTGTTTGTCCTGGTCTGTTGTGGATCTGCTGTCGCAGTTTATGGAAGTGAGATGAGTAGTAGTGGGCTCCAAAAGCATCTGAAAGCCATTAGGAAGAGTTTCTGTCAGAAATGGAGTTACAACTGCTCCATTTTTTTCTTGAGCTTTTTCATTAAAAAAATTCTTTACCCTTTTTGTGTCAGGGCTTCTGAATATTTCTAATGAAGAAAAAAATCCTCCTAGTTCTGTCTATGTTTTCCTTCCTAGAGAGAGCATACAGCAGCTGTTAGAGCTGTCCAAAGTATTACCATTTCTTCCCTACAGTTCTTAAGATCCAGGATAAAGAGACGCAGAAGAATATAGTGGTGTTTTGATTTGAGCTTCCAAGGGAAAAGAATGGGGTGTGACTTTCGAGCATCCCAGATGCCCATGTTCTGCTTGTGACACTGGTGGTGACAGTGCTTGTCTCTAAAAATGTGGAACTGAGACAGGAGGAAGCAGGTAAAGAAGGGGCAGAATCACTTCCAGCTGTAGAGGTTATATCTTTGGTGAGGGAAAGAGCTGGTTGCAAAGCTAGGGCTTTCAGAGTAAAAAAGAAGTAACCACTGCAGTTCTCTTGTCCTTTCTTTCTAGCCTTGTGGCCAGAGCTGTGTAACAGGGAAGAATATCTCCTTAGTTCTCTCTGTAATATCAGACAGCACAGCTTTTTTTGTGGCCCTATTTGGAGGATAAGACTGAGAGAAGAACGCCTTTACAAAATCATTCAGCCTGAACCTTTTCATGACTTCGTTTGGTGATCTTTCATCTTAGTCCAATTTTAATAATGAAGCATTTATTTTGAAAACAGCTGAGTTTGTAAGCAAGAAATTAAAATGAAAAATAGCAACCCAGTTACGAGACTTCATTCTGGAACGAGCAAACCCTGAAACAGGAGAAGAGAAGAGGCCCTGTAGCTGGAGGGAAGGGAAAAGTATTTTCAATATCTAAATTTTCAGATTTTCATGGAATCATTCAGGTTGGAAAAAACCTCTAAGATGATTTAGTCCAACCACCTATTTTGATACATGGGTGTGCGTAACTATCTGTTACAACACCCCTGGTCCTGATTTCATCACATGTCATAGGGAGTCAGTGTGCTTGTATGGGAAACATTGAAGGAGTATGGCTTTGGGTAGATGCAGCTGACTATGCTTGGTCTAGTGATGATGTGCTAGTGGGAGGATGAGAGGGGTTCCTAACTATGTTTTCTTCTCTAAACACTATTCCTACTATTGCTTTACTGAGATACCATTTTGCAGAGTGATTTGGTAGGTTCCTTTTCACTTTAATTTCAAGGGTCACGAGTTCTTAACTCTTGGAGGTTCCTTTTTTAAATTATTTTTTTATTTTTTTTGGCAACTGAGCAAAGGTTTCCTGGAATTTCTTACAAGACTGGCTATTAGTTTTCAAAAATCTGTCTGTCACAACTTAGAAGGTTGTAAGGGGAGCACTTCTATTTCATTTTATTTATTTATTTATTTTCTATTCAATTTTAATGTGCTGTGGTTTATATTCCTTTGTGCAAGACTTTCTTGCATCATCACCGTTATGGAATTCCTGATGAGCTTTACACTAGGAGAAGTAGCTGTGTTTCTTTGGAAATTTAGTTACTTATTTAGAGGACAGTGGCATTGAGTGTGTGGTATTCTAGGCTTTACAAAAAGACGAACCTACTCAAAAGCATACAGTCAAAGCAGAAGACAAGATGGAAGAATGCAAGGAAACTACATGCCGATAATTAAAAGTTGTAACATACCTGTGATGCAGGGATAGCTATCCATTCTGCTTTGGGATCCATTAGATTAAGAGATGAAAAGCAAGCAAGATTCTGTACATAGGCTGATTTTTGTGCTTTGTATGCATCCTGTTTTTCACCCTCGTGGAATTACTGTAGAGATACACTACATTTACAGGTAGAATCTATGGACATCTGTTCTAGAGCAGCTAATGCATTTCCCAGCCTACGTACTCATGGGAAAGGGTGGTGGTGACCTCCCTTCCCAGGTTGAATTGTCACAATTTTATTTTTCACTTAGGGACCTCCCAGTGAGCTGCATGCAGCTGAAGATGATAGAAGCAGAAGTGGGGATGCAGTCACAGGAATTTTATACTTAGGATGCTCTGTAGACACACTTTAGATGACCCAAACTCACAAAGTGACGTCAGTTCTCTGCGTGCAGTGGCAACAAACTCTTCTGCACAGTGGAGGCGGGAGAGAAGTAAGAGTTCATTTGTGATGCTTTGTGGGAAATGATTCAGTGTGCTTAACTTTGTCCATGCCTTCTGACTTCAGAGAGAAAAGAAGGTGCTCATAGCATTTAGGATGAGGCTGTCTCTGACTTTAGACATGTCAAGGGGAAAGAAGAGAATGTATTCTTAAGGGATCCAAATCTTGCAAAATTACATCACTGTAACTATCAAGTTTGATTAAATTTCCATCTCTTTCTCTTAGCCCAAATGACTGGTGTTTAATATCACTGCATTGAGTGTCCTTTGGAGTGGGGCACACTATGCTGCATTATTTTGTTCGTGTAAAGTTGGCAAGCAGGTCACAGTGTGTGTTTTTGCTTTGGTTGTCTGGAGGAGTTCAGCATCTTTTAATTATTATTTAATATTTATTTAAATATATATACAATTATTGTAATATTTATATATTTTAGTATTTTTATAAGTGTCCTTTAACAGAAGTAATGCTTAGAAGCTAGAACAGTGAGTATGAGAAGTAGGCTGGTTTGGAGGGATTTGAAAGCAGATGCTCTGAGCCTGGATAGTGAGAACTTTCAGAGAACTGGAATTCACGCTCCTAGGCAGAACTGCTCTTGGAAGACTTTTTAAAGTTCCTACCTTCCTCATTATAATTAGAAGTTCTCCCAGTGTTTTGGATGCATGCTGTCTGAACACCCCTCCATAGAAATACTCCCCTTCTAATAAAATCTAGCACTGACTTTCTGAACGTCTACCTGACCTGGGTGTTAGTCTTCAGTGTTCAGGACAAAGATGCACTGAACTGGTGCAGGAGAAGTACTCATAGAGCTTGCCTATCATGCCTGTTCATTCTGTTTCTTTTTCCAGAAATGAAAAAAAGCATGCACCTACTGCCCCAGTGACTAATACCTGAATGACATCTTTCAAGGTGAAAGATGTGAATTCCAACACACAGAAGCCACTTCTAACTATGCTGACTTTGGATTGTATTTTGCGAAATGAATTCCGGATCCATTAACTTCACGTAGAGTGGGAAGCACTTAACAACCTTTAAAAAAATCAAGCTGAAGATGTCATAGTCATGTATTAACAAAAGCAATGCAAATCAAAGATCACTTTTATATATTTCTGGTGGTGTACATAGTATATACAGGAAACAAGATGATATATCTTACCACATTTCTGTAAGTCTAATTAATCTCTGGGTAAATCAGTCAGTTTCAATGGATGTGTTAGGTAAAAACAAGGTAAAAACATCTCCAAAGGAGATTAGAGTTTGTTTTCTTGAGGCTGTGTTTCCCTCTGCTGGCATGTAGTTAATATTGTTTTTTTTTTTCTTTCATTTTTTTTTCCACTCACAACCAAGCTTCTGAAGTTGTTGCTTCCTTGTAATTCCAAGTGAAACATTTGAACTGTCTTCTTCAGTGACCACAGCAACAGGGCTAACCAGTGAAACACTTATTTTCTAAAAAAAAAATAAATAAAAAAAATCTTTAAATACAACAAATAAATACAATTTTGAACTGCTAAGGGAAAACACACAAAGACATTGGAAATAAATATCAAAATAAAAATATTTCCTTGCAGTATTAAAAAAGAATCATTCCAGTGGAACTATCAACAGGAGTAGAATTGATGTAGTTGATTGTATTCTCCAAATGCCACAAAGTATTAGCAGGAGATTTTCCTAAAGATAGAAGATACAACCAAGGCTACAATTAGGAAAATATGAATTAGACATGGGAGGAAGTTACTCAGTGAGAGAGCAATGCAGCATTGGAGCAGGTGCCTGAAGATGCTGTGGAATGACCATGCCTGGGCCCAGAATGATCTCATCTAGACGTAAAGTTGGCCCTGCAACCTACTTAAAGCAGTATATTGGGCTAGAATGGCTTGCCTATTTTTGTGTGTGTGACACAAACTAACATGCTAACTTATTTGGAGAGGTTACAGACCGAAGAGATGAAGTGACAAAATTTTGTCTTTGTAAGCTGACAGATCGTGTGTCTGACAGCGTTGTCCAAATGCTTCTTGAATTCTGTCAGGCTCGGTGCTGTGACCACTTCCCTGGGGAGGCTGTTCCAGTGCCTGACCACCTTCTCAGTGAAGCACCTTTTCCTAAGATCCAGCCTGACCCTCCCCTGTTGCAGCTTCAAGCCATTCCCTTGGGTCCTACTGCTAGTCACCAGAAAGGAGAGATCAGCACCCGCCCCTCCACTCCACTTCTTGAGGAAGTTGCAGATCATGATGAGGCCTCCCCTCAGTCTCCTCTTCTCCAGGCTGAACAATCCAAGTGACTTCAGCCGTTCCTCATACATCTTCCCCTCTAGATCCTTTACCATCTTTGCTGCCCTCCTTTGGACACTCTCTAACAGTTTTATGTGGCACCCAAAACTGCACACAGTACTCAAGGTGAGGCTGCACCACTACAGAGCAGAGTGGGACAATCACCCTTGACCAGCTAGCATTGCTCTTCTTCATGCACCCCAGGATATCGTTGGCCCTCCTGGCTGCTAAGGCACACTGTTGGCTCATGGTCAGCTTGCTGTCAACCAAAACCCCGAGATCCCTTTTTGCAGGGCTGCTCTACAGCATCACTGATGGGTCCCAATATCCTCAAAAGCAGCTTCCTGGGAAACCTTACTAACTAGTTCCCTGAACAGCCTGAAGTCTGCCATGTCTAGATCCAGGACTGAAGTTCTGGTGGCATTTCTCTTCCTATCACCAAAGATTTTAAACTCGACCACTTCATGATTACTATGGCCAAGATGTCCACCAATTCACCACTTCACCCATGAGATCCTCTCTGTTCACAAGAAACAGATCTAGGACGGCACCTTTCCTAGCCAGCTCCCTTAATACCTGTACCTAGAAATTATCATCAAGGTGCTTGAGGAATCTCCTGGACCTGTTTGTATCAGCTGTCTGATATTCTGTTCACATCTGGCAAGTTGAAGTCACTCATAGGGACAAGGGCAGCTGATCTAGAGGTATCTCTTAGTTCCTTAAAGAGATAACTCATCTGTGTTGTTATCTAGGGTGGGGCCTATAGCAGACTCTCACAATGACATCTGCTTTATTTACTTGTCCCTTAATCCTAACCCAGAAGCTCTCAAGCCCCGTACAGTGTAGTCTCTCCATTACACAGAATGCCACCCCCTGCCTCACCTGCCCTTCCTATCCCTTCTGAAGAGCCTATAGCCACCCATCATAACACTCTAGTCACAGGACTCTTCCCACCAGGACTTGCTTGCTTATGACAATGATGTTACAGCTCTGGGACTGTAGCAAGGCTTCTAGCTCCTCTTGCTTGTTCCTCGTGTTGCATGCAGTGGTGTAGAAACATTTCAAATGTGCTTCATTGTACCCAGCGCCTCACGGAGCAGACTGAAGGATCTCACAAGCACACAGTCCCTCAATTTTTGGCACGCCATCCCATGGCTTATCATTGGTGGGCCTGGTTTTATCCTTTTTCCCCTTCAAATCTAGTTTAAAGCCCTAATGATCAGCCCTGCTAACTTCTGCACAAAAATCCTTTTTCCCTTCTGAGAAAAGTGTATTCCCATCAGGCACCAGCTGTCCTGGTGTTGTGTAGACTGTCCCATAAGTGAGAAACCCCAAATTCTGCTGGTGCCAGCCTTGGAGCCATGTCAATGTGGTTCCCTGCTATTGGAAGGACAGAGGAAAACATTACGTGCATGCTTTATCTTTTTACTAATTGCCCCAAAGCCCTACCGTCCCTCTTGATTGCCCTTGGACTTTTCTTTGCTACTTCATCACTGCCAATGTGAAAAATTGATAATGGATGATGATCAGAGAGCTGTACCAGACTAGTGACTTTTCTAGTAACGTCTCTTTGACAGAAGGAAGTCACCTATGACAACAATTTTTCTTTTTTTTTTCTTTTTCTTTTTTTTTTTTTTGTGATGGAGGTGGTCATGATACAGGGGCTAGGCTGACTTGCTGACCCCTCCAACCCAGACAGTCCTCTGTCCACATCACCATTTTCCTGTCCATCCAGTTCCAGAGCCCCATGCAGGTGTAAGAGCACCTGGGAAGATGAGGGAGGCAGGGAGGGGGGTCTGCCTGTTGCCCTGAGCAGAAGATTACTTCCATTCCCCCGTCTCCTGGGTTCCCTCCTATTGCCTGGTGGCAAGTGGGTAGGGGATCCTTTGTTTCTTGTGGCTGGTTGAAAAGTCTGTTTCAGCGATGGTACAGGACGATTCCACCAGCTGATCTCCTCCTCCAACTGCCTGATGCTCCTCAGCCTGCCCACCTCTTCCCAAAGCTCTGTCACCAGGCGAAGCAGCCCTTCAACCTGTGCATACCTCCCACAGCTGTGCTCGCTGCTCCCCTCAGACACTGGCAGATCGGTCAGGTACACCCTGCAGCCCGGGGCCTGGATGGCCGTGTGTCTCCTGGGGAGCTCCGTCTGGGTAGGCGCATTGCTCCCCGTGGCTGGAGAGGCCACGAGGGGACACGGAAGACATGGCTTTCTGCTGGGCACATACCATGACTGGAGCTCCTTGTGAGTGGGCTAAAATGGCCGCTGCAAGCATGGCAGCACTGTCCCTGCACCGTTCCTGCCCCACTGCAGCCTTCGTTGGCCCACTCAAACCCCGCCAGCCGATCTGGCAGACGCTGCCTCCTGTGAGCCCTTCCCGCACACCCTGGGGTCCCCTCGCTCAGGCCCCCCTGAGCACTCTGCTCCAGGACATGCCTGCACCGGAGTCCCTCGCCTCGGTGAGTGTTGTAATGGGATCAGGGCACAGGGTGCTCTTTTGTACAAGACCGTGCTGCTCCTGAGACCAGGGGATGAGCTTTGCAACAGCAGCTTGAATGGCTGGCTGTGACAGGCAGTGAGGCTGTAGAACGGGCAGAAAGACAGAAAAATTGTACTGAGTTGTAGTAGGAGTTGAGCTGGTGAATGGACAGCAGGTGTTTGTGCTGAGTAAAGAACTGGGGTCAGAAATGCAGTGCCTCTAAGATAAACTGATGCAAACTGAAGTGCTGTAAATCGTTTATGTAAATACATTGAAATGAACTAATATGAAGCCGTTAAGATATTTCATCTTCTCTTGGGGTACTAACCTATACACTGAATAAATATAGTTTGTGTTACATTTTAAACTATTTTTGCTATCCAGAAGTGTGTATACTAAGGCTGTGCATTTTTATCAGCCCCGTTAAGTTAATGGTTTAGATTCTTCACTTTTATCCTTTTTTCACGATGAGTAAGTAACTAGATAAGCATCAGGTTTTGTTTCTCAATGCATTCAAGTATAGCTTCATGGAAGCTGGAATTCAGTTAATGTACAATCCCTCAGCACTTAAAATTTGTCATTAAAGCTACCTTAAACATGTTGGATTCACAAAAAGTAAACTAGTCTAAACATATTTAACATGGACATGGATTCAATTTAAATAAAGCAAGATTTATCTCTCAAAAAATAATTAGTTGATTGATCTTTTTTCTTTTTCTGGTTACTTCTTTTCTGTGTTTCAGAAATCAGGGAGCTTATCTCCTCAAAACTATTTCCTATTTGTAGATATGGAGGGAAAAAGCAATTTCCATGCTTCTTCAGTCCCCTAAGCCTCTTTTAGTTTGAATAAGCTAGTCATTACTTTGAACCAGGTGAATAAACAGAAGAAAGGAAATATTCTGTGGGGACATGAACAGACTGCTCTTGTCAAAAACTGGCTGAACACCTTTGTAAACTGTTTTCTGGACTGTTACTAATGACATGCTCAGTAGTTTGATCTTCGAAACCTTGTAGGAAACTTCTAGGGCTTTATTAATTTTTTACTTTAGTTAATTGGCTGTATTCTAAAAAGTTAGTCAGAACTCAGCATGTCTGTTATGATTTTAAAATGAATTGTAAAAATACTTATTTTTAAACTAAACTGTTAAATAAACACCAAAAACTAAGACAGTTTGACTTCTTAGTGACTTATGTTATTTGTCTATGCCTTTCTCCTTCATTTTAAACTGCTTTTTATGAATTCTTAGTGTCCTAATTCTTATAACCCAGTTTTCCTGTATGTCTGTACTTCTGGCTAGGGCAAGAGGCAGTGCATATTCTGGCTGACTGAGAACTATTTGTTTGCTCTCTGACTAACCTGTAGTCATCCACTAACCAGCTGGCCATGTAGCTGCTGTACAAGATAGATCACTGCTGATCTTCAACAGCATACTCCTCCTCTGTGAAATATATGATAGCTGGCCTCTCTTTTCTTTATAACTGTTAACTTCTTAGTCAAACGTTATAGAGTCAGAGATGTTTCATATCTTAGAGACCTGATGGGTTAGTAGTTCAAAAAGCTATTGCCAGGGAAAAGACACAATCACCCTAACTTTCCACAGACTATGAAACCTTCAGCAAGTCTGCTGAAATATGATTAAATGACACTATAATTCTAGCTGTTAATAACTGATAAACTTGTTTAAATAATTTTTTGGTGCTACAGTACGTGGTGGCTTGCTGGTATTTGAAATGTAAGGAAGAAGGAAATCTGTGGGATGATAATCTATCATGGAGTCACCGTCCCTGGGGGTGTTCAAGGAAAGGTTGGACCTGGTGCTTAGGGACATGGTTTAGTGGGTGATAGTGGTGGTAGGGGGATGGTTGGACCAGATGATCTTGGAGGTCTTTTCCAACCCTAATGATTCTGTGATTCTATGGTTCTATCATGTGTCTTGTCTGCAGTGTGAGCTTTTTGTTCCTTTCTCTTGGAGTTCCTGTGTGATAGCAGGTGGGATAACCTCCATTTTGAGATTGAAATTGATGAGGACATTGACTGCTCTGTACCAGGGTAAGGTCATTTCCAGTACCTGTCATTGATCCTGTGTCCCTAGAACGTAGGAGATATCTTTTCTTGTGGCTTAATCAACCAGCTTGACTTCCTCAGCTTTCTAAAGGTAGATTCCTACAAGCTCTTCCTGAGCTGAGAAGCTGTACAACACCTACAGTGAGGGAGAGAAACCTGCAAAAGAGAGACAAGCTGTTAATGCTTGCTGTGTTTTAACCCCGGTAGGCAGATAACCACCACACTCCCCAGATGGGATGGGGGAGAGAATCGGAAAGGTAAAAGTGAGAGAACTCGTGGGTTGAGACAGAGACAGTTTACTAGGTAAAGCAAAAGCTGTGTGTGCAAGCAAAACAAAACAAGGAACTTGTTCACTATTTGCCATCAGCAGGCAGGTGTTCAGCCACCTCCAGGAAAGCAGGGCTCATCACGTGTAACGGTTTCTTGGGAAGACAAATGCCATCACTCCAAACATCCTCTCCTTCCTCCTTCTTTACCCCAGCTTTTACTGCTGGGCATGATGTCGGGATGGAGGGAAGAATCAGCCATGTGTTGGTGACCCCTTGTCCCACCCTCATCCTGATATATGTCATATGGTATGGGATATCTCTTTGGCCAGTTTAGGCCAGCTGTCCTGACTGTGTCCCTTCCCAGTTGCTTGTGCACCCCCAGCCTCCTTGCTGGCAGGGCAGTATGAGAAGATGAGAAGTCCTTGACTCTGTCTGAGCACTGCTCAGCAACAACTAAAAACATCAGTATGTTAACACCACAGTTTTCATCAAACATCCAAAACAGAGCATCATATGAGCCTCTGTGAAGAAAATTAACTATCTCAACCATGACAGTGCTAAGAGGCTGTTTTTCAAATGATCTCTGTTAATGATCTCTTTTGGTCATTTCATACTCACAATAGACAAATCAAAACGGAATCCAGCTGGGCCATGTTCAGGTGTCGGCAATACAAACTGTCAGATACTTTTTGTCTTACATGTCTGAAACAAATTAATTTCCAAAGTAAAGCCAGTGAACATGGCAGAGTGGTCCTTAAGTCTGAATGTAAGCCTGTAAGTTTCCATGCTGAATTCTGAGTCCTGCAGCTACAAAAGGATCTGGGATTATTATTTTTTTTTTCTCCAAGTTAAAACAAACAATTAATGCTAACAAAAAACAATTATATCTTTAGAAGTCCAGTTTTCATTTTAAATATCTGATATGGACCATAGCCTTGTGCTTTATGGGTTGCTTCCTGCAGCTAATACAATGTACTACTGAAGCAATCAGACTGGTCCTTGGGCGTTCTGCTGCTGGCAGTGATGATGACAAAATGGAACAACCAGCCACCTTGTGGAATCATTAAGTTTTAGTTTCCTCAACTTCTATGAAAAGACCTCAGGAAAGACTGGAGGAAGAAGAGAAGGAGATGGAGGGTGGTAAAGAAAATGGAGGGAATTAATTTAGTGACATACCAAGAAGCAATACTGTAAGGAAATGTAGACTTCCATTTCTAATGTTTTATTCGTTTTATTTTTAAAGTCTATAGTGAAAAGAAAAGAAGACATGGGAGTGAAAATTCTTGCAAATGGCAGGGTAAAGAAGCCAGTGGATTTTGTATTTAATTATGAATAACTTTTTTTGGGGGGGGAGGGGGGGAGGAGGGGCATGTGTGTGGCTACACAAGGGAAGGACACAATACTCTGTCCACTTCGTGGAACAGCAATACTGAAATACTGAATTTCTTCCTGAATACTTCAGGAGGAAACCAAATGAAGTTTAACAAGAGCAAGTGTAGTCCTGCACCTGGGAAGGAACAACCCTATGTATCAGTACAGGCTGGGGGATGACCTGCTGGAGAGGAGCTCTGCAGAAAAGGACCCGGGGGTCCTGGTGGACAACAGGTTGACCATGAGCCAGCAGTGTGCCCTGGTGGCCAAGAAGGCCAATGGGATCCTGGCGTGCATTAAAAGGAGCGTGGCCAGCAGGTCAAGGGAGGTGATCCTCCCCCTCTACTCTGCCCTGGTCAGGCCTCACCTGGAGTACTGTGTCCAGTTCTGGGCTCCCCACTACAAAAAAAGACAGGGATCTCCTGGAAAGAGTCCAGCAGAGGGCCACAAAGATGATATGGGGCCTGGAGCATCTCCCCTATGAGGAAAGGCTGAGAGACCTGGGTCTGTTCAGCCTGGAGAAAAGAAGACTGAGAGGGGATCTTATCAATGTTTACAAATACCTTAAGTGTGGGAGATAAAGGGATATGGCCAACCTCTTTTCAGTGGTCTGTGGGGACAGAACAAGGGGCAATGGCCACAAAATGGATCACAGGAAGTTCCACAACAACATGAGAAAGAACTTCTTCACAGTGAAGGTGACGGAGCACTGGAACAGGCTGCCCAGGGAGGTTGTGGAGTCTCCTTCTCTGGGGATATTCAAGGCCCATCTGGACGCCTACCTGTGCAACCTGCTCTAGGGAACCTGCTTTGGCAGGGGGTTGGACCCAATGATCTCTTGAGGTCCCTTCCAACCCCTACAGTTCTGTGATTCTGTGATTCTGTGAAATGCCAAGACATTCCCAATGCAAGACCCTCTGGTTTCTCTAAGGTGAGTGAAGAAACAAAGCCCCAACGTTCTGCAAATGTACACAGTGACAGTGTGGTTTTTTTTTTTGTTTGTTTGTTTGTTGTTTTTTTCCCCACTATTATGTACTTACTATGTTTTCCTTTATGTCTTCCACAATCTGGAGGATGTACTGGAGAGATTTCTCACAGCTCTCCCCTCTGCCCAAAAAAATGTAGATGTGAATTGAAAAGTCGGGAAAGGCTTCAGAAACAATAGAATTTTCATTTAGGCAGTAAAAATGTGCCGAGCAGGTGCTGGTGGTGAAAAGCAACTAGTACACAAGGAATACTTGTTTTTCTATAATGGGAACATAATTTATATAAATGTGCCAATATGTGTATGTACTTGAAGGTCACTGATCAGCATGTGACCAGTTCAAACTGATCTTTCTTCTTTTTTTCCTTTATTGCTGAAATGTTTAGTTCATCTCCCTTCTGTGTTGGAACTCAGGAGAGCCATCACTATCAGAGGTACTCTGGCTGGGTGGTATGTGTTGAGTCATTATTTTCTTTGCTGTCCATTGGTGGGAAATTTCACCTGGAACATGGTGTCATGCTGCTCCATGAGAACATGGTGTAAAATTCAACAAGGTCCCAAGTGTTGGTGCTGGGTAAGGAATTTGTCAGGTACCTGATGTGGTCAGGAGCTGGGAAAAGGGTGTGTTAGCAAATGGCATGTGACTTGGAACCTGCACAGGTATGTGGAAGAATTGGATGTCAATGAAGAGGCTGGGGACTTTGCAGAAGTGCATTTGGATTCACTGGAATTTTGTTTATTTTTCAGGTATCTGTAGGGAAGAGCGGGTACAGAAAGGGTGGCAGGTAAGAGGAACATGTGTATCTATTATGCCTGTGTGTTTCTTGTCTATTATTTGAAAAATGAATTTTGTTTACTTTCCAAACAAGTAGGTTTGGAACTATGCCTGAATATCTGAGCTTTGCCCTTTCCTTGTTGTCTTTTATCTTAGATGCCCAGGTAACATCATGGGGATGGCTCTGAAGAACCTGGACCACCTGGTTCTGTGTCCCAACCAGATGCCCATGGCTGTGGGGAGCAGAACATGGCACAATTTGTCCCCATAATTTGTGTGCTACAGTACCTGGAGAAGACAAGGCAGCTGACAGAAAAGCTGAAGATTAAAGCTACGGAATTCTTGCAGACAGGTTCAGACAGGTTCATCAGATCTGTTACACCATTTCTTTACTGTCAGTACTGAGTGTTCCAGTTCTCTTAACAAGTGGTTTCTTCTTCATGAGTACAATACAATTATGGCAGATGGAAAGTAGTTGTTGCTTCTGGAAGATCTTCACTCTTATTTCTCTCCCACCCAGGCTACCAGAGAGATTTTCAGTTCAAACATAGCAATGAATCCTCTGCTGTATTTGGAGAGGTACATGGGAAAGGCAATACCTGGTAAACAACTGCCCTTCTTTTCTCAGTACAGTAAAGAACAAGTCTTCTTAAACCTTGTGTCTCTCCTTATGTGGACCCAAGTCTGTTAGTGGACTGTTCTCCTTCTGATTCTCTCTCCTAGGCTGGCAGCCCCTGTGACCAAATGCTTCCTGAGAGCGAGGCAGTACATATTCATAGGTGACAAGATCATCCAAATGGTTGCAAAGTGCATGGCCAGGAAACAGCAGGACAACTGTTGCATTGCAAGTGTGGGGCAGCTATTCTACATGGCCATGAAGGTACAGCAGTGAGGTCTTCTCTTGCTCGCTACTCTCTCCATGGGCTGCATACTATAGACAGGCACAACTGCACTCTTCCAGATCCATCTTGGGGAGCAAAGAGAGGGTCCTTGATTTGTGATGTCCTCTAGCCATAATCTCATTTTTCTGCAATGTCTTTGGTCCTGGATCCTTTCTTGCACTTGCTGTTTTTGCAGACTGGTTCATACCTATGTCACCCAGTGCTGTCAGTGCTCATGAACCAGTGCTACCTGAGAGTCCCTTTCAGAGCACCTGTCAGTACCAGATTGTACCTATCAGTCCCTTTCTCTCTCTCCCACCACACTGGGATGGGTTGTTTCATCTTGGACATTTCAGTAAACACCTTCTCCTTCTGCACAGGAGTCTGTCCTGTGTAGAAGTCCTTGTCCTGTGCTTGTAAGGGTGGGGAGCCCTAGTGGCACATATGTACAAAGGTGTCCTCTCTTCCCACCCTTCTCAGTGGGAGTAACTATGACTCATTGTTACTATACGGGCTCAGACCAGTTGTGTCACTTCTTCTTGGTCCCACTGAATTCCCCCTGCCAGGGAAACCAATTGTACAACTGTCCCAGAAATGATGGAGGTGACTTATAATTGCTCTCACTCTTCTAATAGGCTGGCTAGAGCACCTTGGTGGTAAAGGAAACATGCAAAAATGCTGTTAGTCCTCCCCATAACTGTCACTGGCCTGATACAAGGATAAGGCTTAAGATGAACTCTTTAGGACACTGGTATACCTCTCACCTCTCCCTCCCTTTTCTTCTGACTCTTTTAGAAGGTGAAGAAAAGTGATTCAGAACTAGTAGGGTCCAAGCAGCTGGCTGCAAAGACAAGAACCAGGGCAGTCATTATGCCTGGAAAGCTGGTGAGACTTTCTCAGTTCAGTGGGGGGGTAAGTGGGAGAGATCAAGCAAGAACCAGAGGTTTGGTTTTGTGTCAAGAAGGTTCAGAAGACAACAGATGCTTTCAATGGGTTGCACAGATTTTTGGAATGTTAGCTAGAAATAAGTTTTGCTAGTTATTTGTGCCCTTTCATGTAAAGTATGCAAAAGCTGCAGGCTTCAGGGTTTACACCTGTGTTTTGGAGAGGGAGACATGGTTTGCCCTCTGTTTGAGAACCTTCTTGTGAAGATTTCCAAAGTCCATACTTCCATAATTCTCCAAAGCTCAGTTCCAGTTAACAAATTCAAAGCTTATGATATAAAAAACTTGCACTAGATTCCCAGGCAAAGATTTCAGAAGATGGGATTAATCCTGATACAGGCTTTTGGATTTTCCTTCAAATTGCAGTTCTTTGGATGGTCTCAGTGTAGAGGCCAATCATTGTTGAGAGGCATAGAACAATTTACCCTATGTCTCCTTCAAGCTTTCTGACCCAGTCAGTTCCTGCTCCTTCTGCTGTTTGTCCAGGTGTGCTCTCAAGTCCTTGACTGACTTTGGTGCAGTGGACAAATTTTGCTGTCAAAGCAGCAGAAAGTAGGCACAGTTCTCCACCTTGGTATTACAGAAAGATTCTTTTGAGGACTCCATTATGTTATGCATGCTAGTCAGGTTGCAGAAATATTATGGCCTCACAGATTTTACAAACCTTGAATGGACTGTGTAAATTCTTAATGCAAAAGTATACTTCAGTATACTATCAAATCCCATTGTCTTCAAAGAAGATACTACACAGTGGGTATAGATGGTATGGGTGTATAAGAAGTGAGCTGGGAATGTCAGTGATCAGGATCATGAAGTCTGCGGTTGCAAAGGAAAGGAGGCAACAATGGAGGAGGCCCCAGGCCTGTCTGAAGATGGAAATGAGTGTTTGCAGGAAAATGAAGAGTGATTCAGTGGCTTTGACGGCCAATTATGCAGCACAGGCTCTGTGACAGATATGGTTCTTTAAAGAAAATGATAAAGTCAGAATCATAGAATGTCTGAGTTGGAAGGGGCTTTTAAAGAACACCTAGTCCAGCTCTCCCCCTGCCATGGTCAGGGACATCTTTCATTAGATGAGGTTGCTCAAAGCCCCATCCAACCTGGCTTTGAACACTTCCAGGGAGGGCCAATGATCAGTTCTTCTTCTCTGCTCAGTCTCCTGTCAGTGCTCTGCTTTCCTAGTGCTCTTCTCATAGAGAACGATAATACTATTGCCTTTATAATTTCTTCAATTAGATTAAAACATTGGAGTGAGTTCCAAGATGCCACTGCACTTAATCCTGATTCTGAACCATGGAAGGTGTCTTCCCTGATCATGGATGTGACCCTTACTAAGTCTCTACTCCTTCCTTTCCATTTTTGATGCAAACCATCTATTGAGAAACAGGTTTCTGTTTGGTTTTGTGTTACCACTATGTGTGTCCTTTGCTCCAGCTGAACAGTGTATTTTCATAGGATATAGATCCTTTTCAAAGGATATAGATCCTTTACCTCCCTTGGATTCCTTGACTGAGCACTTCTCTCACAAAGGCATTCTCTGAGTCCACTTACAGAAACAAACTGCAGAAGCTGTGCACAGTTTTGCTGTACTCTGTATTTCAGAGACTTCTTCAGGTCTGTGACACCTCTGCAGCTGTCAGTCACTGCCTTCATTACATATCCTTCATATGCATGTTGCTGTGACCAAGAGCCAGGTTTGCCTCAGTCAAACAAGAAACAGAGAATGCACCTGGGCAAACACTGTAGGAGGAGCACAGTGGGACAGGATCAGAGAGCTCTCCCCAGCGCTGGTCTTCGTGGGCACAGGTCCTGTCAAAAGTCTGCCAGCAGCTGGCCCTCTCTGGCTAGGGTTTATTGTTTTTATTGCTTTTATTTTATTGCACCTGGCTGGTGCTTTCTCTGGGAAAATGTCAGATTTTAGGCAAAGGAGCAATTTAAAAATCTGTCTGCCATTTTCAGTAACGTGACCTTACTTCACAAGAATGGGGAGAATGTGTCTATCAAAATAAAAAGTGGCCGGTCTTCCTTGCCTGGCTGCCTAGCTCTGATTTAGGCTGACTCAAAGTGATCTCTGAAATGAGTTGTGAGAACTGATTAAGCTAATTGGCCAGAGGCCAGATGAGCAGTGAAATACTCACTTGAGGCAAAGGCAGTACTAGCACCAAGCGCTCCTGTGCATAGCAGATAGCCCACATGACACATGCTTGCTTTAGAGTGGCCTGGTGATAGAGGTGAAATGGAGAGCAGTCAAATGGAGATCAGTCTTTCAAACCCCAGCTGGAAAAAGAATATGGAGAGCCCGGGGAACAGCAATCCCAGGTTAGATGGAAATTTCTAGGCATCCTGGAGCCTGGTTTTGCCAGATATGGAGGTCCCAACTGCCTGCTTGAGTAATGCCACATTAGGACCTAGATATGTAAAGCTTAGGCTGCATCAGCACTATTAGACAGTGCTGGGAAATATTTCCATGTACAGAACCTTAGCTGTCTGTATTTTTAGGACAGTCCCTGTTACATTTCCACCTGACCTAACTAATGCTGTCTCACACGAGTTGCAGATGTAGTTCGTGAGTTTATGCAATCCATGCACTACTCATGACTGGCAATTTACATGGTAACAATGCTCTTCTGAAAGCCAGGATGGTTAAGCAGCACAATTGCCTACCTTTCTATACAGGTTGTCAGTGCTAGAAAATGGCCCCCATGTTTAATTTGTGAGTTCTAGGCTGACCCTCGGGTGCTAAAAGATGGTATCCCTGCACCCTAGACCTTTCAGACCCAGACATGAACAATGAGGAACTGGAGCTCGTTCTTGAGACATCATCTTTGCAGATGGTGCTGTTTCTAATGGATGTTGCAGAGAGCTGGTGGAGACCTCTGTTGGTCAGTGAATGTTTCCATTTCCCTCATTGTGTGCAGGGAGGGAAAAGGCAAAGTCACTATCAAATCAGTGGTTGGTGGCTGGTGGTGGTGTTGATACAGTGCTCCTTTGTGCACAAGGAATTGCTCTATGCTTTCAAACCAAACAGCCTACAGATATCCTCATTGCCATAAACTGATCCAGAGCTACTAAACCTCTGTCCTGAATGACAGCACTGCCTTCTGTGTTCTGTGTGCAGGGGTGAGCTCTTCCTGTTGGCTGCACAGCAGCAATCCATCTCCAGATGAAACAAAGGGACGCAAGTGACAGGTGATCAGGACCTGGCCTGGGTCAATGATCAGCAAAGTTCTCTCTGTTTTTTGTGCTTTTTTTTTTTTTTCTTTTTCCATGAAACGCCCGTTTGGTCAAATGTCTCCAAGGTGGCCTTGCAGGAGGGGATGTTATGAACTGGTGGATGGCAGCCAAAGCATCTGCTATTGGCTAAGGGACAGTTGGCACAGTATGCCCATCTCTGCTGCTGAATGAGTATAATCGCAGGAGAGAGAAGGAGGTGGGGAGAAGCTAGCTCCTCCTCCCATCCAAATCTCCATTTAGGCTGTCCTAGAAAGAAATTACCCCCCTAAAATCAGCCTTGGTGATTTCAGAGGAAGAGGGTCATTGGAGATTGGGCAGCAAGAGCCCCCAAGATGAGGATAGCCATCCTCCTGAGCCTTCTGTTCCATGCTGCTGCTGCTTTTCACCAACTGTGAGTGATGCTGAATTTCTGTTCCAGTCTCTTTCACAAAAGCATCAGTCTAGGTAGATTGACCATATTCCAGGCCACCAGCTATCCTTCTTCCTGTTCTTATCGGATCACCCCAAAGAGCAGCTGAATTGTTATGTTCTCTCTCATGTCCTGTAAATTAAAATACGAATCTTCTCTTTGGGAGTCTTCCAGGTTAGACCTTATGCCTAGGTATGTTTGCTTCTGTTGTTGTCTAACTGGATCATATCACTGGTGTCTAGACTGCACTGCTATGAGGCCACCTCTTCCTGAAGACTGAAAAGGATAGTTTTGGGAAGTTGAGGAGATATATGCAGTAAAGGGGTTGAAATAGGTTATAGGTCCGTACTTAAGCTAAATCAAGCAGAAACTACTTCTTAAGTAGGCTGTAAAGCAATCACTACATTGTTGCTTTGGGCTGTTGACTACAGTAATGTCACCTTGCTGAGGAATTCTGCAGTTGTGGGCTGCTGCAAGGAAGCTCTTTTGTGTCTCTGAGCCCTCAACTTGATGCAACCTTTGATGTCTTCTTTCTCCTGTCCCAGACATTACCTGGTGGTGATCCCTGCAGATCTCCGCTACCCATCCACCCAAGTTGCTTGCCTCCATATCACCTGTTATGAAGCAAAGCTTCAAGTGAAACTGGTCCTGGAGCGCTCTGCAGGACACAATCTCTTAGTGCAAGAAACCATCCAGAAGGAGAAGACTTTCACGTGCGCTAAGTTCTGGGTGAGCCACCCTAGGCAAATTGCATCTCTTCAGGAATTGTAAAACCCTTGTAGCTGCTCCTTAGCCAGGGCTGACATGGACAGGCTCTACTTTGCCTTGGAGTGAGTCTGCTAGGAAGGAGAGTGGATGGTCCTTGTGGTTGTGTAGCTCAGCACAGTATCCCTTGGTCAGCACTGAATTACCCTTCTGAATCTGACTTTTAATTTGAAGTTACGTTTGTTAAAAACTACTACCCATCTGAGTGTATAATAAGGACCTACCTGTTTCCTTGTCCTCCGCTCCAGATCAGATAGAGCAGCTTTTCTTGTCTCTGAAGGAGTTGTGCAGTTCCATAGCTAAAGCCTGGGGAAATGGTGGTGTGCATGTGACAAGACTACAGTTTCTGTAGGACCTGCAGCCAGGCAGCAGCTCAACTCTTGGGATCTACTGAACTGGAAATGGATGTACTTGTTATTTGTAAACAGCATCTTAGAGCTGATTCATTGTTAGTGAGAATTTAACTAAGATTTACGATAAGGCAGGCATGCCTCGGCAGTAACCCTTCTATTATGCATTATATTCTGTGCTGAGGCTGCTGGGATCTTTGGCTGCAGGAATCAGGAAGACCCTGTGGTTTGCTCTGTCCTTATAATACGGCTTTCTTACTTACATATGCTGCATAGTTTTGAAGGCCTAGCTTCTGAGGCCATGTCAAATAGCTCAATTTCTCTGTTTCGATTCTGTGCTACTATATCCCACCTTTCTGGTATTTTCTCATCTTCCTAACTGTCACTTTCTTGTCCCAAAAGTTCCTTAGACAGCAGGAAAAACGATGGATTCCATGGTATGCAGGGCCTCTTGCTATAGTGTAGTGAGTGCACTGAGTGCAATCTGGATGTGATCTGAATCCATGTATTGAAAGGGATTACCTGTGACAGGTGGAGAAGAACTGCTTAGTTTTTCCATTTCCACCTTACTCTCAATTCCTGCTTAGGGCCCCCAGAGGTAATATCACTTGGGAGCTTCATGCTCTTCTCTCCTTTTCTGTACAGGTTGCATCTCCAGCTGATGGCACAGAGGAAATTGCCACCGTCAAGCTGATTATCACAGGCCAAGGAGTCAGTATTGAGGAGAAGAAAAAGGTCCTGATCAGAAAGGCCAGCAGTGGCACCTTCATCCAAACAGACAAACCCATCTATAAACCAGGTCAAACAGGTAAGAGCTGCAGATGGGAGCAAGCAGGGAGCCTAGGCTCTCTGCTTGTAACATCATATGAAAAGACTATAATTGCCTGAGACTCATGGAAAACCCTAGCAGAAGGCTTTGAGATAACTCTTGTTGAAATTATGTTTTCAGTAGCTGTGATGTGCAGACTGTGGTGACTGTAAAGTTGCAGGAGGCAGTAGGTCTTTATCCATGATATCTTACATAGGGGAATATCCATGTCAGATGTTACCACACACATATGTAGAATGGAAACAGGACCTGGGGAGACATAAGAAGCAGGGGTCTTCAGGGAAGGACTGAAATGTAATAAATATATTCCCTGGTTTCCTTGCCTTCAGTGAAATTTCGTATTGTGACTCTGGATGAGGACTTCATTGCACTTAATGATTCGGTAAGCCAGTCCTGGAGAACCATGGAAGAGGCTGCCCTTTTCCATGTGTGAATCCCACTTCTTTTTTCCCCTGCTTACCTGCCAAAGCTCCAATTTCTCCTCGTCCCCTGCATTCATCCCTGGGCCAGGCCTAGTGAAGGTCCAGAGGAGAACAGTTACTCAAGTAAAAGCAGCTAACTCAGGAAGATGGCAAAGGTGTATGTGTCTCTTGCTCACCTTGGTAAAATAGCCCTACAAGCACAAGAATGGCTCATACTGATGTGTGAGGTGCTAATGCCATGTGAGGAGCGAGTAGTTTACTAGTGAGGTTTTCCTGGGCTGGGGAGTGGAGGGGTGCTCTTAGGCTGGCTCTTACAACTTGGAACATGAGAAATTCTGATAAGACATTAGGAAAAAGCTTTTTCATTATGAAGATTATCAGATATTGAAGCAGGTGCCCAGAGAAGGAATTTTCTTCCTTGCAGATGTTCAGAACTCAACTGAAGAAGGCTCTGAGCAATCTGCTCTAATAAGATGTACTTTCAGATGACCTCTAGAGCTTCCTTACAAACTACAGGATTGTGCAACTCTGTAAACCCTTTGAGACTCTGCAACTGAGCCAGAGCTACATCAGTTTTAGTAGTGAGTTTTCCTGATGGAGGACTCTGTCAGGAAGTCATCAGAAAGTGCTAGGTGATCTTTAAATTGGCTTTTCTTTTCCCTCTCTCCAGACCTGCCCATAGTGGACCCACAATGTGTTTCTCCTTTTTGGTGACATTTGGACAATTTATATTACTTATCAGTGCTCTAGATTTCCAAGTCACTAGTCCCACACCCTTCACAGAAGGCTCTGCATCTCAAGTACCTTGTGTGTGTTACCAGCATGTGTTTCTCTCTTTTAATGTTTTTACCTTTCTTTCCCTCCTAGATTTCCCTGTTTCTTCAGGTGAGTGATGCTGAAATCTAGTATTACAGTAATGTTGATGGCAGCCAATTCACTGGGCTATTCATATTCAGTTCCTGGTAGATTTTATGGATCTGTGAGTAGAATGGTAGAACTTCAAGATTACTTAATTGAACATACTACATACAGCCTCTGTGCCTGTTTTATGTACTTGATATTATGCTCTCAGTTACTTCAGTGTACATCTGAGTTGATCCTGACATACAGGAGTATAGACAGAACAATTTAGACCATTATGATAACATGTTAGAACTGTAAAGGATCTTTCTTTAAGATCAGAATTTAGAGAAGTGTAGAAAGGGACTCAGATGCTGAGAGCAAAATGTAGCATTACATTGTTTTCAAAATTTCTTGACTGGACTATTCCAAACCTTGTTTCTTACCTATCTGCCAGCTAGCACCAAAATCCTGAAGCTGGGTTTCTGTGGGGTGTGGATCACTGAGATGCTGGAACAATTGCTTCTTTCTCTTTTGTGGATGTAGGACCCTAACAACAACCGGATAGAGCAGTGGCTGAATGTGGTGCCCCAAGATGGCATTGCAGATCTGTCTTTCCAGCTAAGTGATGAGCCACTGCTTGGGACATATGTCATCAATGTAACCAATGGGGAAGCATACGACAGCTTCTCCGTTGAGGATTATGGTATGAGCCTGTGGGGGATATGTTTGAGCTGCAGAGATAACCTTTCTCTCTGTTCCAGGAAGCTGGGTGTTTATTCCATCATAGCCATCCTGGGAGCAAATGAGAAAAGTAATAGCATATGTCATAGAAAAGAGTCTGAGCTGAGGCTCAGGAGAGAGAACACTTTGGGACCTTGGGCTGGTGTGTGGGAGCAATGTTGTGCATGGCCCTAGACCTTTGACACAGTTGATCCCTGTAGATCTCTGTGTGAGACAAAACAAGGTCATTGGGATGGGCTTTCAGGAGTGTGTGAAATTCAGTGCCATCCCATTTCTGTTTTATTCCCTAATTAACTGTGCTGGGATAAATAGCTTTCTGATGTGGAGGGACATGGACATGTTTGGATTTTACTTTAGAAAAGATCAATCAACCAGGGGCTACATGCAAATTTGTTAAAGAAGTAATGGAAATCTTCCGTTTCCCTTTCCCACCACCTTCCTTCTCAATTTCTTGGCTCTTATTCCAACGCAGTCCGTTTTTATGTTGATTCTCTGGAAAGGCTGTCCTTGGCCAGTGTTTCCTACAGTTTTCTGTTTTTTTTCCTTCCAGCACTGCCAAGATTTGAAGTGATCTTTGAGGTACCAATTAAGATTTATGCACTAGATAAAACCTTCCCGCTCCGGGTATGTGGCAGGTAAGGATTTTGCTTGAAGAGGTGGGCCCTATGTTAATTTCTGGCATGAGATGAGTACAGGATGGTTAGGTAGAAGAAGAACCCCTGAGAAGAACCCCTGAGAAGTTCAAAGGAAATTTACTACGTCAGTTACAGGAGGCCAGAATCTTCTATGGCAGTTGTTTGCACAAACAAAACAAAATATTCCTACATTCCGTAAACATTCCATAAAAAAAAAAATATCCTAAAATTACCCTTCTTGTAATCTAGTGCCCTTTTCTGAAAACAGTCCACAGATGTCTACACACAAAATATGGGGAAATGGCTTACCCTTGATAACTAGCCATTTGAGGCGCAGAGCATGGAAGGCGTTTAGTGTTCATCTCCCTACAGAACAAACTCATGGAAAAAGAAGGGAAGCTTTTCCAGGTAACAGTCTAGCAGAATCTACAGAGATTCAAAAGAAATTGCCTTAGGTACACTCCAAGGACAACTCCAAGGACAACACTAGGGTTAACAGCCTCATGTAAAGGCATTTTATTTGAGTCACTCATGCTTGTGCTCATCGGAGGATGCATGCCTTCAGCATTTCCAAGTGTTATCACAAGTGATGATAAAGGAAAGCTCAGAACTCTGTGTTGGGTCACCACCTAAAACATTTCAGTTTTCCAGAATAGAGTAGTCTGACACTAATTTTATCACAGAGCTCTTGATCTCCCATCACTGCAGTGTCCTAGCCTGGTCTTGTTGAGTGGATCAGGGCTCCTGGACCTGCTGTACAGCTACCACCTTTGTGCTATACTGTGAATAGCCATGAATAAGTTTCTCTGGGAAAATGCAACAGAAGTTCCTGTGTTCTCTCACTGTGTGTGAATCTCTCTTCCTTTCCCTGCTCCCCCAAACAGATACACCTATGGGAAAGTTGTCCAGGGGATGGTTCACGTGCACCTTTGCCAGAAGATAGCAGTGTTCTTACCCAGTGCTTCGAAACCTGATCTCTGTCAGGAATTCCACAGCCAGGTGAGACGCTTAGCAGGAACTGAAACCCATTCAGTGAAAATTATGGTCAACCTCAGGGTAAGGCAAGGCTGCTGGAGCCCTTAGCTGAAACAGTAGTGATGTCACCCCTTGGTTTTGGCTTCTTGGCCAAGGGTCTGCTAGTGCTGCCTCCTAGTAACTGTGTCTGCTGACTATGACTCTGTGTGTAACATATGCCTGCTCCACATTCTTGACAGCTATCTGTACACTGCCTTGTTTTCTTATTGAATGGGGCCTTATTTAATTTAACATATAATAACATCTAGAAGACCAAAACCAGAGAAGAGAACCAGAGAACCTTCTTCTTTGAAGAAGTCTTCCTTTTACAAGGGCAATATGCTGATGATGCTGATTCCTCTGTGGCACACAAGAGCTGGTGAGAAGTCCCTATCTCCCAAAACCACATGACACTCCAGGTGCTGAGACTTTGCCTGGCCCAAAGACAAAAATATCGTAGACTTTGTGAAGTCTACCTGGACCTTCTCTCTTGCTGCTTGCTGTGCAAAGAAGGGTCAGGTTCTGCAGCCACCAACAGCAGACAACCGTTGAAATAACAAGACCACAAGACTATTGGAGTGTCATATTTGTATATGCCTTTGGCCTTCAAGTCTCATCCTTCCCCTTTGTCTTTTTCTACTGCTGCTTCACTTCTCACTAGGCCTTACTTTCCCTCTTGTGTTTGCCACTTTGGCCCCTTTCTCTGGGTCTTTTGAGGGAAGCTGTGACTACATGTCTTTGATCTGGTGTTTATTTTCTTAGCAGAGACCCTTACCTCAAGGAATAACTGCTGTTTTTAAAAAAGGAATGGCTCTGAACTACATGTTTGCTAGTCTAAAAGGTGTACCCTGGAAAGAATTAAGGGATACAATGTTTTTTTTTTTTTTTTTTTTTTTTTTTTCTGGGCATTGGACTACATTTCTTGTGGAGTTCTGATCCCTTCTGAAAAGAAAGGGTCACTTTCTTTTCTGTGTTTATGTGGGTGCTTCCATATAGGTTCCTTTCACTCAGTGAGGGAGATAAATAAAAGTGGTTGTGAAACCGCACCGAAAAACAGGCTAAAAGAGTACTACAGGGAGTACTCACAGAGGATTCACATTGTGGCTTAGTGGATATGGATGGCAGAGGCTGCGAACACGGCAGCACTCTCTGAGATTGCATCTTAGATAGTCATCTGTGAGCAGGGATTTTGCACTGCTGTTACTGCCCCATTTGGATAATTTCTGACATAATTGTCTAAATCAGACGTTGTTTCCTCTCTCTGTGATTTCAGACAGACAAGATGGGTTGCTTCTTCACAAATGTGACCCTATCCTCCTTCAGCCGAGACTTCCGGTACTACCAGGACAGCATAGTTGCAGAGGCCTCACTGGTGGAAGATGGCACAGGTAACTGGAAATATCTCTGCTAGCTGTGAAGAGGCATGTGAAGATGCACAGTCTTACCAAGAACACCAGAGACTTTCAGTCTAACAAGGACTCTGAGCTTTTTGAGCCCATTGGGGCCTGCCATCTAACCTCACAAATGCAGGCAAAGCCAGATTCCTGAAGGCATGACACACTCAGATTGCCTGTGGTCTAATCTCATGGAATGAAGCTTAGGGACCTTTCTAAGGGCTCAAAGCAAGTGGGAGAGAGACTAGATACTCAGAGCCCTTTGGCGAGTCATCTCTCTGATATGAAATGTATGTGTGCATGTACATCAGTATTACCAGTGGGTCACTTGACAGGCAAATTGCTGAGAAGAGCTTGGTTTCCTTGCTCCTCCCTTATGTTTCTGTCTTACTGCTCTTATTCAGAGATACAGGTCAATGCATCCCACAAATTACTCATTTCCAAGATTGGCGGAATGGCCTTGTTTAATGATGTGAATTCTTACTACCACACCGGAGAGATGTACAGGGGGAAGGTAATTGCCAATTATGGTCCATTGGAGAGTAACATCTTTTCCTGCCCCACCTCCAGCAAGGGCTTGGGAGGGCATGAAGGACTCCCAGAGATAAAACTTTTGAATTGTCAGAAGTGAGAAAAATATCCAAGACTGTCATTTGTCATTGATAATGACAATTGTCATTGTCAATAAACCCTGAGTAGTAGCAGCTATGGGGATCTAGGGGTGGGGGTGGGGGTGGGGGAACCCAAGCATTTGGAATTTCAGCAGCCTAGAGGCCTTCTACTGTGAAGGGGTGGAGAGTATGGGGATTTCATCATGCTTAAATAGCACAGATGAATCAACAGGGTAGTGCATGGGATAATAGGAGGTTACCAGTAGCAGTGTTGGTAAAATTGTTAGGGACTGGAAGGGTGACCTTGCTGGCTTTGGAAATGCTGCTAGTGACTTGGAGAAGAGGAGACTCTGTCCACTCACACTCTTCTGTGTTTCTGTCACTCGCCATGGTATTCTCAGATTAGAGTCATCGACTACAATGGCAAGACACTAAAGCACAAAAAAGTTCTCCTCGTAGTAAGCAGCAGTGAGCAGCAGTTTCAGCATAAGTACATCACTGGGGATGCTGGGGAAGTTTCATTTAGCCTGAATACAACTGCTTGGAACAGCACCTCAGCCTCCCTGGAGGTAAGTGAAGAAAGGTCTGTCTCGCAGACCTTTGTTCTCACAACTGGCTGTGTTTACATTTCTCTGTTCTCACATTGGTTGTGAAGGTGAGGGGTAAGCATGCTTCTCAGTGCTATTTACTGTCCCACAGATGTCTCCCTTGTTCCCTCCTGAGGGACTGGAATTCCAACCTGAAACACCTCCGCATGTTCTGGCTCTTGGTGCCCCTTTAGAGCTTATTCTCTGGATCCCAGCTGCTTTACTCATGAGCTGTTCACACAGAGACTTGTGTGATGGTGTTGTTCAGACCTGTCCTGAGGTTTCTATTAAGCCACAGCTGGAGTAAATTGCAGCTGACTTGCTTAACTAAAGAAATAACCTGTTGTTTGTTTGTTTGTTTATTTGTTTTGTCTTACCAGGCAAGCGTCCTGCATCAAGATTTGGATAGAGAGCCTGGGACAGTTGATTTGAATTACCAGAAAGCCTCTCATTTCATACGTCCATTCTACAGCACCAGCAGGAGTTTTCTCACTATTGTCCATGTGCCAGAAACGATGCCCTGTAGTAAAAAGCAGGCTATCCAGGTGGACTTCAGAATCTACCAGGAAGACCTGAAACATGGGCCCAAGCGTGTCATTTTCTCCTACTTCGTGAGTTTCTGGGGAAGTGCTAATAGGTGGTGGCTCAAAACACAAGATCAGCATCCTCCACAGGAAGCACCCAAGCCTGATACTTGATAGCTTGGACTCGGCCCAGGACAGGTAGCTCATCTAGCCATCATGGGGCTAGGATCCTGGTTTTGATTCCGGGACTGCAGTAATGGCATGAAAAAACAGCACCTTTCTTTTGGGCTCTGCACAGGTCTAGGTCAAGTATTGACTTTATCTGTCTCTCCCCGCCCCCAAGTTCCCTGAACTTTCCTTGTTACCTGAGCATGTGTAAAGTTCCTATCCTCCTCACACTCCCCAATTAATCTCCAGTTTCAGGGATACATTGGTTTGCATAGTGGTCTCAGAGACTATGTGACTGGCATTCCCTTCCCTTTCTGAATTCTTTCCTAGTTCACGGGAAGAAGAGGGATAGTCCATGCAGGCCAGAAGACTGTTTGGGTTGGGCTGCCAAGAAGTAAGTACACTGCCTGGTTTCATGTCTAGCAAGCATTCAGTGTTCTGTGTGGCATCCCTTAATTGGACATGTGATATAAACCTCTTTGCAGTTTAGAGCTGGCTCACCCTTCTTCTGTCATGTCAGAACAACTTGCATTTCTAGCTTTCATGTTTTGTTTTCCCTCTTGCTTGGTACCAAGAGAACAATGCTCAATATTTCCTGGCCCATAGGCTCATTTCTTGCCTTCATTTTCTAAAAAATTCTCCTTTTGCTGCCCATGCAAAGGGCATGAAACTATAACTTTGTCCTCTATCAAAACTATTCTGCTTTGATTTGTAATTGTGTCTACAAATAACCTTTGAGTAGTTAGAATGACAGAACTTAACATTTTGATGGGTGTTGACTGTTGACTCACTGTTGTCTTTTTTTTTGTTTAACCTAATATAACCTAAATTATAGGTGCTTTGAGACAAATGTGACCTCTTTGTTTGGTGATAGGATGGGAGATGTTTGGTGATGGGAGGCTTTGAAAGATATCTGAGACTCACTCCTTGTGGAGCTAAGTTTGAATGAACAGAACCAAGAAAAGTCTTCCTCAGGTCTTAAATACCGGGTCCAGAGATGTGCTGATTGTTTCAGTGGTCTTCAAAATCTCCATGGTCCTGAAAGAGCTGAGGAAAGGAATTAAATAGACACATGCAGAAGGGCAAAAGTTGAGTCCATTTCCATTACCAAATTTACTTTTTTCTCGATTCTTCTCTCCTCCATCTAGTGCTGAAAGGCTTCTTCTCCATCCCTGTCACCTTCAGCTCAGTCTATGCTCCAGCTCCAACACTTATTGTTTATGTTATCTTCCCTAATGGAAAAATCATTGCTGATTCTGCCACCTTCAGTGTCTCCACGTGTTTCAGACATAAGGTAGGATTCGTGTCAGAGGCCATGACTAAGTGTGTGAGAGTGTGTGTCTGCTGCAACCGAAGAAGAGACTGTGTAATACATAATATGTGTGCTGTGTGTGGCTGGCACTGTGTGGGGTGCCATGTCATGTGAACTGTAGTATGTGAACGGTGATGGGTGTTGTAATGAATGGATCAAGTATGTGCTGCTGTGGGGTGCACCCATGAGTGCTGAGGGAGCTGAGAGACGTGATTGTGATGCCTCTCTATATAATCTTTGCTCAAATGTGGCAACTGGGAGAAGTGCACAAAGACTGGAGGAAAGCAAATGTCACTCCCATCTTCAAGAAGGTCAAGAAGGAGGACCCACAAAACTACACGCTAGTCAACCTCATCTTGGTCCTTTGGAAGGGGATAGAGCAGCTAATCCTGGAAACCATTTCTAGGCACAAGAAAGAGAAGAAAATCATCAGGAATAGTCGGCATGGATTCACAAATAAATCATGCCTGACCAACCTGATCAGCTTCTGTAATGAAATCACTAGTCTGATGGATGAGAGTGGATCAGTGCTTGTTGTCTTCCTGGACTTCATTAAGGCCTTTGACATTGTCCGATGTAAGATCCTCAGAGAGAAGCAGTTCAAGTATGGGCTAGATGAGTAGACAGTGAGATGGACTGAAAAAAGGCTGAATGGACAGAACCAGAGGGTAGTGGTCAGTGGTGCAAAGCCTAGCTGGAAGCCAGTAAAAAGCGGAGTACCCCAGAGATCAGTACAGGGTCAAGCATTGTTTAACATCTACATTAGTGATCTGGACAATGGGGTAGAGTGCTCCCTCGGTAAATTCATGATAAAAAGAAACTGGGGGGAGTGGCTGACTCACTAGCGCAGCCATCCAGTGGGACTTGGACAGGTTGGAGATATGGGCTGACAAGAATCTCTTGTCAGCAGAAACACTGACAAGGAGAGCCAGAAGGAGCTGGGACTGTACAACCTGGAGAACAGGAGGCTGAGAGGGAGATCTTATCCATGTGTATAAATAACTGAAGTGAGGGTACAAAGAAGATGGAGCCATGCTCTTTTCAGTGGCGCCCAGTGCTAGGAAAAGGGGCAGTGGGCACAAACTGGAACACAACTTCCATCTAAATATCATGAAGAACTTCTTTACTATGTGGGTGATAAAGCATTGGCACAGGTTGCCCAAAGAGGTGGTGGAGCCTCCCTCCTTGGAGATCTTTAAAAGCGACCTGGACGTGGTCCTGGGCAACCTGCTCTAAGTGTCCCTGTTTGAGCAGGGAGGTTGGACCCGATGACAAACACAGATTCCTTTCAACCATTTTGTGATTCTGTGCTGCTGTATTTGGGAAAGGCAGAGAATATCTATGTTTATCTCCATAAGCTTGTATAGCAAGTGCACCCAGTAGGATCAAAGTCCAGCACAGGTTATTTGTGTGACTCCCAGAAGAGCTCAGGGCTGCCCTGCTATTGTAGCAGACACTTAGTCTTGTTGGTACATGAAATTAGAAAGACAGCTGATGGAAGAAGTGGATTTTACTAGCCATTCAGAAAGGGCTGAACTTCTGTGATCATTGTGACATTCATGGGAATCTGCTTTCTGAGCTGTGTCTTGCACTCCAAAGACTAATGTCTGAGGTCTGGTATTGCTCCTGCTCCACAGCTGCACATCTGCCATGAACAGTCAGGTTCAAGCAAGAACGGGAAATGCTTCAGGAAACTGAGACCAACCCCACAAAGAGCCTGGAGACAAAGACCGGGCTTGTTCTTTATACAGTGCTTCAAAAGGAGCAGAAAGCAAGCTGTGTGAGGTGTGTGATCATGACTGGCTGGCTTGCTGGATAAAGAGAGTGCTGTGTTCTAACACTGTAATAGCTCCAGTACTGTTACCTGCACACAGTGATGGTGGATAAGATGGTTTCCCCTCTGTTGTTCATGTGACCTGTCATCTTTCCTCTTAGAATTGCAATGTGGTGTTTTCTTAAACACCAGGATTTCTGGGAGTCCCTATGAGATCCCTTGGTTTCCAGTTCAAGTCATGTCCTTGGAAATTTTCTTCATGTAGGACCCTTTCCTGCACAGGAAGTGGTAGGGTGGCCAACACCAGCAATGTCATATATATTTTGCCTGCATTTATTTGTTCTTCTCATCCAGGTGGAGCTGGGCTTCTCAACGTACCAGACTCTTCCTGATTCAGAGGTTGGTTTGAACCTGCTGGCAGCTCCTGGGTCCACATGTGCTGTCTGGGCTGTGGATCAGAGTATCTTTTTGCTGAAGCCAGAAAAAGAACTCAGCAGCTCCATGGTGAGTAAGTCTGCTCTGACATGAAGAGGGAGGGAGAGAGAGAGGAAGACAGGCTGTTGTATCTGTTAAGAGCTTCTCTCTCAAGGAACTAAAAGCACTGACTAGAAGGATCAAGAGCACTCTCAGTATGGCACAGGTGAGGATTAGGAGGCATCTCTTAAAGAGGTTGAAAGCCACTCAGCGCACCTGTAGTAAATCCAGACCCAGGTTCTGTTGTTCTGTCTCATGTTCAGTTCAGCAGGTTGTGCTGGCTCTATCAAAGAAAAGCTAGTGAAGAGTAACAATGAGCCTGTGCTTTCTGGCATGCATTCATGCGTGATAGCCAGGAGCAATTCAAACAGGCCTTGGATGTGCTACACAAAGTGAATGCCAGGTATTATTTGCACTGAATTTTTTTTTCTTTTTTTCCCAGATCTATGGGCTCTTCCCATCTGTTTATAACTCCGGGTATCCTCGCCAAGTGTCTGAAGATGATCATTCATGTGGGTTCCCAAATTCTGATGAGCCTGATGTGTTTACAGCATTCAAGGTGAAAATGGCTGATTTTGTGGCTTGGTATAATTCATGAATTGAGGGAAGTGTGGCCCCCTGACTTTACCAATGTCCTAGGAATGTCATCAAAGATAGCATAGAGAACAGGTTTGGTATAGGTCCTGATAATTCACTTGTTCTCTGAATAAGTGACTTGAAATTGTTGACCAAGGAGAAATTATTGTGTGGTTACTGCACTTCAGTTGTGTTTTTCAGGATGCCAAGTATCATTGGTTACTTTAATTGGATTCCACATATTATGTTTAATCTCCATATCACGAGTAATTTGGGCTGCCCAAGAATAATCTGGTAGGAATTGTCCTCTGCAGGCTGAGAAGACATTGTGCTTAAATGACCACGTGTTTGAAAAAGAAGAAACTTAGTTGACTCAGACCAGATGGATTAACATAAAAGGTTTGCCCCTTGCTGAGGATCTGAATAATTCTCTCCTAAACTGAAGCAAGAGAATAGATCACCAAGACAGAAGACAACTGGGTCCCCACTGCATAAAGGGACAATAAGGCACAGGATGAAGGACAGAGAGGGTAAGACAAGTACGTGGCTCATTTTTTTTCTTTTTTTCCTACAGGAAATGGGGTTGAAAATTATGTCCAACACCAATATCAGGAAACCAAGACTGTGTCTAACTACTCAGCCAACAACTATGCTGCAGGAAACAGGCGTGATCACTTCCAGGCCCATGTTGATGTTTGCTCAGCCTCATAAAGCACCTAACAGTAAGCACTTGCCAACTTCTTCTTACATGAGATGCTCAGTCTTTCAGGTGAAAGCATTCCCAGGTTTGAGCTAAGAGGCAGTACTTACTGTAATTGCAAATGGAGGAAAGACTGTTCCCTGGCTCTAAACCTGTTATGCTAGCGTGATACTGTGTGGGACTTAGAGCTTCTAGCTCTGAAATGTTAGTGAGCTGTCTGGATCCCAGGTCTTAGCTCTGACGTGAGGGAGTAGTTGCCCTTCCTGTGGTGCCTTCAAACACAAGTAAGGCCCAAAGCAGCTCTATCATTTCAGATAGGCAAGATTAATGCAGTGCTTCCCATGTGCTGACTGTCTGACCTGCAGCCTGAGCTGGGATGGAGCCCCTCTGCTCTAAGGTGCTGAGGACCCTGTAGTAACTCTGCATTTGTTATTTCCAGCAGGGCATCTGTTGACATCTACCCATCAGCCCACCATGTTTTCACCTGTTTCTCCAGCTGAAGAGAAAGTGCACAAATATTTCACAAAAACCTGGATATGGGATTTGTATTCTGTGGGGTGAGTAAACTGAGAAGTGGGGGCCTAGTCTGGGTGGTCTAGTCTGACCTGGAATGGCAGCAGATGCAACCCATTTTAGATCATGAGCTACCAAGGAAGACACTAGGCTGTGTCTCATTGAAGCCGATGTCTGCATCAAATGTGTTGTGTTTTCCTCTACTAGATGACCATCCATCCATAGCAGGTGGCTGGCATGAGCATACAAGAAAGCAGGTGTGGTTTGGCAAAGCAGCTTGGTTTACTGCCTGCACTCTGCTTGTAGTAGCCCTGTAGTAGTTCCCAAAGTGGGCTCACGGGTTGTATCCTAGGGTGCAGGAGAAGCTGATCTCCACAGAAGCCCTTCACAAGACTGGGAATTATGTCCTGTGAGAAAGGCTGACTGTTCAGTGAGTGTTCAGGGAGCCTCGTCAGCACAAGTGAGGGAGAGAAGTTACTTGGGTCTGGAGTGAGTATAAGATGGGGGGATGAAAGGGCAAACACTGCATGAACTCCCAGGTAGTTCCCCAAGTACTGTGGAGAAGGAGGTCCTACTCAGCATCAGTGTTGCTCTTCTTCCCTGATGCTCCCTTCCAGCTTCCCTGGAAGGGTGTGCAGTGTATCCCCCAGGAGAGGGAGCAGAGTGCTGGCGTGGGAAGCCATTTTACACTGAGCTTCAGGAGAGGGGCAGGATGAGCTTTTGGAGATTTTTCATCTCTGGCTTTAAGAATTTCTTGTCTGGTGTCTGGAGACTGGCATCTGCTCAGGCCAGATCCCCCCAGATCTGCCCTCTCCCACCTGCCCTCCGTTTCCAGTTACATCCATCTCTTCACCTGCTATCAGTGGATATCTCCTATGTGATTGCCTGCCAGCCTGGTGTGAACAACCAAAGGTGTTTCATATTGTATGTGCTTGGCAAAAGTGGATTCTTTAGGGGAAAGAAAATGTTTTCAATTGTTGGAGTCAAATAATGTTGATTAGCTTTAATGAGGGTTGTTTTTGTCTGCTGTGGTAGCAGCTGTGGAATAGTCTGATGCTCTCAGAAATTGTGACATGGGCATAGGCCCTGTCTTCATGTTAGAGCTTAAGCTGTCAATGTGTTTCACAGAAAGGTGAATGGATGGACCTGCCTCTTTGGCTAAATTCTGATGGTCTTGGCCAGTCCTACTGCTCTTTTGGTGCCTGGTTCTCCATTCCTAGGCCTAGAGGAATAAAACTGCTGACAGCTGTAAAGCATTTTCACATGTGCAAAGGGCAAGTGCTGTGTGAGAAAAGTGACAAGTATGATGATAGCATCTTTCAGCTATGTAAATTATTTTCAAACGTTTTCTGTTGATATAAGTATCTGAGGCAGGGGTCCCTAATTTATCTGGGTAAGGCCATCTGACTGTCAACATGAAAGACAGAAAGAGTGAAAGAAAGGCACTATTCCAGTGAGGAATAGCAAATGCCCATAGTAAGCTCTTCTGGGATAGTCTGGGGACTTTCAGACTTCATATTGGCCTGCAGGAAGAGTGTGCTGATGGATGGAGGGGAATAGCAAGGCAGTGATACACACAGAGGCCAGACAGGAAGACATTGTGAAGTTAGATCAGTGAGGATCAAAAGGTGTAATGCTGAGGGGAGCTTACCTCTCACAAGGGCCTATATGGGGGGACTGAGCTGCCAAAATCAAACGCCTGAAATAGATGCTGTGAATACCTGTTCCCTCAGCTGCTCATGGATGCTGTGTATTGGCATGTCTAGTTCAGCTGAATGATGTGTCCTTGGGTGCTTTGCCTATGCTCCAACAGATAAAAATTCAGTAGAGGTTAGGAGTTAGGTGGAGGTTAGGGGATGGGGTGCAGTGGGAAGAAGGGCATAGACCAGGTCATCTGGTGCTGCATACAACAAGATTCAGTTAAGTGCTCTCATTGCTGTCTACTTCTCTTCAGTCCCAGTGGGAACAAGAGTGTCACTGTCACCGTGCCTGGCACCATCACAGAATGGAAAGCAGGGATGTTCTGCACAGGACGTAATGGCTTTGGACTTGCTCCAACCTCCAGTCTGCTTGTTTTCAAGCCCTTTTTTGTGGAGCTCACACTGCCATCTTCTGTGATCCAGGGTGAGACCTTCATCTTGAAGGCCACAGTCTTCAACTACCTGCAGCGATGCATGAAGGTAGGTGAGCCCCGACAGGCTTTGAAAGAAAAGTGGGGTATGAGTAGGTAGGAGATGGCTAAAGTCCATAGCTTATTTTAAGAATTATGTGACATTTGTCTTGTTACCATCTACCATACCTGCTGCCCCTTCAGGTCCAAGTGACTGTGGAGGAGTTCACACACTTCCAGCTGAAGCCATGTAAAGGCTGTGTCTACAGCAGCTGCTTATGTGCTGGAGAAGCTAAAACGTTTCAGTGGAGTGTCACAGCAGAGCAACTGGGTAAGAAGAACAGGGAGCTGGGTGGTGGAGTTGGGAGGGAGTGGGACCAAGGTAAGGATGCTTTATAAGGGCTAAATGAGGGAGTTGGGTTATATGCCCTGTTAAATCTGAGGGTACTCATTTGCACTCATCCCAAGGTTATGACTGCTCACAGTTTTGTGCTAGGAGGTACAGGACCTTCTGTATATAGGGCTCTAATCCAGTTTTGTTGTTGCCGACAGGTGACTTCTATTATATTAATGGGAAGTGCTTCCTCAAAGATGTTTTCTGTACTAAATGTGCCTTATTTTCAGGGCTCATGAACATCACCATCAGCACAGAGGCCGTGGCCACCAAAGACCTCTGTGACAAAGAGATACCATTTGTCCCAAACCAAGGACAGAAAGATACAATCACCAAACTCCTTCTTGTCCGGGTTAGACAACCTCTTCTGTTACCTAGATCATAAAATGGGTTTTGTGCAATTCCCAATTTGGTGCAGATTAATTCTGAGAGTTGCCCTTTGTTATTCAAGGTCTGTAATTAGAATCTCGAGGCATGAGCTGAGGCCAGTTTTGAGGGCTGATGGATGTGGGCGGTATGTGGGTCTCCTCCCAGCCCCCATTCTTCTGTTTGTGGTCAGGCCTCTACATGAAAAACTTTAAATATTTATACCTTTTCAAGTTCTCTCTCCTGAGCTGTCTGCTAAATCTTACAGTATCTGTTTCACAGACATTCAGAAGTTACAATATTCTAAAAATATTTATTGATTTCTTATCTGAAATTAAAATGATTGACAATAATTAAAATGTTTATGTGATAATGATGTTACTCCATCTGAATCTCCAGCCTGAACCAGAATTTTGCTCAAATCTATTTCTAATCCACTTGTAATCCTGCTTCTCTCCTATGTGCTCGTTACCGCTACTTTCAAATGTTCCAACAGCCAGAGGGAGTGCTGGTGGAAAAGGCTCACAGCTCCATCCTGTGTCCCAAAAAAGGTAGAGAGATTGTTTTCTTCTTTCACCCCCCTCATCCTCTGCTTCCTGGCTACCTCCTGGGTCTTTCCAATTATTGAATTGTTTTCCTACGTCAACATGACCAAGCTATGGAAGCACACTATAATTGTGGTGCCTTCAGGAGCTTCCCTTGGGTAAGGGTGGGTAGGGGGGGATTCATGCTTTTAGCATCCACATCCCTGAAGCTAATATGGCAGCTGGAGGACTTTTTCACTTGTGGTAATAGCCACACTATTGAACATGATGAGGCTAGAGGATACGACTTTGAATTTCTGCTCCTGTCTTGACTATTATGGTGTATTATGGGGCTATTTGCAGCTTTTGAGAGTGCTAAGTGCATTGAGAAGACATGCCTGCAACTGAAATCTGAAACAAGTTGGGGTAACTTATGTAGAGAAAAGCAGGTAGGTGGCTTTCGCCACAGATGGTTTCTAGGAAATCATCTCACCCTCTTGAGAAGTAAGACTTAGGATAGCACAATCACAATGGAGGTGGGTGGAAAAGAGTTGAGGGTGGAATGGAACATGGTTTGTGAGGTGATCTGCAACCTTTGTGACAATAAAATGGGATGTTAGCACTGTCTTGAACAGTTTCTGGGGATTTTTAAGGCTATTTTTGTCAGAATCTCTTTCTTTTTCTCCTTCCCCCTGTACCTTACACCCTCTGGTGCCAGGAAGTCCAGCACAGGAGTCTGTGTCCTTGATGTTGCCTCTAAATGTGGTTGAAGGTTCAGTCAGAGCTACAGTCTCAGTCACTGGTAAGGAATTCAGCTGTGATAATACCTTTCCAACTTCTTTATCTCTGAGAATAGTCCTAGGAAAGCCCAAACTGAGAATGCCCTGTACTCTTTCTGAGGTTTCTGAGGCTCCAACTCCCTTGGTCTTTCCATGTTTATGGCTGAGTTTCCTGGTTCCAGATGACCTAAAACACTCAGCAAGGGAGAGGTTGTTCTCTTTATGGGTTTCCCCTGGCAGGATGGAAATGTACATGCGGAGCACAGTAGGACTGTGGAACTGATAAGCTGACTGGACAGAGCTACCTGCATACTGCTGTGCTGGGGGTATCTTACCTTGTACACTACCAGGAACTGGTCACTCATTCGAGGAGGTGAATACCCAAAACCCCTGTCCAGGAGGGGGTCAGGGTGCCTATACTCTGTTCCAGGTGACCTCATGGGGACTGCACTGCAGAACCTGGACCACCTGGTGCATATGCCCCATGGATGTGGGGAGCAGAACATGGTGCTGTTTGCCCCCATTGTCTATGTGCTGCAGTACCTAGAGAAGACAGGACAGCTGACCCCTGAAATCAAGGAGAGGGCAACAGGATTCCTGCGCAAGGGCAAGTACAACAGATCCACCTTGCTCCTCTGCCTTCTCCTGTGTCCAACCTAGTAGTAGTCCCTGGTGCCTACTCCCCTTACCTGCAGGGTGCTCCACCACTTAGAATGTTAATACCACTCCCATCACCTGCTCAGTGATTTCATTGAAAATACCAGTTTGAACCCTAACATCCTATCCTACTTCTCAGGGTACCAGATACAGCTGCAGTATCAACACCCTGATGGTTCTTTCAGTGAATTTGGTACCAAGGATGAGTACGGTAATACTTGGTAAGCCCTGGGCTCTCTCCCTGGTGTCCTCCTGCTGTCAGACCACCTGGAGGTGGGCAGCTTTCTGCTTCTAGCACTGAATCCTTTTTTGTCCTGTTGGATGCAAAGTGTTCCAAATAAATGATTTTTTGGGTTACGGCACCCCACTGGTATGCAACTATCCTTGGGATGAAGGATGACACTGGACTGACAGATTAGGATAACACAACAATAGGTGAGGAGAGACCCAGAGGTTTCAAATTCCCACTTTTATTCCTTTTTGTTGGTTTCTGCTTAGGTTCTTTCTTTTGACATCTTCTTCTCTCTCTCTCATTTGCTCAGTCTCTTACTGTTTCTCTTTTCCTTCTCTCATGCATTTTTTCTGTTCTCTCTCCAACCAGGCTGACTTCATTTGTGGTCAAATGCTTCGTCCAAGCCAAGCCATACATTTTCCTGGACAATAGGAGCATCCAAGCTGCTCTCAACTGGCTGGAGTTCCACCAGCTTCCTAGTGGATGCTTCAGAAATGTGGGCCAACTTTTTCACACAGCCATGAAGGTAGGAGCCAGAGTACCTTGAAGGGCAACTCAGAGCAGTTCTTGCCAAGTGTACTGGTAATTGTTTGAGCTCACTTTTCTGTGTTGTTCTGCTTTCTTGCATGGAAGAAAACCTGGGGTAGGTGGGACCTTTTCTGAAAAGTTTCAGGTCTTTGTGTATTACCTTTCCCAGCTTTTGGATATTTATGCTTTTTGCAGGGAGGTGTGGATGGGGAAATCCCCTTGGCTGCCTACATCACAGCTGCATACTTGGAGGCAGGGGAGACACCAGAGGTAAATACTTGGATTCTTTGCTATGTTCTTGCCTGAATCCTGAAGAACTTAGCGTGGTGACTTTAAGCAGGCAACAGAACATCTTGGAAAGGCTTGAGGACAAAGTAATGGGTCAGAAAGTAAAAAAAAAAATCATCACTTCTCAGGAAAAAGCTTAAACTGTCCCTTGTGGAGGACACTGTTGGCAGGGGAAAATGTGAGGTTAAACTAAGGGGAGCCATTGGAGTTCATGGCTAGATACTATGCTCATTTGCCACTCTTGGGCTGCTGATTCCTGCTCCCTCCGCCATCCTCACACCATCTTGTTGCTCCTTACACCTATATATGTATGATAGCTAGCAGTGAGGTGTTAGGGAGGAGACGTGGGCATAGCTACTTCTGCAGAAACATTAATAGACATAATGACATTTTTAATGTGACTTATCTTCCCAGAAATTGGAAGTCTGGGAAAGGAGTACTGTAGGGAGATTGGATACTGTGGGCAGTTGGAATTGTGCAGCTAGGTAATAATAATAAGGGGGAACTCTTACAAGTGCTAAGGGTCATACCTAAATACTGGACTTTGTGGTACTGGCAGTTAAAAAATATTTTCAACTTGATGAAGAAATGCTATTGCTACAGACTTGGAAAAACAGAGTTCCCTGGAAATAAGTAAATTAAGTGAAAGAGCGGTGTTTTTTATTGCATCTGAAAGCTGTGAGCTTAGAAAAAAAAGAGACTGATGGAAATTAACCTTCATTCTGACAACAGATGTCCTCAGATCACCTTTTTCACTGTAAGGACACTCAAATGTTAGAACAAGTTGATTAGAGAGGTTTAGTCATCTCCATCATTGGAGATTTTGAAGTCCTGACTAGATAAAACCCTAAGCAACCTGGTTTGATCTCATAGCTAACCCTGCTTTGAAGAGGTTGGATTAGAGACCTTCTGAAGTCCCTCCTAATCTGAATTATTCTGTCTTCTGGTAATTCCACTGAGTGTCTGAGTTTGGCTGACTTTTGTGGAGGAGTCTTTTCATGAAACTATTTGACATGTTCTGCCAAATGTAGCAGAATGAAACACAAGGACAAGCGCTTTCATCCTGGTAGAAAAAAAAAAAAAAGAAGACAGTTTATTGTATATCTTAAGAGCCAGTTCTGTTATTTGTAAAGGAAAGCAAAGTTACTGAGAAGCAACCAGACTGTGCTCCAAATTCACGATAAAATCCAGAAAGGGAGACAAACGGGACCTCAAATCAATTTGTGTGATCAACTAGTGGAAGTCACTCTGTCCAGAATGAATCCACAGAGAGTGACTAGCACTTTGATACTGGTGACGTGATTCTTCAGGCTCCAGAGAAGATGACAACAGCATTGTTAGCACAGAAAGGATTGTCTGTGGAGTGAGGAATGCTTGTTGATCTGAATGTAATCAGAGAGCTATTGGACAGCCATGCATAAACCATTGTTTTAAGATAAAATGGCCATGATAGTGAAAGAAGTCAAAAGTAATGACAACCAGATAAAACACAAGTCTCACAATAGTTATCCTAGCCCTAGTGAAGGCAATTCTGAGGAGGACTGTGAGTAGACGAAGTGGGAAACAGAAAGCTTGTCATAGGGCCCAGGAAAAGAATGTTCTTGACTGGGTTATAAATGGTTTTACAAAGAATGCACAGTCACTAGAGATGAAAATCACGAGAAAGAGATTGAGGGTGTACTGCAAGGGCTGATGCACTCAAGATGTTCAGAACAGATCCTACTTTCCCTTACCAGCATACCTACGAGGCTCATGGAAATTGTTAGGGGTTAAAATGTAAAGAAAATGTTGAAGATAGTTTACGCTGTCCTGAATAAACTAACATTAAAGCATGGTCTGTATGACAAAAAAATCCAGTCAAACAGCCCTCTGCTTCCATTGTGTTCTGGAAATAGATCCCTTTGAACAAAACAGATTGTTTATGTTGACTGGAGAAACAAATGGCATATTGTAGAGGAGAAATCCCTTAGCTGGCATGTGACTGCTCTCGGGGAAATTCAATGCTTCTGTATAGTATGCACTCAGGACTGCTATTGCCGACACCAGGATGAGCACAGATTGCAATAGAGTGGCACTCAGTTCTTGTGTTAGTTTCACCAGAAGACACCAGAGACAGATGGGTTAAAATATGTTAAACTGTTCATAGACAAGGTATTAAGATGCGTGATAATGATCACCACTTCACAGGTGACACAACTACTTTTGGTGGAATTCTGGTAGCTGGACAAACACTAGCTCTGTTAACTCCATTTTAACCATCTGGGAAAGTGAGAGATATAAGGAAAATTAATAATAAAGGAACCTCTGAACTGAACAATTCAGGGACTTGCTCTAATTCTTACTTAGCTTTATTCAGTTACAGAATACAAAGATTACCGTGTCACTTGCAGTTATTATATTTAAGATCAAACAGTAAGGTAGGATTTTTGAAATGATGGGAGCTTAGCTTAGCTCTTCTGTTGGGCTTTATCAAGAGAACAACCAAAATTAAACAGTTGTATCCTGCAAACTTTTGATACTTTGTGAGTAGATGCAATGAGAATTTCTGAAAATCACTGGCTGCATCCAGCAATATTACAATCTGGAGAGCTCCAAAATGACATAGACAATATCTTTTCTCCTTTCTAGAAGGGAAAGAGGTGAGGAACATGTCACATGTCAGAATAAATCTTAAATGTAGCCCTTGTGTGATCCTTACCATGCTTCACCAAGAAGCCACTTGTAGAGGGAAAACCACAAACTGCTGTATATACACAAATACCCAACAGGCAACCACTGCAAGCCTTTGGTTCATGCTTGAAATGGTGTAACTGAATGTTGGAATACAATGCTGCTGAAACTGGTAGATTTGCTGTGTCCTGCCAACAGTACTGATATTGTGAGGGAAACTGGAAGTCTGAGCAACCTTAAATTCAGCTCTTCAGTGCCTTAACACAGTAATATTGGTCACTATGCTGGGTACAAGCATTTGCAATTGTGTTATTACTCTGGTGTTCAAAGTAAGAAGTGGTGGTGTTATTCCAGCAGTAAGGGAACTGATTTCTCTGAGAGAGCCCTGCTGAAATCCATGACCTGCTTTGGGGGCAGTCTCTGTCAAGCACCCTGCAGCAAGGGCTGGAGACACAGCTTAGTGTCTCAGGACACTAAGACATGGCAGAGACACTGCAGTGATACACAGGTAAGAGTGCAGGCTCAAGCACAGTGACACATGGTTGTGTGTACAAGGTGCTCTCTATGTCAGCATATGCTAGTGCATCCTTCTGCTTGTGTACCTCCATGTTTGCCTACCTTGTGTGTCTGTGTGTGACCCATATCAATGTAACTCTTCTCTGTAGAGTACAGTGGTGCGCAAGGCTCTGGGCTGCATCGCTCCTTCCCTTCCCAAAGCTGCCAGCACTTACACACAGGCCCTGCTGGCCTACACCTTTGCCCTGGCTAAGGACCATCAACGCACACAAGAGCTTCTCGACATGCTTGATCAAAAGGCAATCAGAGCAGGTATGGGAACCTGGTGATCATCAGAGAAGGGACATGTGATCCGACAAGCTGTCTTACTTCTTCTTAGTCCCTGACCCTCAGGACCAGCTCGTGAGTAGCTAGCTAATATCAGGTATCTAGTGGACCTGGCAAACAGGACAATGGAGAAGTCAGGTGTTTGGGAGCTACTCAGTATGCAGATTTTTGTCATATTAGTTTGCGTTTTGTTTTGTTTTTTTTTTTTTTTCTATCACGTTGATAAACGGGTCTCCAATGTATAATACGGAGTATCGGGTATTGCAAAACACAAGTTGCATACATGATATTGCAGTTCACCCAGTGATGTGATGACCAACCCAAGTGGTATTTACTCATTGGTCTTTGCACACACAAGCTACTGTGCCTCCTAGACCTCAAGATTTCTTCCCTGACATCTCTCAATATTATCTAGTTCCTTTCTTTCTCAGGTGGGCAGATCCACTGGAGTCAGAGCCCATCCGAGACACCCAGCGCTTGGTCACAGCCACTGTCTGTGGATGTGGAGTTGACAGCCTATGTCCTCCTGGCCCTGCTCTCCAAGCCAAATGTCACAAGGGCTGATCTCACCACAGCCTCTGGCATTGTGGCCTGGCTCACCAGGCAGCAGAATGCTTATGGAGGATTTGCCTCAACACAGGTAACTCGGGGCTGGGGAAGGTGATACTGCCTGAGAACGATTCTCTGCAGAATCTATGCAAACGTGAAAACAACAGTGTGAACACTGATTAGAGGAGTCCTTGTATACAGAGGTCCTCAGCTCAGCAAGTTCAAGTGTCTTTGGGCCTCAAAGCTGTGGAGCAAGCATGCAAATGTAATCGTTTCTTCCTTTTCAGGACACAGTGGTTGCCCTGCAGGCCTTGGCTAAGTATGCAGCACTGACATACAGCACAAAGGGGGTTGCAGAAGTGAGGGTGAGGTCCCAGAGAGGCTTTGGGAGGAAGTTCCAAGTCTCCTACCAGAACCGACTTTTGGTGCAGGAGGTGGCACTGACAGAAATCCCAGGAAAGTTCTCAGTGCAGGCCCATGGCAGCTGTTGTGTCTTTACCCGGGTAGGTTGCCCACTTCCTACAGCCCCTTCTGCTCACCCTTCTGTCAACCTTCTGCTCATCATCTTGTCAAAAACAACAATCTCTGCTGCAGCTCTGTGCAAAGAAATGTGCATTAACTGGGTCTTACTTGTATCTTCTTGCCAATGCAACAAACCTGTGTATCGTAAGAGACTGAGATAGAGCGTGTCCAAATGTGAGTGCTGCTTCTGTGGTTCTTGGGGTATTGGCGGATGTAAACCTTGCATAGTGGTCCCTCTGTTGTGTGCCTGACTTTGTGTGGTCTCAAGCAGACAGGAGAGCAGAAGTAGCCCCAGCTGGAATGATCATGGAAGTTTTCCATTCTGAGTCACGTTTATTTCTGGTACAGGGATGAGTGTGCTCACTGCATATCCAGTCACTGTCTGTGGTCCATACCTTGAGGATTGGAATAGTCGCTGAAAAGGTATGGAGATGATACTGAACTTACTATCCATGTCTTATTCTGTCTTTTTCTCTTTTTATGCAGATGGTGTTGAGGTACAACACACCCTTCCCACAAGTCTCAAAATCCTTTTTCTTGCGAGTGAAAACCAAGCCAGTCAATTGCACCAGGGATGATACCCACTCTGTAACTCTCTACGTCAATGTCAGGTGATTGTAAAGACACAGAAGACACAGCCACACTTAGGAAGGAAAGCCACAAATTGCTGGAAAGGTTAGGGGTGCTTGGCTGCAATACAGGCATCCAGCAGTTTCAGCAGAAGGGCCAGATGCCAGATGGAATGGGTGGGAAGGAAAGATATAGGTGTCTCTGGGGAAGGGGAAATGTTTCCAAGGTCTTTGGTTCTTGCTAGGAAGAAGAGTGGAAGTAGTTATCTCAGATTAGGGATGCTCACAGCAGTGCAGCAGTCATCTGCCTCGTGAGAGGGAGCAGCAACTGCCTTGGCCACAGTCCTGGCTGGGCTTCCTGGCTTAGGGTCTGCACACAGGGTATGGTGATGGAGGAAAGGGGGAGCTGGGTGAGCTCTGTTTGATCTTCTCCCTCAGGTACACTGGGAAGAGAGCCATTTCCAATATGGTGATTGTGGAGGTGTCCCTACTGTCTGGATTTGTCCTGGCTCCAGGATCTGGGATGCCTGTAAGAAGCCTGGAATCAGGATGATGATGTGGTGTCAGTTGGACCATCCATGCCCAAGGGGAGGGGAGATTGCATAGGAATGTGTTGCTTCTCTCTCAAGCAATCTCATCATCCCTACCACTCTGCCACGTGAAGAAACGTGAACTTTTACTGTAGTCTCTTACCTTGTACCTTGAAGGTGGTGATCCTTCCAGCCCAATTGACTCAGTATATAGCAGCCACATAGCCTAGGTTCCTGCCCTTGGGTTCTGCAGGAGGTGGGTGGCCCAGCAGGGAGATCAGCCTGAAAGGGTAAGAGCCCCAAATAATTTTGGAAATGAGTGAATGAGAATCTGCTCAGTCAGGCTTAGATAAACCATTTGGGGATGTCTCACACCTTCTTTTCCACATTACTCAACTAAATTGCCTCCTCTACTCTCCTGTCTTAGATGGAGCATTGGCACCCTGTGAAAAGAACTGAGAAAACCCAAGCAGGTGTTGCCATCTATTTGGACAAAGTAAGTGTGTGCTACTAGAGAAGCTGTAGGAGTGGAGGACACTGGAAAAGCTGTGTGGAGAATCCAGGACTGGGGTAGCAGAGCAGGATTAATCTTGAAGTCCTGTCTTTGGCTCCCACAGAGTTGTTATTGCTTATCTTTAGGATCAAATTTAGGTGAGGAATAAAAACAACAGCTCAGAAGTGAACTGTCATTTGCCTTTCTCCCTCAGCTGAGCCATAAGTCTGAGACATATGTCCTGCACCTGGAACGGGAGATTGGGGTGACCAACCTGAAGCCAGGACATGTCAGGGTCTATGACTACTACCATCCAGGTGAGTATGGTACCATGGGGTGCCAGGGCTGTCTGGGTATTTGTGCTTGACTCTGTGCAAGGATAACTTTGGTCTCTCCTGTCCTGTTGCAGAGGAGCAGGCCATGGCTGATTATAATGTTTTCTGCATCTGAGGTAGGTGTGAGCCCCACAAAGATGTGTTGCTGTTCCCTTCCTTAGCCCCTGTACAGACCTAGCAGCCTCATGATTTTTTCTCTGCAGCCCCACTATCTTTGCCTGAGAGGAGGAGCCCTGTGTACCTCTGATTCAGCATATTCCCTTTATCTAGAACTACATCTGGAATTCCCTGGGCCTCCATCTGTCCTCTGTTTTCTGGATTTTTTTGTGTTGTCTTTGCTAAATTGCTCTGTAGGTGGTACATGAAATGGTTAACACGTGTTCTTGCTGTAAAGTCTGGGGGATATCTGGGCTTGGTATAGTTGATGGGTCTGCCTGCCAGCTGAGTGACAGTGCTTGCAGACAGTTTTCACTGTTCCAGAAGAAATTCCAAGCAGAATTCATGGTACTATTTCCTGCTTACACTATTTGGGTATGGCTGGATATCCCACCTCTTCCTGGGGAGAGGCTGAATTAAGACAAGAATACTTGATCAAACAAGAGAAACACTTTCCCTGAGAGTCCTTATTGAGGGTCTGGTCTCCCTAGCTGTTAGCATCCCAGAATTAATCATTTCAGTCATCCTATTTTCTCTCTGTTTTCCTCCCTCTTCGTACTGTTTTTTCTCCAAGGACCTGGTATGCTCTCTTACTATCCCCTGTTTCAGCCCTCAGGGGTCCCATTAGTGGGAGATGCCCTAGTAGAGCACAGCTGCTGCTTTATTGCTTTTGGTATGGTGGGGCATACGTCACCTGCAAAGTCACATCTCAGTGGGCTTGGGATATTGGTGCTGGGGCAGATCTCAAGTTGGATTTCAGGACTAAACCCAGCCCATGCCATGCTGCTCATCCTGACAGCCATTTCCTGGTGAATTCTTTTGGGTGTCTGATTAATTCTGATTGTTTTAATCCAGGGATTTTCTTGCTTGTAAACAGAAGGAAAATAAAATATAAATCACAAATCTGGGTCCTGTGGTGTGTTTGTACTCTATAACAGATTATATTTACTCTATAACTTGGAGGAGAGTGTGGAAGCAAACTCCTACAGAGACAGGTACCTGAACCCTACACCTGGCATTCATTTCTTCCAGCACTGGTTTTCACTCCAGCAACATCATGCAGCAATCAACATGGGGTGAGGACTCTAGCCCTCTTTGGAGAGTGATCCCACTCAACTTCTGTCTTCCTTGCCCAGAAAGAAGGAGAGGAGTGATTCTATTTTCTCCTTCTCTGAAGCTGTATCTTCCACACGACAACTGAAACACGTGTTGTTGGGCAGGGATGGTGCATGAGGCTTGACTCCATCCCTCCTAATGAGCTTCTGGAGAGTGGACAGAGTGAACAGGTCTCCTCAGCATGAGATGATGAGAGGCAAGGGCAATTCGGCAGCCAAAGGGCAGGTGAAAATTCAACATCTATTACTGCTTTTTAAAACCAAACCTCACAATTTAAGAAACTATATCTCGTGATCTAGGATTTTTAAGCTTGTCAGTGCTGTGTCCCTGTATAGACAGGTCTCCCTAGAACCTTGCTAGAGTCGGCTGTGACAGTGCAATGGCTAAGTGCGAAGTCAGGCTTAGGAGTGAAAGGTCTGGAAGAGAGGCAGGGAGCTGAGGGTCTGGATTTGGCAACAGCCCTGGAACTTTTCCAGACCAGACTCTGCAGCAAGGCTGGGATTTGTGGTGGTTTGGAGGGAGGGATTTGGAGAGTGCACTTAAATTCCAACTTCAAAGTTCCGGAGCAACCATAAAGTCTCAGCAAGTCCCCACTTTGAGGTAAAGACAGAAGCATTGGAAGTTCTTCTGTTTAAGAGTCAACACTCTCCTTAAAGCACTGAAGAATTCTGCCAGTAAAGCAGGCTACTGAAAGCCTGCTCCATGTTTCATGTACAGGATAATAAGACCAGAATGAATGCCTAAATTCAGCATAGTGGTTAGGTGTTACCAGTGCCCTGTGCAGTGCCAGAAGTGTCTGCACTGAAATTGGCTTCTATTCCAGGAGTCACTTTCTCCTTGTTTGTGCACCTTTGTTTAAACAGGTGTTTTTTCCACCTCATTATTCAATTTCCTCAGCATTTCATGAGCAATGCAGAGCCCAACTCAGCAGAACAGGATTTTCACCAGAATACTACTTTCTCTAAAACATTTCAAAAACAACTTTACAGCTACTGCAGGTTCCTTTGCAGGTATCTCGTCTCCCCACTTCCTTTATCTCTGGCAATGCTTGTGTCCTTGCTCTTAATCCAAAACCAGAACCGTAGCGCATGAGGTTTGTACTTTGTACTGGTATCAGTATCTAGAGAGCAACCAATAGTTATAGCTTTGGCTTTTGCAGAGAAGGAAAGACCCACCTTAGCACTGCCATTGGCACAATGTTCTAATTATCTGTTTTGCACTGCTTAGCAAAGCACAGGCAACAGATCTGATAAAAGTCCCTGTATTCTGGAATAGTGATGTATTGGCAAAGCAACTGCTATATTGGTCACACCCACACATATATTCTGCATACTCCTTATTGAGTCCAGAAGGGGTAGTTCATACCTGAACACATTATTGCCAGAGGAGTTCACATCCCTGAAAAACAGAAACACTCACATGCATATGTGTACATTGCACGTAGTGACATTTTTTGACTTGCTATCCACTGCAATTTCTCTGCCCACATTATTAAGAACTCTTCCAGTTCTTTCAAAATATTCTTTCTCAGACTTAAACTGCAGTATCTGTTGGGTCTGGCTCTTAGACAGCATTTGGAGGGAGGTGGCTGTGTTCCAGCAAGGAAAAAGTAAAGACAGAGAAAAAAAAGAAAAAGAAAAAAAGAAACTTTTGTACAAAATGCATCAACTTCTCTGCAGCTTAATTTTTGCCTTCTCTGCTTAGAGCTAGCAGTATCAAACATCACACTCATTTGTTTATCCTTTACAAAATTGAGAGGGTGAGGTGATTTATCCTGGAGACTTAGTGGTGCGCATTCTTCCACCTGGCTTTTGATCAGCTCCGCTGTTTGAGCACCAAGTACTGACTGCCTTCAGAGACACAAACCCAGCCCCATCTAGAGGACTGCAACAAAGGTGGTAAAAAGCCTGGAGGGCATGTCCGATGAGGAGAGGCTGAGAACACTTAGGTTGTCCAGTCTGGAGAAAAGGAGGCAACCTCATTGCTCTCTGCAGCTCACTGTGCAAGGGAAGTGGAGAGGGAGATGCAAGTCCCTTCTCCCTGGTAACCAGTGACAGGGCGCATGGGAAGAGCACAAAGCTGTGCCAGAGGAGATCCAGGCTGAACACTGGGGAAAATTTCCTTACTATGAGGGTGGTCAAGCACTGGGACAGGCTTTCAGATAGGTGTTTGATGGCCCATGCCAGTCAGCGTTCAAGAGGCATTTGGATAATGACCTCAGTGACATGCTTAAGCTTTTGGTTAGCCCTGAAGTGGTCAGACAGTTGGACTTGACCTTTGCAGGTCCCTTCCTACTGAACTATTCTGTTATATTCTAACTACTTGTAGGCCTCTTGCCTGTCTGTTGTCCTCATGGTCAATGGGTCCATGAGAGAAAGGACCACAGCAAAAGACAGCAGCCACATAACTTGTGTCCTGCCACAAGTTGCAGCAGGGGCAGAACCCTGCTGAGAGGTACTCACTTCCTAGGCACCCCCTGGCCATGAGTAGCTGGTCACCATGCTGGTCACAGGGGATGGAAATGGGACTGAGTTGGATGAATTGTACATGCCAAGCCTGGGACACCGTTTTTGCTGTTCCAACATTTTTTTTTCATTCTGCTTCATTGTCTGTGAGTTGGATTGTGGGTTTTTGTTTGTTTGTTTGTTTGTTTTCCCCTCAGGATATGAGTTTCCAATCAGTATTAAGTAGAGAACTCAAAGATGTTTGGACTCTGCGCTCACAAAACAGCTACAGAAGTCAGTAGGAGCCAGGACTCTAAATACCATTGTGAGCCCATATGCTTTTATGAGGAATTTGGCTGTCCTCTGGAACTGCTGTGGGTCTACTGTGAACAAACAAATGTCAGCTGGGATTGTTCAGCAGGCACTGCCCGTACTTTTTGAGACCCATTGAAAGAAATGAAGGGCAGCCTGGTGTCAGAGTGATTCCCTTTCTTGCTCTGGTTCCTGTTCATTTGTTTATCCAGGTGCACTTTCACCTTCTTCTCAGCCATTGACACCAGAATCACTCAGCTGAACAAAGCCCTGGAAAGAAAGAATTTTTTTTTTAAAAAAAGGATTTGCATCTGCCCACTCTGCCAAGAAAAGAAAAATCATTTTTTTTTTCTTTGTAATGCGTCAGTCTTTCCAAAATGAAAAGAAAATATTCCTAAATGTTTAAGATCTCAGTTTAGCACCTGAAGATAAATTGGTTTTTGATATAAAAATGATGTAAATCTTATAGATATGAAATGGCTATTACACTAAAATAGAAGAGCTTCCTTAATTTAGGAAGTATTTCAAGAACCAGATTTTCCTTTGAATTGTGGTAACATGCTCAGGTAAAAGTTCAGTATAAACAGTAGATAACAGGTTTAAAACTGGCATGTGGAAAGAAGCTCCCAAACTAGATAGCATGTGTTGCCATTTTGTAGAGATAGAGACACACCCTGCTGGTAGCTGGGGAAAACCACAGGACTCAAGGCATGCAGTTTTTGACCTGCCTGCCTACTGTCCAAACCCCATTTCCACTGGTGAATGCATGCTTAAGTAGGCCCTGGACTGGACTAAGCAGGGATGCGTGATACTGCTGGAGTGCACTGCAGTTGTTGGATTTCCTGTTCAAACTCAAACACCTGCAGGGCAGAGATACGAATTCTAGTTTTTCCTTCTCTCTCTGCTGTCCTGCTGGGCGTGGGAGCACTGTGTCAAGGAGCCTAGTGCTATGTATATGCAATTTTTGTGTTCAGAATCCAGTCTCCCTTTCAAGACTGAGACCTGCCTGGGGAGATGCGGACGTAAAAGGTTTGGGGACAGTATGACCACAAGAGTTCGACTTGAGCTCCAGCTGAATGCACACGCCAAGGGGTCGAGCAACAATCCATCTCAAGGCAAAACAATGGAATAGAGGCTGCAGCTGGAACAAGGAGCAGGGGCAGTGCAGTGAAAAGGAAACAAGCTGTTGCTTAGCAAAATAAAAAGTAAACTTGTCTAAATGATGCTAGTGCATCCACAGGGGAGTAGGAAAGCAGAGGCTGGAGGCCAAAAGGACTTGGATTGGCTGGAGAACATCCTGAATGGTACAACCCTGTACCTGGAGCACTATAAACATAGGAATGAGGCAGAAGGAAGGAAACTCTGGGGCTTCTTGTCTGCTTCCTGGGAGAAACGGCAACAACAGCAGGTGGCTTGGAGACCTTGGAAGGAGAGAAGCTGCACTCCATCTTCTCTCCTGACCTGCCCTCCAGACAGACCCACCTCTCTGGGGCTCTCCCAAGAAAATGTGGACTCCTTTCCTCCTGAGCTGCCTGCTCTACACCCTGGCGATAGTGGCACAACCGTAAGTGCCATTTCGAGGTCTGGTGATTGACAGTTCCAGTGCTGAGGGAGGGGCCAGGATAGCAGGGAGAGAGTATGGGACCCTGCGAGTCATCTCCTATAAGGGATAGATACGGGGTGGTATGCATGCCACAAGCCCTGTTATGAGCACAGGATACTTCTAAAGGTGGCAATTTTTTCTTTGGATGTTGCTGCAGTGCAAGATCTAAGTGAGGACTGTCAGTGGGAATAAGAAGAACAAGGGTCTGCAGTCTGAGGCAGTCTTAAGGGAAAGGTGTAGGATACAGAGAAGGGCAGGAGGTTGAGGGTTGCAGGGCTGGGAATAATTAAGCAGGAACCAGACTGCTGCCAAAGTAATTAAGGAACCTTCTCGAAGCAAGAAAGGTGGATCCTTTTCTCTCGAGGCTGGAGTAAAAGCTGTAGAGAATCCTGCACTTCTGATGTTGGAGTCAAACAGACTCAGAGCCACAGAGAGCTTTGGGATCAGAATTACACAGCTGCAACTTCCTGAGTGAACACAGCAGTTTGGTTTTGGATCCAAGTCTTAATTTTGAAACTTTTTCCATCTCCCAGTCTGATAGCACTGTTCCCTTTTCCCTATGTACTGGGAAGCCCTAAAAAAGAGTTCTCTTTGCAGAGGCAGAGATGGTCTCTACTGTGTACGCTTCCTTGTGCCACTGTAGCATGCTCCAGAATTCCATACACACCAGTGTAATGTGAGGTCACCTCAAAGCAGTTTTCATGTAGTCTCCTGAAATTTCTTATATCCTTTCCATCAACACTGGGAGGTGCACATTCTCACTGTTAATCACCTGTCCCTCTCCCCAAGCAGAGCAATTGGTCCTGGAAGAGGTAAACCCTGCTGCTTCCTCAGACCGTGGAATATTAGTCTCAAGGCAGAGAGACTAGTTGATTGTCTTGTTTCCCCACTGCAGGAAGTACCTGATCATCCTCCCGGCTGAACTGCCCTTCCCCTCTTCCCAGAGGGTGTGCTTGGACCTGCGTGGTGTGGAGAAGCCTATTCGTGTAGCCTTAACTCTTGTGCATGCCTCTGGCAACATCAGCATCTACCGCAAGGTTGTCCGGAACAACTGGATCTTTGAGTGCTCCAGGTTTCAGGTGAGGACCGTTCTTGGGAGCAGCTTGTAGCTAACGGCTCCCAAAGCACTCCTTTGGCTCTGACTCTTCTTGCCAGAGAAATGGAGAATGAGGATGATGGGAGGAGAGAGGGCATGGAAAGGAGTTAATGTAAAGCCAGGCAGAGTGGGAGCTTAATGTCTTTCCTCCCTGCCTCTGTCTGTCTGCATGATATTGTTCCTGTTGGGTAGCTTACTATCCACCCTGGTGGCCCCGTTCACCATGAGTGCCTGGCCAGTCACCAAAGGACCGAGGAAGGCAGAAGAGCTCAGAAGCACCCAAATGGCAGCTGTTACCTCATTCTCTCCACCAAGAAGGATGCACTGTCACAGGATGTCATCTGTGCACTGTGATGCATGAAGAACCAGACCTTTCATCTCAGGCAGTCTCTCCTCACACCTGCATCTCTCCAAGCTTCTCTTGCAGGACTGTGAAGTGTGCTTCAGGACTAGGAAGGGCATGCATGGCAGGGTGTCTACGCAGGCTCAATACGATGCTTTCTGATCTGCCATACCCACGAACCTTATTTTCTTTGTTTGTGCTGGCAAGTAAGAGCTAATAAGCCCCTGAAGGGACACACTGTGCTGGCCTTCGGAATGAGGTGGGGAAGAAGAAGGTGTCACAGTTCGGGATATGCGAGGAGAAGAGCATATGCATAATGTCTAATGTCTTCACCTGCTCCCTGCTAACCTGGCGATTTCTCTTCCCTGTCCTAGGTCCCCAAACCTGCAGGCAGCCAAGAGGTGGGCACTGTCCAGCTGCATATCTCCAATGGCCACTATTTCAGTGCAAAGGAGGAGAAGCAAGTCCTGATTCGTAGGACTGGCACTGGCACCTTCATCCAAATGGATAAACCTGCCTATAGGCCAGGACAGACAGGTGAGTGCTCTGCATGGAGCACCCTGGCAGTTCCCCTGCCTTGACCTGTCTTTGTTTTGTTCCCGTTTTCCCTCGAGGGCTGTGCTTGGAGCTTTGAGCCTTGTAGTCCTAGCCGGGACAGAAGGAGAAGCTGTATGTGACCGAGGCCTCTGCTGCCATCTGGGGAGATGTATTCATGCTTGTGTTTCAGGGAAGGGAGGCGGGGGGCTGAAAGCTGTGGTCTCACAGGCTGTAGGAGCAGGCTTTCCAGCCACAGGCTGGGGACGAAGTGAGACTTTTGTGTCCTCCTCCTCAGCCTGTGCCTCCAAGCACTTGCCTCTTTCGTGGGTGAGTGGAGCCAGCGGGTGGGACAAACTGTCAAAAAGCAAAGCAGGAACACCACAGCCTGCTGTGTGTGGGGAGGGAAGAAGTGGTGAGCAGGGCTGAACGAGCACCAAGAGGGGGTTGCAGGCAGGCATGGGGGTGCCAGCAGAGCCCTGATTTGGGGTTGAGGCAAGCACAGGTTTAGCCCCGTCTTGAATGTACTGTCTCTACAACATGCTCTTCTCCTTTTCTCCCTTCAGTGAAATTTCGGATAGTGACATTGACTGAAGACTTTGTCCCCGTTAACAGCAAGGTAAAGCCTGTCTAAGTGGATGCAAGGAAGTCTCCAGACTTCCTCTGCCAAGTCTGCCTCCTCTGCCAGCCCCATGCTGTGCCTGCTGACACGGTCTGCGTGTCTGCAGTACCCAAGGCAGCAGACACTGACCTGTTACAAAACCTTGCTGAATTCAGTCTCCCAGCTGCACTGTCACTCTGACAGGACAGTTGTTGGCTGGTGGTATCTCTGGTATGGCTGCTGAGGTTTGGGGAGCGTGCCAGCGCTGCCTGCTAGCTGAGTTAGGAGCTCAGAACCTGCTTGCACTTTCCCCTTGCCAGAAAAAAGCTGGCTTCTGAGGGAATCTGCAGGCTGCTGGCTGTGGGCACGGTTACCAGACGGGCTGTGCCCAGGCTCAGCCAGAACTGGAGTTGTGTAGCTTTGTGCAGCGTGGTGTTCTTATGGGTGGTGGGAGGGTCTGCAGCAAGCCACAGCACGTCTGCAAAATTTTAAGAAAAATTAATTGATATTGGAAAGGATGCACATGAACTGATTATAAAAAGAGACAAGAGAGAAGGCAGTATAAGCAAATTATACTTACTTGCTGCTGGCAGCAGCTCGTTCTGCCTGAGTCAAGGAAGTGAGAAGTTGCCAGAGACTTGCATAGGTGCTAGCCAGGAAACTGCAAGACTAGCATCTCTCTACAGTGAGCAACTTTACCTGCTGCCAGCAGCTGTAAATATCTTACATTCCTCTGTCCTGAAGCAATTTAAGGAGAGCCAACTGGAATTCATGCCATGATAGATAAATGCTGAGGGGCACAAGTGTGCAGAGTTAAATCAAATCCCTCCAGACTGAGATGAAGGGAGAGATCCTTCTGGCTTCTTTTTGACTTAATTTCCCCTTTTTCTGGTTATTGATGAGGGCCTAGGATCATGCACTCACTTCCTGCCCCGGAAATAGAAGGCATCTGTCTTATATTAGTTAGGTAATAGAGTAAGCAATACCTTTGCTTCCATGCCTACATTTGGTTCATGAAGATATTTGGCCATAAATGTTTGGTGGCTATGTGTAAGTATGAGTAAATTAGCATTATAACTGTTAATAATGCTGTGATGAAAATTCAAAAGAGGTCATATCTAACCAAAGCTATTATGAGGCTTGAGTGCACTGCAACATTAAAGCCATAATGTCTTGTTTATGAATTAGGTGGGTTGGTGATAACACAGGTGCTGTTCACTGGCATGTTTTGTTTAGCATTGACAATGGATTTGGTTATATAAATAGTTAAACTACACTGTTTTTGTTTGTTTCAATGAAAACAAATGTCTATGATAACTTGCATGAAAGTTCATAATGATGAATAATGTGAATCAAATGTGGCCTTCTGTTTACAGACCAGTTACTTTCTCCAGTCCCCTGCTTCTGCCTCCTTATGCTTCACTCTCCTTACACCACTACTGCCTCCTGGCTGGCAGTTCCTGTGATACAAGAACAGAGTTAATAGACATAGGAGGCCCTTCTTTGTGCCTGCATGAATGTGCTGCTGGAGTCAGCAGCATTACCTATCTCCAAGCCTTACCTCCTAGGCCAGGGACTTTACAGGAAAATGTGGGGTTTATTCATCCTATAGATGATACAGTTTTGCTATTTATGAGTTTGGAATGATTGTATTTGTGAGTACCTCTAATTTTCTTCCTTTTTTTTTTTTTTTTTTAAATAGTAAACTATAGCTTTCATGGTCACGGAGTAAAGCTTGAATATGTCTAAATGCATCTTAAAAATATATCCATATTATTTCAGAACCATTTTCCTGGTTTCTGTAGGATCAAGCTCCTTGTATTGTAATGTTTGGGACTGTCACGTGGGCTAGGTGGGTAAGATAAGTCTATATGTAGGTTGGCATATCATGCCAGCTTCTGACATTGCTATCTGTTTGCTTTGCAGTACTCCATGGTGGAAATCCAGGTGGGTGTGTCGGACTCCCCAGGTGTTATGAGGAAAGGTACTTCAGGAGGGATATTTAGGCCGTTGTCTTACTGAGTCAACTTACTTTTTTCAGGGTCAGTGTATACATGTGTATGCATCCACATGCTTGTAAAAACCATTGAAGAGACAAATTGTTTGTTCTTTTCAATGTTCAGGAGCTCCATCCAGACTTTAGTTAACTCTTACAGTTTATCCTTACATTAAGACTGGAGAGTTTAAATGTTGGGATCTTTCCCACTTTCTTTTTCAATGGCAGTACAATGTAGAGTAACCCTTGGTGTGTTGGTCTCATCTCTGTCGGTGTTTCAGTGTTCAGGTTGCTGCAGCACCTCCCATTAAAAAAGCAAACAAACAAACCAAACCAAACCAAACCAAACCAAACCAGGAGCCTGTGAAAGCCTCTGAAATCTCTCAAACTTTAAATCCAGTGGGCTTTGGGAACAGAACAGCAGATATTTTTAATGACAGTCTCTTGTCTCCTTTCCTCTAACTGCAGGACCCAAACCAAAACCGCATTGGCCAATGGCTGGATGTGAGACCAAAACAGGGCATTGCAGATCTCTCTTTCCAGTTAGCTACTGAACTCTGTCTGGGGACTTACACCATCAGTGTGGTGAACCCAAAAGTGTCCAGTACATTTAAGGTGGAGGAACATGGTAAGATGGAGTATGGGGAACAAAGAATGGGATGGAAGAATTGCTTATTTCTGTCCTTATAACAATATGCAGCCAAACACTGTAAACTAAGTTTTAATGTCTGAGAGCTAGATTTCAACAAAAATGTATAGAATGGGCGATATCACAAATGCCAACAAGGGAGATTGTACTGGAGATTCCTGGAGAGGGCATCTAGTAACAACAGTTACTAGAGCGTCACAGAGAGAGAATAAACCTAAGACCTCTGTAGCACTTCATAGGTTGGGGAAAAAAGGGAGATTCTTCCTTTAGTTTCCCTGTTTTAAAGTAATTTTAGTTTAAACATTTTAATTAGCTTTTATTTCACGAACATGCTCCTTTACGGGACTCCAGCTTTATGGTAACAAACTCATCCCTTTCATGATCCATGTCTAGGTAGACTACTGCCTTTTATAGAGTAACTTTGTGATTTTTGTTCAAGTGTTGCAGAAGTTTGATGTTTTCTTCGAAGGACCGGTTCAGATTTATGCTTCAGATAAAACCTTCCCACTGCGTGTATGTGGCAGGTGAGGAGACAATCCTGGAGAAAGGAAACAGCTCATCAAAATCTTGTCTGTTCTTCCACACGTGTACTCTCTTGAGTCCATCAAGGAGAATTGGCTAAAGAGGGGTGAAACGCAAGCATTGCTTTCAAAGACTCATAGGTAGTACAAGAGTCTGTTTGGTTCTTGCTTGGGATGGAGGTACCTGAGCTACACCCTGCTCTGGAAGCTGTGTCCATCTGGCCTTGGTGGACCTTGTATGGGGGAATATGCATATCTGATATGGGACTGATCTGTTGAGGTACAAGGATCAGTACAAGGTTCTCATTTTATTTTATGCTGCTGAACTTCTTTCTTTCTTAGTAGCAGTGTTTCTCTAGTTCCATAATCATTAGCAAACACTGAGCAGATGAGGGTGTGAAGGCAGGCATGACCTCAGAAAGTATAAGCACAAAGGAGGAAGGAGAATGCTCTGGAAAGCACTTTGTGGACAGATAAGGAGGCGAACAGAGCTGTATTTGGAGCTGGGTTGTCCGAAAACTTTTACTGCCTCTTTGCTGCTGAACAGGAATCATTTCTTATTAACTGGGCATTTCAAATCAGAACATTTAAATTGCTAATAGAAACAGCACAGCACTCTTCTTCACCAGGGTAGTTCACGAATGTTTTCCTGTCACTGATACTGTTAGGGAACATTGCTCCCCAAGAGAAGACCAGAGAGGAGCTGAAGCACAGAAAGTCAGCAAGGCAGTCAATGGAAAAGTCCGCCTTGACAAGGGCTTGATTCTGCTATAGTTGAGGGAAAAAAAAAAAAAAAAAAAAAGCAGAGCCAGTCTGGTGATGGAAAGAAGAGTCCAGATTATGAGATAAGCCCATGGTGAGGAGGAAGGACTGAGGTCAATCCTGGAAGTCAAGCCAGTGTGTCAGGCTGAGAAGCAGTGCACTGGCATAGGTAAAGTTGTAATGTAGCTCAAGGTCTGGAGCTTAACCATAGCTCCCAAATGATGTGGGGAGGCCCCAGTGAAGCTTTTAACAACACCCTGTGAATAGGGGAAAGGGGTTGCAAAGCCTGCTGGTTCATCCAAGGCTCTGGCAGATACTGCTGCAGAGGTTCTTACACCTCTGCAACTAAATAGACCTGTTAACAGCCACACAGAAAGACAGTTTGCTGGATAAACAATAGATTTTTCAAACCACAGAGCATGAGTTTTGCCCTTGCTCTACCAACCATCCCACCACCTCCTGAATTACAGTGACCAAGGAGTCAGTGTGACAATGAAAAATGTTTTTGATTTGGATGCCCGGTGGGGTGTGTCTGCTGTGGAGGCAGAGACAACTTTGCTGGGGCTGCTAAGGCCATCACCAGAAGGAGAAGTACCGTAGCTCTATTAATGTCATATCGTGCACATTTTATTGATGTGTACAAGAACATAGGCTTCTGCTCCTTTCACACCTGAGCCAATATATCCAATGGGTGCCGCTCCATGCTGTGTGCACACAACTCAGGCCAGCTCTTTTCTTCTGCCTGCAGTTCCCGAACAGAAAGCACCCAGAAGTGAGAGAGCTTTGGAAAGTGTGGTCCTTTTTTTGCCTAGGCTCTGTTTCTGACTGCGTTGGATGCAAGACTGTGTTATTCCACTCCCCAAGTGTACTCTGTGCTGTATTTTTGTTTATGCCTGCTTGCTTGCAAACTGAATGAAGACCGGCATCAGGAAGCCCACTTGTGTGTAGCAATGTGCTCAGCAAACCACAAAATTCTCCTCAGTGTCTCTGCTTGGCAGCTCATCTGGTGCTTTCCCTGCAGGTACCACTATGGAAAAGCAGTGCAAGGGACCATGCGGGTGACTTTGTGCCAGAAGGCAAGGAGGCGTCTTCAAAATGTCAGCAAGGATATCTGTAGAGAATACAGTGGTCAGGTGAGTAAAATCCTGGAAGATACATGGTTGGTGGAGGAGCACCACATATGACAATGTGTGACAGTGCCTGAAAGAATGGAATGAACTACTACTTAAGGAAGGTTTGCCAACCTCTATAATGTACCTGTAGACTAATCAGTTAACATTTTTATTAAATTAATGCAATTATTGTTACCCTGACCAACTGAGATATCTTTACCCCTAGAAGTTCTTCTTTGTAAATTTGTTTATTAAGGACAGGGAATAGAAAAGAGGAAATCACATGCAGACCTTAAAGTTCTGTTCTTTTCTGTAAAGAAGCATAAATACCCAAGAATGATATAGTGCAAGAAACAACAGGTGCAAAAATACCATGTTAAGGTGAACCTACCCTGGAGATGCACAAGGATACCAATGTACAGTGTAGACAAGGTTATTTCCACAGCCAAATCACATACTGGCTTTTTTTTTTCACCTTATTTCACTCTTTTCATCCCTAACAAAACATGTCATAACTGGATTCTTCGTATCTGCATATATGATTAAAACTTTTCATGTTTTATGATTTGTCATCGGGACATCTTATGGTAGTTGTAACCTTCCAGCTCTGAAAATGATAAGTTACTTTGATTCTGCAGATTCATTTGATTCTGCAGTTTTACTAGTCAGATCTCTTAAAATACTAATATACCTCCTTTGTGATCCAGTTAATGCAACCTTCAGCTTTCTACTAAAGCTGGAGAGTTACCAACATTGCAAACTTCATGCAACTATGGTGATTTGTTTTATATTTCTACAATATGAAATGAATTACATGCATGTATACATATAAAATAGGAAATACCAATTTTAAAATGTGAACAATTTCTGAGTCTGCATTATTACTTGTTGCGATCAAATTATGACAGAATGATTAATATCGTGTACTTCTAACTCCTTCACTTCCCCCCAGCCTCAAATAATATCTACCATTTCCCATTGCAGACAGTGAGCAAGGGGTGCTTCACACCTTCTGTAAGCACATCGGTGTTTAATCTGGCTCCCAGTGAGGAGGACAGCAAAATCTATGCAGAAGCTTCTCTTCTGGAGGCAGGCACAGGTACCCGTAAGGTCTGCTTACGGTCATTTGGTGCAGAGAAGGTACAAGGATGAGACTGCCCGTACCTGGGGTGTGAAGGTCAGAGCAGGCACACTTCCTCCTCTCCTCCACACTGCTGGGGCCATCACAGGACTCTGGGTGCTCCTGCTTGAGGTGCACTGCATCTGCAGAGAGCTGCTCTGCCGGCAGCAGGCAGGCAAGGAGTGGCTGGGAGCCTGGTCCATGAGGCCAAAAAGGGTCTTAGAAACACCTTAGCTAAGGATTGAGCTGCCACAGGAACAGCCTCTGTACATTAAATGTGCTTGTCTTGGGAATGTTGAGATGCTCCAGTCAAAAGGCCTGGGCGTAACGAAGTGAGATTAAACTAGGGTGCGGCAGTCACCTCCGATAATGATCTTGCATCCCTTGTACTCTGCATTCCAACAGGGGTCCAAATCAACTCCTCCAGCCAAATCCTCATTTCCAGGACAGCTGCATGGGCAGTGTTTGAAACACCAAATGCTTACTACATCCCGGGAGTACCCTACAAGGGGAAGGTGACTTTTCCCATGCTTCTTCCCTCCCTATCATTTGCCAATGAATTTAGTGTCTAGCAAATTTTGCTGACCCAAACCATTTTCTGTTCCTCAGAGCAGTTTTCCTTACATTGTGTCACATTACTTGATAGTGCAGCATGGCTCCAGTTTCTGCATTTCAGATTCCCTGGTGTGATTACACTTCTGGCTTCTGTTGAGAGCACTGAGTGATTTTTGCTGGAATTTCTCAGCTGTTGGCTAGGAGCTGAGCTCCTCATGCTCTAGTTACATGCTGCTTTTGGGGAGGATAAAATCACCCTCAGCTTAACTTTACAGATGAGGGAGTTTTACAGGTCTGCTATCTTCTTGGGGCCAGGCTGAAGCCAAGGCCACTTAAACAAGAAGGTGTATGTTTGTCAGAGGAAAGAAGGTTTGGGTATGACACTGTGACTAACATCTGACTTTGGCTTTTCTGTCCTTCCCTATTGTCACCAGATTAAGCTTCAGGATCACCATGGAAATGGTATGAAAAACAGAAAAGTTTATCTCGTGATAAAGTTCATGAGACGTCGGCTTATCAAAATGTATATCACAGATGGCAGTGGAAGAGCATCGTTCAACCTGGACACAACTGCCTGGAACAGCTCCTCAGTCTTTTTGGAGGTAAATCCCACTTCTGCATACAGGGAAGTGAAAAGCCTCAAACTCTGTCAGTGCTCCCCACTCCTGCCCTGCAGCCCCCTGACAGCTTGGTCCTGGGTTCCCCACACAGTTCTGTCGGTGTAGAGCCATGGGGAAGGTGTCAAGCAACGGCCTTTCCCAAACCAAGCTGATGACATCCTAACCTAACAAAGCACTGAAGCGTGCAACTCCCATGTCCTGATTTCTGTATGTCTCTGATCTCCTCTCAGGGAAGGTTTACACTGGAAGATCTCACGCACACACCCTGGAAAACTGGTGTCAGTTACACAAATGCTTACCATCACCTGCAACCCTTCCATGTCACAACGAAGAGCTTCCTGGACATACACCCACTCACAGGAACACTGCCATGTGGACTAAAGCAGAGTGTCCAGGTGACCTTCACACTCAGTCGGGATGACCTGGGAGAAGACACCAGCCGGATAGGTTTTGCATATTACGTGAGTGAGGGTAGTAGAGAACCGAGGTGGGGGGAGGCAATGCTGATGGGACCAGGACACAGTGAAACACTGAGTGTGTAATTTAGATCATCCCTAGAGGGATGACAATATGGACTTGTTCTTGGAGAACTCAGGGAACTCTACCGCTGCATAGAGCTCACCCTTCTCACCTGGGTCACCTTGGATTGGGCCCACAGTTTATTTCTATGGTTGCTTTAGAGTGCAAGACACACACAGGGCAAGCATGAGTGTGCCCTGGTGACAGACAGCAGTCTGCTCATCCAGTGTCCTCTTCCCTCAGGTCACTGGGAAGGCTGGCATTGTTGTCAGGGGACAGAGGAGCGTCCAGGTTGGGAAGCTGAACAGTAAGTCTGCAGTGGCCTGCCTGAACAATGGGAAACAGTTGGGCCTGGTGGGTTCCTAGGTTGGATGGTGAAAGTTACTGGAGTTTCTCCTGAACTCTCTGAAGCTATAGCTCCTGGGCAGTCAACAAACAGGGTGGATGGAGACAAAGAAGCAATTATATCAGCTGAGAGAGGACAAAGAGACAGAGCAAGTGAAACAATGAAGGGAAGAGAGACTGGGAAGAACTGTGTGGAGACGGAACACACAGGGTTAAAGAATGGAAGGAGAGAACAGGCAGAAAAACAGAAGGAATTAGTTTGATATTGTGGGATTATAAAGCAGAAAAAAGGAGACCAAAAGAAGATCTCAGTGGGGCTGTGATGGAAACACTTTTCTTTTCCTTCCTCAGTGTTGAAGGGCTCCTTCTCCATCCCTCTGACCTTCACTGCTGACTTCACCCCATCACCTTCTTTAGTGGTGTACGCTATCTTCCCCGGTGGAGGGATAACAGCAGATAGCATCCGCTTTGACGTTGCCTTGTGCTTTGAAAATGAGGTGAGACTCACACTGACAGCTGAGGGACAGCTGACAAGCTTGAGTCAGCATACTGTGGAAGGAAAACATTCAAATCCTTCAGAGAACTGGGGAGAAGAGAGGAAGGGGATGTCTGGAGCACAGTGCCCAGGGTCTGGGATCTTCCATTTAGCAGTGACTTCTATTTGTAGCAGAGCTTGAGCAGGGAGGATGTTAATTGAGCTTCCTCTTTCTGTCTGTGCCATGTGTCTGTCAGCCTCCTTACCCCTCTTTTTCTCTTTTTCATATTTCCTTTCTTGGTGTGCTGCTCAAGGTCAAAGTAGGTTTCCTGGCTAAAGAAGCCCACCCAGAGTCAACAGTGCAGCTCCGACTGCAGGCAGCCCCTGGCTCCGTGTGTGCAGTACAGGCCGTGGATGAAACCATGTTCCTTGTGAGACCGGAGAGTGAGCTGACAAGTCAAATGGTGAGTGTCTGTGCAACCAGATAAGTACATAAAAAATAAAATAATAAATAAATAAATAAAAACAACCAACTACAAAAAACAGGCATGATATATGAGCTGGGCAAAGACAGGCAGGGCTGTGGCAAAGGGAGCTGGAGGCTAATGGGTGAGAGGATCCTTGTGTGGAGGAGTGTAAGTAGTAAGTGGTGTCTGCCTAGAAAGACAGCAGGCTGTATGTTGGGGAGGTTGTAGTGAAGCATTTGAAGGTATCTGCTCCTGGCCTGATTCTCCACTGCCTGTGAGTTTTCCTAGGTCTATGGCTTGTTCCCTGCTATCTACCGACATGGGTACCCTGCCCAAGTCGAGGAGTATCCAGATCACTGTGTTCAGCCCCACTCCACATCACCTCTGCTGCAAGGGAAACCGCAGCATTCCTTTCAGCCTGACATCTTCAACCTCTTCTGGGTAATCATCTCTGTCTTTCCCCAGTGAGACACTTGTTTAGAGTCCTTCTGAGAAAGAAGGGACCAGGGAGGCTGTGCCATACCTCCCTCAGCATGCTGTCCATTTGGGCCAGTGCTGACCTGGACTGTCTGGGCAGCTGGCCGTCCTAAAAGTGATGGTTTTCAGAGTCATTTTGAGGAAGAGTGGCTGCCCTTCCCCACTCACAGCTGCTTTTCTTTTTCCCCTCCTCTCCTTCTTTCTCCAACAGAACATGGGTCTGAAAATCTTCTCAAACCTTGCAATCAGGAAGCCAACTCAATGCTCTCATCGGGCAGATAGCAAGCCAATGATGGGTAAGCTGAACTTTCAGCCGACCCTTGTGCCAGGACCTGAGATCACATAGATGGAAGAGCTTCCTGATCACTGGGGTTTGCTGGTGGTGAATATTAACATGCTAAGGTGTAACAGATGCTGCTGCCACAGCCTCACTGCCAGGTTCATCGGACCTCAGCAGGAACAAATGGGTCACTGTTTAAAAAGCTTTGAAAAATTCCCCTACCTGCATGTTCCCTGACATTAAAGGATGGCGTTCCCTTTCTGGGTACAGACAAACCCAGTGGTTTCTGAAGGGGAGTGTCTCCCATTCATTACACCACAAACTGTGCTGTGGCCTGGCTTGTGTTCCACCTGTGGCTGCAGGAACTGTCACCTGCTTCCTTAATGTCTCACTTTGCACTAGGTAATTATACCAAACTGCCTTATGTGCCTGCTGATATTGAAACTACTATTGTTTGCAGAGGTCTCTGCATTTTCTGCAGACAAGCAAACGAGAATATTGTTACTCCCAGAATTACAGAAATGTTGGTTTAAAAGGGCCCTCTAGAGGTCCATAGTCTCTTTAACACCAATTTTGGTTCAGGTTGGGAAGAGTCTTTGTCTAGCCAAGACTTTCAAAACTTATAGCCACAGCCTGCTCACTGCAAGCTGATTTTCCTATTACCATTTTCTTCTCCTTCCTACTTTCCCTCTCCTACCAACTCAGCTCACTCCCTTGTGTATTACTCTGCCTGACTCTTCTCACATCTCTGTTACTGCTTGCTTTGCCTCTTGTCCCAGTGCTTGGCTGTCGATCATTGTCAGGGCTCACCTCTTCCACTCTTGTGGGAATTTTTATTCTTTTTTTCAGGGGGTCCTTCTATGGAATACAAAAGAATGACCGAGGAACAACCCCAATTAACAACCCAAGGAAGATTTCACCACTATTTGCCTGAAACTTGGATCTGGAATCTGTTCTCTGTTGGGTAAGTGATGCTAGACTTTACAAGTGGACAGAGGGATGAACCCTTTGTTATTGAGTTTTGGCTGACTTGTATCTGTTCAAAAAAGCCATCCATAGGTGTAAAGAGAGGTCTGCATGTAAATTTTATGGCTCTTCCCTGCACTTAAAGTGCATCAGAATGAAGAACTAGTGGACTTCAAGGAGCAAAACTTCAGTCTGCTTAGTCATGCTTAGAAAACAGCAGTGCTGTTCATCATCAAACCACCAAGTATCCTCTTCTCACACAGTGCTGTACACTCTACTAATTTCCCAGTTTGGTGGGTGCACTGTCTAAATTTGTAGCCTTTGTTGCCACAATGCTTGTATTGGGACTCATGAATCAGCACTCAGGCTGATGTGGTGCTGCTGCTTTTCTGGACATTTTGCTGTTGACTGAGTGTATAGAGCTGGAATGCTGGGACAGTGTCTTGCTCAGGAAAAGGGTATAACATAATTACTGGAAGCATTTAATCAGCAATTATGGCTTTAAGGAACAGATTTCTGAGATCTGTCTGAGATCTGAGCTACTCGAGTGGGAGTAATTGATGAGAGGGCAGAGGTTGATCTCAGTCTGAGGATCTGCACAGCATCCCTCACCTGGTGTCCTGAGCTCTTCCTGTTGCAGTGGGGTGGGACAGACTTCCTTATGCAAGTGCTGTCTTCCTCTCAGCTCCAACGGGAGCAGGAGCGTCCCAGTCACAGCGCCTGCTGCTGTCGCTGAGTGGAAAGTCAAGACATTCTGCTTGGCTGGGAGGGGGTTTGGACTTGCCCCGACCACAAGTCTCAGAACAGTACAACCTGTCTTTGTGGATGTGACATTGCCATATTCTGTGATACAAGGAGAGACCTTCACGCTGAAGGCTACTGTCTTTAACTACCTGCAGCAGTGCATACAGGTATGTGCTTGTGCCACAGGAAACACTGTGTGGGACAGGCCTAGCATGCCTTCCAGTTTTACAGCAAATGTACCACACCATCTCTCCCAAGTTGCCCAGTCATTCTCCTTCATCGGACTCTTTCAGATACAGGTAGCCCTGGCTAAATCCCCGGACTTCCAGGTGGAGCTGTGCCGGACCTGCAGGGACAGAGAGTGCCTCTGCGTGGAAGAGTCCAAGACCTTCGCGTGGAACATGACAGCAATCCAGCTGGGTGTGGCAATAAGAACGGGAGCAGTGGTGGGGAGCCCTCAAAAAGAAGTGAAAGGGAGTGGGAGGTCCAGAAAAGCTGGCAGAGCCTTGCCTTCCCTGGATCCTAAAGCTTATTTTTAGTGGTACAAGAATACAAACCATCATGGTTGCTTTCTTTCTCCCTTCTTAGATAGGCTCATCAGAGAGAGTGGGAACTGAAAGGGTAACGTGGAGAACTCTTGGGGATAGAGGTGTAGAACCGTGTAGAACCAGATTGGGAGGAAAGGGCTGCATGTGTGTGAGTGGGAGAACCTAGTATGGCTGGTGCTGTGCTTCACGTGCAATGGGAAGGGGTCACTGAAGTCCAAGGGGCTGCCGAACCTTCTCACACTACAGTCACATGTAGTGTACTAAGGTCACTATTGGTGAGGCACTACCAAGTCCCCTCATACTTAGGGTGTCTGGACAAACCATTGGCACTGACTGGACCATCTTTACCTGTCAAGCAACTGAAGCTGGGAGGATCAGCCTCCTGAAGCACCCGAGACGACTGCCAGCTAAAGCAAGTCGACTCCGTTTGGCTACAGACGTAAGAAACAGACTGTTCCATTTATTTGCTAGGGACTCTGAATATCACAATCAGGACTGAGGTACTGGACACCACACCACGCTGTGGGGACAGGAAGCCCTTGCCAGCTACCACGAGGCGGAGGCACATTCTGGTCAAACACTTGCTGGTTCGGGTCAGTATAAGAGCAGGCTCACTTCTTTCCATGAGTGTCCTTGCCCCTGGGTGAAAAGAGACTGAGCTGGGCTAAGTGGTTTTCTCTCCTTTTTTTTTTTTTTTGTCCAGCATTGGCATACCAAGGCCTGGGCTCAGTTTACTCTGTTCCCCCCAAGACCTATTCCTTTCTTGCAGTACTCTTTCTTGAGCTGCATTTGTATGCCGTAACTGCACTTCTCCCTATACATTCTCCTGCTCAATGACCAACCGTACATGAGCTTTTGTATCTGCTCACTGACTAGAGAGTCCTGTCCCTCAGACTTGCTTTTGCTTTCTTAATCAGTGAAGCAAACAGTTTCAGTGCAGCCCTGCCAAAGGTGAGGAGTAGTCCCTGACAGCCTGGGAACTAAAAGCTGAATTCAGACCTGCAATTGCTGTGCGATTTTACTGCTCTTTGGGAATTTTGTGTGTAATCTTGTTTCTTCTCTCTCATATCTATGTTTCTGCCCTGGCAGCCAGAAGGTGTGCTAGTGGAGAAGTCTTACAGCTCCATTCTGTGCCCAAGAGGAGGTACGTGGACAGTTTGAAATAACTAGACCTGGTTATTGTTCAGGTCCTGCAGCCTGAAATAACTAGAATCATAGAATGGTTTGGGTTGGAAGGGACCTTAAAGATCACTTAATTCTAACTCCCTTGCCATGGGCTGAGACACCTTCCACTAGAACAGGTTGCTCAAAGCCCCATCCAACCTTGCCTTGAACACTTCCAGGGACAGGGTATCAACAACTACTCTAGGCAACCTATACCAGTACCTCACGACTCTTATATTAAAGAATCTCTTCCAAGTATCTAATCTAAATCTACCCATTTTTAGTTTAAAACCATTACTCTAGTCCTATCACCAAACTCCCTGATAAAGAGTCTCTCAAGCTTTCTTGTAGGCCCCCTTTAGTTACTGAAAGGCTGCTATAAGGTCTTCCAGGAGCCTTCTCCAGGCTGAACGAGACAAAACTAGACCTGAGAGTAGGACTGAACTGTGGGAGGGCTAATGAAAGAGAGATTTTTTTTTTTAATTATTTTTTTTTTCACACAGGAAATTTAATTTCTTATTAGGACAGAAAAGGACAGTAAATATTATTTCCACACTTGCTTCCCTGTTGAATTTGTCACTGAGTTTAGGTGGCAAAATTGTGCTCTGTAGCCCCCTTCCCACAATGTAGCCTCTGGGTGTTCCTGGAGCATGATAGTCACTCAAGAGAGAGAAGCTCCTGCTATACCACCCTAACCCTGCAGCACTACAAGCCTCTGCAGGATGTCCCCCTGCCAAGTGGTGACCAATTGTGATCCTTGTGGAACTTGTGAAGCATGGTGAATTGAGTTGTGAAGCTTGGTGTGCCCTTGCCCTTGCCAGCAACTCTCAAGTCACTTCTAATCTGAAAAGTTTCCAAGCAGTGGAGCTTGGCGTGATGACTGGGACAGATTATAGAGAGCAGTCTGCATGAACAGGATGTAGGCAGTGTCCCACTTATTTGTTTCAATTTTGTCACTCTGGTTAGATACTTTTGGTTTGATTTTTCATGCTGCACCTTAACCCTGTTGTTATCAGGAAACATGGTTGAAGAGCCTGTGCCCCTTCACCTCCCTGATAATGTAGTAAAGGGATCTGCCAGAGCTTCAATTTCCATCTCAGGTAAGCCATTTCTGTTGTGAACTCACTGACCGATGTTACAGATGAGCAGGGATTAACTTTGTAATGATGTCAGGGGATCCATTTGGAATGACACTGCTCAAAAGAGAGAACAATGAGTTTCAATGCTCTGCAAGGTTTGACAAAAACAGGGTTTCCATATTTTATTTTATTTTTTGGATTTGCACTTAGATTTTCGTGAGAAAAGTAGGCTGCAGAGGAGAATAATCCTCATTTTTCTGGCTAGGACTTTGTAGCAGAGCCCTGAGGCCAAGATTTATCTGGGACTTTGGGAGCTTGGCTAGTTCTGTGTAGATAAAATCAGCAAAATTCATAACTATCTCATCCCCTGCTAAGTTTCAATGTTACAATAAAAGCTGCTGGAAAGAATAAATCCTTCTCAGCATTACAAAGATACAAAAGGATTATCTGGGGAGGCCACTGGGACCAGACAAATGTTTTCAATATGTTTCCTTGCACTGTGCTCCTTTGTCCCCATGTTCGTACTGGTATGAAGCCAGGCCTGCCATAATTCCTCAAAGAAGAGAAGACCTGAGACAGCTCAATCTTTCCCTAAGTACTTCTATATTTGTCTGTCTGCATGACACAGCCTGAGCAACTATAGCCCTGCTCATAGCCTTTTACAAGGTTGGAGCCCTTCACACTGAAAAGGTTCCTCAGAGACTCCACAGTGTGCTCATCCTGTATCGCATACCCCCCAAATTGGGAAGATGAAGAATAGTCACCCACCTTCATCCTATACTCAGTTGTTTCTTTCCATTTTCTCCTTTCTCCTTTGCTGAGATAACACACTATTATCCAGTGCCTGGCTGAGAAGCACCTCAAATCATACTCAAACTTGCTTTGTTTCTTATATTGTCGCATAGGTGACCTCATGGGGATTGTGTTACAGAACCTGGACCACCTGGTGCAGTTGCCCCATGGATGTGGGGAGCAGAACATGGTGCTGTTTGCCCCCGTTATCTATGTGCTGCAATACCTGGAGAAGACAAGGCAGCTGACCCCTGAAATCAAGGAGAAGGCAGCAGGACTCCTGCACAATGGTAAGTACAAGAGATCCACCTTGCTCCTCTGCTTTCCCCTGTGTCTAATCTACCAGTAGCTCTCTTCCTTGCATTTATTCTGACAGTACTGGCCTTTCTGAATTACTGTGCTATATTAATCATTGTTCCTATTTCCCCAGGGTACCAGACACAGCTTCTTTATAAGCATAGAGATGGGTCCTACAGTGTCTTCGGGCAGCAGGATGGGGAGGGGAACACTTGGTAAGCACTGGGAACATCCCTTGCTCCTAATTTGTCCTGTTTGGGCCAGAGCAGCTAATGTGTCTGAGAAGAGCTGATAGGATGCATGTTCCTTGTTTTGGATGGAGCCACCCCAGGAGCTGTCTGGCATGGATACAGATTGAGGGATTGAGACAGGACAGCAGAGTTTCTGGGAAAGTGAAACACAACGATGTGGTCTCAGGGGGAAGGAGATCCCTTTTTTCTCTCTGTGGTCTTGCTGGCGCCCCGAACAGAGCAATGGGTTCTACCTGTGGAGCCCCAGCAAGACAAGAGGGGTACATACTGACTGGAGGAAGATCAGGGAAAGACAATGAAAAGTCATTTTTCCCAGGGAGGTTTTTGCTTGGGAGAGTTTGAGTGAACTGCATTGGCACTGTGATGGCTGGGCTGGGAGTAATGAAGAAATGAAGGAAATGGAGTATTCAAGATTGTGTCTAGGTATTCAAGGGAGATGAGATGCAAGAGACAAAGTAGAAGGGGTAGAGGTTTTTCACTTGTGAAATGACTAGGTAAAGCAGTACGTGAATGTGTGGACCCAGACTGAAGGAGAGGAGCTGCTTGTATCCCAGAGACCATTTCCACTTTTAGTTTGCTTTTGCGTATGAGAGAGTCTTTTTAAGCACCCTGGTCTGTCAGTGTTAAATTCAGAGACAAGCACCAGGAGGCATTTGACTTTCTTTTTGTCTTTTTGTGTTTCTATTTCTCTCACAAGTCATTCTCTTCCTAGGCTGACAGCTTTTGTTGTCAAGAGTTTTGGCCAAGCCAAGAAATACATCTATGTAGATGACAAGAATATCCAGGATGCCTTACGCTGGCTAGAGCAAAATCAACTCCCCAGTGGCTGCTTTGCCACCAAAGGGAGTTTCTTTCATTCCTCTATAAAGGTAAATGAGAGACAATTCAGGCAGCACAGCTGGGGAATGGCTGGGCAGGTGTTGTGGCAACAAAGAGTCATAGGATCACAACCGATCCTGGAAAGTCACTTGTGCAAGTCATGCAACCAGACTGAAAGAGAACAGAGTATGGGGTAGAGACAGCATAAAGAATGCCTACCCTTCTTGGAAATTATGCCCTGAGCCTTTGAAACAAGCCTTAGAGAGTGAAAGGTGCTTCAGGTCCTGGGGTGTCAGAATGACACACCTGAGAGCCATGGAGACCATGCTTACGAGAGGCTCCAGGTGCAGTGTTTTGCCTCTGCAGAGGTGGAATCCCTCACCAGCAGAGGGTCTCTGGTGACTGGTGATTTCTCACAGTTTATCTCTGGCAATGGATTCCCTTCACAGGGCAGTGTGGATGATGAAATCTCCTTGGGAGCGTATGTCGCTGCAGCACTGCTGGAGCTGGGTCAGCCACTGAAGGTGAGCACAGGCCGGCTGTCTCCCGCTCTCCCTTATTATCCCATGCCTGCACTCTGCTATGGGGAAAAAGCTCGTAATGTTGACATTCTCCAGGCCAGGAACACATCAAGGGCTGCTAAGAGGGAGACAATGTTTGGTGAAACTGAAGTAATTCCTCATAAGAGACAGTGTTGTAGCACTAGCATGAAGCAATAGTGGAGCAATAGTGTTTGGTGGCCATAGTTTCCAGTGCACAATGGGGCTGTACTGCCTTTTTTTTTTTTTGCAAGAGAGGGTGATAATTGAGTGGGTTTCTCTGGAGCTACATCAGCAAGACATAGTCCCAGAGAGAGCCTGACCCCTGCTTTGCCCCTGTCAGTGTTTGGCATGTCTTCTACCAATGCAGGGCAAGATGATGCAGAGTACCCTCCACTGCCTGCAGCAGGCAGTTCACAACGTCACCAGCATCTACACAGAAGCTGTACTGGCCTATGCTTTTGCCCTGGCCGGAGACTATGAGACAACCCAGGAGCTGCTATACAAGTTGGAGGAACAGGCCATCAAATCAGGTAGGTGCTGGCTGCTTGTTGGAGTAATGTCTCTTGTTCACCTGCTGGGATTGGAGCAATGTACCCATGCAAGTTGCCTAGCCAGAGCTGATAAACATGGAATATGCTAACCTATGCAAGAGGCTTGCTGAGGGAAAAAAAAATGCACCTGCTATTCTTGTATTTGTCCAGGAACTGCATCATGTTAACTGCAATACGTTATTTAGCAAGCTGTGTGGGTGACTTACCAGAAAGATTTTCCTCAGCCTTTAGGATTTAAAGATCTTATTGAGGGAGGAGGTAGAAACCTGTGTGCTAGGACTGGATGAAGTCCTGGAGAACCAACTTAACAAAGTGATACTGGCCTGACAGAGAAGGAGCAGGAGGAGCTCTAAAAGCCCTCTACTGCTTGCTTTCTGTATCCAGAACCCTCTGTTCCCTTCTCTCCAGATAGCTTGCACACTCCTTTTCTTTCTGCAGGAGGACAAATACACTGGAGCCCCAAACCAAGCTCCCCGGCTTCCACAGCCTTCTGGCCTGGTACTCAGTCAGTGGATGTAGAACTGACAGCCTACGTGCTCCTGGCATACCTTTCCAAGCCACGGGTGCATGCAGGTGACATGACAACTGCAGCTGGTATTGTGGCATGGCTGACCCAGCAGCAGAATGCCTATGGGGGCTTTGCCTCCACCCAGGTAACGAGTAGCTCCATGTGGATCCATATACTTTTCTCCCTGAGGTTGGCAGGGCAAGTCTTCTCAAGGTCTTCCTGTCCAAGTTCGAGGCCAAGTTGGCCTTGCTAGAGATGATGTTTTCAGGGAAGTGACTGTCTCTTTCTCCCTAGGACACAGTTGTTGCCCTGCAAGCTTTAGCAAAATATGCAGCAAGGACCTTCAGCACATCAGGCCAAGCACTTGTGAGGGTGAAGTCCCACAGGGGCTTTGGGAAGACATTCCAAGTCACCCGCCAGAAACGGCTGCTGGTGCAGCAGGCAGCGCTGACAGAGATCCCAGGGCAGTTCCTGGTGCAGGCCCAGGGCAGCAGCTGTGTTTTTGCTCAGGTAAGGTGGTGGGGTGAGTGTGGGAGAGATGATAGATGGAGGATTCTGCCTCTTCTCCCTGGATGAAATCAAGCCTGGGCTGTCTTTTCCCCTCCTGACCCTCAAACTGCAGACAGTGCTGAGGTACCACAAGTCTCCCCCACGGACCACTGTAACCTTCACTCTGCGTGTCAACACAGAGCTGGCCAACTGTAGCCAGGCCAACACGCGTGCCCTTGTTGTCCGCATCCTTGTCAGGTAATCCTGAGGATTGTTTCCTCCTCCAGCAAGACATGCTGTGCTTGGGGAGTGCAGCTGGAAAAGCCTCAGGGCTGCGATGGAGGGACTGAACACAGGCAGGACAGAGGGTAAATTTGGCAGTAGTTAGGGGTGGAAAGGGAAGGTGCTGGCTACCTGCATCTCACCTCCTGTGAGATGATAAACTGTCTGCCTTGACCCCAGTCCCAGATGGCTCAGGGTCCTGCACACAAGATATGGTGGTAAAGGGAAGGGGGGGCTCTATTCTCTCAGACAGACCCTCTGACTGTGTGATCTTCTTCAGCTACATTGGCAGCAGAGTCACATCCAACATGGTGATCATGGAGGTCTCCTTGTTGTCTGGATTTGTCCTGGCTCCAGGCTCCAGGATGTTGGTAAGGAGTCTGGAATCAGAAAAAGGGTGGCTCTGGTAAATGGGTCCCACCTGCTTGCTGCTGTTGGGAACTATTCATTCAGGCCATGAGCCAACTACATTAGGAGTGACCCTTCACTGTTGAAATTGAACCAAAATCTCTCAATTTCCATACAAGGTCCTGCAAGGACTGCCCATGGCATTTCAAGGATGGTTCAGCTTCTCCCACTGACACTATTCTGTTGGATGTGCTAAATAACAGTATTTGTTTGTCACATGAAAATGAAAGCTGAATTATTTGCACAACACCCAGAGGTGTATTTAAGAGCATTCTAGCAGTTAGTGAGATAAGATAACAACAGTCTTTACTTGTGCCTCTTTGCTGACCAGTGCATTAAGTCCTATATGCTATCCACTGCCTTTTGTCCCCAGAGTGGGAGATTCCTCTAACTGAGCAGGGACAGCGTAGTCCATCCTTGAGATGAGGCTCACAAGGAGTGCTCCAGGAGGGACTACTGAACACAATAAAACCCTTGCACATGCAAAAGACAAAGATCCACAAAGAGTCCAGGTCTACTTTGTGCCATCAATACAACATCAATACTAATTTATTTGTGTTGTTCTTTCCTGTCCCAGCTGGAGCGCAAAACCATCATTAAGAAAATAGAAGTGAAAGCTGATGTGGTCTACATTTATCTGGACAAGGTAAATAGGAATGACAGCATTAGGTTTGGCATAATGAGAGCAAGAGGCCAGAGGACAAGGAACTGTGTGAGAAGGCCAAGGCTGGGCTAGCCATGGGGAAATAACACTGGTAGAACTGTGGGCAGAAGAAACTTGCCTACTTTCATTGTTGTACAGTTAGCATTTGCTATTTCTCACATACTCCATTTCTAAAATCCAGAATCTCTGATGGATTAGAGAGATTTTTTACAGGAAAGCATTCAAGCTAGGGAAGACAAAGATGCAATGTCTTCTTTCTTCCCTTCCTTGCTAATTTCTTTAAATCTCCATAAGCTCAATGATGAATCTCAGACTTTCAGTCTGCAACTGGAACAAATATTTGAGATGAAGAACCTGAAACCAGCCACCGTCAAAGTCTATGATTACTACCAGCCAGGTGGGTTGGTGATTCCCCTCCTACTCTGAGATTGGGAGCTGGATTCCTAGTTCTCTGGATGTGACTTGAAAAGTCATTGTGCGCTATTTCTTGTGCACATGATGTGCGTGTAATTGTCTTTCTCATTTCCTTATGCAGAGGAGCGAGCCTTGGCTGACTACAATGCTGTCTGTAGCTGAGGTAGGCAACAAGTCCCTGTGTGATACAAACAGTGGCATCAGGAAATGATGGGTCTTGGGTGGGAGAGAGGGAATGTCTGGGGAGCATGTGAGCAATCTGAGGTGGGAAGGAGAATGGTAGTCATTGGGGAGTATATGTCCAGCAAGAATGAGGAACAGTCGGGTGCCTGTGGCTGAATGTGTAGAGCTAGGCCGAGGGCTCTTTTTCAGACAGGAAAGCAGCTGAAAGGCTCTGGCTGACAGCAGATATAGTCTTAAAATGGGAGTGAGGGAGGAAAGACTGAGCATGGTGACTGCATCATGTGGAGTGAGAATGCAGAGCTATAGTGGCTTGCACTAACAAGGGACTTCAGACCCAGACAACTGCTCCAGTCCCTCCCCAGCCCCTGCTACCTTCATTGCCGGGTAGAAAGGGGGGATTCCGGGAGCCGAAGGAGCAAGATGAAGCTGGGAAGAGGTAATACTTTGTCTTGTGGGGTGACAAAAACAGCTGTTAAAGGGGATGGCTTGTTAGCAGCAGCCTGAGGTGAGGACAGGTTTGGATCTGTCTTTTCTGGAAGAATAAAGCAGAATTTTGATATGGCATATGCTTCATCCTGACATAATCCCACACACAGAGCACTGTGGGACCTGCCTATACAGATCCTAGGGATCTTCCTAGAGAGCCACCGCCACTACTATCCAACACAAGTCTGGTGATAGCCATGAAGGTGCTGGATCACTCCCTCCTTGTTTGCCTTACCTTCTGTTCCCCACAATTGCACATGGTTCCTCAGAAAGGAGAGGAGGCAGTCCCAGTTTTGTGGTAAAGGAGAAGTGAGAAACTGCTACACCGTGACTTCTGCCTTTGCCCAATGTTTCAGGTTGGGGACCGAATGGAAGGAGATGCCCCAGCTACCCCCAGTAGAAGGACACTGCCCCTATTAAAGTTGAGCCTGTGTGGTCTTGTGCCTGAGTGGATGGACTTAGGGATCACAACGGTCCAGCAGTTGTGCCTGCACTGGGAGGGGGCTGGGCTGTGAGGGGGGACTGTTATATATCTGGTATATTCCTGGGAAGAAGAATTAAAGTAAGCATCACCCCTGACCTTGCTGTCATTGTGCCAGTTGTTGATGAACTGCAGGCTTAGCCCACAAGGATACCATTTCTGCCATCGACAGTGTACAAACTTTCTATCTCCTCCATTGCTCTCTCCTCATGGTCCCCATGGTTTCTTCCAGCACTTTCTGCTGAGTAGGACCCGGGAAGCTTTGGGGTATAAGGGCAACTGTACATGCTGTGACAGCCATATCTCATATGTCCTTCCTGCAAGCTCCTGTATTCCTGCTCTTGAAGTAGGCTCCAGATAGTAATGCAGTGTGATTGAGACTGTAGCCCCTCAATCCCTCTCCGCAGTAAATCCTTGCTGACTGCTCTTGGTAAAGTTCTCTAAGTGCAGCTGTTGGCCAGAGAAGTGTTGAACATATCCCAGTCCTCCCTTGCCTTTGACTAAAGCTTATCTGTTGGTCACAGCCACCAAGTACAAACTCTGCCTTGGCGTGTGCTCTACCTTCTCCTGAGCAAGTCTGCTACTGGCAGGGCAGAGTTTAGAACTTGTATATGCAAACACAGAACAGAGTTGTTTTGCCCAGGTTCTCCTAAACATGATTTTCCTAGTTTGGAAGAAAAACAGTAAACTTGAATGATCACTCAACCAGACACTTCTAGTCTACTGACTTTTAATAAGACAGCTGGCATAGTCCTAGCCTTTAGGAAACTAACTGCTCAGAAGGTGATTTCAAGTATTTTCTCTTTGCTTCTTATCTCCATGTGGTGGCTGTTAGCAGGGATGACAAAGGACTGATGGACAGAGACTGCAGAGAATGTCTGTCCCTGATCCTGTGGAGACAAAAAAAAAGGACAAAAAAGTCTGTGTTCCTGAAGTATTAAAACTAAACATTGGGAACTCAAGGGTGGTTTTTTGTGCCTCGTGACCAAACAAGACTGCCAAGCCGTCAAGGACAGAGCTCTGTCTGGCTGTCCTACAAGTACATCTCAGCTGCCTGTACAAAGCCTGCAGCAGCATCTTCACCAAGAATGTGGGGCTTGTGGCAGGCATCCCAGGGCAGGGCTGTGTGTCTCCCACAGGTGACCCATGAAGCAGGTGTTTTTCTCCATGTTGTGGACTGAAGACAAGGAAGCACGGGGATGCAGCAAAGTTTAGAACATGACCAGACACTCAGAGTTCAAGCATTGCCTTCGCCCAGCCTGGAAGCAGGATGGGACAGGTATCCGTTCCCTGGCACAGCTCAGAAGCCAGTCTGAGGCTGCAGAAGGCTTGGCATTGAAGAAAAGTCAGGTCTTGCAGTAAAGCCGACATAGCATGTTGCATGGACAGGGCTGGAGGGTTGCAGAATTGTGGGACAAATAACACAAATAGGAACTGTGTTAAGTATACTCAATACAAAATGCCAGGACTGGTGGTAAGACTCAGGACAGTCAGCCCTTGTTTTATGAAACATGCCTTCAACTCTATTAAGGGCTGGTCACCTCAAACTTTCCACTTCAAATTCAATTCTCCCTTTCCTTGGTTTAATCACTGGGATACAGGAATTCACCCTTAACCTTGCTAATTGTTCCCTACCCTCAGTGTGTAGTGTCAAAAGTTTCTTGACGAAGAGCCCTTGCCTGCATCCCCCTCCCTCTCCAAACTCTTCAGGACCATGCCTGTGATGGCAAAACAGGTGTCCAGCCCTCACCTCATGTGCAGGGAGCATTGTAGCTGATCACCGTTGTTTCTTCTGAAAGAGGAGAGGAAAACGTGTCAGTGAGATCACTTTCCAAAAACTCCCTAAAGCAACCCAGCATTATGCCTCTGTTTCTAGAAGAGGTGTCCCCTTAGCTTACAGCCCACATCTTCCCTCTGCCATGACACATGAAACCACTTGCATGTAGCAAAGTTCAATTATAGTTATGGACTCCTCACTTTCTCAAGTAATAACAATCCTAGACACATTTCCAGCTTTTCCTCCTGCTAAAGAACTCAGGGAATGGGGAACAAATTATTACTGTCATTCTTCCAAGCCATCCCCTCACTATAGTGACTACAGTCCCTTTCCTTTGTTGCCTTCCACAAAATGAGTGTACAAAAGCATGGCTCCGAGCTTCTTGCTTGTCTCTTGTTGGAAGAGTTAGACTTTGAGTGGAGCCACGTGCCAGCTTCAAGCTTGCGAGTTCTGAGTCCAGAAAAAGAAAAATCCACCATTTTGAAGCCCAAGAGGGTAAGTCCATCACTAGAGAGTTTCTAAGGGGCAGTTAAATAAACATGCTAAGGATAGTATTGTCTTAGACCAGAAAGTCTAATTTCAGAAAGACAACTTCAGAAAGTTCCTCCCAGTGGGACATTTCTGTGATTTCTGCAGTACAGCATCTGAGCTCACCTGGCATGTAGTAATCATAAACCTTGATATTAGCCGGCTTATGATCTTTCACTTGCATGTCCTGCTGCATCAGCAAAGTGTAGGCCTGAGGCTGTCGAGTCAGCTAAGACCAAGAGATGCAAAGATTACAGCCAGAACCAGTCGTGTAAGACAATCCCTTCCACCTGCTCTCACCCAGGCTCCTATGGAGACATCACCACTGTAGCAGATCCTTCTAGTCCATCTCAAAAATACCTTTTACTTCACATTCTGTGGCCATCTCCCATTTTGTGTCTCCAAAATTAACTCAATTCATGAGAGACATCAAGTCCACAGAATCAATGTGCATTAGGTACAGTGTTAGTGTTCCCAACCAATCCCACATTCCGATCCAGCTCTTCTCCTTCATGTATTTTGCCTCAGTGGCTACTTGCTTATATGCAGTCCTATTGCATCAGCTCTGACTCTGTAGTCTCACACAACTCTCACCATGAAGCAGCCACATCCAAGCTGTGGATTAACATCTGTTGGATGATGGTAGTTACATAAAATGCCATTTGATCGGTTCCATCTTGTGCTACCAGGCAGCCTGAGCTGAAATCTTTCCCTGTGCTTTCTGCTCTGTGCTGTAGATGTAACAGAAGCAGTCCCCCTGCAAGTCTAATGCATTACAATAACCAGCTTTCTATGAGGATAACTTGGTTCAGCTGAATGACAGCTGGAGATAAAGAATCGCAGAACAGTAGAAGTGCTCCTTGGAAATTCAGAATTTTAAATTCATGCCAGCTCTTATTTCTGTTGCTGTTTATGTATACATAGAGCTGGAGAAAACCTGGAGTGGTTGTTAATCTGTTGACTAACGAGGCTCTGGAGAGAGCACTGCAGCTCACACAACCACCTGGTTTAATTTTGGGTGATCTTGGCAAACTCCATGTGCAATCCAGGATGTGCCCTACTAAATTCAAGCCACTTAAGGGCTTTCTAAGAATTCAGACTGGCTTGAATTTACTGGATGGATCCTCCTATCTCTCCAGTCCTGATCAGATCCTGTATACGGACTTTTAACAGTCTCTGAACAGTGCCAGCAGATGTAGTCTTATCATCAGTTAGCTGCATTTCACTTAAGTGGTCCTGTGTACAGTCTCTAAAGCTGAAATACTGCAGGCTGACACACATACTTCTCCAGGTCAGCAAATGTGGCTGGTATGCAGAACAGCAGCTCTCAATACTTAAAATACTACTAGAACCAAAATGCATGAGTAAGCTAAAAGCTATATCTGCCAGCTCACAGTCCTCCTAATGATGACATTAATCTAAATTCCACTCACTTCCTCCAGATAAAGAACGACTCGGTCAGCTTCACTTTCAACTTTCTTCACTAAGGGCATTTTCTTTAGCTGAAAAAAAAAAAGTCAGAAAAACTCTAGCAGAAAGCATAAATATTCAGGGATATTTGACCTTTGCATGGGTAAAATGTTCATATGGCCAAGAAAGTTCATGGGGTGGGAAAAGGCAGTAGGAAGAAAAGGTGAAGATCTCTGTGTGGCCTGGAAGAGACTCTGGGTGTAAAGATTTACTAGAAGGAAAAGAACAATGTTTCTCTGCCCACAGAAATGATGATGGTTCTGCATAGAAACCTGCACAACGGACATCTGTCACCATTCCCATCCCAGCTGGACACAAACTTGTGGTCTCACCTCATCCAGTGAATCTGCCACGGGGCTGTATCCAGACAGCAGCTCCACTTGGATCAGGACCATGTTGGTGGAGACACGGTTCCCTGTGTAGCTGCAGCAGGAACCCAGGGGACAGCACTAATGTTACTTTCTGAGCCATGATCTCCACAGATACTCCAGCCCAGCTTTGGGACTCAGGTGGAGGAATCTGCCTTTCCTTCCAGTGTTCCTCCTGTAAGCATACCTGCTTCTGCACTATGATAAATTTTTGTACTTCCCCTGATTTATCTTTTAATTATGCTCAGCCTAGGAGAATTTTATTCCTTTGGAGGCTTCTGGAGTCTCCTTCTCTAGTCAGGGCAGGGAATATCCCATCCTCCTCTTGTTCTGTTGGTAGTTTCTGTCCCAAATCAGGCAAGGGTAAAGCAGAGGAGAGTGACATGACAGCTAACCAGGAGGGAGGGAGACTTAGGAATAAGTGTCAGCAGTCAGTCCCACAGACCCTTCACAACACTAGTGTTTTGGGACCTTGTCTTGGAAGGGGATGAGACCCACAGAGCTTGGGAGAATTTGTGATGACTGGCATGATGATGAGATAGGACTACAGCCCAACTCATCCCTCCATGGCCTTGTACCTTCCACCCAGCTGAGGAGTGGCGTAGTTAAAAGAACAGGGACATCTTAGCGCTTGGACCTCATGAATAAAGGAGAATCCTGGCTGTCAAGAGACTGGTGTAGTGCCAGGAGCCTCTTAGCATAGGGGAGGAGAGGGGCAACTGAGTGTCTCCTACCGAGTGTGAACGGTGACAGGAAACTGGGTGGCGTCGGGTGCTGTGCACTCTGTCTGCACAGACACAGCAAAGGTGAGGTCCTTCCTTGGCGGAGGGATGTGGTACCGCAGAATTGCCTGTCAGGACAGAAAGAAGCTAGTTGGCAGAAACAGCAATTTTTTGATGGTGAGTATCCTCATCTAATGTTTTGTTGCTGTCTTGCACTGGTGTAAGAGAAAGCAGAGGTGATGCTACTGTGCTGCTCCTGGTGGTGGTCACTGCACTCCTTGGAGAAGAAATACAGCTCTGACTGGGTGGTGATGATCTTGACTTCATTTTGGGAACTTCTTGGTTTTCCTTGGGTTTCCTCCCTGTTGGATCGCAGCTACTCCTACCAGCCCTGAATCATAGAATCATCACAGAATCGTTGAATGACTCAGGTGGGAAGGGACCTCAAAGTTCCGCCCACCCACCATAGGCAAGGATGCCACCCACTAGGTCAGGTTGCTCAGGGCCCCGTCTAACCTGGTCTTGAGCACCTCCAGGGATGGGGCATCCACAACCTCTCTGGGCAACCTGTTCCAGTGCCTCACCACCCTCTGAGTGAAGAATTTCCTCTTAACCTCTAATCTAAATCTCCCCTCTTTTAGCTCAAAACCATTCCCCCTTGTCCTGTCATTATCTGATTGAGCAAAGAGTCACTCTCCATCTTTTTCTGAAGCCCCACACTCTTGCAAATCACTGCAGCAGTCTGTTTTCAGTCTTCACTTAACAGCAAGGTAGAGGTCCCCAGCTTCCATGTTTTTTCCCCAGACAGACCTTTTGTCCCTGGACTGGTATTACCTGCAGGAAAAGGCACCCATGGCCCTGTACATGCACAGTATAATCTCTGGGAATGGCAGGCAGCTCCACTGTCTGCAGCAGGAGGCGATTGGTATTGTCTACTCGGACGTTTTTACGGAAGCTCTCAGAGGAGAGAGAAACCTGAAGATCAGGGCCATCCTTGCTGAAGGTCTTGGTTGCATACAGGGCTAGGGCTTCCAAGGCAACCACTGTGTCCTGGTGGAAAAGACACATAGTTGGCAAAACAGAATCCTTGTTTCCTGCGCATCCCAGTCCTTAGCTTTTCCCTCCCTGGTTGAGATTTCCCGTTGGACTTTTAGAACAGGATTAACTCAGAGGAATACAAATATTCACCCCTCACCAACACCCAGGAGCTTGTAAATCCATACTTTTTTTTTTTTTTTTTTTTTTTTACATTTTTTTTCTTTACAAACCACAGCTGACAGCAGGTTCTCTACTGCCAGTGGCCCCAGGGGATTACCTGGGTTGAAGCAAAGCCTCCATAAGGGTTTTGCTGCTTGATGAGCCATGACACAATCTGGGATGCCTTTCTGATTTCATCTGAAGACAAGCTTGACTTTGAAATGTGAGCCATGAGGATACTAGATGTCAATTCCACATCAACAGATGGAGCCCGATACCAATGTAGGGAATCTTCTTCCTGTTTGGACTGTTGACTCCAGAATATTTGAGCATCTAGAGGTGGAGTGTGGGAAGACTTATGGAGTGTGGAGCTGTATCTAATGACCTTGTAGTTCCTAGGCACTGAGTAAAGACGTGCTGGGACAAGATATGGGTACATATTTTCCTATTTGTCCCCCACATCCTGCTTTTGCCAATAAAGACAGTCCTGCAGGCTGGGGAGGAGCTCTACAATATCCATGACACTCCCCTTGTTTGGATGACTGGAAGATCAGGACTGTGATATCATCCACAGAGCAAGTGCGTCTCACGGTATGGGTATAGCCTGTGGCAAACAGAGGCTATCCAAGCCTTGGGCTCTCCCCAGAGCTCTGCCAGTGTTCCCCACTCTTGCCCCACATTCTCTTGGTGATTCAGCCCTGGGTTCTCTACACAATCCTGCCAACACCCCTCTCTCCTGTCCTGCAGTCTCTGGTACCTGATCTTATGGCTGCCTTATCCAGTCTTTTGAGGATTTTCTGCTTCAGTGCCTTATCACCTGCTACTGCAAAGGCATTTGCAGCTAGTGCCAGGCTGTAGAGGCTGGAAGTGCCGCTGTCAGCATTGACCAGGTCCGTTATGCATTTCAGAGCTTTCTGCACAGCTGGGTCCTAGGATGCAAATGAAAGCACACCAATTGATAGCAGGGTGTAGGGGAGGGAATGCAGCCTTGATGCGTGCAGGGGAGGGTGGAAACAGGGACAGGTCACACAGGGAGAAAACACATCATGCACTCCTGTGTGAACAAAAGCAGGGTGCCATTGTACTGTCTGCAGTGCGGCTGCACATACAGCGTGTCCCTTCTGCCGTTACTCACAGAGCGTGGCGTCCCGGAGTGTATGAGAGCTGTGATGATGGCAGAGCTCAGCCCCAGTCCTTCCTCCACTGCACCCTGCAGCCACCACAAAACAGAAGAGGAGAGCTGCCATGAGAAGAGAGCAGGAGAAGTTTTCCACTGCATTCTGCCCCGAGTGAACTCCAAGCCAGCAGAGACAACAGTGCTGGTCCCGTTCCTCTGCTAAAGAAGTGCCAGGGCTGGTGTCTGTTCTTGCAGGTCCCATTTCTCAACAACAGCACCTCAAGCTCCTCTGTGTAGCTTATTACCCTCTGCTGAACACAGAACGCATTCCCCTTTCCCTTTCTCCTTCCCTGCAAAGGATTTGCAGCAGCAGATTTCAGCGCCAGGGGAAAGTGATATTCCCACAACCCAGCTGCACAACGGCACCTCAGCTGAGGATCTGGATGAGCGGCAAGAGTCTGGAGGACCAAAATAAAACATAGCTTTTGCAAGGGGAAATGAAAGGTACCATTCTCTTCACTTGGAGTAGTTATTATCTGAAGTCTGGTGCATTGAACTGCTGCAGGCTCTGCTTTGATGGTGCTGTGTGTGTGTCTGTGCATGTACAAGTGCTGTTTCTGACTGAACAAGGCGCATCCCTGGTATGGTGAGTCTCACATGGGTGGCTGCGATTAATTGCCATTCGCTCCACTTCTGACTCTCTCTGTACAGGGAGAAACTCAGACTGAAGGCTGAAATAGCAGTTCAGCAATGGGAAAGGAAGCTGTTTACCAAGGGAATAACAAAAAGTACAATCATGACTAAGCACAACCCTGGCTGTCACTCAAGGGTGACCTGAGCACACCAGAGCCTCCCTCCTGCAGTAGTACTGCAGTAGTCCTCATTTGTTTTTGGCACCCAAATTAGGCAAGAAAGTGAAGCAGCCCTGAGGTACCCAATGAACAGCCAGAGTATGTCATACCATCAGGCCATTGTTGAAGAGTTTCCCCACACTCTTGAAGCAGCCAGATGGAGTCTGACTTTTAATCAGGGCACTGGCAGCATCCTTAATGTTCTGCTCATCTATATGGATGAAGTCCTGGGCTTGGCTGAATGTCTTGAGGACAAGGGCAGTCAACCTAGAACCAAGGAAGGGTGAAGAAAATCAGACTGAGTTAGTTACTGACATCCATCTCCAGAAGGAGACAAAAGTCTCTGTGTCTTCTGTTATCTCATCCCTGGAGAAATGCCAGCACATCAGAGCCTCTGAGCAGACTGAGAACTGGAAGCAATGCACATGAGATAGATGCTATTGAAACTCAAGCTCAGATTCACCCATTTGCAGAAAGAGGATGTCTGAGATAGAAAATTCACTGACAGTTCACTGCTCCCCTGGACCTCTGCCAATTCCAACACAGTACACATCTGTGATTTAAACACGAGGGCTGATTTTTGGTAAGTATAAAGGCTGCTCACTCAGCCCCTTTCCCAAATCCCCTCTGGGAACAAAGCGCATTGGAAAAGCTGGGAAGAAGAAGGCTTTGCAGCCAAGTTTTCAAAAGCAGGCTTGGTTGGGGTGTCCAAACACAAACAGTCAAAGAGCAGTACCTCAGGTCAGTTCACTGTCTCGTGGTGCTCTTCCAAAAAGTCTCAGAAGTGGTGTCCATATGAAATACCTGCACATCTCCAGACACCCTTATATTCCCCAGGCCAAAATCCAGGACAGCTTGAGCCTGACCAGGTCAGGCTGTTGTTCCTCAACTGTGTCTGGACATCTCTGCTTACCATGTGTTCCCTGGCTCGCTACCTTCCCCAAAGGCACTATATGAGCCATCTGCGTGTTTATATAGAAGCTGCCGTTGGTATCCTGCAGGAAGAGAATGGAGGTAGTGAAAATTTTCTGTGTCTGGCATGTTCTCAAGGTGACAACCTGCCCTGACAATAAGTCTGCAGATCACTATAGAAAGCATTGTCTCCAGGGAACTCAGCAAAGAGCTTTTAAAGGTGTCTTGAACCCTTTGTTTAGCTGAGACACAGCAGCCTGATTCACAACACTGCAATTCCCATGGCATCACACAAATGACACTGTACAAATCCTGTTCAGCATCACCTGTCTCCTGAGATCCCCACTGTACAACCTAGCATAGTGAACATCACCAGCTTAATAACTCAGCATGAGCAGAAATCCACTCACCACTTTCCAGATAGCCAATTGCCTTCTGTTTGATTTCTGGAGTCAGTTGTCCTGTCTCTTGGAGGTATCGTGTGATAAAGACATTGGGAGCAAAATGAACCATGTTCTGCTCACCACAACCACTGGACATCTGGAGGAGCTCATCTATGTTGTCCAGTGCTGTCCCCAAAATGTCACCTGTACAATAGAACCACAGCTTTGGCAGCTTTACATATTCTTGCATATAAAAAAAAAAATCTATGCTCACTGATTCTCCAGATAACCTGCTAAGAGTGGGCTCAGCTCACCCCTGTTCACACTAGGGTGACTTTAAAGTCTACAGGGCTCTGGCCATGCAGAGCTATATGGTCAAAGGTGCATCCCTATAATAATAGTGATATGGTACTCATCTATGTCTCTTGGCTTGGTGGAATTACAAGCCCATCTAGCCCAGTGTCACTTGTATAAGAGAGACCAGGACTGGATGAATCTCTGGAAGAATGGGGACCAAATATTACACCTCACTGTACACATTTCCTCCTGTTACTCTGCTACAGAAGTTACAGAAGTGGCACTAGAAGAAAAGAATCCTGCAGGGAAAAATCTTACTTTCTAAGATCCCCCTAGATCTCACCTAAGAAAGAGATGTGGGCTCTCTCTGTCCCGAGGACCATGTTCTCTGGCAAAGTGAAAGTGATTGTCTCCGAAGCTGAAGTTCCTGCAAACGGCAAAAGCATCAGCATAACAACATGCAGGAGGGAGATAGCAGAGCCACAGGCATCCCCAGGAGATGGTGTGAAAAAGGCTGGAATCACCTCATCTGTACTGAAGTAAGCATCGAAAAGAGAGGGTGACACAAAGATCAGGCCACCCACTGATGTGTGACTGTGATGTAGTTAGGCTTTGTGCTGCCAAGAGCTTGTGCTACTGAGTAGAGCTGAACGGCTTTGCCTCTCCATAAAAGTTCCAAAATCCTTGACTCGCCCCTCTCCATGCCCCTCTAGACACTCCTGGATTTGTTCACAGACCACCCTGCTTCTGTTTGGTCTCCGTGGTTCACACACACATACTGCCCCAGTTCTAAGCTAGTCCCTGTCTGCCTGGTATCTACACCTACCTTTAGGGCACAGGAGCGAGGTGCGGGTCTTTTCCTCCAGCAGCCCCTCTGCCTGGTGGGGAAAAGGCTGGTCAGTGCAGAAGAGGGAGCAATAATCTGAGATATCAGCTGCACAGCACCCCACCTTCCTGCAAGACTTCCATCCTCATGGGCTTTCCACAGGGATATGCATGTTGCTGATGAAGTTTTGCTGGGAAGCAGGTTTCTTAGCTGCTGCATGGCCTCTGACTACATTGCTTTGTTAGCAATCAGTTCTGATGTCTCTGTCCTACCAAGCATATCCAGACTGGTGGTATTCAGCTCTCATCCCTACACAACCTACCATTAGAACCTCTCCTTGACCAACCTCATTGAGAAATGTGCCAACAGACAAGTGGGATTTCCCTTCCTAGACCCATCCCACCAGGCTATATTGAGTCTGACCCAGTTCTGATCCCACCACAAACCTGAAGCACACTGACCTTCACCAGCAGGTGCTTAACCACTGTGTCCTTCCCTCCAGATTCTGGCACAACAGCTGTACTTTCAGTGCAAACATCTTTCTGATCAATCACCTCTGCAGTGATGGTGAAATTCACCTTCCCTAGAGAACAAAAGTTTAAGATGCCAGGTGGCACATCAGTGCCTACATTTCAGTTTGTTCAGCCTAAGGCTGCTCATTTATGGTTCCCATAACAGGTCACTCTCCCTTCCAGATCAGTTCCATTCCTGCTTGAGACCCTGCCCCTCCCTTGTCTTCCTCTTACCTGGCTTAGTAGCTTTCACATCCCAGAAAAATGTCTTCGCTGAATCGGGACACAGACAAACGGTGAACCTGACATTTGCATGCACAAATTCAAAATCGCTGGAGTTCATTATGCTAAGCTGGAGCTAGAGGTGAAATGAAAGGGAATTCAGGTTACAGAGCTGCTATTTTCAGCTCCTTGATCCAAATGTCAGTTAGAACCAGGGTGAGTTTGATAATGGCCCTGTTGCAATACCTGTGGGCCACCAACAGCCCATGGCATCACAACCCTACCGTGTTGAGATTATGGGGAAGGATAACCTGGACCGAGATGGACGTGTGTGGAGATTTCTGAAGAGCTGATTTCTGAAGAGGGCCTCAGTCAGTAAAGTACGGTTACCATACATTCCCTTGCCCAACACCAATCCTGGAGGGAGCCACTCACCACCATGCACTGCTTCAGGTAATTGAAAACTTTGACAGTCAGGGGAAATGACTCTCCCCGGAAGATGGAGTAGGGCAAGACGGGTTCCACAAAGAAGGGCTTGAAGCTCCGCAGGCTGGTGGTCTCTGAGATTCCCAACCCATGCGTCTCTGATGTGCAGAAAGTCATGGCACTCCAGTCTGTGATACTATCAGGTACTGTGACAGATAACTCAGCAGACCCTGAATCACTGAGGAGAAAACAGACCAGAAGAGGTAAGCCCTGTCCCTGTGGATCATAAGCTGAGCAGAAAACTCACTTGACCATCGCGGTCAAAGAATGGTGAACAGTGACACAAAATTCAACTGGTGACTGCTTGCCTGTGGCATCCCTCAAGGATTTATACTGGGACCAACACTGCTTAATGGCTTTATTAATGATCTGGGTAATAGGATAGAGCACATCCTCAGCTGGGCATCCTGGTGCATGAAAAATTGAGCGTGAGTCATCTCATTTGCCCTTACAGCAATGAAGGTCATCTCTGGACTATATTAAGAAGACTGCAGTTACTGGGCTGAGGGGAAGTTATTTTTGCCCTATATTTCTCACTTGTGGGGCCACATCTGGAATACTGTGTCCCGTTTTTGTCCTATGGTATAATAAAGACTGATACACTTGCATGAGTACAGTGGAGGGCTATCAAGATGATCAGGGAGCTGGGACATTTGATGTACAATAGGAGGTTGAAAGAACCAGGGGTTTCAATATTTAAAGGGAAAGGCTATGGTAAAATCACACTGCTTTCTACAGCTACCTAATGCAAAGGTGTAGAGACAATGGAGCCAAGTTCTTCTGAGGTGCATAGTGATATAATGAGAGGTAACAAACACAAACTGGAACATGGAAAATTCTGACTTGAGACAAGAAAAAAAATGCCATGAGAATAGTCAAACACCAGAACAGATGCCCAAGGAGTTAGTGTCTCCATCCCTGGAGACACTCAGAACTTGACTACAGCAACCTGATCTAAAACCTCATCTGCCTTGTACAGGATGATGAGCTCCAGACCTCAGGAGGCCCCTTCCATCCTACAGGAGCCTGTGATTTTAAGTTCCCCAGGGTCATTTGGAAAATCTCAAGATCCAGGAACTGTGCTGAACTCCTTATCCAGTTCTTCACACTCCCCTTTTCTTTATGGGCATGAAAGTGGTAATGCCTTGGCTCTGCTCCTGCCTATTCTCTGTCTGCTGTGGCTGACAGGAAGTCCGTGTGGGGCCACAGCCCATAATTACTCACTTGATGGGGACCAGACTCCAGATGAACGTCTCAGGAAACCAGGTACGTACAGGCCCTGCCTTGCTGCCCAGCTCAATGTGCTCTGACTCAGTATGTTCAACAGCAGCATCTAGTTCTGGATCCAAGTCTTCCAAGTCTTCCAGATGATCATAAGCTATTGGGAATACAAGCATTCATACAAAGACAGTACTTTGCTGAGATCAGGATACAGTTCAGCTGGGAAAAACCCAGTTCTCCATCCTTCCCACTCCCATTCGGATCCCCATTGTCCTCTCCAAGATGCCCTTGACCTACTTCACTACTTTCTTCCAGTGGACTACTCAGCACGTGGATTCCAGCATATGCGTGCTCCCCCATGAAGAACTCTGCCTGCTCACACTTCTGATCTCTCAGCGTCTACTGAAAGACTTAGATACTATACTGCCCAGAGCCAATCTTGGCTCATTATCTGGTTTACAGTGAGACCTTTATTAGTCTTACAAAAATATCCTTCTTCCTGGGAGAGTTATCTTTTCCCCCTTGGCCATATTATCCTCCTGTCTGCCAGAAGCTTCCAGGTGGGCTCTTCCAATGCAGTCAACCTTCTGCCACTCCAGTGCACTAGACACGTCAGGACCCTTCCCCTCTTCCTGTGGTTCTCATCTCACGTGCAACATCCCACTCATCCCTGGAAGCCATTCCCAGTTCCTCAACGCACTGCACGTTTAGCTGCCCTTGTGCAACCTGTATGTTACCCATGATTTCCAAAGAAGCACGATAAATTAAAATGTACACATGTAGTCGTAGAAAGTGGTCTGGGTATGGCACTCGATTGGAGACTTGATTTTAAGGCTGGTTAAAAACGTTAGACCTGAATTCTGCGGGAAAGAAGGGGAAGAAAAGAAGGCAGATTTCAGTGGAGGGAGTGGTATGTCTGGGGTTTGTCTCTGCCCCCACCTCCCAACATATCAACCACCCCGTGTTGTTACACCTCTGACTGACTTGAAAATTTAAACAGGGAGAATGTGGAGCCACCCTGTTCACAAAGCCCAGGTCCAACCTCCTATTTCCTCTGACTCTTCCCTTTCCTTCCAACCACTACAAAGTCTGAGGGCCTAGAGTCTTGGATAAGTGGGGAGCCGGCTTCTAGGGATGTGCCTGATCAATGGGAATTTATAAAGCTTGGAGCATGGGATGTCAGAAATCTCTTACTTCAAAAGCTTGGCAAATTCAGAATGTGAAGTTGCTGTGTTTACAGGAAGAACAATCTGTGAAGCTGCTCTGGGCTGACCCAGGATACAAAAGGGCACAGCTCTGGTATTTCAGGGTTTATGGAAATTAAATTTACCCTCAGAAGTCCATAGACATCTGGCTGGGACACTGCGTAAGAATAGCTGTTGTACATAAAGGGTGATGTAGTAGTTGGTGGAAGCATGGTCTGAGAACTGATGGTTCCTGAACTCTTGTGGACAGTACAGTAGTCACTGTAAGAGTCTGTGAGGATACTGGGGTGCTCTTGAGGATAACTGAACATATTGTACACCTGCAGACAGAGAATGAAAACAGTACAGGTTAGTTTGAGAGGTAGGCAAGATTCTCTGTGATGGAGGCAGAGCTTGGACCCTGCCTGCCACAAAAATCCATCCCCAAAGGTTTTCTATCTTCATGGAAAGCATCCACAAGTTTCAGGTATGTAGAACAAACATTAACACAAACCCCTCTGGGGCACAGGTGCATAGCTGTGGCTCATAGTTTTCACCTGAGAGCTTAATGCTCCTTAAGGAGGCCATTAAGAATCCTTAGAAGGCTTCTTTGACTGTGGGCACATCCTGGATTCGCCAAGACAAGTGTCAAGATGCAGCTCAAGTGTCCTCAGACATAATGCATCCCAGGCCTAGGTGAGAAATGAGACCTTTCCACTGCCAAAGCACCACTTCCAGTCTAGTCTGTGCATGGAAGGACTGTCCAGTTTGTGTGAGTTGGAACAAAGTTATGGAGCCTATCATACACTGGGCATATCTTCTAACGTAACTCTTCTTTTGGAGCGCTGTCATGAGGTGGTTCAGGAGATGGAAGTCCCTAGACATTTGGTTGCCACTACTGCAAAGTACACTAAGTTTGGCAAGAATGTGTCATTAGTTTGTACTTGGGCTTGTCAGTGGGTTATTCTATTAGATCCATCCACAGAAACTGGTAATTTTGGCTGATGATTGATGTTTGTCTTCATTTTTTTTTCTCATGAAGCCATGTCCTGTCCCCATTTAAATACCTGTTGATATATTCACTGTGCCTGATTACCCAGTGACTGTAATTAGATATTCAAAAGGCATCTCTCCAATAACAGCAGGGCTCAGCCTTAGACTCACATTAGCCCTGGATAGCTCAGCCTCTGGCCTTAGCAAAAGTACACTCTGGTCTACAGCACGGATGCTACATAGGGAGTGTGGTGCAGCCTGCAAATGGAGATGGACAGCTGATCCTGGAAGAGCCACCGTGTCTGAAAAGCCAAGCTTCACCTGAAATGGAAGAAGAAAGAGGGACAGAAGACATTGAAAGAGGAGTCTGTGACTACTGGGTTCTACTGGACATTTATTGACAGTTTTTAGCTAATTGGCTACCCTCCAGCCTATGACCCCCTTATGTTTTGCGCGTTACTTACACGGTTCCTGAAGCATTTGGAAACTTTCAGGCTGAAGCTGTCAGCTGCCACTTGACCCTCAGGGAAGGCAGTGTAAACAAAGAGCATAGCCATGGGTGAAATTATGTCAATGGGAAGACTGATATTGAACGTATCACTGTACTGACCTGAGGGAAGAAGGAGAAACAGCAGTATAGGAAGAGGCAAGGAGGTCTGTCTGTAAGGATTATGGCAGCAAAATGGTCATCCTCTGCAATACTTCTGTACAGTTACTTGGATAAAGAGCTATTCTGTCTTGCTTCTGGGGAGGCCACAGCTAGACCAGGCTGTAAGTTAGTGCCATTTTGTAGCACTGATCTTATATCATGAGGGATCTTGCAACACTGCATGCTTGCAAGAGAAATGACTTTCCACTGGAGCGTGGCAAATAGATTCTCTGAGTTTTCTCTTGGAGGCCTCTGATAATTCCTGCTTGGCAGCTAACTTCTGACAATTTCTTCATTTGATCAGAAAAAAAAAAAAAAAAGGGAAATTAAAAGGCAGAAGAGAGATAGCATATTTGCCATTCCACTTGAATTATTTTTGCCAGCTTTGTTGTTTCCTGTTGGTCTCAGATCTCTCTGTCCTTCCCCATGTAGGCTTTCCTGTTGGGTCCTTAATCTGTTCTTGGTATTTAGACACTCTTACCTAGTGGTGGATCAAGAAGTACTCTTGTTTTGCCGTGATGCACAAGGGATCCTCTGGCCAAAACCTAAAGGGGAATGAACAGAGCAGTGGGCTGACAAGTGCCACTACTCTGTGTCTCTGGGCCAGCAAAGGGCCCTATGCCAACACAGACCCATTGCAAAGCTGACCTCGTTGCCTGTGCTGCCCTGCACTCACCAGGTGGTAGAACTCTGCTCTGGCAGCCCCGTCCCCCAGCTCAGTGGCCAGGAGATGATAATTCACGGTGACCTGCTGCACGTCCCCACAGGGCAGCGCTGCCTGCACTGGTTGGATCCTCACAGAGCTACGGCTGGAGGAGTAGAAGGCCCTCAGTGTGAGGGATGCAGTACCATAAGACACCCTCATGTTCTGACTGCTGAATTCCTCTGGCTGGGTCTTTGCCTGTGGCACAGAAAAGGTGGCTCGGTCTTCAAAGATTTCTTACCAATCTCCCCAGGCCAAAACTGTGACTGATGGGACAGCAGCCTTTGAACCCTCCCGCAGTAAGGTGTTGAAAGCACCACTATACTGACCTGAAGGAAGGAGAAATAAAAGTACAGAAGGAGGCAAGGAGGAGGCTTCTGCTAACCCTAGAGCAGGCCAAATCATTCAGTTGTGCAGAGTGGCTTAATAGTCCCTGGATCAAACCACTGAACCCTTCACATTCATATGGTACACTTGGGGAAAGTATCAACATGGATCTGCCCTGATAATGTATTTCACTGTTCAGTGTTATTCCACTCACACACCATATTTCTTTTAGCAATTTCCCTGATCCATTCAGTAGGGATGGCAGGGGACAACTGAAGATCAAGAGCCTTGCTCATCTCTAAACTATGATCTATCTGTACCAAGACTATGATGTTAACATCTTTCAGACTTCCAGCCAGGTCAAGATCCTTCATATAAGATACTACATAAAATATGATGAAAAGGAAAGATGTGCCTTGACCTGGAAGTGTAGATATGGCAGGTATTAGAAACCTACCCCTAGAAGCAGACGAGCCTTCCAGGTTCATGGGAAGGCAGACAGAGAACTTTTCTCTGTCATTTCCCTATACCTGGCAGCCATCTTTAGCTCCCACTCTGCTCCTTCCATCCTGGTTACCTGTTTTGATCCAGATTGGCTTGCAGCAACTGGTTCCTTACTAGCTTTCCTTCCTTCCTACGTTTTCTTCCTCTTATATCCAAGGTTCTTATATCCAAGTTCATTATCTTCCTCTTATATCCAAGGTTTTTATATCCTAGTTCTTATGCTATGAGGGTGATACACAGCGAACCGGTCACTCATTTTTTCTTCTCTACGTGTATTTTCAGATGCTTCTCTCCTGGCTCCTTTCCTAACTTCCCATCCCATGCCATGTGGGAGTCCTTCCTCTGTTTTCTGTCCCTGCCCAGTCTCACAGAGCCTCGTCCACCTCAACCAGAGGTGCTATGTGGATAGACCTCAGTCACAACATCACACAGCCTCTGTCCACAAACCTGTCTGTCATCCTGTCTCCTGACTGTTCAGGGACTGCGTGTAGCATCAGAATGCTGGCTCTGCCAAGGAATATTTCTCTTGCCCTAGATCTGTCATTTCACTGCTCCGCACTTCCACCTCCCTGGCTATACAGAGACAATGACATCAACTATGGATCTGAGGGATGCATTGCTTAGTGCTAGCCAAATCCAGTGTGTTCATTGGCCTTAACCTGCAGTCGGACTTCACTGCTGTTCCATGCTGAAGTCTCTAAGATGAAAGAGGCCATCCCAGTGTCATCTGTGAAGTAGGTCTTGGTCTGCTTCCTGCTACCATAGGACACTGTAAGAATCACCTTTTTGTTCTTCAGGTGGGTCCCATTGCCACTTTTGAGTTCCAGCTGCAACAATGCAGAAAACAGAAAATTGGAGGCCTTGGAACTGAAAATCTGCCTCACAGTAGAAGACTCAGTTCCCCTCTCTGCAAAGGGATTCTCAGTGTGGCCCCCTAACTCCTCCAATGCCTCCCCATTTATGCAGAAGCCATCCCACCTGGCAAAGCTATGTACCTATTCTGTGGTCACACCTTTGGATTATCTCTTGGTGGAGACATCAAAGGAGAGATTGGGATAGAAGAGTTGTGGCAGCTTTGGACAGCTCAGAGCAAGGGGACTCATTATTTCTGTGTCTGCCATCCCCTCAGGCTGAACATTCCACGTTTTTGCTCTGTTCGCTTACATTTCCATAGTAAGGAGCTCCTTGCTGATAGTAGTAGCTTGTCCCCCAGAACTGAAGAGTTGTGATACCAAAAGTGACTTTGCAGTTTTCAGTGGTGTTGAACTCCACTCCTAAGAAAGACAGGAGATGCACGCAAGTGAGTATCATGTGTCTGAGCAAAGGCAGAAGGATTGAATGGATGGAGGTAAACGTTGGAGTATCACTCACAGGGAACTGTAGTTTCTCCATTTAGCTTCAGGAGTCATTTAACACACATTATTTGTTAATAGTGTCTCCTACATTGTGAGCTGCTGGAAGGACAGAGGCCTACCACGGGGGTTCTGCCAGACCCAAATGCTCTTTCTGACTTTGTTTAAAATTGTTCCACTTCCAATTATCCACTTTCATTCTCTTTGCATTCTCACAGCAGAGTCTCTATAAGGCAGCATTTCCCCTTGACTACACAACTTATTTTACGGTCTGCTGTCTTGTCATGCGGTGCCCAACTGAAATCACTGTCATTGCTTGGTAAGTGAATATGTATTACTGCTTTCAGCAGGGGGCTGGGAAACATTTTCTTGTAAGGAATGGTTTGTAACATTTTGGAAGAGAGGACACCTTCCAGGATGGGCTATTTAGCTCTGGGCAAGTAGCTTCATATCCCTGCCTGGGATGTTGAGATAAATCTGGCAAGATGCCATTTATTAATGGTACAAAGTCAGGGCTCACGTTATCACTGGTTGCTCTAAGCCCCTCCTCATTCCAAAGGACTTCCCTAAAATGTGGTTTAAAAAAAAAAAAAGAATGTGGCCTGGTCCACATTTCTGCTGTAACCAGAAGAGGAGAAACAGCAGCTCTGGTCCATCTCTGATAAACCAAGGTGACTGTCAGAGCTGGAATGGCCAGACCAGCTTCTAGAGGAGCAAGCATACTGGTAAAGGCTATCTTGTAACTGGAAGAACTCACATTGCCTGTCTGAGTTAGACCTCAGTGGTATGCCCCATGCTGCTGTAGTGCTTCCAGGAAAGACACAACCCTCTGAACACCTGCCCCCTGGAAGCCAGAGTAGAAACTTCCACTTTTTCGCTGTGTGCAAGACACAGGGAGTCTTGCAGGTGAAAACCCAAACGAAAGCATATTGTAAGAGTGTAAATAAAAAGACCTTCCACAAAGTGTAGAATTGTGTTTTTTGTTTTTGCTACCTGTTCCACTTTCTTTCAAAGCAGCCACAGCTTCCAGGTTGAAATCGTAATTGTCAGTACGCTTCTGGTGGTAGGTCTTAACGTGCACCTCAGTGGTAAAACAGCCGTCCTCATTTGTCTGAGGGTGTGAAATTGAATCTATTAACTGATTATGAATGCACTAATCATTTCTGTTGTTCAGATTAAACCCAAGGCCCAGAAGTCTAAATTACGTGACTAAGACACTTGAGATAAAGGAGCGCTGCCCATACTGGCATGAACCATCTTCTTTCTGGGGCACTGAGGAATAGGAGATCCTGGTTCACAAGCATGGGTGTGTGAAACATGCTTTACACTCTTTACACAGTCATTCACATGCCAGTAGGAAACATTAATTGCCATTTCTCCTTGAAACATGATGTTTTCTGCTCTGGCAGGATTTATCTTTAATATATATATATGCTGGGTTATTTAAAAACATGTAAACAAATGTAGATACATTTATTCAACCCCAAAGATGAATGAGTAAAGCTTATGCTGAACTGCAATTGTTTGCTTAGACATAAGAGGTAATCTCTGTCTTTCCAAAACAGCTGTTTCTGGGAAACAGTATATACATCTTTCTTTACATCAGATGAAAATCTCTTGCTAAAAGGCATCCAGCAGAAGTCAACTGATGTGGACAGTATCTCTATTTTTATTGTCCTGTCACAATACCTGGCTTGTAGGTGAATCTGCAGCAGTTAGCTTGTCTACAAATGCTCCTTCCTTTGAGTGCATCAAAGTGCATTTAGAGAAATTACTGAGATGGGTTAAGATTATTTCACAGGGGAATTAAGAACATATTAGTCCATCATCCTTGACTGGACTGAAGAACATGCTGCTTCAACAGCTGATCCCCACCCCACATCTTACGTTAGCATTATTCCTTCTCTTTGCCCCCGTTTTTCTCTTTTTCAGGAGTAGTGGATAGCCCGTGTGCTCACCTTGCCAGTGTAGTCCTTACAAATACTACGCTTGGCTTTGGGAGACTTCCTTTTATACTGGATATGCTTACGGCACACCACAGCCTTCACACTACCTTGAACTGGTTTTCCATATGTGTACCTGGCAAAATAGCAGAGAGGGCTTACATATATGCACAGAAACACTGACTCAAGACAAATAATATCTGCTTTAGCCTGTGGTTTGCAGCCATACCGCCCAGCAGCTTGAAATATCTTCATGGATCATGAGCCAAGAATTTACAAAGACTTAATCAGATTAAGGCAGAAGGCAGTGGTGGGTGAATTCTCCTCTCTAAATTTACGTTAATCCCACTAGACAGTGCTAGCAGACATTGTGCTGGCCACAAGTCTGAGTCATTATTCCCTCCCCACTGGCACTAATCAATGCAGCAGAGGTACTGTACTGTATGGCACATGCCCCACTGAGGAGATCCACTGTCTTACTTTCAAACTCACAGATAAATAAGTAGGGAGAGAGAATACGGAGAAAGGTGAGAGTCCAGGAGAATTCCTTAGCAGAGGATGTCAGGGTACCAGACATCAGGGAGAGGGACAGTTGGCAGAGATCATTTTGCACTTGGTTACTGATAGCTGCTCAGTTTCCAAAACAGTAAGAATGCAGCTTCTGCCAAGGTAAGTCAGCTCACATGCCACAGATATGGAGATGGAAGGTCTCCTCCAAGATGGTGACCACCTGAGGCATCTGGATGGAGACACTGAACTTGGGCAGAACTGTGAGAAAGCAAGAGAAATATAATGCAGTAAGGAGAGAGAGCTTGTTTGTCCCAGATGTCCAGAACCTCCCCAGATGGTTGTTCACAGAAAGACAGTCTCTCCTTTTGTTCCCTGTCCCTGACAGGACTGGCACAAGGCCTGGTAGGAATGCAACAGCAGCCTGGCTAAGAGAGCGTGGTGTGAGTAGACAGCTTTAGTCCACTTCACAGAGCACAGTTGCAGGACAGTGCCTCAGTCCCTCCTCAAGACATGTGGAAGGAGAAAGCCAGTGGGTCTGAGTGAAAGCCAGTGATTACACCTATTAGCATGTGGTGGGACATTCCAGGTGCTAGCACAAATAGCGCAACTAGCACAGCTGTTCACAGCTGCAAGGCCAATTCAGCCCTGTGAGAGGTTGGGAATCCGGAGGGAATGCATTTTTGTCTGTTGCTGTGAGCTCCTTAGACCCTTACCATACTCCTCTACCCTGAACGTATGTGTGCGGTCAGGCGTTTTGATGGTATACTCTCCAACTGGTGCTTCTGCAGCCAGAGGGAAGGACAGATCCACAATGCCTCCCACAGGGGTAACATTCAGCCACTGTGCAATTCGGTTCCTTTTGGGGTCCTGTGTAGGTAGTCATAGAGAATGGTTATTTCCAAGTGCAAAAAGAGACACTTCCAGGATACCTGTGCTTGAGTGCACATAGTCATCCTGAAAGCCCAAACCTATGACACAGCTATGGTGCTCAGGTGAGTTCCAGCTTAAAGAATATAGGGCCTTTCTCCCTGTCTCATTGACAAAGTCATTCTATTGTGTTATTGCTCTCTACCATCTCACTGACTGCTGCAAAACTGTGGTTTGCTGCCAGCCAGTCTCACTAAGAGATAGAGGTGGTTCCTCTCAAATGCCCCTGCGGTGATCTGAGCTGGCATATCCCCGAGGTCACTTTGAAAGTGGTCAACCCTGACAGCACGTGCTGCCTAAGGCATGATCTACTAGAGTGATCACTGGGGAGTGTGATAGCTTGAATCCCTGGGAAAGTCTGGGGAAATAAGTTCAGGACACCATGCAAGGCACCATGAGGTCCCTAACAGAAAGCAGGATTTAAAGACCTGTGATGATGAGGAGAGGCTGTGGAGCTGTAAGGTCTTTTTGAGGCTTTATTGATAGTCATAGTTGGCCCACAACTGTCTGTTGCTGTTTGGAACTGGGACCTCTCTGTATGGGTTATTACAAACACACTGCTTTTGGGCATCTTTCCTCAGCTCGGGTGATTGTAGTTCATATTTTATCTTTCATATTAAGACGAGCAGATTGTAAGGTCAATATCCTGAGAGCTGCTTTAGGAAGCTTGGCTCTTTTAGGAAGCTGTGTAGCCACAACACTAACTGATCTAACTTCTATTTTCTGTATGTTAAATATAAAAATCTCCTGAAAAAGACGTTATATTTTCGTAAACTTTCAATTCACAGGCTACAGGGACTAAAAGTACTCTGACCACTCTAGAAAAGTTGGCTGGACAGCTGACTGATTCTCACTGGCACTGCAGGAACCCTTATGAGACTGGTATCATAACACTGCACTGCCACACTTGTGTGGACAGTAAAGGGCAAGAATTCAAGTGCTGTTCTCATTCATTCTGAGGTATTTGTCTTTCTGCATCCGTACCCTCCCTCCAGTCATCTCCAAACCTTTGTCTTCCCCAAGGGGTGAAGAGATCGCTGCTTTCAACAAAGTTTTTTTACCTTCAGTTCCACTAGGCGGTGCTGTGGGAAGAAAATAACAGTTAGTGGTAGGACGCTTTCAGGAAAGCCACTTCTCATGCCCCTCTCCCCTCCCCAGCATTTTTGTCTCCCAATCATCCATGAGCCTTCCCTAAGCAACACCCCGGGATTGCCTGTGACCCAGCATCATAAGCAGTATCTGCATTGCCCAGTGCTGTTTGTAAGCACTAAAACCAAGACTGAGACTAGCTGTCCACCTAGCAGGGCCAAACACTGATCCAGAAAACATGGAGGCAACCCATAGCACTTTCAGACACACCACGTTTTCTCTGCTCTTGACTTACTGTTTCATTGCTGGCAATGAAGTTCTGATCCAAGGTTACGATTCGCAACTTGACTATAGAGCAAAAGAAAAACAGGACTGGTGACATTGGTGGTAGGGTGATGGTTGGACCAGATACCTTGAAGGTCTTTTCCAACCTTAATGATTCTATGATTCTAAATGAAAGTCTGTTAATAGGTATGGATGTGCCAATGTGCTTCATTGAAAGGGTATAGGCAGAAGCTAGTGCCTAAGTTCAAAGACCTGCTCTGAGCTGGCAGCCTGCTAAAAAATAGAAAAAAAAATGCTACGAGGGACAGTGTGGGGTTTCTGGGAAGGCTGATTGTGCTGGTGAGAAACAGCATTTTTTATGGACATTGGACCTAAATTGAAGCCCTCAGTCTTGCCTGCCGTGAAGGTCAATGCCAGCAGCAGGTGGAGAGATAATGGGGAAAACAGCTTTGCACTGAGGTGATCTGAATTGTGTTAGTGTGGGGCCTGCAGCACCATGGTCCTCTTCTGAGGAAGTCTGTGAGGGAGAGAAGGCTTTAGGGCAGTCACAAACCATGTCTGACTGGAGCAATTATGAATACAACACAGTGCCATGTGGGCCTTTTCTCATGCCTCTGCCAAAACACGGAAGCCCTGTTCACACTGGCACGCTGTCCGAGTATGACTAGTAATGCTAAAAACATGCCATGCTGACACATGGCAGAGGTATCCAAATCCCTCAAAGCAGGAACAACCTCGAAGGGTGATGGAGGCGGTGCAGGCCCCACCCCAAGAGCTGGAGGCTACCCTGTATTTGTGGCCTGAGGACTGCCTCTTCCTCTCACAATGCAAGGCGTTATAACCATACCAATCTGACCGGGTTTGTACACAGGTTTGTCTGTCTGGATTAAAGTCTTCTTCTCTGCATGCTTGATTAGGACTTTCTGTTTCTTCTCAAACTCTGAATTGGCTCCCAAGACTGTGATCTCAACAAAAGCTACTTCCTCTGGCTGTCCAACAGGGGGAGGGACCTGCAGGCATAATTGTAAACATAACTGAAGCTGAATCTCATTCGTGGATCCCTAGTCTTCTGCAATAATGATTTTTATACTGATTTTTTATTGCTCCAGTTCTTCTTGCCCTGAAAGATATCACAGTACTTTTCAGAATGTTTTCTAGAAGAGTAAAATATCAGTGGGGCTCAACAGCAGGAAGAACCTGTATAGGCTGAAGCAGAGCCTGATTAAGAGAGGCCCATGGGATGACACAGTTAACTGTCTTTCCAGTCCAGCTAAAGCAGAATTCATGAAATAGCCACCCTATTCACAATCCTTGAAAATATCCTCCTCACCTGGAAGCTTGTGCAATGGAAGAAGATGAGCTGAGAGATGGTCTGCGTGATCAGAGTCTCATTCCCAGCTTTGCTTTGCAACGATACTGTCACATGGATTGGGACTGCTTGCTTTCTGCTGAGCTGGAGGCACACTGTCTCTGAGAAGGGGTGGTAGAGCTGAGATGGTATTGCCACAGCATAATTTCTTTAAAAATAAATAAATAAATAGATAAATAAATAAATAACTCAGATGAAATTGATTTTCTGATGGGATGGGTTTTGACTGTGGGATTTGGGTACTTCTTAGTAAGACTTCTGGTTGCTTCATTCCACTGTCAAGATCCTGGTGGGACAAGATCACACTGTTCTCATCTATTGGTAATGTAGGCATTACCACCGAGGCTACAGTACATGCTGCATACACTTACAGAAAGAGACAGTCGCTGCTTCCAAAACCAATGCCATTTGTTGTATGAGACCCAGTGTACTGACCTTATGTCCCAGACACAACATCTCATAAACACGTTTTCTTCAACCCCTCACACATCCGCCCTCACTCTCATTCCAGATCTCACACATCTGTGGCTACTATCATAGCTGTGCCCATGGGTAACACCAACAAGCTGACCGTATTGTTTTATTTCACCTTAAATGGCATTGCAGCAGTTAGGACCAAAGAAACGCCAACATTCAAGGAGGTCTGAAAACTTACTACTGCTTACTGCCCCTAGACTGAGTCAGATATCAGCACCTTTTGCAGCAACAGGAGTGCAAGGCCTTGAAAGATCAGAACAGCAGGGATATGGTGACGTTCACAGACGTGAACTGCTGGCAGTTCTCAGCTGGAGCTCATAACCATAGCAAGAGGGAGTCAAAGTCCTGTTGGCCAGGAGCCATAAATGCTTTCACAATCAAGTGCTGTCAAGCTGCCTTGAGCAGCCTGTCTGCTGCTATTATTAGAGGAGATGATAACAGGTGCCAACATTTTGATTTTCCTTTTTAGGACGACTCATAGCACCTCCTGCCTGCCACTGTGCCAAAGGATGCGATGTGCACTAAAAGCTTACTTCTTGAACTTCCCAAACCTCACTTGCTCCTAATGGTCCCTCGGTGCACTCTCTACTCTAGAACATTTTCTCACACCCCTCTGCTGATTCTTCCCATGTCCTTGCCTTCTGAGCTATAAAAGTATCACACAGCCTCTCTGAGGCTGTTTTTCCAGGATCCCTAGAGCAAGGCTAGATTACCTTCTGATGAAGCTACAAAAAACATTGACATACAGGTGTGACAGCAGCCTGCCTGCTGAAACCAGCAGTATTACCATCAAGGAAAGCTTCATGCTGAAGGCAGCAGTAGGAAACAAGCAGCAGTAAAGACGTATTTGATTGGAAGCTGTATCAGCCTATAGAGTATGTCCAAGGCTGTACTCCCACTAGAACAGGCTTTTAAAACTAAGCTTGTGCATTCCACACCACACGTGGCTTGAGAAAACTCAGCTAAGACCCAGTGACATATTTCATACTGTTACATCTACCATGAGAAAACTCAGCTAAGACCCAGTGACATATTTCATACTGTTACATCTACCGTAGGGAGCACACGGCCAGCTAAGGCAGAATCAACACACTGCTTTACAAAGATCATGCGTATTAGATACCATGGACTCACATTTACCCAGTTTGTAAAGGCACCCAGCTTTGTCTACCAAAGGTTTAAATGGCAACTTCTGACTCTGGGGAGAAAAGCAAAGCCTGGAACACAGTAGGACACATGAGATGCTGGCAGGTCAGAATTAAACACATGCAGAAAGCTGTCAGGTTTGGTATAACCTGAGTCCTTGCAGAAATACCTGGTCTACACCATAGGCACCAGAGGGAGAGCCAAGTAGTAGGGGTAACGTGGTGGGGAGGGTGCATGAAGACCAGGTAAAACCTTGGGCGTATGAAAAATGAGAAACTCCTTCTGTCCTCTTTGGAAACACTGCCACCCCCCAAGAGCTCCCCCCAGACCAATGCGCGTATGCGAAGCAGCTGAGGTTCTTACATCACTGCAGATGTTCCAAACGCACTAGGCAGGAGAAGGATGCTGCCCCACAGGAGAGCGATGCTCCACATAGCTGAATGCAGGTTGAATCCCTCCACGGGAAGGTGAGCCTCTCCTCTGCCCACCTTTGCCCCTGTTTCTGCTGCTTTCTTTCTTCCCTCTGCCCCTCATCCAGAGATGAAGGACTATGCAGCTCTTGCTCTGACAGGGTGCCTGTCTCTTTCGAAAGCCTGTCTTGGCTTCGAAACCAAGAAGGTGGAAATCATGCTGTGCATGGCTGGGGCTGGGATGTGGGCGGGTGGAAGGGGTGGAGACAATGTTTATTGCTGAGGCACCAAAGGCACTTGCCCCAAGGCTTTGTAAGCCTTGTTGATATTTCTCTGGGAGATGTGTTTCTCTGCCTTATCTTATGCAGCATAGCTGATGACAGCAGGAATGCTCAGATACTTGATTTGGTATGGGGGTTTAATTTTTACAAGGGTGTCTTTAGTGGGATTTCATTATAGAATCACAGAATCACAGAATGGCCGAGGATGGAAAGGACCTCTGAAGATCATCTAGTCCAACCCCCCTGCCAACCAGGATCACTCAGAGCACATTGCACAGGGCAGCATCCTGGTGGGGTTTGAATCTCTCCAGAGAAGGAGACTCCCCACAGCCTCTATGGGCAGCCTGTTCCAGTGCTCTGTCACCCTCACAGTAAAGAAGTGACCCCTCATATTCAAATGGAAATTGGAAACATTCTCGGAAACATTCCTGGAAACATTGGAAACATTCTTGGGCAAATTTGTTGTTTTTGATGTCAGTTGAATTTTGCTTTAGGTTTGAATTTCTTCTGTAGAACTTCTTTATGTACTATTCATTTTGTATTGAAACTTCATTCCTGCCCTGCAGCCTCTGGCCAGGCCAATCCAGGGCTCCACATACAGCTCTTGTAGTGTCCCTGACTTCTCCCTGGAAGAAGGGAAGAACTTTAACACTTTATTATCTTTTAGTTGTCTTTCTGTTCCCATTTAAATTCTGACGCAGCTAACTTGATGACTATTCAGAGATGAAGAGCCATGGGGAATGTTTCTGAAATCAGATAGAATTCTGTTTTTTGTCTGGCTAATTTAGGCTTGAAGTCAAAGTTGATTTCAGAGAATCAAATGTATTCCCAGATCAGTGACATACAGTGCTTCAAACCTGCAGATTATTTGAATGTCTGTGCTAGGTGAAAGGTGCACATTGCAGTTACATTGCTCTGTGAGCTCAGAGAGTGGATACACATGCACAGACTCCATGCCAAAGTAAATCCAGGGGATTGCTTCAGCTGGGATCAAAGAGTGGGCAGACGGCAAATTCATTCTGTATTGTGTACCTTTGGTTATGATCTGCAAAACAACAGCTGTGGCCAAAGCAAGATGAGGACAACCACCTTCAAATAAGGTTGTACCTAGAAGGCAAATAGATCCAAGCCCTGCTCACTTCAGCTGCCACTGCTGCCATACAGAAAAAGGAAATAGAAGTTTGCAGTACCTGGTAGGAATCTGAAGGAGATTGGTGGTGGTGTCACTGTAGAAATACCTTATGGTTGGATGAAGCTGTGAACTGGATCTGGCTGGGATGGAGTTAACTCCCTGCGGCAGCCCATACAGTGCTGCGCTCTGCACTTCACAGAATCACAACTTGTAGCTAGAACAGCGTTGGTAGCACACCAGTGTTTTGCCTATTGCTGAGCAGTGCTGGCACAGCATCAAAACTGTCTCCAAAGCTCCCCAGAGCCAGTAGGCTGGGGGTTGGCAAGAGGTGGGGAGGGGACATCACCAGGGCGGCTGACCTAAACCAACCAAAGGGATATTCCATACCATGTGGTGTCACACTCAGCACTCAGCAGTAAATGGTGGGAAAGGGGAAGGAGCAGGGGGGGCTCTCATTATGAAGACATCTGTCCTCCTGAACAACTGCTACATATATTGAGGCCCTGCTTCCCAGGATGTGGCTGAACATTGCTCGTTGATGGGAAGCAGAAAAGAGTTGTTTTCTTTCTCACTTTGCTTCCATGTGGTCTCTGCTTTTTTTTTTTTTTTTTTTTTTTTTTTTTTTTTTTTTAGGTGGGGAGGAAATTAATTGAAAGGTTTTGAATTCAAGCAGTGATGAAAAACTGGATGAGGGAAAGATCACTAATAAAGCACAGTCAGAGAGCTGAGGATCCTTTTTCACAAGCTAAGGATAATAGCTGCTTTGTCTCCCATGGGATGCTACAGCCAGAATCCAGACCAGCCAAAACTGAGGTGAGCTTTTCTGCTAAGTCCCTTTCAGTTTGGGTTAGAGGTCACCCACTCCACATGTCCCCCACAGTGCTCTGACATCCCACCATCTGGAATGCCATCTGAGCTTAGACGTGGGTGGAGAACTGCGCTGTGTGGTCTTTACTCTGCCATTGGTGGAAATAAGTAAATATTAGCTAATGTCATTAGCCTGGAAGAGATATAATCTCCATATATAAACTTCCCCCACACTTTGGCCTTAGGAACATCTGAGGGGTGTATTTAGGATTGTTCCAGCCCATCAATACAGGCTACTCTCTCCTCCTGTGCGGATCTTGACAGCTGTCTTTCCCAGCCCAAGCAATGAGAGCACCAGTGCTCCTTTTAGCCCTGACCCTATTCCCAGTTGCAGCTGAAGCAAGCCTGGAACCGTGAGATTATCTTTTGATTTTGGGGGGCTTGGTGGAAAGGACTGTCATTGAAGGGTGTGGTGCTGAGGTACTGCACGGTTTAGCATCACAGAGCTGCATGCAGGGAATCTTGTTATTAGGGAGGCTGAGCAGAAGCAATTCCTTCTGAGTTAATTTGGAGCTCTGGGTGTCAAGCACCACTACAGGTGAAGCCCCTGGTATATGCTAGTGCAGGCACCGCACTAGCAGTGCACTGTACACACTGAAAAGCTACAGAAGCCACAATTTTGCCTTCGTTGATCCTGTGCTTGTGAGGATGAAATTTGGTGTGAGGATGAAATTTGGTGTGAGGCCTGAAGCCTTATGCATCGGTCACTGAGTTTTCAGCTTCATTCCTCACCTAAACTTTCTGTTCTTGTGTACTTGCTGCTGGGGCAGCTGTGTCCTGGCTGGTGGCAAGGTGGTGACAGACACATACCAGGAGCCATCTGGTTCCATGCTGGGCATGTTGCTTCTTTCTGGCATGGAAAGGGAGCTGCACCATAGTTCCTTCACTGTAGGCCTCTTAGACATTTCTGACCTTTGGTGTGCCTCTTCATGAAAGCAGCAGAGATTTATTCTGGCCTGTCCACCTCAGCCTCTGAATTGTTTCTGAACATCTGCTCTCTTCCAGTCACTACATGGTGGTGTTCCCTGCTGTCATTCACCATTCCCAAGAGGAGAAGCTCTGCATTCACCTCAGCTCCCTGACTGAGGCTGTTCACCTGGCTGTCACCCTGGAGGTGGAAACCGAGAATCACACGCTGGTGGAACAGGACGTGGAGAAGCCAGGTACTTTTGAGTGCATCACCTTCCAGGTGAGTGTAGCTGTGGTTGCCAACTTGTCAGTAGATGATCTTCCTCTCACTTCAGACAGGAGTGCTCTCCTGACACACCGTCCTTCTCTGCCTTGCCATGAGGTTCCAAGCAGGCGAAGTGTCTTTTCCTACCAGTTCCAGGCAAAATACAAGTGTGCCCTAGAACCTAACAAAGTAGGCAATCTTTCACAGTGTAGATATATATTTTTTAATCTCTATCAGCTGATTTCATCCTACTGTTGTAGTTAGCTGAACTAGCCACACTGAGGCTCTGACACGACTACAGAAATTTCAGTTACATTTCTGGAGAGACGTGGAGATGTGTCTGGTGCTGAGACTCTACAAACTCTCCCTGTCTCCTTCAGCACCATACTAAGTTGTTGTGCCTATGCTCTGATTGTCCTACAGATTCAGCAGAACTCGAGAGGGGTCTGTAGTCAGTTCTGGTTCTTTTATCAGCAAGACAATATTTAACAAAGTGTTTGGTGCCAGGACTTAGGAGAGAGTGAATCCTGGTTCTGGAAAGCCAGGGACATCTGTAGTTAAAAAACAAAACAAAACAAAACAACAAAACAAAACGAAAAAATAAAAACACTTTCCCCTGGTGAGCTTAGTCTTTCTGATAGTGAGATGTCCAAAGTTTTTGCCTGACCATTATCTTTTTCCCATTACTGCCTTAGTCAGCTCCATATCTGTCTTCCCTATGTGTTTTTTTTTGTTTGTTTGTTTTATTTTGTTTGTAAAAAAATCTTAAATTTCTGTGATGGAGAGAATGGTATGTCAGATGGTTCGCTCTTACATTCATGAATAAAAGACAGATGGTGACTGCTTCTTCTTCAAGCAATATTAAGTGGGCTAGAGACTGATTCATGCAGTGGAGTTTGGACTCTGAAGTTTGAGGATTGTTTAACAGTGAGGTGATGTCTCACATCTGGGATAAGATGCAAAATCTCTGATGAATTTGTTTTCTGTTTCCTTACATCAATCAACCTAGGTACCAGCATTAATTCCCTGGGAAACAGATGCTTCAGCTTCACAAGTAAGACACCTTTCTTGGCTGCCTCTCCTCTTACAAACTAGAGAGCTTCAGCCTCTCCTGTGTCTGAGCCATATTAAAGGGAGGAGTTGCAGGGTGGGAAATATAGCAATGGGGAGAAAGAAATGTAGAAATGCACAAGTGCGACAAGGGGAAAGGCAGAGAAAAGAGAATAAGGAAACTGGGGAGCATGTGGAAGTCTATGACTAAAGAAAGGAAAGAGCTAAATCAAAGAAAGGGGACAGAGAAGAATTAAGTTGGAGATTTTGGTAGCCTCAGTTTCCTCTTCAAGTTACTTCTAGTCTTAGGCAGTTTTTGTTTTAATCTGGCAGTCAGGGGAGGTGGTTTTTCTGCATGTCCTGATACACAGCGGTGACAGTGTGCTCTTTGAGGGTCGCAAGAAGGTACTGGTCAAGCCCCAGAAGAACGTAATTCTGGTAAAGACAGACAAGGCCTTATACAAACCTGGAGAAACAGGTAAGGCAAGAAGGTGACATGGAAATGGGGAGGGAAGGGTTAAGGTAGCAGCCACATTTTGAGGGAAGACTTCATCAAGTGCACCAAGCTAAGCCTTTTGGAGCTAGAAGAAAGCAGGTCTCTTTTTTTCAGTGTTTCCAGGAACAATGTGAGTCAGGATATTCCCCATAAGCCGTGCTCTACCAAATGCTCAGCCTGCTGCTTCTAGGTGTTGTTCTGGTGAATTATCTCTCATGAGGCCAAAAGGAAAGCCAGAACACTCTAGGACACTAGGCAATCTCTTGCTATTTTTTGAATACTTGTTTACATTTGAGTAAAGCTTAAAGTCACTGCATAGACACTTTGTGCTTAGAGCACCTCCAGGCTGTAGAAATATGGAGACTTATTCCGCAGTTTTCACAATATGAACAGACTGCAGAAAGACCAACCCCACTGTTTTACACACCGTTATAATCCTTCCAGGTAAAAGCAGTGAGTTTCTACAGCCTGCAGCTGCATATAAACCTCCCAGACAAAGTCCTGGGTGGGGTGGGGGCTGGGGTTGGGGCTGGAGGGCAGGTGCTGGGAAGGACTGTTTGGGGAAAGACCTGAATACCTCTAAGGTAAACAGAGAGATGCGTAGATATTGGAGAACAGAAAAGGAGAACAAGATTTGTGCAAGGACATGTTGAATGCAGAATGCTTTACTATCCTTTCCTTTGTATTTCCAGTGAAATTTCGAATTGTGAACCTTGACGATGACCTTAAAGTCATTAAAAATGAGGTGAGTTTCACCCCATGCATTTATAGAAGGAGGAGCCTCAGCATGATACACATTGAGAGGCTTTTGAAAGAGACATTTCCCTCTCCCTGCATGCCTGTTAAGTCCTAAAGACAAGCGATCTTTGAAGGGAAACCACTCATCCATTGGTCCCCTGGAGAAAGACTGCAGTGTAAGCTACCACAGAAGAAGGAGACATAATGTAGGGTCTGGATGGAGCAGAACTTCTCTGGTTCGCATGGATGCTGTTTTGCTCTATACAAAACTGAGCTTGTGTCTTTTTTTTTTTCTTTTACAGTTTCCCCAGATATGGCTGCTGGTAAGTGACAAAGAACTGACCAGGGGGAGTCTGTCTCTTCCACTGTGCCCTTTCTCTCCTTGACTGAGCTGTGCCACAAATGTAACCCTATAAATAAGTCATCTGAACTCTTTTCTACCTGGGCTCTTCTTTCAAAGCAGCACATAGCTGAGCTAGAAGCATGGCAGTAATGAATCAGAGCAGAAGCACAAGGCAAAATGGTCAATAGATACAGCACAGCTGCTTCTCCTTCCTATGGTTCTGTGGTATTACCACTTCCCAGTAGCTTTACTGACAGCCTTTGCAAGTCAAAAGTTCAGTAAAAGGGTACTGGAGGGAGGAGGAGTCTCACCTGGTGGTCTCTGCTGTGACAAGGGATCCTCTCTGCTGGGGCAAGGCTAAGCCCTGGTAGTGTCTTCTTGTGCCTGAGTATGGTTGGACCTTCCAGGTACCTATGCTCCCAGTGTGACTTAGTGTCTCTGAATGTTCTTTCCCAAATAGGATCCTAAACATAACCGTATTGCTGAGTGGCTGAATGTAAAGTCAAGACATGGCATTGTGGATCTGTCCTTCCCCTTGGCCTCTGAAGCAGCCCTTGGGAATTATACCATCTCAGTGCAACAAGACATGGCTAAAAATACCTTTGTTGTTAAAGAATATGGTGAGACTTGGACAACAGAGGTGAGGGAAGAGCAGTGTGGGTAGGTAGAGAAGAGACGTGGACATGTTCATCAGACCTTTTGCCCTGGGAGAAGAGCAGATCGGGGACATAGATGGGTCTGGGCACACATCTCATGCTGGTCTGAATGTTCTGCAGCTGAGTAGGGTACAAGGCAGATGTTGTAGTCTGACAAGACTGTAGATCTTGTTCTAGCTGCAGCTGGACCCTGTGGTGAGCACTTTCTGCTGCTCATTGTCACCCTCCTCTAAGCTAAATGTACTGTTCGCTCCAGTCAGCTGCCATAATAAAGAGCTGCATCATGCCCTAGCCCAGTTCAGTTGCAGTGACCCTAACCTGTTTACAATGTTTATGCCTGATAGAGCTAGAGTAGAAAGCAATTCCTTGTGGAATTGTAGCAGCAGAGGGAGGCAAAGGGAGTAAGCACTATCACAACATGGGGATGAATAACTGGCGTCATTACTATCTTGACTGCAGCTATAGCAGAATTTCCAGTCAGTGCCCACCATACTCAGTACTGCTTTTTTTTTTTTCTTTCCTCTCTGTCCATGCCTCTTCCCCTCTTCCATGCCTCTGTCTGCAGAGCTGACGAAAATTGAATTAGAGATTGAGCACCCTCCCTTTATCAGTACAGCAGATGAGGAATTTCAGCTGAAGTTATGTGGCAAGTGAGTACCATTGTGGTATCTGTCCTTTGGCTCCACAATCACCTCTAAATTACTGGTAGCAGAGAAGTGGCCTTCCAGTATGACGTTCTTGCATTACCTTGTTGAGAGAGCCAGATCACTCTGTGGAACTGGTTCCTTCTCACCTATGGTCATTCACTGTGAGACTGAAGGACACTAAGGATGCTGGTCAGGGGCACACTTGAGATGGTGGCTTGAAAATGGGCTGTCTTGAATCTGTGAAACACATTCCCAATGTATAGTGGGTGGAAAGAAATGCAAACTGTTTTGCAGGGATGAGCTGAAGTTCCTGAACAAACAAGATACAACACTCTCCCAGGCTCCACTTCATCCATGATAGGGTGGGGGGCCTGGTTCAATTTTTCTGCTGAAGTATCTCATCTTCAGGTGTGTTTCTACCCTGTGACGCAGGTATACCTACGGGAATCCTGTTCGAGGGAAAATAGATATTACTTTTATGACATTGCCACAATTTGGGAAGAGAGATTTCTCAAATTCTACTGAGATGAGGAAGGAACAGAGCTGGGTAGGTGGAAATATGAGTGGAAAGTATCACCTGATGGAAACGTCTGTCCATCTGTCCTCTTAATCTGCCTGACTGCACCTCTGATGTACGCAAATCTGTTTAATCTGGTGTCTTTCCACTTCTTAGACCTGATTGATTTCTCTTCCTGTAACTCCTGTATTACTTGAATTACTTTTCTGGCTGCCCATATCTGACTCAGTAATTCAGGAGAAAGCATGAGTTCTGTGTAAGTAATGGTTCCTGTGGCCTTTCCCAAGAATCTGTATCATACTGTGCAGAATCAGACCACTGGTCTATTCAGCCTTGTGACTGTTCCCACCAATAAACAGTAAATCAGACAATCAGATAGTCAGTGGCTTAATGTACCATTTCTTGCTCTGTTCACACAGTTTAAAGATAATCTTAAGCTTACCAGTGTCCTGTAAAATATTAGGTCCAGTGCTGGTTACACTTTCTGCACATTTGTGCTCGTTATATATTTTTGGTTAAGGCCCAAGGTTATTTTTTTTTCTCTCAGCTTTCAGATGCAGCTCTTTTAGCTTGCAAGTCACAAGAAAATATTTTTAAATGTCAGGTGAGCCAGAAACAAGCCAGAATATGGAAATCCAACTGGATCTCTGCATTTTTTAAAATCCATCCAGTAGCAAAATATCTCCATCTGGAACGATGCATGCCAACTTCCTCTCACATAGCATGCAGAAAGCCATGCAAAGTTCTCCAGAGAACTTAACAGACACAGCTAGAAACACTTTGTCCACCCCCACTCTCATGGCAGACTGCCTGTACCCAGCCTCTACCTAATGATTGGCACAGCTCTTGAAATCTGTAACTGGATGGATGCCCTTGTTTAGCATGGCTACATCACAGAGACGGTTGTCACTAGAATGCCACCATATCAGACTTAATTCATCAGGATCACAGTTTTAGGGAGAAGACTACCTCCGGCTCAGGTGGACACCAATGCTCTTTTAAAGGCAGGGTGTGGGCTTAATCCAGTCTCCTTCTTAGCCAGTGACATAACTAACCATTGTGTCATTTGTCTGAAGCACTTTTTTGTGCCCCTTTTTTGGTGACTTTAATCCAAGCATGCTCAGTTTTTTCTCTGGCTAAGGTATCCGTGGCGGATTTCTGCAACTACAGGTTTTTGAGCTTCTCTCTGTTCCACAAGTATTTGGAAATACTTCTTTAGGATTACCCAGCACCTGTGAAACAGCTCCTCTACCTCCACATCATGCTCTTTCTTTCTGCTCATGTCTCTGTTTCTCCAGACAGACAAGAATGGCTGTACTACTTTTACAGTGAAGACAAGGACTCTGGAATTAAATGAATCTGACAGCTACATATATGTGAAAGGGGAAATGGAGGAAATTGGAACAGGTACTGCAGGACATGTGAAGAGTTCTAATCCCTGCAGACAGCTTTTCATTTCTTTTTTTTTTTTTTTTGGTTTTGGCCTTTTTGCAGCAGTTGAATTCCTTTTGAAAGGAGAGTTCCCTAGTCTTCCATCATGATGATGTTCTCTATTCTAGCACCTCTTCCACCTGTTATGACCAGATTTCCTAATCCTCTCTACCCTTCATCTCCACAAGCACACAGATGTCATTTCAGTGACTGCCTGAACACTGAGGTGTGTCTCAACCATTTACAAAGCCCTAGCTAGTCATGGAAAAGTCTGCAACAAATCCTCACAGTTCTTGCTAACTGTAGTGCACCATCCCAGCAGGTAGTCCCTACTCACAGAGTCTCTTGACCTCTCACTTCCTAAGCCTGAGGCAGGGTTGCTTATGGACACTTCTGCTGTCAGAAATCCCATTCTGCTCCCTTTTATTCTGCTACAATATTGACTATGAGGAGGTAGGTTCTCAGCATCAGTGTTAATGTCCCATTGTTCTGGCAACGGGAGGCGTCCATTTTTTGAACTGCCACACTGTGGGTGGGGTTTCTCAGGCCACTTTTAGGCATCTACAATATAGTTGTCTATACCAGAACAGTCATCTGATTTCTCTTAATCTGCAAAAAAGAGAAATATGTGCTTATAAGGTATGATGTATCCTGTCATTAAGCAAATATCCCAGAGAGATTGAGGGAATCGTACACTAGAAGAATGTATTTTCTCTTCTAAATTTAGATGTAGGTAGTGTAGAAGCATCTTCTCATCTTCTGCTTCCTAAGAGGACTGCTGGGGTTTAACAGATTTCTTCTCTCTCCACACAGGAGCAAAGACTGAAAATATATCTGGAATTCCTATTGTGACAAGAATGAAGTCTATAGAGTTTATCAATCTCCATCCATTCTACAAACGTGGATTACCATACACAGGGAAGGTAATATCCTTAGGTCCCTTCTCTGCTGAGAATACATCATAGGTCTAATTTTCCGTAGGTAGAAAGAAGCAGTCTCTGGGAAAGTAAGTGCTGCTCTGTCAATATCTGGCAACTATGAATGAAGCCTTCTATAGAAGCAATTTCTTTTCTACACCCTAACCCAGTAATTTCCCTGAAAAAGAATTTTAGAGCCAGCTGCAGTCTCTGAGAGCCTCCTCTGGAGCAGCTCCTGAAACTACTCCGAGTGATATAAGGCATATGGAATGGGGGTGTCGGCAGCAGGAAAATATTATTACCTGTGGACAGCTGTCCAAATGGTTGTGGCAGCTTGGCAGAAACCACTAAAGCCTTGTGTATCCATTCACTGTCAGTCATTGCTGACCCAAGTCCACAGCGTGATGCTAGGACTGCTGTCCCATTGGAGCTAGAAACACTTCCATCTGGGCCAGTACTAATCACATAATGAAGGAGGGCAAAAAACAGTAAGAGTTAAGTTGCTGGAGACAAGACAGCTTCTGATCTTCTAGGATCTTGGAGCATTGTCCAAGAAAAAGTTCAGGATCCAAGGAAATTACCTCTTTTTTAACCAATATAGGTAACTTTTACCTATAGCCAACTGTAGGTATAGTATAGTATGGCTGCACTATACTTTATTTCTGGTCCTGAACTGCTGCACACTGGTCTTTTTGTGTATTTATTCAGTTTTTATTTGGATCCTTCCAACCCGTCTGAAAGCTCAAAGGACTTAGAAAGCCTGATGATAGTAATAATTAGTATTAAGCACTGTCGGGGCCTGGGAGTGTGGCATGAGGGATATTAGCTTCCTTCCCTTGTCTGCAGATGTTCTGCCACAGTGATGACTCTCCCCTCCAAAATGAAACAGTCTACCTAACAATTGACATCGACGATGAGGAGACACACCTGTCATTCCTCACAGATGAGAAAGGGGAAGTCCACTTCTCACTGGATACCACCAGCTGGAACAGCACACTGGTTTCTTTGAAGGTGAGCATCAGCCACAGTGAAAAGATAAATAAAGTAAGGGCAGTTGGAGGAATGGGGCAGAAAGTGGAAGACATCTGAGGTTTCTGGGGCACAATCCTCTGGCTTCTAATCTCATTTGACCTCCCTTTCAATACCAGACTTTGAAGCACTTGTCTTCTCTTCACACCTTCTGATCCTACACCTGAAGCTCATTGTTGCCAGCCTGGCAGTACATGCATCTTTCCAACTCTCTGCATTCCTTGCAGCTGATGTGGGATTCATGCCCAAGCAGTATGACTTCCCATTGCTATTTGTTTCTCAGACTGGAAGAAACTATTGCTCTGGATGTTTTCCTCTGAGACCCTAGCCTATCCAGGATGAGGTCCCCTAATTTTGGTTGATGTGGTTTGATGATTAGAGGTTCTGTAATCTGGGAGGTAGATTTCTGTCCTCAGGGAGCCCAGGGGCAGGCTTTAGTTCCTATTCCTAGGCCCACAGATATTGTCCGCAGAGCCCTAGATTCTCCACATGGAAGTAGACCTTCATCATGCAAAAGCTGTTTCTGCACCTGTTGTACTTAAGGGCATCTAAGCAGAAGTACAAACACAAAACATGGGTGTTGTATTCATGCTAGACAGTTAAAGACTGATGTTAAGTGGAAAGACAATGGAGGTAAAGTAAGATTGTGTGCAAAGCTACTAAACTTAGATTTTTGCTAAAACTTCATAAGAGAAAGTATTATTGACTTCAAAATTGACCTTAAACAAAAGAATGTTTTAAGCATACAGATGTGTCATCTGCCAGGTAATAACTTAGTATTTTCCTCAGACTCAAAGTGTACAAACTCATTTGTCAGGTCATACTGACTGCTTACTCATGTTTTTGTGCTCTGAAGGGCACCTACTACCTTGGAAATGACACTGAGGAGAAGTCTGAAAGTATCGAGGATAGCTTCCACTGGCTGAAACCTTTCTACTCTGAGAGCAACAGCTTCCTTGAGATCAAGGCCAGGAATGATGTGATGCCCTGTGATCAAGAGCAGGAAGTGCAAGTGGATTACATCCTTGACCAGAATAAACTCAGCTCTAAAGCAGACCACATTGATTTCTACTACTTGGTGAGCAGAGAAGACACCTGAATCTCGGGCAAGGTCACACTTACTGGTATTTTATCTTTTTCACAATAGCACACAGATACTCTTGGTAAAGGGTATACTGTTCCCAGGACAGTAAAAGTCAGTTTGTGTATTCTGTTCTGCCCCAACCTCCTGTCCTCCTATCCTCAAGATCCTGGGCCTTCTCCTATCCTCCAGCTGCTTTGCTTTGTTTGTCCTGGCCTAACCTTGGGTGATAGATGCCTGCCATTCATCTTAATTTCTGTTATGTGAACTCAGAGGCAATCTCTGGTGCAGCTGACTTCCCCTGGCCTGGTTCCATACAGAAAAACAAACAAACAAACAAACAAAACAAAACAAAACAAACTTGAAATTGCCAGGGCTTTGATGCACTCCAGAGGTATGTTACCATGTGTTGATGAAGTCCAGTTACAGGAAAGTGAGTCCAAAGCAAGAGTCCAACTACTTTCAGCCTAGCTGAGAGGTTATTAGTATATGGGTTACTGAATTGAGCTCATTCATAACTTTGAAAAGTGTTGTATCCTAACAATGTGAAATCAGACTTCAGTCGTGCTTAAAAACAGCTGCTAGTGCTAGACTCAGATGTACCTCTGGCTTCATAAGTGGCAACTTCTTCTCGCGTCGTAACCAACACTTCTGAAGTCCCTTGCCAGCTGTCACCACCTCTGCTGCAGAGCTCTTTAGGTCATAGCCTACCAGAGGAGCATCTGTGGCAATATGTCAGGCATTTCCTTCTCTCTTCTTTTGTTCTTTTCCCACTGTCCTCATGCCTGCAGAATTCCGGCCCTTCAATGGCTCTTCTCTTTGCTCTTCAGGTGATTGCCAAAGGCAGGATCCTTTTCAGTGGAGAGAAGAAGGTATCAATTCTCCAGCATGAGAGTGAGTAGAACCTCATGAAAATTAAGTGCACCATAACAAATACCAGAAAATTGTGACTGCCAACCAATGACAATTTCTGCAGGTGTTACTATTATCCACAGGAAGAAGCTGTTGAAATGAGTTCTTAGTGTGTGGTCCACCTCATTAGACCAACACAACCTCCACCCTCATCAGTTCAGTGGCCTTCTAGACAAGTGTTTTTCTTCTGTCTTGTCTAATTGACCTAATACCCAACCTTATGACTTTGCTGCTACCTTGTATCTTTGGAGAAGATAAAAAATTTGTGTAGCTTGCCTGCTTATCTAAGGTGCAGGAGGAAAAGGAGATATTTTTGCCAACCTTGAGCCAAAGCAGTGGCTAGTATACTGGGATTATTGTTAATCTGTAATCTGTGACAGTGTATGTGTGGGATGTTCCTGTCTACAGGTATAAAGTATTGAATTCCCTCTTTTGATTCTTATTGTATACCCTACCCCAATCAGCTGATTCTGTGTGGCGTGAATTCAAACAAGAGCTTTCCCCCTCTTCTCAGCTGTTGTCTTGTGCAGATCTACAGGGTTCCTTCTTGTTCACTCTGACTGTTGGCAATGACTTCCTTCCTGACATCAAACTTCTAGTGTATGCTCTCTTCTTGGATGGAGAGGTGGTAGCTGATGTGGAAGAGTTTCAAGTAGCAACGTGCTTTAAAAACAAGGTAAGTAAAACACAAAATGGAAGGAGAGCACAATTGCATCACTGATATGCTCTGGCCTGCTGTGGTTCTTGGTTTTGTTTTATCCTCAGCCAAAACGTGTAAGTTGGACACACGCTAAACCAGATGTCCAGTATTTTTGACTGGGAAACAAACAGGTAACCTCCTTCTTACCTAGATTCCTAGTTCTGCCCTCCCCTACACTGAGAGGCAAGCTGTTCCAAAGGAGTAAAACAGGCCCCCTTGAACTCCCAACATTCCCCATGAGTGACTTGGGAATACACTATCCCTTGTGCTCTCCCTAATGCAAAAGAAAGCCTGCCTGCCTAGCTACGTGTGTGAGCTCTGGATCAGCAGGAGGTGGTGGTGTGGTAGTAGGGGAATTTTGACTGGGGTCTATGCACTGCAGCCCCAGTAACCTTCCCAATAGGTTTCCAGGATGGTTTCTGTCAGTATCTCAGCTCCCTTCTCTATCTTATTCTTTGTTTTTCACCCTGCTGTCCAGACACCTAAGACTCACAGAGTCCCACTCTCCAACAGTGAGCCCCTGACCCCATCTCCTTTTGCAGGTGGCACTGGACTTCTCAAGCAAGGAGGAAGTCCCAGGGTCAAAAGTCAGTCTGGATCTCAAGGCTGCTCCAGGGTCCCTGTGCTCTGTCCAATCTGTTGACAAGAGTGTCCTCTTGACGTGGAACAATACCCTAACAGCATACACAGTGAGTGCAGCCTCCTGTGGCCATCCCCATGATGTCTGCCTGCCTTCTATCTCCATGCATTGGCAGGAAGCTCCTGAAAGGAGGAAGCCCATAGTCCTAACAGGACATAGCATCGTTAGGTGGCTGCTTTGGTATCCCCCCTCCTGGGCCTCTTCTGAGCAGTTATGTGTTGTTCATGTTCCTAGTGCGTCCGCCCTGCACTGTGGGTCTGTCTGGAGAGTGGTGGAAGATGCACACCACTGCAGAAGTAGGTGGGGAGAGCAGCTTCAAAGAGATGCTAGTGCTCACTGCTTAGAGCGAAAGCGCTTTCCTCACATCTACCTTCCTCTCTGCTCTTCTGTCTGCTATCAGGCAGTGAGACTAAGCCTTTAAAAGTGAATTTTGCCCTGGTAGGGTCCTCCTGTTCTTCTGCCTCCAGCCTTGCTGAATTATAACCATATGACAGCTCATGCTGAGCACCTGAGCAGTTCTTTAGAAAACAGAAGACAGGACATAACCCCATAAGGCTGAATTTGTAATTCAGATATGCCTTGTGCTCAAACTGAGTCATGTGTCCTACCCAAATCTTTCATTTTAGAGTTAAAAGGCTTGAGCTGTCAGAAGTGATAGTCTGCAAACTAAGGGCTTCTTGCCTACAACCACTCCTTGGGCTTCATGTCCTTTAGTGTAAGCTGGGCCAGTGCCAACATCTTCAACTACGAAGCTTTATGAAGTATAATAGAGGGCTACAGTACAACTATGAGACCCATACAAATACATGCATGTTGCCCGGTTCCTTATCAAGACCTCTGTTTTTCCATTGCAGCTGTATAAGACAGTCTTTGATGACAGCTTTATAATTGGAGGACGAGGGTTCCCTTATCACCTGGAAGACTTTGATGCATACCCTTGTCTGCCCCAGAGATCTGGTCTCCATAAAAAGACTCGGATGGAAGCACCGTGGTACCAAAGTGAAGCTGATGTCTTTAATCTGTTTAAGGTGATTCTCTGCATTTGTACCAAACTTTTCCTGAGACAGTGATTGCCAGTATGCCAACCTGAACGCCTACAAGAATTTACTCTTAGCAAACTTCAGCTGCTCTGACTTTCATTGCTAAAAGTCATCTGTGCCTTGTTCTTCTCCATCATGTCCACACTCACCTGGGGACTATGGGGAAAGATTAAACTTATGAGTAAGCATAGTGCATTCCTCATGCACTGCCCGGAGTGTGAATCTGTAAGTCTATGCATATGCATATGAACAAGTAGCATTTTTAATTGTTTCATCTATGAACAACTCACTTACTCTTGCTATCTCAAGTATTTTCAACATTCCTGTTCCCTTTTATTTATCACTGATTTATTCTCTTACTGTTTTTCCAGATGTTGCGCATGAAAATATTAACCAATACTAAAATCAAGAAACCAGTTTCCTGTATAAAACGAGACTTCAAGAAAAAGATGTTGTCTAGCAAAGACAGTGTAACTGGTAAGTAATGGAAATGCCCATCTCCTTGACTGAAGGGGCTCTCCTCTCCCAGTCCTGGCCAGGCTGCAGCTGAGATGGCTGACTTCCACCCTGCTGTGTTTCTCTTTTGTGTGTGTATGAAAGGAATGATGTTTGTGTTCAGTTTAAAAGACCTGATTTATATATCACAGATAAAAGCTCAAATCTCTGTGCCTTATTGGCTGTCCCTGGGTTCTGCACTCTTCACAGAAAATGTAGTGTGCTCTCCACCAGTATTTTCACAGACTGCTTAAAACAGTGTGACTCCATTTAAGTGTTCTGTCCCTTTCTGGATCCAGACCAAACTTTCTGGATTTGTCAGACTGAGCCTCAGGCTAAAGTCCATCCAACTCTCTCTCCCTAAAGTTGTGTTCCCCAAAGATACAGGCACTGTGTCATATTGTCACTGAAAAGCCAATCCTGCATACTCTGTTCTGTGTCTCAGGTCATTTATGGTTTGTGTTAGATTGCCTGCAAATGAAGAAGCAATTTCACCTGTACTGACACATGCTATTTTCTGATGTACCACTTGCTTTTCTGCAGACAATTATGTTGGCCGTGTTGATTCTGTACTTCAGTCAGATGACACAGAGAAGCCGAAACCACGGACACATTTCCCAGAAACCTGGATTTGGGATTTGGTCCCTGTTGGGTTGGTAACAGTCTCTGCCTGCCTTCCCCAGAGAGACCCCTGGAAACTTCTGACTGCTCCTGAGCAAGTTCTCCTCTCTTTCTTCCTGCTGTAGTGACGACGGGCAAGCATCTCTCCAACTTACTGTACCCGACACTATTACAGAATGGCATACCAATACCTTCTGTGTTGCTGATACTGGCTTTGGGCTCTCTCCTTTGGCCACGCTTAGGGTCTTCCAGCCTTTCTTTGTAGATCTGTCACTGCCCTACTCTGTGACCCGAGGAGAGACTTTCAGCCTAAAAGCCACTGTCTTCAACTACCTCAAGGACTGTATCCAAGTGAGTATTCCTCCAGTCCCATAGCCTCTGTTGGAGCAAAAGCTTGAGCCCAAAGGCAAGCTCTGAGCTTCTCAGGAGATGTAGATACTGGCATCTGGGCCACAAAGCACAGTCTTATATTTCGTGATCCATGGTATTTGCTCATTTGAGCAGGGCCCAGTACTTACTCTATGCTAATGCGTGTTTGTACACCCCACCACACTCAGGTGCACACCACCCTCAAAGACACCCCAGAACTAAAGGTGGATGCCTGTCCAGGCTGCCAGTTCACCAGCTGCCTCTGTGCCAATGAAACAAAAACCTTTGTGTGGAATGTGACAGCCACCAGACTGGGTGAGGTTGAGCAGAGGGATGTGTGGCAACAGTGGGAGGAAGTGTGAAATTTGCCTGCCTCTGTGTCTGGTCCTGTCATCTGTCATCTGTACATAGATATCTCTGCTGCAAGTGCTGAATAATGTACCCTTTTGCTTCTTGCAGGCAAAGTGAATATCACTGTAAGCAGTGTGGCAGAAGATTCACATGATCTGTGTGATAACCACGTTGCTGTGACACCATTGCGAGGAAAGACAGACACAGTGATAAAACCTCTGCTTGTGAAGGTTAGTCAGACCCAGTCTGGAGAACACCTGGGGACAGTGAGTTATCCCATGAGGCGATTAACAAAAGGAAGCTTAGCCCTTTCTTGGAAACAGGCCTAATGGGTCATGGAGACTTCCTTTCCTGCCTTCCCATTCTGAACTACTCTTTCTTCACCTGCAGCCAGGAGGTGTACCACAAAAGAAGACGCAAAATGCCTTTCTCTGTGCTACAGGTATGGAACATAAATCCCTGGCTGCTGTCCATCATGAGAGCAGGATGGAATCATAGAATGGTTTTGGTTTGGAAGGGACCCTTAATGATCATCTAGTTCCAACCCACCTACCATGGGCAGGGACATCTTCCACTAGACCAGGCTGCTCAAAGGCCCATCCAACCTGGCCTTGAACACTTTGAGGGAGTGTTTTGAAGTTCTGTGATCGTGAAGTTGAAGTGAACTTTCCTGGGCAACCTGTTCGAGTGCCTCACCACCCTCACAGTAAAAAAATTCGTTCTTATATCTGATTTAAACCTACTCTCTTTTAATTTGAAGCCATAACTCCTTGTCCTATCATCTTGCACTTGGCCTTGTTGAACTTCATGAGGTTTGCACAGGCCCACTTTTCAAGCTTGTCCATGTCCCTCTGGATGGCATCTCTTGCTTCCAGTGTGTTGACTACACCACACAGCTTGGTGTTGTTGGCAAAGTTGCTGAGGGTGCGTTCAATCCCACTGTCTATGTCACCAACAAAGATGTTAAACTGCACCAGTCCCAATCCTGACCCCTGTGGAATGCCACTTGTCTGGTCAATCTCTTGGTGACATCCCTGATTTGAGCCCCAGGTAAGCAGCAGACTTCTATAAGAAGCAGATCACGTCAGCAGATCAGGTCAGCAGATGGGTGCTTCTATACCTCTCAGAAGAGAGTCTCCTATTACAATCACCCGTCACCTTTTTTTAGTTTCACTAGTTGTTATATGGGGAGCAGATCAGGCTGCCTTACTCAGCTCCATCCCCCCTGCAATGGGTCTTTACTTGTCAATCAGCAAAGGGGTGAAGCAATTCTGCAAGGGCACCTCAGGCTTTGTGTGAAGACTTCCTCCTGCTGGCCCTTGCCATTGCAAGCTCCCATTCTTCTGTGCTATTGGCGTCTCTCCCTTTCACATGTGCTGGTTTTGAGGGGAGTTTTTGGTTGTTTGGCCATGGGTTCCCTGCAGACTGCACTTGGAACCGGCTATCTGGTTCCATTATGCCTTGACCTGCACAGATAGTCATGGAATGGTGCCAGGTTGTGGGGTTAAAGTGTACCTGGGCCTCCTGCTCAGCCAGTGGAGGGGGTGCCCTGCCCTGCTGCACCCAGCTGGCACACCATGCCCTCACCGCTCATGCTCACTAGGGGTTGCCTATGGAGGAGGCCGCCGTCACTGTGTGTGATAAGTCTTCCATTGAATACATTCCTGGGTTTTGCCTTCCTCAGATAACACAGTCTCTGAAGAATTCTCCCTGACCCTGCCTGCAGAGACACTGGAGGGATCTGGCCGAGCCACTTTCTCTGTCATTGGTGAGAAAGGCTTTACCTGCTCTTGGGTCCCAGTGGGAAAAGCTTACATAATACTTTGGTCTTAATGCTGCATCAACACAGTTCCTCAGAAGATAAACTGAAGGGGGTGTAATGCTAGCCTCAAGAATGTGTATCAAGTAAATTTTTCAGCAGTAATTCCTCTCAATATGGAATGATCTTGGGTGATCCCTAGGTGGCTGGAGCAGAAGACACGGGGTATCTCCTCTGATGTCTCTGACTGCCTCCTTCCAGAATGATGCAGTCTTCCCTTGCTGTGCTGGAGCAATCCAGGAAGGATTTGAAGAAATCTGAGTGTGATATGAATTGCTTGTTTAATGAGGAGCTGGCTCTTTTCCAGGATTCCAGTAGAGTTTGGAGAAGGCGGGAGTTCCCTCATTTCATATTGCTGAATGCCTGTGCTTTTCTTTCTCTATCTCCTCCACCTCAAACTTTAGGGGATATCATGGGCCCAGCACTTCAGAATTTAGGTCAGCTGCTTGAGATGCCCTTTGGCTGTGGTGAACAGAACATGGTTCAGTTTGCACCAAACATCTTCATACTCCAGTACTTGCAGAAGACTAAACAATTGGACCCAGAAATTGAAGATATAGCATTGTATTTCCTGAGAACTGGTAAACATTGTCCTTCCTTCTCCTTCTGCAAAAAGAAGGTATTATAAATCAGGAGTGTGGGGCATTGGTTTATTGGGTTCACAGCAGGAGAGGAAGCACTGCCAGAGCTATGCCAAAGAAAGATACTGCACAGTATAGGAAATTGTTTCAAGAAAGGTAAAGCATCCTTCTGAAGAAACAAGACTTCTATCTCTGGCTATTATTGAGGTATTAAGCGTGTTTTTCTGAGAATGGAGTGGGTAATTAATGATTTGCATTATAACGTGATGCCCGTGTTTTGTTCTTTTATCAGTCTGAGGCAGACAGAGACATTTTCCTTGTAGAAAGAGGGCATCAGCTGCTTAATTGGAATAAAGAGTGGCCATAGGGGATAGATAGGAGTTTAGTAACTTAGTGTTTCCTTTTGGTTTAGGACATTTATTATGGTGGTGTGTCAGCTCTGTCCAGTACAATCCAAATTTAATGCAGTGCTACTATCTGTGTCTCATTTTGCAATGCACATCACATTCCAGCTTGGCAGTCCTCTTAACCTGCTACACTGAATGCTCAGCAGCCTCCCATGGATAGGAAGTTTACTCCCTTCATCTCCCTTTCTTTCCTGTACCATAAATTAGGACAGATGTTTGGGAGATGGGAACTTACACAAGAGAATGGTATTAGCAGAGGGGCAATGGTAACTGATAACTGGTAACTGGTGCCATGGGATGCACAGGGTGTTGCGGTGTAGTAGGTTTGATTCAATGTCTCTGTAGGAACTGGTGAAGTCTCTTACTGTAAAACATACTTCCTTCAGCAAGGGTAAAGTTTGAGATGCTACATGCCTTCACACTGAGAGTTGTGCCCTTGCACCTGTCTTCACAGGTTACCAGCGTCAGCTGCTCTACAAACATGACGATGGTTCCTACAGTGCCTTTGGGAAGGCAGACATGCAGGGCAACACGTGGTGAGTGACCAGAGTTGGTGCTGTCATCCCAAACCTATTGCCCTTACTGTTTCTGCTCCTGGCTGTGACATAGGATTACTCTGTGCTCTGTCCACAGGCTGACAGCCTTTGTGGCCAGGTCCTTTGGGCAGGCCAGCTCTCACATTTACATCAATAAGGATCATGTGCAGGATGCTGTGCTTTGGCTGCGGAAGCACCAGCTGCCCAGTGGATGCTTCCAGAGTGTGGGGAAGCTCTTCAATAATGACTTGAAGGTATGGCCAATAGCCATGTAAATAGTATTGGGAGGAACATAATATAGGGACAGGCTCATTCCCTAGGCTCTTCTGCTGTGCACAGTAGCACAAAGCAATCTCCTCATGGCTTAGCACAGCCAAGACAGCTTCCCAGAGCAGAATGAAGAAGCATGGCCTAAAACACCATGCATTTCCTCAACATGAGGTTTTAGTCTTTGCTGGGTTTTCTTCATTTTTACTCTAGCCAAATGGCACCATGGCTGATTGTGCCAAGGCACATTAGAGGCACAGGGAGAAATATTTGTATCCTCTAGTGCTTGTCTAGAATACTTTGGCCAGATTATCCCTCTTCTCATGCCTTATGACCCACAGTAAAGATTGTCCAGATAGGCCTGACTTTGTGCTCTTATATGGGATTATCTGAAGACACAATTGTCCCTGCACTGTACACTGACTGTAAATTCTCCTGGAGCCTGGCACTCCAAAAACTGGTCCCTGCACTGTAGCTGGAAATGCACAATGAACATGCCCTGGTGCTCAGGTACTAAACATCTGCATGCACTCTGGCAGTACCTGGGTTCTTGTTTTTTGTAAACGTATGAATAATCCAGACTGATCATATTGCAAAATCACCCTTACTAAATACAAGGCAAATTTATGAAAGAAAACAAGCTGATATTTTAGCAAAGCAAGGGGTTACACTTTTTTGTTTCGTAAAAATTTAATGCAGTACAAAATAAAACCAGAGTGTACACGTAGACCGTTCATCCTTGTCTGACTTTCATTCATTTCTTAACATGGGCTTTCTGTCTGAACACTTCTTTTGGGGCACAACAAAGTGCCCTCCTATTGCACTTTGAAGATTTTGCTGTCAGTGTGAACAATGCTTCACAGCATCTCAGCCCAAATTTCCCCCCTCATTTATGATGCAGTCTTGTCTCATGTCTGAGGATGTAGGCAAAACTTCCCTGAGAATGCATGTCCTCTGATGGGGAAGGAGACACTTGAATGCCTGTTTACCCATGTTAACCTGTGGCCTCTCACAGTCAACTGATTTGCATGTAAACTTGCATTGCTTCTTGTATACAAATCCTGCATCATAAAACCTTTTCTCTAGTGTCCATTTGTAACATACATTATAAAATAAATAGCTCCCCACTATGAGGGTGGTGAGGCACTGGAACAGGTTGCCCAGAGAGGTTGTGGACGCCCCATCCCTGGAGGTGTTCAAGACCAGGTTGGATGGGGCTTTGGGCAACTTGATCTAGTGGAAGGTATTCTTGCCTGTGGCAAGGGGGTTGGAATTAGGTGATATTTAAGATCTCTTCCAACCCAAACCATTCTATGATGCTATGAACACTTTGTTTCATTCCCTTCTATGAGAAGGTATGCCTAGACTGCATGCCTATGCTGCATGGCTCTGAGGCTGTTCTCAGGACCAGACTTTTGCAATGTTCAGGAAATGAGCCAGGAGTGATTTTTTTCACTTCCTGCATCAAGAATTTCCAGAAGCATGCTACTACACTCTGGCAAATATGCTATCCATAGGCAGTTTCAGTGGTTAAACAATAACATTCCACACAATGCTCGTAGGCAAGCAGTGTTTGGTTTTGTCCCTTTCTGATGTCTGTCTGTGTGACTCGCAGGGTGGTGTGGATGATACACTCTCATTAACAGCCTATATCACTGCTGCACTTGTGGAGCTCCACCTGGAGAAGAATGTAAGTTACATTTGAACTCTTGTAGGGTTTGGGAGCATGCTCCACCCATCATTTCTCACAAGGTCTGTGGGTTCAGGGAGTACTCAGACTGAGTTGGTGAAAGGCTCTGTCATGCCCCACCTTGGCACATGATCAGCTCAAAAGGAAATTTTTACCATGGGGAATGTGTATGGCCTGAATTGCAGCAAGCAGAACATTTGCCATTCCCAGATAATCTTAGGGGGGACAATTGTCTCTGAAAATGATGCAGGGCTTGCAGGAAGGATGGGATACTTCAGTGTTGTTGATACTATTTCACAACAAAAAGTCCCAAAGGAAATTTACTGTGTTTGGATTCCTTTCTCAGGACACAATGCTGGATAATGCCTTGCATTGCCTCAAGAATATAGCAATTGATGAGACCAACCTTTATGTCAAGGCCTTGATGGCTTATGTCTTCACATTGACCAAGGATATGGAGATGAGACAACAGCTCCTGGATAAGCTAGAGAAGGAAACTGGTAGGCTGTTGCCTTATAGAAGAATGGGTTCAAGAGAGTGTGTTTAAGACCTGATATTGGTAGGATTTAATTATAGTGGATTGGGAAATTTAACTTTTCTCACATTGGCTTTTGTGTCAGAAGATGATAATTTATTGAAGCTGTGAAAGGTCTCTAGTATTTAGGAGAGAATTCTGGAGACAATTTCTTGGACCCAAGAGAAAATTTCTGGTCAAAAGGAACAGATGCGATCTATATTTAATTTGTGGGGTCAAAGTCTCACTTCACTTTAGGAAGAGTTGGCTTCAAATCTTGCCCCATCATTCCTCAGCAATGCATACACAACACAAGAGACCTCACAGAGGCAACTTGCCTTACTGTGTCTATTCAGCTGCTGGTCAAGACATTCAAGCCTTTTGACAGTTTCCACATTGCTGCTCTACTCAGCTCAGGGATCTTGGGTTTATGAATCTTTAGTTCAGTTCTTCCTTTTGTCTCTTTAACTTGCAAACAACTGGACTTCTATCCTGAATGAAGATTCCAGGTAGGGTTTGAAATCACCTAAGCATATGGTGATACAGCTGGTAACAGCAGTACCTGACTTGGGTTAATTAAGTTCTTCCCCATATCTGTTCATATGGCAGTATGGTGAACTACACTGAGAACTGAAAAATAACAGAAGAAAAAAGAAGACAGTATTTTTCAGCCACACCAGCTACCAGTGTAGTTCACTGCATATCCATTCAAGCTGCCGAGGTGGTTTAATAGGGTGGCAGGTGTGAGAACTGGAAGGAGTAGAATTGCACACACTAGAGCTACTACTGAAAAGGTACATGTGGAATGAGTGACTGGAGCACATCCTCACTGATATTCAGTCAGTCTGATGCTTCTAACTTACTGAGCACTTTGGAAAATATCCCCTTGAGAACTTAAGGCATGGAACGCTACAAATTGCCTATGGGTCAAACAATAGTTTTCTTTGGTTCTTGCTTTCACTGATAATAGCTAGCAATGACATGCCAAGAGCAATGGAGTTGTAAGTGAGGGAAAGTGTTTGTTATACTTGTCTAAATGTGTCTGTGTCCTGCCTGCTGAGTCTGAGGATGTGAGGGCAGCTACCAGCAGCAGCGAGTTTGTCTGCTGGAGAATCCCCGCCTGAGAGGACTACCTTCTGTTGGCTGGAGAGGTGAGGTGTCTTCCATGGCGAGGTGTCTGGGATTCTGTTATCTTCACTAACAGGATTACAGTTGGATCTTGAAGAGAAATTTGGTGCTTTTTAAAGAATCAAGGTTAATCTATAGGCTGTCTATGGCTGTATCTCCCAGAGGCTTTCTACCACTTAACGAAAAAATTGTTCTGCTTATGTCACCTTGGAAGTAACAAATCAAAAATGCGTCGTGAAAACTTTCCACTGTGGTAAGCATGATGAAGTAATACAAATCTTTAAAGTCCCTAAGCTAAGTTCTAAAGTCTTTATGCTGGTTTTATGCAAACAACTGATTTTTGTGATTCTTTTTTTCAAAAGTGAAGATTTGTTTTGAAAATAGACTTAGTACTTCAGGTTTCCACATATTTGCAGAAGATTTCTACAGTGGCACAATTAATCAAAACTCTTATCTGAATTTTAGATACCCTCTACCAACACTACAGCAAAGCTTTCAACCTGACTCAAGTGCATTCAGCACCTGTAGGCTTGGACCATAGGTGGAAACCCACTAGTATCTCAAATTGTCCCAGCATATCCACCGTATAGGTAGGATGCAACAAAATCAGTTGGGTAGTCTTGCTCCTCCAGTTGCCTGCCAGCAATTCTCCCTCAAGGAGTGACCAATTATTGTACAATAGATGCAACTGACTGTAGGTAAGTCCTAGAGCTTCTCAACATGAAGAACCCTGTTAGATTATCCCAGGTAAGTGCAGAAACAGCAAAAATACTGTAGGATGGGAATAATTTGCATTGGGGACTTCTACAAGAGTGTAAAACTAGGTTCTAAGGCAAGAAATAGTTGTGTCTTCATGCCAGACCAAAAATGCCCTCAGGCTCTCAGAGTCAAGTTATGCATTCTACAGCACTTAATGACCTTAATGAACTAGTCACTGCCCAGAATCCACCCCCCTCACAGCACATCACTGAGAAAGCAGTTCATGGGTGCAGAGTGAAAACCAGTATGGCTCCCTCATCCTAGGTTGGGATGAGGGGAATTGGACGTGGTTCGTCATTGTCACCACTAACAGGACATAGCTTTCAATATACACAGAGCTCAATAAGACCAGGATGGCACTTTAAACAAAAAGCCTGTGTTGAGAATCAATCAGTTCCAGAGGAACAGTTTCTTAGAAGAACTGATGAGGATTTGGGGCCATATATGCAACCTAGATCTCCTGTGCTTTCAAAGGAAGAAATGCAGTCTAATGTAGCTAGATGGCCTTTCAGAGCACAAAAAAAAACGCAGGAAGGATTGGCTTCTGGACACTGAGGTGGTCCAGAAAGCTGCAGGCATTTCTGATGTTGTAAAGAAAGCTGCCAGTCCTCCAGGGCTACTGGCACAGGATGAGCTAATGCTCATAGGGATCTAATGTTTTGCTCTTCCACGTGTTTCTCCCTGCAACAGCAGAGCATCTGACATCAGATTCCAGTAGTGAAGAATCTTCTTCTTCTATGATTGAGATAGTAGCCTACATCCTTTTGGCTCATGTCTCCAACCCAGACTTGGCAGTCAATGAAAACACAGTGAGCAAGCTTGTGCACTGGCTCACTGAACAAAGAAATGCCCGTGGGGGATTTGCTTCCACACAGGTAACAAGCTGGGGAAGGTTACGGGGGAAGGAGAGATACTGTACCTGGAGTGATGTGCATGTGTCTTGCATGTGCATGTGTCTCACATGTGCATGTCACTCCAGATCCATCCTTTGCAGAGAGGCACACATGAGCCCTGTTTGGGAAGGGGAGTGCTGTGGGGAAGCCCTTCTTTTCTGTGGTATAATTGGGATCACCTAAGTCTGTGACTGCCAGTCCTAAGGTTCTGAAGCCACCCTTGCCAACTAACAGAAGTCATCTTGCTACCTGTGCGCTTAGTGGCACATACCCCAGTCGCATCACAGCGTGATGCAGGGCCATGAGGTGTGTGGTTCTCCATGTAGTGCCTGGATTAGTGTGATGGATCTTGTACTGCATTGCTTCATACCAAAGTGACTTTCTTTCTGTCTTCAGGACACAGTTGTTAGCCTGCAGGCACTGGCTCAGTATGCAGCCCTGTTTCCTCATGAAATGAGAAATGTAAATGTGACAGTGAAAGGAAAGGAGGCTTCTCCATTAGAGTTCCACGTGCACAGAAACAACAAGTTGGTCCTGCATCAGGCATCTCTTCTTGCAGTCCCAGGGACGTACACAGTACAAGCGACTGGCAGTGGCTGTGTGTATGTACAGGTGAGCGTACAGAATGAACAGAGCTGTTAAGTTTTTCCACTGACTCTTTAAGTGAGGTTTGGTTCTAAGTAGGTACTATTGCCTTAAGTTCTGAGAACTTGAAGAAGCTTGGCTTCTTTCTCCTTATGGGCAGGATTCTAGCTAATGTGCTTTCTCACAACTTAATTTTTTCAGTAAAAATGAGACAGTGTTGTACTGAATGGGGCCTTGGGTTACAGATAACTGAGCCTCCAAGCTGGGGGTTATATTTGGCAGATGTATCAGACCCTATGTGCTGAACACAGCTTATCTAAACAGAAAGCACAGCTGTAGCCAGCTGTGTTAGTTGCTGGTTATTGATTTGTTAAAAGCTGGAAGCACAGATAGGCCTTTGTCTTCTACAGGGAAGCTGTGGGGCACTTCACAGACATGTTTTCTCCTCCACCAGAGTACTCTCTACTATAACACCCTACCACCAAAAACAGAAGAGGCCTTTGTCCTGGATGTGCAAACAGTACCAAGAGAGTGTGATGGTGTCAGGAAACAGCTTGACATCCACATTTCTGTCAGGTATGTGATTCCTTAAAGCTCTTCCTTCAGCAGAAAGAAGTGGAAGCCCCAGCAGTATGACCAAAACCACCTAAATACCTCCTGTCTGTGGCAACAAACACCAGGCAGACTCTTATTCTCTATAGACTCCAAGTGTTGAAATGACAAAATGTTTGTATTCGTTCCCGGTGTGCAATGAGCCAATCCACACGCTGCGTCGAGATATTGTTTATTTCAGAATTGCGCAAGACTGGGTACCAGGTGGTTTCCCACAAAGCTGGCACCCCTAAGGATTTTTCAAGCCACTCTTTATACAATCTCTTATCAATACATTTACATGTTTGTACAATCCCCTAGCCTCCTATTAGTTACATACTTAGCAAACTGCTGGTATGACAGAATCATTCTACATATCCTCAGAGAGGAAGGGTCCCTTGTTGAGGTGGTGTCTCCCAGCCTAGGGACATGATTTTTACTATTACAATGAGGGTAGTTCATTGATAGTTCACATTAGAATACTCCTAATCTTTGTTTTTCAGCCAACTATTCACATTACATTGACTGGTGACACATTTAAGGGAATACATCAGGATGCTTCCCTCAAGAATGTCAACATAACGTTCTTGCTGATTAGCATTTCCTCAGTTAATCATCCCGTAGACATCTCCAAGGCCTGGGTAATCTCGTCCTTTCCTCAAAGTACATATTTTATCTCTTCCACACAAAACAAAAGTTAACTATACACTGGTATCACAAGAAGATCATGAAGTGAGAGCTAAGGCCTGGGGAAGCAAGGGAAACACATTGGCAGTGGCTTACATAACCACAGCAACCATTTCAGTCAGCGCAGCAGCTCCCAGAGCACTGGGAAAGCAAGAAAATGAGACCAGTCCACTCAAAATCTGTAACGTCACAGATAACTTCCATTTTTGTACAGGGCAGTGTGAATATTAAGCATCATACATTTGCTGCACAATCTGTCTCCATATTGAGCAAGTAGGTGGGGCATAGGGCTTTTTCATTTCTCCTATTAGCTAGGCAAGCTTCTGTGCTTTCACATCACTGTAGAGCATACCAGAATTTGGACCGTAGTCCATCACTGGAAATGCTGTGATGCCTTCCGCATCTCATGTGCTTCTCTCCTACCTTTCTTCAGTTACACCGGGGACCGTGGGACCAGTAACATGGCCCTGGTGGAGGTGGAGATGCTGTCAGGGTTCATTGCTATGAAGAGGTCTGTGAAAGCGGTAAGACTTTTTCCTCTGTCCCCCTCTGAAGATAAGATGATCTACTTTCCAGATGTAGCTCAGCCAGAAATATCCAAACCTCTAAAGAACTGCTGGAATATGGTAGCTACTATGAGGTTATCTTAATACAAGTTAACTAGATGAACCAAGTGCAGATATAGTGAGCTATTTCACAAGGTAACTTTCTACTTATCAAACTGATTGTGCAGTTTTGTCATGTCCAGTAGTGAAGGTCACGTATGAGGGAAGAAGTTAGAAAGGAGCTGAAAAACACCTAGTTAGAACCATTTGGGATGCACTGAAATTCCTCTCGGTTGCCAGTGCTATTTTATTTGTAGGGATACTCCATAATTGTTAAATACCATTGAGTTGTTTAATGACATGCTTCAGTGTTCCAGGAAATAGCTAAAAGATCCATCATATTTTCCTATTAAATGGCTTTATCTTTTCTACAAGTACTGAAAGTAGGATCACAGCTCAAGGACATTCTTTCCAAATCTGAGAAAATCTTTTCTAAGGCTCTGTGTGCTCTCAGCAAATATCAATGCCGTTATAGTTAGGGAATGCAGGCCTTCCCTTATCTAGGCTAAGTGCCATAATTAGTGGTACTCTGACAAGTACCAAAGTATGTGTGAACTAACAGGCAAGTCCAATGAGCTGATGCTAACCAAGCTCATCTCTTGTCTTCCAACATAGCTGGAGAAGGTACTCTTTGTGAAAAAGACAGAGATAAAAACAGACAAAGTCACAATCTACTTGGAAGAGGTAAGAGGAAGACCACAGCGATCTGCTCATTCAAGTAGGATTCAAGTAGTGATACTGCAACAGCAGAACTTTGTGTTGGGTCTCTCATAGTAGCAACAGCAGTGTTTTGTGTTGGGACTTTTAGAGATCAGAAATACAAATCTCTAGGCTGGTCAAGCAAGTCAAAATTTTGGCAAAAGAGGAAGAGGGGGGGAGAACATGTAAAGGTGAAGAAAAAAATCTGATGCAGAGGGGATAAAGTCAGGATGCAGATGACTTTGAGATGGTCAGTACATTTCTGCTCCTTTCTGTTCTTCCCTCTAGCTGGATAAGACTTCTCTGAAGCTTAACATCTCAGTGGAACAAGATACTGAAGTACAGAACCTGAAACCAGCAACAGTGCATGTCTATGACTACTATAAGCCAGGTGAGATTTCAGTGGCATAGGCTAAGGGTCACTATCTTACCCTCCACTCATGTCCTTCATAACCCTTAGTTGGTGCACTTATTCCTGCAGCTCCAAGCTTGGGTTTCCTCTGTACAGAACTTCTACATTCAAGTTGCAGAATCATTCACTTTTCTGTCCCTGTACATTTCTTGGGATGAGACTGCTGGACACTGTTGTTATCTTTTGGTGTACATGTATTCAAAGTTACTGTGTTCTTTGACTTGCTCTAACTTCAGGCTAGGTCTCTGCAGAAAGAAAGCTTCTTTATCAATTTACCGGATCTTCTCCTGCTTCTTAGCTTTCTTGAAAATATTTAGGCATTTGTTTAAAATCAGTATTATATACTGCCACCCTGATCCATCATAAGGCAGAATTTATTTCTATGCTTTTCAGATACAGTGTAATGATCCTACTACCCACTGGGTGCTGTCATGTCTGAGAAGATATTAGGAAAATAATTTCTTATCCTTTAAAGCTCTAAATGAACTATTAGCACACAAAAATCTTGGAGTTATTGTGAGCCTCTCTCTGATTATTCCATGGCCAGTATGAGGCAAAACAGCAGACATAACAATAAGAATTATTAAAAAAGAATTTGAGAGCAAAATGCAGAAGGTACCACTGGAGATTTAGAAAGCTGCACTGTAGGTCTACATGTTGTATACTGAATTCCATTTTTGCTCCCCATTCCACACGATGTCAAGAGGAGGAGAATTCTTAATCCAGCCTTTACAGAGCTAAATACTGTCACCTGATATGGTCTCTCTTTGCTATGCCATCCTCTACCAGAATTTCTGTGCTTTATACAAACACTTTAAAAATTCTTATATGACAAGAAAATACTATTCATCAGTAAAAAATGAGGCTTCCAGGAAAACCTACTGAAAAGTTCTCTGTTTAAAAAAACATCCGTCTATTAGAAGGCATCACACTGTGTAATAGTACCTTTTATAGCTGGAGTGGACACATGTCAAGGAAAATTCTAGACATTTTTCTCTTCCTATATTCACAGCCTCAAAAATGAAGGTAGTGGGATGGCTGTGTTAAAGAAAAAGAAGCTTGGCATTATCTTACCATGTAGTTCTGCAGCTCACCATACATTCTTTTTTTGTTCCTACAGATGACTGCACAGCAAGAGAATACAATTCACCTTGCAGTTCAGGTTAGTGTTAATAGGCTTTCAAGACAGGAACAGCTGAAATAGTTGGAACAGAAATCTGGCTGTAAGCAAGCAAAGCAGCCCACCTCTGCTCTGTATTTAGTTCCATCAACTGCTGGATGGACTGCACGTTGAATTGAAATCTACTGTATTAGTTATGGGCACTGTTTCTAGTCCAGGTATGATCTCAGTGTAGACCAGGATTTGAACATATCATAGAGAGTTTAAAGGATCCATTTTTATTCCATTTCCATATATCCCTCAAATGTACAGTCCTCACAGTATCCCAAATCTGAATGCAACTGGAAATGCCTATGTCATTGACAAAAAGATGTTGCAATTCATTCCCAATGACCTCTTGGCCCTTTGACTTGTTCCTAAAAATTTGTTATGCACTGTGCCTTCTCTTGTTTTCTTTCTGCAGATGTCTAGATGGATTCCTACAAGAACTCCATGGCTCTGGAACTAGCAATCTGAGTTTCCCATTTCCATAAGGAAAACTTCATTGCTCTGGCTCTACTCTGTGTACTCTGCTGTACACACTTGTGTTCTGTTGGATGCACCCTATTTCTTTTGATGCCCTTAGTTTCTATCTGAAACATGACTTGACATGCAGTAGTTTGGGTTCAAGTGAAATAAAGTATATGGAACTTGAAAAGAATGCAGTGACTTGATAGTTGATGAAATCTGCACAGAGTTCAATGTCTGAAAAAAAGAGAGAAACATTTCTTAGGTCATGATTACATATCTTTCTTTTGGTTGTCATATTAGCTTAAGCATTCCTCTCCTTCCTGAGTCCCATCTCTGGGATACCTTCTCAAGTGAGTTAACACAACAGTGTGTTTGCAATCAAATTCCAAGCAAAAAAAATATTTTTTAACCATGATCTGGGGTTGCTACATGGCCCTCTGAACCATCTTTCTGTCACAGCTGAAGAGTAAGAACAGGCAAGGGGAAGCCAAAGGAGAACTACTTTACCAGTTCTCCAGACAATGTCCTATGAAGGGAGGCCATTAGGCCACACTAATACTCTCCAAATTCTCTATGTGTTGTGTAGACACTTGTTTGTCTCTAGTTCTTATGTCAAGCTGGAGTATTTTAGGAATTCCATAAGGGCATGACCCTGCAGATCTCACCTTCAGATCCGAATTCCATTCCAAGGGCTCCAGGATTTTTTTTCAATGCCAACTGCTTTGAAAACTGGTCTGATATGCCATACAAAAGAAGAGCTAAATATATATGTGTTCATGGAGCTCTTTTTATGGCCTGTGCCTCCTCTTTTTTCAGAAACAAACATTAGTAATGTCCTTTTTGAGATTCAGTTTCCTGCCATAAAAAGATACAGCAATATGGGGCAGTGATGGACTCTGCTTGCACGCAGGACTTGTAAAGCTAAAGCTGTTGTAGATGTTTCATACAAACAGAAGATACTAATAGACATTACAATGCACTGTACTGTCCATGATTGCCCACAGAATATGTCTGTTTCACCTTCTAGTACATGGAAATGCAGTACTGATGTCCTTACAGCTTCCCCTACACACCTGTGTTGCAAAAGGGGATCAAGCAGCTAGCTAAAACAACCTCAGAAAGCTAGCAGACTATATGCATATACTATGGATATAGGGTAGACTAATACTTGTGTAAAAAAAACTGTTGCATGTCACCAGCTTGTAGTACCAGGACAATGGTAGTACTGCAGGATGGGATCAAGATCACAATTAAGACCCCGTGGCAAATACTGGTGAATGAGCAGAACTGTATCTGTCCCCAGATTCCTGAATGGGTCCTGAATAAGGAAGGTGAAGAGGCATGAGCACAGAACAATTCCATGCATAGTGTAGTTGGTGTCCTTTTCATTGTCATATCTCCCCCTGAATTGTAGTGGTTCCCTTTTTTTTGCTTGCCTTTTTGCATACCCATGCATTGAACGATATATTTAGCGTTAACTACACCTTCTTTACTATCATCTCTTGTATTGTGCACCACTACTCAATGTTGATCTTTTTCTATAAACAATCTGAAATGACTGTCTCTCTAGGAGTGATTTATGGATCTGTTTTCCTTTTCCCTCTCTCTCTTTCTCTTTTTTTTTTTTTTTTTTTTAAATGCAGGGCCAGTCACATAAAAGTGTATGGCCCTTCCTGTTTTCTTTGAAGATTGTCATCTCCCCATGTTGGAACTCTAATTTACATGACTATGCCTCCCACTTTCCATAGCATTGGTTTCAGTTTTCACATTTCAGGGAAATATAAAGTGAAGCAAGTCATGAGACCAGAGTTGTTTGGGGAAGTTCACTCTTTTTGTGAACTACCGTGCTGGGTCTTGCTGGATCTGGCTTCTTTCCATAATATTTTCTTCTCCCCCTCTTCTTCTGAGGAAGGGGAGTGAGAGAGCAGTTATGGTGGAGTTTAGCTGCCCTGAGAAGTAAAATCACCACAACATCACTGCTTGGACAGTAAATCTATTTTTTCTCCGCCCACTCAGAATATCTGCCCATAAAGCAGGCAGAGCCAGTCCTTCCTCCCCTACTTGTTATTGTTCTGAATTTTATTGTCTGGTAGGGACAAGAAAAACAAATGAAAATATAAATTCCACAAACATTTGGTGTGAGGCAGAAAACTTGAGAAAGTAATTCTGTTGGCAACTGATACAAAAAGAAGACAGGGCTGAGTTCAATGGATCAAAAAAATGAACGAACTGGATGGGGCCTCTGAGCAGCATTCCTCTAACACTGATCCTTCCCAAGACATCCTGGGAGTCAAATGGTGCTCCTTTGCCACTGGATGGGGAAAGACAAGGGAGCAAAGTGGGCACCACAGGCTCTCAGTTGCCTTCCTGGCAGGTTTCCTACTTTGGATATTTGGGCTGCACAGAAGAAGATTAGGTAGGAAGGTGCTTTTACCTGGTTGAACTTCAGATAGGAAATTTATAAATAAAAATAGAAGATTGTAACACAATGCACTTGGTGTGCACATGTGCCAGGATCTCCTGCCCCTGAATAGACACATGTCAAGGGTCTATTTTTCAGCTTCTGCCATGTGACAACCATGAAATTAGATCTGAGTAGAAACAAGCCTACCAAGATTCCTCTCCTAATAAAAAGTCTTGCCACCTTGCATTTGGGTGGAGTAGCTAAGTAAGGAAATGAAGTGCATGAAACATGAGTACAAAAAGATGTTTCCGGGCTGTGGTTTCATATCAGATTGGTGTTGTTCAGCTGCACATGAGGGGCTGAGGAAGTTGGCAAAACAGAGGGTTTGAAAAGAGCTGCTGTGCAGCAAGCTTCCTTAAGATAGGAGTGTACAGTAGCTGTCAGTGAAGTCTTTGCCTCTCAGAGCAAACATTAGGGACTGTGGTAAGTGGCTAGTCTGTGCGGTTGTTGAGTGACCTGAAGCTTGCTTAGTTCTGCTAAGTGTAGAATAGGTGCTCCCTATTCTAGGTGATATCCATTAGAAACACCTTTCAGTGCCAGAAAGGAACTTTTGGTATGTGTAAATGAAAGTGGGGTATGAATAACTGGCAGATGGCCAGGAGACTTCCTCCCATCACCTCACCACAGCAGCTTTCACAATTTGGTTGCCCAGATGGCCTGGAGGCAGTTGAGAAACTTCCTATACTTCCTATAAAGTTTTGCTGCTTCAGACTGAAAAAAAAAATAAAAATAAAAAAGGCCTGAACAGAATACAGCTAACAGGAAATCTGGTAAGTAGCATCTCAGCTACCAAGGGATTTTTCTGCAAAGAAAAGCTCTTAAAAGGAGTGAGAAATAGGCCCCTTAAAAAGGAGAACTGTAAGCATGTGAGATGGCCCTCAATGGATTCTGACCTTGTTAGGAAGCTCTTATCAAAAATAAATAGCATACTTAAAATCTATACATGAAGAAGATAGTTGGCATGCTGAAGAGACAGGGATGTGTTGAAGCATTCATAAAGGTTTGGTGAGTGTGGCTTACTTGGACTTTTGTGGTTATCTGCCAGTATTGTGCAAATAGGGTTGAAAGACTGTACTGCTTCTGGTGGGTCAGAAGAAATCACTAGGCTTTCACAGAACGTTTTCACAGAGTTTATTTTCTCTGAAATACGCCCTAATAAAGAGGAGTTAGGACACAGGACACGTGGATGTTATGGTCTTCTGTATCCTGATACTTTGAACACCTATGTATGCTTAGAAAACACTTTGTCTCTAATCTTGATAGAATATTCAGTAGGTATCTGGATACCTACTAGAAGTTGAGCTTCTTGCACAGCTGTAAAACCGAAAACACTGAGCTCTGTCAGAAAACAACCCTCCATTCTCCATAAAGGAGAATATTCAATGTCTCTTTAGCGCTTGGGACTTCCTGGTCACCACATCTCCCTCTTGCTCACTCACTTGGCAAACTCTTCTTGGAAGCACATGCCTTATTCCCTGGATACATGCATGTTAGTATACACTCAACTAACATGCGCCAGTTTGGAGATAGAGCAATGTGCTTTGAATCTGCCTTTCGTATTCTGATTTTAGCCCCCACAACAGCAAAGAAATACAAAGCTGCAGAGCTGTAGTTTGGAGTGGTAAGGCTTGTTATTAGGAAATGTTGTACAGTATATAGATTCTAAAGTTTATTCCAAGATTTTCTCCTTCCTTTTGAGGTGCGCAATGGCCTAGATTTTTCTCGTGTAACTGCAGGGCAATGACAAGCTTTTTAAGTAGCTACCACTGAGAACTGTGTGAGACTACATGGGTCCATCTCATGATTTGTACTGTCTCTGTGCAAGGTAAGCATACTTTTAGACTCGCATACAATGACTTGCTATTTTTTAAATCTTACTCCGTTAGTTACTTTTCTACTAAACTCAAATAATGGCGTCAAGGTGTATCAACCTACAGGTAAGGCCAAAACATCCGTCAAGATATCAACCCACAGGTAAAACCAACATATCCAATAGATGAATATTTTTTAAGCTTTCATCAGTAGATAAAAAGTTTTAAGTATGCCTGGATTTTCTTTGTTAACCTGGTTTGATTTACTTTAAGGGTAAAGGCCCTGGAATGTGGCTTACCTTTGACATTCAGAAGCTCCTTTCCTGAGAAAAGTCACAACCTGTGACTTCATGTGTTGTACAGTTTCACAGATGATGTCTCATAGTGGGCCTATTCCCACTCTAACTAGAGGGTCATGCAATTTAAGTGGGATGATATGTTGATAAACAATGAAATTCATACAGTCTTGATGGCCAAGCCCAGTAACATCTGGAAGTATATTGGTATGTATCAGCCTTTGCTTGTTGATCTGCTTTTCCTTTCATATGTAATTCACAATTTAAAGGCAGAGGAGAGGTGAAGCCTGCCTTCAGGGTATGGCAGGTAACTGCCCCTTGGTGTTGGCTCCTTAGACATAGACAAAGCATTCCGATCTTCCCTTTATGTTTTCCAACATCCCAATCACTGCAGGGAGCAGAAAGGTGATTTGGCATGCATTGGCCTGTTTTGTTGTTGATGTTTTTGTCTTGAGGGATGGGAAACAAAGATGAGGGTATTTGTGGTTGTGGCCTCTGTACTATCTCAGCTCACGAACATGGAGAACCTTTGTCATGGTAGGAAGTGCAGATTCACACTAGGATCGGTTAAACAGGAAATAAAATATAGGGTATATAGGGTAAGGAAGGTAGAGATGATACTATATAAAGACTTATTAAAAATGCAAAGCTGGAGAGGTAAGAGGACAGAAGCTAGAACAGCCCACTGAGTCTCTGCTCAGAGAGAGGACAAAATGGCAGTTACACCCTGACATGGGTAGGATCATCTGACCACCTTCGTTCTGGAGATGGTGTTGGGCCAGACTTGCCAGGGCTAGCAGGAAGTTGATGAAGAGTTCCAGTGACATTATGAGGGTGTGGATGGGCTGGTCTATGTGCAGGAAGGCATGTATACCAACGGAGATCTGGGCAGCTTGCAAGAGGTACGAGGTGGGAATATATTTGTCTTTGAGGCTTATCAGACAAGACTGCCAGCTGGAAGAAATAGGGATGGAAAGGTTGTGAGTTTGGCTAAGTGGAGAAAAGAAGCAGTGCTATCTCACCCAGCTGGGCCTCTCATACAAGCTGCAGGAAGCCTGTTTGTAATGAGTAGACAAAATAACTACCTCTTCCTTCTCAGAAACCTACTTGCATTTTTCCAAAAGTGAATGTTGTGGAAACTGACATCCAGGCCACATCTTGCAGGAAGGCAGTTTTATCTGGAGCTCTCAAACTCTCTTCCTGACTCACACCAACAGCCCTATATAGGAAGAAGGATCAATGAGTCCTTTATCATCTTAGAAACTCATCCTAAAAGAGTTGAGGTAGGTGAAAAGTGCTTGCAGTAAACTGACTGTCCAGACACTCTGTGACTCCTGCATGTAAGCCATGTTTTATAAGAAGACATTATTAGGTACAGTTGTGTACACTTTGATTCTCATATCCAGTAATGATGGTCAGCAAGTTTTCATAATAGTTACGGCACTGGAATGCCTAGTAAACCTAGCTTTCCTCTCATTTCCTGTATGATGTGGAAGTACTGCCATATGGCTAGAGGACTCACCAATCTACTCAAATATCCTCTTGAGAGTAGTCTTGGAGACACTGCAAGCTCCCACAAATTGGAACCAGAGCCAAACTAGGTAGGTGGAATAATGCTGTTATTTTAGCCACTACAGCAGAGTGTGGAGTACAACAGTTCTTTGAGGAGGTGGATAAATCACTATCTGAAGTTGATTGCAGACTGCAGTGAATACTTGCAGACTGAAGTGAGTAAATGAGTATGGATAAGGGAAAGAAGGCAAATACGGATACATAGGCTAGATGCCCATTTGTATGTTTGTGCTGTATGATTCTGTACAGTACAGTATGCAGACTCATCCTTATGCTAAGCAGTGCTGTTTACTTACCTTTATACAAAGTTCCTTTGCAACCACCGTCTTTCTAATAGCTTTAAAAAACCGTGAACCAGGAGGTGCACTTCTCCTGTAGGGCCACTAAGTGTCACCATCACCCCATAGCTTGCTCTGCAAGATGATTCTCCAGCAAAATTCTTTTGCTGAAATAGGTTGGGATGTCGTAGCTTGCTGAGAAGCTCGGGGTGGGGAAGGTCGCCACCTAAAATGTGAGAAGGCGATGCTACCGATGAAATGAATCCTGGATTATATTTAGGCATAGTGCTAGACAGGTTTCCAGCCAGTTCTTACCAGCCAGTTTCATGAAGTGTAGCGTGAGCCTCAGTGAGAAAAACTGAAAGATGGAACAAGTGCTTTATGAGGATACTAGAAAGGCTGAGATTCTATCATGTGATGAGCACAATTTGGTGAGCAGATGGGGGAATCGAGATTTACAAAAATAATGAAGGCAGCGGATAAAATTAAGAAAAAAATGTTCTTCAGCAAAGAAACTGCTTTCTTCAGTTCTGTCCATGATCGAACTGGGGGCATATGCTAAAACTGGTAGGTGCTCAGTTTAAAACAAAGTACTTTACACTATAAGAACGTGCAGCTATGGGAGTTGTAGGAGCAGACAATATTGACAGTTTCATAATGCATGTAGACAAACTAATGGAAAACCAATCTATAAAGACACCAAAGGGAACAGGTAGATATATTCTCTAAAATCCCTACTATCATGCTTAGTTGTGGGAATAGAACAAGGAGAATGGACTGTAGATATTGGCCAGGTGCACCTGCCATCCCTAAAAAGTATTAAGTGTAGCTGAATCTGGTGGATTGAAAGACCCAGAGGCTTCGTTTCTTCCTGGGCCAATGAATGGGAGCATCATACATGTTTGAATTACCCCCAGTAGCAGAGTGGTGTGCAAATTCACAACAGGCATGCACACAAAGTTTAATACAGAAAGGAGACAGTACTTTAAAGACACTCACATAAACATAGCATGAATAGCCTGATCTTGTTTCTAAGGATCGGTGGTCAGAAAAGCTTTCCTTTGTAGCCCTCTCTTGGGTTTTTGGCTCTCAAACCATTCACCCTACTTGCAGGCTAAAAGACTTGTAAGTTTATTAGTGTGTCACATACACACACACAACAGAGCATAATCACACAGGAAATAACTGAAATAGTTTATTAAGAATATAGTACAGGCTGGTGATCAGGTGCAAAACTTGTTCAGATCAGCACACTGACCAGAAGCTTCTTACATAATTAGCAGCTTAGTTTACTCTTCTCTTCATTTTGTCATGTCTGTTCATCTCTGATCCATCCCGTTCCCCCCATTTCCCTGCCTGTGATTATTGCCCCAAACATACCACTATAGTCCTGCAAACCATCAAATTCTCTTGTTCAGTTGCAAAATCCCTCTCCTCAAAGCATCCCATGGTAAGTCCTAATGCCTCTTTATTGCAGGAGTTCCCCTTTGTTTGCACAGATTCCAGAAAGAGTTTCTTCCTTTGAATCACCTTTAGTGGGTTTTGCAACAGGGACAAATGGCTCAGCCCTTGAGGCTTTTAGGAGTGGTTGATTCACAGGGATTAAGTTGGCTGAGTTCTCCGCCTTGTCATTGTTCCTTTGATCACTATCTGACCTTTATTTAAAAAATAAATAAAATAAATCAGTCAGATACTTTTCCATCTGAAAGAAAAAAGAACCCCAAGCATTTGGAGCAAGAAGCCTAAGCACCTTCCTGTATGGTGTGTTTTTCAGTTTTTCAGACAGCAGCAAATGTCATTTTGATTCTAAATCAATGGGATTGATTTTGATACTAAATCACTGGATCTCCAGTGAAATGATAGTCCAGCACTTGGACTACTGAATCAGATGCAGCATTCCTGCAACACGAGGCTCAAACTCATCATTTATGGGATTTATTGTGCTCCTTGTACATGCAGGTGAAGCATGTTTCCTTTCTGCTTTTCTTTTGTTTCTTCCCCCTCTACCTTGGTGCACAGCCAGTCATCCTTAGAGGAGACTCAGCAGCTCTGGTCAAGATGAGCCACTAGCCTGACACGACAGGGAATTTCTCATGTTAGAAACAACCACTCTTACAATGCTATTGCTACGAATGAGTAACAGTCTACCCTAATCGACCACCTCCCTAAGACAGGTAATCGAGAGAAGAACTGATGTTCTTCATCAGTAATGAAGTGAAGCAAGGCTATAAAGTGCCTGTGCAGTGTAGCTTCTCTCTTCATGACTAAGCGTGGTCGTTAAACTCTGGCACTTGTTTTCTTTACACTCTCTTCACGTGGGTTTCCACTGTGTACACAGCAAAGTGGTGGAGTCACCGTCCCCGGGCGTGTTTAAGGAGAGGCTGGACGTGGTGCTTAGGGACATGGTTCAGTGGGTGACATTGGTGGTCGGGGGACAGTTGGAGGCCTTCTCCAGCTTTAATGATAGTGTGATTCTGAACAGCCAGGCACAGGTATTACTGCTGTGCCGTTTGCTCATCAACACCTTCCCCAGGTGGTAACGCAGACGTTTCTACGCCGACACAGCACCACCAGCCTCCAGCCGCGCCGAGGCCTCAGGCCTCGAGCCCCCGGCCCCGCCAGGCCGCGGCCGCCGTCACCATGGCAACGGCAAGCGGGACGAGGAGAGGCATCACGTGCCCGGAAGCGCCCCGAAGGGCGGAAGTGACGGAGCGGGGGAGGGGGGGGAACCCCAAAGACCAAAATTTTTAAAAGAAAAAAGAAAAAAAAGAGAGGGGGGAGCGGCAGGGGGCGGGGCCTAACGAAGCCACGCCCCCTCCCTCCCGCCCCGCCCCGCCCCTCCAGCCCCCAGCGGCCGCGCAGGGCCCCCGGGGCCGGGGCCGGGGCCGCGGCGGCGAGGTAACGCCCCGCCCCCCCCTCTTCCCCCCCCCCCCCCTCCCTCCCGGCACCAGGGGGCCCCGCGCCCCGCCCCGCCCCGCCCCTCCCCGCCCCGCCCGGCCCGGCGGGGCTCGGCCCGGCTGCCCGCGCACGGGGGGGGGCGTGCCGGGCGGCGGCGGCGGCGGGCGCTGCGGTAAGGCGGCGGCGGGGACGGCGGGAGGGGAGGCGAAGGGAGGCGAGGCCGGGCCCGGGGCTGACAGCGCCCGCGGGGCGGCCATTGTGCGCCCTGCCCCGCACCGGGGTAGCCTCGCCCCGCCGCCTCCCGGCTCCCCGGCGCTTTGTGCGGGCGGCGGGGCCGGGCCGGGCCGGGCCGGGCCGTGCAGCGCGGCGCAGCAGGTGTCCGTGCCCCCGCCGTGCCGCAGCGTCGCTGGGGCCGGGCGTCGTGGCCCCGCCGTGCGGCTGCGGGGGGCTGTGGAGGAGGGACGGGCGTGCGGGGGTCCTGGTGGGTGGGTGGTTTTTGTTTTTTTTTTTTTTTTTTTTTTTTTTTACGTGGGTCTTGCGGGCACACCGTGCTTGTTTGGGAACTTGGCTCCCCCGGGGTGAAGCTGCGAAGCCGGGTGCGAGGTGAGGAGATAGTCCGCAGGCAGGAGCCGTGGACGCGTGGGGTAAGCGAGTGAAACTTTGGTGCCTCCTCTCTGCTCGGGCGTTTGGTCTGAGCCCGCCGCTGTTGCGCCTGGGAAGGGTCAGGGGCTTGGAGGCACGCTGCCGGAGCCTGCCCTGTCCTGTGCGGAAATCAGCCGTGCAGCTGGGGCACCGGGCCGGCCCGTGCTCCCGCACTTGCGCCGCTCCGTGAACTGGTTCGCTCCCTTTCCTTCCCCATCCTCCCTGCTGTCCTTCCATCCCCGTCGTGATGTTAGCAGGTCTTTGTATTCCCCCGTGCCTGCCTGTTAGGGTGCCGCGCTCTGCTAGGCGTGATCTGTTTTAGCTGTTGTTTGAATGACAATTTCTTCTAAGGACCACGTTTTTACCGCCCTTTTTTTGCATGGGATCTACCAATTACGTTGGCGAGGTGAGTTGGTTAACTCAGTTGGTTAACTATTTTGGAAAATACATCGTTTCTACCTTCTTGGTAGATCATCCATCTCATGGAGCAGCTAACTGAATCAAGTGATCTGACAGCTCGGTGGTCACCAGACTGACACGGGGAGGAGGGTGCTGGAAGATGTGCTTGGAGGGGGTGAAGTCTGGGCTACTTTATGTGGAAATAGCCTGTGCCTGGATTGGATTGGCACTAATGTGGAACTGCATCCTTGAGCATACTTCCCTGGTGGCAGTGGAACTTGGCTGCTCGTTTTTGAGTTTGGAAAGGGTTCTGTTTGTCCCTTCTGCAAAGAGACAGCGTGCTTCTCCGTCCATGTCCCCAAAAGGCCTTTTGCCTACAGAGACACCTAAATGGTTTTTGATGCCTTTCATCCCAGAGGCACCATTGTTTCAGTAGGGTTCTAGATTTATGGTAACTCCTGTTTTTAGGAAGCTCTAGATCAACATGAAACTCAAAAACGTTGGCAACCTTAAGAATTGATGCTGTTGTATATTGAGGAAATACAGGCTGGTGGAGCAGAGCACCAGCTCAGAAGCCAGGCTTCTCCTCCAAGTACCCTGAGAGTAAGGTCATATGTGAAGCTGGACAAACAGCTTGCTGAGTTGCCTTCTCTTCCACCTGGCCGGCATTTGAATTAGCTCACCTCTGAGCCCACAATTCACTGATCTGACTGAAAATGATATTTAGGGTAATATTTCTGTAAAATGAACAAGTTAAATCAACTGATGGAAGGGTCTAGTGAGTGCTGGAAGTAAGGTAATTGTCTCCTGCTTGTAGCTGAGCTACTAGGTAACTTGGTGTAATGTGTGTAGCTTCGCCCTGAGTTGCATTTTAATCCCATTTGAAGTATTTCATTTATTTACACCAGTTCCGTTCTTTGAAAATGTCTGTGTTCTCTCCTTTTCAGTTGCTCTGGGCTTCATCTACTTTTTTTGGTGCTGCCCCCTGGGGAGCATCTTTAAGGCAACTGTCTTCTACAGAGCTTTTGAGTTCTGGGTATACGTATTGATCGACTGTTCCTAACTATAACAGAGCTGTGGGTGAAGACAGTAGTGGCCAGCTGGGAGGGTGCGTTTCAACTGAGGGAAAGGTGACTGCGTGTTACGCATGGTCAGTGCTGGAGCAGGTACAGGACCCTAGTGTTGCATTAGGAGGGAGATGCCTAGACAGGACTCAAGGGCAGAGGTGTAAAGATTCATGGGGAAGCCAGGACTGGAGCAACACCTGCATGCTGGTCAGTGACAGAATTTTCCAGATTTCGAGGAGTAGGTTTGGAACAGTGGTTCCCTGATTTAATCAGCTGTCCACAGCTGTTAATGTTGATGCTATTGTCCTACTTCGAAGTTGTCTGCTGTTAGCACCATTCAGGAATTTAAAAACTTGTCTGGTAGAGAATATTGTTGCACTTCCTTTTATGCTGTGCTGGTCTGTTTGTTTACTGACCTGGAAGAAGTTGCCTTTGGTGAAGGCTATGAAGCTTGAAAACTGGATTTGAAAAGGTCTAAGTACAGGGGCTGTGGTGATGCTATGGGATCTTGGAAGCCTAAAGGTCTCATTTAGAGGTCTCTCAGGTTGGCTTCAGGGGAGCCAGCTGGTAATTTGGAAACAAAGAGGCCATCAGTGATACAGAGACTATCGGAAGCCTTTTTTTTTTTTTTTTTAAACCTTATGCAAATGATATCCTCCTGAAAAGTCATTTTTTTTCAGTAGAATTCTGTTCATGTCTAACCACTTTTGTACACTTCCTTTTCTCACTCCAAGCCCTCCTACCATTACTCCCTGTATAGCCCATCTTTCTTGCTACACGAAGACTCCCTGATCATCCCAATATATTACTTTTCTGCTAAGCACTTTTTTCAGTCTTGCTTCTCTTCCTCTTGGCTGATGGATGCCTTCTCCAGGCCTTTCTTAGTTGTGCAGTTCACCGCATCTCATCTTTCTGCCCCTGGAATATCTCTCTGGCTCTGTATGACCTCTTCAGTGTGTTTCCCCTCATAAGTATTGCTTGTGATGCTTTCATCCGCCCTGCTTCTGGCTCCACTCTTCCTTAAAGCAACTTGCCACCCCAGATATCAGCTTCTAGTCTAACATTTGAGTTACAGTCTGTCAGGAACACTGAGTAGCTGGAGGTGCATGTGATCAGAGAAAGAAAGAAACAAGGACTGGGGGGCAAACTGGGAGAAAGGACTGAGTTGGTGTATCTGCAGGGCAGCAGTTGTAGAATAATTATACCTCTCAGGAGACTACAGGAAGAGGTGATGAGAAGTTGTGGAAGAACAGTGGGAGACTGGAAGTACAGTTAATTCACCTGAGTTCACCAGCCTTGAAGTAGAGGTGGTCAGGTCTGTAACCAAATGGTTGTCTGGATGAGCTGCAGCTGCTACTTCACTCTGCTGCCTGTTTAAGAACTCAGGATGCTGTAGCGTCCAATTGTAGCATGGTGATAAAAATACGAGAACGTGTGTATTACGTTTCACACTGTGGTAATAGAAGACTTAAACTGTGAGTATAATTTCTGGGTTATTTCAGCTCCTAGCATCCCCAGCCCCCTTTGATGTAGCATAGCTGTGGAAGAAGCCTGGTACTGGGATATTCAAGTAAAAGCTGTGTAATGCAGCGAAATACAGTTTGGCTCTTTCTCTAGCCTGACTTAGTTTCCAATTCTTTCGATTTAGATCTGGAGTCAATCCCAGCCTGAGCTCCCAGGATCCTGTCACCATGGAGACTGAAAGTGAGCAGAACTCCGGCTCCAGCAGCGGGAGCTCCAGTTCTGGAGGAAGCACCCGTCCTCAGATATCACAGATGTCTCTGTATGAGCGACAGGCTGTACAGGTAAGACACTGCTACATTCTGGGATTGAGTGTGCAACAGCGGAAGGGTGGTGAGCCCTTTCATGTTCATCTGAGTTGTCATGCATCAAGGTGGGAGCATGCTGGGAAGAGTACAGGGATCCAGACGTGCAGGGATGGGAGTAGGAAAGCCAAGGCACAGATGGAACTGTTTTTTAAAGTGTGCTTCCTGCTGTCCTGGAATATGCTTGTGATTTGTTACCAAGTTTGTAGCTTCTTTACCTGTTTTGTTATACTAATCTGGTGGCTTTGCTTTTTTTTGTGGGGATGAGGTATGGTCCCAAGGCCACGATTTATTTCTTCATTTCTCTCTGATCACATTTCAAGGCCATACTGTTATTTAACAATTGGGTTTTCCTCTTTCTCTAGGCTCTTCAGGCACTCCAGAGACAGCCCAATGCAGCTCAGTACTTCCATCAGTTTATGCTCCAGCAGCAGCTTAACAGTGCCCAGCTTCACAGCTTGGCTGCTGTCCAGCAGGTGAGTTGCCAAGGGGCAGAAGGTGAGGAACTGGATCATTCTCTACTTGCACTCTGACTTATACACCGAGGTCCTGATCTGCAATTAGACAACTGGTACCTAACTGCACTACTTACAATGTGCTAAACACATTGTTTGAATGTAATATAAACAGCTAGTAAACTGGAAGATTGATGGAAAGATTTGTTTAGCTTTCAGGTACAAAAAAGGGGAAGATAAAATTTAGCATCCCATGAGAGAATTTGCACACTGGAGGCATGTGACTACTGTACCTCCTTTAGATAAAAGATGTGTGTTTAAATCACCAGTGGATGCAGTAGTGTTTTAAAAATGTCTTAAAGTGAACAATGGATTGTTATTCCTCTGAGAATAAATGTAGTTTTGTATGTGTGAAATTTCATGTGGTATCCTCTGAATTTTTCTCTCTTGAAACTTACTATCCCATGGTTTCTTTGCCAGTTACTAGCAAGAAGGATCTGGGGTAGATCTTGTCCATGAAGGAGGGTGTTTCTTTAATTGAGTTGAGTTTATTGAGATGATGTATCCTGCGTAAATTAACTTTTTTTTTTTTTTAATTTGTTGACTTTCCTCACTTGAACTGATGATAAATTCTGACAGATGAATTATATGTGATGTGACAGTACACTTCTGTCTATGTAACAATATCTCCATCAGTAGCTGTGCTTCTTGGCTGTTAGTCCAGGTTTTAGTTGTTTTCAAATCCCTACCTGCAGTTTTATAGCACAGAACACATAGAATCCTCTCACCAGTATTATATGAATCTTAGTTGTAAAACCAACTAAACACATACAGTGTACTTACCATGGGATCATTATAGAAAGGAAAAATAAAATATGTTTTCCCTTCTCCGCCAACTGAATGTGCTGTAATCTGAAATTTCTTACATGCAGTACTATCATTGCATTGTTACTAATCTGCGTGACTAGCTCAGCAAATTGGTAGTATTTCAGGAAATGTCTGGGTGTTAGCAGAGTGGACTGGAGCATCAGGATGAGGGGTTGCAGCGTGTAGCATGACAAACTGGGGCAACATTCTTGGGAATGGGAGAAGATGATGATGATGGTATTTATTGCTCTTACCAGACCAAATATTTGGGCTGGATAAAAAAAAAAAAAGTTTTTTTCAGGTACTCATTGCTCTGTCAATCTCTCTTTCAGGCTACAATTGCAGCCAGTAGACAAGCTAGCTCCCCCAACACCAGCACCCCACAACAGACTACCACCACACAGGCCTCCGTAAGTAATTACACAAATCAAAGCCTTTCCCCGCACCCTCCTCCCCTCTGCCCTTGTTCTTTCTCCTCTTTGTCTTTTAGGAAGGCAGTCAGCCAGGGAAACACAGCTTCTAGGAATGCTGGCAATCCACAAGATACAGACAACTTTGAGGATTTGGGGTGCTGTCATTATTGGTGGGGGTTGAGGAGCCCTGAAAAGGTTTCTGAGTGGGATAGGCTTCTTAGCTGGAAAGGTAGACACTAATATCTTTTTTCTGAGGCTTTGGGGATATGTTTTCTTGGTTTAAGAGAAGATCAGGATTTCTAAGAAGAAGGAGTTGTGAGCAGCTCGGAAGGGAACGTTCTTTTTTTTTCTGGGATAGAGTAGAGGTAGCTCGTTGAATGAGGGGAAGTATGATTTTATAGCGGGTATTGGGGAACTGAGATTTGTTCAAAGAGTAGAGGTGAGTTGGTAAGGCAGATTACATTATGTTTTTTTCCCCCCTTTACTTGAGAGGCTGGAGAAAATGTATTTTTAGTTCTCTTTTGGATCTCTTATTGAAGTTGCAAAGTAGCAGTGATACTCTGGCTCATCATACAAATGAGGTTAGCATCCAGGATTTTGGCTAGTTTAGATCACATAGCCTCTTAAGGCAAGAATTGCCTTCTTTCTTCTTGGTCCCCTGTGGGATACAGGGAAAAACTGTGAAATACTTGTTCTGGCTGTACCCCAGTAAGTGAAACTTTACTTCTTTCTTTGCCCCTATCTCTACTTATATGATTTGTGTCTTTTTTCTGTTTTAAGATCAACCTAGCCACCACATCAGCTGCTCAGCTGATTAGTCGCTCACAGAGTGTGAGTTCCCCCAGTGCCACAACTCTGACGCAGTCTGTACTCCTTGGGAATACCACCTCACCACCTCTCAACCAGTCACAGGCCCAGATGTACCTCCGGGTAAGAGATAAGTACACAAAATGTGTCCTGACTATAAATCCCACTTTCTAGACACTCCAGAGTTTCACTGTTTGGGACTACCAGCTCCTCAGAGCTAACTCCAACTCTAAGAAGGATATGATACGTTTTAAATTCAGATGAGGAAGCTCTTATCCCTGAAACGGCATTTGACTTTGGGCTCAGCTTTTGAGGGTTAATTAGCTTTGTGTTGTGTACTGAAATTCTTAAGAACTATGTTTGTCTCTGCTCTGCATAGATGTTAAAGATCCCATGGCACTTCTCAGTAGAGCATAAATGTGAAATATATATCCTAGACTTGAGTAGAACTCGCAGAAATAAAGCTGCTCTTCTTGTTGATTGCTGGAACAGATATATGGTAAATTACTCCCTTCAGTCACTGCACACAGGGACATAAGTCTAGGAACGTAAATTAACAGGAACAAATATCTCATCCTTTTGATTAGTATGAAGTGCTGCTGTATGGAAAACATTAGACTTGACTATAATCTATCTGGAGTTTGGTCACCTACTTGAAAAATACGTTCTGTGTCTCATTTGGCTTTAGGTACAATTTGTAATCCCCTGTTCAAACAGCCCTGGTCTTGGGCGTATGTCTTCTATCACTGTTTCTCAACCAGTCCTGAATATACATCTCAAAATTAAGTTATACCCAAGTATTTTAGCTGGTCCTGGGCAGCTTGTAGGAGTTGCCCCAGGCCCATATTTAACAGAAGACTGCTTGTTTCCATAAGGAAACTGTTTCCTGCTCTTGAGGGTTATGTTACAGTGCAGCGTGGGGAAGGGTGGGGGGGGGGGATGCTGTGTACAACATTGCAGCCTCGTGTTGCTTTGTAATCTGCTTGTGGTTCGCTGTCTTTCTTTCTCTCTTCCCCTCTGTTCCTTTCATTCCACATCACTTGACCCATCCCCAACAGCCACAGCTGGGGAACCTGTTGCAGGTAAACCGGACCTTGGGCCGCAATGTGCCTCTTGCTTCCCAACTCATCCTGATGCCTAATGGGGCCGTGGCTGCTGTCCAGCAGGAGGTACCACCCACCCAGTCTCCCGGGGTCCATGCAGACACAGACCAGGTCAGTGACACCCCCTCCCAGAATCCTTCCCTTCCCCTGTACACAACCTGCACTCTGGTCTTTGTCTCCAGCCACCTATGCCTGTACAGAAGATTCACTCTATTTTATCTCCACTCAGTGTCCCTGTAACTATTGCAGGCAAGAGATATTGCTCTCTCTTGCCATCATTTCCCAGTGTTTGCTTTTTGCCTCCAGAGACTGGATTCATTTCCGATTAAAATTTCTGGGATGAGACACGGGCTGGATCAATCATGTTTTCACAGCTTTTTAGTTGTCCTTGTGTGAAAAGAACTGTTGAGTTCTATGTCCATTTTTCAGCGAGACTTTCACTCTGCAATGAAGAGTCTTTGTCAGCAATAGTATTCCTTAACCTGGGTGGTTTGTTGTAAAAATGCCAACGACTGAACAGGCCCACAAGGACTTAGCTCCTGCACTCAGCTGTAAATCTTTCTCTGGGTCAGAGAGCAGCCATGGCTTCCCATTTTCCTGGTCCTAACTTAGTCTGTCTTGGGATTTCCAGTTACTTCATATTTGTCTTTTCTGGAGCACTTTCTTTGAGGCAAAGTTAGCCACAATCAAACTCAAAGATAATGCTGCACTTGGAGGGGGATTAAATACTGAGGATGGTAGCACTGAAATGCAGAGGAACTGGTGAAATCAGCAAGGCTGCAGGCCTCCTGAATGGAAAGCGCTGTACAGATAGAGCAGGCAGGTGGCACAAAAATTGTAAAGGAATTACTGGCCTTTAAAGGGGTATCTCAGTACTTTTACAGCCATTCTAAAGTGGATCCTAGCAATGCAAGCACAAGGCAGACAGGTCTGGAGGCTGTCCCCTGCCTCAGAAAGAATGGTATTTTCCTCAAGTGCTGTTCAGAAAGTGCCACGAGATCTTTAACTTCCATCAGAGACGGGGCAGAAGGCAGTTCAGGTTAATGTATTTTCTGGCGAGGGTTGCACCTGAGCCTTGCCCTACGGTATTAGCCAGTTCCCCATGTTAGGCTTAAAGCATTGACTTGGCCTACATCCCAACAGAGAATATTGCTTATGCATTCTCTTGTTCTGTACCTCTCTCCAACTTCCAGGAAGTAACATGCATAAAGCAAATGGACTGTGTTCTGTATGTGTGTTTCTAGGTGCAGAACTTGGCTGTGAGGAGCCAGCAGACCTCATCCACTAATGCCCAGCTCCAAAGCTCTGCTCAGAAGGCAGCTCTACCAGGAAACTCCCAGGCTTCGTGCCTACCACAGGCCACGAGTACAGGCCAGACCTTGGCAGTGGCTCAGGCATCTTCTAGCAGCACAGGCCAGTCCCTCAACTTGAGTCAGGGGGCAGCAGGCAGCAATGGTGTCTCTGGGGGTGTGGTGGCAAGTAGTGGGAGCCAGACCTCAACAGGATTGAGCCAGACAGCCTCGGCAGGTGCCGCTGGCAGTTGCCAAAGGAAAGGCACAGGGGTGGTTCAACCATTACCAGTAGCAGCTGCCCAGGCAGTGACTATCAGCCAGGGAAGCCAAACAGAGACAGAGAATGCAGCCACAAAGAAGGGCGAAACGGACAGTGGTGGACAGCAAACAGTGGGCATGAACCTGACGCGGACGGCTACACCAGCACCCAGCCAAACATTGATCAGCTCAGGTAAGCGGTGCCCTGTTCCTTCTCTTTGAACCAGTTGAGCTTTTGAAAGAGTGCCATTTAAAGCCCAGTGGTGAGAGGTTTCCCAACAAGCCTCCCAGTTGCCATGCTCCTGGAGGCTGTTCTCTAGGGCTTATCCTGCTCTACTAATGACAGAACTTGATCCCAGCCCATTCAGTTCCCACTGTCCTCTGCCAGTTAGCTGTCAGTCGTTTTGGAACATAACGATTCAAACCAGTGTGGTGGCTGCTTGCCTTTTTTTTTTTTTGTTCCCAGCCATGCTGTTGCTAACCTTTGTGCGCTCTTTTTCTCTGGTTCTGTGTTTGTATAGCCACGTATACACAGATTCAGCCACACTCCTTGATCCAGCAGCAGCAGCAGATTCACCTGCAGAAGCAGGTGGTGATTCAGCAGCAGATTGCCATTCATCACCAGCAGCAGTTCCAGCACCGCCAGTCCCAGCTCCTCCACACAGCCACCCATCTCCAGCTGTCCCAGCAGCAGCAACAGCAGCAGTCACCATCTCTGACTCAACAGCAGCAACAAGCTCAACCTCCACAGCAGCAGGCTCCGCCTCAAAACCAGCAGCAGGCTCAGACCCTTGTGGTGCAACCGATGTTGCAGTCCCAGACACAGCCTGTTCAGCTCCAGCAGGACAGTCCTTGCCAGCCAACCACCAAATCACCTGTTCCAATTCAGTCAAAATCTATGGTCGCTCCCATCAAGCCACCTCAGCTTGGGCCTGCCAAAATGTCAGCAGCACAGCAGCCTCCACCACACATTCCTGTGCAGGTGGTGGGTACTCGGCAGCAGGGCTCAGGCCAAGCCCAGGCACTGGGTTTAGCTCAGATTGCTGCAGCAGTGACGACTTCCCGGGGAATGCCAGCTGTGGTCCAGCCTGTTTCCCAAGGCCATGCTGCTTCCCCATCCTCTTCAGCTCCAGCATCCTCACAGGAAGCTCCCCCTCTCACCACAGGGGTGAATTTGGCACAAGTTCAAGGCACAACCCACATGGTGAAGAGCCCAGCCTCCTCTCCAGTCGTGGCTCAGATGCCAGCAGCATTCTACATGCAGTCTGTCCAGCTGCCAGTAAGTGATAGCATCAAGAAGGGGAATACCATATGGATTCTCTTCGTTCAGTCCTAGGACACTAATTGCATTCCAGCCCTGGGTCGGTGGGATGGGAGGAATAAGAGGTTTGGATAAAGGGATATGGAGGCTTTTCCTCTGAAAAATGCTGATCCCAGTCCAACCCTTGGGGTTACTGACTACAAACAGTTTTCTTTCACATGATCATTCAGAGGCTTGCATGAAACAAACTGGTGAGACTTGGAGCCTGATTCAAATGGAGTAGGTGTCCACATCATGTACTAAATATCCCATTTAACGACAGCTGGCCTCTTTGATGTCTCTCAGAAGAGAGAAGGTGGCTGACTGGGCTGTGAAGACTGAACTCCCCTCTCCCCACTAGGTGCGGATACCTCCAGGTCAGAGACCCCTTGGTGCGTGGTTATCAGCCACTGAGGTAGAGCTGGCTCTAGGTCTGAGAGGATTCCCTAGAAACAGACTATGCAGAGGTAGACAAAGATGGCTCATGTTCCCTAGGCCTCTCATGCTGCTCTAAATTGGCCAACCAGGGCCTGCCTAACTCCCTGGGACACTGACACTTTTTCAGCTCAGATATCTGTAGTAAGTTGCTCAGACTGTTAATTTGACTGGGTTTTCGCTTGTGTAGTCAAGGGCAAAGTGTGCCAGTTTGTTTCTAAACTCTGGCTGCTTCTTCAGGGAGCTGTCACAGGATTTGTCTGATTTTTACAGCTGAGGGACAATTCTGCTCTCATCCAGCATATTTCCCCTACTGTTTTGACTCTGTTTCTTCGTTGGAACTGATTTGATCTAGCCAAAAGCCTGTTCGGAAACTGCTGGGTGAATGCCATTCCATTTCTTCCTGGAATAATCCCTTGAGGTTTGCATGGTGTCTTGGTATTGTATCAATGTATCAATATATCAACTAGGATGCTACATCCTGGTCAGTAGTCTGATAGTGTGTCTTACGAAGTTTTAGCTCCCTGCTAGGTAAATGCTCCTAAACAAAGATGGGAGCTGGATGCATTTCCAGGAGTGGGAACCGGGCTGGAGATGAAGTATGATGGAGCAGGATGTATCTTGTTGCCTTTGATCTGTGTTGTTCTCTGCTTTGGGGTTCTTCTCTCTGCTTACGTGTGCCTCTATCATTCAGGGCAAGTCTCAGACCTTAGCAGTAAAACGCAAGGCAGAGTCGGAGGAGGAGAAGGAGGAATCAGCCAGTGTCAATGCAATCCTGCCTGCCAGGTCTTCTCCTGTGACAGACAGCCCCAAAAACATGGAGGAGAAGAATGGCCTTGGAGGTGAGGTACAAAAGGAGAGCTCTGGTTTTTCTGTACTAATGATCTGATCTCAAGTTCCACTTGAAGTAAGCGGAGCAATAGTAACAGTGACTTTGGTGCTGTTAACATTCCAGATAAATCCGATCCTGCTGTCACTGCAACCCCAAACACCGCCTCAGGTGAAGGAGCATCAGTCACCCCCACCTCTGCACCCACCCCAAACCTAGCAATGGTGTCGCGTCAGATGGGAGACTCCAAACCCCCACAAGCCATTGTTAAGCCCCAGATCCTCACACACATCATTGAGGGCTTTGTCATCCAGGAAGGAGCAGAACCCTTTCCGGTAAGGATTCACTGCTATGGGGAAAGGAGGTAGTGCTGTCTCTTGGAAAGGTTGTGGGCATCCATCTTTGGACAGGACTTTATTTCCCCATGTTCCAAGTAAGCTTTTTTTAGCTCAAAACACAGAAGTGAGAGGCAGGCAAAGGAAACTGGTTTCGTGCATGAAGCAAAGCATCAGGAATTGGTATTAAAGACGACAGGTTGGAGCGAGATGGGAAATGTGAACTGGCAAATGTGATGGGAACTGTTTTCTCCAATAGTCCCCAAAGCAATAATTTATGCAGGAATTATAAGGAGGTTCTTCTGTCTGATTTCTACTGAGGGAAAGATGCGCTGCATTTTGAATAAGCAGAAGGTGAAGTTAAAGCAAATAAGGGGAAATATAGTCACATGGAATTGCAGGATATTCAAAGCAGACAGTACTTGGTGATCTTTGAATGAACTGCCACGTCTGTGAATAAGGAAAGAGTAACTTTGTTCAGCATCTCTCCTTCCTTCGTGTGCGAAGGGATTATTTTGAGTTACAGTAAGGAGTGAGTGGCATATGCTTCAGAAGAGAGTGGTGGGCACAGAGCTCCTTTACTGATGGGCCAAATTCTTTCTCTTCCTGGCTAGGTGGGTTCTCAGCTGCTGAAAGAATCTGAGAAACCACTGCAGGGAGGGGCTCCTTCTGGCCAGAGTGAAAACCTGTCCAGCAATTCTCCAGGAGGGGACAGTGCTTCTATGGGTGAGTTTCAGCACTGGGGTACCTCGCTAGTGGTACTGAAAGTTTCTGCTGATACTTTATTACCTACTTTATACATTATGGACTTGTATCCCTTTCTGTCCTGCTAACACCTTGGAGTCTCAAGCTACACACCTAGGATCTTCTTTTCTCAAGTGCCAGAAGACGTTACTCTTTTTGTTGTTGTTCATACAATCTAACACACCCTATGTTAGTAAGCAGAATCTGAACTGTACCTGTAATGACTATGAAGGATGTATGGACACAGCAGAGAGTGCAGATGGAGACTCCCCCACAGCCTTGTAGGATAAGAAGGATATGCTATTTCTTGTTCAGCGAAAGGGACAAGGAGAAATACACTACTCTGTTCAATATCCTGGGGTCCTAATTAGCGGAGCTTCTGCCTCTCCTCTACCAGCTTCTTCCCCCCGCTAATTCTTTAGTAGTTTCAAAAGACAATAGTGTTTGGAATCTGTCTGCTCAAAGGAAGAGTAGTGCAATGAGGAATCATTACGTGTGATTTGTTTCAGCTCAAATCATCAAATGGTGTATATCTCTGTATCTCACTAGAGCTTGATAAGAAGGCAAACTTGCTGAAGTGTGAATACTGTGGGAAGTATGCCCCAGCCACCCAGTTCCGTGGCTCCAAGAGGTTTTGTTCCATGACCTGTGCTAAAAGGTAATAGCAAGACATCATGATCCTCTTCTCTGACTACATTCTTGGGAACTGGGCATGTGTCCCTTCTCCAGACAGCGTACAGTACTTCAGTACATCTGATTCTCCCTACATGGGATGCATTGACCGCAGAGATCCTTTAGTACTGGACCTCTTCATGATTTGTGAATGCTCCTAGATCCGGAGGAAGTGAATATGGTATTGAGTGTAAACAGGATTTCCTACTAGCTCAGGAAGTGAGATGGGAAGAGGGAAGCTCTTGGGCTCCAAAGAACCTCTATGAGAGGTACATTTGACTGACTAAATGAACGCTTACTGGTAGCTGTCTGCTCCGTTGGTAGTAAAGACACAAGGGAGTGCTGGGGGGCGAAAATCCTGTGGAGAAATTACACTAGTCATTGCTGCCTCCTATTGATAGCAGAGTGCTTGTTGTGGGTCTTTTTTCCCTTAGGGGAATGACTTAATTGACCCTTCAGATGTTAGATCAAGACTCTGGTGTCCAAATGTTGCTTGTGAGAAGTCTGGACTGGTTTCTTCCAGGGGGAATTCTTAGGAGGAGGAAGAACAGAATTTGATGGTAAAGAGAAGTTTTTCATCCACATCTAGAGAAAGGAGAAACAGTACGTTCAGTTAATTGCTGTCTTCCTAATTGCTGCTCTGCTTCTACTTATTTGAGGTACAATGTCAGCTGCAGCCATCAGTTTCGGTTGCAGAGAAAGAAGATGAAAGAATTCCAGGAAGCTAACTATGCTCGTGTGCGCCGACGGGGATCACGACGCAGCAGCTCTGAAATTGCTCGAACAAAGATCCAGGGCAAGCGTCACAGAGTAAGGCCATAGTCCTGCCTGCCTCTGTCAAGGCAGATTTCAGCATGAAAATTGTCACTGTTGGAGGTACCAGGTTCCCAGAGTGTACAGTATGTGACCAGTGCACATTGATACAGTTGTTACACAAGGCACAGTAAGCTGTTCTGGTTGCTCATCCACTGCAAAAAGTGGATTAACATTTGTATTTGTGTACTCTGTATTCACTCCAGCATGTCACAGACATCTCAGTGAGTGTGATCAGCTGCCAGGCTTGCTAGAAAACAATCCACTTTTCCTGTATGGTTAGCTTTTTTCAGATTAATTATTTGAATCAGATTATAGAAGGATTGAAAGAGCTCCAGAGCTGACATAAGGAAGAGGAATGGACTAGGGGAGGATGGGGAGAAGGAAGAGGAAGGGAGGTGAGATTTTACTTTTGCCTCCCTTCAGTGAGCTCTTGTGACAGCTGCCCCTGGACTAACAGCCTGAGGAAATTGTCCCAGACTGTTGGGACTTCTACTGTTACCAGTGTCTGGTTTTGCGCCTGGTAGCTGATTTAAAAAAAATAAAAATAAAATAAAAAAAATCTCACTTTTTCTTTCTTTCCTGTGGGCTTATAGGGTCAGGAGGACTCAAGTCGAGGTTCTGATAACTCCAGCTATGATGAGGCTCTGTCCCCTACATCTCCAGGACCCCTGTCAGTACGGGCCAGCCATGGAGAGAGGGACCTGACAAACTCTAGTATGGCCCCACCTACCCCAGATCTACATGGCATCAACCCAGTCTTCCTGTCCAGCAATCCCAGTCGTTGGAGCGTGGAGGAAGTGTACGAGTTCATTGCATCATTGCAAGGTGAAGTTATACTCCGTTCCTGCAGTCCTCTGATCCAGTAGCATGGGGAAATCTTTGAGAGTGGTACCTGGTGCACTTACCGTGCTCTGTATGTGTTTCTGAACTGGAGTAGGTCATGCAAATGGATGAGTTGTACTCCTCAAACAGCCTGTGTGGGGAGGGGGGATTGGTTAGATTCCTAGCTTACTTTCCGTATCTGCCAGAGGTCTATAAAGAGTGGGAATGACAGGAGTGCCCATCTGTTCCTTAGTGCCATTTTCTTGGTTTCGCAGGGTGCCAGGAGATTGCTGAGGAGTTTCGATCACAGGAAATAGATGGCCAGGCCCTGTTGCTTTTGAAGGAGGAACACCTCATGAGTGCCATGAACATCAAGCTGGGACCAGCTCTCAAGATTTGTGCCAAGATCAACGTCCTCAAGGAGACCTAACAGCTCGTGGCAGTAGATGCACTTCAGCTCTGACACCCAGAGCAGCTGCCAGCTTTGGAGCATCCTGCTGGGGCAAGGAAGAATGGGACAATCCCTTGTGGTCTTGCATTCGAGAAGAATGAGAAGGAATTTGACTGAAACTGCCATGTACAAGCCCATGTTTTGGTCTTTTAATGGTGCTACAAGGGGGAAGAAAACTCCCACCTGGGGCCTTTGAAACTTTCCTTCTTCCTGGTTTTGAATATGCCTCTCCCATTTACCACAAAAAGGAAGGGAAGGAGACTTCTTTCTGTTTTAGCAGACTTCTGAAAGGGGCCGGGGCCCTTGTCCCTTTTTGCTACAGGAGGTTTGTTGGATCTTATTTGAGTCTTGTGTCAGAACTTGAAGCATAGGAAGACCCTGTCCTGTCTGGATATTGGGGGCAGCTGTGCTTGAGGCATTTAGGAAGTGAATTAGTAAATTCCAAGTGACAGATGTGGACAAAAAAGAACTAGAGCAAAAGAGGCTGCCTCTGTTACACTTAAAAAAAAAATAAATAACCTAGGCTGTTTATGAACTGGGTTTAATAGCCATTCCAGCATGCATACCAAACTTGAAGGCACATGGCAATAGGAGCTGCCTTAGCTTTACTGTCTCCTGTAGAGATTCAGATCAAAGACTAAGTGTTTTGGCAGCTATTCACTCCAGACGCTCCTCATTGAAACTGTTGAGGAGTGTTTATCCTGAGTACTTATAACAAGGTGATGGGGAAATCAGAGAGTGGGGGGTTGTCTTACATTAGGAAACCCTGTACCACTTGGTATATCTCCCCAGTACGTGAGTGCGAGGGTATAATTTACAGATCCAAAGCAGTCTCAAGAAGCACCAAGGCTCTTCATAAATCAGCTATTTTTTTGTTTGCTTTTTTTGTTCGTTTGGTGCGGTGGGGGTGGGGGTGGGGGTTGTTCTCCTACCTGTTTGTATTATTTTTGTGTCTGTCTTTATTATCCTCAGGAGAGCTTATGGGACAAAGTTTAAGCTGGCAGGATTGTATCACCTGCCTCAGACTTTCTTTGGTGATGATGTAAAACAAATACTTCTCTTCCTCAGTATAAAAAAACAAAAACACTCCAACAACTGAATTATGATCCTTTAATACTTCTTTCTAAGGGGTACAATTATGTTATAGGCTAAGCCCCTGCTACTCAACTCCCATAGGTTTTAAGGACCAAATCCAGAAGTTTTGTGGCACTTTGGCAAAGGCAAAAATGTGGGCAGTTGTTTTCTTCCAGCACATCTGCTTTAAAAATGGAAAAAAAAAAACTAAAGCTACACAAAGCATGAAGATGTGTCCCTTATAGCCAAATACCTGAAAGCAAGATTTAAAAAAAAAAAAAAAAACTTTTCTATTTTCAGAAGTTTCATATGCCTATTTGGGTGAAATGCAAGAATGTTCTGTCTGAAACCCACCTACTATTGTAGGAGAGCTGTAATTGCATGGGAGAAGGCCTAAGGGCCTAAGTTAGAAAACATGAGAGATCTTTGGAATGGGCTCAGTATTGACTCGTATTGACTCATCAGAAAAAGAGGGGGAAGTGCTTAGAAGATGCTACAATGTGGCAGCAACTTCTGAGATTTAATTAACACAGGCAGCCCAAAGGAAGCTGCCTGATAACACTTTTCAGCCTAAGTATGGGGGGGATGGTGTGCACGCACTGATAGGGGGGAGTTTAGAACTAACAGTAAAGGAAGGCTGCCACAAACCATTTTATGAGCAGGCTGAGCATGACAAAACTCATGTTTAGTTTAACCCTCAGCAGCAGGGCAGGCAGTCATGTATATTACTAGCTGCCTTTGAAGACTGGATTTATTTCAGTGAAATGGAAACATTTCACATTATTTCATGTTCAGTGTTCTTAATAAAAAAAATGCTTGTTCAGGCTTTACAAGTCTGGCTGCTTTGTAACTTTAGTGTCAGATAATTGAGAAGAACAACTTCAAAAACTTTGTTACACTTTCAGAAAAATATAGGGAATTTTTCTCCTCTGTAACTCCATGAGCTTTTAAAGTTTCAGTTTGAAAGGTGTGCATATCCTATCCTGTCAAGCCCTGTAAGGCCACATACTAACATGAGGAGACATTCGGGGCACAAGACGGCACGTACTGAAGACCCTTCACCCTTCGTTAACAAAGGTGGTCTAGTACTAAAGAAAGCTGTTATCAGCGTAACACTCCAGCAGTTTTTTTTGGTCATTTTATTTTTGAAAGTTGTGTTTTGTACAAAAAAAAATACCTTACACACCACCATGAAAAACAGTAACAACAGGCTTAGTGACTTCCTATTTTTTCAATGTTATGAGAAGGATTGAGACCGTAACAAAAAAAAAAAATCAAAGAAAGCAGGAAGTGTTTGTCCACTCAACCCAGCAAGAAAGCAGGGCGCCTCTTTTGCCCCTCCTGCCACTGCTCAGTCTGCTTTGGCAGTACACAAATATACAAACCTTGTCTGTGCTAAAAGCAGAAGTGGCTTGCTCATTCACAGTCTCCACCCTCAAGACTGAAGACGGTTCTCTGCCAACCTACAATATGGCAGAATAGGATTGTGTAAAGTCTAGCTCCTCACATAGAAGGCAATTAGGAACCAGGTGCCAAGTTCCTAAAGGCTCCAATTAAGTCTTACAACTGTACCTACTTTTCACTAGTGCCCAAGGGGAAGGTTCTCTCTCACTCCCAGCCAGCAGCAGCATGCAAGTACCATTTGCACAGGGCAAATATCTTTAGACTGGTTTGGACCATGCTTAAGGGGACAATGGTTTATCCAAAGCTGATGCTGTAAGCACAGGAGTCCCTGAACACAGTTTTGAATGTGTTAGTATTTTTACCCTTGGCTTCCATGGTTCCTTTATAAGTTTTGGTAGCTTCACAGGAAAGCCCTTAGCCAAACAAGGAACTGTAGTGCGTAAGAAAGTTCTGACAGTAACTGAGCTATGGGGGCAGTTAACCTCAGACTTGTACTTGTAACAGAACTCAAGTGGCAGCTACTTCTAACCTTCTCATTTTCCCTTGATGAGGATTTCACTCTCAGCAAATGCCCCTTTTACTTAGCAGGGCATCATTACCTTTTGATTCTCAGTGATAGAGAAGACTGACACTATTTCAGCTGAACTGGAAAGTCTTGAGACTGTATTGGATTCCTATATATATATATATATTTTTTTTTTTTAAACACTGTCCCTCTCTGGTTTGAGAGGATGGCATATGCATCATATGCATCCCTTGATATCTGTTGTAAGAAATGGGCACGTACTTTTCAACGTATTTCCATTAGGAAAAAGGACTGCAGGGGTGCTAATGCCTCTTCCATCCTCAAGAAGTCCGGCATAGAACACTCTGTGCAGGTTATGCTGGCAGAAACTGTGTGTAACAGTGCAGAAGCTACAAAAGCTGAAAATGCATTCAAAGAAAAAAATCCAGTGTCTTACAGATCCTGTAAACCCTAGGAGGAAAAAAGAAAAAGGCCCCCTCCCTTACAGCCTCAGCTGTTTTAACCCACTGCCTCCTTTCCCTTTCTACACCTATCCATGGCTCTTTTTTTCCCCTCTAACTAATCTTTTATTCCTGAGTCTTCTCAGCGCTCAGCACTTGCCCCCCACCAGCTCTGCTGCTTTTTTTGAAGAAAAACAGTATTACATTCATAAGACACATGATCAGGGACCAGTGCTGTTCACACCCAGAGGCATCCAAGAGATTTGACACACCAGAGACAGCAAAAGCAAATCGTACAAAGAAAATCAGAAGTGAGAGAAGAACTGGCTGGGAAGCATCCGATTAAACAAGCACTGGAGAGAAAAGAGTTCGGTGTCAAAAGCCCATCACATTGGTAGCAAGTGGTCGTCCCGTTCTTCTGACTCCTCACCCAGCTGGTCATCGCCCACACCCCGGTACGCAGCTGGCGCATTTCGGGGCTTCGATCGACAGACAAAGTCACAGCCGTCCTGTAAGCACAGGTTATTGCACTGGAATCAGACTGTGTGCAGACTCAGCATCCGTGGCACAGCAGCTTCTGGTTTGCTATGCGACTACACCCACCCCAGTGCTATCGGGGGCAGGTCCACAAAACACTGTCTGGGTAAGAGGAACATACATGCAAACATCCTAGACAATCCTGGCAGTTCGTTAAATCTGGAGTAGGACATGGAACCAATTAATAGTATGCAGCAACACTGAGACACGCATGGAGGATAAGCAGCACTGCCTAAGGTGACCAAAGAAGGGTTTCACATAATCAGACGTGAACATTTCACAGTTCCCAGCTTCACATTCCTACCCGAAAACCATTAACCATAATGAGCAGCAGGGATCCAGCCTCAGCAAGGATTCAAAGTCAGTAATGCCCTCCATCTTCCCCCTCCCCACTCCAAAAAAAAATAAGCTCTCTTTCTGCCACAGGGTACACTGTGGCAGGTCTACCCAAGAAATACAGTCCACAAAGACAAGGAAGCTACCATTTTACCATTCTCTCTTATCCTAACACACAGGCCTAGACTGCAAATATAAAGACAGATTTTCACTCACCGCCACCAAATTGCCCAGATCTTGCCAGAAGGCAAAGTGAGGAAACTGCTCCATGCCCTTCGCTCCCACTACAAGGCGCTGGAAGAGGAACCCACCAACAATGTAGACTGCAATTACCGAAGCAAATCTGGAGGGCAGAATAAAAAAAAAAAAAATCAGAGCTAAGAAAATCCTAGAAACAATTTGTTCCAAGCCAGTTACCTGTCTCAGGTTGGTACTGGAGGAAGTAGCTGAGCACCACTTAAGAAGTGATCTATTTAGCAAGACCACACTAGAAAAGGTCTCCAAAATACTGATCTGGTAGTAAGTATCTTTCAGGAGCATTACATGAAGTAGCGCCCCAAAGCACAAACACAGAAAATGAAGAGTCAAGACTCCTAGTCTGAATTTCTAGCTTTGGCAAAGAGCTGCTGTACAATTCCAGGAAGTCACACCTCCCATGTTTCGGTGCACTGATCTGTAAACTATGAAGGGGGACATCTGCAGGGAACAGAGCAGCTCTGCAGCATCATGCCTTAAGCTAGAGCTCATCTACAAAGCTCAGAGGCACAGTCACATTTAACAGTAGCTGTGGGTAGGTATATTACAATGTTCTGGTCTAGCATAACACTTGCTGCTTTTCTAAATGGCCTTGGAGATTATGGCCCAAACACGAACAGCTCTTCCAATGACTCACGTGATTAGTAGAATGGAGCCAACGCTGAGGTGGGAATCCTCAGCTGGACAAGCCACGCTGCTGTCCATCTCAAAGAGGTAGAAACAGTCCTGCTCCTTTTCACGCTCTTCCGAAACAATGCTGAACGAACTCTGCAATTTGGGAGAAGTCAAGTCACATGAAAATACGCTCGGGCATGCTGAACTTTACCAGAAAGCAGTTTTATCACTGTTAGTGCAACTACGCAACAGCCACTGGAGAACAGAAGAAAGCCTCACTGCCTTCTCACGGCCCTTCTGCTTATAAAGAATGTCTGAGAGCCTCCTGCTCCTCTCCCACCTCATGCCGTCACTCACCGCTGTAACTCCCCGCTTGCAAGAAATCATTATCACAGCTCTTCTCTTCTCACCGCTGCAGTGCCTACCGTATGAATCACCCCCCTTATAAATCAGCATGATCCAGTCACCTGCCAAGAGAGAAAGAATATAAGCTGCAAATCCAGACCAGCAGGCAAAAGAGAGATACCGAGTAAGAGATACTGCACGTAGTCTTACTTCCATTGAAGACCTGGGTTTCATTGATTCTTCCTATTACTGTAGTCTTTCCAGTCCTTCTATCCCTTTGTACTAGGCCAGCAAAATCATGCGAGCTGCTGTCGACCTCCCTGCACACCCTGAACTGGTAGGTGTAGTTTTCTGCTGCACCTATCTCCACAGTTGCGTTAAACCTGCAGCAGAGAGAGGACGGAACAGACTGCCCACTGAATCACAAAGAGTAGGGCTCAAAGCAGTTGACACTCATGACCTGGGAAGCCAGTCACAGCCCATGCTAATGACAGAGCCCGTCCTGAAGTCCGGCCCCAGATTCTTCCCTCCTCCTGACCTTAACATAGGCACCGCGCAACCCCAAGGCCCACGGCAAGCCGACACGTGCCCTTACTGTACCTTATTTGGCTCAGGGGTTCCAGTTTCTTCAGCAGGGCTTTTTCCATTTGTGACTCACTGCTCTCATCACCGACCACATCGCAGCTCTGCTCTTTCAATGGTTCAGCCCCCACACCAACAGCAAGTGCCAGGAAGACCACCAGCACAGCAGAGGTATGGCAAGGTGATGACATCCTGGGCACATACCGCAAAGAACACAGGGGATTAACCATTTCATCCCCCTGCAAACTAACTGCAGGGTCACAGAGTCAATTATTGGCTACTTCCTCAATCCTGACTGTGAAAAGGAGAAGTAAAAGTCTAGAAACACTTCACAGTTCCCAAGAGACACCAAATCCTAACCTTTTTTACTCAAGGCCAAGTCACGAGAACTCTCTAGGATTCTTTTCTGAATTTTGCCTCGGGACTGCAAGGACTTTGGCTGCTGAACGTGTTAATTAGCATCGATTCAGCCGCAGCAGAGCCCAGCAGGCTGAATGCTGGTGTAAGCTGCAGGCACTGCGCGGCCAGTCAGCACATAACGATTTACCAGGCCCCTAATCAATCCTCGCTGCAACTCCTGCGCAAACAGCGCGCAGGGAAGAGCCACCGCGACCTGTCGGGCTCTGTCTGTTGGGGCTCCCTATCCCTAACAACCACGTCGTTCCCCCAGCACTACTCGAGCTGACAGCTCGTCACCCACGAGCCGCGACCCGCGCCCCCACGGGCCGAGCAGCAGCTCGCTGCCGGCGCAGCCTTCCTCGGGCCCGCACCGCGCCGAAGCGGGAGGCGACGCGGCCGCGTTGCCCCGAGCCTCCCCCCCGGCCGCACCCACCTGCCGCCGCCCCGAGCCCGGCGAGACCCCAGCAGGCGCGGGGCGACGGCACGGGACGGGACGGGCGCCCGGCGGGCACGGAGCAGGCCCCGGCCCCGGCCCCGCCCGCAGCGCGCCTTCCCCCTCCGCCGCCCCGGCTCCCCTCTGCCGCCCCGCCGGCCGGAAGCAGGAAGCGCTCCGAGCGCCCGGCGCTCTGCCGCCAATGGGAACCCGCGGACGATTTCTCAGCGAATGGGGAGCGCGGGCGGGAAGCCCCGCCCATCGGCGGAGCGGCTCTGCAGGCCGCCTCCTTCCTCGCCTCCGTCCAATGAGCGACGGAAAAAGGCCTCGAGGCTCCCACCCCCCTCGCTGCCCTGCCAATGGGCGGTGAGCACCGCCTCCTGAGCGCCCGCCCGCTGCTCCCTCCCCGCCAATGGCCGCGGGGGAGAGCGGCTGGAGGCGGGCGCGGCTCGCCCAATGGCGGCGGAGCACGGCCCGGGAGCCGCCCCCAGGCTGTGAGGGGCTGCGGGGCCGCGCACGGGGGGGCGGGGCGAGGGCGGCCCCTGCGTGCCCGTGCCTGTGCCCGCGCCCGCGCCCGCGGGGGCGCGCACCATGCACCGCCCCCGGTCTCCCCGTCCTCGCCGCCAGCCACCAGAACACCCAGGGGCAGCCCGGCCCGTCAGGCTGCAGCGCCCTCGTACCCCTCTGAAAATGGCCAATGTAAACAGTTCGTGGCTCTCCTGGGAGCTGGGCTCTCGCCTCCAGCCTCCGTGCAGGTCACGGCACCACAGTCACTGAGGCTGGAAACGACCTCCACCATCATCTGCTCCAACCACCCCCCTACCACCAATGTCACCCACCGAACCATGTCCCTAAGCACCAGGTCCAACCTTTCCTTGAACACCCCCAGGGACGGTGACGCCACCACCTCCCTGGGCAACCCGTCCCAGTGCCTGGCTGCTCTTTCTGAGAAGAAATGTCTCCTCATTTCCAACCTGAACCTCCCCTGGTGCAACTTGAGGCCTATCCCTCTAGTCCTATCGCTAGTTACCTGTGAGAAGAGGCCGACCCCCAGCTCCCCACACCTTCCTTTCAGGGAGGTGTAGAGAGCAATGAGGTCTCCCCTAAGCTCTTCTCCAGCCTAAACAACCCCAGTTCCCTCAGCCGCTCCTCACAGGACTTGTGTTCCAGGCCCTTCACCAGCTTCGTAGCCCTTCTCTGGACTCGCTCAAGCACCTCGATGTCCTTCTTGTAGTGAGGGGCCCAAAACTGAACACAGTACTCGAGGTGCGGCCTCACCAGAGCCGAGTACAGGGGGACAATCACCTCCCTGGTCCTGGTGGTTACACTTTTCCTCATACAAGCCAGGATGCTGTTGGCCTTCTTGGCCACCTGGGCACACTGCTGGCTCAGCTGTTGCAAATTTTGCCGCTGCAGCGGAATTCCAGGTCCAGCATGAAGTTGGTGGGCTTGAACATCTTGAGTAGGATTATTAAAGCTATAAATGGTCTGACGTTGGACTATTTAAAGGGCGTTTGCCCCCAGTGTGACGGTAAGAGTCCAGTTTCCATGGCTCTGTTTTTAGAAGGAACAACTGAGGCTTTTGTCTTTTAGTAAGAAAGAAATGCTGGATTCAGTGAATTTGTAAACATGGTAGAGAAGTAACTTGTTTGAGAGGATTCTGGGAGACTTCCCTATGGCATGATTCTTCAGCAGTGAAGAATTAGGTGGAAGCATTGTTGGCTCCTGGAAAACTGATCAATTTAGTCTGGCTGTGATTTGTACCCTACGGCTGATTCTACTGGGAGGATGACAGACATCTCAGCTGCATCAGTCCTACTGATTTATATGCACAGTTGGATATTAACAGTGTTATCTGCATATGCTGCAGTTTGGCCAGTTCCCCTCTATTTCTTGTCCAAACTAAGAACTCAGTTTAGTGATATCTGAGGGAAAATGGTAAAACACATAAAAACAGAGCTCTTAATTCTTCCCCACAAGCCTTCACTTAACAACAAATAACTCCATCTTCCTTATCATACTGGCCCAACAAGCAGCAAGCCAGTGCCTTTGACCACAACTTTCTCCTCTTGGTCTGGGCATTTAAGCAGTGTCTGAATCTTGGTGATTTATTTCCAGTCACACTTTATATTCTCAGCTAAACTCTCAGAATGACTGTAGCAAATTCTCCCTCTCTGGGCTCGTCAGATCTCTTTACACTTCTCTAATATCCATTGAAAACACTCAGGAGAGCTTCCCTTCTGTGCTGCTCTGCTGTGTTCTGCCTTCCCCTTCCTCTCAAGTACAGACTTCTTGTCTTGCAATCTAAAGGCTCGATGCAGAAACCCATTATTGGAAGGAATCGCATGGGTGCAATCTGCCATCCTTAGAGGGAAGTGTGTGATGGAGAGATTTGCAGAAATAGCCAGTTTGTACCTTCCCAAGCATATGCTTTCTCACAAATATTCCACAGCGCTCTGTATCAAATTAAGCATCTTTCCAGACAACCACTTCTCAAATTTACAGCATGTCACTAGGACAAGGAGCAAACATTCCTGCCCTAGAACTGAAAACCATGGGAAAGCCCTTTGTTGCCACTGCCTGGGCAGTTCTTGTAAATGAACTGTACCAGTGAGGAAGGTGTACATCCCAAGCCTGGCAAACATCCCCAGTCTGAGTATGAAGTGGAGGGGTTCATCTGGATCAAGAGAAAAGCCAGCCAGCCATGCAACTAAGAGGTTTCTCAGCTTGCTAGAAGCATCAGTACTCCCCACCATTCTCACCAATGGTCAATCTTCAGTATTTCATACATAAGAGAACCTTCCTTTCCTTTTATCTCTGATCACAGGGTCACAGAATGGATTAGGTTGAAAGTGACCTCTGGAGATCATCTGGTCCGACCCCATTTTGCTCAAGCAGGGCCACCCACAGCAGGTTGCTCAGGACCATGTCTGAGCAGTTTTTGACCATCTCCAAAGGGGAAGACTCCATAACCTCTTTGGGCAAGCTGTGCCAGTGCTCCATCACCCTCATGGTAAGGAAGTGTTTCCTGATGTTCAGAGGAACCTCCTGTGTTTCAGTTTGTGTACATTGCCCCTTGTCCTGTCACAGGGCACCACTGAAAAGAGTCTGGCTCTGTCCTCTCTGCACCCTCCCTTCAGGTATTTTACATTTTATACATTGATGAGATCCCTCTGAGCCTTTTTTTTATCAGGGTGCTCAGTCCCAGTTCTCTCAGCCTTTCCTCATGTGTGAGATGCTCTTTAGTCATTTTAACGGTCTTCACTAGCTTCATTTCTCTCTTGTACTAATGCTGTTGAGATGTTAACTGTTGAGGGTCTTGAAGGATGTCAGCTCTCAATGCCAGCCTGTTTCTCAAGCACATTTGCCCTGGATGTTGACTACAGAAACGAGTTCCTTCTCAAAATGTTCGAAACTCATAAGGCTTCATTCTCAAACAAACATGTGCTGTGCACTTTTACTTCCCTTTCAACAGCAGTTGGGCTGCCAGTTAGCTGTAGCCATTGTTTATCCCACTGGTATTTTTAACCTTGTACTGTCCCTATCCACCTGCTTCTGTCCTGAGAGGGAACTCTTTAGACGTGCACACTTTCTCACAATTATTACCACAGTGCAATCAAAGCCTTTCATTGGCAACACTTCAAAACTCATGAACTTTGTGATTAATCACCTCTTCTACTCAATGCTGCTCTTAAGACATCCCTCAGGAGGGTAGGAAATGAAACGTCTTGCATTTACAACGCTCACCATTCTGGTGTAAATTTGGTTATTTTGCACAGCTTTGCAACTTCACATTTTTTGTCTTCTGAATGTAGCCTCAAGTTTCCTGTTTCACGGGCGTTGAACCCTAGCAGTCAGCAGCCTGTTCGAAACACATCTTGTCATATGCACTCTTTGCTTTGGCATGGAGGGAAGCAGATCAGATACTTCTGCAACAGAAAGAAGTGAGGAAATAATCTATACTTCTGTCAAATTCTCTGCAACTCCTCCAAGAGACAAAGCTGCACAGGAAAGGAGAGGTAAGGAAGCTCGATGAGGTAGGTCAGCAAAGGATTTTACTTCTAGCAAAAGCAGGATCTAATAAATCAGTGAGCTACTCACTGATTTTGAGTACCAGCTCATGGTACTGTTGTTTTGATTTTAATATTACCTGAGTATTTTACAGTGATAAAAGCCAATGTGTTGTTCCCCTTCCTTCCTCCATCAGACCCCTTACAGTGCCTATTACCGGACGTTCAACCCAGGCACCCCTTTCTCTGAAAGAAGTTTGCACTTTTCAAGTTGTCTGCTTGTCAGCCATAAGAGACTGTCAGCAACAGTTCTTTGAATAGCAAACGAGATGTGAGTACAGATAAATTATGGGTGTATGCTAATCGGAGATCAGAGACAGAAGAGGCATATGAGATCATCCAGACCCTCTCCAATGGGTCTCTGCAGGATTCTTGTCATAATTTTTTTCCTATGTTTTCTCTGTTCTAGTTTTACATACTTCCCACTGAGCAAATTTTCAGCTTTCCCCCAGAGACAGTCCTGCAGGGCAGTTTACTATCAGAAAGATTTTCTTAGTACTTTCCTTAAGTTTCTCTTTCCTCGCTTCTGCTCCATTCTCTCCATTTAGCCCTCACAAATGTCATACTGAGCAATTTCTCTGGCCATTTAGTTGAGAAATCTCACCTTAGAAAAGTGAAATTTTGCATTGGTAGTCATTTTTTATAAATGTCTCCTTCCCATAAGCTGATTGCTTTTAAACTAAATGTCTGTGTATATAGGTGAGTCGTGTTGTATTGGCTGCAACACTACTGGTTGACCTTATCTTTTTTCAGAGCTATTGCAGCAAAGGAGGATATTTGGGATAGGATTTCTATGCCATGCTCACAATAACTGTATATATCTGCAGTTGTTACTACTGCCTCGTCATTTGCTTCCTTCTAGAAACAAAGTCAGCAGAGAACCCACTCCCAAGTTCACATCTGGTAGTCGCACTCCACCTGCTTGGAAGGCAATCTCAATTTTGCGTGTGCTTTCATTAGAAAACACATTTTCTGATGCATTGGAAAATACAGGGACATCCTTTCATTCCCCACTATTTGTGTTCACTCCTATCCTGTCGGAGGTGGGAATTCTAGGGTGCTGTGGTGAGATGTTTGCAGTTTTCCTTTTAATATTCCTCCTGTCCAAATTGCTTTATGTATCCTTATCTTTTTAAGCTAAAACCAGAAGGCTTGAAAAAGCTGATCTTTGAACAGAAATTCTATGCATAATATTTGGTTATTTTCCAGCTGTCTTCTGTATGCAAGGAGTTCCTAAGGAGAGAAGTTTAAGTAACTTTCTTTAGAACACCTTTATTTTCAGCTGTCTCTACATCTCTCTCTTCCTGCCCCCATCGCTTTTGAGAGATGTGCTCTCAGGTTTTTTATCTCTATTTTTAAATGCACATCCTTGCTACTAAGTCACCTCTGTGACCCAGTGTCAGAGGTGTATCACAGGTGCACAGATCAGTCTTCTGGCCAACCAAACGGTATTGGCTCACATAGACTCCCTGAAAATGGTAGTTACTCTAGATCTGTCCTCTCTGGCTGCCAGAGAGCCTGAAATATTTCACACTACCAAAATACCAGTCCAGCAGTCACTTAAAACAGTGGTTACCCTACGTGACTTGCTTGTAGTAACAGCAAGTAACCAGCTCTGTACCCTCGTTTCTTACATCCTCCTCTCTGGCACCACATAGTCACATTGCTCCCATACTAACATAGGCAGGAGCTGAGGGGATCTATTTGGGACAACACAATGACATTCCTCAGATTGTCCTAGAAGAGAGAATTATAAAATGCTAACAACTTTCAGTTTTTGAACTGAATCTGGACTACCAAACCTAAAAATAGTAGGTCGCATTCCTTGCAGATGAATGCAGTGTATCACACTCGTCTCCTCAGAGCTCTCATAGACCTAACTGGGTGTTTTTTATTCTAGAAAGCTATAGCATTGTATATTTACATCAAATATCCACCAGGCAACCTCTCCCTTCCCTCAGGGAACCTCTTCCCCAGTTCACCAGACAGCTACGTGTAAATATGTCTGGATGTTCCACTTTTCAAACTCATCTCAGGTACTTCTCTCTTCCTCTTCTACAAAAGCTTCATGTGGTATTTCCAGTGGTTGAGGATCAAGCACAAACTCTTGAACCTGTTTTAAAAAGGGGGGACTGCAGGAACACCTTTCTGCAAGCAGTAAATATCCTGATTTATGAAAAATGTTATTCCATTTTCCTGGGTTGATCATTACAATTCAAGGGAGGCTCAAATTCAGCTTGAATGCTTCAGTATGACTTGCCCCCTTCACTTTCTTTTTTTTTTTTCTCTGAAAATTATTTAATGGCATAACTTTTTGTTTTAAAATCTCAAGTGAACTATCTGGCTCTGGTTGTGGAAGTGCCCTGGGATTTTGTTTTGATGCTGATTTGCTGAATCAAGTCAGTTTATTTTTGCTGCAGTTGGTTTGAAACAATAGAGGATGAACTGCTCTATTCATTGCCAGTAGGCACCAGCTCATATGCTTACTGCTGACATTTAAGAATTAACTGTTTCACTGACTGTCATCCCAATAGCTTTGTCCTGAGAGCAGTTTCCTCTAAAATCAGAAACAACGATTTGGAGGATGCAGATGTCTTCCCTGAGAGGCAACAGAGGAAGGAAAACAGAAGTGCAAATGCTCAGTTTCTCCAAGCATGTGGTCTCTGAACAAATAATTATGTTTCAACAGATATTTATCCTATTTTGCTTAGTTTTTGGCTGTAAACTTGCCCAGAGAGGTCGTGGAGTCTCTGTCCTTGGGAGATCTTCAAAAGCTGTCTGGACATGGTCCTGGGCAACCTGCTATAGGTGTCCCTGCTTGAGTGGGAGTGTTGGACCCTATGAACTCCAGAGATCTCTTCCAACCTCAACCATTCTGTGCTTCTGCGATCTGCAGAGAAGCTCCACCTTACACCTTAACCTTAGGCTGACTCCATTCTCTTGAGAATTAATTTGATTATTTGACTGACTGATAAAAACTATGTCACCAGAAGTACAAAGATGACCTTAGAAGAGGAATAGAGAGCAGGCAGAGAGAACAGGACTGAATTCAAGTTTTTCAGTTCTCCCATTGTCCTCCCATATGCAAAGTTGATAGACATTCTGTATTTTGTAAGTGAAAAGACATTTTTTCTTTAATATTGATTTTAAAATACTTTTTTTTAACTACAAGTGAAGCAGCTAGAAGATCCTGCAAGTCCATGTAATCAAAAATAGAATAGAATAGTTCAATTGGAAGGGACCTTCAAAGATGATCTATTCCAACTGTTCCAGACTGACTAGCTTCAAGAAATGCTACAGAACCTTTGCCGTAGGAAAGATCTCTTTACCAGAAGGATGATGCTTAGAACAAACTCCCTCATACTCTCCTTGGTTACCCTGGAAACTTATTTTAACTAACACCACAGGTCTAAACATACTGCGATAAAACAGAAACAGGTTTTAAAGACAGTGAGTCTAAAAACATCTCTAAGACTAAAATAAATTAATAGAAGCAGGACACCAACAGATTTGAGGACAGAACACAGGAATGGTCCATCATGATAGGCAATATTTTCCTGAGAATGGCTAATAGACAACAGGGGTTTAGTAGCAAACTAAATATGTAGTGATAGGTCCCTACAACAATCTCTTTGCCTTCCTGAAGTTTCGCATTAATCTGCCAGAGTTTACAATCTTGTCTGTTTTCTTTATTTAGACTTTCCATGCTGAAACCAGGTATTCTTGTTTTTCAGTGAAGTCCCTTCCCCTTCTGTTTTAGCACTAGCTTTCTTTGTGTTTTCTACAGTATTTTGGATATGTGATATGTTTTTTGGATATGTGATTTTGTTTTCAGCCTCCACCAAGGGATCCTATAACAAGTCTCTCCTACTGAAGTCTCCCCTAAAGAACCAGTATTTTGTTCTTTTAGCTGTGCCTTTTAATTTCTCTTTGACAAAACACCTCATTTGCCTGTAGTTTCCTATTTTGAAATTGTTATACCATAGTGTTCTCCCTCCTCTCCTGTTGAATCTTGGTACATTTATGGTCGCTGCGACAGAGAAGCTGCTGGATGGATCCATGGTAAGACAGGGCCTGTACACAGCTCAGGGCAGTCACAAGCTGCTTCTATTTTTGAGTGTCTCCCAGCTTGCCACTCTGTGAGGCAGTTATTGATGGTGACAAAACATTTAGTCTCTGTGCCATGCTCTGACATTTGTTTAATTTAATATGACTTGATAGGATTTAATATGAAACTGATGCCTGTCATTGTCACTGTGCTTCCTTCACTGTTGCTCTGATTTTTATTTTTTTTTAAATTCATGACTGCTATCACCATCCTTGTCTGGCAATGTGTAGTACAATTTTCACCCTATTTATTTAGTAGTATTTGCCTGATCTGTGGGGTTCCTGTTACTGTTACCCCATTATTGTAGTTGATTTATTAACATGCTTTCACTTTAATTTTACTTGAAAGGAGAACAGCCTCCTCTGTCTTCTCTTTATATTTTGTATCCCATTGTTAACACATCCTACTCCCAGCCCTTCTTCAACCAAGTCTCTGATGTGCTTGCTGTGGTAGTGTCTTTGGCCTTCTCTTTCCTCCATCTTATTCCTTAGACTACTAGAATCTTTTAGGAGCAAAAATATGTTTCTTTGGATTGTGTGACACAACCAAGCACCTGAGATTTCATGAGCTCCGCTGGGGACTTTGCAACTGGGTTTGCGTAGAAGACTCGAATTCGACTAGAAAAGGTTGTGGTATGTAATCTTAAGAGAGAAGCACAGGAAAAATCTTGTATTCCTCAACATCAGTAACTATTAGCTGCCTATTTAGTGCTTCTTAGAACTTCTTGTTGTTTATACAGCTATCAAATTGAATTTAACAAAAAAAGGAAATCAATTCCCACCTGCAGCTCTGCCATGGTATTAAGTACAGGCCTCTCCTCAACCTGGGAGATTAGATTTTAGTGTTGAGATTTCAAATGGCTTAAAAGAGTATCTCCTGGGGCAAGCACAACTCTAGAACATGACAGTAGGAAATCAAGGTGTAGACTGGAAGTTACCTGTTCTTTCTATACACAAACAGATCTCTCTCAGTCCTCTAGGCTGAAATCCTTCCCCACCCTTTGAAGGGAAGTTGTTGTAGACTAGGGCGGAGGCTTCACTAAGTAGTCACCCTCTGCCAGTGACGGTGGGTGAGCAATGGATGGTGGCAATGAAAATGTGGAGAGGCATAGAGGTCTTTGAGGCTGGTCCTCCCATCCTGCTGCCCCACAGAGAGAGATGTGGGCGAGAGTGTAGGATTGACTTGGGAGTGTCCTGGGATGGCATAACACAACTGTGTGTCTAAGCTTGTGAACAGGATGCTGAGGTTAAACTTGTCACTTTTGCTGAGACAGCTGTGGGAAAGGCCTTGTTGTTTGCACGTAAGCGGGAACAAGGTAGACGTGGCTGTACAGCTGTGTGTTTCCGCCTCGAACTTCAACACTGAGGTAGGAGCGTGTTTGCTGGAGGTGACCCTTGGTGGCTCATAGTCTTCTGCCAGCATGAGGTGCCACTCACCTGCTGGCTTGGGCCAGGTGCTTCCTCTCCTGGCATCACCCGCCACACCACAGCTCCTGTGGACTGGGAACAGAGCCCCGTAAGGTGCCCGGCCCAGCCTGCCACACCATTTCCACCAGTGGAGATGGTGGTGGGAGTGCAGCTAGACTCAGCTGTCCAGGTCATCAGGAAAATCTCTGAAGATGAGACAGGTGAGAGGCTTGCCTGGGAATTTGGTCTTCAGGCGAGAGTCTGGGTCAGTAGGCTCTGTGGAGACCTCCTGAGAAGCTCAGGCAGGGACCAGTGGCCCCAGGCTGAGCTGAAATGGGGCTCCTGGGCTGATGGGCATTGGTCGGAGGAGGCCCCAGAGGCCTTTTAGTGCTCTTAGGGCCCTGGCAGCAATGTACAGAGCGTAGACACTCACTCCTGAAGACACAGAGCATGGGTGTATTACTAAATGACGGGTGGAGAAGTTTTGTAGTACATCCCTTCTCTTTCTTTTGTGGTGATGATATGCAACACATCAAACCATATCAAACATATCAAACCCCTCTGTTGTACCTATGTGTTGGGACAGGGATGCTCTAAATAGTGCAGTTTCTTACGGAAATGCCCAGGACACAAGCAAACTATCCCAAAACACCATCAATTTTTGTGTGGGTCCTGTTCATTGTGGTTCTTCTTTTCTCTTTTACAGCTCCCTGTCTGAGGTCAGTGGTTGTGCCGGGCTTGGCTATAGGCTTTGGGATACTGAGCGTCTCCCTAGCGATTGCTTTGATTTGGAAGATGAGTAAGTGCGCAAAGGGGTGCTGGTGGTGAGCAACCAAGAGCAAAGGACTGGAGACTCATCTAAGCACAGGAGATCAGATCCTGAACTCCTTTATATTATATGGGGTTAAACCAGAAGCTGTTCTGTGTTTCTACCACCTTTATGTACCTATTGCTTATTGAGAATATTCTGAAGTATACATGCCTTATGCAGACCCTAAGCAACCCATCTCAGACACTGTGGCAAAGAACTACGAAACATACTGAATGTTTTTTGTAGACTTGTCTGCTATATTTAGGATGGTAAACTGTAAAGCAATACATGAGATGTGTAACACATTTGCATGCACACAAATGGTGCTAAACCATGTAGGAGAGTCGACTGTTTGCCTCATAAAATCCATTCACCTGATGTGTGACAAAAAAACATTGTGCCCACAGAATGACAGCATTTTTTTTCCCTTATGTTTTGCACACCCAGAGTATATTTTCCTTTCAGATAACCAGTTTTGGTTCTGAGGTAGCTGAGTAGCTCAGGGGAAAACCAAGGGGTGGAAGAGTTACACCAGCATTAGAGTGCATGGGACACACGCACATGGAAAATGCACAGAGGGTTTGAACTTCTTGTTTTTAGACATTTATTCTGATTTGTGATTTCTGCATTGCTTTTATCCAGGAGAGTTGCTTTTCAGTAGGCCCTTGCTTGCAAGTGCCTTTCTGTTTGTTGATTAATGGTAGAGAAAGACTGGTATTTTAATTCTTTTGCAGGTGACTCCTACCCACACTGCCCTGAGCAGTGGATAGCCTACAGAGGGAGCTGCTACTCCTTCTCCAAGGAGAAGAAGGATTGGCGTTCCAGCCAGGAATCCTGCTGGGCACAGGGAGCTCATCTCCTGGTGATCAGCGATACCAGTGAAATGGTAATGTTTTTTGTATTCTTTGAGGACCTTCCATTTCCTTGCAGATATCTCAGTGATTAACATCCAGGCAGTGCTGTCACTCTGGCAATATTTTGGTTTAAAGGCCAGCAAGCCTTTAAACTATAATATTTGCACTATAATGTTGCAGTGCAGTTGTGGTTTCAGTATATACCTAATAAGCTCCCACCAAGCCAAGAAGCAGAGGGGGGAAAGGAGAAGTGAGGGTCGCTGTCAGCTACTCAGAATCATCCTAGGAGGGAAGTTGGGAGACTGCCTTTTCCGCTGCCCTGCTCCACCTCCCTCCTAGCCCCAACAAGGCCAATATGAATAATTACAGGAAAAAACTGTGGCACTGTGCAATCTCCACTCATTACTTACAAACCAGTACATCACTACACTTCAGCAATGCTTCTTTTTCAAAGTGTCTTTTGCAAAACCAATACCTTTCGTTCCTGCAACCACTCCAGCTTCTTCTGCTCAGTCACCCCTGCCACTCCCTGTGTTCATGTACAGATACTTCCTTCTCAGTCTGTTTTCAATGCTGACTTCCTCTCTCTGACAAAAAACAACAACAAAAAAAAACACACCTCGGTTGTGCTGGTGTTATCAGAAACCACTTGTTCTACTGCTCATTTTCCATCAGGTGCTCACTGGTGACAGGTGCATCTACTAAAGAAATGGATAGAGCTAACCACTAGGGAAGTGAGGCATACCTGCACAAGTAGAGCAGAAGTACTTGATTTTGGTCTGTGCAAACCAGGACTTATTAGCTCATGTCCAATGAACGTGGACAGCCTCCAGTCTGTGGATGAAAGTTGCATTGTGTGATGTGTTCTGCAGTGGCTTACAAGGCTAGGTGTCTTCTGGTCTGGGAATATGTATCAGACTCTCATACTTTCTTAGGCAAATCTTGGCTCCTTGGGAAACACTCATCTTCTCCAAATTACCCATTTCTGTGCATGAAGAAAGTCTCTCTGTTGCTTTCTCAGTACTGTCCCTACCACCAGAGTATAATCCATTATCCCTCCGCAGACTTCCCCACACAAGTAAGACTCTCCTAGCTATCATAGCTACCCTATGTTGCAAAGTGACTGTTCCCACGCCCCACCCCCACCCCATCCCGCCCTGCCCTTTACCAGGGAAGCGCTTTTTTAGCACTTTAGCAAGCCAGCTTTGTTATTGAAATGTCTGAAAATGGCTATGAAAATGCCTGCTCTGAAGCTTTTTTATGGCAGCAGGAGATAAGGATGGGGCCCAGCCGTGCTACTGAAAGGCTGCTTTTGCTGGGTTTTATTGCAAATATGGAGAAGACAACCGCCCCCCCCCTTTCTCTCTTTCTCTCTCTCCCCCTCCCCCCTCCCCCTTTTTTTTTTTGGGGGGGGGGGGGTGTTTACTTCGGGGTGAGTTTCTATTGCAGGCTTCAACTTTTAACAGTAGACAGGAGTTAAAGGTTAGGCAAAAGGAAATGAACATTGAAACCATGTAGGAGGAAGGTTCATATCAAATTGTAATGAGCTTTAGTTCTGAGTTCTTCGCACAGATCTGTTGGTGCCTGCACTTCCTGCCCTGACCAGATTTTACCTTTAATTGTTAATACGTTGCACTATCTAGCTAGCTAGCTATATGGGAGAGCATTAATGTTAATACTAGTAGCATATGTTCCTACATAAAGCTCTGTGTAGGATACTCCAGAAGACTGTGGTGCATTTGGTTCACATATATTGCCCTGAACTGTGAAAGCACACTTACTTCCTTGTGAGTATACACTTAGTTGTTGTTCCAGGCATGATCTTCAGGGCTGATCTCCCTGATCAGCCTGACTGTCTTAGCAGATGTGAAGAAGCAGTATTGTGAACCACATAAGGAACAGTCAAGTGAGAGGATGTATTTTGCTGTCTGTTCTCTTGACTTATCCTTACCTCCATTTTCAGGCTGACTCTTATTAGTCTCTGTATAATTCATCACCATTTCTAGAACCTGTTCAAGAGTATTCAAACAGCATGTTTCTGGATTGGACTGAGCAAGACCACAGGCTCTGACTGGATTTGGGAAGATGGCTCTATACTCAATGGCACCCAGTGAGTTTAATTCTGTTTTAAAAACAACAGCGCTAAATCAGATTCCCCAGTGTTTCAGAATATCCACAGTTCCTGCACCAGATACTGTCTTCCTGGGCACATTTTACCATTACCTGTATGTCACTGAACTCAAAAAAGCCTACTTTTTACTGCCCTGCACCTTGTAAAGTAATGTACTTATGAAAAGGAAGGCTAATATTAGCATCTCCTTTTCTACTTCCTGCAAGCTGCTCAGACCAAGGGCGATTCACCTGCACTGCCTACACAGTTGCTCAGTCAAAAAAAGCATACAGTCCATCTTGTCTTACTGCTTTGGGCTAACTTGCACCCATTTTGCCAGTTGCTGGTGCCAATTAAATGGGTGCAAGGACCCAGTCCTTTGCTGCTTTGCTGTGCCAACCCAAGTCAGAAACTTATTTTTGGCACAGTCTTCACTTATACAAAACTCAGCATTGTGCATGTGGCAAAACACTATGATTTGGTTCAGTGCCTTTGCCTTGCCCTTTCCTTTTTATAGCAAGCAACACAATGAGTTATTCTCTAACACTTCTCCAGCAAGGAAGTTTGCCCAAGATCATGCTGTCAGTACACTAAGCACTTGGATTAGTTCTTTCCTTAAATCCAGTTTACTGTTCTTGCAAACTTCTTGAAGGTAATCAAATTTCCATGAAACTCTCAGCACTGCTGTTCTCATGCTGATGGACATCACTGTCGTTGCAGGCCATCATGTTTATGTTCAGTTCTGAGTTAGGTTCCACAATGGTAAAATGACTTAGATGTGTAAACTCCAAGGAAGACTGTTTTCTTTTTTTGGTGTACATTTTGTTCTCTAACAGCTAATTATTGGAGGTTGGGTTTTGTCACTTCCTTCTCTGTGCTCCACCCTTCAAAATCAGAGCTTTTTCTTCCATGCCTCTTGGGGATAATCTCGGCATTTTCTCTCAGACTAATTTTTGTTCCATGTCTCTTGCAGAGTCCTGTCTAACAGCCCCGTGCAACAATGTGCTGTCCTCATACGGGATCTCTTTCAGGCCTCCAGCTGTGAATTTTCTGCTGCATGGATTTGTGAGAAATCTCTTAGATAAATCCCTTATACATTTTCATCTCACAACTGTCTCATCACTGGTACAAGTGGATCATTGTCCTGCAAACCAAAGCTCCACACAAGACTGAGGTCTGTTCCTTGCTCTAACAAATATGCCTTGCGAGGACAGGTTTGTTGCCCTTAAGGGTGAGTTATCCTCAGTGCTAGATCTATTTCTAGTCCACATCTGTTGGCTTAGTGATGTTTGGGACCAGATGAGACCTGGCACTTATCCTCTGTCTTTTCTTACTATTTTCAATACTGTTTTTTGTAACAGTAGAAACTGGGTCCTCAGATCTCTGAAGGCAAGCTGGCCATTTTTCTTCATTCTTGAGCATCAGATTCCATTTCCGTTCCCTGCATCTCCATTGTATGGTGCCAGCAGGACGAGGAAAACAGAACCTGCTGTTCACGGTCAGTAGCATAAAACAGACTCCTTCCAGTAGCAACCTCTCATTTTGCATCCCAGAGTTATGAACAGGAGAGAGGAGGGTGAAAGGAAACTACAACTTCTGTGAATCCAGCAGTGAAAATAAACATCCAGTACTGTACTGGACCAAATATACAAATGTATATCCATGTCTTTGCTTCTCTCTGTTGGAAGAAACCACCTGCACACCATGTGTTATAGGCCAACTTCAACCAAATTAGCCAAGAGCCTAGACTTTTGGAGTCAAAGGAATGCAGTTAATTGTGTGTTATTATTGAATCAACCAAGAACATGTTTCTTTTTCCACCTCTGGAGATTCATACTGCAAAGAGAGGAAGCAGTGGACAAATCCCTAATACAAGTTTTCAGGTGACATAGAACAGACAGGCTAAGAATGGGACAGCACAAAAACACGGCAAACATTAACACTGGGACAGTAGGTTGTATTACCACACAACTGAAAAATTCTTTTTTCACCCAGAGATTTTGTTTCAACAAAGGAAGATAAATGTTATTAATTTCCACTTTATCCTATTTCTCCTCATATATTTATATCATATTTCAGTTTACTATTACCAGTTTATCCCTTGGCCTGGGACTGCAGTTTAACTGCAGTCAGAGCAGTTACTCAGACTGGGCTGCCTGATGGCAGGGTTGTGAGCAAAATGTCTGCTGTTGACGGTCTGTGAGTTTGACTGTACCTGTCCAACAGGTCTGGTGCATACGGGTAGGCATACACTGCTTGGCCTGTGTGAGTGGTCTCTGGAGCACATGTAGCAGCCGTGGCCTGTTCTGAACATCTGCCTCACTATGCATATGTGACACAGTGTGCATGTGAGCGTCTCCATGGGGATTTCCCAAATACCAAGTAGCAACCCTCAGCAAGCAGCAGGTTAGTGGTAGATGTTTTGAGCTGTGCGTTTGGTCTGGGAGAGATCGAAACATGCTACATACTACATGCTAAATGTAAGGACAAGGAGGGCACTCTGGGTAGCAGGAGGTGGATGGGTGGAAAGGACATGTTTGGGGAGATGAGGCTGAGGAGACAAGTGTGGAGGAGTGGTAGAAATTAAGAGAGAATGAAAGCAAAGAACCAGGCAGCATGGTGCAGGGCAGGGAAGGACTAGAGAGAAAGTAATTGACCTAAGCACTGGAGATTTCATCTGAAACTGTGAGATTAAATGTTAAGTAGGATGACTGCAAATAATTTGGCAGTGATTGTTAATGGGATTGTTACTGGTATGCCACATGTAAATAAGCATTACAAACAGCAGTGTAACCACAGAGAAAACAGAAACAAGATGTTTCCAAAAAGAAAATTGCTGTTTCCCCTCAGCAATTTTATTTTTTAAAAATAATTTTAATTGTCCTTGCATCACCTGGTTGAAAGGAGCAGTTTAATGCAGTTTTGAGCAATCCAGTTGCAACACAGCAGGAAAGTCCTGGCAATGCCGTATACAGAATGCTTTCAATTGCGTATCCCCGGGTATTCGAAGTTTGACATTTATAGAGGGTGTAACACATGGAGAATTCAGGGCAAATTAAAATGAAAATACAGACCTTAGCATAGACAGATAAGGGGATGTCTGCTGAGACTCATATAGAGTTCACAGAGCAGAGGGGATTAAGTTGGGAATGTTCCCAGCAAGGGTAGGTCTGCTTTTCAGTAACCATATCTGTAATGGTCAGACCTGGGGAAACTGGAGGAAAACATCAGTGTTTTAAGCAGCAGAGCAGGAGCTAAAAATGTTGAGTTTTCACCCCAGATTCTCCGAGTTACTGTGGGTGAGTGATTTTGTAAGTGCCAGTGTCCATTCAGCTAACAAAAGAAGATACTGTCCCCAGCTCCCAGAAAGTTGTCAGGGCCTGTGAAATAATGCTGGAGACTTTGCCTGCATTGTCAAAATGCTGGTAGCATTTACAGGAAGAAACCTAACAGTTACTTTACCCAGTGAAGAAACAGCTACTCACATTATCACAATGCCTATTCGTGAGGTAAGCATGACTCTGAGCTTGCCTAGTTTATCATACGAATAGTGCAACAGCTTTGCTTCTCCTAGGATTTTACAGTGCAGTGCATGCTAGACTATTTTACATATCAGCTCTTCAAACATGGCCTCTCATTCTCATCCCAGAGAGATGCTCAAGAAATGTAAAATAAATAAATGGATTGGGTTGCCTTAGAAGTGGGCCATGCTTTGAAAGGAAGGGATTTTCAGTTAGGGATTTTACTGTTTTAATGATGCAGTTGTCTACTCTCTGGGTTCAAATTTTCCCTATACTGAAAGGATTTGAAGCAAGTATATTTACTTCCATGAAAAGGAGTTGAACAAATATCTTTGCAAGAGCTTTTTATCTTCTGTCTAGAGCATGTTTATATAACTGACCAATACATACTAATTTTGTTGGAAGTTCTTCTTGTATGAACACTGTAAGCAGTAATGAATGACTGATAAATGGTAAATTCTCCATCCTTAGAGGTTTATAAGATTTTGCTTAACAAAGTCATGGGAGACCCGATCTAGCATTGGCAACAATCCAGCTTTAAGTGAAAGGATGGTCTAGACAACTTCCAGAGCTCCCTTCCAATCAGCACTTCTGTGATGTTATCAGTGAATGCAGCTTGATTCTTGCTTCAGATACAGGATACTAACTGCTTTTTTTGCATAATTGAAGCTTCCCTGTCACTTTCAGCTACACCAAACAATAGAACTTCAGATCCACTGCAAGAAATGCAGGGAAGATATCATTAAAACACATTCCCCTAATAAATAGGCTAACACCTTTCAGGAGTTTACTTGGGGACCTTAGAGATAAACCCTTAACATTCAGCCAAAAAACTCTAGAAAGCCTGTTGGCCTTCTCAGCCATACTTACAGCTGATGGAAACAACAGGAGAGAGGGAAAGCTCATTTCCACTGCCTTGTTTATGCTACCACCTATAAGGTGAATCACATGGGCCATGCAGAAACCTTTGGAGTTAGGCTTGTGGAGCCTAAAGTTGCAATTGGGAATGTGATGGAGGCCAAGCAGCTTGAGGGCAGATTTTAGGAGGTGGTTTGGTATCTGTGCATGCTCATTGGTATCTACTGGGACTTTCAAGATTTTAAAAACCTTTCCCCTCAATTGACTGAAAACATTTCTCAGTTTTTGGCTACACAACACACTTAGGACCAAGGTCCTAAAGATTGGGACCTGGTTTCTGGTAAGTGTGAGCTGTTAGACTGTTTGCTAAAAAGCATAGTGTTGGCTTCCCCTGCTGTGTGCAGTCCTGCACCTCTTCCTTGTAAGGTTTGTATTTAATCAGTTTAAATCAATGTAAAGTGTCATCTCCTTTTACTACGCCAAGTACAAATCCTCCTCTCTGCAGGTGAGGCAAGTTTTCCTGGGTTACGTTTCTTTCGGGCAGGCAGAGCAACCCTAAGGCACCAGATGGAGAAGGCAGAGCACAAGCTTGGGCTGCGTTTCTTTTCTGAAGTCCCCAGGGAACTCAGACATGAACTACCGCCCTCTTTTCTTCCCAAACAGGTTGCTGCAGGGCATAATGAGATCCCTAATGAATGTTTGTTCTCTCACTGAGCTTGGATTTCTTAACTCCAGACTTCCTGAGCATAGCAAACTTACAATAATAGCAGGAGAGGGGAAGGACAGACACAACTGATTTATCCTGTTACCCTTTTTATTCTCCAAATTATGTTCTCATCCTCTAACATAGATGTCTACTCTTTGAAGCTTGGCTTAGGACTATGAATAGGACAGATATTCTACTGCCACTTGCAAGGGTAATAATTACCAGAGCTATTGATCCTCCTGCTGCAGACCAAAGTAACCGTGGTAGAAATAATGGTTAAAAAGAAATTTCCCTCTATGATACAACACTATCCATCACACTGCGTTACATAATGAAACCAGGAAGGACTCCACCAAACAGCAATAACTCGATTTATTTGTCCCAATAAGTTGACCTGGAACAAGAACCAGTATAGACAAAGCAAGACACAGGCCACGTATGTTCTGCTGCGAGGGCAACTGCTGCTCTGGGGGACTGGTTAATGTGTTACATGCTGTTACTGGGTTGAACTTTTGGCAGCTTTCTATCATGTTACTGACACTGCTACGGTGAAGGTCAGACTATCTCTGAAGATTTGATTGTCCAGTTGACCTCTGGCCCCTTTTCCTGGCATTAGCTGTGGTGGGACCAGGAATGGAGAGCATAAGAGACCAGGGTGGGTGGAAGGGAAATGTTTTCACAGTTTGCACTCCCTGCTTTCAGGTCCTGTGGGACTGGCCTGCTTGTCCTGCTTGTAAATGGGGGTTTGGCACAGCCACTCTTGCTTCCTCAACACTTGCTCAACCTCCTGCTCCCAGTTCCAAGCAAATCATCTCTCCTCCAGGAACCACCAGGATCGGAGCCATGGCCAGCTGGGGGCCGTGCCAGAAGTGGAGGCCTTCCTTTTACCCTCTGGTGTTAACCCTTCTCTTCTCTAGCTATCACCTTTCCTCCTCCATCGCCTGCTGCTCTGCCCCAAAGAGACAGCTCCAGCCTGCTGGGCACTCTCCCCTCCCTCTTCCCCCAGCACCTGGCCTTCTGCCTGGGCTCAGAGCTGCTAGTTTCAGCTCCTCCTTGCAAGCCTCTCCCATTTCCGGACAGGCCCTGGCCCACTGCCCTTATCTCTTCCAGCCCCTGGGCTGTTTCCAGAGGAAAGTATAAAGGGGTTAACTTAGAGAGCAGAGGTGCAGTACAAGCGGCACCGAACCAGGCTGGGTTATCTGTTTTTCTGCTCTACTCGCCACATCCTGCTCTGCACCATGGGGAAAGATGGACTGCCCAGCAACTTTAACATCTTTCTCCTTCTCTTCTTCTTCCTTCCTGGAGATACCTCGCCCGTCTCACCCGTCACAGAGCCGTAAGCTACACAGGGGGGTCCCAGGGCAGGCAGGAGAACTGGGCTTTATTCCTCTATCTGTTGCTTTGTGTCTCATCTTCTGCCTACTTTCCTTTACCTGGGGATAAAGACACCAGAAGTGAGTAAAACATCTTCTGCCAGCAGCAGCTCTAGTGTTTCAGAGGGACCCAGAGCAGTCTGTGAAACTGAGATATCAGTAAAACTGCAGCCAAAAAAAAAAAAAAAAGAGAAAAGAGGGAAAGAGCTTTTGCTTTTAAAGAGAATTGACATGATTTCAATGAAACTCTGCAACAAATTGTTTCTTTACTTAAAAGACAACTTTTTATAGCTGTTTTATAGTCATTTACACATTCAGTTTTTCTAAAGTGAGACACTTTTTTGTTTTTTATTTTTTGAAAACACAATAAAATATTTCATTCATTATGTTACTCCCAAGTCAAAATGCCTAGGAGATGTGTTTTTTCTGATTGATAACACACTCAAAACAAGAACAAATAACAGATTTGGCATGACCAGAAATTGTTTTATTTTTTAATTCACATTTTTCAGTCCAACCAATGGAATGAAAATTTCAGTCTCATACAGAGTTATGTAGAACTGTAAGGCTGTGACAGTTAAGGTCTGTGAGGTGCTAGCAGACTGCAGGGCTACATTATACTTCATTCCTTTACCTCCTTTTGCCCTGTTTGTATGTGATGGAGTATGTATTGTGTGCGTGTATGGAAGGCTATGCTTGCAGCGCTTTGAGAAATACAGGGTAAGTGGACAGCAGGGTCAGGATCCAAGGGGCCAGAGCTTTCTCCCTGCAAACTGGCTGGTGGACATAAAGGTGTCAGAGCCTCCCATGCCACCAAGAGGAGTGCCCTACCTTACTACACAGGTGTTGAGGTCCCTTCTACCAGTCACTTGCTGTTCTGGGGGTGAGGAGGCCAGACCTTGCCCACCCAAAAGGATGCACTGGTTGTCATTAGGTGGATCAGGTTTGATTCCCAGACGCAGTTCTGGGCAGCAGGGCAACACCAAACTGCTCATGCTCTGCAAAGTGGTAGGCTGCCTAGGACAGAGCAGGGACCCACTGCTCACAATGACCCAGAAATGGATCACTTCCCTGCAAAGAACTGAATTTGCTACAGAGTTTTGCTTAAGATCTGGCACCACACTGTGGCAATTTTGGATCCCTGTGAGGATTGAGAAAACGCTACAGATGGTTGGCAGAGCGGAGTCAATGCCATTTATTCACTAGGTACTGGCACTTGAATAACTCCTGAATGCTACTAACATAGTCTGTTAATAGACTTTTTGCTCTTCTTGCCACAGGCAGTATTCAGGGTCCCAGGAAAGAACACTGCTATTGTGCTGGAACCTGGAAAAACATATCCTTTCCAGATATTTACATTGAGAATTTCCTGTGGTATTTTACTTTTGAGAGCTCTCTGCTTTCCTTTTGAGCTCTCTGCTTTCCTGTGCTATTACAGACATGCCAGAAATCTTACTACACTTCTAGAAAATGTAGCTCTGTCCCTGAACGGTGAGGGCTGTAGTCATCAGATTGGTTTATTTGCCCTTTCTGTACAGCTCCTTCCACCTGTTCCTGCTCCTCTGACCTAGCCTTCCCTCTCTTTCTAGGCAATACATGGTGCTGCTGCCCTTTCTGATACAAACCGATGCTCCTGAGAAAGTCTGTGTTCAGCTGACCCACCTGAACGAGTCTGTGACGCTGAGTGCCACGCTTGAGTATCAAGGGGAAAACAGGAGCCTGATTGATGATGTGGTGTCGGAGAAGGATATATTCACCTGCATCCCTTTCTCTGTGAGTATCTAATCCCTTTAGGCTGATTCCTTGCACCAAGGATAAACTGTAAGGGCACTGAATAGTAATGAACAGAGTAACACTGTATAGGTATTCACTTTCCTCTTGACCACAGGTATGTTCATGTCCATCCTCAAAACCCTGTCACAGCTGAGCTCTCCTTAGCATGATATCTGAATGGGAAATGCTCAATCCTGGAAAGCCAGCCCCTCTCTAAGACAGGAGGAGGAGATGTATAAGGATCTGACATGTCTGGTTTGGAAAAGGAAATGTTATGCAAAGACTAGAGACATTATCTGAAGGAGGAAAGGGATTACTCCATACCCCCTGTGAATGTCAGAAGGACAGAAAGATTTTGATCAGGGCATTAAGAATTTCTTGAAACTGAGTGGCAGAACTGTGAGTTCCTTTACTGCACAATACTTGCACAATCACTACACAGCAGTAGGAAAGTATAGGAATATGGGACAAGTAAAGATCAGTCTCTTGTTCCTGATTTTAGTCTTCTTCACCTCTGTGTTGGGTCTGTCAGGATTATATTAGATTTGTTATTTTAGGAAGGCCAGTTCAGTTCAATAGGCTTTTACAGGTAGTCCATAACATAGTTGCCTTCTTGTCATTCTCCAGCTTCCAAAATTAAGTAGCCAGTCACCAGCCACATTTATCACTGTGAGAGTGAAGGGGGAGACCCTGCAGTTCAGCAGCCGCAAGACGGTGTTGGTCAAGAATTCTGAGAGCTTGGTTTTCGTCCAGACAGACAAACCTATCTACAAGCCTGGACAGACAGGTACCAGGGAAGGGGTGAAGATTTGCATTTGAAGCAGAAATGACTACTAAAACTGTCCAGTCTTAGTGCTTTCAGTGGGGGTCAGAAGAGCAGTCTCTCATAGCTGAGTTGTATGTTTTTGATCCTCCATGTGGGAACAATTTTGGGAACTTTAAAGTACATGCATGTAACCGGGGCACCTGCGCACACTCCCTGTGCCACTGGGGGTTGTGTTGTTGTGGTCCATAAAGTTTGGATTCCCTTCCATAGAGTTTTGATCCCTTTTGTTAAAACCACAAAAACTGGAGCAATGACTGGCTATTTGTCCTATAGAGAACAGGGTCAAAATTCAGGCTAAGCTGTGAAATAGTTTTCAAAGTGGCAGCTGATTTTGCTCAACGAAGATATGAAGATAGAGAGAACTATATAAGCTATTACTTCCAGGCCATTCATCTTCTAAACTTGGCCTGGACAGGGATGAATGTCCTAAAAGAGACACTGAATTCTCTGTCCATGCAGAGCCAACACAAATTTACAGCCAGGTGCCAAAATGATTTTCTTGCATTCACTCTTCCGAAGAAGTCAATCTAGTTAGAGAAAAAATTAGAAGACCCATGCTAATTCCAGTGTAAAGATGTATCTTTGCAAAGTAGGCAAAGACAAATTTATTTTTGGTCCCACTTAATCAGTTTCTGATGCCCACAGTCAGTAAGATGTTCCCACTGCTATGGATTAGCTCTTAATATCCTGTAATTAATATAATTTCTTATATGGGCAGCATAGCATGACATAGCTTTGTAGTGAATGAGATTTCCGTAGAAGAGAACAACTGTTCTCTGTTGTGCTGTGTTTGCAAACAATGTTTTCTGCTTGGTGACTGCACTGTGAAACCTCACCATATGTTTTTCTCCATCAGTTCTGTTCAGAATTGTTTCTCTGGATGAAAACTTTCACCCCGTGAATGAGGTGGCAAGTATAACACTTCCTTTTCAATAGTCGTTTGGCCTTAAATCTTCTATGTGTGAAAAGTAAGGAAAGAAATGTCTTTTGGAAAGATAGTTGTGCAGTTCCCAGGTTATCTCAGATCTTGTTAACAGGATCTGTTCTTCAGATTTCTGCATAAGACTGCCTCTGCATTCTTGGAAGGGTTTGAGAATGTAGCTGCAAATGAACAATGGTGTAAACACCTCAGCAGTGAGCAAATCTGCCACTATCACAGTGGACATCTGCTCTAGCTGGTATTCCAGATAATCCAATGTTAGTAATTTCAGGTGACTTTTCTGTCCTGGGTGAATGCCTGATACAAATGATGCCACTCTCTTGATGTATTTCAAAATGCATGATTGCTCCATATCAGGGACTTTCTTCCTTATCCCACTGCATTATCAGCTAGTTCCCTGAAACATAGTTGTAGCCATGGTCATTTGACTGTACTGTTTGCGCTCTGTCTAAATGTGCATTCTAAATATGCTGTTTCATTTCTTCCCTTTCTAGTTTCCGCTGGTTTATATCGAGGTATGTACAGACATGAAATTCACGTTCAGATCTATAAACTTGCCAGTTCCTCAAGATGTTTCTTGTTTATTTTATTTATATAGCAGGTCTGTAATATTTATTCAAACACATGAAGCTTTAACTCGTATGGTGGCAACCATGTACTCTGGGCCCCGAGCTCATTTTGTTGTCCAGCCCTGGGCTCCCCACAACAATCCTGCTATTCTTGCCCTACAGCCTCCTGTGGTACTGGGGGTGGGCCTCTCCTCACTGTTTTTGTTAGTGCTTTTTAGTTATTGCAGCCTCACACTGTTCTCACAATTTCCTTGTGCTCTCATTATCTATAGGACCCAAAGAAAAACCGTCTGTACCAGTGGACAAAGGCAGAGTTAAAGGGGGGGTTAATCCAGCTGTTCTTCAACCTCACCTCTGAACCCATCCAAGGAACCTACTCTGTGGTGGTACAGAAAGCCTCTGGGAAGACAATCCAGCATCCCTTCTCTGTGGAGGAGTATGGTAACTGTTGCTGCAGTTTCAGGTTCCTTGCAGCTAGCCCAATGGGACATGAAAGATTAATTGAACAGAGCGGTAGATCTGATCAGGATGTCCTACATGGCTGGAAAATGTCTCTCTGTCCTCTCCCTCCCAAGCATCATTCCTTTTGGAGAAGAGAAGACTGAAGGACTTGGGCAATATGTCTTCACTCCTCCCTAAGTCCCAGGCCATGCAGTGCAGTGCTCCCAACTGCCTATATCAGCAAAGCTCCCAGCATGAGCAAGTGTGCTTGTAGCAGTCTATGTTGTTGACCAGTGGCTATACCTCCTTTCAGAGGTGATTTAAAGCCACAACCTCATCTTCAGCTGGCTACACACGTCAAGTGTGATGCTATGAGTCTAGGTCTCACCTGCCTGAGTTGGAAAGTCCTGACTTTTTGGTGTATGCTGGGGCTGTAAATTCAGATCTTGCTTGTCCTCCCCCACAGGCTAAGCCTGTAGCTGTTGTGATGCCTTAAGGCCTTAACATATCCCTGGTGATTTCATCCCTGTGCCGGTCCCATCTGCTTGGCTAGAAAATGTGATCTTAATACAAATTTGCACATGGCTCCTCCTTCCCCTGCCTTCCCTTCCAGTAGTCACTGCCTCCCTCAACACCCCAGCAAGCCAGCGGCAGCCTTCGTTTAATAGTCTGCTATGATCATGTAGCCAGGATGAGTCTTCTGAAAGCCCACTGTCCTCTTTAATTTGCATGGCTGCCCTGAATTCCTCCTAGTTCTCCCAAGATAGTCACTGTCCACAAACCCTCTTGCAGCTGGGTTTGGATGTGATGTTACTCTGTGGTGAGTCAGCAGGGAAGCTACAGGGTCTTTCCTATTTTCTGAACTGCTAAAGTCTACTTGCTTTGGAAATGCAAAGACCAGGCTGCAGTCCTAGCTCTGTATGTTTTTGAGAGATCTCTGTTGACCTAACTATCTGTTTTAATGTATCATACTGCTGTGGGACTGATAGCCCTTGTGTTACCTAAAAAGCTGCTGTATTTTAATAGTTGGTGTAACAATCCTGTCTTCTTACCCGACACAGTGGCTGGCTGAATGCCGGTGGCTTTCATTGACTTCGGTGGGATGTGCAGATGACACTGGCCACTAAAATCTGGCCAGTTAGATGCTAAAAGCTTTCAGAACATTTGTAAGAATAACCTCTGAGCAGCCTTCAGGTCTCAATTCTTATGTTATTCCCCACCATATAGACTATTTTCCTTTGGTTTTGCTGCAGTGCTGCCAAAATTTGAAGTAACGGTGAAAATGCCCAAGGTGATCACCATTCTTGATGAGAAGCTGAAGGTGACAGTTTGTGGCTTGTGAGTGTCATTCTTCTTTCAGTCCTTGGTTACTGGTTTCCCATCAGCTACTGATGAAGGTCCTGTTGGGAGACTTCATTACATTTCTCAATCATTTGTGGGGTTCTAGGACCAAATAGACTGCATATACCATTAGACAAAAGGCTTTGCAATTATTGCTTAGGACACTTTGTAATGTAGAAACATATTGTTTTTCTGTTTCTTTTTTTTTTGAGAGTATTTTTGCATATTTTTTGACATATGAGAGTCATAGAGGATGTAAGATTAGGTGCCATTCTAGAGAAGAGGTCTTTGTTTAGCTCAACTCAGAATTGCATTTTAAATGTGGCTTCTACTGTCAATGCTGTGAGAAAACCATAAGTGATGTTTCGTTTGGGTTATGTCGTTCAATTCTGCATGGCATGTTCCACGCATCCTGCAGGAAGAGACACAGCATGGGATGAAAAATGAGCTGAAAGACCCAATGCACATACATAGATAAACCAGGTGCATCTGAATTGGGTGGTGATGTAGATACTTGCAACATGTTCTCCAAGACTAGGTGTACTCTCAACTGAATAAGCATTATAATAACTGATTTCTGCAGACTTATGTCTTATTCATAGGAATCAGGATTATAAGTCTCAGTGCTTCTGCCCTCATTGCCAACCTTGAGCCTAAAAAGTTACCAAATTTCTTGCTGCCTTTTACTTCCTATGATGACCCTGCTGTATCATGGAGGTGGTTCTAGGGAAGAGTTTTGGCTCCAGTGGGGGTGAGCTAATCAGTTTCTCCATTCCTTTTACATTCCTCATGGCTCTGTTTTTCTTTCTATCCTCCCTGCTTGTAGATACACATTTGGGAAGCCTGTTCCTGGCCTTGTGAGCTTCCGTGTGTGCAGGAAGTTTCAATACTCAGTCACTTGCTATGGTGAAGAGTCTAAGGCAGTGTGTGATGAGTTCTCTGGACAGGTGAGTCATGATAATTCCTGGGAGCAAAGTGATAGGAGAAAATGTGGTTTACTGGGCATGCCTTTTAGGTACAATTTTGCTCTGATGGAGTAGGTACAAGCATGAGTGTGAAGAGGGGAGAAACTCCATGTATTGTAAGAAAGCCTTAAGAAGAAAAGAAGATTGGGTGCAAGGTTAAATGTGAAAGGCCTGTGCTGTAAGAAAGATGTGTGTAAAGGCAAGAAGCTGATAGAGAAGGAAAAGGTAAAAAAAAAATAATAATAAAATCCAGGAGACTAGAGAGTATAAGGGAAAAATGAGATAGAATAGGTATGCACGGTGAATGCAGAGTTGGGGTTGGCTTGCACTAGAGTCAGAGTGTGGGATCAGAATTTCTTGTTTGAGATGGGAAAGGAACAGAAAGCAGGGGAGGAGTTTGAGCAAGGAGGAAAGGAATATGAATTTAGCAGCAGTGATTAAGACAGATAGATACCCGCCTGACACACACACTATTATCACACCAGCAAGTCTACAGAGCAATACTGAATGGCGTTTGGAGCATGGACAAGTTCACTAGTGCTAACTTAATTGACAGAAAGTGAAGGTAATAGCAGTTGTGGAAGTAGACTCGGACAAGAGAGCAAGCAGAAGAGAGCATGATTCTTGGAATGTGGAACAGCATCATCCCCACAATTGCCTCTGCCACTGTGCTGTAATCCATGCTAAATGGAAATATGAACATTGCGGTGCTAAATTCTGTTCCAGGTAGCTCTTCCCTTGACTGTGGAGACCTGTCTTGTACATGAAGATGATAATGAGAGGTGGCAAGCTTTGGAAATACTTTTCCAGCTGTTTTATTCTTTCTACACATACACAAACTTTATGTATGGTTTATGTATCACTAGGACTGCTTGTGCATTTTAGGTCAGCAGCTATATTCTAATGTGCCTGACACCTGGCAAATGCTTCCTGTGTGGCATACACAAGAATAATTCTCTATGCTCCTGTATCAAGTGTTTAGAATACCAAACTTCATAAACACACGCATAAACAAAAATCTTCTAGGTTGCACATTCTTTGCTCTGATGTTCCTGCAGGTACTTCAGAATGCTTCTTGCCAAGTTATTTAGGTGCTTTTCCAGTTTTGATAAAAATTATGAAGAGAATGACCTGTGAGGCTGTGAGCTTCTCTTCCACCTAAACACAGCACACAATGATGGAATCATTAAGTTGGAAAAATGTCATGCACATGAGACTATAGCAGCCTTTTTGTTTTCCTCCAGCAGACAGACAACCATGGTTGCGTTTCTGAAGTGGTAAAAACCAAGTTATTCCAGCTCAAGAGACGTGGATATGAAAATAAACTCCATGTAGAGGCTAAGATTAAAGAGGAGGAAACAGGTATGAATGATCTAGATCAAAGAGACACATAATAAGTCCTGGAGAGGCCAGCAGAGGGGCCTGCTGAATCAGATTGAGGGAAAAAAGCAGACTCCCAGTTCTGGAATCTTAAAGCTTCCTACCTGGATACCAGGAGCATCAACTAAATTTCTTGTCCAGCAAAGGAGGATTGACCTGGAGCAAAAATAATTAATGTCAGGGAAAGGCAAATTAATTCTTCAATCTTCTTCCTGCAGGAGTGGTGTTGACTGGAACAAGCTTCTCCGAGATCACAAATACCATCAGCAAAATCACCTTTGAGAATTCAGACTCCCACTACAAACCTGGAATCCCCTTCTTTGGACAGGTAGGGAAACTGTGAGAAGTGGAGTATCATAAGTGCTTAACAGTTATGCTACTGAACCTCCTGGGTGGGCACATGCCCACATCTGCAAAGATGCTGAACCTCAGTGTTGCTGCTAATCCCTGATGCCCTCCTCTCTTCTTCAGGCTCTCTAACCTGGGAACGGCAGCTGAGACCATAGCCCTCATTCTGTTTCCCGCTCTGTCCTTGTGATCCCTCTTCTTCAGTCAAGTCACATTTTGCTTCTCTGGTCTCCTGCGTAATAGGAGGCCTTAACTGGTGTGAATGCATGTCAGTCTCTGTGTCCACTCTTCTGGCACAGAGGTGGAGATAAGAAAGAGACAAAGTAGTAAGATTTAGAAAGTTCGCAGCCCTCTCTGGAAGAGAGAGGTGATGTACATGCAAAGTGCCATGGAAACTTCCCTGTCTCAGATGGACCCAACATCCTCAGCTTGGTGACTGTACAGGTGGCAGGCACTGTTCTCCTGTATCATACTGTTTTTGTTCCTGCAGGTGAAACTTGAGGATGGGTCTGGTGCTCCTATTGCCAATGAAACTGTGAGGATTTCTTTCCAACGAGGCCAGGAAACCAACTACACAACAAATGAAGAGGGCAGGGTACAGTTTTCCCTGAACACTTCCATGCTGGAATCGGAATCTGCTGAAGTTACAGTGAGTCATGGGGGCAAAGTGATGAAGTGACCAGCAGGGCTGGAGGGGGAGTACTTCTGAAGTTTCTACTATATATACAGAAGCACTTAGCTTCTTGATCCTGGTTGTCTTTGCCAACCTTGGCATCACTATGGTGGAAATAGCCATGCAACAGACCAGGTTGCCATGTGACAGTTGCACTTATCTTGTATTTGATTTTGGCTTGGCAATAGTAATATAGGGTTAAAAGGAACTTCAGGAGATCATATAGTCCGTTCTACTCCAAGGGATCACCAACCCTACCTAGACAAATCTGTATCAAGGATGCGTCTAACTTATTCTTAAAAATCTCTCATGGTGGAGTGCTGCTAGTGCTTCACTGTCTTTTCAACTAAATGATTTCTCAAGTGTCTCATCTAAGCATCTCTCAAGGTTTAGTTTAGCATTCTGAGATTCTAAACTCCTTCCCTCCTTCTCTCCCTCCTTCCTTTCTTCCCCTGCCGTAAATAGAAAAACAGTATGAACCATTCACAGAAATTCTCTCTGTGGTGTGGAGTTCATTTATCTGGAAGAAGTAAGTGCTGCTGAGCATCCTTTTGTTAGTGGAAAATGCAATATATATGTAACGTACACATTTCCTAATATTTCACCTTGGAATAAGGCACTTTGTCTAGAATTATATTTGTTTTTTCTCCATACAATTCTTTTGTCACAGATTAAAACCATTAAAAAATATCTAGAAGTTACCACAATGTGCTTGAAGGTTGCAGAATTTTGCAGGATAAAGAAAAGGCAAGAATTTCCAAGTGTAGTGAGAAAGATAAAGAAATAAGGGCATGGAAAGCACATGAAATACTGAAATAGCACCCTTAGAAATGTGAAATATTTTCCCCTCACTCTTATTTTTAGGAAGACATGGCCTCTCAACCCCTAAACTTCTGTTCGATTTAGGTTTTGAATTCTCAGTTGGAGAATTTTCCTCCTTTTCCGTAGCATCCTCAGCTTGATCCTGGTGCTAGTAATTCCTGAACTGGACAGCACCATCTGTTCTCCAGTACCAGTAATGAGAATAAAAATTAAAATTGGTTTATTTTCTCTTTAAACTAACTGAGAATTAGAGAGGGCAAGATATTAGGGTAAAGAGTCCATATGCTGATACTGACAGTAAGTAAACAACCGATACAATTCAGTCTATTTGAGACAAAGCCCAGCTTCTCTGGGATTGAGTCATTCCCAGTTATTTGCTCAGGATACCGCCACCCTGTCTGTCTTACATCTTCCAGGCTCATGTTTCTGTTTTTGGTAGAATACCTTTTTGTTTTAAGTACAAAAAATACCAAACCTGTAACACTAGACCATGAATGTTGGTCCCAGTTCATCTGCCTGTGTTTGAGGATCTCTATGTGTGTTTTCTCCATTTCCAGGCAACTCATAAAGCACGCTCCCACTGCTTTGACCATTCCTGGGTTTCTCCAAATTATGCAGAAGGCCATCTCTACATAAAGCGCTTTTACTCCCGTAGTAAAAGCTTTCTCAAAATTGAGCCCAAGTCTGAGGTGTTAAGCTGTGGCTCCCCCACAGAGGTGTGGGTGCACTACATCCTTACACCAGAGGCCATAGGAGAGGAGAAGAAAATCGTCTTTTACTACCTGGTAAGTTTGCACTTCCCATACAGTCAGGTTGTCACTGGTAATTGTAGGGGAGGTGGAGATGGAAATTGTGGTTTGAGGCAGCAGGCTTTAAACACTTCCCCCTCATCCTCTACATGTTCTTTTCCCAGGAAAAGGAGGGTCAAGGAGTGAGGATGTCCCAGTGTCCCCTGGGTGAGCACTGGGATTCTGCTACAGGGAGGCAGAGAACAGCTGAGCAGGATGCAACCAGCTCCCTGTTGCTCACACATAAACACTCAGTTACTTTCCTCTCAGGTTCTCCCTCTTTAAGGTTTAGCTCATGCCTAACCTCAGTCACAGCAGGGTTTCTCCTTCCATTCAGGTGATGGCCAAAGGAATCATCAAGCAAGCAGGCACCAGCATTCTGGATTTGGACCAGGAAAGTGGTAAGTTTCCCTCCCCTGCCATATTGTCTCTGTCCTGTGAGGCTATGCAACTGTGGCAGACACACAGGCTGCTTCCATGTGCAGTGCAGGGATCCCCATATCCATGTTCCCTAGGATTTGGGAAGAGTTTGAGCTTTCTTTTCTGTCTTTACTTGTTTTTAGCACAGATTTGCGCTAACCCCTGTACCAGCTGTCTTCTGACACTGTATTTCTGAGACTCCAGTGCTCCTCAGAGACACGGTCTGGTGGCTTGTTTTTAGAAACTCAACCAAAATTCAGCTTGCTTATGCACTGTAGAACAGGACTTGAAACAGGCCTTTTCAGTCAGACAGTGAGACTTATGCATCTCTTTGAAAACAAATTCATCCCAGTTGGAGGCCTAGAGTTTTGTTATGGCTAGAATGAAGTTCATCATCAAGGAAAAGCTGGAAATTTGGCTGCCCCGTGAGCAGGTTTCCTGTACTTCAACTTTTTGCTCTTGTTTTGTTAGCCAATGGGGTCTTCTTGCTACAGTTGCCTGTGCAAGCTGATATTGCTCCAGTGGCCCAAGTGCTTGTCTACACCACTACTCCTAGCAGGGAGGTGATTGCTGATTCAGCCAAGTTCAACATAGAAAAATGTTTCAGCAATAAGGTAAGTGATCACTTCTTGAGGGAGCAGCCATTAGACTGCAACCTGGCAAAGCTTTTTTTAGATTTAGCTTGGCCAAGCTCATTTATTTAGATTTGCTAATACTGGACAAGCCACCAATAAATTGTTCTACGTAGCTTCACTGCTTTTTGGTTTGTGCTAGCTTGGAGGAGATCAACTCCTGGAAAAAAGATGCTAGCAGGGATTACACTGCTAAAACCTCTCTTATCAACAAGTCATAGTCACTGATCTCACAGACAGTTTGGGGTAAGAAAAGGGGAGGCCGTGTATCTTATGTCATACTGCAACACATGTATTTCACTCCTTTTCACACAAATTCATTCTAAGAATGATGTGGCACCTTGTGTGGTCAGCAAAAATAAAACACACACAGCCTCAGTCCAGTAGGCACATCTAATATTTGCCAGATCTTTCAATTCTCCTACACTGTAATTTCTGTTATATGTAAATGAAGCTAAACCTTGCTTAAACCTGCCATCTGTACTGAGCAATGAATGGTGGTGCTCCAGTATCACTGATGCTCCAGTAGAACTGCATTTCAGCTGAAAGAGGTCAGAAAAGTAAAGCCTTCTGTGATCATATAGACCACGATTCTCTTGCGTCCCCACATATTCATTATGCAAAAGATCAGAATGATGTATGAGCAGCCCTAAGAAGAGAGGATCCTCAAGCTGCCATTAGGGCTTCAAAATAATAGTACACTGTTAAAGGCAGTCCCTTGTCCCACTAAAAGCTAAACTAAATGAGTTCTTGAGATTGGTGTTAATGTAAGACATTGGACACATGAATTTTCTTTTTATCTTAAAGGTCATTCTATGCACTGTATTAAAGTCTAGGCACATGCCAAGTGCCAATTAATTTATGTGATTAGGTACTGCTTTCCTCTCCAAAAGCATCCTGGATTCAAAGCTGGTGTCAGCCTGGCTGGGACAGACTTTGGGCCATCAGTATGCTAGACATTGTTTCTAGTAGCAAGCTTGCTACATTCATTGTTCTGCTGTTTCCTCAAGAATATTTTTTTTTTGCATTCACAAGGTTGGGAGACCACCCTGGGAGAGATGAGGGTTGTCAGCAAAAGGCATTGTGTGGTCTCACTGGGACATGAAGGAGACTGGCAGCTAGTGCAGCTTTGTCAGGGAGCATGTTTACTGTAAGGATGCTTTGATTGCTGTATGTTAGGGGAGCATTTGTATTGCTGATGAGAGGGAAGATCTATGCAGGTCAGCCATTTTATTACAAAACCATGTGAGAGAGTGTTGAAACCAGCTTTGCTAGAAAGAACTTGCAGGGCAGAGGTTAGTAGGAGGTCATTAGAATTGTGAATTAGGTTTTGAGGAAGGCACATTAGTCTAGCAGGCCTCAGCCAACAAGCCAGTTCTTCAGAGCCATCACCAGCCAGTACATATTACAATATTGCTCCAAGGTATCACTGCTTCTCATGTTACCAGTGAATCTGCCAAGCGAGATCGTTGCAGGTTTGTTGTATCTCCACAACATCTCTGGTTGCAGCACAGAGACTGAAGCTTGTTCAAAACCATGCTCAGCTGTCTGAACAGATCTAGCCACTATGTGGGATTATCTCTTCACATTCACAGTGGCCAGAAAACCCCCAAATGCCTTAAAAGTTATGAACAGTTGCGATGCTTAAATTGACAAGAACTGTTAGGACTGATTCCTCTGGCACTGCAGGAAGGAAACCCAACAATGTAGTAGCACAGAGGGAAGGGTGTGTGTATACATGTCTGTGTGGGATTCATAGGGTCAGGACTGATGCTCAATTGGAGTCTTGCAAGGCTAGGGCATCTGTGACGTAGCTATTCCTGTGGATATAGGTGGACTTGAGCTTCTCTCCTTCTGAAGGCCTGCCTTCTTCTGACACTCACTTGCTGTTCAGAGCCTCCCCAAACTCCCTCTGTGCTGTCCGTGCTGTGGACAAGAGTGTTCTCCTCATGAAGCCAGAAGCTGACTTGTCACCTGGCTCTGTAAGTACTTAATTTGTGTAGCACCTCAAAGCCTGGTCAGAGCAAGAGTAACCCAGTAATGGGGTAGAAGCAACGAAGAATCCTTCCTGAAAGTGCTGATGCAGGAATGCCATCCTGTGCTGTTGTTCATCTTCAGTGGGCAAAATCTGAGAACTGGGCAGCAGCTGTTTGTTTGGGATTTTGCATGACTGTAGGAATGGTAACTGGGAAACCCTGTTAAGGAAGCTGCTTCTCATGTCCAGAGCCAAAAGCTGTCCTGTATTTAATGATGATTTTTCAGTTTTTCTCTCTAGAGATGGATTTATTTTACTGGGGTAGCATCTAGAAGTGTCAAAGAGTTTATTCCCCTCATGCTAAGCTGCAAATGACATTGCCAGAATAGGGACAAAGGGCTGCAGCCAGGCTGGCCACTGTAATTTTTCATATCTTTTAGCCATAGTAACCAGAGTAACATACTGTCCATAGCAAAAGAGGCAGTATCTCCAAATTTGGATGTCTCCTTGGACTTCCAGTTTCCTATTGCAACCACTTCAGGGAGGACCATGGCCGTGTGGATTTGACTGTTACGGTGCTTGTGTCCAACTCCTTTCATTGTGACGGTGGACACTGAAAAATGACAAATGTCCTGGCTTCTTCTGCCCAGGTGTATAGCTTGCTACCAGTGAAGGAATTGCACGGCTATCGCTATGGTTCAGACATGCTTTTGGACAAGCCCCTGGAAGAATGTGTCACCTTGAAGAATATAGTCGTGGATGGGATCACCTATTCTCCAGTAACAGATAGGAACGAAGATGACACTTACGACATCCTAAAAGTAAAACCTTCTTGCATGTTTGAGGAGTGAAATGGGAGAAGGAATGAGAGTGCTTAAGCCCTTTGTGCCATGATGCAACATAAGGAAATGACTTGTGAATCTCAATAGTCTGACACTGAGTTCAGTGAGAGTCATAAGTTTCACCTGTCTTGATAGCTGTACTCCTGACTTGAATTGATCAGTCTTAAAGTTTTCTTTTTACATGAAAAGCTTTGGGGTTGGCTTGAATTGAGGTTCTAACTCAAGTTCTCTGCCACTACCATTACCTCATATAAATCAGTATGTCTTTGAGCTACATTGTAGCCACAGATGTTTCCTTCCAAATGGGAGACTCCATATCTAATCTCTGTCTCATCCTGACTCCTAGTCTGGAATCAGACTGGAATCAGTGCCCTACAGACAAAGGGGATCTATCCCTTGACTTCTCTGAGCCACCTGGGCACCCAGACCCAGGGCTGGGGGGATCATCTCAAGGTCCAATCCACAGACCATAAGAGCTTCTGCTTTTGAAGCAATAAAATACTAACACCAAATCTGCTGTGTAAACCTCAGCTGGAACCAGTAACAACAACAACAACAAAAATCTTGTGTTTCTCTTCCTTAGGAAATGGGTTTAAAGGTTTTCACAAATTCCAAGGTGAAGAAACCTAGGTATTGCAACACTGGCAATTACAAACCTGTAGGAATCCCAGTTCCAAGTGGACTCATGGCATCTGGACATGCAATGAGGACAAGCGGTAAAGGAATTGAGTCTTGCTGTCATCTCTGTTCTGAACAGAGATCCCATCTGTTTTTTGGGGGGGTAAATAAACAAGAGTGATGAAGTGGGGAGTTCACAGATGTCATCTTCAGCATGAGCATGGGGCATGTCGCTTTTGCTGGGTTGTAAAGGCCTATAGACAGGCTTAAACAAATATAGAAATAAATATAGAAATGAATTTAGCCAAAGTATAGATGAACAAAACTAGAAGTTAGTTAAGGACTTTTTGTCTTTGTTTCGGTGGATTTCTCTTTCCTTTTGTCAAAGCCAAGCATACAAGGTCATAAACAGCTCTTTCCTCTAAGCTGCTCATTTTTACTTCATGAAGTGTTGCCTCACATACTGTGAGTTTTGCTGGGGACCAGTGGGTAATATGGAAGAGCTAGGCCTTGCTAATAAATGCTGACCCTGAAACTTCACTGCTTGTAGTACCAGTGCTCACTACAGCAACAGCAAGCATCTGCTGCCAGCACAGCTTCTAATTGTTGTGTATATTGCCACTTTCTCAGACCAAAGCATGATGCTGATGTAGATCTTGTTTGTTTGGAATTATCATCCTTAGACTCTTCTAGAATGTATGCCTCATCAATCCCCGGTGTCAGTTCTCCTGAAGAGCTGACAGAGACAGTCCGAAAGTATTTCCCAGAAACGTGGATCTGGAGTTTAGTATCTGTAAGGTGAGTGCCTTGGGCTGGTTCCTCCCTACCTTTTATAATAGTATTGGTTTTACAAGATGAAAACATGAATTTCATGTCTACCAAGCCTTTTCAATGCCAAGAAGTCCTTCACTGTTTGCAGAGATCAGTTGGCATTCCCCTGTGATGGAATTGCCTTTGTCTGTGGTTAGGTTTGTCCATGTAGTAGTAGTGAGTTTGGAAGATGTTCAGTGCCCAATCTAGTGTGCCCAATCATTCATACAGCCAGTACGACTCATTAGGCTGAAAGGGGTACTGATAGTCACCAAAATCCCATAAAAAACCCTGTCCTTTCTCTCTGTCTCTCGCCAGCTCTGAAGGAAATGCTGAACTAGATGTGACCATCCCTGACACCATCACCGAGTGGAAAGCCAATGCATTCTGCACTTCATCAGACACAGGCTTTGGCCTATCCCCAACAGTGTCCCTCAGAGCCTTCCAGCCCTTCTTTGTAGAGCTCACCCTGCCTTACTCTGTAGTGCGTGGTGAGGCCTTCACGCTGAAAGCCACCATTTTCAGCTATCTGACAGCCTGCATAAGGGTATGGAAGATTGAAATCCTTCTCTGTACCCATGTACCTTCTTGTACACTTCTTGCCTTCACCTAACCTTCTTATCTCAGAGTAGCCTTAGACCCTTCACCCCTGAAATTCTTATGTGTTTTCCCACATACTCCAAACAGCCAAATCCAACTCCAGCTCTCTGCTTCTTTGCCACAGAAGAAATAGCTATTGCTATTTTTTCCCGTCTCTCTGATATGTTCTCCCTGTCTCTCAAGATCACCCCTCCTCGATTACACCTCTCTCTACAAATGGCAGGTCAGTGTGACTTTGGCTCAGTCTACTCAATTTCTGGCAACTCCAGTGGAAAAGGAGGAAGAATCTCATTGTCTCTGTGAGAACGGGAGGAAAACGGTGGCTTGGCTGGTGACTCCCAGATCTCTAGGTAAAAGTCTCAGAGTACTGAAAACTGCAGGGAGGGTTTCCCTGTGCTGTTCTCCCAGTTCAGTATCTGGTGTTAGAGCTACATAGTTTCCTGGAAAATAGTGTGGCTGAGTGTGTCATCTCTGGTTATGCAGGATGTAAAGGCTGGTGGACTCATAGTGTCCAAGGCCATGTCTGGCACTATGTGCAATTTCATCAAGTCTTACAGGCCTTGGACATCAACTTCTGAAGCCAGAGACTTTGCTGGCTGTCAGGGACATTCTGTCAGTTCCATTCATGTCACAAATTTGATGATTACTCCACGAGACCTTCACACTTTGCTTTTGCTGTTGTTGTTACATGTTGTGGTAGCAGCCACGGTCTGCATGCCGAGTAGCAGAGTGCTGAACAGCCATGAGAATGATGAGTCCCACCACAGTGGTGTCCTAAGTTCTGGAAAAGAGCCACCAAAATAGTCACCTTTCAATGGCAGTGCAGCCCATCTGCTCCAGCATGCTTTTCATGATTTAGGTAGCTAAATTCCTGTGGGAAAGAAGCTGGGCTCAGCTGTGATGGGAAATCCCTACCTATGGGCCTGCAGGTTGAAACTCCCAGAAATGTAAGTGAATCCTATTTCCTGGTGCTGCCCAGCAGGACTGGCTGACCCCTGTTTCCTCCAGGGCAGGTGGAGTTCTCGGTGAGTGCTGAGGCCCTGCAAAACCAGCAGCCCTGCGGGAACGCCATAGTGGAGACTCCTGAGAAAGGACGGAAGGACACAGTCATCAGACAGCTGCTGGTGGAGGTATGGGGGCTGTGGGCAGGGGAGGACTGAGCTGTCTCACAGGCTAGAGTGTTCACTGCATAGACACATGAAACAGAGCTCTAGGCGGTCACTACACTGTGTGGTGATATGATGGTCTTACATTATCTCTGTACTTTGGCAGGGCTACATACAGGTTGCAGGTTAATAACTGTGCAATGTGTCTCCCCCCAGTATTTTAAACTTTCCCTATCTCCCACTGTAAACAGCTTACCAGTCAGCACACGCTGTCGCTCTGTTAGCTGAGGAGCCAAGCAAACTGCTTCTTAAGCTGAGTGTTACACAGTTCTGTTTGCTACCATAGCCTGGCACCATGGTGAAGGCAGGGGAATCACAAGCACCTAAGGGAGTTAGATGCCTGCAGAAAAGTCCCCACAAACTCCAGATATTATAAAAGTCCATGAAAACATGTTAAAATTGTACAGCTTATCCATTTCCTATGGCAAGAAGAGTTGCTGATACTGCATGGTATAGAAGGAAATGTTATGTGGCAGTACTGCAGCTTTTATAGGAAAATGCTAGTTTATTATGCTGGGTGTTGTAAGTCTGACAGAAATATTCTGTGTTCTTAGCCTTTCTCTGTATCATAAAACTACTTAATGCTTACATACTATGTTGTATTGTACCAGTAGTGTCATCGCATATTACAGTGCACATCTTTACTTCCTATTGTCAACAGATGCTTTTTTTTTTTCATAAGGCATCTGCAGGTTTATGATAAATAGCACTGCAGACACCTTCCAGGCAGCCCTCTAGAGCTACTGTGAGCTTTTGCTAGCAAAAGCACTTACTGTAAGCTGTAGTACTTGTTAAAATGATGCAGGAGTTTCACTTCATACAGCAGTTACAATAGTCACCCATGTGATAGTCCTGCAGCATTGTCCCTCTCCTTCTGCTGTCCTTCATCCATGTACAACACTGATCATTTTGGATTCTGGATTTTTTTTAATTTTTTTATTTTTTTTTATTTTTACACTTAGATTATTATTTCAGAGCTCTTTCTTTAAATTCCAGGAAGTGTTTGTGACTGCCTTTCCTTCTCCAGTTCACTCACTTTTCTTTTCACTCTGTTCATAGGGATGTTGTTAAGGATCCCTCTGCCTGTATTTCCTGTTTCAATAACTTCTCATTTCTCTTGTTTTTCTTCATCCCACCCAAGCCTGAAGGAGTTGAGAAGGAAACAGCCCAGAACTCTGTGCTCTGTGCAAAAGGTAAGGCCTTCCCTCCCCGCCCTCTCCATTTGTTCTTGTGTGGGTGATGGGAGGGACATGCCTGGAGGAGGAAAATAGAGCTGCCTCAATCATTTTCTAGATAGGCTTATATTTCTAGATAATCAGAACATACCCCATCACTTGGGACCCTGAGACCTATTTCTTTATAGCAAGGGATGAAGGGAAGAGGAGGCTTTCCTGATGTTCCACTGAAGCCCCTTGCCCTTACATTAGACAGTTTTTGGGACTGCACTGAAACTGTTTGGTCTTGTTTCTCTCTCAGGAAAGACTTCGCAGAAGTTTTCTCTGTCTCTCCCCTCAAACGTGGTGCAAGACTCAGGCAGAGCATATTTCTCAGTGCTGGGTGAGTGAGCTGCCCAGGAAGGATCTGATGGGAGAAAGAACCATGTACTGTTTCTGTCTGCCTGCCTGACTGTGTTGGCCTCCAACCTCACAGCTTTTTCTTCTGGTTCCCAGTACACCTCACTCCTGCATTTCATCCCTTCTGTCTCAAGTGTACTTTCCCTTCTAGTTCTGCTCTTCTTGTTCCCCTTTCTGCATTTCATTCCACTCAGGGTCCTCTGCAGTGCCCTAAACGTTGACTCACTAACCTCCTTTTCTGTGTTGCTCTGTGTTTCATTCCAGGATCATTATCAGTACAGATTTTCTTTTGTTCTTCTCTGTCATCTCGTGCTTCTCTTGTTCTGTAGCTTCCTCTGATTCTGGTAGCCAGCCCTGAATTTTGTTAATATCCCTCTCATATCTCCTGTTCCTTAGGTGACATTATGGGCACTGCCATGCAGAACCTGCACCAGCTCCTCCAGATGCCATTTGGCTGCGGGGAACAGAACATGGCCCTGTTTGCACCCAACATCTATGTCCTGGACTATCTGAACAAGACAGGGCAACTGAGTGAGGAGATCAAATCCAAGGCCATTGGATACTTAGTGAGCGGTGAGCTCACACAACTTTTGCGTCTGCTTTGGATTTTTTCCAGATCCACTGTGGCTTTCTTCTGTCAAATGCTGGCCAGATGTGCAAAGAGAGCTTCTCTCTTGTTCAGATCATCTTTTCTGTATGCCTGAGAAGCCCCTTCCATGTTTGTTCCTTTATTATTCTCTGTTTCTTAAGTATTAGGGTACCCAGTCATTGTACCCACTTTTCTCTGCTCCCTAACAGTGTTGCAATGCAGTGCACAGTTGCGAGGTGACCCACTATAGTAGCTTGTTGTCATTAATGTGTCCTGCCTGCCTTTTGAAGAAAGACAGGTGCTACTTCTCCTCATGCAGTATAAAAAGTGTATGGAGGTAGTGGTGTATCAGTACTTCTTATTTGCTAGTATAGGACTGACCTGCTCCTCTCTCTTTTGCTTTTGCTGTAACAGCTGTTTTTATGTTTCCTCATCCCTCAGCAGATGTTCTCTGGCATCTCTGAATTTTGCTTTAACTCTTTGTTGCAGGTTATCAGAGGCAGCTGAACTACAAGCACATGGATGGCTCTTACAGTACCTTTGAACCACGCTATGGCCAAACAGGGAACACCTGGTGAGATTTGAGTGTCACCCGTGCCTCCCCTGTATCCTCTCTTTCTCAGCTACACAGCCATAATACATGCTGTATGATGGTAAATAGGAAATGCTGTTGTAGATAAGCAGACTTTTCAGAGATATTCTGGTCCCTGTGCTGCCTCTCACTTGATGAAAGAGGCTGCATCAGCCAGTTATGTAGCTGAAGCACCTCCTCCCACCTGCAACTCTGAGGACCATGATGGATAAGAGGGAGCAGGGATTTTACATCCCGACTGGACAAAGCTGAAGAGTTGCAGTGACAGCTCTTCTAGAGCAGCATCTGCTGAGAAGGCTGCTGGGAAAGGTATTTTTATACAAGTGGAAAGGATGATAATCTGAGGGCAGTGCTGTATGGTTATTTTTCAAAAGTGTTTGTCTGTTACTAAGCAAACACATCTTAGAGAAAAGTGTGTGTTGCCAGTGTGACTTACTGAAAACCTTTGAGTTGCTTCAGCGTATCATTGTTCTGCATTTTCAACTTTAGGTAATGGTAAAAATAGATGATTTCATCAACTTCTGTTTGCTTTTAGTCCTTGTGTCTCAACAGAACATTGGCCTCTCACTACATGCTTGTTTCTTCCCATAACTGCTTTGTAACAGCTCTAGCTTCTCAGCTCACTCTTTTAATATGTTCTACTATATTCATAGTTTTACTGACACATCTGGGGAATTCTGGGAAACCCGTGAGACATGAATTTCTAGTGGGAGTCCTGCCAGCAGACCATGAGCTATGAGGGATTGATTCTTCCCTGTCATTTTGATTATTACTGTCATGCAGATGTTAAGCTAATTAGCATACAATTCTCTGCTTTTTCCAAAGAGATTTGTTTAGATGCAGATCAACAGTCTTTGTCCTCCAAACTGTAGCCTCAATGCAAAAGGATCATAGGGTTTTATAGGCCCAGAGACAGAGGAGAAATCAAGGTGAGAAATGATTTTTTGACAGATATTTTAAGGTTAAGATGTACTTGTGGTCCAACTAATTGGCCTTTCATTCCTCCAGACAGGTGATGTGCACATGAGATGGACAGTGGGCCTGCACAGCCCCTCTCACTGGCTCTTTCTTCATTACAGGCTCACGGCCTTTGTCCTGAAATCCTTTGCCCAGGCCCGGCCTCACATCTTCATAGATGAAAGGCACATCCAGGATGCTTTGAGATGGCTGGCCTACAAACAGAAAGAGAATGGCTGTTTCCAGAGTTCTGGGACACTCCTGAACAATGCCATGAAGGTAGCATGCCTGCCTGGTTGGCTTTTAATTAGGCTGGCACTTGACCATAAGTCAGATGGGTGCAGTTGAGCTTCTTGAGCACCCAGGCAGATAGAGAAATCCCATGTCAATGGCAAGAAGTAATGAGACAGAGGCCATTCTGTATGATTGCCATGACAGGAAGAAGAGTCAAGGGAAACCTGCAGTATAAAAGTGGCAATGATAGCACCACATGAGCAGCAATGGGGAGGAGGAAAGCTAAAGGGTCTACAGTACAGAATAAAGTATTACCACAGCAATGGTAGAAAAAAATGAAGATGAGAAAATATGTCACTAAACATCTACCTTTGTCTTTCCTGGCAGGGTGGAGTGGACAACGAGGTCTCGCTGACGGCCTACATCACTATTGCACTGCTGGAAATTCCTCTGCCTGTAACTGTATGTGACTGCACCCTAACTTGAGTCAGTCTAGGATGACACAGTACTGTCCAGAATTTGACCCAGACTGGAAAAAGAACACAGCTGTTGGTTCCTGTGATATAGGAATTATGTGCTGTCATGTTAGACATTTCAGAAAAATACTGTACTCTGTATGTCCCTAGACGTTATTCTGGCAGACCCCACTTCAGCATCCAGGGGAACGATGTGTAGTTAGTAAGGCACAAACCTCATCTATTCCCAGCCTTCCAAAAATTGGTTCTCTCTCCACAGTACTCAGTGGTGCGTAATGCTCTCTTCTGCCTGGAAACGGCAGCAAATGGGAAAGAAAACCACGTGTACACCAAGGCACTGCTGGCATACGCCTTTGCTCTGGCAGGAATGGAGGAGAAGCGGAAGGCGTTGCTTGGCTCACTTGAAAAGGAAGCGGTGAAAAAGGGTGAGCGTTCCTGGTGGGACGTTGCTTTCTTCCAGCGCACAGACCTTATCTTTTCCCTTGATAAAATGACTTTTGTCGGCGGGGCAGTGGGTGCAGGAAATGGCTTGTGTGGGTGGGGAAAAGTGTAGGGAGAGGAAACACTTGTGCAAGGTGGTTGCATTTTTGACAGCTCCCTCTCAGTGTCCAGTCCTACTTCTCTGCTCTGAGGGGATTCCTCAGGAGGCACTGCACAGCACACCATCGGTGCTGAGCAAAAGCATGACTCTGCTAGCATCTCACCTCGGTCTGCTCTTCTTGTAACGCCAACCACTGCTTAGTAAAGGCTTAGCAATGTTTATGGCCGCTCCTTCCTCCCAGCGGATGTGCTCGACACAGAACAAAGTACAGAGGATGATAAACCAGGGAAGAGAGAGATGTGCTGAGACACAAGACAAACATACGGGTCATTTCAGAGGTCCTAGCGTAAGCTAAGTGTCTTGCAGGAAACCGCATAAAAACTCAGAACTGTTCTGGTAAAGTCAGCCTGAACAAGCCAGTTTGCCCAAGCGTTGTCTGTCACAGTGGTGAAGGAAGCATCATCAGCACCTTCTGCCTTCTGCACCACTTCTGTGGGTGGCTCTCAAGCCCCGCTCTCATTTTCCCTCACGGAGTTTGTTACTTGTCCCACCCAGGCATCTCTACTCAAAATGGGACAGTGTCCCAGCCTGGTGCTCTATGTAGATCTCTGGCTCCTTGAGGTGTTCAAGCCTTTAAATGCCTCCATGAGCGTGGAGTTTAAGTGGAAGTGGTATCCTGGCGCGAAGACAGGGCCTCAGCACTCCTAGACTAGTTGTAAACATGCAAGGAGTGAGGTGCTATTTCACCCTTCCTGTTTCATCCTGTATTTGCATGCTGGGGGCTTTGTCCTCACCGCAGCACCAACAGGGTCAGTAACTCCTTTTGTGCAAGTAACTATTCCTTGTTGTCTTCTTTGCCCGCTCCCTGCCTCCTGTGAAGATGGGTCTGTTCACTGGCAGCGGCCTGGGAAAGAGATGGTGGCTGATCTCCCCTACTATCGCTACCGAGCTCCCTCTGCTGAAGTGGAGATGACGGCCTATGTGCTCCTTGCTCACCTCACCACACAGCCGGCACCTTCCCGGGAGGAGCTGTCGTTTGCATCTCTTATTGCAAAGTGGATCAGCGGTCAGCAGAATCCCAATGGAGGCTTCTCCTCCACCCAGGTGAGCAACTTCCCTCCCGTGACCTCACACATCAATGTCAGGAGACTGTCAGAGTGTCAGAGAGCAAGGTAGGAGCACAGTAAGGTTTGCCCAGGCAGGAACTGTACCCCTGCAGTCTAGCCCTGTAGCATCTGCCGCAGCTACCAAATTCCAAAAGGCTGGAGGCCAATATATATGTCAAGTAGAACCACTGGGAGTGACTGGTATTTTGATTCATGCCCTGGCTTTCTTGACAAGGAGGGACAGAACGGCAGTGGCACGAGTGACACTGCAATTTGGAGCCCCCACCACAATTTGTGTGTGCGTACGCAGGTGCTGCTTCCCCTGTGGAGAATGGCTTTGAAGGCTCCACAGAGCTCCACGACAGGGAGTTGAGGGACACGCAAGTGCTGTGCAGAGGACACAGCGAGAGAATGGAAGCGTGTAAAAACTCACCTTTTCCATCTCTCCTTACTTGAGACTGGAGAAGGCGGAGAATGGAGGAGAGGGTGCCCGCCGCCAGCAAAGGGCAGTCTCTGGGAGGATGGGTTGTGGAACGGCTGACTGGGCTAACCCGGCCCTGGGTGCCGGGACCTGTCTCTTGCAGGACACAGTGGTGGCTCTGCAAGCCCTGTCTCTGTACGGAGCTGTCACCTACGCCAAGAGTGGAGCAGCTTCCCAAGTGACCCTGAGATCTGGAGGGGACTTCCAGCAGGACTTCCAAGTGGACCCCTCAAACCGGCTGCTGCTCCAGCGCGTGCCCCTGCCCCAGGTGCCAGGGGAGTACAGCGCAGAGGTGTCTGGTGAAGGATGTGTCTACCTGCAGGTGAGGGTGATGGAGGCAGATGCTGTCCCGGGAGGGGAGCCCCTTCCCCGGCAGGAGCCAGGGAGAGGACAGGAAGGACAAGGGAGAGGGGAGGAGTGTGGGGGAAGGCCTCTGGTAGAGGAGAAAAGTGTTGGTGTGCGGGGGAGAGAGAGCGGGATGGACAGAGCTGGGCCCGTAGACGATGGTCTCTCTCCTGGGTTGTGCACGCACACACACGCTCACACAGAGCTGCTGGCTCTCCCCCAGACGAGCCTGAGGTACAACGTGCAGCCCACGCAGGAGAATGCGCCCTTCACGCTCCATGTGTACACCATCCCAGAGACATGTGAGGACTCCCGGACTCCCAAGGTCTTTGACATAGGCATAAACGTCAGGTAAGTCCGTGCTTGGTCTGAGCCTTCCTGAGAAGCCATGGGAGCTGGAGGAGCCTTGGTGGTCCAGGGTGAGCCAGTCTGGGTGGGGCAGGGCAGCCCCCCGCAAGGTGGGCCAGAAGCAGCTGGGCTGGGAGGAGAGGCTGTGGAGGAAGGGGGCATCCTGCAGGGGTGAAGCTGTGTGGGGAGCCCAGGGCTGCAGGAGTGAGGGGTGGCACAGGTGACTTGGGAAGTGACATGGGCTGGAGAAGAAGGTGTTGGGCTGCCAGAAAGCGGTGGGATGTCAGGCATTAGGGAAGAAGTGGAAGCACCCCCAGCTTTGACATGAGGTGCTCTGAATGTTTGCTGCTTGCTTCCTCAGTTACACAGGCGAGCGCAACGTCTCCAACATGGTGATTGTTGATGTGAAAATGCTGTCGGGATTCATCCCTGTCAAGTCCTCAGTAAGAAAGGTAGGAGCCCACGTGAATTATTTCTCCAAGGATATCTGCCCCTAATCCATTCTCTTTTTTAAAGGAGCCCCTAGTTCTTCTCCTGGTACCTTTTCCACTTTTAGCCGTGCCTCATTTTTCCCCTGGTTCTTCTATCCATCTCCTGTCTCCAGATCTCCCGTGGTGCACGAGGGATTCCAGTAGCAGCAGCCCCTTCTCACACCTGTACCACTTTTGGTAGCTTGCATTAATGTATTGTGTGGACCTGAGCCTGAGATTTGGGAAGAGACCTTCAGGTCCAATTTCAAGTATTCAGGAGCCTCAAAAGATTTTCAATAGCTGTGAAAATGTCATTCCCTCATCACTTTTTTTACTTTTTTTTTTTTTTGTCAAAGAAGTGCTACAGCATGAGATGGTCAGAACTGGGATAAGACTTACTGTGAGGGGCTCTACGCAAGAGCATTTGCTGATTCCTATAGGACGTATTTTGCCCATGCATTACTTCTCAGCCTCTACCTGCTAAAAGTTTCATGATAGGAAGAAGGTTCAGTGAGTTGAAGGAGGAGTGACATCCCTTCAGGTCTGTAACTCTTCCTGGTCTTCTCTTTCCAGCTCTCAAGCATTCGGCCTCTCCAAATCCAGCGAACAGAAGTCAGCTCAAACCACGTTCTGGTGTATGTAGAGAAGGTGAGGACAAACTCAGGGTTGCAGAGGGATACATGATGGAGCTCTGAATTACATTGGCAATAGCATGGACAAAGAAGTAATGGAATGTTAAGCACCTCGAGCCTTGTAACCATGAAACACAAGCCTGTTTGCCAGTCTCCTCGTCTCTCTCGCATGGATGACTCCCCCATCTCAGCCCTCAGCAGGTTTTCTCTCCGTGCCTGCACACAGATCAGCCCACACCTGCCCACCAGCCACCGGCTCCCCCAGTGTGGGGAAAGGCCCCAGGGTTTCCCCTTGCCCCTCAGCCAGGCCACACACACCCCCAGGGCCCAGGGCACTGGTGGCAGGGAGAGCACTCGTGGAAGGAGGCCAGTGAGGAGACACCGGGAGAGACCAAGGCAGATGCAGAGGCACCCCTAAACCTCCCCTGCTTCCCTTCTCCAGCTGAACCACGAGACCTTGAGCTTTTCCTTCATGGTGGAGCGGGACATCCCTGTGCAGGGCCTGAAGCCAGCTCAGGTGAAGGTCTATGACTACTACGAGACAGGTAAGTGCGGGTCTGGGGGTGCCCTTGGGAACGAGTACGGGGAGTTGGATATGTGGAGGTGCATGGGAGCTCTGGGGACCCACAGCTGCCCCTGGCACCCATCCCTATGCCAGCCAACAGCCCTGCTCTCTCCTTCCCCTTCTGTTTTCCAGATGAGTTTGCCACACAGGAGTACAGCGCTCCCTGCACCACAGGTAGGGTACATAGGAACAAATGACATGTTCTAGTATGGCCAATTGCAGGTTCTTTTGAATGAACATCTTTGCAAACCAGGGGTATCCTCAGCCTAGATATAGTCTCTGGGCATGTCTTTACTATGCCTGTAGCAGTCTTGTGACATACCTTAGTACAGAGAAGGAATGCAATACTGGCTACCTCATGTCCTGTGTAAGCCTTTCATTTTTGTTCACTGAGGCTCCATCCCAATGTTATTGCCTTAATTTACACAGAGGCACTTGTATTTTCCTCTGTGTATGTCATATTGAGGAATTGCCTCCCAGCTGTCTCGGGGAAATGATGATGCTATTGACATGTCTTCAGTGGGGACCTGTCAATCTGCCCTGGTGTTTTTTTTTGTTTTTTTTTTTTCTTCCCATCCTTTGGGAAATCCAGGTGCTGAGAGAGAACATGTACTGGGGTAGCACATGCTTTCTAAGGCAGATATCTCTGCCTCCCCTTCCATCTCGGTAGCAAGGATTTCTTGAACATGTCCAGCCATTCCCAATCCATCTGCAACTCAGAATTTTAGGTGACATAGGTTCCTAGGATTTAACTGGGCTTGAACTCACATGGCATGAAAGAAGGAGCCACCAGAACGCAGGGAAGATGTCTGGGGCTCTGGATACTGCTTCCTCAGGAACCATCTCTCATTCTGTCATTTCCTCACCTCCAGACAAAGCTGAACAGGGAAACGCTTGAAGAACACATCTTGTGTGAGCCTTGCTGGATCAGCTCATGTCTGTGCCTCTAGAGGATCTTCTTGTTAAGGTGGCCTACTGAAACGTTACATAAGGACACCTCAACACAAAAAAAAGAAATGACAATATAAATAAATTAAGTCTTGATTCTCCAAAGATGCCTCTGGCCTTATTTTTTGTTAGTGTGCCTTTTCTCTCTTCCCATCAGCAGCTCAGACTGTGAAGTGGACTGAGATTTAGATAAAGAGCCATCCATTGCAAGAAAGTGTTTGGCAAGTCTTCGGGAATACCAGGAGACAGACATTTTTTGGCAGTGGGGAGGTTTGTCATCATACTTGCCAGTTCTCTAGGAGGAAAGGGAATTCTGCCTGGTCCACTATGCCCTGGAAACTTGGCTCCCTGCTTGTAGATGTGGGTGTTTTCTGCAAGATAGTTCTTGGACATAAACCTCTCTTCATATAACTCCTGCGATTCCGTGGTGAAATCACTGCTGTGCAGCAGGCGGGCTGTAGAAGCTGTCCAAACTGATTTTTCAGAACAGATAGAAGTGAAGGGAGGATCCATGAAAGGAAACCTTTCCCATTCTGGCACTGAAGACATTGTCAGTTTGTTTCCAAACAGCTGAAGTGAAATCAGAGAGGGACTGGGAACTTAACATCATCCAGAATTTCAAACAAGATCGACCTTCTGAGCCAAAATTGTTGCATTTTTTAATGAAAACTTTATCTTATTCCCCTTAGAGGAGGCCTGGAGGTCTACTATATTCTTTTGAGTAATTTTAGTACAGTTTTCATTTTCTCCCCTTTGACAAGTTGCTGATCTTGCCTGACCCTAGCTGACCTAGTCTGATGTGTTACATGGAGTTAGCAGTAGTTTAGAAGGTGTGATGGCCCAAGGAAGCACAACAGAGTGTTTTTGTAGAAGCTTTTATTTAACTAAATAACCGTGCTCTTTTGTCTAATGCTTATGTATCAGCCTTACTGTACCTATAAACTCTGAATAGGTATAGCAACGAAAGTTTGAGTGGAACTTTTTCTTATAATTGGCCAGCTTGTATGGGATGATTACCAAATTGCTTGTCTGATACCTGAGTTCCCATCATCTGGGTATGTCCTTTAGAAACAAAACAAATCAACCGGAGTGCTAGTATGTTTCTAACTCTTTCCTAACTAGGCTTACAGCTAGGCTCACAATTAGGCTTAGAGTGTTTCAGCAGAATTCATAGAGGCCCTGGATCCCTCTCTGGTAGTTTGGGTTAAACTTTTTGCATGTTAGTTACACAAATTATCACATACTCTCTAGTCTCCCAAGGGTCTCTCCCAAGGATGCCGTAGAGATCAGCCCTAGCTCACTAGGTCATATGGCATGTGGTGTATTTTGTTTGAATTGCTCTGTGTGCAGAAGTGCCTTTGAACCTTCCAATGATAGCTTAAGCAAACACATCTGTAGGAGTCCCTCATGCAGCTTCTTTCATATGCACAGACCCAGGTTGTCAGTACTATGTCACAGATTAAGCAAATAACTTATATTTATTTTAATGTTGCTTAAGCTCTTTGAGTTGTCATCATCCATGTGGGTGTCTGAAGACCCTCTTTCCCTTCTATGAGCTAAAACTCATCATTTTGTGAGGAAAGCAGTTTGCTCTGGCACTTTTTTTTTCTTTTTTTTTTTTTTATAGTTGCCCTCCTGCTTTGGGATTATTAGAGATAGTATTGGAGGTACACAGTCCCAGCTGAGACTTAGTTAAGGGCAAGCAGGTTCAAAAGTGCCAGGTGTGCAAATTTGTGAATACAGACATAGGTTTGCAAATACAGACCCTCCTTTACAGCAACCTGTAGATAGATGTCAACAGCTCCTTTAGTTTCATTTGCTTTTTGGCAAGTAGTTTACCATGGTTATGCTGCTGCATCTTTTCTGCCTCAAATGAAACAAAGTGATCATCATGACAATTTAGTTTAAAAATCTGTAAAATCTCTGGAATATGTTCCATTCACAGAATTTGGATAATGGTTTTCTACCATAGAAAGAGTTAACACAATATTTGGCTGCTGCCGGGTTAAATTAGACAACACCTAATTGCTGCCCATGAGTAGCCACATCACTTATCATCTGGCTGGAGTTCCCCACCTAGCCCACATCTGTAAAGTAGTTTAACATCCCTCTGCTTGACTAGGATGTGAATTGTCAGTCACATGTTTGCAGGCCCTCCATGGCATATGACACAGGAAACTTTATCAACGCTACTGTAGGAAAGCACAAGAATATCTGAATGTTCCATTTCTGCCCCCATGGAGCACGCTTTACATGCTTCAAAGGCAAATTGCAACAGTCTAAAATCTTTGAAAACAGTTTCATTCAGAAACCAAAAACTATGTTGCTTTGAGCACCTGGAAAATAAATTATGGTAGGAAATGGTTTTACTATTTCTAAATCAAATAAAAATGGAATTAATATTCATGCTCAATTAGAAATTTTGCTCAGCATTCTCTGAAGCCTGTTGATTTCATAGGCTTCTCTGAATATGAGATGTCAAAAAGGTCTTGGGTGAGCAAACACCAATCACCAAGAGATAACGTGAAATAATATTAATATTTAGCAAAATAGCTGAAGAATTTTATTTGTTTTCAGTACCATTGTTTGGATAGGCGCACTAAGAGAAAATTGGATGCAACAACTAGCTGTGCATACTTTGGATATACAACAAGCCATGATATCTAGCAATAAGCATTTAATGAGAATAAACAGTCACAACCTGGATACACCTTAATATAAGAGGATTAGGGACAGTTTCACCAAAGCAACCCTATGATTTAAATAAACATGCTATTTATACTAGACTCAGATAGTTAGGGTACTGGTAAATGCTATTAGCTTCTAGGCCATGCTGCTTGCCAAGACGGTGTTTACTCATAACTCCCTGGGAACCTCCAAGAAGCAGCAGTTACAACACATGGAAGTTTCCACAAGAAGGCCCAAGCTTCATCTGGAGAACAGGCTATTATTATAAGTTATCAGCTGAAAGCACAATACATGCATATATCCCTCTGGCCCTCCACTGCCCCAACACCCCTTGCATGTTCTAAGCTTCATATTTAATTTAGAAGAGGGCAGACTGTTAATCTACTCCCACACTTCTAAGAATAAGAAACAATCCTGGAAGGAGTGGCTCCTGGGCACATTATTTTGTGTAACGTTAGTTGATCATCCGGACTGCCTCCAGGTAAGAGACATGGATAGGCACCTGCAGAGAGCAATTCAATCAAGTCATGGTTTCTAAGCCAGGGAATAGAAATTGCTCTCAAGAAGTACCTGTCCTTCTCCATTGTTTAGACAGAATCTCAGCTAACACGTTTGGAGTAAACATCTTGGAGAGAGCTACATTAGAAAAGCTGACCCTGACTTATATCGTCTTCTATCTTTATAACTGTCAGCCTTACAGTTCTGCACACAGGCATGGAAGCATGGCTGGATGGGATGCTCTTCAACCTAAGAAGCCAGAGAGATTAAAGCTGTGACTGGAGATTGAGCAGCAAGAAACAGAACTGGGAATAAGCTGTTCAAGAATCATTGGTCAGTACAGTTAATTTGTTTGTAAAGTTCATTTTTCATTCCTTGCAGGCACTATCCAAATGTCAGTCTATTCTCTCTGTAGATGGTGGTGATAGTGAGGCAGGTGGGGTCTAGCAGCTTGGAGTATTCCTCATGCGTTGCCCTGATCTACTTCCTCTGCAAGGACGAGAGAAAATGGAAGGGGACAGGAGTTAGAGAGATATGCTAGTTCCCTCTCTCAAGAGGAGAGAAAGAGTGCAGCATGATACATCTTGCGCTATGTGCCACCAGCATGTAAGGCTTTGCCACATACAATTGCTAAGCAGGCTGGGGTGCCACATTGTATAGCTATGCTCCCCCCATGAAAAATGTCATTGCTGTGTGTACAGGTGTGGGTTTGTCACTAGGGCAGTTTTCTCTCACCACACGAGGGAGGAAAACCCAAGTTCTTAAAATGGACAAACCATTTCAATAGTAAGGGCTGTGCAGGATTCCTCCTTGATGAGGACTTCTTGCTGCACTTATGGCTGTATACTCAGAGTAGGAAATGAGGAGCTACGAGCAGCACCATATTACAGCCTTAGTGAAAAGGTATACCATGCTTGGGCAGGAGATTCTGGAGCATGGTACAGTATCATGGAAGGTCAGACCGTGACATGCTGCTGTATGGGATATATATGTTGGTGACCTTGATTTGTTCTATTGATTTAGACAGCGCGCTTCTGGGAAGCAGAGTGCCAGGTGGCTTGGAAGAGCCAAGTCCCATGATCAGCAAGATCCCATAGCTACACTAGCAGGAGCATTCAGGAAGGACCAGCAGATACCCTGATGCCAAGACAACAAAAATGATGTAAGAAACTCGAGCTCAAAGAAGAAGGATATGGGGCACCAACTGGACAATAACCTTCAGTCAAGCCAGAAGAACCTGACTGTAAGAATTCAAGGAGAGTCAGTTTTCAGTGAGACAACACCACTGTGTCTCCTGTGTTCACAGTTTTGCATCCAAAATCTGTGCCTATGCACTGGGAAAATCTCATTCAAAATAACTGTCAGACAGAGATAAGCACTGACTGGAAAACCTCATGCACGGTGAGGAAGATGTAGAAAACTCTGAAGAAGAGAAGAGCACTCCATACCCTACCTGTGGTGCAGGGAGCGCTGTACTCCTGTGTGGCAAACTCATCTGGAAAACAGAAGGGGAAGGAGAGAGCAGGGCTGTTGGCTGGCATAGGGATGGGTGCCAGGGGCAGCTGTGGGTCCCCAGAGCTCCCATGCACCTCCACATATCCAACTCCCCGTACTCGTTCCCAAGGGCACCCCCAGACCCGCACTTACCTGTCTCGTAGTAGTCATAGACCTTCACCTGAGCTGGCTTCAGGCCCTGCACAGGGATGTCCCGCTCCACCATGAAGGAAAAGCTCAAGGTCTCGTGGTTCAGCTGGAGAAGGGAAGCAGGGGAGGTTTAGGGGTGCCTCTGCATCTGCCTTGGTCTCTCCCGGTGTCTCCTCACTGGCCTCCTTCCACGAGTGCTCTCCCTGCCACCAGTGCCCTGGGCCCTGGGGGTGTGTGTGGCCTGGCTGAGGGGCAAGGGGAAACCCTGGGGCCTTTCCCCACACTGGGGGAGCCGGTGGCTGGTGGGCAGGTGTGGGCTGATCTGTGTGCAGGCACGGAGAGAAAACCTGCTGAGGGCTGAGATGGGGGAGTCATCCATGCGAGAGAGACGAGGAGACTGGCAAACAGGCTTGTGTTTCATGGTTACAAGGCTCGAGGTGCTTAACATTCCATTACTTCTTTGTCCATGCTATTGCCAATGTAATTCAGAGCTCCATCATGTATCCCTCTGCAACCCTGAGTTTGTCCTCACCTTCTCTACATACACCAGAACGTGGTTTGAGCTGACTTCTGTTCGCTGGATTTGGAGAGGCCGAATGCTTGAGAGCTGGAAAGAGAAGACCAGGAAGAGTTACAGACCTGAAGGGATGTCACTCCTCCTTCAACTCACTGAACCTTCTTCCTATCATGAAACTTTTAGCAGGTAGAGGCTGAGAAGTAATGCATGGGCAAAATACGTCCTATAGGAATCAGCAAATGCTCTTGCGTAGAGCCCCTCACAGTAAGTCTTATCCCAGTTCTGACCATCTCATGCTGTAGCACTTCTTTGACAAAAAAAAAAAAAGTAAAAAAAGTGATGAGGGAATGACATTTTCACAGCTATTGAAAATCTTTTGAGGCTCCTGAATACTTGAAATTGGACCTGAAGGTCTCTTCCCAAATCTCAGGCTCAGGTCCACACAATACATTAATGCAAGCTACCAAAAGTGGTACAGGTGTGAGAAGGGGCTGCTGCTACTGGAATCCCTCGTGCACCACGGGAGATCTGGAGACAGGAGATGGATAGAAGAACCAGGGGAAAAATGAGGCACGGCTAAAAGTGGAAAAGGTACCAGGAGAAGAACTAGGGGCTCCTTTAAAAAAGAGAATGGATTAGGGGCAGATATCCTTGGAGAAATAATTCACGTGGGCTCCTACCTTTCTTACTGAGGACTTGACAGGGATGAATCCCGACAGCATTTTCACATCAACAATCACCATGTTGGAGACGTTGCGCTCGCCTGTGTAACTGAGGAACCAAGCAGCAAACATTCAGAGCACCTCATGTCAAAGCTGGGGGTGCTTCCACTTCTTCCCTAACGCCTGACATCCCACCGCTTTCTGGCAGCCCAACACCTTCTTCTCCAGCCCATGTCACTTCCCAAGTCACCTGTGCCACCCCTCACTCCTGCAGCCCTGGGCTCCCCACACAGCTTCACCCCTGCAGGATGCCCCCTTCCTCCACAGCCTCTCCTCCCAGCCCAGCTGCTTCTGGCCCACCTTGCGGGGGGCTGCCCTGCCCCACCCAGACTGGCTCACCCTGGACCACCAAGGCTCCTCCAGCTCCCATGGCTTCTCAGGAAGGCTCAGACCAAGCACGGACTTACCTGACGTTTATGCCTATGTCAAAGACCTTGGGAGTCCGGGAGTCCTCACATGTCTCTGGGATGGTGTACACATGGAGCGTGAAGGGCGCATTCTCCTGCGTGGGCTGCACGTTGTACCTCAGGCTCGTCTGGGGGAGAGCCAGCAGCTCTGTGTGAGCGTGTGTGTGCGTGCACAACCCAGGAGAGAGACCATCGTCTACGGGCCCAGCTCTGTCCATCCCGCTCTCTCTCCCCCGCACACCAACACTTTTCTCCTCTACCAGAGGCCTTCCCCCACACTCCTCCCCTCTCCCTTGTCCTTCCTGTCCTCTCCCTGGCTCCTGCCGGGGAAGGGGCTCCCCTCCCAGGACAGCATCTGCCTCCATCACCCTCACCTGCAGGTAGACACATCCTTCACCAGACACCTCTGCGCTGTACTCCCCTGGCACCTGGGGCAGGGACACGCGCTGGAGCAGCAGCCGGTTTGAGGGGTCCACTTGGAAGTCCTGCTGGAAGTCCCCTCCAGATCTCAGGGTCACTTGGGAAGCTGCTCCACTCTTGGCGTAGGTGACAGCTCCGTACAGAGACAGGGCTTGCAGAGCCACCACTGTGTCCTGCAAGAGACAGGTCCCGGCACCCAGGGCCGGGTTAGCCCAGTCAGCCGTTCCACAACCCATCCTCCCAGAGACTGCCCTTTGCTGGCGGCGGGCACCCTCTCCTCCATTCTCCGCTTTCTCCAGTCTCAAGTAAGGAGAGATGGAAAGGTGAGTTTTTACACGCTTCCATTCTCTCGCTGTGTCCTCTGCACAGCACTTGCGTGTCCCTCAACTCCCTGTCGTGGAGCTCTGTGGAGCCTTCAAAGCCATTCTCCACAGGGGAAGCAGCACCTGCGTACGCACACACAAATTGTGGTGGGGGCTCCAAATTGCAGTGTCACTCGTGCCACTGCCGTTCTGTCCCTCCTTGTCAAGAAAGCCAGGGCATGAATCAAAATACCAGTCACTCCCAGTGGTTCTACTTGACATATATATTGTCCTCCAGCCTTTTGGAATTTGGTAGCTGCGGCAGATGCTACAGGGCTAGACTGCAGGGGTACAGTTCCTGCCTGGGCAAACCTTACTGTGCTCCTACCTTGCTCTCTGACACTCTGACAGTCTCCTGACATTGATGTGTGAGGTCACGGGAGGGAAGTTGCTCACCTGGGTGGAGGAGAAGCCTCCATTGGGATTCTGCTGACCGCTGATCCACTTTGCAATAAGAGATGCAAACGACAGCTCCTCCCGGGAAGGTGCCGGCTGTGTGGTGAGGTGAGCAAGGAGCACATAGGCCGTCATCTCCACTTCAGCAGAGGGAGCTCGGTAGCGATAGTAGGGGAGATCAGCCACCATCTCTTTCCCAGGCCGCTGCCAGTGAACAGACCCATCTTCACAGGAGGCAGGGAGCGGGCAAAGAAGACAACAAGGAATAGTTACTTGCACAAAAGGAGTTACTGACCCTGTTGGTGCTGCGGTGAGGACAAAGCCCCCAGCATGCAAATACAGGATGAAACAGGAAGGGTGAAATAGCACCTCACTCCTTGCATGTTTACAACTAGTCTAGGAGTGCTGAGGCCCTGTCTTCGCGCCAGGATACCACTTCCACTTAAACTCCACGCTCATGGAGGCATTTAAAGGCTTGAACACCTCAAGGAGCCAGAGATCTACATAGAGCACCAGGCTGGGACACTGTCCCATTTTGAGTAGAGATGCCTGGGTGGGACAAGTAACAAACTCCGTGAGGGAAAATGAGAGCGGGGCTTGAGAGCCACCCACAGAAGTGGTGCAGAAGGCAGAAGGTGCTGATGATGCTTCCTTCACCACTGTGACAGACAACGCTTGGGCAAACTGGCTTGTTCAGGCTGACTTTACCAGAACAGTTCTGAGTTTTTATGCGGTTTCCTGCAAGACACTTAGCTTACGCTAGGACCTCTGAAATGACCCGTATGTTTGTCTTGTGTCTCAGCACATCTCTCTCTTCCCTGGTTTATCATCCTCTGTACTTTGTTCTGTGTCGAGCACATCCGCTGGGAGGAAGGAGCGGCCATAAACATTGCTAAGCCTTTACTAAGCAGTGGTTGGCGTTACAAGAAGAGCAGACCGAGGTGAGATGCTAGCAGAGTCATGCTTTTGCTCAGCACCGATGGTGTGCTGTGCAGTGCCTCCTGAGGAATCCCCTCAGAGCAGAGAAGTAGGACTGGACACTGAGAGGGAGCTGTCAAAAATGCAACCACCTTGCACAAGTGTTTCCTCTCCCTACACTTTTCCCCACCCACACAAGCCATTTCCTGCACCCACTGCCCCGCCGACAAAAGTCATTTTATCAAGGGAAAAGATAAGGTCTGTGCGCTGGAAGAAAGCAACGTCCCACCAGGAACGCTCACCCTTTTTCACCGCTTCCTTTTCAAGTGAGCCAAGCAACGCCTTCCGCTTCTCCTCCATTCCTGCCAGAGCAAAGGCGTATGCCAGCAGTGCCTTGGTGTACACGTGGTTTTCTTTCCCATTTGCTGCCGTTTCCAGGCAGAAGAGAGCATTACGCACCACCGAGTACTGTGGAGAGGGAGACAGTGAGACTGGGCAACAAGCTCTCTCACAGAATTCTATCGTAGAAAAACAGGAAGAATAGGTCCATGGTACACACGGACCCTTGGAAACCCCACTCGTCTGTCTGATGGAGATTGTACCATTATTTGTTCCTTCCCCTCCATGTCTGCTACCCCAGGTAACAAATGGACAGTCAGAGGCTGTTCCTCATTTAGTACCTTCTCTTTTCTAATACATCATGTCTTTTCTAATACATCATGTTACAATGTTTTTTTCCAGTTTGATTTTAAAAGGGGGAAGTAGGTCTCTAATCCTTCTGCCTAGGAAAGTATTCATTACCTGACTAATTGCATGGGGTGTTGTGCCAACACAGTAGGCTCTTACTAGTGTTCTGGCAGGAATGTACAATTTCAACAGAAAAGGAGAATTTTTTGGATGTAGAAAGCCTATCTGGGTCATTTCTGGGATTTAAATATTATTTAACTCACAGTTAATCCATGGTGTATTCTTTTAAATGAGCAAAAGCAAGATCCTTCACAAAAGAACTTAGAATAAGATTAAATGAAATGTTTATGTGGGAGACAGGATTGGACAAGGGAGGAGGCTGGAGGAAATGTTATTCTAGTCTGGGCTTGAAAAGAAAGAATATTCAGACAGTATTTCCTCTTTAAAAGGTAAACGGGCTTGATAATCTGTGGGAGCCTAGTAGGGTAAGTTACTACCAATAGTGACTCAGGTGACACATACAGTTACAGGCAGAGGAATCTCCAGCAATGCAATAGTGATGTAGGCCGTCAGTGAGACCTCATTGTCCACTCCACCCTGCAGGGAAACATAAAAGTAGACGTCATTCCCACAGAGCACCACTGACTTCTCCCTGTGCTATGCTATCTACATCATGCAAGGACAAATTCTTCCTAGCCTCCTACTTATGGTTAAGTCCTTCAGAAGTTGCTATTGGCTTCTTCCTGCTTTTTTAATAGTTCATATACATAGATTCCCCCTCCTTCCCAATCCCCAAGTGCTGATATATCTCTTTTGGTCCCAGGCTGACTTACAGTCAACTTCCAGCCTCACAAAGCCCATATGGAGCCAAACAGGCAGATATATTACCTTCATGGCATTATTCAGGAGTGTCCCAGAACTGCGGAAGCAACCATTCTGCTTCTGCTTTTGAGTGAGCCAGATCAAAGCATCCTGGATGTGCTTCTCATATATGAAGATGTATGGCCGGGCCTGGGCAAAGGACTTGAGGACAAAGGCTGTGAGCCTGAAAGCAACAGAGGGAACTGAGACAGCCGGCCCTGTATCCATCACAGGTGATGGGGCCCATGCAGACATCACTGTTCTGGAAGAAAGCAGTAGAAGCTCCAGAACTTGGTTATGTGGACTGGTTGGAAACTGCAAACTAGCTTAGCAATTTGGTGAGACAGGCACCAATGCTAAAAGTAACTGCCATTCACAGACATGAGGACTGCGGGTAGGTGGGCAATTGCATTCTACGGATTCATCATCATCTGTTAAAAAGAACTTGCTTGGGCATCCTGAGGGTCATCCTTACTTGAGCTGAACCAGGGTACTGGGGAGGTAAATAGCTATCAGTGCACCATTACAAACCTAAAGGGGATCTCCCTTAGCATCCTTCCTTGTTCTTATCCCACATGATTATTTATGATGTCATGATTATCCTTTCACCTCCACCTCCATTTCAGCTTTCACAATGACCAAGCACAAGAGGACACTGAGAAAAGGGAGGGAATGAAGAGCAAAAATACAAAGCCAGTGGTACTGAAGTCTTACCAGGTATTCCCAACCTGCCCATATTGGGGCCCAAAGGTGCTATAAGAACCATCCCAGTGTTTATAGTTCAATTGCCTTTGATACCCTGAAATGGAGAGCAGAAGAATATTTTTGTTGTCTCAGTACTTTTCAAGGAGTCATACAAATGAAATGTAGCAGAAATTGTTCCGGCTGTAAAAATTCAGGCCCAGCCAAAGGTGAAGAACGCTTCTGAAATCTCAATCCTAAAGACCTTCTGGGGCCTGTGATTCAGTATAAGCAGCTGCCAAGATTAATGGTTACAGACTGATTTATATATTTCATAAAATCATTTTCTTACAGAAAAGAGTTTTTTTATTGCCAGTTCTGGACTTTTTCTATGTTCCTGTTTGGACAGGGTCCTCTCTCACCCTGCACCTCTACCTGAGTGCAGAATTCCCTCTCTTGTAGATACTGTATTATATGCACTCAACCTACTACAGGATCATGTCCCCTTCCAGAGAATGCACTAGGAAAACCTCCCCTAGATCATACATGCCAGTGGTCAAGTGTCCTTATCCATATGCCAAGGAAAGGAATTAACAGAGAAGCTGTGTCCCAGCTCACCGCTCACTAAGTATCCAATGGCCTTGGATTTGATCTCCTCACTCAGTTGCCCTGTCTTGTTCAGATAGTCCAGGACATAGATGTTGGGTGCAAACAGGACCATGTTCTGTTCCCCGCAGCCAAATGGCATCTGGAGGAGCTGGTGCAGGTTCTGCATGGAAGTGCCCATGATGTCACCTGGGTAATGAGAGATTTTCAAGGGCACATTAGCACAATTCAGGGCTCAGAGGACAACTATGCACAGGTTGAAAAAACATGGCAGTGTTTTAAAATAGTATGTGATACTGAAAGTGCTTCACTTACCTAGCACTGAGAAATATGCTCTGGCTGAACCATCCACCACATTCTCCGGGAGAACTAGAGCAACTGTCTCTGACATTGATTTTTCTGGGAAGAACAAAACAAAACAACGACAACAATAACAACAACAACCAGATCAGTTTGGTTATGCTTCCTGATATGTCTACATGCATGTGTGTCAGCTAATTGGTTGAGATACAGTTCACTGCACAGGGGTTTCCTGCCTTCAACAAATCCATTCATCTGCATTTTTGTTGTGGAATCCTCCCATCCTGCACATTTTCCATTGGGCCTGCAATACTCTCACACACAAAATGTTATGGATTTCTACATTGCACTATCAGCTGGCCTGGTTTGGAAAATACACTTTCTAGCCTATTTTTCTGGCCTCTCCTGCTTTGGTGGGCAGTCCTGGCAGAGTTCGGTTTGTGATTTTACTTGCATAGAATGAAAGACATTAGAGATAACCCTAATAAATACCAGATATTCTGTCCCCACAGGGACCTAGGCAGCCTCACTTCCTAAGAGCTATGCTTCTGCCTCTGCACTTGCAGAAACTATTACAATCACAGCTGTTTAGGAAGAATTAGTTTCACTACCAGTTGGAGATACATCTAGTTTATTCAGTTTCATTAGATGTCTATAATTTTTAAGCCTCATTTTCTCCTTATGTCTTAGTCTTTTCTTCAGGGAAAAGAAAAAAAAAAGAAAAAAAAAGTCCTAGAAAGAAGCTCTTACCAGATGCACAGATCACAGAGTTATACGTAGTTTCCACCTCCATCCCTTCTGGCTTTGGGGAAGAGGGAAGAAAAAAAGCAAAAAGTGAGAAATAGACAGAAAAAGAAATAAAAGAATTATCAGCAGAGAAACTAGAAGGGACACTAAAGAGAAAACAAAATACTTGCAAATTCTCCTGTGGTAATTACTTCATAATGCAAAGCCTTTAGAAGTTGCTTACAAAGACATTCCTCTGTACACAAAACTGATGATAGAATCATAAAATCATAGAATCATAGAATGGCTTGGGTTGGAAGGGACATTAAAGATCATCTAGTTCCAAACCCCCCAGGCTATAGGCAGGGACACCACCCACTAGATCAGGTTTGCCAGGGCCCCATCCAGCCTGGCCTTGAACTCCTCCAGGGATGGGGCATCCACAACCTCTGTGGGCAACCTGTTCCAGTGCCTCACCACCCTCTGAGTAAAGAATTTCTTCCTGACATCCAATCTAAATCTCCCCTCTTTCAGTTTAAAACCATTCCCCCTTGTTCTGTCATTATCTACCTGAGTAAAGAGTACCTCTCCATCCTTTTTATAAGAACCCTTTAAGTACTGAAAGGCCACAATGAGGTCTCCACGGAGCCTTCTCTTCTCCAGGCTGAACAGCCCCAGCTCTCTCAGCCTTTCTTCATAGGAGAGGTGCCCCAGCCCTCTGATCATCTTTGTGGCCCTCCTCCAGACTTGCTCTAACAGCTCCACACCGTTCTTGTGCTGGGGCCCCAGACCTGGATGCAGCACTCCAAGTGGGGCCTCACAAGGGCAGAGCAGAAGGGGACAATCACCTTCCCCGACCTGCTGGCCACTCCTCTGTTGATGCAGCCCAGGATGAAGTTGGCCTTCTGGGCTGCAAGTGCACACTGCTGGCTCATGTCAAGTTTCTCATCTACCAGAACCTCCAATTCCTCTCCACAGGGCTGCTCTCAATGAGTTCTTCTACCAGTCTGTCCTCAGGTCCAGGATTGCCCTGGCCCAGGTGCAGCACCCTGCACTTAGACTTGTTGAACCTTATTTGGTTCACGTGGGCCTGCTTCTCAAGCCTATCCATGTCCTTTTGGATGTCATCCCTTCCTTATGTTGTATCAACTGCACCACTCAGCTTGGTGTCATCTGCAAACTCGCTGAGGGTGCACTCAGTACCAGTCCCAGGACAGACCCCTGAGGGACACCACTCGTCACTGGCCTCCACCTGGACATAGAGCCACTGACCACCACTTTCTGAGTACAACCTTCAAGCCAATTCCTTATCCACCGAATGGTCCACCCTTCAGATCCATCTCTCTCCAATTTAGAAATCAGGATGTCATGTGGGACTGTGTCAAAAGCCTTACAGAAGTCCAGGTAGATGACATCTGTCATCTATATCACAGAATTATAACATGCCTAATTACAAACACGAAATTTAATACTATTCTTTCCTTTCCAATTACTCAAAGAAACCTCGTGGCTTCACAGTTTATAAAGCTGATAGCATGCAAGGTAATGTTACCGACAGTGCTAATGAAGCCACAGGGCTCTATCTTCCAAGGTGATACTTTCCTTAGTCCAGCCTAGCAGAACATTTCAGACTCTGTTTACAGCTGATTGTGACACTATAAGATATTCATGCAAGAGTTTTGACAGGTGATAACTAAAGCACTCCAATGCTCCCACAAGTGACATATTAGAAAAACCAATATTTAAATATACGCCACTCAACTGGTGATTTTTGGCCACATTTAGTGAGGGTAACCTCTGTTCCTCTATTTCAGAAAATTCTCGACCAGTTTTTCAGAAAAGTCGGAAAAGAAGACATTTTCTGTTGAGGTGATCTAGAATATTCTGCATAAAACTCAGGAATCAAATCTTTACTAGAAAACATTTTTTTTTCAAGAGTTTAATTTAGTAAGATCCTCTCAACATTTTTTTTATCCTCCAGACAGGAGTCTTGCCATTTCTTCATTACTGGTTTCCAGCTTTTGCCAGCTGATTTTTTTTTCCAGCATGTAAAAAATGGTATTACCCTGACATTCTCACACGGTTAAAACATGTTGTCTCTCACTCTTCAATATAAAAAGATGGAGAAAGATTAAAAGCTTGGGGAAAATTCAAAATCCAATAAAAAGAGAGAAAGCATTAGGATAAACTACGACCGAGCTAAATGCTTGTTTGCAAAGGCTCCTGGTGTTTGTTTCAGTGTACCACCCTGAAATGCAACTAAATGAGAATTCATTGTTTTGTTTGATTTTGAACATTTCAACAGGAAATTAAAATATACAAAACTAACTATTCAAAAGATTTTCCTCTCCAGATATGCAATTCCTGGGTGAAAAAAAAATCCTGTATCCCAACTAGCTTTCATCAAGGATTGGTTTCCCAAGGGGCAAGAGGATTCCCCAGGGGCTCTGGTCATCTCCCTTTGCTCTCCCTAGAGTCCCATGACCTGCTGCTGGGGGTACTGACATTCGTGTGTTTGGGACGACAAAGCTCCACTCCAAGCAAGTTGCACTGTATCCACCCCTGCTAATTAATTGTTGGATGCTAATCTCTGATTCTATCCACTCGGGGCTAGATGAGGTAGACTAATTACTTCATTACAATAACAGAGTAATACCAGTAATCTCTTAGACAACTCAACAGAAGTTGTTTTAATTCTTATTCAGTTATTTTCACTACCCCACAATCTGGGAGGAAAGACTCTCTTAAAATTCAGAAGCAATTATCTTCCAGTATCTTCAAAGAACAAAGTAATTACTCTTTTTCCAGAAGGCATGTATGAAATTGCAAATTTTTTCCTGAAATGTTCAATAGTTCTTTGTGCCCTGATACATGGAATGCATTGTACAATCACATTCATTTGTAAATAAGAAAAATTAAAAATAAAACAAAACAAACAAACAAAAACAGGATTGTTGTTCCATCATTACATACAGGTTAGCAAAACATTTTCTGAAGTTATGTATTATATGAATCCTAGCTCTGCCTAACTGAAAATTGGAATGTCTAAAATTTATGGAGGAGTTGCGATGTCTTGACTAAATTTTCTTAAGTAAGATTATTTCTTTCCTTTCATGTATAGGAGTGACAATGTTGTGACGTGATATTGTATAGAACTCACTATGCAAAAAGCTAGTATTATTTGTTTGCCATTAATATCACAGGGAGTCTTAATACTGTGGATAAATTTTATGACTGCCTATTTATCATAAAAACTGTGGTTTAATCATTGTAAAACAGTGTCTAAGAAAAAAATGTAGAAAAGAATGCAAAAATAAAAAGTCAGTTCAAACATTCTTAAAAGTAGAATAAAAACAATTCAAAACAATGATGGTATTTTTTGTTTGGAAATACATATAGATCGTGGCAACTGTTTCATGTTCTAGAGTACTGGTCATGTGCTGGAGGAGACACATAAGTTTTCTGGCAAAGCTTCCATTTGTAGCCTATCCCTGTGACTTATTACAGGCAACACCAAGGAGTTCTCATTTTTCTCCCAGATGATGTCTCTGGGATGAACGTGCCATGATTGCTTATTTTTCCTGTTTATATAATGTAATACACTGCTTTTACTTAAGACAGCAATTCTATGAGTTATGGGATCTGTTGGCCTGTATGAGATTTATCAACTCTTAGTTTAATGAAGCAGGCAGAATAAGAGCCATTATTTCTGCTATCATGACTTAACAATCTTTATCATGCAGCAACTGTTACTATGTAGCATGAAATTATTATTACTCTTCTGTGCCACCTAACTCAGAATCCCCCATACCTCCACCAGCAGCTGTCTGATGACTGTGTCCTTCCGTCCTTTCTCAGGGGTCTCCACTATGGCGTTCCCACAGGGCTGCTGGTTTTGCAGGGCCTCAGCACTCACCGAGAACTCCACCTGCCCTGGAGGAAAAGGAAACAAGGGTCAGCCAGTCCTGCTGGGCAGCACAAGGGAAATGGGGGTTTGTGTTTGTGCTGGGCACTCTCTGCTGTGTTACAGAGATTTTCCAGGAGGAGAGCTAAATATGTGCCAGTGTTTTATCTTGATCCAGCTGCAGGCGATTTTCTAGACCGCCTCTTTTGTGATGGCCACCCAAGCAGGTGCTAAACAGTCAGCAAGAAGAGCAGTGGAGGGGCAGGTTTTCTAAATCAAACAGTCTTGTTTGGGGATGCTTCAGAGGAAGAAAGCTCTGAATTAAATATTTCAGACCCAGCCAAATTAAGGTACTTCATAGCTCCACAACAGGAACGTCTAAGCACTTTGCAAGTATTAAGGGAATTTGTGATTTCTATTCAAATTTTGAGAAAAGGCCACAATCCTTAGAAAGTCTGTTTAGGACCTGCATCCTAATATTGTGTCTCAGCCTCAGAGCTGGACTTCCCACTTCTAGCACATATAAGTTACTTCCAGACAGGTTTGGGGTGCTAGTTCCTCACACCAAAGACCTGATGCTAGCCACAGATATCTTATTCTAGTATTCCCGTGTTGTCCAGCCTCTTACCTAGAGATTTTGGTGTTACTGCCCAAGCCACAGTTTTCCTTTCATTCAGGCAGATGCAGTACGATTCTTCCTCCTTCTCTACTGGAGCAGCCAGGAAATGAGTAGATTTAGCTAGAGACACGCTGACCTGCCATTTGTACAGAGAAGTGTCAAGAAGGTTGGAATTACAGAGAAGCTGGAGTTACTGAAGACAGAGCACTACATGGGCATGGGTAATAGAGCTGGTTATACTGTGGGACCGAGAATTTCATGGATATGGCAAGAACGGGGTAATAAAATGGAAAAAGACTGAGGTGAGTAAAATTTTAAGAGATTGGTGAGATAAGTGTGGAGAACACAACATGTATTACTCTTCAGAAAGGAAATTGATTCAAGGAAAATTTATCAGCATTTATCAGTTATGTGAGTAAGGACAAAGCAATGGCTATGAATGAAACCATGAGTTTCATTCATAGACCCCCCATCACAATTAATTAGGTGAAGAGGTAAAACTCCAGCAGTGTGAAAGCTAGTAAGGTAACAAGGGAGACTGGAATAAGGAACCTGAAAATAGCAAACAAAACAGGAAAGACAGGGTAATGAGACTGCATTGGAGTGACTGGATCAGTGTTCCTCCTTGTTTCAGCTTCCTTTCTTTTAGAATATACATTAGTGTTTGTAAAACACCAAGCAAAAGTGATTGAGATTTCGTTAGAATCACCTCTCAAATTCTCTCTGATCTCCTTTGATGGTGAAAGAATGCAGATAAGAATACTAAAGCTATATAGCTCTGCTCAGTGTCTTAGGGTTAGATGCAATCAATCAGAGGAAGTCTATTCAAGCAAATGTGGCATGATACTTTGTGAGGTGGTTATATGAGGTGAGACTAAAGGCTAAAAAAGTGTATCCACCCTCGAGAGCCTGGACTTTCCATATCGGTATGCAATGACACTGTGGTCTACAGATAACCTTATGGATATTAAGTCTATGTGGTCTATAAATATAAGTCTAAATGGTCTAAAGATAACTTATAACAAGTTTCTTGTTTGTATAGAACAGTAAAATAAATATAGGATGTCAAGGCCAGGGGCCTCATTAGCAGAGCTTTAGATTCTGAATCAAACACAGCTTTCAAAATGTTGTTGGAAAAACTTATTCCTCCTTCATGAAATCCATCAAGAATTCCTACATACATACACCTATATGAAATTATAATCAGGGATCAGTCAGCTGGCTTGGCAAACTATGTTATAAATGGCCCATTGTAGTCTTTCCTAAGCTCTCAGACTGAGCAAAGTTGTGAATATCTCTTACCCTGATGCAGGCTGTTAGGTAGTTGAAAATTGTGGCTTTCAGCGTGAAGGCCTCGCCACGCACTACAGAGTAAGGCAGGGTGAGCTCTACAAAGAAGGGCTGGAAGGCTCTGAGGGACACTGTTGGGGATAGGCCAAAGCCTGTGTCTGATGAAGTGCAGAATGCATTGGCTTTCCACTCGGTGATGGTGTCAGGGATGGTCACATCTAGTTCAGCATTTCCTTCAGAGCTGGCGAGAGACAGAGAGAAAGATTTCAGTCATAGTTTGATCTATGCTTAGTGGCCTTGAAAAATCCCTCTGTCTACTAGAAAGACCCCTCTCACCAAAATGCTGACACCTTCATTAAAGCTTAACTATCTTCTGAGGTTTTGCCCCAGTGACCACACTCTACATTCACATAAACACTTACTTTACTGAAACTATGTCCCAGATCCATGTCTCAGGGAAGTATTTCCGGATGGTCTCCACAGGATGGCCAGCATCCATCTCTTCCATCATTGCATAGTCTGAATCATAAAGATGCTGCGCTGGACTGACTAAATCTGCTCAAGAAAAGGAAGAAAGAAAAAGACATATCAAACTCATTTCAAACAAGGAGGATGCTTTGCTTCCATTTAGTGGTTATTCTTAGATAAAATTTTAAAATTTAAAGAACAGCTTGGAAAACTTGATTATGGCCAGCCTCACAGACTCAGACTTTGAGCTGTCTCTATTTGTAACAGATCACAGTGATCCTTGCACTAAATTCTTAACCTCATATCAACTGCCCACTGAAAACAAATGTACTGCTCTCTTGTCATCTCAATATTTCATGTTTCCTAAAGCTACTGCTCTTACAGAGATTGGGTGGGGTTGGTCATTCTTCCTCCACTGCCAGCAAATTCAGGAGCTAAGTTATGAGGCTACCGAGGGTACATTTCTATTGCAATAGAGAAGTCAAATGTGGAATTCACTGCCTCTAGATATTTGTTTCATATAATTTATTAAGTTTTGTTGAAAAAATGATTATGTTTATACGTGGCCAGAAACAGCAGCCACATTTATCCCTCCCTTTCCCCGTCTAAGATTCTTTTGAGCTGAGTATGTATCTTTACGTCTCTGGCCATTAGCAAATAAGTAGTTCCAGAGTAGGGGGACCCTTCCTCACAGTGTTGCATAGTGCTGTGCCTTACGAAACACTTTCCATCAGTCTCAGAAGACTTTCCCTCTTCTCAAAGCAGCCAGCTGTCTCATGCTGTGCTCTGAAGACAGATCTGGCATTTCCAAACAAAAGACTTGATATGTTTTAACTAGAAGGCTAAAAGATTTCACCTGACCAAAGGCTATTGTTTTTAATAGTAACTGGGCTATTGTACCACAAAAAGTCAGTGATAGGAAGTGGTGTAGGTACGAATGTTTTATATAGCCTTTCTAATCTCAGAGCTATTTAGAAAAAAAAAAATCTTTTTTCTATCTTCACAGTCACTGCAGCAGCAAAGTGACCTACCCAGACGCTTACAATCACATGAATGGAAGAACTGGGAACAGAATGAAGTTTTTCAGCCCCCAGAGGTAAAACATCAACCCAAAGATTCATACCACCTTTTCATTTATCTTGGTCCACTTTTGCCACAGTTGTTCCCCTAGTTATTGCTGAAATGTAACTACCTAGAAGTAGAGACTGTCCTTTTTTATTTTTATTTTTATTTTTATTTTTATTTTTATTTTTATTTTTATATTTTTATTTTTTTAGGTTTCTATAGATGGGCCTTTATTTGATGGAGGAACAAAGCTTCTACTTTATGCTGGCAGACAATCTGAAGGTAGACGGTCTTTGTGTCTACAGGATCACTGCTGCAGGCCTGACGTGATTCACTGAGAACACACAGTTTTAACCAGGCATACCTATCCAGCTGGAGATAAGCACACAGAGCTGTATCAGTTTCATATTTCAGGACTGAATCCAGAAGGAAATGATCCTGAAATAGGCTGGCATATCTGAGAGCAGAATCAACTTGTCTGCTCTGTGCTGGTGCTGCCTCACCTTGAGTACTGTGTGCAGTTTTGGGCACCAAAGTATAAAGATATCAAACTATTAGAGAGTAGCCAAAGGAGGGCTAAAAAACAAGGAGAAGGGTCTAGAGGGCAAGACATATGAGGAGTGGCTGAAGTCACTTGGATTATTCAGCCTGGAGAAAAGGAGACTGAGAGGAGACCCCAAGGAGACCTACAGCTTCCTCATGAGGGGAGTATAGGGGTAGGTGCTGATCTCTGCTCTCTGGGGACAGCGACAGGACCTGACGGAACAGCATGGAGCTGTGACAGGGGAGGGTCAGGATGGATGTTAGGAAAAGGTTCTGCACCCAGAGGGTGCGTGGGCACTGGGACAGGCTTCCCAGGGAAGTTGTCACAGTACTGAGCCTGCTGGAGATCAAGAAGTGTTTGGACAACACTCTCAGACATGGGGTCTGATTTTTGGGTGGTCCTTTGTGGACCCAGGAAGTGGATTTGATGATCCTTGTTGGTCCCTTCCAACTCAGGATATTCTATGACTCTGTGATTCTAATTAATATTCAAAGAAGGAGAGAAGAAGAAAGAAGCACGATGCAAAATTTTAGGTAGTTGTGTGGAGGTAGAGTGAAGCAGGCCTTCTTACTAGAAACCATGTAATTCCTTTCCATCATGTGTACTGTGTAACGCGGGCAGACTTCAGGCTTATGGATCTTGCTGCTAGTGAAGACTTTTAAGCCCAACAGCTGTTAAACAAAAAGAAAGTAAAATAAACTTTTGAAATTAAACTATTTTTACTATGTCAAGAATAGATGTACTTATGTCTGGAATTGAGCAGAATAGCAAAGGCTTGTATATAAACACTAGATGGATTGGTTCAACCCAGATGTTGAGGCTTTATCATGACATACTCATCCTAAAGCTAAATGCTGGCATGATTAGGCAGAAAGTCAAGGTCTACCTTGGGGACATGTGACTGAGTGAAAATGATGTGTGAAAAGCATTAGATTGAGAGTACCTACCTAAAAAGTCTTGTGCGTGACTCTGTAGATGGGTGCAGGTATGTTTGAGGGTTATCGAAGTAACTGTCACTTTATTAAACCGCTATCTACGCCAGATAGAGAGACAACATGCATGACTACAGAAAGGGTTTCTAGTATTATGGCACCAGGGGTCATTTCTCAGTACTGCTTCCTTATTTGAGCCTATTCACAGGTTTTTGTCCTGGCATTGAGGAGGCCTGTAAAAGTTTTAATGGCTTGGAGAAGCTCTTAGGTATGAGCAATGGGCTACATAGATGTAGGGCCTGGGCCTGTGTATGTCTTGCATACACAGCTTAGCAAGCTCACACCAAAGTTCATTCAAAAAGACCTTCAGGACAGGGAAGAAGAGGAGATTATACTGTATTCCAAAAAGGAGTAACTAATAAAAATGAAAGGCTGGTGCTTACTTTGAGAACGTCATAAGCATCACCTTTGCCATCAGGAGAAATGGGTACGTAGATGAATCCATTTAATAATATGTTGTCAAGTGACACACAGGGGTTTACGTTGTCTTCTTCCAAGTAGTAGTCCTTGAACCTGTAGCCCTGGATTTCCTTCATTTCTTCCGGGAGAAGATCATACAACTGGGAAAATGCAAACAACCAAGGGAAAATGTGGCAGGTCAGTACTCATGGGGACACAGACACTACCTAATGGTCAAGTGATGAAAGACAGCTTCTAAAAAACACGTATAGTGAATGCAGCTATAAAAATATATGGCTTTACATCCTAGTTGATTCTTGTATTGCTCATTACCAGAAACAGCCAAGACTTACAGATCTGTGAGAGAGCTCATCTTCAGGCTTCATGAGGAGAACGCTTTTGTCCACGGCACGGATGGCACACAGGGACCTTGGTGAGCTATGGAGTTGCAGACGTGTGTTGGAGGCAGGAAGACCCTCCTTGGGAACAAAACTCAAGCTGACCTGCAACCCCAAAAGTAGGTTAAAGCAGCAACTTTTCCAGATGAAGTTACATGCTATTATACCGAAGTATCTAGCCTTGTGAACTGAGTTCTGCTAGTGCTCTACAGCTCTTCTAATAAATTCAGCTTTGACTAGTGTGATTTATAATGAGCAGTGGTTCTTTTTCTTATTCTGTCTTCCTCCACTTTTATAGCTATGGCTTTGTAACTTATTCAGTCACTAATCCTCAGCCAACATCTGATCAGACCATTCCACAAACCCATTCTGAATTCTGCCTCCATTCTGGAACTAATAACCGAACTACTGACCATTAAACAAACATGGGTTACATAAAATCTGACTTCTTACTCACTTTACTGGGGAGGCAACTTTCAACCTGGAAATCTGCTGAACTGGCGATGACTTCCCCACTGGGTGAAGTGGTATACACAAGCATCCGTGCCTTGGGAGCAAAGGTTGCCTCAACAGGTAAGGTCAACTGAAATATCCCGTAAGCTAGCAGAGAGAAGAAATGCTAAGCTATATACAAGAAGTTCTGACTTATGTATTTGCCTTCTTCAGATAAAGAAGTCAAGTTCACTCATGCTGAACATTTTTAGTTAACAGGGGCAGGAGTACTGATGCATGACTGATGTCTATGCCTATTGCTGAAGACACCTGCATTCAAACAGTGATCATGTAATAGCCAAATGAGGTGTTCAGTGGGCCTCAACATGCCCTCTAAATTCTCCCCAGCTAACACCTGGAATCACCTCCTGCTGTTCCCAACCCTTTTCTTCCTCAAGCTCCAAAATCTGCAGTCTACAAAAAAAAACAGATGAGGGAAAAGACACAGAAATAAGGGACTGTTGTAATAGGTGGCAGCAGCCAAGGTTGCAGAATAACTGAAAAAATAACTCCTCAAATAACTCCAAAGCTAGTATTTACCTGAAACACCAAACTGTCACTCCAACTGCATTGGGAAATGCCACATTCTAGCTGGGCCTGAGTTTTTTGTCACAATTTGGATGAAGGTGATAGAAAATCTTTTGATATGAGCCAAGGTGTTAGTTTAATCACTACAACTAGTGAGGTAGCAGAACTTTCAGTCACACCCCCAACATCACTTCATGCAGCATGTAAGATCTTTTACTTCCACATACTGCATACTCCTTCTCATGGGCTTCTAAAATGGTTTCCCTGGTCTTATTGTCCAAAGACTTTTAAAGATGCATCATAGCCAGTCTCATTCACTTGTGTAATCTTTGAACATTGTATATATACAAAAATAAATGATTGGTTAGAATATATATATATATGTTATATATATATAAGCATGCAAGCTATATATATATATATATAGCTTGCATGCTTATAAGGGAGAAATAACACCCCCAAAAATGAAGAAAAGTGAGAGAGAGAAAGAAAGGGAGACAATCTTTTTCCTGCTCACTGTACACATGGGTCTTACAACACTGGCAAGTACCCACAGTCAGAATTGGTGATGGAGGTCAGTGGAAAGCATTGGTTTGAGGAAAAAATAATCAAAACATTCTATATATTTTCTGCAGAATTTGCTAAAATACTCTATTCAAAAGTACAGCAACAGACAGAATTCAGACCAAACAAAACTGACTCAAACCATTTCATCTAAAAGGAATTATTTTTCAAAATGTTATTCCATTTTTCTTGAATGCTTGAATTGCAATAATTCCTCTAAGTCCTCCTGCCCACCATCTCATCACACATGCTAAAAATACATAGTTCTGCTCACCATCTCCAGGATTCACAGTCAGATCATGAGTGTCTGCTAACATAATGCTTCCCTTGGCCATCACCTATGTGACAGAGAAACATTCCTATAATTGTTGTTACTTATGATGAAAGGATGAAAGGAAGAAGGATGAATGTTCACTGGGTTAGCTGTAGGGTATGAGTGTGAATAGCACTGCCAACTGTGAGCAAAACCAAGAAGATACTAAGCAAATGCCAAACTGGAATTTACTAGGTCTTTGGAGCCAGAAATGTGCCCTCCTAGAAGGACTAGTGTTTCCTCATCAGCTCCACCTTTTGTACACACTGCATCAGGTTCAAATGCACTTTACCTCTGAATACACATAAGTCTGGGGGGGTCATATGCACATTTCTAACATTTTGGAGCAGATTGATGATCAAAGGTTCTCCTCACTCCACTCTCACTTGCTTTGTGAAACAGGATGGAGAAAGATTGAATCAGGATTATTTTTATAACTCACATAGAGTTTGAACAGAAGAACACTGGCTGTAAAAAAGTACTTGAATAAAGTATCTGAAGTCAGGTTTGAAGCAACAGCCTGAATGCTAGCTGTAATTTCCTTATCTCTAGAAATAGTTTCCTTTTTCACAGCCAAAAATGCTCTTTATACAATTACTGTATAATCTTGTCCTCCATGCAGTATATCTATTCCATAGTACTATATTTTAATTTCAAGGTGTGGGAAACACACCTATAAAACCTAAGTTTCCTCACTGTTTTCTTACCTGCTGTATGTATATACTTAAGATCTGCTTTACTAAGCCAGTAGGATAAACAGGAATCTTGTGCTCAATTTATGGTTAGCAGTCTTGAAAATAAGCACACGGACATGTCTACCATAGTTTCCTATTTTCTTGTAATCTCAGTCTAATACCCCCTAAATGTCCTTTATAATCATCAGAACAGAAGTGTCTGTTCCACTTATTTCTTCTAGCTCTGCAAAGCTACTCTGTCTTGTCTTTTCTGCTAGCATCAAACGGGATAACCAGGGAAACAAATTTAGGGGGAAAGAAATACTATTTGAACATTCATCTGATTCTTTCTCTTCTCCCAAGCAAAAGTGATAGATCATTGTTCAGTCACAGCTGAATTAGTTACTCTTCTTTGCCCCCCAGAATGAGTCAAATCATGGTTAATTCCAGCATGGTATAGTCTGTTCCAGTTGCTTTGGTATCCCAAAATTTCAATCATTGCCTGATTTATGAACAAAGCTCTAAGATTATCAGGTACTGGTACTGTAGATAGAGGTTTTCTGATTCTGTAGGTAGAGGTCTTGCTCTAGTTTCAGTGGTCAGGTGTCTCCCAAAGAACTGAGTATGAGACAGGCTTCCAGCTCATCTTTCATCTTCTTGTAGGATGCTGGTTTTTGAGCTTTGGCTATATATGAACCAGAATTTGGAACAGGGTACACTAGTAGTAGAGTATTATTAAATGGGAGTCTTGACTGCAACTAAGACAATACTCTCTACATCAACATTCTGACCCTCTTCTATTCTTTATCAAACATAGGCAACATACCCATGTCTGCACACAGAAGACAACACAGGAAACACTGGGGAAATATGTTTAAATCCAATAGCCACGAACCACACTTTCAGTTTCAAACTCCCTTTATCATTACTGGCTAAGGACTAATTGCATAGCAGTGCTGCGGTTGCTGTGTGGAAGGTAGTGCCACAGTGCTCTCTGTGGCCATGGATCAAAGTAACCAGGAACAATTCTTACCAAATAGTAAATGACAATTTTCCTCTGCTCTCCAATAACATCTGGTGTGAAGACATAGTGCACACGGATCTCTGTGGGGAAGCCACAACTTAATGTCTCAGACTTGGGCTCAATTTTGAGGAAGCTGTTACTAGGGGAGTAAAACCGACTTATGCTATGCAAGGCATGCTCATATGAAGGCGTGATCCAGTCGCTGTCATAACAGTTCAGTTCAGGTTTATGTTCAGCCTGATAAAGAAGAATAAAAAGTTCACAGCTGACTAAAAACAGGTAACAGATCACATAAATAGCCATGGGAAAATTCTGACTATGTTCTATCTTTCCTCTTAGATGAAGTTAAAGAGAGATAGACATAAAAGAACATGCACAGGAGACAAAGAAGAGAGGCAAACTGCCAAAAGAATTGCTTTATCTCCTGTTTGGCAAAAAGACTGATCATAGAATCATGGATAACCCATGGATAGATAATTCCTCTGCTGATCAAGAAGAGAGAGAGGCTTACCCCAGTCTCTCTGCCCTGTCTCTGCCACTCACTTGGATTTCCAGGGAGGCTTCCGTGAAAGTGGTAGTATCAATGGAAAACCAGGATTGTCCCTGCTCATCTGTAGTGTAGTTGCCTTTGTAACTCTCTCCATTCACAGAAACTCTGATAGTTTCATTGGCAATGGGAGCACCAGTACCATCCACCAGCTTCACCTAGTAAAGTAAAAGCAAACTTCAGGTTTTAGACTAGAAATAGAAAACAATTCCCAAGTCCTACAGACCCCTTCCCCTTGTCATCCTTGCCAGGCAGGGTGTTTCTTATGGAGAAAAGCTGAAGAGATGAATGTGGAAATGTGCAGGTGAGTCCTAAGTTGTCTAAGGCAGCAGATCAGCAAAACAATCTGATCGGCCCATGGAAATTATCTGTCAGGGCCATGAGTTTTTCAATAGGTTTTAATTGCCATGGCCAGCCTCATCTATCACTGTCACCACATATCATCTGTCTCTTAGTCCAGGAACTCTGAGTTCAGGCTTGTGCCTTACCCCAATCTTTGACTAAGCTACACTGGAGTTAGATCTATACTCAGCTTTCTCCTGCTGTTCCCATCTTGTTGACTGGACTTCCTTGACTGAGCTCAGCCGTGACTCATCATCTTACATTGTCTGGTGACCACTGGACTGCTGGTGGAAACAGGTACTGTCAACACTTCTGGTCTGCTCAGTCTGGTCTATGTCAACCAGTGATGATGTCACTACTCCTACCTGTGTTGTGGTCACCTTTTGCTCCTGGCTCACTTCCCCCTGTAGAATAGCCCATTCTGGCAGCTCCCTAATGTTATCCTCATGTGTCAGAACAACAGGCCTTCTATTATGTAACTGGTATGACTGCTGGGAAGTTCAGTGATGTGTTTGTCAGGGTGCTCTGACTGACACCAATTCGCCTGCCTAAGCAGAGGCAGAGGAAGGTGGACTATGTCTTCTGCACATACTGCTGTTCCAATTGATGGGATTATGCACCGCTGAGTCTGCTCTGCCATTCACTTTCCAAGGTCTCAGAAGTTCCCTACCATCCCAAAGAGTGGGATCCCTGGTCTGTAATAAGAGTCCAACAGGTGGAAGCTGACTTTGCTCATGACGGATGTGATTTCACAGGAGCCTGTTCCAACCATCTCTATTCCTGAGAAAGAGCACAGTAAAGAGGGATTATTAAGGAACTGCAACATTTACAGACATGTCACTCTACGTTCCTCTTCTTTGCCAGGCCCTCCTGTTGTGGCCTGCCATCACTTTGCCATCTCCATATGATACGTACCTGTGCCATCTTCTGTGATCTTGCCTTGCACCTCGATGTTCATTTTATATCCCGTGCGCTGGAGCTGAAATATCTTGGTCCTTACTACATCAGAAACACACCCACGAGCATCTGCCTAAGCAGGTGGTTGGAGAGAAAATTGGAACAAATTTGGTGCCTTGTGAAACAGGAATAGATATTCCAAACCCAACATGCTTAACTTCTGTTCATGTAATCCCAGCCTTATGTTCTGGGGTTGTTTCCAACACCAGCACTTGTTTACAGCCTGTTTCCTTGTGTTTCACACACTCATTTTCTGTTTTGTGAGGCTCTTCTTACTTAGTTCTCCAAGCCATGCGGTGGTTTCCTTGTTATCTCCCTTCTACCTTAGCCCTGTTTTTCTTCCTGTTTCTTCCATTGTCTTTACTCTCTTCTTTGTTGTCCCTTCTCTCTTCTTTTGTTGACCCGTATACCATACTGCTTTCTTGTCTTCTCCTCATCTTTTACACTCTTTGATCCCTGCCAGTCCTTTCCACAGTTATAAAATTATTTCCCAGATTCTTTCCTTAGTGTGGGGATTAATACCAGAGGCCTATTAGCTGCTAACTGAGGCCTATTAGCTGCTAACTGGAGACCCGTGACCAATAGGGTCAGGATTTCATCCGTGGGGTTTTCTTCATCATTTCTGTTTCCAGTTCGATGACTGACCTCTTAAGAATACCCTTCTGTTAGAATATCTGTTTTTCCCTTGACAGTGTTATCATTGATGTTCTACCATCTCCCAACAGTCATAAATTTGCCCTCCATTAGACAACATTGCCCATTACCCATAAGGAAGATCCCTACATTTTAATCTTGGAACTCACCTGCCTGACAAATTCTTCACACACAGCTTCTGAATCTTTTCCATAACAATGTGAACCAGAATGAGAAAATTTCCGGCACACTTGGACATTCACCAAACCAGGGACAGGTTTCCCATAAGTGTACCTATTAGAAAGTGTTAAACAATATACTAGATGATGTCAGTCAAAGTCACATTCAAACATAGCTCCTTAAGAACTTCTGTGGATGACCTAACAAAATTTCTTCTCAAAGCCTGACTAATCTGATATTTTAATGATGCTAGTGATTATGTTTCCATCATTTTGGTGGTGAGATTCTTACATCATACATTAGAATCTGTTCTAGGTGGGAGATGTCTGCAGGAATGCAGAAAAAGATTGTCTGTATAAAACTATTTCAGCTGGGATTATTCCAGTATGCCAAACTGTTGAGGATTCAATGAAGAAGCAGAAAGGTTGAACAGGGGCTCAGGTGGATCAATTTATGAGTTAAAAATTACAACACTGGGTTTGCACAACCTGCTTAAGTGATGTCTGATTTGACATCTCCAAGTACTTGAAGGTTCAGGAACGGCAGAAAAGCTCTAACTGCAGAAGTGTAAAGTGAGAAAGAGAAAGTGTAGAGTAAACTGGGAGGAGAGAAATGCTGATTGGTTTGGCATCATCTTTTAAGGAACACAGAGAATCCCCTTCTCTTTGTTAAGGCCAAGTAGCAGACTCAGAACAGATAGGATGGAACAAACCTGCACTAGATGTCTTAGAATAGTATGAAAAGCCTTCCCAAGGTCTTCTTTCTGTGCTCAGCAGAAAGGAGGAATGAAGTAGGAGTGAGAGATTTACTACAATTCTGTGACTCACAAACCACAGACAGACACTGGAAGTTCCTTATCCTCAATAGTGATCATCTTGGGCAGCTTCACCAGGACCTCATACTTGGGCAGCACTAGATGGGAGAGAGAAAGTCTGATGAGAAGGGTGAAGAGTGTACTGCACAGAAACCCAAACAATCAGCTTAATATCAACCATCACTTCTGTGTGGTCTTCAGTACAGCTTTGCTACCCCTTTCCTATGTTTTTACAGATTTCACCACCATTTGGGTTTAAAGGGAATGAAGGACTGTTCTAGCCCCTACCTTCCCTCAGCACATGCTTGTGTGATCCTGTTGTCATCAGACAGCCATGTACACCCCTCACATATGCCTATTCAGAGGGACATACTGGTACTGTATGTTGTGTTTCATGTTTCACAACACATAATTTAAACTAAGTCTTGGAGCAGCACATTCACCACCTGTGTCATTTACCACCTTGAAACAGCTCAAATCATTGATACTCCCTGGCTGCTCCTTACCGTTCTGGAGATCCCAGGCTGCTGTTAGGCTCACTGATATGTAGTATGTGAAACTATCCTCCATGTACAGATGTTTCTACTGTGCCTAGCCATGGAACCTCAGTTCTGTATTCTCAAGTGAATGAAGCAGCAATAAGGCCTGATATAAAGGGTGGCAGGTAAAAAGCATGTTTTGCTCCTGAGTATTAATCATAAAATCATTTAGGTTGGAAAAGACCTCTAAGATCGTTAAGTGCAACCGTTAACCCAGCACTGCCAAGTCAACCACTGAACCATGTTCCTAAGCACCACATCCACACATCTTTTAAGTACTTCCAGGGATGGTGACTCAGCCACTTCCTTGGGCAACCTGTTCCAATGCTTTACAACTGTTTCAGTGAAGAAATTTTTCTTAATATCCAACCTAAACCTCCCATGGTGCAACTTGAGGCTGTTTCCTCTTGCCCTATCACTTGTTGCTTGGGAGAACAACTCCCACCTTGCTACAACCTCCTTTGAGGTAGTTGTAGAGAGTGATAAGGTCTCCCCCGAGCCTCCTTTTCTCCAGGCTAAATAAACCCAGTTCTCTCAGCCACTCATTGGGCCACTTACAACCACTTACAACCCGTTTTGCACCCGGCAACACTAAGGCCCCCCCAGCTACTCAAGCCCAGGACTGCATTAAAGCATACAATGGCCTGCTTCCAGGCTTTGTACCTGAGATTTTTTTTTTTTCCCCAGTGCAAGCGAGTAAGACAAGGGAGGTTGTGCACCTCCTCAGCTCAGTGTTTCAACCCCAGGATGCATTTCCTCAAAAGGCTCTGCCTAAGGTGTAACAGAGTTAGCAACAGGGGAAGTTTATGGGGATAAGGCTAAAGAATGAATAAAAGAAAAACTATTTTAGCATGAAGCTAGGAAATGCATATACATCTTTGGTTTGGGAAGGAGGTCAGAGACATCTCTGTGGGAGGAGGCACAGCCCATCTGTCACCATGGCAGGCTGGAGCCTATAACCTGGTTTGTGTTCAGATTATTCACCATGTTCATACTAGCCACAATGACTAACTGTAAACCAGATAAGCCAGTCCCCAAGCATTTCAGATACAGTCTTCTTTGGGTCTGCATCCTGTGTTTTCCAGAAATTGCAAGTTCTGAGCAATGTGCTGGGTGTTTCAGGTTTTGTACAGCTGGGGGAGCCCCAGGGAAGACCCAGTGCAGAGCACAGGGCAAGCAGCCACCTCAAACGCACATGCAAGTTTTAATTGCAGAACTGGGGGGGTTCAAATGCAATTTTGAGGTGGGGATCACAGGCCATAAACTGAGCAACCACCTCTGGTATTTAGCACCTTCTATGTCAGCCACCCTGAACCCCATTGCCTATGTATTCAGAATCCCTGTCTTCATGCCATTCCCAGCAAATCCCAAATTGAGAGGCCACAGTAAAAAGCATTTCTGTCAACCCTGCTTGCAGCCCTTCCCTCTTTTCCTTACCATATTCCTCCACACTGAAGGAGTGTTCCACATGGGAGGTAACGCTCTTCTGCACGACTATTTTGTAGGAGCCTTGCATGGGGTCAGAGGTGAGAGGGAAGGACAGCTCTTTAAGGCCGGTCTCCAGTTCCACCCCTTGCCATTGGTATATACGGTTCCTCTGTGGATCCTGCAGGTGAGAATAAGTCACAAGGCAGTAACTTATGTACATAACCATGGCAGTTTGGTGCAGGATGCTTGCAGGGACAGAGCAGTGGAGTGCCCAGGAAATATACATCCAGGTTATGAAATGCCTAGCTGTAATTACTCAGTAATCTGTGAGCATCTGTGACTCCAGGAGCACTTACCTGTCAGTTCTACATAGCTAGCATGAAAGAAAGCAGACAGTTTTTAACTCTGGAGGTCTTGTGTTCTCTCCCTCTCAACAACATTGGATGCTTACAAAGTATGGGGCCCAGAGGCTGGGAAAGAATGACAAGGTAACACAACAAAAAGATGGATAGCAGGAATAAATTGAGCATGGGGAGAAAGGAGGGAAGTTTCATTACAGACTTCTTGACTTGCTTGTTCAAAGTTTTTTTCTGTGCCTGGAGTAGAGTCTGCTTGAGAACCAGTGCATAGTCTGCTGAGGAATGAGATATGGGACTGAGAAATCTACATGTTTAAGAGCCCAGAGTTTGTGGTAGGGTGGGGACGTGGGGGAAGGAACAGGGAGAATATCAGAGGAATAGGGAAAGTACATCCAAGACAAGTGCACCCAGCTGAGACCTCTCCCTTGTCTTTGGCCATTCCTAATTCCGGGGCTGAAATCTCATCACTACAACAGCTGAGTATTGCTCACTGCGAATTGACTGTCAATAGGCTGTGCTCCAAATTCATCAAGACAGCCCCAAATTTCTCACAGAAGTCACTGAACTAATGCAGTGGTGCAGTGAAGCTTGATGTACCCTTTCTAGGCCCCCCAGCAGCACAGTTAATGTTTACAGCCTTTCATTTTCTGCTTGCTCTATGCGTTGTACCTTGGCTGTCACTAAAAGCCTGTTTACTCTAGATAGCTCAAGGTAAGTAACTGCTGATGGGGTACATTTACTTCACTGAGATTTTATCCCTGGGCTTAGGAAAAGGTGATGTGAAAGACATCCTAGCTGGAGGCCATCAGTCAGAGGGCAGCAGAGCCTTGCTCCCAAGAAGCATCCCCAGGTGTGGGGAAGGCACAGTCAGTGAAGTGTCTGTGGCTCTGACCAAATCCTCTTCATCATAAAAAAGCTCACCATGTATTTTGAAGAACACCATTTGGGCCTCCTTAGGGGAGGAATTCAGAAAATGTTTACAGATGGGCTTGTAATCTTGTTGCCATTTCTGTGATGGATTTATGGAGAAAGCCTGAATGTAAGTTTGTTTGTTTTTCCCAGGAAGTCTTTTTATTTTTTAATGACAGAAGCAATGTCAAAATAACAGGTCAGAAATAGTCTCATACTAATATCTGCCTTTGTGGTTGACTACAATCAGTTAGCTATGTTAAGGATGGAATGATGAACATTCCTTTCCTTAGCCCTGCTAACTTTAAAGCTGTCACCTTCCTTCACTGTTGCCACCCTTTTCTTTGGTCCAGTCCAAATTTAATGCAAGAATGTGGTAAACTGCACTGGTCGATCTGATCTGGCCAAACCAAACCAAACCAAACCAAACCCAAAACCAACCAAGCAAACAAAAAACACCAAACAAACAAAAACCCCCAACAACCTAGGGAAAAACAAATGGTGAATATGTTGCCAGGTGAGTTTCCCAGTCTATGTCTGTAAGTCTTTCTAAAGCCCCAGTCTTTCTATAAGACTGACTCACAGATGTCTGTGAAAGCTGAATAGCAGTGCTGGACTGAAAAGGAGCGGTAAGGAAGGGAGAGGTGCCGGTGGGAATGGAGGACAAGGCCTACACAAGCTGGCTTAAACAGTACTGACAAACACATTGCAGGCTGGAGCTGAAAGCTCTCCAGGCCTTCCTGGTATTTTGAAATGGAAGCTCTTCATGGTACTGATACAAGAATGGTTATGAAATTACTAGTCTTTTTATACAAAGGCACATAGGATTTCAGGAGGCAGTGGATAGGCTTTCTTCCTTCTTGATCATTTCATGAAATTCCTGTATTCAGGGGACTTGTTCCTTTGGGGCACTGCACCCAGGAGAGAGACCTCAGCATAAAGCAGTTCTGAGATGTTCTCCTCCTCCTATCCCACACCACAAGTCTCTTACCCTGTTTTCTTCCACTATTCACAGACTGTCAGTAGCCCACCAGCTCTGCAACTCTGTTCTGGTCATTTGCTGAGGTGAAGGGAGAGTAAGAGCACTGTGGCAGGAGGGCAGAAAAAAAGAACATAGCTTGTTTGTAGCCCACGCTCTGCCCTCCCTGTTGTGGCAACACTCCCAGCTTTAGAGAGAGACAGGGCAGAATGGAGACGGAACTCAAGCCACAAGGCGCACTACTAGGACTGACTACATAGGATCCAGGATCACACAAACCAACTTGAGAATTGTGAATACTAGTTTCATCATTGTTGGTGCTGCTATTATGACTTCAGGATCTATCACGGGGTCCTTCCTATCATTTTTCTGCTAGAAGATGTCTCTGATAGTAATTGGAAACTCTGGTTACTCAGCTGAAATAGTGGGTACCTCATTCACTGACAGAATCGTCCTTCCTTTAACTTTTGTTTATCACTGAGGTTCAACTATAAAAACACAAACAAAAACAAAACAAAAAAAACAGGCATGTTTGGGATGATAGGGGATATGCCTACTTACATAATTTTATTTCTTTAACTTTGCTGATTTGTTTAATGCAGTTTTATGGTTTCAGTCATACTTGGCAGACAGAGAATCCTAGCTCTGCTTGGGAAGAGGAATAAGCCATTCTGATATGACCTCTAGGCATGTGTAATTCTGTTCACAGCATGGCTAGTACTCATTAACTATTTTGGTCCTACAGCACATTCCTCAATCAAAGAACCATTGTCAGAACTTATTTTGATGCCCTACTAATCAGCCGTCCTTTACACAATGGAAAAAGGTCATGCACCCATCTTTTTTCCCTTGCACTTCAGCCTACAAACACCACTGCTGAAGAATAATACCTCTGTGCATTCACATTCTGCTGAAATAATATACATGTAGTTATCCACTCACCTGAACATAGACAAATGGAAACTGTGGGGAAAGAACAAAGGAAAATCAGAGTTAGAAATACAGGTTGCATGCAGATGGAAGTAATTTCCTGATTTGGACTGAAGGGAATAAAAACAACCTTCTAAGAGGTCCTCTGAGTTCTTTTCTGTACTTGCTCTGCTTCCTTAGTTCTTGATAGATAAGAGAGTCTCTCCTACAATATTTTAGAGCTCCAACTTTTTGTCTTACCACCATATGAATATGTGATAAAGTAAGAGTTTCTGAAGAATTATATGAGGATCTGACTGACAAATAAGCTAAAAGGTGAACTACACCAGTGACCAGTTTCTTCAAATCAAGTCATTTTCATGCTGCTCTCTGTCTCTAAGCATGTGGTTGTACCCACTGCCAAAAACATCTACACATCTGTCACTTTCAACGGAAACTTGTCTCACCCATTTTTTCTCTGATGAATTCCCTGCCTACATGCTTGCTTATCCACATACATTCCTTTGGTAATCTGTTTCTAAACATCTAAATCCCTTTGAAAAAAGGGGCTAGGTTTCTCAGTCAATGGAGTCAGATGGATTGTGTCCCAGGACCAGATATGACATATGGGATGGGTCAAGGATGGTGTGAATAAGAAAGGATCATTTGCTTTAAATGCTCTCTTTGGTGGTTCTGGATGAGGATAGTAATGGTATTAACAGGGAATTACACCACCCAGTTAAAAGCAAGGAATTATGTCTCTACCTTCTCATTCAGTGGGCGGAAGTCCTTGTCCAGAGAGACGATCCGAAATAGAACTGAAGAGTGTAATGGAGAAGGAGGAAATTCCACTGTTAGATTTGTAGCCATTACCAGGAAATGTCAGTGTTTCAATAACTTATAACTCAGATTCACTTCACTGTTCAACAAACTCTGAACTGAGATCCCTAAGTTATAGAAGCAATTAATTTAGGCTCTCTCTCTTTCAGATGGTGATAGATAGGATAGGATAATCAGTTCTTGGCCGAACTGAATTGTCCCTTGGGAGTGCTTGTTCTGCTCTGTTGATTCAGGTGCAGCCAAGGGAGACTATGCTTTGAAGTCATCCCACATTTGTGCCTTTAGCTGATTCTGTGCCATCTGACTAAGATGCTCTGCCTGGGGGATGGAAAACAGCAATGACAAAGGTACCACATGCCCTAGATCTCAGCTGACAGAAGTAAGATTTACTGTTGGCTGTAATTCCCCCCATGAAGAAGTCTGAAAACTTTAATGAAAGTATGAGTCCTCTGGGGAATGAAGCCCAGACGATTTTTTGCTGTCAGAGTTAACATCAACCCAATTCCCTGTACCTGTCTGTCCGGGCTTGTAGATGGGTTTGTCTGTCTGGACGAAGACCAAACTCTCAGAATTCTTGACCAGCACTGACTTGCGGCTTCTGAACTGCAGGGTCTCCCCCTTCACCATCACAGTGAGAAATGCCACTGATGTGCTATTGGATTTTGGGACCTGAGGAAAATGAAGAGAATTATTACTTTACTGATTCATCTCATTGGACTGAGCCCTTGGAGGACAGAATATTAGCTAGGTCTAAAACTTCTCTGAAGGGATGCTAAAAAGACACAGGGCCGGAAACAAGAGTTAAGACATGACTTTCTGATGTGAACTTGGAGGGGTCATTGAGGGAAATGATTCTCCCCTTCTACTCCTTACTAGTGAAACCCACCTGGAGAACTACATTCAGCCCTGAGGCCCCCAGTTTAAGACATGGACCTGTTAGAGCAGGTCCTGAGGAGGCCCATAACGATGATGAGAGAGAGGGCTGGAGCACCTCTCCTATGAAGACAGGCTGAGAGTTGGGGTTGTTGTCTTCTCCATTTCCTTGCATTTTCACTATGCTTCTTCAGCCTGTCCTTCCAATACTGGAAGCCCTTTCCCTACCATCATCTATAAGCTTTCCTCAAAGAAATATTAAAACTGATCTTGCTCCATCCTATGATTTATTAAAATGGAAATCTACCCAGATTCATTGTTTGTGGGTGGTACCAGTTGCTTACATTACTCACCAACCACCAGGAAACAATTATGAATATGTCCCAGAAGGAGACGAGATAACCCCATGGACTTCACTTTCTTTTACCACTTCCCCATCTTCTATGGTTCTCATTCCACTTCAGTATTTTTCCTCTGAGGCTTAACCAGATCAAACCAAGATGGGTTATGTTCTACTTTAAAGTCAAAGTTCTAGGACGAATCATCCCAAAAGAGTTCCCTAAGCCCCGCATGCACAAAAAATATCATGTGGAATGCAGAATTTGAGGAAAATTGTTCCTCATAAGGCTATCACAGTCAGTTTTCCACATCAAATTCTTTTTTTGTTTGTTTGTTTGGCTTAACTTAGAAGCTTCTAACTGCAGTGTCTTATTTCTCATCTCTGAACTGTTTAGTAATACTATGACTTAGCAATAAGCACAAAGGATCAGCCTAAAGGGATTAGATACTCACAGAGAAAGGGATGCAGGTGAATATATCCTTCTCCGACATCACATCATCAATCAGGCTCCTGTTTTCCCCTTGATACTCAAGCGTGGCACTCAGCGTCACAGACTCGTTCAGGTGGGTCAGCTGAACACAGACTTTCTCAGGAGCATCGGTGTGTATCAGAAAGGGCAGCAGCACCATGTATTGCCTAGAAAGAGGGGGGAAGCAAGGATCAGAATTGTGAAGCGGTATTAAGAAAACAGTATTAAATGAAAGGAAATTAACAAATCAGCAAGCCTAATCCATTACTGTCTCTGTGAGCTCCAGTGCATATACACATGAACACATACATTTTATTTTGGGTTTATACATGTTAAATTGCCTAACTAATTAGCCTAAAAGCAAGAAAATGCTTTCAGTAGAGGAACAATTTCTATGCTAATAGACAGCCCTTTATAAAGGCTGTTTTGTTCAGCTTCACAGCAGGGAGTAAGGATGGCGTGAAAAGTTCCAGGCTGTTAATTGATTTTTGTGTATCCCACAATCTCTTATTGAGACTCAAAGGCATTAGCTAAAAAAGGTTGAAAATTCAGCAGTTACAGGGTTGAAAAAACCACCTACTTCTGTGGCTGCTCCTGTTTTTGCTTATCCAGGTTTCCAAACCCTTCTCACGCTGAGCAAAAATGTGAGTGCTTGCAGTTTGTGACCTTATTAAGATGAGCACACAAAGGATTTCAGAGCAGCGGTTTATTGCAACAGAAGTGCACTTGCATCTTCAAAGAGCTTTTGACAAAGGTCCCTCACAAAAGACCCGTAAACTAAGCTGCCCTCCAATAAAAGGGATAATTTTACTAATTTTTATTAATAAATCCAATTATTAATTCTGATGTGGATTAAGTTTTTAAAAGATAGAATGTAAATGGTAAGAACAGATAGTGCATTTGTACAGCAGAAGCAGGTCACCAATGAAAATCTGTGTAGGGACCCCTGTTGTTCAGTCTACTTCTAAGTGATCTGGGAAGTAAAATTTTTCTGATAATTATCCAGGGTAAGAAAATGTCGAAAAGTGAAAAACTTGTGAACTAGTTGTGAAGAACTTTTATCATATTGTGGGACTATATCAAATATGGCAAATTAACTGTTCATTAAGGGAAAAGAATGATTCAAGGAAGAAAATAGCACCCCAACAGTGTATACTATCATGTATATCCTGCATCACTAAGTGGGCTATTACCACTCAGGAATGAACTCTGTTAAGCACTCTTCTAAAATTCTCATTCAGTGATAAGTGACAAATGGATTGTAATGAACTATCCTTAAATCTGCGATTGTAAAGAAAGAAATAAAGGACAAATCAGAACACATAGTTTTGTCAATGTATAATTGCAACCACATCTTGAATATGGTATGCTGTTTTTTTCCCATTTCAGAAAGGGATTTAGAAGAAAGATTCAATGAAAGATGGTCTGAAATCTGGAATAATTTTTATAGGAAGTGACAATACAAAGATTAAGATTCTTTAGCCTGGAAAAAAAGGAATGAGAGAAAGCTGTTATGCACAAAGGATTCCTAAAGTATGGTTTGTTTGTCATCTGTGACAATACATGTACTAAACAACACCATGTAAAAACATTAACTGACACTTTTAGAAAAACAAAATTAAGCAGAAACTTCTTCACTAAGGTGCAAAATTAAATAAAGGAATCTAACGGTAATAGGTACTATAAAGTCCAAAGTATAATTCTGGTATGACTAGCCTGTGGCTCTTGAACCTTCTGGTGTTCTCATGCAGTCCAAGAAGAGCGAATATACCCAGACTGCATCATGTGATAGACAGCAGCTGACTGTCCTTCCCTGGGTAAAGAACAAAAGAAGCCAGCAGCTACCACTGAATTTGATAATTAGGGCTCTACCTGCATGTGCAGCCAAGTGCAGACCCTTAGAAAGAAGCTGTCACTCCCAGCTGCTGGTAACTCTAGGATATGGTTTGTACCCTATGGTTCCAGTTACATGAAATTTGTTATGAGACTCATCAAGGCAAGAAGACCTGCTACTCTTGATAGGAAGGCCAAAAATGGCCTGAGTAAATTCATTGCCCAGAAAGGGCTAGAAAACATAGGGCCACAGATGTAATCCCTGCTACAAGAAGACCTTGCACTTCTGATAAATAGAAGCTCCATAAGGGTACAGCAGATGGAAAACTCAGGCACAGTACCTGCCTTACTCCTTTATTCTGTCCCACAGCACCTATCACTTACCACTTCTTGTGTGATGCAGGGCCATTTTTATGGACCTGGTATTCCCTGTTCCCTGTATACATTCAAGCTCTTCAGCAGCAGGTCCTGGTGGCAATTCAATCTGCAAGGTATGTTAATCACTGTATGCGAGGAAACCTTGGGTCAGCACTGCTTAAACTGCTTTGCTATGGACCCTCCACTGGGGCAGGCTAACGTGCACCTTACCAGATGGTTAATAAAAACACTTTGTAAAGATCACACAGTCACAAGTGACCTAGGAAAAAGTATGGTGGTGTACTAACAGCTTTGTTGAGGGATGGAAATCATACCCAGAGCATCAGAATGAAGAAATGGTTACTCGCACGACTGAGTGTATTCAGGCAGAGCTGATGTGAGAAGTGTAGAAATAGAGCCGTCTCCCTTCAGCCCTGGGGAAAGAGTTGGGTACATTCCAGAGCTACATTATTGCCCAGGCTCTGAGCTTTTGGGCACTCCTAAGACTACTCTGAAGACAGTGGGACCTAGGGAGTACCTCCATTTCCCTCAAAACCAGGCAATGGGATAAAGCACGGTAAGGAGCCAGCAGGCACCTCTGGCCACTATTTGCAGCTGCAGAAGCAGTGAAAGGAGGGACCTCCAGCCACCCAGGGAATGACTTATAGCTTTTGATTATGCTGCACTAGCTAGCTGCTTGCTACATCACTACCCTTCCTCCATAGCCTTCTCACCACAGCTTCACCCTACGTCCCCTAATCTAATTTTCCTTGCATCCTGTCAGTGGCAATGTGACTGCAACGTCCAGTCTACCGAAGGGACAGCGTGACCTAGTTCATAGGGAATTTGGCTTTATTCCTCTTCCTGTTCACTGTTTCACTGAAATTTTGGCCAATGCACAGAACTTCCCCCTATGCCAGCTTCACAGTCTTTGAAACAAGGTTATGAAATACGCTGTTTATAGACCTCCCTTCAACTGTTTTGAGATGTGTTGGTGAAAAGGGCTAAATGAATTAAAGTACTATGAAAGCTTTAAATAGTCTGGGTCACACAGTCCATATATAGCCATTCCAGGACAAAATGCTTCTGGGCTACCAGAAGAGACCTCAACAGCCTCGCTGCCAGGAAGGTTGGCAGTATTCTGAAAACAGAGGCAGTGACTCCATCAGAAGCAGGCAACAAGGAGGGATAAGGGACCCTAGAGAAGTGGCTGACTCAAAAATGCTACGTTTGTCTATACGGAGAAGGTAATACTCTAGCTTATGATGGACTAACTTAGAATCATAGAATCATAGAATACATGATTCTATGATTCTTGATACTTCCATGTATCAACTCTCAGCTGCTTCCTGGAACAAACATTCAAGCAAAGAAACCCCTGAGTTTCATCAGCTCTGTCAATCTGTATCCATATCTGTCAATTCAAATACCATCATGAGCAAGCATTTTTGGCTATCTCAAATATATTCCCAAACATTATACACTACATTGTAAAATAGCTTACATGCACAACCACATATCAGAATAGGTGAACAATGCCTACTGTTGAATTCTTCCAGAACAGATCCAGAGTAAGAAAAAAAGTCCTATTGTCAGTATGCTGCAGTATCATATATATATATATATATATATATATATATTTGTTTGTTTGGAAAGGACATTTGGATGTCTCAAGCCAACTTCTCTCCTGGAAAAGGAAGTTGCAATGGGTCACCCATTCTGATGCTGCAGTAACACGGTGAATAAGAGTTTTATTTATATTTTAATATCTAATCTGAACCTTAATTGTGTCTCCTGTGCAGATAGCCACTTCTGAAACAGAAAGAGCAACAACTGTTGCTGCTCATCAAAGCTATCTCCCTGTGCAAGATGCAGAAAGCAAATCTTGGTTGGAAGCTTCATTTTGATTTGACTTGGAGGTCTTCAGTTCTAGGGTAGCTTCCCTCCTGTGTTATACACGGCATCTGATCAACCCTGCAGCACTTGGTACCAAGTGTGAGTGAGATCCATTATTCTCACACCTGCCTAGCAATTCACAACTCAGACCACACTGTCTACCTCTTCCCTGACTGCTTACTGCACTCAGCTCCTATCTTTGTTCTGTGATCCCAAATACACCTCTCTTCCTCACACCTTTCTCAGCCTTTCCTCTTTCTCCCCTCCCAAAATGATGCTCAGTTCAGAGAAAAAGAGCAGCATGTTGCCTATTAGAGGAAAGGACCAAGCAGTTTCCATCTGATCTTTGGCAGGGATATGAACAGATTACTGTGGAGACACTGGAGAGCTTTGCCTGACCCCAAAGCAGACTTGGCTGGCTTATCTACCCCAGAAGCAGCCAAATAGGGCAGGTGAATGAGGGACTGATGGTGAAGTGTGAGTCAAAGGTCCTTCAGTTTTGAGCCAGTCACCACTTTACCTCTGACCACACAGTAAGCAACAGCAGTGTTGCTGCACCTTCTGCTGCAGCTACTAGTGCTCATGCAGTGCTTGTGGGCATGAGATCTGTAGCAAGCATCACAAGACCAGCTTCAGAACCACAGAGGAGAGAACCGTGGCACAGCAAGAGGCATGCTGTGACAGCAGCAAGAGTCTAAAGAGGGAGATTGCTCTGCCTGGACAAAAGGCTGTGGAACCCTCTCTGGTAGGTGAGGCTGAGGTGGGGAGGCCAGACTGATCTGCCCTTGCAGAGCTTCTCCTTGGGGCCCTCAGCAGTGTGAGTGCTGCAGCCATGCTCCTCACCTGCAGAGCCCCGGGGTGGACATCCCAGGGGAGGGTGCCAGCGCCAGACTCCATGCTGGCGGAAGGGAATTTAGGTCACAGATCCTCTTTGGGAACAAGCACGTCTGATGCTGCCAAGAGAAACAAACTGGGATGAAAGAAACAGGAGAAAGGGAACAAACCAGCTTGAAAGAAACAGGAGAACGTGGAGAAATGACTCAATGATCAAAACAAGGATACTACGGGAAAGGTAAGTAAATGCATGCCCACAAAAACTCAGGCACCTGAAGATTTCTAGGTAAGAATATATTTAGGCAGAGATATTGTTCTGAACCAGGGCTGGACTAGCAGGGGAGTACCAAGGGGAAAAGGGAACACTGGCAGAGATGTGCAGGAAGGTCTGGGCTGGGCTAGTAGTGGGATGCAGGGTAGGAATGGGAGAAATTGGCACAGATGTTTAAAGAATGACAGAAAGGAAGAAAAATGACAGGAAAAAAAAAGGAGCACTAAGACCTCCCTCCCCCTTCCATATGTGTAGCTTACGGTTCTGTAGTGGGAGAGGTATTTCCAGGGAGGAAGACGAGGAGAAGGAGGAAGATATTTGGTTTGCCAAAGAGCCAGTCCTTCCCCATGGTGCAGAGCAGGACTGTGGTGACTCAAGCAGACATCCAGTCTGGTCCGGTGCTGTTGTTTTCCTGCACCTTGTAATTCCCCTCCACTCCCTGCTGGGTCAGCCCCTTTTTAACTGCTCTCTGCAAACAGCCCAGGGGCTAGAGGAGATAAGGGCTGTGGGCCAGGACCCATCCGGAAATGGGGAGAGGCGAGAGGCGTATAAGGAGGAGCTGGAGCAGAGGGACAGTATTTGGCTAGAGACTTTCAATGTGGGGGAAGGGTGTTTATTGGATAGTACTTATATTAGAAATCTTCGAACCATTCACACCCTGCTTTCTTTAACCCATCAGAGATCCACAGTCTTGGGGAAATGAACTAGGTTTGACACAAGGTTGCTCCCTGAGGGTGGCATCCAATCTCAGCGCTCGGACATCCAGTAATGCCATCTTTTGAAGTCTAAAGCTGTGTTTATAGGTATGTTACGAACAAAAGGAAACCCACAGGCAAAAGCATTGCTCATGTTATATTAACAGAATACTGCAGTAGTTTGCTGACAAAGCCCCTAACAGGGCTGCTAGGTTAGACAATTAGCCTGTCAGGAATAAAATTCAAAGTGAGGTGACTACAGGTCTAGATATGGAAATAAGTTTTTTCCACTGTGAACATGCATAAATATTAGGCAATGCCATCGGGTGGCATCCCTGCCCCCCCAGCATGGTGATCATCTTCCATCATTCTGTGTTGCCTGCTCTTAGACTGCCTGGTCTGGGGTGAAAATGTTCCAGGTGCCCCAGGTGTCTCCCCTTTTCCTTTGCCAGATTCAGAGCTGTGCTGCTGTGAGTTGCATCCATAGTGAAAGTCACTCAGAAACAGCACTGCTCACTTGGCTTGGTTGTCTGTGAATATCTTGTTGCAACAGCTTATCCAGAAGTTGAATTTAGTAATTAAAAATAAATAAATAAAAAAAAAAGATTGCTACATTCCAGCTGGTCACAGAAATGAAATATTCAGTCCAAGCTACCAGAACTCCCTGAGTAGCCTGACTTTGTGGGGTATTTGTATCAGCCCATGGAAGACTGCAAAACTGCAGCTGTAGGGCTTCAGCTTGCCCTACAGTGTCTCTGCAATCAAAGAATCAAAGGATTGGTCACGCTCTTATTAGAGATTCGTGACCCCTGTGAAGAGTCCTGTTGTGTATGAATACTCAGGAGATAAAATACTTTAGCACAAATCTTATTGAATGTGATTATACGAAGCCACATTAGTGGCAGAGGTTCTCTGATCTGTACAAAGGAACTTATAAGATCACAACAACACTATTGGTTTGTCTGAATATTAAACTTTGTGAATTAAACTTTGTGAACTTTGTGTAAACTTTGTGTAAATTAAACTTTGTGAATTGTGAATTAAACTATAGTGAATGTTAAGACTGAATGTTAGTTTAACTACATAGTGTGTCTTGGCTCTTGTGCTGACAGAAAACTGAAGGGAAGAGCAGTGCAAATGATGAGGAGAAATGTCTGAGGAGGAAAGGAAGTTTAAGAACTGTGTTCAAAAATCAGGCAGTTTCTCATGGAATAAAATTCAACATCTTTTTACAAACCACAAAAATAAGGAAAACAAACAGGAGGCAGCCAGTGCTAGGGAGAAGTGTTATATAAGCGTAATATGAAAAAGGAATGAACACACACAGTCACAGAAACCAAAAGATTTAGCAGATTATCAGCTAGAGATGGAAATATTGATAAAATCTGGTTGTGTAACTACAAAGTAATAAAAGCCATATGGATCTTTCTCCAAAAATGCCCCCTATTGTCTGTCCTCTCCCTCCCATTTCCGTCTTCTCCAGTAAATAACTTGTGCAAAGTAGCAGTTTTCAAAGCAATTGTGTCCTGGATATTTGTTGGAAAACATGACTCACCCCACGTGTTCTGTTTTCATTCAGGATGTTGTGAACTGAAAACAAAAAGAAACCAGAATGGACACGTACAGTATGCTTTAAGGATGAGCATGTAAAACTAAAATTCATAGATCTACAGGACTATCAGAAGCGGGGATTCGGCAGAGATCCTTCTCACTGTGATCTTTCTTCTACTCACCTATTTCCCATCCACAAGATACAAAACATCTGTTTTTCAGTCCCCCAGGAACCGCTCATTAGGTCTCTGACATCCTACTGCCCACCTTGCTCCACAAGCACTAACTGAGGCAGTCTATCTGGTACCTATCCCATTAAGCGCAGAACAATTGGTTTGAACTTGTACTTAGCTTGAAAGTTTTTTGGTTCTTTTTCATACCTGGAAGAGAGATTGTGTATCTGAAGGACTGGCTACTTCTTCCAACAAGGGTAGCTGATCTGATAAGAGATATCTAAAGGAAACAAACCCAAAGCAATTTACTTAAAATAAATACATAAATAAAAAGCATTACAAGAAAAAGCATTTGTACAAATTAATAGGATTAACAACAATACCCAGAAGGATAAAAAAAAGGGTTTATTATTTTGTGGGAGACAAAATATTTCACAGGCTGTAGTGAAGAGAAGCTCCTCTAGAACTTAATAGGAAAACTCAGAAAGCGTGAACATTACACAAGTCGCAACATGCAGATGAAGGAAGATATTCAATGAAATGAAGGCCCACAAAAACGCTTCATCAGCTGAACTTCAAATTAAACTGAAAATATTAGAGCAAATAAAGATTATCCACTTTAGCGGCCTGTTGAATATCTTAATTTGACAGAAGGCTCTGGTGGCAGATTCCTTTCCTGAGTGCGGACATCAGAGCTGTCTAATATAACTCATATAAATTTCTGTGATGTCCTATGAACAACTAAATCTATTCAGGTATGGTAAAGGCATCAGTGAATTACCCATGTTTCAGTGTGCTTTGTAATGCATTGGGTTTTATAAATATATTGTGACTGACTTTGTGTGATGCAAGGCAAGACCATTGGTAGTGCAAGCCCTATACGAAGTAGGGCTAATCCACATTTCCCAACTTCTTATACCAAACATTACTTCTGTTTATACTTTTTGTCTTGCCTTAAAAGAAACCTATGCTGTCTGTTGCTAAAAAGACTGAGACCAAAGTTGTTAACCCTATGGTATGAGAAATCTGCAGCATATCAGTCTGATGTTTATAGAGCACAGTGGAATGGGATCACTTGTTGAAATCCCACCATTAAATCCATCCAAGGTAATCAGTGAATAATATTAATATTTTTTAAATATATAACCAAGAAACTAGCTGTTTCATGTTGACAGATATGTTTTTGATATTACAGAGAAATTAAGATGGTCCCAGATGTAAAGAATGAAAAGCTATTACATTTGTATTTCTCAGACTATTGCGCGGAAAGGGTGGGGAAAAGCCGAAGTATTTACAAATGCGTCTGAAAACAGCATATGAGATAATTAACAATACTATTTATGACTCACGTCTTCTCAGATAAAACTTCACCACATAAAGTCATACAAAATGCATATAAAACTACAAATTTCACTTTATCTCTCTTTGTGATGTTATAATCCAGACTCCCTTTCTCCTCAAATGAGATGCAAGCACCTCTTGAGGTGGTTCTGGTGGTCCTGAGGTTGGTGTTCAGGGCAGATAGCATCAAGGGAGAGACAGGCTCTTCTCAGAGGTAGGCAGTGGCAAGAGCAGAGGCAGCGGGCCAAGCTGTGTCCAGAGAGACTCTAAGTGAACAGACAAAAAAAATGCTTCCTCCGAGGGTGGTGCAGCAATAGAACACATGCCCAGAGGGGCCATGGGATTGCCATCCCTGGAGACTGTCCAAACTTCATGGCACAAAAGTACCAGTACAGAAGAAGACCATGCTATCACAGCATAGGCATTTCAAAGATTTTTCCCATTTAGCTTTTGATGCCCATTCATTTAGCTACAAAAAAAAAAAAAAAAAAAAAAAAAGTGAAACCCCAAATCACTGCCCCTCTGAATGACTTTGCAGAAAGAAGAAGTGGAAGACAACTGTGTCTATGCCACCTTTCTGGCTGGACCAGGTTGTACTTGTCTTGTGCAGCATCTGCTTACTGTGGTGGCTCTGCCATGGGGCTTGATCCTCCAGCTGTGCAGGGGGAACACTGGTCTGGATCCATCGGCGTGGTGGGCCAGGAGCCAGCTGGCTGAGCTAAAGAAGGGATAGGCTTTATGCTTAGCTCAGTTACTGATGTGCTGGGTCACACTGGGCGAGCCCAGGCCTCTCTCTGGGCCACAGCTAAGCCAGCTGTGATCTGCTGCTCAAGACCCAGTACAGATCTTTCCCTGGTGCAGAGAGCTGTAATTCAGCTGATGTGTTTGTACGGATTTTTGAGACGGAGGATGCTACAAGAAAGCAGGACAAGAAGTCCTGATGGAGTATTAGGCAAAGAAATAGGATACTCTTATGGTTTACCCTTTCCCATACACCTCCACATTGCACTTTGGTGGGCAGCACAGAGTGTGTCACATTTAGCCTTTTGGGTCAGGAAAAGGGGTATAAGCCATGATGCTGGAGAACAGGTTCCTTTTGAATTTAGGGTCCTGCTACAGAGCCTGCCCTGGCTGCATTACACCACTGCACTTCCCTTGTGTTTTGGGATACCCTGCATTGGACACAAGTGATTGGTAGGGAACAGGACAAGTCCTAAGTGCACAAGGACCTTGCCTAAGGAGCCAGAAAATGTCAGGAGAGCTGTGCATTCCAGAGCTAGCTGTGAATCTCAAACTCCGTGTATAGGACTTCCTAGAAGAGTTTTACCATGGCATAGGCATAAGGTCAGCAAGTGTGGACACACCTTGCCTTGACCAGAGGGACAGCAATGGGAGGAACAGGTTTCAGCTAATACCCCAAGCCAGTAGGGTCTAGAGCTTATCACTTCCAGTAAAGTCAAGTAGGAAAGGCAAACATGCGGCATGGTTATGCAATTGTTTCTGGTAATAACCTAGCCTTCACCTCCCAGTGGGTACTGAGCCAAAGACTGGGAGGCTGAGAAAAAAATGTGCAAGGTTAGGACTTTGCAGCATGCACACAGAGCCCTGTCAATACACAGTATGGTGATTTTTATTCCCTCCACCTCTGCCTGCTTAGTTCATATTTACTCTATCTTTGCTTTCAAATAAGAATTCGTCACTCTCCCAACTGCCAGGTTATATACACAGTGTGAGAACATGGGGTCCAGGAGACCTCCTGAAATCATGTTCTTAAGAGAGGTTTACACAGCACTGGAACCTCTGGAGCGAGGAGGGGACAACTCCAGGACAGGATCAAAGGGCATCAGAAGATTGGTGTGTTGAGCTTGCAGGAAGATCAGAGAGGGGAAGACTGAGAAGTTTCCTTGAAGGAGGCTTGTAGGTCCTGTATCCAATATGATGCCTGGCTTAAAAAATTTCTTGACCCTCAAAAGGTGACCCTTTAGGAGACTGATCAGAAAGAAGTTATGTCTTGCTGTTGAGCTGCAGGACTAGCTGATAAAATTTTTCTTCTCCATTTGAAAGAAAAAATAAATTGAGGAGATCCAAAATATTTCATTTTAACACTGAATACACAATTTCAAATTGTACATGAGCGAGAAAGAGAAAAAAATATATATATTTTTCACTTGTTCCTCAAGAAGCCCTTTTCTGACGCTACCCTTATCACAGCCATTGGTGCCACAGATGTGATCATGCCACTTGTCTGATGAATCAGGTGTCAGGGGATGCATACATGGCAGTACCTCGCTAATTGCCCACCAGGAAGGTGGCAAATGAACTCAACAGAGGAATGATGAGAGAGCAAGGCTGATTTGTTTCCTCAGAGCATTTTGGCACATCATCGCTTCTTGATAGAAGGTTCCTCTGGAACATTTCTGATTTTCTCTGATCAGTGAGTTCATTGGTCATCACTCACACTTCATATTTGACAGAGGTGATCAGGAGAAGACCTGAGTATCAACAAGTAGGTAACAAAATCTGGAAAACAAGAGAAGTCATACAGAGTTCTAGTTGTGCCATTGTTAACAGCTTGGCTCTATTAACTTGTGACACGGCAATCACTGGAATCACAGAGGATTTGAGCCAAAAGATGAAGCATCCAAATACCCTGAACCAAGGATTCTTTTTCTAAATGAGAGCACTGGGTAAGCAATTGAAAGACCCCAGCAAGAGAACACTGCTACACTGGAGCTCATCTTTCTTGGGGAGATACTTTTTCCCTTATTTTTTTTCTCTAGACTTTGCACCCTGCTGCCTGCACTGTGGGTGAGACCTATGGTCTACAGTAAAAAAGTGTATGTTCAGGTTCCAGAACAAGCGTGGTCATTATAAGTGGTCACATCAGCCTTTAGCAAATTCTTCACTGTGAACTCCACATGAGCAGCAAAGCAAGTCCCATGACACACATAAACTACAAAAAAGGCTTAAACACAAAGGGAAGCAAGCATGACTGAGCACTTTAGTCAAAGACATTCTCATGTGATTATACTTTTGTTATCCCTTTTTTTCTCATAAAAATCCAAAGTTCAGAATAGCTTTTAATGCATTTTTAATAGAGGCATGGATAGATTCATAGAACATACATAAGCTGCAGAGCAGGCATGAAGGCACTGGCAGACCACTGTAGTGAATTTATTTCCTGTTTCTTGCAGCATTTCTGACTCAGTCCACAAATCTGTACAACAGTTTCTGCAGATACCTCTATCTGTCTCTGTTCTCTGATAGATTTTGAAGCTGTGCTGTGCAACACTGAGCACAGTAAACTAAGCGCACCTTTTGGGACAGTGGGTTTGATTTTCTACTTGGGGAAACAGTTTGCCTAGCATGTATATCTTGCCAAAATGAAAGTAGTTCTGACCTTCTGAGACCTATAACACTCTCTGAGGTGCTAGGATTGAATGATATAACACTTCAATATTATTGGACTAAGAAGGAAGAAACGACATTCAGTCATTTCTGCGTGTTCCTGTTTTACCTAGTGAACAACTAAGAAACTTTCTTCAATTTTGTGTACGTGCCATGAAGCATATAGCTAAAACAACAGTCACCCAGGTTCCAGAAATCTGGGAGTTGTTGGAATGCACTTTAAGGAATACTGCTGTTCCTTGTGTAAGCAGGAGCCAAAGAGAACATGGTTTATATGTAAAAATCTGGAGGAAGAGTCTGAGCATGGGATGTTTATTAGATCTGACTCCAACTGGCAATTAGCTCTTTGAGTCACCAGATAAAATCAGGATATAAATATTACATTTTCAGTATGCAGAGGAAGAGTCTGCAGTGGGAAATACGCTCTTGATATTTTAACAGTTCAGGTTTGGCCTAAGAGGAAAAGAAGGCTCCACAAGAATGATAAAAATGTAGGCTTTTTTTTTTTTTTTTTTTTTTTAGGACCTTGTTTTTTCCCAGAAAATGATATTTGCCTGAGCACAATAACATGTGGCTGGACCTGAGGGATTTTTTTATGAGTTCCATGTGGAACACTGAAGTCTTCGCTTAACTAGCCTCAAATTCCCCAGAAAAGGGATGTATTCCTATATCCACATCCACTCAGCCTGCTCTCCTTTTCAACCTTGTTGCTGTGATTTCTCTTGCTTTAATGCAGTCTGATGCTGGTGTAAATCAAGCCTATTTGCTACAGTTTGGAGTGTATCAGGACAGCAAAATTCATAGCCGTGCTTGCTTCCCTGCCACTGCCAGTGAAGTTTTAATTTTGTAACTTAGCACAGAAATCTGCACTCTACCCAAAGCAATTTCACGGCCCACAAATTCCTCTTGTCTGTGAAACTTAATGAAATGCCTTTTTATAACATTAGTATCATGCAGATCCTGGACAGCCAGCCCTTCACAATTCTGAAAATCATATACGGCTGATAGATCCTGTGAGTATTTGGGTAGCCTGCTGCCTGTAGAGACTCAGACATCTGATTTCTTCAGGATTGAACTCAGAAGCACAAATCATATTGTTTCTCAAATTACGTAGTTCCTTTTGGAAAAAAAAAAATAGTTTGAGAAGGGTGATATTCTGTGCTGACATGCAGATTCATTTTCCCTGAAAAAAAAAATGCAAGTCTATTTCCACACACATCATTAGCAAATTAACCAGTGAAATGGATCCCTTTCCCAATTCCTTTCAAAAGATATACAAGCCATCAGCACTTCAACAGTTCTCATCTGCACTTATACTATTATTTACAGTCTTACATGACAGGTGCTTTTTTCCCCCAGTCCTCTCCCCCCTTGTCTTCTGTCCATTTTGGTCTTCTTTAAAGTAGATTGTAAACTGCAAATCACTCTCTCAACTTCTGAGTCCACTGAGTTCAGCATGAAAATACTGGCTGCAGTTTAAATGGTGCACAGCATGCTAAAAACATCATACAGAATGTTGTTAATCACACTTGTTCAAAAATGTCAGTGTCCTCAGCATATATACAGAATTTCAGGCCTAATTACTAGTTAGTTTTAAACTTGACACTTTATTTGGGACTAGCACATACTTGGACTACTCTCTAGGCCAGGATCTCTTAGGGAATTTAATCAGCGATAGAAGCTTTACAGAAATCTTTCTGATTGAGGAATGCGCATGCAAAGGAGCTGGTCATGCCCACTGAGACTGAGTCAAGCACTCCTAACTCAAGACAACGTGTAAGGCCAGGAGCCAGCACTGAGGCTGTCGTGGAGGATGGTCAGCCCGCGGTAAGGACAGCCCAGTGGCATATCAAATACTACCCTACAAAATACCACAAATAAACCAGACCTCGGGACCTAGTTTCTAGCCAGGCTTCTAGCCCACTTCCCAACCATCCACAAGCACCGAATGTGATTTTATTTCCGACACTGCCGTTCCTAGCTGCCCTGCGAAACCTGCTTCTTACTGCGCGACCCAGGGCGGCCCCCGAGGCCGCGGACCCGAGTCCCTTCAGCGTCGCGGCCTAAGGTGGTCGGCGGCGCCACGGCGGCCCGTGGCCCGGCGAGGAGCACGGGCGCCGCCCGGCGGGCGAGGGCGGAGAGAGCCGGCCGCTGCCTCCCTCCAGGTCTGGCCCCAGACCGGCGGCCCCCAGGCTGGGCAGGTGTATTTCGCGTTGTTCCCATCTGTGCTGTGGCTCTGGCACGGTTCAGCCCATGAGCATTTATCCAGCCCCCCGTGCAGAAAACACCGCGGCTCCATGTGTAACAGAGCAGGGAAGAGCTGAGTGGGTGATGAGGAGAGGTGCAGGATGGCAGGGGGCTTGTGGCTTGTATCAGACCAGGGCAACGTGTTCGAGGCTCTCACCATTTCTCTTGGAAAAAGTCTTGGCCAGTCCGGTGGACTGGATGGCTTGGCAGGGTGAGATTTGGGACTAGGAAGAAGTAGGACAGGCATGGTCATTAACACATGCTGCCTGGCGCAGCTCCATAAGGAGGTACCTGCCATGCATGCATGTCCCGTGATATGGGACCTGGCAGTCACCAGGCCTTGACTGAAACCTGCCGCTTTCTTCACTTGTTCCTGTACTTAGCACAATGCTGAGACGCTCCATGATTTCTGTACATAAAACCTTACTTTTATGTCAAAGGAGCAGAGGCAGCCCCTTAGTGGGGCTGGGGAAAAGTGTCAGGCTGCTCAATAGCCATGGGGAACAAGGACTAAACTCTGGAGATGGGAGGCAGGGAGTGTCCGAACATGCTGCATATTACAGTAGTTACCAGTAGTTATCAGCTGCAGCTGGCATAGGAGGCTGAATATCACATGCAGGACAGAGATGCTTCTCTCTTATTCCTCTCCGGCCAGCCACCATAACATGTGGATTGTCATTAAAATGGCTGTTCTGTGATACCGAAAGAAAGCCAATAACCATTGTGAAAAGGATGTTTATTGATGGAAAAGTATGCATGATTATGGTACCGATCTGAAGAGATACACCATGAAGGGAAATAAAGAAACAGACACTAGTACAAACAACATTACAGACTCCCACTGTGCTTAGAAAGGTGAAAAGGCCCTTTCTGGGAGTTAATGGGGTGTTTGATCAATTGTTGAACATATATGATGATCCTGCAGGGGAAAATTCAAAAGAAAATAAACTTAATAAGAAAACAAAACAAACAAACAACAAAAAAAAAAAACAACATCAAACAGCAGGTACAGGATATAAAATACACTTTCAGGATACTGAATAGGCAGCCCATTCTGTGTAAAACAGATAAGAGCTAGACCAAGGACTTACAGCAAGCTCTGCCCATGCACCAAGAGAATTGTTCAGCAGATAACAGCCAGCGTAACTGCTACACTGAGCAGCACACAGACCTGGACCTACCCTACAGTAAGACAGCATTGTATATCTAACTAGCCAACACACCACCTCCATGGTTCATGTCATCTCAAATGTTTTCCTCAGAACATGCATTAGCTGGCCAGGATGGGGTTTCTTAAGTCCATGTGAAATACCTTGCTTGTGCCCATGAAGCACAGGCTTTGGAGGGGAGGCTTTCAAGGGAGGCTGTAGGTAGAATATTGTTTGTTAAGCGTTGTCATTTTTGAGAAGACTCTGAAGGTATTTTACAGTGTCTCTGTTTTTCTGCATTTTGGCTTTCACCCTACAGAGAAGCTGAGGCCTCTTGAACAGCACAGAGGTACCTATTTGAACTCCACAGAGCATGTAGCATGGGAGAGGATCTGGTCACTGTTTTTGGCTGCTTCCTGGGAAGCCAGGTAGAGATTGCAGGCTCCTTTCCTGCAAGTATCACTCTACTCATATGGCCAATTCCTATGTTTATGATGTTTTATACTTCACCTTCTCACCTTTCTTTTTACTAACTGTTCTCTCTTGTTTCCTTCCCCAATGCTTCATCCTCATTGCCACTTTTTGTTGTTGTTTATTAATTAATTAATTAATTAATTTATTTATTATTTTTCCTGGCTTTTACTTACCTTTGCTAATCAGTCATCCATTTCTGCAACAGCATCTTTGCAAGGTGACATATACTGAGCAACAGCATACTCTTCTGGAAAAGAGGGAAAGAAATGTTTCCTGGAGACCACTTCTTGTTCATTTCCCTGGAGGTGTATATACCCTACACATACTTAATTTGAAGATCCTTGAAGATCCTTGAAATTTCCTTTGTTCTGGGACATACATTTTCATACCTTTCCAGTCATGCCCACTTGTCAGCTTGGACATGAGCCCAAGCTCGCTAAAGTGAGATGGATCTGTCCCCGACATTAGCTCCAATTCCTAATACAGTTCAGAGGAGTATTAGTTCCATGAGGGCTGGTTCTCTGTCTCTCTTACACATGCAGTATTTTTGCTCTCCCTGTCCCTTCCCCGCACTTCATGCTGGTTAAAACAAAAAGACCTACCTGTTTCATAGTAATCATAGATCTTCACAGGAGCTGGCTTTGGATGGGTCACTACAAAGTCCTGCTCAACTGAGAAAGTGATTTCTTTCTTTTTCTTTTGCAAGATCTGGGAACCGAAGGACAGGGATCAAGTAAGATTTTCTATTCCTATAACACAGTCTTGGAGCAGACGGGGAGCTGATCAATGATGTATTCCAATCCCAATGATGCCCCACATACAGATACACATTACCTGCCTGCCAAGCTGAAGAAATATTTTTGGAGAGTCCAAAGTGAAACTGAAGAGAAGATGTGTAGGTTTCCTATCCTGTTTGTATTACCTTATTTTGTAAGTTAAACACATTTTATTGCTTTCAGCCCAGAGAGTCTTAAAAAGTCTCAAAGGACTGAAAACTTATTTCTCCAAAATCTCCCAAAGGTCAGGACAGTCAAGTCCGGTATTCTAACTCCTCCATTTCAGATATTATGTGTCACCAAGAAACTGTGAATCAATATGCATCACTGGGAGATTTAATTTTGTTGTTAGTCCTGCAGGGCCCCAAGCAAATGTACTTTTAATATGCAAATTCTGGTCCAGAAGTTAGATTACAAGTTAGATCTGGGAATGAACTGGCATAAGAGAAGGAATGGAAAATTTTTCAGGGGAGCTCAGAGTATTGTTCTATGTCCTATTAGAAGGACTGAGATGTACTAGGACTCTACCAAGGGAACATACACATAAAGGAACCATGTTACTGGAATTTATCCACTACTTACTGAAAAGAGAAAGATTTTTTGATTAATTTATTCATACTTTTTATTATTATTAATTTCTTTCTAGTTTCTAGTAGGTCAGGTGTCAGTTTGAGGCTGTTCGGGAGTTTAGGATATAACGTAGTTTGAGGATTAAGCAGCTTAGTGAATAGAAGGCAAAGCTGATGGGGAAGAAAACATAATAATGCACTTTATAGAGTGTATCCTCGCTGTAGGTGTGTCTATTACACACTGCTTTTATCATTTGTATAAATCAAATAGCCAGAATTCAGAACTTACATTTTCCAGATAAAGGAGAACATGGTTTTTCTTGTATTCTACTTGCATCACTGTGTGGCCATCAATGAGCTTTAAAATAAGGAAATGGAGATAAACTGATATATTAATAAATCATTAAAAAACAAGTGCTACCTCAGAACCTACCACCCTGTGGCTTTGGGATTCATTCTGCTCATAGTCCAGTGTTAATCGCTGGCAGCTGACATTTTTAGAGTCCAAATTTTCCTGAATAGATAGAGGGGACTGAGCAAAAACTGGCACTTGACTTAGCACAGTTTATGAGAACTTCCAAAGTTGGGATGCACTGCAGTTCTTTAAGGGAAAACTGCCTGCCTACGTTGTCATATAGGTTTCCAATCTAGCCTGGTAGATTTCTGACTCTTTCCCTACTTAGACAGTGCCAGTTCTGAGTTGCAGTTGCCAGCTGGTCAGGCTTTAGCTGGAACCCTTCCTAATTTTTAATATGTGAAGGTCTGTGTTATATGCTCACAGCTCCTGGTAGGGCATTCCTCCACACAGTAATGAAGATGGTGCAGCCATGCAGACACCTCACAGGGTTTCACAGAATCACAGGATCATTTAGAGTGGAAAAGATCTTTAAGATCATCAAATCCAACCATCAACCTAGCCCTATCAAGTCCACTGTTAAACCATGTCCCTAAGAACCACAATAACACATCTCTTAAATACTGCCAGGGATGGTGACTCCATGCCTTCACTGGGCAGCCAGTTCCAATGCCTAACTGTACTTTCCATGAATAAATTCCTCCTGAGAGCCAATCTGAACCTTCCCTTGTGCAACTTGAGGCTGTTGCTTCATGTCCTATCACTTATCTGAGAAAATAGACCAACATCTACCTCACTACAACCTCCTTTCAGGTTGTTATAGAGAGCAATGAGGTGTCCTCTCAGCCTCTTCTTCTCCAGACTAAACTACCCCAATTCTCCCAGCCACTCCTCCTAACTCTTGTTTTCTAGTCCCTTCACTAGCTTTGTTGCTCTTCTTGTTTTTTCTAGCAACTCAATATCCTTCTTGTAGTGAGAGGCCCAAAACTGAACACAGTACTAGAGGTGCAGTCTCACCAGTGCTGAGCACAGAGGGACAATCCCTTCCCTAGCCCTGCTGGCTGCACTATTTCTGATAGAAGACAGGTTAGCATTGGTCTTCCTGGCCACCTGGGCACACTGCTGGCTCATGTTCAGACTAGCATCCCCAGGTCCTTTTCTGATGCGCAACTTTCCAGACACTCTTCCCCAAGCCTATACCCCTCCATGGGGTTGTTGTGACCCAAGTGTGGGACCCAGCAATTAACCTTGTTGAATGTCATGTGATTGGATGCAGCCCATTCATCTAGTCTATCCAGATCCTTCTGCAGAGCCTTCCTACCCTCAAACATATCAATACTCCCGCCCAACTTGATGTTATCTGAAAACTTTGCACTTTGTGTTTGAATTCTTCTTAACCAAGCCTGTCTTCATGCAGCTCCTGTTGTCACAACTGGATATCTCCTCTGTCCCTGGGATGACTCATTCAATCTTGTTCCTATAGTTTACCTTATCCAGAGAAGACTTAACAGGAACAAAGCCAGAGAGCATCTTCACATCAATAATGACCATGTTGGAGCTACTGCGCTTTCCTGTGTAACTGAAACAACAGAGTGCCCTGTCAGTCTGGACTGTGTCAAGGGAAGCAAATCTCACTCTCTCTTTCTGGCCTCATACAACTGGAGTGAATCACATGCACTTACTGACTGGCTCGTATGGGAGACAATGGGGAGGCCCCTGGTACGAAGGGGTCAAGTATGTGCAAGCACCATATGTGCTAATACCAGGGGTATCACAAGGTCCTTTGGGATATGTCTTATAGGTTGATATCAACAACTCTCTCCAGCACAGATCAGCTCATGGTTTATGACTTTAAGCAAAACTGAATACACACAGCAGTCTGCTTGGCATGTCTTGTCAACAGTTCACCTGGTTTGTTGATAGTATATTACCTGCTTATGAGGACGATATCAAATTTTGCTGGTTGATCCTGTGGGCAGGAAGCATTTGATGTCTGTACTGAGAGAGAAAATCCAAAGGCCCCCTCAGGAAGGTGAATGTTGTACCTCAGTGCTGTCTGGAGGAGGAGAAAAAAAGCTTTTCAAGGAAGCCAAGGGATTTTCTGTGGACCTAGTGAAGTTTCCTGGGGACACTGAAGATCCTTGATTATGTCAAAGATGGACTCATCAGACTTCTGCTCTTTAACAATAAAGGTGCTTGTACCCAGTCACCACCCAGAGAGAAAACAGTTGCTGATCAGAAAAGACTATTTTTTTGCCATTCTGTGATCCCATCATGGGAGTCAGAACATGGGATGAGGAAAAGACTGTTTAAAGAGATTAGGAAAATCAAATCATTAGGAAAAATAAAGAGAAATCAGATGGAGAGTCATCAGAAACATGGCTGTATGGCATGCAGAACGTAGGACACAATGAAGAGAACGGCAGACACTTACTTGCATAAGTACACACCCAGTGCCATTCACAGTTAGGTTGTATTTCCCAGGGACCTCGGGAAGGGGAGTCTGTTGCAGCAGGAGCCTGTTCTCATTGTCGACAGTAAATACCTTCTCAAAAGGCTTTTTAGAAGTGATCTTGACTATATTTTGTGTAATAGAATTGTAGGTGGCCTCACCATAAGCAGCAAGGGCTTGAAGAGCAATGACTGTGTCCTGAAATAAAAGACAATTAGCTACACAGTGTGACTGGTGCAGAGGAAATCAAAGTCATGGTTCCAATACAAAGCAAAGTCACTTTGTCCTGTCTAAAAAACAACCCGAACTTGTGTATAATTTAATTAAAGTATAATTTTGTGTATAATTTCCCATATAGAAAGATCCAATTCATTCTGACATGTATGTTTTAGGGCGGAAGAAAACTCTCTACTCATAATGAAGGTCTCAGAACATAAAATATGAGCACTAGAGCACACTTCTAAAGTTTTTCAGCAGGATATTTCAAGTGGAAAAGCATGTTTCCTAAGGAACTGCAGAGCACCCCTTGGTCATATAACAAACAAGACCTGGCAATCAAAGCGTTTTTTAGCCTTATTCATGACAGGAATATCTGTGTTTGTTGCTAGTGAAATTACTCCCTCATGGATTTAACCTTTGTTAACCAAGTTAAAAAGAGGATAAAATAAGAAAAGAAAAAAGAATTTGGAACCCTCCAACAGAAAGGCTTGGTCTCTGTAATAACGAGAGAAATAAGACCAGGTAGTCATAGCCCCACTGACACACTGAAATAGTGTCACAGTTCCTAGGACTGTCTGGGGAGTGGAAGGGAGTTTCTTCACCTGTGTGGAAGAGAAACCTCCATAGGGATTCTGTTGCCTGATGATCCACTGCACAATTCCTGAGGCCTGTGTGAGATCCTCTTGATTCCGGTTGGGTTTGTAGAGCAATGCCAACAGGACATAACTAGTGATCTCAACTTCAGCTGATGGGGCGTGGTCAGGGAAGAAGGGGGATTTTTCGGATGGGGATCTCTGCTTCTGCTCCCAGTGCTTTGAACCATCTGAATAAACAAAGAGAGGGTAAGGAGCGATGAGAAAGGATTATGGGAGTCACTGCTCAGTGCTGCCTCAGAGATGTAATATGTCCTGGTCTCTTTCTCATAGCTACTTACTATGGAGCAATAGATGTGCTGTAAGTTTACTGCAGAATTATTTTGGGATGTCTGGTGGAAGATTCATGTGCCTATACTCTCAATATTGTCAAGGTTAGAACACATACCATCAGTAAGATCTATTCCGTCTTCCCGCCTCCCAAAATCTTGAAATAGCTGAAACTCACCAACTTCCTTTGCTGATTTCTGTAGCTCTCTAAGGAATGATTCACATATTTCTGCCTTGCCAGCTAAGCAGAAAGCATAGGCCATGAGTGCCTGAGTGTAAATGTCGCTGATATTCTTCTCAGATGCAGTCTCCAGGCAATAAAAGGCATTTCGTATTACTGTGTACTTCAAAAACAAACAAACAAACAAAAAAGCAAAAATGTAACATCTGGGTCTGAATTCTGGACAGTTGTCTTCACCTGATCAAATGTGTCTTTAAACCTGTTCTTCATCCTGTCATCGCAATTAGAATGGCACTTCAGTTTGTATAGTGACTTTGGGAAAGAGAATCCAGATCCCCTTAAGGAGGGATTTCAGACTGAAATACCATACAAATAGAGCAGATTTTCAGTGTGTTCTTGAAGATGTAGGTGTATAAACAAACGACTGCTCTGCTTCCTTCACACATAATTCCTTCCACTTACCTTTATGGTAACAATTCACACTGCACTTGTATGGTCAAGATTCTGTTGCCTTGAACAAACCCAGCATTTTGGGGTAGTCTCTATTCTCAGTGATTCTGCTGTAATTTTAATTTAATTCTGTGGTATTTCACTAGGTTTACACCAAGTGAAAGAAGTTCACCATTGGACCCCGTGTCCTCACTAATGTGTTCCTTAACCAGGAAGGTCTTAAAAAAGGCATGACAAATTGGAGGCAGAGAAACTCGTATATTGAAGTCTAACATCCCACCTATACTATTCTTTGTACTAGTCACTTTTTAAAAAGGACGAATCTGCTTTTCACTCTCATGGACCTTCCTTTCCACAGAATCACAGAATGGTTGAGGTTGGAAGGGACCTCTGGAGATCATCTGGACCAACTCCCCTGCCAAGAGGGTTACCTACTGTATATTGCACAGGATTGCATCCAGGTGGGTTTTCAATTATCTCCAAAGAAGGAGATTCCACAACCCCTCTGGGCAACCTGTTCCAGTGCTCTGTCACCCTTACTGAAAAGAAACGTTTCCTCATATTCAGTTTGTTTCAGTTTGTGCCCATTGCCTATTGTCCTGTCACTGGGCACCACTGAAAAGAGTCCCACTCCATCCTCTTGACACCCTCCCTTCAGATACTTGTATACATTGATAAGATCCCCTCTTAGTCTTCTCTTCTGCAAGCTAAACAGGCCCAGCTCTCTCAGCCTCTCCTCATTTGGGAGATGCTCCAGTACCCTAATCATCTTCGTCGCCCTCTGCTGGACTCAATCCAGGAGATCTATGCCGCTCTTGTACTGGGGAGCCCAGAACTGGACACAGTACTCCAGGTGACACCTTACCAGGGCTGAGTAGAGGGGCAGGATCATCTCCCTCGACCTTCTGGCAACACTCTTCCTAATGCACCCCAGGATACCGTTGGCCTTCTTGGCCACAAGGGCACATTGCTGGCTCATGGTTAACCTGCTGTCTACCAGGCATCCCTGGTTCTTCTCTGCAAGGCTGCTTTCAGCAGATCAACTCCCAACCAGTACTGGTGCATAGGGTTATTTCGCCCTAGGACCCTGCATTTGCCTGTGTTGAACTTCATGAGGTTCCTCACCACCCAACACTCCAGCCTATCGAGGTTGCTCTGAATGGCAGCACAGCCCTCTGGTGTATCAGCCACTCCTCCCAGTTTTGTGTCATCCACAAACTTGCTCAGGGTGCACTCTGTTCCATCATCCAGGTCATTGATGAATAGGTTGAACAGGACTGGACGCAGTATGAACCCCTGAGAGACACCACTAGCTACAGGCCTCCAACTAGACTCAGCACCACTGATCACAACCCTCCGAGCTCTGCCATTCAGTGAGTTCTTAATCCGCCTCATTGTCTGTTCATCCATCCCACACTTCCTGAGCTTGCCTGTGAGGATGTTATGGGAGACAGTGTCGAAAGCCTTGCTGAAATCAAGGTAAACCACATCCACCGCTCTCCCCTTATCCACCCAGCTAGTCACTCCATCATAGAAGGCTATCAGATTGGTCAGGCATGATTTTCCCTTCTTGAACCCATGCTGACTACTCCTTCTTCTCCTCCATGTCCCTGGAAATGACCTCTAGGATGAGTGATTCCATCACCTTTCCAGGGATGGGGGTGAGGCTGACCGGCTTGTAGTTTCCTGGGTCCTCCTTCTTGCCCTGTTTGAAGACGGGGGTGACATGGGCTTTCTTCCAGTCCTCAGACACCTCTCCTGTTCTCCATGACCTTTCAAAGATGATGGAGAGTGGGCTAACCATAACATTCACCAGGTCCCTCAGCACTTGTGGATGCATCCATCTGGGCCCAAGGATTTGTGGGTGTCAATTTTGCCTTAGAGATCTCTGACCCGATTCTCTTTGATCTCTTTGTCTTGCTTTCCTTTTTCCAGACTTCCTCCCTTGTCTCTAGGTTTAGAGATTCCTGAGGGCTGGTCTTAGCAGCAAAGATTGAAGCAAAGAAGGCATTCAGCAATTTTGCCTATCCTTTGTCACGAGGGTACCCACCTCATTAAGCACCAGGCCCACATTTTCCTTAGTCTTCCTTCTGCTATTGATATATTTGAAAAAGCCCTTCCTGTTGTCCTTGACATCCCTTGCCAGATTTAACTTCAGTTGGGCCTTGGCCTTCCTTGTCTCATCACTGCAACCTCTGACCATGTCCCTGTATTCTTCCCAAGTGGCCTTTTCCCAACATAGCTTTCAGTTCCATTTGTAGACTTCATGGATTTACTTGCAATACCTTACCTTCTTGACTAAGCCATGTTTAAGTCTAAGCCACGGTGTGTGGGCTACTACCTGGCAAGCTTTTTTATCTGGTAGCTCAAAGGTGTCATTTAATATCCTAGGCTTCTCCAACAGAGATCTAATTCCACTGAGGTGTATAGAATTTCTGCTTGAAAACTGGTGGTTGAAGTGGGATGGAGATGGGGAATTTTTCTATCGCAGCAACTAGTTCAGATACATTCAGAGCAGGGTCATGTTCCCTGGGAGCTCTCTCTCTCCCTCTCTCCATCTCTACTACCTGGACAATTTGTAGCAGACACAGAATCCAAGGCAACAAATGGGGATCAATTCCAGCCGAATACCAGTAGTGGAAAGCCTCCTTACCGAGCTGGAGTGCCCGGCCTCTAGCATGGCAATGGTAATGTAGGCAGAAAGTGACAGCTCATCATCTACTCCTCCCTGAAAAGGATATGGAGAGAGGAACAGTCAGTGAATGGAATGAGTGAGAAACACACACACATCAGGAATAGATCTTAAACTAAGAGAAACCCATTGCTAAAATAATTTTTAAAATAATTAAAAAAAAATTCTCAACAACAAAAAAACCAACAACAGCAAAACAAAAGCCTCAAAAAACCAAATACTGTAATTCCCTCAAGGCTGCAATCCTGTAATCCTATCTTGGGTGTGCATGAAGTATAAAAGATAGTGTGAGGAAACTGACTGAACTGGAAATAATTCAGCAACTAAATCTAAGATGTGGAGAGAGACCTCTTGGCAGAAGACGGGCATTTGGAGGAAAGGATAGTTTTTGGCAGTAATGGGAGAGCATCTTTTTAATGATAAGAGTGTAAATTTGACTAAAGTAATTCTGTACCACCTTCAAGACATTGTTGACGAGTGTCCCAACGCTTCGGAAGCAGCCATCTGGCTTCTGTTTGCTTGCCAGCCACATCAGGGTTTGAGCCTGGACATTGTCATCAATATAGATGAAGCGACTAGCTTGTGCAAACGATTTGTACACAAAGGCAGTGAGCCTGCAAGGGAACCATGAAGCTGTGAGCTGAGCTAGGAAGAGAAAAAGTCAGGCCTTCCACTCATTTTAGGCACAAGCCTGAATAATTACAGCCAACAAATTGGTGACTTGCTTTGTCCTTGTGTGCTCTCCCAGGAGAGGGTAGCAAAAAGAATAACATCTAGCTGGGACCCAGGGGAAGACCAGCACACTCTGGGGCTGGTCCTGGCTACAGAGCACTGCACTGCATTGGGTTCCACAGGAGAGAGGAAGAGTGGGAATCAGAAAGGCAGCTGAGCCTTTAGCCAGCCTTCTCTCTGCATATACTCCCTGACAGGAGGTAGAGAACCATGTCTTTTAGTACTTACAGAGTCCCAGTCCTACCCAGCTCTGTACACCTGATTTAGCTAGCAAAGATAGCATTTACCTACATCACGTGATTTTAATGCAAATTCATTTCTAAGTCATTTCTGCTCCCAATCACCCACCAGGTGTTCCCTTCTTTATCTCTGATGCCAAAGATGCTGTAGGACCCATCGGGATGTTTGTATGATAGCTGCTTCTGGTAGCCTGCAAGAAGATGGAAGAAGGAACTGATACCTAATTTAAAAACAAAACCTAATTTTGTTTTCTACCAGTTTTATATGGAATCACAGTGGGAAAGCGTGGAGAGGTGATATATATCTAACAAGCAAAGAGGGAGCCCTGAGGGAGCTTAAATGTAGGTATGGAACATCCTGTCCTGTAGAAACATGGAGTCACAGAATAGGTAGCTCTGTGCCAGTTTTGTGCTCCACCTAAATTGACAGGATTAGGATAGGTGCTGTGCCTGGGTTGAAGAGAAAAAAGGGATTAAAAGACAGACCTCAAAGTAAACATGACATCTGCATTTCAGTAAAACAGGATGAAGAAAGAAAAAAAAAATAAATCAAAGAAAGCAAATGTCACAGCATCCCTTGGGTAACTGAGCTGTGCTACAGCATCAGTGCCATACAGCTTGGATAGCCATGCTACTGCTTCTGCTCACTGGACCTCAGTGGGGATTTTGGCACACACTGTAAAGGAAGCAAAAACTCTCACCGCTCACTAAGTATCCAGTGGTCTTGGATTTGATCTCTTCACTCAGCTGTCTTGTCTTGTCCAGATAGTCCAGGACATAGATGTTGGGTGCAAACAGGACCATGTTCTGTTCCCCACAGCCAAACGGCATCTGGAGAAGCTGGTGCAGGTTCTGCATGGAAGTGCCCATGATGTCACCTGGGGAAGAGGTGTGTGTGGGGATTAGTACAACTCATGGACACTGAAATAAACAATAATTTTCATTCACTAGGGAGAGTCACGGAAAACCTGGCTGGGTTTGTAAGCCTCTATGGTACTGAAGAGCTTTCCAAAGAGCCTGAAGTTCCCAGTACTTACTGGGTGATTTGTTCTGTTCTGCTTTGCAGTCAACAAAAAAATCCCTACCCTGCCTCTTTTTAGACTAAATTGCCCATGCCAGAAATACTGCCTATTTTAGTGCCACTTCAAGCTGATGTTCTTTATTAGAAGTGAAAAGAAGAACTTCCTGGAAACTTCTGTTTCTAGAGAAGGAGAGGTAAACAGCCCAGAGATGCTACAGTGAACCATGTATTACAGAATTAACAACTGATGCTGAAAAGGAACATTGGTTATGTAAAGGTACCATAGGTCACATCTAAATAGCTACTTCAAGGAAAGATTTCTAGAGTGAGCTAAGATTATCAGTATTACAAAGCCAATATGTAGTGACCTTTGAGTCATGTAACCAAGCCCAAAGTTCCTGACAAAGCTTTCATTTTGTAGTTTAAAATTTTCTTTCCTTATATGTTTTATTAATTTTATATTTACCAACAACAGAAAAGGAAGCTCTGGCTGATCCTTCCACCACGTTTGTAGGTAGGTCTAAAGCAACACCTTGAGTAATGACATCATCTGTGAAGAATAATATCAAGTATATTGTGGTCATTTGTATAAGAGCATTAGTTATAGAAATGAAATGCTCAGGAGAAATTGCACAGTTCAAAATTATACACAAGAGACAGCAGTAGATAGAAACTCACTGTTGACATGAAGAACATCAGGAGAGAAGGTAGCACAGCTAAACTAATCTAGTGAAAAACAGCTCAAATGGTGCAGTAGTTGTCATTGTTCAACAGAAATCAATTAAACAAGATAAGGCTGTTGCTTACAGACTGTATTGTCTGTGAACTCTGGGGATTTCTTCAGTGTGGCACTGGGGAGTGACAGGGCTGCCCTTGTGCATCTTTTAGACAGCTTCCAGGAAACTTTGGAAACCGTTTGCAGTCAGCACCGAGATGGGATGGAGGGGTACATTAGTATTCCCTCTTTCATTCCCATTAGAAATGGAAAACTACAAGCTACAGTTATCCTTGGAATAGAGGACAGCAGCCAAACATGAGTGCATGCAGCCCAGAATAGATTTTGCACAGAAAGGTTTTCTCCCTTTGATACCTTCATAACAGCCTTCCTTCAGTATCTGTGCACTTTTGACTGCAGCACAGACACTGCCTAAGCGACATGCACCAGATCACACATGAATTTTGTAGCAGGGAACTGAACTCTTAAGCACTCACACTAGCTGCCATTTGGGCACCTCATGCAAAAGTGGAGGGACAGCGTCAATGAGCAGGAAAGAGCAGAAACTCCAGCCTTCCCTTCATTTCCTTTCAGGACAGCAGTATATAGAGCACTTACCTTTTGTACAGATGAGGGAGTTTTGGGTCTCTTCCCTTCTGATTCCTTCAGGCTGGATGGTGATGGGGAAAAGAGACATGCAGCAGATGAGAACAAAGCATGCAGAAGTAATGCAGTGACAGGAGGGCCATACCCAGACCCAGCCTTCTGCATCATAAAACGGCAGTATTAAAGCAATAGTTTACAGGTTCATACTTGATGTGGCTGCTGCTAAAGGGGAGTACCCATCAGACAGAGTCCCTCCTTTCCAGTTTCTCCTCTGGAGGAGGAGGAAGATGTGCACTGACCAACCAATACCCAGTGATCCTCATGGAAGAGGACATCAGATGGGAGCAGACTTGGTCTTATATCGAAGAGCAGGACCCTGTCCTAGCAAGATGAAGGTGAAGCCAAACCAGAAGTTCTTTAAGGAAACTGAAAAACTTTTACTTCTTTTTGGTACTTATGCTGCATTTTTCTTTCCTCATGGAAGGGAGTACAGGGAAAACAGTAAGAGCTTTCAGCAGTACCTCAACCAACAATGTCCTGATCTGGGTGTCCCTGTAGCCAATACTGATGTTCCTGGATGTTTCATCTCCACAGTCTCCATCATCTTTGGTCTCTGCTGTAATGCTGAATACTACTTGACCTTAAATAGTAGCAGAAAAGGGGGAAATTTGACCTCTGTCATAAAGAATTATGGCTAAAGAAATTACATCTTATAATGAATGTCTATAGAGTAGTAGAATAAGTACTGAGGTGAGACATGGAAAGAGAACTGATCTCTGAAAATGGGAATGATAAACAAACTGCAGTTCTGGTTGGACTTTTTGGTCCTCCTGAAACAGGAGTAGACAAATTTCTCCAAGTGAAAAAAAGATTAAGTTTTCAGGTGAGGTATAAATTGATTATTAGTAGTCTCAGGACAGAAAACCAGATAGATTCACAGGCACTTACCAATTTCTTTGGGGGAAATATTCCAGGCATAGGTCTTTCTTTTTTTGGCACATACACATCCATCATCATCTGTGGAGATTAGTTTGGCCTGATAATCAAGGGAATCTGACAGCAAAACATTAATCTGAGAACAGAAAGAGGAATGTGGTGGGATGAAGATTTTATACCATAGGCAAAAGGTGCTTTATTGTTAGAGGGTGGTCAGATGGTCTCTGTTTATGTCCAGTATTAACAGTGTAGAAGAGATTTAAGGTCCAGGATGATGGTGTGTAGATGAATCATCTATCAGATACAACCTTGACAGTGTTCTCTTTTGCTCCTCATGACAGTCTCCAATGAGATGTTAAATATCTGACACATACTTATGATTCCTGATCAGGATTTGGAACTATGTTCAGTTGACCTGGTGCTAATGGTTTTGAACTAACTTGAAAAGGAAAACACTGTCTAATATTTTTGTTTTTTGTTGTTGTAGGAATACCCGAAAAATGAGGTCAAGAGATGAAAACCTCAATAACAGATCATTCCTAAGATGCATCTTGATTTTTCTTCCTTTTGTGGTGGTCTCCTTGTGAGACTGGAGGGCTAACTTTCAGCAATCAAATTAAGTAAAAGAAATATAGACTCTGTACCTGCTCTCTTTTAAGGATTCCTAGATACAACATAAGAAACAAGAAGTCAAAAAAAGAGCTGTTTTTCTTTCTTTAAGTATGTTTTAAACTGTTTGTAAGCTCTCTCAATACAAAGGTGCTGTGCACCTGTGGTCTGGAGGCATTTTACCAGGAAAGTGCAGAGTACTGAGAATACAAGCACCCAGTGTCTGAGAGCAGTACAGTCTCTAGCTGGACACACACTCTGTAGGGCATGTACTGGGACTTTGGTACTCCTTGTTTTGGTACTTTTGGGAACTTTTGTCCCAGAGAAGAAGGGTTCGTCTGCTCTCCACTTCTTGCTTTTCCCACATACTTCTGTTGGGGAGGCACAAGCACTTTACTTTGCCACACCTTCACATATATCCCTAAAGAAAAGACCCCAGTAAAGACATTGATGGCTTGTGTGGCTGTGGAGTGTGAATGATCCTCCACAAAACACTTGTTTCCTTCCTCTTTAGATCTCTGGAGACAGTTGTTTGTATACCTGTCCTAGACACAGTTCACACAGATCTCCCTTTGCTTTGTAATGGCATGGGAAGACAAATCCAGTCAGGATAATTTATCATCAGATAGAACGAGTAGTACATCGATCAAGAGTAGAGACAGATCCAGTCATCTATACCAATCGTTTTGATACTTTTTTTTTTTTTTATTGTCCAAACAACAAACTCTGTAGCTTCTTTGGAGATGGGGTAGGGACTAGAAGTGTGGGCAGACGTACATACCTTAATGCAGTGGTTGAGGTAGTTGAAGACATTGGCTTTAAGCAGGAAATCTTCTCCCCGGATGATAGAGTATGGCAAGGTCAAGTCCACAAAGAAAGGTTGGAAGGCTGTCAGGGTGGCAGGCATAGACATGCCAAATCCAGCCAACTCTTCCACACAGAAGGCACTGGCCTTCCATTCAGTGATGGTGTCAGGAATGGTGTATGAGACACTGGCTTTTCCAGTAGAGCTGATGGGAATGGACAAAAAATGAGTCTGACAGGGGAATTTTCATATACCTTAGTTCCCATAGGGGCTCCACATTTTCAAAATAACACTACCTCTATTCTGTCTGTAGAAACCCCACATCTGAGTATCCCCAGAATTTATCACCCCAATCTTTGGATAAAAGTCCATTTGAAAGTTCTTCTGCTCATCACTTACCTGACTTTGGAAAGAAAACTGAGAATTTTTGTTTTGCAGACCCATGTTTTAAACAGATGTGTTCTTCTTACAGACTATGAGGCATGGTACACACATTGTGGGAATAGATGTTTTGGGGACATTTTATCATGGAAGTGGGGAGGGCAGGTGGTCAGGTGATGACTGAAAAAGACGGTTCTTCCAGGCCAAATGGTAAGAAGAGGTGGCAATAAATTGCAGTCATGCAGGAGGACATCAGGGGACATATTTAATAATCCTTAAAAGCAGGCAAAGAGAGAGAAGAAGCAATACTCACTTTACAAGGACTATATCCCAAATCCAAGTTTCAGGGAAGAATTCACGAATAGTCTCAAGGATGAGTCTCTTCCCACGTTCTTCTCTAGCAACTTCAGCTGTTAAGAGATAATGGAGATTTCATAGAATCATAGAATATCCCAAGTTAGAAGGGACCCACAAGGATAACACACAGAATTACACAGAATTATTTAGGTTGGAAGAGACCTCCAAGATCCCCTAGTCCAACCTATCACCTAACACTAACAAGTCCTCCACTAAACCATATCACTAAGCTCTACATCTAAACGTCTTTTAAATACCTCCAGGGATGGTGAGGTATCATGGAAGGTAAACACTTCCCTGGGCAGCCCATTCCAATGCCTAATAACCCTTTTCAGTAAAGAGGTTTTTCCTTATATTCAACCTAAACCTCCCCTGGCACAGCTTTAGCTCATTCCCCCTCATCCTATCACTGGGCATGTGGGAGAATAGACCAACCCCCACATCGCTACAGCCTCCTTTAAGGTACCTATAGAGAGCGATAAGGTCACCTAAGCCTCCTCTTCTCCAGGCTGAACAACCCCAGCTCCCTCAGCTTTTCCTCATAAGACTTGTTCTCCAGACCCCTCACCAGCTTCGTTGCCCTTCTCTGGACATGCTCCAGGGCCTCAATGTCCTTCCTGTAGTGAGGGGCCCAAAACTGAACACAGTACTCGAGGTGCAGCCTCACCAGAGCCGAGTACAGGGGAACAATCACTTCCCTAGCCCTGCTGGCCACACTGCTTCTGATACAAGCCAGGATGCTGTTGGTCTTCTTGGCCACCTGAGCACACTGCTGGCTCACATTCAGCCGACTATCAACCAGTACTCCCAGGTCCTTCTCGGCCAGGCAGCTTTCCAGCCACTCATCTCCCAGCCTGTAGCGCTGCTTGGGGTTGTTGTGCCCCAGGTGCAGGACCCGGCACTTGGCCTTATTGAGCTTCATACAGTTGGCCTCAGCCCATCAGTCCAGCTTATCCAGATCCTCCAAGTCCAACTCCTGTCCAACTCCAAGTCCAACAATTGAGTCCAACTCCTGGCACCACACAGGTCTACCCAAAAATTCAGACCATATGACTAAGAGCACAGTCCAAACACTACTTAAACTCCGACAGGCTTGGTGCCATGATTATGTCCCTGGGGAGCCGGCTCCAGTGCGCGACAACCCTCTCAGTGAAGAACCTCTTCCTGATATCGAGCCTGAACATCCCCTGTCACAGCTTGACACCATTCCTGTGGGTCCTATCACTGGTCATTAAAGAGAATAGATCGGTGCCTGCCCCTCCACTCCCCCTTGTGAGGAAGCTGTAGACCGTGATGAGGTCCCCCCTCAGCCTCCTCTTTTCCAGGCTGAACAGGCGATGTAAACTCAGCTGCTCCTCATAAAATTTCATCAATCCTTATTCCAGAAAAGGACAAGCTTTAATTTGCTTGGACCAGTATGAAGGATAATTAGTGTTTACCAATTCTTTTTACTTGAGACTGTCAGTATTTCCATATAAGTGTTAATTAATGTGTCTCTGAGTTTGGTATAAACTTACGTCATTAAGCAAGAAAATATTTCTTTAAGTGTTCTTGGTCTCCATACATGAACATTAGACCTAGGACTAGGTCTTGGGACATTTGGTTCATAGATATGTGCCCTGGCCACACTGTTGCACGGTTTCTTCACCAAGCTCTGTTCAGAAAGGAATCATTCTCAACAGTGTCACTTTTGTCTGACACTCTACCAACTGACAACACTTCCTAGCATACAACTGGACATGAATCGGAAGTGTAGACCTGAAAGTTTTTTTTTTTTTTTTTGGCCACCAGCCATCATCTTAAGCTATCTCATTCTGTGTTAGACCAGGATTCAAATGAAGATTTCGGAAGGTTTGAACATTGCCAAATGATATCTATGAGTACTGTCCACGTTTTGTCCGCAGAAATACCAGTTCATTTAAGGAGAAATTTAAAACCTCTCTCCTGTTTCCTATATTACCTGATGATTTGACATGGTGTGTAGAAGCTGTGAATCCTGCATTTGAAAAATATGGCACAGGTCTTACAGTCTCGCTAGTACATACAACTGGTTGCCGAACCTTTGAGTTGGTAAAAAATTTGATGCCCATTTCCTGTGAAAGAAATATTTTGGTGTCAGCCATAACCATACTGTAGACGAGGTTTATTCAATTCCTCCCACTATCCCATTACTGCCTTTGATTACTGACTTGAGGGAGTTCTGCGCGTGACAGAAAATCAGAGTGCACCACAGTCAGATGAGAATGGATGTCCATGCAGAACATGTCATGTATGTGTTCTACTAACAAACCATTAAAGCTGTAAAGCTACATAAGTGGAAGCTCACTTCAACAGATTTAAGTAATGTACAGGACATTTACCCTGAGGAACTGATATACATCTGGGCCTAATCCAGACATTACAGGTGTGTAATACAAGCCTTTGTGAAAGATGTTGTCAGATGAGACACAGGGGTCTTGGGGATCATCTTCTAGATTGAGCCCATTGAAGATATAGCCTTGCAGGTCTTGAAGGGGATGCAGACTGTATATCTATGAAGGAAGGAAACACAAAGGCCAATCCTGATTACACAGCCATGTACTTGCCAGAGCTGAGATGCTGTCCTGTTTGAAACAATGCTCTGTTTCCTGGATTAAAAGCTGCTGAATAGCCAGGCCCAGAAGGTGGTGATCAGTGGAGTGATCAGTGATAGTGATCAGTGGATCAGTCTGAGGCCAGTAACTGATGGTGTACCCCAGAGGTCAATACTGGATCTGACCCTGTTTAATATCTTCATTAATAATCTGGATGATGGGACAGAGCATACCCTCAACAAATTTGCTGATGACACGAAGCTGGGAGGAGTAGTAGATATATCAGTGGGTCATGCTGTCATCCAGAGGGACCTCCACAGGCTGGAGAAATGAGCTGACAGGAACCTCATGAAGCTCAAAAATAAAAATTGCAAAGTCCTGCCCCTGGAGAGGAATAACCCCATGCATCAGCATATGCCTGGGGCCTATCAGCTGGAAAGCAGCTTTGCTTTTCTGCTTCTTCTTCATCTACCTGGGGTCCTGGTGGACAGGAGTCAACAACGTACCCTTGCAAGAAAGAAGGCCAGTGGTTTCCTACACATTAGGGGGAGTGTTGTTAGCAGGTTGAAGGAGGTGATTCTTACCCTTTACTCAGCACTGGTGAGGCCACACCTGGAATACTGTGTCCAGTTGTGGGCTCCCCAGTACAAGAGGGACATGGGGCTCCTGGAGCGAGTCCAACAAAACACTACAAAGATGAGTATCTCATATATGAGGAAAGTCTGAAAGAGCTAGGAATGTTCAGCCTGGAGAAGAGAAGGCTCAAGGGGGATCACATCAATGTACATAAATACGTGAAGGGAGGGTGCAAAGAAGATAGAACCAGGATGTCTTCAGCAGAGCCCAGTCACAGGACAGGAGCCCATGTGCACAAAACGAAGCACAGGAACTTCCATCTGAACACCAGGAAGCACCTCTTTACTGTGTGGGTTACTGAGCACTGGCACCAGTTGCCCAAAGAGGTTGTGGAGTCTCCCTCCTTGGATATATTCAAAAGTCATCTGTACATGGTCCTGGGAAACCTGTTCTATGTGTCCCTCTAGGTGATTGTTGTTGAGAATCATGGGATAAGAATAATGGGATATCTACCTGGAGAGTAAGCTGGGGCTTTACCTTCCTTTTTGGGTTTTTACTCTTTAACAAGTCTGTTTTCTTGTCCTTGGCCCTTCTGGGTATATAGTACCCAGGATAGAGCTGATGCCCCTGTGTGGCCTGTCTGTTGACTTGTGATCATCTACTGAAATTTCCCCTATGAGCATATGAGTCCTAGAGTCCCTGGTTAAATCAAATCCCAGGTCCTTTACAGGACTTGTGACTGCCAAGAAACAAAGGCCATGTATTATATATTATAGATGGTTTACCAGCACATGTAAAAAGTGGTAGATGTCTAACACAGTCTAACAATCTCCAGTAGAGAGACACGGCAATGGAGAAGAAAACAGTGCTTCTGAGAATGAGACAGTGTATTTGTTTGGGTAGCTTACCGTTTCTGCAGACAGTTCTGTCTCAGTCTTCAGGAGCAGCACACTCTGATCTACTGCCCTCACAGCACAGAAGGAGTTAGGAGCAGCTTCTATAACTAAGCTGACATTGGAAGCTGAGGGCATCCGTTTTTCAGAGAATTGCATCTGGACCTGAAATTTGTCAAACACATATTGGTATGGCTAATCCCTACTGCTCAGGGATTGGTATGGCTAATCCCTACTGCTTCTCTGGATTTTTGTGAAAGGAGGATGAGAAGAAGAGTAAAAGCTCTTTTGTTAAAGCACAGCTGGTCTGACCAGAGGGTGATGTCTGGTCTCCCCGCCTCTGTTGACCAGGCCTCAACTATAATGGGTTGTTAGGCAATAAGACTCCCACGTTATGGCAACTTAAATGAAGCCTACCTTAAGTGATTTAAAATGAAGCGTGATTCTGTTGCTGCTATTGTCAAACCAAATCTGATTATGACACTGACTACATGTAGTAAGCACTACAACGAGCAAATCATATTTTTACTAGGTCCATGGGCTACCTTAGGAATTGCGGTACAGATTCTGGTATGAATCCAGTCATAGAGAAATCTGTTTGATACTTGTGTTACATAAGAGGGGAAAAGCGTGCATGTGTGTTGGGGGGGGAGAGAGACTGTATCAGCTAAATGAAAACATTATTGTCAACACCACTTGTTTTTTCTTCTGTTTTGTTTCATCATGGAGATCTTTTAGCTTTCAGAAACTGAAGATGAGAAAAATCTTTAAAATCTCAATTCAAAATGGCAAATCAATATGTTTCACAGGAAAAAAAATATGGAAAAAAAATCACATAACCTTAGACCCCAAGATTTTTATTTTTGCTTCCTTTTCTATATGTATTTAGTTGTGGTAAACATAAACTACATTTTTTTTCCACAGAAAAACTATAAAAAATTAGATTACCTTGTGAAGTGGGGTAAGACTAAAATGTGTTTGCTATGTTAAAGCGTAGACTGTCGCTTTAACATACACCAGTTTAGTGCTGGAGAAGTGGGTACAATATGGGAGTAGTGTGTTTCCAGAAAAGTAGTTTTTAATGTTAAAGAGGATTTACCTTTTGGCAATAAAGCCAGGAGGTGGTGGTAGGGGAAAGATATAAGACCAAAGAGAAAAAAGGAGAATAAAGAGAGAGATGCTGAGAGAAGTAGATGGAAACAAGAAGTAAAACTGGAAATTTGTTGTGAACATGTGCATAAAGAATACGTATTTATTTGGCAATGTGTAAGACTCGCTCTGTCTTGGTGTCTCTCACCTTGTTTTTGAAGCACTTCTCAACTGGAAATCGGACACTGTCCGCCACCAGCTCCTTGTCAGGATGTAAGGTGTACACTAGCAGCCAAAGGGCTGGAGCCATTTTCTCACTGACCACAAGCGGGATGGTGAAAGTGCCATTTTGACCTGTTATTAGAGAGGAAGAGAATAATAAAGAAACATACCCAAAGATGGCTGTACTACTGCTGTAGCAGCCATCATAGACAGACATACATCAGGACCTGTCAGTGGAGCAATCTGTAGTCAAACTGAAAAATCCTGGAGTGACAGGGAGTGGCCAGGAGGTGACATGTCAAGGCTTAAATCCAGATGCCCTCAGACTTATTGTCAGTTTAAACAGGTGACCAGATTCAGACCGCCTCCCCAGGACAGACTCTCTGCATTCCCTCCATTATCCTTTGGGAACATCTTTACAGGACACTATTTCTTGAATTATATCTGAAACTAGTTTCTTGACTAAATCTGATTTTATAGTGATCTTACTATTAATGCTATTAATGCATTTGTGCATGGGTGTAGAGGGATAGTACCATCTCAGTAGCTGCTGTGTACATCCAAGAAGTCTTGTCTTGGTCCCCAGTTAACCCATCTTTCTTTTTTTTTTTTTTTTTTTTTTTTTAATTGCAGAAACATGATGGCAACTTAACTTACCAGCTTGGATATTAACTTTAATTTCCCCTGTAAGGACAATCTTGCCTTTTGCCATGCCCTGTACAGAAGACAACAATACATTTATGGGTTGGTAGAGGTTGGAGGAAGAAAATGACAATCAAGTTCAATATACATTGATATGGCAATTGAAGCATGTGCATTGGGATGGCTTCACATGCTTAAACATCAGCCATATGGCACTGCTGCTGTTACTGGCAAGGAAGCAGCATAAAAAGGAAGGGAAAGGAGTAGGGCAGAGAATACCATAAAGAGTTTCTGGTACAGAAGGCAAATGAACCATAGCCTAAGCCAATATGAAGGTGGTTACTTGCTACAAAATAAAGTAGCACAACCAGAAATTGTGGGTTATTTTGCCTGAGCAGGTACTTTTGCCAAGCCAGCTCAGTACAGTTCCTGTTCATGGGTCATTGTGGTTGCTGGTTATCCAGAGGCTGGAAAAGCACTACCATAATTGCTGGGGGTAAAACCCACTGCCCAAATAGCTGCCTAGTAAAGCCCTTTCAGTGAAACTCTGTAACAAACCCACGCTCACCACATAGTAGAAGTTCACAATGTTGGTATGTTCATATCCTTCTGTGTTCAATATGTAGTGCACAGTGATCATCCTCTTCTGCCCACAGCTCAGATCTTTCCACAAAGGCTCAATCCTCACAAAGCTGCTAGTCCAGGAGTAGAAGCGCTGGACAGAGAGAGATGCATCGGGGTACGAAGGCTCTATCCAGCCTTCAGTGTGGCACTGGTCACTGGTTTTGTATGTTGCCTGATTAGGAGAGGTAGCAGGGAAGAAAAGTAAAACAAACATAACTCACTACAGAAACCATTATCATGTACTCACATCAGAATGATTAGTTCACACAATGCACATATCTAAGAATTGCATCTTAAGACAAACTGGGAAGGAAGAAATATCACATTGGTCTTGCAGCCTTGCAGCAAGCCATTGAATTGTAAGAACTCAGGTATTTTCCTCACTTCTTTTATGGCATTTTTGAGAGTTCTAGAATATTAAATAAGACAAAGAATGGACATTTTTATTACCAGAATTCAAACCTCATCCCATCTTTTTGGGGTTCAGTTTGAGACTAGCCTTTTCCCTCTCTCTCTTCCTTTCCCTCTCCCTCTCGCTATCCTTCTCCCTCTCCCTCTCCCTCCCTCTCTCTCTCATGTCTTCCCCCTTCCTTTTCACCCCCCCATCTCCCCTCCCGCCCCCTTCTGTACTCACTTTCAGACTGATCTCAGGATCAAACATTTCGGATGTGTCAATGCTAAACTCAGCAATGCCATAAGCATCAGTGGTGAAATTGTCTACATTCTTGTTATTGACAAATAGCTGAATAACTTCATTGGAAAGAGGGGAGTTGTCTTTGTCTACCAGCTTGATCTATAGGAGAAGAAAATACTAGACATGTTTATCTTGTTATCTTTCTTTGTGTAGATATGCATGTTTTTCACCCTTTCCTTTCGGTGCTACTGGTAAGATGACCTTATCCTTTCCTCACTGACAAAGGCTGAACTGAATGTAAGACAAAGAAAGATACATTTATACCTTCACTTTAAATCACTGACAGGGTGATGTGGGATTTGTCAACAAACATAAAATCATGAAAAGGCTTTTTGAGACAGAAACTGTTTCCTGTATATTTCCTTGTATATTTGTATTTCCTTGTATATTTGTTTGTTTTGTAATTTTTTTTTTTACTCTGTCTTCCCTCATTGCCCAGTATTTTTTTTTTCATTTGTAATGGTCAGTTCTGAAGGGAGAAGCAGTGATTTGTATCAAATTGAAAACACAAGTTAGAAAAATGCTAATTAATGGATTGTTTTGATCCAAAGTATTTCTGGCAGAAACAAACTCAGAATAAGCTTATACTCTTCAGTATCCAGAATTACTGATAAGGCACTCTATATGTAAAGAAAGAAGCTTGGGGAGAAAACAATCTCCCCAAAATAGTCCCCTAGTTTTTCCCGTCTTGGCTGTCTTGTGATATCCCATCAGTCACCTTCACTACAAACTATCTGTTCCTTCACTTACCTGTCCAAAGTAGGGAATGCCTCTTCTATAGTGGCGATCCATATTCTCAAACTGCAAACTGCTCATCACTCGAGTTATGGAAATAGACTGAGTAGCTGTAAGTTGCAGGCCTGTAAGATATGCCTGGAGTCAAGAGAAGATATACTTTGTCTTGTATATAGCTACATCAGAGTTAGCATTTGCCTGGAAATGATCGCTGTGCTTATAAAAATAGGAAGACATCCTTGTGCTCAGCAGACAGAGGATGAATATCCTCTACTGTCTTTTTCTAACCACACCACTGTTGCTGTTTCTGACTGTCTAGAAGGGATTACCTGTTCCTTTCTCTGTGACAATGGCTTTCACATCAAGATTCCTCATATAACCAATGCGATTTAGCTCAAAGATGTTGGAACTGAAAACACGGGAGAGGCAGCCATCTGTTTCCAGCTGGAAATGGAAGAAAATTCTGTTACCAAGGATCACAGCTTACGAAGGATACTGGCAATATACAATGCCCTTCTTTGGTGGTAACTTTTAGAATAACTGAATTCTTGGGCAGATGCATCCTATGACACTGCCTAACACCCATGACCCAGGACAGCATGCAATGTTCTGAAGTCCATCAAACTCCTGTTTGTTCTACTTTATGAAATGTCCTGAGAAGTAACTGCCAGGCAGCAATGGGAGAGGAAAGGCACTCCCATCAGTTTCTGCATGAGAGGAGAGAAAAAACTCTCGCAAAGAGTTGTTGTATCTTCCTCTCCCTGTCTGGCAGATCTTGACTCTGCCTGGGAGATTACTGATGCATGTGAAACCAACTGTGAATGCATCACATGATCTCTTTTCTTTACATTTTTAATTTTGTAATTCTTAGTCTACTGTTTTGGAAATACTGTGCTGCATAATTTTGTATGAAGACAGCTCTGCTTAACTAGATGGATATTCAACTGGTGAGACAAGTGAAAGTAAAGTTCTTGGGTCTATATATTTCCCATATCTGGGAAATACTTCTTCCACCTGAAGAATGCCAGGCCTTCCACAGCAGAGTGAAAATGGGGAAAAATTGATTACTGAATTCTATCAGTTAAAATGAGTTCTCATCTGTCAAGAGAAGAATTTTCCATAGCTTTCAAAAAGGAGTCTTTTCCCATTACTTTTAAATTGATCTATATAGGACTGATGGATATATCACTGCCTACACTTTTCAGGTGGGTCATGAAGAAAGAACTCGTCAGTCCTTCTTCATGCCTGGTGGAAAACCAAGACAATTAAGTGTCCTGAGTTTCTGGCTAGTGATCTAAGTGAATAGGTGAGTTCAGTGAAGTGAAGCACTGAGGAAAGAAAAAAAATTAAAATACAGAAGTGTTGTGAGCAAAGGGAGAGAAGCAGGAACATGGAGGAAAAGGCAAGCACAAAGAGGAATAATAATTATGCATCGTACATCTTTTGTAAATGATTGACAAACTGGGCTTTTCTTGCATCTCCCATATGAATCAAAATCCCTGCACACGCTCAGCTGGACTTTCCCCTCAACAGGCTGGCCATAGGTGTACCTAGGGGAAGAAGAAAAATGTCTATGAGAAGATGCTTGAAAAACTGACTTAAGCTAATTTATGCAGGAATAGACCCAGGTTGAGCAGTGATCTGGCAAGCCAGACACTAGGGTGATTTCATAGACTTTTTCGTAACTTTCTGTCTGTTACAGAAAGGTAATACAAGTTGCAAGTTGACATACCGATGAGTTTTATTTCACCCATGAACCCATGAACCAGAACCATACTGTAAATGTCAAAATAAATACATCTATAAGGATGATGGCCAGACGTAACTGCCAACCAAATTATTACTATTTTCTCCGTTCTTCTTCTTAGAGTGAGGTCCTAGACTCACTGAGATCAAAGCAAAACTCCTCATAATTGTAAGGGGTTCAGGATTTCAACCATCAGTTATAAATTACAAGATCTTTGTATTAGAGTAAACATGGTCTTTCCAAAGGACTAAGCTTTGTGGGGAAGTTAAAGACAGCTGAAACATTAAGACCCACATTAGAATTTAACAGTGTTAAGCTGTACAAAGGCCCCCCTCTAAGGTGATTTGCTGAGAGAGGACACATCATACTTTAAAAGGGGACTCCTTGAAATATTTGGTTAACCCACCAACCACCACTGAGAAGAGAATACTCATACAATAAAATGAGATGAGAATACAAGTAAATGAAAACTCCAACCACCAAGTCAGCCCTGACCAACCTCTTCTGAGGCCCTACTTATTTTAGTCTGTTCTCTAAGTCCTTTCTCTTTCCCCAGTCTTTGGGAAGTTCTTGCTCTTCAGTATGTTTACTAATCGCTCTGCACCTGGTACTTACACTCCACAGACTTTCACTGTGAACTCTGAATCCATGACTGTAAGACTTTCTGGTGCAGTGACTATAACATCAAATTTAGGCAACACTAGAACAAAGAATAAAACGACAAAAAAAACAACACTGTTATATTGTCTCTCCTGAGATGAAATAAGATATAACTTTAGTCACAGATGGAATGAGAACTCAGCACTGGGGTGTCAAGATAGCCAAGAAATGGCCTGATCAGTGAAGGTTCATTTAACTATTAATTCAAAGCTTTGATGAGAACGATGAAAATGACAATTCTGAACGATGAATTCTGTGATATCCAGAAGTCTTGCAAAGCTATGGCCAGAACGTTAGTGGACCTGTCTGGGAGAAGGTTAGCTCATCACAGTGGATTTTTCTATCAATTTATTGATTTGTTATGCAGATTCTTTTCCCAGCTGAATCTGTGCAGATTGGTTAATTTCTGTTGTCTTTTTACTTTTTTTTTCCCCTCCATTTCTTAATGACAAATAAAATAATTGAAGTTACATTTGCCAGGAAGGTGTTTGAAGTATTAGCAATCAAAAGGGTTGCCTTATAAAGACTCATCTCTAATAATGTTTTCTACTCTATTAAAACCAGCAGGTGGCATTTACCGTATTCCTCCACAAGGAAAGAATAATTTGTTCTATCTCCTGATTTCTTTTCTATGATAATTTTATAGTTCCCCAGGATAGGCTCTTCAGTTAGTGGGAATTCAATCTGGACAATATTCATCTCTGATGTCACATTTTGCCACTGAAAGATCCTGTTGTTCCGTGGATCCTGAAGAAAAAAAGTATATAGATTCACAGTTTGTTTGCCTCAGAAATCTTTTGCAACTAGCATACAAAACCAGAAACAAAGAAGCATAGGGCAAGTTGCTCTTAATTCATTGAAGAAGCTGTTTAATGCAAATGCTCCTTGAGATAAATTGTGCCTTGGTACTCCAGTTCTTAATGTTGCTAGATTCTCATCTGACGATCTCAGACTTAGCTATCCTTTGCAATCCTAGGTATTAGTCTCAATGATCAGAGGAAGTTGCACTATGCTGTTTTCCCCTGCTCTTTAGCATGTATTTTACTAGTTTTGTGTCAAGGGGGGAGAGAAAGAAAATCCCTTCTTCATGCTTCTCCCTCAGCCTAGCTTATCCCCAACAAATCTTGCCCTTAAGGAACCTTTTTTTTTTTTTTTTTTTTTCTTTCTGCTGCTAGAAGGAGGAAGGGAGCATTTCTTTATTTCTTTTGTACTGAAGTGTCTTTTGCCTCCGACTGTATTTTATGCTAGTTAGGTTACAGAATACTAACTCGTGCCGTTTCCTTGAACTCTTTACAACACAGACTGCAAAAAAAATGCATGCAAAACTCCAAATATTTGTGATTCAAAGCAAACAAAATAATATCACATGATTTCACAGTGTAACAAAATTTTGCAGGAATATTGTCTAGATGTGTTTTCTGATTAAAAACCACTGCAAAATGCCATGGAAGTGCCAGTATAGCTACTAATTTTACCCACTGCCTATATTTGTTCACAGTCTTAAGTTATGAAAAGATATACTCCAAAACAAGTTGAACAAACTGGAGGTGGTGTAAGGGAGTCAGAGACAGGCATAAGAACAATACAACTTTTATAACTGCTGAGATGAAAGTAGATATGTTTTCCATGTTAGTAAAGCTTGAACAGCATCCTGGAATTTTATGGACTTTCTGTTAATTTCTGCCAGTGTATTCAGGAGTAGGATATGGCTGTGTGTAGACACAGCCAATATAACCAATATAAGCACGTGCTTATATTGCTTAATATAAACCAATATAAGCATATGTGCTCTAGATTTTTTGTTTATAAGTGTGGTACATTACAAAGAGAAAAATCTCTTACCTGAATAGCGATCAAGGGGTACTGAAAAAGGAAAAAAAAAAAAGAGTGGGAGAAGAAATTAGATGTCCGAACAAACACAAATTATTTTTCTGCAGGATTGTGAGAAATGCCTAACTAAAAATAAGTATAATTCCAGATCTCTTATAATCAGTTTTCATAGCAGTTCTACATCAATAAGAAGATTACATAAAGTGACCAGATGAAACGATAATGCTGGGACAGGCTCTGATCATACTGGATTTAGTGGAAGTCAGAAGCAGTTGATTATGCAGAGTTACAGAGGTGCATGTAAATCGTGATTTGGGCTTCTTTGATCTTACATCTTCACTCTGTTTATCTAGCACCAGTTTTTTTGGTAACACTGTGCTGTCTTCTGCTTTACAACCACATGAAAAGAGGCCAGTAAAGATCCCTCCATCTCTTGGATTATGTACCATTAGCATGAAGACAGCTTACTGGCAATGAAAAAAAGTGTCACTGATGAAATAAACAGTCATGGTAAGTCTTTTCGCTTCCTCTTTTCTAAAACGAGCAAAGTACCGTAGGTGGTTGACTTGCCTATTTTTGCAAGCAACAGTTGCTGAATGGTAATAGCAGGAGACTGTCAAGTGGGCTTTCTAGTCAGAGCTATAAATAATGTCTCAGCACAAAGGCAGAGGGTTTTTAAAGCCTCTTTCCCAGCAGTAGCAAGGGGTCTTGTGTCAGGAGTGCAATCTGCTACACACTTGTCCAGTTACATGTGACTGTAAGGTAAGGGTAGAACATATCATGTGCTTAGGAAATCTTGTTTGCTTTTCGCATGTAGTCTCTGCAAAGACTCATTTTTTTCCACAGCAACTGTTTACTTAAAATTCGAGAGGAGATTGTCTCCCAGTAATTTTAAATACAGGGAAATATTTCAGATCACTCACCATCTCTTGAACAGGTTTAAAATTGAAATCCAGAGCAACAACACGAAACATCACTGAAAAGACATGGAACAAGGCATTAACAGTACTGGAGCTTATTTTGCTGAGCATGAGTTTTTGCTTTTATTAGCACTTCCAGTTTCATTGGATCTTCTAACAAACCCACTTGCACAGGATGTAAGTAATAAAATGCATCTGAAGGTAAAAGAATGCTACAGGGACTTTGCTGAGTGCACTTTCCCCCAGCATTGTATTCTCACTCTTTCATGAAAGTTTGCTTAACCTCAGAGAAAAGGGATGGCTGCACTGCAGTGCAGGTCAGGTAGTCTCAAGTGACTGCCATAATTCTTTCAGTGGCTGTCTGTATGATGTAAGCAAATTTGTTCCACTTCATTACCCAGTCTCTAAAGTGAGGTTTGTTGTTTTGAACATATGAAAGCTCCTAATATTACTGCAACTCGGTGAAGTGTCAGTTTTTTCTAATGCAGTGCAATTCTTGTTAGTTAAGTTTGTTCTCATCTTGTACAGGTTTTTACTTTTTTTTTTTTCTTTACAAGAGCAAAACTGAAAGGAGAATGACAATCACTACACAATGAAAAACAGAAAAAAGCATGCTTCAAAAATGTCCTTACAAACCATTATGTTTTTAGCATTTAATTTAATCTACTGCTTCTCCCCCCTCAGTACCAAACAATCTGTCAAATAATCAGGCCACGTCTGTGAGACACCTTGGTGGAACCAAATTCTGATTGGTAAGCTTTCCTTTCTGCAATCTGTTAAGACAGAACTCATCCCTAATTAAAATATAGATGATCCAGTCTAACTGCTAAGTTATTTGGCTTACCTCTGGAAAGAAAAATTCTCTCAGTGTTTCCCACAATGTCGTTTTAGAAACCTTAAAACCTAGCAGTGAATTAAGAAATTGATCTGAATAAATAGGGCTTTGTGTATGTGGAGATCTGTTCTACAGCAAGATGAGAAGTATGGATAGCTGAATAGCATAAATGTCTCAACTTTGCAGGAAAAAAAAAAGAAAGAAAATATGAAATCCTAAGCTATCAGAACTAAGAGGGCAAACGACACGATCTTTTCTTTAAAAAAATAAAATTGTATTTCATTTTTAAATCATGGTCTTGGTCTTTTGTCTGTCTTTGAAGCTGACTAGTATCACAGACTGTGGGAACATTGTTTCAGCCGGCAATATAAATAGTGATCTTATCACATCTTTCTACTTGCTTGGCCTGTTACCAGGAATGAAATGACAGCAGTAAAAGCTCCCTTCTTCTTTTAACTAAGGAAGGGACAAATAAAATGAATAGAGACTGTGTGATGGTAGTCTTCTGCCATCCTGAGGATGACTCTCTGAGCTCCACAGCAAACACCCATAATGGTTTTAACAGAAATTCTGAAGAAGGTGTCTAGACTGTAGCTCAGCCTGAGGAACACCCTGCATAAAAAACTCTATCTGAAGAAATTGCATCCTAAGGGAAATGCCGTCAACTAAACAGATATTCACCACTCTGTCCTGGTTTGTAGATGGGTTTGTCCGTCCGCACAAAGACAAAGCTCTCTGCATTCCAAATCATCACTGACCGCCGCTCTTCCACGCTAACTGTGGCGCCTTTGGCAGAGAAGGAAATGAAAGCCAGTGGGACAGAATTGACAGGAGGAATCTGTAAGGAAACAGGAAAACAAGGGGAGGATGCTAGTCTTGAAGTCATTTGCTCCAGAACCTGTTGAACACCTCTACCTATGGACTAGACTCCTAAAAAGAGAAACCCATCTCACTCCCATCATCTGAAATGTCTTTCTTGAGCCTTTTATATTTCTTATGTCTAATAAAAATCTCTCGTCTGTCACTATGTACCTGTTCTCCACTTCCTTTTTTCTTCAACATGTCTTATTCCTACTGCTGCGTGTTCCTTTCCTGTGCTCCCTGCTCTGTCTTTCTTCACCCTCCCTACATTTCCTATGAACCTCTGACATCAGCTGTTCCAACAAGTTAACTTTTCCATTGGGACATAAACTAAAATTCATTTACCGTGAAGTTGAAGCACTGCAGATCATTGCTTGCCATCATGGTTTTCTCAAAAATAGTGGTGTTAACAGCACCATACTCAAGGATGACTCTAACAGATATTGTTTGATTGAGGTTGAGGAACTGCAGGCAAACCTGGCCTGGAGAGTCATTTTGGAGGACAGCAGGCACCATCAGGACATACTGCCTGTGAGATCCAAACAGCACAGTGATCACATCATAAAGAATGGAGAAACAGCCTCAACAGGAAGAAACAAATACAAAGTGTTTGTACTGTTCTGTACCTGCTGGTTGATTTGGAATAAACATAAGACACTCTTGCTGGTGTCCCCCACTCCTGCCCTGTAGCTCCCAACGAGTTCAGTCTTTGGTTCCCCACACAGTTCTGCCGGCACTCCCCACTGTTACACATTAGCCCATCACCTTAGTCCTGGACTCATCTGCTTTTAGCAAAGTATATTGTTGCTATTATTGCTATTGTCCTTTCTGAACACAAACATCAACTTCTCTGGAAGTTCTTCAACAGGCAGGTCTGCTTGGTATTTAATGAGAACCACTCATTTGCCGTCCACACTCCAGGTTAACTTAGCTCTCCAGATATGAAAGATGAGTCATAACAGTATTTAATTTTTACAGTAAAAGTAGTGGTATCAACTAGCACTGTCTTTAAAGCCTTACAATGAATACTATTAGTAATAACATGGTAGTTCTTACGGCTCAGGTTCCTTTCCAGCTGTTACATGCAGGAGGAGAATAGCCAGAAGAAACTTCAACCACATTTTTCTCACTGTGAGACAGAAGAAAGAGATAAATTCTCTTCCCAAGAAATAATGCGTTGCTTGCTACTTTAACAATTCTGCAACATTCCTCACCAAGAGCTCCAGAAGAAAGGAGTTGGCCCTTCAACTCCTCTCTGGTTCCTTCCTTAGATGCTAGTGCCTTTATAATTGCAGTAAGGGGTGGAGATCCTAGTCTATCCTAATTCTTTCAAGAACCTCCCCTAGCCCTACTGCAAACTACACCACCAACCCACTGTCTCCAGATAGAAACACTTTGCTGCACTTCTCTGAATGTCTGCACAAAGTGTCCTTAGCAGTCTTGTTTTTCAGGTGAGGGGCTTTTCTTCTTATGCTGATGCTTGGAACAGAAAATGATGAAATGACCCAAAACAGAAGGAGCCTGTCAAACTATGTTAATATTTGAGGGCTTACCCCTTCATTCTTGTAATTTACCTCCTGGATTCCCAGTCTGGGTGAAGTATAATAACTTTCTATACTTTGACACCTGATTCCGGTTAAAATAACATGTTGGCCTCTCCTTTCTCTTCCTTCTTAGATATTCTGAATATTGGTGAGATGGACTAATCTCTGTCCATTAAGCATTTTGCAGTATTGTTGAAGTCTGTTTTATTTCATCCTGAAATTAGCCAGTTGGTAGATCCCAGGGTAGCATTTGTTAGTGCCTCAGGGTTCTAGTTTTTACGCCTTTGTGGAAGCTACTTAGTTTTTGTTTGTTTGCTTGTTTGTTTTAATTTTGTATGTGTGCGTGTATTTTGTTTAGCTTTTGGTTGGTCGGTTGGTTTGGTTTGTTTTTAGGGGGAGAAAATCTACTTTCAGCCAAAGAGCTGGGATGAATTTATGAAGCCAGCTTTCTTCATAGCAATTTGTATAGTGCTGTGCTTTGCATATGTGCTAATCAGTGTTGATAAAACAGTGTTTTGGCTGTTGGTGAACAGTGCTTGCACAGTGTCAAGGCTTTCTTTCTCCCCCAGAAAATAAATAAATAAATAAAAATCAGTAGGCTGGGGGCGTGCAAGGACGTGGGAGGGGACATGGCCAGGACAGCTGACCCAACTGACCAAAGCAACATCATACTCAGCAATAAAAGCTGGGTAAAGGAGGAGGAGGGGGAACATTCATAGTTAAGTCACTTGTCTTCCAAAGAAACTGCTATGTGTACTGAGGCCCTGCTTCCCACTTAGTGGCTGGACATATGCCTGCCAATGGGAACTAGTGAATAAATTCCTCTTTTTTCTTCACTTCCATGTGCACATTTTTGCTTTTCTTATTAACTGTGTTTATCTCAATCGATTATTTTTATCTTCCTTCTGTTTTTCTCCCCAGGATCTAGGAGAGGGAAGTGAGCAAAAGGCAGGGTGGGTGCTTGAATGCTGGAAGTGTCAACCCCCGAATACATGTTAGCAGAATGGTTAAATTTTATTAAAGAGACATATGGTTTCAAAGGCAGAACATCTTCAAAGAAGCATACTTTTCTCTGCTTTCCTGATAAACTGTGTGACTGCCTCTTCTTGTTCACTGCTAGAATGTGATTTAGGGAATGGTAGTGTGTGCCACCCAGGACAGCTATGAAACTTTCTTCCTTTATGTCTGTAAATTTTCACAGAGTATCAAATCATACGAAACGGAAACAGGGCAGCAGCAACTAGTGGTTACCCAGAGCTTTCTTTGTGGCATGCTGTGGTTGCTTAGACCACAGAGAACATTCTAATATTCTACTCTGAAAGACCAGTTCCCTGTCATACCTATTAAAGTGGATCTCCACCTGTATCAACAATTCAGGAGCTTCACGACGAATCAGGTTTGCTTTTTTTTCTGTAACAAGATATCCACACCATGAGCTGTCAAAAACAAAAATTCACCGTCAAAGTCTTGAACTTGAGTAGACATTGTAAAATAATAGCCTATATTGCATGTTCTTGCTCTTCCTGGCTTTCTCAGGTAATTATGAATTTATTGCAACATAATAAAATATTCGCTTTCAGACAGGCCCATTTTATAATTATTGCAGTCCACGTCTTCCTGCAGAGAGAATTTTCTGAGGCTAATTTTGAAAGTCTAAACAAAAGATCGGGTGGGTTAGGTGACATTCAAATGTTGTATAGATAGGATAGATTAGCTGTGAAAGTTATAACTTTCTGTTATAATGAACTTTGTTTTGCCCAAATATAGGTTGGATTGTGGCTTTGGTTAGAAAGTCCACCTGTATCTTCAAGAACTGGCACTAACCACAATATTTTCTGTGCATATATGCCTTCTGGATGGTAACCAAATGCAGGACAGAAATGTTCCATGCATCCTATGTCCAAACAACTCACTATGCTAGTTTAAACTTTCCACCAATCATAATGGAGAAGGTGAGTCTAATTATGAAATAAGCAAGCAAGAAATCACAGAATCATAGAATGGCTTGAGTTGGAAGGGACCTTAAAGATAATCTAACTCCAACCCCTCTGCCATGGCAGGAATGCCACCCACTAGATCAGGTTGGCCAAGGACCCATCTAGCCTGGCCTTCCTCCTAATATCTAGTCTAAATCTATCCTCTTTTAATTTGAGAGTCCTTCTCCTGGAGAAGAGTCCTTCTCCATCCTTTTTATAAGACCCCTTTAAGTACTGAAAGGCTGCAATGAAGTCTCCCCGGAGCCTTCTCTTCTTCAGGCCTAACAGCCCCAGCTTTCTCAGCTTTTCTTCATAGGAGAGGTGCCCCAGCCCTCTGATCGTCTTTGTGGCCCTACTCTGGACCTGCTCTAACAGCTCCACACCGTTCTTGTGCTGGGGGGCCCAAACCTGGACGCAGTACTGCAAGTGGGGACTTACAAGGGCAGAGTAGAAGGGGACAATCACCTCCCTCAGGCTGCTGGCCACTCCTCTGTTGATGCAGCCCAGGATGCAGTTGGCCTTCTGGGCTGCAAGCACATGCTGCAGGCTCATGTCAAGCCTTTCATCTACCAGAGCCCCCAAGAGACATGGTCACAGTGACTTCTGTGTCAATGAATGTCCTGGCCTCAAATTTTACTCGTTATTAGTTCTAAGAGCCTTCTTCTTTTTTTTTTTTTTTTTTTTTTTTTTCTTTTTTTTTTTCCCTGTGGGGGTCATGAAATGGCTCTTGGAAAATTCCAGTAGTCTCTGAACTTCTGTGTTTTTTATCTTTTTACTGTATTTGTAGCTGCTCACATTTAATTTCATTACAGCACTTCTTTCTTTTGCAGTTTATTATCATCTTCCAATAATTCTTCGTGTTTGACTGAAGCAGTGTAGGAAAGGACAGTGACAGTTCTTTGGGAGTTTGCACAGTATAGCAGAGCAATGTTAAACTTGCTAGCTGAGCACTGCAGTAGTGAGGCAGTGACATGACTTCTGGCAAAGCCTGTATGAGGAGTTCCGTGATTGCCTTGCTAGCAGCACCCCAGCTGGCAGTCTGAAGCTAACTTGGTTATGCCTACAAAATCTGTAGCTGTTATTTTTGTGGTGTAGATGTTGGCACTTTTCTTGTAAATGGGTTAATTGCTGCATTCAAAGGAGGATCAACACAAAGAAACTTAGTCATTACAGCTACATAAATTAATTGAAAAGCACTGAAGCAATATGTGACTTTGACTATGCTTCCTATAAAACTTTCTGTAAGCAGATTAGGTTGTAACAATTTGCTTAGGATACTAAAGGTCGAAATGCTTGGTTTGGCCCAGGTGCTTGGGGAACAATGCTGAAACATGGTAACTACTGGTAAAGTCCTGTTTGACCAATAGGGTCTCCAGTCAAGCATGCAAGATTTCCTTCTTTGTTCTAAGATACATGGGCCCTGGAAAAGTTCTCTAGCAGCAAAGCCAGCTAAGAGAACAGTGAGCTCATTAATGGAAGTACGTGCATCACTGGAGGAATAGTCACAGCTAGCAGTGATTTTGATGAGTAATAGAATTTCATTCAACAAATGAAATGTGGTAGAGGGAGGGCTGATGAAATTTATTTCAGTGGCCTGTGATGTTTTCACTCTTAGAAAAGGCAGTGGTTTAAAAGGTGGTACGTGATAGTCAGCCAGTTGCAAGGATTCTGTTACACTTGTGACTCATATGAGTGTTGATGGATCATCCAGAACCTATTTTCAAAGCTGAGACCTTTATCTTCCTGTGTGATGAGGCCTAGGTCTGAGCAGACATAACCATGTGTGAGCTAAATTAGTACGACTGTCCTTAATATGCAGTTTTACTGGCAAACATACCAGTCAAAGTTGGGTACAGTTGGAGTCTCACTACTGTCTCTGCTCCTGCAAAAGCCTGAGTGGATAATGGTATGTTAAAGAAATTATGTTTCCTACTTACACATAGCTTACCTGGCAGAGCTTAGGCTAAGCTATACACATTGTAGTACAGCTCGGCTATCAAGTTAGTCTGCACTTGTTCATGGGGTACTTCACTATTTTAGTACTCTCCTTGGAAGGACAGGACCAAGAGTTATTCAACACTCCTTTCTGCCTGGTCTTGACAGGCAGCAGCAAGGGTTGTGTTCAGATGTAGAGATATTACCAATAAAACAACAGAATAAGCTCCATGAAAAATCTCTGGTATCTAGTAAGTTCATTCATCAGACTTGTAAATGTGAATCAAAATTTTATTAGAGGGTGGAAAGAAAATCCTTAGAAACATAGCTAGTTAATTGATGTTCTCTGGTGAGACAATGAGCTGACTGCATGACCCCTCCTTAAGCCTCCCATGCTAATACTCCTCAGCTCGTGGTTGGTACTGAGAGACTTTCATGTTTACCAAAATGCTGTGACACAAGCTGCACATGATGTTGCCATGTACTTTGCTCTCTTAGCTAGCAAGGTTCCTGAAGCTAAAAGCCCTCTTTAGCATGCAGAAGTGTGCCAAACACATTCTCTGACCTTTCAGCTTGTCAGGAAAATCCTGACTCCTTGTTCCTGCTCCACACCTACACACAACTCTCCTGTCTTCTGAGCCCTATGTTTTGCATTCTGTAAGTAGAACATTTGCTTTAAGTGACAACTCCTAACAGTCCCATGTAGAAAGAATTAGCTGTCTGAGGCTTTCAAATTGCCATAGCTTTTCTCTACTTCCACAGCTGGGCTTCCTTCTTCTCTGGAATGATTTGAGAGGGGAGATCTGGGAGTTTTGTTTCCTCTTGGGATCTCATCCATCAGAGTACAAAGCCTACGAAGGCTTTATGGACATAATTGTACCTCTAAGTTTCTTTCATGGAGTTGTGGCCACTCTTGACACAATAGTTCTCAAATCTCCCTCTGAGCAGCAACTTGGGCTGTGAGGAGGGAATGTTGGAGGAGTAATGCCTTTACATACTTCACATGTGGCTTCCAACCTCTACAATTCTGTGATTCTCTGATAACACCAAATGTTGGAGACTACAGTCCCTTTATGATATACAGGAGCCACTTTGAACATTTGCCATCGACCAATATCTAGTTCCAAATCCATTTTGTTTATTGCAAAAAAAATTTCCTTTCTACCATGATACACCAGAAATTGAGTTTGTTCCAGATACTTTATTGGAGGCATGCAATTCAGAGCCCGCAGCTTTCTCTCCTTTTATCTTTTATTACTATCTATTTGGCAGCACAACAATACTCTTGTGTTACCCGATATAATTGCACTACTTCAAGGGTGTCTCCCAGGGAGAGCCTGTGTTTGTGCCTTCCACCCCTGACCTTATGCCTGGGAAGTGTTCTGTACTCATTCCTCAAACAGAAAGGCTATTTCTGCTTCCTCTCCAGTGGTGATGTATTCTGCAGCTATATATTGAACTGCTTAGCACTGTACAGAACATATTGGAGGATGTTTCCTTGAAGAAGTGCTGTAATTCCTAATTATCTTCTATTATATTTGTAAGCATTTGAGGCTTCCAAGTAGGCTGAGGGGAAACAAGTCAGCTTCAGGCAAACTGTGAGTCAGAGAAAGTCCTTGCTGCATAGTTTTCCCTTTTAAAGAACTAGGTGTTTTTTAAGGCTACTACCTCATAAAACACCAGTGCCAGGTAAAAAACATCTGCTGGAGAGCCCTGAGTGGACATCAGTGAGTGACTGAAGAGTCACATCCACATGTAATGTCATCCCTAGTTGCTAGCTTGAGGAGAATACAAGCTCTTTGCTTTTACGTGGATTATGTAGAAATCCTGCCAAGTAGCAAAGGCATGGGAGTTCACACTTCTGAGGAAAGCTTCCAGAGTCTCTACTGTCACCTTCATGTACACTGCAGCAGATGGATCCCATATGAACTGCTGGAAGAAGTGGGATCAGATAGGTAATCTTTTCTCACAGTGGAAGTTAAAGATTAAAGTAGGATTAAGGTTCTGGAGCATCTTTCTAACCACAGCAGAGTAAGAAAACATGACTCAGCTAACTTCTTAATACAGAGTGTGTCAGTTGGGAACAAAACTTTCACGTGGGCTTTGGAAGGATCCATGGATGGCGACTAACATTGAAGTCAATGAGAGGCTGCTCACTGGAGTCGTGCTGAGTAGACATAGTCTGTGTGATTTGTATTCAACTGAGTAACCCTGAATCTGTTCTGAGTTCAGGATATTCTAACACTTGTTCATTATAACATAGTAAGGATAAAAAAAAGTAAAGCCACAGTGAATCTTCATGCTTTATCTGCCAAAGATAAAACGGAAGAGCAACCAAGCACTGCAGGATTCCCCATATGTGCTTTCTTCATAGTCTCCAGCATGCAAGGCCTCAGCCTAAACATAATACTTTGCTGCCTTCTTGACACTTCTGGCTTTCTTTGCTCTGGCTTTCAATCATTTCTTTTTCCTGCCCTATATAGCAATAGGCTTATAGTTCTTCAACGTATTTTGTGAGCCCACTACTGACACTGGCAGTACTTTATATTTGAAGAATTACCCGCAAAAGAATTGAGAGTGTGGTTAGGACTAGTATGTTTAAATAGATCTGGAAAACATTCAGTTTTGGGCCCCAAGAGTGCTCATTCACTGTATTTTTTTCAGCATTTCTTTTACTGTTCAGTTTAATTTTTATTCAAATATCTACTCTTGTTACTTCAGCTCCAATGCTTTGAATCCCACCTTCTGATCCTATAATTAAGTTGCATATTTATTAATCTCCTGTTCTAAATATGAATATCCAGGAAGCTGACATTGAAAAACTGATTCTTGAGTCACCCATGAATCTGTTTCACATAAGGCCAGAAGCTTCTTTTTCTTTTCTTTTCTTTTTAAGATTTTACTATTAATTTTGGAGCTCATTTTCCAAAAACATGCAGTTTTTGGTAAAGCTTCGGGTATTTGCACATTTGCCATTTTCAGCTCCAAATACATTCTTAGAACCTCAGTCAAAAAAGGAGTGGACTACTGCACTGCTTCCACCTGCAGGGAAAGTAAGAGCAGAGCGAGTTTTTGCCTGAGCTCTCTGCAGTGAAGGTGCAAAGCCAGGCTTTGGCTTAATGAGGTATTCATTACTTACTGCGATGTACTAGAGAAAAAAAAAAACATTCACAACTGGGAAAAGTAAGCATCAGGACTGAGTATTAAAGATGTTCCTAGTTTTTCAATAGCACAGAAAATGTAAAAAATCTAGAACCTAAAGCGTTTCTTAGAACACCACGTTTTAATATTACTCATTAGTGATACCTGTGCCAAGCAATGCACTCTGCCTTTCAGTGAGTTGATTGAATGATCTATGTGACCAAAGAAACTCGCCCAACAGACACCAAAGAGGGAAATGATATGCCTCAAGCTCTCTCTTTGTTATAATGTGAGGGGTGCTTGGACATAGAAAACTCTACCTTTTGGGCACTATTCGGGCATTAATTGGCCTGCTGTAGAAGTGATATTGCTAAATACAACCACAAAGAGAACAATCCTTCAGAAAAGCCTTAGAACAGTCCTTACAGAGCACAAATAAGAGCACAAACTGAAACTCTCAGCCTTTTCTGTTGGGGGGAATCAAGAGTTTTAAGGCTGTCTAGGGTGGAAGTGTTTTGTTTCTGGTAAAAACATGGCTCATTCTTTTTTTTTTTTTTTTTCATGAAATAGTAAATTGTTGACATTTTTTCTGAAGTGAATTGCTAATTTTGAGCAATTAAGGAAAATAAAAGCTCCCCAGGCCTCAGAAAATATAAAAGGGGATTTTTTTTTCTCATAATCTCTAATATGTAGTGTCATTCCTTTTCCTAATAAGTGTCTTCTGCACTCAGCTATACTTATGCTTTAAGTATTAAAAAAGTATAAAGCATTAAAAAATAAGTTTCAAATTGGTGACTGCTAAAGATAAGCATGCTAAATTCCTCTGACATAGCAAGTTTCTGAAAGCTGTAACTCAACAATCCTATCCTACAACTATTCAAGTATAAAATGAGGATAGACTCATGAGCGTGATGAGTATAGCAGCTCCCTCCAGAATTTGCTCACTAGCAGACACTGTGCATTCAATGAATTTTTTCCTTTGGCCTTTCAGGAGTTAAACCCTTTTGTCTGAGTTTTACATCTATCATTACTTTTTTTCATTGTTGTCGCATGAGTTTTTTTATGCTTGTTGACACTTGGTTTGGTTGAATATGAATGCTTGGAGAGGATTCAGTGACTTAGCATTGTTTAAGTTACGCTTCTACTGTTTTTACATCAAACAAACAGAGATGTCATGGACTAGCATGATCTGAGAGGTGATCCTGTAAACAGTGGTAATAGTGAAAGCATACATGCCCCTAGCTTTCCTATTTATATAGTCTAGGAATACTAAGTGAAACTTAGGAAAGAGACACAGAGGACTAAAACTAAATGAAATGGTCTGGTGTAATTCTTGTTTGTTTCTTAGATGTACAACTCCTACTTTTGCTCATTTGGAGAGGCCATCCCCTACATGAAGTTCTGGAATGAATTGTCAAAAGTATTCAGAAAAGGTTCATTTCAACCATTTAAGTAACAAGGTCATCACTCTGTTCAGATGTTAGGTGCATTTCAAAAAAAGTGCTTCATGATGTGTAGTCAGTCTGGGACAAAAGTTATGGCTAGCAGACTTGCTAAGTAATTCTGTTTAATTCTAGACTTTTCCTGGTGTGATGAGGTTAAATGGACCTTTTTTGTCTCTTCCAGAAATATTTTCTCTGGTACAAAAAACAGTCCAAGCCTTACTTTGAATAGTGAAATAAAAACAAGTTACGGAACAGACACATAAAGAATTCTCTAGTAAAGCCATACAAGCTGGAGATCTAAAGCTGCCATGGGATGTAAAAAGGATGTACAGTTCCTCAGTTTAATGAGCAGTTCAGGCTTCTTTCCAGAAGCAAGATCCACACAAGAAGACACTATATCAGCACATACATGAGACAGAATTTTTCCTCTCCCAATAAAAAAGCAGAGTACAAAACAGATATTAGCTCAGTGGTTTTTTTCGTTGTTTCCCATTGTGAAGGTAGTGAAGAGAAAGCTAATATCTTCAACAGTCAATTGCTCCACTGACTTCAGAGAAAAGAGAAAAAAGTCTGTGGATTTGGTCTGAAATTAAATAACACCCTGGTGACAGTATAGAAAATCCTCTTGCTAAATTTTGAAAAAAAAATAAAATGATTATTTTGGAGACAGGGCACCTTGATTTTTAACTTCTTATTTCAAGGAAGATACAGCAATACTGAAGGCTGTGAAGGCTGCCTAGAAGGAACATACAGATCTTCCTTTGAAATACTGAGGAAGAGTTATCTGTCCCTTCTTCATTCCTGTTTCCCTCCCTAGTTCTCTTACCAATTAGCCTCTGATCAGGAACTCCTTGATGATATAATTCAGCTGGCTTTCTCAAATAAAGGCAGAGAGAATGTGGACAAGAAGGAAGTAATAACAGCTAAAGGAAAGAGAAGATTACAGCTTAATTGTTGGAGACAACTCTCAGTGTGAAACAGTGCTAGTAATGTTGCATATGTTTGTTCTGAGTGACACTACTGAGCAGGGCTAATATATTGACCATGAGCTCAGCAAAGCCTCCAGCACTGATCAAAAGCTTTTAGAAGGTGACTGAGCTGAAGGATTCACCTGGATAGTTACTGAGTCAGAGACACAAAGTCAGATTTCTTCTGTGTTTGCTCTGCATCTTTGTCTGTTCTTTCAAGTAAGATTTTTGTAAGTTCTTTCTACAGGAAAGTATTCTCCTTTGGTAAGGAGATACCAGGAGCTAGGTGGCTTAGCCATGTGGAGAAGATACGGAACTCATATGGAAAAATATTTTAGTGGACAACTGACTGACTGAACAATAGCAAGATGACATACTTGTTACTGTCATAGTTTTCTATGCAGCATCTAGTTTTTTGCACTATTTAAGAATCAAGACTTTATTACGGAGCTCATGAATCAATTTAAAATTAAATTTCTTAGGTAGTGAAATATGGGGAGAAAGAATGAAACAGCATAACATAGAGATAGACAAGTTTCCCAAATTTTCTGTGTAAGCTACAGGATTGTATAGATATATCACAGTAAATCAGGTGAAAGAGCCCCAAAGCACTATTTTTTACTTCATGACAAACAAATAAAATGAAAATTTCAAATAATTGAGAGTGTGGGATACAGTTTAACTTGTCAGACTTGTATTACATTTGAGCGAACTCCCAAGTTCCTGCATCAGCAACTTCACATGATGCAAGCTCCGTGAGAAACACTTGGTAGGTCACTAGATGTACTGGAGGTAAAAGAGGAAAGTTATAGGTGTAAAAGGTTATAAAATGCAGATTTTGCTAGATACCATTGACATCGTCACAGCCACTCCCTCTCAGCCTAGCGTTTTGGAAATTTGTAGCAAAATTTAAATGCTGCACTTTAGAAATAAGCTGCATTTCATATCAGTTTCCATCTGACCAGTCTTGCAGTTGACCATTCATTGGAATGGCATTAAACAAAGGCCTTTGTTTTACAGCAGATTGAGTGTGCACAGCTGAAGAAAGTGGTTTGAACTAGCCTGATTTACCACTCCTGAAGCTCACACAATCTCTGCTGCCAGGGATGGGAGAATGAGGGGCAGTCTGGGGTCATTAAAAAGGCAACTTGGCACCATAATGTCCTCAGAGTCGTAGCTGATTCCTCAGCAAGTGGCCATCTGTAGCAAATACAAAAACATTGTTTTGTGTGACTTTTTAGGTCAGGTATCATGCTCAGGGGGAAGTTTCTGATGGGAACAGAAATACCAGGGACAGGACTTCTGGGTTTTGAGCAGAACTGGAAGAAGTGAAAGCCAACCACCTCACAAAATCTTTTTCTCAAAAGGTCACTCATTTTTTTCATAATGTGTAGAAGCTCTCAACATTCAGATTGCATGGCATTCCATTGGAAATGCCAGACAACTATTTATTCCTGTCCTTCAATAAAGCAACACTTAAATTCAACCCAAAGGAAGGATCTCCATCCCCATTTCTCTTTTCTCAGGAGAGTATCCGAAAATATTGAAGACATGATGTGCTTGTAAATATTCTTCATTACAAGGGCCCCTTCAGATTTCTCTGTATGCACAGTGGTTCCACATGAAAAGCTGCCAAATTCTGGGCACTTTCAAATGTCAGGTGGTATATTTGGAAAGATGAAAACAAAGTCAGAGCATGGATTCAGGTTCTCGAGGGTGTCAAGGCACTTATCCCACATCAGCCTGCATTTAAATTCACAAAAATATTGTGTCACTTTAGGGTCCTATGTCCAATCCTTCAGCTGTTTAGAACAACTGTCCAGCTGCCTTCCAAGTTTTCCCAGGTCCTGATGTTGCCAAATTACTCTGAGTTTTTTTTTTTTTTTTTTCCCTAGACTGCACTGCCACTCCATACTGAGCAGAGCAGAGGGGGAGATTCACCTCCCTTGACCTTCAGGACATGCTTCTTTTGATGCTGCTCGGGATACAGTTGGCTTTCTGGTCTGCAAGTACACATTGTCAGCTCATGTTGAGCTTCTCATCAACCCAGACCCCCAGGTCCTTCTCATTAGGGCTATTCTCAATCCATTCTCTGTCCAGCCTATATTTGTGCTTGGGATTGCCCCGATGCAGGTGCAGGCCTTGCACTTGGCCTTGTTGAACTTCATGAAGTTGGCATGGCCCTACCTCTCAAACCTGTCAGTGTCCCTTTGGATGACATCCTTTCCTTTAGTAAATTGTTTGGAACTTAAATTATTGAAGCCCAGACCTGTCTCCTGTAGAAAAATAATGAGAGTAAATAGGCAAAATGGGAAGACTGCAGACTTTGGTTGCAACAAAGGTGTGATATTTCCTTGCAACCTTCCTTCTAAAGAAATGCAGTCTTAGTACAAAGATCTGAGACCTGATAAACTCTTAGTAAAATAATGGGATAACTGTGGCTGTAGCTCAGGAAGAAAAAGAGGTTTTTTTCTTTGGAAGAAGGGGCAGGCCACTCAGGAGGACTATGAAGATGTTATGAGGTTGTGCAGGGAGAAAGTTAGAAGGGCCAAAGCCTAACCGGAGCTCAATCTGGCTACTGCAGTTAAAGACAATTTTAAAAGGTTTTATAAATACATAAACAAGAAAAGGAAGACTAAGGAGAATCTCCATCCTTTAATGGATGTTGGGGAGAAACATAGTGACAAGAGATGAGGAAAAGGCTGAGGTACTTAAAGCCTTCTTTGCCTCAGTCTTAAGCAGCAAGACTGATTGTTCTCCAGGTACTCAGCCTCCTGATCTGGTAGATGGGGACAGGGAGCAGAACGAAGCTCTCATAATCCACGAGGAAAGGTTTAGTGACCTGCTACTCCACTTAGACATACACAAGTCTATGAGGCCAGATTGGATCCACTTGAGGGTACTTAGGGAGCTGGTGGAAGTGCTCTCCAAGCCACTTTACATTATTTATCAGCAGTCCTTGTATCAGGGGAGGTTCCAGTCAACTGTCAGCTGGTAAATGTGATGCCCATCTACAAGAAGGGCTGGAATGAGGATCTGGAAAATTACAGGCCTGTCAGTCTGACTTCAGTGCTGGGGAAGGTTATGGATCAGATTATCTTGAGTGCCATCACAGAGTACCTACAGGGCAAAAAGGGGATCAGGCCCAGTCAGCATGTATTTATCAAAGGCAGGTCCTGCTCGATGAACCTGATCTCCTTCTACAATAAGGTGATGCACTCAGTGGATGAGGAAAAGGCTGTGGATATGGTCTACCTAGACATCAGTAAGGCTTTTGACACCTTTTCTCACAGCATTCTCCTGAAGAAGCTGGCTGCTCAAGTCCTGGATGAGTGTATGATTTGTTGGGTTAAAAACTGTCTGGGTGGCCTGGCCCAAAGAGTTGTGGTGAATGGAGTTAAATCCACCTGGAGGTCAGTCACTAGAGGTGTCCCCCAGGGCTCAGTATTGGAGCCAGTTCTCTTCAATATCTTTAGCAATGAACTGGATGAGGGAATTGAGTGCACCCTCAGTACGTCTGCAGAAGTTAGGTGCGGGTGTTGATCTGCTCCAGGGTAGGAGTGCTCTACAGAGGGATCTGGATAGACTGGACTGATGGGCTGAGACCAACTGTATGAAGTTCAACAAAGCTAAATGCTGGGTCCTGCACTTGGAGCACAACAACCCCATGCAACACTACAGGTTGGGGAAAGAGTGGCTGGAAAGCTGCGCAGTGGAAAGGGACCTGGGGGTATTGGTCAATAGGTGGTTGAATGTGGGCCAGCAGTGTGCTCAGGTGGCCAAGAAGGCCAACGGCACCCTGGTTTGGATCAGAAACAGTGTGGCCTGCAGGACTAGGGAAATGATTGTCCCTCTGTACTTGGCTATGGTGAGGCCACACTTCGAGTACTGTGTTCATTTTGGGCCTCTCACTATGAGAAGGACATCGAGGTGCTGGAGTGTGTCCAAAGAAGGGCAATGAAGTTGGTGAAGGGTCTAGAGAACAAGCCTTATGAGGAGCAGCTGAGGGAGTTGGGTTCTTTTAGCCTAGAGAAAAGGAGGCTCAGGGGAGACCTTATTGCACTCCACAGTTACCTTAAAGGAAACTATAGCGAGGTGGGGATCAGTCTCTTCTCCCAAGCACCAAGTGACAAGACAAGAGGAAATGGGGAGGTTTAGATTGGATATTAGGAAAAATTTCTGTACTGAAAGAGTACAGAAGATCATCTGATTATCTTAAAAATCATCTAATAATATCAAAGATCATCTAATTCCACCTCCCTTCCCCCTCCCCTCCATAGGCAGGGACACCTTCCACTAGATCAGGCTGACCAGGGCCCCATCCAGCCTGGCCTTGAACACCTCCAGGGATGGGGCATCCACAACTTCTCTGGGCAACCTGTTCCAGTGCCTCACCACCCTCTGAGTGAAGATGTCATTGATGTCAAGAAGTCATTGTCACTGACTGACCTGTTGATTATATGAATCATTTAACTTACGAAAAACCTTACAGTCCCCATTTACAACAAGGAGTGGAGATTGGGACTACCAATCAGAAGGTTTTATTCCAAAGAACAGTAAAAAATGAGGTGTTAATCTGGAGAGAATCCTTTTTTCCAAGTGGAAGTAAAAATTGCATAAAGTTTTCTTCTTGTGACTAGAAGTCTAACATCTGTAAACAACATTCTTCAAGCTCAGTCATGGAAAAATGTGAGACTCAATGTCATTTCTTCAGAGTTTTCCTTCAGGATAAATGGAAAGACCAAAATAAATCAAAATCTACAGAATCAGCAGCAGATTATTCTCCTAATTTTAGGTTTATTAAGAGGAATCTGTGGCCAAAAATACATGTTTCAGGAGTTTACTTTTACATAAAGCTACCACTGAAATATATGACATGAGTTTCCAAAAAGATGGGTGGTTGCACAGTTATCTCCCTTATTAGGAAAACCACTTTATTTGCAGTTTCTGATCCTCACTGACCCAAAACGTTTTTAAAGCCTGGGCCAGAATGTGTCATTTTAATCGATGTCACATTGGGATTTATTCTTCTACGCACTTTTCATTGCCCTCCCCAGAAACAACCAAGTCTCTTATCCTCTTCTTCCCCTACAAATGCTTGTCTTATACCTTCTGACCCATTACTTCTTCTGGCATGTATCTGATTTCAATTGGAAGATGCAGAGCAGGGTGTTTGGTATTCTGCAAGGGCATATTCATCTGGAAAGGAAAAAAAGAAAGATGACAGTTGTATGAGAGTAAGAAATCATTCAGACCCCAGTCCCTGTGCATAAGATTAAGACATTATGCTGAATCAGAAAACATCTTATAAATTTTGTTGTGGTCTGTCAGTCGTCAAGGCATTCAGTTGCAGTTCTGCACAGTCAGCGCCTAATGCACTTCTCTGACAGTGTTTGTGAGGACACATCATTACTGTGATGACATGCGATGTGGATTGGGTAGTACAACAGGCACTCCAGGGAGAATTCTCTGGATACTGCTGCTATTCTGCTGAGAGATAGTTCCCAAAGGTTATACCAATATTGAGAAAAGCTTGTGAGAACCTGAGGCACAGTTTTGATAACAAAACTGCCACAATTGGGTAATGCCTGATATATTTGTAGTTCCTTGAGGACATATCTAGAAAGGTGGTCAGGCTCTTAATATTCTAATTACGTACTTAAGCTCCTGTTGAGTTCAGCAGGACTGTCATTCCTACTTAAGTATTTAAATTCCAGTATAGACTAGTTTTTTGACCACAGCCTACTGTGGTAATGTAAAGTTAGAGACAAGCTAGATGAGACAAGCTAGATTAGTGAAGTCATGAATGCTGTTGTATTTGGGTTACTGATTTTAACCATCATGTCCAAACTGGGGAAAGAAAGTGGAACCACGCTTCTTTCTGTGTGTAATTTGTAAGAAAGCAACTCATGACGCATCACTTTCTAACCTGCTGTATGTTTAAATGAAGCAAGAAATGAAAAGATGGGGACATCTGCTATGTTTCTGCAAACCCTTTGCAGTCTAGTAACAAAAAGCAGAAAAATTGCTAGCTTGCTTCTCTAACAAAGAGAAATTAAAGCAGCAGAAACATGAAGAGAAGCTTGCACAGAGATAGTAAGGGAAAATCCACTGTCCTCACCTAGCAAATGCTGAGATCAGTACTTTGATTTTTTTCTTTTTTTTTTTTTTGTGCGCGTGTGTGTGTGTGTCTGCTGAGGTCACCTACCTGTTTCATAGTAATCATAAATATGTACTGGTGCTGGCTTGATATTTGACACAGGCAGGCTTTGCTCCACACTGAAGGAGAAGCTAATTGCTTTCTGGGAGAGCTGGAAATGGCAAGACAAAAAGATGAGGACTTTTTCTTTACATGTCTGCTCCTGAGGCTAAGGTTGAGTAGATGCATTTCGGTCAGACTAGGTGACAAAGTACCATTCTACAATTCTCTCCAGGTTGTAATCTTTATATCAAATCAGACAATTGTTTAAATGTTGTTGGTAAACATGTTTCATTGCTAAACCTGTGAGCTAGTTTCCTTCTTCCTTTTCATACTTCCATTGCCTATAATACAACCATTCTGTGATTACTGAAACTTTCAGCACATCACCATTCTTCCTCTCACTGAAAATTACTGTTATTTTCTTTCCTTGCTCTTTCCCAGCTAAAACCACCTTCCTGTGAACCTTCCCATTTTTTTTCTCTCTAATCACATTGAATTCAAGACCCCCAGCCTCCCCTATTGTTTTGTTCCTCATTCCATACTCTTGCAGCCAGACCCAAACTTTCCTCCTTGCTCCTCTTCCTCATCTTCAAGCTTTCTGCTGTATGTCTTTCTACTGTGACCCTGCTTTCCTCTCCATTTCTTCTTGTTTTTATCTTGATGATCTCTTTATAGGAATGGAGCCATGGACTGTAGAGCTTTCTGCAATACGGGTGCCCTGCTGGGTAAACCTTCCCATCTCGACATCTCAGGCTCTCTGTGAATTCAGAATACTGCCTCTGAGCTTCCTTACTAGATCCTTGGAGACCAACTGATAATAATTATTGTATGAAAGGTAGATATAATTCATTTTGCTTCCTCACTCCTTCCCCTTTTGGTATTTTAAGATACCTTGTGTTTTGATTTTCATCCTTCTCTTTCGCTCCCTTTGTTAATGTCATTGGTGTGGGAGGATTCTTTTCATACATACCTCTCTCTAAAAGGGAGGGGATGATATTGACTTCCTGTGATACACTTTCAGCTTTCATCAAATGATGAAAAGTGTCACTTAGGGGCTCAGGAAAATTATGTAGACCACGATTTTTTGTAACACGAAATGCAACTTTGCTATGTTTGCAAAATGTTATTTAATCACATAGCATTCTTCATGAAAAGTAGCAACAAAGCTCTTCACATTAGACTACAACTACTGTATTTCTAGGTAACTTACTTGAGGTTGGACAGGGTAAAGTCTCTTTAATTCTTTAAGGTTTGTATTCTTAATCTGCTTTTGATGTGATTTTTCTTTTATCTGGGAGCCTATTTTAAAATTCCAGTTTAACAAAACCCAAAAGAAACCTCCCAAACTTACCTTCTGAAGGTAAAAGAAGATGTGGTTGTTCTTGATGTCTACGCGATCCACAACAGAATCCTGGTATTGAAGCTATGAATAAGGCAAGTGATACCAATTTTAATGTAGGAGGTTTGCCAAGGAGACTTACAAATAGCTATACACTAGCAAAATGTTTAAGTAGTTGCTGTGCTCCTGTTGTGCCACCATGACATCTAGTGGCCAAAATAAAAAAATGCAAAAAGTTGAGTGCTTTCATACGATGGCAAGTGGAAATCAATCACAATGAAAAGTATCCTGGTTTTACTAGTCAGGTTTGGTGTGTGTGTCTCCTTATCAGCTTAAGCATAGTCTCATTTCAACGAGAATTTACAATCACACAATCATTTATGCAGGTTGAACTAACTTGCTTTCTAGTGTAGTATATTTTTTAAAAAAAATACAATAGCTCAAAAAAGGTTCAGAAAACCACATGAACAAAATTATTTTACAATATAAAGACACAAAAATAAAATGTTCCAAATGTTAAAACCGGCTATTTTTGCCAAATGGATGCAAAGAGTGGGATGTCAATGATGTCATCATCAGGGGTTTTCATCTTCCAAAGAAAAGTTATAAATGTCTTACAGTTCTAGCCAAAAAAAAAAAAAGAAATTCAGGCCTGAATGATGAGTGCTTTTAGATGCACCAAGCTATGAGAAGATTCTAAAATAAATTGCATTATTCTTTTTGTTTACATAGAGTTTAAGTTTCATGATTGCTAGTGTATATCAAAATGGACTAACAGATGAGTAAGTTATGTGGATTGGCAGCCAAGTATTGAAGCAGCCACAAGTCTGGGCCAAATACTGGAGAGAACAGAGGATCTGACTTGGAGGGACCAGAAGGTCTGGGTCTGTTACTGGAGACACTAATAAGGTCCTGGGGTCACATACTGGACAAGCCAGCAATCTGGACTAGCTAGCAGAGAGACTTGTTTGTGTGTGTGTATGTGTCTGCATGAGGCAACTGGGAAAACATACAAGTCCAGCTATATTAGTGACTATGTACCTAAGGTCTATGTATTGGAGGTACCCACCATGCATATGTGTAGGTGCAAGGGGTCTCAGTCCCAGACACTGGAGTGGCTGGAGTGGCCCTGAAGGTGTATATATGTCCAAGTGCCAGTATAAGGCAGTGTGTGGCAGACCAAGGAACCAGGGGCAACTACTGGTCAGACTGAGTGTCTGAGGCCAGCTACCAGAGGGTATTCCGCACTGTGTTCATGCATATATACCTATATCGCTTCCGCAAATGTGCTTTCATCCTGATCAGACAGAAAGGGGAACAGGATAAGGCCATCTGTGCTATATGTGTCTTTTCTGTTTCCATTGATCTGTGTGGCCAGTCATGTATAGATGTATTGTGTGCATGTGTGCCTATTGGGAATACATGCTCCGCCTTGCTTGCTGACTGGACTTGGGGACAGCAGTCTCACCTCTTTTGAGCTACTGAATTTGGCAGCCCCTAACAGATTTGTCTTCAGCAGATGAACAGCTGCAAATTTGACAGAGCATGTGACAGAAGACTATGACCAGGGACTTTGTAGAATCCCCATGGGTCCACAATTTGCTAATCAGTGACTATTTTTGTCAACTTCCTTTATTTTCAAGGTTTACCATTCACTTTGCTCCCATTCTTTACCTTTTTCAGGGAAGATCTATCGGGAACAAAACCTGAGAGCATCTTCACATCAATAATAGCCATGTTGGAGACATGGCGGTTCCCTGTGTAACTGAAACGAGAAAACCTCTATTAATGTCCAAATGAAGAGGAGACCGGTGAATGAAATTTTCAGCTATAACTCACAAACAACTCAGATAATCTCTATACTGGATGGTCCTGATGTTCCACTGGTTTACAGCAAGTGTGAGAAATTTAGTAGTGAAGCATGAGAGAGTTTCAGGATATTGTCTTGTTTGTCTTCCTGCAGGCGCACAATGCCAATTAACTGCCCGTACTTAAATCCTCCCTTAGATATTTTACCAAACTGAGAATGCAAGAAGGTAGCTCAAGAAGAGGAAGTTACCTGGCAGAGATGACAAGGTCAAACTTTGGTGGGAAGTTGTTTGTGCAGGATACATTGGCTGGCTGTATGGAGAGAGAAAATCCTGCAAATTTGTTTGGTAGATGGACGTTGTATCTCAAGGTTGTCTAAAAGAGATGGAAAGCGTGAGATGGTCACAGATCTACAGATTTTGGTGGCTTTGGCATGAGGTATGGAAGGAAATGAGGTAAAGAGGGCCCCTGCTTAGTTCTCACCAGGGTTGTGGTGAGTTTCCAGCTTGCTTACCTGCAGATAGACACAGCCAGTGCCATTCACATCCATGCTGTAATTCCCTGGAACAGTGGGTAAGGAAGCCTGCTGCAGTAAGAAGCGGTTCTTGTCATTCACCTGGAAAGCCTTACTGGGGAACTGCATGAAGCTGACTTTGACTGTGTTATGGCTTTCCTTAGAGAAGGTCAGGTATCCATACTTGGCTAAAGCTTGGAGAGCAACAACAGTGTCCTGAAAAGAACAATAAGATCCCTAATTAGATAGATACACAGCTGTGAAATAGAGCATGAGATTAGCAAAGTTACTCTTTTCCGTTGTCAGTGATCGATCATAAAAGGAGGAGGCCTTTGTAAAGAGCTAAGGAGAGAAGCTACAAGTTCTGGGTTAATGGGATTGAATTATCCCAGAAAATCTGGTATAATGCTCTGTCAACAGTTACCCTTATCTTCTGATAACTTGAAAATCGGGTAAATTCCCATTTCTGAAAACTAAAAAATGTATGAAGCTGCCTACAAAGACCATAATGTGCCCTGCCAAAGAGACTTATATGAGCACCATTTATCAAATATTATCCAAACAAATATGCAATGAAGAAGAAACATCATACTTTTGAGATCCAGCTTGCAGGCTGGACTGTTCCCAGAATCTATTCTTTTTATCACACCCATTTGTCACCTGGCTGGACGAGAAACCTCCATATGGGTTCTGCTGTTTGACAAGCCAGTACACGATGCGAGCAATGTATGATAAGTCATCTGGAGTGAGTTCGGCTTTGTTGAGCAATGCCAGCAGCACATAGCTGGTCATTTCAATCTCAGCAGAAGGGGCACGGGCATAGAAGTCGGGGTAATGTTCTGCTGGTGGCTTATTCTCTCTCTGCCAGTGAACTGAACTACCTGAAAAGAGAAAAGCAGGATGTAAAAAGCATGAAAATGTTACTTGCTGGTTAATTCACTGCAGAATCACGTGGGAGATAGGCATACAATTCCCCATCTTCCTTTACCTAAGAGCTTTTTTTCAGCCTATAACGTTCTAAGCTGTATGAGTTTTAGTTTAAGTACAGAAAAGAACACAGGAAGGGAAGGGGAAAGGAATTAATAAAGTGGAGATGTACAAGTCAAAGTGGGGGATGAAGTGGTGGCAGTGCAGCAGTAGGATGCCAATATGGTCATGGACTGGAGCACATGACATAGCAAAGGGAACTGGATTTTTCCAGCCTGTAGAAGAGAAGGCTAAAGGGAAAATTATGTGTAGTCTTCCACTACCTTGGACTGGAGTCTTCCTGACATCGATTACCACCTAGATTATTTCATAATTCTAAGAACATCAGGCCACAGCTCAATCTTTTGTGAGGCCAAAAGACACAGAGAGAGAAGATCATAGAGATCATAAACTCAGTAGCATAGCAGACAGGAAATGAGAAGGGAGCAACATGAATGAGAATACTGTACATCGGAATAATTACATCATAACAAAGGCCATTCTATCAGCTGTACTGCCTGCATCATGGCCATACTTCACTTACCATCTCTCGTAGCTCTTTTATCCAACTTCTCAAGGAAAAATTTGGATTTTTCCTCTTCGCCAGCTAAGCCATAAACATAGGCAAAGAGGGCCTGGTTATACAGGTTGTGGATCCCATTGCTAAATGCAGTCTCCAAACAGTTCATGCCACTCTGAACTACAGGATGCTAGTAATACAAAATATAGTAGGGTTGTCAGGTTACTCGGGTTTGTGTCTTGACATCTCTTTAAAGATCTTCATCACTTCTTAAGCTGCCATCACTGACACTTCATGCTAAAATATACACAGTCCATTACATGTTTAAGGGCCTACAGTGTGTCTTCTATAAAATGTGATCTTGCAGTAGTGTTGCCTTCTTTCTGCATTTATTTAGAGGCGGCATGACTAACAGAGCATGGTTTCTTTTCCTGACTTGTGAGATGATCTTATGCAGGTGAATCCTTTGACTCTTGGTTGCTCCATTTATAAAACAGAGAATATTTTTACAGAGTTATGTAAAGTATATTGAGCACTCACGATGAAGTACATTCTCTCAGATGGGTGTTATTACTCATTTGCTAGCTATAGCTATCAAGATAACTCTTCACCCTTTTAGCCTTACAGACTCTCTCTATGAGCACTGACTGCTTCAGCTCAGATATCACCACCGCACTGTTAACTGTAGTCTGACTGCAGCCTTACTTTATAGGAGTGGCACCAGGCTTCAGAGATTCTCACAAAGACATTGGGAACTAAGTCCACAAGGCTGAATCATCCTGTAAAATGTTTTTATCCTGTCTATCTCAGATACAGAAATGATGCCTCATCTTGCAACTTCTAGTCTTGTAAAACTCAGTATGCTTAGAACGCATTTATCAGACTGGGAACAATTCTCTTCTTCCCTATTTTACAGAAGAACAAAGATTCAGGCCAGGGTCTCAAGGATATACAGGAAGTATATTACAGAGAACAAAACTGGGTTCTCATTCCCCCATACCTATTAAGTATTCCAGCCAGCTAAGTATTTCAAACAACATCTCATCATTTCCTTCCATTGTTAACAATGACACAGGAATATAGAAACATAACTTGGATATAAAGGCACGGATAAAGTTGTAGGAGTGGAGATTTGGATAGTTTGGTCTTTGGACTGGGAAAATTCAGAGAGAATTCTAGACTGGACTCTGGATGGAGTGGGCAAATTCACTCTGGATTTTACACCTACATAGACTATAATTGTTTAACGCAGTTGGATTCCTCAGGGATTTTACACCTTCAGATGAATTTATACAAACTAGATAAATAATTAATCTATAATACACATCAAATGCTTCTGGCAGCTGCAGAGTTCTGTAGACAGATTTCCTGAGCCGACCATACTGTCCTAGAATCAATATTTAAGACATAAATAAAAAATATGGATGGGAGGATTATGACTTGCACATTATTTGGTACGTGGCTGACCAGACTAATAAAAGATAACAGAATCAAATACCTACCTCAACAGAGTGTCCAGCCTCCAGCAATGCTGCCACAACATATGCTGTGAGTGAGTATTCACCTTCTTTTCCACCCTGAAGAAAACAAAAGCAAAAAATAGGTCAGTACAGCTATCCTAGAAAGAAATGAAGTATGAATTCATTCATGGTCCAGATAATAGTTAGAGTAGAGATCAGAAGCAACTTCCATCTCCCTGTGTGCACAAGAACAAGAAAAATAAAGATCACTCAGGATAAAGTCAAAATTGTAATTATTTCTTTTTTGTCTGTTTGTTTGTTTTTTTGCTTTTACATGTCTTCAATAAAGCACATTATAGCCTGGGACTAAATGCAGTGGTGGAAAATAAAAGCTGAGACTTCTAGCTTAGAAAGTTCTTCTTGTTTCTACCCAATAATCAATAGAAGGCATAACAATCTTGCCCAGCTTATAAACGAACAACACTAGAGAACGGTACTAGGGAGAGTATGGGTGTGATGATAAATTTGGGTATGGCAGAAATAATATAAATCAATCCCAGTAGCAGGACTGGAAGTTTCGGAATATACTGAACTCAGTTACCTTCAAAACATTGTTGAAATGTGACCCAACATTTTCAAAGCAGCCATCTGATTTCTGCTTGCTTGCCAGCCAGATCAAAGTTTGTGACTGGACGTTGTTGTCGATGTAGATGTATCGTTTGGCTTGTGCAAATGACTTGTACACAAAGGCAGTGAGCCTGCAGGTGAACCAGAAAGCAAATAGTTGTGAACAAGACAAAGAAGGCTTACCAGCAATTGGATATGCATAGAAACAAACATAGAATGAAATCCATAATGTCTGTGGTAAAAGAAACAAGTACTTTATAAGTTTTAAATAAATAGTTAAAATCCTGGTATTACAAACTGACATGAGATTTCTCTATTACTGTGCTAAAGCCATTCCTTCAGAACATGGGTAAAGCATAGACACAGCTTGATGACTGATGATAGTAATTTCTTATCATAACTAACAGAACTATGAAATAACCTGTGTGGGACGGAACTTCTGTAAGTCTGCAGTCCCACCATCCGCTTAAACTAGGGCCAACTTCAAAGCTTGGTCAGGTTGCTCAGTGTCTTGTCTAGTCCAGGGATCCAGGGATGGAGATTTCCACACCCTCCCCAGGCACCTGGTTGAGTGTTGCACCCTTCTCCTGGGAAAGATTTTTTTCATTCTGTCCAGTTTTCCCTGTTGTAAATTTTGTATGGAAAAACTCTTTTCCTTACTCTGTGTACCTCTGATGAGTCCGACTGTCTTTTCTACAGATCTTCTCCTGATCTAGGTAGTGGAGGGCTGCACCTAGGTTATCCATTAGACTCCTCTTCTAGAGGCTGAACAAATCTAGTTCCTTGTCTCTCCTTGAACATTATGTGCTCCAGTTGATGATCTTATCATCAACTTCTTATCATCAAATCTTATCATTGTTTTATTGCATTCTCTCCAGTTTATTAGTATCTCACTTACTGGGTGATCAAATTAATTGAGCTATGTCCATTTAGATGATTAAAAATAAAAACCAATTAAAATTTTAAACATGTTTCAAAGATTCTGAGCTAAGGAAATAAAAAGTGTCACCACTTACCACACACTCCCTTCCCCATCTCTTGTCCCAAAGGAGCTGTAGGATCCATCCCGGTGTTTGTATGATAGCTGCTTTTGGTAGCCTAAAAGTACAATAAAGAAGACATTTTCTTATCACAGAAAAGGACTAGTCCTGCTGTTTATTCAACTGAAGCAGTAAGACTTTGGTATTTAATATTAAGTACTACATGTCTGGTGAATAATATCAGCCATTAGGATTTCTAGCTACTTTTGCTCCTGAGAGTACCAAATGCTTGTTTGGGGTGCTGTCATTGACTGCTTATGTGCAGTACATGTGGTGCTAGAATTCAGAGATCCGTGTTCGCTATCTAGAGCTCAGTGCGTACAATCACAGTGATCACAATGGAAGAATGTGAAAGGCTCTCACCTGTAATTAAATAACCAGTACCCTTGGCTCTAATCTCTTCAGTCAGCTGTCCAGTTTTATTCAGATAATCAAGGGCATAGATGTTGGGTGTGAACAAGGCCATGTTCTGTTCTCCACAGCCATAAGGCATATGAAGGAGGTTTTCCATATTCCTCAGGGCTGTGCCCAAGATGTCTCCTGAAGAATGAAAGATATAAGGAGTTCAGTTCAGTTCAAATGTTTATTTTCTTACACAGTTTTTTACATTGTTTTATTTTACATTATTACGAGCTCATTATTATGACACTCTATATGACCAACACAGAGAAAGCACAGTAACCAAAGACACAGCTTAGAAGAAAGACTGAAGTACCCCTACTTTGATTTTGATTTTTGATTTTGATCCTGAATGCCTGCAAAACTGCAAATTTGGGAAGGAACCAGTCGCTGGAATCATTGATGCTGACTGGTATGTTTTCTGAGAATTAGCTATGAATGCTTAGAAGGGTTAGAATTCCCTAGCCTTTACAATGTGCTTCCCATTTGGTGTGTACATATGAAAATGAGGTTTGGGGGTATGTTGCTGATGGGCTACAGAGGCTGTATTCCACAGTACCAACACACCACACACTGACCCAGACATGCAAAACAATTACTTTTAGAAAGCAATCTGAGTTCAGAACCTCATTGAGGAGAACTGTTGGTCTTAATAATGACTTTAAGGTTCGCAGAGCTGATTGGGATGTGTAAATCTCATTCTATGGGTATTTATAAACTGACATATGTTTTTCATTATGCAAAAGTATAAATTTGAATTGTGCAGTCAGCATATCTCTGAAGTCTTCTTTCCAAGAAATAAAAATATGTTGGTTTTGTTTTTTCAGGAAGTCTGCTCTGGGTTAATTTTCAGCTGAATCTACTGTTTTACTACACATATACATACACATACTACACTATATGCTAATGCAATATCACCTGAAATGTAATATATTGAAATAATCTGACTATTTTGTTCTATTCTCTTTTGATACAATATGAGATAATTCTGAGCAACTTCTGTCTTTGACATTCTGGAAAGTAGAAAACATTTTTACTAAATCCAGATGAAGTACCTCCTCAACTTTAGTTTTGCATATGTATACATGGTGGCACTGGGTTCATCACAAGGGAAAAATGCTTTACTTTTAATTTTAATCTAGATACTAAACTTACCGATGACAGAGAAATAAGCTCTGGCTGATCCCTCCACCAGGTTTCTTGGCAGGTTGAGAGACACTGGTTCAGAAACTGTTTTGCCTGACAAGAAAATATAACTAAGAATTGTTGAAAACATTTTCCTCCCCCCAGATCTTTACTTTCTATGCATTACTACAGTTATTATTTGCTGTCTTGGTAAAGAAACCACTGCAGAGCCCATGCCCAATGAGTCTAAGGTATCTCTGAAAATTCTGAATTGTAGCCCAGCTCCTTAACCCTGAGACCATCCTTCCTCCCCTGGGAAGATCTCTGTTTTCATAGGAGAAAATCAAGAAGGCAGTGAAGTATTTCCATCAATTCCTTGGAATGGATGAATAAACTTGCCTTACCTTTTGTGCAAACTAGGGAGCTCTGAGTCAATTCTTTTTTGATACCTTCAGGCTGTTTGATTGCAGAGAAGTTGTCAGAGAAAGAAAAAAAGTGTAAAATATCACTATGAAATCAGGAACAATTAAGCAGTGTAAAGCATTACATGGAAGTGGCTATCCAGAGAATGCACCCTCCTGTACCCTGTCCTGCCCTATCTCCACTGGAATATCTCTTGAGCCGTGGCTTACTCTCTTTTTTACACCACAGACTGTGCTGAGCACCATCCTTTGTAGAAAACAGTTATAAAATAGACGGTTCCAGCCTCTGAGAAGGACTTGAGGACAGTCATGTGCCTGCTGCTTTATGATGCTCAAGGTAAATCCCATTCCTTTCATATCTGTCCTTTCCTCCCCAGTATTACAGTCACAGGTGAAACGCACATACAGGTAAGGAATTAAATCTCCCTTATGGCTACAGCTCTGCTGACATTCAAGGAGTGTCAGGGCATGTATGCTCTTGGATGCCATGGATCATCGTGAATTCCACTCTTGGATTCATGTGGAGAAGCCCTACTGCACATAGCTCCATCTGTCAGCTGTCTTGTCTCCTCACACTAGCTAACTGCCTCTAACCCACAGCCATAGGCACTGAATTTTCCAAAAAGAAGAAACCCTATGCAGATTTTCTACTGTACCTCAACTTGTAATGTTTGAATCAGGGTGTCCTTGCGAATTATCCTCTCTTCTGAGGATGTGTTCTTTCCGGCATCCCTAGTATCCAGTTTGGCCTCAGCGGTAATGGTGAATTTCACCTCTCCTGGAGAGCCAGCCACCAGCCCAAGAAAAAAAAAGTTATTTTCAGTGTCTGCAGTTAAACCTGGCTTTCACTGCCTCCTACTAGTCTGATTGACAGCTGATAAATGTATTCGCTCTGAAGGCAATGTAAACAAATTTCATTAAAACGCCACATCTGTCCACTAGTGGCAAAGAGTACTTGCCTAGGGACATAGTACAAGGGATGAAATAGGGATGGATCCTGGCTAAACAACTGACAGTACTCGCTATCAGTTTTTACCACCTTTTAAAGAAAAGTCCTATCTATGGTTCATTTTGAGAAGAATCTTTGCTAATTTAAGTTTTTGTTTGTTTGGTTGGTTGGTTGGGTTTTTTTGTACTTCAGCTTTTGAGGCACTAACATATATAAACTTATAAACTACTGTGATTGCTTTTTTTCTAAAAAGACAATGTTGACTTCAAGGCAGTGTAAATAGACACAACTGTAAAACTGTGGAGGAGCAATATCCTGTGTCTATTGAGAAACCACTGCAAAATTATTAGCTAATTTTATTCTTATTGAATACATTTCATTAGGTGTAAAACTGTAAATTGAATGATCATAGGCACATGAAACCCTGCCAGTATTTCATACATAACGAGGCAAGTAAACAGTTCTTCCTAAAATAGACAGGAAATGAACAACTCACTGCTTTTTCAGTGCATATAAGAGAACTTTAGCAGAGGTCCAATATTAAATTTTTGACACAACTAATGGAGTTGTCCAAAAATGTTTGCCTGTGGATTATTGATGCTTCGTTAAAGAGTGGGAGCAACAAAGGCAGAAAGATAAAATAAGGATAAATAAGGGTAACCAAAAGACAACCTTACCAAGACTGAGGGGGCTGACAGCCCAAATATAGGTTTTTCTTTCATTGGCACACACCCTTGCTATGTTTCCCTCTGGTGAAAGGACTTCTGCCTTGTAGTCACTCGACTCTGCCAGTATGGCACTGACCTGAGAAGCAGAGAGAAAGAGCAAGATTACAAATGAAGTAGACTGTCCCTAAAGTTAAGCTGCAGGTCACAGAAGATGGTTACTTGCTGGAGAAGCTATTTGTTATCTGATTCTGAAGGATGGTGCTGGGAAATAAGGATGGCACATTTCTCTAAGGAGCCTGTTTCTTTTCTGCCCACTGTTAATGGCTGTTTTTTACAGAAGTGTGCTGAGATGTCTGTGCTCATTTTATCAGTCAGGCCTTCTTATGACTAACTGCTACATACTACATACTCGGTATGTATTGTTTTGTACAGCACTGTACCCATACCCTCTGCTCAAGTTCTTCCCTCAAGAGCAAAAATAACCGAATTGTGTAGGGATAAGGAGCAAACTGTGGACTAGCCGGCCTTTTCTGATGAATCAAGAATGGATCCTGGCAGAGAGGGTGAAAGAGTAATGTGTCAAGCTACAGCATAAGTTAAACACTTATTTCTGTATTTCTAATGTGTTATGCAGGATACAGAAGCAATGTTAGGAACTCTGGGAAACAGGCAAACCATATCAGAATTGAAAGGAGACTTGATGTACCTGTATGCATTTGTCGAGGTAATTGAAGATGTTGGCTATTAAATTAAATTTTTCCCCTCGAATGACAGAGTATGGCAAGGTGAGATCCACAAAGAATGGTTGGAATGCTGTCAGCGACACAGGTGAGGAGATGCCAAAGCCAACATCATTCTGCAGACAGAAAGCACTGGCTTTCCATTCTGTGATAGTGTCAGGAATGGTGTAAAAGACATTAGCCTGTCCACTGGAACTAAGGAAAACAAGAAAAACAGATTAAGAAGTTATCCTTGGCACTTTCAAGGCAAATTACAGAATAGGCCCCTGGCTGAGTTAGTCCTTCTGTTTTCATCTCAGTTTCTATGAGATATCTCTCCATGTTTTACAAGATATAAAGCTGGAGGTAAAGATGAAGGTGTTGGTGAACTATGTTTTAAAAAGCACTTGGAAGAATACTTGGTTTTTTAAATTTAGAAATATCATTTGTAAATGTTGAATATATTGAAAAAACAAAACAAAACAAAAAAGCATTTAGAACAGCCCCTGGATGCATAGTTAGACAGCGATATTCTCTTTGCAGAAGCTATTATAACCTGGAAAGAAAAACAAAATAACCTGAGTTTTCTGCTGGTGGAAATAAAAAATATAATGAACAATAACAAGTTTTCCTCCTGTGTTTGCCTAAACAAATTCTCGTATTTTATTCTTAGCACTTATTCTTTCTCCCCATCAGAACAGTAGCAGAGAAAAGAGCAGATATGAGTCACGGTTCAGGTAGGCTTGACACTGTATACAAGACCGGGATGTCAAAGGTCTGTGAGTACAATGGAAAAACAAGACTCATATCTACAAAATAGACATACATTCCATTGATTCTTCCCAAAATTAATTTCAGCAAGATGCGGCAACTCAAAAATCCACAAGAGGTAAGAAATGAAGGTAAAAATACTCACTCAGTATGAATCAGATCCCAAATCCATGTCTCAGGGAAGTATTTCCGAACAGTGTTAACAAGGCTACTAGCAGTAATTCTTGACTCATCTAGGAAGATTGTGTATGGTTAAGTATACTATTAGAGAGGTCAGGCCAGAACAAACAATTAAATGAGATCTGAACTGCAATCAGATATGCTTGAGAGCATAAATGAACACTAAGTGTTCAATCGGAGCATTTTTCCATTTTTTCCCATAAGAAAAATGAAAACTCTAACAAATATAGGGCATAAGAAGGAACTTTTTTTTACCTATTCTGTCTTCCCATGGGAAAATACTGGAAAATGTAGGTATTTTACAAGACACTTCACCTTTTTTCACATTGAAAGGTCTCATCTAGTTAGAAAGGCATTTCTTCATCCTCTATCACTAGCTCTCTTCAATTTGCAAATGTCAACAGAGGCCAGAATTGTCACCAAAGTATATATTGCTTTACAAATCTCCCTTAGAACTCAATCATTTTACCCTGCCCAGACAAGTAAACTAGAGCTGAATATCCACTCAACTGGAAAACTACTTTGATTAAGATGGCCAAACTACATGACTGAGATTAGGAACCTAAGACCATGGTTCTGTGGACTTGGATGAGATGTTAAACAAACAATGTAGCATGGAGGTGCTTTCAATTTCCTCAGACTTGCTAGTTATATCATGGAAATGATAGTGCTTTGCTATTTTGCTGAAATTAGAATCATAGAATCACAGAATCATAGAAAAAAATAGGTTGGGAGGAACTTCTGGAGTTTTCTAATCCAAACTCCTTGAAGAAGGACAAACTTCAAAGTCAGCTCATGTTGCTCAAGGGTCTTGTTCAGCTCAGTTTTGAAAACCTACAGGGATGGAAATCCCAAAACTTGGAGAACCTCTTCCAGTGCAGCAAGGCTCTCATGGGGAAGAACTTCTTCCAAGTGTTGAACAGTAATTTCCCTTATGGTAACCTATGACAATTACTTTTGCTCTTTTGCTGTGAAAACTTAACTAGGAGAAAAGAAAAAAAAATCATACCATTTGCTGATATATAAAGTTCTTTTGAGACTATTTGCTAAGTATGCTGAATGCTGTGTGAATTCTTAACATTGGGAATTTGCATTATTTTTCTGCATTGGCATTTCCTTTTATTTAAAAGGAATATATATATTTAAATATTTAATTGTGAGTTAGTGAAAAAAAATAAAAACCTTGAAAAACTATCAATTTATGAAAGTAGCGTCCCAATATTCTCTGTCTTTCCCATATTCACCCTGTAACTAAGTGAGAGAGAAGTGACTTCACTTCTGTGAGGACTGTCAGCAAGAGATCACCAGAGGCAAACTGTGAAACAGACCTATTTCCCAAAAAGCTCAGCATGCTATCTGTTATTTTCTACATGCAGCAGTTTTGAAGACTAGGCATACTGGGAATGGAGACACATCATGAACTTTCTTTTACCTGCGCCATAGGCACCACCACCGACACCATGTTCTAAAAAGATATGGTCATCTCCTCGATCTGACCTGTCTTCGTTGCACAGAACTGGCTTCCGCAGCACAGAGTTGGTGAAAACCTTCAGGCCCATATCCTGAATGTAAAAGAATCATTAAATTTTGTCACTCAGTGCATTTACTAGCTATCATGCTATGCTATGCTATACTACGCTATGTTTCCCAGCTGGGTTATCATCCCTCATCTTTCTCCTCCCTCCTCACATGCCAGCCATTCAACCTTGAATGTCACAGGTCACTCTTCTCCCCTACCTCTATGTCATTTCTGTGATGCAGACACCTGGTGTTCTGTGAAGAGCAGTACTGATGGGGTTCATTGAAACTGGACAAGGAAAGTCATGGAGACATAAATGGAAACCAGTGGCCTGCATAATGGACTCGGATCTTTACTAGGAATGCCTGAGATCATGAGCCAAGGTCATTGTCCTGTTTAGGAAATGTGTGCTGAAACATGGGCAGGATCCCAGTGAACATATCTAATAGTGATTCTCAGTCTTCCCAAGTAAGACGTAGGGTTGAGAAGGCACAAACTGTGTGACTGGAGGCTTAAGGCAGTTCCAGGGATCAGAACCACCACCTGAGAAAGTTTAATGCTAATGTGCATGAATTCTTCTGGACTACTTCTCATTTAAAGAGCCACATAAAGCACATACCCTGAAAATCTTGTAGGCATCACCATCACGACTGACATTGACAGGTTCATAGTACAAGCCATCAAAAAATGTGGTTTTGACTGGGGTACACTCCTGGGTCTTGTCATCTTGCAGGTTGAGTCCATTGTAGTAATAGCCATGTAAATCACTCAAACGAAGCCGGTAGTACACCTAGGAGGTGAGAACAACAGATGTAAAAACAAGGAAAGGTCCCAGGCAGGTGCAAAATTCTGCTTCACCAAAGCCCTTGACTTTGGTGAGCCAGCTCTAAGACAGTGATACAGTATAAGGACTCTCTCTGTTATACCATGAAAAACTTTCATGACTGCAGACAGAAAATGTAGAAAGTCCAGTGAAAACAATGTGACAGGATTTACAGTGCAGTCCATTCTAAAGCATCCTCATTGTGCAGCATGTACCCACTCTCTCACTTCAAGACAAAACTGTCTCTGAAAGCATGAAATGAGCAGGATCTCTATAGTTTTTCAAAAGTGTGGGTCTTTCTTTCTTTCTCCTTTCTTTTTCTTCCTTCCTTCCTTCCTTTCTTCCTTCTTCCTTTCTTTCTTTTTCTTTCTTTCTTTTTCTTTCTTTCTTTTTCTTTCTTTCTTTCGACATACTGTTAAAATGTGTAATGCTGCCATGCATTACAAAACTAAATATTACACTACCAGCTTTGAAGTGTACAACTGCTATATATATATATTTTTTAATCACTGAGGTGTCTGTTTATATACGAAAAAGAAAAACACAGCCAGCAACAGAGATATTATAGGTGGGCATTGGAACTGTCATTCTGGATATCCCTAGATTAAAAGAACAAAACCCGGGGGATGTAGCTTACGCTCTCAGCAGATAACTCTCGCTCAGGATGAAGAAGAAAGACACTCTGATCGACAGCTCTCAGAGCACAGTAGGAGTTGGCAGCAGCTTCAAGGTGGAGACTGACGTTAGAGCCTGGGAGACCCTGCTTCTCAGAGAATTTGAGCCGGAGCTGGAAAAGAATAAATCAAAGACAAATAGAAATTAGGAGAATCAGCTTGGCACATAGATCTAAATCTTGCCTTTCACCAGCACTCATGCTATTCTCTATTCTCTGTGGGGCAAAGCTCCTGCTGTTAGACAGCCCTTTTGAATCAGTGAAATTCACTGAAATTCAGTGAAAATTCCTAATCACTATAATTTCCTAGTCATCTCTTCCTCCCCACTCTATTGAGAACTTAGTCTGAGTTTAAACATATGTGTCAATTCCAGGGACAGCTTCTCAAGTTACAAGGCACATCTGTACCTTTTCCATTCCTAAATGCCATCCTGAGTGCAGAGCTCATAATGAAGTCATTCCCTAACTCTTCCCTCAGGAAAAAAAAAAAAAAAAAAAAAGACAGGTGTAACCCTTATAAGAAAGCAAAGGTTTTCACCTTGTTCTTGAAGCATATATCACTGCGTATCCAGGAGCTGTCAGCCACTATTTCCCCATGAGGATGCACTGTGTAGAGCAACAGTCTGGCACTGGGGGCAAGCTTCTCACTGACAGTCAATGTAATGGAGAATGTACCTCTGGGAGCTGTGGAAGAAACATGAAACAGGGGAAGAGAGACCAACAAAAGAGATTAGACATGCCTCAGCTTTGGTGGAAGGACTACATATTTGTTCATAACCTACCTGCACCTGCAACTTTTAAAACAGGGATGCTGGATACTGAGAGGTTGATCTTTCAGTGGCTGAGGAAAAACTCCTATCAGCAAAATGCCAGATACAAACTAGACAATGTTGAGAGCAGTATACTTTGCAAAAAGGGTTCTGAGCTCAGTATAAGCTGGACAGCAAAATCTGTGCATGACTGCTACAAAAAGAGCAAAAGTTTAAGTTTAAGAACTAACACCTGATTTAGCTGTAGTTTTCTGCTTTCATCCCATCTTGCATAACTTACTAATGCTCTGCTGCTGGGAATGAGATGCTTTGAAGTAACAGCAGTAATACAGCCTAGAACTTACCATGAGAGATGCTGACTTGCTTTTGGCCACTGAGAACAATTTTTCCTTTTGCCGTCACCTAAGCATAGAAAAAACGTATGAGACGGAATCAAAAGCACCTCCTACTTTCCCCCACGAAATCATTGATATTGAGTAGTATTCTGAGAGGTTTCAGGGGCTATCAAGTCGAACTGTGATTTATAGCCACTGGCTTACCTGGAGATTTCTGCCTCATAGAGTGTTCAAGAGAAGGTGGAAGAAAAGAGGCATTGTGGGAATTGAGATAGCACTTACCACATAGTAGAAGTTTGTGTGGTTGGCATTCCTATACCCTTTTCTGTTCAGGACATAGTGAACGTTGACCTTTCTCTGCTGGCCACAGCTTAGTTTCTCCCTCACTGGCTCAATTCTTACAAAGCTGTTGGTCCGTGAGTAGAAGCGACGGACAAAGAACAAGGCTTGGGGTTCATTGTCATTTCTCCACATCAAGAAGTCTGCACAGTCATCTGGTGCCTGCCTGGCCTATGATGCAGAAGAGGTATACATGAGGAATCAACAAAGTGGAAAATAATAAATTGGCAGGTGAGACACAAAGGCATCTTCCCTCTAAAATATTCTGTCTGGAAATTGATTTTGTGGGGCTGTTTAAGCTAAGAGCAAGAGCTGGTGTGAAAAATTTGTGTTCCTTGAGTCCACAGTGGAAGCATTTCCGGATACCTCAATATATCCACACATCCATGGCACATTGCAGGAGGAAGGTTATTTCAGATTCTTGATGGACTGGGACAGGTTGTTAGGACTTAACGTTGAGTTGGAATGGCTTTGGTCTCAAACACCATGCTGATTCTCACCTCCTCCCATCAAAACAGAGAAAAGGCATGAGAACATGAGAAGAACATATTGTGGTAATGGGCATGGACGTCTGACAGCAGAAATGCAGGGAAGAAGGTGGGTGTGCAACCAAGCTGTGTGGGGAAGGCAGGGCAGGCTGTGAGGAAGGTCCTCTAGTCCACAGAATAAAAAGAAGGAAGACGGCAGCAGAAAGGGCTTCTGAGCTGAGGAAAAAGTAGGGAGGTGATGAAGATCACTGCAGCCAAAACGCTCCTGAGGTGCAGTCTGCTGCTTCTCAGGAATTAACATTTTCTCATACTAGTTTCGCACAAGTTGCAGGTGTTGGTGGACTAAGTGCCTGCTTTCCTCACCTGAAACAATTCTGCCAACATCCACTGTTTGCTTCTAATTCCTCTCTCTGATGAAGTATTTTTTCAGGAATTAGACTGGGGCTTATACTTACTCTCAGCTTAAAACTGGGATCAAAGAATTCAGACGTGTTGATGGAAAAGGCAGCAATGCCATTCTTGTCAGTAGTATAGTTGGCATGGTATTCTCCATTGACCTCCAGCACGACTATCCTGTTGGCAAGAGGCTTGTCATCCATATTTGTCACACTGATCTGAACACAAAAAATACACAAAGGATTCAGGTTAAAAAATAAAAAAAGAAAAAAAAAAAAAGAAAAATGGTGAGAAATTCTGTGCTCACCAGAGGATAATAACTTAAGCACTAAGGACATTTGCAGGGAGTAGAAATCAAGAGTGAAATGTATTTAAGAGGCAAATGGGTAACCTGTAGAATTCAGTAAGCTTCTGGACATCCATATACAACCTTCCTTCTGCACTGCATATAAGGACAATTCTGAATAGCTCATCCTCATTTCTGTGCCTGGGTTTATCCTGAATGTGCAGGTTGGGAAGAATTTGGGTGTGCTCTAGCACTTGTATTGCTCTAAGTAAACATCCCCATGACTGTGTGATGCAATGTAGGGTAAATTTTGCCTTCAGTTTAGGCACTGCTGTTGCTGGGGAAGTTTCTTGCAGACCTGTCTTCACTACATATGACCTTTCACTTACCCATCTCTCAGGCATTCTCTAATTATGGCTGAGGGCATTATCAATACAATTTTCTTATTTTTTCTAGGAACATCTAATATAATGACAGAACTATGCAGCAATCATTGCTATGCAACATTATCAAGGGAAGCTATCAGTATATAGTAAAGGGGCAGACATAAACAGGGCAACATAGAAATCATGCTGGACCTGAGGGAGTTCTTTCTAAATGTATCTTCTCAGCTACTCACCTCACCAAAGTAAGGAATTCCCCTCTTGTAATACAGATCCATATTCCTGAACATCACTCTGTCATTTTCTTGGTTGACTGCAACATAGTCATAGTCTTTTATCTGGATACCTGTAAGACACACCCAGTATAAAGTGGAGGAAACAGAAATGGGCAGAAAACAGTTTATTTTGAAAAGTAATATGGAGAAGTGGTGTTCTGGAGGGAGAGCTACACATAAAATGGTGATTGTTTGATGCACAGATTTGTGATTATTTGATGCACATCTGTTTGATACACAGATTGGGATCCAGGAGATTCCTCTCAAGAAGTATTACCCTTTAGATTTACTCAACTACTTCTCAACCTTCACTTAGTGTTACCTGTCCCATTTTCAGTGACGGTGGTTTCTACATTGAGCCTGGCATACATCCTGGCATAGCTGCGGTAGAGCTGGAAAGTTTTGGTGGAGATGACAGTGCTGAGACAACCATCCTTCCCAAGCTGAAAAAAAGAGCACAAATAGAAAAGCCCATTGTTGTCAAGGTTTGGAAAACTGCTCCTCAACCTGTATTATCAGGTCTCTGAAGAGCTTCATGCCTCTGCTCACATTTCCTTCAGCTTTTGCTTTCTACTCACTCCCCTTCTACCTTACACTTCCTACCCTCCAGCTCCCCACCATTTCATAGGGAATCATCTCTCCTCCCTCCCCCTCATCCTCTCTGCACTCACATCCCTTCTCAAACACATCTTGTATGATGCTTGATCTCTCTTATCAGAGCTTAGTTCTTTAAAGCACTTTGAACCTGATCTAGTTGAGAAATTAATAATCAGTTTAACAATGTGTCCTCAAAGACTCCCAGCAGAGGTCTGCTGATTATCCCCAGTAAGAGCACAGATCTAGCATTTTAGGAATAATCACAAATTCATAGTTTTATAAGCTTCCATCCCTCATACTGACTCTTATGAGTCAGAACTTAAATTTCTATTGAAAAATTACTTCCTTTCTCCCCTTTTCTTGAAGGGGAATGGCAAAAGCCAGTCTCCTAATGAGGTCATTGGTAAAAACTACCTTTATGGTCTTTCAGCATTGCCTGTAAGATAGTGAGACAAAAATATGCCTCTGGGATTATCTCTCTGGTGTTCCCCAGGAAATGAATGGGGCCTTCATACACTGTGTTACATGTTGAGTAGTCAAGTTCACTGGGAAGAAAGGCTTAGCCCTTTATCATACCAGTCCGGTGACAGCTTCACAGGTTGGTTTCTGGCTTTGCTTACATCGTGGGTTATAAAAGCGCTCCTGACACACATTGATTCGGACATTCCCCTGCACTGGTTGGCCATAAGTGTACCTAGGAGAGGAGGAGAAACAAGAATCCAATTACGTCAAATTAGCATGAAACCTGCAAAGACTGTGGGGTATTGCAGGCTCTAAATCCCTCAGAAGTGCCCAGAGCACAGTCAGAAGAGAAGCTAGGAATTAGGACCAGTTAGCCCTACCTGAATTCCCTTCAACTATTTTTAGACAGTCTTTGGCATCTTATTTAAAAAGCCCACTTTACCATTGATTTGGTGTAGCCATTCTTTAAGGTCTGCAGCTGGAAAGGGATGCTGGACTCAGGTTTGGGATATTATTCCCTCCTGCTTGCTCTTCCTCATTATTGCCTTACACAAAGCAGGAGGTATTGCAGTCCTTGGTGCTCAGGCTTATGCCACTCTGTCTTTCTGCCGAAAGACGAAAAGGTTACAGCCAGAAATCCTATTGATAGACTGTCCTCCTGTACTATTTCTCTCCTTCTCTGTACTAGTGAAATCAACAGCTATTGAGCATGTACCATTTGATACCTTCAGACTGTTGAACACACTCAAATCCTGCCAGTTCTAATTCTTCTATGTAGCAGAGTGGAGTTGTTTCATGCCATGGAAGCCATAGCTAAAGGAATTCCTACAGTCCACACATGAATCAGCAGCAGGCTCCTTGTTTCACAGCATGTCACACCTTCCTCTTTCCCATGTTTCTTGTTCACAGATGTGTTATTCTCAGCTTTAATACTTACGATGCACAAACATTCACCCTGATTTCTTCATCAAAGAAAGAGATCCTCCTAGGCACACTAGTTGTCACTTCAAACTTCGGCAGCACTGGGAAAGCAAGATGAATATGATTGGTCAGCAGTAGCATGCCATAGGCAGGTGTGTATGAGGAAGACAGTAAAAAAATATAGTTGGCAAAAGCATTTTCACCAACATGGGAGAGAGAAGTCTACCTAGGATTTTGCTGTAGAATATTATTGGACAATAAATTTAACTTAAGTGGTAAGATGAATAACTTTTAAATGCAATAATAATCATCATAATAATGATAACAGCCACAGTAGAAACTATGATAAATCACTTTAGTTGGGCATGCATTTTTTCAAAGGAAATGTGGGAGTAACACTGATGTCTAAATGTAGTTAAGCCCTGTATAGCAGAAGACACTATGCAATCCTGCCCTACTGAAGGAGAAAGGCCAATGATTAAGTGAAACAGTAAAACCAAACAGGTCCCACTCCTTTGTCACACCCTCTTTTCAGCCTATTCTTTATCCCAGGTCACCAGCAATAACAAAAACACAGCTGGAACAGGCCTTTTTCTCATACACCTGTACACAGGAGACTGAAAGGTATGAAAGAACTCTGGAGGGTGAGCAGGAAAGGTGCTTTACTGTCATTAAAAAAAAAAAAAAAAAGAAAAAAGAAAAGAAAGAAAAAGGAAAAAAGGCTGGGAGTTGTCCAAGCCTTCTCTAGGCATTACTAGGGAAAACCTGCCACAACCTATAAGATGAAAAAATTGTAAAATTAAAATGAATTGAGTGACTCCCCTGTAAGGGCATCACTATGAACGCTTTGGCACCTCCACTGCTCATTACTTTTCATTGTGCACTTCCACTGGTTATCCAGCCTCTCCCAGTAATGAACTGGTAACCATCATCTACCGTCTGACAGAAAACCTCTTCAGATTTCTGCTGCATATTTTATCCTAGTGCTCTTCATACAGTGATGGCCTCCGCAAAACAGGACAGAAATGAGTCAGGCCTCATTAATTTTGCCTTTGAACTAGTGAAGAATGTAACACCTGAGTGATAGGACATGGATCTTAATTCCTGAAAAATGTTGTCTCTTTCAGCATTTCTTTTTTTCTTCTTGCCTTCACTTGCTCCACCCAACTCTCTCCATGTGTTTCTTTCTTAGACATAAACAGGATATTTCAAACATCAACACCTCCTATATGACTTAGACAGAGCCAGCCTCTGACGCAGTGAAGTTCACAGCACTTGCTTACCATATTCCTCCACTGTGAAGAAGTGGTACTCTTTATCCCCTGACTTCTTCTCCACAATGATGTGGTAGGACCCCAGGATTGGCTCCTGGATTAATGGGAAGGAAAGCTGGACAATGCCATGTGTAGATGTTACGTCCAACCACTGCAGAATCTGGTTTTGCTCTGGGTCCTGGAGAGTGGGATAAAAAGAAAAATGAAAACCTTTGTCACTCTCTTTTTTGTCTTCTTTTAAGTTTTGTATCCTGGCATGCTGGCTTAGTGCATTACTGTATGAACGGGAGTTTGGGCTGATGACCTGTGTTCTGATTTACCATTAGTTTTCCAGATCTCTTTGTGCACTAAACAAGCCTACGTTTTTTTAAAATTGATTATTAAAATTACTTGAGAAGGAACCACTCTTAACCTCTGCAGTAGTGTGTAATTATTTTCTATCCAAGGTGATAAAGTGCATGGGAAAAGGTGAAAACTACATCTTCTATCATCTAAAGATGTTAAGTCTTGTTGACCTAAATCAATGCTGACTTCCAAAGATTCTGGGAGAAAACTTTCCGTTTCAAAGTTGTATTAAATCAGTTGTAGTAGAGGTGGAAAGAAGACTCACATCTTCTGACTTACAAAAATTTGACACATTTGACATTTGTGATTCTTAAATCTAATACATCTCTATTAAGAATGAATGATTTGAGCTTTATTCACAAGTCTGGTAAATATTCTTGCATAGTATTAGATATGAACCTTTTTCACAGAAACATCTGAAAGTGCAATACTTGCATACTAGAGCTGGTATCATCTAGGAACACTTTTCTGTGGGCCTTCTGCCATAACCTGTGTCTGATAAGTTTCCTAAATCGTGATGGAAATAGATTTCATTTGTTTTGGATACTCGGTACTCACAGCAGGGTTAGTGAGGAGTATGCATTTGAAATGGCAAATGAGAAAGCCATGTTTTAGGAATGCTGAAGCACTGGAAAGGTTGCGGCCTTTCCAAAGAAATTTGCACTTTAATGATGTGGCATCTCTTACCTCAATGATGATTCGGGGATACTGGAGGAGGAAAAAAAAAAAAAAAAAAGAAAAAATGATCAGAACATCAAGAAATTAACTGTGGAGCTTGAAAAATACTAGACCATAAAGAACACTGTGAACCGCTTTCTCTGAATACAGAAGACTGTGTCAGGGAAATGATTTGAAATTCCTGTCTGTAATTGAAGAGATAATTCTAGGGGGATAACCTGTTTATGAATTTATCTTTTCTACGGAAGCATCCAATCTCTTTCTACAGATCTGGGGCATGTGAAGTGAAGTGGTTACAATATCTGAGCACTGTGAGAGATTTCCAGGAGTGCTTTCAGAAACTTTGCCCTCTGTAAAGGCAGGAAAGAGATAAGGTGTCGACTTACAGAAGTTCTCCAAAAATAGCAGAGGCCTGTTCCAGTCCCTTCTTATTCAATATACAAGTGAGAGAGTCTCTGTGAAGAGGCACCCCAAGAGAGAGCTTGAAAAATCTTGACTATCACTCTTACTTACTGTCTCTTGAACAGGTCTGAACTGGCTATCCAAACTGACCACACGAAACATCACTGAAAAAGATATAGGACAAAAAATTATCATTTACTTTAGTGGTAAGTTGCTTTCAATGTATAAGTGAAACAAAATCTGTTCAGGCTTTTAGGAGGAACTAATAAGTACTTGGAGAACTAGAGAACTAGAAAGGATTTTTTTTATCCTAGCCAGTGAAAAACAAAACAGAACAAAACAAAACGCTTATCAGCTGAAATGCCTTTAATACTGACCATCCAGGACTAAATTAACTTATAAAGTGAATACAAATATCCTATATTATCATCAGTTGTTCTTGAAGGATTCAGTACTTTGGAGTGTTTCCTAAGAAACTGCCTATACAAATCACTTCAATGAAACAATCAAAATGAGGGAAGAAGGTATCTTTAGTCTGATTTTAAACCCTGCAGCACTGTAACTTGCTTGTACAAAAGATACAACTAACTATAACACAGACAGTAGTCATTTAACTATGGTAATTAAATCAGCTCTAAGAATTAGATTAGCAGTTAACTATAAAGAGCTGTTGACAGCAAATGACATGCTCAAATTATTTTTATATGAAATTTAATTCCAAGCTTTACCTACTATTTTCTGTATTTTTAAGGATGCTCTTTACATGATTGGTCTCAGTAAATCTGGCAGAACTCAAAATTATGTAAATGAAATTAACTCAGAAAAGACACATGAACCCTATTTGTTTCTTGCAATTCTGTGAATTGGTTCTGTTTTTCACTGACTTTTGATGAGCCCAAAGTCAGATGACAATTACACACTATCTGATGACAATTATACACTATACACTGCCTTTGCAGTCTGTGGTCTTTTCCTCCACAAGAGAAGTCCTTGTCATTCTTGACCCACCCTTGCACTCATTTTCCCAGGTCACTATCTGAGTCAAATTCCCCAGCCACCTTTTTGTCCTGGTTTGTAGATGGGTTTGTCCGTCTGGATGAAGAGAATGTTATCCACATTTTCGATTGCCACTGATCTTCTCTCAGCTAAGTTGACTGTGGAGCCTTTGGCAGAGAAAGAAATGAATGCCAAGGGGTCAGAACCAGCAGGAGGAACCTGGAGAGAAACAAAACCCCAAAAGAAAAGTGTTAAATGAGGCATGTTGAGGTGCCCTGACGCTTCGGATTCTTGAGTAAGATACTGCCTGTGAAGTGAATCATTAATAGCTTGTGCTAAGTCATGAGAAACCCCACATTTACCAGTGACATAGTCTCTGGTAAACTATGCTGTGGAAATCTCTGTCACCATGTAGCAAGGTTTTAAGTTATGCCCTATCCTAAGCATTTCCTCATCTCATGTAGCTACGTGCCTACAGGCAAGTTTCCTAGCTGTACAGCTTAGTTCTGAAGTGTTTATCCCGCTGCATTCTGGAAGACATAATCTTGGGTCTCCTCTGTCATATTTGTCTTGATCTTGCAGAGTCATAGAAAAGGGAATGAGCATTTCCCTTCTGGATTCTCCAGTGACTTGACAATTTTCCCTTAGCAATTATGACAGTTCCATAGGACACATGCACCTGGGATGGCAATTAAAAGCATTTTCCTATTCGCTCTATGAATGGAGATGAAAAGCCTTTCTCCAGCTCTCCTCCACAGCCCAGATATCTTTCTTTTCTTTTTTCTTTTCTTTTTTTTTTTTCTGTCTTTATTGTCAGCTTTTCCAACAGTTTATTTTTTTTTTGGTCATATTGTATGCCTGCACTTTTCACCTTTATGCTCTCACTGACAAAAACAGTGGCACTGAAATATTTCCAGCTTCTACACCCTCTTTAGTAGTCTCAAAAGAGAAAATACCTTGAACTCGCAACACTTGAAGAAATCATTCTTCGTTACAAACTCCTCAAAGAGAGTTGTCTGGATGTTGTTGTATTCCAGGACAACGCTCAGGGACAAAGGCTCGCTGACGCTGTGGAACTGCACACAGGCGGTCTGTGGAGAGTCGCTCCTCACTACTGTTGGTACCAGCAGCACATACTGACTGCAAGAAGGCAAGACCAGTTTAGAGAGTTCAGTCGTAGAGGAAAGCAATAACAAACAGGACAGGAAAACGCCACAGAAATGCTATACATATGAAAGAAATAATGCATGACAGAGCTGATGATTTGGGTCTTCAACACAATATGAATCACAGTCTTTTCTTGGTAATCGGATCCATTCCCTCCTTTCCCTCCACCTCCAGCTTTGCTTACTCATATTGTCTTTATTGCTATTTTCACTTGCTTAAGTCAGAATGTATGATATTCAAAGATCAAAAGTAAACTAATAATTAAAAAAATAAAACCAACAGTGTATCTGAGAAAGCTAAACACTTCACAGTGCTTTCCTTTAGCACTTCTGAGAAGGGTTAAATCCCCTTCTCAAATGGTGTATTTTTGAAAACTGTCACTGAAATCTTTGATTTTCATAAAGCTATAGATGCCGACAGTGCTGTATAAGCCCTCATAGCACAGCAAGTGTAGAAATAACAATAACAATAATAACAACAGGATTACTGTTTAGCATAGCTCCTTGGAACCAGACATTATCTGCCCTGTAGGACACTCTCACTCTGTACTGCCGATATGTACCTCTCCCTGATCGTTAGTATTACTTGCTAACCTAGTATTGAATGTCCTCTCAATGCACTTCAGACTTCACCTACTCTGGTTCTAGGTTTCTGTCACTCAAATCAGATTTTGTAGCAGTTTTATGATGGAGAACATCATTCCAAACCATACTTCAATGTTATCTACTTCAATTTCAAACATATTTCAGAATCTAGGTTACATTACATAGCGATGTTCCATGATAAATTAACTAGAAGGAAAAAAACCTGAAATATTGTATCATAAAAACACATAAGGTATTATCTCTTACGGTTCAGAAGACACTGTGGTGATCCAGCTCAAGCAGAAAATACTGAGAAGTATCCTTGACCACATCTCTGTCCTCGAGGAAGAAAGAAGAGGGACTGATCTCAAGTGGACAGCCTGTCTTCTGGCTTTTAAACTGGCCTGGGATGGTGCTCCTCCTTCACAGCTTCAGTCACATTCTAACAAAAAAAATCTACATAAAATTTGCATAGGTTCATCTTCCTCTCACCTGTATGTTCTCACACTCTTAGAATTCTCAAACAACAGATTAGGAAAGCTCTCATACTTCACATAGCTTTGTGAGCTAGCCAGACCGGTTTCTGCCAATCTGTTTTATTGAAGCTTAGCTCTGTGATTAACGTCATTGTGTGAAGGTTGCTTAATGTTTCAACTTGTTAATTTTTGACATTGCTAAAGTATTTCCTTGTTCTGTGAAGATTTTTCCCTAGAAACATCTCACCAAACAGAAGTAATCATAACACAGGGCTATTGTATGCCTACATAGGGATCTGGGCAGTAAAAATACAGCATTCAGTACGACACAGAAGGAAACTTCTATTCCTAATCTGTCTTTGTTACTGCACACGGTACCATTCAGGAATGGTGTTGGCTAAATGTCTACCATTGTCTACCTGTCAGTGGACAGGACAAGTATATCTCTAGGGAAAGGAATTTTATAACCTTATTTTATTCGTTCACTCATCTATCTGTCAGTCATCTTTTTCTTCCACTCCTGCTCCCCTCATCATAGAACATTTAAGCCTGTTGGTGAATTTTAAGTAAATCTGACCAAGAAAGAGAAATTTTAGAATAATCAAGCTATATATATCTAATCATAACATAATTTTCATTGAAAAGGACCTCCTGATATTGTCTGGTCCAATAGTCCATTTTAAGTAAGGCTAACTTCAAAGCTTATCCAGTCAAGTTTTGAGTATCTCCAGGGATGAAGAGTCCACATCATCTGCTCCCATGCTTAACCATCCATTGTTGTGAAAATATATATTTTTTTCTTTAAATCAGAATTTCTGTTACTATATTTTGTGTCTTGTCCTTTCACTGTGCACCTCTGAGAAGAATATGTCTTCTCTATAATCCCACTTTACATAGTGGAAGACTGCAATTATGTTCCCTTTTTGTTTCTCCAGGCTGAGTAAACCAGATTGTCTCAGTTTCTCTCTTTGTTCCAGACACTAACCATCCAAATTACTTTCCACTGGACTCCCTCCAGTCTACTAATGCTGTTCTTGTACTTGGGAACAAAATCTGAAAACAGAACTCCACCTGTGGTCTCACAGTTGCTGAGTGGAGGGGAAGAGTGAATTTCCATGATGTGTTAGCTACACTCTTGCTAATACAGCCTGAACATAGAAAACTAAATAACCTGTGGTGGTAGGGGACTGCATTCACACTCTCCTGTATGAAAAGAAAAACCAAACCAAACCAAACCAACCAACCAAAAACAACAAACAAACCACAACCAAAAACAACAACACGGTATCCAATCAACATGTGTGTAACTGCAGCCTACCCTAGGTAGTTTCCCCACTTTTTCCTCTTCTTCTTCCTCTTCTTTAGGCAACTAAGTGATAAAAGGGGAAAGAGAGCTGAGTATACTGTAGGAATAATTAGGGACACAGAAGAGAGCTAGGGGCAATGAAATAAAGGTTAGGCAGTACAGGGTGGGCCTGCAATTATCTAAGGGTTGTAAGAAGGAAATGAGAACTATTATAGTGATGTGGTACAAATAGATGTAGAAATGCTGAAAGCCCGACTATCAATTTTATTTCTCATGATATAATACATGCTTACTAATGACTCAGCCATACAGGGGTTATTATTTCTGTCAGCACAGGCAATACTCTAAACTACTCCTGTCTAACCAGCTCCTCTTTCCCAGAAGCTTTCTGATGACAAAGTTAGGACACAAACATAAGTGCCTAAGGTGCTGCTGGAGCTACTGTCTATTCCCAGTGAGTTCCTAGCAAGAAACATTGCACAAAGCTTCCCCGAATGTCCTGTCACTAATGTGACAATTCTGCGTGGCAGGTGGGTGATGTGCAAACAGGGCAGAAACGTTGTGAGGAAAGCAGCTGCATTGTTTACAATCAGGGCAGAAGGCAGCTAAGTGTGTTGGAGATGTGTTTGCATTTGCAGCTTTGAAATACCTCAGATCCCATGTATTACTTCTAGCAGTCCACAGCTACTAAGCAATAGACAAAGAAGAATTAAGGAAGGAAAAGGAAATGGCAATCAATTCCTAGGCTTAGGTGTAAATCATTCCAGAACATCACCTTTTATTTAAGTGCAGCAAGCCTCTAGAGTTCTTGGCAGTAAATGAATAGACTTCAAAAAAGGAAAAGATAAGGCACTTGAAAAACTGAAATTTTATGACTTTATGTTCGGTTCAATTAAAGGGCACCTGCTTCTCTGGAAGCTTGACAATGAATCCATTACATTAGTTAAGTTACTGATCCCAGAAGACCACATATTCCAACAGCGGAGAATTCATACTCTCAGTCAGTATAGATCTGAAGTCACGCCTGCTTTCTGTTATGTCAGAGAAAAAACAGTGTGTCCTGGTTTCAGCTAGGATAGAGTTAATTTTCCTCCTAGTAGCGGGTAGGGTGCTGTGTTTGGGATTTAGGATGAGAATAATGGTGATAACACACTGATGTTTTAATTGTTGCAGAGCAGTGCTTACACTAAGCCAAGCACTTTTCAGCTTCTTGCTCTGTCCTGCCAGCAGGCAGGCTGGGGGTGCAGCAGGAGCTGGGAGGGGACAGACCCAGGACAGCTGACCCCAACTGGCCAAAGGGGTATTCCATACCATATGGAGTCATGCTGAACAATTAATATGGGGGGGCTGGCCGGGGTGGGGGGACCGGCTGCTCGGGGATAGGCTGGGCATCGGTCAGCAGGTGGTGAGCAATTGCATTGTGCATCACTTGTTTCGTACAAATTATTAGTAGTACTATTATCATTATTATTATTATTATTTTCCTTTCTTTTCTGTCCCAATAAACTGTCTTTATCTCAACCCACAGATTTTCACTTCTTTCCAATTCTCTCCTCCACCCCAGAGAGGGAGGTGGGAGGGTGAGTGAACGGCTGTGTGGTGCTTAGCTGCTGGCCGGGTTAAATCACAACACAGTGAAAATATGTTCAGTGGAAAAATGAAAGGCTTTCAGCAGTTCAATAGGAATGAAATAGGAATGGTTTTCAGCAGTGAAGTCTTGGATTTTCCAAAAGAATGAGTAATATGTAATTACTGGCTTCTCTTTGGCAGTTCCACTTTGCATTTGCATAACACTCAAGAACTGGGAGTACTTTCTGAGTTGTGACTTAACCTGAGATGAAGGACAAACAATCCAACCCACACTGCATTACCTCTTCTCCTCCTCCTTCTCCTTCTCCTTCTCCTCCTCCTCCTCCTCCTCCTCCTTCCTCTCCCCCTTCTCCCTCTCCTCCCCCACCTCCTCCTCTTCCTCTTCCTCCTCCTCCTCCTCCTCCTCCTCCTCCTCCTCCTCTTCCTCCTCCTCGTCCTCTTCCTCCTTGTTCTTGTTCTTGTTCTTGTTCTTGTTGTTCTTGTTCTTGTTCTTGTTCTTGTTGTTCTTGTTCTTCTTCTTCCTCTTCCTCTTCTTCTTCTTCTTCTTCTTCTTCTTCTTCTTCTTCTTTAAAAATTTGCCTCATTTTTGTCTCTAAAAGAGGTACATGAGGAGTCAGACCCCAGCTTCCATATCACTTATGCAAATACCTTCATCAAAGGTTCCAGACTATTTGCTAGCTTTCTAAAGGAATTCTGTTGTAATCTGAGAAATGCTTTCCCATGACACATTTATCAAACCCTCTCCGAAAAAACATTTTTTTTTAAAGCCAACATGTCTCTTAATAGTATTTTGTATATCTCAGAGATTAGATACTTTGGATGAATTTGCCTTCATTGCCTTCCACTCTTCCAAGGCCTATCCTTACCTGTAAGGTTTTAGGCTATCAGCTGATGTCAATATGTTTGCCAGCAGCAGGCAATGTGTAGTGCTATTGATATAGTACGCTGCATCATTTCATGTTGAATGATGGAACATTTTCTGATATTGGATGTTTTCTGTAATAACAAAGATCAGATAACATTAAGCATGGTACCACTTATATATGGAAAAGTAAACAGAACACTGTTCAGTTCCCACAAGATCTTTGTTATAGGTAGGCTATTAGTAAATATACTAGCATGCTATCAACATCATCTTTCTGGAACATTTTTTAGACCTGCTTATTAAAAATGAGGTTTTACAACCTCATATGGAACAAAACACTTGAAATACCATTGATTTTTCTTATCTATAAAGTTTAACATATAAGGGCATCTCAAAAAAATCCTGCTGTGTCCAAAACATGAAAATAGGAGGACATTAAAGTAGCAAGACAGGCCAAGAGAGAGTTTATAAAAGAGTAACAAAGGCATTCAAAACTAATAATAAATCTTTCTTCAAAAACAATAGGAATAGGGAGAATTCTTTTGCCAGAGAATCCACAGGGACTCATGACAAAAAGGATAGAAGATAAGGTCAAGAAGAGTGCAAGAGCAGTACAATTACTGTTACTCACTATCGTTTTAGTTAATCTAACACGTGTTAAATATAATTGTATTTAAAGAAACTATTTTATATAAAAAAATCCATTTCTCAAATAATAACCAACAATCTATGGACAATGTAATTCTGATGCTTTAGTTACGTCACTGCCATTCTGAATTAGCTCAAAATCTTCAAACAAAAGCATACTGATTTAACTTAAGGCTTGGTTATTACAGACTTTTGCCATAAAGGACCGTGAACATGTATTTCACTTGATCACAGAGGACAAAAACAGAACATTTTGAAGGGAAAAAACCAAACCAAACCAAACTAAACCAACCAACCAACCAAAACAAACAAAGAAACAAACAACAAACAAACAAACAAAACAACCAAAAAACTTCCTTCAACAGAAAAGTTTTCCAGTCTTTACTATATCCCTTGTTCTTTTACTCAAATTGTTCTTTGTTTTAGGTGGAGATAGATGAAAAAAGGCAAAGAGTAATTGAGTTAAAATAAAGAAACAGACTTCAGACTTTCCTTTTTGAAAAACCAGCATCTCAGATTTTGTATTCTATTATAAAGAAAATGTATTAGAATCAGTTCCTCCAGATTCAGATTTTAAGTAACCTACCACTCTCTGTGGTTAAAGGAGTTAATTTGGGGTCTATATCTAATTTTTCAAAGAGAACAGTAAGTCTGCCCCTACACTAGCCCATTCAGCAATCACCCATTTCATGAGATACCCTTGTTTTCACTCTCCTGGAAACTTGCAAAGTCTGTAAGTCAAAAGAATATTTTGCAATTCCAGGAAAGCAGAGCTTGACACATGAAAAAATTGCTGTTCTTACTGCTTTGAGATGATCCTTGGTAATACAGATTTCACAAGGTATGCTCAGTGTGAAATTGTAGCTGAGCCATGAGCCAGAACAGACCCTCACTGCTTAGTCTGTAGCATCAGCTAGAATCAAGTCAGAACAGACACCAGAGAGCAACAGTTTCCTGGCTCTTTGGTCCAATGGATCACTACCAAAGAATCACAAAGACAAGTGAACTACCACATGCAGGTAAACAGGCATCTTGATCATGAAACTGCTAATTGAAAATACTACAAAGACTATATGACATCATGGATAAGCTAAGAACTAGTTAATAAGTCTTATGAGATGCCAGTGGTTCAGGCGAATCACTAGTTTAAATAAAAGATACTATTTAAAGTGATGACATCCCACTTTGTATTTTAAGACCTGCTTTTCCCAGTCTTTTGAGTAATGTGTGAGTAATGGCTACAGCACGCCTCTCAACTCAGACTTCCATTTAGTACAAGAGGTTTTTTTTTCAAGCATGTTATTTCCTATAGCAAAGGCTTACAGGCTGCTGAAAATGTCTTCCTGATGGTATGACCTAACTGCAGTTTGCCACATGTACCTCCTGTGGTACCCACTGTAACTTTGTAAAGGGTGACACTAAGCAAGCTAACCTGTAAGTGACCAGAAACTAGAAAATACTTCAAAAGCAATTCTTCAGGCAGCAAAAACAAGGCTTTTGCATCTGCCTGAAGAGCTTGTCACTCTTGCAAGGATCAGGGAACAATGATTACCCAGCTCAAATTATTTTGTCCACCTCACCTTTTCTAAACAATGGGATCACCCTGCACTCATCTTCTTGAAGAACCTTTATTTTGCAGGAGAAACACCTGAAATGCTACAAAGCCCCAAGAGGGTTTTACAACCTTTCTACACCTGTATATTCTCACACATCACCACTGCCACAGGTACACATCATGTGGTCATGATCTGCTCTTTCACCAAAATCTCATTTTCTGCGTATCTGGGTATCTTCTGCACTATCAGATCACCTGGCTCCCATGACCTGGTTCCTAGTCTGTCCACCTAGATGATATCAATTCACCCCAGTGAACCATTATGGAATGAACTAACCAGCTCTGTAGATAATTCATGGCAGGTACCAATACTTGAGTCATGAGGGGTTGGAACCATCAACATTAGGTCTGCTTTTTGTTTTGCCAGTAGGCTTTGCACTTGCAGTCACCTCCACATGCCTCCATTAGGCATGTCAGGACATGTAACACATAGACCTGTGGATTGCAGCAAAGTCCTCATGTTATTTCTGCATTTACAGAGAAGACGTGGCCTAAGACTGTGCAATTCAGACACCAATCTGTTCTAGAGCCCTGAGTTGGTGGACATAGGACATTCATCATCACATGGTTTGATCAGAGAGCCCTCCCTAAGGAAGATACATTTAGCAGTGGAGATACTGTCTCTGTTGTCTCCTTTTGACTGTCCATTAGTTACAGCAGGAAATACTGGTGCAGGACCTGTGATATTGAGGAAGGTCAATTTCTCTGGTGAAGTGGAGGCAATCTATTTACACCTCTCAGTGGAGTCTCTCTTTCCGATTGCTGACTTGAAAATCTGTAGTTCATACTGAGTAATTTGAGCCCTACAGATCTGCTTGTGGGGTAGTGACCAGCAGCAGCAGATTAAAAATTACTTCAGTGTGAGATGCTTAGATAACACACAAGCTCCAAAATGCAATACAGGCCATCCTATTTTCATTGTCTAAAATAAAATATTCAGCCTATAGAATGAAAGAAAATGAAGCACGGTACAGTCAAGGGTTGGGATCTTAATCACAATGCGTCAGAAATAAAATGAGCCAGAAATAAAATGTGAAACACATTTCTGTGTTTTAACTACCGGATTTTTCTTTCTCAATCAGCTTGTTGATAGGACCTGATGTTTGAGAAGCACTGGGTTGCATCACAGCTGCTCAGATGCAACAACAAAAACTTGATTAATAGCTGCCTTCACTCAGTAACAAAAGGAGCTCAACACTAAAACTCATCTGATGTCGAAAGCTGGATATTTTCACTGTTATGAGGACAAGAAGCTACTTTTGACAATGAGATCTTAAACCAAATGACAGAAATATATCAAAAGCAGTTTTTTAATTCCAAAGTTACTTTTGGAATTTCATCTATCTTTATATAGCATATCCAAGCCATGGAAATCATTGCCTATCTTTATTAAGTGACTTGATAATATTTTGGATTTCAAGGGAGTGGTAAATTGAAGGAAACAAATAAAAGTTAACTAGTCTTACATGTAGGTAAACTGTCTAAATGAAGTGAAGGCTATCTTTGCTTTCTAGGCATATTTGTTCTTGGTTCCTTCTGTACAGAAGCTTAAAACAGTTGCTCTTTCCTAAGCTATTAATGACCAAAATTATATCCACATTGTCATGGAGAACAGCTCTTGGATTTATCCAGAGAAAATTAAGAGGAGAAATCCTTTATGAGAGTTTGGAAACTGAAAGATCAACGTGAAAACATTATAACAATCAGAATATTGTGTTTTAAGATGAACAGCAGGAAATGGATATTGTTAGTTTATGTGACAAAAAGCTCCTCTGCACATCCATAAAGGAGCAGAGAGAAACAATGGCAGATGGAGGAACCTAAATAATACTGTATCCCAGCTAACCCTTGGCCCATCAGCTCATTAAAGGCCGATCTCCAAGGGTACAATGGCATCAGGGAACCCAAATTAAGGACTCAGAAGAATGGACACCCTTCCTGGGCCCCTCCCAGGGCTGTCTCAGCCCCCATGTTCCAGGTGTGAAAACCATCACTAGACAAACTGAGTTTCCAAGCCCAGCTGCTGGAGGTACCTTCTACATATGCTTATGTGCTTCCCACCAGTGGACCTCTATCCAGCTCAGCCAGAGAGGGAAGCAGGAGGGAGGCTGTTGGTGCTGTTTGTATTCTTGTGAGTGCTCCGTGTGTCTGTGTAGATCTGTGTGGCAGCCGTATATATATATATATATATATATACATATATATATATACACACATATATGTGGTGTTTGTGTGTGTAATAGGAATAACATGGTCAGCCTTACTGCTGGCTGCACCTGAGAGCAAGGAGCTGCAAGAACTTCACCTCTGTTGGGCTTCCAGATTCTGTCCTCCCTAAGAGAGATCTTTTGCAATGTATCCAATATGCGGTATGTTAAAAGACTGAAACACAACAGAAAGCTCTGTATACTGATTAGGGAAAGACATGTCATAAAAGATGTCAAAGACATGAAATACCTATCTTAGGAACTGCTAAGGGTAGTGACATTTGTACAGAACTCAGTGAAGATTAGCAAATTCATCCAAGACAGCAGGAAAAATAGAAATGGAGCTAAGTAATGTGGCTCTGTGCTGCTGTGGCTATATAAGCAGAAGGTGGGGGTCTGCATTTCAGTTTTAACTGCAGTACATATGATACATTGTCTACTGCACAAAGCATGTTTCAGAGTGTTAATAATGTGGTCTCTGCAAAATATAGTATATTGAAAGACAAGCTATTGCAAGTTTGTGGCAAAAAAGCATGTTATGTGAAATTCACTTCTGTGTAAACTTGAACTTTCCTAACGGGAATGGAAGATGGACAGAAGCACCAGTGTTCCAGTGTCTCTCTGCTCATCCCTATAAATATAAGGAATTTATTAACACTCCTAGCTGCTGAAAGCAAATGTTTAGGGACACTAACAACTGAAAGAAAATCTGAAGATCCCCAGAACTGAGCTGTGTCACCTTCCAGTCTGCAACAGTATGCCTAGGGACTGGTGCTACTGTGGAAAAAGCTACTGAATTTGGACTGCTAAGACTCAGACAGTAAAAGGATATCCTGCATCTGAAGGAATAAGCCCTTACCACCACAGCGACACCGATCACTACATGGTTTCCCCATACTAAAATCAATGCCATCCTCACCATGTGTATAATCATTATAATCCTCGTTTACACTGTTGTGTTGTAGCCATCTGCCCTTTGCTCTTCAGGCTGCAGAGAAGTAAGTAAAAATTGTAGTTCCTGAGTGAACACAAGAACTAGTCCTGCTGCATGTCAGGACTGTCCTGGACAGAGAGGAATGAGACCCTCCAACCACAGACTAAAGCTACGGTGGTGGTGCTGCAGCCATAGGATCTTCCCCTGTGGCTCTTGGACAACAGTGCCAAAATACCCTTACAATATGTACAGAGTGGCATCATTATAAACCATGATTACAGTTTTCATAATCTGGGAATGATTACTCAGTAATTAAGGAGCTATCACACACAGCTCTCTGGATGACGTGCTTGCGACTGCCAGGAATTGGGAGTGGTGAGCACAGGCGTGGCATGAAGTGCATGGATGAGCAAACAGGAGGCAAAGGGAAACTAAATGGAAAGCTGACATTGGGTAGATGCTCCTGTGTCAAACAGAGCAAGGCAAATACTGAAAAATGCTGAAGATAAATGCTGAAGAAGAGGCAGATGGGGAAGACTGCTAAGGAGAGAGAGGAGATGAACCAGCAGCAAGTTGGTGGGGGTGACTGTAGACGTATCTCCTGTCAGCAGGCTGGAGCTGGGCAGTGGGCAACCAACTTCTCAGAGACTCCAGGAACTGCCTGAAGACCTGCTCTGCAAGGCTATGACACCTGCAACCTCCTTGCATTGTGCTAATGGAGAAGCTCTGGCTTTCCAGGCAGCAGGCAAAGCTTTTCAACCAGAAGAGGGGAGAAGATCATACCATAGCACTATGTGGAGTCAATAGTCTCTGTAATTCATTTACTTCTTTTCTGTATTGCCCCAGAAGAGAGCTGTTGGGCTGTGGGGAACCCCTAGCTTTGTAGTGCTGTCCCTCCCAGTGGGTGAGGAGAGCTGAGGGGACAAATCCCAGTGGAGCATCCCATGGAGTTCATGGGAAAAGTGGCCAGGCCACGCACCCCCAGACCCTGGGCTGGACTGCCATGACTGCTACAGAGGGGAAGTGCCCAGCCCTGGACTGGCAGGGAGGGATGTGCTGGGGACAGGGCTGGGGGTAGCACAGTCCGTGAGTAGTCTGCACTCTGCATGTCCTGGTCCTTTGCACTGCTGACAGGACAGGGCCATCAGGAGCTGGCATGTTCCCGAGCTGCACCCTGCCCATTGCCACCCTGCCAAACCCTGGTGGGATGAGCTGAGAGGCTCAGTCAGAAGCAGGAAGCAGCTGTCATGGTGGGGCACCAGCATCGTGGGACTTGTAAGGTGACTGAGAGTGGCAAGGTAACTGCAGAGAGACAAGGAGGAGGTTTACAGCATCAGCATCAACCCACAGAATGGAATCATCTCACTGCAACTTCAGATGTGCTGCCCTTCCACAAGGAGATTTAAAATAGCTTTTGTGCCTCCACTAACCAAACCATAATGAAAACCCAAAAGTGCTGCCAGTGAGGTTACAATACACCTTTCTGGCACAAGTGGGCAAGTTGTGCCCCACAGGAAAATGCTCTGTAAACTCCCAAAAAGAGGTACCGAAGAAAGAAGTAAGTAAAATTTGTTATCTGTGTTAGGGAGTGTAACAAGCACTTCAGTGAAAAGCCTGAGAACCAAGCAGACCAAAACTTCCAAAGCTGTGAGTGGAGTAGGAAGCATCAGCTCTCAGATCATTTAAAATTTTTTCTTGCTATTGGTGTACCTTTTACTAAATCTTTCTGGCAGCGCATTCAGACTCTCACAAGACCTCCTTTATGTCACCTACTCTCAGAGAAGGGCAGCTGATTATTAATTCATAATCCTGCACTAAAATGGGCTGGCAGGCTAAAAGCAGGCCATTAATAAGAAAACAAAAACAAAAATTAAAAGTGGAGAGTAATCTCTGCTGCAGTGTACTGAAATTAATAATCTTCAGTTGAGTTAGGCAATTAGTGTTTCCACGTGTGCATTTTTTCCTGAAGCCTAGCTCTGTACTGTTGGGCCTCCTTTAAAGGACACTTGATTCCTTCTGGGTCACAATGGTTTCCCTGCTTTCACCTTCCACAAGCAGAGATTGTTCCAAGTGAATGAGTTTTTTCAGGCCTTTGCTGACTCAGAATTTACATCAGATTTATTTTATTTTATTTTATTTATTTATTTTATTTATTTTATTTTATTATATATATATATATTTTATGTTTAATATCTTGCAAAGACCTTGAATTTTAGATTTTGTCTCTTGCAGATGGTCTCCTTCTCTTGCTGAGTTAGCACAGTGGTGTCTCTCAGATGAGATAGAATAATGCAGCCTTTGCCAAGCCTGCTCTAAATTTTTTATTGAATGTTGAATTTGCAACTTGATATGAGCTGCAAGTGTTCCTCTATGCAGTTGAATTGCAATGGGATGTGCTACTTCTCTGGAGGAGTGAGCAGTAAAGTGAACTATATCAAAATGTACCTTTTGGTCCCATGGCAGGGCAGATATAATAAGCAGACCAGTTAGTTTCTCTCAAGATTTACAGCACAGCCTTTCTTACTAGCAGTGTTTTGAGGGAAGATGGTGAATTCTCTTTCCAGCTTAGCAGCTTCCTGTAGTTTGTAAGAAATGTTGACTTCTTTGTTTTGGACAATTTGGATTCTGTTGTGCTGTCTTATGGCTGATTCAAAGCATATTTTAATTAAAAGCTACTTTCTGTAATCTGTTTAACGTGCAAATATGGTTTCCGAGGGACTTAATGAAACTGCGTTGTGTTCTAGAGTTCAGTCTCTTCAGCCTGCTGGAGAAGGGAAACTTGCATGTCAGTTAGTTGAGCTCTGATGTTTAAACACCAGCTGTAAGAAAATGTGTCCAAGTCACTGTACCTGTTTTCAACACGTAGCACTACTTGACAATTAGTTGACATGTGGCATTGAATGAAGTCGCAGTCTCTATGAACTAGAGAGTAACTGCAACAAGGTTATGGTAACTGCAACATACTGAGTGCAATGACACTTCTCAAATACGTGGCTCATTTATTGAATGTCAGGTTTTCAAATCCCTCTCATGTTTCAGATTTTAATTAAAGTAACCAGTTATCTAAAACTGTCAGTTTTTTATCAATACATGAAAGAAATATGTTCTGTATGCTGTCTATATCTGCTGAATGTAAATCTGCTGTGTCTGATTCAATCTCTATGGCACTGACTTTGTATTTGTTCCTTTCTGTATTTTGCATAATTGCAATATTGTCTGCTTTGAAATGATTTCACAGTGATAAAACTACCCATCTGACTTCTCTTTATCACTGTCTTAAAGTACTAGCATCCAACAAGGGAGGCTGTTCCACTCTGCTACTGCTTGACTTTGGGGAGAATACAGATCAACACCTGAGTGATGCTTACTGTCCAGGGCTTGCAGTCTGAGCTGCACTTGTATTTACACAAGTCAGGAGGAGCATAGCTGAGGATATCTGATTCTTCAGTGCACATAGATGATCCAGCATTCAGCTACTATCTCTGCATCAGCATGACCTGTAGGGGCAGGATGTGACTACAGTAGTTTTGTCATATCATATGCTTTTATTCCTTCTGAAAACATGTACTATATTAAATCAGACTTTGAAGATGTCAATCTCCTCTTTTCTTTAAAAGGGGGATGTAGTATTTACAATGGAGTCCCACCTTTCCCATAAGTTTGTGAAAATCATAGTGCTGTAGGTAAAATACCTGCAGCAGGCCAGCAGATGAGCATTCTCATCTTAATTTCTTTCTTGGTGTAGCAGTTTCCTTGCTGCAAAAACCTAGGTGGACACTGCCATTATATGCTCTGTTCTGCCCTCTTGGCTGTCTAGAAAGTTTATGATGAGGTTTGGAAACAAGTCTAAAATTGAAGACTATGTCCTGTGTGACCTAACCCATCATTGCACGGAGAATCTCTAAACTGCTGGAGATCACTGCCTGCTAGGGTGAAGTACCTGACTGATTGTTTTGCAGTTGTCTCCCTACAGATGTGCGTTTGCTAATGCTGAGACAGTAACCATTTCTTTTTTCCTTGTGTAGTCCCTTTGTATGACAGAGAAACAGTTTGAGCTGAATGATAGAAGAATATTCTTGCAGTGATTTTTTTTTGCAGAGTTCCACAGTGATTTGATACCACCTGCAGTCTTGATATCAGTGATAGACAGGAATTATGTTTATTCTTGGGTAACAAGTGGTCATGTTGGAAGCCTGCCTGAGTATGGGAAGGTTTTTCTCTCCCTTGAAGATAGATTTCTGTTATCCTGATTTCAACATGGACAAGAGAGGCTTTGTTCCACCTTACCCAAGAGGATCAAATGCTGGGTGAGACAGACCTGTTTTTCCACATTGGCATTGAAATGCAACCCTCAACTCAAGCTTCATCTGTTCTTCTGACAAGGCAGGTTTCAAAAAGAATTGTCTACTAATACTCCTAGCCTAGTGGAGCAGGTATTTCACAGCTGGGGGACACTGAAAGACTCTTTGGTTTAGAATAACTGCTGACATCCAGGAAGTGAAATAACAGCATGTATGTACAAAGCTCAAATATATGATACCTCTTGTGCTGGTATATTTTGATCCTAGAGATACTGCCTCCTCCCTGAGTGACTGATGGAACTGAATCACAAGATGATTTAAAATTGGGAGCTAAGATTTTTGAAAACTTTGCATTTCAATTGGCTCTTTAGTTTCTCAATCATGACGAACATAGGCTGCTGTTCAGAAAACATTCTTGAGTCACTCATCTCATTCAGACAGAAATTAAAGTGTTAGATGCAGACTGATATTTCTGTAAGTCCTGCTGGTCTGATGTGCTCATTAGCAACATACAGTACATCCTAAATATTTGCACATTCAAATACTGTTCTTAAAACAGCCTGTTTTAAATTGAACCATCTATTTATGCATCAAGCTGAGGGAGAGAGCAGAAATAGAGGTACCAAACCCTTCTGTTTCCCTGGACCTGGTCTGCATAACATGTGATTAATTAAAAGACCAGTGTTTTGTATAAAATTTCAGTGTAAGAAGTTTCAGTTGTTATCTTGGCCTATAGTACAAATTGGCATCAGTTTCTGGAAAAAAAATGGCAAAAATGACTGGAGGAGGAAGGACATAAAGTTGAAAAGGTGAGGGACTGTCTGTTACATCTAGAGATAAGTGCCAAGAAACCTCTGTTTTCTTTGCTCTTCTTTCAGGATGAAAAGGTTATTCTGATGGACAGAGACTGCCTGTTTTTACCCCGGGGCCAAGAACAATAACAAGACTCACAGGAATGGTGTGTGCCAGATGCTTTTTGAGATCAGACTAACTGGGATTATTGTCACTGATGCTAAGTGGATGGAAATATTCATTTATATTGACTATCATTATTGACTTTTTCTCTTCCTCCTCTGCTCTAATACAAAAGGAAAATATTATTTTCCAACTTTCCCATGCTCTGGGTATTTTTCCTACCTGAATAGCAGACCATTCATCTAGAGAAGTAAGCATATGTGGCAATAATCAGTTGCTAGATTCAGAAAACTTTTGGAAAGGAACTCTGTAAGTGAAATGGGTTCCTTGAAAAGGTAGTTGGGCTCCTCAGTCATTTCAGTACTCCAGAAACTGCTGCCCTTGGTATCTAGCTTTCTGAATGCAATTTTAAAAACGTTTTGGCAGGGGACATGCATGTACTGCTCCCATGTGAGGCAGCTGTTCTCAGGACAAGTTGAGGCAGAGCTAGGCTTGTCCTGCCCTGGATTGCTCCAGGCCTTCTCTTGGCAGTCAAACACTGAGCATTGCTAATGACGTAGGCAGGGTTTGCAGTCTCAGCTGAACTGGAAGAAGTAAAGGTATTAGGGCACTTGGGTGCTGCAGATAAATCAAATATACCTGTCTTATCATATTAGTGGGGGATGAATAATTTGGAAAGGTGGTCAATTTACACTGTGCCTGAATTTCAGAGGCAGATTCTGGACTTTAATGCTGTTCTTCTGATTTTCAGCTGAAAAAGGGGCACATTTTTGCACAGTTCGAGTAGGAATGTGCATATACATGCATGATTTACACCAACTAGAATTAGCTGGAATCATGGTTTTAAATAATAATAATAATAATAGAGATCAAATGCTAACAGTTTTTAACCTTGTTTTCAGTGGAGAAGAAAGTTCATTTATTCATTTATTATACTATTCCTTGAGTGTTCTGACCATTTTTCTTGAAAATCTGAATCCATACTTCCAAATGTGCATCCAACTCTATTGAATGGCTTGAATTTGATCTCTATAATAGCACCCTGCTCTTTCGTGGGTGCTAGTTTCAGTCATAGCTGAATACTGCTGCTGTGCTCCAAACATAACTCTTCAATCACATTGATGTGACCCTCAAGAATCAAAATATTTCTGGTGAAATGACACCTTGGGTATCAAGTTTTGTGGAGTAACTTCTGATGTGAGCATTGTGACCAGAACTGACCTGCTGACCTTCTCCTGTGTATTTGCATGTATGTGCACATGTATTTGCATATGGCCAAGCAGTTAGCCAAGTGGAGTGATATGGAATGAAATTAAATCTTGTACCTTAGTTCTATGTTGAATCAGATCAGCAATACAGCATGCAGTTAATTTTGTAGTTTTGTGAAAGTTTGTGGATGTTGTGGTTTAACTCCAGCAGGCAGCTAAGTACCACGCAGCTGCTCTCTCCCTCTCTCTATGGCAGGATGGGGGTGAGAATTAGAAAGTTAAAAGTGAGAGAACTCACAGGCTTAGATAAAGATGGTTTATTAGGTGAAGAAAACTCTGTGTGTGCAAGTGAAAACAAGATATTCATTCACTACTTCCCATTGTCAGGCAGATGTTCAGTCACTTCCAGAAAAGCAGGGCATATCACATGTGATGGTTTCTTGGGAAGATAAACACCAACACTCTGAATGTGCCTCCCTTCCTCTCTCTTTCCACCAGCTTTTATTGCTGAGCACAACATCATATGGTATGGGATATCTCTTTGGTCAATCTGGGTCAGCTGCCCTGGCTGTGTCCCCTCCCAGCTCCTTGTGTACTCCCAGCCTCCTTGCTGGTAGGGCAGCATCAGTAGAAAAGTCTTTGACTCTCTGTAAGCACTCTCTGCATTAGCTAAAAACATTGGTGTATTATCATCACTATTTTCATCAAAAATCCAAAACACAGAATTATGCAAGCCTCTACAAAGACAATTAACTCTTTCAAACAAAGCCATGACACAAGAGTAATCAGCAACTGCTTTTTGTGATTTAAATTGGCCATGGGATGGCAGCTTTCTGGTGTTAATCCACAGTGGAAATTTGGTTATTAAGTACGTTATATATGTGTCCGTTTTCTGGCTCATTACTATTGGGTTATGTAGCAAGAAGATTTTTCAAGCACAGGCTACTCAATGTCAACCTCCACCTGTTCTGAAGAAGTCTGCTAAATGGAGTATCCTGGAATATCAATATGGATTACAGAGCTGTGGGAGCAGCAGTTAGGGACTGAAGAGCACAGGCAGTTTTTTCATCAATCCTCCTGGTTAAAGGGAAACAATTTGAAAGGGCCAATTGAATCTGGCAAATCAACAGATGGTTAAAGGACTGATGTCACAGACAGGAATTCAGCTACACAGACCATGGGACTCACTTTGAGAAACCTGGTCTGCTAGGGGCTGATGGGGTCCACCCATCAGAAAAGGGGAAGAGCATCTTTGGTCATAGGCTTGCCGAACTGGTGAAGAGGTCTTTAAAGTAAAGTTGCTGGGGGAGTGGAACCTCAGTCCATACCATTCATGCCAGTTTGATGCCAGTGTCAGTGACAAAGGGGCCCAAGAAAGCTGGTTAATATCCAAGGATCACCTCCACCAAGCTCAGGAGCAAAGCATCCCAAAAAGGATGAAGTCAGGCAAAAAAGCCAGGAAGCATGCATGGACCAACAAGGAGATCCTGGCCAAACTCAAGCAGAAAAAGAAGGCCTACAAAGGGTAGAAGCAAGGACAGAAAGCCTGGAAGAATACAGAGAAATCATCTGAGCAACCAGGGATCGGGTTAGGAAAGCTAATGTCAAGGACAAGAAAAAGGGGTTCTATAGGTACATTGGTGATAAAAGGAAGACTAGGGAAATTGTGGGCCCTCGCCTGAAGGAAATGGGAGAGCAGATTTCCTGGGATATGAAGAAGGTACTCAATGGCATTTTTGCTTCAGTCTTCACTGGCAAGACTTCAGCCCAAGTTACAGAAGGCAAAGGAGGGACTGGGAGAATGAAGAACCACCCACTGTAGGAGAAGATCAGGTTTGAGACCATCTAAGGAATGTGAAGGTCCATGGGACCTGATGAGATGCATCCATGGACCCTGAGGGAACTGACGAAAGAAATTGTTAAGCCACTGTCCATCATATTTGAGAAGTCATTGTAGTCCGATGAAGTTCCCCCTGGCTGGAATAGGGGAAACATAACCCCCATTTTTAAAAAGGGAAGAAGGAAGACCTGGTGAAGTACAGAGCGGTCAGTCTCTCCTCTGTGCTCAGCAAGGTCACAGAGCAGATCCTTCTGGAAACTATGTCAAGGCACATGGTAGACCAAGAAGTAATAGGTGAAAGCCAATGTGGCTTCACTAAGGTCAAATCATGCCTGAGAAAACTGGTGGCCTTCTAGGACAGGTTTACAGCATTGGTGGATAATGAAAGAGCAACTGATGTCACAGAATCACAGAATCACAGGATCAAAGGGGTTGGAAGGGACCTTGAAAGATCATTGGGTCCAACCCCCCTGCCAAAGCAGGTTCCTTAGAGCAGGCTGCCCAGGTAGGCGTCCAGACGGACCTTGAATATCTCCAGAGAAGGAGACTCCACAACCTCCCTGGGCAGCCTGTTCCAGTGCTCCGTCACCCTCACTGTGAAGAAGTTCTTTCTCATGTTGGTGCAGAACTTCCTGTGCTCTATCTTGTGGCCATTACCCGTTGTCCTGTCCCCACAAACCACTGAAAAGAGGTTGGCCAAATCCCTCTGTCTCCCACACCTCAGGTATTTATACGTCATCTACCTGGACTTCTGCAAAGCATTTGACAGTGTCCCACATTATATCCTTGTCTCTAAATTGGAGCAACGTGAATTTGACCATTCAGTGGGTAAAGAGTTGGCAGGATGGTCACACTCAAAGAGTTGTGATCAATGGCTCAATGTCCAAGTGGAGACCAGTGACAAGTGGCATACCTCAGTGGTCAGTATTGGAACTAGCACTGTTTAGCTGTGTGGTGCTGTCAACATGCTGGAGGGAAGGGATGCCATCCAGAGGGACCTTGGCACACTTGAGAGGTAAGCCTTTGTGAACCTCATAAAGTTCAACAAGGCCAAGTGCAAGGTCCTGCAATCCTTAGAGACCTTATAGTGGTCTTCCTGTGCCTGGAGGGGGCCTACAACATAGATGGACGGGGACTTTAACAGGAAGTATAGTGATAGGACAATGAGTAACAGCTTTAAAATAAGAGAGGGTAGATTTAGATTAGACATTCAGAAGAAATTCATTACTCTGAGAGTGGTGAGGCACGAGAACAGGTTGCCCAGAGAAGATAAAGATGCCCCATCCCTGGAGGTGTTCACGGCCAGGTTGGATGGGGCTTTGAGCAACCTGATTTAGTGGAAGGTGTCCCTGCCCAGGGCAGAGGGGGTTGGAACTAGATGATCTTAAACATCCCTTCCAAGAAAAATCATTCTATGATTCTATGATAAATCTAACAACCAATTTCAGGCAACCTGATATTTTGTTGGTACGATATCCACAATCCTGTTGCAGGATCTACATTTTGCACACAGAACTATAATGCACGATTACCTGCTCAACTATGTGTTTAGGAGGAAGACAACATGCAGTCTGAGGCTGTGTTTTCTCTCAGGCAGAAGACATTGCTGAAAGCAACAGTGAAATACACAATATTATCTGTTGTCCTTCCATTTCTTTTTCCACATTAGAATAAACGAAGGAATTTATTCTCCTACAGTTTGTAATACTTTGCAGTACCTTTAAGGCTGGGTCTTGTACTATGTTTGCACAGAAGTTTATTGCATAATAAAATAAATATTTGCTTTTAAGAGATATGTCCTGTTATTTATTTGGATTTCCTTGATGTAATATCTTTCTGAGCCTTTGTGGTGTATGGCACGGAGGCACAGAAAGTTGAAGGAGAAATTAGGTGAAATGAGGGGAGTGAAGATGGGTTGTTTTAAGTTTTTTTCCAGAGAAGAATACATTTTAATTTATAAAGGTGCATACTGGTGAGTAGGTTTTTAAAATGAAAACACATGTAGTGGTGTAGGATACAGCAGAAAAATCAAAGAAAAAAGAAGAGAATTATGGGGTAGAAGCAGTGCTCTAAAACCTTATGCTATGCTCCTTGTTCTCTAGATACGAAAAAGAAAAAATCTACGTTCTTTACTATGGTTGTTGTAGGTAAGCTCAATGTGACTCCTTCTGAAAGTGGGAGGTGATTCCTATTTTAAGCAAAACTAACATAAATTATGCTCATTCTGCCATAGATTTCACTCTCTCATTCTCTCATACTTACAAATGCAAAGATATATATGTGTCCAAGTATTCTGGGAAGGAACAGTAGTGCCACAGGTGAGAGGTGACAGAAGCTGTGGGTTCCTCATCATGTCTTCAGAGCTTCTTTTTGATTGGCAATAATTATTAATCTTTATTAACTGAATTTTAGTTGTGCCATTTACATCTTCCACAAGTAGAGATTTCCTGAGATATACGCATGACTATTCTCTCTTGCCCCTTGAAAATATAAGGAAAAATTGCTCAGTCTCAGCGTTCTTTATTTTCTTACTTGAGTATTTTATGGCTGCAAGACTGTTTCTCATCTCTTTCTCACTGTATCTTTATGGCGTTAAGTTACTGGCCTGGTTGTTTTCTGGGTATTTGAATGATAACATTCTGCAACAATTAATTTATTCCTTGTTCTAACTCTTTATTAAGCTGCCTCTACATAAAAATTTCCATTCAGATACCATTTATACCAAACTTATTATTTCTGTTACAATGCTCTGCAGTTTAATGTAGTATTTACCTCAGAAAAATACATAGCACAAACACAAACAGATTTTCACTGCTATGGAAGCCAACTGTAATGTATGCTGAGAACAAATGTGGTCCAAGAAATCAATGTTTACCAGAAAATGCACTTTTTCTGACATAGAAATTAAACCAGTAGGATTTTATACTTAAAACCAGCACCCTATACTCAACAATTCTTAATTATTTTAAAATTACACTATAGTATAAGTATCCTAAGTAAATTTAGGATGAAATCTTTTTACTAGAATGTTATCAATCAGAACCTGAATACAGTACGAAATCTCATCTGATGACTTTAAACCGATGTACATTCCTCTGTAGGTAGTCAGTGTAAAATTCTCATTTAGATAACAGCAAGAGAGTACTAAAGATGAAATAGATGTCTAGAACTTGTGGTTCGGTAAAGATGGTTTTTAGGGCTCTCATTTACCCTAGTCATACAGGTCTATGCAGTTTGTGCTTAAAATGGATCATGAATGTCGTGAATCTCATAGCCACACATTACGACTCCTTTGTATGCAGGTGAAACCTTCATAGAAAGAGCAAGGCAGCAAGGCAAGAAAATCCTGAAATGCAGTCTGTGTTGCTTCACGGTGTGGTCTCCATGAAAGGGTGCAGGGAGTTCCAACATCGTAGAAGTGTCATTGTATGCAGATGTCCCTGGGCAGAGCGTAGGGAGTATTAAACCTTAACACTGTAAAAGATCTCTCGAAGGCTTTATCGCTGGGAAAAAGCTAAAAAATTGACGTAACTGGTGGGCAGAAATTGGCTATTTTAGTGTAGAAGTCACTAGACTTGAGATCAGAGTGTTATTGTTCCCAGAATCGCTGTAGTTCCCAGAATTTCCTTCAGAGGGTGAAGGAGAAGGAATTGGACTTCTAAGATAAGCATTTTCTTTCTCCGTGTGTCCTGTTTATAATTGCCTGTAGGAGAAAGATCAATAAAGTTTTCTGTTTAAGCACAACGAAACAACTGGGCATCTCTGAAGGGAATGTAGCATCCCTGGATGCTCTCAGTGTCACCTGCTGCCATCTTCTGGTCGTCGTGCCGCAAACAGCTCACAGAGGTTCGCGTGGGACAAGGTTTTCCCCCGAGCTGTAACCGTGAGCAATGCCATCCACTTCGTATTTCAGAACACCCGTAATGCTCTCTGCCTTTCTTTGAGGGCTCTGCATGCAGACTTTTAAGATTTTTTTTTTTCGTTTATTTCTTTTCCCCTCCATAATGATTAGTAAAACGGGAAGTCTTAACCCCCGTGCCCCAGATTGGAAGGGGGTTCATTTTCCCAGAGCAGATGGTCAGGTCCCAGCTTTCTTATATGGAGAAGTAGCACTGTCTTCCTACTGTCACCCTATTGTGCTTTTTACTTACTCTGAAGCTACTTTTTGACAAACAGACACACAGACACAGACACAGACACAGATTTCTAGGTTGGAAGAGACCTCAAGATCATCGAGTCCAACCTCCGACCTAACACTAAGTACTCCACTAAACCATATCGCTAAGCTCTACATCTAAACGTCTTTTAAAGACCTCCAGGGATGGTGACTCCACCACCTCCCTGGGCAGCCCGTTCCAATGCTTAATAACCCTTTCGGTAAAGAAGTACTTCCTAACATCCAACCTAAAACTCCCCTGTCGCAACTTTCGCCCATTCCCCCTCGTCCTGTCACCAGGCACGTGGGAGAATAGACCAACCCCCACCTCGCTACAGCCTCCTTTAAGGTAACTGTAGAGAGCGATAAGGTCGCCCCTGAGCCTCCTCTTCTCCAGGCTGAACAAGCCCAGCTCCCTCAGCCGCTCCTCGTAAGACTTGTTCTCCAGACCCCTCACCAGCTTGGTCGCCCTTCTCTGGACTCGCTCAAGCACGTCCATGTCCTTCCTGTAGCGAGGGGCCCAAAACTGAACACAGTACTCAAGGTGCGGCCTCACCAGAGCCGAGTACAGGGGGACAATCACCTCCCTAGGCCTGCTGGCCACACTGCTTCTTATACAAGCCAGGATGCTGTTGGCCTTCTTGGCCACCTGAGCACACTGCTGGCTCATATTCAGCCGACTATCAACCAATACTCCCAGGTCCTTCTCTGCCAGGCAGCTTTCCAGCCACTCATCTCCCAGCCTGTAGCGCTGCTTGGGGTTGTTGCGCCCCAGGTGCAGGACCCGGCACTTGGCCTTGTTGAACTTCATACAGTTGACCTCAGCCCATCGCTCCAGCCTATCCAAAAAAAAAAAAAGACATGCTAGGCCTGCAGCGGGATGGGAGAGACATCAGCGAGGGGCACAAACCAGCCAGGAGCACGGCGAAGGCTCCTGCCCGCCCAGGCTGCCTGGGAGGAGTCAGTCCTGGGGGCAGCCGGCGGCTGCCGGCTCAGTGCGCTCAGTTCTGTGAGAGCTGGGGCAAAAGCGCAGTTTCAGACCTTTATCTTCCCAACAGCAAGAAACTCGCAATAACCTTAACAGACAAGAGACCTTGATGGCAATTCAAGAACAGCATTTTGATGTCTGCTGTTGCATATGAAAACTCCTACAATATTGAGTCTTTTACCTGAGCTGTTTGAATTGTGTGACCTTGGGAATCCTGACTATGAATTTTAAACATAGATCTCTATTTTTCAATATGCTAAAGAAATCCAGGAAAACCAAATCCAATGGATCTGTAAAATACTGCCATCCAAACACTTCTTATGCTAAGAGGTTCCTGTCGTTCGAGAGAAGACCATGTAGTCAGAGACCTCAATTCATGGAGCCCTTGCAAGCAGCAATGCCACAAAAGCAGCATACTTCATAGATACTAATTTGGATCCATGACTGCTTACAGAGATGGAAGCTTTAAAAATCACATGGCATTGATGCTATGAACTCAGGGAGACTGGAAATCAACAAGAATTTGCTATCAATACCAGTAGACAAATATAAAATTGAACGCATTCCTGCCAGTGGTACGGGCATCTGAAAACACTCTGTTTCTGAAGTGACCTCATGCATGAAGGAGAGTCGACTTCCCATCATCTCAGAGAGTGGTTCTAAAACTCCACAACTACAGCAAATGCAATATTCTCAGAACAGAAACAAACAAACAAACAAACACAAAGATCCACAAGGATCATCAAGTCCAACTCCTGGCACCGCACAGGTCTGCCCAAAAGTTTAGACCATGTGACTAAGTGCACAGTCCAATCTCTTCTTAAATTCAGACAGGCTTGGTGCAGTGACTACTTCACTGGGGAGCCTGTTCCAGTGCGCAACCACCCTCTCGGTGAAGAACCTCTTCCTGATGTCCAGCCTAAACTTCCCCTGCCTCAGCTTCACACTGTTCCCACGGGTCCTATCACTGGTGATAACAGAGAATAGGTCATCTGCCTCTCCACTCCCTCTCGCGAGGAAGTTGTAGACTGCGATGAGGTCCCCCCTCAGCCTCCTCTTCTCCAGGCTGAACAGGCCCAGTGACCTCAGCCGCTCCTCATACGTCTTCCCCTCTAGGCCCTTCACCATCTTCGTTGCCCTTCTCTGGACACTCTCCAACGGTTTAATGTCCTTTTTGTACTGTGGTGCCCAGAACTGCACACAGTACTCGAGGTGAGGCCGCACCAGCGCAGAGTAGAGTGGGACAATCCCTTCCCTCGACCGACTAGCGATGCCGTGCTTGATGCACCCCAGGATACAGTTGGCCCTCCTGGCTGCCAGGGCACACTGCTGGCTCATATTCAACTTGCTGTCAAGCACAACCCCCAGACCCCTCTCTGCAGGGCTGCTCTCCAGCGTCTCATCGCCCAGTCTGTACGTATAGCCAGGGTTGCCCCGTCCCAGGTGCAGGACCCGGCACTTGCTTTTGTTAAACTTCATGTGGTTGGTGATCGCCCAGCTCTCCAATCTGTCCAGATCTCTCTGCAAGGCCTTTCCACCCTCACCCGAGTCCACAACTCCTCCAAGTCTAGTGTCGTCGGCAAATTTGCTCAGAACACCTTCTAGTCCTACATCCAAATCATTTATAAAAACATTGAAGAGGACTGGCCCTAAAATGGAGCCTTGAGGGACCCCACTAGTGACCATCTGCCAGCCAGATGTGGCCCCATTTACCACAACCCTTTGAGCCCTGCCCGTCAGCCAATTGCTCACCCATCGTATGATGTTTTTGTTTAGCTGTATGCTGGACATTTTGTCCAGTAGGATCCTATGGGAAACCATGTCAAAAGCTTTGCTGAAGTCCAAAAAGATCACATCAGCTGGTTTCCCTTGATCGACTAGATGGGTGATCTTATCATAAAAGGAAATCAAATTTGTTAGGCAGGACCTACCCCTCATGAACCCATGTTGGCTGGGACCAATGACTGCAAGTGACTGAGTTGGAAGTGTGAAGCCCACTTTGGGCAATGTGAGCAGGGGGACTACCTAAACAGTGATTAACTGACACCTTGGTATGAGTTTCTTAGTTTAATAAAAATGAAAATAATAATAATAACATCAACTACAACAACAACAAAAAGTGCCACCTGGCAAGCTCCCTGTCTTGCTACGAAAACCCAAGAAGGCTGAACTTGCAGAAATCACAAATAAAGGTCTCTGAAAATTTTCAGTCTTGAAGGAAGGCACTTGAAGAGACCTCGGGATCCACATCCAGGCAGAGCACGTTGCCTGCATTGCCTCTGGAGTGAAGTACAGCAGACACAGTGCCCCAGCCAACAATATCCTGCAGGTGTTCTTGAGATGTTCTCGAGGCATTTCTCCCTCACAGCCCTGCCCAGACGAACCTGTCCCAGGCAGCCACACCCCAGGGACCTGTTTCTTGCTTAGCCACAGCAGGCGTCGGGCTGGGATTGGCATTCCTTCCGTCTGGGTCACTCTCCACCTTGACATGCCCAACAGGGAAGGAGAGGGAAGGGGAAGAGAACGAGGAACCGGAAGATGTAAGAAAAGTACGTGGAAGGCTAGGGAAAATGCGGGCTTTGGTTGGAGGGAAATGCCGAGAGCATTGGGACTGTTGAGCCTGGAGGAGGTGCAGTGAGGTCACCCTGAGAGGTTGTGGAGTCTCCAGCTGCGGAGTTCTTCCAAACCCAACCGGACCCAGGCCGGGGCAACCTGCTGTAGCTGACTCTGCTTGAGCAGAGGGTGGTCTGGATGAGCTCAGAAGGCTACTTGTGACTTCAGAGGTCCTGTGGCATGGCCCCGTGATCCTGAGACATGGGGAAGGGCAAGGGGAGGGAGGTTCTCTCCCCAGGAGTGGAAATGAGGGTTTGGGCTGGAGGCGGGAGGCAGCCTTTGATGCAGAGAGGTCACAGGGCAGGGCCAGGCTGGAGAGCAGGGAGGAGGCTCATCCTGGCAAGGCCAGGTGTGGGGACAGCCTCTTCCATAGCAATGGGAGGAGCAGGAGCAGGGTGGTCCCTGAGCCCCCTGCTGTGTGAGGTCACAGGCAGGGGGGTGAGGTCACAGGGGGATTCCTGCCTACTGGTCCCCTCCAGGGGATAAAGGACCAGAGCCTGCGCTGGAGAGGGCCTGGTCCGGAGCCCATCTCCAGAGGGGTGGGCACTGGGCAGTGCACGTGGAGCCACCCTGCTACACGCAGCGCTCGGACAGGCCGGCAAGGACGGGCACAGGCACGGGCAGGGGCACGTAGGGCCTGTGGACGGAAACCAACGGCGAGGGCCAACAAAGACAGCAAGAGCAGGGGCAAGGCAGTCAGGACACAGGGAGATCCGCCCGCGCAGCCTGGAGACACCTCGGGATTGAGCCGCGAGCAGCATGTCCGGAGCAGAGGAGGTCTGCGCGGTGCCTGAGCAGGAGCGGGAGCCTGAAGCGACGTGCTCTGGGGGCCCCTCCACAGGCAGGGGAGCAAAGGCCAAGAAGAGCCGCTCCTCCCGCTCCTCCCGGGCTGGGCTGCTCTTCCCTGTGAGCCGCATAGACAGGCAGCTGCGCAGAGGCCACTTCGCCAAGCGCCTTGGAGCCAGGGCCCCCGTCTTTCTGGCTGCTGTGCTGCAGTGGGTGACGCACAAGACCATGGACATGGCTGGGAAGATTTCCAAGAAGAGCAACCAACAGCGCATTTCCCCGGGCCACTTGCAGATGGCTGTGCGGAACAGCTCTGCGCTCAAGCAGCTCCTGCTAGGCAAGCCCAGGCACCACAGCAGGGCTGTCCCCCACAGCCAGCGCGTGGCCTCACCCTCCAAAAAGAAGAAGGCCAAGGATAGGAGGAGAAGGCGCAGGCAACGGGCTGCACCTGCCCATGCCACCGCTGCTGTCGCTGCCAAGTGAAAACAGACATTCCTGTCCCAGACCAGCATGGCAAGGGCTGTCCTGTTTGCCCGGCTCTTGACAAATCCACCGCTCTGGTCTAATGGTCCAATAAAAGCCCTTGAAATGCCATGTTGTGCCTGGGGCATGCCTTGTGGATGCTAGGCAGTGAAGTGGGGAGAGGGAGGATGGGGGACAGCAAGGAGGGGACACCCCGCCAGTGGACTGCTTTGTTAAACAGTGACATCTGGCAGTGTCGCAGCGGGGAAGAATCTGTGGAGGAATTGCTCAGGGTCCCAATCTGCCTTTCAGCATTTTGCCAGCAGCTGAGCTTCCAGGGCCTTCTCACTGCACTGCCTTCCCTGTCCAGGAGAGAACGGTTCCTGCACAGGAGCCTAAGCATGACAGCAGAGAGAGGGAGAGCATGTGGGGCAAAATAGGGGTCACGTGGGTTATCAAAGCGGCACCTGACAGTGACCAGAGAGCAGCAGGTCCTCCCTCAGCCCCTTGTCCGTGTGACAGGGTTGTCCAAGCATGGTCTCTCCACCGCATCCCTCATTCCCTTCAAGGGAGGACCAGGGGATGCTCATGATGATGCAGGGCAGCTCTTGGGCCAAAGAAAAGGCACTTCTCTTCCACAACGTTGCTCCATTCTCCCTCCCTTCTCTTTCTGCCAGGGGGAAGGGCCACCTGCCCATGGGGTCTATAAGAAGGCCTTTGGGACCAGGCTTCTTGTGGGAGCGTCTTCTCAGAGGAGCTCCCGCCTGGGGGTAGGATCTGTTTGCACCGTCTCAGAAAATCTCCTCCTGGCTGGTCAGATGGAGAGGTGCGTGTAACAGGCCTGGCAGTTGTTGCTCTTCTTCTGGTGGTGCCTTGCCTGACACTAGAAGAAAAAGAGGCTGCTGAAGCCCATGGAGGCCAGTGCTGGACATGCTCCAAGGACTTGAGCAGCCTCTTCTCATTTAACAGGCTCCCCACCCTGTATGCTCACTGCCAGACACCTGCTCACACCCCAGTTGGAGCACAGGCAAATACTCAGGTTCCTGATGCAGCCTGAGCAAACTGTCAGCCTCTCTTCCAGGGTGAAGGACACAAGAGACAGGCCTTCCTGTGGGGTATCCCATTATCCCCCCGACAGTGGAGCCTGGAAAGGCAGGGTAAAGAAGAGAAGGGAAGGGCATACTTGCAAGGGGGAAGTCGTGGTGGTTTTACCTTGCTGGGCAGCTGAACGCCACCATTGCTCTCTCACTTCCCTTCCTCAGAAGAAGAGGGGGAGAAGAAAGTAAGAGGGAAAAAAATAAAAACGAGCAAAGACCCTGCAGAAGCACAGAGAGAGGAAAAAAATTTACTCTCTACTTCCCATCAATGAGTGACGCTCGGCCACGTCCTGGCAAGCAGAGCCTCAATACACATAGGACAGATGTCTTCATAATGAGAGCCCCTGCTCTCCTTCCCCTTTCCCACCTTTTATTGCTGAGTGTGACACCATATGGCATGGCATATCCCTTTGGTCAGCTGCCCTGGTGATGTCCCCTCCCCACCTCTTGCCCACCTCCAGCCTGCTGGCTCTTGGGGGGGTTGGAGGGAATCTCGATGCTGTGCCAGCACTACTCAGCAATAGACACAACACTGGTGTGATACCAGTGCTGTTCTAGCTACATGTGCAGACAACAGCACTGTATGGGCCACTGCAGGGAAAGTTAACTCCATCCCAGCCAGACCCAGAAGTGTGTTTTCTAGTTTCCGTAGACAAATGCATTCCATTCAAAACTTTTCAAGCAAACTCAAACTTCAGAGAAGGGCAGGGGTGAGGTATTATTTGGAAACCATTCCTGAATAAAGAGGAATGTGCAATCTATGCCTATGAGAGGAATCAAAATCTGCAAACAAAAGTACAGATATACCTCCTTTTTTTTTGTTTGTTTGTTTTCAGAAGCATTGCCACAGAGTAGACCTAGAGGTGGCCTAGCACAGTGCTCAATTTTATAGAAAGTGTGAAGCACTTTGCTCAAGAAATTGTTAACTGTTGAGAGTTCAAGGAGATCTTTATGTTTGACCCATACTGAGGTACATTATAAAATAACTTGTCCTGGTTTCGGGTAGGACAGAGTTAATTTTCCTCCTAGTAGCTGGCAGGGTGCTATGTTTTGGATTAGAATGAGAAGAGCGCTGATAACATGCTGATGTTTTAATTGTTGTAGAGCAGTGCTTACACCAAGCCAAGGACTTTTCAGCTTCTCGCTCTGTCCTGCTAGCGAGCAGGCTAGGGATGCAGCAGGAGCTGGGAGGGGACAGACCCAGGACAGCTGACCCCAACTGGCCAAAGGGGTATTCCATACCATCTGACGTCATGCTGAACAATATATAGGGGTGGCTAGCCGGGGTGGAGGGGGGGGCCGGCTGCTCGGGGATAGGCTGGGCATCGGTCAACGGGTGGTGAGCAATTGCATTGTGCATCACTTATTTCGTACACATTATTATTATTAATACTATTATTATTATTATTGTTATTATTTTCCCTGTCTTAATAAACTGTCTTTATCTCAACTCACAGACTTCATTTTCCCGTTTCTCTCCCCCATCCCAGAGAGGGAGGGGGGAGGGTGAGCGAACGGCTGTGTGGTGTTTGGCTGCCAGCCGGGCTAAACCACAACAGAACTGCACTAGACTTTTTCCAAAATTTCCAAAAATTTCCAAAATTTTCAAGGGTGAGCATCTGTCTGACCATTCATTTCTAACAGGGATATATTTTCTTCTTTCTTTCTTTCTTTCTTTCTTTCTTTCTTTCTTTCTTTCTTTCTTTCTTTCTTTTTCTTTCTTTCTTTCTTTCTTTCTTTCTTTCTTTTTCTTTCTTTTTCTTTCTTTTTCTTTCTTCTTTCTTCGCTCTTTCACTCTTTCGCTTTCTCTCTCTCTCTTTCTCTCTCTCTCTTTCTCTCTTCCTCTCTCTCTCTCTCTCTCTTTCTCTCTTTCTCTCTTTCTCTTCTTTCCTTTCTTCCTTCCATCCTGCCTGCCTGCCTGCCTTCATTCCTGCCTTCCCTTCCTTTCTTTCTCTTTTTTTCTTGTCTTTCTCTCTTACTTCTATGTTCCCCATTACTTTAGTCACAAGTTTTTGTTTCTGCCTGTGGGTTAAGACTGCACTGGAGGAAGGGAGAATGGACGTTGAATATGAAACTTCAAAATTACAGGCCTCCTCACTGCTTACAACGTCTCTGCTAATGAGCAGGTGTCTCCAGCTCTAAGGTGGGAAGAAGACCACCTTGAAGTACAAGATCCTGCAGCTGAGCAGTCATACACACAGCCTGTGTCCTTTTTGCTGTCCTCCCCAGAGCTGAACTGATTCTCAGACCTTTGTGCTAGGACTCTGCAAGGCCCCAGAGTAAGGGCACAGTGTTGCATCAGGCCCTTTCTTTGGCAGTCTTTGGCAAGCTTTTGGGTGGTGGAAGGAAGACTGCTAGTCCAAACGAGGGAGGTTGCTTCCAATGCACAGGGCATTAAGGGAGAATCCTTAGCAGTCGGACTGAGGAGGGAACAGGAGATGTAGGCACAGGCAAGCTTTGGAAGAGCAGAGGGACCAAGAGAAGGCACGTATAGACCTGCTGTAAATTGCATCAGATGTTTTCAGAGCCTTCAAGGACAATGAAGGGAGAGAACGTGAGTGCAAAGAAAGAAAGGAGAGGAATGCAGGAATGCAGAGAGGGAAAGGTTTCAGCAATGGCACAGGATTGCAGCTTCAATACTTCGGAGGAAAGGGCGTGCTGGAGCTGTAGAGGATATTTCCACGGCCAGTGTGGGAAATTGAGAGAGGACAACAGCACATATTTGCTGGGCAAGACCAAGGAAGAGCTAGATGCAGTGACTGGGAAGAGCCCTCTGTGTTACGGCTCTCATGCACGGGAAAATAAAAAGGAGCCATTCTGGTCCTCCAGAAGCTCCAAGTGACCCTTGCTTCTCAATCCTGGTTGCAGTTTGTTGGCCCTAACCAGAGTACCAAATCTTTGGATTCAGAATAACACCAGCACGAGTTGAGCTTTTATTCCTGACAAGTAGCCATTAAAATAAATGAGATTAAAGAAAGCAAGAGATGAGGTGTGTTTTCCAGAGAAGTTGAAATGATTCTGCTGGAAACAAAGCCTTTTGCACTTCTTCAAGACGGCACGGAGGTGGTGTAGAGTGGTGGTGGTGGAGGTGTAGAAATACCTTTATACTAATTGGGATTAATAATGAGATGCAAAACTTTTTGTGATCTCTCTACTGAATAAGAACCAGAGGTTGTTTTCATGTATTTTTGCACTGAACTGTCTGCATGTGTTCCTGTGGTGCACTTTTGTTAGCATGTGTCTCATGAAGGGCTCATTGAGCTCTGGAGGCAAAAGGGAGTGCTGCGCACCAAACGTGCATGTAGAACCTAAAGGCAGGCTTGGCTTAACCACTGCAATTCCTTTTTGCCTATTTCCAGGAGGCCAGAGAGGGTTTCTGAGTGCTGAGAGTGTTCCTTCAGCTTTCTCGGGCACACGCACAGATTTGAGTGTACAGCTTTGTAACTGAGCTTTCCCAAGAGCGAGAGACCTTCTGCCTCTCCAAGGGTGCCGTTCTGCCTCCTCCTGTGGGTAACGCAATGCGCTCTTTGTCTTCCGATGACGCTCAAGCAGTGGCACGGTTGCACTGTGTCCAGGCCTGTGAGAGCAGTGCAACTGGAGGCCATGGCCTCCTTGTGCCACCTCCAATCCATGTTGCCTGAGCACAAAAAGGAACACAGCCTATGCACGGACAGTCTGTGCCTGACGAGGGGCCCTGGGTGGGTGCCCAGGCTCCGGGCTTCTGCACAAAGCCACGTGGCAGTCGATTCGCTAATGCCATACTCACTCCAGCAAGACAGCCAGTGAGGAAGCGGAGGAGGCAGGCAGACTGTAGCGTGGTTGATTTTCCCACCATTGAGAAACGTGTGAGTCCCTCACCAGGTGGTGAGAGTCACAGCTAAAGCTTGGGGTCTTCTTCCCCCACTACATCTGCCATGCTGCCCTTTGGTCTTTGTCTTGAGGGAGGGACTGTGTGCTGCTGCGTCCACTTTGCTCACAGCCCTGGGGACTTCATGAAGTGTTCCTTGGATGTTCTGTGTGGCTAGCCCCCAACATCATCCCCAGCAGACAGAAATGCTTTCCAAAACAAGAACTCTTTAACAACCTCCACCGTGGCCTTCAGGTGCAGCACAACAATGACACAGGGAGTTTATCCTCAGAGCCCCCTGTGTGATTATCAGAAGCCCCGTCAGGCCTGTTATCATTTATGCTCCGACTCCTTAATGATGCCTCATGCGGCTCGTCTCTTGACACAGGCTCCGTTACCCATAGCACTGAGTAGGGCCCTGTGTCCCACTGGCTCAGTTCAGGCTATGGCAATGCATTGGCTTTTGGGGAGGTCAGGCACAGTCGCTGCTCCTGTAGCATTTGTTGTTGGTCACCATCAGATAAAAGTTGGGGTTTCCCCTGTTCTCAGCTTACCTTTCGGCTCCCCTTCTCATCCATTTCCTTCCCCATTCTTCCACCTGTTTCACAATCCACCCCTGCTCGCTGGAAGAGAGCCATTTTCACCCTTCTTTCGTACCGTGCAGCAGTGCTTCTTTTGCCATCTTAGGGCTCAAGTGAATCTGATTTGCAGCTGTACAAACACTCTGAAACCCCTCTCCAAATCCCAGAGGCTGTCAACTAAGGGCCAAACCAAACAGAGATCCCTGTTGAGAAAACTGCCAGAGACTGTGCGGGACTGTAGATGGGGAGAAAGAAATGCTCTTCTGAGCACCTCATTGTGCAACATACCAAACACTGGCTGCAATTCAGATGCTTAGATGCCCTGGTGTCCCTGGCCTTTGTTGAGCCGTGAAAGGTGAAGCTGCTGAAGTCCTGGCCCATGACGGCAATGCAATAATGCCTTGTGATTAGAAGGAAGGTCTTGAAAGAAAGACACCCGTATCTTGTTCACTTGGTTTGGGTCAGCTGTGTAAAGTCTAGGGGAAAATAACAGTGGGGTAGAGTGCAGGTTCACGCTTGTGTGGCCAAACGGAGTCATATTAGCAAGGACTTGTGCTCAGGAGGTTAAATCCAAATAATTTCAAAAGCAAAACATGGCTAAAATCTAATCTTCCTCCTAGTGATTCCCATCAATGTCCTAATGAGGAAGGACTTGGGGGGAGGAGTGGAAGTAAGCCTCAAGCCCGCGGAGAAAAAGCCCTTGAGCAAGGTGTTGGATGAGCATACTGGAGATATACACCATTCCCTCAAGCCCCAGTATGGGTGTGTCCAGCCAGCCCAGGCACTCGGCAGGACAGTGTTTTGCTGAATTAAAAAGCTCCCTGTTGCTACTGAAAGCTTCTGGTTCTGCTGAGCTGAAGCAGCGCCAGGCTCCAAAAGAGTCCTTCTCCATCTTCATTGAACCCCTGTGTAAAGCAGAAGGGAGTAACAGAGCCAGTGTGTTTCCCGGCATTCAGAGAACCAGCATACTCCAAATGAACATGGGTGTTCCTCAATCGCACACCAAGCGGCCAAAAGGAGAAGAGTCACACGTCCAGCTGTGCTCTCTGACAGTCTCAGCTTTTAACAGAGCATTGATGGGCATGGAGCTAATGGACACCAACTGAGGAGCCCAGAGGCACCTTGTGCCACAGGTCCAAGGGAACTCCAGGAGCTTTGTCGCTGGAGGAAAGGTCATCCACAGGTGGGCACAGGGAGACTCCTACTTTACTGAAGAGCTCTGCACCCACCTGGGTCACGAGGATAAGACCATTCTTCCCTCCACAAGGCGGTATGAAAAGAGAAACTGGCAAGAATGATGCGGAGGATGTGCAAAGTACCTTGTGTCTGGAGTTACCGTGCTTCAGAAATGGGGAGCAGGAACACAGGAGCCAAGAAGCCCCTTCCAGTCTAACTTGTTCTATGACTTGGTGCATGCCAAAATTATCTCTGTCTCCGAACTGCAAGCAAATGGGAGGATAACAGTATAATAAAGGCTGTGCAGCTGTGTTACAGACCCAGATACTCAAATGCTGTAGGTAGCACGCTAATCCTTTGGTTATCAGTCCTTCACAATGTTCTCCTCAGCTATGTCCCTCGCCATGTCACTCCCATCCACTGTGAAATGGTACAGCAACATACAGAAGTCACTTTGATGGTGACTTTTAATGGGTTAGAGATTTGTTTGTGGCATAGGTGCCTTGGGAGAGGGATTTTGCTTCCTCATTCATCTCTGTGTTCTAGAAACAGCCACACTGTCTGGCTATAACCATCCTGAGTCTATAACCTACATCCGGAATCAGGGCAAATGTAGAGTGCAGGAATCTCCACTGCCTCAGTGAGACAAACTTCTGTGAGTACCAGTTCTCTCCCCCTTCCTGCCATGGGAGACCTGAGTGAGTTACTGTGTGGTACTTAGCTGCCTACTTGAGTAAAAACACATCAGCAGTGTTCAGTGAAAATACATATTAAAATTTTCTTTCCATGCAGTACATCTCTGAATTTATAAGCATAAAAGTTCTTGAGCCAGAAATGACCATGCAAGCCTGCTTTGCACACCTGACCCCTCTCTGGTGCTATTGTGAGCATTTGCAAGGCAGTTCAGAGAGGCAGAACAGAAAATGAGCTGGCTAAAAGCCAAGCCATTTACCATGATGTAGGTTCCACTGGATCACTTCCCTGATGCGTCTCCTACACAGTTGTATGCTTGCTACTGTGGGCAGAACAAAGCTGGCACAAACAGGCCATGATTGCTGTGGGAATGATTGGACTTCTCCATAAAGGGTTGCCTGGACATGAAACAATAGCATTGGATAGTAGTCATTAGGCTGTACGAGGCTTGGTAGTCTCTTGGTTACATCCTGGATATGAGTCCCTGATGTAATGCATGTAGGAGGGGAAAAGTTCTTTCCCTTTTCTACAGTCATGAGTAAGTGGCACAGTGCTCACCCAGGCCTAGCACCCATAAACTACTTGCTGGGAGCAAAAACTAATGGAATTTAAAAGAAGTTTTCTCCACCTTCCATTTTGACTGTGGCTTTTATTGCCGTTACTGTGCCTCACTGTAACTGTTTACAATATACATATTGATAGTTTTAAAAGGAGAAGAAACTGGAACCTTGGCAGCCAGAACTGCCTGCAGCAGAATGCTGAATCAGATGGATCTGCAGCTGGGAGGAATCCAAAGGGTGTTTCAGACAAATAAGGAAGTTTCAGACAAGGCTTTGTATCTTCTGTATTACAGTCAGAATGTATTTTAGCTAACAAACATTAAAAATAATCTAATCTTACTTTATCTGCAGGAATAGATATCTGCCTTCCCAAGACAACATGTTGTAGCTCTTATAGTAGAGGTGGGAGAAGAAGCCTTTGTAAGTACAATGCCACATCCAATTCGGAATAAAGTGTAAAGTGTTTACTTTCAGAAAGGATCCCTAGAGTTCAGGCACTGAACCCTGGGGATTTCTACTTGAGATTCCTTTTTGTGCTTCCTGTTGGCAATCAAAACAGTGTCCCTTCAGACATATTGCATAGAAAACTTTGGCTTTAAAAACAAGTGAATTAAGGAAGCTGAAAGGAATGGAACAGCCTGGTTTCACCTACTGCCTGAGAAGGTACTCAGAACCTTCTAACAAGATTTCCCTAATCAGAAACACAGAGCTGAAAAAAGCACATTTGTTTGGATATTATAGGTAAGGAAACTCCTTTGTATAAATACTAGTAACATTTTCTTAGCAATAACTATGTACTGTACCTCTAAGTGTAGCTCTGTTTGTTCAGTAATCTGAAGTGAAGTTAGATATAAAATTACACATCAAGCAACTGCAGGATTCAATATGAATGCACTTCACTAACTTAAAGGACTCACAGCAGTGGATTAGAAACACTGTTCTGGATTAATAACAAAAACAGAATTATTCTGCGAATGATGCATTTATTTTCATATTGACTTAATTTAAAATAGCTGCTATTAAGATGTTCTACCTTCATCTTAATCAACATCTGCCATCTTCATCATGATAAAGAGCTGTTATTTTCTCCAAAAGAGAAATCACACACACACCAAAAACAACAACAAAACCACCCAACAACAACAGAAAAAGAAAAATATCAGGGGAAAGCTAGACAATACAATTGTGCAAGATTGCTTAAAGAAGTTTTAAGTTTGTGCAAAGTCTAGAGCTTGCAATTCAAATCTACATTGCTCAGCATGGTTAGAGGATTATGCACCTTCCAGTGAAGGAGGAGGGAAAAGGGGGGGATGGAAGCTGTAGTGGAAAGAAGAAAGGACATGACATTCATATGAAAACTCTCAATTTTCTTTTCTTTCCCTCATTCCTTCCCTTCCAGGTCTTAGCGGTCTTGGTTTGTGCTGTTGCACCTTTAGCACAGCATGCAGAATCAAACAGCTGTCACAGAATTTATCCTCCTCGGGTTCTCCAGCAACCCAGTCCTGCGTGTCTCTCTTTTTGTCCTTTTCTCTGTCCTCTACTCTGCCACTCTGATGGGAAATGCACTCGTCTTTGCGCTCATCTGCCTGGACTACCGCCTCCACAGCCCTATGTACTTTTTCCTCTGCCACCTCTCCATCGTAGATATCTGCTATGCCTCCAACAATGTCCCTCATATGCTGGGGAACCTCCTTGGACAAGGAAGAACCATCTCCTTTGCTGGGTGTGGGACACAGATACATCTTTACTTAATCTTTGCACTTACAGAGTGCGTGCTGCTGGCTGCTATGTCTTATGATCGCTATGTGGCAATCTGCCATCCCCTCCGCTACTTCCTCATCATGAACTGGAGGTTGTGCCTCACCCTTACAGCAGTTTCATGGGCTTTTGGGTTCACATTTGGTACACTACAAGCTTCTCTGGCTTTACAGCTGCCATTCTGTGGCCCCTGCAATGTTGACCACTTCTTCTGTGAAATTCTTGCTGTCTTAAAGCTGGCCTGCACTGACACTACCGTCAATAAAGTCCTGATCTTTGCTGTTTGTGTGTGCTTCCTCCTCTTCCCCTTGGTCTTAATCCTCATTTCCTACCTGCACATCCTGGCCACTGTTCTGCACATCCAGTCTGTGGCAGGATGGCATAAAACCTTGTCCACCTGTGGCTCACACCTGATTGTGGTGGGGCTGTTTTATGGAAATGCCATTTTCATGTACATGGTTCCTGGGAGTGGAAATGCATCTGGGAGGGAAAAAGTTCTTTCCCTCTTCTACAGTGTCATCAACCCAAGTTTGAACCCCCTGATTTACACTCTGAGGAACAAACAGGTGAAGGAAGCCTTGCTGAATCTCCAGGGAAGGAAAAGAGTCTTTCATTCAGTGTAGTACAGGCTCTAAGGTTTTACCTGTCTCTTGTCTTTCTGCTGTTTCTTCTTGAGCTCTTTTGGTATTTTAAGCAGTTAAAATGAAACAAAACAAAACAAATGCATTTATTTCTGTTTCTTTGTACAGTCTAATGAATACCACAACATGATGACTAATTATTATTCATTTTATTAGAGATAACTAATTGCTCTTCATCATATACAGCCATTCTAAGCAGGCAGTAGGTTTTAACTGGGCTATTGAGACAGATGGAAAAAGATAGTCTGTCTTCATTTTAAGTAGGAGTCAGAATAAAATACTTTGTAAGAGTTGTGTTTTTTTTTTTTTCTTTTCTGAGTATTAGTAAGATGTGATTTTTCCCTACCACAATTGTATTTCCTGTATCCTTAGGATACTAGAGATTCAACTCAGTTATTATAAAGAAGAGAGAAAATATGTTGTTAAAGGGCTTTGCTTCTTAGCAAGGTGAATCAGCCTGTGAAGAGTTTTGCTTCTGCACACCTTTAGCTCTGAGACCTCCCATGCAGGAAGTGAACATGATGACAGCTGCAGTGCAGAAAATAGCTGTGGGTGGTTTTGCCAAGCTGGTGCCCACAGAAGTTCGTTTGACTGAGCCAGTGGAGATTCCCACTGAGAATTGGCATTGGCCCCGACTCAGAATGTAGGTCCTTAGTGCTTTCCTGTTTAACCATATTTCAAATATCTTTCTTCCTGCAGATCTCTTTGCTGACAATCACGCTTTGGAAAATCTTCCTCAGTCCCTGTGTTTACACATCTAACTAGTGCTAGATATTCCACTGTTCTACTGGCTCGCATTAAATTAATTGCCTGCAGGATCATCCCTCCAAGAAAACAAGGCCGCTAACCGGGATAAGGTTTTCAAAATGATGGAGCACATTCAACACAAAATTCCTCCAGAAAGGCGATTAAATCTGCATCGTTCTACTTGGCAAGAGTATGGAGGATGTAAAAATAAATCTCCCTACCCCTCATCCGAAGCAGGTCTTTGTAGGTTCCTTCCTTATATGTTCATTCAGGAGAATAACTGCAGTTGCCTGTTCTTGAGACCTTAATAACCAAAGGATTAGCGTGCTACCTACAGCGTTTGAGTATCTGGGTCTGTAACACAGCTGCACAGCCTTTATTATACTGTTATCCTCCCATTTGCTTGCAGTTCGGAGACAGAGATAATTTTGGCATGCACCAAGTCATAGAACAAGTTAGACTGGAAGGGGCTTCTTGGCTCCTGTGTTCCTGCTCCCCATTTCTGAAGCACGGTAACTCCAGACACAAGGTACTTTGCACATCCTCCGCATCATTCTTGCCAGTTTCTCTTTTCATACCGCCTTGTGGAGGGAAGAATGGTCTTATCCTCGTGACCCAAGTGGGTGCAGAGCCCTTCAGTAAAGTAGGAGTCTCCCTGTGCCCACCTGTGGATGACCTTTCCTCCAGCGACAAAGCTCCTGGAGTTCCCTTGGACCTGTGGCACAAGGTGCCTCTGGGCTCCTCAGTTGGTGTCCATTAGCTCCATGCCCATCAATGCTCTGTTAAAAGCTGAGACTGTCAGAGAGCACAGCTGGACGTGTGACTCTTCTCCTTTTGGCCACTTGGTGTGCGATTGAGGAACACCCATGTTCATTTGGAGTATGCTGGTTCTCTGAATGCCGGGAAACACACTGGCTCTGTTACTCCCTTCTGCTTTACACAGGGGTTCAATGAAGATGGAGAAGGACTCTTTTGGAGCCTGGCGCTGCTTCAGCTCAGCAGAACCAGAAGCTTTCAGTAGCAACAGGGAGCTTTTTAATTCAGCAAAACACTGTCCTGCCGAGTGCCTGGGCTGGCTGGACACACCCATACTGGGGCTTGAGGGAATGGTGTATATCTCCAGTATGCTCATCCAACACCTTGCTCAAGGGCTTTTTCTCCGCGGGCTTGAGGCTTACTTCCACTCCTCCCCCCAAGTCCTTCCTCATTAGGACATTGATGGGAATCACTAGGAGGAAGATTAGATTTTAGCCATGTTTTGCTTTTGAAATTATTTGGATTTAACCTCCTGAGCACAAGTCCTTGCTAATATGACTCCGTTTGGCCACACAAGCGTGAACCTGCACTCTACCCCACTGTTATTTTCCCCTAGACTTTACACAGCTGACCCAAACCAAGTGAACAAGATACGGGTGTCTTTCTTTCAAGACCTTCCTTCTAATCACAAGGCATTATTGCATTGCCGTCATGGGCCAGGACTTCAGCAGCTTCACCTTTCACGGCTCAACAAAGGCCAGGGACACCAGGGCATCTAAGCATCTGAATTGCAGCCAGTGTTTGGTATGTTGCACAATGAGGTGCTCAGAAGAGCATTTCTTTCTCCCCATCTACAGTCCCGCACAGTCTCTGGCAGTTTTCTCAACAGGGATCTCTGTTTGGTTTGGCCCTTAGTTGACAGCCTCTGGGATTTGGAGAGGGGTTTCAGAGTGTTTGTACAGCTGCAAATCAGATTCACTTGAGCCCTAAGATGGCAAAAGAAGCACTGCTGCACGGTACGAAAGAAGGGTGAAAATGGCTCTCTTCCAGCGAGCAGGGGTGGATTGTGAAACAGGTGGAAGAATGGGGAAGGAAATGGATGAGAAGGGGAGCCGAAAGGTAAGCTGAGAACAGGGGAAACCCCAACTTTTATCTGATGGTGACCAACAACAAATGCTACAGGAGCAGCGACTGTGCCTGACCTCCCCAAAAGCCAATGCATTGCCATAGCCTGAACTGAGCCAGTGGGACACAGGGCCCTACTCAGTGCTATGGGTAACGGAGCCTGTGTCAAGAGACGAGCCGCATGAGGCATCATTAAGGAGTCGGAGCATAAATGATAACAGGCCTGACGGGGCTTCTGATAATCACACAGGGGGCTCTGAGGATAAACTCCCTGTGTCATTGTTGTGCTGCACCTGAAGGCCACGGTGGAGGTTGTTAAAGAGTTCTTGTTTTGGAAAGCATTTCTGTCTGCTGGGGATGATGTTGGGGGCTAGCCACACAGAACATCCAAGGAACACTTCATGAAGTCCCCAGGGCTGTGAGCAAAGTGGACGCAGCAGCACACAGTCCCTCCCTCAAGACAAAGACCAAAGGGCAGCATGGCAGATGTAGTGGGGGAAGAAGACCCCAAGCTTTAGCTGTGACTCTCACCACCTGGTGAGGGACTCACACGTTTCTCAATGGTGGGAAAATCAACCACGCTACAGTCTGCCTGCCTCCTCCGCTTCCTCACTGGCTGTCTTGCTGGAGTGAGTATGGCATTAGCGAATCGACTGCCACGTGGCTTTGTGCAGAAGCCCGGAGCCTGGGCACCCACCCAGGGCCCCTCGTCAGGCACAGACTGTCCGTGCATAGGCTGTGTTCCTTTTTGTGCTCAGGCAACATGGATTGGAGGTGGCACAAGGAGGCCATGGCCTCCAGTTGCACTGCTCTCACAGGCCTGGACACAGTGCAACCGTGCCACTGCTTGAGCGTCATCGGAAGACAAAGAGCGCATTGCGTTACCCACAGGAGGAGGCAGAACGGCACCCTTGGAGAGGCAGAAGGTCTCTCGCTCTTGGGAAAGCTCAGTTACAAAGCTGTACACTCAAATCTGTGCGTGTGCCCGAGAAAGCTGAAGGAACACTCTCAGCACTCAGAAACCCTCTCTGGCTTCCTGGAAATAGGCAAAAAGGAATTGCAGTGGTTAAGCCAAGCCTGCCTTTAGGTTCTACATGCATGTTTGGTGCGCAGCACTCCCTTTTGCCTCCAGAGCTCAATGAGCCCTTCATGAGACACATGCTAACAAAAGTGCACCACAGGAACACATGCAGACAGTTCAGTGCAAAAATACATGAAAACAACCTCTGGTTCTTATTCAGTAGAGAGATCACAAAAAGTTTTGCATCTCATTATTAATCCCAATTAGTATAAAGGTATTTCTACACCTCCACCACCACCACTCTACACCACCTCCGTGCCGTCTTGAAGAAGTGCAAAAGGCTTTGTTTCCAGCAGAATCATTTCAACTTCTCTGGAAAACACACCTCATCTCTTGCTTTCTTTAATCTCATTTATTTTAATGGCTACTTGTCAGGAATAAAAGCTCAACTCGTGCTGGTGTTATTCTGAATCCAAAGATTTGGTACTCTGGTTAGGGCCAACAAACTGCAACCAGGATTGAGAAGCAAGGGTCACTTGGAGCTTCTGGAGGACCAGAATGGCTCCTTTTTATTTTCCCGTGCATGAGAGCCGTAACACAGAGGGCTCTTCCCAGTCACTGCATCTAGCTCTTCCTTGGTCTTGCCCAGCAAATATGTGCTGTTGTCCTCTCTCAATTTCCCACACTGGCCGTGGAAATATCCTCTACAGCTCCAGCACGCCCTTTCCTCCGAAGTATTGAAGCTGCAATCCTGTGCCATTGCTGAAACCTTTCCCTCTCTGCATTCCTGCATTCCTCTCCTTTCTTTCTTTGCACTCACGTTCTCTCCCTTCATTGTCCTTGAAGGCTCTGAAAACATCTGATGCAATTTACAGCAGGTCTATACGTGCCTTCTCTTGGTCCCTCTGCTCTTCCAAAGCTTGCCTGTGCCTACATCTCCTGTTCCCTCCTCAGTCCGACTGCTAAGGATTCTCCCTTAATGCCCTGTGCATTGGAAGCAACCTCCCTCGTTTGGACTAGCAGTCTTCCTTCCACCACCCAAAAGCTTGCCAAAGACTGCCAAAGAAAGGGCCTGATGCAACACTGTGCCCTTACTCTGGGGCCTTGCAGAGTCCTAGCACAAAGGTCTGAGAATCAGTTCAGCTCTGGGGAGGACAGCAAAAAGGACACAGGCTGTGTGTATGACTGCTCAGCTGCAGGATCTTGTACTTCAAGGTGGTCTTCTTCCCACCTTAGAGCTGGAGACACCTGCTCATTAGCAGAGACGTTGTAAGCAGTGAGGAGGCCTGTAATTTTGAAGTTTCATATTCAACGTCCATTCTCCCTTCCTCCAGTGCAGTCTTAACCCACAGGCAGAAACAAAAACTTGTGACTAAAGTAATGGGGAACATAGTTAGAAGTAAGAGAGAAAGACAAGAAAAAAAGAGAAAGAAAGGAAGGGAAGGCAGGAATGAAGGCAGGCAGGCAGGCAGGATGGAAGGAAGAAAGGAAAGAAGAGAGAGAGAGAAAGAGAGAAAGAGAGAGAGAGAGAGAGAGGAAGAGAGAAAGAGAGAGAGAGAAAGAGAGAGAGAGAAAGCGAAAGAGTGAAAGAGCGAAGAAAGAAGAAAGAAAAAGAAAGAAAAAGAAAGAAAGAAAGAAAGAAAGAAAGAAAGAAAGAAAGAAAGAAAGAAAGAAAGAAAGAAAAAGAAAGAAAGAAAGAAAGAAAGAAAGAAAGAAAGAAAGAAAGAAAGAAAGAAAGAAGAAAATATATCCCTGTTAGAAATGAATGGTCAGACAGATGCTCACCCTTGAAAATTTTGGAAATTTTTGGAAATTTTGGAAAAAGTCTAGTGCAGTTCTGTTGTGGTTTAGCCCGGCTGGCAGCCAAACACCACACAGCCGTTCGCTCACCCTCCCCCCTCCCTCTCCGGGATGGGGGAGAGAAACGGGAAAATGAAGTCTGTGAGTTGAGATAAAGACAGTTTATTAAGACAGGGAAAATAATAACAATAATAATAATAATAGTATTAATAATAATAATGTGTACGAAATAAGTGATGCACAATGCAATTGCTCACCACCCGTTGACCGATGCCCAGCCTATCCCCGAGCAGCCGGCCCCCCCCTCCACCCCGGCTAGCCACCCCTATATATTGTTCAGCATGACGTCAGATGGTATGGAATACCCCTTTGGCCAGTTGGGGTCAGCTGTCCTGGGTCTGTCCCCTCCCAGCTCCTGCTGCATCCCTAGCCTGCTCGCTAGCAGGACAGAGCGAGAAGCTGAAAAGTCCTTGGCTTGGTGTAAGCACTGCTCTACAACAATTAAAACATCAGCATGTTATCAGCGCTCTTCTCATTCTAATCCAAAACATAGCACCCTGCCAGCTACTAGGAGGAAAATTAACTCTGTCCTACCCGAAACCAGGACAAGTTATTTTATAATGTACCTCAGTATGGGTCAAACATAAAGATCTCCTTGAACTCTCAACAGTTAACAATTTCTTGAGCAAAGTGCTTCACACTTTCTATAAAATTGAGCACTGTGCTAGGCCACCTCTAGGTCTACTCTGTGGCAATGCTTCTGAAAACAAACAAACAAAAAAAAGAGGTATATCTGTACTTTTGTTTGCAGATTTTGATTCCTCTCATAGGCATAGATTGCACATTCCTCTTTATTCAGGAATGGTTTCCAAATAATACCTCACCCCTGCCCTTCTCTGAAGTTTGAGTTTGCTTGAAAAGTTTTGAATGGAATGCATTTGTCTACGGAAACTAGAAAACACACTTCTGGGTCTGGCTGGGATGGAGTTAACTTTCCCTGCAGTGGCCCATACAGTGCTGTTGTCTGCACATGTAGCTAGAACAGCACTGGTATCACACCAGTGTTGTGTCTATTGCTGAGTAGTGCTGGCACAGCATCGAGATTCCCTCCAACCCCCCCAAGAGCCAGCAGGCTGGAGGTGGGCAAGAGGTGGGGAGGGGACATCACCAGGGCAGCTGACCAAAGGGATATGCCATGCCATATGGTGTCACACTCAGCAATAAAAGGTGGGAAAGGGGAAGGAGAGCAGGGGCTCTCATTATGAAGACATCTGTCCTATGTGTATTGAGGCTCTGCTTGCCAGGACGTGGCCGAGCGTCACTCATTGATGGGAAGTAGAGAGTAAATTTTTTTCCTCTCTCTGTGCTTCTGCAGGGTCTTTGCTCGTTTTTATTTTTTTCCCTCTTACTTTCTTCTCCCCCTCTTCTTCTGAGGAAGGGAAGTGAGAGAGCAATGGTGGAGTTCAGCTGCCCAGCAAGGTAAAACCACCACGACTTCCCTCTTGCAAGTATGCCCTTCCCTTCTCTTCTTTACCCTGCCTTTCCAGGCTCCACTGTCGGGGGGATAATGGGATACCCCACAGGAAGGCCTGTCTCTTGTGTCCTTCACCCTGGAAGAGAGGCTGACAGTTTGCTCAGGCTGCATCAGGAACCTGAGTATTTGCCTGTGCTCCAACTGGGTTGTGAGCAGGTGTCTGGCAGTGAGCATACAGGGTGGGGAGCCTGTTAAATGAGAAGAGGCTGCTCAAGTCCTTGGAGCATGTCCAGCACTGGCCTCCATGGGCTTCAGCAGCCTCTTTTTCTTCTAGTGTCAGGCAAGGCACCACCAGAAGAAGAGCAACAACTGCCAGGCCTGTTACACGCACCTCTCCATCTGACCAGCCAGGAGGAGATTTTCTGAGACGGTGCAAACAGATCCTACCCCCAGGCGGGAGCTCCTCTGAGAAGAAGCTCCCACAAGAAGCCTGGTCCCAAAGGCCTTCTTATAGACCCCATGGGCAGGTGGCCCCTCCCCCTGGCAGAAAGAGAAGGGAGGGAGAATGGAGCAACGTTGTGGAAGAGAAGTGCCTTTTCTTTGGCCCAAGAGCTGCCCTGCATCATCATGAGCATCCCCTGGTCCTCCCTTGAAGGGAATGAGGGATGCGGTGGAGGGACCATGCTTGGACAACCCTGTCACACGGACAAGGGGCTGAGGGAGGACCTGCTGCTCTCTGGTCACTGTCAGGTGCCGCTTTGATAACCCACGTGACCCCTATTTTGCCCCACATGCTCTCCCTCTCTCTGCTGTCATGCTTAGGCTCCTGTGCAGGAACCGTTCTCTCCTGGACAGGGAAGGCAGTGCAGTGAGAAGGCCCTGGAAGCTCAGCTGCTGGCAAAATGCTGAAAGGCAGATTGGGACCCTGAGCAATTCCTCCACAGATTCTTCCCCGCTGCGACACTGCCAGATGTCACTGTTTAACAAAGCAGTCCACTGGCGGGGTGTCCCCTCCTTGCTGTCCCCCATCCTCCCTCTCCCCACTTCACTGCCTAGCATCCACAAGGCATGCCCCAGGCACAACATGGCATTTCAAGGGCTTTTATTGGACCATTAGACCAGAGCGGTGGATTTGTCAAGAGCCGGGCAAACAGGACAGCCCTTGCCATGCTGGTCTGGGACAGGAATGTCTGTTTTCACTTGGCAGCGACAGCAGCGGTGGCATGGGCAGGTGCAGCCCGTTGCCTGCGCCTTCTCCTCCTATCCTTGGCCTTCTTCTTTTTGGAGGGTGAGGCCACGCGCTGGCTGTGGGGGACAGCCCTGCTGTGGTGCCTGGGCTTGCCTAGCAGGAGCTGCTTGAGCGCAGAGCTGTTCCGCACAGCCATCTGCAAGTGGCCCGGGGAAATGCGCTGTTGGTTGCTCTTCTTGGAAATCTTCCCAGCCATGTCCATGGTCTTGTGCGTCACCCACTGCAGCACAGCAGCCAGAAAGACGGGGGCCCTGGCTCCAAGGCGCTTGGCGAAGTGGCCTCTGCGCAGCTGCCTGTCTATGCGGCTCACAGGGAAGAGCAGCCCAGCCCGGGAGGAGCGGGAGGAGCGGCTCTTCTTGGCCTTTGCTCCCCTGCCTGTGGAGGGGCCCCCAGAGCACGTCGCTTCAGGCTCCCGCTCCTGCTCAGGCACCGCGCAGACCTCCTCTGCTCCGGACATGCTGCTCGCGGCTCAATCCCGAGGTGTCTCCAGGCTGCGCGGGCGGATCTCCCTGTGTCCTGACTGCCTTGCCCCTGCTCTTGCTGTCTTTGTTGGCCCTCGCCGTTGGTTTCCGTCCACAGGCCCTACGTGCCCCTGCCCGTGCCTGTGCCCGTCCTTGCCGGCCTGTCCGAGCGCTGCGTGTAGCAGGGTGGCTCCACGTGCACTGCCCAGTGCCCACCCCTCTGGAGATGGGCTCCGGACCAGGCCCTCTCCAGCGCAGGCTCTGGTCCTTTATCCCCTGGAGGGGACCAGTAGGCAGGAATCCCCCTGTGACCTCACCCCCCTGCCTGTGACCTCACACAGCAGGGGGCTCAGGGACCACCCTGCTCCTGCTCCTCCCATTGCTATGGAAGAGGCTGTCCCCACACCTGGCCTTGCCAGGATGAGCCTCCTCCCTGCTCTCCAGCCTGGCCCTGCCCTGTGACCTCTCTGCATCAAAGGCTGCCTCCCGCCTCCAGCCCAAACCCTCATTTCCACTCCTGGGGAGAGAACCTCCCTCCCCTTGCCCTTCCCCATGTCTCAGGATCACGGGGCCATGCCACAGGACCTCTGAAGTCACAAGTAGCCTTCTGAGCTCATCCAGACCACCCTCTGCTCAAGCAGAGTCAGCTGCAGCAGGTTGCCCCGGCCTGGGTCCGGTTGGGTTTGGAAGAACTCCGCAGCTGGAGACTCCACAACCTCTCAGGGTGACCTCACTGCACCTCCTCCAGGCTCAACAGTCCCAATGCTCTCGGCATTTCCCTCCAACCAAAGCCCGCATTTTCCCTAGCCTTCCACGTACTTTTCTTACATCTTCCGGTTCCTCGTTCTCTTCCCCTTCCCTCTCCTTCCCTGTTGGGCATGTCAAGGTGGAGAGTGACCCAGACGGAAGGAATGCCAATCCCAGCCCGACGCCTGCTGTGGCTAAGCAAGAAACAGGTCCCTGGGGTGTGGCTGCCTGGGACAGGTTCGTCTGGGCAGGGCTGTGAGGGAGAAATGCCTCGAGAACATCTCAAGAACACCTGCAGGATATTGTTGGCTGGGGCACTGTGTCTGCTGTACTTCACTCCAGAGGCAATGCAGGCAACGTGCTCTGCCTGGATGTGGATCCCGAGGTCTCTTCAAGTGCCTTCCTTCAAGACTGAAAATTTTCAGAGACCTTTATTTGTGATTTCTGCAAGTTCAGCCTTCTTGGGTTTTCGTAGCAAGACAGGGAGCTTGCCAGGTGGCACTTTTTGTTGTTGTTGTAGTTGATGTTATTATTATTATTTTCATTTTTATTAAACTAAGAAACTCATACCAAGGTGTCAGTTAATCACTGTTTAGGTAGTCCCCCTGCTCACATTGCCCAAAGTGGGCTTCACACTTCCAACTCAGTCACTTGCAGTCATTGGTCCCAGCCAACATGGGTTCATGAGGGGTAGGTCCTGCCTAACAAATTTGATTTCCTTTTATGATAAGATCACCCATCTAGTCGATCAAGGGAAACCAGCTGATGTGATCTTTTTGGACTTCAGCAAAGCTTTTGACATGGTTTCCCATAGGATCCTACTGGACAAAATGTCCAGCATACAGCTAAACAAAAACATCATACGATGGGTGAGCAATTGGCTGACGGGCAGGGCTCAAAGGGTTGTGGTAAATGGGGCCACATCTGGCTGGCAGATGGTCACTAGTGGGGTCCCTCAAGGCTCCATTTTAGGGCCAGTCCTCTTCAATGTTTTTATAAATGATTTGGATGTAGGACTAGAAGGTGTTCTGAGCAAATTTGCCGACGACACTAGACTTGGAGGAGTTGTGGACTCGGGTGAGGGTGGAAAGGCCTTGCAGAGAGATCTGGACAGATTGGAGAGCTGGGCGATCACCAACCACATGAAGTTTAACAAAAGCAAGTGCCGGGTCCTGCACCTGGGACGGGGCAACCCTGGCTATACGTACAGACTGGGCGATGAGACGCTGGAGAGCAGCCCTGCAGAGAGGGATCTGGGGGTTGTGGTTGACAGCAAGTTGAATACGAGCCAGCAGTGTGCCCTGGCAGCCAGGAGGGCCAACTGTACCCTGGGGTGCATCAAGCACGGCATCGCTAGTCGGTCGAGGGAAGGGATTGTCCCACTCTACTCTGCGCTGATGCGGCCTCACCTCGAGTACTGTGTGCAGTTCTGGGCACCACAGTACAAAAAGGACATTAAACCGTTGGAGAGTGTCCAGAGAAGGGCAACGAAGATGGTGAAGGGCCTAGAGGGGAAGACGTATGAGGAGCGGCTGAGGTCACTGGGCCTGTTCAGCCTGGAGAAGAGGAGGCTGAGGGGGGACCTCATCGCAGTCTACAACTTCCTCGCGAGAGGGAGTGGAGAGGCAGACGACCTATTCTCTGTTATCACCAGTGATAGGACCCGTGGGAACAGTGTGAAGCTGAGGCAGGGGAAGTTTAGGCTGGACATCAGGAAGAGGTTCTTCACCGAGAGGGTGGTTGCGCACTGGAACAGGCTCCCCAGTGAAGTAGTCACTGCACCAAGCCTGTCTGAATTTAAGAAGAGATTGGACTGTGCACTTAGTCACATGGTCTAAACTTTTGGGCAGACCTGTGCGGTGCCAGGAGTTGGACTTGATGATCCTTGTGGATCTTTGTGTTTGTTTGTTTGTTTGTTTCTGTTCTGAGAATATTGCATTTGCTGTAGTTGTGGAGTTTTAGAACCACTCTCTGAGATGATGGGAAGTCGACTCTCCTTCATGCATGAGGTCACTTCAGAAACAGAGTGTTTTCAGATGCCCGTACCACTGGCAGGAATGCGTTCAATTTTATATTTGTCTACTGGTATTGATAGCAAATTCTTGTTGATTTCCAGTCTCCCTGAGTTCATAGCATCAATGCCATGTGATTTTTAAAGCTTCCATCTCTGTAAGCAGTCATGGATCCAAATTAGTATCTATGAAGTATGCTGCTTTTGTGGCATTGCTGCTTGCAAGGGCTCCATGAATTGAGGTCTCTGACTACATGGTCTTCTCTCGAACGACAGGAACCTCTTAGCATAAGAAGTGTTTGGATGGCAGTATTTTACAGATCCATTGGATTTGGTTTTCCTGGATTTCTTTAGCATATTGAAAAATAGAGATCTATGTTTAAAATTCATAGTCAGGATTCCCAAGGTCACACAATTCAAACAGCTCAGGTAAAAGACTCAATATTGTAGGAGTTTTCATATGCAACAGCAGACATCAAAATGCTGTTCTTGAATTGCCATCAAGGTCTCTTGTCTGTTAAGGTTATTGCGAGTTTCTTGCTGTTGGGAAGATAAAGGTCTGAAACTGCGCTTTTGCCCCAGCTCTCACAGAACTGAGCGCACTTGTTTGTCAAAAAGTAGCTTCAGAGTAAGTAAAAAGCACAATAGGGCGACAGTAGGAAGACAGTGCTACTTCTCCATATAAGAAAGCTGGGACCTGACCATCTGCTCTGGGAAAATGAACCCCCTTCCAATCTGGGGCACGGGGGTTAAGACTTCCCGTTTTACTAATCATTATGGAGGGGAAAAGAAATAAACGAAAAAAAAAAACCTTAAAAGTCTGCATGCAGAGCCCTCAAAGAAAGGCAGAGAGCATTACGGGTGTTCTGAAATACGAAGTGGATGGCATTGCTCACGGTTACAGCTCGGGGGAAAACCTTGTCCCACGCGAACCTCTGTGAGCTGTTTGCGGCACGACGACCAGAAGATGGCAGCAGGTGACACTGAGAGCATCCAGGGATGCTACATTCCCTTCAGAGATGCCCAGTTGTTTCGTTGTGCTTAAACAGAAAACTTTATTGGTCTTTCTCCTACAGGCAATTATAAGCAGGACACACGGAGAAAGAAAATGCTTATCTTAGAAGTCCAATTCCTTCTCCTTCACCCTCTGAAGGAAATTCTGGGAACTACAGCGATTCTGGGAACAATAACACTCTGACCTCAAGTCTAGTGACTTCTACACTAAAATAGCCAATTTCTGCCCACCAGTTACGTCAATTTTTTAGCTTTTTCCCAGCGATAAAGCCTTCGAGAGATCTTTTACAGTGTTAAGGTTTAATACTCCCTACGCTCTGCCCAGGGACATCTGCATACAATGACACTTCTACGATGTTGGAACTCCCTGCACCCTTTCATGGAGACCACACCGTGAAGCAACACAGACTGCATTTCAGGATTTTCTTGCCTTGCTGCCTTGCTCTTTCTATGAAGGTTTCACCTGCATACAAAGGAGTCGTAATGTGTGGCTATGAGATTCACGACATTCATGATCCATTTTAAGCACAAACTGCATAGACCTGTATGACTAGGGTAAATGAGAGCCTGTGGTGGTTTTACTCAGGTGGGCAGCCAAGTTCTACCACGGCTGCTCTCTGACTCCCCCTCCTCAAAGGGGAAGGGGGAGAAAATATGACACAAAGAGCTCAGGGGTTGAGATAAGGATGGGGAGATTGCTCTACAATTATCGTGATGGGCAAAACCAACTCAGAGTAGGGAGATAGTAAGATTTATTGCCTATTACTAACAAGCTAGAAAAGTGAGAAACAAAGGAAAGAAACAACAGTGAGCCCTGGCAGCCAGGAGGGCCAACTGTATCCTGGGGTGCATCAAGCACGGCATCGCTAGTCAGTTGAGAGAAGTGATTGTCCCGCTCTACTCTGCACTGGTGCGGCCTCACCTTGAGTACTGTGTGCAGTTCTGAGCACCACAGTACAAAAGGATGTGAAACTGTTGGAGAGTGTCCAGAGGAGAGCTACAAAGATGGTGAAGAGCCTAGAGGGGAAGACGTATGAGGAGCAGCTGAGGTCACTTGGCCTGTTCAGCCTGGAGAAGAGGAGGCTGAGGGGAGATCTCATTGTAGTCTACAGCTTCCTCACAAGGGAGAGTGGAGGGGCAGGCGCTGATCTATTCTCTTTAGTGACCAGTGATAGGACCCGAGGGAATGGAGTCAAGCTGCAGCAGGGGAGGTTCAGGCCGGATATCAGGAAGAGGTTCTTCACTGAGAGGGTTCTCGTGTGCTGGAACAGGCTCCCCAGGGAAGTAGTCACTGCACCAAGCCTGTCTGAATTTAAGAAGAGATTGGACTGTGCACTTAGTCACATGGTCTCAACATTTGGGCAGACCTGTGCGGTGCCAGGAGTTGGACTTGATGATCCTTGTGGGTCCCTTCCAACTCGGGATGTTCTATGACTCTATGGTTCCATGAAACCAAAAATGCCTTCCCCCCCCATCTGCCCTCTTCCACCTTGTATTGGGTATGGCTGGGATGTTAACTTTCCCTGCAGCAGCCCATACAGTGCTGTGCTCTGCACTTATAGCTAGAACAGCACTGGTATCACACCAGTGTTGTGTCTGCTGCTGAGCAGTGCTGGCACAGCATCAGGACTCTCTCTAACCCTCCCAGAGTCAGCAGGCTGGGGGTGGGCAAAAAGTGAGAAAGGAACATCACCAGGACAGCTGACCTAAACCAACCAAAGGGATATTCCATACTATATGATGTCACACTCAGCAATAAAAGGTGGAAAAAGGAAGAAGGGGGGAGGGGTGGGCTCTGTTGCGAAAACATCTGTCCTCCCGAACACCGCTGCGTGCATTGAGGCCCTGCTTCAAGGACATGGTCAAGCATCGCTCATTTGTGGGAAACAGAGAGTAATTTCTTTCTTCTGCACTTCCACACAGCCTTTACTTTTTTTGTTGTTGTTGTTTTGTTTTGTTTTGTTGTTTTTTTTGTTTGTTTTTGTTTTTTCCCTTTTCTCCTCCCTTTTTCCCTTTTCCTTTTTTCCCTTTAGTTAAATTGTTTAATTAATAATAATCTTTCCTTAATAATTATTTTCCCTTTAATTAAATTATCCTTATCTCAACCCATGAGTTGTTCTTTCCTTTACTTCTTCCCCTCCTCTTCTGAGGAGGGGGAGTGAGAGAGCAGTTGTAGTGGAATTCAGCTGCCTAGCAAGGTAAAACCACCACACACCTCCTTCCCCCAAGCGGTGCGGGGGAATGAGGGAATGGGGGTTGTGGTCAGTCTATAGCACTTCATCTCCACTGCTCCTTCTCAGTCACTCTGTGACCCTGTTCCACGTGAGGTCCCTCTCATAGGATGCCGTCCTTCCTGAACTGGTCATGCAGGGGCTGCCCACAGGCAGCAGCTCTTCAAGAACTGCTCCAACATGGGTCCGTACCACAGGGTCCATCCCTCAGGAGCAAAATTCTCCAACCTGGACCCCCCATGGGCAGCAGCTCCTGCCAGACCCCCTGCTCCTGCATGGGATCCTCTCCATGGGCTACAGGTCCAGCCCCGAATCTGCTCCGGCAGGGGTCCTCCACAGGCCGCAGCCTCCATCAGTGCAGGTCCACGGGCTGCAGCGTGGAGATCTGCTCTGCCATGGTACTCCATGGGCTGCAGTGGGACAGCCTGCTTCACCATGGTCCTCACCACAGGCCGCAGGAGACTTCTGCTCCAGTGCCTGGAGCACCTCTCTCCCTCCTTCTTCACTGACCTTGGTGTCTGCAAGGCTGTTTCTCACTCCTCTCTCTCTCCCAGCTGCTATGTGACAGTGTTTTCATTTTTTCGCTGTCTTAAATATGCTCTCACAGAGACACAAAAAACATCACTTATTGGCTCAGCTCTGGCCAGCAGCAGGGTCCTTATCTAACATGGGGCTCCTTGGGACTGCACAGGAGGGTCATCCAAGACCTTTTGCTCTTCCAGAAGCATTCATCCTCAGCGTCTCTCATAACCTGTGACCACCCTTCTAGGTCCAGATATTATTTCAGCTGCTTTCAGAACCACAAAACCACTGCTGGAGGGAGGTCCTGCCCATCAGGGTCAGTCACCCAACAGACAGGTTCCTGCCTGCCTTCCCAACATGGTCTGTACTCCAGTCTCCCTTTGAAGAGTTTTTTGCAATGTCCAGCTATGCAGCCTAGGTCAGCCTATGAAGATACTCCAGCAGACAGGAAAAAAAAAAAAGGCAGCAAAAAGGTATTATCAGTCTTGTTACAACACTCACTAGGTAGGGTCCAGGGAGGGCTGACAAACTTGACTGTACTCAAAAGGAGAACATCCATCTTTGGCCTGGCAAGATGTTTCCTGTCCACATTTCCCATAGAAATGTAGAAACATGGAATAGTTTGGATTGGAAGGGACCTTAAAGATCATTTAGTTCCAAGCCCCCTGCCATGGGCAGGGACACCTCCCACTAGACCAGGTTGCTCAAAGCCCCGTCTAACCTGGCCTTAAACACTTCCAGGGAGGGAGCATCCACAGCTTCTCTGAACAACCTGTTCCAGTGCCTCACCACCCTCTGAGTGAAGAATTTATTCCTAATATCTAATCTAAATCTACTGTCTTTTAGTCTAAAGCCATTACTCCCTGTCCTATCACTACACTCCCTGACAAAAAGTCCCTCTCCAGCTTTCCTGTAGGTCCCCATTAATTGCTGGAAGGCCGCTCTACGGTCTCTCTGGAGCCTTCTCTTCTCTAGACTGAAAAACCCCAGCTCTCTCAGCCTCTCTTCATTGGAGAGGTGCTCCAGCCTTTTAATCATCCTTGTGGCCCTCCTCTAGACTTGCTCCAACAGGTCCATGTCCTTCTTATGTCGGGGACTCCAGAGCTGAAAGCAGTACTTCAGGTGGGGTCTCATGAAGGTAGAGTAGAGGGGGAAAATCATGACCCTCAACCTGCTGGCCACAATTCTTTTGATGCAGCCCAGGATACAATTGGCTTTATGGGCTGCTAGTGTACATTGCTGGCTTGTGCTGAGCTTTTCGTCAACCAACACCCCCAGGTCCTTCTCAGAGCTGCTCTCAATTCATTCTCTGACCAACCTGTATTGTGCTTGGGATTGCCCTGACCTAGATGCAGGACCTTGCACTTGGCCTTGTAGAACTTCAGGAAGTTCACACAGGCCCACCTCTCAAGCCTGTCAAGGTCCCCCTGGATGTCATCCCTTTCCTACAGCATGTCAACCACATCACTCAGATTGCTGTCATCTGCAAACTTACTGAAGTTTGATTCAATCCCACTTCCCATGTTACCAACAAAGATGTTAAATACTGTCAGTTCCAATACTGGATATAGAGGAACAACACCTGTAGTCACTGGTCTCCACCTGGACATCAAGCTGTTAACCACAGCTCTTTGGATTTGACCATCCAGCCAATTCCTTATCCACTGAGTGGTCCATCCATCCAGTCCATGCCTCTCCAATTTAGAGACAAGGATATTGCACAGGACAATGTCACATGCTTTGCATAAATCCAGATAGCTGACATCAGTTGCTGTTCCTGTATCCACCGATGCTGTAACCCCATCATAGAAGGCCACCAGATTTCTCAGACATGATTTGTCCTTAGTGAAGCCATGTTGGCTTTCACAAGTCATTTCCTTGTTTTCCATGTGCATCTGGTCCATGTTCTTGCTAGGCACAGAGATGAGACTGCCTGGCCTTTAGTTCTCCAGGTCTTCCTTTTTCACTTTTTTAAAAATGGGTGTTATGTTTCCCATTTTCCAGTCAGTGGGAACTTCACTGGACTGCCACAACTTCTCAAATATGATGGACAGTGGCTTAACATCTTCATCTGTCAGTTCCCTCGGGGCCCATGGATGCATCTCATCAGGTCCCATGGACCTGTGCACCTTCAGGTTCCTTAGATGATCTCAGACTTGATCTTCTCCTACAGTGGGTGTTTTTTCATTATCCTACTCCCTGCCTTTGCCTTCTGTAACTTGAGCAACATGGCTAGAGCTCTTACTGGTGAATACTGAAGCAAAAAAGTCATTGAGTACCGCAGGCTTCTCAGGTTCTTCTTCTCAGGCTTATCAGGTAACCTTGTCTTTTGCTTCCTTCAGGAGAGGGCCCACATTTTCTGTAGCCTTTGTGCCCCCACAGGTGCAGCACATCTCCTTGCTGTTTAGTGCAAGTGGTCTGCAGCTTGGGGACTCCAGAAAGGACTGGCTGGCTGGCAGAACAGGCTGCAGGAGCTCAAGAGCTTCTTGGTTTGCTTCTGCCGTGGGACTCAAGTGCTCCAATACCAGAACCCAACCTTGGACACTGAGCAATCCCTTTGCAGACTCCTCCCCACTAGACTGTGCCGGTGTCACTGTTTAAACAAAACACTTCACTGATGGGTACTCCCTCCCGTTGGTGAGAAGTAGTTGCTGTCCCCCAGCCTCCTTCTTCCCCCTTTGCTGCCTAACACTTGCAAGGCATGTCTGGGGCACAGAATGGCATTGCAATGGCTTTTATTGGACCATTAGACCATAGTGGTGGTTTTGGCAAGAGTCTTGCCTTTCCTTGGTGATGTGGAACAAGAGTTTCTTCTTACTTAATGGTGACACTCCCACATGCAATCACTATGGCTGATTTATTAATATTCCTTTTTTGGGGAAGTGAGACAACTGACTTCTTTCTTTGGTGTGCCCCTGTCTTGCAGAAGGTGATTTCTCCCAGGAGCTTCTTAAATTCAAACCCTCTATTGACAGCCTGGAGAATAAGCCATGGAGAAATGTTCCTTGTTATGCTTGGAAATTTCCCCGTCCATGGCTGTAGTATCATATGTCAAGTACTGGAGCACAGGAGCCACATACACGAGGGGCCCCAGCCCCAGCACCTGATGCTTATTTCCCTTTGCACAGCTGCTTGTTTTTGTGGCTCACAGATGAAAACCATCCCAGTCCTGGAGAAGAAACACAATTTGGTTGTTACTTCCCCCTCTTCAAAAGTGCCTGCAGAAGACAATTTCATGTCCCATTTTCTTCTCAGGCATTTTGAAAGATAATAAAACAATACTTGCTTAATAATAATACTCTGTAATAATACTTCCTTTTCTGGTGGAACTGGTTTGTCTAAACATTCTTTTCAGTGGGTAACTCACTTCTGCCTACTTGGCATTCTTACCTATCTGTGAATTGCTTTCTCTGTTTTCTTTCTGTAACAAGGTTGTATAGTGGGTGTAAGACCCATGGACTTGTATGGACCCAGGTGGAGCAGCAAATCTCGCACACGTTCAGGGTCGGCTGGGAGTTTGTCATTCCAACCGTCATGGTCCTCCAGCTCAGGGCACCCTGGGTCCCAAAGCCCATCATCAGTGTTGAAGACAGAGGTGATGACATCCCGTGGGAGGGACCCCACGTGGAGCAGGGGCAGAGTAACTGAGAAGGAGCGGTGGAGACAAAGCACTATAGAATAACCACAGCCCCCATTCCCCCGTTCCCCTGCGCCACTCGAGGGGAGGAGGTGGAAGAGGGCGAATGGGGGGAAGGCATTTTTGGTTTCTTTCCTCTGTTTCTCACTTCTCTATCTTGTTAGTAATAGGCAATAAATCTTACTGTCTCCCTACTCTCAGTCTGTTTTGCCCATCATGATAATTGTTGAGCAAACTCCCCATCCTTATCTCAAAGTTTGAGCCCTTTGTGTCATATTTTTTCCCCTTTTCCCTTTGAGAAGGGGGAGTGAGAGAGCGGCTGAGGTGGAGCTTGGCTGCCCACCCAAGTAAAACCACCACAGTAACGTACTACATTATTCTTGTATATGACAATTTTTTATTCTCTCTCTCTATATATATATATTTAATGAAAGAGTGGAGGACTTCTGTGGGAGTTTGTATGAAGGGATCGTATAGGTACTAGTTGCTGCCAATGAAGAAAAAGCTACCAGAAAACAGCAAGACAAGGAAAAGAGTAGGTGCTGAGAGGTACTATGCAAAAACCTCCCAAGGACTGATAAACTCTGGAGCCCAGGAGTTCTGCTGAAGCTGCAAGACCTGGTCAACCTAGAACACCTGCCAAATCTGTGCAAGGCCACCAGCACATACCAGCACCTGTAACGTGTAACACTCAGACCCCTTCCGAACAGTGGGAGCTGATTCCAACAAAGGCTACAGGATTTTGTATACATCTGATGAAACTCAGGGTTCAGGAGGGACTTTCTGAACATCTGTCCAGAAGCCGCTGGTGTGTCAACATGACCTTTTGCTGGATGTACTGCTGTACCTGGACTCCCTACTGTTGCTCCAGTCAGGTAGCTATGAATAAGCGTGTGAACTTATTCACACACAAGGAGACAAATGAATGTGTTTTGTGAATAGCAATCTGCCATTAATAGTAACAGCTTGTCCCTGGGAATAAAAATTGTTAATTAAAAAAAGGTGTTCTAAATAATGTTGTCCGGGATCTTTGTCTCTATCAAATATGTTTATATATATATTTAATAAGTGAAAAGGGAATTACAACAGAACTCCTTTCCCACAGAAAGGCTGTTAAGTGCTGCAGAAACTCATTGTTTGCCTGAGAAGTATGGCATACTGAATCAGTTTCTCAACTTAAATGCCTCAGGGCTAGGACAGCCAGAAATTTACCCTATCCTTCAGCTGTGAAACGTGGGTCAAATACCAATTCTGCAGTTATTTTGTTCTTTGAGCTGAAATGCAGAAAAGAGGTTTCCAACAACATACGTCATGTTATAAGCACCTACACACTAGGAAGTATGCTAACTTGCTCTGAGAAAAACAGGAAGTTCTTCATATTCAACAGCGTTCAGAAAACACTGGACCAGCCTGTGTAGAAAGGACTGAAACAGAATCACACAGAATCACAGAATGGCTGAGGTTAGAAGGGACCTCTGGAGGTCTTCTGGTCCAGCCTCCCTACTCAAGAAGGTACACTTAGAGCAACTTGCACAGGACCACCCTGACAGCTTTTGTTTATCTCCAAGGCAGGAGACTACACAATATCTGCGAGCAACCTACACCAGTGCTGAATCACCTGCACAGTAAATAAGGGTTTCCTGATGTCCAGTGGAGCCTCTTGCATTTCAGTTTATGTCTATTGTCTCCTGACCTGTCACTGGAAACCACTGAGAAGAGCCTGGCTCCATCCTCCTTGCAACCTCCCTTCAGATATTTATATATTATTGATAAGAGCCTTTGGAGCTAATGGATCATTTGTGCTAAATGGATTAGCACAAAACTAATGGATTATTTTAGGTCTTTAAAAACATGCATGTTTTTCCAAGGACAATGACAAGTGCATTGTCATTTACAATGACAAGCTTCCCTAAAGAAGCACACGTGAGGGGAGGAGGTGGGTGGGAATGCCAAAAAAAAAAAAAAAAAAAAAAAGCCACCAACAAAAAACAGATCAGATTGATTTTCTGTATTTTTCCTTATGAATAACAAAGTTGTTGGTGTTCTCACTGAAGTATCTCATTAAAGTTTGAGACAATATTTGCTACAATAATTGTTCCAGATGTGTTCTCTATATCAGATCAGTACCATTTAATTAGCTAATCTAACATAAGTACATTTGCAACACAAGCAGAGTTTGGTTTCCAGGAACCTTGGCTGCTTTTTCAATATTTTATCTTAAAATATAGTTTTTGGATGTTCCAACTACACAGCTGACAGAGTATTTAAAAGATCTACTTTTTTTTGTTTGTTTGAGACTGGTCATTTTGATTTCAGCATTGATAAAAAGAATAATTTTTAGGTTAATTTTCATAGTATGTAAAAGAAAAAATGAAAGACTAAAATCTTAGTTATGCGGGTCCAGAAGTTGCACTCCTAACACGGGATAGACTAGTGTACATAAGCATCACGCCCATTACTGTTATTCAATCAGGTGGTAACATATGTGCGTTCTTCGTTTTTGTTAAATCGTACAAACTGTACCAGCAACTCCAGTCATCCTGTTTTCAACATGCACATGTAAGGTTTCACAACTACAACAGTGTTAAACAACTGTAATGAACAGGGGTTAAAACACCGTGAGTAATCTATTCTCCTGTTCCTGTTTTCATGAATGTGTGTACCTGTCTGCCTTTCTGCTTTAGTTGGAGTCACTGACATTTCAGTATCAGCTCTATGTTTTGCTGTTGCTCTAGAAGGCATTGTCTTATGGTCCTGGTTATGACAGCTGTTACAAACTTTGCCCTAGGACAGTCTTTGGATAATAGAAATCACAGAATCACAGAATCACAGAATTGTAGGGGTTGGAAGGGACCTCAAGAGATCATTAGGTCCAACCCCCCTGCCAAAGCAGGTTCCCTAGAGCAGGTTGCAAAGGTAGGCGTCCAGATGGGCCTTGAGTATCTTCAGAGAAGGAGACTCCACAGCCACCCTGGAAATAGTACAGCAAAACACTGCCCTACCAGGACAGCAAAGAATCACTGTTCTCCAGAGAAGTGTAGTGACCAGTGGACCCAGGGGAGGCACAAAACAATGGAGCATCTGGCTAATTTCTCATAAAATGTAATGTGAACTCCCCCCTTGGCTAAGTAGGTCCCCCTGTTACTTTTTTTCCCCTGTAGGATTGTTAGTTCACCTCATAGAAAGGTAGTTTCTACAGCTGTGTCCATCCCTGTGAGGGAGATTTATGAAACATATTTTCCTGAAGAATCACTTCACTGTGCAGACTCAAAACCTGAGTGTTAGTGTATGCTTTTCCTCATGTCATTGATCTGGAGAAGAAATGAGAAGTGAAGAAATGTATTCCAAAAATGGAAAAAAAAAATGTGTCAGATTACTGAGTAAAAGTAAATATCTTCTAAGATGTGGCCCTTGTCAGTAGGTCCTTCTAGATTGGTACTTTCTAGTCTGAAACATCTAAAATGAGGCTCCAACATCAAACAGTAGTGCTTAGTTCTTTTTGACAACAGTGTATCTTGCCAGCTTTAAGATACAAGTTCACATTCTGGTTTACTATTGTCACATTCTGGTAGGATACAGAAAATAAAGCATGATCACCACTCTGCTGCTGAATACAGCTGCCCAAATTAATGGACAGTCAAAAGGTTTAAAACATGTTATTCAATTCTTTGCTTCAAGGCTGAACCTGAAGTAATATGGAATTAAATGCTATCTTCCTAAAATAAAGTTATAATAAAAACAAAGTTATAATAAAACAGAAGAATTATAAAGAGGTATCTCTGTTTTCTTCAGCAGTAGCAGAAAGAAATATATGACAGTCAGAGAGGGTAGAAGTGAGGTAAAGAGGAAGAAAGAGAATATAGCAATCAGTGAGAGAGGAACTTTTGCTTGGCAGTATCCAAACTGAGGAAGCTCAGATGTATTTTGATGTCTGTGCTGTTTCATTTGTGTCTGCTAGTATAAGGAGACCCTGCAAAGGGGTAGATTTTCTTCCTAGCTTACTAGCTGCAAATGCTAGTTCTTTTTTCTTCTTTTTTGTTCTGATGCTTTTCCAGCTTTACCAGCTATGACAGATGAAATAATATATGCCAATCTGAAATTTGAAAACTGCAATGAGCTGAATAATGTCCCAGAGCCTGAAGTTCCTAAGGAAAAAGGTGTAGTATCTATTAAGCTTTTATGATTTATTCTTGCTAATGTAGATGGGACGGGGAATACTTTTAACTTAATTGCATGCCCAATGGGCCTTTGTTAGCTTTTTTACCCTCAGAAGAGTTATACTAGTTATACATGTGTCCTGTTTTTTGTTGCTTTCATTTCTGCCTGAACTTTTCAGAGTTTGGAAGGTGTACCTCAAACAATTATCTTATTATTTCATGAAAATGTATATTACTGAGAGTTATACTAAGTTCTACAAATAGTTCTAATTGTTTAAACCTCAAAAGTGTTAACTTCAGTAAATTTTTAAAGTTTATCAGATGCATTTAATTTCTTCATATGCTTACATTCAGGTTTAGAAAACAAATAACTTTAATTGACTTGATTGCTCTCCTTAGGTTCTAGCCTGAATTAATGCAGTGGTCTCTGAAATGGTTATATTTATTAAAGCATTGAATGTGTTTTAAATTCTGGGAGTTCTGCATAATTTTGTGTCAAATTGCTTACAAGTGTCTGTGAAGATGAGCTCTTGATTTGAATGATGCAGCTGATGAGCACAAACGACATACAAAGTGCGAGCTGTTTGTGGAGTCAGGCTCTGCGAGCAGAGTTTTACAGATAAGAGGACAAGATACTTATGATTCAAAGAGAATTTTGTAGGGGACTTAATGTAAAATAGCAGTGTTCCTTAAGTTACAGTTTTGAACATTTCCAAAATATAATTCAGGGGCTAAAACAAACATACAAACAAAACAAAACAAAACAAACAAAACAAAGCAAACATATAAACAAAACAAAAGAAAACAAACAAAAAAAACCCTCTTAACTCTCTTTGCATTAAGCTCTAGTCTTCTTTTTCTTTAACATCTGATGACAGCAATATCTTCATATGTCCCTAGAAGTACTCTTACCGTGTCCCAGAGTGGAAAACATATATTTCATGAGAAAGCCCCATCCTGAGAGGGCACAACAAAGTCTGTCCATTATTTTACAAACATCAATATGGGGGAAAAAAGGAAAGGAAAACAAACCAGAAAAAAAAAATCTATAAATATATCCATTCTGGGACCACAAGAGGCCTACTGTAGAGGAAGGAGGACCTAGCCCAAGGATCATTTGGCTGTGCCAGATGTAGCAGTAGTAGTGTGAGGTTGCACAGTATTTTACATGGAACTTTACCTAAAGAAACTCTTAAGGCAATACTTCAAATAAAACAGTCAAAGCTAAAACTATTCCTCGGTCTTAATTCATACTGCTCTCCAGAAAATACTTTGTATTTATATATGAAACCTCATGATCAGACCATAAAATCTTTCTTCTCATCTAAATGTTTCAAGGAATGTGGGCTATAATGCTTTCAGTCTTCAGCCTGGAACTGTAACTTTGTAGGGGTGGGAGAAATTTATTTTTGCACTTTAACTCCAATTCATACTAGTCTACTTATCAGCCTGCCTTATTGAGTTAAATTTCTACTACTGAGGCTGTCCAGATACCTAATATTCAGCTTCAGAACGTGTACAGAAGCACCTTGACTGTAAAAAATACGTGCCAGCAGTCAATGTATCCTTATGTCTTGTTAGGATGTGAAAGGCATATGATTCTCCTGTGCAGGCTTTATCTCCAATTGTCTTTTATTGCGCACTGCCTGTGAGATCAGTCTTTGCAAAATAATGCAGAAGGGAAGTGTTTTGGTTTTTTTGTTTGTTTGTTTGTTTTTTTTCAATGGCCTGGGTATTTCTACCTTTATACAATACTAAGTATTTATAGCCCTTCTCTAGACTGGGGTTGTATTCTATGATGAAATGTGGGAGCAGGGAGAGAGGAAGATGTAATATATATTTAGCAAGACTTTTGTCAGTGTCTCTTACTGATATTGTCATTTTAAAGCTGAAGAAGTAGAGGCTGGGTAGTGGGCTGTTAGGTGGGTTGAAATCTGTCTAGACTACTAGGCTCAAAGGGGAATAAGCAATGTCTGAATGTCTGTTTGGTGGCTAGAAATAAGCAGAGTACCTCAGGGGTTGATATTGAGACAGTAGTGTTCAATCTAGAACCTGAAAAATGACACAGCATGTCCTCAGCAAATTTATAATGATACTAAATCAGGGGTAGTGGTTGACCAAATGACAGAGCTTCAATACAAAGGAACCTTAAGAAACTTGATGACTGGGTAAGCAGACACTCCATCAAATTCCACAAGGGGAAGCACGAATTTGTGCAGTGGGGCTGGACTAATCCCAGTCAGCGATACAAACTGGGAAGCAGTCTGGCTGTGGAGAGCCCTGCTGGAACGTTTATGGTGAATGGAGGCATTAAATATGAAGCAGTGATTTATTATTGCAAACATGCTTTCATTGTAAGCTGCCTACTGAGCTACATGAGCAGGATCATGGCCAGCATGTTGAAGGAAGTTTTTACTTCCTTCGATGCAGCACAAGCGGATCAACACTTTGAATACTATGCCACAGTTCAAGACAACATCTGGTGTTTGAATTTCTTTCAATTGTTATAGTTCCTCAGCTTGAGTTTCTACAGTGTGAGGTCTTGTATTACATTCTGCCTGGGCTTGCTTCACCACAGATGTTGACCACAGATTGCACATTTCTCTGCGTAGTTCCCACTCCTGTTCCTTCATCCTTTCAGTTCCTGTTCCTTGAGCACTTCACTGTCCAATTTTAAATCCACCTTTCACTTTTCTAGACTAGCAATTTCTTCTCCATGTTTCTTTTTTTTACTGACTTTCATGTACTAAGTCAAGCTGTTTGCAACTGTCCACAAAGCTTATATTGTGGCAAACTTAATATCTGCCTTGGATTTAGTGCTTTCCCATTTTGTGAAATACTAGCTAGAAACCTTAAATACCAAGAATTGCCATGGGACTTTACTATAACACGCAAATTTACCAGATTACCACAGAAATATATTGCACATCACAAATTGCCACAACAATATAGTACATATTTGTTTTCAGCTTTCAGTAATCTGTTTTCTAAAATTCACAATACCTTGATTTCACAGTTTATCACCTTGTAAAGCACTGAGGCTGTCCACATTCTCCACTGTGTTGTTGTGGTCTCTCACTCTCTTACCTTGTCTGGCCATCTTCTACTGTGTGCAAAGACACTCTGCAGCAGGAATATACTACCGTAATGTAGAAAGCAATGATTTATTGACTAATACATCACAAAGATCTCTGGAATTTAATGAAGCTAATGTGTGTTCACCATTCCCTTAGTATCACAATACCAATTCAATACTGAATTATTCCTAGGACTTCCCACTTCATCCCACTCTTGGTGGCCAGTAGTCCTGATTTTGATCACAATATGCCTGGCATTGCTGATGGGGCTGATGACTCTGGCAATTTTATGTAAGTACCAATGCATTTTTGTTTGCTGGGGGCCTCAAGCTACTGAATGATGTCAGACTGACATCTCCTTCAGGTGCAATTTCTGGTTCAGCTGAGAACAGGCAAACCAAGACAACAGCAAGTCAGCCTTCCCAGATATATTCACTTGCCACAGCATCTTTGTTCTCTTCTAGATGTGATGAGGCTAGAAGTGAGCAATAAGGAGAGGACCTGGAAAGAACTGGAATAGGAGATTCCAGAGAACTGCTTTCTGTGGCTGCCATTGTCTGGTCTCCTTAAAACTGTGTTCACAATCCTGCTGTACTGACTAATGATGGGTTAATTTCCTGTTGACAAGTTTGAGTAATTCTGGATCTGAAGGGAAGGGAAAAGCTCTGTATCACAGTAAAGAGGCTGTTTCCATTATTTCACGTCAGTAACAATTCCAATGTGTGATCCAGAGCTGAAGTTCATGTTTTTAGAAAAGAAGCACAGCCTGGAAAACAATACCATGGAAATATATACTAAAAGTGACACTGATTTTTTTATTCATTCATGGCCAAATGAGAAATAGAATTCCATTAGTCAAACAGCCATAGCTGTAGAAATACACTATGCAAATGTTCTCCACCTCAGCAGCCCTTACAAGTAACAGTTCAGGGAGGAATATCTCTCATATGGTTTGTTTTTCCCTACTAACCTGCTAAGCCATTCCCTGGTGAACAGTACAGGGAGTTCTTACTGTGAGTTTCAGTTTCCCAAGGTTCCAAGGATTACAGGACACAGATTAGAGACCTCAACGTGACAAAGAATGATCTGCATGCAAATTTCTCAAAAATGCTGCAAGCAATTGGAAATCAGCTGTGCTTGGGAGGAAGAAAAGATCTTCAAAATAATGGTAAATTAATGTTTCCATGAGGTTTTGCCTTTCAATATGACAGGGAAGAAAATGAGATGTGTCTTCTGTGTCTACTCAGGTCTGCCTCCTCATATGAGTCTGTGTCTTCTCAGATGTGACCACCTAGAAAGTAGACAATGATCATGTCTGCCTCCATGCAGTGCCTGCAGCCCAGCCTGGCCAGATGCACACTGGCATTGAGTTTGGCAGCGGTACCTAGGTATCAGGATTTGGTCTGCATAAGAAAGAGGTTCTATGGGATGCCTTGTGGACATGCCAGTTCAGTTAGTGCTAGTTTGGTGACCTCTGTGATATGCTTATCTGCATCTAATAGACAAACCCACTTAGAGATTTTACAGTGATGTCTAAGAGTTAAACAACTTACTCCATGCTATGCAAACAGAAGTCCGCAGGCAGGACAGTGTGCTAGTAGTCTCCCCAGGTAAGACAGGAATCTCCTAAAGTCTGAGCTGATGTGTGCTGAAGCATCAGCTAAAACAGCCCGAGAGTTTATTTACTCTGTCTCCTGACTGTGTCCAGTGCAGAACTGTTTGTGAAATCAGCTTGCCACAGCTCAGTTACTTAAGTGGCATCTGACAATGAGCCAGTGAGAGAAGCAGTTGCCTTCAGAAACTACATTCAGAGGAGTAAGAAATCCTGTTGTGACTGTTGAGAAGGGGGATTTCGTTTCATTTGTACAGATATTGTTCAACATACAAACTAACTGTCTAGGACTCCTGCTTAGTCAATGAAGAGAAACTGTCAGTGCAAGGATACAGTCCATTTCCTCTCAAGAAAGACAAATGAAATGACAAAAAAATGTTTTTCACACCTGTTTTTTTCCATTGACTAAAATGTGAATCCAGATGGGTTCACTCACATGAAGTGAACTCACCATTGCAGAATCCTGAAATAAATCTCAGCTGCAACACCTGAAGCTCGCTCAAGGCCTAATGGAATGAGATGGGCAGTGATTAAGTTTTCATCACTTTCATTACCCAAACCTTCTGGGACCACACTGAGACTTTGACTGAATGAGGACAGTCACAAACATCCCTGCTCTATAGGAATTTTGTTGCCACAGGTCGAGAATGATATTATGTCAAGGGCAGCCTAGGAGCAGCAATGAAGCGACGGTTTTCTTTTCCAGATCTAAATTGTGTGCTCTGCCCTGCAAACTGGAAGTGGCCAGGTGACGGTGATATGTGTTACTACCACTCTACTGAACAGAAGACATGGCAACAGAGTAATGGGTTTTGTTCCTCACAAAACTCTACTCTTCTGCTGGTAAAAGATACGGCAAAGCTGGTATGGCCTGTTTTCTGACTCTTTAGAATGAAGGAAGCTGCCCTATTGCAAGAACAGCAGTGTTAGCCTGATGAGTTTGGTAGAGGGCATAGACCATGTAAGTTAGGACAGTCCCAGTTCTTCCATTACACAGCAGAGGGACTAAGAAGTTAGCAGTTTCCTGGCACTTCACATGTCATTTTCTTAAATGGCACTGTGAGCTGAGCAGGACATTTTCCGCAGTGGTTATGTTGCTCTGGGAAGGGCTAAGACATAGATCTGGTCACTGCCACACAAAATGCTGCCCTTCCAGCTGCTGGTGGTCAGCAACAAAACATCTTACCATGGCTTGCTGTGGCTCTTACTACTAGAATGACTGGTGAAAGTAGGTTTATGTCTGTTTAGTCATTAATTTAACAAGTGTTATGGATCCTTACAAGGATTTGCTAAGATGTGAGTATGAAAACCTCTTTCAACCTGTTCTCCCAACAGACAAACCATAGTTATCCCTGTTTTGTGAAAGTTCTTTCCACCAGAATTAGTCTCATGTTCTCAAATAAGATGAAAACACTTGGGAATGAGTTGCTGAAGTCTGGCCTAACATTTTAGTAAGTGAAAACAAACTTGGGTGGGAAGATAAAATGCCAGGTGTAGACTGAAATAATGCTTTTACCACAAGATCACAGCACACCTATTGGAAATGAAGGCAGAAAATATATCCCAAGAGCTAGTGGTCAGAGCTTGGCCTGTCTGCCCTCCAACACATGACAGTGGCGATTCTCCCCTTGCTGAGCTGCAGGGTGCAATGTTTCCCCCAGAATGAAGGGAAGGTAACTTTATTCTCATCTTCTCAAATTGGTTACTACAAAGATTGAGAGGTGCAGTTTGTTCTACCTTTCTTAATCAGGGCACCAAGAGAGATGAAGAAAAAAAGAAAACGGAGAAGTGCCATAGGAGTAAGAATGGGAAGTGAAGGAGGAGAGCAACAGAAAAAAAAAAATTCAAATCTTCAGAGATTTCCCTCAAGTAGGAGGGAGAAAGTCAGCATCATTTCAGTTTATCTTCTTACCTGTTCTGGTGAGAGAATTTTTTAAGAAGGGAATATCACTAATTGCCTAACTGTAAAACCTCCTCTACTTGTCATGTTTCAGCTTTTGGAAACAAGTAAATGATGATGCAGCCACATGTAAATGTTTCACAAATCAAACCCAATGGTTCCTTGGAGCAGCTTTCTTTTCACTGATGAAAAATGCTAAGGGCAAAGTAAAAGAGGAGGAATGATGCATAACTAAAAGGGTCAACAATGATCCAGTGTTTCTCTCAAAGGGTTTAAATCAGGTAGATAAGGGTGACATTGTCCTTCAGGATTGTAAGTGTATATTTGTGATTAAAAATAGCTCTCCTATCATCTCTCTTTGGACAGTAGACCTTTCCTTTAAGAGCAGAAGTGGTCATGATAGGTTAGCAATTTTTTTTTTTATGTTCTTTGAGCAGTTTCCATCAATGCTTGCAACTTCTGTGACAATGTCTTGAATATCTATTTTGAATTATTCTTACTTTGCGTAGGAACTGGTTAAAAAAATTCCTAGAAAAACATTCTGGCTTGGATTATCATTTAGAGCTGAAAAGAAAGGCTGGTTCTGGGCAGACAACACAACTGTTACAGAAGAACAAAAGTCTTGGTAAGTTTTAATGATGCAGTACATAAATTTGGTCCTCACCCATATGCTACTCTCACTTCTTCTGACACCAAAAAAAACATAGGATAGACAGCTTCTATGCAACTTTTTGTGTATTCTGGGTCTTCCTTTTCCATTTCAGACTTTTCTTAGCCTCACCCAGGACTGCTTCTAGGCTGATCTAGGCACTAGTGCTGGGGGGAAAAAAGGTGCCTGAAAGTTTCTATTCACAATTTAGTTTCAGACTGACCATAAATGTCATACATTTCTCTTGTATTTGACATCTTGTTTCAGTGAGGACACATGGAAAAAACTCCAAGAGAAAAGTATTTTGCTTTTTATTTTATTTTATTTTATTTTATTTTACTATAAGGCACCATTTATTTTCTAGAATCACTTCACTTCTGTTTAACATGTTATTTCAGATATACAATATATTTTCTTCTTGTTTTCCAGCCTGCTTTGCCAATTTTCATTATTGGACAGTGTCCTCTTAACTGATACTCTACACTCAGTACCCAGCAGTTAGTGTTTCTTACTGTCAGGTACAGCAAAGGTTTGGAATCCAGCCTTACAGTCTGCTAGGAGTGTTCGCAGGCATATTCAGGACAAGGCCAGCCTCCTAGGTGTTGTTGCATTATGTTGCTAAACTCTTTGTTTCTTTGTTGGGGTTATGTATTCTTTGTGAAAGATAAATGAGGACTTCTTGCAAAGATGGCTCTCTCTGAAAAGTGTGAGAATGCACAATTTGAATGAGGTGAGATGAAATAATAAAGATTTTTCCATCCTAGGACAAATAATTTACAACTTCCCCACCCCTGCGGATATATTTACAATCGTGTCATATACAGCCATCGATGTGATGAAATTAATTACTATGTCTGTGAAAAGCCTGCCATCCAATTGCAGCGACGTAACAACAACCAGCAAGAGGAATGGCTTGTCAGATCAAGAGGATTATGAGAGTTTAGAAGATGGTCGACAAGGCTGATTTTTTTTTTTCTAATTTATCACATGAGAATTTAAATATGTTGGGTCAGACCTAATACATTTTCCCATTTTCATTCTCTTTCAGACACATGTAAAAATGTCTTCACACTAAGGAAACACGTATGGTGATGGGCTCCAGGAGCAATCCATGCCTGTTGTTCCAGTTCCAAAATGGCCAAACTATTACTCCATTTTAGCCAACATCAGTGATGGACAAAATGGGCAAAAGTGGTTGCCCAAGAAAAAAAAAAACACAGTATCAAGGCAAACGTATAAAGATATTGCTCCTACCACCATCCACTGATAACAGCCCTAATACCACTTGTTGGTTCATAACTATGTAGTTGTAACATAACACAAATGACGAAGATTAAATGCTTCCATTCAGGACATGCTTCTGAGGTCTTGTTGGTCTGACTGCTTTAATACGCTACTGGGATGGAATATACAACACACAAACAGTTATTCTCAAAAGGTGGGCCAGGGTGTTCTTGAACAATATAAATAATGGTAACTCATCATTCACATCTCTGTGGTAACATTTCATAGCCGTTCCTTTCAATTTGTTTTGTACCTGTTCCTGTCTTTTGCAGTGAAAATGCAGATCTTCTGCCCAGTGACTTCCCAGAGTGTCTCTTGGTGTTTATATTAGATATATGAGAAATCTGACATGGAAGGTGTCCTGAGCATGCCACATCCCCTCTTGCTAATGAAGGGCCTTTTGCCATAAACAATTCGCCACAAATAAATAAATAAACAAATAAGTCTGATCTTGTTTTCTCTAACAACAGAGTTACTGCAAGATAACAGAAAAGATGTTTCTAGGATGTTTCTTCATTTGTGAGATAGGCCTAAGAGCAGACGGGTGAATCCTGTTTTTTTTGAAAGTTTGTTGAAGACAGACATGAGCTGAGATTGACAGCTGTCCACACAATAGGAAGCCACAAGGCTACATCGTACCTTTCTGTGGCCTTGGTCTTTCAGGTGACCTTACTTCTTGTCCAAAACCACTCTGTTGTGCAGGAACTATATCTGTTACTGCAAAGGCAGCTGGGATTAGAGTAGTTTCACAGTGCACTGTGCTACTAAAACAGAAGCAGCTAGCTTTTTCTTCTCAAAAAACAATAACTAAAACACTCAAACAATCAACAAACAAACAAACAAACAAAAACACTCCAGAGAAGAAGGAGGGAAGGCAGTGTCCTACCATTTAGTGCAGTTGTTCACAGTACTGAAGTGAAAAATCTAGTCCAGCAAGGCTGAGATGGCAAAGGACACATCCTGGTGGTGGTGAAACATTGTAGGATTTAAAGGTGCATTGTCTGACTGTATTTTACATTAAAAGAAAATTTTGCTTACAGAGGGAGAGATATTAGAAATTTGCTGATTATGTATTGGTTGTGATGGCATTTTTGAATCAGTTGTACACAGCAGTGTGTTTCACTTTTCTAAAATCTACTCCCCCTGCCTCCCAAGTGATAAACTCTAGCTATTGCAATTTGCAAGATCACATTCTAGTTAATAAATAGAGACATTTTGTTCTGATAACTTTTACACATCTGTTATGTTCAAATGTAGACCAAAACTTCTTGTCTTAATCTATCTTCCTTCTCATTTTATTCTGAAGAAACAAGAAATTTTGCCTTCCTGGATCATTAAATGGACAGAGTGATGGTGAAGCCTCATCATATTGCCTTTGTTACAAACTGTTACTTCTATTCTTGCAGCAGAATCTATTTTAAAGGGTGACTCTGTAATAACAATAATAAAAATAATAATTCATCAGGCTGCTTATTGAATTCAGATCTATGAAAATAATACAGGAAAATGCCTTTTACAACCTTTTACAAATGCCTTTACAACCTCCTGAAAATCATAAGAGAGAAAAGTTATCGCAAAGGATTTTCATTTAGTGCTTGAGAAGTTGTTGCAAAGACTGAAGGGATTAGTCATGGAAAACTGCGGCCTAATACAGTAGCATAGACATATTTGACTCCCAGTTATCTGCAGAAAAGCCCTTGACACTAAGGTGCCAAAACAAAATTTTCAGGGCTGATGCACGAGTATCTTTGCACCATATTTAGTATGAGACATTCATGAGGTATTATGAAGGCATTATGAATACACACTGAATGCTACACCTTTTGTGTTTGCCTGTATAGGAAAACCAATTGAAAATATCCTTTACTCCCAGCTTTTCCCTCACACCTTCTCTTTGCATATGGATAACATAACTCAAGATATACATGCAGCCAGAAGTATTTCTGTTCTGAAAAAATCTACCGTCTGCACAAGAAGATAGCAAGAACAGCTCAGTCATTATATTGTATTTCCATTCTGTTGTTATTTTGCAAACAGGAAACTCTGAAATTTACACAGGAACAGGAACAGCTACCACAGAAATTCCTCTCTTGCATTTTCCTTCTGACTCACCATGTCACCACAACATGAATCACCATGTCTGGGCAACTGCTGTGTTACAGAGAGTCAGTCACTGTCTGAAGACATTTAAGGACTACAGCTCAGCACTGGAAGAAGGCAAATGACTAGAGATAGAGAGTGAGGATGGATAAGCCATTTCTGCACTGTGATCTCTGCATACCCTGCAACAGCAGAGAGATCCTCAGTGTTGCCTTGTCTTTCTCTGACCCAGGCTGAGTGGCCATATCAACCCTGTCAAGCTCCTAGTTTCACCATCCTGTCAGCTCAGTTTTTCTTCTCTCCTCCGGACTTTGAACTTACTTTCTTTCTCTCTCTTTCTTTTCTTTCTTTCTTTCTTTCTTTCTTTCTTTCTTTCTTTCTTTCTTTCTTTCTTCTTCCTTCCTTCCTTCCTTTCTTTCTCTTTCTTTCTTTCTTTCTTTCTTTCTTTCTTTCCTTCCTTCCTTCCTTCCTTCCTTCCTTCCTTCTTTCCTTCCTTTTTCTTTCTTTCTTTTTCTTTCTTTCTTTTTCTTTCTTTTTCTTTCTTTTTCTTTCTTCTTTCTTCGCTCTTTCTCTTTCTCTTTCTCTTTCTCTTTCTCTTTCTCTTTCTCTTTCTCTTTCTCTTTCTCTTTCTCTTTCTCTTTCTCTCTCTCTCTTTCTTTCTCCTTCTTTCTCTTTCTCTCTCTTTCTCTCTTTCTCTCTCATCCTTTCTTTTCTTTTTCTTTCTTTCTTTCTTTCTCTCTTCCTTCCTTCCTTCCTTCCTTCTTTCCTTCCATTTCACTGCTGTATCACGCACTTCCTTTTCTGCTAAAGGGTTTCTATTAAGCTCTTTCCACCTGGCAGTCTCTCACCCCTCAGAAGAGAAACCCCTGCTCCTGAAATATGCTTCTCAGCTCCACATATTGCTCTGTTGTGTCTGGGGAGGAGCAAAGCTCTTTTCTTATAAAATATCCCACAGAACTGACTGCACACCTCCCAGGATGTGTATGTATTAACTTGCAGACTTCCTACTTGCCTGCTCACAACCCTTCTTAACATAAAAATACAAACATCATCTATCATAATCACTCAGAATTCAGTGCCAAGATACATGGAGATCCCTGTTAGCCTTTCTTGATAAATCAGGTACTCTCATCCTCTCCACTTGTTACTTGCCTTCTAAATCTGATTTGATTATTTTTTCAGATTCAGAGATTAGGATTTTCCCCTAATGGTCCTCTTTCTGGATCTTCCTAACTGGATCCCAGTCTAAATATGCACAAGGAAGTTAGAGGAGCATGGCTTGAAGTACCATTGACTGTATTTGTAGCATTTATTTCAGTGAAAGTTTGCAAAATAATTTAATTTTTCATTTCTTTCTTAATAGCATTTGGAAATGCAACCTATTGCTCTCAATGCAGCTCTTGTGCTATATTTGTGCTCTGATGCTTAAACAGTTATCTCTCACACCGTAACTCAAAATAGCAACTATTTTGAGAGCATTGTATTTCAAGGAGGTAGAAAATCCTAATGTTTGCTGTATTTACAGGATCAGATCAGATAGGTAGTTGAGGTAAACAGTCTTAGGCTCCAGTCAGGAACCAAGACTCCTGGTCTTCATGTTCAAGAAGAAATTACTACCCACCCTTGACAGAGTAATTTTATCTTCTTAACATGCTTTCAATGTGTTACACTTTCACTATGACACAGTAATCAGAACACAGCCAGCTTCCTTCGTGGTTTCACTGAAAATGCTGAAATGTAAACCATTCCCATTGCTCCAGCTTTGGTCTTGCTGCAGCGTGCCCCATCTCCCAAGTACTGCTGTTGCAGGAAAAAAGTGTGACAAGCTGGAGATGGAGGATGAGGAAGGCTACACCACATTAAATTTACGACCACCAGCTTCAGTTATTACTCGTGGATATTCAAACAGCAACAAATATCCTGCATTTAATGCTCCAGTCAATTGTGGTACAGTAGACAGTAAGTACAGATGAAAATTATTTTTCTATCTAAGTCAGGATGTAACCTGAATTTACATAGTCTACTCTTAATTAAAGCTCATAGAAACAGCAGAGAGAATAATAATGAAGTCTTGTGTGCTGTAGTGTCTGATCATAGAAAATATTTTTTCTGAAGTCTTTGAGATCTATATATACTACAGTTATTTTTTTTTCTATTTGCTTTAATACAGAAGACAAAATTTACCTTTATATAGGTTTTTTGTTTGTTTGTTTGGTTGGTTGGTTGTTTTTTTGTTTTGTTTTGTTTTGTTTTGTTTTGTTTTTTTACGACTCATTTATAACAGCAGAGCACTGCAAGAGAGGAAGGCACTATAGTTTTATCAGATAATGCAGTCTTTGGAAATTGAAGCAGTTTCCTCAGCCATTGGAATTAGAAAACTACCCTGTTTATAAGGCCTAATAGTGAATGTAATCTCTTATGGGGGGTTATTTTTATTTATTTATGCTCAAAATGTTTCTATAAGCAGATTGAGAGTTAACTAAGGTAGTGAATTGTGCCTATGAAATATCTGAGCCCATAAAAAGGTGAGCTTGAGCACAGTTGCTGTTGCTCAGAATTTAACCAGCAGGCTTATGTGTGAAATAAATATTATTGATGCTATTTAGGGGTAGAGTAGAGTAGTCAAAGACTAAACTAATATCAATCTGATACTGTTTGGAAAAGATCTAGGGCTATCCACTGAGAAGGATTGCTTGAAAAGGAGGATGGAAAAGCTGTTAACAAGCAGGAGACAGAAAACTAAGGATGAATATTAGGAAGCCAGATATAAAGGCAGAGTTTCCTGGAAAGAAATGAGGTGGCAAGCTCAGCAAACTCTTAAATGGCCTCTCAATGCGCATGAAGGACATGTAAAGTAGACAGACCTATGCAGAAATTGGTTTAGGAGGGACCTATATAGCTCATCTTTCACTATTTGCTTCTTGAATGGACTAGCTGTAATGTCTGATTAAGTTGGTCAGGGTGTTGTCCACTTGAGTTTTGGAAACCTCCAGGGATGAAGATCTCACAGTATCTCTTGGCATTTGTTCCAAGTGCTGAAGGGGAATATTTTTTTTCCTCATATCTAAGCAGAAGTTTTCCTAATGCATCTTGTGACTGCTGTATTATACCCTTCCTCTAGACTTCTGAGATGAGTCTAGCTCCATTTATAAAGCCCTTTTAGGGAGTGGAGGACTGAAATTAGGTTCACCCTTAGCATCCTTTTCACCAGGTTAAACAAGCCCAGGTACTTCAGCCACCTATCTTGACCATCTTGATGGTCCTCTGCTGGACTCTCTACAGTGAGCTGATAGCTCCCTTGAACTGGGAAGCTCCACTTTGGACACAGTATTCCAGATGTGGCTTCATGCCAAGTAGACCAGCAACCACTTCACTCAACCTACTGGCTACAGTCTTGCCAATACAGCCCAGTGCTGGTCAGCTCTCACTGATACAAGGACACACTGATGGCTCACATTCATCTTGTCCACCAGGACCCTGAAGTCCTTTTCAGCACAACTGCTTTTTAGCCAGTCAGTCTTCCACCTGTACTGGTGCATGGAGTTGCACTGTTAGAGGTACAGGACTTGATCTTAGTCTTTCCTGAGCTCTGCTACACTTACAGCTAATTTCTAAGATGTTTAGGACCCTTGAAATGGCAGGTCTACCCTGCAGCACATCAGTCTGCAATGCAGTGTCATCTGTGGTCTTTTGAAATTGCATTGATCAATGAGGGTTAGGGCAATCTCCCTCAACTTTTGCTATGTACGTTTGAGTTACCCAGTCTATATGGACATCTGGGCACCTCTGGAGGTTAATTCTTCTCACCTTACAAAAGGCTTTTTCTCTGGACGTGCTTGCTCTGATACACTGGTCTCAAATAATAACTGTTGATATATGCAGCCTGAACACTAGCGAACAGATTGGGAAGAGTATTATAAAAAACTGCAGAGCACCACTTCCCAAAAGAATTATAAATATATGTGAAAATATTTTAATCGGGAGAGAGTCAGCTGTGAATTTCTGGAGGACTATATTACTGGTGAGACATGGAACCCTAATAGAAATCTGAAGAAAGAGCCTGAAGAAAGATGCACAGTTTAAGGCTGAAACATTGCAAACATTTAGAAATTCCAATCACAGTGCCCAAAATTAATTTTATATCCAACACTATATGTTGTTGTGGTTTTTTTTGTTTGTTTGTTTGTTTTCCCATTAGAGGTGGAGAGACTTAGAGCTTGTTTCATTCTTTCCAGGACTATGGGAACTGCAAAATCTAGTCTGGTCTCCTTCCTCATGATACAAGGTTTTGCTTTAAAGCATTAGAGCCTCAGTTAATAAATATTCTCAGTGGGTAGACTAATATTTCTCAAAACAAACAAACAAAAAATTCCTGGAAATTCAGGACAGTGATAATAAAAACTTTGCAATAAGTAAAAAAGAAGCTCTGCAGAAGAGATAAATATGAAGTGGTTATGTCAGAGAGGAGGCAATACCACTGTGTGGTGGTGAGAACTGTTCTTTTTGTTGCTAAATGTGTTTTTGTTGTTGTTGTTCCAGGAGTCTCTGCCTCATCTGCCAAAAGGTGGCCAGTGGCTTTTGCTTTCTTCATTTTGAGCCTGGTGTTGCTCATGGGGCTGGTGGCCTTGCTGTTCCTGTGTAAGTACTGTGCTGTTCTGGGGTACTATTATGGGAGTGAATTCCAGCAGTACTACCACTTCATCTGCCCCTGTTGACCGTTCCTGCAAAGACCTGTGGAAATAGTATGGCAAGAACAGCTATCTCCTGTCAAATCTCCCCTCCATTGTGCATCTGCAGAAGTCACTCCAGATGACTTTGATCCGCATTTACAATCTTTACCCCATCCACACTGTCCTCCAGAAAAGCTTCCAGTTGCAACAATACTCCCATACTAACAGCCGAAGCTGCACTTAAAGGAGTAAACGAGGAGTAAAAGACTGCACCCTTTCTCAGATTCCTAGTGTTCATAGCTAGAAGATTCATCCTCTCGGCTACGCTGGATAATAGTGACCCCCTGTGACTGTTACTGGAATATTTCAGTTATTCCCTCTTTCTTGGATTGCAGGTTGTTTGTTTTTTTTTCAGGAATGACAATTTTATGATGTAATCTATGCATCAAAGTATAGGGACTGGTGAATTTGCCCAAAGATTACAACAGATTTTCCGTAGAAACATTTCAATTAACAATTGAAGGTGATGCCACATTGCTTATGGAAGCAGAGAGAGAGTTTCCAGCTTCTTTTCAGGGGGAGGGAAACAGTTGCAAATGCCTAGGACACTCAGGGTGTTCAGTAGCATCACAGAAGTGTTAGCTTACAGGCAGCTGGACTATCAGTAACCCTAGATAATATAATCTGTAGCTTTGTCTATATTACGTTGGAAAAACTCTGAGAGTGGAGATGTTACCACTTCCTTTTCTACTGCTGTGCCACACTTATGGTGAAGAACTTTTCCTAGTGTCCAACCTGAATAGACCAAATCTCAATTTGTGGCAGTCATTGCCCATTGTTATATCACTTTGTGTTGTCCAGGGTAGTTTTGCTCCCTCTTTGTAAGTGTTCTTCAGGTAGTTGTGGACAGTTATTAAATGCATATCTAATAAATTTGCATTTGGCTGAGTGTCCTCTCCTCTCCTCTCCTCTCCTCTCCTCTCCTCTCCTCTCCTCTCCTCTCCTCTCCTCTCCTCTCCTCTCCTCTCCTCTCCTCTCCCCTTTGAAAAAGGAATGAAATGATGTACACACACAAATCAACTTGCAAATGAAACAAACAGAAATTAAAAGAATGCCAAAGCTACAATTTAAAACTCTTTAAAGAAAGTACTCTGATAAGAATTTTCATTCACTTCAGTTTTTCAGGTTCCTAAGGATTCTGCAGAAGGAAAGAAGCTGCAGGAAATGAGGGAAGCATTGTGTTCTGAAGGGAAAGAGAACAATGGTAAAAGTGGTTATGTAAATAAACCCAAATCATCCCCTTTGAAAGCCCATTGCCTGAGAGACTATGCAATCACAGGGAAAATAATCTGATCACCTACTGTTTGCTATTAACTGTGATAGTATTTGAGATGGGGATATGTGTATGTTAACATTCAAAATAACTCATCTCTCACAGGCCCCCCAGAAGCTCAGGTGATTCGTGGCTACTCTTAATCTTCTTTTCCCGGACAAACCATCAGTTAAAATCCTAGTATTCCTTGCAGATCTGCATAATACTCTCTCTCTGACTTTTAGAAACAAAATGTGCTCTCTGTCCAGCAAGCTGGCAAAGCAGTGGAGCTGACAGCTGCTTCTACATTTCAAAGCAGAAGAAAACATGGAAGGAAAGCCAGGAGTTCTGTTCCTCTAGAAACTCTACTCTTCTTGTGCTGAAAGACAAAGCAAAGATGGTACAGCCTTAACCTCATATATTCCTTTACATCATGCGTGTTTTAACTTCAAGAAATGTGGCAGGCAGAAAATGGTTTGGTCATTTACAGTGCCTTCATTTGGTTTTCCCTGTGTCAAGTGGTCTTCCTGCAAGCTACAGGATTTTCATGTCTTGAAACAATTTCTAAATTGTGTGTTATGAAGAATAAAATAAAACATTTTATAAAATACCTTAATTACCTCTAGGTTTTCACAGAGAAAACAAATTGCATACTAACAGCATGGAGGGGACTCCCAGCATGCAAAATACATACTTCTGTTATCTTTCTCCATAAGTTTTATTTCTGAGGGCTCCTAGCATCAAAACCACATCTACACCTGATCTAGAGTGGCCGATTAACCATTATGCTGTCATTCATGCTGTCTTTCACCACGGTGCCGTGCAAAGTGACAGTAAACAGGTTGGGTTTTGTCCTTGTGTTACACCCTTCATAGATTGACATTAATGATGGCAGAAAGGCTAGACTGAAGAGGATTATATTATGATGACTAAATAAGATTTAGGGAGTTAACAGTTTTGAGTAATCTTATTTATTTATTTATTTATTTATATTTGCTACCTAATTAAAAATCTGTGATTTGTTGGCAGGACCATATTTTCACTTATTGTACACATATACCTGGGAACTTCTGTTTCACCAGCTATTAAGCTTATACAAAGTCCAAACCTCCTTATTCGCTTTTTGCTACGTAAAGCTTTTAAAAGGAAAGACGGTTCCCTGAAAATTCTTCTTTTTTCTATATGGAGTCAGTTTCAGATGAGGGTTCTCAACTCTCTTTTATTTTAAAGCATAAAGGTTGCCCATTTTATTTTTTTTTTAATGAAAATCAGATAGGTAGACACAAAAGTGGAGAAGTGGTTTATAACTGAGTCTACCAACACTGAAGAACAGCAAAGCTGGTGAAAGGACTAGAAAACAGGACATATGAGGAGTGTCTGAGGACACTGGTGCTATTTAGTCTGAAAAAAAAAAAGAAAAGCTGAGGAATGACCTTGTCCCTCTTTACAACTACCTGGAAGGAGGTTGCAGCAAGGAGGATGTTGGTCTCTTTTCTCAGGTGACAAGGGACAAGATGTGAGGAAACAGTCTCAGATTGCACTAGGGAAGGTTTAGATTGGCTAGCAGGATAAATCTCTTCACAGAAAGAGTGGTTAGGCATTGGAACTGGCTGCCCAGGGATGTAGTGGAGTCGCCATCTCTAGAGGTATTTAAGAGACGTGATTGGGGTGCTTAGGGACATGTTTTAGTGGTGGACTTGGTAGTGTTAGGTGATGGTTGGGCTTGATGATCTTAAAGATCTTTTCCAGCCTAAGTGACTCTATGATTCTATGATCCTGAGCTCAGAATCCTGGTTCACACTGCTGAGCAACACCTGAACACCACACCTTCAACACTGAATTCAAGAGATAATTTTGGTATGAAATATAAATCCCTGGGTCATTGGATCTCAGACGTCTAGGTGTTTGCTTTTTCTTCCATGTTTGGTATATGCAACTGGAGTCAGACTGAAGCTAGCCCAGGTTAAGCCACCTGTAGATTTTAGATTTTGAATGAGTCCCTAAACATGCTGATAAGCAGTAGTAGAGTATATGGAGGATCTGAACAGGCTAAGATGATGAGGAACCTCTTAGGTAGTACTTGGACATGCAGGGAATGATCCAGGCTCCTAGGCATAGGTGTCTAGTGCAATCTGAAATGACCTGCATTGTCCTCTTTCACATTCAAGTAGTGCTTCATAAAGACACAGGTTCTGGGTCTTGTCTATCAGCCATATGTGAAAACTTCAGAAAGTTTAAGCTATCTCAAATGGTGTTAAAGGCCTATGTTTAGGCACCAAAATCTGCCCTCTAGGCTGGGATTCATCTCACCTAACATCAGGCATCTATATTGTAAGTGGTCTGCAACTTCAAAGCTACTTTCTTAGGCTCGATTGCAGTCAGTGGGAGATCTACAATACAGTCACTATTCTGTACCACTCCCACTGCATGAGATGAGTCATATCTCAAGCTCCACTGGCTCTGTTGGCAATATCTTTGCAGACCTTAACTGGGGCCTTGACAGCGTTCCCATGTCTATATCCAAACGGTAGATACACAAAGGTAGTGTAGATACCTAAAAGCAGGCAAGACAAAACATTTTTTTTTCTTTATAAAAAAAGTTCTTTTGCAGATCTGGGGTACATTTGTCTTGACACAGTTCAATAACTAAAGATATTTGAATGATTCTATAATCAGAGCAGTCAGCACTGTTTCATGGAAAACAAGCATAGAAACAGTTACCTTTTGAGTAAGAGTTGTCTTTGGCTGCAGAACCTTCTCAGCTGGAAGATATACAGCTTGGGTCTTATTTTTGAAATATTATTGTGATGATTTTCCTATTGCTACAGGTCTCTCTGCCACAGGATTCACAGTTTTATTGGGTTGGATTATCATACATCTCTGAAAAGAGTGGCTGGTACTGGGAAGATGGAACAGCTCTTTCAAGAGAAGCCAAAACTTGGTAAGCCTTCGTAACTTAAGACCAGCGTGGTTCTCTCCTCTGGGCTCCAGTAAACTCCATGACATTTATGATTCCTTTTTCCCATGTTTGCCACATGTGCAGTGATGAAGGAACATGGAGATCATTTAATCTGCTGTAAGACCGCAAATTCCTGTCCTGTGTAAGGAAAAATGGGTAACAAACTATAGCTCAGTAACACGCCCTGGCCCCCAAAAGACAACATAGTAGAAATAAAATAGCTCCAAAGGAGAAATAACTCTACATTCCAGTGGCAAATCATTATGACTACAAATCCAAATATAGAGATATACAGTACATGATGTCTGTAGGACATTATTAATCCATATCTTTTAATTTTCTAGGACAGTGTTATATGAACACATCTTCTGCGCTTCCTTATATGGACGGATCATTTATGCCAGTAACTCCTGTTTGACAAAGCAATTCTGGATCTGCGAGAAAGGTGCTATTCATTTTGCCTGAAGAAGCACTGCAAGTAGCGATGCAGGTTCTGTCACTGTTACATATCATTTCTAGGAACCAGATGTTTTAAATGTATTTTTATTTTAGTTTGTTTATCATACAGCTTTCTCAGAATGGTGATCCAAATAGATAGATCAGTAGAGACAAAACTTGCTCTTTGCCTACATTTTATCTCCTAGGCTTATGAATGAGAGAAAAAATCTACAAGCTAAAAGCTAAAACCACAGGAGTTACTTTTAGAAAGTTAGCTACAGTCAAGAAATAATACTTGCATGACTGTCTAGAAGGTCAACCACACATTCTCTTAGATCTTTATATTTCTTAAGCCTCACTCAGAATTTTTTCTTTCCTCAGCATTTTACACCTGCTAGTCATAAACCACTCCAACTACATTCTTGATGATTTTACCCACTGAATTACTGTACACACTAACTAGTACACCCATAAACCTTTTTTTGACCATTTTGCCTAGTCATGCCCTCATTCCTAAATCTGTTCTTCCAGCTCTTCCCCTTTTTGAGATATAGGAATAGAGAAAGAACACAAGTGTCTATTTACCCATAAAATTCTCTTTGCATGTGTACTGATATTTATAGAAACAAAAGGACATTTGTTAGTAGAGTACAGGGAATCCCTGGAAGCAATCTCTTTGAAAAGTAGAGCCAAATGTCATAGTGAGAATAAAATATTACCCAAATATAATTTCAGTGCTATCGTAAATATAATTGCTATACAAAAATTGCTATACAAAAAAAAATTGTTATACAAAAAACAGCAAGGATAGCAATGACATGCTCCATTCAGAGCTACATTCAATGAGAGCTCAAGCTAATGTGCAATCTATCGCCACAAATTTTACTTATGTTCTTCTGTTGTATCTACATTGTTTGGGATCTCTGGAGCCCAAGGAACATACTACGTGACATGTATTATCAAAGTACTTGTCATACTTCCTAGAATAAAATGAAAACTCCAGATTTCTCAGTGGAGTTTTGTTGCATGAGTTCTTTGAAGTTCTGTGTATGGAAATAGACGTCTGTTTAGTATCACATATGTAAACTTTCCTTGTATATATATGTATATACACCTTGTATGTATGTATGTTTGTTTGTATATGCCTTAGTACTTGGAAACTTTCCCTAAAATAAATGAAAAAAAATGCTATGTCATTAATATTATTTAATTTGAAAATGATCTCAAAGACTGAAGTAGTTCCTTAGTTTAAAAAAAAAAAAAAAAAAAAACTCTACCTAATGTGCTGAAAGATGTTTGTAAACTGAATAAATTCACAGTATTCAGTAGAGCCAAGTCCTAATTTATGGGTACTAGAGGTTTTCAAGATGATTCTGTTCTGTGATTCTGTTTTATGAGCTACCAAGCTACCAGCTGAACTAACTAGACTTCCTTACCATTGCAATAGGAAATGCATGCCTGAAAGTAAGGTACAATATTTCATCTGGTAGATAGGGAGCTAGTAGGTGGGGACAAGGAGCAGAATGAAGCCCTCATATTCCACAAGGAAATGGTTAGCAAACTGCTACTCCACTTAGATGTATGCAAGTCTATGAGGACAGATTGGATCCACCCGAGGGTACTGAGGGAGCTGGTGGAAGTGCTTGCCAAGCTGACTTCCACTATTTATCAGCAGACCTGGCTATCAGGGGAGATCCCAGTTAACTGGTGGCTAGCAAATGTGACACCCATCTACAAGAAGGGCCAGAAGGAGGATCTGGAAAGCTACAGGACTGTCAATCTGACTTTGGTACTGGGAAATCTCATGGGGCAGATGATCTTGAGTGCCATCACACAGCAGTTACAGGACAACCAGGTGATCAGGCCCTGTCAGCATGGGTTTATAAAAGTCAGGTCCTGATCAATGAACCTGATCTACTTCTACAACAAAGTGATGCGCTCAGTGGATGACAGATAGGCTGTGGATGTGGTACCTAGATTTCAGTAAGGCTTTTGAAACCATTTCCCACGGCATTCTCCTGAACAAGCTGGCTGCTCAAGTCTTGGACGGGTGTCTGCTTTGTTGGGTTAATAACTGGCTGGGTGACCTGGCCTGAAGAGTCATGGTGAATGGAGCTAAATCCAGATGGAGACCAGTCACTAGTGGTGTCCCCCAGGGCTCAGTATTGGGGCCAGTTCTCTTCAATATCTTTGTCAGTGATCTGAATGAGGGGATCGAGTGCACTGTCAGTAATTTTGCAGATGACACCACGTTAGGTGTAAGCATTGATCTGCTCCAGGGTAGGAAGGCTCTGCACAGGGGTCTGGATAGGCTGGAGTGATGGGCCAAGGCCAACTGTATGAAGTTCAACAAGGCCAAGTGCCGGGTCCTGCACTTGGGGCACAACAATCCCAAGCAGCGTTACAGGCTGGGAGATGAGTGGCTGGAAAGCTGCCCGGCAGAAAAGGACCCAGTGTATTGGTCAATAGCTAGTTGAATGTGAGCCAGCAGTGTGCTCAGGTGACCAAGAAAGCCAACAGCACCTCTGTCTTGTCCCCCCAGATTCATACTTACTTTCTGCCAGTGCTGGTTAGAACACTGGAGGCAACCAACAGAAACTGTAATAAGGAAAATCCTAATAAGACATAAGGAGAAAATTCTTCACAGTGTATGTGGCCAAACAGGAATGGGTATCCAGAAAGTCTTGGAGATCTCCATTCTTGAAGACTCTGTGAATTTGACTGGACAAGTCCTGAGAATCATAGAAACACAAGGTTGGAAAGTACCTACAAGATCATCTAGTCCAGCTGTCCTCCTATCACTAATACTATCCACTAAGCTATTAAATCACATCTCATAGCACCTCATCCAGGCGCTTCTTGAACACCACGAGGGACGGTGACTCCACCACCTCCCTGGGCAGGCCGTTCCAGTTCCTGAACACTCTTTGAGAGAACAAGTTTTTCCTGATATCTAATCTAAATCTCCCCAGGCACAACTTGTGGCCATTTCCTCAAGTCCTATCATTTGTTATCTGGGAGAAGAGGCCAACCCCCCCTCATCACAACCTCCCTTCAGGAAGTTGTAGAGTGCAATGAGGTCTCCCCTGAGCCTCCTCCAGACTAAACAATCCCAGCTCCCTCAGCCATAAGACTTGTGCTCCAGACCCCTCAGCAGTTTTGTTGCCCTTCTCTGGACACATTTCAGGTCCTTGATGTCTTTCTTGTAGTGAGAGGCTGTCCTGGTTTCAGTTAGGACAGAGTTAATTTTTCTCCTAGTAGCTGGTAGGGTGCTGTGTTTTGGATTAGGATGAGAAGAGCGCTGATAACATGCTGATGTTTTAATTGTTGTAGAGCAGTGCTTACACCAAGCCAAGGACTTTTCAGCTTCTCGCTCTGTCCTGCTAGCGAGCAGGCTGGGGGTGCAGCAGGAGCTGGGAGGGGACAGACCCAGGACAGCTGACCCCAACTGGCCAAAGAGGTATTCCATACCATCTGACGTCATGCTGAACAATATATAAGGGTGGCTAGCCGGGGGGGGGGGGGGGGGGGGGCCGGCTGCTCGGGGATAGGCTGGGCATCGGTCAACGGGTGGTGAGCAATTGCATTGTGCATCACTTATTTCGTACACATTATTATTATTAATACCATTATTATTATTATTATTATTATTATTATTATTATTATTATTATTATTATCATTATTTTCCTGTCTTAATAAACTGTCTTTATCTCAACTCACAGACTTCATTTTCCCATTTCTCTCCCCCATCCCAGAGAGGGAGGGGGGAGGGTGAGCGAACGGCTGTGTGGTGTTTAGCTGCCAGCCGGACTAAACCACAACAGAGGCCCAAAACTGAACACAGTACTCGAGGTGCGGCCTCACCAGAGCTGAGTACAGGGGGACAATCACTTCCCTAGCCCTGCTGGCCACACTGTTTCTGATACAAGCCAGGATGCTGTTGGTCTTCTTGGTCACCTGAGCACACTACTGGCTTATATTCAGCCGACTATCAACCAATACTCCCAGGTCCTTCTCTGCCAGGCAGCTTTCCAGCCACTCATCTCCCAGCCTGTAGCGCTGCTTGGGGTTGTTGTGCCCCAGGTGCAGGACCCGGCACTTGGCCTTGTTGAACCTCATCCCATTCGCCTTAGCCCAGCAGTCCAGCCTATCCAAATCCCTCTGAAGGGGCACCCTACCCTCAGACAGATTGACACTACCTCCCAACTTGGTGTCTGCAAACTTACTGAGGGTGCACTCAATCCCCTCATCTAGGTCATTAATAAAGATATTAAACAAGATAAGCCCCAGTACCAACCCCTGGGGGACACCACTTGTAACAAGACACCAACTGGACTTAACTCCATTAATCACTACCCACTGGGCATGGCCCTCCAGCCAGTTCTTTACCCAGAGAAGAGTATACCTGTTCAGGCCACGGGCAGCCAGTGTCCCCAGGAGAATACTGTGGGAGATGGTGTCAAAGGCTTTGCTGAAGTCCAGGTAGACTGCATCAACAGCCTTTCCCTCATCTACCAGGCAGCTCAACTGGTCGTAGAAGGAGATGAGGTTGGACAAGCATGACTTGCCTGTCATGAACCCATGCTGGCTGGGCCTGATTCCCTGGATGCCATGCACGTGCCATGTGATCTCAGCAAAGATGATTTGCTCCATAACTTTCCCTGGAACTGAGGTCAGGCTGACAGGCCTGTAGTTCCCTGGATCCTCCTTATGGCCCTTCTTGTAGATAGAGTCACATCGGCAAGGCTCCAGTCCTCTGGGACCTCTCCAGATAACCAGGAACGCTGATAGATAGTGGAAATTGGCTGGGCAATCACCTCCACCAGCTCCCTCAGCACCCTAGGGTGGAGCCCATCTGGTCCCATGGTCTGGTCCCATGGACTTGTGACATTCCAAATGGGGGAGCAGGTCTCTAACTGTCTCTTCCTGAATCACAGGGGGCGATTCTCTACCTGAATCAAAAGGGACTTCCAGGTCAGGACATAAAGTACCCTGAGGATAACTGATCCGACTGTTAAAGACAGATGTCAAGAAGGCATTGAGAACCTCAGCCTTTTCCTTATCCTCAGTGATCACATTCCCTGCTGCACCAAGGAAAGGATGGAAATTCTCCTTGGTTCTTCTCTTACTTTTAATATATTTGTTAAAGGATTTCTTGTTCTCTTTTAGTGCAGTGGCCACTCTGAGTTCAAGCTGGGCTTTTGCCTTTCTAACTTCCTTCCTACATATCTTAGCAACTTCTTTGCAGTCTCCCCTGTCCTTTCTTCCAGAGGACGTAGATTCTCTTTTTCTCCCAGAGTCTCAACAAAAGTTTCTGTCAGTCTTCTTCCTCTCTGGCTTACTGGACTCAGGAACAGCCTGCTCCTGGACTTTTAAGATTTCCGTCTTGAGGAGCGTCCAGGCTTCCTGGACCCCTTTGCCCTTAAGGAGTGAATCCCAAGGTACCCCTGCAACATGTGTCCGGAACAGGTAAAAGTCCACCCTCCGAAAGTTCAAGATAGCGGTTTTGCTAGTCACCCTTCTGACATCACCAAGAATAGAAAACTCTACAATTTCATGGTTGCTCTGACGAAGACAGTCCCCAACCTTCACATCTCCCACCAGTCCTTCTCTGCTAGTGAAGAGCAGGTCTTGTGGGGCAACTCCCGTGGTAGGCCCTTGTGCCAGCTGTGTCAGGAAGCTATCTTCCACACACTCTAGAAACCTCCTGGACTGCTTCCTCTGCGCAGTATTATACTTCCAGCATATGTCAGAGAAGTTGAAGTCTCCCATGAGAATGAGTGCTGGTGATCGTGCAACTTCTGTGAGCTGCTCACAGAATGAGCAATCCGTCTCTTCATCCTGATTAGGCAGTCTATAACAGACCCCCCACCAAGATGTCACCCCTACAGGGCTTCCCCCAATCCTTATCCATAGACACTCAACTTTATCACGCCCAACCCCAAGCTCTTCAACGTCAAAACACTCTTTAATATAAAGAGCCACACCACCACCCTTCCTTCCTTTTCTATCCCTTCTGAAGAGCTTGTAGCTGTCCATCACAGTACTCCAATTGTGGGAGTCATCCCACCATGTTTCAGTTATAGCAACTAGGTCATAGTTAGCCTCCCACACAATCACTTCCAGCTCCTCCTGTTTGTTGCCCATGCTGCGTGCATTGGTGTAGATGCACTTCAGATGAGACATCTGCCTCACCCCCAGCTTCAGCATCATTCCCCTAGGCTCTTCTCTGGTGAGCCCTGTTTTATCCCTTTCCCCCCATCATAGCTAGCTTAAAGCTCTCTCCACATGTCCTGCTAGCTTCTGTGCTAGGATTCGTTTCCTGCTTTGAGACAGGTGAGTTCCATCCATCTACAACAGGCCAGGGGTCGAGTAAACTGCCCCATGGTCAAAGAACCCAAAGTTCCTGTCTTGACACCAGCCTCTCAGCCAATTATTCATTACCTGTGTTTTCCTAGCCCACCCTATGTCCTTCCTTGAGCAACTTTACCATTGCTTGAAGCTGGCAAAGCTTTGAATAAGAAGTTGAACCAGTTGACTTCCAGAGGGTCCTTCCAAAGATACTTAAGACAAAAGTCTTAAGACTTAAGACACCAGAGTTTTGCCATGCGTCTTTTATTGGGGGTACCCAGACTCCTTGACAGAGGTTTTAGTCCTGGTTCATGCATCTGTAGTGACAGGTTTAAAATTACAACATCTCACTGTCACCCTACAGATTCCTGTCACTTGAACCCTGCCTGGTCTTTCCCACAGTATCTTCTTTCTTTAAAAGTCCTTCACTCTGTTCCTGCCTTCACTCGGTCAGGATTTGCAATTGCTTTGTGTTAAATTAAATAAACATGCACTCGTTTGAGATACCTGAGGCAACAGGTAAGGTGCAATTTCACCAACCGTTCAGAACTTTCTTACTTGGCTTTCATGGCCTTAATACATCCTATGTTCTCCTGGCAGGGGAACTTTCAGAGAAGAAAGGGCAGAGTGCGCAGCACTGTGCAGTACGCCAGCAAACAGTAAGCTACAGCTTTGCAAAAAGAAGAATGGGCTCCTACTGTAGTTGGATGATGTAGAGAAGTTGAGATATAAAGTAGTATCCAGTCTGTTTTGTTTCTCACTTTCTAAATTTTTCTAATTTATAAGAAAGAGGGACAGATGATGCTATTTCAAGTGATCTACTGTTGTTTCCTTGGTTGTTATACCTTAAAAATTGTAGTGAGTCTTCCCTTCATACTTATAGATCACAGAATCATGGAAAGATTTATCTTGGAAGGGAGTTCTGAAGTGAATCTGTTCTAAACTCTTGCTCAGCAGAGCTGATTTCAAAACTAGATCAGATTGCTCCAGCCTCTGTCCAGTCAAGCTCAGAAAATCTCCAAGGACAAAGCTGCCACACCCTTTCCAAGCACCAGTTCCAATATTTGACCACGTCAATGTGATTTGTTTTTCCCCGTGTCAGATCAGAATTCCCCTTCATATAATATACTCCCATTGCTTCTTGTCTTCCGTTGTATATTTCTGAGTCTGGCTTCATCTCCTTTATACCCCCCTTTATGCAGTGACTTCAATTAGTTTGTCGGTAGCTTTCTTTTCTCCAGGCTGAACAAATTCCTGTAAATCGTGTGCTGCAATTCCTAATTATCTTTGTGGCTACCCCCTTGACCAGTTTTAGTATTTTTGAGCTTTAGAGGGGTTTTTTTGTTTGTTTGTTGTTTTGTTTTTGGAATTTTTTCTTCCTGGGGTGCCTGAAGCTGGACATAGTACTCCAGCTGTATATGTACAACTGTTGAAGAGAAGAGAATCATCACCTCCTTTGCTCTGCTAGCTATGCTCTTGCTAATTTTGTCTGATCTGTGGTTAGCCTTTTCCACAAAGGCTTATTTGTTAAGTGCTCTCTGTGTCTTCTTTTTCCACATTGTGATTTCCCAATTCTCCCTCTGAGAAGATGACATTAGATTCTGGACAGTGTTTCCTGTGTGATTACACAGTTTCAGCTACTATTTACAGCTGTGAATTTTGGTCTGAGTTGAATACAAAAACCTGGATTTGTAGCCCTTAACAATGAATAATGAAAAAGGCACAGAACTGAAATCAGCCTGCCTCTGAAAAGAATTGAAGGTGTTTGTTCTGTTTCAAAATGTGAAAATTTCAAAGGGGATGAAAGTCATGGGAAGGCTCACTGGAAAAGAGTGATACTATGAAGCCATAAAATGACTGGGACTCATGTCATTTCTATGTGTCTCTAGACCTGGGGAGGCAGAATCTAGCTGAGATGTGTTGAGCAGAAAGGGAGGATTCCTTCCCCTGAGGGAGGAAAAGGAGGAGTCACACATAGTACTTGAATATGAATAACTTGACTCAGGAAACTTGAAGTGTGACTCATTCTCCTCTCTCTTCCTTCTTTCTGCTTTTCTCTTTGCTTCTCCTTCACAAAACATTTGGTCTGTCTTTTAAGAGGATCATTATTGAACCACGAATGAGTTCTCAGATACTGAACATGAACACAGAAGAGGATGGATACTCTCATTTAAATCACCTGCCACAGCATCCATCCAGACACTACATGTCTGTGAACATCAACCAAGGTATGACTGACACCTGTTCTTGAACTTTCTGTGCTATAGTAGACAACAGGAATGATCTCTCTTGTCCAGATAAGTAAATGAGAAAAATATGTATTTATAGGCTTAATGTTTATTTCTGTGCACTATTTACATGGTTTTGTCCAATAAAAATAAGCGTGCATGGATGTGACAATACATAGAATGAAATTACTGCTGTTACTTGCCCTAAATTTCTGTAGAAAAAGACAGATGGCTTCAGGTTCAAACTCTGGAATATGGGAATCGGTGCTAATGTGATTAGTTTTATTTATTGTTTTACATTATTTCAGGAAATTGCTACAGAGACAAGATAATCTGACAAAAAAAAAAAAAAGAACAAAACAAAAAATGCTTCCATGTTTTGTCATCTGAACCTTAAATTTTTAGGAAGATTTTATGATTAATAGCTTTTGAGGCCAGAAGGGATAAGATAACAATGGGCCTGAATGCACGTCATATTATTTCTCTTCTTCAATTCCCATATCTCCATATGGGCTAAACTAGGTATTTCAGTCCTGAGTTAAATATTTCATGTGCTGAAAGGTCTTTCATATTGCATTCCCATGTCCATTTGTTGATGGAAACATTCAGGAACTTTTGCATACAGCATAACTTCAGTAGATGTTTTCAACTCCAGGATTTTCCTTAACCAGACTTCAACCCAGAGCTAGCATGCAGTCTGAGAACTGTGTACACTGAGAGTAGAAAGGATTTGTGCAAAGTGAAAGATGATATGGATATATTTCCTTACTTTATTCTGGCACAGAAGAATAATAAAGTATTGCCAGGGAGAGCGGGAACATCACCTAATTCTAAGCCATAGGATCACTACAAGTTTTCATAGTCTCATCATTTTCTAAAGGCAAGGAATCCCCTACCTGTTCTGTTTAAACTATATACTTCCAGTGACTCATTTCAAACAGACCCCTTTAACAGATGCACTGCAGAGAGCTTCATGTTCTTCACAACTTTTATTTGAGCTGATCCTTAAAATATAATATATCCAAGAAGGGTAAATACTTTGAAAGCCAACAAATGGCTTTTCCTGGAAGGGGGGAGGGTTGTGAGGGTTACTGTACAGAGTGCCTGCTATCACGTAAATTTTTGGTTTCTCCCAGGGCGATCTCTTCCCTTGGCTGTATGGTTGCCAGCTATCTTCACTTTGTTTGTACTGTGCCTGGCCCTCATCATAGGAATGATAGTCCTAGGTAAGTGTTGAAACCTACTGTATTCCTTTATTCATATTAACACCTTGGGAATAACTGCACTGAAGAAAAGTGGCAGACCGATTGCAAAAAAGGACAGTCATAATTCAGCCTCCTCACGTATACTGTTCTTCCCCATCTTCCTATTTGCCTGCAATAAACACTGCAGCTTGGTGCATAGGTCTTTGAGGAAGTATTTTTAAAGGCAGTTCTGGACCTGTGCCCAGAGCAAGGATATAGAAATCAAGGTTGTGTATTTTTGAAAGAGTGGGAGAAATGGATTCTACCCTCATCCATCTATCACTCTTTTATTTACTAATTAGAATTCAATTATGAAATTCTAATATTGACTTTTATAAATCAGTTTGATGTTTCTCTTTTCCTCTTCTCTTGTTGTTCAAGCCTCTTTACTCTACTGGGGCAGCAGTTCTTTTCTCCTTGATTGGACACCTATTGCGTTGGAAGACTACTGTCTTAAATTAGTTCACATAAGTATGTTAAAAAAGGGACATACTTCTAACACTCAGATTCGTGAGGAAATCTCACTGTCTGTCTGTTTCACTCTGTTATTCCAGCTTACCTGAGATGTGCAAAAGAATTGAAGACCTTCATATTTTATATTAGCTTTTATCATGTGACATGACTGTACATAACTTCTTATTGCAGAACCTGGACATCGTCATTCTGACCCATTACTGCCAAAAGCTAATATCTAAGTACACCTGATATACATATATAAATATATATATATATAAACCTCCTGCCTTCCTCAGAAAAGTTTAACCAAGAGTTAAAGGTTTTTTCAACATGAATTATATTTAGAACCTTAGGAGTTTTAGGGTGTTTTTTTAAAGTATCAAAAGTCTTCCTTTAAAATCAACATGATTAGTTCAAGATGCTCCTTGCTAAGCATATTCTTTTGCATTGTTTTAGTTTTTTATTAGGTTGTCAAGTGACCTGTAATGGAACAGTGACTAAAATACATTTAAAACTTGGGAATCTTTTTATCCGTTGTTTTCACATCTGTTAGTTTCCTCACCATATGTGACACTGTAGCATCAGATTTGTAAGTAAACACACAGCTGCAAAAAGTAAATTTGCAAAATATGATGACGCATATATCATGCAGTATCATCACAACTTTTTTTGTCTCACTGGAGAATATCTTTATAAACTTCAGGTCTCAGAGGTTCTCAAGCACCTGTGGAACACAATGAAAACTTGCAAGGACTAAAAGAGAGATTATGCTCGGTGGGTGACACGAACATTAAGAACAACAGTAAGTAGAACTACCGTTCACACAGCCTGAAGTGTATGTTAAGTCTTACATAGTTAAATAAGGGTGTTATATATTATAGGAAATTAAATAATGACCTAAAAAATAAAAAAATAAAAAATGAGTGTAGATATGACCCATAAAGTGCCATATGCATTTCAGCTCTACGTATCTTTGACTTTCCAGGCCTATAAGTGTACATTTCTCTACTCTTCCTTCGGTTATTTATAAGGGACTGATGGTTTCTTACTGTTCTAGGACCAGCATGTTCACTGTGCCCTGTAAACTGGAAATGGATTGGAGGTGACACCTGTTTCTACATTTCAGAAAAGGAGGCAACATGGCAAGAAAGTAAAGACTTTTGCTTTTCTCAGAATTCCACCCTTCTTACACTGAAAAAGAAAAGCAAGTTGGTACGGTTCCTATCATACTGGTATTTCTTTGCAATGGTATCAACTATTCAAAACTCTTCACCACTCAGCAAATACCTCTTTAAGATATACATTAATAGACATACTGTCCCCAGGGTCTGAGGCAATGTGGACTGAAGAGCATTTAATCATAAAAGTATAATGATGAGGAAGCTAATAACATGGGATGTTATTCAGACAGTCATTGGATGCAAGCGTCTTGAATCCTGAGAAAGTTAGAAGTGATGATTTTCAATTCAGAAAATCTCTTTGAATACTCTAAGTAATAGAGTTCTAGAGAGAATTGTTGCCCTGGTCTTATATTTTGTAAAGATGCCAGACACAAAAGATTCCTGTTTGCATGTCAAATAAAGACACTGTCTCCTGGAAACTATGTTATGAAGTTCAGAATGTTCAGATAACGACTTCAGAATATCATTGTCAAATTACCTATCTCTTTTGGTTCTTTCTTTGATTACCTCTTCTCAGGAGAAGCTATTTAAGCAAAACCACACCCACAAACTCCTTGGTGCTAAAGGTTTTGCATTTTTCATAGATCAGAATGTCTCATATATTACAAAAACAATCGTATTGGACTGGATTATCCTATGGAGTTGATGGCTGGTCTTGGATGGATGATACAAAACTTTCTACACAGAGGATGGACTGGTAGGTTTTCTGAACTTATATGATTGGTAGTTTTTAATCTCTTCTTGCACAATATCATCCCTGTGCATTTAGGGAGGAGGGAAAAATAAATAATCCTATTAATGGCAAAGTTTCAATGCAGAATACAGCCACAGACACTTTCAGAATTAAAATACTATTATAGATTTGGAATCCCTGAAAAAGATAAAGAGAGTTTTAGAAAACTAGAAGTGAAAGCAAGAGAAAGAAAAAATGAACCAGTGCAATCAGTGACTCCTCTCACTATTTAAACCCATTCTCTTTATGAAACATCCCATGAGCTCTAAAGCAAGTAACCCACACTTCTTTCAAGATAGACTGCCTCATGCACAACCTTCCTGCACATGCCTTTTCTACTCAGCCACAGTTATCCCAAATTCACTTATCTCTTTCATCAACTTTTCAAACCCTTATTACGTAACAATAGTCAATGTGAAAAGAACCCATTTACTTTTTCTGTAAATTATCATCAGCTTATTCAAGCTTTTTCTCCTTTATTTAAACTGTGGGGAAAAATGAATTCCTATTCTGTTCTACATGAAGTGACCACTGTGTGCAGTAATATGAGAGTCCTCATCAAACTGGAGAGCTGTCACAGGCAGGACCAACATTTTCTGACTGAAAATTCTACAGTGCCTCCTGAGGAATATATGCTCATTTTGTCTTGCAAACTCTTGCAATTCCTGTGGCTAGTAGATATCAGGCTAAATGATCTGGCTTCTGTTTGGGCAGACCACTGTTATTCAATTTTCAGACTCAAATTACCACTGTATAAATCAACTGTTGGAGGGTCAATAATGACTGGATGACTGGTGAGGAATTAGTGCTATTTTCTGTTTTGAGTATGCTCTTTTTTTTTTTTTTTTTTTACATCTTTGCACTGAAGGAAGGTGGGAGACTGCCTTGACTTGAGTTTTATGTCATGTTCTTCAACATTTTGTAGAAGAACTTGCATGACTGTGCAAATTTTACAATAAGTATGATCATCCAAAAGGGCTTTATGCTTTGTACAAAACACGTATGCGTGAGTTTTTAACAATATGGTGGTTTTTGTTCCTTTTCCCAGGATTGATTTGTCCTCTAAGAAAAACTGTGCGTACCTATACTATCGTAAATTAAAAGTTTACAGTGAGGATTGTTATGAGAAATATCCTTGGATCTGTGAAAAGGCAGCAGTCCAGTTGATCTAAAAATATTCTTCTGATCAGCAGAAGGAGAACTGGAAGCATATGAAGAAGATTGTCATTTTCAGATTTTTCAAAAAGATGATGTAAAATAATGTTTAATAGAAATTCAAAGCAGTCTATCCTTCACATACACTAAAATATAACAGAGAAAGGAAGCCTTTCCAGATAAATAGAATCAGCAATAACAAATATTTATGAATCAGAGACAAGATATTAGCCTCATCTGTCTAGCTCAGAAACCTGAACCTTAGCAAAGCTGTTAATCTCAAGCATGTCAACATAGCCAAATAACTCAGAAGCGTAAAGGTTTGTGGGGCTGCTTCTTGTCACTGGTTAGAATTTCTTATATATCCATTTCTACCAGGGCTCTTCTTTTAGCCCATTTGACTTTACTCTTATGATGTCTTTTCTCACTTCTATTTACAAAGATACATTCACCTCCAAAAACTCTTAACTATTTACAGTTTTCTCTTCAATGCACCAATTTTCAGTTATTCTAAATTACTCTAAAACTCCAAAGCAAACACTCCGCTCCTTTACTACTCAAATATGTGTGGCTTCTTTGTTTGCTGCTTAGCTGCAAAACATCAGTTAGCACCCTCATCCTCCTCTCGGCTGGGGAATATGAATTTTAAGTATGTTCAAATTTTAGATCCAGGTAATGACGCTTTTCCTCTACATGCAATAATGTGATCTTCCATGAAGGCCCAGAAGTCATTGTTAAATAAGTGTTAATAAACAGTATGCTGTTATCATAATTGCCATAGCCGTTATGCAGGGAGAATGGAAATACTGACTGGATATTTCCAAGATTGCCATCCTAAGACCATTGGTCTTCAACTAAGAGGGAATATCTCCATCTCTTTAGCTAACACATAGGGCCCTAGAGGGAAGAGGGGTCCAAAATACCTAGTTGATATTCAGCTGTCACCTTCTCCAAACTCAAGAGATGTCTGTCCCAATGAGCAGAAATTCAGGCAAAAATGCCAGGAGACATTTGATGAACTAGAGGTTCCTGGCCAAATTCAAACACAAAAAGAAAGCGCAGAGAGGGTAGATACACGGATGTGTAACCTGGGAGTAATACAGAGACAGGGATGAGGTTAGGAAATCCAGAGCCCATTTGGAACTCACTCTGGCCAGTGATGTCAAAGACAACAGGAAGGGCTTCTGGGTGACAAAATGTAGATGGAAAAATATGGACCCACTGCTGAAGGAGACGGTGGACTCGATTATATAAGAGGTGGAAACAGCTGAGGTACTGGATGCCTTCTTTGCTTCAGTCTTTACAAGCAAGATTGGCCTTGATGCATACCAGGTCCCAGAATGTAGAGGGAAAGTCTGGAGCAAGGAAGAAGTTCTGGTCTGGGAACACAAGCACACTGTACATACATAAATCCATTGGCTCTGATGGGATGCACCCATGAGCGCTGTGGGAGCTGGAAGATGTCACTGTTGCAAGATCACCTTCAAAAACTCTTTAATGATCGTGGTTACTGAGAGAGTGCCTGAGGACTGGAGGAAAGCAGATATCACTCCTATCTTCAAGAAAGTCAGGAAGGGAGACCCAGGGCCAGTCGGACTCACCTCAGTCCCTGGGAAAGTGATGGAGCACATAATCCTGGAAACCATTTCCAAGCACATGAAGGGCAAGAATGTGATCAGGAGTACTCAGCATGCTTTCACCAAGGGGAAGTCATGCTTGAACAACCTCATAAGCTTCTACAATGAAATCACTGGCTGGTAGATGAGGAGAGAGCAGAGGACATTGTCTACCTGGACTTCAGTAAGGCTTTCAACACTGTCTCCCATAAGATTCTCATAAAGAAGATATGTATGGGCTGGATGAGCAGACACGGGGGTGGATTTAAAACTGGCTAAACAGCCAGCCCAAGAAGAAAGTGATCAGTGTTGTAAAGTCTAGTCAGAGACCACTAGCTAACAGTGTATGTCAGTGGTAAATATTGAATCCAGTCCTGTTTAACCTCTTTATTAATGATCTGGATGATGGAGCAGAGTGTACCCTCTGCGTCTCTGAAGATAATACAAAACTGGAAGGAGAGGTGACCATATGGTTGTGCTGACAGTCAGAGGGACCTCAACAAGCTGGAGACAGGGGCTGACCTCATGAAGCTCAAAAGAGTGATGCAAAGTCCTGCACCAGGGGAGAAAAAAAACAACCCCATGCACCAATATATGCTGGGGGCAAAACAGCTGGAAAGAAGGTAGGCAGAAAACGTCCTGGGGTCCTGATGGACACCAAGTTGAACATGAGCTGGAAAAGTGCCCCTGCCACAGAGAAGACTGTTAGTATCATGAGCTACATTAGACAAAGTATTGTCAGCAATTTGAGGAAGGTATTACTTCCCCTCTCCTCAGCATTGATGAGGCCACACCTGGAGTACTGTGCGCATTTCTGGGCTCCTCAGTACAAGAGACACATGGACATACTGGAGAGGGCCACAGAGATAATGAAGGGACTGGAGCAACTCTCCTATGAGGAAAGGCTGAGAGAGCTGGGACTCTTCAGCCTGGAGAATATAAGGCCTAGGAGAATCTTATCAATGTATTTAAATACCTGGAAAGAAGCTGAAAAGAAGACATAGCTACACTCTCTTCAGTTGTACCTAGTGCCAGGACAAGAGGCAACGGGCACAAACCGAAACACAGGATGTTCCCTCTCACATCAGGAAGCCCTTCTTTACTATGCAGGTGACTAAGCACTGGTGCTGTTTGCACATAGAGGTTGCAGAGTCTGGCCCTTTGAAGATACTCAGAAGCCATCTGGACATGATCCTGGGCAATTGTCTCTAGGTATCTCAGCTTGAGCAGATGGGATGGACCAGATGGCCTCCAGAGGTTCCTTCCAACATAAACCATCTATTGAGTCTGTAGTTCTATGGTTGATTCAAGAGCTTAAATTTATATACACTAGTCTCAGAAAACCTCAGTGTGATACTCATGTGGCTGTGTTCAAAAGAGGTTGATAATTTAATAGAGCTTGCTACTTTTGAGTAGGAACATTGATTAGGGAACTTCCTTTGGTTTTGTTCTAAGTTTGAAATTGACTGAGGTTTTTTCTTCATGTTGGAAAACAGATTTGAGCAGACAAAATTGAAAATATATTTTTATGTCTTTCTATGACACTTACAGTCTACTAGAAATTTGATTTGTCTACAGTGTGCATAGGGATGCAGCTTGAACCACCACATTCAGCAATGACACTTCTTGGTCTATGAATGTGTGATAACGCTGGTGGTAGGGGAGGTGGTTGGACCAGATGGTCTTGGAGGTCTTTTCCAACCTTAATGATTCTATGATTCTATGATATTCATGACACAATCATACAGCAGAAGAAACTGCTCTCTTTCCTTGGGTTGCAATATTATACTTCAAAATACAGATTTTTGAAATGCGTAAGATTTTTGCCTTCACAGCATAGGCAAGTTGATTAATTATCTATTTACTTTCTGCTACAAAATACTGGTTTTCATGTATACTGTTCCCATTAAATATTTGCACCATAATTTGTGCTGTGTCCAGAATTCAACTTTATTTGACATTATAAACAGCAGTAAATATGATTGCAGCATGGTCGTTTCAGCATCCATCTCCAAGAAAGGTCCTACCCACAAAGGTCACCTATGCACTTTGCGCATTTCAATGTGGTCTAATTGTGTGTTCCAATTCCACATTTCGGTTGAGTCTGTTTGTTTGGTGTTTATGCAGGAAAAAGTTCCAATAAATCTAGAAAATGAGAGAAAGAAAACACAGGAAATACTGAATAGGGAGGAAATACTGACTCTTTTGTTGATAGCTTAATCAGACTCAGTAGGTCTTTCTCTGTGAAAGAATATTTTGCAACTCTTTGTTTGAAATCAGAAAATAAAAGGGTGGCCTTTCTACAGATGGAGTAAACATTTATTTCTTCTCAATTTTCTGGTGGGTTTTCAGAGTGGTGAGGAGTAGAGTGGGTACGTAAGTTTTCAGGATAGCAGGCAGATGTGTGATTGCAATCCACTGACTCCAAATTTCCCCCAAAGAAATATGCATCTGTATTTACTCATTCTTTTCTTGTTCTTCTGCAATTCAGCAGTTCATGGAGGGAATTTACCAAGCAGGAATCAGTACAAGTGAGAACAATAGAAAGATCAAATATTAGGGATTTTGTATTCTCTTCTTGTGGCCAGATAAAACTCTTATATTGACTTTTTATCATTGTAAGCCAGTGATTTAAACAGTGACATCTGGTTTATGCTGAGTGAGGGCAAATCAAAACCACATTTACTAAGATATGGTTGAAAAGTGTTAGGCTAGAACTGTTGCTTCTTTGACTGCAAGAAAGGTAGAGTGAATCACAGCAGCCAACTTTTAGCACAACACAACTGAGTGTACTGCTTCTCTTGTAGCACTATTTCTGCAGCTTAAAATTAAATCCCAGTTTCACCCAATCCTATCAAAAGAAGTTTGTGCAGTTAAGCTGATTTGTGCTCACTGACTAATGGACAATGAACTGCGGAACAGGATATGACTGTCTATGTTAGTTTGCACAACAGCTTATGACCAACAGTCAGTGTAGTCAAAGATGCTGATCATGTTTGTCCTTCTACTCAATAAAATGCTTGTTAAATGTGAATATTTTAAAAGACATCTGTTTTGTTTGTTTGTTTGTTTGTTTTGTTACTTGATGAACCATTGAAGCCAAAAGTCTCTGTCACATTCTCTTCTGTCTAGACACTTAAATTCTGAACTGGCTATAGTACTCATTTCAGTGATTTCAAGGATAATCTGTTCTTTATCTGATGATTATACTAACAGTGGCAGACTCTTTCTGCTTCTTAAAGAAGACTGCAAACAAGTATGGTGAAGATATGTTATTCTTTCAAATCCATGACAAAGCTTTGCTAACCACTGCACAGTCAGGGGCTGGTTACAGAGCATATTAGCTGTAATATGCCACATTACCCATCTACTTTTTGAAGAAATTGCTTAGTGATGGCTAACTTTGTGCGGACAGGGAAGCAGAAAAGAATTAATCTAGCTCTTACATTTTTTAGTGTTAAAAAGATAAATTAAACAAATGAAATACAAAGACCTCTGTATATTGCTCAGAAATACTTTTTGGGATGCATTAATAACCTCTATAAAAAACTTTGCTTTGACACAAGACTTTGTTAACCTTTATAGATAAAGCAAGTGGGTAATTTGTGGGTTAACCTTATATTTACAAATCATTATATATTTAGTGGTTTGGCTATGACTGCAGGGAATTTGGATTGTCTTTGTGTTTACTTCACAATGACTAGACACAAACCCAATTCTTTTGCCATGTAAATGAAAATGTCAATATCTGTAGGGTAATTGGTTGAATAATTATACTGAGTATGGATTGACTAACAAGTAATTGGAGATGTTCAGATACAGTTCTGCAAGAAATTAACTATATAACTAAAAATAAATTATCATCAGAAAATATATATGTATATTACTCAGGAAATTCCAGAGAATTATAAGTTCTGAGGTTGCAATTGCAAGATGCTTAAGATAATTTTCCTCTGAATAAAAATTTATTTGCAGCAGCAAATTCAGAACATTCAGGGGAATCATGATGTCTAAAAATTAGCACACTTGTAAAGCTACTTTAAAAACCCAAATTGTACAAGCACGCAATACTTGCAAGTTCCCTATAATGAATATATAGGAGAAATAATGTGTGATATATTCAGTAATTCATTTTTAACAAACTAATCGCAGCATGGAAAATAGATCTAAAATGCTCGTCCTCAAAGTCATGAAAAGCAGTTCTGTTTCTCTCAGTAAGACATGAAAAAAACAGGTCAGTTACAAGTTTGTGGGTTTCAGGCCTGGACAGATGCTTAAGTCAGCACTTAATCGTGTACTTCTACCATTGTTTCCTTGTTCTTGCAGCAGTCCTTAGAAGAGTTGACTGAGAATCATTTTCCATGTACCATGTGGCTGTGCAACTTGAAAAATGGCAGTGTATTTTGCAAGTCCTGATGTCTGAAGACAACAGCTTCTGTTTATAAGCATGAATTCAGAGACATATTATCTCTGATAATGTGAGAACTGGAATCTTGCTGCAAGAATATATTTTCCCACTTAGATTTCTTTATGTTTTTATGATCGAAATGGTTTACTGTTTGTCTGTCAGCAAGGGTAAAGAGGAGTTCAATGGAGAGAAGAAAACTCATTAATAAGTAAAACTGTGACACCTTATTCTACATTGCATCTCTGAGGTTTGCCAAGAAATAAGACACTTGTGCAGCTACATGTCAATACAATGCAACCAAAATAAAAATAAGAAAACAAAGTCAGCAGAATAATTTGTCTTTAAAACAAATAAGCACTATGAAGAAAAACACCTATGAGCAACTGAAAGCAATATGACACCAAGCTATGTGGTGCGGTTAACATGCTGGAGGGAAGGGATGCCATCCAGAGGGACCTTGACGGGCTTGAGAAGTGGGCCTGTATGAACATTATGAGGTTTGGCAAGGTCAAGTGCAAAGTCCTGCATCTAGGCTGGGGCAATCCCAAGCACAAATGCAGGCTGGGCAGAGAATGGATCGAGAGCAGCTCTGAGGAGGACTTGTGTGCTGGTTGATGAGAAGCTCAATCTGAGCCAGCAATGTGTGCTTGCAATCTAGAAAGCCAACCACATCCTGGGATGCATCAAAAGAAGCAAGGCCAGAAGGCTGAGGGAGGTGATTGTCAGTCCCCCTCTACTCTGCTCTTATGAGACCCCACCTGGAGAACTGTGTTCAGCTCTGGGGCCACAAGGAGGGACACGAAGATGATCAGAGGGCTGGAGCACTGCTCCTATGAAGACAGGATGAAGAAGTTGGGGTTGTCCAGCCTGGAGAAGAGAAGGCTCCAAGGGAGACTTTATAGCAGCCTAATACCTAAAGTGGGCTACAGGAAAGTTCGGGAGGGACTCTTTGTCAGGGAGTGTACTGATAGGACAGGGAGTAATGGCTTTAAACCATAAGACGGTAGATATAGATTAGATATAAGGAAGAAATTCATTGCTATGATGGTGGTGAGGCACTAGAACAGGTTGCCCAGAGAAGTTGTGAGTGCCCCATCCCTGGAAGTGTTCAAGGCCATGTTGGATGGGATTTTGAGCAACTTGGTCTAGTGGGTGGCATCCTTGCCCATGTCAGGAGCGTTGGAACTAGATGATCTTTAAGATCCCTTCCAACCCAAACTGTTCTATGATTCTATTACTCTATATCATAAGAAAACAAAGTGAGAAGAAAGATTTGTCATTAAAACACATAAGTACTATGAAGTTGATTAATTTGGTAGATCTATTGGGATGAGTATTCAGGTTGGGTACAGTAAGGAAATAATTTACCAAGAAGCACTGAGAGCAGCTTATAAGCTGAAGGTATACTTTGTGACAAGGTAGTATGCATACAGTGTTTATAGTCCTATTTTAATGGGCATCATATCAAGCTGAAAAGGCTAGTCATACAGTCAAGATTTTTTTATCAAAAATTAACATCAAGGATACAAAAAAATTAAAGGCTCTAGCTGTGCTAATACCTTATGGCTACAACAAACAGCAAACAATTACTATTCTAGTGGTGGCTATAAAAAAATCTTTCTCCTTCTGTCTTTTTCAGTGTGTAAAAAAAAATTGTCTAAGAGCATTGTACTAGACTTGAAATGACTCAGTTCACTTGAAGATATGATTGGATTCTGCCTTCTGATCTTTGTCAGTTTTAAATGCTTTCTGCAGCTCAAGTGACACTTTTCCCTCAGCCAGAGCCCAACAATCAACCACTACTCTGGCAGAAAGTCTTTGCAAGAGTTCCCCTCCCTGGTTTTTGACCCTATGTCCAGACAAGCTGCTCTTCCTGGCCTGATGATGAATTCCTGTTGGTCCTCTCCCCAGTGCTCTCGCATCAGTTTTGCTCACTGATTCAGCTCATAGAATCTTATCATAGAATCATAGAACAGCTTGGGTTGGAAGGGACCTTAAAGACCACCTAGTTCCAACCCCCCTGCTATGGGCTGGGACACCACCCACTAGATCAGGTTACCCAGGGCCCCATCCAGCCTGGCCTTGAACACTTCCAGGGATGGGGCATCCACAGCTTCTCTGGGCAAGCTGTTCCAGTGCCTCACCACCCTCTGAGTGAAGAATTTCTTCCTAACACCTAATCTAAATCTCCCTTCTTTTATTTTAAATCCTTTCTCCCTTGTCCTGTCACTGTCTGCTCAATGAAAGAGTTGTTCTCCATCTTTTTTATAAACCCCTCTAACAGATCCACACCCTTCTTGTGCTGGGGGCTCCACATCTGGATGCAGTACTCCAGGTAGTGCCTCACAAGGCAGAACAGAGGGGGACAATCACCTCCCTCGACCTGCTGGCCACCCCTCTGTTGATGCAGCCCAGCATGCAGTTGGCCTTCTGGGCTGCAAGCACACACTGCTGGCTCATGCCGAGTTTTTTGTCTACCAGAACTCCCAAGTGCTTTGCTGCAAAGCTGCTCTCAATGAATTCTTCTCCCACTCTGTACCCATGTCTGGGATAGCCCTGAAGCAGCTGCATCACCTTGCACTTAGACTTGTAGAACCTCATTAGGTTTATGTGGACCCACTTTTCAAGCTTTTCCAGTCTCCTCCTCATACCAGCCCCCTCAGTGAGGGCTCTCCTGCTTCCTCATGGTGTGATCCTTAGGAGACTCTTGTATAGTCAAGGGCTGTAACATGGGGCCTCGCAGCATGTCCTAGTACAACAGTCCTGTATGGATTACTCCTTCCATCCTTCACATCTTACCTGCATCCCCTGTAGACAGGTAAGTGGTAAGTGATGGGATCCCAGGTAACATCTCCACTGCTGCTGAGGCCCCGTGCTTAGACTTAGAATAAGCAGCATTTCCAGACTATGAGATAACTGTGACACAAGACACTCTGTTGTCCTGGCTCCTCTGAATTACTTCTTCATACCCATAATTAAGATAACTAAGATCATTGCCATATTGCTAAATACTCATCTAGTAAGGAATGAAGCACACTTGTTGGCTGTTCTTACTGCAGTGTTCCAATGCACAGCTTCAAGTCTGAAATAATCATAATTATAAGCCTGCCGAGATACTGCCATATCTAGGAACTTATAGTCCAATTTTCATCAAATGGCTCAAATTAGAACAAAATACACACAAGAACAGAAGTCCCAAAACATAAACCTGTCTGTTCCTGTGGGACTTCGAACATCTCTGCTGCATCATTATAAAGGCCTTGTTTTGGTGGTTATTCAGCCTACTGTGTGCAGTGACATACCAAGAAGACACTACAGAAAAGGTCAGTTGTAGCAATATTTATTTCAGTTGTGAAATTCTAGAACAGGATAGAAAATGGATTTGGGATATCAAAGAACTGGATCAGATGTGACATAGATAATTATTAAGACAGATGTCTTAGAGGAATGTGCCTTCTTCCCTAATACCTGATGAAGCAGAATCCACTAGCAGTTGGACTGGCACACTTGGCATTAAAAATTGGTGACTTTCCTCAATAAAGATGTATTCTGTATTTGCTTTCTGGTTTATGAGCCTATAGGGGATGCAATCTCATTTCAAAACTTTACTCTCTAACCAATAGAACTAGTAGTATTTTTATTTGTCTTTTAATATAGGCTTGGATTTCTTTGTACCATCCAGTTACCAGCTGGTAGGGACTGAAATTAAATATTTGGCATTTTATTGAAAAATGGGCATTCGTGTCAGTCATGTGTGATTACCCAATGGATGCATTTTGAAAACATGTATGTGCTGTCCTAGCTAATGTACATTGATTACAGATTGTGGGTGATATGAATCAATCCATAAAATTGAGTTCTGGAATCATGTACTTAATTTTGTTTCACTTAGAATGGAATATATAAGAAGTGGATAGAACTGGTTACACAAGAACACAAGGCCTGAAAGAAAAAAGAGGGAATTAAGTTGCTGGGAAAAAAAAAAAAAAAAAAAAAAAAAAAAAAAAAAAAAAAAAAAAAAAAAAAAAAAAAGGAGCCTGGCTGATGTGCATCACCAGAGGACAAGCTTATAGTATCTCTGACATTATGCTAACCTGAGCTCAGACTCTTTGTCTTTATTGCAAACCCAGGGTCAGAACTTGTCCCTGCAACAGCATATCACAGGGTGGGGCTTTCTGCAAAGCTCTGCACACTACTGCCTGTCTAAGTAGTTCACTTGCTCAATCACTGCAGGATCCACCATTTTCTCACAAATGCAAAATTTGTATTCACCACACTGTGCAGTGCCTATGTTTGAACCTTGAAGCCACACACACTCTAGGAAAGGACTTGAGCTGACTTCTTGGATCTGAAACCTGTGAAAAAAATAACAAAGATTTTCACCATCCCATGAAAAATTCCACAGACTAATATAATAATTCATGATGGCTGCTACCTATTTGACCCACACGAGCATATAAACTCTTTTATGGAGGCTTGTCTGGATGAATAAACAAGTGATGAACAATCTGATGACAAACTGTGGGGATGGGCAGCTGAGTACTAAGTGGTGGCTAAAGGCTCCTGCCTTTGGTTCACAAGAAATATGCATGGCCTTGGTCTGTTCCTATCTGCATAGTCACTTACAGATCCATGGAGAAAGCTGATCCATCCTCCCATAGCCAGGGCCCCTCAGATCCATTGTGAGACAGACCAGTCCAGAAAGAATACGAACTGTAAGACTGTGCCGATTGCATTACAAAGTCCTGTACAGAAATAAATATGAAGCCTGTGAATCACATCCCTGCTTCATTCATAACGGCCTATGATTTGGAAAACGAAAGAAGGAAATTAAAGTGAAGTATTCACACCTGTGTGTAATAGACATTGTTTTGCAAGTGACTCTGGGCAGTGCCTCCTACTCCTGGCAGTAAGTGCTATTTTGGAGATAAGAAAAATGAACCTGCTGAGAGCCTTTAGCAGTTATCAGCTAAAATGGTCACTGAGATAACCACAGACTGCACGTAGCTGGGTAAAGGATATAGGATAATGACCCCGTTCTAACACCCTTCTAAAGCTAACGAGTACTAGCTCAATTATATTTGACCTGAGGTGGGGTGAGGATCTAGATGTAGACCCAAGCTGGTGTGTCTCAATGAACTTTCCTGAAGTCAGTGAAGATGTGTAAGAGAGAGTACAGCCACAGTACAAGCAGAGTGACTTCAAAGAGGCAGGGACCAAGTTTTTGCAACTTGGTCCAGCACATGCATGCCATAGCATACTGCTCCAGCAGAAAGATGGAGTGACTGTTCAGACCACATTAGATGTAGTGCATGTACTTAGAAAGAAGAATGAACAACAAAAAAGAATCTTTACCAGTTCTTTCTTACTCTCTATCTTAAGAAATCTGGACTCCAGAGCAGAGCACCGAGCCTTGCTTTCTTGCCAAGTTTTCCATTCCTTTGAAAAGTAGTAACAGTTCTCCCCATACTGCAGCCAGGTCTCAGGACAAGGAGTACATTTATATCCTTGAAAACAAAACAGCACCTGATCAGCTTTGTCAGTGATGGCAGTCTCTTCTAGTCTAGCGGATTTCTGCAAGATCACAAGAGCAGTGCACAGCCTCTCTATCACAGAGAAGCAGCAACTCCTCTTTCATTCTGCAGCTAAATTCACGTCTTCAGGGGAGACTTTATAAACACAGTTGCCAGAAGACCAGAATAACATTTCAAAATTAAAATCAGATAAACAAATACTAAAGATTTTCAGAATATGAGCAGAAAGCACGTGAAAATATGTGTATGAAATCCAGAACTGTAGAACTGATAATGACTGATTTTTGCACTGTATTTGAAGCCTTCCAGCTTCACAATGAGATGGAGTGCTGGGGTACTCTTTTTCTTCTCCATGCAATGGGATAACTGCTGGTAGGAGAGTGCTAGTACTGCACAACTAGAGGAAATTTTGACGATTGAGTTATGTTCACAGAGACATGGATCTAGGTGGACATACAGGTAGAGGGAACCTAGACTTTCAGTCATATGGGGTCATCTCTATTCATGTGAACTTTCAGTTTCTTGCTAACAACTTAAGGGTCAGCTTTTCCCTCCTATATGCTTTGCAAAGCAACTTATACTGGAACTTCTCTGGCACCATTTCATATATGCTATGGATTCAGCATGCAGATGGCAGATAGTGATGGCCAGTCAAAGTGAAAGATATTGCACCCATTGTTCTTCCAAAAATACCTTTCTGACAGCTGGACTTTGGCTCATTCTGCCACACTATTCTGTTAGCTGCTTGTTGGGACCCTGGGTAATACTGAAGCCGGTAAGAATTCAAAATATTTAATTTTTCCACCACTCTTGCACAATCTAGAAAATCCCTTTTCTAGTTGGAAACAGAAATAATCACAAGCGGCAAAAAGACCTGCCAGATAAAATATTTTGGAGAACTCTGGGAACTGGGTCCAAACTACTGGGTGGATCATGACTATTGTTTTGCAGTTCACAAGGCAATTTGATATTATAACAACTCAGTACCAGCTGGGAATACGGGGACTTGATGCTGGATGGCAACAGATAGCACAGCACAGTGCACTTGATTCTTACAAGTAGCTTCTGGTTTCTGTTAAATTCAAATGCAGACTTTTACAAAGACAATAATCTTGTCACTCTTTCACAAGCCTTTCATTTATAATGATTCTCTTCCCTCCACTATGTGACAATCTAGCATATTAAGCCCACTCAATATTAAAGATTCAAACCATTATTTTACACAAGTTAAAATATACCCTCTGGATATGGTCTGTAAACTGTTAACGCCAGTGATTCCAATCCCATTTGGTAGAGGTCATCAGTATTTGCTCTGCTGCATCCACTAATACGTAACAGAATGAAGCTGTCTTGAGCAGTCAAAGCATTCCAGAAAACTAGCACTAGTGGGAATTTTCCACCACTTTTTTTAATTATAATTTGCTGAAACTGACAACAACAAAGGGGGAATGGTGGCATCAATGAATTTGCCTATTGAAAACACTTTTTTTTAATATAAAAACAAAAGTATCATCATTGGGGTACTTTCTGAATTAAAATGTTTATTTGCTTTAGGATTTAAAAAAGGTCCATTACAAAAATTCAATAAGCATACTTCAAAGAGACTGATACTTAAGAAATGGAAATGCAGTCTTTTCATTGATTCACCAGAAATTAATTTTCCAAAGAAATAATTCAGAGCAATTTTAGAGATTTTGAATTTTCCTTTCAATATTTTTGATAGAAAACAATCATATTTGTGGTTACCATGAGGTGGAATCACCTTCTTCCCACCAGTATGTACCTCTGGAGGTGGCAAGTTGCTTTACAGTTTCTGACAAGTTCAAATTCTGAGCCTGGAGGTGTTCCAACTGCTGGCTGAGGTTTTCCATAATTGCCTTTTGCAGGGTGAAGTTTTCATCCCTTTCACGCACAGCATGGCAGACCAGGATGACTTGAATGACAGTGAAACAAGAATGAATTTGTTCCATTAATATTAAAGGCAAAGAGCTCAATGTCACCCAAATAAACTTACCAAAGACGCATATTTCTCCCCAAAACCAAATATACTTGACCTACCTACATTTTGTGTGTACTTCATAAGACATATCTACATCCTGACACGTACTCCATCATGATTTTGATGTCTGTGGAGTCTCCTGAGTGGGTAAATTCTTCCAGAAAGGGATCATTTTTTTCTCCATTAATTCTTTAGGCTAATCATTTTCCTTAAATTGCTTCTAGTTGTTCATACAGCTCTGACCACCCCTTCTGTGACCATACTTACACTTGGCTGCCAAAACTCCTGTAGCTGCCACTGAACTTAGGCAGACGACCCCAAGTGCCATTGTAGCCAGTTGCCAACAGGAAGATCGACTGCGAGAATCTGAGATACACAAAAAGAAGGAAAGCATCAAGAACAGGCACAGAATCAATAAATGTCTGAGGCTGGCAGGGACCTCTAGAGGTCGTCTGGTTCATCCCCTTCTGCTCAAGCAGGAACACCTAAAGCAGGTGACCCAGGACCATGACCAAATGGCGTTTGAATACCTCCACAGGAGAAGTCTCCACAACCTCTCTGGGCAACCTGTGCAAGTGCTTAGGCACCCTCACAATAAAATGTCTCCTAATGTTGAGAAGAAACTTCCTGTGTTCCAGTATGTGCCCATTGCCTCTTGTCTTGGCAGTAGGCACCACTGAAAAGAGCCTGGCTCTGTCCTGTTTACAGCTTCTTTCCAGGTATTTACATACATTAAAGAGAACCACACAAATACACACCACCACCCCGAGCATTCTCTTCTCCAGGCTGAAGAGTCCCAGCTTTCTCAGCCTTTCCTCATATATAATACACTTCATTCCCTTACTCCTTTTCATAGCCCTTCTTCGGACTATCTCCAGCATGTCCGTGACTTTTGTACTGAGGATCCCAAAACTGGACACTGTCACCTCTCATCTTTATGTCTCCAGATCCTACCTTGCACAAGACAACATGACCAGTACTCTGCCCCGTAAATTGCTGAGATTCCAGTATACCAGTAAGTGGTATTACATTTAAAAAATTGTCCTGCCATTTGGCCGTGACCAGTTCAGCTCAAGAATTTGGGGCTAAGAAGTGAGTAGGCCATAGAGCTTAGCTTAGCCATGAAGTATTAAGAGAATACAAATTGAATAAATAAAGCTAAACAGCATAGACTTTCACGTGTGTGAAAAGACCATCAAGGAAACATTTGGGCTCAAAACATGGTCAAAATTTTCATATGCTGCGAGGTATTGGTGTATTTTGACTTTTGGGTGCCTAACCTGCCAAACTGGGAATGAATCTTGTGATTCATGACTTTTGGTAGACTCCAATACAACACTTCAGTGAGAATACTTAAATTATGTTGAGGTCACCAACAGAAATAACTGGGATACCTGCCTCTGATACTTCTGTCTTTTATCTCCTGTGTTCCCTAACCCTCTAACCTAACAGTTGGGATTAACCCTACTAGAATACTAGGAATTCAGCTTCAACCTCCAAATATAAAATAAAAAGAACACTTGAAAAATGAGTATGAAATAATCACAGGCTAGCTAATAAGGGAAAATTTCTTTCAGAAAGAGCTCTTTAATCTGCTAGCCTAATAAATTCATTTGGTTATTCAGGTTGGAACATAAAATCTCTTTGTTTTTCTCATACCTTTCATACAGAGCAATTTTAAAGCACTAACGTGTAGAGTACAGAATACAGATTTGGGATCAGCCACATTCCCACCTCCCTTGGTGTCCTCTGTGAAGCTAGATAGCATATTTTTTATGATTTTTAAGTACAAAAATGTATTTGTCCATCCGCTCCTCCCCCTGAGATATAACCTGCTTTTCTTAGCATTTATTTCAGTTACTCATATTTAAATGATTAAAGTCGAAAGACTTTTACAGGGTTCCTTAGATAGATTACTTCACTAACTTCCAGGACCTGACACTTGATATCTAGCCTGAACATGCTTTTTTTTCCTTAACTGCATCCCACAAATTTATTAAGTCTCTCAATTTCAAGCACTTTTTCCCCTTTCTCCAGACTTCCATTCTTTTTAACATCCTGCCGTTTTTCTGTCCCTTCAATTTCTTTGAAGATTTGAGTCCAAACGTCTCCCAGAAACTGAGCTGAAACACGTAGGTGACAATCTCCTCTGAGTGCCACATAAAAATATTATCCAAGGTGAAAGTTTGCCCTGTGGAGAACTGTCCCCAACATCAACACTACCTTTTGCTCTGGCAGTCTGGATGTCCTTGGTTTGTAATTTTTCCAATGTCACGAACTTCAGGTCTGCGTATGTCACTTCTTCAGTCATTTCTGAAGGTTACAGGAGAAATCAAAGGTTGGGTTGATTCCACAGAAGAAACAGAGCTTAGGTTCTGGCTGGGATCAGATATACGCTCAGTGTCACTGGGAGTTGAGAGACTGATTCATATAGCAGTCAGAAGGGTTTTTTTGGCTCATTCTCAAGGACTTCATGACACAGAGGTGCCAGGGTTATTTACATGCAGCAGAAGCTTCTAAAATGGAGTCCCAGAATAGTATTTAACTCTCCTGTGTATGCAGATTGCAACAGGGCATGGAAATCTCCAGTTTTCAATTCATGGAACAAATGCATAGTTACCCAGTTTGGGGACTGCATCCTTTCTGTAGAAAGAAAAAGAAGGAAGACAAGAGTTGAAGAGGAACTGATGTTAATTTTGGATTATGTCTAAACTATTCCTTGAAGTTTTTCAGCATCAGGAACATTTGTTTCCTAGCTTTATTCTCCAGTGATTAATATTCAGAAAATTTAGCCAAAATGGCTCCCCAGCCTTACTTGCTATGAGGAGGAATGGAGGTAAAATTAAGTGGGAACTATTCCTTTGCTTATTGTCTATGAGCACATCTCTGTTGTCCTGATGGGGTAGCACATAGGTTTGTTAAAGCCATTGCCCACTCCTGGGACATGAAAAAGTTTCCCAGCTGTCCTTCCAGTTATGTCTGCACTGTAAAAGGGAGTGAGCTGAAGAAATCAGCTAATGGAGAGTCTAGGTAGAAAATTCACATGCCAGAGTATGATGCTGTGCTCCTATACTAGCTCAGGCCTAGAAGCAGCCTAGGCACAGTCACATATGACACATCACGATTCCCTCCTTTTAGCAAGAACAGCTGACAGAGCACAGCAGCAAGTCACTGTGATAGGAGCTGACACTGCATCCAAGGAGGAGTCACCTGTCAGCTTGAGAGTCTGCCCCATGGTCTCTAGAACACTGAGTGCTGGTAGTATGATGGAGAAGTTTAGCAAGTTTACCAGTATTTCTATGTCTGCAGAAAAAAAGGCAGGAATGAAACCTGAACCTTCTGTTTTATTGCATGTGGCACTGCTGCACACAGCTCAAGAACTGCTGGTCTCACCAGCTGTGAATCTCTGGGACAGAGGAAGAGCACCAAGTAGCATAGAATCCCAAACTTTTATCTTAGAGTGGAAGAAATGAGTACAGTAACTTAGACCACAGCATCTGGGCAGAAGACACAGACAGGTCAATAGATGTTAATTTCCAGGAGTGTCTTGGCCTGTCCCCGGTGAGATGGTGCTTGTGAATTTTCTGTCATACCTTCTCTCAACAACCATTATGTCATCAGTGGAAGGAACATGAAACGTGGAAGTGTTCTGCTCCTTTGCACCTAGTTCATTTGATAAAGATCCGGTTTTGTTTTACAAGTGACAGAACCCTTTTGGATTATCATCATCCGTTGTAAAATATATAAAAACCTTCATGATGTCTTGCTACACCAGCAATAGTATCAGGGGTCCTCATGAGTCCCAAATGTGTTCTGTATTTTACATTTCTAAATGTCCCTGGAGAAGTATTGGGTATGACTAATCAAGCTGGCTTTAGTGGAATACTCATTTGAAGAATAAGAGGGAACAAGCAGCAATTTCTGAAAGATTTCCAAGAGTAAGCAGTACAGCAGCATTTTTTCAGTGCTTTAAGAAGTTTTACTCCCAGTTAAAATCATGCTACCTAAGAAATAAAAGAACAGGCTTGACATCCATCCCTTGATACAACCACAACAGGATAGCTGAGACAGGACAAGAGTATCTTCTGCCCACGCTCATATCTGCTTTCTCTAGAATCCAAGGAAAGATATGTGGAAATCACATAGTTTACTCTTGCACGGACTATTAGATTTTAAACTATGTCAAAGAACAATGAAAAGTCAGTGATGGGACATTTTTGTTTGTTTTAACAATTCTGTAAGAGTCTGATCACATTTTTAGAACCTTTTGAAAGGTGCCAAGGGAAAATATGAAAAACAACTTTTACTTCAATAATAAAATAAAATACTAAAATAAAGCAAAGACAAATAAAATATAGAGATAACTGAGGCAAAATATCCAGGGAAAGTGGAGAAATTGAAATCATTGTTGGATGACGGCCACAGACGGGTTATCAGAAACATAGTATTGATGGCAATGCCATATATATAGAAAAAGAATGATCAATGAAATTCAGCAAGAATGAGTTATGGTATGCTTTTGGAGGGGTCACATCTTCATGTTGCACTGATGCTTTTTCATTAGATTTTTTTTTAACCACTCTATCTGATGTTTCTTCAGTTTGGTCCTTCTAGAATTTGAAATTCTTATGAGACTAAATTTCAGCTAAAAATCAACTGGTAATCTATTGAATTAAGAGCAAAAATACCCTGAAAAACATTGATAATTTGCTCTTCTTTTTCACATTTTATTCTAACAGTTTTTAAAGTTGTACATACAAGAAAAGCTATTTTACAGTTCTTTTGTGTCTTTTCTTCTAAATTCCATAGATCCATAGAATAATAGAATGGTTTGAGTTAGATAGGACCTTAAGGATCATCTAGTTCCACCACCCTTGTCATTGGCAGAGATCTTCCAATAAAATTCTTATAATACACAAAAGAATTTAAGGAGAAAGAGAAAAAAGAATATTGTCCACTTCCCACATAAACAGAAAGCCATTAGCTCATGTTTCTATGTTTCTTATTTGTCCACCAGGATGCAGAAACATTCTTCCAGTAGCAGACTAATTTAGAAACAAAAGCAATGAGAAAGAGACAGAGAATCATGCTAAGGAATGTTTACACTGCACCAGTACTTTTACAATTAGAGAATGGTAAATGTTTTTTAGCGTGCCTTGTAAGAATACATTATGTTCATGAATTAATTGGTTCTGCTCTGCAACTCTAAAATGCATCACCAAGGCTAATGATTCACCAGCTTAACGTGACTGCAACATGGAGCAACAAGTCTCTCTAGTTGCTATCCTGCCCTTAACATATACTTATACACCAGTCCCAAGTGGTTCCCAAACACAAATAGTAACACATTTTTTCTGTTTTAGCTGTTCAGAAGAGAAAGAAAACATGAACATGATTTTATGCAAGTAATGATATTCTGAGTAGTCATAAGCAGAAACAGAAATCCAAGGCAGCTCTACAAAATAAAGAAAATTAACAGGTTGTTGAATGGAACCTTCTAATTTAACTAATAGCAGGACTTACTGTATCCAGATAGGAGAATCAACATGTATCCCCTATGATGCAAAGCATTTCGGGAGATTTGGCTGGCCATGCAGGACTTTCAAGACTGGGACCTGTGAGAGAGAAGTAAGCAGACTGGTAGTTGCAGGACTGACACAGCAGGAGACTACCAGGTAACAGGCATGATGGCAGAGCCTTAAAATGGGAGATCCAGGAGGCATAGTATATGCACATACACATATGTGCACAATTATTTATTATATTGCAAGCTCTTTCAACTAGCAGGAACTTCCCAGTTGTAACACACTCTAGACATTGATCACATGGATAAAGTCAATAGATTGAATCTGCAGAGGTAAGGGGCAGAAAAAGTACTGGAGGAGAGAGAAGAATCTGATACACATTTAAATAGGTCAATAACATGACCTTCAACCCACTCCCCTCAGGGTAGGGGCGGGGAGAGGAATAATTTGTAATGAACAAACTCGGACCCTTTCTGCTCACAGAAGGGAAGGTTCAGATCTGCAGAGATCTCTTGATGCCCTTCATTGAACTAGTTCAACATCTAAAGTAAGAACTCATAGGTACCGCTTTTCTCCTGATCTGACTGGAAGGTTTCACAGAACTCTTCAAAAGAGAGGAAGAAGCACATCAAGAAAATAACGAAAGGTGACAGGCAGAACCAAACAGGAGTTGTCAGTGACAGAGAACAGAAGAGTAAAAACAAAAACCTGAAGGGCAGAGACAAAGGACAGATCCAGAGGCAGATTAAAAGAGGTAGAGTGGGAAGAGACTGGATTCAACATACAAGGAATGTGCTCTTTATTCCAATCAGTGAATGGGTGAGGATGAACAGAATCTAACAAGAAGGATAGTCACCGAGTAGCTTGAGCCAGCAAGAGGCCACAGAACCACCCCTTCAGGATGCATAGCCTTGTCATGATCTGCTTTGTTTTAGAGTGTTTCTTATGGGTAAGTCACATCAAGTTCCTTTTCACGTGGTCTCTACTTATTTGTGGAGTTACCTTGGAAAGCTGGACGGCTGTTAGCAATTGATAATAACAGGAATTTCTGTTATACTAGAAAGAATTGGGCATATCAAATGCAGAAGAGAAGAATATTTGCTGTTATTCCAGGGATGATAACCCAGAGGTCAGGGTACCCAAGGCAGAAGAATGAGAAGGGTAGGAGTGCTGGAGGGAAAGAGACGAATTCAAATTGATGTGAGTGTAATATGTAATCCCCATATATATACACTCCCAATATTTGAGCATGGAGAAGGATTTACATCTGTAGTATGGCATAGCTACAGATAAGGGAAAAGGGAAACTTGTGGTGAGTGCAAAGGGAATTTGGAGTCTGCGCTAGAAACAATGTTAAATAGGATTTTATTGACTATGTGAAGTTAAGATGTGAAATGGTGAAGTTGCCATCACAGTAACTTTAAATCTACAGCAGAATATACAGGGAAATTGTTGAAGATAACAGCAAGACCTTTCCATAGGGAATTCAGACTGGTAACTGTCTAGGTGACAGAGAAAAATGTTGCATATCTTATTTGTTTTTCTCCTTCTAGTTTCCCCAAGTGAGGGGCGAGGAAGGGTGTCTCAATGCTGAATTGTGAGTATTTGGAGATCTTGTACTCTTTTAAGAAAACTGTGAAGGTCAAAGTTGGTAGTGGACATCAGTGTTATAACACGGTGACAGACATTTTCCATAAAAGCTTACTTTCATTTTGACTACTGAAAACTTACATAAAATGCCCATTGCTTTGAAGGTTAAGTGCATTGATTGCTACCTATTCAACATATTCATCATGCAGTACTGTTTCTGCTCCCTATTTGGATAACTGTAATGATTAATAGTGTTCTGGTGTAATTTTGATTAGCTGAGATTATGAATTTGTAATTAACCTTTCCTTAAAAACTTGTTTTTTAAATATATTTCTTTGCTGAATGGTGTTGTTATTTGTAAGAATAATAGAAAATAAGACAAATGAAGGGCACACAGGAATGGCACAAAGCTGTGCCAGAGGAGGTTCAGGCTGGATATCTGGAAAATTTTCGTTACCATGATGGTGGTCAAATACTGAAGCATACTTCCTAGAGAGCTGGTTGATGCCCCGTGACAGTCAGTGTTCAAGAAGGATTTGGATAATGACCTTATTAATATGCTTTAACTTTTGTTTAGCCCTCAAGAGGTCGGGCAGTTAGACACGATGACCTTTGAAGATGCCTTCCAACTGAATTATTGCATTGAATTCTATTCTATCCTATCCTATTCTATTCTGTTCTGTTCTGTTCTGTTCCATTCCGTTCCGTTCCATTCCATTCCATTCCATTCCGTTCCGTTCCATTCCGTTCTGTTCTGTTCCATTCTAAAACAAATGTGAAAAATGTCCTACAAGGATTCTGTTTTGACTAAATAAATATCTTTAAAAATGCACAGGCAGGTGTACTGACTGAAACTAAAGGAACATACAACACAGTATCCAAAATGTACCCACAGGGACAGAAAAAAATCAACGAGAAAGTCAGAAAAAAAAAATGTAAAACATAATAACATTGGTCAGACTGAATTGTGAAAAAAAGAAAGGAAGTTCAGAAATTATAACATGATGCAGTTCCTAAGGTTTGCAAACCAAATTGGTCAGGCACAAATATCAGGGGAACAATAAAGAGGTAGAGCCAAACAGAAGGGAAACTCACCTGACAAGATCGATGAGGTTGGACAACTGCCTCCTATATGAAATACTGTGTTTTTCTCATATTTTGTGTCATTTACAAGCTGGAGTGTAACTCAGGGGTGTGAGGGAAGCTGGAATAGGATACAGTAGGGATCTTTCCATTTATTTGTTGTTCTATATCTAACTATTTCTTGTACCTCTTCTTCTCAGCTGTTCAGGTACAGAGTGGGTCCGTCTGTGGTATATCTGGTAAGATGACATATGATTACTTTAAAGATCTGTATCACTGGACAATTCCAGTAGCAAATGGTGGGATTAAATGTGGTCTTGTAACTCACTCAAGGGTGATGCTACCCCCCACATTCCCTTTACACCTTCTGCAGTAGTAGCAAGCCAACCCCTAGACATTGCATTGTCTTTGGCAAACAGTGACTTACCACCACAGGCCTCCTTTTTTATTCCATGCATACTTGCAAGGGCAATATTAATAAAGCCTTCATGTCACTGTATGCCTTTTAAAAGGCTCTTTTTTTTTTTTTTTACTAATTCCAGTCCATTTCCTTAGTAATTAAGGATGGGATTAAAAAGTGTGGCAGTTGTTGGACGTCTACAAGGCTGCATTAGTAAGATTGTAGCCAGCAGATTGAGAGGTATAATTTTTCCTCTCCACTTGTCACTCATGAGGACACTTCTGGAATATTTAGTCCCGTTTTGGTCCGCCAGTACAAAAGAAGTGTTGATAAACTGGAGCAAGGCTCCTGGAAAGCCAACAAAATAATCAGGGGACATGATATGTGAGGAGGGACTGAAAGGACTAGGTCTGTTCAGACTGGAGGAGGCTAAGAGGCAGGGGGGAAGGGACCTAACTGCAGTTTTCTACAAGCTAAACTGTATCTGAAGAGAAGACAGAGCCAGAGTTTTCACAAAGTTGCACAGCCTAAAGATCCCAGACCATGGGCCAAGCTTCATCCAGGGAAGTTCTGATCAGACAGAAGATTAGGCAGAAGATCAGATAGAATAAAAAATGTTTACCCTAAGGATGATGCTGCACTGGAATGGGTGCCTGAAAGGATGGGATCTCCATCTCCACAGACTGTCCAAACTCTGCTGGACAAAGCCCCAGATAATTGTGTCTAGCTTTGATATTAGCCCTGCTTTAAGCAGGGAGAGATCTTAATATGCCCTCTCTAAACAAGATTTTTCTGCTCAAATTGTTTTCTCTCCCCTTCCAGGCTGGTGGTTGTGATTGGTGGACTGCTTCTTCTGTGTGGCCTGGTTTCTGTCTGCATGAGATGCTGTTTTCATTGCCATCAAGGAGGGGATGAATCAGGTCCTCAGCCCTACGAGGTCACCGTCATTGCTTTTGATCATGACAGCACCCTCCAGAACACCATTACCTGTGAGTTGGCTTTGACAGAGGCTGGAGACCTCAGCACACTCAGCTGTGAAGGGATGTACTGTAAAAAGCCCAGGTTGGCTGACAGAGGGAAATCCCAGGCAGGATGCTGGGAAAGTGGCATCTGTAAATACTATAAATTAAGGTGCTCACCAAGCCTCATGTAGCAAATATGGTCAGATGGTGAATTGGTTGTAAGATGTGTTTGGCTGAACTAAGGGCAGCTACAGGTGTCTTGGTGCCATTTGATGAAGGAGCAATTATGGGATATTGCTGAGGGGGCTTCATTCCTCCCTTTAGGGCAGGATGAAAGGGTAGGAAAAGGAAAATATTCAGGCCATGGGGACAGAAAACCTGTGCACTGTGCTCTAATCGTATGGTGCTTTCAGAATGAGGCAAATGGCTTTTGTGTCCTCCCTTCCAGCTCTCCATTCGGTGTTTGGACCTGCTGCCAGGAGAATACTAGCAGTGGCACACTCCCATAACACTGTGCAGGGAACATCACCCCTCTCGGCATCAGACACCCCTCCAGTCTACGAGGAAGCTCTGCACATGAGCAGGTTCACAGTTGCCAAGGCCGGGCAGAAAGCGACAGATGTGGATCCAGTGCCCAAAGCAAAACTGCAAACATCTGCTGAGATCAAGGATGCCCAGCCAGCCCTCCCAGGACGCTAGTGCTTGTTTTTACTGAATGGCAGTAAAATAGAGAATGATTTCATTCAGAGGTTAGTTCTTCTGGGCAGGGCTAGGAATACCAGATTAAACTCCTTAGTCTAATGACAAAGGCAAAAAAAGATATTAAAATTCCAAACAGTTCAAGATCCAGCATATTTTGATGGTTCCTTTTGATACCTCCTTGAGATAATCAACCATTGGCATTCCCCAGGTCCATTTATTACACACAGATGTCATTAGAATCACAGTTTGCATGTACAATCAAACAGGCAGCAGGATCAAGGTGCTGAGATACTTTGCACGCTGGTGCTGGAGACCTGCAGGGAGATGGCAGATGTTACCTCATTGTACTTGCCTCCAGCCTAAGGTTCCTGGAGATGGCAGAGCTTTTCATACCAGGAAAAACAAAAATGTGAAAAGGCCTTACTACGCAGTAATAAAACCAAACTCTAGGAAAGTGCCAACAATTCACAGTAAATTTTGTAAAAAAATAATAATAAAAAAGAGCTGTGTAGGAACACAGTCTGTATGAAAGCAAATGATAGGATACACTGGTAGTATGTGCAGTACAGTAAATGATTTATAGGATATACACAGCGAGCACACTCTGGTCCTGAATAGGATGTATAGCACTTCTGAAACAGCAGTTACAGGCTCTGGCATTTGAATTAAACCTATGATATATGTGATAGCAAATTAAACAATGGGAGGAGCAGGAACACAACTGCTGAAATAAAATTCAATCATAATTTAGCTACCTTCATATTGTATCTTATATTAGTTATTCCTACTGTTGCAGTCAAAAGCAGATCAAGCTAAATAAGATCATTTAAAACATTTAAGCCATTTCTCAGATAGAGATAATTTGTGAGTCTTTCCTGATCCATACATATATGTTGAATCATCCAGAAATATTCATCAAACTGTTTGGATGAGCATAGTTATGGACTATCTCTAAATGTTCCTTGGACTAGGGAATCATGACAAGGTGACAATTGAATTACATTGGTATTGTCTCTATCCCAGGTTCAGCAACAAAAACATTAAAGGATAAGAAACATCCAATATCAAATAATAAGCAGTCATGAATTAGCTGCATGTGTGTGTTGATGTTGATATGAATGCACAGATCATGGACTTCACATCTGTTTGAAGTGCCTGCACAGCCCTTCCTGCTATAATCCTCACAGACTTTAATATGTTGATCTTCACAATACTCCTGTGAAATACAGAAACACATGGTCATTTTGCAAGATAAGAAGAGAAAGAACCATGTTGCCAAATGTGTTTAAGAACATAACTGCTGTTGAAATTAAAACCATGGAAAATTTTAGAAAGGAATTTAGAGAAGGTTGCTAAGATACCTTCAGGGACAACATAAAGCAGAACTGAAAAACCAAAACATCTTTGATGATGTCCCAGACCTTGCCCAGTCACAGAAATTTTATATCCAAGAAGAGAATTGAAAGAGGGTCTCGATTTCCTAGATCGCAAACTTTTTCCTGAATTACATAGTTGTTAGCTAATTGTACCATTAATGAATGATAATCTAGAATAAAATAAATAAGTGACATATAAGGTTATGCCTTTTCTGCTCTACAACACATTTGAAATAATAGTAACTGTTTGTGAAACATCTAATAGTGTGACCTATTTCATCAACTGGTCTCTGAAGTCCAGTTCAAGACTGACTTCTCCAGCAAGCTGCAGAAAATTTCCTGGAAGGCTCTTGTTTACTTTACAGTCAGAGCCTGAAGCAAGCACAGACATTTGGATCTGCTGAACATGTGTCGAGCACTATCAAGACCAGAAACTTCCTGGAAGTCTTCACAATCATTTCCACTAGGAACATACCGTTCCTCCACTGCCTCCACCCCTTTCTTCCTGCCTGTGAACACAGGCGGCCGAGAACTGACTTGTGCGTGCATTTAACATGAGATGGCAGACATGCTCCACAGGGCAGCAATCCTGCTGCTGGAATTCCTCCCATGACTAGTAGAACAGGAATTAATAGTTTTTAAGAATTTTAAATAATAATTACACTGTAATTTTGATAAGATGTGCAATAAAAAGGGAAGATTTAAAATTCTTGATTTCCCCTTCCTCCACAACACATTACCTTTACTATCTCCTTTCTCCATTTCAAGGAAAAAGTTACATGTCACTTGTACCCAGAGCTGGGTAATACCTGCTGATTTATTTCCCCTGACCAGAACCAGTATAGTCTAACTCTCCTGCACTTTTCCATCTGCTCACATCCTTCTTCGCATGTCTCACACTTAATTGTAACATAGTGGAGCAGACACCTCAAGGCTTTTTTGCTGGCAAGAGATCAAATAATGTGACAATAATGATAGACATAACTTCACTTGTTAAGGGATAGTTTCCTACTAAAGTAATTTCAGTTGAGCAATTTCAGAAAAAATATTTATAACTCTAGCAATGAATCAGACACTCAGAGCCTACAGGACATGAAACAACCAGATTAATAAATAAATAAATAGATAAATAAAATAGTAACATCTACAGACACTCTACATAATGATATGAGATGGTATCTAAAAGCAACAATTAGGTGTCATTGACTAGAGACAATTTACTCTTGTTCTTAGGTCTGTTATGAATTGACAAAGTTCTCTCTTCCAGAAACAATCTAAAAATGAGGACTTAATCAATAAAGATCACGTGTACTTTGTGGGGAGAAAAAATAAATAAATAAGTAAAGCAGAACCACACTCCATAAAAGTATATTATGCTTATTTACAGAGCTAAGCTACTACTTTGTTCTGCTATTTGCAGTTATTTGGCTGGGTTTTGTTCTCCATTGGAGGTGGTTACATCTCACTGTAGAGCACAGATGTTGAATATATCATCTTCTGTGTCATTTTATAATGGCCAATAAGCTTTCTGGGATCTTTTATGTTTTCAGAATGAAAATAAAATATAAACATTAAATACTATTGAACATTAAAAACTACTACTTTTATGCAATATTTAAACACATACTCAAGTAGCAACAGTTCTCCCCTCATTTAAAATTAATAAGGACATGAACTGCCCCCAAATAAAGAATGACATACCTGGAAAATAAATGAAAGGGTTCTGGTTTTCATAACATAATTTGAGGCTTTGTTTAGCTGCTGTGTACAGGGACTAGCGTCAACTTGGATGGACGGGCGCACACATTTTCTACAGAGCACTCCAATATCCTGCACAACAAGAGAAAGATGATAGCAAAAGCAATTCTCTTTAGCAATGAATAAGTAACTAAGGATCTGCATGTAAAGATTCCCATGCACTTTGCTAACTTAAACCTTGTCTAACTGCTAGTGTCAGACAAGCCTTAGTAATTTGTGCTGGAAACACATGAGGGAACCAAGAGTACACCTATACCAGGTTCTGTGATAGAGGTGTCTACTTACTTCCCTTAGGTTCTCTACCCTTAAAACATGTGGTACTTGAGAAAGGCTGGCATTCAGAAACACTAGCCCCACTGTTCCATCTCCCCTTTGTGTTCACAGTACTATAAGTGGTAATAATACCCTTCACCAACAGGCCACTCTAATTACCTGACTGGAACAAAGGGTCGCAAAGGATCCCCAAATTAAAGGATCATTAAAGGATCATTCACTAAAGGATCCCAAACTTGTGTTAGTAAGATCTGTTTGCTGTCCTTTCCTGCTGTTTTTCACCATGGTACAAGTTATTCCGTTTATCACCTTATAACATTATTTGTATGCATTTAAGCAACTTGAGCTGAGGTCCATGCGATCAGTTTGAGAGGAATGAGCAGCTTTTTAGCAGAAATAAGAAACCATAGAAAATCAAGAAAATTGAGAAGAGAGGTGAGACTTCAGCATAGAAAATAATGAGACATTTCCTAGAAGAAAGGAAAAGATCCACACAGTTAGTCATGGTTTGCTGGGAGCGACTAGCCGTGTGCCCTTACACAGAACCAACATGCCCATACTGTTTTTGTGGCTGCTATTAGATTGAGCATGAAGAGAAACTGGTGACTGATCACAGCAGATACAGGAGACATGTCAGGTAAGGATTGGCGAACTACAGGATTGACGGGGGACAGCAGAGCAGAATTGCAAGTGACTTCAGGTATGCCTTCTCTGGTTGAGATTTAGCCTACAAAGTAGAAGTTTTCTGACATGACAGGCTTTGATATGCCTGAAGCACACTAAAGAATAAAATAAAATAAAATAAAATAAATAATAAATAAATAAATAAAATAATAATAAAATAAAATAGTAAAATAAAATAATAAAATAAAATAAAATAAAATAAAATAAAATAAAATAAAAATAAATTAAAATAAATAAAATAAAATATTTTTAAAAATATATATCAGCCTGTGGAGGTGCAAATGGAATAAGGACCCAACTGGAGGTACTAATGAAAGAGATATCCATGGGAATCCTGAGTTACAGGTGGCTGATATAAGTAAAGAGCAGCTCCAGAGGTCGCCCAAGCGATATCCACCTATGATGACATCTTCAAAAAACATAAGGCAAATAACAGGGATAATTTTATGTTTAAGTCATGGAATTTTGGCCAGTTATGTAGATACACTTCACAGTCGAATACTGCAGAGCTCCTAGCATTGCCCCTGGAGCACTGCGTAGCACAGCAGAGGCTGTAGCCCCCTGCCCCTGGATTCTGAGTAAATATTTTTATCTCCTGTTTCTATGGCTACAGCACTGGCAGTACTTAGGGAATCTCTTTTAAAGTGAAGCTCTGCCTGCATGATCTGCAGACACAGCAATACACTACATGCTCAGAGTTCTTCTGACACTCAAAGTTAAGAAAGCACTCATTGTTTGGCCACTCTGGGAACCACTTTGTGCTTGGAGTTCAGTGTAGGAAAAACAACCAACCTCATTTCCAGTTCCTCCCTCTAGCACATGGACCCAGAATGTGGGGTTTGTCACATGCCCATGGGCTGACATTTTAATAAGAACTCTAAGTCAGATGCCTAGCTGTTTGTTACTGCTTCTGCATGTATCATCTTCCTGCCTGCCGTTGTGCCAGTGACGTTATTGTTTTTACTGAGCCGGAGGAGAGGGCTGGGAATTCAGTGCCTGATGGGGAGGAAGCAGAAAGTGGGAGGAGCCTTGTGGCTGCATATCCAGGGCTGCATCATCAGGACAGAAAAAGTTCAGTAAGGGGATTTGTAATCCTCACATGGGATTTGTTGGGGGAGGAGAGGACACCTAGCAATGCTCTCATGGGCCATGTCTTTGCGTCAGACCAGGGAAGAACCCCGAAACTTTTCACCTATTTGTAACAGAATTTCAACCTAGATGCTAGCTCAGTATCCTATATATACATATATATACATGTATGTATATACATATATATATATCTATATAAAATCCTGGAGTTGGAAACAGTGATTAACAGGAGTTTGAGATCGGTCTGTAAAATAGCTACAATGGGCTGGTGGCCTGGGTGAAACAGACAAGAAAAAAATCTTCTCTAGAGGAAAAGGCAGCTACATCTCTACAGACCTGTAAACTTCGCAACTGCTATGATGCAGGCAATTAGGAAGCAAAAAGGAGATCAAACATGGGTGAAAAGAACTATGCCACAAAACCAGCATTTTCTCCAGGTCTAAACAAAAATGATGCCTTGCTTCTGATTCACCCTTCTGAGATCCTCTGACACTACCTGCAACCATGGGGAAATGTCCACGTGTCTAAGCACAGACAGAAACAAGATGATGATGCTTCCTGTACTAACCTCACGCATGTGAACTACTAAAGACTGAAACACACTCATCTATGCCATTCCCACTGTTGGTTGCTCTGCCCTTAACAGAGCCTGGCACATGCCTGTTGGAGTTGGTCCTTGCACTGTGCAGGAGGTCACACAGCACTGTGTTGAATAGTAACCCTATAGGCACTGAAACATCTGCCAGAGTTCTCAAGGAGCCCACTTCAGCCCTCCAAGAGTAGATGTCATGATTCAGGTGAGAAAAAACACACCCCTAACTTGCCTATTCATCATCTCTCACTATAAAGGCATTTTAAAGTGACAGGCCCCATTGTACTTGCTTAATTTGTAAGTGTAGGTGAGATTTCTATCTCACACCCATTTGTATTCCCATGCCAGACCAGATTTTCTGGGAACTGCCACCATCAGCATATCTGCATCTAAGTAAATGAGTTTCATCTGTATGTCTCCTTCACACAATGTGAGAGATAACAGTGTGCCAGGGCTTGGAGAGAGAGCACCACCAAAAGACCTCCAAGTTCAAGAAGCAATGGGCTATAGAGTGCAAAAGTGGGTGGCAGGCAGTACGCGAAACAACTCTTTACAAGGCAGAGGGCACAAGTTCACACTGTGAGTCTGCTGTGGGGATTTGTAATAGGCGTGTCCTAAACTCTGTTGTCAGCCTGAGTCCCACCCTGCAGGCAAATCAGGTGTGCGTATCAGTGTACAGGGATAAAACCACCAGTAATGCCTGAATTATGAGTTTCCTGGAGCAGCCTAAAGGATTTGTATGAGTACTTTTAGAAAAAGACCAGGGCTTTACGTTCCTCTGATTCTGATTTTACCACGAAGGAGCACCCTTACAGGACATCATTAAGGGACATCCAGCTTGCTCTTCAATTTCTTCAGATTTCAAGCTGCCTCTTCACTCCATTCTGGACTTTTTCCATTCTAACCACACTGTACAAGCAGAATCCTGCAAAATGGCAAGCGTGTCTTTTCCTACTCTTACTCGTTCCGTGTCAACACACTGGCACAGGGTTGAATCAAATATGGGAAGCCTGGGTTCTCTCACCTCTGCCACTGGCGTGGCCTCGGAGAGCTGCCTTATGGCATCCAAGGCAGCCTGTTGCCTCACTCAGCACCTATTGCTGCAACCAAAACCGCTGCACAAATAAAAGATCATCCTTGGAAAAGTTCTGCTTCTCTGGATGAGGCATGCAATGAAATAATTATTTGATGCATTCCCATCCATTGTGCCTAAGGCAGTAGCATTTAATTTTTTGTGCTGATTTGACCATGCTGATCCATTCATTAATACTGTGTCTTTTGCTGGTCAGTAAGTAATTGTGAGTCTAGCCACTGCTAGAAAAAAAAAAAAAATTAGATATTTAGATATTCCAAGAATGCATCAGCTGAGTAACTGGGCTAAAATTGGATGGCTGTTCGGGCTTGTTTGCAACCGGTTCCCTTTACTATCTGCTGTCTGTAATGCGCATCTGGTCTGGTGCATTACGTGACACACTTTCTGCTCCCTGTTTTTTAACTGAGAGAGAGAACAAAAAATAAACAGAAGAATCCAGATTCAACAACGACAGGGACAGTCATGAAAAATCACCGCCCCCTTTTTCTTCGTTTTACATCCCACAGCCTAAAGAACCTAAAGAAGTGAAGAACAGGCTGGGAGGAGGGGGGGGGGGGAGCGTAGCGGGGCTCGATCCCCCAGGTTTAGGCCAGCAGAGGGACCCCAGCATGATGCGGGGACACCGGGCCTCGGCCACGGTGCAGTGCGTACCCGTACAGCCCCTGAGACATGCCAGAGTTTGTTCAACCATATTTTATTTTATTTTTTATTTACTTTATTTTGTATTCCATTTTTTATTTTATTGCATTTTATTGCATTTTATTGTATTATTCTGTTTTATTTTATTTCATTTCATTTCATTTCATTTCATTCTGAAGACAAAACCCGCGATAAACGAACGTACCGGCAGCAAGCCACCACCCCGCACGTCGGGAGCGGGGGACACGCGTGGGTCAAGGGGGGGGGTAACACGAGTGGGAGGGGGCGGGGACGGGGGGGGTGCCTCCCAGTAGCGTCACAGCGCCCCATTTGCCGGCCGCGGCTCCTCCCGCAGCTCGGCTCGGCTCGGCTCGGCTCGGGGCTGCGGCGCTGGGGGCGTTTTTGGGGGTTCGCGGAGCGAGCAGCAGCCGTCGGGAGCGCACCGCGGAGCCCGGCAGCGCCGCAGCATGAAGTTCCAGTACAAGGAGGATCACCCGTTCGAGTACAGGAAAAAAGAAGGGGAGAAAATCCGGAAGAAATACCCCGACAGAGTCCCCGTGAGTGTGCCGGGCTCGCCCTGCAGCCCTCGCCATACCCCCCGCCCGCCGCTGTGCTTCTTTTTAAGGGGAAAAAAATGGAAAAAAAAAAAAAAAGAAAAAAAAAAAACGGGATTAGTAAAGATGATGGCTACCGCGATGTTCCGATATTAATTCCAGACCGCGTTTCTCTTTATCGCGGACCGATAGCTGTTAGGTTATCGTATGTCGGGGGCCGTGATGGTGGGTGGGGGTGCTGGGGTGCCGTACCGCCTTTTTTCAGGCATCCGCAGTGGCTGGGCAGCGAGATCGCCCTTCATCTTTTTATGGCAGGCTGTGTGCGTGGGGCTGGGGGTGGGGAAGGAGCTTACCACTCGCTCTGAAAATGGAGGAGAACAATGAGCGAGATGCAGAAAACAAGATGTACACCCGTGTCAGCAGGTGCTTTGCTTTTATTTTTATTTTCTGGCGTTTGGCTTGGCAGTTCAGTGTGGTTTTGCTCTGTCCTTTTCCTTTCCAGGTGAGAAAAAAATGGTAGTAAATGATCCTTCTTAGTCTTTCTGCCCTCCTCTTTAATAAACTGTGGAAAAAAGGTCACTTGGAAAACAAGGTCATCTTCTAGCTAAACTGGTCCATAGGTCTCTTTGGAATGCTGGTGGAAAACTCCTGGCTTTATAATTACTACTAATAATTGCAAAGCAAAAATAGCAAGATTAGTTGTGATTTTTTTTTTTTGGTCCTCTTTTAATAAACATTTTGCAAATGTTCTTTCTCTCCATCCCCACTGGAGAGGTCTGTCCTAGATTTACTGCTCAGGGGTACAGTGTGCAAGCAAAGTGAGACTTCTCTGTAAGTCTAAGGGCAAGGGGGAGCAGTTATACCAGAGGTCAAGACCATTTTTAATCTTGGGAGTAGCCCACAACTATTTTTTCAGAAGTTTTTGAAAGTCGGAATTTGGGTGCATTTTGCCCATGTGTTTTGGGGACCCCTGGCATAGCATGACAGGTTAATCATGCATCAAGTCAGTGATTAAGTATATGCTGTTCTGTTTTTTGAGACAAGGACCACAGAGGGCTCTGCAGGTCAGGAGTAAGACAAACTGTAAACTGAGGATCAGCACGGCAGGTAATGCAGATCATGATAGATGTGTCTGGAAGAGCTGTGTGGGGAGCCTAGGACCAGACCCTGTCTGGCAAGAGGTAAGATCAATATAGAGGGCCATCCGCAGAGCTTTATGGAGAAAGTCAGGACCAAAATAGTTAAGGTGAGCTAAGTTAAGGAACTGAGGAGGAGTGGAGACACCTCATGGAGAGGCCCAGATGTGGATTGCTAGGGGAAGCTTGTTGTCAGAGCTGCCCATGGAACAAATGAATGCAGCAGACAACATTCTTTGCATCACTTCCACCTCTGCCCTTCCCAACAGCACGATCCTTGAAGATGATGTCCCTTTGGCTGATTACACTGCAGTGCCCTGATACATCTCAGCATTTTGCTGAGATTGTAATGTTGGCACAGTCCCACATTTCCACAGTCACCACCCAGCAATAACAGATAAGGAGATAATCTGTATCTGCCATTTGGATTTTCTTTGTAGGTTTGTCAGTGTGTGTGAAGAAACCTTCAGAAGAGATATTTGGGTTATTAGGCACATTGACTACAGTTGATAGTCTATCAAAACACATCCATTCTTTTCCTGCTCTTCACAAGAGGGAGATCTCTCTCAAGCACAGCGGTGATTTGATTTGAATCCTTCTTAGTGGTTTAGAAGCCCCAACACTTTCACCTCATCCTCAGCATGGCATAACTTGAGGTACCCCCATCTTCTTTTCCTTATTATCTAGCGACCAAGCTACATGCCATCCTTTTGAGTCAGTGTGGTCATATCACTGCTACTGCCTAGAAGTTCTGCTTGTCTCTTTTTGAAATCAGAGGCAAGAACTCAAAGTTTTTCTCCACTGCAATTTATTCTATTAGATATTGCCTTGTAGGATTTGAGGGTAAGAAAATAGGCAAAGTGCTGTTGCTGCTCAGCCTGCACCTGTGCAGCAAGGCTGTGGAACTGGCTACCCTTCACAATACTTATCAGTTGCATCTTGTATGGAAATGCATCTCTTACCACAAACTTAAAAGAGCTCAATTGCCTTGTACTGAGGTGCTTGAAGTTCCTGAACTAGCAGAGATTACTGCACTTCTATTTCAGAAATAAACCTAGAACTTCCAGGGTTTTTTGGCTGTGTTGGCAGCATCCAAATGGAGCACAGTGAAGAGAAGTCCAAGCCAGCATCCCTTCTGTGTGACATGCTTTGCAGATATTCACTTGCGTCTCTGGAGGAGAGTTTGGCTGGCATGGCACATTTTCCAGGCTAATACACCAAGCTGATCACTATGTTTTTTTCTCTGACATAGTGTCTCGCTGATGTGACACCATTTTGCTTCTAAAGAAGTCTTAGTCCACAGCAGTTCAGCTATCGTACAGCAGACATACCTGCTGATTATGGTTGCCAAAGGGCTATGGGAGCAGGATGCGTTAGAAATTAGTCCCACAGTGTCTCATACGGATTATGTTCAATCATGGGGTATAGTGGAATGAAAAAGTTTAGAAAGTTTTGGAAATTCAGCTTCTTGTTTAGATGGTCAAAATGGCTTCTGCAGAACAGCAAACTGTATAGATTGAATCATGTAATATATCTCTACTTGTTTAGAAATATGTACAAAAAAAACCTATCAGTGTCTGCACTTCTTTTCCACACATGCACAGTATTTCCATGCAAACATACCTCCAAGCTCTGGAAAGATTTCCAAGCCTTTTCATGGAAGAAGGTCAGGTCACTTTGGAATTCTTCCCACTTCAGAGGTAAACATTTTGGCTAGCTCTCATAACAAATATTTTTATGTAGCAGAAGATCTCTTTGCCTCTTTGACCTTAAAGCTGCTGAACTTACGCTTTTCTATGTCATATAGTAAGGATTAGTATTTTGTGTCAAAGGTCTCAGTAGATCCAGATGGTACCCGGTTTTGTATTTATTATTTATTTATATGAATAAGGAAATGTACATAACTATATTAAGTAGGGAAAATAATTATCTTAATAAGAGAGATGAATTTCAGGATAGAAGTTAACTACATGAAGAATTGGGGATTAACAGCTCCTTCCCTTCTCCCCCCCCAAAAAAAAACCACAACCTTCCACAGTAAGCTTCAGTTTCTCTTTAATTCTGTACTTCATTCTAGAGCATTCAGTATGGGTGAACTTGGAAAGTAGGATATGGGACTACTGGGACTAGGGCTGATTTTGTGCCAGGCAGTTTAGAAATGTAACCTGGAAACAGTTCAATTTACTTGTGTTCATGTATTGGCCTCCTGGTAGTTCCTTCATACAAAATTAACCTGCATTGGGACCTTCAAGGTGACCTGATTTTTATTTTTTTTTTGGTTATTGTAGTTTATTTTTATGCCTATTCCAGTCTCTCTTTTTTTTTTTTTTTTTGTAAGCACACTCATTGTGCTTACTGCTACATCCCAGGCTCCCAGCACAGCCATTGTCAGTGATTTGCAGTCTTCTTCTCAGCTGTCTATTGTTTAATGTTGTCTATTTGTTATAGATTAAAGAAATTTTTAAAGGTCTGCTAGCACCAGCTCTCTAAAAGGGTAATATCTCTTCACACTGATGCTTTTTTCATCTGTTTCCTTTTATGATAGCTATGGCTTGTCTCTTGCTTTCTGTCTCTCCAGGTAATTGTAGAAAAAGCACCAAAAGCCAGAGTACCTGACCTAGACAAAAGGAAGTATCTTGTACCTTCTGACCTCACAGGTAATAAAGTCTACCTCCTTTCTTCCTGATTTTCAGTGAGAAGGTTTTAGAAGTGCTTTTTATTCATACGACCATCACCTAAAAATATCCAGGCAGGCTGAGCTAAGTATCTTATCATTACCCCAGTTTACTTAGCTATACTCATTATATTTACGTGTTTTACAGTCTGGATTACCAGCATGCAGAATTGTCTGAGATGTCTGAGGTATACCATTAACTTAACTAATACACACATGTCACTGCTGACTTCTAGCTATGATGAAAATGACTGAATTGTGTGTCATAGGCAGTAGCCTAAGTATCAATCAATGATGACTTAGCTGCAGCTCAGGTTGCCAGAGGCTGTATCCTTGTTGCAGGAAGAGACAAGTTATTGAAAGAGTGTCATAGTTTTCCACCACCAGGGTTGGAGTCATGGCCACAAAGTTCCTTTTCTGAGTGGTCATGGCCATTTAGTATGTTTTTGTTTTCATTTGAGAACATGAATGAGTTAAAGAAACAGCTTTTATTTTTCCCTTAGAGTATAAAATTGATTGCAGAATACTTTCTTGTGGAAAATAGCTAAAGCAAATAAGGAATTTATTTTCAGGAAATATAAATATAAAACACTCTGGCAAAATTCTCCAAGGTGTTATTGATGTATAGGATTCAAAGGTTAAGCAAGTTAAATGTCTTTTCACCAATCCCTGCAGTAGAGCATTTCCTACCATAATAGGTGAGGTGTGAATATAGAGGATGTAATGGCCTAAGATGACATAGAGAATTTGCCAGCACTGAGTAGGATGGCTGCTAATGTGGTTACAGTCATGAAGTTCCTACTTGCTTTTCCCCATTGTCCGTTTTTCCTTATTTTTTACATATAGTATGTGATTTCTTCTTTCCCAAAAGAAAACAACCATGTTTAGGATAAAATAAAGCAAAAACAAATAAAAAATAAATTAAAAAAATAAAAAAATGAAGGTCTTTGTGCATCTAAGATGTTCTCCTCTGTTCCTCTTCAGTTGGGCAGTTCTACTTCTTAATCCGAAAGCGAATCCACCTGAGGCCAGAGGATGCGCTGTTCTTCTTTGTCAATAATACCATACCCCCCACCAGTGCTACCATGGGCCAGCTGTATGAGGTAAGCCTGGCCCATCTCTTTCTCCTTTTGTTGGAGTGTCCAGAAGAACGCATATCCTCACTGAAGTTCAACTGTGCACCACTCAGCTGACAGTAGGTGCAGCTTGGCCACAGATCCCTGAACATGGAAGCCCTTGGCCTGGGCTATATTCCTTCATCTCTTCAGGAAAATTGTGTTCTGCGGTTATACGGAGGAGTCCAGGGAGCCTAGTAATTGTAATTAATTGTTTGCTAGTTGAAAGTGTTTTATATCAGGTGGTGAATAGTTTCCCCAGCAGTTATATGTTTGGTCCTACTACTATAACGAGCTATTGAAACAAACCATTTACCTGTATTTCAGATGCACAAGTGTCGGGAACAGGAAACAGAACATAAGCACTATCTTTCCTGTTTATACAAAAGAAATTTCCTCTTAGCCAATCTTAGCTGATTTCTCCTTGATTTCTCCATTGACTGTGCTGGTGTGTTTTAATATGAGAGCTCCAATTTGTTGCTGCAAGCCTTATTTGACCAGACGCTTTTTAACAATGACTGGACAATGTGTATATAAACTAATGAAGATAATATAAGATTAGCACACGCAGATCTGGACATGTAGGATGAAAGTATGTCTAACTGTCCAGAGCTGAGATCTGGACTCTGTTTCTGGCATCCTGCAGACTTTTTGTGTCCATGGAATCACTTAACATCTGTTTTACTGTCCATATATAAAACAGGACAGCGACTTGTCAAGGTGTTCTGAAAAATGACGAATGTAACCACATTTATCAAATACCAAAGTATGCAGAGATTATTTTTGACAAGTTAAAGCCCTCCAAGTCACTCCCCCTGACCTTAAGGCCATACAGGTGCTGACATTCTGCTGCACAGTCTGCAACAGTCAGGGCTGTTCCTGTTGCGTGTTTTCAGGATGCTCTGGCTGTGGCTTTTCTAGTAAATCCGGTGTGTCCAGAAATGTGACATGTCTGCATTTAGAGGTAGAGCTGTGGCCAGGGAGCTTTGTTCCACACATTCTGATGTAGTGGATTAACCTTTCTTCTTGTTACAGTGATCTCCTGGTGGGCTTTTTCACATGTAGTGAGTTACAGGGCTATGGTTTGTTACTTTCTCCCTTTCTTCCCTTGCAGGATAACCACGAGGAGGACTATTTTCTCTATGTGGCCTACAGTGATGAGAGCGTCTATGGCAAGTGAGCGTCAGCCCCCCAGGCATGCAGGCGAGATGGACTGATGGAACTGATGGGGGGGGGGGGTTGGAGAGGAGGAAGGACAATGCTTGAGAAGAGGGGAAGAGAACTGGAAGTGTAATACATGCACAAATGCTATCACCTTCCATGCATTAATTATAACCATCATTTTTTAATTGAGGGGAGGGAGGTTAAGGGTACAGTGAATGAAAGGGTGAACTGATAGGCTAGCAAGGAGTGTTGGGTTGAGGAGTGGCGAGACTCCACTGTTTGTAGCTCTTCTGTTGCCACAGCTGGAAGCTGTTAGCCAGAACTGGAGGCTGCTAGACAAGCCAGTGGAGCTCCTGGAGAGTGACTGCACAGGACGGAAATGGCCATTCATGTGTAACCCTTTCATTGGATGAGGAAGGCATGCCTGGAACATGTATCGTACACTGACCGTCTCACACCTTACCCATGGCACAGACCACACTCCTATGAGCATTCAGCAAGCTGTGAAATATTTCATCCTGCCCATACAAGGCTGTCTTCTGCTGACAGTCCTCACTCCAGATGCTACCTGTGAAGCATTACAAGACTACTGCATTTTCTGTCACTTCAGCAGTTTTAGAAAGGATAATTCTTGAGGGTTGGGAACTCCTCAGCTGTGAGACATAAAGATTGAGGGGATGGGGGAAAAAAGGAAGGATTTTTTTTCCTTTATTGCTTTAATTGCAAATGCTGGACAAAAAAAAAAAATGAAACAACCCTTTTGTTCTTTTCAGGGAAGCCAACTGTTAAATTTACAAGCATAGGGCTACAAAGGACCTCATGAGAACAACTAGCCCACTCCAGCTCTGAGACAGGGCTGAGTATACCAAACATGACTGTTATCAACTTGTTCTTAGTGAAATTCATGTAGGTGGATCCTGGAGGCTGCTTAGATAGCTTGTACCAGTTCCCAGCTAACCTACAAGTGAGAGAGCTTTTCTTGCTATCTAACTATTCTCCCTTGCAATGCATTAAGGTGATTAATTACTAATGGTCTTGTTATTGGTGAACACAGAAAATTAGCCATCAGTGTTGTTCTTGTACCAGTCTGCTGCAGATTTGAAGATAGCAGAAGTCCTTTGGGCTTAGCCTTCCCTTCCATGTCTCATCCCTGTACAGATCTTGCACCAGTTGCACAAGCAGAAGAAATCAGTCCCTCCCGTGTGTCTTTTGCTGGCTTTTTGTGATTGGACAGCAGTGCCACTCTGACACAAGAGAGGTGCTTTTAGACATGAAGGGGAAAAGACTCTCTGTAGATTTTTTATTTAATTACTTTAAGCCAGTGTTGTTCTTAGAAAGGTACCAGATAGATTCTGTCCTGTGTAAGCCTTATGCTGTCATGCCAAAGCAGTTTCTTCCTGGTGGCACAAACAGCAGATTTTCCCATAACTGCCATAACTCTGATGAGGGGCTGGGGTTTGCAGAGTGAGCTGACTTTCAGGAAGGTTCTGGGGTTTTATCTAAAGTCAGAGAACTGGACCTGAATTACTGTAAACATTCCTAGATTTAGGGGAGGGACCAGGATGGAGGAAAAGACAAGATAGATGGAGAAGAGAGATGGAGTCCAAAATAAATCGAGAGTGTTTACTGTATATACATGAAGAAGTTAAATCCCAGGTCTCTGTTCCTCAGAAATGAGAGGTCAAGATGAGCGCTTCTCGGATTATGGGAAACAGGAAATCAGATTTCAGGCTTTTTTGACTTGTTCCACTGAGTTGTACATGGCAGAAAAGCGGGCTGGGAGTGTGAAGTGGGAGTCACTGACAGAACTGTGTGAAGGTCAAGGAGGCAGTATGGTAGGGCAGGAGAGTCACTGACTGTGTGTTATGGAAAGTAGCAGATGAATGGGAGAGAAGGGAGCAAGTGCAAAGGATCTAGGCAGGGTGGTCAGAATGGACAGACAGAGAATGGGGGGGCAAAAGATGAAGTAGGTGGGTTTCTACCCGTTTTTTCATCCAGAAGTTCAGGTTTGCTGTTCCATCATGAGTTCATCTGGAATAAATGTGTCTGGATGAGTTGTACCTACTGCCAGCTCAGATAACCAGTTTCTGCCTGCAGTGTTCAGTCCTCTCTTACTGGCCTGCTTTCTTCCAATGGTCAGACTCTTTTCACATCCTTTGAGTGCAAATCCACATCGGTCTCTTGTTTTAGGAAGTTCTGAATGTTCTAAAGCAGAGAACAAACCCAGAAGGCTTTTTAGGGTGAGAGACAAGATGGGGGCAGATGGTGTACATCTCTCTGCCACTGTCCCACTCACTCACATGTACTGCTAAGCACATGGTTGTGTATTGTCTCAAACTAACCCATGCTTAGGCACACTCGGGAGAAATCAATTGGAATCTGAGGTGTTTTTTTTAAATTGTTCAGACCTCTACCCTCTCACTGATGGGTTTATAAGTGATAAGTATGGCACTAATCTCAGCTGTTTGCTGCATTTAGAGTTTACACATTAATTTAGTTATTTTAAGTTTCTTTTAACTGGATTGTGGCATTTACTTCTGTTTTTGCGTGCTAGTCCAATATTGTACAAGGTAATTATGGTAATTTCCTTTTGAGTTGGTTAGCTGCAGATTCTTGTAAAATAAAGTTCATATTACTTGAGCTAAATCAGCCAATCAATAAAGATGCATTTGAAAACCACAGATTTGGTTCAAAACAGGTGACTGTAGTATTTCTCCCCACATGTATGCTTGTAAATAAAGGGCCTGTCCAACTAGGGCAGCTTTGTCAGAACTTCTCACTGCTATTTTTTCCCTGCCCAGCCATCACTGGACTTGGTCCTGACCCTGACCTGTGGATGGGCTTTCCATCTGGACTCTGGGCCCACCTCACCACTGTGATGAGCCTTGTGGTCTAGGCTGCTGACTGGGCCTGGCCACCATTCCTAGGCCTGCCCTGTGCCCCCCACAGGGAGCTGTAGGACAGGCCCTGCCCTGAGCTGGCTGTGCTCTCCCTCTGGCTCCTGGTCCTTTGGGGCACCACCATTCCTCGCTGCCCCATGACATCTTGGGCTGAGGTGGGGCTCCTGGGCAAAGGCAGAGGGCACGAGGGAGGGCCAGGCAGGCAGCTCAGCACCTGGCAGTGTGAGCCCAGTCCCCTATAAAGAGTATGCTCCCCATCTCTCGGGAAAAGAAGGGACAAAGAAATGTAGAATTCACTGAGAGGTAGGCCTGCACCTAGTAGTAGATCTGGGCTTCACAGAATCATGGTATCACAGAATACCTGAGGTTAGAAAAGAACTCGGGAGGTCATCTGGTCCAACCCTAGGGCCACCTAAAGCTGTCTGCCCAGGACCATGACCAGACAGTTTTTTAATATCTCCAGGGAGGCAGACTACACAAACTCTCTGGGCATACCCTTATGGCTAATTGTATGCTGAGAGGAAAAGAGCCCTGATGGGAGCGGGCAAACCTAGCAGGTGCTGTCTGCTCTTAGCACAGCCACTCCAGGTTGGGCACATGCAGAACACAAGGCAATGGTGAGAATCACACAGTTTCCCCCACCTCACCCATCCTTCCAGGCTGTGGGGCCAGGCCAAGCTGGGCTCTGGAGCATGCCTGTCCCACTGTGGCATCACAAATGTGGGTTTGTGCAGGTACTGCTAGCCAGGATGGAGCCGAAGTACTTGTTATAGGTTAACCATGGTAGGCAGCTAAGCACCACACAGTTGGTCCCTCACTTTTCCATCGCCACCTCCAGTGGGATGGGGGAAGACAAAAAGCATGAAAAACTTGTGGGTTGAGATAAAAATTATTTAATAAGTGAAGAAGTGGAAGAAGAAAGAGAAAGCAAAATAAAACAAGAGATGCAAAGTTAATCACTCACCACTTCCCATGGGCAGATGGATACCCAGACAGTTCCCAAGCAGAAGATGTCTAACTGACCTAAAACCCCTCATCTCCCTGCTTATTGCTGAGCATGATGTTACATATTATGGAATATCTCTGTGGTTAGTTCAGGTCACCTGCCTGATTGTGTCCCCTCTCAAACTCTTGCACACCTCCAATCTGTTCAATGGGGGGACAGAGTGAGAAACAGAAATCCTTGACACTGTACAAATACTGTTCAGCAATAGCTAAAACATGGATGTGTTATCAGCACTGTTTTGGTCATGAATCTAAAATACAGCACCATACAAGCTACCATGAAGAAAATTAATTCCATCCCAACCAGACCCAGAGCTGTGCCAATGCTGACAAGGAGCAACCTTCAGCTTTTGCCTTGCAGTCCATGGCTTCTGCAGGCTGCACATGGAGTGGGCGAGAAAGTTGCTTTAAGTACCAAAGTCAAGAACTGTAACACTGAAACTCACAGGAACAAAATTTATTAGGCCCAAGAGGATATTTTCTTCCCCACTGCGTAAAAGGTAAAGCCACTGTCTGAGGTTTTGCTGTTTGTACTGAGGTCTATCAGACAGTAATTCATCCTGCACTATGTAAACACAGAGCCTACCCTTAGCAGAGCTTCTGTGCTTATAAACACCACCAGGTCTAAAACAAGTCCCCTCTGTATAGCATAATGGTGCTGTGACTCCAGCTAGACAAAGATCTGCTAAAAGCTTATACTACCCACTGAAATCATTCAAAATAGTTGCAGTTTTCAGCCTTGAATTTTAGCTTCAAATGTAGTGCATGTTTTAGTCTTTGGGTTATGATGTTCTCTGCTGGCTGAAGTAGAAAACCACTATGGAGTTGTATCTGACCAACCAGACCTCTCCCACTCCCCCTCTCACCCTTTTCCTAGGAAAATGGTATATCAATGATGCTTGTCTGCCTCTTACCTGCCATGCTGCTTGCATGTTTGTGTCAGTGCCATTCACAAAAGAAATAGCACACTTGCTGAATATGGTATAACTGGTTCATATCTGAAATGTTAACCTATGCTCAAAGGTTGTCACCTTTATTCTCATGTGTCATGCCAATAAGGTTATAAAAATTGGATTTGAGCAAGGCCTGGTGGAAACTAAGGGCTCAGCTGGTTAAGAGAGCTTGAGTAATTCATACACTGCATAGGTCACTGTCACTGCAGCTGGGATTCTCTCTCCAGTGATCTTGATGCTTCTTTTCAAAGAAAACATTCTCTTGGGACAGAGAAGATCAGCGAGTATCTAAGGAAAAAGATGACCTTGGGAATTAGGGCATCACAACACCACCATGAAGCAGATCTGGACTAACATAACAGGTCCCAAATTACATTAAATACTCATATTTTCATTCCCATAAAACAATCATGTCCAAGATGAAAGAAACACTGAAATAAAACTACCAGAGGGAGAAACTTCAGCTCACTCCTGTCACTCAACCTCTGACAATCAAACACTCCCCCAGGATGTGCCACAGAGTGTGACTAGAGAGCTCATTGCTGCCAGGGCACTTGTGGGACTGACCCAGTCGCAGAGACCATGAACAGCGACTGCCCCAGCCTATGCTGCCAATGTTTAGGAGGATGTTTCAAGTCCCATGGTATTTGTGTTCCTGGAAGCCTGCATGAGCATAGCTTATTCCTGGCTATACCTGTGTTACAGGAATTAGTTAACGTTCTCCTGAAAAAGCTGGATTTTGCAGTATCTTTTTGTGACGTAAGGGTGTGTTTCTCCCTGATTTTGCAGTCTGGTCAACGTCATTTGGATATTGTCTTTTTTAATTAATTGGCCTTAATTGGGCTGTTAAGAAGTGCTGTAAATAGTGATATATGAAAACAGCAGGAGAACATTAAGATTCTCATTTTCAAATGAAGGCATTGCTAGAACTGCATTAAGGTGGAATGCACTGGATTAGTAGCTGAAGGAAAAATTGATCTGATTCATCTCCTGTCAACTTTTTATTTTTATCTTGCACAGCTTAGAAGAAGTCTTTGTCAGAGCCTAGGACCTTGTTCTGTTGTTCATCGACAAATCCTCTCTAACCATCTGAGCAGTCTTCTGCAGTGTCCACACCCCACTAGGGAACCTGGAGAGCTTTCAGGAGGTAGTGGTCCGTGTTACCTATTGCAGGACATTCTCTCACTCCTTGGTGTGCCTAACTGCTCTTGAGCAAATTCATAAGATATTTTTGGTCAGCATTCCTCCTTGTCTTTGCTAGTCTGCTATTTGACGTCTTTGGAATAGTCGTCCATGTAGCACCGTACCTTTAGGTACTGACATTTACATCCACTGGAATGTAAATCCATGGTGTTTGCAGAGAAAGTAACTTTTGGGTGAAAGCATCCCCGTTCAGTGTTCACAGCACGTACAACCTGTACATGGCAAGTCTCACAGCTGCCACCAAATCTACAGCCTGCCTCCTTCCTGCTGGAAATCTGGCTTTTCTCTCCCTGATATGAGCTCTTCTGCCACTGCTCAGCACCATCAATGCCAGTGACAGAGAGACTGACAGAGAGAGCAGTCTAGAAGCACAAATGGTCTGCAAGAGGGTGACAGCTGCCTGGGGGATTTGAGAGTGTCTCCTAACATGTCAGGGAGATCAGCAGTTGATGGTATATATCCTCGTCCAAGCAGAGTTCTCTTCCATGAAGTAAACCCTTTATTTTTGTTTAGTTTGTAGCAGAGACTGATTCTGCCACTTCTCTCTTCCAACATCCTCTTATTCCTCCACTAGCAACTGCCCTTTTTCCCCTGAGACTGCAGCAAGGTTTGCAGGAACAGAAAGCACACCTCACCCTTTGATGTCATTGCCTGTCCAGCTGCCTTCTGTCTCACAGGAGGTGACAGAAGGCTGAGATTTGTTCTCATCCAGCAGCAGCATCTACCTCCATTACCTGGAGTTAGAAGACACTTTGCTGACAAATATGCAGTGAGCAAGGTAGTGGGAAATGGGTGAAGAGGAGAGAGGATGAAAATTCATCACATCAAATAGACAAATGCATTGCACATCATTCTCACAATAAATACACATCCATGAACACATCAAACACCACTTTGACCACATGTATGCAGAAGCATAGGCTACATCCTGCACCTCATGCTGGAAATACACATATGCACCTCTTCCACCATGCCTCACACTGCATCAAATACGCATGTATCTTCACATGCTACACTGGCCACAGTACAAACATTAGCATTTTAAAACCCTGGCATGTCTTTAATTGTATCCCACACCATAGTGAATTTGCATACATTCCCATAATACACCAACAAAAAACATATGCTTCCTATGCCAGGCCATATCACAGCAGTTATGCAAAACCATACCAGTCCAGCATATTCAGCTGTAGTGCTAGGTAAGCAGAAGGGATGTAATGGAGACAGTGATATATGCTACACACAGGATATAGTTCAGCTCCCCACACAGCACATATGGAAAACACTGCAGAAATGAAAGAAAAAAGAGGATGGACACACACACAGAATGTGACACTTTACATGCCTGGAGTATAGCACATCTGGACAATTGAGAAAGAAATACAGCAAAACTTACCACACAGCTGTGCTCACAGGCTTTCATCCAGCCCTTAGGATGACAGAAAAATACACCCCATGCAATAACGTGCATTCAGTGCAACTGGAGCCAACACTCATGTGGCAAAATAGGCCATAAAGAAGTGGAAATCAGCAGGAAAACATGGGATGGAAAAAATGCACAGAGTAATATACAGTCATGGGCTTCAAGTGGTTACAGGACAATTTACATGGGCAAAAGGAGTGAGAAGGGAACCTGGAGTGATCAGAAGATACCTGCAATCTACAGCCACTAAACACCTGCCGCTTTTCTATGGAGTGCCAGGTCACAGGAAACCTTGGAGGAGAGGAGCCCACTACCTACAGCTGTACTTCAGAGGTGAAATAGTGGTCCCTCTTTATCATTTTCAAATGAAGATTAAAAATAGTGTCTGGAAAAGCAGGACCCTTCTGGTAGGGACTGGGATGGACTGGGAGAATAGGATGGAGGCAAAACTAGAGTATTGGCAATTTGTGAAGTGCAGATGGAGACGGTAGCCTTGCAGAGCAAGGTGTGGGAGGAGACTGGTGGAAGGGCTGCAGGACATGAGTGAAACTGGCAGAACTGTGTGGGAAGTGCAGCACTGGAATAAAAGAATGGCTCCAATGAAGGAGTGAAAAGATATAGATGGCTTAAACTAATAGGAAATGTATTGCAGAAAAAATGTTCTTCTAGATCAGGTGTATGGTGGCTCCAACAGGTACTTGTGCATTCAGATTGCTGTAACTAGTAGTAGAATGACAACTGCACATAGAGCTCATCTGCAAAGCTGAGCATCTGGTGAGGCTGTGGTTATTTAACTACCTCTCTCTCCATCTAGTTCTTTCATGCATAGTCATTACTACAGCCAAGCTCCCTGGCATCACACACAAACACTGTGGCAGGGTGAGGAAGTAAATAGTTGTCACAGGCGTGGTCCCTCTTTTTCTTAAGAGGTATTCTTGGCCCATGAGCAAAATAATCATATAGTCAAAGGAGTCAATCACCATGTACAGTCAATCACCATGCAGATATGAAGGGTGATAGAGCCAAGAGAAGGCTTCTCACCCTGGAGAGAAGGCTTAGCGGGGACCTCATCATGGTATTCCAGTACTTTAGGCACTAAGGGTGCCTAAAAGAGGATAGAGGCTCTCTCTTCACAGAGAAGAAAACAGTTACAAGCTGCACCACGAGAGGTTTTGTCTCGATATAAGAAATAATATATATATATTTCTTTACAATGAGAATAATCAGCCACTGTAATAACTTCCTCAGGGATGTGCTAGAATTCCCATCACAGGGAGCTTTCAATATTCTTGTGGAAGGGGTGCTAGATAATCTCATCTAGGCTCACTTTTCCCACAAAAGCCTGGGCCTGATGATCTTTCAAGGTCCATTCCAACCTGCACAGGTCTGTGGTTCTATTTAGGAGAGATCAACCTGAATATAGCAGGCAAATGCATTACTTAATAATGTAAGTGAAAATTATGTAATGAAGCTAATTCAATTAGAATCTGAAATAAATATTTTTCAATTTCACTGTGGTTGTTCAGAGGTAACATTGGAATATTTCAGGTCTCATGCACATTTAATTTGCTCCAAGGGACATAAAACAGAAAAGGAGCAGTGATGGGTCTGATCGTATTTACTTTTCATTATTTTGGATTTATTTGGCATGTTTCATAGGATAGTCATTAAAAAATACTGACCAATTCAGCCTCACAACAGCCCGGAAGGGTAGTACTTATTGTCTCCAACCTGCAGATGAGGAAACAGAGGCACAGAGATGTGAACTGTCTTGCTTTATGGCCACACAACAAATTAGAAGCAGAGTCAGTAAAAAAGAAAAAAAAAAAAGAAGAAGAAGAAAACAAACAACAAAAAAAGCCTTATTCCCCTCATCTCTAGCACTTCTAGTAACAGGATTATATCCACCAGACAGAAAATTTGAAACATGGATTCTGTATATCCCTATTATCTTTCATTAATGAAAGAAACTCCTCTTTATATTTGGGAACATAGCCACATAACATTTTGGTGTTCTGCCATTTGCAGACTGGAAAAGCTCTGATTTCTTTGCCAGAACCAGCAACAAGAAGGTAGCTCCTCTTCTGACATACTGCCAAGAAAACACTGCAGAATTGTCTTTGAGCAACAGCTCTATTCAAAGCTCTTTGATACATTTATCAGTGCCTTCTTTCTCTCAAACAAAATAACAAATCACAGTGCAAGCCTGGGGAAAAAAAAAAAAAAGTGCATTTTCTTCTTGTCATTTGCATTTTGTCAGACTTTTTGGCAACTTACAAGTGTTTAGTGTCTGTTCTTCTATTCTATTATGGAGATGCTTCGTAAAATTTGCGAAAGGATTCAAATGATTTAGAAACCTCATAAAAAGTGTACACAAGGTGAACTAGTCTAACCCAGGGCAAGTGAAACAGAAACCTCCTAGCTATCCTGGTTTTCAGATAACTGTTACAAGTATTTTCTTTTACAAACTTTTGTTTCAGTCAAATTACTGAAACATCCACTGTTTACGTAAGGTATTTATTTGTCTGCCTGATGGTGTGAAGGAGTTGTGAATCTCCAAAATGTAGAAAAGACATTGAAAAGTCGTCCTGCTGGACAGATTTAGTCATGTTACTGCAGGACCCAAGACACCAACATCAGTAGGATAAACAGCTACGAAGTCCAGAGGCTATAGCCAAAACTTGACTCTTCTGGGGTTTACACTATGAAGGAGAATATCCTTATCCTTTCAGGTAGATTTCACAAAAGCTCTGTTTGTTGAAAGTACCAAAAGCATGAGTCAAATTAATATAGCCTCCCAATGTAAAGAGCAAGACTCTCTTTTGTCCAGCCCTGCATGCTGACTTTTGTACTGGTCTGTCATACCAGTGTAGGAGAAACAAGTGTGAGGCTGTTTGGTACTAAAGCATTAGTCCCTGCTGCGTCTTTCTGCTGCTGGACTTCTGCACTGCAGTTTTTGCTGGAGAGTCGGGACAGATGTCTGAGACATCTTTTTTTCCCATTCAGTCCAGAAAGAGCATTGTATCCTCTCATAGGACAGCTAGGTGCATGGCTGGCTGTCTCTGCATATATGTTTGAAGGTACATGTGTGCTACGTGTGATGCTGTGCAAGTTAACAACAGTAATATATTAAAAAAAAAAAAAAAAAAGACTTCAAATGTTATTCCTTTCTTTCATGCAGTCTTTTGACCTTTTAACCCCATTAAAGACCACTCTTATTATTTCCCAGAAGGAAGGGAAAAAAATGTGGGTTTGCTCCTTTCCAACCCACTTTTCATTTTGTAAATGTCCATCGTCTCTCCAACTTCTGCCATGCAAAGAGCATCACATCAGCATTGCTCACAGACATGTCAGCACAGAGAGCTAGGGTGGCAAGAACAGTAACTAATAAACTCCCCTGGAAAGGGAAGTAACAAAGAGCCTCGAAATGGAAGGGAAAAACATCAAAAGAGACATAAAGGGCTTAGAGTGGAAGAAAATTTTGGATGCTTGATTCTGCTTTCACTGACACTACTGAACAATTTCATGTTAGCAGACTGCATTAGAAAGCAGAGACAAGACTCTGCTCTAAAGTACATTCGTGGCACTGAGGTTGGTAGAGTTGCACAGAGGCAACTGACATTGATATCTTGGCTTGTCTGCAAGCACCAGCTTACAGAGTCTCTCCTACTCCAGCAAAAAAAACGTAATTTTAAAAAATAAAATAAAATAAAATAAAATAAAATAAAATAAAATAAAATTAGAACAAAACAATAAAACAAAATAAAATAAAATAAAATAAAATAAAAAGTTTTCTTTGTGCTAAAGACAGTTCTAAGCAACTTTTGTTTTCCTGTTGACTGTAACACTTTTTTAACTTAGTCAAAAACATTTGCATTAAAATACTTGGGAGCTGCTTCAATCAAACCTGTGCATTATTACTAAATATTATTCAATTTATCTTTTGTACAAAGAGATACTAGTAGATTTCATAATTACCTAATTTCATTATTATTTGCAAACAGAACCAGAACAACAGAATTAATTAGCTGGTCTGACCTACCTGTGTAGAAGATTTGAAGACAAACAACAATATACCAGTCAAGGAGAAATTTAAAAAAAAAAAAAAAAAGGAATGATTTTAGCCTTTTTCTGACCCGATGAAGAAAAATGAAAGTAAAATATACATTAATTAAAAATACAGAGAGAAGTCTGAAGAAATGTTATGTTTAATTGAAGGGAAGGTTTATTTCAAATAAATCATTTCCTGTTAGTTAATTGCTGTTGGTGAGCAACATTTTAAAGGTCCGAAGTGCTAAGAACTGTTAGGTCTGGCAGAATGCTGCTCGTTCACATCTGCTCCTGTAGGAAGCTGATAAGCAAGGAATATTTTATGCACATGATATTTTCTTTTACTTTCCAAAATAGCTGGAAAAAAAAAAATAACACTCTCATAAGTTCTCAGCTGAAAATCAAGTTGAAAATTCCACTCCAAAACATAGCTGAGTATTGGAATAAGTGGATATTCCACACTTTTGATACCTAAAATGCTGGAAAAATTGAAGCTTTTTGTGTCCAAGAAAAAAAAAATCTGTTTCTGTCCAAAGGTGATTTTTTTTTTTTCTTAGTGGGAGGTCAAACTGAACCCTAGAAAGGTTTATGGTGGTAGTGTGCAAGTCCCCATCACAAATACTTTAGCATATCGGATGGTGCCAAACTCCATTCATATTTCACTTCCCATTTCAGCCATCATCATATATCAGACTGGAAAATGCTGTTGAGAAGTAATTAATATTGGATTTTAGACTGGATAGATCCCACTCTATGACAACCAATTTAAAAGAATAAAAAGCAAGTCTGATGCCTCTGCTTTTGTGCTGTCAGCAGGGAAATGGTGCAAGATTTAGAAAGCAGGCTGGGAGATAGGTGTTAAAAAATGATCTGGGTGCACTGATATTTTATGACAGGTCTTATTGGCCAGCAAAGCATTAGATATGATCTGCTTGGCTAGGTGTGACACATGTCCCCATGTCAGGGTGTTTGCAGCCCTCAAACTCCTATTGAACACTATATCAGATTATTAACAGATGGCTGTTAACAGCTCCTGAGAGCTTCCCCCCTACATTTCCAAGCAACTACGCCTTCAGTGAAGATGTCTGCACAGCTTTAATTATCCAGGCCATCCAAAGAAGTCAGATCACAGTGCAAAATTCTTTTCTGGCTTTGTGACAAATATTGTCAAATGAAATGGACTACAGCTACAAATCTTTACCAAAGAGTTGGATTTTCCACACTGTTTTTTTTTTTTTCCCCTCCAGGGTTTTGTTTCCTGACACTAAATACACAGCAGGACTGCTTCAAATTATATGCTTTTGCAAGAAAAATTCAGCCCCTTTTAGGCTTTTAATATATTCCCGGCTTTCTAGAGCAGAAAGCCAATAAAGTTTCCACAAACCAAGTCATTAGGAGAGATCATCAGGTGGCATAGTGCTTGTATGTGTATTTGTCAAAATTAAAAATATATATATATTTAAAAAATCAGGGTTTAGGTGTCAGTCTAACAAAATTGGAAAAAAAAAAAAAAAAACAAGCAAGTAGGTCATGGACTAGTTTCTCATCTTGATGTCTGTGGCAACACGTTTTAACAATACCCAGGTAACCACTTTCAAAAACAGAACTATACTTTTGTAGATTTTCTTTTGTGACCACCCTCCCCTGGATTAGCCTCTTTTCTTAATATAACATCATCTTTATCACACCAATGCCTTCTTAAAATGCATTTGATCTCTGTGCTTCCTGAAGAACTGGGGACTGATGGTCACATTCTGTTTCTGAATTTCTGGAGGACTTGTTAGTGTTAGGTCAGAGGTTGGACTCAGTGATCTTGGAGGTCTCTTCCAACCTAGACGATTCTGTGATTCTGTGATTCTGTGATTCTGTGAATGCAGCATGTTCTTTCCCCGTCCTCTGATGCCCAGTGAAGCAACTCAGCAGTGCACAATGTCTTTACAGCAAGACTGTGCCAAAATATTTATTTTTGTCTTAGAATGTATAAATATCAGTTTTCCTTCCAGAGCCCAAGTAATTTCCCACCCCTACAGTGCTGTCAGTATAATTTGTGGATCTAATAGTTGTGGTAAAGACACAAGTGCTAAAGTGTGGTAAAGGCACAAGTAACTCAGACTCCTTCCTTCCATTCCTCAGGCTCTACAGGGAAAACAGGTAAGAAATTTCATGTGTTGAGAAAAGACTGATATATTCATGAGGTGTTGTCATACATATTAAACAGTAGAGTGCTCCTAAAAGGCTGCAACAACACCCAGATGAGAGGCATTTACATGCCCAGAATCCTGCCTGGTTTTCTTTATGTTCTACTGGGGAGAAATACAGAAAACAACAGTATTTATCAGAAGGTATTTGAACCACCTTTACTATATCTCTCACATGCTGTATTAGTTTCTGTAAGTCAAAATGAATAGCTATTAAAGAAAACCAGTGAGCACAAAGGAGTAACATTGCAAAATGTTTATTAATTACTTTTGAATTGATTATACTTTTAAAGTAAACTCCTTTTGTATCTATATGATAAGCACAGTCACAGAAGGGCTCTCTGATTGGAGAGTAACTTTCAGTGTGTGGAGTAGGGCCAAAGATGCTGTTTATTCTGTACTGTAAGGTACAAAAATCTGGAAAATTGCTGAAATGCCTGCTGAAATTTTTAAAATTTTCCCAAGGTGACTGAGATGAACATTTTGAAAAGCAGAGAGGCTACAACTGCAGTAGGATTTTTTTCTTAGGTATGTTGTATCCCTCAGCCTTAGTCTCAGTAGCATGATTTTCTCTGCTTATTGTGGAGCTTGGCTTAGAAAGCCTTTGTTCACAAATATGAGCTAGTGCTTACGTATAGCGAAAGGAACAAGGTTCTTCTGTTCTGAAAGCAGCTTGGTGTCCTATGCAATCCTGTTTCATTTGAAATCTGAAATTGGAATCAGGAATCAAATATAACTTTTATATTCTGCTACAAAAGGCACATTAAGAAATGGTACATTGTTTGCTTCTCTAGGTAGGCCTAGTTGTCTTGGAGTTTATAGGGATTCAGCATGCAAAGAGCAGATGGGAGAGCCATACCAGGCTCTGCTCCTTCACAGAAATCTGTATACAGCAGAGAAAAAAAGAGTTGCAGTTAATATTCTCCAAAGAGAGAGCCCAAGAATTGTCATTGCTGCTGTAGTTTGCACTACATAATACATCCCAGGATTGCTTCATAGCCCTGGAAATGGGGGCTAGTAGGCACAGAGGGTAAAGCCCGTCAAAAGGAAGAATTTATGGTCATGGTACTGGGAGCTGGGGAAGACAAAGTGGTGACAAAGGAGAAAAATAAGAAGCAGGACAAAGACCATATAAGTGACACGTATGTAGGCCAGGGACTTTGGAGAATTTTCTAGACTCCCAGTCACTCAAAGGAAGTATACAGTCTGTCTAAGGAAAGCTCCAGGCATCCTGAAACAAGGATTTCCTTTTTAAACAAGTACTCCTTTGACATAAAGAAATCTAGTTATGTTTCCTCTTATGTGTTCACTTAACTCTTCAGCAGTGACTAAGCTGCCAGCTCTACACGATGCATTGCACATTCCGATAGTATGCATGTCTTCATTTTCTACAGCAAACACTAAGGTCGATGGTGTTGCCAACCATTCCATTCAGGGAAGTGGTTGAGTCACCATCTCTGGAGGTCTTCTTAAGAAACGTGTAGATTTAGAACTTAGTAGCATGGTTTAGTGGTGGACTTTAGTACTAGGTTAAAAGTTGGGCTAGATGACCTTAGAGGTCTTTTCCGAACTGAATGATTCAATGGTTTTATGATTCTATACTCACCTCCTCGCTTTGCTGCTTTGGATGGTGGGTGAACTACCTGGTAACAGTACCCTGCACGTCATCATCGACAATGTGATGATCCCCACATTTCCCCCATGGCACTCTGCAGAGATTCACCATTTCTCTCTGTTTACACCTCACAGAGTGTACTCTGAGCAATAATGTGTTGCCACCCCCTGAAACCTCTAAATCTTGGTGACATTGATTTCTTTATGGGGAAAAGGAAATGCTAGCAGCTTTCTGAAATCCTGTGGGGGAACAAACAATATCTCACACCTCATTTTTGGTAAATAGATCCCAGGGAAAGGGCCGTGAGCGGTGAGTCCAGGACAGAGACATTCTCTTCTGATTTAACTAATAATGTTCAATTAAAAGCAGTACTTACTATATAAATTCTGACCTAGGGCTCTTCAACAAAAGTCTCACCTTGCAAGCCTATGAAAGGTCCTATGAAAGGCTACAGATATCACCCCTACAACATTCTCATTTTGCAGCAAAGGAAGACTTCTGAACAGAAAGAAGGACTCACTCACTTTACACACCTATCAAACTAACCCCAAACAAGCTCTCTGGAAGAGCAACACATTTCAGATTTCACAACATGAAACAAAACAGTTTGCTGCTGCTTTTACCAGCACTCCTATACAGAAAATTTTGCAGACGAGATTCTTGGGGAAACACGGCCTCATTGAAATCAATGCAAAAAGCACCTTTTAAAACACACATACTTCTAAAGCCACTTTTATAAAGTCTTATACAGTTCCTATCACAGCTTCAAGGTGTATAAATAATAATATGAATTCTATTTATGAAATAATGTATATTGTAATGATACTAATGTTATGGTGTAATAATGCAAGGACCTTATGATCTGTGAAAGTGCCTAGAATTGTCTGAATCCTGTAAAAAAGTAGTAGAATATGTACTTAAGTGGATTTTGTCAGAATTCCTTGTAAAATTATTTGCTTTATTATTAAACTATGGATGGAAGCTGACTGTACTGAAATGTCTTGGAATAAATTATGCAGCCCTACAGTATTGTTGAATTAAAATTATTGAAAGATGAAGTAGTGCTAATATAATGTAGAACGAAGTTTAGGAAAGAAAACCAAAATAAAACAAGTAAACAAAACAAAACCAAACCAAACAAACAAACTAAAACAAACACGAAGTTTTGGTTTAAGAAAATGCAATGATGGCCAAGTTCCAGCAGGTGGCAACTGAGTACGGGTTTTTGAGTCAGAAGCGGCCCCCCTCGGCTCCCAGGCGGGGGACAACTTTTCCTTCCCACCGGGCTCAACAGAGAACCCAGGGTTTCCAGAGAGGAGCTATACAGCATGGACCTTCGCTCTGCACATCTTTGGAGAGACTCACCTGCAAGACTGCAAATAATCTTGCCTGTTTTCGCTGCAAACCTCGTACAGGATTTATTGGACTCAAAAATACTACAGTCCCCATTCTACAAGACAGATGGGGAGAGACTCTTTATAAGGGAGTGCACCAATAAGACAAGGAATAATGGCTTTGAATTAAAAGTGATTAGATTTAGTTTAGATATAAGAAATTCTTTCCTATGAGGGTGGTGAGGCACTGGAGCAGCTTGCCCAGAGAAGCTGTGGATGCCCCATCCGTGGAAGTGTTCAAGGCCAGGCTGGATGCGGCTTTGGGAAACCTCGTCTGGTGGAAGGTGTCCGTGCTCATGGCAGGGGGCTTGAAACTGGGTGATCTTTAAGGTCCCTTCCAACCCAAGCCATTCAAAGATTCTGTGATTCTATGACTAACTGAAATCTCCCACAGTTTAGATTGCTAGGTAGTGTCTATCTGCATTACTTTCACTGAAGGGGCAAATGAAAGGTATCTTTTAAATTGGCATTGGAGCAAAATGAGCAACCTAAAACAAATGCCAGTTTTACAAACCTGTTTTTTTTCAACTGTTTTATTTCTGAGTACAGAGTTAAGGTTATAATTTCATTACCACGGTAATGTAAATATAGGGATTGTGTTCTCCTTAAATGTGGATTTCTTATGTTGCTTTATTAATTTTGAATAGCAAACTTCAGACATGCAGATTAGTAGTAAAAAAACTCAAACATACAGATTATATATCACAAATTTCCACAGGTTTTTCCTTGGCTTGCCACCATGGTGTAGCTACACTTCATTTTGTGCTTATGAAGTAAACTTTCCCAAACTGATACTCACCACTTCACTATGAAGACAGTGGATGTAGTGGGGGAAATTTGATTACATAGATTTCTGCAGGCAAAGCACTAAGTGTTTTGATGTTATTTATAAATTCTTTCAAAGGCATGAAGCTTTTTTTAAAAAAAAAAAATCAGAGAAAAAATATGAGTGAGAGCTCGCTTGATTTCTAATTCTTGGTTTGTTCCTAATATAAACAAAGTACAGCAGAAATAACTGGTAGTTCACAGAATCACAGAATTGTAGGGGTTGGAAGGGACCTCAAGAGATCAACCTGCCAAAGCAGATTCCCTACAGCAGGGTGCCCAGGTAGGCATCCAGACAGGCCTTGAATATCCCCAGAGAAGGAGACTCCAAAACCTCCCTGGGCAGCCTGTTAAAGTGCTCCGTCACCCTCACCGTGAAGTTCTTTTGCATGTTGGTGTGGAACTTCCTGTGCTCCATTTTGTGGCCATTGCCCCTTGTCCTGTCCCCACAAACCACTGAAAAGAGGTTGGCCAAATCCCTCAGGTATTTATACACATTGATGAGATCCCCCCTCAGTCTTCTCTTCTCAAGGCTGAACAGACCCAGGTCTCTCAGCCTTTCCTCACAGGAGTGATGCTCCAGGCCCCGTGTCATCTTTGTGGTCCTCCGCTGGACTCTTCCAGGAGATCCCTGTCTTTTTTTGTAGTGGGGAGCCCAGAACTGGACACAGTACTCCAGGTGAGGCCTGACCAGGGCAGAGTCGAGGGGGAGGATCGCCTTCCTTGACCTGATGGCCACGCTCCTTTTAATGCGCGCCAGGATCCCATTGGCCCTCTTGGCCACCAGGGCACACTGCTGGCTCATGGTCAACCTGTCATCCACCGGGACCCCCAGGTCCTTCTCTGAAGAGCTCCTCTCCAGCAGGTCATCCCCCAGCCTGTACTGATACATAGGGTTGTTCCTTCCCAGGTGCAGGACTCTACATTTGCTCTTGTTAAACTTCGTTTGGTTTCTTCCTGCCCATCTCTCCAGCCTGTCCAGGTCTTGCTGAATGGCAGCACAGCCTTCTGGCGTGTCGGCCACTCCTCCCAGCTCTGTGTCATCGGCATACTTGCTGAGGGCAGACACTATTCCCTCATCAAGGTCGTCGATGTAGATGTTGAACAAGACTGGACCCAGCACTGACCCCTGGGGAACACTGCTTGTTGCAGGTCTCCAGCCAGACTCTGCACCACCGATCACCCTCTGAGCTCGGCCAGTCAGCCAGTTCTCAATCCACCTTACTGTCCACTCCTCCATCCCACACTTTCTCAGCTTTGCTAGCAGGATATCATGGGAGACAGTATCAAAAACCTTGCTGAAGTCAAGGTAGATGACATCCACTGCTCTCCCCCCATCTACCCAGCTGGTGATGCCATCATAGAAGGCAACAAGGTTGGTCGAGCACAATTTCCCCTTGGTGAATCCATGCTGACTACTCCTCATAACTTTCTTGTTCTAAGATGTGTATTAGTCATTAAAATTGATTCGATCAAAACACCCATTATTGCCAAACCAGTAGATGATTCTGAGGAAATAGATTTTGTTTCCTGATATATTCTATAATATGAAGATAGATTAAAGAGTATAATAGAAAACTGTCTTGTTCTAGAGTGGTTGGCGATTCATCCTCTTATCAGTATTCAGACGACAGAGCTTTGTCCTACTCCAAATCAGCTTCAGACGTATCTTATTGCTAACTGGCAGAGACTGACAAGTTTGTGTTTGAAGAGCTTGAAAAAGGGACATATTCCTCTACCTTAGAAGAGGATACTTGGTCACATGTTGTAAAAAATTCTACTTCAAGCTCATATTTGATTTGTCTTGTCATGCTGGGTTTCATTCCATGCTATACAATTCCCAGGATCTCCCTGGTGATAAGTATTTGTGGGAGTGTAGCCATGGGGGTCGACAAGCCCCATGGTTGGTGATAACATCGGACTCTTAACGATGAGGCCATCAGGAATGTAAAGAGTTTAGAGGGAACAAAGAAGGGTGATTCAGGAGAGCCTTGCTGTCTTGGGTTGCTTGTTCTCCAGCCGTTAAGGCATGGAAGTTGCTGGTGTTTGCTGTTGCCGGGCAAAGCTGTTGACCAATGAATAGTGAGTGGAAAAGTGCTGCTGTGGGGCGAATGGGATAAGAAGGGAAACTGTCCTCAATAAAGATGAAGTTATGTCCTCAGTAAGAGAGATGAAGTTATGCCCTCAATAAGAGAGAGTTGAAGTTATGTCATCAATAAAGCAGTAGCAGGTACTGATCCTAAAAGAACCCTGGTGTCCGTGTGGTCCATTACGCCTCAAGTATTTACTGAAACCGAGCTGAATGTTTACACATTATGTCTGCACTAAGCATTTACAATATAGAAAATGGTAAATAGTTATTACAGATTAATAACATTATATACTTTTTTCATCTGTCATAAGGAGAATCTTATCAGTGTATCTAAATACCTGAAGGGTGTAAAAACTAAACGAAAACCAAACCAAACCAAAACAAAACCACTGGAATGTGGAGCCCCTATCCTTGAAGATATTCAAAACCCAACTCGACAATGGCCTTTGCAACCCATTCTAGCTGATCCTTCGAGCAAGGCAGTTGGACTGGATGATCTCCAGAGGTGCCTTCCAATCCCAACTATTCTGTGATTCTGTGACAAGTAGTGAAATTTCAATATGAAAGAGAAGATGAAGGCTGAATGGAACAGACATCTACAGCAATTTTGGAAATGCAGATAATCCAGAGTCCTTCAATACAAGAAATTGTTGTCTACTGTAAGGAGCTCTCTGGACTTAGGAAATTAAAATGGGCTTTAGGTTGCTCTGTCTTGTCCCATTGGAAAGATCTAAAAGAGATATTTTTCATCCTAAAGATTTCCTCCTCCTCCCTCACTCCATTTTGTGCTACGTGTGGTTCAAGGATCTGGCAAATCTACTCCAGTTTCCAGCACAATTCTGTATGAGTGTGCTGTGGAATGTTACTGAGATGTTTTCATAGAAAGAGTTAGGAATTTGTTGCTTTCAATATTTCAAACTCAGCCAGACAAAGAATGTAGCAACTATAATATAAAACATCTCTCTGGGAGCAAAACAAGCTAGTACATTTATTTCCAAGTAATTATACCAAGCACTTTAACTCACAAAATCGAAATCAATTTTGCATACAGCAGAAATCATATAAAGGATGAACACTGACTTGAGGAAGAACTTTAGTCCTATTTTACAAATCTGAGGCCCCTTCTGGACAGATGCTTGTGGGAAGCATCAGACTTATCATACTCCTCAGCAAGCTGGATCTAAATTCTGCCCCCAAGCCCCTGAATTCTTTACTGTTCTGTTGCAACTGACCACACAATCTAGGGCAAAATATTCCTCCTTTAAAACATGGATTTTTGAAACAAATTTGAATATAGAAGGCAGGATTATATTCAATGAAAGGTTTTATTCTTATAAATCAATATAAGAAATTAAGTAATTAAACTGATTCAAACATAATGAAGCTAAATGTTGTCCTCGAGAGTATTTCTGTGCAGAAATTACAAAATTCAAAAAGTGTAGGTTACAGATAATTCAACTTGTCTCTGGCTCCTCTGTCTCGTCATGTAGTATAAACCACATCAAATCCACAATTTGAAAAGACAGCAATAGCTTACAGAAAATGTTTCTTTTGAAGATATTAACTTAAACAGTCAGGAACTATTAGCTTCACAGAAAGATTTGTTGCCTGAATAGATTGCTCATATGAAGGAATGACTAATAAGAATGGCAATGAGGAAAATCTAAGTGCTTCTCTTTCAGGGGTCTGGAACACATGTTCTGTGAGGGGCGGCTGAGGGAACTGGGGTTGTTTAGGCTGGAGAAGAGCTTAGGGGAGACCTCATTGCTCTCTACACCTCCCTGAAAGGAAGGTGTGGGGAGCTGGGGGTCGGCCTCTTCTCACAGGTAACTAGCGATAGGACTAGAGGGAATGGCCTCAAGTTGCACCAGGGGAGGTTCAGGTTGGAAATGAGGAGACATTTCTTCTCAGAAAGAGCAGCCAGGCACTGGGACGGGTTGCCCAGGGAGGTGGTGGAGTCACCGTCCCTGGGGGGGTTCAAGGAAAGGTTGGACCTGGTGCTTAGGGACATGGTTTGGTGGGTGACATTGGTGGTAGGGGGATGGCTGGGCCAGATGATCTTGGAGGTCTTTTCCAACCTTAATGATTCTATGATTCTATGATTTATGTCATAATGACTTTTCTTTCGTGTGACTCAGCAGACAGGCCTGCTTTGCAACATTTCCATAGGTTAAAAACCTATGTAAAACCCCTGTTGCTGTTTTTTGTTGTTGTTGTTGTTGTTGTTGTTGTTGTTCGTTTAGTTGTTTTTGTTTCTTTTTTGTTGGTGGTTTTTTGTTTTTTCTTTTTTTCTGTTGTAGATTTTGCTTATTTCAGACTCAAGATTTCTAGGAATAGGATAGGATAAGATAGGATAGGATAGGATAGGATAGGATAGGATAGGATAAAGTTTAGTTCATTCAGTTGGACCTACAAAGATCATCTTTCTTTCTTTCTTTCTTTCTTTCTTTCTCTCTCTCTCTCTCTCTCTCTTTTCTTTTTTTTCTTTCTTTCTTTCTCTTTCTCTTTTTCTTTTTCTTTTTCTTTTTCTTTCTTTTCTTTCTCTCTCTTTCCTTCCTTCCTTCCTTTTTTCCTTTCCTTCCCTTCCCTTCCCTTCCCTTCCCTTCCCTTCCCTTCCCTTCCCTTCCCTTCCCTTCCCTTCCCTTTCCCTTCCCTTCCTTCCTTTTTCTTTCTTTCTTCCTTCCTTCCTTTTTCTTTCTTTCTTCCTTCCTTCCTTTTTCTTTCTTTCTCTCTCTCTCTTTCCTTCCTTCCTTCCTTCCTTCCTGACTATATTTTACGTTCCTTACTGTCCTGATGAACTGCTTTATGCTAGTATCATTTTAAGTTTCAGCAGTGATGGGGGTACATTGTCTTTCTCTTTAGGTTATTGTGTGACCAGCAACATTTTAATGGTTAATATACACAGGCATCAGAAGCATGCTTATAAGCATTATGAGCATCATTTATTCGCCAAACACTCCTGAAAAACTTTGTAATAATTGACAATCATTGTCTCACTAGTGGTTAAGGTATTATTTTATTATTTTCTTCCAATCAATGCCAGAAAACATAACACCCTTCCAAATCTGCATATCTTCTCTTCTGCTATTAATGGTGAGGGAATTCCTCTGGTTCCTAGTGGAGAAGAGACCAGAATGCCACAAAGGGTATTGCGGACAGTTTCTTGATTCATCTCAGAGACAGAAGCCAATTTTTACTGCAAAGTGCATCTCCAACAATTCCCTTTTAAAGAATTATGCTTTGCAGAGATCATGCAACACAACATGTGGGTTCTCTATGTCACACATCAGTCGTGTTACACAGTGCAGCTGGTACATGAAAAACACCAGACACTGCAAGAACTCAAGCAATTGCACAGTGGTACCATAATCAGAACTAACCAGTCAAGGCAAAATTGCTGAACTCCCTTCTCCTGACCAGTTATTTTTCAAATGTCAATGACTACTGCCCCTTAACTATCTCTCAAAAAAAAATAAAAAATTCCACCACCCCAAAACACCTAGCAGCCAGTGATTAATGCACCTTCGTGCTCCTACTCTGTTCCATGGAAGCAGCTCTGAGGTGGTGAGGCAGCCCCTGCAGCAGGACTAAGCTGTCCTTGGCCTCTTGGCGCTCCAACTGACAAAACAGGTCTGTCCTAGATCAAGCAGTGCACAGGGGAGATTTTTTTGAACTTTTTTTTTTGAACATGTAATTTAAAAGACTAACCAGGCCACAAAACACTCCTCAAAAGTACTATCCAAAGTAATTCTTTCCTCTACAGACATCACAGTCAGGCAGAAAAGCACTGTTTGAGGGGGAATCATCCTCAGGGTGGGAATGGAGATTGACATCAAACCACAGGGTTACTGTGGAGGTGCCACATTCAGATTAACATACACTGCTGTTCAGCAGAACTAATTTGCTCAGGCACTGTCTTACTGTCATGGTACCACTGCCTCTAGCTCTAGTACTAAGGGGGGGGGGTCTGTGTTGCCTCCCATTCCACAGTGTACACATATGGTATCTCTGGAGATGAGATGCCAAATGGTGGGAGATGGTTTCTAGATAAAGCACTAGTATATTGGATGATAAATCCAGAGAAATGAACTCAACCAATTCTAATTCATGTAATAAAAATTTCAGCTACTTTTACTGTCCTGATGCTCATGCATTCTCAATAACATCATAGTCATGCTTTCTCAGTAACAGCAACTTGTTTGATGGAAGTATTGTGAATCTGAGAGGTAAAGTTCAGGAGCAAAGTCCATTCTTCCAGTTCTGTGGCTGCATTTCACACTAAGAAAGCAGGAGCTGACTGAATTATGCAGACAACTCTGCCATCTTAGGGAAAATTACAGTCTAATACTAAAAAGTCAATATTTTCTATGGGAACAAGATATCCCAATTAAATAAAGTCTTTTGTTGAAAACCCATTCTTCTCCACGAAACAACTGTTAAAGATTTTCACAAAGCCCTCAGTGGTTTCACTAACGAGGAATTCATGCATGAGTCTATACTGATCCTAAAAATCCCATGCATGAATGGAGATTGACATGTGGAAAAGGTTGCTATATAGACTATTTTAATTATCATGAACTGTAGGGCATCTACACGTGTTTAATTCATCTATGCCACTATAAAACTCAACCAGATTTAGATTCAGTCACTTCCAAACCTGTATGAACTAACCTGGGGAAAAGGCTGTCAAATCATCATAAGAATGCACATGCTGAGACTCAAGCCACTTTAATGAAAGATAAATGATTTTAGACTTTAATATATATCAGAAATATGTGTTTCTGTGGACAGATTCATAAACAGTGTCTTGGCACAGATTTGCTCTCAGATGAAACTAAAGCAGATATTTTCTTAGAGGCTGTAAGTTGCTCATCATCCTGAATTCCCATGGATTCCCTTGATCAAAGTTTTGATTAAGTATGAGGTTTCATGTAAACCAGAACCTTGCTTTTTGTGATGTAACAAGACAGGGAGCTTAAGAACAGTGATGCATTTGTCACATTTATCTCTCCATTTAACAAAGCTCCCTCTGAACAACCGTGCATTATTCATTAGGTCTGCACCAGTACTATGGATGCTGTTCAAGGTTCTGAGATTGTATTACGTACCCGCAATCGCCGTACACTTTTCGCTGGCAAAACCTGTGAGAGTATCCTATTCTTGTGTGGGAGGTTTGAGCCAAGCAAACGTTTTTTAATGAATAGCTTATTCACACATGAAAAATAATATCAACTGACTGGTAATTGTGAGTTTAACCTATGTTTACCAGGTAGTGTTAACCCTCTTCTCAAATGAGGGATAGAGAAGAGGATATTATTGTACATTTTTTAGCACGTTTTAGCATTCTAAAAAAAATAAGATGTTTCAATTCCTCAAGCTAGAAAGCTAACTGAGCAACTCCTTAATGGAGTTTGCAATATTCCAGTATATAGTGGTGATGTATGTACATTATAAACCAAAGTTACCTTTATTTCTGGAAGTAAACAGTTTTGTTAAAAGCCTACACCATACAGGGAAAAAAACAAACAAACATTTTATTCATGTTATTTTACATTTAGAGGAGAAAACTTCAATTACATTGTCTTGGGAGGATTAATAAATTTTGATGGAAAAAAAGAACCTAAGCTCTTTTGTACAGCTATATATTCTTAGTATATAACTATCCCCATACTGATGTACTACTAATGGTTGAACATTTCCTACAGGATGCATACTGCCCTTCAGAAGAGCCACTGATTAGCTTTTTTTGACATAACCTTTTTTCTTCTTTTTTTTTTTTTTTCTTCCAGCCGTGCATATCCTATGTGGCTAACAAACCTAGTTTTGGCTTTGTAGGATGCTGCAAGTCTTCAGCTTGTTCTGAAATTATCCATTTATTGGACACTTAACATTATCCATTTATGAGACATTTATTGAACACTTAACAGGCAAGAATGCAACTAACTTGAATAGGTCCTTGGAGAATGTGTAAGTAATGGACAGAAAACTACCCATTTATGTTACCTACTCAGTCCACTTTTTCTAATAGGATTGTGCCCCCTACCATATTCCCCAGGACACCTCCTCTTCTGAATACAACTCAGAAACGTATTCTAAATGATGCAGTTTTACGGGACAGCAAGATGAGGATATATTTCCCAAAATATCCTTCAACTGAAATTTGTCATTCCATTTGCTACAGCTTCCTAGACCCACTTTGCTTCCAAATGACCACTATCAAAGTGGTATCAACGAGGTGATTTAATATTACTACTACTACTAGTTCATTGTTTCAGGTGTGGAGGAGAGATCTGAAATATATCATGTGAGTGAAAAACAAAGAGATCCCTCACAACATACACACCTCATTCTGAGCTTGCAAACTGTCTAGAAAGGGCAAATTCAGAGATGACTCCTTTACCAATATGGGAAAGGGTCCTTCAGAGTACAGTGTATTCACTCACTAGGCTGTCTACTGCAACACCAGCAACACTAGCATAGAGTTCAGGCACCACTAGCTCAGGCACCTGCAGTACTGCATGGTCATTGCTGGTCTTTACAGCTTTCTGTAGCAACTGGATCAGGTCCGCAGGAGAAGGCCTATCAGTTGCATTCCACTGCCAGCAGGACTTCATGATGTTGTACCTGTAAGATGAAGAAGAGAGAGGAGCTGGGAATGAAAAGCACCAACACCAAATTTTACTACAGTCAAATCATCTCATACTTAGAATGTCTAGAGGCTTCCACTTTTTCTGCTTCATAGAAAGTTCTTTCAGTGAAATTTGCAACCAGATAATAACGTGTGAGGACAAAGGCAGACTTGCAGTTGTTTGCCAGGTTGTCAGTTGTGAGTATGGGAAAAGGGGAAAAGATTACATTTGGCATTACCTTTTGAAACAGTAACTGGGATTCTTATAGATACAAAAGCCTATGAATATTTAAAAAAAAAAAAAAAAGTCTTCACGAGAGGAAGTATAATGCCTCAGATCTCCCCTGTGGATGTTTAGATCATTTTGGAGATTTACAGGAGAATGATTACTCTAGAATAGCCCTATGCCTTGCATGGAAGCAGTGGAGCAACAAAATTCAAGGGCAGAGAAAGAAACAGAAACAAGAGCAATTTTCAAAAGCAGACCGTAAGAGAGTTTTTGGCAGTCAAGGTTTCAGTAAGATGTGGCGGGCATGAGAACAAGTCTCTTCAACTATCAGGTTTCTATTTTGTACAGTCTAGACTTAGAGATCTTTGTTAAGATCCAGTTTTGTGTGTTCCACTTCCATCTATCTCTGCAAATCTCACTTTCAATTATCCATAAAGCAAGTGGCTTACATGGCTTGCTGGCAGCTTGAAGGCTGTTTCATAATGTTCCGTCTCTGCAGGTATGGCAAGATGTCAGAAGGTGGTACCTCAGGATATGGTGGAGCACCTGGAAGGGGAAAGGAGTAACAGTAGAAAACTATGAGATAAAGGTAGCAACTTCCGTGTAAGAATGTCTTCATTTCCTATCAAAATCCATTCATTTTGTATCACAATTCACACTGAGAGAAAGTCTAAAAGCAACTATTGAGACTCTGCAAGATGGAAAAAAACAGGATGCATAGTTAAATGCCCCAACTTTGCATTCTTGAGATTTTGGAACTTGTTAATTTGTCACTTCCTTCTGTATTTTTTTTAATTATTATTAAATCTTCTTACCTAATGTAATCATTTCATACAATAGAATTCCAAAAGACCAGCTGCAAGAAAAGAAAACAAAGCAGTGTTAAGTTTCCGTTCTAGCTAGCTAGCTAGCTTAAACATACAAATGACTAGGCACAACCTGCAGAAATGAGAAGAGAAGGTATGAGATGTAAAGCACTCATTGCACTGAGAATAGGTATGCCTTACTGTGAACTTCAGGACATGAAATGGTACATGAAGAAGTGAAAGAGACAGGTCTGACCGATAGATTAATGTATAGTCCAAAAATAAAATCATACATGTCTGCCTTAATGCTAGGGGGTTTCTTCAGGAGCCGCTCTGGTGCTTGCCACTTTACTGGTACCATCCCTGTGACTGAGCTGGCACCGTATGCATGAGCTTCATAGGCCAGCCCCAAACCACACAGCTTGGCAGTGAAGCTGTTCTGAAGGAGGACATTCCTGGCAGCAATGTCACCATGGAACAATTTCTTCTGTTCAAGGTATGCCTAAAAAGTTAGAAGAGGAAGAGACCTTCATCATTTTAAAAGGAATTCTAATAGGCAGAAATTTTTACTGAGTTTGCACCCATCTTCCTCAGTGCAGAACAGAGGTGTATGCTTACCAAAACGATGCAAGCATATTTGGCTCAGCTTTAACAAACTACGTCCTCACAGCTTAGGCTAAGAAAACTTAAGCCACCATGCAGACTTGTGTTGCAATCAAGCAGGAAGCAAAAAATGCAGCAAATGTGAGCAGACTTACCAGAGCTGCTGCAACTTGCTGTCCAACTTCATACACTTGCCTCTCAGTGAGGTCATAGAGGATACCATTCATTGTCATTACATCCTAGAGATAAAAGAGCAGACCTTGGATCATAGCTGGAGGGTACTGAAAAACTTCATAGAAACATAGAGTCGCTTGGCTTGGAAGGGACCTTAAAGATCATCTAACTCCAACCCCCCTGCCATTGGCAGGGATGCCACCCACTAGATCAGTTTGGCCAAGGCCCCATCGAGCCTGGCCTTGAACACCTCCAGGGATGGGGCATCCACAACCTCTCTGAGCAACCTGTTCCAGTGCCTCACTACACTTACAGTGAAGAATTTCCTCCTAATATCTAGTCTAAATCTATCCTCTTTTCGTTTAAGACCATTCCCCCTTCTCCTATCATTATCTACCTGAAAAAAGAGTCCTTCTCCATCTTTTTTATAAGCCCCCTTTAAGTACTGAAAGTCTCATCGAGGTCTCCCTGGAGCCTTCTCTTCTCCAGGCTCAACATCCCCAGCTCTCTCAGCCTTTCTTCATAGGACAGGTACTCTAGCCCTCTTGTTTCCTTTTAATCTAATAAAATGAATATTTTATAATCTTATGCTCCCTCAAATAATTTCATAGATTGACTGTAAATTGGCTGAAAGATAGGGGTACAAGGATGGATATATGGTATGCTGGTAAGATAAGCACACTAGAGACTGATGAGTAAACCGAAGTATAGAGGAGAGATGAATAGGTTAGACAAAATTGGCAGAATACCAGTAAAGAATGACAAATACATATGAATGAAATATATATGAGTGACTGAAATACTACAAATTAGACTGACAAGTAGAAAAGCATGTCTGTAACATACAAATGAATATTTGTGATGAGACTAACAGTCCATCTCTCTGTAACACTAACCCTAGTTGGATACCCAAGTAAGAGAGAGAGAACAAAGTAAGCATATGTTGCTTTTCTTGAGTAGTTTTCCACCCCTGACAATTTTCAGTCTAAAGACTTCCCGAGATAGTTATGGTTTCAATATGTTCAGTAAACTTTAACAGGTTATCTTCAGTGAATTTATTCAGTCTTGTCTTGAACTAATTTGTAAAGCTTAAGTATCCACACTAGTTGGTGGAAAGGAATTCCATTAGTCAAATCCCTACTTTCTGAAAAATCATATACACTTGTTTGTTTTGACCATGGCACTTTTTAACTTTATTTGTTACCATCTTGTCTTTCTGCTGAACAAGACAAAGAGCAATCCCTCTTAATTTAGTGCTCTTGAGGTGGGAGAATGACAGATTTCTACAATAACATAGAAGTGTTTTGTTTCTATTCCTCTCTTACTAAGTCACAGAATATCTTGAGTTGGAAGGGATCAAGTCCAAGTCCTGGCTCCACATAAGGCCACCCAAAAATCAAACCATACATCTGGGAGTGTAGAACAAATGCTTCTTGAACTCTGACAGGCTTGGTGCTGTGACCACTTCCGTGGGGAGCCTCTTCCAGTGCAAAACCACTCTCTCAGTGAACAACCTTTCCTGATGTCTAAACTGAACCTCCCATTGCAGCTCCATGCCATTCCCTCAGGTCCTGTTGCTGTCCTCAGAGCTCAGTGCCTGGCCCTCCACTCCCCTCGTGAGGAAGCTGCAGGCCGCCATGAGGCCTCCCCCCAGTCTCTTCTTCTCTAGGCTGAACAAACCAAGTGACTTCAACTGCTCCTCGTATGTCTTGCCCTCTGTGGAGTAAAGTAACTACGAAAATTAAACTAATATTCACGTTTTAAAGAAAATGTATAGCATTGAAGAAGCTTTCAGGGTGGAGTGTAGCTGCACTACCTAAGCGTTCCCTAGGCTTCCAACCTTAGATGCTATTGCACTAGGGGAACCTGGTGTGCTGACTCTAAGGAACAGTACGGAGCGTAGAGCAGAGTGGAGATACCGCGGCTAGGCTCTGTGGCAAGATGGGGACTCGATTGTTCTTGTGCACACTGAGACCGATAAATTGCACATTTGCTACCCTGAGACAACGAGCTGTCATGTTTTTGACAAAATGCTGTGCTCTAGTGAACTTTTGCTCATTATAGTATCATTATAATACCAAAACACACCTCCATCCCAAAAGTTACCCGCCCCCAAGGTGCAACCACCCCTCACTGAGCACGCGCTCTGAATTTCTCAGAGCCTATACCTTTAAACGAAAGCAAGAAAACTTTTTACCAGTCATAACCAAGATATGCTTGACTAGAGTCACTCAAGTTCCACCTAAGAGATAGAAAATAATATAAATTGGCTTAAGAGAAAGGGGATGTTAGGGAAGACACCATCAGGAAGGATACCTTCTGACATCAGTCAACAGGCTGAGCCTCTCTTCCCCCCTCCATTGGGACACCGTGGGATAAGATTTGAAGACTTGGTTATACCAGGTATCTCTGCAGAAACTTAGAAATCTCTAGAGTCTGTGTGCCTTTTAACACATTAATAGCCAGGCTGTGTACCTGTGTATTTCATGCATGTTAGATTGCTTTTGCAGACAGTGAATTTATCACTGGCAATCCAAAGAACCTGTGTAGCTGTTGCTGTAATAAATTGCACTTAATTGCATTGTTCCTAGCTGTGATAGTTCTCACTGAATGCAGCTAGAGTGAGGGTGTGCTATGTTGTTGGTGAATCCACGACCGTGATAGTTCAGTTCCTTGAATCCGACCAGACCCATAACGGTTAACCGGCTACGCCCCTTAACGCGACACCCTCTAGAACCTTCATCATCTTCTTAGCCCTCCTTTGGACACTCTCTAACAATTTTATGTCTTTGTTTTATTGTGGCACCCAAAATTGCACACAGTGCTCGAGGTGAGGCTGCACCAGGCAACAAAGTACAGTAGGTCACTTCCTTTGATTAGCTCGCAATGTTGCGCTCGATGCACCTCAGGGTACAGTTGGCCCTTTTGGCTACCAAGGCACACTGTTGACTCATATTCAATTTGCTGTCAAGCAGAAGCCCCAGATCCTTTTCCATGGGGCTGCTCTTCAGCCTCTCGTCACACAGTCTGTATGTATAGCCAGCACTGCCTCTTCCCAGGTGCAGAATCTGGCACTTGCTCTTGTTCGGCTTGATACAGTTAGTGACTGCCCAGCCCTCTAATTTGTCAGGATCTCTCTGCAAGGCCTCTCCACCCTCAAGGAGTCAGCATCTTCTCCATCTGCAAAGTTCCTTAGTATGCATTTGAGTCCTGCATCCAGACATCAAACCTTTCCTTTACAGAAAAAGCACTCTAAGAGGGGTGTGATGTAAAAGGCTTAGACAGCACCATTGATTTTGTTGTCTTGCTTTCTAAATTTCTAAAATATCGAATAAAAGCATAGGAAACAAATCAAAGAAGCAAGGGGTTGCACATCTCCCATTTCTGTCATTCACAAAGCATGCTTAGTGTCTTATTCAAGCTGGACCTCCAGAGCAGCCTCTGGGAGAGTGCTGACATCGCAGAGCACTGCCTGGTTGCTCAGCAACTCCCTTGCACTATTGAAATCACAGAGCATTGCAAGTCTAGAGAAGAAATGTCCTAATATTTAGTTTCTGTTTTTGGCTTGTGGTGATATTTTCATGGGAGTGTACGTTTTCATAGAATCAGTCCCATGATTTTCACATTTCTTGTCAGCAATGGGCCATCAGTATATATGTGAAGCCAAGATTGCTTTTGTGCTTCTGTATTATTTCATTTTTGTCTGTGCTGAATTTCATCTGTTTCTCTTTATTGGACAGTCATTCTTCTGCAATTGCTCAAGGTCAGCCCTTGCCCTTACTGGCTGTTGTCATTGTCAACCATCACCACCTCTTTCGCAACCCATTTTCTAAGATATTGACACATACAATGAAAAGCACCAGGTCCTTGCACTTTTCCCAGCAGAACTTCATGGGTGACCCCTCTTCACTGCAAGTACTTACTTTTCACTCCTATCCTCTATTTCTTGTCTTTCCATCAATTAGTTATCATTCAAGGACCTTCTCCCTATTGTCATGAGTACTCTGTTTCTTTAAAAGCTTTTGGAATGGGACTTCACTTAAAACTTTTGTAAATCCAAGTAGCTGTTTCATTCTCACTCTTTTTCCAATGCCTGTTTAACGCTTCAAGGAACTCCAATGGCCTGCAAAGTAGGACTTACAAAATATGTCAACTTCTCCAAACTACAGCACATCTGTACAGAAATACACTATTTATAGACCAGTTCAGGCTTTTGTAGAACATCTTTGGGGGATGAAAATAGTTTAGATTGATATAGATGGATGCATGGAGAGATTAAAAGAATCTTACGTGACTTACACATAGATACGCACATAAGCAATTTAAGATGTACTGTCATCGCTTCTTTTGACTCACCTTCCGACACGTCCATAGAAATGTCAACAGGTCACCAAGAGATACATCTTCCATGATCATATAAAGTGGGAACCGGTCTACACAGCATCCAACCAATTCAGCCAGGTTCTCATGATGGCCAAGATTTTGATGGAATTTAATCCTTCCCAGGAAATCCTTTACTTCCTGGGGACCAGCCAGATCTGAAAGAATCAAAGAAATCCCAGTCTAGCACCACATGGAGGCAGCAAAGAAAAGGGCAAGTAACTTAAAAATCAACGACTGCAGTTTCATTTGGTCCAATTAAAATGCTACTATGACTAGCTAACATGTTACTGAACACAGCTCTATCTCTCCTAGTAATGACTGCAAAGTTCTGATCAACATCATGTCTTTGATACACAGATATGTAACAATATGTTTTCTGGCCATGTGCCTTACCTTGTAAGGCTTTCAATATGACAGACATAGTCTTCCCGGGGTTTCCAGTTTCCAATTCTGCTCTGTAGATGCTCCCATAGCGGCCATGTTTTATCACCTGGAAGGTGCCTGGTAAGAGTTTCTCTCGTGGTATCTCCAGTTCTTTCAGAGTCAGGGATGCAGAACTTAGTAGGCTCTCCACAGATGTTTCACTCAGCTGTATATAGTGGTTCTCTGGTGAGCTAGATTCCTGCTGGTTCCTGTCATTCACTGACAAAAACAAATATATGTGATGCATAAAAACAGACAGATGAACTCTTGCGATACGTGGCAATGCCCATCCTACTGTCTTTTGATTTTTGCTCCATACTGTTTTTGGAAATCAGGATGAAGTAAAGAAATGTTAGTGTATCATACTTACCCCAGCCCCTGAGGAGTTCAAGATCTTTATCTCCCACTCTACTTGATGAAAAGGCAGAACAAGTCTGGAGATCTGTACTGTATTTAACTATACAAACTTTCTTTCTGGATAAGACAATTTGTATTTGATTCTCATGTGCTGAAGCAACAGCCATTTTCTTTTATTACCACCTACTGTTTGTTATGAGACACACATAGGGTGCTCCCACACACGCCTTATCTTTGTTTTCAATTATTTCCTTTAATATAGGCTGCAGATGCTTTTTTCCTGTGCAGAAACAAGAACAGTTCAGAACTGGACTTTCATTTCCACACAGCAGCATGTGCTTGCGGTAATGACAACCCTTTCCTCACATTCTCACCACTCCCTATTCTATTTCCTTTTGTCCCCATAAGAAGTGGAATACAGGAGTTTGAAATGAAATTTCTTAAATGACAATATATATAACAAGTTAACTAGGTGTGATCTGCATCCAAAAGACTGTCATACCTCTGTGAAACTCTCCCTGCATTAGCATCCATGAAGACTCTTACATAAGCACACTTTGCTGGTCTCACTTGATGTAACCACAGTACGGTATGTTGGTTCAGGTTTGTCGAGAACCATCTGTACTACAGATTCCATTATTGCTACCACAAGTGGGGTAAATGACGGTTCCCCAATTTTCCTTACATTCACTAGATTGCTGGATACCACTCGGGATCTTCAGAAATACTGTTGCCTAACAGCTCAAATAATGAGGAAATGGGATTGACTTAGGACCACTGAAACCAACACGCTTTTCTCTGAAAACTATGATGGTTACCTTGTTGTCCAGATGGTGGTGATTCCTCCCGCTTTGTTCGCAAGCCTCGACAATGGAGCCAAAGGATCACGGTTAGCAGGATGACAAAAAAACCCACAAGGAGAGCTGGGACAACAATCACTTCGGTCTGATATTCACGCACAACTACAAGCAGACAAAGAAAATGGGAAGCCAAGGCATAAGCATTGCTGTTTTGAAAAGGACTATGTGCAGCATTACCTGATGTGCACAAATTCTGTATTACATAGCAGTAATGAACCATTTCAGTAAACTTCAACCCTAAAGGTATGTGGGGGCATTCACCTGCTGCTCCTTGGAATAACAACGGAACAGTTTTAGTGCTGCAACCCTATTCCTCAAAGGTGCTGAATATTTAAAACCTCATGAAGCCATTGGGACTCCTTGGGAGTCCCATTGGGACTCCTGCACCTCAGGTCACTTATTTAGATGCCTTAATACAGAGGTGAGGAACTGTAACTGTGAGTGTAAATATCCCACCAGTGAAACATAGCTGGCCCTGGCAGAGGGATAGCAGGGATATGGGAAGGGCAGGACATTGCTGTGCTATCAGAAATCTAGATAGCAGTGCTATACAGGTTCAACTACTTCCATTAAAACTATAGGGAGCATTTTAAAGAAAAAAGGGTGGGATCACCTGGTTTAGAATTTGACCCCAAAACACTATAATTAACAAGGATGTTGCAGGTGATCGACTCTCTTGTATCCTCAGATTTGGGGGTGGTGCTATTTTTGCACTGGGGCAAGGCACCATTTCAGTTTCCAAAGATTACATAAAGTGATGGAATCAAAATCTCACAAAATTGGTCCTTAGAAAAACAGCAGATAATCTTATTGACTATGTCATGAGGTCTTAACCTCACCTTTATGACTCATTCAATGTAGAAATACTCTAAGATAGCTAAAATTATGTGAGATGAATCCCACCGTAAAGGATGGAATCCCTATAGCAGTTTCCACCTTGAGACAATGCAGGGAAAGCTCAGTCAAATCCTTCTGTTTGGGCTGGGATGCAAGTGGAGGAGGGGAAAAAGCTTGGTCCCCTTTTAGCAAAGCTGGCCAACAAAGTTCAGCATATGAAAGATACTAAAGGAATCTGTGAATCTTACCACAGAGCTTGTCATTGCTGTTGCATTCCAGTAGCATGCGTGTGAATCTTTTCACATCCCCTGCCATGTTCAATCACAAGCAAGTGAATCTCCAACCTCTGCCGTCTGCACTGACATGAAGAATATTAATGAAATTTATCAGGAGGAAGGATGATTTAGGAAACAACTAGTGAAAAGAACATGGAGATTTCCACCCCTTAAGTTCAGTAGTAGTGCGAAGAAGCAGCACAGGGACTGCTGGGACAGGGCTTAGAGAATGACCCAGGATATCCACTATCAAATCCCATGAACTGTAGACTGTACAATCAGTGCGAATTTAAAATTAAGTTTTTTCTACAGTGCTACACAAACAATTTGGTACCCATAGATCTGAAGGTTGTCATACGCACAAACATTCATAGTCATTAATTCAATCATATTTAAAGAGCCTAGTACTTCTTAGATGCCAGAATGACTTGGTCTTTTATCTTCTGGTCCATAATGAATGAACAAATCAGAAGCATGAATACAAGATGTCTGTCGTGCTTGACTAGAGTTCTTTTCACAACCCATATTATTGCCAAAGACTTAGATTCACAAACAGTATCATCTAGAATGTTTTAAAGATATTGGGACTTTTTTTTTTTCCTGGAAGTACTTTTTTTTTTTGCTATGGGTTTAAGGCAATTAATCTCAACAACAAATGCTAATAGTAATATGGGATTCTTATTTATACTAACATGGCTTTATGGAACTTGGTGATAGATAAAACATTAAAGAGTTTGTTCTCATGCTTAAAATTAAGGGATGAATTTATGTTTTATCAGCTGTACAAAAGATGCGGTGGAAAGAGGAAAACAGTATATCTGCATTTTAAGATATTGAAAAATGTCTACTTCATTTTTTATTTCCTTTGATTCCTAATATGTTAGCAAAATCACCTGTTTTCAGGGCATGGCTACAAAGTGAATTATATCAACGATACAGAAATAACACCAAGCTTTTCAGGTAAACTCTGAAAGCAAGCAAAGTCAAACAACCTTGACTATAACACATGAACATACTTACACACAAATACACAGGCATCACCCTAAGAGGAACATTCCTAGCTTCTTTCATTCTCAGACAAATACACAGATACAAAAGACGAGTGGAAACAGACACAATGGCATCACAGGACAACTGACTTTAGGAGAATTAGCAAGCAATCATGTTGTATAATCTAAATCATAAACAGTCCAAGATCTACCTTACCACTAGTCAACAGCTTTGCTTTGTACAGATGCTCATTAGAAATGCATGCTTGTATTTAAACAAGGTGCATGCACAGGCTCATACAAGCACGTGCATACCAGCTGGCACTTACGCAGAAACATGTTCACAAAGATCCACAAAAAAAAGCCTTGATGCAGGAACCATGTATATACTGCTCCTGTTTCTGTAGAAAAGGTTCCTACCTACCTTAGGTACCTCCCATTAGCAATGTCAGTGGGTGGCACCCACATTTTCTAACCATATCCAGGCAGAACTATGTGATCCAGAAATAAAATCACTGGCGCATTAATTGCACTGGCACTCCCACTGGTTGCTATTGCTTACAGAGACGCATTGGTGTTACCAATGTAAAAGTCACAGTAGATAAGTCCATTTACACTCTATCCTCTTCCAAAACTCAGAGAAATAGAAAAAGAAGTTGCACTTAGTGATATAATTCTGAAAAGCTTCTCAGTGCTACTTTCCAGGACAAGAACAAATGAATTCTTGTACTTAGCTCTGTGGCTTACTGGTCAAACATTAACAACATTGCAGTTCCTGCACTTCCATCCTGAGTTAGCACTCTTGTGGACTGTTCTGCTAACTCAGAAATACACAGATCTCAGATCTTCTTATATATTTAATAAACATTTTTTACAGTATACCTGTAAGGCACCCATTGAGGTTATGTGGAACTAACATTTTTAAATTTACAGGTGCATTCTCACCACAGAGCAGAAAGCATACAGACAGTGCTCAAATATTTATTTTAATATATGAAGTCAATTTTCCAGCATCAAGCAAGGATATGCGGAACAAAAATATGTTACGAGGTTCAAAACCTACACCTTATTGGAATTGTATTTTTCCTTGTCTATGTCTTATGTTGTGCCAATACCAGTGCTGTTTCAATCATGAGCACCTGGAAAACATATCCTGTATTATTTCAATTTAGAATTTGTATTGGACAATTTGTGCAATCACAAGTAAATATCAGTTTAGTTATTCCACTGTTTTTTAGTACTCTTTTGCATATACTAAAATCTACTTGCTGGAACTCTTGGATCTTCATTTCTCTTAATTGTTTACTTCCAAAAATGCATTTGCTTCTCCTTGCCTGAGCCTATCTAAACTTTCAGGTTATTCTGATTTCCTTCTCCTTCCATTGAAACTCATGATTTTTGTTGTTTACACAAATCCTTGAATTTCCTTTTTTTCCTACGACATGCACTTTTTTCACCAGATCCCCTGTTGTGCAGCACATCAATGTGATAACACCTTATACAAGAAAACTAATTGGTAATGAAACATAAAAATAAAATGTGATAGGCAACAACCACAGTACTAGGCTACTCTTCCTTCAGAATGCCGAAGATCAAGGTAACAGCGATATGTTTCTGTGCAGTTTCAGGCTCCGAACACTTCCTGAAAGACACATTCCCCTTGATACATTGACCAGAATGCAAAGCTTTTCTCAACAAAGCTTCTCAACACAAGGAACTGAATGAAAGCAACAAGAGGCTGTGAAGTTCTCTGTAAAGAAGAGTTTTGAAAAGGCACCCTGATAAGGGCTCAGAAAGAGGGGACAGGAGTTTCACTGAAAAGATCCGGTGAGACATGGGAGCTTTTGCTGTGGCAAAGGGAAATATAGCTTTGCTGATAGTGCCCTTAAGAGTAAGGCTCAATGTATTATTAACCATGTTCAGACACAACATGGCTCCATGTGGACCGTAACAACAACAATCAAGCCTTTCTTTGGCCAATACTTGAATCCAAAGCCCCACATCCAAGCTAAACACATAATCAAGACTGTGGTAGCTAGACATAGCAAAAGTAGTTGCCCTTAGACAGTGAGAAATACATAGCAATACTTAAGCAGAATCTATCCCACAGTCAATGGTGTTTGCAAAGTGCTACTAGGAAGCCAATGGGCAAGCTGCATGTGAAGCAGCAGTTCCACAGCCATTCCTCTGTTGACAGTGCCAGGTGAATTAGCCCCCATATTTGTCTTACACTGACCACTTACTAATTCCTCTGTGTACATCTGCCAACATGATGAGCACTGGGGAAAAAGGTGCTGTATTATTTTCAGCCAAGTTTGTTTGACAAGCTCGTCTGACACGCTGGTGATTTAAACAAAGGATGGAGAACAACATGAGCACAGGCATAAGTAGCTAAAAGATGGCAATTGTGGGGGTTGCTTAAATAGGCTCAGGAAGCCCTGATGCTTAATACGAATAAGGTTTTGTGAATGCAGCTGAGCTGAATTAAGTGTTCACCACTACCAAACCAGCGGAGTGTCTCGCTCCTCCCTGCTGTCTTCCCACACCTTGTTTTCCTCCCAGATATGCAACTGATCACATGGTAAACTGATTCAAACCACTATGCCGACAAGAATAATTCACTGCTGTATTTGGCACGGTACTTTCCTACCATTTTTGTGAGTGGTAATAGTTCACCAAGCAATTTAACAAGTGCCAACACAGGCTCAAGGAAGTGGCAAGAGCATACATCCAGAAGCAGGAACAGGGAAAACAGATCTTCCACTACCCAGAATATTGAACGACTATTTTGTCTAAAGCTGTACCATGACACCATTCCCTAGGTCAGCACCAAGCCACAGGCACTGTATGCCAGCATAAGCCCTACTATGAATTTTTCAATTCCCTGTCACTCATTCCCATGTTCATGCTGCCCCTATAGTGCTAGCACAAGAATTTACATGGCAATGTGGTAAACTGAATCGAGCAGGTGATCTGCCCTAAAATAAATAATCTTCTCTTGCATTTTTCATCAGACTCAATTTATGCTTATTTAAGTGCCAGCACCTAAAAGTCATGAAGCCTAAGAGACAGACATTGCTGTGAAGACTGAGAAGTAACAGAAATATAAAGTCTTATGTGTCAATGGAATATATGGGAATAACTGGCTTGAGAACTGCGCACACAAACTGGCTGCTGCCTGCACCTGACACATTCAGGAAAATAAGATGCTGTATGTATTCATGGTACACAGTTTGCCAGTGAATGTATCTAACTTGCAACATCAGTTCCCACTGTTAAAACAAATCCATGTGTACTGATTAGCTACTCTGGCTAAAGGAACAGGTGATTAAATTAATTAACTATGATAAAAATAAAGGCTAAGATTAATTCAGATCTTCATTAAACCTTAAAAGCAAATAATGAGGTTCATGCTACTACCTGGGCAGGTGGATCACTTAGGGCAAACCTGGCTCCTTTTCAAGGGAGCAGAAAAAACGGGCAAAGTCAGCAGTCACCACTGCACTGAAAAATATGAGTGAAGAGGACTCTGCACTGTTGTGCTTTTATCCTAATGAGATTAGTCCAAACTGGCACCATGTCAGTGGAGATATGCAAGATCTCATGGTGCTAAGTTTAAGCAAAACTTAGATCATCTCACAAAAAATGAATTTATTTGTACAGCACAAGGAAGTCCTGAGTATAGAAGTGTGAAATCGTACAGAAACTGAATGGTGATTAAGACAAAAATATTTTTTCTAATACAGACAAGCCCTACTATAGTTTCTGAAATACTAACATACATCTTAATCACACTCCCCTTTATTAAGGCCACAAAAAATATTCCTCATAGGTAGTCTGCAAAATATAAGTTAAAATAATTTTTTAAAAATTGACAAATACATTAACCTGAAGCCCTTAGTGAGAAAGAATATGAAAAGTCTAGAGGCCAGATTCACAAGCATACACTTACCCATTACCTTCTTTTTTGTAGTTCCAAAATCACAGGCTACTTTTGAAAGTACCAGCCATGCTGTATCTTTTTGACTGACTGATTTTGGTAGTAGTAGCTGCAAGCACTAAGCCTGTACCCAAACCCCAGCACAAACCTAATACAGATATTCGGAAATACTGTGACAGAAAAAGCTGTACCAGGACATAAGAAGAGTTGAGAGTTTTTCAAAGGACCACATACACATGTAGTTCTTGTTGTAAAAAACACTGCATGATAAAAATACTGCATATTATGTTGCTGCATAATGGCTTAAGAATCAATGTGAACCTGCTTTCATAGACACACGGCCATATGGAAATTTAGCTGAAGTTGTGCACACAACTTTAGCTTCACAAGTCCTTAACTTTTGGCTGTTTGTTGGCGCATTTAATGTAGATCGTCTTTATGCTTAAGTAGCTTATGTGCGTGCGCACATAGATGGAAACAGGTAAATACACAGAAAAAGCTAGATATCTGCACCACATACGATTATTTAGTTTCCTTACAATCAAGCAGTAGTGACAGAAATCAAATGCTAATCAATTCTGAATCCACACCTAGGCACATATTATTTAACTGAGCACTGAACATATTTACATACATGGGTACTGCATTGCCTTGCATTGTTTCAGTGAACTGAGACTAATTTTAAACAGAACTTATTTCCTTTCTTATTTTCTCCCTGTTTAAAATGTGCCTAGAAGTTATTTCATTATTTTAGTTTTTTCATCAAGCTGTGTGTAGAGGATATCACCTCTTCTATTTTCTCAAACCCCAATACCATTATGACAAGATTTTGTCACAGAAACGTGTAAGTAACTTCTGTACAAGCAGTAAGCACACACATAGATGTACACACGTATAGATTTTACAGTGCAGTTATATCCTAGTTCAGGTCACATTTATGTTAACAGGAGTCTTTTCAAATATTTAAATAATCATCAGCTAGTCTTCTAGCAGCGTTTTCTCTCACTTACCTCAATCACACCACTTCTCTTGCCCTGCAGTACTCTTTTCCTGGAACTTGCCTGCTGCCAGCTCCCTGTTTGTCTGAGGCCACTCCTGATAATGCTGATGGTTACCTCGTGCAGCTGTATTTCTTATGACTAAGTTCCTCCTCACTGATTTTCCTGCCCCTGACCTGCCCAGATTCAGTTCTTCACTCCTCGAGGTTTTCTCGGCCGTCTCCCCAGGGATATCGCACGAGCTTAAGTCCAACACGCAAGCTGACAGGTAGGCACACACTCGTAAAACGGGTCTGCCTGGCTTGCACACACCAGCTGCTCACCCACTGATGACAGACACAGGCAAGGCAAAGACTCCTTGGGCGGGGGCCTTCGAGCATAATGCGAAGGGCAGGCAAGCACCCATCAAGAAGGACGGGCTAACATAACAAGCGGAAACTGCACACTTCAGACTAATGGCTCACGTTTAGAAATAAAATGGGTTCTCAGAACAGAACATTTGGACAACCCCCCTAAAAAATTCCACATGCTGTAAAAGCTTTCTAGCAGGAACACAACCTGGCAGAGAACATGAAAATGAACAAAGGGAGAAAAGATTAATAATACTCAAACAGATAGCTGCAAGGCAAGCTTTTTTCACATTCAGGCTTGCTCCTTGTATCCCTCCTGCTCAGGCTGTCCATGCATTCTGCCAGCATTTTCCATCTCTGCTGCTTAGCTCTTCCCTTTCCCTTTCCTCTCAGTAGCCCAGCTTGGAGCTTCCCACACAATCCTGACGATGACTCCCACTTACAAAGCCCCTTCAAAATCCATCCTAATCTCCCCAATAAGTCCTCTAAATATTTTAGAACACATCCCTGCAACCTCGTCTTGTTACCATGCCCATGAAGTCACTGTTCAGCTCTGTTAGTGCCCTCAGTCCCGAGCAGCCATGTGGTGTATTCTTCATTGCATTTCAGTTCCTTAGCATTTCTGCCCTGGGGACTTTCTTCCCAACCAACCAGTGTATTTGAATCCCAGCTGCTGGGCTGTAGGCTCCCCCTATCAGCTCAAAGACTGCCCTCAGCTATCACCAAAACATCTGGTGTTTCAGATTCCTGACTCCTGATTATATGAGCCTGTAGAAGATTATTTGCTTATCTACTTCACACAAGTGGGAGGCAGTTGTATTACATGAGGAAACAACATGAGACCTACCATTGAGAGACAAAGTTCATTGCACAGTCATTACGCTCTACTGGTGGCTTTGGAAAAGTAAAAAATCATATGATCTCTGACAACTGTTTCAGAAAATCTGATTTATTCCTATTAACACTTTGGTGCTGTGTACATTCATTTTGGGAAGTTTTTAGCTGTGGTAGAGGCAATAGCTTTAGATACTGAAACACAATAGTTAATTTATCCATAGGAGCGACTGCATATCCATGTATCTGTACAGCAGTACCTCCCAAACTTCTCTCTGGGATTATTGTTACACCTGGCATTTACTTTCTAGGTGTACAGAATGGTTAAACTCAGGAGTGGATCTCTTTATGGCTTGATCTCTACAGAGCCTGGCAGAAGTGAGCAAAATAATACTAGTGAAATAGTCACGTCATGTGGACTTCTGTACCCCGAGAAACCAGCAGAGACATCCTCTAGACTGAAAATTTTCTTGAGTTACAAAGATCACTACAGCTGCAGACTGTAGGGTCAGGCTCTGGTTTCTGTTTTCCTCCTATTCTGGTGCTACCTTGCTTTGACTGTTAGCAGTATTTTCTCCATGAAGAAGTAAAAGATCTGAGGATCTATACCTCACTCCTCATTAAGAAGTGGCTACATTGCAAAGGATAGTTCCTCATTTAAATGTGCTCACTACTGAAATGCGTTGCTTTCCACAGGCACTTTCCCTAAGGGCAGCTGGGGGAACCTATTCAAATATAATGTTAAATATAAATAAAATATAATAACTGATAGTCTTTCTCCGTTTGCTCCTTCTTTCACAGTTTCTACAGCCCACACCTGTAGAAATAAAGAGTAGGAAAGGCATGGGGTTAATATTCAAGGTATGCATATGCAAAAGCAGCAACCCCTGTTGCTTTTAGTTTCCCCAGTCAATCTTTCTGCTGGGATCCCAGTCAGACTGGTTGGAGAAGATGTTTTAACAGTTCAGAGTTCAGACTTTAAACTACAGTCTTCCTCACAGATCATAACCCCCTCCCCCTGTTTGGTTAAGGGACAGCAGTCATTTATTGTCCTGTGAAAAGCAAACTTCTGCTACAAGTCTTCTATTGTGTGCACATCCACAAAGAAAACATTGCCTGTTTAAATGTCCTTCTGTTTTTTTCCCTTATGCAATTTTTTCCTTATGTATGATTAGGTGCACTGAAAGATGATGGACTGTCAGTCTTGCTAACAAAAACGTCCTCTTTACCACGTGCAGCAACCATGCAAACCACACACAACTGCTAAGTAACCTCAACAAAATGCTTCTGAGACTGAGTGGCAACGCAGCCACAAACCATTCAGTCTCTGTCCTATGTGATGAGACTGTTAAGCAGGCTGCTAATTTTGTAGTTCAACTTCCAGAAAGTCAGCAAACTCCAAGAAACTGTCACTGGTCCAGGAAGTAAGCTTCACATGAAGGGATCCTCTTGTTTAATCTTGCTGTGGTATCTACATTTTTTTCTGCAGTAACTTAGAGGCAGTAAGTTTTCTGACGTTTACTTTCACATCCTACTGTAAGATTTGAAAACCATGCCCATAGATGATGGACCATGACTGATCTTTTGGTCAACCGAAGCCCACAGAGGTTGAAAGGCTTAGCACCTCTTCCTTTGGTTCTACAAGCTAGCCATTCACCCCTGAGCAGGGTAAGAATCCCTGAGCAGGGTAAGAAGAGATGATCTAGAAGTGAAAGAAACATTCCCATCATTATCCCAAGTCACTTCTGCCTCAGGAGCTCTGCCTCTCATGATGACAAGATATTCTGACTTGAGAACAATTCATTTGCCTCAATTCTTCTTGAAAATGGTGTGATTTTCAATTCACCCCTACTGCTTTTGTTATTTAAAATTTCCATAAGAATGAAGACTAGGAGGAGCTGCATTACATGAAGAAAAATGAGGAGAAAAAAAAAGAGCTCTTCCATATAAAAACTAAATGACCGAAGGATTAATCCTCATCAGCCAGTTGAAGTTCCAGTAGTTTGTCAGCACTTACACTATTTAGGGTGAGGCACATCTAATAGTAATCTTTTCCACCCACTCTCCAGCCAAACTAGACCGTACCTTTCCCAACTCTCTTCATGAATCTAAATGGAAATTTCCTTTGCAGTTTTACAGTCTCTGCCTTGGTGGTCAGCCCTCCCTACTCAAACCAGATGCTCAGGAAAGACCCTGAAGGATGGTTAGATGCTCTAAGTACATAAGCTCAGTAGGTTACACTAGTTTTCCCCTTTGGCTTCTTTGGCAGATTTTCCAGGCCCAGAGGCTTGGATTCATTTGACAGAGATGAAAAACTAAGTTAGGAGCATAGCTGCCACAGATTCTCTGTTATAGTTAATACAAGGTCATAGGCACTTCTGTAAAGCAGGTCAAGCACTAAAATCCTCTCTCCCTACATGACAGGTATAAAGGGTAGCCTAGCTCCTAATTCACATCTTTGTCAAATGACAGAAGTTAGATAACATGCATCTGAGCTAGATTCTCTTGTTTTCCTCTTCTTCAAATAAATAATTTCCCAGAGCGAGAGCTCATTGGGATCCCCAAATCAGTAGTTATCAATTGATGAACTGTTAGACTGGAAGTTAGGTGCAGCACATACCATTTGCATTCCCTTCAGCTTTGTGTAGTTTCTTGGTGCTCCTGACCTTAGCAACTAACATCCTGAGCACAATAGGCATGCACATTCTTCAGTTACTTTTACCTTTTCTCTTTCAGCTTCTTATGTTCTTTCTGCTAGATATACACATTTTCCACCTAAGTTCCATTTCTTTTGCCACTGCATTTTCACATTGTTCACATTTCCAAGTGAGAATACAACAGCTCCTCTTGGCAAAACTTGGAAGCTGTTGAACAGAGGTATAATAGCCTAAAACACCCAGTCTAACTATTGAATAAATTGCATCACTTCACACAAAAAGAAGCAGAGAAGCCGGCTCTTCCCTGGCAAGGATGCCAATAGAGACCTCACAAGAACTAAAAAGTATGTATATCACAAAAGTTCACTCAATGTAACACTGTTACATAAAAGTATGTTTGTTTCCATTTAATAACACCTTTTTTAACCTGTAATTCACCCTCTACCATATCGCTGTGTCCTAAAGGACAGCCAAGAAGAATGACAAACCAAGGTATGTTGAAAAAATACTGTTCCTGTCTGCCAGTGACACTGGAAATGGATTTTAGCCCGTTTATTATTATGCACTAGCAATGTACCTATTACTAAACTATTGGAATTACGTGCGTACATTAATTATTGTATAAATAGACGATGTTTGCTGCCCAGATTTTCATGGAGTAAGGAAGCACTATATTAAAAAGCAACACCAGAGCTTGCTAACCACAGACAAACACACACATACACAGCAGGAGGCAGCATCTGGGAGGCAGCTTAGTAGCACAGAATTCAGGAGCTGAGGTTACCAAACACTGAAATGCCTGTGCCACCTCAAACCAGGGGGCCGTCAGCCCAGCACTGTTCCTCAGACAGCCAGCAGTGTGAGGGAAACCAAAGACCATAACAACATAAAATGACATTTCTCACAACACCTTCCCTTGCCTCCAGCCACCTTTGGTATAAGCATTTATTTAGCCAGATACGGCCTTTTCTTGCATATGCCTTGAAGGATTTTGCCCAACTGCCTTCAAACCCCTGCAAACTTTTAGCAACACAGTGCTCCGTGACAAATTCCTCAGCTTCCGTGAAAAGTGTTATGCCTCTTTTTGTTTGTATTGAAGATGGACTCCAGCCTTCAAACCAGCTGCTTACTGTGCTCAGCTGGCAGTGAAAGAAACGGTGATAGCAAGAGACGAATAAAAGTTTTGTGCACAATGAAAGCGTTAATATACTTAAAACACTTAAAAACGGGACGAAGCTCGTGGTTGTGCAGATAAAAAAGTAAAAGGCAGCCCAGACAGCTGAAGGTCTGTACGCTGCTCTGGTCTGTGCCACGATTTGGGGTGCGAGCCGTTCAAAGGGACCCGACTCTCTGCCCCCTATACACCACCTAAGGACTGTTACCTACAAACTCCTGACAGACTCCGTGTCGTGTCTCAGTAACCGGAATACTTCTAGCCCTGCAAACACTTACTCCATTATTGTTATTATCTGAAGACAAAGACCAGGGAGACGGGCAGACTTTCCTGCAGGAGGCCAAGCAGACGCCTTGAACAAGCGTTCAGCCCCTGGCCTCGGGGCACGGCTCCGGGGCTGCCCTCGGACCTGCCACGCCGGCCCCCTGCAACCAGCCCCGCAGGAGCCCACGGCCCCCAGGAGGCCGGGGCCGGGCGGCAGCAGGGAAGGGGGGGGTTACCTCCTGCCTTCCGGCCTCCGGGGAAGGGTAACTACGTTTGGCGGCGGGGCTCCGGCTCTGCCGCGGACCGTGGCCGCTCTGGCAGGAGGGGCAGACGTGCGGGGCGTCTCGCGCCAACCGCCCACCCCAAAAAAAGCCGTGTCCTTCCCCGCCCTTTCCCTCGGCCGCCTACCTCCCCGCCGCAGCGCTCGTTTCCGTGAACCACAAAATTTACCGGGTGGCTCAGCCCGGGGGCGCCGCAGCCGCGAGCGGGCGGGCGGGGAGGACGGAACGGCATTTTCTCGTGTCCCGTTGCCGCCCGCCCCTGTCGCGCGGGCCCCGCTGGCGGTGGGGAGCGGGGAGGGTGAGGCCGTCCGCGGCCGCCGGGGCGAGGCGGGGTCGGCGGCTCCGTGAGGGGCTGCGGGGGGCCCCGAGCTGCGGGGATGGGGCCGCGGCTGCACGGTGGCACGGCGGGGGGCGAATGGGCGGTTTGGTGCCAGACTGCGGGGTTCTGGGCAGCTGGTAAAGCTGGGGGTGCGCTGAGAGCCTTCACCGCGAAGCGTCCTCGTGAGGCTCGGTGTTCCGTTAAAACGCTTTAAGCCCCTGGTAACTCAGTGCGTTTCTTCCACATAACGTCAATCCACAATTAAAAAAAAAAAAAAAAAAAAAAGGGATACCCCCTAATTGCGTTAGACAAATTATGTGTTTTTGTTTGTTTGTTTTTTTGTTCTGACAAAACCTATGCCTGCTGCGTGGCATGTCTCAGTGCGGCAGTGAAGCTCTTCCCTCCATAGTTCCACCCCATCCATCTGTGGCTTTCAGAAAAGGAAATCAAAGGCCAGGCTGTATGTCCCGTTTTTGGTTAACACCAATGCTCTGAAACTTAATTTCTGAAACTGGGTCTCTCTGGTTTTGCCCCTAAACTTTTTTGCTTCCTGAAAATTTACATCCTACAAGTTAAGCTGAGGTTGCTTCCTGCAACTTAGCTGCTTATATGGTACAGAATTTACTATATGCAGTTATCTGGCTTGAGAAACACATGTGAAATGCTCAATATAAATGGAGATTTCACAATACATTGGAAAATTAGGTCAGAATATCTGGGGGAGATATTCTGAAGACAACTGTAACGGGAAAATAGATAAAATTTTCTAATGATCTCTTTGACACAGTAATCTTTGTTATTACAGATACCAAAATCTTTACCTCACACAAATACAGCATATTTCAGTGTAATTCTTTCGACTTAAGCTGATTTTAAAATGGATTGAAGGAAGCATGTGACATACAGTTGATAACCAGTAACTTCCAGGTCAGATTCTTAATGAATTAACATGTAAACTGAGAAACTTACACATTTTTTATTAATTTTTATTCCAATATTGTCTTCCCTCAACTGTTAAAATCAACTCACCTCAAAGTAAAATAAAGTATGAAATACTTGCTTTCCTTGCAGATGGCCAGATCAGAACCTCAGGACAGAAATTATGATAATGTGGTAAAGATGGTAGAGGACCTGAACAGAGACTTAGAGAAACTTCTGGAGGAAATGGAAAAAATGACAGGTAAAGGTCTTTATTAAGAACAATATGGATTTGTCTACTAGAGTGAAGACATTGAAGATTTATTATTTATATTTATTGCTGTGAACTTCCTCATGTGATAGAAATGTAGTTGGAAAAAAAATTGCCATCAGCAAATGCCCTAACGTTCTTAATTGAGAGAAAAAGAGTGCAAATAATCTAATTGGGCGTTAACACTAAGATGATGCTTAGTTCAGAGTAGTGGCTGAAAGCAGAAATATTATTAAGACATTTAATTTACAATGATTAAAACATAGATAAAAACATAAAATGAAAATTTAATTTTAAAAAATGGTGGAGTACACGGTAACTCTCCAGTCAATGCATGACAATTACCCTGTTGGAAGACTCTTTGCAAATTTAATCATAGTCCCTTATGTATGGAGCGGACTGCATATTCCTCTTCATATTCTGCAACAATTCTATCAGAAACTGTACAGCTAACACAAACAGATGGAAATTGATAATTAGACTATTTGTAATTAATGATGATTTAGGAATGTTGTTGAGAAAACTAGTCAATTTATGGTAAAATAAAAGGGAAAGTATGAAATTCAAGAACTGATCTAATTAGGTTGTTCTTAATCGTTTTTCCATCTCCACGCTGTGATCTTTGGCTTTACTTTTCCTCACCTAACATGAGCCTCCTAACTGTTACTGGTCTGGAGCTAGAATTCTTGGGTTTCATTCATTCATTTTAAAAAAGTCCATTACACCTTTTTTAATTACCCTTTTTGTTGTAAACGTTAGGTAAAAGTGTCCATCTCCTTTTTGTACTTTACATCTGTATACTTCCATTCTGAAGTATTTTGAGACATTTATAAAAAAGTAACACCAAACATATATATATTTTTTAATTTTGAGCATTACTGTGAGCAGCTTCTGCTATTTTATTACAGGCCTTCTCTGACATAAAATCTGATCTGATAATAATTAATGTCCTTTATTCTTTTATTGAATCAGCCACTGCTTTTTTTTTTTTTTTTTAGCAAAATTCCTGTCTTGGTAATATCTTTTGGTTTAAAGTGCAGGCAACCTGGATGGCATATGACATGGTAGTAATGCGTACCAACCCAGACCTGGCCAATTCCATGAGGCGTCTGGAAGATGCCTTCCTGAATTGCAAAGAAGAGATGGAGAAAAGATGGCAAGAGGTGCTAAGGGAATCTAAAGGTGAAGAGCAAAAATAGGAATAAATTAGTCATGCTGTCAGAGCTACATCCCTTGGAAAATCTCTCCAGTCTTTTTTTTTTCCAGCCATGGAGGTTTCACAAACACCATGGAAAATGGATTGCCATTCATTTTACTAAGAAATACTTATGTGTATGCATTTATGGAAATATTTTGATGAGTATACATACATGTATTAATATTGTTGAATATACAAGGTAACAATGTGTCTATTTTTACTGCATTCATCAGCCATCCTTGTAGTGTATGTGCATATACAACTTCCTGGAAGATCACACTCACTTCATAGTCAATACGTACACATGGAAGAGTTTGACCTCTGAACAAATGTGTTGGAGCGAGAAAGATTGTGTACAACGGACAACTGCATTGCACCAGCATATACCTATCAAGGAAAACTGAAGAATTACTTTTTTTTTTCCCCAAATGAAAAACTCTAGATGTGCAGATTGATCAGGTTAGTTTGATGTGGGATTGCCTAATAGGTGTTCAGTGACAATGTTATTGTTAGATAGCTCACCTGTTTCGTTTCCTTGGATTTTTAACCATTTGTTTGGACTGGTTATCCCAGAAAGATTGTTTCTTTCAAACTTTCTGAAGGTAACATGTCTTATTTAAGAAAAAAATGTTTACAATTATAGACCGTAGTTTTTGTGGTATGGTTTGTGAGATTGCTGCAAATACCAAATTAACATTATTACAAAACATGCTTTTCTCCATATGTTCCTACTGTGGGATATTAAAAAAGAATAGAAAAAGAAATTTATTTTGTTGTCAAGGTGTGGATTAAGAGCATCACCTCATGGCTTGTAGTTACTGCATAAATGAGTATTTCACCTGAGCTGGAAGTCAACGTAAGCTTTGAGAAATAATTCCCATTTCATTAAAATGCAGTTTAGCAATGGTAGCTGGCATTTCTAGAGGCATAAATGGTAAAGAATATTAACTTTGAACTATATTCTTGACTTTTGCTCCAGCAGATAGGTCTTCATTCCTGCCAAGGTAGGGCAAAACAGCAGAACAGCATGATGAATCTTGCGCTTTGATTAATCCTTGGAAGATTTTCATGGCATGTTGTCACTTTGGTACCTTTGACAGCATTGGCATTGTTACAGCATTGGCATTGTTCTTTAATGCTGCATTAAAAACTATTTTTTTGAAGAGGCATTGTCTTTAACAACTTATGTAGAAACTTACCAAATTTTGTGTGACCTTTTGGCTACCAAGTGCTAAGTATAGATTGACTACAGGTTTCCAGAAAGCTCAGTTTTCATGTAGACACTTGACGAAGTGGCCAGCGTTTAAAAGAAAACAAGAAGCAAAAACAAAGGCAATAAAACTTTTTTTTTAATCCAGCAGTCCTGAGAGAATACTGCTCAAAACCACCACTTCTGGGAAAAAACAAAATATGGCTTTTATTCATTAAAATGTCCTCTGTGATATTGATACCCGTGGCCCTCTCCTGACCTATCATTATGTAATGTTGAATCTTACAGTAAGTAAGTCTTTCTGAATACTTTATTTCTCCAGTACAAATAGACACAGCCAGGGAGCATAACTGTCAGGAGAGAAAGCATCTAGTATGATTTTTTTTTCCTAGCCCTGAAGTCTCATCATTTTACAGCTTTCCCACTCTTGGATTTTTTTTTTCTGTATAACTGCAGAGGTAGGGATTATAGCAACAGAAACCATTAAGCACACCTTAAATTTTTTCTCACCAGGAAGCAGAGAGATGATAGCACACCAATACAGTCTTAAGGACAGATGCTCATGCTAAGGTACTAGGTCACCCCTCTGTGAGTGAACTGAGTTCACAGGACAGGTTTGTGAATACCTATGAAAATTTTTTGTCTGTACTATCCTTTTTCTTACTCTTGAAAGTTTTTAAACTAGTTTTTTAAACTAGTAACCACGTGCCCAACAAATGCTTAACTACGATGAGCAGTAGGGACAAAAGTTAGGAAGAAAACCAAAGGTTGCAGGTAGGGACTACAGCACATACTTAGCTTAGAGAATCTGGCTGGATAAATAGACTAGGACTGCTGCCTTGTCCCTAAGCTTTTCTTCCCAAGTACATAACTGGAGGAGTCAGGGATATACACCAGAGTAGGAACAGTTCATACTGCTTGTAATACAATACAGCAAGATGACTTTTTTTTACTTCTAAAAATAACTTACAGTTTTTTTTGATTGATAATCATCTTGTGGAAATTGACAGTTCTGTTGTATGCATCTACCACATTCTAGCCCACCTAGATACTTACGACTTGCCACAGAAGCCACATCAAAGTATGGATTTTTCTGTGACAGGGGTGCACAATACAAATTTTGTTTACAGAAGTAGAAAGTACATGGATCAACATCCCCATCTAGCGTTCACAACTTAAACTGTAACAGTAATTATGACTGCTAGGTTGACATCTTCTAACCATCCAGTAGGAAGATTTTTGTAATGGAAATTATAAGTAGCAGTTTAGTTTTATGCTCACTCTCAGTGAACTCCACTGATGTGACTTCAGCCTGTGCAGCAGTTATCCATAGGTGATTCCTGTACTGTATTTTAAGGAAGAGCATGCTTTTTCAAACAGCCACAAAAATAAGAGAAGGGGGCACTGGTACACTGCCACTCTAAACTCAAATATAACAGTACGGAATTCTGTTTCCTCAGTTCTTAAGTTATTCTTCCCTTATCCACTTATGGTAACACTTAATAGGCACATCACAAATCAGTTCACTTTGTTTTGTTTCTAAGTTATCATTAATGCAGAGACCTGGACAGACACTGGAATAGATTCACGCTGGTTCATTTTGCATGAATGGATAGATCAAATTTAATTCCACAGCTGATAAGTGTGTGAAGCTTAGCAAGGAGGGCACAGAGTTGATCTTTAAACACTTGTTAAGGCCAGTAAGTGCTCTGATGTTTAGCACTGCCACTTTTTTTTACAGTACTCACCACAACAAAATTTATAGTCCATTGTTATGTACTTAACCTGTCTGCAGGGAAAGAGTTGGATGCCTACAAGTAACCAAGAACCAGCAAACCAAGTCATATGTTGTCTGATACAACAAGGCTGTAATGACACTATAAAATAGAATTGACAAGGCCTGGCCTGGGGGGAACTTCTCATTTCAAATGTAATGCTTCAGCTTATCAGTCCTCATCAGAACATTAGCCCACACTTCAATTAGAATGTTATTTCCTCCCATACTAGTGCTTACCAGTTCTGCTTCCCAGTTATTATAAACCCAATTCATGTTATCTTACAAAGGTTTAGGAGGCAAGTCCATGTTTTAGATGTTTTACAAAGTTGGGCTGTTTTACAGATTGATATAAGTTTAGAAATCTCAGTCCAAATCCTTGCCTTTTTCCTGAACATGGGAACTAGAGTAGATGAGGACAGAATTCACCTGCCAGGAATCTCTACTCCTTTGTCATACACATGTACAGTGTTGCTCCATACAAAGAGGGTTTACTTGAAGTGCTATTCAATAAAGATTGTGAGGATTGTATAGCTAAGTTCAGGAAGAGGTGTTTTAAGGATACAAATACACTACCCAAGGTTTGAGTAACAGCAACTGTAAGACAAACATGAAAAGTGTTGGACATGTTGGAGAATGAAGCATGCAACAAGATCGCTGAAGGAACACACCCATATTCAACAGCTGGAAGGAGACTGATAACACCCGCAAGATATCCAAACTTCATGAAGGCCAAACTTCAGGAAGGAACACAAACACATGCATTAGTACGACAGTTAAGAACTTTAAGAACTTTGCTCTTCAACACAGAAGACATACAATATTTTACTGTTTTCAATAAAAAAGTTTTTTGGGGGGGCTAATAAATTTTACTGCCACTATTCTGGAACAGAAGCTTGAATGAAGTGGCATTTATTATGTTAGCTGTCTTTTTGAGCAGATAGGGATCTCAAAGAACCTTGGATTCTACTGTTTACAGAACACAAGAGCCCTGCAAAACAGATTTGGAATGCATTAGCAGGATAATTTTCCCAATCCTCCAGACTCCTGCTGGAAGACAGTAACAGAAAAACCTAGCTATTTGAGTCACAAAATCAGAAGGCATTTTAAGTTATACAATGGAGCCATAATTTTCTGTAGAAGTTGTTTTGCATTCAAGTAGCCCTACTTAACACTGCTCATGTATCATCCACCATAGTTTTAGACAAGACACATCTTTATACATTTACGGATGTAGCCCTCATTTTCACACAAATGCTGAAGCAGTAAGATACAGTCATTCATTATTTTAAAGGAGAACATGAACAAACACTTCAATGGATTTGCTTTTTTGGTACTTGAAATCATTTTTATTTGTGAGGAACGTCACCCATGCTGCACAGTTTCAAATAGATCTTACCAAGGAAAGCGGAAATTTCTCCTCCCCATGTCCTGCAGTGAACAGGACTGGCACAGAAAAAAGAAAACTCAACACACTTGGGAGGTTTAGCACCAGCATCCAATAAAAAAGCATTTGATTTCAATTTCAGTTCTTTGGTTGGGTATTTTTCCCTTTTTTCAGTTTGATACCAAAAGAAAAACTGAAAAATTCAATACTAGCAAAACACTGAAATTCTAAAAAAGAAAAAACCCACAGTTGCTGTTGAAACTGGGGAGGTTGCTCTTTCTGAATCTCGCTCTCTTTCTCTTCATGCATCTGTCTTGCAGGCGTTCCCTGGATCTCAGCTGCTGGTATTATTTTTAAGTTCCGATGTTTCAAATCTTTGCTTTCATCATTGTTGACTATTTATTGCTTGAATATTTCTTTGGTGTTACTTTTGAGTTGTACTTTAGGACACCTGTTGAAAAGATGGATTGAAAATATATTACAGAATATGTAACTTAATTTCACTTCACTGTTGAAAAGGTGGAATGTCAGAAGGGTGAGTGTTCTGATTAACAGGATATGCTAGTCATGCTTAATCTATCTACAAACTGAAAATACAGCATTTTCCTACAGCAAAACAGCACCAATTCATTAACAGATGCTATTACTGAAGATACAGATAAAGCAAGACTTGTTTTCTCAGAGAAAGCACAGTAGACAGTTCCTTGATTCACCTACACGAGGCTCTCAGAAGTTACATGTAACTTACTAGATAGCCAGACATATGGGGATACAGCCACAACCTGAAGTACTAGAAATATACACAATCCTGTTTTAGATTGAGTACAAGAACTACCCATATTCCTTACCTGAGAGATGGTAAAGGTGCCTGGGGAAGCTGGACATTACTCGGCACCACTCTGCTCAGTCACCGGAGCAGGATTTTCAGCAGGTGTTTCAGTCACCTTTGTCTGAGACACAATAAACCTTGTTAGAGACAAAGACTAAAAAAATCCCTTCTCTGTTCAGTGGCAGCACCAATATAACCCAGGTTTTTATACAAGCAAGGAAGATGAAGCTTCAGAAAATATAATTTTAGCGTATTTCTTATAGTTAGAGCATTACACAAATCATTTCTGGTACGCTTTTTTCAATACAGCTCCAATATGGAAGAGACTACCTCAGGTGGATACAGAATGAGAGATTTGCTCACTAGGTAAAGTCTGTTTACAACCTGGATTCATCTAGTTCAAGCAGCTCAGAAAATTGATCCAAAGCTTTCAGAGCTCTCTTATCCTAGAAAGAGATGGTTTGAGGATATTTGAAGAAGCTCAAAGTGTTTCTCTCTACTTCAAAAGAGTGTTAGTGACTCCAACTAAGAATTATCCAGAAGCAATTCTTATCCTACTGCTGGTTCCATTTAAGGTAAGCTGCTCAAATAAGTTCATAAGGAACAGGCAATGAAAACAGCTACCTCTACTGTCAGCATCTTGGAGTCAGCCATCAGTAACCTCCAACACACCAACACACCTGGTAAATCCTCCCAGTAGAACAGAGGCTCGTGAATATTTGTATCATCAAAACTCAGTTTCTGCTGCATTGCTAGGAGCATGCTTACCTCTTTCCCATCCTGAGCTGACGCATTGGGTGGACGAGGTCTACGCCGGTAGTTGTACGGGCGCCTATACCCACGGCGAAGTGGCTGCTGACTCATAGCATTGGCTTCATGCTGGTTCTCTTTGTTTTCGGCCTCTCCTGCCACTGGGGCAGGGCGTGGACGTGGGGGACCTCTGAAGAGGCAGGGAAATATGTATCAAGTACATGGGAATCCTGAGAAGGTTAAACTACCTTAACTTCAGCCTAGCGAAAGACCTCTCTAACCAAGTGCCATCTTAATGGTTTCAAATGCTAGCAAACAATCCCTCTGCAGTTTGGCTGTCATGTAGTTTAAAGGAAAAACTTGTTTCATTGGAATAGACAAGCAGCCTGGTTGTCTCTTCACCACTGAAACTACATCAGAACGTTCTGCTGCTTGTCTTTATAAGAGGTAGTTAGGCCATCTGAACTGCTGGCTAAGAGAAGAAACAAGCCAGCAGTGGCCACACAACTCTACCAAGTTAGCCTTGGACTAGCCCAGCCTTATTTGTAATCAAATGGTTTAATTCCTAGTAATTCCTATTACACCCATGAACCACTTCTGTATATTCCCTCTGAAGTAACCAATACAATGTTGCTCCTCTTGACCACAAAACAAGGACAAGATTTAGAGGAGCAAGTGAGGTCTGCTGAATGGCATACTAATACAATTCAGCTCCTGAAGAGTAGTCTCTATAAGGAATTATGAAAGACAACTGCTGGATTGTGTTCGCTGGTGCCTTGTCACTCATCCTCCAAGAGGAAACAGAAACAAGTCACAAGAAGTCAGGAATCTGAATAAGCTTTTCCACTTAAAGGAAGTTAAAAAAAAAAGTTGGGCAACATCTCAGAATATGTAACAGTCAGAGGCTGGGTATTTCATATACTGATATTTTGAACTACACTGAATCACTCAATTATGGAATTGCTCCCTCAGTGCAAACACATGGAAACTAGAGTGGCCATGTCAGAATTAAGACTGAAAAAATAAAGAAAAATCCTATGCTGGCCAATTAAAGGGATGACTAACATGTCACTCAGCAAGGTATGCTGCATATCCCATTGGAAAGCATGAGTGCTCATGTACAATCTAAACTTTGACTTAACCCAAGAACAGCCTGTTTGGTCTTCAAACACCCATTTAGCTCAGTTTTATGAATCCCTACAGGGATCCCTTCACCAGCACAGGATACTACAAGTTCACTGAAATGCTACCATACAATCTAATGGCCTCTAAGAGATAAGGCATGACTTGAATTTTTCCTGAACAGGAGGCTTTTTTCTGTACCTACAAGAGACACCAGTGCTTAGAAACAAGCCTAAGCAACACACAGGACTGTGCTAGATACAGACAGACCAGTAGTCCAGCAATGAACTGCAACCTCCTATGCTACTACACGTGGATGCAGTCTATGTGAAGTATTAGAGCACACATTGCCCCTGCAGATGCTGAATCTACCTGTCCCAGATCAAGTGGAACAATGGTGAATCTAGATTCAAGGAGACATAAGAGTTCAGCTAGGACAAGAGCGCTTCCAACTCACTTCAATGTTGCTCAGTTGTGAGAAGTAACAATACAAAACTTTGCCCTTTCTTGACCTATTCCTGGCTCTGAGTAACAGTCACATTAAACTACATCTACAGTAACCTCCTTACTCCTAATAATTAGGAGAAAGGTATCAATATTAAAATGCTTCTCACCTCTCCCTACCACTCACATGCACATGAATGTTGGGGAATACAACTTCCTACTCTAAGTTTTTATAGACCACATTTATTTGCAATAACAAGCAGAGAAAATAGCACAAACCTGCGGTAGCGGGGACGATACGTAGGATTCCTATGGACTTGCTGATTAAGTTGTCCTCCTTCTGTGATCCCATCCTTGATTTCTCCCTCAACACCCTGCAAGCAAAGTAAATCAGAAGACCAAGATAAAGATGAAGCGTTATCTTTCTTCACAGGTATATGTTGACTCTATAGCCCAAGGATTTGAATACCAGTTCATACAGAACAGTAAACCTGTACAAGGATCCCAACACATTAGGTTCTACATTCAAAGCATTGATACCATACCATAAGGCTTTTGCTTTAGCAAAGCGACAGTGGGGGCAAAACAAGAGTTAACAGATGTCCTTGTTCCTCCTAGTAGCAGATAAAGCCACCTGCTGATGCTGCCTCCCTCTCTCTAGGAGAAGAGAGAAACCAACAGTTCTAACACATACCAGAGTACATTTCAAAACAAGTGTCACTGACTTGCAAGAGGTAAATGCATTATTGAAAGGTAGCCATTGATCTGGACACTTCTGAATTGGGATAGCTATCTGAAAGTCATCATGCTCAAAGTTGCTTCAGACTGCTTCTGGTCTGGCTCCATTAGAGAAAACACTCCCTCACATCTCCCTCCCTTTTGTGCATGTCCCAGCATAATTATAACTTCTCTCCTCCAACACGTGAGCTAACAGTTGGAATCTCAATCAGTTCTAACATGTAGTACCAGAAGTTAGAAATCATGAAGACCTAGGTCTTGTCAAAAAGGACAGCATGCCAGAAGTTAAAGCAAAGCTAACAGTAAGGAGGAATGCAAAACTGTTTTCAGCCAAAACCTCTCCTATAGGACTTAACAATTAGCATCACATTCACTGCTCTTTAAAGACACACAGAAATTCAATATTGCCTTTTAATGGCACAACCTAGGTCCACTCCTCCCTATAGAAGCCTGCATTCTCCCTACAGAAACCTGCATTGAAATCTCAGATAAAGAACAGCATTTCCCACAGTGAAAATGACAAAAAGGAATGACTGAACTTCATGAAGCATTACTGGAATACAATGCAGACACTGTTTTCCTATTCACCTCGAACTGAATTTTGATGCTTCAGTATTTTAAGTGTGCTTGGGTTGCACAGCTAGTTGAAAACATTGAACTGCTTAGCCTAGAAGTATCAGTAGTTTCCTGCATCCTCTGTAGTATCACAAAAAGTAATACATTCATTTAACTGAAAGTCAAATAGGTCTGCTGGCCAGAGGTCAAGTATGCTTCCAGAATAAAGCTGTTACACTATTTCACTAACTTCTGACAGTGTAACGAGAAGCCAAAACTTGAGCTTTGAGATCTTGTTTTATTACACTAATAGTAAATTTATTAGATTCATTGACTGGGAAAGCTTCATCTGTATTGTTAAAACACCACTACATCTCTAGCACACAGTCCTGTTCATTTAACATATTCCACTGAAAGCTTCTAATGTAGGATACCTGTTAATACATTAGGTCATCCTAAAAGATGAATGTAAGAAGTTGGCCTAGCCAGCTTCACTCCACATTTTTCCTCCTACAAAATAGGCAGGCATACTGTAACTTCCCATGAAGGTAAGAAGCTTTATTCTCTCCCCAAATGAAAGTATTTTTAAGCATTAGCTGTAACTGCAAGGTGCTTTTTACTCATCTGCTTCCTCCAATTTAGTGTTCTTCCATTTCAGTACTGTACAAAAGCTACAGAATGAGCCATTTATATTTTCACATCTGCACAAGAAGTGTCAGGCTTCAAAGTGTTTCCCAAACAATTTTGCCTATCTGACTCACTCGTTCACAGGATTTAGATGACCTCATCAGTTCAAGGTTATTCGTGATTCATTGCCTGTATTAACATTCCGACTACAGCTCCATGCCATGTCTGTTACCACAGTTTGTGGAAGACCACAGCCTCTTTTCTTCAGTGAATGCAATTAAGAAGCATCTCTGCTCTCCACAGAGCCCTCCAAGCAATCCAGACAAATGTCCATTGAAGCTGGTTAAAAGATTCATATTCTTGAAGTTTCTTCTTGTTCTTAAAGAAAATCACAGGTGTTCAGGAACAGGCCCAGCAAATTACGTCCAGAATACAGACATATTTGAGTTAGCATGGCAAACAATGGATAGCATCTAAAGTTTGCCAAAAACCACAAATAAACAAAGAAAAATCATCTCTTGCTGGGCTACAAGGTTGAACTACATTTGCTAAGTGAAAGCAATGAGAAGTTCCTAAAACCTGGAAGGCCGCTGCATCAAAATTCACCTTAAACTAAAGCTGAATGTTACTGCCATTCTTAAGCTATAGCACTGTTGGTTCTTTTTAAGCTGTAAAAATTTTTTTGAACCCTTTGCTCTTTAGTAAAGAAAGTACTGTTGACATGGAACTGAGTTCTTGAAGAGTCACCTCTGCAGCCTAGTAGATCTAAAGTGTATCAGGCGAAGGTACAGTGAAATTTCTTTTTCAGATGTGCAACAACAGTTGCTTATAAACAATTGAACTTCCTTGAGACATTGAAGTCTAAGAATAGTGTACTATGAGTACCCAACAAGTTTCAGAAGAGTTCTGAAAGATAACTAGATGGAAACAACTCCTCAAGTCAATCAGCAACACCTTTAGTTCAGCTGTGAACAGTACCACGGAAATAGCGTATACATACTGCTATGGCTCAGACATTGCTACCTTTTCCCCTTTGCAAATCTAAACAGAATGGTAAAGCAGAGGCCTTGTTAAAGAAAAAGGGATATTGGAAAGAAGCCTCTTGAAATGCAGTAGATTTACAGTTGCAACATGAAGAATGTGTTAACTGATACAAGAAAAAAATTCCCCAAAAGAAACAATGCTTCAGAAGAGGATTCGCTCCACTAGGACACTCAGAATGGACCTTTTACTTGTTCAGGCAACTAATCAATCAGTAAGTCGGTAAAGAAGGCCCATCAGAACTGGTCAGCCCTCAGGCTAGCTCAGAACATAAGAGTGTTCCACTGCAATACACAAGGAGTTTAGCAGGCATAGCTGCAGCCAAAGCTGGCATTCTTGGAGAACTCATAACTAAGGTTATGAGAAAGTGTCACTTGTGACAATCTTACACATCCAGGTCTATGGGACTAGATAGGATACAGTTAAGAGTGCTAAAGATGCTGGCCAGTGTCACTGCCTGGCCACTATCATCTTTGAGAAGTCACTGCAGTCGCACAGTCTACCTGGTTACTTGATAAAGAATGGTATGCTAAGGGGATGGTACTATGATGTGTCCAAAATCTTAGAAGTAAGTTCTGTTCTGCTGTCAGTTCACAGACTACACCAGATCTAGAGGACATATCAATGCTCTGGTGGGCAGGTCTGACATTCAAAGGAATCTCAACCCAAATGGAAGGAAAAAGCCCCATGCACAATAAGCACCCAGGTTAATAACTTTAAGTGGAGCATTTGCAAGCTTTGAAGGCTGTAATTCTTCTAGAAGCGATACCAGAGAAAGCCCAGTATGTTTTCAGTTTTCAAAAGGGGCCTTATATCAATCACCAGGTCATGAAGCAGTTAAGGCCTAGTACTGCCCCTCCCAACACTAATGTGGAGGCTTGGATATAAACAAGCTTAAGAAAAACAGTGTATCACAATTTGTCCCCCTTGTGTATACTTTCAACTACTGGGATCCAAACAGCATCACATGCAAGCCAGAGTTTTAGCTGCATACATTTCCATTAGACATCCAAGAGAATACATTCCAGTGCAAGAACCCTGAGACTGAATGTTCCCCATGTCCAAGACAGGTCTCACATTATCACTCTTCAGGCAGAAGGAAACAGCTGCTTTCCATACTCAGCAGTACACAGGGGTGTCAAAGCCTTGATATGTCTGCTCATTTATCTTGGAGCTGATTCAAATTTTAAAACAAATACTATTAACTAAACCATTCACTAAAGTGAGCTGAGGGAGATTAATTTTAGGAGAGCAAAAGGAAACAATCAGGAGTTTTACTCCTGTGTTTGCTCCTCAACGAAATAGCTTAACACCCAAAAAAATGCTCTAGCATCTTTCTGAAAGATGCTAAAAAAAAGCCTGCAGGACACCCAATAATAAGGCTATCAGTATTAACATCAATGATATGCTGGACAAAGCGAAAATGAGAATATTACTGAAGAACACTAACAACTTAAGCATTAACAGTTTAGCACATGCCACTGTTGAACCTGTTGTTCCATCTCCTGACAAGAATGGAAGACAGCTGAGGTAGGACAACCATCACTAAGAAGTCAAACTTACACTTCGAGGTGGTCCACGGCGTCGGCCAAAATAGCCACGTCGATAGCGGCGCCGGTCTGCAGCATAGCGACTGCCTTCTACAGGGACTCCATCTGGACCAGTGACATTAGCTGCTTCTGCACCCTAAAAGGCCAGAAAAAGTAAACCTCAGTTCTGTGAGAAAAGAACCCAAGCCAGAAAGGGAAGAAAGAAACAAGGAGAAACTTGTTTGCATGAGTATAACATCAGTTCCCAGCTACACAGATCCTTTCCTCCTGTAGTGCAAAAGCAGGTCTGTTATTCTCACCCTGCAACACAAGAGTTACAACTGTATAAGCTAATGAGTTGAGATCCTACCAGCCCGACTAAGTTCAGAGGGTAGGAAAAAAAAGGAAAAAAATCACTGATTAAAATATAAAGATCCAGAAAGCTCAGAACTCAGAAAATGAGTGAGAAAGTAGAAGCTCAAGAACCTTCAAGTTACCAGACTCCAAACCAAATTATTCAGGGGAATATATATATATATATATCAGTTGTGGCCTACAGACTGCTAAATAAGCATTAACTGTTCTATCAAGTAAGAGTTAGAAATTCTAGGAGCAATAAGATGTGTTTCTGGATCTCTCAGAACTTATTTACACTTCAATAAAGCCTTAAAAAACCTGATCTTCTACAGAGAAGCTGTATGAGTGCCACCCATCCCAGGAATCAGACAAAAACACTAGATGTACAGACAGTGCTCTGTGTTACTTCCCATGACAGTGATGGGAACTCTGTATTACACCTCTATAATCTTACCTTCTCTCCCTCGACCACATCAAATTCTACAGTCTCTCCATCACCAACACTGCGCAAATACTTCCGTGGATTGTTTTTCTTTATTGCCGTCTTTAGATAAAGAAAAATACATTAGTTAATCTTACTCATTATCTTACTCCTTCATAGCACTATAGATGAGGGAAGAATTATATTTTCCTGTTACAGTCCCAACTCCACATACCAAATCAGTCACCACACCAAAATACTTCAAAAATATTGATTCCCTCCCTACACTTTATTACAGGGCCTCCTTCCTCCCTTAGTCAGGGCTTGCTCCTTTTTCAAGGCTCACAAGCTTACAAGTTGCTGCTGCCCCAGGACTCCCCCTTTTAAGCCTACTAAGTATCAGAACCTTTCTGTATTTCCATACACTCAAATGGAGCATTTGGTCTCCTGCAAGCCATACTGAAGTAGCTCCAGCAACAACTGTGACCCATTCCTTTACAATCACTGGGAGACCTGTTGACCATGTACAAAGATGTTTAGATCATGAGTATTTTGTAGGAGGTGGCATTAACTATAAGGTATCATGACAGCTCTTTGTAACTAGAAAAGAATTATGAACTATGGAGTAACAAAAATACGCATTTTACCTAAGCACTCTAAGGGAGACCCTAGAAAGTTCAGCAAGTCCCTGCTGAACACAGGGGAATATTACCAGAGCATAGTCATCTCTTTCAGACAAGAATCCCCAAAATACTATGAACATTGCTTGCAATCAGAACTAGCTGACATCATCCTATCCTCTAACCCCAGACTCACAGAAACACCCAAACATCCTAGAGTGATTTTCAGCCTATCAGCTATGGATGTCTTTCAGTTAGTAGAACACTGCCAGGATTTCAGAGGCATTTATAGCAAGGGAAGGCTACTGCCAGTTCATTAAGTACAGGTTCACAAACTGAAAGAGAGCAAAAAACATTAAGCATACATACATTGTAGAATACAATCTAGGGAACCAGCTTTTTACTAAAGTCCTCTTTGATTAAAGACCAATCTACTCGAAGTCTCCTGATATGGATGTCTTGTTAGCATGAAGGAGATAGATGTAGATCCAGTACATAGAAATGCACAAATCCTGCTTCAGAACTGAAGTACGTTTACAGAGTAAAATAAGAGAATTGTAATATGTCTGCAGTCGAAGAAAGGCAGGCAGAATGAAGATCAGAGAAGTTATTACCAGCGCATGGCAACTATAGTCATTCAGTCAACACTAGCCCCAAAATATTTCCCACTGAAGTACTGAAAGAAAAATTCTAGTCAGTTTAAAGTTGAGCTTGACCAGTTTAGGAAAAGTATTTTCATTTGTTGCTGAAAACAATCCCCTTTGTTTCAGGCAACAGGCCAGCCTGTCCTTGTAGCCCTATAGCTCTACATCTATCCAGTTTTTCTCTGTACACTGCAGTGTCCCTGAAAGGCTCTTAAGCCTTAGAAGAACATGAAAGTGTAGATAGTATTGCTACCAAAGCAAAACACAATCCAGGAATTTTTCTGATAGGAAAGAAAACAGATAGGAAGAGATGAGATAGAGAAAAGGAAGAGAACGAGCTGCTCAAGCACATTCTTTTGGGAACCACCACCACAACAAGCAGAGACTCCCACCTTCAGCCAGGACAGCTTTGTTTGCTTTCTTGCTGACCTCTTAGTAACTGCCCCATTACTAAAACCACCTGGAAGTCCTAGGTTTTCCATAAATGTTAAGTACTAACACTAAAATTGTTACCTTCACTGTAGATTAAGGGTTTAATTATTTCACTACCATTGTACTGAGACAATTGACATGACTCTGAAGTCTCACACTCTGCACATGATGGATGTCAACAAGCTGCATTTCAAACTCCTCCCCTTCCTTGTAAGGGCAGAGGAAAGAGGACTACTAGACATCCTTTCAGCAGAGGGTGTACTTAAGATTAATCAACCTATTAAAGCTTTCAAGAAAGATAATGGAAGATGAAATCAACATGATTTCATGCATACTGTTTCAGACTTATGGACAAAAGCTTCAAAATTCAGGATTTGCAATTGAATGATCTGTCAATTGGTGATAGAGGCTGCCACGCAGTAGACTTTGGGGTTATTTCATAAGAGCATACACAAAGAATTTTGAGAATATCTCAAAACTTAACAGTAAGTGGATGGCTTTACTACTATCTCAGCTGTAGGTAAACACTGAAGAAATAAGCTGCTAACAAGCCTAAGCTCCAAGCTTAGAGAAAAGACTTGTACTCTGTATATCCAGAGAGCAGAGAGCACTATTCTCCCTGTTACTGTGTTCTCCACCATTCTGCAAGCTCAAGCGCCTTTGTGTTAACACAGGCAGCACTGACAATTAACACAAAGCCTTTCCTTTCCCAAGGGAACACTGATGAACAGACAGCTATGATAAACTTCAGAGCTAGTTCAGTACTTTGTTTGGAAGAGTTCTTTCTGTACCCTCATGATATCACCACATCATGTGCACATCCAGCATTGTCACAGTGATAGCCAAAATTTGTCACATCAGTTAGTGGTACATCTATACCAGGTTGCATTATAAACACTGTGCATGAAGATACAGTCTGCTGAAGTGTAGAAAAAGATATTAATCTCTTTTGCTGCACAAGCTTCACCTCACTGCTTCTTGATTCAAACTATGCCTCAAGGAAAGCTTCTCTAACTACCTACGCTTTTAATGGTGTTAAATTGCAGAACTCCCTCCTCCTTCCCTCTCACACTCCTTTGTGAGGATACGGAATGCCCACTGCTTGCACTGCACCTAACTGACACAGTGCCCTCAGCAGCACCTCACACGAGCAAACTGCACAAGGACAACAAGCAAGACAAAGCCAAGCAAGTCTTGCCCTTCCCCAAACCACTGCTCAGGCCCCCACAAGACAAAGGGTTAATTCAAAGCAAGCCATGCATGCCCTAAAGAGAAAAGCATTTTAATCTGTGCTCATTTATAAATAGCATCCAATAGACACACACTGAGAGTTAACCCCCATTCCGATCATGAGACCGGGCTGTTCCCTCCCCACTATGTGCGCACCGAGGGAGGAGGAGGGTGTCTCTGTTCAACTAGGTCAACCTTATTCTAAAGGGATTAGATGTATAATCCAGCCCCTCCCCAGGCAGGGCGTGGGGGAAGAGGAGGAGGAGCTGCACAGGCACTAACACAGAACAGCGAGGGAGCTGCTAGCAGGATGTTTGCTTAGCCATGTTTGAATCGCCTTCCTCGCAGATTTGCTTTCCTCACACCACTCCCTGCCCAGCAGCTCCTGCCCTGAGTGGCCAGGCAGCAGCTCCCCAGCACCACGCAGGGGCGCCAGGGCAGAAGCCCCAGCCAGGACCTCCTCCCACTGCACCACCAAGCAGAGAGCAGACCCATCACTCCTTCGCACCCCCGCTTCCTGCCATTGTCCACGTACCAGAACAGCTCGGGACGGAAAAGTTTAGGAACATCTGATCACAGCTGACGTAGGCTGCATCTGGAGGAATCTACACTGCCATACAGAGCCCCCAGACAGGTTTAATCAGATGCAAGCTTGCAAGTGATGCGGTATTTCTGAAACACCAAGCCAGTTTTGCTCAGTGCTCATGCCTAGAGCATCTTATCTTCCACAGCTGAAAATCAAGTTCTTGCCACCACCAGTTTACATACAGGTAAATAATCATCTCCACAGGTGAGACAAAACAGATAATAGCATCCTGCTGTGGGCCTTCACTGTTTTGAGTCTTCACAGGCAGTCTTAAAGAAAAATACCGATCTGTGTCATGTTTGTCATCAGTAGGACAGCTGGTTATCTTCACACAGGTCTCAGGGAGACCTTGTTTGCCTTCAGGACAGTTTTACAGTGCTGCCTATTCAAAACACCTTTCAGTTATGAGAACTCTTCCCATCTCCCTCCACGCACAGATGCTGTACCAGCAGCCAGAAGGGAGTATATCAGCGTGCACAAAACACATGTTCATTAAGGAAGGAGGTTAACTGTTAGAAATTTGTATATGAATTAAGACCTCTTGAGAAGTCTGTATACGCATTGAGAGCTCCTGCTCCCAGACCACTAACTAAACTGGGAATGTGTACTGGGAATACTTCCTCATATCTTCACTTGTTACAGACACAAGTCTTACTCCCTCCTGGTTCCACCCATTTTAGGGATAATGGGTCTAAACCCTTGACCCAGAGAAACAGTTAGCCTGGGGTATTTAGTCATGAAGCTACAGGAGCTAAACTGACTCTTGATGTTTACCAAAGATGTTTAACTACATACGCACATACCCTCTCCATCTGTAACCAACTCTGAGTGTAGGTTCACCAGCTACATTTCATGGAAATACTGTCATACCATGAAGAAAGCTCTGCTTTTAAGGCTCACGTGGCCTGCAGACCTTTCACAGGGACAAGCTCCAAGGATAGTATTTCATTTGCTGGTGAAGTCTCAGATGATGCAAAACCAGATCTATGCCAGCCAATCGGTTTACATCAGCATGGAAGCAGCATCCTCTGCCTTCCCATTAGCTGTCTGTGACCCAAGACTCACAATACAAACTTAGAACAGCCTACTGACAGTTCAAGGAAGGTTAGCCAATGGCAGGCTGCTTGGCAATCTCTCCCTACTTGGGCACACTTGGCACATAGCCTTCCTCCCCTTCTTCCCAAGAACAGCTGCCTCATGCAGCAACAGCTGATGGCAACCCAGCCTGGTCAAGAGCCAGGCTAGATCACTTTCTCTCCAATACCAGGGAGGGCAGACAGAACAGACCTCCAAGTGAAAAAAAGGGTGGGAAGAAACAGAAGACACAGGAGGAGCATTATAAAGTGGGGGAAGGGAAGAAGGACAAACAGCAGAAGTATTTACAAAACATAGGATATCTCCCTGAGTGTGGGGGAGAAGTTTGGTGTTCGAATCAGAGCAGACAGAAGACAGCACAAAGGTTTATAATACCTACTCCTTCGATTATGACTTCAGAGAGAAAGAAAACATACCCTCCTATTCCTCTCTGAAATGCATGCATGCCAAGATGTGATATTTGAAGTAAATATTCTAAGGAGCAGCAAAGATAAACTGACCTCAGCCACCCAGCTATTCCATAAGCTACACAAGAAGCCTACCACAGGCCAAGGATAACACAAATCTGCAAGTATAATTACTGCTCTCTTACCTGATGAACAAACACATCTTCTTTGGTATCATTTCTGTGAAAAGAAAGTGATAAGTCATAAGACTTCACACTAACATGCTTAGATAGAAACCCCTGGCTTTACAAATAAAAAGCCTCCCTTCCCCCAGGCTGTTGTACATCCCCTGAATTCCACATATTCTGTGGAAGGCTGTACTATCGAGACCTTGCTCAGAATTTCCAGTCATATGTTTAAGAGCAGAAAGGAGCCCCCCCCCCAGCTCTTCTTAAGGATGGGGGGGGGGAGGGGGACAGGAGGGAGGTTCCCTGTAATCTGCAGGGTAGCATTCAGTATTTTGTTTCAACACAGGACAGAGTAATGACTAGACTACTTGCCTTTCACTATCCCCCCCCCCCCCCCCCATCTTCTACAGCACCTGCAACCTGAGCTACTATCCTAGAGGTCAAGCAAGACTATCAACAGGACTGGCCACAGTTGTTAACAGAGCTCTTCTTTCAGAGAAACTCCAGGCAACTCCACACAAAAGTTGCTAGGAGCATCCACTGGTGGGGGAACCAGATAAGAAGTCATTAGACTGTCTAGATTACACCAGCCAGTTCAGACTCCTGCAAGCAAAACATGAAGATGTCAGAGACCTTGATTCTGTATTCCCATACAGCAGAAACAACTAGACCCTACAGTCTGGTCACTCAATTCTCTGCAGAGGGAATGGCTGGGTCCCTCACAAAGAGTTTGTGAAGATGTCATCCTAACTCTCCTGTCCTTGGTCTGACTGACTTCAGCTTGGTGTAGCAACTTGTTAGCTGTCTCACAATATCCAGCTGAAGGCTCCCACTTTCAAGCACTACAAAAGACTAAGAGCATTTCCTAATTCAAGCTTTTCTTTTATATAGCACCAGATAGTAGTCACTAGATACTGGAATAGTAATTCCAGTATTTCCTGTACCAGAACTGGCTTCAGATCCATTAAACTGGACTATCTCATTCTACAGTGTCCAACTTCACCAAGTCTACCTGTTGTGTAATAGATTAAGAACTTGCAGGACAAAAATGAAATGCCAGGTATGTCTTTTGCAAGACAACTGTTCTATGCAGGGGCCTCATTTCTCATAAGTCACACAAGAGATTTAAGCTCAACACCACAGATATTCCAGCCTTAAAAGCTGGAATTCCCTCCAGTAACTTGGAAGTATTGGTCTCAAACACATAAGGTTGGAATGTGATGAACCTGACTTACAGCTCAGCTATTATTGGTGCCATTCAGATATTCATTTATATTCAGAGAATGAAGTTCTGTGAAACCAGGCCTGGAGTATCTTCTCATATGAGAGAAGCTCAAATTGCATTTAGAATGGGTGTTTTGACTAGTCTCTAAATACACTTGATATTTTATCCAAAAATTTTTCCCTTCCCCCATCTTCCTGCCTTCCTCACATCTTTAAAAGAATCCAGGTAGTCATGAAAGACCATACAGCTCATTAGAATTGAGGTATGTTTACTCAGACTACATTTGTACAGAGTTTGACACCCCACTCCCTATGAGGGGTATATGGTGAAAAGAGGCCCAGAGAAGGCGTTCAAGTTTACTAAATGCCTGGCCAACCCTGGCCACTAACTGCATGAGCCTGTAGTCAGGTCTGTTGTTGCAACTACTAATGTATGGCATATTATCTGTACCACAAGTCTTAGTACATTGTGCATACAAAATAGTTTAAACATACCTGTTGATAAAGCCGTACCCATTTCTCACATTGAACCACTTGACGGTGCCAAGAACTTTTGTGGCTGGAAAGAAAAGTTAAAGTTGCTCTAGAACATAAGTATAGAAGAAGTGATTCTATGATTAGTATTACAAAAAATACTTTTATACGGGCCCATGAAGTCAGACTAGACTGATTCTGCTCCCTTAACGCTTAAGGTGTACCTTCATCTCTATTTCAGTTTATAAGAATGTGGTAGCAGGCAGTAGTGCCTTAACTTACTGTTCTTCATTAAGAACTTAGCATGCAGCATCTAAAAATGAAGCCCAGCTCTATTTTCAGAATTGGCTATTCATCTCTTCTCTACTTCTTATCCCAGAAACAGGCAATGAAGCTGTAAACCTGCCATCCACCAGTTTTCTTTAGTTTAGTAGCTATGTTTCACATCTAGCTGAAGCTATTTAGAAGTCTCCTCTTTCACTCAGTGTCACCCTTTCTTCATTGGAAAAAGAGAACTGACTAAAGAAGCAGTATCACAAACACCACACAACTCTCATTTGAAAAAGGCAGCACATCTTTATTTTGGATGAGCTCTTTCTTGCATTGTCAACCTCACTTTAACCAAAAGAGCCCAACATTTTTCTTTTTATTCCTACTTCTGGAAGCCTTCCATGAAATATCAGCTATAAACTGACCAACTACATGTCCTGAGGCTTCTAGGAAGAAGACAAGCTCCTGTCTCATACAATACCAAATTTGCATCTTATTTAGAAGCCATACTGCAGAGTTTTATAGGATCTGGTGAAACCTGTTCCTCCAACATATAGGTTCCTCCTGTGGGAGGAACTCAAGAGTGATGGAAGAAGTTCAGCCTCTCCTTCCCTGTCAGCAACTGGGTGGGGACAACAAACTTGTACTTTCCAAACCTGTAGGAAAGAGAATTTTGGGCTCTATTCTTTAACAGATGTTATTTACTACATAGCATGACCATGCAGTCATCCTATAATTTATACAGCAGATACCTGAAAGTGGTCTCATCAGGCAAATGCCTACTTGCTAAGAGCCTAACATATGGTTCAGGAAAAACAAGCATCAATTAAAGGGAAAAAGTCTAGAGAGTCTCCAGTTCAGAAGTCCAAGCCAGTCTGCTAAAGGCAAGAAGAACACACTGCAAACAATTAAGTTCATTTGCTTTACACCTGCATTCTTCTCTGTGAACACTCACTAGGCAGTTACACAGCTAGACAGACTTTCAGTCCCATACAGTCTTGCCATTCTCATATACCTGAGAGACAAGAAGAGTGACCACCTCCTCCTCTCAATACACAGCTATAGAAGCAGTGTTTGCTGGTAGCAGTCCACTGTTGTACTGTTGCTGTGGTCTACTGAAAATAGTAACAGACTATTTACCATACCATTACTATTTATTCACTTTTCAGAAGTGAAGCTTTTGGCAAATGTTCATATTTAGAATAAACAAAACCAATTTAAGACTGAGACTGTTATTAGAGAAAAGACTACCTAATCCAGCATCCATTCCCAGCTTTCTCCTTATTTTCAAGGAAGAAAAACCTGAGTTTCACTGCCTAGCATTGACTGTGTAACAATAACCGTCTTTGGCATCAACATTTATAAGTGTGCTTTTAGGTTTAGTTTCATGGGGACATCACCAGGTACAGACACTTACTGTTAACATGAAGAGACTGGAAACATGGAAGACCTCACTGCATAAGTGAAGAGGGGAAAAAGTGAAGGGGGTGGAACCAGCACAGAAACAGGAGCCAGTTGTGCGTGCAGGTTTTAGCCTGCTGTAATAAACAAGGCTAATACCACTGATTCCCTCACAATCCTCCCCCTCAAAATAGCCATTGAATCTGTTGGCCTATTTCAATCAGATTAGGAAGAGAAGCCTAGAAGTTTAACAGAAACCCTCACAGAGAAGCCAGAGAACTGGTGTGAGGAGCAGTAGTCAAAACTCTGTGTGGCCAGCTGGCTGCTGACAAATGGAAATCCACACACACAGTTTCAGAGCTGGCTCAAACAGCATCATTTTGCACAAGCCGTCAAGAATATACTGGAGACTTCTGTCAGTCTCTAGGACAGCATACTGGGGAAATATTCCCTATCTGCACTAGTCTTACAGTCTCCCCTAAGCATTACTGTGAGGGGAAGAACACCAGACAATAGTATTATACTCTATGTCCACGTGACCATGGCACAGACATTGTTAAGCCTGAGCTGTCATAGTGGAGAGATCAGGCAGGAAGAAGGACAAGCCCAGAGGAAACCATAACCAGTTTTACTGACAATTCAAAGATAGTTGATGCGATGAGTCCTACCCCACTACGGAGCAGAAGTCCACATATTTCTTCTACAAGACACCGTACACCTATCAGAGGAAACGATCATCAACTACTCCTACCCATGCCCAAATTACTAAATTAATGAAAACATGGCTAAGAAAAATAGAAGAGAAAGCTGATTAATCTTTGCCCTTACGCCTAGAAATCAGATACTCAGAGCACGTCTCAGACCTTGCTTCTAATGGGATCTTTTTAAGAGGAGACTTAAGTGAACGTATTTACCAGACCGTTAGCAGGGACATTTGAGGTAGGCAGGTATTCAAGCCCATTTTGAATTGGCATCAAACGTCATTTTCTCACATCTCCTAAAGACCTTGCCTAGCAATAAGACCAATTTGCAAAAGCATTGCTGTGATAGGTTATGTTCTCTGCTAGACCAGAACAGGCATTTGTTCTTTCACTCCCCCATGAAGCAATAGTAAAAGGTGAACTAGTTAAAAACATTACTAAGAGCAAAGCAAGCCGCATTAAGGCCAGAACCAGCCAGATGTAGAAGATACCAGTGTGCCTCAACTGATTACTCACAGATCTGATAACAGAAGAGGGAAAAACCACGCAGGCTGCACCTACAGTTGTTTTGCTAGCCTCCTTCCTACCTCAGCTCCTGTACCTGCCACACTGTGACCTCAATCCTTCTCTTGAGAAGGAGAGAGGATACTGTCTTCACAAAGTTCAGGGCTCTACACTTTCTCTTCAGAGATGTTGTGTTAGCGAAGTTCAGGACTGTACACTACCAGCCAGCCTCACTTTCATCTTGCTAGCCTCCTAGAGTCACGCAGTTGTACGCAGTAGATTATAAATAAGATTAGCCGTGTATAAATAGCAGCCTATTTCCACTAGAACTGCTTCACTGCAGCCTGGCCCTTTTCAACAGGTTGATCCAGTTTAATCGCAGTCAGGAAGACAACACACGCCGCCACCCTGGGCTCGAGCATGTGGAAGGCAACTCGGCAGCCACCTCCCCGCCTGCTACCGATGAAGCAGCGGGCTAAGAGGAGCCCCCACAGGGGCCGCGGGCGCACCGGGCGGGCAGCTCGCCCAGCCCCGCTTCTGACTCACGGAGCGGAGGCGGGGAGCGGCGGGGGGGGGGGGGGGGGATGAGGACAGCGGCGCCGCCCGTCCCGGCCACGTGCAGCCCCGGTACTCACCCAGCACTTTCTTCTCCGTCTCCGCCGCCCCGGTGGCGGCGGGGGCAGCGGTGGGGGCAGCGGCTGCAGCAGCACCGGGCGCCTCGGTGGTCGTGGTGGTGGCGGCGGCAGCGGCGCTGCCGGGGCTCTTGGGCTTGGCGTCCGGGGCGGCTGCGGGCGGTGCCAGCGGGGCTCCGTCGGCCGCCGTGGTGGTGGTGGCGGTGGTGTCGGTGGGCGCCGTGGCGGCAGGGGTGTTCTCCGCCGCCTCGCTCATGGCGGCAGGGCGGGTCGGGGTGGGTGCGCGGCGCTCGGCGGGCGTCCCGGGGCCGGCGCTGGGTCTTACTGCCCCAAAATGGCCCCGCCGAACTTTTAACGCAGGCCGCGGGGGCTGGCGCCGCCGCCTCGTTTGCATTTAAAGGGGAAGCGTCGGCCGGGCTGGGCGGTGCTCGGGTGCCAGTGCCCAGACAGACTGCTAACAAGTCCCGGGCTGAGTGTGTGCTGGCAAGCCGTGCCTTGGAGTATGCTTTCATAGAGCCGTTAAGGCTGGAAAAGACCTCCAAGATCGTCTGCTCCAACCACCCCCCTACCACCAATTTCACCCACTGAACCATGTTCCTAAGCACCAGGTCCAACCTTTCCTTGAACACCCCCAGGGACGGTGACTCCACCACCTCCCTGGGCAACCCGTCCCAATGCCTGGCTGCTCTTTCTAAGAAGAAATGTCTCCTCATTTCCAACCTGAACCTCCCCTGGTGCAACTTGAGGCCTATCCCTCTAGTCCTATTGCTAGTTACCTGTGAGAAGAGGCCGACCCCCAGCTCCCCACACCTTCCTTTCAGGGAGGTGTAGAGAGCAATGAGGTCTCCCCTAAGCTCTTCTCCAGCCTAAACGACCCCAGTTCCCTCAGCCGCCCCTCACAGGACTTGTGTTCCAGGTCCTTCACCAGCTTCGTAGCCCTTCTCTGGACTCGCTCAGGCACCTCGATGTCCTTCTTGTAGTGAGGGGCCCAAAACTGAACACAGTACTCGAGGTGCGGCCTCACCAGAGCAGACAGAGTACAGGGGGATGATCACCTCCCTGGTCCTGCTGGCTGCACTATTCCTCATACAAGCCAGGACGCTGTTGGACTGCATGAGGCATCACCTACTTCTTCATGAACTGTGAACCTGGATTTGATGGATATCAAAACAAAAAGAAAAAAAATCTGTAATGCAGACCCTCCCACAACTGCAAGCAGGCAAAGCCTTAGCTACCCCAGAGACCAAAATTGAACTAGTGAGCTGTTTTGAAATTCAAAATGCCATCAGAGCATTCAAGGTACTTCCACCCACACAGGCATCAATGCTCCCAATTCAATTACTTACTCCACTTTCCAAATCCTGTATGGAAATTGTTATTGCAGTTCTCCTCATTGCACCCCACTATACACGTAAGAAACAAAAAGATAATTTGTCCCACAATTTTGAATCCTCCACTCTATGTTTATTTTCTTACTTTATGTCACTTTGTGAACTTTGTGAACTTTAACAATTTTCAAGGCACAAAATTTTGGAGGATGCTTATCTGAGTCAATTTTTAAAGGAAATCTTATTACGCTTAAATGTTATGAAATGCTTTATCAAAATTCAGACATTTTTCAAATTTTCAATGCAGTCGATAATTATTTTTTTTCTCATGTTAATATTAGAATTTTATTGAAAAACGCATTCAACAGCAAAAAATTACAATGTACAAGCCATGGAAATGTACTGTATTTTATTACATCCTTTTTTAGAAATTTAGCAATGTTTTCCTCTATGTTTTAAATTATTTTAATAATTAGAAAATTTAAGAATTACAGGGTAGTCTCATTTTTCCTTCCCTTGCTGACAGTTGGTAACACATTTCCTTTGCTTTGGTACTCCATCCCTTTTCAAAAGTTATGTTAGAAGAAATTAATCTGCCAACTTGGATAATAATTATAACTATCATATGTTGAGACTAATTTCGGCATCTCTATGCTTTCTGAACAGTTTTGATCACCTATTTGCAAGTATTTTATAAATTTAGAACAGTGCAGAATCACAGAATGGTTGAGGTTGGAGAGGGCCTCTGGAGTCCATCTGATCCAGCCTCCCTGATCAAGCAAGGGACACCTGGGCAGGTTGTCCAGGACCACGTCCAGGCAGCTTTTGAAGATCTCCAAGGAGGGAGACTCCACAGCCTCTTCCATTGCTCAGTAACACAAACATAAAGAAGTGTTTCCTAATATTCAGATGGAAGTTCCTGTTTTTCAGTTTGCACACATTGCCTGTCTCTTGTTCTGGCACTGGGCACCACTGAAAAGAGCCTGGCTCTATCCTCTTTGCACCCTCCCTTCTGGTATTTATATGTGCTGATTAGACTTCCCTGAGCCTCTTCTCCAGGCTGAACAGTCCCAGCTCTCTCAGCCTCTCCTCATAGGAGAGGTGCTCCAGTCCTTTAATCATCTTTGAAGCCTTCTGTTGGACTTTTTCCAGTATGTCCATGTCTCTCTTGTACTGGGGAGTCCAGAACCAGACACAGCACTCCAGGTGTGCCTTCACCAGGACTGAAGAGAGGGGAGGGTTACCTTCCTTCAGCCTGCTGGCAATACTTTGCCTAAGGCTGCAAGGGCGCATTGCTGGCTCATGTTGAACTTGGTGTCCACCAGGGCCCCAGGACCATTTCTGCCAAGCTGTTTTCCAGCTGGGTGACCCCCAGCATGTACTGGTGCCTGGGGTTGTTCCTCCCCAGGTGCAGGACTTTGCACATCTTGCTGAGCTTCATGAGATTCCTGTCAGCCCATTTCTCCAGCCTGTGGAGGTCCCTCTGGATGACAGCATGACCCTCTGCTATATCCACCACTCCTCTCTGTTTTGTGTCATCAGCAAACTTGCTGAGGGTTCACTCTGCCCCATTATCCAGATTGTTAGTGAAGATGTTAAACAGGTTTGGACCCAGCATTGACCATTGAGAGTATGCTGCTAGTTACTGGCCTCCAACTAGACTTTATGCCACTAATCACCACCCTTTGGGCCTGGCTGTTCAGCCAGTTTTCAGTCCACTTTACTGTCTGCTCATGTGGCCCATACATCAACAGGTTCTCTGTGAGATTCTTATTGGGGATAGTGTCAAAGGCCTTGCTGAAGTCCAGGAAGACAATGTCCACCGCTCTCGCTTCATCTACTAGGCCACTCCTTTCGTCATACAAAGCTATTAGGCTGGTCAAGCATGATCTCCTCTTGGCAACTCCTGATTACCACTACTGATCTTGTCCTTCATATGCCTGATGTCCTTCATATGCCTGAAAATGGTTTCCAGGATTACCTACTCCAGTGGTTTTCCAAGAACTGAATTGAGTGTGATTGACATGTAGTTCCTGGGGACCTCCTTCTTGCCCTTCTTGAAGTCAGGAGTGATGTTTACTTTCCTCCAGTCTTCAGACACTTCAACCAATCATAATTATCGATCAAGGATTATTCAGAGTGGCCTCACAATGACATCCTGCATCCCATCAGGGCCCTTTATGTATGTCCAATGTGCTTAAGTATTATCTAATAAGCTTATCCTCTCCCACCAAGGATACATCTTCCTTGCTCCAGCCTTTTTCCCTGGACTCTAGGACCTGGGATTCCTGAAGGCCAGTCTTACTAGTAAAGACTGAGACAAAGAAGGCATTCAGTACCTCAGCCATTTCCATCACCTGTATAACCAGGCCCACTGTCTCCTTCAGCAGTGTCTCCTTCTCCTAGTCTACATTTGGTCACGTATGAACTTACAGAAACCTTTATTGTTGTCTCTGACATCCTGGGTCTGACTGAGTTCCAGATGAGCTTTTGCTTTCCTAACCTCATCCCTGGATGCTCATTGTCTCTGTATTCTTCACAGGTTATCCATCCATGCTTCTACCCTCTGTATGCTTTCCTTCTGTGTTTGAGTGTGACCTGGAGACCCTAGTTCATCCATGCAGGCCTCCCAGCATTTTTGTTCTTTCCTGCACACTAGGACAGACCTCTCTTGAGTTTGGAGGAGGTGACTGCTGAATATCAACCAGGTATTTTGGACCCCTCTTCCCTCCAGGGCCTTATCCTGTGGGACCTTACCAAGCAGCTCTCTGAAGAGGCCAAAGTCCGCTCTCCCGAAGTTGAGGGTTGTCTCCTTGTTTTTTGGCCTGCTGCCTCCTCTCAGGAACTCCACTATTTCATGGTGACTACAGTGAAGTCTGCCTTCAGCCTCCACATTCCCAGTGAGCCCCTCTTTGTTTTTAAGTATGAGGTACAGCAGAGCACCTGTCCTCATTGGCTCCTTTATCACTTCCATTAAAAAGTTGTCATAAGCGTTCTCTGGCAACCTTCTGAATTGCTTCTGCCCTGCTGTGTTGCCCCTCCAATAGGTATGGGGCATGGTTAAAATCCTCCACAATTACCAGGGCTTGCAAATGTGAGGCTGAAGAAGGCCTCATCTGCTTGTTCTTTTCTGATCAGTTGGCCTACTGGAGACACCCACTACAATGTCACCCATACTGGTGTGCTCTTTAATTCTTGTATTGCTCACATCCTTGTGTTGGCTCCTCATCCATCCCCAGGCAGAGCTTCAGGCACTCCAGGCAATCTCTCACATAAATGGCAACTCTACTTCCTCGTCATCCCAACCTGTCCTCCTAAACAGCCCGAATCCCTCCATTGCAACACTCCAGTCATATGAGCCAGTCCACCACGCATCTGTGATCCCTGTGAGACTGTAGCCCTGCAATTGCACACACATTTCTAGTTCCTCATGTTTATTCCCCATGCTACATGCATCAGTGTGCAGGCACTTCAGAGTGGCACCTTGATTTCCTAGAAAAGGTCTATTATTGTTTTATTTTGTTTTATTTTGTTTTGTTTTGTTTTTTGATCCTCCAACAGGGTTCCATGGCAGAAGAAAACAAAACCCTGTTGCAGACACCAGCTCTGCAAACAGTTGTCAACACACTAACCCCTCCTCCTCCTCCTTTTCACACCATTTCCCCTTTCTGGCAGGATGGAGGAGAACACCACCTGGGCCCCCATGCCCTTGACTATGACCCTAGAATTAACACTGCAAATGGTGGAAATATCAAGCTTGAGTTACTTGTAAATTGGCCAAACTGTGATAGCTTGGACTGAAATTTGTACTTTTTGTTTGAAAAGTTCAGCAGAAGACACAGTTCTGAAAATGAGGTGAGGTAAAAATTCTTTGCTTTTGCTCGTTTGAATTTGTTTTAGGTCTTGGCTTCGTAAATTGCAGTGATTCCATGCTTTTGAATGGAAAGTCAAAATCTAGGTGTGGTATGTGTTTTATAGTTCCTAACTGAAGGGAGAACAAAGCCCCTCCACCCTCCAGATATTAGCAATCAAATTTCTCCAGGTAATCGCCTTCTGAAAAAATATTTTCATTACAGTTAGTAATGATTTGTGGAGTTGAACTGAAAAATTATCTGAAGCTGCTGTCTGGAGGTGCACTGAGCATGCTCCAGCTCATGCCTGCTGTTTGAATTCTGTGTCTGTCATTCCCGCACGAGTACCATAGGACACTCCGACTGGCCAACCATCCTTGCTATTGCAATTCTTGTTTGTCACTGTGGCACCAGTCACCAATATTTGGAGCGAGAAGACTATCCCTTCTGTGCTCTTCCATGCATTTCCTGGTGCCCAAGTTACAATGAAGACAGGAAGCAGTAGATGGCTGGGGAGCATGGGCTACAGGGAACGCAAGAGCAGGGTTTGCCAGGGACTGAAGCATCCAGGCTGAACATGTTGTCAGCAGGGGATGAAATACCAGCATAGCAGCCAAGAGAAAACAGTGGCTGAGAGAGCAGAGTTTAAGGTCTGGCAGCAAACAAAAAGAAATGAAGGCACTAAATAAGCATAAGAAGGTGTGAAGGAGAGTAGATGATGATGAATAGGCCAGGGGGAATGAAGGAGCACCCTCCTGACAGCAGCTTGGGACTTGGGACTCTGCAATTCAGCTTCCTTCCAGGAGCAGCCCACAAGGCCATGAGTGTTTCATGCTCCATGTGCTTTGCCTGCTGTTGCTCCAGCTCCCCAGTTGGAAGGTGTCTGACCTGAAGCCCTGGAGAGCCAGACCCTGTTTCCCATGCAGCTTGGTCGGCGTGTGTGTGTGACAACTGCACTATTCCTCAGGATGAGGTCTATTGCTGTTAAGGTTTTACTCTTGGAAGGGAACTGAAACACATTTTACAAAGACACTGAAGCAGAAAAGTTAAGCAAGGGAAAGTAAAGAGATACTAGAACTGATGCTACTTGTAAGCTTGAAGTTCAGCCCCCTGATTTGTAGAGATAATTATACATTTCTTAATTAGATGATTGCATATTCCTCTTCCCACAGGATCCTTCCTTTTTCAGCAACTGGGCTGTCTTTCAGTAGTCCCTTTCATCCTCACTCAATGTGCAGCTCAAGCTATTACTTAATGCATATTATATAACAGACTAGATGCAGAATTATTCATTCCTTTTTTTTTCTTTTTTTTTTTTTTTTCTTTTTTATCCTGCAGGGCTTGTACTGCTATATATCCATGGTTCATAAGCATTAATGGATGCATTTTATCCAGCAGCTCTTGCAAACAGCTGAGATTATTATCCCATTCTAGGGATGGGGAACTGAGTCAAAAAGAGATCAATGCTCCTGTTTTCAAGTATCTGCTGATTTTGGGTAGCTGCTTGAATAATACATGTGTTTCTTTTCCATGGAACTTGCTCTTCTTACAAGCTGGGTGGGACATGAGACACCTGCACGAGGCTAGGACACATGGCACAGGAACATGGGAGATTCATACCTGCAGATGGAGGTCAGGTGAGATACCCTAAAGCACCCAGAGTGTCATTACACACTGAATTATGTGTATTGTGTACACAAGCAGAGCTCCCATCAACTTTAGCTATGCATGGGAGCACACAGGCTGAGGGGCGGCTAGGAAGACCCTGGGTACTGCGAGGAAGGATTGCTTTATGACCTGAGTCAAGGGGAGGTTGCTTTTGCAGATCCTGAGTGGTAGGAGATGTCTTGCTGCTGCGTCAGGCTGGGAGCCTGGCCTTCTTGGAGGCGTGGGGTTTGAACCCCACCTTTTCTCTTACTCTTTCGCACTGGTGTGCATAAGTTGTCGTTCGTTGTGTCCTGTGAGTTTCTCTCCTTAGGTTACTGATTCCTCCCATGGTCTGTGTGGGCAGCCCAGGGAACCCAGCTCCATCTTTGGAATCCCCCAGGTACCTGCATTAGATTGTGCAGCTCCTAAAAATCAAATACTTTGTGATTTTTATAACAAATATCACATTTATCCAGAGGGCTCTCTTTCATAATCCTTGCCTCTGGAGTTCTGTGTTAACCTAAAAATCTGTGTTTGCATTCCCTTGTACAGAACTAACATACTCCATGCTGGCTATGGAATAACTCTTCACTTGTACTGCTTTGGGCTTAGATACTAAAAGACAGATTGGAAGTGCTAAAATTCATCATTATTCTAAAAAAATCATGATTTTAAACAAACCCCCATGAATTTTGAGTGCTGGGAAATGACAATGGTATGCTATAAGAATTCTAGATCAGATGGGTAGAGTCTGTTTGAGGATTTGTAGCGATTAATAACATTTTCTGCTTATAAAGTAGCTCCTTAGGGGCCTTGAGCTCTACTGAGAAATGTAAGGGGAAAATAGGAGTTCTGAAGATTTTGCACAACATGAGATGTGCAAGGTATCTGTATCCATCTTTCTGAAACAGCACATTCATGCAGTAGACTAGTTCAAACAGCGGATTGAGCTAACAAGTTTTGTAATTAGAGAATGTAGTGTTAACTGAAGCTGAAATATGTGCAAATACTTTGATACAAATTGACTTTTGTAAGCTATTTCATGGAAAAAAAATGTGATAACTTTCAATAAAGGGGAAAGGTTTTGCTTCAACAATTGCAGAAAGTAACATTTCAATACAGAATTTCCAAATTATTATTATTACGTAAAACAAAAAAATACTTTTTTTTTTTTATAGTAAACAGTATTTTTCTGGGGATATATTTTATAAAATACAGAAATTTAGAAATACATATTTTTCTTTCCAATTTGGAAAAGAAAGACATTCAAAGCAACAGAACTGCCTTTAAATTGGAAAACCCATATCTTCTCAGATCTATTTGGAAAAGTAAGAGACTGTATGGGCTTTAAGCATGAATTTAAACCACAAATTCTTCAAAATAGAAGCTGTCCTACAGTATGCTTTTACACACATGCTGGCATAATTGGGACCTTATATTCACTGCAGCTGGTACCTATGTTGATGTTGTCATAAAATTGGAAGTACAATGCTCTACCACAAGGAGGTTACTTAAACTTTCCATTTTACATTCCTTATTGAAAAATTAAAGTTATGGCATTTATCAAAAGACAGAAAAGTTTTAAAAGGAGAAGATAATAAATTAAAAAACACAAGACTTGATCCACTGAGTCAGTGGAAAAATAGGCTTGTGATTGAAGTGTATGGTTGGATCTAAAATGTAGAGGATTGATTGATCTTAATTACTTTTACATTACATCTTATAACATCAACAGATACTTCTCAAGTAACATCTTTAATATTGTTTTGAAGCCAGTTTGTTGACATTTTACAGAATCCAGCCTTTTTTTTTTCTTGTTGTTGTTCCTTCTTTGTTTTGTTTGTTTGCTTCTTTTTGAAGACTTCTATTATGAAAAAAAACACCTTACACTGACTTTAATGGAAAGTATTGATAATCTTGTAAATCCTTTAATCTAGAATGATTCAAAACTGTTCATAGATTGAATATCTGCAGGGTAGAGTAGTCAAATGCAAAAAGCTGCTCCACTAACTTGTATCAAGAATACTTTACAGTAATGGCATAAGAGAGAAGTAAAGAATATCTTCATTAAAGTTGTGGAAGGTTATCTTGGAAAAAATAACAAAGTTACTGTGGTAGAAAGGTAACAGACTTCAGAAGTCATTGTCCCTTGATCTTCATGTTATTCTGCAAGATACTCCCAGCGCACAGTGAGAAAAATGATACTGAATCTGGTATTATTTTATTATTATTAATTTTTTTCTGGTGGAAAATTTATCAGAGATTGCAATGAAATTAGATCACATTCATCAATAACTTTTGCCAAAATAAAATCAATGAAGTACTTAAAAATTGTTAAAGAATTCAGTTGAATATGCTAAATGAATATGTAGGTAGTCTACGTACAGTACACCTGCTTCAGCACAGCAAGTGAAGACCAACCCATCCCAATTTAACACCTAGCTTGGCGCTGTTCTGGGAAGTGTTGGATCAAATGCTCTCCTCTGAGGGCTTCTGTGTTCTACCAGACAGAAGATGTGTTTCAAATTTGGTTGAAGTAACTGAGAATTATTGTCAATAAAGAATTTTTGGATCCCTCTAGGTGGAAGAACTTAAAAGGACTGTCAGTGTTTTCCTTCAGGATTTTTGTGTTGTAAAATGCAGAAAAGCCTATAAGCAAAATAATTTTGATTATTTGGGAAATACTTGGGAAAAAGTTTGGGATAAACTTGGGAAAAAGCTGATGATGATGGAAAATGAGAATTTCTTTGCTAAGAAATCAAGGACCTGACCAATAGTCAGTGAAGGCCATGGAACAATTTCTGTTGACAGATTGACATCTAAAAAGTTTTGATCAGCTCCTGAGTGTATCAAAAACTGAATAGTTGACAAGGCTAAACTATAGTACCGTACTGCCATGCAAATATGCCTTTTCATGAAGAAACTGAGGAAGAAATTTAGCACAAGCTTGCTAGAGCCGTTCTTGAGCTCACTCGGTGCCTGGTGAGCCTCTGCTGCCCACTGCCCTAGCTTAGTTTCCCTGCCACACATCATCCTGCAGAACTGGGCTCAGCTTAATGCAGAGTTTTATCTTCCTGGATAAATCACACCATTCTCTACATCAGACCATACATTTTCTAACCATGTTAAAAAAGGTGCAAGCATTAGTGACCACAGACTGATAAAGCCGCTGAGCTAACTTTCCAGCAGTAGCATTTATAAACAAACATTTGTGCACACACCCAGGCACTGAACCTTCCCATATGTCTTTGGCTCCTTTCTAATCTATTAAATAGCAACTAACAGAGGGGAAGCCTATTCCCCTACTTGTTAACTACTCCTACCTCTGGTCCTTGCCACAGAACCCATCATTTTCTTCTTCCCTATCCAAACTATCTGCTTTGGCTTCATCCTCCATTCCTTTCTCTGGATGCTCCCCTGTATCATTACTCCAGCCAAGGCTTCCTGCAGAGTCTTATGGGTTAACGTGACATAAAGTGAATGCACAATAGGAGGTGTTTTTCTAACTGAGTATCTGGAAGGACCTTATCAAGAAGAGGAATCTGCTCACTTGAGCACTGAATTGTGTAGTGACAGTCACACTGGCTTGCTTCCGTATCTTTGTTTATTTACAATTTTAAGAAGACTGGATGAAAGCCAGCTGTTGGCTCCATGTGAAAAGGCAAAGGAACAAGATGTCTACATTTACAATGAACTTTGGAAGCTATAATTTGTGTTACAGTGACAAACAAGTAGAGTACAATGTACCTAAATTTCAACTCAGAAAACCATTCCTCAGCCACATACATATACCACAAACCACACATTCACAAATCTGACTGCATAAAAAACACAGAGACCACACACACAGAGAACTATCCCAACACATCCTTTCTTAGGTTACAGATGAACTTGCATTTGCCTGTGTTACAAAACAAAAACTCGGGTTGGCAGAAACCCTGATCACCCTTCCTGCTTGGTCAAGAAAGATGAGAGTGAACTGACAGTGAGCACCACAGATCTATGTGGAACCTTGGTTGGACTAAGATGGGGAGCTGCAGGTCAAATCTCAAGCAGAGGTGCAGCATAAGAAGCTCAGCTCAGTACGGCAGTGAGAAAAGTTGAGGTTGAGAAAGTAATGGAGAGGTGTAGAACACGCAACACTCCTTAGGTGATATAGGAACATCTTACTGTGTCCTCTAACATGTCTCTCTGACGTGGTCTTTCCCTTGCATTTCATGATTATTTTTGATGTCATGAATATTGACTGCTTTTTTAATCTTTTCCAAAGTGTTATTTTTCATATCGCTGTGGCAAATACAATGGCAGTAAGTATCTGGTGTATTTGAGTGGAAGTATGAAAGGAATATAAACTGGCCTCTGTCACTGAGTAAATAACATACTTCTTTACCCATGAGTATTGTCTACACATGCACTTTGTAGAAAGCGTATTATATGTAAGTACTAGATTAAGTTTAAAAGAGCATCTGTCTGCGATACGGGATTCTCCTTTTGCCTGTCACAGTGACTAAAGACCACAGAGTTAATAAATTCCTTCTCCAGTTCTGAGAATGTCATTGGCTTGTTTTCTTGTCCTCAGGGAGTTTTGCAGAGGAAGGATGTGTCAAGGCAGGCATGGGCTCTGTGATTCTCTTCTAGTCTGGAGCCTGCTCTTCGGAGACATCCTTTCTCTGGTTTCTCTGAGCCAGGTCCCGGTAACTGTAATGTACCTAATGGCTGCACTTGCCTACAGGGAGAATGGGTAGGGAGATTGAACCTACTCAATTCGAAGCTTTATGGCAAGTCGTTAAAGATATCTTAAAGGTTAGAAGTGGCAAGTGAAGAGGGGAGTTGTCTGAAGCAGTGCAAAAAGTTTATGATTATGATTAGTAACGAAAAGCACTGGAATAAAGAAGAATTATCTTTGTGGGGCAAGTATCTGCAGGCAGGTAGCAACTCTGTACCTGGCATAAGGAGACATGCCTATAGCTAAGTCATTCAGTATGTTTTTCGTAAAAAAAACAGTCTCAGTCTCTGTGGGGGTGGCAAAAATCCCATTTACTTTAAAGCTAAGTTGCATAAAAGCATATCAGAGTCACAAAGAACAGATTGCAGAGAAGAATCCTGCTCTGCCACATAAGAAAAGTGTCCAAGGTGTGATCTAATACAGTACCTTCTCATTAGACATTTATAAGACCTTATGAAATGCATATGCTCTAGAAATTCCTCCTAAGAGGCAACATGAGCTAAATCCTGTTGGACTAACAGCAGTTCCCAGTGGACTGAGAGGCCAAAATAGCAAGACAGCTTTTCTGGGAGGTTGTGTTGCACCAGTAGGATTTGGAACCTGCTGTTCTGTTCTGGCACAGGGAGCTCTGGTGCGTTCAGGTGGGCTTATCTAATGCTTGCTCGTAGGAGGAGAGAAGAAATCCATCAAAGGCCACCCATAATTAAAATCCATCCTGTCCTGTTTCCTTTTGTCAACAGCGAACATGAAAGCATTGACCTTTTCTGAACAATTTCTACCTTACAATGTCTGATTGTTTACAGGAGAGTAATTAAAGCTACAACACTAACTGGGGCAGTAGAGCAGGGACAGTTTCCTGAAGCAATGAAATCAACCAATACCTGAATGATGTTATTGTCTGGCATGCAGCAGGATGTTGATGTTCAAAGAGCAAGTTGCTTTCCTTCACCTGAGGGAGCTTGAAGATCCTTGGAGCCATTTCGCCGATCCTGGTTGCTGGTTAGGCCACAAAACCTGTGATGCTTTTGAGGTTCATTCTCAAGGTGGATTTCAGCACCTTTGATAAAGGCCTGTTTTAAATTAAACTTTGTGAGATTGTATGTTTTTTTTTTTTTTTAACAATAAAAGCCTTGCCTCAAAATGAAAAAAAGATCTTGTCTTCTTTCTTTAATCATAATTTCTCCTCAAATACAGCCCAAGGTTGCCATTACGCAAGCATTGCATCTCAGTTAATGTTGCGTAATGACCACACGGACACCAGGGTTCTCTTAGGATCAGTAACTGCTACTGCTTTATTGATGACATAACTTCAACTCTCTCCTCTCGAGGACATAACTTCATCATCTTTATTGAGGACAGGCTCCCTTCTTATCCCATTCGCCCCACAGCAGCACTTTTCCACTCACTATTCATTGGTCAACAGCTTTGCCCGGCAACAGCAAACACCAGCAACTTCCATGCCTTAACGGCTGGAGAACAAGCAACCCAAGACAGCAAGGCGTCTCCTGAATCACCCTTCTTTGTTCCCTCTAAACTCTTTACATTCCTGATGGCCTCATCGTTAAGAGTCCGATGTTATCACCAACCATGGGGCTTGTCGACCCCCATGGCCACACTCCCACAAGTTAATTCATTCCAAAAATCCTTTCTGCGGTTTCCTCATTGGTACACTATTTTTCGGGAGAAATGTATTCCACGAAGTGATATGGTCACACTAGGAACCCTGCTGACAGAAGCAATTCACTTCTCCTGTCCTAGCCTCTCTCTGATGTTTTGTGATTATAAAATTGGGTGTGGGTGTGTGTTTGTGTGCGAATGCCAGCCATCATCATGAATATGAGGGATGTTCTGCTTTACTCCACCCCACACTGAATAAAGATTTGAGGTGGTGGTGGAATTTACTTTCCTCTGAAAACATAACATTCAGTATTGTCTGAGATAATAAGAAGTCAGGTCCTGTTAAAGCCAATCCTATTCCCCTACCCTATACAACACTCCTCCTTACCTCTTAGGAATTGCTGAACTCACACGGGAATCCTGCTAGGAGAGTCACCACATGCAGAAAGGTTGCTACACTTCCTTTACCTCCTGTCCCCTTTTAAGCTGGATTTTTTACTGTTTTTGTTATTTTTTTTTCTGCTGCCTGAATTATTTCCCTGTTCTCTGACATTTTACTCCTGTTGCACCAGTGAGTCCTAACCGAGAAGTGGCTTTTTTGGCTACTCTCTTATCACTTTTCATTACCTAAAACTAAAACTTCCCAGACATCCTCTTCTTCCTGGCCCGGTCCCTGGATGTGGACTCCAAAACCATACAACTCTTTACTGTTCCTACTGGATCTTTGTGTTGGGAGCTTGGTGACAGGGCATGTGGAGAGGAGGTCAAAAGGGAGGGAAGAGTCTTGCCAGCTTGTTGAAGGAAAGGGAACTTAGCTCTTAGCAAGAGTATTTGGAATAAACACCAAGAACTTTGAGATTCTGGAAAACTGTATTGGTTTTGTTATTTTTGTATAATTTAAAAGGTTTTGTTCATATTTTGAAAATAAAGAAACATTTCACAGTAATTTCTAGTTGCCAAAATTACTTTTTCTTTTTTTTCTTTTTTTCCCCAAGAGTAACTCAATAGCTGTGCTGGAAAGCTAACAGTGAATCAAAATGATTTAAGCAGGAAAGGAAGACAAACTTTCCAAGGCCAGTAGAAAAAAGATTTTAACGAAAACTTGTAGCTCTCAAATAAACAGTAGAGGAGAAACATGTTTATCTGAGAGACAATGATGAGTATATTCAGTCATAGCCAGTAGATGGCAGTAAAAGATGGGGAGTAATGAAGATTAAACCCGTAATTTAGAAACGGCCTGCGGGTTCTCATTTCTATTCAGAGACTTTACTGTGTCCTGGTGCCATACTCTGTTTACAGTCGGATTAGAAAGGCTGCATTGCATAGTTTCTGGGAGAGCTATTTTTTTTTTATTATGACTTGTGTCTTTCTCCTTAGGTTTTTTGGATGCACAAGAATGTCAATGTTTCTGTACAACAAATCTTTGTTTTCACAATTTAATCCCATGAATAAGATTTCCTAAAGAAATGTTGCAAGCACAATGGCCAATTTATAGGTAGGATCTCCCACAAACGGCTGAAACTCAGCTTCCCCTTATCAGTAACTAGTAAGTATGGTCCAGCAACTAAACAACAGCTCATAGAGAAAGTGAAGAGTACTGCCAGCTGACGTACAGATATACCCAGTGGAAGCAACTGGGAGCCCATTTGTCCACAGTAATGTTTGGTCAGCACTTGGATTAGCAAATTGAATATGGCAAAGAAAAATAATCCCAGGAAGTTGAACAAGTGCAGTGGTCAAAGCCCAGGCTGTGCATTTTACACAAAGCAAAGCCTTGTGCAGCAGAATACTGCATAGGCACGCATCGTGTGAGCTGAATGAAAGGCTGGGCATTGTAGTTACAATGTCACTCTGGGATAGATGAGCACCTGGGCATTAAGGGACGTGACTACCTTCTGTCACAGCAAGAGAGGTGAAACGTGAGAGTGTAAATCTGGAGGGAATCCTGGGACACAGATGTTTTACCCTGACTTTGCAGCCATGCTCATCACATCACATCTTTAGGAGATTTATCATGCTCCATCCCCAAACCAGTTTGTTCCCCTCCTCCTCTCCCCCATAAATGCCCTCTAATTATCACCCGTAGTATTCCATACTTCTATGCTACAATCTGCTAAAGCTGTGACATATAATTATATAAACTGTAATGAACATAACACAATTATGATTATATAATATAGAAAATACAGAATTAATATAATTAATGTCATTACAATACATTAAAAATCTAAATCTAAATAATAAAATGTGCAGTTCAGATTGAAAGCAGGTTGACATTTTTCACAGAAAATGTCTTCTGACAAGAGAAAATTACTTCAAAGTTCTTCAAAATCTGCAACTTTTTTGGCAGGTAAAACTTTTCAGAGAAACTTTTTCAATAAAAATAGAAGCATTAATTCCAGGTTTTCTCAGGGGAAAGCCATTTAATCACAAGCTATATGTAACACTTAGAAGAAAGAGCATCCTTAAGCTGAGTCACCAGCTACCAAAGACTCCTGTTCTAGGCCTGCCTCTGCTGAGAGTGAGAGATCTCCCATGTCATGACCCTACAAGGGTTTAAATTAATTCTACCTTACACGCATTGTGGGAGGCTGAACTTAATTTAATGGCTTCTGCCTGATACCCCAGAGGAACACGTGTTCACTGAAGACTCTTCAACAAGACACTTTGGTAAGTCCCAATTTGTATGAATTTCTCCTTGAAATGTACTATTGTTCCTTTTCCTCTCCATTTCACAACTGTCACCATTTCAGAATCACAAAAAAAAAAAAATGTGGGAAGAAGGTCACCTAGTCCAGCTCCCTGCTCAAAGTGGGGCTAACTTCAGTGTTTGATCAGGTCACTCATATTTTCTTGTAAAGCTGAGAAATTTAATAAAATACTGTAAATAGGACAACTGAAAAGCTCATTGAATGACAAGGAAATTCTTTGTCATGGCATTTCTTTAAGGCAGAGCTGAAGGCATTCACTGACATACCATTATTAATACAAAATTACTTTTTCTTGTTACAGTCTCTGCAAAGAACCAGTGTAAACTGCAGGTGATTCCTGTTCCTGTTTTGTATAAAGTACAACCATCAGTTTGCACCAGGCATATATAAAACACAAGTTAGAGTATATAAAGCAGTAACGCACTGACATACCTAGACAAGTCTTTATTGATGGTAGTGACTTGTATATTTTTTAATGCCATGACAGCTGTTACTGAATTCTGCTCACTGTCTGGTGAGGAGGTGGCTTTGCCTTGCCAGGTATTTTCTGCAGTTAAATTTGGGGGTCAGATGTCCTCTGAAGGAGTGTTAAAAGCTGAATACCAGGTTAAGATATGAATCACAGGAGAACCCTTATAGGCTTGGGCTACAAAGTTTGCATTTGAAAAAAATTCTGCTTGGGGATAGCTTGACAGTGCCATGAAAGAGAAACCTTCTGGAGCTAATCTACATTTATATGTAAACTGAATGAACATAATTCTCCGTTTTCTGCATACAAAGAACCAATTCAAGTCTTCTACACTCTGGAGGCAAAGCCTGTGTTGTTGTCCCAAAATATGGTGCGTGAACCAGACTTCTTGAATTTGGAAGGGGAAAGGGGAGGGAAAGGGGCAGAACTGGAAGAGAAAGGCAGGGGAGAGAGTGCAGCAGGACACAATCCTTCCAGCAGCAGCTCCCAAGCCCTCCCTCATGGAAAGCAGCAGCAAGCCTGGTCTTCCCACGCTGCTCCTGAAGGCTTGCTCCCTGTGATGTCCATCTACTTTACTGGAGACTAGGACTGTTCCTGTGCACACATTAAATGTGTTGTCAGCATCTGCATGTAGTAAATGCTCCACTTCCTCATTCCTAATTTAGTTCTTGTCTGCTCTTAGGGATGGTTTCAGAGTAGCTGGCAAACACCAAGGCATTACATTCCTAAGGTGAGGGAATCTCTACACAGGCGTACAGGACCACCTCCCAGTGCAATATTCATGGGTAGCATGGCTGTTTCTCCAGCAAGCTCTACTAGTCAGGGTGAGAGCTGGTGAAACAGGATGTTGGGAGACTTCAATGACCAGCATTAGACAGAGGCTCCATGGCTCTCCTTCAGAAAGCATCAATCACAAGCATTTTTGGTAAGGTTGTTGCTCCCCTGGGGCTGCAATTCTCCATATGAATTTCCTACATCACAATACTTTCATCAAGAAAATACTTAGGAAATGCGTTATCTAGAGAAAGTGGTTTCAAATAGTTCTCTTTGAGAAGAAGACACAGGGATCTACAGGAGGCCTTCTCCCTTCTGGGGAGGCAGCTGGAGGCCAGAAGGAACACCTAGGTTATATAAGATGACTCTAGATGCTCTTGTTTAGGCATCCCATTTGTAAACTCTCTATATTTTATGACTTTCCCATTCCTTCAGGAGAATGTCTTCAGGAATCAGTTTGCTTTAGAAATGAACAATTCTGTAGTAATTCAGTCCTAGAGGGCTTTGTGCTCGGTGCTATCACTGTTTCTAGCCTCTGTCTGGCCTCAACCAGGCAGTACATTGCATCCAGCCACCTAACCATTGACTGTTGCTCTCTGCCACCACTGGGTAGCCAAGCCAAAATGGCTACTGAGAGGGGTGAAGGCTGGGCTGTGAGCCTGGATGTTTATTGCTCCACAATTCAGGTATCTATAGGAACCCCACTAACTGTTCTGTGCTATCTGACCCTTTGTTGCAGCGATGACCCAGTCCATTGTACGTGAGGCAAAGCAAGTAAGCTCTTGGTGATCCAGGCAGATAGGAGCTAAAGGGAAAATGCAAAGGCTGGAAACAAGGGAGGGTAAGGGGAGAGTAGGAATGTTAGAAGAACTCCCCTCCATGAAAGTGCCATGCTCTCATCTGTTTTGGTAACTACTAAATCCTACTGTACCCTAGAGCTATATTTATCTGATGACACTTCTGTACTGACTCATACCAGTACTCGGCTTCCGACACATACCTATGAACCCACAGGCAAAATATCTACCCATACTCATGCTGTATTTTTAAATCTACCACTCTCCTTCCTACAATGCAGCAGTGCTTCAGAACATGAAAGGAGCAAAAACTTTATTTTTAACAAGACCAATGACATGCATGTACCCTGTTGTCACAGCACAGTGGTATGATCCACCAGCTCTTCAGGTAATTAGGATATTCTCAAATGTTCTCAAAATTGCAGTCAGTGTGAGTGACATTGTTATAACCTAGAATAGCTGGACTTCCGTACCACAGCCAGTATGGCTCTAAACCAGAGCTCAGCAACAACAGGTCACAACAGTAACTTCAGGTTCATGTATCTGATAGTATGCTCTAGCTGTACCTTAGTGTTAGAACCAGCAATTGGACTGAGAGGAAATAGCAAATATCTCACAGGGCCTGAAAGTGATTTGGCAATATATCACATTCAGTAAAATCTTACTCAACTGTCTTCCTTGTAGCAGATCTGTCAATACAGAATTGCTCCTCCCTGGGCCTGAGTCAGTCTCATTTAAAAAGGACACCAATAGTAGGCTTGCTACTGCAACCCACATGCTGTAAATTGCCCATCCTGATATTCCTGAGTGACAGTAATGGGTAAAATGAAGAAGATGAGAGTCTGGGATATGTTAAATGAGGCACACAAAAGAAGAGGAATGACTTCTAGACTTGTCATCCTACTGAGCCTCTTTTCTAGCCACCAGTCCTACCACATCCTAGATTAACTTTCTTGACTACTATGTAGTATGTACCATATCCTGCAATCTAGTCCATCCAAGTTTCAGGTCTTGGACGAGTCCTGTGAGGCTTATGAAAAATATCTCATACATATATGCTTCAATCTCAGTTCATAAACTCTTCATCTGGGAATACTTCTGAGACGAACCAATGAGATTAGTACTTGGTTCCTGTAAGGGTTGAAAGCAACCCAATAAATTTAATTATGGGTTCAGTAAAACCTTATTCCCAGATGTATCAGTTTTTCTCATGACTCACCATGTTTGTTGTCATCGAGGTCATCGAGTACATCGCTGTGACAACTGAAGAATTAAGTACAATCTGTAAGTCCTTTTCACTTCTGTTTTTTCCCCTAATCTATTACTGTTCAGCTTCTTACTGTTCTTTTATCTCCAGTGACTCCCAGTTAGAATCTGTGAGAAACGTAGAAACCAGAGTCAGGATCAGAACAAGCAGCAAACATCACATCCTGCTTACCATCTTTTTACTTCACATGCTGCAGTCTTCACTTACAGAAGTGCCAATGGCTTAAGCAGGATCAGACATACCTTGTAAAATGGTGTTCTCAGACAGAAGATTGACAAGTATCAGTTCCACATGGTGGTCCAAATAAGAATCAGGAATTGAAATAACAAGGTAATTCATGGAAGAACTCTACAACTCAAAGCAAATGAGTTATAAAGTAGGTGTGTGGTTTATTTTGGTGCCGGGTGCATGTGGGATAGCTCCCAAAGGCATGCGCACCCTAACGTGGCAACTTGCTTTGGTTATATGCAGTAAAGAGTTAAATATGCATGAAGATTCCCAATACGCCTATACATATTCATAACCTATCCCCGCTTTGTATTAAAATTAGCTCCAAGAAGTCATTTCCATAAACTCCTCCCATCTGCGCCTGCGCAGTGCCTTCTGGTGGTGGTCGTCGGGGGGTCACGGGGATGAAGGCTGATAACTCTTCTTCATCACCACTAGTTGACCCCCTGCCTTTGTACAGACTCAGCTGCTCCTTGGCTCTTGTCCAAACCACAAGGTCGGTCTCAGCTGGTTTTTGAGACAGGTTCCCCATTTTGTCAGGAAACATCCTCTGTGAGGGGCCCAGAGACTCCTTGTTTTGGTTAATTTGCACAGTAGTAAGCAAAGACACTCAGCAATATCTATTTTAATGCAATAAAGCAAGCTCCCATTCTTCCATTCCTGGCTTTAATAATTACAATTGTTTTATTTAGAAATCATTAATGCGATTAAGCAAGCCCCCATTCTTCTATCCCTGGATTCAAAGGCTCATAAGAAAAGGTCACATTAGAAGTCATCTCCCTGGGAATGACTCTCTACTATATCTTTTTTTTCTTTTTTTTTTTCTTTTCTTTTTTTTCCTCCTGGAAATGAAGAGACTCAGTGGATGAAGCTATACTTCTCACTGAGAGACCGTCCAGACATTTCACTGTTCGGCCCAGCTACAAATAGTCTACTTAAACTCTAAAAAATCAGACGTTTTCTGCATCACATGTGCTTTCTTTCCTAGGACAAATACAACATAGAAGAAAGGATGTAAAACCAAATGGCAAGCATCTATTTTCCTTCATTTACCCTTATTCTGAAAGCTCTGAAATAATAATCTTTTTAGAAGCAGAAACATGAATTACTGATTAAAGAGGTTCAGTCCAGGTCACCAGCATTTCATGACATCTTTCACCTTGTGATCACTTTCCTCAGAGGCCCAAATGAATCCCTGTGTGTGACAACACTACGTGTGGCATCTGAATAGCTTCTTGCCTGAGGATTCTGTCTTCAGCACTGGGGAGGATCAGCACCCACCTTTCCATACCTGCTTCTTCCCAGTCCTCCTCCATTCTACCTTAAATGTTCAACCATGTCACATGGAAATGACAGACTGTGAATGAATGCAAGTGTTGTGCAAATGCCCACTAGGCAGCATGTGAAACCTTTCAGTGCACAGCTACACAATCCAAAAGTAGCTATATAAAAATGCTCTGGAGATCAGTTTGTCTTCTTAAGCTTCACAAAGGACTAATAAGATGTTAACCTACAATAAAGCTGTAGTGAGGAAAAAAAAAAAAAAAAAAACAAATTATTTTAGAAAAAATCATTTAAGGAACATTTTCCAAGTTGTGTTTACATAATGTTGTGAATGAACTCGCACAATGCTGGCAGTAAGATGCCAGCTTTGTAGCCCTAGAAATTCTCTTCTGCCCAAATGATTATAGAACTATGTGCTACTCAACCACTCCTCCCAGAGGCTGAGGTGAATTTGACCCATTTTTCATTGCTTTGGTTTTCAACAAGCAAAGATACAGCAGGCAGTGGTTTTATTCTGTAGTTTAGACGCCTATTCAATCAACAGCAAACATGCTTACTACTTCACAGGCAAAATGAACAACTGGGCGCTACCATTCCATTCCAGATGGAAACTGAAAACTAAGAGCTGAAAAACTTTTTATATTTCTAAAAAAGTCATTACTACCCAGTACCAAATAGTCTTTAGCAGTCTTACAGTTCAAATGCATCTTCATTTACATTAACTATGCTTCTCAGCTCACATTGGCATAACTAAAAGCACAGCTTTTGAAGAGATGGTTCCACACATCCAGCTGCAGAAGAGAGAAGGAGAATAGCTAAGGGCAGTTGCTGAAAAACACCTTCACTTCCATAGTGAGTTCCTGCACTGAAACAGCTGCCTTCAGTTTCTTCAGTTACATTAAGAGACCTAAATATACCAAGGTCTCAGCCAGGAGGGCATCAACAGCTATGCCTTTACACAACAACAGTTATTTGAAAATTGACTGAAAAATCTTTAGAGTTTGCAGTTCAGCCTCAGGACATTGAGAAATATATTAACACACTGAATGATTGTTTTAAAATCTGTTTATGTTTCTAACTTATTAATGAAAAGACTGACATTTCAGACACCCTCATGGCTGCTTCTTTAGAAATGTGTCATAAAACCCACAAGACGGAAAAGCCCTCATGCAATTCTAAGAAGTGTTCAAGACATGGTTCAGACTAATACCACTGAAGATCCTCTCTAGAAAAATGACCATACTGTAATTTAATTCAGCATCCCTCCAAATACTTTAAATTGATGTTAACTATCAGGAAGAACTACACTGAGCAAGTACAAGGAAATTAATACCAGCAAATAAAGTGATTTAGTACTTCAAAAGCAACTTGGACAGTGATAAAAAGCAATCAGGAAAAGACTCAAGGAAATATTACAAAAAGACACTCTCTGAATTTTATCTTAAAATCAGAAAGACTAAGCACCCCAGTAAAGTAGACATTTCAGAGTAATAAGCAATCCTGAAAAAAGTTCAGGCAAACAAAGTAGAAAAGAATGTGTACTTTGCCAATAGGTTACAGAAACACAATTAAAATCTGGAAGGAGAATAATTCAGGAGAAGCTACCCCACAGCATAGGATCTAACTGTTTTTTTGTTTGTTTGTTTGTTTGTCATGGTTCACAGTAATGTATCCTATGCGAGGGTCCATAGGACCAACTGATGGTCCATGTGTAAAGGAAACACTCAAAGAAAAGACAAAAGTATGTCAAAAAAGTGAAAGAAACTCTTGGCCTGTATTGCGGAGTTAACCACAGGAGATTCCTGCATCAGAATCCTTCTTAATGAGGAATGCAATAGGGTACCTCTCTCAAATTGAAGTATGAGTTGTTACAGTTTTAAAATAATCTTATGAGAAGAGCTACCATGGACTTTTAACTGACGCAATCACATCTCACCAACATGCATCTGATTTGTTATATTTTTGGATGGTTTTAAATGTTTACAAGGAAATACCTTGAAATGTCCCCCCAGAAAAGAAGAATGCCCACCCCCAAAACTGGCAAAGTATTATTGTGTTATTGTCTAGTTAAGAGTAGAAATGAAGAGGAGAAATAAATTGTTCACTTTCACAAAGGTTGAAGGAAAGCATTTATGTCTGAAAAGGAACTTTGCGATAGTCTGTTGCATCGTACATACATGTGAATGATCCTGAAAAATGGGTAGAGGAGGGTGCAAAACCTACTGAGACTGAATTGTTTAGGACCATAAAAACAAAATCAGATTATTAAGAATTGCAAAATACTAAGTAACTAGACAACAAAACAGCACATGACAACTCATTCATTGTTTGAAAATGCAGAGATGCACATGAAAAACAATCATACACATACAGACTGATTGGCGGTGAACTAGCTGTGGCCAAATGGAAAAGGTACTGGTCTAACCATACTTGCCTTACAAGGACAGTTCAGGACATTCCCAGTTGGCAGTTTTGGCATATATGAATTAATCAGATGGCAGGGCCAAAATAAACAACAGCAGGGACTTTTTCCATGTTATTAGAATAGATTGTCAAACACATGGTTAGAGGATGCTGTACAAGCCCAAGATTTACATTTACAGTACTTAATTAAATACCTGATACTCCATGGAGGACTAGTAGACACTAATATGCAAATCTTGATATGGAAAGCCATTAATTAACAGATTGCTGTTGGGAGGAGGAGTAGTCTCACTGCAGAATTTCTTTACCCTTATCTTCTTCCCTCTCTGTCTGCTTTTGGCCACTAAGTGAGAGCGTAACAATGGGACAGGTAGGTATACAAAGGCAATATGCCCTCGTACACAGCTTGCTGTACAGCAAAAATACATTATTGCCAATAGATATGGACCAGTTGAGTGATAATGTAGCCTTAAATTAGAAGGCCATCACCAACTCAGAAAGAAGCCCCATCCAAAAGAGATTTTTTTTTTTTTAACATTTAAATACTACCCAAGTGGCTGACATCGAATTTGTGAGTTTGTCCCCCCATTTTACAGACAGACAGTTAGACTCATAGCAAGTGAAAACCTGAGTGTTAGAAATGCTTACATCACAGATTCAGGAGTCATTTTTGGTGACTGGCACATATGAAAACAATGCCAACAGAATCAATCTAGAACCACAATCTTGTTCCTCCTCACATAGGCTTCAGTCTGTGATGGTAGCTACAAACTGTCAGCAAAGAGAAGTAAGCCATACTAGAAAACTAAGTTAGATGAGGGCACTGAAGATGACAGGTTAGGCAACGCCCTTTGGAGTCCCAACTTACTTAATCAGTGTCTGAGGAGCTGAAGTGATCACTGTTTTGGTGGTATACAAGAGGATAATTTCCATCCTCGTTTGTCTTTGACTGGCCAACCAGGCTGGGAGAAGAATGATCGGATAGACTCAAAAATGAAGTACTTTTTGAAGGATTTCCATAGAGCTTTCAAAAGTGGTTTTTGCTCTCATTTTTGTTACTTTTTTTTATTCCATATTTGAGGCTCTGAGCCATCCATTTACTTGCTTTAAGAATCAGCAGAAATATTTCCAGCCCACATCACACTGTAATCACACAGTGATAACAAAGTTGTGGACAGACCATCTCTTCTTGCTTGCAGGGAACTTGACTTCTAAGCCCAGCTGAGCCGTTAGGGTTCTGTATTGATTGGTCCTCTTTCTAAAGAAAGAAATTACGGCACTACAGCAGGGCAAGGAAAATTGATGTTGATTTATTGCAATCCAGGTTCTAATAATAGAAAACACAATGAAGATTCAAAGCAACTTTTACAAAAATGTTCCTAACCTACAAGACAAATTCTGTAATTTTAAGAATCAAATGTTCCTGCAATAGAGCTGAAATTGCCAGTTCATGACCACGTTTCTTCAGTCCGTGCGCCACATTCTACATGGGAAGAGATGAAAAGTGTTAGATATTGAATTATATTAGCTCACAAGTGTCCCAGTATGAAGTATGAGGTAACACTAAGACATTGATCCATCTGTTGGGACATGGTATGGTTATCTGATAATCCCCTCTTTCTTATTATTTCATAACAAACATTCTTTAAAAAAAATATGCAGATACAATGCATGCTTGTCTTAGTTTGGATGTCTACATTTCCCTAACAATTCTGTCAAGTTTCATCTTAATCTTAAAGAAAGGTAGAAATGCCATCTTTCCTATGAGATGTTTGATCATGTCAGAATCCTAGAACTTAGGGCACAAGAATATTAGAGTGACATCTGTTTGTCTTCCTTATATCAGACAACATGGGAAATGGAAGGATTGCATCTGTCAGGAGAGAAAAGGTATTCGGACAATACTGGATAACAAGTGTTCACTTACAAGGCTGATCTCTTCCTCCTGCATTTTCCCTGACATAGATGAATTCTTCTGTAACAAGACATCAGAATGGTCACAATGCTAGATGATACGCCCCCCCCTCCCCCCACACACACAGCAAAGAAAACAATACAGCCCAAAGCCTTGATCTGCCAAGAAGGTCACAGTAATGGCCAAGGATGTTTGTACAGATTGGGATAGTCACAAGAAAACACTGAAGGGGAAGTATAGAAATACAGTAATCTGAAAAGTTCAGGCCCCCCTTTTCAGCTAAAAGTGCTTATTACCAAAAAAAAAAAAAAAAAAGACAACTATGCAACAAGCAATCCTAGATAATTTTAATCCACTCAAAGACACCTCACCTTACGATTTTCTTTCCATCAATTCCATCAAAAGAAATCACCCTCAAAAGCAGACATAACCCTACATTTTAAAATGAAGATTTAGATCCAGTTCCAGATCTGGACATGTCCACTCAGATGTGGGAGACTGAACCTAGTTACCTACTTGGGGTAACAACTTCTACCCTTGTTCATGTAGACACAAATTCATAATCTTCTAGAAGTAAGAGAAAGACACTTTAGGCATGATCAGGCAACAGAGCACTGTGTCCAGATCATGAAGATCTGAGATCTCCAAACTGACTGAGACCCTGAAGAATACATACAAAGTATGTAGTATCTGCATAAAAAGAGTAGGATTTTTGCTATAGAGGAGCAGGAATAAAAAAAAGAGTAGAAATGAAAACTCATGGAGACCCCCCATCACACATTGCCCATTCAAACTGATGTTGTGCTCAACTGCTGGCATGAGGAAAAGGTTCTAAAAAACAATGGACAAACAAAACCCCAAACCAATAAAGTCGGTTCTTTGTAACAGTTCAGTTGGTCTTCTTCCTTGCCAATTGGATATGAGTTACTCAAAAGGTTATCATCCAGAAACCAAGTACCATTTGTAACTGACCCAGTGTATGGACCACCTGGTGCTTGCATGCAGGACCTGATGCCTCTGTAACTATGCTGACTTTGCAGGGAAGAAAGAAGATGGACCTATGATGCCCAATAATGGAAAGATCAGGAATCCTGGGATTGCCGTGCATTGCCTACATCCTTTGTAACATGCAGTTCTTCTCTGGAGCTGACTCACATTAGTTTTTGATACTTTATGGATTGTTTGCTTCGTCCTGAATTTAGATCAAAATCTTAGTGTAGCCAGGAGGCCTCCACATATGATATTAAGATAAATGCTTATTATTTACATTACCAGTATATGTGGGTACCCTCATTATGAGCCTTGGAAATATTTTATTATTTTCTGTAGCTTAATATCACAGCAAAGATACTTATCTTTGCCATGTTTTCCTAAAAAAAGAGTTACGGAACTTGCACATATCTTTATTAACTTATTAATGTAAAACCTTGTTTGCTGCTTCCTCACTGTAAAAAAAAAAAAAAAAAATCTGTCAATTTAAAAAAGCTTCCATGGCACAAGTTCCCTCTCCAGCATTTTCATGTTTCTAGTTTTTTGGAAAAGCACCAGAAAATATTTTCCTTACATATTGTAAAAGGAGACACAAACATCACTGTTTATAAATGAAATAAAAATAGAGAGGAAACTTCTTACGTGTTCTGTTCCTCACATATTGCTCAGTGGAGATACTGCTGGGCTCACCTACAGAAAAGGAAAATCAGAACTCTAGGAAACGTATGGTTTGGATCCTTTTCATCAAAGCTGTTTGCAATTTGCCACAACAGGGTACTGTAGGGTTGGCTGCACTATGCAAAGGAAGCAGAAGTGGCAAGCTAGCTGAATTTCCTGCATCCCCTCCCAGTAATACCAATAACAGGTAGCAGAGTTCTTCATGCAAAGCTTGCTATTTATCACATACGTCAACTACAAGAAAAAACTGAGCGTGCTATTTTTCCCCTCTCAAAATAAGTGCCCACAGATAACTCTTTCCTCTGCTTATGATTTATGTACATAACTTGTATCTGCTGCAGGCTTGAAGAATCCGTGACAAGAATAAAAATTAATAAAATCCTGGCAATACAACAAAGAACATTGTGACAAATTAGGATATTTGGATACTGTTAAACAATGTTTGGGCTTCTGTTTACATTTATTTAATTTCTGTGGTATACTTACAGCTGGAGAAAGGAAATGGAAGAAATATTGAAGTTTTTATCCATTTCCAGCATAATATAGCATACTAAAAATAACTGATTAATCTCTGATGGCTCCAATAAATTTTCCTACTAAACTAGCAGACCAGACTTCACATTTTCAATATTTTTAAGATATATTTCTTTTAAGAAAAAGAAATACTTTCTTGCCTTTTACTAAAAAAAAAAAAAAGCAAGAAACAATAAAAACCCCCATTCCTTCTGCCTCTCATTATACTTCACAAAGGAATAGGCTAAGAAGCCAATAAGCAAGCAATGACTATAAAATTTTCCTTCTTCTCTCTACACAGTAGGCTTGTATGCCATAGTAGAAAACTGAAAGGTGTGTGAGAGTGTTATGTGTGACTGTTGGCAGAAGATATTTGCATACAGAAGGGTTAAAGAAGCAGAACTCACTGGACATACCAGTCAAGTAGTCTTCCTCTGTGATAGAGTCGTATTCAACTATTAAAAAAGAATATTATTATAATTAATAAAAAATACTAACATATTTTAAAAGGCAAAGCTTTTTAAGGCTTCACAGGAAACTTCAGCCCATAAGAAACAAACTGAGGTTCAAGTTTCATTCTGTGGAAGAACAACTCAAGTCAGATATAGAAGACAGAGAGGAAGACAATGGTATGCTGACCTGCCCATTTTTAACTCCCATCACCCCAAACCCTCCTGAAATCCATACTATCAGGAAAACAGTATTAAATATTTTACTTGCTAACAAGAAGACTGAAAAGTAATGTTGCTGGTAGAAGCCAAAACCCTCAGATTTTTCAGTGTTTTAGGCCCAGTGCACAAAAGGCACGTGACGAAGTTACGCTCCAGCCAGTCTCCTCTGGGCACACATCCCAGCAGAAGGAACTCACTTCCCACATCTGTGCTACACCGCTGTCCCCAGGAATGAACTGCAGCTGGTGAGCATGCTGACCGACCGTGAACTATACTTGGGAATCCAAGGCACAGAAGGACTTGTGTTTCTGTGCTGCATAAGCAGAGATGCAAGAGAGAGGGAAGGAGAGACACAGTTAGAAACTAGATGAGCAACATTTGTGCAGACTGCATGAAAAGAGATCCTATGAAGCAGAAGAATAGCCACCATCAAGGTCATGGAAAAGCTGAACTCAGAGCTCTTTTTGTTGGTGTGGAAATTTGCCAAGTTGGGGTGCTTTTTTAATCAAACATTGAAAAGAAAGAAGATAATCAGAGCTGGAGGATACTGCAGCAAGGGCGCCAGAGCATGAGGAACTGAGGGAGGTGTCTGTGGGAAGGACAGACCTGGAACAGCAGAAGGAATGTAGTTCAAGACTGGAGGAATACTGACCATATTATTGCAGGAAGAAGATTTAATAGGAATAAGGCCTTCAAAATTAGTATGAGAGGACTCTGGTGGTAAAGAGGGAAAAGAATCTAAAGAACATTTATGACTTGAGTTTAAGCTCGCCTTCCCACTGTTTTCTGATATGAAATCAGGGCTTTGGGTCCCAAAGGCCTGAAATGTCACTAAAGCAAAATCTACGCACCTTTAATAGTCTGGGTCTTCGTGTCTCTGGCCTCTACAGCCTCTCAAATAGTGGGAGCTACAGTCTTTCATGCAGTTATGGCAAGCACATGTATCACAGTAACAAGACTGTACTTCGGAAAGGTACTTCAGGTACCTTCAGGTACTTCAGAAATAACAGAAAGTGCAAGACTAACTTACTGTATTCACTCCTTCGGCCTCTGCTTTCACTGATGGTCACTTCACCTGCAGCAACAAAGGTGAGTACAAAAGAGCATATTTAGGCCAGCCGTGCCCTACTAGCTCTGCTCTCCAACACCTACAAATGCTTAAATACATGTGGCCATCTGCTGTGCCTATGTGCCCATGGAGCAAGGCCAAACATCTAGGCTACCAGGAAAATATGATGTAAGAGATGCTCTGCTGTATCACTGGTATTTCTGTTCCAATGCCTATTTTATTACTGAATTCCTGTGTGATTTTGGGCAAGACCTTTGTATTTGTCAGTACCCATCTGCAAAAGAAGTGTTGATGAATTTATTAAAAATTGTATGATAGTGATGGGAATGTAAATATCTTAGATTAAAAGCAAACAGGGCTCAGAGAAGAATCTGCATACCATTTTTGAAGAACATTTTTCTTCTGCTTTGATACACTTTTGAAATTGCTGTCAATAATACCCATTCAAACTCATTGAAATGGATGCAATTTAAGAGATGTAACAGTAGGGACATGGCTCTTTAAGCCTTTAGCTCAGCTGAGAGGCCATGGGAATAGTTCATAGGGGCTTACATATCCTAGAAAACATTCCAGCTATCAGCTGACCCCATTTTTATGGTTGATTTTCATAGTTGAAAGTTTACACTACTTAAAATGTGTTTCCATGCAGTGTCACGTGAGCCAGCATGCAAAGCCATATGTAAACCACCCCCTGCATGGATCTCTTGGGAGTAGTGGTCTGTGTGTCCACTCCCTCTGTAGCTGTTGTGGGTTACTGGGAAAAGAAACTCACCAGTAACTTCTGTGGTTGTGTCCTTCGGGTAGGAAGCTGTGACATCTGGGAACAATTATTAAAAATAATTAAATATCTCTTGTATGCCCAGAAGACATGAAATACTTTCTGGAAGCTTTCATTTCCACAGCAAATAGCATATACCTGAGTAACCCAGCACTCCGCTGTCTTCAGCTATGGGTCAATAAGTGCTAGTTTGATTTCTAGAGGTCTCAGGCATACACAGTAATAAGGACAGCAGAATTTTCCATCAGTGCTTCTCAATACCACCGAGGGTCTCTGCACTGTATTTGCAATGTTCTTTGCCCAGAGCTGCTTACAGCACCTGGCACATGAGCTAGAAAAAGCTCCTGTACAGATCTGATCTTAGCAAGGCTTCAGCTATTGCAACATGCATCTCATCTGGAGGGGAGATGGAGATGCACATTATCATTTTGCTTATACAGCTGTATTTGTTTGGGACACAGGAAATTCACAGGCCTGCTGGCTTCTCCAGCCCATCAAGCCTCAGAAGGGAGCATTGCTGACAGGCTCCGGAGAGAGCCTGAGCTGCTCGAATTTCCTGATTTCCAGGGTCACCATGGTTTCACGCTCGAGCCCAGCAGGCAACAACCTGCAGGGTCCTGCCACCAAATCTGTGAAGATGGGGCTGCCGGGGAAGAGGTCCTGGCACAAACATGGTCTGAGGCTGTGAGATCCCCAAACACAGGGGGCTAGGGAAAGCTGTCCTACCGAAAACAGACCCATTGCGCCAGACGGCCAATACACCCCTATCCCACTGCCTGCATACATAGCAGTGAGGCTGCTGGCCACAAGCAAGCCTGCTCCCTTCAGCTTATACCCAAATAACATACCCCCAAACAGTGTACCACCCCTTAAAGCTCCGACTGGCGATGCTCCCCCTTCCCACCAGGGGCCGTTACCTGGCGCTGCGCTGGGGAAGGCCAGCAGTGGGGCCGGGGGGGCCAGCAGCGAGGCCAGCCAGGCCAGCAGAAGCACGGCTTCTCTCGGCATGGTCGTCGTCGGCCTGCCCCCTCCGGGAGCCCGGCGGCCGCCATTTAAGGGGCTCCTGGGAGCCCCGGGCGGTGGTGGGGCTGGCTTGCCCGGCGACGGCCTCCTAAAAGGGTGCCCCGGGGCCCAGGCTGGGCGCAGCGGGGAGCCGAGAAACACATTCCCGCATTTTATGTGAAGTGGAAATTCCTGCCTTTCGCCATCCGCTGGCTTGCAAAAGCGCAGCCCGGGGGCAGTGCTCCACTCCTACCTTCCCTCCTCCGTCCTGCCCCTGCCCAGCGACGGGAGCTGGCGCCCGCCCGCAGGCGCCAGCCTGCAGAGGGGCCAGAGCCGTGAAAGGATGGGTGGTTTTTTTGCATGCTGCAAGCTAAACTTGATTTGATCCTTCTGCCCTTACTTTTATGGCCAGCTCCCACTGCTCTTAAGGATAAGCATTGCAGGGACTGCTTTCCCGAGCTGCAAAAGGCTTGGAGGCACCTGCTCTAGTGTGACGAGGCCCGTGTCAGGCATCCATGAGTCCATGTAATGGCCTCCAGAGACCTGCCTTTTAATTCTCCTCATCAGGAAGGAGCTGGCTGTCTGCATGGGGAAAATCAACTGTTAGAAATTAAGTGACTTATCTTAATTAACAGCACGTCATGCTTTAAAAGATGGCAGAGTTTGTCTACATGAGACATTAGGTGGTGATTAAAATCAATTAAAGGCTCCATCTTCTTTAGAATGCAGCATTTCCTGGTCTAGCCAGGATGAGGTGGTAGCTGCATGGTCATTAACAGCAGACCTGGGCCCTGCAGAGCTGAGGAGGAGCAGTACAGAGTTGAGTAAGGTCATGTTCTGGTGTATCAACCTGGGACAGCATTGAAGCAGGCGATTTTATGCCAGCCATGGAAGGTTAGATAACGATGGACCTGGTGTCAAGTCTAGGAGTACAAAGTTGAGCCTCCTGTATTTTAAAGAGGTTTCAAACAGCACAAGGTAGGGATATTTTGCAGTGGTTCTAGAAAATCTCAGGACAGATTTACTGTGATATCAAAGCCTAGTCTCAGTTTTGTTACTTACCAGAAGTCTCTTCCTCTTGCTCTGTAACAGGCCACAAGATGTCTTTGCTCAGCTCTTAGGGAAAGAAACAAAACTCCCAAACCCAGAAGCTGGATTAGCTACACAAAATTCTGAAGAGATTTAATGGAAATCCAACATAAGGAGACACTAAAAGACAGCAGTATCTGTAAAGAATATGGCTTCAGACTTGAATCTGATAAATCCTGTGCAAACTCCGTTTCTACCACAGAGCACTTAGCATAGCTTGTGTGAGAGGGGACATGAGTTTCTGTGTGTACTGAGGAGAATTAAAAGATGAGCAATCTAGTTTCTCAATGAGACTGTGAACTAACATGATCTCCTTGGCCCCCCAGATTTGCTGTCATGTAACTGATGCAATCCTGTTAATGTGCCCCAGGGAGAAAGCAGTGAAAAAAATAAAGGAATTTATTTGAGGGAAAACAGAGATATAAGTATGAAGAGAGAATTAAGCACTGGTGGAAATGCATCTTTATTAACCCCCATTGTCCTTCCTTACTGAAATCACTTCTTGGGTGACTGTCTTGCTCTCTTCTTTGTCAATTAACTATCAACTTTCTTGACAGTATTATTTACCAGTAACCTCATGTCCTTGTTCTCCTGTGGTTTTCACACCTTATGAATTTTTTCATGTTATCCTTATCTTGCACTTTCTTCTTCTACCCTTCTAATACTCCCACCCTTTCATCTTCTACTTGGTAAATGTCCAGTTTCATGCTTTTGCCTGTGTCTTGGACTGATTTTTGGATTTATAGGCTGTATTGTTATCCTGAAGAGGGGAGAACTAGGCTAAGTCTGAAAAAGGAGGATAAGTAGCAAGATCTGTAAAACAGGCATGCTACAAACTGGCTTCTCCACAAAACCTGGCAAATGAAGGGGATTGCATTAGTCCTGCAGATTACATCAGGTTATTTGTCATGTATGGGCTCCTCACCTATTCCATGCCTTTCTGCTGCACGGTACAAATACAATATGACCCGTGTTTACAGGTTGTTAGTTTGGAAAACATCAGTCACATTTCTGAGCTGCAAGAGGAAGTGTCTCATTTTAGCATTCACATCATCTTTGTGTTGTGGTAGACATGTTGGACATGCTTTTTTTAACTCAATTCTTAACCACAACACATTGTACACAGTTATGCAGGCTTTTACCTTTCTTCATGCTGCATGAGAATCTGAACCCAAGTTGCCACTGAGATTTTAAGTATAAAGTAAGAGCAAATGAAGAGTGCTGTGTGGACTCCAACTCTCAGGCCAGTGGACTATGAAGTGCCCTGGGATCTCAGGACAAAATCTCTGCTTCTGTGTGTATTTCTGTACTGTTGGTTATTAAGGCATATTCATTTACTAAAAATGGAAAGGAGACAACATGCAGCCAGATGTGCTACTCTTCAGGGCTGAAATCTATAAATTATCAAGGACTCATGGCTGCCATTCTGCCTCAACTGCATTTCTTACCATCTCAGGTTGGTTGTTGAGGTGTTTCATCATTTCCGTTTTAGAGCTTGTGTTTTTTTATTTGCTGTTTGTTATCTGACTTGCCATGCAATAACAATTGAATGAGCATAAGGCCTGATCCTGCAAAAGAAGTCAGCACTTTGCCTTTGAGTTAAATGGGGTCTGGATAAAAGGCTGTTTTTGACCATTGACCATTACAGGAAAAGAATGACCATTGTTATAAGAAAAGAACTAAGAGTTCATAATTAAACCACACATTGAAATCAGCTTAGAAATATATTTTATTAAACTGAATATGTATAAGGATATGGATTCAAGAAGAAAATCATGTAAAAGGTGGTGCTTTGAGGCTGATTTTTTAAGTGCGTGGATTTTGTTGAATTATAGAAATTTGTTCTTAAATTTCCAACCGTCTTTGAATTGTCTCTCCTGTACAATTGGGTCTGAGAAAATTCTAAACACTATCACACCTAAGCACAGAAGGAGAGTGGCAAGTAGGTAAGGACTAATACAGCTCCTGTTGCAACTGGAATAATTCTTAAGGGTCTGAGAGTTAGTGCTCAGTAACAGCTCAGTAATCACATTTGGAAATATTAGTTCTAAAAGGACTAAGAGGCTTCGTCCTCCACTTACCCTCCCATTCCCTGGGGAGTATAGTAACAGAAGACCATGTGAGTTTTCCTTGGCAAACAAGATTCCTCTTGAACTTGCACCCCCAGATATTGGACTGGTTTATTGCAATTAGGCTTGTCAGAAAGGAAAAAATCAAACAGACTGCTGAAGGACATATGCACCCACAGAACTAGTACCCATCTAGTCCTCGGTAAAAACAAAGGAAGATCATCTGAATGGACCAGAACTGTAATAATGAGTTGATACAGCTGATGAAATTTCTTTTGAGTTCAGGGACTAAGACTGACTTCAGGGATCAAAGCTGGTTTTCTGTTCAACACAGGCAGAGGGTAACTTAGATTAACCAGAACTGGCAGGAAACACAGCAAAGCTAGCGTAGGGTGCCTTTTGTTTTATTAGAGAATTCATAACCAAATTCATAACCAAAACCAGCAGTATCACCACCTTTTCCAGCATTATTGCTATCTTGAATGAAGCCCCTGTGGCAGACAGGGAATAGAGGAAGAGCTCTGTCTGTGTTTGAAGAAAGTCCTCATCCTTAGTGAACCTTACTATAATGAAATCTGGGAATGAACTATGCAAGTCCACTGCCTCACAGGAAGGTTGCATATATGGACTGGGGAGTCCAGCTATGCAAATAGGTGGTTAGCTGAATCATCTCAGACAGTGGGCCACAGTATATCCTGTCATTTAGGAGGAACTGTATGAGTTTTACATTTTCAAGTCCGAGAAGTGATGAAGTCTTTGGCTTACTGTCAAATGGCAAATGTGATACATACTTGATTGCAAAAATAAGACAGATAGCTGTGTTGCGCCATCTGAGAGAGTCAGTCCTCTCCTCAAACTGGTATAGATATCTTTAGCTTGTGTCTCACCCTCTGAATGCGTCTGTGCCACTGTTTATGTTTGGACCACCCTCAGTGAGTACAGGTTGACATACTTCATGAGGAAGGTGACAAGACATTGAGGCTAGATGAAAACAACAAAGCTGGCTGTGAAATGCCAGGGAACTTTCAGTTGACACTTGCAGCTCAGACCTCTCACCCAAGTTTGTGATACATAGCTGGCTGCCACATCTTTAATACCAGTGGGAGACCAAAGCCATTCAGGGATTCACCCTTACCAGGCTATTCTTGATAGCTGAGATGAACCTTACCTTTCTGCAGTAAACATCCACATCTGATTCTGTATTATGGAATAGAAGGTAGTTCCTCAATAAACTGCACACCTGCATCTCCAGGAAATGCACACTAAATACCCTTGTGCAGTTAAGCACATCCTATGAGAAGGTAGAAAATGAACCACTGCTGCTCACAGAAGTTCCTTCATGTTCATGGCTCAGGTCCTAACTAGGTCCTTGGTCTTTCAAGCAACTCTATAGGAAGACCTACTGGGGTGCACTGTGGTTCCCTTGATGCCCAAGCAGCCAAGGGGAGGATACATAGCTATCTCCTCCTTTCTGTCTGCATGGAAGCAGGACAGATCTTTTGCCCCTTGAAGTTCTCCTGCCTGTAGAGATGACTCTGCTCTGGGATGATTTCCTACACAGGCAGGTAGAGAGTTTTTTTCTAATTAAATTCTCACATCTCACATTGTTGACTTGATGCCAGCTATTATGCCTCCTAGCATTCTGTTGCTTTCCAGAGACATACTGTTAGAGTTTCTCTCAGGAATTGATGCATTGAAGAGAATTGCTAGGTAGAGCCTGAATATTCTGCTAGCTCATAATTTGGCTGTCTAGGGAAGAAGACGTACAGTGTTGAAAAGATGAACTGTAGTACCTCTCTCTTCTGATGAACTCCTGTCCCTTCTTTTCCCACCCTTCAGCTTTTACAAAGAGAGTGCTGAATTTCCAAAAAAAAAGGTTTGAAATTAGCCCTGTATTAGGATTTTAGTTGGTCTTCTAACCTTTATTATATTTGCTTCAAGGATATCCTAAAATGTTTGTTCTGTGCTGGTTTATCAAGGACATCCTTTTAATGACTTGTTTGCATTCTTTTAATTATCTCCTTCAGTCTTCACATACGCATTATTGTGTCTATGAACAAAAGGGATGGTGCTTATCAGCAAGGGTTGACTGATGGAATGGGTGAAAATCCAGAAAAATAGGCCAAGCCAGAACAGCAGGAATGAATGTCACTCATAGCTCCAGGATGTGCCTGAAGCCACAGGGAGAGAGAATGCAATAAAAGGAATCAGGTAAGCTCCATGGAAAAGGAAAGGGACCAAAAACAAAGGAGAAAGACAGCTCCCTAGAGCCAGATTTACAGTCAGATGTAATTTTTAGATGTCATGTGTAAGACATGTAGTATTATATATATAATCAATGACCAGGCATGTTTTAACAATTCAGTGACAGATAGTCCATTTCCCCCTCAAGCTGTATCTAACAAGGATTTTGCCTTTATGTTTGAGAGCAGGCGTGTGTGAGCATGAAACAAATGCAAGGAGAAGGGTATTTCCTTTCTCACCCATATACATATCCTTAGTATTGTAAGGATGAGAAACCATTGCAAGCTGTCCCTGAGAGCAACCAGGCTGATGAGGCTCAGAAGAGTGATCAGCTGGCATGGCTCAAACCGGCAAGAAGTAACTAGAGCTCATCAGGGAACCACAAGAACCTGCTGCACACCTGCCCATCCATCATCTGTATATTTCTGTCTGCCAAGAGCTGTCAGCAGGAACGTACTTCATGTCAACATTTCAAAGACACTAAATAGACCGTAAACATTGACAAACTCCCCCACATTCAGTGAACACAATTATAGTCTCTGCCTTGTGAGAATGAAAATCAAGCTGAAGTTTGTTAAAATTCCCTTAAACACTATAGTGGGCTCATTGTCAAACCCACAAAAACACAAAGTGTACCAAATTCTTAGTAAACAACCAAAATAGTCACTTCAATTTTTAGAAGTTAACAACTTCTCATTTTAATCAAAGCAATTTCCCTCATTCAGCTACCGAGCAGCATACAGAGCAGTACATGCATGCTTCTTACTCCGTTGTCTATGCTGTACATGTGGTTACCTTCCAGATGATAGGACCTGCCGCTTTATTCCCAGGGATCTGCTTGTAGCAGCTGAAGACCTGGTTATCTGCATGAGTCCCTGTTGGGCTTATAATCAGTGACAGTTTCTAATTGGTCCTGAAATGCATTTCCCTTTGCTGTGTTTGCATATGCAGCATCTGGGTGGATGTGCGCTTAGTTCCTTGTGAAGCTGGCTCATTCTGAAATGATGACCTTCTCCTTGGTAGAGCTTGTATTGCCAGGAACTATGACTCCTGCTGCTGTGTATCTGCTATTATTGAACAAGTTTTATATATACAAAACTACATTACTTTAGCTTTCAAAGACTGTGGAATTTTTCTCGCTTCTAAAGAAAGCTGGAGCTAACTTATTTAGGTTGACAATTTAATTTGGTTGCAGGGGTTATTTGATAATCTTATGTGAACCTTCAGGCTAAAATCAGATCAGTCTAGTGAAGGACAACAAAATGCAGCTCCATTTCAGGTCCAAATGTCTCCTGCCACCTCTTCTTTTATTATCTCTGTTTTTTAAACTTTTCTTCCTCCACTAGTATTTAAAGACCTGGATTTGTCCCACAGCCTGGCAAGCAAAATGATCTCAAGGAAAACATAACCATTTTCTTCTACTATTCACTTGATGCTCTGCTTCCGTCTTTAGAAAGTACTTATAAGATCAGCACCCCGCTTCCTGACAACAGCTCAGAAGTGTTGCAGTCATACAGTTAATAGATGTATGACTAACATAAGAACAAATGCTGGCATGCTAAGTGCTTTACTAAATCTTTATTGATTTCTGGTGAATATATTATAAAAACATGGTGCCTTATCAACAGCAACAACATTGCCTAAGTACAGATAAGCTTAGACACAGGGAACAATTCTACAAGTATTTGATACACTATATAGTCCCTCCTACTCAGGGACTGCAAATCATTGCTATCAGCCTGTTCAGAGGAATTATAACAGAACCGATGAAAATTCAAAATAATGTAAAAACAGACACCAAAATAATAATTTCGAACAAACACATTTAAACCTGAAATGGTTTAGTTCCAGTGGAGGGTTCTGATTTAACTGAAGCTACAGCATTTGGGAAAAAAAAATCAAAACAAAACAAAAATGAATTGCCGCTCCGAGACAGAAACAACATATTGTGAATCGATGAGATACTCCTCTGGACAAGCAGAACAGAATAATTTTACTCAAGCCAGTGGGGGAATGAGGCTGAGACTTCTCTGCTAAACATTTAAGTTCCTTGCACCTTTAATAAATCCCACCAGAAAGCTGTCAGAGGAAGAAAAAACATGTAGGTCTAGACTTGGAAAAAAAAATAAGTTTAGTGCAACCATTTGCATTCCTTGTTTTATCCATGCATTTTTGCACTTCAGCATATTGAAATCTAAAAGCTTATCTACATGCAAATTATGGCAAAATCAAGTCAGGTGTGAAATAAAAGTGATGTTCCAAATGGGTGTACCTGGTCATTTGCGTTGTCTACAGAAGACCCAGATCCAACGTTTGATGCAGCAGCTTGAGTCTGCGCCTTGTTACATGCACTGATATAATGAGATGCTTGCCAGCATTATTATATTAATAGTATATAATATATTTTGTCCACATATGGAGGCATTTAATGAAAATCCTGGAAGAAGTAACTGAAGAGTGATCAGTCTGGCAGCATGTCTTCTTTCATAGAAGTCTATTCAGAGAAGATAATGTAAAAATAAACAAACTTCATGTCTCGTTTTGCTGAAGAAGCAGAGCCTTCCTGTTCTGACTTATCTGGAAATAAAAAGACAAAAGCTAATAGAATATCTTAGTGAAGTTCAACCTGCTGTGAGTGTCCTCGTGAGTAAAGGGAGGGCACCTGGGCATCATGGGGACCACGGGTAAATGTGCCATGCCTTGGGATGGAGGTGTGGTAGTGCAAATATGACTAGGGAGACACAGTGAGGGGGACATTGCTCAGTGACAGGGACACTGCTTCTGGCACAGGTTCTGAGGTGGTGACAGCTGCCAAGGGGAGTGATCTGGAGGAGCGATTAAACACTTTGTAGCTCTACAAGAAGTGAATCTGTGTCTTAATACCAGGTCTGTTTTCCATGCAGTGTTCTTTTACTAAAAGATTTCCCAAAAGATCTCCCAAAAGCTCTAACATGAGACAGGCACAATGTTTGTATCTTTCCCTCCACGTGTACCATGTCAGCCGCCCTGGCCCAGAGGAGGCATTGCCTTTTCAAAGCTACCCACAGAGGGCTCTAGGAGCACTGGATGTGAACGGGAGGATTTTCTCTGGAGGGCTGTTCCCTGCCATTCCTAGTCTGAATTGGACAATTGTTCTTCTGGTTTCTTTCAAACCCCAGACTGATAAACACGTCTTGTTTGTCTCATGCCACTTCACATCCCTGTTAATGTCCACCTGGACAGCAGTTGTGGGAATCACCTCTAACTGCATCAGCCATTTTTTATTTTTTTTTCACTTCATGGCCTGCTGGTGGAGTTATTTCCCTCCACAGCTGGGAGACAACTATGGTTAAGTGATGAAGCATATGCAAGACTTGCTCTGACAGGCAGTTCTGCCAAAGCTCTTGGGTATTAAAATGTGCCCAGTTAAGTGCACTGTGCATCAGCAGCAAGAAGCTAGATTTTATCGAGTGTGATTGTGAGTTGATGGCTGGCTGAATGTGTGGCAGAGACTTTATCATATGGGTAGAATGCTGCCTTGCACCTCTTCTGATAAATGTGAACATATTGTATGAAAATACAAATAAGGATAAAAATGTCTTACTCTGTTTGTTAACTGGACTGCACCATCTGCCTCAGGAATTATTACATTTCACAGCTAAAAGGATCACACAGATGAGCAGAATCACTGCAACAAAGTACAGGATGATGGCAATGTAACACCAGTGTTTGCTCTCATAGCAGGCCACTGCTGAAGAGAAAAGGAAGAAGGGTCTCACAACAGCCAGAAGCAACTGAAGTTTTGTTTCAAGTTAAGTTTTGTTCCCAGAAAGAAAAAAATAAATTTAAAAAGTCAGTTAGCTAGCATACAAAATCACTTTAGTTAAGCCTCCAACAGGAAATGTTGGAGGATATCATCAGTCTGTGCTGCAAATGCAATACATGCAATTGAAAGTGTTGTTGTTGTTATTGTTGTTTTGTTTGTTTTGTTTGTTTGTTTGTTGTTTTCCAGGTAAATGTATTTGTATTAGCTAATTCTTGTTCTAGAAAATGTTATTATTAGTTTTAGTTATAATTTTAGATATTAACTGAAAATAAAGCCTTATTTTTGTATGTTTATATATGAATTCACATTTTCAGTGTTAGAAGAACCTGGTCAGTTCTAGTTTTGACCATGATAGCTCTTAAGAAGATGCCTGAAAATGTGACGTCTCACTTTCTGAAACCATGCACAGCTTTGCCAGCACTGCTTGCCTTGCCATGCAGTTTACCTGCTGCTGTTGCACAGCTCTGACAGTGCTTCTTGCTCTGCAGTATATCCGGATGTTCTGTCCCGGAGTTTCCCTGGGAGAATGACTCATAATGTTAGTGCTAGCATGGGGTTATTATTCTGAGGTTACACAGCTGAAGACCCAGAAGGAAATCATGACATTCCCATTCCAGCTTTTGGAAAAATTTTTCACAGGTAATTTGGAAATTTACAGGCTGTTTTTTCCAGGTAGGCTCCCACCACCCTTTTTTAAGCACTCCAGAGAAATATATGTTTAATTCGTTGTTAAATCCCTGCCATCCATTATTTTCTGCTTCCACTGTAACCCTGTCCAGGATCTCTGTGCCTGTGTTCTGATCCCTATCCCTTCCCACTTTCCAGACCAATCTGTATAATAATAATAATAATAATAATAATAATAATAATAATAATAAAGATCTAAATGAGAATTAGAAGAAACACCTGATTTCTGTGACTTTTAAAGAGGTTTCAGTGAAAAATGTGAAGGCACAGAGGTCACCTATAGCATTTTGCCTGGATTTTGATAGTTCTAGAACCAAATTGTGCAAACTTGGAAATATGGGTAGACTAGGCAGAATCAGAGAAGGGGAGAAAGAAAGTGAGGACTGGAGTATAAAAAGGCAGTCAGCAAACAGAAGATGATGATATATCAAAGCCATACACTGCATCACTTACAATACTTTTAATGCTGCAATCCAGTCCCAACTTCTGTGGCAAAAATAAAAATAAAAAATAAAAAAAATCAGAGGGAATTTAAAGAAAGCCAGTAAATTGATTTTGCCTTTATATCAGCAGGACTGAAACTGCATTTGGTCCACTGTCTTTTCTGCCTGACTGGAACCGTTAATCAGAAACACCTTCTAAAACTGTCAGTTTCTTTTTCCCTGCGGTAAGGCAAAATTAAACCAGCAATGGAAACATTTGTTCTCACTTAGCATTTTCTGCAGCTAACATTTTTTCTATAAATATCTTAATGTTCTTCTGCAATGCATGAATGCAATATTTTCTTTCCTTCTCTTATTTGTTTGAACCTCATACAAATATATGTGAGTTAAAATTCCTATATTATTTTTCTTTGCAAAGCCAAATTTTGTTTTAGGGCTGGTCTCACTGATTAAAAAAAAAAGTGTTTTAACGTATCTTAAAATTTCCACTTCAGAAAAGATCAGACACAAGTTATCTGAACTTATTAGATAACTGTTCAAGACCTAATTAGCTATCACTTTCTAAAAATAACTCAATTTCTCCAATTTAAATGGTATTGCGGACTTGTTTATTCTCTCTAAATGCATTTGGAAATGAAAAAACATACACAGAAATTGTTGCTAATAAGAACATAGAGCTTGCCATTGCAAAATAATTTTAACCACATGTTCTGAGCAACCCCTCAGGATCAAAATCATCTGCAGAAAAGATGGAAAGTAATACTGTCCCATACCCTGGGAAAGTGGGCTATTTGTCTGCTGAAGGGGTGGGGAGTTGCTGTGTTGTTTGTGTATCTACTTGCTAGAGGCATGGGAAAGCAATTATTCTGCTACCCATTCTGCATCAGATCCTAGTCCTCCAGTGGGCCACCTGGCCTGCAAGGTGCATATACATTTGCTTTTGGGATTCTCCTGGGATGAAAAAACTGTTTCCTTCTTGGAAGAAACCTGGCCATATTTCACAGAACATTCAATGGTGCAGACATGGACAGTGCCAAACTTTACTTCCTCTCCCCAGAACTGATCTCTAGCACAATCCCCAATGGATGTTGTCATGGTCTATGTGAGAACCCTCATTATGTTCCCAGCAACATGCTGAAATGTATTCTGTGCCCTACAGTAAAACAAACAAACAAAAACCAACCCAACCCAACGAACAACAACAGCAACAAAATCAAGACGCCCCCCCAGAAAAAAAACAAACAACAAAAAACAAAACACAAACCAAACCACAGGAAAAAAAAAAAACTGAACAGAAAAACAAAATCAAACAAAACCAACATACTTTGGCAATGTGCAGCACAGCCTTTTAAATTCAGGCATATCCACCAACATCACAATGAAAAAGATCTCATGGGGCCTAAGGGAGAGAGGAGGCCAGGCATTTTGCTGTGCAGATGCAGCCAGTATGCTCCAGAGCTCCTTGCAGTGAGCAGCAGGGACACAAATATGTCTGCACCACCATGCTCTCAGACCACCACTTACTCCCTGGTGCGATCCACCCAGTCAAGCACTGACACAAGAAAAAGATTTGCTGGACTGAGCCGCAGAGGCATCCTAATGCAAGGGACAGGGATGCCATAAATCCTTATAGGCTTAGCTGTGGCAGAGGGACAAGAAGCTTAGCCCAAACAAAACCTGGGATGGGAAAACCTGTGGCTGCACGTGCTAACTTTGTAAACACTCACCGGCAGCCTCTAGGCAGGGGTAACGAGCAACAGTGAAAATCTTTGATGGTGTTTAAATTTGCCTAAATCATACCTACATCTCTGGAAACCTAGCACCAAGTAACTCTTCCATTACCTGTAATATGTAATTAATAACAAACGGTATACAAAGAGAATAACATTTAATGAGAAAGATTTAAATTTCCTGCTGTATTGCCATACTTGTATGTGTAGACGTGGATGTACTGTTGGTGTTGTCAGATTTCCATTTCACTTTCACCTCAGCATAGGTGATCTGATCACCTGCAAAGACAAAAAAAAAGTGGTACAGTTAGAGGAAGTGCCTGAGGCCAGATCTCGCAGTCCTCATCAGACCCAGCACCCTGCAGCATCAGACCTGCTTGGAGAAAATGGTAAGACCAAAAGCACACACTAGACGTTATTTGCACTTTTTTTTTTCTGTGTCACTGGATGAATTTGCCAAAAAGAAAGTAACAGAAGAGCTCATGCAATTTACTGTCCTGTTGTACAGTTTTCCAAAAAAATCCAAAAGATGTTATTCAGTTATTAAATTTTAGAAAAATTAAAAAGGAAATGAAGGAACTGTTATCACATGCTGAAGTACTCTATTATTAATTCTATTTTTTTCTCTTTATTCCATATGTTATCCACATGTATACTTTCTGTCAGTCTTTAAGTAAAAGCTAATCAATGGCAAGTTAGTTTAGTTTTGTTTGTTTGTTTTTTTTGGCTAAATTATTATTTTTTTCTTTACTTCTCAGTCAATTTTTTCTTCCTAGTGAATTCAGATCTTGCACATGGATATGAAGCATGCCTGTTTTCTACAGCTTCTTCTTTCACACAGAGGAGCACAGTTCCTAGGGGAACAAAGCTATGCTGTACTGCATGTGCATAGAGACAAGCTATTTTACAGTCCCTTACGGATTAAACATCAATTCTAACAATTCATCATGTAAAATATAAGCTTATTATTTCACACTATTTTCTTTTCATCTACAGATTTTTCTTCCTCAGGTTCATTCTTTCAAGTATTTAAATGAGGTTTTAATGAATTGCTGGTAGGCACCACGGCAGACAGAGCACAGATTTTTCAGTACAAACCATTAATTTAACTTTCTCTTCAAAAACATGAAAGGGAAGCCTGGCTGCAGTTAATTCTCATCCAGAGTAGTCCAAAAGCTAGCTAGCTTTTTCTTTCTTTCTTTCTTTCTTTCTTTCTTTCTTTCTTTCTTTCTTTCTTTCTTTCTTTCTTTCTTTCTTTCTTTCTCTTTCTTTTTCTTTCTTTCTTCCTTTTCTTTCTTTCTTTCTTTTTCCTTCTTTCTTTCTTTCTTTCTTTTTCTTTCTTTCTTTCTTTTTCTTTCTTTCTTTCTTTCTTTCTGTCTTTCTTTCTTTCTTTCTTCTTTCCTGTTCTTAGTCACAGGAGACAGAAACTTGAGGGAGAAGAATTAACAATAGACTTATCTGAATCTTTATTACTTTGCTAATTTATGACCATTCTCACTTGAGAAGAGAGGAGGCCCTCTTCTCTTACATCAGTGCTCTTGGCATTTGCTTTTCTTGACTAAGAGTCGTTTACAAGGGAAGCTTTCCATAATTGCTGCAGAACTGGCATGGCCACTCTCTTTGCGAGCAGTGGAGCAGTCACCTACACTTAGTTGAGATATGCGTTCCTCTTGGCTTAGAAGTCACCATTTCACAAACCAAGACAATGGAACAGGTCTTTCTATCATTGTGAACATTTATCTTATTTGTTGTAATGAAGTTTAGAAACCACAGGGAACAACTGATTTTCCTCCAGATACTGTTTCTTCTCTGTCTCTTCCAAGTGTTACTTGTCATTCTTCTTCCTGACTTTTTTTTTTTTTTTTCCAGTTTGCCAGCTGCTCAGCTGATCATCAGATAGAGAGCTTCCCAGACCATCCTTGTTCTAAGAAATCTATTTTTAGGAATTATTTTGTAAAAAAACTCCTCTATCCTTACGCTTGATCAGACTGTGTTTGCATATCAGGAAGAAGTCTTCTTTCTTGTCCTTGTGCCTCAGAGCATGCACCCATTCCTTCTGAAAACCACTTAGCATCTCCAGACTGCTTGGAGGTATTGACTGCACTGAAAGAACTGCCTCGAGACAGAGAACATTTAAGCAAAATAAGCCATGGCTTTTCTGTTATTGACACATGTTATATGAGACATCTTTTCCATACACAGAAGGATTGCCTCTTGTTATGCATGGATCCTGTGGTAAACACTCTAGCATTTGCTATGGCACCATATGACACTAGGTTTTCAAGAATGACATGGTGGAGGGAAGTCTTCCTGTTCTGTATCTGGTGGTGAGTCAGTAGCAAACCCTCAGTTGCTCTGTTAACCACTAGCATGGTTGTGACACTCATGGTTGCAACCATTAAAAAATGTGTTTCAAGATTTTTTAGACCAATGGGACTAATAAAATGTTGTCGGGGTGGGTTTATCCAAAGGCATGGGATTGCCTGACAAACTGCACAGTCCCTTCTTTCATTTATGGCCTCTCAGCGTCAACAGCGGACAATACCCATCTGCTGTATTATCAAGAATGTTTGATAACCTGGGTGAATTTGCTAACAATAATGCAAGTTGGGCTGGAAAAGGACTTGGCAGGATTTTCAATAGCAGACATTCATTTTCCTAAGAAAGAGGGTCATTTTCTCAGATTGCTGTGCCTTAATACCAAGAGAAAAATCATTGCTCTTCTTATCTTGGAGGCTTTGCCTACACTTGACTGTAATTATCTATGGATGCTTAAGCTGGCATCTGCATAACAGAGGAGATCTTTTCCACTATCACTGTAAAAGCAGAGCATCCTTCAGCAATTAGAAATTCAGAGACAGGTGCTAGACATTGCGCTCAAGGCAGTCTTGATGTCTACTTCTGCCATGTCCTCTAGCTGCATCATATTCACAGTGCTGTTAGAGGAACACCTGGAAGATATCTCACTGCCCAAAGTCTCCACAAACCCATTGTCCCAAATAAGCAAGATTGTAAAATCAGAGTAAGAGGGAGAGGGAAAGTGGAGGGTGGTGGGACATGCTTGACAGACCCCAGCAGTTTTCTGTAGATGTGGCAGTGGAAGGAAGGAAGGAAGGAAGGAAGGAAGGAAGGAAGGAAGGGAGGGAGGGAGGGAGGGAAGGAAGAAAGGAAGGAAGGAGCTTTTTTTTTTTTTTTTTTTTGGTGTGTTTCAACACACAACCTTGTAGATTGCCTACTTTTGTAGATTGCCTACTTGTAGATTGCCTACTACTGCATCTTTTGCCTTATTTCCCACGAGCTCTGTACATCAAACTTGCTTGCTGAAATTTATTTATTTATTTTTTCTCAAGAGAGAAATCAAAGAGATTTTTCATTGAAGTGCCATGGGGAAGATGATCAAATTCAAATGTAAGCAGGGCAAAATGTAGGATGAGTCCAGCAAAGTGAAGATTAAAAGCTCTTGCCACCACATGTAAAAACTCAAGGCAGCAGTGCAGGTGATGAAGGGGGTTGAAGGGAGGCAGAGGAGAAGCTGGGTGCAGACTTGCAGGAGATGTGCATAGTGGCCACAGGGAAGCAGGCCAGACTTAAAGCTCTGTAATCAGATAAGACAGCACAAACTGTGAAGTCCGTAAGTCAAAAAATGCTCAGAGGCAGGGCAGTATGAAACCCCTTTTCTTTGCAGGTCTAAACTATCATTCCAGTCTTGTAGGAACAACCTTGGCCCTTTCCAGGTCTTGATATATTAGTGATCTAAAGTAAAATATACATGGAGTAAGACAGCAGCTGCTTCCTTTGCACCTTGTCAGGCAGGTGGCTGAGAGTGAACTCAACTGCTCTGAGCTCACTGTAGCATGGCAAATACCAAACTTTTGACTAAAGAAAAACAACCTCCTCAGTGTGCCAGATCTGCCTTAGGCTTATGAAAAATGTTGAATCTAAAGCATGTTAGTACCAAGCATTATCAAATAGCTCTCATTAAATTCACCATCTTTCTCACACAAAAGCCAAGGAGTCAAAACAGCTGACAGCACCTGGCAAAATGAAGACCACAGTTTCCTGCACTGGTGTGCTAATTGGTGAAAGCAATTGAGCACATGTATAAATGGAAAATGGGAAGAATGTGTAATGGGTATGGATGTTATGTACATTCTCATTATAACATGAAAGAAAAATCTTAGTTAAATAGATTGGATGTTTTTTCACTTTGTCGCACTAGGACACACTAACAAGAGGAGGCAAAATCAAGACTGATTTAAAGTATTTCTTCAGGCAAGATATTAGAATCAGCCTGTAGAAGTAATTGTTTTAGGAAGTTATTAAAGTAAATAATTTATTAGGAGACCAAAAGGGATGCAACATTCACAGAAGTGACAAGGATATTGGTGTTACAACAGCAAAGATTTTTCAAAAATATTACGAAAGGGTAAATGTCATGCCGTCATACTCTAAAGGGTAAGAAGAAACATTTTGCCTGAAATTTGATTACTTAGTTGGCCTCATGATTGGCCTTTTTTTTTTTTAAGGTAAAAAAAATTAGGTTCTGCCTGTCCAATAACCTAATACTGGCAAATTTCAGAATTATGTTATTGCATTAGAGGGCTCTCAGGATATATATATGTGAGCAATTTTTTAAGCATATTTTCTGAAGTATATTAAAAACTGTGTGAAAGCAGTAAAAATTACAACAATAATAAAAACATTAAAATATAACGAGTTTTAAAGGATAATATTAGATGATGAAACAAACAAACAAAAAAAGATGGAACAGACTTTTATGCTCTCAATTTTTGAAACATTTTGTACAGATGTATTGGATGTGTGAGTACATCTCCAATAAGTACTTATAGGGTAATTCCACACTGGGAATTATCCTGGCAGTTCAGCTCTTCTGCAGTGAACTGGTTGTGACCATATAGTCTAAGAGACAAACTGAGTTAACATATGAAAGATGAAGACATTGCACTGATACAGATGCTTTTAGAACTGTGTACCAAGAAGTGAATCTACAAAACTTATTTTTATAGAATAAAAGTTGCTTTGCTAGCATATTCAATATGCATTTGCCTTTCGTACTATGATCTCTAAATATAATATTAAATAATGTGTCCATACTTATTTATCTTTTAACTAGCGAAGGTCTGGTTTTTGATCAGAAATTAAAACAAACAAACAAACAAAAAACCTCAATATTTTTGTTTTAAAAACATGAGCTATATCCATTAATGGATATCTTTGTCACTTTATTTCTTGAAAAAATATTTTAAAAGTAATGTAGTTTTATAGTAGCAGACATCAATAGGTCGTACACATGACTAAATTTTGAAAATTATAGAAACTTCTACTGATTATTGACTTCTGTTTTTCTCAACATTTAACTTGCAGAAGAGAAAGAAAGACAGAGACAGACAGAGAGAAAGAAAGAATGAAACAAAAGTAAGGAAGAAAGACCTATTGTTTTACAATTTAAAATTATTTCTAGTGTCTAAGAAAATGAATCAAAGTAAAATATAAAATGTAAATATACTACAGGGGAGAAAATCTCAATGTCATCACTGCACTGTAACTGCCAATGAGTTTTCAATAATTTGTATTAATATCTTGAATTTCTAATTGTTAATGCAATTCAGAAACAGCACTTTTTAGCTATACTATTGAAATCCAGAGTAGAATTTTAGAGGTCAGTCTTTACTTTTGCTAGAATTCAATTTTCCTTCTACTAATAAGAAAAAATTTTCCAAGCAAATGGATATGTAATAGATAGATACTAATATTCTTAAAAATGCTTTTAACAAGACTTCAGCTTCTTAGGAATGTTTCCGTTCAAAGAAAGAATGAAAGATTTAAGAATGTGTCACTGAACAAAGAAAAAGTAAGTAATATTAAGATGACCATTTGTTACCTGCATCTGAATTTTGTGAAGTAAAACGCATTCTTTCCTCAGGTGATACCTCTGCATAAATCACCTCACTTGCCATTTTGAAGAAATGTCTTCAGATCTGCAATCAAAATGGACTCATTGAAGGAGTAAGTACCCTGTATGACATCCTTTCTGGCCTCCTCCCACCTATCACACCATGTTAGGTCAAAAGAAATGTTTAGATGTCTGTAAAACGGAAGGAAACTAGATACTTCTTTCTTAAAAAAAAAAAAAAGTAAATGCACACCTTGCACACTGATAGTTTTTGTCTGGAACATGACCTGCCAACATGAGTATGCTCGTATCCTGTTCAAACCAACTGGACACTAAAATATTTTTCAACAACAACAACAAAAAAAACAGTTTGTGATTGTCAGATCACCTCCTCCTAAACTTTGCTAATTTAGGGTTGAAATCAGAAAGCAATGATGAGGGGAGGAATAGGGGAAGTATGAAACATCACTAAAATATCTCATTTCAATACTCTTGAATTGGGGGAGGGGGGGGTTGTATATTGATTTTTTTCTTCATTATTCCATAATGAAAAAAATAATATTTGAAGTTGGATTTGAAACAAAGTGCTTTTATTAGGCCAACTTACTTTTTTCTTCAGATTTTCCTCCACAGATAATTTTTTTTGTTTTGTTTTTACTGTAACTTAATATGTTGCCAAAATTTTTAATTCTTCTCCCAGAGGAATTTCTGTTCTTCAACCAGCTCTAGATTACATGCTAATACTTATAACCCAGGGGCATCATTAAACTCAGAATTAAATCGTGATTGAGTCTGACCTGTGAATATTCTCCATGTTGGTCATCAAACATTTGCATTAAAGACAGGTGGCATGCTGCTTTGTTTTCTCCCTTTAGTAGAGGTGTTTGTTCAAGATGAAGTCAAGGGAGATATCATGGTGGAAAGTCAAGAAGTTCATTATTTTGCCCTCTTGGGACCAGCCATGAAAGTAAGACTTTGGCTTTTCAGCTTAAATCATTAAACTCTTTCAATAATGGACTATCATGCTGTTAATGATCATGGTAACTAAAAGGTTCAGTGTAATTTCCTTTTCTCTCAGGGACAGGTTTGAGGTGAGGTGGTTTGTTACTTTCTGTCTTATCTGCTAATGCCAGACTTTTATGCAGCCTGTCAAACCATGATCAGAAAAAGATGAAAAGTTAAGTGTACTGATTTTTTATTCTGCTTCAATGATTTGGAGTCAATGCAAACTACACAGCCATACTAGAAGACTAACTGAAAACTGCCATGTTCAAACTGGAAAAAGCAATAACGATAGAGATTTCCCAGGAGGAAAAAAAGAAAAAAGAAAAGAAAAAAAAAAAGAAAAAAAGGGAAAAAAAGAAAAAAAGAAAAGAAAAAAAGAAAAAAGGGAAAAAAAGAAAAAAAGAGAGAAAAAAATATCCATTTCAAAGAAAAAAAAAAAAAGAAGAAACTCGAACATCCCTAGATGAGACATGTCTATGCTAGGCTAGAATAAAATTGTGAAGCAATACCACTACTTTTTGTTTGAAGGATCTTTAAGAAATTATTCAATACATGTGTATATTAAGCACATGTTGCTATTTAGTACCAGGGTAATGCTAAGTTAAATTTATAAAGTCTTTACCAGCTGTGTGAGAGAAGGATTTGTCACCTAAGCTTCCAGATAGCTCACAGCTCTGCAGGCACATCTACACTATTCAGGAATGCTGCTCTGGAGGGGCCTGGATGTATTGACATTGTGCATTAATTGGTGTAACTCTTTACACTCTGCGACTTGTATCCCAGAGGCTTCTCCAGAATGTATCACGCTAACAACTCACCTATGCCATGCACAGACATCACTGTGCTGCCATGCTCCTTGTCTGGATGCAGGCACTGCACAACCCACAAATTCTGCTTGGCACTCACAGCAAGAATGTGGCATCTGCTCTTGCTCAGGCTATGCAACAGCACATCACTGCCTAGGACAGCTGTGAGATTTGGTTCATGAAATAGCAGGGTTGCAGGTGAGTTTGCATTTGACCTTGTACTGTCCTTGAAAAGCCTGTAGGGAATGGGGAACTCTTTTGCAAAGGGCATCTTTTGTAGCTCTGGCCCATCACAACAGCCTAATTCATGTCTGTGATTCAGGACAGTCTTCCACTGCAGAGAGGTGGTTTCTGGCAAGAAAGATTCAGTTGAAGATAACACTTGTTGCCTGACTTCACAGATGTTCCAAGGCAGATTCTTTACATCAGCAAAACAGCATGAGGAAGAGATTTGTATTGGTACTTAGGCACTAAAATGTGCCCTCAGTGTCAGTGTTGCAAACCTAGACTGACTTTACTAGCATTCTTCTGGATATATTTATTGCCGAGTCTAAGGCCTCTGAAGATATCTGGGGAAAGGACAAAAGAGATTCTGTATGCACAGAAGCCGCTGATGTTTGATCCTTGTTTTCCAGACCATGCATTATTAGTTGCACAGAACTGGCAAAATTGTTTTGTCAGTGGATTTGTGGAAAGGATGTAAAGATGTATATCACCAACAGGACATTTTAATGATTTGGAAGAGGTCTTTGTATTTTAATAACACAAAATAGTCACTAGATGTCTCACCTCCACCATAAAAAATATCAAATTATATTCTACCTAAACTAAGATTTTTATATGGATATATAACTCCTTCCTTCCTTCCTTCCTTCCTTCCTTCCTTCCTTCCTTCCTTCCTTCCTTCCTCTTTCTTTCTTCCTTTCTTTTTCTTTCTCTTTCTTTCCTTCTTTCTTTCTTTTTCTTTCTTTCTTTCTTTCTTTCTTTCTTTCTTTCTTTCTTTCTTTCTTTCTTTTTCTTTCTATCTTTCTTTTTCTTTCTTTCTTTCTTTTTCTCTTTCTTTCTTTCTTTCTTTCTTTCTTTCTTTCTTTCTCTTTCTTTCCTTCTCTTTCTTTCTTTTTCTTTCTTTCTTTCTTTTTCTTTCTTTTTCTTTCTTTCTTTCTTTCTCTCTTTCTCTTTCTCTTTCTCTTTCTCTTTCTCTTTCTCTTTCTCTTTCTCTTTCTCTTTCTCTTTCTCTTTCTCTTTCTCTTTCTCTTTCTCTTTCTCTTTCTTTCTCTCTCTCTTTCTCTTTCTCTCTCTCTCTCTTTCTCTTTTTCTTTCTCGTTCTCGTTCTCTCTCTCGTTCTCTTGTTCTCTCGTTCTCTCTTTCTCTCATTCTCTCTCTTTCTCTTTTTCTCCTCTCCTCTTTTTCTTTCTTTCTCTCTCTTTTTCTTTCTCTCTTTTTTCTCTCTCTTTCTCCCTTTCTGTCTTTCTCTCTTTCCCTCTCTTTCTCTCTCTTTCTCTCTTTCTTTCTGTCTTTCTCTCTCTTTTTCTCTCTTTCTTTCTGAAATAGAAGGGCTATAATTCCTGCACTGGAACAGAGCAGGGACTGGACAACCTATGGAAGTCCTTTCGCAGTCTTCTCTTTTCATGTTTTTAAATGATTTTTTTTCTCATTATTTCAGATTCTACGCTGTGGAGAATATATTCATATAATTTATATCCAAAACAAGGGTATAATTTATGTACATAAATATCCATGGGCATAAACTACTGTATCACTTTAAGTCTTCTTTTGAGCATAAGCTGATGAGCTGACTGGAACTGAACAGGCAAAATAACAGCCACTGACAACGATTAAAACGTAATCTTCCCTTCCCTTCCCTTCCCTTCCCTTCCCTTCCCTTCCCTTCCCTTCCCTTCCCTTCCCTTCCCTTCCCTTCCCTTCCCTTCCCTTCCCTTCCCTTCCCTTCCCTTCCCTTCCCTTCCCTTCCCTTCCCTTCCCTTCCCTTCCCTTCCCTTCCCTTCCCTTCCCTTCCCTTCCCTTCCCTTCCCTTCCCTTCCCTTCCCTTCCCTTCCCTTCCCTTCCCTTCCCTTCCCTTCCCTTCCCTTCCCTTCCCACCATCTGTGAGGTAGTAGTTACAAACTTAGCACGCCTGGGAAATAAAGACTACATCTTCAGGGGGTGGAGGCCCTGATATTTCATAAATAGCCACTGTTTCCCTTAAGAATTATGTGTATTCCTAGAAAGGGAATAGGGAAATATTTTTATTATTACTTCTGAACAATATATCTCTTAAGACTGCATTCAAAAGTACAGAAGTATTTTTATGTGTATATTTAATTTCACTGAAACATATAGACTAATAAAAATATGAAGAATAGCTAAACCCTTTTCTCCTCATCTGACACAGCTAAGCCATGGAAGAACATGTGGCTGGAAAATCAGACACATTAAACTGTCTGCAATTTGACTTTTGTATCATACATATACTTACTGAAAAGGCTTAGACTAAGTATGATTCTGGACTGCAATATGCTCAGCTAAAAATAATTACTCTTATAATAATCAGAGGCAAGGGAAGTGTTGGCATGTGGACCTTCTCCATTTAGTGCCTAACCAACTCCTGTCGATTTTTAGTAAAGCCCTGGTTTGGGGAGTATATTATGAGTGGGTTCCGGTCTGCTTGAGAGACTAGAGATGCTATACTGCTTCCTTCTGTAATTATCAGAAAACTTCAGGGAAGACTACTTGTGATGACGTGATCTAAAATGTTTGAACATCTTTGTAAATCTCAGCAGAGCAATCTTCATGTATTGCACAGTGTATATTGTAAAAGTTGCTAACATCAAGGACATGAGACTGGGTTGCAATTAATAATTTGCTGTCTTCTGCCAAAAACAATGCAGTATTTTATACATAATGTTTAAAAAAAATCATTTATTTTTAAGGTTTTATGATGCATTAAAAATATCAGAAATGTAGAGAAACACCAGTAGAAGCAATGTCTTTTCAAACAGAATCCTTAAACAAATGAATCTTATTTTAAATAGGCAAAGTGAAAGCTTTATTACTGTTGTGTTATTCTCATAGCAATTTATTGCTAATATCCTTCTCCTTATTCAAAAGTGCTCTCTTATTTTGAATAAAGGTTTGAAAGAGCCAAAGTTTTGAATTCAGATCCGTCCTTTGCTCAGCTCGTTTAAACTATCATTTGCAAGCTTGGATAACTTATTTTTGATTGTATAATTTGGAACACGTATTATATAAAAATTAAGATACTAAAAAAGATACAAATTATAATTGTGCAATGAATACAACCCCCATTTGTTGCAGAGGGTTCTTTTTGTTTCAATCAGCTAAATACCGAACTGTTCAAATAGCTTAGAAAGAAGCACTTAGACAAGGACAATAAGTATTCCATAAATGCCAGAAAACACTAAAAGTGAATTTGATGAGAAAGACAGGTAGTCCACCTTTCCACATAATTTCATTCCTCTTCTGATGCTGGACAATACAGATATTTTCCTGTGGTATCTGGAAAAAAAGTGCACAGAAATTTAAAGACAATGAACCAACCAAGCAACCACTTTCTTTCCTCTGACTTCTTTTCTTTAGGGAGCCCAAGTCACAGAGGCCAGGCAGATTCATCTGACTGAATTACACATTTATTCTGCTTCAGCTGTTAAAATGGACACAGCAAGTTTGCCCTTCTGTGTTAGATAGCCCATTATATTATCCTCATCTCCTGAGAAAGGAGACAAGGACACAGCACGTGCTATGCAAACCATAGCTGGTCATCAGTGTCCAGATTTCAGCCAGGCAAAGGCATACTGTGTAACTTTCTGCAGCTGCACAGGGGTAGCTGAACTATACGAAGGGACTGTCGGGATCCATGTATATGGGTTCATGGTCAGGGCAGCACAGTAATGAGACAGGAGAGGGGTTATGCTCCCTATACTAATCTGACCAACACCAGCTAGAACAGCAGAGCAGCTCTTCTATAAGTTTACCCACATAGATTGATTGCTGAATATTCAGGAGGTTTCAATTCAACCAGGGTATCCACTGCTGACAGAGTATCCACCAGTCCATGGCACCTCCAGCTTTGAATTGCCTGACATTGGCCTGGGTGGCCATAGACAGCTGGAGGGATTGTTGAGGGTCATTGGTTTCCAAATGCAATGGTCCCTTCCCTTTTCACAGTGAATGAGTATTGGATGATACATCAGGAATGTCACCAAGAGACCACCCAGCCTCATTACAGCCTCGTGACTTATCCACTGCTGTTGTTTCACATGGGCACCAGTGATACAGCCAGGAGAATTCTGAGGAGTATGAAGAAGGATTACAGAGCCCTGGGAGCAGCAGTAGAGGTCTCAGGAGTGCAGGTAGTTTCTTCATCAGTCCTCCTGGTCAAAGGGAAGGGGATTGAAAGAGTCAGTAGAATCTGGCAAGTCAACAGATGGTTACAGGACTGGTGCCACAGACAGAGGTTTGGCTACTTAGACCATGGGACTCACTCTGAGAAACCTGGTCTGCTGGGGGCTGATGGGGTCCACCTGTCAGAGAAGGGTAAGAGCATCCTCAGTCAGAGGCTTGCCAAGCTGGTAAAGAGGGCTTTAAACTAGAGTTGCTGGGGGAGGGGAACCTCAATCCATCCCACTCTTCCCAGTTGATGCCAGTGTCAGTGATAGATGCCCAGAGCATGGAGAAGGGTCACAGTCAGCAGGAGAGCACCTGAAGAGCAGCACAAAGGAATTCCAGCCACTCCAGCCAGTAAGTCAGCTTCATCAGGGGCCCAGCTCAAATGTCTCTATGCTAACACATGTAGCAGGGGGAATAAACAAGAAGAGTTAGAGATGTACGCACATCTGCAGGACTATGACCTCACTGGCATTACAGAGACGAGGTGGGATGGCTCCCGTGACTGGAGTGTTGAAATGGAAGGATACAGGCTCTTCAGAAAGGACAGGCAGGGGAGATGAGGAGGGTCATCGCTCTCTACATCCATGAGCAGACTCTAGACTTCAGGGCAGCAGGCTTTGGCGTCTTCAGGGATCTGCTTGGTAGAATACCCTGGGACAAAGCCCTGGAGGGAAGAAGGGCCGAGAAAACTGGTTAATATTCAAGGATCACCTCCCGCAACTCAGGAGCAGTGCATCCCAACAAAGATGAAGTTAGGCAAAAATGCCAGGAGGCATGCATGGACGGTCCATGACAAACTCAAGCAGAAAAAGGAGGCCTACAGAGTGGAAGCAAGGACAGATAGCCTGCTAAGAATACAGGGAAATTGTCTGAGCAGCCAGGGATGAGGTTAGGAAAGCTATAGCCCTACTCGTATTAAGTTTGGCCAGGGACATCAAGGTCAACAAGAAAGGCTTCTATAGGTATGTCAGTGATAAAAGGAAGGATAGAGAAACTGTGGGCCCTCTCCGGAAAGAAAAGGGACACATTTTCACACGGGCTATGGAGAAGGCTGAGGTATTCAATGACTTTTTTGCCTCTGTCTTCATCAACAAGTGAGGCCATGGAGAAATGGCCTCAAGTTGCACCAGGGGAGGTTTAGCTTGGATATTAGCTACCAGCAGACTGTTGCAGCTCTCATGTCCCAGACTGCCAGTGCTGCGTGCTCAGAGGACTTTTTCCTGAACTTTGTGTTCAGGAAATATCACGCTTCCTTTCCAGTAGGAGGAGGGAGTTTTGCACAGAGCAAATATTCTTTCAGGGAAGAAAAAAAATATATATACTAAAAGGTGAATGTGCTCTTTGACTCAAACTGGGGCTGATCTCCAAACCCCAGATTATTCCACTGAATGTGAACTGAATTTGTAGGGAACAACCAGAGAAAGTTCAATAATAATTATATTAATCATATTAATTATGTTAATTTGAATCAACTGCAGATGGTGTAGCAGTTCCATCTTATGAAGCATGACACTCTCGTGCTTTCCACAAGTCCAGGTAGATGATGTGAGTTGCTCTTTCACTATCCACCAAGGCTGTAATCCCACAACAGAGGGGTGCTCTTGTTGCAGAAATGCCGTGCTCTTTGTTGAATTTCCCTGGGTTGTGCTTACTCACTGTGTTAGTACACCATTTCCCCATCTGCCAACCTTCTGGCCTCACCTTCAGACCCACTCCTTTCGACCCTCTTACCTCCTTTTATTTCTGTCCTAACCTGTGAGCATCACATTTTTCTGTTTATTGCCTTTTAAATAAACCAATACACTAACTTTGCACTATGAGCAGTCTGCGGTCATGACTGTAGAAAACAATTCCTATGACTGCAGAAACAGGAAGTTCATTTCTAACCAGAGGAAATCCTGCTAATAAAATGTTTCCTACTCCACCTGATTTTCATGGGGGTTTTCATATCAGTTTGTTCTTCTTAGGATTCATTTTTTTCAAAAAAGGAACAGCAACCAGTAGTATTACTTATAGCCAACTGCGTTCCCTACAAATTCAGTTCACATTCAGTGGAATAATCTGGGGTTTGGAGATCAGCCCCAGTTTGAGTCAAAGAGCACATTCACCTTTTAGTATATATATTTTTTTTCTTCCCTGAAAGAATATATACTCTGTGCAAAACTCCATGCTGCTACTGGAAAGGAAGCATGATATTTCCTGAACACAAAGTTCAGGAAAAAGTCCTCTGAGCACGCAGCACTGGCAGTCTGGGACATGAGAACTGCAACAGTCTGCTGGTAGCTAATATCCAACCTAAACCTCCCCTGGTGCAACCTGAGGCCATTTCCCCATGTCCTGTTATTTATTCATACCACTACATACCACACCTTTAACACCTTCAATAACCCTTTTTAAACACTTCTTTCTATCTTTCTCCAGCCTGTACTTTCACCAAAGTCTCAGTCATTGTCCAACTTAATTCCATACCTTTCTCTCTCCAGGATGCTGAAACAACATATCAGTATACCATATTTCATTCCATTTTCCTTCTCTCCTCCTTCCACTCCGGATATTCCTACCTGAAGTGGCCAGCCTGGCCACACTTTCCTTCATCTCTCTTCCTCTCCTTTCCATCCTGGCCCTGACTGCCCCTGAAGATTTTCTTCCTCTTTCTCCAACCCTCTGCCTCACTACCTGCTACACTGTCAATACCATTAGCTTCACTCCCTGCTTTTCCTTCTCATCTCCCCTCCTGACACACACCTTCAGGGCCTCTCTCAGGCCGGTCCCAGAGGATGAGCTCCTTCCCATTCTTGTATAGCAGCTCTCCTCCTGATCATTCTCATTTCTTCTCCTGTAAACAACATACTTAGTATAGACATCATTTCCCCCCAAGAGTATAAGCTAGGCCCTAGGAACTGGTCTAAGTGTTCAGCTAGCCTGATGGGGTCCTCAATTAAAGACTTCATCTCCTTCTTAAAACCCCTAACACCTCTCTGCTGGTAAGGAGAGGGGGGGGGGGGGGGGGGGGAGTTCACCTAAGGGGATACACAGTTAGTGTTAGTACTGTTAGTATCAGGGAAGGCAAAATTCTCAATCTCTATTCTACCTTGTTCTAATTCTTACCAGAGTCTAGAGTAAGCTCTTCTCTAGGGACACTGTTAATTGCAGACCCTGTCTCCCTTCCTGGAGCGACTGCTGCTGCCACCGGTGCAATATTAGGATTATAGGGAGCATAACTTGGCTCCTTCTCTGAAAAAGGAATCTTATTGTTTACATATAAATTTAAAGCCTGAATTTTCATCAGACCCGTATTTTGGCCAAAATACTGCTGTTTCCTTAATTGGTTCTTTTGTCCAGACTAATACACAATATTTATCCATTTTCTTCTTTTATCATTTCCTCTAATTTTGGGATTATTTTTCCAGTTTCTTATCATTCTTCAGGAAGAACTGTCAGTGGGCACTCCCCCAGGGATATCTCCCTGCCCCCTGGAACCCATATTTTCCCATTTCTGAAGATGGGGGTGTACTGCCAAGCACTTCACCGTGCAAGGGGCACTGCACACCTATGAGTTTACCAGATTCCCTGGTGTACTGCCAAGCACTTCACCATGCAAGGGCTACAGTACACCAAATTTCCCGAGACTTTTCCTTTCTCTCTCTTATCTCACGCTTCACCTGTCTCCGGCCGCGCCCCTCACAGAACTACGGAAGCACGGATCAGGACTCCACAGTCTTCGTACAAAAGTACGTCTCAATCACACATCACACAGAGTCTCACCCGATCCCCAAGGCAATACTTAATATTTCTTACTTTGGTCTGTGCACAGAGTTACCGGATCAATTCTTAAACCCGGAGTGCCTACCTTCTTCCCTTCCCCACTATTTCATGGATCCTGCCTCTTTAATCAGTCTTGGGCCTTCTGTCAGCTCTCTGCAGAACCGCCACCGTCGATGCACAGGACCGCTGAAATCAGCGGGGCATGCCTTCCTGCTGCTGCGGCGGTGGGGCTCCCCAGTAGGTGACCGGATCCTGGACGAGCCCCCAGATTGTGAGAAACACTCTGTAGCCAATAACTTAGGCTCAGGCAAGGATCTCAGTGAAGTAGTAATTTATTCACGATTGCAGTGGTGGGTGTCCCACAAGCAGGAGCACACCTACTAGTCACACAGTATGGTTTATATACTTTATTTCTCGATGACCGGGACCCTCCCCTGTTTCCCCATTGACTGGGTAATCCAGGTTCACAACCTATCCGATGCTTCACAGACAATACATGGCCTTCAGTTGCCGGCCTATTAAATTTCAAATTTCTTTTGACTTTTTTTTACTGTTTGAAGTGGTAATGTTTCTTCACTTATCTGACTTGACACCGTGATCTTCATCTAATTGTTCTAAGGAGTCTGGTTGTCTGCATTTTACAAGGTCCCCTGCTAAGTTTTCTTATCACTGCAAGCATATCTCAATACCACATTCCTTACCTTTAAACAATGTAACTCTGCAAAAACAACATATTTATTCCCACACCTTGCGAAAAATGGGAACCTCTCCAACAGGCACGCATGTTGCATCTTTTAATTAGCAGGCACAATACTGTACTGTCATTAGAAAGAGTAGTACTGCAGTGGGAGTATATGGATCCAGAGTGCTTGAAAGAAATTCTACCTCCACCAGTTGCAGGTAGACGAATGAAGAGCATGATCTGCAAAAATCACTGCCACTTCCAATGACACCAATTTTGCTGTTAACAGAGGCTCACTGAATTGATCATCTTTCAATCAGAAGCAAAGTTGATGTGCTGCTGTAGGTGATTTTTGAAGAAAGAAATGCCTCTGTCCCCAGAATGAGGGCATTTTCACCACATGAATTACAATTTCTCAGTGTCAAGCAAAAACAATGGCACTTCCAGGAAAGTGTCAATACTCGAAGTGGAGAAGAAAACAGAGAGATGACTACTTTAGCATCTAAGATTCTGTAACTGCACTTTATTCCTATCTTCTGAACCCCATATATTCTATAATCTACTCTTTAATCTGCACCCTATCTATATGCGACTCCTTAGCTTTCTCTCTCGTTATAACCTGAGGAGCATTAAGCATTAAGGTAGAAATATGAGTTGTCAGAAGAGGGAAGGAAAAGTACTGGTTTACTCTGTATGGTCCAAGCAACCAACAGGTCAGAAGTAACCTGTAGGAACAGCTATGTTCTCCTTAGAGAAGACAAAAAACAACTGTTAAGATATTCCCTGCCATATCTAGGTAAAATAACAGAGATAGAGGCCATATGACCATAGCCTTGAGGAGGCTTTGAGTCCCATTATGGTCTGGTGGGAGGTGTCCCCACCCATGGCAGGGAGGTTAGAACTAGGTGATCTTTAAGGTCCCTTCCAATCCAAGCCATTCTGTGATTCTGAAATTCTGATACCTCACCAGTGGGTTCAGCTGAGACTTATCAAAGGTCACCTTGCACATCCAATGTGTCTGAAGTACAATCCAACAGTCTCAACCGTGAACAGCAATCCTTCACTGAGCCTTTTACAGTGCCCTTCCTGTAATCCTTCCCTCTGATACTGAAGATCTGTGATGTTCCTCTGACTTTCTCATCGCTGGTGCTTGAGCCTCTTCTCCCTCCCTGCAGCCTGACAGTCTGGAAGAGAAAGAAGTGACTGAAAGTAGTTGCTAAAGAGGTTAGTGTGGAAACATCTGTGTAGAAGCAGGTACCAGCCTGTCTGGGGACAGCCTGTCTGGAAAGGAGATGTGGACTCCAAGCAGCCTGACTCATGGAACAGCCATAAGGGTTATGAATTTCCCCTTGGTAGAGGCAGCTGCATCACTTTTATCTCCTGCCTTGTGAGGATACTGTAGAACATCCAAGGGTTCAAGAGCTGTCCTGGACCAACAGGCATTCAATCCAGCAGCTCTGGAAGTGGGACAGGCATGGCTGAAGTTAGGAGGGTAAAACTCTATATTAAACATCTGTCTTGTGTACCCTCTTCTCTCCCTGCCTCTTCTCCAGTAAGAGTTATGGAGAAGCAGCAGCAAGAGAGAGAGAGAGATGCAAGGCAGGAAAGAATGCATAAACACCTCTGTGTGCATGGATTGCAGCTTGAGAGGACAAAGAGTGGGTAACCTGAGACAAAGTTATGCCAGGCATGACGAAATACATCAGTATTTATGCTAGTGCAAACCTGGACTTAACAAGAAGTGAAATCATTGTATAATGATTTTGGCAGAACCAAAAGATATATCCTCCAGGGAGAGGGAAAAAGGGGAGAGCCTCAGTGAGATGAAAAACTGGGAAAAATTCAAGTTAAATAACTGTTTTGTAGATGCAGAATAACTTTCTTTTGTCATATTTGGAAATTTCCCTTCCCTTCCCTTCACTCCAGCCAGTAAGTCAGCTTCATCAGGGGCCCAGCTCAAATGTCTCTATGCTAACACATGTAGCAGGGGGAATAAACAAGAAGAGTTAGAGATGTACGCACATCTGCAGGACTATGACCTCACTGGCATTACAGAGACGAGGTGGGATGGCTCCCATGACTGGAGTGTTGAAATGGAAGGATACAGGCTCTTCAGAAAGGACAGGCAGGGGAGATGAGGAGGGTCATCGCTCTCTACATCCATGAGCAGACTCTAGACTTCAGGGCAGCAGGCTTTGGCGTCTTCAGGGATCTGCTTGGTAGAATACCCTGGGACAAAGCCCTGGAGGGAAGAAGGGCTGAGAAAACTGGTTAATATTCAAGGATCACCTCCCGCAACTCAGGAGCAGTGCATCCCAACAAAGATGAAGTTAGGCAAAAATGCCAGGAGGCATGCATGGATGGTCCATGACAAACTCAAGCAGAAAAAGGAGGCCTACAGAGTGGAAGCAAGGACAGATAGCCTGCTAAGAATACAGGGAAATTGTCTGAGCAGCCAGGGATGAGGTTAGGAAAGCTATAGCCCTACTCGTATTAAGTTTGGCCAGGGACATCAAGGTCAACAAGAAAGGCTTCTATAGGTATGTCAGTGATAAAAGGAAGGATAGAGAAACTGTGGGCCCTCTCCGGAAAGAAAAGGGACACATTTTCACACGGGCTATGGAGAAGGCTGAGGTATTCAATGACTTTTTTGCCTCTGTCTTCATCAACAAGTGAGGCCATGGAGAAATGGCCTCAAGTTGCACCAGGGGAGGTTTAGCTTGGATATTAGCTACCAGCAGACTGTTGCAGCTCTCATGTCCCAGACTGCCAGTGCTGCGTGCTCAGAGGACTTTTTCCTGAACTTTGTGTTCAGGAAATATCACGCTTCCTTTCCAGTAGGAGGAGGGAGTTTTGCACAGAGCAAATATTCTTTCAGGGAAGAAAAAAAATATATATACTAAAAGGTGAATGTGCTCTTTGACTCAAACTGGGGCTGATCTCCAAACCCCAGATTATTCCACTGAATGTGAACTGAATTTGTAGGGAACAACCAGAGAAAGTTCAATAATAATTATATTAATCATATTAATTATGTTAATTTGAATCAACTGCAGATGGTGTAGCAGTTCCATCTTATGAAGCATGACACTCTCGTGCTTTCCACAAGTCCAGGTAGATGATGTGAGTTGCTCTTTCACTATCCACCAAGGCTGTAATCCCACAACAGAGGGGTGCTCTTGTTGCAGAAATGCCGTGCTCTTTGTTGAATTTCCCTGGGTTGTGCTTACTCACTGTGTTAGTACACCATTTCCCCATCTGCCAACCTTCTGGCCTCACCTTCGGTATCATTTTCACCACCTGCTTTTGTGGGTTGTTACTCCGCTTGAAAGCTTAAAATTGAATTGCATTAAGTAACTCACCTGCTCCAATGCACTGCAAAATCACTTCCTGTATGAGTCTGTTGCTATGTTCCTAGCTTGAATCAACTTTACTAGTCATTAACTACCTTCTTGGTTTACCAAGGTCCCATTTACTTCCATGGACATTAAACACCAATCACATTTTCTTGTGGTTTAACCCAGCTGGCTGCTAAGCACCACACAGCCGTTCGCTCACCCTCCCCCCTCCTTCTCTGGCATGGGGGAGAGAATCAGAAAAAAAAATGAAGTCTGTGGGTTAAGATAGAGAGTTTATTAGGACCAAAAAGGAAGGAAAATAATAATAATAATGATAATAGTACTACTAATAATAGTGTGTACAAAACAAGTGATGCACAATGCAATTGCTCACCACCCGCTGACTGATGCCCAGCCTATCCCTGAGCAGCCAGTCCCCCCCCCCCCCCGCCAGCCCCCCCATATTAATTGTTCAGCGTGACATCAGATGGTATGGAATACCCCTTTGGCCAGTTGGGGTCAGCTGTCCTGGGTCTGTCCCCTCCCAGCTCCTGCTGCACCCCCAGCCTGCCCGCAGGCTGGACAGAGCAAGAAGCTGAAAAGTCCTTGGCTTGGTGTAAGCACTGCTCTGCAACAATTAAAACATCAGCATGTTATCAGCGCTCTTCTCATCCTAATCCAAAACACAGCACCCTGCCAGCTACTAGGAGGAAAATTAACTCTATCCTAGCCAAAACCAGGACACATTTGAACACCCCATGGAAAAAGAAGAAGGAAATCAAAATACCTTATGATACATGCCAAACAGACAAATTGAAAGTTCCTAGTCAAAGAATTACTGAACTCCATAAAGAGCAGGAAGAGTCACATCACTGGATCCGCTGTGAGTTGCGTTTTCAGTATGACATTCATGTCTGTCCCACAGTGTTTTCAGCTGCACAAAAAAAATCATGACTTGCAGTTCTGAAGATTATCATCAGAGTTCTCAAAGAATATATCTATTGCAATGCCCTTCAGCAGTTTTAGCCATGAAACTGCATTCCCAAGAAATAACTTTTGTTCTTTGTAACAGACACTTCATCACCATTTTCTTGTTGGTCCTGCCAATTTTTAACCAATAACCTCTTTTTGGAGAGTCACTATATTTCCCTTTATTGCTTCAAGAAGGAGGATCCAGGAAACTACAGGCCAGTCAGTCTCACCTCTGTCCCTGGAAAGGCGGTGGAACAGCTTGTTCTGGATGCCATCTCCAAGCAATTGGAAGAGAAGAAGGTTATGAGGAGTAGTCAGCATGGATTCCCCAAGGGGAAGTCGTGTTCGACCAACCTCATTGCCTTCTATGATGGCATCACCAGCTGGGTAGATGGGGGGAGAGCAGTGGATGCCATCTACCTTGACTTCAGCTTTTGATGCTGTGTCCCATGACATCCTGCTGACAAAGCTGAGAAAGTGTGCGATAGAGGAGTGGACAGTAAGGTGGGTTGAGAACTGGCTGACTAGCTGAGCTCAGAAGGTGGTGATCGGCGGTGCAGAGTCCAGCTGGAGACCTGTGACAAGCAGCGTTCCCCAGGGGTCAGTGCTGGGTCCAGTCTTGTTCAACATCTTCATTGACGACCTTGATGAGGGAATAGTGTCCACCCTCAGCAAGTACGCCAATGACACAAAGCTTGGAGGAGTGGCCGACACGCCAGAAGGCTGTGCTGCCATTCAGCAAGACCTGGACAGGTTGGGGAGATGGGCAGGAAGAAACCAAATGAAGTTTAACAAGAGCAAATGTAGAGTCCTGCACCTGGGAAGGAACAACCACATGTATCAGTAGAGGCTGGGGGATGACCTGCTGGAGAGGAGCTCTGCAGAGAAGGACCTGGGAGTCCTTGTGGACAACAGGCTGACCATGAGCCAGCAATGTGCCCTGGTGGCCAAGAGGGCCAATGGGATCCTGGCGCGCATTAAAAGGAGCGTGGCCAGCAGGTCAAGGAAGGCGATCCTCCCCCTCGACTCTGCCCTGGTCAGGCCTCACCTGGAGTACTGTGTCCAGTTCTGGGCTCCCCGGTACAAAAAAGACAGGGATCTCCTGGAAAGAGTCCAGCAGAGGGCCACAAAGATGACACGGGGCCTGCAGCATCTCCCCTATGAGGAAAGGCTGAGAGACCTGGGTCTGTTCAGCCTGGAGAAAAGAAGACTGAGGGGGGATCTCATCAATGTGTATAAATACCTGAGGGATTTGGCCAACCTCTTTTCAGTGGTTTGTGGGGACAGGACAAGGGGCAATGGCCACAAAATGGAGCACAGGAAGTTCCACACCAACATGCAAAAGAACTTCACGGTGAGGGTGACGGAGCACTTTAACAGGCTGCCCAGGGTGGTTGTGGAGTCTCCTTCTCTGGAGATATTCAAGGGCCTTCTGAAGCCTACCTGTGCAACCTGCTCTAGGGAACCTGCTTTGGCAGGGGGTTGGACCCGATGACCTCTTGAGGTCCCTTCCAACCCCTAAGATTCTGTGATTCTGTGATTCCCATGGAGAAGTCTGGATGTGATCCTCCTCCACTGTACCCCTTGGTCCTGTGGACCTCCTACAGCAATGACTCCCTGTATTCTGAATTCCAATTTCTAATGAAGAAAGTCTTTGTATTTGCACAGCCAGCTGCCCCCTATTAAGAGATTGTCTTTGGATCAAACTGACCAAGGGTGCAAAGCCAGTTCCTCTGTGAAGAGCACTTTTTAGTAGAGACAAAGGCTGAATTTATATGGACACAGTCTCCATCATCTGTTATATTGACATGAAACCTAAAAAGCCAAGAGAAATACAAAAATTAGAGCAGAACTCTGGCCTAAAATTTACAAGATCTATTTCTTATTCTGTCTAAAATTGGCTCCTACAAACTGCAGAGAAAAACAAACAAACAAACAAACAAAAAAGAGAATAATTTAAAATGATTTTCTTTCTCATTGGGATGATAAGAATTTGAAATGCATTGTCCATGGTAATGCTCTGATGAGCCTTCTATTAATGTAAGTTGCTTTGATCTCCACAGGGACATACCATGTGTGCTTGTACTTTGCAATTTACAATGCGATGTGGACATGAAAGGCACAGATCACTCCCTGGAAAGACAGCTCTATTTTTTCCGACAGATATTGGCAGAATTCCCATGTAAACATGGAGTTTGTATAGGGGCAGATATTCCCCACAGTGATACACATTTTATACACTACCCATTTCTTCCAGTGTGGATGCAAATGCACAAGAATAAAGGGACCCTATGACAGTTCCAGCTTATTCTTTGCCCCTTCTCCACTTCTATTGGGACCAAACTAGATCAGTATTAGCACTTTTATAGTCATATGACAACCATCATTTGAGAAAATATGCCAGTTTAGCTACAGTGGAATAGTTAATACGGAATAATTTTTCTACATGGACAAAAAAGCTAGGGACTCTCCTTTTGCATAGCGTATTTGAAAGAAAGCTCACAAGTTTGTGTTAAGTGACTCTCCATTCACCCAGAAGAATTTATTTTCTGTCTTTTGTAGTCCAATCCAGAAGTCTATAGTGCGCATTCGATATAATATAAATTCCTAGGCAAAACACAGAATAAAAGAACATATGGGTGTGATTAGATTTTTAAGAAATGATTATGATTTTATAGCTTTTTATAAAAAAAACTGTGTATATATACACTGTGTCACAGAATGCCTGCCTCAGCACTGTCTTGACTGTTATGTCACTGCAATTCCTTGAAAGCTAGCTAAACTGTGTCTCTATCAAATTCCAGCTATACAAGGAAACAACTGATGGAGTTACAGAAATCATTCTGGCAGCAGACATAACACTAAATTCAAGCCACTAGAAACCTTACCAGATCTTGGGCGTGGTCAATTACTGCAAGGGAAGCTCCAAAGTCAGAGCAGAACTTCTGACTGGAATTCCAGTCTGCCACAGATCCTGACTGATAGTAACATTTCCTCTTGTAATATAGCCAGTCATCAGGGCATGGCTCCAGGTCTAGTAATCTAGGTGAATCTTTTGTTCAAATAAAGAGAACATGACTTGCTTAGCATTAAGTTTTTAATATAGAGTTGTATACACATTTGCAAATTCTGGACCCGTGTCCTCTAGCATAAAAATCTCTGAGACTTGCACTGAATCAAGCAAGACATAGGCAAACACAATAAAATTAAAGTATAGTGTTCTGTGTTAGTTCTTCCAGTTCTATCAGCTATGGTATTTCCAGGAATGCCTGATTGGCTGGGCGTGTGTCAGCAATGGAATCCTGAATGTGCAGGTGCTCTCTTGACACTGGAGACACCACATATAAGAACATCAGGATAGAACAGAGAGATAGACTGTCTCTGCAGATATGATAACATCTACCGTGAAGCAGCCAAAATTTATACTTAAACAGGTTCTGGTTTATGGCATTTAATCACAAACAAAACAAAACAAAACAAAAACCAACCAACCAAACAAAAACACCTCTCTATGCCAGAAACAAGTCAAATCAAGCATTTAAGTATTGCCTTGCTAACTCTGCTTATGGCTCTCGTGCCATTCCTCAGCATTTTGCTAAGCTGCAGTCTGATGAAACCTTGCAGAATGTTAAAAAATAAAGTCAGTTCAATGCCAGAGGAAACAACTATGGACAACCTAGGCAACCATTTAGTTTCTTTTTTCAGATAATCCTTTCCCTGTTCCTGCAGCCATGGTGAATGGGAGGTGTGAATGCCAGTGGAAATGCCTCTTACCCACCAGCAATCCACAGACAGCAGAATGAAAGGCAGAAATACTGAATCTCTCTTTCCCAGGCTAGATTTTTTAATAAATGCACTCACATAAGATAACCCCTATTAAGATGAAAATCACAGCAAGACAGAAGACAATTCCAGCAACTCTTTTCCAGAAAGAAAGGTGTGAACACACATCTAAGGGGAAAAAAAAAAAATCAATGCACGTCAAGGACCAAGGCACATGCAAAGAACTCAAGCTCATTACAATTTTCAAAGTACCAACCACCTGCAACCACCCCTGGAACGACTGCGTATTACCCACCTTCAGCGCCTCTAAATCTAGACCGGGTTTCCAAAGGAATTAAGCTGCCAAATCCCAGAGAGATACTTTCAGAAAACCATTCCCCGAGCGCTTACACCCCATGGGAAGAGAGAAGAGAGGTCTCAGAAGAGAGACAGGCTGTCCCCAACCCCAGACTCCGGGCACGGCTGTCACCGTCCCCTCCCCTGTCTCACCCCACGACGCCCCTCGTCCCGGCTGTCCCGCCTCCAGGCACATCAGCACCCGGGTGGCCGCGGGGACACTTCTCCTGGCAGCGGGCGAGCAGAAAACGGGGACGTCGGGCGTCCGAGAGGAGCCGCCGCCGGAGCCGCCGCCGCTCGTCGCTGCGCCCCAGCAGGAGCCGGAGGTGAAGCAGGGGCCGGTAGTCGGAGCAGCCCCTTCCAGTTTCGGTCGCGGTGCCGGCTCCCACCCTCTTCCGTATTGCGTTTGGTTTGGTTTTCTCGTTTTGCTTCCTCGGCTGGGGGCGCCCCGTCGGGTCTTCTCAGCAGCTTTCCGAGCGTGCGATTAAAGCAGGTTGGGGAAGGGCGAAAGAGGGGAAAAAGCAGCAAAAGGCCCTAGACAGCCTGGCAGTTCATCTGCAGGTGTCTTGCAGCCTAGAATAAACATAGTATAGCTTCTTTGCTATTTTCCCAGCTGTAGATGGGACTTGAAGATGAGCAGGGACTGCAGAAGCCATTGCTGAGGACGTAGACTCTGCGAATTATATGCAATGTGCCTTTCAAACGCCTCACAGGTTGTCGAACAAGAGTCAGTGGTTCATTCACTGAGAAGAAGGTGCTGCACAAAACGTAAGATTTTTATGTTGTTATGTAAGACATCTTCCTGCAGGGTGTCTGAAGTCTAGCTTGAAATCCAGGTCGCTTGGCTTGGACAAGATAAAGAGATGATAATTTATTTTGGGGCAAAGCTGTAGATACGCAATTTAAGATACCTATTTGTGTTTACTCCAAGTGTTCTCTTTTGTGTGAAAACAAGCATTTTTCCATGTGATAGTTTATCTATATGATATACTGTTGGTTAATATGTAGGAAGTGAAGGCAAACCTCATTAGAGAAAATAGTCCGTGCCTTTGCAACAGATGAGCATCTGCCTTTCACCTGCGTTGAAATATGTCTGTGAAAGAGAGCTTGTGGCATAGTGTGAGAAACAATCTGCAGCCAATAACATAGGCTCAGGTGAGGATCTCAGTGAAGTAGCATTTTTATTCGTGATTGCAATGGCGGGCATCCTGCAAGCAGGAGCGCACAGCAGAAGTGTATCATAGCCCTGTATTCCCTATTACCCGACGCTTGATTCCTCCCATTTTCTCATTGGCTGAGTGCTACAGGTTCATGAACTACTCGACACTTATTACTATACCATATATGTGCAATTTTATTTGACCAACCTTTAATTTCTCCTTTTCCTCTTTTCTCCCTTCTTCTCTCGTGACTAGAAGGCCTGTGATTTTTTGTTTTTACTGATTTCACACTGCTCGTCTTGTTTTTCTTAGCTATCCTCCTTACTTTGGGACAGTGGGACCTTCCCCTTATCTGCTTAACTTACTCCCCACTGTTATCCCACTGTTATGCCTGCACAACCACTTTTGAATATGCAAGGTTAGTGGGATTTCCCACTGCAAAAACACATTCTACTGCAAAAACACAATTTCGTTTCTCACAGAAGGGAAAATAGGTTTGATTCGGGGTTGCAGCCATATACTGAATCCAACCTCATCCTTTAATGGTTGAATTGTGTGAGAACATTCTCCCGCCTTCCAAACATGCATGTAGCTTGACTGAAGTCAGTGATGACCTACAGATTTTCAGACTTCAGAGGTTAGCGCTAAGAGGTCGCTAAAACGTGGTGAAGGAGACTGGAAGGCTTAAATTTGCTACACTGCAATTCGTGCATCTGTTGAAAACTTTTGTATATTTATGGATCAAAACAATGCTAATTAGATGATGATTGCCATTTTGTTAAGCTGTCAAGTTACGCAGATATCATAGAATGATATAAATTCAGACTGCCTTGTTTGACTTCAGTAGCACTTTGTCCTTACATTTTTAAACTTTAAATTAAATGCTATTCTGCTGCTGTTTCATTACTAAACAAATACAGTCTGAGCCTAAGTGCTCATATATACAAAACCATTAATGATCTTCTTTTTCACAGGCAACTTTCTATGTACCGCATTTCTGCTGGTGATGATCATTTTATTTGTTGGTAAGCCTTTGAAAGATTTTCCATTTGAGATATGTTTCCTCTGACTACTGGGCTTCAGGATCACAGCAATCAAACACAGCAACACGGTACTGCTTGCAGAGTCACAACACCTGGGACTTCTGCCACTATTTCAATTTTGATGTTGGTATAAGGTTGAATAACATCCAGGAAGCATTTAAAATGAGGGAGAATTTTCCCTACAAATAATATTCAGATGATTTAACTGTAAAATTGCTTTTCTTTCTTTTTTGTTTGTTGAGTCTTTGCTACTCTTCAGAGTGTAGTCTCTTGCCTGGCCATTCATGTGGCATATGGATGTCCTGTTGGTGCTTACACCAGTAACCTATCTGATTATACCAGCTGGTGTTCTCTCAGCATCACATCTCCAGGCACAGACTCCAAGCTTGTTGTCTGCTCCTATATCTGGTCTTGATGGCTTTTTTATTATCACATCTGGAAGACAACTACGTCATACAGCTAGACTATCTTTCTTTCAAATGGTCTTTGGGTGTCATTCTGCCTTTTTGTTTTTAAAAAATCAGTTTGTGTTGCATGCTGTATTTTTAAGAAAAAGTCAGCCTTACCCGGCACTGCTACAAGGGAAGCGAGATGTGCATCTGCTGTCCGATGCAGAGCTCATCAATAGGAGCACAGGCTGTGCTGTCTGCTTTATTATTTGAGGTACCCAAGTCACTGGATGCATGTGAGTCTCAATGGATGCTGTGCAGCTCAAGTCTGCACCGGGAGCTCTTGAACCCCTAGATTAAACCTACCTTCTCTCTGCCCCCTGTAACAACATGCGATATTTTAGCGAGGTCCTCTGCACATACATGGAAACAAATGGAGAACAATAGTGACATCTGTCTCTGTTAATTTTCCTTTCCTTTATTAGGCTTTTATTTCAACAGAAATAGTCACATTTTCTTGGAGGGATGGAGGGCAGTGCTCAGTGGAACTTGCTAAAGGGTCTGCAGTTATTGTGAATGGAATAGCTGACTGGAAAGGAAAAAAGAGACCCAAGTGTGGCAACAGCAGGCTGCGGAGTCTGGGAAATCAGTTCTCTTTCTGCAAGCTGCCATACTCACATAATGGTCAGTTGCTGTCACTTCAAGGACAGCCATCACCAAGCAAAAGCAGTGGATAAATGTGCTTTGGGTGAGGAAGGTCTGGATTCAATCCCAGCAGGATAACCCAGGAAATATACTTTGTACTCAGGGTGAGCCTGCAATTGTTAAAAAAGACAGGATGCTGCACCCAAAAGGTCACTAACTTTTCAGTAGCAATCAGACTATTTTTGTTTGGATAATAGAAATTGAAGTAAATGCATGTTAATTCTCTTTAACACAAGAAATTAAAGTAAGCGCTAAAGCAAAATATACCAGTGAGTCTTCTCACCCTCACAGAGCTACTGTGACAGAAAGAAGGTGAAGGGGGACATCAAAACATGCTGGGGAATACTCCAAAGAACCATTCTCCAGACCATTATCTCCAAATAATAATAATTTTACCTCTTTATGAACAGACAAATTTCATTTTCATCATATCAATATCTAATTTACTTAACCTTCACACGTTTCTCAAGCACTTTAAAAGGTCTGATACAAAATCAAAGCAAATTGTCTTGATATTGAAGCAACTTCATTACTTAAAGTAAATTTTATCAATAAATTCATATAATATTATGTTTATTACCCTATTACTGGATTAAAAAATATGTTAATGCCTCTAATTCTCTAAAATATGTGTTTTCTAGGCCTATTTATTTTATATTGATTTTAGTAATCGGGCTGTTGTCCTCAACTCACACATTTCTCAGCTGAAGACATTGCCTGAAAGTCACGGAAGGTCAAGACCCTTGACCTTTTGGCTTCTCTTCTGGCATCTAGTGTGGCATTGGCTTTCAAAAAATGTGCACTTTAGGTTGTTATGCTGATGAATGCTATGATTTTACAAGGTAGAAATTTTGTTCTCCCTTTTCCTTTGTAGTTCTAGTACTTAAGATGTATCAGCGTGGGAACTTTCGTTCTGAGCAGTGTCCCAGTGAGTGGATAGGTTACAGAAAGAAATGTTACTTCATATCAGAAGACGAAAAAAACTGGACATCTAGTCAGGCATTCTGCACTAAGAATGAATCTTTGCTTGCCGTTTTTGAAAATAAGGATGAAATGGTAATGGAACATAAAACAAACCAATACAACTTCTGTATCTCTCTCTTTTCTTGACTGTTATCTACAAAGCTCTCTTTTTCTTATCTTGTAAATCTTTGTAAAATAAACAAGCTGTGTGAATTCAGGTAGTGAAAAGTACCTACTTGATCAGTTTAAGTAACTGTCTCACTGCAGCAGATGCAACAGCACTAAAAGCTTTCCCATGCTGCTTTTGTGCCTGGATTTGACTTGAATGACTTTGAAAAGCTCTTTTTTAATGAATCAAATAGTTTACATAGTTTTCCTTTTCTGTCTTATGTATCTTCATCTTCAAAGCAAGTATGAATCTATCGAGCTCTCAGTATAGACAAATGAATATATCCTTTGCTTTCTAAAAGAAAGCAAACCTTTGAAACCAGCATAATGGAAAATCATCCATTTTATCTACTGGTATCTGGTTTTAGATATGACTTAATGCCTCTTAGAGATTCATGCTTATACCAATGGTGGGAACATACCTCCATGGAAGCTGGTTTGGACATTTCTCATTCTAATAATTTTGTTAAGACACTTTAATTTGCCTATATTATGGTCCAGTTGCATTGAGTTGAATGCTAGTGACATCTTGCTACTTACTGCATGTTACTAAAACTGCAATTTGCTTTTACAGACTTGCTGCCTCTTGAGTAATGTCAATGAGAAAGTAGTTTTATCAGAAAGTTAGTTTTTAAATAAGTTGACATTTGAGCTTTGTTACTGTAATTTTTAAACAGAGGTCAAAACTCTGCTTTTCTGGCTGGCTGCTACACGTTGGTGGTGTAGCAGCTCTTGAAATAGAGGAAACCTCAGTGAAATTACACAGTTTAATCACATCTAAATTTGTCTTGAGCTAAGAAGTATTTTCAAAGTGACAAGAATTTCAACAATGACAAAGATGCAGAACATAATTCTTACTTCCGTATGAGTCCCTTGCTGAATGTGGTCTCTGATTTTTTCCTATAATCAGACTCCTTTCTTTGTCAAACGTATTTGCCAGCTTGTCCCCTCTCCAACAAGCCCCTTCTGCATTGTTGCCCTGTGAGTGGGACATCACTTGACTGATTTGTTAATGTTTCTCTTCCTTACTTATCTAAAAGATCCACTTTTAATTCCGTGCTTGTGATGTTCAGCTGATAATTGGCTAGGTAGAAATTGGTGTTATTTAAACTGCTGCTTAAAAACCTCATACGTACAAACTACGAACACAACTTATAAAAGTAAAGCACAGGTACACTGACATTGGCCTACTGGGTCAGCCTTGTGCTCTGTGTCAGGAGGTGTCTGGTCTCCATCACTGGATAGCATTAGCCACACCAGAAGAAGGTCCATCAACAACTGCAGAAATGTCATTGGGACCGTACCAAGACAGTTTCTTCTGAACAGTATTGATCTGAAATTGCTAGGGAAGAGTAGAGGAGTAGAAGACTACATTATTTTCATATCAATTATTAAGTCCATGCTGACAGTTAATTTGCATATAATTTCTAATTTCACTGAGTCTAAGGACAGCTTGTTGCAGGGAGTTCTATAATATTAACCTATCGCAAGTGCTGCTTCTGCTGTTTTCCGTCAGCCTTTGCTGTGTTTGATATAGGTTGTTATAAACTTCTGAGATAGTGAACTGTCTTTTATTATTTTTATCTAGATACCCACAAGGCTTTAAATAAGAACTGGGAAGGGGAGGAGCTCCCATATGCCCATCTGAACTGCAGTTTAAACATACCTGTTTGTACCATCCCATTTATACCAAGCTGCACATGTAGAGATTGATAAACACATATAGGCATACATGTATATAAACAATACATGGTGTTTGGGTATTTTTGGGTGCAGTGAATGGTAATAACTTTTAAGGGTATAGAATTGAATAGTTTAACTGAAGGTTATGATACTAAAACAATCAATTCACAGGCTCAGTTAGGGCCAAGAAAAAAAGAGTCAATTCATAACTGTCAATGAAATACTTAATGAAAACCTTCTAGATGACAGAATGATGAGCTAGTCCTCCTCTGAAGTCACTGGAGGGATTTGCTTCTTGTTGTGAGAACTCATGTTGGTAAAATACTTTTTTTTTTTTTTTTCCAGTATTCTTTAGTTAAGCTATTGAAAATAGATGAATCTTGGATTGGATTGTGCAAGAAAGGTGAACGTTTCTACTGGGAGAATGGCACTGCCTTGAACATGGACTTGTAAGTTCCTTTTCATTGAATAACACATACGAGGACATTGAGAATACCATCAAGTGCTTAAGCAAATGTAGAACTGGGGTTTGCAGCACAATGTAATTTCTGTCAGCACTTTTTTTTTTCTGCTGGGACTTACAACCATGACTTTGAAAAGAAACTCTTTGCAGTTATTACTGATCTAAATCCAAAAGTGCCAATGAATGGAGAGAAGTCTGATTCAAAAACGATGTTTTGTTAGCTCAGCACAGTAAGATGTTATTGATTATCCCTACTTACTTTAATGTCTATATATTTTTCAGTACCTAGTATAGACATTTCAACTTCCAGATCTTCAAAGTTCTTGGTTTCTAGTGTGATCCTTTGTTCTCATCTTCTTGAAATACACAATATCTAGCAAAAGCTGTTTCAGTATGGCTCATGATGGTGTTGTCTTATGTAGTTGTAGTTGAGGCATTCATTTTCATTAGCTATTAGGAGATAGCAATTAAACCTGTGTCTGAATGGATCTACTTCAACTGTTCTCAACTTCTGTCAGATTCAATTTTCGCTGTTACAGGTCTCCTGCAGCCCTCTCTTTGCTGCTTTGCTCTCTTTTAGACCTCTCCCAAGTAATTTTTCTGTCTATGCATTCATTCGTATTAAAATAATATAAAGTAACTTTTTGTTGCATCATACCAAAGTATGATCTTTCCAACGTGTTCTAAAGATGTTTCATTTGGAATCCCCATTTCCTTCTTTCTCAGCAGTAATCCAGCCTCTGTGACCAATTCTATTGGTGCAGTTCTAAAAATAATTGATAGACAAGGGACCTAGTTGTTATTTACATCCCTCAGTTTCTCATTTCCTTTATATTGCTGCCATTTCTCAGAGAGTATTTTTAAACAGTGGTGGAGGTGCCATGAACTCACAGACATGTTTTTCTAAACTTCCATCCTTCCTAGCATCTTGCCCTTCTTAGGAATTTTGAAGAAAAATACTTGTGATTGGAATTTTTCCTGGGGGTCACTTTTCACTTTCAATTTGTACCTACGTCAAGATTATTGGCATTATTCAGTGCCATCAGTAAATGTTTAACCTGTTCTTCTATTTTTGCCTAGATAGTTCTGTCTATTGTTGGAATCCAGATTTTAGGGGAGCTGGGACTTTGGCCAGACCCAGCATCACCACTGTCAAGGTTTTCTTGTTCAGTACAGGTACCAGTATGAGTTCTTCAGATATATTGTCTGTTTATTGGTAGTCTTAGCAGGTCACCTGTTACTCTCACATTAATTTTTTTTAGGAATCAGAGAGAATGAAGCAACGGGTAGGAAGGAATCATAGAATCATAGAATGGTTTGGGTTGGAAGGGACCTTAAAGATCATCTACTTCCAACTCCCCTGCCATGGGCAAGAACACCTCCCACTAGACCAGGCTGCTCAAAACCCCATCCAACCTGGCCTTGAACACTTCCAGGGAGGGGGCATCCACAGCTTCTATGGGCAACCTGTTCCAGTTCTTCACCACCCTCATAGGAAAGAGTTTCTTCCTAATATCTAATCTAAATCTACCTTTTTTTAGTTTAAAGCCATTACCCCTTGTCCTATCAGTATTGATAGGACAAAGAGTCCCTCCCCATCTTTCCTGTAGACCTCCTTTAGATACTGGAAGGCCACTATAAAGTCTCCCTGGAGCCTTCTCTTCCACAGGCTGAACAATTCCATCTCTCTCAGCCTGTCTTCATAGGAGGAGCGCTCCAGCCCTCTGATCATCTTTGTGGCCCTCTTCTGGACCCAATCCAACAGGTCCATGTCTTTCTCGTGCTGGGGGCCCCAGAGCTGAATGCAGTACACCAAGTGGGATTTCACGAGAGCAGAATAGAGGGGGATAATCACCTCCCTCAACCTGCTGGCCACACTTCTTTTGATACAGCCCCGGATACAGTTGGCTTTCTGGGCTGCAAGCGCACATTGGCAACTCACGTTGAGTTTTTAACCACCAACACCTCCAGGTCCTTCTCCTCAGAGCTGCTCTCAATCCATTCCCCATCCAGCCTGTATGTGTGCTTAGGATTGCCCCAGACCAGAGGCAGGACCTTGTGTTTGGCCTTGTTGAACTTCACAGGTTTGCATGTGCCCACCACTCCGGGTCCCTCGGAATGGCATCCCTTCCCTACAGCATGTTAACCGCACCACACAGCTTCGTGTCACTGGCAAACTTGCAGAGGGTGCACTCAATCCCACTGTCCATGTCACCAACAAACATGTTAATTAATACCAGTCCCAATACCTGCCCTGAGAGATACCACTCATCACTTGTCTCCACCTGGACATTCAGTTAGTGACCACAGCTCTTTGAGTGCGACCATCCAGCCAATTCCTTCCCACCAAGCGGTCCATCCCTCAAATCCATGTACCTCCAATTTAGAGATAAGGATATAATGGGGAGGCTCCAGTTGACTGGAAGCTGGCAAACATTGTTCCAATTTTCAAGAAGCGCAAGAAAGAAGACCGTGGAAATTACAAGTACTAAGGGAGTTACTAATTCTAGGTACAGGTACTAAAGGAGCCGGCTAGGTAAGGTGCCCTCCTAGATCTGTTTCTTGTGAACAGAGAGGATCTCTTGGGTGGAGTGGCGATTGGTGGCCATCTTGGCCATAGTGACTGTGAAATAAGTAATCAAATTTAAAATATTTGGTGAGAGGAGGAGAACTGCCACCAGAACTTCAACCCTGTATATAGGGAAAGCAAGCAGACTCCCATATGGAGCTGCTCAGGGAACTGGTGAGCAAGGTCCCCCGTGACCTTTTTCTTTGACGACATTTTTTTGAAGACATTGGTGTCCATCAGTGCTACTCAGTTTTTAAGTACCACCTCTTATGAGCACAGGAACAGGCAATTCCAAAATGCTGGAAGTCAAGCAAGCAGGACAGAAGGTTGGCTTGGCTGAGCAGAGATCTTCTTGTAGACCTTAGGCAGAAAAAGAAAGTGTATGTCTTCTGGAAACGAGGTTGGGTTATATGGAAGGACTATAGAGACGCCGTTCACCATTGTAGGGAGAAAATTTGTGCAGCCAGTGCTCGATTAGAGTTGAAGCTGACCAGTATTGTGGGAGCTCCTTTAAAGGGCTTTTTAAAATATGCTAACAGCAAAAGGGGGACCAGAGAAAACATTGGTCCATTAGTTGATGAGGATGGTCAGCTCACAAATAGGGACGTAGACAAAGCAGAGATGCTTAATGCCTTCTTCCCCTCTGTCTTCAACACCGATGGTGGGCTCTGAGTTGGAGGACCATGACTGCGGTAACAATGAACTTCCAGCCAACCCCGAGCTTGTGGAGGATTTGCTGCTCCACCTGGATGCATATAAGTCTATGGAGCGTAAAGGACTTCTTCACTCAAAGGTACTCAAAGTACTCAAGGGTACTCAAAGAGCTGGCAGATGTCATCGCAAGACCTCTCTCATTTTTCAATGGTCTTGAGATTCTGGAGAGGTCCTGTTTGACTGGAAGCTGGCAAAAGTTACTGTTTTCAAGAAAAGTTACTGTTTTCAAGAAGGGCAAGAAAATAGACCCTGGCAGTTACAGGCCTGTCAGTCTCAGTTCAGTGCCTGGTAAAATTATGGAGAAGTTTATTCTGGGAGTTATTGAAATACAGCTGAAGGACAATGTGGTCATTGATCATAGCCAACGTGGTGAAGGTTATGCTTAATGAACTTAATTTCCTTTCATGACAAGGTCACCCACCTAGTTGATCAAGGGAAGCCAGTTGATGTAGTCTTTGTGGATTTCAGGAAAGCTTTCAATACTGTTCATTACAATATCCTTCTGAACAAAATATCCAACATACATCTAGATAAAAACATAATATGATGGGTGAATAATTGGCTGATGGGTTAGGCTTAAAGGGTTATAGTAAATGGGGTTACTTCAGGCTGGCGTCCAGTCTCCCGTGGGATTCTTCAGAGCTCCAGTTTAGGGCCAGTTCTCTTTAACGTTTTCATAAATGACTTCGATACAGGACTTGAAGGTGTATTAAGTAAGTTTGCGGATGACACTAAATTGGGAAGAGTTGTTGTCTCTGTTGAGGGTATGTGGTGGTTTTACTCGGGTGGGTGGCTGAGCTCCACCACAACCGCTCTCTCACTCCCCCTCCTCAAAGAGGAATGGGGAGAAAATACGATGAAAAGGGCTCAAGGGTTGAGATAAGGACAGGGAGATCGCGCAGTAATTATCATGACAGGCAAAACAGACTCAGCATAGGGAGATGGTAAGATTTATTGCTTATTCCTAACAAGCTAGAGAAGTGAGAAACAAAGGAAAGAAACCAAAAGCGCCTTCCCCCTCATCCACCCTCTTCCACCTCCTTCCCCCAAGCGGCGCAGGGGAACAGGGGGAATGGGGGTTATGGTCAGTCTATAGCGCTTCTTCTCCACCGCTCCTTCTTGGTCACTCTCGTCCCCTGTGCTGTGGGGTCCCACCCACAGGATGCAGTCCTTGCTGAACTGATCTGGCGTGGGCTGCCCACAGGCAGCACCCTCCATCGGTGCAGGTCCACCTGCTCCACCGTGGTCTCCTTGACGGGCTGCAGCATGGAATCCTGCTCCACCGTGGTACTCCATGGGCTGCAGTGGGACAGCCTGCTTCACCATGGTCCTCACCACAGGCTGCAGGGGACTTCTGCTCCGGCGCCTGGAGCACCTCTCCCCCTCCTTCTTCCCTGACCTTGGCACCTGCAAGGCTGTTTCTCACTCCTCTCACTCTCCCAGCTGCTGTGTCGCGCAGCGTTTTTTTTTTTTTTTCCCTGTCTTAAATATGCTCTTACAGAGGTGCAAACAACATCGCTTGTTGGCTCGGCTCTGGTCAGCAGTGGGGCCCTTACTTAACATGGGGCAGCTTCTGGATTCTTCTCACAGAAGCCACCCCTATGGCCCCCTGCTACCAAAACCTTGCCACGTAAACCCACTACAGGATAGAAAGGCCTTGCGGAGAGATCCTGACAAATTAGAGAGCTGGGCATTCATCATCTCTATGAAGTTTAAGAAGTGTCAGATTCCGCACCTGGGAAGGGGCAATGCTGGCTTTATTTACAGACTGGGGGACAAGAGGCTGGAGATCAGCCCCATGGAAAGGGATCTGGGGATTTTGGTCAATGCCAAGTTAAATGTGAGTCAAAAGTGCACCCTGGCAGCCAGGAGGGCCAACCAAATCCTGGGGTGCATCAAGCATAGCATTGCTAGCCTGCCAAGGAAAGTGATTGCTCCACTCTGCTCTACGCTGGTGTGGCCTCACTTTGAGTGCTGCATGCAGTTTTGGGTGCCACAATATAAGAAGGACATAAAACTACTCAAGAGCATCCAAAGGAGGGCTATGAAGATGGTGAAAGGGTCTAGAGGGCAAGACATAAGAGGAGTGGCTGAGGTCACTTGGTTTGTTCGTCCTGGAAGAGACTGAAGTGGAGGGGAGACCTTGTGGCAGCCTACAGCTTCCTCACAAGGAGAGTGGAGGGGCAGACACTGATCACTTCTCTCTGGTGACCAGCCACACTTCCCTCTGGACCTGAAGGCATGAAGCTGGACAGTGCTCTCAGACGTGGTTTAATTTTTAGGCAGTAATGTGTGGAACCAGGATTTGGACTCAATGATCCTTATGGGTCCCTTCCAACTCAGGATATTCTACCATTCTGTGATTCTATAACTCTATATTTCTACAGTTCAGATGTCTGTGCTCTAAGCCTCTATATTTGGTGGATGCTTAGTGGCACAGAATCTAGTTGGAGGCCCGTAGCTAGCGGTGTCCCCCAGAGGACAGTACTGGGTCCAGTGTTCAACTTATTCATCAGCGACCTGGACAATAGAACAGAGTGCACCCTCAGCAGGTTTGCTGATGACACAAAGCTGGGAGGAGTGGCTGATACTCCAGAGGGCTGTGCTGCCATGCAGAAGGACCTCAGCAGGCTGGAAGGTTGGGCTGAGAGGAACCTCATGAAGTTTAACAAGGGCAAGTTCAGGGTCCTGCACCTGGGGAGGAATAACCCCAAGCACCAATGGAGGCTGGGGTCTGACCTGCTGGAGTGCAGCTCTGCAGAGAGAGACCTGAGAGTCCTGGTGGACAGCAGGCTGACCATGAGCCAGCAATGTGCCCATGTGGCCAGGAGGGCTGACGGTATCCTGGGGTGCATTCGGAAGAGTGTTGCCAGTAGGTCGATGGAGGTGATCCTGCCCCTCTACTCAGCCCTGGTGAGGCCACACCTGGAGTGCTGTGTCCAGTTCTGGGCTCCCCGGTACAGGAGGGACATGGAGCTACTGTAGTGAGTCCAGAGGAGGGCTACGAAGATGATTAGAGGCCTGGAGCACCTGTTGTACAAGGACAAGCTGAGGGAACTGGGCCTATTTAGCGTGGAAAGCAAAAGACTGAGGAGAGGCCTCATCGATGTGTATAGACATATGAGGGGAGGGCATCAAGGAGATGGAGCTGGTCTCTTTTCAGTTGTGCCCAGCAAGAGGACAAGAGGAAACGGGCACAAACTGAAGCACAGGGAGTTCTGGCTGAATATGAGAGAGCACTTCTTTACTGTGAGGGTGACAGAGCACTGGAACAGGTTGCCCAGAGAAGCTGTGGAGGCTCCTTCTCTGGAGATATTCAAATCCTACCTGGATGCCATCCTGCACAATGTGCTCTAGGTGATCCTGCTCGGCAGGGGGGTTGGACTAGATGGTCTCCAGAGGTCCCTTCCAACCTCGGCCATTCTGTGATTCTGTGATGGGGGACATTGTCATGCTTTCCACAAGTCCAGGTAGATGATGTCAGTTGCTCTTTCACTATCCACCAAGGCTGTAACCCACAACAGAGGGCCACCATCTGGCCTGTCAAGCACCATCTGCCCTTAGTGAAGCCATGTTGGCTGTCACCAATCACCTCCTTATTTTCCATGTGCCTTAGCATAGTTTCCAGGAGGATCTGCTCGATGACCTTGGCAGGCAGAGAGGTGAGACTGACTGGTCTGTAGTTCCCCAGGTCTTTTCCCCTTTTAAAAAATGGTGGTTATGCTTCCCCTTTTCCAGTCCTTGGGAACTTCACCGGACTGCTGTGACTTTTCAAATATGATGGACAGTGGTTCAGCAACTTCGTCTGCGAGTTCCCTCAGGATCCTTATCAGGTCCCATGGATTTGTGTACCTTCAGGTTCCTTAGATGGTCTTGAACCTGATCTTCTCCTAGAGTGGGCAGTGCATTGTTCTTCCAGTCCCTGCCTTTGGATTCTGTGAAGTGGACACTATGGCTAGAGCACTTGCTGGTGAAGACGGAGGCAAAAAAAAGCCAGTGAGTACCTCAGCCTTCTCCATGTTGGTTGTAGCCAGGTCTCCTGTTTTGCTTATTGAGGGGATACAGTTTCTTTTATCTTCCTTTGTTGCCCTATGTACTTGAAGGAAAACTTCTTGACATTTTTTACATCTCTAGTCAAGTTCAGCTCTTCAGATCATCTTCAGATGGATTAAGCATCTTCATAAGAAAAATCAGACCGGCTTTAGTGAATTTGTAATAAGCTGCAAACATCCCAGATTCCACCACTGTTTATATTAGAAAATGTGAGGGATAAAACAGCTCTGCATCAGGCCTAACAAGCTCCCCCCTGCCCTGCTCTCCTGAACATTTTTGGCCTCAGTAATTATAGGCTGCGGATATCATAAGCCGTCTTTTGTTTTCCCTCCTGTTACCATGTGATATCTGGTATTGTCTGTTCACAGAAATGGGGATTTATGCAGCAGTGCATGAGCTAAACGGGCTTTTCTAACAGGATTTGTTGCTCACCTTGTTTTGAGCAGCTGAAACTACCATGTCCCAGGGGACAAAAGTCAACTGGAAACTACTTCAGCGGAAGTTTGTTTTACAGCAGGCTGAAATATTTGGCTCTGTAGTAGAAGAAATTATTTAGTAATCACTTTTTTCTTCCTGTATTTTTTCAGGTTTCAGATAAAGAATCATTCTGAGTGTGCCTACTTGCACTCCTTCACTGTCTCTACATCGGCATGCTCTTTGCCCAGGCGCTGGATCTGTACCTATTATCCCTAAAGTAATAACTCAGATCTTCTTGGGATCTTGATAGTTAAGATGTATCTGTCCATTGTACAATCTCTTTGGATAAATGGCAGTCCTGACATGGCCACAGACTTTTGTACCACCTGGAAGCCTAAATCAGAGAGGAGAAGGCTCCATGCCAGCTTCCAGAAATGTGCTCTCCATAACACACCAGCTCTCCTGTCCTAGGACAGAAGAGGAATATGCTTGGTCCAAGATACAGATCCTCAACAATGGGGACTACTTGGGCTGGCTGCCTGAGGTGAAGGCGCAGTGGGATTCCTGATAGTCTTCTGCTGCATAATGATCTCTTTAGTGTTCTCCTTCATTTCAGCTCATGGCTTTGGGGATGACCACCAGCCAGAGATACTAACCAGCTGGCACAGCTGTAAAAGCACTAAACTGGGGCTATTCGCTTTCTCCAAAAACTGATGTTTTTATAGTGCTTATTCACTGTGTTAGTACACCGTTTCCCCATCTGCCAACCTTCTGGCCTCACCTTCAGACCCAAGCCTTTTGACCCTCTTACCTCCTTTTATTTCTGTCCTAACCTGTGAGCATCGCATTTTTCTGTTTATTGCCTTTTAAATAAACCAATACACTAACTTTGCATTATGAACAGTCTGTGGCCATAACTGTAGAAAACAATTCCTATGACTGCAGAAACAGGAAGTTCATTTCTTACCAGAGGAAATCCTGCTAAGAAAATATTTCCTACTGCACATTTCTGGAACACAAAGTTCAGGAAAAAATCCTCTGAGCACGCAGCACTGGCAGTCTGGGACATGAGAACTGCAACAGTCTGCTGGTAGCTAATATCCAACCTAAACTTCCACTGGTGCAACCTGAGGCCATTTCCCCATGTCCTGCTGCTTATTCCCTGGGAGAAGAGACTGACCCCTACTCTGCTACAGCCTCCTTTGAAATAGTTGTAGAGAGCAATAGGGTTTCCTCTGAGCCACCTTTTTTCTAGGCTAAATAACCCCAATGTCCTCAGCTGCTCCTCATAAGACTTGTTCTCCAGACCCCTCACCAGCGTCATTGCCCTTCTCTGGACACACTCCAGCACCTCGATGTCCTTCTTGTAGTGAGGGGCCCAAAACTGAACACAGTACTCGAGGTGCAGCCTCACCAGAGATGAGTACATAAGGACAATCACTTCCCCAGTCCTGCTGGCCTCACTATTTCTTATACAGGCCAGGATGCTGGTGGCTTTCTTGACCACCTGAGCACACTGCTGGTTCACATTTAACCAGCTATCAACCAATACAAGTTGCAGAAGTAATACAAAAGCAGAGTAAGGGGCTTTATGGAAAAAAAGGGTGTCAGCCTCCTGCTTCTTACAACACGATGAGATCTGCTTGTAATCATAGTGCTAGCAGACAAGAATGGTTTTGGATTTGTGATCACAAGGCCACAGAAGCATCTGTAAACCAATAAGAGCTGCTCATTTAGTCATCGAACTAGTCATTTGAAACATTTGAAAACTTTGTTTGCTTTTGTTTTTGTTTTGATTGTATGAGAACATCTACATTCTATTAAAGCACCTATATTGTCCTTTGATCTGTATGATAAAATGTCTAGGTAGCTTCCTGCTTCTTTGTACAATGTCAATGCCTCTTACAGGAATTTTGAACTTTGTTTATATGAAACATGTTTTTGAGAAAGCTCATTTTGCTACAAGTTTTGCTCTAAAAATGTTCACAATATCATTAAAATCTTTAAAAAAATACATTATTAAGTTCCAGAGTTAAAAGAGCTTATTTTCCCAGCTCATTTGAGTGATAGCAAATTACTTAGATCTGCTAGAAAAAGTTGTTTTCAGACATGTGAAGAGATTTCTCAGATATAAAGCCCAAACATTGCAAAACTTCTCCACCACTTGTGTAACCAGAAAATCTGCATTCTTGTGGTTCAGTATTTACATAGTATTCTTATAGTTTATGGGAGGCATCATTGACAGAACAGAATTCTACAGCATCTAGAAATCTGACAGGAGGATTTACTCAAAGAAACAATGGATCTTGTGATCAGTTTTTCTTAGCTCTTCCCCATGTTACTAAACATCTACGGTTCCTACTGATCTGAGTGACAGCTGGAGAAGGCCACCACTGTGAGCACAGTGGTAGAGCTTTACCCAATTTCTCTACAGCATTTTGAGTTTACTGATTCTCTGCAGTTTGCTTGCTCAAGCCAAAGACATTGTGCAGCACCCCAGCCACTACAGAAAAGAATCACAGAATCATTAAAGTTGGAAAAGACATACAAACTCATCTGGTCCAACCACCCCACTATCACCAATACTACCCAATAAACCGTGTCCCTAAGCGCCAGGTCCAATCTGTCCTTAAACACCCCCAGGGATGGTGACTCCACCACCTCCATGGGCAACCCGTTCCAGTGCCTAACTACTCTTTCTGAGAATAGATTTCTCCTAATTTCCAACCTGAACTTCCCATGGCACAACTTGAGGGCATTCCTCAGAAAAATATCAGCTTTTACTTCAGGAAATCTATCAGAAAATTTGCAGATGACACGAAACTGGGAGAAGTGGCTGATACGCCAGAAGGTCATGCTGTTATCCACAGAGACCTGGATAGGCTGGAGAAATAGGATGATGGGAACCTCATGAAATTTAGCATGGGGAAGTGCAAAGTCCTGCACCTGAGAAGGAACAACCCCAGGCACCAGTACATGATGGGGACTGACCAGTTGGAAAGCAGCTTAGCAGAAAAGGACCTGGGGTCCTGGTGGACACTAGGTTGAACATGAGTCAGCAATGCTCCCTTGTAGCAAAGAAAACTAATGGTCTCCTGGGCTGCATTAGGCATAGTATTGCCGGCCACAAATATGATTAAAGGACTGGAGCAGAGGACCTCCAGAGGCCCCTTCCAACCTCAACCATTCTGTGCTTCTATGATCTTGCCTGAGTTTTGGCCAAAGCTAGACCTGAAGAAGCTGTATTTGAGAGCCAAGGCTTCTTCTCACTGTAGGCTGCTCAACTGTACAAAATATCACACACGATGTGCAAGGATTGCTCCATTTAAATACATCAAGAGCAGAGAGACACCTCCCTGGCTGAAAAAAAGAAAAACACAGAGGTTTAAGAGTATGCAGTAGCTAGGGGAGGAATGGACATAACTTAGAGGAAGTCATGTCTCATCACTGATCTGATGCTTCAGACCTCCATAAACACAGGACCAGTGCATTTTCATGTTATTTTAACTATTGCCAAAATCAGAAGAAACATCTTACTCTTCAAAGAAATCTGCATTGTCAGACAATGGCCTCAAAACAGTGATACTGAGACTGGCTTTGTCTAACAGTAGGCCTGACTCAAGTTTGAGCCCATCAAGAGCAATTAAAATGAGGTACGAATATAGTACACACAATATGTTCTTGGAGAACTGACAACTTATGCATGCTGCCAACAGTGCAGTGCTATGAAGAAAAAACGAACAAACAAACAAACAGAATTGTTATTTAAAATATCCTTTTAATTTTAATTTTAATTTTTCTTTAGTCAAATCAGTGAAACTTAAAAGCACTTAGTAGTCTGCCTTAAGGTAAAATAATAGGCATTTATTTTACCTTTCTGAATTTCAAAGACTAGATAGAAACATTAGAAGCCCATGAACAAAAGCATGCTTTACATTTATAAAGGAAAATGGTTGAAAAATCTCAGCAGACAGTTTGTGGTTTCCTATGTGAAGCTTTATTCTACATGTTAACCAGAGCAAGACACATGTTGGGGAACTTGCTTGTGTTTATCGTGGTGGAAATAATATGAAAAGACAACGCACTTGTCTGAGAGTTCATCTAACCACCAAAGATAATTGAATTAGAAGGGAAAAAGGCAATTTTGGAAATGTTCCTGGAAAGCTCCCTTTATAAAAAATCTATTTCACAGCCAGATCTATTAGCCATATTTATGAATACTTTTGCATATGAACAATCTCTTAAGCCCTAACTCAGTAAGGCAATAAATTGTATGGTAAGCATCATGCAGCAAACTTGTTTAGCAGCAACCTTAGGTTTGCTGAGAATTTTTGTGCTGGGAAGATTCCTTTTTCTGTGAACTGTCAATATGTTATAGCAACATTTCAATGTGTGATAAAATACAATTGATTGAACATAAACATTTCTATTTTGCCATTAGTGATACTTTTTTTTAAACAAATGAATGACCACTGGTGGTGGGTTGACTTGGCTAGCCACCAGGTCCCCACCAAGCATCTCTCTCACTTCCCTCCTTAACAGGACAGGGGGAAAAAATAGAATGAAAAAACTCATGGGCTGAGATAAAGACAGGGGATTGAGATTTTCCACTAATTACCGTCTCAGACAAAACAGACTTGACTTAGGGAAGATTAATATAATTTATTGGCAATTAATAACAGAGTAAGGCAGTGAGAACCAAAAAAAAAAAACCAAACCTGAAAGCGCACTACCCCCATCTTCCCTTCTTCTTAAACTCAACTTCACTTCTGACTCCTGACTCTACCCCTTCCCCTTTCCCAAGTGGCACAGCGGGATGGGGAATGGGGTGTTCAGTTTGTCCGTAACACTTCATCTCTGCCGCTCCTTCATCTATACTCAGCCCCTGCTCCAGCATGGGGTCCCTCCCACGGGATGCAGTTCTTCCTGAACTGATCCTGCGTGGGCTTCCCACAGGCTGCAGTTCTTAAAGAACTGCTCCCACGTGGGTCTGTACCACCTGGCCCATCCTTCAGGAGCAGACTGCTCCAGCATGGGTCCCCCATGGGCAGCAGCTCCTGCCAGACCCCATGCTTCACTCTTGAGTCTCCACAGGCTGCAGCTCCAGACCGGGGCCTGCTCCTGCGGGGGCTCTCCATGGGCTGCAGCCTCCTCTAGGCCACATCCACCTGCTCCACCGGGGGCTCCTCCACAGGCTGCAGTGTGGAGATCTGCTCCATGTGGGACCCATGGGCTGCAGGGGGACAGCCTGCTGTGGTGGTTTTACTCGGGTGGATGGCCGAGCTCCACCACAACCGCTCTCTCACTCCTCCTCCTCAAAGGGAAGGGGTGAGAAAATACGATGGAAATGACTCAAGGGTTGAGATAAGGACGGGGAAATCACTGAACAATTATTGTGACAGGCAAAACAGACTCAGCATAGGGAGATAGTAAGATTTATTGCCTATTACTAACAAGCTAGAGAAGTGAGAAACAGAGGAAAGAAACCAAAAGCGCCTTCCCCCCATCCACCCTCTTCCACCTCCTCCCCCTGACTGGCACAGGGGAACGGGGGAATGGGGGTTATGGTCAGTCTATAGCGCTTCTTCTCTGCCACACCTTCTTGGTCACTCTCATCCCCTGTGCTGCGGGTCCCTCCCACGAGATGCGGTCCTTGCTGAACTGATCCAATGTGAGCTTCCCACGGGCAGCAGCTCTTCAAGAACTGCTCCAGATATGGGTCTGTACCACGGGGTCCATCCCTCAGGAGCAAACTGCTCCAACCTGGATCCCCCACGGGCAGCAGCGCCCCCCAGACCCCTGCTCCTGCGTGGTCTCCTCTCCATGGGCTACGGGTCTGGCCTGGAATCTGCTCCAGCAGGGGTCCTCCACAGGCTGCAGCCTCTGTCGGTGCAGGTCCACGTGCTCCACCGTGGTCTCCTCCACAGGCTGCAGCGTGGAACCCTGCTCCACCGAGGTACTCCATGGGCTGCAGGGGGACAGCCTGCTTCACCATGGTCCTCACCACAGGCTGCAGGGGACTTCTGCTCCGGTGCCTGGAGCACCTCTCCCCCTCCTTCTTCACTGACCTTGGTGCCTGCAAGGCTGTTTCTCACTCCTCTCACTCGCCCAGCTGCTGTGGCAGTGTGGTTTTTTTGTTTTGTTTTGTTTTGTTTTGTTTTGTTTTTCCCCTGTCTTAAATATGCTCTCACAGAGGCGTAAAAAACATTGCTTATTGGCTCAGCTCTGGTCAGCAGTGGGGCCCTTACCTTACTTGGGGAAGCTTCTAGAGTCTTCTCACAGAAGCCACCCTTATGGCCGCCTGCTACCAAAACCTTGCCACGTAAACCCACTACACCTGCTCCACCAGGGGCCTCTCCACAGGCTGCAGGGGAATTTGTGCTCCGTGCCTGGAGCACCTCCTGCCCTCCTTCTGCACAGACCTTGGGGGCTGCAGGGCTGGTTCTCTCCATACATTTTCTCACTCCTCTCTTCCAGCTGCTGTTTAACATCAGTTTTTCTTATATATGGTTTAACAGAGGTGCAACCAACCATTGCCTTATAACACAGAAATACTCTATTGGTCATTGTAAATCACAAACTGTGAGTTTCTCTGATCCTAAACATTAAAACCTAGTTAATATTTACTTTCTGATCGTTTCTGATTTTTAGTGTATCTCTCCAGTTTCAGAGTCGTCACCCAAATTGTCAGTCTACTATTGGTCTTTCTGAAGGTCCTATGACCGCAGATAATTTGAGCAAAAAAATCAGAGAGCTCTTGCCACAGCTGCACGTTTTACACATAATTTTTTCTTGATTAAAAAAACAATCACTATGTGATAAATGGAACAAGATGGAACTGCTACACCATCTGCTGTTCATTCTAATTAACATAATTAATATGATTAATATAATTATTGTAATGTAATTAGACAGCTTTAATGTCATGCAAACAGATTTAATCAACTCTTTATTTGGAAAGACAACTCAAATAAATAATGTGCCGTGACAAATGGTATCCAATTCAGTTTTAATGTGTAATTTCTCCTCATAAGAGAAGGGATTTCAAAATCAGATTATTTTTTTGCAAGTATTGGAGGTTAGGAAAAGCACATCATGGATAATGTTAAAAAAAATCATTTATTTTCATTATGGAAAAGTTCTTGTATTAAAGAGTGGTGGGCTTATGGACACCATACAGAAAAACAATACCTTGGATAGCATGCATGAAAACCAAAATAGATCAGGACAAAAACCATAATTGTCACTCCAAAGGTCCCGACTGGGAGATTCTTTTATCATTTTCCTGATGGAAGCCAAAATACTTTTACAGTAGGTCTACAACTTCTCGTTTTAGAAGACTGTGTATGCATTGTTTGTTTGAAACTTTTGCTAATGGAGAGAATAAAAAAGAAAACTGAAAGTTGATTTACTGTCTGTTTCAATAGTGAAGCTATTTTAGATAATTGAAAGAATAAAAACTCATGCTATGGAAATTTTCCTTTGCTGAGAGAAAGTGATTGAACTTTTGGAGTTCAGAATACCTCTGCAAGAAATTCCTTGGATATGTGTCCCCTGAGTCCACACTGAACCCGGTTCCGCTGTCACAACCAGATGCATTCTTCACGGTCGCCACTGATGGTTATCGCCCAAGCAGGGTTACGGGTGAAGAGTCAGGCTGGGGGGGCAGGCAAGGGTAGTGTACTGCCACAATGGGTGAGGCATGATTTCTCTCTAAATCTAAATGGTGGTTCTCTGAATCTCCTTTGAGACCGTTAAAAGCTAGACTCACCTTCCAGTCTTCTGCCACGGATATTTCTAAGCAAGTTGCATTGTATTAGCGGCTTGGCTGTCTGATTGCTGGGTTTCTTTACATGTCTTGGATAGATAGCATCTGACCATGTCCATTTGGGTGTATTCATTTTCCTGTTTATTGAATAACCTGTAACATTGACCTTCTGAACTGAGACACACCCTCTCATATGTGTCCCATGAAGAAAATTTAAGTACAGAAACCTCACCAAGTTCCTCTGTAGCAAACACATGTAACACATACAGTTTTTTTTTTTTTTTTCTATTACCGTATGCCCTTTCTGATCATCTATTGCCTTATCTGCCTTTTGGCAGGTTTCTGCTCCTGAAGAAGGAGGATTTTGTTATTTTAATGTTTCTTGCAAGCTACTCCTCAGTTTCTTTCTTGTTTTGTTTTATGGTGTTATCATATTCAACTTTATAGAACTTATGCACCTCTTCTTTAGTTTCGTTTTAACACATACCTTTTTGTAAGATTGGCTTCTTACTATTCATAGACTTTCTTGCCTATTTTTTAGCTCTGCCAGCATCCTTGGGGAGTAGACCCAATGATCTCCTGAGGTCCCTGCCAATCACTACAATTCTGTGATTCTGTGTTTCTGTGATCCTCTGAGTCTGTCATCTCAGTACAAAGAATATAAATGTCCTCCCAAAATAAATAAAAAAAGTTTTTGACTTGGACTCACAATACCATGTTGTCAAGAAAGGTTGCTTATTTGCTTTTTACCCAGAAGTCAATTTAACAGCTCATTTTTATAGTTGGAAGCACATGTTGGACTTCACAAAAGAAAATAAAATGACATAGCATTATATTTTTACAGCTTTGAAGTTTTCTTTCTGCTGAAATAAAATGTGAAGTGCAAAGTCTGTTGGAGAAACAAGAACCAGAATGGAAAAAAAAAAGATGAAGCCAGTTTTCTGAGCATGCAAAAATAAGAACTAGGTTGTGATGTAAAATACTATGCACATCAACTGTAAGTACATACTTAAAGAATTCCATGGAGACACTCTCATTGAAATGTAAGCATGCCTACATTTTCCTGCATTGTTCTTCTGGCTTGATGTTTGGATCCAAGTTGCATGCTCCATCCTTCTATTGAGACGGTGATCTGTATTTTCAAGGCTCTTGACTGTCACTTACCTCCCTGCAACTTTGGTTGGTATCAGGTTCTGCTGCCAACCTGAGAGCAACCTTGAGCTTAATTTAACTTGCTAACTTATGTAATAAACACTTCTGTGTTTTTTAACCCAGCCTATGCCATAGCTGGAAGACACTACTTACTCCTTGACTTTCCTTTGGTACTTTCCCAGTTATTCTCTGCTAGTATAGAACTAAAACCTCAGTAATAGATTAGCAGATACTACTATGAGATCACCACCCATCATTCACAGCATCATTGGTTTACCTTTCTTTTGTCCATTGTGCTTCTCCATTTTCTTGCTGTATCCACCTATTTGGCATATATTTTATTTTATGTTTTATTTTTTAATTTTTTTTAGAGAAGTAGCTGATAAGGTTTGACAAGGTAGACTCATCAAGTTGTTATGCATTTGTACAGTATTCACTCTTTACTCACTCTGTTCCAAGACTACTTTACTGCAGTAGAAAAAAAATAATAATAATAATGCCATCTTTAGCAGAATGATGTCAAAGACCCAGATCCCTGAAAACTCTGTAACAAGTAAGGCTGCTGAAAGGTTGATGTTTTGCTGCTACATGGGGTTTGACATGCATATTAGTTGACTGTATCATTATTGGATGTGTACTGCTTGTACGCATCAATGGCTTGGTTAATCTTTTGGCAGCGTGGTAATTCGTCTAAGTCTGGAAGACTGTTTGCCCTTTAATTGCGTGGGTTTTCTTCAATCTGTATCTACAGATAAAGGAATATATTTTCACTTCCACTTTTAAAAGCTAGTCTAAGAGTGTAAAGGGGATTTAGTACAGATGAAATGAGAGACTACAAGTCTTACGAGGAGCAGCTGAGGGAGCTGGGATTGTTCAGCCTGGAGAAGAGGAGGCTCAGGGGAGACCTTATCGCTCTCTACAGGTACATTAAAGGAGGCTGTAGCGAGGTAGGGGTTGGTCTATTCCACGTGCCTGGTGACAGGACAAGGGGGAATGGACTAAAGTTGCACCAGGGGAGGTTTAGGCTGGATATTAGGAAGAATTTCTTTACTGAAAGGGTTGTTAGGCATTGGAATAGGCTGCCCAGGGAAGTGGTTGGGTCACCATCCCTGAAGGTCTCTAAGAGACGTTTAGATGTAGAGCTTAGTGATATGGTTTAGTGGAGGACTTGTTAGTGTTAGGTCAGAGGTTGGACTGGGTGATCTTGGAGGTCTCTTCCAACCTAGATGATTCTGTGATTTTGTGATTCTGTAGTATTTGAGCAGTGTATTTATCAGACACATGGGTTTTAAAAACTGGTCTGTTCCTATGCAGGAGGAAAATCCACCTAGGAATCCATTTCTGTCATTATTCCCACAGGTGGTCTTTTCTTAACCTTTTTAAGAGCTTTCTGAGACAACTGCAAGATCTATTCATCTACTCATTTTGATTTACTAGAACTTTGTATAGCTTAGGAAAAAAAAAAAAAGAAAAAAAGAAAAATTATATAGACTATGGTAAGATGATTGTGGTAGGCTAAGCTTGGCCAAATGTCAGATGCCGACCCAGTCACTCTTTCACTCTCACTCCCGCTACTCTACAGGACAGGGGAGAAAATAAGGTGAAAAGACTTACAGATTTAAGATAAACCCAGAGAGTGCACTTATGAGTTACTTTCACAAGCAAGACAGACTCAAGTTGGGGAAAATTAATTTAATTTATTGTAAATTAAAATAGATTTGTATAGTGAGAAACAAAAAGATTAAAGCACCTTCCTCCCACTCCCTTTTCCCAGGCTCAACTTCACACCTTCATTCCCAATTCCAACACCTCCTCCACCCACCCCCCAAGAGATGCAAGGAAGCTTGAGGATGGGGGATTATGGTTAGCCCATGACAGCTCCTCTCTGCCACTCCTTCTTCCTCACACTTTTCCCCTGCTCCATGGTGGGTCTTCTCCTCAGGCTGCTGGAGAATGTGTTCTGCTGCCTGGAGCACCTCCCTTGGTCTTCACAGGGCTTTTAACCCCTCACTCCTCACACTGCCATGAATGGATTTTAAACTTCCTTAAATGTGTTTTCCCAAGGGGACCACCAGCTTGGCTGATGGACTCAGCTGTGTCCTGCACTGCGTCCATTGGAGCTGGCTTTGTCTGGCACCGGGCAATCCCTGGCCTCTTCCCACTGAAGCCACTTCTGCAGTCCCCTGTTACCAATGCCTTGGCACCTACAACCAAAACAATGATTAACAAGTATAACCCTTCAAAAAACAGCTGTTGCCAGCAGAATATCCTTTGCGTCAAGGTGCTACAAAGGGGCAAGGGGCCAGGAGCATCAGAGGCTCCCTAGGCCACCAGGGCAAGGCTTGTCAGCCAGGGCCTGTCCGTCTGCCCCACCAGGAGAAGGCACCTGGGGGTACCAGGACAGCCCCAGCCCTGACACCGGGCACGTTCCTGGGATGGGGCCAGGGTAAGGCCTGTGTATGAGTCCACGGGTTGGCCTGGTTGGGCAGAGCACGATTGTGGGGAGATGGCCCTGCTGGAGCTTTGTTGGGGCAGCGGCTGACGGCTCCAGGGTCTGATGTAGGGTCCTGAGTGCAGGGGATCCCAGTGGGTGGGCAGGTTAGAAATATCTGAGAAGGTTCTAAAGTTTTCAGAGAAAGATGAAGAACTGAAAAAAAAAAAAGAAAATAAAAAAAGTTCACTTGTCAATTCAGTTATGCTCTTTTAACTGTTACATTCCGTTTCACAGTCTCGTGACTGCATGACTTCAGTTAAAAGCGCAAATGACCATCCACTGTCCCCTTCCTGTTTATAACACTTGTTTGAAACATTTCCCGTAACTGAGTTTGACACTAACAGTCATTTGCAATCAATAGGAAGAAGTGATAAAAAGACCTTGAGATGGAGAACGAAGATGGTTACGCAGAACTGAATTTCAAAGCAAGGAAGAAAAACTCCAATGCAGGTAAGCATATAAGCATATATATATCCTTCTATATTCAGACATATTTGAGTTACCATAAACCAATCAAACAAACAAACAAAAACCACCACAAATCTGCCAAAATTTTAGTTAGTGTTGCTAATGAGCCAATGGTATATGGCTATATATTGAGAAACATGATGGACAGTAGGTAAAAAGTACCACCAGGCTTGGAGTGTGTGTTGACAGTCCCAGTACAGGATGGAGATTAGAAAATGGAGGTATGAGAAGAAAGCATAAAGCAGTAATTGTCAGCAAGCTTGCAGTGGTCTCAGCTCATCACCTATTTATGTTTTGTCAGGTATTTTTTTTTCCTCCAAGAATCACACCCAAGGAGAATTTAAGACTAATTTAAATGAAAACTGTAAGACAGTAACTTACTGTCCAGTAAGCTTTTTCAACAACTTTTGGAGGGTTTTGTCAGGAGCAGCAGGGGAGAAAGTACAAAGATAAATGCTGGAAGGCTTTCAAGATCACTTTTGCTAACCTCCACTTGTTTTAAGTGATGTGTGGGAGAACTCAAACCACAAATATCAAGTACTCAGAGCAATTAGACATCCAGGTTCCAAACAGTTAATTAGCTATGATGATAGGTTCCTGAGAAATTCTGGCTGCCCTCTTACATAACAACAATTTTTATCAGTAAAAAAGTGAAAGCCAACTTAAGTTACTCAGCATAGTAGCACTAATTCTGTGCAACTTTATTGACATAAATTGTGCCAGTTTTGCTATTATTAAAACTTATACTGAGAGTCTGTTCCCAACTATAATAAAAGTACAAAACCAGCCAAAGTGAGAGAAAAATAAATGGAAAGCTGATAATAAAACCTAATATTTATTTAACTAAGAATTTTAAGTTATCAAACTTGTCAAAATGCAAAAAGATGTTGCTGTAATGGAGTAGGTTGAACATTTTCATTTAAAAGAAGCAGAAAGTCAGGCAAAGTGTATGTTACCAAATGTACATAATAGTATGTGACCATAAACACACAGAGCATGTAATGACTAAATCAGTTTTAAAATGCTCTGCCTTCATCATCTCCCTGCATGACTGGGTATCTTCCCAAAAGACCACTGCAGGAGCAAACAGGCAGAACAGGAAGACTTCAGGCAACCAGCTTACAGGAACAGTGGTTCCTTTAAGCCTCCTTCAGGCCATATCCACCTGCTCCACTGTGGGCTCCTCCACGGGCTGCAGGGGAACTTCTGCTCTGGTGTCTGGATCACCTCCACTTCCTTCTTCACTGACCTGTGTTCGCAGGGTTGTTTCTCTGTACATTTTCTAAGTTCGCTCTCCCAGCTGCTGTTCTACAGCAGATTTTTTTTCCCCTTTCTTAAATACACACTCACAGAGGTGCAACCAGCATTGACTAGCGGCTCTTATCTGACATATAGCTTCTGGGCTTTTCTCACAGACCCCACCCTTGCAGTCCCCCTCCTACCAAAATGTTGTCACATAAGCTCAATATACAGTGTGTGAGCTAGATTTAGACTAAACACAGACTAGTCATGGTAGCATGGTATCTCAGAAGTGAATTTGCTGGAGTGGTTAGTAGTGGTCGCAATGCCCTGTTGGCATAATCCAATGCAATATTGACATCAGTTCTTGTAGCACAGAAGAAAGATCACAATGCAGAGCTCTCCTTTTTCCTTGCAGTCACATCTGGTCTTGCCAGTGGTGCAAGCTGCAGAGGTGTCCTGAGAAGCTGGGCAAACACCAAGCTGTTAGCTTGTGCTTCACTGTCAGCACTGTGATATTACCACCACCAGAGCTCACTCTGGGTATCTGTGCAATAATCTGAGTATTTACACAAGTCACTTGTTACTGTTTTGCCTGCAGTCCAGCCATTGTGCAAATCATGGCAGAGATAAGATTAGATAACCTAGTTGCCTTTTTGTTGTCAAAATCACTGCACAGTACCCAAGGAAGAAGGAGAATGCACACATGCATAACCATAATATATGTTGCATAGTCAGTGAAAAGAACTGGATTCTATTTACAGAATATGTGCTGTCTAAATAGGGTGGGAATATAAAAACAGTGGGGATTAACTATTTGAATATTTAAAGACAACTAGTCACATATACAAAATTTCCCAAGTAAGCATGATTGAATGGACAAATGAGGAAAAAAAATGTTTGACCTTTGTGTAAAACTGACAGCTAGAAACCAGTCGTGAAGCGGAAGTGTTAGAGAAAATGAATTGATCCTGTTGCACAAAGTTCAATAGTCTTTTCATGATTTGAAATGCAGCTCCACACACTACATTTTTGAAATAATAGTGTTGCAGCAGAGAACTTTTCAAACAGCTGATTCACATCTGATCTAGATCACCAGTATTTGAAATGTAACAGTTATTAAAGGATATTTACAAAAGATACTTCCTGATGTAATTTACTAGATGCAAAACAAGATCTTTATGAGGTAAAATATTTTCCTACCCCATTTTCTCTTCCGAGAAGGTTAATTTCCATGAAATGGAAAGTCATTCTTCTGTTGTTCTCTGACTTTATTCCAGGACCCCAACTCAGGGCAGATGAGGGTAAGGAGTAGCACTGTATGTAATGGAGGGGCTGGACTACATGGAGCTTGCAGTTGGTGATGACATGGTAGAGAGCCTCTGAGTAAGGATTAAGAGACAAACAAATTAACAGATGCTATTGTGGGGGTCTACTATAGGCCACCCAGCCAGGATGATGACACCTATGAATTGTTCTTTAAGGAGCGAAGAGACTCTAGATCAGCCACCCTTGTCCTTTTTGGTGACTTCAGCTTGCCAGATGTGAACTGGGAATACCCCACAGCTGATGCAAACAGGTCCAGGAGATTCCTAAAAAATCTTGATGATAACTTCTAGGTACAGGTACTAAAGGAGCCGGCTAGGTAAGGTGCCCTCCTAGATCTGTTTCTTGTGAACAGAGGATCTCTTGGGTGGAGTGGCGATTGGTGGCCATCTTGGCCATAGTGACTGTGAAATAAGTAATCAAATTTAAAATATTTGGTGAGAGGAGGAGAACTGCCACCAGAACTTCAACCCTGTATATGGGGAAAGCAAGCAGACTCCCATATGGAGCTGCTCAGGGAACTGGTGAGCAAGGTCCCCCATGACCTTTTTCTTTGATGACATTTTTTTGAAGACATTGGTGTCCATCAGTGCTACTCAGTTTTTAAGTACCACCTCTTATGAGCACAGGAACAGGCAATTCCAAAATGCTGGAAGTCAAGCAAGCAGGACAGAAGGTTGGCTTGGCTGAGCAGAGATCTTCTTGTAGACCTTAGGCAGAAAAAGAAAGTGTATGTCTTCTGGAAACGAGGTTGGGTTATATGGAAGGACTATAGAGACGCCGTTCACCATTGTAGGGAGAAAATTTGTGCAGCCAGTGCTCGATTAGAGTTGAAGCTGACCAGTATTGTGGGAGCTCCTTTAAAGGGCTTTTTAAAATATGCTAACAGCAAAAGGGGGACCAGAGAAAACATTGGTCCATTAGTTGATGAGGATGGTCAGCTCACAAATAGGGACGTAGACAAAGCAGAGATGCTTAATGCCTTCTTCCCCTCTGTCTTCAACACCGATGGTGGGCTCTGAGTTGGAGGACCATGACTGCAGTAGCAATGAACTTCCAGCCAACCCCGAGCTTGTGGAGGATTTGCTGCTCCACCTGGATGCATATAAGTCTATGGAGCGTAAAGGGCTTCTTCACTCAAAGGTACTCAAAGTACTCAAGGATACTCAAAGAGCTGGCTGATGTCATCGCAAGACCTCTCTCATTTTTCAATGGTCTTGAGATTCTGGAGAGGTCCTGTTTGACTGGAAGCTGGCAAAAGTTACTGTTTTCAAGAAGGGCAAGAAAATAGACCCTGGCAATTACAGGCCTGTCAGTCTCAGTTCAGTGCCTGGTAAAATTATGGAGAAGTTTATTCTGGGAGTTATTGAAAAACACCTGAAAGACAATGCAGTCATTGCTCACAGCCACCTTGGGCTCATGAGGTGAAGGTCCTGCTTAACAAATTTAATTTCCTTTTATGACAAGGTCACCCACCTAATTGACCAGGGGAAGCCAGTTGATGTGATGTTTTCGTATTTCAGCAAAGCTTTAGACAGTGTTTCTCACCATATCCTTCTGAACAAAATTACCAGTATACAGATAGATGAATACATAATGTGATGGGCGAGCAATTGGCTGATGGGTTGGGCTCAAATTATGTAAATGGGGTTACATCAGGCTGGTGGCCATTCACTAGTGGGGTTCCCTGGGGCTCCATTTTAGGGCCATTTCTCTTTAACGTTTTCATAAATGACTTGGATGCAGGACTTGAAGGTATACTTAGTAAGTTTGCGGATGACACTAAATTGGGAGGAGCTATTGACTCTTGAGGGTAGAGAGGCCTTGCAGAGAGATCTTGACAAAACAGAGGGCTGGGCAATCACCAGCTGCAAGAAGTTGAACAAGAACAAGTGCCAGATTGAGCACCTGGGATGGAATAACCCTGGATATACATACAGACTGGGGGATAAGAGGCTGGAGATCAGCCCCACAGAAAGAGATCTGGGGCTTCTGCTTAATGGCAAGTGGAATATGAGTCAACAGTGTGCCCTGGCAGCCAAAAGGGTGAACCATATCCTCAGGTGCATTAGGCATGGCATTGCTAGCCAGTTGATGAAAGTGACTGTCTCACTCTACCCTGTGCTGGTGTAGTCTCACCTTGAGTACCATATGCAATTTGGGGCTCCACAATATAAGAAGGACATAAAACTACTAGAGAGCATCCAAAGGAGGGCTATGAAGATGGTGAAAGGGTCTAGAGGGCAAGACATAAGAGGAGTGGCTGAAGTTACCTGGTTTGTTCATCCTAGAGGAGACTGAGGGGAGGCCTCCTGGGGGCCTGCAGCTTCCTCACGAGGGCAGCAGAGGGGCAGGCACTGAGCTCTGTTCTCTGGGGACAGTGACAGGACCTGAGGGAATGGCATGGAGCTGCAACAGGGGAGGTTGAGCTGGACATTAGGAAAAGGTTCTTCAGTGAGGGGGTGGTTGGGCTCTGGAAGAGGGCCCCCAGGTAAGTTCATGGCACCAAGCCAGTCAGAGTTCAAGAAGTGTTTGGTCAATGCTCTCAGACATCTGGTCTGATTTTTGGATGGTCCTGTGTGGAGCCAGGAGCTGGTCATTGTGGGTCCTTTCCAACTCAGGATATTCTATGTTTCTATGAAAAAATTCTTCAAATTATAAAACAGACTTTTCTAAAGGCCATCCAATGTACAGGTGATTAATTAGTGAGTCCTGGTGCTAAAGAATTTAGCCCAAAGGTCTACTGGTCCTTTGTTGATTGACAGTGTGGGTATTCATAGCCCTAGAACTTCTTTTTTATTTGTACATTACATATTTGTCTTTTTCTTTGCAGCTTATAAACTAAGCTAGAAACTTAGAAACTTCAATTCTTCCTTATATCTTTTTACTGTTTGTGAGGTTTTGTTTAGCAATATTTGTTAAATGCTTGCTGTGACATGTAACAGTCATGTTACTTGCCAGAGTGATATCCACCTGATATGAAGAAGCAGAAAGTGGTAGCTGTTCCACTTATAACCTCAAATGGACTGGCAAACAGTGAAAACAGATTCAACAAATTTAAACCCAAGAAAACTTTTCATAAATGAATTTGTTAGAAACAAGAACCGCTTGATATGCATGAGGCAACCAGAAGGGAAAAGGGAACACTCACAGAGCACATAGCAATGTGACAGTGAAGGATATTCTGTCTGAATGATGTCTAGAGAAACACAGATTTATGTCCTAGGTAATATCTCATGCCATGTTTATAAAATCATCTTATTTCTTGCAGAATTTTCCTCTGATTCTTCAGCCTTGCGGTATCTTGCTGCACTCTCAGGATTTCTGAATCTTGTATTTCTGGGAGCTGTGATTGCATTATTTCAGCAATGTGAGTGACCAAATGAAATATTTTGCTTTAATTCCTGTGCAATTGGCAGGTGTTAATCCTTGACTTAAACAATTTTTCCAAACAGACTGTTTTGATATGGTGACAAGATCACTCAATGCTTTCTACTATTAGGTTTCCAATGAAGGTGAGAGGAGTTATTGGTATTTTGAGGCTGTGGATCTGCAGATCAGTGGCTTTCAGAGGGCTGTTGCATGTTTGGAGTTTATGAACAGATCTGGAGTCTCTCATTTTTCAGTCCCTCAGCCTGAGATTCCCTCTTTTTCTTTTCCAGAACTGAACAAATAACCCAGATTTCTAGCCAAAGAATTAATTTTTCAGTTTGTAAAAGCACTTTTATTAATGAAACAGAGTTCAGTCTGGATATGTGGTATAACTGGAACCCCTGCTACCTCCTCCTCCTCTCATCCTCACAGCCAGTCTTCACCTCTTGATGCCCGTCTTTGCCTGCCTTAAGTTTCAGCCAGTCCTACCTGACCTGCACAACAGGAAATGTGAGCTGTACTTCAGGGATGGATGAGACAGGAGGCTGGAAGATGTTACATGTAGATGAAAAATACCTCTTTAAACAGAAATAAAAAGGTGTGCCTATAAATGTGTAAATGTGGTCTTTCCACTTTCCACAAAATGTATGCATAAGCACTGGGTCACTGCCAGTACTGATCGCAGAGCTTAAATATCTAGCACAAATGTATGTCATTATCCCTGGACATTTAAACTTTGGCATCAGAAAGAAGTGGCTGCAGTTGCTCTGGACAAGCAAGTTGAACAAGGTGGTCATCAACAAGCATCTAAATACTTATCAAGGAGTCTAATTTTAGTTTTCTCCTTCAGAAAATCTCAGCCTGATAACCCCAATGTCCAGCCTGCTTCTGGACATCAAAATCACTTTGCACATCAAAATCACGTGAGACTCTGGGAGAAAATGGAAATTCAGAAGCGCTTCTGGATATAACTATATTGTTAATGGCAGTCAGCCATTCTCCCTTTCTCTGGATGTGAGTCCTGCACTCTCACATCAACCCATTCTTTTCTGAAATTAGCTGAATACAGAGTTCAGGCACTAGAAAATCAATGGCACAGCCATGTTATTTGAGAGATGGCTGTTATATACCATGTTGTTAAAAACAAGTTGATGACACAATCTGTGCTGTCTATGGGAGTTCTTTACAGTTTATTTGTGAACTTTACATTAAAATGTTGGAGATTCTTGTCCAGGTGACTTGCTATCAAGTGATGTGTGGAAGCCCAGAGAAAATATTTCTGAAAGTGGCAATATCTCAGGGGAAGATCTCCATGAAAACAACTTATTGACTGCATTAAAGGAGAGTTTATGCATGAATACAAATGGTAAGGAAATAAAATCTCGTTCATAGTACCATAAATGGTTTGAATCTCTAGAAAAGATTAATATAAAAAATGAACACCTGGATGAAGTAACCAACCTTCAGATTACAGAATAATAATGTTTATATTGTTAAAGATGCATAAAGTGATATATTTCAGAGTTCCATTCTTGGAAATGTTAGTTTAAGGAAGAAATTCAAGTGGAGCAGTGATACTGGAGGTCTTTGTGACTTCTCTGTGGGTTCCATGGAAACCAATTGTACTACTCCCAGGGATTTCAGCAGAACGGGAATTTTATCTGTGGCTTCTATCCCAGTTTTTATGTAAACTACTTAGCACAATTATCTAGAGTTCTGAAATATTTAAATGCACAGAGTGATCCCTAATCCCTAATGACTATCCTTATTGCCACTGTAAAGCAGAAACAATGTGCTTTCTTAAAATGAAGTGTACCATCACAGTTTCTGCCCCACTCCCGGCTTAAAGCTTCTTTAATCTCATATTCAGAAGCCTCAGAAAAAGTGCAAGTCAATACTACTAGTATCAGTTGTAAATAAGGAAGCGTCAAAATCCATTCACCCCAAACTCTTCACAGACTCCAGATGTGAACTCTGCCCCATTGGTTGGAAGCTGCATTATGGGAGATGTTATTACTACTCAGAAAAAAGTGACACCTGGGAGAATAGTAGAAGGTATTGCTTAGGAAGAAAATCTGAGCTCCTGATTATAGAAAATGAGACTGAAATGGTAAGCTTGTAAGGCACTCTGTGGTTCAAATATTATTTTTACTTATACCTTGAGAATCCAAATATCACAGCAGAGCTTTTCATGTTTATTTAGAAGACATTTCTAATCCATATATGCTCATAAAAGGCATTGTCAGTGGTAAATGCACTGATGATTGATCTCTGCATGTTAAGAAATGTTTATGTCAAAAAGACCAGTAGTCTAGATTTCATTTAAATAGATGCGATGATATGCTTATACTTCATCTCCAGCAAGAATCAGATGGAATTTGGTTGAAGGATTCTTGCATGTTATATTCCAAATCAAATCTGTTCAGAGCTAAGTTGATATAAAGGCTGCTGCCTGTCTTCTGGGGATGGAACTATTTCTCTGTACTTTATACATTTTAAAATGTCAGTATCAGGCTGAGCTGGCAAAATGATCACCTCCTTCCTTGTAAAGGGAAAAAAAGAGGTACCTTCAGCTGCTATATTTCAGATCAGCCTGATCCTCATCTAAAATGTGCTAATGGAACGAACCCGGGGCCAGCAAGGAGCCAAAATTAGCTCCTTGGTTGATCCACTTTCCAACATTAGCCACAGTACAGGGGTATAATTGAGAGTCTGAACTAATTTATATGCTGTTTTTCCTTCAATTTCTTGGAAGCATTCTCTGGAGTCTTTGGGCATGGAAGCCTTGCTGTTTTTAAAATATTAGTTATCACTGTATGTTACTGGTGCTGGAGTTTTATGAAGTGCCATTATTATGAGAATTCAAAGGCATACCTTTCTCCAGGATTTCTTAAATAAACTGAAGGATAAAGACATTGGCTTTGTTTGGACTGGATTAAGTTTCAATGAGGATGAAGGAAAATGGGTATGGCTCAATGATCCCAAACATCTAGGGCACAGGTAAGTTCATTCTGGAATCAATCAGTATTGGCTTCTACAATGTATTCTCTACTTGCTGTGCTGAGGCTATTCAGCCATTACCATGAGAAAGTGACAATATGATATCAGAAAAAGTGAGAATATGATGTCAGGTGCCATGCTCCAGTCAGGCATCTCAGCCTATCCTGATTTTTCTCTATACAGAATTCTGATCAAAACATGCAGATGAAAAGTGAAATTCATTGACAGATTTCAGAAAAGAAACTGATTTTATTAGGAGGTGAGAATGCTGCATAAGCTTTTTTCTTCCAGCTATATTTCAAGTAGGGAAGCAGAAAGGATGAAGCTTACTAAACAAGCAAAACCTGCCTGCTTTGCCAGAGAATCAAAAGAATGACAGCATAAAAACAACAACAAGAAAAATCCAGTCTTTGTGGCTTCACTATTTATCTATTCAATTTTTTTTTCCCCGTAACACAAATTCCAAAATGTTTATGTCTGTTTGTTGTTTTGCTGTTGCAGTTTTACAATAAAAGGAAGGAAGAAAGAAGAAAAATGTGCTGCCTATAAGCTGACAGAAATGCATGCTGATAACTGCCACTCCCTATACAAGTGGATTTGCAGAAAGAGTGCAGTGTTTCTGCGGGTCTAAGACATTTTAAAGTGAAAGAGAGTAGGTTCTTTGAAGATTTATAGCATTTTACAGTGGGTAGGATATCTGATGTAAAATTAAGGGGAAATTGTTGACCTGAATTCTGATGAATTAATGCATTGTTATTCTATTTGTGATTAAAATCTAGGAAGATTGCAGGCTTGTTTCTCTCTTCTTTTCCAGATGAAGGTATAAAATCTATGTTTTTGTGCACGCTGATGCACGGCCCCTTAAAGCTACAAAAACAAGTAGCCTACCAACTTTAAGTTTAAGGAGTTTAAGGAGTCTAAGAGTTGTATAAACCACAGGTAAAATGAGGGTTTTGTACCAGCCTGGCAAATAGATACCAACAGGCCAAAAGTTGCTGCTGCTGCTTATTTTAGATGAAGAGGTTATAATTAGAACTATGCACTTAAATGTGCCTGCATATCTTACCACTGGAGGACCAACATAGGAAGTCAGCATGACTCTATGAAAGAGCAAGTCAAAATCTAGTATATTTTCAAAAAATTGGTTTCATGTACTTCATTCAGTGCTACAGAATTTGAAACTTAAAATACCATACATACCTCCTGAACTTGGATGTGAGATTCAATTGTCTGCCTTTGTTCTACTAGCGCACTAGAAATGGCAAAGTCATATTTATGGGGCTACGGGGCTATAATCACTCCACTATTGATAGTCCACTGAAAGACAATTTTTACAAGTCAGATTTTTGTTTGTTTGTTTGTTTGTTTAATTTTGCAACCCTCCTACATCTCAAGGCTACTGATCATGATGGGGCAGTGGATCTCAGAGAAATTTGCTCTTTTCTCTCCGCTCTAACCTTAAGATAACTTAGACAGGTCTGAGAGTAATCTGTAGTTCTTCATTGTTAGTATAACTATAACATACTAAGCATTTTAGTAGCCAAGAGAAATTAGTATAATGATTAAAATGATGACTCTAGGATGTAAAGCCAAATTCCAAATTGCTGTAGTTGTGGGAGATCACTCTAAGAGGCCCTTCCACCAGCAATGCTGCATTTTGGATTGCAGTAGCAATGTGGGTTCTTTGGTTATTTACTAAATGCCCAGTAACCTTTCCCTTTATGGCTTTTGAGCAACATGTCAGGCTTTAGGTGTAAGAGTAGTGTGCTCTCACATTTCTGGCAATTATTTGAAAATTGTTGAAAATTGCTTAGCAATGCCTAAATGTATTGAGCCTAACAGCATACAATTGCAATTATTTCTGTGAGCTGGGTATTGCTTCTGTGGGTATGATGTAAATAAAACCACATCCTTCACCGGTGTTACTTTACATACACATCTATTATCAGATAAATTATACACAGATTATATACAACAATTTGTGGACACGTGCTGTACACAATGTTGTTATACATCTCTAAAACTATCTGGCTAACTCCTTCACAACAACAAAAAAAACCTTTTTTGTAATATTGGAACATGGTAGTATACTACTCACGTAGTTTTCTGAAATCTCTGTAATAGAGGAACTCTTGGTTACCACTATGACCGGTTTTCTATCCAGCCCAGAAGCATACGCTTTTACATATCTGTTTTATATCTCTGACATTATATAACACTTCACAGACTTGCAATCTTCCCATTCCCAATGTTGTAAATGTATACTTAATAGCATGCATTCTTTTTAAAATACATTTTATAATTATTACATAATCACAGAATCACAGAATGGCCAATGTTGGAAGGGACCTCTGAAGATCATCTAGTTCACCCCCCCTGCCAAGCAGGGTCACCTACAGCACATTGCACAGAGTCGCATCCAGGCAGGTTTTGAGTGTCTCCAGAGCAGACTCCATGGTCTCTCTGGGCAGCCTGTTCCAGTGCTCTGTCACCCTCACAGTAATGTTTTTACACATTCAGATGGAACTTCCTGTGTTTCATTTGGTGCCCATTTGCCTCATCCTGTCGCTGAGCACCACTGAAAAGAGTCTGTCTCCATCCTTCTGACACCCTCCCTTCAGATATTTATACACATTGATGAGATCTCCTGTCAGCCTTCTATTCTCCAAGCTAAACAGGCCCAACTCCCTCAGTCTTTCCCAATAAGACAGATGCTCCAGTCCCCTCATCATCTTAGTAGCCCTACACTGAACTCACTGCAGTAGCTCCATGTCCCTCCTGTACTGGGGAGCCCAGAACTGGACACAGTACTCCAGGTGTGGCCTCACCAAGACTTGAGTAGAGGGGCAGGATCACCTCCCTCGACCTACTGGCAACACTCTTCCGAATGCACCCCAGGACACCTACCATTGTCCTTGGCCACAAAGGCACATTGCTGGCTTATGGTCAGCAATATTATTAATATTATGATTTCTAAACTTAATTGATTAAGCTGTTTTATATAGCACTCAAAATATTGAGTTTTACAAGTGCACACCAGAACATCCATGTATATATATGTTACATGTGCAAACATAGAATCTTAGTTCTAGAACAGCCCAGGGTGAGAGACCTGCAAAGATCATGATCACTATTATGAATGAGAGGCATGTTTATCTTCACTGAGAAAAACGGGTTTTCTCCTGATTAGAGATGGGAACACCTTGTAATTGGTTTGTTGTTGTTGTTGTTTTTTTTCTTTTTTTTTTTGTTTTTCCCCATTATTCATAGTTTTCTCTTAATTTTAACTTCATGGGAATTAACCTAAAACAAAAAAGAGTATTATGCCTTTTTCCTTTTGTATATACATAAGCAACACCAAAAAGAAAGCAAAACCAGCTAAAATAACTGCCACAATACAACTTTGATTCACATTGATTCACTTTGAATACTGGCAGTACCTTAGCATCAGGGATGTGGACTTTTAGCCTTGCACTGCTTTGTGGAAGGGTCACTTTCTGGACTAAAGTCAGCTTCATCATGACAGGATGTTTTGTAAGAGCCTCACAGGCTCAGGGGCCCACACCCTTCTCTTTTAAGGGCTTGCATTTTTTTCTAGAGTGCACATTTTGTACTTATATTTAGTTTTTCTTTTAATTCCCTGATCTTCACTCATAACCAGTCTTTATTCTAACTTGTTTTCAAGATTCAGCCCTTCTCCAATTTTACTTTCTCTGTGTTTTAACTGAACAGGCTCCTAATTCAGATTTTAGTTTCTTGCTTTTGCCTTTAAAGCCTGAATTTCCTGATCTAGCCTATGTGTCACTGACCACATTGCCTATATGCTGGCTCATGTGATCTCTTTACAGGAAGGTTTGGGTATTAACGCTTTACATTTTGCAAACTCTTTGTCAACGTCTGAGGTGGTTTTATAAAAACGGGTTGTGAGAGCTTGAGTAATCCCATTCCCCAGCTCCAACAGTTCTTATAAAATGGTTTGGAGTGTAAGCAAGATACTTGCCAGGACCACAAGGTCACACATTAACTGCATTCATGGTGTTCTGTGATCGCTGGAGGCTGCCATCCACAGACTGGCTTAACTCCAGCCTATGAGATTAATATTGTTACTCAATACCAGAGAAGGTCTTCTACACTGGAACAGGCTCCCTAAGGAACTGGCCGTGACACCGAGCCTGGTGGAGTTCAAGAAGCATTTGGACAACACAGCCAAACATATGGTTTGATTTTTGGGTATTCCTGTGTGGAGTTGGGCTCGATGATCCTTGTGGGACCCTTCCAACTCAGGATAATCTGTAATTCTGTTATTCACAGAGTTAACTCAAAACAATTAGGCTATTGTTAGGCAATCTGACTGCTAGACTTGCTGTCACTGCTAAAACAAGCTAAAGTCAGCTCTGCCCAAGGCAAGTGCAGACAAATCCTGCGTGGTTAGATAGAAGCCTGTCACTTTTTGCTAGTAATGGGAAAATCACATTAACTAGGTTACAGGGCTGTCTTATTGTTATTTTCCATGTTCTCTCACAGACTTTCTGCAGAAGAGCGAACAGTCATTTCCTATGGATATAATCAGAATATTATGTGGATATCAATCCCAACGACACGTGGAGAATTGTACACTGTCATTTATTCATCTGAATGGTTATCTTGCTATTTCTACACTAAGTGTAGAAATACCAAGCTAAGTGCGTGTGTCGATCTGCTCGAGGGCAGGAAGGCTCTGCAGGAGGATCTGGATAGGCTGGAGCGATGGGCTGAGGTCAACTGTATGAAGTTCAACAAGGCCAAGTGCCGGGTCCTGCACCTGGGGCGCAACAACCCCAAGCAGAGCTACAGGCTGGGAGATGAGTGGTTGGAAAGCTGCCTGGCCGAGAAGGACCTGGGAGTATTGGTTGATAGTCGGCTGAATATGAGCCAGCAGTGTGCTCAGGTGGCCAAGAAGGCCAACAGCATCCTGGCCTGTATAAGAAGCAGTGTGGCCAGCAGGCCTAGGGAAGTGATTGTCCCCCTGTACTTGGCTCTGGTGAGGCCGCACCTTGAGTACTGTGTCCAGTTTTGGGTCCCTCGCTACAGGAAGGACATGGACGTGCTCGAGCGAGTCCAGAGAAGGGCGACCAAGCTGGTGAGGGGTCTGGAGAACAAGTCTTACGAGGGGCGGCTGAGGGAGCTGGGCTTGTTCAGCCTGGAGAAGAGGAGGCTCAGGGGCGACCTTATCGCTCTCTACAGTTACCTTAAAGGAGGCTGTAGTGAGGTGGGGGTTGGTCTGTTCTCCCACGTGCCTGGTGACAGGACGAGGGGGAATGGGCGAAAGTTGCGACAGGGGAGTTTTAGGTTGGATGTTAGGAAGTACTTCTTTACCGAAAGGGTTATTAAGCATTGGAACGGGCTGCCCAGGGAGGTGGTGGAGTCACCATCCCTGGAGGTCTTTAAAAGACGTTTAGATGTAGAGCTTAGCGATATGGTTTAGTGGAGTACTTAGTGTTAGGTCGGAGGTTGGACTCGATGATCTTGAGGTCTCTTCCAACCTAGAAATCTGTGTCTGTGTCTTTTACATAAGTGCTTTAACCTTCTGAACATCTTTCAAGTTTTTCTGTGAAATACAAATGCAACGGTTTCTGTAAGTTAGATGTCATCCAGCTACTTGCAAAGTGAAAAACTATTGTATTTGGATGTCCAGCCAAGCCTGGATGGCCAAGTAGCCTACGTGCTTTAACTGCTGTGTAAACTTCTCTGGAAACCAGTAGGCACACAGATGTACGATGAAACATGCTGAGTGACTATGCTGCAACCAGAAGGAAATGCTATATTGCTTATCAAAAGAAAAATTCATGTAGCCAACCAAGTATTACTGTAAAAAATGCAAAATAAACAAGCTAAAAAATGGAGAAATGAAAGATTATCCAAGCAGGATCTGTTTTATTCCTATTACAGGCTTTTAATCTAATTACACTCACAGGTTTTTAAACAGAAATGCCATCCGTTTGGGGTGCTAAGTAAACCGGAAAAATACAAAACATTTCTCATACATGTGGGGTAACCTGAGATCCCTCTGACTAGTACATTTTTATGCTGAAACCATGAAAGCAGGCTAAGGAGTTCTGATTCTTTAGGTTGTCACAATGAGTTGCACTTACCTGTGAAAAAAATCACATGCTTTTTCTCCGGTCATCAGTTTCTAGCTCTAGAAACCGCTCAGTCAGCCTTCTAGTTCATAGTAAACTGCTGGTCTGTTAGCTTGCAAGGTTTGTTCCTCTGCAAAGCTCCTCTGCATAGTGCTTTTGTAGGGAGTTGGCCTTGTATAGAAAACCAACCAAGATCCAGGCTTTACTGCTGAAGCTTCTCCAGGGGCTGAGCTCAGCCTCTCCTCTCTGTCCTGTGCCATCCCAGGCAGTGTGCTATAATTTTGCTAGCGTTGACTCCTTAAGACTGATAACTGGGCCACTACCTAATATTGCAGGAGGTGAGGTCATATATTTTATTCCTCTTCTTTGAGGCATTTTGATCACCAACTCTGTTCTGGATTTTGATCTGTTTCCTTCTGTTGGACAAAAATATATTTGATTAAAACTTGTACCGTATATTATGAAAAATATTACAGGCATGGTCTTCTTAATGGATTCCTAGCTAGTCCTTATATAAAAAATCTGTAAAGACTAAAGCATAGTGTACAGTTTCCAAAGAATTAATCAAACAGAAGCTGTGAATGAAACCTTTGGCTTCTTGTAAGCTGGTCCCAGGATGCTTTACAGAGCTGTAACTGAAAGAATTAGCCTTTGAATCTTAAAATTTTATGCTCAAGAATAATTTTTTCACAACTGTATTTCTGCCTCTTTGGGGGGGAAAAAAAAAGGAGAAAAAAAGAAAAAGAAAAAAAAAAGTAAAGGTGCCACGTACTTGCAGTTGTAAAGAAATAACACTAGAGAGCACTGCAAGTTCTGTGGAAGGGCTGTTGCTGGCTATAAGTCTCAGTCTGTGTTCCTGTAAACTTCCAGAGGGAAAATAATAATAATAACAATAGCAACAACAACAACAACAACAAAAATAAAAATAAAAATAAAAATAAAAATAAAAATAAAAATAAAAATAAAAATAAAAATAAATAAAGCATTCAAATAAACTGAGGAAGAAGGGACCTCTCGAATTCTCTAGTCCAACCTCTTGTTCATAGCCGGGCTAACCTTAAAGTTAGACGAGGTCACTCAGAGCAGCACTCTTGTCTATGTGAACTTTAGCCAAGGACAAAGGTCCCACAGGCTTCTCATTTCATAAACAGAAAGAAAATGATTGCCCAAAAATTACTGTGACAGTAAATACATACTGTAATTGGCCAAAGAATTTCTGGCTTTACATGTTGAGGGCATTTACAGAAAGAGCTCTGGAATATATGGGAAGATGGAATCTGACGTTATCTGGATTCAAGCATTACAATTTGTGAAGCAACTACCTGCAAATTAAGTGTAAGCTGCGTTCATAATCAGTCTGGCCTACTGATCAGGCTGCTGTGCTGAGGGTCAGGGGTGCTAAGCAGTCTTCTAGCCACTGCCACCAGGCTGCTGGGTGAGCTTGGGTAAATCTTTTGACTTCTGCTCCTCCATCTGCATCCTGGGAACAGTGACACACCTTTCTTTGCAAAGTGCTTGTGGAAACACAGTTTAAAATGCTGCCCAAATGGTAATACGTTGTGATATATGAGGGTAAGATATGGGATCTCTGCTAGACCTGAAGGTCTATGCAGGCAGGCTATGTCTGCATGGCAAAATACAGCATACCGCAGAAGGCCTAAACACAGAGGCTTCATCTCCTAAGTCCACATGGCGCGATGCTGCCCTGCACTGTACAGATGTACTTAGCACACGGTGTTACATTTAGTTGCATTGAACCAAGAAGTGTTCACTTAGCCACAACACTGTGGTCACACTGGGATGATCTGCAGCTCTGCACCAAAACATCTGTTATGACATTGCAGAGACAATCTCTGTTGTACAAAGTGCTAGAAGCTGTTGTGGAGATGTATGGTCTGCAGAAAGACACACTGCATTTTTTCCCAGCAGCCATTCTCCAATTCACAGTTATGGGTGTTCCAGAAGACCAGAACATACCTTACAACATTGCCGAGCACATATTACCTAAGGAACAGGTCCCAATTGGCTCACTGACTAAAAGCTCTGAAGAAAAACTGATTCAGTGTGTGAGAGTGAAGGAGAGACGGCAATATGGCAGCGTGCTAGAAGGGGTGTTCACCAGCTCCTTCCTGATATGCCATCACCAAACTGGTCAGAAGACTGAGCACATTCTTCTGTCCACATATTCACCCCACCACTGCTGAGCAGTGAAAAATGGCACTCACAATAAATACTCCACACAGCCACATCTTTGGGAATGAACCTGAAGAGTAAAAAAGAGTTGACATTCCCCCTTCACACAGCACCCCCCTTCCCACCCAAAAAAACCACAAAACACACACACGTGAAAAAAAACACAAAAAACTGCACGGGGAAGAATCCATCTCACAGACTCCTAATCCTGACTGCTTTGCATTTAACCCAGGTCCCACCTGCTGAACATGAAACTGCTGGTGTAGAAATATTCAGCCTGCAATCCCCAGGCACTGCTGGTTTTCTGAGCTCATTTTTTGTTTTTCTGGTAAATCCATGGGTTTACCCTCTTGAGATGACTTTTTTTTTTTTTTTTCTTCTTTCTACAGTGTGGGATGACAATTTACAGGCTTTCATTCATGGGAGAAAGTGTCTTTGGTTGTAGTCATAGCTCTCATCACATCTGCATGCATACTGCTCTTGCACTGACTGCATTGCACATACAGTCTCTGCCGTTGCACGGGGTTTAGAATCAAAACCTGAACTGGAGATGTATGCATGGGGTTCACACATATCAGCTCTGTGTTACAGCTCAGCCTTAGGGAAATAAAGAGGTCCATTTTGTTGTCAGAGAAGTAGCTCGAGTTCTTCAAAATGTGCACCACGAGTCAGTTGGATGCCTGGGCTGAAATGCATGTTCTGTGGCAAAAGGTGATGAATTATGCTTTGCAGCCCACATTGCTGTTTTGTCTACTCGTGCCTTTTCACGCAATGGAGAACACACTGTCACACCCACAGATGGGGTGCAATCTGCAGTTATTATCACATCTGCCCTGTGTGTGACTGGAACAGATATCTGTGCTCGCACCCAGACATCACCACCTGACATTACTCAGCCACAACCGTTAGCAGCAGAGAATGGTTCTATGTGCAGTCAGGAACACGTGCCAAGGTGGGGAAGAACATTCGTTCTTTTGGCTACCTCAGCAGTGCTGCTTAAGCCCCAGATAGCCAGACTCCAAATGTTGGGCAACAAATCCTAGGCAGCAACCCCCACCATCTTTCCCTGAGGCAGCGGATGCTGCAAGCAGGTCTGAACTGCCAGGTGTCTTCGTGCTCTGCCAAACAGCCTGAGAACTCGGGGCCAACAAACCACTCCCCCCTGCAGCCTCTGACATGTGGGTAACTAATGCACAGCAAGCCCTGCTGTTTCACAGACCTCACTAGGGCTCGTGTGCTGTTAGCTAAGCATATTGGTCAGGTGGCTGGAAGGAAAGATGAGAGTGAGGTAAGGCTCCACCTGGAGAAGTCAAAGGACATGACGTGTCATGGCTGTGAATCCTAGGAGAAGTTTGGCAACATGGGCACACAACCCTGCTTACAGTTGTGATATAAACTTGTGAAGAAGCATTAAGATATTTGGGCAACTTTTTATTTATTTTTTAACGCAGGAGTAACAAACCAAAAATACTGTTACAACTGAATGATTAGATGTGAAAAGATGACAGTGAAGGCATAAATAATCTTAAATAGACTCATCTTGTGAAGCATTTATACTCCAAAATGCATCAGTAAAACACATTGGGCTGTCACAAGCAAAAATTGTGTTCAGATTTTTGCAATATTCATATTACAAAACTGAAGCTGTGACACTGTCTAAACAAACTAGATGAACTCTAGCAGAGTTTACAACAAATATCAATAATATATTTTAAGACACATGGCACACAATGAAAGATTCTTGCTTTATGCAATGTAATGTTAGTCTGTTATCTGTAGTATTTTGTTAGGTAACATACAAGGAGGGGATTACAGAGAAGCTAGAGACAAACTCTTCTCAAAGGGGCACAGCAAAAGGACAAGAAGCAATGGGCATAAATTACAGCCAGGGAGACTGTGACTGGGCAGAAGGAAAAATTTCTTCCTTCATGAGAGTGGTGCAGCTCTGTTACAGGTGCCCAGGGAGTATGTGAGACCTCTGTCCATGAAGATCTCTAAAACTTGCTTGGACAAATCTCTGAGCAACCTGATCTAGCTGTGGAATTAGCCCTGCTTTGAGCAGGCATTGGACAAGAGGCCTCCAGAGATTCCTTCCTCCCCACATTCCTGCATGATCCTGAAGTGTGCAGGCTGGTAATGCTCCATAGCCCCGGAGACCTGACCCTTCAAGCTGGAGGGAACTGCCACCCCCACACACGTGGGCAAGGAAAAGGAAGCCTTCCCTCATCTCTGTGAGTAGTTGGTTGTTTTGCAGCCACTCATCCCTTGGCTCTGTAATAGCCTTTTCTAAAAACAGCCAGGATTGTTCCTTCTGGACTTAAAGTGCTATCAGCACCATACAGTGAGGAATAGATCAGTGGGTCAACCTTGGTGACCCACAGCTGGGTATTCATAAATAAAGTCAGCATTTAAACTGAAAACAAAGAACAGAATGAAAATACTTGCAGAGTTGAAAGTATTAATTCTAAAGGAAATACTTAAATTAAAATACTGTAGCAGTGCAAATATCCTTTTTAAAACTAAGAAAAAAAAAAAAACAAAACACCACAAAACCATGGTTTTGCTGTAGAATGGAAAGAATCCAAGAAAAATGCCCTTCAAAGACTTCTATACCCCTATTCCTTCTAGAAATTAAAAATCACCTTCCTTTTCCTTAAGTCTTAACAGTGAGCAGAGCAAGTAGACTTCAAATCCAAAATGAGAAATGCTTATGGGTATTTTGTAAGTTTGCTGTGGAAAATAACTATTCATCATTTTTTTCAGGTAAGTGAGAACCTTTTAGTCATAAAGGATGTAATAGCCTGGTCTGCACCGCATGCTTATTGAGGTTACGTCCGGGTCTGAAAATGTATTTCAGCAGGGAGAGGAGAGGAGAGGAGAGGAGAGGAGAGGAGAGGAGAGGAGAGGAGAGGAGAGGAGAGGAGAGGAGAGGAGAGGAGAGGAGAGGAGAGGAGAGGAGAGGAGAGGAGAGGAGAGGAGAGGAGAGGAGAGGAGAGGAGAGGAGAGGAGAGGGACGTTTAAAATAGAAACACAGTTTTTTTCCACTAGCTCAAAAAGACTCATGCTTGCACAGACTATACATGATTAGATCTCAATGGTTTTGAATCATTTAGGAGAGAGCGATGTGATAAAATGCTGCCTAGGTGTATATGAAATAATGGAAAGAAAGACTGAGAGCTCATGCAACCTCTTTGGCCTTTTAGCTCTCCTGCTCTCCTTTATGGATCAAAGTGGAAAGAAAAAAAACAACAACAACAACAACAAAAAACAACTTTTTTTTTTAAAATTTCTTTTCTCCATTTCAGAGCATAAATATCCTGCTGCAAATGATGTTAAGAACTTCAGGGGCCCACGATGGAAACTGATTCAATCAGAGGGCAAATGCTTTGTGTCATGATTGGACCAGTCATACAGTTGGTATGTAGATTGTCATAAAACAAACGTTATCAGTATCCAGTTAACAGTATCCACATCTGCATACTGATAACTTTGTGGCTGATAGAATAACAACAATTCAGATATGTTGCATATAAATTGTACCTGAGCAGTACTTCTGAGTAATTTGTTCCATGACTATCGAAGGTTCATTTTTTTCCCTAAACCTTTTTGTTTCTGTGCTTAACGCTGTTACCAACATTGAGAGTAGAAAGGGAAAAGATCAGTAATATAAGATCACAAAAATAAACTTTTTTTAATCTATAAGGTTCTAATAGTCCCATTGAATGTAATAGAAAATGAGAATAGGGTATGTAACAGAATAGAAATATTATTTTCAATTAAAATTAATAGGGTTGTAAACCCTATCTGTGCTGAATTCTGAAGGAATTTTCTAAGTGGGAATAAAGCACAAAAACAACAATATAGCTCTTAACAGGAAATTTCAGACCCTTCATGCACAGTACTTTATGTCTTTATGTTCTGAAACATTTTTTTAGGTTATAGAAGGGCCTTAAGTTTCAGTTCAAATCTGTGGTTTTTCTTTTCAATATAGAAGACAAAAACACTGTCATCAAAATATGCTGCAGCAAACACAGGCGTCACGACCAAGGAATTAAAAGGAACTCAGACTTTCTGACTGTGGAGTTAGTGTCAAATAGCGAACAGCTCAAACCACTTAATGAACAGCAACTCTGATCCTAGTAATAACTGATAGAGCAATATAAGAGCATTCAAACACTCTCGTAAAAGACATTGATTGTATTACTTTTTATTTTATTTAGAATTAAATGTATTGCACTGTTAATATCACCTAAATTCAGTTATTAAACAATCAGTGGATTGAGCGGGTTCGAATTTGAGTTGCCTTTTAAAAGCTCTAGCTGTGGTTGTAATTACATTAGCCCCAAAATGTCTTATACTGATACATATCTTGTTTATCTTCCTTTTAGGTAAATAAGTTACGTAAGATCATGCACACTAGTCTAATACATCCACAAGCCATATTGTACTGCTTTAACTATTTTGTGTGAACCAGAAGAGCTTTTGTACTTGTGTAAGTCCCTTTTTGTGTATTCCTAGAAACTTTCCTCTGTTTGGGCCATTTTATATTAATAAAAATAGTGTGTTTTTTGTTTTGTTTTTTTCTTCTTCATTTTCTCCTGCATTCTGAAGGGCAAGAGATCATACAAGAAGAGACAGAATGGTGGCTGAAAACAGGCTTTGAAGCTGTATTGAAAGAAGTAACTTCCTTCCTTTTATCTCTTTCTCAGCGTTCCTCAGAGCCATAGCACAGCATATGTATACTTCTGGAGGCAGGCAAAGCTAATACAGGATGCAACCCACTGTATTAAACCTGCTCTTTCCATAACTCAGAGGGATTTGCTCATCAATGGCAGGCGATATCACGTATGTAGATGTAGCAATGCTACCCAGGGAAAGACCACGCACGCCTTCTCGGACATCAGTTCCAGGTAAAACATCTAATCAGCTCTTGGACAAATACTGTTTTCTCTCCCTCTGTTTCACTCTCCCTCTCTTTTCTTTTCTTTTCTTTTCTTCTTTTCTTTTCTTTTCTTTTCTTTTCTTTTCTTTTCTTTTCTTTTCTTTTCTTTTCTTTTCTTTTCTTTTCTTTTCTTTTCTTTTTTCTCTTCTCTTCTCTTCTCTTTTTTCTTTTTTTTTCTTTTCTTTTTTCTTTTCTTTTTTCTCTTCTCTTCTCTTCTCTTCTCTTCTCTTCTCTTCTCTTCTCTTCTCTTCTCTTCTCTTCTCTTCTCTTTTTCTTGTCATTTGATACTAAAAGAATGCTATAACATGCTGTGTGCAGAAGTCATGAGAAGGGCAAGAAGTTGCAGATTGTGGAAGAGAACCTCGTGAGATACAAATCAGAAAAGTTGCTCTTAGGTCAGTATTGCTATGGAGCTCTGTCTCAGTTCTGGACTATTATTTTAAGTAACAGAACAAGAAAAAAAAGTTGCAGCTTTTTAAACAAAGTGCATTATTTTTAATGTGTATACTATGTTTGAAAGCTGTTAGGATATGCTCCACCAAATTAACCTAGTCCAAAAAATCAGACCAATGCATTTTGTGATGTTTTCATGGAAAGAGGATACTAAACTTAATCAGAAAACTAGTGGCAGTCAAAAGTGCAGTCAGTGTCACTGAAGGAAACACTGAATGACTCCTAAAACCCTATTGCTCTTCCTCTTTGATTTTCCCGGAATCACATTATAGGTCTGCCACCACCTGAGCAAACAGAAAATGTATAATGGTCATAATAACATGATATTTTCATGCTTTTGATGATCATTAGAAATTAATATATTTAGCAACATTGTATAATGAGCATTTTTAGAACATGTTGTTCTGCTTACAGCAAAGATTAATAATACTGATGATGCTCTGAATGCACGTAAACAAATAATACACTATTTTTTATATTTTTGCAAAAGCTTTATCTGAAAGATAAAAACGAGTTCACTTGAATTAGATATCTAATGGAATAATCTACCTTACACTTTCTATTCGTACATTCACAGAGGCTGTTTGAACTGGTGTAACTTGTACAGTGCAAAGCACTGTACACTCAGAATTTTACCCAGTTTCTAGGGTGATATAATTTATTTGCAAAGAGAGACTGGTGTCAAATCTTGATTTGAAAACATCCAAACATGTTTCTTGATCATACTCTCTAAAGGAAATCTTGATTTTGAATTGGCCAGGCTTTAATTTCCAGTGGAAGTTCTCATTACTTTCTAGATAGTTCTCGTTAAACCTTTAATAGATTTTAGCACTCAGTATTTTCTCACATTAAATTACTAGCCAGAGTAGTTCATTCATCTCTCATTCTCCTTTTGCTTTTACATCTTTCATTGTAATTAGCTTTCTAAAGAATTCCAATCATTTTTGTGGATCTTCTCCTGTACATCCACCAGTGATTGCATCTCCTTTACAAAATATGAGCATCAGAAATATATATACTCAGTATTACTACAAGTCTCAGATGTGCTGTCTTAATTATACAGAGAAAATATCTTAAACAGTGTTTCCTTCACTACTTATAGATCGCAGTATCATCTTCCTTCACCCTAATATCTTGTTGTATTCAAACACATTTTATTCAACTGGGCCTGCATTTACAAGTCTGATGTGTGTCTTAATTAAATGTGTTGTTAAGATTTCTGTTATTTTTAAAATCTGAAATCTATCAGCAATATTTTTTCTACTTACTTTTGCACAAATGGAAGAAGCACTAAAGAGTATTAGACAATATTAGACCTAGCATCATAGAATCATAGAACAGAATCATAGAATATCCTGAGTTGGAAGGGACCCACAAGGATCATGGAGTTCAGCTCCTCAGTATAAGTTTAGAATATGCTAGAAATATCCCCTAATGACAATTAGTTCTGTCTTCTTCATTGACATATACTAACATAGATGTTATTGCTATTAAAGTGGACAAAACCTTGAGATGTTTTATCATGCATTAGAAAATTCAAATGAAGGATTTCAGCTGCTTATTCCTTCCTTGAAGTTTTAACATTTTCACTGAAATTCATATATATTCATCCAGCTGGCAAGTATTCCTTTACTCCAAGAGGCCCATCAAAAGCAAAAGAGTTGTTTCTACCATGAGAAGAATGGGAGAAAACACAAATCCATTCACAGAATTTTCTGTAATTTTTAAAAATTCAGGGAAAAAAGAAAAAACAAATAAACATGAAATGTGACAGAGATGTTGACCAATGTTCTTGAAACATGCTTAAACTCACTGTAAATACTGCAGTTATTAGTGTTAAGGTACCCCACCGCGTAGCGGCCCCTTACTGAGGTGCTCAACAATTCTTTAGAGCTAATGAGGGAGAGTTTGTGATCCATAAAACCCAACGTAATGAGCTAGGAACTGCCAAAAGCAGCCAATAGAGAGGACCAATGACCCAAGGTGCTGCTCAGTCAGCCATTTCTGGGTGTTAGATCCTTCCCTACGGGCTAGGAGAATCTCTCTCCAGTGTGGGCTGGGCTCAAGGCTGTTTTGGACAGAACAGCTTCTGCATACCAGACATGCTACTAGCATGTACCACTCGTTGTCACACCCTACACGAAGAAGTTTAAATGCCTTCTCCAGTTTGAAGACAGAATTTGAAGCCAGTTTTCACAGAGAGGGTCTCAGCTCCAAGGTGAATGCACTAACTACCAGCTGATGGGACTGTCTGTGGCAAGTGTCACAAGCTCTCCCTTTGGCTCTACGCTGACTGTGATACAATGAAATGTCCACTGGATCATGCCTATTATCCACAAATCCCCCTTTGCCAGACTTATGCCAGTCTTGCTCTTGGCCAGGGATATCTAGCTATCTTGCAGAAAAAGAAGCAGCTTTAAGATGGGCATGGTTAAAATTTTACCAGGGAGGAAGGAGAGCTGGCTTGAGTCACCACTGCAAATTCAGCAGATGAATACGCCAAGTTGTGGATTCCCAAACATCAGGCAAGACCTCAAATTACTGGGCTACTGGAAAGTCAAACATGCCCACCTCCTCCTGGCTGCACTGTGTATGAGCTTTATTAGATGTAATTTACTGGAGCAGATACTAAAAAAGCATGGGGTAGGGGCATAGCTAATTTGTCCTGCTAAAGTATAGCTGCTGTCAAGATTTGGTGCATATGAAAGATAAACTTGCTGGGGGCTGAATGTCTGCCAAGGTTCTGCAGTAGTTGAGTAGGTATTTTAAATATGTAAAATTTGGATTTGGGTGTGAAAGTCTATTTCCAGATACAGGGCCCAGTTCTTTTTCATCTTTTCTTTATCTGTGAGAGCTGGATTTGTTTTGGTCATATTATGCAGAGTTTCTTGGAGTTCTCCCATTTACTATTCTTATCTCAAAGGTTATTTATTCAGTATATTTTAATAGGATACAGAAAAGGATTAAAAAAAAAGAAATCACTGGTGGCACAGTCACAAAGAATCCATTAGTTTGCAGACTAATGATAAGAAAAGCTCAGTTATTGAAAACTATTGGGATAAACATGACAGAGTGGACAAAATGTTTAAACACTGTTTACCACAATGTAGGAATAAAACATGTCTGTGGATATAAATTTGTGAGGCTGCATCCAGAAGAGTGATAGAAATGAATTAGTTGTGATCCTGTTCTAACTTGAAGGTCAGCACTAGGTCATTACACAATCTGTTGGACTTCGGTAGTTGGTCAGGTGCTCTGAATTAGGACAAGTTCCGAGCTAGAGCTCTGAATGCTCTAGCAGGTCATGTTGAGTGGGTGGTACTATCTGTGCACAGGCTTTGGTGGACTAGCAGGTGCTACTGTGTTGCATGTGCTTCAAAACACATCTAAAAGTAGAAAAGTGTTACACAAATACATCCATTTTCTAATGAAAGACTCAGACAGTTTGCACTTCCTAGTGTATTCGAGAAATGTTTGAGAGCAACCTGATTATTGCCCATAACTGATTACATACAAGGCATTTCATCTAGAAAAAAAAAATAAAAATAAAAAATTGGGAGTTCAATTCCATGATCTCACTATCCTACAAATAGTTGTAGGCTGCATTTATTTTGCCCCCTAGCTACTTGTACCCCTCCATATATTCCTTGGCCCCTTGCGGGTGCTCCATGCTCTGGCCATCTTACCATCCACCCTCTGCTGGACCCTTTCCAGCTTTCCCAGACTCCCTAAACTGGGTGGCCCCCATCTGGACACAACATTCCAGCCGTGGCCACAACAGCAGCAAGTGGAGCAGCACAGAAACTTTCCCTGCCCTGCAAGTCAGGGCTCTCCAGACTGAACCATGCTGGTGGCATGCACCACTGTAATAATGATACACTGCTGGCTGAGATTCAACCTGGTTTCCTGTCGACCACAAGAGCACAATTGCTGTAAAGCCTGACTTTCTGGTGTGAATGAACTGCCAGGAGCACTCCCAATCTGCACATTCACAAAGTAGAAGCTTCCAGTAAACAGAAATATCTTTCTGCACTTGATGATTTGCATATAGAAAAGAAGTGAAATTTCAGTTTTAGTAAGTGACAGAGGTCTCCACCTAGAACCAGGGCTCCTTGTTGCTGAACTAGGTAAGGGTGTGTAAGCATCCGGCAAAATTCAGGTTACGTGGTATTTTCAAACCACTTGCTGACTTCTGAGGACTTGACATTCAAATGGTCATGTGCCAATACAGACTATAATAGAAATAATCTCTTTTTTGAAACATTTAGATTACATGGATAAGAATTTTTTAAATTATTTATACTGTTTGAAATGTGTTCTTTACATTTTTAAAGGAAAGTAAATATTTAGCAATAGTAACAGACTTTCTGAAGTATGTATTTTTGAAAAAGTGTCTCCATTTATAGGGGTAGTGCATTTAAATATTTAGAAGTCCCCACTACTGTACTTTGAAAAATATTTACATCCTAAGAAGAAAAATGCTTACAAGCATTTCTTTCTGAAAACAGTTACTTATCTGTACAGTTAAATGTAATTTTGAAATTTTCTGTAGTTCACTGAGCCAATAAATTGTAATACATCAAACAACAAAATGTATCAGGCAATGTTCTCTAAAACATAGGAGGTCTTACCTCTATGAATAAACCTCATTTTCCATTCAGTACTCCTCATTATTTTTCTTACATTAAACTTCTCCACACTTCAGCAACTCATATCAAATGCTACCTCATTTCATCCCAGTGAAACTCTCTTCATTTTTTTCTGCCAAGTTCTTCCCTGACCAGTGACACTATGTAAAACACAAAGTACTTCTTAAAAACCCAATGATCAGAAACCAAGGATGTAGCCCAGAAGCTTATTCTTTATTCAGCTTGATTAAAACCCACTATTTATGGAGAGAAGATCAATGTACCAAAGGTCCAAATATCATCCATAAAATTAGCTAGTAGCCCTACTAAATACCTGGTGAAAGCAAAATTGAAAATGTGCTCAGTAGTGAAATCATGTGCATCTAACTCACACCACTCTATTTTAATTGCTTTTCTTGCTTTGTTTTGGCAATGTGCATTTGGAAAGGGATGCCTTAAATCAGCAGGTCCATTCCTCTGCTAATACAGGCTTCACATAATACTCTAGCATAAAAATTCACAGGCCAGAACCACCTTGCTGCAGAAGTATTTCTGTGAATTGCAGTTTTCCCTTTGCGGTCCACCTGCTTTGCAAAGCAATCACAGCTCTGCTGCCCAGTAAGTCTCTATGGTACCTCTTGAGAGGGCTTGGCAACATTGGGAAGCTTTCTATGGCTGGTACTGAGGTCTTAATGAAACTTCAGCCTGGCTGCCTCCTGGTCCAGCCATACAGCACCCAATTAGTTCAAGCAAAGATTATGGAGGAGGCTTTTAGTTACTTCCTGACAGCAGCAGGAAATGATAAGTCATCATCTTGCCTGTTTTTTTTTTTTTTTTTTTTAAAGAAAAAAAAGCTGAACCAGCAGCTCTGGAAATGCATGTCCCTTTTTATACGGACTCCATCTCCTGTATAATTCTTTCTTCTTTCTCCACTTAATGGCTCATTCAACCACAAATGTTAGCGTTTCCCTACTCCTTACAGGAAACATGATCACGTACGCTGAACTGCGCGTGAAGACGAAACCCAAGGGGTGCAGCAGATCAGAGATTTCCGTTTCTGGTATTGTACTATTTTGTTTGGTTGTCGGTTACTAATTATAGTTTGGTCTTTCCTATTACCCAACAGTAAAACCTATTATCAAGAGTCTTTACATACAAACTCCCAGTAAGGAATTGATTTCTCATTTTGTATGGTCACGTTTCCTTTCACTGGGTTTTCAGATTATCCTGCAAAAGTGATATTGAAAAAGATTTTAAAAATATTTTTAGTGCCTTTGTGCCCTGAATTAAAAATTTAGCAAAGGAAAGTAAAATTCTGCATTGTTTGAAGAACCCTCCTATAAGTACAGACTCACCTCTATCTCTGCAGGAGCAGCTGTAGGGGGGCTTGGGAAGTAGCCTAATACCCAGAGCACTATTTGTAGTCCCAGCTCTCTACTTGCAGTCTGTGCCCTGAGGGTTGTCACCCTCTCTACTGAAGGACATTTGCAAAACAAGGCCAGACCCATGGAGCTCTGTGAGCTAAGAGGGAACATTGCAAATACATCTCAGGCAGTTGGAGAACGGGGCAGTTTCTCATCTCACCCTGGAAAGATCAGAAAAAGAGTAGTTATGAAAGCATAACTTTGTGGGTTGTGGAAATGACACCTTGACCCCAAATTTCCTCGGGTCCTGCCTTTTCCTGGGTATTACGCTCTCAGAAACTGATGAATGCCAAATGGCTGGAGAGATACTTGACCAACTGTATTTCTCTGTGCTGTGCCATCAGTGTGGGATCTTTGCCTTTTATGTGAGTTTGGGTAAGTTAGCTTTCAGCCACATGGGCAGCGCTTTAACACAGGAGAGCATGGCCAGAGAGCATACCACAGATCATTCCTGACATCTCCCTGGAATTGCTCTGTGGGGCTTTGCAGGGTGTGAGTGGGTAGATGGGAAGAGGCAATGCTTGAAAAATTATCTCAAAAGAGAAAAAGAGAATTCTTAATGGAATAACTGGTTGAAAATCATTTGCTTTTTCTGACAACAGGATCTTTCAACTTCACTTTCACCTACGCAAAATAGATGCAAATTGTTGATAAGTAAAATGTCCCCACATACTCCAAACGGCAGAGTTATTTTAGATGATTTCTCTGTTGTTTCCACATTAGAAGCAGTCATACATGAAGGCAGTGCTAACTTTTGTAATGCAAATTGCTTAAGCCACTCTTCCCCTTGTCTTTCCAGGCTGCAAACAGCAGCGCTCAGCCTGGTTCTATGTGGCATTGGCCCTGGGATTTCTTGTGCTCATTCTGCTGGTCACCATGGCTGTGCTAGCAAAGCAATGTGAGTAAATCCTACCATCAGTTTCATCTCTTCATTATAGGCATGGTTAAACCTCACAAAAAGAGTGATACCAAAAAAACCTTCCCTTAGCGTTGCATCAAAGGTGTCAAGTTATACACAGATACAGGAAAATAATTCTAGTGTTCCAAAGGCAACATTTGCTACCTGACATTTAATATACAGAGCACAGATGAAGAGGAATTGCTGCAGTCTACCTCATCATCAATAGTGCTCAAAGGCTGTAGAGGCAGACTTCAAATCACTAGGATAATCAGAGCATCTGACCTTCCTGAATTACAAGTTAAAAGTTTCATCCATGGTGCTACTTTGAGTCTATTTCTCTTAATTACTTTGTGGGTTTGAACAAATAATTAAAAAAAGGAAAAAAAAAACAGACTTCAGGTTATTTCAATTAATCAGACATCCTGGTACTAGTAATATCACAGCCCAGACCATGTTCTAGCTATTTAAGAACTAGTTCCAGAGAATATATTAATTTATTAAATATTTATTAATAAATATATATTTATTATATATATTAACTTAATTTAATTTCCAGAGAATATATTAATTTCCTAAGAGAAAACAGCCTTGAAAAACTTCAGAAAAAAACCACATACTTCCCCAACAAAAATTCCTACCAAAATATCATTTATTCTTTATACATCCAGCTATCAAATGTGGCATAAACCTATTTTCATTTCCTGTACTCACCATATCTTTCAGCAGCTACACCCTTTGCCAGGCAGTTATACTCACTGAACATACTCACAACTGGGTGTTCATACCCCTCCACATGTGTATACACACACATCTCACAGTCACAGTATAACACTGGATGCAGAGACTGTATTTCCCTGACCCTGTTGTTAATCGTAATCTCTATTTTTATTTCATTTTGTTTCTTCAAGTTTTGGAAGGCAGAGCAGAAAAATCAGAAATTTTGTCCCAGTATGGTCCAAATAGCACTGACAATCACATTTCTTCAGAGAAAACACTCTCGGTGGTGCTCCTGAAATGGCTAATGGAGGAACTGTGTGAAGATGGAGAAGGTGAGGAAAGTTAGTCCTTTCACACTATGAAAGATGTGCTGTGTACACACTTTTGTGGTCTCTGTTCCCATTTCTATGACAGCCTGCAATTTATAGGAAATCACTGGTACTACCCGGGGAGCACGGTGTTCCTCCATAGGAGAAGTGGTAAGTGGATCTAAACTAATATTTTAATGATGTCAGTTTTGCTCTTTTTTGGTATATACAATTTTCAGTACTTTCTTTGACCTTTCTTTCTGTCAAAGGCTGCTGTCAGAAATGTCATCTATCATAGCCTCCCTGTATCCTAGAGAACACTTTCCAGACAATAACTGTTTGCAAAGAGTAGGTGGGATATAAATTTCCTACCCTTTTGCAAGAATCATGCAGGGGAAGACCTTACTGGTCTTTTCACCATGGATCTATTATTTATTAGTAAACATTAATGCATTTCTGAGTGTTGATTTTAATGAGAAAAGAAGATATAGACACTGTTACTTTGAAACATTAAAGGAAGCCAGGACAGAAAATGTGAGGGATGTTCCTCACAGATGCTGTGAGTGAAACAGAGAGTATATCTGGGAATAACAGCATTCACCTTAATTCACTCTAATTCTTTTAATAATTCTAATTCTAATATCACTCAATAAAGCATCTGTAGTTTTCAGTCACCTCATATGTAAAATCTATACACTCTGCATCGTGTCATATAGCATGGTATCTCTTCACAAGGACTGCAAGAGGGAGATGAATGTCTTCGCAGCCCTCTAGGTCCTCCCTGTGCATATCCATCTGGAATATCCATCAGGGAGGTCCTCCCTGTACACATCCACCTGGCATATCCATCAGGGAGGGGGGAGCGAGGAGTTGTGCAGTGGGAACGCACAAGTGCATAGCATCAAGGCAAGGGATTGGGAAGCTGAGAACAGGAGTGACAGAGGAGCCTTCAAACCTCACAACCTTCCGCTGCCAGTGAACCCACGCTTTGGAGTGAAGGTTGACCACTTTTGGACCAGCCAGCCTGGCACGTGAACATAAAATGCTACAGGGCAACTGGAACAAGTAATGGTGTGAGCTATGTTTCCCTCTCTCCATCTACAGAAACATGTGAGCTGTGTCCGCCAGGGTGGCAACTACACAGGGGAAGGTGTTACTACTTCTCTGAGGAGGCTGTAAGCTGGGATGACAGCCAAAGAAACTGTCTAGCTAAGAAATCCCGTCTTCTTGTCATTGAAGATGAAATTGAGATGGTAAGTCTTGCAGCAGCCCTAAAAAATGCACCACAAGCATCTACCTTAGCCAAACATTTCACCAGGTGAACCTCCAAATGCTGCCCAAATATCAGGTGTACACACAGCCAAGCAAGAGCCTTATCAGGTGCAGAGCATCTGACTCCCTATGGACAGGACTTCATTTCAGAGAGGGTCAAGAGAAGAAATAGAGAGAAGCACAAGAGGAGCAAGTGTGGAAACCACCACAGTTTTGACTGGGAAGAGGAAATGCTGGGGCTTCCCACTCATCTCCAATACTTGGCTCTGGGAAGAGAGGTTTGATTTGACTACTGAATGGAAATTCAAACAGTCAAACCTTCATCCCATTTTTCTTTGGAAATGTGTATCAGGGTATGACTAAATGGCAGGTCATGGCTCTTCTGAGAAACTCTTTGTTCTTTGAGGAACAAGACTACCTTAAAGCTTTGTAGTCTGGCTCACTAGAGTGTGAAACATCACTGAGGCCATTTCCAGTTGTCGAAGGTTTTTTTGACAGCTGGCAAGAAGCTAGTTGGTCTGAGCACCAGCCTAAATCAAATCTCTGTGGGTGGTCACTGTGTATAAGCCACTGTAATGGGCTGCTTTGCTGTAACTGGATCCTTGCCCTTTCCCTTCATGTGAGGGACTACATTGAAAGCTGTGTATGGGACAGGACAGGGACCTGAACACAGCAGAAAAACTCTGTTGTTGGATAACATATTTCTGCTTGTTCCACAGGAATTTATAGATAATAAAGAGAAAGATACCAAATATATATGGATTGGGTCAAAGGTGGAAGATGAGAAGAAACAACAAAATTTGCTTGAAGATCCCAGAGTAAAAGAAAACAGGTGATTACTGGTTGCGGGTTTGAAGGGGAAGGTATCTTTGGCAAAAGCAATGGTGTATTACTCTGCATGGAAATATAACTCTGAGCCCAAGCTCTTTTCCCAAAGTATAGATCTAGTCCTGCAGTCTCAGGCACCTATTTTGGGTCTCTTTCACCACCAGTTTAAACAGATCCTGCTGGGCACCTCTGCAAACACATTTGTCCTCTGCCTGCAAGACCAACCACAGCCACAGTTTTTGTGTATATGAATACAAAGGGACATTGTTACACACTTCTCCCATTAAAAATCACCATCACCAAACTCTCAGTGTGTAGACTGTGCATACCACCTCCACTGAATGTGATGTCTGTCACATAGAGTTGGTGCTGGGATTCGTGCAGCTGAAGGGTCCTTCTGCTTCTCACTATTACATTACATTGCAGTTCATCATCATGGCTGCATGCAGAGATTTTTTCACGTTTCTTACACTAATGTTCATGAGAATCAATCCTTCAGTGGCCAGAAGGATTGATTATGGGTGCCCATCCCACCTATGCACGGTTGTAGAGGAACTGTACTTCAACACGTCACTGAATGTGCTTTCCCCAATACCCTGACCCAGTATATTACCAGTATTTTTATCCAGTACTGAATTTAAAGCTGACAAGTCATTATATCCTTCTTGTTCTCTCATCAGCTTAGCTACAAATAGAATTGGGACTGACGAGAACTGTGCTGTTTACAGAAAAAAAAATATGATCCAAACGGACAATTGCCAGACTTTAAAGAAGTGGATCTGTAAGAAAAATGCAACTTTGTTGGCTCTCTAAGCTAAATTGTCAAACAATAGGCAGAGCTTTTCGTCAGGAGACCCGTTTTGCTGACAAAACAACAATTAATCAATGTAAATAATTTTATGAAACTTGTGCAGAAATTTGAATTCTGCCATTCTGTGCTTGCTAAGGCCATGTCTGATAAAATCAGGGAACACAGAAGTTGCCAAGTGTTAGCGTGAAGGTCATGCAACAGGACTGTGAGTCAGCACGTGTGGCTCTGGGAGTGCTGAGCATTCCCATGGACAGACATCAGCAGCAGCTCTCTCTAGGCAAAGACGGGATACGAGATATGTGAGGATGAACACTGTACACGAACTGTATGATATGCAAGAAAGATGCCATCTGTGAGGGCTGAAGACTGTGCTGGAGCCCACTGCTTTTGTATATGGCCCTGAGGCAGACTTTGGTGAGGCACATTTTATTTGGGTTTCAATATTTTGGTGTTTTCTGAAGGGCTGGAAGAAAATGATTTTACTAGACAGCGTCTCATACTTATTCAGAGCCAACCTGCATGGCTGCTGGGTATAGAGGTACTGGACCAAGCACAAAGTGACCCATAACACTTGTGGCTAATAGTCTGATGGCTCCCATCTTCTTCTGATGTTGAACCTTGTGACCTGAAACAAAGCTCTGAGCTAAGGAAGAGATTTGGACCATAAGACAAGATCACAGAGGAACAGTAGCAAGGAAATGAAGATGGTGGCCTGCCTTTCCTCCTACATTTTGTCCCTTTATGTTGTGAATTCTTTGACATGGAACTCTAAGTACTGCCTGAGAGATGCGATGAGATATTGAAGCTAAAGTTTAGTGAAATTAATGACTGTTGATGCAGTCAGTAAATAAGATGCTTGGTCACTCAATTTTCAGGGACACACACTATTTCTGGACCTACAATGAAAAAATGCTAACAGCAATCTGACTTACTGTCTTTTTAAGATTAATATATTTGAAAAAAAATGAAAAAATGTCATGAATAGATTTCAAAGAAGTCACGCAAGTAACTTGTTCCAATTTTTGCAAATACCTTAGTCTAATAAGAGTAACAATTACTCTAGATTTCTAGCTAGCATATGTCTTTAAAATGAGTAACCAGTCAGAGTGCAAATATTTGCACCACTGTTGAAACATTTCCAGTGACTCATGTTCAACAATGAGAGCAAGTAATGTGTAAACATGGAAATTAAAACAACAACAACAAACAACAAACATATAGGGGAAAATGGAAGTGGAGGTGTAATAAAACTGCTTTCCTCCTGTTTGCAAATCATGTACCTCCACTTGGGTATTCACAGGGCCCTGAAGGCACTAATACGCCCTAAGAGTCCTGACAGCTTCTGCTGAGACTCCCACCCAGATCTCCTTCCCATGGGCCCAAGAAGATTATTTAGTCTCAGGCCTGGGGTCAGTCTCTGCTTGGGCTATGCCATAGATGTACTGTCTCCAGTCTTGCCTTCCTGCCTCATTTCTTGGATGGATCTTGAACCTTTGTTGTTATCTTGTCTCCTGGATCCCTCCTTCTAAGAATGTTCTAATTTGTCTCCAGTCCTCTCTTTGTCCCTGCCTGCTGGATGAACCCTACACCCACAGTATAGTCTTGTCTCTAGCCATGTCTCTGGCCCCGTTGCTCCTGACTGGATTCCCTGAGTCAGGATCCTGGACCTGCCTCATCACTTGCTTTGCCTGGGACCATTGAAGGACAGTTATCAGCACCCTGCTCTACCTGCTGTTTTCCGCCCCTATGGGACTGTGCCTGGTTGATGAAAGCATTGCCTGTGCAAGGTTTGTCCTCTGCTCCTGGCTCACCTTGCCTTTGGTATATTCCTATTTACACCAGCTGCTTCTGAACATACCAAGCCCCACAGGTGGCACCTCAGATCTATTGTACAAATCAAGCAATGAATTTTGTATTCTTGCAAACGCTCTTTTCACTATTGGAATGCATAATTTCTGCTCTACAAGTTTTATGTCCCGTAACAATACTGAGGGGCTAGGGGGACCTCTGAATTCCTCTTGTCCATACAAAGATGCTCAGCAGTCCTCTGTCTACCTCAAACACCCACTGAAGTGCCTTGTAAACCCTGTTATGCACAAGTTCACCCAAATGAAAGACATGATTCTTATGGCAGACTGTATCCCATTTATTTGTATATTTCCAGACTCTAAGTGAAGTTGTGTGTGTGAACTTTGTTTTCTTATTACAGCAGCAGTGAGTAGAAAAAGATCTCCTCCTCCAAATGGAGAGGTGAGTTACCAAACCTTAGACAGGTGGCTCTCCTAGAGAAGAGAAAAGCACATCCTTGTTTCTTCTCTGCTGGATACTTGCCACTATTTCTTATAGTCAAAACAACAAGTTGGTTTATTTAATTTAACAAAGACTTGTGCAAGGGAAAAATGAACACAGTCCAATCTGAATATTTTATTGGAGTAAAGAAAACCAACTCTTCCACAGTACGTTTGAGTCTTGTTCACTGATACTGATACACTGACTGTATTAGCCATGAAGCACAGCAGTGGTGTCTGTTCAATAGGGAAGCAAAACAGGGAGACTGCATTTCAATATGCTTCTCTTCAGGTATGCTTTGATTAAAAAATACTAGTATGACATCTGAGTCCTATCTGATAAAATATCAAACACTTCTGATGTGAAAGCTAATATTCAAAAAGCTCAAACTAAACTCTGAATCTCTAGTTTCGTATTCTCAGACAGTGGGGCCAAACAGCTGAGGCATTCTCATACATACAAACTGCTGCCTTGCAAAAGTGTAAAATCTACTTTTCCATGCTTACAGACAGGGTTGCTTAAGCAAAAAAAATATTTTTTTTTACCCTTTCTATTTCAAACAGCGTCTCTTCAAATGCCCCTAAAGTTAACTCTACTACGTTGTGCTTACCACAATAAGACACTGAATTCTTACCTCGTTTCATAGAATCATACAATATTTTTTAGAAAAAGGCACTCCAAGGCCCTTTTGGGGCCAGCTGGGGAGAGTTTCTAAGCTGCCAAGGTTTTAATACAGTTTTATGTGCTTTTACACTGTCTCTGTGTGGTGAACTGTGTGTGGAAAAAAAGACAAACCATAAAATATCGTAACATTAAAATCAAAGGTGCTACTCTAACAAAAAATGCACAGACTGGAATTAAAGACCTTGTTAGCACCAAGAGAGATAAATAAGCCCACTATGGCTTTCAAAATATAAAGCCTTTAGCTCATGTTTACTGTGGAACACATAATTAAAGGCAGCTGCAGTTTCCAAGGTATGTTGATTCATACCTGTACCAGATGTGTGGTGCCCATCTGGAGGGCTGTGGTTAGTGCCTGTAACCTGCGATGAGTAACTAACAGACACACTCACAAGTGAGCTCATGGCATGAAGTACCACTTTTTTACCATGCACGTGACTGCAACTTAGAACAAAAGTTTCATGATATATGCCATAACACCAACAAACTGACACCCTTCCCTCACTTCATGTGGCTCTTAGTGAGTTCTTAGCTGCACCGAAAACAAAGAGAAGACAGAATACAGCAGTATGTGAGCCTTGAAACTCAGAGACCAGGGAAACTACCTACACAAGAAAGGACCCTCCATATTTTAGCAACTCACCTCTCAAACAGCTGTAGACTCACTGAACATTTGAAGACCTCAGAAAACTAACAATATTAAATTAAATTTACAGGCTTCTGCTGACCTGCACAAATAAAAACCTGTTGTGGTGTTAGAATCCATCCATGGACACTGATGTCCAACAGTGCACTTATTTATGGACACGCAAAGATGCTAGGGAGGTAGTAGGCGTGTGTAAGTGAGAGTTTTAAAGGCGAAGAGATCCTCTTTTGAGATACTAACCGCTTGATGCAGTCTATGTTCCATAAGCACAACACGACAGCTTTTCTTAAGATCTTTAAAGCTAAAGATTAAAAAGTGAATGTCACCATCAGCGTTACTGACTTCCTTTCAAACGAAAAAAACAACGTAACTTTCCCCTGCAGAATGTAGTATCAGCAACTAAAGACTCATTTGAAAAACTGTTGTTCTCCTTGTGTTAAAGAAAAAAAAAAAAGAGAGAGGTAAAAAAGAAAAACTCAGTTCATCGTGCATGCAGAGACAGACTTGTTCTACATGGAGAAGAAAAAGCAAGGAAAACGTATGAAATGAACAAGATATTTTTTCTCAATGGAGAAAAAACCATATTATTCCAGGGTACTTAGAGACTACCTTTCTATATGCAAGTCCTGGATTGCTGGATTTTATGGCAAATACTTCTCAAACCATGTTGTGGTTTAACCCTGGTAGGCAGCCAAGCACCAAATAGCTGCTCGCTCACTCTTCCCAGGTGGAATAAGGGAAAGAATCAGAAAAGTAGAAGTGCGAGAACTCATGGGTTTGGAGGAAGAGAGTTTACTAGGTAAAACAAAAGCCATGTATGCAAGCAAAACAAAACAAGGAATTCATTCGCTACTTTCCATTGGTGGGCAGATGTTCAGTCACTTCTGGGAAAGCAGGGCTCATCATGCATAATGGGAAGACAAACACCATCACTCCAAACATCCCCCACCTCCTCCTCCATAATCCCAGCTTTTATTGCTGAGCATAATGTCACATTATATAGAATCTCCCTGCAGCCAGTTTGGGTCAGCTTCTTGTGCACCCCCAGTCTCCTTGCTGGCAGAGCGGCATGACAAGCAGGAGTCCTTGACGTAGCGTAAGCACTGCTCTGCAGCAACTAAAACATTGTTATCAAAATTATTTTCCTCCTAAATCCGAAACAAGGCACCATACCAGCCACTATGAAGACAATTAACTCTATTCCAGCTGAAACCATGACACATGTTGAGCTAATTTCTCTGAAATCAGTGGTGATTTTAACAATACTTATGAAGTATGTTATTCAAACATCCTAGCTATTACTAATGTAATTAAATATTTTTGTAGCGTTTTACCAAAGCCCTTACCTACACTTTAAGCAGTCACTAAATCTTGTGTAATCCCACAGATTTAAAAGAAAAAAAAAGCATTTAATTGTAGTACTTCATTAACCTCACTGTGAGTAAAGTGAGTTCACATCCTGCCCCTTCAGTTCCTAGCATGACAGACATTGGGTACTAACAAAGATGCTAACTGCACCCATTAAGAGTCATAAAGCGCTTTCATTGTAACCCATTGTGCTTATGGTTTCTCCAAAACCTCCTTTAAGAACCAAAATTTTCAATATTTGGACTCTACATGTAGATGGCATTGATGGAGAAAAAAAAAAAAGAACAAAAAAACCCAAGAGAGTACCATTATTCTGTATTTAAAAAGAATGTCTGGGTAAATCAGCTCATTAAAGAAGAATAAGATAAAATGTGGTACAAGAATACCCCTTATCCCTCACAAATTCTATCAAATTTGTAAAATATACCTATAGAATTGTCCTGGTTTCAGGTAGGACAGAGTTAATTTTCCTCCTAGTAGCTGGCAGGGTGCCATGTTTTGGATTAGGATGAGAAGAGCGCTGATAACATGCTGATGTTTTAATTGTTGCAGAGCAGCACTTACACCAAGCCAAGGACTTTTCAGCTTCTCGCTCTGTCCTGCTAGCGAGCAGGCTAGGGATGCAGCAGGAGCTGGGAGGGGACAGACCCAGGACAGCTGACCCCAACTGGCCAAAGGGGTATTCCATACCATCTGACGTCATGCTGAACAATATATAGGGGTGGGGGGGCCGGCTGCTCGGGGATAGGCTGGGATCGGATAGGCTGGATAGGCTGGGCATCGGTCAACGGGTGGTGAGCAATTGCATTGTGCATCACTTATTTCGTACACATTATTACTATTAATACTATTATTATTATTATTATTATTATTATTGTTATTATTTTCCCTGTCTTAATAAACTGTCTTTATCTCAACTCACAGGCTTCACTTTCCCATTTCTCTCCCCCATCCCGGAGAGGGAGGGGGGAGGGTGAGCGAACGGCTGTGTGGTGTTTGGCTGCCAGCCGGGCTAAACCACAACAAGAATGTAAATATATAAATGCTCTGAAAACTTTGCAAGAACAAACTGCATAAAACTCCATGTTTCCCCCCAAATTTACTGTACTGTTTGTATTTCACTATGCTTGTTTCAGCATTTCCACAGAACTACTTCAGCAGAGTTCAGTTAAATGCTTTGTTAAATCTGACATATTTTGAAGAGTTTAAAAAGATTTAAAGATTTAAAGTGTTAGAAAATGAAATGTTTTCTGGGGTGGTGGTGTGAAATGTCATGTTTCATGTAAACCCCAACATTATCTTTAAAGAACTTTTCATACTGAAAACCTGAATATTTTATTTTGCTTCAGTCTGGTGTGACTTTTTTTTTTCATATGGTGCCTGGGCTGAAAAAGACTTAACGGTACAACATTAGCGCACACACCACTGGAATTCAAAAGCTCTGTAAAGATATTTATTAAGTATCTTTTCAGGACTATTGCACGTTACCATACCCTTCAGAGCTAGTTAATTTAAAAACATTGCAGGGAAACAAACAAACAAACAAGTAACGTATAAATTAACACATAGAATATTATGGCTACATTATTATGGCTACAGTAGAGTCCTGTTACTGTGCTTATAAAGAACACATGCAATTAAAAAAGTGTAGTCCAGAAAAATTATGACCATATATAAATTCACATCTAGAAGACACAAGTTTTTAACAATATCTGTACCACAAAATCCTGTTACAGTACAGTCCTACTGTCACAGAAAATAATGAAGGCATAAACAAAACAATTAACAAAAATAGACAATTAAATTTTCATAAAAATACAGTGAAGGCAAAAAATAATTAGAAATAGGACAAAATATAATACTGCAAAAAAAAACTTTTAGTGCAATTTTACACTCTTGATAATGAAAGAAACATAATTATCTTTCCTTCCCTGAAACTACAGTGCACTCTAGTGGCTACTCAAAAAGTTATTCCACTTGCTTCTTTAAGAAATCCCATGTAGTCTGTGGCATACCACATCACAAAAGTCAACTATGCATGCCTGAAGAGGTGGCAGAAGGGCATTGCAATACTGCAGCAGATCCTACACTTCTGCAGAGTAGCATATTTACACTTGAATCAATTGAGCAACACTGATTTCCACCTGATGAGAGGTCACCCCCCTTATTTCCTAACAAAATACATGGACAACCTCTATGGCCAGGGGCATTCTGTACTAGGTATACTGCCAGAGCTGCCTAAAGGAGAGGGAATCTTAGTAAACAAAGTCCATTGTTTCCAGATTTTATTCTGAGCAAGAAGTATTTTGCCCTGTTATACATGAGAATTCCTGATCCTTGTCTAGAAAACCATTACAAATAGTCCCTCCATGAAAACAAGCTGATTTGCTTCCTCTAGTTCAATGTCACTTCCCATCTTCAGTTTACCTTGTAGACATGAACGGACAGAGTTCAGTGGGATTGTGCCCTCATTCTGTTTAGACTGATAGCCATTCAACAGCACTGTATGTTGCTATTGAAAATGATATGCACACAGAACAAAACACTGATTGTCTATCCAGAAATTGACCACTTGTTTAGATTCCTCAAACTCAGATAGGCACAAGACATGAGGAAATCATGAAGGCACATCCTTTACTATTAATTCTCTTATTCTCAAGATTTTCCCATTTGCACTAGGGATATTTCTAATTTTACTATATTAATACTTGGACCCTTACTTTTGCAGTTTGAACTTTTCCTCCCCATTTGTACAAATCCTCAGATAAATTAATACTCTAACTTTTTTCTCTCTCTCTCTCTTTTTTTTTTTTCCGCTAAGATGGGTGCTGCAGGAAGGAGAGCTTCAGGAAAGCAGCTATACGAATTTCAATATTACTACCAAGCAAATTAAACAAAATTAATGCAAAATAACAATTACAACAAACAATGAATGCAATGCAGAGACACACAAGAGGCACCCCATCAAACTGGGAGAATAAAGTCCACAATGCTCATGTCTAAAACCAAAGTGCTCATTTCTGGATCACCCTGTATCTGGGAGACACAGAAACCTTTAGGCAGAGCCACTTCACTTTGTATAACACCATGCCTATACACAGAGCTTGGATAAGGGAAAAGCAGAACAAATACCTCCAATGACACACCAAAAAGAAAAGAACAGCTGCTTAGGATCCTACAAGACAAGAAATCATGGAAGAAATACTGATGACACAAAAGAAACTACAGGCTGAGCAGTAGCTTAGTAGCTAGAAAAATGGGGCAAGAAAATTTATCAAGACCCTGAGAAAAGACATTGAAATGACATTGTGAAAAAACAGAAGCCTGCTCCATGGGCAGAAAGTCCCGGCTACGACAAAACACGTTCACTTCCAGGCAAGAGCTGAAATGCATTCCCAGGTCCCAAAGTATACATATATACTGTGCAGATATATCAGAGCTCTAGGTGTCAGAGGTGGTGACTTCGCCCACCATTGTCACACTAAGCTAGTACTCAAGCTACAGACCCACTTCCTGGTTAAATAACATCCAGAGGCCGAGACTCCTTTTGACTCAAGGTAGGCGCAGTTTCCAGAGCCTTTTACTTCAATCCTGGAAGGGAAAATGAAAGATACTATTACTTTGACAGCCAGAATCAAATAATTCAACAGAGAAGAGAGAACTAAAGGGATTACGAATTCTTTTCATGTAACACCTGATTTACTACAGACAAGGCATGGCATGAAGATGATACCTTGCTCTTTGAAGAAAATGCCACAGGTATCATCTTCTTTTGTGGGGTCTGGCCCCCAGAATACAAAAGCTAGGGCTAGCAGTATTCCTGCATCTTGTCTAGTGGTTGCTTAACGTGAAATACATCCCTAGAGCAAATAATGGAATTTAAATTTACCCTTCTGAAAGACCCCGTGCTATCAAAGACTGGCTCCACCTTTGACTCCCTTGGCATTCTATACAGCTAAAAAGTTCCAAGAGAAGCTGTGAAACAAATACTTTTTTCATTTTCCTCTTCTTCAGAATTGAACAAGGCACTATGGTTAAGGGGCTGGTGGGAAATAGGAAATGAATCTCCATTTCCGCACCACAGGTGTGGAAGAGGTAAGGGCCTCCTTCACCAACGGTGTGTTAAAATAAAATGTAATAGTGTTCAGTGAGTTGGCTAACCAAACTGATACATTCCCTGGAAAAGACAAAGGACAAATTCCCCCTAGTGCTAACATGACTCTGACAGTACATATGCTTAGACATCAAGGCGCTCACTCTTTTAAAGACAGAAGGAACGGTTTTAGGCATGCACAGAGGCAAAAGTCTAAGAATGCAAAGAACTTCAACACTGAACATAAAAACAACAGTGGATGTTTCTGTCACAGGCAGGGGTAAGCAAGAGTGGGAAGGACTGCAGTTTCCAACTTAAGATGCCTACATTCTGCTTACATCTCCTATTAAATGTGTAAGATCTTTGTCAGATCAAGCTTGCAAGTCTCAGGGAGGAACAGGATATAGTTACGCATAACTAGTGATGTCAAAAACTTTAAAAAGTGAAAAATCTAAATACTCAATGTTATTTCAGACTCCTGAAATCTCAGTGTCTATCACTGTCATTGGTTATTCTACAGACTCCTGCCAGCAGCTGCCCCAGCATGAGATGCAGGACTCTCTGAAATGATGGACCAGCCATTGGTGGGAGGAGCAAAGTACCCCCACACTTGATGCCTGTGAGAGAACATAGGGCAGGTACCACAGAGTAGCTCCTACAACACAAATTCACAGCTTCTCCTTCCCCTCTGGCAGCCTTTTTTTTTTTGTGTAGGCATATGCCATAAAAGGTATGAAAATATCTTACAAGCCTCTCAAATACCTTTCATATAAGCCTCTTGCATTGCTTTTTCAAACTGTATTTTATGATGAGGAATTCAGGTTATTGGAATCTTTCATCCCTTTCCCCATTACTTCAGTATCTTGGTGGTCTCAAGATTTAACTTTCACTTTGCTATACTGTTTGTTACCATGACCTCCCTTCTCATTTTGCTTCTGAATCAGGTGTTACAGATTTATCTCCTAATTTTCATCATCAGTTTTACTCGTACTATGTGAAATCTGCATTGTATTCCTTGCTGTTTCCATTGCCATCTGGACAGCATCATTACAGGTATTTCTTTCAAGTCACTAGCTGCATCTGTATGTTATCCTACCTTGGTCCTCTATAATCTAGTATCACTAGCAAAAAACAACAGCATTGACTTACAGCTTGTTATCTAATGTGCTCCCATTTACCCAAAAGAATTCTTCATTTATTTTATAGAGTCCAATCCACGGGTCTTGCTTTGTTATCTTCACCATAAAACTCTGCAGGAATAAACCCATGAGAGAAGTTTTGCATGTTCCATACAGTTTCCAAAATATGAAGTCTTTGATGCAAGGCTTGAAAGCAAAGCAATGATCTTGCCTTTCTCTCAAAAGGAACAGTATTAAGGACTAAATCTACAGGGTACTACAGCATCTGGATCTTGTGTGACTCACCTTACTGAAAGAGAACTTACAACTTGAACAGAAATAAACAGACTAATTTTAAGATTATCCCTGCAGCACTCAGATACTGTAGCAGTAGAAATGCCAACTACAAGAATCCAAGTATACTGCTGAATATTAAGAACTACTGTGGAACTGCATTTACTCTTTCTCCACAAGAAACTCTTCAAAGAACAATGAACACCTTTGCAGATAATGCATTTCTCCATCACTGGTAGTCTTCATCATATTGAATTTTTATTACCAAGTAGCAAGAATTTGTGATAGACATTTTAGAGAGAGATGAGTGAGGGTAGAATCTTGCCACAGTACATACAACAGGATTGTCATCTGCACCCAGTATACCCATTAAACGGGTATCTGTGATGTGATCTATTGACCTAGGGAGAGACTGTTTTAAAACAGCAAATGCTATCAAGGTCTATTAACAGATATGGGAGTACATATTGTCCTAGGTCTTTTTACTAGTATGATACAGAAAAGGATGCTCTAAACTGCGGTTAGAATAATTATCTCCTAACACCAAAAGTCAAGACTAACACATCTATCAACTTGTCTGTCAATCTATCTTGCTACGAGAGAACAGTTTTCGTCTAATTAAAGTTACCTAAGATACAATGATGTTTACACTGACAGTTGCCTTCAGTGTGAGTATTTATGGCTGTGAGCAGCATAAAATTTAACTCAGATAAGCCTTGGGGATGTTCTAATATATCAACTGTTCTAACATATCAACTGCTAGAACTGATGTTTGCTGTTTGCAGGGAGAGAGGTACGCAGCTTTCTGCTTGCTGTGACTTGTCACAGCCTTTGCATCAGAATTAAAACTGTTCAGCTTACAAGGCTGGAAAACTCATGGGTATATTGTGCAGTATCCTAGAAGTGAGAGGGAGTGAAACCAGGATCCCTGCTTTGTTCTCTTACCAGTTCCTGAAGATTTTCGATCACAAGGAGGGAAGCATTGTGCAATGAGCAGAAGTTCTGACTAGAGTTCCAGCTGGCTTCACTCTCTGAGAGGTAGTAGCATTTCTTCTGGAAATATAGCCAATCTGATGGACAGAGTTCCAGGGACGGACAAGCAGGAATATCTTTGTCTGAAGAACGGTTTACTGCGAAAAGACAGAAACCTATTTCTTCCAAATGGAAAAGGTTTCTAGAGCTTTCCAGCTTGCTTTGTGGCTGCACCATCTAATTCATCTCAGTCTAACCACAATATCATTATCTCTGCCCAGCAGAAATATTTATTGCAAACTAATTATGTACTTTAGCTCCCGCTAACAAATCTTTGAAGTGATGATCAGGGCAAGTCGGTTGAAGTAACTGGGAAGGTAATAACTATGTATGCTTTAGGCACTCATCTACAACTTAAATGTTTCTGACAGTTAAGGCTTTTGCGAGTGTTGCTTTCTTGTACTGAATCAATAGCTTTGTTTATTATAGTGTTAACGATTACAGAGTGGTTGCAAAAGACCATCTTCCATTTGTTTTCCCAAGCTTGGATTATGATCAACAGCAAGGTTATACAATTGAATGTCAGAAGCACACTCAGACTAATCTGAGCACTAACTATTGGAGTTATTTCCCCAGTATCTGACCACAGTTTTAAACAGCAAGGCATGAGACATCTATTTAGCTTTGAAACAAGGTAAGGTCTGAACAACCCTCTTGTGAGGTCCCGGGGACTTCTGACCATACAAAACTCTGGTAATTTCTAAGGCTAGTTATATGTTCTTTGTCAGTAACTTACACAAAGTGTATACGCTTACCAAAGTGAATACACAAAATCAAAATGACAGCAGCAACGAGGATTCCAGCAACACCTCGCCAGAACCAGATATTTGAGAACACACCTGAAAAAAAAAAAAAAAAAAAAGAAATAAGAGGAATTTTAAAAAATATACGGAGTTGGAAGAGGAGTAGAGCCCAGCATGCACGGCGCCGTTCCAGAGGCCACTCTCTGAGGAAAAGAGGCGAGGACAGCGGCCCGGGTGGGCGCCGCGGCCCGATCCCCGCCTGCCCGCGCCCAGGCCGGCCCCAGGCCCCCCGCAGGCCCTGGGAGCCGGGCGGACGCCATCTCGCCGCAGGCCGCCGCCGTGCCCCGGCCGCGGGAGTTTCCAGCAGCCCGACGGCTCCCGGGACACCGGCGCTGCCCCGGGACACCGCGGCTCCCCGCTTCCCGCCCGGCCGCAGCCAAGGCGACAGCCGCCGCCGAGGTCCCTCGCCCCCTGCACCTCCAGCCTTGCGGGGCGCCGTCCTCCGCTCCGGGGAGCTGCCAGCCCCGGGGCGCCCCATGGGTGCGGAGCTCCTGCCCCGCCGCGGGAGGAGATGACGGGGCCGGAACGGGCGGAGAGACCGGCGCCGGGGGCGGCCGGGGGAGGCCAGGGGAGGCCCGGGACACGGCCTCGCCGGCCCGGTGCAAGGGCTGGACGTGGGGCCGCAGTCTGGCTTGTAAGACAGGGCTGTACGTACCAGGAGGGCTGCCGCTCTGTACAAGTATTTCGTCCGGTGTGTTACGCACGGTAACTGCTTTACTCGCGACAGATCCTGGCTGGATGGCATGGTCAAATGTCCAGGGGAATGCAGCTCTCCGTGCAAGGCTGATGAAGTGCACACCTAGTGCTGTTTTGTCCAAAGCATGCAGCCATCTGTACCCACGCAGAAAACCTTAAATAGAAAACCATGAACATGGAGGGTTACATGTTACGCTTTCACTGTGACCTCCAATTCCTTTTATTTGTCAAGAATAGTTGAGCAGCTTTGAGGGTAGCCAGTTGCTGAAAATTATCTCCAGGTGCTTATATTTGCAGATAATAAAGACCCATATAAACTTTATGCTTCTATACGTATTAAATGACCTACGGTCGACTTTATCTTTTGACTGTGGCAGCGGTTCATTTAGGCAATGCGCTGGGAGAGCTGGACGTGCCAGTACTCCTGGGATGACACTTGAGAAGGGACAGGCAAAAGGGTGAAAAGGAATAAAAAAGGTGTGTGAAAACAATACTTAAAATATGTTGGCTTTGGGGAATTTAGGGAACCAAAGATTCCCAGAAGAGGGGGAAGGGGAGGTGGAAAAAGTAATGGATCCAGAATGCTCAGGATGTATATGCTTTTAGGTTTGTATACTTTTTTAGGTTTGGGGAGAACTGAACCCAGAGGAGCAGAGAATGAGAGGAAGATATGTAATTAGGATGGCAAGAAGGGTCAGTACCTGTTTCATATTGAACAAGTTTTGCATAAAAGGAGACAGTGAAATACTAGTGTATGCACAGCTATTTGTGCATCTCTTTCTAAGAACAAGTTTCTCAACATTTACTCATTCTTCTACTTTAGGCTGTTTAATGATAAAAGTTGCCAAGCGCCTCATGACTTAAGCAAAACAAAGCAAATCTGAGAACATAAACAACCCTGGACACTGGACCATCCGCTTTCCTACAACCTGATAGTGCACTACCTGGTTTTAGTCTTAAGAATGAAATGTCTCTTAAGTGGCTCGCTCTCTTTTCATTCAGATCTGCCTGCTACTGTGGTCAAAAATAGTTTACTGTGGCTTATAACCACAGAGAAGTCACAGGTATCCATTTCACACTTACTCACCCACTGCTATTATTGACATTTTCAGGTCATTCTCCGGGTTGACAAAGAAACTGAGAATTTACATCTTCCGTTGTGAATCATTTTATGCTTCAAAATGGCTGTCCTTGTTACCCTAGATGCTTCCTTTACATAATTGAGACACTTGACTTCTAGTTTCACAGATCAATTTGGCTAATACACCTCCAGACCGAAGAGTAAGCAGCCTGCTGCTGTTACTGAGGAAGTGTGGTTTTCAAGGCTCTCCACATGAGCTAAAGGCTTCGGAGGGGGACAGTTGCTGCTGAACTACAGACAGACGAGTTGAGTGTTTGCAGTGAGTGCTCAGGATGATCTTGGAGGAGAAGGGGAATTTATCCTTGTACCAGAGCAGAATGCAGTGCATAGGCTGAGTGCAAGACAGACACTTGTCAAACCCACTCTCAGCTGCTAATATTTAGGGCAGCTTTCAGCTCTCCTTTCTAGCACCTTACTGGCTCAAAGCATATGGGTTTCTGTGAAGGTAGGCCTGCAAATTCCTCTGCAATGGTAACTTCCACAGACATCACTGGGGGCTGTTGAGTTGTCAAGGATAGCTGTTCAGAAAAGGGAAGTGTTTATTTTTGCAGGAAAAAAAGTCTCCCATTAGGCGTTGTAATGGCCATGTATTTACTTAGCTGTGTATTTTGTTTCATGAAATGTTCCCACATTTTATAAAATGAAGATTGAAAAAGAAGATAAGAATTTGATAAAGGCAAAAGGCAAACATACCCTCCAGACAGAATCACAGGGAGAAAATGCAAACATTCTAACCGAAAATGTGTCATTTTCTAAGCAAATTATTTTCTCAGAAAAACAACTTGGCCCCTTCAATGCTAGGAGTCTCATGGGATTGACTCAAAATGTTTGATGGATTCTGTGATGCCACCTCCTGCTTACTGCTGTAACAAATAAACTGTGATTACCTATTCTCACTCATTAACATGCTACCTCTAACTTTTCAATTATGCAGGGAGAAATCACTTCAGAACAAAAATTTGGGGGATAGAGTGTTTGCATTAGAAATATCTGCACTGTGGTCACAACAGCGTACTGCAGGGATGCCCTAGTTTGACTGGAACTAAATAGCTCGCATGCTAGCAGCAATTTAGCTGTGATTGCACAGCTAGGCCGGGGGAACTAATTTGTCCTGCTCTTGGTTGATTTTGTCAGCCCATCTCTATCTTCCTCCACAGTCAATGGAAGAACTGCCAGTGAGTTAAAAATCTTCAGTCAGCCCTAAACAAGGGCTATACCCTAAACAAGATGTTAATTTTGGGGGTGCTGTTGAAACTGTAGTAAACTCTACATATAACATTTGAAAAGTGTTAATTTTTTAGGATCAAAGGGTTTATTAGAAAAGTAGCTAAATGAATGTGTGTTGTGTTACTTTTTAAGTTTTTTGAAGCTAGCAACCATCCACAGATCCACAGATCAGTACCTCTCATGCAGCAAAAAGCATGGCTTATTTGTAATGCTTTGACTGTAGTCCCCAGAAGCCTCCTGATCTCAGCATGTCACTGTATGATAGGAGTCCGGTAGATGAGAAGGAGGAAGGTACTGGAGGATTTGGGTTTTGCTTACTATTACTAAAGTTTTCTTTGTGTAAGTCCTATGTTCAGCTGAACAAAAAGACATTTATTTCTTTCTGTTAATAGTTATAACAGTAATCTTTTTGTTTGTTTGTTTGTTTGTTTTGATATTTTAGTGCCTATTATTTTTGAGGTGATACATTTTTCAGGATAATATCAAGAGGTTCCTGCAGTTCCCAAAGTGAAATCCTTAGACTGGAGAGAGAGATACACATGCGTATCTTTAAGCTGTGAATATTTCTCTTGTGTAATACGACATGAGTCAGACAAGTAAATGTTAACACAGAAAATATCCATGTTTTAGACAACAGTATAAAAGAAAGAGATGAAGGAAGAATGTAGCAGAAATAATGTTAAGGGCCTTACGGGACATCAGGCGTGTGTAGTAGTTTTGAACATTTTAAAAGTTCCTATACTTTAGAAGGTATTTAACAGAGGTATTAGAAGGTTGTATTTACTGGAGAAGGTAAGAAGTAGTACTTGAGGAGCACTAAGCATGTTATGAAGCGCAGGACTGAGAATGTTGCAGCTAGGTCTTTTACATCAAAAAGGCCAGTCATTCAGCAGTCTTGCAAAACATTATTTGGAATGTTTTGGAATAGGATACATAAGAGAAAGGAATCCAGATATGTTATTAGCTGTGTTTGCATTTTTGGTGAGACTAGTATTCACCAGGATTGTTGTTTACTTGTCTGCAGCACTTGTGTGTTAGAATTTTGTAGAAGACATAGCCTCTGTCTTTAAGAACTGACAATATTAACACTGGGAATGACCCGAAGGAGGACAGAAATAAGTAGGGAGGGTTGAAGTACAGAAGAGGAAGCACCACAGCAATATAGTTACATGAACGCAATTAACAATATTAAGGTTAATAAAACAAATAAAAATAGAACAATAGGTGTGACAGGGAGATTATGGTAGAAACCTCAGATGACCTAAAACATCAGACTTCCTCTTTGTCATTATCTACAGAAGCTGATAGACTGGATATCAGTAATGATTAGTAGCTGTATTTCCTGTCAATGTTATCTTTCAGGAAAGTTCAGAATTTCTTTATAGATAATGTGATTCATCACAGAGCAAACACAGCATTTAACACCTTGAAAAGTCACTTACCATTTGAAGCCTTTGCAACCACAAACTGTGAAAGGTTCCAGTGTTGTGAATCATAGATTTTGCCAGTTGAGGTTGGTGTCATCATGTCCCCTGCATGGATAACCATGTTAGAAGTTTCTCCCCAATACGTCTGCAGGCTATGCATCTGCACCAGGAAGTTCTTAGGGGCCAGCACGTGAGACCATGCAGCTACACCATCAGCCAGAGTCCTCCATTGCTTCAGGTCCACTCACAACCAAAGAGGAGAGAAAAGAAGTGTGTGTAGTGCTCACCTGTGGCTTTTTAAAGTGGTGAGTCATTCTGACAGGGGCTTGACAGAGCTACTCAATTCAGTTTCCTGTTCAGCATCCTGTTCATTGGTGTTGTGGTTGCAGCTGGTAGATCTGTGCACCTTCCTTCACAGGAATGAATAATCTCTTGCCTGCTTGTCAAGGTCTCTTTTCCTATCCCTTATCAGTTTAACAGCTTTTCTTCCCCACATTGCCTGCTGTAGCAAAGGTACTGTAGCAAGAAGTAGTGTCCTCCTTGGGACCAAAGCAAAGGAAGGAAGATTTACATGAAGTGCTGAGTAAGAGAGCTGCATAGGGTAGTGAGTCTGTAGAGAGATCAGACCATTTCATGATCTGATGAGTATGTAGCCTTAAGTTGAAGAAAACAAGGAACCCATATGCCGTTGATTTCTATAAGCATGGTGATATGTTCAGTGTTGTTCTTTACCATGTTCTTTGTACATCCTTTGTACAGCCTGTTTGCTGTTTTGACAACAGATCTACCTAATGCATAAACTTCCTTTATTTTTTATTTTTTAACATAAAATGTCACAATTCACATGTCTTGTTTAGGCCTCTGCATTTCTTCACTGTCAGCTCAAGTCCTTAATCACCTAAATAATCCATGGTACCCTGAAAATTTTGCTGTGTCAATACTTCCTTCTTCCACCCCAGATTATATTAAATTAATATTAAATATTTTAGCAACATAAGCAGGTTAGGTCTGCATTAGATATATTAAGTAACATAAAGTAATGGTTATTACATAAATATTTAAAATCAGAGTGAGATGGGAAAAATAACAAGTGTGCATGGCATATGAAAGTAATACTTTACCTGTTTCTGTTTAAAATACTTGTGTTTAATAAGAGTGAGATGGAAAAATATGCTACCAGTGGTTTGGAAACCAGGCATAGCTATAAAACCAGAATATCTGTTTCTTTCACATCAGTTCCTGGACAAGACTCTGTATACTAAATACCAATAGCAACAGGTAATTTTGCCAGGAAAAGACTGTGGTCTAAGTAGAAAAGTTCAGCATAAGACCAGAGAGAGAAATGATTGTTTTCCGTATTTTATGGGTGAGAATCAATGTGCAGAGCTGAAGTCCTCATGGCTACATAGTGAATCTATAGGCGGGAGAAAGGAAGGAGAAGACTCAGTTGTGTGCATCATCCTTCCTGTCACAAGATTAATTTAAAAAAATAGATATCTGCATGAAAAGGAAATGGTAGAGCAAGTTGTTCAAAACAATTTTGCTATTGAAAGGACTGTGATCTCATGGTCTGCAAGTAACTTGAATACTTCTTCCTTTCAACTTAAAAATCCACTCTAATGATACTTAAAAGTTATTGGGTTAGGATATTAAACAAATATATCCCAGATTTTAATGCAAGAATGAGGCCAAGAAAATCAGAAGATTTTTGAGCTGCCTGCATTTCTTGGGTCCTTAATTTTTGGAGTATTCTAGGCAATCCAAAAGATTGTGTTAGAGGGCCAGTAAGAAATGCAACTAAATAGTAAGAAACTGTTTTTACATCTCTTTCTCACCTACCACCTTAGATCCACAAAGAATGAGGTGAAAAGCAAACTGCACTGGAATATGGATGATTTCTTTAAATATGGCACTTATCAGAAGGATAGAAATATCAGTGCAATGCAGTCTGAAGGACTGTTTTCCACCAAACCTTAAATAGGTTAATAACAGCCCTTTCCTCATCTCCTCTGTAGCCAAAATAGTCAACTGCATCACGTACATTTCTATGGTCTGCAAGACAAAAGCAACTGAGACAAATATTACACTGTAAGATCTGTCAGAGGAAAAAATGTTTTCCAATAAAATGCCTTGTGCAAAATATTATCTCCTCATTGCAAGGAGGGAGTAATACCGTTTTTTGTTTCCTGTTTTCTTAACTAAAAATAGAGTAGAGGGAGGGGGAAGGGATAAAGAAGGGCAAGGCAACAAAGCAGTATAGAGCATGTTTGTGTCCACTCTGTCCTTCAGTGTCATGCTGTTTTTCAGTGTCGATTTTTGTGGGGTGTTATATGGGGTATGATGGAAAGAAGCAGCAGCTCCCATCTCTTTAGGTGACTATATTGGGCTTAAGTTGCAAGGTTTCGGTAGCAGGGAGGCTGCAAGGGTGTCCTCTGTGAGAAGAGTCCAGACGCTGCCCCATATTAGATCAGAGCCAGTTTCAGTAGGCTCCAAAGGGACCCGCCACTGCCCAGAGCTGAGCCAATAAGTGATGTTGTCTGCACCTCAGCGAGAGCGTATTTAAGAAAGGGAAAAAAAATGCTGCACAACAGCAGCTGGGAGAGCAAGGGTGAGAACCAGCCCTGCAGCCCCCATGGTCAGTGCAGAAGGAGGGCAGGAGGTGCTCCAGGCACAGAGCAGAAATTCCCCTGCGGCCTGTGGAGAGGCCCCTGGTGGAGCAGGCTGTCCCCCTGCAGCCCATGGGTCCCACATGGAGCAGATCTCCACGCTGCAGCCCGTGGAGGAGACCCCGGTGGAGCAGGTGGATGTGGCCTGGAGGAGGCTGCGGCCCATGGAAAGCCTCCGCAGGAGCAGGCCCCGGACCCGAGCTGCAGCCCATGGAGAGGAGCCCACGCAGGAGCAGGGGGTCTGGGGGGAGCTGCCGCCCGTGGGGGACCTGTGCTGGAGCAGTTTGCTCCTGGGGGATGGACCCCGTGGTGCGGAGCCATGTGGGAGGAGTTCTTGAAGAGCTGCTGCCTGTGGGAAGCAGGCTCAGTCTGGGAAGGACGGCATCCCATGGGCAGGACCCCACGTGGAGCAGGGGCAGAGAGTGACCGAGAAGGTGTGGTGGAGATGAAGCGAAGCAGTAGGGACTGACCACAGCCCCCTCGGGGGGAGGAGGTAGAAGAGGGTGGATGGGGGGGGAAAGGTGGTTTTAGTTTGCTTTTAGTTTCTCACTGCTCTAGCTTTTTAGTAATAGGTAATAAATTACATTAACCTCCCTATACTGAGTCTGTTTTACCTGTGACGATAATTGTTGAGTGATCTCCCAGTCCTTATCTCAACCCTTGAGCCCTTTTCATCCCATTTCCTCCTCCTTTCCCTTTGAGGAGGGGGAGTGAGAGAGTGGTTGTGGTGGAGCGCAGCTGCCCAACTGGGTAAACCACTACAGTGACATGGGCCAAGGTGGCAGTGTGTAGTTGTGGTCTCTAGCTCTTGCTGTATGGAGTTGTGTGGAGGTCAGCATGCAGGTGCAGATGGTGTTGGAGGCATGGGTTGTGGTAGTTCCTGTGGCTGTAGTGAGGGTTGTGGTGGTGGTGTTAGCTCTCCTGCTTCTGCTTCTGCTCACGCAGGGAGGATGATACATACCTGGAAGTGAGCTCTGTCTAGGTGCAGGAGTGCATACCCTTGCAACTGCAGCAATTGGCATATCCCAGCTGTTGAATTGCAGAAAGTGAGGTCCAGTCCTTCTTCATTTCCTGGTCACTATTGTTATTGCTTATTTCCATTCATAGGAGTCAGTTTTTCATCCATACCAAGAATAAGTGCTTTTTGCATCCTGCCTCAAAAATGGGGTTTGAGCAAGAATAAAAACAGCATGCAGAGAAAACAATTGATTGCAGAAGAAAAAGAATGAAAATAAACTGAGAGCAAAGACCTTAGGGTTAAAAATAAGGAACTAGAGAAGGACACCAAGCAGAACACCACCTGCTGCACCCTTTGGTTTCTGAAGGCACCCTAACAGCCAGCAGACATTGACTAGTAATGCTCCCACACAGGCATAATAGGGTAAGGGAGCTGAAACAGGGGCTACTTTTGTCACGGTCTCACAACAACCTTTCTCCTGATGGGAGGCTAACTTGATTAAGCTAGCAGGAACTTACAGCTGTATTAATTTCTGCGCTGCTCAGGGGGAGGATGTAGTAGAAGAGGGTGGATGGGGGGGAAGGTGTTTTTAGTTTGCTTTTAGTTTTCACTGCTTTAGTCTGCTATCAATAGGCAACAAATTACATTAATCTGCCTCACATTGAGTCTATTTTGCCTGTGACTATTATTAGTGAGAGATCTCCCTGTCCTTATCTCAACTCACAAGCTTTGTTTTAATTATATTTTCTTACCCCGTCCTTCTAAGGAAGGGGAGTGTAAGCGTGGTATGGTGGAGCTTATCTACCTTATCTGTTGTGAAATTACCATAGCAGGAAATGGCTTTGTGCTCTGTACAGAAGCTTTTGGTCCACACATACACATTTTTTAAATGGGTCTGTTAGGATGACCACTGATGGCCAGCAACTCTTGACTTGCCTGGTCAGAAAATTACTGTACTTTGTTCTCTCACACAACTGTTGGCTGATCCCATGATCAGAGATCCACCTTCCATTTTGATGTTGCTGACATATTTGGTGTTATGTTCAGGATAAGAAAGCATGGAGGGAGGTATTCTTCCACATGACTCCTCTGCTGTGTAGTGGAAGGGAAGATAACCACAAAAGAGAGGTTAGTGGAAAACAGTGTTGACAAATGCAATGGTAAATAGATTCACAGCAAAAGCACATCTCACGCTGCTTCTTTGGGTGGGTTGCAGTCTTAGAAGGGAACTCTAAACCCTCACCAACCTCATCCTATTTGCTGTGCAATTTAGAGTGCTTTAATATTTCCTCTATGCACAGATCAATGAAATCATGATACAATACTTCTAAACATCAATTTTAGAGTGTGCAAGTTTGGAGCAAGAAAAAACAATGTCTATCAGCTTGTATGTTTATTTTTAACCAAAATGCATAAATACAAGCAAATGTTGCTAATCAAGGCTGGCCTGGCAGATGGATGACTTCTCCAATGCCATTCTTCATAGGGTACAATTTTGAAGACTTGAGAGATGGACATCGACTGGCCAAAAACAGAACATATCATACCTACATAGTGGTTGTAACAGTGGTTCTTTTCTGCTAGCCTGCCATTTTATCCTTGCAGTCTGCCAGTGCCAGAGCAGTTGCAAATGAACTCTGTAGTTCCTAGCAGGAAATATTTTCACTGTTTAGCATATGCATGAAGTTCACTGCATGCTTAAAAACTTCTGCTTACCATACACAGAGAGGCAGGCTGCTTAGAAAGACCCAACCAGAATAAAAAACAAGTGATAAAGAAGTCTGGCACATTTTATTAGGAAGAAGCATTACCAGCCCCCCTGTTCACAGTACGGGTTGTACTGCAGGAGTTTTTTTAGCTCTGGTATCAGCTACAGGTGTCAGCTCACACATATGTCAGAACTTACTGGTACAAAGCTAGAAAGAAGTGTCTGTGATACCTCAAAATCTTTCAGAGCTAAGGTAATGGTTAGAGGGCATAGCAGGATACATGCCAGAAATGTGGAAGACGTTCTGCATAATCAAAGGAAGCACTGCAAGGAAAGAGCCTGCCCTCGTAAATCTACTGTCAGAACAAGGGCTCAGCATATGTCTGAGCCAAAGTTCTCAGGGTCCTCTCAGCAAATATACACATTCGGAGGAAGGTTTGACCAGGTAGATACCCTCACTCTTTGCACAAAAAAATACAAAATAACCATGATCTGATCTGACCTAGAGTATTTGCCTAAAGGTCTGACTCCACTACAAAGTGATTCTTTTTTTCTTGGGAAATGGAACATTTTCTGCTTTATGACATTGCATTTGGTGTAGTCATCCAAACAGACCTTTCCCCCTGCCCAGACTCCACTAATAAAATAATAATGGCCTCCATTCTACTAGAAGAAGCAGGTTTGCCAGGTGGATCGTGGCCACTGTAAGGCCTCCTTATGCTTCCCTACCTGCTCAGGGCTCAGATACATGGGCACCTTTTGCTGTGCTCACGCTCCTGCCATCCACAGTCAAGCCCCTGAATCCATACACCCTTCCTTTGTGGATGCTCCCTCTTGCTAGTTGTCCATTCTCCTCATGTTTCTTTCCACGTTCACCCCAAGAGGACATGGCACATTGGGCAGGACCAGGAAAGTGCCTGACCTGAGGAGGACAGGAGGTCCCAGTACACTCTGCCTGTGCTCAGGGCCGCTTTCCCATACGTCTGGTGTGGAGAAGCCCAGGTTATCCTCAGCAGTGTTGCAGTGCTGCTTTCAGGAGAAGGATGGGCAAGAGGTGTTCCTGGTGGGCAGGGCCTAAGCTTTATAAACCAGGAAGATATCAGATGTTGGTTTTCTTGCCAAGTTCCCTCCCCTCTTATTACTCTCTTCCAGAGGCTAAGGCTCCTCCTTTGCCACAGACGAGTGAGTTTAACTGAAACCATCCACCCCTGGGCAAGTGGGAAGGGCGTACATTGCCTCTTTTCCTCCTGGCAGCTGTCAGTGCCACTGCTGGCTCTGGGAGCTTTTGAGAAGCCCTTGTGTCTTGCCTCATCCCAGCCAGTGAGTAAATGCTTCTGTCCTCTGTGTAGTGCAGCTTGCTTTCAGATGATGGGCTGTGATGGGAGATCTACAGGGAGAAACCCCCCAGTTCTCCAGGGGATGGCCAGGAACAGGAAGCTCACCCCAGGGGCTTGGCTGCTGCTTGCGATCACACTCTCGAGAGCAGGGGTGCGTTTCGGTGAAGTATTTGGGCAGGCTACCATGGTGGGGGATAAGAAACAGAATAAGGAGTCTTCTCAGGCAGCCGCTGTGCACCATGCAGAGTTTATTTTCTTCCTGAATGTCTCAATTATCAACGTTTGCTTCCCCCCCCCCCCCCCCATAACATGGCCCTAGATGTTCAGCAGAGGCTGTAGGGAGTGTAACTGACCTCTTGCACTGTTTCATGTGCCCAAAACAGGAGCTACCCCTTCCTGAAATACAGCTCTTGTGGCAGGTGCATGGGGTGGAAGGGAAACAGAAGAAAAAGCAGTGCCTTCTGTCCCCTCTAGAGAGGCTGAGGAAGCAAAGGCAATTAATTCTTTGTGACTCAGGGAGAGTGTAAAATGCTCCCAAGCACAGACTGCAAGACCCTGAAAACAAAGATGGCTCTTGCTCAGGCTCCTGTTCTCTCTGCTGGCGTTAGTGTCTCTGTTTAGTTTTGGTTTCACATCCTCTAGCAAGCTCAGCAGAGGGAGTTCCTTTTTGATGTGGAGGAAGAGGAAGAGGACAAGAAGAGAGTTTAGCATGCAAGCAGATGGCAAAGTTGAGAACGAGGAGACTGGCCACATTCAAGAACACCATGAACTGCTCATAAAGTTCTCAGCAAGCTGTTGTGTCTTATTCTGGTGCTGGACTTCTAGCTCTGCAAGACATTAGTATATTTGTCATTAGAAGGCCACAGCTGGTTATTTACAGTTTTGGCAATCCTTATTTATTTTTGGCTATCATAAGGTGAACTTGCTTGAAATATTACATCCAGATCTTTGTGAAAAGTAATATTTTCCAAGCCTAATGAGGTATTGGGTGATACAGGTAGCAATACAGAGCAGCAGTACCTGAGGCTTGCTACATCCCTGTTGTCCATGCGGAATGAGCAACTTGCACTGTTGTTTTGGAAAGGTCAGTGTATTCTCCCCACAGCTTCTCCAGTGTGAATGGAGAGATTTTTCAGATAGAATGGAGAGATTTTTCACACAAAGAACAAAAACCTCCATAGCAATCACATCTAGATTTTATAAAGAGCTCCAAGGCAAACTGTTTGATTCCTTCTTATTTTGCATAGCTCAGCTAAAGTGAGGGAGTAGCCATCTGAGAAGGTTCAGTTATGGTCCACAGGACTTCCTTGTGGTCTGCAGAGAGTTATTTGCAGAGGGTTGCTGTGTTTAGGGCACTTGCTCTGCTTTATGCCTTTCCAAGTTGATAATAGCAAAAGCAGATAACAATATTCTGTACATTCCTAATATTAAATCCCAAGTAGATAATACCATTTAATACTATTACAATATTTAATATATGAAAATACTATTATAATATTTATAAATATTTTATAATATATATTTATATATTATAATATTTAATACTAAATACTATTTAATACTATTAAATAGCAAGTAGATAATCCAAGTAGATAATAGTTATTACTAAGGAATTTTGCTGTTGCAAATTCTTGAATGAAATATATGGTTACTTATCATTACTATAACAAATTAATTCAAATTCTAGCTAGATGAAACATGTTTGCTCCCAGAAATAATACCACTGAGTTAAATCAGATCATGAGTCAGTGCTTGAGTGTCACTGAAGTTTAGAGTATTGATCTGAGTTGAAGCCAGGGACTGAGCCAGATGCTTGATACCCCAGTTCCTGAACTGAGAGCCTGTCACCAATATCAGTGTTCCTGCACTGCACTACAAGTGTGTAGTGTAGCTCAAGAAGAGAAGCATGGACAGGCAAGATAGTATGCCTTTGGCAGACAGAACAGTTTGCATTGTATTTCTGTCTTGTATTTCTGTGTATTTTTATGCTGAATAATTTCATCATGTGTGATTTCATGTTTTGCTTTCACAGAAAAGAATGATGGATTTCAAAGAGGAAATTAAACCCATTTCTGATGTATGTATTAAAGAAACCAGTTCTGCATTATCTACAAGAGCAGGAATGTCAGATCTTCAAGGACCACTGGTGCTTCCTGAGCTACCTGAACTGGCAGCCCATGAGACTCACCACATCTTTGTCAGTTATAGCAACACTGATTCAGCCTGGTCAAGGAACTTTATCCAGAGTTTAGAGACTGTGATTCCTAATCTGAAGGCGTGTTATCATGAGAGAGACTTTATACCGGGTAAAACCATAATTGAAAACATGGTTGAATCCATTCAAGGAAGCCAGAAAATAGTCTTAGTTCTCAGCCCTGACTTTGTCCAGAGCAGGTGGTGTCTTCTGGAAGCCAATCTGTCTGTCTTCCAAGACTGTTTGGGAAGGAAGCCTGTGATCCCCATCATGTTAGTGCCCTGTTTTGTGCCACTACACCTCACCCATTTGACTTATCTTGACACCAATGACGTCCAATTTTTAGATAAAGTTGTCAAGGTCATTTGCACTCCCAATGACAAGATGAGGAATGCCACCATGGTTCCTTATAGCCCTCCATCTCTCTACAATGGGAAGTCCCTCCTGGCTCTACCTGCAGTGGATGACCAGGTCATTCCAAAATGGAGAGGAGGCACATTCAGTGAGGCACTGCCTGACCAGCTGAGTATAGTCTGTGAAGATACTGAGGTCTACAGAAAGGCCATCCAGATGATTAATGAGGTATCTTCTAGGGTATCACCTTGTACCTCAATCAGTGTTGTCTCCGGGATATCAGTTTGCATATTGGGAAGCTTATTTTTGATGATTGGTATCTTCTTATTTGTTGGGTTTGACCAGTACTCTGGTGATTCTTATACAATTTTCCTGGGCTGTATTATGATCTTTGCAACTCTGTGTACCTTTTCTGTTTTTGTTAATTGTGCCTACAACTACAAAATCAAATCAGCTGATGAGAAACTTCTGGAGATGTCCCAAGCTGCTGGTGAGGCCAACTCACTGCTGATAAAGAATTCCCTTCTGGTTGGCTGTGATTCCCAACTGAAGCTCCAGTTAGTCTACATCTCCCTCGAGGGGTGCAGGAGTCACTTCTCAGAGATTTTTAGAGAGGGAGAACCCTCTGCTGAAGAGATGTTCCAGAGAGCCTTGCACTATTTCTCCTCTGATTATGCCTGTTGTGTAGCCAAGAAGCATTTCCAGTTCTCTTTCTTGGGGACAACACCAGGACACTGGGATAAAGGGCCTTGTTTTTGCCAGTTTGTTTTCCACTGTATGGAGAAAGGGTCCTGGTACTGGAATAGTGATTATCATCCAGATAAAAGAGAACTGGATTTAGGTTAGATGCTGGTGAGGTTATACTTTGAGCAGCAGGCAAGATAAATATGTAGCGGACACTGGTATCACTGTATCACTGGTCCTTTTTTGTCTTGACAAAAAAAGAGCTTTGGGTATAAGAAAGAGAAAGGGATTGTATTCTATTTCCATTTGACCCTCGAAGAAATTCAACACTAAGGTATCTGCAGGCAAAATATCTATGGTGTCAATGTCACAGGAAAAAAAAAGTCATTTCTTCATCTACTAAGGTAGCTACACTCAAGTACAGCCCACTTATATACTGCCGACAGGACAAAGGTTAGGGGAAAAAGAAGCATAAACCACAAGGTGGTTGGCAGTGCAGACATCTAGGCGTACAGAAGGTGTCTTGCTGAAGGCTAATAAGGGGAAAAATGTTCTCCAAAGAACATCATTTCCCCTCCATTTCAGGCTTATTTGCAGGGGAGGTAAAGTAAGTCAAAGAGAAGGCTGGTTGATTTACTGTCTCTTGAGCACACCATGTTCTTTATTACATGCCCTCTAATTAATCATTTCTGTAGGTTGTACAAATACAAACTGGACAAGTGCTCATCTTCAAGTCTAGTCTTGATAAAGCCCATAAGGAATTGCCTTGATGTATGCAAGGGTGGAGTAGGAAAAAAAAAAAAGTACTTGTGAAAAGTGCGGTAGTGGGCAGAACTGAACAGCAGTGGAATTACCAGAGATTGCTCATCCCTTCTGGAGAGCAAGCATCTTTAGATACATGATGTATGTGATGCTCCCCTTTCTTTCTGGCCTGGAGAGCTCCAGTGAGAGCAGCTGGGAAACTCCAGTTGTCTGTCAGAAGGATGAAACCTCATCTCATCCTTTTCAGGGGCAACATTTTTAGTCCACACAGAGCATTTACCAGGCTGATTTCTTGCTACATCAAGAAGTTCTCTCTTCAGCACCTGATTGACTCTGTGAACTGCAGTGGTTACTTTCAGATAGCAGTTATCAGGTATATACATTTACAAGAAAAGGGAGTGGATGTTATGCAGGGGCCTGTCTTACTGTGGCAAGGACAGGGTCTTAAAATAACTGCTGAGAGGAGCCTGGGACAGTTGCACTGTTACTCTGTTAGTGTTGGGCACCACAGCTTGTGTGACTTCTCAAACTGAAATTGCTGTCTGTACTGAGCTATTCTATGATTCTATGAAAATAAAATAAAATAAAATAAAATAAAATAAAATAAAATAAAATAAATATTTTTAGGCACATTAAGAACGTGACAAAATATTGGGGTCTGCATTATTGTTTATTACAGTAATGAGTTTCCTGGCATCTGTTCAGCAAAATAGGAACTGGGTTTGCAGATCCACTTTCAAGGAGACTCAAACACAGTCTAAGAGCTAATGCTGGGGGTAGGCCTAATAGGTAATTATGCCCAAGGATGAGGTCTAACAATAGGGAGAATTTGTGCAGTTATAATATCGACATTGCTGTGCCAACCAGACTTCGGTATGGATTTCCTCATACCTACAACACATCTTTCAAGAAATTTCTATGCTTGGCTAAACATGTCCTCCAGCCTGACAGGTATGAGAGGGGGTTAATTTTCACAAATAATATTTAATAATCCATTGTAGCACTCTTAACCCATTGGTCTGCAGGTCACAGGCAATGTGGTATAGCTACTCAATTCATAAACCTCTCACACAGTCTTGCACAATGGTACTGGTAATGTGGATGCCTTGGCTGCTTTGTATTTGTTTCAGCTCCTGGTATTGAGTGGTTAGTTCAGTCAAAAGTATAAGCATACTATGCTGATTATAATGCATAGTGGAATAGGCAAACAGCAGTCCTGAATGGATGTCCACAGCTACGAATACTTAGTGTTTGCCCTGCCAGGCTGGCAGGAGCCACATATCATTGACTTGCCATATTTCACTAGCATAGCGTCGTTTAATTGAGCCTTTAACAGAGGGACGAGATTAAATCAGGAACAAGTAAGGCAACTCAAACAGGCTGCTTGCAAAGCTTTTAATGGCACTTGTTCTCTCTTCTTGGCAGCCCATGCTTTGGCTGCAGTTGCTCATCACTGCCCTGAAGCTGTGTATATTTGAGTAGCCTTTGTCATAGTATCTTCTTTAGTTATTCAATCTGCTACAGTGTTGTGGACAGTTCCAGAGGCATTACACTTTGTAGGCACATCCGCATATCACATCCAGATTGGTTTTTGCAAACTAATGCAGTATATTTCTTGTCACAGGTCTTTACCCCAAAAAGGTTTTACAATGCTGATAAACTCCTTCGTGGCCCAGTATGCCATCCATGTCAGTAACCCTTTGCAAACAACCTGGTTGTTGGTATATGCACACACATGCCCTTCTGTACAACTGAGTGTTAAATGGACCATATACTGTTTGTCCTACTGCCTAGATTGGCCTCACTGGTATCTAACAATGTTTGTTTCCAGTCTGGGTTATAGTATACCGCTTGCCACCCACAGTATTGTATGCGGCCAATCTGTCAATTACCCACGCAACATGTTTCTGTTCTTCTGTTAGATCACCATACAGCGGGACCTCCTGCCTATAGATGGATGGTTAAAAAGTTATTGCCCATTCTATTGATTCTGGGGAATGGGTGAAAGCAACAGCTCCCCAGAAGGGCAGCATGAGCGTAAGTGATGTTGGGTTTGCCTGAAAGCATACCTTGCTGCAAATAGTGTTTCCATTTAAAGTGGGTAGGCTGAAAGTAAAAGGTCCTAAAACAGTTTGCAGCACTCTGCCCCATCAATATATCAAAGCCAAGAAAACATCTATATATAGGAGCTGCCAGCACCATGGTGCAGATTTATCAATAGCCAATTTAAAATGGCCCAGCAAACCCATTTTTTTCCCCATACCCCCCTAAAGCTATCACCCACTGCTCCCCTCCCCAGGGCCACATTATCCTTAGGGATACATAGGGATGTTGGTCCCCTGGGTGGTATGCTCCGATGGAAACATGTGATGTTTCCATATGATTATCTCATCTCTCCGAGGAGATCGTGGCCCCGTGACCATACACAGATCTCGAGCTCACCCTGTTTATTTCCCGTGCTTTGCGCATTGGTATACAGGCACTTTAGGGAAGCAGCAGGTGTGGTTACCCCTAGAGGGACACAGGAAGATTCCAGACGGGGTATCGGGAGCATTACCTTCTCTGAGGAGCCCTCAGACAATCCTATGGGACAACTCAGAGGTTTTTCCCTGCTATCTTCAACAGTGACAGCAGTGACAATATCCCCCAGCCCTCCTCTGTCACATATAACTTCTCTCCCTTCCCCTGTCAAACCTAGTTTAAAGCCCTGGTAATAAGTCCAGAGAGCTTGCTCCCCAATACACTTGTGCCCCACTTGCTGAGTCGGAGTCCATCAGCAGCCCACATACCTGGCTTCTCAAAGGCCTGCCCAAGATCAAAATACCCAAAGCCTTGGTCTAGACACCACCCCCTCAACCAGTCATTTACCTGTCCCGTTCTCCTTCTTTCTGGGTCCCAGTCACCCATTGGGAGGACAGATGAGAACACTACCTGCACCCCTGATCCCTTCAACATCCTTCCCAGGGATGCAAAGTCCTTTTCAATGTTACTCATTTTCCTTGTTGCAGCATCCTGGGACCCAGCCTGAATGACAGTAAGAGAACAGTAGTCCTCTGGTTTAATGAGCTGTGGCAGAGCCTTCCTAACGTCTCTGACACGCACTCCAGGAAGACAACACACCTCTCTGGAGAGGTTATCCGGGCGGCAAACGGGAGCCTTGGTAACCCCAAGCAAGGAGTCCCTGATTACTAAGACTCTCTGCCCGTTCTTTGTGGCACTGGTTTGGATGCAGTGCCCTGACCGGCCCCACTCCCTATGCTTGGTACTTCCCTTGTCCTTGACATGCTTCTTGGGGCGTGGGTTCCAACTACTGTCCAGACCTTCATCCTTTTCCTGCCCGAGAGCCTCGAATCTATTACACAGGGACACTGTGGGGGTTGGTGGCACCGTGGGTGTTGAGGGCAGATACCTCCTTCTGCTTTGAGCAGATACAAGGGTCCAGCCCCTTTCCTCTCATGGGAGGTTAAGCCCTCTGTCCTGCAGGTGAGCAGCTGGATCAGCTACTACCTCTTGCAGGGACTTAGGAGGGGGCTGCTGGGCCTCAGTAGGGATAGGTTGACACCTCCTGTCTCCCTCAGAGACTCCCAGGAGCCCCTCAGGCTGCCGATCTCTTGCTGCAGCCCAGCCATTTGCTCAAGCAGTTCCTTGAGCAGGGCACACCTGAACCCATGACAGCCCACTCTTCCCCCAAAGCCCAGGGGGGCCTCCAGATTCCAGAGCACACTGCAGTCCTCAGTCTGGACTGCTACTTCACCAGATGCGACTCCACCAGATGCTCTGGCCTGATAAGCAGGAACTTGCTGCAGGTCCGTCTGTGGTTCAAGAATGCTGAGGAATCTTACTATAAGTACGTTCTAAAAGTTGGCTAAAGTTTGGTAGTTGCTAAGCAGAGGGTTGAATTGGTCAATACACTCCTTTCTGCTCACCAGTCTTCTGAATTCATCTCCCTTACAAAAAAACTGTTTGTATTTTATTTATCAAAAAAGAATAGAGTGTATTGAGGTCTAGTGTAAGAGAAACTACTTTTTTTTTGTTGTTGTTCCAGCAAACTCCATGTTTTTCTTTAAAACTACGTTTAGTCCATCTCCACTGTTCTCTAAATGTACTGTATTCTCTCAGAGGATTCCTGCACAGTTGAAAAAAATATGGATATTTTTTTAAACATGTATTATTTTTCTGGTTGTTTGATCTTCATGTTTTGTCCCAGACCTCATAATAACAAGGAAACTTTTCAGAGGGTTAATGTGTATATATGTGTCGACACATATGCATATATACACACATATTTTCTCTTCAACATGCACTCAGCCATTTATCTTTGTTGATTCTTCCATGAAGGGATCATTCAGGTTATCTAAAATCAAACCATGCATGGGGGGGAATTGCACAGAAATCATGCTTTTATGTCAGTGCCATCACAGACAAGTGGAAGAGACAACTCATACCAACCAGAGAAGTGAGGTTGGAGGAATATTGCCCCAATCAGTAAATGAGCAGAATAACCCAGTTAATCCAATAAAGACCACTTTGCTGTGCATCTCTTGTAGTTTAGACTTGCCAGATAGTCTCTTAGGTAAAGAGGTTCTTGTCTCTTTCTCCCCTGAGACATGGTGGTTGGGAAATCTAGTATTTCCTGATTTACTTTTTTATGTGATTTTTCAGATTGTTTTAAAGATTTTCAGTGGAATATTATAATAATAAGTGACTGCAATGTAAATAGTGTATGGCCTTAGCATAGACTGTAGGGAATATTACTGTTGCAAGAATAGGACAATTTGGCGCAAGAAAAGGGTATTTTAATTTTAAAGCTGCTGTGCATTTATGTGAAAGCTATCCTAAGCCAAACAAACACTGTCTTTTGTTGGCTCAACTGTAAATAGGATGCTACAGACAGGGCTGCAAAGAATGGTCCTTCTGACAAAGGGCATCCCTGGGATGCATCTTTGTGGTAGACTTCAGCTCTGCATCTGACTGCCAGCTACCACACTGGTAAGCAGGAAGATGTCTTTGTCCTTTCTCTAAATTGAATTGTACTGCTTTTCATGTCTACATAGCTACTGTCCAGAATGTGATATGCTTTGGTTTTGTGCTTTGAGTGTCATCTCTCCCTCCTCATAGTTTTGGCCAAGTCATGAATGTAGTGCTTTTAGTCAAGAGCATGCTTTCCTTTTCAAAAGGGCCACTTGTTGCATTGTGACTACCCTGGGTTCCCTTTGCCCTTCATCAGAGGCAAAATAGCTGAAGTGATTTTTCTTGAAGCAAACTTGGATATAGGTCTATGAATATAGGACAAACCCTAAAGAATACCTCTTGAGTCATAGAATCATAAGAAATTCTTCCTAATGTCCAGTCTAAACCTCCCCTTGTGCACTTGAGGCCATTTTCTCATGTTCTAGCACTTGTCACCTGAGAAAAGAGACCAACACCCACCTTGCTACAATCTCCTTTCAGGCAATTGTAAAGAGCAATGGGGTCTCCCCTTTTCTCCAGACTATACAAGCCCAGTTCCCTCAGCCGCTCCTCAAAGCTCTTGTTTTCCAATGCTTTCACCAGCTTCATTGCTCTCCTCTGCACACCCTCTAGCAACTCCGTATGCCTCTTGTTGTGAGGGGCCCAAAACTGAACACAATACTTGAGGTGCAGTCTCACCAATGTTGTGTAAAAGGGGACAATTACTTCTCTAGTCCTGCTGGCCACACTATTTCTGATGCAGGCCAAGATACCATATGCCTTCTTGCCCACCCGAGCACTCTGCTCGTTCATGTTCAGACCAGCACTCCCAGGTCCTTTACTGTTGGGCAACTTTCCAGCCACTATTTCCAAAGCCTACACTGCTGTATAGGGTTGTTATGACCCAAGTTCAGGACCTGCCACTTAGCCTTGTTGAATGCCATTCAATTGGACACAGCCCATTGATCTAGCCTATCCAGATCCCTCTGCAGAGTCTTCCTGTCCTCAAACAGATCAACACTCCTGCCAAATTTGGTATTGTCTGCAAACTTACTGAGGGTGCACTCAATCCCCTCACTCGGATCACTAATAAAAATTATATGCAAAACTGTCCCTAAGGCCGAGCCCTGGGGAATGCCACTGGTGACTGGGTGCCAGCTGGATTGAACTCCATTCACTAAGACTCTCTGAGCCCAGTTACTCAGACAGTTCTTCACCCAGTGAACTGTACACCTGTCCAAGCCATGAGCAGACAGTTTCTCCAGGAGAATACTGTGGGACACAGTGTCAAATGCTTTACTAAAATCCATATAAAAAACATCCTCTGCCTTTCCCTCATCTACTAAGTTCTCAGTCCCAGGTTCTTCTTGATAATGGTCATTGAGTGAAGCACCCTGGATCCTGCCATGTATCTAGGATGCACACTATGAGGCTCACACTGTCAGCCTGACCTAGCCAAATGACTGTTGACCCATTGCCCAACTGCAGAAAGAATTAAAACCAACCTTGTAATTCTCTGCAGTCACCAACCACAGAAGTTCTGAGAGGTTAGGTTTGGATTGGTGTGGGATTCCCCTGCCCTTGGCATCAGGATGAGACCACAACAAAGGCTGAGTTGGTGTGAGTTACTTCAGCTTTTCCTTGTGGTGGACACGCCAAAAGCTAACCAAAGTCTCTCAAACTGTAAACTTCACGTTTGTTTAAAATGTAAGATGATAAATCCAGAGAAAGGTAGACTTGTGAACAAAGGAAGCACTGAGGCTGAGTAAATAAACCAGTTTAAATCAAACTTCCTCACTTGTCAGATATTTCTTTGTAAACAGTGTTCTCTTCTTACTCCTTTGACTTTCTGGATTTGAAGGACTTCATGTAGTCCCACAGTGACCTTAGGGCCACTTCCTCGTTTCTTTCACCTCTGATACGTAGCTGCTTAGTTCTGCTGCTTTCTGAAGCCTCCAAATTTGCATTAGGTCCAGTGGCTCCTAGGGAAGTGATATATCCCCTGCCTCCTTCATCAGAGCCCACCCAATTAAAGCACAGCAGCTAGAATACAAAAATTAAAAGGCAGCTCTCTTCCAGACTTCTCTGTAGTACAATGCAGAGCTATCTCCCACCCCCTTCAGTAAACTGAGTACAAACAAACAGCCCCATCTTCCTTCTGAAATAACAGTTTAGACTCTGGTTTGGGCCACTGAGATTATTGTGTTACATTTATGTTCTTACTTTGTTCTTCGGTGATTAAAGGTTTGTGAAGGAACTACAAATATGCTTTAAAGGAGACTTGATGAATAAGGCCATTAAGAAGTATTGGTTATCTCAGAGTGTTGTGGTTTAGCCCGGCTGGCAGCTAAACACCACACAGCCGTTTGCTCACCCTCCCCCCTCCCTCTCCGGGATGGGGGAGAGAAACGGGAAAGTGAAGCCTGTGAGTTGAGATAAAGACAGTTTATTAAGACAGGAAAAATAATAACAATAATAATAATAATAATAGTATTAATAATAATAATGTGTACGAAATAAGTGATGCACAATGCAATTGCTCACCACCCGTTGACCGATGCCCAGCCTATCCCCGAGCAGCCAGCGCCCCCCCACCCCGGCTAGCCACCCCTATATATATTGTTCAGCATGACGTCAGATGGTATGGAATACCCCTTTGGCCAGTTTGGGTCAGCTGTCCTGGGTCTGTCCCCTCCCAGCTCCTGCTGCATCCCTAGCCTGCTCGCTAGCAGGACAGAGCAAGAAGCTGAAAAGTCCTTGGCTTGGTGTAAGCATTGCTCTACAACAATTAAAACATCAGCATGTTATCAGCGCTCTTCTCATCCTAATCCAAAACATAGCACCCTACCAGCTACTAGGAGGAAAATTAACTCTGTCCTAACTGAAACCAGGACACAGAGACATCAGAATGTGCTTTCAAGTAAGAATGAGAGAAAGTTTCCTGCATGATTCTATGTTCATTAGCCTTGGCCACAACATTTTGAATAGCAATTGTTGATTAAGAAAAGACTTTTTTCTTTTCTTCCTTTTTTTTTCCTTTTTTTATTCTTTTTTCCTTCTTCTTCCAATGAGTAAGCATGCCATCACTGCACTTCATCGAAGAATTCACAAATCTTTCTATCTTTCTCCATCCTGCAGATGCTGGAGAGAGCCATGAATTGACTTTGACACAATTTGAAGTAAGAGTGTTTCTGCCTCAAAGGAGATGGTAAAAATGACAATCCTTAGAGTCACAAAAACACCAGAGTCCCAAGAGCCACTGAAAGACATTGGAAGAGCTCTGGTAGCATTCACCATTTGCTGGTCATGTCTCTGCCCCACTGGTACCTCCTCTTTCTTGTATTGGCTCTGACATGTCAGTGCCAGAAAAACCTTCATGTATATATTTCTCCATTATCCTGAGAAAAGCAGAAGAATCTGCTGTGATGTCATTTTCTGCAGGCCGCTCTCACGTCCCTCACCAGCTTCTTCACAGGTACCTTTGTTTTCAGTAACAACTTTCTGTCCAGCTAACTATTATTGTGACTCTGTTTTTCAGCTTTTGGTTGTCTCTACTGCTCTTCATCCTGTGCACCTTCCTATCAGGGTTAAGTCTAACTCTGACTTTCTTTCCTTGACCTACACAGGACTGCTGATGATTTTATGCAGAGGTCTGTGGTGTAGGATCATTTCACTTTTTGTAGGCAATCACATTTTAGCCCCCCAGAGATCTGGTATCCAGTGCTGGTAAGTACTTGCTTAGGGTTTTCTGGTCATTTTTTTCTCCTGTCAATCTTGTCTATGACACATAAGGATGGGTGTGGTTGCACTTGTCTACAAGATCCAAAATATAAATACGTCTTAAACTGTACCTGCAGCTGCAGGGAAGGCCAGTGCATGGCAATGCTTCAAAGTGCCTCCTTGCACACAAGGAGGACTGTGGATGTAGAAGTGTGTATGCATGTGTCTATGAGAAACAGGATCTGTATGTGATCACACCTCTCACCAAGGCAGGACTCATCACCAAACAGTGGTTCCCTAAAAGTCAGGCATCTGATGTTAGCAAGTCATCCAGGTTCCTAATGTGTAAAAATTAAGGTTCTTCCAGAGGCTCATCCATCCAGTCTTTGACACCTCTCTTAGCAAAAAATGTGCTAAGCTTGGCAAGGTGTCTAGACAGAAGGGTGAGAGATTCCTTTGATTAGATATTTAAGCAGATAAAATGAGACAAATTCCATCTGCTGTTCCTACACAAAACTGGGAGTAAGGTTCCTACTTGAATCTGTTTTTTGTCGCTCCTCTTCTGCCTCTTCTGAAATACTTGCACCTTTTTCACACATATTTTTTGTTGTTGAGGATTCATAGCAAGGTGCAGTTGACACTTTGCCAAAGCCAACAACAGTGCAGAAGTAGTCAGGAGGTCCTGTTATAGGTCCTGTTATATTAAATCTGAACAAGGAGAGAAAGTCAGATTTAGTTTAATTCCTGACCCAGTTAGATGCAATGGCAGTGAATAGTATCATTTACATGAAAGACAGTGTGTCACCTCGCCTTGCAGCCTATGTCTTTGTCAGTTGTAATGGAGACTGCCTCATCGGAGAGTCTCCCTCCCAGCTCCTTAATTTTTTTTCACTCATCCTCAACAGAAGTATATGGGCTATGCTTTCCCATGCAGAGACCTTTCTCTTCTTTGTTATGCTCCATTCAATGATGCTAAGATCACAGTCTCTTTTATATCTGCCTGGTGTATCCTTCCTCTCTTCACTGAACTCCATTTAGTCAGATACCTCCTTTGCCAGCAGAACTGTAGCTGTGTCCTGTCTTGCCATCCTGATCTGACATGCCTGATTCAGCCATGGACTCCCTTTGAATTGTCATTAGGATGTACTGTAGCACCTGAATCTCAAGGAATCAGTATGCTTCAAAACCCTGATTTTGCTTGCACACTGTGTTGGCCCTGGAGCATTTGTGACAGTTTCTAGACATTCATCACAGTGATTTGCTGGAATAAGCTTACATGTCCGTGCTGTGTTCTCTGCCGTTAATCCACTCCCACTTCTTCTTGCTTTCATTGTACCGGAGACCAAGTAAGTAGTAATGACTTGTGGATTGTGAAATAAGGTAATCCTAGACAGGAAAAAAACCACAATGCTAATACTTCCAAATTACATTTTCTTCACTGGACATGCACAGAAATTTTAGTACTAAATAGCCAACATAGAAAGAACCATATGGATCTAGCTACGCTATCTCTTTCTGCAGCTTCAGAGGATGAATTCTTTCATTCTTATTTAATCTCATCCCTCTTCCTGAGGCTTCTTAGGAACAGACTAAATAAAATAATACACTCCTGATACTATTAAAGCTGTACATTGTAGTTAGCCAGATGTGACTTAACACTTGGAGACACTTTTCTGTTCTGTGATAGGAAGGCCTCTTCGTTTTTTCTCAAAGTGATGTCTCTGACCAACAATGTCTGTTTGACTCATTTGGTCTTGGTTTGTGTGCTAAATCCCTTTAAGGCATACATCATGTAGGAAGAGAATTTGTTCCTTCCCATGGGAACACCTTTGAGGAGAGAAGCTTCTAGATGCAAGACTTTAAGAGGGTAAGATGCCAAAATGCATCTTACTGTGAAGGCTTTTTCTACCTTACAGAGGTGCTTGGTGTACGTGAGTGTTTATAGGCCCCCAGAGACATCTAACATAAGAAGACACCAGTAACCCACGAGATCTTTGACATACAGGTCAAACAACCCTAGAAGCAGTCCCATGGATATAGATCTCACCAGTTCTTTCTTGTTGTCAATGGTCACCAGTTCTGAGTGCATGCCAGTACATTCATCATGGAAAGCTTTCCAGTTTTTTCTTTCCGTAGTTTGAGAAAAGAAGTAGCATTTTTTCCCATTTCTTTTCCAATGTTGGGGGCAATCTATAGGAGGGAAAAACATGGAAAATTCCATGTTCAAACAAATAAAATGATCCCATTACAAAAAAAAAAAATAAAAGAAAGAAAGAAAAAAAAAGAGTAAATTACAGCCAGAAAAGTACCCTTGTGGTTCTGTTCATAATTTTCAGCAGGCCGCCAGGGATCCCTGCCAATCTCTATAGCTAATACAAGCTCTTAGTCTCTATGCATGAGTCAGAGAAGTAGGATCATGGATAACATTATCCAGTCTTTTAAAACTTTGCTCAGGAAGTAAAGAGAAAAGCTTGGGGCAAAAAGCAGCTTTCAGTTTTCAAACATCTTATTTGCCTCTTTCAATATATGGCAAAAGTGATGCTACTGAAAGAAAGAATATTTCTCCCTGTTGCTAGGAACAGAAGGACAGAGAATGAGACTTGGAAAGGGTGATACAATTCAATGAGACCGAGACTGTGTGATAGAGTTTTGTTAGTTACTCAGCAGCCCTTAAACATCAAAAAGAAATTACACTTAGTTAAAAGGCTAAGAATGGAGGGGTATTTGAAAGCAATACATACACATTGATCCAGCATGCTCACTACTACGCTGTGATACCAAAAGGACCATTGTATTAATGTCCATTCATCTAGCCACAGGCTCCTCTGCACTACCATGAAGGGAGGAAGTCAGTTCTTCCTCCCTCTGAAGCAATAATGTAGTGTTGAGCAAGCACTACTTTCAAAGATGAAAATATTGCTGTTTGGCCTTGAGAGCATATTCTCTGAGTTATTAATGACTTTTTTTTTTTTTGGTCATATTAGTATTTTTATTATTTTATTATTTTTATTATTTTTCCTCTGAATGAAATCAAGAACCCTTCTTAAAAGGCAATCCAACAGATACCTGGAAACTGCCTTTTGGACCACAGATGATTACCTACCTTGTGCCTTATCATAGGTCATGGAGAATGTTTCTCTGTCCTGTGGGCTGCTTGTGGTTGGATGGTCTGGAAATAAGATGACAATAATTTCTGTTTTGAATAGCTGACCATTTTGCCACAGAGTGTCAAAGCTCTCCTAGACCTTTTTGATCCTCACTATCACTCCACAAAGAATATCTACTCCTCCCCTATTTCCTCCTCCACTGAAAAAAATGGTAGTACTATACTGTGGAGCAGATTTCCAAAGTGTTGCACCCTGAGACCAAAAAGAGACAACAGTCTTCACTGTAGGTTTTAAAGCAGATACCCAAGCTGAAATAACCTTATTTTCACAGAATTAGTGGCTGAGATCCCATAGGACATGGTCCTTAGGGACAGGGGATCTGTTCAGAGCTGGCAACTATTTAAGAATATTTTCCTTAGAGAGCAAGATCTCTCTATTCCCATATGCAATATATCAAGCAAGTAGGAAAACAGCATGGTTGAACACGAACCTGCTGGCCAAACTTAGGCAAAAGAAGAAAATGCACAGACAGTGGAAACAGGGCCACGTACCCTGGGAAGAGCACAGAAATGCTGTCCGGATGTGCAGGGATGGGATCAGGAAAGTCAAGGCACTGACAGAACTAAACTTGGGGAGGGATGCAAAGAATAACAAGAACAGGTTGTACAGGTACATTGGCTGCAAAAGAAAGACTAAGGAGAGTGTGCCAACCCTGACAAATGAAGAGGGAGAACTGGTAACAACAGATGTGGAGAAGGAAGAGGTCCTTGACAACTTCTTTGCCTTGGTCTTCACCAGTGGTCAGGCTTCCCACCTATCTCGAGCCCTCAAACCTGTAGGCAGGGGCTGGAGGACCAGAGTCCCTCCCACTGTAAGTGAAGAGCAAGTTTATGACCTCCTGATGCAACTTAACAACTACAAGTCTATGGGGCCTGATGACATGCATCCCAGGGTCCTGAGGGAATTGGCTTATGTAGTTGCCAAGCCACTCTCCATCATATTTGAAAAAATCACGGCAGTCAGGCAAAGTCCATGGTGACTGGAAAAAGGGAAACATCACTCCCATTTTTAAAAAGGGTAGAAAGGAACACTAGGGGAACTACAGTCAGGTGAGCCTCATCTCTCTGCCTGGCAAGATCATGGAATGGGTCCTCTTGGAGTCAATGTTAAGGCACATGCAGGACAAGGAGATGATCCGGGACAGCCAGCATGGCTTCACCAAGGGCATTAGTATTTTTATTATTTTATTATTTTTATTATTTTTCCTCTGAACAAAATCAAGAACCCCTCTTAAAAGGCAATACAACAGGTACCTGGAAACTGACCAATCTGGTGGCCTTCTATGATGGAGTGACTGCATCAGTCAACAAGGGAAGACTGACTGTTGTCATCTACTTGGACTTCTATAAGGCCTTTAATGTGGTCCCACACAACATCCTAATCTCTACATTGGAAAGATATGGATTTGAAGGGTGGACCATCTGGTGGATAAGGAATTGGCTTGATGGCCACACCCAGAAAATCAATGGCTCTATGTCCAGGTGGAGGGCAGTGATGAGCAGTGTCCCTCAGGGGTCTGTCTTGGGACCGGTGCTTTTCAATATCTTCATTAATGATGTAGACGATGGGATTGATTGCACCCTCAGCAAGTTTGCAGATGACACCAAGCTGAGTGGTATGGTTGATACGGCAGAAGGAAGAGATGCCATCCACAGGGACCTGGACAGGCTGGAGAAGTGGGGCCATGTGAACCGAATGAGGTTCAACAAGTACAAGTGCAAGGTGCTGCACCTGGGCCAGGGCAATTCCAGACATGAGGACAGACTGGGAGAAGAACTCATTGAGAGCAGCCCTGTGGAGAGAGACTTCGGGGTTCTGGTGGACAAAAAGCTCAACGTAAGCCAGCAGTGAGCACTTGCAGCCCAGAAGGCCAACTGCATCCTGGGCTGCATCAACAGAGGAGTGACCAGTAGGTCAAGGGAGGTGATTTTCCCCCTCTACTCTGCCCTCGTGAGGCCCCATTTGGAGTACTGCATTCAGGTGTGGGGCCCCCAGCACCAGAAGGATGTAGACCTGTTAGAGCAAGTCCAGAGGAGGGCTACAAAGATGATCAGAGGGCTGGAGCACCTCTCCTCTGAAGAAAAGCTGAGAGAGCTGGGGATGTTCAGCCTGGAGAAGAGAAGGCTTTGGGAAGACCTCCTTGCAGCCTTTAAATACTTAAAGGAGTCTTATAAAAAAGATGGAGAAGGACTCTTTACTTGTGTAGATAATGATTGGACAAGAGACAATAGTCTTAAACTAAAAGAGGATAGATTTAGACTAGACATAAGGAGGAAATTCTTCACTGTAAGGGCAGTGAGACACTGGAACAGGTTGCCAAGAGAAGTTGTGGATGCCCCATCCCTGGACGGGTTCAGGACCAGATTGGATGGGGCCCTGGGTAACCTGACCTAGTGGGTGGCATCCCTGTCTATGGCAGGGGCATTAGACTTAGATGATCTTTAAGGTCCCTTCCAACCCAAGCCACTCTATGATTCTATGATTATTTTCCCTGTTTCTTCTGACATAGTGGCTGTGAGGGATTTGTGCTCCATGGCAGGCTTCTGACTCCCAACAAAAGGGACTTTGGAGAGAGGCTTACAACTTCATTTTTATTATCTGATGACTAACTGGACTGTATGACTATCACAGAGAAAATGGAAAAAAAAATCTGCGAGGGTGAAGAAAGTGGTTTTGAGGCCCCAGATGAGCTAAAGTTATGCTTTACTAAAGCTTATGTTTACTAGAGCGGGTCATGTGTTTTTATGTATTTTTCAAGTCTTCTCAAGCCTCTGGTTTTTCAGTTTTAGCAACTTCCCCAAGAGTTTAGATCTTGAAAGAACTGAGTTCAGGGATCACTCACAATTAACAGGCTAGAGGAGGATTCTGTTTTTCCAGCTGGCTCTGTGTAGCAATAACTAAACCTACGTATTCTCCAACCTTCTCTGCGTGGGAAAACTCAGCTGTACATCAGAGAATCAGAATCACAGAATCATTTAAGTTGGAAAAGACCTCTAAGATCATCAAGTCCAACTGTTAACCTAGCACTAAACCATGTCCCTAAGTGCCACGTCTACACATCTTTTACATACCTCCAGGGATGGTGATTCAACTACTTCACTGGGCAGCCTGTTCCAATGTTTCACAACACTTAGAGTTACAAAATTTTTCTAATATTCAACCTAAACCTCCCCTGGCACAACTTGAGGCCATTTCCTCTTGTCCTATCACTTGTTGCTTGGGAGAAGAGACCGATCCCTACCCTGCTACAACCACCTTTGAGGTAGTTGTAGAGAGAGACAAGGTCTCCCCTGAGCCTCCTTTTCCCTAGGCTGAATAACCCCAGCTCCCTCAGCCACTCCACCTAAGACTTGTTCTCTAGACCCTTCACCAGCTTCGTTGCCCTTCTCTGGACACTCTCCAGCACCTCGATGTCCATCTTGTAGTGAGGGGTCCAAAACTGAATGCACTATTCAAGGTACGGCCTCACCAGAGTTGAGTACAGGTGGACAATCACTTCCATAGTCCTGCTTGCCACACTGTTTCTGATACAAGCCGGGATGCTCTTGGCATTTTTGGCCACCCAAGCACACTGCTGGCTCATATTCAGCTAGCTGTTGACCAATACTCCCAGGTCCTTCTCTGCCAGGCAGCTTTCCAGTTACTTGTGTAAAAATACAACGGCCCCTGCCATGAACAGCTGTTTTTAGTTCAGCTGACTATTAGTTACTGAATTGTCTAGAATAAAGTTTCAAGAGGCATTTTTGAGGTTATTTGGAGTTGAACAGAAAATGTATTAGTAACTACGGTAAAGAAACTATAGACTAAATATTATAGTGGTAGAATTATTATACTTGAAACCAGAATCAATAAATTCATTGAAAACAGACAAAGAAAAAATAAAATAAAGTAAAATAAAGCAACATAAAGTAAACTAAAGTAAAGTAAAATAAAATAAAATAAAATAAAATAAAATAAAATGAGAAAAAAGATTGGATTCAAGAGAGTTCTGACAAACTTGTACCAGAACAGCATAGTTCATGCTGTTCATGGTTCAGCATGGTATGCAGGCTTCATACCTGAGACAAACAGTAAAAGAAACAAAATATTAAAAGAAAGAATTTAATTTACCAGCAGTAAACTCAAAAATAAGATGAGAGAAAAGAAGTGGGGTGGCATTTAGATTATGTAAAGTGCAAACAAATTCCTTTAAATTCCCTAAAACTCAGGAACCTCTTTCAAATGTACTTTCATTCATATTCAGTTAAAGATTTCTTTTGTTATAGACATCCTAGTGATGTTATACAAGATCATCTCTGAAATATTCTCATGGGTAACCACCATAATATCATTATAATTTCATTTTTACTTTCTTTTTTTCAACATATTTGTATTTATTTGATTTATTTGTTTAATTTGATTTGATTTGATTTATTGCTTGAACATTGTATGTTTCGATGATTGTGCTTCAGGTTTTTTTTCTTTTGGAATTTTTCTTTTGAAAACATAGAATGGAAAACCATTCAACTCCTTACAGATTTCTCTTATGACCATGGTTTGTCAACAGTTACTGTCCTGAACCATCAAAATAGCCTTCTGCTTCTACTGGTTTTACTTGTCATGATTTAGATGTTATTCTTTGGGTGAGCCACAAGTAAATTGCAGTTATTACATTTTTAGCTGAACTTACACAGGAGTGTCAGCCCCACCCCTAAGACCAGTAGGAGGATTATCACAGCAATCAATATTCCAATATGTGTTCTGGAACAACAGTTTTTACCTACAGAGATAAAAAATAAGGATTAGGAAAACAACTGTGGTAGGACCTTTCATCATCATTCAAAGATGCCCTTTCCAGGCTCATATTGAGACAACTCTTTCAAGTCAGTCAAAGTTTTTCCCTCTGATGTTCTTCTTGTGCATACCTGTTTGTTTTTTTTTTCTTTCCCATCATAGGTATTCAGCTGAACCCTTCTGATACTGCCTAGAATACTATGTTAAATTCTGCTGTACCTGATGCTAGAGTTCAGTGCTCTCTGGCATCCTTACCTGCCCTCTCAAAATATTAGTGAAGGAAAACCCAATCAGCCTATCAGATAAAGGTCCTGCCATATCATTTTTTCAGAGGAGCTGAACTGTCTCATCTTTATGTTTTGACAGTTGTTTATGTATTTTTGGTTTTGGATTTACTTCAAGGAGATCCTTGCGTCAGTCATTACTCTGTCAACTCAGTGGGTACTGCAGAGCACAGGCAGCTTCAAGAGGGTCAAAAGATATGTTTGGAAGCTGACTGAACTCATCAGACACTGAATTAAAGGGTAAAGGACAGCTTTCCATCACTTCCCCCTTCACATATCTGCTAGAGTATTTTACTTACCCCTTCTTCTGTCTTTGAAGTTTGTGATGTCCGTTTGACCACTGGGAACTGTAGAACAAATGTAGGTTATTCCGTATATCATCCCTAGATCTTTAAAGTAAATAGTTTTATGTAAAGGAGGAGACCAACCCGAATCTTCACCCTAACTGCAGTCAATACTTGGTCTGTTTTGTCTGATAACCTTATTTTCACGCCTATGTATTCATTACTAGCTGAATTAGTGAAGTATTAAAAAGCTGTCATATTTAATACAGTATTAAACTAAACTGCTTTTAAAACAGTCTTTGAAAAAGAATCAGCAACCCCAGAGTGAAATGGATCAAGGTAAATTCAAAGAGGCCAAACTGAAGATGCAGAAGCAGTTTTGGATGCCAGAAGTGGATAAATTGGTCAATTACTATTATGGGAGCTATTGGAAGGGGCGTGTGCCCAGACAGAGTTGGCTGTACCTCACTGTCAATCACCTCTGTTCCTATTCGTTCCTGCTGGGCAAAGAGGGTGAGTTGTAAACTTGGTAGTTGCTTTTCTGCTATATCCCATGATCTTTTTGATGTGGTTGATCTTTCATGTGGACTTTTTTTAAAGCTGACTGTTGGTTTTATTTGTTTGTTTTTCCTTTTAGGAATCCCTTGAGCTCTGGCTCAGCATGTAGATCAGTCCTTATACTCATAGGCACTTCGGTGAAATTTAAACCGAATGCCTGAGTCACAGCTGGACTTGATTATCTTAGAATTCTTTTCCAACTCAAGTGATTCTGTGGTTCTATATACTAGAAGCCTAAGAAATAAGATGAGAAGACCTAAAATGTCCAGCCCTATATTAAAACACCCAGGCCTCAGGCACCAAAGAATGTGTGCTTTGTGTCATCTGAGATGGCCTCAAATATCAGATAACTGTACATGTCTGGAAGATGTTACAAAACCTACATGAGATCTGTGGTCTTCTAGATCTGCCTGCTGAAGGCAGACAGAATGTGCTAATACTTCCCAGGTGGTTCTGGCCACCTGCGGTTTGTTAACCGAAGAGCACCCCAATATGTATATGGGAAAGTGGATAGAAGGAAAAGAGACAGCATAGTACTAGACTACAAAAGGAAAAATAGAGTGCTAATGGATAAAAGAGGGGAACTACATAAAGGAGAGGGCACTTATAAAAAGGAAGTTGAAAAGTGCTGCTAGAAGAGAATAAAATTCATACAGGCAGAGCATATATTATTAAAGGATAACATCCTGGCAGCATGTGTACAATATAAGCCACTTACTAAGAATGATCTGGGAACAGATAAAAGGAAGCAGACAAGGCTATTAGAAACAGATGGTAAACTTTACAAAGCTGTAAACATAAAATTTACAAAGCTGTAAACACCAAATGAAAGAAATAGAAAGTATCACAAATGGTGGGAAGATACAAATCATAGATAAAAATAATTAGACAGCTAAGAACTTGAGAAGCAAAAACCATCAGAATTACCACTCAACCTGTCTCCAAACACAATGAGAGAAGGTAACTTTTTGGAGCTTTGTAGGCCAGTGGATTGTATGGTATCCATGAAGTATTCAGAAGATAAGATTATAGCAGAGAAATTAAATTAATCCTTTAATCAGGGTTGACTGAATAAGAACTGGGTGGATCTCCCATTTCAGGACAGTTTTGTGTGAAGAGTTTCTTGAATATGGCCCAAATACACAAATGGGTGCAGTAAAAAATTCCAAGACAAGTTAGGTGTGAGACAGCTGGATTACTAATGCAGTTTTGTAATCCCTCTCTTAAAACTACCTTTGCACCCAGGAATTAGAAGGTAACACATCTAATGTGAGCTGAGCCCACAAATAAATAAATAAATAAATAAATAAAAAAGCTAGAGTAGATCTGTGAACTTCAGCTGATCACACAATAACAGAATCATTTAAGTTGGAAGTGACCTTTTCAGAACACCTACTTCAAAGCCCTTGCTCAAGCAGGTTCAGGTAGAGCAGGTTGCTCAGGACTGTGAGGTCAGGTTTTGACTATTTCCACAGATGGAGACTCCACAATCTCTCTCTGGGAAACCTGTTCCACTGTTTGACCACCCTCAGAGTAAAGTGTTTTCCTTTGTTCTGAGACTGTACCAGGGAACCTAGTGGGTACTATAATATGGTACCCACTATAAAATCCTGAATATCATGGAGACCTTGGATTGGGTTTAGCTGCTTACTGTTTCTTTCAGGGAGCATTAGCTGAAATAGTAGGCCAGCTCAGAATAGACAAATGCAGCTGGTTCTTCATTGCATATTTAAAAGAACTGTGGATCTCCTTGTCAAAGGATGTTATAGAAATCAGGACTGTGTATGGAATCAAGGGGAGATTGGGCAAGTTCATAAAAGAGAAATCCACCAATGGTAAGCAAATAGAAACACGTCTGCCTCAGGAAGTCCTTGAGTAGTTGGATGCATGTGAAAGTTATTACAGGAAGATAGCATATATGCCTACCCTCTTCTTACTCGTCAGTAGTTGTACACCTTTGACTGCCGTTGCAGATAGAGGTTGGGCGATGTGATTTCTTGATACTGCCCATAAATCTTGTGTTCCTATGCCAGTGAATCCAAGAAGTGTTTAGTTGTATATAATACAACACATCAGCTGCTCCTTACTTTGGCTACATAAAGCAGTCAAGTGTATATTCCTGTCTCCATGTGGTCCCATGTGGTCTTATATCACTTCATTTCTTGAAAACAAGGAATGAACTCCTCTCTTCACATTGTTTAAATTCATATCAGTTTAGCAGACAGCTGAAAACTCACCAGATGATGCATAGCTAGCTACAGCACTTGTGTCTAGGGATTGCACATTCAGTTCTGCGTATGTAGAATCTAAAAGCAGGCAAAAATAATGGGGAACAGAAAAACAAGAGAAACAATTTAAATGTAATAAAAATAACTGCAATTATGAGAAATGATAAACACGTGGCAGCAACTGATGCAATTCATGCGACAGTGTTTAATTTTGACACAATAATATGTTTGCCCACTGTATTCAAGACTTGCTATAAGCAGAAAAAAGATCTGTTTTATCATCAGTTCAGTGCGGACAGTGACAGAGGAAACATGAACACACACTTTAAATCTAAACAGAAGTGGAAAAAAATGTCTAAGGTCTCTGACTGTCTTACCCAATTTACATACAAACGCGAGTGGTGAGAGTGGTTACGATAAGGAACTAGACCTGAAAGCTACAGTTCGTACTGAATTTGAAGGGGTTACTTATTAACAAGATGGTGAGGAAAAGTTGAGAACTACTCCAACATCTGCAGATAATAAATGGAAGAAGGCAGGTGGGGAAGGAAGGGTAGGAACATGTAAAAATAAGGTAGAAAAGAACAAATATGATGTTGCAATTTTATAAAACATTCAAAATCATCCTGATATGCAGCACTGAGGTCCATTGTTTATATCACCATACAGAATTAATATCTTCTATGATTGTAAGTGCATTCTTCTGCTTATAGAATTAATTTAATTCCTTTGAGATTAATGCATTTGATCCCAGGAAATCTGCTGTCATAGAGAAAATAGCAAACCAGAGGGAAAAGAACAGAAGACATTTTCTAAGCTCCTTTGTGTAAGATATTTATACTTACTGGGAGATACAGTGCATAAATTAAATGAACATTTACAGGAAAATAGTTCATAGGGGATTTCCAGAAATATAAAAATGCTATTTAAACTGTGTAAAAGCTGTAAGCAGGAGAACATGTATTAAATTATAAGTAAAATGGAACTTTCAATCAAGTGTCTTCTACTGTGGTTGTATGTCAATCTAGCTGTGAGCTAATCATTTGAAAGAGGTGATGGGAATACTGTTTCTTGGGGCATTAGAAATTCCAGCCACCTCAAAATAAATGCCAAGGGATTACACTTTATGCAAAATTCAGGTGCAGGATGGCAAGAAATAGGTACTACTACTCCTGTCCAAGAGATAGTAATGTTAAACAGAGAAAGAGGGAAAAAAAAAGAAAAAAGAAATACGGAGATGAAGTCTATAATGTCTATCATTTTAGGATGTAATTTTATGCAGATGTAGCAAAAACAGTGCAAAAATTTATGTAATAATTCTTACTGCTAAGATAAGATTTAGGTAAGAATTTTGCAAAATCATTGTACTAAATCAAACTGAATCTGTTCATGAAATATTTTATGCTTGATTTCTTAAACAAGCAGCATGCGCTGGCAAGACCAGGAGGGAGAAAACCCAAAACAATGCTTGCTATGCTCAGAAAGCAGCATTGTACTATGCATGAGACTGCTTCAAACAATGGAAACATGAGGAACTCAACCCTCTGATCAGTTTGCTGTAAGAATCAGAGTATGCTACATAAGAACAGACCTGGATCAGGAGATCAAGTAACATTCAGCTGTGGAGTAATTTCTTAAATTGGACCTCTTAATACCACACAAGAAACTCCCCTTCATATTTGCACCTTGACAAATGAAAAGTAGACCTTATAACAATTCCCTTTATTCTGGTTAAAAAATAAACTAAAAATTGACCCCACCTGCAAATTTTTCACAGCTTTGCCCTCTATATTTCTTTCACCCCCTTTGGGGCTTTGGTGCCACCCTCTTTCAAAATATCTGTGAGGGAGGTTGAAGAAAACAAAGCTCAGTGCAGACAGATTGACCTACCTTGGACATTGATGTCCTTCTGTAGCCTAGACCTGCTTGATTCAGTCAAGTTCAAGTCAGCATAGATGAGATTTTCTGACATTCTTATTCCCACTTCTTTTTTTCCTTTGTTGCTGTCGAAAAGTTGTTCTCTGCTGTAACGGGCTTGTAACTTCCCTCCTCTTCTTCCTCAAGAGGAAGTTCTTTCTTCCTTCTGTCATACAGAAACCAGTAATGATAGGGGAAGTTTGATTCTAACTGATCTTTTTATAGCAGGGTTAAGGGTATAGAGTTAAGGTTAAGGGTAAGGTTGCAGCCTCGATATGACGACCTTTGTCTAGAAGGGGTTCTGGCATTGTTAGTATTTTCAAATTCTATTTTTTCCCCTTGTCTTTTGAAAAGACAAACTTTGTTAAATGAAATGGGAAGGAGAAAAACAGAACAGATTCAGAAGTGAGGTCTGAAAAGCAGTGTAAAGCTCTCAGTGTGGACCTGCAGCACATCATAGGGAGCAACCCTGAGTTGTTCAGGAGGCAGCGCTCTCAAAAGCAGACATCTGAAAGTATGATATATTTGTTCCTGATCTGTAGAGAAATGTATTCAATACTGCTGAAAGAGGACCCTGCCACACTTCAGGGTTTTGTCATGTGGCTGCAGCTTTTTAAAGCCAGAAACATCTGAATTCCTGTGTCCTGAGGAATGTGGGTTTCATGCAGCTCACAAACATGTTCATCCCCTCTGTGGGTAACTTCTGATGGCAAATTGGGATTCCTAAAGTGGGATGGCTCCAGCATGTTTCAGGAAGGGCCAAGGGTGGTTAATTTGCAAAGGCAGCAACTAGAAAAGTTTAGCCTAAACACAACAATCCCCAGACTTTCCAAGTTTTTAATCCCCACGACCGATGCTTTCTTAGAACAGAAGATGGCAGGTATGTGGACCATGTGCTGTGAATCATTTTTAAAGGGAGTGCTCATAGCAGCAATTAGCAATTGAAAATACCAGATTTACTAACATGCCCTGAAGGCAAATTGATCTGCCCGGAGAAATCTCCTGCCCTCATTAAAGTACAAGGGAGGATGAATGGATAGCTCTGTACTCTTGGCCTTGCCATGACTTGACTACACTGTGAGTGAGAAGAAATATGATATATTCCCATAGGAATTTGAAGGGGAGGGGCTTTATTATTGTTATTATTTTTTAAGTGAGAATTGTGAGAATTAAGATAACGTTACTAAGAAGAACACAGTGATCTCACTAATATATTTTATTTGGGATACAGCTCTAGATGTCTGGATGATTCTCTTGGAATCTTTTGGAATCTGGGATTCTCCTCATGAGTTTGCCTTCAAAGCAAATCATTTTTTTTCTGCCCGTGCTTCAGTTTTAGGTAAGATAATTACTAGCCATTTAATATTCATCAGCCCAATGAAGAAGGAATCCACACTGCTTAGTTATCCTTCTAACCACTCTGTTGCTTGCTTTTAAAGTCAAAAAGTGTTTTTACCTGGTATATTAATTATTGTCAAAATAAGCAAAGGCTCTGCCTTGGGGAGTGTAGGGAGAGAATTTGTTGGAAACTTCCAGTATGAAACTTGAAATTTGGAAGAGTCAATATGGTGACTAAAACCATAATTCTGAAATTTGTGCCAGAGGAGATGTTGACATGGCATATCTGTGTATACCTGACTTGTAGGATGAAATACATACCATACTCATAACCAAAAAATGACGCCACCAGAGAGCTACCATGGATAGAGATCTCTGAAGAGTTAAGGAATCAAACCAGCTAATGATAGCTGCTCCTGGTGATGACCAGTACTTCACCAGAACTGTCTGAGCAAACCTGGGCAACTGACAGTAGCTTATATAATAACAAGACCTACATGATATAAAAAAGTGCACAAACCCATGATCCTTCCCCTATCAGCGTACACATCAGAGATTACATCAACCACAGTATGCACTCTCATAAAAAGAAAGTATTAATTATGATTCTTTCTGATGTCAACTTGAACTCTAGTTTTGTACGTGAGGAAGAGAGGACCTGATGGCAGGTTGTACCAGTATAAGAAGAGGGTCTTATAGGTAATCACATATGAATATATACCATGAAAAGGTTTCTTCTGGTAGTCTTGTTCTTGCCATGGCTGTAAAAGAAAAACCAGGAAGAGGACTGTGAAAGACATGGTACAAAGAGAACGGAGCAAAGAGAGAGATTTGTTTACATGATGAGTTGTCACACAGCTTGTGAATTATGGTAAACTCTAGAAAAGTTACTAAACCAAGCAGAGGAAGTACGTATTCTGATTTCTTGTGGTCTGGCCTGTTCTTCCTGTTCAGATTGGTTTGGCTGTGATGGAGCTAAGGTTTTTTGTAGCAACCTGTGTGATTCTGTGTTTCAGATTCGTGGCTAAAACACAAATTGGTGACACCCCAATGTTTTAGCCATATCTGAACAGTGCTTGCACAGCCTGAAGGCCTTCTCTGTTTCCCTCTGTGCCCTACAAGTGAGGAGTCTGTGGGTGGGCAAGAAACTGGGAGGGGGCACATCTGGAACAACTGACACAAACTGACCAAAGAGATATTCCATACCTTCTGATGCTGTGCTCAGCAATAAAACTTGGAGGGGGAAGTTCTTCCAAAGTAACTATGGCTTGGGGACTCGTTAGGCATCAGTCTGCTGGTGGAAGGTGGAGAGTGATTACCTTTGCATCACTTGTTTTTGTTGTTGTTGTTGCTGTTTTGTTTTGTTTTCCTTCATTTGTTTAACTGTTTTTGTCTTGGTCCACAAGTTTTTCTGACTTTTACCCTTCCTATTCTCTCCTCCATCCCATTGATGGGAGGAATGAGCAAGGATCTGTTGTGTGCTTAGGTGCTAGCTGGGTTTAACTGACCACAATTCCTTATGTGCTCTACTGCATTCTCTGTTTGCACTGTTATCATTTTATTTATTTATTTATTTTTCCTTTGAAGGACCTCTATTTTACTTGCAGCTGAAGAGCTTGTACTGTTTGAATGTCATCTGTGAACTTGACCTATCAGTAGAGAAAAATGGCTTCAGGAAATGTGGGTACAGTTCAGAGACCAATGGAACTTTGAACCAGAAAATTGAAAAACATTTAAAATTTATTCTTGATGTTCTCTTCTACTGCTAGTCATGTTCTCAGGAGCATAAATCTGTCCGAACCTACTGCAGATGCAATGGCACCTTGAAATACGGTTTACAGAAGTCAAAACGTGGTCAGGCCATTTTACATGATTTTGGGTTCCTATGCATGCTATCAAGCTATTGCGGTTTTCTCTAGGGCATCTCAGCATACACCTTCAGTCTACTGAAACTGAGGAGCTTAGCCTACTGAAACTGAGCATCTTACTGTTTGGCCATGAAATCTTTCAGATTCATTCATCTGTTGGTGCACTGAAAAAGTTAGTCTGCTTACTGTGAAGTCATTCATGTACGTGACTTCATGTTGAACTACCAGTGCCAACGTACAAATGAGTAGATGAGTAAGAAGTCATGCAAAGCAACCCAATGCATTTGACCTCCATCCTTTAGTTTGATGTGTTTCATTCTTCAGATGCTCATTTTCTCTTTAATTCATAAGCTCATGTAACCTTTTTAAGAAACATGCAAGAAAAGACAAACCTTGAATAAAGTCAAATATTATGGCTGTATTGTTTTCTGTTTCATCTCTCTCTCTCTCCTTTTTTTTTTTTTTTTTTTTTAGGAACTAAAAACTGTGGGAAATTACTCACAGGAAAGGTGCTTTTGAAATTCTGCCTTACAAGGAGAAATATAATTGCATGTAAAAAGGGAAATTATTGTTAACAGAAAAAGATGGTTTAGAAGGATTTGGCAAATATATTATTATTCTGGTACACTTCACATCATGCTGTTAGACATCTTTATGGAAAATTTTTGCCTGTAAAAGCTTCCAGCAGAACTCCAAGTTCAGTGTTGATATGCTACAGATACCACACTGCAGCAGGTCTCCCTTTGGTTTAAAATGATGTTTTTGTCTTCCATAGTAGAACATTTGAGTTGTTAATAAAAGGCCTATGTTCTGGACGATGGCCTGTCCCAGGACATACTATGCAACAAAAACAAAACAACCTTTACTTCATATGGTTCAGAAGTCAGTTTCACCTCTTTTCCACTTAAACATTATATATAGAAAACTCTTCTTTTAGCCAAAATATTTCTACTGATAAAAGAACTTTTAGGAAAAACTAGAAATGAGAATATCTGCTTTTCACTTTTCCCAGTAATATATCAACTTTTTTTCTTTCTTTTTTCTTTTTTTTTCTTTTCTCTTTTTTCTTTTTTCTTTTTTCTTTTTTTTTTAATAATATTTTATATGAATGTATTTTGGTTTGTAAAGAATATTTTCATGATATTTCTTTGAGGAGTCCCAGCCTGCTTTGTAGAATATCATGACAGGGTTGAAGTTGAAGTGCTAAATTTAATTGCAGAGTCACAGTTCCTTAGGCGTCACACTGTAAGAAAATATCTATGTACAGTTAGAAAGGAAAACAGGAAAACTTCAGCATGATAGATTAGCCATTACACTTGCATATATTTAATGTCAAGGCATGGGATTCTTGTGGTGTTCTATATCTTCACATTTTGATGATGTTTCAGGTCTATTATTCAATGAACACCCAGCCATTGCCTCATTATTACCTGGCAATCAATAGATAAATTCCCTGACGTGCAGTCATTGGAATACATGCTTTATTGCTGGATATGGCAAAACTGGCTTTAGATTCAAATATATTACTTGGATTATTAATTAAAATATTTTAATAACTAAGGAGCCTAGTTTTCTGTACTGACCTAAGTGCAGGTTGTGAGTATATAACTAGAGATTAGATAACAATTACTGAAATATCTGTGAGCAAATATACATCGTAACCCATCTATGAAAGCTCTGGATTTAATAATTAATCACCAGCTATTCAAGAAATGACATCATATTCCTGTCTTTACTGCATTATAGTACATTGTTTTTTTGATTTAGAACAAACTACAATAGAAAGTATTTTTCAGGAAAATAAAATAACTGTCAATACACACAGAACCTATTTCTTCCAAAGGGAGAGAATATTCTATTATTTAGGTATCTTCTCATGTTCACGTTGGGGCTGGAATACTCTGATACCAGGTGGTCACTTGTAGTGACTTCTTCATCAGGCCAGTGATCTGTTCTAGTATTCTGCCCCTCACTTCCTATACTCAGAGGAAAAGATAATCCAAGCAAACAACAGCTGTGTGAGAAAAAGAAGAGGAAGTGAAAGAGTTTCTTTGGTGGTTGATGATTCAAAGTTTTGTACTGCGGTCAAACGAAGGTTTGCAGTAGCTCTCAGATCTGACAGTGTCAGTTTTGCAGAAATATTGTGACAGAGAGCCCGCTCTGGAATATGAATGTCTCTGATGAGACCACTCTCACTTTTCTGGATTTCCTGTGGATGGAAGGAAAGAGGCAAAATAAAATTACAGTTTCTCTGTCTAAATAGGTTGGGAGCCACAAGAATTCAGAGATAACACTGTAAGTTTTGGATATGTTTTAGTCAATTTTCTAGTTGTCTGGATGAGTAACTAGTCATCTCAGAAAAAGTCATGAGACAGAAGAGAAACCCTCTGAGACAGGAGAAAATGAATTTTACATCCTTTCTCAGTTTATGAGATTTTTTCCCCCTGATTTATCTGTAAGATCAGTAAGTATGAGGCTAATATGTAATTAGAGAAGTAAAGGCTAGGAAGCCATGTCCCACGGGATTGAGCTCTCTGGATCGTCCTAACTGCCATGTTGCTTGAGGGATCTTCAGCACTACTTTATTGTTTATTGCATCAAAAATGCCCTTCTGTAGCATTACCTGTTAAGCACTGGTATATTACTGAGATGCAAAAGGTTTTTTTTTCTCTCTGAAGAATGTTTAATTTTTTTAGAACAATGGTAAATGATTATTAAACATCTCTTGGACAGTTGCTTGCAGTTGCAGCCTAAGAGATGGGCTTTCATAATTCAAGTACTCTCTTTCATTTACAATAGATAAGCTGTAGATAAGCTGGTATTTCTCATGGTGGTGTGTGTTGGCTCTGTATTTCAGCTGTGCTTAACTCTCAGAACCTCAGAGGTGACACCATTTTCCCAACCACAGGTTGTGCAGAAGGGGGACTTACATTAATGGTTTTAATCACAACTATTTGATCTGCCTCCTTGGCTGCTTTCTCTGCAGTTTTGACAGTTTCGTTATTCCAGTCAACAAAGTCCATGGCCATCATTCCTTCCACTGCACTGGGGAGAGAGTAAGGGGAAATGGGGAAGTAGAGAAGACAAGCAGTGAGGAGGAAGGAGGAAAAAAGAAAGGAAGGGGAAAAAGAAGAGATTTTTAAGGTGGTGGAATTGATAAATTCCTGCAACAAGGGAATTCAACTAGACAGATCCAGATATGTGGGTATATCTTCCCTAAGACCATTTCATTTACATTCTCTTTTCCATTTACCATTCTTGATAGCTACATTTTGCTATGCTACATCCAGAAACATGCTGACTCAAGACTCACTCTGAGGCCTCCTGCTTGAGTACATGCGCAACATACAAAATGTCAGGGTAGCCCATACAGCTGGAGATGTTGTTACGAGGGTAGTAGAAGAGGAATGAGAGACACATCTCATTCATGGTGCTTGGCCCAGCCTGCAAAGACATAAGGATGACTCAGAGGTCTACTGAGATTCAAAGGGGAGACAGTTTCTCCTCAAGAAAGCACTCTTGTTTACAGGTCCTGCAGATCCTGTGTGGTGAATAAAGAAGAACCTGATTGTCTGTCAGTTAGAACCAAAGAATTCTCCCGGCAGTTCAATAAAGAGTCTGCTCTGTAATTTTATAACTTAAATGTACTTGTTTTGTCTTTCAGGAAGACTATCGTAATTGTATTTCAATCTATGGGATCTTAAAGTCTGAAACTTTGCAAAGTTCTTCTGAAACATTAAGGGGAATATCTGATATATATATATATATAATATTTGATCTGCTCTGCATTGTATGTGCTCTAAAATAAGTCAGTTATGAAGCTAGAGTATGACAATAATTGCTTATGTGCTGTGTTGTGCAGAAATGTATAATTAAACTGGTGGTTGAGATCTGAACAAGAAGAGTTAAAAAGAATGACTTTATATTTTGAGAAGTCCAGATCAGATCCAGCTGCAAGATTAGTTCACTTTCTGTATTTGACCCAAACTGTCAACTAAATACAGTTGTTCAATGATTGAAAAACAACTCAGCTGCAAGTTTCTCTACTTGCATATGACTTTTTGGACAAGGGTTAGCTTGTATGGTATTAGGTGCAAGACATCTTTGGGATCTGCTCATAAGCCTAGAGTAGGAGGGTCTCAATGGTGAGCTACTCTCCAGCCACAGCACAACCTTGCAAGGCATGCCTCAGTATGTCTGATATTGTGTCTAGCACTAGAAGCATTTGACAGTGCCATATTTGCTTTGCCCAAAGGATTTTAATGGGACTAAACTAATTTTAAAAGCAATGGAAAAATGGTAGGTAGAAAAACAAACTTACAAAAGTAATCCCTGACCGATCCAGTGTCTGAAAGTTACATTCGACCAGGATCTCATCCCCCTAGGGAACACAGTAGGTCATACCATCAGAGCTGTACAGACAAACCACAGACAACAACCACATGCAGGAAAGAGGCCAAGGCCTGAAGTGGAATGAAGGACAGAATATGTCAACATATTCTAACATCTCTGACACATGTCACCTCCCCAGCTTGCTCTCCCACAGCTACATTCCAGAAGAGGAATGAACGTACTGGTTTGATTACAAGGATTTCCTTCATGTCCCGAATCTCCTGCAAGGTGAAGTCATACTTGTTGTCCTCACAGATGATCCCCAGCTGTTTTCCATTCCTGGCAAAGATGTACAAGGGGAGAGGGTTATAATGTTTGCAGAGGGGAGTGTGGAATAACTGATTCCCAGATGAAATAAATGGAGCCGAGGAAAATCCCATCCAGACATCATGCTTGATCTCTTTTTTACATAACTTACACAACACAGTTTTAGTGATGGTCCCAAACACACACTTCAAAATCTTTTTTTTTTCTTTTTAAAATTTTCTGGGATCCCAGAATTAAGAACTCCAATACCTGCACTACAAAGCACCAAAAAGAAAGATTCTCTGACCCTAGCATAGTAGAGCTGGCAAGCTGTGTAGGCCCTCCCATGCAGGTGCATCAAAAGTAGGTTAAAGTAAATCTGATATTTCTATACTGCTATTTTCATTTTTATTTGCTATTTCTACATTGCTTTTTGATACCGCTCTTTAGGTGGTCTTTGCTCAGCTTGAGCATTGTTAATCCATCAACATTACAAGTCCTTATATCTTGCTGAGTACCTCTAAAATGCCAAGAAAGAAGATGCTTTGTCACATAACACAGTTTATGTGTATCATGTGACTTGCATAAAAAGAAGGAGCCCCAAACTACTGCTATCATTTGGAACAACATAGCTTTACCTTCTTCACATATACTTGCTATGGGTGCTTTGGCACGTAGGAATATTTTGAAACTAAACACCTAAAAAGGAGAGAGACCTGTGCTACCAAGGCCCTGAGTCAAAGGCTCCAGAAAAAAAGCCACCTTCCAGAGAGAAATTTTCAGCCAGGGACAACCACAGTAAGTCCCTAAATTGTTATCAAGGATAATCACAATCGGCTATATTTTACCAAGACCAACTTCCAAACAGGCTGAGGGCTCCACTAATTAGACAAATAACTAAGAACAACATAGTCATCCTACAAGGGAAATCCCAGAAAAGAATAATCACCCCCCACAGCTCACTGCGACTGAATCAGATCTGTTCAGAAATTGTTTCAATTTGACTTGACTTTCTGGTTTGGAACTTGTGCTTGAGGTGATTTCAGGGCATGGTCCTAGCATGATGAAATCTGTAAGAGTCTTTTCTCATATATATGTTCATCCTAAGTAAATTGAACAAATAGGAGAAGGGGTAATGGTTTTAAACTAAAAGAAGTTAGGTTTAGATTAGATATAAGGAAGAAATTATTCACTACAGGGGTGGTGAGGCACTGGAACAGGTTGCCCAGAGCAGTTGTTGAAGTCCAGTTTCTGGAAATGTTTACGGTCAGGTTGGATGGGGCTTTGAGCAGACTGGTCTAGCGGGAAGTGTCTCTGCCTATGGCAGGGGGGTTGGAACTGGATGATCTTTAGGGTCTCTTCCAACCCAAATTGTTCTATGATCCTATGAACTCTCTAGACAGAGGGGTCTGGGAATTTAGTGTGAGAGCACAGCCACATAAAGACCAAGCAATGCCAAAGTTTCTTGGCATTCCTGATGGGACCCACATTACACCCCAGATGCATCAGTGATGCTGTGTAGACAGTCAGAGAACCTCACCTCGAAGGTGTCACAGTGAGCACTCTAATATTATAATGTTGCTGGAACGTCTTGGGCTACACCCATATGGCTAAACAGCATGGACTGTTCTTGGGCTAAATAGAAAGGTCTAAGTGCCTGACTCCCTGTAAAGTCTGAAGTGTGATGCTTGGCTCATACTGGGTTGTTCTGAAATTAGAAACCTAAGGAAGAGAAAGTGTTCATACCTATGCTGCCAAGCACTTGGACCTCTGTTACGCCTTTTTGGCCTAAAGCACAACTCCCCCCCCCCCCGCTTCAGTTTATTTATAAATTTAAATTGGCAGAAGTAGTGTTCAAACACTATGCTGCAGACCATGATTTGCTATTTTCATAGGTTGAAAGTGAGAGCTCATGTCTCATGGCTTGGGGTGTGATCAGACAGTGCATAGGGGAGAAGAAATCTTTAGAGTGGGAGGATGGTAAAGGAAACCAAACCCACTATAATTTTGCCTATACAGTCCATGGGAACTGGTACATGCAAACCACAGAAGTGCACCTATATAGCCTTGGGCTGAGTCTGGCAAGCAGGGCCAGACATGTCAGAGCACCTTGTTGCAGCTGACCAGTGTAGAAGAGCAGCAGTGCAGTGCTTGAACTCACTGCCTGGGGCTATCTTATTTGACAGCACATGCATTCCTAGTCTTTCACTCTTCACTGAACTGACCCATCTTTCTCTAAGAGCTAGTTGTTGGCACTACAGTTCAGACTCTATGGAGTCTCCTGCACTAACAGAATGGAAATGACCCCAGGAACAGGATTCTTGTCCACTCTGACTGAAGAGTCAGTGACTGAGCCCATGGCAGGGGAAAGAATATGTCTCTTACCTGTACTGGGTAACCTTCACTCCTCTGCCAGCCAGGTGAGTGTGAAGCAAGTAGGCAAAGATGTGCAGATCTGGAACCGGTGTCCCATTCATCTGCAGTCCAAAAAAAGTGGGTCATGGCCTCACAGTCAGAGCTTAGCAATACACATTTAAGCCTGCCCATCAAGTCAAAAGCTTGACTGAACCTCTCTAAATGTCAACTTAGCATTTTTTTTAAAAAACGAGTTTTAGCCTGTCCCCTCATGGAGGTTGTTACTGTTGAAAGGTTGTTCTGGTGAGCCTTTCTGAAAATTTCACTTTAGGTAGTTTGAAATAGGTGTCTGAGTCTATGATTTCTCAGGCTGGGTACTGTAAGTATATTTTGCTATCAGCTATTACAAGCTAAAAAAAAAAAAAAAAAGACAAGATAGAAAAGAGGTAGTAAGTTAAACATGTAGATACCTGAACCCTAACAAAGACCAAGGAATGGAAAGAGAAACATCAAAAATCATAAGACTGAACAATGAATGGGCTATTAAAAGAATGACCAAAGTGTAAACCAGAAAAGGTTCAAAGAGAATCCTAATAACTGGTGAGAAGAAGAAAATCAAGGTTACCTCAGGGCTCATAAGAAGGAGCAAACCTCTAATAGGATGTTCAATTAAAATAGTAAAACTTTTAAAATTGTAAAAATGTAAAATCGCTCAATTAAATGTAAAATTTATGGGATGTTGTAAGTGGATTGTGGGAATGTGCAAAATGCATTATGGGATGTTTAGGGAAAATATCAAAGGTAGGGAAATAGTAACAAACGTAGGACAACGGGGAGAGGAAGGAGAGAGTCCAAATGTACTTCAGCAGAGTTAAGGTCAGTGTACTAGTCTGGCCAAGCCTGGTACTTGACCTCTGCAGTCTATATATACTACCTTGTTACACTCTATTGCTAATTATTTTCTGTGTGAGTGTGCCTTCTGTACTACATATATGTAAGACTCAAGGTCCCCGCAAGACACTGCATAAAAGGTGCCTAGGTCTGGGCACAAATACTGGAAGGACTTACAGAGCGAACCAGAAATTGGAGTGACCCAGAAGTATGAGTACATGTGAGAGCTGCATGAGAGTATGTGCATGTTCCTTCCAATTCTTTGCGTGCATTAAAAGGAGCGTGGCCAGCAGGTCAAGGGAGGCGATCCTCCCCCTCTACTCTGCCCTTGTCAGGCCTCACCTGGAGTACTGTGTCCAGCTCTGGGCTCCCCACTACAAAAAAAGACAGGGATCTCCTGGAAAGAGTCCAGCGGAAGGCCACAAAGATGATATGGGGCCTGGAGCATCTTTCCTATGAAGAAAGGCTGAGAGACCTGGGTCTGTTCAGCCTGGAGAGAAGAAGACTGAGAGGGGATTTCATCAATGTGTGTAAATACCTGAGGTGTGGGAGACAGAGGGATTTGGCCAACCTCTTTTTAGTGGTTTGTGGGGATAGGACAAGGGGTAATGGCCACAAGATAGAGCACAGGAAGTTCCGCACCAACATGCGAAAGAACTTCTTCACAGTGAGGGTGACGGAGCACTGGAACAGGCTGCCCAGGGAGGTTGTGGAGTCTCCTTCTCTGGAGATATTCAAGGCCTGTCTGGACACCTACCTGGGCAGCCTGCTCTAAGGAACCTGCTTTGGCAGAGAGGTTGGACCCGATGATCTTTCGAGGTCCCTTCCAACCCCTTCAATTCTGTGATTCTGTGATTCCTCTAGTGAATTTTAACCTTGATTTGCCAGATAGGAGGAACGGGACTGGGTCATTTGTGTTGTCTGTGCTCTCAAGGGTACCCCCATGTCTGTGCTCACCCATGTGGTACCTGTAAAGGTACTGTACTCCTGTCCGTGTTGATCTGTCAGTGGCCAGCTGAGACCACTCTCTGGTCGTGTGTGTTTGGGTAGGTGGGATGGAGTGGAGGATGTCTGTATCTTTGGAGTTTGCCCCCAGTCTCAGCACTGGCTGGGACTGGGAACAGTGAAAGGAGTATCTAGTAGTCCTGGAGGGGGTAAATCCCCTGGACCCTACAGTCCACTGGAGTTGACTGTTGTTAGCAACCCCATGGCAGTTTTTAGAGGGATGTGAGCTCTCTGCCCTAGAGGTATCTTCTTGACCTGAGAGATTGCACCACATCCTCCCAGCCCAGCACCTGCCTTCCTGCACCAGTACCACATACCTTGTGGTAGGACAAAGTTCTCACGTATGGTGGAACAGACTCCCTTGGGGGTCTTGGGAAGCTTTACATTCTTTGCTTATACACACACACACACCATTTACTTAGATGTTGTGAATGGGTACTTAAGCCATGATTTTGACATGCTTACACAGCTCTGCTAATGCTCTTGGGTCAAACCCTGGGTCTCTTCTGAGCAGTTTTGCTGGAAAAGATATTCATTTTGCAACATGCAGAAATGGAAGGCAAGATGGCACCCTGCACCAAATGGCTTTTGGACGTGTCTAGAGCAAGACGAAAGACCAAAGTGAGAAAGATCAAGAAAACAAGAAGGATTTCTTATGTCTTTCCCCCACACTCACTTCATCAAACTGGCTTGAATTGCAAAGGCCGTAAGATCTGTAGGATTCTGCTCCAGGAGGAATGAAATGCACAGGGAAAGTGAAGATGCCTGTTTGCAGTACCCCCACATCGTACTTTCGTACCTCTGGTGTATAGTAGATTCGTACCCCTGAACTGTCGATCAAGCCTTTAAAATAAAAATAACCGCTCCTTCAGCAATGACTCCAGAAACATCTCTGGTTTACATGACCCATTTCCTTGGTTTTCCATCCATCCTGTGCATGTCTGAATCCTCACCTTTCCCAGCTCCCACGTCCACATCCCCAGTCCCCTCAATACCCAGATATCCACTGCTTGACTGTCAGTACCCTGTACACATCAGTCTGTTCTGCTCACATCTGTACCTTGTTCTGTTCACGACTGTACCTTGAGTCCCTTGTGTTCTGTGTTCTCCTTTACCTCTGCCCTCTTCCCACCCCTGGGCCTCCAGGCATGCCTTGTTGTCCTGACTCTGGATAATTTCCCATTCTTCTTCAAGAGGGAGCACTGGCTAGTTATCAGCAGAGGGGCCTGAAGCAACACCACCTAGAGTGTCTCATTCCCAATTACGGAACTGGAATAGGCACAGATTGACAGGAGGGCCTAAGCCCTCCACCCTACCTGCAGTGACACGATTCACTGTCATGTACAATCTCAAAGTCATGCAAGGTGCATGGTTGCACAAATCTTCACTCACAGTGTATCTCAGTCTGATCCTGCCTATAGGCTCAGGTGGTTTCTATCAAAACTTTAGTTTTGCCTACTGTAAAATGATAATAAATAACATGGTAGCATCCTTCATCACTTGTCATAGGGATTGAGTGCTGGAGGTCATGGTAGAAGCCTGAGGTGATACTATTAGCCTCTCAGGACTTCATCCTGACCTGATATTCCTATTTCTCCTGTAGTCAGTCTGACACTTTTCACTCTGCTCCTCTTTCCCACAATGCCCACCTTTTCTTGATGTTCTTCCTAACACTCCCATGTACCGTACCTGCTAGTATGTACCAGCAGATAGATGTGCTTAGGTTTCTCTATAACAAGACTTGTCTAACCTAGGCAGGTATAACTTTAGAATTCTTCCTGAATGGGAGCCAGTTAAGTTTCCTCTTACTGTCTGAAGGTTGTACTGATCAATACATGGAAGGATTTCACACAGTAACTCTTTCCTAATTGGTATGTAGGTGAAGTCTGAGACTACCATCCTGCTGCTGTTCTTTGTCAGACAACTGCCCAACATTACCCACCTGATACTAAGTCAAAATTGCTGTAATGGATTTCCAGTCGGACATACTGAGGGTCCCAAGGTGTCCCAATGGAATATGCAGCATCATCTGGAAACTGATAAGACTTGTGGAGAAATAAAGATACATGAAGTAATTAGTAATTTTAACTCTTCTCTCTCTCTCTCTTTTTTTTTTTTTTTTTTTTTTTGACAGGGACAGAATATGGAAACTTAGAAAAATAAAGTTTTGATTTTCTTGCATCTGTGAATATTTTTTTAGACTTTGTTAAAAACCAAAATGTTGTCAAAAATTCTTCCTGTTCTATTTTTTTTTTCTGAATTGAAATAAGGAAGAATTTTCAAAATTTATTTTTCCATTATCCTTTTGACTGGTTTCGTTTTTATTTTGTTACTATATCTTATAGGATATTTATATAAAGTATAAATTCTTGCATTGAATTTCACATCAGCATTGGAACTGCATAATTCGAAATCTAAATAAAACGAATGTGTTTTGTCTAAAATTCATCTCCTACATCTTTTCCTCCCCATGTACATCCATACCATAGAACTACAAAATACATTTTGCTCTGAGAAGTGAAGTAACCATCACAATATAGATGCTATAATTTGTGTAACCCTGACTATCAACTAAACCACTCATCCATGAGCACCAACTTCACCTAACTTTTAATTTTATTATGCTGAAAAACAAGTGGAGCCAGTAGGAATGAAGGCAGCGAGTAGGTACGCTCCTTTCTCTTATGCAAGATTAGTCCAAGGAGAGTTTTGTCACGTTAATGTCAACATTATCAAAAGGTCAGAATGAAAGCCTTACTATTTGACATATAATAACTGTTCAATGCCTGTATGATAATAACATGCACATACACTCTGCGTATCAACAGCTATGTAGAAATCAGCATCTTCAGCTGATCCCACAGATGACTTGAGTGAGAACAGAACGAGAGTCCCCCAATTTGATTGGCTCTGCAGGACAGTGAGGTCTTACTGGATAAGCTGACAAGAGGGGTTACCACTATTCACAACAAGAAATAAGGAAGGGAACGGGCCCCACAGACTCACCTCTCCTCCAACAGCCCAGCCCACAACCACCTGGGAGCACAGGGCAAAATCTGGATTGGCTCCGTAGCAATCATCTATGCCACTTGGTAACACACTGGCATTGCCACAGGCATAAATCAGAATATGATGAACTAAAGTTATGTTGTGGGGTGTTATTACAGGTTCAAACTGTAAGCAAGAGAAAGAGACAAAAAAGAAGTTATTTTCAATCCTAATACATTTATTTCCCAAGGAACAAGGAAGAACAGCTAACCACAGCTTGAGTGAACAGATAATCAGATTCACAAGGTGAATGGCAAACTGGATGATGGTTTATCCACTAATTTCCATACTCACCCAGCAGAGTCCATTTTTTCCAGAATTGAATTGCACCTTCCTCTAAAGCACGTTTCTTTAGTCAGAATTACAGGGATGTCTATTTGCCCTACTATGTTGGGCAGTGTGATTCCAGACTACAAATATAACTAGTTTACCTCATGAACCACTTTATTGGCTGAATAGCAAGATAAAGAACCTTGACCTTGGATGCTTGATCTAGGTTCACTGTAACTTGCTGTCCCCTCAGTTGTGCCAGCACAACTATAATCAAGATATTTTAAAATAAATCTGCAAATAACCTGGATCTGTTTATGAATCATTGAAGTTTTACTAGTACCAGTGAGATCAGGCCTCAAAATCCTGATGTTACCACCAGAACTGACTAAAACTCCTGAGTTTGTTCTGTAGGCTTTTCTTTTTGTCTTTTAAATTCTTGCTTTTCCAGTCCATGTAAATTCTTCCTTCTGAAATTTTATGTCAATTCATTAGAACATCTCTTTTTTAAACCTTCAAAACCTGGAAAATTAAGAAGGGTTGGGTGACATTAAAGCAAAATTGTCTCAATTTGAGAATTAAACTAGCTTTGGTAAGTTCATGTTTTTCCTTTCCTTTCCTTTCCTTTCCTTTCCTTTCCTTTCCTTTCCTTTCCTTTCCTTTCCTTTCCTTTCCTTTCCTTTCCTTTCCTTTCCTTTCCTTTCCTTTCCTTTCCTTTCCTTCCCTTCCCTTCCCTTCCCTTCCCTTCCCTTCCCTTCCCTTCCCTTCCCTTCCCTTCCCTTCCCTTCCCTTCCCTTCCCTTCCCTTCCCTTCCCTTCCCCTCCCTTCCCCTCCCTTCCCTTTCCATATTCAATCTTTAAACTGCTTCAAGTGTTAATTTGCCTTTTATATAGATATGCTTAGAAATTTCCAAGAACAAAAGGAAAAGTCCTTGAATTCTTATCAAATACAGAAAATTCTGCAGGCTCCCTTTGCTCTCAAAGATACTGATAGGTAACATGGCCTGAGTTCATTACACTGAGAGAATCAGACTTGTAGGAAGATTTCTTCGGGTGTGATGTACATAAAGATAATTCCAAGGTTAGAAATGAGGCAGAGAATATTTTTACACAATCCAGACAAATTCACTGGCTCATCCCAATGGCAGTGAAGGACACATGGAATGCTCCCAGATTTATGCTAAAAATGCTCTAAGGGACAGACTTGCAAGCATAATTGAAGGAACAAGTCTGTTCTGTCCTGTTTTTTCCCCAGCAAGACAGCCAACCAGTTTACCTTGTAGATGTGGTGTTTCTGCTTAACCATGGGCAGTGGGAGAAAGGTACAGGCATACTTGGTTTCTTCAACGGGAACAGCAAACTGGAAAAGAAGCAGACACACAAATCACCTGAAGATTCCTCTGGCAACACAATAACATGTGCAGGAAAGTGAAGAAGCCAAAAGGAGGCTGTGCAAGGAGAATGAAAAACAGAACTGGACTCTGTTCCTCCAGTCAGGAGGGAGAGAAAGATGATGCAGTTAGCAAGAGACTGATGGGGTTTTGGTAGCAATGAGTGAAATGATTAAAGGTTCAAGAAGACAAGACTCCATTCTGGTGAAGAGAAAATACTTCGGTCAGCTCCACCAGGTCTTAACAATTAACCTGTTCAATCAAAAATTTTTAATTCCTGTATGTCTAGAGTCTCACGCACAGCACATACTTTTTTTTTTTTTTTTTTTTTTTTTTTTTCTGAGTAAGTCTGTCCTCCTCTAACACATCCCAGGTAGTCTGCTCCAGGATTCCAGTTCAGCTATCCACATCTCTGAGCAAGCACAACTTAGACATTGAGTCTGGGAGCTACTGTTTTTTGTCCAATACTTACGTTGTCCAGCCTCAGGTCATAGGTGAAGAATATTTTAGGGTCAGTTGAGTTGGATGGACTTCTGTATCTCATCAAGAAAAGAGATTTAGAAAATTTTTGGCCCTTAAAGAGTTGGACTGTGTCATCAGTGCCAAATGCAGTAATGAGACGTGCTGTGTCCATCTGTAATGAGAGTGTTTCACTGGAAAATCTTAATTCCTTCCCATCAACGATAAATATGTCATTCACTCACATCATATGCATTATACCGCTGCAAACATATTAAAATCCAATACAATACTAACCACGTGCAGTTAAAAGTCACATGTATTATAAATGTGAATGTTTGGTACGTATGTTACACATGGGCAATCAAGCAATATATCAGAACACACAACAGAAAGTAACCACTGTAACACATAAACTTTGCCTTGTGCAGGCACAAAAACAATATACACATATATTTGTGTGTATATATATAATGTATATATACACATATATAAATATACACACACTTTTTTTTTTCCTTACAAATAAAGGGTGCTGGCTTCAGAAATTTTTACTAAGAATTGCTACAAGACTTAACACAAAATGCTAAAAAACCTGTAGTACCATAATTCTCCATTAGCAGCTAACACTGAGCATACATTCCTGCCTGGATCTGCCCCACCATGTAAGAACAGCAGTAGCCTTGGAAGTCTGAACCTTCTTACCATTTAGAATGGGATCATATTTCTTCCAATTAGTGAAGGTAATTGGGAAGGTCTGTCACTTCAAAGGAATATAACTAATTTTTTGAGCATGTATTTGAACTCTGGAAAAATGTTGAATATACACCTACCTCTGGACAAACATTTTTGCGTAGACTAAACTTGTATTCAAGCTTAAGAAAACACTGAGACTTACATCATCACAATTCTTTGACGGAAAACATTGTAAGAAAATATAAAACACATCAATATCACGCCCTTGAAACGGGCATTATAAATGTGGCCATATGATCCCATATTTTTCTTCATATTCCTGTAACTTTACTGTTGTGAGAAAATCTTGTTATTCTCAGATCCGATCCAGAGAAAATGGGACTACAGGGGGACATGAGAGCAATTTGGTTTGGTTTGTTGTTTGACCAGTCCCCTTCCTTACTGTGATATCCAGGTCATTTGAGTCACACGTCCGGAGGTGGCGCTTGAACAGCATGGTGGTGGAGGTCTCGTTCTCTGTTACTGACAGCAGTTGGTAGTCCTGGCTGTCATCTTCCTCAAGGGTTGCCTCATCTACCACATGAAAATCCTGGAAAAGGAAGAGTGGTAAAAGCCATAGAGAGGAGAGAAAAACTTCCTACACTCCAGGAAGTCATGTTTCTAATTACTGTTGGTGGCACCTGAATAATCCAAGTATTTCTTTCACCAAAAAATCTCCCCCACTTTCACTGCCAATTTCCACAAATAAATCAAAGATAACTCCCATCCAGTCCTGCTACATACAGCTTCTCAAGGGAAGAGCAGCCCCTGGTGTCCCATTGCCCAGAGGGTGGCCTGGATAGGATGAATCCTAGAGGATCTTCCCCACTCCCTGACAGAGGGAGTCTCCTCCTGCATACCAGGATATTTTAGCACATTTGTCTAAGTTACACAGGAACTGGGAGGTAAAGTAAGCCCTGCTGAAAAACAGGGGTAGTTTAAATATGAAATATTTGGGGCATAGCAAAGCTTCTAAGATCACAATTTAAAGATAAGTATTTTGTAAGTGAAGTACTTCGAAATAAATATGTAAAATTAAATATACCTTAAGAAAGAGAAAAACAGTGAACAGCTGTAACAACAACAAACAGATATCCAACAACATTTTTTTGGCTAGTTTTTCCACCCATTGGTCATTATTCAGATAATGAGTTTGGCATGGTTGAAGTAAAAGGGAAGAGTAAAACAAAAACCAAGGATGCAAGAAAAAGGATTAAGGAAAGAACACAAACAGAAAGCTCCACATAAACGCCATTTACAGTAACTAGCAAATTTTTCCTCAGTCTGTTCCATGGGTTCAGGAGAAATGACACACAGGCTACAACACATGTCGATTTTTGTGTTCAGTAATGTGCTTGCTTACTATAATGTCTCCAGATTTAAGTCATTGGGACATATTTTCTTATATGTAGTAAAGCTGATAAAAACTAGGATTTTTGTGGGACTGAAGTGATTTTCTAATTTAAACAAAGCTACCAAGGCAGAGAAACACTGAAAATGATAAATATTTAATCTGAATATTATGGAATGTTTAATATTAATAATTTTGAAACTGAATACTTCAATTTCTTATTTTAGGATGTACCTTTCAGGAGTTGTTAACTGCTTTCATTTTACCCTAAATTATTATTATTATTATTTTGTAATTACTCTTAAATAAAGTACAAGCAACAGTTTCTTCTAAGTTGACCGTATTATTTCCCCCCATAGTTTCATTTACCCCTATAATTTATTGTGTCACAATCACAAAAAAGATTTGAAACTCAGTATTACAACAGCAGTTTGGCAAACAACTAAACTATGAGTGAAGCTAGCTACCTTACCTCCTCCAAAGTTCACTGACTTTAGAAAAGCGTAAAGACACATTTCATGCAAAGTACATTTTACTGTTATGTGAATAGGGAAAATAAAATGTCTGAGCAAACTAAAACCACTTTGAATTGCAGATATTTAATCGGTGTGACCTTTTTCTTTTCCTGTATCTGGATAATACTAAACTTTTTCTCTTTCAAACAAACAAACACACACTGTCCTTGTATTTAGTGCCCTAATGGGCATTTTTTTTCATCTGCAGTTCAGCTGTCCTAACATCAGGCATCTAACCTTAGTTATTGCCTTTACAGTCAATGGAAAAAATCATCAAGCCCCAAGGGTGTCCTATCCTATTCCTAATGGAGCATTTAACACTGTCAGGAAGAAGCCACCTGTGGAGGTGAACACATCTCTCCACTTACTCCAGAAGAAACCCAGAAAGCTAGTTCAAACCAGATGACTGCCTCTCCAACAACTTTACTTTGGTAGAAGGACTCCCATTCACAGTACTCAAGTCAGAGCTAGGCTCCAAGGAGGTCTCTTTCACTTTGCAAAGCTAGACCACAATTCTGATAGACTTAGGCTGTGAGCTCCTACGCAAAATCAAGACAGCTGAATGCATAAATGGCAGAGAGATGTGAAAAGTTGTTCTCCTCCCTATCCGCTCAACATCTGTAGTGAGCAAACTATAAACTTTCATTTTCTTGAATTTTATTTAACCTTTGAAGAGGAAGGAAGTGATGAAAAACAGGAATTTCACATCAGAATCCTATCTGAAGTAACTCTCCCAGCAGCCTTTTCTAGTTTCGTGGTAGGTGACTGCTTTGATCATATTGAATTGGTTCTAGCTGTGGTTTTGACTCAAAGATGGGATCAGTTTATTTGCCTAACAACAACATCTAGTGCCATCTGGCATATTATAGTGTATGTGAGGTAGCTGCATGGGGCTAGCAGCCATGATATAGGACCTGCAGAAGTCCTGGGACCTTTTGGACTCTTTCAGTTGGAGGCTAATATAGCATCTAAAATGGCCCCAGATATCTAGCTTTAGCCGGTTAAGCCCATATGCTGTCAAGACAACACACTGACAATATGGCCCTTGGCAAAGAGGGATGCAGAAGACTTTTCAGAAGAGTTTTCAACTTACAGAGAAGTAGATGCTGCCATTAGGGAAGACACCTCCAATCACAATGTCAGATCCAGGCAACTCTCCATGAGGGCTGAATCCAAACGCCACCCAGCCAGTTGTGTGAACCTGCAGGTCAAAAGTCATCATCTCCTGTTCATCATGGTCCCAACGAAGGTATACCATGTTTGAAGGATCCAGGTAGACAGAGAAACGTAAGAGTGGAGGTTCAGGCTGACCAGAACAAAACCATGTGAGGAACAAGAGGAAGAGCATGCCCTTTATTCTTGAGAAGAGAACAGACATTATCCACAGGACCGCTGCAATTTCTGTGTTCTGTTGTTATCCTGAGCAGCTATTCTGCTGTGAGGGGCCCATCTTATATGGAATTACATGAGACTGGCCTGTTGCCAGAAAGGGGAACTGGAAACCAACTGTTTTATATCCAATTTAACATTTAAGAAAGATCAACACCTTACATAATATGTCCTGGCACCCTGCCTCTGTGAAACCATACTAGTCCATCCCCTGTACATATTACAACATTTTTAAGAGATCTTTTGTACCACACAGCCAAAAAAAGCAACGAAATGTTTTTGTTTTACCCAGTACTCCTTAGAATAGGTGAATGATGTCTCTTTTCCCAAAGGAAAAAGAGCTCTTCTGACTACCTGTCTTTCCTTGCAAATGCTGAAATGAACCCTGACTGTACCACCCTATTGCCTGGTGCAATAATTATTGGAAAGTTTGCCAGAAAAAGGCTGGTGAGCTTTAGTTCCTGTTTTATCAGAGGAAGCTATAGTGAAGCTATATAAAGAGGGCTCCTGTGGTAGCAATCTGGACTGGAGCTATATGGACAAAAGGCCCTATCGTAGCACCATAGAATTGTTTGGGTTAAAAGCAACCTAAGGTCCCTTAAAGATCATCCAGTTCCAGCCCCCCTGCCATTGGTAGGGACATCTTCCACTAGATCAGACTCCTCAAAGCCCCATCTAACCTGAATACTTCCAGGGTGAAGAGTTACACAACTTCTCTGGGCAAACTGTCCCAGTTCCTCACCACCCTCATAGGGAAGAATTTCTTCTTTATATTTAATCTAAATATACTTCTTCAGTTTAAAAACATTACTGGTTACTTGTCCTATCGCTACACTCCTTTCATAGAGAGTCCTCCCCACCTTTCTTGTGAGCCCTCTTTAAGTACCGGAAGGCCACAATAAGGCACCCCCAATAAGGTATCCCCAGAGACTTCTCTTCTCTAGATTAAGCAACCCGAACTCTCTAAGCCTCTCTTCACAGGAGAGGTGCTCCAGCCCTCTTATCATCCTCATGGCCCTCCTCTTGACTTGCTCCAACAGGTCCATGTCCTTCTTGTGCTGGGGGCCCCAGAGCTGAACGCAGTACTCCAGGTGGGGTCTCATGAGAGCAGAGTAGAGGGGGAGAATCACCTCCCTCAACCTGCTGGGCATGTTTCTTTTGATGCAACCTAGGAAAAATTGGACTTCTGGGCTGCAAGAGTCCATTGTTGGCTCATGTAGAGTTTTTCACCCACCAGAACTCCCAAGTCCTTCTCTACAGGACTTCTCTCAATCCATTCATCACCCAGTCTGTACTGATGCTTGGGATAGCCTTGGCCCAGGTGCAGGACATTGTATTTGGCTTTGTTGAACTTCATGAGATTCACATGGGCCCACTTTTCAAGCCTATCAAGGTCCCTCTGGATGGCATCCCTTCCCTTTGGAATATCAGCTGCAACATTCAGCTTGGTGTCATCTGAAAACTTGCTAAGATGCACTAAATCCTACTGTCCATGTCACTGATAGAGACATTAAACAGTACCAGTCCTAGTACAGACACCTGAGGGACACCACTTGTCAGAGGTCTTCACCTGCATATTGAACCATTGACTGCAGCTCTTTGAGTATAGCCCTCCAGCCAATACTTTATCCACTGAATAGTCCATCCATCAAATCCTTGTCTCTCCTATTTACAGTCAAGGATATTCTGTGGGACCATATCAAACGCTTTGCACAAGTTAATGTAGATGACATCCATTGTTCTTGTCCACCAATGTTGTCATTCTGTCTTAGAAGGCCACCAAGTTAGTCAGACCTGACTGGCCCTTTGTGAAGCCATGTTGGCTGTCTCCAATCACCTCCCTGTCTTCCATATATCTTAACATGGTTTCCAGGAGGATTCAGAGTACTAATAAGAAAAACAAAGAGCCTCAGCAGGCTTCCAACCAGTTCTGCCAGGAATTGCCTTGTGAATCTCATCTACAATTTGCCCAGTTGCATAATGCACTACAAAACATAGCCTGGGGCTGTGGATTTTGAAGAAGGTTGTATTTCATTCTGACTTACTTGCTAGGAAAAAAAAAAAGCCCATTTGTATTGTTCTGCTGAGACAAGTGCTTGCAGGAAAAATGAGTAACAGAGAAGGAGAGATATCTAATCTGATCTTCAGGGATAGGGTTTAAACAGATCACATTGCATAGAGATTTCTTAGATCTCCACTTACTTTGTTGACAGCCTTGCTGTAGGCAGCAAGTACATTTGTGGTTTCTTTTACGAATTATGTAGTACAATGCCAACATTTTAAAGCTTCTCTGCTCCAGAGAGGCCCAGCACACTGTTCTAGGGACACCAGCCAGGACTGAGGTCTGTGATAATGTATTAGGACAAAAGGCAAGGATATCACAGGGTATCAAAACTGAGGGACTTCAGCCCTCATGTGGGGAGAACCCAAGACAAGAGTTAATGATGAAGAGGGAGGGAAAAAGGGAGGGGAATATACACAGCTACAATTAGGATGCTCTGCAGACCTGCTGATGTGAGAAATTTTCATCATTGCTAGTTCTCTATTCTTCTAAGCAGAAAATCTCTTTTTTACATTGAGAGGAGTAAGATATTAGGGGATGCAACTGATACACTGCTCGAAGACATGGTTATCCCAGGATTACAAGGAGGGATGGCTTAGCTGTGTGACAAGGATTAGAATTGCATGGTTTCTTTGATGAAACAGGATGTGGTGTTTGCACACCACTACTAAGGGGCATGGGAGAGATATTCAGGAACAGTAAGATACCACAGATTAGCAGTGAGCCACATGCCAAAGATGATTATAAAATGACAGAGGAAAGAAGATAACCTTTCCTTTAGAAAACTAAGTGCTCATACAGAAGCCAAGTGTGAAAAGAATGAGGAGGGTCAAAACCACAGGGCACAACAGTACTTCTGAGGATCTGCCTTATGTGGCAGATGGAGACACACAGAAAGAAGAGGAAGTGATGTAGCACTGCATTTTCTGTTTGATATACATCAAGCTCAATGTACAATAAGAATATTGACTGCAATGGGCAGGTCCTTAGAGGAAAGGGCCTTTTCCCCATGGTTCCTCTCAGGTTCCTCATGATTGCCCTGACATCTTGGGTCAGTGAAATCCCCATGTTCCTGAGTGGCTGCATCATTTCCAGTGTCTCTGCCCAAGCCTCATGCTAAGTTGTGGATGTTGCTCCATTCCCCAAAGCTTCTGATGGGAGAGGTGGGGAGGGAGACCTTTCCCCATTCGGAGGTAGACACATCTACTGACCTTTCCCCATTTGGAGGTAGACACATCTACTGTACTGATAGTTGATTGATTCCTGTTAGCTCAATGTATAAAATGTTGACAACAGTGACTCATATACATATTCTTGGGGCAAATAAGATATACAATGACCTGGGTGATAAGAGAGCTGAGCACTAAACTCCTCAGAAAAGGGACCTGGCTTTCTTCTCCTGCCCTTGGCTCTGGAAGAACTGGACTGCTGCTTCTCAGCAGGGAGACAGGGTGAGGGTTCACCTTGCTGTTGTTCCCACCCAACGCCTTTTCTCCCTCAAGCTTTCCCCTTGACCCAGCTGCTGAGTCTTCCCTCTCCCCTGCCAGTACACAGGTTGCAGTTGACCTCTCCTCTGGCTGTTTGTAGAGAAATGCCTGACATGCCCCACCCTACACTAAAGTTCTTGATTTTTCCCAATGGTATAGAGAAGAGAATATAACTATGGGAAGACAAATAGGTTGCTTAATTCACAATACAATTAAGCAAGCCATCACTGAGGATCCACTATTAGGTTTCCTTTAGAGAACACTAGGACTATGTGTAGTAGACTTTTTTTTTTTCTCTGGATGGCTTTTGCAGCTGCAGGGGTTGTGCAGGGTTCCACTAGTCCCATGACCTGTGGGGAAACAGAGCTGGGATGGGTAGTGGGTGTGGAAGAATAGGGAAGATCCTGACTGACAGGCAGTGGCTCAGTTCTCTGAGTGTGGATAAATTTACTACAGCTTGTAATGTAGGTATTATGTTACTGCTGAGATGCTCAGGAAAGCAGTCGCTTCACATTGTTGATAGCCATCTTGTCCCCTCTGGTCATCTCCAAAGGTAATGTCAGTAGGTCTTAGCATGGTGAGCACAGTCAAGAAACCAAATTGCTGTTCTTGCATATCCTGGTTGCATTGATTCAGTGAAACAATTACTAAACTCAGACCTCTTTTTTTTTTTTTCTTTCTTTGTGGTACAGATAATGTTCCACATAGCTCAACTCTACCTGTATATAAAATAATGTGCTTTTCTTGTTATTTGAGTTGAGTTGTGGCCCTAAAATACTCTCTGTGCCCAGGCTTGGATACAATATTCTAGATCTAAAGGGAGACCTTATCACTGTCATCCTTTGTTCTATGAGATGTACTTGATGAGCTTATTACTTTTTTTATTGGGCATTAAAGACCCATTAGCAATGCCCTTAAAACAGAACGCAGCCTGTCGTAACGCTAGATGGCATCAGAACATTAGCGAAGGACCCCAAACGAGCACACGGGCATCACCTCGTGAACGGCTGCGCCTCTGCGTTACTCCAGCTGGGGCTGCAGTGTTTTAGCATTGCCGCCGATGACAACTTTATCAACCCTGAATAAAAGAACCAACTTCAGGATCCAACACGAGTAAGAGAAGCGCACGGAAGTGAGGATCCGCACGGTTTGGTCTTGTCTGATCTTGGCTCTGGCAGTGACTATTTTTTTGACTTACCGCAATTACATGTAGACAGCCTCCTAGGAGGGGGCAGTGGGGTGCTTTTTTTTTTTTTTTTTTTTTTTTTTTTTGTTCTCCTTTCTTTTTTCTTCTTTTCCCAAAATGCATTAAATTCCAGAAAAGCAGCAGAGCCAAGGTGCATGTATTATCATTAGTTTTCACAGACATTTTCTAAATGAGGTTTCAGGGAGAGAAGGAATACACCTCACTTTTTCAATGAGCACCTATATTCTCACAGCTTGATTTCCTACAGATTTGTGTCCTACATCCTGTAAATACTGACTTTTGCAACAGTGCTGGTTCCTGCAACTTCTCTTAAACTCAGTGACATCAGTCTGCAGGTAGCTCAGGCAGAGCAGGAGTCAGAGGAATGTTCTCAATATTTTGACTTTCCCTTTACAGCTCAAAGAACTGGATGCTACCTGTATCTGATGGATCTGATTTTTTCTGCAGAAGATTGTAAAAGCAGTGATGATATCTGAGGACTAGCTCTTTCTACCAAGGCATTTCTATCTATTTCTGTCATCTCTGGAAAAAAAATAAAATAAATAAAAAATAAAAAGTCCAACAGTTATCTAAAAGAGGCCTTATTAGGAAATACTTGGAAGGTGAAATCACTGTGGAGGCTGAAGGAATTAAAAAATAACAGCAGGTCAGCAAAGAAGGGAAGACAAAATACAGAAGAGCCAGTTAGCTACAGTAAAATGCCATCCAGCTGCCTACTGTGAATAGGATAATCACACCGAATTTCAGTCTCTGGTGGCTTTGTCGCTTTTTTCTATATACTCTGAATGTCTTGAAAAAACACAAACATATGCCAAGAGAAGCAATATGATGCTGCTTACTACAAAAAGCTATTGAAATGTATTAATTGTGAAGAAACTGCAGCTCCAGCACATTAACCCATACATTAGACTGAGTCTGCAGCTTCATTATTACTAAACATTACTATCAAAAGCAGGTTGGTATAAATGACCCCAAAACCTTGTCTCTAAGGTAGAGCAGACAAATACACAAGTGCAAAATTGTGAGAAAACATATATTTTAACTTGGAGCAGCCTAAACAGTCATCAAGTGAACATATCACAACAGAGCTGGGGAATGAACAGCAATTGAATAGAAACTGTACAATTTCTTTTTCCAAGGAGATAAGAATCTGATCTTTTATGTTACATGATATCAGGATAAGTACTCTTGCTGTTCTTAGTCCACAAAGAACCCTTGCACTTAAACAGAAACCTTTTGCCTCTCATCTTCTGTGTTACTTTCAAGAAACATCCAAAATATTTTCTAAACATCTGCAAAAACCTATCTGAATATTCCCTAAAACTGCTGATGAGTCTTGCTCCATTTCCATCAGGGCCAGGATTCCTTCTCCATGAAACATGGTAAGGGCTCTGTGTACCTCCCACTTGATACTCACCCTCTTTGGGTATTGTGTAATCACAGAAATAAATGCAGTGCATAAGAGAATTCACTTTTTCTGGTATATCCTTCCGTTGAAGAACAGAAGCTTTTTATAGTCTTCAGGAGAGTTCAGCTGAACAGGAGTCTCTCTGAAGCCAGAGATACAGATGATTCTGGTACTGCAAGTTGGCCTGCTTGTCAGTAACATCTGGATCACAGCAGAATGACATTTTACTGCCAGAATATCTATACACTTAATCTCTCAATTACACCCAATAATGGGCTGTTGCCCTGTTTGGGTCACTTATCTTCCAGGTGTGTAGTCTTGAGTCCCAGGACTTGCCTGAAACCAAAATGAATGGTCACACTATATTGTGCAGCCCATTTTCTCTGAGATGACTGTTTCCATTAACTTTATATTCAGCAGCACACCTATGGTAGGGCTCTTGTAATGCAGTCACCTCTGTACCCTATCAGACGCCTTGTTTATTCCTTGTTGTATTAGAACTGTGTAGGGAGCATTTTCATGTTCTCTGGGTTTTTCTTTTGCACATAGGGCCTGTGGGAGTTTGCTGTTATGGTAACTCTTAACACCGACAATCACCTAGCTCTCTTGGGCCTACTATTTTGCACTGTTACAGCAGCAGGTGCATTTTGTATGACAATTTCCCCACTCTGTGCTTTCATATTTTGCAGTACTATCCGTAAGCTGCAGTAAAGTAAATGAGTCATAATGAGGTGGGTGCCAAAGAGATTGTTTAAATTGAGCATAGAAATCATAGGGTTCCTAGAAATCTTGTGGGTTTTGTTTGTTTTTGTTTCTATTTGTTTTTGTTTGTTTGTTTGTTTTTCCTGACTATTAAGTTCCCATAGAGAACAATTTCCGTGAATCTAAACAGCTTGCTTTAATCCCTTTTTCTTGTTTATATGAATATTGAGTGAAGTCCCTGCAGAAATGGGCATGAAATACCACCCTTTGTTGTGGAAGAGCAAAAGAACATAATTTACATTCCTGAGTCTGCTAAGAAAGTGTGACAATGGCTTCCATCTAGTGCTTCACACAAAAAAGATGAGATAGAGAAGGAGGAAAGTGGAGATGCTGTTTGATTTCTATTTTTTATACAGAAGTAAATCCAGCAAGCCTATCTGTGAATTATTCCTTATTTATGCTGATGTAAGTGAAAGGATTCAGATCCTTTAGTCAATGCATTCGTTCTTTTAGCTTCAGGAAAACCTAAAATTCAGAAGTCTGTTATAACATCAAGAACAAGCCACTCTGTCTCTACAGTCTCCATTTTATTGCTGCTAGTTGTAACGTATCTCTGAACATAGCAAGGATGGAGGTGAGGAAAATGAATGTTTTTCAAATTCTGGTTTGTTGCCTGGACTATTTCAAAGTAAAATGAACATTAAATATACCTACAATATGCACAGTCCATGTTCAGACAGATACAGCTTATGTTCCTGAGTACAAGTACATACAAAATACACCAGGTATGCAACTGAACCAATCATTACTTGTACTCTGCATTACTTAATTGGTGGGAAAAAGAAAGAATTTTTTGGAAGAGCTGTTTCATCACTGTGTTCTGCTTGATCGTTTTTGATTGGCTTTTCTATTTCAGTATCCAAAAGTTTCTCTGGAATAGCATGTTTCATTGTGTGATTCTGTACATCATTTTCTGTTGTTCCTGTGGAGGGCACAGTGAGAGTCAGTCTTTCACCCAGTTCACTTTTCACATTGTCAGCTGTATCTTTCCAGATATTTTCTGTAATAATAAATAAATAAAACGATAGGGTGAGACTGTGGATTATCATCATCAGCTAAACACATGATCACTACAAACTCACAAAAAATCAATTGAAAATTTCTGTTGTGATCTCACAACAACCACTGATGCATTCTTTTGCTCTGAAAGTGAAGTGCACTATGGTATGGTGTCAGATACCATAACTATTTTGCTGTCAACAGGGAAAAGCTCTTTCTCTGTGAACCTTTAGTGCTACCAGTCTTCTTGCTGGAAGCCACTACAAAAATAAGTAATGGGCAGATCTATTTCTGCAGAGGTAAGAAATAGTTGCTCTATTCACTAGATTCCAGTGACTGTTCATTATCTGTATAGTGTGTACTATCACCTCATCTTACATCGGTCAGATGCTACTAAATATAAAGAAATACCAAACACTGATATAAATGCAGTTAGTTTTCCAGGTAGACATGCTTACGGATATTCTCTTTTTTCTTTCCTGGCGTAGAGAAAGAGCCATCACTCAGCTTCCTTGAAACCTGCATTTTCTGTTTTGCTCTGCATATTTTTGGTTCCTGGATCCACGCATGTTTCATTGCTTCATCTGGAGTCATGCGCTGAGCAGGTTCCCACCTTAAATCCACAGTAGGCAAAAAGTTATTCAACGGTAGATATAACTGAAAGTTAATTTAAGCCAGGAGATTTAGTATTTGAAAGTCATGCCATGAGGCCATTTTTTGAAACAAAAGAATTTTAACGGAAAAAAAAAAAAATCTTATTTGATCTTCTCCATCCTTTTACTTGCTAAAAACTTTTTACTTACTTCAGCACTATGTGCTTTTGTGATCCGATCTTTGCTTTGCTCTGTAGCGTCTAGATATTTTTAAATACAGAAATGTGCAGTTTATAGTGTTATTAGGGTAGGGACCCAACTGAATATTTGTTTCAAAGTTTTCACATTCTGTCAATGCAAGCTCTACGAATGGGAACACAAATCAGACATAGGGTAATACATTAAAAGATAAATCTTCCCTAATTTAGCTGCACCTGAAACTAATGTGGAGAATTAGTTTAACAAATTCATGAGAGATCTTATTATGGAAATGGAAGGTGATATTTTTACAAAATCCCTAATTTTATTTTATGTTCTCACATTCATTCTCTCACAGGTTTAATTCACACAGTTTTCACATCCACACATTCACAAGTACCAAGTGTTCTGGCCAAGATCACTTGTGTGTCACACAGAGGACAAGAGATGACATCTACTGAGTCTTCACCACATCTCTGGGGTTCTTCTTGACTGGTGACAATGAAATAGTCCTTGGACAGATCTTCCATATCCTTTAAAAGTCACCTGGTGTTTGGGCATTGTCCTCCACATAAGAACCTTTCTGACTTTGATCTCCATAAGTATTGGAATGTTGGGCAAGGTAACTACTCATCATCTGTTTTCACTTGTAGATTTGGAATATGTATCTGTTTTGTTTGTTTGCTTTTAACTAATAGGAAAATGAATGGTGTGGGTGATATTCTGTAGCCCTTCAGATTTTTCACTGCTGGTCACCTGTGCTGTGGTATCACCAGAATGCAGGCTTCCTGACTGTCCTGGCAGTAACACAAACACTGAACTTCTCAGTTTTACAAGTGGGACCAGTGTCCTGGGAACGGTATCATTTGTTATCAATATGCACAATTCTTTGAGCCCTCATTGTGCTGTTTACTCCAGTGCTTAAGCAAGCATACATTTCCATTCACACTGCATTCATAACAATCCTAATATTTATGTCACAAATCTCTACATTAGTTGCAGGGTATTTCATTCTGATTTGCCCAAAATCAATGCTGGCTAGAACTGTACAGAAATAAAGTAGAAAAAAAAAAAAAAAGATACTCTTGCCATCACAAGAGCTGACTGAATTATTTTTCAGTCTCAAGTTTTTATCTGCAAAATGGGTATATATAAGTTGAACAAAACTATCTGTGAGGTCATGGCAAATGTACAAAGCTGCTTTGGAAAAACACAGATTGACAACTTCAAAAGACTAAATAGTTCAATTTTTTCTGTCACCAAATGAGCTTTCATTTCAAACCTATGAAAATTAAAACAAACAAACAAACAAACAACAACAAAAGCTGCAGAATAAATTTTTTTTGTGACCTGAAATTACTTGCTTACAGGTGTTTTTGCTTCACTGAAATTGTTTCTAAATTTTATGATTCAACCGGCAAACCAAAATGATTCAATGATTCATACAGCTTTAGCAAACAGAGAAGAACATTAAAAGAAATCTTCTTGTGCAAGACACACAAGAAGAGGGGGAGGTAAGTGCAAACTAGGTTGGATTTCTTTAGGAAAGTAACCCATAACTGCTAGAAAGAATTTTACAGTCAATGTTAAACAAGGCACAAAACATTAGCCTTGCATAAGGAAGAGATAGCACTGGAAAAGGCATGGGACCAGCTTCTGCTGCCATTACGCTTTAGTAAAAATTAGAACCCAAGCTTGCCTCCAAAAGCTTATTCTACCTACAGTAAGAGGTAAATATTTAAGGCAGCCAGACAAAAGTTTGTTCCTCTATGCTCAGTTTTCTGGTTCAATGGATGAGTAAAACTTCATTAGTAACCACCTCCCAAGAGATGTCATTTTAACTGTTAGTAAAATGACACCTCATATCATGGAGTCTCACCATGTAAAATGCTTAGTAACCTGAGCTCTTTGGAAAAGACATGATCGTATGTGAGCCATGAAATAGCTTGTCTTCCCCAACAATACTTCTTTTATTAAAAAAGTCCCAATTACTTTGTGAAGACAGATGACATGCTGCTGACACTGAAACATTTCTCCCTTCCCCCACACAAACACAAAGACACTTTGCCATTGATGCTCTCACCATGAGAGTGGTTTGTTTTTGGAACAGGTTGCCACAGGCTGTGGACTCTCCCTCTTTGGAGATATTCAGAACCTAACAGGACAAGGTTCTGAGCACCCTGCTCCAAGTTTGCCCTGTTTGGACTTGCCCTGCTACTTCCAGGGACTTCCAGAGGTCCCTTCCTACCTAAATTATTCTGTGGTACTATGTTAAAAGTTCATGGCATAGAGAATCTGTCTGATTCCTAACTTCTGTGAAGACTGTAAACATTTCCATGTTATTTGCATCTAGCATTTTAGAAAAACGTGCCAGTCATCAATTTCCTTTAAGAAAACATTTGTATACTACTTGCCCTACTAGGCCTACAGTAACAAAATTCTTGACTGGAGTGAAGTCAACATATTATCTTAGAAATGACAGGACCTGAGACATATTAGACTCTTCTTGCATTCTGAGATTTACTGATTTATAAAAGTTTATTCCAATCTTAAGAATGGAAAAAATGCGGTCTATCAGATAATTCTTGAAACATACATTGTGTTGCTGTCAATGAGAAGTAAGTATAACTATGGTAAGGAAAAAAAAAATCAGCATGCAGAATACAAGGTAACACTCTAGTAAATGTGCTAAGCAATTCTCCACACTAACTACCAAAGTCAAGAAAGAAGTGAGCAAGCAAACAATACTTTTGATTCTGGAATGGAGACATGCTTGAATATACTTTGCCCTTTTATCCTGTGCAACGGGGGATGTCTATAGCATATTATAACCAAAAAGAGTCTAATCTCACCCACGGAACATACATACAGACAGCGAGATCGTTGCAAGCAGATATTCAAAGAAGCAGAACTGTTTTCATACATATACCATAATATATCATCTGATTGCCATTTCCAAGACCTAGCACAGAAAATATGGTCAAGAAATTCAAGTCAGCTAAGTTAGTTCCTGATATATCTCCCACTGGAGGAAATTTTGGAAGACTTTCTTCCCACCAGAGTGGGAGGTTGATTTAAGTACAAAACCAAACTTTGATTTTCAAATATGCACTGCCTTGGGACAGCGCATTATCATTATTTGTGTTAATCTGAATCATAGAATCACAGTCATAAAATGGGTTGGGTTGGAAGGGACCTTAAAGACCATCCAGTTCCAACCCCCCTGCCATGGGCAGGGACACCTCCCACTAGACCAGGTTGCCCAAAGCTCCATCCAATCTGGCCTTGAACCCTTTCAGGGATGGGGCATCCACAGCTTCTCTGGGCATCTTGTTCCAGTGCCTCATCACCCACATAGGAAAGAATTTTTTCCAAATATCTAATCAAAATCTAACTTCTTATAGTTTAAAACCATTACTCCTTGTCCTGTCAATATACTCCCTGATAAAAAGTCCATCCCCAGCTTTCCTGTAGGTCCCCTTTAGGTACTGGAAGACTCTCCCCGGAGCCTTTTCTTCTCCAACCTGAATGACCCCAACACCCTCAGCCTGTCTCCATAGGAGAATGAACCTTTATTTTAGATAAAACAGAAAGGATGAAATACAAAGGCCTCAATAGGCAAAAAATGTTGCTTTTAAAGTTTAGTCTGCAACATCAGAGGAAGGAGAGATGTTTTTAGACATGACAGTGTCAGGTTTTTTTTATGTGGCTTGAAATAATCCCTTACACTGAGTCTTTTTGTGCAATGATTTTTCGCTGCAATAAGCTGTGAATATCTGTAATAGCTACCCTAATACTACCATGAAGGGAAAAACAAACAAAAACACACACACAAAAGCCAACAAACAGATACAAAGATTTTAAAGGCACAAGACACTGAAAGCAAGTTCAAAAACAGTCTGCTGCATGTAAATCAGAACTATGAACTTACATTAGACATCCTTTCAGAAAGTCCAAGAAACCAGCATCATGAGTTTTCAACACTGTGCTTAAATCCTTTGAGTCTGGGCATCTCTTTTTTCCCTTGCTGTTGGTTATGGATTTAGGAAAACCTTTGGAATCTTAAAAAATAAAAACATGATCAAAAAAAAACACATTAAATATCTTCACCAAAACTTTTAAGAGTTGCAAAAACGGTACGCATCCATCCCACTAACTCCAGCTTTGTCCTGTTCAATTGGTTGTCTGCCAGCATTGTGGCAAACAATACTGGTTACATCCTAGAGATTGCATTTTACATTAAGTTTTTTGTTCAATTTTTCCAAAACCATATGATATCCAGAGAAGTTAACGTAGTCTAAATTAGTTTCCCAAAACCCTGTGTTCCCTTCTGAAATAACATTTTTTAAGAAGTAACAATGGAGTGGATTTCCCAATTTCTTCTCTCTCAGCTTGGCAATAAGAGGCCGATAAAAGATGAAGAACAGAGGAACACATTCATTTGTAGGTCTAATGTTATCAACTTGCTTTATCTCAATACCTCTTTCTGAAGGAAGTTTTGTCAGCTAAGAAGCAGCTTAAGTTCTTCTGACCCTACTTTCTACCAGTGCTCTATTAGTGATTAACGAGCAGAGGAGTCCAGCAAGGAAAAACAAACAGAATCAGTTACCAAAGAATGTTCGCTTCCTTGATGCAGCCTGGATAAAATCAGGTGGTGGAAGACCCAAAACCTTCAATACAAAAAAAAAAAAATCATGGAGTTACTGCTCATTTCATAAACATACACAACACATCAGGAGAGATGTGATATTTCACCTTCTTCCATTTGAAAAGAAGCTGAATGTAGCAACTTACTATGAAATGTCTACAAATCATTTGCTTTTATGTAATTTATTGTGGAAGGAATTAATGGATTCCCTTAAAGTTGTCTGCACATAGAAAATGTCTTCTCATAAGAGTTGACATTAGGATCTTCATTACCACAGAGGACTCTAAGAACTAGCATTTCTGTTAATAAAATACGTTGTAGGAGGCCAAAGGGAGAGATGCTGTCTTTGAAAAATCTTGTACAAACTAACATGGCACTAAAAAGATCAGAACTTGGGGCTGAGTTCGACATCAGCTTGCAGTGGAGTGGTTGGTATGCAGCCGCTTTCATGGGTCAGCTTTGCACCTACTCTAACATTTGCACTGGGTAGATGATCTGATGTAGGATATGTCACACTACATTCCTGAAACAGTTACAAAGATGATAGAGCCAAACTCTTTGGTAGGCAGCCAGTATAAGAAGGGAAAACAAACTGTGGCTTGAGAAGTTCAGGGTGACTATTAAGAAAAACTTTTTCACCAGGAGAATAGAGCAGCACTTGAACAGCTCATCCAGACAGGTGGTAGAAACTCCAGACTTTGAGGTTTTCAAGATTTGCTAGACAAAGCCAAAGCTGACTGATCAGCAAAAATCTCACTCTCAGAAGGAGCTTGGACTAAAGACCTTGAGAGATTTCACTTGACTGCCAGTTCTGTGATCTCTGAGAGAAGAGGAGCCTGTTATATAATTTGGATTGCTTTTCCTTCCCCTTAGATATGCTTCTTCTGTGGTAGCTTCTCTGTACAAATTCTGAGCAGATTAAAATGTGTTTCCTTCAGAAGCAAGACAGTGAAAGTACAAAGAAGCGTTTAGCACAAGAAATAGAAATAAGTTTCTCGTTAGAACCCATCCTTTCAAAGAGCCTTGTGGCTGCAATAAGCCTCCCTCTAAAAGGCTGTCCCTTCATCAGTTATACTTCTTCATTTCTTGAAACTTCTTTTTGTTGCTGGCAGCATAGTTTATCAAGTGAGTATGTAATTCAAAATACAATACCAGAAGTTACCTCCATGATGCAAGCAAGTTGGTCAACCTCATTTTCCCCTGGAAACAGTGGGTAACCTGTGTAAAGTTCAGCCATGATACAGCCTAAGCTCCACATGTCAACAGCCATGGCATAAGGATGACCAAGAATCACTTCAGGTGAACGATAAAACCGGCTCTGAACATACGTGTACACTGTAACCAAAAAAAAAAAAAAAAAAAAATTGACAAGAAGCAAAATATTGTAATTGAGACAGAAATGTGGATTCCAGATTTCACAGGAAAAGTGATATCTATGTTCAGGCACCATATATCTACTCTAACTACTAGCTCCCATTAATGGACTGCTCACACAGGCTCAGAAAACCTTCCCTTATCCCATTCTAAAATCAATGAGCAATATGTTTAGCACTATTTTATTTGAAATCATACTTCAATAGGTTTTACTGAAAGAAACTCTTCTTCTAATGCTGTGATTCAGCTTAGTCTGTTCACTTTCATACTTGCAGGCCTTCCCCTTGAATGAATCAACAGTTCTTCATTATCACAATCTTGCACTACAGGAAATACTTTTTTCTACTGATACTCAGGGAACATCTCCTGTTGCCTTCTGATTCCCCTGTTAATGCATTATTGCCTGAATTATAGCCCCACAGCAACTATTAAAAATCACATTCCAAGTCTGGGACTCCTAATGAGTAGATTTATCCTTTTACCTCTTGTCAGTTCAAACAAATGAAAACTGTTACAGTATACAAGCACTGTTATTTTCTTATTCTTATCAATCTGATTGTCACTTTATTTATATTTTTGCAGTTCTTTACATTCCCATATATTCGATATCTTTCTGGAAGAAAAGTACCCTGAAAAGTTAGTTCTGCACAACACGTAATTTCACCAAATCTGTGCAGATAGAGAGCACCATAGTGGTAATCTGTGCATTTGACCAACTGTATAATTGTTGTCTGTTTTTCTGTCATTTTCATCACAAATAAATAGCTGACTTTTTTGTTTTATACTCTTTAATCCTGTACCAGTTTGAGGGTTGCACTGAGTCTTGTTTCAGCTGACAGAGTCTCAGTCATGATCCTTCTTTCTTTCCACTGATGTTTATGTTTCAAATTGTTACTCTCTGCAAATATTTTAGGCTGCGTCTTCAGATTACATTTTACTCAAATATGGGCAAACCTAAAATGATTACCTGCTCCTACAAAACTGTGATGTAAATCTAATGGGCTGAATCCCAAAATATAAATGAACATGTTTGGTTCAGTTTATATATCAAACTTTCATAGGAAAATAAAAGAACAATTCAAGACTAGCTTTGGTTTTAAAATGTAGTCTAGATTTCTTTCTGTTTTTCTTTTCTGTTTCCTCCCTCATTGTATTCATCCAAAAAGTACCCGTTTTTTGACCATCCCACTTGGAAAGGATCTCTGGACCTGATTCTGATCCTACAAACTATTTGTTAAGTCATGTAACTGGGATTATCTGCATAGGCCCATTTCAGCTAACCATTTTTGCAAATGCAATTCTAAGTTCAACAGCAGTAGAGGGCTGATCAGGCTTGGGACAAAGAAAAAACATGGTAATAGCTTATTTATTTCCTACAAGTATATGTTCCACCACCAATGGCTGAACAGTTTGTCAGATTTTTATTAGGGGCATAGGCCACCATATTAGATCAATCAAATAATTAGCTTTTCCCACATTATTAAAAATTAAGAAAACTTATTAAGAAAATTACATCAACTTGACTTTTCTGCAAACCTCTTTGGTGTTCATAGCAGCTTGATCCAAAATCAATAACTTTAACTGAACCTTGGCCTTTGTGGTATAATAATATGTTCTCCTAAAGGGGGAAAAATCACAGAAAAAAAAAAAAAAGGGTTAACACCCCATTAGGTTAGTGAACACTTGGGTAAAGAAACAACCCATATCAGGTCTACATTTATTTGCATAACAAAAGCTTAAAATTTCATCTTCCTTGGGAATGCATTTGCTAACATGAGTAGGCAACCACATCCAGGAACGTGCAAAAGCGGAGGGGAGATTCGTAAACGGACAGAGTTTGAAGGTTAGCTAGGCAGGCACACTGGTCCCTGACATGCGTTCCAAGCCACTGCACTGCACAGTGTGTGGTGCTATCAAGGCACCAGCCAGTGAGAATGCTTGCTGTGTGAGCATACTGAGCCCCTCCAAACCCATTGTCATTAACTTAGTAAAAGGCAAACTGTATCTGGTCACATGATGATCTAACCAGAACCATTATTTTTGTAACCACAGAAAGCCTTTGCCACATGAACAAGTTGTAATTCACATTTCTTCCCTCTATTTCTTTCAACCTTCTCCAGACTCTGTATGCATATCTCTTTCCACCTCACAACAGTGTGGTGTAGAGATATCAAAGTAGCAATGAATTGAAATGGTACAGTCCTATCGACATATCAGCTGGGTGCTGATGGCGTAGCACTGTGTGCCTACAGTTCCAACTTGAAAAATGATTCCTATACAGTTAGCTCAGGAATATCTGCATCAATGAGCAAACATAGCTTATTAGCTCTCTGCTGGATAGTTGAATTCTACCCTTGTTAAAAATCTCTTGAGACCAAGAATTTCCTTTGATTTTCTTTCTGATCATAGGGTCTTTTCCACTTCTCAGCGGAGAGATAGCTATGTTTATCAACAAGTTTTATACCAATTTTACGTTAAAGTTTTGAAGGACTGAACAGTTCCCAGGTTGTTGTCAACTAGTGACAAAATAGTTTCTTGTGCTATTAGATTCATAAAAATAGGACCTAGGAGGAAGATGCTGATACTGATGAAAGTCAAGACAAGGACTCACTTTCCCCACCCAGATGCTCTTGGTCCTGTTATGGGATGTATCCTCTCTCTGCAGCTAGCTATCCTTCCATGCTCATGGTAGTATTCATTCTCTAATACCGAATCCCGCACAATGCAAAGAAACTGATCAATGGCAAAACCAGGTTCTGGGGGCATTACTTACCCGGCATGAAGTCCACAGCAACTCTGTACCCTAACTTACATTGAGAAATATCATAGGAGGCAGATGTAATAACACATGTGAGCTTCAGGTAACAAAAATTCAAGTCATGAAAGCACACTTGCAGAATGAGAACAAAATTCTCTTTCAGTTAAACCCCTAAGTGTTCACTAATACTACTCTATTTAAATGCAGACTATACTCATTGATCTTGGCAACCTTATTTCATGTCAGTGGCTGCCTGGGAAGAGATTTCCTGTTAGGGCAATTGTTTCAGATTACAATATTTTGACTATCTTGCAAGCCTCACTTCTCACTGTAAACTGGTCTGCTAAAGATGTTGGCAAGACAGCGGGTACACACAGTACTTGACTTTTTGGAGTTCTGAGTTAGGTTACATTAAGCATAGTGAGAGCAGAATTCCATCCTTAGCATTTTTATTTGAGAGATGATTTATTTATTTATTGGTTCATTTGATGTTTGGAAAAAAAGTCAAGAGAATGGTTTACCTGAAATAAAAAGAGATTAAAAATACTAAAGAATTTTCTTAAGAATAGAATAAAAAATTCTTAAGAATTTTAAAAAAAAAAAAAGAGAGTTAAGATTGGGGTTTAAGGAGAATGGAAATGTTTCATCTAGCTTGAATGCTTAGCAGATATAACAGCAGGAATTGGATCACAGATATTCCTCCAGAAATAGGTAAGCATCCTGAACAGTGTATTATAGAATTGTTTTGTCACTTATTAGGATACTTAATTTTATAGTTACACATATGAAATTAAATATGCAACAGGATTAACCTGAAACAGGCTACCTTGTGAATAACTCATTATATTATAATGCTCCTCATATTGAATTATTTAATTTCACAAATACCTTTTTCTGTCTCCAAGCAAAAAGCCATTACCTGCGTTTGATCCATTTTTGCACATATTTTGGCAGCCACAAAACCATGTATAAACTGCAGTGAAGAAACTGAACCAACGGAAAGAATCACTTAACCCTAGTACTAATAGCATCTGAGAGAAATTAGAGCTTCTGGACAAATACCCTACTAAATTTTAATGATTCTACTGAGAGTTCCTCTCAATCAATAAAAAAAATAAGATTCTGTGCAGAATAACATGTTAGGAAATGACAGTACTTACAGGTTTCAGATCACAGTGAATGATTCTTTCCTGGTAGAGCACTTGTAAACATCTCAGCACACATTGAGTGAAGTGTCGAATTAAAGACAGACTGAAACCTTGGAAATTGTTCTTTTTGATCAACTCATACAAATTTATTCTGTGAGGATTGTGGGGTTGGAAGAAGAAGGCAGAAAACACAAAAAAGATTAGGGAACTTATTTTTAACAGCATGAATAATTTAGAGTGCATTAAGAAAGTATTTTGTCTGTCTTCCTACCTGAAGGAGGAGACTCATGAAGAATAAAATGACCAAACTAATTTCCTCCTTGAGAATGATGTTCTGCATGTAATATGCATAAACATCTGCTTGAATCTTCAGATCTAATGAGGACATAATATCCATAGACATGCTCGCTTACTAAACTCCATGCTGTTATTTAACTGTGTTGATTTACACCAAGTACAACAATCATTCAGGAAGTGAGAGGAAAAAAAACATTCAGTCTCCTTTCTCTCTCATTTATCTTTGTTTTGGCATCTTGTATAAATCTATTTTGTCTAAAAAGTCTTTAATTAGTAATAAATTATTCTAGATAAATACCCCATAAATTCAGGTCTTGTTAGGTTCTTAAATCCCTCTTGTCATCATCGTATCTTAGCTCCTTCCAGTACTGCATTAAATGATGTGACTAGCTTTTGCTCATGTGAACAGTGCCCTGAGACCTTGAGGGCATCACAAGCCCTGATATCGCTGTCCACTTGCAGGGCTCCCCCACCCACCCAGGGCCTGGGACCCCATGTCAGCACCACGGCTGCTGGCCCCTGCCTCAGTGAGGACAACAGCAGGGCCAGGCTCCAGCTCCCCACAGCCCTGCCTATGGGCTCATGGCCCAGAACAGCTTTGGCCCACCCCCAGGAAGGTACCCAATGCCTGGACTGTTTCTGGTGCCACTGGCTGCCTGCACCAGGTAGGCACCAGGCCCCGTCACGATGGACATGGGGAGCCTCTGATGCTCACAGGATCCTTCCAGGAGCCTCCACAGTCCCAGGAGCCTCCACAGTCCCGGGAGACTCCAGCTCCCATGTTACATCAAGGGCACACACCAACTGTAGCTTTCTGCCCTCCCCACTTGTATGTCCGCTAGATTCAGAAAAGGCCCATTCCTTTGGAAGTAAATAAAGTTACCAGGACTTGATGGAGCACAAAGTTCACAAATTAAGGGTTTTTTGTTGCATTTTAGAAGCAATCAAGATTTTATCGGGCAAATACTTTTTATGACAGCCAATCTGCCACTCTCCTGTAAAAAGCTGAATATGTTGACTATACCATGAATGTTTTCCTGTGAATTTTACATAGCAGCTTTCTGAAAAGACTCATCCATGTCTTCCCTGGAGACAAGTAGTCAACTCTTTTCCTGTGTGTCTGACTGACAGACTCACAAGCCGCAGTACAATTAATTTAGGTGTATTTGAGATCAAGACTTCCATATGATGATGAAAATTCAGCAAATGCTATAATACATGCAGCAATTGGGGTGTTACTTGAAGAAATGGGAAATTATGGGTAAACGTAATTACAGTTTGATGCCCTGATTATAAGGAGGCTGGTGAATAAAATGGTCTGACTTCCTTAAAGTTTATCCAAAATTCCACCTAAGGTGTGTCCTGCAGCACACATTCACAGAAAGCAATATTTTATAATAATTTAATATAATTCATGCTTCTACACCCTGAAGTTTACCAGTTCTGAATTCACAATTTTACTTCTTTTCCCATAGGTGTCTCAGGGAAGAACACTTCAATACATAGCACAGAAGATAAGGAATAGATCATGTCATTGTCTATATAAGGTCTGAGGGGGCCTTTTTCATTTCATCTTTGCTGATCAAAGACTCAGCTATGCACTTCGAATTTAGACAGTATTCCTTTCTTGTAACATTAAGAGATGCAAATTCCTCCAAAGAAGGCATAAAAATGGAAGCTCATAAGGCACAAGGTCTACAATGCTCCTTAAGATTTATGTTAAGGAAAATACACTTTACCCCAGCAGTTCAAATGAAATACAGAAGTGATTGCGAAAGTAGAAGTATTCCTTCATGTGGATAATATTGTGAGTATCATCTTTGTCCTTCTTCAGAAGAGCATCAAGGATCTTAACTTCCACCAAAGCCTGGCTGTGAAATCTGCAATATCATATGACATCCAAATGGATGAATCATTAACTCAATCTAAGTTTATTGCAATACAAACACTGCAAACACCACAATTTTACTATAAACTCAATGTGTGAGACAACAGTTAAAAATTCACCATTCACTGTTAACTACTTTAAATTTGATTCACTGTTGTTTCCTAGTCTAAATATACCAGTCTTAGATAGCACTTAAGAGTAGATATTTTGACTTGTCTGAAAAAAATAAATAATGAAAAATAGTTTCAAATGAACATCCAGAGTAAAATCCTGATGCTTTCAAAATCCATAGGAATGTTTACTCAATCAGAGCAATATTTCACACATAGCACAGTGAGACAGACGGTTTTGAAGAACATCTTTACTTTCAGTGTTCACTGAGGGGAAAAACTTAACAGTTAAAGCTCTGAATACAGCTGTTCCTGGAATCAATAGCATAATTTAATGAACTTTTTGGTTCTTGGAAAAGCAAGGAGGAGGTTAGAAGAACTGCCATCTTGGACTTCCAGAGGGTAAACTGTTCAGGAGACTGGTTGGTGGAGTCCCTTGGGAGGCAGTCTTGAAGGGCAAAGGAGTCCAGGAAGGCTGGACACTCTTCAAGAAAGAAATCCTAAAGGCACAGGAGCAGACTGTCCCTATGTACCAGAAGACAAGCCCATGAGGAAGAAAGACAGCATGGCTGAACAGAAACCAGCCAAACCTTTGGCTAGAGCTCAGGAAGAAAAAGAGTGTTTATGACCTTTGGAAGAAGGGGCAGGCTCTCAGGACTATAACGATGTTGTGAGGTTGTGCAGGGAGAAAATTAGAAGGACTAAACCCCAACCTAAGCTCAGTCTGGCTTCTGCCATAAAGAAAAATAAAAAATGTTTTTATAAACACATAAACAAGAAAAGGAGGACTAAGGAGAATCTCCAGCCTTTACTGGATGTGGGGGAAAACAGTAACAAAGGATGAGGAAAAGGTTGAGGTACTTAATGCCTTCTTTGCCTCAGTCTTTAGTAGTAAGACCAGTTGTTCTCTGGGTATCCAATCCCCTGAACTGGTACGTAGGGATGGGGAGCAGAATGAAGCCCTCATAACCCAAGAGGAAATGGACCTGCAACACCACTTAGATGTACCCAGTTCTATGGGGCTAAATGGGATCTACCCAAGGGTAATGAAGGAGTTGGCAGAAGTGCTCACCAAGCCACTTTCCATCATTTATCAGCAGTCCTGGCTTTCAGAGGAGGTCTCAATTGACTGGTGGCTAGCAAATGTGATGCCCATCTACAAGATGGGCTGGAAAGAGGACTCAGAGAACTACAGGCCTGTTAGGTGCTGGTGAAGCTCATGGAGCAGATCATCTTGAGTGCCAGCATGCAGCATACACGAGACAAACAGGTGATCAGGCCCAGTCAGCACGGGTTTACGAAAGGCAAGTTCTGTTTGATGAACCTGATCTCCTTCTATGACAAGGTGATGTGCTAAGTGGATGAGGAAAAGGCTGTGGATGTTTTCTACCTAGAGTTTAGCAAAGCTTTTGACACTTTCTCACAGCTGTCTTCTGGAGAATCTGACTGCTCACGGCTTGGATGGGCATAGGCTTTGCTGGGTAAAAATCTGTCTGGGTGGCAAGGCCCAAAGAGTCATGATGAATGGAGTTAAATCCAGCTGGAGGCTGGTCACTAGCGGTGTCCCCCAGGGCACAGCACTGGGGCCAGCTCTCTTCACTATCTTTATCAATGATCTGGATGAGGGGATCGAGTGCACCCTCAGTAAGTTTGCAGATGACACCAAGTTGGGCATGAGTGTTGATCTGCCTGAGGGTATGAAGACTCTACAGAGGGATCTGGATAGACTGGACCGATGGGCTAAGACAACTGTATGAAGTTCAACAAGGCCAAGTGCCGGGTCCTGCACTTGGGGTGCAACTACCCCATGCAGTGCTACAGGCTGGGGGAAGAGTGGTTAGAAGACTGCCCAGCAGAAAACGACCTGCAGGTGATGGTTGACAGCAGGCTGAACATGAGCCAGCATTGTGCTCAGGTAGCCCAGAAGACCAATGCCATCCTGGCTTCTAGCAGAAACAGTGTGGCCAGCATGGCTAGGGAAGGGATTTTCCCTCTGTACTCAGCACTGGTGGGACTGCACCTGAATTGCTGTGTTCAGTTTTGGGCCCCTCACTATAGGAAGGACATTGAGGTGCTGGAGCATATCCAAAGTAGGACAACAAAGCTGGTGAAGGGTGTAGGGAACAATTCTTAGGAGGAGCGGTGGAGAGAACTGGAGTTATTCAGCCTAGGGAAAAGGAGGCTCAGGGGAGACCTTGTCTCTCTCTACATCTACCTCAAAGGAGATTGTAGCAGGTCGGGGTCGATCTCTCCTCCCAAGCAACAAGTGATAGGACAAGAGAAAGTGGCCTCAAGTTGTGCTAGGGGAGATTTAAGTTGGATATTAGGAAAGAATTCTGCACTGAAAGGGTTGTGTGACATTGGAACAGGTTGCCCAGTGAAGTAGTTGAGTTACCAGCCATAGAGGTATTCAAAATACATGTAGATGTGGTGCTTAGTTACACGGTTTAGTGGTAGATTTGGCAGTGCTAGGCTAACAATTGGACTTGATGATCTTAGAGGTTTTTTCCAACCTGAATGATTCTATGATTCTGTTTCTCATCTGCTCCTTTGACTTCAGTTAACACTGAACTCAACTGACAAAATTATAATCGGTCACATAAATGAGAAGATGTTTCTTAGGAACATAGTGCAGAATTTTCCGTACTAAGATGAGCGACTGGAGCTTCCCAGACTATTCTTGGTGTTTTGGGGTCTTGTAGGAAAATAGGCTCTCAGCAAACAGTTGTGCTGGGCTGGCTACCTGTGCTGTGTATTAACTGTGCCACAGATAAGAGACCTCTTTGTAAGTATGGAAAAACTGTGGCTGCTTTCACAGACTGCGTCTCCACTGGGCCCAGGCCAGTTCTGAGACCCTGACTTAACCTTTCTTCACTCTGTTCTGAATGTGTTTAACGAAAACCTGTGGTACTGGAGGCTTGGTTTTGCTTTGTTCACATTATCTCAGTTTGTCACTGCCTATATGATAAAGAGCTGATTATATTGGTTTAAATTCAATGGATGTCTCACCTTTTCTTATTCCGTATTATTTTCAGTGCCACTAATTCATTGGTTTTATGATCCAAGCATTTAGCCACCTGCCCAAATGACCCTTTTCCAATGACCTCCAACACTTCGTATCGATACGCAATATGGTCATGTAAAACCTTCAAAAGAAAATAAATAGTTCAGATTCAAATAGCAAGGCAAAGATCAGGCTTTAAAGTAGTTCATGAAAGAGGCTGGATTTGTAGCAAGTGAAGTCTACACTAAGCAACTGTAAGAGAGAAAATAACAAGTGCATGGTTCATTAATCCACCCACCTTGCATCAAGCCTGAGGAAAAGTGGTTATCTCTTTAGGATTCTCTTCTGAACTTTACCGTGATTATTACTGATGTTTTTGCTATGTGAATATTTATCTTCAGGAAACAACATTTATCTCACATTGATCCCTTAAGAGTCGACAGACAGTCACTACAAACTTATCTGAAAGTGAATACCATAATGTTTCCACTTACCTTTAGGTAAGAACCATTCTCATCATCATAACAACTATTATTCTGGGCTTCAGGCAAACCTTCAATCTTTTTAGCTTCCAGCCCAAGAAACCATAGCTCTGGATAATTGAAAATTTCTTTTTGTTCATAGACTGTTAACTGGTTTCTAAAATTTTTCAAGGCTTCTAAATTAGAAAACAAGAAAATAAGAATAAAAATCAGAATCACAAAATCACAGAATAGTTTGGGTTGGAAAGGACCTTAAAGATCACACAATTCCAAACCCCCTGCCATGGGCAGGGGCACCTCCCACTAGATCAAGTTGCTCAAAGCCCCATCCAGCCTGGCCTTGAACACTTCCATGGATGGGGCATCCACAACTTCCCTGGGCAACCTATGCCAGTGCCTCACCACCCTCTGAATAAATAACTTCTTTCTAATGTCTAATCTAAACCTACCCTCTCAGTTTAAAATCATTATTCCTAGTCCTATCACTACAGTCCTTGATGAAGAGTCCCTCCCCAGTATTCCTGTAGGTATTGGAAAGCTGCTATAAGGTCTCCCCAGACCATTCTCTTCTCCGTGCTGAACAATCACAACTCCCTCATGGGACAGGTGCTCCAGCCCCTCGATCATCCTTGTGGCCCTCTGGACTTGCTCTAATAGGTCCACGTCCTTCTTATACCGGTGGCCCCAGAACTGAATACAGTACTCAAGGTGTGGCTAAATACATTGTCAATGGCACATTGCTTTTACAGTGGAACATTTTAGAGTAAAGCATGTCTGTTTGAACATGAGATTGAGTAGATGGCTGCTAGAGGTTCCTTCCAACCATCATTTCTATGATTCTGTGTTGACATTTTGTACAAATTTATGTTTCTTTTTCTTTCTTTTCTGGCTTACTGTTCTATGTTCAACAAAACATTCATCATCTCTCAGCAAGATTTTGAGAGCTGAGGTAAAAATGATTTGATTTTGAGCAGTCACATACCCAGATGTTTTTGAAAATCCCATCTGTTGTCTACCTGTTTCAGTAAACTTCTCAGATTATGTGAAGAACTGTATGCTTTTTATTGATTGGATTGTCATATTTATGAAATGGCAGTAAGCTTTAGTTAACCAAAGCTTTTAAGTACTTGTTTTTCTAACAAAAAATATCAAGTTCAAATGCACGAGGTTGGGAATTAAGTGGGACCCAAATCTGCTGTTCTACTAATCCTGATTCTACCTGTACAGAAAAATTTCTACCTACTCCCCCTTTTATATCATTTAAATCTAGACAAACAAACAGAGATTATAAATCAATGTGTTCTTTAGGCATGCATGTGGGTGTTTTGTCAAATGTCAGCAGATTTCCATCCATTAATGCAGTGATGCTAAATCATTCGAAGACAAAAAGCCACTACATTTTTTTTCCAGCACTGTTCCTAAAAATAGGTCCACTCTTCCAGAAACCTTTTACATCTGAGGAATCCCAAAATGCAATTTATCCAACATAGATAAAATGTGACACAGCTACAAGCAAGTGGGAAAAGTGTTTTATCACCATAATAGAATACTGCTTCATGATCTGTCATAAATCTTTGAAAAATACAAGTTCTGTTTTATAATGCATACATCTCTCATTTATGTATTTGTGTTAATCTATTCATTCTCATATTCCATTTATTGCATTCTCATATTGCAAGTAGAATTGTTAGGAATCACCAAGCCTGTCCATATTCCTGCCCTCCAAATTGCTTATTAAATATTTCATGGAACATTTAGCGAGGGACCTCTCATCAGTGAGTATCCTGGTTGCATACACTCACTATCTATACATGCAACCTGTCACTCCAGTCTTTTTAGCATGCTCTCTTATATTCTACCTGAAGCAGTCATAGGCAGCTTGACACTGGTGCTGGTGTTTTCCAGTTCTGATGATTTTCTCTGAGCTCTGGTATCATTTTCAGAATGACTGTTTAGAAGGTTAAATTGTGGAAACTTACTTATAATTCCATTTTCCTGACAAGCAAAAAAAAAAAAAGGTAATTTTATTTTCAAATATTTTCATGAATATTCAGCTATCTACAATTGTGGAAAAACAAAAAAGCAACAACAAAACCCCAACCTGTTACATTCCTAAAGACAGGACTACAAGAGCTGGATTTCTTGAGTGATCCTTATGTCAATTTTGTGCTGAGATAGAACATGTATGCTTGGAGACTAGGACTCACTGAATACCCCAAAATTCTGCCTATAGCACTGTTGGACCACAGAAAGATAAATTTCTAAATAAAAGAAGAAAGTTCATCTTCCATGTTCATTCAATATATGGGTACTTACATTGTATAAATGCTAGAAACCACCATGGCTTGATTAAGCTGCTTATCTTTTATGAGTTAGGATGGGTCTGAGTATGATCTTCCTAGTATGAAGAGCAGGAAAGATAGTCAAATAGGCATTTTCTATCTCTGATTTCTGTATGGGCACATTGAGCAGAGTTGTGCTAGAATCCATCAGACTGCTTGTGCAGCCCGCAGCATTGCAGGGACAGCAGCATGGGTCTGCACCTACACAATTGCAATACAAATATCCAGATTTGTAGGAATGAGGAATGAATGGGCTTGTATGGGTGTGGAAGCACTAGAAGGAAGAAGTTGTATAAGAAATGATATAAAGATGCTATCTATATCAGCAGGTCTTCAAGATTCCAGCACGTGCAGTCCGCAGGCCTTACAGAAAAGGACAGCCTACAGAATCAAGCCATAAGGACATGATGAAGGGTTGGATATAAAAGGAAGACAGATAAAAAGACAGAAAATAGTGTGCTCTGGGATAAGAATAGAAGGTGTGGGGTCCCAAGCTATGTTCTCAATCCCTTCAATGAAGGGAAAAGACTCAGCTAGAGAGGATACATCCAGTGCATAAATACCTGGCTGAAGCTACAGGGAGTGATTTGTCTTCTATGAACACAGGATGAGGAACAAGGACTGCTGAGCAGAAACAGAATCCAACTGACGAAGCAGGGCAAGATTACCTTTGCAAATAGCTTTGCTAACCAGGCTTAGCAGGACTTTTAATTAGGTACATCAAGGAAGAGTTTTCATAACTTAAAAGGCTCTGATACTCATGGGGGAGTTCCGTCACCTAAACATTTGTTGAGATAGCAATAGCAATCCAGGAGATTTATGGACTGTGCTTTTAATGCAGATGATCTGAGATGCTCTGCTGGACCTGCTGTTCTCAAGCAGCATTGCTCATCTCAATTGACTGATGATGTAAGGTCAAAGAAAGGGCGGTTTGGCTGCAGTGACCGTATGATTGTGGAGTTCAAAATCCTGAGAGACATGAGTGAGACAAACAGTAGAACTACAAACGCTGGTGTTCAGAAGAGTACCTTTTGAATTGTTCATGGATCTTCTTATAATCCTATGGAAGACTGCCCTGGAGGGCAAAGGAAACCAGAAGGGTTCATAAATCTTCAGAGTAGATCTCCTTGAAGTACAAGAACAGTCCATTCCAACATGCGGAAAGTTAAGCAAGCATGGTTGCAGGCCAGCATGGATGGAAATGGAACATTTGATCAGGCACAAACACAGTAAGGAGTACAAAAAAGGTGTAAACAAGGATGGGTTATCTGGGACACATATAAGAGGCACTACACAAGCACGCAGTGATGTTTAGGAAAGCAAAACCTCAGCTGAATTTGCAATTAGCAAGGAATGTTTCTCTAAGTACACCATCAGCAAAAAGGAAGGCTAAGGGAAATATGAATGCACTGCTCAGTGGTGTTTGGGACCAAGTGACCACGAACATGGAAGAGACTAAGGTACTTGATGCTTTCCATTGGTAAATTATGCCCTCAGGCCTGCTAAGTCCCTGAATCAAGGAGCAGAGTTTGTGGAAAACTCTCATCTACCTGCAGTACGTCAAGATATTTAAGGACTACATAAGTAGCTGGACGTACCTAAGTCTACAGGACCAGATGGGATGGACTTGAGAATGTGGAAGAAGCAGCTCAACATCATTGAAAGGCTGCTCTCTATTATATTTGAAGGCCATGGCAGTTCCTGATAATGTGGAAAAGTCAAACATCACACATCTTCAAAAAGGGCAAGAAGAAGGATTCAGGAAACCAAAGGTTGGTCAGCCTTACCTCAGCCCCTGGGACTGCTATGGAACAATTCCTCCTGGAAGCCATTTCCAACCAAATAAAAGACAAAAAGTTTATTTGAAACAGCCAGCGTGGATTTGACAGAATAAATCGTGAGCAAATTGTGTCTGAACAACCTGATTTCCTTCTCTGATGAAGTGACTGTCTTGGTGAATGAGGGGAAAGCAATGGATGCTGTATACTTTGACTTCAGCAAAGCCTGTGACACTGTCTCCCACAGTATGCTTATGTCCTAAATGGTAAGATCTGGAATGGATAAACAGATCGTAATGTGAGTCAAGAATTGGATGGATGGTCGGGTTCCAAGGACTGTGATCAGTGGTAATTGCTTACCAGCAGCCACCCTCAGGGACTGATACTAAAGCTAGCAGTCTTATTGTGTTCATCAATTACGTGGACAACAGATGAGTTCACCCTCTCAAATCTGCAGGCTGTATCAGGGATACTATCCAAAGAAAGGTCAGAAGGCTGGAAAAATTGGCTAATGGGCATCTCCTGAAGTTGAACAAAGACAAATGCAAAGTTCTGCACCTAGAACAGAATATTCCCTTGTAACAGAACAGGCTAGGAGACAACTGAAAGGATACAGTTTTGCAGCGAAGGTCCTGGGAACAAACTGAACATGAGGCAGCAATGTGCCCTTCCCCTTCCAGCAAAGGAGGCCAAACATGTCCTGGGTTGAATTAGCAAGAGGATAGCCAGCAGGGAAGTCATTCTCCCCCTCTCTTCAGCATTCATAACAAAACAGAGTGCTGAGTCTAGGCTGGGGTTTCCCAGTATAAGAAAGACGTCAACCAACTGGGGTGAATTCAGGGGAGAGGCCAGGGAATGTTTAGGAGCCTGGACAACATGACGTACAAAGAGAGGCTGATGGAAATGCATTTGTTCACTCTGCAGAAGAGGATGCTTCAGGACTGGTCATATTGCTATCTACAGTTACCTGCCAGGAAAGCAAAGCCAGTCTCTTCTCAGGGGTGTGTGGTCTTAGGACAAGATGGATACCTGGCTAATGGATACAAATCACAGCTTGGGAAATGTTGGTTAGATATTAGGAAAAACATTTTTACCATACAGGTGGTTTGCTATTGCAAGAGGTTGCCCAAAAAAGCTGTGGACTATCCATCCTTGGAGGTATTCCGAACACAGCTGGGCAAGGCCCTGAGCAACCAGTTCCAAGCTTGATCTAGTTGGAGTGGGAGGTTGTGCTAGATGTTTTCCAGAAGACACTTCCAACCTAAATTATTCTTTAATTTATTTATAATTCTTCAGCCTTTGAGAAAGTCCTGATGACTCATACAAGAGGACCAGGATAGAGACACAAAAGATCAGTCTGTCTCGGTGCCATAATGATACAAAAGCCATATCCAAAAACCAGCACATGGCTGCCAGCACAAGAAGAACCCAGTAGATGTGATACAGACCAAACAGCGGGCAGTCCTTGTCCATCACATCATTGCAAGAAGTCCTGATTGGACCACTTGGTTATATGCACCTTGATGCTTGTGAGTTTTGGATTAAGAACGTGTTAGTGTGAGTGAAAAGTTTTATTTTAAAATCATCTTCCAGTATTTGCATCTAACCTTGCTGCTTTTTTTTTCCTTTTTTTTTTCCTTTTTTTTTTTCTTTTCAATATTGACTGCTACAAAAGCAGGGCTGCCAGGTATGAGGAGCACAACAGCTCAAGCACAGGGGGGGAAGGTGAAAGAAGGAATGTCAAAAGTGAAGACAGTTCAGACAGTTCCTGTGAGGTTAGGTGTCCGTTAAAATCTCAGGAGCTTTACATAATCATGCTGATAAGCAATTTACCTGTTTGACTATTTATAGTTTTTCCTTTTTCTCTCTTTTTTTTTTTCTGTAACTGAAAACAGAAACTGATACAAATGTAGGCTCTAAATTATTTCTCTTTCCCCACAGAAACACATTTATGACATTTTTCCACTGATACTTACTTAGCAATACTAGAGAGAAGCTGATTAGCCAATGAAAAACAAGATGTCTAATAACTTTATAACTCACCTGAAGAGGGGGGAGCACATGCTGCAAGCTGTTATTTGTTATCTGACACAGGCTGCTTTCAAGGGGGGGAGGGTTTGCAGAGTCAGCAGCCAAACCATGTTTTGCTTGGCCTTCCAGATGTGGGAAGGAAATAGCACTGTGATTGACTTTCTAAATAGAAAGCATAAGTAAATATTACATAACATCCTAGCAAGCAATTCTTTATAACAGCTTCGAAAAACAGAAGTATTTAAAGCCTTAAAATGGTGTGTATGGTTCACTTCTGACACCTAACGGTGAAAGCAAAAAGGGCAGATATTCTCCTGCGGCTCCCAGTTGCACTAACATGCAGGAGGAGGTTGTCTAGGCAATCCGTCAGCCTGGCACATTCTGGGGCATTCAAGTTTCCCCACAAGAACATCTGCATCCAACAACAGAGGAGTGACTGCTTCAGGTGGAAAAGGTGGTTGGGCTGGGAAACTGAACAGCCACTCCAGGCCACAGGAGTGGGGAAAATAAAGTGTATGTAGGATAGACACGAGATGTAAATGGTAAAAAACTTCATTAGCTGTCCCAGGTGGCAGAAGAGAAATTGGGACTGAAGAGGAGTCACTGAGAGTGTCTTCCCTGTCCTGTTTTCTCACCTTTGTTAACATCTGATTTGTTAATGAGAAGGCATGTTTTGTGCAAACTGTATTGAAAATGAGATGTTTGTAATCATTTGAAAGTTCCAGTATGATTAGTCTTTTCTTTAGACTTGGCCCTTTTCTTATTGTAAAATATGTCTATAACACTCGTTTTCTAAAATCAGTCTTTTAAGTATGTGGTTCTATGAATGTTAGGACCTCTAATATCTTGGATATCTAGAATGAGAGAAATCACCCACTTATCAACAAAGAAAAGATTCAAGGTAGACTGTTTCTTTGGCAAACATTAAAAAAAAAAAAAGAAAAAGATTTGAAATAGATCTGTAACATAGATCTGATCATCTATGCACTATCAAATGAATGACTGGGTCTGTTGAGTTAAGGCTACAACCCATATGAGCCTGTGAAATTTCTGTACTGGGAAAAGGATACAAATATATTTTTCAAACTTTTGACAGCAACAGAGAGGTTTGATATTTTTCTCAAAAAGCAAAGAAACAAAGCTCTCTATCAAACCATCTTGAACGAGTAAGATTTTTTTCCAATACTATAGAAGAGTCTTTAAAGTCTTAGAACTGAGATTCCAGGGAACTTTTCATTACAACTTCGGGAGACAAAAGTGCCGTGGGCAGGAGAAATGCCTCACATGTTGTTGAACAGCTAGCAAAAAACAAAATACTCTCAGGCACTTGGGACAAAGTCATACAGCTACAGGAAAAATGGAAGAGGGCAGGGAATACAGGACTTTTCTATGCTCAGATTTATTTATTATGTGGAATCTCTTAGGAAACAAACATTTAAGTATTCTTTAAAGTCAGTTGAAGAGTTACCTACCTGATGGAAGACTCTGTTAGATCCCAGATGATCACTCTCTTGAACAGTCAGCTGAGGCTGAGAAAATGTATCCACATGAGAAGACTGTAAACATGAGATGATGCTTTTTTAATAATAATAATTACTCTGGGGAAAATGCAATTTTTTTTAATTTTTTTTTGGCGTTTCTTTCCTTTGTGGCAATATCTGTGCCAAAACAGTGTTTGAGAGAGGACAACAAAAGCTGCTGAAAACACACTACTTTCTGGCAATTCCCCTCCCAGTCAAACAGCTGTTTTGTGGGCAGGTGCAGAGACAACTTGCTTTGCTTATTGTGCTTCTCAGCATGCTTGATGTGCCCATGTGGTCAACAGAGGGGAAGAGGGGCCTTTGCCGTCCTTAAAATATGTGCTTGAAAGTATATAGTGAGCCTGCTTGGAAGGACAGCTTTACAATGCCTCATAAGGTAAATTGTAAACTCATCCATTGTTAATAGCAGAATTATACTAATTCAACTTGTGGTATAAAAACACATATCGATGTTTAAATTTACTGAGATAAAGAAAAAAATCCAATTGGTTCCAAAGGAGAGAGAATTTTACAATAATAGCAAAAGAAACATGGGGAAAGTGCTAAGTAGCTTGCCATTTTTAAGATTCTGCTGGTGCTTTCAGCAGTTTTCTTATAAACATAAATTGCATTGCACTGTACATTTCTGTCCAATATGAGACTGCAGTGAATTGAAGAAAACTGTAAGATAATTTGGATATTGGAACACAACAGCAGCTTGGAGCTCTGCTCTATAGACTCAAGTGAACCTCACCAGGTTTGGTCAAATATGCTTCCTTGTCTCTGGGCTCTGTAAGACATAACGTCATTCCATTCATAGTCAAAAAAATCATCTTTAACCAAGTAGACACAACAATTCCACTGTAGGATTCTTGAAGTGGTAGAAAAGCAGTATTTTCTCTAAAAACAGAGGAACTTGGAGGCATGGGAGGGAACTTAGTGTTTTAAAAAACTAATTTGCAGCCAAAATTGTCTTATGGATGTAAGCTGAAGATTAAACATACTTCAACAAAGCATGGTATTCTCCTTTACCTGTTTTGTAGCCAGGGCTTCCATGGCCTGTACCTGTCACACAGTCTTAAATGTGCAGAGCACCTGAAGAAGTCACCTCTCTTTGCAATGACATCCTATCCAGTGCCAGGATCAGTGCCAGAGGATCATTATTTAAAGGCCTTTGTAGTGGGCTTCAGTAAGTCCACATGAAAATAAGCCTGCATATGGGATGAGTACTGCTAGTGTTTTGTATGGGCCATAAGACACCTGCCATGATGCAGCCTAGCCACAGTGAAAGGAACTCCATGCCACTTTCCTTTAGGCTCACTGTCTGAAGAATCATACGCTGTGAGTTCAAAACTTTCCGACAACAACCACAATAATTGCCCCAAAGAGAAACACTGGATTACTGCATCCTACATATGAATGACCTAGAGCACAATATACTTCTCCCAGTGCTCCAAATGTCCTTGCGATCACTATTTTCCAGTGCGAATTTCCAAAGATGAATATTTGCCAGAACATTTTCACAGACAAACACTTTGCATGTAAACTACATATCCTGCACTTCAGTGCAGAGCCAGATTTATCAGGAAGATGAGTCTGGAATCCACACTCATAACTATACCAGACGTATCAACCCTGGACTTAATACAACTATTGATTTCAGGACATATTACATTTCTTCTCACACCTCATCCATACTTTATTCCCAGCTATTTTTATTTTTCAGTTTCTGGACCTGATGAAAACATTGCATTCCATTTAGAAAGAGTTTCTTAAATGCTGTGTGCTTTTCTGACTACATGTCAATACAATGCCAGGCTTTTAAAGAGAAAGTCATCACTGAAAAGCAAATAAAGATACAGTTGGCTTCACATACCTGTACAGACTGCAGAGTCTTCACTCCAAAACGGCATTTTATTTCTTAGCAGTAATTTAAAAAGGCTATACGGTGATGCCTATATTATTAGATATAAATTTCAAAATATACTGTATTTACTAATATAGCATAATCAATTCACAAAATGACATTAAAACTCAGCAAGAGCTAAGGAAGCAAGTGAGTGAGCTCCAGGTCATGATGCTGTTAGAATTCTGAATCTATTTAATTTCTATTTATTACGGAAAAGATTAGCAAGATTTTGAGATAGACAATTCTCCTTTAATACTGCAAAAGCAAAATCAGTCCATCAGCCCATGGCTGTGCCTCTTTTTAATTGCAGAAAATTGTGATTGTCTTTGCCTCTCTTTTTCTAAACCTGCTTATTAAGGATGTAGAGCTCTTCAGTACTCTTTGGGAAATTTATTCAAAACACCTTAAAATCAATAGCTGACCAACCCTCATAAAATAAACAGTTAAATAGCATACACATTTACCATTGGAAAAACTGATCTGTGCCTACAACAGTCCTGCCAGTACCTGACAAGGGAGCAGATGGATTGATCATTTAAGTCCGCACAGTGACTTACTTGATAGTCTTGATCCAAATGACCCGTCACCTGCTGCTCTAGCGAAATCCTGTACATTTAGTAATGGGAACTACAGCTGAGCTGTTGTGCATGGTTTAATCTGGTAGACGCACTCTAAAGAAAAACTGAGCAACTGTTACTATTCCATTCCACTTCACTCCTGGCTGTTGTACTCATGTAACACTTGGCCTGTCCTACAACTAAGATAGTGCACTCCAATCCTAAACTACGATCTCCTGCTATTCCAGTCCTTCAGATCATATATTACTGGCTATTACCTTGCTAATTTCAATTGTCACTCAAGAAATAGAACGGTGTCCCCATTCGCTACCTAATTTGCAATCACAAGAGGCACTGAGCATTCACCATTCTGCAAAATCAGAAAGTGTGACACTTTTTCAGAATACCCAAAATGTCAGCTTATTTTTTTTTATATTCAATTGACCATAAAAATCAGAAATGTATTAGAATTTTAGAAATGATAAAACGCGCAACTATATAAAAAGTAGACTTCATAGTCTCCTTGTTTAAATGGACACCTGCTCACTATCAAAATTGAATTAACAATACAATACATACAGAGAATGCAACATAATGTTAAATCATGCAGTATATTCAAAAGCCACAGCAAATACATACTTGTTCTCTCAAAATACAGTAGGAAAATAAACATTTTCCTTACCTTGTCAACTATTTCTGTCAGCATAACTGCAAGAGCCATTAATTGCAGGACAGAGGCTGTTTATTCCATTCGCAAAACACATTTCAGGAAGCCCACCTTCATCTAGTTAGAGCAGAGCAGGCTCAATTTCATACACTGTACCCTGATCAGAAAAAAACCCACCCTTCTGCTTGGCTTCAGATTTAAATTTTTATCCCGGAAATATGCCAGTGACTATTAGCTGCTCTAGTATTCTTTTGGTGGCCATCTGTTCCCTTTCTCAGCCTCCTTCTAGCCAAATATAATTTTCCATATTTATCATGGCAAGTCAGTAATAAGAAAGACAAATATAACAGGATTGGCTGTTCTCCTTGCTGTCTCAGTCTGTTCTTTCTCACTGAGATTGTGTGCTTGTGAAACCAAAAACCACTTGAAATCATATTTTTTCAAAACTTGTCACAGAGACCTTGCTATACATTGAGTTAAATCTAGTCACTGAGACTGGCAGCTTGTAAAATGAAAATAGATGAATACCTCAAGGGCTCATTTCTCATTGGTCATGACGTTTCATTTACTGAAGACCAAACTGCGGCACCTTGGTCTGTGGTTCTTGTTAGCATCAATACAGAGCTTCTCTGCCCTTACCTCATTTGGGTGTTGTGCATGTGAGAGGGAGCACTGCTAGAAGTGCTCCTATCTCCCCAACATCTTATGGGAATAGCTAAGACAGAAAAATACCATGTGCTCTCCTCCTTCATACAGTCAAGGAATGGCATGTTCCCTGCCGGTTCTAAATCTGTCGACAACCCAGAATAGCTCTATTTGCACTCAGAAATCAGGCTTTACAAAGAAGAGATACATGCTCACCCACAGAAGCTATTCTAGAAGACAGCCACCTTTGCTGATGCTCCTGGAATGAGTTTTTCCACAGTGTTGTCAAAGGACAAACAGCTATTCTTTTGCACTCATGGAGGTCCAAGCAATGCCCTTGCCTAATACTATTGTTGAGGTGCACCATCCTAAAAGGCAAATCACTCTCATTTCTATCACTTCCACTTCTCCGTTCTCCCCAAATTGGAGCTCTCCAGTCAACAAATCCTCCCCAGAATTATACTTCACATACAAGAAAAACAACTTCTCATTGTCTAGCCAAATAACGTCACAGACTGTCATGCCAACAGTGCAGGTTCAGCCCTAGGAATGCATGGAGGTGCCATGTGCTGGAACACAAATGAAACAGCACGAATATGCATCAAGTGTGTTTAAGCTAAATCACTCCCACACAAACATACACAGACAAGCAGGCATATGTGTGCACATAAAGCCAGTTAAACTCCAACTATTTTCTCCCACAGGTATATCAACCATTTCTGAGTAGCTTTCACAAAGGTTCATGAGAAGGGATTTAGCTAATGTGGTGCGAAAATATACATTTGTGATGCTGGAAGTTATCAGTCCAGTCCACTGTGGATATCAAGTATATGTACTACACAGGTGGGAAGTACCACTACTCACGTTTACTCACAGCACTCTGTTCTTATGACCGGTGGTGCTAGATATATGAGGCAGGGTACGTAACAGAAAGCTGTACACTGTATTCCCTCTGGTTTGTTTGCAGTGCAGCCACGCTGTTCATTAAAAGATGTATAAGACAGCTTTGCATAGCTCCACAACCTTCTGGGCCTTATTGTCCCATCTCAGGTTTTGACTCTTAACTCGTTAAGAAATTATTAACATTCCTAGGATAGTTTACATAGAAGGGAGCAAAGGATGGATCTGGTCATACACTCAACTGTCCCCCATTAAGAATGTCCTCTATTTTCTTTATTTCTGTTCCTCATAATGTTTTCTATTTTCTTTATTTTATAACATTCTTGTAAGCATATTCAATTTTTTTTGTGTGTGTGTGTCAGGTCATGGAGGAATAAAAACAAATTTTAGGATCATTCTTTCTCATGCCTGAAGAGGACCAATTAATTTTTTCAACACAAGAAACTACTGTAAGGTTTTCTGTTACATTTCTCAACAACGCTGTCAAAGTGAGAGAAACCTGCCAGGATTACTACCAAGTTCCGGTCATGATAAAGGTAAAAGTGCAGTCATTTGAAGTAAAAAAAAAATGCATAAAATGTTTCAGCTATAAATTACAAAGCATTTTTGTGAAGTTTGAAGGAAATATTTATGGTCTTTGTAACTAACTATTAACAAAATACCCATTTCTGACAGATAATTAACTAAAGGGCTTAAGTTCAATGGTAGATAAATTCCTCATGGATGCTATCACTGGCTGTGATCATCACATAGGCAAACCCTTAACTACAATCCTATTAAGTTTGGCAACATCTCTGTGAAATAAAATAATATTAGAGGTAAAGGAATTAAAGAACTTGCCCTTCAGTGGACTAGGCATTTTGGAGTGGGAAGAAGATTCATTCCAACTTAGCCTAAATGTTCAAGGTAAACAAAGTTCCCCGTGGAAGTGCCTTTGACTTTTTGTTGGCTCAGCTTGAGAAGGAGATTATGCAAGTAATGTAGATTAGGTATCTCAAATTTTTATATCACTAAAATTAGATCTGATAAATTCTGCTCTTTATACATTTCACTGTGCACCTCCTGCACTGCAATGCACCTTGTAGAGCTAGTGCCACTAATGCAAAAGAGACACCAAATGCTAAATTTAATTTGAAAACATTTTACTTGCCTACACAGTCATTCCACTGATTTGACTAAAGACAGAAGATACAAAGGGGCAACAAACTGAACCCTTTGTGTCTAGGTCCATGCAGTGGCTTACATAAAGGCTTGACCATTGCAATGGAGAAAGTAAAATGCTGCCACTGCAGACTGAAGCAAGTACAGTGAATACCACAAGTCCCTGAAGTTGCCAGAAAACACAGTTAATGTTTCTTAAATCATTCCTGGTTTATTTGTTGTAATAAAACATATGAACTATGTCTATAACACTGCTGCTTAACCAGTGAAAAGGGAATGGGTGGTTTAAGATTTGTGTGCATAAACTTGGGCAAAGATTGCACCAGATGAACCAACGAGGGCAAGTTTACTGGAAATGGAAAAAACAGTTGCACAGTTTCTTACTTCTTTAGAGTATGTCTTCCACAGGAGAATGCAAAAGCTTGGCAAATGATAAATTCACCTTTCTAACATTTAAACTATTTGCTACAAAGATGCTTCTCTAAAGCTTATTAACAATTCCTATCATGGTTGGGATATGCTCTTGCTATTAGCAAACAAGAAAAATAATTTAATAATGCTTTTCAGGTGTAAAAAAGCTCTAAAGATAAATAACAATCACAAATGCAATTTTACATGTGAGGAAATTAAGCACTGTGTAGCTAAGGACATAATTATTAAAACTTCGGAAGATAATTTCTAACATCAGAGCAAGGGTCCATGACCGAATTTAGATAGAATTTGGGTACAAGGGGATTTTCCAAACAATTGTTTGGCTGTATAAAGCCACCAGGACTGTAGCAACATTATAATTTCTAGGAAACAGACTGGGCAAATAAAGGACTTAGCCTAGAAATCAGTGCTCAAGCATTTTTTTTCCTAAAGCACCAATCTGTTCTTAGGACTATTCCAAGAACAGAAAATACGGTTATTCCTGGATTCACAAACTGAAGAGGAATCACGTGAGAAACAGGAATTGGATATGTACCAGATAAGCTCATTTAAATCAAGTGGGGTACACAGACAAAACGTAGCTCCTAAACACATTGAAAAGTCATAGGGGAAAAAAAGATTATAAGCAAATTAGATCATTATCATGACGGAAAAGTATTTTTCATTTTCCTATGAAGCCCTGAAAGACCTGCAAGATTTTCCTTTCAAGAAAGATCATCAGCTATTTCTACCAGTTTGCAGGTAATATGCAGGAAACACCTGTGCTATTCTTGTGAAGCAGAAGCTAGCATGGTAGCCTGGAAGGATCGAGATCTCTAAGTCCTCATATAGTTCATAACTGCACTTCCTAAACACCTTCCCAAATGCCATTGATATCAGGCATGCACTTGTACATTTAGATGGCTTCCTAAATGGTGCCATCAGTGGAGGAAAAACAGGGGCTTCGTTTCACAACTTTATTACTTCAGATGAGTTATAAGAATATAACATTGATAGCACATCAGTGAACGACCCCTCACATTGATTCTCCTGTAGAAGGTCAGTTTAAAAAAATGATCAAATGTTTGTTAAGTTTAAACTTAGAAACATGCATTTTTTAAAAGGCAGATTTCACCAGGTTTTCTATAGAGCACTTTTTTTTTCTCTAAAATAAGATAGACTAGCTGTTTATAGCATATAAGTTAAAATTTTTAATAAACCACAAAGCCTCTCATGTAAATGAAAAGATCAGTATGAAATCTTTTGCAGAACCCTAAGTACTCTGAGATCCTACAAGTTAATCACTTGCTTAACATTTATGCAGAAACCTGTAAGATACTCCTGCAACTTAAAAATGTAAGCATTAACTAACTTCACATCATTAATAATGTTAATGTTTTCATTAAAAAGTGATATGTTAATTACCCTTTTCCATACAAATTAAATTATGATTAATCCTGAAAAAATATATGGAATTGATAGTAGACAGTACAGTTGATCAAACTGTCTTCTGTTTTCTAGTATTTGTTTACCATTCCACACAAGAGGTATATCATAACCTAATACAGATGTATGTACTTTAAAGAATAAAAACAAATGCTAACCATTATTACCTTAGGCTGGATTCTCCTATTTCTTCTCATTCGTAAACAAGAGTTATTGAAGAAGCTGAAATCACAGCAGTTTTCACTGCTTCTTTCTCTCCCCATAATGACAAAGCTCCATGTTTTAAATCTGTCTCCATTAAATTGTTCTCTTGTAACTTAAACCTGATGTTACTGTTTGTCTAATCCAACCCTGCCATACAGGTGCCCCTGTATCAATAATAGCATGGGCTGTTTGATGATTTTCATGGGTGAGCTCACTGGAATTAAATCACATGTTGTTTTACCATAGTTCCACAGCATTGTCACAAACCAAGTAATATTAAACCAAACTGAGAATATTAGCATATTTGCTGACGTGCTATGAAATCTTTGAGGACCTAGCACAAGCACAACATGTTCATCAATTAGGCTCAGCATGATTGCAAAACTGTCCCTTGAGGCACCACAAGGTGCATCATTTTCTTTATTTTCTTCCTCTGTTTTTTTTTTTTTAATTCCTTTTTCAAAGACTCAGCCATAGATTTAGTTCTGCTAAAAACAAACTCTATAATGAAGGTAATACAAAGGTAATTCATATAATTCATAGAGTTTTACTGTAAATCCAAAGAGTGTCCCCATGCATTTCACTCATGGTTTCCTCTTAGCCCTCAAAAATACTTGTGATCTTGGAGTGACTACTTCTAGGTAGTTCTGTTTCTGCTTAGGCTTTAATTCTCTATGGGCTCTAACAGCCTTTTAGATACTCCATCAGCAAAACAAATGCTTACAGAAGGAGCGGCTTTTGCTTGGAATACGAAGGGAAAATACTTCAGTGATCTTTTATTCAGCATGCTGTAATCTATTTTTGCACTCCTGACAGGCTCCATGGGGGAATAACTAACACTTAGTCTCAATTCATTATTTTCTGTACTTTTCTTGAAGAATGATAAAGCAATTCACATTTCATAAAGAGCAAAAAATGCAAACAAAATCTTAGTCAAAGTGAAAGAAAGATTTAAGAAAGCAGAAGAACAACACAAGCTTATTACAATAAAGCCATAGTGGGTTTGGAATAAAAATAAGAAATCTCCAAGTCTCCTTTTGGAAAACTCTGAAATTAATACCATTTACATTTCTTATAAGTTTATAATTTTATATATTATTTGATCCTTGTTTCACTGAAGTTACATTTTCTTCTTAATCAATTTTTATTTTCTTTGTAAATTTGAAAAAAAAAAAAAACAACATGGGAGGAGGGGAAAGAGAGGGATTAAATAAAGACAAGTGGAAAAGAAAACCTAAATGCCAAGAAGTCAAAAACCCAAATTGTTTTAATATTAAAAATAAAAATAAAAATCTGAACACCATACCTCTTCCTCAAAAACAAACAGAATCTCAAAGCTTGAGAAAGATTTCAGAGAAACAGCAAAGATTTTGTTTTGGGAGATTCTGCAATAAAAATAAAAAAAAGGAACAGCTTGCACTATGAAGACTATAATGAACAAATTCTGCCTTTGCCTTCATATTCTGCTACAGTTCACATCAGTTAAGTGTTCTACTTCTAGGAGACAAATTTAGAGCTTTCCAATCAGACAAGAAAAGGAATGGGAAATGGAGGAACTGTATGAAATCAAATCAAATAAGTTTTTTGTGAAGTCTAGAGAAAGATGGATGGTTCCTCAGATCCTGAAGCACAGTCACTATGAACTAAGCAAACAACAGAAAACTGAGCTTTCATTCAAGCACTGGGAAACTTGTTATGACTCCTCCTAGTTTTCACAAACACTTATGAACCTCACAATCAAAAGATGCCAAATAACTGATCACTTCAGTATAGGTTATGATACATGCCAAATTAATTTGGAGGTGTCAGGAGAGGACAAATTGGCTCTCATTCAACACTTGAAAAAGTCATACTGATTTGGGAGGAGAGAGGCAAGTAAGCAAATCTGCATCATCTCTATTGCTCAGCACATACATGGTGCATGGCAGTGGCCTGACATCAGCACACTGCTAGAGCAAATATGCCGGCAGGAAAACAACAGATGTTAAGAGGTGCTGAGTCTGCATGTAAATTTAATTTATACCTCCTGCAAGGTCATAATTTGATTTGCAGTTGTGAATAACTGAATGGGTATATATAGCAAACGGACGTCTGAGCAGGGTGTGGTCCAGATTTCCCAATTTGCTGACTAACCATGTGTGTCACAGTCCCTTGAGAACAGTACCACCTTCCTAGAAGTTAAAAGTCACAGAGCTCTCTGCTGTTACAGCATCTCCTTCAGAGTTTAAATGTTTGCCCACTTCATAATGGATATAATATCCACTGAATAGACCTCAGGCCTATTCAAGCAACGATGCCACTGATACTGCATGTTCTCCTGTATCTTTCCAATATACATTAGACTAATATTCTCATGTCAGTCTTGCAAGTTATTTATCATGAATATATTTATCTCCCTAGAAGTTTCTAGGACCCTGTTGCTAATCATAGGCCACACCTCTTCCACTGCCATCAAAAACACTTCATTTTTTTCATACAGAGGGTGCCTGAAATAAAATCATAGAATCACAGAATCATAGAATGGTTTGCGTTGGAAGGGACCTTAAACATCATCTAGTTCCAGCCTCCTGCCACAGTCAGGGACACACTCCAGTAGACCAGGTGGCTCAAAGCCCCACCCAACCTGGCCTTGAACACTTCCAGGGATGGGACATCCACAGCTTCTCTGGGCAACCTGTGCCAGTGCCTCGCCACCCTCTGAGTAAAGAATTTCTTCCTAACATCGAATCTAAATCTTCCCTCTTTTAGTTTGAGGCCATTCCCCCCTTGTCCTATCACCACACTCCCTGACAAAGAGTCCCTCCCCATCTTTCCTGTAGGCCCCCTTTAGGTGCTGTAAGGCCGCTATAAGGTCTCCCTGGAGCCTTCTCTTCTCCAGGCTGAACAACCCCAACTCCCTCAGCCTGTCTTCATAGGAGAGGTGCTCCAGCCCTTTGATCATCCTCATGGCCTTCCTCTGGACTAGCTCTAATATGCCCACATCCTTCTTGTGTCAGGCACCCCAGAACTGAATGCAGTACTCTAGGTGGGGTATCACAAGAGCAGAGTAGAGGAGGAGCTTTACCTCCCTCGACCTGCTGTCATGCTTTTGATACAGCCCAGGATATGGTTGGTTGCAATTAAATCACTCGTTCCTTAAAAGCACACATTCAACAATTCAAGGTCTCCACTCCCTTACCGCTTCCCCCCTCTTTGCCTGCACGCTGCTAGTATTTCACTACACCTCTGATTCTTGTGGCTACCTGTATGGAGCAAAACCCTCGACTACATATAGACAAGCCTATATACAGACAAGCAGCTGCAACATTTCTTTACAGCTGGGCACTTCACTTGGGCATTAACTTTGATTACTTCCTCCAATTTCTTACTTGCCATAATTGAGAGAATTGTGCCTCAGTGGATGGATTTCCTGCTGCTTTGAGAGGTCCAGTAACTGTATATACAAAAACAATGAAAAAAATGCACACAGGTTATATAGTCAGAAATTGCATAAAATTTCTCATTCTGTTAGGCAGGCAGATAAAGGTGCAATGCAAGGTGCAATTGTATGGAAGGAGGAACCAGGGTATACTGTATATATACATACTGTAAATGCTGTTCTTCCTCAGAAGATCTAATGACCTTCCTAAGCAGATCTAATGATTATGTGGAGGTACGTAAAGTCAAGATGCAGCTTCTGGGGACATCCCTCTGCCTACAGTTTGCTTTTGACAAACTCTGAGTTGCTCCCTTTGGATGTTTTGAGTCATTCTGCCTTCCTGCAAGGACTGTACATGAAGCCCAGGGACCTAATTTAGGAAAGCTGGACTACCTAGTGCTGGTATCTACTTTTAGATGTTGCAAGGTATCTACATTTAGCTACAGAATTTAGAGGCAAAAACCTATTTTCATACATGATGAAGACACTTAGGCATTTCAGAAATGCTGGTGCACTATTAGCAAGGTAGTTTGTTGCTGTCCAGTTCCTCCTGCTCTCATCCAGTGTGTCATTTAGGAGTCCATGTCCAACTCCTTCCCCAGACCAGAAGTAGCACTGAGCCTCTGAAGAGGCACAGCACTACAATTACAGCCAGAGGTACACAGGTAATATAGCATGAGGATGAAGGAGCATAAGGCACAAGAAGGGTCTGAACTGTTTCTGACAGTAGAAGCACTACCATCCCCCCTGCACCTCCTCAGGGAGTTAACAGTTCCTGGCAACACTCGTGTTTGGCAAAAGGGACAAGTGAGCAAGCCTGGGAGACCAACTTGATTCACCCCTGATGTCGATGTGTGTCATCAGCTGGCAACCACCAACCTAGAGAGAGATTTTTCAGTGCCTGGATACCATAGGAAACCCCTGGAATTCAGGCTGCTGCCTGCATTTTGTGTGCTGTTATCAAACTGACCCATCACCTCCAACTTGAATAGCATGGTTAAACACTACCTCTGTGGGAGGGACAGAAGGTAATTGCCAGTCTCAGGCACTGATTCACTAAGATATTTTGGCACAGTTAATTTAAAGTATGCAAGTGTCTCTGTGTACTTCAGTAGTAAGTGCTTACAGACTTTACTAGATCCTGGTACTGACACAATCTCAGAATCACAGAATCATCTAGGTTGGAAGAGACCTCCAAGATCACCTAGTCCAACCTCTGACCTAACACTAACAAGTCCTCCACTAAACCATATCACTAAGCTCTACATCTAAACGTCTTTTAAAGACCTCCAGGGGTGGTGACTCAACCACTTCCCTGGGCAGCCCATTCCAATGCCTAACAACCCTTTCGGTAAAGAAGTTCTTCCTAATATTCAACCTAAACCTCCCCTGGTGCAACTTTAGCCCATTCCCCCTTGTCCTATCACCAGGCACGTGGGAGAATAGACCAACCGCTACCTCGCTGCAGCCTCCTTTAATGTACCTCTAGAGAGTGATAAGGTCACTCCTGAGCCTCCTCTTCTTGAGGCTAAACAACCGCAGCTCCCTCAGCCACTCCTTGCAAGACTTGTTCTCCAGACCCCTCACCAGCTTCGTTGCCCTTCTCTGGACTCGCTCGAGCACCTCGATGTCCTTCTTGTAGCGAGGGGCCCAAAACTGAACACAGTACTCGAGGTGCGGCCTCACCAGAGCTGAGTACAGGGGGACAATCACCTCCCTAGACCTGCTGGCCACGCTGCTTCTTATACAAGCCAGGATGCTGTTGGCTTTCTTGGCCACCTGAACACACTGCTGGCTCATATTCAGCTGACTATCAACCAGTACTCCCAGGTCCTTCTCTGCCAGGCAGCTTTCTAACCACTCATCTCCCAGCCTGTAGCGCTGCTTGGGGTTGTTGCGCCCCAGGTGCAGGACCCGGCACTTGGCCTTGTTGAACTTCATACAGTCGGCCTCAGCCCATCGGTCCAGCCTATCCAGATCGTCCTGCAGAGCCTTCCTACCCTTGAGCAGATCGACACACGCACCTAACTTGGTGTCGTCTGCAAACTTACTGAGGGTGCACTCGATCCCCTCATCCAGATCATCGATAAAGATATTGAAGAGAATTGGTCCTAGTACTGAGCCCTGGGGGACTCCACTAGTGACTGGCCTCCAATTGGATTTAACTCCATTCACCACAACTCTGAGCCCAGCTACCCAGCCGATTTTTAACCTAATGAAGCATATGCCAGTCCAAGCCAAGAGCAGCCAGTTTCTTGAGGAGAATGCTGTGGGAAATGGTGTCAAAAACCTTACTGAAGTCAAGCTAGACCACATCCACAGCCTTTCCCTCGTCCACTAAGCGCATCACTTTGTCATAGAAGGAGATCAGGTTCGTCAAGCAGGACCTGCCTTTCATAAACCCATGCTGACTGGGCCTGGTCACCTGGTTGCCCTGCAAGGGCCATATGATGACACTCAAGATAACCTGCTCCATGAGTTCCCTGGCACCGAAGTCAGACTGACAGGCCTATAGTTTCCCAGGTCCACCCTCTGGCCACTCCTGTAGATGGGCATCACATTTTCTAGCCACCAGTGGACTGGGACCTCCCAGTATGTGTACTGTATCTCAGTACACATGCTCAGTTTTAATACATTAATTTCACCGTATTAAAGATGATGTGCCAAGAAGTCCATACCTGGCACATGTGTATTGCTACTGTTAGTTTAAATTTTAAGAAAAAAAGCTAAGTACATATTTTGCCTCACTTTTTCTTGGAAATGAGGAATATGCTAGAAACTATGTCCCAGTACTATTTCAGGAGAACTATATATCTAATTAAGAAGCTTTCCTATGATTTAGAGGAAATATTTTAGAAATACTCTCTTCATGCGCATTATCAAGACAGAATATTAGGGAAATTTCAAAGAAGAACTATTAAATTAGCTCTTACATGTTGTCATACAAAGAATAACTGAAGTTGAACTAGATGATTTCAGGAGGTTTCTTCCAACTAAACACTTCCGTGTCACAACTGCAATATCACTGCTTACAACTGCATCAGTTGACAAGGGAAGACCGACCAGTATCATCTACCTGGACTGGAATTCTGCAAGGCCTTTGACATAGTCTCACAAGACATCCTCATCTCCAAATTGGAGAGAAATGGATTTGATGGGTGGACCATTCAGTGGATAAGGAATTGGCTTGAAGGCTGCACCCAGAGAGTGGTGGTCAATGACTCTATGTCCAGGCGGAGGCCGGTGATGAGTGGTGTCCCTCAGGAGTCTGTCCTGGGACCAGTACTGTTTAATATTTTTATCAGTGACATAGACAGTGGGATTGAGTGCACCCTCAGCAAGTTTGCAGATGACACCAAGCTGAGTGGTGGGGTTGATACAACAGAAGGAAGGGATCCCATCCAAAGGGACCTGGACAAGCTTGAGAAGTGGTCCTATGTGAACCTAATGAGGTTCAACAAGTCTAAGTACAAGGTGCTGCACATGGGTTGGGGCAATCCTGGACATGAGGACTGTCTGGTTGAAGAACTCAATGAGAGCAGCCCTGCAGAGAAGGACTTGGGATTCTGGTGGATGAAAAGCTCGACATGAGCCTGCAGTGTGCACTTGCAGCCCAGAAGGCCAACTGCATCCTGGGCTGCATCAAGAGAGGAGTGGCCAGCAGGTCGAGGGAGGTGATTGTCATCCTCTGCTCTGCCCTTTTGAGGCCTCACTCGGAGTGCCGCAACCAGGTCTGGAGCCCCCAGCACAAGAAGGATGTGGAGCTGTTAGAACGGGTCCAGAGGAAGGCCACAAAGATGGTCAAGGGGCTGGGGCACCTCTCCTCTGAAGAAAGGCTGAGAGAGCTGGGGCTGTTCAGCCTAAAGAAGAGAAGGTTCCAGGATGACTTCATTGCAGCTTTTCAATACTGAAAGGGGGCTTATGAAAAAGACAGAGAGCAACTTTTTGCTCAGTCAGATAATGACAGAACAAGAGGGAATGGTTTTAAGCTAAAAGAGGATAGATTTAAATTAGAGGTTAGGAGGAAATTTTTCACTCAGAGCGGTGGTGAGGCACTGGAACAGGTTGCCCAGAGAGGTTGTGGATGCCCCATCCCTGGAGGTGTTCAAGGCCAGGCTGGATGGGGCTTTGAGCAACCTGGTCTAGTGAGAGGTGCCCCTGCCCATAGCAGGGGGCTTTAAACTAGATGATCTTTAAGGTCACTTTCTACCCGAGCCATTCTATGATTCTATGATATACAGAGAGTTTGTGCTTATCTGTCTTTTTACTGATATTACCACAGTTGTCTCATTTTGGACAATAACCTTCATTTTCTTACCCTCTGTCAAAGATATCCCCTGCAAATTCAACAACAGAGTAACAATATGATAATCAGAACAGTAATATGTCATATTACGTGTTAGCAAAACCAAAATTTGGTCATAAACTCTTTTTCCCCTTACAGGGAGATGCACAGAAAACATGGAGAGTGTACAGAGGAGTTACTGCAGTATATGATGGGTAATACAGCTCAGGAATTATACAGATCAAAATTTGGGAGCTAGGCACAGCTCCCACTTAGGAACAGGCTGGCTGTTATAAATGAAGGACAGAATGCTTCACATCACTTTAATAACATACATCCCCACCCTTTCAAGAGCAACTGGAAAAATCTGCCTCCGGATTTCTTTGGCAAGAACTATGAATCAAAGCAAACCAAAAGGGGGAGCTCAGAGATGAGCTTACTCATGTTCCAAAGCATACATAGATCAGGAGAGAATGTGAACACTATAATCACTTATTATTTATTATAACCTCAGTGGGGCTAATGAAGATATAGAGCACAAAGCTGATGAATGAGGAGAATCAGACTTTCTGTATGCAAGCATATGTATTAGAGACGGAAAATATATCCCATACAGATCATGTTTTTTCTTTAAATGATGGTTTCAAAACTATTCAGTGCTAAATCTGTATCATACTGACTTAAACGTTTCCAGGAACTTCCCACTTCACATTTACAGTTCCTTTGCAGATAGCCTAAATTCAGCCAGCTCCTAGTAAATTCTGCCTTTGCTTTATGACCACACCTGAAACTTCTTTCATAAGTCTATCCTGTTTGCGTAACATTGTCTGTATGGCTCTGTCACAGAGGCAGATGAAATGGATGGGGGCAGCCAGACAAGGCACAAGAGAATTTGTTGTAAGTAGCAGGAACTTGTTTAACCTCTACTTTACATCCTGTTCTTTTCACATTCCACACGGTGCAGCTATTCAATAGGAAGGTTCAACAAGCATTAATACTTCCCGCAGCCAATTCATTGGATCACTGATTTTCCCCAGGAACGTGAGAACAGCAGATCAAAAACAATACCAAAACCCTGACAATAAGTAAAAGAATAATTGTCAACACTGAAGCAGAGATTATTTTTACTGCCTAGAATGATCATGATCACAATTTGGATAATTCAGAAGGACTTGACTAATCTAGCAAAAGTGAAAATCACAAGTATCACTCAATAGAAATCACAGTATTGTGAAATCAGCTATGAATTCCATATTTAAAGACTTATGACCAAGAATGTATTGACATCAGGAATACTGTCATTAACTAAAAGAGCTCATTTAAGATCAAAGCCTCCATTCTGCACTCTCAGGGTTCTAGACACCTGTGAAACTATTGATATGAGGAAGTTGTCCCTCATGTCAAATTTAATACAAAATTTATACCATTTTGAATTTTTCTCTCACTCATATTCTATTGCCACCTCCACAATTCTCTCAACCACTGATTCCTTCACTTTCAATGCCACTTAGCAAAACAAAGCAAACAAAACGAAACAACGACAACAAAAAAAAATACTTCCATCACATTGGATCATCACTGGTGTCCTGGTCCTTCACCAAAATCCTTCCAATCCCCTTTATAATAATTCAAAATGTGTAATGCAGCACAACACAGTTTACCTACTAGCGGTGTTTAAAATATATGAATGATTACATAGAATGACAACTTTGTTTTCTATTATTTGTGTAAGCCTGGATCAGAAAAAAAAAAAAAAAAAAAAAAAAAGGGAGAAGAGAGGATTATGTGAGAATCAGGATTAAAAATCTTGCATTATTACTATGAATTTTTGTTTCCACTCAGAGAACCCACAGTTAGCAGGTCCCCCAGTCAATAAACCTCAGGGTCTCCTTCAGCCATCAAGGAGACAGACCAACACACCTCAGAAATCTTTGGACAATCTTTGGCAACAACAGTAGTAGACGGTCAAGAATATGTTGGCTGTGTCACAGAAGCTATGCCTTTTTTAATATTAGGGCTGAATAACAACAGCAGCTCCTCCTGTTAGAGGAAGATGGGAGGTGCAATGCACTGAATATGAAGTACCAGGCTGCAAAAGAAGGTGGGATCCACCTGCTTTTCTCTTCTGAACAGCCTATGCAGGCAAAATCAGGAAAGAAGCAACTTCTTGATGCAGCAATCAAATGTGTAATGGAGACTGAGCAAGCCAAGCTGGTACTGCACACCCTGCAACCTTAGGGATCCTCTCCCACTCCTTAGAGGAAGGTTTGGTTTAAAGTGCAGGAAGTCAGATTTTCCTGCACTGCTTCAAGTACAAGATCATATTTGTACTGGCCTTCATAAGGAGCACAGAAAAAGAAGGAGGGTTTAGTTGACTATATACCATCTAGCCCTGATCAATTGCTGCCTATTGTTATCTAATTTTAATACAGTGAAGCACTATAGCATTTTGAACTATTGGTAAATTAATGCCTCTGACTTCTGAGTTCTACAGTTTTCTTACCTTTGGATGTGCTGGCTGCATTCCTTTTCCTGATTTAACTATGTTGGGGAAGATGACAGGTCTGCCTTTTCTTATGTTTTCTGACTTGTAGGCAAGTTTGTTCCTATGAAATGATGTCAGAGAAACTGAATCAGCCAGACCACACTCGTAAATCACATCGCATTTCTACCCAAGTAGAGGTTGAATTATTATGCTTCAGAAAATTATACCAAATATTTGGAAAATAATTATATTTTAAACTTATAACTGAATGAAACAATTCAGGAAATACCTACAATTATTTATATAATTAATTCATCTATGAAAAAATTTTAGACTAAAATTGTATTCCTGATATACTTTGATGAAAGATGATTAATGCTTATTAAATTTTATTTTTCTATTCTAGACATTTTGGATTTAAAAGAGATAGTTGTACAACATAACCTTGGAATGCCTGCTAGTTGCTGTTGATTTTTTTTCCTATTCAGTAAAACTTATCATGCATTTAAAAGGCTGTACTACAGGTTAGGGCACCAATACTGTACTGTAATGTAGTATTTTATTTATTAAGTGATAATAGCATTTTTTTTTTAATATAAAACACTTCTTTTCAAAGAATCATAGACATCAAATACAGAAAAGATTTATTAATCATCACCAAGTCAGTTCATTAATGTTTTCTACAGGAATTACATTAGAATCCCACTTTGCTAAGACTCCAGTCTGGAAAAAATCAAATTGTAGGCTGTTGATAACTGAGGGGTGCCAGTCACTGCCGATGCAAGTACGATGTATTTATCTGAACGTTCATATGCTTGTTGTGCCTTCTGCTGAAATAGTACAGTCAAAAAAATCTACCGCAGATCTGAAGAACAGTTAACTACACTGGCAACAATTACCTCATAGTCTCACTGACTGTCTAGTAGTATCCCTTTTTAAAAATTTATTGTAATGCATTGTTTCCATTAACATCCTCTGGTGTTCACATGTCTCATGTGACTGTTTAATAAGTATATGCTCTGGAAATACAAATGTTAACCCTACTGTACTAAAATAATTACTTAACGTACTGCCCTCTAATGTTTATTTCCTGTATACTGTTACAAACTTCTGTTTGTATGCTAAGGAATATGTACTTATCTCTTAAAGTTTCTGCTGAAACGGGATTTAAACAATTTTTCTAAAATCCTTCAAAATTAACATAATTAAAGCAAGATTCATACAGATTTGTTGGATGTAAAAAGCTATGGGATACCCAAGTAAATTCTCTCATCTGTTCATGGAAGGAAAGAGAAAGATAATCTGTTATCTTTGGTTCTACTTCATAAGATGCTTCATGCAGATTAACATCATCCATCTTTCATGTTTGATCAGTTCTATTGCCTCATATTCAGATGGTTTCTTTGTTCTTAAGAGTCTAGGAATTTTTAATGACACCATAAATATGATTACCTTGGCCCCAAGGACTACAGTCATGGAAAAGAGGCTGGGTAATTGAGATACCTGGAGGCTATGTAGAGAGAATTTTAAATATACTAAGGAAGATGTAGATTCTATAGACTGCCAGTTAGTCAAGCTTGTAAGTCTTTTCATGGTATTATTCAGTTAAGCCAGAAAAAACTAATCTTTAGCTTTTAAAAAATTAGACTCATAAAAAAAATTAACTAAAGAAAAAACAGGGAGGAAAAAAGAGAAGAAAATTTCAGATTTTCATTATCCTATTAACCAAACGTGTGGGAAAAAACATGCCCAAAGTCTTTGTTTAAAATGTACACACACATCCTGAATATTGGGTGTATGAGGACTGGAAAGATTCAGCACAGCAGAAAATAATCTTAATTCAAATAAGATCTGTTTTTTTCACAGCTTCTCACTTCCTCTCACAAGAATGATGTCACACATGAGTGGAGACAGACCAACAAACAGTTCTTTGAAACGGTGGGACAAACTGTTTTACAATGCAAAGAGCAGGTTTCTGCATAGAGGATCACAGGAAGTGGTAACATTGGTTTTTCATCTTTGTGGTTTGCACTGATATACTTGGTAAAAGAAAGCTGAGACGATAGAAGTGATCAAATATGAAAGACAAGTGATATTTAACTGCTTAGAGATAGGGCATCTTCTAAATTACACTCAAAGCCCCTGCCCAAAATTCAAGAGCAGTTTAACCAACAGCAACCTTTAGAATTGCATGGAATTCCTGATATAATTGGTCTCAGGAAATGGCATTTTGGCATTTTTGTTCCTATAACAAAAATAATGAGACAAGGGTTGTTTCCCTAATATATCCCATGGCTCACCCACCCTTCTTGTTGATCTACTCAAAAGACAGAGCATTTCACACATTATCTAAGCATAGCCAATACAGACAAGGCAGAATGAGGGCTGAGTTTCAGAAATTAATCGTATAATGAATTATCCACAAGTTGAGAGCTTCTGAATCAATTTTTTTTTTTTTCCAGAAATAATGAAAGCCTCTCTCAGGACAGGATTAATGAATTCTGCTTCCATGCTGGGGATTCACTGCTCAGAATCTCTTCCACAATCTCCTCTTATCCCCAGGAAGTGAAACTTCACAGGTAGTTTCTGTTACAAGTTCTTAGATATCTTTTGGCGAAATCAGACATACAAAAAGTCCAGTGCAGGGCTGAGTCTAAGCATAGAAACAAACCCTAAACAAATTATTTTCAAGAACTTCCCAGTAGAAATTTCTCATAAGCATCTCCAAAACTACACAACTTTTATCACAAAGATTACTCATATAAACTATTCCTTTAATTTACTATTCATCAATTACAACTATTTTATCTAACCCCAACATCCTCAATTATAATTGCATACAATGACTTTTATTTATATTTTTCTTAATGCTGTTTATTATTTTATATCATGAAATTATTCACCTTTGTACACAGATTAGAAAATCACTATGAAGAAAAATCATGTTCTCAAAACCAATTAAAGTGTTTTAAGGAAGACATGTTATTCTTCCAAATCAGAGTGTCTAACTCCTTTTCTTTACTGTGGTATTTCAACACCAGAGAAATAGTTACCTATGACCACATTACATCAGCTGTTCTTTGTATGCCACAAATTCAAATTCATTGCAAAATCCAGGCCTCACATACACAGTGAAGATTACTTTAGCACACTTTTAATCTCATTAGAAAGCAAAACTCCTACAGAAAACAGATGAAAGTTCTTTACAGATTACAAATGGAGAGCTCTTGAGCAAGGATGAGTGAACATAGATGAGGAACCTAGATCTAAGAGCTCGGTTTCCATTATGATGGTGGAGTTTTCAAACACCCATGAACAACAAGCCTATTCAGCATCTTCTGAAATCCTGTGTTCATCCACATCAGGAAGGCTGAGCCCTGCTCCAAAGCATCAATGTTAATAGCCATGTTGCTGTTGATAGATCATAACACAGGAAGACGTGTCTTCCATGTGAACCACTATCGTCTAAAAACAGGATTTACAGGACTCAAAAGTTTGAGGCTCAAAGCATGAGCGGGTGCAATAGTTGTACCCAAACACACAGATTTATACCACCAACCAGCAGTACTTAACTTTAACGGCTGCTTTGTAGGTTTATGCTGCTCTTGCTTGTCTGGCAATTTCCTCCTCTTTTTTTCTGGCATTATCTCTACTCTCAAAGAGAGTAGGAAGTGAGAAATGCACTGATGACATAGAAGGTCTGTAGGTACATAAGCATACTTTATAAATATTCAGAGCAATTTCACACTTTTATGTCCCTGAATTTTAGGCATTTTTAACTTTTTTAATGCTTGTTTCAGAATAAGCTTATTTATCATTCTCGGAGCATAGTGTCTCCAGGCTGCCAGAATTCTGAAGCGTGTCTGTGATGCAGCCCTGTTCTGCATGACCAACCTGCATTCCTGTGGTCATAGCAACTGAACCGCACATACAGCAACGCAGAGACAGCTTTCACCTATGTTATTGTTGATTCCACCTCTAGGAACACAGTATATCTGGAGCTGCCATCAACACTTGAAAGGAACTGTTGTTCTGAAGTAAGAGGTCATCTCTAGATCAGACAGATTATCTACTGAAGTCAGTTGCAACTGGAAGGACTTGGCAGCAAAGTTTACATCTAAAAATAGTGATCTATTCTTTAACAATCATGTTGTTACTCTGTTACTAATACAGATGCACTTCAGAAAGAGCAAATATGTGAAAACGACTCTGACTTGTTAAGGGATGCACTATCTTTCTGATTGCTTTACAGACTGAAATCATATGCATTCCACATCACACCACCATGCAACCACTGGAGGAATGATGCATAGAGATTTCTGTGTAGTGCTGTTTAATGTTTAGAGCAGTAAGAAAACTGTAAATTAAATGTACTTTTCAGAGAAAAAAAAAAAAAAAAACAAGTTTCCCAAGACTGAAACTAGCTGGAATAACACAAACAATTCCTGTTACTACCAGGAAAAGAAACAAATGAAAAAACAAACTAGTTATTGTAACAATTACAGCGTCCAAATCAACGTGGCCACTTCTGACCATGCTCTTTAATAACTCAGGACAGAAAAGAACAAGTCTTTTATGTAAATAATCCCTACCTACTGGCAAGACCTGTTTTCTTCAGGTTGGGTACAGAGTGGCCTTGAAACACAAATAGGAACATTTAACTTCTACCTTGCGAAGGCACTTTTTTTTCCTCTAATTGCCTATATGGAACTTTCACTCAGTGAAAAAAAAAAGTATAGAAACGACTGGAAAATCCTCATGAACTGGAAACACATACAAACCCAAGGGTCCCAAGGACAGGTGGCAGACTGCTATGTCATTTCTGAAAGTATGAAAACACCAACACTGAGACCTGAGCAACACAAGTCTCAACTGTATGTTTCATGGAAAAAAATAACAAAAAAAACAAAACAAGATGAATGGAAGGTCAGTGAAACCTGGGATTCCTAAATCTACTAATTGCAGGAATATCTTTTGAAAGCATAACATTGAGGAAATATTTTCCATTGTTACGTACATTTCCCTGTATAGCAGGAAAAGACATAACATCATGAGATCTTAATTTATCCTGAAACAAACATAAAAGCAAAACAATTCATGACAGTTTAATTTCAATAGAAAGAAACCTGGTGACTGTGATGCAGTGAGGGACCATACAGATGTTCTTTTGCATGACCATTTCTTTCTTCTGGAAAGAAAATGACTGAAGCATGAATGGAGGGTAGCAGATTGGGATGCTGCATTGAACCACCCTGGGGCCCAGGGCTCTCCATGCTTCCTGTTCTGCTGCAGCTGCTTATCCACCATACATCTCAGAAGGGGGCCAGTTAAATAAGCACAAAAAGTCAATCAAGGAGAGGAATAATACAACATCCACCTCCTAGTTGTCACAAGCATTATTCTTAGATACCTACCTTTTCCTGTGGGTACTTCTTGTTCAACTTTGGAAGCAGTCTCAAGCTCATCTGCTGACAATCTGCTGTGAAGTTCTATTTTTCTGATGCACCATTTTAGCAAGCTAAGACAACTCACAAATGAGGCAGACAGGCACCAGAGACATCAGGCATATGCCATCCCTAAACTCCCTTAGTCCAGTTCACCAGGCCTTGCCTCACTCAAAGCTATGTGATTCCATGCCAGGAGTCAGGCATCCAAAATGTGGATAAAGTGCAATTATAAGTCACAACGATGAGTTTCCTTGTTTCTGAGAAACACACTTTGATCCACAGATTCCTTTTAAGTCCTTCCATCAGGCAACGTGCCTATTATTTTTAATATGTAAGCGTTTGCAAATATCTTGTTTTAATCATTTAAATACTATACAGTTAAAAATGAGCATATCATATTTTCACTTAAGGAACACCATGCTTTTACCTGCTAATCACTCTGAACAATAGGCCCATATATTCTTTTAACACTATCATGTACGTTAAGAAACCTGGAATCTTCAGTTATGTGAATACAACTCACTCGTTCATGACCAAATCCTTTTCAGTAATACAGGACCAAAAGCATCTACTGTGGCATCTGGCATAACCAATATGCTTACACTGGAAATTATTTACATTTGTGGACTAATTATGTCTAAAAGCTCAGTCTTATGACAAAGTAACTCTCGCTTCAAGTTTTATAAAAATTCAATAAATATGCAGGATATCAGTCTTCAAAGATCAAGGAGCCCAAAGCAAAATCCTTATTGTCTGAGTCTGAGTAATGCTATTGACTTCCAGTAAATTATTCACATGCAAAAATATTTGCAGGACTGTAGCCAAAATTTGGAAATTAACTTCAAAATTAATAAAATGAATTACTAAGATTAGATTATATAAAGTATTTTATTTTACTTTTTTTTTTTTTTAATATAGCATTCTAAATACCATTCATATCTATATTACATTTTTTTTTAAAATAAGTTATGCAAACACTAACAGATTTTGAGAGTGAAGAGAAATTTTCCAAGAACGGAGGGGTAAAAGTGATGTCTCTTCCCATAAATATTTTTTTATACTGTAACTTTCACTTGTGTTAAGAATCCATTTGAGATAAAAAAATCCGTAATTGACATAGTATTTCTGACTATTTTAATGGCATGTTCAGGTATCAGAGAATGACAATTATTATAAACCCCTATCTCAGAGTATAACCCATAAAAGAACTAGTGACCAGATGTCACCTTGGTTAAAAAATATTATTATTCAATAGCAGTTAGGGATGCCTAGCATTTTACAGAATAAAAACTCTGCAGTATTAGAAACGTACATAACAACTGTCCCGCAAAGCAGATGATGCCATGAAGCTTTTGCTGTCCGCTGGTTTTCTACGCTCTACTTATAAGCAAAATGCTTTCCAAAGTCTTTTCTAAACACAGTCCTTCACAGGATACCTTGTCAATGACCAGTTAACTGCTGGTAGCGCTGGGATGCAGTGGTTTGACTCTTGCTAGTCTGGAGAGGCCAAGTCTAAGACCATGAGTAGGTGACTTAACCAAAGCATATTTCCCAATGTTACTAGTGCTTCCCGATGCAGCTGAAAATAATTTTAAAACAAAAAGAAGGTTTAAGCAGTTTTAAGAAAAAAAATCGTAACTCCTGTCTTTTTATAGCATTCAAAGCAGAACAAAAAAGTATTCTAAAGACATTGCAATAAAGATCAGAACAACATACCACAAAAGCACATGAAAAATCAGCATACTTGCAGGGAATCAATCTATTTGGGAGCCACTGCAGCAGGTATGGCACACAGTTTTAAGTAACAAGCAACACAACAGAGAAACACCACTATGTGGCACTGGACAAACACAAAAACATTGTTCCTGGTCTACTGTGCATTTTCAGGTGCTCCATAGACAGTCACAGAATGGAACACAAAGTCAAGCGACAAAAGAAGGCTTGAGAGAAAGGAGTCAAACAAAAAAATAAATGTGTGCGTTAAAGGAAAGTAAATATTAAGGAAAACCAAAGAAAGAGTTAGGAGTCAGCAGCAGCAGCTTAAACATTCTGATAACCTAAAGCTTCTAAGTATTTGCTTTACTAAAGCAGTTAAAACACTTCAACACATTTTTAACATTATTTGTTTAAAATATATAACAATGCAGCACATACCAGAGATAAAGAAAGCTCTTAAGAGAGAAGAGGCCACAAGACAATCTCTTGATTAAAATCTGCTTCACACTCTGGAAAATATTTCATTATCCTTCCCACATAAAGGAGTTAAGGATAATGCTGTAAGAGGAAAATAAGCACGGAGATAGCTTTTTGTTTTATTTTATTTTTTAACCTAGGGTTAAAAGAATACCTTGCATTTTAAGAGGGCAATAGTTGTTCCAAAATACTGTTTGTTTGTTTGTCTGCTTTTAGGAGAGAATTCCGGAAACTTAAGACAACCAATGTATCTGTTTATAGTTACAATCTCACACGTACCTGGTGGTATCCATTTAGGCTTCTTCTCTGTTACAGGACTTGATGCATGTAAAGGCCTTCCAATTGGTTCTGAAGAACTGGACATCTGTGTTGGCTCAGATTTTAGTTCCATTACCAGTGAAGGAGAAACTACAGGCGATACTTAAAAAATAAAACCAGCCTTAGAATAATACTTTTACAGAGAAATTATCACACTGTATAAGATGATAGATCCCTTTACAGCAAGACCTCTCCGAACTGAGTGAAACAAATATGTATGTTAATAATGCCTTATCTTCCAAACAGCAATATATAAACAGTCAGTCCTGTTACATGCTGGAATTTCAACACTAGTTTGTAAATAAGCACTGCAAGAATTTCTTGTTAAAGATGTTCCAGATACTAAATTGCTAAAAGCTAAGATTCTTCTGTCAGCTATTCAAAGCAAACCATTCCTTGACATAACTAAAACTAAAGATAAACTAAATGATGTATTGTAAACTCACCATTGAAATTAAAAGACATTATCAAGTCAGACACAAGATGAACACAAGGGTAAGAATTTTCTTAAGCTATTTAGATGAAAGTAAATTGTGTTAGCAATACAGTGAACAACTTCAGTCCGAACAAGCTGCATATTTAACACTTTCACCCAACAGTTATTAGCACTAGCATTGTTTGGCTACCCTTGAATTAAAGATTCATACATGTAAATGCAAGAACACACCCTGATATTATATACATATATATTTATACACACACACACACACACACACACATATATATATTAAATCCTCAGATCACTCAGTATTATTTAACCTTTCTTACAAGCTAGTTTTAGGAAGAAAAACTCCGTCTATTCAATTTTGTCTATTTTTATAGTAAGCAATGTTTGTTTACTATAAAGCCGTTTTTCTTTCAGGATTTTTTCTCATTGCCATTTCCCTTTTACTCTGCATATAGCCTTTTTCATCATAATTCTGAAGTCAGTTTGTCAGCTAACCTTATTTGTTCCTTCAGGTCTTTTAAAATACTTGTTTTTAAATAGAAAGAATGATGATAAGCATCAAACAAAAAACACTGTCACAGGTACAGGCATTGTTCCTTGTATACAAAAGGAATTTTCATTATAAAGGAGTTTATTTCAGATTCCTAGTAGAAACTTACCAGTAGTATTAATCTTGGATGTGGGAGTCTTCTTTTCTTTTTCAGCCTGCCTCTTTTGTTTGGTTTCTTTTTTATTTCCTTTGGCTTTCTTTTTTTCCATAGCAAAGTCTTCATCATCACCTTCATTATAATCTGAATCTTCTTCTGATTCCTCATCTATGGCAAGGAAAAGGGATTTCATCTCTTTACAGGAAATATAATTTATTATTACTCCAGGATCTTCTAATCTCACTCTGAATGTGAAGAACCAGTGTATCTTAAGCATACAGTTTTGTACATATTTATATGATGAACTGAGAAAGAAATTGGGGATCTCATTCATGTTTATAAATACCTGAGGTGTGGGAGACAGAAGGGATTTGGCCAACCTCTTTTCAGTGGTTTGTGGGACAGGACAAGGGGTAATGGCCACAAGTGGAGCACAGGAAGTTCCACACCAACATGCGAAAGAAATTCTTTACAGTGAGGGTGACGGAGCACTGGAACAGGCTGCCCAGGGAGGTTGTGGAGTCTTCTTCTCTGGGGATACTCAAGGCCCGTCTGGACGCCTACCTGGGCAGCCTGCTCTAAGGAACCTGCTTTGGCAGGGGGGTTGGACCCGATGATCTCTTGAGGTCCCTTCCAACCCCTACAATTCTGTGATTCTGTGAAATAGCTGTCATAATACATTCTGTATCTACAGATTTCTCTCTCTGTTTTTTAGTAAGTCAACACACCTGGTATAAACTGCAAATAATAATGCTTTAAACAGTTTTTAATTATCAATTTAAAATATCCCACATGTGCAAGATGAAAGAGTTAAAATTATTTGACAGCACTTTGAATTTTTAAATATTCATGAGCAAGAATATGTAAAGTGGAATCATAGAATCATTTCGGTTGGAAAAGACCTTCAAGATCATCTGGTCCAACCATCACCCTACCACCAATGTCACCCACTAATCCACGTCCCTAAGCACCAGGTCCAACCCCCAGGGACGGTGACTCCACCTCCACAACCCACTCCCTGGGCAACCTGTTCCAATGCCTGACTACTCTGAGAAGAAATATCTCCAAATTTCCAACATAACCCCCGCCCCTGGCACACCTTGAGGCCATTCCCTCTAGTCCTGTCACAAGTTATCTGCGAGAAGAGGTCAACCCCCAGCTCCCCACAACTTCCTTTCAGGTAGTTGTAGAGAGCAATATGGAAATTTGGAAAAAATGGAAATATGAAGATAAAAATACAAAGTAAAAATACTTTGTCAAAATTCAGCTGCAAAAGTTTTATAGATTTACTATTTAAGAAAATAACAGACACGGGCAAGTCTTCGAAATAGCTTTCTGACAGCAATATCTAGACTATCCCCCAGATATTTTATTTCACTGATAATTTTAGAAGTATTTTCCAATAAGGCTTGCTGTAAAGGACAAAAGATTGGATAGAGACATGTTAACAACTGGGGGATAAGAGAGAGAGATGTCTGTCATGTTTTCTAGGCATTCAACAATTGGCTCCTACCAGAATCACAGCAATGGGCTAGACTGGCATCCAATCAGACGTGGAAAGGTTTTCTGATGGATGAGAATTGGAAGAAGGAAAGAAGGGAGGCTACTTCTTTAATAAGCTTAAACAAAGCCAGTACTGAAAGCACTTAACACCTGACAGTTCTCCAGATTCAGTTTTGATGCAAACCTCAGAATACAACTGCAAAAACAAACACTACAATTAAAATATAATGCTTTGGTAAGAGGGGAGGAAAGATACATTAGAAGCAGTACGCACTTCCCTGCATATATGACCTCATTGTAAGTAATCACATTACAAGAACTCCTAAGCAGACAGTTTCTACAGACTACCTGGTACAGACTCTGGCTCAGAGTCAGTAACGTGCTCTCTGTCATCACTGTCAATGGTCAGTGACTTCTTCTGATGTGACAGAGCTTTAGATGCTGCCGTCCTTTGCCTACAGCCACTTCTAGGCATGTCATCATGTAGAACCTGATCAAGACCTAAAAAACAGAAGTTGGTCTAATTAATCCAAATTCACAGTAACGCTGCTCTCTCTATAACTCAAAAAGAAGCAGGTTTTGAGTCTTAGGGACAAGAATTCATTTTTGTTTTTCAAAGTACACTGTTAGAGTAGCAGGTTATCTGCACATGTTTTCATGTGGTTCTCATTTTATAGAATCACAGAATCATGGAATGGTTTGGGTTGGAAGGGACCTTAAATATCACCTAGTTCCAACCCCCCTGCCATGGGCAGGGACACCTTGCACTAGACCAGGTTGCTCAAAGCCCCATCCAGCCTGGCCTTGAAACCTTCCAGGCATGGGGCACCCACAGCTTCTCTGGGCAACCTGTTTCAGTGCCTCACCACCCTCAGTGAAGAATTTCTGCATTGTATCTACCTCATTAAATCTACCCTCTTTTAGCTTAAAACCACCAACTCTTGTCCTATCAGTACACTCCCTGAAAAAGAGTCCCTTCCCATCTTTTCTGTAGCACCCCTTAAAGTATACTGGAAGGCCACTGTAATGTCTTCCCGAAGCCTTCTCTTCTCAAAGCTGAAGAACTCCAGCTCCCTCAGCCTTTCTTCACAGGAGAGGTGCTCCAGCCCTCTGATCAGCCTCATGGCCCTCCTCCGGACTTGCTCCAGCAGGTCTTCCTTGTGCTGGGGGCCCCAGAGCTGAACACAGTACTCCAGGTGGGGTCTCATGAAAGCAGAGTAGAGGGGGAGAATCACCTCATCTGACCTGCTGGCCATGCTTCTTTTGATGCAATACAGTTGGCTTTCCGGGCTGCACGCGTACATTGCGGGCTCCCGTTCAGTTTTCATCCACCAGCACCCCCGGGTCCTTCTCCTCAGGGCTGCTCTCAATCCATTCTCCACCCAGCCTGTATTTGTGCTTGGGATTACCCCAGCCCAGATGCAGCACCTTCTACTTATCCTTCTTGAACTTCATGAGGTCCACGCAGGCCCAACTCTTGAGCCTGTCAAAGTCCCCCTGTATGGCATCTCTTCTCTCCACTGTGCCAACCACACCACACAGCTTGGTGTCGCTGGCAAACTTGCTGGGGGTGTACTCAATGCCACTTAACTGGCAAAACTGTTCTATCTAGGAATGAAAGTTATCAGTATTTATCTGTAATCAAACTAATGAAAGAACAGAAGCACAAAAACAAAATCAGAAATATGAAAAAGTTCCCAGTGGCACAGCATATGTTTTGGCCACATCTACTTTATGCTTTGACATTCTGGACACATTAAGGAGCAGTGTTTTTCCAATTTTAGGACATTTTAATGAAAAAATGAATGCATCCCTCAAAGTTAAGAATATTTTAAAATAAACAAGCTTTTTTTCCACATAGGTGAAAAATAAAATCCATCAGAAATAAGAGAAAAACATATTTAAATGTAAATTTAAATGCTATTTTTGAAAAAGACATAATATGAGAGCAACTTACCTAAAAGTTCACTGTCTACGCTGCAGTTGGTAAAAACAGGTCTCCTATTTTCTGATTCAATATTCTTACCTGTTTTAGGATCCAGAAAAGAAAATTTTTAAAAATATTAAACATTAATATATGAAAATGATGTTTTAAAAAGTGAAGATATTAAGAAGTGAAAATAGCGTTTTTATCTGTCTCTAAACAATCTATTTGAAAAATCTTATAGAAAAGTTACTTTTCTCACAGAAAAAAAACATGAACGTAAGAAGACAGGCACAAGCTAGAAACTCTCATTTCTTCATGATGACATCTTGAAATAAAACATGACTTTCAAGCTATTTCTTTGCAAAATAAATTCAGTCATGTCAAAATTCACTACATATAAATAGAGTGTTGCATTGAACTGTAAAATAACCTTGTTCTTCTGAATTTTGCACCTCAAGGATATTTGTTGGTTTTTCTTTGACAGATAAGGCTAAGGCAACTTCCAGATCCCTTTGATAGAGTTTGTCATCCAAGGATATTCTGAAAAAACAAACAGGCTAAGTAATAATACAATGAAATGAGTGTTACAGATCTATTTCTGACTTACTAAACTTTGAATTCTGGTGTTTGTAAAGAAATTATCATCATACTATGAATTACTTCCTGAAGAGACTTCAATAAAGTAGAAACTAATATTTAAAGCACACTATACTTAGAAGTACGATGCTTTTGGAACACTGTGTGTATAAGACCTAATAACTGGTATTATCCCAGGAAAGGCTAATAACATTTGCTTGAAATACTGCATTGAAACAGAACATTTATACAAAACATTACCATCAAAATAATCAGATTTTTTAATTGACACTGACTCTCTATTTTCTATTAAACTTTAAATATGTTTTTTTCTAAGGAGTCAAACTTGTCTTTGTAGTTATCAGTTATTCAAGTCCTTAAGTAATACAGAATTCTTACAATTATTTTGCACTGTAGAAATACCAAGACAAGATCAGACATCTAAATCTGTTTCTGCACCTATGCAGGTAGATTGCTGTAGTTTAAAGCTGTAAAAAACGATAGACATAGTTCACTACTGACCTCACGCAACTTTTCCTGACCCTATGTAAGGTTATTATACCCTTGTTTTGCAACTACACCATTAAAGCTGAAAATCATTACCACACTAATATGTTAGGTTTTCAGTCTCAGCTGTTTAAAACTCTAGGAAAAAAAAAAAACAGCAACAACAAAAACCACCACAAATACTACTATTGAAATACAGCTTCTTACTTCAAACACAGTTAACCACATTTCAACACTTCTCACCTTTTACTAGGTGCCTGCTTTTGTGATGGAGTTAATTCTTTGTGTGTTATTTTTTGCTTCTCTTTTTTCTCCTTCTTTGGTTCCTTCAGCTGTGTTCTGGATTTTTTGCTTAAAGGTGCAGCTATACATGCAAAGTCTTCATCTATTTAGGAAATAATAACAAATTTTAATTAGGTTTCATCCACTATATTCTTCCACACGGCCAAAAAGAAGTCACTCAACCCAATTTCATCATACACTGAAAATACACCAAACATAGCCTTTTTGAAATCTATTCTATTAAAAAAAAAAAGCAAAAAAAAAAAAAAAAAACAGGAAAAGTGGGACAGTACTGTTCTTAAATGTATTTTTAATGAAAATTTAACAAGACTTCTTTCAGATCTGTTTTAATGGTGACCATTTCAATTTTTATTCAAGGTCCCATTTGTTACCAGAGTTTTAATAACTAAAGTTTCACCTTTTTATATACTGAACAATAATTTTTATAATATCAATCATTGTCACTAATCAGTTTTAGAGTCCTGAGGTTTTGTGAATTGTTCCCATTAATGACTCCTGTTCATTAGAAATGTTCCTGCTTCCCTTTTTCTAGCCTTCTCATGTTGCCTCTTAGCAAATACGATATGTTTTCCAAGAAAATTAGAAGGCATGGAGACCATCTTTCTTCCAACTGAAGACACTGCAGTTCATAGTGCAAAATAATGAAAAAAATATAATAATCTTCAGTGCTTCCTAAGTGCCAGAGAACATATATATGATCAATTCTGAGGGAGAAAAAAAAAACAAAAAAACAACACAAAACATCTGAGGGACAGATGAAAAGAGATTTAACTTTTCTTTTATATTACAAATGGTCACTTAAAAACTGAGAAAAGTCATGCACCACATTTACCACATTTAAACTCATGAAATTAACACTCTGCATTAACCTGCAGGACTCACAAGGGACCATCAACATTATTTACTTTACCTTCTCCTTCCCATCACTTCATACTATTCAATGCATCTCACTAACAGACAAAGAGCAAGCAGGAAAACAAACAAACAACAGCAACAAAAAATTCATAATCCAAATCCATGAAAGTAAGGAAACCCAACTCCAGTAAGGAAAATATGTGACACCAATTGGGGCTTAGAGGAAAGAAGGACTGTCATGAAAATAAAGAGCCTGCAATCTATTTTTCTTATCAATGAACCTCAAAATTTGACTGCTAAGTTCTTACCCAGAACCCATCAAGGTACAGAGCTGCAAGAGGAATGTTAGACCTATGTACAGACAATCCACAACTCCTAACAATATTCTGACTTACAGTCCTGCAAACTGATCTTCGGGAGGACATGGAACAAGCAATTCTCTCTGAAAACTAAGGCAGGGAAAGAAACAATTTTCTTGCAATAACACAGTGTATTCACCAGTTCCCTAATAAACTGTTATTATACTCTGGCTTACAGTCATCATATTCCTGTTGAATCAGGACTTTTAACAGTGTGCACAGTTTACTTCCACTAAAAGCAGTAACAGCCTTGTCACTGAACTACTTAATTAAGAACACTCCACCGGTGCTTTGGGTTGTGGCATTAGTGTTTGGCATTTTTGTTACATACAGGAATACATCACTTACCATCATCTTCACCAAATTCCGAATAATCAACAACTTTCTTGCTCCTGTGGCAAAACCACACAGAGTTAATCATTTTGGAGTGAGAATCTTTACTTGCTAATACTTGACTTTGGGTAAGTCAGGATTTTAAGGAAAAAAAATAATGCATATTCAGATGTTTTACTATAAGGTTATTAAGAATCACAGTCATTGAGCGATTTGAGCTCTACCTTAAAGCCATCCAGTCCCACCCCCCCTGCCATAGACAGGGACACCTCCCACCAGACCAGGTTGCCCAAAGCCCCATCCAGCCTGGCCTTGAACACCTCCAGGGATGGGGCACCCACAGCTTCTCTGGGCAACCTGATCCAGAGCCTCACCACCCTTATAGGAAGGGGTCGGGGCCAGCGGGGCCCTAGCCGGGCCCCCTCAGCCGAGGGCGGGTAACGGGCGCCAACGGCCGCCAGCTTTCTAGGAAACGCCTCCCCCACCCCGGCCCTCACCTCCGCGCCGGCCGCGCCGTGCCCGCGGCCATGACGACACTGCCCCCGCCCCGCCCCGCGCCGCACATTCGCCACAGAGCGGCTGGTCGCGAATCTGCGCCTCCGGACGCGAAGCTCGCGCAGCCGGCTCGCCCGCGGGTGCTGGCGCGGCGCGGAGGTGAGGCCGGGCTGGGGCTGGGGCTGGGGCTGGGGCTGGTGGGGGGCGGCGCGGGGCGGCGCGGGGAGCGGCGCCGATCGGATTCCTCCCTGCGGCCGGGCGCGGCCCGGCCTTGGCTTAGCTTTGGTTGCCCTGGGATGTGTTTTGTTGGTGGTAAGCGGTTTGGGTTTGGTTTAAAATCGCAGAATGGTTGGGGCTGGAAGGGACTTTGCAGACCCCATCGATCCCCCTGCCGCGGGCAGGGACAGCCCGGGGTGCCCCCAGCCCCGTCCAGCCTGGCCTTGGGCTGCTCTAGCGATGGGGCATCCACGGCTTCTCTGGGCAACCTGTGCCAGGGCCTCGCCACTCCCTGAGTGAAGAATTTCTTCCTCATATCCAATCTAAATCTCCCCTCTTTTAGTTTAAAGCCATTCCCCCTTGTCCTATCACCACACCCCCTGACAAAGAGTCCCTCCCCAGCTCTCCTGCAGGTCCCCTTTAGGTGTTGTAAAGCCGCTATAAGGTCTCCCCGGAGCCTTCTCTTCTCCAGGCTGAACAACCCCAACTCCCTCAGCCTGTCTTCATAGCAGGGGTGCTGCAGTCCTCTGATCGTCCTTGTGGCCTCCTCTGGACTCGCTCTAACAGGTCCATGTCTTTTCTTTTTCTTGTTCTTCCACTCTGCCACCAGTGGAAAGCAGGAAATAAACTGCTGCTGCACTATAAACTGTTTCAGATTCTGAGATAGGCATGTCATCAGTCACAGTGTTGCAGTTAAAGGTACCTGTTTATGTGGGTTCCTTCTGTCCTGGTTCCGCCTTTAAGTCAAGAATTTTGTAGTTACTCACGAGAGTAATTATCCTAATTCATACACTGATACACTCGATTACAGTTTGGAAACACTCACTGTTTTGGAAAATAACATTTGGGCTTCAGCTCCTACCAATGCAGTCGTCAAAAATGAGATGAATATTTATGAAAAATGCAGGTTTTAAAGTTTTAAAAACTAGAAATTGTTAATTGTTAACAAAACATGCTTTTTGTTAGCAATTTGTTTATGATTTTACTAGAATTTAACTCATGCAAATTCTATTGCTAATACAGGAAATCAACTCAAAGATGAAGCCTAATAAAGGAAACATCTGCATTCGGGAGAGAGACTATGTGTATGAATTCAATGCTGGAAATCAACATTTAGTGCTTACAGTGCCCCTTAAATTTCCTGTGCAAGAAAATATTAGTCATCTGCATGGACGTCTAATGCTTCTGCACAATCTGCCATGTTTTATAGAAAATGGTAAGGCTTGAAATTTTAAATTTTGAATTTTTAGTGTCATATATTCATGCCCATAAATCTTTTACACCACACTTGAAGAAACCAAAAGAAAGGTACTTAGTAGAAATGTTTTAATTTTTTAAGAAAACGGCTATCAGTACTAGAAGAAAAGTGCCTAAGTAAAAGGTTTTCAGAAAATTTTCTTTGTATGTTTCCTAGTTGATTGCTGATACTTCCACTTAGATGGTTTTGTTGATGGGCCATTCTCTGTTTGTTATAATAGACCTGAAGCAATCTCTTAGTAAGTTCATAGAAGAGGAAACTATAAAAGATTATGATAGAGAAGCTGAAATGGCTCTGGAAGCAGTGAAATCAGGAAAAGTAGACATAAACCAGCTGGCAGATACTTGGTCTAAAGCTTATAAAGAGGTAAGATTAAGACTGAAAAATTAACGTTCAGAATTTGCTTTGGGTGTGCATGTGTATGCAGACGTTATCACTTATGTGAAGGTACAAAATTACATTGAAATTCATTTTTACAATTCTTATGATTTTTTTTTTCCTTTTATTCCAAAGTGATTATTAGGTATTCACCCTGGAACTTATAAGTCAGTTTTTTTCCTGAATTTATCTCATTACTGGCAAAAATTTAGTAGAGTTTAAAAAAACAAAATGGAGAAGTAAAATAGCTAGTGACCGTCAAACAAAATTAGATCTAAGAGTTATAATACATTAGAATCAAAGAATAAGATTTGCTTTGATCCCATCCAGAACCTCAAAAATACCAATGAAGTCTCCTAAAGAAAACTGTCAACAAATCGTATGCCTTGATGAACATGAATAAAATAAAATTAGCTTAATCTTTAAGAAGAAAAAATCTGCATTGGGTGAACACAGAAATGTTTCAAATCATTGAAAGAGTTTACCCTCTTCTTCTCTGAAGGTTACTATGAATAGGTTAGGCAGACTCTAAAAATTTATTCAAAATCTTGCCTCAGTGCAAGGATTATGATTTTATCATCTCGACATTTCTTCAATGTTACCATCTAAATTTATCATCGGAATCTGGTGGGAATGACGGCAGATACAAGGATCGTTTCAGTATAGAAGAGCCTGCTGAACTGGCATCTCTGGGTCATTCTTTGTTAATTAAAAATTGTTTTTCTTAAGTCATTGTTTTTGATCACATTGTAGTGACATCAGAGTTTGGTCCTCCTTTCTAGTAAGACATTTTTCTTTGCACAGCTGATGTTTTGGACCCTATCTAAACTTCATCAAATGCAAATGATGTTGTACAGATTTATTTTTTGACAGCACCTTAAATACTTAAAATACTAAGTGCTAAATTATTCTTCTTTTCATGTTGGTGGTGAAAATTGATGATTCTTCACTGCTGGCAAAACCGTAATGCTTCTGCTGCTAGTTGCTTTGAAATAGAATAAGGGGAAGAGAGAAAATGATAAAAGCTAAAGCAGAATACAGAGAGCTCAAATTAAGGAGATAATTCATGTATGTTGAAGGACGTGCATCAGTGTGAATGCCCAGTTGGTTTTGCCTCCCCATTATGAGGGATCATTATTTTATATTATATGGTGACTTTAAAGACATCTCTCTTATAATTTTTAGACAACATTAGAGTATGCAAAACCTGAAGAAACCAGCTGGGATGAAGATTTTGCAGATGTTTATCATGATCTGATACATTCTCCAGCTTCTGAAACACTGTTAAACCTGGAACACAATTATTTTGTTAGCATCTCAGAATTAATAAGTGAAAGAGATGTGGAATTGAAAAAGCTACGGGAAAGGTATTCTGCATTCTTTTCTTCAGTTGTCTTACAAAATACAGGTGCATACTAATGGGTGTATACAACTCATATGATAATGCGTGTCAATTTGTATTTGTCAATGTAAGCCCTATTTTAGTTTTGCGTTTCCCTCTTTAAACTTAGTCATATAATGCTTAGTTTATATTGTTGGGGTCAGCTGTCTTACACTCTCCTCAGTCACTGAAAATTATAAAAGCAAAGGTCATCTGATTAATACAAGGTTTGTGCTTTTTTTTTTTTTTAATTTCCATTCAAATTCCATTTTAATTTCCATTGCTGTTTTATTTCCATTCCTATCGATGTTTTAAGTGCTTAGGTTATCTAGATAGTGAAGTTTACGTATGTATCATGTTTTGCCTTTATTGTAATATAATTCAAATAAGAAATTGGAAGTTCCACAAGATGAAAAGATGAGGAAAAGATTTGAACAAACTTTAATTCAGAAACTCTAAAAGGAAGAATTTTGTAAAAGTCTCTGTGGTCTCCCCAGTAAGTTTGAAAAGGTGCAGGTGGCTGCTTTGTCCACGAGGAGGAGCACATGCATTGTGTGTTTTAATCCCCCCACGGTGAACTAAATAGGTTCAAAAAAATGAATGGACACAAATATATAGTATAGGTACTAGCAACGAATCCTGGAAATGCTTGTGAGATGCCAAAATATCCTTAGTAGGTGTGTTTTCTAAGGAGTAGTGCTCTTTGTTTTTAAGCTCACGTTATATACCTGTTTATGTAGGTTCTTTCTAGTGTACTTCCAGAATGAATCTTACACATTTGTTTACATAGTTTCTTTCTAATATTTCTGAATCTTATATATCTCTAATTTGGGGATAAAAGTTGCAGTAATGTAAGCATAATGGTTTTTGCTGCTTACTGACTCTTCTCAACTACATATATAGAAAAAAGAGCACTTAGTATTAAGAGCAGTAATCTTGTACAGCTCTAGTATGACAGAGCTGTGTATTGACTTCAGTGGAATTTATTATATCTACTTGCTGTAATTGTGAAAGTTTGTATTTTGATGACAGCTGAGACTATCCCACTTGAGTGAAGATAATGTTCTGTTTACACGGGAGCTGATTTGGAATCCCTGACCCTCAGATTTGTTTAGTGGATATTCATTACTAAGTCTTTGTTATAGTAAATCAATTCATTGCTAAATTGGGGTGAATATAAAAAGACAAATGAAGCCAGGGACACTGAGGAAGACAAAGGAGAGACGAGATATTTGGATGAATTGATGATAGCAGGACAGCCTAGCAATTACAGCTCCCCTTTTTGAATGTAGCTTGAGTTGGAAACTCATCATTAAGCAAGGGATCGAGTAAGTCCATTTCAAAATAACAGTTGTCTCTGGATTATGGTATCTAGCCTGGGCAAGAGTTAAAAACTTTTATTGGTCTTCTTGTTTTTAACAGGCTTGAGTATCTAGAAATTTTATTTGATACATCTTATGGACTCTAAAATTCATTCTTAATCAAAAGCAAAAAAAAACAGGACTTGCTTTTTAAAAATAATAGCTATTTTAAATTGAAAGTATGTATGTTCTTAGCATAAACGTTGAGAGATCTAGTTTGTAATTGCTTTCAGTAAAAGTAAAATATTCTTCAGGTTCTGAGACTGAAAACTTACTGTTTTTTTTACTTTGTCCAGTGACTTTTCCATTATTTTTGGATCAAATTGTTAACTCAAAGGAGTAAAATAAAGAACTCCTCTCTAACATTGGCAGCATAAAGTGTCTGACTAAATAGCTGCTGTAAAATGCAGTTCATGCATTGCACTGTCATATACTCCCTATCGGACTCTTCAGAATGCTCCACTTGTAAGATCTTCTAGATCCCTCCCCCAATCCATCCTGCATAAAGGGATGCTTCTGTTTAGAAGAGCCGTTGATTTTTCTGTGTCCTGGTAGAAAAATAAACAAGAAACACAGTAATTGAATTTCAGCAAGGACAGTTCAGACCACATATTAGTTAAAACTCTTCTAATAATGATAGTGAAGTGATCCAGATATTAGAGTATCTAGAGAAACTGTCTTATCATCTTGTGAACATTTCTGCAGGAAGACTTGAAATGTATGGATTCTGATTCCAAAAAAAGCAGAAGGATAAAGTACTGCATGACATATCTTTCAGCTGTTTGCTGAATTTTCTATAGAACCATGGAATGGTTTGGATCGGAAGGGACCTTAAAGATCATCTAGTTCCAACCTCCCTGCTATGGGCAGGGGCAACTTCCAGTAGACCAGGTTGCTCAAAGGCCCATCCAATGTGGCCTTGAACACTTCCAGGGATGGGGCATCCACAACCTCTCTGGGCAACCTGTTCCAGTGCCTCATCACCTTCATAGTAAAGAACTTCGTCCTTATGTTTAATCTAAATCTACCCTCTTTTAGTTTAGAACCATTACTTCTTGTCTTACTAGTGCACTTCCTGATAAAGAGTCCCTCCCCAGCTTTCCTGTAGGCCCCCATAAAGTACTGGAAGGCCTCTGTAGTATCTCCCTGGAGCCTCCTCTTCTCTGGACTGAACAACCCCAACACCCTCAGTCTGTCTTCATAAGGGAGGTGTTCTAGCCCTCTGAGTATCTTTGTGGCCCTCCTTTGGACTCTCTCCAACAGGTCCATAGCTTTCTTGTGGTGGAAGTCCCAGAGCTAAGCACAGTACTCCAGGTGGGGTCTCATGACAGCAGAGTATAACGGGAGAATCACCTCCCTCAGCCTGCTGGCCATGCTTCTTTTGATGCAGCCCAGGGTACTGTTGGCTTTCTGGGTTGCAAGCGCGCATTGACAGCACATCCTCTGCCAGTTTATTGAAAGTGTTATTTGTAAATCTGCATTTGCTTTCCTTTCAGACAAGGAGCAGAGATGGATAAGGTGATGCAGGAGCTAGGGAAATCTCTAACAGACCAAGATGTAAATTCATTAGCGGCTCAGCATTTTGAAGCTCAGCAGGTAATCTAAATTCACTGAACTAGAACATATCATGCAAATAATTGTCTTAAAAAGAGAACCCAAAACACTCAAATTATGTCTGTTTTCTTGTTAGGATTTGGAGAACAAATGGACCAATGAACTAAAACAGTCCAGTGCTATCCAGAAGCAGGAATATCAGGAATGGGTGATTAAACTTCATCAGGACCTTAAGAATCCCAACAACAGCTCAATCAGGTATTTAATTCCATGGTGACATTTACTGCTGTCTCTATTAATTCAAAAGACATGGTTTTATATACTTTTTTCTTTCAAAATAGCCACTTAAACAACATGGTCCAAGAGAATCAAAGGCAAATAAACCATCATAATTAAATATCTATATTTTTAGACCTTTCTTCTTTGCGTAACATTTTTACAACCTTTCTGTACAAAGAAATGTTCTCATACACTAAATTACAGTCTGAGCTGTATGGAGCTTCCTCCTGTTTTGCCTTATTTACATTGTCTTTTTTTGAAATGCTTTTTCATAATGCTTTCTGTTATCACATAATTATATTACACAGAATAATTAAAGTTTAGTAAGTGGTAGCAGTGTCACAAATTTTGAATTACAAGCCTCTTTTTTAATGTTTTATGTAGACATCACTGTACAGCTAAAATATTTGGAGTCTTTCAGTCTGACCACTTATAGTGAGAGTTGTTTTCTTATTGAGGATATAGTAGGGGAATTTAAATTTGTAACTTGAGGAGATCCCTATGCTGTATCATTAGTGTCTACCACCTTCGTTACTATTTGGAAAATGAAAGGAGTAAAACCTGATGCTTTTTCATGTCTCATTAGTAGAAGAGCCTGAGTAGATTGTTTAGATGGATGCAGAAAGAATTTATGGGGAAAATGACACCTTTGCATAAAATGGATGTGAGCGATAAGATGAAAATGGCATGGAACATAAAGTATAAAATACTTCATCGCTTCCTCTTAAGTGTTCACTTTTGGGATAAGAAAGCAGAGTGTATGGAATATGAGGGAAGAGAGAGAGAGGAGGGGAAATATGTTAGAAGATAATATACGTGTAGATTTCTCACTACTTTCCTCACGATTGTGTCTGAATTTCTGTGTTTTGGAAGTCTTTTGCAGTTTTCAGGTTAGTCCCAGAATATGTTCCTAGGATTGCATAGCTTCCGAGCAAGCTAACCTCTTTCTAAATCAGTGACCAGGTAAAAACTTCACTGCAATAGTGACAGTCTGCTCAAATTGTAAGCCCAGTCCTGAAATATTTTTCCACAAAGTTTTCATGTTGGTTTATTCTCGTGAGTCTTTAAAGATAGTAGAATTACAGAGGCCATTCCTGCTCGTCACTGTGAATCTCTTCTACTGTAAAATGAGGCCAAGGTGGAGTTATGTAGAACTGAAAACCAGAAGAAATAGCTAGAGGTCCAGTGGCAAGTACCTCTGAGAAAGACAGTGGATGCTTGGACTTCGTAGTTTTGGATGCTCAGTATTGCAGATCTCCATTCATCTTAATAGATGTGAAGTGATAGTATTTTTATAGAAAGTATGGTGTCTCTGAGTTCTGAAAACTATAGGTCCTAATGCATTTGAAAGTAATACACAGAAAGTCTATGATAAGGCAACTAGAAGCTTGAAGATAGGCAGATAATTGCTTGTTTATGTATTTTTTTGTATCTTCGTGTATATATGTTAACATGTATCTTTTCTGTGTGTATATATTAGCAGTGTATCTCAGTTTTATCTCATAACTAGGCATTTGCATTTAGTGAAATTTCTTGCAAGTTTATAAAACAATCTTTTATGAAACACCTTTGAAAATTAGACTCTTTAAAAACAATGAGAACCTTTTCAGTAATGCAGAAACAAATTGAAGAGGTGTTCATGTTCTTTCATAAAGCAGAAACAGTACTTATTGTGTGACTTATTAGCAAACAGGTGACTTTTTGAAGAAAAAAACAAAATGGTCTTCTACAATATTTCTTGCTAGTTTGAACAGTGTGGCAAACTTGACTTTTTTTTTTTTTTTTTTAACCTCCCATTTTGTGTGTGGGGAGGCAGGTAGAAAGAATATTATATCCAGGACCTTCATAAATAAAGTTTTGTGTGTTCTAAACAGACTGATTTTTTTTCCCTTTTTATTTATATGTTCATTTCATTATAACTAGGTATTGTGGTTCTTGTTGCTCAATCTCAAAATACTTTACAAAGAAGCCTGGTGATGTAAATCTGATAGTGAAGTTTACTCTTCCTGCTGGTGTACAGATGAAGTGTTACATACCAGAAAGGCAAAACTTCAGATGAGTAGAGCTCATTCAAATAGATTTAGTTTCTTGGCTTCCACAGACTAGCTGAGAAAATTTTGGATAGAGTTTGCAATATGTTGTTCATTGTCAGCAAAAGCTAGTATAAACTTTTCAGTAGGTTTCTCATTATTTTAGTGATGAAATTAAGGTTCAGCCCAGTCAATTGAGAGAATCTGTGGAAGGAAATGGAAGAATTTATGAAGAGCAAAGACTTTTAGAAGAAAGCTTTACTATTCACTTGGGTAAGTAAAATAAACTGACAGTAAATCCAAAGATAATAACAGATGCTAATAAATTATGTATCTAACCATGTTTTATTTACAGTATTTAACTATTAATGTATTTATTATATACAGTTTGGGAGAGAAGTACAGTACAGCATAAACTGTATCAAACAGTGTCTACCTACCTGGAAAATACTTGATGGAAAACATTTTAAAGGCAAATTTTTATCCACTTTAACAAGGTGACTAGTATAGAAAAACATGTTAACGTCAATACACATAGCGATTTAATAAATTAAAATGTGGGTGTTGTATTCAGTTCTCAAGAAAAGTTAACAGAAAAATAGATGCTTGATTTTTTTTCTTTTAGTATTGTTTATGTAGTAGAGATTTCTTATGCTGTTTTGACTGCACTCAAGTAGTCTTTATTTTGTAATTTGCTGATATGCATATAAACTGCATATATGGTTAAGAACTTACTTTGTGCAAGTATTATTGATTATACTTTCCTTAAGTCTTGTTCACAAAACTTAGGGGAACTTTTTGGTCATTTTAATAATAATTGTGAGTTTCATCTTTTGCTGTTTGTATTAAATACCATTGTATTTAATAATACTGTTTGTATCATTTATATTCGGTACAGGAGCTCAGTTGAAGACCATGCATAACTTGAGATTATTGAGAGCTGATATGCTGGATTTCTGTAAACATAAGCGTAATCATCGAAGTGGAGTAAAGCTTCACAGGCTTCAAACTGCAATGTCTCTCTACTCAACTTCCCTCTGTGGCCTGGTTTTACTGGTAGATAACCGTATCAGTTCATACAGTGGCATCAAAAGAGGTGAGTCCCCTGATGGAGTATATCATGTCAGTGAAAGCCAGTGTCACTCTTAGAGACTTGCTGTCTTCTCTCACAAAAAGTATTCCCAGTAAAATTAAAACTTACTAGAGACCCTAATGTTTTGCATGTGGTATTACAAAAGGGTAGGAAAAGCAAAAAGAGATGGATAAGAATGGGGAACAGAGCTGTGCTAAGTAGCTTGAACTCTGATACGCTGTTAACTTTTGTATCTCTGTACCAGGTTTTGCATTTGAGTAAGGAAGTTGTTAGAGTGGACGCTTTAATGTTAATTTGCCTGCCTTACACTGGCTGATGATCAGTAGGGCCTTCTAACTCTCTAATGTTAATTTGCCATACAATGAAATACTCAAAACGAAGTTTTAAAATTGATAAGCACGTACCATATTTATACATTTACTTTAAATATCTGCATCACCGTAACTTCCATTAACAGGGAACAATGGGAGTATAATAGGAGTATTAATTGCCTACTCTTGGAAAGCTTGATTAATAGCCATTTTAAGTGCACATCTTTTGATTAACTGGTCTCTGTGATGGTGTTTGAAGGCTAACCAATGACACGTGTGTTTGTTCCTGTTTGAATTTTGGCCACCCAGGCTCTCTGTGAACAACTTTGTAGACTTTCCCATCTTCCTCTTGAAATTTAATACCTAAATATTTACATATGAAATGTCTTTTTGACTAGAGCCAGTATTAGTTGTCATCATTCTAGTATGCGTTTTCTTGGAAAGGGGAGGAAAAAGTAGGCTTTGGTGCACTCTGAAAATAGTGTGGAATCAGGCTTGTAGTAAGGAGAGGGAAGTGTACCCATTAAAATTCCAGTTGCATTTGTTCTGTATATGGTTTCCAAGTTTAATTCTCACAGTATTATTTCACTTTTGCACTCATTTTCCATTGCTTTTTTTTTTTTATTACTGCTTAAATATTTAAATTAACATAGTGAAAATTTGTGCATAAGTCTTAGATGATCACGAGAAAATGGACATTTAGATAATACCACTAAACACAAAATTTGACACTGCAGCCTCAGCAAAGGGGAAAGTAGAGGGGGGAAGTAAGGGACTATATGACAATCTATAAAATAGAATCCTTAGTAAATTGTGATTCCTCTTAGTTCCAAACAGACTTTGGCAAACTTAAATATGAGCACTTCCCACAGCTGTCTGCGCCTCCATTCTTTTTTAAAATGTTGCATTTTAAAATGTCTCTGCTCCTCTAATTGAATCAAATATGCTACTTTAAACCACCAATGAACATCTGGTTGTGCTAAGACCCCAAACTACTAGAGGCAGCAACAGAGGTTTGGGTACATTTCTTTATATCTACTGTCTGGTGAGAGTGATACCTTCTGGCAAAGGTCAGTACTAAATACCTTTGAGAAGAAAATTTGCTTTAAAATTGTTAAATCTGTTTGTTGCAAGAGCACTACCCAGAAACCATTCTCTGTACTAAAAGGCCTGTTAAGAAATAAATGTGCTAGGGGGTTCAAAGGTTCATAACATTTGCAAAAAATGTTGTAATAGAAGACAAATAATACATTTATGTTGTTGTTTAAACAGGGAGGTAATGCCATGTGTAGTCTAAATTTCTGGGTTACAAAAGCGTAGAAAATTTTCTTCTGTCTTAAAATGGAAAAACACAAACCTAATAGCCTTTGTTTTGTGATGGACTAGAATCATTCTCTAGTGTCTGTGAGGTTAGCAAAGGTTGGTATAGATGAGCTTCATGTGAGCATGCTGTTTATTCAAGTATTTTGCATTGTTTTGAGCAACACCAATCACTCAGTAAACACTAAATGGAGAGCGGGTGCAGTCCTACAAAGTCTTGCAACTTACTTGTTTGACCTAATTTGTTTAGATCCATCTTGAGGACCCTAGTGAATGTGCTTCTTGTTTAGTATATTTTGCTAGCTCAGTTGTCTTACAAACAGTTTGATGTTGCGTCTTTGGTGAATCTATTATCCAAAGATGGTTCAGTTTGCCTCAAAGTTCAGGATATATGTGAGGTATTTGCAAGACTGAAAACCATGACTGCAATGTCTTCTGGGTAGACTGTATCTCTTACGATATCTAAACAATGACTAGTAAAATATACCTTTGAAATTGGACTTGGACCCATCTCTGGAAAACAGCTTTCAACAGGAAGTTGAACTTTTTATGATCTTTCAATGTCCGGATTTAATTCAGACTTCTTTTTGTAAGCTAGAGGAATAGTCTTCTCGTGTATTTTGTATTTATGCATTACCTAGCATGAGCCTCTTACATTAGGACTCTGTAGGGCTACAGTGACTTAGATTTTAAGTAGGTATAGCACACTCAAATGGTAAACTAAAACTAACTTTAGTTTTGATTTAAATAAGAGACTTTTCCTTTGTTTGTTTCAAATAAAATGTTTCCTGGCCTTAGTTTATCCTGATAAACACAGAAAACATAATCTTTTAGAATATGAGAATTATGGATTATTTAGAATTATGAATTAATAATTATTAATTTAATTTTTCCAAGTCTGACATTGCTTATCAGGAAAAGAAACTTGCAGCTCTTTTCAGTCGATGGCACTTTTCTTTAGCTTTCAGATCTCTGTTTTGAGAACTAAGAGGAAAGAACTGTAATGCCAACTTTCCAGATATGCTGTTTATGAATTTAATAGCTCTTGTTTTGCAAAACAAACTCGGGTGCCATAGCTGCTATTGGAAATATCTACTATATATGTTTCAATAAGGCATCACAGATTGAAGGACCATTATTAATAAGGCATCAACGCTTTAAAGGACGGTGACATTTAATGCATGTATGTTTTACCTGCTTTGGAAGGGGGGGGTGGACCCCATGATCTCTCGAGGTCCCTTCCACCACCTAGAATTCTGTGATTCTTGCTGTTATCTTCAGGTTTATTTTTTGTATGGATGATTTTGTCTGAAGAATAACAACACTGTTTCAGGTTGTTTTTTTTCCAAGGAATTCATTTATTTAAAAAAACACTTTGTTTCTGCTGTAATACTTTTTTTAGGACTTAAAGTGAAATGCAGCAGGGCTTTTTTTGTTTGTTTTGTTTTTGTTTTGCTGTTGTATCTGTCTTTGCTTTAACTATATAACAGCATTATGTAATGTTACTAGCACATCCTTATGATGTGGATTTAAATCTTTATTTTTTTTCCTAGATTTTGCAACTGTTTGCCAAGAATGCACAGATTTTCATTTTCCTGGAATTCAAGAACAACTTGAAATTGTCCAGAAGGTTGTACTTAAGGCCAGAGCACAGCGTAGCAGTAAGTCGAAAAGACATCATGGTCAGTGACAACCAAAATTACTTTCCTTGAAATAGCATAGTGGTCAGTAGAATGTTTATGGTTATGGGCAACTTGATTTCCCTCTTCTTCATATCTACAAATCTATGAAATGTGATGTTCTGGTTTGTCAGTTAACTCAGAGAGGTCTGCATGAAATCCTGTGTTCACAGACAGCATGTCCACATAGAATCATAGAATATCCCGAGTTGGAAGGGACCCATAAGGATCATCAAGTCCAACTCCTGGCACCGCACAGGTCTGCCCAAAAGTTTAGACCATGTGACTAAGTGCACAGTCCAATCTCTTCTTAAATTCAGACAGGCTTGGTGCAGTGACTACTTCACTGGGGAGCCTGTTCCAGTGTGCAACCATCCTCTCGGTGAAGAACCTCTTCCTGATGTCCAGCCTAAACTTCCCCAGCCTCAGCTTAACACCATTCCCACGGGTCCTGTCACTGGTGATAATGGAGAATAGGTCACCTGCCTCTCCACTCCCCCTCGTGAGGAAGCTGTAGACTGCGATGAGGTCCCCCCTCAGCCTCCTCTTCTCCAGGCTGAACAGGCCCAGTGACCTCAGCCGCTCCTCATATGTCTTCCCCTCTAGGCCCTTCACCATCTTTGTTGCCCTCCGCTGGACACTCTCCAACAGTTTCATGTCCTTTTTGTACTGTGGTGCCCAGAACTGCACACAGTACTCGAGGTGAGGCCGCACCAGCGCAGAGTAGAGCGGGACAATCACTCCCCTTGACCAACTAGCAATGCCGTGCTTGATGCACCCCAGGATACAGTTGGCCCTCCTGGCTGCCAGGGCACACTGCTGGCTCGTATTCAACTTGCTGTCAACCACAACCCCCAGATCCCTCTCTGTGGGGCTGCTCTCCAGCGTCTCGTCGCCCAGTCTGTACGTATAGCCAGGGTTGTCCCATCCCAGGTGCAGGACCCGGCACTTGCTTTTGTTAAACCTCATGTGGTTGGCGATTGCTCAGCTCTCCAATCTGTCCAGATCTCTTTGCAAGGCCTTTCCACTCTCATCCGAGTCCACAACTCCAAGTTTGGTGTCGTCGGCAAATTTGTTCAAAACACCTTCTAGTCCTACATCCAAATCATTTATAAAAACATTGAAGAGGACTGGCCCTAAAAAGGAGCCTTGAGGGATCCCACTAGAGACCATCCACCAGCCAGATGTGGCCCCATTTACCACAACCCTTTGAGCCCTGCCCGTCAGCCAATTGCTCACCCATCGCATGATGTTTTTGTTTAGCTGTATGCTGGACATTTTGTCCAGTAGGATCCTATGGGAAACCATGTCAAAAGCTTTGCTGAAGTCCAAAAAGATCACATCAGCTGGTTTCCCTTGATCGACTAGATGGGTGATCTTATCATAAAAGGAAATCAAATTTGTTAGGCAGGACCTACCCCTCATGAACCCATGCTGGCTGGGACCAATGACTGCATTGTGCCGCAGGTGCGCTTCAATAACTTCAAGGATCATCCTCTCCATAATTTTACCAGGCACTGCTGTGAGACTGACAGGCCTGTAATTGCTAGGGTCTTCTTTCTTACCCTTCTTGAAAATTGGCACAACATTTGCCAGCTTCCAGTCCAATGGGACCTCTCCAGATTCCCAAGATCATTGAAAAATAATTGAGAGAGGCCCCACAATGACGTCAGCCAGGTCTTTAAGCACCCTGGGGTGAATTCCTTCTGGACCCATGGACTTGTATGGATCCAGGTGGAGCAGCAAATCCCGCACATGATGTCTTTGATTCCATAATTGACATACCTTTAGAGAAAAAAAAAAAGTCCTTAAGTTCTGATCACACTTTAGCAGCATGGGAAATACGTAGGGCAATTATACTTTCCTCTGGAGCTTAAACTGCCGGTGACAACATAGACTTATTTGACTTGACTTTCATTTTTCTATATAAATACAAAGCTTTAAAAATTGCAGATGTGTTACGACTTATTCCCCTCCATATAAATGAGTACTAAAAATGGAGTAATAAATTGACTAAATGAGTATACTCTTTAGTACTGACCAAATCCTTGTGAATGGTTTACTTTGCAGTTATTTTTACAAATGGCATAGAAATTTTCTGACCACATGGTGTCAAGGCAGTACTTGTACATCATGAAGCTTTGTTTTTCTTGCAGAGAACTACTTGTGTGGTTTAAATACGTCAGTAACATGAATAGATTCATAAGAGTACATAGCGAAACAAGTTTTCTTAGGAATCTGCATATTGCTGTAGTCTTAAGGAGAATACTGAAAGCTGTTTTTATATTGGTGATTTATGTAAATTTCTGTTAAAATTTTCCTTGCAATACTAGGAACAAACTTGTTTTAAATATATGCATTATTAAAAAAGCAATAGCAAGGTACTATGTAGCTGTGAGGGTAATTCAGAAACTTTAGCATTCCGTTTGAGAACATTGTGTTTCCATTTGTCTGAATAAAGAGGTATCATAGGATGATTAAAAGAGAAAGCTTATAATTTGGTAAGTTCATTTATAATTTGATAATCAGTTCAGCGTTTATTGAAGTTGGCAGAAGCAATTCTTGTCCAACCCCCAAATTTTTCCAACTTTATGGTGAAAATTCAAGCTAGATATCATCTCAGTACATTTTATATGACAAAGCATGATTAATACATGTTATGTTTAATATCTGTGGTATTTGTTTATATACAGGAAATAAAGAAAGTGGAACTGAAGATAAATTCAAGAATATTGAACGAAACCAGTCAAATATTTTACCAGGTGAGTTCCATTGAAGAGGTTTGCCCCCTCTTCTTAGAACAAATTTTGTTTTATAGATGCACATTTTTAGCTCTAAATTCAGAACATAAATTATAAACTAAACCTAAGTTGACCTCAATCAGAGGAGAAGGATGTTCCTGTGGCTAAGGCAGAGAACTGGGTGTCAGGACATCTGGTTTCTATTCCCAGCTTTGCCAACACATCATATGACTTTGGGGCAAATCACTTCTCTATGTCTAAAATTTCTCTTCAGAATTTGAGGGGAGATAAAAAGATCTCTGAGGATCCTGGGAAAAAAAATGAAACATAAATAATAGCAAATAACTTTGTGAAATAACTATAGATGTCACTGTTCTGATCCAGTAAAGCATTTTAGAATGTATTTTAACTTTGAGAATGTAAGAATGCATTCCTCTAAAAGAGGGAATATCTTTAGTATATACTGTGATTTTTAGTAAGGAAAGCTGCTGTGGAGTTTGAAGATGAATGCACAGTTGGAGGCACAGGGGAAGGAGATAAATCCATACAACCCATGGGTAATAGGAGAGCTTCTTAAAATTGCTTTCATGGTTGTCTTAGATCTTGGTCATGTAAGTGGATTATAAATCCACTTGGATCCTTAATGGATAAATCCCAGTAAAATCTTTCTGCAGTGGCATGTGTATCATTACTATTAGATGGACATTGCTGGGGATTACCTTAGCCATCGTCAGGAAGGAGTACGTACCCATTCTTCAGATATTCCAGTGCAAAGGCAGTATCTTAACTGGAATTGCCAGTGAAAATAGGTTTGAAGGAAGATGCTTATCTGTTGACTGGAACAGTAGTGGTATTGTATACCTGCTTTTCTGTTGACTCCAGTATAGATGTTTTGCTCTCCAGCAGAAAGATAAGATGGAGAGACCTGCATTTCACTGCCCATTTGCTGCTTCTTTATCTTTGATAAATGAAAACTAAGCCTAAAAATCTCTCTGACAAGACGTCTTCTTGAAAGCAGCTTTGTAACTAATCTTCCCATTGCTCTGAATTGTTTTAAATTCTAAAGGTCATTTATACCTTTGTCTTCTAAAATGTATCTGTTATTGTATAACCCGCTATCCTTTTCCACAGACTTTTCGCATCCTTTATTTTAATGCATCCATTTTTGGTATTTCCGCCTCCCACATCTGTCTGCAATTCAGTGCTTACATTATATATTTTGAGTATTACACCTCCTCTGTGTTTGTTTTTTTGTTTCATGCTATATATAGATCATATCCGCTTGTTCTGGCACTGTTACATCTTATTACACCAGGTGTCCCTGATGCTTGTGAAACTCATCAAAGCAGGGAAGTGAGTGTAGGGTGAATGTAAAACAATCATACTCCAAGAGATTTTAGATCAGTTAGTTTCTAACTTTTATGTAACTCCTTATGTACGTGTTCTGATCTGTTGTCTACTTGTATCGCCTTTTGTCTTAACTTACTGACCCTATTCTTACATTGCATAACAATTGTGTTTCAGTGTAGGTCACTACTGTGATACCTTGCCTTTTGGGTTTATGTAATTCTGTAGGGGAATTCTACATAACACGCCATTCAAATCTTTCTGAAATTCATGTTGCGTTTCACCTTTGTGTGGATGATAACGTAAGATCTGGAAACATAACTGCTCGGGATCCTGCGATCATGGGACTCAGAAACATTCTCAAAGTTTGCTGCACACATGACATTACTACCATTAGTATTCCTCTCCTGTTGGTACATGATATGTCAGAAGTAAGTAAATTTAAAGTTTTGTTTTCTTCTTAGCTTCTAAGGTGCAACAATTTTATTTTTTTTCTCGAAAGGATATGTCTCATTCTTGTTTAAGGCAAATGGAGCAATTTATCCCAGTCACATGCTCCTGCCACATCATTGTGCTGGCATTGGTATCTATATAGTGACCTGAGTTAAGGAACTGAACCAGTTAAAAGCATTTCAGTCAGCTGAACCTCTTCATTTTTATTTCTATCTCTCCTTGATCCAGCTCAGGGCACGGTTACAGAGGTATTAATGAAAGAGGTGATAGGACTACATATTTAGAAGTTAAAAAGATGTTTTGTGGCAGCAGTTCTTGCTTAGAAACTATAGTTTGTAAGATGCTGATATAATAGTAATAGCAGATCCAAATTTTAATTGCTTCTGGCTAGAAAAAATTAAAACTAACTTTTTATGAGCAGCAGTACTAGCAAAGCCCGGTTTCTTAGAAAATTTGAATTCTGTACCCCTAAACACCATTCTTTATCACCTCAGCCCTGTGCAGCAGTAACCAAATTTCACCTTTGCTCTGAATGGTCTCCTTCTTCATGCCCTAAGTATTTGCATGTTTAGTTTCTGCCCCTGAGCCCCCCATGTACCAGCTGGGCAAGAAGCAGCATACTGCTGAGACTCAAGTGATATATGTCACATACTTTGGTGACATAAGTGTGCTTATTGTGCGGAACTTCTGTATTTTTTTTCTTCAGTGGGACACTAGCGTGTAGAACTTTTCTCCTATTCAACTGTATTTTTTTCACAGTGCATAGTAAACTTATAATTTAATACCATTTACAATCTTTCCTCTGTCAGATCAGCTTCAAAAGATACTGGCAGGGAAGAAAATGGAGGTGGGGAGAGAACCAGCAGACAGAAAGTACAGCCACTTGCCACACTTCCTTAGGTGACAAATTTACAAACTAAAAGAAATTAGGAGAATAAGATAACGCTGCTATTAATTATGTCTTTGCATATGTTTACTTGCAATCTGTTATGTTGTTATTTTTCTTCTTTAAAAAAAATTGTTTTTTCACTTACCAATTTCAAGACTGCCTCTCCTTTGAAAGTGCCTGACTCATAGCAAGAAAAAGGCTCATCCTTGGATTGCTTTTAATAGGTGGAATAACTGATTTTTTAACATAATTTTATCTGAACACCATGTAGAATTGGATCCCATTTGCAAGATTGGGGTCTATAAAGTTCAAGCAATGTTAAAAATATCCAGTAATGAAGATTCTAAAGAATGTGCCTCAAAATGTGAACTTTTAGTAATAGATTTTATTTCAGAAATATATTTTTGCATCTTTGGTATTAACACCTTTTTTGGGATGCAAATGCAAGTAGTCAACTTGCAGGACAGCAACCTGAGTTATTAATGGGACCCAATTCCTGTGTTTCAGAAATTTGTAGAGCTCTTCTCTTAATCAAGTTGCCAAGTGACTACATTAACCTTTTTTTTTTTTCCCTTTGAAATACGTACATACAATGAAAGCTAAAACTAACATGTTTAAAATACAAATAGAGCACAAGACCAGGTGTTCACCATGCTTTTAAGAAGGTGTCGTTGCTCAAATGTGTGAAACTGAAGAATCATCTACTTGTCTGATGCTGGATTATTAAAAGTCCTGGTAAAATGATTTATCTTTTATATTAAGCTTTTTAAGTATGTGTGGAGTAAGCTGAAAGTGACCTGTATGATAAGCATAGGTTGAGCCAAAACTGAACTCCGTGAATTGCATTAGCAGCATCGCTTATTACAGTGTTTTGCAGCTGGCTGACCTCATTTGAAACACACAAGTCTGTAACTTGTTGTTGAGGGAAGAGCGAATAACAACAGATTTCCGAAGGTTAACCTGAACTTGGTGCCTTCAGCAGCTCCAGTTTTGAATCTGCATTTACCACCTACATAAAAAACATTTTTGTAAAGTGGTTAACCAGGAGCACAGCTGCAGAGATGTTTGCATGCTTCACTGTGGCAAGCATTCATCATGAGTTTGCTTTGTGTATTTCCCAAAGGTTTTCTTTTATGGATGGAAGAGTCGTGTTTATAACCCCACAGAAATGATGAGCGTATCAGTCTCAGTGAAGCCGTTACACTTTGTTATTATTTAGCCTTCATATTAAGCTACTCTTTCTCCCCCCTTCCCCCCCCCAAGAAAAAATTTAGGGCTTCTGTTTTCCTTAGTTTTTCTTGTGACTTCAACAACAACAACAGTTTTGTTTTTGTTTTCCTGTTCTGATCGTTAAGTTCAGTAAAGGAAGGAAACTGTGTTTGATATTTGAGAAAGACAAAAAATAGACAAGTTCAAATTTAGGACAACTGAGGTCCTAATGTCTGATCATTGCACTGAATCTGATATAAACTGAACTGGGGAATGAAATGGCTACATGGAATCATTAAAAATGGTGGAGTTGGCACACTTCCTTGGTAGTTTCAACGTAAGGGGTGTCGTATGCTGCCATCCATATAGCAACATGGAAGAAAACAGACCTCTTGAGGGCTGTCAGGCAGCTGTCTATGTGATGATAAGTTAAGAAAAAATGTTTGAAAAAAGTAGATATTAAGGGAGTATAAGGTGTGCAGCAAATATTTGTGAACATCATTTATACATATAGACAGATTATCAAAGAGTGTATTAACCTTCAGTTTTTCTCTTACCGTTTCGTACCATGAAACATGCAATGCTCCATACAGTGTTTAGTATTTGCATAGATATACTTTGAATAAACACCTTGCTAATTCTTAGCTTACTGAAATTAACCGTTGAAATTTGGTTTGAAATCTTTGTCCCATAAGAAGTGTATGGACTTAGTGTTTTCATTACCTGGTTATGACACGGTTCTGCAGAGACTTAAGGATGCTCTTCTAGATTTTAAAAAAGCAGCAACTCCATGCAGTGAGTCTGTCACAAATTTCAGTGATGAAGAGGTTTGCAGCATATCTTTCTAATCACTGAAGTTGGCCTTTTTTATTTTTATCAGCTAAAGGAATGTTAATCTAACAACAGATCTTTTCATCCTGAAAAGGAATGGTGTGTGCTCTCTGTAGTGAATGAAACCAAAAGTCCCAGACACATTTTCTACTTGGTAGAATGCTGTTAATGAAAACTTACCATATGTGATGGGGTGTTTCTTTTTTTCCTGCCTTCTGTGCTGTGTTTTGAATTAGCACTTACCTGATTATTCATTTCCACAACTGTTACTTAATTTACATATAGGGAAGTCCTGACAACATGTCAAGATCATGAGAACTTAAGTTTTTAAAGATGAATTAAAATCAAATCACTACTGCGTCATTCTCTGTTCTTGTGGCTTGCATGCACTGACATTGTAGATTCAACCTGTTATTTCCCTGAGTGACCACAAGATTTGACATCTATGTTTCTCTGAAATAGTCTGAGGAGTAGAGTCATATCCTGCTGTTTGAATCAGTCCTTTTAAGGCTAGTTTCTTTTATTGATTATATAATGTACTCATAAGTTGCCCTCAGAGCAACAGGACCTTTCTTTTTAGGTATTTGTTTTTAACCTAAGCCAAAACAGTGATCAAAAGTAGCAATAAACTCCTACATTGCTTGTGACTGAATGCAAATGTGGGCAGATAAATTATAACAAAACCCAGCTATTTCTTCCAGAAAGGTTAGAAAAGAAAAAAAAATTGTCCAATATTGTTGTTTCTGATTCACATGTTGTATAGTCTAAAAGCAGCATCTATTGATGCAACAATTCACCTCATGAAAAAAAAAAAAAGTTCTGTAAAGTTATTCTAACTTAGGCTGTTTTTATGTTACTATGAGGCTGTTACTATTTCAGGTATGGGAGAATATAGGGAGGTGCTCCCACCTAAGAAAAAACTGTAGCTTTTAATAGTTGTTTAGTGCAGAGACATTCAATATATTGATTCAACATTATCAGTCAGCATTCTTGGACAACCTTGCTTCTCAAATAATCTTTTTTAATCCTGAAGCTCTTTGAAAATGACAGCTTGCACACTGTTTGACATTGCAAAATAAATGCTGGCTTTACTGAATAGAAAATTATGTAAAGCATAAATTTTAAAAGGTACGTGGAATGATAAATTTGATTCCATGTGTATGTTCCTATGTTCATACTGGAAAGTGCACTTTTTGATGTTGGAGGGCACATCAGAACAAGTAAGTATTATTTTCTTCCTGAGAAGTGTTTACAGTGACAGTCCTGCCTCTAAGTAGGAATGTTCATCTTAATATAATTCATTTTATAGTTGACAGCTGAAGAATGCTTGATGTACTAATGCATTTGAACTGTTACTTAAATTCTTTAGACTAGGGCCTGTTTGTCATATAGTAAGGTAGCTTATACAGGTGGTTTTCATATCCCATCTTGGTGTTTAACTTCAGGTAAGAATTTGCTGTCTGGTTATATCTGAAACCCATCCATCAGATGAAGATGGATTTTGTTTGTTTTAGCTCTTAATAAAAATACACCTTTAGGATATAATTATTTCTACCAATTTCAGTATTAGAGATAATTTTTTACTGAAGGTGTATGGGTATGCCAATAAGCCTAAACCAGAATCATCAAAAATAGCTGGTAATCATCAGCTACTGCTGTTAAGACGTGGTCAGGAGCCTCTCTTCAGCTAACTGAAGCACAGATCTGATAGTTACAATTGGATATTATACATTTTTCTGAAGTTCCACAGAGGAATTAAGTAGACCCATTTTCCAGTGACATTAATAGGATTATTATCAACAGTATGGTGGTGTGTGTTTTTTTTGTTTTTCAAGATCTCAGCTTAAAAATATATAGGCTGTTCAGACACTAGGCTCTCATACCAATAAGCAGTGGCTGTGCTTTTATGGTCATATATTATATATATGTATATATGGGTCATGTGTGTTTATGTATACGTATACATACACATATACACACACCACCTGTCTAGAGTACTTTAGAAAACTGAATCCCTCATCATGGCCTGTAATGCTGCTTGGATACCTGGTGGGAAAATATGGTTTTATGGTAATAACTTATTATTTTTAATAATTTTCCTCTTGCTCTTGATGGTAGATCCATGGGCATTGGACCTTTTTCATTTATTCATTTATTTTTAGGAAATGACCATTCCATGGTGCTTAAAGAGAGCAGAGCTTGTGTTCAAGTGTGTTAAAGGTATGTTAGTAAATGCTTCAGCTCATTTCCAGTGTTGCATTTGATGACATCCAGTCTTAGCTCAAGCTATACATTTTCCCCCAAAAAAGTCATTTTAGTAACTTACTACTTGTTAAAACACTTATACTTTCTCTTTAAAATTATTAACTATTGTTGTGGGACTTTTAAGCATCAGGAAATAATCTCACACTTAGAATGGAAACAAAATGTTTTGAAAATATCTTCACAACTGTTACATAGACAGTGAAAGAAAAAGCCCTTACTGCTTCTGAGCAATCTCTGAAGGAGGGCAGGAGCAGGTGGTTCTCTACAGTATACTTTCCAGTGTCTGTTGTATTTTAATTTCCTCAGTGACAATTCCCTATACTTTTTCAAGACTAGTTTATATGCTAATTCACCTTTTTGCTTGAAAGTCATCATGATTTGACTGTCATTTCCTATATTTCCCATTTGTGTTACTGCTTACTGCATTCTTGTGTCCTGCACTTAAACGCTCGCAACAGTCATTTAGAGTATTTAAAATGCTAGTAGTTATGTTCTTTCTATCACCTACTTAAAGAACCTCTTGCTGTTGTGAACTTTAGTGATTCACAATGAAATATCATCCATGTAACCATTTTCATTATACAAGTATTTTTCCAAGCATCTTTATTTGTCACTAATGTGTTTCGGTGGACCTTGTAGTTCATTGGTTATAGTTAGGAAATGCTAGCATAAAAATGCCAAATGATGATAAGTTGAGCAATGAGAATTAAGCATTTTCTATGTAAGTCCAAGTAGTTTCTGTTCCTGCCAGATGGCCAAAACCCTTTTGGCAACTGGATATTGTCTTGCACTCATTCATCTGGATGTGATCGCATCAGAGCTAAAGAAAAAAGCTGGTTCTCAATGAAAGCAAGCTATTGAAAAAATTCCTAATATAATCATATTTGGAAAAACCTCTCACTTCTGCTGGCTAGTACTCTGCTGTACCATAGACCTGGTTATTTTGCTGTTTAAGGGTATTCCAGTTTTCTCAGTAATTCCTCATTAGATTTTCCAGTTAAATCAGATTTCAGTCGGTTGATCAGCCAAGTCTGATTTAAATGTGACTAACGATATCCCTAGTTAAGGCAGTTAAAATCCTAATTGTATGTGAAAACTTCCTCATTGCTTGATAGTAGTGTGATTGAGGGGGAAGTTTACATAGGTAATGAATATAATATGGATGCTGGTTTTTAGGTTTCATGATGGAAATGGCTTCATGGGATGGAGGAATTTCTCGGACTGTACAATTCTTGGTACCGCAGGTAGGTTAAACCAAGTTTGTATCTAAACTGGGAGACTGGGAACAAGAAGTTAAATGTCAACAGATCTAGATTTGATTTCTTTGCTGTGCCCTGTTTTTCAGTTTGAGCTTAAACCTAATCGCTGTTGGTTTTATCCCTTGCTTACAAAACAGGAATAAAAGGGTTTTATGTTTTTGGGTATCCTGTAGTATCTTCTGAGGATGCTGAAAATGCAAACTGGGAAGTTCACCTTTATGAATGGTTAATACATAACCTTAGAAGAAGATACTTTTTTTTTTTCTCTTATTTTCTCTGAAGAGTTGGGACTAACCTTGCATTATATAATGTTAGGTTTTTGTTAGTCATACTGTTGAGCATCTTGGAAAATTGCAATGCACTGAGTTCAGTCATGCTTCCACAAAATCATTAATTACTCTAGATGTTTTAAGTTAATTGTAATAAAGATTCTGAAATGATTTAATTTGGAGTTCTAACTGATTTACAGAAACAGGAAATTTTGCAAATGTGACCAATACTGAGGTGTTTTTTGTGCTGTTATTTTTCTGGTTTGTTTTTATTCTAAAAAGTGGTGCTAGAAGTTCTGTAAAAAATCAGAATTGTGTTATGAAAGAAATAGCAAATACTTGATGACAAAGTAGTAAACTGTTGAGCAAGGAGGAAGCCAAGAATAAATGAACTGAAGCTGAATCTGATGCTGGAATTCAGACAGCAGAAGTCCTGTAGATAATGAACAGCTCTGTCATGATTCTGCTAGGCAGAACTAATCAATTATTAGAACAAGAAATGTACTGGAAACAGATATATCCCATAAATATACAGACATGATTTTTAGGTCAATCTTTTTCTTTTGATTGAATTAAATAGAATTATAATGTACATTTTGAAAACAATCTTCTTGGCCTTCTGAAAAACTGCAACACTCTTTTAAATGTTAAAAAACAAAGTTTAAAGAGATTTAGTTCTTCCAAACTACAGCAAAAAGCCAAAGCTTACTGGTGTATCTCTTTATTTTTTTTCTTTTTCCCCTCCTCCCCCCAGACAATTTCTGAGGAAATGTTTTACCAACTGAGTAACATGCTTCCCCAAATCTTCCGAGTATCCTCTACATTGACTCTAACCTCTAAGCACTGAGTTCTGTGCAGCAGTAAGACATATCCTGTTGACAGAGGAAGAGGCTATGGAGATTCTTTATGGAAATGTCTCTTTTCCAAGGCCTGATGACCCTGAGTTGGTATTTGTTGCAATTTCAAGAATAACGTCATCTTAATAAAAGATACATGCTGTCTGCACTTGGATGTTAGCATTTTATTTTTGTCTCTCTCTGTTTCAGCACAGCATTTATGTTGAATTCCTCACCTTTTTCTGAAAGACATGAAATGTAACTAGTCTTATGTAATCCACAGAAATGATTCATGTAGTTTGGTAGGAATAAGACTTACAGTAGAATTAGGATCGGGGGGAGGGAGGGGCTTCAGATTGCTTGGTTTAAAAACATTTTCTGGATTGGCTTGGTGACATTTAAAGGATGTCAAAAAAAAAAGATATCAAAAAAAAAAGGATGTTACATGTCTCCTTTGACAAATTATATCAAAATTATTCTCAGTTGTCTTTCCAAGCTCACAGTGACTGCAAAATAAAATGTATTAATGCCTCGTTTTACCAATTAACTGTTATAAAATGAAAAACATGAGAGAATCCTTTAACCTACTGCATTTTGTAAATCACTGGAAGTATTAAAAAAGAATCAAGCTAATGTATCTGTGAAAATGATTAGGTGTTCTTTTAATTATTACCTTTTTACTATGTTATCTTTCTGCTTTCTTTGAAGGTTTCACATTGACAAGTCTGTCATGTACAACTTAGTAGGAACATTATAGTGTTCTGAAATCTGTTGCACTGGTATATTTTGCTGCTTATTGTCAAAATGTTTTATCACTAGAGGGTCTTTATCACTAATCAAGATGCTTGTGTGAAATTTCTTCGGCCAAACTTGAATCCACTCAAATAAACAAGTCTCACAACCTCCTGCCTCCTACTGATGGGAAACTAGGGAAGAAACTGCTTTTATCCCATCTTGGACAGTCAAGCTTTTTGAACATGTCTGTGGGCACAAGAGACTGTAAGCAATCAGCGTCACAGGGAAAGTCCTGTCTGAAGCTGGTATTCTCAGTGTTCCCAGAAGAGTTAGGCTCACGAGAAAGCAGCTGAGGTAGTGAAAGTCCCAGGGAGCTTTTTGAAGCCCACAGTTCTGTTCTGTAGGATACACTGGGATCCTGGCAGAGATGGGTTTGACTCTATATCTTTCTACAGATTGCCCAAGTTCTGTGCTTGAAAACCAGCTAAAAATGAGGTGATTTACTATCTTCATTGTGACTTTATTATTGTTTTATTTAGTTCAATGAATGCAAAGAGTGTAAAGCTTTGTACTGGGGAAACTGTAATTTAAAAATTATAACAAACTATAATTTATATAAAACTTAAATATGAATTATAATTTAAAATTCTTAGAGAATCAAAATAATATTAATACGCTCATGATGTTTATAAATGGCATAAACTCTTAACTTTTTTATTGAATCCTTCATGCTGTGCAGAGTCCACCTAAGTGACACAGCAACTATCTATTGCTGAACTGTCAAATGCTTTCTTTTCCTGTGCCAGCAGCTTCTAAAGAAGAATCATGAAAGTAATGTGACCTCATTTGGTGTTCCAGAATAGAAGGATTTAAATTCATCTAGAATGATCTGGATTAATCCTGTTAAAGCTCATTGCTACTCCTAAGATGAAGTTAAACTCCAGTCCCAGAAAATCAAGTGCTCTAACCAAGATTCTGTTTGTGAAAGATGTGGTAGCAGAAGTATTCCTTTTTGTAAGTTGTAAGACTTGATCTGTTTTATAAGAGAGATGTGTGTTACATAATTACCCCCCCACACCCAGTCAGTAAATCTACCACGAAGTAACCCATGGAACACCAAAAATTCTCGAGCAAGTTATCTGTCTTATACTTTCAGACTTTTAATAAAAAATTCCACACAAATTCTTTTATTATGCCAAAACCCCAAGACGTATCTAATTTAGTAACACTTGTGTAAAACTGCAAATTCTTTTCAAAAAAAATTACTTCCTTTTTGTGATAAGTCCTACTGCCTTTAATTTTTTGAAGCTGTGTATTTTCAGTCCTCAGAAAGTGGATTGTATATGAACTTTTCACCCTAATAACCATCTTTGATACAAAAATGAGCAAACAAACTCCAGGGGTGAGGTTTTGGAAAGTCTAAAGGGAAGAAATGGTCCTAAACTATTAGTTACGCTTAAATTTTCTGAAGCTTGGCCCTTGTAAGCACTGAATGGTCTTGCCAGACTTTGTCAAAAGAATTCTTGATACATCATCTATTATTCCTGCTTTTCATATCTGTTCCCAGGAAGTAGTGTTAACAGTAAGTTTTAGCTGTCTTTGTGGAAAAACAGAATACAGAGCTGAGGTGACCTCGACTGTCCTTTCTATTTGATCTGTACCTGGCAACTGTACAGACCAGTAGTATACAGACTGCAATTTATGAAATAAAGCCATGTGAGACATCCTACTGGGGCTGTGAGAAGCTATTTGAGATTAAGAGGAAAATGACTCAAAAAGCATGAGGTTTTCTATTTGTATATGCACAGCAGCATTCCTTGGAAGGATGACAGTGCTGAATACCTTAAAGATGTTGTGTAAAATTGTGTATGTGGCTGCGCTTGTATTAAATAAATTGCTCTGAAGAGAAATGTGGAAGACATGACATTGTGCAGGTTTTTGAACGTGCTTATGGTGGTTGATATAAACTGCAGGTACCTTTAGCAAAATCTGAACCGAGGTTTAAAGTCTCAGTTTGTCAAGGACATCCCGAGCTGACTTTCAAACCCACTGTCTTCAGCTATACAGTCTGGGGCAGTTTGCTTACATGATCACTGATGACAATCAAGGCAAAGCATGCAGGCAGTTGAGGAACAGATTTAGAGTTGTAGTTCAGACCAGACCTTTTTTCCACTGCTGTAAAATATTATTTTTTTTTACACTGCTAGAAATGTAAGTGTTGGTACTGCCTGGAGGGATAAGAATTGTATCAGAGATCTTTCCTTCTACAATAGTTCAATACTTTTGAAAGCTCAACTGAACCCTGAAGGCAAAGAAGCATTGTAATTACAGCTAGCAGGGTCAGGCAGGTGGGTTCAGTTCATCTGTCATAAACTGTGTTCTGTTGGCAAAAGAACCTTACTCATTTTTAGCAACAAACAGTTCCAACAAGAAGAATGGGGTAATACCCCTAGATTGGTGAAGTTTGTAGCTTGATAGGAAATGTGACTTTGAATTCCTACAGATAATAAATAAATAATAATAATAATAAACAAAAAATGAACTGGGTCTTGAACAGGTCAAGCAAGTGCTCAGATTGATGGGCTTTTGTATTTTGTGGGAATCTTTAAACAGTGACCTTGTTTGTCAGGATCTCTGTCGAATTCTCAGCACATGAACCAGATTGGGCCCCAGAGAGCATGTGTAGTGAAGACAACCCAGCTGATGATGTGAATGAGCTCAGAGATAGCCAATTGACTATGAGCTTGTTATTCTTGAAATTAAGACTGATTTATGAATACTCATAAGCGGTGCTTTGAAGTTCCTGTTAAAATTTACATTCCCAACTATTTTTGTAGATGGGTAGCAGCTAAGCATGGGTGGCAGAGTCTCATCTTCTGAAGCAGGCATATAAATTACAACTTATTTCCAATTTGGAATGTACTAACTTCTTTCTTTGCACGTGGTCCAGGCTGCCCTGGTGACTTCAGGTTACAAAGGAACCCATAAGAAACCTCCAAAGCTCTTTCCAAGATTAGTTCCTGGAGATTAGTCCAGATTCTGGGAAAAGAAAGGTGGTTCTTAGTCCTTTGTTTCCATTCCCACATCTGTCAGAATAACCTACAGATGACAAACAAACAAACAAACAAACAAAAAACACATTAGCAAGCAAATCTTCCCCTGGGTACTTTCTTCCCATGTGGATTTATTTATTTATTTATTTTAAATCAGAAAATGACTAAAGTACGTGATGCATGGGTTTTGTCTCATCAGTTTCTTGACTTTCAGAATAGACGTGGGACAGTGCATTCGACCAGTCTTATGCAATTTTGAGAGAAGTCTGATAAATTTTCTCCAGTGTGCATAAGTATCAATACCCCCTGGGGAAAGTAAGTCCCAGAACAAAACAAGGTTCTTGTGTCATATTTGTAACACATATAGCTATGAATATAACTAGTATCAAATATTATCTGCAACACAGAAAAAAGAAAAGAAAGCTAGCAGCATTAAATCATGAAATAACTCAAAACAGACTACTAATGCACTATATCTGCACTTAGAAAAGCTATAGTTGGTACTGACATCTTTCAGATGGCAGTTGCAGTTCATGTCTCCTAAATCTTCATTCCAATCACTGGAAATACAGCAAAAGTTATTGTCATACAAAAGCTGCCAATCTTCTGCAGTCCAGGGCCTGGATATGATGTTAACTTTGATATTCTTCCTAGTTTTTATTTAGCAGTCACCTTTATTTAGGAGTCACCCTCTGCTCTGTGTTTTCCTGGTGTAAATTCAGTCTACTAAAGTTCACTGACTTACTCCAAAATTACACAGATGCAACTGAGAGCAGAATTTGGCCTTGTGTGCCCTTCCAAGGGTGCTAAGTTTGAGCAGATACAGAGTAACACTGGCTAAATGACAACTGAAGGGGAATATGAAAACCATCTGTAAATATTTAACGGGTGCAAAGATTAAAGAGGAGGCGGGGTTGTACTACGTATTCCAAGAAGGGTTTTAACTTAACCTACAGGGATAAAATTGAGCAAAGAAAAATACATAAGAATTATGGAAGTAATATTTCTAAAAACTTAGAGATCAGTCTCATAATTTATAAAAATTTGTCAGTGAATGGAGTGGCATCCACTATAATTTACAAAATGACGCGAGGCTGCAGCTATGCTGTTATGTTAAAAAGTGCTCTTAAGCTGCCTGTGAGAGGCCAAAATGGGGCTTCATGTCTGCCTTTCTGACTGCTCAGATGAAACCGATTTCTTCCTCCTGCCATTCCATCTTTGGGAAACACATGCATAACCATCTGGATCCAGCAGACATGGTTTGGTCCCAGCATGCCATGGAGAAAAATTCCCCACTCTTTCAAGACATACTTCCTGTGAAAGACAAAACCTTTGTGAGCAAATCACTTAGATCACTTAGTTGGATTAATTCAGGTTCAGACAAGAAAAGTCATATGCTACATGACGTTGTTGGCTCTTTCCTAATGGGCATTGGTTCATTTACATCAAATATCATCAGAGCATCTTTGAAACCTGGTAGTTTCAATAGGAGTTCAGGGCTCATGGCCCTTGTGCAGGAATGAACCCTGTACATATAAATTTAGTGTCTTGAACTGGGAAGTTACGAGACTTGAAGCTGGTTTGGTTGGTTCCCAAAAGTCTTATTTTAAATGCCTTAAACTGAACCATAACAGCATCTGCCTGGCATAAATTATAATCCTCCAAAATGCTCTTTACTCACTCATACAAGTAATTTATAGTGACTGTTTCAACTTTGTTCCAATGAACACTTTCAAATCCAGGCAGAAATAGCATCACTCCACAAACAGGGGCCTGCTTCCTTCCGCCACGCTTTGTGTGCAACATCCACATTATCAGTCTTCCGCGTGCCTATTTCCACAGCGGAAACCCTACCAGCACAAGCCAGCCAAGCCTCCTTTTTTGAGAAATGAATCTTTCCTCATTCAACAATATAAGGTGGAAATTGCAGTGGGTCAATGACATGAGCTTTCCCTCAAGCTTGACAAGCTATACGAGAGGATGTGAGTGCTTCTGTTGAGTAGTTGTTTGGAAACCGCTGTCTGACAACCAGTTGTTATCTTGGATATGTTTTTAGCAATTTTGGGCAATTCTCCCTGCCTGTGGAAGTTGTTCTTTCTTTTAAGCAGTCCATAAATCATGGGCAAGTCTTGCAAGCTGATGTTACTAAATGGAAAATGGTACATACCACTCTTGTGTTGATAGGTAGTCCTGTTCAGCTCTGCTTACTGAACCTTCCCGTTAAGAGATAAAATATGCAGATAAAAATTGTTGGCAATTGCTGCATCTCTCCAAGATTCACTTGATTTCTAAACCTTCACAATAATTCAGGGAAGTGCCGCCTAAAAATGCAGGATATTTAACTTTCCTTGGTGCACATGCTTTTACTAGTGTCAGTTTCTGCTGTGTTTCAGCAGATGGAATTTGCTGTGCAGATCAGTCTACTGATTCTTCAGTTCTGCCTTTAATAACAGGCACTACCTGGAGTCCTCAGGAAAGGCAAAGTCCTGTGTCCTTCCTGCCTGTGAGTCACTTGATAGCTGGAAATTATCATGGATCCCAACAAAGATGATGGTGTGCAAGCAAAGCTAAGTGATGGATGTAGACCCAGGGAAGTCAAACTCCCTATATGTCAAATTATCTAGTCCTTGTAAAACTCCTGGCATTGGGTCAAGCAAATTATTCTAAGTTGATTTTTTTTTTTTAAAAATGAGGACTCAAGTGATTGAATGATATTTGGTTGACAGTCACACAGAAGACAGGCAGCAGACTTTAAAGGTTCATTTTTGGCACTGAAACTATATACTGTGTGCCAGGTAATGGTAGAATAAATTATTTGAGGACAAAATGTAGCTGACCAGGAAAACTTTACTGCCTGGGAACACTATCAGGCTATAGAAAAGTTAAAAATAATTAAAATCACCTGGGCATTAAAAATCATGTAGCCAATGGACTAGATGCTGTCATACAGAGATAAGAGCAGCTTTCCTCTCTGTGAAACTTCGAGGCCATTCCTCATTCCCACAGCCTTCTCATGAGCCCTAGGTTCATGTCAGCCACACCGCAGGTACTCTGAGCAGGAAGGAAGCTTGCTGGTTGTTTCTGGATTGGTTGGTTGGTTGGTTAGTTGGTTGTTTCTAATGTTTAATTCACTGTCTGCTGGACACTGCGTTCTGTGACAGTAGAGTCCATTACATGTTCTGGGACACCAAAGTACTCACTCATTAGTGAAAATGAAAAGCCAGTGACTCAGGAGCAAAATCAATTCTCAGTAGAGAAATAGCATACCTTTATTAATAAATACATTTCAGTCTAGCCAGACTTTCCTCACAACCTTGGCCTTTATGCCTCTGTAGCAAAAAGCACCACCTATCACTGGTGTTTAGACCATTGTGGCCTGCAGTGGGGTAAGTAACATGTCCAAACTCTGATAAAGCCTCAGAAAAGAATAGTAGGACCAACAGGACAAATTAAGCTAATTACATATAATTGCAGTCCCATACCAGAAGCAAGACCTTTGCAAGCGACTTCCAGTCAAACCAATGTACTTAAGCAGCCATTCTCTCTCCCCCTAGAAAGAGCAAGATTTGAACCTGAATTGCTCATTTTTTCTGTCATGACTATTATCTCTGACCTACCAGATTAACTACAATTCAGTTCATGAGCCTGTCTTAATTCTGACATATATGAAATACAATCTAGGGGAATTTAAAAGGGGAATTTAATTTAAGATTAATTTCTCTGTCACACACACACACAAATAAAAAATAGAAAAACCTTGTGAAGACATGAAAATTCTCTGCTGACTGCTGATCAACTGAATAATGGATATAAAAAATAAAATACTATGCTCAAGAGGATGACTCAAAATGCTAAGGGAAAGCTTTCAAGTAGCCTTTACTTAATGTGGGGTGATGAAATCAGAGAACAATCTTACCCGACTGTTCCTAGAAAATCTGTTTAATTTTCTTTCCTCTGTAAAGAGCACTATCAAAGCTGTTTACACTGACACCACGGAATTTGGAAAGCTAAAGCACAAAGCCTTCACATGATGGATCTTTGCTGGATGTATTGTACAAGCTGAGTTTGCAGTCAGTCTTCTCGACTCAGTTGCATGCTCAAGTCAAATTTAGGGCTTCATATGCAACAGTAATGTTAAATCCTTGCTTTGATGAACTTTGATGAAGTTTTGGTATTGACTTCAGTAAGGCCAGGATATCACTTCCCAATATAGCTCTAGAAACACACAGTGGTTAAGTAATAATTAATAATTTAATTAATATAATTAAATTATATTAAATTAATATATTATATTAAATTAAAAATGAATATAATAATAATAATAAATTTGTGTGCAAAATGTGTAATACATCAAATATTTGTGACTCTTCTAAACAGAAGATGTCTAGCAGCCAGATCTAACAGCTCAAAATCCAGACTGGACACCTCAGTGTCACCAGTGCCTCATGGCATCTTTTGCCAACATATTCCCTTTCAGCTGCTTCATTTGAAAACCATGAGTTATGAAACTCAGCAATACAAAACTGAGATATACAGCAAAAGCTTGCTGGATGAATGTCATAATATACTTAAAGGTCATGTAGACACATGGTTTTCTGGTAATAATATATACAGCTCCTCACCATTCAAGTATATACTTCGCATAGCTCCCTTTTGTGGTGTATTGGTGTAGGTAGTGTAAACCTCATGAAAAAGCAAAAAAATGAACAAACTTTTACATGTTGCATTCACATCAGTAATGCTATTAAGGTGCTATTCAAGTATTCTTGAGATCTAGTCCCTTGCAGAAAAGGGAAAGCAGTGAATATTTAAACTCTGAAAGTGCAGTTATTAAAAAAGGAAAAAAATAGAAGAAAAAAATCCACTGCAAAAGGTCAGATACCATCCAGTTTATTCAAAAGAGCACCTTAGTCAGAGAATTATTCTTAGCCCTATAGTAATCTTCAAACGTTAAGTTAGATGGGTATCTCTCTACGGCTAGAAATATGGCATGAAGGTCAGCCATGACTTGATCTTTTCTAGAGCTGGCAACACTCCCACTTGAAGTGGGAGGTTAAACTAGATGACTTCCAGAGTTCCCTTCCAACAAACATTTCTATGATAGTATGATCTCATGCCTATATTGCAGTTAAAGGGACCATCTTTTTTTAAAAAATCTTTGAGACGTGCAGAGCTCATTTCAACTATTCCTATAGAAAGAGCTTGAAGGAAGTTTCCATCATGTTGATTCTTTATCTTTGTACATCATGCTTTAGACAACAACAGCATACTTCTGGCTGGCAGTGGGAAATAATTTGCAGGGAAATAACATCTATACGGCATGTGTTTGTGTATGTATGCAAGGAAGTAGCTGAAGTGGGTTTGCAGGCCTGTGGGGCTTATATGTTCAAGTGCCAGCCACTGGGGAGATGCAAGATTGTGGGGAAGTTACAGGACAGACAGTGTGTATAAGAGCACGTCAGCTACTGGAAGGATACATATTGTACTATGTACATATATGTGCATACGTATACATACATACATGTAGAATCATAGAATAGTTTGGGTTGGAAGGGACCTCAAAGATCACATAATTCTAACCCCCCTGCCATAGGCACGGACACCTCCCACCAGACCAGGTTGCTCAAAGCCCCATTCAACCTGGCCTTGAACACTTCCAGGGATGGGGCATCCACAACATCTTTAGGCAACCTGTTCCAGTGCCTCACCACCCTCTGAGTGAAGAATTTCTTCCTAATGTTTAATCTAAGTCTACCCTCTTTTAATTTAGAACCATTACTTCTCCTATCACTACACTCCCTGATAATGACTTATATTTTCCACTCTCCAATCAGTCTGAGAAGGTAACAGGATGAAGCCATTGGCACTGATTGTGTTTCCTTGCCTGCTGTGTTTTCTGTCTGTGCTGATCTGTAGGATCAGCCATGTAGAGATGTATGTATGAATTGTGTGCACGTGTGCCTACTGGAAACACACACTCAGCCCCGCTGGATGTGGGGGCAAGGAGCTGAAGCAGCCCCAGCTCTGTCAGGCTGGATTTGGCAACCCCCAGCACTCTGGAATCCTCTGGCTCCCCAAATCCTCTGACTCCCTAAAGCCCTTTCAGGCTGATAGATAATAGCATATGCTTAAATATGTACATAACTTAACACTTTAGCTGTCTCACAGCTAAAATCGATCAGGCCCACCACGTATACCAACTTAAGATGGAGAACTGATTTACTTATGTTTACAGCTCTACAGAACTGTGTCAGGCCCTAATTCAGAAAACAAATATTTGTCTAATTGCAGACATCAAATTTACTAAGACTTTAAGTTATATTTAAGTACCTCTTTAATCAGATTTTATGTCAGCAGGGATTTATCATCATGGCTGAGGTGATAGTCAAGGGTGTAGTCTTTAACTTTGCTTCTATCCAAAACAACCTCAGTATTTAGTAGTGCTTCCAACCCATGTTCGGTGTCTTTTGGAGTGTATGGACTAAACTTCACACAGGGCTCTTTGTCAGACTGCCATGCAGTGAGGACACATGTGCCATCCACATATTCCCTGGCTTTTGGGACATGTGGTAAGAGTGGTGGCTTCTTTCTCTTTCATCGCTAATTCCAGCCAAGCACATCTTCTTACCACAGTCTTTGCCCTTGGTGGTCAAGCCATCCTCAGGAGAGAGATGGATTTGAACTTCTTTGTGTCCGTGTGGGCCTGGTATCTGAGTTTCCTGCTGCAAAGAGATTGATACAGTCTTTTGTACTGGTAAATATGTCCAAATGTAGGGCATTCCCGACATGGAAGAAAACAGCAGGCTGACCTTCTTTCCTCTTTGGTGCCTAACCTCCAAAAATGGTTTGAGGCTAATAATTCGGACCCGAGATAAGGGCTTGAATCCAGAAAAAATGGTGGACTTTGAAGGCATCATTTAGTGTTCCCTTATGACTGAAGTAGACAGTGCTTCTATGGTGACTGTGCTGGCTGCTGTCATTCCGGGGTGACTAATGCTCCTCTGGTGCTGCAGAACCTGAAAGGGCTCTGGATTCAGAAAGTGAAGTGCTACCATACTAAACATGTTTGTGGGCACAGGCCTGAGTGAATGCATCAGGAGGAAAGGAGGCTTGATCTAGGGAGGCTGGAAAACTGGAGGAGCTCAGGACCCTCTCTATTCTCTGCCTGCAGCTCTGTTCACTGAGAGGGTAACTTCCACCAGCTGGCCATCCTGCCCTGCTGAAGGTCACCACTCCCATCTCTACCTCCACTGGGTGAAACACTCCTCAAAAAGCAATTTGAGCTCTGTAGGCAGAAAGAAGTGGGTCAGAAGAGCCCCTCAGTTGCCCTGTGTTAACTGACCCACCACAGTTTGAGTGAAAGGCAGCAGCGAGGAGCAGCAGGAGGTGATAATCTTTCAGCTGATGTCATGGCAGTGGGAAGAAAACTCGATCAAGGCTGAGATATTTATTTGAGGAGGGTAATGGAGACAGCACCTTAACTCCTATGAGAAGGGGGGAAAAAAGAGATCTTTGAACCTTTCCTGACTGCTAGTGCTGTTCATCAACATTTTTCACCAGCTTCCAAAAGAAAGAAATCAGCAAGAAAAGGAAGAAGTCAGGAAGAGTGTGGCAGTGCAGGCTGTATGCAGTACATGCTGGATCCTTATCACCTTCAAATTTGCTGCATTTTTATAGGGAAAGACACATTCAGATGTGACTTTCAGGAACCTCAGGCTATGCACATAAAGGAAAGCTCTTCCCTGTCTATCCAAATGCTGGGCAATGTCTTCATTTTTGAGTACACAAACTAAGGCAGCTTAAGCAGGCTGAATTTCAAATGGGATATTCAGCACTTTCTGAAAGCCAAGCCCATGCATCTAAAGTTTAATACATCTCAAAATTAGGGGTAATTGGAATAACAAGTCATCTGGGAAAGTCTTGGCCTGCACACAGTGCAGATGAAACAACATGAGAACAAAATCTGGCTGTCACCTGTGCAGCGCTCACACCAGTGGCAGTGCTTGCTATCATGAGAAGCTCTGTGAATGAAATTGTTCTCTGAAAGAAGCATTTTGCACAGTAATATGTGCCTGCTCAATTACCTACTTGCTGCATAAACTATCTTAATTTTTACTTTGGAGTCATACGCAAGCCAGACCTTCCAAACACTTGGAAAAACAAGTAGAACAAGAACAAAGGTGGCAAACACAACCAAAGAGAGTTAGGGATCAGTCAAGCTGGACACGGCAACAGGATTCAGCAGGAGATGTATAAGAGGCTTTCATTGTGCCATAAACACAATCATTTTACACAACACTATTTTCATGATTAGTTATTACACATTATATGACAGCATTCCCATGCCTTCAGGCTTTTTGTAACAGTAGGAGAAATGGTGGGCTGGAGGAGACAGCTGGACTTGCACTTGGTATATGTCAGTTTACTTAAGCAGAACCATTTTACTGCTGCTGGAGGAATGCAGCAAAAGGTCAGTGCTGAAACTTCGCTAAAGTAAGTTGAGCACACATTCCAGCTGCGAACATATGCTGACTACTTGCTTGATCAAAAAGGAAATTTCAGAGCTCTGCTACATGCTTGCCTTGACCCTGCTCCATACCGCCTGTCTAGTGTGCATCAGACAAACTGTTCTCTAATCCTGCATGGAATACACATTCTGTTAAAAGATGCTTGGAATAGTTGCATATCATCATTAGTAGAGCAATCTTAAACTGGGCTCATGCATATGGAAAAGTGCATGATAGCAGGGAGAGGGATGTTACGAGGAGAGGTGTTGTATGAATGCATTAAATGTGTGTTTTTATTTCTTAGTCCTGTGTTCCCACCATAACCCGACCCTATCCAAGTGAGAATCATCTTTGCAAGGGAAAATTAAACTCAGTTCTTGTATTTCCCTTGTCTGTGTCTTTAAATGTTTAATCTTCTGGAGCTACTCTGATCTGGTCAGTGTCAGAGGAAGAATCCTGTGCTGACAAAATGCACTAAGAACCTACACCAACTTAACTGGGCTGCTAAAAATTTCAGAAGTGAAGCTCTTATAACTGCAAGAGCTTCTGGCTGATTTAGAACATGCCCTCATAACATCGCTTGATAAAAATAAGACTCTGGCTTTTTAATAGAACAAATTGCTTGGGTTTTATATTTAACCACAGTCAGTGTTAAAGCTATAACTGTTTTTCAGAATATTTTAGGAATCTGATCTTGATCTTCCATATGTCAAAAACCATCACAACAAATACCTTGCATTGTGGCTCCTGAGGAAGATATAACAAGGTGGCTACAGCCTGAAATAAAAAGCATGTATTTTATGTTCAGATTTGCTACTCTTATCAGAGTAGGTATCAGAAATGATCATTTCAAGGTAAGCAAGGAGGCAGTCTTGAGCCAAATAACCTTGCAAACCTGCATGTTGTTTGGAGAGAGGGCACCAATGTTCCCATTACTCACAGCCAGCTCTTCAAAAACTCTGAGGCTCCACTGTGAAAAATGGTACTTGTATTTAGGACCCTCAATGCACTGGGGGCAGAGGATATTTTGACAAAAAGAAATGGTTTCCTTTCTGAAAAATGGGACTTGCAGAATTTAAGAATATTACATGATGATCATGATAATAAATGAGATTAAAACTCTGGGTTTACTAATCTCAGTTTGTCTTTGGGTTGTGCTTCAGTCAGTCTAACTGTATAGTACAGTCATGGTTTAGTAGCACTACATCTAGAATAATGCACATTAAAAAGAACATGTTAAAAGTAAGAGAAAAAATAAAAGAGCCTTACCGGCTGCCTTTTATGCAAAAAAAAAAAAAAAAAATTTTTTTTTTCTTTTTACTGTGGGTACTACATAGTGTTCAATCACAATGCATTAATTTGGAGAGAATAAACAGCATGACACATCAATAGAAGAATCCAACACTAGCACCAGGTTAGTTTCTTTTCACTGACTCAGATGTTTGCAGTTAACAACAAAGCACCAGAAAAGTTGATACAAAGAGGATAGGACCCTGAAAAGGTGGAGGAGTGGGTTGACAGGGCTCTCATGCAGTCCAACATTAACAAATGAAAAGATCTGCCCCCTGGCAAGACCTAATTTCTCACAACAGTACAGGCTGGGCACTGACTGATGGGGGTGCAGCTTCACTTTTAGAAGGGGCTGGGGATCCTGATAGAGAGCAAGATGAACCTGAGGCAGCAGTTGTGGTGAGGAAGGACAGCTATATCCCACTGCATTAGCAAGAATGTAGCCTAGAGTTCAAGGGAAACAATTATTTCCCTGTAACTGGCACCAGTGAAGCCACATCTGGTGTGCTAAACCCAGTTTGGGGCATCTGAGCACAAGAGAGAGGTCAACAGATTAGAGAGAGTACAATGGGGAGCCACTAGGATGCACAGGGGGCTGAAGCACTTGATGTTCAAGGAGAGGCTGAGGGTACTGTCAGCAACATACCAAGGATCAAGGTAACTGCTCAGCTGTCTGTAGTTTTTTTGAGCTTTAGCCTTCTAGCAAAGTAAAAATGTGTCCATTTGTCTCAGAAAGATGCTTTTTGAATAGAGTCCTGGATATTATCCATGAAGTCATTCTGTCATCCTATGGAGAATTCACAAAATTTGAATGCTGCATGTGTGTAATAAATGTTTGTTTCAAGCAAAGAAGAAACCAATGCAGTCCAATTCTAGTAGCTCTCCACAGGAGAGGTATAGGTCAGAGAATAACCAGAGCTCAAATTCTGGTCCAATTCTACTTTTTTGAATTCCATATTTTATTTTTTTCCATGTTTCTTTTATAACCTCTTATACCATGGAGGTACAGGCCACTCCATATCCATCACCTCTTACCTAATACTGATATCAAAGAAAGGTTCACTGACTGCTTATTTTGCACCCTCTACTCATTAATGCTCTGATCTTCAAACTGCTTCTACATGTACCTACGTTTACTGCTGTAAATCAGGCCAGTTCAGCCATCTGCAGTAGCATGTGCCTAATTTTGAGTGTGTGAACAGTCCAAGGGTCCACAGGAAACAAAGACCACAGACTTAAGAATTGAAACTTGCTCAGAGTTTTCTACTGGTTGATCCCAGCCACCTGCTGCATATCTTTGGTCTTTAATGATGTAAGCCACGATACTTACTAGCTACCTGTTCTGCATATGTTTTATTAGTGCTTGCTCCACTCTCCAATCTTTTATATTTTTTTTCCTGTATGCCCCTGCAGATCTGATATGCTTCCCACAATTTCTAAGACAAATTTCCACATATACATGCAAAATTCCTTCCAGATACATTGGTATCTTTAAATACCACTTCATCAGCTTTCTGTCTCAAAATGATGTGATTTTGCTCTTTTCCTTTCTTCTCCACTTCCTGGAGAGAATTATTTCCACCTTCCCATCTTTCTTACCAAAGTGTCCTTGTAGAACTAAATCTTACCATTTATAGGGACTTAAACAGTAGAAAGGGAGTCCCTGGAGATTACATCATGGTATCTCCAAAATTATAATAACTTTTACGTGTTCCTTACTAGTCAACAATTTTAATACTCCCTCTCTCTCTCTTTTTTTTCCTTCACTGAGAGCTGTATGGATCCTGTTCTCAGAGATCAATCTTCTGAAAAAAATGTTGGACTTGATGATCTTTGTGGGTTCCTTCCAACTTGGGTATTCTCTGTAATAATTGGGTAAGGATTTATTCAGAGCAAAAACTGATTATCCCATTCCTACAAAGACTATAATAGCAAGTTCTGTATATCTGACTCTTTGTTAATGATGCAAAATCTACAAAAAATCTGTGTTAGGGTAGCTCATTTTTTAATCCATTCTTGTATTCTAATTCAGTGTCTTCCACTCCTCCTTTTGTAAATCCTGTTTAAAGTTCAGTAACATCATTTCATTTAGCTGTTCACTGGATAAAGAGCTCTGCTGGACAATAGTTCAGATGAGCTAAGCAAATATTCTGCCATATGCTAACCAAATGGATGAGTAGTGAGACCCTGCTTATTTTCCCTGCTCCTTGCTTTTTGTGTGCAAGCACTCATGCTTCTGCCTAGAATAAAGCTTTACCTTTACCAGACTAATTTATTGTTCAAGTTAGAATTTAGTCATAGGCCTAAATGAAAAACTAGCAATTCTTTAACAAACAACCTGGCTTGAGCCTTGGGAAGAAGCTAAAATCAAAATCTCACAGAAACTGTGGCCTACTTATCACAGAGCACTTCCCATGCAGTGCCAAACAAAAACGCTCTTCTCTCTACAACAACCATAGGATGATCCGTCTTTTTCTTTCTTCACCCATCAATGAAATAAATCTTTTTCTTTCTTCACCCTTGGCAATGAAAGCATCTATGTTACAATCATATTGATCTGGGTAGTTGAACTCAGTGAGAGCTCATACCAACTCTCCCATTGTGCGTTCCTGATCCTTTGCAAGTTCTATACAAATTTTGAGCTTCTCAGCAGACTCTGACATAGTTTGAACCCTCTTTTCTGTATCATTTGTCCTGCTGTTGAGAAGCCGAAGGATATCCTGTTCACTTTCTCCTATTCAGAAAAGGAGCTATAGGAACAAAAAATGAATTATTGCAATTGTGCGTGAAAATTCATTTGGCTTGTTTTAGCCAGCAAATCTGACCAGATAGAGCATAGATCACTTCTGAAATGTCCCAATTTGGCTGATGAACTTTCTCTTTGGATGATTTTCTGGTGGCTGAGTTTTAGCTACCCATCTAGATAGCTGTCTGAGAATGCAGCCTGGAGCTTTACTAGACCCCTGATGATGAGAACAAGATATAGTTTTAGATGCACATTTTTAAAGAGTGAATGAAAAATCTTCAGCTACTCCTATAGATCCTGTTTAAGTGCAGGTCCCTCTCAATCAGTCCCAGGAACTGATTAATTTATATTAAATAACAAAGAAATAAAAGGAAGGACAAATCCCTTGCTCTCTTACCTTCATTTTCTTATTTCTAAGAACTTCACATAAAGAACAACATGAAAGGAAAATACTAGCTCCATCTTTCAGCACAAATGATGTTTTCAAGCGATCAAAAAGTTCAAGCCAACAGCTGTCTGATTTATATTCCTAGAGCTTGAAGGCAGAGCATACTATCTACTGTCTTTTGGACATTTTTGAGGACAGCATGTTATAAGGAAAAATTATTTGCCCTTGGCACAACACTGAAGGCACAGCCCGAGCCCATGCTGCGGTCTTCCTCAGCTGCTGGCTTCTCTTCCTTTCTTGCTGCTGCCTGATAATGTTAAGTATTTGACTGGTCAGGCTGCTCTTGCATTGGAGTTAGCACTACTTGGAGCAGGAGGCTGAACTTGAACTCCTTAGGTCCCTTCTAACATACATGTTTCAATGGCTCTGTGACTCACTCAGGGGGTTAGGGAAACAGAGAAGTTTAGTGAGAAAGGGCAGGAGAAGACTTGTTGAGATCTTCAGTAATATCATTGGCACACCAGATTTCCTCCCTATGTGAAGTATTAAGTTGTTGCTATTTTTGTACATGCAATAACATGATAGGAACACTGCGGAACAACATTGAGACCAAATAAAAGAAACACCCAAGAAAGAAACAAGGAGTTTCTTCCATGGGTGGGGTAAGGCTTAGTCTGAAAAATCTGCCAAGGGCATAAGAGGGGCAGTAAAAGGGAACTGGCATCCCATGGCTGCTGTGATTTAATTTCGGAAGCATAAAGAATTTGGAGAATCTGTTTTTCTTGTTCTTATTCCACAACATATTCTGAACATGAGCCAGCATTTAGTGAGGCTGGTGAGACTTGTGTCCCTGACCTCCTTATAGCTAGGTAGCCCTAGGAGGCCTAATCATGTGGAAAGCACATGCAGCTGACACCAGAAGCCAGGGGTTTCTGAAACCCTGCCTGAGTCACTTAGATCAGTCTGGAGTTTTGATGCCCTTTAAAAATTTCACCCAAGTATAGATCTGAAAGAAAGTGGGATGTTAAAGGGACACGCTGTGCAGCAACTCTCCACCCACTCTTATGTAGCTGGGAATGTGCAAATGCTGTAGCACAAAACAAAGTCATGCGGTCTTTGAATATACCCAGAGCATCCTGTACACTGCAGCCTGTGGCTGAGACACCCTCCTGACACAAGTATGTGTGAAGACTTTGTAGGACTTCAGATAATAGGCTTGAGATAGCTTTTCAGAGCTCAGTGAAGAAACATGTCTGTGCTGTTGGGAGAAAAGTGCAAAAGATTTCCAAGCAGACACCATCACTGCAAATGCTGCTGGATCAAACACAACATAACCTGGTTGTGACCAGCTCACACACATTTACTCTCAGTCTGTCTGCTGCTCTGTTCCTGGGCCAGTTGCTGGGCACCAGGGAGGGGATTCATCTCCAGATTAAAAAACTTCCATTTAAGCGTCAATGTGTGTGTGCCTCAGCTCCTGTTACATGAAGACCTTGTCAATGAAGGTAGTGGGGTCCTGAGAAGGCTTCAGCTCACCCTGGAGAAGACACCTCCTGGCTGGTGAGCTGAGTCAGTTTCTGCACTTCTTGACTGTGTTAACTAGACCCCTCCCTGACTGTACTGCAAGATTAGACCCTTGGAGCACGTGGACTCACTGTAGTGTAGGCACCTTCACACCCACGTATGAACACAGAGCAGTTGCTCACACAAAATGGCCCAGGGACTCTTGCGAGAAGTGGTTTCTCTTCTGCTCTCCTCTTGCAGTGGGACACCCTGGGTTTTGACCCCTTCCAGGACTCACTCTAACTAATTCAGCCTTCCCCTGTGAATGAGCAACATGACAAGGGTTACACACCTGTATTTCTTACAGGATTTTGAAATCCTCAGGTGTGGTGAGTACCTTCTCTTCCCCCACCAACACAGCAGTGAGAATGGAAAAAAGGAAGAGGGCGGGAGGAGAAGTCAAAGACAGGTTCCTTTCCTGGTGAAATTCAACAACAAATTGTAACTATTATCAAAGCTCGGTTCCAAGCTTTAGACCTTCAGTGTTTCCCACCCTGCAAGAAACCAGGAAAGAGTTCAGGTGGCCCCACAAAGGTCCCATGATTCATATTTCTTCTCTGAAACATGAGGGATCAAGACCAAGAGATATGGAATTGACATGCAAGAGAAAGCCCTCACCTGAACTAATGGAACACAAAACAAGGCAGACACATTTACCTGGCAAGTGGCAGAAATTGCCCTCAACCTTCAAAACTGGATTACTGCAAATCATCTGAATGGCTTCCACAATCAGGAATAACCCAAGGACTTTGTCAGTTGGCCTCTTGTACAAAACCTCACCACTACCACCAACAAAAAATTGTTATTTTTGCTTTCCTATTGATGATGCTACCTGAATGGGCCATTTAGTGTCCCTATCCCTGCATTGTTCTTGTTTCTGCTGTAATGATAAAACCCTGTGTGTAATAAACTAAAACCAAATTAAACATGTCCCACATCATTCTACTCTTCTAATAAATAACACTGAAGAGACCTCTGTGGGGGCTGGTGGCTGTCACTTTTTTAAGCTCAGCGTTTTGCCCTCGGACTGCCTGTCCTTGCGGAGTGGGAACAGCTGAGGAGGTGATGAGAGAGGCAGTGGGTTGGTGTGCAGAGCACTGGCTTGGGAAGCAAAAGGTTCACCATGGATTCAATGCTCTGTCTTCTGAAAGTCATTTCAATCTCTGTAAAATATGGAGAGGCAGATTTAGCCACCTCAAAACTGTTGTTGGTGGGATTTTATTGTGCCCAGAAATGTAGAGAAGGACCAGGCCAGCTGCACTGGAATACATCTCTTACTGACAACTCTGCACCACAGAAATCTTTTCCTGTGCTTTCAGAGAGCAGTCCCAAATCTTCAAGTGTCCTCCAGGCTGCACCAGCAAGAGCTCTACAGGGGAGCCAGTACAATCACCAGCTGCTTTGTCCACTCCATTTCCTACTCAACACCAACCACTTCTGCAGCCTATGTGGGCTACCTTGTCCTCACAGTCCCTAGAACAGACAAGATGTTGAAACAGTTTCTTTTCCCAGAGGTCTTCCAGGCTCTGGGTTTCTATGCCAAGCTTTAAACCAGGATAAGCCTAGGACAGCTCTTGTGCGGAAAACTATAAAGGTAAGATGCAAGCTCTGCTCTGTTACGTCATGGTACCCCAGGAACAACTCTGTTGCAAGAAGGAATTTGTGTTCATGTCATAAAGAGCAAGATTTGCCCATAATCCTGTCTGTGTGCAAACACAGCAAAGTTACTCTGTGTCCCTATGAACTAATTTCCGTGCTAATGCCTTGGGAGAAAAAGATTAATCTGTTTGGCTTATCTATGTTTGACATGCCCTCTTTGGATTATGAATATGAATTTAGCTTGAATGATCTGTAAACCAAAATTTTTCCAAGTAAGTTAGAATACTTATATATTCCTGACTCTTCTATAGCTTCCTTTGGGAGTGGATCTTTCCTCTACTTTCTCCAAAAAAAAAAAAAAAATGCCAGGAAGGTGTTCTGTCATTTGTACCTACCTACCTGTAGGAAACTGGCATGTAAAACCTCAATGAGAGGCCTTGTGGTGGAATGGGAAGGTGATACTTATTACAAACAAATCTCTAAGTTGTTTTCTCCTACCCACATGTTCACATGCACCAAGACATATGTGCCCGAGTGTCCTGGCCAGGACTGCTGTTTGTGACATGGAAGATGAGGGAAGCCAGCTGTTACATCCTCAGTCTGTGTCTTGGTTTCACTTTGACTGGTGTTGATAAGCTGGTTTTTGAATATGCCTTTTACATGCTTTAGAAGTCAGCAGCTGTAACAAGGTGATACTTTTGTTTCAGAAGCTTGTTTGCTTCAGCCTCTAAGTGTCTTACACAAGGTTGCTGTCTATTTTCTTGCTTATTCACTCTGGGTATAAATGGCTACACATCTGCCTTCCCTGTGGGATAACGGGAAGAAGAATAACAAATGCAGAGTGCTATAACCCTCTTTGTCATTGTTCTGCCATCAGCCTTCTGGTTTTCTGCTGATTCTGGGTTTCTACTGATTTGTGCTGTAGCTCTATCCAATGTGGGCTGTCTGATCTTAATGTCAACAACACACCCAGTGTTTACCAGTTTTATTGCTGTTAGCTGGGTCCTTGGGTATTAATACAAGTCATTTTCATAATCCTTGCTATATTTTCTTTTGGTTTTGCTTTCATACACACATTCTGTGATTTATGTCTTTCATTCATAATAGTATTTTTGTTACAATTCTCTATGTGCTGGCCAACTCACTTCAGCAAACCCCCCTGTGCCTAAAGATGGTCTGATGGGGCTCTATGTTCATACTGGGTATAACAGTCCTGTGCGAGGTATCCAGAGCCTGCAATGCCCTGCCATAGCAGTCAGATCTGTGACCCAGCAATCTCCTTCCTCCTCTGTTCCACAACCAGCCTGGATCTTCAGCACAGGCAAGGTGAAAAATTTTAGTTTGACTTTCTGATTTCGAATGAGGGACAGCTCTTTCCGTGCCTTAAAATAGGTAGAGACTTTTTAGAGATTTGAAAATGGAACCCTGGAGCCTAGGTCATCGTGCATTTTTGAAAGACGTGCTCTGAATCTGTATCACGTTACTGCTCAGCTGCCTGGCTTTTCCTAGACTATCCAAAAGTGGATCTGTATTACTGTGTTCCAAAGGGGCCTTATTTTAATATCACACTGAAATACTGACAATGAAAGCCTGTTACTTTAATTAGGTGGTAACCCCCATCATCCTGGGTCTTAGGACTTTGAGTAAGAAGAGGTTGATTGCTGAGGTAAATTTTTACCATTATGGAGTTCATGGGATTAATTTTACTGTAAATTTCCATTTTACAGTTTTTACTGTTATCTCCCTTGACACCTTCCAAATTCTGCTGGACACATGATGCCAGAACAATGTGCTATCTGAAAAATCAACAGGCCAAGAAGACAAGTTTAACCACAACAAAATACATGGTAAAGGAGACAAGGATTATCTAATTGAATCAGAAACTCTAGAACTTACACAAAAGTTTGTCTTCAGACACCTTTCCTAATACAACAAAACTCAGCAACCTTCTGGCTATGATCAGACTGTGAGGTGGTTCAAGACTCATTTCAGCTCTGATGCAGAACTGCCGAGTAGTACAAGACGTATAGTATACACCTCATCTCTCAGCTGCACACCATTCACCACTCGGTCTTAGGCTGGGTACCAAGAATCTCTCTCTGAGGACTGTCAAACATCCCAGTGAAGTGACAATTTTTAGCTATTGTTTTAGTTTCCAGATCAAGGAAAAATGGCAATGGCAGATATGCCAGCAAAAGTTAGAGAAGCTGTTTTAGCCCATGCCTTGGTCCTGTTGTGAGAAAGCTGACAAATAAGACAAAGGTGATTGAAAGCTGGTGATGGAAAGCCAGCTCTGCACTCTCCTCCCTCAACCTGTGAAACCACCAACTGCTGTTTTGCTTGATGATTGACAGCTGTATTCTGCTTTTCCTCTTAGGACACTGATCACAAGCAAGCTGCAAAATTACACTTCAAACATTCCTTAGGGAGAAGAAAACAACATTTTGGAAGTGAATATTACAATGCATATTTTAGAGACAGGGATGGCTCCAAGAGATTAAGCTTTTTTCTTGGAGTCACATGCATTGGGAATGAGCAGGACTTCAGACTGTACTATAAAACGATCTAGAAAGTCGATGCTTCATCCCTGTAACATCCCTATAACCATGAGCCTTTTTTCCTGTCAGCACTGGCCTCCCATAGAGACTCTGCAGCTATGCCGAGAGGGTGAAAAATGCAGGTAATTCCTAAAAATTATATGTGCAGTTCACACCCCAGAAAAATCATGAGATAAAGTAGACAGCAGCAGAGAAAGTGATATGATTTTTTTTTCATCATGAGCAAAAGGCAGAAGATAACCTGAATGCTGCTTTGACCAAGACATAGAGCTTCTGAAATGCCACCTGGCACAAGCCAGGGGACTAGTCCAGTGGTTCCCAGTCTTTTTATAGCTGAGCCCCTCTCAAGAGAGTAATCAGTATTTCACACGTCACCGAATCTATCTGCTCACCTGCTTCAAGGCTACCATCTCCTCCCCATCGCTCACAGTGCTTCTGCTCGAGTGTCTGCTGTGTCCATGGCCTCATATTACAGCCCAGTGAATGTGAAACTGTATGTCATGCCTGATGTGCTTGGTTCCACTGTGCTTCCAGGTACTCTCCTTACTAGCATGCAGGCATCTCAAATGACATGGACAACACAAGTTCTGTGCTGTGAAAAGCTGCCAGACATATTAGCAAAAATATTTGCAGATATCTCAGCCATTTTCCACCACCTACTGTATTAGTGTATTATATGAGGGGAAATAAGTAAGGCAGTCTGAGGAAGAAGAGGAAAATGAAGATGCTTGTCATTTACAAAAGTAAATAATAAAGGTAAAGGAGCACTTGGGCTTAAGGAAAAGAGACAGTGAAAAGGTAGGAAGGAGTGGCCATTTCCCTCCCTCTTTAATGCATTGCTAAGACCCTGTCTTGCAAATACAATTGCACACCTGCAAATGTATTTTAGGGCAGCACAGATCCAAGATTTGTTCACTGTATTAAGGCCCATGTCCTTCCCAAATAAATGGGATCATTTGGAAGTCACCTCAGTGAAAACCACAAACACTTAAGAACATTAGCAATGTCCCCTTGCTACCAGCAACTGCAATCTTGTGCCTGCATGCCTGGCTTAGCAGAATTGCAACTGCAAACAGCAGAAGCATGTTTGAGTAAAAACAGTAGGAACAAGCCCCACTTTTCACATGGCTTACCCCTGTGTTAACAGAGCAGGAGCACTCCTTTTAGAGGCACAGAAAAGCTGTTAGTGCATGGGCCGCTATCGTAAGGGGTGCCCTGGATTTGCTGGGCATGCACTAAAAGAGAAAGGGCCACTTCAAACCAATTCTCCCCAACCACTTCAAACCAATTCTCCCCAAATGCTGAGCTACCCTGATGTACACCCAGCGATCATGCAGCTAAGGAAGTGACTGCAAAGTCTTCATTGCTCTCTGATGAGGTCCACGACTGTTTTTACACCTTCTTCTCTAAATAAGGAAGCTGCCTGCGAAGCCTCTGACTGCCCAACCAATTTGATTCCTTTGCTTTGCGCAGCCAATGAAACCTCACTCCTGCCTCTGGTCTTGGATGACAGCACTCATCAAACCCCAGCCAGCCGGGGAGGATGGCAGGTTAGTGTTACAGCCATGCCAAGCTTACCTCTGGCAAGCTGTTGATGTCAGAGTGATGATGTGGGGAGGGACAGCCTCTGCACTATAAAGATGGGTCAATCAAATACAACCGAGGCTGCCCACCAGAGAGCAGGACCTCCAAAACATGGTCCCCACCAGTCTGAGTCCTGCTGGCCTCTCTCTGCTTTCAACCCAACTGCTCTCAGGCTTTAGTTTCATGTCAGCAATCTCTATTTGCTTTCCAAAAATAAGCTTCTGCCACCATGCTGAAGGGAGAAAAACAAGAAGGGCGGTATTTTTAGGGCCATTAATTCTGACCACGTGCCCAGGAGTTGAACCGGATGACCACTGCACAAAGACTTCTCATCACTATGTTCTCCAAAGCCAGCATTCATCGGACGTTGTCTGCTTTCATTCTCCTGTTTTTTTTAGCTGGGATTGCTTCAACATATCCAGTTGTAAGCAGAACTAATGGCACATTGCTGGAAAGAGGATGGCAATCTCTGTTGTCCAGGTCCATTGCTGGGATGTCAGGGGAGAAGTCAGATGTGAACTGGGAGAGTGACTATTTGCTAGGAATCAAGAGGCAGCGGAGGCTTTATTGCAACGTGGGCATCGGGTTTCACCTTCAAATCCTCCCAGACGGAAGGATAAGCGGAGTTCACAATGAAAACCAATACAGTGAGTTGCATCCAGAAATGAAATAGATGTCACTTAATTGCTGTGAACTCTAGTAATTACCCTTCATAGAATGCAAATGTTATTACTTGTTATTGTTAATCTGTGCTACATCTGTTGCCTTTTAAAAGTCTCTGGGATCAATAAACATTAGAAACCTCCAGGCTGAAACATGTCACAAATGCTTAGACAAATTTAGATACAATTTATTTTTACTTTGCTTTACTTCACAGATGAGAAAAGACAAAACAGGTTGAAAACTTTTTCTCTCTGCTGCATTTGCTCACTCCTCACCTTCTCATTTGCCTTTTGAATCTGGGAGGTTGTCACCGAGCTCACAGAGCCAAAGAATGATTTTGGAATTCTACATTTGGGACACTCAGTAATGGAAGGGACTTGCTGTTCCTGGTGTGCTAGTTCTTATGGCTGCAGTTCTGTAACTATAAGATTAAAGGAAAAGCTTTAGTCCTTTGGACTTGATTTTTTCATAGAAGACAGTAACAGTAACAGAAAAATAAGTTACATATTAAAAAGTCCAAGAGAGTTTGATAGATATAAGAGCAAAAGTATTCTACAGAGTGTGAATATGATTCTGGAAGAATTATTATAAGATCCTTTGGCATATAGAAAAAAACATCATCTTCTCTGTGTACTTTTATTATGCCCAACTAGTGACATAGTTCTAATAAAAATTATGGTATGTTCATTAGGGTTTTAAAATAGTCATATCTAAATTGGCTTTGATTAGCTACAAATTCTGTGATAATGTTTCTATTAACTTCTTATTTTTTAGGTCTCTTTGAAATATCCACTGTAGAGAGAGGTGTTGTTAGCCTGTTCGGTGTGAGAAGTGCTCTCTTCATTGCAATGAACAACAAGGGGAAGCTGTATGGAACGGTGAGTACAAGTGCAAATAATTTTAATAATTAAAATAAATTAAATAATTCAAGACTTAAACAAAAACTGCAAAGGTCCTGAGTTTTGGTGTTTTGTTCGTTTGTTTTTTATTTTTTCCTCTTGAAAATCTCTACTTTCAAGCAGAGAAAACAGCCTTTCAATTACAGGGAATGTACCCAGCCTGGAGTCATCAGTGTTATTCAGTGCAACAAGTGTTGTGTCTGTTGGTGGACTGTTATTTTAAAGCTTTCCAATAACACTGTACAGAAAGCACCCTAGGAAAATGAATGCATTTTGCAAATAGTACAGATTAATTAGATAGCTTCTTCTAAGGGCTCAGCACTGCAAACGTTGTAGTAAGAGTGAATCCTGCTGATACCAACACTTCATTACACTTAAAATGAAAGGGTGTGCTTTGGAAAAACTGCTAGAATCTAAAGTGTGTGTGTAACAATGTACCCTTGTATGCACATACATGAGCGTGTAAGAGAGAGAGAATTAGAGCTATATCAGTGCTAGCTGCTGTTAGTAAAATCATGACAACATGCCTCTCCCTACTACAAACAAACACAGCATGGAGAATAAATAGGAAGTCTACCCTACAAAGCCCACATATGTGACTGGGGCTATTTTGAGGATCAGTTTTGTGGGATCAGTCCCAAATCGCGAAGAAACAGTAATAGCTATTAACAATGGTATGCAAGTCATACTGAAACATCATCACCATCATCTTCATCTAGAAAGTGCTAGCTATGCTCTTTAAATGCAATTTAATCTCTGAGACCTGAGCAAGGCGTCCTCAGTCTCAACACTGAGTAGAAAAGGCACCTGTTAGGAAGCTCGTTTGAGAGTCTGGCTCTGGGCAATAAGCAAACCAGCCCATCTCACAATAATGAATGATACTGACAGAACTCATCTTTTTTTTTTTTTTTTTGTCAAGAAACAATAAAGTCAGTTCCTTTGAAACAGCTGTAATTTCAACAAAGCATTTCACTGCTTAATAAAGTACCAGATGTTGTGAAGGACACATAGCCATTACTAATCTGGCTGTTTCCTGCTCACACAGGTAATGGTAGTGGGGCATCTTAAGGTTCCACTCTTGGAATATTAGTTCACTCATGTCTGATTTCAAGCACCTAGAATTGCCAGAAGCCCAAACGCTTTGCTTAGCTAGGTCTTTCTAAAGAAATCCAGAGCTCCTTTGGATTATTTTTTACAGTTTCTGTTGAATCTTGCTTATTTTCAAAGACATTTTTAAATGCTGAAATAGATGTGCATTCTCCCTTGCACAATGCAATGCCCTGAGTTAAACTCTTATAAACTTTGAATTGTTTTATTACAAAGATGCCCAAGTAGAACTGCACTGGTGGTGTCTCATATGCCAGACATTTGATGTCAGAGAATTATTCAGCTTTCTTTTTTAATTTCCTTGGTGCTCTGCATTTGTATCCTGCTTATCCTGTCACTTTCTCTCCCAGATAACTCTATTTCCTTGGATTGAAGTGACACCATATGAAGATAACTTAAACTGTTTTCCTGGCTTAGAAGCTGGAACATCATATCTCACTAACAGATAAATATAACATCATTAAAGAAGTAACAAAATATAGCATCACTAATGATGTAACAAAAAAGAAGGTTTGGTGCTAATCAAAGGTTTTTTTCAAATGCCTTATTCAAACAACCAGTTCTTCCTGAACACTGCTGTTTGTGAGAGAACTGAATGTTTTGACAGGCAGCATATAATTCTTTCATAAATGACAGGACCTCTTGCAGAGGGGAGGTATGAAATAAAGCTACATCAATTGGGCAAAAGGGCATGATGATGACAAATTATTGCTTACAAAGAAAATGGAGACATCCATGATTTATGATGAATTAACCTGATCTGTCACAGGAAGTCCACAGTTCATTATCTGGACAGGTGGTATCTGAGTTCATCTGACACCAAACTAGCACTGTGGAGGGAGATTTACTGTTGGATGCAGACACTACAGCACCACCTGTTGCACACTGTAACATGCTCTTCTTCGGTAAAAATGCTAGTAAGAAAAGTGACTTGGGTCTTCCCGAAATACTTATTGCAACTGCTTTTGCTCTTCCCTGCGCCACCCCCCCCCCCCCCCCCCCCCACTCCTTCCTATTCTATAGGCTGTTTTCCAAGATGAATGCAAATTCAAAGAAACCTTGCTGCCCAATAACTACAATGCATATGAATCAAATGCTTACCACGGTGCTTATATAGCACTCAGCAAACATGGGAGAGTGAAGAGAGGAAATAAAGTTTCTCCAGCTATGACAGTGACCCACTTTTTACCGAGAATATGAACATGAACAAAGCAGAAGACTTAATCCCAGGAAAAACTCTTTCATTTTGCACACGGGAATAATCTCCCAGGTAAAGTATTTATACTGTTCATTGAAAAAAAAAAAATCTATATGTGTATATTTGGATAAAATTATTTGTACTAGGTTCATCATATGGCATATGTAATATTATGCTGCTTCTCTTCTACTCTGTACAAATTTTACATGGCTGTGTGCCTCCTTTGGTGCTGAACAGAGAAAAATGCAAGTTGGAGTGCAAAGAGAAAAAATATTAGGAAGATATAGAATGGCTGTGATAATTATCTAATCAACCATTGATTATTTACTAGTTAATATTAATTACCTCAGAAAAAAAACCCTACATGGTGAGTTGTTTACATATTATGGGCCAAATCATAAGATGAATTTGCTTCACCAGAACTTCGAGCAGTTTACTCCATCTGAATATCTGCCTGCACCTCCCCTTCTACACATGTACATGTGTCCTGTCTTGTGAAGTCCTCAGACTATTTTGACCATGATGGTGCCCATTCCACAACTGTTTCCACACAAGCAAATTGCCTACCCCCAGAGTCCCTCTTTCTCTGAAGGAATTCTGCAGGACCTCCTCACATGGGCTTGTTGGCAAAATTAAGACCTACAATCAATTTCCCTCAGGAAGGGCCATGGGCTATACCAGAGATGGGTCCCAAATACAAAATGCATCAGGAGATTAGGATGTTGAATGCCACCCATGTGGCATTTTGGGAGCTACTTAAGTTTAGACCTACCTCCAATATAGAAGTGTATATCTTTAATATAAATATATATAGACATGGTATGTGTGTTTGTGTATCTAAGTAGTTACATACTTTTAACGCATCAGTCATCCCAGTCTCTAGATGCCCAGGTGCTCTGATATCCATACACATATGCAATCATAAATATTTAACAGCAATGTTTTCACTTTTAGCTGTACCATATTTATCTCTTAAGAACTGAAACCGGTCTGCAGGATGCATTATTTAATTGTATAATATAAGATGTATGGAATTCATGAAAGCTTCCATCAAAGGGTTATTGTAGAAAATGTCTCTGTTTTGAATTCAATTCTATTTACTGTTTTAAGTATATTTGGTTCTTTTCTATTATACCTCACTGAGGTACCAAGTACAGAGGAAGAAAGAATTTTTGTAAGCACACATTCCAATGTTGGTGCAGAGGAATTTAAACTATAATTAGAATTTCTGCCAATTGCAAAGCATCACATTCAAAGACATCATGGCAAGCTATATGAAATATTCTCCAAATCTCTCCTAGAAGCCATACAAATGGTGCATAACCTTGCCTTACTATTTTGACAACCTTTTTCCATACCACGATTCTCTGTGCCTTTGAAAGAGTATTTTAAGATGTCCAAAGTCAATAGTCACTATAAATGTCAGTTACCAGAAGCCTTGGGATTCCTGCATTGATGGCATGCTCCTAAATTTGAAACTAGATTCAATGCAATGTCAGAGCATGAGCATTTTCAGCATAGATGGACCGTGCTGCTGCAGAAGTGAACATCTGAGTGCAAGATAATCTCCCATGTGCAGCCAAAATGTGACTATGCCCAGCCTTGACATGCCATTCTATTTGCAGGGGGTGTCTATTCATAATGAATTTGAGCCTTCTGACATGTAAGAAAAACACTGTTCGGGGCCAGATCCTCAGATGGAGTAAAGCAGCCAAACTGGCCTATTGGTTTATAGCTGCAGAAGATTTGGTCCAAAGAGTGTGCCTACAAGGGTGCATCTGCAGCCATACTTTCTGACTTATTATCAAGACAATTGTTTTGTGGACATAATACAGTTTTCCACTACTTTTGTGTAATTTATACTTGAATTTATTTTTCTTAAATGTAAGTGGTGATCACAGTGTAAAGGAAGAGTAAAAAGAATGGAACACTGCTTACATTACACTAAGGGGACATTTTGGATATGGCAAAGGATAGGAGTTACACTTAATTTTCTGGTCTTGCAGTATGTAGAAAGAAGCCAAGTTGGCACCCGTTGTTCATCTACAATGTGTGCAGCAGTTTACTTTGGGAAAAAAATTCATTTTAAGAGAAAAAGTAGGATGTTTTGAGTGGGGAGATTGCCCCAAAGAAAAGTTTGGTTGATATCAGACAGTTACACTGACATAGAGTCCCTAATAGTGCTGATAGGCAGACCACAGCTGTATTGAAATACATTAGCTGACAATCTGTATTCTTGTGTTATATTCCTAATTGTCTTTTGAAATGAAATTTGAAGAAGGGTGGAAGAGTGCATGGACATAGAAGAAATCATAGTTTGAATGCTGACACATTTGTTTCTGATTACAGCTTACACCAGTGTCATTAGGTTAGGATGAAGTCTGTTCCCTCTTAAACCAACATAGTTTGAATTAATTTGTTGTTGGCGGTACTGATAAGTAACGGGATAGCTGGCATAAAAAGATGAGAATCAGACTCACTGACTCCATTTTACGCATACTGGTCAACAACAAGAAAACCATAGACCAGGTCACAAGAAGTCTGTTTAGATGCAGCAAGCTGAGCTGAACATGTTCTTAAGAACTGCAGACCCCCGTGGATGCAGTTTTGGTCGGCATTTGGAAATTCTCACCATTCAGTCTGCTGAGTTACTCTTTACACCACTGCTTTGTCCATATTACGTATCTATGCCAGCCAGATCAACACTGAAGTCAACACTGAAACCACAAAAAGTTCTGCAGTGTCAGGAGCCATGATTAATACAAGAATGAACGATGACATTGTCAGGTGTGGTAACTGGCAGGAAGCCCCTCCAGCACAACTAGTGTGGTACCGCAGCGTTTTGCAGTTTTAGGCTAGTTGGATGTGACTTTGACAGAGGTTCTTCTTCAGTGAATGCTTGGCTACGTTCACTAGAGGAGTTAAGGTGTGTGCTGACACATTGCTGTGCATGTGCAAGCAGTCTAGGGGCAGCCCACAATAGCAGAATTCACTGTGGTAGAATTCAAGAATTTACGTAGCCTCAAAAATAGCTGGACTCTGTTCTTCCTCTTGCTCAATTAGCTAAATTCCGCCTCCTTCCTCTGTTGTCATTTTCATGGAAGAAGGGCTTAGAAAGACCACCACTCACTTTAGACACTTCAGAATAAGTTTATTGGGCTGGTACAGAAGAAAAAAAAATCATAAGCTGAATTTGCATCATATGGAAGTTATAGAGAGAATATGGACGTGATCTGGAAAACTCAAGCAAGGCTATCTTCAAAAGAACAGTTTCATGGATATGTGACTACGTAAAGACAAACTCATGAAAGTAAAACAATTTCCCAAGTAAGAGCTAAGAAACCAATTTCTGACAGTTTTTTTTGGTGGTCCCTTTCAAAGCATATGTCATCTCAGTGTGCATTAGCACAAAGCCATGAAATGAGCTGCAAATTTTGAAAGTATTGCTGTGAATTCACCACATGGGCCTTTGTGGCTTAGATTTTGCACATGATATTCTCCCAGGGACTTGAAACCTATTTTCAAAGTTTCTTCCTCCACAGGCAAAGCCCATGATAATTTAAGACCTAGTCCACCTCTGTTAGAAAATAGCCTTTACTGCCAGTGCATCATGCTCTTAAATAATCCATTTTTCCCTAAACAGGCAGAGATATGGACATTCATACACAGTGGAAAAGCAGAGTAATTTATGTATACCTCACTAAATATTGCAATTCCAAAATTTTATTTGCACAGTAAAATGGTGCCAAAGTTCTCACATTATTTTTTGTCACAAAAATATACCTCATATTCTGACTCAATATGGACTCATAATTGAGACTGTAAATTTGCAAGAAACACAAAACTTTTCCAATCAATTGTTTGTGAAATTGCTTCTATTTTTATATGTATGTGCTGCGCACAATAGTTTAATGTATTCATAAAATAAAGTTTTATACATTTTCGGAGGTGTTTTGACTCCAAATCCCTCTAACATTTGTGGGTTTTGTTGTTGTTGTCATTTTTATTTTTGTTTGTTTGTTTGTTTGTTTTTTGTGTGTGCTTCCTTTTTTCCCCCCTTATTTCAGAGCTGCCATATTCAAACAGAGAAACAAAACACGCAGTTTTAATTCACCTCTAGAACCAGAGAACATATTTGTACACTTAAAATTGTGTTAAAATTTTGTATTCTTCAGACTTCTTCCCTTGGAAGGCATAAGGAAATCATTCTTGTTGAGGAGAAGTTTCACAGAAGAGAAGGAAAATAAAACTCTAATCTGACTAAAGATGAGCTATCATATTCACCTGTCTAAATTCCCATGCTTTTTTTCCTGGGGAGGGTCTAGTGCTACTCTCTTGTTGTTAAAGCTCTTCAGTATATCCTTTACTTCATTAAATAAGGAAGAATCTTTTATTATTATTATTCTTTTATTTTATTTTATTTTTTACTTCTTGTTTGGAATTAATTTGGGAGGGCAACTTCCTGCAGCCACCTCTGAAGGTTTTTGGCCTCACTATCCGTCAAATCTGGGGGTATGTTTCAGTGATTTGGTAAGTTTCAATTACTTGCTAAGATTACTCCCTCCCTACCCTACCATGTTGTCATTTAATCAGCTTTTCATTTATTAAATGACTGCATACATTTCCCAGTCTGGGAACTGGCACTAAGATATCAGAGATCAATAGCTGGGAATCTGCTGCCTGCTTTTTAGTTCAAATGCATTGTTTAATCCTTAGCCAGCATGGTATAAAATCATAGAATCACAGAACGGTTTGGGTTGGAAGGGACCTTAAAGATCATCCAGTTCCAACCCCCCTGCTATGGGCAGGGACACCTCGCACTAGACCAGGTTGCTCAAAGCCCCATCCAGCCTGGCCTTGAACACTTCCAGGAATGGTGCATCCACAACCTCTCTGGGCAACCTGTTCCAGTGCCTCGCCACTCTCTGAGTGAAGAATTTCCTCTGAACATCAAATATAAATGTTCCCTCTTTTAGTTTAAAACCACTCCCTCTTGTCCTGTCAATGCTCAATCAAAAAATTTGCTCTCCACCTTCTTTATAAGCCCCCTTTGAGTACTGAAATGCTGCAATGTGGTCATCCTGGAGCCTTCTCTTCTCCAGGCAGAAAAGCTCCAGCTCTCTCAACCTTTCTTCACAGCAGAGGTGCCCCAGCCCTCTGATCATCTTTGTAGCCCTCCTCTGGACCCACTCTAACAGCTCCACATTCTTCTTGTGCTGTGGCCCCCAACCGTGGACGCAGCACTCCCAAGTGGGGCCTCACAAGGGCAGAGCAGAGGGGGACAATCACCTCCCTCGACCTGCTGGCCACTCCTGTCTTGATGCAGCCCAGGATGCAGTTGGTCTTCTGGGCTGCAAGCACACACTGCTGGCTCATGTTGAGCTTTTTGTCCACCAGAACCCCCCAGTCCTTCTCTGCAGGGCTACTCTCAAGGAGTTCTTCACCCAGTTTGTACTCATGTTGGGATTGCCCCAACCCATGTGCAGCACCTTGCACTTGGACTTGTTGAAGGTTCACGTGGGTGCACTTCCCAAGCTTGTCCAGGTCCCTTTGGATGGCATCCCTTCCTTCTGTTGTATCAACCGCTCCACTCAGCTTGGTGTCATCTGCAAACTTGCTGAGGGTGCACTCAATCCCACTGTCTATGTCACTGATAAAGATATTAAACAGCACCAGTCCCAGGACAGACTCCTGAGGAATACTGCTCGTCACCAGACTCCACCTGGACATAAAACCATTGACCACCACTCTCTGGCTGCAGCCTTCAAGCCAATTCCTTACCAACTGAATGGTCCACCCATCAAATCCATCTCTCTCCAATCTGGAGATGAGCATGTCATGTGGGACCATGTCAAAGGCCTTACAGAAGTCCAGGTAGATGACATCAGTTGGTCTTCCCTTGTTATCTGATGCAGTCACTCCATCACAGAAGACCACTGAAGGTATCATAGAGTGGCCAAGTCTTCAAGGTTCTGCTTGCTGATTGACCTTCCTCAGGAGCCTGAGAACATCAGCACCAGCACTCTCACTAACTTGCATTCCTGCATTTGTATTTTGGCTGCATACACTCCCGTGCAATAGATCCCTTTGCATACAAATAGTCATAAATTTCTTGCATATTGTTGCTTAGTGCATGTGCTGAATTTCACCTGTGGGAGGACTACGTTTCGCAGGCGGATTAAGCAATGCTTCTGTCTGCTACAGTAGTGCCTTGTTAACAGCTCTGAATGCCAGTTGCTGTAGGCAGAAGTTGGAACAGAAAAATCTACAAAGCTGACATGAAGTAACTGAAAACAACAGGACAAACCAACCTAGCCCCAGCAAAAAGAAACTTCAATGACCTGGTAAGGAGTTCACCTGCGGAGGCTACAGAAAAGCTACATATGGCCAGCTCATGAGACAGCACCTCATAAATAGGCTAGTTTCAGCTCCTGTATCACAGTTTGCCTTTTGAAATGTGAAGCTGGTTAGAAACACCTAGATGAGTGCCTTGGTGCCCAGGGAGGCAGAGATGGGTCTGGTGGTCCCTTATCCTCGTGTGATGTCATCTCAGGTGCCAAAAAATCTGCAGGGAATTTTTCTGGAAAAAAAATGATGACTAAGCCCCAAATCCCTATGAAGAGCAGGGAAAAAAAAATCTGCTCTACTCCATTACATCATTTTCTTCCTTCTCCAGATCATTTGAAATGTATTTTTGTATCTGTTCCTATGGGTACACCTATGACACTGAACGTTTGTCAGGGAAGGAGAAGTTTTAACAGACAAGGACAAATGTAATTGAAACAGAAAAATTAATCAAATGGCTTATAAAGTGTGCCTTTCTGAGCTCCTTGCACTAATCCTGGCCCACTAGCCTCTTCTTCCCTCCAATTCTTTTTCTTTGACCTGTCACTGAAAATATGACTGCTTATCTGAAATGTTTCTTCCTGCAGGCAGAGCAGAGCAGAGTCTCCCAGTATGTCTCTTCTCTCTCCCTCTCCCCCAAGTCACGCTGCCTTCAGTGTCCCCTGGCCTGAAGCCACTGGCAGAGGCTCATAATCTGCCCATTTACTTGGACTTTGTCTTCTCTGATGTCCCACCCTCTATACGAGGCAGCAGGTGCTGTTTTCATTAGCTTCATGACCCTGTGTTGTCAGTAGTTCCTGACTGACAGAAGTTCACACTGTGAGCAGCCCGGGTGAGAACAGAGAGCACTGCACCTTCCTGAAGCCAGCAAAATTTGCTCAGCCATGGTAGCGATATCTAAAAGTAAACAGATAGATGTAAATATATATGAAAGAGCGGGAAATATTTCCTACTCTATGAAAGCTAAGGTTTATATAGGTGTTGCCCTGGAAACATCCTGGTCATTGAATCGGAGATATTTAAACTGGAAGGAACTGCTGGAGGACTCCACTCAACCTCAAGCTCAAAGCAAGACCAACTTCAAAGCTAGGGGAGGTTTCATCAGGAAGAATCCCCTCTATCCACCACCTCCAACATCTCTGTGATAGCCTCATTATTCATTAGCTTCTGGATAGCACATCTACAGGGTTCAATCACAGAGAAATGTCTCAAAGGGGTCATCAGTGCTGCTCATGCTTTGCTGGAAGCCACACTCAGGGCTGGCAGCATCTCCCTATCAGGTCTTGACACAAGCCACATCTAGCCTGTACATCAAGCAGAAAATAGCTTTCCTACTGGAACTCAATCTTACCAACACAAATTGCTGCAGAAATCATCTGAAGGCTTCAGTCCCCTGAAGATAAAAAAAATTCAGTGCTTTCTGACAACTCAGGGATGCAAGGTTGCCTCAGTTGTAGGTACACAAGATTTAGAGGAGGACACAGGTACATCAACTGCCTGGCTTCAGCACACCTCCAAATCACTTTCAGAGAAAATAGCAGCAGCAGTGCTATTGCAATATATGTATGCCATGTAACACCTATGGAGACAGGCAGAAAGTCTGACCTCCTGAGGCTGATTACTGCATTTTTTTATTGGCGGTTATTATTATTGCCCTCTGGTGGCTATTCTGTTATTTAGCAGTGAGATATCAGAGACCAGACATAGGTTCTGTACCATGAGCCTGGACACAAGGAGAAAAGGAAGCTAGGACCTCATGGACTGGCCTTCAGCATATCAGCATCTGTTGCACCCATGTACAGGAAAGTCAAAATTTTAACTGGGATGCAACAGAACACGGTATTTGGGATTCAGGTATCTTATTGATGAATGACTTTTCATAATACAAGATGTGTAAATTGATCATGAAAACTACTTTTTCTCAATTTTTTCTAACATGATGATTTACCAAGGTTTTTGCAAATGTGAAGCCTGATCCTACACATCAAAATCAATGCCAGAAGATACAGTTTAAAAGACATAAAATGACAAGGTTGATTGTACACCCCTGCTGTCCCAGAAGATACCTGTGACAGGAAATACCGTTTAGCAGCATGGAGCACCTTCAGGAGGAAAGCACAATACATCATCCTTTTCCAAATTATTTTGAAGGCAGAAATTTGAAAGCATATTGAGAAAACTTTTCCTTCCATTATCTCACTGAGCACATTATTTTACATAGTGCTGTGGGGCCATAAGTGTTCACAATTGATACAGTATCCATCTGCTACCAGAGATGCTCTTTGCATCACAAGGAGCCCCAGGGAAGATGTTGATGCTCCGAATGCCAGGGGGCAGTGTGCCACCTGCAGAAACGACAACTTGAGGAAAAAAAAAAAAAAAAAAAAAGGAAGGGTCACTCATACACTTAGAAACAATTATTTTGAAGTATGCTGTTAAGAAATATACCAACCAGAGATTTATCTCGCCAGTAAAATTTATAATGTCATAGAAAAGTTAGCCACTTCTCTACCAACTACTGAGCCAGACCAATTTTTTTTCTAGAATAGTGACAGGTACTGTAGTTCCACACTATAGAATCCAGTCGAGTTTCGTACTGTAGTTTCATATTGTAGAGTTTCATAAAAATATGTAACTAGATCTTTTGCTCAAGGAATAAAAATATACTTTCAATTTAAACTTTCCAGTAAGATATTTATTTTTTTTAGAACACATGAATGGGTACATTGGAAAGATGATACCTGAAAACATTTTGATTTTCGAAAGTTTTCAGACATTTCTTTTTCAGATCAAGAAAGTTCATGGCAGAAAACAAAGTTTCATTTAATAGTTTCATATTTTCTCTGTTGTATAAAAATAAAAAAATCCCACCAAATTTAAACCATAGATACGTGAGATATTTTAGTGCTTACACTTTTTGTTTTGGTTTGGTTGTTGTTGTTGTTTTAAAAGTGAATCCAACAGGAAGTGACAGACTGTTGCAACTTGCTCAGAGAGGTTGTGGAATTTCTCCGCCTGGAGATTTTCAAAAGCTACCAAGACGTGGTCCTGGGCACCCTGCTCTAGGTGACCCTGCTTGAGCAGGGGTCGGGCCAGATGAACTCCAGGGGTCCCTGCCAACCTCAGCCGTTGTGTGACTCTGTGGGTCTGTGACAGTCTGAGAGGAAAGGACCAGGATGAACTCTCTTACCTGAGCTTACCTATGCTGCTATAATCAAGGTAGAAAGCAGGTTCAGGCTTGCCTGGTGTACTTAATCTAAGCCCACAGCACAGCCTCTGTGAGTTTCTGCACAGGATCCCAGCATTGATCCTAGGAGCAGGATAAGCAGTTGGAATGCAATCTTGAAATCCCACGGGACCTGCCTAGTTGCTTCCTGGTCCTCTTTTCCTTCTCACTTAATCTTGGTGTACAAGTCCGGAGACTCAAGTCAAGGGAGTCTCAGAGTCTCCAGCTGTTCTGAAGAGCCTGTCTTCTAGGAACCACAATGAGAAACCAAAGCAAAGGTGAGAGCTAGACCCAGTTTCTCACAGATCAAGAAAGTCCTGCACAGGCAGCAGGATTCCTTGAGTCTGCTGTAGGTCAGCTAAACTCAACCTTGCAAATGTGCCTGCCAACAGAACACACACAGGGTGTCAGGACAAGGGAAAGACTATTGCTGTGGTCTACCTAGACTTTGGTAAGGCTTTTGACATCTTTTCCCATAGCATTCTCCTAAAGAAGCTGGCAGGTCAAGGCTTGGGTGGGTGTATGCTTTGTTGGGTTAAAAACTGGCTGGGTAGCCGGGCTCAAAGAGTCATGGTGAATGGAGTTAAATCCAGCTGGGGGCCGGTCACTAGTGGTGTCCCCCAGGGCTCAGTACTAGGGCCAGTTCTCTTCAATATCTTTAGCAATGATCTAGAATAGATGATAGAGGCTCAGGGGAGACTTATTGCACTTTACAATTACCTTAAAGAAGAGTGTAGCAAGGTGAGGATCAGGCTCTTCTCCCAAGCAACAAGTGATAGGACAAGACAAAATGTTTTCCCATTGTGCCAGGGGAGGTTTAGGTTGAATATTAGGAGAAATGTCTTCACTGAAAGGGTTGTGCGGCATTGGAACAGGCTGCCCAGGGAAAAGGTTGAGTCACCATCCCTGGACGTCTTCAAAAAACATGTAGATGTAGAACTTAGTAACATGATTTAGTGGTGGACTTTTCACTACTAGATTAAAAGTTGCACTACAAGATCTTAGAGGTGTTTTCCAACCTGAATGATTCTATGATTCTGATTTGTCAGAACTAGGTTAGGACTGCCTACTCAATGGTCTTGCTGCCTGGTGAGGCTGGCAGGATCAGTCTTCATCTCCTACCTAGTCACAAGAGCAGAGCTTAGGATGAGAGACAAGCATCACACACTGCATGTCTGAACTGCCCCAGCAGAGTGGTCATCTTCAGCTCAGTCATGGCACCCACTGATCTTTACCCCAGTCATGGGCTGACTTCCCAGCCTGGCCTTAGCACAGCACTGTCACCACATGGACCTGCCTGGATTTCACTGGACCTGATTCTGATGGGAAGATCAGGTCTAGGTCCTAGACCTTTCTTGTCACCATGATGTTGTCTTGTGATCTGGGCTTTTGTCTGGGCCTGGCCACCATCTCTGTGTCTGCTCTATGCCCCAGCTTGGGTACTGTGGGACAGCTGCTGGCTGGTGAGGCCTTGACTTGCTATGCCTGTGATTTATTATATATTATATTATATTATATTATACTATACTATACTATATTATATTACATTATATTATATTATATTATTTTATTTTATTTTATTTTATTTTAATTTAATTTTATTTATTTTTTCCTCTCAGCTCTCATCTCCTCTTCCCCTAGAGAGCAGACCCAGCCCACAGTGGTCCCTGACACTTGTTTACCACAGTGACTTCTAGTGAGTGATCCACAGAAAAGAGATGTGCTTTGTTCTTTTAAACCGGTGGTTGTGTCCTAGCAGGATTCTATGCCAGATGCTTCAGAGAAAAGAAATTTCCTTCTTAGTATCTTCTGATGATGCATTTGGCAAAGTATCCAGTGTTCCACACAACAGAAAAAGCATTTTCCAGATACTCCGTGCCACACACATGCACAGACATATGAGACACAAATGTAAAAGCTGGATTGAGATACATCACCATCATTCTAAAAAACAATGTTTCTGCAGAAATTAGCAGTATTAGAGAGATTACCATGAATTTTCACAACTCTGTACAAATTGCATTTCTGGTTCCAAAAATGGAGGAGAAAGACAACTCTGGGAAAAGGTCCGTCATGGAGATTTGTAGTTCAAAAGGCAGCACGGAAAGGTTTATAGCATTATGGAGTAGCCTTTGGGAGATCTAAATGGTGTATGACAACTACCTCAGCCATCTATTTTTCACATATTAACAATATCATTTCTGTCTTCTGTATATTGCCCCTCAAGTACTGAAACTCCAACTAGATTTCACCCCTTTCCTTCTCCAGGCCAAACAAATCCAGCTCTAACAACATGTCCTTGTGTATCATTCTCCAGTCCACAGAAATTTTAGTGGATCTTCGCTGTGTGTGCTCCCATCTGTTAACATTTCTCTCGCAACATGGAGCCCCAAACCAGACACTGTTTTAGACGTGCCCTCACAAAAGGGAAATAAACACTTCCTTCAATCTGTTGGTTATGCTTTTTCTAATGCAACCCAATATGCCATTGTTTTTTTAATGGTTGGGTTGATAGTCTTGCTTAAACTAAGGAGTCTCAGAGGCTATGGGCTGGTAAAGGCAGAGAGTCTATAAACTGGGGATTCCCCCTCCAGCCTCTCAAGGGAATCACCAGACATTCATTTAAGACAGTTCAGTGCAGCAGCATGACAATGGGGTGAGGTTAGTGTCTGGATTTCATAAGGCGATTTGCAAACAGAAATTAAACTGTTGTGAAACAATCCAGTCCCCATGAGGGTTAGCAATGATCTGCTCTGCTCCCACCGTTGCTAAGGAAAGCAGAGGATCTTTGACAGAAATTTGCAGGCCGTGATCTTTCAGTGACTCAAGAATGCTGGTCAGTAATGGCCATGTAACAAGCTATGCTCATAAAAGGAAAACAAACGAAAAACAAACAAACAAAAAAACAGCCTCAAATCTCTTTTGCATTTCCTTTTTTTTTCTTTCCCCTTTTTTTTTTTTATTCTCTACCCACCCCCACCCCTAGTTTTACTTGTGTCATTTGCTGAATGTTCTGCATCAGTTTAATCAAAGAAGGACAGAATTACATCCCAAGTATTTAACTAAGGAGGACTTTGTTCTTTGGGAAAATGACCCAAGTGCCTCAGGTTTGGAGTCACAAATGACTCAGCAGAAGCAAAGAGGATATTTGGTTTCCTTGCCAGAATGCAAGACTGAAAGAAGAAACAAGAATCTCTTCTAGTTGTTGGGTAACTGAGGAAGAGACTGAGGTTAAGACAAGCAGTGTGGGCCTCTCTAGGTTTGTTACACATAACGTAAACTGGATGTACATTTAATTGCAGTGACCAATCCTGACTGATGAAAGAGCTGTCACTGGAAAAAAATCCTAAAAACAAACAACTAAGTATGCAGCCACAAGCAGAGAGTTCTTTTTTTCTCTGCAGCCAACCTCTGCATCCAGCTCAACCCAAAAGCATGTTTGTTTTGGAAGCCATAGTCTGCTGAAAAGAGTTTGGCCAAAATCCAAGGGGAGAATAAGTCCAGATGAGCTGAACAAGCTGTGCCCTTGGATCATGAGAAGAACATATTATTCAATCCTTTATTGCATGCATGCATACAATTGGTTATTTTTTGTTACAAGGTGTGGAGTAAAATGCCTTGATTGGGACTAAATTTCTGTCCCCTAACTCAACTGTTTACAGTCCTGAATTTTACTGTGTTCTTGTGATTTCACGGGCCAGAACTCATAGTACTAGAATAGCTCCTCCAAGGACAATACAACCATACCAACTTACGTCAGATGAGAAATCATTAGGGATAATGTATAAAACAACAAAGTTGTTTGCAGTTATATTTTTGCAGGGCTGCCTGATTAAAAGCACCTAACTTTCTCTTAAATATTCCTTAGGAAAATTGATATATTCTGAGTCGTTCCAGGTGATCAGAGCCTGTTTTTTTCTGGGGTTACTCCATCTGTGACATGATCCAGAGCTCTCCAGGCCAATAAAAATCCTCCAGTTTATTCAACGGACAACAGGTCTGCTGCTAAAATATATAGAAAGTACTTATGATAACTAGCATAGGTGTCATTCAGTGAGATCATCACCTTATTTCAAAAGCACTTTAAGTATCTCAGTTATCCAGTGAGGAACAAGTTAGCTTACATTTACCCCAGGGTCAAAATACAAGCAGGGCACTTGACAGATCCTCACCCTACCTTGGCTCTTGGCAATGTTTCCATGCAGCCAGGCCTTCAGATCTCAGGCTGAGCTGACGGGAATAACAAGTAGCGCAAGCAGATTATTTGACTCTAACCTCATGATCTTGCCTGGCTTGATCCAGAGACCCTTATTGTGAAATGTTAAGTACTTCTGCACTTTAATATAACCATGTAGCTAACCCTATGCAAAAGTGCTAAATCCTGGTGCTAAATGAACAGCAATGTTAGGAAACTTTAAGTAAACCAAAGATTTTTTCCCAAAACAAAACAATCTGTCAGCCTATCTTTAGCTTCTATGCAGCGCAGTACATTAGGGGATGAATGCATGAACTGATTTTCTTGTTGAGACTGCATATCTGGATCTTTAGTATTCCTGAGGACCTAGAAGCAAGCACACAAGAAGAATGAATATACTTCTCTAGATGAGACACACTACCTAGATAGGCAGGTCAGCAATACTGGATGTGCCAGTAAAAGACAAACTGTACTATAGGGCAAATTTCAGAATCAGAGAATTCAGAGAGAGAAGCTGCAGACTTTCCATGGCAACTCACCAAAACACAACACTTTGCAAAGAAAATGACATGTATGGGACATGTATTGTGGATTTTAATGAAAAACTTGCAGATTTCAAAAGAAGACAAGGGTAATATTGAATAGAATTTATTTTTCACAACCCTACAACAGTCAACGTGCAGGTCTAAAAGCCCCTTGGGTTACTGTGAAATTTCTTTTGTTTGAAATTTCTTATGTATATTTGTATTCTGCGCAACTTCAATTTTTTGTTGAGCTGGTCATCAGCTGACATCAAAGTGCTAACTTGAGTTAATTTCCATCCTTTTTTAAGTTTCCATCCTTTAAGTTCATTTTCATCACTTTCCCCAGAAGTGAAGTCAGAGAGGTAATGAACCATGGAGCAAAGGGTCTTGAAGGGACCACTGTGTCAGACACACAGTCATGTTTGGGCTAGGCAAGTGGGCTACTCAGCCTCTGACATGTAAAAAGGTTCATTGGGGCAAAGGAAAAGACAACAAAAGCAAAAAAAAGGAATATTAAAAAAATAAAATAATTTAAAAAAGCATGTTACGTTTCTAAGTTTAAAAAACATGTCAGCCAGCAATTCTTTGTTTTTGGAAAACTGAGCAGTTTGGTGAGAGGCCAAAACTTCAAAAAAGATGATAAAAACCAGCTTGCTTTTATTCTTTGAAACAGAATGCATTTCCCAACCAGCCCTGGCATGACACCAGACCATGCCAGCTGTGAAAATGGCTAAAGATCAGCAGGGGGCAGGTGCAGGATCAGTGTCCCAGCAGCTGATGAACCTCTGCATCCAGGGCACCAAGTTCCTCCTCGCCAGCAGCATGATGAGAAGGCAACATGAAGAAATATTGTGGTTGCAGAGAGGTGTAAATCTACGTGTAAAGTCATTCTGTGATTTAAAGCCTAAATCAGGACAGCGTTCAAGACACATCTTTGACAGATTTCCATCCAACCTAATTAGTCCTTGCCTATGTGCTACTGATGTGCACTTTCCCAGTAGAAAGATGAAGTCACTATTATACATCTTTTCCTGCTGTTCATGAATTTGGATCTTCATGTTGCTTTAAAGGAGTCCAGAACTGTATATTAGTCTTGCAGTAGCCTGTGAAGCCTTTCTATTTTCCCTGCATTAGAAATACTGGGTACAAGAGCAATGATTTGCTTAGTCATGACTTTCATCAATTACTGCTCAGGTTTTCAGATTCAGAAATAACTCTTAAAACTTATTAAAAAAAAATGTTTCTTAAACCAGCATTTAGTTTCAAAGAGATCCCACTAAAAATATGTCTCAGAGCTAAAGAACAACACATGGAACTGTGTTGAAGCAATTCTAACCAAATCAGTCGCATGCCATGTCATCACTGTCACAGAGCAGAAAGGCCCTTGGCTGACAATGAGGTTGTCTATGTATTTTGTCTTGACAGTTTCAGGGTCTCCCCCCTCCCTCTTTGCATTTTCCAGTCATTTCTTTGACCTAAGCCTTTCCATCTCTTCTTCCAGAATGCAGAATCAATGGAATGAAACTCCTGAACCAAAGAGACTGATGTAAGTTTAGAACTAGGTTAGAACACAATTTATTGTCTATTCTCGTCTTCTTTATAACAAAGGAAAATTATCCTATTATTTGAGGCTGTCAGTAAATGTCATGGCATACATTAGCATACCCAATGTCACAGAATCACAAACGGATTTAGGTGGGAAGGGGACACTGGAGCTTTCTAGTCCAGCCCAAGATCACAGTAGGGTAAGTTGCCAAGCTGAATCAGGTCACTTAGGACCTTGCCCAGACAACTTTTGAATATCTCCAGGGTTGTGGGCTACAGCCTCTCTGGGCATCTGCTCCAGTGCTGCATCACTCTTATGGGAAGAATTTTGAATTTCTCTCCAAGTGAAATTTCCATTTTTGCAACTTGTGTAGTATATTTTACCGTAATAGACTGAAACTTAATGGATTTTAATGTGCAGTTTTTGTACAGAAATTGTCCATTACAAAGGACTGTTAGAGAAGACCATTTGAAAAAAATAATAATAATAATAAAAAAAAAGCATTATCCATGGAGATCATTGGGATCCATTACTTTACTTTTTTTTTTTTTTTTTTTTTTCCGCCAGACCAAATTAAAAATTACGTTGTGTGTTCTGTTCCTGGTTTATTTAGTTTTGATTCCTCCTCTTTTCAGTACCTAATGCTACTTACTTTGGTTTGCAACCACTACTCAAAAATGCTTTATAGTTGCATTTCAAATTTGTTTGTCAAAATCTTTTGTAATATCAGTTTTTCTTCTAAATTTTGAGAGGATCTTGTTTGCTTCTTGACATCTGAAACCAACCTGATGCTAGATAGGTCCATTTTTAAAATGTTAGCTGTTCTTCAGGAAAAAAAATATAAATCAGAACCTTCATAATCACTAAAACTCAGGTGCAAATCTGTAGAGATAAAGTGGTGAGTTTGGGCTGCCCAGACACTACCTTCAGCTATGTCTAGATCAAATATCATTGCTGTGAAGCTGAAACCTTAAGGCTTGTGAATAGTGTGCTGATTTTTTTCCTCCCCAAAACAGGTTTAGAAACAAAATAAGAAATTATCATTAAAAAAAAAAAAAACTTGTAAAACTTTTGCTTCTGCTTATAAGGCTGCCATCTCCATCCTTCCTAGCCCCATGTGCAAGAGTATGTATTCCTCAAGTGTAAACTTGTATTGCAGCTGAGAATCCAAATGCTCTTCAAAGACAACAAAAAGTTTGCCGTGCTAGCAAACTGCATTTTATAACATTGGACTCCAACTTAAGTGCCAACAACCCCAATAGGTTTTTACAAGAGAGACAAGTTCACACCTCAAAGCAAGTATCCAGAAAACTGAGTTATCTACTTCATGTGTGCTGATATGCAGGGGGAAAAAAAATAATAATAATCCTTGACCAGTTTAATAACAACACTATTTCAGTAGCATTTGGCTATGAGGATCTGGATTCAATTTAGCATCCGTAATCAAACACTAAATGTGATAACTGCATCAAGCAACAAAGCCCTTTAGCCCTGAGCACTCAAATGCTTTTACATCAAGTATGGAAAATGGCACAGGAAAAGGAGGATTCTCCATGGGCGCATTTCTATTTATACTGATTTTGTTTCCAGTACTAAGAAGAATGGAAGTGAAAGCCTTTGGGGGCAAAACATTTCACAAAGAGCTCAGCGCTAGCCTTTATACTATTGTGTATCCAAAAGGAGCCCTTTGGAGGCTGCTGTGTATCTTTTTGCTCCCCAGCCCTGTAGATGAAAGGGAGGCTATTGTACTTATCTGGGGGGGGGGGGGGGGGGGGGAGGGGGGATGAGGGAGTTATAATTAAGCTTAAAAACTGCGTATCTCAAAGACAGCTTTATTACTCCTCCTCCAGCCACCTCTCACACCTCAGCTCCTCACTGCCTCCTTGCCAGCAACAGCCAGCCCAGTTTGCACCCACGGGTGAGCTCTTTTGGCCACCTGTGCAGGTCCCACAGCCTGCGGCACTCTGCTGTCTTGTCTCACATGTACAAAGCTCTGCTCCGGCTTTGCTTGGGATTCCTGGACTGCTCAGGCTTTCTTGGCTGAGCATTACTGCCTGGAGTAATCAGCTACTCCAGAGCATGTATTTAGTTAAGTTGGACTAGTAGAGAATATAGGAAATAACAGAGATGTATCCTGGGAAGAACTGAACACGAAGTGAAACAAGGGATGGACAGATGTTTCAGTTTCTTACTGCTGGGCATGAGCGTTTTGTTTTATAGAGGGTGGTCTGAACTGAAGATAAGTATTCAGACTAGGAAGCGAGTAAGAGCAACCATCCAAGGACACTCAGTGGAAGCACACAAAGATCTCCATGTGAGAGCTCGAATTGACTTAGCTGTCTAGTTTTGAGGAGAAAAAACACCCAAGAGCTACTACAAGTATGTGTGTCAGAACAACATTAACTTGAAAGACTTTCACTGCTATGGTACTTTATATGAAATTACAGGGTGCACACTGAGGAATCAAAATACATATCTTTAGTAAATATATATTATATATATATATATGTATTTCAAGCCACAGATTATCAGAAGTTACTACCACAAGACACTGGGAAAGGACACCTAGACCCAGTTCGGCCACCTGTGTCCTTCAAGCAGATTACCTCAGAGTTTGCTCATGTACAAAGAGCAGCAGGTCCTGCAGCCAAATATGAAAAGAGGTCTGTCTTTGTGCTCTCTGCCTTCTCCTTCTTGGTGTACCCCCTCACACTTGTACTGCTCACTTTGAACACTTGCCTCCCACATACTCCCGTTCTGGGGCTCACCCTCAAATCCCTACCAACTTTTCTCATGTCTCTCACCCTAGGCCAAGTCCATCCTCTCATCTACCTACCGCCTAGAATATTAGCTGGGTTGGTTGTGGCCAGGTGCTGACCTGAGGTTCAGAAGCAGGTCCCTGCATATGGAAGGGTCTTCCCACCCCCAAAGGAACAGATACCACAGCCTGAGAGACTCCATTTCAGGAACTGGAAGCATCTCGTTGGAAATGGAGAGTATCAGCAGCTGTCATTTCAGACTGGGACCACTCTCTATTCCGCAATACCTAAGAAAATTCAGACCCTTTAAAATGACAGAAACACTCCCTGTTCAGAAAACACAACCTTTTAGGGACTCGTTCTGCTTTGACTGGGAGTTCTGCCAACGATTTCAGCTGGGGGAGGAATGAGGCCCTTCATTTCAGTCAGTTAGAGTAAAGCAGCACAAACAACATCACAAATGCCCATCTGGAATGTTTACAGACTGGGAAGTCTGATTTCTTATTGACCTCCTCCTCAGAATATAGTGAAGTACTGGGGCTTTCTCCTTCTGACCATCTTTGTAGCATTACATTTTGAAAACCCATAATCTCTAAAGCCACTGGTAAAAATCTACCTCCCTTTGGGAACTGTGAATGAGAGCTGAAAGCTTATGCCAGCCTTCCGTCTAACTGGAAAGAAAAGAGGCTAGAAGAAAAGACAAGCAGTCCTCAAGAAGACCATATATCCTGCATCATGTGGACACAGGCATCAAAGAAGCTGCTCCAGAGCTTCAGACGCACGTGACTTAGCACTTCTGCAACTGGAAACGGATTTTGAAAATGTCTGCTATGTAGACAAAAGGTTGAGGGGAAAAAATAGAAGAGCCAAGACAATATATTTGGAAGTACATGGCAGAAACTGCTAGTACACGCTGTGGTCCCAGACCCAGTGGGCTGTGCTTACTTCATTTGTTTCACGTAGGTGAAGATGGCCAGGATGTTTGCTTTAGTCGTGGGCAGTGTGACAAGAATGGGATGTCCAAATAAGGTCCCTCAGGATGTGTTTAACAATGCTGGGTAAAGTCTGTGGCGAAGGCTCACGCATACACATACTCACAGAGCATCCACTGTACATATTGTCGACTTGGTGCGTCATTATTCCTAGAATAACTACTAGAGAGCCACTCCACCCTTGTACTTTCAATGCTGAAGATGTGATTGTCCCAGAGCCAGTTATTACAGTGATTTTAGGAAGAGGAGGGAGGGAAAGAGGCCCCAGTTTTTCTCACCTTTTTGAAGTGATGCAGTGTAAATAAAAGTGTTAAAAGCAGAGGTAGTTTCAAATCTGTCAACTCAAACTCCCTTGCAATCTTTGAAACAGCAGAGAGCAAGAGGCTTTCTGAGACCATCTGAGATACCTGGGAACTGCAGGGGCAATTCCTGCCCAGCCTCACACACTTACCACGTGGCTCCTAGCTAGGGACACAGGCTGACTGTGAATAGGGATGGTGAACATCCCTCTGTCCCTAGATAGCCAGAGTACTACAAAGGGACAAGCCACACACCTGTTTAAATACGGGTCAATATGCTTTATTAAGCAACAGTGCTACAGGTGCTCCTACGTGATCAAGGTAGTCTAGCACTGTGAGGGAACATGCCTCTTTACTTATAGGAGAGTCCTGGAAGGCAACCACATTATGTCGATTTTTTTAAAAAGCTTCTTTTTAATGTGAAAATTTTTGATGGTCCATAAAGCACTTCCAAGGTGTCTGGAAAAGGTAACTGAGAGCAAAAAATTTGTAGTAACTTAAATTTGTAATAAAAAGCTTGCCTTTCCCCTGAAAGTCCTCTGCAGTTGACTGAAGCGATAAACAATAAAGGAAAGGAGTTACTTTGGTAGCAGCTGTAGAAGAGATGACACACAGCTGCTGAGATCAGGGTTTTATAGAGTTGAACACATAAATTTTGATTAAAAAAAAAAAAACTAAGGCTGAAACACGACATCGTTAGGCTAGGGGGAAGTCAGAGTTTAGGATGCTCCCATGAACCTAACAGACTTCCCTTTGTCTACAGTCTTGTGTATAATTTACCTAAATTACAGAACTTTCCACCACACATTTACTTTACTCAGGACAGAAAGTTATCTTGTTCATTTACAGATATCCAGTGTTTTCTGTCCACTGTTTGCTGCATGTGCTGGTGTCGTGCTTAGAGCACACTTTGTACTGGTGAGGCACTCATGCATTACAGCTGAGGCACCTAGCACAGTCGAACCTGTGCTGCCTCTGCAGGAAGGAGGCAGTAGGAGCAGGCCTGGGATGAAGGCATGGCAGAGGGAAGGAGGAGAAAGGGACCCATTAAGGTGCTGAGCATCAACAATTTTCTCAAACGCCTGGAAGCCGAGCCCTGCTGTTTTCATCCCTTCTTTTTAATCTTGCTCTGAAGTGAGAATTTCTTGACTTTATCTTAGTGGTCCCCAGCATCCATGATGGCTGGTACCTTGGGATGTCAGCATCTCCTGACTGCCCTTGCAGGATGCTTCCAAGGAAAGCCCCGTGCCACCTGACACTGTCTGTGTAGCATCCCTGCAGTGAGGAGTAGAAAGCACAATGTGGCCATCCTCATGGTAGAAACGACTGCGTTTTGTTCTAAGGCATATGCCAGCCCTGTTCTTTCCCACCAGCACACCCTAAGCTCCACATGTGCTCACAATGTTGTTTTCAGAGCACCCATTTTCCTTCCTATCTGCATAAAAGTGTAGGCTCCTCAAAGCAGGGACTAGCCTATTGACATGACTGAACAAAACTTAACACTAGCTGAATTATTCACTTGGATTAAAGAAGCAGCTCAAGAAGAACAGCAGTTCTAAGTTTGCTGAAGTGGTTTTGGTCTTCAAATTCAGTTCCATTTTTTCTCTCCTCTAAAACTAGAAAAATCTGTAAGACTGAAGCTAATTCTGTAGGCACCGACAAAAGCTGTCTTGGTTGGTCAAACATCTCAGAACAATACAGAGAGCTAAAAAAGCAATATCAATATATGTGGTAGAAGTTGCACAAATATTGTTACTACTGATATAACAGCATAATGATAAAAGAGAAATAAGGTGGTTAGTACTTCTAACAGATGCAGCTGAAAAATTAAGCAAACAGGTGAATGGGTAGGAGAAGTTAAGCAGCATACCAAAAGAAAAAATAAATGAATCAACCAGGAATAAAAAAGCACAAACCTCTGACAGTGTACATTGATAGGTTTAAAACAGAAATGTCAATGAAAAGGTAAAACCTACATTATCATCCTCAAAAGTAGAGAGTTTAATATATTCACTTTAGCCCAGCAGCTAATACACAACTCAGCCAATTCAGGGGTTTTGCTGACTCTATAAGAAGCTTTAGAAAATGCCTAACAATTTAAGCATATGAAAGAACTCTTCGCTTCTTTGAGACACTGAAAAAAAGAATCAGGTTCTCACAACTGCTGTGTGCTACCACAGGGCTTGAATACATTTTTTAAACTCCTGAGAACCATTTCTCTGTAGCTAAGACACCAGAGAGAGATCAGATGAATGCATAATGGTAAACACAGGAAGACTTCACGATGAATATGAAATATCAAGCCAGAAAAAGTGCATTAACAAAAAAATCACAAAAATTTCCAAGAGGACACGGTATCCTATATGTGCCTCTTGTGGAAAATCTTGCAACTACTTCTGAAGTATCCGTATCCACATTTCCATGGTAGTCTAATGAAAGGGAGGAAAAGGCAAATGAACAAACAAAAAATACTTTTGTTTGAATGCTGGACTGAAAAGCTTCAGCAGATAATTTCAACACTAAACAGATGCATCACTTAAAAAAAGGGGGAAAAAAAAAAACATTCAAAACACCTCCTTTTCTTCTAAGCTATTTTTTCAATTAAGATGGCAAAGCATTTCAGATGTTATAACCAGTGAAAGATTTGTAGCCTAGATTGGCTCTCAGTGAAGACAGTTTTGTCAATCTACTCAGCTTAAGACCCTTATACACTTTGACCCTTATACACTTTGGCTAAAAAATGCTGTCATTTACACAGGTGTATATACAATGATGCAAGCCTCTAGATTTACACAGGTGTGACAGAAGTATTTGGCAGAAGTATTTTGCTGATTTAAAAAAAAAAAATCACATCAACCTTTACAGTTGTGTCAAGCTATAACGTATTCTGTGATGATGGCATTGCTCCACAGGTTCTTCATGGAACTAAAATTTTTGTACATTGTGTCTAACTAAAGACTAACTCACTGATATCTGTGCTTGGAATTAGTGAACTTAAGACTGCTACACTTAAAATCCTCGGGTTTCCTTTAAAAAAGTGACCAATTTATTGTTTAGTACTCTTTTCAGTTCTATATTCATTTTTAAAAGAAATCTAAACACTGCCTAGTTTCGTGACCTGTTATTCCTATCATCATTGTTTTACCTGTATACCCAGTTTCCCATTAGTACAGCATTTTTTTACAATAAACAGAACCATATATTTTTTAATCAGAAAAAATGTTTGTAAAACCACAGTATGCTGGCAGGACAACTGAAAAGCAAGTTTAATATCTTGGAGTGTTTTTTAACATTGCTTTACATTTATTACTTTTCAGTTTGGTCATGTCTCTAAGTAGTTCTTCCAAGCTTTCTTGCCGTACCTGAAGTAATAAAAATGTGACAATAAGAATGATTTTAGTTTTGATTCAGATCTGAGATCTTCTGGCCATACTAACCAATATGGCTCTATAAAAGACTGCCAGCTAGATTTGCAATGCAGGTTCTTGCAGATTCTAAGTGTTTTGCAGCTAATTTTTAATTAGTTTTGCAGCTAATGTTTGGCCAACTTCAAATTAGTTAGGTGACTCAAATAGGAGAAATAAAAGGGAGAGTTTATTTGAAATGGGCTCCACTTACTTCAAGTTTCACTTGCTTAAATGGGGAAACACAAATATCAATCAAAAAGCTCATTGTTAAACTTATACTACAATGAAGGCGGAATCAAGCCCAGACCAACCTAATATCAGCTTTTGATACAGCTGTGGAAATTTTTAGTACCATTCGGTATTTTCACCAAATCAAAATGTCGTTTGGAAACTGAGAGGGAGATGGGAATCTAAATAAACATCTCTGAGAAAAAAAAAAAAAAGATAACTCAAGTTTAAAAGGTCATTCCCTTCTCTTCACAGAAAGTACAGTGAAGTGCTCCTCCTGGATTTAACAGTAGGGGCGTGGGAAGCTCTCAGATGTCACAGGGTTGTAGATAACATTTGAACATATGATTAGCTGTTGTGAGCTGTCTTTAGAAACCTTACATTTTTCCTCCCCACACCTTACCCAGAGATCCTACGTGCTTTCCTTCCCTTGAGGTTTTGGGACACTTAAAATGTTGCTTTGACAAAAATCAAGGATGTGGAGAAGTTTTTCCTGTGTGATGTCATTTTGCTGCCCTTTATAAGCCTCTGCAAAGAAGAAGGGAACCTATCCGAGAATTCTCACTCCAGGCACATGCAAACAAGGGAAAGCAAGAAGCACAGAGAAGTATCAAGTTTCAGATACCAACCAGCCGCTACGAGCAGAGAGCCATGCCACAGACTAGTCCCTACAGCTGCCTGGAGCACATGCTGCTTGTACTCTGTAGCCTGAAGGCTACAGTCGCCTTTCCCAACTCCTCTCCACTGCTGAATCCCAGCTGGGGGAATGGAGATCGCCTGATGCACCTGTATACATCTTCAGAGAGGAACAGCTTCCATCTCCAAATCAATGCTGATGGCTATATTGATGGTGTTCCTCATCAAACCATATACAGTAAGTAGCTTACTATGGACCCTCAGTCTTCACAGGAACAGGGGAGGGAGGACAAGACTTTTGTTTTCTCGCTACCTGTAGAAAATTCCATCCTCTTGTTAGGTATTGGGACAGAGGAGTGTAGCTATGGGATGGAAAACACACACAATTATAATGCTCCTTTTGTATAACAAATACAATTGCTTCAAAGAAATATAGCAGGTGGGAAATTTCTTTCATTGTCTCAGAGCACTACATTTCTACGGTTGTTGTAATCCTCTTCAAGCAAAAACAACCTGAATTATCCTTCACTGCATGATTTTACCACAGTTTCTTATGGAAGTTCCTGTTAGAGTTTGGTGATATGTCCCAAAGAGCTACTTCACATTGCAGTGACAGCATTTTACTGCAGAAAGTCATCGCAGTACCAGTTGGGGAACTGATTGTGTCCGTAGAATCTTTATTCTGGGGTAGAGAGCTGCTAAATACTAAAGCTAGGTCATGTCCTTTCAAATATAACAGTAGCTCTCTTTATTTAAAATTGGTTTGTAAGGCAACCTTCAAATTCTTATGTCTAAAGAAGGTGCGTGGCACATACTCAACTGTGCATAGAACATGAGTAAATAAGCATGAAACATTTGATTAAATGGGGGGAAATTGCAGAAGGCCAGACCATCATAAATGAAGTGCTATGCCCTTGGAGTTCATGAGAAGTAAACATCCCCTTTTGTAACTAAAATCTTCTATCATAGTTTATTTTCATGGAAAATTCAGGTATCCTTTGCTGAATGCCTGCCCAAACAGCATAACTAGTTGAAAAAATGTTGTTGCTCTTGTTGTTTATTTGTTTGTTACATATTTTTTTTAAGACACAGGGTTGTTTCATAGGATTCCAAAATTACTTCTCTTCTAGCATCACTCAAATCACAAGTAGCTATGCACCATAAAGTCATTTATATCATTACCACATAGCATGTTCTTCACCAACACAATGAAAAATGTAAACATATCTTGTGATATTTGTGTAGAACTATATAAGGGAAAAAAAGGTATTTTGAAAAGTTGTAATTTATTAAGGAGAAAAAAGGATCAAGTTTCACTATTTTTTCTTTTAAGGAATTACTGATGAAACACTTGTAAGAATGCCTGTGCTGTCTTGCTGCTATTCTTCCTGCGTATTTATAGGTTTTATAAAACTTACTTTTAAGTATGTTGGTCAAGAACCAGGGAGAGATTGTCGACAATAACAGCCAGCAAAATATCATGTTTTGCCAATATCTGCCATGAAACAAAACCACCTATATTTGGAATGGTAGAATAGGAAAGGTGGAAATCAGACAGATAAAGAGGTCATGAAAGGGAAGGTGACTGAATCTCTGCCAGGTCACCACAGCGCCACTCAGACGCCAGGTAAATAAGAAGTCCAAAGTGCTGCACAGACTGGGCGGAGGCTGGGTGTATACAGCTCTCCTGGGTAGGACCTAAGGGTTACAGTAGGCACCAAATCAAATGCAGCACACTCCGTTTGAGAAGATGACAAACCATCTACTGTGATGAGTGGATCAAGTGAAGTTACTTTTCTGCCTTTAATTGGTATTGCAACACTCCTCCCTGTCATGGCCAGTGACAGAAGAAAGAGCAATGGCCCCAGACTGGGGTTTGGGACTTCAATTAGGATGTTAGAAAAAAAATGTCTTTGAGATTCTATTGTTGCACTGGAACAGGGCAACCAGAGAGGTGGTAGCATCTCCACCCTGGGAGCTGTCCAAGGCTCAGACGAAGCCACAGATATATCTAGGGTGCACAATAGTCTCAATTCGCATGGGAAGTGGGTTCAGACTCCTCAGAGGACGCTTCCAGACACCATTCCTGTGGACCAGTAAGGCAAGGGTGCAGTGTCAAACTGGGTCCTGGATTTGACATCTTTGTTTTCTTAAACAGGTGCCTTAATGATCAAGTCTGAGGGTGCTGGCTGTGTAATAATCACAGGTGTGAAGAGTGGACGCTACCTATGCATGGACATGAAAGGAAACATCTTTGGATCGGTGAGCCACCTTTACTAAGACTCGGCTAGGGCAAATCTGTATAACTACAGCAGGAGGATGCAGATTTAAGCAAGCTGACAACCTGCCATTTAAATTAAAATTTCTTTTTTGATTGTATTGAATTGTAGAGCTGACAAAAATAATTTGAATTCCTGTCGGGATAAATGAGAGCAGAATGAGATCCAATGAGATCTTACAATCTTGCTGTAGTGTAGATCCACAGGTCGGGAGTAGCTGAAACAATGCAGCCCTCTGAAAGAAATAAGTGTTATCTGAGTAATACCTAAGTTGAAAATGTAGGCATCCATAATAGATTTACTTTTAACTGAGCCTGAGTTACAGAGCTGGCAGATAAGAAAACACTCTGCTGAAAGATCTCATTTCTCTTTCCATCTTTAATTGGCACTTGTCTTTTACCAAATGCCTTCGATCACAGTTGTCATTCTTTTTTTTTTTCTTTTTTTTTTAAGCACTACTTCAGTCAAGAGGACTGTGTGTTCAACCATAGGACACTGGAAAATGGATATGATGTGTACCAATCTCCCAAGCACAACTTTCTGGTTAGCTTAGGCAGAGTTAAACAAGCTTTTTTCCCTGGTATGAATCTACCACCGTACTCCCAGTTTTTGTCCAGGAGAAACGAAATCCCTTTGTTTCGATTCAACACACCTGAGCCCCACAGAAACACTAGAAGTGCAGATATTGATCCAATGGATCCTCACCAGATCCTGGTCCCACAGAGAAAGGTCTCCGCATTAGGATCTCAGCTGCAGCTACAAACAGACTTTTCCCACATGCCCAGGGAACCCATGAGAATCAATCAGAATGATGTGGTCAACCCAGATGACCCACATGCCATGATGGATGCCAGGAGGTACGCAAGTCCTCGCTTTTATACTACAAGATAACTGGGGCCACCTGCAAATTGATGACATGCGTGAGTGAATATAATAGACAAAAGGAGGTGCCTAGCACACTCAATTTCTAACTCTTAAGATGGCTATTAGAAAACTGAAAGATACTGGGAAAAAATCCTTTATTTCAAATTTTGTCCTTACAGATGATAGTTCACTGAAAAAAAGAAAAGGGAAAAAAAAAAAAAAAAAAAGAGTTGCACTCTGCTTTACTGGAAAGAAGATATATTTTCAAAAAGAATAATAGAAACCAAATATTTTAAGGTCTGAATTACCTTTAGTATGCATCAGTGAGAAACAAAATTCACTGGAATGAATGGGAAACTGATGTTGTATTACTGATGTAGCTTGGAAGAGACTTGGGCCCTGGAGCAACTGAGATTCCAGCAGAAGCAGAGAATCCTCTTACCAGCTCACTTGCAAGCACAGCAGACTAACTAACCAATGGTGTGTTATATTATTATCTAAAACTTATGATATATGTTTTTAGCTGTTAAGATTGGAACTTCATCTCTTTTCATGCCTGAAAAGTGACCACTCTGCTGTTAAAAAAAAAAAAAAAAAAAGCACACAAGGAAAACTGGAGTAACTGACAGGAGAACAAGGATCAAATAATTTTGTCTAGAAAGAGTCATTTCTGACACATATTGATTCCAAGCTGAGGTTTAGAAAAAGAAGAGCTGATATCACCATTTATTAAGTCCTTTTCTATCACACCTCTCTATTCACTTAATTGTAATGACGCATTATAGAAATATAATGTAGAAACATTCATTACTTTTGCATATTTCCAACAGAGAGATAAGTAACAGAAATATTAATTACCAATAGTGTGTCAAATAGGTTGTGGGTTGTTTTTTTTCACAGTGATAGGCTGGGGTTTTTTTTTGTTTGTTTGTTTGTTTGTTTTTGCACAGTGTTTAACTCTGCACAGTGCTGAATTTTGGGGAAAAAAGTCCCTGCAAATTATGCCTCATAGACATTAAACTATTAACAGTTAATGAAGACTCTCATCTAATAAGTGAAAATGAGGTGTGTATTTAGAAAAGTTTGGCATCAATGTTTTTATCTAATTCTGAGCAGGTATCAGATGATTTATGTCTGTAAGAGTGAAATTACCTAAATATGATCGAATCTCTAAATGTTGACAAAACTTAGACATCTAGATTGGAATATACTATGGGTAAGTTTATTTGTCAAAATATGACCTCAATATATCCATTTGACATTTACGAATCTTTAGTTAAGATGAGATATTTGCAGAGCAGAGCTTTCATTGTAATTTAGGTGTCAAACTGTTAACTGGTAGAATTCAGTATAGCTTCACTGGTTTTAGTGGAGCTATATTCAGGACTCTGAAAATTGTATACATATTTAGTCATTTTTCTCCTTTATTCCTTTTACTTTTAATCCCATCTTCCTGGAATTCTAAATCTGAGTAATTCTGAAAAAGCTTTTCTTGATGTGCTCCAGCAGAAATCAATAGCATCAGAAGTCAACAGCTGGAGAAAAATCCAGCGTGGTAGATATATGAGAAGGGTTTTACGTTTTGGTGTGCATGTGCTTTCTGTCAAGGTGCAGAACCTTCTGTTTTGTTTACTTAGTATATTTAACAGTCTGACACCATTCTGAAAATGGTACATTTGGCCAGTTTTCTTGGCAATAACACAAAAGATGTCGGGCTAGATTCTGGTCCTGTTCTTCCTACTGTCTGGTGAAGTAATTCACTGAAGTGACTGGAACTGCATCACTGTAACAAGATCAAAGTAAGACCCACTAAGTTCTTTTTTTTTCATGGAAATTCTGGATTTAGCACAGGGTCTGTCCTGCTGACAGCATTTAAAACCTATTTATATATGCATATATAGTGATATACATACAATATATTTATTTATTTACAACCTCCAGGTAGTTATGTTAGAATAATCATAAGGCCTGATTCTGCTGCTACAATAGTTTTGCCACTTGGCATGATTCGCAATTCATACAAGTACCTAGGAGCACAGGACAATTCAAATGATTAGGATTAGACCAAGAATTGTGTCTCACAATTTATTATTTTTCATCCTCTAAACTCATCATGTTTATAATTAGTTTCTAAGGAAAATAAGTGATTCTAATGGACTGGGAGAATTGAAGAGCAGGGGGATAAGTTGTGTATTTTCTTTCTTATTCAAAATACCACAAGACTTTTTACCTTGCTGTTTATGTGGTGAACAGGTATTGTTTTATTTGTGGTTTAGTTTAATATTTTTACTTGATTTCTTTACCATTCTTCTTGGCTTTTCTCCTTGAGAACTCTGGACTGCAATTACAGAAGCAAAAGTTTAATTTTGCATAAATTGTTCTAAGCTCCAGAGAGCTCTCCAGGACTATGAGTCGACAGATTTACAAGTTTTAATCATGAAAAATTCTGTCTCAATCCATATCAAGCTTTAATGACAAAATCCTGTGGGGTTATATCTCTATGCCATCTCTATATTCATGCATCATAACAAAGTAAGAAGGGTTGCTCACTCCACGAGTAGCCAGGAGATTTAGTCCCTATGCTAAGAGTGAATGCACAGTAATTTTTGCATCAAAAACATATTTGTAACTACAAAGAAATGTAGTGAATGTGTCAAAAGAATTAGTTATTCAAAGGAGATGCTGGCCATCACCAGCTAGTAAGAAAGCATTACTCTATATTTTAATATTTCAATATTTATTTATTTATTTGGGTGGGTTTGAAGTCCCATAGAATATTTATAAATATTTATAACAATGTATTATAGTGACCATTTCCTTTTATAAAATACCAATAAACTTTTCCTTCTCTCAGAGTGGTGGATTTTGCATTGTTTGTTCAAGCCCCCCATTTCAGAAAAAACTTGAATGGACAAATGGTACTACCTGTGTCTGATAATGTGAGTCCGACTGTCCTCTGTGATTCTCAGCTTCATAGATTACAGGTTCCTGGGTGTTTCATGCACCACACCTGTGAAAGTTGTGTGAAAGATGATGAGAAATCAAAGCCTTAGTGGGTCTAAACTGACTGTGAAGAGATTGCCACCTCTACTGGGACACTGCTTCTGCAACGCAAAAGTAATGGAAAACTGCTGGTCTAGTAATTCAGTCCTGCTGGGAAATGCTTGTGATCCTGACTCGATCTCATAATAAAAGGCATTAGGTAAATTACTGTTACTTCTATCTTATTGCTGCTCATACAAAGTATTCTTTCTCCATTCCTAAGGCCATGATCAGGCTGTTTTGCAGCAAACAGGTCACAGATTGAAAAAATTGCAGAAACTCCCTTTCTGCAATGGTATCCAGGCCCACAAAGACTTAACAGACACCCTCAAAATGGCAAAGGGCCCATGGGTCTGATAAATTATTTCCTTGTAGTGCTCCCTCACCGCAGACACTCTGTGGCTCTCTGTACTGTACACTCCATGTTAGTGATAGTCATTAGTAGCATCCTTTGCATCTTCCATGGTGCCAATACCAAGAGAAGCATCACATTACTATGTACCACAGTACTGTTGCACTTTGTGGCTAAGAAGAGAGTGGTCTTCAGTGGGAGAGAGATCTCAGGTAGGTGGGGGTCTCTCCTCTCTCCTCCAAGACCCCTTTCTCTTCCCATTGCTATAAATTTAAGCCTGTATACTTAAAGGAGGAAGAAGCACAGCAGAAATATTCAATAAGGATTGAAGCACATGAGAAACTTTATAGAAACTTCATAAAAAAATCAGCCCGTATCATTTAGTTTCCCACACATTTGGAATCTCAGTACTGACTTGGGACCTTTCAAGCTCATTCACAGTAAGGTGTGCACAGGGAAATAAAAAGAAGCGTGCTGCAGAGCAACCATGCCGTGAAGAAGAAATGGACTAGGAGATTTCTGGAATGTATGGAGGATAACTTCTTCACACAGGTGAAGAGGGAACCAACCGGGGAAGGTGCTCCGCTTGACCTGTTTTTTGTTAACAGGGAAGGTCTTGTGGGGGTGTGTTGGCTGGAAGTGATCTTGGGCACAGTGATCTGGAGATGAAAAATTCACAATCCTTGGGAAAGCAAGGAGGGTGGTCAGCAGAACTCTGGATTTTTGGAGGACTGCTTTTGGCCTATTTAGGGACCTTGTTGACAGAGTCACTTTGGAGGCAGTTCTAAAGGGCAAAGGAATCCAGGAAGGCTGGACATTCTTCAAGAATGAAATCTTGAAGGCACAGGAGCAGGCTGTCCCTGTGTGCCAAAAGACAAGCTGGTGAGGAAGAAGAGCATCCTTGCAGTTCTTTTGGAACTCAGAAAGAAAAAGAAAGTTGAAAGAAGGTTGCAGACAACATGGGAGGACTACAAAGATCCTTTATTGTTTGTGGGGAGAAATATAGTGATGAGAGATGAGGAAAAGGCTCTAGTGCTTAATGCCTTCTTTGCATCAGTTTTTATTAGTAGGACTAATTGTTCTTGTGGTACCCAGCCCACTCAGCTGAAAGAGACAGGGAGAAGAATGAAGCCCTTATAATCCAAGAGGAAATCTGAGGAACCTGATCTTCTTCCATGATAAGATGACATGCTTACAGGACAAGGGAAAAGGTGTGGTTGGTGTTTACTCAGACTTTAGCAAAGCATCTGATACTATTTCCCATAGCATTCTCATGGAGGAACTGGCTGCTCACTGGCTGCTGATGCATGTACTGTTTGCTGGGTAAAAAAATGGCAGGATGGCTGGGCCTAAAGGGTCATTGTGAATAGAGTTATATCCAGTTAGAGGACAAGTGGTGTTCCCCAGGGCTCAGTCCTGGGGACAGTTTTCTTTAAGATTTTTATCAACAATCTTGATGAAGGATTGAGTGTTCCTTCAGTAACTTTGCAGACGATAACAAGTGAGGTGGGACTGACAATCTTCTTGAGGGTAGAAAGACTTTGCAGAGGGCTCTGGATAGGCTGGATCAATGAGCTGTGTCCAACTGTATGGCATTCAACAAGGCTAAGTGCCAGGTCCTGCACTTGTGTCATAACAACCCAATGCAGTGGTATAGGCTTGGGGAAGAGTGGCTGGAAAGTTGCCCAGCAGAAAAGGACCTGGGGGTATTGGTTGATAGCCAACTGAACACGGGCCAGCAGTGCTCAGATGGCCAAGAAGGCCAACGGCATCCTGGCTTGTATCAGGAATAGTGTGGCAGAGGATTAGGGATTCTGTGATTCTATGTCCACAGGCACTCACCAGTGACTGCTTCAGCTCTCAAAGAACCTTCTTTCACATCATCTCCCCCATCACGGTTCCTTCCTTCCTTTTGCAGCACCATGCATACTTTCTTTCTAAAACCAGACACAGAGAAGGAAACCCATCCCACCTCAGGCTTACCATCTCACTGGTCTATTGTGTAGTTTATGGCATCTGCCAGTTCCCAGTCTTTTGTTCCCCCTGGGTTATTTCCGGATCTCAGCAGAATTCAGCCTTGATGTGTCTGAGAAGGATAATGTGGCACAATAATCACCTAATTAGTCTTACAGCATTTTTCTCACTGTTCATTATTGATTACTCACAAGCCCACATAGAACAACAGCTCCCACATAAATTCAGCTGTGGATTTATCTTCTTCTATACAACTGTGAATTGAATGGAGCATCTATTTACTTATGTAAGGATGAAAGGAAATTTAACCCAATGTGGCTTTAATCTAAACTGTATTTCTTCTGATTCTCCCGCCTGTCACACGGATGTGCACAGTGAACATGCCTCATGTCAGGTCATATGAGTCAATGTGCCACATGCTTACCACGGATTATCATGTTGTCCCAAGTAGCTTCAAATCAAACATAACACAGTGTTCACAGAACAGGACCCCTAGGCTCTGGGGTGATGTAAAGAGATGATAAAGGCAGTGAGAACATGGGGAAGGAGGGAGCCCTGATGCTTACCCTCCCTGCCTCTCACTGTGGGGTTGTCCTACAGGAAGATCCAAACCTCCTGTGAACACCATTGCTGCTGATACAGAGCCCCTCAGAATCTAGGCTGGATCCTGGCAGCCCACTCTGGAGAGCACTAAAATGTTCTAGGCAGGAGTGTGCCAGTGTATAAGAAACATAGTTTTTCAGATCTTCATATCTTAGGCAGAACATTTTTTTTCCCTTATGTTTTTCTTACAGTCATATAAGATCACAGAATACTAGAATAACGTAGAATGCTGTTGGTTGGAAGGGACCTTAAAGACCATCCAGTTCCAACCCCTGTGCTGTGGGCAGGGACACCTCCCACTAGACCAGGTTGCCCAAAGCCCCATCCAGCCTGGCCTTGAACACCTCCAGGGATGGGGCATCCACAGCTTCTCTGGGCAACCTGTGCCAGTGCCTCACCACCCTCATGGTTAAGAATTTCTTCCAGATATCCGATCTAACTCCACCCTCTTTTACTTTAAAACTGTTACCCCTTGTCTATTGCTACACTTCTTGATAAAGAGTCCCTCTCCATCTTTCATATAGGCCCCATTTAGGCACCAGAAGACCACTATAAGGTCTCTCTGGAGCCTTCTTCAGGCTGAGCAACCCCAACGCGCCTGACTACTCTGGTGGCCTTCTATGATGGAGTGACTGCATCAGATAAGAAGGGAAGACTAACTTATATCATCTACCTGGACTTCTGTAAGGCATTTGACACAGTCCCACATGACATCCTGATCTCCGGATTGGAGGGGTATGTATTTGATGGTTGGACCATTCAGTGGATAAGGATAGGCTTGAAGGCTGCACCCAGAGAGTGGTTGTCAATGGCTCTATGTCCAGGAGGAGGCCAGTGACGAGTGGTGTCCCTCAGGGGTCTGTCTTGGGACTGGTACTCTTGAAATCTTTATCAACAACAGACAATGGGATCGAGTGCCCCTTCAGCAAGTTTGCAGATGACACCAAGCTGAGTAGTGCAGTCAATGCAACAGAAGGAAGGGATGCCATCCAAAGGGACCTGGACAAGCTTGAGAAGTGCACCCACGTGAACTTAATGAGGTTCAACAAGTCTAAGTGCAAGGTGCTGCAACTAGGGCAATCCCAACATGAGTACAAACTGGGTGAAGAACTCCTTGAGAGCAGCCCTGCAGAGAAGGACTTGGGGTTCTGGTGGACGAAAAGCTTGACATGAGTCAGGAGTGCTCACTTGCAGCCCAGAAGGCCAACGGCATCCTGGGCTGCATCAACAGAGGAGTGGCCAGCAGGTCGAGGGAGTGGATTGTCCCCCTCTGTTCTGCCCTTGTGAGGCCCCACTTGGAGTGTTGCGTCCAGTTCTGGAGCCCCCAGCACAAGAAGGTTGTAGAGCTGTTAGAATGGGTCCAGAGGAGGGCCACAAAAATGATCAGATGGCTGGAGCACCTCTCCTGTGAAGAAAGGCTGAAAGAGCTAGGGGTGTTCTGCCTGGAGAAGAGAAGGCTCTGGGCAGACCTCATTGCAGCCTTTCAATATTCAAAGGAGAGTTATAAAAAAAATGGAGAGCAACTTTTTGCTTAGGCAGACAATGACAGGACAAGGGGGAGTGGTTTTAAAATAAAAGAGGGGAGATTTAAATTCGACGTTAGGAGGAAATTCTTCACTCAGAGAGTGGTGAGGCACTGGAACAGGTTGCCCAGAGAAGCTGTGGATGCCCCGTCCCTGGAGGTGTTCAAGGCCAAGCTGGATGTGGCTTTGAGCAACCTATTCTAGTGGTGGGGGGGGTGGAACTGGATGATCTTTACAGTCCTTTCCAACCCAAACTGTTCTATGATTCTATGGTCTGCATGCTTGCTGAAGGTGCAGTCAATCCTACTGTCCTAGTTGCCAACAAAGATGTTAATTAATACCAATCCCAACAGAAACCCCTGAGGGATTTCCACTCATCCCTCATCTCTACCTGGACATAAAGCTGTTGACTGCAACTCCTTGCATGCAGCTATTCAGCACATTCCTTTTCTACTGAGTGGTCCATCTGTCAAATCCATTTCTCTCCACATTGGAGACAAGGGTGCCATGCAGGACTGTGTCAAATGATTTGCACAAGTCTGGACAGATGACATCAGTTGCTTATACTGTTTCTTGTCAACAGCTCCTTCAGGACTATGTCCCATGGCTGTGGTTTATGTCTGTTTTTATTCCTCATGTATGAATCAGTTAAAACAGTTTTGTTACAGGCTTGAAATTTTTGATAGTATTTTCACAGGTTTTACAGTACTCTGGGTGCTTTCGGGGCATATTGGTAGGACAAGACCCCACATACCACTGCTGTGTAGACTATCACCTGCAGCAAAAACGCTGTCAGCTAAGTAGGAGATCAAGGAGCCTGACCCCATATCTACCACAGGGCGTGATCACCCTGATGTGAAGTTACCCCTTGCTTCCTTACAGAGCTGACATGATGGTGAAAGACAAGGAGAAAAAGGAGAAGAAAGAGGAGTGGCTGACAAATGGCAGGTGTCCATCTGATCACATGGTATTACATAGAGCTTGGCAGTTTGTCGCAGCATGACAATTTCAAGCTGGATTTGCCTTTGGAGCACAATAGTTTGCAGAGAAGGAGGAAGGAATGAAGTAAGTGTGCGACAGGAAAGCAGAAATGAGAGAAATAGCATGGAAATCTGAGGAAGGGAACACAGCATCAGTACCAGCAGGCTGTAGAGGTTCAAGAAGGGTGCAGTAGTCAGGGACTATGGTATAAGGAGCACATGGACAGGAATATCTGTCACAATCCAAGATCACCACAGCTGAGAAGAACGCATGAAATAAGAGTCATGCTGAGGTCCATACTGTTCTCTGTGGTTTGACTCCTTTTAGTATAAATGACCAATATTTAGATGAAAATCACAGGATAGTTGCAGATGTGCTGTATGACGCAAAATTCTTCTAAGCTATCGAACACAGAGGAAAATTAAGTTGATATACCAGAGGGAAAAGTAATTACCTGCTGGTTTAAAAAAAAAAAAAAAGTAAATTTGATGTTCTGAGCTGTTCCACAGTGTTTGGGATGAATCTGGACCCACTTAAAGTGAAATACAAATGCACAAATGTCCATGTTGTGACCTCAACATTGGGTTACGAAATTAATGTCTGCAGTACAGGCTCTGCTTCCGGTAGATGGATATGCCAGAATAAAGTAGGCAGAATCTCACATTTGGTATTGCATTAAAGTACCCTTTTATGGAGAAAAAAATAAAGTGGCCTACTTCATTTGCCTGGGTGGGGTTTTGGAATTACAGTAGCTTGATGTAACCTTCTACCTTCTCTCTAGAGGTCCTCGTATTGCCTTTGGCCAGTGCTCTTTTCTCTAGAGCAGACGCAGATGCAAGGGCACGGAGCAGAGGGGATTAAGCTAGGCGCTTACACAGCCCCTAGCTATTCTCTCTATTGCTGAATGCAAATTGTGTAATTTTACAAACTACTCTTCAGTAATAATCCCGTAATCCTTTCCTCTTCCCAAACTTTCAACATGAATACAGCAACAAGCTTGTACGACTTTCAACATTTTTCCTTCATCCTTTGTTTAATAATAATAACAGACAGTTGCATAAAGCCCAGAACAAAAAGTTTTTGCAAAACATTGATAAGCCCCTCAGTTTCCTTTTGATATGCGCTAGGCTGCTGGTGGACTTGCCAGCACAAGATCAAAGGCTGTTACTGCTTTAGGTATAATCACAGAATGTTAGGGATTGGAAGGGACCTTGACAGATCATCTAGTCCAATCCTCCTGCCAGAGTATGAACACCTAAATCATGTCACACAGGAACACATCCAGGCAGGTTTTTGAAAGTCTCCAGAGAAGGAAACTCCACAACCACCCTGGGCAGCCTGTTCCAGTGCTCTGTCACCCTCAGCATTAAGAAGTTTCATCTCATAATTAAGCGGAACCTCCTATGTTCCAGATTGCACCCATTGCCCCTTGTCCTATCACTGGGTGTCACTGAGAAGAGCCTGGCTCCATCCTCCTGACACTCACCCTTTACACATTTATAAACATTAATGAGGTCACCCCTCAGTCTCCTCTTCTCCAAGCTAAAGAGACCCAGCTCCCTCAGCCTTTCCTCATAAGGGAGATGCTCAACTCCCTTAATTGTCCTTATGGCTCTGCACTGGACTAATAAAGAAGCACTAAGTACCTCCTAGCACGAGTCACACCTGCTGAGCATAAAACATAATCTCCTGCAGCCACTATTTCTGCTCTCCTGCCTGCTATGCAGGCTGTGGTTGAGTTTTCTTCATCACCCACCATACTGTTGTCTTCCCTACCCTTGTCTTCACCCTTACCTTGATCTAACAGGGATTCACTCCCTTTTTTGATTACTTGCCTGATTCTGTGCTTTTCAGAAGACCACAGACCCTCTGAGAAAGTCCACAGTTAGGAGAAAAGGAAGAGGCTTTTGGGAGGATTTATGCTGAAGTTGCAGGACAAAAAACATTTCTGCAGCCTTATCACATAAGCACACGTGATTTTCACAGGGATGAATGAAGTTTTATTCTTATTAATCAAAATCAAGAGCAACATAAATAAAAAAGCCTGCTAGTCACAGGCCTCATTCAATACCAATGAAGGTAATGAGGCTACTCAATCAAATATGAGAACCCTGAAGTTTTTTACTTGGAGTTGCTGTCCTTCCAGCAGAGGAAGATGAAGCATGAAAGTTCACACCTGGTTCAGTCTCCTGTCCCTGACGACATTGTTTTAGATCCTAAAGCATTAGATTTAGATTCACAGCCCGACTAGAACTTTTGTATTTCCTTTATTCTTTTAATTCTCTAAGTCTTCACTAACCTACCACATCCCATTCTACTTTGCATTGATAAATGCTTGATCTGGGTAATAACTTACAGAAATCTGAGAATTTGATTATTAACTTAATTGAAGAAAATGTGATTTTGCTGAAGCAAGGGAAAGCTCCATACTGCAAACAGCAGACTGGGTAAGCACAAACCTGTTCCAGAACTCTGGGCAAAACTTCATCCCCAACAATTCTTCACTGTATTTGAACAACATCTGGTGCATAAGCCAGGAGACCGCTTGCTGAGGCAAAGGAACAATCCTAGACACAGCACAAATATTTTCAGGACTGATTTTAAGACACAAGAAGTAGTAAGATCAGCAATATAACTAAAGATAACCTCAATTTCTATGGTTTTTGATGCTTTACTGTTGGAAATCCTTCTGCAGAGTAAGCCTCTCCTTCAACCCTATTCTGAGCATGTAAACAAGATGCAAGACTTGTAATATTCATCTGCACATCAGTGAATTTCATTCTTGTCTTAGCTTTCAGGGTAAGCAATTCGCCTAGGAAGGTACAGTTTAGAAAGAGGAGCTTTCTTATGTGAAATCATAGAATGGCTTGGGTTGGAATGGCCCTTAAAAATTATCTAGTTCCACCCCCACCCCACAGCCATAGGCAGGGATGCCACCCACTAGATCAGGTTGCCCAGAGGCTCATCCTGGTCTTGAACACCTCCAGGGATGGGGTATCCAAAACCTCTATGGGCAATCTGTTCTAGTGCCTCACTGCCCTCTGAGTGAGGGATTTACGGATTTCCTCCCAACATCGCATCTAAATCTTTCCTCTTTTAATTTAAAACCATTCCCCTATTCCTGTCATTATCTGACTGAGCAAAATATTGTCTACCCACTCATCCCAAAACTAATCATGCATTAAACACCAACTCCTGGACCTATTGATAAGAGGCAAACTTTTACGAAAAGTTGTTGGTGTTTATCTAATTTAAAAAGGGCTTTGGTTTAACTTGGATCATTGGCTTGAATTTTCAAGGTAGAATTACATTTCTCACCTCCTCCTCAAAGGTGACAAAAATCAATGTTGCAGGCGCAATCTCATCAGTGTTCATACAATGGCATTAATGTCTCTGGTCAAGGTAAGGAGTCATCTTTCAGGATCAGGCTTATCTTTCTAAATGCAACAACACCAACTACCCATAGTAAGTCAGATTTATATTACACAAATTATTTTCCTCTGTTGTTCTCAGCAACCTCCAGCTCGTAGTGGACATTCTTGTCATTGGTTTCAAAGTGCATGAACTTGCAGTCTGTTGTAGCTGGTTTTATAACATTTCCTTAACCCCACTCCTCAATTTCATCATTTCTTCCCCTACGTGATATTCTGATCCACTTATTAATAATGCCTCCCCACATTTCCACATTGCTATATTTTTACTCAAAGTCATTAAAAAAAAGTCCCATGAGAAACCTACTCTCAGTGCTTGACCTCAAATGCTACTACTTAATCATATGCCTCGAAATTGCTTGCATACCTATTTCACTTTCTTTCCCTAGTAATATATATATATTTTTCCAGTTGAGCTGAGGGTTCACACCATTGCATTGTACCAAGTGTTCAATTAAAATTCACCTGGATCATATTCCATCACTATTCCCTTGCCTAGACATCAGTTATTTCAAAGAACTATCAGTTTAATGTGACCTACCTATGGCAAAACCTTATTTAATTATATCCCAGGTTTCATGTACCACTCTGCTTGTGATTACATTCTTCTTCAGGATTTGTTCTAAAGCTTTGGATGTTAAGGTCAAACTAACTGTTCTGTAGGATTACTTTGTCCTCTGTTCTCTAATAAAAAATATTTTATTTCCTATTCTCTAGTCATACAGTTCCACACCCAGCTTGACAGATCTATTTAAAATTCTTGCTTTCAGACATGTAATTTTAGATGTGCTTTCAGAATTCTGGAATAAAGATTAGTCATTTCCCCTGACAGAAGCATGCTAAATTCTTTAGTTTTTGGCTTTAAACGTGGTATTTTCCCTATCCTCAATCCCATTATCCATCTTTTTTTTACCCTAGTGTTCAACACTACTGTAAATGAAGCAATGCATTTTGGAGATATAATTCAAAACTACCTAATCTCTATTCCACACACTGCAACAGTTCAGGAACTCCTTCCCTTGCTCTATATTTATATGCGTATTTCAAGCTCTTTTTGCTACTTGTTGCATTATGCCAATTCTCATAATTTCATATCTAAGATACATCTTTCTGCATGATACAGCTTTCTTCCTACACTTTATAGGGTCTCTTCCCACTATTAGTAACTCTTTCTGAAATGATTATTCATCTAATTGGGACTAAAGACCTTCCTCATAATTGTTGACAACTGGGACAGAAGTTCTAGGTAATTTTTACATTCAGTTTATTTAAACAACTTTCTCCCCTTTCTTCCATATTATGTCCAATTAAGGCTCTTAAGTATTAAGCTGACCTCACTAATTTTGCAACGTTTCCCTTTCTGAAATAAAATCTTCCTTACCTCATCTTTTAATTTAAGTGAATTCAGTTAGGTCTCCAAGGCTACATACATGACTTAACTGTGCTAAGTCTACCACATCACACTTCTGTTTAGCTATGGCTTGATAAACCAACTTGGTGCCACTGTAAAAGACTAGCATGTCCCATCATGCTCCCAAATGGGTTCTGCTTGGACTTCAATATGCTACTTCAGTGAAAGTAATTACCTATTCCCAACTCATGTTTTTTATCCTTGGGGCTGCTGGTATCACCCTCTGCCTGTATTCTCAAGGCCTGTGCTATTAACCTCTGATTGTGTTCTCACGGATCCCACTACAAGCTTCTGGTGTTCAGGCAGGACATATTAAGACTCAAACATGGCCTTCTACATGCTAGGGAATCACAGAGATGTTTACAAGTGACATTAGAGCTATCTCAGTGCATGAGACCTGCCTGAACAGTGCTAGATTTACCACGCACATACAGATCATCCACACAGGTTTGTCACATCCACAGGTGTCAGGGAAACAGTTCACATACTGCACAGTTGATTTGTGCTCATGCAGCTGTTATTTGCTGGGATTACTATATATCCAAAAACCTCAGGCTTATGGCCAAAGCGCTCACAGGAGGGACACATCGAGGGAAAATTTGACATATTTCAAGCCCAGGCATGTGGGCTGTGCATCTGAGGCAGTCCCATGAAATACCAAAAGCCTGGATAAAGAATGCATCTGATCTAAATTCTGTAATAAAAAAGAGAGAGAGAGAACCAAACTATTGCAAGGACATGGCTATGTCTGGAAAACAACACCAACAGAGAACTGTGGGAATAAAGCAAGTATCTTGAAAAAAGGCCTTTACTTTAGAGGAAGGAAACCGTGATACTATCAGCACACTCTGCCAAAGTGCATGCCTGATGACTGCTAGACATTTAGCATACCTGCTAGGAGACGGCGTTGCTGGAGCCCAAACTAAAGAATAAGTGGAACTTTGAACTCATAAGGGAACTCTGAACTCACCTTTGTCTCTCCTGTCACCTTTTCCAAATCAAGCTTGGCCTTATAAAGCAATGCTTAAGCATGAACAAGGGACTCCCTACATTTTGAAGCATCACTTTCTTGGGAGTAGAGTACCATCGAACAAATAAACAGCAAAATAAAACATTAGCTTAAAGAGGGGACTGAGTTTCTTGATCTTGGCAACTGCCGTAGTCACCCTTTCCTTCTCCTGTTGTTCAACTGGAAAAGGCTGCCAAGACAGCTTTTATTTTAATCTTCACCAGTTTAAAAGATAAATTTAAAATAATCATCAGTTCTCTCAGAGCTCACTAAAGGCCATTAAATGGGCAAGCTGAGATATTTCTGACATTTATTTCAGTTCTGTTTTCCTACAAAAGTAGGAAAAATGTGACTTTTCCTTATCACTTGAAATCCTCATCATGCTAGTAACCTCTTTAATAGCTCATTCTGTTTTCACAGCCCCTCTTACATCTTGGCAGCTACTACTGAAAATCCAACCTGTAGTTAAGGCCTTGTCTCCCACTGCTAATTAGAGACTGGCATTTCACAAAGACAAAACATTCATTTTCCACTACTGAGTAATCCCTCAAATATTTATGTTCTGCTAGTATTCCTAATGGAGCCATCTATAACTTCAACTCTCCTTTCCCATTACCCCAATAAACTGTACAGTTACTGTACAAATGTACAAGACGACTTTCTTACAAAAAGAAGATTTAATCTTAGCATCAATTTCAAGACTTAAAAAGACCAATACTATACACAGATGTAAAGATAAAAGGTTTAGAATTTACTTCAGAAGCTATCAAAATTACTGATTTACTTTTTAATGCATGCATTCAATGTAACAACAGTGAAAGAAAAAGTATTGCTGTATTATATACACAGATACAGACTGGACAGAGAAAGAATTGAAAGCTGCCCTGATGAGAAGGACCTGAGGGTGCTGGTTGATGAGAAGCTCAACATGAGCCAGCAACGTGCACTTGCAGCCCAGAAAGCCAACTGTATCCTGGGCTGCATCAAAAGAAGCATGGCCAGCAGGTTGAGGGAGGTGATTCTCCCCCTCTACTCTGCTCCTGTGAGACCCCACCTGGAGCACTGCATTCAGCTCTGGGGCCTCCAGCACCAGAAAGAGCTGTTGGAACTAGTCCAGAGTAGGGCCATGAAGATGATCAAGGGTCTGGAGCACCCCTCCTAGGAAGGCAGACTGAGGGAGTTGGGGTTGTCCAGCCTGGAGAAGGCTCCAGGGAGACCTTATAGCAGCCTTACAACACCTAAGGGGGACCAACAGGAAAGCTGAGGAGGGACTCTTTGTCAGGGGGTGTAGTGACAAGACAAGGAATAATGGCTTTAAACTAAGAGGTAGTATGTTTAGATTAGATGTTAGGAGGAAATTCTTCACTCAGAGGGTGGTGAGGCACTGAAACATGTTGCCCAGAGAAGCTGTGGATGCCCCATCCCTGGAGGTGTTCAAGGCCAGGCTGGATGGGGCTTTGGGCAACCTGGTCTAGTGGGAGGTGTCCCTGCCCATGGCAGAGGGGTTGGAACTGGATGGTCTTTAAGGTCCCTTCCAAGGCAAACCATTCTGTGATTCTACAGTTCCAAAATTAGGACAGGCTATAGGATCACCTAGGCCAGTATCCTGTCTCCAACAACAGCACAGGACTACATTTCAAACACCTGCAAATACATTAAAGATGGTAAAATATATTGTAGAGATAGAGACAAAAATCTCTAAGGGAAAAGTATTACACAAGAAGTAGCAAGGAATTTGACCAGTAAGTAGATTTTCTGATATTTACCTCATCAGCAAAGGCAAAATGTAATTAAGCTTGGGGGTAGCAAGAAAGTAAAAGAAGCCTTTCTAGGCTAAGGAAAGCACATCTCACCAGCATATTTTAAAACATCCAACATACTGACTTTAGGAGGAAAGTGTATTGGGTCCCCAGTCACTTCCTAGATGTGGAAGGATGTGCGTTTTTAACTTCGTTACTTTGGTTCAAAGAAATATTAATGGAAATGGCTGACAAAATTCAGGACATGGCAATTACAGAAAAGTTCAAGCTATTTAAAGCACCAATAGGATAGCCTCTCACTACGTAACTAGCTTCCCTGAAATAAACATGAACTATCAGAGACAAGCAAATTAAGAATGAACTCTCTTTCTACCCTCTTTCATAAACTCTGTTAGTAAACATAATTAAAACTTGCCCATCTTCTTCAGTTGTGATGATCTAGTATTCAGGAGCCATCTAGCAAGATGCGTTTCACAAAAAGCTTTTGTGCAAAAGCCCACATTCCCATTTTTCCATCATATGTACATCGCATATTTCATTTATTATGTCAAGAAATCAGGAACTATTTCTTTTAAAATCTTTGGACACTTAATAAGAGTCTTGAGCAGTTCCTCAAGCTACCACTGGCATATCTGTTGTTTTTTTTGCTGTTGTTTTTTTTTTGAAACAGGCCCTTTATAATTTCACAAATACAAGTTTACCATTCAGGTGGTATTCATGTATAATCTCAATAATGGCTAGCTAACCAAGTGTTTTTCCAGTTGGCTGGCTTTCTGGGAAAAAAATACTTATTTTCTAAACATTTTACTGTGACAATCTGAATTCAAAAAAAATTTTACTTCTGAATAACACTGAAACCAAACACTTAAGAACACCTTTGTTTTGAACAAAGACTGCTTATATGAAAGTCATTTTGACTAAAGCTTGTTTTTGTGTTATTGAGAAACCTTAAGTTTTCCAGGATCATATATTATGAAGGTTTCTTTTTTGCTGGAACAACCTTACTCATAAAACTGTGCCCAGATATACTTGTACATTTATGAACTGCCTCAAATTGGAAAATAAGAGCCATAAGAAGAGGTTTTCCCCTCTACCTATAAATAAAGGAAAGCAGTTGATCAATCAGTAACAAGGTTTACCAATGCAGAAGTTCAATATGCACCTCTGATTTAAGTTTACCAATCCAACTTTAAGAGTCCAGTTCTTATTATGTAATGCCTTACAGGACAAAAGGCTAATCCCTGCTGACAAGTGTTACTGGTACCCATTTTCACACATCAGGCACACTGCTTCTCCCCTCTGTGGTTTAGTTGTCAGACACAGCAGCAGCTAACTGGTTTCATCATCATTTACTAGATAAACAAATCCTACTGCAAGTGAAAGCCCTAGGTTTGTTTCCAGGTTTTGGAGAACTCTGCCATACAACACTAACTCTGATTATCACAAGGCAGAACACTTCACACTTTATCCTCCACATTTTGGTAGTATTAGCATTGGACAAACAACACAGAACAGAAGCAGACCCCTATTCAGTGTTCGCATAGGAATCAAGACCATTTACCTATTGAACCACAGTCACAGAAATGTAAGAAGCAAAGTACAGTCATGAGAGTCAGATTAAACAGTTCTGTTGTTGGTTTTCAGCAGGACAGCATTTTAGTATACATACTGACCTGTTCAACCAAACAATGGCAACCTCTCTTTGCTCCTTAAAATTCAAGTGTCTGCTTCAAGACAAAGGAGCCAAATCGGTTAAAGTATGCGACAGCACATTAAAAAAATACACAAAATTAAAACTTCAGTCAAACAGTTAATTTCATACAGTTGCAAGTAGTTTAAGTGTATTTCTACCATTTTAACACCAGTGTTTTTTTCTTGTGAAGAGTTAGGTTAGCACTAATCCATCAGCCCTTCATGAGTAAACAAGTGCTCTACTTAATTATTAAAAAAGTAGCCTGGAGTTTTTCAGAAAAAAACAGAAGCTATATTATCTGAGCAAGGCTTCATAGAGTATTATTAACAAGAACTTTTATTTCAAAGTAAATACAAAAAAATTGAGTTCTGTTCAGGAGCCTTTAATTCATTTTTACAGGCTTAAATACGCAAATGAAGAAAAGGTATGTGGAGATTATAAATAACATAAATCAGATAAGCTTGCACAGTAACGCTACAAACACCCCAGTGGGGAAGGTATGCAGCACTAACAGCAGCTATATGCAATCAGTCATCAACAATCAAGCAATCAAAGTTGCCAAATTCTAGGCAAAAATATTCATCCATTAAGTATATGACTGCAACAGACAACAGGATTCCAGTCAGGTACAGTTTACCATATTGATAAGGTTGTTTTTTGGAATAGAGGCCATTGTTTCAACTATGTGCGCATGAGGTTCCTCATTCTGCTTACAGTTAAAAATAAGTACTTTGTTTGTGTACAGTGCTCTGCAACAGAGGTCTCAACCACACTAACATTTTCTTACAAAACACTCCTGCGAGGTAGGTATATCATCATCCCTGTTGGGAAAATGGAGAAGAGGTTTGCCCAGAGTCTCACAGTTATTTAGTATCAGAACCAGGAATGTGTCATCTGACTCTGTACCAACCTTTTCCACTAGGCAATACCCCTTTTTAAGTTATACTATTGCATTCAAAAAATTACTTCAAAATAACAAGTGTTAATACTACAATATAGCATTTTGTAATAAAACAAGAATACAGTATAGTTCATTTTTTAAGGTACCGTTACCCTCCCCTGCCCCAACTGCTTTACCTGAAGATAACTAAAATATTTATGGACTAACAAAAAACAGTTTAAAAGTATTCACTGTAGGAGCAGGCATGCAAGTGACTGGATGTAACTGTTCATAAAGAACATGTGTTGTTCCTCCAGCACCAACTTATACATGTACTAGGAGCATGCAAACTGAATGTTATTTTAAGATGGTAGGCAGTTGCGTGTCTTCAATCTTGCAGTTTAGTGCCAATAACTCCAGTCGATATAAATACCTTTCCCAAGCTTAGTATAATGGTGACTGAAAACCACTCCCCCCTATAAAAACTCTTAAAACACTTTCTGAGCTACACATTCAGCTCCCACATCCACCAAGTGAGAGTCTTGATTAAGACAAACACACCTGATTTCAGGTTCTAATCTACTTCCATTTTGAAGTTTTATAATGAAGTGACTAACTCCTGTATTGGGACTGACAGAAGACAACTGAGACTTTGTTAAGTTTGCTGGTAAAGTACACTTGAGATCTGAAACAAAATAACCAATCCAGTTCCTCATGTAGGCTCCATGACTCACCACTAAGATATTGGCATCTAATACGTTAGAAGCTCCACCATTATCAGAGCTAAGTCCTGGCTGACTGCAGTGATTTGTCCAAGGGAAAACTGACTGTTCTTCAGATGTTCCTGAGCTTCTGCTTGCTGCACCATGCATCTCTCGCTCTTTCTGTTCCACTTCAACAGCTAGCTGACATAGAAATTCAAAAAAATCCTTTGCACGTTCTCTTACCTAAAGAGAAAATAAAGGTCAGAAGAGTAAATTGTGAAGAATGCAAGAGATTTTAGCTTTCAGAAAACACAGATACAACTATTTCAGATAAAATACAAACATCACAGACAAGACTCTGAAAGCACAGGTAAGCTAGTGAATGCTGTGAAAACTGCTCTGCCCTTCAAAGCCAAGGTTGAGAGCAATTGCCACCATCCTTCTGCATATGAGAGCTTAATGAAGAGTCAATCTCAGAATGAATATTTTACTTCTAAAGAGACTCCCTAATGGACAACCATTAGGTCAAGTGGTGTTTTTAGCTTGGAAAAATGGTTGGAAAAAGTCCTTTGGTTAGACTAAACTTTCAGTGAAATGTTCCTAAGTAATCAATAGCTGTATCTGCACTAATGAAATAGCCTAGAAACCAGGGCACAAATACATAAATACCATACTTCATCTAGCGTTTCTCCTCCAGAAGGTGTGAATGCAGGACATTGTTCTCCAGCAGCCTTTGCCATAGCCTTGAGGTCAGTCAAAGGCCTTCCTTCTGCAACACCGTATTTCTGTAAGAGGCAAGTTACAAAGACTAGGTTTAGCACGATAACGTCTTCACTATCACTTCCAATGCAAACATCTCCCACCAGCTTTGTTTTCTAGATTCTCAAGTGTAATGTGCAGGTTTAACTACTTTTTACATTTAATCCCAACGTTGGGGGAAAAGGTATCTTTATATCTGCTATTTAGGTTAGAAGTATATATACATTGGGTAGAGAAATAAATTAAGAGTAGCATCTCATTTAAAGGGCTAGCATTCAAAACACTACTTTCAGCCTGATCTTTGACTAGAGATTCTTTTCTTATATTCTTGACACTCATTCTTAGTATACAAGATTCATGTGTCTTCATAACTGAGGTTGCATTGCAAATACCCCTGTACATAGCTGTTCACAGGAGGATAAACTCCATGTACTTTTCACTTGCAAAAATACTACAAGGAATTATTTTTCACAAGCAAAAAATATTTTTATCTACAGAATTCTGTAACTGCCACAAGACGGAATTAATCCATTTTAAAAAAAAAGTTTTTGAAAAGGACAAAGAGTAAAAGAAAAAAACACCATAAGTACTTTATCTATTAAAAATAACCAAAGGGCCACCCCCCTATTTTTTCAGGGCACACATTACTGCTGTGGACAGAGTTTTTAGAAAACAAGGAAGGAGAAAATGATCTTAAGAACATATGCTAATGGACTCAGAACATGCAATTAATGATCTTGAATGACACACTTATTCCTGAGACCTCCAAATGCAAAGCCCATATGAGAAACAGCAAAAAGAACCCATATATACCAACTAGTCATTCTGGACCACTAGTAGTCACATTATAAGTTAATATTTATCATCTAATATATTTTAAAAGATATACATGTGGATGTCTACTACCATTTTTTACCTTGAAAATATTTCCAAAGTACATCTCTCAACAGTGGCAAAACAGATTAATACTTCTCCCACTAAAGATTAATACCTCACTACCACTAACAGATGAAAAACACATTCAAGCAGAAAGCTTTAGTCCTTTCTTAGAAGGACTGAAGACAGTGAAAACAGTACAGTTGTGAGTATTCTGAGAAAGTAAGGACTTGTGCTGTACTGCCAAACTCTCAGTTACCTACGTTCCATAGATCCAGACACTGAGAACTGGAAAACAAATACGTGCTTATTACTGATACTTTGATTTCCATGCTGTGGACATGGAATTTGCAGCCATAATAATTTATTACAGTCTTAGGAATTTAAGTGTACTGAAACAAGTCTACTCTCAGTTCCCTTCTCTAAAGGGAAGCTTGCAATTTAAGAACATTACGATGTGAAGAAACAAAAGCTCTGAAACTACTAAAAAGTAAATCCTAATCTTAAAAGATTTTTCCAGACTTCTCCCATGAAAGCAAGGCACAAGATAATAAAGCTTTCTTAATAGGATCAATGACATTTGTTCCTTTAAGCTTAAGTTTCTTCTCATGCTATTCGAACTTAATTTCGGTTATCCAGAGCAGTGCCTTACAATTTGTGGCTTGCAGAAACCATATTGGCATTTCTATACATCAATTCCAAACACCATGAAAGGAAAAAAAAGTAACAAAATTAAGATTATTCTTTGTAAAACTGTATCACAGCCCATGATATATTTGAAAACACCCGGTGGTTAAGCAATTAAAGAAGATTGAGAGGCATGTCACTTGCTGATTTCAGGGGGTGAACCAGAGTTTCTGTCAGAGAAAGAGATCAAAATGGGAAATGCTACAATCAGGTTCTGCTCTTTAAACACTTACTTGCCTGCAGGCAATATGCAGTCCCAATTTTTGCTTTTGTAGCATTTCAGTATTTAAAATTCAGCTGACACAGTCAGTGTAGCATCTGAAGGGTGACTCATACTAGCAGAAACAGCCAGCATCTGAGTTTATTCTGATCAAGACATAGTTAAAAACAGACAGGAGGTACTATTACGCCTGTAATTAGATAAAGGGGCTAATCAGGAGAGCAGATGGTTCCATGACCAGCAGAAAGTCTTCCAATAGTCTTCATGCAAATGAAAAGGTATAAACAGATTAAAAACACATCAGGTTGTGCCATCAGGCTAGAGAAGGGAGGCAAAGGGAACACCTTTAACATTTTATATATGGGGCTAGAATGTATAGCTAAGCTTTTTATTACATTTCAGGTAGTTCCCTCCACATGCAAGTCATTCAATACTGAAATCACCAGAACACCACAGTTACAGCACTACCACTAGATTTTGGCTTTGCTTCAGAATTCTGCAGTCAGGCAAACTATTTATAGTACCCCATGTAAAAAAAAAAATCAATTCTTAATTATTAAGTACACATCATATAGTGCTCTCCACTGTTAAATCTACTATTTAATAAGTCAAGATCAGCAGTAAGTTGCATTTTCAAATTGTTCAATATTAAAACAAACTCTTTTGACACTTACTCTCTCTCGAAGTCTTGCATCATACTTGATTTCCAAATCTTTGCAAAACTTATTTTTTCCTATAATTGTGGCAGCAGTCTAAAAAGTGAATATACAGTCACATCAACACCTAAACCATCTTACAAAACCACAGTCTAAGTGGATTGCATTAATAGTACCCAAAAACCCAAGTACACAAGATTAAAAGTTTTCCAGCTAATAGCGTCTGTCAGAATTGCATATATGGCCTGTGTCATGCCACAAAAGGCAGAAATGTTGCAATCTTCTGGAAGTTCTTTCCCAATTTAAAGTCCATAATAACTGGAGACACTTAGCACCCATGAAAGGTGGGCAGCTAGACGCATATCAGCAGCACGATTTATTGGGATAAAAGCCACATCTCCTCTTGAGTATACTGCCACTCACAAAGCAATCATGCCAACACATACTTGTAGTATGTGGGTCATGCTTGCAAGCAGCCCATTCCTAAAAACTGATCAGTTACTCCAACTGCCAACAATATAACATCTATTGAATGAAATCACTTTCTGGAAAATGGCTACTTAATACACCTCAGAAATCAAATACTCTTGAAGCACTTAAGAGGAAGGAGGGTGTTTGCTGGCAATATACAGAAGTGTCAGTCTTGATGCTCAGGAAAGAGACGCACACTGGATTATATGCTTAAAAAAACGGATTATACTCACCTGCTTTTTGACAGCATGGCCAAAAAGAGAGAGAGAAAACCCAAAGGGCTCAGTTTGCTTTTAATAATGTCTGGATGTCTTGAGTTTCATATTTTCACATTCCAGGTCTGTCTGCTCTCTTCCACACTGCTAATTTCTGGAGCTAGTCTTTGACCCCTCCTTACTAGGCTAACTCTGTCAAACATGCTCCTCTGCAAAGCCTCTCTCTCTCTGCCTGTCCTATACCTGTTCACTGTGCATCTCTTTTAGTGCTCAAAATCCCTGCCCAGCTAGTACAATTCTCTTTGCATACATCCCCAATTTCTCCTACCCTGCTCAGGCTTGAGTGTTCCCCCACCCCCACCCCTTTTTCAAAGGAACTTGTACATTCCTCTCATACTTGAGCAATGAAGTGACAGTGTAGTAAAGGGCACCCTTCATAGATCTGCAGCTGCCAAAAAAGGGAGTTACAAGCAAATAGAAATTGAAGCTCTCTTCACGTCTTTGGAAAAGCTTCCGCAAAGTCTGGATAGCTTTCCAAAAGAATGGCAAAACATGTTGCTGTTATGCAAAGGACAAATTCAGATCTGCTTTCTACTTTAGAAGTGCGCGAACACTTCTCATGGAAAAGGCTTTCTCTAATAAAAGATGCCATTATTATGCATTTTATAAATATTTAATTATTGCACTCCTCCCTACCTCTCTAGTTTGTTTTCTGCCTAAGTTATGCTGCTACAAGCCTATGAGTCACTGGTCTCACAAGTTTATGTGCTGCAAAAACAGATGAGCAAGATGATCTGTGTTAAAATGAAGAAATTTTATCCTAGATTTCGTTGATCTGGTTTACAAGGCTTCAAAGACTTTTGTAGCAGTACAACTGAGGAAAAAGCAAGAAACTAGGGCTATCATAAATTTCTTAGTTTCAATCATGTGAAGCCTTATGTCTCCTGAAATCACAGAATCAGTAACAGGAAACAGAATTAAGGATAGGACTCCCATAGGAGATGTGACCTTCCTAGAACAGCTAGCAGCTCGACACCTCTACATATAAAAGTTCTGTTTCCCTAACTTTTTTGAACATTTTGTAATCTTGTATACAAAGCCACACGTAAACCCACTCAGTTACTAACATTGTTTCCTCTTTAAATAATCTATTTTATATCTTTAAATAATCTATTAAAATAGTACATAAGGTGAGAGGTATGGTATTACATTCCTGCCAAAATCCAACAGCTCTGTACATTTAATGGTTCTTGCACTGACTTTACAGCAAGACTTGATCTTGCCTTTATTGGTCTGCCTTTCTCAAAAAAAAACCACAAGTAGTTACAATACATAAGACAGTGCAAACAGCAATTTGCTTTGTTTCTTCAAAGAAAAAAAACAACTTTGGTCTGTGTTACCTCTGAATCCCAATCACTTTTAACAAGAGTCTATGCACACACAAAATAACGGAAAATCCATAACAAAAACACGACGTCATCTTGCAAGCTGGCCTTCATCAGTGTGCTGTTTGCACTGGTTCCCTTATTCACAGAGGCCTTCTGGAATTCTACACAACTCAAACTTCAGTTTTAAATCTATTAAAATAGCCTTTGGCCTTCCTTCACTGTATTATTTTTGTATCATCAATAACAAATAAACACCAAAATCTGAGGCTAATATTTACATTCAGTAGCCTCAAGAAGCACTTGCCTGCTTTGCTCGAAGGAGGTCACTTGAAAAGACATGAGTAAATTTTACATTACTGAGAAATAAACCAGCAGCATCTGCTTGTTTGAAACCAGTTGCAGAGAGCGGCTCATCTACTCCTTGACCTACAAAACAAAAACCCATCAACATTAAGACAAGTAAATTTAAAGTCATTTATCAGCTTAGAAAACCTGGCAGAGAGAATCTGCTCAGTCATTATAAAATGCGTCTCCTTCAGCAGAGTCAACCATTTGTAAAAGTGACTATTCCTCTGGTCTTTCTTAAACTTTGTCACACAGTATAAAGAAAGGGAGCACACACTAGAAAGGCAGAAGGATCATTTACTGATTATATTGAAATTAAGGTATTCGCATAAGAAATTTTTTAAAAAACTTTTAAACATAAGACAGAGGCCTACACTTTCTAAACATGAGTAGTCATTTCAAATCACTTGTCCTTTTTAGAGTAGGCTCTGGTAGGCTCCTTGCTAGAGGAGTCAGTCTCAAGTGAAATTAAAACTGAAAATGTTTGTCCACTGTAAATAAGAAAAAACAGACAATACAATTGAGATACAACTGTTGATACTAAAATACACCCATGGAAAAACACACACATCAGGAGAGGCAAGTCCTAACAAATATGAAATGGCAGTTCCTCCCCATTCCAATATCAACAATGCCCTGAAGAAATGATGCAACAAGATGGGATTTTGTGTGATGTGGAAAGCAGCACACACTCTTTGCCAAAGACACAGTTTCACAAGAATTTTAGAGTTGATGTAAACACAGTCTGTTGTGGCCTCTTCCTCTCCCCTGCTCCACCTTGCATACTGACACTAATGCTCACACAGCTGCATAGCAAGTGTGTTGATTTAACAAATCTAGCTGAAAAGTAACCCTTACAAAAATGGTTTTCAGATAGAATAGTCTGTGAAGCTAACTGGCCACAGAGCACTAGGACAGTGCTGAGAAAACAAGCACTTTGGTGACCCAACGTTAATGACAAAGGTGTGCTCCTTTGTGCTGGCTGATTCATACACCCAGAACTGTGGCAGAGGGACCAACCTGTAAGAAATTGTTGTGTCCACGCTTGTATTGCCTACTTTAAGTTGCAATGTCAAAATAGAGGTAGGAAAATCCAGAAGCACAATTCTTCACAGCACATAGCACTGAATAAAATACACTTACTCAGAGTAAAAGCCTCCAAGGTTCTTTGTAGCTGTAAGCCTCAGTTTTCCTACAACAGCTCACAGTTTTCAGTTCTGGGTCTTTGAGTGAGCCAGCATTAATTAAATGCTTTTTCTAAAAACTGTTGTCATAGAAAGAGCTGGGATTGAACATTCAAGCACATTTACGCAATCTTCACTTTTCTTTTTTCCTTGCAGGTGACAGATTACCACCTCAAGGCAACAACATCCTTTACAACATGACCTTTATTCCTGCCTCTTCCTTACTAACTCCAGTCGTTGCATGAAGGTGCACCTAGCTGCTTCTTCATCAGAGCTGCTGCTCTCACTACTCATGCAAGTCGCATAAGCCCTTTTCTCAGGCTTGATACTAACTACTGAGACTTAAGACAGTGGTCTGTGACATTCTGGCATCCTTAACAGGTGCTGCTATCACTTCATTCAATTACAAGTAACTTTTTTTTCTTGTTTGGCAAAAGGAAATGTAACACTTTTGTCAATACCAGAAAAGTACCACTATTCGGTGGCATTCTGCAGAGACTGACATGGAATCTTTGTAGTCTTCTACAGTTATCAAGCTAATATTCCCATCTACAAATAAAAATATTTTAATAGCCTAAGGTATTCAATATTATTCTGTCATAATATTTAGCAGTTGATTATGGGATTTTTCATTTTGTAGGGAAGAGTAGTTCTCAATCTCCAAGAAGCTAGTAGAGTAACTGACACTAACCTTGCAGTATCTTGTCTTTGTTGAATCTTGTTTCTCCACTGAAAGACATTAGACAAAAAAGTGACTCAATAATTTAGTCAAAGTTCAATAACATTATTATATTATAAAAAAAAAGGGAGAAGAAGATTCTGAATATCAAAAACGACATACAGCACAGTACAGCACAGCCTCCTTTCAAAAACAGATGCATTTGAAGATTTTACCATAGAACAAAACAATTTTCAAGTAATCAGCCTCAATCACGCCATCAATATTTACTAAGACAAACCTACCTGGAACAAAGAGAAGTAAAGCAATCTCTTGAATTCATCATAAATGCAGCATAATTTATCTATTACAGTGTCATATTGGAGAGAGAGAGAAGTAGGAAGACTCTGTAGTCCTCTTAAGAGAGGTATTTACTACTCAACTGGACCCCTGTGCTTTAGAGGGAAGCCAATTCAAGCAATTATCAAAGTTGACAGCAGAGCAGCCTGCACACCTCGAAGAAGCACAGCATAAGATGCCGGAGCTGTAGAAGAACTACTAGAATGAACATAACCTGCTTTCAAAATTAGAATATTTAATCTTGAAAATCGTAACTGGGGATATTGCAAGAGAAGAACAACTAAAACCACGTGAAGATATATTCAGTAGGAAAAACTTAACATGAATAAGTTTAAGCATGCTTTGTTGAGACGCCTCACCTGACTGAAATGTCACATGCTTAAGTTTTTGCAGTACTAAGGGCCAAACATGCTGCTTGCTTTTTAAATACCTATCAACACTGCTGGGCAGAAGTCCTTAAGACGAGCCCCAAATAGATAACCAATCACAGAAAGCAAGCATTTTAAGAGAGAACACTTTTACAGCACACTCTAAACATCCCTGTGCACAGGGCAACAATTTAATTCCTCAGACTCTATCCACACCCTGACAGCTGTTTTCAGCCTCCTGAGGAAAATGCATCAGGGTGGATGGAGTCCATCCTGCTGGTCATCAACTTGGGGGTGGGAAACAGCAGCATCTGCAGATTTCCAAGGAGCACTAATTTAGCACAGCATACACAAGCACAGCCGAAGTTAACACCAACCCATTTCCTGATGAATGACTTGTATCTTTCTGAAGTGCCTCCTACAGTCCCACCTGAAGATCTCAAGTTTAACAAACTGTTTCAGGCTTTCGTGCTGTCTAAATGATGTAAGAGTAAGGCTGCAACTAGAGCACCAAGTCATGGGATATAGGTCTGGAAGGGAAGAATAACTCTTTTTAAGAGGAAAATTAGAAAAAGGAAATTGTTGCTCCAATTGCACTAATCAACTATTAAGCCATATTATGCTGAAGATGAAAAGAAAGTTTGGTTTTCATAAAGTTAAACAGCTAACTACTGTCAGTTGGAGGGAGCTGGAGCTAGCTCGGTAACTGCTAACTTAAATTAAGCTGACTTTCATTTGGAGGGAGCTGGAGCTACTTAGTCCCGTTAACCACTGGTCTCTGTCAATATCCCCGACAGCCTGAAAGAGAAGCTTGCCTTAGTGATTTTGAAGAAGCCACAAATACCAGTTCTTTAACATTTCACAACAGAAATGTTAGCCTACCCTTCTTAAACGAACTTTTCACCCCACCAGAGAACTTTTGGCAGGAGGACGGTCACAAGACCTAAGAGCTCATAAATAGCCCTTACTAAATTTACGTGTAACACCGTACTCGGTCGATACTGAACCACCCTGACACAGCGTGCCTTAAGCAAAGCCCACTCCGCCAGCCTGCCATGCCCAGCCGGCGCTAGCAGCACCTCCGGACCCAGCACAGCCCCGGCAGCGCCGCACAGTCCCCGGCGGGGCCCGGGGCACCGTCAACGCACCCCCCCCCGGCTGCAGGTGAGGGCCGTGGGGCTGACGGAGCTCCCGCACGGAGAAGAGCTGGCGGCGGAGACAAAGGCTTTGTTTCCCTGAAGGGGGAAGAGGAGGAGGCGGCGCGGCGGTACTCACTGCCGGACGACGGTCAGCCCGAAGCGAACCATGACCGCCCACGACCACGACGCCGGCTACCGGGGCCCGCACTGCGGCGCCCGGCGGTGACGTCACGGGGCGGCAGCCGCCATTGCTCCTCCTCCTCCTCCTCCTCCTCGTGCCACCGGCGGTAGTTGGCGGCCGTTATCGGCTCGACCCGCTGAGATTCAGCGGTACGGGAAGGTAGCTCCTGAGGGAAGCCTTCGGCTCGTTTCACTAAATCTATCAATCAATAAATAAATATAACACACCCCTTCAATCAATCAATAAACACCCCCCCAAAAAAAAAAAAAAAAAAAAAAGAAGCAACACTTTCTATACGAACTTTCTTTCCTTAAAAACTTCTCTGCCTCCATTCCAACGACCCACCGCAAGGAGAACCGCCACCGAGGCACAGTTTCGTGCCTCAGCCATGAGCTTTTTCCACCTCTTGGAATACATTGGAAGCCCCAGCGCATTCATCACCTTAACGTTTGGCAGGGACTGTGGGGATAGATGCAGGTTCAACCTGTGTTTGGCAGAAGAAAGTGTGTTTGGGGAGAACGGCTGCTTTACAGGCAGCAGGTACATCATCTAGTGGAGATGTGGGCTGTGCCAACCAGTCCTTAAAATGCTACGGATGTAGAATATTTCTTCTTAACAAATCGCCTTAACAATTAAATCGAATACATATACAGTCTGAAACATCTTTTAAGGTCTCAAGGCACATATTCTTACTTTACAATTATAATCAGGTGGCTTTCATCTTAAACACTGATTTTCACGTAATCTCATGATTCTAGGACAAGAGGCTTGACAAGTTTACTAGGTTTCAAAAGACGCAGTATTTGCTGATGTTCAGACTTGTTCTATCAACTAAAATAAGAACACTATTCAACAACAGGACTTTGCTCATAGTATCAGTAGTGGGTAAACTATGCTTTGGTACAAGTTTTGGTTAGAAGTCTTGGAAGCCAAATCATATTTCCTCAGTGATCATCAGCAGAGAGAGGACTGGTTTCAAAGCAACTGTTCCAGACCGGCAGTTCACAAGGCAAAGCAGTGGGTGATACAGGCACGTTTGCAGACTTCCACAACAACTGGGGCCAAGCTGGCCTTGTGTGGTACAACTCGTAGAATAGTTTGGGTTGGAAGAGACCCTAAAGATCATCCAGTTCCAACCCCCCTGCCATAGGCAGGGACACCTTCCACTAGACCAGATTGCTCAAAGACCCATTCAGCCTGGAGTTGAACACCTCCAGGGATGGGGCATCTACAACTTCTCTGGGCAACCTCTTTCAGTGCCTCACCACCCTCTGAGTGAAGAATTTCCTTTCAAATATTTAATCTAAATCTATCCTCTTTTAGTTTAAAACTGCTACCCCTTGTCCTATTGCTACACTTCCTGCTACAGAGTCCCTCTCCATCTTTCATATAGGCCCCCTTTAGGCACCAGAAGACCATAATAAGGTCTCTCTGGAGCCTTCTCCAGGATGAACAACTCCAACCCTCCTGTCTTCACAGGAGAGATGCTCCAGCCCTTTGATCATCCTCACGGCCTTCCTCTGGACTCACTCCAACATGTCCAGGTTCTTCTTGTGCTGAGGGTCCCAGAGCTGGACGCAGTACTCCAGGTGGGGGTTCATAAGAGCAGAGAAGAGGGAGAGAATCACCTTCCTCAAACTGCTGTCCTTGCTTCTTTTCATGCAGTCCAAAGCCTCCCTACATTTTCTGAAAAATGAGACAGATTGTGATCTTCTTCAGGCCCTATTTACCCAAATCATTTCAGTGCCTGGGATCTAGATGGGAGATTGGTGGAATAAAATTTTGGGATCCAGAATCTTGGATGAATTTCATATTAAGACTGTTGCAGATTGATTTGCTGGATGGAAATCACTTTTGCTCCACAGCCACCATCATTCTTGAGAAATAGCAGAGAAGAGGAACTCGGAAGAAGGACAGAGAGAAGAGCAAAACTAAACTGAACATGGCCACCCACCTACCTACCAACATCTCACCCACACCCTGTATCACAGTGGTGTTTGCAGACTTAAGAGTAAGACTGACATCTGATCTAGATAAAACAAATCAGCTCTGTTGCCTAGTGGTATTCTTTCTGGGCCAATTGACAGCATTTGTGGGAAGATGCATCTTCATTTTGTAGTTGACATTCTTGTTGCCTATGCATTGCTCCCTGTGTGAGTAAAGGGATTCTTTCTTCTGTTGCTAGGATTTGCCATTCTGACTTTCACTTTTCCTAGTATGGATGAGCAAAGCAAAAGAAAAGAAGTCTTAGAAAAATAGAAGTTTGTTTTGCCGTTCCTTCCTTACCTCCTGTTTTTGAAAAAAAAAATCATGAAAAAATACACATACATTTTGGCAAACTGCAACAACACTACATAGAAGATGTTTTTATTAACACAGAAATAAGATATTCTCCCCAGGAAAGGTCCTACTAGCCAGAAATAGTAAGGATTTTAAATTGCTATCATTTTGGGAAATTAACCATAAAAATTTGGTCAAATCGTGTCTCTGTTATTGATATAGGGTAGGATAACAGGTAATATGTATTTTATGGTTTCCAAATGCAAGGAAAGAAATGGAGAAGTCACCTAAAGGTGAACACAAACACCCAAGAAATTATAATAACACAAAAGGACTGAGAAAATAGTATTTAACATTAATATTTTAATCATTTTGCTGAGGATGATTTATAATAAGCAATGAGCAATGACCTAACTGCTGGTAAAATGGACAAAGTTACAGAAGAAGCAACCACAGATCATCATTTTCACCTCAGAAAGCTGAAGTTTTATGGTTTACAGATGATCTAATTAACCAAAATATTAGTTGTTCAGAGAGCTGAGTGTATTTGCTTTAGGATTTCACAACAGAAAGAAATAAATTTTATCTAAAAATCAGTTATTGGAGAAATTTTTCTGGGTTGCCCAGACATCTGACCTAACTTTGAAACCAATTTGTGTCTTAACCCCCCACCCAAAAAATAAATAAATAAATAAAGACTAAAGCATAATTCTTTCATTTTCTAGCATTTTAAAACCACATGATAAATTGAATGTTTAATACTGCACTGGGTCTATTTCATTCCCCTTTTATCTTCCTTTAGTACTGTGGCATAACCTTGTTTTTCTGTAGTGCCTCAGAACTGACATTTTAAATGGGTGAAATTAGTGACATGTCTAGCCTTTACATGATCCAGTGCCAAATGACTCAGCTCTGACCTATTTCTATTGTAACACCATTAAAAAACAATTGCGTTTTGCTACGATGGTAAGCCCCCAGCTGTGTTTCAAGCATGTTTTAAAAGTACAAGAAACAAATGTGAGTCAACACTGTTATCATCTATCATCTTATAAATGCATGTTTTGGTACGGGTCCCTTGGCAAAAGTGACAGCTCTTCAGGCAAAGTTTTAAGAGACTTTGTCTGAAGTTCCATAGCCTGGGCTTGTGAGAAAACAGCTCGAAAAGCATGAGACTTCTGACTTACAGCCTCATGGCTTGGCTACTAGATAATGTTTCCTTTTATCATTGTTTAATACTCTTATCTTTGCTCTTGTCTTCTTCATCTTCATAGCATGCACACACATATATATATTTTTCCTGAGTGTTTTAACCTTATTTGTCTTTTCTTCCTTTTCAGTAATTTATCTGCTGTAGCACATCATGTCAACCTATGATCATGACCCTATGTTTTAAATTGACCCACTGAAACAAAGTGTCTATAAAGCATAACTGCTAACACAAACAAAGAAACTCCTCAAATGAGGAACAGTATTTCGAGGAACTCTTCTTAGGAAGAAAAATATTTTGTGGTGCTGGAAATTGAAAAATTTCAAACAGGAAATATTCTAGTAAAAAAAAATCAGTTTTGAAAAATGTTGACCGTGTGGTAAAGTCATTACCACATGGATTGCACATCACTAACATCAGACAATATCAGCAGGCCAGGAAAACTTGTCTCCTTGGAAGAAGAGCTAGCAATTAAAATATGCAAAATTGAAGTCATCATCTGGGCGGTATTCTCTGCAGACCACTTATCATTTCAGGAGCTGATCTTCCTTCCTGCTCTGACAAGTTCACCAGCCCAGGAGAAACCAAGACTGAACTTCTGCAGAGTTCTTTCCTCCCCCACCCCTCTTGCTCCATAATACAATTCTCAAGGACATGCTGGCATGAAGAAATTCATGACTTGGTCAAATCCTAGCACAGAGATTGTGCTCTCACCAGTTCTTAAATTTGTCAGGCTGGAGAATATGGTTGTGTAATACCTTTTCTGCAACTACCTTAATTGCTTTCATGGCAAAGTAACTTCAGGAAAGTGTTTAATTATTTTTCAGATGGCTTTCAGTGATATATACCAGCTGCAAACAGGGAGCAGAGCCAGCCCCATGTGGCTGTCCCGCTGAACAGAAAACATCCAGTGCTCCTGCAACAGCACTCCAGGCCAATTTGCACAAACCCGGAAGTGTGAAAGTGCAGGCTACACTTGCACGCCTTCTGGGTGATGAGGATGAGGACCTTCAGGCGAGCTGTAAGGTAGGCGAGAAGTTTCAGTGAAACATTTTGATTTCCGGAAGGCTGTGAAGCGCCCGGCATCTCCTCCAGGAGCTCCACGGAGCCGCAGTTGTGAGAGTTACGTTACTGCCATCTAGCGGCCCCCGTGAAATATGCACCTTTCGATTTTACAGCCCAAGTCAGGTTCCCATTCGAGTTCTGCATGTCACTCAGATTACGTATTTAATCGTTTGCTCCAGTGCTGCTAGCCATCAAGGAGAATCACATCCAGATTTTACAAATTACTGTTGCAAGTTTCTATGACGTGAGGCCAAACCTTAATACCTAAAATTGCGGAAACGCATTATACTCTCAGGGCACTCCAGAAAGATCAATACTTTGCCATATGTAAGAAGCAAATCCAAAGAAACTTGAGGAAGCTGGAAAAATTGAGGGAAACTACTTTTGTTTGGGAGTGCTGAGTAATAGTCCTGATTCATTCCTTAGCCTCCAGCTGGTTATGTCCAGATCACAGTTTTGTTCGAGTGCTGAAAAACCCTAATCATCAAAAAGGTCAATCTGTTGCTCTTCAGAGATGGATGCTTGTTACTTTCCAGCTAGACAAAACAGAGGTCTTGCTCTAAGAAGAATTACTGAATAATCTGAGCAACTGTAGCTCCAAACGTGGCCAGTGGGTTGATCTTTCTCTCTCTCTCCTTCACTGCTCTGTCCTAATGCTTCTCGTAGTTTCTGCATGTTATGTTTTGGAGAAGCTCAAATAACATCCCAGTTTATTTTTAGAGAAGAATCAATATTAATATGGAGCTATCACCACATAATTTCTACAGGACAGACATTTAAGCAGACAGACATTTTTCCCTTTTACTGTACTGCCCATCAACTCCTTTCTCTCTCTCTAGCAGGTTGCAGCAGAACACAGAACAGCCCCTCTTGCCAAGCATATTGCATGTAGAGCTCGTACCTCATTATAAATACCTCAGCTTTATTCATCTTCATGTTTTAAGTTAACAGGTCTAGGTTTAATGTGTCTGCTACTGAGAACTACTATTCCCCACGCAGCTCTGAACAGTCAGAAGCCACAGAGTGCACCTGAAGCCTATGCTGAACAGTGCTCTGATGTTCTCCCTTGCATGTGTCTGTAATAAAATACCCACAATTTTCACTGTTTTCCCCTGGTTTTAGTGTAAAAATATTGTGGTACCTGTGCCCCTGCAACCACACACAGCTGAAATGTAAACCACCTTTGGGAATCCTTTTAAATACAACATGACATTAAGAAAAATGGAAGATTTTTTGTTTGTTTGTTGTTGTTGTTTTTTAAAATATTTCAAGGAGGTACAAAGTAAGCGTGGTGCAGCAAACTTTCTCGAAAGATCTGAAGGGATCCCCAGTCTTTTTAAAATAAACTTTCCCTTAATTGGGAGAAATGATTCAGTGTGCTGTGGGGGGCAAAGAACTAGAGCATAGCCTCTTTCTCTTAGTGCCAGCTGGCTGGCTGTGGTTTGCAAAGCAGTGCAGAAGAAGGCTCTAGTATAATTTCTGTAAAAACTGAATGCAACTGCTTTATGTTTATGGCTGCAAGTAATTGTAGACTGTTACAAACCTATATCAGCAATAGTCACCTGCATGAGCAGGGCCATACTCTTGCCTGGCCTGTTTCTTCCCTGTGAAACATAAGATTAAAATGCACATTTTCTATCTTGTTATCTAGATTGTTATTAAGCAGTCCATGAGCTTGATACAGCATTTCATGCTCTTCATCTCTCCTGCTCTTTCCCCCAGAAACATTTGATTTGCAGTAGGTTTGAAAATTACTGTAATTTATACAGTGTGGAGACATTCTGTGCATCCTTCTAGACAAAGTATAATGGCTGATGGCCTCTGACTGCTGACAGTGAGGTTCAGTGACCTAGACAGTCGTATGTGTTTATTTTAATAGGATAAAGCACCATTGAAATGCCCAGGGGTTAACTCTGTATTGAGAAAGATGGACTCATGATAACTCAGAATGAACTGAGGTTAGTGGGAAAATTATTGAACCTTTTAAAAGTCAACAGTGGAGTTCTCACTGTCTTTAGCAGGGGTAGAATTTCATTCCGTTTGTACTGGTTGCATTAGATTTATAGGGCTTTTTGCTTCTTTAGAGCAGCGCAGAACAAAAAGTGGCTCCATAGTTCATGGACAAATTAATTTTTATTTATTTATTAAACATGAAAGTCAGTCCAGCATGCAGTTGTTTTAAAGCAGGATTTTGCTTTGTGGTCCCTCCTTAAAATCCTCAGGCTATCCTTATATAACGTATAGGATCATGATGGGCAGATATTGTTTGCAGATGGTAGGAAGATGACAATACAAAATAGTTTCACAGGCCACATAATGGAACTTAACCCTATTGTGTGTGGCTTCTCAGCATTCAGACCGCTTTCGTTAGAGAACGGGAACAGGCTTTTTTCCAATTATTTTCAGTTTAGCTTCTGCACACTACATCCACTAATTTTGAAAACATACATTTATTTAATCTACAACAGAAAATGTCTTCTTTGCTAGATATTATTTTAGTAAAACCTCTAAAACACAAAGCTGCAGAGCACATCCCTTATGTTTCAGGAGGACTACTGGTGACACTACAGAGGGAAAAAAATTAATCTGACAAGACCTGTAATTAGGCCAGGCTCTTTGAGCTTTAAAACACAAATGGAAGGTGTAAGAACAGCTCTCACATGTTCCAGTTCTTTGGCCCTTAGTTAGGCCCAAGAAATGCTGCAGATTGTTGGTAATGTTAAAGTGGTACCAGAGGAACACAGTGACTCATTATGCGCTAAAATCTTTGGTGCAGATAACCTCTGAAATGAAGACTCACAGGTCAATTTCCACAGATTTAAAAGACCTTGCTGTAAACCACAGCTCTCATTTGTGTGATCATGACTAGAAGGGGCTCTATCTCCTGACTCATACCTCACAATTTCCATCATATTTTCTATCCCATCCATGATTTTTTCTTCTATTTGTTCATATATATATATATATGAAGAAACATATTACCCCCTTCCCCCCATATATATACGTCATATGTTTCTTCATTTTAGCAACATGTGTTTTCCCTTTGAGTATTTTCCTTCTCCCTGTTCAATACATCTTGCTTTCATTTTCCTCTTCACTTTTCTTTCATTTCACTTCTCTATTTTTGTCTGTAGCATTATTCATTTCATGATGGTGTTACTTTTTCTCCAGTGTCTGCCTAAATACTTCTTCATTCTTCAGTGCCTCTTTGCTCTCCTGAAGGGCACTCAAAAGCCTGAAATTCATTAGAAATGAGCACACTACTTGATGGCAGTGGACAATTTCACCTACACCAGACCGGGCAGTCTTGGCAGTGCCTGTTTACAGTGTTGTGGAGCAAGAGAGAGAGACTAAGGGCAGGCCAAACATGTCACGCATGAAGTTGGTCAACCTACAGTAAGGCTGACCTCACCAGCATGAGCTGTGATGAAAATGGGAGAGACAGAGAGGGTTTGTCTTGCCACCTGATCAAAGGCTAAAGAAGACTTAGTGCATGGTTTCTTCCCACTAGTTTCACCACAAAACCCCCTCTCTTTCCCTCACTTTTTACCCAAAGCTTATACAAAGAAAAACTACAGAATGTTGCAGTAGCCTTTAAAATACATCAAATAACTGGATATTTAAATAAAATTTAAATTAGTTGCAAAAATGTGCATTCCATGTACTTACGAACACTTTTCCACAACCTCAACTTAATTTCCACAAAATATTTTAATCTAGCAATTTACCATTTTTAGGACTTTCTTCTCCTTAAATCCACCTGGACCTTTTCATGGAAGAAACAGACAGAATTTGCCTTAAACGGTAGGCAATCATATAACGCTTTTTTTTTTTTTTAGAGGAAAACTTCTGGGACTGCAACATTAAACAGTTCCCATTTTATGTGCCTGCTAACATGATCTATCCAGATAAAAGGCTCCAAAATCACATCATCTTTTGCACAATGAATGAATAAAAACAAGACAGGCAAATTTAGGTCAAGGTGAGTTTATTGTCCATACAGCATACCTAATCCTGCCAAAACACTTTTCTTAAAACCATCTTTAAACTAGTCAAAACAACGGGTTATTAATAAAAATGACAACACTGAACAGAGAAGACCTTTTAAAAGGTAATCGAGACTACACTGTATCAGAGTCTTATCCATCAAAAACAATCTCACATACTTTCTAAATACTTTTGTTTACATTGATCATGTCTACTACCACACTTTCTAGCATCCCCTGACCATATAAACATCCACACCTCTTAAAGAGCACATTGTGAGAGAATAGCTGACTTGATATGGCATCACACTCGTTAAAGCAAAAAAAAAAAAAAAAAAAGTATGAAAACAGGAACTGTGCAACTGAGAGTGATTTCTGAGGTACATGAGAACATGGTAATAAACATAGTGGAAAAAATCCAGTGGCCAGGTGGTTTGCTGAGTATAGAGCTGTCCAATTACTCAAGCATAAATCATTGACATCAAAATGGGACTCAGTATTTTTCTCTTTCACAAGCATGTTGGGAGTATAAATAAATCAATTACAAAGTGCTCCTACGTTACAGTAATGGGTGGGAGGGGAAGATCAAAGTACCATCAACAGAAAGCTGACACAAATGGTTTTAGCAGTTGTGCCAGTCATTTAGCACTTTTAAAGTATAATCAGAAATATATACATATATTATATATACATATATTTCTGATCCATAGGAAGTTTTTATGATATCTGCAATTCAGGGGAGAAATCTTACACCTCATCTGCAATAACAGTGTATTAACATCTGTTAAAAGGGGTACTATGCAGTATTTTTGTTTTGGGTGCTACTGTGAAAATGTTCAAGTATGTCACATAATTTTTAAGAACATCACTGCAGAAGACAATACTCCTAGCACTCGTGGTGAGCTCGTGGGTCTCCCTGCCACATGAAGGGCTGCCACTTGGTGCTGCCACTTCCAACCCAATTCCTGTGCCCACTTCTTGCGCTCACCACCATGGTGAGGTGAGTGGACCTTAATGCTTACACTGATTTCCAATGAAACCTATGAAACTGTGAGTGGACACGGACCCACGTAAGAGGTTACACAGCAGAGACAAGCCTTGGTGGGGAGCCCCGCAGGGGACAAGGACACCACAGGGTGGGCTATCATCCCCCTGCAACCAAATAAACCCCAATGGGGCAAAACGCTAAGCTTCAGTCCACTGACTTGCCTGTGTTTTCACTGGGCCAAGAAGCCAATGTTCTAATGGCTGTCTTAAAGATGCCACAAAACTTTCTGTACTTTTCAAGAGTAGGGGCAGGCACCATAGCTACTACTCCTGCCTATACTCAGCCATGCTGACTGGAAGAACAAAGGGGAGCAAAGCACCTAAGTGCGATGCATGCAGTGCCCACACTTTCTGCATGCAGCTCTGCTAACATCAAGCATGTGTAGCATTTCGCTCATGATTCGCAGACTCCTCTGGTGCACTTCCCCGAGAAACACTGATTAGCACAAAAATTCGTGCATGCAAACACTAACATGGAATTACCTGATCTGTCAGGAAACATCACCTCATATGTGTGCTGCACATAGTTCTGGAGTCTTGCTTATCATGGTGTTTCCACAAAACTATCATCTAAGAGTCATGCAGTTGCTGAATTTCACATGCTCTCAGTGTGAAAAGCCACCGCTGTCAGAACAAAGCCATCCACCCACCGTTTTCCAGCAACACTGCTGTTTGTCCCTTTTGAAACCCGCTCTGGCAAACTGTAAGGTACCACTCTTGCCCCCAAAGCTGCCGCAGCCCCAGAAGCCACCAGTGGGAAGAGCACTTTGGCCCTCGAACTTCACTAAGAGCAGTTACCGTCAGCTACCGTCACCTAACAAGAGGAAGACTTCTCCACACAGCGTGCTGTGGTGCGCCCAAGAGCTGCAGGGCAGTACAGCCGAGAGCTCCAAGGGGACTGGCAGAGGGCTGGCACCTGGCCACTGGGGCGCAGTGGGGCAGCTGGGCCTGATCCTCCACAAGGTGATGGCCATTTTGAACAGCAGGATTCTGTGAGTGGCTACCCCAGTGGCTGCCTTGCTGCCCACCTAACAACCTGCAGGGGCCGCACAGCACCGTGATGGACCCTGTCTTGTGCAGACACCACCAAGGGCTCGGCCACCATGCTGTAATGACAGCCCAGAGGGGCGCTGGGAGGGAGATGCATAGCCACCACAGGTATGTCATCCATGTGTCCAGGATTACGGCCTGGAGGCGCAGGGGATGCTCCTGGACAGGCGCTTGGACCAATGCATTTTTTCCACTATGAAAAGGACACCTAAGACCAAAGGGAGCCAATGCCCCTGCTTGCTGCAATTTCTCCCCGACGCAGCCGGCGCGACCATGCTCCGCTGACCAAAGTGCAGGCCCCAAGAGCTGCCGCTTGCACCGACCGCTCCGCTGAGGCTCCCGGCGGGGAGAAAGTAACTGTCACGTTGTGAGGTATTGTGAAAATGGGAACCATTTTTGTCTTGTCCAGTAAACCTGAGGTAAGTATACCATCTTTGCAGAATGTGATCAGGAAGGAAAAAAAAAAAAGAAAGAAAATAAAAGGAAAATAAAATAAAATAAAAAAAAATCATGAACACGCTATTAGGAAAAAAAAAACAACCTGTACAGGGCATTTCCAGTAAATCAAAGAACTCATCATATCTCCACTTAACCATCTACTTCAGGATTTGAAATTTAAGCAGTAAAATAATATATTATAAAAATGTTTATAAAATAGCAGCACACTCAGTGAAACAATACAGCTAAGTACTGTTAATGTGAATAAGAATGAAACAAATCATAGCTTCTTAGCAGCGCAAAAAAAAAAAAAAACGACAACAAAAAACCAACAAAACCTTAGAATCTTACTCCATTTTCTACCCTCATCTAGCCAAATACAGCTGAGTCCATTCATATAATATTCTTCGAAGTAGCATGTTCGTTCTGGATTTTTGTCTGAAAAATGCAAACATTTAACATTTCAACCAACAGCTTCATTCTGTATATTTGCAAACTGTTAATACAATTGTGCAAAAAAAAAAAAAATTGCTCCAACTCCTTTGCCATCTAAATGCCTCTTCTTTATAGATGGAGCAGAAAAATAAATTCAAGTACACTGAATACACCTTTGTAATAAAACTCCAAGTCACACACCTTGATGTTTACCACTTGTGTCTTGTGCACCAGCAATTTTCTTTCATTGTCCATGGATAAGCATGCAGGTGGTATTAAGATCCTTCTGTGACACTGAACAATACAAATCGTCAGGCTTTTATCCGGAATGTCATGACAGGAATGTCATCTGAAGCAGGTGTTGGTATTTCCAGCAACACCACAACTAACAAAGTACACCAGATACTGGAAAATATTGACTCTAAAAAGCTATAATGCTTTGCTTTTGTGACTTTTTCTTTTTTTTCTTTTTTTTTTCTTCCTTTTTTTTTCCTTGGCAAAATCGTCATAAACCATTTCATTTAATCCCTTAGGAACAATTTTCAAAGTGCTTTTCGAATGAAATGGTTTATAATAACGCTCACTGTGGATCAATAAAGTTATTGAAATGCTGAAAAGGTGTGATGGGGCGGTGGGGGAAGCTGTGTGGACAGAAGAGGGATCATACCAAACCTCATCTTCTTTAACACAGTGAGGATATGTTAAAAAGGAAGATGGACAGAGCATCATTTAATTGTCTTTACACCAAGCTAAGGAGCTGTCAAAAGTTAACATTGATGTGAAGCATTAGCACTGTAAAGGAATATAATGCTTTTGACAGATGATCCACTGCATCTTGCAATCCAAAGGTCGGAGGTGGTCTGATTAGCCGACTGGTCGAAATTAATCGGTTCATTTCCCCCATCTAACGTGAGCACTCGATAACTTTGGCTTGGCCCACAGTTGGGTAAAGAGGATTGCCCTTATGCCAAAGATGCTGCTGTGTTTAGAATGAACCATTTCTGAAGGAAAAGTAGAAAAAGTCAGACGGGAGAGGAGAATTTAAAACAAAACAAAACAAAAAAAACACCTGCTCTTCCGGCTGGCAAAATAAAGCATCTTCTTTCTTAGGTAGCAGCTACCACAGACAGCAAGAGTAAACAAAACTAACATACAGAGATCCAACAAACACTTCTGACTAATAACAGAGGTGACAGATCAGCAAATCTCTTCTGCATTCAAAATGGTTTAATTGCTTCAGGGACCTTTTCCCACTTTGCCCTAGCCCCTTCTTCTATTGCTTTGCAATCTAGTCAAGCCATAAAATCGCACACACAATTCCTTTCTTAAATCTAAAAAAGGGGTGTATGCACTAGGTCATAATACACAGACAAGTATACTCTACTTTCTTCCCACAAATGCAGGCTTACATTTATCTAGCTACTTGTATGCTTTTATAAGCATTTAATATCACTGATACATAATCAAATAGCAATTACCAAATATATTGTGGGATTCCCTTCTGTAGAACGTCATGGGCGCCAAATGTTTTTTTTTCATTATTCAGTTTTTGTATTTTTTTTTTTTACCTAAAAGAACTTTAAATACGTTCTATACGGGAGCAGATTAAAAAAAAAAAAAAAAAAAGATTTCACTCTAAAAATAATAACAAAAATAAAAGGGCTGGGGGAGCAAGCATGACTTTCTGTGCTGATGTCCTCACAGGTTGATATCTCTCACATCTGTAGGAGTGCTGGCCTGGTCCAGTTCATCCACCGTCTTAGAAGGATTGCTTTGCTGTTGCTGCTGCCGGACTTGCCTAAGGTTGCTTACTAGCACCGACTCAATCTGTTCTTGACAAGCTTTAAGGCAGTCCTAAAGGATAAAAAGCAAATTGATCTGTTAGTTACTTTTTTCCGTACTGAGCTAGTAAAAGTTTGAAAAGCAGCAAATGGGTACTGCTAAGGAACATCCGCTATGACAGAAAATAACCTTGAATTCTCAAAAACCACCAATGTTTACAAACTCTCTTGGCTTAAACAATGATAATTCCACATTTATTATAATTTCCAAATTTTAATATTTTACCTGTCCTTGCTCATTTGTGTTGTCTTGAGCAAGAACTCAAAGTACTCCTCAGCACTCTTGTGAAAAACAAAGGGCAGGGTAAATGAATTTGTGCATTCTTCTATGCAAGGTTAAATGACTTGGCTGGGTCTTCACTGAAAAACAAAATGTGTTTTTCTTCTGAAATAACCACATGCACTATACCAATGTAATGCAGACAGAGGCATTTCACTTTTACCATCAAGCAAGTTTAACACATTAAAGTCAAGCAGGAGTTTTGAGGTCCCCCCAAAAGTGCAGTTCCTTGTCACAGTGTCTGTATCAGTCGTGTATCCGAAGCAAAAGCAAAAGAAAGGTCTGTGTATCTGTGAAAATTTAAGCATGAAGAGAAGGTCCAGAATAACAGAAACATCGCAGAGTTAAACTGTACTGCTTCCAAATATATTCCAACATGGCGTGGCACAGGTCATCAACTCATGCCATTTTGCTATTTTCCTTTAAAGAGTCTTTGTTGAAGAAGCAAGAAAGAACCATCTCTGTGCTAAGTCTCCGAAAAAGGCAATTGAACATTAATTCCAGAGCAAATCACGCTGCACAGTAGCTGGGCACTCTGAAGGGAAATAAGGCTTTGTTCATGACAAGGGAACTAACAATCCAGCCCCAAACATGCATCCACAAATTTGCTAGCATTATTATTCTCTGAACACATTCCAGAGAAAAAAGGTGATTTCAGCAGCACAGGAGGAGGAGGTATAGTGTACCCTCCCACACCTTTACTCTTGGAATTGGGCTACTTTAACATCCTTAGGAATAGTCACTGGTAATCATTCACAGAAGACATTGAAGCAAAGACAGATACAATAAAAAGATGTAAGTCAAAAATGCATAAACAAGCCTCAGATATGACTACATTACAAATTACAGCACACAACACTTGGGGAAAAAAGTAGGATATAGTACAGCAACACAGATTTGGGAGCCTTGTACATTATGAGTCCTGCAACATTCACGAGGTATGAATAAAGAAATGGGAAGGATTCACCACACTAATACCAGACACAATGACAAAGAACAAGACTGCTGAAGTATTACAGGATGTTCCACATTGATAATATGTTGGAAGGCCAAATAATGGGGTTGCTGGGGGGAAAAAAAAGAGAGAGAAATTTGAGAAAAGATTGACAACCTCTTAAGTTTTAGCAGCAACTGAAAAATAAAACTAAAGCCATAACTGTATGAACACAATGACACTTATGTGTAGCATGCTGGGATTGAATATCAACACCACACTGCATATGTGGGCAGGTGGTGCTACTATAAAGGGTTTTTTTTCTAAAAGCAGTTTTGCACAATCCTTCTAAAATACTCAGAAAGGTACCAATACTATGAACTCACTGAAGCCTTATGTGAATGTGATAGAGCTCTGACACGTTAAGGACTGGGTCTCTCCCAAAGACTTCATGCAGTAGAGAAATGCAGTTTTGGCTAGTATGGATTTTCGAAAGTATTCTGACCAGAGACGTTGCTATTTTTACCAAGGGATGCTGAAGAACAGACAGGCATTGACCTCCACAGGTCACACAGGTCACACAGGCACTTGTGTCAGCCCAGGAACTGAATACAGAACATGAGTGCACCTCTGGGGAGCACGGCTCTGACCAGCAACAACACTCACTTTCTCCACACAGTATCAAGTTATTCAAGGAGAGTTTGAAATATTCATGTATGTAAGTTTAATTTGTCATCCTGGTCAGACTGGGAAAACATGTCAAATGCAGAATATTTGTTCCTCTGATATTTACGTTCGTGATGCATGCAATTAGCTCTGGTGTGTCATAAACAACCATTTTCTTGCCTACTGGTCAGCAACTGCTAGCTGTAAAGTCATGTCCTCTCTTTGTCATGAAGCCATCCTATAATGGAGTATCACAACCTTTGTCTGAAGATGCATCTGCTAAAGACAGGCTGTGAAAGATGGCTTTTCAAACTGAACAGGAAAAAGGGGTTGGATGGGACGCTGGCTGTATTAAAGACAAAATTATTAAATGATGTGGATCACAAGCTAAAACCAACACTGCTCAACTAGAAAGAGATGTCATTGAAATGTGAGTATCTGAATTACCTGTGTGCAGTCAGACCCAGAAATTTGTTCCCTCAGCAGGAATTATCACAGCGAGTAACCATGGTGAAACAGAGCATAATGATACTAAAAAATTCTGCTACCACAGTGTATGCGTGGGGTCAGACTGTGTCTTCCCCATCCTTGTCTTTTGTTTTGAAAGCAGGGAACTGCAAGACTGCTCAAGAAAAACTTGACTAGTAGTCAAGTTCACTTGTTTGCAGCTGTACTGTACCTACCCCCAAAAAAACCTCCACAATAAGCTAGCAACTTTCCTGAGTTTCAGTCACTGGAGCTGAACTTTTCCATGCTTCACCCTCTGTGAAGCTATCACTACAGGCCCTGACAAAGACTCCCTTCTCCATCTTTCATGTAGGCCCCCTTTAGATACTGAAAAACCACTAAAAGGTCTTGCTGGATTCTTCTCTTCTCCAGGCTGAACAATCCCAACTCCCTCAGCCTGTCTTCACAGGAGAGGTGCTCCAGCCTTTTGATCATCTTCAAGGCCCTCCTCTGGACTCACCTGAATAGGTCCACGTCCTTCTTGTGCTGGGGGCCCCAGAGCTGAATGCAGTTCTCCAGGTGGGGTCTCATAAGAACATCGTGGGGAGAATCATCTCCCTCAACCTGCTAGCTACACTTCTTTTGATACAGCCCAGGGTACGGTTGGCTTTCTGGGCTGCCAGCTTACCTTGCCAGCTCATGTTGAGCTTCCTGTCAACCATCACCCTCAGGTCCTTCTCCTCAGAGCTGCTCTCAATCCAGTCTCTATACAGCCTGTATTTGTGCTTGGGATCGCCCCGACCCATGTGCAGGATCTTGTACTTGGCTTTGTTGAACCTCATGAGGTTTGCACAGGCTCACCTCTCAAGCCTGTTAGGTCCCTCTGGATAGCATCCCTTCCCTCCAGTGTGTTGACTGCACCACACAGCTTGGTGTCATCGGCAAACTTGCTGAGGGTGCACTCAATCCCACGTCACCAACCAGGCTGTTAAGCAGTGCTGGTCCCAATACCAATCCCTGTGGAATGCCACTCGTCACTGATCTCCACTTGGACATTGAGACGTTGACCACAACTCTCTGAGTGTGACTATCCATCCAATTACCCACCTTACCCATCCTTACCCACCACGTGGTCCATCCATCAAATCCATGTCTCTGAAATTTAGAGACAAGGATGCCTGTGGGACAGCGTCAAATGCTTTGCACAAGTCCAGGTAGCTGATCTCAGCTGGTCTTCCACCAGCGCTGTAACTGCATTGTAGAAGGCCACTAGATTTGTCAGGCACAGTCTGCCCTTAGTGAAACCATGGTGGCTGTCACCAATTACCTCCTTATTTTCTATATGCCTTAGCATAGTTTCCAAGAGGACCTGCTCCATGATCTTGTCAGGCACAAAGGTGAGACTGACTGGCCTGTAATTCATCAGGTCTTCCTTTTTTATCCTTTTTTAAAATGGGGTTTATGGTTCCCCTTTTCCAGTCAGTGGGAACTTCACTGGACTGCCATGACTTCTCAAATATCATGGACTGTGGCTCAGCAATTTCATCTGCCAGTTAATGAAAGTGCAGTTTCCCTCTGTAAGCAGATGGGAGCTCCCTTCTCACAGCACCGGCTTAATTTTAGCTCTGGACAGCACAAGAAGGAAGCTGGGAGCACAGTCTCAAAAGTCTTGCTACTCTAACACAGATGTTGGCAAGTATGGTGAACTTCATTTGGAGACCTTAAGATTGAGAAGGTCTATGCTTTGGAGGAAGGCAGAAGTTATGCCTCTCCCCTATTCTGGAGAGAGCAGAGTTTGTTCAGGGGTGCCCTGATTTTTGCTACTCCTGCAGTTCATCCCAACACTCTGGGCAAGAATGATGCAGTTGGAAGATCACAGGTATCACACGGGCACAACCACTGCCTACCACAGCCAATGCATAATTAGCGTCATTGCCACCCAGTAGATAACTGTGGCACTGAGAATCATGGAGCACCTGAAATGCCAAGTAAATTCAGAGAGATGCAGGGATTTTCAGGGTACTATGGAAATGAGAACTCAAGAGAAACAGCAGCACCCAGGCTAGAAAGCTATATTACAAAATGCTAGTCTCTGTGTGCCTTCACCACACTGGAAGTCTCCTGATCACTACTTCCCACTTTCTGGAGACAGGACACCAGCTCGTTCCAGTGCCAGCCCTGGGTGGACTGGACTTGGGCTTCCCATACAGGTTCCCACTGCACACTCTGTCCCACACCAGCGCCTGCTGCCTTTCCCAGCACTCCACGTTGCAAAACTCCTCATGTGGCAACCGTGTCAGCAGGAGGTTAATCAAAAAAACACACAGTTACCAAACACATGTTTCATGAATCTGCTTAATTACAGACTGAGTAGGACTGAGGAGGGTATGCCTAAAATCCGACCTCCCAAAGCTGTCTGGCAGGCAGGACACTGGGCAGCCTGTCTCTGCCCGCACTCACATCTGTGCGTGGCTCCCACCAGAAGGCAGGGAACTGCAGTCTGCTGAACTCCCACTCCTGGAGAGAAGGAAAGCTTTAATATCTAGCTCGCTTGGAGCTGAGCAGGAAGCCTCAGAAGTGAGAGGACAAGACAAATGTGTTTGAAGATGCAATAAAATGTGAGCACAGTGGATTTTTCTGGTGATGAATGAGATTCATAACAAACAAGCAAGATTTTAGCATGCATCACCTCATAGGGTTCTTCCTTTCCTGTCATTTTAACAGAAGGTAAGGAGAAAGGCTTCCCTCTGTTTCCACTTTCTTGCTGCTGGCAAATCTATCTAGTTGTTTTAAGGTAAGAATGTGTACTTTTATTTAATCAGGTAAATGTTGTTTATAGCTGGGTATTGCTCTTTTATTATTGGGGGCTTAGTGATTTCCTAGTACTGGAACTGATTGTTTAATGATGGGAGTTGGACAAATTCCTTGTCCTTTCTTCCAAATTACCTGACTGCCAAAAGCTATCAGAAACTCAGATAAAGAAAATTCCCCACTATTAGCTTGGGTGGGTTTCAGGTCCATTGCAATCATTCACCTCTTTGTGAGATGGCAACAGCAGCAAGTCATTTCAAGGGTACAGAAATGATGCGGTTACACTAGCAGGCAGTTACGTGTGTACGACTGAAACTGCCGCTTGCTTGTAGAAACTGCTTCTTGCTTGTAGGAACAGGTGCTGAGATTTCCTGAACAGAGTCTGAGAAAATGCAAGAGACCTAATCAATGTTTTACGAGCGGCTCTGCTCTGTTCAGCAAAGCACCCCTACCTACACTGTTTTTTTCTGCAATGTACTTGCCAAAGGCACCTTGCACATGATCAGACGTGGTTTTGTGCAGCTCCACTTGATAGTGATTCTCACTCTGTGACGCTGGTTTGGGAGCTACCCTTCTCAGAAAGCAGAGGTTCAGTCACAGAGATAGCACAACCCAATCCCAGCTGATACAGACGAATCCCCTTGGTGGGGGAGTCATGAGTGTGTCACAGCCCATGGGCTGCCACTTCCAGCTGCAGCAAGTCTCCCTGGAGGAGATCCAGAACCTGTTCCCATTTAAGCTGATGGCCAAATTGAGCAGGATCAGACCCGTAAATGGAAAAAAGAGCAGAGCCACCATTTTGTAGACTATTGTAACAGATTATAGTCCTAATGCTCTTTTTGTATAAGAATCTCTTAAAGCACAGTGGTGCAAAATTTCAAAATAACACAGCCTTTTGAAAATAAGCCAGATTTTTTACAAGCAGCTACTGACTAGAGAGCTTAATGAGGCAATTTCCTTACAGCCAGGCTTGGGGAAGGAAGGGTGGTGACACATAAAACATAAGGCCTAAGCATTTGGAGCCAGCTTTGCCTGTTTACATATATATATATATATATATATATATATATATGCTCCTTACACATGATAATTTACACTGTAATTGTAAAAACTTGTAATGGTCAACATAATGCTTCATTTAATTTATGAAGAGGCTAAAGTCTCTTAGTACTTTTATACAGAAAATGGCCATTTCTGACGTCTTCATTTTGTACATAAAACCAATAAAGCAGTCCAGACTGAAATTGCCACAGTTTGCATGAATTTTACCTTACATGGGGACCCACAAGCCCCTGATGTATTTATTGTCACATGTTAGCTCTGGTCTACACTTATGTTTTGAATATAAAATAATGTACCACAGGAGTCCTTAAAACAAAGAAAACTATGGAAAGATGACCAGCGTGTTGCATTTAGTGCGAAATAGCTTCCAAATATATATGTGTGTATACATATATATATATATAAAGGTTGCTATTTGCATGCTAGAACTCTGTTTTTATTAATCTGAGTTAAACATTCTTTTTAGTCTCGCCTATAAAGCATCCATTCAGAAGCTGAAATTGGCTGGCCAGCATTAACTAAAAATGATGTCACTTTATTTTGCAGGTTGTCAAGTTCTACAATCAAAATCTAGTAAGAAGAAAAACCTTAATGCCAGATTCATGAGTGAATCTCAGTCATGCAGCAAAATGAGCTGGAACATAACAGTAGATTTAGTCCAGATTCTTCAGTACTGATGACTGAGGTACAACCAAATCATCCACCTGAGGCTGTGGCTGTGCAACCATTAATCCTGAATCTGCGTACTATTCCATCAGCCAATCGTGATGATTTTGTGAACATCACGCACAGGTTCCTAAGACCACTTCTGCCAAGGTAATCAGACCACATGATGTCTTTTCAACATGCTATCTGCAGGACAACAGATGAAACCTGACACAACACAGTCAGAGTGGCGTGGACACGTTTGAGCAACATGCTTTTTGACAGATGAGTTACTAACTAAACCTGTCAATGTTTTTTTTTTTTGTTTTTTTTTAATAAACTGGAGTTAACAGACAAAGTTTACAGATGGCCAATGACATGTGAGCAAACTGCTTGAATTCTTACACAGCAAATCCTAAAAACACATTTTGCACTTGAACCACAGCCTCAGTGTGCAACTAGCTTTAAGCACTATGAAGTATACCCGATGGATGATAATGTTACAGGTGAGAGGAAAAGATGAGTTTATTAATGAGTGTCTTATCACCCAATTACAATAGTGTGATATAGAAAGTGGCTCATTTTATAGATGGGGCTACTGCTTCTGTTTGCCTCAGTGGAACTTTCTGACAATCCAAAGTTAAGTAATACAATACAAAAAAGGAAAAAAAAAATATCCTGGAAAACAACCCGGCTTTCCCATGAGACAGTGTTATTAACCCCTTGAAGTTTCATGTGAATTTGCTGCATGTGTACTCATTTTACTAGAGGACTTTCATTTTGCAAACTCTAGACAGTATTGATAAGAGAAAATTCAAGCTTTAAAAATCTATTGAAGAAAAAAAATATGAATTTCACTATTTTCAGCAGATCTTCCTTGAAAGACAACATAATGACAGAAGTAATGGCCCTAGATTTTGCAACATAGGGATTGGGCCAATCCTTCAGAATACTGTAGGACTGGTTTTGTTTTTTAAGTGTGTCACATGGATCAACTTCCTCATTCTTCTTTATGGTCTAGTAGTTTTAATGATGAAAATAGTTCAGGTACTTTCCACTCCATAGTTTTATTTTTACTTCAGCATGTATAGAACTAAAAAAGCAATTAACTTTTGTATTTGCTTTCTGTGTTTGTTGTTGTTGTTTTTGTAGAGTGGCGTGAAGAATTTTTGAACTCTAGCTGGTTTTACAAGCACACCTGAAAAGCATTTGAAAGAACATAAATGCTTTCTTGTGTGCGATGAAGGGTAACTTCATGGCTCTGATAGAAATGCTGGTAGTGAAAATGACTGGAAGGAGGAATCACCAGCACTATGGCAGGATCTGGTCATTCAAACGAATAATAATTGAAAATTTCCATTTCCATGCATGACAGTCTTGAAAGAAAGCATAAGCAGTAGTAAAGATCATGCAGAATATTATACACAATTCATTTTCTTGAACTTTTCAACACATCATGAATTTATGTGACCTAAATTGCCCCCCAGCTTCCAGTTTTAAACTAATGTTTATAATGTTATTACGAAAATGATTGCAATTAGCAAGCTATCATTGAGCAATCCCACTCAAATTGACCCAGCAAACAGGCTCTCTCTCACTTTGCACTTGTAATCAGTGGGATTCTCAGTTCTGACTGCTCCAATCTCCAGAATCACCGCATCATGACCCAAACAGCCTGTTCACATGGGGTACCCATTCCACCTAACTTTACTGAGTTAAAGAGATGCAAGGCATCTTTTCCATCTTGCAAGATCATGACCAGACTGATAATTTTTTTTAAAAAAGGGGGGAGAGAAGAGGGGATTTTGAAGGGCTTTGTAATTGTTCTAGTAACTTAACTTGGATTTCTGTCATAAACATTATATAGACATTTTCAAATTGTCCACAGCACCATGTCCAAACTGAAGTTGATAGATTGTACTTTTTGGACGATAATGGTCTCTGTACCAGATCCCTCAGTGTAGCAGTGTACCACCTTCTCCACAAAGGAAAACACCACTCTTCTCAAATGCCAATAGCGGACCATTAGAATAATAAGGTAACTTATTTTATTCATACATCTTTTCTATCTTTTCTCTGTGTTGAATCAATCCAGAGCTTCTGTGACTGTAAGGTAACTGTGGTTGTCTATCATTGCACTTACTCCAATGATAACGACCACTCTAAAACATATTTAAACCACTAAACTCATTTTGCAGCCAGGCAGGGCTGAGAAATGATAATGCACCCCTGGATCCATTCTGGTCATGTAACACCCAGTTTTGCCAAGCCTTGAGCTCCCTGTGTCAGCAGACATCAGAGTTTCTCTCAGACTTGCTGCTCATTGACTCCAGCAGGCAGGAAGGCATGCCTTGCAGAAGTAAGCTCTGGTGATGAACTTAGCTCCTGTCTTTTCCACAGTGCTTTAGGACACAATACATTGTATATTGTGATTCTCAGATTTCCCTTTTGCACTACAGTTTTAGCCTTACCCTGGCAAGACTCCTAACATTGGTTTAATTGTTTTATCAATGAAATTTTGGGAAACACTTGGGTGTGCATAAATTGGTTTGAACCTTGCACCATTTTGCCTATCCAAGATGGCATTCATATGGAAATACCAATGTATAGAGAAGATGTGTTACAGCATCATTTAAAAAAGAACCCAGACTGCAAAACTATTGTTCAACAACATTCCATTTTAATTCTGTTAAATTTAAATATTACCTAACTCTTGACAAGATCTTAGCTTTACCATGAAGTCCAAGAGCAAGGCCAGCACCAGCAGAAGCCTGGTTCAGTTAAATAGCTTTGATAGACGAGTGGGAAATGACTGAGGAGAAGCAATGCACTATCTCAGAATCCTACCAGGGAAGTATGGACATCTAGCTGTCAAAAGCACAGCTTGGCAGCTCCAGTGAAAACACAGCTCCAATTGACAGGGACCAACATGTCAGCCATTGCTACTACAGTCCAAGTTGCACCAAGCTTAGGTCAATGGCAAGGGAGATTCATTAAATCCTTTGCAATGACAAGGCTGAGGGCAATCTCACTAAATCATGGAGCACGTCATTTCTGAAGGACTTCAAAAAACCGAACAGCAGCCTTACTCTCTTTTAAAACCAAGAGCAGAAGAGTAACAGTAGGGCTGCTGTTATATATATATGTAACATATGCACACAAATAATCCAAAATACTGAGCTAAAGCTTCACCGGGTACTTCTTTATGCTCCCGCATCTCCTGACAAGATTTAGAAGCCTGGATACAAACCCTGAATGCTTTGCTGTGTGCTGAAATTGCCAAAGCTGAGAACACTGCAAAATTCTTCTGGCTTTTTTTGTATGTTAGAGCTTTCTACATATAGATTAACAACTTCACAAATAACTGTTAACGCCCCTGATGACTACTTTAAAGATCTCTTCCTCTTTCTTAAAACTAATTGCAAAAAGGAAACCAGTAAAGGACTGTTTTTAGGTGCAAGACTTGATATGATAAATGGAAAGGATGCTGGAGATATTTTAAGTGACAACACTGTTCACTTGTCATGAAATCATTGCTTGGATAACTTAAGAAAGCAGCAGTTAGACATGCATTGAAAAGTTGGGATTTACATTAATTCCAGTGTGGAACATGTCATCTGTACTCCTAGATACAAAAGAGGGCTGGATTCCTCTGCTGGTTCACATTTAGGCCTCAATTCAAACCTCTCCAAAGCACATGCTTCATCGTTGACATAAACAGGGATTCCTTCCCAAACTAGAGCCTTCGTTTGCAGAACACTGTCCTTTAGCTCTCTGACATTCTCCCAAACAAGAGCCTGAAAAGCAGCTGCAGGAATATTATGCCCATTTACTACATTTATTGTATCTCAGTGATCTCACATCTAATGGATGCAGTTTAAAAACAGACATATTTTCCCTCCTAAATGTGCCTATTTTTGCTACTGTAACAAATAGCATCAATTACAGATAAGCTTCTATGTCTCTGTTTTTCCATCTACAAAGTACAGAGAATAGTAATTTGCTGTTCCAAAGGGCATTTCATGCAGACTAATGAGGACATCTCACTTGAAAAAAAAAAATCATATCCATGTCAGAATTTCTTCACTCACTATTGTTACATTATTGTAACAATGCAATATATAACATGGCTAGCATTAAGCATCTGAAAGATGGCACACTTTTCTCTGCAATTTTTCAGTCTTTTCAGCACTTTCAACAGTATACTTTCTAGATTCAGTTCCACTGTTTGCTTAAACAGCCAGTTCGCTGGTTTCCTGTTGCTGGTGTGGTATTTCTCGTAGCAACAGGAGAGAACAATGTTTTCAGAACTGGAAAAAGTGAGAGTAAAGCCAAAACACTGGCAGAGTGATCCAGGGGCAGATGCCATGCTTGAATTTATACGCCTTGCTTAATGTGACTTGAGATTTCAAGTTGATAATCTCTCTCCAACATGCCGAAGAATACTCTGCAACTGTCAGATGAGAGCTGTGAATTTAGTTTTTACGCTGCTGTACTAAATGCTGTGATCACATTAAAAAACTGAGGTTTCGGAAAAAGCTGTAATAACCTGCTTGCCTTACAGAAAGCAGCATCAGAGCAGAGGACGTACGGAAAGGAATCTGCCGGCCGCTATTATCTTCTCCTGTCAACTTGAGCAGGTCACACATCTGCAGCAGAGTAGGCTGGGGCAAGGCTCCAACCAGATGATCGCAGTCTATCACCAGCCCCTGAGCTCTGACAGCTATGTTTGTGATGTGGAGCTCATTATTCGGGGGCCTCACTTCCTCTGTGCGCTGGCTGGCTCTCACAGCACTGCACCCTCCTCTGCATTTATGAATGGATTTGACGGAACTCCGCTATTAGCCTACAGTGTAACTGCATCACCCCATTGTTACTACACACGCACAGCACTCACTGGGGAACAAAAAGCTGAATGAACCAGAGCAGCTGCCAACTCAGGCAAAGACAACTTAGGAAACTATCTCATTCTTCCTTTCTTTGGAGGCTATTTTGTCTGTTGTTTCCTTGCATACAAAATGTGGTCTGCAACAAATAAGGCAGGATAAGATACAGCAAGTCCTGTTACTTGGTTCCAAAACCACAGACCCTGAACACTACAAAGTAGAGAATAAATGGTGTATGTGCTTTAGGGACAATGTTCAAATGCTATCCATTCAAGATAGATTTCCATGATTTTATACGGCAGCTCAACAGAAAATGAATTCTCGAGTGAGTATGGTGGTTCTAAACGCCATTTCTGTGCAAAGATTCGCAAGGATCTTTATGAAGGAACTTTTCAGACCTTGGGGGAAAAAAATCCCAGCACTAACATATGCAGCACATTTAAGTGGAGATATTTTAAATGTAATTTATTATGGATCCAGTCTTCAAAACAGCCTGACTCCACATTTTCAAGGGCTCATGGCCAGCTGTTTTGACAAGACTTTAAGAAAAGCTTGGTTCCTTTTTCTTTCTACCTCGGGCCCTTAAATATGCTTTGGATTTTCAAAACCACTCAGAACACACCAGTTCCCATCAGGGAACAGACTTTTTAAAGGGACTTGTGCCTGCATACAAGCCTACATTTGGCTCTGCCTGAAAACCCTTCCCCTACTGCTGATGCAGGGGAGGACAACAACTTTTGTCATTTCAGGGCTGCAACCCTGAAAGCTGGGCTCTAGAAGGAAGATGTGTGCACATAAACCTCATTATCGCACAGACTGAACCTGGCCAACTTATCTGGCTTATCATTTTACACAGTTTCTTCCACAAGCAATTGCTAACCAGCTTAATTTTAGATCTAACCTTGCCAGTTTTTATCAATGATATAATCTGAACACATTTTTAACATGAGATAATCATTTCTGTGTTTCAGTGCACTTAAGAGGTTGGAAAGGACCTGCGGAGGGACCTGCTGAGGTCATTTAAAATAAGCCTTTGCTCAAAGCACGTACATAACTATGTTTTAAAGATAACCCTAATTCTCACTAATTTCTGCCTATAAAATTCTGTTCCAAGGTTACAGGGAAGAGCTCATCTACCTACCACTGCAGTAGTTTCTAAAGCACCTTGGAATCCTCAGTATACTTCTCCTCCATGAGGAGATCTGGGGCACAACAGAACATGCAGGCAAGGCAGTCTCTGGACAGACTCAAGGGAAATGCAAGCAATAACCAGGTTAAATCATGTGTACGTGTGCCATGATTTATGAGAATGCTCTCAGGCAAGGCCAGAGAGGCAGTTTCCAGACACATGGCTAGGAAGCTGACACACTGAACTGATGGCTGCTCTTCCAAGGAGGTGAAGAGAGATTTAACCAAGGCAGGTCTGTTGCAAGGCAGAGTATTAACCTCAAAGTCTCAAAATGCCAGGTTTATGCCCTACCCATTCAGCTATCCTTCCTCATATCCCGTAATTGTACACAGCAGGAATGCTCGTATCCTCCTCTGAAGCAGCTGGCTCCACTGGGAACAGGATACTGTGCACACTGGAGTGCTCGTCTGGGATGCTTTGGAAATTCGTGACTTCCTGAGTTGTTTATTTTTCCATTGCAATGATCCTCCAAGAGATGCACAGGGAGCTTGTGTGCTTCCTGTGAGTAGCTCTGTTAACTCTTTGCCTACCAGCCTCTTCTCTTCAAGAAACAGCAAAGGAAATGTTCCCACCCTCTGGCAGGAAAACAGATCACACTGTGCAATCCCCATCCTGCAGAACTGCATCAAGCTGTGCTGGACTCGATCTTATCAACTCTTTGGGACAACAGTTATCAGAAAAGGCCATTCAGATATGCCATACAGAGCCTATTTTCGCTACTCATAACACTGATGAGCATTCTCAAACTCCTCCAAGAGTTACTCCCTGATGATTATTTTGGTAGGTGAAAGGAGTAATGAAACTGAGGTTTACATGGGCTAGCTGTCACTGCCTCTTCAAGACTGTGATTCAACCTTCAACAAATGGCTCGGGGCAGCTATTTATCATAAATCACTGTTATCATTAAAACGATACTGGCATGATGCCTTGTACTACTATCTTGTCTGAAGCCCAGAGCACTACTTTGCATTCATACGAGGATAATCATCATCCATGTGTTTTTGAAATAAACACTAGCATGTTGGTTCTTTGCTTACCCAGCAGCAGGGTTCTAAATTAAATGGTGTTTATTAGTAGCATATTTTTGGTCTAATTCTTAATGAAACACCCATTAAAAACATTACAGCACTATATGCCAAACTCCACTCTCAGTTACACCAGTGTAAATCTAAAATAACTCCATTGATTTCAGCTTCTTGGTTTATGCTGCTATTTCCTAGCAAACAGATAGCACCCTCAAATTATCTCTGTAGAACAGTAAAAGTTTAGAAAAGCTCAGTGCAGCTTAGTTACAGCAGGATTTCATTATCATTCTCAAGAGTATGTTTTCATACGCTTGCAACTTTGAAGCTGAAATTTTTCATATGCTTTACCTCAGAGAGCGACATTTTTCTTTAAGTTCATGAAAACGTCCCATTATGTGTTTCCACGCTGTGATCTCTCTCTCTCAACACTTCCCCCACCCCCATTTGCTGATGTGGGTTTTTAAGACACCTCTTTGCTCCTGAACAACTCAGAACTAGTTTCAAATATCGGAAGCATCCAGGGTGGCTAGTTCAGGAAATGTCCCTGCATTCCTCAGAGTTCCTGGGCTGAGCAGCAGGAAAGTTCATTTTATTTACAAGCTGAGCTAGGAGGTCAACTGCAACACAGGGGACCCCATAGGAAACACCATGGCACCCCTCGTGGGGCAGCAGAACTCTGCAACGCTCTGCCCTCAGGACCTGCTCGTCGGGAAGATTTTCCTCCAGCCCCGTGCAGTATTCTGTGGTCTACGAGGAGGCACAAGGGGCACAAAGGCACAGACTTTTCCCCTGCAGAGCTGTAACCCCTGCGAGTTACCTCACTTTTCCACTGCATGATGCTCCTGAAACCTCCGAGCTATAGATTCTTGCCCTTCCCTAACCTCCCCTTGAAAACAAAATCATTCATACAGTGACGATGAATTAATTGTGTTGCTGCAGGAACAGCTTTCAGCCATCAGAAATTAGGAAGTGAGAGAACTGAAGCTTTTCATTCAACTTTAATTAAGTGCCAGCATAAAATATAGTACAATAGTCTTTACTCTTCGTTAACACAGCCTTGGGTGACTCTTACACAATCCAGCCAGTACATTTTTACCAACAATACATTTTACAGCTGTGGCTGATATTACCACCTATTATTAAGACTGCCTGATACTTCTTTGAGACCCTGTTTTTCAGCTATTTTCAGCTGTTTATCGCTCCCTTAAGCTTTAACAGGTGGGATGAAACCTTCCAGCTCAGGGCCTGATTCCAACAAAAATGTCATGGGAAAAATATCTACCAAAATATTTCCAAATACCTGGCTAATGAAAAATACACTATTTTGCCCAAGTTAACAATTCTTGCTCACTTTGGTTAATCTGAGACTTCAAATTTTGCAGGAGACAGATTCTGAGTTAGGGCCAGCTCAGCCACAGTGAGAATCCTCCAAGTTTGGCCACGTGGAAGTATCTTGAAAAATTAGAGCAATCTAAGTTCTTTAAAGACTTGATTTTTTTCAGTGACTAAATTATCCAGAAGCTCCTTTTGTACTGAGTGTGCTTTGACTTGGAGGCTGAGTGAGAGTCTCCATAGAAGTCTGTGCTGCTGTGGGCTGAGACTAGGAGCAAAGAGAAGAAAGCCTGTCTCTACCCAGTGCCGACAGACTCTTGGAGAGGATGTGACTAGTAAAATGCTAAGAGTTCTTTGTTATTTGGGGTGAGTGATTTTTTCTTTTACCCAAAGGCATTTAAGCTTAGCCAGATTTGGGAAGATTTTCAGCAGGATGGCAAAAAGCACATTTCTGACAAAAAGCCATCTGCTAAATTTCAAAGAAAAAGCCTGATGAATTTTTCAATGAGACAAATAACATCTTTTTTCTTCTAAACACTTAAGAACTACTAAACTGTTCTGGCAGGTATTTTCTTTCAGAATGAAACAATCAGGATAGAAAAATTCAGCATGAGAGATAAAGTTTGCCCAATTTGCAAGACGTTGCAAAAGGGCATTACATTAAGAAGTATCAGGAAGCCTGAGAAAGCTTCAAATATCTCCTATAAGAAAGAAAATGAGCTTTAAATGTATATCCATAAATATCAAATGAAGAGAATCCAGAAAAAAACTCCCAAGACAGCAAAAAAAAAAAAAGCCATATATTCCCCCTCCAACATGGTCTTGTGTAATATCCTTGCAACATTCTCTGAAAGTTAATTAAACAGGGGCTCCACCAAACCAAGGAGAAAGAAAATTCCACCAGAAGGACACCCTACTGTGACTTTTCATTTGTCTCTACAAGCCTTTGCAGACATCCCCGGTACACAAACAGAGCATGGGAAGAGCCAGCTTCTACAGCAGCTGGGATCCTGATTCAAGGAGGGCTTCACAGCAAGGCACCAGCCAGTAACCAGAAAAAAACACATGGAGAGGTGCAGTAGGAAAACCTGTGAGTTTAATCCCTACCATGACAATCGACTGTGCAAGCAAGCAGCTGCATCTAGCCTCACTGGAGTTTCTAAACATTATCTAAATACGCCCCATGCAGCATGAACTGCAAATTACCCAATCTAAAGGTGAGTAAGGACCAGATTACTGCGGCAAGGGCTGCATCATAAAGTGATGCTCAAACCTCTTTGCTGGCAAAAAAAGCTGGTGAGGGTGGTAAATTCTCTTCCCTGTTATTGTGGAATCTAGGTACAGCCAAGTACTTTGCCAGATCCCAGTGATGCAGCCTTTGTGGCCCACATGTTGAGCTTGCCTCCCCTCACCTGAGTATTGTCAGCTGCCTGTTGTCTCTGCAAGCCAAACCTCCTGTCCATGCTGAAAAAGAGCAAGGACAAAGATCCTTGTGGTTGCAAAGAGAAGCTCTTAGAAGACATGAAGAATGACCTTGAACAGCTCCCTGCCATCTCCAGAAAGACAGAGCCCAGTTACTCAATGGTTGATCAAAAACCCACCACATACATCTCAAAGAAACACATCAGCAGGGCTACCCTGGCATCTCCCCTCCAACAAGCGGAGATAGTATTAAAAGTTTATCTGGAGCTCACCAGTATGGGGAACGTAGTCTAGTGATGGAAAGATTGCATCTGTATAGCTCTCTGACTCTGATCACGCAGGCTGTTCTTAGAAACTGAGCAACTCCCCCCACCAACTCCAAAACAACAAATGATCCTTCCCTCTTTATGCTCAATCAGTTCCAGGATGGGTTTTGAAGTAGGGACATAAACAGTTGTGTGGGCATCCATCAGCAAAAGCAAGCATGAAAATAAGCAGCAGCCAAGGAGCTTCAACAGAAGCTTCAGCCACGAAACAAAATTCATATGGTTTTGCTGTGCAGCAAACAAAATCATGGCAGTGGGGCATCAACCCCTCAGACATCCCATGGCATTAAGACCACTGATAATTACACAAGAAGCTCTCAATGGCTAGCACCAACTGTTTTCCATATTATGTGGACATTCACAAGTATGGCCAGAAGCAGCACCTGTGTTAACAAAATCTTAGTATCTCCATAACTCCTGGTCTTCCTCTGCCCAGTTTCTAATGTCCCGCTTACATCTATCCACTTGATGTCTAGAGTCCTCCCTGACATTTGCTGGATACAACACCAAAACTTACCGTGTTTCATCCAATCAAAAAACATCCAAAGAGAAAATTTCAGTCAGCCAATAACTGCCAATATCAATAACTGGTAATTCTTGTTTTCCACATATATTAACTAAATGTAATAGATTTACTCAAGCTAAAATAGAACAACTGTACAAATGAGCACTGTGCAATTACTCGCATCAAGCCATTCAGTCTTAATTGTTATATACGATTTTTCTTGTATGTTCGTGCTGCTTCTTGCAATATACCAGCGCTATTTCTGTGACCTTATGAAACAGGTGCAAAATGGCAAATCACCTGTGTGAAATTTTCACTTACAATGAAATGAGTGTTCATTAAATTTCTGCATATACTTGACATTATAAACATTCAGAATTGGAAATGTTCCTTTTTCTTTGCAAAACTCATTTCCAATCAAAAGAAATGGGCAGATCCAAAAATGAGCTTTAAAATTAGGCTCAATCTGATTGAAAGAAAAAAAGAAATTGTGAAATTCCCTTTTTGTCAAACTGGACTATTCCTTTTTAACCAAAATTCAGAACGTTTGTCGGAAAAAAAAAAACAAACCTTCTTTTGACAATGGTATCACAGATCTAATAATTGCACAGGGTATTTACTCTGCAAAGCAAAAGCAGTAAAATGATTTATGGTTAACACATGTTAAGGCTGACACATTGGAAATTGATACTTTTATGGTAAAAACGCATTATTAGTGTCCTGCGTTTCATAAATTCTCGCTCAATTTCTTTCTTTTTCTGTGTATTTCACTGTGGCAGAACTTGTCAGCTTACCGGGAGGTGAAGCTCCTGATTATCCCGTAGTGCAGCATACAGTCTACCCGCAGCCACCCACCAACACGGCATTACAACTGGAGGGAAAGGTGCCCTGAACACTCCCTTCAGTCCTCTCAGCTTTCTGCTCAGACTGCCAAGCAGAGCTGCCTGGTTTGGGTTTTTCATAGGTACTCACCAGAAGCTAAACTCACTCGTCAGGAACCACTGAACTGCCATCAGATTCACCTCTCCTACTGATAACCAAATTTTCTGACAATACAAGAAATTCCCTTCAGGGGGAGCGCTTAGCGAGGTTATAGACAGAAACCCAGATGGCCAGGGTTGCACCTGCCTCATATTTTGCCAGTGCTGGAGGATTAGATAAGCTCAGAATTCACTTCCTTTAAGTCAAGGATTTTTAGGAGATGGCTCAATGAGGGACAGACCAGCAGTTTCAAGGTTGAGAGCACAGGACCACTGTCCCTGTGTTTACCTTATGCCACCAGGGATGCCGTCTGCCTTCCAATGCCATTGCCTGGAGGGCACTCAAGGTGGCTTCCCCACTATAGCAAGTCTGAGCATTATTCACGGTAGGCAGAGCGGGTCCAAGCACTCAGACCAGCCAAGGCAGAGCAGGCTCTACCCTCACAGCTGCTGAACAAAGCACGAATGAAGAGTGATTCACAGGAGGCCAAGGAACTCTGGACGTCCAGAGCACTTCCACCAAGGCACTGGGCCCACACCTACAACCTGCTCTCTCCAGGAGCTATTCCCTCCATTCACTCCAGTGGGCTTTCAGGATCAGACCCCATTTGATGGATGGCCCAGTTTTCCTCAGAGCTCTCAGAAGTGAAACAAGAACAGGAATCCAGGACACTCACCACATCTGTGCTTGTGATCTTGGCCAGGAAGTCTGTTAGGCTGTCACCGGAGAGTGAACTGTCCCCATCATCGAGCTGAAGGCCACAGATGGCTGCTCCCACACTTCCAGTTGCTATCATTGACGGTGGGTACATGGCAAAGTTAAAATCTGCAAGAACAGATCCGGGAATTAGTCCAAGTCTGGACCAGAAAAGCTGCAAAACATCAGAGGCAATCAACATAAAAACCACACCCAAGAATAAAAAACAGGGAAGTAGAAGAAAGAGAAAAGTGCCACTCTTTTTGGTCCGACTGAGCTCATTAGTCACACTACTCATCACAAGTAGTCAAAGGAGGTGTAACAGATCTACAAATTAAGATGGAAATGCAGCTTGGTCTTTTATTCTCACTGATGCATAAAGTAAACCTGGACAATTTTTAATAGTCTTTTCTTAGTTTACAAAAAAAAAGGAAAAAGAAGAGGGAGGCTTTCTGTAATTTATGTCAGAAATTTGGGTCTTGGTCACACTAGAGCTCTATGTACAATCAGAAAACGAACTGGAATAAGGTATCACAAAGGACTGAACTGAGATTTTTTTTTAATCACGTCAATTTTTAAAGACTTAATTAATTCCAGCATTTAACAAACTGTCCGGGAAAGAGATTTTAATTAACAATTCATCTTTACTGCTCTATGTTCAACACCTTTGCAATTAGTAAGCAAGAACACTTACAGCCCATAGCTATATGATCAAAGAAAAAACAAAGATCACATTTGTCATTACTACTACTTTTTAACAACCAGGTTGAAAATGCATTTCAAAAGTTCTCACACATCTGCTGAGATCAGGAGAGAAATGAAAATAAAACTGAATGCTCTTGTGACCTTTCTAAGGCCACTTTATGCTTTTTCATACTGTACAGATGCTTGGTAACCTGTATTTCCTTTACTAAACACCATTCCCAGATTTTCTAGGTTATAAATATCTTCCTAAATTGAAACTTGATTTGCAAGTTGTTTGGTTCAACAGTAACTCATTATCAAACCCTTCTCTATCACTTTTCGATTGTACGGACTGAAGGAGAAAGAAGAGAAAATCCAAGTATTTCCCAAAATTTTAAAATAATAATAATCCCAATAAAAATATAACAGAAATGCTATCAGTATATTCACTCTATTTATACAGACATATCACAGAAAACTGCCCTTCCGTTAAGGGCACATCCCAAGTCTCCTCTCTTCAGCTAGCACAAATTCTGTAATCCTGCTGATTTTTGTTTAACCAAAGAAGTTTTAAACACACAGAGGTTTCTTTCTCAGTCTCCCAGATGCTGAGAGAGCAGACACAGGAATAGATCTGAAGATGGCATGTTCCTCTCCAGGCTGTAATATGTACCTGGGATCCAAGAGGAATGCAGAATTCACCTAAGACTGGAACTCTTGTCATATCATTCAACCATACAGACTGGAGGAGGAATGCTAGAAGCGGGGAGAGAAAAGGGAGGAGCTGAAACCCTCACACAGACTTATCTGTCTCATGGAGCCACTGGGAGATGACCACTTGCAAGCCCATCACTGCCCACCACTGATGTCCCCATGTCCTTCCTCCCAGGAAAGCTCAGCAGACATCACACACAGACAAACACTTCTGAATGAGCAAATTCCCACAGACAAAAACAATTAGTGTGGACTGCTATTATTATAAAAATAATAATTTTACACTACTGTAGTAGTAACCCACTGTATGTATAAGAAAGCAAATGGCCTTGGAAATCATAATAGTGCCCAAATTAACAACTAAGTCATCGGGAAAGTCTTGACCCCCCTACTTGTCAGTGCTGGACATTGCCTGGTAAATGCTGATCTCAGCATGCATCACAAATGACGCCACCAATGTAAAAGGAGTTACACTTCCACCATCAAAATCAATCTTTCATATTTACCTCATGTGAATTTATACTGCAAGGGAGAGCCCCACCCAGCCTGTAAGTGGGTGACCAGGGAGAACAAATAGTGCTACCCGATACAGAGCACATGCACTCTCAGCAGGAGCCTGTGCTATCCTCAGTGCCTCTGCCTGCTGTTGTGGTTATTACTGGGCCAGACCTTGAGAGCAGGCCATAACCACAGTGGGATTTTAACCAGAACTCACCATTTCTTCTTTCATCCTGCTTGAAAACGGATGTTCAAAATGGCCCTTGTTTTGTGCTATGCTGCCTCTTTTCTTACTCACTGCTACCTACTGGGAGCCCCAGGACTCAGCTCTGGGTGACTGTTGCTGTAGCTCATTCCTGTGGACTAATCCGGTAGCTAGCAGCTCCGTGGAAGAAGAACGGGCCACCAGTTTACAAAGTCCAACATGAAAACCAGGAACAGTTCCAGGACTCCAATAAAGAGGCGTTTTTGTAAAGCTCGTAAATGTTTATGTGCTTTAATTACTGTCCAGAGTCTTCTCCCAGTCCATGGAGCAAGTAACAAATGTTTGTAACATTTTAAAATATTCAAACAACATTTATGGAACAGACTTAGCATCCTAAAAATCTGTTCCCACACAGCAACTCATGAGCAACCCCACTAATTTCTGTAGAAATGGATGAATTAAAGAAGGATGCATCTCCACGGATCTGTTTCTACCCTTCTACATACTGCAACTGCTTGGGTTTAGCTCTGCTAGGAACTCTCCTCAACTGGGAACAAGGAGTTCAGGCCCTTTGACTTCAGCATGTTTCACCTCCATTTACAGCACAAAGCCATGGGAACTAACAGTGCTCCTGGGTGATACCACAGGGGACAAAGCAGGCTGTGGCACAATGCTTGCTGAAGTACATGTGAGCATAAAATGAAGAAGACAAGAAACACGGCAAGTGCAAACCCCGTGTGCTTATGGTGGCGTGAACGAGGCTGCAATTGACTAATGTGGCCATAAGCTGGAATATAACTCCAGCATTTGGTTTTTGGACATACCAAACTGTGTCCTAATTATGCATGGGAACTAGAGACCTACCAGTGGCCATGGATTTTCCATAATTTACCCCTCCTTGCCACAATTTTTTGGGAAGACGTGGTTATCTTTTGGAAAAAGATAACTCCAACAAAGTCTGGGCAGTCCATACAGAAACTACAATGCAGTGGGTAAGAACAACATGCCTCTGCTCCCACCCATTGTGTCTGCAGCTGGGAGAAACAGATCCCCTTGGAGGCCCAGGTGGACCCATGCCTCACAAGTGTCCTCACAGAGCAGCTTCCCCCAGCTCTCAGTGGCCAGCAGAGGAGATCGCATCAACAGGGAGCTCCTAGGTCTCACACCCAACGCTCGTCACAGCCCAGGCTCGATGAGCTGAGCGAAAAACACGCATTCAGCCTCCCCTCTGCACTTCCTTGCCTCCTAGGGGCTTACATCAGGACCTCCACATTATTCGAATGCCGGTCTTCTCGTGGTTGATTTTATACCTACAAGTTATGTACTCCCAGAAACCGTCTTCCTAGGAAGCTGAATAAAGAGCCACAGTGCCCCTGCCAACTAGCACTGCTGTAGGTCTGCTTCCACGTGGGGTCACATGAGAACGTTTCTATGCCCAATAACCTTGTTAGTTCCCTTAATGTCATTCATAATGCAAATGAGACAGCGAGCGAATGGCCAGAGGCCCAGAGTGACTAAAGCTCAGCATCCAGAAAGTCTTACATTGCCTCTAGCTCTAAACTAACTTCCCTCCATAACAAGCACCATAAACTTGGCTATCAAAGCTACACATGCCCAGTCTTTGTTGTACAACAGGCAGTGATTTGTATCACTGGCTCCTATTTTTAGCATATTAATTAACTACTGCAACTGGTGAGGCAAGTGTCTCCAACTGGAGAGTGTGGCGCCATTGTCTGAAGTCATCACCTCATCTCGCGCTATTGAAAATCATGGCAGTGACCCTCCTGCTGATATGAATTTAACCTGACATGCCCACAAAGGGATGGGGGGTGGTGCACCAATTTTGTGCACATGGTTCTCCACATCACCCTGGACCCTATTAGTGTGGAAAGAGCTCATTGAAAGAAAAGAAGCCACATTGTGCTGGGCCACCTAGAGGGTTGAATAGAAAAGGCTGAGGAAAAGAGCAGGCAGTGGAATAAAGGCCGTAATTAACATATTTCCATATTCAAGCAAAGCAATAACTACGTGAAGTGTTTGTCAAGGTGCAATGAAAGCATAAATATTAAACACCATATCTGAGTGGATGCAGAACCCCCCTCCGAGTCTCTTACATTCCATCAAGAAATTTAAAACAAGTTTTCTATATATGATTTCTCGATTATAAGCTCTTGTCCCACTTCCCACATGATAACAGCCAAAACTCACCATCCTCACTCATAGGCAAAACTGCCCCCAGATTTAAGTCCAAAGCTTGCCTTGACATTTAAGAAAAAAAAATCAAAATAAAAGGGGGAAGAGAGAGAATTTAAAACATTTGAGACATATACTTTTACTTTAAATTCTTGCTGGAGACAATGAACCCTGAATTACAAGGGCAATGTTACAAAAAGCACTGTACACCTGAAGCAAGGCTATGGCTATGGACCTACGTGCAACCCTGGTTAATGGGAACCCAGAGCGTTCACTCAAGGTACAGCTCTGGCTCTTAACTTTGCTGTGATTTATGCAACTCCATAGCAAAGTACGAAAGAGTCTCGAAAGTCAGAGGGGTAGTGCAACAACACGTAGCCTAAGAGAATAAGAACATGCAAACACTTCAAGGAAAGAAATGGGTTGTTAGAAAGCAGGACTTGTTTTGCCTTCTATTTCCAGGCAATAAATGCCATGAACCATCCCATCACCATTTCCATGCCACCTTTTTGCGTAAAGGATCTTAAAAACTTGGGACCAACCCTGCACAACCCCACTGACTCCTACAGGTAACTTCAGTACTGGAGGAAAAAAAAAAAAAAAAAAAAAAGCAAATACAAGAAAGTGCCATTTGAAACACAGCCACCTCTGGACCAGACAACCAGAGCAAATTCAGGGTACTGAGGACAATCAGCACTCTTCTTTCAGACGGCGTACTCTGCACCCAAGCTAGAACTGACAGCCAGGGCAGGAATGTATGCACATGCCAAGATCATTTTTCTGCACGTGCAGCAAATGTGACTGACGGTCAGGTGCTAGGACCCTGCACGCTACAGCTGAGCTATTTTGCTGGCTCACTCCTGCAGGCAGATCCAGTGGACTTCACTACCTCTGAGCCAGGAAAATGAAAGGTTGACAGTCAGACTAAAGCAGGAGAGAACGAGAGGCAGGAACCCAGAGAGGTCCTGCAAGGGGAAGCCATAACTCGCAGCCAATTAAGGAAAACTGCCGGAAGGAAAAGAGCACTGACAAACACCCAGGCTGGACATGCTCCGTGTGCCAAAGCCAGGTGGGAACTCCACCTTCTCACAATGATCCCTGTTACTGTTCTGGTTGCAGGTTGCTATTTTAAAAGCCAGTTTTCATCTCTAGGATTTGATAGAGGTTTGTTTGCAGACCTGCAAATGCAGAATTGGAAAGCGCTGCCTAGAGGAAAGCAACGCTTCTCAGGGGGCGCATCACAGGGGGAGGAAAAAAAGGAATGTTATCTCCATCAGGAGAACACAACAATGACCCTCAACAACATCAGTTTATAAATTGCTATTTAAATGCTTATCAAAATTTAACAGCCCAATTTCATTCAGCGTCAAACGTCACACAGCCGATGATTTTACTGTGAGGACAAGCATGGATCTTTATTTTAGGAGGTAAGTTTAAAATAAAGTTGTAAGGGAAACAATATAAGTCACGCATTTAATTCTTGCCTGTTTTGATCCAAATGCATTTCCTGTGTTCACGTGTTAATCCAGTTGGCTTTAACTGCACTGCCCATTTTATCTCTTACTCCTGTAATTCTGCGACACAACAATTTTTCCCAATGTTAACAATTTCTGCTTTTAAAAGCAAAACCAACTGACTCCTTAGCACTTCAAAAAACAAAAAAAAAGGTATACCAGTGCCAAGAATGACAAAAGAAAAAACTATCAAGTAAAATAGGATGCAGATGTAAGTGCTTCTATCCATTGAGTAGGTGGCAGGGAAGACACCTAATTCTGTTCCTGGGCTACAGTAAGGCTAAAAAGATTGGACTTTACACTTTGAAGTATCCTAAATGCTAACGTTATCACATAACCTTCTGACTGAAGTATAGATAGGAAAACTTGTTGAACACTCTACATAGAAAAGTATACAAGCACTCAATTCAGCACACTGATTAGCTGCAGATTAAATCATAAACTATTTCTGAACAACTATTTGTACTGATTATTATTGCCATTTGTTCTACAATTTCAATAAGGTAGCTTAATCAAGATCAGGATTATATTAGCACTTGAACCATCAAAAGATCAGATGTGCAGCTGGTAGGAAGAAGGACAACTTATCTTACAGCCAGGAAATATACTAGCTTGTATCAGCAAAGGCTCTCTTCCTCAATTTCATTCCACCTCATCTTTCCAGATTTGTTGGGTCCTACAACTTAAGGAGCGAGCCTGCTCATATGAAATACTCCCCAGGCCCTGCCTACTTGCTAATGGAGCTGTGATGGCTCTTGTGTCCTCATTCTGCTGGAGAGCTTGTTATACTGATATTCTCCCAGGAACAAGCAAAAGCCTTCTTTTGTCTGGCAGTAAAATCACGCGGATTATTTTTTCTTCTGACACGTGTAATGCAAGAAGCATTTGTGCAACCACCATCACTTTACAATGCGTATTTTCCTTCTATGAGATTAATGCATCTAACAAAGCCTCTGTGGACTTTTTTTTTTCCCCTCTGTGAAGAACAGGTCCTGGCTAAAATGCATAGCACACCTTTGTCTTCCCCACAGACATAGCCAAGTAAGTCTTACATTGGCTGAAAGGGTAAGGATGCATAGCACATTGCCCAGCAGGACTCCTGAGGACCAAACATGCCTCTTGGTGTTACACAGCATTCTGTGTAGTTACCCTCTAGATCAGCATGGCTATAGGCCTCACTGTGCAGTCTTTGCTTATACAACACTCCCATTGACTTCCACAGAACTTCTGTCTGAGTAAGGATCCCAGATTTGGCCCCGAAGTTCAAAAAAAAAAAAAAAAAGCTTTCTCAGCTTTCAAATATAGATTATTAATGTCCCAGAAACAGTGGGCAGAGGTTTGGCACACAGTACAAAACTGACTTAAAGCTGAAATTTTCCTCCTGTTTCTTAGGCTCATTCTAGACAAATTTTGAAAGCCACCAGTCATGAGATGCTGCATTGTATTTGTTATGGCAACATCTCACCTGCCAGAGGACTCAGCTGAAGCACAAAAGAGAATGTGCAAACAACTGAGTCTAGGGATCTACACAGTTGCTTTCTGTCTCTGCAAGTCCACGAAGCTTTCTGCTTCCAAGTTTTCCATGCCACTTAAATAAAACACCGAGAACCTCCTGGGATTAGTCTCTCCATTACTGCTTCTGCCCAGAGAAGCACAGCTCCTCTTACTGAATCCTGGTTTGCACAGCCTCTCCTCCCTCAAAACCCATTCTTTTGTAGGTCCTGAGACAAACATATATATATATATACCCTGTGCCAAAACAGTGTCACATACGGCCTCCAACAAGAGAGCGTAACTTAAGGAAGCAGTCAAGCATCTGCAACTCTGAACAACCTGGAAGAAGAAATGGAGTGCAAGCTGAAGTCAAGGAAATAATGAACGGTCCTCCTTCCATCTGCAGCGTGGCATGTTCTGCATGCAGCTCTGCAGCCAGGGCATTTTCCTGCTCCTCCAGGAGTGACTCCATGACTTGGAGAGCAACACACACAAGCAAATGGATGACCCCATAGAAACATCTCCAAACTGTGGAGTGCTATGGGAAGAGACAGAGGTAAGCCCATTGCAGGACAAATGAATAGTGAAAAGCAACAAACAGACAGGAGGTAGGGTAAGAACAGCAAATGACAATGACTTAAGAGAGCAAAAAGAAGAATGGTCTCTTTTGGACAAGCAGATAAACAGGATCCTCTCAAGCTGAAAAAGAGGTAAGCATCTGTTTTAACAAGCTATATTGTAAGGGCAGGGAGTCTTGCTGCACTAACTTTTTAGTGCCTTTAAAATCCACAGGGCTCCTGAAGAAGAGTTTAGCTCACATAGGTAGCCACCAGCAGGGTAAGAAAACAAATGACACTGTGAAAGACGAGGGTATGTCAGCACGTATCAGTCTATACGGTGTCATCGTGCAGTGAGCGAGGCAGCTTGAAGAAAGCTGTCCTATGCACAGGCAATTCCCAGTCAAGAGATTGTGCTCTGCTCACTTGCCAGTACCCTGTGTACACAGCCACAGCTCTGCAAGTACAGGCAGAGCTGGGCCGAGGGTGGCTCCACTTTCAGATCCTTCTGGTGGAGAACGAGGCTTCAGAAAGTGTTACAAGGGCAGGGCAGGGAAAAGAGAAAACTTCTTGTTCAAGGAATAAGCTTCTGTCTTGCTTAGAAGTAATAAGTTCAGATGGAACCAAAAGCAAGGAGGGATATGTTCCAGTTTCAGTCATGCTCATGTGAATCATTACTCACTACAATGACAGGGGAGAGGCTGTGGATTTATATTCATGCAGCTTGTTTCAGAAACCGGGCTTGAAATGAAGACAGACAAACAGAGAGCACCAAAATGATAAAACATGACTAAGAATACAAAAGAACTGAGTGTCTTCTCCTTTTGTGTAGTATTCAAACAGAAATCAGACTAGAAATCAATATTAAAGTGATCCTAAACATCCAGCTCAACCCAGCAACCCATCAGTGCCCCTTCCCAGAACTGTTAATGGTTGCTTCCATCTCTGCTGACATGAAGTCTCACAGGACTGAGACCACAGCTGGCTCTGCAAAGGCAGGGAACACTTGGGAATTTCTGGTATAAAGCTTTTGCTGAAACCAAAACGGAGCAGTAGGTGAAGAACTCAAGGTAGGGGAGAAAAGATCAAAATATGTCAGACTTTACACGACACACTAAAGAAGAAAAAGTACTTGAGAGCAGAGTAAAGCAACATTGAGATGAATCAGGAAGTAAAAGAAGAGACACTGCCATGCCCAAGACTAAAGCCATTAGCCAGCCAGCAAGGTCAAGTCTGGTAACACTGAAGAGCCAAAACTGGGCTAAACACATGCATGGAGGGAGCAAGGAAGAGGCATCCACATGTCAAAGGAGGTCATCTAGCTGAAAGAAGGCAAATGGGGAAATGAAACAACAGGCTTAACCCAAGCTGGCTGAGAGCAGAAGCTTTGAGGGAGAAAGGGAAAGAAGAAATGCAGCGGCTGATGAAGAGAGCTCTGCAACAAATAAGACAAGAAAAGGAAATGACAACTGGATTTGGAAGGAAGTTTGATGAGAAGGGGATTTTTTCACAGAGGAGGCTAAGAATTGCTTTGAGAAGAGTGGTAGTGAAAGGGAAATAAAGCAATAATAACATGGCATTTCCATAATGCAAATAATAGTGTTGAAGCTTGCTAGTAAATTGAGAATAAGGTAGAAAACTGGAAAAAGGGGCTTGGTTAAGGTATCTGCTTTTGAAGCTGTAATGGGCTGTGGGTCCGCCTCAGAAGTAAATGTCACCACAGCAATTTGTGGAAAACGGGGCGTGAAGAAAAGAAAAACTGCAGCCAGTGCCATGGTGCCCTCTCTTCCAGGAAGCTCCATACCTACATCTTTCACATGCAAAAAAGGAAACTTTGACTTGTTGCTTCTTTAAACTCTAGAGGACTTCAGTTCATGCATTTGATACCATGAGAAGCAGATCACAGGGGAAACACAGGACAAGTGCATGGCTGGACCAAGGGTCGGAAAGAGAATGCTGTTCTGGAGCTCAGTAAATGGACTAGTAAAGCATGGAACCAACCATCAAGGAACTCAAGGACAAAGAATGGAAAGAAGCCATGGCCGTTGGAAACTCCCTCATGGCCCACACTCCTACAATGGTATGGTTACTTGGAAAACTTCACGAGCAAAGGATTACAGACTAGAATCTGTAAAGTTAAATCATAATGGAATCTACGTTACTCAAGACAATGTCCTCTTAAAACAAAACAAAACGCTGTTTTAGGAAGTGAAAACAATGGAAGAGGGAAAACTGGGCTGGTATAGAAGACAACACACAAATATGTTGGGAGAGTGACAGCTGATGTTATGATGATCCTAATAATTTTGACCCCTGAAAAGACCACCTTTTGCAGAAGAAAAGAGCAGTGTTAATGAACCCTAGGTAGGGGGAAAATGCAAAGCCAATATATAGCTGATGTACTAAAATAAGTTACTAATTAGACCAGAAATATCTGATGGATTACCAAGAGTGATCCTGCAGGCACTGAGCAATATTTCTGTTGAGCTCTGTGGCCTTCTGCCTTAAAAGGATCACACAGCAGTGGGAAAAGAAGGAAAAGCTTCAGCATCTTGGTAACCAAAAAGTTAATTACCCTCAGAAAGTCCATATAAGCATTCTCTAAAACAGACCTACTGAGGTAGCAAAAACTGACCTACATTGTAAGAACAGTCTCAAACATTGAAAAGCAGAAATAGCAGTAAACAGTCATACGCTTGTATTACCCAAAAGCTGCATCTGATTTTCCTTTTGCCTCTGCAAACACAAGGGGGAAACAGTTCTCACAATGAACAGATCCCATCACAAAGAGTTAGGTATATCAAACAGTAGAGAGTCAAAATGTTAAGCCATATACTACTTTGAAATACCCCTGTAAAACATGGCATGCTGCTCATCTGCTTTAGGTCTAGCTCCTATAAAATGGTCTAACTGTTAATCCTTGGATTGAAAATTAAAGTACACTTAGCCTTTAAAAGTCACCAGAAAATAACAACAATAGCATTTTACATATAAATATATATTAAAAGCTTCTATTCCTTCAGAGCCATTTTTCTTATCTAAGCCTTCAGAAACTGTATTCAGTCAAAAATATGACAAAAGGGAAGCATAATGGTTCCCTACAAAAGGGAGTAGTTTCACTGCTTGCTTGGAGTCAAGTTAAGAGAAAGAATCCAACTGTTTTTTAAAAAAAAAGTAATTACTTTTTTAAATTGTTATTCCCTATGCTCCAGTACTGTAGTAAGATCACATATATGTTAAAATACAATCTCTATCTCACTGGTTAACCAGTGTCCTGTTAACAACATTTTACAGAACACAACATTCATTTTGGGCTAACGTGCTGTTACAGCTTCTAGTATTTTGGCTATCCCGTATCTGTCCGTACAAATGACCTGTGGCTCTTTAAAAACATTACTGAATGAGGCAAAGTAGAAAATCAACTGTGTTCAGCCTTATTGGCTTTACAGCAAAAACACCATGTGTGTTCGTAGGAACAGGACTGCAAGTGCTTTACAAGAATACTGTTGATACACAGTATGAGGACCTGATGCACAACACCTTTCGCAAAAGTCCCACTGGCTTGAACAGCTCTTCCCACACCGTACTAAGGACGGAGGGGATGAAAAGCTTTCGTGCCACCAGTGACTAATCTTCCCATCACATCTCAAGCAGACATACCCAGGGCACCTTGGCCTACCTGTGGCACAAAGGGCAATGAACGTTTGTGCATGCTTCCGGATCAAAAGCAACTTGTCTTTAGGTAGAGGCAGCTTCCGTAGAATGTGTTCAATGAAGTCATGCGGGGTGACTGCTGCAAGGTTCCACTTCAACTTCCCCAGCACCACCAGCTCCCATTCCTGCAAGAGGTTGTGGGGGGAAGAAAAGAAGAAAAGCCATAAGCAAGTCTGAAGAAAACACTTATTTATCTGATTGTAATTATACCACTGCTAAATTGGTTTTGATCAAACAATTTTTTTCAGTATGCCCCTACTGCTTTGAAGTTGTTGGCTTTTTTTCTTTTTATTCTTTTTTTTTTTTTTTTTAAACCACTGCAAATGTCAAGCACTGCTGAAAATAATGAGACCTGGCAGCTCCTGCCAAGATTTTACTTTTTTTGTATCCAGTGCTCAATGCCCACCCAGAAAGTTTAGCCTGCAATCAGATATTGCCAAGGTCATTGTGGTCCTTTCCTAGTAACTTCTTTTAAATGGCTATAGTCCTTACTTTATAGCCATTTAAAGCCCTCGAGATAACCACGCACAAAAATAACCTAGATATACATTCTTTTTCAAAACAGGGGAAGTTCATTTGATGGCACTCTCTCCAAAACCGCATTCAAAAGCTCCTGCAGATAAATCTGATGGTGCTTAAACTACTCTAAGACAGGCTTTGCAGAAAGGAAATGCACATAACACAGCCAAGAAGTAGCCTGTGTAAATTATATGCCAATAAATCATGTAGGATCCAGTCCCACATTCTTTGCACGCCCAAAACTCCCAGTGAAATCAAAGGAAAACTCGGGCGCCTATGTAACTACTGGCCATTCCCTGCAATGTGATGACAAACATGAACAGTACCTCATCAACAGATCTGACCGTGGGGCTAGGTTTGCATACTTAAACGTTTAAAATGAGTTTTGAATACCTTACAGCGCCCCGCAGAGCAGACAGAACTCAGGCCTTGGACTCATTTCTGTCTCATGCATCAACCATTAGCTATTAACTAAATTCCATGCACTGATTCTTGAGTCCTGATGATGCGTTAGCCTGATGGAGCCCAGCGTGGCGGGAAGCCCCAGCTAAGTTTGTAGAGCTGGCAAGTTGAAAAAAACGTCCTTTAATTTTGCAGCCGAGGAAACGTCAACCAGCGTTGCTGAGAAACCATAAACATGGACCCCACAACGCCATTTCTGCAGTCGTTTCTCTGAATAGATGTCTGCTCTAACAGCAAGTTACTTTCCTACAGACATTCCGACTGGATTATGACAGAGCCCTCCATAGCTTGGAAATCTCACATTCACGTACCTACTCCTACAGGGCCCAAAAACTAGATGTTTCTTTTCTTCCCCCCCCCAAAAAAATTTAAGATGTTTTAACAAAATGGCAATTACGTTAACGAAGGTCCAATCTTCCCAACACAACAGATTCTGATCCAGAAAAGCGCATAATGGTGCAATCTGGAAGACTGGGTAGAGGGAATGCAAGCTTAAATGGACATGACATAAAGAGGGAGGCACATTGTTCTCCCTCTTCTTGCAAAGGGTCCACAGCGCTTCCTTGTAACAGCCAGTGCCACCAGTGGGACACCTAATGCCTGTGACAGCCACGGCAGGGTTTGCAGCACAGAGCTCTTTATTCTGCAGAAGCACGAGCTCCTGGCCCCTCCCCAGGGGGAATTCCCACTGGCTTCACCCAGTGATTCATAGGAGAAATTCTCGTGGGATTCGGCTCGCTATGCATATCCACCAGGGTCTGTGAGAACAAAGCTACCGGGCTGAGCATGCATCCCACTGACAGGCTGAAAAGAGTCTTTACACTTGGAGAAGACCTCCGAGATCATCTGCTCCAAACTCCCGCTCTATGCCACTGCAAATATTAAGTATTCCCCTGAATAATCGTGATTCTTTTTGTGTCTGCTTTCCCAGTGTCTGGTTTGAACTCCCCAACGCCGAGACCCTTTCACTCGTGGGTCGAACTCCCATCCCATCACCTGCCTTGCCGAGAACCTCCTGGCCACCAGCCCTGCACGAACCAACCCGCCACCTCCCAGGACCACAAGCACATTGCCCGAACCCACCGCTCATCAGCCGCACAGCACCTGGCACCCCAACCTTGCACACCGGCACCCCGCCACTTGCAGCTAAGCAAGCCTTGCAGTTAACCGCAGCGCCCCGCCACTGCAGGACCGGGCGAGGATGGCCACGGGGCCCCAAACCCGGCTGCGCCCCCCCTTTCTCTCCCTCCCCGCTCCCTCCCTGGGGCCGCCTGGCAGCGGTTCAAGGGGTGAAGTCATGCCCGGCTCCGCGTGTCTGCCACCAGGTGGCGCCGCAGCGCCGCGCCGGGCCGAGCCGTGCCGCGCCGCCCGCAGCAGCGCCCCCGCCGCGGGGCAAGCACACGCGTGGGGCCGGGGCTCCCCCAGGGAAATGCGGGAGCAGCAGGAGCAGCAGCCGGGCAGCCCCAGGGAATTGCACGGGGGGTGCCGGAGGTGGGGGCAGAAGCTGCGGGAAGGGAGGCCGGGACCCCCGCCGCCACCGCCAGCAGCCCCCAGCCCGGGGCACGGTGCACTCGCAGGTTTGGGGCGGTCCCTCTCCATCACACGGGTGTCTCTAAGCACTTCTGACAATTCAGGAGAGCGCGTGGAATTAAAAAAAAAAAAAAAAAAAAGTGAAAAGCATGATTTTAAAAAGGGGGGAGCGTGGGGGGGCGGGGGTGGCAAAAGTGGTGGCCGGCTGTGGAAGAGAGGGAGAGGGAAGGGGACAGCTGTCAGCGCGAGAGCTGACACAGAGGATGGGTGTGCTGAAGGTGGAAGGGGGCTGCTTACCAGCAGCTCTTGGGGTTTGATGGAATTGTCCGTATATATGCACAGCTTCTCTGCTGTGAGGGGGATTGTCTCTTTCAGCTTGGAGGCCAGGAACATGCACACTGCCCCCAGCAGTTGCAGATGGCACTTTCGAGTGGGCACCACAGCTAAGAATCTGTCCAAGTAATTCATTGCCAGAGGAAAAACTTCTTCTTCACACTTCTGCTCTTCACAGACCTGCAAGCAAGGAGCGTGGGGAGGGGAGGATGGGAGGGTCGGGGGCAGAGAAAGAGACAAGAAGGAAAAAAATGAATAAATGAGTGACCCCACAAAACACACTACTGCCTCTGCGCTGCAGCTCCTGCTATTTTTGTTTCCCGGGGAGCTAAATTTTGGGGGAGGGGGAGATCTCTGGAGAGGCTGGGAAGGCTGTCAATCGGCTTTCACATTCCTTTAGTTCATTCAGTAAGAAATGAATTCAAGACACTGTGTGGGAGAGCCGAAAAGCCCCATCCAGCAGCAATGAGCAGCCTCCGACTTTTTTTTTTTTTTTGCGACCCAATTCTTCTTTTTTTTTTTTTGATTTCGTCATATTTTCAAAAAATCGATAAAAATATCAAAACGCCCCTGGGGGTCCCGGTTTTGGTGCCGGTGACATCCCGGGGCGGTCCCCTATCGTTTCCGACAATTGCAAAAATTCCCCCGGGGGGCATCCCCCAGCCCTGCGCCCCCGATCTGGTGCGGGGGGGAAGGACGGGAGACACAGTGAGGGCGAGGTGGGGTGGGGAGAGCCCGAGCAGCCTGAATCCTTAAAGCAGGAGCGAGCGAGAAAATTATTTCAAAAATTTACCAAAAATCGGAGGTGCAGAGAAAACGCACAAATCGCACATGAAAATCAAGCGGAGGGTCTGCTCTTTCCAACCCGGGGGGGATTGTCTGGAAAAAGTCCCCCCCAAAGGAGATCCGAAGGGGGCAAATGATGATGGTAGGGGCTAGGGCAAGGCAGTCAAGCCTGCGGGGCTGCGGGCCCGCTGCCGCCCCGCACTAGGGATCGGGGTGCAGGGGGTGTCTGCTGCCTGCTCGGGCTTCCCTGCAGCCCCCGCCTGCATCTGGGGGGGCGGGGGTGCAGCGGCGGGGCCCCCCCCCGAGCCCCTTCTTGGAAAGGAGGGTGAAGACGGGCTCAGCGCCTCCGAGCAGTTGCACGCAGCTCAACATGGCGAAAAAAGGCACGTCCTAACCACTGCATACGTGGGCATGAAATCCTCGCTGGGCAAAACGTGGGGGGCACCGGTCACCCCCCACCCCTCGCCCTGCCCCGGGCGCAGCTCCCTTTCCCAGAAAAGCCTCAATCTCAGGCGCTCCAGCCGCCCTGCAGCCGGAGGCGGCTTTTCTTTTCTTTTTACTTGCAAATGACTTGCCCAGCTCCCCCCCACTTCCTCCCCTCGCTGCACCCCACTTTGCAGAAGCGGCAGCCCCCTGGGAGGGCGACTGCCAGGGCGGGCTGCGAGATGCTCCCCGCGCCCCTTCCCCCACCGCACCGAGGAAAAAAGAAAAAAGAAGGAAAAAAAAAAAGAGAAAGAACCCCCCCCCCCCAAAAAAAAAAAAAAACCCACGGTGACCGGGGGGGCGAGGGGCTGCAGGAGGAGAGGGGAGGGGAGGCAGGGGTGCTGTGCCCCGGACCCCGCGGGCAGGGGGCTCGGAGGGGCCAGGGTGGCCAGCAAACACGAACCTCCAGCATCCAAGTGGCCACCATCCTCCTCATGAAGGGCTGGATGTCCTTCTGGACGCACTTGAAGTAGGAGCACTGGGGCAGATACCTCTCCTCGATGGTTAGTAAGTTGTGCAAAACGCGGTCGTCGTAGAGCAAGTTTGGGTCAGGCAGAGCTCTCCTCATGGGATCCACCTCGCAGCACAGCAGCTCCATGTTTCCAAAGAGATCTCCCTCTTTCTCTGATGGAAAAGTTTTTTTTTTTTTTTTTTTTTTTTGGGGGGGGGGGGGGGAAGGGGGTGGGGAAAGGAGAGGGGTAAAGGAGGAGGGGTAGGTGGGTGGGAGGAAGGCGGCAGGGCTTTCCAGCTCGATCCTGCCTTCCTTGAAACTCGTCTCTCCCTCTCTCTTGATTTCTAGCCTAAAGTTGAAGCAAAGTGACGCAACTCGCCAGGGCAGGCAGTTCTCTCTCTTGTTATTATGGAGAACAGCAGCTGGTCAGACGTAACATCAAACGCGGTTTTTTTTTTTTTTTCCTCTCTATAAGCTAACAAGGAACCAGGAGGCCCTCGTATAGGGACACACACACACAAATGACAGCTTCTCTTTTTTCTCCCTTACAGCGACCGAACGAAATCCGCTCCGCACTTTTCCTCCCGCGGGAGCCTGCCTTTCGTCTATTTCCCCCCCCTTTTCTGGCCGCAAGGGACTTACGGGCTCCCCCTCTGCACCCACCGGGGTTGCGAGGGCTAAGGACGAAATGCCCCTGCTTGGCGGAGCGCCATATGCACGTCCAGTGTCCCCCCCCTCGAGCCCTTGACCCGCTCCCCCCCCCTCCTCCGTTACCCCCCTTTAATCTGAGCGGGGGGGCGTGCAGAGCTCCCTGCTAGCTCCAGCCTAAGAGCAAACCCGAAAAAAAAAAAAAAAAAGAGAAAAAAAAAGCAAAAATATTTTTAAAAAAAAGAAAAAAAAAGCAAATAAAATAAAGTAAGATATGCCGAGGGTGCTGGAGGGGTGAGCGCTCGGCAATGCTTTCAGGGTGCAATCTAGCAACAATCCCACCGCCACTTCCTCCGGTCTGCACGCCTCGCGAGCAGGCGAAGTGCTTCAGCAGCGCACGGCCGCAACTTTCTAGGAAACGGCGCGGGGGGGTCCGGGGGCCAGCTGGGGGCAGCCGGAGCCCCGCACCGGGGGCTCCCCCCCCCGGCAAGGCGCTGCCCGGGCCCCGCCGTCGGCGCCCGCGGCTGCAGCCCCGCTGCCCCCGGCGGGAGCCCCCTGCCCCAGCCCGGGGCTGCGCGCTCTGCTCCCTCGCCTACCTCCGGGCAAAGCAGCCGGCTGGAAAAACGCGTCAACTTTGTGAGGTCTCTGCGGCAGCCCCCGCCGGGCTGGGGGCTCCCGAGGGGGAAAGAGCTGCTCGGGGGCGGCCCCGACGTGCATGCGGGTAGCACGCTGCCGGGGGCCGCCGGCCGCCCCCCCGGGGGTGGACTGGAGGGGAGGGGAGGGGAGGGGATGGGGGGGGGGAAATACCGCCTTAAAAGTGTGAGTGCGGAGTTTGGGGCGCCGCTTCCCCTCCCTCTATTTGCATAGCCAATAGCTCTGGGGCTCTCGCTGCTGCGCGCTGATTGTTACCGGGCAGATTATATTTTAAGGACGCCTGCTGCCCGGCATCCAGAGCGGCCCTGGGGGTGCGGGGGCGAAGAGCAACCCCCTCACCTGGCCTCCTCGGGCGACGGGGGGCAGCGCTGCCCCCTCCCAGCCCGGCCGTCGCCCCTCTGCAGAGCAACGGGAGGGATGGGACCGTCTCTGCCTCCCCCCCCCCTCCCCGCCGGGTGCATCTCCCCGTCCGTCGGGGAAAACGTGGCTTTTTGGCTACCAAAAAGCTGCCGGGACTCCCTGCCCCGTGACCCCTGGGCGGGTGACACCGCCTGGAGCCGGCTTTCCAAGGCGCTAGTACCGGCGTTGCCCTACAAGAAGGGTCGCACGCCCCTCGTCCTGTCCCATCCCGTCCTTGAAGCGCTGCGTGTGGCCCCTCGCCCCCTCCGCCCCTTCGAGGCGAGGGCTCGTTGGGGACGGGGGCGCGTTTTGGGAAGGCGGGGGGGGCTGCCTGGGGGGTACCCCCCGCCGTACGTCGGTCAGGGACCCTCAGCAGCGCGGCGTGCCCCGCAATGAAAGGCTCTTTAACTTCCACCATTCATTTCCCCTTCCTGGCTACTCCTGCGAACAGGGAGCGTGTTGTGGCAGCGCACGTTTTTCCTTCTCCAAACTTAAATTCGTAAGCGCTCCCGTCCGGCTTTGTAGCCCGACAATGCGGCGATTGTGATTTATGGGGTTTCGGGGCGGAGGGGGGGGGGCGACACGGGAGTCCTAATTGCCCAGCCCCGACTTTGGGAAGTTGGGTGATGTCTGGGGCACGGCGCCGGCGGGGAACGTGAGGCCCCCGCACCCCGCGATGAGATCCGCCCGCCCGAGGGCTGCCGCATCCCCGCCGCTTTGCTTGGGGGTTCCTTTAAAAAGAATAACCTCCCCCTAAATCAGTCCATGGAAGTACGCCAGCTTTGCACTCGCGGAGGTGCCGCTGATCTGCAGCGACGTAATAACAAAAAAAAAATAAAGAAACAACCCACACCTTTCCCCGGTGCGACCGCTTTTATGGTGGGTCACCGTTCCCAAAAGGAAAACGCGCCCGGTCCCCCCCGCGCTGCCCCTTCGCCTTGTCCCCGTGCCCACGGGCACTGCCGCATGCGACTGGAGGCAGCAGATGTTTTAACAGCCTCCGTGGAGAGATTACCGAGTGCCATATGTTAAATATCACTCTCCCTCCGGAAAAAAAAAAAAATATATATATATATACTTTTCGCCCTCGCTCCCCTCCTTGTGACGCGCTGCTTCTGCCATTTAAAAGCGTAAATTATTAAATCCAGCGCTGCCGGTGTTTTTTTTTTTCTTTTTTTCTTTTTTTCCCTTTTCCCGCGCCGTGCAAATCCGGACTGACCCGGGTTCCTCAGGTGATGGGGTCGATGCCACGGCTCCTGATTGCTAATCCAACATGCAGCTATCATGATATCGCTGATGTGTAATGGCATTTTATTAGTGTCAGTCCCAGAGCGATGCAAAACGCGGTGACTCTTCTTCTCCTCATCCTCCTCCTCCTTCTCCTTCTTTTCTCCTTTTTTTTTTTTTTTTGGTAGATCCTCATTTCCTCATCACTGTTACTTAGCTCATTTCTTTTTCTTTGGAAAATCCCAAAGAACCATCTTGAAGATGCTTCCAGGGACAGCGTCGGATCAAGCTTTGCATCTGAAGCGCTGACCAATAGCAATGGTGTGTGCACGCCAGGTGAGCGCAGGTTTTCTGTTTGCTTAAATGAAATAAGTGTTCCCTTGCAGTGCTTGAAACCTGAAGACTGGAGTGTGAAACACGAGAATCTGAAAGTGAAACCGACTGGAAGCCAAAAAAGAAACAGATGAATGTATTTCCACTGTCCAAGCTGAGGAAAGCCCCAAAAGCAAATAAACACCATAAATAATAAAATATGTATTAGATGCAAAAGAAAATTAGTCCAGCTGCAGTCACTGGAAACAGCCAGTCTTGGTGATTTCTCTCCCCCCCTCCCCCCCCTTTTTTTTTTTCTCCCATATCTGATTTTTATCTTTTTAAAGATAAAGTTTATACTGTGGAGCACAATAGGAACAAAGTGATAAAAATCATTCTTTTATTTCCTCTGGTTTCTGATCGAAGGTTAGAAAGGGATTTGGGTACCAAAGGAACTGCTGCATGTTTCCCATGTATTTTCAAGCAGATTTCTAATTATAAGGGCAAATTTTCAACTCTAAATATCTGTGTAGTCAGAGCTTTATCATTAACTGCCCCCTGAAACAACATAATCACTGAGCAGGTGAAATATATCCTGTAATAAAACTGCACTTGCCTTTAGAGGGTCATTTTATGCAGGTATAACAGTTACAGCATTAACTAATGAGTTCTGGGTGATTGCTTAATGTATTTTTGATTATTCGCTCCTTTCTCTGTTATGCAAAGTTTCTTCATTATCCTTTCTCATTCCTTAGTTTTAACTTCTTGAGAGGAATAGTTATAAACTGTGTGCAGTGTACAGTGGGAGGAGTGCTCAACTCCACTTATAAATCTCTTTATTAGGTGAGTTTGGAAGGGACTCAAAAAAAAAAAAAAGAGCTACAAGAATGATTGTGTACCTGGAAATCATGTTTCAGGCTTAAAGACTTTGTAAATTCACCACAGGTAGCCCAAAGACACTCCTTGGTCTGACATTAACATAGTTAGAGAAATTGAAAGAAAAGCAGAGGAAGTTAGGAAAGTAGAGGTGACGGATACATTTAGGCTAACAACAAAAAGAATTTTGTAGGTTTAATTAATCCATCTATATTTCATTTAGGGCTGCATTTTAAAATGAGGTTAAAGCCTGAAAAGTATATATTACAACAAATCGCAGTCAGAGTGGAAGGAGGAGTTACTATGTGATGATGTTCTGTGACCATTCTCACACACACACACAAATCTGATATGCAATCCCTGCGATGTGTTCTGTCCTTAAATGTTCTGGATCTGTGAATCTGTGTAGAACCTATAATCTCTAGTAGCACAGGTACATGCAGAATTAGGGCAATATCTTGCAGTTTTTCCTGGAGCAAGGGAACTGAAACTGATAAGAAGTTTCTGCTGTAGCTGGAGGTCTAGGATTATGATTTTTCTCACTATACAGGACACGGGGAAATTTTTGCATTACTTAACTCTCCTGGTGCCATGTACTTTCCAGTGAGTGCTGCAGACTTGATCCTTTCCTTGGTGAACCCAGTGATAAGGCTGCCATTCTTTTACAGGGAGCAGGAACACATAACAGGTGCCTCCCACACACCAGGAAATCAATTGAAACGGAGAGCTCTTGATATTTTTAACGGATTGGGCCCCTGGTATGCAGAACCTTACATAAACTCTGTCATTTTTTTTTTTGTGAAGTGGAAAAGTTGGTTTTTGAAGGAGAAATGTGAAAGAGCAAGAACCATTCTGATGAGTTACAGGTATGGACCGTTGATATTTCTTTTATCATTAGCAGTAGTACGAAGGGGATTCATGGCAACAGAATCTTTTTTTTTTCCTTTGCTCTGCTTTTGAATTCTTTTGCACTATTCTACTTGAAATTTACTTTGCTGTTATTAACTTCTTGCATTCCGTTGTGTGATTTCCCTGCCCTCTGGGTTGTTCTTAGTTCAAAGATGGTTTCAACATTAAATGCTCAACCTTATTTTCTTCCCAGACTATAATGAGAGATTAATAAAAGACTCAGTCCCCAAACCTTCAGCTGATCTTTGACTTTGAAGCATCTTGCTGTCACACACCTTCCTTCAAAAGTAATGATCTGACTTCTCTCAGTGGTCTCAAAGTCTTGATCCAATATACATGGTTTCACTCTTATCAAGACAAATGTGGGGTTTAAATTCCCTTTTGTTTTCTTTCTGTCTACACTGAAGCAAAGATTTTATATTTAATGTACATGTATGTATAGTATGCCCAGGTTATCACAAACAGGGAACAAGAGAGGAAGGAAAACCTTCAGAGAAAACTGTGGCTTTTATGGGGAGTTGGGAAGGATACTTCATGCCTTGGTTGTCCTCATGTTGCTGTGAGCTGGTAAATAATCATGAAAGTTATTCCCACAAGCAGCTATATTTTAAAGGCAAATATGATGGTTTTGTTAATCTCCAGTAAGAGAATTATCCTGTTACATGTTGAATAGTTTTTTGAAATGAACTAGGTATGTATTTTCTGGCAAATAGTAAGATATTGTATAGTGAGCTACATCAGTATGAAATTTTGTTTTAGAAGCCACATGAATGACTGTGTTAAGGGACAACTTGTTATGGGGTAATGTTATTGGGCTTCTCGTTTGGTTCAGGTGGATAGAGAACATCTGAGTTGTCAAAAGAATTGGATTTTTTAAATGGAAGAAAAGCTAGGTTGTGTTTTTTTTTTTTTTTCCCCCTTGGTCATGGCTTATATCCTCTGTAAAAACATCATAAACTATCTGTAAGGAAGTACTAGTTTCACAACTATTCTGGTTTAAATAATCATTGATACAGTATTTTGGATATTCCCTTTGCATCGTTCCAGGGACAAGAAGACACTCACTAGAACTGGTGACTTTGATCTTCTGAACATGGTCAAGTGTGAATGTAATGAAGAGTTTACTTGCCTGACAGGCACATTTAAAAGAAAGAAAAAAAATAAAGTAAACCAAAATAAAACAGTTTAAATAAATACTATTTACTGATGTAAACAATTTTACTTATTCATTTCCTATTGCAAAACTTCTGAATTAAAACCTATTCTCACAGATAAATAGTTCAGATATTTTACCACTCTGATCTTTGTCAATTACTTCCACACCTAAGAAAATTAATCAGTTATAAAATATGCTAGCCTAAACTATTATGTTGCATATAATATTAATGACTGCCAGAATGCAATGCTATTACTTGCTTCTTTTTCCTCACCTCCTCTTTTGGGAATGCAATATTTTATGACTATTCCTGTAATGGTGTGCCTTGGCACCAGCGTGCTACAAAAGAAAAAGTGCACACTTTAACATTAGCCATGATATGAAAGTGTTTTAAAAGGCTGTGCCCTTTTTCACAGAGGCAATTACAGCTGGAGTCTTCAGTCACTTGCCAGGTGCCGCATGGCTACTGAAGACAGTTTTCTTAAGGAGTGAGAATCTCTAGGTGGTATGAAACCCTTCTCGCCTGTGAGCTCCTTAACATCACTTGGTACCCCTGCTCTTGAGGAGCTGTTGCCATTACTGAAGCTTTGCTAGGCTTTGCACAAGTAACAGTGACAGAAGACTTCAGGGACTAGCCACTTGTCTTTGTCCAATGGGACAATGAACATCTTTTAAGCTCTACTCACAACCTTTTCAGGTGTAAACCCCTGCCATTTTCATGCAGGTAGTTTTTGTCTGACCAGGGTGCCTTGCTAGACATGGTCAAAGTCATGCCTGCTTTGTCAGATACAGCCAAAGTCTGAAGATGTTCCTGTTCAGTCTGAGCAAAACTATGGCTGATATGGGTAGGAAGGTCTCTTGGGCAGGGACTGAGACAAGAAAACATCTGAACTGGTCGCTGCCCTCCTGGTGAAGTGGAAAGAAATTCTCACAGGTCTGCGTGAAATCCACTGCTGCTGCTCCTGGAGGGCTCCCAAATCACCTCCAATGCTCCACAAGGACAAAACACGTTGGCAGTAGCCAGGCAATGGTGATTGGTTATTTGTGGGTCACCTCTTCCCAACAGCCATCAGAAGGAATCTCCTCTCTTCTCTGCAGCAACTGAGTTGTTTTCCCTGATTCTGGAAGTTCATGTTCAGGGTCAGACACAACTCTGTATGTATGATCTGATGCTCTTCACCTGTACTTCAGCTCTCTAACTGAGCATAAATATATACAACTCTGAGAGAAACGAACATTAGACACAGACTAATGTGTCTGTAGTTGGAAGGGACCTATGGAAGTCATCTAGTTCAATCCACTGCTCTCAGCAGGGCAACCTTCCAAACTACATCAGGTTGCTCTGGGCCTTGTGCAGCCAAGTTTTGAAAATCTCCACAGATGGAGATCCCACAGCCTCTTCAGGCAACCCGTGCCAATGCTGCACCACTCTCAGGGAAGAAAACCGTTTTCCCTGTTGTCCAGTCAGTGTTTGCCTGGCTGAAACTTCTGTCCTTAAATTTTCCTGAGTATTCAAAAAACAGCAAGAAACAATGATAGGTGCTCGCTGTCCATTGACATAGCTCCATAATACATAGGTCAGGATGTAGGGCAGAGAATGTGGGTTTAATTGGTAAATGTAACTAAACTGCCTTATTAACTGAGAAAATCACTAGCACATGTTTCAAGGAAGGAGAGCAGAGTGCAACCTCCAGATCTCCTCCACAGTCTTCTCCCTTGACTCCATTCCTTGTTGTGCGCTATATGCTCTTTCCTCATCCCTGAATTTGCAAACATATACCCACCAGCAAAACCCTGCTGTCCTACAGTCTCACTTCTCTGTGTGTGGAAACTCTCACCTGGGCTTTCACTTCATGGTGACATGGCAGTAGCCAGCTTGAACAGGGAGTTAGTTCCTGGGGCGATGTTGCTGTCTCCTCCTCCTCTTACTATTGTTCCCCAGTTTCTGTCCACTGGCACTGGGCTCGGGGACCTTTTGCCTGAGTGGCTATTGTGACGGCCAGACATGAACATATGAGCTGTGTGGTGTTTTGTTGGTTTTGTTTTGTTTTGGGGTGGGGTTCTAATTTTTATTTATAGAACTCATTGGTAGAAATCGTCGTTCTCAGAACAGATGCTTCACAATGACCTGTGGGGTAGGAAACCATTATTTCTATTTTACTAATGGGAAGCTGAGACACTAGGATGTAAAGCAACCTCCTACAGGGTCTTCACAGTAGTGCTGCCTGTCCGATGTTAGAGCAGTACCTGAAAAGAAACATCTCCCTCATCAGCATGCGTGGGCTTCGTAGCATTTTTAAAGCACCTATTAACAGTACAGAACCCCAGCCTCATTTTATATACGCTCTCCACCCCTGTGTTCGAGGCTGTCTTTTGTTTTGCCCTTATCTCAGAAACATTGCACAAGGGAAAAAGGGAGTGGTGCCAGTTCTTCTGTTCATGAATGAATGGATGGATCATTAGAGACTGTTAGCACCTGAATGGGCTCGTTACCTTCGGAGAACAAAGGAATTGCTCTGCTCTGGACAAAGTCAGTGCTACCCAGCTTCTCTGAAAGGCAGGGACTGAGGGAAAAGCATCCCCTTAGGAGCAGGGCTAAGAATCCTTTTGCAAAGAAAGATTGAAAACGAGGGAAAAAAAAACAAAAAGGAAGAGAGAAACATACTTCTGCAAAAAGTGTGTACTTTTAATGAGATAGAGTCTGAGAATAGGAGCTGCAAGAGAAAGACTTCAATTTCATGTAGAGACACCTTGTGCAAGTGTGAGAGAAGGCCTTTTCTGAGAGGACCTGGAGAAGAACTCAAGTGAGGCAAAGGATGGTGAAGAACCAGAGACAGGGAAGTACGAATGGGATTTTCTATTGCTTTTTTTTTTTTTTTTTTAGCTCTATATATTCTCTTTTGCATCTCTGAGGTGGTAAATTATAAAGCAGCAGGGCCCCACAAATGTGGAGTGCATGCAGAAATATAAGCTGAAACTCCTGGAGAGCTAGGAAGGCCAATGTGTTATTCTCTAGTTCTAGCTGTGGGGTCTCAGGATGAAGTATCTGAGGTAAGGCACTTACTCTGAGAATATTCGTAGACGTTTACTGTTTAAAGCAGTGACTCGGTTTGGTGTAAGGAAGCATGAAAAGCACGTCCAACGTGCTGAGACCCAAACACAGTAGTATAAATATTCAGAGTAAAAATGGAGCAGGTTTTGAAAGGATTTACCAGGTTTGGGGGACTGTGGGGTTTCTTGCCCATTTTGTACTTTTTCCTGTGAAAGTCAGGGACAGATTGAAATCTGCTGACTCCAGCTCTTAGAAGATGGTTCAAAGGACCCAGCTCCTGGCTCAGACTTTCCAAACCCTGCTGGGAATCAGAGCATATGTCCAGAAGAGCATCAGATACCTAGAGAAAGCTAGAAGGAGAAATAATTTTGCTTCCCTTCTAAACTGAATCACAATTATAATGTTTGCTGACAACTTTCTTATGCTTATTGTAACTGTAGCTTTTTTTTTTTTTTTTTTTTTTCTCACACTACAGAAACAGCATATTCTTGTCATGCAGCTGTTGCTTACTGTGTCTTCCTTCTGCTTTGGGTGGATTTTCCCATGTTCATATCCGTAGCTTTTGAGTCCTTCTGTCACTGAACAGCTGCAGGCTGATACTAGATAGAGCTGATTTTTTTCTGTGTTCACACACGAGCGGGCTTGTGAACAAAAGATTTTAAAGAAAGCTGATAAATGAACAAGGTCTTTTGGACGATGCAATGTTGCTAACATCGCAGACAATAAAAATCCTTGTACTTGTACTTCACTTAAAGCGAAGGAAGACATAACTCAATCTGTTTTATCTGTGAACCTCCAAGCTTTTCCCTGCAGGGTTGAGAGAGGATGTTCTATAATGAACTAATCTTTCATGTGACAGAAAGGGAAATGCTATCTCACAGCCCGATGCTTACATTTCTATCTGCCGTTTAACTTGCGTGTTCCCTTCTAATGGGAGTCCTGTTCTCAGCGTTCAGAGCTCAAGAGCGGGTCAGGGTTTCCCGGGTGGTTCCAGCTCTGACATGTGCAAATCACAGAGCTTCCCTCTGTCTGCAGGGAAAGAAGATACAGCTATCTCTAGATATGTCCATCTCGGGCGCGTTACGAGGCTCGATTCAGTGAAGTTTGCCAGCTGTTTGGCAGGCGTAGGACGGCGGGCCCGGCCCGGCACACTGACTGCCATTGTGTCCGGAGTGGGATAGTAATAGGAGTGTACATGGGGAAATATCACGTACACTTGTCCTGTTCTCGCATCTCTCTCATGTTTCCTTACAGCCACTGGGCTTTGGCTTTTGCCTGTGGACGCTGGGGACATCAGCGTTATTTGCTTTTTGGTGTCCCACCCTCCCCCCCCCCCCTCCACCCCCTGTTTCCTGAACTTTTTTCCATTCTTGAAGTAATTCTTCCACACTTGGGGAAAAACAAACAAAACACAGTAGTGACTGACTCATTCAGCTGGCACCATCCACTGTCCACTTCTGTACAAGTGGACACAAGGACAAAGACATCCTGGTGCCCTGGGAGGGGGTGCCATGTGGGGTTCCCTGGCCAGCTCATCCTGATTGAAGTGCAGGAGGTTTTTCTGTGGAGGAAAGAGGAAGGCCAGGGTGTACAACGATGGGTTTGGCACAGAGCTGCCCACCCTTTGCCCCCTCTGCCAAGGGGCTTTGCCAACATGGACATTTGTGTGTGTTAGGGAGACACAGTGTGGGCTCAGGGTGGGGGGAGGAACATGCAGACAGATGGACAAGGGAGAGTAGCGGGGTTATGCCCAGCTCTGCTCAGCCTCAGTGAGACAGCCCTGTGTCACAGCTGCTTGGGACACTGCCAGGATGGGCTCTGGGGTGAGCATAGTGGTTGGGAGGTGGGGGGGGAGCACCAAACCCAGGCTTGATGCTGGAGGAGAAAAAGGAGGTAAAAAGAAAGCTGGGCATAGCTGTAGACAAGGTACGGAGCTTGGCATGTCCTTGGTCTGAACTGGCTCAGCCATATCCCATTGTTGTCCTGCCTTGCTCCTTCTGTCTCTTACCTGTGATATTGCAAGGTTGCTGGGGAAAAGATCATTCGACGGACTTGTGTTCGTGCAGCAGTTCAGACAGTGGGCACTCCTGTGAGTCAGTCAGACACACATGTACTCGTGTTCATGTGCCAGCAAGAAGACCTGGGTTCTGCTATACCTTCTGTTAGAGAAGGCTGGTCATTTTACACCTGTGTTCTACTTCCTCAGGAACAGGAGAGCTGCAAGGAAAAATTAATGTTAAGGTGGCCATGGCATTCACCTGTTATACGAAGTGCTTAGAGAAGATCAGAGTGAAGTTATTACATGATTTTAACAGCTTAAGCCAGTGAAGCCAGCCTTTTGCAGATGTCAGCCTGCCAAGGCGCATTGCTCTGTTCGTGTAGGTCTGTGAGCATTATGGCCTTGTGGAGAAAAGTCAGGCTTGAGAGACATTTATCTTGTGGTTGACTGAAAAAAACTGAAATACTGTGACTGAGTTAGCTCTCATGTAGACCGATAAAAAGCCAGAGAGGCAGCTTCTGCTCTGGAAGAGTTTTTTTTTCCCCTATTTTTATTGGTGAGATGAAGACATGTAACTGAAAGGGATGAGGAAAAGAAGGGTAAAGGGGTTTGTGGAATATGGGACATAGCTAGTCCACCGCGGACATTTTCCAACCGTATACGTTTTATCCTCCTTTGTTCCTTATACAAGGAAAGTGCTCCATATAAATCATAGCAGAACCTCTTCACTGTACCTCAGACCTTTCCATGCTGCTTTTCTCTTCCTCAGTCCCTACAGAAACTTGGCAGTGGCAATGCATCTGGTGTCCTGTGATTGCTGCTCAGCATGCTGAATGGTACCATCTAATTTCTTCCCTGGGCTCCCTGCCCTTCAGTTCAGACCCACCTGCTGCCTCTCATCGTAATGCTGCATGTGTGTCCGGTACCATAGTGGGAGCCTGGGCTGTGGTTACCAGCCCCACTTGGGACAGTGCTTCCTAGCCAGTGCTGAAGTGTCATCCTAAGAGTGGAATCTCATGCTGGGGAGAAGTTTCTGCTAGCCCTAACATATTGCAGATACTTGTCATCTGACACTGCAAGCCTAGGAAGATGTTCTCTATCATTTTGTTTTCTATTCCTAATAATGATGGCTTAATGTAGGAGGCTATTGTGATGAAAGCATGGATGTGGCAATGTGCATGACGTTAGACAATTGCCTGGGACCTTAAGTAGAAAGGGAACAGAACCAGTGAAGAAAAGTCAGAGGAGCAAGAGGAAGCTGAATGTGTTTTTTTAGGGGGGCTGGAGGTGGGAGAGAGTTAAAAGTGTCAGTTCTGTTTAAAAAAAAAAAAAAAGTGGAGACGTGCAGCAAAAAGCACAGCTTAAACTCTGCACAGCATACTGTGCCAACAGGAGCTAAGCTAAAACAGTGGGCACTGATGGAAAATGACAGCTGCAGTTTAAGTCAAGAAAGGATTCAGGGCCATCTTCCGTCACATTTTTGACAGGCTGCAGCATGGTACTGGCCCAGAGATACTACATCATCTCAGTGGGCATGAGGGGGAATTAAGAAATCTGGCAGCAATCTGAGCAAACCAAGAAGCTAAGGTGAAGGAACACAGTATCAGAGACCACCCAAGCATCATAAAATGTTCTTAGCTACACACTCGAAGAAAACTAAGTATGTTGTGGGGGATTGCTTACAGAGTGACTGTTGTGAAAATATTTTGTACCAAGGAAGTACTGTGATCTATAAAGCCTTATTAATGAGCACAGTACTTCATAAGTGGGCAAGAAAAGTACTCTAAAGTAGCACAGGGTTGGAAGGGATCACCTGCATCACCAGGGCAAGTCCTCTGCAAATCAGAAGCCACTGAACAGAAGCACTGAGCTCAAAAGAATTCACCCTTCATTTATTCTCAATGACTCCACCACAGCTCAGAAGGCTGTTCAACACTCCGTAAGAAAAACCTGCAGGAAAAGTCCAAAGCAAAGCCGTGGGAACAGCGTTTCATAGAGCAGGGGGACAGATCAAGGACTTTGCCAGAATGGTCAGCTCCTGCACCAACAGATAATTTTATTTCCCTCTTGATCCTAAAAATTGGGTCTTCATCAAGCAGCTTCCAAAGGCTCTGTCAGTCAGAAGACTGCTTATGTTCAGAGAATGTCAGTATAGCCACAGTCCAGGAGTGTTGGAGGCTTTGGTGCTCTGAAGAGCCCTGCAGGGTGACCCATATCTTTGTTCAAGCTGTGGTTGATCAGGGAAAGGCAAAAAACATTTTTCATGGAAGCACAGAGCTCATCAGCTGGTGCAAACAAAGGATGATTCAATCCTCTTGCAAACTCTCACGGAGATGCTAACATCTATGGACTCCTACTATGCATGTGAAGGCACAATTCTCTCCCTCTGGGAGTTCTTCCATTTAGTCATCATTTCCTCTTTGTAAGTTTCTAAGGCTTCATCTAGGGAGAAATAAAGGGAAGAAGATGGGAAGAGTAGATTGCATTTAAACTTAGTGCACAAGAAGAGGTGTCCTGATGTGGCCCCTCAAGACTCTACACCATCCTGCTCAGGCTTAGCGACTCCTGGAGTGCTTAATTGTGTAACATTTTTGATAAAGCTTTTTCCATATTTGCCTTAGTAGTGCCATGGCACCAATTTCCCACTTACTGATCACAATCTGGATCCGTTGTGAGCCTTACAGTAGCTAGCCTGCACCTGCTGGTACTTGGGGTGATGTGAAGATACCCACCTGGGAGATGGGCAGGAACCGGGGGGAGGTGGTGAGGCAGTGGTGGACTGGCAGGGGCTTTGGGGAGGGAGCTCTCTGCTCCCACCTGTTGGTGGCTGAGGGAGGGATAGTTGGTGGTAGAGCTTTATTTGCATAAACCTTCTACAGAGAAGTCTTCCGATGACAGTTTGGGTCACCATCGACTCAAAATTGCCTTGGTGTGGGGAACAAAGAGCTTCCAAGACGTTGTCAAGACTTTCTTGCTTGTGTTCTCTTCTGAGCAGTGAAGGTTTCTTTGAGCGGTGGCACCATTCAAGCTGGAGTTTGGTGCAGAGCTGCACTGGGGACTTCAGGATAGCAGGTGGAGATGAGACCTTCTGGTGGGGACAGGAGAGGGCAAGGGCAGCAGGTGGGGGTGCGTTCCCAGCTGGCAGTCTCAGGGCCAGGAACCCTGCAGCTCTGGGCTGGGGTTGGGTTATCCTGGGCCAGGGCCCAGCTGTGTGCTCCCAGTGAGCATGGCTACCTCTGCCCAGAGGTAATGAGCCAATGTTCTGGGCTTGTCCTATCTTCTGTCACCAAACTGGAGATGGAGTGTGGCAGGGAGGCAAGGGAAAACTGAGTTGGTCTTGAACTTGAACTGAGAATTGCCCTGCTCATTTACTCTCTCAGAAGGAGAGGTGGCTACCACCAAAGATTCCAGGGAGGTTCTGTTGCATAGGTTGCTGCTGTGCCTTCCTGAACTAGTTACCTGTTTCTTTTTCCCTCTTAGTGTTTCAAACTCCTTGTGGATTAGAGAAGAAGGGGGGCAAGCTATTTTTATTTATTTATTTATTTATTTTAAATCTTTATTGCTCCTGGACAGAAGGAATCGAGGAAGGGCACATCTTATTCTGCAATGTTTGTTTGTCCTCTTGCAGCGTGCTTAGAATGTGGGCAGTGGCCATGAGTGAAAATTTTCAAAGCTGTCTTGGGAGCTTGGACACATCATGTGCTTTTTAACCTTCCAGGAAGCTTTTAACTGTTTGCAGTTTTCTCAAAATGTAACTGAATGATCATCCTCATGCCTTTGACCTGTACCTTCTTGCATGGCTGGGGAGTCCAGCAAGGTAGGTCTTGGTTGTTGTTTGGATGGGAGATAAACAAACAAAATTTCAGTTATCTGAGGAAGTCTTGCTAGGGATTTGGAAATTGTCTTCCTTCTGGTTGGTTCTAAAACATTAGAAACAAAAATAGTGTCTGTGCCCCTGAAGGCACATTGTTTTGGATGTAGCCAGTGTCTTAACCACTTGTGGTCTTCAGAAATCCTGAAGCAGAATTCTAGTGAAGACAAAATGGTGTGGATGGATTCAGGACGACAAGCAAAGCCCAGAATTTTCTTCAACATCCTACAGTATAAAGCCCACGAGATACCAAAACACTATACAGTGTTAGCTACTGAGGGTAAAGTAGTAATGTAGCAAGTTTTTAGATGGCATCCTGGAGTGATAGTTAATACGCTGCCAGCATCAACCTTAACATACCACATGCAAAGGTCCCTCAAAATGCATGAGCTTAAAAGCAGTAGTACATTTCATTCCTCTTGATTTTGAACATTGAAGCTTTACTTTCAAGTTTTTTTTTTGTTTGTTTGTTTCTTTGTGAAGGTGAAAATTCTTTCATAATCTAAGGTTCTTTTTCCCCTCTTTTTTTTGTTTTGTTTTGTTTTCTTTTATTTTCCTCAAAAGAGTTGACCAACAGAAATAGCCTAAACGTGTATCAAGCAGATGAAGGATGTGTCATGGGGAAAAAATGGAAGAAGACTCAGTCTTCAGTGTGCTGAACAGTCTGGTCTCAATTCAGCAAAGATTTTAGAAGGCTTAGTTTCATTCTCAGTGACTCAATAACTATTTACATGCCTAAAGTTGAGCACCTGCTTAGGAATTCTGCTGGCATGAAGCCTGAATGAAGGCTAGGCATCCCTGGCATCAGGTCCATTTTTAATTTGCTAGTTTCAGACTGTTATCCTCCCCAGTATCACAACCCTAGTCCAGATCCCCACTGATTCTTCTCCTACCCCCTTATATTCCAGGCTCCAGCAGAAACTCCTTGAGTCCTCTGATTCTCTCTCTCTTTTTTTTTTTTTTTAAATATCTTGCTTTATTTCTTTCCAAATTATGATTACCTGCAAACTTAATTTCAGCACAAATCATTCATTCATCTTTGATCACATCATGAATACGGGTTTAATAAAACTAGTACTAGCACCAACTGTTTCTAACACCTCAGGAAAGTAAAGAAAACCCTTAATACTTCCAGTTTGATTCATTGCTGTTTATCATTACCCCTTGCTTCTGGTCTTCTAGCCAGTTTGCAGTCCACGTGTTAATACTTTTTTCCAAGCCAATTTGGACTAATTTCTCCACTGATGGTTTCATGGGACATATTGTCAAATATTTTATTAAAATCTGAACACATTGTATGTCTTGTATTCTCTTCACGCACTAATTGTGTTATACATCCAAATAATTAATCAAATATGGCTGGTAAAAAAAATAAAATTAAATTTCTTGTTGCCTATTTCTTACAATTCTGTTACCCTGGAGATGTCTAATGATGCACACCCACCTCCCTCTTCCACCCCCCAAGTTGTTTTCATACTGTATTTTGGATAAAAGCTAGACTTACAGGATGAAGGATTCTTGTGGCCACTCTGCATTGCACAGGGCTGTAAGCCCTTCTGGGAAGGACTGCTGCCTGGAAGGGTGTGTTACTGGATGCATCACCAGATGAAAGACTTCCCAGCCAACTAACCAGTGATTTGGAGTACTTTTACACACTGTCATCCTTGGTCTGTTTTTCAAAAGGCACTTTCAAAAGGGTAGGTATGAACACTGAGCAGTCAAAAGGAATGTGAACAAAATTACTTGTCACTTTCGGACATATTTGTCTCCCACTGACTGTATGAAAAGACCCAGTGATCAGAGGTGGATTGGCTAATAGTATGTTATTTACATTGTTACACCTAAAACTACCTTGAAAAAGGCCTCAATGCCTCAGCTAGGGCTGCAAATGCGTATTTTGGAGTGAGAGTGTAAACTGTCTAAGAAAAACCCTTCCTTTAGAAAGGTTTCTTAGGAAAAAAAGCCACTGCAGTGTGAGGAAGGATGAGATATAAAAGCTTGAATCAAAAGGGTCCACTAAAGCTGTAAAATCTGCCAGTCTGCAAATGATGAGGAAAAGGAAAGACTGTATGGAAAGAGGAATGTACTTTAACAGGTATCAAGCTCAGCAAAAAATCTTAATAATAATTCAAAAAAAAAGCTATGTTTTTGGTGCTTTGCAAATCATGGTCAATGATGTGATATAAAACTATCTGGTAGAGATAAGTGAGAAACAAAACTAGATTATTGTATGTCTGGCATTTTGTACTGAGTTTTGTCCATGTGTGGTGGTGCTTCAACAGAGCTCCTTGCATTGCATACTTGATAACAATTCAGTGACCACAAAACATTGCTTTTATTCCAAGGGAAAAATTAAATCTGAGATTTTTTGCTGAGATTTTCACAAAGATCTGAAGTTTTCCAACAGTGCTCTGTTTCAGGTGAGCCTGAATTTGAATAGTTTGATTTGTTAAAGTGGCTCCAGATACTTTGACCAACAGAGGCTCCACACTGAACTGCACAACCCCGTGTGGCAAGAGAACCTGGAGGCAGCATCCTAGCACCACTGAAAAGTGCTGATAGATGTTGGTGTAACTTAAAATGAAACACAAAAGATGAGCTCAACACCAGTCAAAACATATCCGTCAAGGGATGCAGATTTTTTTTTTTTTTAGTTTTGTTTTGATACGGAGTGACAAAATTAAGTTTTCAGTTACTGTGCAATATTTTTACTATTGCATTTGATGAATCTGTCTGCAGGCAGGAGGACAATTATTATATTTTCCTGATGTTGGAATTTTCTAGCTCTTCGCTTTTCAAGTTCTAAATTATTTCATTTTCCGGCATGCAGTTGTTTGCATCTTTGCATATCTGCTTTCTCTGAATGCCAAACCACAGTTCCACTTCTCTCCAAAACCATGTGTTTGCAAAGACATCTCCAAACCTTGGAAGAAATCTATAATATTTATTCTAAGCATAGAGAGAGTTGTTTAAGACTTTAAACAGCGGGTTAAATCTCAGAGTCATTACTTTGTGTTTTTTTGTTTGTTTGTTTTTAGCCTTTTATCAGGTAATGTTACATTTGATTAAATGGGTGCCTATTTAAATACAACCTTGTGGCTGCATTGCTGAACTCTGGGAAATGAGTTAGAGCCAAACACGGAACTTTTACCCTGCCTTCCTGTGGGTGGATGATTGTACCAGTCAAGATCTAACTGGTAAGTGGCAGCAGTGTGACTTTTATTGTACCCAAGAACGTGGCCAATTGCTTTGTACTGTTCTGTTTTCCAAGCCCACTCACAAATATATCTAGGCCGATAGACTGTTTCATTACTCTGTAGACTCTGGTACAAAATGTAGCATACATTGGCCTTTCATGTGCCATGCCACCAATGGACCTTCAGTCAAATAATACATATATGAGACCTTTTCCATGGAGAGAGACTGTAGCAGTGCTATGAATGGAGCTGTACTTCTCCCTGTTCTCTTGGAGTTGTCTCTTTAATCACTTTAAAAAATCACGGATGCTCACAGATTTCTGGAAAATAAATTTGCAAAATTTATACTAGACTTTCTCTATACTTTTGTTGGTTTTTAGTAAATTGAAGTATCTGTGCAGCACAGTTAGACTAGATACAGACTTAATGTGCCTAAGATGTTTCCCACATGACCTAATTCCACCTGGCTGAATGCATTTCAAAGACTTCAGAGAGTCTTGGGTTTGTTGATGATATTGCTGTCTGGTTGTTTTTCCAATAGCAAACACAAGTATGCTGAGATAAGGCTTTGTGCCCAGAGGTAGAATTATAAGGGTTGGAAAAGACCTCTAAGATCATCTGGTACAATCAATGATGAGGAAATTGAAGTCTGAAACTGTGCTCCTAAATTCCCTCACCAAATTTGAACGATATTGAATCACAGAATCACAGAATCACAGAATCGTCTAGGTTGGAAGAGACCTCCAAGATCATCTAGTCCAACCTCTGTCCTAACACTAACAAGACCTCCACTAAACCATATCACTAAGGACTACATCTAAACATCTTTTAAAGACCTCCAGGGATGGCGACTCAACTGCTTCCCTGGGCAGCCCATTCCAATGCCTAACAACCCTTTCGGTAAAGAAGTTCTTCCTAATATCCAACCTAAACCTCCCCTGGCGCAACTTTAGCCCATTCCCCCTCGTCCTGTCACCAGGCACATGGGAGAATAGACCAACCCCCACCTCTCTACAGCCTCCTTTAATGTACCTGTAGAGAGCGATGAGGTCTCCCCTGAGCCTCCTCTTCTCCAGGCTGAACAATCCCAGCTCCCTCAGCCGCTCCTCGTAAGACTTGTTCTCCAGACCCCACACCAGCCTCGTTGCCCTTCTCTGGACTCTCTCGAGCACCTCCATGTCCTTCTTGTAGCGAGGGGCCCAAAACTGAACACAGTACTCGAGGTGCGGAACACAGTACTCGAGGTGCGGAATGAAATAGGAAGAGTTGCCCGAGTTAAGTGGGGTGCCTGGAGCACTATCCAAGGGCTGCGTTACGCTGCTGTGCATATCCAGTCTTTTATAGGGTTGCTAGGAGGTGGCACAGGATGTGGGTGTGCTTGCTTTCTGCCCACTGGCAACCTTCTCATGCTGAAGAAGAGACAGGCATTGATCTGAAGGCATATGATAGATACCGTTTGCCATTTTGATCTATCAATGTCCACCTGGGGCACTGGTAGATTAATTCCAGGGAGCCAGTGCAGGCTAATGCTTGCTCAGCATTGGTTTGCATTTGAGGTTCACCACTCCTCTGGGAAATCTACAGCTGGAAAAATATTAAAAATCACTGTCTCCACTGGAAAAAGGCTAAGCTAGCGTACCTGAGAGTGTGGTATGCTTTGAGCTGATCAAACAGCCAGCTGCTACCTAATAGGGCACTCCTTCTCCCCGTTGCATCACCCCACCAACTCTCTTGTGCCAGTTGTGGAGTTTCCCTGGTCAGGCACCAAGCCAGTGTAGGGACCTTACCCAGAAAGAACCTGTTCAGCTGTTTCAGCTGCACTAGTTTCCCACCACCTCCCTCACCCCACCCCAGGTTAGTTCAGCAGGAGGTCAGCTGAGCTCCAGAGCTCATGGCACACAGGTCTGGAGGAGGGCAGGAAGACTGCCTCATCTCTGTCACAAGTGGTCATGAAATCAGTACTGGCACAGTGTGAAAAATACTATACCTACAAAATAATACTGCATCTTTCAGGAGTGAATCACTAGTAGGAATCACTACTTACTAATAGGAAAGAAAATCTTTGAAATTGCAGCTCAGTTGGAAGGTGACAAATCTATTTGAGTTCAGTGGGGACAGGGATTTTTACATTCTATTGTAGTGATCAAGAAATAGAATGTAATTAAAGGCTGGACCCCATATGTAGCAGAAGGAGCAAAGTATTTTGGCCATTCAGTCTTCACTCCAGTGTTTTGTTAATTTTCCTGCACAAAAATGCAGGTTTCTATGTGGAATGATCAGCTGGGCTTGAAAGTGTGGTCTTCACTTCCTTTACAATGAAGACCACACTTTGGTGTATTATTGATCTTTCATTCAGAAAAGGTGTTAGGAGTAAAAATCAAACTTGGCAAGAGGATTGCCTTGGCTCAGCTTGTTCTTTAATCTGAAGAAGTACAAAGTATAAACCCTGCCCTTCCCTCTCCTGCCCTCCAAAATATGTGCTTCCCCTCTGAATCCTGAACTTATCTTCTTAACTTTCATATCGACATAAATCTAGGACATCTTCACAGAAATGTGATTGGTGTATCAAGCCTATAAAACACTAAACTGTAAAACAAGGTAAAATTTGACCCTTGTTGCACATTTGATGATTTAGCATAGATTCCGATCTCGCTTACTGCTTTTGTTAATGAAGTGATGTATGAATTGCCTCAGCAGAGCCAAGGTGGGAGTTGTTTGTTGTGTCAATAAATCATGTTCCACAAATACAATATAAATACTCTTTTTAATAAAAACAAAATATTCAATGACATTTTGTACCAGTGCAGAAACCAATTCATTCTCAGCAGAAAGATTTATGCAAAGAAGAAATTAAAACGTTGCTTCCTGGTGTTTGTAGGGTATCCCAAGAAAATATGGCTACAATCTGATTTGGGGTATCCCTGTTATAGACAGTGATAATCAAAAGAAAGAGGAGTGTTTATATATTTTTATATATTCATATCCTATTGCATGGTGCATCTGTACTTAACAACATACTGCTTTCAGAAACACATCCTGAATGCTTGAAGTCCTGGCTCTGCAACACAGTTCTAGTGTGACCTGAGATAAATTATTCAGTTTCTCTGGATATGATTATTATTTATACTCTGCTTACTCCAGTAAACTGTCCTGAAAGTAGGGATGAGCCTTATTTACTGTGATGCTATCAGTGATGTAGAGTGGCCTTGACACAAATGGAAATCAGTTTTCCACATATAAAATGGATTCACTGGTGTTTTATTCTGCCTGTTTTTGTCTGCTGTGTCCATTTAGATGATGATGTGTTTGAGAAGGGGCAGTCGGGAACAGTGCGAGTGTGTTGTGTCTAGTGCTATGAGACTTATGCCTCAGCTGAGGTCTCTTAGCACCACTGTAATGCAAATAATAACACCGCTGTAGTAGTACAACAGGGATAAAAGCACAGAGAGATCCTTAAGTCGGCAAGTTTCTGAAGCACAGCAGCCCTTGGCAGGCAGGTTGGATGTGATTAAGGGCTTCCTCTGCCTCTGAGGTGAGACTTTTCTGCCAGTTTTCCTGAGGTAGAGTAACACATGAACTTTTTTTTTTTTTTTTTTTTTAATAAAAAGTCTCTGTGGGCTGTGAAATTACAACCTTTAACAACCTCAGTATGGTCTCAGTCAAAGAGGTTATCTGCAGTGGCCCCAGTCTTGTGGCAGAGAGGACCAGAGGGCTATAATATCTCAGGGTAGTCGGGCTACCATCCTTGCTGGCCAGGTGTCCTCCCTGCCACCAGCAGCCAGCCACAGGCTGAAAGCAGCTAAGTGGCAGTGGGGCTGGGGAGGTAGCATGTTGGAGGACTTCTCCTGCCTGGGCCCCTACCTGGCTCCATGCTTACAGGAGCTTTCCTTGTGTTCTGTATCGTTGCTTGGGTTGGCACAGGGCAAACAGCCCCTTCTTCTGCAGAAAATCCTGAAATGTTTGACCAACTGGTCATTTGTATATCCCAGGGTTAGTGCAGGCAATTCAAGACTTGACAAGGAGGTAACACAAAGCAGGCCTGCAGCACTTGGGTCTGCTTGTGTATGGCTGCCTCTCTCTCTCAAAGCTGAAGACTGGATTAATTGTCTATAGCACTGCGGTTCCTGGAGGCAGCAAACTGCCACCACAACAGTGTTAAAATACAAACAGACCAAAGCCTGTCTGGTACTTTACATCCAGAAAATTACTTCCAGGGCCAGGTTCAGAGCCACAGCAGAGGGGTTGCTGGACTGCCCATCTGCTGAAGGACGACAGGCACTTGCTGTCATGGTTGGCATGTGGATAACCCAGGAGGGTTTCCATGGCTCTTTGCATGCAGTTGGTGTCATTAAAAACTCAACATTTGCCACCCTGCCTTGACAACATCACTTTGATGATTACAGCTCCCAGGTTTTGCATGGTCAGTTGGTGACTTGGTGGGGAGATTCATGACTGATTTTAAAAAGCTGTTTTTTCACTGAGTAAACAAAAAAGTCATCTCGGGGGGCAAGACAGCAGCAGAATCCCAGGCAGCTGTTTCCATGTGCAGCCACAGTGATCACCTAGACCTCTAGAGCAACAAGAACAACAAATGTATTTGCCTATCATGGTCATGGGTCTTGGGAACACCTTGACAGGCTTACTTAGCCCTCAGCCAGGTTGTGGACAGCTGTTGTTCCATCCTTAGTTAGCTACAGACCCTGGGACTTTGGGGTATGTCTCGTATGTCTCCATTGTCTGTAAAGGGGGTGGTATTATGATGCTGAAACCTCTCTCAGATGTGTGTGGTGCCCTGGTATTACAAGGATTGGGAGTACTTGTGTCTCTCCTCATTTATGATATAAAAGCAGACAGGTTTGGAGGGAGTGGTAGTATCAGAGCTATTGATCATGAAATGTGTTGTGGCAGCCTGAGTTACCAAATCTGATTGGAAAATATTTTGCATGAATGTTCTGTATTTCTACCACCTTTAAATAGTGGGGATGCAGGGAAGTGAAAGGATAGTAAATGTGCAAGGATCTTATAGGCCAGGGTAGACCAGCAAGTGTCAGTTCTTTCATCTTTGTTTTAAATTGTGCTTTTTACCATTGTCAGGTTTCCTCCAAGACCAGCAATCCCAAACCAGAGGAGCTGTATGAACCTCTACGCACTGACTCAGGAAACATGATAAAAGACACTATTGTAATAGTTGTAGTTCTTAGTCAGGAAACTTAGTAAAAGTCTGTGATTAAGAGGTAAACTGTGCAGTAGTCTGAGATCTGAACAGTCTCAGACTGTGGTTGTAATGATTCTGGATCTTTTCCCTCCAAATACTGTGCCTGAGTCCACCTCTAACAGTAAAATCCATAAAAAAAAAGTCTTGTCCAGAAAGGACTATGGGGTAAAATGGGTTTTGCTGTGGTCAACTAGGTACTCAAAAATTACATATCTGCCCCCAAGGGGTGGCTGGAATTGGATTCCTTTTGTAGAGAGTTATATTATTTAACTCCTCAATAATGTGTTGCACTGACCTTGATAGACCTGATTTTGCAATCAGCTGTCAAGTAATGATTTTTGGTCACTGTTAACCCTGATTAGATTAGAGACACCAAGCTACTGTCTTCACTCAAGGGAATGGGTTCACTAACATGGAGCTCAGCTCTGTGGTGGCTTTTGGTAGTCTGCTGTGTTGGAGATTACAGAGCTTTCTGGGTGTTCGCTTCTAATACTTCTCAGGTCTGTCTTATGACTGATGGTCAATTGATTTGAGCTTGATGAGGTGAGACTTGCAACACTGAGCATGATGAGGTGAGACTGGAACAAGTGAGAACCCAAACAGTTTGCAGAAATGCTATCATCTGTCTTCACACTCTTCTTGTTTCTGGCTTGAATTGATTTATTTCTCACTTATTCTTTATACAGAGGGCATGGAGAATTCATCTTCCTGCTAATCAGGTGAGCCATCTAAGTTTTGCACTTCTCTCAGTTTGATTCTGTCATAAGGACTTTATCTGTCTACCTTCTGTCCTGCACGTTTGAGTGGGAAACTGAGAAAAGACTTGGTTGTCACTGTTATTTCATTTTGCTGGCCTGAAATATATTCTGAGGCCTCTTGAAACATTTTGGTTTAAAACACTTTCTCTGTAAAATATTACAAAAATTTTTATGAACAGGTGTGGGTTTTTTTTGTTTGTTTGTTTTTGTTTTTACCATGGAGAAGCAATCCCCCTCTCCCCTACTCACTATTTTTCAGCAGTTGAAGTATTTAGGACAGAAATATTGGTTTCTTTGGAAGGGCTAAAAACTAGACAACATAAAGAAAAATATAGAATAAAATAAAAATGCCGTTAATATTTTTTTTTACAGAATTATAGAACCATTTTTTCACAGTTAGTAGTTCCTGTTAGTTTCATAAGTCCACTGAGCAGAGAGAAAAGTTCTCATCCTCAGTAATTTACAGATTAAGTGGACTAAAAAGACCAAATATGGGAGAGTAAGATTATAATTCATATTTTGCATATAGAGAGATGAATCACAAGAAAACAAGATGTGCTGGCCCCTCCCCTTCCCAAAATCATTAGAATAATTAATGCTCTGTTCACAGATGTCTTTGAATGCCTAACCAGACTTCTGAAAGAGTCCTGTGGCAGAGCTTAGGCTTCCTTCAGGCCTCCATCTGAAAAATATATTTTGAGGAATTTAAAAACTGATTTTAAAAATTATCTATAATGTTTCTGGGGAATAAGAAACCCTTCACAATGTTTTTCCTTTCCAGGATTTCCTATTGTAACAATTAGGAGATAAATCATTTCTGGAGAAATCTATTCTTAATCCAATACATCATGACTGAAATGCAGGTCCTTTGCAATAGGATGTTCTTGAGAAAGCAAAACTGTGTGAGGCCAGATGAGGAAACTCCAGTGGGAACATTTGCCAGACCTGTGACAGAAGAGAATTCTGACAGTGCAAGCCAGAAGAAAAGAAGGATATGTGAAAAAGTGTAAAACAAGCAAAAGGTTGAATGAAGCAGATCCCCAGGAACTTATACAGTGATGTCTGTTCAGAAACTTCCACAAAAAAAAAAAAAAAAAAAAAAAAAAAGAGACCATGGAGTGGGAAAATAAAAACCCACAAATGCTGCCTTTTACATGTTGACCACCTGCCAAGTCCTATAGCAAAGATATTACAAAAAGTATCCTTGGGCCCAATGGAACTTGTACATCCCCATGCTGCAGAGCAGCACCACGTGAAATGTCCAAAAGCTGTGCTGTCCTATAAACTCAGGCACGTCGTATAGACATGCTGTCCTTGTGCTACTCTGAGGACTCATGCTCTGCCACTTTTCTTGGCATGAACTGCCCCCCTACCCCCCTTTTTTCCTCCTGTTGGGGGAAACTATTAGTATAAACTTTGCACAAAGAAGATCTTAAAGAAGCCTGCAACACAATGCCTTCTGTAAAAGTTACCTCCTATGGAAACACCCATGTAAGACTTCATACTTCATTAGCCACCATGACACACTCAGGTGAGACAATCACAGTAAATGAACCAAAAAGCTTCAACTTCTATTAAATATCAGAGGACTCAAATATAGAAAGAGTCCTAAAAGTCTGCCGAAATTTGGGACACCCTTAGATACCAGACACAGTATCTGAGATGCCACATGGAAAAGCAATCAGGAGTGTGACTTTCTGTGGGCAAATGCAATTCTCCCTGTTCAAGCACATGAAAGCGGTACCTTGAAATGACTCCAAAGCTAGAGCAGTGTCATGAAATGGTCTTAAAATGGAGCATAAATTCCTCTGTTAATACTGGTGGCCAATTGGTGTGAAATTTTGTGTAAGTTTAGTTATAATGCCCTCTGACATTTGTTTTGCAGTTTGGAATTTTTTATTTTTTAGATTTTTTTCTTCTGTTAATACTCTCATAGAAAGTCTTTGAAATTAGATGCTGTGTGAAATTCAATCCTTTTTGTTTTAAAACTCACTACTTATCCATATATATATAAATATATTTATTCATATATGCATATAGTCTATAAAAATAAATAAATAAATGACTAGAGTCCTGGATGCTAGTTTTCCTGATTTAACAGCTTATTTAAAACTGAAATTAGATTTCCTTCCATTTCCAGCTATTATCCATGATGTAACTAAGCAACACCACCTTCATGTTATTGATGGGTCTGAGTGCACACAGATCTTGCTGACTGGGACGAGCATTGGTACACTCCCCTGTAGCTGGTAAATCCTGGATTACAATGGCAGTGCTTTTTTTTTGTTAGGGCTTGTGGACCTGCTGTTAAAGAAGGGCTGATGTGGTGTTGCTTGGGGGTATATTCCTCAGTGCAAGGTTCTTCCATCCACATCCATCTACATGCAGTTCTTATTCTTAAATGGTGAAAAAGTCACAGAAATTGCTGCCTAAAGCCTCACTAGAGGTAATCTGGCTTATGACAACATGCAGTATACCCCATCTAGACATGTAAAGTCAGGGAAATAATAACAGAGTTGACATTCTCTTCTCTTCTGTCATGCACAAGGAGCACATTTTGTCCCTCCTGCCACTGTTTCACATCATTGCTCTTCATTTTTATCTCTGTCCCTTCTGACAAAATGTTTCTTTTTTTTTTTTTTTTTTTTTTTTTCCCTTTAATGTCTCTTCCTCAAACACCTGTTTTCAAACCAGCATTTCTGCACCAGCTGTAGAAAAGTCAGAGGGGAAAAAAGCAACCTAACAAAAGTTTGCACATCAAATGAGGCAGAGTTAAGGATAACAGCGTCTGTGGAGTCATCATCTGGAGTCAGTGGTAGCATTCACAGGCTTAAAGCTCATCAGCTGCTTATGTACTGTGGAACGGTATCCCAAATTCATCCCCCAGGATCTGCCTTGAAAGAGGGAGGGATGCAGATTCTCTTTTAAATATCAGTGGGATCCACAGAAGAGGTCGAGCTAAGACAAAAACATTCCCAGGATAAGGTCTATCTGTCTAAAACTTCTGACCTGAGTTTTCTAAGATGTATATTCACTAATGCAAAATTCCATGCAGGCTAAATGGATTTCAGTTAATTTTCTGCTATAAAAGCATTTCAATTTTAACAATAGCTGTCACTCCCAATATAATACAGAAATAGTTTAGTAATATAGGCCCTAAAACACCAGTCTGATAAATATTTATATTACTTATTTTAAGTTAAAAGCTTGGTTATGAATTGTTTTCATTCCAGCAGTGTAAACATCCTTCTAGAGTATGCAATGTAATGTTGAGATTGAAGTCACCCACCCTATTTGCCTGGTCTTATTTTATCAGCGCAAAAATATTCCGTAGTGGATGCTGATAAAAGTATATTTTTTTACCACTTTCTTTGTACAAATACTCTTCTTCTCTATACAGTGCAGAAGGGAAAAATATTGTTAGACATCTACGTCAAATGAATATTTGGTTAGCAAAAGAGTTTCATTTCTTTATTTGTCATATGTTACCCTAGTTTAAATTGAAATGTGGATAAATGAACATAAAACACAGGCTTTCTTTGCAAGGGGCATTTTCCTGTTCATAAGTGGATCTTGTGTATTGTTTAGTTAATGTTTTATGTTTATTCAATAATGAAAACTCAGCTTTATAAAATAAGAAAGAAAATCTATTTGAGGTGTGTGAAATGAAGTACATGTATAAATAGCCTCAGCTCTGAACTGATGAGCAGTAATAGATAAATAACTGTATAAAGTTTTTGGGCTGGACTCTCAGCCATATTCATGTGGTGAAAGGGAAGGATTTGAATGATGGCAGCAGAATGCAAGCCTCCCCAGTATCATCAAAGTCTGAAATGGCTGTAGAAATTCAAGCAGTCATTTAATAAAAACACCTCTTTTACTATGGAGGCTATAAATTATACAAGCCTGTCAAGTTACATCTCTGCCTTTGTGCTAAGCACGATTGTAATGTTCTCAGTCCATAATTTAGAAAAGGATTAAAGTTCTCCAATGCTCTGCTGTTTTTACAATGTTTTGGTGATAATAAGATTACCTCAGCCTCCCTCTCTCATGTGAAAATGTCTCTAGAAAGACATACCATATATGAAGGTGGGGTTTTCTCACACACATGCATATATATGAGAGTGAGAAAATATATGACAGTGGTGTCTGGCACCAAACTCTTACAGAAGGGCTGGTGATGCCTCATTACTACTCATGGATGTTGAAGACCTGCACAAAGTGTACGGATTTGTTCTGTAGAAGTGCTGATAAGTCCTTAAGGTCATGTTAATAACGTTTCTGATTATTAAAAACAAAGTTTTATAGAAAACTTTGACAAAGCTTGCAAAGACTACAAAGCTTTAGATAACCTATTGTTTGGAAAGCCACGTTTCCTTACTTACTGGGGCTCTAACAAGATAGGCCTCAGATGGAGAAAGACCTTATGACTGATGTGTGTCAGAAAGCTATAACAAAATGCTAAAATAGATTTTCTACACAGAATAACATTGTGTTTTTAAAAGCCTATTGTCAGTGGATGTTCTGGAGGTAGAAGAAAACGATACATGCTCTGCTGTGGATCTGTAAATTCCCTGTTTTCAGCAGAAGGAAGATCTGATTTCTGTTGTCATTTGCTGCAGCATATCAGGTCTTCGGTCTGCCACTGGGCTTAGACTCCACACTGCTGCTTCTCCATTTCTGGATGCTGTATTTCTTAAGGTGTGTGGGTATCTTATTTTTGAAGGAAATAGAAAAATATTCCCCTGACAAGTTCTGTTTTTTAAAAGAAGGCACTGTGAAGCAACACAGAGATTAGGCAGGACTCTTGTGGAGGACAGATTAGACAGCAAAAGTGCTGGGGAGTTAGACAAAGATTCATAAAAGACAAAATTTGTCATACGTTGCTTCGGTATTACTCTGATTATCTCTACTGCATACCAGACATATTTAGGTTATGGTTTCCATGCAAAAACTCATGTCAATACTTTTTACTTGAACTATTTGAGAAAAGGAGAGAATGCTGTGAGATACCAAAGCCCTAGTCCTCACCTACAGTCAGAGCCTACAGCCTGTATTATGCAGGAAAAATAAGGTCACAAAAAGACTCCTTCCATTCTTAAGATCCAGAACCAGGCAGCTCCCCTGGTGGGAGCTATTATTTCAGCTATCCCCTGTATCAATGATTCCAGAAAGCAATTCTATTAGGAAGGCTTAACTGTCACCCATGAACATATTGACTGTGACTCCTTTTTCTGTCCACCCTGTAGCTGGGAGGAGAAACTGAACAACTCAACCACCTCTGGTGCCCAAGACCCTCCCTGGGCTAAATGAAAGGCAGTTTCACGCAGTACATTGTAGATAACTGTGATACCACTGAGCTGTTGGCATGTGTCACCTTGCCTTCAGAAACCACAGTTTATTTCTCTGGTGCACAACAGCCAGCTCCAGAGCTATGCAGTTGCCTGCTTCAGTTGTGCTGCCCTGATGTCTCTTTACATGCTCTCTCTCTGCAAGAAAAATCTCTCTGCAGTAACACTGAGTTCTGCATTGGACCATGATGGAGTTGAGCAAGGTGGAAAGCCTGCCACCTAGAAAACTCTTTGGGGAGACACTTCAGATACTACACATGTGCAAAGCTGGTTTTCATTGCTGAAAATGCCAGTGGAGTTTTCTATGAAAAAAGAAAAAGAAAAAAAAAAAAGAAAAAAAGGAAAAAAAAAGGAAGCCAATGTTAACAGAGCTTAGTCTGCTGTTCCTGCTAAAACGGTCTCCCTTAAAGCAGTGGGAGATTTGCTGGATCAGGGAGACTATTTGTGTCAGTAAGTGTGCTAGAATCTGACCCGTTTGGTATATCACTGAAGCTGGGAAACTGGAAGTAGCTGTGGAGAGACCTGGGAAGGAAATAGGGAGGGACTGCTCTAGGCAGAGCAGAAGCAGAAGAAGGTGCTTTCTGTGCCAACTCTAGGAAGAACTGTCCTTCTAGATCCCCTTCCAGACTATAAGGATGGGGCATTGAACTGGCATTTGCCTTTCTGCTCTCCATCGTGTCTCTCTGCATGACTGTGTGCCCTGTGTCTGAAGTCATAGCTGCAGCCAGAGCAGGCTAGCTTGAGGTATGTTGAGTCAATACAGTAGCAAGCACACGAACAACAATGTGGGCTATCCCAGCCTGCTAAAGGCAGCTTTTAAGTTGACAGCCCATGGCAAAGTCCACGAAGTCCTTATATTCACTCCACTGTCACTGTAGCTAGCTGCTTCTAATTCCATCAGGCCGTGCTGCAGTCACACCTCATCATTTCCATGCAGTGTGACAGTGAAGCCTCAAGACTGACTGGACAAAGCCCTTTGAGATTTCAACTAGCTTTGGAATTAGTCCTGCTCTGAGCAAGGAGTTGGGTTCAGGATGCCCTGAGGTCCCTCATCAGCTGAATTAGTCAGCGGCTCTAAGTTGGTGCAGGTTGTTCTAGCTCCTGCAAGGCTGTTTTCCACCCTGTGTCACCACTCCTGGAGTAGGCTGCTCTGGGGTTACTTGGTCAGTTAGAGCTTACGGCTATTGCTGCAGTGTATGCAACTCATGATTCCACGTGGAAAAGAAAACCTGCCTTATTCCTCCATATTATTCCTGCCCAAAAGTGTTTTCCTAAACTATAAGCTAGGAAAACAAAAACTATTCAATTTTGTATGCTTCCTTGTCACTCTCCTCCTCCCCCACCTCACTTACCCTAAATCTCTTGAAAACTTTGTTCAGTCAGCCTCAGATTTCCTAAAAGAACATTCTACCCTGGGATAATATCATGACTGTGAAAGTTCAGGCTGATTATTTTTTGTCTACAGGGAGAGTCAAAATTGGGCTTATAATGGAGGTCTTGTTTCAAACAACTATGAAAGAATTTAGCATTTATGACGTCAGTGGGGTGGCATGGGCGTGGAGTTGCATGCGAGCAGAGAGAAGCTGGGCTCTTCTCTGCACCAGTGGTTTTGTGAAGGAGTCTTTCACTGATGGAGGTTTATTCAAGCCCACCTAAACACATGTACATATTTATTTACTAAAGCAAACCAGATTGCAAACAGGACCAAAATCTGCATTTAAACATCCCTACAAGAAACCTCTCTATGACAAATTCTTTCTTCAGCCCTGCTTAAGAAAAAGCCTGGGGGAGTTTATTTTCCTCAGGCTTTACAACTCATTGTTTTCCACAAAAGCACCCCTCTGCTTTTCCAAGAGTAAGGATAATTCTGTGGCTAAAGCACATGACTAGGGCTTGGGGTTTTCTTCCCAGCTGTTGTGCAGACTTCTTGTGTGTCCTTGAGTAAATCTGATTAATCTCTCTGCACATCTGTAAAATGGATGCAATGCCCTTTGTTTTGCATTCAAAGGAGCTGATACTAGCCTTCTAGTCTTTTGCAAGACAACTGGGTAGAAATATGGACCATTTTGTGTACAAGCACGTGTGTTAATTGAGCATACAGTTGAAAATCATCTACTAAAATGTATTTGATAGAGCAGCTTATTACTTCTGCAGAAGTTTGGATGCAAAAACTGTTTCTAGAAAGCTTATGGGATTTTCTCCCCAGAGTGAAGAGTATAATGTTTTAATGTTTGAGTCTTTTTTTTTTTTGATGAAAACAAGAAAATCCAAAGTTACTTTGTCAATTTTATTAATTTATTTATTTAAGGGGGAAGTATTTCTTCTCAGCTATCTATTCTCAGCATGTGCTATGAGAAAAGAAATGCCATAGTGACCAAATGCAGGTACTCTGAGGGCTGGGAAGTGATTGAAGAAATGAACATCCAGTCCCATCCCACCATGCTTGCACAGTAGGCAGATATTCAGGATTTGTTTTATCACCAGGGTCATTGTACAGCCCTGTACCTTACCATCCACTTTTGAACTCTGCTGTGGGGAGAGAGCTATTTCCACCTTCCGGTGATTGTCCATCATGTTCACCATCCTTGTCCCATGAGTACTTCCCAAATACTGTCAGAGATGCTTTCAGGAAAATGTATCTACTACCACGTGCATTTTCTGGCTAAGAGCTGGAATTACAAATTTGTCAAAGGTGTTCCCAGATGTGTGGTGTCCTGCTAGAGGCAAGTCTGGCTTGAATTTGAAGAAACTATGTACATTAAAAAAGCAATATGGCATGAATGTATTCAACCCTCTGCCCTTTACACAGTATAAGTACAGCAATTCATTATGGGTAAGAGTTTTTAAATGGACTAGCGAACTTCTGTGTCTTGCTTCCAGCTGTTCATAATGTGATACCTCAGAGGGACTAGATTTTCTGTGTGCTGCATGTTCACAGCTGAAACTGAATTTTTTCTGACAATGGAGCTCCTTTTGATTAATTCAAGATTAGGTTCTGAAAATAGTATCCAAAACTACTAGCTGAATTACTTGGAAATTGAATATATATGATTAACATTTTTGAAATAATCTTCATGTTCAATTTATATATTTCCTTCAGATTCATTTAAAATCATTTTTATCAGTTGTTATGTGGTAGAAGATGTTAGTCAAGAATGGGGCCAGCTTAATCTCATCATGAGATTTAAAAGAAAATGTTTTAAAAGTAATTTTTGAAAATGATAAACCACTTACAAAATTGCAAGTCTTAGAAAAGGTGTTTGCATTTTTGTGATAGTAAATTCCCATTAATTCTGAAAGACTATAATCCGCACCCAACACTTTAAAGCATAAGCATAAGAAATATTGCCAGAGCCAAAAGTTCAGACTACAAGTATTTACAGGAGTGGCTGAAAAATGAGATTTAGAAAGTAGTTCAAGTTATGTTCACATTTTTCAGTTTTCATTCATCTCTTGTTATGTTTTTGAGCTTTCTCATCAACAAGAGCTGAAGATTCACTTAAAAAAATACCAATGAGTTTCTTGTGTCACCATGTATATTCAGGAGCTCGACATTTTAGCAGAAGAGTAAGTATTGTGAAGTCATGATAAATCCCATGTGTTGGCTAAATTACCTTCACTGTAACGTGTAGCTATCTCTATTTCTAATGTTTTAACTCAGTGCTGTACACAGATGGTCCTGTTTCTGCTGACAGTAATTAGACTTCTCATTGTCTTGTGCAGGAGGAAGAAGGGAACTTTTCAGGCATGCTTTTTATGAAAAAATCCCAATGGAAAAAATAATTCCCCATGGGTTAGATACTGGCTCAGAAGATTGTGTCTGTACTTTGAATTCACACAGGCTTCTTGTGTGATCTTGAACAAACCTGTGAATGTGACAGCATAACCCTGTGCCTGTGCTCCTTCACAGCACCTTTGGTAAGAGTGCAGGAGATGAAGATCGATGGAGATGCCCCAGTGGACTGCCTGTGGACTGGTGGCTGGGAGTGGTGGAATGGGGCAGGATTTGGGAAGAAACCTTTTACTAACCCCTTTGCAAAGTGCACCAGATACCATGGATACAGGGTGAACATGGTTCTGGGTGCAGGTTCACCCATTATCTTCTCTGTCCTCATTTCAGCACTGCAAAACTGAGTGGTGCTGGTATCCGCTTTGAGATACTATCAGCCTCCTTCAGCTCTGACCATCCCCGTCTTCCAGTCATCTGCAGATTACACCACCTTGTTTCTTCTACATTCTGCAGCTTCTGTTTCTCTACATTCTCATACATGTCTACTTTGAGACAGTGTCCTAACTCCACTGGGTCTGCTCTGAGACTCTCTGGCACTATAGTCGCCAAAGACTTTTGAAATTATCTTGTCTGAGCTCCTTGATCATAGTGAAAAAGATGCCTTGTCCAGCAGTTCCTGTGTCAAGTCCTCACACCCAGAGGCTGAATTTGACTATGCCTGGAGGAGGGAAAGTAAGTCACCATGATTCAAAAACACCACATTATATTGCATCCACCTGATGCCTGTGTGCATTGTTCTGGTGGATAACTCTCATTAGAGTGGGTAATTCACCCCGAGCCTAAATATATCTGCTTTCAAATATGACACCATCTGAGGTCTTGTTAGGTGAGAGCTGTGTGGTCCTTCCATGCAGACACTTAGAAATCTCTGCCTGGACACATCATCCAGATAGAGTAAACAGACTGAAGTCAAACAACGATTTTGCAAGGGTGAGTTCAAGGCACCGTGTTGCTGCATGTGGAGATGAGCTTTCTCGTCATGGAGCAGGGGGTCAGAGGTGGACCTTTTTGTCCAGGGAAAGGGAGGACTAGAGCAAAGGGCTGAAGCTGGGCCAAAAAGGCAGGAGAGATGTATGTCCCAACACACTCGCAGCCATGCCCTGCCATCTCCTGCAGTAGCAGTGGCAGCAGCCAGCTTGGCACAAGCTGAGCAGAGCTGGTGCTTCCTGTGGTTGGCTGCTCTCTTAGCTGGTAACTTCCTGCTCTGCCTATGGTGATAGCCAGCTCTGATCTCATTGCGTGTTTTGAGGACCACTGCAGATTTTTTTTTCTGAACCATTCTCAGCTTTCTAATGTCCTCTGTTTTAATAGGAACACCGCATCCAATGGCAACAGATCTCTCCCTGTTCTCCCTTGTTGTTCTCCCACCTAAATCTCGTTTATGAATTACTTCACCACTTGGGGGTTATGCTTTCCAGACGAAGCCCTGGCAGAAAACCTTCCTGTCTCAATTACTCTCATACTTGTGTGCACACTGAGTCACATGCTTACAACATGAGTTGCTCATCGCTTCTGTTTTAAGCCCAGACCTGCAAAGTGTACCACACAAGCTGATCCCTCTGCCTGGTTGGAGCCCCAGGGAGCCAGCTTGGGTGCTGTGCCAGTCCTGGGGCTTTTTTTTTTTTTTCCTGGGGAGCAGGATCAGAGGCTCAGTACAGCATTTAAAGCTTTACTTATTTTCACAGTCAGCAATTGCCAAGCCAATAATCTGTTTGTTTCTTTATCAAGCAGACTAATAAACGTTGCTGCGTTGCTAAATCTGTCTAAAGGGGAGAAATGGCCTTTAGTCTTATTCAACATCTTATGATTATATCAGCCTGTCTTAACCCAGCCAAGTATATTTACATGAAATAATGGAATGAGTTTTGCAAAGTTCTTTCCCCCTTTTTTTATTGTAAGTGACTGTCTAGCCAAGTTCATTTCCTCTCCTGTCTGAGCTCCTCTCTGAAATATATTATCCCACTTATTAAAAGCCAATAGCACTGTGCTTTGCTTTTCTTCCACCCTCTCAGAAGAAGGGGCATGCAGGGGATGCTTGGATTAAGTGAGTGGGGCACCCCAGAGCTGGGATTCCTTATGAATGAGCTCACATCCTCTCTCTGTATGATAAGAGGAATGCCGTTTGCATCCCAGAGCTGACTGCATAAACATATACACACTGGATGGGCGAGCATTTAGCCTGAGCATAAACTGCAATTTCCAAACAAAGATCTGACTGACAAGGGATCATCTGCCATCCCTCTGTACAGTCAAACCACAGGGACTGCTCGGTAGCAGTCTGGTCGGTCCCGGTGAAATCCATCCCTGCTATGAGGGGGAGGGGGAGGAAGGGAGAAGGGGAGGGAAAGATGACAGATCCCTGTTTGCATTCTTCAGAGAGAGCAGCTGCAATTGTCTTACTACAGTATGTCAACATGAAATGATGACAAATCAGGCGGGGATGTACTAGCAGTTGAAAACAGTAAGGAGGAAAGCAAAGTAGAGGCAAGTTAGGAAGAATGAACTATACCTAAAACTCCGGCAGCCTATGCCATCCTGGTGGAAAATGACTTTGACAATATAATAGGGCTGAAGACTGTAGGTATACCTGGACATGGCTGAAGGACCGTATGCAAAGTTTTCAGGTTGGTTTAAATCTGCCTTTAAAATTCTTCGTCTTTTTTTTTGTTTGTTGTTTTTTGTTTTAGCAAATTCCATAGGAACCTTTCAAAAGTTGATCTGAGAGTACTTGGAAAAGCTAGTCCGTCATCTTTTCCTGTGCATGGGACACAGCTGGGATCACCACAGATCCAGCTGAGCACCCAGCACTCCCACACAGCCTGTGATGCCAGGCTCTGACCTTTGCACAGGTAAGGAAACTTTCCCTGGCCTCCCTGTATATCTGTACGCAGTCTCTAGAATGAAGAAAAAAGAAAAGGGATTTCCTACTCTTGGCCTCCTTTTTTTTTTTTTTTTTTTTTTGTATTAAAACTGTTATTGTTTGATAGCAAAAGGAGAACTAGCAGGAGAAAGGCTTCAACTGCCTGCTTGCCGCCTCCTTTCTATCTAACAGAAGTCCTTGAAATGGGATGCAATGAATGTTTCCTTTATTAAAAACCGAGCCTTCTCCAGCCCACACAGTTTCACAACACTTGATAGAATGCACATTTTTCCAGTGTCTTTTTTTAACAATGTCCAACAATAGAAAAAGTCAGTAATGGGGCCATATTCAGCATTAGTGTAATTGGGAGCAGCTCTCTCTGATCTCAATAGGAGGTGCGCTCACTTTCACCAGAACCAGATTTGCTCACTCATGGACACCTCATGTTAAGGATAGTCATTGATCTCTGCTGAGAGCAGCTTATAAACTTCCCCAGACTTGCAAGTCTATTGGTTTAGCACTAGTCTGCAAAATAAAGAAGGAAAAAGGCAGCAAATGCAGGCTTTTAAACTAAAAGCTGGCTTTATTCTCCTCCACCCAGGCTGTGCTACCTCTCTGCCTGCTGCAGCTGGCTGGCACCTCTGAGGAAGCTGCCACGTCACACCTCGCTGGAGTCGGGGAGAGCGTGGTGGGTTTGCTCTGGAGGGTGGAGGGTGCATGAAAATATTTTCTGTGGTTTCAGTTTGCATGTCTGCATGGAAAACTCTAGTGAAATGTAATAGGTATGAAACCAGGAGGGTCCACAGAAATATGTGTGGAGAGATTTCAAGGAAACCAGTGCAAAAACCCCAAAACCTTTTCAGAGGAAGGAATATTCCCAATAAACTTTCAAAATCTGTAATATTTTTTCTATTAAATTCCATGGGAGTTTTCCATAGGGCTGATTCCAACCTCCCCTCTTTCAGGCTCCAAGGCTTACACTTTAATGAGCTGAAAGAGCTTTGCTCTGTGTTCACTTACATTGCATCTGTCATCAGTGGCGTTTCTGTAGCTGCGCTGAGACAGTTCTGTGCTTGCACCACTGTTCTGAGGTAGCGTGAGGTCCCCGCTCATGGAGGAGTATCTGAGTGAAAGAGATGCCTTTCACCTAATTTAGTCTTTAAAACCTCAAGTAATATGACAAACGTATCCTGCAAGAGCATATCCTTCCTGTTGGGTTTGCTTCCGGACACACAGAGCCTTGATGTAACAGCATGCACCCGTTTTGCCATTCCATCCCTGATACCCACAGCCACCTCTTCCCGGAGATTATAGAACCACCAGTGCCATGGATAGAGAGGGAGCCCCATCCTGACCTGCAGCTTGGTGCCAGGGCTCCTCTGGCCTGAGTAGCCTAGTACAGCTGCTCTGTCTGAGGGGGTTGTGTTGATGCCCCTGAAATCAAAGCAATACCACATTTATCATTAGCTATCCCTTTCTAAAAGGTTCAACGAATCTGATTTCTTTCTTTGAATGTCTTGAATATTGTTCCCATATCGCTCATTCACAGACAAAAATGCTGGGATGCCAGGTATTACAAAGCACATGAGACCAAAGGTTAGCATGAAGTCCCCTGACTAGAGATGGGACAGGTCTGCAGGGCTATGAGAGAGTATGGAGCAGGCTCTTGGTGGCACACAGGCACTTGTAGGGCTGGGACTGCCCAGAATTGGTGTGTAGCTCTTCCTACCTGTTGCACGTGACCTCATGATGCTAAAACATTGCATGACATGAGATTTTCCTCCAAGAGAGGGATTTAAGGTGTGATGAGGTGGTGGTGAAGATCAGAACTTGTTTCTCGCACATCCTCTCCTTGTGAAATTTTGCTGCGGTTTTCCCACTGGTGGGGAAATTCCCCTACCACTAATATTAGCCTCTCAACCTTTTTGACAAGTAATAGCAGAAAGCCATTGTCCATACTCTGTGCCTTTCTGTATGAAATTTTTATTTCTTCCCCAACCAGATAGCTTAATTGTATTTCTTTTTATTCCTCCTTTATTCATAGTATCAATTGATACAGACTTCTCAGGCTGTTTTCCTGTGAATCTAGTGTGAATGTAGATTTATTCTTCCTCATGTAGTCTTAAACTTGAAGGCTGCAGTTCCATGCTGTGTTATGGCTCCTTTCTACTGCTCTCACTGTTTGAAGGGAAGAGGATTGGGGGGGATCTTTAGCAAAATATATCTCCCTGGCCTGGATGAGACACAAGCACAAATGTGCTTGGCAGCTCAGCAGAAGGATTGGAAGAGGGGTAAGTTCAGGAAGGCAGGCAGGGTGGAATGATCATGTAGATCTCATCTCAAAACACTCTACAAAGGAGCAGGGTCAGCATTGTCTTCAAAAGTTCAAGACTCCTTAGTTTGACCTAATGTTCTACCTGCTTGGCTGTCACAAACTGTGTTAATACAAAGGTTATTCTATGCATCTCAGCTCCCAAGACTGTTCCTTTATTTTACTCTGAAGATTAGGCTGATGATTTAATGTAAAAATACACAAGGCAAAAGACAAAATCCACACACCCCAGCCGCTCTCCCCCCACCCTCCACCCCACTATGTGCCCTAATTCTCAAACTTTCTTCCTCCATGTGATTTAATTCTAGCCTTGGGAATCTCCATTCTTTGCTGTGTAGGCCCCAGGATCACAAGGGCAAGTCATGGTAGTTCTGCTGTAAATTCATTCTGCACGCATGGTAAATTGTTCCAGGGAGCGTGCAGGCAGAGAACAACTACACTGTGGATGTGCAGTAGCTTGTTAAGGGCCAGGACATTTTCCATCTCCAGGTGAGCCTTCCTTGGCAATGAACAAGAGAAGGGGCAACATGGCCATGAAGACGAGAGACCAAGCAGAACAGAAGTCTCAGACAACCTGCAAAGTATGTACTTGAGACAGTCCCATCAAACTGAGTGTAGGAACACTGTGGTGTCACCCGCTCTTGATGTCTGGGAATTAAAGCACAGGTGCACTAAATGACTTGATCAGACACAGAAAGCCTACCAAGGACCCAGAAGCTGCACTTGTTTCAGAAGTCTCTGTCCAGTGCTTTACCGTAAGACCAAAATCTTACGGTACCAATGTTTTTCTCAGAACAGTTTTCCCAGGGTCTCATATTTAGTGCTACTAACTTTTACCGTAATTAAATTGGTTTAAAGGTAATAATTTTTATTCTGAAAGTTTGATGGCAGCAGAGGGGAAGCCCTGCACATATGTAGGTGAAGGGAAGAAATGAGAATGTCTAACCAGAGGATGAGCAGAATAGGTGTTACATTTGCAATAGTTTCAGTTTTGCTTAATAATGTTAACTCCCTTTGATGCGCATTTCAGTTGCAAGCAATGAGTGCATCAGTGCCTTTTACTTTCAGTTTGAATCACAAGAAATTTTAATCTGCTTGCAGTCTAACAAGGCACTTACCCACTTTATACCACAGCCTTGTGAACAAGCTCCTAATATCTAATGATACCCAATTATTCTCCTCTTTCCCAAATGGGGGTATGGAATATTATTGTCAAAATCCATGCATATTTCTAATGCTTTATATTTGATGTTTGTAGAACAGCAGAAGTCACAAAATAAATTTGAAATTGGAGAGGTGCATGGTGGATCATAATGCATTTAACACATAATAACAAAAGTAGAGTAAATGTGTGGATGTTTCTATGAGGCAGTATTGTATTTACAGCAGCAGTTGATAATTTATGAAGAGGAATTACCCTTCCTTCCCTATTGGTAGATCTGGTGGAATAAAAATGTGATGATAATGGTAACAATGATGATGATGATGATAATGTTGATTATAATAATAATAATAAATGATTTTTTAAATTAGTCTGCTTGCTGCTAAGCTATTGTCCCCTTGTTAGTGCTTTTTTAGAAACCTGCAATGAGTAGGACAAGTTACTGGAAAGCTATTGAAAGATTTCAAGGATGCTTTAAACAGGAATTTGTGTTTCTCCCAGAGTTTACAAATCTTTTCATGTGCTGTCCTTTCACTAAATAAGTCCCACTGGAGCTGTCTGAACAAGCCACATGAGCCAGGCCCATTTATATAAATAAAGCTGTGCAAGGTAGGAGAATACATATGCAGGTAGGTAGTTCTTTTTCTTGCTCTCTTCTTCAGGATCCTTAATATTACAGACTATCAGATTTGTTTCTTTTTGGTTTGTTTTACTTTGGTGAATTCTGGTGTTGCACCAAAACCTGAAACCTCTGAGCTGTAAGCAGTCAATACCGAATGAGAAAATCTCACTCACTGCTTTCCTTCTGATGGGGCATGCTCTGGGGCTTGACTTGGTCTATTACAGTACAGTGCTTTAGTGAGGTACTTGGTGTACCACAGGTTGTCCTGACAGCCACAAGTAAGAGGACCCCAGAAGGCTGAAGCGAGTGACTCGTGCTGCTTTCTAGTCAGCAGGAGAGCTCAGAGAAAAAACTCAAGTTTCCTTCATCTCATTATGAAAGGCCAGTATCAAAAAGAAGGGTGGTCACACGGCAGTCGCCAATCTTCATGTGTCTGAGTGGAGATGCAAAGAAATTTATCTTTCTAATTACATGTATATCTTTGGAAAAGTTACTTAATGTCCTTGTGACCTAGTTTCCTCATCTGTGAAATGAAAGAAGAATAAATACTATCCTTTGTGAGACACACTGTCAGTGAATCACCGTTCCAGTTTTCCTTTCCAGACCTCTCAACCAATCTCTCTTTTCCTGCCCATCCAGTTCTAGAGTTTCCTTCAAGACTTGATGTCTCAATCCTAAATCAATACTGATTCACAACTCTCCTTTTCCCCCTCCATTATATCCAGAGCTCTTGCACAGATAAAACCCCAACTTAGTCAGGTGGCGAAGAGATAAGCCAGTGAAAGCAAGGTCTTATCTGCTAACAGCACTTAAAACTACTGTTCAGTGGCTGATCAGGAGTTTCCACATGAACAGAGAGTAGGCATCTTACCTCTGGCTGCCCCTAGATGCTCACAGCACTTTTATGCCACATTTCCACATGGTGAGATCTCTTCTGGTCACCTGTGGTACCTTCCTGTTCCTGTGAGACATCACAGCAGCACAAGGGGATAGTGCCAGCATGAATGGGGAAGGGCTGAAAGGAAAAGTTAACTGTACTCTTACAGGATGGAGAAGATAAGTTTCTGATCAAGGCTACTTTTTAATTCTTTCAAAGTTCCAAAAACCTTAATCAGCAGCGACAACAAAATCTGCACTCAGTTTCCAGTTTCTATAGTATCTGTGATAACCTGATTATTTTATTTTTCTCACTTGAAGATGCTTCTCTGCACCTTCTCTAGAGGAAGCACTGTCACTTGTCTTTTTCTGGACCAGGATTCTGGTGCTTTGTGTCTCCATTTGGTCCATACTGAAGGCAATTTACCTGACATGCTGAGGTGGGTCCATCACCTTTGAGAAGAGCAGAAGTGGGGCCTCCTGGTCTTCTTCTTTCCTTCATTCTTCCTAGGAGGCTGTGGCATTGCTTTTAAAAAGAGTAATGTAAGTGAAAAAATGTGTGTGGAAAGAATGTGCTTCAAAAAGAGAAAAGCAGAAGAGCTTCTCATTTTTCTTGAATGAATAGCAAAAATACCTTGTTTCTTCAAAAGGACACCATTCCAACCAAAAAATCTCACAATCTTTGTGTACTCTGTAGTACAAACACCAAGACATTTGGGAGAAAGTATTTCTTTTTTTTTTTTTCCTAGTTCAATAGTGCTACATGATGGAGTTAACTTCGTTGAGTTTTGCATGGCCTTCTTTCTAATCATCAGCCCTTTGAGAAATGTGGAGGAGGGGCCAGTCCCTTCTCAGCAGTTATGGGAAATGAAGACCGATTAAATCATAGGCTTTGCCCTGTCAGTAAAAATGTAAAAATGTCAAACATGAAAAAAAGTATTTCCATATTGGGTGATGTGTTTTTTTATCCATTTTTTTTTCTCAGCTACAATTGCTCTAGCAGTATAAGAACGCAGCACAAGGTTTAGATTAGTCAAGCACATTTTTGCACTATGTATATAATAACAAAAAAAACCAGACCTGCCAACCCACCCCCAGGCCTTGAATTTTTGGTAGATTTTCTAGTAAAGTTCCCTTTAGTGTCCTTAGGGGAGTCTTCAAGGGTGGACCAATGAAGACATGCCTCTTGTTCCATTTGCATTTGTACATCTTGAGCTCCATTGCAGTATCCTCTGTCTGAAATTCATTCTATCAGTGTTCCACTCAGCGTGAGTAAGGACAGCCCCAATTACCCCTGCCCTGGAGCAGTTCAGCTCCCCTCTGTCACGGCAGCTTTTCTTGCTGGTGGGACGCCACATTAGCAACCTGATCCCACCATCCTCCCGCACAGCCTAAGGAGCCATGCCTCTAGCTGCAGAGGGGACTGATTCTGATCCCCTTAATGCATTACTCATTGACTTTGTTGGCCTCAAATGTCTGAGTAAGACCCTGAACATGGCATGACAATGTCTCTCCTATATTTATCCTCCAAAAAATAAGAAGTCAGCTCTTAAATAAATGTGGAGAGAAGTCCGTAGGGCAGTGGAAAACATGGATGATGCACCTCCTGGATGATGCACCTACAGAGTCAGCCCAACCTATAATAGGCTTTTGAGGTCGGTAGTAGAAATTTACCTCTGGAGGGAGTGGTTTCATTGCATTGACCATAGAAGGTAGCTAAAAATCCATTTTGGATGCATTACTTAGATTTTAGCTAAGGACAGGAGAGATGAATCTTGCACATATAAAATATATAATATAAAACATATACATTATTTAATACATAATACGTAATATATTATATAATATATAATGTAATATATAATATGTATTATACATTTTATAATATATAATGTGTATGTGTATAATGTATAATATATAATATAAAATGTATAATGTATAATATATAATATATAATATATCAAATAGGAAATAGGAAAGAATTGGAAAATAGGAAATAGAAAGTAGAAAATATATTTAAGTGACTTTATAAGCACAAGGATGGCAGATTCTGGAGTGGGAGGAGGGGTGAGAGTTTGCTGGGTTGAAGAGGCTTTGACCAGCTAGAAGAGCATTTTCCATATGTCAGACCAGAGGCTGCCAGCTTTGCTAATGCTGAATGATATCTTTCCCCATGATTAGTCCCATTGATTTTATCAGCTCTGCTCACAGAGAGCTAGACCATACCGTGGTGCTTCAGCCCCAGGAAAGGAGCCACACACTGTTGAGCTACCGCTGGGACAGACCTGTCTCCTTGCTGCTTTGGGAAGGGAGCAAACCATGATGGGTCTGTAGCTGGCACAGCACGTGCTTCCTGCTGCCAGATGCCTTGGGAAAGGAAATGAGGGATCCATCGAGTTCTCCTTCTTCCCACTTGGGCTAAGGAAAGGGCATAGGCGGCAGAGGCTATTATTCTCCTGTGTGTGAGAAGCAAGACACAGGACACGCAATGGCCCCTTACTTCTTGCATTGGCATGCTGGCCATGATCTGGCCCAAAGTGAGGTGCTACTCTGCATGAAAAAGGGGCAGAGCCTGGCTCTCAGTGACCAGAAGGCTTTACATGGCCCAGAGCATGAGGTCAGTACAAGCTCCTTGAAGAAAGGTGTAGCAACAATGCATCCCGTGCATTTACTGGTGAACACAAAAGCCATTGGGGGGAAGGGGGGGCGGGGGGAGAGAGCGGGGGGGTAGAGAAGCCGAAAAGGAAAAGAAAAAGGCATGTGTTTATTCTCAGGGCAGAAAGAGTGTATGTGCCATCGAGCACCCACTGAAAGGCAAATAATTGGTTTGTCACAATGCACCATTCGCTGGGGGTTTCAGATCTACTATGATATTATGGCTGACGGCTCAGAGACCTTTTCTTGACTACCAATGTAATTGGTATGGCTGGATGCTTTTGACTGAGTTTTAGGAGCTCCTGATAAATCTGCTGAATGATTTTGCAGGACCTTGTGCAGGCAAAGTCCCCATATAACTCACTGACCTGCCCCTCTGGCTTGCTTGTCATGCAATTTACAATAACTAGCACTGTCCTTGTAACTCTAAGGTAAGAAGTGAAAACCCTTTCTTTTTCCCCTAATTGTTCTACTGGTTTTACAGTTACCAAGCTGTAAAGCACCTCATCACTCTTGTTAATTCTTTCTTCCTTTTGAGCTGCCAGTTAGTAATCAATTATTACCCTTGTCATTCATGCTGCAGCACAGCAGCTGGTCACAAGAAGCCTCTGTTTCATTGGGCTGGAGCCAATCAAGTCCCTCCAGCTGTCCCTTGCTGCTCTGAATCATAATGTACAGTACTTGTTGCTTTACAAGTTCCTTTACCAGACTGCTTTTTTTTTTTAAAAAAAAAAAAAAAAAAAAAAGAAAAAGAAAACGAAATAAAGTTTTAGCTCCCAGTTCTACCCTCACAGTACATCTGGCTGCTAGATGTTGAAGTAAACTCCCTAATGCTGCATTTTTATGAGGGGTGGGGGGAATACTCTATGTTAACACAACAGATATTTTTGTCATATTTTCCATTTTATGAGATGACTGCATTGATATAAAGACTGCTGACAGATCAAAGGATTCACTGGTAAAATGATATGAAAGGCAGAGACATTAGCATCCATCAAGGTCCTGTTAGGATTTGCAGAACAGGGGTTCTGGGCCTCCCAAGTAAAACCTAGCAGGAAGGTCTGCGAGCCTGCATAGCAAATGAAAAGAAAACAAGAGAGGGCACACAGAATATTGGAGGAGGTAGTGACCCACAAAATGGTAGCAATTCGAGCTGCAAGGCACTCTGATTGAATTGCAGCAGAGGCAAACACTCTCAGGCTTGCTGTTCTTGTTATGGAGCAATACACAGTTCAGCATCGTACTCTGAGCCATCAGCTAGCCTTTCAGATGACTTTAATTCAAAGGGGGAAACAACGGTACCATCACTTTCCTGGTTGTCTTTGTTCCCAGTTCCCACTGATTGACTAAAGGCTGCTGAGATAAGAAATCTTGCAAAAATACCCAGCCAACATGTCAAATATCAAGGGAGAAGTGGCTGGCTTTGGAGAATCGATACTATCATCCTGTAGCATACGTTCCTCTCTGTCTAATTTAATCAAAAGGAAGAAACAGATTTCACAACTCCACCACTGATGTGGGTATTTTCATTGGCTTCAGTGGAGCAAGTCACAGGAATAGAAGTTTGGGAAACATCTTTTCCAGCAACTTCTTTTGCTCTCTGATGTGCCCCAAGCAATCAATTTCATGGGAGTATTAAGTGACAAATTAAAGCATGGTCTAACCCCCACCAATTGCATCCTGTTGCTACAAGAATTTCGCCCCTCCTGCACCCTCCCCCCCCCCATTATTTAGGAACCCAGTTAGTGTTAACTATACAACAGCCATCAATGATATTATCTAAAAGTGTCTAGTTTTTATTGGTGTTGCAGCTCATACCAATAGTATCATCTCTGATAAACTGAGCACAAAAAAACTTTTACAAGAGCACTGCACACATCATACAGTGCATATTTGCTGTGGTGCTGGTAATAGCCAAAGAGGACATTATTAGCTATAGCTGTTGACAAGTCAAAAGGGATGAAATGCAGTCACGCATGTTGCATGTGAGAAGACCTACTGCTTTCATTTGTCAGTTTTTTGTGGCCAAGTGCATGGATGGTGATGGTGCTCCAGTGTCCTTTTTACTGATGTACTAGTCTCAGAAGAGCTAAAATCATGTGATATAGTGCTGTGCAGAAGAATCCCGCAACTTAAGTCAGCATGGGTGTCAGGCCTGGTACAGACCATACACCTTACCCTCCTCTTCAGTTTTATTGGCTCTGCTCAGAGGACTGGATTTCTTTGATATGAAGGTTGTGTGAGCCCAGGCCGAGCACTGCACTGTAGAAGGTAGATTGCTTTGGATATCCTGACCGCCTTGCAGGCTGGTTTGATTATCCCCATATGGCCTAGTATAGTGCTGTGTAGATGGCCCTTTTGAAAGGCAGTGTGTTTTGTCATTGTGCACTTCAGGGACAGAATTAATTTTTGGTAAAGGGCCAGCACCAGGTTATGCTCTGCTGATGTCTTCCTTGTTTGTGATCTGTACTTTGCTTGGGCACGGAGGTCTGCTGATGTGTGGTGCTGTTTAGCTGGCTTGAAGCTGTGAGGCCTACTGACTTTCAAGGAAAAGAGGAGTTCAAGTGGAGTGAGTAGTCCCCTTCAAACAACAAAGTTTTCAAAGGAAGGACAATTTCTGACGTATGAAATGATCTCATGAAGAGGTCCCAAAAGGCCTGGTAGAAAAGAGAGATTTGCAGAACTGTCACATAAACTCTTCACAAAGAGCTAAATTCCCCCCAAATGAGTGTCCTTTTCCATGCAAAAGGTTGAGAGTCTGGAGCCGTTGAAATCCTCTAGGCACAGAGCTCACACAGATTTTCACTGACAATCGATTCCAAGGGTCTTCCAAGATTCCTGGCCTCCCAAAATCTTCTCTGAGGATGTGCTAATAGAATTAGTCTTCAAAATCTGTGAGAAATACAATGTGATGAGAGAAAGTGGGAGAGCTGCGTGGTTCTGACTTTCCATTATTGTCTTAGAAGAACTACTGATAGGACTCCTTGACATCCATCATTGGAGACATGCCAAATTGTCACTATGTATTTGATTTTTCTCTTACCTATCAAACAACAACAACAAAAAAGTAGTGAAACAGAGCAATTGCAAAAATATATTTTGGAGTTACACACACGTTGAAAGATAAAATGTAAGCATTTATTTCTGTATTTGATGTCTTGAAATTACAAAAACAAAACTCCTTTTAAAGAAGAAAAATTAGTTGTTGTTCCAGTACAGAAGAGGTTTGATCTTATTAAAACATTTCTTTTAATTCTGTGTGGGTTTTGGCATGGCAACGTTGTCAAAACTGGCAAGTTTCAGTGGAAAATTTAAATTTTGATGAAATGACACCTTTTGAGATAAAAATATGTTGCTGGAAATTTTTTTGCTAGCTCTGCTCAGAAACTAGGTCTTTGCTTCTGGCTTTTCTACAGACATCTTGAAAACTTGTAGGAAGACACAAATTTTGCCTATGATAAAAGGTAAAAATGTGGTAAAATATGGAAAAGGTAAAAATGTTCTCATAGGAGGTCCATCACCTTGCATCATATTTATCATTCTCCTATTGCTGTGTGCTTGTGCACATATGCATTTGTTTAATGGCTATTTTAACTGATCAGTCATGGTGAATTTCATCTTTCTATGAAGCATAAACTTTTTGTAATGCAATGTAAAAAGTATTATGTAATTATAATATAATATGGTGTGATGTAATATAACATGAGCTAGCTGTGTAGGCTCCTCCAACAGAGAGAAACATGGGTTTCTTGAGAATTCTAGTGTTCTGATCTGTCTTATATTTCCTTGTTCTGAATGAAAAGTTATCTCCATCATTCAGCTCATCTGAAACTATACATCTCTGGTTGTAGTTTGACACTGCAATGAACCTTGCTTTAAAAACTTGCAATATCAGACCACAAATGCTACATCCACAGAACACCAAGATAAGCATTGTGTCATCTCACCTTGTCAGTTCAAATACATTAGAAGTTGTTAAGAGCTTGTTCTTGTACAAGCAGGGTCTATACCAGATCAGGTACTGTGTGTTGCTGCTCTCTAGCTTTATGCTATACCACAGATGTGTGATGAAACTGGGCTCAGACTTGCCTTTAGATCAAGACTAAAGGCAAGAGGCTTCTTAAAGCAGTGATCACATCAGCAACAGCAATAATAAAACTGATAGTAGATTTTACTATTTTTGGAATTAACTCTGCAATTATAAATGCATAGTTCAACTTTTACTCTTTGTGTGAAACTTACTTTGCTGGTACCAGGCATATATCACTGGTACAACTACCTCAAGAGAAAGTTCGTGAAACACTCCCGAAAACACATTTCCACATGCAGACCACATGGAGAGTTTTCTTCTTTTCAGTGTTTTTCATACAACAATGCTTTCTGATTTCTTCAACTAATATCCACACTTTTTTTTCCTAAATCTCAATTTCCAGTAACTTTGACCTCCCTTCTCTTCCCCCAGAATCAGAAATTTGTGGTTAATAGCTTCCTGAATACACAAGCTGCATCATAATGCCTTGCAAATTAAAGAGAATATCCCACCAAAATAAAAGGTTAAACTTAATAAAAATGCAAAACAAACTGCAGCATAGATCAACATCCAGATGTGAGGTACTGGACGGAATGCTCCTTGTCTTCATTGGACTTCATACTGTGGAAATCTGAGTGCTGAAGGGTGATCATGGGAAAAGTGCTACTGGTTTTTCTCGTCATAATAAGCTAGTGTTTTCAATATAGTCTGGTCGCTCATTTACTTTATAGCTACAGTTTTCTATTCAGTTTGATCAGCCACTTGGAATTCCCAAGTGTCAGCTGCACAGTTTAAAAACTGCTTTCCAAAGGATAATTATGCAGACCTATTTTTAGAATCTTAAGTACCTGCTTTTAGAAGCAGAAGTGTGGATTTAGGCACCCATCTTAAAAATGTAGCTCACAGCAGAGCACTACCATCCAGACTCCAAACCTGGGCACTAAACTAGAAGTTTGACAGTGTGCATTTGTCATGAGTCAGTGTCTGTCCATGGCTTGCTTATTGCCAAAGTGACAAGTGTTTACACCCCTCCATAAGAAAATGCCTCCATGGGAAATAACACAAGGTAATACTAACCCTCCAAGTGATGTTGGTGATTCTGTGTGAAAACTACCCATTACCTTCAATTTTCAGTCTTGCTTTGTGCTGTAGCCACCCAAGGGTTTGTCTTGCTTAGTAGACAAACTGTTGGGAAATTATATTAGTATTAACTAGAAGTCCTTTGGGTTTACCAGATCTTCATGCATTAGTTGGGAAATCTAGAAGGCACAGAGTGAAACCCATTGAAGAAAACTTATATCTGGGATTTGATTAAGAGTTTTGAATCATTTTGTGACTCTTAGAAGAAAACAAGATGCTAATTTCAGGACATACCTGGCCTCGGTTCATAACCTTCATGTTGTCTTCTAGGGTTTTCTGAGATTTGAGTGACCCATTTTCACTGGGCACTGTCTTCAGAGTGAGTTTTCATTGAGACTTTTCTCAACTGTAGAAATCTATAGAAACCTATAGGTCATTCATCCAGAGCCATATCGTGTCTTTAAGGCTATCTTTAACAATTAAGTTTTAGGTCTGTCCCTGGAGACAAGTGAATCTCCCTGAAGCTAGCTACAGCTTTTCAGTACCTTACTTGATTCACATGTGAATCTTTTCCCCATACTCACCCATCCCGCTAAGACTGCTTTTACCAACTCTGTGGTCACTTGGCAAAAAAAGCAGAATGTATCCTCCTCCCTCTTCATGGGCTTCTATCATCTCACGGTCCTTATCGCGTGCCTTCCTTTGAAAATTCTTTGGAGCTTGCATAGTTTTCTTGCTGTTTACATTTTCAGGACTATTATAATAATTCATAATTCTTCTATGGTGAGTTGTGTTCAATATCCATAACATTATTTCCAGAGAGATAAAGCATGTCCTATCGATTTTATACATGGTATATTTGGTTGTCATTTTCATTTTTTTAACTGCTTTTGCTCCTTGATCTTCCCTCCCTTTGGGTGTATCATTATACGTGTCTCCTGCCATCATGGCAGGTACAACTAATCACTAAAAGGCAAGATAGTGCATGCTTCTTTCAGATGCATTTTCTGAGATTTATAGAGGAAGCCTTGATTTCGTCAGTCCTAGGAGCATTCTTAACAATAATGTTCCATTTAAAGGCATCCTCATCATAAAACTGGTCACACTATTGGGCTCTCTGTGTCTGTTTTTCATCTGTAAGATCTTTGGGGCAGGGACAGGTTCATGCCATGGTTAGCATGAAGGTTCACAGCCTTGCCTGTAACATATCTTTAAATTATTCTGTTCTGGTACCCAACAGGTCAGGCAGGTCAGTGAGTGACCTTGATACAACTGCTGCTTTCAGTGGGACACTTTCTTTGTTCTTCCAGACCATAAGCCCTCTCCAGATATTTGTACATGTTGACCACATTGTTCTCAGATGAAAGATTTGGGGCTTCATAGATTTATCCTATGGCTAAGAGAATTTTATTTCATGCACAGTAGTTTCTGGTGCAAGATGTGAGAGCCTCCATGTAAGAGTCTTGCAGCAGGTGAAACATGTAAGAACAAATGAATTTTTTCTTCCCTTCCAGAATGGAAATCTTTCTTTCTCTCTCCAAACATGTCTTGATATTTTAGCCTAATAGCTCAAATTATTAATAATAACCCATCAGAGATTTTAATTTGAAAATCAAACATATACTCATTAGACCTCAATAGAAAAATTCTCTGATAGAATCCTTGTTTCCCTTGGAGGGCATTTATCTCAACTCAGAAAACATGTACAAGTCTTGTTCTCCAAACCATAACTGACACTCAGGTGACAGCTATAACTAGAAGATTTTTAATTTAATTCTTTTGCATCTTGTATTTGTTCAATATGATGCCAACTGAAGATATGGTTAAACCATCAGTGCAACAGTAGTTCTATTTCTGCGCTGGTAGAAGCCTGGTGGGATTCTTGCCACTGTGGCAGATTTCTGGTTCCCTACTGGAAGAGTTTGCAAAGTGCACAAATTCTCACGCTGCCTTGTTGTTTCAAGTCTGATGTTGCCTTGGTGGGTTTTTCCTACGGCATCCCCTAATTCGAACACTGTAAAACCAGATGTTTCCTTTTATGTTGCTACTGATCACAGGAAAAGAGAGAGAAAAAAAAAAAAAAACAATGTGCAAAAAATTTGGCAAGTGACAGCTTGAGTGCAGAATTTTGCAATGCTGAGCCTGTGAGCCTCATATTAAACCAGTTCCAAAACAGGATGTTGCAGTGCATGTCTAATATCCCTTTTCTACCACACCCCAGAACAATTTCTTTTGCTATCTGAGCTATGAATTGCATTAAAAAGCAGCAATCAAATTGCGGAGAGAAAGACTGTATCCACTTCAACAAGCAGCAGGCATATGTTTCATTCATTTCTTTGTAAGAGATGGACAGAAAGGTGTTCCACTTTGAACAGGGTGTGCAGCAAAGGCCCCCTACCCCCACCACTGCCCTGACAGTTGTGTCACTGCAGTGACAGAAGCAATCATACTGTTTGTTAGTCATACCTAAAACTAGCAGACTCATATAGCGGATTTAGCCTTTGTTAATTGCTGGCCCTATCATCTAAATACAGCCAGGATAAACATCAGATCTTAATCTTGTCAGTCAGATGGCAATTCATGCCATCCTTGATGAGGAGCATTTGCTCCCCATGAGGGGATATACCATAGCTTGTTCTGCAACAAACTCAAACAGTCTCAATTTCAGGATATAGTTATCAGCAAAGTTTTGAGGGGTTTATTAACATTGTCTCTTGATCTGTGGGATGCCACAATTTATGTAGCTTGGGGAAAAGCACTTAAAAAACACACCATAGTTTGCACTTTTTCTAACAACAGGCTGCTATTTATTATTGGCAGAAACAGAGCACAGGCTTTAGAATTTAAGCAAAAAAGACCTTTGGCAATGAGGAAATGAGCCTAGACATTTTTCATGAATGGGGCAGAGCTGCTTAACTCTGACTGGCTTGTTTTCTTTTCTTCCTATTCACATCACTCAAGTCCCACCTTCCTGCCTTAAAAGGCATCTCGTTCCCTGGCAGCAAGACAAGTATCTGTTTGATGTCAGCACCCTTTTATTTGCTTAAAAGCATCTTTTTTTCAAGCCAGTAAATTGAAAATGACTACCGCGTCGAGAACTAGCCAATTTCCAGCACTCTCTGCAGAACTGGTCTGCTTTCACGTTTGAGAGATATCATTAATTTTCTAATGAATAATGAGATCAGAGAGCTTGCATGCTGTATTATGTGTAGGAAAATGCTTATGTAAATCAGTATGGCTGTGGTAGCTTCCCAGGGGAACTTTAAAGCTTATCATATCATTAAATCTGATAACAATTCATTTTTTTTTAAAGTAATGCAAGAAAAAATAAAGGTCTATTCACCACCTATTTGTAATAATATGTTTATAATATGAAAGAAAAGATGTCTACTAGATCATATATGAGAAAATGCTACCCCAAATTCCTTAGGCTTTGCATGCTGCACCCTGTATCGAGGGAAAAATCAGCCCATATATTTACATAGTTTAACCTTGTGAAATACATTGAATGCAATGAAAACATTGTCATAGCCCAATGTTAGCATTTGATATGGATTTCACTTTTCCAGGCTCCCTGCAGCTGATACCAAAGCTCTTCTATCACTTCAATTCCAGTGACCTTAGGGATACCTTTCTCTTATTCTCCTTCTTCCTTCCCATGTTAAACGATGATCCTGATGAAATTTAAGGAAAACGTCCAGCTTCCCTTTAACATGATTTTAGCCTCTTAGTGACAGAGATGCTTTTGATTTGTATCCAAGCTGAAAATATTAGGACAACTTTTTTTTTCAGAGGAACCGAGATCATCTCCATGGATTTTAGTCCTCATGTTTACCACGTAGAAAACTTTTAATTGATCTTCCTGTTTCCTTCCTCCTCTGCTTGTGCTGAGCATAAACAGCATTTATTTTGCCAGTACAATTAACTCTGCAAGTTGCAGTATATATTTTGTAGTTCTTTCTCCTCTCAATCTTACAGCATTTTGCAAAAATTAGTTTTTGCTTCATAGGCATGCAAAAATGGATTTAAAAGGAAGTGCTCTCCATTAACCCAACCTGATGAGACATATCCTCTTGGTTCACATGGTGGAAGATTACAGTGATGTACACCATCCACCCATGAGAAGTACCAGGTGAGCAGCACTGAGTGTCAGGGAAGCACATGTAGGTATGTGTGCGCTGACAGAAGATTCCTCTTTTAACACTAGACTGTGCCCCGTTCCATGTTAAATATTAAGTACATGTTTTTGCACATTTGTCAGAAAGTGGAGAAGAATGCATCTGTTCCTTAGGGATGATGAACTGAAATTGGCCCTGATTCAGGAAAAAAAAAAAAAAAGAAAGAAAAAAAAAACACACCAGAAAAACCACATCTATTCAGCACAGCACTTAAACTGAGACATAAGTGCCAGCCTGAATAGGGACAGAGTTAAGCCTCTGTTTAAATGCTTTCCTGAACAGGGGTCATTAGCACTAGCTCTCTCACTGAACAATGGATTATTACTAATGGAAGCAGCTAGCATTCAGATAGGCATCCAAACTTTTTGGCGCTTTCTTTAACTTAACTATTTTTTGCTGCTACTTGCAGGCCAGTTGGCTGCTGCACACTTACAGATCTGAAGAAGAGAAAGCTCCCAGCAACCTGCCAAGTGTGCCATTCAACTCTGAAGTGCTGGTTTGGAGGGCAATGGCTTGAGGTGGTGAATTGAAAGCGGTGTGAGGCAGGTGCAGAATCCCTTTGAACTCAAGAAGTAAAGAAGACCTTTTTCTATCAAAAACTTGGTCAACTCATTATCAAGTACCAATACTGAGAAAAATTACCAAACAACACAAATAAATATATTGGCAGATTTCAGAAGTCTGTTTTTTTGGTTTTTGTTTTTTTTTCCCAGTCTTATCAGAAAACTGCATTGGTTTTTTTCTGCAATTAGCAAAAATATTTGAATGTCACTTGTCAAACTGTGAATAAAATGGATTTATGTATAAAAATATCCAGTTTTACAAAGCATGTGGATTCACTCAAAGCTCTTTTCAAATACTTTTACCCTCCTCAGTATATAATTTCAGATGTATCCTTCATACACGGATCATCTACAGATATTTTAGTGAAGTAATTTTCAGCTGTATTTGATATATGAACTCTTTTGCTTTCCAATTTTTTATCTCAGGTAATGCAGTAGCAGAAGCAAAATTGATTACCAACTGCACATATTGAATATGTGCTTATTTAGCTCAGCATACAGCAAGGTTATTTCCTCCAGAAGTCCTTGCATAGCTCATGAACCTCTGTGTATTGCACACAGGTTTCATTATTTGATCTAAACCTAGCTGTCCTGGGAGACTGTGAACTTCAAGAAGGAAGGAGATGACAGTCAGGACAGTGCCAGGCAGGCTCATAAAAGCCTCAGGTACAGCTCTGCATCTAACACAGAGAATGGTGGGACATGGCAATGTATCCAAAAATGTGCATAGGTCATAGGTGAGTTGGATAGGTCACTTTGGTCAGTCTGGAGCCGTGTTACTGAGCTGTGACAAGATTAGAACTGAAATGTAGCGAGGCAGCATCACCTCTGCACCTAACAGTGCTCCTCCAATCATCTTTTGTTTGCATCTTATCCAGAAGGAACAGGACAAATTATGCAGTTGGTCTTTTCTTTTCCTGAAATGGCTCTTTTTGGAACAGATTTCTGGGCATGTGAAGAGGAGTAAGCTGTTTGCCGCATGGATTTACCAAAGGTGAATTGTGTTCAACCTAACAGAAAACCTTCTACCATAAAATGTCTAGGTTGTGGGTGAGAGAAAACCAGTGTATGTCATCAACCTCAGCTTTAGCAAGGCTTTGAACACTGTCTCCCACAGTATTCTACAGTATCCAAATTAGGATGTTATGATCAGGATGGGCAAAAATCTGACTGAATGATAGAGCTCTCAGGGTAGTGTTTAATGGGTGTTACTCTACCTGAAGGTGAAAGCAGACTCCATGGGTATCTATATCTGTAGGTCCAGTCCTGTTTAATGACTTAATCAATGACAATGGAAGGGTGGTGGAGTGTTTAAAAGTTTTCAGATGGCATCAAACTGGGGGATCAGTATATAAGCTGTTGGTAAGGGTGGCCATTCAGAGAGACCAAGGCAGGCTGTGGAATACACCAAGGTTTACAAAATGCAAAAAGGACAAATGCAAAATCTTGCACCTGGGAACGAATAACCTCTGGCAACAGTAAAGGACAGGAAATGGCTGGCCAGGGAGCAGCTCTGATAAAAATGGCCTGCATGTCTTGGTAAGTGGCAAGCTGAACATGAGCCAGCAGTATACCCTGGCAACAAAATAGGCCCACTATCCTGGGCAGTATTAGCAGAATTACTAGTAGATTGAGGGAAGTGATTATTCTCCTCTAGTCAATGCTTGTTAGACCATGTCAAGCGTGCAGCACTCAGAAGTGGACCTCCAGTACAACTAAGACATTGACAAAGTGGAGAGAGTTCAGCAGGCTGACACCAAACTGATCGGGAGGGTGGAATGTGTATTCTGTGTGAAGATGCAGAGGGAATGGAGATTGTTCAGCCTAGAGAAGAGAAGGCTTTGGTTATTGAGAAGATGTAGCCAGCTTCTTCACAGTGGTCTGTGGCAGGAGAAAAAAGAGACAACTGACATAAATTGAAACGAGAGGTTCTCATAGATATAAAGAAAAGCTTTTTCACAGTGAGGTCAATCAAAAGTTGGAAAGGTTCCCCAGAGAAGGCTGTACAATTTCACTCAACCTGTGGAGTTTTTCAAGACCCTGACAGGGGTATACTGGAAAGAGTCCAGCAGAGGGCCACTAAGATGATCAAGGAACTGGAGTACCTCTGCTGTGAGGAGAGGCTGAGCAAGTTGGGACAGCCTGGAGAAGAGGAGGCTCAGGGAAGATCTTATCAATGAGATTTAATACCTGAAGGGAGGGTATGAAGAAGATGGAACCAGCTTATTTTCAGTGGTGCCCAGTGCCAGGACAAGAGTCAATGGGCACAAACTAGAACACAAGAGGTTCTGTCTAAACATTAGGAAGCACTTCTTTACCGTGTGGGTGATAGAGCACTGGCACAGGTTGCCAAGAGAAGTTGAGGTGTCTCCCTCCTTGGAGATCTTCAAAAGCCACCTGGACATGGTCCTGGGCAACATGCTCTAGATGTCCCACCTTGAGCCAGAAGGCTGGACCAGATAGCCTCCAGAGGTCCCTTCCAACCTCAACCATTCTGTGATTCAGTGACCTGACTGGATAAAGACTTGAACAACGTGGTCTGATCTCATTTTCAAACCAGCTGATCCTTCTTTGAGCAGGAGATCATATTAGATGACCTCTAGGCCCCTTCCAAAACTCACTTTCCCTGTGACACTTTCCTATGATCCATCTCCTCACCACCTGGACTCATAGTGCTCATAGTTTTCTTCTGCTTTTTTTTTTTTTTTTCTTTTCCTTTCACAATCCCACATTCCTCTCTCAGACCTCAGAGTTGTCTTTCACTAAGGATGACTTCAGAACCCAGAACTGCAGGATAGGGAAAGGAGGAGAAAAGTGAGAGAGGCAATCACTGCAGAAACATGCTGGCAAACAGTGAGGGTAACAATCCAGAACTTCTTGAGAAGCTCCAAGCAGACACAGGATCCCCTCAAACTGGGAGACCTGTGCTGATGAGTGCATAAAGCACTTTTGTTCACCTTGGAAGAGTGGTGGATGGAGCATGACTGCTGATGAACTTGGGCTAACATTCCTTTCTAACATGGTCTACATTCAGTGAGTGGCAGAGGGAATGGAAAAGGCACTAAGTAAAAATCTGTAAAGGAAAAAGGAAGAAAGGAAGTTTTGTTTGGGAAATTCCTGTAGATTATGGACTTGCCTAAGAGTGTCTGTGTTGCAGAGCTGAAAAGCAGAAACACAGGTGACATCTGGAATGTATCATTAAAGATGATGAATTAGGGGGAAGAGCTGGTGTAATGCCACTGAGTGTACCCTCAGATTCAAATTGGTGAGTTTTGTGCATTTAACCAGCAGCAGAACTCTGTGGTTCCCCTCTTTCCCTAACACTGGGACAGAGCATAGGGTCCTCAGGCATTTCCTCATTGTGAACCAAGAGACTGGCTTCCTTGGGTTTCTACAGCATGGACAACAAAATGGCTAGTATCACGGAACCAAGGAGTGAAGAGGTTGTCTAGCTACCTCAGCAACAATGCAAGGAGGGGTGGCTTTAGGAAGAACTGTCTAACCCATGAGGTAGTAATAGTATGTGCTTTTTCTTTTCATTTTTTCCTCCGTGCATTACCCCTGCTGCTGCCTTCTGTGGTTCAGCTGTTTGAACACCTCCAGACTCCCTGCATTTGAGAAATATGGCTGTTAACCCACAGGTAGACTTTTTTAATTTCCCAGTGTTCTTGGGTGTTGTTTTTTTTTTTTTTTGTGTGTGATCACGGTAAAAAATTCCTTAAGAACTGTTGGACTCAGCTGCTGTTACTGTCACACAACATGTGGCAGAAAGTTTAAGTTTATATGAGAGAACGAAAAGAATGGCAGTACTGGGCTGCAAATGAAACATTTCTGAATTACATTTAGATGTATGTTCTTTGTGGTAATATATTTGAATTAGACACAAGAACTACATAATGCACGAAGAAAATCAGATTGAAGGTTTTATCAATATTTGGATTTCAGTTATGTATCATCTGACTATGGACAATAATACTGTCTTCCTGGAATGAAGGTGATCTTTCATTTAGGAGGGGATTTACCATCACAGTCAGAAATGGTCACTTGTCGAGATAAGGTTTTATTGGTGGATTTGACAAAAATACTCAAAGTAGTGGCTGATTAGTGTCAGCAGGTTACTGTGCCTTTACATTGCAAATTTTAAAGTTTTCAGAGGAACGTGGAGGTTGGGATAAGATTTATAACAATGAAAATAGAAAGAAAAATGAGCTCTGCATTGCGAACATCTGTAATGTGGTATGATAAAACAACATCTCTTCAAACACTTTTCTTAGCACTCAGATTTCTGAGTTATTCTAACAGTACCTAAAAATTCTAGCAGTATCTAGAAGACCAGGTTCTACTCTTGAACTCATGTTTAACTCATGTTTAACTCATGTTTAACTGCACCTTGTTCCATAAACAGTCCCACCACATCTCCACATGAAGAAATGTATTGCTCACCGTGTTGGAGCCATATTGTTAGAGCCAAAGTTTAAATTTTCGGGGTGGTAGGCGAGCCCTGTCCCTGCCGACCTCACCTTCCCATCTACCCTTATATAACAGGTATGAGGGTCTAGAACACGACAGTCAGAACAACGAAGTAGACGAAAGCCCGTCCCAGTTGGAGAGGATGCCTAAGGCAAGGCAACCTATCCCCCGCATTGCTACATCAACTGTCAAAAAAGAAAGAAGGGTTATTGTCATGGGGGACTCCCTTTTGAAAGGGACAGAGGGCCCAATATGCCGAATGGACCCAACCCACAGGGAAGTCTGTTGCCTCCCTGGAGCTCGGGTGAGAGACTTCGCTAAGTCAAGCACCTGGTATGGCCAGGTGACTACTACCCGTTACTGGTCTTTCAGGCTGGTAATGATGAGGTAGCAACGAGAAGTCTGAGAGCAATCAAAAGAGACTTTAGGGCTTTGGGGCGACTACTTAAAGGATCAGGGGGACAGGTTGTGTTTGCCTCTGTCCTTCTGATAGGGGGGATTGATGCTGACAAACAGACTCATCACATTAACACGTGGCTTCGGGACTGGTGCAATCGGCAGAATTTTGGGTTTTTCGATCATGGGAAGGTCTATGCAACACCGGGCCTGCTGGCACCAGATGGGATGCGCCTCTCTCAGAGAGGGGTGAGGATTTTGGCTCAGGAGTTGGCAGGGCTGATAGATAGGGCTTTAAACTAGAGTCGAAGGTGGAAGGGGATAAAACCAGGCACGCTGGTGATGAGCTAAAGGATGGTGTGCTAGAATCAGAGGGACTGTGTGCTAGTGAGACCCTTCGGTCGGCTACACACGGTGCTGCATGGAGGGAGGCGCATTTGAAGTGCTTCTACAGAAACGCACGCAGTATGAGGAATAAAATGGATGAGCTAGAAGTCTTGGCCCAGTCCCGCAGCTACAACATCATTGGCATAAGCGAAACCTGGTGGGATGAATCCTGTGGCTGGTGTGTTGCAATAGATGGTTACAGGCTCTTCAAGAGGGACAGGCAGGGTAGGCGAGGTGGCGGGGTGGCGATGTATGTGAAGCATGGGCTGGACTGTGTGGAACTTCAAGTTGGCGATGGCAAAGCTGAGAGCCTCTGGGTAAGGATTAAGGGACGAACAAATAAAGGGGATGTCGTTGTGGGAGTCTATTACAGACCACCTGGACAGGATGACAATGCCGATGAATTATTCTTTGCAGAACTAAGAGATGCCTCAAGATCAATTCCCCTTGTCCTAATGGGGGATTTCAACTTGCCAGACATCAACTGGGATCACCACACGGCTGACACGAACAAATCCAGGAGGTTCATAAAGCACCTAGATGATAACTTCTTGGTGCAGGTGCTAAGGGAGACAACTAGGAAGGGTGCCCTCCTAGATCTGTTGCTGGAGAACAGAGAGGGTCTTGTGGGAGATGTGGCAATTGGCGGCCATCTCGGTCATAGTGACCATGAAGTGGTTGAGTTTAGAATTTATGGTGACAGAAGGAAAACTGCCACCAAAACTTCAGCCCTGGATATGGGGAAAGCAGACTTCAGGCTGCTCAGGGAACTAGTCAGCAAGGTCCCCTGGGAAACTGCTTTTGAAGGCATTGGTGTCCATCAGTGCTGGTCAATCTTTAAGCACTGCCTCCTAAAAGCACAAGATCAGGCGATTCCAAAATATCGGAAGGCAGGCAGGCGGGGGAGAAGGCCGGCCTGGCTGACCAGGGAACTTCTACTGGAGCTTAGGCGAAAAAAGAAAGTGTACGGATGCTGGAAGGAGGGTCAGGCAATGAGGAAGGAATACAGGGATGCTGTTCATGTTTGTAGGGAGAAAATTCGTATGGCCAAAGCCCAACTAGAGTAGAAGCTGTCCATGTCTGTGGGAGACAATAAAAAAGTTTTTTTTAAGATATGTGAACAGAAAAAGGAGAACCAAAGAAAACATAGGTCTGCTACTAGATGGAGAGGGTCTCCTCACAGACAATGACATAGGCAAAGCAGAGACGTTTAATGCCTTCTTCGCCTCTGTCTTCAACCCTGATGATGGGCTTCGGGACCCAGTGTACCTTGAGCTGGAGGACCATGACGGTGGGAATGACAAACTCCCAACCGACCCTGAACGTGTGCGGGATTCGCTGCTCCACCTGGCTCCATACAAGTCCATGGGTCCGGATGGGATTCATCCAAGGGTGCTTAAAGAGCTGGCTGACGTCATTGCGAGACCTCTCTCAATTATTTTTCAATGATCTTGGGAATCTGGAGAGGTCCCATTGGACTGGAAGCTGGCAAATGTTGTGCCAATTTTCAAGAAGGGTAAGAAAGAAGACCCTAGCAATTACAGGCCTGTCAGTCTCATGTCAGTGCCTGGTAAAATTATGGAGAGGATGATCCTTGAAGTTATTGAAGCGCACCTGGGGGACAATGCAGTCATTGGTCCCAGCCAACATGGGTTCATGAGGGGTAGGTCCTGCCTAACAAATTTGATTTCTTTTTATGATAAGATCACCCATCTAGTCGATCAAGGGAAACCAGCTGATGTGATCTTTTTGGACTTCAGCAAAGCTTTTGACATGGTTTCCCATAGGATCCTACTGGACAAAATGTCCAGCATACAGCTAAACAAAAACATCATGCGATGGGTGAGCAATTGGCTGACGGGCAGGGCTCAAAGGGTTGTGGTAAATGGGGCCACATCTGGCTGACAGATGGTCACTAGTGGGGTCCCTCAAGGCTCCATTTTAGGGCCAGTACTCTTCAATGTTTTTATAAATGATTTGGATGTAGGACTAGAAGGTGTTTTGAGCAAATTTGCCAATGACACCAAACTTGGAGGAGTTGTGGACTCGGGTGAGGGTGGAAAGGCCTTGCAGAGAGATCTGGACAGATTGCAGAGCTGGGCGATCACCAACCACATGAAGTTTAACAAAAGCAAGTGCCGGGTCCTGCACCTGGGACGGGGCAACCCTGGCTATACGTACAGACTGGGCGATGAGACGCTGGAGAGCAGCCCCGCAGAGAGGGATCTGGGGGTTGTGGTTGACAGCAAGTTGAATATGAGCCAGCAGTGTGCCCTGGCAGCCAGGAGGGTCAACCGTATCCTGGGATGCATCAAGCACGGCATCGCTAGTCGGTTGAGGGAAGTGATTGTCCCGCTCTACTCTGCGCTGGTGCGGCCTCACCTCGAGTCCTGTGTGCAGTTTTGGGCACCACAGTAGAAAAAGGACATTAAACTGTTGGAGAGTGTCCAGAGGAGGGCGACGAAGATGGTGAAGGGCCTAGAGAAGACATATGAGGAGCAGCTGAGGTCACTTATCCTGTTCAGGCTGGGGAAGAGGAGGCTGAGGAGGAACCTCATCGCGGTCTACAACTTCCTCACGAGGGGGAGTGGAGAGGCAGGTGACCTATTCTCCGTAATCACCAGTGACAGGACCCGTGGGAATGGTGTAAAACTGAGGCACGGGAAGTTTAGGCTAGACATCAGGAAGAGGTTCTTCACCGAAAGGGTGGCTGCACACTGGAACAGGCTCCCCAGTGAAGTAGTCACTGCACCAAGCCTGTCTGAATTTAAGAAGAGATTGGACTGTGCACTTAGTCACACAGTCTAAACTTTTGGGCAGACCTGTGCGGTGCCAGGAGTTGGACTTGATCCTTATGGGTCCCTTCCAACTCGGGATATTCTATGATTCTATGATTCTATGATTTGATTCATTGATTCATCAATGCAATCATTCTCTATGGGTTTGCAAGACTATTGAGTTATGCAATGTGTAAAACTCTTATGTACAATTGTTTGAATGAATTCTTGTTGCCATTGCTGAAGTCAGTGGTGTTCTTTCCAATACACTCTTATTACTGCAAAGAATGCCTACTTTTAAATTATACTGCATGCCCAAGCAATAGTCATGAGTTTCACCCAAGTGTTTGAATATCTAAAAATGTTACATCCTTAGCATTCCATTTTCATGGTGTTACAAAACAGCTGATGTTCATATGAAGGCCAGCTCTAATTGCTGGCATTTAATTCGGCATAAATTTTCACATTTAACAAATTATATCAGCTTCAGCAGACTGCCTGTGAATCAATCAAACACAGACATTATTCATTCATAAAGCTGGACAGTCATGCCCTCCCTTATGAGTAGGAACATGACTGAGAATTACCGAAAAGGACATGACACAAAAATAACCACCTAATCTTGTGCGGTGCCTTTTTCAAGGTGCAGGGAATGGACCTGCTATGTTGGTGTATACTGATGGAAAGCACCCAGAATGAGCAATGTTTTGTGTATGGTCTCTGATGAAGTCAGATAGATATTCCCTTCTCTTTTAAAAAGTATTCAGAGGTACTGGATTATGATTTATGCATTTGGGGGTAGGTTTTATAATTATTTAAACCTTTGCACATTTTTAAGGTGCATTTCTTGCTTTGATGAAGGGTGAGCATGAGGGATGAGTCTGGTGCTTTATTACTGTGTTTGCATAAGTCACCAAGATTCATCCAGCATCTGTAAAGAAAAGAAGTGATGATAGGTGGAAAATCAGAGAGCTGTCACTGAATATGGGGGGTGGTAAAAATGTCTATTTGGGCTGTTGGGATTGGGTTTGAGTTGCTGTTCGGCCAGATTCATAGCAAAGATGTGAAGCTGCTTCTCCCATATCCAATGGGAATGTTTCAACAGCCCAGAGCAGAATCTCTCTCACGGTCTTCTTGCTTGGAGTTGCTCTATTTCTCCTTCTATGTAGCTGAAAATCTGTCAGGGAAGAAAACGAGAAATTTCCTAGTACATTGTACAGGCCACTCACCTTACTTTTAAGGTCAGACTTTCTCTTCCATGTTACCTTGACTGGGATGCATTTCTTTGGAGATGTTTGGTTTTGATGAAGTGGCATTCTTCTGCTGATGAATTCCCAACTACCTCCAGGCAGAAGGGGCCCCAGTCAATGGTAAACTGCACAAGAGCAGAAGCAGTGGTGCAGAGGCAGCAGTTTGGGAGCTGGCTGTGCAGGAAGGCTGGAGAGCAGTGAGAAGTGGGAGTGGAGGGCCCTGAAAGGGAGACAGGCCCTCCCTGCAGCTGGCAGGGGACCAGCAGTAGCCGTAGCAGAAGAACACAGAGGCCTGGCCTGCAGGCAAGAAGCTGGGATGGAAACAACCCAATAGGATGCCTGTTTTATTACTCTTGTATGGTCTGCCCACAAGGGCCAGGCTCGGAAGAGTTGTTTTGTTCCTTCTCTGTAATCATTACAGAAGTTCTGCTTAGGGTATTTGCAGCATTTTTTTCTGGCTTCTCTGCAGACACCCATTGTTGATTCACTGAAAACTGACCATTCATGCAAACCCAGTGAGGGCTGCAGCCTGTGAACCACTTCTGGAACTCTTGGTGTTTGTACCCGGTCTTCAGGTATCTCCCAGATTTGCATGTGTGGCAAGGGACTATTGTACCACAACACACAGAACCTTCTAGTGGGGTGGGCGGCACTAACAGCAGTCTGGGTGCGTGGCTGAGAATAAAATTTTAAATTTCCCTGTGTGAGAAACATGGGAAATGGCTAATCCTGGCTCTGTCTGCACCCACAGCAACTCCATGGACACAAAAAGATGTAGGATATTACATTAAAGCATTACATCATCGGGATGAGTCCTAATTGGCTTATTTATGGCCAAGGCAAAGTGAGACAGAGCTAGATTCAGATCTCTATTTACCTGGTGTAAATTGGGAGTAACTGCAGAGATAAACTGACATAAGCAAGATTAGAGTCTGGCCTCTTTCTTTGTAGCTGTTTTTGGAAGCAGCTGGCTTTTAGAAGTTAAGGATGTCACATAAATCACTGCTAACAAAGTGGTTCTGGACTTCAGCCTCTAGCAGCTTCTGACCATCTATCTCTGTAAAAGCGATGGTTCTCCATGCAGCTGTTTTGTGTCCAGAGGCTTTCAGTCGAATGGAGTGGACAATCCTACATCTCCTACAGCCTCAAGGAAGCAGTGATATTTGTGTAGCACAGGAAATCAGAAAGAGGCAGCTTGTGAAAAGCCATACAATCAGAGATGGGATTCTAATAATGGAAGTCTGCAAAACATGACACAGTTATATTTCATCTGCTTAGCCCTGGCGGGAAAATTATGTTGGTCAATATGTAGCCCTGATAACAAAGTAGACCCTTCAGTGATATATAGCTTGTTCATGACTTTAGGCACAATTTACTGAATACAGCCAAGGAGAGTATGTGAATAGAGGAGAGTATGTGAATAGATGTGAATACATGTATCTCAGCCATACTTTGGCACCTTCAGAGGAGGAACGTGGAGGAATTTGTTGGTCTTTTACATTAAATGTAGCTTTCACTTAGAAAGAAAACTCAAGGTATTTGACATACAAAATAATGTGAGGCTGTATTTATTTTGGATGCATGCATCCCAGGATGATGATCATAGGACCTTTTTTTTTTTTTTTTTTATGAGATTATTTAGACTGATGATGTATTGCGAAGCCATTTTTATGCCTAGATACTGCTGTTACAGATTAGCTAGTCAAAGGTGAATACAGGCTTCATTTTTGAATAGTATATTTGAGGAACTGTTTAATAAGTTATTCTGGTACAGTTTCCATAAGATGATGGCTACCTCGGAGCAGATCATTTTCAAATGATACAACTTGCTGTAGTCCCACTAGTATCAGTTTGCACTGGCTGAAGATCTTCAGATTGGTGTTAAATTGCAGACAGTTCCAGGTTAATGTTAATGGACTGCAGCTTTTGTATCCTTTGATACATTGCTTAAATACAAAGTTTGTTCTCTTCTCAGGACTCTCAGATCATCCGTGCATGCAATTTAGTTAATGTGTTTTAATGAGTATTATAATTCCTGGCATTGGTTGTAATGTTTATACTTGAGAAGATCAAGTCAGGTTTACCCAAAGGAAAGCTAGGAGAAAACTTGATAATAGTTGGTGGTACCAATGTGGGAAAAGAGTCCTGACAGCCAAAAAAAGTCCCAAAGTATCACAAGTATCTGAGCAGACACACTCAGATTACATAAAAATTTTTAACCTGTAGATTAATCACCCTCTGAAAGCCTTTACCACTAAATGTAGTACATTCTCTGCTATCTGAAGTCTTGAAATTGGTTGTTTTTTACCAAAGGCCTGCTCCTGTAGTCAGCGAAGCTCTGCTCTGTCTGTGCAGGTCACTGCGAAAGGCCAAAGGTCTGTATGATGCAGAATGCCAGGATTGGTAACTATGAAGGCCTGACTTGAGCATTTGTACCAGTAAGTGAGATTAAGTTCATCACTTCAATATTTAATGGTGTTCCAGTTTGACTGAAAATACGCAGACAGATTTTATTTTTTTTGTATGCATTATGCAAAAATCTCCAGGTACAAATTCTTGTTTACTTGGATGCTTTTCTATGTATTGCCAGTCTCCAGAGATAAAACTGCTACCTCCTGTGATTTTGAGAGGTATCTTTCACGTGTATGATGTGTTTCATCTAAAAGTAAGCTGCAAAGTGAAATGCTACTAGCAGTGGCATTGACTGCCAACACAACAGCTGAGAGGCCATGTGGTGAAGATGCCTGCAATTTGCAGAAATAAAAGCTAAAATTCTAAGTATGTGAGGTCATCAACAATCTATTTTTATTGGTTGCAATAAGATTCTCTGTTCCCCCAGCTTGAGGATATAATACAGGCTTGGACAGAAATCTCCACCTTCCCGGTTTGCAAGTACATTTCTCTGCACTTGCCTGTTTTCTTTGGAAGTGTCTCTCAAGTATCAGGAGATTCTGATACAGCTCTATTTATCAACCAGCTAGAACCACACGGGAGTTGAGGCAGCTGCTCTGCCGAAAGTGATGTTGGGGCTTTTTGTCATGAGCGAGTACCTGGAAGGCTTTGCAGAAGACAGTTAATAGCACGAGTCCTTCCTCATATTAGAGCAGCAGGAGCCAGGCATGCATCCTGAAAGAGCCAGGTGGAAAGCAGTGACACTGCAACAGAGTGAAGAAGTTGCTGACACCCGATGAAACTAGAGAGGGTGTGATAGGAAAGAAAAATATTTTGAAAAATTTTGTTTGCAAGTGGGGGGTGAGTGGCTGTTAGAAAACTGGGGCATTAAACATTGTTCCTCTTCTCTAAGAAAATCATTTCCAAAGGGTGGAGCTGTAAAATACCTCAATATTGTAGTTAGCATTTCAGTAAAATATTGTTGTAGGACAGAGGTCTCTGCACATGAAATCTCTCCTGACTCCCTATCTCTCATGGAAATTCTGGCACTTCTTTGTTAAAGGGATCAAAATCCGGCCTAGGGTAGACGCCAGCTGCAGCTTGAGCTGCTGAATACTTCCAGTTTTATGTGAGAGAGTTGCAATTTTTCTTCGGGGGGAAAGGGACCATGAAATTTCCTGTGGAGAGCAGGAAGAGGGTGTGAAGGAGCCCTGTGCCTCCCATGCCTAAGAGCAGCTATGAGTAGGATACAGTGTCTGTACAGGGACTGCAAGGGGCTGGTGTTGCTTATCTCCTTCCAAAGGGGGTGAGGGGCGGGCAGGGTGGGCAGCCCCTGCTGCAAACAGAGGAGTGAGGCCCACCACGCACTGTGAGCTGGGGAAATGCGGCTGGTCCTTGCAAGGGGGCATGGCCAGCTCTCCAAACAGGCTCCAGTCTTCACCAACACACCGAGCTCTCTGCTCCTGAGGACGTGGCTATCCCCCACCCTGCGCCTCCAGGCCTTTCTGCAGGAAGCATGGTGACACTGGAAGGCCTTCAGGGCCGGGGCTGCATCTTGTTCTGCCTCTGGCTCTGGGAGACTCCCAGTTTCCTGGGCCTCTAGGCCTTACTGTAAAGCAATTTATAAATAAGGGTATTGACATGATTATTTTTTAAAGTGGCAACTTGGCAGACAACAGAAGAAATATGTACAGATAAAGCGACCTTGTGGTTTTGAAAGACAGCCCCGTTATTTGTTTTGAAATGCATTGCCTCAGTGACCCTGCTAGTCCCACAGAAATGCCAAAACAGGTTGTGCACTATGTTTTTAACCAAGTTAAGGTTTTGTTGAAATAAAGAATATCAATCAAGGGCTGTTAGGCCAGAAGGCTACATTCCTTTGACTGTTGTTGATTTCACCGGTATCTTTTGTCTGAAAGCCTTTGCTGACAGGGCATCAGAGGAGAAATCCTGGGGTGGGTGAGGATGAGTGAGGGGAGCCACATGTATCTGTTTCCCTCTCACACGGATGCCACCAAGGGTCAAGTTCTCAAGCTCCGGAGAGGGCCCTCCAGTGCCCAGTGATCAGTCAAGGGGAGAGCCAGACATCCTTGGCAGCACAGAAAAAACATTGTGTAGAGCGTTACAAGCAGAAGTGGAACATAATACATGAGGGTGTGCAAGGGAGGTGCTGCTCGTTGTTCCAGCAAGATGGGAGGGGACGTGACTGTGTCTGTCCACCAGATCCTCCCCTTCCATGCAGGAAATGTTCTGAATGAGATTTGTGAGTAGGGACTTTCTGACAATTGTGCTGAGGTCCCTCAAGTGTTATGTGCTGGTCTTGGTTAATTGCAATTTTAGGCATAAGGCTGGGTGATTTGCAAGCTAGGGTTTAAGACCACATGCATGTAGTAAAACTGAACCAGGTGATTTTTCTTTCCTTTTCTTGGTAAAAAAGAATTTTGCAGAAAAAAATGCAGTGTTGATTGTCCAGAAACTGCTCACAAATTTGAATTTGTATTTGCTGAAAAGTTGTTTGGAGAAAAAAATGCTAAAATACATTGACTAAAACAAAGGAAAAAAACATGTACCCCTTTTTATCTATTAGCATCCAAGATGTGGGTGAGAGAAATTCAAAGCCTCACCCTTCCCCAGGGGGATGTGATCCTAAATCAATTTCAATAGGAATTTCATATTTGGAATATCTTGGCTTGTGACATTCACAGTTGTTCCTATGGGAGCCATTCTGCCTTTTCAGGAATACTTAAATATTTACCAAGCTGGGGGGCAGGGGCAGGGAGAGGAAATTGGGGATGAGTAAAAGTGATTGCTTATCCTGGGGACACTTACCAAAGGGAGGGAAGCATCTGAGTCACAGGCTCTGATCTTTTGCATATTTGTTTAGGCAAAGAGGACTTAGGTCAGCAAAGGGATTGAGAATGACTTTCACTCCTCTTGAACCTGTGAAAGTACTTTGGTGGTGAAGGCACTGCCCTGGGAAGTAAGAAAGCCCCATGTGAGCCTCCTAAGGCAAAAGGAAGGGCCCAAGCCTCAAGTTCTCAGAACTTTGCTGAGCAGCCCCACCACCTAGTACTGGAAAACAGGGAATACAAATACTTCCTTTCCCCAGTTAATGTTTTTAGCCTTTTATTTTATCCATCTTTATTGCTCTTTAACTGGAAAGTGAGAGCATCTTGTTTCAAGTCTAGCATGCTTTATTCAATGCAAGTTGAAGTGTTTTGCTTCGCTCTGGAAGAAAACAACTCACGAATCATTATCTGTTCTAAAATCAGTCCTACTCCTTGTCTTGGCTGGGAAGGGTGGAAGGAATTTGAAGTCACAATTTCCCAAGAGGCCACGTGGGTTCCTCAGCTTGTAAATACCCGTGGAGATGCTTCAGCTTAATTTTAGTAGGAAGCGATTGGCTCAGAGACAAGGCTCTGTCAGAGAGAGGTGTGATTTTACAGTACACTGCAAAGGGTGCAGGAGCACACAAGCGCTTTGTTGGGGTTCTCTCTATTCCCACTGGCAATGTGGTGTCTGGTGAGGTGTCCTCCTCATCCAGCTCTCTAGGACAGCAGGAGTGTGCCAGTGCCATGGCAGGAAAGGATTCCAATGGGAGTGAGAGGTGCTTTGAATCACGTGGTTCATGTAATAATTTAGTGTCTGTTCAAAATAAAATTTTCCTTTCATGGGGAGTTTGGACACTTCTGTAAACTATGATGAAAGAAATTGGCCACTGATTTTTTTCTTTCTTTTTATTTTTTTTTCAGTGAGAGAAATTCTATTACTTTTTAAGTTGGGACTGTTGAAAAAAAAGTATTTTCAACTGAAATAAAGTGGTTTAGTTTGCAAAAACAAAAGGAAAACTTCTTTGAATTGATGTTTTGAAATAGAAACTGGTTTTGGGTTGGATCTTGCTTTATAGTAAGGGCAAAGAAGATAAGTGTCATTAACAGCTATTGGCTGGGAAAGTTTTCTAGTATTTCAGAATTGGAGACTCAGCATGTTCCTTCCTTTACCAAAGATGAAAACAAGATCTTTCCAATTCTTCTGTAAGAAGAAGGAATTATGTAATTCCTTTCTAGAGGAACCAGCAACACTGAGATGAGGGAAGTCTCACTCGTGCTGCCTAAGAGAGCTGCAGCTCCTCCGCTGACACAGGAACAGCAGAGCCTCAGTGCTCACAGGCAACACAGGCAAGGCACTGAAGACATCTGCAACCCAAGAAAACATTCCCAAGGTTTTGTCAAAACTTAGGTGTTTCCATGAAAACCTGGGTTTGAGGTTTGATGTATTGGCACATTCAAAAAAATAAAAAAATAAAAATTGTCCAGTGCTGCAGAGACATCATTGCCAGAGGCATGAACACAAGCCAGCATCAGCTACATCTTGTTCTGATGTACTGCACAATGGACTAACCTCAAGGCAACAGTTTTGTTTTAGCAGCTGAGAAGCTCTTCATTTTGTGAATGTTCTCTGCAGCTATGCATGGCTTTTCACATTCCCTTGCTTTTCATGTGGCTGTGCGGATGTTGCATGTTAAAGCACTTCCGCGAAGCACCTTTTCATTTGATTGAGACTTGATGAATTCCAGAAATATACTTATGTTGAAATTCAGAAATATAATACATCGTCTCTGTTGCTTCAAGTTCCAACAAAGAAAGCTTAAGGTTTTTTATTTATTTAATTAATTTATTTATTTTCTGTAGGGATGAAGTTCTTTTATGTCTAAATAAATAAAAGCATATTGGGGAATACTAATCCACAGCACAGACTTTGTGGGCTCAGTTTTGGTTTATAGGTATGGTCTCCCAGTATATTTCCACTGATTTTGCAGGAATTTCTGCTGGCTTACACCGTAATAAAGACCAGCAGTAGCACCTTGATGATTACCCTATAGCACATCTCTTTCTTTTCCCTCTTTAGATTTGGACCTTTAGGCTTACTTGGTGCTACCAGACAGTGTATGTTTCCCCAGTTTTAATGTTTTTGTCTTTTTGTGGTGCCCTTTTCCCTGACTTTGACAAAACAATTGCCTCAGCTGGGGTTACTTGCCATTTATAAAGTCTCTTTGGGAGAGGGGGCACAGAGGAAGGAGCCCCTATGGTGCCCCCTCACTCATTCCTGGCCATGACCTTTGGGACCAGGCGCTGTTGCCAGCTCAGCACTTACAGAAAGCAGCTGAGGCAGTTGGAGGGAAGTCCCCTGTCCCCTTCTTAAAGTTCCCCCTGATAGCCTCCTCTATGCTTCTTTCTGGCCCTTGCTGCCCTCTTTTTTCCTTAGACTTAGACTTCCTCAGTGGCACTGAGGAAAGACAAAAATCCACATCAAGAAAAAGCTGGGGAGCTTTTGTGCCCTTTTGCTGCCAGCTCCCTGTTCTCCTGGCCATGCTGTCTACCCCCTCCCGTACATCCACACTGTTTGGCCACTCTGCATCAGGAGCTGCCTCTTGCTTGGGGTCTGTTTGACAACTAATGCAGCACAGGTCCATTTATGACAGTGCCTCGGGGCGCTTGAAGAAAAGAAAAAAAATGCATTGCTACTAATATGAAAGAAAAAATTCCCCTTGATTTGAGGGGCTTACAAAAGCATTTTCATTTTTCCTTAGCGAGATGCATGGTGTGTTGGCTAAGTCTGGAGACAAAAGGGCCAGATGATTATGATGGGTGGTGGGTGCTGTGTCACTGTGAGGGAACCAGCCTGGAAGAACAGAGTACAGTCTCACAGCAGCCACCACTGCTTAATGATTTAATGGTTGTCCTCTGAACGGTGGTGACTGTGTGCATGCTCTCAGCCTGTGGCAAACGTGAGGTAAACCAGGTTACGTTAAACCTCAGATGAAAGCAGCAGAAGTTAAACACTGTTCACCTCGTTCTGGCCAGGGAGTAAGAGCACATACAAATACCTAGCTACCTTGGCTCAGCTGGGGCACTTTAATCTGCCAGGCTGTGGTGACTGGTGTTGTTTGAGCCCTCCCATCCTGTCAATGAATAAGTTTAAAAAAAAAAAAAAAAACAACACAAAAAAACAGCAACCTGTGACAAACGCTGCCAGCTACACTCTGTCTGCCACATCAAGGTTCCAAAGCATGCAAATGACTTATGAGACCAAATTCAGTTTACAATTAGACTTTGTGGCTCCTAACCACCTAAATTATTTTGGGAAATTAGATTTTGGGCCAAGTTTAAAAAACAATCAGAATTGCTTAGCATGAAAAACAATGGTGTACATGCTCCTGAGTTAACTCAGGTAGCTTTGAAAGCATTCTTCATTTATTTCCTCCTTTGAAGGAGTTTGAAAGAGTCACAAATCTATTGTCAAGAGGAAAAAAGTTTTCGATTATAGGACGTGGCTTAAATTACTGGTTATAGAATAAGATGCTGTAAGATATATGTAGCTTTTAAAAGAGTAGCTAGTGATACACTCGATTAAGGGGTGCTCTCCCAGTCTGTTGCCTCTCCTTCGGCTAGTGCTCTGGGGAAGTTAAGAATGAACCCACCTGAAAAGGGTGAAAAATGCTCAGTGAGAGGCACCAACCCCCCTGCGCCCGGTTCCTGCTGGCCCTCTGCCCCTGCTGCTGCTTTCTGTTACACTGCTGCAAGGTTTGCAGGCACCGAGCTCCTTGGAGGCAGAAACAGCGCAGGTAGGATACGATAATCACCAAGATAATCTGGAAGACTATTTACAAGCACAATAATGGAAACAGATTTCCATGACCTGCTTCTTCTTTACTGCCACGCTTTCGGCCCGACCCGGCGCAGGAGCTCGGCAGCAGCGTGCCCGGGAACATTTCACCCCAATTGGCAGGGGGCCCGGGGTTGCGAGGAGGGGGGAGGTTTTTGGCTACTGCTTGTAGTGGCAAATAAGCTCCAGAAGGGGGAGCCAATGTCTTCTCCAGCCTGGCACCTCCACTCTTCTCTTTCTTCCCCAGTCGTTTTCACACCCACTGAGAAGGAAATTGAGAAGGAGGGGGAAAAAAAATGAGGTGGGTTAAGGAACACGGGTCTGAAGATCTCTGCCCGAGCAGCTCTTTGAGCCTCCCCACAGGGCAAGATCTGTTACCTTCAAAGGCCAAAGGCTGTGAGAGGAGAAAGAGCTCCCTAGGGCAACGAGGACAGATACCAGCTGAAAGCCTTGTGACTACCTAACACACAGGTATTCTTACTCCAGGCATCATCCTTGCAGGGTGTCAAAACTACAGGAATGTTTCCTCTAGAGCACACAGACATGAGCTGGCTTGCCTGGGATGTAATTCAGTAGGAGGCATCTCAAATAGCCTTAATATCAAACCAAGCAACACTCGTGCAGAACCGCTCTGATTATGCCCTTCATCCACACACTTCATAACCATCACCCGTTTTACTTCCCACTGTAGTTCTTCATGACCGAAACAAAAGGCAAGGTAGGTATTGCTAATGAGGTGTAGGGAGATGGGCTGTATAAGGTTTTGCACATATGTAACTAGCAGGTTTTACAGAACTTGAAAACATACAAACTACATTAACCAAAAAATCAAAAAATCCCTTAACTTCCCAAGAAATACATTATTCCCTGTGAATACCCCAGTATGTGCTGTTCCTTGGCCCCCAAGAGAGCTGTGGCAGAGAGATACTTCAAGGAGGTTGTGGTTTATATTACAGCTGCTAAGATAACCAGGAGCTTTCAAAAAGAATCTCAACTAGTGCAGCTTGTTTTACAATACCAAACTCCAAGGAGAGGGGGGGGGGAAAGTAAGTTTGTTTTCCACGCTGCCCCTTTATCTTGATGTCAAATATATCCCCTGGGAAAGGAAAACATTTAACCAGCAGATCCCATGGACACACACACAGGCGCACACATGCGCCTTTTCCCCATGAAGCCACGGCAGCAGCCGGAACGTGGCAGTGTTCGGTCTGCTGCCGGAGAGATGGGGGTCTGTGGGGAAAAGCCTCGGCACAAGATGCGCCGGGAGTGATACCTGCAGTCACAGGTGCTGGGATGTGCCAGACCCTGACCGGGGGTCTTGAAATGCACAGGTAGCGCGCTGCAGGTGAGGTGGTGATTTGCTTATGGCTGAGAACACCTCCGTGAGGGGTATAATTGCAGCAGGAGAGGACCATTTAATTATGTAGACAAAAGTGTACAAGAATCCAGTAATTGTAAAGCTCCCCGGATAGCTCACGTCTGAAATAAGATGCACATTTATAACAAGGAGGGGCACAAACTTTTTTTGGCACAGCTTCTCAGGGGAGGGCTGAAGAGGTCTTCATTGCCTGCCTCGATTACTGTAAATGATTTGATCAAACATTATTGCCTGGACTCTCAAGTCTTAGGTGATCATAATTAAAATGGTCTGAAAATCTGTTACATCACACTGTACACGTGGGGGGCATACAGGGATGCTAGTCCTTCCCTCATTATTCACTAACCTGACTCATGAAGAGTTGTTTCAGGAGCTCTGGACTGTAGCTCTGCTTGTTACCACAGTGTTTAAGTGACCAGAAACATAGTACATACACAAAGAGAAACTCATGCTTTTGGCTGAAGTGGCAAATAATAATAATAATAATAAAAGCTATCACAAGGTAAGAACAAATGCTGCAGCTGCTAATGTGGGAGCAAAATTTGCTTGCTAGTGGATGAGGAAGTGCAGAACCAGTGTGCCTAAAGAATGCTTTTGGATACAGCTTCTGACAAAAAAAATAAATGAAGTGAAAACCCTTTCCTGAGGTAGGATCAGAGAAGCAAACAAGGCATTTATATAAACACATGCTCCTTTTCAGTGCTAGTTAGCTAGCAAATGATACCAAAAGGAAACATGGAGCTCACTGAACATATTCATTCTTTGGAGGAACAGTACGTTCAACTCTATATCTGGGTTTCACAGAAGATTATTGTCTTGGTATTAGGTTGAAGTACATTTCCAACATAAAAATTCTTCAACCATGGTTTATTCTAAACTGAAGTATGCATCTATAAGTAGGCTTTGTGGCTTTGGGCTGCCACTGCACACACCACATCTTTACACCGAGTCTCTACTGCTGTCCTATTTTCTGAGTGGGAAAGACTGAATGCAAGAGGCCTAGTTTCTCTCTCACTTGCACATGATTTACACTAGTGTTGCACCATGTATTTCTAGGCAGCTGTGCTCAATAGTTCCAGCAATAGGAAGATAATCTTGTCCAAAGCTTAAGAAAAGGGGAGGAGTACTCTTTTGAGGAGCCTTACGACTTTCTGGAAAGACGGTCATAATTGCTAGTGTGGCAGTTGTTTCAGAGGGTAGAGTCCCGGCACCACTGCTGAGAGCTGGAAGCTGTGCCATAGCTGAGCACCAGTGCTTTCGATGTGGCGTTGCTCATGCCTTGCCTCTGTGGACTCTGCACCCACCATGAAGCTTATGGTGTGAGTACTCTTCTCAGATGAGGTCTACTCTGGGAGACCTCCTGGGCTTCAGTTAATTTAAATGAGCTTTCATCAACTAGTGAACTGAGGCTTGGGAGGTGTGACTGATCACTGTGAGGGATACACCTGAGGGTGCAGGTTCCAGAAACGAGGCTAAAAGTCTCGTGGTCATGGTACAAGGCCTGAAAAGATCATTGTGATCATCTCTATGATGCAGGCTTTAAAGCTTTATTCTGTTCCACAGAAAGACCCTACACTTCAGACAACTGCTGCAAAGAAAACATTCGGTGTTGACTTAAATACTGATGATGCCGGAGTCTCTAACAGTTCCTTTAGCACGTGTTTGCCATAATTAGCCTTATGCCTTTTTTTTTTTTTTTTTTTTTCTAGAGTAGCCTAGTAGCCTTGCTTCCTGTTTCAGCCATTGGATCCCATTATGGTTATTGTTAAGTGAAATTTACTGTCACAACTGTAATCCACAATGTCTCTAGTCCTCATCTCTCTTTCATTTTCTCAAGGTCTTATTCTTCATTTTGATTTCCCATCATCTCTTCTCTTCTAAGTACCCCAAACTATTTTTCCTCACTAATATAATCAGTCAAAATAACACTTGGGATATTTTTGACTCAAAAAGAATGTATTTCCAAACTAAGTTATTGCATTTCCTATCTCTGCTTTTCATTAGAATGTCTTTTGACTATTTCCCTCTCTCCTCAGTTGTTCACCCTACTTCTAACACAGTGAGACACAAACCCCATACTTAGCATTTTTTGCACTGCTCACCTTCCTTCATCCCTTGGACTTTTCAGGTTGCTTCCTGAAAAGCAACTAAACTCAAATCAAGCCATTAGACTTCTCCCACACTCAATACTTTTCTGTTTCTGGAACTCTTTCTAGAAATGGAGCTGATATCTCAGAATATGTAAATCAGCATCAGGATTTTGCAGTCAAAAGCTTTAAAATCTCATTGTATTTTAGTGGTTTTATGTCTTTACAAGACTGTTCAATTTCCAGCAAACTTGAAGAACTTTCGATTTTTTAAATTTCACTAGACAAACACATGGTGGACTGAAATTCAAATACATCTCCCACACCCTCTCATCCACTGATTTTTTAATTTCATCAGACTTGCCATCTGAAGTCTATGGTGTCAGTATGCGCTGTGTGTTTGGTATACCTATCATAAGCACCAGATGTTTGATACATGTCCACAAGCACCAGGAGATCTCTTTCCTGCCGTTTACCAACAGTTTATACTCACAGGATATTCATTCCTTTATAGAGAAGTCAGGCTTATTGTCTGTCTTCAGAAGCAGATTTAGAAAAGGAGTTCTTTGTTGCCCATTTTAACTGAACAATAACTTTCCTCCTTCTTGTCCTCATTTGTTAATGGATTTAATTCCTCCCTAGCAGCTACTCATCTGTGAATGCCTGAATTAGCTGGAAGGTTGTTTGTTTGTTTGTTTGTTTGTTTCTGTAACTGGTGGTTGCTGGGAAACTTTAGCAATGGACATTAATAGAGATGAATGTAAACTTTGTTATTTTTATTACTATTGATATTATTATTAATAATGTTTGTAGTGCAGCAATGCCAAGGGATCTCACCAGGTCAGGGTCCACTCTACACAGCTGGTACATACTATTTCACAGAGCTTCAGAACTTTAAGAGAAGATGCACTGAATGCATAACAGGAATGAGTAGTTGGGTGCGAGATAAAGTTAGGTGGCAAAAATGTCAAGATACTTTATTATATTGAATGTATTTCAGTATCTTCTGTATTCTTCCACTTGTTTGTCAGAATTAACTTGTTGACACATATGTCTTTTTTATACCTGTGAGCTAGAACTGGTCAAATAAGACACCAGCTGATTCATATATATATATGTGTGTGTGTGTATAATATGCATATTATATATATAATTTTTTAATGTACATGATTTCTGTCTTGGGAAATGTTTACTTATTCAAAGGGCTTTGCAATTTCAGGGTGAATCACAGATTTTCTCTTTCTTACTGCAAACAACTATTTGTACAGAAGTGAATTTTGTAATTTATATTCCCAGTTTATCTAGTTACAACAGGGAATTAATCCCAAATGCTATAGATGTCCAGCTGTGGCCACTGACTATGCGAATATAGCCATTCATGAACAGCATGTCAGCTGAAAATTGTAGAAAATTGGATTGGTTAAGTAAAACAATAGCCTTTTAATCAAAAAAGAGACAATCTTTGACTTGATACCATTGCTACTATGTCCAGGGAAGTATTCTTCAAGTTATCCATTCTTAGTTGTTGTATTTCATCACTTCTACTGGTTTTCTTCTGTTTTGAAGATACTGACACAAACAATCACAAAGCCATATTGGACTTCATGTGTTGTTTGTTTTGTCTGTTTTGTAAAGGAATTCCTATGTGCCTCGATTAGAGCATCTTTTAAGAATCCATAGGCTATCAGTGTGTCTGCAGTAGTCAGAGCCAGCACATGTGGTCCATGATGCAAAGGATGCTTTGGGAAGTTCGGGCATTGCAATGGTGAATTCCATGTATCTTGCTGTCCTGCTTGTTTGCAAAGAGTGTGTAGCCTAGACTAATTATATACTGAGAAGTCTGTTCATGCCTTAAACATTCATCTTTAAATAGAGTCAATCACCCTCAGGAGGTCCAGGTGCCTCCTTGCTCCTTTTGTGTTCATTTGCTCTACTATGGCTTCTTATTTATTACAGGGGAAAGGCAAGTATGATATCCCCTCTCTTCCCTCCCAGATGGGCAGGAAGAGCATTGTTGCCCTGATACATAAAAGGAGCACATGCTGCCCTAGATACAGAGCTGACACAGAAAGGGTATGCTCTGTTTGCTTTCTCTTTGTGTGTTTGTGATAATTTAAAGTTGAAAAACATAATAACAATTTCTGAGAAGTGATTTTCCATTTCATTCCATATTTATGGCAGAATATAATTTCTATATTCTGATGTGGTTTTAATGATGATCTCTTTGTGAAGATGCATTTACCTTTTCTCAGCCTTGTTTATGGACTTTCTGCTGTTCTTCTCATAACACCAGAAGGGATTAAAACTCCAGTACAAACTGTAGGCTGTTCATTCAGTCTCAGGAAACTTGTAGCATGTGGAAAGGTCTCAGGACTTCAAGAGCTTTGGAGAATTATGGTGACTCAATATGCAAAGAACACACACGTATTCTTTAACGATGTAAAAACCACCTCTGTAGGGATTAGCACATTGTGTCAGAACAAGTATCTGTCTAGACTGGTATCTTTGAGAGGAGTTGGTAGCATACTTTATAACGGACAGCATTTTGCCTCTGTGCTTGTGAAAGAATTTCTTCCTTGCCCGAGGTAGTTAATAGATCTTCTGTCCATTTTTTTACTTTATTATCAGTTTTTTATTATTTAATATATCTAATTGTTCATTCATTTCTGCAGCTCAGTAAACCGTTGTGGAAGTCAGTTTTCAGGAAACCTCTTTTTAATACTCTTTAATTCTGAGATAAGTACCTTATTTTTGGAAAGCTGTTGCTAAGTGAAAACTATATTTAAAATCCTTCTGTAACAGGATTTAAACACTTTATCCATGCATTAACAAAGGCAGGCAGCTTAAAAATGATATTCTTATGAGTTACTTTGGCAAAATGTCTATCTGGAATCATTGGTCTTGTGGTGATTTATCTACATGAGCTATTTGTACTGGATTTAAAAGGGAGCGCCTCGTTCTTAAACTAATTGCCAGTCACTTATTCCAGGGGAAATACTTTTGTAAGGATAAGGGGCTAAAGGCCAACTTTTCAAAGGTATGCAGGCGCCTAAAGACAGAGATAGGCACCAGCTAGGTTTTCTGAAAGCCCGAAGGTAGCGGAGGTGTTCTTGAAATCATGTGGGTGGTTGGCTGTGCCTTTAGGTGCCCATGTACATTCCAGAGCCTGTTCCTAAGAGTTTTTCTTTGGCCAAAGGAGAGGTCTCCAAAGCAGCCCTACTCAGACGTTCCCCAAGACAGGTATGGGCAGCACAGAGGCTGCCTCATGTTCTCTTCTTGTGATCCCAGAGTGTGGTTAAACTGAACAGGGTGGGAAAGCTGATGGAGCCCCAGAAATGTCATTTGTAGGCAATACAACTTGAATCCTGTCATTTCTCAATGAGTGCTCCAAACAGGATTACAAAACAGCTATGCTGACAGGTCACTCTGTGAGTGGCTTTATGGTGCCATACCCCTGACACTCCTGGCTGTGGTACATCAAGCATTGCAATGAGGATTGCAATGAACATGCAATGAGTAAAGTCCTGTAGGCTGGCCTCCATCCCATGTGGAGATACCTTTTCTTGGAGAGGTTCTTTGCCTGAACCATGAGGTTGCCTGCAGGCTGGCTTCCCAATACCAAATTTTTAAGGTGAACAGTTGTGCCCACCACCACCAGTAGGATGTAAAACTTGACATTCCCCACCAATGCAAAGCTGCTGTTTACAGTGAAATTCAAATGCTCCTTCTTATTGATGGGAACAATGGGAAAATGTAAATGTTTATACACGACATCCTGCAATCTACAACAGTGATAAGCAAAACAATTATTAATTTTTTTTTACAGAAGGCTTACTAAATATTTATTCTTGGTACCAGGGTGCAAATCATTTACATGGCTATACCGTGATTCAAGCTACATTTGAGATGTTCCCTTTAGAGCTACTGCTTTCATTCAACATGTGCTTTAGTTTAACAAACCTCAAACCAACAGAAATAGCTCTTTCCTTAATACTGTTGTAAGGTAATAGCTCATTTTCATTTAAGTGCTTCAGCATCTTCCAAAAAGCATTAATGATTGGAAATTCTGTGCTCCATGCATACCAAATATTATACTCAGTAATTATTATCCTCCTACTGCAAAGGAACTTGGTGGTAAGTCATCAAGATCTTCAAGTAGTTTAAACCATCATAAATGTTAGGATAGGTTAGGGTACATACTAATTTACAACACATGAAGGTCCAGCTGATATCTATACAATCACGGGGCAGTGTATTCATTGCAGTACAGATCTTTTCATAGAAATCCTTATTTTGTTCTACAACGGTAGACATGTATAAAGTCAGAGAATTAAGAGAGAATGTATAGGGACAGTGAACACAGGAGACAAATAAAATATTTTTCCATTTTCTGGTGCCAGAGAAGTGAAATGGATCATGTACCTATCCTTCTTAGGAAGTAGGAAGACCACAAAAAGAGGAAGGCCAGAGCTTAGTACCATTCTTGGGCTAATTGGGCTGTATGCTTTCCTACCCCTCTGCTTTCCTGTCTGTGCACTGGAGAAAGCACTGATCTTCCTGGTAGAATTTGAGAGTTCTGGATGAGAAATGCTAGACCAAAACAAGCTGCTGCTTGTACAAACTTGTGTTTTCTTGGAGAGTCACAAATGGTGTTGAGGAGGTGTGCTCAGAGGCATTGCTGCTGTAATCAAACTCTGAGACTTGTAACAGAACAAGCTGAGAGGGACTGGTATTCTCATCTGACCTCAAAATGTCACTATAACCACATGATAGGTTTATTAATTTGTAGTCCTGTAAAAGGGTGCCTTGAGCTACATTGAAAAAGCACAAGAAATTGTGTGAAGTATTTTAAAGTTTTACTCAAATTGGGAAAATTCTCAGATTTTATCTTCTACATGTGCAACTGTGAGCCACGTTTCTTGTGTAATCTGATTTTATGGTTGCCAGTATAGGGAAAAGCAGTCAACATTCTTCCACCAAAAACAAAGTTTTTGCTTTTATGCACAAGTGCACGTGGGTACAGTTATTAATGTGTTTGACTATGGGTCCTTTAGAGAGGAAAGAATGTTATTTTTTGATGGTCTCCACTTAACATAGTTTTATAGAGCCTACTAATGTCCATCTTTGCTTTTAAGTACTTGCACATCTGAAAAATCTAGCTTAAAGAAACTCATCCAAAGGCTTACCATCAAGTTCCTTTACAACACAAGGATAATGATTGAGTAAAATAAATGGTATGCACGGAGAACATATTTCTAGATGTTAATAATTTTTCTGAAAATGGTGAAAAATGGTGAAAAAAATATCACTGACATTTAATAGAATTTAAAATCTTTCATACATTTGAAAATGTGACATACTCTAATTCAATACTTGTTGAAAATGTGTGTGTTTATGGGGGAGGGTTACTGGGATATATTTAATATCTTGCTTCTGATATTGTTCCTTAATCACCAAAATATGAAGTAAAGCTACATCTTACCCTAGCTTTGAGAACACCTGTGAAGCTTGCCAACATCAGTAAGCTTCCGATCTTATTTTTATCAGCACTAACTTCTGAGACTTTCTTACATAAGTAATAGCATCTAGTTAGGAAAACGAAATGCCTGAGATTTAATCTGCAGTTCTGAAGGTTTTAATGGGAAGTGGTTGATTTGGTGGCAGGAAGTCTAACTTCTGACTTGGCAAAGCCTTCTGTATGTACTTAACCTTATGGGCACAAGAAATCACATCATATTTGATTAAACTGTGAATGAAATTATGCATCTAACTGCATTGAATGATACATGACACTTGTCTTAAGGAGAGAATGAGCTAAGTTTCCATGCTGTACTAGTCTTATAGGTTGTAGCAATTGATTAAGAATTTTCTGAAATAATATTAACATTGGTGTGCTCTTGGCATATGCCAAAGTATTCACTCTAACAAGTTTATGGTGAAGGATGGGTATTCTGGTGCTCTTAATGTTAGATTGCTTTTCCAGAAATTTGCTACATAATCCAAGAAATTTATCTTAAACTATACTTGATCGCTTTAATTTGCAATGAGGTGATTCTTGTCTTGGTCATGTTCCTCTTTGTTTTCTCTGTTCTTGTTGTTGTTGTTGTTGCTTATTTTTCTGTGTGGGTCCTCTTCTTTCCTTGCATGGTCCTTTCTTCCATTCTTTCATCATATGTCTTCTTCTGACCCTGCTTTCCCCCTTCTTCAATTCTTTGATTGATAGTTTGCAGTGCTTCTGTACACTGCATTACCCTCCTCACTTTGTCCTTCTTCTCATTTGTGTGGTTCTCTTTTGCTCCTTCCTCTCTCCCCTCCCCAACTTTCCCCAGGTTTCTCCAGCTTTTTAGCTCCTTTTTTTTTTCTTTTCCCCCTCTGTCTCTTTTTAAAAATTTAATTGGCATGCTTTCTTCTAGCTGTCTTAGAAAGCCTTATTTTTTTTCTTCTCTCTTTTCAACTTCTTTCCTGAATTGCAGTCACACCAGTTCTGCTTTCCTGACTGCAGAGTCATAGCAGCTGTGGTGCAGAAAAGCATCTGAAAAGAAAATGCTAATAGGGGTTTTTATAGTATAGAGTAAAAAGCTCTGATTAAAAAAAAAAAAAAAAGAGAGAGAGAGAGAAAAAGAGGAAGAAAAAAAGAAAGAAAAGCTACACCTCAAATACTACCTCTAACCCAGACTGTGGTTTCTTGAGATCTTCATTCTAGAACATGGAGTAGCAAAGCAGAATCCATAACCTCATATGCAATCTACCTGTCTGTCATAACCACAGGCAATGCTTGAATTAGTACTTTTCTCCACAGAGAAGCAGAAAACCTACTGTGTTTGTGTATTGACATTTATCCTGTGGCTGATAACAAACTTGCAATTAGTGTGCAAAGCTGTTTTACAGAGGTCTTGCAAATGTGTTAAGAGCTGATTGTAAGTTGCTGCATCTTACCAGGTACTTTCAGATCAAACTGGGAAAATATATGCAAGCATTTCTCTGTAAGAATTCATTAAAATCTATACATGAATTTGCTTCGGCCATACTAATGTTTGGCACATACTCACATTTCAGCTTTTTGTGAGCCTTCACACATATAAGTCTGTTTATAGCAAACAACTCTTGAATACAGATTTCAACCTTAGATAAGTCAGTATTTGCACATACAGCATCTATGTTCATGGAAGAAGCATGGTCATCAAGCTGGGCACAATAAACATGTGTCACAGGCTCAGCAGACCAGTTACACTAAAACAACTGATTTCATCTAGAAAAAGAGAAATATGTTTAAAATAATGCAACAGTGTATTTCATTATTCAAAAACGTCCTCAGTATTAAATATTTTTGTACAGTGTGGACAATATGACCATTTGCTGGCATATATTCCATAATCAAAAAAATACATTAAAGTAAATGGTTTCTGTCAAATTAGTTACCCATAGAGTTACTTAAAAAAAAAAGTTTGCTCCTGAAAAATATGATGATAGAAAAAAAAGTATTAGATGGACTATTTTCTGTTAATTCTCCTTGAAAAAAGATCTCAGGACAATGAATCCCCCCCCCCTTTTTTTTCCTTCAAAATATTAGGCAAATTTTCTGGAAAAATGAAAAATTTCAGGAAAATGTTATATATAGGAAAAAGTACCATTTAGTAAATGTTTTATGTAATACAGCGATGAGCAAATTGTTTCCTCTGTTTTGATCCCTGTTAAAATAAAACAAATCCTAACTATGTCTTCTAGGACACAACTAAGCTTTCATCTGCTACTAGCCCTATCCCATCCCAATATCTTCTGGTGTGCTTCTGATTCTTCTGATTTTCACCTGTTTGTCTTGCATGCTGGGAGCTTGTGGAGCCTGAGAGTGTTTGGTGGACCATGCACAATGAAAAACTGAAGCTAGGCTGTAGGAATAGAGGACAGCTGGGAGTTAGGAGGCTTGGTTAATGTCCCGTCATTGACTGAGCAGCCAGGGAAGGGATTTGGGGTGACCAGATCCGTAAGATGGACTGTAGAGAGAGTGCAGAACAACACCTTCCTTTGTGGAGTGCTCTGGGAGGCCGGAGTGAGAAATGCTATAACCCAATTCTCATAGGAGCAGTTTTCACTGGCTCAGTGGGAGCTGTTTGCACACAGATGCTGTGGAGCAAGTTAGTAGGTGTTTATTAACTCGGCCTGGAAAAGGAGGGAAGGGGAGAGAAAATCACTGGAGGGAAAACCCTGGCTACAAAGAGAGAATCCCCCCCCCCTCCCCCCCGGGGCTGAGCAAGGTCCTTGTAACCTGCCTAGTATGATTTAAAGGATGTTTTCCCAGTTGGTGTGTATGTGTGTTAGGAAACAGTGATTAAAATATTCAGGCAAGGGCTTAACCCTTGCTTGTTTCTCTGTTTCAGCCCCCATTTAGTGAAAAGCCCCACAACAGGGGCTCAGGGGGCATTGTGGGACACAGCTGTGTCCCTGCTGGACACCTCTCCCATCCTGAGGTACAGCCTGGCTGCACAGCCTTTGGTGGGATTAGGTGGCATGCAAGGCAAGAGATCATTTGGGATGAATAGAGCCCTTGGCCTGTCGTTTAGGCCATCCTGCCGTTCTCTGTGTTCATTGTCAGGGCCAAACAAGCTCCATATCATTACGCTGGCATTCGCTTGCCCAGTCTCATTATTAGGTGCATTAGCTGTGGGAACCAAATCCATGACAAAAAAAAAAAAAAAAAAAGAGGGGGTGGAATTGGCACAAACAAAAAAAGGCTTTCCCAGCTCAGGCTAACAACTTGTGCCTATTAACTAAAAACGATCATTAGAAAATTCCCCCACAGACTTACAGCTTCAGCAAAAACTTGTTTCACGTATGCACTTGCTCTGTTACAAGAACACACAACCAGCCTTAAAGAAACATACCCTCTCACACTCAGATGGGGGCTGGATGAGGGGCTTCCAGGCAGACTGTCCATTGATATTATTATAAGAAAGCTTTTTTCTCTCTCCTTCTTTTAATATTTAAAAATACTGTGTTAATATGAGGTAATAATTGTTTATTATTATATACAAAGGAGAGGGATGTCAGAGGACGATCATTTTGGGTTGGATTGGTCAGTAAAACAAGAGGTTGTATAGGACTTCATGTCTGTTTATTGTTTCGTTTGGTTTTGGTTTGTTATAGCTACCTTTTATACAGGTCAAACTATGGAAAAAATGTGCTCAGGATCAGGTCTCCATAAATTCCACAAAGAAAGTTCTCCCTAAATACCACTAAACCGACTTTCTGAACATCCACGAAGTCTTACCTGAAATACAACTTTACCACAATTGCAGAAAAACATAAGGCAATGGGTAGATCCTTGGAGGTACCTGAGCTGCTTAGGAGCCCATGTGAAGTTCTCAAAGAGACGAGAATGTACAGAAATGCCGACCGAGGTCACATCCTAGCTCTTATGGCTCTTAGTGGTCCCTGAACACTTGAGGATGGGAAAACAAAGCTCTCCTCTTGCTTCCAGGAACACATTGCTTGGCTTCTTTGGGATTTTTGTAGGCCACGCTTTGCTGCCTTACAGTGGTCCATGGAACATGTCCCAGCTTAACACAGAAATGATTACTGGATCAGCAGGTCAGACTGGATATTAGGAACAATTTCTTTACTGAGAGGGTGTTTGGGCAGTGGAACAGGCTCCCCAGGGAAGTGGTCACAGCACTGAGCTTGCTGGAGTTCAAGAAGCATTTGGACAATGCTCTCAGACTTAAGGTCTGATGTCTGATTTTGGGGTGATCCTGTGAGGAGCAAGGAGTTGGACTTGATGATCCTTATGGGTCCCTTCCAACTTGTTATACTCTAAGATTCTATAATTCAAAGGCTTAAATTTATTTTTTCTCCCTTCAGAAGAGACTTTTCTTTCTTTCTTTCTCTCTCTTTCTCTTTTTCTTTCTTTCTTTTTTTTTCTTTTTTCTTTTTCTTTCTTTCTTTTCCTTCCTTCCTTCCTTCCTTCCTTCCTTCCTTCCTTCCTTCCTTCCCTCCTTCCTTCCTTCCTTCCGTCCTTCCTTCCCTCCTTCCCTCCTTCTTTCCCTCCTTCCTTCCTTCCTTCCTTCCTTCCTTCCTTCCTTCCTTCCTTCCTTCCTTCCTTCCCTCCTTCCTTCCTTCCTTCCTTCCTTCTTTCCCTCCTTCCTTCCCTCCTTCCTTCCTTCCTTCCCTCCTTCCTTCCCTCCTTCCTTCCCTCCTTCCTTCCCTCCTTCCTTCCTTTCTTCCTTCCTTCCTTCCTTCCTTCCTTCCTTCCTTCCTTCCTTCTTCTTCTTCTTCATATTTGCTAATGTGAGGACTTTTTTAGGCTGTATTATAGCCTTCTTAGGAAATGCTGGAAATTCCAATCCCTCAGTCATGTGAAGATGAGCATGACACATCTTTTGGAGAGTACACTGGAGGGAACAATACTTTATTGATAGTGGAAATAAATGGGCAAGTTTTTCCCACCCTTAATGTGCATGCAGTGATTCTTTCCTGGATGCCATTCCTCAGAAATAGGTACCTAAAGCCAGTGACTTTAAACTAGTGTAAAATAAACCTACTTCAGCTGTTCTCTGCTCAGTGTCCCTGGCATCGGCTGGTGCTGCGGAGCAGGTGGAGACAGCAGAGAGGTTAGGGGTATCAGGGAGCGGCAGGAGCGGATAGTTCCCCACAGGCAGGTGATCTGGGAGCTGCGGGTGACAACAAGGCAGGCAAGGCAGTGTGTCACCAGCCAGGGTGCTGTCCTGCAGACGTGAACACAGGTGGACAGGGTCAGCCAACAGTTCAGTGACTGCTAGACAAGTCTGGAGAGATGAGGCAGGACCAAGGTGGAGTCAAGGTCCAGATCAGTGAGGTAAACAGCCAGCACAGGCATAGCTGTAATATAGCTCAGTCAAGGACCAAGACTGAGGTCCTGAGCTTAAACACAGCTACTGAGGGAAGAAGAGAGACTCCCAGTGAGGTTTCTCCCTGTTTCTTTGTTGTTTTTTTTCTTCCCACACAGCTCTTTCCCAGCAGTAGGATCCAAGGTCACACAGCTGCACGACAGCAGAGCTGGCCTTGGGCACAGGCAGCCAGACCCCGGGGCTGTGCACTGGGCCCTAGCAAGGAGCTGAATGGGTGCAAGTGTAACAATCGCACTACTGCTTCCACAAACCTGCATTGGGAATAGTGGGATGCACACAAAGAACCTTCTCTGGATCTCAGCCAGCTTTACTAAAGCTCCAACGACAGGTGTGCTTGCCCAAAGTTTTCTTTTTGGGCTGAGGCTGTAAGATGGAAGCAGCCACGCCTGTAGACACTATCAGTTGAGCAAGACGTCGGCTTCCTGCACTGGCATCCTTTCCTGGTTCTCCATTTGTTCACCCAGGCTGGTAAGATGAGTATCCCTCTTAGAGATGCCCCATCCATATGGTATCCTAAGGTCATGCTTACATGTGGCTGTGCAAGCGAATTGCTGGATATCAAAAGAGAATTCTGTGATCTGCATCCCTCTGGCTCACCCTTACCCCCCGTGGAGACTGATCATGACATGCACCTGGAATAGATGCAAATTTAGGCAGCGTGCTATTTGACCAACAGTCATGCATACATCTAATTCAAAAACATGTCAGCAGTTCTACTCTAATCCCACTTTTCTTCAGCTCTCCTGAATGTTGTCTGCAATGCCAGCATGTGAGCGAGCACAGTCTTAGCAGAAGGCTTATCTCTCAGCGTTTCCCCCTGAGGGCACGTTTCTCACAGATAAAAGTGTCTTTCGATCTGGCAGGCTGAAAGGAAGAACTCTTACGGTGCTCTGACTCCTAACCGAACAGATGGCAGGGGGAGAGCACAACTCAGTGCAGGATCAACACATTAGCAGGCCAGGATATTTAAGCAACTTCTCTACTGCTTTCTTTTGAGAAGTGCTTATGAAATATCAGATCGCAAACAATAATTTCTTCTCTCTCCTATTGCAAAGCAGCCACATTGAATGGTAGGTTGTGAGAAAAGTTAATGAGCAAGTTCTTATGCACATTTTTTGAAACAGTCCCAGTGATCCAACACAGTTAGGTTAGTTTTAATAAAATCAAACCAAAGTGCCTGATGCTGGCAAAACAAGTCAATATCAAAAAATGATCAAAACTTCAGTGACCAAGTGACAGGGACAGAATCCAAGCAGCCCTGCTCCCTTTCCTCCTTGCTGGTTCAGTTCAATTTGAACCAGTAATTCAATTCAAGATTTTGGAAAAAAACATCAGAGGCCAGGATTTATACTCCATAAAGACTTTCTCAGATTGCCAAAGAAAGTAACCTGCAGAGATTTAGAAAACACAAAAGTTTGGTATACTGTCATAAGAAGGGATCATTTTTGTTTGTCCTGACTGTAGCAAGCATCTTTTGGGTCTGCTGTCATTAAGAATTGCAGTGATCTGTTAAAACATTGATTTCAGATGTTTGCAGCTTTCTAATCTCTCTCTCTCTTGCTTTTTATTTTTTTTTATTTTTTTGGGGGGAAATAATATTTTTGTGTCTCACTGTGGGAAAAGGTGAAATTTTATGGAAGTTTAGGATGCCAAATAGGCTGTTTTCTTAGAAGTTTTTTGTTTGTTTGTTTGTTTGTTTGTTTTCATTAGAAAGAGAAGATGTCTTGATTTTGCTTTGGGAAAAATAAAAAATAACCGGGATGTATAATTTTCCATAATAAATTAATTCTCCTTTTTGATAACCTTTTGAAATCCTAAGGGTGAAGTCATATTGTCTCCTGTACAATGAGAATATTCAGACAGACCTCACCTTTGAGGATGGGATTTGCTTTCACACCAATGTAACTCTGAAGGTGCACTGATGATTTTATTGGGCAGGGAGAGTAGAATGAATCCATTACATTTAAACTGCATTACAAGCTAAGATGTAATACACACAGATATATGTTCTGTTTACATGTCCAAAACCTTCCTTCACAATTGTTTCTTAATTGAACATGTCTTGCTTTTTCAAGAATTTTGCTGTGTCTTTTCTTCTTGGAAGTTTTCACTTCTCAGCATCATTTACTGAAAAAAATGAAGTTACTCCTGTTTTTCTCAAGTTTCACTAGTCCTAATGTTTCCCAACTTGTAATATGGGAGTTCCTCAGAATTTTACTGCATGAAGCTCTTTATATGGTGGTTCAGTATATCAAGTTTAATTAAATACTAGCCAGGTTTACTGTAGGTGTTATCAAAAGCTTTGGGTATCCCTCCCTCTGAACACTTGCTCTTGCATCAGGTACTCCGACACCATGTGATGCCATTGCTGCCATATTCCTACTGATGCTGTGTTGACCTCAGAGTGCAAAAAACTTGTGTAGTTTCCAGATCAAACTGCTTTTGCCATTTCTTTTTTGTTTTTGTTAACACAAAATAGGAAATTAAATAACTGCTTGCTTTTTTTCAAAGGGTCATAATGTTAAAATACTTTCCGTAGCTACTCATTTTTTCATATTCCAAACTCTAAAAAGACCTTTCAGACAGTTGCTTCAGATTGAGAAAACACCTTCAAGACTGTGATTCAGAACACATGATTTGTGATAAGTGCAGTAACATAAGATTAACTGGGGTGAAAGAAATAATTTAATAGATGCACTAGCATTTTTTTTTAACTTGAAAATGGTGATAGTATATTATTGATGATTTTTGGCTTATGTAGGGAAGTGCAATTTCACTGCTGTGTAAAGTTTTTTCTTGATGACCTCAGTTTTGTCTTAGAAGTCAACAAAAAGTACCTTTCTATGCTAACTCTGAAACACCAGATCTACATAACGTAATTTTGTACTTTGCTCTATCAGGCCTTACGCTTCAAAAGAAAAGGCACATCAGAAAATATTCCATTGGACTTCTGCAGGACATGTTATTTTCTGTAAGAATCACAATTTGTATCTTGAATAGTTGAAACAAAACAATATCAATGCTTGGATTGGACTTCAAGAGTTGTGTTTTAGAACTTCTCCACAGAATGTTTTAAGAAATGTAACCTTTCCATTTTCTTTAGAAACCAAAATGTTTTGAAATTCCAGAATTTTCTTTGGTATGGCATTCTTGTTTTCTGACTAGTTCTATAAGTTGTCTCACTGATTAATTTAAAATTATTTCTATCAATGTAGTAATCCATACACAAACCCCAATGGTCAATAGAAACATTGCGCAGCAAACATTTGGACTTCAACTGTTTTACTGAAAAAATGACATCAGAACTAAAGTTCCTGTTCGCTGGGGAATATAAGTTCTGCGTTTGATTTCTAAAGCAAATCAAAAATATGCATTGCAGCTGGTTCATGGAACTATTCTAAAGTATTTGCTTAGAATTTACCCTATGATAGAAATGGTTTTGCATAAAAAGTTCAATGTATTGATTACTGTGAAGACCAAACATGATGGAGATGCAGAATTCAAACAGATGTGCTCAAAAAAGCGAATGAGAAATTGCTGAAAAAATGCCACATTTTTATTGAAAGTACAGAGGTCTGTTCCTCAGGTAGATGTAAATAAGTCTTGCCTCATAAATGCCAATTGATCTGGGTATAGGTCAAAAAATAACAGCGAGAATAATTGCTGTTAATACTAATGTACCTACTATAATTGTATGTCTTTTTTTTTTTTTTTTTTCAATGATGTGAGATACTTTATTTTGCCTCCAGTTTGAAACTTGATCTAATTCCAGGAATGTCTAAAAACATTCACTGTATCTTTTCTGCTGGGAAAAAAATCCCTCAACTTACTGTTAGCTCCCTGTTCCAAAAATAAAAATGTACAGTACGTAACAAATTTGGTCTGACAGCATTTTCCCAGCTGGAAGGATAGAACTTTTCAATTGGCATATAAATAAATAGAGATTTGATCCTGCTCTTAAACATATACTAAAACATAAAAATAAAAAAGAGGAATTTTGCCATTGCCTCTAGTAGGCATATGACCAGATCTCCCTTTCTAACACAAACAGTAATAAAAAACAACAACTCTTTATTGAACAAAATTTGGATGTTGGGTTTAAACGCACTGAAATAAATGAATGTTTTATTGTTGCTGTGGAGGAAGGTCCATGAAATTCCTCCCTTGTCTCTTGACTTTTCCATTCTGTTGTAGTTCAAAAGTCATCATTTCAAATTGCTTTAACTTTGACATGAGAACGTTAAGTGTTGATGAATCACTAAATAAGTATCTACTTAGCAAGAAGAAGCTCTTATGAATTTAAGATTATCTTGCATTTTCAAATTAAAGAAAGTAATTATTTAGATTGGGAGTTTACCAAAAAAATAATTATGTGGTATTCACTTTTGCTACCTGAAAATAAGTTGGGATGAAACATAAATACCACTTTGCAAATCCAAACAATGGAAAAGGGAAGTGCACATTGGTTCAAAAACAATAAATTATGTTTGTTTGGTCCTCAAGTCCAATGCTGCACACCCTTAGAATCTGTAATACTCATTTGAACCACACCTTATCTCTCCAGATGCACTGCTTGGTGAAATCCCCTTGGCACTGTGTTTTTTTTTTGTTTTTTTGTTTTCCTTCTGGTGGAGTTGTGCAGCAAACCCCCATGTTCTGAAGCTATCTACATGCCTGTTCTCCTTTGTGGGGTGAGCTTCTCACCCCCATCTGCTTCACTTCTTAGCCCAGCCCAGAAGGGGTCCTCAGAAGAGCGGGCATGCAGGAGAAGTCCAATGGACTGAGCTTTATGGGTTGTGTCTTTGTTCCTGATAACCAAGTAATGAAATATTCATCTAAAGAAAGTAGAAAGACAGTTTGGAAAAAAAGAGGAGAAATCAAACCCATATGTCCCATCTCCTGGAAGAGGAACTCCTAACAAAATCTCTGAGTGAATCTCTTGTTTTCTGTCCCCATCTGTGTGGTACATAGCCAAATGGTTTTGAAAGGCTCTCCCTGACAGAACATGAGATAACCTATTTGTTAGGGAACTCCCTCACTTCTATTTCTTAGGTGTTGGCACACCTTTTATTAAAATATTTCAGTTTAAAGAAATATGCTGGTCTGGGCATGTAATATTTGTATGGAGCTTAACATAGTAGGGTCCTGCCATAACACTTCTGTCTCTCCCAGTGTACAAAGCTGGACCAGAAATCTCATGAGAATGAGCTTAGTCATGAGATATCTGCTAATTCTGGCTTCCGGTTATACTGTAAATAGTATGAGAACTGCCTTCCTAGCAGTTTTAGGGCATTTGGCTCCTAGCCATTGCTAGAAAAACCCAAGCTGTGATCTAAGTGAAAAGGGAGGGGGAAAGAAAAACTCTTCAGACTTTCAGAAAGCTCCTTTTTAGTGTCAGAAGCTTGCTGGGGTAGAGTATTCTGCTCAAGTCCTTACACTCAGATGAATTGTCTACTGTTTTCAACTATTGCAGACGTCTTTGTGAGGATGGGTACCTGCAGAAGGCAATGTGATCTGTAAGCAGGTACATGATACAGCTGTTCTGTGGAGGTTTTCAGGATGAGAAGACTATGTCAAAAACTGAGTGGAGAACAGAGTTCTCTGGCTACAGTGCTTTGGGAAAGGGACTCCACAGTGGGGACTCTTAATCCCATTCATTCTGTCCCCTCTGCCTCCCTCAGAGGTTTGGGAGCCTAAGGACCTACTTTTTAGTGGGGCATGCACAGTACAGTATTGCAAGTAATGTCTTGAAAGGAGGCTTGTATTGGAAGACAAATGGCTTTTTTACTTTCAAGTAGCCCCACAGCCTCTGCAAAAGTAATCCTAGTATCCCAGAAATTAATCCCTGCCTTTAAAACTAAAGGTGAAAGTCATGGGCTGAGCTCTGTTCTCTATAGGTCCAAACTTGCACACTGGATACTATCTCATATGCAAATTATTCCTAGCCCTGGTATCAGAAATACTATTAAGCACATTTCTTTAAACACCCTTGAACTTTATTCACACATAATATGGTTGTGAGGAGGGGTTGGATTACCTGAATTATCGACCGGGGAAGGTGTGCTACTACTAATTCATAAGCCTGACAAGGTCACATGGACATTATTAAATATATCAAAGAGGCAACAGATGAATAGCACATTTAAGTACAGTCTTGTTTGAAGTATAAGTAAGCAAGCTATTGTTTTTTCATGATACAAAGTGTCACTTCCAAATAATTTTCAATAGTCATCAGAAGTGTGATAGGTGACTTAAAAACATCAAAAAGACACGTGTCCCTCCAATAAGGAATTAAGTAACCAAATAATTATTATCCCAGAAAATATCTTCTCTAAAGCGTGTCTCATGCTCAAAGGATGGGAAATGTCAGAATCAAGGCTACAGATACAAGACTAATTCTGTTCCTTTCTCACCTCTGCCCTCTGAATATGTATTAAGATGAAGTTCCTACTTGTATGACATGCTGTTTTTCCATAAAACACTTGACTTATTCAGAACGTAATACAATTAGATATTAGGTACTTAATTATCTATCTTCTAATCCTCTACCTCCTCTGTCTTTAGAGGAAGCCCATGTTCACTTCCAAAGGAGCCAAAGATGTCATGTAGTTTGGTGCTGGACTCTAGCAGGAAAGCAGGGAAGTTTGATGTAGACTGCTCCTCTCAGCTACAGAAACAGGGCTTGGGGGACTGCTGGCTGAAATTCAGAGAGCTGGCCATAGAAGATGGCCGAGAATGACTGCCAAAAGAAGACTTAGGTAATGAAAAAACAAAAGTTCAGAGATGTAGAGATCAGCATTTGAGCCCAGGACATGGGGTCTTAAAATACATGATGAACCCTGTAATAATGATTCCTGTGGAGGATGCTATATCAGAAGAGCTGAACTTAGTTTCTGCCATACAAGGTGTTCTCTGATTTAGCAATTTCCATTTTTGATGAATGGTGATACAACTTCACAATAGCTTCCATAGAACTCTCCTACTCTAATAAAATCTCATAAAAATGCTTTGAAAAAGCAATTTAAGTCTGATTCTCAGATTCTCACACTGGAATGTTCCATGATTCTCATGCATGAGAATCTAATCCTGGTTCTACAGCTGTATCTGGTTCAGCAAATATTGATTTACTTGAGGGTTTTGTTCCCACTACTTCAAAAATTCATTTTTTTTTGCAACTGTAGTTTACAACACTTTGATCCTGATTCTGGGATAATACCAAATTCATCTCTTTTGTTTTTTACTGTTCATGTCTGTGAATGTGAATGCTGTCCCCTCTTTCACCTGATACTGTACAGAACTGTGATCCTTTAGTTTAGCTAAGTGTCTAATTGTCTGTGATTTCTATGGGTTTTAGATGCCTGTATGCTTTGGGACTGACTCAGTCATCTTCTAAAATACGAGTGGGTAGGCAATGGTACTGAAACTGTAGATTGACTGACCTTGAGGGGCCTCATGCAGCTAGAAGGGTCTGAATATGTGGGACCCAATACTGCTTGTATAGGAGCATATCTAAGATAAGGACTTTAAACAATGTTTATAGAGAGCACCTCTGGAAACTTTTGTATATATGGCACACTAACTCCAAATAATTTTACAGTGCATTGTGTTGAAGAATGTTATGCCCTAAATTTCACACTGTATTTACTTTTCATGTTCTTCATGACATAGCAAGCAACATACACACACACGCACACAAAATCTTTGCAAACATTTGGGGGAAGAGCAACTATGCAAACAGTAGCCACAATAAATTCTTCATTAACAGCCTAGAAGTTGAAATGGATTTTCCTAAAACCTTTGTTAAACAATGAAAATGTTAGCCAACACTGGTTTTGTAGACAGTGTTTATCCCCCAAAGGGCTGGCTATCAAATATTGTATTTGGTCATACAGAGGGTTCCAGGGCCCATTAAAACAGCCTGTACGGCACCTGAGAAGCAGAGACTTTTCCTCCTTCTTTGCAAATCATACTGTTGATATCAAACAAGAAACTACAGTAAGACTGTTATGAGAAACAACTGTGACAGAATCTATTATGCTGTATATATTTGCAAGCGTAGCCATCAGACATCAGGCAGGTGCATGAGCTGCTTATGAATTTCCATTACTGCAGTAACTAAGCATCTCCCAGACATTTACACATTGCTCCTTCCATAAGGTCAATGTAACAGGGAACTATCTACTGATCCCATTTTAGAGGTCCAGCACCTGAACACAGCCGTAACAGGTCATAATGTTAAGGCTATGCAAGTGCATAAAGGGGCAGAGGGACACCTAGTGGGATTTCCACTGTCTCTGCACTTGCAAGCCGTCAGAAATCTTCCCAGGGGGTTCAGTTTACACGTGATTTACCACATCAGGAAGAGTTACCACAACTTGCTCCCTGAAAGCATGAGGTGAAATGTTGAAGTTTCTGTAGAGGGGGTTTAAAAAAGCATGCTTTCCCTCAGAGCTCACCTGATGTCCAGTAACTTGCTGTGCTGTGCTAACTTCTTCCATGTATCAACCTGAAGTCACTTGTCCATTTCCATGGCTGAGGTGCATAACAGAGCTATGCATCTTCAGATTAGGACCCGTATTACTGAACCACCTTCACTTTGTGAGGTTTAGGAGCATTAATTTTGATTTAGACTGTGAATCCTATGCTTTTGACCTTCTGAAGACACAGAGCCTGCTGTGCAAAGGGGTAAGAGGAGCTGTGACTAATCTGATTTCTGTAACAAAGCTCACCTTGACAGACTTTCAGCAGTAGTGAGTTTGAAGGCATTTTGAAGGTTATCTTCATTAAAAAGGACTGGCAGCTTGCACTGGAAAAAAAAAGTGTGATTAGCAACTTATTTCTTGACATGACTGATGGCTGAGTGATTATAATACATTATATTGCCCTTTTTGCTGGCATGAAGCAGCACAGCATCATTGACTGAAGTCAATAGGCTATAACTCATACAAGCAAAGGGTCTTGGACACACTCATACTGTGTCTGTGCATTGAGGCAGCAAGCTCTTCATTCCCTGTAGGTGTCCTCAACTTCCTTGTGTCAGAAGAGCAGAATTTCTCTGCCAACCCATGTATGAATTCCTTCTAGTCCCTGACCTTCTCTTTAGGTAAGGCATCATGGAAAATGAGTGTTGTTTTTTTTAGGGACCCAGTCACTGTGCTAGAACAGAATTCTGTTGGGCTGCAGGTACAGTGCAGAGTGGCTCTAAATGCACGGTGGGTGCTTACAACAATACAGTGACACTAATTTATTTACATGGCAGTAATGCTTGGGACCCCAAGGATGGATAAGGGCTGTATTACTGCAGGCTGTGTAAGAAGGAAGTGAGCCTGTATTTTGCCATTTTTACTCGTGCTGCACATAACTCTTGGCCTCACATATACACCAGGGAATTCATCTGATGGAGACCTGGCTGTCAAGCCACTTACTGGGCAATAAAACAACACAAGGACTTGCAGTGACCCTGGCCAGTCCTGAACAAACAACTCTTGCCCAGTGATGGGGTGAGAGGAGGCTTCTGGGTGCTCCTCATGGAGGAAAATGAAATGATAATGGGAAGTGCTCTGCCCTGATTTTGCCCTGACTCTGCTGCGTCTTCTTCGGTGACTAGAGAACATAATGGGACACAGGACAGTCAAATGAATACATGTTTGCAGGATTGGTTGTTTAATTTTCCTTTCTCCAGAGTCATAGCCGTAACTTACACTTTTCTTCTGAATCTATATTGACTATATTTCTGCACGTGATATTTGATGTGGTCAGAGATGACGTAGAATCCAGCAAGAGAGTGGTGCATTCCAGAACACACAGGTTCCTTATTGAGGGTTCTCCTTATCCAAATTGGCTTGCAAAGAAAACTGAGCATCCTTTGCTTTGCATCAGGTTTAATTGAAGAGCTGGCCCAAATATGCTAAAATTTAGATGCATTTTCCTTTCAGTCAGATTATCCTTTGAAACTGTGAGCAAACCCTGCCTGACAACACAAAGGAATTTTCCCAAGGATCAGCTAAAGCTGACTCACATGAAAGACTTGCCCAAAGTGGTCATGCCCTCTGAGCAAATACCACAGGCATGAGGATCTCTGCTCTTGGCCTAACAGCAGTGTTAGGATTCCAGAGACCCAGCCTAGGAAGGCAGATTTTATTGGAGGAGGGGAGGTCGCCTACCTGTGACCCAGCCAATCTGCTCTTCTATTTATCCATGTTGCTAACTTGCAAGAGAGGCGAATGCTTTGTGCTGTCACTGCACGTTGGGAGAAATTTCCTGCTCAGCCCCTGAAATATACCAAACAGCACTTGCTGTTTGCTTTAGCAGGTAAAGCACACAGCAAAAGTCACTTCTTTGACTCAAAGGGGAAAGAAAATCATCTGATCATTAAAGCTTTCAGCACCAGGTTTTAGTGCTGGAGTGAAAACCCAGCGGAAACTACGCACCCTTCTAAAATAAATATTTCCTCTGCTGGAATTGCTGAGTATATCACAGATCAACAACCAGGAAGGCTTGCTTACTCATCCCTGTCATGTATTTCTGGAGTAGTTTTCTTTTCTTTCAATGCTACTGTGGAGTTCATCACTCTGGATGTCCTGGCTTGTGAGAAAGACAAGTACACTCAAAGTGTCAGAATAACCTACAGGACAATGATGCAAACAGAGCCAGAATTTTGGAGCACTTAAAAAATTGAATGAAAATAAATTTCCCTTTATCAGACAGACAAACATGGAGTTAAAACTTCTCACAGATGTGCTGCTACTAACTTAAAGCTAAAAGCATTTTGAACTAACCTTTGCATTCTCTCTCTACACTTTTTGTTTACTTTCTGCACTTTTGCTCAGTGGAAATAAAGCAGGGAGGACAATGTCACTTTCCAGCTTGCTTCTATTTTGTTTCTAATACTCTAGTGAAAGAGTCTTGTTTTAAAACTCTTTGCATATAAGGAAGACATTTTATTCATTGGTTACTTGTCCCTTACTTTCTATTTTCTCAGCTTTGGTTGCTCTTAAAGAATATTTGGGCCTAATTTATTAGTCATTTTCCTTTTCTGTATAGTATGGTGCATTTCTATGCTTGAATTTTGGTTTTCAGTAAGATCATGTGTTATCTACGGCAAGATGTACCTAAAGGCTCTAGCCACATTCCTAAAATATGTGGCACTGGGGACAGTAGACTCAGAATTATGTAGTGGCTTCATTTAAACAAGAATAGTTCAACGGGTTTCACACAGTTGTGTATAAAAGTCAATAGTACACTTGGTGGCAGTCCCTGCATTATTTGTTTTAAATCATATTCAATTTCATAGTGTTTCTACATTCTCCGTTTTCAATATCCAGCAGATTTTTGCATTGACAGGAAAATGTTGTGGAGAAAACCTGAGGTTTTTCTGTATGGGTTGGCATAGTTGTGGCTTCTGACCCTGGGGAGAGCTGTTTGAGCTAGGGATTATCCTATTAGATGGATGTTTCTAATAAAACTACCAGCAGCTGGAGAGTTTATCTGCATTATCATTGTGAGGTTTCAGAGCTAGCATCCCCCTGGATGTAAAAGGGGTAAATCCTGAATGTCATCATCTGTTTCAAACTTGCTACGGGTTCAAGGTACAGCTGAACTCCCACAATGACTGCAGCTGATCTGGGCTAGGGCTGCTCTGCTCCCTCATGCCCTGCTAATCCCTGCAACAACCCCCTTCAAAGAAGTGGATGGTTTTCTTCCAGTTTAGCAAGCCAGAACTTCTCCTTAGGGTGGGAAAAGTGGGCACCAGTGTTGGCACAAGTTAAAGGGCAAAAATGGATAGATAAGGGCAGGAGTGAGTCTGGGACCACAACAGCCCTTAAATGAGATTAACCAGGCTGGGTGGGAGCTGTGGCTCTTAGGGGAAATTGTACTTCAGGTGTATGCTCCCTCTCTTCCCCTTGCATTGCAGCTAGCTGTCGCGTGGCTGCCTCGTGAGTCACTTCCAGTGGCTTACCTGTCTGAAATCTGACTTGGCAGCAGCGAGGAACAGTTCCTTCACACCACAAAGTGACTTGGTGTATGTGGCATTGATGGCCACATCAAATAGAGGAGTGGGAAGAGAGGGTCTGGGCAGAGAGTGTCTAGGCAGTATCTCACTCTTGGTCTGGCTTGGCTGAAAGAGGAGCCTGCCTGCTAAAGGCACAGTTCCCCAAGGTACCAGGCATGGACTGCTCATCCATCTGGATGTCGGAGGAGCTTTAACTTGCTACAGCAGCAGAAACCTACCACAGCTGAGAAGCTTTCTGTTGAGTTATTGACTCACAGAAGCAAGAGTGGTAAGTGGTGGGGCACAAGGCTGGGAGAGCACATGGCTGGGGAATGCAGGAGGGAAGGAGGAGCAAGGCATAACAACAGCTGCCCTCCCCTCTGTAGTGGCTTGAGGTTCTGTGCTGTAGGTCTGAGCTTTCTGAATTAAAGATAAATGTTTTCATATATATTTTTTTAATTAAACGTTAAACAAAGCCTGTTCCTGCAATGCTAACTATCAGATTTCTTTGGCAATTTTGAATTGGCAGAGTGAATTTTGTGTAACATCACAGGTTTGTGCCTCACTTCTTTTGGAGTTTTTGATCCAATGCTAGGAGCCTTGGAGCTGTATTTGTTACATCACTAAGAAACACTGCAAGCTTTATAAAATCAAAGCTGAAGTTCAAGGCTTTGGTCACCTTCAAACATCACAGGATAGGCAACATCTACATTTAGACCACTGTAAAACAATCTTCTTTTCAGAGCTCCATAGATTTTAAAGACTTTTTAAAAAATTATTATTTTTTTAAGGCCTGGGCCCAGTTTCTGGCTGGGCTTGTTGTTTTTAAATTTAAGCAGGAGATGTTGCCTTTTGCTCTGCTGGCTAACTTGCATTTTGCTTCCTGGCAGGCTGATTGGCACAGGCCAACAGGGCAAGGCACTCTGTTATGGATTGTTCCATGGAACACTGCATTTCCCCACATGGTGGCAAATCTGTAAGCTCGTAGCTATGCTCACTCCAATTATTATCTACCCTAGGGAAGACTGGTGGCAAATTTGCTTGTAATAAGTAGTTTCTTTCTTCCTCTTGTCTTTTTTCTTAAAAGAGCTTGGTCCGTCTGTCAGGACAGTATATTCTTTCTATGTACCATTTTTTATGGGTCCAGAAGAAACTACTGACGGGAGCAGGCTGGATAACAAAATCTACATTGGAGCAGAATTGGGGCAGCGTTGGAAGAAGAGAGTACTATTTTTTTGAAAATATTTCTTTTGGCTGAAGCCATGCTCCACCAAGGCTGTAGCTGTCACCTGTCCTGGAAGACATCTCCTGGAGCAAGATTTAGGCACAGCTGGATCTGGCAGCTCTGGCAGCAGGTTGGCATGCTCCAAAGGCAGTGTGAGTACCCTGCAGCCACAGCTCCATGCCTCCTCTTTGCCCCCTCTTTGTTTTCCTGTTGCTGTGATTTATTGGGTTGGGTTATGTGTGTGCTTCTTGGCTGAGTGCAGCTAAGGTATGTAAACTGCTTTTTAACAGCTAATACGCACCCACACATACAGTTACTTAAAAACAACACAATATGATCAACAGTGAGTTACAGGAGATCAAGAAAGCATCAAGGGGTGAAAGTCACTGACTAGCTGGCCAAGTCCTGTGTGTGGCTAAGGCTCTGTTCATAATACACTGAGGGGAGAGCAAGCCTGGTAGAAAGGGAGGGGACAGTCTCTGTGAATGTAATGCATGTGTACTTTACTTGGAGTAAAGTACAACTAGGAGTTGGACTCAATGATCATTGTGGGTCCCTTCCAACTCAGATATTCTACTTTTTACAGAAATTTCAAAAATAAAATCACAGTGGTTAAATCTCCAGTAACATCTCCTTGTCCTGATTTGATCAATTTTAAACAAGACCTTTTTGTTTTGTTTTGTTTGTTTGTTCGTGTGGAGCAGAGAAGGGAAAATGACTACAAGAGGAGAAATTGTTATAGTTCTTTAGCTTCTCATTTTCTTTTATCAAAGCACAAGAAAGAACAGGGTGGGAGTTTTTAAGCATTGTCTGTGCTTTATTTGCCTTCCAGTGCTTGATGTGAACAGACTTACTCTGCAGTCTGTACTTGGAATTGTTCCTGGCTGTGCTCAATGCTTCTGGTTTCCAGGATGATCCTCACCACCCAGCCTAGGCACAGCATTGGAAGAAAAACATGGCTCTTCACAATTCAACTCTGCAGGTGAAGTTTTATTCCCCTTTCTCAGGAGGAAAATTTTCATTTCTCTGTCAACAAATGCTCCACTCTGCTAGGCTGATACTGAGGTCAGTCTGATTTAACTCAGAATATTAGAGGGAAAGAAAGAAAGAGAGAGAGAAAGAGAGAAAGAGCAAAGCTTGGCTGAGCACAAAGTCACCTGGATGAAAACCTTCAAGTGGTGCTTGGCCTTTATCCAAAACTCTCACGGTTGCTGCATTGCTTGGCTCCACTGCCTGGAAAGCCCTTGCAGGGGGAGCAGAGCATGGGGCCTACAGGTCTGTGTGCTCTTTCTATGAGAGGAGTCTGGTTATGCATTAGGTGGTGGCTTCTATCCTTCTCTCATTAGCACTGAGACCAAAGACATACTGTATGCATTTTCCAGCTTGAACATGTGCTAAGAAAAGCACTTCCATACCTCAGGTATGCATGTCTACCATCCTCTCACACAGAACTGATGGGTCCCCTCTGCCTTTTCCCAGCCTGAACCTTGGCACCTTGCCTGAACCTGCTAGGGGGAGAGCCAGGCACTTGTGGAGTTAGAGGCTTCAGATGGCAGTGCTTCAAAGCTGTGGTATGGGCAGGGACTTCCATGAGTCCCTGCTTACAACAGCTTGCCTTTCTCAGAAGTCCCCCTTTCCCCATCCCAAATATCTTCTACAAGATGGCAAACTCTAGGCTTCTGCTTGTGAAAAGTGGGGTCATTCATACTTTTGAGGTAATGGTGCAATTCTTGGGGATGGACCTGTGTTTTTTTTGGACACTTGTGTTTCTACAGCAAATACAATCCGTATCAGTCTGCCACAGCGTGAAATGTTCCTTGGAGAAAATAAATGAGAGGAGTCACTGCAGGTAGATGCAGGGCTGAAGGTGCAAGAATGTGCATTTGTCTCTGCTGCGCAGCCTGCTGTATTTGTCTTCATTGCAGGTGGGAGATTTTGTCATCACTGTGAAGCTTGCAGCCATTCCTAAGACCAGGCAGTGGCCTGGGCTGCAGAAAGCCAATAAAACTGACCTGTTAGTCTCAGGACTCACCTGGACTTGAGGTACTTTCTTTGTTTTCCCTGCACTGCCTTTGGTCCTGATTCCTTTATCCTGCTCCTCTCTGTTGCTGAAAACAATCAGCTGCTCAGGCCTGTTTTCATTGCAAACCACATCCTAACCACCCTCTTTTTCTTGCTCTTTTTACTTCTTCCCTCTCATTTTTATTTTCTCTTATGCACCACTTCTATATCCCCTTCTCATCTTTTCTCCACCTCCAGCAACGCCTTTGTCAGGGATTATTTTTCTAGTATAAAGCTATGAAATCACAACTTTCAGAAATTACATATATATTAAAAAAAAAGATGCAGGCTTAATAAAAGCTATGAGGTATCTAACTATGTGCCTAGGCACAGTGGTGACATACAAAAGGAAAAAGGCACATAAGTTCTGATAATCCTCCACAGAAGTTAAGCACGCAGCACAATTAATGTATTGTATTGTGCATTTTTATGGTGCATCTGTATCAGTGTCTGATACCCTCTGAGCATCTAAATACTTCTGAAAAGTGATGGCTGATGGGGTTAATTATCCATGTTCTCATAGCTTCACTTGTCCGCTGAACATTTTTCCCACACCTTCTCCCTCTTCATTGAGAATGAAAGTTCTCCAGGGCTGGGACTGCATCCTCCGGTGAGTTTGTACGGGCCTCAGGGCTTTTTCCAGACACTAACATGTTACAAATAAATGTGCATAGAAAGCCCGGTCTTACCAGTCAGACTTTCAGCTGTAGAAAGCCACCACCCCACAAGGGTCTTCTGCTAAAGGAATGTAAAATGAAAAGCAAACAACTATGGGTAATCATGCTGTTGGCTAAAATGTGTTACCAAAAATTACTGACGACAAACCTCAAAATTTGGTGATTCACTCAAGCACCCAAAAAGCACTTACAAGAAACCACATGACTTATTATGTTAGAGGTCAGGGATGGTTTCATATAGTCTATGCACGTAATTATGTAGCTTTGAAAAAGCAACCCTTGTCCTCTCAAGGTAGATAATAAACACTGCTGTAACTGAAAGAAGGCCATGCATTGCTTGGAAGAACAAACTCCTCCTCTTTGGCTCTTTCTCCTATTTATTTATTCATTGCACAGCATCTAACACAATAGTTGGCCAGGCAGCAAAAAAACTCAAACAGCACAGCATGAAACGTGGAAGGCCAGAATTGCCTCCTGCTTAAGTTGATTTTAGTGTAGCCGCTTTTCATGTGGGTCACTTCAACCATGATATGCACATGAGGGTGAAAGCTGACCCTAGGTTCCCAGCTGAAATTTAGCCACACAAACCAGATCTGTGGGATGATTATCAGAGGAGAGAGCCTGAGGAGCCTGTGCTGAGTTTTAAGTCATGTCCCCTCAAGGGAGGTGCAATGCCATAACCCCATCCTGCATGGCACAGCACTGATTCTGCCAGTTGAAACGCAGCTTTGAAAACATTAAGATGTTCACATTCACTCTGGTGGAGAGAAAAACTTGTCCAAATTTGAATGGGTCTGACTATTCCATAAGCCATGTAAAGCTATAAGCCATTATAACCATCACAGGAAGCTGCCAGTTCAGTTTATTTCAGCAAGATTTCAGTGCCTACGTACCTTTGAATAGCTGGAACAAAGCAACTGGGTTTCAATTTTCACAGTTTACCAAATGTGGTGTTGATGGTGAGCCGTATGGTGATGCTATATTTGTTTAAGGAACCTTCAGGCTGAATTTCCAGCCTCTCTCATCCTCTGAGTGCTGAGAGAGAGGAAAGGGGGAAGCTCTGAGGAAAACAAATGTTTCCTGAACTTTGAGTTTCTTTACTTTGATATATTACCAGATTTTTTTCTGTCATGTGACCAGTCCTCCTTTATAAACTTTGCTTTATCTCGGTGACATTTTGTGTCTAGAAAATGATTAAGCTGTCATATTTGGGGACTGGAAAGAGCAAAGGGCTGAAAGAGTTTGTTCTACCTGTCAAGTTACTCAGTTACAGCTGAGTCCCCTTGCAGACATGCATTTCCTCTGGCATATGCATGCACCGCGTGCTGGCCCCTGCCTGCTGCTCACACTGTAGGGGCTACAGATAGAAAAAATCTATATGTATAAATCTCTATGTATTAAAAATATATCACCAAAACAGGAGGACCGTGGGACTCAGCAAAGTTCCCTATTACTTATTAGCCAGCCAGTGGTCTGGCTTGTCTGTCTCTGTCCTTGGCAATAAAACAGAGATGAAAGGTAGCCGCTTATTTGGAGGCAGACTTAAAAGTACAGTAGCTATCTGAGGCCCTAGCCTTATCAAAGGCTGGGACAGCAATAACAGTACTACGTGGAGCAACAAGGACGTAGTAGGCTGGGCTGTCAAACAGTTACACCTTGTGCGCAAACAGCAGTTTCACATCCCCGTGGCCACTGAAAACACAGTTGGCAGCTGAAGATAGGCTACAGCAGATGGTGCCTGGTTGTGGTACCAGCCTCCTTCTCCAGGCTTGCACACACGCACACCAAGGCTGGGCACGGCATCGCCTCCTGAAGTGAGGGAACCTCTGCTGTAACCGGCTGGTGAAGTTCGAGGCTCCCAGGCAGAGCTTAGCCCCAGGCTCTTAGGGGAAGTTGACCAAAGCTGTCACAAACCTGCATCTGACAAACTGGGAGATCGTTTTGTACAAGCTTTCTTGCTTGTGATCCCACAGATCAGTGTCTGATTTGGCTGAAAGCAACCAGCAGTGAGAGCAGCCTTCTGTAGAGTTGTTAAAACTGTTGTCTCAAATTCTGGCAGGAGAGTTGTACACGGGAAGCTCCACGTTTATGTTTTAAGGGCAGCGGATATGCCCTTTCAGGGATGACCATTAGAGTTTTGAACCACAAGTACCCTGTGGAAGCCATAAGGAGTCCTGCTGGCCCTAGGGGAGAACTGCTGTGCTTAGCAGAGACCCACGTCAATGATTTGAACAAAAAGACAGGGCCTGTCTCAGGAAGAAATAGGCTGAGGTACTGAATCAGTCACTACAGGCTTTGTTTGCCTCATAAAGCAATTTTTAAAATTTACACATTCATTTCTATAATGCACTATGGTTAGATGTGTCTGATAAATTGTGTCTTGCAAAATACAAACAGCAAACACAGCAGAAAAGTCAGAAACAAGTGCTCCCCACAGCACTGTACCGCCGGGACAGTCACCCAAGAACACCCTGAAAAGCGAAGGCTGTCTGAGGAGCCCACGGGTCTGAAATTCAGCAGATGGATTTTGACAGTAAAGGTCAGAGACATGCATTAACAGGATATCATAGAGAAAGTGGGTGTGGTGGAAGGCAAACTGCTTCAAACCCACTGGGTAACCTGTGTCCAGATGTTGCAAGGCCTGGCGCTAACAAATAGCTCTTTCTGGAGCTTTGGTTCTTGCTCTCTGCTGTGAAATTACTAAGTGAAAATCATAAAGGCATTTTCTTTTTGTTGGATAAGTCAACTGAATATTTGGAATTGGAAGCACTGCAATGCAGTGTTCGTGCTGGAGTTTGAATGTTTCTTATTCCCAATTCCTCTCTCCAGATCAGTTTTTCCCCTAAAGAAAGGAAGCAGGAAGAAACCACAGCAAATCTGGTAAAGACACAACATGCACACCAAAGACACTGAAATGGCAATAGCAGCATAAAAATACGTTTGCCTTGAGTCACAAAAACCTCATTCGGAGAGCACACAATATCCAGATGTAGTTTCCTCAGAAGACTTCTTACAGTACCAGCAGAAGCAGGTGTGATACTGTTTTAAATGCTAATTTTGGTGCCAAACACACTTTTCTTCTGGAGAATAATAGTGATGTGCTGGGTGAATCTGGTAACAATCTGGTGAAAGTATCTTGATAAGTTCACAAGAGTTTTTAATAAAATAGTGGAGTATAAAAATGCCCTGTGAATTATCTCCCATCTCTGAGTGATGTTTCAGGTAACAAAAACTGGGGGTAGTAGGTTGCAAAAGAACTCCCAGGAAAAATCTCCAAATATGTTTTCTAAAAGCATGTGTTGGCCTTGCTTAGAAGCCTACCTGTACTGCACAGCTGATGTTTCTGGCAACCCTAGGAGTTGCTGGAACTAGGCTACACAGCATTATATGAAGTGGTTTGCTTCATTTCAGTACTGATAAGAAAATTCTTGGAAGTTGCTTAAGGGACAGTAACTATGGTGCTGATTTCTTTCATTTTGCTGCTCTGAAGCAGGGTTCTGAAGACAGACAATGTGATGGGAGAGGTGATGGTTACTGAGAAATCATCCCTATGTGTTTTCTCATTCTTAAGGGTAAATGAAGAAATTTGTTGAAAACTTAAGTTTGGAGCATTTTTTCCTATTCCTGTCTGTCATGTGGTCAACATTAATATTACAGACCATGGTTTTAAATCATTATTTAATTTGAAAATATCTGGGGTGGCAGGGAGAGAGGAGGAACATGAGAAATAAATCTGTAAATTACATCCAAAGTTGCTGAGTCCTATTTTCAGATGTCATGGGAAACCACATACTGTAATTCCTTTCATACATTGATCAATCTCTTTTTCAAATTGGGTAGAAAGTTCTCTCCTGCTGCTCCTCTTGAAAGCTCTTCCAAAAACTTCCTTCCTCTGATGGTTTGAAACATTCTTCTACTTCCTGCATATATTTCTCTAAGGGTAGCTTATACACATTGCTTTGAGCAAACATTGTCTTTAGTTTGAACAGCTCTTCTCTCTCCCATGTTTTCAGAAAGGAAAGTCATTAGCTAAATAAGCCATTTTCTGTTGGCTTTGCTATGTGAGATCATTTGTTCCATTTGTCTTAATTTCCTTTAATTTCCTTTGATAGAGCTAACTCAGTTGATCTTTCAGAAATTATCAATCTTATAATGGTTCCAATACTCAGGACCTACTTCTTTTTGAAAATTACTCCTTTTTTTCTCTTTCTGTGCAGCCACTCCATGTATACTTGCATTGAAGTCCTTTTCTGCATCTCTTCCAGTCTGAGTTCGTCAGCAATGGACTTGAGTGACCAGAGCTGCATTCAGCATGCAGGAAGACCTCTTAACAGTGCCTGCTACAGAAACTGTTATTACTCATTTGTAACTAATGACCTACCAATTTAGAGTAAAAATTCTCAAAATATATAGCTTTAAACTTTACAATGAATTATTACATACTATTATTAGCACCAGTTTTGGGCACAGTTTAACTGTTCCTGCCAGTTTTGGTGCACTGAGCTTCATCAAGTTTACTTTTGCTGTGGGTAAAACAATTTCCATACCGATGGATTTCCTCCCATTTATCATACTGCTTTTTTTACTGCCATGTTCAGTCTTAGCCAGGCTGAAGATAGCTGCAAAGAAAGTATACAGGCTTTAGACCACATTTAGGAGGTGCCTAATCTCTGCCTCATGTCCTCCCTCTTTATGCAACATCTGCTGCTAGTTTCAATGTTCTTTCATGCTTTAACTCAGCTCAGCTTGGAGAAAAATTCTCACTTTAATCTCTAAATGTTTTGAACTCCAAGTCTCTGCTTATTAGTCTATTTTTGCAGTCCTAGTAACTTATTTTGAATTGGTCCAGGGAGGTATGAATAAACTTGAAGACAGCAAGTGGAGAAAGAGTAGGAACATTACAAGTCGGACCTGTGTTAGGCTTACCTCCCTATTGCCTATGAGTAGATTTAGTACAGAGATGCCTGACTCCATTTCCCATGAGCAAATGGCAAGTCTATCTGTAATTCTGAGAACAGTGTGCTCCCAGTGAACACCTTTATGGTGAAAACAAACTAAAATAAAATTATCTCCAAGATTTTATTTTTCCTATCTTCAGCAGCAGAAACCTAGAGGCCTTTCACTGAAGTTACAGGAGTCACTGATTAAAACCGAGAGTGGGGGAGCCTAGCTACCAGTCCTTAGTGGTGATTTAGATGGGAAATTTGTCTGGTAACAATTCCACTGTTAAAAGGTCTCTGAGGTGGGGATCAAACCAACTCAGCACTGCAGATAACTGTCATGAGATAAAAAATAAGATGAATGAGTTTGTGTTTGTATAGCACTTGGACACAGAGTCCAATATAGATGTTAAATATTATTACTAAATACACGACTGCTCTGTCATGAGGAAATTTTTTTGCAAAAGCAACTGAATGGGTAAACTCAGAGACCTGGACAGGTCATGAAAAAAAATCATATCAATCAAACAGTACCCTTTCCTGGGCTACACCCTACTCTCCCTTAGTAATGTCACTTGGGAAAGATTTATACCCACATGCAGTGGCCATAGCAACAGGAATGATTACAAATATAAGAGCTCAGTTGTGCCAGGTGATCCCTAAGTTTCCATCACAGCAGGGAACCTCTAACACCCAGTTGTGGTCTTCCTTTCAGTGCCAGCTAGGGGCTTTGGCCTGTGGCTGCCCAGTGAAGAGGGTCCTGTACAGTCAGAGAGTTAAGGATGATGCCAAACCCCATGGGATTCTGGATATTCACCTACACAGCAGAAAGAGTCTTCCTGAGACATTGGCCTGGCTGATACATGTGTCCACCAAAACATTCAAGCCCTTTGGAACATGAGGACTTGCACGGTGACCAGCTGCTGGTCCCCGTCCTGGCTCTCCTCAGCCACCTCAGTGGAACGAGCACTTTGCAGTCACACCCTACGGGATGAGGAACAGCGTCAAGATCCGGCTCCTGGGAGATTCTCTGGACATGAGCAGCCTGCCTGCTTGCAGGGCAAGCTCCTACCCCTCCAGTGGCTGCTGTGCTCCGGTCAGCAGCACGGGGCAGGTGCTGGAGCAGAGGGAGTAGATCCACAGCTGTAGTCAGCCGAGCTGTGCAGAGGCTGAATGCCTTTGGAGATGGATCCATGAGCAGCCTCTGTGCTTGCAGAGTGTCGAGCCAAGCACTTTGCTGGCTGAGCTGCTCTGTGTATAAACTTTCCCATGATGATCTGGGCAGCTTTTCTTATTCCCTCAAGCACAAAGCTTGTAAATGGGACCAGTGCCACTAAGACAAATTTCTGTAGGCAGAAAGCAACAGATATGCTCAAAGTGACTTATTTACATTTACCAATGCAATTGTCTGTTCTGACAGTTAAGGAGTCATTACAGAGTCTCTCCCAGAACAGTCAGTTTAGCCAATGTTTCAGACATGTACAAGCAAAAGCAGGAGGATTACTAGTGGATGATCTGGGGTTCAATCACATATCCAAGGCACACGTCAGGATTCAGCCTTACTAAGGTTATTCTTGTGCATTGTGCTTTTATTGCATGTTTTCTTTCCCATCATGATTTTGTGCCATGGAAAGTTCTCACTGGAAGATTTGACACCCCGTGCATGTCTTCCCAAATGCAGAGAGATAAAAGGAAGGTTAAAAAGAAAGCAGTGGCATTGAAAATCATGGGTGTAGATTTTTAATACCAGGTAGGTACCCTTTGGTATACTATATTGCTGCAACACTGCAGAGAGGCATACTGAAAATGAGTACCAGGCTAATTGAGAACACAGGCCTAAAAATAGAGGTGTCTGGGAAGTGATGATTTTCCCACAGAAACATCAGGTTTTCATAAAAAAAAAAAAAAAAAAGGTTGTTTCAAGTATAACACCGAAAGGTTTTGAATTATTGCACTTAGATTTTATGTTCTTCTTTCTGACCAACACTGAAGATTTTTGTTGAAAAACATTTTTAACAAAAAACATTGCCTTCCTCAAGAAAACCACGGCTACTGACATAATAATTAAAAAGTCTTAAAAATTTTACATTCAACTGATATTTTTTTTCTGCTTATCTCTTTTTTTTTTTTTTTTTTCTATTTTCTATCCTCTGCTTCTCACATGCAACACACTGACTGGTACTCAGGTGGTAACACTAAAGTGGCTATTTAAGGTATCTATTTTTTAAAAATCTTAGGTGGTACTAAGGAAAACCAACACTTACTTCTTCCTTCTTAACTCAGGTCTTCTCCCACTGCTTTTTCTTTTTCTTCATATTTGCTAGTGCTTTTTTATTAGTAGTATTTATTTCTCTTGATTGAAACTTGTTGTCTTTCCTTATTGTATTAATTCCCTCTTTTTTTTTTTTTTTGTCCATCACTTAGGCATCTCTAATAATAGCTGTTCCTTCCTGATTCATTTTTTTTTCTTTCTGCCACCATATTTGTGCTTTAATTACCTTGCCTTCTCCTTAGATATTACGGTCTGCTGTCAATCTTACAGAACGTATTCCATAGGGCTTTAAAAAGGCTAACCAATTTTTCCTCATGATACTGCAAGTGCTCAATAAGACTTATTATATCCATTTTGCATGTGAAAAAAATACAGGCAGAAATAATGACTAGTGTGACCAAAGCCATGAAGCAACCTGTTGACAGAGCTGATGTCTGTTTCAGTCCATCCTTTAGTTAGCCTATTAAACCACTTTGCTCCCTTTGCTTTACTGCTGTGGTACTCTTTTAAACCTTCCTGGAAGCACTTTGACACTGGGCTCCTGCAAGCTTTAACCCCACGTTACTCTTTGTCTTCCATCTGTTGGAACTTGCCCTAAGAGCTCTTCACCATCTCTAGTTCACCAGCCAACAGCAGAAGCATCTTGCCCAGGGACTGCTCGGTCAGAAGCGCATCCTTTAGCATTTGGGGTCGCTACATGTGGTCATACATTGAGAAGTGCAGAAAAGTAGTTGTGAAGATCAAGGAATCTCCTTTCACCTTCTCTCTTCGAAGACATGGAAGGATACAGGTTTGAGTGCATGGGCCAGAGACATGTGAATACAATCTGGGGAACTGAAAGCAAATTGTCATTCCAGCAGAAAATTTCAGATATGGTAGGATGTTCTGGGCTGTTGTGAGAATAAGCAGTCTGCTCTTGAGAGGAGGAACAAGAATGGGTTAATAGACAGAGTTTTCATTTGTGCTGCTCAGGCTGAGTTTCAAATTCACTAACCTGAGTATTTTTCATGTGAGTTTGAGTTTCAGAATGAAAGCTTGCATAATGACAAGAGGCCCTGTGAGAAAAGAGAAGGACCTTGCCCCTGCTTCAGGCTGTGAAGGGTTAGTACTTGAAGACTGCAAATTACTTACATGTGCATGACGTGTGTAAGTTGAGGATTTTCTTTTTCTTTTTTTTTTTTATAATTTAAAACCAAAGTATGTTTCTGGGTCCAGTCTGCTGGGCATGCAAGTATACCATATCTAAGAAGATTTTTTCTTTGGAGGCTGAAGATGAGAAAAATCTGATAAATTTGGAATGCATATCCAAGCAAAACTTCCTAACTTCAAGGGGCCACTGTGATTCTTTTTTGTGTTAGGGCCATATGTTAAAGATAGACCTTCTATTTCTAGCTCAAGCTCAATTCTTACCACCCCAAATGTGTTCAGCATAGTTTCAAGGAAAAGATATAGGCTAAGCACAGTTCAGATGAAACATAGCATGGGTTTTGTGCTTTCCCTCTTCCTTTCTGTGAGGTTCAGACATTTCCAGAGGAGAGGGATGGGAGACAGATGTATTCCTATGCAATTGAATCCTTCTTCTGCATGGCACAAGCTTGGGCTCAGTGCAGCCCTCATGTAAGCCATGCTTGTGGAGGTGAGTATGCTGTTTATACCACAAATCAAACAACAAACCTCAGAAATAGAAACTTTACTGTGGGTTACCTTGACACGTTGGCATCCACAAGGCTTTTATTCTATGCCACCCAGCCTTGTCAGGGCTGCAGTCTTGTTAGCTCTTGTAAGCTAAGCATGTTTGGGCCTGAGTGGATAACCAGCAGAGAGAAGCCAGTGCTGGAGGAAGCAGGGCTGGTGACTCAGTGGGTAGCATTCTTCCCCCTGAGTCAGTGTTGAACTGACTGTGGTGCTAAGGGGGGCTGTTCTATGAACATTTCTGAATTTTGGACAAGACTGAGAAACCAAGCTCCTAACCACTTATGGCTTCTGAAACATCTCAGGTCTTTTCTCAGCAGCAGTGGCATTTACCCGGTATCCTGATCACATTCCAGCATGAAAAAATGTATTTCATTCACCCACAACTCACTCTGCTACTTCAGCGAAATTTATCTTCTCTACTACAGCACAATGCATTCATAAAGATATGCTGTATTTCATGTCACCTTCTGACTTTAATACTGGCCAAAATGGTTTGCACACACATGATGAAACTCTTTTTTATATGCCATTTTTCATATATCTCATGGGAAATCCTAGGTGTCCAGCCCATACACTCACAGTACTCCCTCAAATGTTAATCAGATATCTGCATAGGTGTAAAAGATATCACTTTCTACAAAGGCCAGTTTGTCTCAGGGCAAATAATATCAGGGAGTAGCTCTTGACTTCATCATGCCAAGACCTTTTGCCCCCTCAGTTCACAGTGAAGTGCAAGTATTACCTAGTGCTATGAAGGCAACAGCCTTCATCTAAAGGTTGCACATAGCTTCTCATGAAGCAGCGCGCCTAGTCCAAGTAGGTCCAGGTTCTCCTCTGTGTCCCATTGCCATTGCCATCCACTGCAAGAGTGATCTTCAAATGTGACCAACTCTGAAACGTTGTACTTGAGCCCACTTTGTACCTGCTTTGCTCCCTTGTCCTGGCTGACATGCCTGAATATATGTCTCCCAGTCATAGAGAAAGAAACCTTGTAAACCAGCACTGAAACACACACATTGCCTGATGCTTACTTTGTTTGGTATGTGATGACAGCTCTTTATAGGTGTCTGAGAAAAACAAATGAATGAAGAAGCAGTTCCTGGTGGCTTCTGCCAGCTGTTGACAATAACCAGTAATTTGCTTTTCCTGAAACAGACCTGATGCCTCTTGTGGATGATGTGATGCGTAGGTGTTGTGTCAATCAGTAAAAATTAAAAGTTGCTGAAGGGCAGGAACAGCAGCTGTGAGATTTCTTACTGCTATTTGTTCACAGGGAAATGGTATCAGACTCTGTTTAGTGGCTTGTGTGATTTAATGTCACATTTATCTCACATGCTTTAGCAGGGGCTTTCGCAAGCAGATTGATTTTAGACCCCAGCTTTTAAAGGTGTAAGATGAATGTTTCATTCATAAAAAACAAACTTGTGAAACCTTGTTTAGCATCTAAGCAGGTGGCCTGATTTGTAAAGTCTACAACTCAATTTTCTCTGTGGTAACAATTTTATTTTTCAACCCAAGTTAGTCTTCCCAGTTAGGTTTTGCTTAGAAATCACATGACTTAATAATTTTATAGTTCATGAACATACAGGACAAAAGATGAATGCACAAATGATTTCACTCCTCTTGTGGCAGGTAACCATGTTATGCAGTCCTCTTTACAACAACATCAATCTCATCTTACAGGTAGGTAGAATTCTTACCCTAGTGGCTCTGCTCCATCACCTGTGCCAGCACCTCATTGTTTTGATGATGGTGCATTCTGTTTTACATGCTCTTATCATCATTTGGAGGTGGGCAAGTTCTCCACACACCAAAAGGCTAGAAGCATGCTACTGTAACAGGAAGGATCAGATGTTTAGGTAAAGCATTTTCCCAACAGCATCAAGGAATGCTTGCTATCAGGGTTGCATGGTCTTGTGATGTACAGAAGCCCCAGCTGCATGGAAACCCTTCTCTGTATCAACATGATAATATTGTAAGAGTAGGTCTGTGTCCCCGAACTAGCTAGAACCCCCATCTTTTTCACATCAGCTCTTCCCCCTGAGCTACAAAAACCATGAGACTTGCAGTGAAATGCTGGGAAATGGCAAGGCTGGAGCCAGAGGTGACCAGCAGTTTTGGAAGTCAAACCCAGTAATTCAGTACTTCTGTGTCTATTAACTCTGTGCCTATTAACCTGTGTTAACCCTTTGTTAACCCTGTTAACAAAGCAAATTCTGTAGTTGGAGTGCGGTTGTCAAGCTTGGAATTCAGTAGCTTCCTCTGCAGCAGCTGGTAGGGTTCTCTTCAGGAAAGGGAAGCAGCACATGCTACAGTGGTACGCCCCAGGCTCCTCTACAGCAATGTCTATTAGCAAACATCTCCAGTGCTAAGCAAGCAGGGAGAGAGGAAAGCTGTGCTTCCTTCCTGCAGCAGACATGTCAAGTACATCGGGAAAACCATCATGTATGAAAGTAATGAAATAGCTATGTATAATCAATCCTAAGATGTAACTGAGAGTTTCTCTTCTGTTTGAAATGACTTCACTATGAGGTCTGGTTAAAATGTTTCTGTTGAGATTACTCTTCAGGAGGAAGAGGAATTTCAAGCAGAGTGGACTTGGTGAAAACCACCTTCATGCTTCAGAATATTTAGACACTTCACTGAAATACACAAGTGTCTCTAACAAAATAATGCATTCCGTGCAACTTTTGTTCTAACAAAGCATATGAGAAATTCTACCGTAGATACACCAAGATGTCTAGGATTGCCATGTTGCTTTCCCTTCACAATAACTTCTCTTAAACCACCATGTATCACTAGTCTAATCGTGATCTACAACCAGTAGTGGAGAAAGGGCACACAAGGCATTCAGAATTACATTGTTATAATATGGCCAATCTACCTCATTTTGTATTTCATTTATTGGGCAATGTAGTTGAGGTTTTGGCTTTCAGTCAAAACCAAGAATTTTCCCAAGAGAATAAGTGGATGAGGAATCAAAGAAACCCCACCAAATGACCAAAACATCTCCCAAACACCATTTTCCACTATTCATATTTTAAGGAATTAAACACGGTTTTAGTGCAAGGAGTAACTGTACTCTAGCCCTAGGGTTATGAACTGGATAAGCTATTAGGAATTTTCCATTTCTAACTGATTGTGATCTCACATCAGTGTAACTCTGCTCACTTTAATGGAATTACTTCAGAATTACTCTGATGTGAAAGGAGAATAAGGTCCTGTGATTCTATAACAACTCACAGTAAGCTGTTCACATATACCTCCAAGAGGAGGAGCTTTTAAGAAAATATAGTGGAATTTAGAACCCAGTTTTCATCAGTTCATTTAATCAGTTTACTTTGGTCTACTGATCACTTCTGCTGCTTTGCATGTGATTGTCCTTATAAGTGAGGTCAGGTTTATAGGGAAAAAAAAATATCCTTTATAAAACCAGCTGATATTAATAGAAGAAAATGGACAAGTTATTGGGTACTCCATGACCTACAAATGTTCATATAATTTTTGTAAACACAATGTTTTACCTATAATTAAACATTTATTATTCCAGGTTATAGTTTCTAAGGAAAGGTAGATTGCAGTTAAAAGACCACAAGACAGATCTTAATTATTCCTGCTTCTGTCAAGAGGAAACTAATGCTTACCTGGCTGTCATGACAAGTCATTCTTTAAGGATTGTAGAAACACTCCAAGATCCACACTTAGAATATGACATATGGTTCTAATCCAGCTAAATACCTAAGCCTGTGCTTAGCTTTAAGCACTGTGAGTAGTCTCACTGAGGGGATGAGCGTGCTTATATACTTTGGGACAGTGTGGGTCGTGTGCTCCTTCTTCTTCTATTACAGATCCCCTGAAAATCCTAAGAGGATCTGTTGATCTGCTCTTCCCTTGTGCTCCCTTTGCCTTACCCCAAAAGGAACTTCTTAAACATTGTATTAACAGAGTTGTTAGGCTGAGAAGGGGTCTTCAACAGTTCCTTGGCTGCACTGTAAGCATGGGGAGACACAGCACAAGTGTTTGGAATGGCTGAAGGTCATTCTCACTAGCTCTTTCCTGCACAATATAGATAGTGTATATGAATGGTAGGATGTGGGCCATACAGTCAGAAAATCACAGAATAATTCAGGTCAACAGAGACCTCTGAAGTCCTGGACATCAGTAGGGATAATTTCAGTTCTAGAAAAACATATCGGGGTCATCTCTAGTCAAGTTTTGCATATTACGATATTCATATGTAATATACCAGTAAGTGCCAGGCCAATTGTCTATAATGGAACACAACAGAGGCTTGAGGTTTGGAATCAGGTGTGGTTCAGGGCTGGAATCATATTTCAAATGGACTTAAGCTTCAGGGATTTAGCACTGCTGCCTCGGCCATTTTACCTAAGGGTCTCTTAAAATTACTTTAAATGGAAGGGTACAATTTAACCAATTTAGTTCAATGGGGGTGAATCCAGCATTTATCAATATCCCCAGAGGAAAAGAAGTAGCTTCTGCAGTCTCTTGATTAACTGAGCAGAAAATGAGCCACCCTCCCCTTTCTGTTTAAATTAGATATGAATGAACCAGTTCAAACCACATAAGAATTGACTTCTTGACTCCTCTGCGTGTACATTAACCACTAGGTCATGGTTTTATTTCTTCTCTGAGAAAACCAATTTCCCCTGAATGGGAACGGCATTCAGAAATGCTCCCACTGTGTTTCCTCATCCCAGAGCTTTCTTGTGCGTGGCTATTTAAATGGCAGGAGGTCCCACAGTGAGGGGTGGGCAAGCACAAGCAGACCTAACAGCTTAGGTGGTCGTACGGCTCCCTTACAGCTGCAGAGCAAAGGAGAGCAGGTTTAGGTGCGCAGGTTCCTTGCCAGCCTACAGGCAGTGTTTTTTTTATTTTTTTATTTTTTTTTTCGGGGGGGGGGGGGATAGGGTTCATAAGGGCCACGATTTGCGAGCAGGAGCTACATTAGCGTGGGCATGGCTGCCCTCTGCTGGGTGTCACCGCCTGCTGGGCGTCCCTCCCGGGGACTATTCCTCCTCCTCCTCTTCCTCCTCCTCCTCTTCCTCTCCTCCCTGTTGCGCGGCTTTGCCAAGCTTTGCGAGGATCTCTACGAGCCCCACACTGCCTTTGAGTATGCAAGGGCAGGACGGACCGGCACAGGGAGAATAGGGGTTCTTGTGGGGGAAAGCGGTTACCCCAGGCAGGGGGTGGAGGGTGAGTTCCAAGTGCTTCAGCAGTAACTACCTGAGGCCAGATTTTTACCCCAGCACAACCCCCTGGGATGGCAATGCAGCTTTGCTGCTTTTTCACTGAACAGAGAAAGCATGCACATGTGTGTTTGCTGCAGAGGAAGAGCTGCACTGCAAATTTATCTCTGTTCCTGTATTCGTACCTTAAAAGCCTGTCTCAAATGAACCCTGATTTCGTTCCTCCAAACACTTTCATTTGTTTGCTGTAAATACCTTAACCCAACATTCCTACTGATGCTCCTGCAGAAGTTGGAGTATGTCTGAAAAGAGCTGATGGATCTGTCTTGCATTTTGGAGACATGCAGGCTGGAACCACATCCTGCATCATCTCATCTGACAGGACAAATTGTACAGGGGGAATAGGGAAGTTAAGAAGAGCTGAAAGCTCTTACTGAAAGCAAATAATGTGGCAAACGCTTTGAGAGGGATCTGAAAACGAGTCTCCACAAACCATCTTCATGCCATTTCAAGCAAAAATGTATGAAAGTACCTCTATCATAAGGATGTTGCCTATGCAAGAAAGATGCAGCATTTAAGAACTACACAGGGTGAGTGAAGGTAATCCACCTCACCTTGGACAAGGACAGCTGTGTTGAGATGAAAGTTCTCTGGTCCAACTTGTTCTATGTAAATTGTTGCTGGCTCCTTTGTGCAGTCAGATGCAAGATGCTCTGTGTCACTCACTCACTGTACTTGGATCAGAGCCTGCCAATTGTATGAGGGCCTGCCTGGACTGTGCTAGAGACCTGTGGGGAGATGGGAGAGAACCTGTTCAACAAAAAGCAAGAAAGGAAAAGGGGTCAGAGACCTAGTCCCTGTGGGCTGTACAAGCTTTCCCACAGGCTACCTGAATCACAAGGGTTGCCAGCTGGCCAGGGTTGGACTAAGGGCTTGACCCCCTGCCCTTCCATACTGAGGCATGCAGTCACTTTGCAGGTCATAAAATGAGCCATGGTGCCTGACGTGCACTCACATATGGGAAGGGAGAACTGACCTGTGAGTGTTGCCTCAAGGAAATGGCACAGACTGTTCATTTCTGAGGACCCCTCAAGTTTTGACCCTCAGTTTATAAAAGCCAGAATGCTGTGGAGCTCAAGTATGCTCTTTCTGTCCCGCCGCCTGTTCCAGTGAGAACATCTACTCATAAAACCAGCCCCTGTGCATTTTGGCTAGCTACAAAAATGTGTATGGCCTTATTTCTCCTTTAATGAATCCCAACAAAAGTCTCACCCAACTGAGTGCTTTAAAAGAGCATGAAACTCACGTAATTAAAGTACAATTAAAAAAACCTCAGTCTTTTAGATAAACCTGCCCAAACCTGCCCACATAACTAGTGAACAAAGATGTAGGAGAGACAGAGCCTTGAAATGGTGTTTGTATTGGAAGTGATGTGAAAACTAAATTCAGTCTGACTAGGTAGACAGATACACACAGGGAACTGAAAATTGTTGTGCAAGGGGTCGTACTTAGAATATACCAGAGTCAGATAAGGGTCAGAGAGGGTCTGCTCTTAAAATTGGTTGTGTCTGTATCTGTAAAGGAGTGTGTGTGGATAAGCAGTACTGCAAGGCTGTGCTGGTGCCTCTTACAGTGCAGAATGGATGTGCAAAGACAGCTTTGAGCTACATCTTCTGCAAGTAATTGCTAGATGATATGAGTAAGAAGATCAAAATTTCGGCAGATTATACAACTTTACAGTGATGGGTATGGACAGAGTGCAGCAAGAGCTGGAAGTATGATTAGTAGAAAAGAAGCTTGTCCTACATCTGGGAGAAAATACTCAGAAATCTAACTGTTTAGTGGGAGAATGAAACTCGAAAAGCATTCAATCCTGAGGGACTCCAGGGAGAAAAATAAACATGAGTTTCCACTGTGATATAGCAGAAGGAAATAAATGCAGTTTGGGGCTTTACATGAATAGGCAAGTGAGGATTTGAGGAGCAGGAGATGGGCAGTTCTGTGACAGGCACCAGAGTGTTGCATATTAGTAGGATTTGTGAGCAGACATGGGTTCCTCATTTAACCAAAGACTCCTGCATACTGTAAACTTGAACACATTAGACTTCAGGGGACCTGGACATACTGAGAAGTAGAGGAATTTGAAGACATTTAGGCACATGTAGGTAACTGGAATACATCTAAAAATCTACCCTGGGAGTTGCATGGTTGCATGAGGAGTGAGGAATATTTCTTGAAGATTAAAAACCACAGGGACTCCAGCAGTGGCAAGAAGACAGAACAATCTGGAGTGCTGCTGTTTAATGTCATCTCAGGAGAAGGAAGAGAAAACATGATACACCAAGTTCTGATCTCAGTTTTCACTGTTTTTGCACCAGAATCGCTTCTGAGAAGTACTGGGAAGGTGGTGCTCTACCCATGAGCCATGTTGAGTCTCCCATAACTCACGATACGGGAAGCAGCTCATGTTTCGGTGGCAGCCTTCAGAAGAGTCTGAAGCACTGCCCTGATATTAAAGCACAGAATTCCCAATACTACAGTGAGATACTTTGTCTGAATTCACCCAAAGGGAAAAAAATGTATGGAAAGCTTAAGTGACTTGCTTTATGTTGCACAAATCTGGGGCCCTGCCAGGAATAGAAATAGCACTCAGCCCCTTTGTTCTTAACAGCACTGAGCCAAAGGAACCTCTATGAGGATCTCCAAGGATTTCTTCCTACTGCAAAAGCTTTCAGTGTCAGTTCAGTTCCAGCAAACTGGGGGGGTGGGGTTGGGAGGACTAACCAGAGGAATGCCATGCATTACTCACATGCTTGCAAACAGCTTGGTATGTGAATGCTGAGATGCAGGAGGCAGCAGTGCCTGGCTAGCAAAATGCCTGAGCAGTTCAGGTGGCCAGTTGGCAGGGATCCACACAGTGAGTGAAGGGTGACTCAACAACATCTGGGGGTACTCAGCAAAGCTCTGCTGTGCCTCCTGCCTTTCAGGGAGCTGGTCTGGCCAGTGGAGAGCAATGCCTCCCACCAAGGTCACCTCGAGGAAGCAGCATTTCTAAGCGAAGTGGAGGCAGTACTGCTTGAATGCCTACCCTTCCCAAAGACATGGCAGGAAACCTGAAACCCAGCTCACCAAATGATTTAATTTTGTGCTTAAGCCAAACCATATATAAAAACATATAAATATGCTTTACAGTTTAGGGCTCCGCCACATTGAAGGCATGGTGGCAGAAAACTCTGAGATGTTTAATTAAGATGGTGCTTGATGAGTTACAGGAAGGAATTTTAGGACAAGTTTGCCTGGGATTATAATGAGCAAGTTTAACAGTCCAAGAGTTCCACACCTCTCTTAAATACTTTGCACATACTACAGCAGTAATTTAATCCTGCTTGGAGACAGTTTTCTTAATTATGTAATGTGAATAATTCTCATTCTCCAGGTGGTGGTACTGGACAATGAAACAGCTTTATGAATAGAAGATGCCATAAAACAACATATCCTGTGGCTACTACTATTGAAAGTAATAGGTATATATTCCTTCTTAATGATGAAATGTGTAATTGTTTTAGTGGGTCACAGCCTAACAAAAAGATAAACCAACTTGTTCTGTTGATGCATTTGAATTACTGTTAAAGAATAACTGCCTGAGTAAAGTCTGATTCACTCAGGTGCAGATTTCTAACAGCAGTGACCTAGCGGATTAAGTACCCTCATAAATTTGGCCCTATAGCTTTTCTCAATACCTGGAACATCTGTGTGCAGGTAGGTGTAGGTGGCTGAGTTAAGTCACATTGTTCTCATCTTAGGAGTGATGCAGAATGGGATTCTGAAAAATGGTAAATGTTATCTGAAATCTGCTCTTTTTTTCTGTTAGGATTAATTTGAGACCAGTGGGAGATGCATTAGAATTGCGCTAGTGGTGTCAGTTGAATTTGGACACGTAAGTGGCTTTTTAAAATCGGGCAAACATTTTTGAATTCTTACTGCATGTGTCTTTCCCTTACTCCAGAATCTTGTCTAAGTGTCAGGAGGAAGTAAGGTCTCTGGAATGTTCATTGAAAGGAAACACTTCCAGAGTGATGCAGCTCTCCAAAATGCATTACCTTTTTTTTTTTTTTTCACCTCAGTAAACACTGGAAAAAATTATTTCAGTATTTATGTAATGTTACCACTATCATTTCAAGAAACCCTGAAGTTTAAAGGGGCAATTGCACCAAGTATGCTTTCAATCCAGTAGTTAGTTTGATTCCTGGTAATTAGAAGGTCACGTGCACTTTCTGAAGGCATTTTGACTCTTTTTCCCTAATGATTTGATAATAAAATTTAGTGTGTCTACTTATTAAATGGACAACAGAGAATGAAGCAGTCATTCAAGATCTTTCTCAGCATCTGTGATGACAGGACAGCTGTTAAGGGACAAAAATCACATGTATAAATAAGATAAATTACCGTAAATATTATTCTGTCAGTGATTACAATTAGGTGATGTGGCTACTGAATGTTAGAAGACAATTATTATTTCATTTGCACTGTGTTATTATTGGAGAGCCAAGTCAGAACATGACCCTGCTGCATAAGACATTATACAAGGACAATACAAAACAATTCCTGCTCTGAAGGACCATCAGTCAGAAATGTCTTTTGTAGCTAATTACTTTCCACCATTTCCCTATTTCTCATGTCTTCTGTTTCTAAGCTATCCGTGCTATCTCCTGATAGTTTTCTGAAGCTTGAGGTTTTTCTTCTTCCTCTCCATTTCTTTCTTTCTTTTCCTCTTTTATTTTTCTGGTAAGTAAATATATTGTTTGTTTGTTTGTTTATTTATTTATTTATTATTCAATCTGAACATGGTCATCTCCTTCCCTTGAAGGAATCCTGCTTTCCTTTATTCCTTTTCTGCCACTCTTCACCTTTGTTTCATTGAGGTCAGATTTTCAACAGACATGAATCAGCAGTTACCCTGCCAGCTTACCACTAGTGAGACTGGCCACTTGTTCTCTTTGATCTCAATGGCATTTTACTGTCTCCCACCTCCATCCTGCAATAACCTGCAGTTACATGACATTGTGCAGACCTTATCCAATGAAACATTACAGTGATGGGATAAGGTAGATAAATATTATGCTTATAACACAGACAAGTAAACATAGGCAAAAATGTAATAAGGGTCAAGGTCATGGGAGTCAATGTACGAGTTTATATTAATCCAGAAATCCTTTGTTCTCAACTCTCTGATACATCAACTACCTATCACGCTGTTCTTTGAGCACAATGCACTTCCTACTTCCAATGGCTTCCTACCGGAGCAGCCAGACAACAGTGGGAAAACTGCTTGCAGTGATCCTAGTGTTATAGTAGCCATGTCTACCCTGGATGTCTCCTGTCTGCTCAGCAGCGTTAAACTTCAGTAGACTCACAAACTGCCCTCATTTCCAAAGACAGAGTAGTTTTGCTGCCTATTGCCATGTGGTTGAATGCAGTTCTGTGTCTACATAGAGTTATTCTTAACACTATAAATAGTCTTAAAGAACTAAGGAGGCCCACAGTGACATACTCTGGAGGGTGTTTGAACAGCAAGAAGAAATCTAGAAGGAATCCTGTAAATCCACAGGATTGCTGCCAAATGTACGCGTGGGCTGTGGTTTAGTACAAGCCACTCCCTGGGCTGCCATGGCCAGAGGGAAAATTTAGCAAACAATGCCATTGACTGCCTCCCCCCACCCCCAATGGATTCCTTTCCAAAAAGTTAATTTGCTATTGAAGTAGGTAGATTCACAAGCATGTGTTAAGATGTAGATTATAGAGCACTGAGATGAGTTTCTGGAGACTTCCAAATGTTGCCCCATGGTAGGAAAGCTTTCCGTGGGAATAACCAAGGACATTTCCCTTTAAGGAGAGTCTTGTAATGATAGAGATGAATCACTGCAGTGGATTCAGAAATCTGGTTCTCCTTGGAGCAAATTGCACAGGTACCTTTGTAAGAGAGAAAGAGAAAGATGTATTAGAAAGTTGTGATAAGAATCCGCTTTTGGGGAGGAAAGTATAAGTAAGCTAATAAACCTACAAAAGGCCACCAAAGACAGTTGTAGGATCTAATTTCTGACTTTAAGAAATGTAAAAGTCAGCTGAATAAAGATGGGGGTGGATGTGAACAAGAATTTTTAGAGGGTAAAGGACCTGCTAAAAACTATTTTGAGTTGTGAAGAACAAGACTAAGTGTGCTTAGAAACACAAGTTTGTGCAGAAAGTATCAATTTTCTGTATTCAGTTCTAATAGCTAATCAATTAAAATTAAACATGGTAGGATGGTGGGGAAGGAGGAGAATTTCATCTCATGTGAAGAATATATGTTAATACCCAGTTATTCTTCAGAAGAAGGTGAGGTTTGTCATTGCCTGCTACGCAGAAAATTTGAAAAAGCCTGATGTACGTAGTGGTTCAATGGCACAGGACACAGCTCTAGGGCATGAGGTTGAGAGCTGTGATCCTAGGTTGGGAGAGCTGAGGTGCTGCTCCATTCTGCTTCCTCCCTGGAGGACAGACAGTGTAAAGCTTCAGGTTTTGACTAGAGGCCTCATTTGATCCCCAAATATGCTTCAACGCACAACACAGTGTAAGCGGTCTGGGAATTTGGCCACAATTGTAGGGCTGGAGGTGCTGAATTAAAAGGGAGTAAATGCAGCTGATGTGTCTAAATGGTGGAGACTGCCAGAGAAATGGTATGAAGGTGGTGACTGAGAAATTGCCCTAGGAGAAGAATAAGGAAGAAAATAAAGAGAAATGGCAGTGGGTATCAGATATACACAAGCCCCTAGGAAAGGAGGAGGAATGCTTAGATGGCTGCATTCAATTTCAAGCACAAGTTAATACAATCAGGAACATTAGAGGTACCTCCATGCCTAACGGGAAAACAGCACAGCAAAACATGTCATCACCACAGCTCCTGAATTACCGGGGAGATAATTCATGATCTCAGAAACAGAGACCTAATCAGTGGAGAAGCCTCAAGAGACAAGCTTTTCCTGACAGCGCTACCATCAATCTACCGTTGACCATGGCACACCTAGATTCAACCTGTAGTTACAGTGAGCAATGGGCCTGAAGTGTTATAACATGAAATGACCATGTCTGGGAAAATAAAACATGTTAGGTTGGATTCAGGTTTAGCCATAAAGCAGGAGCAAGAGATGAGCTGAGCCCAGTTCTACTGCTCTAAAGTTGGTCTGTGATGAGAATTAAGGCCCTGTGTTTTGATTGATGGATTGGTGCTCCCTGCCTTTCTACCTTCCCTTCTACTCCAGCACAGTGATCCTGGAAGGTCCAGGCATCCACGTGGGGTGGAAACAGGGCATCTAACACGAATTGGTGTACACAGGGTACTGCACACAGGGCTCAGATGAACATCTTTTCCTCTTCTTTTTTGTAAATTACTGACTTATTTAAGAAAGTGCATCTGTCATTCAGCACAAAGTAATTTCTGGGGCAACATTTGTTAGCCATGGACACAAAAAATGAGCCCTTCATCCTTAGGGCAGCAAGATGAAACTTGGTCTCTACAGCTGAGAGGTTCTAGTGTCACCTCCCCAGCTGCCATGGGCCTGGGGGGCATCCAAGCCAGCTTCTTTCTTTCCTGTATCCCTTATCTGAGAGGGTTCACTGTGATGTGATTGCTAGTGGGTAGTGGTGGAGTAGAGTGGAGTGTTGTTTTTGTTCCAGGCCACTCAGGAAACTTTAAAATTGGAAGTTCTCACATTCTATTTATTATATTATTTCTAGTAGCATGTTTTTTATATATCACATCCTATTCAATAGATCACATCTCATTTTATAGATCATATCACATTTATTTATGTACATAGCTAGGTAGTATTCTCACATGAATATCTCCCTAAAGTCTAGATGTATTTCTCAGTCAGCTTTCCAGTGATGATAAGAAAGCCCAGCCCTTTCCCACAGAGAGAAATGCTGCACTTCAGTTTGGCTTTACCCATAACACATTGCTCTACCTGCCTCGTGCATTCAGCTGCTTGTAACCCAGGATGAGTAACTAGAGCAGTAGGTTAGAATTTGGTACTGACATCTGGGCTTAGCTTCTTGCTCCATAACTCACTCCTTGAGGTCAAATCAATTCTTTGTTCCTTTTTCTCCCTGGCTGCAGTGGGACTAACTTGTTCAATGAACTACAGAGGTCATGGTCCTTCCTGTATTATTCTGAGCTCTTTCTGCTGATCCAAATAATTGTTGCAGTTTAGACCTCCCAGGTGAGATATTGCAATTTCCAGCCAGAACAAACAAAAATAAGGAAAAAGAAAAGAAAATAAAGATGTATAACTCTTACCTTTAAAGAATATCAGGGCAAGCATCTGCTTCAAAAACAATGACAGTGTTTAACTAAGAATGAACACATGGAAATCAGAGTGTTTTTTTCCTAATCACTGTCAAAATATGTGTTAAACAAGGTTTTCCTCACCAATATTTTCTCTTTGACTAGACAATCAGTAAAGGATAATATCCATGCAATAAAACCCACTTATCACAGTTGTGCATTGTGTGAAAGATTTGCAGCTGGAAGATTATTTTTATTTTTTCTCCACTCAGCAGACTAAACAGTTTTGATCAGATTTTTTTTTTCTGCCCCAAATTAAAAATATTCAGTTATTTTTCTATAAACCTAAAAAATGTGCCACCCAAAACTGTTCATGGTATCCTACAGAATGGGCCAGGTGTAACCTTTTTTATTACTGTTTTGCTTCTGAAACTGACTTCATAAAAAAAGCAGTCAAAGTTCTGGGAGATTTTAGTAAAGCTTAGGGAAAAGGTAAAGCTCTTGGCTCACATTGTTATTAGTGACAATAATCAATGCCCAGACAATCATGGCTTCAAAAAATGTGTCAAAAACCCACTTTATGTTTTAGACAGACCATGAAAGACGTTCAAATTCTTCATCTGGAAAAAAAAAAAAAAGAGAGAGAGAGAGAGATAGAGAGAGGAGAAAGAGAGGGAGAGGGAGATTTCCTTCTACCATGCAGCGAGAGATAACTTCACGCTTTCCTTTGGTATGTTGCATAGCCAATTGTAAAGCCATGTCATGTGAACAGATGGAGGCAGAGGATCTCAGCTTTCACTGGTAATGGGTTAAAGATCTGATGCCTCAGACGGTGGGTGAGACAGGGCCCAGCAGCGGGAGCTTTCTGTCCCCTGACAGTGAGACACCTCCAAAGCCTGCTGGGGTGGCAGCAATTCTTACAGGAGTACCTCTGCAGGTCCTCAACAGACCGGCACCAGCTAAGCCTCAGACTTGTATAGGCTCTTCACATTTAAGAGCATGTCTAATCCAATCACCAGCAGATTGGAAGCTATCTGTGTACCTCCCATATAGCATATTCTTGTAGGCTTGAAAGCAATCTTCTCTTCATCAGCCTTCCCTCTTGTCTTCCTATCAGTCTGTGCAAGCAGTGGCGCTCCCCCTTGGGCACACAGAGCTAATCCCATTTACTTAGCCCATCAATTTAACAGCTTTAAATACTCACATTGGTTAGATGGATGCAGCTGAAACATTAGCAGCATCACTTGACCAGCAAGAGAGGGGGAGAGCATTGTGGTGAGCAGTGTGAGGCAGCCTTCCCATGCTGGCAAAAGCAGAAAAAAGTCATTCAAAATGCTGAAGGCTCAGGCCAATATCTCCCTCACATGCAGAGCAGAGCAGACTGCACATGTGCAACCCATTACCCATGCGCGTGCACACAAGCAGAATTTCACTTTCCCACTCCACAGTCCCTGTTTCTGCTAGTTAGCCGTTTCTCCCTGTTTGTACCCTTCGGTTTTCATACACCCTCATCTTCGCTTTCTGTGGGGCCACCAGCATGCCTGCATGTGGTGGGGCCAATGCTGCCTGATCATGCTCGCTGTATTATCACCGGTATTGGTATGAGTGACACAGTCAAGTGGGATTTAGCCCCTGCCTGTGTCAGCACATGATCTCACACATGCCCCTTCCCTTCTCTTAGATAAACTCGAAAGATTGAAGCAAGAACAAATGCAGAGGGTGTCAGACACCCCTTAAGGAAAGCACTGACCATATGTGCCTCCTGCTTGAGTGCAAAGCTACCTGCCAGTTGCAGAGTGCAATGTGACCCAAGGAGGCTTTACATTTAACTCTGTTCTCAGGTATCTGTTTGCAAATTCTCAAATGAACCCTTCCCCCTTTCTTTAGTTTATCAGTTCACAGCTTCCTTTAGCATCCCTCATGGTAGCTGTACCTCTTCTGCTCTGGCTGTAGATTAGAATGGTCCTGAGAAGGCAAGCCCTTTTACAAGGAGTCAAGAGGACAATCAGGAAGCTGTGAGCTCTCAGCCTCTTGCCAGCACTCCAAATGATCCTGTACTTCAGGAAGAACCAGCATCTGCCTCCGAAAAAAAAAACACATTGGAGACTTCAAACAGTCTTTGTTTGCCCCTTCTCCAGTACTTGTCCTTTCACTATTCACTTTTATTATGGAACAGACCCTGGCTCATGGTTTAATTCACCTGCACGAGTCACGCTTGAGTTCCTCTTTTTTACTTGCTAGAGGTTAAATAGGATTGGAAAGGCTGTTGTCTTTCAGGATATTGCAGTCTTTGACATGCAGAGGACATATATCTCTCCAACATTTCCAGCATATTTTTGTTACATTTAACCTGTTCTTTTCTTTGTTGTCTGGTTCTCATACTCTTACAACTATATATAGTATACATGTATATGTATATTTTATGTATATTGCATTAGATAGATAGATAGATAGATAGACAGACAGACAGACAGACTTCCTGCTTGTGCCAGTGAAGAGCTTGTACTGACAAAAAATTAATGAGGTTTCAAGTGCCAGCAGGCTGCAAACTTGGGGATTGCCTTTGATGATTCAGAACTGGCCTCTGCCACTAAAATAGGAAGACAGGATGCTATTATTCTGAACTTAGACTTAAGGCTGAAATGGAGAACAAAAAGAATTTGCAGTGGATGTCTCCTCTCCCCATTCTACTCCTCAAGGCCTCTCTGAAGTGATCACAGTATTTTGATCTATTAGACAGCACCAATTTCATGAGGCTGAGATCATTTGGGGTGAAAACCATGAGGCGACTTCACAGTTCATGAAGGGTATTGAAGACTTCCACCTATTATGGAATAAGTAAGATGAAGTGAAAACCCTTCATTCATCCCATTAACAGTGGGGGGTAATGGCAGAGGACAGCACTCAGAAAATGCACTTCCCAGCTGCTGGCATGCTGCTAGCCTGACACGCCCTGAGGAATCCAGAAAGAATTCTTGAATCATGAGAATCACTTTTCCCCTAACAACCCTGCCTCCCCTTCTCCTCCGGGGGCCTGGACATGCAAGCAAGATCCAAGACACTATGAAATCATTGGCATCCCTTCCGTTGACTTCACGGGGCTTTGGATCAAGTCCTGAGTTTTCAAAGGCAACAGACTTTTAAAACTGTTTGGAGGATGAGAAGGCCAGCTGAAAGTTTCCATGTGCTGTTAAGGGCTGTATCTTCATTTCTCCATGGTGCTTATCAGCAGTCTATATCATCATTGGTGGAGACAAAGACAAAATTTTTTGCAATAAACCAATATCTATCCCAGTACCCTGTTTGTTTGTTTGTTTGTTTTGTTTTGTTTGTTTGTTTGTTTTTCATTTGTTGGCCTTAATTCTTCATACTGTTCACTATGTTGGTACAGTAAGAGCAAGTATCCTCATGTCCTAAAAGGCTGTGGATATACATGATAGACAACAGTAGAAAAATTGGGCAGCGTAGCTTCAGCTAATTGCATGACTGCTGGTGATATTCAACCATTCGGGGTAATTTACTGGAAAAGGAATGAGAAGATCTCCATCAGTGTGAGGATAAAGTCTAAACTGAGAAAGCAGAAGATCCAAACTGAGGGAAGAGTGAGCTGTTTAGAGTGGCTGGGTGAGAGAAGACAAACAGGAATATACGGAAAGGGGAAGCTGGATTCAAGATACAGGGTATTAGAGTTAAGGTGATAGCAAGGATGCTGAGGTGGAATGGGTTTTAGCTGGGAAGCCATTTAAAGTAGTGGTCCTCTTCTTCTTCCCCTTGACCCTGGCTATTTGCTACCAATGCTCTGTGTCATACCACTGCAAGATCTCAATGGTCAGCTGAGCAGGGGAACCAACCTGGCTGAAAACAAATAATTTTCTGCCCTTCAGGTTTAGCTGTCAATGGATCAGGCCCCAGACCTGACTCCCACACAGCTCTGCAAGCAATGATGCTTGCACAGGGGAGGGGATGGCATCATCCACGGGGCAAGGTTATCCACATTCTGACGTTTCACACACTCCCTGTCTTGAAAGTGTAAGGCTAAAACAACTAACAGATTAGCGAGAGTGATCCCCCCAGTGCTTATTCGTAAAGAGATTGTGTGCAGAAGTGAAAAACACTTTAAATGTTGAGCAGGCCCAGGCAGAAATGAACAGTCATGTAACAACCACAAGCTATTGCTCTTCATGGGCTGTACAAGTCTTTACATGGCCAGTGAGAAAACCACACAACAGCCTGGCCTTGCTGGGCAAAACCTGGTCAGAAGGAGCTGTAAGAGGCAGTCTTCGGGGACCTGCCTCACAGCTTGTCCTCTGAGCTTCTGCAGCTTCCATCGTCCAGCAGCTTCCCTTCCCCACTAGGGAGCAGCACCAGCGCAAAACGCTCGTATTTCTGACTGGATATAATTAAATTGGTCAAAAAAGAAAAAAAAAAAAAAAAAGAAAAAAAAAGGCTATGGTTAGACCAGCTTTAGATGGAAGCAGTGATAGAGTGAGCAATATCCCGGGAGGCAAGATTAGCAAGACAGATAGACAGATTAGAGGCGAGACAGAGATTTCATCCAAAAAGGGGGAGTTCCTCTGGACATACTTTTCCAAATAGAGGTTATGTGGCTTTACTGAATGGATACCACAGAAGGTGAGCCAAATCCTCACCTGGAGTAAAAAGGGAAAGCCCTCCTGCCAATGGGCTAAGTATTTATCCCAGGTGAGATATGACCCAGTGTGCCGATTGCAACAGTCAGCCTTTCCAGGTGTCTTCTGCACATTGCTGCTTCTGAGTCTGTGGCCAACTCCTAAGGAGGGAGAGGTCAAGGAGCCATGCACCTTTGGGGCCACACAATGATTTAATAGCAAGTTCAGCCCCAAGAAATCTTCTCTAAGATTCAGTCCCTCTTGCCCTGGTCAGCTAGCTGCCTTTTGTTAAAAAGGCTGGGTCTCACTCAGAGAGGCATGGTGATGCTGTTAAATTGCTCTCCCTTATTCTCAGGATGCTGTTTTTCTCAAGAGCTTTGATGTGAAAAGGTAAGGGCCAAATGCCCCACACCCTACCTTCCACCTGTCGGCTGCTGTGTGCTGTGGTTTAGTGCCTTGCTGGGCTTCAAGCAGCGTTCATCTCCTCTTTACTCCCACTTCCTTCCCTCCTTGGGCTTGGATATCAGCTGTGAGCTTAACTGGAGCTATATCACACACAACACTGGGCTCCCCTTCCCTGAAAATAGAAACCAAAGTGACCCAGGCCAGCCGCAGTAGAAGAGAGGCAATCTGCAAGTCCCTGGTGGCTGTGGTGGTTCTGCCTGACGCTGTGCGCCAGCATAAGCAAGCAAATTCCAAGAAGATGCAGTCATCAGCAGCTCTGTGAAGACAGGAAAGTGGTTACAAATGCTCTCTGCCTCAAAGAGAGAGAAGAAACCACAGTCTGGCTGTAGCCTCACATCATGCTTTCTGATAATCTGCTGTTTAGAAATATTTGCCGAGGCACTATGGTACTCGTGGCTAGGTAGATGTGAAAACAAACATGCCAATCGGTGCAAAGGGACTGGTTTATCTTTGGCCAGCTAAAACGCAGCCTGCCTTTCAGCACACACCCAATAGCACTTATGTACAAAGGAGAACAGAAGAAGATGTTTCTTCCTCAGAGCTGTCTACAGGTTGTGTTCACTAGGGCACCCAGTGTAACTATCACCTTCCAGTCAATGCGGGACTGCTTTGACCCAGCATGGGCTCTAGGGTTTTGTATGCTGACTCATATACAGCATCTTCTTTATACTGTTAGGCCGTTCAGCAAGAAAATAAATCTCACAATCCAGAAGGTTTTCTCCTGTCCGCTCCCTAAATTTTCTCTGTTTTAATAGCCACTTTGTGCTCGCTTGCATCTGTTTGCCTGAAAAGGAGGGAGCAAATATTTGTAAGTATTCTTAGCTGGACAGTAAGTGGTAGAATTAACAACAAGCCTGACTGCTTGAAAAGTGGTCTGCAGATGAAAATTTCCCAAAATATTTGATTGGCAGTTCAGGGGCCAGATTTTCCAGCCAGCCAAATGTCTATGTATTGTCCAACTGGAAATGATGGGGGTTGGGTAGGGTGGTAAGGCAAAGAGAAAATATTATAGATGCCTTCCTAGTCAATTTGTACCAGTCCTTCATGAACTGTTTCATCAGCTGAAGTTCCCATCACATCTCTGGACCTCCCTGGTGTGCCCTTGTTTTGAGAACTGTAGGGGAGGGCATGCATCTAAGCTTTTCTCCCACTACTCCATTGCTGCAAAGCCATCTGGTTCCTTTTCTGCCCCAGAATGAAAAGGCCACAACAAAATGCAGAACCTGGCCTCCATTATCAATATCTGAGATTTCATATTTTCATTATCAAAAGGTTTTACTGAAGTCTGGAATCTGCCACAGTGTGTGTCCTTTCAAAATCTGCCAAGTTTGCTTTAGAAAAAACAGATAATATTACCTTGGTATTTGTGGTATTCCTTATGCTGCTCTTCCCACTTCAGTGGAAGACTGCTGAGGATGTTTAGGGATAGGCTAAGATAAATGTGCTTTAATATCAAAATAAATAATAGAGGCAAATGTGCAGCTTCTATTATTCATGTTCATACTGGATTCCAGTTTGGGTTTAAAGAGAGCTGCCCCAGAGCTTTTAGCCTGTAACTCTGAAGTCCAGGAGGATCAAGGGAGCTCTGTCATAAATAATGGCTGGTCTTGCCTGTGGGGCAACACATGGTTTTGAGCACAGTACTCTAAAATTACGGCAGTCTTTGGCTGAAGCCTGTGTTGGTAAGAGCTGTTCCACTTCCCAGCATCCCTCGTGTTGGTCTCCAACTGTCCTGGAACCATTGCATCTCCTCTGAGAGACGTGCACAATGGGATTGCCATTGTTTTTGTTGTTGGCCTGGAAATGGTCAGAGTGGCTACATCTGGAGTGCAGTCAGCCATGACTACAAGTGTGGCTCCTGTTTGGGGCTGCTCTGCACAGCTGGAGGAGGTGGGTCTGATGATTTTCTCCCACATGAGAGCTCTCATTCCGGAAGACAGACATTAACTTTCTTGATCAAGTCCATACGTACAGTCTTGGACTGCCTTTCTATTCAGGCATAGTTCCTGTAAGGGCAAGTCATGCAGACACTCACAGGGAAATGAAGACTTCACTGGATTTGAAGTAGAAGTGAGGACATACATGTATTCATGTGCATATACAGATAAAGAAGTTTCCCAATGTAAAGTCTCTCTTCTGAGATGGCACCATGTTGCCAGCACTCAGCAAATAATAAATAATAGTAACTGTACAAGAATTCTTCCACAGAATAACTCATCAGCCACAAAAATTACCATAACTACTCACCAGCCTCTGGTCTGGCAGAGCAAAAGCTAGAAGCTTAACATGCTGCATAAGGGGAAAAGAGAAATTCTCCAGGACAGACCTTCAGGAATCAGAGGAGATCGTGGTTTTCCTGCTCTGAACTGTATGCAATGCAAAGACTGAAGATCAGAGTCAACCAACTAATTATGCAGGCCTAAAGTTTGAAAAGATCAGATACAGAATCCTTGATGCAGTGTCTCTCATTCCATATTGTTTTCACTCCCATGTATTTGTTGCATCGGGGGATGATGAGTTCAATATACCATCCCAGCATAAAACACATGGTGTTTAACAATCTTAGAGAACAAGACTAAGACAAATGATTGCTAATTTAATCCAAAATTTGGTGGAGTGTGTCACTGTTTCATAGATAAGTGAGCAGACAAAACATACAAAGCTATTGGTCATTTAGGGCATATAACAAACTATTCTATGGCCTAATCCTGAAACTCTCATGGGATACAAGCTGATGCCTCAAGCATCCTGTTCACATTGAAAGGCACTCTAAGAAGTACCTGAAGGGAGATGCTCATCCTTACAATCTGGAGCAAAACAAAGAACAAACTGCAGAGTTCTGGAAGCATCAATGCAAAGCACAGCCATACAAAACAGGTTCTCATTTGATCTCTTTCGAAGAAAACGTTATCTAAGAAACATCTCAATGCATAAGGCATTAAGTTGATAGCTTACCATCAAGCAGTGCCTGATGGACTGAGTTGCTGGCCTTGCAGGCATTATCTTTTAGATATTCTATTTTCTCTGTTGCCATATTTAAATGTTTGGGTTTAGTTTCAGTGTGACTGCTATTCTACTGCAATATTACCTGTGGTAAGAGAAAGCAGGAGGCAGCAGTGTTCCCTGTTGTGCCTCAGCTCCACAGGACAAAATGCTGGCCAGTTTCTACTTTTGCTTACACAGAAGCCCACTGGCCTCAGTGGAATAACACTGTCAGCTCCAAATCAAGTCTGCTGATCTTCCTGAGTATATCTTCAAAGCACAACATTGCTGCTGTTGTCAGCATTAAAGTATTGAGCAAAGATGACATATATTTTTGTTTTCTTTTGTTATAGGGTATCTTTGAAATCTACCTGGTAGAAGACTTAATATGAAAAAAACCTTCTGTATCTTAGGGAATACCACATAAATTTGGCTGATAAGAAGTGGCTTTAAAAATCCTTTTGTTCTTTCCTCGTGATTGTCAGGGAAATCCTGGAATCTCACACAGTACCACTGAACATGGATGCTTATGCTCCCCTGAGCAGCATGAAACTTCATTGTTGTTCCTGAACACAAAGCATAGACATCTATGCTACAGTCCTAGGTATTGGGGGTATGAGCCTTTTCTCTGGTGAGGGTGATAAGCAGGATTCTGAAATGACAGAACTGGAAAGGTTTTACTTCTAAATAAATCCAAGAGAGCTACCTACAAAACCAATCTTACTAAAATAGCACAGCTAAATGTCTGAAAGTGAGGAAGTGACAGATTCTGACTGTCCAAACAGCCTTAATTCTACTTGCTTGGGTGTATAAAATAGGGGACAGTGTTTGGCAACATGATCTCCCTTATCCCAGGACCTCAACCTCTCAGGCACACAGCTTGAGAGGACAAGGAAGGAGAACACGAAATTGTCCCCCAGAAGTCTCCAAACTTGAGTTCTCTACATTTTGCGTGATTGCTTTGGCATGTAGTGAAAACGGGGGTCAAGGGAGGGCAGGTAAGCTCACCTGTTCCTAAATGAGGCAGAGTCTATCCCTCTTTCTGCGTAGCAGATGAGTTAGCTCCCTTTTTATTTTCTGTTAGATCACAGTGCTACAGATAATCACAATGTAAACGATGTTCTTTTAGCACAGCTTTTGTATATGTTTTCTGTAGGATGTAGAGTTTCTTTGCAAAATCAGACTGTCATGCCAGGCACTGAAGAACACACGTGCTAAGAAAGAGTGCCTCTTCTTAGGCTTTCAGACTAAATAAATCCAGACCAAAAGTGAGGGGAAGCTGTGGCCTGGGTGAGCAACTTGATGGAGTTCCCACAGCAAGTCAATGGCCAAGATGGAACTAAGTCCAAACACCTCGTACACTGCTTGTAGCAATCAGTGTCGGCCAGCTTTCCAAGCCCCTTTGTACTGATTATGAGGCTATGATTTTCATGCTTGTTGCTAAAACACAGAATCTGGTTTGTAAGATATATGAAAATTATGGCTTTTTTAATAATATGATACAATTTTATTTGCTGGCCATCTGGTCTCTTTCGTATATCCAGGATTACCAGTACAGATCCCTGATAACCTAACAAGAATTACATGTGCTTATTTTGCCTCACTTCTGAAGTCTTGGAAGTCCTTATCCTTAATCATAATTCTTTTCCTAGCCTTGCTCCTGTTCCCAGCCCTGACCTTATCCTAGTTTAAAAAAAAATATGTGGCCAGTTTCTTTCTTTCTTTCTTTCTTTCTTTCTTTCTTTCTTTCTTTCTTTCTTTCTTTCTTTCTTTCTTTTCTTTTCTTTCTTTCTTTCTTTCTTTCTTTCTCTTTCTTTCTTTCTTTCTTTCTTTCTTTTTTCTTTCCTTTCTTTCTTTCTTTCTTTCTTTCTTTCTTTCTCTTTCTTTCTTCTTTCTTTCTTTCTTTCTTTCTTTCTTTTTCTTTCTTTCTTTCTTTCTTTCTTTCTTTCTTTCTTTCTTTCTTTCTTTCTTTCTCTTTTTCTTTCTCTTTCTTTCTTTCTTTCTTTCTTTCTTTCTTTCTTTCTTTCTTTCTTTCTTTCTCTCTCTCTTTCTCTCTTTCTCTCTCTCTTCCTTCCTTCCTTCCTTCCTTCCTTTTTCTTTCTTAATACAGCTTGATAATCTCAGATTTGAAACACAGTTCTTCCAATTACCACAAACTGCTGTGATTGCATATTTGCTTTGTATATTTTTATGCTAAATCTATACAGCCATTTCAATTTTAGAGCAAAGAGAGGAGGCTGTCTTCCATTTACAGAGCGAATGTGTTAAAAGCACAGGTAGCCTGATATATATATGTAGCATTCAGAAATAGGGTAATTAAAGTTGAGAGAATTATAAGACATTAATACGCTTGTTGTAGTTATTGTTTATTGTAATGGCTGTACTGCAAGTTCATGGCTGGTGGTAAAATACCTTCTGTAATTACTCCACAGTTATAGCTGTGGTCAGTGTTACACAGGTCCTTGACAAGTTCAGGGTGAAGGGAAAGAAAAGAAACAATGGAGTAAACGAGTTTCCTGTTGTCTGTCCCATGAGCTGTCTATAATCAGAGAGCCTTTCCTGAGGACAGGTGGAAGACAGAACCTTTTAGAAGCAGCCAATTAACCTTTGGAGCTGGAGTCACATTTGGCTTGGGCTTTTAGGAGCCTACATCCCCCAGTCTTCATGGGGACTGAGTCTGTTCAGAAGTGAAGACAAAAGCACTTTTGCTCCTAACTTCAAAAAAGAGAGAACCTGGCCCTATCTGCAATAAGGTCAAAGATGCTGATGGAGCAAAGGCTGAGAAGGTCTCAGAAGCAGAGAAACCCCAAGTCTGTGGTGACACCTGTTGGTTGGCTCCCCTCAGCGTGAGCCATGAACTGACTGGATGGGCCAAACTTTAGCTGCATGTAGGTTTCACTACTTAGCACATGTGTGTTAGGATTTGAAGCTGGAGCAAACACAATGCTGTTATCCATACTGTATATGAATGGACAGAAAAATTGTGTTTAATGTGTCTGGTGCAAAAGCTCACCCCAGCTTATACTACAGTCTGCTATGGTAGGGTCAAGGAGTCCTGAGTGCAGCAACCTTAGAAAGGACTGTAGAAAATTTATCTGGGAGTATTTGTGCTAAAGACTATTTTGAGGACTTCTGTGCTGTTGGAGTTGCTTTTACCTACAAAACTGGAATAGGGCAAATGTGCACTGAGGTGCTGAGAAGAACCACGAGGTCTTTGGCTGAAAGGAGCAGTGCAGGCAGAGGGCCCTACTAAGGCTTTCCCTAGAGCATGGAGACTGTGGTCTCCTTACTTTGCCTGTGTAGCTCTGCCCCGGTGTAAACTGTGCCTCTCAGGAGGTAAAAACTGACCTAGCAGCTGGACTGTATGAAGTCTGGATAATGATGATGACTGGTATATAACTCGGGGAGAAGAGCACTGGCAGAGTGCTCCTTGGCAGAGCACGCCAGGGGAGTGGAGCAGCAGCCTGTTTCATCAGCAGACTGCAGTATGCAACAAGGAGGGGGAGATGCCAGGTAGCTGCATCCCTGACCACAGACAGCTGCAACAGGAGGGCTGGCACAATATGCTAGAGCAAGTAGTGCTGGTGGCATAGGACTAGGGCTGTCACTTAACCTAGTGCTGGCTCATTCAGCTCTTTGCAAGTGGCTGTCAGCTGCTTTTCCTGTCAGCTAGTTTAGTTTCATTCCTTTGCTTTTTATTTGCAAGTGGAAAGGACATCAGGACATGGCTAGGGGATGTGGGGGTTGATATGTTGTTACTCTCAAGGTTGTGATGGAGAGGGGGGAAAAAAGGAGTTCAAAGGTGACTCATTTGCCATTTGCTCTGCTGTGTTTACCTTGTGTCAGTCACACGCTTCATGCTTCCGCTGGCTGCCTGAGGACTAGGAAGAAATCCTCTTTACAACTACTGTGATTTATCACCTGCAGTGTAGAGTTTAATTTCACTTTTGAAGCATTGGAGTTGCCCTGGCTGGAAAAAAGAGGCTGGACAAGCATGCTTATGCTTGTAGTGGTATTGGAAAATTTCTCAAGTACCTGTAGGCAGGTGTGGCTCACATACTTGGGTTAAACCAATCACCAGATCTAGGGTCAGGAAGGAATTTGCCCTAGGTCACATTGGCAGGAACTATTGTGTTGTTTTTATTTTCCTAGCTTTGCAGTGTGGATTGTGGTTGGCTTCCTGGATTATCTACTGCCATCTTAAGACATGCTGACAACCCAGCATTTGGACCTACAAATGGAAAAGTAGATCTAACTCTTAAGGTCTCAGGCCTGCCTCATATAATCATGCAGCCACTTTGGCTGTGCATAAACATACTCTCAGAAGTGTACAAGGTGTCCTCAAGACTGTCAGCATCCTTCAGACTGCCCATGTCATCTGGGCATCTCCCCCTAATAAAGTCCATGTAAGTGTGTAATTTGGAATTCTCTCTGGTTCTTTCTGTAAGGCACAGGATATTTGGTGGCAAAAGTTTCCAGCTTGTTTTTGGTGATAGAGCATTTTGTGACACGTGCTGTGAGAGGACATGGATACTCCCTGGAATTCTTTAGGCTACAGGACACTCGAGGCTACAATTCCCTGGGCTTGTTGATGTGGGTGATCTTGCCCGAGTGCCACAGAGCTGTCGTTTAGTTCCCTGTGTTTCAGGGATGGGTCTGAGTAGGTAATTCTTTAGTGGGATCTTGTAGAAACTACTAGAAGACTTACATTTAACACTGACAGCTCTTGTACCCCTTACATGGAATGACTTGAGCCACATAGGGAGCATCACTGAATGATACAAGAAAGCTGGAGTAAGAGAGCATCACTTCAGAGAGATGGCAGTCTCATGAGCAGGCATCTCTTCTTTGTTAATCAAAGCACTCCAGGAATAATTGCACTGTTAATTAATTTCAAATATGCTGCTGTATCTGAATTTCCTAACTATCTGGTGATTAAAACAACATGCTTATTAGATGTCTCTTGGGGAGTGGCTTGTGTAATGTTGGTATTGATCGGATGAAAACAATCAGAAAGTTAGGGGCATTCTTCTGAGGTATTGAAAACCCTTAATGAGGCCCTTAGTTATGCAATAATTTCTTTGCAAGCAAACACATGCCTATTATCATTATTATTGTGCTGATTGTTGATATCCCACTGACATGAACAATTTAGAGAATTCCAAGTATTATGCAGCTATCCTGCCAGCTCAGAATAGGCTGACACAGCTACAACTACCTATTTAAGAAGATTAGACACATTTTATTTGCATAAGAATTTAAAGTGACAAAACCACTTACCACAACCAGGAAATGATAATTAAAAATGAATTACTGCACATTCTTTTATTAGCTTTGCCGTTAAATTCTGAAGGCTACAGTAAATGCCAAACTGAAACAGAGATGCTCTAAAATATTTCTCCTAGGTTTTCCAGGTTCTTGGACGTGCCACAAAGTCGTCTCATTACCCATATTGGCAAAAAGTGATCATGTGTACAAGATATGTAATTATCCTAAAGTAGGCATTCCCTAACTGGGGTGACAAGTAAGTCTTTGCATGCTTTGCATTACTCATGCACAGTTCTAGTGGCTCTGCATGGTTGGGTCAGCCCACACGTAACACCAGCAAAAACTCAGGCATCAGAGTAAAGCCGTCATGAAGCTGTGGGCTTCCTTCTCATCTAGTTTCCCCAGAGTTCTGCTGGCAGAAAAAAATGAGCCCTTCAGGAAAGGCTTTATTTTTCATTTTGTGCTGCAGACTTCTGCTAAAGGGAGGTTGGTTGCAGATAGGAATCTCTCCCAGCAGCCCCGGTTTCAGCAGGGAAGTGAGAGCAGAGAAGGAGTGAGAGGAGATGCAAAAGATCACGCAGAAAACTCTTTAAGAAGTCTCAGCCACTCTTCTCATTGATATTGTCTGGCACCACAGTGACAGCCAGAGGCCCCTGCCGAGGCCAGTGCTGTGCCGTGCCAGGAATGAGATTCAGAAAGGAGAATTTCCTTCTATTTTCCAGTTGAGAATTCCCACCACTTGCCCAAGGACAAGGCTCAAACCAACCTCATGCTTTAAACCAGAGCCTGGGGTGCAAAGCAAGAGGTGGGCACCCTCCTCCTGCTGCCAGACGTCCCACCAGCCTGATGCCGCTGCACACTGGGGCTGTTTCCAGAGGCGTTGGGAGCCACTGGGGTGCTGCTGCCTAGCCCTGGCTGCTGGGGACGAGCTACGCCTGCCCTCTGCAGGCACCAGGCACGGGTCCCTTCCCTTCCCTTCCCTTCCCTTCCCTTCCCTTCCCTTCCCTTCCCTTCCCTTCCCTTCCCTTCCCTTCCCTTCCCTTCCCTTCCCTTCCCTTCCCTTCCCTTCCCTTCCCTTCCCTTCCCTTCCCTTCCCTTCCCTTCCCTTCCCTTCCCTTCCCTTCCCTTCCCTTCCCTTCCCTTCCCTTCCCTTCCCTTCCCTTCCCTTCCCTTCCCTTCCCTTCCCTTCCCTTCCCTTCCCTTCCCTTCCCTTCCCTTCCCTTCCCTTCCCTTCCCTTCCCTTCCCTTCCCTTCCCTTCCCTTCCCTTCCCTTCCCTTCCCTTCCCTTCCCTTCCCTTCCCTTCCATTTTCCTCCCCTAAATTTAATTCAAACTATTTTAATGTCAAAATACTACTGAAATGATTGGAAATAGTTTCATTCTGAGACCTCTACATTTTAAAAATCCTATTCAGTAATCACTTTTAAAAATGTTTTTGGAAATAAGAAGGATGCCTGAAACAGATTTTCCCCAGCCAACAGAAGGGGCAGCAGCATGCCAGTCCAACTCCTAGCAGTGAACACCAGTGAATGAAGTGAAAAATGCTCACCAAGATGCAGCAACAGTGGTGAGAACATCTGTTTCTGGTGGTTCAGTGCTGTGTGGCACTTACACAGCTGTGTCAAAGAAACTGAGGGTACCTAGGAAGGAAATTGGAACCGATGCCCTGGTGACAGTGAAGGCACTGTCTGGCTATACTTCTCAAATGCATCTCTGCAGTGAATTGTGCCCAAGGAGTTTCCATTCTTCCTCAGCCAGGATCTATATACCAACAATTTCTCATGACTAAGAGCAGCAGGACAACTAACTGCACGACAGAGAGCCAGGGAAGAGGTGCTCTGGGATGAAATCAGACACAGAGGAAATGGATTCTCAAGGCTCCCCTGCTTCATTATGGGCCGGTCTCCTTCACAAGGTGACTTAGGGGTGTTTAGTGCCCTCTCTCCCTTCTTTCTTCCTCCCATTGCTCAGCCATCCCTGTGTGTTGATAATCCTGCTGGTGACTATGCAGTGTTGCCACAGGCTCACATAGCTTGTGATCCCAAGGTTGCTTATGCTCTGTGATCCCAAGCAGTAGCAGTGACTGGCAAGAGATGGCTGCAGCACTCCCACAGGCTGGTTCCCAGGATGCTATTAGGTATATCACTGAGCTGCCAGTGAATACTGCATCTCTTTTTGCCACTCTCACAGCAGTTAAGGGACCTAAGAGTGACTGGGTGTCTGCCCTGAGACAGTTTTCAGGGGCAGCAGAGCACTAGCCTTTGTCTGAAATCTTCAAAAACCCATGCCCGAATGGTGAGGGAAAGTAAAATCATACTGCTGTACAGGGATAGCTTTCCCCCAAACCCATGAATTGGCAGGTTCACATAAGGAGCATTTGCATTTCTGTTCCCATGGCTATACTCATGTGAGGCTAGATGCTTATTTTTAAGACTGTCAAGTGTATTGTTTACGTGAACCTTAAATTCACTACAGAGTGGTTCTTTGTCAGCTTGAGCCTTTTCCATCTATTTTCTCAGTCTGTGTAATGAGGACAGGAACACTCTGCACAGCAGTAGCAAGAGTGACACTGAAAGACCACAGTGAGCCTTCCTACCACTGAACCCTACAGCAGAAATGCTTGTCACTGTCACTAGTGTATGGCCTATTTAAGGAGGGATGCACTTTTGCTGTTTCAAGCAAGGACTGATAGTCAGGAATTTCAGGCTCCATATTTGTCTTGCCAGAGCCTTCTGTCATGAATTTAGGCAAGTCACTTGACATAAAATCTTGTTCTCACAGTAGCTGATGGGAGTCTTGCCATGAAATTCATTTATCTGATAAGCAAAAATGAAAAATGTCCTGTTTGACATAAGAGAGGAAGTTTTTTGGGGCCAAGACTATCTCTTCCTTTGATTGTTGGTGGTCCATTAGTCCATCAGTTCCATATGGAACAAGGAATATGAGCTATATAATTGAAAGAGAGGGAATTTAAAACTCTGATTAAGAGAGAGAAAATAAAAATTACCCTTGCAAAGAGAATTGGTATACATCTTCAGCTCAGGGTTTTCATAGACCATCAGTCAGAAGAGAGAAATAGAAGAGCAGATCCCTGCAAACCAGAGAGCCAGATTGGTGGCAGACCGGGCAGACTGATTTAATGTTGCAAGAAGGTCAAAACAGAAACTTTAGCATCAAAGAAAGGAAGAGGGCTGCAAAAGCCCAGTGCTCACAAGTAGCACTTACCAGAGGTATCATATAAACTTAACCCTGCTGTCATTATTTCTATTGGAAAGAAGGGAGGTGAAGGCCATGACCTGTGAAGCAGAGGTCAGATGTTACAGACCATCAGACAAAGGAAGTGACAATAGGGAAAAGTTCTTCTCTGAAGCATTACCAGATGGTAGCTAATCTCGGTCAGAGGAGAAGGTATGGCCACCAAATCTACACAGGCTTCCTGAACCTGACACTCAGACATTATCAAGGGAAAAGACTATCCTTCCAACTGTTACAAGAGAGACTGGAAAGACTGTGCAGTGCAACCCATGCAGTTAATCAAAGTACTCTGCTGATTAGGGGCAGAATTTGCCAAGAGCAGACATATAACACATATTCCTTGTTAATTGCTTCTGAATAGAAGACATAAACTAAAATAACCTGAAAATTTCTGCCTTAATGGGAATTTTTCTCCCTGACCCCTCTGCTGATTTGTGAAAGCAAATTTGCTTTTTGATTTAGAGGAAAGCATGGCTAGGGGAAGGGTTGCTATGAACTGACAGATCAACACTGGAGTCTGTCTGAGTGACTTGGTTTACAGTAGCAGTGATAGAAATCCTGCTGTCAGGATTCAGCCAGATTCATTCAGCTAGAAATTTGCTGACAGATTTACTGAGAAACCTCTGTTAGCTGAACTCAGGTAGGGCTCCAGCATATTTCCATATCTGTAGCAGAGGTGAGGAACACACACACAGGCATACAGATGGCAGTGAGCTCAGTAGCCACAGAGCAGCATCTATTCAAGGCAATAGGGCACAGACCTGGGAATGGAAACCTAAATGCTTTTTATGGTGTTCGTCACAACATGGCTTGCATTTAATCTTGCCAAAATTGCTTACGTTTTCACCACACTTCTGTTTTTCTGTCTGGGAGAGAAGGAATAGAGTCCCCATTGTTGCAGGCAGCTGCCATGAGAGCCGCGTGCAGAATGCAGAGCTGGGACACTGCTGTGCCTGCCTAGGGCTCTGCGTGACAAAGACCATGATCAGAGTCAGGCCTCTTCCAGTAATTTCTTCTACAGTAATGTGGGTTCACTAGGACTCCAAGTTTGCTGCTCGTTGCTTGGAATCTGGAACTTTTCTGATCTGATTTAAGGTCCTCACTGGTCCTCTTGTAAACAGGGCACACAGCAACACGCACTTCTTAAAGTGATCCAGTGTGCAATGGCTGCATGCTTGTGCCTACAGGTAATATAGTTCTGTGTGCCTGCCATGTGGGGTGTTCAGCTCTGAGCTGTGGAAGTGACAGCTGCAACACAGGCTAGTGGAGGTGCAGGCATGGTGCTTAAAGCTGTGAGGCAACAAATCCACCCCAAACCCATTGTGGAATACCCCCAAGGGATCGTGCCAGCGATTCTCCTGAGAAGTTCTGTTTCACCTTTTAAGTATTGTTAATGACGACATTTCAAGGTGTTTTTCTTGTGTTAAATGTGCATACCTAAAACAGGAAACAGAATACACAGTGCTTGTAAAGAGCCTTGCTCTGTCCTATCACAGAATTTATGAGTCTTGAAATTCCCTTCAAAATCTGGACCTGTTGAAGCAGGGGTGTCTTTCTGGTTTCTTTCAGACATCTTATTGTTATTGTGTGAGATGGACTCTGCAGGGCAAGCAATCCTTTTAAAGAAAATGGAATGGTTTGCCCCCAAACTGGCAGCTATTTATTAGGAAAGTGCCGTGAAGTGACATTATTTTAGAACTCCAGCAGTAGAGAAGAGCTGGCTGGATTTCAAAGCTTCAGTGAAAACTTTCAGCACGATTTCAAATTTTGCTGAACAACAGAGTCGGAGGTTTTGACTAAAATGTTTCTGAAAATAGCAAAACTCTCACCCACACAGAGAGCTGGATGTGAAGCCTCAAATTTTGATGGGGAGAAAAAAAGTGATGACATTTTCCTTCCAGTTTTGGATCAGCCCCAGCAATAAACCTTGCTTTATATAGGAACCAAATAGACATAATAGGAATTAAACTGTACATAGATCATAAATAGAAAGTGCAACAGAATAATAGAAGTACACCAGACTTGTTCAAATATGCACAAGGCAGAAAGCAGAATAGCAGAAAAAGAAAATGAAATGCAGGGGGAAGGTATAGTTTGCATGTTGTAAAATGAGAGCAGAGGTGGAGGCACAGAGATAAGCAAGCTGTCTGGGAGCAGTAGGGAATGCTCTCACCCCAGCAGTGGACAGCTTGTAGTCATGGGCAAGGAAAGGAGCTCAAGACACACAGTCTTAGCAATTTTATCAGTTTGCAGATTAACCATCACAGTGCCCAAAATGCCAGAGTGTGCTACACAAAGGGTGCTATGGAGCAAGGGAAAAGGAGGCCTGGTAACCCAGAAAGGTGAGCGGACAACAGGGAAGGTGCAGGAGCCAGGGAAGAGGAAAGGAAGAGTACTTAGTGCCAATGGCATGGGCCATTGGGATGTAGGTTGAGTTGGAAAGTCTGATCATACTGTGCAAATTGGTGGTGGGTGGCAGGTGGCTTGGCCAGGCCAAGACCTAAAGAAGCATACATGATCTCCAAAGGGCCTTGAGGTGGTGTAGGAACTAGAGGCTGCTCTTTCTGCACAGAAAACTGCTCCTACAAAGGACCGGCCTTGCTGCAGGGCCCACTGAGATAACTGTCCTTGCTGGCCTCCAGCCCATAGAAGGTGATATCAAAGCACTGTCAGAAGTGGATATCAGCCACTGTGGTGCCACTGCTCAGCTGACCTCCCACAGACTTGTCTGTCCACCAGGCTTGGGGCCCTGGGAGGTGGTAACAGGGAGTAGCACCGATGAACTGGAGTGGTGGGAGATGCTTTGGGAAGCACTAATGACTCCATCGGCCAACAGACCCCGCTGGGGCTTACATGCTTTGGGTTCAGCTCCTGGATCTGGTAGGAACTTTCTGGATGTCTCTGGGAAAGCAAATCACTGTCTGGTGTCTTCTTGGAAATTGGAAATAACAAGTATTATCTCCTTCTCATTTATCTGTTCAGCTGAAATGTGTCGTAGGCTGGGGTTTGCATTCTGTCTCTTTGCATGTCATGCAGCAGATCCAGGGGTTGTAGTACACAATGGAGGGGACAACAGCGACTGCAAAGTCCTGGTGCAGGAGGAGGAGGACTGCATTCAGCTTTGCAGTCCATGAGTGTTGCTACAAATGACAGATATAATCAGGCCTTATTTTTTTTTTCTTTCACGCACATGACTGAGGAAGGATGTCAGCAGCTGTTCTCAGCCGCTCTCTTCAACTGAAGCTAAAGATTTGGGCAGGTCGTGCAGGCACTGGGGGGTGGGGAGAGAGAAATGCATTGAAATACGCTTGAAAGACACATGCATAATTCTTAGAAATGCTTTGTGTCAACTTCAAAGATCCTCCTGGGAATGCAGCTCATTCACTGACCAACACGTTTCCTTGGTAAAAGGCCGCAAATGATGTCTTCTTCTCCTTTTTTTTTTTTTTTTCATCTCTAGCATCAGTCAGTACCTATGTTTTCTTCCCCAGTAACGCCTGTGAGTTTGATCAGCTGAAATAGTTTAAAAGCAGTAATGGATTGGGCAAATTATGTTGCTCTAATAAGACATTGAGACAAAACGTGTCCCTCACTGACATAACTGGAAGTTTTGTTTCAGTTCTTTAATGGTTTGTTAAGGATGGAGCATGAAAGAAGGAAATACTTAACCCTTCTGGTAGAAAACACCATGGCAGCAGAGAAATTGAGACAAAATTCCTCTAAAGCCCCTTTGCAGATCCACGGCTAAATCTGAAGAAAGTTTTTTCTCCTCCCACTACCCTAACAAGTGTTTGAAATTACATTTCTAGAATTTTGCTGTTGCTGGACTTGAGGTACAACAACAACAACAACAAACCAACCCAAAACCCTGCAATAGTTCAGCACTGTTACTTAATAGACCTTTAAATCCTACCCATCATCTACTGTAAATTCTAAAAACATGTTTTCTGATCATGGTCAAGACTAAGGTTTAACCTCAGCCACTGAGGTTTTTTTTTGCTTAAGACTTGATGTGTTTATGGCATATTGCTTGTGGTGATAATCCTACTTTTGAAAGCAGTATCTGCTTCAGAGCCAGGTCTGTCTCTTCCTTTCACTGAACTCAGCACTCTTCTGAAAAATTCAGTGGAATACAAAACAAAACAAAACTAACAAAAAAAAAGAAACAAAAAAGAAAAAAAGTTGTTTTATAAACAGCCAGGAAGCAATCATATTTCTGAAATGGTTTATTTATGTATTTATTTTTAAATGAGAGTATATTTTTGTTTTTGTTCCTATCTTGGCATTTTACACACCAGTGTCATCACTTCATGGCTTCTGCTTATTGAGACAGGCTGCAAAGCCTAAAACCTTTATCCACTTTCTTTTTGATGAACTCTTAGTGCTTAGTTTTGGAATTTTCTATTTTTCTTTGAGGAAAAAGAAATTTTCTATTCACTGGCACCATTTGGTGGGACTTTTGTCACTGAGATCAGTAATATTAGGATTTCAGTCCTTGCACCTATCAACATACCAAATATTCTCAGTTTGATCTGCGTGGCTAATTTTTTTGCTTGTGTCAGAAATGTGAAACGTATTTATATTCCTCTGATGAGACTCAGGGATAAATAAATAAATAAAATCCGACAGGTAAGGTAGCAAATGAGCGACCTGAAACAGTTTCCCAGATAGGTCTGGGCTGGATGTAGATTTGCATTTCCCAGTCCCCAGCTCTCTGCTGCCCTCGTGCTGTATCACTGCCTCACTCCTGCACGAAACGAGAAGGAGGGTTCAAAAACTCTCCTGCTGTTTTCAGCTTCTTTCTCCACTCACAGGAAACCTAGCAGGCTTTGAGCCTGGTGTGCAAGGGTAGTAGGCACTGCAGGAGCATGCTGACCTTTCAGGATGCAGGTAGGTCAGCCAGCTGTGTCCAGCATAGTCCAGCACCAGTTGTCAACAGGTGCCTAGTGTTTAAAGACAGGGAACTGTTTCTGAATCACCGCTGAGATGAAGGCAAAATTCCAGGCAATTAAAAAATCTTCTGTACAGTCTGGTGCTGAGATCAAAATGATTAACATCAGTATTGATTAGCTTTACAGTAGGCACACAAAGAGTCAACTAACATTTGGGCTCTGTTGTCCTGATCCTGTATTAACAGATTTTATCTGCCCAGGATGCCATGGAGTTTAAATGGAGAAGACAGAAAAAGACTGGGCTGGAAAACAGCAGCAACGAAAGATGGAAACATATCCTTAATCTTGTGTAGCAAACCAGATTTGGAGCAGGAAGGAGATACCAGCTTTGTGATTATTTAACCAAACACTTTTCCTGTAGACCTGAGAGCAAGGTTTTAGCAAGTACAGAATCATGAGAATAGGGAGCCAAAGTGGTCAAGAAAGCTCTTATTTTTTTAACATTTTGAATCTAAAATTACTTGGACATTACTGTAGTCATTAGATTCAAAAGTTTGTAGGGAATGTAAAAGTAGAAGAATGTGTATCATCTAGGTGTCATATCACTCAGTTTTCGGAAAATAACAAATAGTTATTGAAAAAGAATGCATCCAAGAGTATGCATAATTCATACAGAATTGTAAAAGCTTTAACTTCCAAAGATTATGATACAGGTATTTGAATAATTTGAAAGTGTTCTACAAGATATATGTTTCTATATTTTATGGCGTGTAAAAAATTATAGATACTTAACAGGTGGCTACTTATGATAGGTGGCTCAAACATTAAAACCTAAATATAAGCAACTTTTATATGTGGAGGAGTATTTTCTATTTGAATCTCCAGATTTATCAGAGATATCGTGATTTAGTTCTCATGTGAATCCAAAATGAAATTATTCCCCCTTATGATTCAAAAGCAGTATTTAAGGTGGTGTGATGGAAACATAAAAGCAGAATTAAACTAGTAAGTTTTCTGCATTGAGAGGTGGCAAAGTAACTCAGCTGTGATTTAATGTGTCAACTAAAGACAACGAGCAGAAATTTCCTACTGTAAATGATGACATTGGGTCTCTCTTTATGATTTGGACACCAGTGAATGCTAATCTCTGCAGAGAATTGCCATTCTGGGGCAATTTCAGGAACTTCTCTAATGAGGCTGAGTAGTTGTTTGGTTGGCCAAGGTATATTGCCTCTGGAGCTGTATTTCATCTCAAATTAAGTATGTACCTGGATCTGGAAAACTAAAATTGTGAAACTGGGCAATTCAAATTCAAGCTTTGCCTTCTTGCTGGTTTTGGCAATTTCTCTAGTGTTGCTCTGGTAAATTATGAAGCACCAAATAACTTGATAAAAGTTGCCAAAATTCAGTGCTAATAATTTCAAACAGAATCCTCACCTACCTGCAATTCAGATTTATGCACTATGAATAGTTCTGTTGAAGGGAACAGTGACAACACCTGCCAGTTATCAGGAAAATGTTCTGACTTTCAGTTTTGTCATTTCTTCAGAGCAGTCTGAGACACTGCTCAATGCTTCTTCCATCCTCATCTTCAATGTACTGTGGAGCACATTGTACTGAGGAGTCTGATGGCGCTGGGCAGATGGAGCGGTGATATCATTGGGCTTTTCCATTTCTACTTCCTATGAATATTTGCCTTATTCTTACATCTCAGCTCTTTCTCGACATGTTTTAGACTAGAAACATTTTTCCTTTTCAGGGGCAGAGAAGGAATCACTTCTTTTTGATTTCAGACAAGATCTGGCAAGTGAGTTCTTGTTGCTAGTCGAAGAAAAAGCATTAAAAAAATTAACACAGAATCTGTGTTTAGCAAAGTAATTTGCATAAGCTGTACACTTGGTTCTTAGAGTTGGAACAGTTCTAACCTATGACAAATTCCTCTGTCTGGGCTGTCTTCCAAAATCATTTTCATCTACCCTGGCAAAAGAACTGAAGTCTGCGTTCTGCACTAATTAACGGCCTTCAGGAGAAGGGCCCCAGTTGAAATGCTGACACACTTTGTACACGCTTTATTTGTGAAAGGGGATACTGAGCCCATTTGATGGCGCCTCCTGCTCCATCACGCTGTGCAAAATTTTAAGTGAGGAAACAAAATGGGTACAGTCATGTCTTGTTAAGATTCTGAGTCACTAAAACACTGCAGTTTTCCCCATTAAAAAGTACTATATTGGGAATTTCTTATCTTTGAATAACATTGATAAGCAGAAAAAAGACTAAAACCACAGCAGTTCATCAGTGAATATGAACTGTCATCCACTATTTTTTATGAAGAATTACGTCTTAACATAGAATCATAGAATATCCCGAGTTGGAAGGGACCCATAAAGATCATCAAGTCCAACCCCTGGCACCGCACAGGTCTGCCCAAAAGTTTAGACTATGTGACTAAGTGCACAGTCCAATCTCTTCTTAAATTCAGACAGGCTTGGTGCAGTGACTACTTCACTGGGGAGCCTGTTCCAGTGTGTGACCACCCTCTCGGTGAAGAACCTCTTCCTGATGTCAAGCCTAAAATTCCCCTGCCTCAGTTTAACACTGTTCCCGTGGGTCCCGTCACTGGTGTTTACAGAGAATGGGTCACCTGCCTCTCCACTCCCTCTCATGAGGAAGTTGTAGACTGCGATGAGGTCCCCTCTCAGCCTCCTCTTCTCCAGGCTGAACAGGCCCAGTGACCTCAGCCACTCCTCTTAGGGCTTCCCCTCTTCATCCCTCTCCAACAGTTTAATGTCCTTCTTGTACTGTGGTGCCCAGAACTGCACACAGTACTCGAGGTGAGGCCGCACCAGTGCAGAGTAGAGTGGGACAATCACTTCCCTCGACCGACTAGCGATGCCGTGCTTGATGCATCCCAGGATGCGGTTGGCCCTCCTGGCTGCCAGGGCACACTGCTGGCTCATATTCAACTTGCTGTCAATAGCTGAGTCTCAATAGCTGAGACTCTATCTCAGTAAATATCTTCGTTTTGGAAGCAGTAGGATATATGTCCAATGTCTCTTTTACATATAAATGAAAACTGCTGGAAAGGGAATTCAAGGAGAACAGCTGTCATGATAACTCTATAGAGTTCTTCTAGCAGGTCTGCACAGTCCCATAAGTAAGCTTTCCATGCTAGATCCATAAAAGGATTCAGAGCTTTTAGGCATCCAAAGCATTCAAAGGAATGCAGAGTCCATGATCAAGCAAGGCACTCAGAAAATAGCACATGTGGAGAGTCAGGCATACCAAAACATGGCATCCCAAAAAGCCATGGGAGACATCTAGGTAGTCACCAATAAATGGGAGATGGTGTAATGTAAGAACCCGATAGGAGAGCACCCATCCCTGCTAGTGCTTCCCACCAATGAGCTCTCTTCTGGAGACTTGCATTTGAGCCAAGAAAGCTCTTGCTTGCAAGGTACATCCTACAAGAGAAACAGCCTGCGCTAGGTTCACAGTCAGTCCCACCTCTGTGTTGCTGTGATTTCCATCTTCTAGCTGAACATCCTACCATGGAGCTGTGTGTTGAAAGGAAGCTGTCTTAGTTTTCTCTTCCAGAACTGTTGACTCGAGTATTCACCATCTGCTTTGGAGATATGAATACACACCTGCCTGGGCTGAAGAGAGATCTGAACCTGGCTCTTGACCATTTCATGTGCCCAGCATGAGCTAAGGAAAGAAATTCCTTTTCTGGCTTGTCTGTATGGAGCCTTACCTGGGAAGCGTGCTTTGAAAACACTGATCAGACTCAGCTTTACAGCTGAACTAGATGGAGAGCTCCTGTGGAGGCTTAACTAGGTTTCAGCGCATTCACTCTGGTCAGGGAATGGAGTGCAGTACATCTATCCAGCAGTAGATTCAGATGCTTAGTGAACTGTAGGAAAACACTTGGAAGAGGCAAGGACATTTAGGCAGCTGCATGATGCTTTAGGAATTTAAGGAATCCCAGGCGCTATCTTAGGCTTTCCTCCTTGCTCATTTGTGATGAGTGCAGAAAGGGAAAGAGGAAGAGCAGGGGGATTTCTCTCTCAGACACTCCTGCAGGATTTTTCTCCTCAGACTTAACTCTGCTTGCCTGCTGCAGCCCTCAGTAAACCAATTCACTGTGAAACAGGAATGCACCGATTCTGTAGTCACTGAGACAGATCCAGGATTTCCCCTAGCAAATAAACTAGCAAACATAATCAACATTCTGTGTAAATCTGCATCATTGCCTTAGGAAGAGAAATTTCAAATTTATTTTTCTATGAACCTTAAATGTGAAGTTTTCACCAGCACAAATACTCCAACATTTCTCCTTCTTCTTGGGTACAGAGGACAGTTCTGTCTTGTTTTCGTCCCTAAAAGTATTGACTGTGTTGAACACTAGGCATGTGCTTTCAAAAGAAAAGCACCATGAATGCTTTCATGTCCCTGTATTATCAGCCACGTGCTCCATCACTGGGAGACAAATGGTCCACTGAAATGTGGCTGGCCAGGACGTTCTACATACCAAGCAGATGCAAGTAGAATGCCATAGGGAAATAAGAAACACATTGTATGTGATTTAAAAGGCTTACAGCTACGGAATATCCTTCTGAAAGCTTAATGAATATCTCCAACACATACGCAATCGAAATACAAAACAGGCCATGCATCAGAATATAAAACCACAGAACTGGAGATAATCTCTGAAGAGAGCCACAAAATAAATCCACTGACAGCAGCATCTATAATCATACAACCCCAGCATTTGGCTTGTCAAAATGTCTCCAAGCTCAGGATTTTCTGTGGAGAGGAAACAGTCCATGGAGATTCTTTCTTAATTTTATGCCTTCTGTTTGCCACTCAAATAAACTTGTATGCTGGGTTTGGGGGTTTTCTTTGTTTTGCTTTCTTAGACACTAATACAGCCCAGACTGAGTTTGACAAAGTTACTGATTATAAATTCAGCATTCTTGCCACAGGGCTGGAAAAGGACCATTTAAACAGGCACTTGTTCAAGTAACTAAAAATCCAAGCTTTTACATGGTGACTTTTGAAAAGATCTTTCTTCCTAAGGTTTAGATCTTTAGTGAGGAGAATATGTAGAAAAAGGAGAAGGGAGAGGGGGAAAGTCTCTCAGGACTAGTCTTGTAAAGGTGTTTTTCTGCATAGACCTTCCTGGTTATTTCACAGCATGAGCTCGTGGAAAAACTCTCTTCACTGGAGAGTTTCCACCAAAAGTTGAGGTGGCAGAGCTGGCAAAGCCAGGCAAAAGAGGTGAAGAAGATAACTTCATCTGTCCCTCATTCTCAAAGAAAAATGCAGCTCTGAAACAATTTATTCTAGAAATGTGTTAGTTGCTGAGTTTTCCCAGCTGCTGTAGTGAAGTGGAGGGATGACTGATGTTATAGCTGTATTGTGTGGTGAGAAAGAATGTTAAGCAGGCCAGGCTCAATAACTTTCTATCCAGACAACTGGTTGTAGTGAGGACTCAACAAGTGCCTACTCTGCAGTTAAGCAAGCTGATCCCAAGACATGTAAATGGTATGGGTTGCATTGTTTCACCTTATCCCCATGTTATCTGCCTTACATAAAAGAGCTACGAGACATCTTGAGGAGAAGAAAGTATTCAGACTCTCCTCCTCCAGAGAGTGCTAAAAGCTTATGAGGATGACTGAAAAGTAGTGGACAAGTCTGGCTTTGAGAAAACGCATACAGTGCACCAAATGTTTCGAAACTTTGGAGAAAAAGTGGATGGAATTTCAGACATGGCATAGCATTTTTATTTGCAAATCCCATGAGGTGTCACAGCTCCATCAGCCTTTCCTGATAAGAGAGATGCTCCAGTCTGCTAATTATCTCTGTAGCCCTCCACTGGACTCTATTCAGGAGCTCCGTGTCTTGTATTGGGAAGCCCAGAACTGGACACAATACTCCAGGTATGGCCTCATCAGGGCTGAGTAGAGGGGTTGGATCACTTCGCTCCACCTGCTGGCAACACTTTTCATAATGCACCCCACGATATCAGTGGCCTTCTTGGCCACATGGGCACATTGCTGGTTCGTGGTTAACCTGCTGTCCAACAGGACTCTGAGGTCCTTCTCCACAGAGCTGCTTTCCAGCAGATCAGCCCCCAACCTGTACTGGTGCTTGGGGTTATTCCTCCCAAGGTGCAGGACCCTTCACTTGCCTTCGCTGAACTTCATGAGGTTCCTCTCCATCCAACTCTCCAGCATGTCCAGGTCTCTCTGAATGGCAGTGCTTTCTTCTGGTGTATCAGCCATTTCTCCTTGTTTTGTGTTATCAGCAAACTTGCTGAGGGTGCACTCTGTTCTTTCATCCAAGTCATTGATGAATGAGTTGAACAGGACTGGACCCAATACTGACCCCTGGGGGAAAGCATTAGCTACAGATCTCCAACTAGACTGCACCACTGCTTGCAGGCCTCCAAGCTCTGCCATCCAGACAGTTCTCAATCCACCTCACTGTCCACACATCCCACACTTCTGAGCCTACCTATGAGGATGTTGTGGGAGACAGTGTCAAAAGCCTTGCTGAAGTCAAGGTATACAACATCCACCACTCTCCCCTCATCTACCCAGCCAGTCATTCCATCACAGAAGGTTATCAGATTGGTTAAGCATGATTTTCCCTTGGTGAATCCATGTTGACTATTCCTAATCACCTTCTTCTCCTCCACCTGCTTAGAGATGACCTCCAGGATGAGCTATTCCATCACCTTTCCAGGGATGGAGGTGAGACTGTCTGGGTCCTCCTTCTTGACGTTTTTGAAGATGGAGGGACATTGGCTTTCTTCCAGTCCTCAGACACCCCTCCTGTTCTCCATGACCTTTCAAAGATGATGGAGAGTGGCTTAGCAGTAAGGTCCACCATCTCTCTCAGTATTCATGGGTGCATCCCATCCAGGCCCATGGATTTGTAGGTATCATGTTTGCTTAAATGATCTCTAAACTCATTCTCCTCGACCAAGGAAAGTCTTCCTTTCTCTAGACTTTCTCTCTCATCTCAAGGGTTTGGGATTCTTGAGGGTGGCAGTAAAGACTGAAGCAAGCATTCTATAAATCTGTCTTCTCGGTATCCTTCGTCAAAAGGGCACCCACCCCATTCAGCAGAGGGCCCACATTCTCCCTCGTCTTCCTCTTGCTACTGATGTATTTGAAGAAGTCCTTGTTGTTGTCCTTGACATCCCTGTACACTCTGATAACATTCCTACATTCCTCCCAAGTGGCCTGTCCCTTTTTCCACATTCCACATACTTCCTTCTTTTGTTTGAGTTTTGCCAGGGGCTCCTTGCCATCCATACAGGTCTCCTGCCCTTTTTTGCTTGACTTCTTACTCATAAGGATCTTGAGCTTGGAGGAAGTGATGCTTAAATACTGACCAGGTCTCTTGGACCCCTCTTCCTTCTAGGTCCCTAACTTGGATTTCTCCAAGTAGGTCGCCAAAGAGGCCTATGTTTGCTCTCCTGAAGTCCAGAGTTGTAATGCTGTTTATTGCCCTGCTTCCTCTACTCAGGAGCCTGAACTCCACTATCTCATTGTCATTGCAGCCAAGGCTGCCACCAACCTTTCTGTCTCCAACCAGTCCTTGTTTGTTTGTTAATGCAAGGCCCAGCAGCACAACTCTTCTCATTGACTTATCCACCACATGTCAAAAAGTTGTTGTCAGTGCTCTGCAGAAATCTCCTGGACTGTTTGTGCCTAACAGTGTTGTCTTTCCAGCAGATATCAGGGTGGAGAAAGTCCCCCACGAGAACCAGGGCCTGTTATCATGTGGCTACTTCTAGATGTCTACAGGTCTTGGCAACTCCTCTTCCTGATCGGGTGGCCTGACCCACAACAGTGTCACCCATGTTAGCCTGCCCTTTTATCCTTACCCATAAGCTCTCAACTCACTCGTCATCCACCCTGAGGCAGAGCTCCATACATTCCAGTTACTCTTTCACATAAAGAGCAACTCCACCACCTTGTCTTCTTGGCCTGTAGCCATCCATGAGAGCATTCTGGTCATGTGATCTATTCCACTACATTTCTGTAATTGCAATGACACCATGGGGTCAGTCCTTTGGGAGTGGACTGCTCCAGCACAGATCCCCAACAGGTGGCAGCTCCCCCCAGACCCCCTGCCCCTGCGGGGGCTCTCCATGGGCCACAGCCTTCTCCAGGCCACCTCCACCTGCTCCACCGGGGGCTCCTCCACGGGCTGCAGCGTGGAGATCTGCTCCGCCGTGGGACCCACGGGCTGCAGGGGGACAGCCTGCTCCGACAGGGGCCTCTCCACAGGCCGCAGGGGAACTGCTGCTGCATGCCTGGAGCACCTCCTGCCCTCCTGCTGCACTGGTCTTGGGGTCTGCAGAGCTGGTTCTGTCACATTATCTTAGTCCTCTCTCCCAGCTGCTGTTGCACAGCAGTATTTTCCCTTTCTTAAACATGCTCTTACAGAGCATCGCTCATTGGCTCAGCTCTGGCAAGCAGCAGGTCCCTTTTGGAGCTAGCTGAAACTGGCTTTTATTTCACACGGGGCAGCTTCTGGACTCTTCTCACAGAGACTCCCCCCTGCAGGCCCCCTGTGAGAAAAGTGAGAAAAGGAAGTAAACAAGTGGTAGAAGAGAAACTGAATCCAGGCAGGCAGTCTTCATTTTGAGATCAGCTGATGCAGTTTCCCACTGCCCATTCCACCAACCCAAACAGAGAAATGGGTGAACAGGCTAAGCAAAGGTTTCCCTTGAGCCCAGTAAGAGAACTAGTACTAATACTATCCTGCCTTTCACTGGGTCTCTGTTAAACCTGGTTCCTTGTTTCTGAAATCTTATGAAGCATTTAGAAATCTGAAACTGTAAGGCACTCTGCTAAAGGTGGTGGAATCTTTCTTTAAAGATCCAGCACAACTGTAACCCCAGCACACTGGTATGCCATCGTTCACTAGTCCTTGAGGTGTCATCTTTGACCCACACTAATGTGATCCTGCTAAAACCATCTGGTATGTCTGGGGTGCAACTGCCTTCAGTGGTACACTGGAGTGAAATATTTATGCATTAAGATAAAAATAAAATATAATTTTCAGGCATTTTTAGAGGAAGTCTTCAGCTTCAGATGTGGCAAAATGATAGATAAACTTTAAAACTTACATGTAACAGCTAAATGGCTTAGAATATTGTGATAGAATGTGAAGCCTATGGAGACAGCCCAAGCTCGTGCTTTTTAAAGTCGATGGAAAGATTTCTCTGTCTCTCTGAGTGTTGAATCGGTCTGCGAGAGACTGGATGAAATCCAATTGAGGCCCATAGTTACCAGAAGTTGCTACCAACCAATGGCTATTCAGTGAGTCAGTCATATTAAGTGAAAAGATGGTTGCAGTAACATGCTTAGTGACCAATGGCTGCAGACACAGAATATTTTTCTTTCTGCATAGAGGTCTGGGGTCAGAAGACCAGGAGGGGAAGGGCATGAAGGCAAAAATTAATTTATCAGTCCATGTATGCCCCCCACAGAGGGATCTGGAGGAACAGTCAAACGAATGCAAACCCGTCAGTGTTTTCTGCAAGGTATTTATTTGATCCAGAGGGCTGCAGGCTGAAGTCACTATGTCTCTCAGTCTGACTCCTTTCACCAGCAGTGAACTGCTGCTTTAAAATAAAAATCCAAGAATTGACCTACAACTGCTACACTGCCAAATAAAACTGAGTTTTCTTAGAAACTGCTTTCACTGTGCCTTTTGTGTAAAATATTTCCTAAGATGTCTTTGTGTGGCTATTAGCTATTGTACTTGCTGCACTGTTAAATTTTTTAATGGCAAGTCAAAATGTTTCCTTGAGATCTCTTCTGAAATCTTTTGTTATGGACCACTCTCAAGGTAAACCTGAAACAAATAAGCAAACAAACAAACAACAACAACAAAAACAAAACCAACCAAACAAAAAGCAATGAGACTGTTAAAGAATGGGTAACAGTAACATTCATTTTTTTCACACTCATTGCAAATTACTCAGAAGCACATCTTTGAGGGGGCATGGATTTCAGGTGAACCTGAAAGAAGACACTAGAATAAAAAAGAATTAAAAAAAAAAGAAGATATATTGGTTAAAATGAAGCACCAAAGTGATGCTTATTCATCCACTTCAAATCTTTCAGGGAACGGTTAAACTAAACACTGCAACATTTTTTCTAATTGGTAAGGCTGGTTAAGAGAACTGGACAGAATACGTTACCTACAAAAATCATAGAATTTTTAATTTAGGAGACTTTTAAGCAGAGACCAGGTAAATATTTGCAAGGAACAATTTAGGTAGTGCTGATCCTACTGTAGAACAGAGGAATACACCATAAGACCTCTTTGGGTCTCCTGTAAATTTATTTTCTATGGTTCTGTGCCGACAAACAGAAAGGAGTGTTAGCCAAGAACTTGGGAAGATGTATAGTAATGTTTTAAATCCATTTATATACAAACTAAAGTTTAAGAAAATATACATACGAGATGAAGAACTGCAAATGAAAGATGACAGAAAAATAACACACAGGCATTTGAAATGTAGGCCGAAAATAAAACAGGATTTAATTTGGAAAATGTATGCTAACATACTTGGGGAAATATAATCTGAATGAATATTCTCAGTGGGAAAGGGAAACCTGGAAATCATTTATGTTACAAAAAAGTCTTCTGGCTGATTAAGGACAGTGAATTAGATTGATGTATTTGGAGTACCACTGTAATGGCTGGAGCTCAGCTGGGACTTTCAAATTTAAGTTTTCTGCTGCTACAACTGAGGCCCACAAATAAATCCGCTAGTACTCATGGTAACCTCCTACAAGCTGATTTATACTTCCATTGAAAATTTGGCTAGAAGTGTTTAGGAGTTCATGCTGTTTTACAATGTGAAATTAAACTGATCACCTGCCCTGGGAAACAGCGTTGGTGTTGAGCCCCTGAAGCTTCACCTGGAGACCAACAGCCAGCTCCAGATATAGTCCATGGTGATCTGTCTGCATGCTGTTTTTTCAACAGAGTGAATAAGGTAACAGGCATTCTCCCACCCTTCTCCTATGGGAATATTCTCCCACCCTTACTATGGGTATAGTAAGGGAGTCTGAGCAACAAGAGTCTTGATTCACTGACATTAGTATACATTAAAGTCCCTCTTCTTGACTTTTATTGACACAGAATTGCACCGGTAATAGAGAGTCTAAACTTCTGAGATTAGCTGGAAGAAAAACTATGCAACCAGGTGGGGAAGAATTCAGTTGATGAGATAAACCATGGAAAGCAGACAGAAGAACTGGTAAACAAAAACAAAACCCAACAAAGCAAAACTCCATCCATAGATATCAATGATCTCTTGTTTTTTCAGTCCTAGCAAATCATTAGACATAGACTCTTCTACCTTGCCTTGGCTATATGCTGCAGCTACCTTCCCTACCTGTCTGATCACAAAGGGATCTAAAGCTATTGAGTAAAATTCCTTCTCCACCTGTCTGAGAAATCATTTTGAAATCCAGACCCTTGCTTATACAAGGAACTTTAAATTGTGGGTAGACAGAGTTGACAGAAATACTACATGCCACCTGGTAGACTGTGGGCAGCATCTTTTTGCCTAGTTAGAGAGAATAACAACATATTAATTTCAGACTTTTATTTCCTCAAAGTCCAGAAACAGCAATCTTGTTTTAGATGTTTTCCTTAATGCAAAGTTTTCCATTCTGTCAGTAGCACTCTCAGCAGCTCCTGACATAAACACAAGCCCAAGCACAGCATTACATCAGCTGATGGCAGCAACGGGGATGTCTCTGCTTACTCTGTGTGAGATCTACGGACTCCTATAGTGAACCTATTTGTACTTACATGCAGGAGTGAGTTAGTTAGTCATCTTTATCAGTTATAAAGATTAGCTTGGTTCTTTCTGCCTCTAATACTCACTTTATGCTGTTTCTTTTTCTAACTATTCCAATAGGATGTTTCCTGCTGGCTCCTGACAGCTCTTGTCCATTTGGTAGGAAATAGAAGGTAATGTTTCCAAAGGAAGCAACCTACAATCTGAGGAGCTTCTCTCCCAGCTCTGTTAAAGATGATACCCACAGAGTAAAACAATCTCTTCACTTCTCCCTGCTGCTGATACTGTTTCTCCACCCAAAGCAAGCTTTAATTAGACCTTCCTGTTTTAACTATGTCCTTTAGTTAAGATGTCTGAGATGACATCTAAGATGAGATCATTGGCTATAATCTGGCAAATGAAGTTGAGCTGTGTGGTCCTCCAGCTGTGCAGAGTGCTTTTCGCCATGAAACTTTTCGCTGTGAAAAGGATTTTGTTATCTGAAACAAAAGTTTCTTTCTCTCACTGTGTTTTATGAACACATGGAAAGGATCTGATGGTGGGCTTCAGCAGAATAAACACAGAGAAGCTGTGTTGGGCAAGATCATTTATTTGGTTAATTGTGGAGGATCTTTTCTGTGGGCCTTCAGTGATGAAAAATACAACACCACTACTGGCACAAGCCATGCCAGATTTATGCTGGGAAATATTGGATTGGCAAAGTCTGTCCAGAAAGGGGGCTGAGCCATCTTGCAAAATACAGCACAGATCACCCAAGAGTCATGCAATCTCCCCATCATGGTCCTAGTTCTGCCACAGAAACCCATTAAGGTGCAGAGGACCAGCTCATTTACTGAGTTCTTCCAGATTTAACACTAGTGCAAACGAGGTCAAACTAGGGCAAAATGCATGCACTGTCCTGCAAGGAATGGAAACATGAAAGCTCAATTCACGGACCTTCTTTGTAACATTAATGTATATACACTGTCTGTGTAAAGTAACACAAATGGCTGGCCAGGATCAGCTGTGAAATAGGCAGTTGTAAATCTTGGTGAAGGGTAGTGTTTACTTACTCATTTACTTTACCTCTGTTATTTCAGTTGCTCTTTCTAGTATATTTCTAAATAATTTCCCTTCTTGCTCTAATATTTACAGATCTCTTGCACATGCAGACCTTATATATCCATTCATATGTCATCTTGTAACCCAAGTAGATATATTTAATTATTCAAAAAAGACACATCTTGTAGCCCATTAGCAATTTTCTGTCAGCTAAGTTTGCTCCATTGTTTCAGTATTTTTCTGCTAGAGCAGTTTCTTGGACTTCATTTGATGTTCAAAGAGCAATCATAAGGGGATGCACAGTGGAGAACTATGGTATCCTTGCACTTTAACACTTTAACATATTTCTTTATTTCTCTCAGCTTCTGTATAACAGTGTATTGAAAACACATCTCACTTGATCTTCACTGTCACTCCTTGGTCTCCTTCCGAGTTGTTTTCCTGGCTTCTGCTTTCTATTGCATATTTGTATTTATTTTTTGTCACCTGCCTTGCATTTTCATAAATTCTGTCTTTCCTGGTATTATACATTATATTATAAATATTATATTATTCTGTCTTTTCTGATATGGTACGCAGTCTCTACTGATAATATAAAACTATTTTTTCTGGGTCATATTCTATGCTGCCAGTGGTAATTTTTGTCTTATTGGTATTATCTGGAAATTTCAATAATTTACTACTTTGTATTTTCCACATTATTTGAAATCCCTCTTAATCTCCAGTCCCTAAATTTGTGTCACAATGTGCTTTCCCTGGATCTCTGTGATTTTTATGATACCACTATACATATATATGAAGAACAGACTATGCATTAAAGAACAAAAAGCCTTGGTTGTTTAGACATCGATCTCAAACTTGCAAATGCTTTCAAGTGGATAAAGTCTGACAAATGCTAAAACCGTAGTGCTTGCTAGGAAAAAAGGACTGGTCAGAGCGCATGAGTGATGGGCTGGTTTGTTGCAACCCCTGGGTCACTCAGAGAGCAAGAAGTTTGCCTTTCCTTGGATGTTTTCACTTTTTCATGCTTTTCATGGGAAATTATCTAACAAATGGAGAAAGAATCAAGCTGTATTGCATTCAGTGTGTACAGCACAGTAAAAACTCAACGAAAAGAGCTTAGGTCCCTGTGCACTAAGCTAAGCTTTGCCTGAAGAAAGATACACAGGATGGACAGGAACTCTGTGGTGGACGCATCAATGAAGAGCATGTAAAATTTGTTTTGAGGAGGCAGACAAACAGCAGTATTTATGACCAACTTTTTTTTTTTTTTTTTTTCAGATAGATTTTCCAAGGTATTTTTTATACTCTTTTAACTCATATGTTTGCCAGTCAGGAGCAGTACAACTATAACCACCTCCTACAAACCAGTGGTATATAAATGAGTCTGAAATGATGGAGTTCTGCTAAGTGCTTGGCTGGCATCAGCACTCTGCATCTTGCTGGCCACCATCTTGCTGTTGGTGAGGACATAAGAGGCAATGGCCCTGCTCACAAGGTATTAAGCATACAGTTCAAGACTGGCAACTAACCAAAGTCCCCTAAGCCTTCACCAGATCACCTGTATTTCAGCATTGCTCACAAAATTTCCTGTATTTTGGAAAAACAGAAACACAACAGAAGTGTGTTATACACCAGAAGTGATATACAGCTGTGATATACCAGGAGTTCTGATAAGGATGGGCATTTTAAAGAGGAACTGAGGAGGGCTGTGCACATGCAGGCATCTGTGCACAGATGCATCCATGATGTACAAGATGCATCCCAGTCCTCTACTTATATCCTGCTTTTGCAGGCTGGACCTTCTCCATTTCTGGAGTCTGTAAGCAGCAGCCAAACTGGGAATTATTGCAAGACGTGAAGAGCTGCAGTCTGCTAGGTGATCAGTATAGGGGAAAAGACTACAAACACAACTCAGACAGCTCTTCATTGTCAAACTTTTAAAAAAATATATAATAAATATAAAGTGAAAAGTAATCTGGGATTCTGAATTATTTTGATATTCAGAGTCCATAGCAATTCAGCAACATGAGTAAAAATGTTTGTGAATTGGGTAAAAATGTTTGTGAACACATCAAAATGTTTATAAGGTAAATATTTCTTTATTAAATGCCATTGCCATTAGAACAGTTCTGAATGTAAAAATCTTTATATAATGTGCTGAAAGCAAATGTATTTTTTACCTTCAAAATTAGACCCCACCGAATTTCTGGGAAATACAACATACAACATAATTTTGCACCATTCTTTGTGCAGAGCTAAAGGTGCATATTTTTATATATATCTTTAATTCCTGTAAGTTTACTACTTTGTAAGAAGTCAGTAGATTTTATATTACCACATTGCTACTCTGGGCACTAGAAAAGAGAAATGTCTAGAAAACATTTTCTTGAGAAAAAGTTTTTTGTTTTGCATCAGACTGGGGGATGGGGCGGAAACAAATAAACAACAGTCCAAGTGTGTTCTAACTTCTGCTCACCAATTCTGATTCACCACTACCACCTGGTGTCCCAATACACTATCTTTACTGCATCCAAGGAGCACTTCCCATGCCCTTAGAACCTACTGATCCAGTGTCATCTTCCCTGCTCCTTGACTCTGCCAGAAGGGACTCAAGGTTGCTGTATCTTAGCTCTCTTAAGACACAGCTTTACTACTGTATCCACCAGACTGTCAATAAATTGTGTACTGCTTCTGTCTTTTCTGCTCAGATTGAGTTGATCAGTAAGCATTTTAGTCATTCCAGATATGACCACTTCACAGGATTGCTCAATTTCTGAAAGGCCAGTGTATCCTTTTGGGTTGTTTCATCGATGAATGCATTTCCAGGCTGACCTTTTAGTTTGCAAGCAGTTGTTATTATTATTTTTTTAATTAACTTTCAGATTAGCTTTAACGTAGCATTGGACATGTCATTTTCAGGCTTCTGCCTGTCCGACCACTGTGAATCTGACTCTTAGCTTTTTTTCATGGATCCTGATACTTTTCTAAAAACATTTGAAAGGTGGGGCCATGGGGCTCCCATAATAAGAATTCAAAGGGGGATTTTCTTTGGTAGCATTGCCAGCTTCTTTTGCCTTCTTGTTGGTGGTCTCCTGCTAGACTAGATGATAAAGCATGAGCAATAATGCAGTCAAAATCAAGCCCATGAATCTCATGACATTCTGGCTATATGCTGAATTTCTGAACTCCAGAGCACATTATTTGGTGAACTTGTTTCAGCTTCTCTTCTTTGTTGTGATTATGAGCGTTGGCTATATTGGTTTTGGTTTTCATGCCAGAGGGTAAACCCTAATTTAATGATGTGATTCCCCACTGTGTCTGCACGGGTAATTTATTTTTCTTTCAGCGGTGTTTCTGTCCTTGCTGCAAACCTCAGCACCTGAGCCTTTGCATCTGTTCTCAAGCCTGTCTTCATAGAAGCATATACTAGACTCTATCTCATTCAGGTTTTTGCACTATCAGGGTAGAATACAGATTATTCAACATTGCTTGTACAGTTCCTGCAGCTTTTATGATTGCTGCACAAAGTCTGCTTCACTGAAGAAGAAAAATCTGAATTAATCAACAGTTTGCCTGCTATGTCATGTAAGCTTTTCATACAGGAGTCTATTAAATCTGAAACCACTGTCTTAGAGTGCTTCAGCAACATGTATTCAGCATAATACAAGATACATTTGAGTCATTTGCTCGACCTTCTGTGGTTTTCATTACTGAGAATACCATGCCTGAAATCACATTATTGCATAAATTAGTATTCTTTGCTTAAATCATTTGTAAATTATTCTTGGCCAAAAATATTTTTGTGATGTCCTTTTCCTTTTCCTGATTTCCTACCCTTCTCTTCCAGTAAAGTTCTTTTCTACCAGAAGACTGGTTTATTTCTTTATTACAAACGTCTTCTTGGAAGGTGGATTCTCTTTATATTTAGCTTCTTTCAAGTTGATATGAGTGGCGTTCTCTGAGAGATGATTTTTATCTTTATTTGTACCCAGTCCAACAGATTTATGACTAGACTTCCAAAGAACAGCAAAATATGTCTTGTGTATACATGGGCCAGAAGCATCTGACTTTTCATTAATCTCTTAATCTGTGTCATTGCAATGACAGGGTTAGAAATCTTACTTGCTTTCAAGCAGTGGCCTTGTCCTCTGTGGCCTTTGACTTCTTTGGATTTGGAGTGGCTTTCATCTTCAAGTGAAAATCTGGTGGTGTTGAATCTGATGAATGGTGTTGAATCTGATGTCCAAACTAGTATCTTCACCATAGACATTGAATCCTCAAGGTGATACACTGCTGTGTTGGAAGCTCTGCCCTCCAGTAGATAGTTATCTTGAATTTCTGATATTTTTGTGACTTTCACCATATCCTCAATGCTGGGTGTACAGTCTTTAGTGTCTTTTTGAAACCAGATCAAGATTTTGAGTGGATTGGATGCAATGCTTTTCAAATTGTTTCCTGAATCAGTCTCAGGAATAAAACAAAATGGAAATGCATAATGATTCCTTATCCACAACATGTGTATCTTGGTACAAATGTTCTGTGCATATCAAGGAATTGTGTTTGAGTATGAGGTGAAATTCTGGTTGGTCTTAGTGACTACTTCTGCTGCTTACGAGGGGCTCGTATCAAGGATGTCACCAAGAGACTACCAAGCCTTGTACAGCCTAATAACTATTATCCACTGCTGTTGTTTCATGGGGGGGACAGTGATGCAGCCAGGAGGGATTACAGAGCCCTGGGAGCAGCAGTGAGGGACTCGGTCATAGGCTTGGCAAGCTGGTGAAGAGGTCTTTAAACTAGAGTTGCCAGGGGAGAGGAATCTCAATCTATCACCACCCTCTCAGTTTGATGCTGGTGTCAGTGATAGATGCCCAGAGCATGGAGAAGGGTCACAGGTCAGTAGGAGAGCACCTGAAGAACAGCACAAAGGAATTCCAGCCACTCCAGCCAGTAAGTCAGCTTCATCAGGGGCCCAGCTCAAATGTCTCTATGCTAACACATGTAGCATGGGGAATAAACAAGAAAAGTTAGAGATGTACGCACACCTGCAGGGCTATCACCTCATCATTACAGAGCACGTGGTGGGATGGGAGCATTACAGAGACGTGGTGGGATGGCTCCCATGACTGGAGTATTGGAATGGAAGGATACAGGCTCTTCAGAAAGGACAGGCACGGGAGATGAGGAGGGGGTGTCTCCCTCCACGTCAATGAGCAGCTGGAGTGCATGGAGCTCTGCCTGGAGATGGGTGAGGAGCTGACAGAGAGTTTATGGATCAGGACTGAAGTGAGGGCAGGGAAAGGTGACATTATAGTGGAGGTCTGCTACAGGCCACCTGATTAGGAAGACCAAGCAGATGAGGCCCTCTATAGACAGATAGAAGCAGCCTCACATTCACAAGTCCTGGTCCTCATGGGGGACGTGAACCACCCTGGTATCTGTTGGAGGGACAGCACAACAGGGCATAGACAATTCAGGAGGTTCCTGGAATGCACTGATGGAATGCACTTCCTTCTCCAAGTGATAGAGGAGCCAGCAAAGAGACATGCTGTACTGGACCTCATTCTCACCAACAAGGAGGGGCTGGTGGGGTATGTGAAGCTCAAGAGCAGCCTTGGCTACAGTGGCCATGAAATGGTGGAGTTAAGGATCCTGAGGGCAGTGAGGAGGAAGCATGGCAAGCTCACTACCCTGGACTTCAGGAGAGCAGACTTTGGCCTCTTCAAGGATCTGCTTGGTAGAATACCATGGGACAAAGCCCTGGAGGGAAGAAGGGCCCAAGAAAGCTGCTTAATATTCAGGGATCATTTCCTCCAAGCTCAGGAGCAATGCAACCCAACAAAGAGAAAGTCTGGCAAAAACACCAGGATACCTGCATGGATGAACAAGGAGATCCTGGCCAAACTCTGTCAGAAAAGGAGGCCTACAGAAGGTGGAAGCAGGGACAGATAGCCTGGGAGGAATACAGAGACATCGTCTGAGCAGCCAGGGATCAGCTTAGGAAAGCCACAGCCCTATTACAATTGAATTTGGCCAGGGGCATCAAGGACAACAACAAAGGCTTCTGTAACTACATCAGTGATAAAAGGAAGACTAGGGAAATTGTGGATTCACTCCAGAATGAAACAGGAGACCTGGTTACCCAGGCTATGGAGAGGCTGAGGTACTTAATTACTTTTTTTGCCTCAGTCTTCATTGGCAAGAGCTCTAGTCACATACCCCAAAAGTTTCCGTCAACACTTCAGTGTCCAAGTGGAGATCCCTGACGAGTCATCTTCAGGAATCGGTGTAGGGACTGACACTCTTTAATGTTTTTGTCAGCAATACGAACAGTGGGATTGAATGCACTCTCAGTAGATTTGCTGATGACACCAAGCTGAGTGGTGCAGTCAAGGGAGGTGATTCTCCCTCTCTACTCTGCTCTCATGAGACCACACCTGGAGTCCTGTGTTCAGCTCCAGGGCCCCAAGCACAAGAAGGAAATGGATATATTTGAATGAGTCCATGGGAGGGCCACAAAGACGATTGAAGGGCTGGAGCACCTCTCCTGTGAAGACAGGCTGAAGGAATTGGGGTTGTTCAACCTGGAGAAGAGAAAGCTCCAGGGACACCTTATAGTGGCCTTCCAGTACCTAAAGGGGGCCTAAAAGGAAGATGAGGAGGGGCTCTTTGTCAGCTAATGTAGTGACAGGACAAGGAGTAATGGCTTTAAACTAAAAGAAGGTAGATTTAGATTACATATTAGGGAGAAATTCTTTCCTATGAGGGTGGTGAGGCACTGGAACGGGTTGCCCAGAGAAGCCGTGGATGCCCCATCCCTGGAGGTGTTCAAGGCCAGATTGGATGGGGCTTTGAGCAATCTGGTCTAGTGGAAGGTGTCCCCTCCCATGTCCAGGGGGGTTCCAACCCAAACCATTCTATGATTCTGTACAGAGGAACCAGTATGTATACTGATGTCAGTGGTATGTTGTCAATGCAACTAGCAGTGGTAGCAACTAGCTCCACTAGTGACGTAAACTGTGTGAATATTAATATGGACAAAGACTAGGTGTTTATGACATCATGCCATTAAACTTGTCTGATGGTTTCTATTGAGGGTGACTGTTGCTCCACTGGTGATGACAACCACTGTCTGATTGCAGATTGCAGGCCTTATTGCAGACTCATTATTAAGGACACTTCTAATTTTAGGTTAAATTAAAAACATAGACTCTAAGCCCCTACCACTCTGTTTTTTGTTTGTTTGTTTGTTTGTTTGTTTTTTCTTACAATCAGTCAGTCAGACAAGTAGTCAGACTGCTACTCTTACTGTGTATCTTTCCAAAGAATTAAGGACAACACATGAAAAAAAAAAAAAAAAAAGAACCAGCAAGTGATAGGAGAAGCCCAGAACACTGAGGGTATTTATGGAAAGGCACGACAGAATATTTTCTGTTTTCTGAACCTGTCTGGGGACTTGAAACAACCAGTCTTTTGCCTAGCATTGCTTCAAGGTCAGTATCTACAGTAAACTTGTATGAAAAATTGTATACGTCAGTATAAGCAGTGCAGCAAGTACTGGCAAAAATGGGGGGATACAGCACATGGCTACATATGTTCACTCCTTGTTCCATTTCAGCATGCAGCACTAATCCTAGTGGCAGAATTTCCTAGGCTCATCCTCTCTGAATGCTTAAGAAGGACTTGTATCTGGAGAATGTGTTCTACACTCAGTACTGACGCAAGAATAAGTTTGCGGTAGACTTCATGATTGTAGGCATAGATACAGGTGTACTCATCAAGATAGGCATGAGCTTATTTATGTAACTGTAGTTCCGTTTGGTAACAACAGAATGGCAGGGACTTGTTTTAGCCTGCTAGAATTTAGGATAAGCCATTTTAAAAATGGCACTTTCATCAGCACAGTATTTCCATTGCCATAGTAGAAATATGAAGCACACAGATTACAGCTGTGACACTCCTAAATGTCTGAAAGCTTCAATTTTTTTCACCTTGGCACAAAACAATATTTAGGTCATTCTGACCACACTTAATGGCCCACTTCTGCTAGCTGGAACAGTCGATATGTTTGGCATCCATTTCAGTAGACAGTTGTGTCTTCAGCTATACATATTCCAGCCTGTGGTTGTGCCACAAATGATGGCCTTTTCCTTAAGTTTCTAGGTCATACCTGGCTGTTTGAATGTTGTAGATTTGTAATTTACTCTCTCATACACCGGGGAACATAGAATAGAGAATTGCAGTCTTCAACTATGTTTTATTTTCTCACCTCTCCTTTTTTAGTTACTCTTTGAAAGCTGTCTCCTTTCTCCTATCTTCCTCAAACAAGCTCCTTTCAAGCTCCATCTTTTCATCATTTGTGAAAGTTTTATGTATTGCAAGCTGAAATACCAGTGATTATCATAAAGATTTGGTGGAAAAAAAGAATTATTTGTCCATGGCTTCTTCTTTTCCTTTAACTTCCTTTTTTACCTTACTTGTTATTTCTTCTTTAATTTCTACGTAAAAATGGGATTGTCCAGTTATCCTGTATCTAGTCTATCTCTAAAACCATCTCAAATAATCCACAATGCAAAGACCTTTGCAAATTTTTCCTATCATTCTTTGTCTTTATCAGTATTTGGAAGGTAAACAAACCTCAAACCTTTGGTTAAACTAAGTGTATGTCGCCACATGAAATTAAAGAGAGACTATTGTCACCAGTACCAGAAGATTGGTATCACAACTAAAAAGAATGTTCAGTTAAAATTTTAACTATGTGGTGGCTACACAGAGATGCAGACTGAACTATACATGCTGCTGGAAATATTCACTTTTGATATCCAAGCCCTCACGTACAGGAAATGAACTTTTGTAGTTACTCTGGGGAGAAACCAGGGCAACTTTGTTGAGGGGCTTGAAAGAGCTAGGCTAGTCTTAACCCAGGCCTAGCTTCAAATTGAAATTACTCGGTTTGGATTTACAGACTAAATCTTAATTAAAATCGTATCAGCTTTTGTAAAGGATAATGCTATTAAGCGCTGAAGAACATAGTCTGAAAAAAAAGTACGTAGTGATAAGAAACATGTATATATCAGATGAGGAATTCTATGTCTCAGGTCTCTGCATGTCCTTACCCAATTTACAGTACAAGAAACTGAAGAATTTTGCTCTCTTTATTTCGTCAACAAATTCCTTACTGCAAAGCAGCAGTAAGTATGTAAGCAAGTATGTAAGTATGTAAGCAACAGAGATGTTTCTCCACTGATGGGATGGCAGATCTAGAATTAAGCTGTGAGAAGAACCCAAAGTTGTGTTGTGCAATCTGGTATTTAGTAGAAAAGAGCATTATTATTATTATTTTTATTAGCAAATTTACCAAGGAAAAGGTGTAACTTTCTTTAAAATATTTAACAAGACACAATCTTCTTTCTTGATTTATTGTACATTTTTTTTCTACATGCAGGTGCACACACAAAATAATAATAATAAAATAATAATAATAATAATGAAAATAATACATTTTTTACCATCCCATTCTCTTCTTTCTTGCCTCCAAGAATATAACAATTTATTTTACAGGGTTTTCTGCTCTGTAACCAGACTGTATTACCAGATATTGGTGAATATCATAATAAAAATACAAGAAAGGAATGGATATGAAAGAAAATAATTGTTGACAGTATGTAGTAGATTATGGATAGATTATTGCCCAGAGAAGTTGTGGATGCCCCATCCCTGGAGGTATTCAATACCGAGTTGGATGAGGCCCTGGGCAACCTGACAGCAGGGGGTTGGAACTAGAGGGTCTTTAAGGGCCCTTAAAACCTAAGCCATTCTATGAGTCTGTGATTCTATGAACTGACGATGCCCACCACTATGATGGTGAGCATACTATAGAGACCCTTATTAAGACCCTTATTAAGAATCAGGTTTCTATTGTGATTCAGCTCTATACTGCAAGTGTAATTTCTACTTGTATCGTCGTTTAAGTACATGGCTGTATCATTCTGCTAAATGAAAACCCCATGTAACTTCATATAACTTCAGCTAAGTAAATCTGATATTAAGCATGAAAACCTACACATGTGGAATATCTAAAAGCAACTAACTAGAGACTATTGGACTCAGGCACTGTGTCAAATGCACTGAGGGGGGTCCAGGCCAGTGCAAGTTTCAGCTATCCACTAGCTTACATCCCAGTTCTAGTGGAAGGACTGCAGACTAAAAGATGCTCACTGTTTTCCCTGGGGTTATCACTGGAGCAAAGGAGCCGCAGATTCACATCCATGGTGCAGGCATCCCATAATCCCTCTTCACCTTGCACCCAGCTCCAGGAGATGTGGTTGCTGTGTGCCCTCACCTTCCTCTTCCCCTTTCTGTCTCAGAGGCCCAACATCTAGATCTAACATCAGTTTCAACTGAGGCTGAACTTAATATGCTCTATCTTTCAATTTATCTAAGAGCAGGCCTTTATGTCAACGCTAAAATATTTTGTTTATCTGTATCTTAATGTGAGATGGTCACATTTTTTCTCTTAGTTATTTATTGTTGTATATTATGAGAAAAATGACTTGTAGGGAGCCTGGAGTAACTTAGGCTACCACTCTTCCACGGATAAAGGAAGCAATGGCAATATCTCACTACTAAGAAACAATTTAAAAGAAAAAAAAAATCAAATCATTATAAAAGTTATAATTCCATATAAACAGAGGATGCTGTAGGATTGGGATATTAACCTCAAAAAATATGCTATCTACAGGAAATAAAATCAACAAATAACAACAATATAAATACTTTGTTCTAACATAGTGCTTTTCATTAGTCTATTTCTAAGTGTTTCCTTAATTAGGTAGCATTATTAGACTTAATGGATGAGAAAGCTGAGATATGAGAATGTGACACCACTTCCATATGTCACAGAGCAGAGCAGCAGCAAGACTGGGAGCACACCCTAGGTCTCCAGAGTGCTAACCCTGCACTGGTTCCACTGGCAATGCTGTGATCCCCTTCTGCCATCTACAGTATATAGTCTAGCTTCCTCTCAGTCAAATTTATGTGCAGCATCACAGGAAACAACCTATTACACAAAGATCTCAACAGCATGTGTATGTTTACTTGCATACAGAAATGTAATGACATTTCTGACATTCACTCTGATGTATGGAGTGCAAGAGAAGTTAACACCTTGGGGAAATTACGTAATATTTTACAAATCAAACACTTTCCAAGGGAGTTAACAAATGAAACAGATGGAACATTGCGTTAAATAGACACAACATAGCGCTTAGCAGAGGTACCTCCACACTCCTCCTGCTTGCCTACCCATGGCACCTACACACCTCAGCAGAGAAACCCATCAGAAAGGGAAGGAGGAATTCTCAGGGGAAGGAAACTGTTCCTCACACACCTTTCAAAAAAGCCAGATTAGGGACAAGGGAGGCTTAGGGCGAGGGAAAGCCTCAGAAGTGAATGGTCTAGAACTATTTCAAAGAGGTTTCTTAAACAGCTGAAACATCTAAATGAATTCAAAGGATAGTGAAATTAGAAAGTAAAAGGGGTGTCCAGACAATAACTCATGGTCTTATTTATCCCTCACATGCATTGAATAATCTGCAGTTTGCCTCACTCTGAGCTGGCCTACAGAAAAATTTTGTCTATGTTACATTCTAAGATTCACATAGTCAACAACTGTAAAGAAAATCAATTTGACTTTCCTACATCAGCTGCATCAGTGTGTTTGTTGGTCCCAGAGAGCATTCAAAGGATAGTTTTATAGCTAAGGTGTTGGGTTGTTTCCACCAGACAGGCACTTTGGTCTCCCTTTTACCTTGCTCCAGCCAGAAGGCAAAGTGATATTAGTATTTCCCTAACAGCAGTAAGGCCACAAGGAGATCGAGGGTGCAGGTTTGTATAAAAACTATGGTACACTATTTACACCTGCCAGCCCTTAAAGTCAGCACTTGCAGCTAGCCTGCCTTTTGGTGATGTGGGAGAGCTGAGAGACACCAGACACTCAGTAGGGGACTCTGAATAAATCCTCACATATTTTAGGCGATCAGTAGCCCTGAGGCTACTTTTAGATGTTTGGCTCTAACCTCCCTGGGATTCAAATACAATAAGATAGTCCTTAATCAGCAATATGATGTTCCACATATTTTTTATTAAATCAAATTCAGCTCTCTGTAAATTGCACATTTAACCTAGTTAACTTGTAATTGGAGATGTAACAAGTAGGATGTGTCCATTACCTTAGTGCTTTTTTTTTTTTTTTTTTTTTTTATGATTACATCATTGTAACACATGAGCATCTCTGCTCAACCGGCACATCTTATCCCTACAATAGCACTGCTAAGATAGGAAAATGTTCCTTCAAAAATGGAGAGTAGAAACCACAGAGCTCTGGTTCATCTCATCTCTCCTAACATCAGAGCCAAAGGCAGTAGTAAGTCTGGAGTGGAAGACATCTCCTGATTTGTACTCCATTGCCTTAGCTTTAATTCATCCTTCTCTTTCTAGTCCTATCTTTGAATTTGTTATAAAATTACTTTCTGTGGAAGCAATTTATGTCACTGTACAAAACAAGTAGGGGTCAAGTCTCCATAGCAAGAGGCTCTGAGTTATGTCAAGAACAACATGCCTGGGTGACATGCAGAAAGTAAGTTCCCACTGCTTTCCATGGGCAGCCACTGCATTTGCAGATTGACAGTAGGCTTTTCTGTACCACAGCACTACAAACGAGATTTCCCAAAGGAGAAGAGGCAGGCTGGGCCACTCAGAAAAGCTGTGGTGAGACTGTCATGCATGATGAAGGGGAAGAGGGCATAGTTTGGGGATAGGAGGCTGTCGGGACCTGCACTTTAATTCCCTGGTACCAGCAAAAGATGCGCGCATTCAGTTTGGTGTGCACCTGGCTACCTGCTACACGTAAAAGTGCACTGTGGCTGAGAACTGGAGATGGCCAGTGTGTGCAGAGCATCCAGGTTTTTGCCCCAAAGCCCCAGTCACTTGCTACGCCCCATCTCTGGCAGAACTGCTACTTTGGGTTTGTGTCAGTATTTTGGAATCTGCATCAAATCGCCAGAAATAATCTCCACTCTTCCTTTTACTTTGTTGATGTTTTAAAACCACTTTAGTGAGTAGGAGCAGCAGTTACAGCCGTGTAAGCCAGTTTACAAAGTAACAGCCATTTGTATTCCATGCAGACTAAAAAGCAATGGGAGTTCATGGGAAAAACGAGGCTACAATAGGTCAGGTGGCAGATTTAGAGTGCCCTGCGTGTGACTACGATGCAAGATTCACAACAGCACTTGCTTAGGGGGAAAATATTTCAGTGCAACGCTGAGGTGAGAGGAGGGGCTGGGAACTGTAGGGTGGTTTGACTGTAATCATGTCATAGCTTAATCCCCACTGAAGGCTAATATAAGGAGGCCAGGTAACTGAAGGTGTAAGTAATTGTTACTGAGAATGTTTTCAACCGGCCAGCTCAGCGGCGACCGAAGTTCCTGTGGTTTAGCTGTTGCTTTGGCTCATTTCCCCCCGCTACGGGCACTCAGACCCACCACCATGACAGACCGTGCGCATGCTCACAGGGCGCCGCGCCCGCGCAGCCATCCCACCCCCCCACCCCCTTCCCAATACGAGGCGCTTGGCCCTGCCCGCCCGCCGTCGGCCGCGGGGGGTTGTGGGCTGAGCAGCAAGATGGCGGCGGCGGCGCTGTGCCCTCGGTCGCCCCGCGGCCTGTGGCTGCCAAGGGCAGGTGAGTATGGCCGGGCTGCCGGCACTCCTGCTCCCTGCCCGGCCCGGCCCGGCCCGGCCCGGGGGCCGGCTGCCGGCTCCTTCCTCCGCCTGCTGGGGGTGTCTGAACGCTGCGCCGCCGCCCTGCTCCTCCTGCGGCCCTCGCTTGAGGGAGCGGGGCGGCGTCGGGCAGCACCTGGCGTTCGTGGCACAAACGGGGGGGGTTTCGGCCCCCACCCCCCTTTTTGTCTTCTTGCTGGGGCTGCCAGCACCTCAGCAGGTGAAATGCTGCTCTGAAAGCTAATAGTGTGGGTTCTGTTTATGTTTTGTTAGGTAACTCTGTGTCACCTAACAATCGCAGGTGCCCGGGTTATATTTAACACTTAGATGGGGGCCTTTGGCACCGAAATGGAACCGATTTAGTGACATGGATTCACCGTGTGCTCCTCTGTTGTGAAAAGCGGGAGGTGGCAATTCAGTGGGTGGTAGAGGTGCGGAAGGAGTTTAACATGCTTTTAATTGCAGCGGCGGGGCTTCTCAAGAGAAATATGGTTGTGGTTTACTGTTGATATTTATTTAATTCAAAACAGTACTCAAACTGCTTCAGATAAAGATTGTAAAAACGAGCTTCCAGTGCCAAATGGATTTTGCTTAGTGAAGAAGATGGCATCCTGCCCATCTAGGGAAAGAACTCTTTGTCAAGTCTGGGTTACACATGAGCATAGGACAAAAAGCTTTAAGTAATGCTGCTTAGTCTGGAAATATTAACATGGGTTATGAAAGCTGTATGGGTCTCTTAAGTTATGTTGTCCTCAGTTACTAGGGGTTGCATTTTGGCAGGGCTGCACACCATACAGAAGGTCCCTTACTGGTTGTGAATCTAGTGTGAGGGTCTCCCTAGTTTGCTTTGTTTGAGTCTCATGGATATCCTTAAAACTTTTTTTTGGTAATGTAGTAGTAACTGGGCATGTGGCCATAGATGGTGATACATTGTGATGGATCTTGAATAATTATGGAACAGAAAAAGGTGTACGCTGGTAAAGAGTTTATAGTGTAAGGCAAGTACCAACGGGTGTGTGTATAGAAGTGGGAGAATACAAGACAATAAGGGGATATTATTTACAAATGTGACAGTGGTAGTATCACGAAGAGCCTGTCATCAAGTGTTTTTGCAGAAATAACAGCAAAGAACCCATGAAAATGTTGGAAGGCACATGCAGAAATTTTTCATGTTATCTTTCTTTTCCTTTTTATTTAGGTAGAACAGTAGATTAGAATCCTGTTGGGTTTACATTTTATGTTTTAAGGACTGAAATGTTCCTAGTGAACCATAACAGAGTGTTGGTTAATAATGTAAATAGGATATTCTGTTCTTTTTTTTTTCTCCTCAAACCTTTGGAAAGAGGAGTGTATGTGAACAGAGTATTGAGAAGGACAAGTTGGTCATCAAGCTGTCTATTTTACCATCTCAGCGTGCTATGCAGCTCTTTGGAATTAAAGGAATGTGGTTTTGAAGAACCCAATCATTTTTTCTATAGGTTTGCTTTTCCTAAAAGTAAGTATTTAAAAAAAAAGGTTATTAGAACACTACAAGAATGAAGGCAGCATGTTTATCCAACTGTCTGCCCCAGTATTATCCTTTATACTTGCACTTGTACTGGGCTTAGCTGATCTCCACTTTCCAGCCACTTGTTACATTACATACAGGCTTTATTCTGTACAGAGTATTCAATACACACTCCTGTTTACATATACAGATTTACTTTGTTGTTGTTTAAAAGAAATTAAAAAAATTAAAAGCCCTCTCCCCACGTATTTTTGAGCATAAAAATGTGGGTAAATTTTTAGGCTGAGAGTTCAGTTGTTGCTGTTATCATTGAAAAAAACAGAATAACTGCATAACATAACACTCTTAAAAATTAGTGACACAGTATTTTATACAGCTTTTCTTAATGTACCAAGGAACCTATATAGGCTGCATATTTGTGTATTCTGTGCCAGATAGCATAGTAATGACAGCTTGGTAATTTGTTTATGATATGCTCTATTGGAAATTCACTGAAATAACTGCCTTCACCTTCGCTGTACTTCTCCAGAAGTGAACAGAGACTTTAGAGGACAGTGTTGAACTAACTGTATAGTAGAAAAAGTAGAGAGTGAAGATGAGTGGAGAATATGGCAGTGATGAATTGGTATGTTTCTTAGAATTCAATCTGAGGTATTGCAAAGTTTAATATGAACCTACTGCATCACATTAAAAACTTGAAATGCAGTAGCATATCTGCTACTTTGAGCCAGGTACCATGCTGTTTAAGCGTTCCTGAGATTGGGCCTTTTTTGCATAGGAGAGTTGCTTTTGAAAAGTCATAAACTTGAAGTTTATGTAGGTAACACGTTATTTTGTCCTGTTTCTATTGGCCAGTTGGAGTACAGTTTATAAGCACGTTAGATTAATTTGATAAGTCCAAATGAATGTTTGTGCTTTATTTAATAAAGCGTGTGTCAAACTGCCTTTCAGGACAAAGTTGGAGATGTGGCATCTTTATTTTTTTTCCAGTTTGTACAGTATGAAGAGAGGAAGGATAGACAAACTTTTGGGAACAGGTCTTGCTGGATTTTTTGCAGGTCTTGAGCACTGAAGTCTTGCTGGATTTTCTGGTTTGAATGTTATCATCTGACCTAATAAAATATAATTCACCTGCAAGCATACCTCATAGTTTTTATCTTCTTAACATTGTGGCTATGGCATCAGTGCCACTGTCTCAACTGGCAGTACCTAACTATATCTGATTAAAATCAGCTCCTTCAGTGTACAAGTGGGATTTCTTAAAATCTCCTAATCATCTGATTCTGGTATCAAATACTAGTCTTCCTGTTTTCACTGTAGTTCTTTTTGCCTAGTTTTGTGTGGGGAAGATGAAACTTGTCTACCCATAAAATGCTTGTGGTCATGATTTATTAGAAGTTGGAAGGTCAGTTATTGTTTTTCTTCTGTTTTTTTCACTGACAGCTGCTACAGTCTGCTCTTGTTAACAGCAGGATGTCTGTGGTGTTCTTATACTCTACATTTCATCTGTTTCTTTCTTTTTATGAGCAGGGCCATGTAGTAGCACCACACACTTCCAATTTCAAAAATTTCTTGAGTAGATTCCTTGTTCCTTTTGCCTAACCTGTGCTCTCCAAACTTCCTCTTCGAGGTATCTTGTCAATTTATATCAATATTCTACAGATCTGCTGTTTCTGTGGTTTCAACTCTTTGTACCTCGTTGAGGAAAGGAACAGCTCTGAGTCAATATCCTGTGCATCATGGAGCTGGCTCTTTGCATCTCTTCATTTCCCTGCACTCTAGAGCTCTGTTACAGGAGGACTGCTGCCTCCTCCAACATTTGAGTCTGCTGTATTTAGACTGAGGTAAAAAGTCTGGTTTAAGCACATCTAGAATGAGCTTGATGTCTCTGTCTCACAGATCTCAGGTCTAGGAGCAGGATGTGGATGTACTCAGAAGGGACCTGCCTGTAGCAAGTAGTTTTTATGTGCTTAACCTCTGTGTCTCACGTCATACATCAAATACTAGTGCTAGCCAGTTAAGGTTTACTTGCTGTTTAGGAACCGATAGCCTTAGTCTGCTCCTTCTGTGTCTTAGTTTGGACTTCAATTTTTACCCACACCTCCCTCATGCTCCTTGTCCTCTGACCTATCCAGATGTCTCTGAAATATCCTGGCATGGAAAACCTTTCTAACAGGGAAGGAGGAAGAAAAACAACCAAAAACTAAAAACCTAAAGAAACTAAACAAAATAGGTCTGTAACAAGAAAAAGTATTTTTAACCGTGGTTTGACACTGATAAATTTTAGCTTGTATCACATGCTCTCTCCCATTTTGTATTGCAGGCCCTGGGATTTCTGCCTTAGCTGCAGCTCCATCTGTGTTGCAGCAGCACCGCCACGTTCATCATGCAGTGATCCCTCATGGAAGAAGTGGACGATCCTCTGTTAGTGGCATTGTGGCCACTGTCTTTGGGGCTACAGGTTTCCTAGGACGCTATGTTGTCAATCGTTTAGGTAATGTTCTCCAGGAATACTAATTAAAAGTTTAAGTGCTTAACCAAGCTCTGTTTTTTCATTAGGTTACAGATTAATCTGGCAGTCTTTAGCATTTTGGATCTTAAAAATGCAGCAGTGCAAAAGTGTTTTGCATCATTTCTTCATAGTATTTGGTTTAGTAAAGTGCCAAGATGCAGCAATTAGTGAAAACAGTTTTAATCTAGAAAATATAGAAGCATTTGAAGATTGTTATAATCGTTAAGACCAGTCATTCTCATTCACATGATGTTTTTCCAGTCTGTAGAATACAGCTCTGAGAAGACGTACAGCATGTATTTGATTCTTCTGATTTTGGCATTGTTAGCACATCATAGTAAATAGCTTGCAGAAGTTTGATTGGAGTTCTTTAGAGTTGTCCTTTTGATTTTGAGTTTTAGAAAATAACTCTTGCGCTTCGTTTTTCCTTCTCTCCATCCACCTTCTAAAAATGCAAATATCCTTAGATGTGACACATTTTTACGTATTGTACTGCGTTTATAGTATGCACTGTTTTTTGTTTTCTGTCTTACTAGATTATTAGTTCACTCAAGTATTCAAGTATCTACCTGCTTAAGAATCAAAATGATGTTTTAAGTTCAATAACTTGTTTCTTTGCTACTTTCAGCTTTGCAGATAATATTTGAGATAGTTATGTGTCTGTGTTGTTCTTTAATGCCAGGGACAAAGAAAAAAAATCTGTACGTTCAGAAGTTCATCTACTTAGGTATGTAGTAGTTTAAAATAAATGAAATTTTTTTGAATGCTTAGGTCGCATTGGATCTCAAGTAATCATACCCTATCGCTGTGATCAGTATGACCTCATGTATCTGCGACCAATGGGTGACCTGGGACAACTTCTCTTCTTAGTAAGTCTTTTACTTTGGCTTCAGATCAAATATAATACCATTGCTATACAAGGAAGTCTGTTAATCATTCTCAAAGTCAGAACTCCTGCTATTGTTTAGCCTGTAAATGGAAATGATGTGAAAGAGCTTTCTTTGATTATGCCTTTTTACACATTATCTCATCTTTTTCCCATTTGATGCTCTGGTTACAGGAGTGGGACTGTAAGGACAAAGACTCTATCCGAAGAGCCGTGGAACACAGCAATGTGGTCATTAATCTTGTTGGAAAAGAATGGGAAACAAAGTAAATTTTTTTCCCCCTATATGCATAGATTTGCAACAGGTATTGGATATTGCAGCCACTTTTTACAGCACACGTACAGTATGCAGTGACGCGTTATTTTTGCATTCTATGAAAAGGCAAAACTGAAATCCTGCACATAAACGTTCTTCCACTTTAAATGTTTAATGTTTTAAAACGTGGTTATGATCTGCTCTTGAGAAGTAAATTATTTCTGTAATTTTCTAGTGTACAGTTCTTGTTCTGTTTGAGAGTTAAATTTACTGCTTTTGTACACCTTACTGATGTTTGGTGGGTCCCTTTTCTGTATCTTGTGGAGGCTTTCCAGTTTCTGTGGACTCATTTACTTTGTTAAAGAAGTGGGCTTTCATCCTGCCACTTTGTGGTAATAGTGGATTGTAGCCTACTATAATAAGCTATGATCAAGGTTTTTCTATTCTCTGGTAAATGTTAATGAACAGGAATAGCTATGGAGAATCCCTATTACGATTAATAACAATTCTTTGACAGTTTGGTACAGATGCTTTTAGCTATGTAAGCATTTTTGGTAATAATTTTTTAAGTAGCTCCTTTTTGAAATCCATTTTAAAAAAAATCTCACATACTTGAGGTTAAAAATGCACATAATAGCCTGTTTCTGTGTTTTGGTGGTGGTGGTTTTTTTTTGTATGTGTGCAATTTTCCAACTTTATTTAAAGCCTACTGCAGAATTGCCAGACAAAAACTCATTAACTGTGTGGTTTGCCTTTTTACATAATCTTGCTATCATGGCAGACAGAATCAAATGTAGATCTTGGTTTCACCTATACTTAAAAGCCTAATGCTTCTGTTGCACTATTTTTGGTTAATAGTCACTTGTTGGTGTTGCCCTAAGTTCTACAATTACTTTTCCTAAAATAGTGTGTCTCTTGGCAAGCACCTATTTCAGCTGTTTCTTGTCTGGTCAAGTATTATGCATAACTTCTGGGAGACTCTTTGATTTAGCATTCAAACTCTTAGAGGTGCTTTTTTTTCTTTTTTTTTCCTGATAGTCACTTAGCTCCTTATCCCACTCTTGGAGTCTATAACATGGTTTAGTTGGGGAAAAACATCTAAACTAAACTCTGTGCATCTGACAAGGTTTTTGGTTCTTTTTCTGTCTTCTTCAGACTTTGGGGTATAGGTAAAAGCATACAAAAACAACCTGTCGAGACTGTTACGTGTTGTTACTAAGCTATGAACATGAAAGTTGAAACTCTTATTGCTGTTAGAACAGAAACAATTTCTTCATAATGTGTACATTATGAATATAATATGTTCAGTTGGCCAAAGGACAATGTAATCTCCATTTATCATTCAGATGTGTTCTTTCTCCCTTAACATTTCTGGACTCATATAAAAAGTATGATTTGTGTAAGGGAGAGTTCCTTTTTTGTGAAAGTAAGCGAAACAACAACAAATAGTTTCATTCTAGTTTAAAAAAAACAATCGAAACCAAATAAAAGAATCTTGTCGCTCTGGTCAGTTTCAGCAGTGTCAAAAGCAGAGGAGTCTTAGTACACCCTAAAGACTTCTCAGTGTTCCAAAATTTGCTACTGTGTTGCTCAGAAGTCCTTAGGTGTTTTTTATCTAGTATGTTGATATCAATGGTGGTGCTGGAACCCAGTGATGAAATTCTGTGGCCTGTTAAACATGAGGTCACACTAACCATTGTGATCATCCCAAAGTCTGTGAGAAACATAAGCAGGAAAAAAAAGATTAAGATTAGAAGTGCAGATTGGGGTGGGAAGGGAGGAGGGAGAAGTAAAGCCTGCCATTAAATACTTTTCTCCTTGCCTTGTATTAGTATACAGTATGATCTGTGTATACTATGTTGTTTGAAAACTCCATAGTTACAGGAGGGATGTTGGTCATTCTTGTGCGTTTCTAAAATCTATTTTTGTGAGTAGAACAGGAGTAATGGTTCCCAGGATCAGATTAGCTATTGAAGGGTCAAAAATAACTTTTTATTTTTAAGGCTTTCTTTAGACTCCAGTGGGATCTGAAGAGCTGTGAGAGTAGATAAGGATAGAGGGAGAGGCATTTGGGAGATGCATTCTGAGTAACAAAAGTGTATGTTACTCAGAATCAAATAGAAAAGATGGAGTGGGGTGCTTACAACGACAATATAAAGACGTGAGAAGCCAGTTCTCTTTCTTGCAGTCTTGGAATAATTGGAAGGAATTTTGGGATTGTTGCCAGGCTATAGTGTCAGTTCTGCTTGGAGACTGAGCTTCTGTATTGTTCTTGATCAGATGCCAAACTAGATTACAGCTGAACCCCGCTAACTTAGGCCCCTTGAATGCTATGAAGTGAGTAGAGCATTTTTTTTTCTTTCTGCGCGCTTCCTCTTGAAGTCCCCTTACAGCTGCTATGGAATAGTTGTAACTGTTCAGTCAATGTAAAATTTTCCATTTGCATAAGCACCCGTGAGTTCTTTGGTCTGTTTTTGCCCACTTTTCCAATGCCTAGCATCTGTCCTAACTTAGGCTACTCAGAATTTTTGTGTTCCTTTTTAATGTAATTGAGCGCACCAAATCAAGTCAGATTTTGAACAGGTGTTGTAAAAAGACAGTTTTGCTCAGATTTTGAAACGCAGCACTTTTCTTTTTCAAACAAAACACTTTTTTTTCAAACAAAAAAAAAAATCCCCAAACCTGTTTTGTCTTGGGAAGGGTTTTCTACTTGTCACAGATGAGTGGGCAAGAGAATTTTTCATACTGATTTGATCTTACCAGGTGAAGAAGGCAGTATTATTGCTGTAATTGAAGCTCACTGTTGCATTTCACTTGTTCTTATTATGAAAAGAATATCTCACAAACTTAAACTTTCTAATGAGATAGATTTTTGATGATAGATGATGATGATGATAATGATGATAGATTTTTGAAATATATTCAAGTAATATGTAATGATTGCTATTGGTTGGTAGGCAACCACTATTGGTCACTCTTAAATTAAAATTTGTTTTTGGCTTGTTTTAGAAACTTCAGTTTTGAAGATGAATTTGTAAATATTCCCAAAAGTATTGCCCAAATAACTAGGGAAGCTGGCGTGGAAACACTCGTTCATATCTCTCACCTGAATGCTAGCATGAAGAGTCCTTCCAAATACCTGAGGAATAAAGTAAGTCTAGAATAATTTTGAATATATTTGCAGAAAGCCTACTTTTTGTCTCTTTTTTTTCCAACTGAGTCTGTTTGAAGGAAATCACTCCTCTATGGAATTTTGTCTTCATCTGAGGAATTTTTATGTTACTGTGCTTATTGGGGCTAGAAATCCTCCTAAGTTTTTCATGTACGTTGAAGGGAAATAGATCTTGTGTTCCTGAAAACTACTTCTCTCTTCTGTCTTTGGGTATCTTTGCATCTACAATTATTGTTGTTAGGAAGGAGTTTGGTGGTGGTTTGGGATCTGATATCATGCTTTACATCTAAGGCTGACCTAGCAAATGCAAGTAAGTAGATTATGCCAAAATGAATTCTGCAAAAACAAAAAATCAGAATTACAGACCCTTGTACCAGAACAGATAATAATTCTACTACTACTACTACAAAAAAACTGTTTTTGGTATCCTTTTGTTTTGTCCTGCCTACTGGACTCTGTTGCCTTGCTTATAATAGATTTTTTTTTAAACACAGTTAAAATTTGGTAGCTCTGTGTGTAATGAGTCTATAGGATATAGATAGGCCTTATTGTATTCACCAGTCCCATGTCGAAAACAGCTGCTTCTGAAGTTTTTTCACTATACTTAAGCAATTCTTGGAGTGTTTTAATAATACAGTAGGGGTTATTTAAGCGTTATTTTGTTCTTTTTTGTTTTCAATCTCTACTTCTCTATCTTATGTCAGAATACTTAGATTAGGTTTCTTTTTTTTTGAAATTCATCACTTTTAATGTGCATTCCTTCACTAATGAGACTGTTGTATCTCAAGTGGAATAAGTTATCTACATTTTTATGGGACTTTTGGGACAGTCTTTGAGAGCTTAACTTAGCATCTCAAAAATCAAATGGCTCAGATACAAATAATTTTGTACTGCTGCTGCTAAGTTCTTGAGTGCTATAGTCAGGATGCCCTAAGTTCTGAAAAGGTATTATCTTTTGGTCTATCTGGAATGGATCTAATTCATATGATCACTTTAATTGAATGACAGGCTGTTGGAGAGAAAGCAGTGAGGGAAGAATTTCCAGATGCTATAATTATGAAGCCTGCTGAGATGTTTGGGAGGGAGGACCGATTTCTCAACCATTATGCGAGTATGTATTCTTGAAATAATAAAACCATGTCCGGTATGTATACATATTTGTAGAGAACAGAGGGAAAATGCATTTTACTTTTGAGAAGTGGAGAGTCGATTTTTTTTAATCAGAAATGTACTGTATTTTACTTTACTGAAGATGCGTAACAGAAGAAGAATAATTTTTCATCTTGTGGTGAAATGGTAGATCCTGAATTCTTCCTCAATCTAATTAGACTTCACTGTTTGATTTTATATGCTAATACTTTCTTTATTTAGATTGTTCTGACAATCTAGACAGCAGAGAGTAGAAGCTATTTCTGGCTTGCAAAATTGAGGTATCTCTGAACCACTTTAGGTGAACAGCAAGCATAGCCTTCCCATGGTTGCTGATAAGAAAATTGAATGTGGGTGGTAATTATTTCCAATTTTTTAATCAGTTTTTTTTTCAGAAGAGATCCACACTCAGTGTTACGCAACATGTATTGGTTATTTGCCTGCTGAAAGGATTCACAGATTTTATTCTCAAGTTATGTTTGTTTCTCTCCATCAGACATGCGCTGGTTTGGTGGTGTGCCTCTTATTTCAATGGGCAAAAAAACAGCAAAGCAACCAGTGTATGTAAGTTTTCCTAAAAGCAAGACAATCCCAAATCCTGCGTCTTTTTTTATTTTCCTTTCTCCCCATAAATCACTCTTGAAGAAGAGAGCGTGCGTGCATTCATGTTTTCTGTTTATAATTATCTGTTATTGCTTCTCACAGGTGGTTGATGTAGCAAAGGCAATTATTAATGCAATTAAGGATCCTGATGCTAAAGGAAAAACATACGCATTGGCTGGGTAGGTTACTTTTCTGATTCTAATTATCTGAAGTACTTCTTTTTGGTGTCATTTTTTGGCATGCTGCACAGTACATTTAATTTCTCCATCCATGCACACAGTTTGAGCTGCAATAAATTCCACCTCCTTTTTGGGAGGAAAAATGACTCAAGCTGTTGTTGTGAGTACTCTGAAAATCCTAGTGTGGGCCCCATTGCATTTAATGTAATGTATGTGCACACAAAAAAAATAACCCAGTCTTTTTAAAATACACCAGACAAAACAGCTTTAGAGAAAATGCTGCTAAAACTATGTGGAAATCACCTTGAATAAGAATGGATAAAGCCAGTGGATCCCTTGGAATATTTATTTACAAAAGCTCCAAGTCAGAATAGGTCATTAGCAATAAGGAAAGATGACCTGCTAAATGCCAAGGTAATGGGTCCATGTTTCAGTATGTGGCACTGAAATCAGTTACACGGTTATTCCTGAAAATGTACTGGATTTTGCAGAAGGCATATCTGAGACTTTATTGTTCTTTCCATATTCATTTTGTGATGCTGTTACAAGAATAACAATCTCTGTAGAGCAGAGAATAATAGTAGAATAGTAGAATAATAATCTCTGTAGAGCAGAGATTATTACTGGTTTATCTTTCACTCTTGTGATGTAACTGAGCTATTGAGGAAGATGCTGTTCTAGTAGCCAGGTTAGGTGTGCAGTATGGTGATGTTCTTGAAAAGGCAGCAGCTTTTTTTTTTTTTTAATCAGGCTGAAGAACTTCTGTTTAAAAACTAGCAAAATAATTTTTACCTTCACCCCTGTCTCAGCAGAAGTAACTACTCCAACGGCAGGAGAAACTGAGAACTGCATACTAAATAGAACAATATTTGCAACCAAATGCAAAGGCAGTTGGCTAAACTTTGTATTGCTGCAGTTTCAAAGTCTCATTTTTTGGCAATTTGGAGAAGGCCAGGAGTTCAACACCTAGGTTTCAGAGGCAGGAATTCAACCAAGGATGCCAGGCTGTTGCTGCAAGGAATACAGAGTTTCAGGCACCTAACAATGACTGAAAAGCTTTTGAATAAGTGATAGTCTAAACTGAAGACTCAAGTCAGTGTTGGAAAACCAAAGGAACTCTGCCACATAACCCTTGACTAAAGCTGTGTGAAGCACTTTTTCTTCCTTTTTTTTTTTTTAAAGGGAGTTAACAGTTTGAGTTTAAAATATTAATTTTGTAAAAGAATGCTTTTCCCTCACCTACTATATGGTGGGATAGAGTTTCAACTATGGCAACTGGTGGTAGCATTGCTACTTCTGAACAGCTGAAGATTTTGTATGTTTTTTCTCTGTTCTGTTCTTCTCTGATGTCTTTTGGTTTTGCTTCATCCATTTATTCAATCTTCTGTCTTGGATGCTAACAGCTTGCTGTCTGCTGGTTTTGTGGTTGGTGTAATGACACTTGTATGTAACTTTTTTTTCTTGGTAAAGTTGCATTGTTAATGTTTGGTAATTTATAAAGGAACAAAAGTATTGGTCTTTGTTTTCACATTTTATTATATAGAGCTACCTTACATATATCTGTGGATTTTAACTGTCAAGATTGAAGTAAATTTGTCTTATTTTACTAGCTTTGGATAGGTATTAGGATGTTTAAGTATAAAGGCAAAAAACTTGGTGTCTGGTACTCCTTCTGTGTAACTTCATAAATCCAGATCTTTATCAGGCTATATAATTTAGCCACCTGGATGAAGTCAACAAGGAGTTCGGAGTGTTGAATTCATTTGAATTCTCCCAAATATGCTGACCTACCTTTAAAGTATATCCATTAGATTGTTTTGCCCTAATTTGCCTTTACAAAATATAGTAGTAGTAATTTAGCATTTTTCTCTTTTCTAACATCTAACAATAAATTTTGTTTGCTTATTTGCATTTCTGTTCTCTCCAAAGAACATTGCAGGCTATTGAGCCTGAGCTATTGAAGGCTCAGTTTCCATTCATACAACCTCAAACATTGATATCTTTGAGATATTTGGTTTATCAAAGTGAAATTGATGTTTTTTTGTATCATAGCCAAGGGTTTCTGGAGTTTTACGTAGTCTTACTCTTATTACTTACTCTTCATTTATGTGGGATTTTAGATTCCAGCAGTAATTCATTGTCAGATGAAAAGCTACAGAGTCTTAGTTTTAGGATGATTCTACCTGTGAAGGAGTCAGTCTCAAGATAGTTGTCATTTCACTGAGGTCTCTGCCTTATCTGAAAAATACAACAAAACATTAGGAGACTCACACTTTGGTTTGTTCATTGTTTCTTTGAATCATGATCTGCAGCATATGATTTTGAAGGCTGAAACACAAAATGACACATCAGAGCTTAGTAGTGTGCTCTAGTGTGTAGTCGCGAAGATTTTTCAAAATGTTTTAGAATACCAGCAAGTTGCTGTGAAAGCCAAGATAGATAATTGTTTCAGTCCAAGACATCTAGAAAAATGGAGTATTTAAATGCCAAGGTGAAGTCTGAACAAGAAAAGAATAGGAACTCCCAGTGGTACGTTTCTCTTAAACGGCTGCAGGTGTACAAGAGCCTGACTGCTTCCATCCCTCCATTTTGAGAGGGTGAATGCATTCTTTTGGGGAATTTACCTTGGTTTCTTCCTCTTGCTCTCGAAGAGAACAGCATGTTCTTAGTCTCTCAAAGGCAAGTGAATTAGTTTCCTTGCAACCATTTGCTACCGAAGAAACCTTTATTAATTTTAGTATTTGCTTTCTAGCTTTTTGGCTTTCTTGTATTACAAAGTGTTACCTGGGCTTCTACAGATTCAGTCCTATCCCAGTGCTTAGTGTATTGTAATCAGAGTTTGAGTCTTTGGAGGAGGTGCATTAAGAGCGTGATTTAGAAGCACACTGAATACATTTTATTCAGTATGATTGTGGTGGGCTAGCCTAGTCCTGCAACCAGATACCTGTACACCTGGCCACTTACTCTTCCTCCTGCTCAACAGGACAAGAGGAGAAAATAAAATGAAAAACCTTGTGGGTTGAGATAAAGACAGGGAGACAGCTTACCCAGTTACTGTCATAAGCAAAACAGATTTTACTTGGGGAAAATTAATTTATTGCCAATTAAAATAGATTTTGGCATTGTGAAATAAAGACAAAAACAAAAGAAACCACACCACCTCTCCCCATCTACCCTTTTCCCTGGCTCAGCTTCACTCCTGACTCTTCTATTGCATCTCCCTGAGTGGTGCAGAGGGTTGAGGAATGTCATATGGGGTCAGTCCGTAGCAGCTCCTTTCTGCCATTCCTTCATCTTCATATTTTTCTCCTCCTTCATGATGGTCTTCCCCATGGGCTGTAGAAGAATCTCTGCTCCAGTGCTTAGAGCCGCCACCACCTCTGGCGTTGGCGTTCTCTCTGCTGTTTCAGACACACTTCTTCCCTTCACTGCTCAAACTTGTGTTTGTGCTTGGGACTGCCCTTACCCAGGTGCAGGACTTTGTTCCTTGTTGAATCTCTTGAGGTTCACACAGGCCCATCTCTCAAGTCTGTCAAGGTCCCTCTTTAATATGTTTTCATAGAGGCACCACCAGCTTGGCTGATGGGCTTATCTGTGACCGACAGTGGGTCTGTCGGTCAGAGATGAGTGTCTGGGCATGGGGCAACGCCTGAACTCTTTCCACAGAGGCCACTTCAGCATCCCCCCTGCTGCCAACACCTTGGTAGGGACACCCAAAACTATGATAAAACAATTTTGTAATTCGTGATGTGTACTGTTACCATCACTAACATCTGATTATATGTTTTTCTAACTTAATCCGCTTATTTCAAACAGTATAGAATTTTAATAACCAAAATTTTTTCACTTCTTGTGAGGCAACTTGACAAACCTGACAAATAATTTACGCTGAAGAATATAGGCCCTTGGTAGGCTTGGTGTGTGTGTCTTTCTAATTTTTCTCTTACTGCAAACGTTTAAGTACACCTAATTTAACTATAATGTTTATTGCTTTTTCTTTCAGACCTAATCGCTACCTTCTTCATGACCTGGTAGAATATGCATATGCAGTTTCCTTTCGAACCTTTTTTCCATATCCGCTTCCACGTCCTTTGTATCAGTAAGTGGAACCCTTCCTTCACTAAGAACTTTTCAAGCAGCATAGAAGTGTAAATAACTATTGCGTTGGTCATTTACTGTTAGTACTGTTAATTGCTATTTAATGTTGTAGGATTGTAGAAACTGGCTTTCCCCAAGTACACATTTGTTAATTTTGAGTCTTCTGCTCAGGCGCAGGCCTGCCCTTGATAAACTACTGAATAAAAAGTGGAGTTGTAGTAAACTTAACTACTTATTCCAGAGTTATTGAATGGCCTTGCTTTTTTTGAGCCAAGAATTACTAAAAGGTCCAAAGTGGAGACACTCAGTAGCAAATTGAACGAACTTTTAGTAGTACCACAGGGAAAAAACTGTGTATGCTGCTGACCAAAGGCCCTGACAGATGTTCTGTGCAGCAGCTACTGTCAGCTCTCCTTCCAGTCTGTTGAGCACTGCCACACTGGAAATAGAGTTGAGATATGGGTGTCTATGGGTATTGACTTGACTTTCTAGTTCAGCCCTGGGTATTCATTTCAACTAGTGATGGAGGTAAGTTTGTGTTGAGTTGTTGGCCTGGTAATTTAAGCAATGCATTTGAGCACGCTTTTTTTTTTTTTTTTTTTGCAATATGAGGAAAGTAGCATCTTTTAGAAGATAGTAATAAATAGGAAAATAGTAAAAAAAAAAAAAAAAAAAAGCTGTAGCATCACTTCAGTTGACTACAGTGGATGAGTTGTAAAGGTTCTGCTTGCATGCACTGAACAACCTGTGTAGCTGTATGTTTTGTCCCTGTAGAGCACTCAGGAGAGAAGCTGATCTACAGAATCATAACTACAGAGTAATAGTGCATGAAAAAGTTTAGGTATAATTAATGTATAATTGGGCATCCTTTTGAAGAGCTACCTGAAACAGGAAATTTCATTTCAGAATATAGTCCTCTGCTTGGTAGATATGTCAGTGTTTGGGTGCTGATCCTCCTCCATTCTAGTGCAATACAAGCTAAATAGCTAAAAAGAAGTGACCAGTCTAGAACCCTTTTATCAATCTACTAATGAACTATTAGGTTCATGTAGCAGATGATGAATAATTCTAGAACAACATCTGCAACTGTTACATCTGTTTCTGAATTGGCTGTAGAGTCCTCTAGTTAACACGGCTTAGATGACATAGAGAAGCTTGTTAAAAAGTAACTGCATGGGTGTGTATTATTCTTATTAGCTCATATTAGCTGCAGTCCATGTTATATATTTTTCTTTATGGGCTAAACTAAGTGGTATTTCATATTTTTGAGAAAAGAGCATGTCTGTAAGGCAGATAAGCCTAGTTCTGTTTGTGTAGTAACTTTATACTGTCCTAGTCTGCCACCTGAGTGTTTCAGTAAGAGGTTCTACCTTGGAATACCGTTGCTCCTGAATCACCGAGCAAGAACTGTAGTATTATTTTTTTCTCTGCCAGATTCATTTGCTTTCAAGGGAAATTTGATTTCTGGAAACTGCAAATACACTAATACTCATCCTTTTTATAGATGTAGATTGTTCCAGATTCCATCATCTTGTTTATATGGCTGTTAAATCATTTAGTTGTCAGCAAGCATGTTTTCCCATGGAGGCATTGAATCAAACTTTGTGACTAATTGGATTACTGCCTAAGCTATTAGAGAAAAGAGTTTGGAGGAAAGGCAGGGGAAGGACTGAACCCTCTGGTGTGTAGCGAATTAGATGTGTTTACTTTCTCCACCTACTAACAGCACTCAGTTTTACTTCTAGATATCTACTCTTCCATCCCTTTATGAAGTAGAAAAGTAGGAGGTTGAATAATTCAGTAGTAAACAGTTAAAGTTACCAGAAACACAGCTAAGAAATTGTTTGCTGGCATGTTCATTGCGTTAATGATTTTGTAGCTTTGCATAAGCAGCACACACTATAAAGTGTGTAATACTCATCCTAGTTCTTGTTTTTTTTCTGTGTATCTGCATAATGACTATAATTTTGCAACACTTTCTGATTACAGTTTAGTTGCAAGATTCTTTGAGATCAGTCCATTTGAACCATGGTTAACGCGAGACAAAGTAGACCGGGTAAGTGAAGGACAACTTTCAAATTTTTCTTGGGGAAGGTTTGTATTTGTAACTTCCACTTGTAGTTCTACGTTCAAGGAGTGCTGAAATGTGTGTACGTCATGTGGTAAAGTATTTCAGTCAGTTCACTAGCTAGAGTTTGATTATGAAGAATTAACTTCAGACTTTGAACGGTGTACAACAATTTAACACTTGTAGTCTTACAAAGGCTAGTAAGAGATATAGAGAGACTAACTGGATTTTTTTAAAGGTATCAGGATGTAGTTTTTCTGCTAATATTGGTGGAGGAAGAATAGTTAACATTTTTCTTTAAATAGGTTTAAGAAAGTGGTCGAAACAATTGGCAAAGGGTTATATAATTAGTAGTAGTAACATGGTAATGTAGTGACAGGTGAGTGCCCAACATTCATATGTGTTAAGTGATCAGGGCTGCATGCATTACCTCCCCTCTTCTTTGCCCAGCAAACGCTATTAAAAATTAGGTAACTAGTGAGTTTATGTTCCTATAGCTGCATTAAAATCACTTATACCACCCAGACAGTGTCATTTTTTAAAACCTCAAGTTGAACTACACTGAATACAGACAAAATTCTTGCTTAATATTTGAATGCATTTCTAGCGGAGGTGTTGAAACTTTGTGTTCATTCTTAAGTTGTCAGAGTATTAAAATTCCTAATTCTCAGAGTATGTGAATGGAGGTTGGACAAAAAGCTTGACAGTAGCCTATTATGACCTGATAGTACACTGTCTCTAAAATTCTGGGACAACCAAGAATCTGGGAGAGCTAGGTCTTATCCTTAGAGCTGCTTATTGAATAGCTGTCAGGAATTAACTTTCCTGTTTGCATTTCTCTGTCTGTAAAATAAACAGTAATTTTCTATTCCTGATGGAAATTAGTTGTGAAAAAACGTGGACAATATATATAATAGAGGAATTAAGTTTATTCATGGTATAGATAAGAGCTTTTTTCCGCTTTCCAAACCACTAACACATTCTCCATGTTAGAGGGAGTTGGCACTGTAGTTCTATTGACCATATTGACCCAGGAGGTGGACATACTACCTCATGAAAACTTTAATTCTAGCTGCCTTCATAGTTCATAGTTAGATTTTTGTGAAATAAGCCTGTACCAGTTGACTAAAAATACTGCAATTCAGCTGTAGTATGGGTAGTATAAAAGTTTCTCTGTCTCTCCTGTGTCTGATTGTTCCCCTCTTTTCCAGCTTTTCATCTGTAAGCAATCTGTACACAAAATTAGATGATTGACTTAGACCTTTTAAGAAATAGCACTGTAAGAGAAATCCCACTTTTCTAAGGTACAGGTCATTTGTGTTGAAAGTAAGTTAATAGAATTAAATAATTGTCCTATATAGGACCCTGTTCTAACCATAAGCAGAGAAAAGCAGATACTAAAGACAATAATTCAACATGCGTTTTCTTGACAAAGCAGGATGTATACTTGCAGTTCAAATATACCTTTACATACAAGTTTAGCCTAATTTCATGGCTTCAGTCTTACTGGTATGCAGACGTGATGGAGAGAGAATGAAAAACGTTTCTGCATATCTCAGTTATTTATTCCTGAATCTAAATCTGAAGTCTGAAGGATTTGTTTTTGTTTTTTTTTTGCCAGCGGTGCAGAGCATCTGTACCTCCTAGCTAAGTACAGTGGGTACTTAATACATTGTATGATTAGGCCATAGTTTTGTAGGGCCATGTTGAGTCTTTTCATCCCCCCGAGAGAAAAATTGTGCCAAAATTACAGTTGGTGAGCAGGGACTGACACATAGGTGGCTGAGTCCACGTTTCTTTAAATAGTTCTTCAGATCTACTACAAAATGTGGGAATGTATTGTAATGAAGTCTTCTTTCTTAGGGGAAATAGCCTTTTATCAACAGCTTCAAAACTGCAGTTGAATCTCTGAAGAGCTGTCATGTGTAGAAAATTGTTTTGAGACATATTAAAATGTTTCTAGTACTAGAGATTTATGCTAGTATGTGTTTCGGAAAGAAAAAAGGTAACCTCAGGCGTGAATACACAATACTTCTCTTTTGCATGTTAAAAATTGCATTGGGTGTTAATGCTGTTCATTCTGTTAATTCCCCCTCTTTTTTTTTTTCCCTTTTCCTTTCTTCTTAAAGTTTCACATAACAGACATGACGTTTCCTGACCTTCCTGGTTTGGAAGACCTGGGTATTCAACCAACACCTCTAGAACAAAAAGCAATTGAAGTTCTGCGCCGTCACCGCAGATACCGCTGGTTGGATGCTGAGCTGGAGGAGGCAAAACCTGCAAAGACGTACAACATGTAAACAGTTGCTTAGGTGGTTACTTAACACTTCCTAAACTGTCTTTGTATGACCTAATTTGTTTGGAGAACTGTGTACATACCGAGTAAAATATGTTAATCATAAGCTGTATTTTGCCAGTGTTTTCTTTTTAATTATGGAAGACTGTAACAATTCTTCTCTTTAAAAGGTCATGATAGCAAATTTGTGTATTGTTCCTTAGTTGGTGAGCATTGAAGTATTTTAGCTGGGATAAGTTGAAATTGGTGGGGAAATTGAGTGGGATTGAGAACGGGAATAAAACAAGTGACAGAGCACCTTGTATTTTCACCTCAAAGCTTGCTTCCTACTATTTGCCTTTGTTGGATGTGACAATAGGAGAGAAGGAACTGGGACAAATAATCACGGTGTCAGAGGTAGAAGCCTAATGGTGGAGGAGAAATTTGAAGTGGAGATTGGGACTGAATAGGTTACAAAAAAGAAGAGTAGGAAGAAGGATGGACAAATTGAAAAGAACAAAAAGGTCAAGGTTAGGAAAAGCATTAAAAAAGTCTCTTAACTCATGATGATTGCTGGACCCAAAGATCAGAATCTTGGTGTTTGTGTTGTTGCTGAAGTACTGTGAAACTCCTGGACAAAGTGTTTCTTTAATTTCAACAGCTGCTGCATTTTGCTCTTCCACAGAAACCTACTGCTGCTAATGTTTATGTTGTTAGGAAGAGTTAGATTCTTGTAATAATAAGATTTACTGATTCTGCCTACCACGTATTTGATTTGGCTGTCATGCATAGTTTACTTTTCTTTTGATAACGTAAATTCATTCACTTGAAAATAAACCTGCCAATTCAAACATTCAAAAGATAGACAAACTGGAAATGCATCTTGTTAATAATTTGATCCTTATATTATTTTTATTTACTTGAGTAAATCCTTTTTTTCCGTAAGACCCTAGCTTTAAATAAATAGCCTTGTTTGTGCTCATTTAATATGTATGGCTTATGCTTGATTTATGCATGTTATTCACATCCTGCTGGGAAAACTAATATTTCAGAGCTGTTTCACAGGAGCCATGTAGAGTACAGACAGAGATATGCAATTATCATGATAGTCTTGCACAGATAATGAGCAGTTTCCATTTTCAGATGGCAAACAGGCATAAAAAGTTCTCAAAGGTACTGCTGTAATGATAGATGCCAGTTCTGAGAATGGGGGAAAAAAACCAACAACATTACAGTAAGCATTTTAAGTACAGCTTTTCCAGTGGCTTCAGTTGCACCAAAGACCACTCCTACAGGATTTTAATTCAGATACACATTAAATAGAGAACATGCACCTGATCCATGAAAAGTTTGCTTTAAGCAGCCTATTCCACATCAGGTAAGAATACCAGAGAAGAGGAGCATCATAGTAGTGCTCAGCTGTTGCTGCTGCAAGTTTCTGTAGGACACACGGTTCCTGAATGTATTAAAAACAGCAACAACAAATAAAAACTGAAAAAAAAACACGGTAATACAGATCAGAACACAACGTGGAAGGGGAACAAAGTAAGCTAGTGTATGAAGGCTGAATTCTGACATTTTTCGTTTCTGAGAGTCTGATACTGCAGCCTCAGTCACTATTATTTTCTTTCATTTACAAAGAAAAACTAGATAGGAGCTTCCAGTAGTTCCCAGTTGTTGACTTCAGTTAGCTATGTATCTCTCTTGTTGTGAATGAATGCCACTAGGTGGCCTCATACCTATGGTCTCAAGCTGTGTGAGCAAGCCACACCTGTAAATTTAATTGGATTAATCTCTTCCATGCTTTGCATTATGCAGTGTGTCTCTCTTCCATTACTTCCACTCCTTCAATAATTTTTAATATGGTCAATTTTTTTGCAGTCTCGGGATAGCTTTTTGGCTGTCACTTGAATCTAGAGTAACGTTTCTTGCCAAGGAATATAGTGCAGCACCATTGAAGTACCTTTTAAAGATGGAATCATTAGCATTTGCTGCTTCTTATGTTTTTGCTAGAATATGACTAGTGCCCTTGATGGGGATCTGAAACTGGGGCTCTGTTCTAAGCTGCTTTGATATACAAGCACTGGGGGTTAGAAAATCTCAATTCTTTTTATGGTGTTTCTTTGGCTAAGTCTTTGAAGAATTTTTTTTTTCTTTGTAGTGAACCTATGTGAGAAGGGGGTGATTGCAGAATAAACATAGAAGTATTGTTTTGTTTTTTTCTAGTCTTCCTCAGAATAGGTCATATCCTACGTAATACTTCGGTGGTAGGTAGCTTTCATTGATTTCAATGGAAGTTGAATAAGAAGATTCCTGTGAAAAATGGAGAAGGCACATCTTAGGTTCTTTTGGAACTAAATCTCATGTAGGCAAACAATGGGCTAATCCCACTCTGAATTTCCTGTCTGTTTTAGCTGCGTATCCTGTGGCAGAACGGCTGACGACATGAACAGATCTATTTCTGTGTTGGGTCAGACAGTGGTCTGCCTAACTCAATATTTTGTCACTGTTAATAGCAGATACATGGAGCAGCATATTAGAACAGAACAATGAGAGTGATACTTACTTGGGTACTCTCCTATCTTCTAGTAATCTGTAGTTTGGAAGTTTTCCTGAGGTAGATCTTAATGCACCGGCACTCCATTAATTGGCCTAATTATTTTCTAAATCTTAAGAAAACTTGTATCACCTATAAAACCTTATGGCTCTGCAAGTTTGAGGGCATACAGCAGGAGGAAACATTTCCTCATTTTTGGTTGTCTCGTTTGATTTGATTGAGTTTTGTGATCCCTTTCTCTTACATTCTCATGCTCAAGGAAATACTGGTTCCCTACTAAGTTTCCCTTTAACTGTTGAGAATTTATAAACTTTTGTAGTCTTTTCTTTCTTTGCCACTTTTGAAGTTCTATTATTGGTCTGTAGCAGCTGCTGTGTACCTTTTTTGCCTTTTGCAGTCTATCGTCCTGTTGTATCCTTTGTCCATTTGGTGGTGGGTAGGAGTAACTGCATATATAGCAATCAAGGGTTGGGCTTATTGTGGCTTTACAGAGTCCTTCAGTGGTGCTTGCCGGTTTAGTTTTGTATTCCTCTTTTTCTAATAATTCCAAACATTTGATTTTTTTTTGATGGCTATTGAATAATGATGAGATGGTTTCATGGTATGCCCATCACATAAAGCCATGCTAAAATAAGATTCAGTTTCATCTGTGATTTTTATCCCTGCCCATTTATCAGTGAGAAGGTCTTACTTCGTATTCTATCTCTAGTGTCTCACCACCTGCAATAATTTTTTTCTGTTAATCTTCAGTTTGCAGTTGCTGGAGGTTCCTTAAGTACGTAGAATCTAGAGGCACAGGTTTAACGCCGTTGTGAGGGGAGCTTTTCAAAGCACAATGAAGAGGGACGTGTTATTTTCCACCCTGTCCACAAGAGGTCATTGGTGGAGCAGAAAGCGGCGACGGTCTTCAAAAGCATGCGGCTTGCCTCTATTTGCAGCTGGTTCTTGCTCAGGCTTTTTCATTTCTGATCTCTGCTCTGGACAGAAGAGCTTTTCCTTTCACTGGGGCCACAGGGCTGGATGCGGTAGTTCTAGTGAGGGTCTTATGAGGATAGAGGGGGAGAATCATGACCTTCAACCTGCTGGCAACACGTCTGTTTATGCAGCCTGAGGTATGATTTGCCTTCTGAACTGCGAGTGCACACTGTTGGCTCGTGTCCAAATTTCCACCAGCAGGTATCTCACTGTTCCTGGCAGGGCTACTCTCAATCAAATTAGTGCACGATCTGTACTAGTACTGGGGATTGCTCCAACACAGATGCAGGACTTTGCACTTGTCCTTGTACTTCAGGAGGTTCACCTGGGCCCATTTTTCTAGCCTGTAAGGATTTGGACTTTAGATTTCTTCAGAGACTATGTATCCTAAGCAATAAAGATTCTGGTTTGGACTTGCTGCTAATTGCAGGTGTGTTTATGCTGAAAATGTGGTAACTCTTAAATTACTGTGTAGTGCCCAAGTTGGAACAGGTGACTTGTATTAAATGTTCCTGTCTACTTCTTTTTTCTCACTTTTTTTTTTCATTCTTGACTCACTTGGAAAGCCTTAAAACTTTCTTCTTAGAAGACAGATGGTTAACAACTGGGAAGAGCAATCCCATTGGCAATAATTATTCTGTAGTTACCTCTACCTACATGCTGTTTTCTCTTCTTCCATTCTGTCTCCCTAAGTGATGTGTAGTCCAGTAAAGGTACTAGAAGAGGTGGAAATAGGAGATCAAAGAACTGCTATATTTAAAATAATTCAAAGTTCTGTGTGCACAAGTAATTTGTGGCAATGTTATTGCAGCCTTTCTGAGGTATGGAGGCAGAAGATAAAGGACACTGTAAAAAAACGAAATCTGGTGGGAGAGCTGAGAATTTAGTGGACGGCATCCTGCTGTGGCTTCCTTCTATCCTTTAATGACTAGTTATAGCGTGAAAGTCACTTTAAACAACACTCTTTCCTGAAAGAGCTTACAAGATTGGTAACATTGAAATTTTTATTATAAAGAAATTAGACCTTTTGGAGAAAGTTCTGAATGAAGCTAGTGCTCTCTGCTTGTGTGCCTCTATTTTTTTTTTTTTGCTTTCTTAGGCCTGTTTTGACACACGTCTCTATTTTGGCTTTTATATAAATCAACAACCATAAATCACAGCTGATCTTCTAAGACTGCAGAGAGTGTTCTAATGTGAAGGGGCAAAGCCTGTTTGATTTTTGGTGAAAACTAGAAAGTGAAAATTAAGTCTTTCTCATTGTCACTAGGGAATCTCATTTAGATTCCAGGGATTTTGTTGCTGGAATTCTGAGTTGGAGCAGGGCATAGAGCTCAGCTGAGTGTCCATTTGAGGAGAACACATAGCAATACATGTTTGTTGGTTTATCCCTTGTGCTGCCAGTGCCTTGATTAGAATTTAGTCAGCCGGTAGTCAGTGCTACTGCTTTGCAAATGCTTTTGTAGGTTTCCCACCTCCACTGTAACTTTCTTGGCCAGTAGTTATCTTTGGGGCCGATAAGACTGATTGAAATTACATTAAATACTTTCCTTCAAAGTTTTCTGATTTGTAATTGTGTGTGTGTGTATGAGAGAGGGTGTGTTTGCTTTTTATTTATTTTAGATATATACTTCATCTTTTCTAGTGTAATAAAAGAAAGTATGACCTACAAGGAGGAAGGGAGGAGACAGATTAATGTCTTCTGTAAAGCAGTTAGAAAAATAGGAGGTAAATTTTTTGGACAAGGTTTATCATGGCTGTATTTGTGTTCTGTTGTTCATCTTCCTATGCCACTATTTCTTCCTCTGCATGGAGGGAAAAAAAATACATGAGAGATGTGGAGGTTAAGAAAATCTTGGGCACCCAAACATTTCTATGTCAGTTGAAAGGTTCCTTCATAAAAATAGCTAAAAGTTTTGGATCAGCTCTGATGAACTGGGAGTTGGGAGTATGCTGGAAACAACATTGCTCAATTTTTGCTTGTGGAGACCAACCGCATCAATTTTGAACAACTATCAGATTTTGAGTGCTGCTTTAAAACCTGGGTGGACAAATACAGATAATTGGGGTTGGGGGGGAAGAAGCCACCAGATAAAAGAACCTCAGTGAGTACAGAACATATGGAGAACACGTGATAATATCCTTAATTTTAATTACAAAATGAGTGAATCCTGGCAGTGTTCAATCTCCTTATCGGCAAAACCTCTACATGTCTTCCTTCTGAGAGGAAAACATGATTCATACTGATGGAAGTTTCAATGCTAATATGGATTTAAATGCAGCTGGAGAAACTTAAGGCTTAAACTAAATAATGTGATGATAAGTGTGCCCATTGATAGTGTGGGGACTTAAAGAGAAGTAACACCTAACTGATTTTTGGCTTAATGCAGTTTTTTGTTATGATGTGCAAGAGAAGACTGGTGATGCATTAAGGACACGTGAAGATGTTTCTAAATTGGAAAGTTTGGGAAATACCTGTGGGGGTGAAAGCAAGTGAATGAACATTCAAGACTTCAGGAATGTGGGGAAAAAAAAAAAAAGAATAAAAATGTCAATGAGTAAAAAATACAGCCCAGTCCAGGTTTGGGAGGAAAATCCTCAGCCATGAAGTGTGAGGGAATTTCTTAGAAAGAAATACGTAGAATAGGTCTGAGGGTTATAGTGCATGGTGCACATGGGCCTACTTTGCAAATTAAAGGTTGGAAGCATGTCTTGGGATGGTGATGAAGGGCATAATAGTGCTAATGACAATGACTGTTAATCATTAACCCAGTTAATGAGCTTTCATCCAGACTTACCATTCCTGAAGCCTATGGGTTTAAAATATTTCAGAAACAATAAGGAAGTGTGATTCAAAGAATCCTTTATTGGCTAGAATAGGATTTTTCCTTGGCTTGGACCATCTCTTTCTGCTCCGGTTCCAGTTGACTGTCCTTCCTCATGCTAGAAGCCTATTGGTGTTCATTGGAGCCTGCCCTGTAAGCTGCTCATTTTCTACCATGGAAGGTAAACATTCTAAAGTTTGCTACAGATGGTGGCAGAAATGCTGCAGCCTTCAGCTGTATGGGTGTTTTGCCCAGTGTTTCCTTGTTAGCTGTGGAGGATGTCAAATGTGCTTACCAGCAAACTCCAGAAATTCTGCATCTTAGAAAGAATCTAATAATCTCCCTCTCTCCTTCAGTGTATCACAGTGGTACTGTGCTGCAATACAAGACCAGCAAAGGATCATTATTTGACCCTGGAAGCGAGTGGAATAGTACAGCTCTTGCCTCCTCTCTCCTGTCCCCGCCCTGTATATCCAAGCCATGCCACTCCCATTACCCAAAATATATTTTGTCCACACCTTTAAACACATAAGTATTAAAAAAAAAACCACAGTGTTCAATCACTTGTTAAAATACTATTGTACTATGCTTGTACTACTTGTCAAGATATTTCTAACCCTGTGCGTTTACCTCTTTCACCCCATTTCCATTTTGTTATGCTAAAAAGCAAGTCTGTACCTGCAGTCACTGCTTTTGCAGAACATTAGCTGTATCTTTAACTTTGGTGTAGGTATTGAGGCTATCTGTATTACTTTGTTCATTTGCCTTGCCTAGACCCATCATGTGCAGTAGGTGTTTTTTTTTTTTACTTTGTTCCCTCTGATTGTCTTCTTTATGTCAGTAAAACATGCTGTGTAATAACTCTGGCATATTTCAGTTGTGGTCTTGGTGGAGTTCACAGCAAGGAAGCTGTTAAATCCCTGTGTATGGTGGTGTGGGAACCTTGATCTGCTACACCTTTTCTTCCTGGTATTTTATGCTATAGTTAATTTGTTGGCCGTTGTTCATTTCCTGTAATACCATCTACAGATTTCGCAACAAAATCTGTATTCTCTTGCTAGCTTTTTTTTCTTTCCCAGGATGAATTTGTCATCTTTTCTAGCGCTATTTGTGTCCTGAAGCCCCTCTTTATTTTTCTTCCTTGGATTTCCATAAAATTTTGACAAAAACATAAGCTGTATGCTTAGTAAAAATACTTCTATCTTTTTAAACAGTGTTTATGAAAAAAAGTAAAACTGGAATGATTTAAAAAAATAAAAATAAATAAACAAGCTAATAATCTAATTGAATCGCAGCATCAATATTTTGTGTCCAGCTTCAGCCTGCTCCCCACCACAGAGATACTACTGCTGTGCTTAGGTGTCTCTGGATTTAGATGGCAGCTGAGCAGAATTTTTCAAGTTTGCCACTTCAGCCTTAAATAGGTTTTAGGTAGGAAAGAGAGATTTAGTTATCAGCTTGTGATGATCTCCAGGTCCCCAGTTTAGTTGCTGAGACTTGATTTCACTTAGTCTAGTCACTTCAGTTGTTGGCACCAGAGGCACACAGGCCCTCTCACCTGTGATCTACAGTTGCTGGCATTTAGACATCCAAGGACACAAATGCACACAGGATAGAGAGACCCTCACTGAGTACTATGCTTAGACGGGGGGTTTGGTAACATCACAGGACAGACTGGTGTGTGTGTCTGTATCTTCATATTTATGATGTGCTTTTTTTTTTTTTTTTTTTTTTTTTTTAGCTCCTGCAGTGAAAATCATAGAATCACAGAATGGTTTGGGTTGGAAGGGACCTTGAAGATCATCCAGTTTTAACACCCCAGCCATGGTCAGGGACACCTCCCACTAGACCACGTTGCCCAAGGCCCCATCCAGCCTGGCCTTGAACACCTCCAGGGATGGGGCACCCACAGCTTCTCTGGGCAACCCGTTCCAGTGCCTCACCACCCTCATAGAATGGAATTTCATCCTAATATGTAATCTAAATCTCCTTTTAGTTTAAAGCCATTGCTTCTTGTCATATCACTTCACTTTTTGACAAAAAGTCCCTTTCCAGCTTTCCTGTAGGCCCTCTTTAGTTACTGAAAGGGAGCTATAAGGTCTCCCCGGAGCCTTGTCTTCTCCAGGCTGAACAACCCCAACTCCCTCGGCCTGTCTTCCTAGGAGAGGTGCTCCAACCCCTTGATCATCCTTGTGACCCTCCTCTGGACTCCCTCTAATACTTCCATGTCTTTCTTATGTTGGGGGCCCCAGAGCTGAACGCAGTACTCCAGGTGGGGTCTCACAAGAGCAGAGTAGAGGGGAAGCATCATGTCCCTTGACCTCCTGGCCACACTTCTTTTGATGTAGCCAAGGATATGTTTGACTTTCTGGGCTGCAAGCCAGAAAAAAAATCCAAAAACGGCTTTCGCAGTCTAATTTACTTTAGATTTATCTCAATATTTAATGACTTACTTCACTAATTATTGTATTAATTAATAAAAAACAAGTCAGCCACTGGTTGTCCAGAAATCTTGACATCAAGCAGATAGATAAAGGACTGAGCCCGCAGTTTTGTCCTCCCCATGGGGAAAATTTCTGCGTGGAAAGGAGAATGTGTTTAGGAAAACAAAAAGACACATCAAAATGTTTTTTGTGGGTCCTGGTAGCTGGAAGACCTACTAACACCTTTTTGTTGCTTCTAGGTTCAGGGTTCTTCTAGCTGATGGTAATTGGAAATGTCTATATTGTGACCAGAAACTCACCATATACGTATTTTAGGATTCAAATAATTTGTGAACTAGCTCAAACTGAATTGCAGGTATGTGGATGGTAATAATTGTTGTGGGGTGTTTTGCCCCTGCTATTTAGAGTTGTTTATTCCACATAATCATATTCTTATCATACACATATAATAGTAACTTAATTTTTTTCATTAGCACAGCTCTGCAGGGTTCTTTTCCAGGGCCTCTGTTCTTAACATTTCAAGAAAATCCTACTCATCTATACAACGCTAACAGAACTCAAAGAATGATAAGAATGATTTTTTTTTTTTTTAAGTCTGAGATTGATGGTACATTACATTGTTTTTCAGGAGATCTAAACGTGGGGAAAATGTACTTGCTAAATAAGGTCAGAAAGACTTTGCTGTGGAATACAGGCCACATTTTAGTTGTTAATGTGTAGAAACAAGGCAGTCATGATAGCTCAGTGTTGGGTGAGATCATAACTTGGAGTTACTACGTTAAATCATTTCAGGCACTGAGTACTCCCAACTCATATATCGTGCCTTGCCTTTAAATTGATGTTCTGGGTCTGGCTGGGATGGAGTTAACTTTCCCTGCAGCAGCCCATACAGTGCTGTGCTCTGCACTTGTAGCTAGAACAGCATTGGTGTCACACCAGTATTGTGTCTACTGCTGAGCAATACTGGCACTGCATCAGGACTCTCTCCAAATGCCCCAGAGCCAGCAGGCTGGGGGTGGGCAAGAGGTGGGGAGGGGACATCACCAGGGCAGCTGACCTAAACTGACCAAAGGGATATTCCATTCCATATGGTGTCACACTCAGCAATAAAAGGTGGGAAAGGGGAGGGGGGGGGGGGGGGAGGGGGGGCTCTCGTGGTGGAAGTGTCTGTCCTCCTGAACAACCGCTATGTGTATTGAGGCCCTGCTTCCCAGGATGTGGCCGAATGTCGCTCATTGATGGGAAGTAGAGAGTAACTGCTTTTCTCTCTCTGCTTCTGCGCAGCCTTTGCTTTTTTTTTTTCTTTCATTTTTTTTCCCTCTCCCTTTTCCCTTTAAATAAAACATCCTTATCTCAAATCTTGAGCTCTTTGTGTCATATTTTCTCCCCCTTCCTCTTTGAGGAGGGGGAGTGACAGAGCAGCCGTGGTGGAACTCAGCTGCCCACCTGAGTAAAACCACCACAACTGACTGCTTTGCAACTTAACTCACTGAAAGTATGAGGCTGTCATTTGACTAATGCTCTATATAAGGTGAGATGCCATAGCTGTTTAAGATCACAAAACTTTATGATAGAAAGAAAAGGAAAAAATCAGATCCTATGGGAGGATACCAAGGAATGCAGAATGTTTTTGAACTGTGAAAAAGATCGCCTTTTTCATTCCCTGTGGTAAGGATCTTTCTAAAGCTCCAAGTGAGACATCCTTATGGAGAAGCTTATAGTCAGTTCTTCCTGGCCATTAGAGGCCTGTGGTGTCAGAGGGCTTGAAATTGTGCCTATTTCTCACAAATACAACATGGAAGACCATTTGACGGACAATGGTAATTAGTGCTGAACTGTGCCCTTTGTGGCAGAACTGTAAAGAGTCAAAAACCTCAACCAGGAAACAAACTCCATAGCTTCTTGGAACTGTTTGTCCTTTATCCCTCACTTTTTTCTTCCCCAGAGTTTTGTGAGTTTGAAAGTGATTACATTCTACATGTGAGCAGTTGCATTTTTAACAGCAATTCCCCATTGATAATTCAGAGGCAACAGAAGAATCAAAATAGAACTCCTTTGACTATGTGAGACAACTTGTTCAGGACTTTTGAAATGGCCCTGCTTTTTCTTCCCCAGTTTCACATTCTAGCATTACTGTGCTGTTGTATGTATCCTAAAGCCTTATATAAGTCAGACGCTTATGACTTCTTCCTTTTAACAGAATTTTAATATTTCCAGACATGCCCAAGTGGTGCGAGAACCCAGTTCCAATAGGAACTTCGCTTATTTTGTAGAGGTTCTTGAAGTAGTGCAAAGATATTGTCTTTGAAGAGCTGAAAAATATAGAAAAGGTACAAAGTGTTTTCCTACATAGTATTTAAATTATATTTATTGAATGAAAGCAGACTTGAGCACCATGATACAGAATTACCTTCTTATGTCTGAAGTACACAGAAGGATGTACGACTCAGTTCTTATGTTTTATGATAAACTTTAAAAGAAGGAAGTGGTTGATGCAAGCACAGGTAAATAAGGAATTTTTGAACACCTTATTGGTATGGGACCTGTAAAAAACTGTGGTGGGATTTCTACTCTGTTGTACTGGAGAGAAATTCTGGTGGTTTTGCTGAAGAAAAACTCGCTGGTAAGTAGTCTGGGGAATGGAATGTGCAGTTCATATAGATAAGAGTGCTGTATAGCTATATGTATAGCTATATGTATAGCTATATGTAGAGAGTGTGTAGAATGATATAAAAGATGAAATAATGCAATGTATGCAGTGCAAATAGGTAAATAATATGCTATTATGTGATATCAACTTCTAATCCAATTGAAAACAATTTCAGTGCCTAATTTAAAGGGAGTAGGTTTGTAAAGTGTCATTACACTGTTTGAAATTAAATAAGGGAAATCAATTAAACCAACCAATAGAAATATATTAGCACACACTTTAACATTTATATGGAAAGATATAATTTGCTGTTATGAATGTTATCATTATGCAGTCTGAATATGAAGGTGAGCTTACTAGTTAGGCATTCTCCAGCTAATTCATCCATGTAATTCAAATGCAACATGCAAAATGGTGCTCTCTGAGGCTGCAGAGGCTGTCTAGTGGTAGCAAAGTTCTTGTAGAAAAGCAGTAGTTATTGATGGCTTTCCGAAGACATATGGAAAAATCTCTCCTGTCCCACACCATTACATCACCTCTTAGAAACTATGACAGCTCACTGCTCCAGGACATTGAGAGACTTGTGGGAAGTTTTCTAGACCTGAAAGAAGCTGTTTTCAGCCAATGGATGGACTCAAAGTAACTCATAGAATTATATAATATCTGAGTTGGAAGGGACCTACAAGGATCATTGAGTCCAGCTCCTGGGTTCCCAAAGTCTGTACATATAGCCAGGGTTGCCACTTCCCAGGTGCAGAATCCAGCACTTGCTCTTGTTAAACTCCATATTGTTGCTGATTGCCAAGCTCTCTAATTTGTCCAGATCTCTCTGCAAGGCCTCATCATCCTTGATGGAGTCAACAGCTCCACCCAATTAGGTATCATCCACGAACTTGCTCAAAAAAACTTCAAGTCCTTCATCCAAATTGTTTATGAAAACACTGAAGAGGACTGAAGTGGGAACCCCATTAGTGACTGGCTGCCAGCCTCATGTAACCCCATCTACAAGAACCCTCTGGGCCTGACCTGTCAGCCAATTGTTCACCCATCTTATTATGCTTTTATCTAACTGTATTCTGGTCATTTTGTCCTGAAGGACACTGTGAGAGACAGTATTGAAAGCTTTACTGAAAACCAGAAAGATTACATCGATTGGCTTCCTTTGGTCAACTAGTTGGGTAATCTTGTAAAAGGAAATTAAGTTTGTCAGACATAACCTTCCCATAGTGAACCCATGCTGGCTCTGACCAATGACTGCGTTGTCCTTCAGGTGTTTTTCAGTAACTCCCAGAATAATCTTCTCCATAGTTTTACTAGGCACCGAAGTGAGACTGACAGGCCTATAATTGCCAGGATCTTCTTTCTTGCCCTTCTTGAAAACTGGGACCGCATTTGCCAGCTTCCAGTCAACTGGGACCTCTCTGGATTCCCAAGACCATTGAAAAATAATGGAGAGGAGTCCTGTGATGACATCAGACAGCTCTCTGAGTACTCTGAGATGAATTCCATCAGGCCCCATGGACTTATATGCATCCAGGTGGAGCAGCAAATCCCACACAAGTCTGGGGTTAACTGGGAGTTTACCATTTTCACAGTCATGGTCCTCCAACTCAGGGCAGCTGGGGTCCCAGGGCCCATCACTCCTGTTGAAGACAGAGGTGAAAAATGCATTAAATGTCTCTGCTTTGTATATGGCCCTGTTGTTTAGGTGACCATCCTCATCAAGTATCGGACCAATGTTTGCTCTGGTCTTCCTTTTCCCACTAACATACTTTAAAAAGCTTTTTTTATTGTCCCCCACACTGCTGGCCAGCTTCAGCTCTAATTGAGCTTTGGCTGCCTGGATTCTCTCTCTCTACAAAGGTGAGCAGCATCCCTGTAGTCTTCCCATGTGTGGTGGTTTTACCTTGCTAAGCAGCTGAACTCCACCACAACCACTCTCTCACTCCCCCTCCTTAGAAGAGGAGGGGAAGAAGTAAAGGAAAGAACAACTCATGGGATGAGATAAGGATAATTTAATTAAAGGGAAAAATAATTATTAAGGAGATTATTATTAATTAAACAATTTAACTAAAGGGAAAAAAGGGAAAGGGGAAAAGGGAGGGGAAAAAGGAAAAAAAAAAAAAAGGCTCTATTGAAGTGCAGAGGAAAGAAATTACTCTCTACTTCCCACTAATGAGCGATGCTAGACCACATCCTTGAAGCAGAGCCTCAATGCACGTAGCTGTTGTTCGGAAGGACAGACATTTTCGCAACGAGAGCCCACCCCTCCCCTCTTCTTCCTTTTCCCACCTTTTATTGCTGAGTCATCATCATATGGTATGAAATATCCCTTTGGTTGGTTTAGGTCAGCTATCCTGGTGATGTTCCTTTCTCACTTTTTGCCCAGCCCCCGGGAGGGTTAGAGAGAGTCCTGATGCTGTGCCAGCACTGCTCAGTAGCAGACAAAACACTGGTGTGATACCAGTGCTGTTCTAGCTACAAGTGCGGAGCACAACACTGTATGGGCTGCTGCAGGGAAAGTTAACATCCCAGCCAGACCCAGTACACCATGTTGTCCAAACTCGCTTCCAGTGGCCATCACTTTTTTTTTCTGCCTAAGGTCATGAAGATCTCCACTCAGCCAAACCAGCCTTCTGTCTTTCCAGCTTGACTTCCGACATCTTGGAATTGCCTGTTCCTATGCTCTTAGGAGGTGGTGCTTAAAAAACAACCAGCACTGATGTACCCCTTTATTTTCACGTCCCTTGATCCTTATCCAGAGGCTCTCAACCCCATTGTCGCCAACTTCAAGCTCCGTACAGTCCAGTGCCTACGTTATATTGAGTGCCATCCCCCTGCTTCACCTGCCCTGCCTGTCCCTTCTGAAGAGCCTGTAACCATCCATAAAAACACACCAGCCACAGGCTTCTTCCCACCGTGTTTTGCTTGTGCCAACGATCTTGTAGCTCTGGGACTGGGCCAAGGCTTCTAGCTCCTCTTGCTTTTTTTCTCATGCTTTGTGTGTTTGTATAGAAACATTTAAGATCTGCTTCACTGGACCCAGCTCCTCATGGGGCAGACTGAAGGGTCTTACTATCACACAGTCCCTCAATTTTTGGCATGCAGTCCCACAGTTTATAACTGGTGGGGCCTGTTTTTGTCCCTTTCCCCCTTCAAATCTAGTTTAAAGCCCTATCAATCAGCCATGTTAACTCCTGGGCAAAAATCCATTTTCCCCCTCTGAGAAAGGTGCTCCCTATCAGGAGCCAGTATGCTCGGTGTCATGTAGACCTTCCCATGATCAAGAAACCCAAAACTGCATCGGTGGCACCAGCCTCAGAACCACATCTTCTGGGTCTGCCTGTTCCTTTCAGTATCGATCCCCACTACTGGAAGGATGGAGGAAAATACTACCTGTGTATCTTTTATTTCAACCAATAGACCCAAAGCCCTGAAGTCCCTTTTGATCACTGTTGGACTTTTCTTTGCTATCTCATATCTGCCAACGTGAAATAAACAATAAGGAGTAATAATCAGAGGGCTGTACCAAGTGAGCGACTTTCCAAGTGATGTCTCTTACCCGAGCCCCAGAGAGACAGCAGAGTTCCCTATCCCTATGGGTTGGGGTCTGGACAACAAATTGGGCCCTCTGTTACCTTCAGAAGACAGTCCCCTATGACTATAACCCTTTTTTTTTTTTTTTTCTTTGTGGGGGTTGTTGTGGTGTAGGGCATATGTTGACTTGCCCTGGGCAACTTCCCTAACGTGGATGGCCCTTTGTCCACATCACTTGCCTGCCCATGCAGTTCCCACTTCCAGAGCCTCATAACTGTTGCGTAGGGGCACCTGGGAATGTGACATATGCAGCAGGGGGATTCGCCTGCTGTGCTGAACAGGAACCTGCTTTTGACTTCCCCCTGTCTCTTAGATCCCCTTCCTCTGCCTGGCGTTGAAGGGGTATGGGAAACTTAATTTCTTGTGTAGTGACTGGCTGAGGAGCCTGTCTCAGGGATGGCAGAGCTCTACCCTACTAGTCAATCTCCTTCTCTGACTTCATGATGCTCCTCAGCCTGCCCACCTCCTCCCGAAGCTCTGCCACCTGGCAAAGCAGTTCTTCAACCTGGCCACACCTCCCACAGATGTGCTCACTGCTGCCATCCTGTACTGACATAAGAGAAAGGCACACTTGGCAGCCTGACACCTGGGTGGCAGCGTGTTTCCCCCCCAGCTCTGTCTAGGAGGCTGCATTGGATGTGGTGGGTGCCAAACTCCACGAGGCCGTTGCCTTCTGCTGGGTGGATACCATCTCTCCCTGGTTGGGCTGGCCAAGCTTCAGCACCTTCCCTGCTCACCCTGCCTGTGCCAGCTGCTGTGCCAACTGCCACGCCACACCCTGTTTGCCTGCTCTTTTCACATGGAGTCGGTCACCTCTCCTTGCTTGGAAGATAGTCACAAAAGCAGCTGCTTGCATTTCTGATGGATCTCAGAGGATTATTGCTTTTTCTGTAAAGAAGAGAGCAAGCTAGGGCTAATGTCCTGAACTGATTCCTCTGCTGAAAAACATCTCTTTTCTGGTGAATTGGCTACATATGAAAAAATTCAACTGGAGAATTTGTATGCCATCCAGGTGTACACATGCTAATCTCATAGTGTTCTTTAATTATATATAATATATAACATTTCTAGCTGATAATGACCAGGAAATATTGAAGTGGCTCATATTTTATTCCAGAGTTCCTTGTGTGATCATGTGCTTTGTTGCATGACAGACTTTGACATATATGCAACAGCCCTGTTCAGACAGCATCCTTCCTGGTAAGCACTCAGTGAACTGCATTCTTTCTCTGACAGTGATAATGTGTACAGTTGCATAAGAGCATGAACGAGAGAACACCTTTAAGCTGTACTTTACATCAGTTCTGTGACTCATTATACTCGGTTAATTACCTCTGAGCAGTCCTTGTTTCTATTTGACTGAGAGGCATTTGAAACAGGAAATCTAAGAGGAAGACTCAGTGCAGACCTAGAACCAGGTACAAACTTCTGCCAGCAGAACGCAGAGTTTCTCTACACTTACAATGGCACCGTGGAGAAGACCGCATAAAGTTGCACTGTTAATCGTGAATGCAGGTTTTGTGTGTTATCTTGTGCACTTACTGCAAGATCAAAGAAAGGGAAAGCATGATTCCTTGGAAGTTAATCCTCGATCTCTAAATGGAAATCTTATCCTTGAGAGACTGGATCGTTTGGACTGGAACATTTATAACCTATGTAAGTAAAATGCTATGCTGCTTAACTTTTTTAGAGTTAGGTATCTAGATTTTCTGAAGGACAGAATAATAGTTAACAGTGCTAATATTTACTTGGATTTCCCTGGACATTAAAATTTTTCTTTCTTGCAATCTTGAAAAAGATGTGATAGTTTCTCAACTTACATGCAACACATTAAAGTCTTTCACAGTCATCATTGTGTTCTTCATTTTTGCATATTAGACAGTTTCTTGTCCTGAAGTATTAAGCAGTTTTAAGGCAATTGTACCAGTATACTAATCTCAAGTGGTTATTAAGCCATTCATTATTTTGTTTGCCATAAAAATTTAGTTTCAAGAAAAATAGGAACTGCTCCATTTCCTCAGCCTCTGCTGTGTGGGTGAGAAACAAAGGTACTTGTGACCAGCACTGTCTTTTTCCTCCATCCAGCTTTAGCATATACACAGTAGAGTTGCTGTGAGGAAAATAGGTAGATGAACTTTACATCACCTGGTCAATTGGAGTGTATTTCAAAGCAGCATTTGCTAAAATTTGTAGTTGTATTTCAAAGCAGCATTTGCTAAAATTTATTTCTCACTTATAGTATTACAGTGCAAGACCAACAGCATCCTAGCTGATGTACTTATACACGAGGGATATTAATTGATGATGGCCTCTTCTTTCTCACAGCAGGGTTTGTGAATTTTGAAGAAATGTGTTTTCCGATATTTGTTGTTGGACTGTTGGGAGGTGGTCACAACAGGGCCATCTGAATGACAGCTTATAGTAGGTTAAGTTTGTCTGGCTTCTATGTGCCCACTCAGCTGCTCTCACTCTACCTCAGCAAAACAGGGAGGCAATAGGAAGGAAAAATCTCATGAATCAAGACAAGAACAGTGAGATAACTCACTAATTACCATCATGGGCAAAACACACTCAGCAAAAGGGAAATTAATGTAATGTATTGCCTACTAACAACAGTGAGAAACTAAAAGCAAACTAAAAAACAACTCTTTCATCCATCCTCTTCTCCCTCATCCCTCGGGTGGTGCAGGGAAATGGGGAATGGGGGCTGCCCTGACACTTCGTATCCACTGCTCCTTCATGGTCACTCTCTTCTGCTCCAACATGGGGTCCCATGGGAGGCCATCTATCTCAAACTGATCCTGCGGGGGCTGCCCACAGGCAGCAGCTCTTTAAGAACTGCTCCCACATGGCTCCGTACCACAGGGTCCATCCCCCAGGACCAAACTGCTCCAGCATGGGTCCCCCACAAGTGGCAGCTCCCCCCAGACCCCCTGCTCCTGCGTGGGCTTGTCTCCACGGGCTGCAGCTCCGGCCCGGGGCCTGCTCCTGCGGGGGCTCTCCATGGGCCACGGCCTCCTCCAGGCCACATCCACCTGCTCCACCGGGGGCTCCTCCACGGGCTGCAGCGTGGAGATCTGCTCCATGTGGGACCCATGGGCTGCAGGGAGACAGCCTGCTCCACCAGGGGCCTCTCCACAGGCCACAGGGGAAATTCGAACCAGAAGCATCTTCTCCAGGCACCTCCTCCCCCTCCTTCTTCACTGACCTTGGGGGTCTCCAGGGTTGTTTCTCCTGCATTTTCTCACTCCTCTCTCCCAGCTGCTGCTCTGCAGCATTTTTCCCTTTCTTAACTATGCTTTCACAGAAGTGCAACCAGCACTTATTTGCTGAGCTTTGGCCAGCAGCAGGCTCCTTTCAGAGCCAGCTAGAACCAGCAGACATGGCGCCAGCTCCTGGTCTCTTGTCACAGAAGCTTCCTTTACAGCCTCCTCCACTACTAAAACCTTGTCAAGTTCACCCAATTCAGGGCTGAAGATTTCGGATCTCTATTTTGTTTGGACTACTTTTGATTTCGTACTTTTTTGATTTAATTTGAATCTCATTGTAGTCTTAAGCTGAAGAAAACAATGAAACCTTGAAGAATACAGGGAAACTGGTAGCCTTTAGTAAGCAGAAGCAAGAGAGAGAAGAGATGAAAGCTAGAAAACAGGAAGGAGGAAAACAACTAAAGGAAGATTCCAGACTGATGCATGGTAACCTTTTGCCCATTACAGGGCATACATTAATAAATGCCATACATTATTTGAGTAGTCGAGGACGGCTGCCTCGGAGCCAGAGCAGCCGCAGCACCCGACCATGAGTTATGGGGGGATCTTGGGCCCTTGCTTCACCAGGGGTGGCCCAGGACAGCCCCTGCCCTGTTGCAGTCAGGCAGAGGGAGGGGACCAAAAAGATGAGGAGGGTTGGAAGCGAGTCCCAGTTCAGCACTGCAGGCAATCCCCCTCCCTACCTACCTCACTTCCCCAGGTGCACCTCTGTAATAGGTTTGAGGCCCTGGATCTTGAAGGAGAGGTAGGTGAGGATGTGGTGGAAGGCCTGCCTACGAGGTCGCACAGGAAGAGGCAGTTGACACCGCGCCTCAAGACTGCATCTGAAAAGAAAGAAAGAGGGTAATTGTAGTAGGAGATTCCCTTCTGAGAGAAACAGAGGGCCCGATATGCAGAGTTGACCGTCATCGAAGGGAAGTCTGTAGTCTCGCTGGAGCCCAGATCTGGGATATCACCAGGACACTCCCCAGGCTGGTGTGCTCAACAGACTACTACCCGCTGCTGATCTTCCAGATAGGTGGGGAGGAAGCTGCGTCCCATTGTCTGAGGGGAATGAAGAAAGATTTCAAGGCCTTGGGACAGTTGCTGAAAGAGTCTGGAGCACAAGTCATTTTCCTTTCCCTCCTTCCTTTCTGGGGTGATGACATGGGATGGAATAGAAGGATCCAGTCCATAAATGGTTGGCTATGTGACTGGTGCTACAGGCAGGGCTTTGGGTTCTTTGATAATGGCTGGTTTTATAAGACACCAGGCCTGGCAATAATACGTGGGAAAGGTTTATCTCACAGGGGCAAAAAGGTTCCAGGACAGGAATTAGCAGGGCTCATTTGGAAAGCTTTAAACTAGATCTGAAGGGGGAGAGGGTTGTAGCTGGGCTTGCACCAGTGCGGCAGCGCTCTAGCAGTGGTGAAGACCTGGAAACCTCCCATACCCCTAGGGTGAAATCGGCATGCTCAGCTCACTCCCTGAAGTGCCTGTACACCAATGCACGTAGCATGGAGAATAAGCAAATGGGATTAGAAATCCGTGTTCGGTCAGGAGACTATGATCTAGTGGCAATTACAGACATGGTGGGACAGCTCACATGACTGGAATGTGGTCATTATGGGTATGTCCTTCTCAAGAAAGACAGGCCAGCAAGGCGAGGTGGCAGAGTTGCTCTTTACGTGAAAGGGGGGATGTCCACTGGGGGATGAGGAGCAAGCTGAGAGTCTGTGGGTGAGAATTAAGGGGCAGGCTGGCATGGGTGATACTGTTGTGGGTGTCTGTTACAGGCCACCAGATCAGGATGAGGAAGTTGACAAGGCCTTGTATGGGCAGCTGATAGCAGCCTCACAATCACAGGTCCTGGTTATTGTGGGGGGTTTCAACTACCCTGACATTTTCTGGAAGGCCTACTCAGCCAGCCGTCCGCAGTCCAGGAGGTTCCTTCACTGTATTGATAACTTCCTGAAGCAAATGGGGGATATGCCAATTAGAAGAGGAGTGCTGCTGGATCTTGTCCTCACTAACAAGAAGGGACTGGTGGAAGCGGTGAAGGTTGAGGGCAGCCTTGGTTGCAGCGACCATGAGATGGTGGAGTTTAGTATCTCATGTGGCAGGAACAGAGTACCAAGCAGAATTGCAACCCTGGACTTCAGTAGGTCTGACTTTGGCCTTTTCAAGCATTTGCTAGGGGAAATCCCATGGGACAAGGTACTTGAAGGAAAAGGAGCCCAAGATAGCTGGTTAGCGTTCAAGGACTGCTTCTTCTGAGCTCAAGAACAGAGCATCCCAACAGGTAGGAAAGAGAACCAGGAGACCTGCATGGTTAAACAGGGAATTTCTCGGCAAACTCAAGTGGAAGAGGAGAGTCTACAGATCATGGAAGGAGGGGCTGGCCACTTGGGAGGAATATAAGGCTGTTGTCAGAGAACGTGAGGAGGCAACTAGGAAAGCTAAGGCCTCCTTAGAATTAAACCGTGCAAGAGGGGTCAGGGACAACAGAAAGGGCTTCTTCAAATACATTGCGGATAAAACTAATACTAGAGGCAATTTAGGCCCACTAATGAATAAGGTGGGTACCCTGGTGACAGCAGATAAAGAGAAGGTGGAGCTACTGAATGCCTTCTTTGTCTATAATGCCAGAGGCTCTCCTGAGGAGCCCCATACCCCTGAGGCCCCAGATGCCGGAATAAAGGAGGAGTTTGCCTTGGTTGATGAGGGCTGGGTTAAGGACCAATTAAGCAAGCTCGACATCCATAAGTCCATGGATCCTGATGGGATGCATCTGCAGGTGCTGAGGGACCTAGTGGAAGTCTTTGCTAGACCACTCTCCATCATCTTTGGTAACTCATGGGCATCAGGAGAGGTGCCTGAGGACTGGAGGAAAGCAAATGTCACTCCAGTCTTCAAAAAGGGCAAGAAAGAGGACCCGAGTAACCATAGACTGGTCAGCCTCACCTTCATCCCTGGAAAAGGGATGGAACAACTTATCCATGGCATTGTCTCTAGTCATATCAAGGGTAAAAGGGTCATTAGGGGCAGTCAACATGGCTTCACCAAGGGGAAGTTGTGCTTGACCAACCTGATAGCCTTTTGTGAGGATATAACTGGGTGGATAGATGATGAAAAGGCAGTGGACGCGGTGTATCTTGATTTCAGTAAAGCCTTTGACACCGTCTCCCACAGCATCCTCGCAGCTAAACTGAGGAAGTGTGGTGTGGATGGTCAGGTAGTGAGGTGGACTGTAAACTGTCTGGAGGGAGGAAGCCAGAGGGTTGTGGTTAATGGGACGGAGTTGAGTTGGAGTCCTGTATCTAGTGGAGTCCCTCAAGGGTCAGTACTGGGACCAGTGTTGTTCAGTATATTCATCAATGACTTGGATGAGAGAATGGAGTGCGTTGCCTGCAAGTTTGCTGATGACACTAAACTGGGAGGAGTGGCTGACACGCCAGAAGGCTGTGCTGCCATCCAGTGGGACATCGACATGTTGGAGAACTGGTAGGGGAGAAATTTAATGAAATATAACGAGGGCAAGTGTAGAGTCCTGCATCTGGTCAAGAACAACCCCAGACAGCAGTATAAGTTGGGGACTGCCCTGCTGGAAAGCAGTGAAGGGGAGAGGGACCTGGGGGTCCTGGTGTACAGTGGGATGACCATGAGCCAGCACTGTGCCCTTGTGGCCAAAAAGGCCAATGGCATCCTGGGGTGTATCAGGACTGTTGCGGTTAGTAGGTCGAGAGGTTCTCCTCCCCCTCTACTCTGCCCTAGTGAGACCACATCTAGAATACTGTGTACAGTTCTGGGCCCCTCAGTTCAGGAAGGACAGGGAACTGCTTGAGAGAGTCCAGCACAGAGCCACAAGGACAATTAAGGGAGTGGAGCATCTCCCTTACGAGGAAAGGCTGAGGGAGCTGGGTCTCTAGCTTGGAGAAGAGGAGACTGAGGGGTGACCTTATTAACATTTACAAATATGTAAAGGGCAAGTGTCAGGAGGATGGAGCTGGGCTCTTCTTGGTGACACCCAACGATAGGACAAGGGGCAATGGGTGCAAGCTGGAACATAGTAAGTTCTGCTTAAATATGAGCCAAAACTTTTTTACGGTGAGGGTGACAGAACACTGGAAAATGCTGCCCAGGGGGGTTGTGGAGTTTCCTTCTCTGGAGACTTTCAAAACCCACCTGGACGTGTTCCTGTGTGACGTGATTTAGGTGTTCCCATTCCGGCAGGGGGATTGGACTAGATGATCTTTCAAGGTCTCTTCCAATCCCTAACATTCTGCGATTAATGGTTATTAACATATTCAAAACCACACATCAAAATGCAAATATATGGAAATGTGGAATTTGGTGTCATTGTCCTCAACACCCCCCCCCCCCAAAAAAAAAAAGTATCAAAAGTAGCCAGAAATACAGTTTCACAAGTTATCTGTGCATAAATAACAGTGATTCAAGTCAGAGGTGTGCTTGCTTTGCAGAATATCGCCAAGCACCTGATTCTGCAGAATTATTTAATTAACTATGTAATTAAAAGAAACTTAGAATGTCCCAGTTATCAAGCCTGAAACTAGCTGTTTCAAATGGTATGTGGGGCACCTTTGAACTTAGTGAGGAAAGTGTCACGTACAGCTTGGTCAGCTTTAATATCCTATATCCCAAACATTAATATCCCATAATGCCATGTTATTGTTGACACATCTTGCAGCTGTTCTTATGGACATCAATAGTTACGTATATATTTTTTTAGATGATTTTAGAGCCATTTGAAAGAATTGAACTGAAGCCTTCACTTCAACACTTAGCCACAGAACCACAGATTAATTGAAGTTGGAATGCACCTCTGGAGATGGTCTAGTTTAATTCCCATGCTCAAAGCATGATTAGCTAGAGCAGGCTGCCCAGGACATTGTCCAGTCAAGGTTTGAAATTTCCAAGGAAGAAGACTTGGAAACCTGTCTAGATTACCCATTCTCATTTTCAGTCACTCTAGCAGGCAAAAAAAGTATTTCAAAAATGTTTAAATGGAATTCCATGTATTTCAGTTTGTGCCCACTTCCTCTTGTCCTTTCACTGAATACTAAGAGAAGATTGACTTTGTCTTTGTTAGTCCCTTGCATCAAATATTTATATTCATCAAGTCAGCCAAGCCTCCTCTTCTCCAGCTTCTCCTTGTAATACAGATGCTCTAGTCTTTTAGTCATCTTAGTGGTTCCATGTAGGATTTGTTCCAGTGTGTCCATGTCTCTCTTGTTTTGGGAATCCCAGTACTGAACACAGCCCTACACATGTGGTCTCATCAGTCCTGAGTAGAGGGAAAAATCACCTCCTTTGACCTGCTGTCACTGCTTTTCCTAATGTAGCCCAGGATACCATTGACATTCTCTGCCGCAGTGGCACTTTGCTGGCTCATGTTCAACTTGTCCACCAGGACCCCTAGGCTCTTTTCTACAAAGCTGCTTCTCAGCTAGTACTGGTATATGGGGTTATTCTCTTTGTACTTGGCTTTGTTGAATTTTATGATGTTATTCTTGGCTCATTTCTCCATCCTGTTCAGATCACTCTGGCTGGCAGGATGGCTCTCTTATGTACCAGCCCCTCCTCCCACTTTGGTATCATGTGCAGTCTTTACTGGTGTGCAATCCGCCCCACCATCAAGGTAATTTATGACCATGTTAGAAAGTACTAGACTGGCGTCCATTTTGACTTTGTGCCACTGAACACAACCTTCTGAGCCTGTCAGTTCAACCCCCATTGCTATCCACTTATCTAGTGCATATGTCCTCAGCTTGTGCATGAGGGTGTTTTTAAAGACGTGTTGTCAAAAGCCTTACCTGAGTTTAAACAACATTCACTCCTCACCTCTCATTCATCAAAACAGTCATCCCACTGTAAAAAGCTTCAAATCACACAGGTTATTTGTGCCTTTTCCTTATGTCACAGTGCAATATTATAAACCTAAAAAACAAACAAGCAAACAAACAAAAACAAAACAAAAAAAAAAACCTTGAGAGATTAGGGATCCACTCAGTTCAAAGGTTTCTGATGGAGCAGAGGTCAAAGCTTTCAGTATCCTTTTCAAAAGAAACAGCAAATGGCTTATTGATTGTATTTGTCTTCAAGACCACTGTTTTCTAAGTAACCTGACACACAGGTTATCTGTGCCTTATCTTTATGGCACAGCCCTATATTGTAAACCTAGAGAAACCATGAAAGAGAAGGATCTGCTCAGTTCAAAGGTTTCTGACAGAGCAGAAGGCAATGTCTTTGGGTAAGCTGATTAAAGGAGATGACAAAGGGTTCATTTACAGTTCATTTACAGTCTTTGTCTTCAAAATCAGTATGGTATAAACAACTGGACTTAGATAAGAACCTTGTTATGGATTCTTAATACATTAATATAAGCCAAGCATAATTTCATAAAAATGGTTTGGGCCTCATTAAAAAAATTATGCATTTTCCCTACTTCCAGATTTCTCGAACACTACCACTTCAGTGTATCTTGCTCTGTGTTTGTGCAAAATCTGATGCAGGATATGTAGAATGTAACGTTTCAAAAATGATCTCATGTAGAAGGGAGGGTCTGATGCTACTCTCATGTGAATATCATTTTAGCCGTAACTTCATGGATCACTTCACCTATAGCACCGTGAGTAGAATTTGGCTTACTTATAATGGGGTGGTGGTTTCACATTGGTAGGAAGCTCAGCACCACCATGCAGCTCACTCTCACTCCACCTCCTCAGAAGGACAAGGGGAGAAAATATGATCAAAAAAGACCCTCGTGGGTTGTGATATGGACACAGAGATAAGTCACTGATTACCGGCATGAGCAAAACACACTCAGCAAAAAGGAAATTAATGCAATGTATTGCCTATTAATAACAGAGCAGGGATAACTAAAACCAAACTACAAACACCTTCCACCCCATCCACCCTCTTCTACAACCTCCCCCAGAGCAAGGCAGGGGAATGGGGAATGGGGTCTGCAGTCAGTCCATAACGCTTTGTATGGAAAGTGTTATGGACTTCCCTCCTTCTTCACTGACCTTTGTGTCTTCAGGGTTGTTTCTCTTGCATTTTCTCACTCCTCTCTCCCAGATGCTGTTGTGCAGCAGTTTTTTCCCTTTCTTAAATTTGATCTCACTGAGGTGCAACCATCAGTGAGCTGAGCTCACTGATTCAGCTCTGGCCAGTGGCGCGTCTCTTTTGTAGCCAGCTGGAACTTGCTTTTATCTAACATGGGGCAGCTTCTGGACTCTTCTCACAGAAGACACCCCAGTAGCCCTCCACTACCAAAACCTTGCCATGTAAGCACAGTACATTTTACCTCTTGCATCTGTAAAAAACATATTTAAAAATTGTGATTAATATATGCATTCATCACACAATCTTCACACACTTCACAGAAATCAACAAAAATAATTCTCCACACCAAAGTGAACATAACATCATCACAACACCAACAGAGGTGGACAAGTACACACAGTCTACCTCTTGTCCCTTTACCATATTACAACACAAATTCACCACAGTTATTACACTCTTTGGCAATGTCCTGTCTATGGTTTGCCTGTTAAACTCTCCCAGTTACTGTCCTTACCTCAAGTTCCTTATAAACTACATGTTGTTGGTAGCCAGAAGGGGCTGTGCTGCTTTATCACCAGTAGGTTTAACTGGTTTAACACTGCTACCAAAACCTTGCCATGTAAACTCAATACAAATGGACAGTGTTCTCAACTGCTGTTATAATCAATCCTCTTTCATTTTCTATCAGCTAAATCATTGGAGGAGGTCCATGAAAAAGTAAAACAAATAGAACATGATCAGAAGCTGCAAAATATCTCCAGGACTAAAGTACGCCAAGCTGATAATATGAAAGAGGAAAAGAAGATAGTACATCATTTGCTGTACCCAGACTCAGCTCTGTTCAAACGCTGGGGTGCAGATTTAAGTGAAGAGGAGCAAACTGTTGCACAGGAGCTGTTCTTAAAATATGGGTATAATGTATATATCAGTGATCATCTGCCTCTGGACCGACCTATCACAGACACCAGATCTCCCAGGTACAGTATAAGCCCTCTCAACATTCACAAGGTGACACGAAATTAAGGAGAAAAGAATCTGCATTGCTTTGGTATAAGTTATTATAAGGTATTTTTCTAGAAGTTAGTTGGTTCTTGAACTCAATAAATAATATATATTTTAAGCAGACCAGTGGTACTATGGGAGCTGGTGTAAGTAACCATTGGAAACCTTATTAGGCATGAGTATCTGTTCAAAAAGGAAACACATTTTTCTGCATCGTATGATAAGATACATGATTTGTTGCAAAATATAATATTAAACTTTACTGGAGTTAACTGGTATAAATATGGAAGAATGTCACAAATATACTGAAAGCCTACATCTTAGTGCCTATAGATCCTTGTATGAAATCTGACAGAGAATTTCAAATAATGTGGCATGTAAAATGGGTTGCAAACTGAGCCTGAGTTAACCATGTCATGTTGTTGGTTAAAAGGGAGTTGTCTTACTGGCAGCCCTCTGGAAAATTTCAAGAGCAGGTTAGCCTAACAGCCACCAGTAATGACATAGACAGGAATGATCCTGTCAGGAGGTAAACGGGGTTCCCCTCTAAGCTCCTGTGTAAGAGAAGGACAAATCCCTTTTCTCAAGGTGAATAGTGCCACTGGTTCCTGATTCTGCTGCTTGGAGCTGGTTCCATCTAGGGTGGACTGTTGCCCTTGATTGTGGGTGTCCTCTGAGTCTTGCATCAAGTCTTAACTCTGATGCATAATGTCAGTTTTACATGTGTTTTTCACTTAATAGTGGTTGAAGTAATGTGAGGATTGTGTGGTAGCTTCTAAAGTGAGTTTTGGGGGACTTTCTGTGCAGTGTCTCTTGGAGTACTCAGGTTGTGGATGTGTGGAATTGCATAAGGGAAAAAAGCTGCCATGTAAGTGGTGGAGAGAAGGACAAGGGAGCCAGGCCTCATTCAATGTTGTGCCAACCACAGATCTTTTTGAGGCAGCCCCAAGCTGAACAATGCTCACCCTGCTTGGGGATTGTTCCGGGGAGAACTAGCTGGAGCAACCACTGGAAAGCTGTCCATGAGCTGCAAGCTCATGATTGGTCTGTGCAGTCCTAAAATCAGGTGCAGTGTCTGGTACTCTTCTGTTTAGCTAGGAAGACATACTTGTGAAGACCTCCTTTTGAAGATGTTTTTCACCCAGGTTCTTGTACTAATGGATAGTAAAGCTAAAGAAACTGCAACAAAAATGCATGATTACCACTTCAGAGGTCTCGTTAGAGCACGAACCTGACTCTCAAAGGACTGTATTACATAACTACACAGATCATGCAGACTGTGTTTTCCCCTCCATCGTCTTAAAAGGACTTTGTGTTACTCTCATGAACATGTTTTTAAGGGGATGGAACAATCAGCTTGAGAATGCAGATATGCTCTATTGTCCGCTCTAGAGGGAATGAGCAGTTAGCACTATGTGGCTGAAACAAATAATGAATCTTGGATTTGGGCCTTCCTTTTTTCACTCTTATGGTTTAAGTCCAATATCGCAGGTCTGACTTTTTGCAGCTGTCTTTCTCTGATTTTCTTCAGAAACTGTGTTAAAATTGTTCTTCTATTACAGCTGTAAAAAGAAGATATATCCCAAAGATCTTCCAACAATTAGTGTTGTACTTATATTTATGAATGAAGCACTGTCAATCATCTTACGTGCAATTACCAGTATAATTAATCGAACACCTGCTCATTTATTGAAAGAAATCATCCTGGTGGATGATTACAGTTCAAATGGTAAGTGACCCAGGGAAGGCAGGAGTCTTGCAAATCTACTGTGTCAAATGAATGTTGGTGGCTGTTAGTATACACACGGGGTAGACTGCTCAAAATTAAGACACAAATTGAGTATGTGAGAAAAAGCATACCTCCTTAGTAGCCTGGAAAATGTCAACTAATAAGGAACAGCATGATGCTCTGCAAGTGTTTGAAAAAGGTTAAAAATTGAAGTTAAAAATTTATTATCGTGGGCTCATAAGACAAATTACGACACTAAGAATATGCTAAAAAAGCTAATTCTGTAGGCATCTGAAATAACTCCTTGAAGAGTGGTATACTGAGTTGTGGAAAATAGTCCTAAGGGAAGCAGAGGATGAATCATTGCTCTTAAAATTGATTTGAGCAAAGCATTGCAAGATTATCTGTAAGAAATGGTTATGCCCCTTGTCTTAGGGGTACTTTTTCTTCCTTGCCTAATGAGTTGTGTGTAATTTCTCAATTTTAAGATTTGTAACTGCTAGAAAAACATCAGTTTGGGTGCAGCAAGAATTCAAATGAATTTCAAAAACAATGCTAAGAGGTTCCAAATTTTTCATCCCTTTTCTCTAACGCTATTTTTTTTTTCCTTTTGGTAAAGGAGTTGGCATGCCTACAGCTCTTGTAGGACCATTTCACATTTTCAGGACTTGTTTATTTTCTCTTTTCCTTTCCACAAGCAATACGATACACACATAAGTTACTGCACCAAGACAGCTAATTACTTGCTTTTATAGCATGTGTCTAAAGTAAAGTTTGTACATACTGATGCATTTGTGTAAAATTTAGAAATCATACAATACGACTATATGTAAATTAAATTTAGGTACATAATCATACTCCTGGAATGAAAGCTGCATTTTCAAATGAGCCTCTTGAAATTATTAGTACCTGAATAATTCTACCTATTCTACTGTAAAGAACAAATCAGTTTTCCATCTAGAACTGTGAGAAGCTAAAAAGCTGTTACATACATGATCTTCTCCATTTCTAAATATTGATGACCTCTATTATTATTTTTAAAAATCATTAAAATGTGTGAGATGTTTTTAGATGATCTGAAAGGACCTTTGGAAACACAGATTAAAAATTACAATGCAAAACATCCTGGACTGCTGAAAATTGTCAGACATGAGAAAAGACAAGGACTAACACAAGCCCGGATTTCTGGCTGGGAGGCATCAACGGCAGATGTTGTTGCAATTTTGGATGCCCATATTGAAGTGAACATGGCTTGGTAAGACTACTAAGAGTGAGGGGTTTCTGACATGGGGAGATAGAGGTGGACAAAGAGTTCAAGTGTGCAGCTGGGCCAAACGTCTGTATATGGCTCTCTTTTCTGGTCTGCCACATGTTAATTAACAGCCAACAAGTCATTTATTTTTGAGAGGGAGAGAAATATAATTGTTTGAATTAAATAGCAAAACAGATATCTAACATATCTGTAATTTGTCTAGTGAAAAGCAAGAGAGAAATGCTTACTTTCTGTGTATATTCATTACATTTCTAGGACAAAAGACTTAATTCAGTGAAATAATCTAAGTCTGATGCAGGTTATTTTGTTCCAGTGCCAGTAGCTTTGGCATTTTATAAGCATATTAGAGAACCATAATACCCAGTGACTTTAAATTGGTTTGATTCCTATTCCAGCTTTTTAGATAGTTTGTTTACTGTTGCCTGTAAATTTAATAGTGCATCACAGTTCTATAGGTCTGCTTCTGCAATGAGAGACAGAACAGGTGGCTGATGATGGATATTTACATTCTGTTAGGCAATGAATTATATGGTGCTCTTTTGTGTCAAATCTCTTTGTATTCTCTCCACTCTGGGTTGTTGAATTTACTGGCTGACTCTTGTCCATGTTGCCTCATTTCCTGGTAAAAAGGTTTTTCTCTCAGTCCCTCATGGGCCAAAATGACTCTGGTCCAGATCTTTGTTTCTCCCTTAATAACATGCTAACTGACATTCTCTATTTCTTACAGTCTTAAAGGTAATATTGAAGGCCTGTAGTCATGGCTTTAAGAACTCTTTTGGACAAGTTGGGGTGTAAGAGTATGGAGGGAAAGATAAGGTCAGTTCTTCCAGGTCTAGCAGTAATTGGGGCCCAGCAAAAAGACTGTCTCTTTGTCAGATTACAACAGTCTCTGACCAGGTTCTTTTAGATACTACACATGAGATGTGTTTAATGTTTTAATTCTAAATTTACTTATTTGAACATTTTTGGCCTTACAGAGAATTTTGTTTAGAAAAGTGATACTGCACTATACTGAAGTCACAACACAAGCATAATATAGCAATTTCAATTGAACTTCAAATTCATTTTCAGTTGAATCACAATATGAACATGATTCACATTACTGATCCCTATATGCCAACCATCAAGATGCTAGATGTCCCCATCCGCTTGGAAAGAATGGATGTGTTGAAGCCAACTCAAGTCAGTTACTCTCTTCAAAGTTAATTTTGCTAGGTGTTCAATTTTCACCTTCGATGTTGGGCTGAGCCTGGCTCGGGAAGATAATACTTTCTACTATTATTTTAGGAAGGACATGTACATAACCAGTTGCCCCACTCTACTGGTACTGCTATTTATCTACAACAAAAGACATCCATACAAAGTTCCGTGGTGTTGAGATAAGTTTAATTTCCTTTACAATCACTGTGGTCACTCCCTACATTCTTCTCTGAGCTTTATGTCAGTCCTTGCCTATCTTCTCTGAGATTTCTTCCACTGTAGCAGTTCATTGATTGGTCAACCCTTCCATCATACAGCAGCTGTGCCATCAAGGCACAGAGAAGGAGGGGGAATGATCAGTGGTTTACAGCACCTCTCAGGGTCTTTTTCCCTTCTTTTTCTCTTCTTTCTTGTTTCTTTATGCAGATTGTGAAGACTCTCTAGAACCTGTAGGAAGCAGTCCAGGATAGCAGTAAACCCAGCAAGTTGTGTGGAACTTATGTTTATTATAGTTAGTGACAGTCAAATTCAGAAGTTGCCTAATATAAGGAAGAATTGAACCATGGCATTAGAAAATCATGTTACTAGTGCTCCAAGACTGGTACATAACTTTTCTTGGAGGCCAAAGTCAATGGCTTAAATAAATTATTTAACCCAGTTTTATTGAAACAAGTTGTAAAATGTAGTTTTGTTCAACAGATTTCATCTTTTTCAAGCTGAATAGACTGTTCATTCATTTTGGTAGGGCTGAACCTATTTTGTCTCGAATAAAAGAAGATCGCACTGTTATAATATCACCGGTATTTGACAATATTCGTTTTGATGACTTTGAGCTTCTTCAGTATTCAGTGGCTGCAGATGGATTTGACTGGGCACTCTGGTGCCTTTATGAACCTTTACCGGATGAATGGTATGCTCTTAAAGATGAAACAGCTCCAGTCCGGTAAGTATAAACAGCATTTGAGAGGGTTGTTTCAGAGGTGGTGGGATAGAAACTTACAAAGCACATTGTAACTAGATAGTTGGTTTGGAACTGAGGATTCTTCAGCAGACCTAAAAATCTCGGTATACCAGTTGCAGAGTTGTATTCCAAAATCTTCCTGTGCTGATCCTGCCATTGGACTTCCAGGCATTCGCAGAGAAGTTGTTGTTTTTTCTGTCCAATATTCATGAACAAAGAGCGTGGTAGCAGTATTTAACTGTGCAAGATGAACTGTGGCCCCTGCCTATGCCTATCCAAGAATCTGCAGTGGATCTTAAAAGGTTGCTGGACAAGCACATATCTGAGCTGTGAAGACTCATATAGATTCAATTTGTTTCTTTCTTTGGAGATGTTGGAGTGATGCACTATAACAACAATCGTCAGCAACATTTTTCAACCCTTATTGTTCATGCATCACACAAAACCAAGAAAAAAACATGAACACAATGCATATAGCTGTTATACCTACTCTTACTGCTAGGCTCCAGTCTATTTCCTTGTGTTTCTCACAACTTCCTTAAACACTCAGATTAGTTTATGTATTCAACAGAAGATGGTCACTAGTACTGTGGTATCAGCAACCAGCTTGTGATGAATAACAGAATTGTAGAATGGTTTGGGCTGGAAGGGACCTTAAACATCATCTAATTCCAACCCTCCTACCATGGGCAGGAACACCTTCCCCTAGACCAGGTTGCTCAAAGCCCCATCCAGCCTGGCCTTGAACACTTCCAGGGATGGGGCATCCACAGCTTCCCTGGGCAACCTGTTCCAGTCCCTCACCACTCAGTGAGAAAAGAATGTAATCCTAATATGTAATCTAAATCTCCCTTCTTTTAGTTTAAAGCCATTACTCCTTGTACTATCACCACACTCCTTGACAAAGAGTCCCTCCCCATCTTCCCTTTAGGCCCCCTTTAGGTACTGGAAGGCTGCTATAAGGTTTCCCTGGAGCCTTCTCTTCTCTGGGATGGACAACCCTAACTCCCTCAGCCTGTCTTCATAGGAGAGGTGCTCCATCCCTGTGATCTTACTTGTGGCCCTCCTTTGGACTTCCTCTAATACTTCCATGTACTTCTTACATTGGGGGTCCTGGAGCAGAACGCAGTACACTGGGTGGGGTCTCACAAGAGCAGAGTAGAGGGGGAGCATCACCTCCCTCAACCAGCTGGCCACGCTTCTTTTGATGCAGGACAGAGTTTTTGATTGGATTTCTGGGCTGCAAGCACACATTTCTGGCTCATGTTGAGCTTCTGAGCAGCCAGCACCCGCAGGTCCATCTCAGGGCTACTTTCATAGAATCATAGAATCACTAGGGTTGGAAAAGACCTCCAAGATCATCTGGTCCAACCATCCCCCTGTTACCAATGTCACCCACTAAACCATGTCCCTAAGCACCAAATCCAACTTTTCCTTGAACACTCCCAGGGACAGTGATGCCACCACTTCCCTGGGCAACCCCTTCAAATGCCTGACTGCTCCTTCTGAGAACAGATGTCTCCTAATTTCCAACCTAAACCGGGCGCAACTTGAGGCAATTCCCTCTAGTCCTATCACTAGTTATCTGTAAGAGGCTGACCCCCAGCTCCCCACACCTTCCTTTCAGGTAGGTGTAGAGAGCAATGAGGTCTCCCCTGAGCCTCCTCTTCTCCAGACTAAACAACCCCAGTTCCCTTAGCTGCTCCTCACAGGACTTGTGTTCCAGACCCTTCACCAGCTTCATAGCCCTTCCCTGGACATGCTCCAGGGCCTCAATGTCCTTTTTGTACTGAGGGGCACAAAACTGAACACGGTACTTGAGGTGTGGCCTCACCAGAGCAGAGTACAGGGGGACGATCACCTCCCTGGTCCTGCTGGCTACACTATTCCTGATAGAAGCCAGGATGCTGTTGGCCTTCTTGGCCATCTGGGCACACTGCTGGGTCATGTTCAGGCGAGCATCAATCAGCACCACCAAGATCTTTTTCCTCTGCACAACTTTCAACCCACTCTCCCCCAAGCCTGTAGCATTGCTTGGGGTTGTTGTGACCAAAGTGCAGGACCCGGCACTTAGCCATATTGAATTTCATCCCATTGGCCTCTGCCCATTGACCCATCCTGTTCAGGTCCCTCTACTGGGCCTTCCTACCTTCCGGCAGATCAACACTTCACCCCAACTTGGTGTCATCTGCAAACTTACTGAGGTGCACTCAATTCCCCCATCCAAGTCATCAATAAAGATATTAAAGAGGAAGGACCCCAACACTGACCCCTGCGGAACACCACTCTTGACCAGCCTCACACTGGATTTAACTCCATTCACCACAACTCTCTGGGCCTGGCCGTCCAGCCAGTTTTTAACCCCGCAAAGAGTGTACCTGTCCAAGCCATGGGCTGCCCGCTTCTCCAGGAGAATACTGTGGGAGACTGTGTCAAAGGCCTTGCTGAAGTCTAGGTAGACTACATCAACAGCCTTTCCCTCACCCACCAGGCAGGTCACCCAGTCATAGAAGGAGGTGAGGTTGGTGAGGCAGGACTTGCCTTTCATGAACCCATGCTGACTGGGCCTGATCCCCTAGTTGTCTTTCACATGCTGTGTGATTGCATTCAGGATGACCTGTTCCATCACCTTTCCTGGCATCGAGGTCAGGCTGACAGGCCTGTGGTTCCCCGGGTCCTCCTTGCGACTGTTCTTATAGATGGGCGTCACATTAGCAAGTGTCCAGTCGTGTGGGACCTCTCCGGATGACCATGACCACTGACAGATGATGTAAAGCAGCCCAGCAATTACATTCTCCAACTCCCTCAGCACCCTTTGGGTGGATCCCATCAATCCATTCTCCACCCAGCCTGTATTTGTGCTCCGCACCGCCCTGACCAAGATGCAAGACCATGTACTTGGCATTGCAGAACCTCATGAGGTTCACACAGGCCCACCTCTCAAGTCTGTTAGGTCCCTCTAGATAGGTCCTCTTCCCTCCAGTGTGTTGATCACACCACACAGCTTTGGTGTCATCGGCAAACTTGCTGAGGGTGCACTCAATCCCACTGTCCATGTCATTGACAAAGATGTTAAACAGTGTCGGTCCTAATACTGACCCCTGTGGAACACCATTCATTACCAATCTCCACCTGGACATCGAGCTGTTGACCGCGACTCTTTGAGTGTGATCATCCAGCCAATTCCTTATATACTTGAATACAAATGTCTCCTTGTTCCACAAGGATTTCGGGTGATCTTGACAGTCCCTTAGCTCTTAACAACCCTCTGTCACACAATATTAAAAGAAAAAAACTTGTAACAGATAAGATATAATCATGGCAGATGTTTGTATGCTGCCACACCTTGTAACTAAATGTTGGAGATAAAGTTTCACAGATACCTAGACAAAAAGCTATATATGAAACTGGTTTCTGTAATGTGTTAAAAACATTATATAGTAAACAGTAATTGTTTGACAGGAGAATGGAAACGGAATGCTTCTATTTAAATATGAAAGGATTCCATGAACAATGCATTGGAAAAAGTCCTACTGCCCTAAATGGATCTACAAAGAGTCTCCAAAGATGCAACACAAGACGATTCCTTACATATACCTTCACCAGCACCAGCCATAGGAATGCTGTCACCATGCACCTTAACCTGGTGTTTGATTCATCTCCCTGTACCAGTTCTGTTTGCCAAAAATGGTTCCTGAGCATCATTTATTTTCTTAACGACAAGGGAATCTTCCCTCCTTTATGTAGAGTTGTTCTGACCCTGTCATTCCTACTTCCATTCACCTTAACTCATTCTACTGTCAGGCCCTCTTGCACTCCATGTCAGATCATTCCCTGGTCACAACTACAGAGCAATTACAATTTCCCCTTTGGTAGCTTAAAGAATGGTTTGGTGTTGGGGAGCTTGGGGAGGAGGTCCACAATTTTTATATGGGAGAAAACGGAAATGGGTTTGGTCACAGTGGATGGGAATATCAAAAGAGGACCAAATCCGCCTTCTGTCCCCTTTTTCCTAGCCTCTATGCTGGATTCATCTGCAGTGAAATTGTTCCTGTCACACAATTGTCTCATCTCTTTCAAAACCTCAGTTGATAGCAATTTCATGATCCCCCTTAGCAATGTGTCTTACTGTGCAAGTTTTTTTAGCATGATGTCTAACCTTACTCTTCCGCGCTTCAGTTTAACTTGATTTCTTCTTGTTTTAAATATCTGAAAACTGCCTCCACATCTCTTCTCAAAATAGAACTAATTCTTTAAACAATACTAGATCATGCTTTTTAGACCATTGATCAAATTTATTTGTTGTCTTCTGGATTCCTCTCTGCTGATCCATATGTTGTTTTACAGTTAACCTGTTACTCTCCTTTGGATATTTTGGAAGTTCAAGCTTTGATTGATGGCCAGTAGACTCTATTTTGTTTTCATCATTGTTGCTTATTTCCAATTGTGCTTGTTTTATACTACAGGAGCCCATCTATAATGGGGATTCTTGCTGCAGATAGAAAATTTCTGGGTGAGATTGGTGTACTGGATGGTGGAATGCATATATATGGAGGAGAAAATGTTGAACTTGGCCTGAGGGTAAGCCATTTTTTAACCTTTTCCTGAAAGTAGCAGTGAAAATTAGTATTCATTTTTTTTGGGGAAAAAAAAATATTTCTTACTCCTATTGTTGATTTTGCACCACTTCACATCCTCCACTCTCGAGTTTTTCCAACATTTGGGCACAATATTTTCCTTCAAATGTCATGGGGGGATGACAGTCTCCGCCAAGAAGATACATTTTTGATACGTGTCATAGAAGGATTAATACAAGGAATAAGCAAGCAGATCAAAATACACAATGCCATTATTACTATAGTACCAACAAATAGTTGCATGAGCCAGCCCCAACCAGACACCAACAAAGTCAATTTTTCCCAAATGTCTCTAAAACCCCAGGAAGTGTTGTCTTGGGCCACCTCATGTAAGATTTTGGTTTTCTTCCAAATATTTTTGAGATCAGTCTACATAAATCCAGCAACTGGCATTAATTATAGTGCAAACACCTCCTTGCAAGGCCAGTAATAAACCCATGCCCATTAGATTCTGGAATACCATCTTTGACAAACTTGTTACCTCCTCTTGCAGTGCTCAGCTCACATCTAGAGTGTTATTTTCTAATTCTTCGACTATGGCTGAGATACTCACAATAGCTTTTCCTAACTCACTCACCCTTAACCAAGGGATAAACCACCCTGCAAAACTATGAAACACTGTTCCTCTTTCCACTACAGGATTAATCGAAGTTCTCTTGATTCTGCATAGGTGGGTCCCAAGGAGACCTGTGCTTTGGTTTTGCATATTCTCAGTAATGATTATGTTCAGAATTATTGCTTGCACCCAGGGTACAAGCTCCCTTCCATCCTAGGGGAAACGCTTTCCTGGCCCTATTACCACATTGCCAATACCACCCTTTGCCATTTGAGACTGGCCATCCAGTTACTGAATGATTCCCGCGCCATGTTTGGTGTGCATTATATATATTAGCACTCCTGTAATTACCATATTTGGTACAATATGGATAATTCCCTACCTTACAGGTAACATTCCCACACTCAGGGTTAGTATTATTGCTCCCTGAATTTCCATCAGTATGAAGAATGATATGCATACTAATATAAAAAACAAAATACCATGGGGACACTCTAATTCTATGTAATCCAACCCTTTTCCACAATTACACATGGTATTCATTAATTTTTCCAAAGAAGTTAAAGGTTAGTTTACAACTATGATCCACACTTCCTCCTAATTTTAATTTTAAAGGTTCTCCTATAGGAACGGTCTCCCAGGTCTCAGGGTCTATTGATGCCTCCACCCGGATGTAGTGAGTCCACCCTTTCTCAGCTGTTCTTATTCTCAGTAGTCAGGAGCACTTGGAATGGTCACTCCCACTCAGGTTGTAGCTTTGATTCCCTTCATGTTTGTATCAAAACCCAATCTCTTGCTTGAAATGGTTGGACTGGGACTTCCAGAGATGGAGTCTGAGCTAACAATCCACAGGCCCTAAGAGATGACAAAGAGGACGACAGCCCAAGTATATAATTTTTGAGAAAAACATCTTTTGTCTCAAATTGAGATAACTCATTCCCTTTGCCCAGGTACGGCAATCCAAATAACATTTCATATGGTGAAACTGCCACAACTTTTCTTGGTGCCATTTGAATTTGGAGAAGTGCCAAAGGTAAGCACTTCATCCAGGGGAGCCAAGTTTCCAGTACTATGTTAGTTAATTGCTTCTTTACTGTCTGATTCATCTGCTCCACCCTTCCAGAACAGGAAGGATGCCAAGGAGTGTGAAATTCCCTTGTAATTCCTAGAGTCCGTATTAGCTCTTGCAATATTTGTGATGTAAAGTGACTTCCTTGATCAGAGTCAATATTTTAAATGATTCCATACCTGGGAATTATCTGTTCTAAAATTACCTTAGCTACCGCATTCGCAGTGTAGCAGATACTGAAGGGAAAGCTTCCACCCACCCTGACAAATGATCGACCAAGACTAATAAGTATTTAAATCTACCTGCTCTATGGAGTTCTTTAATATCTACCTGTACACTTTGGAAGGTCGAATTTCTGCTTCTCGCCCCCCTTTAGGCTGGCTGCCGATAATTATCATGTTTATTTACCCTGCATACTTGGTTAGCCAGAGTATATATTCCTTCACATACATATTTCCATAGCACAGTGTCACACGTTGCTTGAACTCCGCAATGACTCCCTCGATGTAAAACAGTTAATATTTCTCCTGTCCTGACAATAGAAGATCATCCACATATTGTAACATTAGCACCCCTTCCAGTGGTTGGAATTGCTCCAAAGTCTGCTCTAGAACTTTCCCAAATAAATTTGGTGACTCTGTAAACCCCTGAAGTAAAACTGTCCATCTGTATTTTTGTTTCTGCCCCATTTCAGGGTCTTTCCACTTGAAGGCAAATATATCTCTACTCTTGGGGTCCAATGGACAGGCTCAGAAGGCATCTTTTAAATCAATCACACTAAACCACTTACACTCATGTGGGATCTTGCTCATCAGAGTGTATGGATTTGGAATCACAGGGTGCCACTTCTGCACTATCTCGTTGATCTTTCTTAGATCTGTACCGCCAGCCTTCCTTACCGTCAGGATAGGAGTGTTAAAGGGAGACAAGCATGGCTCCAATAACCCATCTGTAATCAGCCCTTTTATTACTGGTTTAAGACCAAATTGTGCTTCAATTGAGATAAGGTATTGCTTCTGATTTATTGCCTCATATCCTTCCTGCATACCTGTCTTCAGGAGAGTGATATTAAGCCCTCCTCTATTTCCTTCCATGACCCATACCACAGGGTCTCTCTCTTTTTCATCAACCTCTGTCAATAACCTCATTGACACTGTTATTCCAGTCTAACAACTTACAATTTGAATGCCCAATTTCATCATCAAATCCTTTCCCAACAAGTTAGTCCCTGCCTTGGGTACATACAATAATTGCGCAGTGATCGTTTTATACCTTAGTCTCAGTTTGGTGTCCCCAAAAAGTGGCACTGTTATCTCAGTCCCTTCTGCCCCTGTCACCTTTAGGGTTTCATTAAGCCCTGATACTTTATGGGCCAGTGATGACCTAGCTACCCCAGCGTACTGGGTTTATGTAGCAAGGTTTTAGCAGCGGGGGGCTGCAGGGGTGGCCTGTGTGAGAAGAATCCAAAAGCTGCCCCATGTCAGATTAGAGCCAGTTTCAGCAGGCTCCAAAGGGACCAACCACTGCCCAGAGCCGAGCTGACAAGTGATGTTGTTTGTGCTTCTGTGAGAGCAGATTTAAGAAGGGGGGGGGAGGGAACAAAAAACAAACAAACAAAACTGCTGCACAACAGCAGCTGGGAGATAGGAGTGAGAAACAGTCCTGCAGCCCCCAAGGTCAGTGAAGAAGGAGGGCAGGAGGTGCTCCAGGCACGGAGCAGCAGTTCCCTTGCGGCCTGTGGAGAGGCCCCTAGTGGAGCAGGCTGTCCCCCTGCAGCCCATGGGTCCCACATGGAGCAGATCTCCACGCTGCATCCTCCACGGAGGAGCCCCCCGGTGGGGCAGGTGGATGTGGCCTGGAGGAGGCTGTGGCCCATGGAGAGCCCCCGCAGGAGCAGGCCCCAGGCCGGAGCTGCAGCCCGTGGAGAGGAGCCCACGCAGGAGCAGGGGGTCTGGGGGGAGCTGCCACTCGTGGGGGACCCGTGCTGGAGCAGTTTGCTCTGGGGGATGGACCCTGCAGCATGGACCCATACCAGGAGCAGCTCACAAATAGCTGCCACCCATGGAGAAGCCCACACAAGACTAGCACCTGATGGGAGGGACCCCACGGCAGAGCAGAGAAGAGAGCAATCGTGAGTGAGCTGCAGAGAAAAAGTGTTACAGACCAACCACAGCCCCCACTCAGAGCCCTCCCACGCCAGTTCGGGGTAGGGGAGGACGTGGAAGAGGGTGGATGTGGAGAATGCGCTCCCAGCTTGTTTCTTTTTTTGTTTCACACTGCTCCAGCCCATCAGCAATAGGTAACAAATTTTATCAGTCTCCCTATTCTGAGTCTGTTTTGACCGTTACAGTAATTGTTGAGTGATCTCCCTGTCCTTATCTCAGTCCTTGAGACCTTTTCATTGTATTTTCTTCCCCTTTGCCTTTGAGAAGGGGGAGTGATGCAGTTGTAGTGGAGCTCAGCTGCTCAGCTGGGTAAAACCATAACACCCAGTATCTATTTTAAATACAATTTCTTCATTAGGTCCCACCACTATATTTATCAGGGGCGCTCAGTGGGACCAGCTTTCTGAGAAGCCCTGACTCCCCTATTCTGAATTTATAACAGCAAACAATCTCTCCTCCTTCTTCCATTCCAGACACTCCTGTTTGAGGTGACTGGCCCAGCCACATTTAAAACATCTTCTCAAAGCCTGTCCCTGCTAGGATTTAGGTTGTAACACAGGTAGCTTTCCTTGCCTGCCATTCTTTTGTCTCTCTTCCTCTCCCTTCCATCCTGGGTCCGACTTCCCCTGAAACTTTTCTTCCTCTGTCTCTGACCCTCTGCCTCACTACCTGGTCCACTGTGAAGACCATTAGTTTCACTCTCTGCTTTTCCTTCTCATCTACCCTCCCGACAAACACCTTCTGGGCCTCCCACAGGAGGGTCTCCAGTGACTGTTTGCTCCATCCTTCCACCTTCTGGAGCTTTTCTGTATATCCGGCCAGGCTTTAGTCACAAAATCAACTTTCAAGAGCCCTTGGGCTACTGGATCCTCAGGATTCATCACCAAGTACTCTCTTATTCGTGCTTCCTTAATTCCCATTATTATTATATCCCTTAAGTCTCCCATATGATTTCTGTGTTGTGGGTTATTATCCCAGTTGGGGTCGGCAAAAGGATATTTCTGCTCTTCTGGAATTATTTTTTGTCCTGGGGGGTTGGTTCTTTCCCATTCTTGTATAGCTGCCTTTATCCAAGGGTTTCCATCCACCTGCATTTCCCTCTGACTCCTCTTTCTCCTGGTCATGGCCTTTTTTCAATAAAAACTGACTTACCCCCTGCACGCAGCAAGCAGCATAACAACTCCTCCTCCAAAACTGGAGTCTTATTGTTTACGTATAAATTCAAAGCCTGACAAACCCAATTTTCATTAGATCCCTATTTTGGCCAAAATACTGCTGTTCCCTCAATTGGTTCCTTTGTTTAGATTAATACACAGTTTTTAATCATTTTCTTTTTATCATTTCCTCTAGTTTGGGGATTATTCTTTTCCAATTTCTTATCATTCTTCCTGAAGGACTACTGGTAGGCACTGCCTTAGGGACATCTCCCTGTCCCCTGGAACCCTTATTTCCTATTTTTCCTAGCCCTTGTCAGTGTGCTGCTGCAGAAATTTTTCCTCCTGCAGGGTACCACACACGAAAGTTCCAGTTTGAGAAAATGGGGGTGTACTGCTGAGCACTTTACTGTGCAGAGAGGTACTGTATAACAGATTTCCACAAGACTCTTCCTTTCTCTCTTCTAACTCTCACTTTGTCTGTCTCTGGCCATGCCCCTTGTGGAGCTACAGAACCATGGATCAGGACTCCACACTTTCTTCATGCAAAAGTACATGTCAGTCACACTTCACACGAGTCTTACCCAACCCCCAAGGCAATACTTAATATTTCTTACCTTGGTCTGTGCACAGAGTTACCAGGTCAATTCTCGAAACTGGAGTGCCTACCTTCCTTTCTTCCCTAATTCTTCACCGATCCTGCCTTCTTAACCAGTCTCAGTTCCTTTGTCAGCTCTCTGCAGAACCACCGTCACCAAGGCACAGGACCGCTGAAATCAGCGGGGCATGCCTTCCTGCTGCAGTGGTAATGGGGCTCCTCTGAAGGCAACTGGATCCTGGGCGAGCCCCCAATTTGTGAGAAACAATCTGCAGCTGAAGATCTCAGTGAAGTACCGTTTTTATTCATGATTGCAATGGCGGGTGTTCTGCAAACAGGAGCGCACAGCGGAAGTGTATCAAAGGCCTGTATTCCCTATTACCCGACGCTTGATTCCTTCCTTGTTGCCTCATTGGCTGAGTGCTACAGGTTCATGAACTATGCACTGCTTGTTACAATGCCCTGTATGTGCGATTTTATTTGACCAACCTTTAATTTCACCTATTTCTTTCTTTTTTTTTTTTTTCTCTCTTTTTTTTTTTTTTTGAACTGGAGGGGCCCATGATTTTGTAGCTTCTTGTTCTTGATGATTCTGCAACTGCTTGTCTTGTTTTTCTTAGTCATCCTCCTTATTTTGGGACAGTGGGACCTTCCACTGTCCACTTCTCTGCTTAACATACTCCCCACTGCTATGTCTGTGCAATCACTTTTGAATATGCAAGGTTAGTGGAATTTTCCACTGCAAAAGCACAACTTTAATCCTTAAAACAACAACAGAAAGGTCCATGTCCCCTAGAAAGTAATGTATTCTTCAACTTCAGATGTCTTCAAATCAAGAATGGATGACTTCCCCCAGCTCCCTAACATTGTTATCTGGAGTGTCTTCAGCTATTAGGGAACATGTTACGGAACTAAAAATTCCATTAGCAAGTATTTTTGAAAAGTAATAGTGGATGGAGATATTCTAGAAGACCTGAGAAGATTAAAAAAAGAAAAGAAAAAAAAAAAAAAAGAACATAATGCTTATCTTTCTAAAGAAATATGAAAGCTAGGGGGCTTTGAAAGACAGTAGTAACCAGGTTCAAAATGAACAAGAGGGAGGAGTAACTTCACTCTTCCAGCTGCAGATTTGTGGATCTCCTTGCAAACAGTATGGTGGGTCTTAAAAATTTGCAGTCATTCATGGGAGGACTGAAGAGTTATTGAGGAAAAACCTAGTCAGAGTTATTAAACACCAGTGAATCACAGGAATAAGCAGAAAGTCCCCTGGCCTGAAAATAAGTGAGGACTGTGAGAGGTAACATATGTATTTGGCTTGTTCTTACCCTTTTCCAGGAATAAGTTTGTAGTTTGTTCTGTATACAGAATACAGGTTAGATGGACCTTTGGTCAGTATGGACATTTTCTCATGTTCTTACAGCTCTTTTTATTTTTAGTTCTGAATTAGTAAGCTTGAGTTTAGATTAGCATAGCTTCTGGCCTCTTGAGTAGCTTCCACACTTGCACTGGTTCATATATAGTAAGGCTGGGTATGTTTGCGCTGGATCATTGGTACTTTTGAAGTGTTGGCTGTAGCCTGCTTAGGTATCTCTTTGAATGCCATGTACATATTTTCCAGGAACCCACTGGATTTTTTTTCTTCCTCTTGAATTCTTCCTAACATATAAGATTTTGCAGGATGAATTTTGTTCTCAGGATGTTCCAGGCAATGTCACTGCTCCTGACAGTTCCTAATTCACACCCACATTCACCACAGTATTTAGCAGTCTAGCTTCTAGTGAGACTGTTTGGAGGCATATACCAGTTTGCCTTAGAGTATCGAAGTGGTTCTGAGTGCCTTGCAGCAGGAAACTGGTGAGCAGTTCTGTTGATGATGATGGCAAAGAAAAGGAAGAAAGAATATTCCTTTGCTCTCCTGGACTCGTGATAGGGCTACACACAGTAGAAATGAGAGGTATTGAAAAATTCTCATTCACTCAAGCTGGGAAATATAACTTGGAATGTTGAGGGCATGGCAGTTCATCTGGTGAAAGACTAGGGAGATCAAAAATAGGAACATTTTAACAAAAATGCATAGAGCTTGAAGAAATAGGCAACTTCACTTGACATTCTCTCTTCTTGATCCAGGCCTGGCAGTGTGGAGGTAAAGTAGAAGTACTGCCCTGTTCGAGAATTGCTCATTTGGAAAGAGCCCACAAGCCTTACTTGCAGGACTTGAGTATTGCAGTGAAACGCAATGCCTTGCGAGTAGCGGAAGTATGGATGGATGACTACAAGTACATGGTCTACTTTGCATGGAATCTTCCAATTGAGGTGGCAATGTTTTCCTATGTTTCAAACTGATAACCAGGGTTTAAAAGTGGACAAATAAGAGCATATGGCACAGGAAAAGAGGCAAGCTATCATGGTTATAAGAGTGGTTATTAAAAAAAAAAGTTATTAATATTGATATGGTGATAATTATTGGTATGGATGACATCTAAGAGCCATGCTCATAGACTTGTTCCTCTTTGGATAAGAAAGCAGTGTGAATTACATCAGGCACCACTCATAAAGTGTTTTCAAATGCAGTAGTTCATTCATGTTAATCACAGTATATCAACTTCTCATTTGGCTTAATATTCTTAACACTCACTGAGATCATCTGAGATCATCCAGGAGGATGCCTGAGGTGAGGAAGTTGACTCCACGCCTCAGGACTGCCTCCACCAAGAAAGAAAGAAGGGTGATTGTTGTGGGTGACTCCCTCCTCAGGGGAACGGAGGGCCCTATTTGTCAGCCTGACCCCACGCATAGGGAAGTCTGCTGCCTCCCTGGGGCCAGGGTCAGAGACGTTACCAGGAAGCTTCCAAACCTCGTTCGCCCCTCTGACTATTACCCGCTTTTGATAGTCCAGGCTGGCAGTGATGATCTTGAAAAGAGAAGCCTCAAGGCTATCAAACAGGACTATAGGGGGCTGGGACGATTGGTGGAGGGAGCGGGAGTGCAGGTGGTGTTTTCGTCTATCCCTACGGGGGAAGGGAGAGGCACGGAGAGGACATGGAAAGCTCACATGGTTAATAGGTGGCTCAGAGGCTGGTGCCAGCACAGAAATTTTGGGTTTTTTCACCATGGGGAGCTTTACTCGGCACCCAGCCTGATGGCCCCAGACGGGTCCCTATCTCCAAGGGGAAAAGGGATCCTAGGCCAGGAGCTGGCGGGGCTCATAGAGAGAGCTTTAAACTAGGCAAGAAGGGGGACGGGGCTCAAACAAGGCTTGTTGGAGCCGTGCCGGGGGAAACAATGGCTAGGCTGGGGAAGAAGGCGATGGCCCAGCTGAAGTGCATCTACACTAATGCACGCAGCATGGGTAACAAACAGGAGGAGCTGGAAGCCATCGTGCAGCAGGCAGGCTACGACTTGGTTGCCATCACGGAGACGTGGTGGGACCGCTCCCACGACTGGAGTGCTGCAATGCCTGGCTGTCGGCTCTTCAGGAGGGACAGGCAGCACAGAGGGGGTGGTGGCGTGGCTCTCTACATTAGAGAATCTTTTGATGTTGTGGAACTCCAGGCTGGGAATGATAAGGTTGAATCCCTGTGGGTTAGGATCCGCGGGAAGGCCGGCAAGGCTAGCATCCTGGTCGGGGTCTGTTATAGACCGCCGAACCAGGATGAGACGGATGAGGAGTTTTATAGGCAACTGACAGAACTTGCAAAATCGTCGGCGCTTGTCCTCGTGGGGGACTTCAACTTCCCGGAAATATCCTGGAAACACAACACGGCACAGAGAAAGCAGTCTAGGAGGTTTCTGGAGAGCGTGGGAGATAGCTTCCTGATGCAGCTGGTCAGTGAACCTACCAGGGGTGGTGCCCCGCTAGACCTTCTCTTCACAAACAGAGAAGGACTGGTGGGAGATGTGGTGGTCGGAAACTGTCTTGGACAGAGTGACCATGAAATGGTAGAGTTCTCTATTCTTGGCGAGGCCAGGAAGGGGACCAGTAAAACTGCTGTCTTGGACTTCCGGAGGGCTGACTTTGAGCTGCTCAGGACGCTGGTTGGCCGAGTCCCTTGGGAGGCGGTTCTGAAGGGCAGAGGAGTCCAGGAAGGCTGGGCGCTCCTCAAGAAGGAAATCTTAACGGCACAGGAGCGGTCCGTCCCCACGTGCCCAAAGACGAGCCGGCGTGGAAGAAGACCGGCCCGGCTCAACAAAGAGTTGTGGCTTGTGCTTAGCAGAAAAAAGAGGGTTTATAATCTTTGGAAAAAAGGGCGGGCCACTGAGGAGGACTACAAGGATGTAGCGAGGCTGTGCAGGGAGAAAATTAGAAAGGCCAAAGCTCATCTGGAGCTTAACCTGGCTACTGCCGTTAAAGACAACAAAAAATCCTTTTACAAATATATCAACGCGAAACGGAGGACTAAGGAGAATCTCCATCCTTTACTGGATGCGAGGGGAAACCTAGTTACTAAGGATGAGGAAAAGGCTGAGGTGCTTAATGCCGCCTTTGCCTCAGTCTTTAGCGGCAATACCGGTTGTTCTCTGGATACCCAGTGCCCTGAGCTGGTGGAAGGGGATGGGGAGCAGGATGTGGCCTTTGCTATTCATGAGGAAATGGTTGGCGACCTGCTAAGGAGCTTGGATGTGCGCAAGTCGATGGGGCCGGATGGGATGCACCCGAGGGTACTGAAAGAACTGGCGGAGGAGCTGGCCGAGCCGCTTTCCATCATTTATCGGCAGTCCTGGCTATCGGGGGAGGTCCCAGTTGACTGGCGGCTAGCCAATGTGACGCCCATCTATAAGAAGGGCCGGAGGGCAGACCCGGGGAACTATAGGCCTGTCAGTTTGACCTCAGTGCCAGGAAAGCTCATGGAGCAGATTATCTTGAGGGTCATCACGCGGCACTTGCAGGGCAAGCAGGCGATCAGGCCCAGTCAGCATGGGTTTATGAAAGGCAGGTCCTGCTTGACGAACCTGATCTCCTTCTATGACAAAGTGACGCGCTTGGTGGATGAGGGAAGGGCTGTGGATGTGGTTTACCTTGACCTCAGTAAGGCTTTTGACACCGTTCCCCACAACATTCTCCTCAAGAAACTGGCTGCTCGGGGCTTGGACTGGCGTACGCTTCGCTGGGTTAGAAACTGGCTGGATAGCCAGGCCCAGAGAGTTGTGGTGAATGGAGTCAAATCTGGTTGGAGGCTGGTCACAAGTGGTGTCCCCCAGGGCTCGGTACTGGGGCCGGTCCTCTTTAATATCTTTATCGATGATCTGGATGAGGGGATCGAGTGCACCCTCAGTAAGTTTGCCGATGACACCAAGTTAAGTGCGTGTGTCGATCTGCTCGAGGGCAGGAAGGCTCTGCAGGAGGATCTGGATAGGCTGGAGCGATGGGCTGAGGTCAACTGTATGAAGTTCAACAAGGCCAAGTGCCGGGTCCTGCACCTGGGGCGCAACAACCCCAAGCAGAGCTACAGGCTGGGAGATGAGTGGCTGGAAAGCTGCCTGGCCGAGAAGGACCTGGGAGTATTGGTTGATAGTCGGCTGAATATGAGCCAGCAGTGTGCTCAGGTGGCCAAGAAGGCCAACAGCATCCTGGCCTGTATAAGAAGCAGTGTGGCCAGCAGGTCTAGGGAAGTGATTGTGCCCCTGTACTCGGCTCTGGTGAGGCCGCACCTTGAGTACTGTGTCCAGTTTTGGGTCCCTCACTACAGGAAGGACATGGACGTGCTCGAGCGAGTCCAGAGAAGGGCGACCAAGCTGGTGAGGGGTCTGGAGAACAAGTCTTACGAGGAGCGGCTGAGGGAGCTGGGCTTGTTCAGCCTGGAGAAGAGGAGGCTCACGGGCGACCTTATCGCTCTCTACAGTTACCTTAAAGGAGGCTGTAGAGAGGTGGGGGTTGGTCTGTTCTCCCACGTGCCTGGTGACAGGACGAGGGGGAATGGGCGAAAGTTGCGACAGGGGAGTTTTAGGTTGGATGTTAGGAAGTACTTCTTTACCGAAAGGGTTATTAAGCATTGGAACGGGCTGCCCAGGGAGGTGGTGGAGTCACCATCCCTGGAGGTCTTTAAAAGACGTTTAGATGTAGAGCTTAGCGATATGGTTTAGTGGAGTACTTAGTGTTAGGTCGGAGGTTGGACTCGATGATCTTGAGGTCTCTTCCAACCTAGAAATCTGTGTCTGTGTCTGTGTCTGTGTATCTATGAAGTAAGTCTTTTAAAATTAGGTCCCTGTTTGATTCTTTGTTGGAATTTTCTGGTTCTTTCTCACTTTGTGAAGTCATTTACTGTTCAAGTTTTTTTACTCCTGTTCATGGAAAACATTTTTACACTGCTATTTTTCCTTTAATAATAATCTGTCCTTTAATTGTTTCTTTTATTTTTTATATATATACGGATATATATTTAATTAACTTCAGTACTTCTGAATATGATTTTAACCTGTACAAACTGTTGAAGATACAGAATTGTCAAGTCATTTGAGTATGTAATCTTTGGTTAATAACAAAAACTGTATGAATTTTCCCAGTCTGCCCTTAGTGGGTTTATGAATCTTTAACAAAGGAAGAATAGCTTCCCATCTACTTGTATTTTCCTTGTATTAAAGAAACAAATCAAAATATATAGTCACATACTAAAAATTAAAACATCAGAATAATTCATTTCCCTTTCCCATTAATTAACCTTTACAGTAAATATATGGAATTTTTCGTCTGAATATGGTAGTCATCAAAAACTAAGCTTTTAGTTGTAACATACATAACAGTTTTCACAATGAATGAAACCTGTGTGAAAATTGTTCATTTCTAATGACCACTTTTCTCTGGGATGTACGAATGAAGGTGAAATTCCTAAGCTAACTGATTCAGGCCTCAGACTGCATTTTAGAAAACTGCTTAAAGACCGGATATAAATTCTTGTAGGACTTATCTCTGTCAAACTTTCCTACTTTGATATTCTTTATATTTATGAAATCATAACATGTTAGTTTTTCATCAATGTATTGGTACTTCTAGGCAAAACAAGTTCTGAATTTCTGAAGCTTAAAAACGTGCATGGATTTTTCAAAATGACCTTTTGAATATAATTTGTATGTCATTAATAGGAAATATGGAGAAATAAGTCTGTGTTTTTCCTGGTTTCTCAGATGACTTTTATGTTCTGAAATTAAGTATGGTGTTCTTGCAGAATTCTGGAATAGACTATGGAGATGTTTCTTCCAGAAAAGAGCTAAGGAAAAAACTGAACTGTAAAGGCTTTGACTGGTACATAAAAAACGTTTACCCTAATTTAAGATTTCTTCCCAACATTGTTGGCTATGGAACAGTAAGTACTGAGTCTATTTCAAATATGGAACAACTCATTAACTCTAGTGTTAGGAAGAAATGTTGCAAACACTGTTTTTCTGATTGTAATATATTTCCCTAGAAACTTTAAAAAGTCTTTTAACATGTCTTTCTAGACATTAAAGCTTTCAAACATCTTTTTTCATATTAGTTGTCAAACTAGAATTTCTAAACTGTGGTTATTGTATACATACTGATGAGAGTGCAAAAGTAATTTGGGAAAGTGCATGATATGCATTGTTTTACTATACGCAAAGCTCACCAACTGGTCAACAAGAATAGATTGACAACTTCTTGTAAGTACCTGCATTTTTCCATGGAGTAGAATAGTAAGGATTGGATTGTATGGATTTTTTCTGCAGAAGTTAGCAAGATAATTTGGAAAACATGAAGGTATGAATCGAGATAGCAAATAGTTTAGCAATAGTTCTAGAGAATAGCAATATATATAATTGCAATAGTTCTCCCTGTTTACAAACGGGAGAACTAGTCATCCAGGCTGCAGTGGCTTCTTAACATAGCTAGACAGATTCTAGACCCAGGCTTATATACCTTGCTGTAGCTGGGCAGTGATACCCACCTGTTTGGAACTGCCTGGTGACTTCTGAGATGGTGTAATGTTACACAACGTTGATGAGCCTTTGAAGTACCTTAGATTTGCTTTTGATTTTTACTGTGATGAATTGATTTCTACAATAGTAATTCAAGATTTTTATTTATTTTTTTTTTCAAAAACCATATTGCATTTCCCACTTCAGGATTCAATACTGAGCTCTGAAAAAAGTAACATTACTCTCAGGACAGTTTCTAAAATTAGTGATGAGGAGTCAAAAATAGAATTGCTGTTCCTCATGGTAAATTTCCTATTTTATTCTGTAGATGAAAAACACATTGAAAGAAGACATCTGTATTGATCAAGGTCCGGTCCCTGGAAACACACCAATTATATATCCCTGTCATGCATACTCACCACAGGTAATGCAAACAAGTGAACAGATATTCACATATGAGGTATTGCTAACTGTTACTTTTAAGCTTTCAAAGGGACATGAAAAAGGGACTTCAAGACTATTCTCTCTATGCTTTTGAAACGGAAATATTAAACTTTATTTCATTAAATTCTGATCCCCAATCCAACTGGTAGCAGAGCAGGCTCATGTGGATATCTAAGTGCATTAAACTAAGGTTTTTGATTTAGCCTTGCTGAAAAATGTGAGACCTTATGTTGATACTGATCCTGTTGATTGACAGAAGATCAGCACGTTAAAAGGGAGAGAGATGGAGCTCTTCCACACACCTCACTGCCTACTCTCTCCATAGGTAGGAAGCTGAAGGTTACCATTCAGGAGTAAGCATCCTGCTTTTTTTCATTACCACAGGAGAAAGATGTTGTATGGTGTCACATTCGTCCTAGTTTAATTACTGAGAAATCAGTGAGTACTGGTACTGTACAGGTGATACAGCTCAATATCAGTTTGGGAACTGTCTTCTATCAATCTGCTGATGAGATTTCCTTAGTACTTTAATTCACTGTCAGTGGTGTCACCTTGCCTTTCAGCACGTGTTTTATCACAGCACAGGAGAAATGTACATAGGAGGTTTACGTGCCCGACTAAATGCAGTTGATCGATGTGTAACAGACCCTGGGAGAGGGGACCTGCCAATTTTAGAGCAATGTGACATAGCTGTGAGTAAAGGCCTGAACTTGCACTGGGATTTTAAGCAGGTAGGTGCATTTCTATGTCCTCACATTTCGATAAGCTTTCCCATTATGAGTAACCCTTAAACACTTTCCTTGCATAGTAGTTTGCCTCTGAATAGTGTTGCCTCAATTTCAAGACTTGCAGGTGTCACTACAAGAGCTAAGGTGAAGTTGATTTCATCTTCAGGGGTGTGTGATATGGGGAATGGTCACGCAACAGAAGCTGACCAGTCTTCACTTGTTATCTGAACCATAGCCACTTACATTTGTCCATCTGTCTGTCTGTCTGGGTAGAATCAGCTGGCTTAAGCCTGTTACACAAAGGTTAAAGCATAAAGGTCTTGTAATTTTTAGCTGGGAAGACTAAAAACATTCACTTGCTCACAGCTCAGCTGAAAGGTAGGAAATATGCAAGCCCAGGAGTCTCTATTGCTTTTGGTCTGACTGTGCATCGTGAACCCTCTCCACTATCCACCGTCTGTCTTCCCAGTCTTATCATGGGACCTGTTGGTCTTAAGAGAAAAAGTAACAGGCTGACACCACATCCTGCTCCCTCTCTGGTACTTTCATCTGTAACAGTGTCTGAGCATGGAAGTCCTAGCCAGAAATCAAGCTAGGTTCATCCTTTCAGTGCTCTGGTTACAGCTGGCCATTAGAGTCTTCATGCTATGAAAAGTTCAGTTGTCTCCATTTGTGCAGTATTTATGCTAGCTGATGCTGATGACATGCTTAAGAGCCTCAGTGATACTTTCATCTTCTGTATTCAGTACCTCTTCCTTCTGCTTAGTCAACTAGTCTAGGAGAGATACAGCCATGGTGTATCATGGTGCTGGGGGAGGATAAACTGGCAGCAACAGCAATGATGGAGGGAGAGGTGGGAAAGGAAGCCATGCATCTTCACCCTTGTCAGGCAGTTCAAACCTTATTAGCTTATGTAAGTAGTAGTTAATTAAATTTACATATGATGTATGGGCAATGTCTACTATATATCCCTCTCAGTGAAAAACTAAACAGGAGACAAATCCAGTAAGAGTGGTAGAGAATAGAGTTGAACTGGTGAAAGCCAAAGGTTTCAGTGAAGTATAACAAATAATATAGATCTACATGGTCTCCAGAAATTCTAATACAGAATTTCTTTTATCTTTAGTCTGGGCTGTAACCATAAAACTTAGAAAAAAGTGCAGGTGTGTTTCTGGAAGATTTAGATCCACCTTAAAAGTAAACTTTCAGTTCTTCATATGTGTCGAGGATTATTATAATGAAACAACTGGCAAACAGGAGCCAGTTAAGATCCTGTTGGTCTGGAGCCCAGCTACTTGTCAACATCCTCGTTTCCAGTGTAATGAGATGACTTAATCACACCCTACTCCATTCGCAATAGTTAAAACTGAAATATTAACTTAGAGATAAGGCATGACTGTTCTTTTATCTGTTATTAGTTTTATTGAGAAATAGGATGCAGTGTTAAGATATGTTAAGATTTATTTAGAAACGGGATACAGTGTTAAGAATTGGCAGTCTGTTGAAGTTCCTGCTGACTGGAAGAGGGAATTTCATAACCTCCATTTTTAAAAAGAGAAAAAGGGAAGATCCAGAGAACTACAGGCCAGTCAGTCCCACCTCTGTGCCTGGCAAGATCATGGAGCAGATCCTCCTGGAAACTATGCTAAGGCACATGGAAAATAAGGAGGTGATTGGTAATAGCCGACATGGCCTCATTAGGGGAAGATTGTGCTTGACAAATCTTGTGGCCTTTTGCAGTGGGGTTACAGCATTGGTGGATAGGGGAAGAGCAACTGGTATAATTTGTGTGGAGTTGTGCAAAGCATTTGACACTATCCTGCATGATATCCTTGTCTTTATATTGGAAAGACATGGATTTGATGGATGGACTGCCCATTGGGTAAGGAATTCATAGGATGGTCACACTCAAAGAGTTGTGGTCAATGGCTCAATGTCCAGGTGGAGATCAGTCATGACTGGTGTCCCTGAGGGGCAGGTATTGGGACTGACACTGTTTAACATCTTCATCGGTGACATGGACAGTGGGATTGAATGCACCCTCAGCAAGTTTGCTGATGACACCAAGCTGAGTGGTGCAGTTGACATGCTAGAAGGAAGGGATGGCATGCAGAAGGACTTGGACAGGCTTGAGAGGTGGGCTTGTATGTACATCATGAGGTTCAAAAAGGCCAACCACAAGGTACTGCATCTGGGTCAGGGCAATCCCAAGCACAAATACAGGCTGGGAAGAGAATGAATTGAAAGCAGCCCTGAGGAGAAGGACCTGGGGGTTTTGGTTAATGACAAGCTCAACATGAGCTGTCAATGTGCACTTGTAGCCTAGAAAGCTAACCTTATCCTGGGCTGCATCAAAAGAAGTCTGGCCAGCAGGCTGAGGGAGGTGATTCTCCCCCTCTGCTGTGCTCTTGTGAGGCCCCACTTGGGGTACTACGTTCAGCTCTGGGGTGCACAGCAGAAGAAGGACATGGAAGTATTAGAAGGAGTCTAGGGGAGGTCCACAAAGATTGTCAAGGGGCTGGAGCACCTCTCCTGTGGAGAAAGGCTGAGGGAGTTGGAGTTGTTCATCCTGGAGAAGAGAAGGCTTAAGGGAGACCTTATAGCAGCCTTTCAGTGACTAAATGGGGCCTACAGGAGGGCTGGGGAGGGACTTTTTGTCAGGGAGTGTAATGATAGGACAAGGAGTAATGGCTTTGAACTAAAAGTGGGTAGATTTAGCCTAAATATATGGAACAAATTCTTTACTGTGAGGGTGGTGAGGCACTGGAACAGGTTGCCCAGAGAAGTTGTGGATGCCATGTCCCTGGAAGTGTTTAAGACCAGGTAGGATGGGGCTTTGAGCAACCTGGTCTAGTGGGAGGTGTCCCTGCCCATGCAAGGGGGGTTGGAACTAGGCGTTCTTTAAGGTCCCTTCCAACCCAAACCATTCTGTGATTAAGTGATTCTATGATTATGATTCTATATTTTATGATGTAATAAAATGTTTATTTGAAGTGTAAAAGTAAACAAACAAACAAGAATGAAAAACTCTGAAAAGCAGACACAAAATAAATCTCTAAATATATTTAATAGGCATTGAAGGGTACCAAAAACTGTCATGCTTCATTAGCATGAGGCAAGTGCAAAATTTTTCTTTTATATCTGTCACCTAGTAGTGTTTGTCAGACTCATTTGTAGAGGCCAAGACAATTACTTTCTGACTAAACACTACATTTAAATGCCCACATCTCTCATATTTTTTTTTTCCTTTTGTAGGGATCAGCTGTAATCAACAGAAACACTAAAAGATGCCTTGAAATCACAGCAGACAGTACAGGTACATACAGACTTGTAATGCAGACCTGCACGGGACAAAGGTGGAATATTCAACACACAGTAAAGGACTGGGGAAAGACCAAAGATCTGGAACACAAGATACAGCAGTGAAAGCGTTTAATTGAGGATCTTTTTCTTTGAAAATTGCTATGTTCATAACACAGCACTGAAAGCAGTGAACTGAAGAGTTTGATAGGGTTTTTACAAGGGTTTTGCAAGGGTTTTAACAATGTGTTACTTACTACAATAGCTGTCATCTACTAATGCAAAGGTACACATTCATCTCTCTGTGCTCTTGGCATCCCTTGCCAAGTGCCCTTGCCAATCCCACTCCTAACCATGAGTTTCTTTGGTTAGGAGTGGAATTGTCTTTGCTCTGTTTCGTCATCACTGGAGAGAAGCAGTTACTCCTAAAAGTGTTTCAGCCCACCTGAGTTATTTATGATGTCATTTGGAAGTGCTTACCTCTGCACATTAATGACAGAGCAGGTGCAAGGTCTCTCACTTCGTAACTTATGAATATTCAGAAATAACAAATATGGGTCTAAGGCTTCTTGCTTAATCAGAGTTTATGAGTTTATCTTAGGCTGAATTGGACAATTTTTCTTGGGTGATGCAGATAATGCAATACTTCTTGGCATGATGTGTTCATGCTAGTGGGTGAAATGAAGTGCATTTTCTTTCTGTATAATATACCTGGACATGAATCAGTTTCTCAGTAAAGCTTATTAGATTCAGCAGTGTGCTACACTAAGGCTGTTTTATGAATACCTTCATGAAGCTGATTTGTGTGAGCCAGCTAACAGCGTGGATTAAGGGGGATTTAATTCAGTAGTTTCTGCAAACTAATATAAGGCCAGTACAGTAGCGTATGTCTGTTGAAGAAACCAAGTAAAATACAGTCAGAGTTGCTAATAAGAGGCAAACTCCAGGTAGACTCAATATGAATTCCTCTTCTCTAGTATAGAAATAGGGGTAGGAGGAACTGTCTGTCCTACTTCTTAGAGTAACCACTCCTAGGACCTACACTTATTTGTTAAAGGGAACTCCTGCAAAACAAACTCACTGAAACTATACAGAGTTTCAGCCTGAAGTAATTTCATTATTAAAAAGGGCCAAGCATTTTATTTGATTAGAAAATGTGTTCGGAGTTTGTTTGAATATAATCTCATGAACTGATATGACTTCTGTTTTGTTTTCTGATTTCTCTGTAAACTTGGTGTGAACCATCTATTCCTGATATTCAGGTCTGGAATTGGACAAACTCTTCTTAAAAGAAAATCTTTGGGGACTTTTTTTTTTTCCCCTGAAAATTGATTTTTAAAAGTGCTACATTTTATCCAGATTGGATTTAACCCCTACTAAAATTAACTCTTATTCCCATGTTTTGTGTCAAAGCCAGACACCAAAGAAAATGCTTTATATGTGCTCTGCTGGTTTTCTGCATCTTCAACAGTGCGTCTGACCAAAGCCAAAGGATTTAGCAATTTGGAAAGCACAGTGAAGATTGTGGAAATTTTGCCAGCACTACTGAGAATATAATCTGTTTTGCTGCTGCTGGTGATGGTAAATAAAAAGTGTTCACTTAACCATTTCTTCATCTTAATATGCCACTTTAATACAACCAAAATGTAATAGGCATTTGAACAATTTTGTTTTGAAATTAGAGTTTGGAAAACATCAAAATATTCCAGAAAGTCTGGATTTTCTGTTTCTTAATGTATGGCCAACAGTTATACACAAGGATCAACAACAAAACAGAACACTTCAAATATACTAATATATTGGTTTCTCTCAAGTATGCGTTGTCTTATTTTTTTGAAGCCCATCCACAAATGCAACTGTTTGGCTAATTTAGTAGACAGGAAAGACAGTAGCCATAAGAGAATAACTCAATTTTCTGACTAGTGCTTTCTGGTGATGCTTGGTGAGACATAAAGAACAACTTAGTGTTTGTTTTTTTTTTTTTTTTGTGCTACAGCAGTAATACATTGCTCTCACTAATAATACTTTTTAAATTGGAAATTCACTGCACGAGGGGGGAACTAGTGCATGATTTCTCAGCAAGTCAAGAGTAGGGGTAGAAACCGTATGTCATGGTGTGTCATGAGAAGGAACCTATGACTGTAGCTGTGGTGGTTTAACACCAATGGCTAGCTAAGCTCCCACCAGAACCCCTGCTCCTGCATGGGCTCCTCTGCACAGGCTGGCCCAGAGTCTGCTCTGGCAGGAGCTCTCCATGGGCCACAGCCTCCTCCAGGCCACATCCACCTGCCCCACCGGGGGCTCCTCCACGGGCTGCAGCGTGGAGATCTGCTCCATGTGGGACCCATGGGCTGCAGGGGGACAGCCTGCTCCACTAGGGGCCTCTCCACAGGCCGCAGGGGAACTGCTGCTCCGTGCCTGGAGCTCCTCCTGCCCTCCTGCTGCACTGACCTTGGTGCCTGTGGGGCTGGTTTGCTCACAGGTTCTCACTCCTCTCTCCAAGCTGCTGTTGAACAGCAGTTTTTCCCATACTTAAACATGGTCTCACAGAAGCATGAGAAGTTTCACATTGGCTCAGCTTTGGCCAGTAGTGGGTCCCTTTTGGAGCCAGCTGGAACTGGCTGTTCTCTAACATGGGCCAGCTTCTCGGGACTTCTTACAGAGACCCCTCCTGTAGTCCCCCCTGCTACCAAAACTTTGCCACACAAGTCTAATGACTAAATGAATAGGATCTCTTCTTGATCTGGTAACCAGTCATTAGCTGAACGTTCAGAAACGCAGAAAATCACCTCAGCTCCTGCAGAATGACATGTGAGTCATGTGTTAAAGAGAGGAAAACAAGTAATAAATAATAATGTAATAGAAGTTTTTAATGAGTGTTCATATGCAAAGGAAAGGGAAACTTTAATTCAAAGCAAATATCAACAAAATGACTGAGATTCATACCACTGTGAAGTAAGCCATAGCAGCATGTACAGAGTAAAGCTTTTCTCCTTGGTTTTGTGCTCAAGCAATCTTGGCCTTACTGCATATTGTAAAATAAATACAGCTTAGGAGGAAGAACTAGAAAGGGATAAGAAGTTTTTCTGTAATATTCGGTGGAATGGGGAGAAGAGTCAGTCTAGAGGCAGGATTTATTTAAGGGACTACTAACCGTCAATCTCTTTAAGGGGAAAATAAATCAGAGAACAGAACATCCTTTCAGCTTGCACTAGGGGATTTGTTTAGTTCTGACCAACAATGTTGTGGGGAACTGTGAAAATAACATTTATATTTGTTTTCATTTATATTTTTTGCCTGATTTTTCCCACCTAAATTTATTTCTTCCCTTTTCCACTCTTACTGCAGAACTAGTCCTTTTGAAACGTTAAGCATGTGTTACCATTGCAGTATAATACTCTTCTTGCATCAAGAGCAATCCAGTCAGAATCAGTGGGCAATCTTTAACTAGATGATAGATTAAGTTTTATCTGTGAGAAATGTATCTGTCAAAAGAAAAAGTAGCCTCATTAGGTATAAGAAACTTTAGCAAAAGAATTCGTATTTTCAGAAAGGTAATTTACTACACATTTCACTAGTTCACCACTATGCATGTCCCAGTCAGAACACAATTTTTCCATTCCTGCACAAGACAGAAATAGCTCACTTTGTTTGTTGGTTTGATTTGATATTCCTGGGCTTTATTCATCCTATTTAAGCTGCCATACATCTATTTGTTTTACTGCACATATCTTCCAGCACATTGTGTTTTCTGTCCCCCCCCCTCCCCCCCCACTTTTTTTTCCCTCTGCTAAGTATCCTGTGAATGCATGTTCTTTGAAATCTTCAGCAGACTGTGAGTCTGAGCTTTTCCTTCTGCTGAGAGAGGCAGATGAGTTGAGGACATCCACCAGTTTGACAGGTATTGGGGGATATGAATAATTGCCAGCACAGAGAGGCAGAGCTGCTCACAGACAGCCACCCAGAATCCGTCAGTAACCAAAGCACAAGCCTGAAGATTGCCAACAAGATAAGGAGTTCGCCAACCACACAGGGTAGAAGAGGGTAATGTCCTGTCCCTCACACCTAGTAAGTATGGCACTAGGGCTTTGCTTAAGTGTTATTTAAGCAAGTGTCGTCAGTATTTAAAACTAGCAACATATGGTTTAATGGCAAACATTATCTTGAGGGAAGACAGTAGTTTGATAAAGGGAAAATACTTGTCTTATACAGGTAACTTTGCGAAGACATTGTCAATTCAGCATATTTCAAGGAAAAGAGGTGCAATATTAGAGTGCTACACTGACAGCCATATCGAAAAAGACTGAGATAAATATGTGCAAACCTATGATGCAAGGAAATTTCATCTGATAGCTATCACACACCGGAGCCATCCAAGTTTGCCTCTGCATCTCCTTTGGACTTGAATTTCTGTGTGTCTGACCACACCACACCTTCTCTTCCAAGGTGCTGCCTGTCTCATCGATGTTCTTTGTCTTCTAGTCCTTGGAGATCAGTGAGACAGGCCCCTAGCAATTATCCATGCAGTGCTACAAGTATTACTCTATTTCTTGTTTCCCTTTCCTAAAGCAACATAACCTGCTGACTTCCTCCAGCAGCTACTCCACCTGCTGCCTACATAACTCCACCAGAACACACCTTGCATGGGTGGAGCACCCCACACTCCTCCACACAAGAGTGTGGGCTGCAAAATCTGGACAGCAGCCTCCCTGAGAGGAAGCTCTGTCTGAATGGCCTCCTCCACTTGTCCATGGCTGGCCTGGCTAGGTTCCTGGCTGCTGCAGAGCACAGCACATGTTTGGTGTTAACTACCATTCTACCAAGAATCTCAGAGCACTGCCTATAAGCACTGATTATTTCCTGAAGATCTTGAGCTTCTCGGTAGGTTTGCACAGACTGCAACATGCCAGAGAGACCATCGAGGCACACACAGTACAAGAATGTTGGGGCTCAGGAAGCCCCTCAGACACCTCCTGGGACCTCACAAGCCTTGCGTGCTTCTCAGCACACTGAGACTGCTGCTGCCCTTCAGAAGAAGCTACAGAACAGACTAAAACTGCAGTAATCAGTGTTTATTGAGTATCTGTGGTTAAACATCCTGCCCACTCCACCCCCAATCAATAGCATGCCTTGGTGTTGCAAGGAAAAAGCCCTTTAAACAAGCTGATAATGACATGCACACTTTCTGCTGTGAGATAAGCAAAGAAGGAAGTTTCAGTGTGCCAGTTCTGGGACATCTATCTGTGAGATCCTGAACTACACTGTGAAGGAACCTACATCTCTGTCTCCAAGGGATGATTTGCCTCCTACTTCACCTTGGGCAAATATGTGGTCACTCGCTAATCTAAAGTGTATCTTACTTCAAGGTATCTTCCTTGTGTAATCTTTCTTCCTTTTAATCTGCCTTAAAACTGTGTGTACAATGGGTGTGTAATGTGTAGGTAAACATGTAACAGGCTTAATTTATCACTGTTCTTGTAAAACAGTTTATTTTGGAATGAAAGGATTGATTTTCTGCAACCTTAAAATGATTTTCACCACTGCTTCTTGGATGGTCTTTCAAGCCTTTGAGGGGAGTGCAAAGGATGGCAGACCTTTCTAAAACAAGGGAACAAGAGTTAGTCTACTTCATTTACCTTATTCTGGCAGCTATAGGTAGAATTTTAAGGAAGTAAACGTGAATGTTCATTGCCATAATTTGTCTGGTAATTTTGGACAAAAGATGAACAATTATTTTATAATTTGGCAATTTCCTGCAGCTTGAAATTCAAGTAAGTTTGTGTTCACATACTTTGGCAGTAAGGAAGCTGATGATTTTGTGATACATCTGAAAATACATTATTTTCTAGAGAAAACAAAACACCAAATCAAACCATTTGCTTTAAACAGAGATCTCTCCACATACAAAATCATAGTAGTATTTTGGATAAGTGATGCAATTGTTAGCAGCCATGATTCAGAGATTGAAAATTGGCAGGCTTACTGACAAAGGCCTGGCATGGCCCAGCCCTGCTGTATCAATCTTCAGCTATTATCATCAGATGAGTGTGTTGGCTGCAATGGGATTATCAAGATTCATCTAAATGAATCTTATTTGCTCTGGTGAAGTACTGCAAAGATCCAAGGCAACTGGAAGGTAACTGAACAGCAAGTGTTTCTATTTTCCTTCTCAATGGTTGGGAAGATAGTGAACTGAAATTCTGAAAGATCATAGAATCATAGAATCATTAAGGTTGGAAAAGACCTCCAATATCATCTGGCCCAACCGTCCCCCTACTACCAATGTCACCCACTAAACCATGTCCCTTCTCTGGCCACACTTCAGGGCCTCGATGTCTTCTGTGTAGTGAGGGGCCCAAAACTGAACACAGTACTTGAGGTGTAGTCTCACCAGTGCTGAGCACAGAAGGGCAATCCCTACCCTAGCCCGGCTGGCCACACTGTTTCTGAATGCCAGAATGCCTTCTTGGCACCTGGGCACACTGCTGGGTCATGTTCAGGCAAGCATCAATCAGCAATCAATCAGCACCACCAAGATCCTTTTCCTCTGCATAGCTTTCGTGTCACTCTACCCCAAGCCTGTAGCGCTGCAAGGGGTTGTTGTGGCCAAAGTGCAGGATCCAGCACTTAGCCATGTTGAACCTCATCCCATTGGCTTCTGCCTGTTGACCCATCCTGTCCAGGTCCCTCTGCAGGGCCTTCCTACCTTCCGGCAGATCAACACTTCACCCCAACTTGGTGTCATCTGCAAACTTACTGAGGTGCACTCAATTCCCTCATCCAAATCATCAATAAAGATATTAAAGAGGAAGGGCTCCAACACTGACCCCTGCGGAACACCACCGGTGACCAGTCTCCTGCTGGATTTCATTCCATTCACCACCACTCTCTGGGTCCGGCCGTCCAGCCAGTTTTTAACCCCGCAAAGAGTGTACCTGTCCAAGCCATGGGCTGCCCGCTTCTCCAGGAGAATACTGTGGGAGACTGTGTCAAAGGCCTTGCTGAAGTCTAGGTAGACTACATCAACAGCCTTTCCCTCATCCACCGGGTGGGTTACCTGGTCAGCTCCCTCAGCACCCTTGGGTGGATCCCATCTGGCCCCATGGACTTGTGGCAGTCCAGGTGGAGCAGCAGATCTCTATCTCTTTCCACCTGAATCATTGGGGGTTTATTCTGCTCCCTATTGCAGACTTCCAGGTCAGGAGGCTGAGGACGCCAAGGATAACTGGTCTGACTATTAAAGACGGATATAAAGAAAGCATTGAGAATCTCAGCCTTTTTCTTATCCTCAGCAGTTATGTTCCCCACCACATCCAGTGAAGCCTGGAGTTTCTCCTTGGCCTTCCTCTTACCATTAATATATTTGTAAAAACATTTTTGTTCTCTTTATGTGGACACTTTGATCTCTAGTGAGGGACATGAAGAGAAGGCCTCACTTAATTTGGCACGTTTTACACCTTGTGGACACAGCCTTGTAGTGTGCAGTTTTGAATGTGTGGAACAGTAGAAGCAGAAGCTACTTAGCATTTTCCCTTTGGTTTTGAGCTCTGTAACACTGAGACCCTCCACGGTGAATTTCATGCTTTTTCCAACTCATCTGCAAGTCCCAAGAGCTGAGTCACCAAAAGGGAGAACACTACCAAAAAGTAGCACAAGGTGAACAGAGGGGAGTCAAGCTTAAAATTTCTCAGAGAGCTAGCATTGTGCAGGGGTGAACCACTGGTTTTTGAGGTGGCTTCTTTGGCTACCCAGTAGCATGTGCATGTTGTGAAAGAAAAGAGGCCAGTCCGCATGTAGAGATTGCCTTTGCCATCCACCATCTCTAGCGTCCAACCCTCCTGTCCATAGCAGATAATGCTCTACCTGTTCTACTGCTGTTCTTATTACTCCAACCAGGGCAGTGGGTAGTGCTCTGAGATGCAGGGCACAAGCCAACATCCAGTGGAATAGTGTCTCCTATTCTTTTGTCATTTGGTCCTTCATAGAGAAATCTTTTAGTAGCTTCCTCTTCGAAACAGGGTGAACAACTGGGGATAGAAATTATCCCTCTCATACCATACTTCTACTTTCTTCCTATATAGAAACTGTTAAAGTGTCTGTCTGCTTGAAGCCTCCACAGATGAGGTGTTTCCCAAAGCATGGTGCTGTAATGAACAATCTTTCAAGGACCATGACAAATTCTCCAGAGTATTAAGCATATCTGAAACATAAACCAATGTTTCTTGCTGTAAAGAATGCCTTTATGAATGTTGCTAAAGGAAAGGCATAATCTATTAGCAGAAGCCTGTTTAACTGATGCTGACCCTTGCTTGTGTGATAACTTTATTTTGAGAGGCTGTGTACATCCAGGCCTGGTTGCTGTTGGTATCATTTTTCTAATGGGCAGCAATTATGAACATTGCAGGCAGGCTGTGGTCTTGCCCTGGCAATAGGACTGTTCTGCCAGCCTTGTGGAGGAGTGTTTTCTGTCTTAAAACAGGGCCAGGTTACTAAGAAAGTGCTATCCATTGCATTCAGACAAGTGAAATGTGTTCCCTGGATGACAAACACAGGGAGGAAAAAGATGTAAGGAATCTTCTTGATATGGACTTTCTCTTTTGCTATATCATTCCAGTGTAGGGGCTGACTGATCCTATGAAAACAGAGTTCACTGTTAACATAACAGACAGTCCAACTGTAGCAGAGACATCTGAGAAGAGAATATATAAGATGACGAGAGATGGTAGCCATTGTTTCATGCTGTAGATTCAGGTACTTCTGTTTTGAGGGTGATGATGTGGGACAACCTATCACAAATTTATACACTTCTTCTCCAAACTGTAATTGAAATGCTTCCTTCTCCTTCTTTCCCTGTCCCCAGAACAAAATTACAGAGAATTTTTTTCCCAAAAATTTGTATGTGTGCATGTGAATGCAGGGAATTCCCGTACCCACTCCAATCAGAATGTCTTTTTTTTTTTTTTTCTCCTCAGGAAAGCACAAAATATTTTCAAAGAAATAAAATAATTATTTACCTAAAAAGTAAATATACCTGTAGGAGAGAAACAAATTTTCAGTCAATCCATGCAATTTTCCTTGCTTCCCATGGAGAGGGCTAATAAAATCAGTCTGTAAGTGCTTTTGTTACTCATTGTTTATTGGTCCTGCAACAGACATAACATAGAGGAACAGAGGTCTTGCAGTGAAGAGCCTTCAATTCATGTGAAAGCAGTCAGGTAGAGAACGGGAGAGATGTGCCTCAACTGAAGGCTCAATGTCCAGGAGGAGACCAGTGATGAGTGGTGTTCCACAGGGGTCAGTATTGGGACTGACACTGTTTAATATCTTTGTCAGTGACATGGACAGTGGGATTGAATGCACTCTCAGCAAGTTTGCCGATGACACCAAGCTGTGTGGTATAGTCAACACACTGGAGAGAGAGGAAGCCATCCAGAGGGATCTGGCCAGGCTTGAGAGCTGGGCCTGGGTGAACCTCATGAAGTTCAACAAGGCCAAGTGCAAGGTTCTGCATCTGGAGCAATCCCCAGCACAAATACAGGCTGGGAAGAGAATGGATTGAGAACAACCCTGAGGAGAAGGACTTGGGGGTGTTGGTTGTTGAGAAGCTCAGTATGAGCCAGCAATGTGTGCTTGCAGCCCAGAATGCTGGCGGTATCCCAGGCTGCATCAAAAGCAGCATGGCCAGCAGGGTGAGAGAGGTTGTTCTCCCCCCTCTGCTGTGCTCTTGTGAGACACCACTTGGAGCACTGCGTTCAGCTCTGGGGTGCACAGCAGAAGAAGGACATGGAAGTATTAGAAGGAGTCCAGAGAAGGGCTACGAAGATTATCAAGGGGCTGGAGGACCTCTCCTGTGGAGAAAGGCTGAGGGAGTTGGAGTTGTTCAGCCTGGAGAAGAGAAGGCTTCAGGAAGACCTTATAGAGGCCTTCCAGTACCAAAAGGGGGCCTATAGGAGAGCTGGGGAGGGCAGAGTAAGGAGACTTGACTCTGTGTCAGTAAGTGTAGTGATAGGACAAGGGGTAATGGCTTTAAACTAAAAATGGTAGATTTAGATTGCATATTAGGAAGGAATTCTTTCCTATGAACATGGTGAAGCACTGGAACAGGTTGCCCAGAGAAGCTGTGGATGCACCATCCCTGGAAGTGTTCAAGGCCAGGCTGGATGGGGCTTTGAGCAACCTGGTCTAGTGGGAGGTGTCCCTCCCTGCCCATGGCCAGGGGGTTGGAACTAGATGATCTTTAAGGCCGCTTCCAACCCAAACCATTCTATGATTCTATAAAATACATGAGGTGATAAAGCACCAGACCAAGTTGTGGCCTCCTGACATTGTGCAAGTGCTCTGTATTTCCCTTGGTCTACCAGCAGTCCTACTAGGATTGCTGAGAAGTGCAGGGGCATCTGTTTAAGGCTAAAGAATAAGTTAGATACTTTCAGTACACCTCTCCCTTTCCCTTTTTTAGTATGCGTGATATTTGCCTCATTGTCCATGTGGATTTTCTGTAATATTATCTTTCAGTTTTGCAACCTTCTCTGTAGTAGAGATGAAAGAAGGATTTTGTTCCTTGCAGGAACACCGGGACTTCTTCCTGACAAGGTAATTTTTGGAGGGTGGGGTGCAAGTTTTATAGCAGAAGATAGAAAAATTGCCAGTTCATTCTTTTTACTCTGTGTATTATGCTTTTGCAAAGAGATGAGAGAATTTTGGGGGCCAGCATGGCTAGAATAAAACAATCAAAAAGCTGTGAGATGATGTGAAGTAAACACATGTTCAAGGTTCAAGTTACCAATTGCCTCTTTGTTTCTATATTTGAGAAATGTCTAATATATTTTAAATGCTTCACACATGCAAATTTTAGACTAATCCTATTACATAGCTATTGATAAGTGTTAATGTTGAGGCATACCGTTTGCCAATGTTCACTTTATAGCTTTGGTTTTGAAGATGTGACACTATCACAGGACTGGATACTCTATTGCAAAATTTCTTGTTCTGGAGAAAAAGATGCTTTCTTCAAAAAAAAAAAAAAAAAAAAAGTTTCAATCCTGCTGTCATCATGTTCTTCTGTCTTAGTTCACCTGATGGCAAAACCACTGTTTATGTTGTGAAGAGTTGGATGTATTCATTCTCAGATAGAATAGATCTAAATTTTATGTCTATTTTGTTGTTGTTGCTCTTTCCAGAGTCTCCTTTGTTTCCTATGCAGGAGTGTTTGGATGGGTACAAAAGCTAATGTCAGATCCTCTGGTGTGTTCAGTTGTTCTCTGCTAGCTCAGAAGTAATTCAGTCATGTTCCTTCCTCACCACCTCCAGAGCCACAGCTCTGCTTTCATGCGTGCTGAAATCACTCATCTCCAGAGTTCATCTGTCTGTGATCCAAAGTCTTGTGCAGTGTAGCACAGATCTTGCAGCACTGACCTTGGCTCAGTTTTACTAATAAAAGTTGTTTTCTTGGGTACAGTGAACATACTGATGCTCACCTAGAAGCCTAGTTATCTATTGTGCCAAATATTGATTGTTTTATAGTCTTAAGTTTTGTGTATTCAGCTGGCAGAGTCAAATTTGCCTGAATGAAAGAGCCACTAGTAGAGAAGGTTGTTGCTTGTTCTATCTAGAAATCATTAATTTTCTTTTTTTTTTTTTTTTCCCTTGCCAAGATATGTTGTCTAATATAAACTATGATGCACTTCAGTGCATGTGGAGAACTAGACAGAAAGCTGTGATGTGGCAAAGAAGTCTCTCTGGTTCTGTACCATCTATAACAATTGCAAAACCTTCATGTTCCCAAAGAAGGTAACACGAGGGCAGTGAGAACGCCAAACACTTGGGAGCTGGAGGTTCTAGCTTTGGGCAAAGTTTAAAAGGGCTTGTTTAATTAGGAAGATTTGTTTTGAATTTAAGGAAAAAATGAGCATATGTAAATGTTAATTTTTTTCCCCTCAAAATTAATTCAGTGGTTTGGTGAATAATAATTTATCATGAGCCTGAGATTTTTGTTTCTGAGGATTGAAGTGTGCTGTCCCAGTTCTTGTTCCGACACTGCTGTGAATTGAGTTATATTTGTTGTATATATTTGTTGTATATATTTGTTGTATATGTTGTATATATTTGTGGAACATAAACCATTTACGTATTCTTCATTTAAGTGTGTAAGATACTGGCATAGAGACTCCCCCACGTTATTCTTCCTGAGCACTTGTCAGTCATTTGTCTTGCTTTACAATATATGATGAATGCATTATTAAACTTGACATTTGCTATTGCTCATGCTTTCTGTACAGGGTTAATTCAAAGAGGTTTATTTTGTATTATGTAGTTAAACACGTCTGTAGAATGAAACATATACCTTGGTCCTATGAAAATATTTCTTATTGCCATGGAGACAGCTTCTTGTTTTTGAAAGTCTTAACTTAGGTGTCTTTGGAAATCCCACCCTTAAGGTTTGCTAGATGTAACCCAAAATAAAGTGTTAACAGTAATGGGCCTGATACACAAATATACATGTGTTCACACCTGCCTCTATGATCAAACCATTCTTTTGCTATTTGCAATTTTTTATTATTTATTATTTATTGATATCAGGAGAGTTAATATGTGCAAGAAGGGGCTATTATTCTTTTCTCTGGCATTCTCTATTTTTTTTAACTTGTTTGTACACTTTCCATGTGACCCTTTTCCTGCTCCTGTACTCCCTTTCAGGATATTTGACTGTTGCTTTTATGTAGCAAGACTTTGTCTTGCTCCCTTTCTCTCTTTCTCTCTGTGGAAGGTGGGACAAAAGGAGGATCTGTACAAGGAACATATGGTGGTCATAAGCCCTGTAAAATCTTGGCACGTCAGGACTGAAAGGCAGTTGCTATTTCCTGACTGCAGTAATTCATCAGGATGCCATGTTTTTCCCATACATGACTTTCATCCACAGTCAGTGATCTGTGTGAGAAAGCAATGGCTTGGAATGGGGTCTTCAGAGCAAAGCATGTTTTTTTTTTTTCTTTAATGGAAGGAACAAAGCATGGCACAAAAGAAAGAGGGACCTTAATTCAACATCAGACCTGCCCACACATTAACATTATCTTGACAGATAAAGGCAACTTACTCTAGGGTCATCCCAACACCTCAGGCAACCCTCCATAATTCTTTAGGGACTGTTTCATATTGGTTTTCTTGCCTGGGTTTATTCTGAGCAGAGTAGAGTTACAAGGAAATGAAAAAAATCATTAATGAAAAAATTAAGACAAACAAACAAACAGAAAAACATTAAATAAAGCATTAAGCAGATTGCAGGAAAGCTGACTTAAAAATCTAATCTTTTGCAGGTATGCCTAAGAGAGGAAAAAAAACAAAATATGATCTTCAGGGTCATATTCAGGAACAGGAAGCATGTATATATGTATATATATATTTCTGTACACTGCACCATTAAATCAGTGATATTTTTGTGACATAGCAAAAGCTTGTCAGTACTGAAATTGGAGTATCACAGGCTTTGAATTCTTTTCTGTTGAAGCAAGAGGAGTGGACATTGACTCTGAAGGCCTGAAGACCCTAAGGGATTTGCAAGTCCTTTGTTAAAAAACATAAAGCTATTGTATAACATCATGAAGACATTATATAAAAACATGAAATATCATATTTTTTCTGCACACTATTACTGCATTTCAGTTGTAGCCTCTGTCCTTCAAGAACATAAAATAAGGTTAGGAAATGTACCTGTCCTTAGTCATAGTGTAATGTTTAAAACTGGTCTGTCTCCCACACAATAAATCCTATAAAAAGTCTGCAAACATTTTTTTGTAGTGGTTATATTCACTTCCTTCCTGCATTTGTCTCCAAATTTTGTACTTCAACTCAGAGGGCTTCTTTCTTACTGCAGAGCATGGCCTGTTTGCACAGACACGCATGCACTCCATATCTGAATCTCCCATACAAGCAAACAAAACAATGATTTTCTACTGCACAGTTGCATTAGGCCATGACAGCAGATCTGGAACAGGGGAAGTGGCACTCCTATGGTGTGTGAGATTGTGTAATGGTCAGGCTGCCAGTGTTGCAGAACAACATCATGCCCCAGGCATGTCACCTATGGAACGAAAAGAATTATCATTAGTGATGATGGTGAAATGTCCTTTGCTCTTAATTTTTGTCTTTTATAGGGGAATGCAGAAAGCATTATTATGTTCTTCAGAAGAGGTTTGATGGGAGCTGTTTCATTTCTTACTGCTTTACACTTCATCTCAGCTGCCTAGTTGAGTTATCAATATCCTGCCATTCTAAGATGTTCTGGTGTCATATGAATGCCTTATTGCACTTTCAGAGATATCTGTCACTCCTTTTTGCCCCTCCTTTCTAATCTGTGGGAAAATCTCCAAAGGGTTTCCTACAGAGCATTTTTCTCTCTTTTCTTTATGGAAATACTGGCAGTTTCCACCTAGTTTTCTCTTCGCCACCTGCTTTCAGAGGTCAAGTCGTCATCACTCTGTCTGAATGCCAAGCATGTGAATCACCAGTGTGCTTAAAAAAAAGAAAAAAAGACAAAAAAAAGAAAGACATTGAACCCTTCATCTGCTCAACTTTTTGTCCCCCCTCACTAATTCTCAGTTACTGTAGGCACTGGGGTGTTGTCATAAAATTCCATTTCCATGGTATGCTTATGGTGGGTCTGCTGACTTCTGTCTTGACACTTGAGACCTCAACATTCAAGTTCAGACCTGTGCTGGGGAAAGGGACTGCTTTGTTGCATTGCTGCATTGCAGATGGGAAAGAGAGTTTGAAGCAGCGTTCTGTCTCTTCCCTGTGAAGATGGGCAATTCTTCTCCTCTACCAGTATGCCAAGCATGGCTAATTAGAAGGTCACAAAAGATGCTGGTTTGTTGTTGTTCGTTTTTGTTTATTTGTTTGTTTCATTTTGTTTGTTCTTTTTGTTTCTTTTGTTTTGTTTTGTTTTCTGGCACAGGAAAGAGGCGGTGATACTTCTCCATTGTGCATGGAATATGGGTGTAGCTTTGGAGATGAAGAAGTGGGAAGTGTTTCTGTCACTTTACACACCTTTGGTTTGTAGAACTTGCTGGGCGTTTGTTGGACATTTAGGCTGTATTCTGGTGTCTCATACAGTTATTACTGATGCAGTTAAACCATTCAGTTCAGACAGCTGAAGAAATAAGGGCTATTTAGTCAGAGACATTAAAATCCTTTCAGGAAATTAAGATAAAATTTTAACAGTTAACACTGTAATAGTTATTTAAAATGTAACTCTTAATCATTGTAGTTCAGGGCATATTTTGCCTTACTGGAAATATTGATACATTGTTTGATATCCCCTGTGTTATAGCAGTGCCAATAGTTTTAATGAGGTTTACTTGCTTTCATTAACAGTGTAGACACTTAATCCTTAAATCCTTTCAGCTTGAAGGTATTTGTTTTATCACTTTGCTTCAGCAACTACTTATTTCATCTCTCAGTCTGACTCTTCTCCCTGGACAGACTGTCCCAAATTACCCTTTATGCTGCTTTAGGGTGATTGGTGACACATAAAACAGCTCATTTCTTTGTGGTGCTCTTGATCTCTGCAAATGCTTTGATGCTCCTTTCATGCAATGGATCATGGCTTGTTCCTGCATTGTTCCGTGACAATATCTCCCACAGCTTTCTAAAAGCTTCAGTTCCCTGACTGTTCAAACCATCCTTGTTTTGTGATGCACTAAGGGACATCTAAAGTGTGACCTATCCAGAAAGGAAACATTGAGACTGAAACATTGAGCCTTTCTATCTCTTTCCAGGTTGTATCTCCAGAAACACCTAAGTTGGATGGCAAACATTTCATGGGGCAGTGTGTCTGAGACCAGCTCTGTACCTCTCCAGAAACTGTGTGGTCCTGACAGGAATACATCCTTTTGTTTCTTAGACTGTTTGCTCTGCCACATCACCAGCAGGGATTCAGAACAGAACAGAATCACAGAACGGTTGAGGTTGGCAGGGACCTCTGGAGGTTTGTCACGTTAAGGGGCGTAGCTGATTAACCATTATGGGTGTGGTCGGATTCAGGGTACTGAACTATCACGGTCGCAGATGCACCAACAACATAGCATGCCCTCACTCTAGTCACATTCAATTAGAACTACCATGGCTAGGAACAATGCAATTAAGTGCAATTTATTACAGCAACAGGTACACAGGTTTTTTGGATTGCTGGCGATAAATTCACTGTCTGCAAAATCAAGTTAGCATGCATGAGATACACATATACACAGACTGGCTATTAACACGTTAAAAGGCACAAAGACTCTACAGAGATTTCTAGGCTTCCGCAGAGACAGCCAGTATAACCAAGTGTTCAAATCTCACCCAAAGGTGTCCCAGTGAGGAGGGAAGAGAGGTTCAGCCCGTCAACTGATCCCAGAAGTCAGGATGGTATCTTCCCTCGTGATGGTATCTTCCCTCGTGATGGTATCTTCCCTCGTGATGGTATCTTCCCTGATATCCCCTTTCTTTTAAGCCAATTTATATTATTTTCTATCTTTTAGGTGGAGCTTGAGTGACTCTAGTCAAGCATATCTTGGTTATGATTGGTTAAAAGTTTTCTCACCTTCGTTTAAAGGTATAGGCTCTGAGAAATTCGGAGTGTGTGCTCAGTGAGGGGTGGTTGCACCTTGGAGGTGAGTAGCTTTTGGGATGGAGGTGTGTTTTGGTATTATAATGATATTATAATGAGCAAAAGTTCACTGGAGTACAGAATTTTGTCAAAAACATGACAGCTCGTTGTCTCAGGGTAGCAAATGTTCAATTTATCAGTCTCGGTGTGCACAAGAACAGTCAAGCCCTCCTCTTGTCACAGAGCCTAGTCACAGTGTCTCTACTCTGCTCTACGCTCCGTACTGTTCCTTAGAGTCAGCACACCAGGTTCCCCTAGTACAATAGCATCTAAGGTTGGAAGTCTAGGGAACACTCAGGTAATGCAGCTACGCCCTAGCCTGAAAACCTCTTCAATGCTGTATATTTTCTTTAAAATGTGAATATTAGTTTTATTTTCCTAGTTACTTTAGGCAATTACTCCACAAGATTGTCTGGTCCAGTGCACCTACTAAAGCAAGGACACCTAAAGCAGATTGCCCAGGACTATGTCCAAGTGGTTATTGAAGATCTCCAAGGAGGGAGACTCCACAACCACTCTGGGCAACCTGTGCCAGTGCTCCATCACTCACACAATGCAGAAGTGCTTCCTGATGTTTCGACAGAACCTCTTGTGTTCCATTTTGTGCCCATTGCCTCTTGTCCTGGCACTGGGCACCACTGAAAAAAGCCTGGCTCCATCCTCTTTGCGTTCTTCCTTCAGGTGTTTATAGGCAATGATAAGATCAACCCCGAGCCTCTTCTTCTCCAGGCTGAACAGTCCCAGGTCTCTCAGCCTCTCCTCATAGGAGAGGTGCTCCACCGCTTTTATCGTCTTGGTAGGCATCTGTTAGACTCTTCCCTGTACATCGAGGTCTCTCTTGTACTGAGGGACCTAGAACTGGGTACAGTGCTCCAGGTGTGGCCTCACCAATGCTGAGTAGAGTGGAGGATCACCTCTCTTGACCTGCTGGCAATACTTCACATAGTGCAGCCAAGAATGCTGTTAGCCTTCTTGGTAGCAAGGGCAATTGCTGTACGTATGATGTATCATCATCTCCTCCCAGTTCTGCAAACTTGTTGAAGGTGTTCTCTTTCTCATCATCCAGGTCATTAACAAAGGTCTTAAACAGTGTTAAACCCTGCAGTATACCACTAGTGACTGCCCTTTAGCTGGACTTGTGCTGTTGATGACAACTCTCTGAGCCTGTCCATTCAGCCAGTTTTCAATCCAACTCATTGCCTAATTACACACCTTGGGATTCATTAGCTATGAAGAAAACCTTCCTGAAGTCAAGATAAATAACACCTACTATATTGCCTCCATCCGTAAAGCAACTCATCCTCATTGTGGAAGGCTATTAGGTTGCTTAAGCATGATTTCCTCTTCTTAAATCCATGCTGACTAGTCCTGTTCATCTTCTTGTTCTTCATGTGCCTGGAAATGATCCCAGGATTAGTTATTCCATCACCATGGCATGTAATAACTAATTCCACAACTAATTCCACATAACTAAAAGTCATGGTAAATGGAATTAAATCCAGTTGGAGGCAGGTCACTAGTGGTGTCCCCTAGGGCTCAGTACTGGGGTCAGTTCTCTTCAATATCTTTATCAATGATCTGGATGAGGGGATTTAGTACACCTTCCTAAAATCATGGACGACACCAAGTTGGGTACGAATGTTGACCTGCCTGAGGGTAGGGAAGCTCTGTAGAGGGATCTGGATAGGTTGGCCAGGGCCAACTATATGAGGTTCAACAAGGCCAAGTGCTGGGTCCTGCACTTGGGGCACAACAACCCCATGCAGCACTTCAGACTGGGGTAAGAGTGGCTGGAAAGCTGTCTGGCAGAAAGGGACCTGGGGGTATTGGTCAATAGCTGGCTGAATATGAGCCAGCAGTGTGCTCAGGTGGCCAAGAAGACCAACGACATCCTGGCTTGTATCAGAAACTGCATTGCCAGCAGGGCTAGGGAAGTGATTGTCCCTATGTACTTGACTCTGGTGAGGCTGCACTTTGAATACTGTGTCCAGTTTTGGGCTCCTCACTACAAGAAAGACATCGAGGTTCTGGCCTGTTTCCAAAGAAGGGCAATGAAGTTGGTGAAGAATCTAGAGAAGTCTTATGATGAGCAGCTAAGGGAGTTGGGTTGTTTAGCTGGGGAAGAGAAGGCACAGGGGAGACCTTATTGTACTTTACAATTAGTTTAAAGGAGACTATGACAGGGGGGGTTCAGTCTCAATATCAGGAAAAGGTTCTTCACCAGGAAGGTGGCTGGGCACTGGAACAGTCTCCCCAAGGAAGTGGTCACAACACTGAGGCTGCTGGAGTTCAAAAAGCATTTGAACAATGCTCTCAGATGCACGGTCTGATTTTTTGGGTGGTCCTTTGGGGACCCATGAGTTGGACTCAGTAATCCTTGTGGGTCCCTTCCAACTTGGGATACTCTATGATTCTATAGCAAGGTGGGGATTGGTCTCTTCTCCCAGGCACCAACTGATAAACCAAGAGGAAATGGCCTCAAGTTGTACCGGGGCAGTTTAGGTAGGATATTAGGAAAAAATTCTTCACTGAAAGGGTTGTTAAGTATTGGAACAGGCTGCCCAGGTAAGTAGTTGAGTCACCATTCTTTGACATCTTCAAAAATGGTGTAGATGTAGAGCTTAGTGACATGGTTTAATGGTGAACTTGGCACTGCTATGTTAAAGGTTGGACTAGATGATCTCAGAGGTCTTTTCTAACCTAAATGATTCTATGATTCTATGACCTTTCCAGGGACTGAGGTAAGACTGACTGACCCGTAGTTTCCTAGATCCTCCTTGAAAATGTATGACATTTGCTTTCTTCCAGTCCTCAGAAACCTCTTCTAAACCTCTTCTGCTATGACCTCTCAAATATAATTGAGAGTGGCCTCACATTTAAATGTGTTCACTCATCTCTCAACATTTGTGGGTGTATCCCATTGTGTCCCATGGTCTTGTATGTCCCGTTTGTTTAAATATTCTCTAAATTGATCCTTGTCCACTAAGGGTTGAAGTCTTCCTTGCTCAAGACTTTCCCTCTCATTTTAGGTGCCTGGGATTCTTAAAAGTCGGTCTTACCAGTAAAGACTGAGGTAAAGAAGGTGTTGAATACCTCGGCCTTTTCCATGTCTTTATCACTAGGACCCCTGTATCGTTATGTGTTTGGACACTATATTTATATTGTCTGGGGTCACATATCCCTGCTTCCACTTTATAAATTTTTTCTTTGTAGTTTTGTCAGGAACTCCTCATTCATCTGTACAGGCTTTCTGCTGCCTTGAGTAGGTGATTCTTGAATATAAACTGGATCACTTGGACCCCTCTTCTCTCCAGGCTCACATCCCATTGAATTCTTCCAATTGGATCCCTGAAGGGGCCAAAGTCTGCTCTCTTGAAGGACAGTGTTTTAAACCTTTTTTGCTATGCTCCTTTCTATCGGGATGCAGCCAAGGCTTCCCCTAATCTTCACACTGCTGATCATTGCTTCCTCTTTTTTAAGTATGAGGTCTGGAAGAGTGCCTCTCCTCATTGTTGTCTCCTCAATCACCTGTATTAGGTAATTGTCACTGAATTGTCACTGATGCATTCCAGAAACCTCCTGGAATACTTATGCCCTGCTGTGTTGTCCTTCCAGCAGCTATGGGGTGGTAAAAGTCCCCCCAAGAGGACCAGAGCCTGTGAATATGGGGCTTCTTCCATTTTGTCTGAATAAAGCCTCATATATTCCTTCTGCTTGATCAAGCAATCTGTAGCAGACAACCAAAACAATGTTACCCGTGTTGGTCTGCCCACTAATCCTGACCCATAAACTGTCATCTGGCTCATCATCCTTTCCTAGACAGAGCTCCATGCATTCCCATTGTGCTCTCACATAAAGGGCACATCTTCCTCACCTTCCCTGTCTGTCCTACATAAAGGGCCTGTACCTATCTACTGCAACATTTCAATTATGTGAGCAATCTCATGATGTCTCTGTGATCCCAATGATACTGTAGCTCAGTAATTGGACATGGACTTCTAATGCCTCCTCTTTGTTCCCTGTGCTGTATGCATTGATATACTGGCACATGATAGAGGTGTGCTGGCATGCTGGTTTCACAGAAGAGGTATGAGAGCTTTCCCATAATGCAGTTACATAGACATTTCCTTATTTATGTGCATATGCTTAAGGTGACCCCACTTCAGCCCTGCGTTGTTGACTACAAGGTCTCTTCTGTTCACATCAACCCACACTCTTTGCTTGCTAACACCATGCACCACTTCCTCACTTGGTTGCTGGTCACTCTCCCTCCTTAATCATTCATTCTTTAGAGCTCTTCTTACCAGGTTAGCCAGCCTGTTGGTGAAGATACTTTTGCCTCTCTTGGTCATATGGATCTTGTCTCTTTCAAAGAGGACCCTGCTGCGAAAAAAAGAGGACCCTGAAGCCAAAACCCTGCTGCAAATACCAGGTGTACAAACAGTTGTTGACCTGCAGGATCTGTCTACTCCTCCTCAAGGCCTTCCACCTTACTGAGAGAATCCACGGGAACACCACCTGGATCCCCATGACCTTGACTATCACCCCCTGAGCCATGCAATCATGCTTGATATCCTTCAGATCTCCCCGGGCAGTATCATTGGTGCCTACGTGGAAAAGCATAGTCTGAGGACTGGACAAGCCTTGGCAGCCTCTCCTTCAGTAAGCAGGGTCACAGTTCCTTCTGGGAAACTCTTATTTTTTCTTGAATGTTGTTACTTCTCAGTCCTTTGTGTTATTTAAGTTCATGTGAAAAGTAGCCTTTGTGTTCTGTACTCAAATAAATAATTGTTCAAGTTTGCAGAAAACCTGCTTCCGATAACAATGTCCTATTGTATTTGTGCTGTCTCAATATCCTTGCACAGGATAATATGATATGCTAGTAATGTAATATTGGTACTATAATACTGATATAATGATGACCTGGAATGTGTTTGTCTGCAGGTACAACTATGTGTGTACAAAATATCTTGCTTTTCTTGTCCAAAATGCTTTATGATGATGAAATGCTTTATGATTTATGAAATGTCACACATTAAATACTTGCGCGTTATGGAGCTCCCTTGTAATCTACACTGGAGACTGAATAAAGACTTTGCTTGCTTCCTACTATGTTTTTAGTCAAAATGTAGCAGTTCTGGCAAAGGGCCTTGTTTACCTTTGTTTAGCTCTGGTGATTACATTCCTTCAAGATCAGTAGTAACAGGAAAAATTCAGTGAACTTTGACTGATAAACACAATCTGGAAAACCTTACAAGAGTTTCCCAGCTCTGCTCTAGAGTAGCTTCCAATAATGCTGTTTACAGTAATTTCTCATTCACACACAGTCCACGCACCCTGTAGGCCTGCATTCATCTGCTCTAGTCTTGTGATCCTCTCTTTTTACCATATGAGTTATGATATCTTTCCCTGCTCCCAATTGCTTGACAGCAAAAGCAGACCAAAAGAGGAAAATTCCAAAAGACAAAACCCATAAAGAAAGAAGGTGTAAAAAGACATAAACAGAAGCAGATGGAAAAGGGAATAACAGTGGAAAAGGCTGAGAGGAAAGAGAAAGATGGCCTGGCTGAAGGCTCTCCACCACTTCTCCTACTTTCCGTCCACTGCTAGATTGCAGAAGGTTGTTTGCAGTGTTAGGAGTGTGTAGTAAAGGTGCATCAGGTTATTCTTGAGATTTGTTGTTACAGGATATCTTCAATTTTTCAATTTTCAGTTTTTCCAGTTGGTCAGTTTATTTGCTCTTTATGAGCCTTAATTTTTCTCAAATACAGTCTTTAAAAAAAAAAAAAAAAAGACACGGCCCATACTAACAGTAATTAAAGTTTGATCTATTGTCTCTGACACATTTTAACTTACTGAGCAACATTATTTACAAAATAACCCATCGCTAAGAAATGCTAGTGACTTTCAGAGCATCACTTTTGAAAAGTTAAAGCATTCCATATTCTCACCCCTCTCTCTCCTCCTCTTTTTCTTCTGTTCCTCCCCAGCCCTCTTTTTAAAAACTCCAATACAGAGTCAAGTCCAAGGCCTCCTATGACTACTTTAACATCATGTCTGTATTCCCAGAATTACAAGCAGTCCATTAAATCCTGCAATCTCAGAACTGGTCAAGTTCTATACCAAAAATAGTGATTTTGCCCCCATATTCCTGCAAGGTTGTTCTAGAACTTCATAGCTTGGATTGTTAGAAATTTCTCCTAAATTTTCAGCCCACATCCTTCCTTGGAGAATATAAATAAACAGACCATATGCTCTTCTGTCAACATTGTCTTTTAGCTTAAACGTTCCTCCTCCTTTGTACTTTCCCTCCTGGGGAATAAAAGAAGCAATCATATCCCTTTTTCAACTTCACTTTTGTCAGGCTAAATAAAAGTAGGCATTTTTTTTTTAGTCTCTTCATATGATAAAACATCTCCTTCCTGGATCATCCTACATGTGTTTGCTCTGTTTCTGTTACAGTTATAATATATCTTCTTCAAACATTGGCATAAGATTCATACGCAATTTTTCAAAGGAAAGCATACTGATACCTAGTGCAAAGTAATTTGTATTTTACAATTTGATTGAAATACTTTTCTTGATTCATACTAGGATTTTCTTAAGTGTTTTCATAAGCTTGTCCTATAAATGTCTCATAATTATCTCATAATTATCTTGTAATCAAGCAATATATGAAGTCTTTTTTTTTTTTCTTTTTTTCTGTCTAGGAACACATACTAGAGAGGAGAAATTTTTATTCATTTCTAACTATGCACTCTTGTGCTTTACACTATTGAATTTCACCACAATTCTATAATTCCAGTCCTCTAGCTTATCCATTTTTATTTGTTTTAAATTTATTTTCCTATCTCTTTCTGCAAAATTCAACATTTCTGGCAATAGGAAAAAGAAATTAACAAAGCAACTAGATCCCTTTGCCCTCTTCACCTAAAGAAAGAATATTTTAGGCAAGACATGGTCAGTAAAAAAGTTGAAAAGGTACAAAAGTGCTTAAAGAAGGAAAAGGGCAGGAAAAAAATGGCTTCATTTGAAGTGGGAATATTGGGTTTACATCAGTTTTGAAATTAAGGCTGTGGAGCCAGGTAGGTCGTGGAATGTACAAATTCACATCTAACTGAGCCAGTTGTGGAGTATAGGGAAAGTTTGTTTCTGTTAGGTTGAATGAAATACGTTTTGAGTCCACAGGCAAGGACATTACAATTGATTGTCAATAGCACTAAGAAACCTTAGAAGGAATCATTGATTTTTGCAAAATTAGTTTTTACCCATGTAAACACTTGAGCCTGCAGCATTCTTGTCTGTCAGTCCTGTGCCAGTGTAGCTAGAGTTTCCTGAAGTGTGGAAGACTGACCTTTCTCTGTAGAGGAAATAGCATGAAGATAGCTCTCGTTATTTTCCAAGGAACCATGCTTTCACAGAATAATAGCTTTGCAACTAAAGCATTCAATGGCATTTTGCTTTCAGAAAGCTCCTGAGAAAACATAGGCAGAAGTTGTCTTTGCTTCTTGCCAATCTCAAGGCTTGGAGTGCTCTGGCTTCTGCAGTCCATGGCTTTAGAACAAACTTGTATCCTATCTCAAGGTGAAAGGCAGAGGGTTTCCTGATTACTGAGTGTGAACTCTCCACAGCAGGGGCCATAGGAGAGTCTGTGTCTCTTCTTTATGATCCAGAAAATCTGTGCTATGCTTGAGCAGATGAGACACTTTAGAACTGAGTAAGGCACAATATTCAGACCCTGTGTCTGAAATATTTAATTTCAAAATGAAAAAAAACTGAACAAAATGACAACATTTTCCAGCTGGGGAATTTGGGGTTGTGACAAACTGTAGTGAAGCAACCTGCTCACTTTGTTTAGCATGTCCTTTACAAGGGTCTCCCTTCTTTCTTTCAATATTAACACAACCATCCATTGTAGTACTGCAACCTACTTCATGCTGCAGCGTCAGCTACCACTGCCACTGAAGGGAGAAAATGGAAAGCTGTGTCCTCTTAGGTGGGTGCTGCATGGCTGAATAAGTAGCCTCAAGTCAGCTCTCATTGGCAAAAGATCCCGTGGAAAAGAGGAGGTATTTCCATTCCTTAGGACTAATAGGCACTGCGTAGAGCAAGTGTAGAGCAAATTGTCAGAGCAAGGACCCTTGTAAGCTAGCTGGTGGAGTCTGTTAGTGGCTGAAAGAGCCAGAAATATTTGGAGGTCACTAAGGAAATCACTTTGGGTGAATTCTAGCACTGATGTAATGCTACAGTTTAAACCGGATGGCTCAGTGCAAGTGGATTAAACACAAACACTTAATGTTTGCAAAACTTAAGGAAATATTCGTAAATCAGAGGAGTTACTGCTTTGCATCTGCAACAGCTTTTGTTTTCATTGCATAATTCTTGGATAATGCAGAGATTTAGAATTTCTTCTCTGAATTGCTCCTTTGTGTTCCTGACAGCTTTAAAATTGATATTATCAGACACACACCCACACATGCATACACACACACACACACACAGAAAACAAAAAACAAAACAAACCAACCAAATGAAGGAAAAAACAAAACAAAACAAACCAAAAACCAAAAACAAAAACAAAACCAACAAAGGCAGTTTCCAGGTTGCCCATTTTATCAATGGTTACACAATTTCTTTGGCTCATGTACTGTATTAGCAGATTTCAGGGTGTAAAGTGCAGCTGGAGATTGGAACAGGGTCAGAGAAAGTGTATGGAGCTGTAACAGGGATCAACTACTCACAGCATGGTTAGAGTCAGGTAGTGCAATAGAGTACAAGTCAAGAAGATGGAAGGAACATCTGTGACCGAAATTAGAGATCAGCTTATATGCTATGTACAACGAAGAAATTGAAAGAATGACAGTCTTATCTGGGATATGGAAGTTCAAAGTCTTAAAGCTCTAGTATCACACACTGTGGAAACACTAGAACCAAATCTTTTGCAGGTCAAAGTACATTTTTAGGGCAAAATTTTTTGAGCTGTTAAGTTGCATGGAGCAAGAGAGGATCTCACTATGGAAAAAATTACCTAGTAATTTACTGTCTCAATCTTCAGAGTACACCACTTGAAAAACTATGGGCTCTGGATTTGGAAAGATTAAAAATTGTTGATTTTGCTCACAAAATTTTAAATTCCTGCTTTAGAAATGTCAGTTCACAATTTTCCTGTGGGCTAGCTTTCAAGAAAGTACCACCAAAACATTTTTTGAACAATGCACTAAAGAATATTTTACCATATACGGGATCTCCAGAAATCAATTGTTGATTGATGTTGTCTCTGAATGAAACATTGATGTAATATTGAAGGCTGTTAGATGAATAACATTCTAGGAGTCTTCATGAATCTTTTGATATTTGCAAAGAAATTCATAGAGCTGGTAGAGTAGGTGTGATTTTTTATTTTACTTTATTTTATTTTTTATTTTGTCCTGGCAGAATAGTATTCCAGCAGGAAATACAAATTTCATGGCATCAAACTATTTTGAAGGCACATAATGAAAATCCATTCTGTTAGAAGTTCTAGCAGCTTCTAAGAGGCTTGGTCAGCTGTCCCTGACCCAAGGGTGCCTGGAGCCTTGTTGCAGCTACCCCCTGATTAGGGAGGGTCGGCAACAGGATTTTGGTTTCTATCACCATGAGACTCTGTCTGAAGATTACCTGGAAGATATGGGATCTATGCCACTAAGCAGAAAAAGGATCTTTTCCAGCAGGATGGCTGACCTGGTAAGATGGACTTTTAACTAGGAATGATGGGCAAGGGGGATAAGATACCAGTAGCCCTACGAGGGAGTGAAGGCAGGGTTGATGGCCAAAGGGTCTGTGGTGATGATAACAGAAGGGAACATAAAATCAACAAAATGGGTCTTAAGTGTGGTCACCTCCAGCATTTGCATGTGAGCAAGCAAATGTAGACAAGGCATCATTATGGGAAAACAAACAAACAAACAAACAAAAAAAACGAACCATTTCTGGGAAATCAGCATGCTGGGTTGCGTATTTGAAGTGCCTGTACACTAATTCACGCAGCATAGGAAATAAGCATGAAGAGTTAGAGATCTGTGTGTAGTTGCAGGTCTGTAACCCCACTGGGATCATAGAGATGTGGTGCAATGTCTCCCATGACCGGAGTGTTGCAATGGAAAGATACAGGCTCCTCAGGCTGGGAAGATGAAGGGGTGGAGCTGCCCTTTGTGTGAGAAAGCCGTTGGAGTACCTGGAGCATTGCCTGGGAATGGGTGGTAAACCATCTGAGAGCTTATGACTGAGGATTAAAGAGCATACAGGTAAAGCTGATACTGTTGTGGGTGTGTCTGCGATAGGCTGCCTGACCGGGAAGAATAAGGGAGCGAAGTCTTCCACAGATAGCTAGCAGCAGTCTCATGTCCACTGGCCCTAGTCCTCATGGGGGGACTTCCTCCATGCTGGTATCTGCTGGAGGAAAACAGCAGGGCACCAGCAATGCAGGGGGTTCCTGGAGAGCACTGAACACTCAAGTGATAAAGGAGACAATGAAGAGAGGTGATCTGTTGGACCTCACACTCACAAGTAATGTACTTTTTGGGGATGTGAAGACTGAAGGAAGCCTTGGCAACAGGTGAATTCATGAACACTGTCTCATTTGGAAGGAGTTAGACTGACCCCCTATGAGACTGCCACAGTAAGTGGGTATGATCAGATTAACTTCAAAAGCACAGTTCTGATCCAAAGTAAGCAAACATGATGAATTTCCCAAGACTATGAGTAAATATATCATATCATAGCAATGATCTGTGTATTACTGCACTAGGCCTCTGTGCGAAGGAGCTTTTGCAGGTCTGCAACTAGAACGTGGTGAGCAGATAAATTTTCAGTGTTCAAACTAGTCATGGCCTTATCAGACAGCTCATGAGGAATGAACACCTTTAAAAATCAAGCTTGAAATGAGTAAGGTAACATTGCAGCTACTGTGCAGGTTTATGAGGCTGAGACAAATGATGTTGATACAGCTTCTGAGGACAGCAACACACAAGTAGCTGGTGAAGATGCTTAGGCTAGAACTGTAGTAGAACTGCACATCCCAGTGTTGCCCAACATGCCAGCAGGCAGACCTAACTGGGGAAACTTTGCTTCTGTCAAGCAACTCAGACACAACCCAGCTGAAATTAGATGCACACTTCCCTCTCATCCTGCTAGACGAATGTTTATACTTCCCTTTGTGAAAGCTAACAGGGGACTTGGCGGTACCATGCAGTATGACTTTACTGTGCAAATATTTGCTTCCCTTGCATGTACATTTGCAAATACTATTCTCCTTAGAGTATTACCAGCATTACACAGCGTTTAAACAAATATCAGTTTTGGAAGTATATCTCAATGGGGCTGTTTAAGGCTGCAGGAAACTGTAGAAGAAATGCAGCATGTTTTTCTTAAGGTACATGATTGTGCATAGCTCCGGTCTAGGTCTTCTGACATGGTAATACAAAATTCTAAGCCTGCAATTTCAGGTTTGCAATGATTACTCCTGTATCTTCTCTGATCCAATGTAAGGAAAAACTTTTTCCCCATCAAAGTGATTCAACACTGGCAAAGCTCCAAGGGGCAATAAAATCTCCATCCTTGCACCCTTTCAAAACTGGGTAAATTTTGAGCGAGTTAATCTAAATTTGAAGTTTTGACCTAAGGAATTGTCCTAAATGACCTCCAGAAATCCCTTCCCACCTTAATTCCCACAGAACTACTGATTTTGTTTGTACAGACACTCCCTCTAGCTCCAGTATCTCCCCTGACCATGCTGTGATCTGTCCTGTGGGGTGTATTCTTACAGGGAAGGAAGGTACCACCCTGTGTACTCTTCTTTTTTTTTTTTTTTTCATTTGAGAAAGCTTAACTAGAATCAAACTATTGTGCTATATAGAGTGATGGGGTGGTTACTGTGACTGCTGGTAAACAAAGGAGTTATGTACCAAACCATGACATCTCCATCTGTGGGCAATGGATGGCAGGCACCCAGAGCTGTTAAGTTTAAACGGAACTTGAAGAATTTTGAGACCACAATTTAGGCAGCTTTTGCATCTTCTTAGTGTACAGTTGCGGGACAGTCTGGGAGCTGAAAAAGTGGGGGCAGGAGTTGGTACGGGTTTTAAATTGGAGGATGGTCTACTGCAATTTATCACTGGGGGTGTCTGAGAGAAGAAACTATGCTCAATAAACACATATTTTTTTGTCTTAGACTCCAGGTGCAAGATGCTACTGGATGACAAAACAATTCTGCCATATGCAATACCTATCCTCATGCGAAGCAGGGAAAATGAGTAAAAACCAAACTGTCCTAAAGAACCAAAATGGTAAAAAGTAAGACCCCCCTCCCAGCCCTGGCTCCCAATGAATTTCTCTTACTCAGCCCACTTGTGAGTTCTTGCTGTGAAAGTTTTCACAAAGCTTGCTCATGCACCTGCCCAGGCTCACGTTCGCCCCAGGGATGCTCTTCCTAGCCCCAGACCCCCGGACCCAGCTCTGGCCGCAGGGCAGCCTCCGGAGGGGCGCAGGTAACACAGCTGCGCCCGAAGGCTCGCTGTCCTCTTCATTTAACGGCACAGAAATCTCAGATCCCAGAAATTCGCAGACCCCAGAGCCGAATGTACCCGGCAGCCGGCTTCCTGCGCCTGCTCTGCCACCCCCAGGTACGGGCGCGAAATGCGTCCTGTCTCCGTTTTTTTTTTTTTTTTTTCTTTTTTCCTCCTGATTAATTACTTTAAACCCTACAACCTCTCTGCCTTGGCTGCTTATCGTCAGATTTCTGCAGTATCAGCTGGGTATTAGTAGTGCTTAGTGTTGAAGGTTTTTTAGCCATGTGGTTTAGTGCACCTGGTTGCACTTGCTGATATATCACCTGTATTTCCAGCACTATGGCTTATTGTAGATACTGAGAAATGCACTTACTCCTGAAAGTCTAGATGAACTTCAGAATTTATTGATGGCAGGGTTTCTTTTCGTCTTCTTTTTTTTTCCATGCAGAAATGCCATCTTGGTTTTCTAAATTTCCATTAAATTCTGCATGTGTTTTTTGCATGTCGAACTTTGCATTTGAAATGTTTTTTTCCTCTCCTTAAACAACCCATGAGATAAGAGTACTATCACATAAAAATTGAACTGTTCTTATACTTCAGAAATCGTTCCTACAGCTTTGAAGTGTGTGTGTGCTGGGGGAAGGGATTTCACCTTGTCTTTCTTCTCTGGGACAAAGCCATAACAAAGCTTCAGATCTTTTCAGGTTGAGAAATGCAGCTCCCATCCGTTCCTTGTCAGTACTTTTTGAAACCTATACATGAAAGCTACACAGTTCATCAGAAGAGTCCTGGTTTCCAAATGGTTGAGTTGTATCCCACTCAGTTCTATCTAGATTCACCCACGGTCTAAAGCCGTGAACATGCAGTGAAGTAGGTGTGCAGGGATTTAGCCCCAAATGTGTCTGCCCCCCAGCTTTTCAACATGTTAACAGAGCTTGTTAAACAAACTTACAGCAGGCTTAATATGCGGGCATCCAGCCGAAAAACCCTCTGCTGTATTTCTTACGTACAGATCAAAATACAGGCTCTGTGCAGCTCTTTATGCTGACTAGCTGCTTGCCTAACCACCAACTTTATATTTTTGTAAGGAACACCTATACAAACATCGCACTATACACGTTAGTAGCAGTCTGAGTGTGGGAATAAATAAATAAAAAAATAAAATAAAAATAAAAAAACGTTAATTCCTATGCATTTGTGCTTCAGGGATGAATTCTATAAGGATTTTTCCGTGTTAATAGAGTTGAGGCTTTTCCCTCTGGCACAGAAATTTCTGTTTTTTCTCTCTTCTGTGTTTAGCAATTTCTGTGAAAAAGTGGGAACTTGCTATATCAGAGATCTATGCCTTTCTGTCAACTTTCTCTTGAAATTGGCTGGTGGTGGAAGTGATGGCTTCCAGAGAGACACAGTCATTTGGTCAGAGAGAAATCAGGTGGCACTTGAGTAAAAAGCAGTTCTTGGACTATTTTAGCATGACTCCTGTCCTGAGGCTATGTTTTATGACCTGTTAGCAGTTGTGCTGGCATGATAGCTTCCAGGAAGTGAGCCAAGGAGGGTTTCTAAGCCTGACCTTGTTCCGACTCTGTTCACCTTCTTACTGAAGCCCCCCACAGCCCCCATGGGTGTAGTAGTGCTCCTGGAAAGCCATTCTGATCTCAGATATGAAAAGTTGCTGGAGCTTGGCTGTAAGTTGTTGGTGCCTTGAGATCCTCAGAAAAATGATAATTTCTCATATGGTCCTATTAAATTTGCAAAACTAGTTTAAAAAACAATGTAGACAGGCTCAGTTATTGAAAAATGAGGTTTAAACCAACAGAAAGTATGCCAGTTTCAAAGTTGGACCTATCTTCTCTTATAGCTATGCTACTTAGAAAGAACTTGAAGAATCTGTGGTTTATTGGATCATCTTCACTTTAATCTTAACATATAACTTCACAGATTACCACATTTCAGTTACCAAATACATCAGAAGGCCTCTCAGTTGAGTATAGTAGTTTTTGTACAAGGCCAATCTGTGCATTAAATGATAGTTTTTGACAACTGTGCAAGTCAACATGAAAGAAATGTAGCCTAAGCTACAGTCTGTATTTCAGTGATAATAATAATGATAAAAAGGAATAGACACTTTGATAACAGATACTATGTCTTAAAAAGATTTCTTTGACACTCTGAGTAATAAATCTGGCTTCATAATGGTGGTTGTATTGAGGCTACGAGCCTGCAAACATGCACTGGTACGGTCTCCTTCTCCTAGATGGAAAGAGCTCCAGGCTTTTGTGGAGTAAATTTTCATAATATTGTTCTTAGTATAAATCCTTGGTCCTAAGGTTTTCTCCTTTGGCTAGGAAGGTTCATTCCAGGTTGACAGCTAGCACAAAAATGTTGGTGTGACCTCATGATCCAACTTTTGTTTTTGATACATCTGATGGGAGCAAAACAACTACTTGAATACTTCTTATCAGTGGACAAATTTCAAAACAGGAGTATGACAAACCTCTGTAGCATGGGATTTAAAACTGAATGACTCCTTTGGACAGGAGTGCTGTCTCTGTCAGTGTTTGTACAACAGTGAAGTATAATATAGCCTGTATATCACCTGGTAACTTTGCCCAATATTTTAATGTATTCTTGAAGTATCTACTTGCTTAGTTTTTACAGATGCTGTAGAATAATGCATCTAGCCTAACATGCTTAATTATGGGGGAGAGTATGACACTTCACGTAGTTTTTAATATGTGGACATAAGTGAGGAGTTGTGAAGTTTCTGTTCAGAAACAGCCACGAAAAAAATGTGCTTGATGCATTGTGCATTTTGGTGCATTTTCCATGAGCAAAGTTGATTTAATGAAAATTGGCTGGGTGCAACATCATCCTGTGCTGATGCTGTTATTTGTATTCACCTGTGTAAGGTGGCATACTACACACAAAGACAACATATGGGGTAGACTTGGGCATGGCGTTGCAGTGGGAAGATTTTCGAAGTACTCAAATGTACTTAGAATTTCCAAGTACTTTCATGTAGATGGAGAATTTTGGAGAAATTCCTCACAAAAATGTGAGGAGTGTCCCACTTCCAGTTTTAAAGAGCATCCCAACCTGGACAGTTTCTGATTCACTACAAAAATACAGGCTGTGTATTACAATATCTCAGTCTAGAGTGTAGCATGGCAATGTACTTTCTGGCCACTTGATAGAAAAAAAATATACACAGGTATTGCTCCTGTTGAATGTTAATCTATTTTTAAGAGATTCCGTGAAATAGCTGTTTATGGTTTAAGTATTTTTTATATTTCCTCTAAAAGGATGGATAATAATAGATAAAATATTTTAATTGGATGTCCTATAGGCCTGTGTTCAAATATATGAGCAGAGCATCTGCTTCACATTTCCTTGACATTCTGTCTGGGTCATCTTCTTCTTTTTGTGTCATGTCCCATGTGTCCCCCCCACAACCAGGAGTCCTGTTTTCTTTCCATGAAAACAACACGTTTTTTTACTTTGGACTTAAATGAAGCTGCAAACTAGGTTCTCAAAGTTTTGTCCTACTCCTACTGCCTGTTTCATCAATTAGGCCAAACAGCAAGGAAGTGCTGCTTAGAAATATACATCTGTGTTTTGTCTGAGTATTGCTGTGTATGTCATATCATCATGTTGAGTGTTAAACAATGCAAGTAATTTACATTAATAATGCAATTGAATGAGCTTTTCTGTCAATTCATCAGAGCATATTATATATAAAGCCAGGCTTCCCACACACACCACTACAAAAGAATGTTCCTTCCCTTCTCAGACTTGGTCAAGAAAATTATTTCAGGAATAGAAATGAATTATATAAGGCTATATCCTGGCCATCTGACAATCTTACATCTTCCCAGTAGGCACAGTACTAACTTTATCCCAGCACAATGCTCGGGCTAATATGAGTCATCTGATAACCTCCTCATTGTGCATTGACCTCAACCTTGGACCAAAATAAACATAAATTAAATTACAAACCTATACTTGGTATCCTCACGCTCTCTTTTGTGTCTCTGAAGCTCTGAGAAGTGTGGCAGACTTGGAGGCTTCACTTTCCTTCCATCTGGCTGTCGTGAAATGGGAGCTGAGTCTCAGAATATATTGTTGCCTTTGTCCTTTGAAGAGCCTCTTGGGCTGATCCTGTTTTCACTGGGTTCAGCACTTATGCTGCTCTGTTCATTTCAAGTGAATTTCTTCTGGCTGATACTCGTGTAAGTGTGAGCAGGTGTCCTCTGTTATATGGGAAAAACACTTCGTCTTCCTCTGAAGACAGGACCTTGCTTCCACTATCTAATTGACTTTGTGTCTGATTGTATCAATGGATGTGAAAGGTCTCTGAAGCTTTAGGTTTTTTGAATTGTATTTTATTATTCTCCCTGCCTGAAAGACACGTGTAAGTTGAGCAGAAAATAGACCTTTTTTTTATTTTTTATTTATTTTTTTATTTATTTTTTGTTTGGTGGTGGTGGGGAGGGGGTAGATAGGCTTTTTGAGATAGACAGTTCTCTGAAGCAAACCAATCTAAATCTCTGTCCATCCTGACCCCTCTAGGTAAGGGTCCCTCAGCCAAATGCTGTATCCAAGAATGGGCAGCTGAGAAGATGTCCTCTGAGTGTGATGGCACATTGCCACACATGGATATGGGTTTATTTAGAGCTCTGAACAAAAGTAACCTCAGCTCTAGGGTTTGGTCTGCTACTGACTTACTTTGTGTCCTTCGGTAAGCCATTTGGCTTGCTTGTTTTTTCTGCAAAAAGGGGACCCTCAATAAGACTGACCCGTTCCAAAGCTGCATGCTTCATCTGTTTTTTGATAGTGCATCTGGAGAAGATATCAATGAGAACAATGTACAAGTACTGGTGAGTGACCCTCCAACAAAATATGAATGCTCATTTTCTAAAGCATTGGTTTAAAGCTCACTAAGCTCTTTTCAGTGAGTAAATTATACAACAAATTAACTTGGATTTAAGCCATCCAGTCCTGATTTATTTTTAAATGAATATTTGAAACTTTGCACTGAATAGCAAAGGTGAAGTCATCTTATTCTGCAGGCTGTCTTTGAACTCCTTGCTTTAAAGTAAGCCTTCCACCCTTCACTGTTTTTCTTGGTAATTTGCTCCCCAATGTCTGAAACTTTAAAGCAGGAAAGTAATTAATGAAGAGAGAATAGTGAATGTAACAATTTTTAACATACATTTCCAGATACATTGTACAAAAACTCCCTAAATGATTCAAAAATGTATTCTTGCATAAATTTACAAGGATACGTATTTTTATGACCCGTGAATAATTCTGCAAGTAAGCACAGATCTGCAACCAAACATATGCATATAAACATGCACACGTACACAAAGAGATATGTGCAAATCTCACCATTATTTGTTTTTAGTAACTACCTTAATATCTGGAAAGAATAAAGAAATTTTAAAGGTGAGTCAAGAAGTTTGGGTGGAAGATATTACTGAAACATGAAATAATTATTTCTAAAAAGACCCTTCAAAAATAGAAACTTGCAGACAGTTCCAGTAAACTTTCAGTGACTGAACATAGCAGAGAAAGGAAAGATGGTTAAGTTCCAAAAACCAGCCTACTCACTTAACTTGTACCTGGGCTATCCCGGAATGAAAGGACTCTTTCATTTGAAGCATTCAGACTCAATGCACCTTTTATTCTACATGAAGCCTGTCACTTTACTGGTAAAATGTTTTACATCCTTTAGAACTTGATCAGAAGATCTTTGTACTCAGCAGAATGTTCCCTTTAATGTCAGTCAGTTAGGGATGATTTGTACATCTTGGTTTTGAAAAAAATGGTTAATGATTCAGAAGAGCATTCATTTTGAATGCTTCAAGGCAGGCACCTTAGAGAGTGTGATCCTGAGAAGTGGTAAGAAGCTATTTTGCAAATCAGACCTTCTTTTTCTGTGTGTACAAAGAATACACAAACACAGCAGTTGCTTGTGGAAATGTACTAATGAGCATAAGCTAAATCTTTTCTGTAAGCAATGTTCATCGTGTGGGATAAAAATTTGAAATTGAGACTGAGTGTAGTGCCTCTGTAGTAAGCACAGAAGAAAAAAAAGCTGTTCTTTTTCCTTTTCCTTTTCCTTTTCCTTTTCCTTTTCCTTTTCCTTTTCCTTTTCCTTTTCCTTTTTTCCTTTCTTTCTTTTTTTTCTTTTTTCTTTTTCTTTTTTTTCTTTTTCTTTTTCTTTTTCTTTTTCTTTTTCTTTTTCTTTTTCTTTTTCTTTTTCTTTTTCTTTTTCTTTTTCTTTTTCTTTTTCTTTTTCTTTTTCTTTTTCTTTTTCTTTTTCTTTTTCTTTTTCTTTTCTTTTTCTTTTTCTTTTTCTTTTTCTTTTTCTTTTTCTTTTTCTTTTTCTTTTTCTTTTTCTTTTTCTTTTTCTTTTTCTTTTTCTTTTTCTTTTTCTTTCTTTTTCTTTTTTTCTTTTTCTTTTTCTTTTTCTCTTTCTCTTTCTCTTTCTCTTTCTTTTTTTCTTTGTCTTTGTCTTTGTCTTTGTCTTCGTCTGTCTTTTTCTTTTTCTTTTTCTTTTTCTTTTTCTTTTTCTTTTTCTTTTTCTTTTTCTTTTTCTTTTTCTTTTTCTTTTTCTTTTTCTTTTTCTTTTTCTTTTTCTTTTTCTTTTTCTTTCTTTTTCTTTTTCTTTTTCTTTCTTTTTCTTTTCCTTTTCCTTTTCCTTTTCCTTTTCCTTTTCCTTTTTCTTTTCCTTTTTCTTTTTCTTTTTCTTTTTCTTTTCTTTTTCTTTTTCTTTTTCTTTTTCTTTTCTTTTCCTTTTCCTTTTCCTTTTCCTTTTCCTTTTCCTTTTCCTTTTCCTTTTCCTTTTCCTTTTCCTTTTTCTTTTTCTTTTTCTTTTTCTTTTTTCTTTTTCTTTTTCTTTTTCTTTTTCTTTTTCTTTTTCTTTTTCTTTTTTTTTTTCTTTTTCTTTTTTTTTCTTTTTCTTTTTATTTTTATTTTTCTTCTTCTTTTTCTTCTTCTTCTTCTTCTTCTTCTTCTTCTTCTTCTTCTTCTTCTTCTCTCCTCTGGAGAGCATCAGTATGCTTCTGAATAAATCAATGAGATGTTTTGGCAATGCATAGTGTTTGGAACTTCCTATGGAATTCCCTGGTGTGGTTCTGCCCTTGCAGATATTGGCATTCATTTGGGAACAGCAGAGAAAGAAATACATTTCATGATGATCTGTGCTTCTTCCTCCTCACCCAATGACCTGAATCACAATATTAATCTGTGACTCTGATTTTATATGCACTACACGCATTGGTATGATTTCGAAGCACACAAATGCTGATACTCAGCAGTGTTTAGGTTTTCAGAACTGTACCTGTTATAATACCCTTAAAAATAACAGCTGCTGTGGCTGGGCTCTGGAGAAAGCCCCCTGCCAGGCTTTAAAAACTATCTATGTTACATTTTATATTTAAATTTGTGTCTGCTAAAAGATTCTAGTCCATTCATTTCCATTTCTGATCTGATTTGGGACCAAATGCTGCACACCACTGTCATCCTACGACTGAGCAGTTTTTGATAGCTCTCTGTGGATCTCTTGGACCTCAGTTACCCTGATCTAGACTCACAATAATCCTGATGGCTGCTGTGGAATTTCTGGATGTTTACCCAAGGATAATCAATAACAATTAGTAAGAAACTGAGTAATTCTTTATTGTTATCCTCTTCATTGTTCTTACCCTGAATTAAAAGATGGGGAGATGGAGATCAGACATCCTTTATTTGAAACAAAGAAGATGATAGTCCTTCTTTGTTTATGGGGATTTAGGAATTACATTTTAAATAGGACTAGCTGGGAATCTTTTACCTGGTCAGTTTTCCCATGAAAAAGATGTCAGACACTCAGATTTTATGCGGAGAGAGCTTCCCCACTCTATCACATGCCCCCTCTCCTGGGATGACTGGACAGAAGGATCCTTGGTTGTGTGTTCTGAAGGTTCGAGCTTCGGAGGAACAGTGAAACTCAGAAGCACTTACCAAGTGCAGCACAACAGCCACCTCCCTGCCTGCATCACTCAGCATCCTCTCTGGCAGACAGGGACTGGGAAAGGGGGGAAGCAGAGAGGCACACAACTTGGGTTCTCAGCTTCACGATTCCTATAAAGAACTACTGGCAAATTATCTTTCTCCTTAGAAGTAGCCAGGGAAAATGGGGAAAAAAATAAATAAATAAGGCAACAAAGCCCTTAGTGACATACATCTAGTTAGTCAAAATTTCCACCAGTGTATTTCTCATGCAGACAGCTAAGAAAAAGTGGAAGACAGGCACGTGGTGTTCCTTGGGGTTGTGATTTGAGTGGGTGCAAAGGTCAGATGAATTCATCTGACATGAGGCAAGATTAGTGTGTGCAGCTTGATACTGTTTTCTTGCTACACTGTTCTGCCTCAGCTAGATCTGTCTGCAGTTTTCTGCATAACTCAGGAATAAACAGCTGATGAGACATCTCCTCATAGCACTGCAACTGATATCTCTGAATCTATCAGTGTAAACTGGATAGGTTTACATGTAATTGAAGGAGCACTGGAAGCAAATCCATTTAATGGGTTTTCAGTAGCACTGATGTCCTTCTAATAATGTAGCGGAGGAATGAATCTCAGGTCAGTATTGCCCATAGTAAATGTCAAGGAGAGTGGAGAGAGAGCAGTCCTGTTTCAGCTTGTGTAAATGCATTACCCTGTAGAAACATCTGCCAACGATGCCTGCTGGATTGGAAAACAGTCTGATCCTTGAACAGTGTTCACTTGGGAAATGGATATCCCTGCTTGGTAGAAGCACTGGTTGGCTGCAGAAAGAAAAATCTGTGCAAGATCCCTCATCAGAAGGCTCTGGGAAACTTTGTCTTGTTTAACCTTCCTAAAACACTGTTGAGGAGTACACACACAGTGTTTCACTGGACTACAATTGTCCCTAGAGCCTGGGCGTCAGGTGTCACACATATCTCAACATCTTTGTTTGAAGAATTATTGGTCACTTTGGGCTCACAAAAATAGAGTGGATCCTTAAGGCTTCATTCCAGTAATTGGCTCTGATGACAGCTCAAAATGCCTTACAAAATGAAATACAGTTAATGCTATTTCTGTCCTCAGCTAATCTTTTATTATTTTTTTTTTAATTCTTAAATATTAATAGCAACGTCTCTGCAAAAGATCTTACATTCAGAATTCCACATTCACCAATCATTTAGTCAGACTATTCCTCACATTAGGGGTTATTTATGCAAAAAAAGGCTAAAGGAATGCTTCTAAACTGTGTAAAAAACTGCAGGATTAGGATTACTATCATTATGTGAAATGGTTCCCTTGGGAAAAGTCCTAGAGAATATGCTCCTGAGAAACTACTGGAAATGAGAGGGATTTTGTTTGTTGTTAAAAGCTTGGAATAGTTGATTTATTTTTAGATGTCTGGAAACCAATCTGGCTGCTTTGAGGATGTTTAAGCTTGTCATCTAACCAAGTGATGTTGCTTATTTTTCATCCAACATCAAGATGTCAACAATAGTTTTGATTACACAGACCTGTCATTTCATTTATGTTTGCTTCATTAACAGTGTTAGTTTGATGGAGTCTTGTTTGCAAATACCTAGTTTTAAGGGATGGGCTGGCCTACTGCACAGACAGGATATAGCAGAAAATAGTTAGGCGATTACATTTTTGTAAAGACAGCCTACTTTGTAAAAATCACAGGCTAGTGAGTCCAGAGTTTTACAAAGGGTGAGTATGTGATGATGTGTACAAACAGAAACAGAAATTTCTGTTTTTCAGGGCTGTGGAACTGAAATGTTACAATGGATTTATGAAGCAAGTTCAAAAACAGTTTCCATGACAAATTTAAGGCTCCTGTTAATTTTTTAACAAATAGTTTAGGGTTTTTCCCACAGGGGGTAATTGACCCCAGTGAGGAAAAAATTAGAAAGAAATTCTGCTCTGAACTGTACTGACTAGAGTTTTAAAACCTTGCTGAAAAGCTATGAGAGAGATGTTATGCATTTTTCATAGAAAGAAATAAAATATTAATTCCTTTTAGTGACTCAGATGAGCACTATAAAAAAAGTATCAGAACTGGAGCAAAAGAGTTACATTATTTAACCACAGCCTCTTCATTATATGTTATTAAAATGATGTTCGATATTTTGAGAAGAAAAAGTCTTTTATAGTTCTGGTTATTAGAGTACAAAAATTAAAATCTATTCAGTCTTGGGACAGAGAACAGAGACAGTAAGATGTTTCTCCTTCTTTTTTCCCCATCTTCTAAAGAAGCAAGAATCAAAATTGTAATTAAGAATTTTGTTTGACACATTTGTGGGCACATACCCTGTGCTGGAACAGCATTTTGCAAGTTTGCTCATCAGAAAAAAACAAACAAAAAAAAAAACCTCATGAAAGTTAGAGCCTAACTCCACAAACATTGACATGCTAGGATAGCTTTACTGCCTTTGAGCAATCTTAGAGAGGTTAGCAGGATTCCACAGGCCAATTACAGTTGCTCCCATGCCTGTCCCTACAATAGTACCTAAGTAACTATATAAGGCTTCTCATGAGTACAGGATTGTGTAGTATTTTTTTCTTACAACCATAATCCATTGGGTGTTGACATCTTCACAGCAAGCTGTGACCCGGCAAGGATATGCAAGGTTAACTGTATGTGTATCTCACTAAACTTTGAGAGACAATTTGAGAAGGTCCGTGTTTTATGTGCAGGCAGCTTTTGCCTGTTCAGGCAATTTTAAAAGAAGAGCAGTTCTGCTGTTATTCTTCCTCACTTAAGATCGTGTCTGTGGAGCTGAGGCTTGGTTTGGCAACCATTAAGAAAATACTGGATATAAGTGGATAAGACAGCTCTAATTGTAGAGATGTCATGGAAAAAGTGTGATTCATTGCTTTGAGCTGTGCACAGAGCTCAAATACTTGGTTTAATTCGGTATTAGGTGCCAAATTACATCTCCGGAATTTGACACCAGGACTAGGAGAGATTACTTTTTTCCCTTGCTCTTGTTCTCCGATCCTGAAACACTTCCTCCTCTTTTGAGGAGGCTCTCCTGAATGTCCCAGGTTGACCACATTCCAGTTAGATAATTATATTTCAGCACTATAGACATGCTCTGCAAGGAGCAGTTGGAGCTTGAAAAGGGCACACTTTCCTGGGAAGTCCTTATTCTTTAGGAAGTTTTATACCAAAGATATTCCAGGTCTGCTTCCCAGATTAATTGATATGGCTTTAAACTGCATCTAGTGCTTTAAGTTATGATTCTGCCAAGATTGTAATTTTGAAAAATCCTGAAATTGGAAGACCTGTATCAGAAATATCTACAGTACAGTTCTCTATTTCCATTGCTATTTAACACATATTTCAGGATTCATTAAGTTGTAGGATGGTGGTGGTATACATAGTGTGGAGAAGGTAATAGCTTTTGTTTCCTACATTGGTGCACATTTAAGTATCAGTGGATGTTTTATGAGACAGGGCTACACTGGTCTTGCGGAGATGCACACATTTCATTTTTTTTTCTTCTTTTTTTTTTCTTTCTTTTTTTTTTTTTCCTTTTCCCCCACAAATTTTGAATTTGTTCTTTGTTTCCTGCTAAATCTCAGAATCACAGACTCATGTAGGTTGGAAGAGACCTCTGGAGTGGTGTGTTCCAGCCCCCTACTAGAAGTAGATCCAGCATGTCATGTAGCTGAGGGACTCATTCTGTCAAGTTGCTAATATCTCCAAGGGTGGAGATTCTTCAGCCTCTCTGGGTACCTGTTTCAGTGTTTGATCACCTTCTTGGTGAATTATTTTTTTCCGTATATCAAGCTGGGATTCCCCACGTGCCAGTGTGTATCCAGTGCACCTCATCCTTCCATTGTGCAATTCAAAGAGTATACTTTCTTCAACTTCCTCATATTCTTTCACAGGGCAGTTGAAAACAGCAGTAAGATGTCCCTTAAGTCTTCTCTCCTCCAGGTTGAACAAAGTTAACTCCCTCAGCCTCTTATCTGTCATTCTCCAGCCCTCTCACCATCCTAATGGACTTTCTTTGAGCTTACTTCAGTGTGTGAACATCTTTCTTTTGCTGGGAAACCCAAAATTAGGTACAGTACTCCAACTGTGATCTCACAAATGCCAAAGGGAGGAAAGAACCAGTTCCCTTACTCTGCTCTCTACTCTCTTGCTGATTGATATATACCAGGATGTGTCTCACATTCTTTTCTGCAAGGGCACCCTGCATACTCATGTCTTATATATGTCCCATGATGACCCCAGGTCATTTTCTGCAAAGCTGCTTTCTATTCAGTGTATACTCAAGCTATCCCAGTAACAACAAATGCAAAAAAACCACCACCACCAAACAAACAAACAATTAACCTTTTCTTGTCTTTTTCTTGTCCTTTGTCCCTAGGTCCCCTGTCTCACTGAGCAATGGGATCATTGAGCAAAGGGGTTAGTTAGCCTTCCTTTTTCTGGCAGTTTACTTATAGATCCTGTTCCTGTTGCCCTGAAATTTCAATCAGACTGAAAGCTTGTGGTTCTCCAGTGGTTTCCAAAAGCCCAGGAGTGAATGGAGATTATTTTGCATGAATAATTCCTATCAGATGTGTCATTCCCACCTTATCAGTGGGCTTTTATGCAGTTTCCCTGAAATGCCACACTGACTTTCCTTTTCATCCAAGGAAAGAGATGGCTCATGTTACTAGACTGGTGCTTACATCTGTTTCTTATTGCTTCATATTCAAAGATCATCTTATTGTCCCAGTGGTCAAGAGTGGGGGAAGTTACATTTGTTCTTTATAGGCATTAAGATGGGAGCAATGTGTGAATTAAATTTGTCTGTGTAGTGTATTTTCAAGTATCAGGCTCCTCTGTTGAATTTTAATTGGCTTTAGTGCTTATTTGGTCAACATTTGGTGAAAAAAGTTCTGAAATGTTGTCAGTATGCACCACACACATGCTACTTTTATCTTAGAAGAATCTGTCTCTCCCTGCTCCTGCTGGAGGGTTTCTTGTTGATCTTAAGACTGTTCAAACTGCATTTTTTTCATGTTGGTTTTCTACCTTGGGGCTAATTTGTTTGTTTGTATTTAGAAATCTTCTGCTAAAACAAACAAACAAAAGATTATTTGGCTGCTGCTGAAACAAAGTTGGTGGAAAACATTTTGCTTTGCCTGTTAAAATTTATTACACTTATTTTGCTGCAAAGCTCTTCTACTTTTTGAGCAGATACAGAATATTTGCCAGGGAGGTTGTTCTGATGTTATGACTTCATTTTTGCCATCCTTGAAGAAATCTGCTCAGATCTATTCCTTTGACATGTATTTCCACAGAGACTTGTCAGAGATTTGCCACAAAATCCCCAAGGATTTCCTTGCACGGAGAAGACCAAGGGTTTTCAGGTCAGTAGGAGGAGCTGTGCTGTCTAAGAAAGACCTTGCTGCTCCTGTCTGTGCAGGATGGATGTGATGACAGGCAGCAGAACTGAGAGCTGTTCCTGCAGTGCACCAATTGCCTGCAGGCAGGACACTGGGGAAGTAGGGAGCTGTGTGTCAGGTGTAGAAGTGCATGCAGTGGCAGAGGGAGCTTGAGATGGGAGTAGGAACACAGTATTGACAATTTTGTCTTCATGGGTAGTGACATGTTCCATTTTGGCCAAAGAAGCTCTAGAAATCTCATCATTTCCATTCCAGGGGTGAAGAGAAATTCCTGTGAAGAGCAGCTAGGCAGGGCTGTTGCAAAAAAGCCATTTTTTTTTCTCCTCCCCTTCGCAGGTGGAATTGGGAGGGACAGGGAGAGTGAACAAAAAGATCCATGTGGCTCTAGGGTCTCTTCTTCCCCTCTTCTGCACAACTGGTCAGTCTACTGCCTACACTTGCCCTAGCAATACCTTGGGGAAAAAACGGAAAGACATCCTTTATAGAGACCCTCCCCTCAAAGACAGCATAATGAAGATGCCCCACATATCTGGGCAGATCTGGGGTTGAGAGACACCGCATTTACATGCACAGAGGGATTCTCAGTCAATGGGATGAGCACAGATGCATTATTTGGGGGACAACTGGGTCATACGGAACCACAACAGGGGAAAGAGCTTTGTGCATCCAGGCTATTCCTCACAGCACCATGTTTGTGTGTTGGGGCGGGGAATTGGGTGGGATGGGATGAGGGCTTACCTTGGGTTCTCTTCCCATCAGAACTACACAAATCTCACTAAAACATGTTTTATCATTCTGTCTTAATAATGATATGCAGTGCCAACATAAAGTAAAGGAGTTGACATTGAACAATGCAGGCAACACATAACAACATGCAAAGAGTAACAAATTTAAATATGTTTCCACAGTTGTTTCTGTTGTTGCTGTTGTTTTTTGTTTGTTTGTTAGTTTTAAAATAATGTTTAAACACACTTAATGTGCATCTGTCTGCAGAGATTTTCTTAGTGGAAATTCTGCTGCCTGACCCTAACCTCCCATTGATGGGTGTTCAGGGATGCTGTATCTATGCATACGCTAAGGCCTATAAGTGGCCTCTGCAGCACCCAGAAGCTCCTCACCCAGAAGTTCCTCATTCCTGGATGTTGGTGCACAATCCTGAGCCCCCAGAGACCCAGAGGTCTCTATCCCAGGCCAATGGACATTTGTAGGTTGAAACAGTAGTGAGGCTGAGTGTACATCCCAGAGACAGACGCACTGACATAGCCAGCTGCACAGACTGCCACAAACCAGGCACTGCCTTAAGCAGCTCCCAGATGTAACACTGCTAGGTCTCACGTAACTACAGGCAGATGAGTCCCTTTCCTCCTCTCTGGCTGCTCAGGACTGCTGTTCACTGGTGACAGCCAGCACAGAGCCCTGCCCTCACCTCACTCAGCCCAGTTCCACAGTAGCTGGTTCCCCTGCGGCCTGTGGAGAGGCCCCTGGTGGAGCAGGCTGTCCCCCTGCAGCCCATGGGTCCCACATGGAGCAGATCTCCACGCTGCAGCCCGTGGAGGAGCCCCCGGTGGAGCAGGTGGATGTGGCCTGGAGGAGGCTGCGGCCCATGGAGAGTCCCCACAGGAGCAGGCCCCGGGCCAGAGCTGCAGCCCGTGAAGAGGAGCCCACGCAGGAGCAGGGGGTCTGGGGGGGAGCTGCCACTCGTGGGGGACCCGTGCTGGAGCAGTTTGTTCCTGGGGGATGGATGGACCCCGTGGTATGGAGCCATGTGGGAGCAGTTCTTGAAGAGCTGCTCACTATGGGCAGCCCCCGCAGGCTCAGTTCGGGAAGGACGGCATCCCGTGGGAGGGACCCCATGTGGAGCAGGGGCAGAGAGTGACCATAAAGGAGTGGTGGAGATGAAGTGCTATGGACTAGCTACAACACCCATTCTGCATTCCCCTGCACCATTCAGGGGGAGGAGGGAGATGAGGGTGGATGGGGGGGGGGGGGGGGAAGGTGTTCGGAGTTTGCTTTTAATTTCCCACTGCTTTAGTCTCTTAGTAATAGGCTACAAATTATATTACTCTCCCTACGATAAGCCTGTTTTGCCCATGACAATAATTGATGAGTGATCTCCCTGGCCTTACCTCAACCCTTGAGCCCTTTTCCATCATATTTTCTCTGCCTGTTCCAATGAGGAGGGGGAGTGAGAGCACTTAGCTGTTTATCAGGGTGAAGCCACCACTGTTGCATGTTGTAAATATAAGAGCATTGGAAACTACATAGCTTTTTGTTATGCATTTACAACTGTAATCTTACAGGAAAAGTTCATTCAAATGTGCACGTGTGAATGCATGTATGTGTGCATGCATGTGTATTCACTGTGCTATGGCTGATGTAATATCCATATAATAACATATCCACAGAGTTTTCTGTTTTATTTATTTATTCATTATTTTTTCATCATATGTGTAACTGATGGGGGAAGGAGGGAACTTAAAAGGAAGAATTAAAGGTGACAACGCCTCAGGGATCTGGGATGGATGCACTGTCACAGAGTAGTTGAGGTTGCTTCTATCGTGGGAAAAATGGAAGTTTGATCACTGTACATTGTGGCAGTGGTAGACATGACTGATACATGAAGAGGGTATTGTTAAATGCCTGGACTCTGTTCACCTTGTTGCCCTCTGATGCTTTGAGATCTGCAGATGTATGAACTGAGAATTCCTCATAAGGTAATTTCTTCCTTCTTACAGTGTAATGTGGATACAAATGCCAATGTTTTATTTCCTGTAGTCAGTGAAGTTGCTCATCTTCTGTAAATGTACCTAGCATTCTACCAGGTGAAAACAGTACCATTTTGGACAAATACAGTTCTTCCCCTATCCTTGTTCATGTCCACAGAGCCAAACGCTTGATAACCAATCCACCTCAAATATAAAGGGAACAGTTGAACTCCTTGCTGGGGTAGTCTCTGGCCCACGTTAATTTTCTTAACTGCTCTCAGGACTTTTCTGGACAGTTTTAGTAGTTCCAGGCTAATACCATGCTAGGGAACAGGCTAAACAACATTGCTGGCCTTGCAGTTTGCTGTTACGAACACTGTTTTGAGGTCTGTGTTGTAGTGTTTCTAGTAGTAGGTTGTTGTTCTTCTGGTCACTCAGTATCTTCATCTAGTGAGTCAGGCAGTCAGCCATCATCTGTAATGCTTACTGGGCAGGGTCCAGTTCCAGCAGGATTTTTGCAAAATGGTTATGAAAATTATACTGACTTTGATACTGAGGGCCACAGATCTGCAAGTAAATGAAGAAACTGGTAGGGTCAGAGGGAGGTGATGCTTCATAACCGGGAAAAGTACATGAATGTGGGAAAAGATGACACTCAGGGAAGTCAGCGAGACAGGGAAGTGGGAGACAGGGGTAGCACAGAAGCCATGGAAGAGAAAACCAGAAGGTTCGGGAGAAGATAGAATGACTGGGAAACACAGAAAGAGAAGAAATGGAGAAGTTCTGCATATGCGAGACACAAATCTAGATACCCATTTAGGATATCTCAGTTTTGGAGTACTTACCTTTAGGAGCTCTGAATTTGGCTTTGCTGAGAAAATGCTACATACCCATAATTTTGTGGCAGCTACAGTGCTGAGGACTTCAAATCCACTGAAAGGGATCTAAAGGGATTTCAGAGGGTTACCCAAAATACTGAACCACATTCAGGGGTGTGTAAGACATCCAAGAAACTGATTTACTTGTTGAAGCTGTACTGCTGTGCCACAGATTGATAGGTGCCTGTCAGAGCCAGTCTCCAGGTGGCATGCCCCTCCAGCTTCTGGACTGTGATGAGAGCCCAGAATCAGGTGTCTTGCTATGCTAGAACCAGCAGCAATTTCTATTTTCTCATGGATTTACGGAGATCTTTTTGTGCATTTTGGGATCACTGATTGATACATCCTGGGGGGGGTTGTGATCATCCTTAACTCTTGAACCATAGCAACCTGCCATACCTGAGCTAGGAGGGGTGAGCATGGCCACCACCTCAGAGACATGTTTAGTAGCACCTTTAGCTGGCACTGATCTTGAGGTTTTGGCCCCAGACCTAGCAGCCAAATCACTCTTTGGAGTATGTTATGGTATTGCTGTGTTGCATTCTGGAGTACTGTTCTGGGGTTTGCATCTTGTCCCCCTCCCTGACATCTCTGGATCTCTCTTGCTGTGCTTCTCCAGCAAATTGTATACCACTGCAAGATGCTGGCCCAGCAAGATCCGGCACGGAGGCTGAACAGTGGCAGCTGGCATAGCCTCTTAATATAGAAGTGAGGGGTGTGGCTGCACAGGCAGTGTGGTGCTGATCAGTTCGGGAACAGGCTGTGTGCTAAAAAGAGTTTAGTTGCATGTTGCAAAGGCTTATGGGGCTGATACTGAGTCTGAGGGGCAGCCTATGTACTCAGAGGGAAGGAAATAGAGGGACTTCCTAAGGGCTTCCAGGAGCCAGCGCAGATAGGCTGGGTACCTACTCTAAGATGGACTGTGGTAGCAGCTGAGTAGACATGGCTGGATGGGACTGCAGCTCATGTGGAGGCACCTGAGCCATCTGCAACGCTGCTAGCTCAAGGTAGTGTGAAGACCAGAGCTGTGGCAGCATGAAATGTCTGCCTGGGCTGGCAAATTGTCCTGCGAACCATTGCAAAGCTCCACACTCTCTGCTGTGCTGCTTGAAGCTCACTGGTTTAAACCTAGTACATGGTGAGTTGAATCACAGCAGTGATTGCTATCTAGGCATGCCTTGTGTCCTCTTATAAACCTCAGGATTTTTTTACATCCCTCCCAAAAGCTGTTTTAAAAAAAATCTCAATAGCTAACCACGTGAATGAATAAATCATAATAATTATTCAGATAATCCTATGAATGAATTATTCATTGTAATAATTGAAAAGGAATCCCAGCAAGAAGCATTTTACTATTATAAAGGTAAATATTGATTCATTTTTTTAGAAAGTATATTCTCCATCAAAGTATTTTTCATCTGCTTGCCATACCCTAATTATGTATAATATGAAAGAAAAATATGCTTCCTTGTGTGACAGCCATTTTCATATAAATGAAAAAATATGCTTCCTTTTGCAACAGCCATCTTCAGTGTTATTCAAAGAGAAAGGAAAAAGGATTAAGCAACATTTAGATTATATTCACCTCCTTCCTGAGGACAGAGCCAAACAAGACACCCACTGTCAGCTGGTCAAAATGTCCAAAGCCTGAAGTAACTGAATATTACCAGCTAGTTATAGAGGATTTGGGAGGAGGGGTAAAAAGGGAAATATTTTGCTTCTAGTTCTGTGCTGATGAGATAGTGTAGGCTAAGCATATGGCTTGCAGCCAGCAAAGGCATCAGATACTATGATGAGAAAAGCCTCGTTAGTAATATTTAGCACTGACAAAGGGCTTTCAAGGGAAAGACAGACTTTTGTCCTGGGAACAATGGATGCAGCCTTACCTGTTAGCCCTGTTTTCAGAAGGACAAAGTGAAATGTCATAAATTTCTTTATGCTTTCAGATCCCAAGCACGACATGGATTGAGCAACAGGTGTCTGAAGGCAAAAGGACTGGAAGTCTAATTGCCTACAAAATGTAGTGTTGGCTCCCAGGGAGATGGGGTAATGTGTGGTGGTAAACAAACAAACAAAGAGCAAGCTCAACTGTTTGATAACTGGAGAAGGGACAAATCCTACACACTCCAAATCAGAAAGTGTATTTACCTGTGTTTTTCCCCAGCTGCGGTTCAGTGTGTGACAGGTTGCCTCCATCTGTGAGCGGCCAGATGCCACTGCCGTGCTTGCATCTCGGCAGTGGCATTTATAAACCGAGGTCTGCGAGTCACAGGCACGGAGAGCCTCGCTCAAGGTCAGCTGGAGAGCCTGCAGCGGGGGCAGGCACAGCACCGAGGGCTCCTGCCTCCAGCATCGGGGCACTGGTCGGAGCTGGCGGTGTCCGATCCTCGTCGGGGGTCTGCCTGCAGGGGCAGGGGCAGGTTTTGACGGTGGACGGGTGGGGAGGAAGAAGAGCCGGGGGGTGCCACCGCTTGGGCGAGCTGCTGCAAAGCGCCCGGCCGGGAAGCAGCCCCCTGCAGCTGGATACACGCGGGGAGACCCCCAGGGCCGTCCCTCCCTCCACCCCCCCCCGGGCTGGGGCTGTTGCATCTCTCCGTACCTAGGCGTGTGGGTGCCGGCGTGCGTGTCCCTGGGTGCCTCTGTCTGTCCCCGCGTGTCCGTCCGTCCCTCCCTCCCCGTGTAACCGGCGGGGTCTGTGTGTGTATGTGCGCGCCTGCGTGTGCGCGCAGCGGGGAGGGCAGAGCCGGGCGCGCCGCGCAGCAGAGCACGCCGTGGCCGTGGCCGTGGCCGTGGCCGTGGCCGGCACCGGAGGAGGAGTTGCGGCGCTCCGGCAGCCCCGCGGAGCCGCCGTGCGAGCGCGCCGAGGCGCAACAGGCGGGGCGGCTCCTCCCGGGCGGTGAAGGGGAGGCGGCGGGGAGCGGGCACGGCCACGAGCACGAGCACGAGCACGGGCACGGGCACGGGCACGGGCACGGGCACGGGCACGGGCAGGGAGCTGGCGGCATGCGGGCGGAGGAGCCGCTGGCGCTGGCGGCCCCGCGGGCGGGCAGCGGCGAGGCGGAGGCGGCGGGCGAGGAGCGGAGCGGCGGCGGCTGCTGCAGCAGCGAGCGGCTGGTGATCAACATCTCCGGGTTGCGCTTCGAGACCCAGCTGCGGACCCTCTCCATCTTCCCCGACACGCTGCTGGGGGACCCCAGCCGCAGGGTGCGCTACTTCGACCCGCTCCGCAACGAGTACTTCTTCGACCGCAACCGGCCCAGCTTCGATGCCATACTCTACTACTACCAGTCCGGGGGCAGGCTCCGGAGGCCGGTCCATGTACCTCTCGACATCTTCCTGGAGGAGATCCGCTTCTACCAGCTGGGCCAGGAGGCCATCGAGACCTTCCGGGAGGATGAGGGCTTCATTCAGGAGGAGGAGAAGCCCCTGCCCCAGCACCACTTCCAGCGCCAGGTCTGGCTGCTCTTTGAGTACCCTGAGAGCTCCGGGCCGGCCCGGGCCATCGCCATCGTCTCCGTGCTGGTGATCCTCATCTCCATCGTCATCTTCTGCCTGGAGACCCTGCCCGAGTTCCGCCAGGAGCCCAAGGGCTCCCAGCCCGGCTTCGGGGAGGCAGCAGTGCCCGGGGACGACACGCTGCTGCTGCCACCGCCACCACCACCGAGCGGGACCCCACAGCCCCTGCGACCCGCTGCCGGCGCAGGCCCTTTCTTCACTGACCCCTTCTTCCTCATCGAGACCCTGTGCATCATCTGGTTTTCCTTTGAGCTCCTCGTGCGCTTCTTCGCCTGCCCCAGCAAGCCCGAGTTCTCCCGCAACATCATGAACATCATTGACATCGTGGCCATCATCCCCTACTTCATCACCCTGGGCACGGAGCTGGCCCAGCAGCAGCAGCAGAAGCAGCAGCCTGGGAGCAGCAGCAACAACGGGGGCCAGCAGCAAGCCATGTCCTTGGCCATCCTCAGAGTCATCCGCCTGGTCAGAGTCTTTAGGATCTTCAAGCTCTCCAGGCACTCCAAGGGGCTGCAGATCCTGGGGAAGACTCTCCAGGCCAGCATGAGGGAGCTGGGCCTCCTCATCTTCTTCCTCTTCATCGGGGTGATCCTTTTCTCCAGTGCTGTCTACTTTGCAGAGACCGATGACCCCGATTCCCTGTTCACCAGCATTCCCGATGCTTTTTGGTGGGCAGTGGTGTCCATGACCACTGTGGGCTATGGGGACATGTATCCCATGACAATTGGTGGCAAGATTGTGGGCTCCTTGTGTGCCATTGCTGGTGTGCTCACCATTGCCCTGCCTGTCCCTGTCATCGTGTCCAACTTCAACTACTTCTACCACCGAGAGACTGATCATGAAGAGCAGTGCCAGTACACCCATGTCACCTGTGGCCAGCAGCAGTCACCCTTCTCTGAGCCCAAGAAGGGGGACAGTAATCAGTCTCTCAGCAAATCTGAATTCCTGGAAGCAGGAAGACCTGGAGTCCATGAAATATTCCAACTTCATTCCCCCCAACAATCAGGGTTATAAAGAGAAGAAAATGCTGACAGAGGTGTGATCGGTTTTGTTGTCATGGGTCCAGACACAGAGCTGCAAGCTGCTGCACAGCCGTCTTCCCACTAGCAGCTGGATCTATTCAACATTTACATACCAGACTGTGAATTGTGATACCGTAAACAGAGTGATTGTGATAATGGGCTCTTCTCTGCTGATTTGCTGTTTCTCATTACTGTGTGCAGTCAGAAATGTTCTTGCTTTATTCTGTGGAGTGCTAGCTGTCATCCCCCACTCCCTCATGAATATCTTTTCCTTTTTTTTGAGGACTGCTGTAAACCAATATTAGCTCTGAAGCCTAACCTTTCTTCTCCACTAGCAAAGAACCCCTTGCCACAACTCCAGCTGAAGGATTCAACAGGGAGTAAATAGTTAAAGGGGCTACAAACATCTGGCTCAAGCTGTGCCCTTCGTTCCTGTGCCAGCGCAGTGCCCTTGGCTGTGGGATCAGTCACGCCTGCCATGCCATTGCCTTTGAATAATGGAAATGCTGTACCCAGCATCACAGTGAGTTCTGTAGCTGTAAGGAAGAAGTCAACAAACAGATGCCTTTCTTCTTTGCAACACTTGGCATGCTGAAGACCCTCTTGGTTTATGTTTCAAAAAAGGTGCATAGATCTAAAAGCTCTTTGCCACTCCTGACCATATACTATTCATCAAAAATGAGCATAAAGAAATCAACAGGCTTGTTGAAGAATCTCTGTATTGTGAGCTTATTTCAGCCTTCTTTGTTCCAGTGCCCTGATGTTAATTGGCTTTTATAATACCAGGTTAATCTTCATAGTGCTAAGTGCCTTCTGATGCTAGGCACATTTGAGAAAATTCATTTGTTATCTCCGCAGTATATCTCTACACAATAGTGTTTAATGAGATGTACTTTATGCTTCAGGTATCCAGTTTTGTATTCAGGCATGTGAGAGCAATTGACATCACTGCATTTTTATTGAAGTGTTTCTATAGCTGAGGGAAGTTTGTATGTTGGTATTTTGTTGGCATTGCTGAAAAACCCCAACCACCTGTGCTATCTGACGATTGCACTGATATAACGGGTCACAGTCATAAATTACCCCTGGGTAAGTGTGTCAACATTAGAGATTTAGACTGGCACTGATACAAGCTTGCCTAAGCCATCTGCACAAACTCAGTACCCCAGATCTTTCAAATGGGAGGAAAAAGAGCTAACCTTGAAGAAATGTTTTTGCTTTTTTTACTGATTCAGCCAGTTCTGTGTATTTCTTACATAGAAGACAGAGAAATGTCTTTTGCGTGCACTAGGTCTTATGAGAGCAGCTTATAGTAAGTAGCATTGCAAAATGCATACCTTGGCCCGTAGTGCTGGGCTTGTCAAGGGACCAGAGATTTGCATCTTAAGATGCATGTTTTGCTTCCCAGGTAATATCTTTTCCTTCCTTCCTTCCTTCCTTCCTTCCTTCCTTCGGTCTTTCTTTCTTTCGGTCTTTCTTTCGGTCTTTCTTTCGGTCTTTGTTTCTCTTTCGGTCTTTCTTTTTTTAATCAGCTGTGTCTTATACCCAACTTTAAAATGTTTCAAATGCTGCCAGTGTGTGAGAAGGGGAAATGGATGCTTTTAGATTCTATGAATATTTTTTATGCAAGAAAATGCCTTTGTTTGTTTTTAAATGTAAATGTATATTCTGCATTCACGTGTGCATGTATATGAAAGCAAAGGCAGCCATTAATGCCTTGCATCATACAGTATGATATACATATTAGAATGTACTACATATTGCATGTGACACGTGTAATACGTAAAACACGTAATATCAGGATGCAAAATCTATAGAGTACATTTTATGCAAATGTATATATTATGCTTTTCAGTCATAGGGCTGAGAATGCTAAAGACATATCCTTCAATATAATCAGAACTGTCAGGGTTGTGAGATGGTATCTATTTGCATCTTTGTTTCCCTGCTTGTTTTTCATTGTCTTGAGATCTGGCTCCATGCTTAGAGAGCTTTTATTGTGGCCTCTCCTCATCTGGGTCCTGATCATATGGTAGAGGTTGTTTGTGTGAGACCTAACTGCTGCATTTCTCCAGAGTCCCATTGCCTTCTCAAAGGGTTTTAATGTACAGGGATCTCCCCCGGGGTCAGAGCACAGCCATTATATTGAAAACTCTCTTCTCTGTCTTGCTGAAGTCAGTAGCAAAATGCTACTTCTCGGTTACTGCAGGTCAGTCTGGGAAACGCAAGTGTGGTGTGGTGAGGGCCCTGTAGCTCAGAGTAGCTTGCCTGAATAAAGAGAGCAGAATGTGTCTTTCAGGGCAGTGTCCACAGAGATACGTAAGTGCCCAATTACTCTTTGGTTCATTGGGACTGAGGCAAATGTCTGTGATGTTCTGGGCCTTGGGAGTCATTCTGCATCCTCTGAAGCGTGTAAATGGTGGATAAGTAATAAGTAGGACTGAGGAAGGGTCTGCAAGGTGGGATTTTGTGTAAAAAGTTGTCTTGGTCTCTGAGTTAATTCTGTAAAATGCTGTTGTTCTTATCTGTGTATCAGGTTCACTATAATGAAATATTTTTCGGAGTAAAAGAGAGTAACTTCAAATTTTAAGTTGCTCTAGCAGATGCACTAAACTAGCAGAAGAACCTGCTATTTAAGAGGGATGTGTCAAGGCTGTTGCAGTCTCCTAGTAGCCCATGTTTGGTGCTATTTTATGCCTGAGTGTATCAGCTGATATAAGTTTTCCCAAAGTAAGATATAAAAAACTCAGGTTCAGCACAAGCCACACTGAGCCTATGTCAAAAAATTCCTGTGCTCATTCTCTCCCTTGGGCCTGACCCCACTGGCCCTGCCAGGCAGGAGCCATCCCTCCTAAGAACAGGCTGTTCTCCTGGCCAGTGTGACAAATGGCTGGACATGGAGGCTCCAACAAAAAAAGATGTGAGGCAAATTACCAGTAACATAATCCCAGCATGTCTTGCAGAGAGCTCATGTAGAGAGGTGAAGAGACTTTCTGCTCTGAGGCGAAATTCAGCAGTGAGTATCTAGCTGGAGTGCTGTGGCTTTGGGCAGTCTCCACTGGTGCAAATTAAATTTGCTGCAAACATGCAACTTTTTGTGCAGTTTTTGCATTCCATATTTTTCAGTTCTGGAAAGAATGCAAATGAAAATTTGTGAAATAGGACTGGTGGTTGCTCCCTGGATGTTCTATGTTAGAGCTAAGAGAAATACAAAAGGAAACAGAAGCTTGGAAATGTAACCTAGGTGCTTTCATTCAGGCATGAAATCCTTTTCTAAGCATCTCCTAAAAAACAGTATAGTGTAGTCCCACAGTCATCAACAATGCTATATATTATACTGCTTCTGGTATTCATCATTTTTATTAAGCAGCTTTCAGAATTTCTTCAAGTGACTTAAGTGACATAGTGGTGACATAGTGGCATCCATGCCACTGACTTTATAGATGGCTCATGCCACCAAATCACAGATGCTTTCAAAAATCTTACCTCAAGTCCTCAGCTGTTAACACTCACTCCTGGATGTTTGAAATGCAGTTCTGCCTGTCTGTCTAGATATTTCCTTCTTAAGGCAGAGCACATCCTTGCAAAGTAAAGTAGGCATCTCCAGGGACTTGTTTCCATAACAACCTCCCAGACTGTTTCTCTACCCTGTGACTTTGGCTACAAGCGAAAGCACTCAGTTGAATACTTTCAGTTCTCAGATATTAGTACCCCATCTTTACAGCATTTTTCTTTGCTTACTGAAGATCCCATCACTTTATATCATGTACAACTGCCCTGTCCAACTCCAGACTGACAGAGCATTATCAGCATTTGAAAACTGACAGTGCAAACCAGGAGATGGAAAAGGACTTTGTATATCCTTGCACACAGAGAAGAGATGAGTGTGTGAAGGACAATCTGAACAATCATGGACAAGGAGCATTGCATTAAAAACCACAGAAACATTTTTTTTTTTCAACAATCTCACTATGAAATAAAGATTTTGCTGTGGATGAGACTAGTGCTTTTTCCTGAACCCCTGGCTATTCTGTGACAATCAGTTCAACAGAAAATTTCAACAATTAAGAACAGGGCAGAAATCATCTTCTTGTTGGAAGTGAGGAGGGAAGGAAAGGAATAATTTTATTGAGGGCACCTTTTTTATCCAAAACTTATCCTTATGTGAAGGACTGTAAGAGTGAAAGGCATGAAGAGTTGTTTTGCAGTATTTCAGAGTCTACATTACTGAAGGATTCCTGCCCTTTCCTCTAAGATGAAATTTTTATTCTGTTCCTCTTTGGAAAATGTCACATTTTGAGATTTCTGAGCAATTTTCTGTTTTGGCCCTGTTCCTTCTGATCCAGAGTATATGGATAAAAGTCACTGCTACAGCAGCTGTGGAGGTGAAGGTGACTGGACTTGGTGTTCTCTGCTAGGCCCACTCATTCAGTGTACAGAGATCCCTATGGAGATAAAGAAGAATGAATATAAAGGATATTCAGGGCAGCCAAAGGCAGGGTAAGGACTGAAGAGTCTTCCATACTGTGATGGAAAGAACAGCATCATTTCTAAAAGCAATGGAACAAACAGCTCCAGCTTCTGCTTTACCTGCAGAAGTAGGTAAGGTTTCTTTTTTATCTGTGAAATTAACAACTATGAGTTTCTTGCAACTAATGAGAAAGGGTTTCCTAATTAAGATTTGCAGCCTAAAGGGAGAATCTGGTTCTGGATGAAAAAAGAGAGAAAGATGATTATATACTACAAAATGTAGTATGAGCCAGATCCTCGCCATCTGCTGATACAAGTTGGCAAAATTCCATTTAGTACAACTACTTTTGTTTATATTGGTCTCCAACTTCAATCATCTGCATAAAGTCAAAGCATGTGTAATATCTGTTAAAATGCTTATCTTTGTTCTCCTCTCCTCTCCTCTCCTCTCCTCTCCTCTCCTCTCCTCTCCTCTCCTCTCCTCTCCTCTCCTCTCCTCTCCTCTCCTCTCCTCTCCTCTCCTCTCCTCTCCTTCCCTTCCCTTCCCTTCCCTTCCCTTCCCTTCCCTTCCCTTCCCTTCCCTTCCCTTCCCTTCCCTTCCCTTCCCTTCCCTTCCCTTCCCTTCCCTTCCCTTCCCTTCCCTTCCCTTCCCTTCCCTTCCCTTCCCTTCCCTTCCCTTCCCTTCCCTTCCCTTCCCTTCCCTTCCCTTCCCTTCCCTCTGTTCAGGTCCTGTTTACATTGGGGAAAGATCTACAGATTACAGCAGGAGTTAACCACAGCTTACCTGAAAACTCTCATCTAACTGGAGTCCAAGTAAGTCTAGTGAACTCTGAAAAGTTAGGCTTCTCTTTAAATTTATAGTGGCAAAAATAAGAGGAGTGGCATTATTATTATTATTTTTAATGCAGTGGTAGAAATACGCAGGCCAATTCACAGATAAGTTTGAGACTAAATGAGATTCTGCCCTCAGCTGTGGCCATGTATGCATAAGATAGCTCTGTTTACATTGTGGTAACTGAGGTCACAGTCTGAGTTCTTCATTTTTGATTTTTGGAGCTTGCACTCTAGACAAATCCCATTCTGACAACATTAGTAGCCATATTATCAGCATGCTCATAGTCGAATACCTGATTTGCAGCCATCTGCTTTACACATAAAGTTAAGGAGAGGAGCAGGTGTCTGCATGATCAGAAGATTTAATCTTCTGATAAAATGAACAATTGCCAGTGAATGCTTAGTGTCCTTAGCTGCCACAAGAGACAGTTGGTAGTGAAATTAATGTTAATTACAGGAAGGAGTTCAGTGATGTGTAGATCAGATCCTAAATAAGGCAAGATGCTGGCCAGGGAGATAAACCCAGGAAAATGTTTGTTGGGGAAGCAAGCAGGACAGCAGGCAGTAGCATTGATTTGTGTTATTAGTACACATCAATTCTATATGCCTTGGCTAACTGTCTGAGTTTTAGTTTGCTCCAGGGTAGCCTGTTCAGGGCTTGTTGGCTGGCGCAAGAACTTGAATATTATAGCATGATTTTACACTTTGGAAACAAGTAACTGTGATCATTGTAGGTTTTACTTTCCTAAAGCGTAAACATTGCTAAACATTCTCTGTAGGAAATATCCATGTTGTCTGTAGTGCAAATTTTCAGGTTAATCCTTCCAGTGCCCGACTTTTTCTTAGTGTAAGAAAGGAAAAGATTTGCAGGAAGGAAATTTTACAGAAAGTGCTCATCAACTTCTGTGGTCACCCTAAAATACTGAAGCTGCGTTGCCTCTTCATCAGACAAGACTTACAGGAAACCTTGTCTTCATACAAAATATCATCAGAAGTTCAGTAAGGCCTTCTTTGGATTCACTAGCACTAAGTGGATATAAAAATGTTTACTCAGTGGTGTAAAGTTTTGGAAGAAAAATTGTCAAAAAGTACAGTAAATCCCAAAGTATTTCACTGGGATTGTAGCCATTTTTGGTTTGAAGAAAACTGGGGTCTTGATTCAGCTCTCCAGCTGAGGTTAGGCAGACGTATCCTTAGGGATATGAATGCTGTTCCTTCTAACTTAAGTGATTGTGAGAGAAGAATCAAGCCCAAAAAAACAGGGCTGTAAATGCAGCCATCTGCAGCCATGTCTTTAGGTGTTGTAGATACATATAGTTTCATTCACCTAAAAGGTTGTAAAGAATTTTATACCGACAGAAGATTTAGCTTTTAGAGCACATATTGGTTTATTCTCATACATTCTCAGGAGAGTAATGAAATGTTATTTGACAAGAAAAGTGGAACATTACTGTCTCCTCTTGCTGCTCATTGATGCATCTGTTGTTTTCAATTAGCTTGATGGTATCCATTTTCAGGAAGCAGATGCTGCCCTCTTTTACACTGGTGCAATTCTGGAATAACTCCACTGACGTCAGTGAAGTGAAATTTATCCCAGTTGAAAGCAGAATTGGACCACAGTCTCATCATCTGCTTATAGGCTATGGTGCTCTCAGGAAGGTGCACCATTACCATACCATAAGGTGAGCGCCTATCTGCTGTTCCATACTCGGCACTTTTGTGCCCTTGACGGTCACATGCCTAGCAGAAGTTAGGCTGGTGTAGGGGTTGTGGGGTCACCAAATTCCCCACATCAAATGGAGCAGATTTCCTTCCTAGATTCTTGTCCACTTCCCTATTTAATTTCCATCAGCTTCCTCTTGCTTAGATGTGATTTCCAAGGAGACAGAATTTTTTATGGTAAGGAAATATAATTGCAAGTCTTAAATAATATAATAACAGAAGGGTAGCAGAGATAGACATGGAGACAAACTGTACCCCTCCTACAGATTTTTGCTGTTATGGCCATCTGTTAAAATTGCTGCAGTCCTGGCAGGTTGGCTATAGATCTGATGGCTCTAGGGTCTCCATCTTCAGGATATACCAGGTTTAAACAAATTGGGTCACTTCTTTCTTGCTCCAGCTCTGTTTATCTTAATGATGCCTTCCCTGAAACTAGACAAAAAGTTTCATATAAAAGCCATTAGCACGCTGTGTGGAAAAATACCACTTAAGATGGGGCAGATGAGGGTCACTAGAGAAAATACAGAGTCAGTAAAACAGAGATTAGTATGAGAAAGAAGGGAGGTTCATAAAGGAGTTCTTCAGGGGTTAGTCCCTGGATTGTTTAAAATATTAGCTATAGGGCTGAATTTATAAGATTTAGCAATGATGCAACCTAAACAACCCCATTAGGGCTGTGGATTAGGACACAGGACTAGATGATTGAATAACGGACTTAAAGTAATGAAAAGATAGTAAATAGTATAAAAATTAAAGTTGTGATATGGATTTTGGTAGCAAGTTTATCAGTTGGGGGAGATAGAAAAGAAGAATGATTGGGAGTGCTAAGATCAGTCAAAGTATCAATGTCACTTACTAAGCCACCAGAGTAATGAAGCTGCAAAATCGCTCCTTAAAAGTCTTAGAAGGAGAAATTTTTATACCACTTGGGAAATGTTAATTCTATAAGGCCTCATCTGGAATGCCATGGGTCTTTTTGGTGATCTGAGTTTGGTTAAGTTTAACTTAGAGTGGGAAGGATGCATGGAAAAGCAGCAAGAATGATCAGGTGAATGGAAACTGCCTTGCAAGATGAATCTAGAAGAGCCTGCCTCTTCTAGCCCTGCAAAAGATTGGCACGACCTATAGTTACAATAATACTGGGAGCAGAGTAGCTAGCAAGACATAACAGCTATTTAAGTTGAAAGGCTGTGTTGGTATTTGAACAATAAGGCAGAAATTGTCAATGAATATATTTATACTGGAAAGCAGAAGGTGATTTCTGCTATAACAGATGAAAGAGAAATGAAAGCCTGCTCTAGATTGAATAGGAGAAATCAAGGCAAAAAGTAAATTATTTTTTTTTCAGATGGAGTTTGTTAAATTTTTGACAGGCTTTACATGAAAGTAGTTACATGCAATAGAAAGAGCTTGGTTTCAGTGACTTCATCTACTAGAATCAGTCTATCCTGAACCTTGGATGTTTTTCAGATGCCGAATATATAAGCAATTGTATCTTATTGCCTATGTCCTCTGAAAAATACAGCCACACTATACCTGCTTAGCTAACAGACATCAAATCCTGTTGATTATATTATTTAATACTTGGGCTTTTGGTGTGTGTGTGGGAAAGAGAAGTGTGGGAGGAACTGCGTGTCTTTGGAGATGGTATTTCTCCATGCGACCAGGAAAAGAGAAAAAAGTCCTTGGAGTGGGGTAGAATGGGGTGGGTGTACCAGATCAGTCTAGGAGCTAGTCTGGAGACAGATGGAGGGTCTGTGCCTTAATATTTTCTTACCTTTTGCACTTTAAAGACCCAACAATCTCTGTCCACTGCTCTTCCCCTCAACTTGGAACCTCTGCTGACTGTGTCTGGTCCTTTCTCCCTGTCCAGAGCTTTCCAGCTGTCCACTGATCTTTCTACTTCCTGGGGCCTCTAGTAATTCCTCACTCCCATTAACTTGCTGGAGTCACTTCAGTAGTGCATTGTACCTAATTTTGAGAATAGCCTTGAGATGGCTCTGCTGCAGCTCAGCCTGGGTTTCTGGTTTGGATGCAGAAATCAACAATAACAAATGGCCTTCAACAACTTTCATTGAACTGAAGGTCAGATAAGTTGATAACAGTGGTCACTCTAGCCTGAAGAGGTTAGCAGAATAATTTCCTATTGCAGGCATTGTTCTGACAAAGACAAAATAAAGCCATGGCTTTATGTTTCCTCTTTTACCTCTTTGAGTTCATTTTACCCTATGAGAAAGTGACCAAGTATGCCTTTGATCTCAGAGGATAGAACAGACATTGACCAAGGTGGGATCTTCACCCATTCATCCATCTCTGTGTCACAAAAGCATGTAGGAAAATCTAGACATACTTTGTTCTCGAGCCTTCTAGGCTTGTTGCTGCTCTGTGCTCACTTATGTGATGAAGCCATTAAGTTGTGATTTATATCTATGTTAGCAAATTCATTTTTAAAACTTTGGAATAGCTCTTTTTTCTTCTGTAAGTAGAAAGAAAGAAAAAGCAAAGCAAAATTTTACCAATGACTATGAACATTATGAATGCATGTGAACATGAACACCATCTGAGCTTTAACAATGACGTTAGCAGAATGGTTCACACAAATGCAGTTGTACGTAAGTAGTCCTAAAGGCTTATCATCTTTTCTAGAGCTAAGACAGTAAGGAAAATGAAAAAAGAATTTTTTTACGACATTTATAGAATGAGCCGACAAGTTTCATTTGAATGATGAACAGTGTTGCGTCTGTTTCTGAGCTCAGTTGATTTTGACATTGATATAAGAAGTTCATTCACTATTAGTTCATGTGCATCTTAATTTACAGTTGTTACATCATGTGCACTGCAGTTGTGTATAGCAGCCTTAGTCTTGAGGCATACAACATATTAATGGTAAAGATCTTACTGCAGTTATCACTACCAGCAAAAAGGTGGTCAAAGTGCTTATATGATTAAAATTATATATACCTCTATGGAACTCAAAGAACATTCCAGTGGTGAGAAAACATTATTACATTTTGATTTTATAGTAGGGACAGAATAAGGTGCAATTAGCTATGCAGAGCGGTGGAAAAATAAGAGTCTAAATGAGCAGAACCCATGACTTCTTCTTTGGTACGATAGAACAAATCTCCATATTCTTCGCCCTGGCAACCATGTCTTTTAGCAAGAAAGTGTTGACTTTGTAAAGGAGTACAGGTACCAAATAGCACAGGAGCAAATCCTACAAGTAAACGATGTTGATTCATGATGATATGTAAAAAGCATGGGAAATGTATTTATTGTGAATCTTCAAGCCAATCTGATTTATTTATGCATAAATAAATGAGGATGAGAGGCTATGGGCACAAACTGAAGCGCAGGAGGTTCCGGCTGAATATGAGGGGGCACTGCCTTACTGTGAGGGTGGCAGAGGAGTGGAGCAGGTTGCCCAGAAAGGTTGTGGAGTCTTCTCTGGAGATATTCAAACCCCGCCTGGATGCCGTCCTGCACAACGTGCTCTAGGTGATCCTGCTCAGCAGGGTTTGGACTAGATGATCTTCAGAGGTCCCTTCCAACCTTGGCCATTCTGTGATTCTGTGGAATAGTATTTACACATACTCCTTTTTTGGGGGGGGACTTGACTTCATTGCAAATTGAACAGCTCAAGAACACTCTATCCAGTGTTTGAAACACTGACATGCTCTTAACTTGTGACCAGGTTTTGACTCTATTTGCTCTTTCAATGCTTCCGTTTTAAACCTTCCTCAATCAAGAGCTTCATTCTTAGAATGGGCTTATATTTTTAAGGGTAGAGCTGTCATTAACAGTAAAGAGTTCTATGCAAAAGCTCACTTATCAGTGATGGAAGGACAGACTGCCTTTGTGTTTGAATCCCACTTCATCATCAGTACAAAACAGAGAGGTACAGGTAGATATTTATGTATTTGGTCTCTTTTCTAATATGTTGCCTGATGGCCAGAAAGTTAGAACATCTATTTTATCGCTCTAATTTTTCTTTAGGTAGGTACCAAAAAGACATTGTATATTTCTCAAGATCTGAATTGTGCTGCAGTTCTAATGTATCAGAAATAGTACTGTCAGGTACATTCCTTTTATTGCTGTAGACTATGGGCTTTCATGCTTACGAAATGGTGCACACAAAGCAATTGATCTTTGTAGTCTGTCCTTGGAGATGTCACAGTGACTTTCAAAAACACTCTGGAGGGTATTCACTATTGCTTATCCATTAGTCTATTATCTGATATCAATTTCAGTTTTCTGTACTGGACTGCAAACATTTCTGCAGGATACATTTCCATCAAAAGATGCCTCTTCCTCAAGACCTGGCATGTTTGAGAGCAGTTTCATTTCACTTTGTGTTGGTGTTCTTTAGAAATTGAATGCTTGGAAAATTTTGTAATATGCATGAACATTTTTGTAATATTTTTAAATAATTTAATTATTTTTTTTGTAATATTCTGAATGTTTTTGCTTTTTTTTTGTGTGTACTAAGGTATATATACTAAGGTATATATACCTTGTATATATGCATACAAGGTAAAATGCAGAGTTTTGCATTCATGTCTTTTTTACTTGGATCTATAATGAAAGATAAAATTATTATCATTATTATTTGTAAAACAACTTTTTTTTTTTTTTTCAAACAATATAGTAGTAGCCATTGACTGTTCCTGATTGCTGTCAGTGTGGCTCCAATGTCAGCTCCAATACTTCTTTGCATTCAGTTAAGTGCTATTCATATGCTCCAAACCAGATGAAATGACAGGTCAAATGGCATGGATACTGGAGCATGTGCTAGGAGTGACAAGACTTTAGGGAAAAAGAAAAAAAAAAGAAATAAAAAGATTACAGTCCTGATAATTTTCTGGGTGCAGGGAGAGGAAGAATTGCAGAAGAAGGTGCCATCTGGAGTGTGCTGTAGCTCACCTCGTTATTTACTTTTTTTCTTTGGCTCTTAAAAAAACAACAAACCCACAACAACAACAAAACACCTCTATGCAGATTTGCGAACTCTCAATAACACTTACTTGGATAAGTGGATTTCAGAGAAGATGAATAGTGAGCTCTCCTTTGCATAGTAACCCTTAATCAACATTTCCATAGAAGATGTCTGAATACATATTGATCTAGCCAGCTGCAGCTGTGATATAGCTGTGAGGGGTGTTGAAGAATGATGCAACTTTCCTCTCCATCATCCATCCCCCGGTCACGTAACACAAGTAGCCAAAAAACACCAGCTGGTACTTCTGATGCTGGCAGCATTTCTGCTTATGAGGGAGTTGCATCAAAAAGTAAAAAAGTGGAAAGTTTTCCATTAGTTAAGAGACCACTTAATAAGGCAAATCTTGTAATTAAATATTAGGCGTAAAGTCAAGGGGACAGTCCACAGCTCTGTCACATGACCTTTGGGTGTCCTGTATTTCTCAGTGCCTCAGCAATAAAATGGTGACATATTAGTTGCTCCTCCATTTTGTTGCTCCCTTTTCCTAAGCAAATTAGACAGTAAGATCTTTCTGAGTGTGCCCCATCTCTTACCTAATACCTGTTCAATGTCAGGTACAGCTGAGAACCACTACTCTATAAGGACAGTGTGTTGTATTACTGTCATAACAGTAATAACTAACATATGGATCAAACAAACACAGAAAAACGTTTGGATCTGTGCATGAGACTCTTGGAATACCCAAATGCTAACAAATCCTACTACTACCTAGCTTTATGTTGGCTTTGGGCCAATGCTGTGGCCATGCTGATCTGATTTATATTTTTCAGTCTCAGACACAAAATATTCTGCCCAACCCCCCTTATTTGTGACTCTCTGTTCCCTTTCAGGCTGCTTTATAATTAAAGGCGTGCAAAATATTTCTAGCTGACAAAGCCTGGAGCAGACTTATTGCAACGTAAATTAAAAGCCTGCTGAATGCACCATAGAGATAAGAGGCTGACATCAACTTTTCACAGCTAGTCCAAAAGAAGTAAATTTATGCAGATTTTCTTTTTTCAACTCTTGAATTGCTATCAGGGACCAAGGTATTGAAGCAGCAGAAGAAAATATGCTGAAGATGGAAGGAGTACACCAGTAACATCTCTCACCTAGATTTTTATTAGTTCTTCAAGCACAAAGGTGATTTGGATGGTAGCAGCTCACTGGTACTGAGCAGTCAAATCTGCTCTTTGAATCTGTCAAGGTCATTTTTAAAAAATATATTTTCACTGGCACGGTTAACAACTGTGAATTTAATCCTTATTAAATGTTTTGCTGTTTTTTGTTGCTTTGTGGTCTTCCAGGGGAATATGAGGATACATAGATGGCAATTAAGGCTCCTCATGTTTTATATTTAGTCATATATTGGTGATTCAGATACAAGCATATGTGAAAAGGCCCAGATGAAACCTCTTACAAATTCCTTCCTGTCCTATGAGACATATTTATGTGCCTGAGTCAGTTACATTTCTATTGAGGGCCATTGTCATGTTTTTCTGCCCACCGCAACGCATGAAGAGTTTTCTTGATGGCTGAAATATTTTAACACCCCTACTGATGCAGAGGGTTGGTTACAGACAAGTGGAGCCAAATTCTCAGCTGGTATCTGTACATTAACACTTTTTTTTTTTTTTTCTGATGCCAGCTAGGCAAGGTGGTAGAGGATGTTTTAGATGTATTCCAGTTTTCAGCTGCTCCATTTTCTGTACAGGTAGGAAATGAGACCTGTTATCTTCAAAATTCAGTGTCTTGAAGCAGCTAAAGCTCCCATCTGAATGTTTTTGAGTAGGCACTTACTGTCAGGTCTGCCACAAGGATTTAACAATCTGTGGATAGACTGAGGCTCACAGGCATACTCAGGGTCTGGATCTGATGTTTTATTTTTCCATGCCTCAACTGTAGAATGGAAATAATGTGTTTCTCTCTTCAGCATGCACTTGGCTGTTTATCAGCAATGAAGATCTATAGGAACAATCAACAATTCACTGTTAAGCTCTTTTTTAAAGCAGATAAAGCAAATGACGCTTTTTCTTATAGGGAAGTATAAGTCACAAGTAGTGTGAGGCACAGCTGGAAGATTAGACTGGGGTTTGCAGCTCCAACAGCTGGTTACAGTTGAACCTTCAGTCAGATTCTCTGTAAGCCTCTTTATGATTTCACTTGGTTGTAACTTCCATAAAGGGCATCCTCATTTCCACGGCTGGAAGCAGGATAAGCGAGAAGATGATGAACCTCTTTACATGTCCTTCAGTGACGTTGCTGCTGTCACTGCTTGAGTGACATTGCTGACCACACCTTGGCTGCTGTGGTCATTGGGATATTTTTTTTTTGGTGATGTTAATGAAACAGAACTGGACCAATAGCAAGCATGTTTGAAATTCCTGCTCTAGGTTGGATTATTACCTGACAGTGAAAGAGCAGTAGGACCAAAAGTTCCTTTCTTGCAGGATTAGCAACTTAGGGACTGGTGAGGTCTAAATGCTTACTATCTGTATTTACTTACTGTTTGTATTTACTTACTATTTGTATTTACATTGCTTTTTGTGATTACACTCCATATCTTCAAGTGATTATTGCTCTGGTGATCCCTTGCACATATGGTGCTTATGAACTGCAGCATGCCACCTACATTCACACCTCCACACATGGAACCCACTGAAGCGACGTCATGGTGCTTTCTTTTAACTCCATGACTTCATTAAAGCTTAGCAATTTTTCCACGATGTGGTTGCTTTCAGTTTATTAATGTTTTACCATGCCAGCCTGATGTATATCAGCTGTGAAGGCAAAATTAAATATTGCTGCGTATGTGGGGCCAGACTTGCACCATGGGGAGGAAAAGAGAGAGAGAAAAAGGAGAACTGAGACAGGGGCTGGAGAGCCTTGTTTGCCACTCCTTGGGAGGAGGGGAGAAGTGAGGAGTGGTGACTGCTGCTGCTGCTGCCACAACCATGGCAGCATTTTCCAGTTCCTCACAAGCCTGGCTTCACAGGGTTCTGGTGTAAGCAAAGAAGACAGGAGGACCATGGCTATTTTGCTGTCCCCAGCAGGCTGTTGTCCTTAGCAACTGTTGCCTTTGCCTGTACTATAGAACGAGCTCTAATATTTTGCCGTGAATTTGTGTGCTGGTTCCCTGGGTATATGTATCCTGCAAAAAAGCATTTAAAACAGTGATGAAGATGAAACAGATAAGGTTTTAACAAGGGGTAGCAGCTGGAATTTAAGCTGTTAAGGAAGATTAGACTCAGGTTGCTAATCCAAGTAAAACTCAATTTACTTCATCTTCTCAGCTACTTTAAGCTGAAAAAATTGATCTCAGTGATCCTTTAAAAAAAATAGTAAGGAAGGACAGGTATAGCTAGTAGAATTTTAATTTACAGTAATTGACCCTGCAGTACTCCCAGAATATTTTCTTTAGGAGATGCTTAGGAGTTAAGGGAAATACTTAAACCCTGCGTGAGATGATCCTCAACCACTGAGAATCAAAGAAGACTTTGAAACCTGATGCACTGTATAAATTAGGATGTCTGTGGGTTGGCCCCATCTTTGACCCATAAATAGGCGGGGATTGAGTAACTTCATGATGCTGTATCAATCGATCTAGAGTGTATGTGCCTAGTGAGTACCCATGCATGTGCATGTAAGCATTTGAGCTCTCTTCAGTCCTCGCTTGATAGCTGCAGTCTTCATAAACTCCAAGTTTTTGGGGTTATCTTAAGTAGAATACAAGTGATGTGGTAATTATCAAGACTGTTACCTGAATTTGGTTTTCTACAGTATTTTGAACATACAAAGCATGTTGTAAGCAATAACTGTTATTAATTAGTTTCAGGCTGCTGAGAAAATACAGTTTCTCAGCAGCAAAAAGAAGCAGTTGTTCTGGTGGCTGCTGTGTATGTACTGGGTTAACCCTTTGGGGGCTTTATTCAAGCAAAATGCCCACAAGAAGCAGATGGTGATTTTTCTGAGCAAGGACACAGAGGATCAGCTGGTGTGTCGTCCTGAAAGAATTTGTAGAATTACTCTGAATTCTGGAAAGCCTGGAAATTCAGAGGAAAGACCTGTGATATGACAAAGTACACCTCATACTGACAGTTGCTGTCAGGAAATGCTACCAAAAGCCAGTTACCAGTTTGTGGAGTGGCACAGTGCCATCCTGTGGGCCATGGAGGTACTCAGCAGGGAACGCGTGGATGTGCGATGTGCGCTTCAGTGTAAGGTGTAGGCAGTTTGCAGAGAGGAGGGTTAGGCCACGTAGGCTCCGTTTTCATGGGGAGGGTTGTCTGCATCGGCATTTAAGGTATTTAAGCAGTTTCCTTTGCTACTGAAGAGCTATGTATATATACATATCATATATATATATCGTATCATATATACATATATATATTATATCTCTTTGACCCTTTCTTCTTTTCTGGTGAGAGTTTTTCCACCAGCAACTTGGGAGATTTGCCTTGCTCTGTCATTCTGCCAGTGCTTTTTGAAATTGTAACACTTTGCAAAGCCCAGGTAAACAGGCAGCTCCAGGAGCACCTGGTGGCCAAATTGCTCATGTCTGGGGCTTTGGAGCTCGTGGGAGGCAGCTGCAATAAAGGAGAACACAGAAGCAAGGTGTCTGGTATCCTGGATGAGTGCCCTCACCCCTGAACTGTTTGTAAAACAAGACAGCTAACCTACCACTGTCTCTTTCCCTTCTGGTATGATTTGAAAGAGGGTAGCAGGGGTCAGCATGCTCAGTGTGGAACATGTCTTGTCAGCCATGCTCAGAGCTGGACCTGTTGCGTGGGGTTTCAAGCAACATGTGCAGTGAGGTGTGGACTGCTGGTATGTGCTGGGGTGGCCCAAGACAGGCTTGGGGACACTGTCATTTGCTGTAGACACACGGACAAATTCAGTGTTTTCTACATTTTGTGAGTCTCCATTGCTTGGTGGCAGCATGATCACAAGCACTTGGCCTTGTTATGTTGGGTTTAGGCATACAACAAGGGAACAAAAGTGGGACTTGACCATGTGAGCCACTTTTTAGGAAAGTCTGCATAGCTTCATAAAGGACATTAAATCCAACAATGTTATTTTAACTGTTAATGCCAGAATTACACACATTTTCTTGAGAGTTGGGATTCCTCAAGGATTTTCACCTGGCTTCCAGGGAGAGTATACAGGTATGAGATACACATCACCAGCACTGTGTGGGGTTAAAATGGGTATTCAGTTTGAGGAAGGATGGTGGTATACCGGGATTTTCCCTGAATATTTTGATTCACTCAGTGCTGCAGGGGCAGTGCTGCAATCTTTTACCTGAACCATACATCAGATGAATGTGCATTACTTCTGTTTTCCTTTGCTGTGGCAGAACACTGAGAGGATTTTGCAGTTTTATCCTCCCATTTGAAATACAGTTGCTTGTTTTACAATTCCATTGCTCTTTCTTTGGTGCTGAAAGTTTCATTAGTCAGTCTAGTTTGGGGATGAGCACTATAAATAAATTGGATCTGAACTGTTTAATTGCCTCTCCCTTATCCATGCACAGTATAATAGCCTGGTTGCCACATTTGTCTATCATAACAGAGGCGAGTAAAATTTGCTTCAATGGAGTTACACCCACTCAGTGTAACTTTCCCTTTATTTTTACTATCCCCAGTCTTTTTGAATATGACAGAGATACTCAAGGCCTTAAATTCATCTCGGTTAGCTTCCAAGTAGTTGTTCATTTGTAGTTGTTGAGAGTTTGTTCATTCTCATCATTAAGAAGGATTCAAGGATCTTCCATGACAGCAATTTCATTTATTATATATGTATATATATATATGAAGATTATTGCATTATTTCAAAACATAAAGGCACTAAGTGTCTGCATGTGTCTGCAAAATTGCACAGGGAAGTTAAATCCCATTCCAGGGCATAGTCCATTTTTTAATGTCGCTGATTTCAGAAAGCCTCTCTGAGGATTAGGAGCTATTTACTATGAACTTAAGCATCAATATCTGACTCCCCCAAAATAAGAGTAATAAGGGATACAGAAATGGGTCCCTAAAATTAGTCATTTGCCTCCCACCAAACTTATATATGCCCTTTCACATAATCTAAAATGAGCATGTTCCCATCTATTTTGATATGGAGGCTCCTTTCTCTTCTTTACCTTCCTGAACAATATGATTCTCTGCACGTGTAGCTATATAACATTATGCAATTTAGTTTTTAAGTGCATTATCTGACATTAGAGTTACAGTTCGAGATTACCTTGCATTTTAGTTCCTCAATGAAAAAAGATTATATGTACAGAACATCACAATTTTTCATCTGACACAGACTCCTGAATATGGTTTGGAGGTTCTGGAGAACTTATCCCAAATTTGTTTTTGAAAATTTGAGGCCCACCTTTTCAAAAATGGTGACAATGTAGTAAATCATGTTTCTGGATGCCCATACAAGACCTGCATTCTCCTTTCTGAAATTTAATTTGTAAAGCTGAGCATCTAATGTCACTGGCCAGTCTGGAAATTCTTGGTCTCTTTTTCTACTTCATATTAAAGTAGTATTTAAAAGTAAGTGATCAATAACTGAGTAATGAATAAGGCTGATGTAGCCTTAGTATTTCATTTATCTTGTGCCTCAACAATTGCCTTGCTTCACTTCAGTTCCTTTTAGATATTTTATTACTTTTACAATAGTGGGATTATAGGCATAGAAAAGTCTGTTTTAAGTCCGTCTGCCATTCGTCTGGCCCAGTCAAAATCTTTTCTATCACTTCCTTTGTGTGAGTGATTGTAATCTTTATTTAAATGGTGCTTTCAAACACCATTATAAACTTGGATCTGGCTCCTGGTTTCATGTCAGTCCCTTCACTGCTGTATTATACTAGTTAATCCCTTGCTTACTTGAAAGATTTAAAATGACAGTTTTGCTATCCTGTTGCCATACGTTTGAGTTTTTCAGAATATTTTCAATATTGAATGACTATGCATTAATTAGGTATACTTTCTGAGATGTTTTCACACATCTGCTTAATGTTGTAGTGTTTGATCCTTGCAGTTCCTTTGTTTTTTAGAATATTTGATGAAAAGTGTTCCAGAAATAGTTAGATTTGGGCTTTTGGATTTGCCAACACTACAAGAAAACATATCGTGCTAAACTCATAACCAACCATTTATGGTGTCTGTTTTTAATTACTGGGACCATTTCTATAGCTATTGAATTTAACTTTTGCATAATCCTCACTTTAAGCAGGCAGATGACATTACGTGCCTTAACCATGCAATGCATTCAGCGCAAGCAGAGTCTTGTTTGCTGCTAAGGAGTCTTACTAAGTAAATTTAGAAACCATAGAAGAGCATGTTTTTGTTTTGTTTTGCTTGTAGATCATAGAAACAAGCTATAAGGAAGAATATTTTACGATTTCTAAGTATTTGTTGGGCTATTACTGTACACAATTGAAAAAAGGAGATCCGAGATCTCAGGTATTGAGTATGTAAACTCTATCCTCTACACTCTATCCACTGACTGAGCAGCATCCATGTCAAGTATATCAATATAAAACTAAGAGTAGAATCAGAACAGTAAGCCCCACTGTGATTGTTGATTGCACAGTAAAATACAATAATTTGTCATAACTTAGTGCAACTCCTGCAAACATCTGTTTCTTCCTGTAAACAGTCTGATGGGGTCTCTGACTTACCAAACTTCAAGAAATCACTATATCCAGTTATTGTTGCTCTGCATTTTTGGAAAACCATGAGCCAGACTTCTAGGTTGTTCAGTATTGGTAATCCCTGGATTGGAAGCTTCCATATCCAACATATAAATCTGGAGGAAAAAGCTTACATAAAAGAAAGTTCACTGAGGGAATTCTGCTTTAAAGATCAGCACAGATTTAGTCTGCAAATCAGATATTTCTCACAATCTTGGGGAGCTTATAGCAACTGGACAAGTTGGTAGATTGATGTACATTATTAACAGTTGAAGAACTGGATTTTTCCTAAAAAACATTTTAGAAGGTAAATTAATTTTACAAATTCTTCCTTGTAATATTTTACATATCAATATCCCTATCTATCTATAGTCTTTGCTTATATATGTAGCTTATGCCTGAGAGTAAAAGCATTTGTATATATTCAAGTTTCTATATGCATGCATTAATATTTACATAGTTTATGTATCACCGCCAATTTCTCTTTTCTGAATCTATGCAGAGCTCTTGACAAATTTTGTTCACTTTGTAGGCTTCTTCTGTCTCTGATATTTCTCTCTATCTTTGTCCTTCTGTGGGCTGTAGCACTGCTTTGACCATCCTTGGGGCCCAAGTCTTTCTCACTGGTACACTCTCTTTATAGCCTTTTCTTGTTTTTCTGGTTACTTGAGTCATTGTTGAGCAGTAGCAAGAGTTGTGGGAGCATGAGGACTAGGAATATATGGTCTTCATGGTGGAAGAAGCAGCTTTCACATTCCTGTACTGAGAGGGAAATGGAATTGTCATGGGAAAATGCTGGATGAAAATATAAATGCTGTAAAATTCTTTGCAATGTAAGGCTTGAGCTGCTTGTGGCATTTCAGCACATGCTTAACATCCCTAAGTTTAGGTCTAGCCATGTCCACCACTCATGCAATTAAATCAAGTATGGGTCTCAAGCTTTTGTTTTTTGGAACTCAAAAGCCCACAGATTATTACTTTAATACATATCCTAACCATGTGTCACAGGAATATGTAAGCCATCCTGTGTACAGAAAAAATGCAACTGGAAATTTTAGGGGCATGTTAGACTAGCAGAATTGAGGCGTTGTACTGTTGACATACAAAGAGGAAAGAAACGGGAGTATTGCTTGCTTTATGAGAAACTTTTATTTGACCTTTCAGGTTTAAATAGATTTTGTCCAATTTAGGAAGGCCCTAGTGCCACATTTATTCCAGTTACTTCATCTTCCCTTTTTATCTCTCCCACTATGGAGGACTGCAGATATTTTTAATAATTCATAATTTTTAAGAATAGCCCTTTAGGTTCAATTTGTCACCAGCACGGATGGACTTGTGCAGCTAGAAGTGACTGTATCAAAGTATGACAAAATTTGTACATGAAGAAAAGTCCTTGCAGGCAAAACATGTGTTTGCTTCTTTGCTTCAATAAATGGTTTCATATTGTATTAAATGGTTTAAATTAAATTAATTAAATGGTTTCAGATCTGATTTTTTTTTTAATTATCTTTCTGTTGCTCTGATAGACTTTCCTGACCCTGGCATGGGGGAAGAGGCTTACAGGCCAAATTGTAAAGAATGTAACTTTGTCTTAAGAGGACTTAAAATTAGACAACAAGAAAATGACTATGGGAATGTAGTAAAGTCCCAGTTACAGTAATGGTCAGACTTGGGTCTCTGTCCTTGGAGCAGCACAGTACTGCAAAACATCCTACCAGACTCTGGAGCATTCCAATATGCATAATTCATCTCATGCAAGAAGAAATGTATATAGTTCCCAGCAGATGGAAGGAAAGATCCCCAACAAACCAAATACCAGTAGGTAGCATGGTAAAGCGAAGCAAGCTGGCTGCAGCTATATTGAGAAGATGCTCTAAACTGACTTCCTTCAAACATTCTCATTAAAAAATTAGCCATTAGGTTGTCATATCTTAGCTGTGATCCATTCAGAATAAGACATTTCTCTTGGCCAATTTTTTAACATTTAACACTTTTTTTTTTTGTCTCACTAGGCTGGATTCTGGATGATGCAAGGCTGTTGTGTCAGAATGCTGCAAAAGATGTTGCATCTCCTCCTCATGGAGTTGGTGAAGTTTCACTCTGTGCAGGGAATACAGCATTTATGGACAGGAAACTGCTTTCCTTGCTTAGAGGTTTTCTTATTTTCTTTAAAGGGGTTAGCTTAGTTACAGGAAACTGAAATTAGATGTGAACAGGAGTTGGAGGAAGGAGGCAGGGAGAATCCTCTACAAGATTCAAATGTGTATGATTTCTGGGAAAACTAAATAAAACAGAATTTAATTCCCAGTGGCTAAATAGCAGCAATTTTTCATCTATTAATCAAAAGCTCCAGACAAGCACTGAGTCATGTGGGAAGCTGGAAATGGACACAGGACACCTCCAAACCATTCTGTTAATGACACCTATTTTAAATCTTTTTTCAAGTGGAGGACCCAGTCCTGGCAAATGCGTAAAGTCAGCCCTTAGAAGAGCACAAAGCTTTCTCTAGAGAACTGAACAGCTGGCCAAAGCATGCCCATTTGTCTGCCTGTCTTTTGCCCCTGGATTACTGTGCTTTTATAGACTGTTTTTGTAGCTCAGATAAATGGTAGAAGTTTAACATAGCTCTACAAATAATAATCATCCTGATCATGCATAATATGTGTTATGTAAGAGGTGGGCCCAAACTAGAGGTATTTCTCATTTCCCTATGAAATGTCTTGTTTGAGTGTATTTGCAGTTAGTTCTTCTTGTGAATATGTGAGTTTATTGCCTGCTTTAAAGGAGGTAGTGACTTAGTTTCAGTGGCTGTAGAGAGTTTCACTGAAATAACACTGTTTATAGTCTTTCATGTGATTTAGAAGGCACAATTGCCATATAGTTCTGAAAACGTAATATAATTGTATACAGTGTTCCTGGGAAACATTCTGAAGTTTTTTTCCCACTGCACCATTGTGATAAAAACCTCTGTTGCTCTTCACGCTCTGTGAGCCCATGCTGCATTATGCTGAAGCTGATGGGAAAACCACTTAGTAATGGGAAGTGACGGACAGAGAGGGATGCTCTGGCCTGGAATCTCCTCTCTTTGGCAATGGCACAGGTCGACCCTGCAGCCAATAGTACAGAACAAAAGGCAGATCTACCCTCAGTGTGTTGTCAGTTCTCTGTGTAGGTGAATGGGAGGGTGAAAAATGGAGAAGTGATTCTGGAAGGAGAGAGACTGAGAGGAAGAGTGGAGTAAAGGGGGTTCTGATCATTACCACTGGGATTTTCAAATGGTACTCTGATTGATGCTGGGCATCCAGCTCCCCCAGACTATTTATCAATAACACTCTCTAAATTTTCATGCATGACTTTTAGCTTGTGTGGCAAGCCTTACAGTCAGCGTGTGAGGGACAAGCGGTAGAAAGCATCTCCTTCTAATGTGACAGTTCTTGGCACCTGTAACAAGCGAAGATTGTAATATCTCCTCATGGCTGCTGACTGAGGGTCTGGTCCTCTGATAAGCTGTGACCTCCTGGCTACCTGTGACTCAAACAGGTAATCAGTGTCTTATAGGACTGCACTTAAAGCAGCTGTGATGTGGCAAATCCAAAGATACTTCTGGAGCAAGTCTGCGCAGTAGTCTTGAGCATGGATGTAAAACCACAGTTCCTAGGTGGCGACATTCACGCCGTATTCATATTATTTGGGTGCAAACAATGCAGACACCTACTCTGACTCTCAGTGCAGGCCAGCTTGCAGTGTGAGGCTTAGACCTGTGTGACAAGGCAACATGGCTGGCACTGGGCAGCCAGAGCTGCCACAGACCCTTCTTGCAAGGGCAGTTGTCTTCAGAGGTAGCCTAAGTGTAGGCTGCCTGCTGCAGAAGTCTGTGAGCCTTCAGATGCATGGCATGCAGGTCAGAGACTTTAGGTGATACTGTGTGCCACCACAAACAGCGCGGATGTTGGTTGCAGGATCCCTTTGCTTTTGCTGTGAAACCTAGCTCCTGTACATTATTTCAAGGAAAACAGTTGGGATTTGCAGGCCAGGTCATGTGGTGACATAAGTATTTCCAGTGCCCTCATTGGAGCTAGGCTGATTTATACAAGTCTAGTCCAACATTTCTGAGAAATTGTGGATGGTAGTGTTTTTTTGTTGTTGTTGGCTGCACTGAAAACCTGAAGCCTTTCAAATAAAGTATGTGAAGGAAACAGAATTTTTAGATGGAATAGTGAAATGCTGTTTTCTGGATTCAGACTTTGAGACAAGTTTTTTGTAGAACCCACATGTTGTGGGAGAAGAGGGTATTGGGCTTGAAAGCTGACCAATGAAATGGGACTCAACTGAGCTTTGAAAAGCAATTATTGTCTGTATTGGTGTTGCCATAATATGTGCTTAACTCAAACGCAATCTTGCACAAGCCAGAACCCAATGAAACCATGTAGCCAGGTATTTGTGATTGTTCCTATCAGTGTGATCCACTGTTGAATAGGCTGGACATATGAATAAAACCAATATTTTTTAAAGTGTTGTGTGTTTTTCATGTCAAAAAGACTGGTTGCACTCTGGTACTTTACTATGTTCATATGAAGTATTTAATGTGGAATTAATACAACTGTACAGCTTTCTTAGGACTATTGGCAGCCACTTGCTGAAGAGCACTTTTTCCTCCTCAGAGGTGATTGTTGCAGTACTGCACTGAACACCAGTGAACTGGGTCTGACTGGGATGGAGTTAACTCTCCCTGCAGTGGCCCATACGTTGCTGTGCTCTGAACTTGTAGCTAGAACAGCGTTGGTATCATACTAGAGTTTTGTCTATTGCTGAGCAGTGCTGGCACACCATCAAGACTCCCTCTACCCCAGAGCCAGTAGGCTGGGGGTGGCAAGAGTTGGGGAGGGGACATCACCAGGGCAGCTGACCTAAACCGACCAAAGGGATATTCCAGGTGGGAAAGGGGAAAAAGAAGGGGGTGCTCTTTTTATGAAAATGTTTGTCCTCCCAAACAACCACTACGGGTATTGAGGCCCTGCTTCCCAAGATGTGGATGAACATTGCCTGCTGATGGAAAGTAGAGAATAATTGTTTTCCCTCTTTTTGCTTCCATGTGGCCTTTGCTTGTCTTTTTTTTTTTTTTTAATGTGTCTTTTCCTTTAGTTAAATAACCCTTATCTCAAACTGTGAGCCTTTTTTTTTTTTTTTTTTTTCTTTTCATCATATTTCCCCACACACACTTCGAGGAAGGGGAGTGAGAGGTGTGCTGGAGTTTGGTTGACCATCGGTATGAAAACACCACATCCTGTCACATGTAAAGATGTGAAGATAACTTGGTATGTCCTCCTCCTAGTCCTGTAAGGGTCGTCCCTTTATTCTTTGACAGAGCAGTCAAGTCCACTCAAAGTTCCATCAAAGTATGGGTAAGGGGAGAGGTATGTGTGTCTCACACCTGCTGCTGCTGCCTGTGTCCCTCCCTTTGTCTTACAGCTCTACAAATACCAAACAACAGATGTATTTTGAAAGATTTTCTCTATTTCTATTTGATGTCTGGCTGCATTCCAGCCCTCACCCAAGAAAAGATGTTTTCAAAAGTACCTCTGAGGTACCTTTGCGTCTCATAGATTCTGGGTCTTGTTGGAAACCTGGGCAGACTTGAAGCTGACTCAGACACTTCTCTGAGTGTTGCTGCTTCCCAGGAGAGCTAGCTTGCTTCATCAACCTGACGGCAGCTGGGAATGCTCTTCATTAATCTCCAAATTATTCCCGACATATGTTGCTTGCTCCTTGACTTGGCAGCCACAAAGGTAAGTCCCTTTACGCAGAATTTATCCACAGGGAATGCATTCCCTCTGCTTCACAACCCCACTGAAATAGAGCAATGAGACAAGGGTCAGGAAAAAGGCCAGACCCTGCTCCCTTACTAGCTGCAGTGGTATGTCTCTTGCTGAATGAAGAAAGGACAGTAATTCAACACACAACATTAGTTTTCATCTATTGACAATGTGACAGTGCTGTTACCAGTGGTTATATGAACTTTTCTGTTCCCTATCACTCATCCTAAGACCTCTAATCACAGCCTCAAACACCATTACATAATTAGAATAATTAAGATTGGAAAAGACCTCCAAGATCCATCCCCCTACTACCAATGTCACCCACTAAACCGTGTCCCTAAGCACCATGTCCAACCTTTCCTTGAACAACCCCAGGAACAGTGACTCCATCACCTCCCCCAGCAACCAGTTCCAGTGCCTGACTGCTCTTTCTGAGAAGAAATGTCTCCTAATTTCTAACCTGAACCTCCCCTGGCACAACTTGAGACCATTCCTACTAGTCCTATCACTAGTTATCTGTGAGAAGAGGCCAACCCCCAGTTCTCCACACCTTCCTTTCAGGCAGCTGTATAGAGTAGTAAGGTCTCCCCTGAGCCTCCTCTTTTCCAGACTAAACAACCCCAGTTCCCTCAGCTGCTCCTCGTAGAACTTGTGTAGCCCTTCTCTGGACACGCTCCAGGGCCTCAATGTCCTTCTTGTACTGAGGAGCCCAAAGCTGAACACAGTACTCGGCGTGCGGCCTCACCAGAGCAGAGTACAGGGGGATGATCACCTCCCTGGTCATGGTGGCTACACTATTCCTGATAGAAGCCAGGATGCTGTTGGCCTTCTTGGCCACCTGGGCACACTGCTGGCTCATGTTCAGGTGAGCATTGACCAACACCCCCAGATACATTTCCTCTGCACAGCTTTCCAGCCACTCTGATATCTTTCTAGTTGCTTGAAACTGTCTCAGTTTCAAATTAGAGTTCACATGCTCCTTTTGTTTTTCTTACAAAGTGTTTGTTCTCTAAGGTGCCTTATTTCAAACTGCAGTCTCAACCTGACCCCACTTGCCTGTTTGGTTCATCTTTCTTTCTTCTTCTTTCATTCCAGGTGACCTTTAAATATCTTCTATTTGGAGGAAAGCAAGGACGGGAAAAAGTTACTCAGCCATAAATTTCATACTAAAGTCAACAGCAGAAACACCATTGAGGAACCAAACAATGTATCACCATTGGTTCCCACTGTCACAGAGACTGTCACAGCAAGCACTTCATCAGCGGTGGTCAAAGCATGCACAAACACAGTGAAATGAGAGGAATCACAACAGGCAATAGTGTCAGATAAGTGATTTTCTTTTCAGCCAGAAAGTCTGTTAAAATCAGTCAACTTTGGGTTACAGTTCAGGTGTAGTCATGTCAATGATGCAAAACCCCTTAACTCCCCCTGCCCCTGTTCACCACCAACTTTACCCTACTTTTGTTTCTTAAGTAAAACTCAAAAATGCTCATAGAAACAAAACAACAACAACAACAACAACAAAACACACCTATTTTATCTATCAGGCAAAAAAAGATCTAAAGTATTGCCAGGGGAGAAGTGGTTATCACATCTTTCTCAAGATGCGTGTAGGTGGTAACTCATCAACTGTAAATGGATGGTGGAGAGGAAAGCATTCCTATTCAAGCTGTAAGTTTATCCCTGACCTCTACTCTTATAAATGCATACAGAATAAAAATGTCTTCTCATAGAAAAAACAACATTTTGCATAGAACCGTAATGCATTTATGTGTGGTGGTGCTGTATTATCAAACATCATGACTTCCTGCACGATTCAATTCATGTCTATGTGATCCTCTAGCCATTTTATCCCTGCATGCCAACTCCATTCATACATCTATGTTCTTGCCTATTTGTACAATCTGTCTTCTCTTAGCAGGACAACATGAGATAGAACCTGTATCATTGATCCACCGATACATGCTGGGGGCTACCCAGCTGGAAAGCAGCCTGACAGAAAAGGACCTGAGAGTCCTTGTGCACATCAAGTTGAATGTGTGTGTGTGTCTGTGTGTGTGTGTGCGTGCGTGCATGTGTGTGGTGCCCCAGAAAGGTGGTAGTGTCTCCCTCCTTGGAGATCTTAAAAAGCCACTTGGACATGGTCCTGGGCCACTGGCTCTAGGTACCTCTGTCTTAGCAGGGGATTTGGACCAGATGGCCTTCTGAAGTCCCTTCCAACCTAAACCATTCTGTTATTCTGTGACACAATCAGATTTTTGCTGCTCCATCAAGGGAAGCAGCCAGAAATTGAGGCTATTGAGCTAGTTGCACAAAAAGAAACGCATTTTCATTTTCTGTGTTGTTGAGGGGAAAACAAATTACTCTGTGGCTTCCTCCTGAAATCTGGGATTCAGAGAATCCTGACAAAAGATACAACTACTCCAGGACAGGGTCTGTAATCCTCAGAAACCTGTCCTCTTTAATTTCTTCAAACACAACGGTAAATTCATTGACACCTTCTTAATCTGACCTACTGTAATGTAACTGTATGATGGATGAGCCAAAATGTTTTTTGATCTCAGTCAGGTTTAGGGTAAGTTTGAGAGCTTTGATTTGGTGGAATGATTGAAGAAGGCCTAAGCTTTGTGAGGTTAACCCTGGAGCTGATCAATTGAGCTACATTTGCCATAAAGGCCCATGGAGCCTGTGAAGTATGCAATCATAAATACATTCATGGGTAATATAGGTATAAAAGAAAGAGCAGGAAGAAGCAGAAGCAGTAAGAAGTATAAATCTATTAATTATGAGTATAGCGTTTATATTTGCTATCATAATTGGTCTATTACAATGATTTTCCTAGAAGTGAATTAACAATCCCAGTAGAGAATACAATTTGGAAAGTCATTAAATTAGAAGAAATGAAATCAAAGAAAGACTAGCATCTCTCCTATTAAATAACCATGACAGAAATTGTGTTGCAGACATCCAGAATGAATACTGACAAATCACCAGAACTGAGTGACATTCACTCATGGCTTTCAAGAGAAACAGCAGAATTACTCATGGCACTATATAATTCATTTAAGCTTCCATTAGTGCCTGAAGTCTGGAAGCTAACAAGCATGGTGCCATTATTTGCAACAATTTCCACAAGGGTATCTAAGGAACTGCACTCTTGCAAATTTGATGTCTGTACTAGGCAAATTAATAGACAATGTAATAGGAAACTGAATCAATGAATGCCTGATAAATGTGAAAGATTTCCATGGGAAAAGTCAACATGGTTTCTATTAACAGAGGTTTTGCCTCAGAAAACTCATTTCTTTGAAGGGGTAAATAAACACTGTGATAATTGTGATTCTATTTGGTTAGATTAGATTTCCAAAGGCTTCAGAGGAAACTGTACAGCCATGGGATAGGAGAGAAGATCCTAGCACGGTTAAAAATAGGAAACAGAGGGCAAAGTCTCTGGCCTACTTATAGAATGAAGAGAAGTCACTACTAGATGGAATCCATGCTGAGACTTGTGCTGTCCCACACTTTAAAAGATGATCTGGCAAAGGGGCTGAGCAGTGAGGTGATCAGTTTTGCTGATAATAAGCTCTTCAGAGTAGTAAGGAAAAGGACTGACTGTAAAGAGCTGTAGAAGGACCTTATAAGCCTGAGTGTCTGGGCGAGGAATGGGCAGATGAAATTCTGTGTAGATAAATGTAAAGTGATGGGTATGGGGAAAAATAATCCTAGCTTCACAGTGATAGGCACTGAGTCAGTCCTTGTTGATCAGGAATGAGACTATGGGGTTATGATAAATCCATCGAAAATTGTCTCAGTGTCTAGTAGCAGTCTAAAAAGTAACCCAAACATAAGGCTTTGTTAGGAAAGACATAGATGCATAAGAAAATGTCATCATGGAGCTTGAGAATCAGTTCTGGTTCCCCATCTTTATACTATAACTGGAAAAGATTCAGAGAAGGCAACGAGGATCATCAATGTAAGCGACAGCCCTATATGATGAAAGACTGAGTGGACTGACACTTTTCAACTTGGAAAGGGGACTATGGGTGGTGGTGAAAGTATGACAGAGGTCTGATTTTGAATGGCATGGAGAGCTTGAGTACGAATTCAGAGTTTCCTATTTCCTTTGGTGTAACTAGGCTAGGAGTAATCAAATGAAGCTGCTTGGATCCAGATTCGAAAGACATTGAAGGAAGTGGTCCTTCATGCAAAGCAAAGCAGTACTGGGGAGCTCATTGACAAATGATGGTGCAAATGCAAGAAGTTTATATTGAAATAAGGGGAGAACTGATAAGCATGAGTACAAGAGAGTGATTGTGAATTGCTAAATAAACAAAACACATCAGATTCAGTAGAACCTGAGAGACAGAAATGGAGAGAAGCTGGAAGAGAGTGAGGAAAAGTGTCATATATGTTTTCTCTCTTCTTATTTTTCTTTAGGTGTTTGGTTAGCATCATTTCTGGAGACAGGTGTGGAGCTATATGGTCCCTTGATCCGAGCCAGTGCAGGCATTCTTAGGGTTACTACCAAAAAGACTGCGTGGACCTCACAGTCACATATCTTCAGATCTTAAAGCTGGGTGCAAATTAGGATAAAGTCAACAGTCTAACAGACACTGGAAAAAACAGATCACAGATACTGTAACCGCATCCATTATACCAGCAAAACATTACAGCTACAGTGCAAAAGCAAGGTCATTAAGAATAGGGTCAGGTCTTCAGCTGGTGTAACTTAACCCCACTAACACGCAATAATCCTGAGAAGAGATAAAGTGACAATCAGCCCCATATATTTAGTAGTTACTGCAAACTACTTATTCATCAGATGTGCTAAAAAACACACAGAAGATAGGCAAAAAAATATAGATCTAGACCAAATTCAAATCAATTTTAATGGTAAATAATATTAAATGGGGTTCTACAGCTTTGGACCTCTGGAGAGGCCTAGATCTGTTTTTTTTTTTGTTTGTTTGTTTGTTTGTTTTTTTTTTTCCCCCAAGTCCCAGTGCAGTTAAACAAATGGTTCCAAATCTTTTATTTATTCATTTATTTATATTTGTAGCTATTCTGAACATTGATGGTGGAGGTTAGAATAGCAGAATAGTAATTAGCAGCTTACAGACAACTATATATTTTTTCATTGTGACCTTTGTGGTCTTTTTAAAACTTGTCTACAGACCTTCAGAGAGACTTGAGCAGTAGCTTGGTGGATGCTTGCTGTACTGTGTAGAGCTCATCCTTACTTTTACAATTTATTATAGGCAGCAGATGCCCAGTCCTGGGGAACTAGCAACTCAGTAGACACAACAGGGAGAGTCTGAAGTACATAAAAAAAGAGATGAGGGGCGCTCATCACAGAAAGATGGAAGTTCTACATCCATTTATCTTTTTGACTTGGCCAAATTTGTTTTCGTTAATTATCATACACGAAGTGTTGAATTGAAATAATGATGTTCTTGGTGGCATTATCAGCTAAGACAAGGTCTGCATAGCAGTCTCTTGCTCTTTTAAAAGGGAAGAAATGGTATTGCATCCCCCAGACCAAGATGAGCCAGTGTAACATGAGTGTTTGCCTCTGAACAGAGTAGGCAATCTGCCTGTATATTGATTTTGTGCGCATTAATAGCTCCTAATAACCCAGGCCATTTCCTGGGTAGCAATTTGCATACTCAAGGGAATCATTTCCTTGTTTATTAATATAAGAATTCATCCTTTACAATACGCTTTGATGCCAACCATTTCAAGTCACTTTGTAGGGGTCAAGGATGTGTCACATAACCACAATCTTTATTATGCTTGCCATCAACAAGTCTAGAGTGGATTGTGAGCCCAGCCCAGTGTCCCTATGGTTATCAAGGTCAGAAAGCCCTGTAGAAGAAGCAAATGCTCAGATAAGACTTGTTTTGCTATGAATACTTAATCTTTCTCTCATGGTATGTAATTGTGGGGGATGAAGAACAGCAGGATCCCTTCCCCAGTGGTTTTTAGGAAGCAGTCTGGAGATAGTCAGAATCCAAGCCTAAGTGCTCAATAGAGCAAAATAACCCTGTGCATTTGAACCTGAATGCTGTTTGGGAGCTGGAAGTGTCCGTGGAACCTTGATGTGTACACTTGGTCAAGCAAGGCCTGAAGGTGGAGTAGGTTGGGAGAGGTTTTTGTGGAGGTGTTAAGGATATACAGTGTTTCAGGAAGTTGCTTTCTTACATCTTCACTGTAATGGGATGAGTAGTTGTAGCTTCTTCAGTATCAGTCAGGTCCTGCTTGCCTACTGCTCACTTTCTGCCTTCTGTTTACTCTGTACTCCCAATATAGCCCTTTTCCTGCTTTATACAGCAATATGAGAATCAAACCTGAGCGTCACATACGGAGGCAAGAAAGTGTATAGCATTTTGCATGATACCGTGTACTCCTGGTGGTGACTATACTGGGAGCACTCTAATTCCAAATTGAAAGGACCACCTAGTGCCAGAGGTGCAAATACATGGTGTGGGACTCCGCTCTGTGCTGCCTTTGGGGACCTGCTTTGTACCATGTAGTTCTACTACAATTCAGCCTCTGTACCTCCCTCTGGAGTTGCTTCGGGAGACATGGTATGGTGCCTGGTCTCCTCACTGTGACAGTGGGGAGGAGAAGGGGTTAAGGGTGTCATCCTTCTCACTAACTTGCAGAACTCCCTTTCTTCCAGCAGAGAACCAGAATACACATGAGTCACTGGATCTCTGTGTGTCCTGGCCAGGGAAACAGTGCTCTGTGCTAGCACTGCAAATCTCACAGGCTGCAGGTTTATGTAGGACGAAGGGCTGAGTTTCAGCACCACCTTGCACTATGGGTGGAGTGCTCTGAAGTAGGGACAGTTTTACTCTGTCTTTGGGCAACCACTTGACACATGAGGTGAGACTGGCATGAAGCGATGGGAGGAGTAGGTATTGCTGCTCATGATGTTGGTGGTGCTGTGATGTTATTTGGTATCGGTGTTGTGAAAGATCCAGACTGTATCATCTATGACCATAGCTCAAACAGACAAGAGTGAGATGCAGTATGGCCCAAGGTAGTAGTCAGATATCTCAGAGCACTTTTCTTGGCCTATAAAAGGAGAAGCATAAATGCTTCAGCTGTGTTTTCTCTGGGGTTGAAGACCTAACTGGCCTATTGCTGTTAGACAATTCTGCCTTTTACTTATTTAAGAACAAAGCTGAAGAGGAAGAATGAGTGATGCATCCATGTAGAAGAGCTTTGAATGGTTGCTCCAAATGATAGACTCATTGGAAATCAGCTGTAGGTAAGACTAGTAAATGTTTTTGTGCTTGGCTTTGGTGTTTTAATGCCTCCTGCATGAGATGAGAAGAGCTTCATATGCGTGCTCAGCAGATATACATACTGAAACACTCTGGAAAAGAAACGCATCTCTGTATAGAAAATGACACTTAAAAAATCAAAATTAATATGGTTTAAGATCTAGACTTTTTTTAAAAAAAAAAAAAAAACACAAAAAAAACCCTGTGTGTTTTGGCAGTCTCTAGAACATGAAAGGAAGAGCCTCTGCCATAAACTAGAGAACACGGAACACGTTAGGCAATTTGACAGCAGTACATCCATCATCTATTAAATTCTGAGAGGGGCTTTTCCCTTGGGAATGCTTTAGGACTCAGATCTGAGTTAGGCAGCGGATAACTCCCTAAATTTGGTTCTCCCTTGAGACATTTCCTAGTGGGACCAAGGGCCAGGTCCTCACTGGCTGTAAATGGGTTTGGTTTCACTTACAGAAGGAGCTTACTTTGATTTACATCGCTCAAGGATCTTGCCTCAGATGTACTGTTGCACCAAATGAGGAGAACCCAGACAGCTTTGCTTTGTCTCAGTTATTACTGGGGACAGAGGGCGGGGTGGTGAGTAGCAGCAGACAGGAGGGTGTGTATTGATCTCAGCTGCATTAGAAACAAGACAAGTTCATCAAACTATCTAAAGACATTATTACCTCTGGCTGGGGGCTGATGATAGTCACACAGCCCAAGGCATTAATCTTTAACACAGATGAAGGAAAGAAGCCTAGGTTAGTACTCCGGCATCCACAAAATATTTTATTGTCACAAAAAATGCAGGAAGTTCTCTGTGCATCCTCTGCCAATTTTGATGAACTCTTAGGAGGCCAGTGATGACAGGCCTTTAGAATAGCAGTGTGAGAGTGCACCCTGCAGTACAATGAAGCAATGAAGGTAGCTGGTGAATGTATATGAGTATGGACTGTCACATACTGTACTCAAGGGAGTTTTGGATTCCAGTCATGCTAGACTATTCAGTAGACTCGTTTAGTTTAAACACTGATAGGATGGAGAAGAGATGTTGCAGCAGGAGGGAATACATATGTAAGAAAGAAAAAGATGATAGAGACATGCTGTTTCTGCTTGTGCTTGTGTGTGGGGCTGGGGTAACACCATAGTAATGTTGTCAAGAGCAGTATGACTGTATCAGAAACAGAAGGAGGCAAACTGACATCTTACCTTTTCTTGTCTGTATCTGTTGTGGCCTGTCTTAGTTTAATTTTCTGCTGTTTTTATTCCTGTTTAGTTCCCTTTCCCCGGAAAACATGACTGCATCAGGAAACCTCTGCAGCAGCATTAATGTGTGTTCAAGGCACAATGCATCAGAGGCTCATCTTCAGGGCTGGATATCCAGTCTTCATCTGCTCTGCATTCTTTTCTGATGAGAGAAGAGGACACGCTTTAACAGTGAAATGTACAGAACTTGGAGGCTTATTTCCACAAGATGCTTAGATGACATCTGGGCTACTAAATTAAGCTGAATAGCACTGGACACTGGAACTAACTCATCTCGGTGCCCCCTGATGTGGATTTTACCTATAAAAGCTATCTTTCTTCCTAATAACTTGGGGACCTGGTTAGGGAGCATGGGAGTTAGATCACTCCCAATAGAGAGTTTGCATGAGGCCAGAGTTGTGTTAGACCTAAAGCCTCATACCTTCCTAGCGTAAACGATGTTATGATTTGTGATACTTTGGGAGTTAATTTATGTCAACCAGCTGAAATGTTAAATTTATGTGAACCAGCTCTTGGAGCTTCATAAAACTCAGTGAGAACTTCAGGCAGTGAATCCAGATCCTTTGGTCTTATTAGCTTGACTTTCATTTTGTATAAACCTATAGAGAAGCATGATTTCCATAGAAAATTGTCATCTTCCACCTTTTGAAAGAAAATCTCAGGGTCTGATCAGCTGCTCTTGCTCAGTTCTCTTGAAGTGTACAAGCCTGCAAGGGAGACGGCTGGTGTGACACCTGTAACAGCAGTGAAACTGCACAGGCAAGTCCCAGCTGCTGAGCGTGCCCTTCACACTTTATGAGTGAGTTGCAGGAAGGATCACTGCAGAGGTTGGTATTTTGTGTTGAAAGCTGCTTTTTATTCACCTTCTCTGAGTCTCCTTGATATCAGAGGCCTGTAGAAGTTTGTAAGGAACTGGACACACTACCTGTGGTGATGTCCTGTTTCAGAGTCTGAATGTGGCATATGGTTGTACTGGGAACGTCAGGAGCATTGAGACATCACTTCTGCCATTATGTTACAGACTATCTGAAAGCAAATGGTATTGCCTGCCATTGCTGTGTCTGGGCAGAAGGTCAACACTCAAACTCGTGATGTTCACACCAAGACTGAAAGGGTGAGTGGGCTCCATATGTCGCGGTCTGTGTTCTTATCTTGCATACCCCCAAAAGCCACTCCTGTGGGTTGACTCAAGCATCTGCTGAATATGGAGGAGAGCTGTGGAGGCACAGAGCTGGTTCTGCACCTCTCCTCTAGTTCAGAAGGTGAAAGGAGAAAATGTGCAGGCTTATGTAGCACACCATCTAATCTTCAGTAAGCCAAGTGTTGCGAGGGGCAACTCCTTTAAGACTGTAGCAATGGTTGGGCAGAAGAAGGGCTGACATTCATTTTCATTTTTAACTCAGTTAGATCACATTTAAGCCTACTGCAAATGAGATTTACGCCTTGGCTTATGAGAGGTACTGAGGGGAAATCCTCTCCCTTTCTCTTTGTCTTGCTCCTTCCATTTGAGCCCTGCTGGTGCCTGGAGAGCTTTTGAGGAGCCAGCTGAGCACAATCCTTTCCTTTTGTTCATACCACTGGCTTGACTTGTGTTTGGAAAACAGATTGGCACAATTCTGCTTGATGCCTGAAACTTCTGCTCAAGTTTTTTTTTTTTTTTTTTTTTTAAGTAAACCTGCAATTCTGCCCCACATCCCTACTTGCCTGCTCCATTGTAGCATCCAAATTTTGGAGCCTACTCCCTTAACTCTTCTGTGGCTTGAGTTAAGATAGCCTCAACTACTTTTGTCCTACCCTACCCTTCCCCTCAAGGCACCATGTAGGGAACAATTTCACCCGCTTCAGTGGTTGCATAGTGCTTCACTTTCCTCTCATATTATCGTTACAAACCTTGAGCTTTCTCCCCTCAGACGACCCCTGCCTATTCCTAGCTCTAATCCTTTTCATGGCACACCTCTGCTTCCCTTTCTCTCCTGCTCTGAAGCGGCCGGAATGAACGCAGCGCTCCAGGAGAGGGCGCAGGATACCTTTAGAGACGAGCTGAAAAAAGTTTTGAGTGCCTGATTTTTATTTTTTTACTTTCCCTTTTTTCTCTCCAGCGCTATTTCAGGAGCACGAATACTGCCTCTATGACATTCTCTTTTTGAGCACAGTCTAAGTGGCTGTTTGTTTGTTTGTTTATTTTATGCTGTTCTTGTATTAAGCAGCGTTTTATGGACTGGAGCCGCTCATCTTCATGGGGCACAGCTGTTTTAGAATTCCTCAGAATTAAAGCTCCTCTGGGAAAAACCTTTTTTTTTTTTTTTTTTTCTTTTTTTTTCTTTTTAACCAGAAATACTCTTTCTCTCATATTGCATTTTGGATTTTTCATTTTTTATTTATTATTATTAATCATGGGTGATTTTATTAGCACTTGCAATATACCATTGCTGTAATGTTGTCAAATTTTAAAATTATTAAAAATGATGTCATCTTATAGACAGATTCATAGCCCAGAGCTTTTGCAGCAGGTGCTCTCCTGCTGCTTTGACACTGAAGTCTATACTGCTATTAGCTGTGGAGAATGACTCCATGGATCAAAGCCCTGCTCTGATATCAGCCACAGAGGTGGACCTACATCCTTCCTCCAGGGCAGTGTCAGCAGGTAGCTTTGTTACGGGCATCTGTTCTGGTAATTGACAATCAGAGAACATTTTGAAGACAAACGTTCTTGATAAAAGCCACAAACGTGTGGCTCAGGCTCTTACTCAGCAAGGGAGGACAGAATAACCAGACCTTTCCTTTGCAAATGTATCTGGTGTCAAGAGTGACTCTCTCCTTTTCCTGTGGAAGCCATAAATGATGAATTAGTCAGCATTTGGTTCTGTGGCCCATGGCTGGGGATCCTAGGGTCCGCAGCAAAGCAGATAATGAATAGTCAGGGAAGGATGTGTGCTGATATGGGAAGGATGCGAGCTATTAGAGAGACCCAAGTTTTAGTAACTGGAATTCTATTTCGTGCCACTAGGGGATACCCAAACTGTTGCCAGCTTTTAAAAAACGCCTGCTTAATCTCAGCCTCCTTGGAAATCAATTGCTAGGAGAAGGAAATGTATTTGGACTGAATAGAGGGAATAGATATTTAAGCACATCTAAAATCTTTCCTTCATGTTGCAATAGGAGTTGATACATAGATAAGCTTCCTGTACCTAAAAGCTGTTGCTTTCTCAGAGTCAGAAACTAGCTGTTTCCCATGAGATATGACTGACTTCACACTGATAGAGCAGATTGTTTAATTCCTCCAGAAAGAGCAAAAACCAGTTCAGACAGGGAAGAGTCTAATGGTGTGATGAAGTTCTCAGGGAACTAACAAGAAATTGGTACTATATTGCTCCAGAAGTCATGCCAGGTAGGGGTCAAAGCATTTTCTTACCTTGGCCAAACTAGGTTATGACAAATATACCAGCAATGCTGCTGCTGAATCTGACAACCTCACCAAAAATCCTTCTATTGGAGTGGATGCAGGAAATAAATTCCCCTCTGTACTCTGATAACATTCCTTGCTGGGTAGTGTCTCATTTGTGCCAGAATTATGATGAGGATGATTATCCTGTTGTCTGAGTTGCATATAATTAGAATGGTTAAACTGGCATATGTTGTTAATCTGTCAGTCTGAGCAACAACAAGTTCTTTGCTACAAATCACAGAGGTTTTTTAAGGCACATGAAATACCTCCTCTTAATACTCATGGCAGAGCTTTATCTTGGTAAAGTTACTCTTTAGTGGCTTCAACCAAGACATGCAGGTTTCATGCCCAGCATTCATTCAGGGACTGTCTTTTCAGTCTGTGCCTTCCAGTCCAAAGACTGCAATGGTTTGAATGGGATATATGCCAAATGAAGGGCCTTCAAACTATTTTCTCTAGAAATTAGAGATAACTTCTTTCACAGGGCTGGTCAGGGATGCATCTGGGAGACTCCATGCAGAAAGGCTGTGCACTGGGATGTAAAATATGTTAACATGACCTTCCTTCCCAGTCAAGGTCAGGCAGACAATCCCTTTCCCTCGTTCCTGCTGACACAGATTTCTTGAGTGATTGCTTATCTGTTTCTTGGTGTCATAGTACCTGCCCATCTGAATATCGTCAGTATGCTGCTGGCATGAGGGCTTGTTTCTTCTCTTCCAAGGGCTGTATATCAATGCTGAATAATGCAGCCAGAAGTCTCTAGAGCTTGTGTACTGCAAGTCATTAAACAGGAGTGACTTTGGCTCCATGTGTGGTGAACAAGCTGTTCTTTTTAAAACAGAGATTTAGTGTCTTTGATTGTAGTAAATGCTGCCCTATAGAACAGGAGTAACTCCCATTTGTAGCGAGACAGTTAGTTTAGCCAAGAGAGTAATTAAAGTGTCTTCAGATACCTTAAAACAATGTTATTTCTCCTCTCTGCCTTCTTGATCTCAAAGAAGGATATAACACCTCTGACCGTTTTCATTTATTTATTTATTTATTCATTTTTCTGACCAATCATGGTCCTTTTTCACCCACAGGAGGTTTCTCCAGCTGTCCCTTTGTAATCTTCAGAATGTCTTCTGTCTTCCCCTCTCTTTCCCCACATGTTTGATCATGTCTTTTTGTCTCAAAAACTATGCCAAATCCTTCCTTGAGTTCAAAATACAGACTTTCTTTCATTCTTCCCTGAGCAAACAGCAGAATGATCATATTTTCTTGTCCAAGGGCCTTTGTAGTAAGTTAGCCCTCCAGAATGGAAGGCATCATAATAATGCAATTTATTGCTATAGTTGTTGGAGGAAAAAATTTGCATTTGCTCACTACATAGAGTTTCCAAGAGGTCCTGGGGATTTGAACTTTTGCAGACCACCTTACATTAACATTCAGGTTTTGTAGCAGCAGGAAAATACCTGAGGACTGATGTATCTGTGGAGTGAAGAAAAGAATGGACAAGTGACTCTTCTTACCAACCCTTTTACAGTTTGGCGTTTCACCTGTAAAAAGCCAAGCTTACAAGCTCAGAAAAACTGCTTTTTTTTCTTTTCTTTTTTTTTTCTTTTTTTTCTTTCTCATTATTTATGCCTGTGATTTCTGGTGGGAACTAGGAGAGAAAGGTCATCAGTTTGGAAGAATTTGATAAGTCTTAAGACTTCTCTAGGACGTCCAGCTACTGGGTACAAAACTTGCCTAAGCCACTGTAGAAATGCAATTTAATGGAAAAACCTGCATAATCTGAAACTAGAAAAGACATGAAATGGAAGGTGGAAAACTGAAGAGGGGAGTGCAAAGAGAGAACTCTGCAAGAAAATGCAAAAGCAGCACAGTCAAGAAAAATGAGTTTCTACTTCAGCTACTGGATATTTGTAGTATTCTCAAAAGTCCCTTTCTCTCTGTGCTGTGTTTCATCATCTGTAAAAGAGAGGTAGTTTTGCTTATCTCCTCTGCTTTATCTTTAACTGATTGATGTTGGTACACAATGGTATTCTAGGTATTGATGTGTGCCTGTTGTTAGTAACAGTATATGCCTGATGGTTTAAATAGAGCTATTGTAGCTAAGAATTTACTTGCTTAAAGAAAAGTTACAGTTGAGTTATAACTGGGCTATAACCAAAAGTTTGTAGCTTTGACCTTACTGTCTGGCATTTGTAGGAAAGGGAAGAAAAGGTATTGAAGACATTTAAATCAAAGTATTTTTAATGAGCAAAGAAAATCCTTTTAGGCATCAAAATAGAACAGAATGGAATAGAATAGGTTTAGTTGGAACGCATCTACAAAGGTCGTCTAGTCCAACTGCCTGATGACTTCAGGGCTAACTAAAAGTTATAGCATATTAATGAAGGCATTATCCAAATGCCTCTTGAACACTAACAGGCATGGGGCATCAATGACCTCTCTAGGAGGCATGTTTCAGTGTCTGACCATCCTCAGTGTAAATAATTTTTTCCAGTCTGACCCTTCCCTCCTGCATCTTTGTGCCATTTCCACACATCTCATCATCTGTGACCAGAGCGAAGACATCAGCATCTCCCTCTGCACTTTCCCTCCTCAGGAAGTTGCAGGAAGTGGTGGGGTCACCTCTCAGCCTCCTTTTCTCCAAGCCAAGTTGTCCTCAGCCTCTCCTTATGGGACATGCCTCCCAGCCCTTTTACCAGCTTTGTTGCCCTTCTCTGGATGCATTCAAGTATGTTAATATCCTTTTTGGATATAAAAGCCCAGAACTGCACACAATATTCATGGTGAGGCCTCACCAATGCTAAATATAGTGGGAGAATCACCTCTTTTGACTGGCTGCCTATGCTATGCATTTCAAAATGCAGTTTGCCCTCTTGGCTGCCAGGGCACACTGCTGCCCCATGTGGAGCCTGCTGTCAAGCAGCACCCCCAGATCCCTTCTGAGCTGCTCTCCAGATACTCACCTCCCAGTCAGTGCCTGTGTCCAGCATTACTCCATCTCAGACATTTCCCTTTGAATATCTGCCATTGATGATTGTCCAATGCAGCAATGTACCTAGATCCATCTGCAAGGCCTCTCATTCCCCCAGGGAGTCAGCAGCACCTCCTCGTTTAGTGTCATCAGTAGACTTGTCAAGGATGAATTCCACTCCTGCTTCCAGATGAGCGGTAGAAACATTGAACTGGACTGGCCCTAGAATTGAGCCCTGGAGAGCACTGCTTGTGACTGGCTGCCACCCAGATGTAGCCTCATTCACTACAGCCCCTTGAGCTCTACCATTCAGCCAGTTCATCAAACGTTATAGCACAAACCTGTTCATCTCACAGTTGGACAATTTGTCCAGAAGGATGCTGTGAGAGATGGTATCAAAGGCCTTACTAAAATCCACAAAGATTACATCCACTGCCTTCCCTTTGCCCGCTAAGGTGATCTTATCATAGGAGGACATCAAATTACTAAGACAGGAGTTTCCCTTTGTGAACCCATGTTAACTATGCCTGAAAACAGCTTTGTTCTTTAAATGCCTTTCAATAGCACCTAGGATAATCTTCTCCATAAATTTTCCAGGTGCCTTCAGGTGGAACTGGAAGGCTACAAGGTAACATGATTGCTAAAAATCTGTGGCTATGTGAAGTAGGTATCTGAAGAAGTTCCTCGAGTATGTCATTCCAAGGAAGTAAACAAGCTAATGACTTTGATTAGGAGAGGAATGTAAATCAGCCATTATGGTACAAGCTGCAGAAGGGAAGACTGTAGAGCAGCACATAGCCAGGCTGTCAGGGAGTGCTGACTACAGCTGTGGTATCTCTGGATGCTGTGCTCATGAAAGAGTCAGCTTAGTCTGGGAGGTGGAAAGGCCCCTCGTGCTACTATTCAGCATGTCAGGTGTGAAGGAGATTCTGGGATCAAGTTATGAGAACACACAAGCATTCTAATCTATTTTAGCCAAAAGCAATGATACCTCTTTGGGTCAGGCACAGCACTGTCGTCTTCTGTCCTGTCCTGATGTATTAAGGTACTGACTGTTGCCACAGTCAAAGGGAGAGACTCTGTTCAGTTGTTGGTGTCTCTTAATTAGCTTCTCTTATATTTTATATGCTGTGTTTTTGGGATCTTCTGGCTTTTTTCCATGTCTTAGACCATTTTTTTCCCTTTGGTTACATGCCATTTTAAAGTGTGATAAAGTTTCTGGGAAATGAGTCAGCTCATGTTTTATGTTCAGTTTTTATATCTTGACTTTTGCTTGACTTTGCTTGACTTTGAAGATCCATGGGAGAAGGCCTAATATGGACTGGAAGCTTGATCTTCTCTCTGGAGCCCAAGAGTGCCAGTCCATTGCATCCTCACAGCTGGAAGCTCTGCAGAACAGAGTATTCCTTCCCTATCTGCACCTATTGATGGACAGGGATACAGTAGGCCAGAGCTATGTGGAGAACCACAGATGCCCACGAATCTATAGGATCACTCTGCTGCTGTCTCTGGAGAGCAAGGTAAAACAAGTGAATGGTGAAATTCTTTATGTAGTACTACAAGGCCTCGCTGTGACACTGTGGAGGAGCAGCCTGTGAAAGAGGACCCTGTGCTAATCTTCTTCAGCTGGGGCACCCCAGAGCAGCCTGGATCTGATGCTCAAAGTCTGCTACCCTGTGAGGGGGGTACAGATAACCATGGGAGGTCAGTAGACTGCAAATCACTTCTCCTCCATATCCCCAGAGCTAATCTGATTTTCTTGCCTTTTTTTTTTTTTTTTTGGAAAGAAAAAAATGAAAAATCAAAACTAGGGGTATAAAAGTTCAGGAAAGGAAACCCTAGGCAAGCAAACCTGCTGCCTTTTGCTTCTGATAGCATCTGGCAATGAGAGTCACAGGAATAAGGTAATCCCCAAAAGAAACTGTAAGGAGCCACCATTAGGAGAACCTGTGACCTGGAGTGGCACACATGAGAGGCTCAGCTTCTACTGAGTCTGCTCCTCCGTAAATATTGCACAGTATCTGAGAAAAGAAAATACATTTAAGTAAGTGCTCAAGTAAACAAAGCAGCTAGGGTGAGCAGTTGTTTGCAAAGCAGCTGCCAAAAACACAGGCACAACCTCATTTGGCTGAGTTTTGTGGCTACCTTAAGGGAAAATGGTTCCCTGGAGGCTCACTACCATTCTCTGAGGTGACAGAGTGGTTTTCTGGGCATGTCTGACCTCAGCTTTACTGGTGGCTTGCCTTTCTATTGCACTCCTGCTGAGAAATCAGAATAGGAGTTTCTTCCCCTGCAGCTCTCTTAGTGGGAGATAGTTATTTCTAACACACCACCATGGCCATCTGAAATGGCTCCCCCTTGTATCAGTGTCTTCTTATCTAGTGACAAAAGTGAAACCTGGCCCATGGTAATCTGTGGCTAAATCACAGGTTTAGCAGAAGTGCCAGGATTTTAACATGTGGGAGTCTGCAGTCCACGTGTGTCTGTTCTGACTGCTCCAAGCCCCATGATATTCCACCAACTTCAGTTGCCTCAGCCTCTTCCATATTCTTTGCTGGCCAGTACCAAGGTAAAATAGGTCAGGTAACTCCAAGCCCATCTCTGGTTAGCCTCCAGCAAGGTTACTGGTGCAGTTTTGGCCACCGTAGGGCTTCAGTTTTATTAAACAAATATGACAGAATGGTACTAAAAATTACAATTGCAGTGGTCCAAAAGGAAGTTCTAAAATCCTGCAGAAACCTCATGCTTTAGTCTAATGTTTGGGCATGCAAAATAAGGTGGGCTTGATGTCCAGCTTCTTGCATCATGAACAATCAAGAATCTGGGGCAATTGTTTAAAATAATTCATTTATTACAATGGTTTTCTCAGCCTTCCCAGGTCTGTCTCTATGCCAGTTCAGCAAGGATGTGCTCATTAAACTCGTTTTTGTCTTAAGGAGCATTGGCACTGGAGAACAGAGGCAGGGGTGTGCGTGGAGGGAGGGGACTGTGGGAGAAGAGAGATGGATCCATGCCACTTCAGTAAGTTGCTTATATCAGGGGTTGGGCAGGGGTGGAAAGTGAAGGAATTTCCAGATGGTATCTGCTTATATTTGTTAAAATTCTGCCATTTACTATCTTCTCCCTTCACTGAGGTACCAGGGCAAGAAAAGAGGGAATCAGAGAGGAAGCTCTTTTTCATTGCAGAATACTGCAAAGAATTTGCTATGTCCTTGAAGGAACCCCACATTTTGTAGCTGACCCTGAGCTTCTTTAGAATCAGAAAAGTTTTTTTTTTTTTTTTTTCCCTTAGCTCTAGTCCTATTTTTAGAGCTTGCTGTTTTCTCAGGGGCTTCACGGTCTATTTTTAAAACACTTTGCAGGCTGCCAAACCATTGTTACATTCTCTAGGGTGAGATCTACATGATGCCTGTAGTAAACCTGTCCAGAATTTGCAATAGGTATTTTTTAAAAAAGCAGGAAAAGCATTACTGACTGTGAAAAATGTTTTTGCAAATACAGCCCCACTATGAACTGGTTTATTTTCACAAAGCATCCTTTTGCTTGTCTCATGACTTTCCCCTTTTCTGAAACAACCATTGGTCTGACCGTCAAATTGCACACTGCTGCATGAACCTGATCTGTGCATTATTAGATCATCCAGAGTGACGGTAAATCATGTTTAATGTTTTTATAAAGCTATTTTTCTTGCCTTTTATATTGGTAATGGTTTAAACAGGTTTGTTGTTTAGAAGAGTTTGAAGGGCTTAATATAATAAAAAGTAAATATTTTTTAAAAAAGTATCAAATATTAGTAATAATCATCATCATATCATCCTCTTTTTTTTTTTTTTTTGGGGGGGGGGACATTTCTCAAATGAGTCCAGGATAATCACAGATTCTTTTTACCTGTGGGGGGGGGAAAGAAAGAAAGAAAGAAAGAAAGAAAGAAAGAAAGAAAGAAAGAAAGAAAGAAAGAAAGAAAGAAAGAAAAAGAAAAAAAGAAAGAAAGAGAAAGAAAGAAAGAAAGAAAGAATGAAAGAAAGAAAGAAAGAAAAGAAAGAAAGAGAGAAAGAAAGAAAGAAAGAAAGAAAGAAAGAAAGAAAGAAAGAAAAAGAAAGAAAGAAAGAAAGAAAGAAAGAAAGAAAGAGAAAAAGAAAGAAAGAAAAAGAAAGAAGGAAAGAAGGAAAGGAAGAAAGGAAGAAAGGAAGAAAGGAAGAAAGGAAGAAAGGAAGAGAAAGAAAAGAAAGAAAGAAAAAGAGAAAGAAAGAAAGAAAGAAAGAAAGAAAGAAAGAAAGAAAGAAAGAAAGAAAGAAAGAAAGAAAGAAAAAGTCAGGAACAGTTATGTAAAGATGAGGGAGCAGATGTACTGCTGGTGTAAGCTGGCACTGCTACACCAATGTCAGTCAAAATAGTTGATATAACGGAACGTTTGTCTGCAAGGGAAGCTAGTGTCAGAGTTACCAGTGAGTTACTATGGCTTCATACGCCACAACACATGAGCTTAACACGGTGTCTGCTCATGTCATGCTCTGACCCACTCACAAATATGAGGGGCAGTGTCTATAGTAAATCCCTTTCATGGATGCTTAAGCCAAACTTTCTTCTACACTGCCTACTGTGGACTAATATTGCCAAAGAGGACAGTTCCTGCTCTTCAACCCATGTGAATCCATGTGTATGTGTTCCTTGCGCTGTAATAGCTCAGCTGTGCCTTTGAGCCCTGAGTTTACAGGCCACAAATATGTTAAGATATGTCAGTAACATTTGATATCATAAACTTGAGCCCACAGTACGTACAGTGGGTTCTGGACACAGAAATAATATACAGTACACAAGAATGGCTTTACTATTTGGACAGTCCTGGTAGCTCTGGGTCCATTCCCTGAACCATGAACCATTCAGGAGCTTCACAAGCTGGTGGTTTTCATTTCAGTTATTAACCACCAATTAATTTCTCTTCCATGAGTTTGTTTAGCTGCCTGCTGAGCCCTCATAAGATTACTTATCCACAAGATTCTGCAGCAAGGATTCCCACAACTCAGCTCTCCTATGTGAAGAGTCACCTCCTCGTGTCTGAACCTGCCCCTCAGTTTGTTGCCTCCTCACTCATAATTTAACTTCACTGGATTGCTTGAAGGCTCTGAATTGCTTAGCATTCAGTCTTGGTTCGTGAAAGGCCTACTTTATCAGGAGACCTGTGATCTTTTGTGAACATAACCTGAGACTTTTGTTTGTAACCAAACCAGATGAGTTTTGCTTTAGGTTTGGAATTTGTTACAGATGTCTTACACGTCTCATAATCCTACTGGACAAATAATTATTTGGAAACCCCCAAGAGAACTGCCTGAAATGGTATGTAAGCCCCTGCTCCTGCCTGACTTCAAGTTATTTTGGCAATGGCTCCCGAACATGCAGAGAAGCTACCAATTCTGGTTAGTGCTCTTGGCAGCTGAGTTGATCGCCTGGTTTTCAGGGTACACCTGCCATACCAGATGGCTATGAGGTTAGCAGGGAATATATTCAGCTGCACATAAACCAGGCTGTCTTTCCTCTGAGGGAATGGCAATCAAGAGCACACTCGCATGCCTGCCCCCATCTGCATGCTGACGTCCCAGCACTAAGCGGTGACCGAGGAGTGAAGGAAACAGCCTGTCTGTCACATTCCAACTGCTCTGCGCTGCGTTACCCCCCAGTCTGCACCAGCTCAGCAGGCCTGTTGGCTCCATCTGCACTACTGAACAGTGGAGGTTGTTTGATGAATAGATGAACCTACTCTACTCATACCAGAATAGAGCTGGAATGGTGCAGAGCCTCAGTCTGGGAGATGTACTTTTTGGTACCCTTCATGACCTGTGTCTATTCAGCAGCCCTAGATTGCTGTTGCACTTACACAGCAAGCCACATATTAGCAGTTTGTAGCATTGCTTTTCTAAGTAGTGGTTCGTCGGGGGCTTAAAGTCTCGTGGAATTCGAAGGGTTGGGGCAGGATGGAGAGGAATAATTAACTCTTTCCTGGAAAACAATATTATGTTAGAAGTTGGTGTTGCAGTGAAGATGGTTGAACAGAGAACAGGCTGTAAACTTGCAAACAGTTTCTGCTGAAGTATCTATGTGTAAGAGCCAAGCATCTCCACCACATCCTGAAGCAGATGTGGAGGATGCTTTGCCAGAGCCTGTGATGACTCGGCAAAGACACCAGCAGGTAATGAGATGTGAGCTGCCAGCTCCTTGACTTCTTTCTTTGCTCCTAGAGTAGCCACATCAATTTTTATCTCTAAACATTCCTGCTACATGAAAGAAAACCACAACAGTGGTACCAGCTCTGAGTCATGGCAGTGTATTTACATGCTCCTGTATTTAAGAGTAAAACTGTTGGAGTTTGGTACACATAATGCAGCAGCTGATAAGAGAAGTAGTGGTAGTAGTAAGCTATTTAGATAAGGGAAAGGGAGGTAGTATATGCTGTCAGTAAGTACTTGACACCTTGCAGTACTTGGCACCTTGCAACCCCAAATGAGGTTGGCCCGGGCTGTTCTTAAGGTACTGGATTTCCTGCAAGTTAAATTCCTTTCCTAAGACTTGTAGGACATATCAGCGTTGTCTGCCCAATGGGAGACAAACAAGGTTTACATAATAAAGTGCTCTTTTCTGTGGATCTTTTCTTATCACTATCACATCCGTTAAGCGATATGACTCATATCTCACCTCTGTTTGTCCTTTTCACGTCAGTGCGGTTGCGCAGTTAATGATGGCTGACATGGATCCATGCAGTATTGGATCATCCAGCAGGACTAGTGGGGTCTGGAACAAGATATGGGTGTTTACCATGTTTCTGCTGAACTCTTGGTAGCACATATGGCTAGCTGGTAGATGGTAGTTGCAGGAAGAAGGACAGTACCATGCTCTGATGCAAGACTTATTGCGAGCAAGTTAATCTCCTACACTTCAGGGAGAATTTGAATGTGCATAGTGAGTTAATATTCTTTTGATGTGTGTCTGTGACATTTTTGGTCTGGCACCAGGAATCCTAAAAACAAATTTGCATTGTCTCCACACAGGGCCTAGCCTCTTCTGATATACTTCTCTTATGCCTGTAGTGTAACAGGTATGTACCAGAGGTGTGTTTGAAGTGCAGGTGGAAACCTGTGAGGCATCTCTTGGTTTGTAATGCCCTGGGGTTTGAGAGTCTCTTTCTGGACTATGCAAATGTGCCAGCACTGGGAGTAGATGTAGGTCCATCCTTAAGACAGGGCACTGGCATGGCTATTTCTCTTCAGCAGTTACTTTCTCCCCCAAAGAAACCATCCCTGTCACACTACTAGCATTCTGCCTGATTAGTCCCAGTTTCTAGTCTCTCTTTGGCAGACATCTGCTCAAAGCCCAGAAACTCATTTTCTCCCCTGAAGTATGAGAGAGAAACCTTTCATTCAGCTTTTAACTGAGCTCTTTGTTCAGGGCTGCATGCAGAAAACCTCTGCTTGTCAGACTGCAGTTTCTGTGTTACTGCTCTGCAGAGCCCTTGCAGGTGTTTCAGGGGAATTGGCTAGCTTCTATGTAATGGGTTACCTCTTTGCTTCCAGCTGCTAGAGAGCACGGAAGGAAGCTAAAAATACGTTTCAGTGGACACCTAATGTCACTTTTCCACATGAAGAGTTTGTGTGCCACAGGGGTGTTATGCAATTGCACTGGGGAGGGGACATAGGCTTTAGTTTTATGAATAGAAGTGGAGGTGCCCAAGAGAAAATCTCTCTGTGAAAACGCTGTGGAGCCCCAGTGTTTTGATGTCTGTGTTGCAAATGCATGCAGCAAAATACTCACAGATTTAGACCAACCAATCATGTGTGGATGTTGTTTTTGGAAAGCACAGCACAGAAATTTGGCACATGCAGCACATGTGAATTGGGAAAGTGCAATCTATTTTTGGAGTCTGTTTGCATATGTGCTGAGTCAAGGTTTGCACAAAGAGCAAGCCTGCACCTAACATCTCTTAAATCTGCTTTAGTGAGTTTGTTGGCTTTCAAGAAATTTGTGGGTCCCACAAAATCCTTTCTCCCTCTGATTTTATTACTATCTCAGCATTGCAGGGGGATTAATTAGAAAATTAAAAGAAAGAAATAAATTAGTGAAGAATGGGAGGTAGAAAAAAAGTGAAACAACCCTGTGTTAATGGGAGATGGTTTCTGCAAAACTAATAGCTATGTATGTGCCAAAATGCCGTAAAAGCATTAAAAAATATGGAAATGGAAGAAATAGATCTGAAAATGTGGGAAATTCACATCTTATTCTATCTTTGCTAAAGCTTACCCGTATTTAGGGAGCAACCCCTAGAGAAAACAGTAATCAGAGGAAGAAACTGGAACATCATTGCATGAATTGCAGCCAACCCTAGCTTTATTTGCATGGAAGGAAATCCTCTAGGTTATCAGAACTCTCAGGCTGCAGGGCAAAGGAATGCTGCCCGAGGATAAAGGACTATCTAGCTGGTGTTGGTCTCAGTGGATGGACTCTAGTCTGCAGGACACTACCTTTTACAGACTGCCTGCCAGAGCAGAACAGCTGTCCTCACAAATGGTTTAAACTAAAATACAGGTACCTATATGTTTTTTTCCCAGCAAAGGATTATTTTTTTATCCACTATTTCCTAGAGGCAAACACTTCAAATAGTGGAGACAATTAGGCTGTCCCAGATGGCTGTTGTCATTAGGGGGGACTTTAATATCTTGTCTTCTGTCCTGCCACACCTTTGAGATCACTGTACTCCAGCTCTACAGTCTGCTTGTAGGAAGCAGTAGCACAAGTCTGAATGGGAAATAGGAGTGGTGCTGAGTGGGAGGCTCTGTCTGATCGTGTTTGGCACTGGAGAACCTTCTTTACATGGGCAGATAGTGATAGGACAAAGGGGAATGGTTTTAAACTGAAAGAGGGAAGATTTAGATTAGATGTTAGGAGGAAATTCTTCACTCAGAGGGCAGTGAGGCACTGGAACAGGTTGTCCAGAGAAGCTGTGGATGCTCCATCCCTGGAGGTGTTCAAGGTCAGGTTGGATGGGGCCCTGGGCAACCTGGTCTAGTGGGAAGTGTCACTGCTGATGGCTTGTTGGAGCTAAATGGTCTTTAAGTTCCTTTCCAACCCAAGCCATTCTATGATTCTGTGACTTTATGATTCTTGGTCCTCTGTGCATGGAAATGGGGTTGCAGGCATGGACAACATGGTGCTGGCACACCAGCAAGAACACCAGTAAGACTGGAGAGCTGCCATGTGGCTGGGAAGAGTCCAGAGAAGGAAATATTCTGCAACAGAAGTTAATCATAGCCCACAAAGTTCAGGCTGCATCATCACTGTCACTGAGACCTGGGTAAAGCACAACATAGTGAGGCTGAGTGAGCACATCATGCTGGGGCTGTCCCCTTGGGCATCCTGCCTTACAGCATGCAGGTGAGTACAAAGTGAGGAAAAGGGCATTGAATAACCAGAGGTGGACTTCGTTTGCCCGTTTCTGCTTTCCAGCTAGTCTCCTAGCTTGGAGTGTAGCTGTGGTATGAGACCACAAAGCAACTCTCTGAAGACCTGCTCTGCTCTGTGGAGGTGCACATGACATACTTGTAGCTCACTGGAGCTGTTCTTACTGTTCAGGAAAAGCAGACTGGACTGTGGAGAAGAAACAAGATGGGTTTCAGTTCAAGTGAAAATTGGAAGGTAAGTGGAGTCAGACAGCATTCACAACTTCCACTCGTACAACTCTGAGGGGGAGGAGAATGTGTTCTTATGCTAAACAAGATGGGAAGGACAGCAAGAGTGATCTGAGGATTGGCTTGTTGGTGCAGGTCCAGATGAGGTCCAAAGAAGAAACATCCTATACCCTTGATGTCAAAAGCAGCCCTTCAGATTTTGTACGGATGTTATAAAGCCCTTGTCCTGGTGAGGTCAGCTGCAGAGATTGACCTGAGTGCAATCTAGTGGTCTAAAAGCAAAAATGACTGTTAAATTCTAGCCAAATGACCATGTCACACTGCAGCAGATACTCTGCTCAGTTCAGTCAGGAAAAGCAGAGAAGGAGCCCATGTTGATAAGGTAGATCTCCATTGCCTAGATGTTAGTTTCCTGAAGTCCAAGTCTAGGGATGTGCAGATGCATGGTCTGACATCAGACATGAACAACTCAGCTAAGACCCACTGAAATCTACACCATTGCAGATCCTGAAGAGTTTTTGTATTCCCAAAATGGGGGCAGAAAATGTAAATGCTTCTGTTGCCTTCTACATGAAAGGTGATGATCTCTATCTACCAGAAGCAAGTAGAAGCATGGTTTTATACATTCCCCAAAACACCATCTGAGGTTACAGGTGTAAACAGGTTTGACTAATATCCTGTTGTGTTTTCTTCTAGTGATGCTGAATCACACTGCAGGCTGCCTTTCAGAGGTTAACAGTGTTTTCTGAAGCCTAGTGGTTCCAGTACATGTTCAGCTCTAGGACCGCTGCTTAATATACGCCCAGCATATTGTCTCTAGAACTGTCTATACATGTCTATCCAGACACTGCAGCAGATGTGGAGAAAGACATCAGCTCTGGTTTCCTACTCCTATAGCACGAATGGCACTGCCAATGTGCATCTTCTTACAGGCTGCTGGAAGTTCATGAGGAGCTTCGGCAGAGTAATGAGGACGAGACTTGGATTGCAGGCTACAGTGGAAAAAGGAGCAGCAGTAACTTGCCAGAGAGCTAGCATCCCTCTCACACTGATAATACCATGCCATGCAGCAGGATACAAAGAAAAGGTGGGATTGACGTAGATTTCTGCAGGGGGTAAAGGCCAAGACACCATTGACTCAATTTTTAAATTTGTTTCCTATGTCAACATAGAAGCTACAAATACCTATAAAAAGGGTAAGACAGCAAGAAGCATGCCTAGCAGGGCACCTCCTATGTGTGCTCTCCTGGTGTCTTTAATCCTGATGGAGCTAGACCCACAAGGTCTTTTCTGTTCACTTTTCTGCCTAGGAATATGTGGTTAGGAAGAGTTATTTAAAATGACATGCATTGCATTATTCTTCTTGTTATCAGAGAAAATAAAAAGTCACCCACTTCATAGAGGCAGGAAAAGAACTGTTTGAAATACACATTAGATTGAGGATCTCAAGCTCTAGTTTTGAAGGCAAACCTGAGTTTAAAAGCAGAATGTCTTAAAACAAGAATAAAAAAATGCAAATGTTGATGTAATTTCCAAATTTGGAAGATGCATGCCAGATAAACAGATGTCAACATAACAATGCCCATAAAACAAAACAAATCAGAACTCCCCTCCATTTCTCAGTGTACACTAATAAAAGCTTGAACACGCATCTGAAATCTGTGGAAAGGCAGAAGAAAATTATGCAGGTCTCCACTTTCAAGCAGTTCTACTAGTAAACCTTTTTCATTTTTGCTCCCCATTTTTAGTGACTTTGACACCATATTGTCCTTCATGTAACTAAGCAGCACTTTTCCAGATTTCACTTTTGACTGCTTTCTGATTAAAACCACTGAGGTTTCAAACCTTCCTTTTTGCAACCCTAGATCCTCAGCTCTACAGCCTAGGTTGACTCTCAGCATAACTTGGAACTGCTGGAAATCTGAGTGGTCGTCTCATTCAATACTCAGCTCATGTCCAGGAACTTTGATGAACCCAACCTGAAGTTCGTGCTTGTAATCAGATCTAAACAGGGCTCAGTTTTGCCTGGGTTTTACTTTTGCATAAGAAGGTTTCCACCTTCCTTCCTGTCTTCACCTTGACCAGGCAGTGGAACATTGAACTATATCCTCATGTATCATCAGTGACTTCTCAGGTTGTATACCCAGCCTGCATGTCTTGATATGAGCAACCTACCCATTTGTGCTTCATTCTTATAAAACTTGGTTATTCTGGTTAGTGTTCCCTGCAGCTGACGTGGTCGGCTCTGTTTGAGGAATGACTCTCTGCCCAGATGGTAGCAAGCCTAACAAGGAATCTTTTCAGAGCTATGTACAAATTATGCCATCTCCTCTTGGACGGATTAGAGTCAACAACACCATAACTGCAAACCCACACACCCACCTCTGCAAACTAGCATTCCAGAACTATGCAGGAAAACAGAATGCCTGCCTGACCCACACAAATCTGCTGTGCTAACAAGCCTCATAAGCTGTAAGCAGAATTAGAAATAATAGATTATTAGCTTAATTCACATAACTTTTCTTGTTCATAGCATAAGTGGCCATTTTTCACTGGAGAAACTGAGGTACAGCAAATTGAAATGCTTTTTAGAAATCAGAAGTAAAGCCAGGAACAGAACATTAGGCAGTGAATGCACCATGTTACAGAAGTGATGATTTTAGTGTTAATTCAGTATTTTACATATTACTTTGCAAAAATAATGTGCACAAATACTTGTGTTTGCATCCTCTCTATTCCCAGATTGTCTTAGCTGCTTGACCTCTTGTGTCTGAATAAGTATGCCATATTCTCCTCAGACTCACAAATAGGTGACTATTAATAAATTGCTATTTAAAATCACAGTTATGTTAGCTTGCATAGATCAGATAAATAAATTGCATAGGCTGTTCTGTTTCTGTATTGCTGAATGTCTTAGACACTAGATGGTCTGGAGGAAATAGTCTCATCAATACATATAAAATGGACTTCCTTTAGATACTGTGAAAGACAATATCCTATAACTTTGGGTGACAGAACGTGTGTGAGACTACTTCCACTGTGTGGCACCTGTGTCTGCAGGTGGCCCATTAAATACCTCTATGGTTAAGGGCAATAGAGCTGAGTCTTTGTATAGGCGTGGACCCAGCAAATAGAGAGCATTTGAAGCACATCAGGAGCGCTGTCGACTTCATTAAGACTACGTGCATGTTTAAACAGCTGCTTGAGAGGCCTGTTGGATCAAGCTTTATATATCTAATAAAGAGCCTAAAGGTTGAGGTTCATCTCTGAACATAACTTTATTTGGTTTAAGCCATCCATCAAGTTGAAATAATGCTGCTGTTGAGTAGGAGATATGACTATTTTTATGGCTATGTGCAATTTTTTCCCCTCTCAAGAAAGTGCCTTCTGAATGATAAATGTGCATGTAACCTCCTTCCCTGGGTCTGAAGGAGCCGAGCAGCCTGGCCCCATGTGATGCCTTTTCCCTGTTTACATAAGTAGTATTGATGGAGTGGTGGAAATAGCAGGGCTGTAAACTGGTAATGATCAGCCTGCAGATGCCCTTTTGCAAGCAGCACACCAGCAGGCTGATGCAGAACAGGAACTTCTTGTTTACACAGCTCACCATCTGCATCGCAGTGGCACAGTCCTCCCATCCCTGTGTACAAACTGGAATGCTGCCCCCATGAGCAGCACAGCACACCCGGTTAACTCGTTGTAGCCTTGTGAGAGTCTAGTCTTCTCATTCTAATACTTATTTTTCTCCCTTGGGAGAGCTGCTGTTATCTGGACTTGTGTGATATGGTTGAAACCATTTAATGCTAGAAAGATCAAGGAAATGAAGCAATAAATGGAAATGCAGCCCTCATTACATTTGGTAACTGTTACTGAGTTTCATTATTAAATGTTTTATGAGTCCTGTTGGTCTTTGCTAGACCCTACCTGAGGAGTAGCCTTTATTTAAAACAAAAATAAAATATTTTTTTCCTTAGGTAGTGTGTGCAGGAATGAGTCATGGTCACTTGTTGTAGTCAAATATGCAATCATCAGAGGATTAAACCTTGCCACAAACAATAACAGGGCTCAATTAAACACTACAGCCTCCACGGACTTAATCATAGCCAGGTGCCATGTTAAACATGGCTTGCCCCTCTCTGCAGTTACAAAAATGATGTTTGTAATTGTTTCAGTGAAAATATCTTCATAAGGTAGTATGCTAATGCTGCAGTTTTCCTAGCAAAGGCTAATGTGATCCTCTAACGGTTTCACACTGAACCTTCATCTACAAGATGGAAAGGAGCATGAAGCAGTATCTCTGGATGATGCTATGATTTCTCTAGATGCTGATTTTTTTAAGTCTGCAGTGAAAGAAAGTATTGCGAAGGAGTAGATGCATGATGCGTAATATGTTAGCTGTACAGAAACTTCTTCAGCTTGGGCTCACTTATTTGTTTGCTAGGTGGGAGTTCTGAAGTTTGCCTGCTATTAGACCAGATGAAACACAATATTATTTATTCATTTTAGGCAGAGACAGATCTAAAATATCCACAAACATCTACTCTGAGGCAAGTATGGCATCTGATAGTTCCCTCAGCATAACTCTTCCCAGTTCCTGTACCTATCCTGCACTCATATGACGCTGGAAAGCAGGGGAATAGTCAAGTCACTAGGTCTTCCCTGATATGTTGGTGATTGTCTCTTTTGTTACACAGTTTCTCTCCCATCCTTAAAAGAATCCCAAGGCTTAGCCTTTGCCCAGGTGGGGCTTGCTAAATCCTTTTGTTCTCCTCATGACCCATCCATTGTAATCTCTGTTCTTTTGTGAAGTTGGGCCTGACAAAAAAAAAAAAAAACACTTTGTTTTTTTCTGCTTGGTTTTCATGTTTTTCTCCTCCTTGAAAAACAGATATTTTTTCTGCCTCCTTATCTGGCTGAAACATTTTTCCCTTACACCTGCTTTTGAAGACCAAAAATGCTCCAGTATTCCCGTGTCTTTAAATGAAGCAAAGATCTGTCTTCTTTTTGAAAGATTCTACCCTTTCAACTCCCCTTTTACAAATGAAGGCGTCTTTTCAAGTGTAAAACAAGCAGTTCTTTTTCTCTGTACTGATGACTAGTTGTATATCAGGATTCCTCCCAGAGAGGATTGCCAAAATATTCAGGAGAGTGGCCCCACTTTCTAGAGGTTTACATCCTCCTTTTAGAGGCAGTGATTTTCTGTGCATTGTCCTTAGCTTGACAGTTTGTTGGAGAAAACAAGGCACTAGCGCCAAAGAGTACTTTTGTCAGCACCCATTGTGCCAGGCACCAGCAATCCATATTTGCAACCAGCTTTCACAAAAGCAATGACTCTTTCTTTCTCTTTAGACTTCTGCTGCTAAATAGGTCTGAGAAGTTCATGTAGACTGACTGCCTTTGGATCCTTCATTTACACCTACCAAGACCATGTGCAAATACTTGCACATGTAGTACATGTACATGTAGTACATGCTAGTGCAAGCACTACCAGGGGTAGTAGTGATGTGTGTGGACCTGACATGGTGGTTCTGTCTACTGTTCTGATATTCTGAATAGCAGAGGGGAAACAATGACCTTTTGACACAAGTGGTGTTTCTGTGTGTATTTTTCACATAGCCCTTCATGCCTCCTCAACACAGAATTAGCCTGAGCTGCATATGTAGGACTTGGAGTTTTAAGAAATCTTTTTTCCTCTTCTCTATTCCAGCTGCAAGGCTGATATACTTTCTTATGGCAACAGTTTCTCTGCCAATTTTTGGTAAATACATTGACCTTGAATGTGTGACCCTTATTTCTGACCATTTCATGACCTAATTCCCACTGAGCATTAGCACTCAGATAGAAAGACGGTGAAGACCAGGAAGAAAATTAAAGTGCATGTTGTCTGCCAAGGGCTCCCAGCACTTCAGTTCCTGGAAACATACAGATTTTGGAGATTCTGTTTTTTACTTGGTGACGGGGGAATGTGGTATATTTTATTACATGTTACTGTTTAAGAAAGATACAATTTTAAATGATGAAAAAATTTCGGTGTAAAATTTGAATTAAAATTCCTTTTTTTTTTTTTTCACATTTAACTGCTTTACTCTAGGATGCCTGTAAATGAATAAAAAGAGCAATGGGATTTGCTTCAGCCTTTAGATATGCCATTGTAACCACTAAATCTCAACATATTCCCAAAAGTTGTTATCTAAGTGTCCATCCAATTTTGCAAGTAGAACATTATCACTTTGGCCCATTTTAGAGCAAATCCTGGTGATGAAAAGATGTTTCACTTTGGAGGAAATAAAACTAATACTTTGAAAGAGACTTGTGGAAAACCTGTGGGAAGACAGGATAAGTCTAGTTAAGAGTGGGAGCAGGTTTAAAACGTTCTTATACACATACGGTTAAACAAGCCAGCACAAACTTTTTGCACTTTTTCTCAGCTTAAGAAAACCTGCCTGAGGTTTCTTACACTGGCAGAGTTTTTTAATCTACAGTGGGAGTTTGTTTACTGTTACACATTTGTAGAAGGTGTGAAAGAGCTTTTGTAGAAAAGATGCTAGTAGTGAGGTAATTAAAGGCAGGGTGATGAACGTGACAGGCCTGCCATACTAGCTGTCAGCACTGGATTCACGTCTGTGCAGTGCTTGTGCTTCCTACACCTACGCTGAAGGCCTTCTGTCCCTAAGCTTTCTGCTTCCCAACTCCTTCTAGCTCCTGAGACTCACCCTGCCCAGCTCTCTGCTCCCCAGGCTGGGTAAGAACCAGGAACCACAGGCTGAGATTTCTGCAGCCATTCTGCTATGCTTGTCACTAGCCAGCTCCCTCCTTTGAGCCTGAAAACAAGGGGTGAGCTTAGCTCTGCTGGCAATTGACATGCTCCTTGTCATATGCCTAGAGAGCAGAAATGGGGTTCTTTTTCATCTGGGGGTGGTAACTCTCCATCCCACTCTCTGCAAAATATTGATCAGGTAGTGCAATTTGGAGAATATGATTTGGGGGCTAATGTAAGTGGTTTGTCACCCTGGAACTAACCTCAGGAGAGAAGCAAGCAATGGACCCATCTTGGTGAGGGTGTCATATTCGTCAGCCAGAGCTGACCAGATGCTGTTTCATCCATTGTGGCCTGAGAGTCTCATACTCTCTGCAGAGAGTGCTTGCAATGGGAAACCAACCTACATGTGTTGTTTACTTCCTTTGTATGGTCTGACAGACCAAAAAAAATAATGTTTAGGAATGAACCAAGATGTTGCATGTGCTTGAGAGGACTGGCCCATCTTCTTCAGCTGGGACAAAATATTAATTTCCACAGGTAGCATCTGCATTCCTTGGATGAAATGCAAGGGACAAGGTCCGTTGCTGCAAGTCTTGAGATTAACTGAAGGTGGGATGGGAACCTCAGCAATGTTCCTCTCAAGTACAGTTATAGTCTTCTGACTGCTGCAGTCCCTCGCTGAACTTCTACTTCCAGCACTGCTCCCTTACTTCTTCCCTACTTCTGGTATTCAGGTTGCCTTGCCTGTATATCACCAGTCTTGCCAACCAGTACAGCCTGAGCTGGTGGAGGCAGGGCTAGGAAAACATTACTTAATTTCCTCAATCATGACGTAACACCTGTTCTCAACCTTTTTTTTTTTTTTTTTTTTTTTTTTTTATAATCACCGGCTAACTTCTAATTCAGAGCTCCAGTGAGCATATTAGCTAAATGCAAAAAGTTTCTGGTACTTGATTCGAAGCCTCACAACCCAGCATTAACCCAGCTGTCCTCTTGCTGGAGTCTTAGACTTTGGCCTTGGTCAGTGAAATCAGTAACACTAGAATGTAATTTTCCTATTAGGTCATCTGAGCTTGCATGAAAACTATGTTGCTGATTGCCAAATATTCCCTAGAAATTTGGTGGCACTGTTACTCTAGCCCCATAATATTACGTTAGCTCTTCTTTTTCTCTCTGGGAAACCATTTTACTCTAGCTCTTATCCATTTCTGTCAAAATTCTGAAACTCCCCTTAAAAAATCACAGTTTTTGTTAGGGATAGTACCACAATGCAAGGGAGATGGGGAAGGGTGTTATTTGGTGTTGGCAGCTGCCGGGACCTTCCTCTTCCCTCCTCCACCGCAGGGGGTAGCACAGCTAGATGGTGCTCCATGCACATACTGGTGTGTCTAGTACAGCCACTAGCTTATCCTGAGATCCCATGCAAAGATACGTGACCAGTTTAAATGCTGGGGCATGCCCACAGAAACAATAGAGCAGGTGACAACTGCCGTGGTCTTTGCATGTATCAAGTCAGTCTGAACTGTATATATATATATATATATATGTATACAGAAATAGACACACACACCTTTTTGTCTGCAATGCCTGCCTCTGCAATATGACTGTAATGCTATGAGCCTCCTTTGTTAAAGGCTGAGTTCATGGCTTTGTTTTGACAGGATTCATCTTGAAAGTAGGTCTACACAGGACCTTGTTATGGAAATTAATCAGTGCAGGTCTCAGATACAGGACACACAGGCCTAAGTAGGCTTCTAGAAAAATGGTGAAGTACGAAGAACCAGGTAGATATGGGTTTTCCTCCCATCTGAGAATCAGACGGCAGTGCAGGCTGCAGGAAGCAAGGCAATTCACAGCTCTTTGGGAATCAGGTATCTATGTATTTTGTCACAATATCAGTATTTATTTATCAAATAGCACAACTTCAAACTGCTAGGTATCCATCTTGCTGATGAAGTCATAGGGTGCTCTTGCTGGAAATTTTTCTTTTTGTGTTGCCAGCAGTCAATAACCTCTCCCCCTTGGAATTACACACTTCACACATCATTGTTGCTTGTCCTATCAGAAATGAGTCCCATTTATTTATCCTTCCAAGAGTCCACTACCAGAAATTTAATGAGTATGCTCTTCCAGATGATGACATCCAGTTGATCTCTTATTTTCCCAGCAAGAATTTTTGTGCCTCTCATTCCCCGAGTGCAGGTAGGTCATATAGCCAAATTCACATTGTTCTGCTTCAGACTAAAGACTGCTTTCTAAGCTTTGCTTTGTAAAGGTGTTGTTATTACATCTTTTCATTCTAAGCTTTCCTGTGTCTCCTGTCTACACAATAGCTCTTTTTTCACCCTGATTTGTTTTAAACAGCCTTATGATAAGCCAGTATAGCAGCTGTCAAAGGGTTAATGTTTTTCCTTCTGCAGCATGTCACAGAAGAACAAGAGAAAACAAGAAACCCACAGGAGAACCTTTGTGTTCAGCACATAAACAAGAAAACAAATAGAGAAGTAAATGGCAGTGCAAAAATTTCAGCCAAGCTTTCACTGTTCTCCAGGGCAGTTACAACTCAGCTGGAAAAATACAGGCAAACATTCTCATACAGAGCAGCCCTATTGGTGATAGATATGTGGAGCATTTGACTAGTCATTTACAAATCTACCTTCATTTATGCTTCTTTGGGGGATTTGCTGAATTGATTTTAATTACTTGCTATTTTTTGCTTGAGATACCTACCAGCAGTAATTCACAAATATATTTCAATTCAGAGGACAAAGAGAGTAGGTCATTTACATTTTTTTTTCTACCAACACTCTGCTTGGACTGACAGCCTCAAGAACTGTCTGGAGAATTGATAGCTTAGATTAGGCCAGCTGATACAGGTGGAAAAATCAAGCGAGCTTTCTGCCATATAGTCCCTTCATCAAACTGAATGCTATGTTTATTATTGCCTTACCGCAATGTAATACTACTGTAAGTCTGCAGAAATCAGTAGAGTTCCACTGGTGTAATATTAGGGTACCCTAGCAGTAAATCAATCCATGAATTGTTGTGGTTGATGAGTGCTGAAGCTGAGCTTCATTTCCTGCAAAGGTCAGAGTGATGGATTTGTCATCAAATTTCACCTCCCCTGCTGCATGTTTATTTATAAATGGCCTTTCATAAAACAGCAAAATAAGGCATATTTTATCATTCCACATAAGCTAGAGCTTTTCTGAATTGAGACAAGATGACAAATGAGGTCCTTGACCCTCCAGGATTTGACAAAAAGGCTTTGTCTGTTCTGGTAAACCAATGTGTGACTGGGAACATTCCTGGGTGCTGGAATGTGACCGTCTGTGCTAGCAAAGCCCTGGAAGGGCCCAGTCATGAACTTGACATGTCCTAACTAACACTTTGTTTTGCATGTAGCTATCTTGTTTTGATGGACATAATTGTTTACAAGCACAGATATAGGCCTTTCCATGCCAGTTGGCATCTGCTCCCAGGAGTGATGCTGAGCATGTTTGGTTGGGTGCAATGCAGTTATAACCAAATAATCTGAGGACAAAAGTGTAGTGAAATAGTCAAATTCTCAGATCAGTTCAGAAATTGAGGAAGGGTTTTGTTCAGCTTCTGTTCAATCCCTGACATTTAAAAAACATAATTTTTATCATGCATTTGCTCTAACTTGCTGGGGGAGGAGAACCAGAACAAGCATGGTGTCTATCCGAAGGGCTAACATCACTTTTTCATGCTGTCTGGGTGGACTGGGCATGGGTGAGGCTCTGCTATTGCTATCTACTCTACCAGCAAGTGGCTTACCTAATCTTGGCCCTTCTTTAACACTGGGAAGATACACTGAGCAAGAGCTGCTCCTCTGCTACACTCACTGATCTGGATGGTATGTGCCTGGGTTATAGGTCCCCATGCCTGCTCTCATGTCATTTCCCTAGCAAAGGATACAATTATCCTTGTCTCCCAAATGTCCTTTATGGATATGCAACATATTCAGTTTTACATTTCTTACCAAGTATTAAAGAAGTTTTCAGCAGCTAGGAAGATGAGGCCCCAGTGCACATGGGTATATTACTGGGGTGAAGGTGGGAGGAAGATCTACAGACAAAATGAATGGGGGGAAAAGAGAATTCAGGGAGAAAGATGATGGCAGAGTTGAACATGAGCTCCAAGTTAGTGAGGGAAAATGGGGGAGCCAGAACAATCTATTTGTTCTAAGGAGAATTTTCTGTTTTGAAGGCATTTAGCTGGTGGAGGCTTTGTAGAAGTACATTTACTGTAGTCAGGCAGCGACAGCAATATTTGAGAGGAGCTTGTATGTGAGCAATCAAGTTAGAGCTAAGAGTCTTAAGCTCCACTGCTGAGGACTACAGATACCAGGCAAAAGGGACTTGGGATGACTAGGTAAAGAAAAGTAAGGATGAAGCTGTTGGATTTCACATCTTTAGACACTATCAATGGAAAGAATTCTCTGCCATGATGTAAACATCAAGTATAGTAAGGGAGTGATTAAAACAGAAGGAGAGAGTAAAGACTAGGATAAGATGGACTTCCAGAGATGACATGAAATGTAAAGGTTCATCTCACTTACAAAACAATCCTGAGATACTCCTTCCCATGTGTATTGACTTCATGCTGAATACCAAGCCCATGCTCCTAGACTTTGTGACTAGTGACTGTAGTTGGTTAGCCTGCATCTCTGGAATGAGGTCTGAGAATATACATTCATGTTTCTTCAGTAGGTATTTTATTTTTATTACCTCCTTTCATGATCTTTAAAGGCATTATGAGATGCAGTTTAGGAGTGTTAGTCTACGGAAATTGTTCCTTCAAGCCCTAAATTGTTCCTCAAGACTTAAGACTGTCCGAACCAAACACAAAAAACACTTTTTTTTTTTTTTAAATTATGTTTAAATTTATATTTGGCCACTAACAGGAGCCTGAATTAGTAAGCCTTGCAATTCAATTGAAAAATATTGAAAATATAGCAAACAATTCACACTACTTCCTTGACAGGTCTCAGAGGAAGCAGGGATCTTTTATTTTGTGTTTTAATAATTTCTTCAGTGTAATAGGAAGTTAAAGAAGATTAACACTGAAAAATAAGATCTAAAAAAGTTAAGAAATGCCAAAATTGTAGTCGTTTGTAATACACAGAGGTTTCAAAATCTCTGTACTGGGAGAGCAGCAAGCTCTAAAGATGTTCCCTAAGGTGGCAGAGCAAGTGAGACAGACACTCATGCAGTGATGGGACAGTCACCAGGGATGTGGGAGACCTGGGGCTGAGGCTTTGCCTGCATTCTGTGCAAGAGCCCCAGAGCCATTACTGTCTCTTACTCCTTACTATTGCAGCTGCTACACTTTCCATAAATAATTAAATATTAATTGAAGCAGGGACCTGAACCTCAGTTTCCCACATCCTGTGTGAACGCCTAAACTACAGCACTGTCAAATCAATCTCCTGCGAAACACTCTCCTCTCTCAGCAAGTGTTTAAGTATTTATGCAGGTTAGAACTGCTCTAGCAGGGAAAACTGTGAAAGACCTGCTGCAGGATAGAAAGCAGCCTTCAGATGGGGAGAGGGGTTTTGGTCATGCACAAGAGACCCAGGAGACCCAGGAGCTCCCTTCCTCATACAGGTGTTGAGAAATAATCCTAATTGTCAGGTACATGGTTAATAAAGGAAAATACATTCTTTCTCACCCCTCTTCCCACCCCAGTTTTCCTCCTGGATCCAAGAGCTCTGTCTCCCCAGAGCTTCCACAGAATGATGGTACTCTCATGAAAGGTTTCTTTTTGTTGTAGCCACACTTTGTAACAGCAAGCCCTTCACTGATAACTTCTTAACAAGCAGTGCAAACTAGGGCTTGCTGCAGTCCAACACTCCAGATAAATGAACAGCAAGCAACACATATGAGCTTAATCATCCTCTGGTTAAGCCTTCTCTGGTTAAGCCTTCTCTGGAGAACAGAAATATCATCCTTTATTGGGGAATGCAGAGAGGGAATCCCAGTTTTTAATCTTCTGGATTTTATAGTGGTGTCTGGAAGGAGAGCACAGCTTAAGGGCTAGAGCTTTGGTTGCAGACAGAATGTCTAAACACAGACCTGGCGTATCCTGAGAAACAAAACAGATGAGAGTCCGGCCATAGTATCAGTGACTGGGTTAAATTTCCAGCTTTGCCTGTAATGACCTCATTTACGAAGCAGGGTGCTGCCTCCCTCACCCCTTCAAGTGAGGGCAGAGGTTCTGAGCTGTAACAAAGGTGGTGAATTGCATTAGGGGCTTAAAGCTACTTAGGAGAAGAGATGAAAGAGGACCCAAAGTTGTTCATCTCAATGCATCTGTTTAAAGACAACCAGTGCTTCATTTATGGCTTCTGCCTGGCTGTAGCTCTGTATCTGTCATTTTTAAACGGAGAGACCCAGAGGTTCTGTCATGGCTGATAGGTTTCCAAATTGGCTAGAAGGAAGAGAGGAAAGCAAGGAAAGGAAAAGGAGATATCAGAAAGAACAGATATTAAGAGGATACATAAAATGAAATAAAATTCAGTCAGAAAATAAAATAAAACTTTTGGCAGAAAGATCTGTCACTAAACAGAGAAACTCTTACAGCTTTTTCCTGGGAAAGACACTGGAGATGAAACCCATGTTTTGCAACAGCATGAGGCACATCCCAATCCACCTTTTGGCCATGCCTCAGGAAGAACAACATCTAGACTCCTTAGCATCCATCCTCTCTCAGCATGGTACTCAGGGATCCCATGGCACATGTATGTTTGAGCTCCCCTGCTCCTTGTGCATCCTGGGGCCAGCATATATTAGGATCACTGCAGTGGGAGCCCAGGGGTGAGGCTGAGGCACACACACCATGTGTCCCCAGACACAAGAGGAGGCACAGCAGCAGGCAGCAGTGTGGCTTTTGGTGGATTTGTTGAAAGGAACAGCAGATCTGGGGTAGGAATGGGTGAGGAGGAGGTGGCAGCAGCAGATCTCCTGGTGTGCAAGGTCAGGAGAGTGGAGGGAGTGACAACTGTCAGGACTTGAGCATGAATACTTACTAGGTAGCTTATTACGGCTGTTTTTTGATAGCGGTTAGCCCTTTTATTGGCATTATCTACCTCACGTAAACAAGATGTGCAAACCAGGGACGAGAACAAATGTCTTCCTAATTCAGCCTAAGCATAGAACTGCCACATGTAGTCTCATTCCTACCGGTTCCATTGATAATTTTGTCATTGATTTCAGTGGGAGCAGGCCTCCTAACGGTAACCTCCAGAAACAACATCTTTAGCGAACATTTTTCTCTTCCCCTCAGCTGCAAACCTGCTGTTGGTCTTCAAGGACAGTCATTAGGTAAAATGCTGTAAAAGTGCTTCAAAGGTTAACTCTCCAGGAGAGTGAGTAAAGTGCATTTCCTTTGAATCTCAGGCTACATGTTGCCTTTAGAGAAAGCTGCAGGCATGGGAACAGCTCTCCCAGGACCTGTCAGCAGCTGATTTATAGGATGTGCTTTAACTGTCCTCAGAGCTTTGAACTTCAAAGGTGCCTTTGAGCCCCTGCTCTGAAATTCCCTTGCAGGTGGAACAAACTGATAACCTCAGCAGGTAGACGGCACCTGGTCAGATGTCATCTGGGCCATGCAATGGTATGGCTGTGGGTCAGAGGACCATCTGGCAGGTGGTTCAGAACCTCATTTTTCAAATGGGCTGTAAGCAGCAGAGTAAATCATGGTTGAAAGGGCAGCACTTAATCCAGCAGTGAAGCTTTGTGCATGTTTTTATGATGCTAATAATATTCTAAGATCTTAAACCTCTGAGGTTTTACTGCTGTCAGGATCTACACCCACTTTTGCCAAAAGACAAATTCATTACATTTTTTTTGTTGAACTTGAATTCTCACAAATCAACACACCAACTCCCCTTCCCCCAGGAGTTTTGTGCTGTTCAAAACCCAATTTCTCTGTGACAGTGCTTGCCAGATCAGCATAGATTTTCAATTCTTGTGTGTTTTCAACTTCTAATAATCCTTTTTGATGGTAGAAATTGTGTATCTTTGGGCATTTGAAGCTGTTGTGGGGCAGATGGTCACCTTCCATTCTCATGAAAGACTTGAGTTATGATCCCTCCTCATCAATGGTTATACAGTTGTCCTTTTGAGACATAAAAAACATCTCTCTGAAGAACCATAGCACTCAAGGGACTAAGTAGTGAAGGAGAATCATCTGCATATATCAGTCTGGGCACAGAAGGGGCAAGATGGTGGTAGCAGCACAGATGCACCTGTACCGTAGTTCTTTATATTACAATGCATACTGCATTGGGTAGGAATACTGTGGAGAGAAAATGGAATCATCATTCCTGCCCTCTCCTAGCACATCTAACAGTGCACGAGAAAGTTAGATCTTTCCATGAGGCACTGCAGAAAAAAATAGAATATGATAGAACAAGATTTTGGTTCATAGGAAAAAGCTGCCCCTAGGCAGTGTTAACTTGTCATACTGACATTTAAATGGCCTAAATCAAGGTGACAGAGATATTAGTGGCATTATGTGAAGAACTGTTCTGTAGGAATGAGTTGTTCTTCAGAACAATTAATTCTCAGCACAGAGAATTAAGCATAAGTGGGTTTAACGTGAGGCTCACATGTCATCATTTTTCCAGGTCTTATTATCTGTGGTGTGACTAATGCAGGATTACTCTTCATCTGTGCTCATGACTAACTTAATTTCTGTCCTGTGTCTCGCTGCAGAGCCTTGTTCCAAATTGCCACATAGAACCTTAATTGCTGCTCTATTTCCCAGAAAAATTGTGCTCGTGTAACTGTGTTCACTCTCTCCTTTCCTACCCTGGGACAGCATCTGCATCTGTAGGTGCACTTCATACACATTTCTCAGAGGTGGGTAGGTCAGAGATTCCCCTGCTGGGGAAAACCAGATCTCAAGCAGTTCTGCATACTGGCTTACTTTTCCCTACAATTCACTCTACTCCTCGAGTAAAAAGAGGAGTATCCACATTATTTAGGGCTTTCCAGTTTACTACCACTACCTCTGAAAATAGTCCCTCATGTTCAGCATCCATGCCTTCTCTGCTGAAAATAGCCTCAGGCAAAATTTCATCCATCACTGGTGCTGGTGGCAGGGATGCAGCTTCTCCCTGGCAGTGGTACATGCACCAGAGCTGAAGGAGCGTGGGCAGAAGGTACAGCCCACTCTCCTCCCTCCTAAACCTGTATGCAGCCCACCCTGGAGTCCCAGCACTTGTTCAACTTCAATGGGATTGAGGGCCACCTCTTGCAAAAATTTCCAGCAGCTTTGGTTTAGTCCCTACACACTGATTATTGTTTGAATGGCTTTAGGTGCCTCAAACGAGTCTGGAGGATGTGCACAATTGTTCATGCAGTTAATATGTTGAATAAGAAAGCAGTTGATGCGATTGAAATGAATCTACAGAAAAACAATGCAGAGATAAATTGATTGATTTAGCTGACTTTTTCCCCTTCTACTGTGAGTTTTATTCTCCCCAAAGATGCTGCAGAAGCTCTGTCATTAGATGCCAGACTGGTCAAAATTAATAAAAAATATGTTATAAGAATCGTTATATGTTATAATATGTTAGAATATGTTATAAGAATATAAGAATATGTTAGAATATGTTATAAGAATATAGAATATGTTATAAGAATCGCTTTACAACTTTGGGACAGAAGTACCACATGGCTGCTGGACCACTTTCGTGCTGAATTTAATCACAAAAGGATATTTGCACATTTAAGATGATCTTCAATATCATGAGGATGTAGATAAAGTAAAGCTGGGAAAAATATATTCAGAAGGTGTATTTAGAAGAAAGTTTTTACTTTTTCTCAATTTTTGATAACTTTTGTCTTACTCAGAGTACCTTAAGGATTAAAAAGTATTAACTATGTATATTCCAACGCAGAGATTTTGTAAAAGGTCTAAGTAAACTCCTGGGTGAAAAAGGAAACAAAAAATAAAAAAATAAAAGTAAAAAAAAAAAAAGGAAAAAAGATTAGAAACACTTCTGCTGCAAATCAGATTTAGATTTGGAGCCCTGATTCAGTCAAATGCTTATTATGCAAGTTTTTAAACTACTTGAGCAGATATTACATAAATTAATTAAGCTGCCCCAGTATTTACAATCAGGTATGTTAGAAAGCATCTTGGTCATCAGAAGCCTTAGTCAGTCCCTGGTAGCATGTCCGCACCTTCAGAGCATTTTTTTTTTTTTTTACAGAAGTGCTTTTTAGTTAACTATAACATTCAGTTCAAAGGGTTCATACTAGATGATAAAATGTATTGATCGTTATTTAATCCCATAATTTCTTGATCAAAGTGCATGTAGAGCTTTTGAAATTCTGTCTGAAACATAAGAAAGTTTTTTTTTCCTCTCAAAATAAATAAATAGAATTTTTGCCTGACAAATCAAAATTTAAAGGGAGGAAAGGGAAGAAGTGGAAAGTGGAACTATTCATGTTACCATTATCTTCTGATTTCAAACAGAAATGACAAATGAATAAATAAATCAACAAAAACAACAATAACAAAAATCAGGCAAACCTGAGTAGGAGTTCTCCCTTTTTGTTTGAAAATTAAAATAATTATCTCCTTATCTTGGAAAATTTGGTTTTGTCACTGAATCATATGAGGCAATATTCATGCTGAAGTTTAAATCCAAATATCAAGACTTGCAGTACTGAGATTTTCTGGGCAACGTAAAGGCAACAGACATAGACAGAGTCTAATGAAATGTTAAAAATGGCAGGATGCAAAGATGATGAGAAAAGAGGTGAAAAATCACATGCTGAAAGGGACTGTGAGTAGGTGGGTGGTTGAGCTCAGCCTCCAAGTGAGCATGACTAGAAAGGAGGCTAATTACTTTGATTTGTCTGGCACAGTGCCTGTCTAAGATATTAAAGGGTACAAATAAAAGTTGTGATTTGTCCAATCTCCATGAAAAATCGTACATTTGTAAGTCCTAGAGGACTCTGATTCAGTGGCTAATAGAATAGCTACAGGTTTCAAAAAGGCCATATTTTGTTTCAAAGTTGAATTCAGCGTGGTACAATCTTATAGATTCATAGAATGGTTTGCGTTGGAAAGGACCTTAAACATTGTCTAATTCCAGTCCCCCTGCCACGGGCAGGAACACCTCCCACTAGACCAGGTTGCTCAAAGCCCCATCCAACATGGCCTTGAACACCTCCAGGGATGGGGCATCCACAGCTTCTCTGGGCAACCTCTTCCAGTGCCATAGTATCTTCATAGGACAAAATTTCTTCCGAATATCTTATCTAAACCTACTCTTTTAGTTTAAAGCCATTACCCCTTGTCTTATCGCTACACTCCCTGGTGAAGAGTCCAAATTCCTGCTTTCCTGTAGGCCCCCTTTAGGTACTGGAAGGCTGCTATAAGGTGTCCCTGAAGCCTTCTCTTCTCCAGGCTGAACAACCCCAACTCACTCAGCTTGTCTTCATAGGAGAGGTTCTCCAGCCCTTTGATCATCCTTGTGGCCCTCCTCTGGACCTGGTCCTTCCTATGTTGAGGACCCCAGAGCTGAACACATTACTCCAGGTAGGGTCTGACAGGAGTAGAATAGAAGGGAATAATCACCTCCCTCAAACTGCTGGCCATGCTTCTTTTGATGCAGCCCAGGATACTGATAGCGTTCTGGGTTGCAAGAGTACATTGCCAGCTCAGGTTGAATTTTTCATCAACCAAAACCCCCAAGTACTTCTCCTCAGTGCTGCTCTCAATCTACTCATCACTCAGCCTGTATTTGTGACCCGGTTGAAGGACTTTGCACTTGACCTTGTTGAACTTCTTGAGGTTTGCACCTCTATAGCCCATCAATGTCCCTCTGGATAGCATCCCTTCCTTCCAACATTTCGATGGCACCACTCAGTTTGGTGTCATCCACAGACTTAACAAAGTTGAACTCAGTCCAACTTGTGCACCTTCAGTTTCCTTAGATGGTCTTGAACTTGATCTTCTACAGTAGACAGTTCTTCATTCTTGTAGTCTCTGCCTTTGTCTTCTGTGACTAGAGTGTTGTAGCTAGAGCACTTACTGGTGAAGACTGAGGAAAAAAAGTCCTTCCACTCTCTGTAGGCCTCAATTTTCTGCTTGGGTTTAGCCAGGAGCTCTTTGTTCATTCATGAGAACCTTCTAGTGTTTTTGCCTGACTTCCTCTTTGTTGGGATGCATCGCTCCTGAGTTGGAGGAGGTGATCCTTGAATGTTAACCAGCTTTCTTGGTCTCCTCTTCCTTCCTGGGCTTTATCCCATAGTATTCTACCAAGTAGATGCCTGAAAAGGCCAAAGTGTGCTCTCCCAAAATGTAGGGTAGCAAGCTTGTTGTGTGCCCTCCTTGCTGTCTGTCCTAAGGATCTTGAACACTACTATTTCATCGCCACTGCAGCCAAGGCTGCTCTTGAACTTCACATTCCCCACCATCCCCTCCTTCTTGGTGAGAATGAGGTCCAGCATAGCACCTCTCCTCATTGGCTCCTCTGTCACTTGGAGAAAGAGGGATTGCATCAATGCATTCCAGGAACCTCCTGGATTGCCTATGACCTGCTGTGCTTTTGCTCCAATAGATAGTGTCCCTTCAACTCCAGGGTGGTTGAAGTCTCTCATGAGGACCAGGGCTTGTGAATATGAGGCTGCTAATATCTGTCTGAAGAGGGCATCATCAGTTTGGTCTTCCTGGTCAGGTGGCCTGTAGCAGATATTCACTGCGAGGTCATGTGTCCCTACCCTCCTTATAGTCCTAACCCATGTTCTTGATCAACTCCTTATCCAGCCCCAGATAGGGCTCCATGCACTCCAGATACAGTTGGAGTAAAAATTGTAGGTGTAGCTTCAATTTTGTCAGCATTGACATAGATGGTGATATCCTCTCCTTGTATCCTTTGCTTTTCTATTTTAAAGAGCCTTAAAGAATTCTTCCCTTCCAACACTTCAGTCATGGGAGCTGTCCACAATGTCTCCAAGATGCTCATAATATCATAGCCGTACATGTATGTGCACATCTCCATGCTATAAGCATTTGCATAAGGCATTTAAGTTGGGCCCTGTGTTTCCATTTAAGTCGTTTTTCTTTCCTGTTATTTCTCATACAACACTGACTTTTCTTTTTTTTTTTTTTTTTTTTTTTTAATCTGATTACATGGGCAAGAAAACTAAGATCAAATTTCTGCCACAGACATCATGTGCTGATAGACACGTAACATACAGGCTAGTATGTCTGACATTCAGATGTGTATCATGTTATAAGCATGATTGATACATGATGCATTTTCCCATAAAACTCCCTTTCTACCTCTTTGGATTGTAGGCAGTTTAGGAAGGGAATACTAGGTCATTTAGACTGCCTAGTTGCTTTGATATAACAATATATTACAAATTAGTTACCTTGCTTAGAAATCAATAGATAAGTGATCTGTATCCTTATGGAAATGTACAAATATTTTTGGCTGTAAAAGTCAATACTGTACACAATGAGATGTAGGTATAAAACTTGTTTTTGTGAGAAAGAAAGATAGTTGTTTCAAAAAGAACTGTAAAGAAAATTTTATCATCTGCAGAAACCAAAAATGTGATTCATAAAGAGAGGCATACAGGAAAAAACAATAACAAAGCTATCAAAGAATTATTAACTTGTCACATGTTCCCTGGGGACTTCTTAGACTTTCTTAGGGATTTTTCTGATGATACATTCTTTCTGTGATCCAAAATCTGTTAAGTGTTGTGCTCCCAGCCCCCAAACCCCTCCAAATGGAAAGCCTTATATTTTCGGCTGAAAATTCAGATAAGTTTACTTAATTCTGAATGTCGTATGGGTCTTTCCTATAAAATGGCATTCTTCTGTTCTGTCAAACAAAGAGGATTCTGGACAAAATAAATGACATAGATGGGAACATGAAGTAGTTAAATTATAATTCTCATAAGTAGTCACAGCACCACCACCAGCAGTTTTATCAGACTTTCTTAGACAGAAGTGGCTCACATAGTTCAACAGACCAAAATTTTGAACTGAGGTGGGTTAATATAAAAAAAATGCTCCATATGATTTTTTTTTTACAGGGAAATTGAAAACTCACATAAGAAACTTATTTTCACGAGAAAATGTTTAGCTATCTGCTTTAAAGATAATTTGAAAAAAAAAATCTTTAAGATACTTGCATTTTCATGTCTGCATAGTCTGGCTTTAAACAGTAGAATTCAAGCTGATAATTAAATTTTCTGTATGCATAAACCCAAGACCTTTTCAGACTTGCTGTATATCAGAGCAGCCAGTCTTTGAGAAGTTAGAGTTCCAGGTCTGCTAGAATGCAAGTGGTTCTTCTTTACCCAGTTGGAGGCAATTGGTTCAAATATTATTATGGTTGCACAGTGTTTTTCTTTCAAATGGTCATTTTAAAAGAATCTTTATAAATAATTTTCTTTTCTGGGACACAGCAGACTGAAGCCTTTGATTCCTCTTTTATTTAGTCTGCTTGGATGATATGATTTGCAGCTACAATGTTATGGGATAAAGTCCATTTCGATTCAGGTCAGCAGGACTTTAGAGTAAATTGAATCAGATGGCAGTTATCTCTAAGTCCTTTACAGAAGGTTCAAACTCTCAATAAAAGGTCAGCATTCATTTCTTTTTATCTTTGCATAATGCATTAAATATATGCAAAGGAGAATCTGATTGGAAATTGTGTGGTATTGTAGTGCTATATCTGAGAGAGGAACAGGAAATGGTGGCATATGTCTTCAGGTATATGTGTTTCAACCAACAAGTTCAAAAAAAAATAAAAAATTGAAAGATGAAAAGATGATCAGGGATCCAGTATATACATAGAGTGGGTTTCCTTACATTCTCATTACAAGTGTCTGCAGATATGGTTTGTGGTTTTAGTTCACAATAGACAGCAGGTGTTCTGCCATCCACTTCTTAGCATGAAACTAAAATATTGCAAGAGATTAGGACAAGTCAGATTTGTGAGCTTCCCAGCACATACTGTTCACACCGTTCTTTGAAGGAAAGGTTAATCTCAACAGATCTTGTGTCACTTGCACTGTTTATGTATGGACCATGAAAATGTGATCCCTGAGAAAGAAAATATAAGACGGTAAAGATTCTGTTAAATGCTCTTGTTCTATATAGTGAAGGCTCACTGCAACATGGTCCCTTCCCTTTGTCTTTGCCTTCGTCATTGCCTTCACCTTCTTCTTCTCTCTCTTTTCCTAAGTGGTTCTTGAACTCCATGCATATGCCCTGTGAAGAGGAACTGCAGTTTGGGTTGAAGACCTGATGTATATGCAATGCACTGCAGTAGATACATAATAATCCCAAAGCCTTTTCAACCAGCAAATATCAGTTTCAGAGCCATGCTAGCCTATAAACACTGGAAATTAATGGTATGACAGCCTCAGGAAACAGTACTTCAGATGTATAAGTGCCTCATGGGAGGAACTCATTACTTGGAGTTACAGTAAATTGCCACTGAAAGAATACTAGAGGAGCTGCAGAAGCTTCTCACACTTCATAAGCTTGATCTTGTCAATTTCAAAGGCTAAGTGAATTTTGGCATGATTAAATGCTAGAAACTGTGGCCATCTGAAAAGACTTGGGGTTACAGGCTTGTTACATCAATTTGTGGCAATAGTGCTACACAGTACACACAGAAGCAGCTAGCTGGCATGAGTTTTTTTTTTTTTTCCTTTGGTGGTGGTGGGGCTGCTGTTTTTTTTTTTTTTTTTTTGTGTGTGTGTGTATGTGTGTGCATTTTCTGTTTGAAGGCTCTGCTGCTGATGTTTTAGACTGCTTTTGTATATATGTGAGAGGGTGGGAGTTTGACAAAAGGGTGGGTCAGGAAAGGTTATAGTCCAGACTTTGTATTGACTTATATTTTGTGGCTTCCAGCAGATCCAGTGTTTTTGAATAGGTGTAAATCAAGGAAGAAGCCTAGCTTGAACTGCTAATTGCTTTGCTGTACCAGGAGTGATTTCCACTTCCATTTTTGAAAGAGTTATTTTTTTCTGTCTTGCATCATTGCTCAGTGTCATAACAGCAAAGATATATGTCCTGAAACCACCTTAGCCTAAGGTGTGATCTTGATAAGCTTTTGTAAAGTAAGATTGGCTCCAGTCAGATATTAAAGTATCATAATGACAAAACATGTCCCATATATCACACCAGATTAGACAAAATTCCTTATGCTGAGCCAAAGTTCCCTCTGCTGCACAGCACTGTTTGCTTCCTTTGTTGTTGTAGGTTTTTTTTTTCTTTCTTTTTTTTTTTTTTGATTAAAATAATCTCTCTCAGTTATGGGTATGCAAATCCAGAATTGCAGTTTTTCCAGAGGTGACGGCAAATTCAACTGTACCTTTTCTCATGTATGGCTGACTGATGAAGAAATTATATGTTTACCCTATGCTGATCTATTAATAAACACAGGGTCTTGCCATTTGGTGTGGTTGTACCACTGGTGGAAAACAAGGTAGTTCTATTCTTTTATATAGGAGTGCCCATATATAGCGCTACTTTGCTTGACTGCTTGATGTTAAAGATATTTGTTGTAGGGAAATGAACTCTAACAGAAGTAAATAATGCATTAGTGAAATTTCAAATTGACTTGTGAAAAAAAAAAAATAGGAAAACATATTAAACAGAAGATTTCCTAAACCCAGTATACTCTGGGCTGACAGACCTGGGATTAAGTTTGAATTAAGCTATTGCTAAATTGGCAAAATACTAACCTACACCTTTCCCGGTCACTATAGTGCCATTTAATTTAAGTTGTTTTGGTCTAGGCAAAATGCAGTCTTAATACAAGCACTAATGGACAAGATTTTCTGTCATATGGACATGCAAGCACAAGGCCATAAATCTGCTTTCAGCCTTACAAGTGAAAATAATACCCACAAATATTCAAAGATACATGGAATTTTGGTGTGTTAATATTTAGTGCACATTGTTGTTTGCTCCTCTCCTTTTTTCTACTTCTGAGTGAATAACCCAAGTGATAACAGTGCCCTTGAAAATCTTTTTCTTTCTATCTAGCTACTATTAAGAAAAAACTAGTTTGAGCCTCCATTGTCACATTTCATATGCCTTTAAACCAGGGCCCTGCAGGAAGTGCTACATTTTGGCTCAGGATTTTGGAGACCAATACTTTAGCATATACTGTCAGCAGAGGAGGGGAGAAGATAGATATGTGGGGGCTAAAATCTTAACCAACTGCAGCTTACTCTGCCAGAGCTCTGAATGAGAGCTTTTATATACATTCTCTGCATTACAAGACAGTCTGGCTGACACTGCTGACTTCAGGGGAATTGCTAATGACATCAGGAGACTGCGGCTGTGATCCCACTGTCTTCTTTTGTTAATGAATTGAAATTTTCATTATTAGAAATCAGAAGAATGTAACTTCTTCACATCTACATTTCGTATAAAGGTGTTCAGGTGTGTACATGACTCTAGGTAAAAACGGCAAAAGTGACCAAACATATAGTACCACCTATATGTTTGATTATTGGAACCATACTCCAAGAATCCAGTATTCATCTGCTAAGGGATACATACTTTCAGCTTCCTCAAGTCCAAGGGCAGTAAAATGAAAAATGGCCAGGAAAAACTGTTCTTAACTGTCCATGCATTTGATGAACAGCTCCTGTCCTGAGTCAAATAGGTCCAGGGTTGAGCCTGCCTGTGAAGTGGACCCTGGTGTTTGGGTGTGACTGATCTGTGATGTCTCTGCTACATGTTTCTAGCAGTGCTGAGTCTGTTGGTGGCCCAGCAAGACATCAGCAGAAGCATACTTCCACAGAACCTATTTGGCATAGCTTTGTGCAGATGTCAATAATACCCTAAGTTACTATTTCTTTACTTACAACTCTTCTATTTGCAACAGACACAACACTTTCTAGGTAGTTATTTCTCCTGTTGACTTCAGTGAGGTTTGTGGAGCAAGGGAAGATTGTAAGTTTTGGTCCTTCTCTAGAAGTTGTTTTATCCACTCACTTCTGCTAGGATTTGAGACATTGCCAGGACGTTACCAACAGGAAAAATATTTTGAGGTTATTTTAAGGGCAGATTTAGTAGCCCTGTCTAAATTACACCAGCAGCAGTTTACATACATATTCAGCCTGGGATGGGCTCACACTGACTGTCCGCAGTGAACGGTGTTTCTTAATTTGGGGACAGACATCAGTTCTGATTAAAAATACAAGAAGAACTACATCTTTTCTGACCCAACATCTGTTTTCTATCTAATCCGCTCATTGCTAACAATCCATTTGGAGTCAGATAAGATCTACTTCTGTTCTAAAGTGAAAAGCTCAATTAGAAATACAAATAATTGTTGAGAAGGGAATTTAAGCATGCCTTCTGTATTAAAAAAAGGCATGTAATTATAAAGCTCATTGAAATAATCAGGTTGTATGATGGGGTAACTGAGTCAGTGAATTGAAATGGACCTGTGAAGAAATGGGAGAATCTTTCATAAATATGTATGTTCCGTTTTGTTTTGTTTTGTTTTGTTGGGAAGAAAGAGCTTTTAATTTGGTCATTCCTCCTTCAACTGCTGAAGTGTTCTGGAAGGCGACTGGTGAATCTGATCATACTAAATGTTTTTATTCTTCTTCTCACCATCATATTTCCAAGGAGGGACTCTTCCATGCTGGAATCCCATCCTGGGGTTGATTTGACCTGTTTTTGACTTCTTTCCTCTCCCTAGTTCTCTCTTTGTGGTGTTAAGGCAAGTCAGTAAATACAAGTCCAAATTAGCAGACATCTCAATTTGCCATATCTTCTGCAGCTCAAGATTGGATGCAGCATCATGCTAACTGGTTATCGTTTAGGCAACATAGTGTAGCTCTGTCTCAGGCTTAGCTTACATAGTGTATGTGCATAATGCTATGTCTGTGAACTGGGGATGGCAGCATTACCTAACTTTGCGAGGTGGAGGAGAGGAAAGGATTATTATGAGATATGAGACCCCCTGTTTGAGCAGTTCATCTGGTTGTGACAAATGCAAAGATAATGGAGTAGATCTTTGACCATGCTTGTTAGGTGCTGGAAAATGTGGTATTAGGTATTGGGCATGTGGCATCCATTTCCTTAGGTTGGTACTGAACTGATGCACTGTGTATACTGTTAGTGGACACTGTGGTGTTGACAGCACCGTCTTTCCACTAACACAAACTGATATCCTAATCACCTATGCTCTCTAAGAGATCAATTACACTTTTCTCAAGTGTTGTAGGACCATTAACCTTAGCTTACCGCTCAAATTCAATGTGGTTAATTATAGCCTGGGTATCTAAGCTTTCATCTTGCAATGGCAATTAACTATGGTAATCTGCAGTCCTTCGTAGCCTAAAGTGATGCACAGGAGTGTTGTGTGCTGCTAAACAGCTGCCATATTGTGCTCTAGAAGAGGCTGCATTTTTCACAGAGAGAGGTGATGAAACTTATAAAGACAGCTATTTCTAAATAAATTCAATGTCAGTGTAGGTGAATAAGCATATAAACAGTAACATGTAAATATGGTCAGAAAGGTATATTGCACTTAAAAGTAGTAGAAACATGTAAACACTCTTCTGCAGATCACTCATGAAAGTCGTGAGTAATATGAAATAACCTAAACATGAAGACCTACCTTTTCTCTTCCTCGGGGATCAAGCCTCTGGCCTACAATTTCATAGAATCATAGAATGGCTTGGTTGGAAGGGGCCTCAAAGATCCTCTAGTTCCAATCCCCTCCCATAGACAGGAATGCCACCCACTAGGTCAGGTTGCCCAGGGCCTCATCCAACCTGGTCTTGAACACCTCCAGGGATGGGGCATCCACAACCTCTCTGGGCAACCTGTTCCAGTGCCTCACCACCCTCTGTGTGTAGAATTTCCTCCTAACCTCTAATCTAAATCTCCCCTCTTTTAGTTTAAAACCATTCCCCCTCTTCTTGTCATTATCTAATTGAGCAAAGAGTTGCTCCTTATCTTTTTTATAAGTCCCCTTCAAGTACTGAAAGGTTGCAGTGGGGTGCCCCCAGAGGCTTCTATTCTGTAGGCTGAACAGCTCCATCTCTCAGCTTTTCTATGTAGGAGAGGTGCTCCAGCGCCTTGATCAACTTTGTGGCACTCCTCCGGACCTGCTCTAACAGATCAACATCCTTCTTCTGCTGGGGACCTCAGGGCTGGCTGCAGCACTCCAGGTGGGGCCTCACAAGGGCAGAGTAGAGGAGTACAATCACCTCCATTAACCTGCTGGCCACTCTTCTGTTGATGCAGCCCAGGACACAGCTGGCTCATGTCGAGCTTTTCATCCACCAGAACCCCCAAGTCCTTCTCCACAGGCCTGCTCTCAATATGTTCTTCTCCCAGTCTGTACACGTGTCTGGGATTGCCCTGACCCAGGTGCAGCACCTTGCACTTGGACTTGTTGAACCTCGTTAGGTTCACATGGGCCCACTTCTCAAACTTGTCCAGGTCCCTTTGGATGGCATCCCTTCCTTGTGTTGTACTGACTGCACCACTCAGCTTGGTGTCATCTGCAAATTTGCTGAGTGTGCACTCGATCTCACTGTCTATGTTGTTGACAGGCTGGCCTTTTCAACTGATCTCCTTTTCAGCTGACATATCTTTGCCCCTTATCACAGTCACCTGATATTGCTATCTCACAGAAAGGGAACTGAATTAAACTGGCCTGTATTCCTAACTGCTATGTAATTCCCTATGTGTGCCATTTTATTAACCCACCCTACTGGTTCATAAAACCCTACCATATACATTGCTTCTACGAGCTAACTCCTGCATGCCCTTCTAAAGTCATCACAGCTCTCTGAAGTCTTGTTCTTTCAGTGTCATGTACAACCAAAGCCTAAATTTCTGTTAAAAGCTATTATAGTGCTAACCACCAAAGATGAGCTGGGAAAAAATTTGAAACACAAATGTTGTTTAGTGAACTTGGTCTCTTCTTTTCTCTTGGCATTGGCTTCAGCATTTACAAAAATGACTGCTGAAAATTTTATGTACCTGTTTGGTGAACACATACATCAGTCTGTGGGTGCTTGTGAACACATCTGTTCACTCTTTGCAATAGCTACCCGAGAGAAAACCGTGTAACACTGCTGGTATTTTTTAATCTCCCATGACTTCTGAACTTCAGAAGCAATTCTGCCCCAAATCAGAAGGTGCATCTTGGTCCAAAATCACCTGGTCATTCAATGAACCTTGGTTATGGCCATAAGCATGTCATCCTTTACAGACATCTGGCCAAAATATAATGGAAAACAAGGAGGAAAAGTTATTGACAAGTAATTCCAGTCCTGTAACATGGAGAACACACAGGCAGCCAAGGCCTTGGCATGCTCCCGTGACTCTTGACACACACAGCTGTACCTCACACATCATTTGTGAATCAACATTTGATGTATACAGAGCAGCACAGTACTAAGAGGAGCCAAAATGAACACAGATCTCTGTTGCTACCAAAGTACATGTAAATATCTAGATTCTGTTAGAATCATATATTGGATCTAGGAGAAGGATCTGCTGAAGCTTCCTTTCGCTTCCATTCTATTCACCCATAGCACTCTGAAGATTTCATACTACCTGCAACATTCCTGATTTCCCTCAACACCCTTCCACTCAAGTACGCATCTCTTGCAGCTCTATGTTCTCTCCATTGTAGTTACCCTTTCCAGATTCCATTCTTGACTTGTTGTGTCCCAGGATCCTTCCCTCACCTTGCTCCTTTGCACCTCACCTTTAGCACTCACCAGAGTGCTAAATGCTCATTGTTTTTTTCCTGTCTCTTTCCTCTTCTCATCCTGGATCTTACACTTCTTCTGCTGCTACTGTAGAATGAATGCTTCCTTAAAGCAGCAAAACAAAATATTGTCTTTTGTGAGAGGAGCCAGGTTTCTCTGAGTAAGTTTTGAATCACAAGAAATTTGAGATACAGAAGGCATTTTCCCTAGATCCCCAGGGGCTGGGAAAATGAGCTATGGAAACTTTGGACAGAAGAGGAATTACGCTGTTTCCTAAGCTTTAGGTGTTCCATGCTGGACAACAAACTTGGAAGTAGCTGCACGAATTTCCTAGGCTGGGTAGCAGACCAGCCAGTTAGAATGAGATGGAGGCAGGCCAGGATTGTCTCAAGCTGATATGAGATTGTTGCAGTGGCTAAGCAACACACAGGTGAAGGGAGTGAGATGCTGCATTCCTGGTCCTGTTTTCACTCTTCCACAGTCTGGTTCTGATTTTACCCTTGACAACGGAAACCTTGAGTACTTCCGCTGCAGATACTGTGTGATCCAATTGAGACACAACCATAACACTAGTATCAAGGCAAACCATTTGCTGGGACAAGGACAGGCTGAGAAAAGCAGCTTATGTTGAAGGACCTGAGCCACCAGCAATAAACTAAGTTTCTTTAGCGCTGGCATCCCAGAGCTCACAAAGCAATGGAGGCAGAACGTTCTCTGTCACTGTCATGTTTGAAAAAACACCAGGCCCTGACAACGGACAGCTCCAAGTTTTGCACAGTCAGAATTTGGAAACCTAACCTCAAAATCCCCTTCCAAGGTGAAATATTTCCTTCTCATTTTAACAGGTACTTTTCCTTTCAAGTCTAATCAAAGGGTAAATCTCCCAAAGTAGTCAGATACAATACACTCTAATCATCGTTACTGTGTTAGAAAGTTAATGGCATGGAAATCTCTGAGTAGCCAGCTTGGTCGTATTTATTGGGATTTAAGAGCTTAGTATAATTACAGTATCCAGTAACTGCCTGGATTGATGTGCAAGGGGAGGAAGAAAGGAGGCTAAGACACATCTTGTTGTCAGGATGTGTACAAGATCAATGAATGGAAAAGAGGACAGATGGACGAACAGATATTTACTCTGTTATGCGTTTTTATTTTTTTCCCAGCCAGCTATTTATTCTTCTGACATGTTTTGCAACAGTCCTGAAACAGGTTAGGCCTACCTGTATATTGGGATCATGAGCTGATATGATTTTGCCCAGTCTTTGAGACCTTTATTTTTCAGTGCCTACATACTTCCAGCAAATCAAGTTTTCAAAAAAAAGGTGACTTTTTTTTTTTTAAAAAATTACTATTTGTTATTAAAAATAATAATAATAATAATAAAAAAAACTGTGCTGCTTCTAGTGGGCAGGTTCCCAGTATATGGATGATATTCACTGCAGTTAGCACATTTGGGAAAACTCAGGAAACATGCAGCCAGAGGAAACATGCTGCAGATTCCCACCAATAGCACTTTCAGTCTTGATAGTTTGTACTCTTTTTCTTTCTTTTTCTTTTTTTCTTTTTCTTTTTCTTTTTCTTTTTCTTTTTCTTTTTCTTTTTCTTTCTTTTTCTTTTTCTTTTTCTTTTTCTTTTTCTTTTTCTTTTTCTTTTTCTTTTTCTTTTTCTTTTTCTTTTTTTCCTTTCCCTTTTTCTTTTTTCCTTTCCCTTTCCCTTTCCCTTTTCCTTTCCCTTTCCCTTTTCCTTTTCCTTTTCCTTTTCCTTTTCCTTTTCCTTTTCCTTTTCCTTTTCCTTTTCCTTTTCCTTTTCCTTTTCCTTTTCCTTTTCTTTCATGACATCATATGGTCTGAAATACCTCTTTGGCCAGTTTGGATCAGCTGTCCTGCTTGCGTCCCCTCCCAGCTTCTTGTACACTCCCAGACTCTTTGCTGGCAATGCAGCATAAGAAACAGAAAAAATCCTTGACTCAATGTAAGCACTGCTCAGTAACAATTAAAATGTGGATGCTATCAACATTATTTTCATACTAAATCCAAAACACAACACCATACCAGCTACTATGAAGAAAATTAACTCTATTCTGCCAGAAGCACAGACATCTTTATAAGACAGCTTTGTGCTACCTTGAGGTTAAGGCCAAAGTCATTTTCAGGATTTTGGTGAACTGGCCATTAGCATAGTAGTGCTTCTGAAGTGTAAAATGGATCTTACATTAATGGGAAGTCCAATCATAAATGTCTCATGTACATTTGTGTCCACAGTGGATTTATTCTGGCACACATTTATCTTCCTTCAGTCTAATAAGTTCTAGAAAGAGGATTTTTGATATTTTGGGGTCCAAAAAGGCCTGGAGACTAGACTTTTGTTTGTTTGTTTGTTTTGTTTTGTTTTATTTTCTTCTCCATCTGGTCTTTCTGTTGAGCTCTTGGATGTTTATTTCATATTCCTTATGCAGGGCTTCCCCATCTGCCTTTCACTTTTTCCCTAGGATCCTCCCCTAGGCTGCCTTAGGGGATCCTGGCTGCCACAGCAGTCTCTGATGAGATTAGTAACGATAATGATGCTGAGTTAAGCTTCTTATACTGAAGCCTGGGAGAGACGGCAATATTATCTAAAGAGCAAAAGGCTAAAGTGATGTTTGGCCTATGTTGTTTTATTTAAATCATGGCTTGAGATGGTGGCAGGGCTGCAAATATATAGGCTTCTTTCCACCAAATGTAAAGGCAAATGTCTTTGAAGGGTTACTACAGGACACAGTGTTCAGTATTATATTCTACCTACAATATCTGGGTGTATGCAGTACCCCATTTATTTCCATCTCCCTCAAGCCATTGAAATTATACAAGTGAATGCATCTTTGCTGGTATAGGTCTTAGGTCATTTCTTTCTCTTTCCACGTACTAAAGGGAAGTTACACTGAGCACTGAAGTTAGCATGACACCTTCATCTCAACATCCTGAAGAATATGTGCAGAGATAAAACTGCTTAATGACAATATTCATAACTTTCCCAACTGAAAACACTGTCCACTTCCAGTACAGCAATTGTAATTAAAATAACTGTGTAATTAAAGTGTGTTATTTTGGCTATGCCTGGATAAATATTATTTGATGCGTTTTGTAATCCTCTTTTAAGTAGTAGCCTTGGTATGACATTAATTTTGTGATCCCATGAAAATGTCACTTGTCTAGTGCCCTGCTTGGAAACAGAGAGATGAAACTAACATTTCACGTCTAATCATGATGTTGATATACCATGAAAACAATGATATTTTGCTACTGTGGGATAATAGGTAGGAACTAGAATGCATGGTCAGTTTGCAGATTCTAATTAGCTGGCATTACAATGGTGGCTATTTCAGTAACAATGGAATCTAAACCAATAAAAAATGTAGCCCAAACAAACAAACAAATAAATACCAAGACACACACACACACAGTCACATACACAAGAGAGAGAGGCATCTCTGAATGAAAAGTTCTGATGTCTAGAGACAGTCTTGTCTGATGGCATTGAGGATCTGCTTGTTATTCAAATTTCAAAAGACAACCCAGCAGTCAACTCATCTCATTGTCATTACTGAATAATTTCAAAAGCCTTGTTTTGTTTTGCTTTTTTTTTTCCACCCAGAGATTTTATTGAGTTCATGAAGAATACAGCTGAAATTTCATCCTTCTCCTGTCAACACCTCTTTATGGCATTTATTGAGCTCTGCAATGTAGAACTTGGAGTCTTGATTAATACTCTGTAGATCAGAGGCTGAATTCAGATCACCTAGAGAAAGCATGCCACTCCTACCTCACCACTTCCCTCCTAAGACTTTAATATCCAGAAGGGAGTAACTTTGGAGCTTTTTCTCTCTGCGTGATGTACTAAGGTTGGTCAACGCTGAAGGAAGGCAAGGAATGGAGACTGTGAGACTGTGTTAAATTGTGCCCTCCCTGCCCTCCCCCCCCCCCAAACAAAACAAAACAAAACAACAAAAAAAAACCACTTGCTGTTCTCATTATGGAAGAACAGACAATGGAGAGCAGAATGGGTTTTCTTCAGTATTGCAACACAAAACCTTACTCTGTCTATTAACTATTGAGATCAAAATCTCTCTGAGACAGAGGGAATCTTGTGCTTAAGGTAATGTGTAGCCCCTGGCACAGTGACCATTATAGCCAGATTCATGTTCACATTAATTAGTAGTCACCAAATACAAGAAATTCTGAACTCCCCTAGAACTGTCTTGTTTCTTTTCATTGATGTTTTCACTGTTCTTTTCACCGGATCTCCTAGCTGCAAATGGAGATAACAGTCAGCTGTCCTACGTTCTTGTTGTCTTCTATGTGCAATGTGTTCTGGACAATGCTGCACATGACCTTCCCGTGTATCAGTCGCACAGTATTACCATAATAACTGCATGTTAACACATAACACAGTGAAGCAAATAACTATGTTTGAAATTACATTTTGATGTAATATCTACTAGGGAAAGTCAGAAATGGCAAATGTAAGATAGCAAAGTACTAGTAACTACAGCTTACGTTTACACCACAAAACTTACTCTGTACAACCTCTGTCTACGGATAAGAAAGCTCAGAGGAAAAGCTGATGTGAAATAGCTGTTCAAGGCTTTTTCCTATTTCCATTTCCATTTCTGTACATTCCCCTTGTATATAAACATTTCTAAAGGATAGCCTTCATGATGAATTGCTTCTGATGTGGACTTTGTTGCTAGTTTTAGCTTTATCGGTTAAAAATGTTATCAGCTTTATTTTTAAAAAAATGAAAATTTGAAAAATATGCAGTGGAAGTTTGAGGAAAATATTCTCAGAAATACACAATTTTAGTGTGATTATTTTCATTTTTGAAACAGAAACTCAGAGCACTTGAGGAAAAAATGCTTGTTAGAGACAGTAGTTCAATATCTGAAAACCACTAAATAAATAGGAAAATACCTGTCTCCAAAAGTCTGAAGTATATGGATTTTGCCAAACTTCAATGCATTGAATTGACACAGTTTTACAATTAGTCATCAGATTTCTGTCCATACATTTCTGTTTTCATGGATTCTTGATTATGACACCATGAGTGAAGCCTGGTATCCTGTAATTTTCACTGTCCTTTTACCTGTATCCAGATGACCAATGCCTGTGTCCACTGAAGTAGAGATTTCTGTGTCAAACAGTTCCTTGCAGTTCAGCAAAAGAACTTACCACATCTCAGAGAAAATTCTGCAGACCTTCTATGAAACTCATACTGTTGGTAAAAGAACTTTTGACTGCAAGCGACTTGAGCTTCTCTGTATTTGGAAATATAAAATGATTCATTGGACTTAGCTGAAATAGTTGGCATGAGTTTTTTTTTGTTTTACAGTCAAACCAAAAGTTTGTTGTAGATGTTTCACTGGTATGCACCAGGATAACATATTGCTGATCTGTAATAAAATAATAAGTTTATGACACAAGAAGGTTGGAGTTAAATCCAGCTGGTGACCGGTCATGAGTGGTGTTCCCCAGGGGTCAGTGTTGGGGTCCATCTTCTTTAGTATCTTTATTGATGATTTGGATGAGGTAATTGAGTGCACCCTCAGTAAGTTTGCGGACAACACCAAGTTGGGGGGAAGTGTCAACCTGTCGGAGAGTAGGAAGGCCCTGCAGAGGGACCTGGACAGTTTGGATCGATGGGCAGAGACAAATGGGGTGAGGTTCAACAAGGCTAAGTGCCGGGTCCTGCACTTTGATCACAACAACCCCATGCAATGCTACAGGCTTGGGGCAAAGTGGGTTGAAAGCTGTGCAGAAAAAAAAGATCTGGGGGTGTTGGTTGATGCTCACCTGAACATGAGCCAGCAGTGTGCCCAGGTGGCCAAGAAGGCCAACGGCATCCTGGCTTGTATCAAGAATAGTGCAGCCAGCAGGACCAGGGAGGTGATCGTCCCCCTGTACTCTGCTCTGGTGAGGCCACACCTCAAGTACTGTGTTCAGTTTTGGGCCCCTCACTACAAGAAGGACATCGAGGTGCTGGAACATGCCCAGAGAAGAACTGCAAAGCTGGTGAAGGGACTGCAACAAAAGTCCTGTGAGGAGCCGCTGAGGAAACTGGGGTTGTTTAGTCTGGAGAAGAGGAGGCTCAGGGGAGACCTCATTGCTCTCTACAGCTACCTGAAAGGAAGTTGTAGGGAGCTGGGGGTCGGCCTCTTCTCACAGATAACTAGTGATAGGACTAGAGGGAATGGCCTCAAATTGAAACAGGGGAAGTTCAGATTGGAAATTATGAGGAAATTCTTCTCAGAAAGAGTAGACCCATTGTAAACGGGTTGGAACGGGTAGCCCAGAGAGGTGGTGGCATCACTGTCCTTGGGGGTATTCAAGGAAAGGTTGCACCTGGTGCTTAGGGACATGGTTTAGTGGGTGACATTGGTGGTAGGGGGATGGTTGGACCAGATGATCTTGGAGGTCTTTTCCAACCTTAATGATTTTATGATTCTATGATTCTAAGGCAAAACAAACCTTTTATCAATGATGCTGCACTTCCCAGTTGTTGTTGATTTTTTTTGTTTTGTTTTGTTCTGTGTTTTTAATGCTTGAATATTTATTTCAGATATTGAAATGATGCTATATATTGCCTAATTTGATATACAAATAGCTTTGCAGACATATATTTATTGTATATGGTAGCAGAAATACTGTTTATTTTGGACACTTCATTGAACTCCCTAGAAAATGATGATTCTAAATGTGTTGAAACATAGTGCTTTGTGCAACAGAATTCCCTGTTTGATCACATTAAACAAAGGGATATTAAATTTTCAAAACCTTGACAGACAGTTATCAAGCAAGTCTTTTAAACAGCTTTGAAAATATCAACATAATTCTTTATGGTACCCTAGAAATACAAGGTGGTTGCCCAAATTCCAAAATCGCTTCAATATATTTGTAGTGAGATCCCTTCCAAAGGTTGCAAATTGGTTTAACCCAGGCAGTGAAGAGCTGTTTTTGCTAAGGCAGTGTCAAAGGGGCCAAAGATGCTCCCCCTCCTCCAGAATAACTACTGAGTAGCTGAAAGAATTGACCATGGCTGGAGCACTATGGGACTTGAGTGGTTCCCAATCAACAAAAACACCAATTAGAAACTCTAAAATAAAACCGGCACTGAGCAAACTTCAGGTTAGCATAAGTTATTTTATGTCCTTACTTCGGTCTCTCTCTTTGGTCTACTAACTTGTTTGTTGCCGGAGGCTTATCTTTTCCTAACTACATGACCCCTCTTTTTCCTTTCTGTCTTCATCAGTTAGGACCAAATCCAGTAGAGGACATGTCTCTGCACTGTACAGGAACCTGAATCACTCTCTGTGGCTCTTCTTCTGCCAGACTCCTATCTGCAAGTCCCAAAGTAGAAGAGCAGAAACAGAGACCTCTGTGAAATTCTTTAGGTCTTGGAATGGGAGTCAACATTTAGAGCTGTCCCTGTCTCCATATGTATTATTGAGGGAGTCTACAGAACCCATTTCTAAGACAGATTCAGAGTTTCATGGGGCAAGACTGTGTTTTAGTTTACGAAGCCTTGGTCTGGTATTTTCAAGACTTTCAGTGGGCCGTGAGAAATACTGCTCAGCTCCAAATGAGAAAACTGACAATTCCTGTCTTCAGAATATACGAGTTTATACTAAATTGAGCACACTGTGAGCTAGTTCAAAGCTCTCAGTGGTCCTTAATTTAAGTGATTAAAAACATGTGGAGGGAACAAGAAATAAAATTCCAGCAGATATTTTTAATTGAAATCACTCTGTGTATTTGAATAATAAGCATGCAGCAAAACATAATTTGTTTCAGGATTTATTTTTTTAACCTCATGGCATGCAGAGAAAATTCAGAGTTGTAGGTTCATACTTTTTCTGGAGCCTTAAGTAGATGTTATTTATTTATTTATTTATTTATTTATTTTGATAATTATAACAAGATTACTGTCCCCAGCTTTGTAATCACTTCTCTTTCATTTGTCCTATCACATCCTCTGGCTAGAGAGTCTTATGGATATAAAGGATAAGAGAAAGTTTGAGAAATATTACATCAATGTGAAATGACAGCAACACCACAATCATTCTTTCTCAGCTTTGCTGTTGGCAGGTCAGTCAGATTAATATTCTTTTCTATTTAAAATGTGAGAAATTATATTAAAATTTGTACATATGACATTTGCACAATGCCATAATACCCTAGATGACCTTTCCACAAACTTCATCAAGAGATATGTAAATGATATGTCACAGAACTACACATGCTTCCATGACAACTCCACTGACTTCTTTTTATCACCAGACACAAAATCAGGGTCAAAACAAGGATCCAGTGGAGCAATTTTACTAAGGTCTGAGTGATAAGGTCTGAATAAACTGTGTTGGTACAGCTCTGCCTCAGCAACTGGAAAATCTGATGGAGGGCTATATCTGCTTCTCAAAAATGGAAAAATGGTGAAAAATCTAATGGAGAGAGTCATTATGTTTCTGGAATGCTAGTGAGGACAAGGTACAAACATAACGGGGATATAGGTCTGAAGCAGAGTTAAAGACCTTATTGAGCAGATTTGATTTAATTTCTTGACACTGAGGAACTCGTTTGGTAAATGGTCTGATTTATTCCTTTGCAGATCTCTGTATTATTATCAGCTTTTCACAGGTAACTTAGGTACTATAAAGGTAGTTCTCATTCTCTTTAGTGGAACTGTTTCAGGCTATCTATAGATATCTTGTTCACTCCTTGCTCTGACATCTGATACTCCATTTGAAGATTACTTTTGGTTTTGCATCAAGAAAAAAAAAATCATTGCCTTTTTTTGCTTAAAAAAAAAAAAAGATTTTTAAATTCTACAGCATCCTGTGCAACCATACAGCAAAAGTCAGGCTAACATTAAGACACAATGTGATAAGGGTGGGGGAAGAGTGCAAGTATACAAGGTATAAGGACACAAATCTACTTGGAGCCCTCCTAGAAAATGTTCCATTCAAATACCATGTTTAAGGCAAATGCTTTCCCCACAAGCCTGGAGAGTCACCCTTACCAGTAGCATGGGAGAATAGGAGTTGTTCAACAATAAAGAGTTGTAATTTTAGCTAATTCTCTAGTTTCTTTTAATGGTTATGTCAGCCATATCAATAATAGCCAGCATGAGGGCCAGATGAATGCTGGACTTCTTCATTGTTTATTTCTCATCTATCTGAATCAGTGTGCTTAGATGGCTGAGAGCCCCACAACAGGAGATACCTGACATGGATCATCTGCCAAGTGTTTTTTTTTTCCACTTTTTCTGCTGCTTGATAGTAAGATGCGGATGATGGAAAAATGAACTGGCTCATCTTGGCAGTGGGCAGTACTGCATTGCCATCTGCTGCAAGGCAAAGGGTGTTCCAGCATGGCTGCAGATGACCGCAAGCTCCAGCTTGATAAAATAATGAGAGCAGACTTAAGATAAGTGTTGCGGGAATGGTGGGCTGTGGTGGGACTGACTAGCTTTGCAATACAATTTCTTGATAAATAAACAGAGAAAATGCAACATACCTCATGGAAGAGGAGGTATCTTTGGTCTATAATTGCATTCAGAACTTCTCTAGTGGTGGGGAAGCATTGCTTCCTCTCAGCAGGAGCAGAGCAGTGGGAGTTTCTGCCACAGCTGGGGAAATATTCAGTAATAAAAAGAACACCACACTAGGGAAAGTAGTACGAAAGGATCTTGGAAAGTTCTTTTTTAAGTGGTCAGTTTTGGACAGAGCCAAAGGTCATGCTCCATTATGAACAAACAGGACTGTTATTCCCTCTTCATCTTACTAGCTGTTTTGCTTCAGCAGTGTCAAGCTGAATATTTTTGTATTCTACTTTCACAGGGTCAGGGTCACCCAAGTATGTTATGGCATGGACTTGTATTGAACCCTTCCTCCAGAGAGACTCTAGTCTACATAGGAAAGACAAGATGAAAGATAGGAAGAGAAAGAAAAGAAAAGTGTCTGGATCAAGAAAACACTGCTGTTGAGGGTCAGAAATGTGAATCTTTTAGGCTTCAACATCTAGCACTTTATGCTGTCAGTCATATTGCCTTTCTTTCATATCCACAAGGATCATACTGTCTAACATAGAAGAGTAGTGACTCAGTGAGCCTGCATTCCTCCACCTGTTTTTGGATGAATTCTCCATATGAAAATAAAATTCTTCTGTCTGGACTTTGTCTCTGATACTTTTGATTTACCAAGAGTTATTTTTTCTCTGTATCTCTCAATGTGTTTGAATCTCTGTTGCCCTGCCTGATAAGCTGTTACCAAAATCAGGATGTAATTTTCAAGTCAGGTGTACATTCTTCAGGTATTTTTTTTTTCTTTTGAGAAAGGAGAAATGAAACTATCAGGCCCCTGCAAAGAAACTCTGAGAGCTCGTGGCCTTAGTAAGTGATGTGTGTGTGTTTATTTCCTTTTATCAAAAGATACTTAAGCATCACAAGGGCTCAGACATGAAGAGAAGTAAAGGCTAGAAGCATAAATTCATGTTTACAGGCTTATGTAATATCTTAAGGAGTGCCATTTGATAGAATTATAGATCCAAATCATCTCCTTTACGTCGGATGTTGCAGAACTGAACTGTGATAGATGTAGAAGTTATTGCCAAAGGGGTTTCAAAAAATATGCAAGAGGAACAATACCAGATTACCATAATGATGTATAAACCAGAAGCCTAAGCAAAATAAATTCACATACAGCATGCAAAAGGTATCCAAAGACATCTTTTGCAGTTTGGTTGTTACCTTCAAAAGCAGCAATATTTAGGCACTGTCTTACTGATTTCGGCCCATTTCCTGACTAGCCATATTCCCTGCAAACAAACAAATCTCTCTGTAACCATTTTTGTAGAAAACAGAGACTTTGCAATGCTGGATCAGATCAATGAACTACCAGAAGAGACCTCCTCTTGCCTTTATTCCTGGCTGGTGCCTGATGCTTTGGTAAAAATTCCTCCTTGTCTTACTTTTGCAGTCAAATATGTAATGATGCCAATAAGAGACATACAGTACTTCCAGAACCCTCTGGAGAATCAGCACACACCATAAACCAAGAGTGTTGATTATCAATATGTTAGAAGTTAAAGCTACAGGTGCATCTGTCAGAACATCAGCCAGACCTTCTTGAAAAACAGCAGTATTATTCCACTGTTACAACCCACTGCAGAAAATTTTCATGGCTCAGTTGACTCTATGGTGGGTAAAAATCTTTCTTCTGCAGACAACATGTGCAAGGCTTATGAATCACTTGAATGTCCTTTAAATCCTCAAAGCAGGGATTAAGTAGGACTTAAGAGGAACATATGATTTGTGCTTGTCCTCAATACAGTAGTGACTTTAACATTAGGCGAATAAATAGCTCCTTTGATTGTTCTGCATTTACATGGTGCTAATGTTTCTGGATGTCTTTGTTGTTCCCCTGGCTAGTATAAAAGAGCAGCCTGGTCTGCTTGTACAACATTTTGGCAAAGCAGGATTCCAAACACAAATGGGCCCTCCAACCACTACTGTAGTAATATGTAATAGTATTCTGGTTAAAGTAATACTCCAAGCTGTAATTCACACCTTGTCCATCTTGTTGGCTAAATAAGTATAGCCTTTTGTCCTTAATGGGTTAGTGGGTAAAGTATGTTTTCAGTAGTGATTTATTTTTTTTCCCCTATTGACTTTCGCCACTTTCTCATAAAGGGGTTTCTCCTTTCTCGCCTTCTGTTGATTGTTTCCTCTGATTTTGCAGAAGAAAGGTCGAAGTTTTGTTCCTCATGCTGATTTTCCAGCTGATAGCAACCCAATGGGAGATGTGTAGTCACAACTACCTACGTGTGAGGAGGGTGGTTTTTTTTTTTGGTTTGTTTTTTTTTTTTAAAGCTGAAAAATTTACAGCTGTGGATAATCTGAAACTACTCACTATTTGTGGTAAATGTAATAAATTGTTGTGACAAATTAAAAGTGATTTCTTTTATGAAGAAATACTTTATTTTTACGTTTTCTTTTTTCTATACCACTCACCATCTTCAATTCAGTTCAAATTCAATGCATTTTCAGTCTGCTTTTTTCCCCAAAATGCAAGACAACCCAACATAGATGCAGTGTTACAGATAAAGATGTTGTCCAATATCACATCCTAAAGATTGTATTTGTATTTATGTTTATTAACAAAACGTCATAATTACTTTTTTACTCCTTTGCTGTTGTAGGAATATGGCTTCACAGGACTACACATTATGACCTAACACAGGGCTAGGTGTAATTTTCATAAGGAAACCTGAAATCTGTGCATAGATATAAAAAGTAGATTGTGAATTCTGTCAAATAACAAACAAATTAGTAAACAAGTCCATATTCATTCACAGTGGAAAAAAAAAGATAAAAAAAAAAAAGATGGATTTGCAATGAATAAAACATTCCAAGAGCTAGGAAGCCTGGCTGGGTAGCAATATCTGTTCTTGCAGTTAGGCTGGGTGCCTTTTGTTTCACCCACTTCATGGAAGACTCCCTAGGCAAGGTGTTAGAATATGTGGAGAGGCAAGCTAAGTTTTATCAGCGAGGTTAAGGGAAGTCAAAGGTAATGACAAGACAACAGGCTATAAAACATAATAATGGTAGTGGCCTGAGAGTGAAACAAGGATTGTGCCTCTCCCAAAAGTTGCATCAGCTGGTTCTATTACTGGGTCACCTCCAGGGTTCAGGCAGCTACTCAGCACCTTTATACAACAAGTGGGTTTTTTGGGTCTAGCCATATATCACAGTGACTGAGATGTTTACTCTGGATAATGTAACTGCAGTTCCATGATGGGGAACAGGCTTTGGCCATCGAATTACCTGTTTGAAAACACCTCTGAGCCTGTAGGAAAATAAAACAAACAAACAAACAAACAAACAAAACACATTCAGGAGGATTGAGTAAGAACAGAAGTTCAGTAGTCTGACTCAGATTTGGAGGATCTTAACACGTCTTTGTTTTACATAATACACTGGTACTGGTGCAACAATTTAAAGTAGCTGCTGGCAAGGTATTTTGTGTTGTGCTATTCTGTTTGCCTTATAATATACATCTTGCCATACTTACTACTCTCTGCACCTTGTTGAAAGGCTCTTCCTGGCATGTCTCACATTAGCAATGTGTTTCTCCACCACATAGTATAACGGGATCATTATCCTGGGATCAGTCCTTAGACTTTATTAAGGTCAGAAAACAATGCTGTACAATGTTGAATACTGACTCATTGACAGACTATTATTTTGAAGCAATGGGATACAGACGGGTGGCAATGTAGATGAATGTCCTTCTTCATTTTCTGTATAATACACAAAGTGTCAAAATGTGGGACATAATGGTGCGAAGGTTTTAGAAATTCAAAAGGCAAGCAGCTTGTAAATAAATCAGCAAGTTGCCATGTATGGAGAGAAGGATTTGTCTGAAGTGTAATGGCCCAACTGCAATGCTGGGCCATTACACCGCAGACACTAAGCTCTCAGAGGCATTTTAAACACAATGAGAATTGATTTTGAAGTTTTAAGGGAAAATAAATCATAAAAGGAGATGCTCAGAGCTGAAGTACTAAAATCTAACAAAGGACTTAAAAATGTTCCCAAGATAAGGTGGAGTATTCCCTTCTGCCATAGACCACATGGGAGAGGAGAGGCTTCTGTCCTGCAGAAAAGGAGTAGGTTACAAACCTACAGAGTCCAAAACAGACCCTGGCGCAGACATAAGTAGGACAACACAAAAGAAAGAAAGAATGAGAAGATAGAACAAAGAGAGCAGTGTCCAAGACACAGCAGAAGCTGGGACACTGATTGACTGAGGGGTTCCTATGTGACTTCATTTTTGGTAAGACAGGATTATTTTGAAATGCATGCAATCACCTGAGGACAAGGCTTCAAAGCATCTAGGTCTTTCACTTTAACACGCAGTAGCTGCCAGTATTTTTGTGTATTCAAGTTCCTTCTTGAATTTATATAAATAATTGCTTCTGCTTCACTTCAGCTGTCTCTCCAGCATACAACAATCACTCTGGCTAGGCAGGTCAGCAAGCACTTGAAGAATGAAATTGTTTTATTCCTGAAAGAGGACATTCAACTGTAACTCTGAACTGAAGCTGTAAGGTGAGTTTAGGCTTGAAACTCACCCTGATAGGCATTTTTGCCTTTTCTGCATGCTGATAATAATGCAAGAAGAAGCTATGCTTCCAAAGCCACTTCGCAAAGCAACCTGAACTTGGAGGTTTCATTACAAGACAACAGGAGCAGGAAGCATTTCCAATCCTGTGCCATGGGCACAGGTAATTGAATGGGTGCTCTAAGCATTTTCTGTTATGTGTTTCTTTCAAGCTTTTTGTAGCCTTAGAGCTGAGTATGCAAATCCCGAGTCCCCCCAAGAGAAATGAAGCAGGGCTTTTGATTCTCCCAGACGTTTATTTCCATTTCCCATTCATGTGCTAAGCTGCACAAGAAGCTTGGTGCTGATATCTTCTGTGAAGTCCTGCACTTCCTTGCTCTTCGTTCAGGTTGTGTCAGGTTGTTTCTCTCAGCTTTGAGGAAGTCTTCAGTTTTCCTTTACTGCTGTCTTGTAGTTATTACCTATGATCCCTGCCAGATTGTAGATACTTTTCTTTGGCCATTACGTCTGCTGCTATTTGCTGTCTGTCTTCAAATCTGCTTTCTTCTGAGCAGCAGCCTCAAACTACTGGCTCGTTTTTTTTTCCCTTTTTCTGAGTTGCCTCTTGAGTTTAACCACTTCTGAAGACTGGATGATGGGCAGCAACGCAACCCCCTCCACACCTATTTCTTCAGACTATGCATTCCTTGCTTTCCATTAAGTCTTAGGGAAAAAATATTTCAGTGGCCCAGTGTTGCCAGGTAAGGATCCCTATCTGACAGTTTTGATTTTGCTACCAGTCCCTCCTCTGTTTTTGCTGCCAACTTTGTTTGTGCTCACTCTTTTTCATTTGTGATACTTACAGTAAGACATCTGGTGCTCAAATCTGCCCTGTTAAGTGCTGAATCACATAAATTCTGCTGCAGTGTGCTACAAGTTGTGTCAGAGCAAAGTGTGTTAGGCATGTCATACTGAGAAGAGGCACTGCTTGGCTCCTGATCAGTTCTTGCCATATCTTCCCTTAGAGTCACCTCTCAGAAAGCAGACTGTCCATCTCCTATCCTTAAAAATGACCATTTCCAAAGGCATCTTGGAGTGGCAGAATGATCATTAATAATCAGTGTATTCTGAACATGCATCATGCTGGGACATATCTACTCCACAATTCATATTGGTGCTTGGCCAGTGTAAATATTCTGATTCAAATAAAGCACCATCTATCCCTAGGTATGAATTTACTCATTTCCTGATGTCATCTCTTGTATCTGCAGGGATTACTGCTTGTCCTGCTTTAAATAAAATCCTGTCTTGCACGTGTGCATGCACACACACAACACTCAGTCCTTTGCCTGGTAATAGGACAGGCACTGCCTGTGGTCCTTCTTCCTTTCAATACAACCCCACTCAATGTGCAAGCCATTTTAATTCCTTTACCATCCAATCCAGACAGCTTTCAAGAGTGCTCAGCACTTCCTCAGCATGCTTTTTTATTTTTTATTTTTATTTATTTTATTTATCTTTTTTTCCCTGGAGCTCACATTGTATGTTGATGCTTTTTCCAAAGGTGACACAATGGGATTGTTTCTCAACCCTATGCAGGGGCAGCAGCTACTTTTTCATCTGACTCTATCCCAGTGTGTCAGGGCTCCACCAAGAAATGCTCAAGGTGCTGACTTTGCAGCAGTGTGCCTCCAAGCTTTCTGTAGCTCTATCTGTTCCAGGGGTTTATAGCAATTTGGGACTGGTTCCCTGCATTGAACTGCCTTTACCCCATCAAATGGGGCTCTGATGCATGCCAAATGGTGTCTCTGTGCGTTAACTGCTTAGACAGCTCTTGTGTCCTGAGAGGTGGGAGGGTAAACAAGAAGAATCTAGTAGTTTATCTACTCTGTAAACCCCTAGAAATTCTTCACCACTTTATGCTCTGAGTGTTTTTCCTCAGTTTCCCTCAGCAAAACTCTAAAGTTTTTGAGGTGTAATTGAAGTCTCTCAAATATTCACAGATGTTCAGGTTATAGTTCTCTGCAAGCTTCAGCTTATCTTCATTCAGACTAATATGCTGTCCTTAGGGGCAAGTCATAGTCTGGAATCATGGTCTGGGACTCCCTCTTTTTCAACACTTTCATTTACAGTACAGGTATCATCAGCCACCATCTTGGTGCCTGGGAGTCCCTCTACTGTGCATTTCAATTTCTACTGGGAACACTGCACTCATGATTATTCATGCCCTATGGTACCCTGATAGCTGTGAGAAAGATGATCATGACTCTGGTTAAAGATCCTGTCCTAACTTACAAGAAACACTGAGTATTTTTGAATTTGATACATTGAGTTGAGCCTGACCTCTATTACCGCTAACGACTAGTGACTTGTCTCTAGTTCTGTATACACTGGTTTGACATTAGTTCAAGCTCTCATTTTGTGCAGATGCCTGGTATTTTTTATGCTGTTGCTGATTTATTTTTCACTCTTTTCTGTAGGTCTGTTGATGTCACTCCTTTACAGAGTTTCCCCTCAGTTACACTCAGGATGTCAATGGAGTTTCATGTTTTGGTACCTTACCGGTAAGGTTCAAGTCAGCTTTTGAGGTAGTTTCAGTCTCCTTAAACTACATGATGACACTTTTTTGGAATACTAAATAGGACCCATGTGAACTTCTGACTCTGCTCTCTCATACTGAAGATATTCTGGTGATGTATTGTGCTCACCGCATGGCTTGCTTAGCTACAGATGGACTTTTTGAGTGTCCTTAAGACCAAGTGATAATATGCCGTATTTCATGGTAACTTGCCAATAGTTTCTGTCTGTCCACAGGCCTCAAAATAGCCTCACTGTAAATTATCACAGTAAACTGTAAGTCCCATTACTTCAGTCTAATGTTGCTATTAATGAGCATTGCTGGAGTTCTGTTGCAGTTGACCTCTACTTGGTATACTGGTCTCAGTAAAATATTTCCTCTTAATTTCAGAGGATAGAGCAGCATACTTGAGCAGGGGTTCCTTTCAATAGCAAGCAGCCAGTTGGACAAAACCCTGAGAAAGAAAATCAAGGACCAGAAAAGGGATCAAAGAAGGAGAAAGTGATATTAAAACCATAAAAATGTTGTTGCTAAGCATTTCTAATTACAGTTCACATATAAATGTGTTCCTCCTATGGGAACATGCATACAAGAGTTTGGCATTTTCTGTAATGTAGCTTGGGCACTGAGGGGTGGATTAGCATTTTGTCCTTCCATTTTTTTCTGCTTATACAGATGCTTTGGAGAAGAACACAAAAAGACTCAACCCTTTCCTAATACACCATGCTTTCTGTTCTCTCCTGCCCAGACATCCTTCCACTGCCACACTTTGCCCATATCTGATCCACTGTTGCAGGATAAAAAGCATAAAGGAAATGGTATCTGTTCGCCCAAGGCTGGTTCTAACAGCAAAATACATATGTCAATGAGGAGAGTTTCCATGTCCTCCATTACAGGGATACAGTCCCAAGCTCTCATCTTAGATCCAGCAACAGGACTGGATCTACTTATTGTCTCTTTTGATCATACAGGGGCCTTATTTGAGACATTAAAAAGAAGCAGGAAGAACAATGAAATGATAGAATAGGAGGGAACAAAAGTCAGTATGCTTTGAAACATTAGATTTGATTATCCCAGTCATAACAGTGCCTAATAATACTGGAGGATGGTAACAAGGCTCATAAATCAACATTAAATGATGAAAGTATTTTAAAAATTCCTTTTTTCTTCCAAGGAATAAAACCCAACCGTCAATACCACAAGCTCACTCTCAGCTCTGACTGTTGTCTCTTTCTGTGTCATGGACCATCAAGAGTGGTAGAGTCTGGCAGGCCAGATTTAGGGCAGAGTATCTCCCTTTATGCATAGCATCCTCTATCTCCAAGGCTGTTAAATGATGTCTGTGGTGACACTTGCACAACTCATTTGTGAGTTTATGCAGCTGTAAATGAAGCTATAAATTTAATAGAGTCATTTTCCAGGCTTACATGAATTGAGGCTACAAAACCTATGGAGATACTTAAAAGTTCAAACCACCAGGAGTGCACTTGCCGCTGTGGATTTTGCAGTGGTTTCTGTCGCACAGTTTTCTTTTCATGTCGAGGAAATTTAGCATGCTGTGAGTGTCACTCATGACACTCACATGAAAGCTATCATGCTAGGAAATCCACTCTGCTGCTGTCTATTGATTTTGGTCAGTAGTTTTCAGGTTCCCTGGTGACAGTGTTTAAAGCCTGCTTCAAACTGCATAAAAACCAATGGTTATTTTTTAATCCAGCTTCAGACTTACAGTCATTCAATACAACTTTTCTTTAATCCTTACAATACACCAAGAGTTTTAACCAACAACTCTATTTTCTCTCTCTCTTTCTCTTTCAGAATAAAAATGGAAAAAAAATATATACATATCTGTTCTTTCTCGTCAGGGATAATCCTTCATTTGCCAGACCAAAACAAGTAAGTCTTCACCTTTCTGTACAAGGCAAGACTTTGCTAATTACAGCAGCTTCTGTTTGTGCTATGACAACCTATCTTTGAGACATAAGCCTATCAGTTCTGGTTGCCTATGATAAGTTACTTCAGCAGCCATCAACGATGGCAGCGAACCTCCTCAGCCCATGCAACTCAGAACGCCTGCTGCTTCCTCATCTGCTTGTGCTCATCTGCACCACCATGTCAGGCTGAAAGCACTTTCCATGGGGGAGTTCAAGTGGAAGCGTTTTTTATAAAGAGTGGCTACTGGAGAGGCATGATGCTGTTTGCATTGTACCACAAGATCTATCACCACACAAAGGTTGACCATCAGTACGAAGTAAGGAAAGGAACAGCCACTGCCTTTTTGGCATCTATGGAAGCAGAAAGATGTCTAGTGGGATTTTTAAAAGCAGTTGTTCTGATTGTTTTGCCTTCCACCTATCTAAAGCTTTTGATAGTTTGCAACTTAGTCTCCCTACAAAAATGTTTGTTCCCGAACAGAACTTCTCAGCTTGACTCTTGGGGGGAAATAAAAGTTGGATTGCTGGTGGCCATTTGCTTTAATATAAAAATATGAAATAGTGGCAGCCTGACTTCAAATTTGTCAGCAAGTCCATGTCTCTTCACATTCCTCGATATTTAATTCAACGTACTTAGCACAGTAACATGTAACATGACATCTTTGCAAGCTGTAGTTTTACTACTCATTAGTCTGTGCTCCTTAGCAAGATTTTCCGTGACCCTATGGTCAATAGTCCACTTTTCTAAGTAAGCTATTTACCTTCAAGCATGTTTACTTGGCAGTAGAATTAGACTGGAATAAGAAATCAGAGTTCAAAGGTATTCAAAATGAGAAGGGGGTAGCACTATCCCCATTTGTCCTTTTATTATCCTATAATGTAAGAACAAAGCATACTACATACTTTTTTATTTATTTTGATTTTTTTAATTTTTATTTTTATTTATTTTTCTTCTACTGGTATACTCACAGCTTCCAGTAAAGATTTGGGTTCTGCTGTGCTAAGACAGACCTCAGGAATGAACAGCCTAAGCACTTGTGACAAGCAAATGAAACAGTTTTAGTCCTGTTTTCAGATACAGAAGCAGAATGGATCAACTTGCCTGCAATCATGCAGGAAACCAAGAGCGGAACAGCACCTTGAACTCAGCCCTGTGATTATCAGATCTGCACTTTCTTCTCACTCACGAGCATACATGTCTGTCTTTGAACTACTACAGGGGGATATAATGCTGCACCAGAGCTTTGTGAGTGCTAGCTCACAGAGCTATTTCCGCAGAGCAGTTCCAAGCACACTGAATGCAGAGCTCTCTGAATACTTTGCAGTCAGCTCTGTGCAGCATGTCATCCAGGCATGGAATTCACTGCCATAAGAGGATGTTGAGTCAAAGGCTGTAGCTGAAGCTGAGTTTCTCGAAGGGTTGAAAAACAGCCTGGTTAGTTCAGGCAAAGGCACCACCTTTCTGGGTTTTGTTTTTGTTTTGTTTTGTTTTGTTTTTGGAGATGTGGGGGGGCTAGTGGTGTGGCTGTGGTTTGTATCGGGTCTAGTGCTGCTGGTTCCAAGCCTGGGTGCTGACACCGAGCCATGAGGCAAGCAGACAGAAAACTAGTGACTGTGATTTTTCACTGGGAGAAGAGTCCCTATTTTATTTAGTTTTTGGATTGTTTTGCCCAGGATTGGCAGATGGAGTCTTTTCTTTTGCTTAGAACTTCATCAGAAGTTTCTCACACAACTTTCAGCATGTGTTGCTCACTGGGAAGAAAGCATATACCAGGCTAGACAGGAAATCTGTTCCTTTGCACTTTTGTTTCTGCCAGGGCTGGTGAACAGAGTATGCAGAGTAGCTGTGACTACAGCACAGCTAGAGCTTGTGTATTTTAGGTTTGTACTCTAGCAGCACCCCCCAACCTCAACCCCAACCCCAAAGAAAACAAAACATGGGGATAAATAAGGGGAAGAGGAGGCAGAACTCTCCCTTAGGTCAGGAGGCTAAGTATTTTTGGACTGCCAAGGTGGTGATCTTAAGTGAGGATAATGTATAATGCAGTGAAAAGCTAATGAGACCAGGCCTGTTAAACATGGACCTGGTGTTACTTATCTCTGTAATGCTTCAAATTACACAGGCTCAGGTTGTATTTGATCACCTCTCCTGCTTTGACAAAGTGAGCAGCAGGCTTTTATATAATGTACATGATCATATACTGTAGGGAACAATCCTGCTCTGGCAGGGGAGGGAAGCTGATGACATAATGGGTCTTCTCCATCTCAAAGTTATGTGATTCATCAATTAAATGAATTCAGTGGGATAAAGCAGCATGAAAGGGCAATTTCCCTGTAATACACTGCCTGCTGATTAACTCTTCCCTCCCAATTCCAGCCACACTGCTCGGGATCCATCCCTATGTGGGCCGGCTCGGGCGATGCAGACCTGTCCGCTACGGAGTGCACGGTGGGATGGGGCTGGGCAGCACCAGGATCAGCACCAGCATCAGCACCAGCACCAGCACCATCATCACCATCACCAGCAGTAGCAGCAGCAGCGCTGCCCCACGTCCAGCCACTCCCAAGCGGGGGTGCTGGGGACACTGCAGGCGCATGCAGCATCGCGCTCCGTGTGGGGTGTGCAAAGCGCTGCACCACGCCGGCTGCTCCCCCGCAGCTACCCGGTGTCCCGCAGCGGGCGGGCGGTGGGGTTGGGAGCGGGGCGGCCCCGCATTGCGTCGGGGGCCGCGCTGGAGGCGGCGGCGGCGGAGTGCGGAGCGGTGCGGCGCGGTGCGGAGCGGTGCGGAGCGGGGGCAGCGCTGCTGCCCGCCCCCCTCCACCCACCTCCCGCCCGCCGCCCGAGCTGCACCAAACAGCATTCGGGTTTATGCTGATAGCGCAGCGTCAAGACATGGCTCGAGTTGGCTCCTCGCTCTTATGCATTCAGCAGCCCTCTCGCTCCTGCCACACGCGGCCAGCTCCTGCCTCCTCCTGCTGCTGCTGCTGCTGCTGCCGGGACGAGCCAAGACCCACTCCGGAGATGCGGCTGCAGGACTGCGGCTCTCTTACATCTCCCCAGCCGCCGCTGCCCAGCGCCCGGCTGCTTCTCCAGCTACCTTAAAGGAAGAGAGCGGGAGAGCCAGCGGCTATCTAGGAGTCCTTCCTTTTATTTATTAACTCAAGCCTTTTGGAAAAGGTACTTTGCGCACTCTTCCATCCCCCACCTCCTCCACTGCGGTTCTCGGCAGAAACTAATTAAACCCACTCGCCCTTGGTGCAGCCTAAGACAGTGTATGAATATTTCAGTGTCTCGCAGGCAGTCCTGTAAAGCGATCACAGTATTATTAAAAGGGGTGCAAGAGGAGGAGGAGGAGGGTTGAGTTTGCTGCTGCGGTTTTTGTTTTGGTCTGTTTTTTTTTTTTTTTGATGCTGCTGCAAGACGACTTGACGCATTCTGGCACTGGCTCCTACTTCTAACCAGCGCATCTCACTTGGAGCAGGTAAGGAAAAGACCCTTCTCCCCCATGCTGCTGGACTCTATTTTGGACAGTTTGGGTCTGGGACGTTGATCTTCCCTTTTCTCTGCCTCAGTTGAGTCTAGCTGCTGCAAAGCAGAGGGGAGATGCTCTGCTCTCCCTCCCCTAATCCCCTCGATCAGTGTGATGAAGTTGCCAGTGCTCAGCTGTCTCCACCATCTGCGAAGTGGGGCGCATGGTGGTCAGGAAACTTATGGCAGGAGCTGACCCCACTTAAGTTGCCCTCCCGATGCACTCAGGGCACAGCAGGGCTGCGGGTCCAGATTGGCCCCTTCCTGTCCCGGAGGCCTTGTTGCTTGTCCGCGGATGTGTGGGAATGCATAGGGTTCCGCATGTGCTGCCGTAGTGGGCAGAGAGGGATGTTCTTGCTGGTGTGAAAGCCAATCCATTGCGCCTGAGCGTGTGTGTGTGGTGGGGCTTGGGGGTTGGTTTATGTTGTTTCTCTCCTCCCTGGCAGCCTCCTTCCTGCAAGTAAGCTTTATGCCTTCAAAAGCAAGAGTATCGACATCCCTCTCTCTCTGGCACACAAGAGGAGAGGACCAGGGCAGTGGGAAGGGGAGGGGGGGGCAGGCGATGGAAATTTGCTGAGTTGGCATTGCAAGGACTCACCTCCCAGGCTCCCCGTGATTTATTTATTTATTTATTTGTGTATGTGTGTGTGTGTGTGTGTGGTAACTTCGAGACAGCAGCCACGGCAATGGTCAAGTCGTCAAGAAAGGCGGACGGATCAAGTTAAAGGCAAAAGGAGACATCTGGGGGGGAACCCCAGCCTGGGGGTGAACCCCAGACACATTCAGCCTCCTAGCTTGGGGGGACAGGACTCCTCACCTTACCTGCCCTCTTCCCCCACTCTCCTAAAGGTACTCCTTCTCTCTTTGTTCACCCTCCCTTCATTCCTGATGCCTATTCCTGCATCCCACCTCTCCTTTCCCATTTTGGATATTTCCATCTTGTAGGCTTTTCATCCATCCCTTCTTCAAGCCCCTCCATCCCCACTCATTCTGCAGACTCTGAGCCTTCTCTGTCTCCCACCCTCCTGCCATCCTCCCCTGAACTGCCCTTGGACCTTCTGTTCTCCTCCATTCTCGTCCCCACTCTCAAGCCGCTCTCCCTCTCTTTTCCACCCCTGGCCCTGGTTCCCACTTCCTTTGTGCCACAATGACCGTGATGGCTGGAGAGAACATGGATGAGACTTCTGCGCTACCTGGCCACCCCCAGGATAGCTACCAGCCTGCTGCCCACGATGACCATGAGTGCTGTGAACGCGTAGTGATAAACATTGCTGGACTACGCTTTGAGACTCAGCTGAAGACATTAGCCCAGTTCCCCAACACACTGCTGGGCAACCCCAAGAAGCGCATGCGGTACTTTGACCCCTTGCGCAATGAGTACTTTTTTGACCGGAACCGGCCCAGCTTTGACGCCATCCTCTACTACTACCAGTCTGGAGGGCGGCTTCGCCGGCCGGTCAATGTGCCCTTGGACATGTTCTCTGAGGAGATAAAATTTTATGAGCTGGGTGAGGAGGCCATGGAGAAGTTCCGGGAAGATGAAGGGTTCATCAAAGATGAGGAGAGACCCTTGCCGGAGGGGGAGTACCAGCGCCAAGTATGGCTCCTCTTTGAGTACCCAGAGAGCTCTGGGCCTGCAAGGGTTATTGCAATAGTCTCTGTCATGGTGATCCTCATCTCCATCGTGATCTTCTGCCTAGAGACATTACCTGAGCTGAAGGAGGACAAGGAGTATACAGTGCATCGCACTGACAACACCACCCAGGTCTACAAATCCAACATCTTCACAGATCCTTTCTTTGTTGTGGAGACCCTGTGCATCATCTGGTTCTCCTTTGAGCTGGTAGTGCGCTTCTTTGCTTGCCCCAGCAAGACTGAATTCTTCAAGAATATCATGAACTTCATTGACATTGTAGCCATCATCCCTTACTTCATCACCCTGGGCACTGAGATGGCTGAGCGGGAGGGGACTCAGAAAGGAGAGCAGGCCACCTCCTTGGCCATCCTGAGAGTCATCAGACTGGTAAGAGTCTTTCGAATCTTCAAACTCTCCCGGCACTCTAAGGGCCTCCAGATTTTGGGACAGACCCTCAAAGCGAGTATGAGAGAGCTAGGTTTATTAATCTTCTTCCTCTTCATTGGGGTGATCTTGTTCTCTAGTGCGGTGTATTTTGCTGAGGCTGAAGAACCTGAGTCTCATTTCACAAGTATCCCTGATGCTTTCTGGTGGGCGGTGGTATCCATGACCACTGTGGGCTATGGTGACATGTACCCTGTGACAATTGGAGGCAAAATCGTAGGCTCCTTGTGTGCCATCGCTGGTGTGCTGACAATTGCCCTGCCTGTACCTGTCATCGTGTCCAACTTCAACTACTTCTACCACCGAGAAACAGAAGGGGAAGAACAGGCTCAGTTGCTTCACGTTAGCTCCCCTAATTTAGCATCTGACAGTGATCTCAGCCGCCGCAGCTCCTCCACAATCAGCAAATCTGAGTACATGGAAATCGAAGAGGATATGAATAATAGCATAGACAATTTTAGAGAGGCTAATCTCAGAACTGGCAACTGCACTGTAGCCAACCAAAACTGTGTTAATAAAAGCAAGCTGCTGACTGATGTATAAACAAACAAACAAAAAAAATCCTCACTCATAGCTTGAAGACTTAAGTGACACAGTCACACTTTGTAGATGCTTTACTGATAGTCTTTGAATGCTTTATTTACCTCGTAAATGCATTGTTGCATTGCGAATTTTTGCTCAGCGATAAAGAAGCTTCCAGGATCCATGAAAGATACAATTTTGTTTATTTAAAAAAAAAAAAAAAACAAAACCATTTTCCATCTAGTAAATGAGAACCATTTGAACTAGTTTACTTTTAAACTGTATGATGCTAGACCTAAACTTTTCCTCTCCCCCATCCATTTTTTTTTCCAGGAAGTTAACTTAAAGAATACAGTTTTTAAAACTATAAAGCATATGCATGGATTCCAGTAAAAATATTCTGCAAAACTGCACAGTTGCAAGAAAGTGCATCAGAAAATAATAATAAAAAAGGATTAACAGATTAACATGCAGCAAGCATTTGCCATTGTTTTTATGAAGGAGTGCAATTTTTCCTTCCACCCCCTGTGTGAGAGATTACATAGTTCCAGTCTACAGACCAACACAGCACCTTATTTAAATACACTTAAGGCTGGTCTTTTTTGCTATCCATTTAAGAACTATTCTAAAATAACAAACAAAACTGAAGACAAAACATCTGCAATGCTGCTAAGTTCTCTTACATGCAGATGATTTAAACACACTTTTCCTTTTCCCTGTCCAGAACTGGATACAAAACTTATAGTCCCTCTGTTGCAAGATAGCACAATGGAGTTTAATATAAGCATGTTTGAATTTGATACTATTTATTTTATAATCGCATGCCTGAAACTTTACCTCAGACAATAGCGGATAAGCTTTCGTTTGAACTGAATCTTCTAAAAATAGGTCCTTTATCTCTCTTTTTCTTTCTTTTTTTTTTTTCTTTATGATTTGCATCCACCAGAAGTGCACTCCTTAATTTATTAAATCGTTGACTAGTAATTTAAAGTACTGTATTTAAGTGCGTATGTTAGTCAAATGGGAACAATAACTTTTGGAGATCAAAGCATGTTCAAATATTCAGCATTATGGCCTATTTGATTAAGGTGTAACTTGAATTAATTAATGCATGAATTCAATAATAATAATAATAATAACAACAATAACAATAATAACAACAAAAATGAAATAAAAAAAAAGTGCTTGATAGACCGAGGGCCTCAATGAACAGATTAGAGAAACCTGATTGTTTTCCTGCATTGCTCAGGGAAATGTGTTGGCTTTTGTCCAGGCATTGTCAGAAAGGAATATATCCCATCCCTTAAAGGGAAAGCTATATGGAAAATTAAGAAACCAAGTTATATATAGCAACACCTAAAACCTAGTATCCTTTATAGTTTAAAGGTGCAGATGCATGCTTTTTGGTGCATTCTTAGAATGTAAATGAAACTTATCTACTATATGCATCCAAATTGCAGCAGCTGGTTTCTTTTGCAGTCATTAGTTAAGATTTTTTGTATTCCCCTAAAACTCGCTGAAGAGACATAACAGATCGATTTAGATAGTTGTGCAGTGCCTTTATCTTACATCCCCTAAACTACTGAAAGTGCCTCCAGGAATTGAGCTGATCAGAGATAGTGAAGGAAAGGGCAAGGCACCAACACACAAGCAGGAGAGTTCTGTGCTGCCTCTTGGCACAGCACAGAAAGGGACAGAGAAGGAAACAAAGAGTAAGCGTGAGAGAGAGGCATGCAGAAGAGGCAGGCAAAGACCACCAGCGCCTCTCAAGATACCTTCCTTCCCTTGCCAGTCCAATGCTGCAGGGCTCAACATTTTCTTCTGCTAATTAAGTCACAGTTGTGTTTATGCAAGACTTCAAGTTTCCCTAGATTGTTTATAGAGACATTGCTGCCATCATCATATCTGCCCTTTCTTTCCCTGAGATGGCTCTTTGGCAGCCTGTCCCAGCATGGCATGACACAGGGGGAGCTAAGGACCAGCATTAACTGCGGCATTACTCAGTCAGGCAACCAGATTGTAGGGCCATGCTTTTCTTTCCTTTGGACTTCCCAGGAGGTAGGTGACAGAAGCTTTCCAGTATCCTCCCATCCATGCCTCCTCCATTCCCTTTTAGCAGTCTGTCAGATCTTAAATTCTGTCACAGATCCTCCAAGACATTATTTTTTCTGATCCCTAACCTTACTCCCACCATGATCTGGTGAAGGAAGTAAAGCTAGGAGAAGGTATCTTCTGCAATATGCCAGCCTTGACTGCTAGGACCTGGGAGCTAATAAAGTGTGATCAGGGCTAATGTAGGCACTAATCTTTATTTTTTAAATGGATGAAGTTGAGGATCTTCATTCTGTACTTCACATGTGGCCAGCTGTTGTTGAAAAATTCTCCTTCCACATTGAACAGACCCTTTCTTCCCCTAGGTTTCTGATATATGTATATATGTGTATGAATATATACGTGTCTGCACATGCATGTGTATTACACATATGCAGACACACATACATATATAAAATCAAGGCATATAGACTAAAAAGAACACTAACTGCAGTTACGCACAAGCCTGACCTGCCAGGTTTCCAGAAAGACTTGACTTTATTTCTCAATGTGCAGCTTCTGTGAATCTTAAAGATGAGAAAGTGATCAAGAACTGAGGGAGTTCTGACTCCTGCAAGAAATGCAAAGCATCAGATAAAACAGGGCATTACATTCTCTACACAGATATTGTAAAACTTCCTTTCTGTCCTCTGCTCACTTCTGTGCCCATTGTACACCTCTCTCCCCACTACAGTCTGATGGTCCTGATCTTTCCAAACTCTCGGACTCTAGGATATGACTTCTTATGTTGAAACAGACTTGAGTACTGCACTCAGCTTACAAACCAAGCAACTGACTAAAATAAACAGCAATAATGAATGCAATGCTGTGGGACTGATGATCAGAAAGTAGCATCTGGAACATGAGGCCTCACTTTGGTTACTTAACTTCTGTTGTAGTTGGGTGCACACACCCTAGTTTAATGACCAGAATGATAATATTTTCGCATATGTAAAGACAATAGTGCTGCATGCAGTGGTCCTTTTTTTGTCAGGAGGTCAGGATGGATCATTAGGGCTTTGGATCGCTTGGGGAGCTTGAATGTTTCTTTGCCCATGTATAGCTCACTGCAAAGGATCTCAATACATATGGAGTATGGGAACTAACCACATGTAGCATTGGCATGCCTTTCTGGCAAGTTTGACACAAAAGAAAAAAACAACCAGAAAAACAAAAAGCTCTTATTCCCTTTACACAGAAGTGCTGAAATGTCTTTGTGGGCCTGAAGGTGCACTTAACAAACTGCCTGTTCTCACCAGTAAGCATCCTTCTTTCTCTCTCTTTTCTTTTCTTCTTTTCTTTCTTTTTTCTTTTCTTTTCTTTTCTTTTCTTTTCTTTTCTTTTCTTTTCTTTTCTTTTCTTTTCTCTTCTCTTCTCTTCTCTTCTCTTCTCTTCTCTTCTCTTCTTTCTTTTCTCTTCTTTTCTTTTCTTTTCTTTTCTTTTCTTTTCTTTTCTTTTCTTTTCTTTTCTTTTCTTTTCTTTTCTTTTCTTCTTTTCTTTTCTTCTCTTTTCTTTTCTTTTCTTTTCTTTTCTTTTCTTTTCTTTTCTTTTCTTTTCTTTTCTTTTCTTTTCTTTTCTTTTCTTTTCTTTTCTTTTCTTTTCTTTTCTTTTCTTTTCTTTTCTTTTCTTTTCTTTTCTTTTCTTTTCTTTTCTTTTCTTTTCCCTGCCCCACATTGCCCTGCCCTGCCCCTTCATTCCTCCCTCCCTCCCTCCTTCCTTCCCTTTCCCTTTCCCTTTCCCTTTCCCTTTCCCTTTCCCTTTCCCTTTCCCTTTCCCTTTCCCTTTCCCTTTCCCTTTCCCTTTCCCTTTCCCTTTCCCTTTCCCTTTCCCTTTCCCTTTCCCTTTCCCTTTCCCTTTTCTCTCTTCCTTTTAGTCTAGATTTCTTTTCACCACACATGAACTTAATGGGGTTATGTCAGTGGAAGAGGAATGGAAATGAACTGGTGGCCAATCAGTGCATCTCTAAAAGAGAGAAAAGACCTTTGTTATTTGGTAGGGACCTCCCAGAAGTGATGCCCATGTTATGCTGGACACCGAAAACAGGAAATATGGCAGTCTTAGCTGAGCTGTATTTTGATGAGGCAAGACAGCAATTCCAGCATAAGGAGTTACTACCTGAGCCTTCTTTACCAGCCACTGCTCTATGCTGCCTTCTTGGTTGCCCCATACAGCTTTTTCTCCATCCACTCTGTGAAGCAGATGAGGAAACTTGTCTTACCTGAGCAAGGCAGCAGTACACTGTGGTACAGAGGTAGGAATGAAGTGGAGAGGTAGTGGACAGGAATCCCAGAGACTGGTCTCACTGCCAAAATTCCCCATCTGGTCCTATCACCCTTAGCTATAGATCACTAGGAAACAGGCAGAGGAGCAACAGGGAGAGTGAAAATGAAAGGCCCTGTATCCCCTTCCTTCACAGAATTGAGAGATTGCTGCCAACCTGCTAAGAGCTCAAATTCTCTGTGTGGCAGCTCCAACAGAGACAATGATCTGGATTTACATGTCTTCAGAAGAAGTTTAGTGTACGGTAAGCCAGAGTGTGAGTTCATGGCATCCTAGAAAACCCATGCAGATTCCCTGCATGGGGTCTCTTAAGCCTTATCTCCACAGGGGACTTCAGGAAAGCTAATTTAAATTAATGAAAGGTGTGCATTTAAAGTAGATTTGTTAAACTGTTTTAAAGCCCAGCATGGACATTCTGCTGCAGTATAAAAGCAACCTTAATCTGATTTGGAGTCATTCTTTTGGGGAGGAAAGTAAGCTGAATTGAATTAAGGCTGCTTTAATTCTGCACACAATGGGGCTTAATGCAGTTTACCTCATCTGCCTCACAAGTTCATTCAAACAGATAAGCCTTTAGTACTCATTAAATGTAATGGAACTGACCCTACTTTGCTGGGGGTGGCCATGTGCTGTAAAATTCTTAGTTTGCCACTGAGCATTTGTGTATACGGAGTGGAACACTGAGTGCTAGAAATTCACAGCCTGGCTTACTGAAAGTTAACATACCGTTCCTGGTATGGTTTCAGTGGTTTCCTTCCTTTGTTCCTGGTTTATAGATTTGTAGGTGTGAGGAGGATCAATCCCGCTGCCTTCTGGGTGGTTAAGCTGACAATGATCATGGCCAAGGAAATTAATTTCCAATTACAAAGTCTCTGTGCATATGCTGAATTTCATGTGCTGCTGATCAAATGGGCAAGCACTTGAAAGAGAGCACAAAGCACTGGAGAAAGGACAATATTGGGCAAAAAAAAAGCTATTATTTTCAAAACTGATTTTGCCCAAGTAGAGATTTCAGAGATCAGACCCTTCTTAGCAAATCAGCTGTGTATTGTTCATTAGAGGATGTATTGACCCAAGGCAACAATTTGACTGGTTGCTACTGTTATTGGTGAATTTTTACCATGGGACTATTGTTTTTGTTAAAGAGAAATACAAAAAGTTTGCTTCTATTATGAAAGAGCTGAAGCCCAAATGTAACACAAGAAATGCTTTTTTTTTTTTTTTTTTTTTTGTTAACTATAAGGAACTGAAGGCAACTTTCACCTTTCCATAGTTCAGGCTTGGACTGTGTAGTTTCTTATATGTATATATATTAACTGAGATAAAAAAAAAAAAAGTAGGATTGGAACATCTGCAATTTATTAGAAAAAGGCAGAAAGTTGGATTTTAAATCATCTTCTGCACAAGTTTAATATATGTTGTGATAATATATTCCTTTTCTAATGTTAGCTTGATAATTCTTTTTAGAGGGGTGCCATTCTGGATTAATTAATTTCTCCTTGTGTAGAGAAGAGGGAAGTACCAGAGCTTTTCTAGGAATGGTCTGATCCAGTAGTCTTCCAGCATGCTTGATGCAATTGATTGTCATGGTAATTTTGGACTCACAGGAATTCAGAATCAGCTCCAAAGTGTGATTCACCCTCCATAGACACAGAGCTGGATAGAATTTGAAAGTTGTTGCAATTGTTCTACATGGCAAGTTTGTTCCAGACCTGTGTGTTGTAAGTCTGAAACAGACTACTTTTCTGAGATGCTTTAACCAGGGACCTACATTTCAGTTTTGGTTGGACTTCTGTCAGACTAAGTTTCTCTTTCTGTTTTCTCTTGTTCTGGCTTTATTTAAACAGTTATACAGAATTTATTTTTCCTGAAATGCTTATTGAGTATTCTTAAAGGTGTCAGTATTCATATCTGCAAAAATGAAACTTCAGGGTGTTCTGGTGTTCCACTCAGTATGGGTGAACTTGTCACCCATGAGGTCAGCAATTTGTTCTGTCAAGGCATAGTATGCTTTGATTTTTTTCAAATGAAATAAGATTAAACTGAGTTCTTAACTGAAATTTGTCTTAAAATATCTGTTAATATCTATGTAATTCTGTATATTTCACCTGTTCACAGGTTCTAGCAAATGTCACTACTACTTAAAAAAAAACACAACACCTTCCATTTCTAGTTTCTATAATAAATAAAATGAAGACATGTCACATTTGGTTTCTTTAGGTGCATCAGTCTTTGGTCCATGCTATTATTTCAGTGACATTTCTATAATGTAATTGGGATCAAATGTATATTTTACTCTTGTACAAAAGTAAAAATAATATTTTTATGACTAAAGTCAGTAACCCCCTACCTATAACCTGCTAAAATGAAATATTTTTTTTCTTTTCCTTTACATGTAAACCATTGTTTTTGCAGTATGTCGGTTTGAAATGAATAAATAATAGCTGTTAATAGAACTGTATATGGCCTCTCAGACATACCTCTGACTTTCAAGATCAAATATTACCGATGTTAAATATATAAACTGAAAAATCTCCATATGAAAGTGCACCATCAGGGCAACAAAACATTTAAGCTGACACAGCTGTACGTATTTCCACCATTTACAAATCGCTTACACTTTGGGTCAAATATGTATTTTGTTGTCATGATACAGCTCATTTTACTTCTATTAGTGAAATCATTTGATTTATCATTTTTAGAACATCAGATGTTTTATGAGTTCTTGAACTATTTGAAATGCATAGTTTTCATCTATGCAATTTTACCTGCTTCTGTACTTGTTTATCTGTTCATATTTGGCATCAATTAAAGATAATTTTTAAGGATCTTACCCAGGATTATTCTGTCTGGTTATTTTCTGGAGTCTGGTTTCTCTCCTGTCTCTACCTCCTAGTTCTATCTAAAATGAAAGGTTGAGTTCATTGGTTTCATTATTGTTGGGTATAAGAAATGACAATGTAGTCATTGAGAGAGTCAGTAAGCTTTGAGAAACTTGCAAATGTCAACTCAATGTCAGTTAATCCAAGGTTTGGTTTTCATAGGTTTTGGATCTAACCTTGAGTGAGTAGTGTTCTGGAGCTGAACTCTGATCCCTTCACTGCTGAGATAGCACTCAGTTCCACCAAAACCAGCAGAAATAAGATTAAGCCTACTGATTGTATTCTCCAAAGACTTTTGGGTATCAGTTGGCATGTTGTGGCTACACTCATGAATCTGAACCATTACCTACAGCATTATCTTGTAAGTGCTGACTTGAAATCAGTTTTTTAACAACTGTGTGAATGATCCTGTTTTTTGGTTTGGGTTCAATGTAAACAAGTTAAACTGACTTGGTGTTATTTTCTTCTGAAAATAGTTTTTAAGGTGTGTTTCATGCAAACTGGTCTGATAAAGTCATGCCTGCCATGTCTTGATGTTGTATCATATATAAAGTAGGCAATGACATAAATTATTTTATGCCAAAGGTATTGTGTATTAGAAATCCATCTATGACTGCCGGGTCTTTCTGGAGATATGTGCACTTTGTTACAGTGGGATGCATACACAGTAGAATGCTGATTACATGCAGTGAAAATGAAGTGAAAATACCCTAATCTCACATAAGGCAGAACATTTTGTGTGGTCTGTCATGTGACTATTGAAATACTTTTTTTACTTTCTTAGTCAAGAAAAGCTTTCATCAAGAAAATTGTCATTCATTAGTATTTTTACTGAGATATTTACTGAGTATATTTACTGAGTCTTATTGAATCTCACTCATAAATTGACAAAAATTGTTTTGTTGGGCTTATAGTAAGGATTTGCAGCTACCACTCAAATGGTACTAGTCCAAGTCATTTGACTGTTAACTGCTTGGTGGTGCTGTTTGTTTTCAACAAGATACTCATGTCCATACCTTGCTTCAAGAAGAAGTTTTGTTGACTCTAGGCATGTCTGAAGTTACATTGCTTCTTGAATTTTAATTTGTTATGCTAAAAAAAAAATAGAGGCTTGTTTATCACCTCTACAGTATCAATCTTCTCCCTTTTGTCCTTAGCAAAGCTCATGTTGCATTCTTTGAGTCGACTTGCAATGTTGCTTCGTAACTTGTTTTCCCAATCTACCACTCAGTTGCACCATTAGCTCTTTCTGTGTCCTATTAGTTTTCTCGCTTATTGGCCATACTTTATCTTGTGAAATACTACACCCAGATCCCAGAGCCTTCTCTTCTGAGCTTCTTTGCAGTCCATCTCAATCATACCTGTCACAGATCTAGCTCAAATAGCTCGATTCTCTTAGGACTGGGAATGTCAATTCTTGTATCACAATCACACGTTTTTCTGAAGAAGGACCTTGCCTGTGTCCATCCGTGCTGCTTTCTCTGTGTGGAAAATATTCTTGCTGTGTTTCTTTTGCCATGATGCTAACAAAATAATGTCTCATGCTTTACCTCATCTTTTCAACAGCCTATGTAGTCATTGTACCCCTTATACAATGTACCATCTTGTACTGAGATATTTACTGTCATGTAGTCAGTTTGAAATGGAGGTTTTGAAGCAAAACAACATGCACTCAGAATCTGGACTTTTTTTTTTTTCTCCCTAAAAATGTTTTATGGAATCTAAAATGATTCCATTAAAAATCAGCATTGGGTACTATGTTTGTTGAGTCTGAGTTGATTTCTTAGTTAATCTAAAAAGTAAATAGATATTTTTTTGTTTTGTTTTTGTTTTTCTCCTAACTACATATTCTGTTATCTTGTCTTATATACTTCATCAAATACTGAAAATTTGCATATCGAGTCCTTTTGTTACACCAAGCAGTCTCTTTGCCTTATAGGTTTGCTCTGAAGCAACATACACTGAGGAAGTGTGGCCCTGCAGATATAACTTAGATAACAGACATGCTGATTATCCATGTCCTGGAATAGGCTCCTCTTTCTCCTTCAGCTGTACTGGCACTCAAGTTATAAGGGAAGTGAGGACTAACATAGCCTCATTTTGTCCCGGATTCAGCAGATTTTCAACACAGAGAAGGATAGAGTACATTCAATAACAAGATGCTTTTTTAATCTTACTTTCTCTATATAATATTGATAATTTCAACATGGACTAAATTTACCTAACAGTTACTCTTGGAAGTCACTCAGTTTTTGTACACTGTTTGATTAATGTGTAAAAATAATTGCTTTATAAAACCAAAAATCTCAGGTGAGAATATGTATGCCTTTACCATACAGAAATCCAAGGCAATATTTTCACTATTATAAAGCTTAATACTTCACAGGATAAAATGACTCAATCTCTGAAACCAGAAGGGCTGTTTCTCACAGGTGTGTTGTTATGCACCGTTAAAAGTTTTATCCTTCCTCTCAGGCACCTGGAGCAGCTGCCTTCAGGACTAGTATTCTGAATCAGGTGGTCTGATTTTCTTTGTCAGTCAGGCCATTTGATTCAGTGCTATCCCTGAAAGCAGCTGCTATGTACTGTCTCAACAAAGCTCTGCAATTACGTGGAGGGAACTGCTGTGCTCTTGAGGTAAACCAGAACCCACAGAAGTAAATAGGATTGTGTCTTTTCACTTCAGAGGACTGTAGGAAGACCATGATTTCATGCTACTTTTCAGACTACTAAGAAAAGAAGATCAGAAACATTCTGTACTCAAGGCTTCTAACAGGTACTTTTGGAGTTGCATTATATCTCATGGTTGGCGTTTCTATATAATGCTTACTTTATAGAGTGTTCAGATTAAGCGTTTGAAAATCAAAGAATCTTTAATTAGCACAACAATACTTCAATCCACTCAGCTTCTCTAACAGCTTCCTAAAATACCTCAAATTTTATTCAAACGAGAAGACAATTATGACTCTTGAATAGAAAGCTTTTATAGCTAGAAGATGAAAATGTAATTGCAGGTGGTATATTTGGTGACCTCCTCTCACTAGGTAGGAACACTAGTACATTTGGCTTTCAAGCAGGGGAGCCTGCAGTTGTCACTAAGTGTAATGAAGAGAGCCAAGTGAAAAAGGCTGCATGATCCTTACGAGCAGGACAGGTATGAGGAGATATGTGGTTCGTGGGTCACCATTTCCATCTTACCTGGTTAATAGCAGAGGGTGAGGAATGGGATGTTCATCTATAGTTGGTTTGCGTAGGAAGCCTGACAGACATATATGCAATGTGAATTGAGGTTTAGCATCCCACCGTTACCTAAGTTGATACCATTGATTCAGTCTGCAGTTGCTTCAAAAGATTTGAAGATCTTTGAATTCTACAAATGATAAGAGGACTAATGCCTAAGGGCTTGACAGTCCAAAAGTACCTGCCATAATAAGGCATATGTGAGGAGTTTTCGCTGTCATTTCCATCCCATAAAAAAAAACCTTGTTTTATTCAACTCCATACGTAAAGACAGGTTCACTAGGGAAAGAAGTGGCAAGCCCAAAGTTATACATCCGCATTTATGGTGTCAAGTTATCTTTTTACATTCTCCATTACTTCTGATAGAATTGTCTCTGCTTGACAAAGAATACCTAGGGCCTAAGTCTATCCCACAGCTTGACATAAGGATAAACTTTATTTAATAACTCAATGATGAGCAAGACAGAATAAAACCAGTCATCCAAAATCCTAACATGGAAGGACTCTCCAAATATTTTTCTATAAATATTGAGAACAGAATATAGACACAAACTGTTCTTTCTGTTAAAAAAAAAAAAAATTAACTTATGGAATATTATCTTCTTGTTGTTTGGCCATTCTGAATACAAATTTCCTCATAAAATACAGTACTAAATTCTGAATGAAGGATCATCTAGACTCATGGTATTTAGTTCCCTACATGTTCTGTATTGACTGTGGGAGCTGAGTCTGCTAACAGTGCCTCCAATGGAATCACATGGGCAACGGTAGGTGTTTAGATGTATCTTTGCCTTCTTCTGGTGACTTTGATCCTTTCTTTCTGTTTTCAGTATGCTATATTCATCTTCAGCCTTCAGAAAAGCTAATTCCAGTTTAAAAGAGAGGTGGTTTTCCTTTGTTTCCTTATCAAGTTAGCCAAATATTGTTATGAATCTGTTTTGATGAACTCTGTTGCAGTGGCTTCTCAGACAAATAAATCACGTTAAAATGTTCCTGAAATACTCAGAAGTGTCTATTTCCCACCAACCTGGTATCTGCAGCTTCAATTAATGTTTTTTATAGTAGCAAACTACGTGCTGTGGAATTTCAAAGGATAAAAGGGAAAATGAATGTTTCCCAAAATGTTCTTGAATGGTTTCCTCTCAAGGAGAATGACTTTGTGAAACTGTTTTTATTGTTATTTTTATTAATTTGCTTCAGTTGAATGATCTTGTCGTTTTTCATTTCAGGAAGAATAAAAAAATAAAAAGGATCTGTGTTACTTGGGGTGCATTCATTATGATTATCTAGATGATAAAAATGGCGGTACTCCAAAAGAAGAGCATTTACATCTAATGAGGTTTTGATGTAAACCTTTCTGATAATATTTAATTCCTGAAGTTGTTAAGATATGAATACTGCAGGAACAGCCACTGGGTATGTACAGTTATGGTGTGGTGTTTTAGGGGTTGTGTCTGCAGACTAGTGCCTGTGCAGTTCTGATCTGACAGTTGGTCACTGGAGTGCAGCAATACTACTGGAACTGGTTAAGACTGAGAAGTCACCCTGAATCATTACTTCAGTAAGGCAATAGTTGAACAAAAGAATGAATTGACTTTAAGGTTCAAAATATCAAATGAGATTTTTTTTCCCCCTATGATGAAAACAATGATCAGATATAAACTTGCTTGCCTGCACAAATTCTCTCAATAAATTGTGATGGGCTTGTGTCTTCTAGTAGACTTCATAACACAATTGGCCTCTGCTATTTTGTCTGTAACTTCTTGCACCTTTTTTCCTCTATGCTTTTTTTCTTTTTTATCCCCATGAATTTGATATATAAAACCGGTAGAACACTGCCATGTTTTTTGCGCAGTGGTTAGTCTGTCAGAAATAGCACTGAATGCCCTAACTCAGATTAAATTTATTTTGATAAATGTTTCAGCAAGTTTATACATCTGGTGTTGAGACTTTGAAGTCATTGATTCAGTCCTCCTGAGGCAATGTAGAATTGATCTCCAGCATGGCAGTAAGGGGCATCCTGTCAGCACTTGGGATGAGAAACTTTATAAAATCCTGGTGTCATTAAAGACTCTGATGCTTTCGCAGTGTCTGGGCAGAATTGTAGTTCTGCTCTGGTTTACTTTGGCATTGTGTCTGTTTGCCTTCTAAATATTTCATTTGCTGTTCCAGTCATTTGGTAGTATTCCAGTGTGCTGTTAAAAAGCAGCCGTGTTTTGTCTCAGAAGCAGCTGCATTTCAAAAATGGGAAGGTAGCCGTGTGTCAGTTTATTAAATTGGTAAAGGGTTTCACGTCTGTTCAGGATGATGTATGCTATGTTAATAAAGGGTACCAATGTGTATATCAGGGAATACTAAAGAGCAATCTGAAATTCTATGGTAATCAATCTCTTCAATTATTAATTAAAGGTAGTAAATGGAATCTGGCTATCACTGCATAGTATACAGCTACTATTGCTAATGCATATTCAATGCATGCATTCTGTCTGACAGTGCTGTGATGTATTTTTCCTAGTCTTAAAATGTCTGTGATCTCATCCACTTATGACACTTAAAAGGCTGTTGAAATCCACCGACAATAAAGAACAATTCAGTGCAACTTCAGAATGGATAAATATGTCCATGAGATCCCACAGCACAGGTTGGAATATATGGGTATGGGAGATAGGCAGCAGCTAGGAGGGAAGCTGGTCTTTTGATTTTTGTGTATCTTTTTGATAATACCCATTAATTTCTCCCATGATTTGTGTACAAAAAACAAATGTGAAGGAAGTGGGAACTGAGACTTCATTGCCAGCATCTTGTGCAGGCTTTTAAAGGTCTATAAAATGAAAAATACCTAGCACAAATCAGCTTAACTTATTTTTTCCAAACTACCCGGCTGAAGGTCTTTCTTTCCTATTCATATGTGATAATGTTTAACATAGACAAGAGCTGTTACATGGCCAACAGGGAAGAATCCTGTGAATCCTGCCCATCAGTTTCTGCTGTAGTATAATAAATAGAAAAAAAGAAACACTGCCCTTTAGAAGAGAGGTGAGTTAAAGTGACATCAAAGGACACTTTCATCTACTGGTGTTTTGTGGTTCTGGACAGTGTTCTGTGATCACACAGAATGCAGACTTAAAGATAATGTAATGAAAAGAGAGAGGCAATGAAATATATACATGAATACATTTGATTTTGCCCATAGGCCTCATAACCATGATGCTGTTTTACTGAAGAGTTACGTTTTTCTCTTTCAATGTGCATAGATTTGAAATTAATTTGGATCAGTTTATAAAAACAAACAAAAAACATAAGTGGTTGCTGGAGAAATAATTTTATATTATCTAAGATAGAGGAGAAATGTCAGCTTTCATGGAGACATTTACAGAGCAAGCTAACTTGTTAATTCCTACTTGTCTCCAGAGTATTTTTAACACTCTTCTAATAGAGCTACTGCAGCGGTATCAAAAGATGTGATTTACTGTAGTGGAAGTTAATATGCCCCAGGCCTTATTTGCTTTTACATGAAAGCCTTTTTCCTCTACTTACTCCCTTCTAAAATCTTTCACAGATAAATATTATCTAGAGGTACAAGGAGGGAAAGTAACTTTTTTTTTTTCCTCACAGTAATTCTGTGCTATGATACTTTAAATCTGATGCATATCACGCATCGTGCAGAAGATTATTAAAAAAGCCATATGAGTATTTGCTTTCAGCAAACAGAAGCTACGTGCATTTTGGAGGCTTTGCCTGTGTAACAATTCCACTGAGTCTTCCCTAGTGCAGACTCAACTGTACTAAAACTTAAGCCCAGCTTCAAGATATTTTATGTTCCACGGTGAAACACTCATGCACAGTGATGATAAAAAAAATTAAAACAGCTGGATCTTTTCAGAGTGTCATGGCTAGTAGGGTGGATTCTGCTCCTCTACATATCACAGGAAGCTATTAGTTAGAGCTAAGGGGATTTGGGGTTGGTTTCAAAGTGGAAGAAGATTAATTTTTTGGCCATCCATGTTGAGACACAAAGCCTGACCAGATAATATTGTGGTCAAGGTAGAATCTTAATTTAAAACAAACAGAAACCCTGCTCCACAGAATAGCATAGGCAGTTCAGGCAACTTGGTTCACATTCTAAGTCTTCTGAAGCTGTAAAGGGTAAGGCAGTAATTGACTGAGCCTGTTATGAGGAATTGGCTGAGACAGTGTTTTCTCATTTTCCATGATGTGTGCCAAGGGAATGAATGAAGTCCCTGTCTCTGTAGCAGGGAAGCAGACATGGGAACGCTTAGTTGCTCAGCTGGTTTAAATGGGTTGAGTTCCAGGGAAGCCAGTTGCCCCATGAGATTACCAATGTGAAGAACGAGAGCAGGCAACAGTCATGAAATTGCAGTACAAAAGCAGCTTATAGCAGCAGAGAGCAATTGAGGGCATTTGCAAATACACATGCATTTTGGGGCTGATCTTTCCAAGTGCCCTAAATTCCTGTTGAGTTCAACACCTTTTAATATGCTAATGAGTAGGAATTATATTAATTATGATATGCAGGAAAGCAGTAGATGTTGATGTTCATTGGTTAGTTCAGATAAAGCTTGAATGTTTGTTTTCCACTCAAGATGGACTGTTGTTGTGAAGTACTAAGTAAAATAGAGTCCTGGATTCCAGGGTGTGACTATGCTAAAAGCATGAGTTAAAACAAGGATTTTTTTCATAATCTTTGTGATTAGAGTTTAAAATAAAGCTCTCTCTGACTATTTCAATTCAGTAACATCTGGAGTGAGGCAGGTGTTTTATGGATAAATGGGGGAAAAGCTCTTTGCCTCATTTTGTTTACAACCTGTATGAATAACATTTCTGTGGAAGCTGAGATTGTGAATAACAGGGAAAGAGAAATAAACAATAGTCTTATTATTTCTCATTTGTCTGAATTTCTCCAGGGTTGTTTTTTTTTTTTTTTTTTTTTTTTTTTATGGGATGTATAGGAGACTACTTTACTCTTTGCTTTACTTGTTCTTTCAGGGTTTCTGTTGAGTAATGTGAAGTAAAGCTCAGTAGAAGCAGTAAGATGCTAGTCCTTTTATGGGTCTGCTAGGAAATTGATTTGGTAATGTCTCTCTGCTCATAAATATTGCACATTGGAACTATCATCTATAGATAACATGATTAAATTACAACCTAACAAGTAATTGCTTTTGCTTTCCCAGTCTTTAAAATATATAACAATGCAGAAAAAGCCATGTCTATAAACACACAGTCCAACACGTGTGACCAGAGTGACAGTTTGCTCTAAGAAAACTTCGGTATTAACAGTTTTCTGCCTCTGTCACTACTTGACTCTGCAGAGTCCTTGCCCATGGAGATACAGAAAATCCTTGATGCCCTGGTGTCTAGGGCACGCAGGATTTTCCTGTGGTCCATTTGAGCTCCTGAACTCCAGCCTGTCCTGTGCAGCAGAAGCCCCATGAGGGGTAAGTGAGTAGGCTTCCCTAGCTGCTGATACAAATCTGTGCAACTATTTGTGATCACATACAGCTGGCAAGTAGTCTGGGCAGGGTTCTTGTCATGGGACTGCTGTGTAATCTAGATCTATTTCCCATGGCAGAATAAGCAAGCTAGCAAGGGCTGCCTGCACAGCTGAATACCTTGCCTACCCTCATTTTGCAGCAGAGAGGCAAGATGAATGGAAAACACTCCCACTGCTCCTGTTCTTCTCAGTTCTTTGAGGAATGTGGCACTTGTCTTGCAACTCTTTGCCACATGGACAGCTTAGTGTGGCCCATGGAATCAGCAAGGTTTTGTTCCCTTAGGAAGGTGAAGAAATGACTTGGCATAAAGAGTGGTTGTATAGGGCATACTTCCCCTCCCCTTCTCTTGTTCTCCCAGTTTCAGAAATGATTTTATCTGCAAATATTTTCATAGCCCATGGTACTCAGACTTTCTCAGAGGGCAGAGTATATTTTTCCCACCTGAAAACACATGTCCTTGCCCCATCCTAATCTCACAATTTCTCAGTGGTTTAGATGAGTTGCAGCTGGTTCAGGTCATGGCAAACTCCAGGTCAATGGGAGGGAATTGTTGCTCTGTGGTGATTTAGTAGAATGGCAGGAAGCAGGGAAAGAAAGTACAATGTAGAGAAGGCAAAGCTGGTTTACTTGATTCTGCTTCCTCATATTGGGCTTCCAACATGCACAGCTGTTCCTGAAGCTTTGTGATACACTGGGAGTTAAAATAGTGACTCAAAGGGATATTTGTCATTCTCTTGGCAATCTTTTAACAATGAGAAAGTGTGGCTCTCAGGAAAACCAGGAGTGAGGAATAGTGCTATTTTAATTTGTGGTGAGCCAGATATTTAAAGTTGCTGTATCTGCTCAGCAGTAATACAGAATCAGAGAAATGCTGAGGTTGGAAGAGACCTCTGAAGAATGCCTAGTCCATGTCCTGTGCTTCAAGTAGGGTCTCCTAAAATGGGTTGCCCAGGACTGTTTGCAGTCAGGTTTTGAGTATCTCCAAGGATGGGGACTCCACAGCCTCTCTGGGAACTGTGTACCAGTGTTCAACTACCTTCACATGAAAACAGTGGTGATTTTTCTTTTCTTTTTTTTTATTTTTTTTTTAAGTTCAAGCAGAATTTCAGTGTTTCATTTTGTGCCCATTCCCTCTTGTCCTGTCACTGGGTACCACTGAGAAGTGTCTGTCTCTCTCTTTACATATCAGATATTTATACATTTTGGTAGATCCCTCCTCAGCTTTCCCTTCTCCAGATTGAACAGAACCAGCTCTCTCAGTCTCTCCTTCTATAACAGATGCTCTGTTCCTTTGATCATCTTTGTGGGATGTGTGATCACAAGTGGGATAGTGTGATCACAAGTAAGTGTGAATTCAGACAGAGGTATTTGGAGGCCCATCTCTGCACATGCATTCCAGATCAGTTGATCAGAGTATGTGTGTGGCTGGTAGTCCAGTTGCCTGTCCTGTCAATACTCAGCATGACTGCTACAGAAGAAGGTGCAGAAACCCTAGATAATATACATGTAGGACAATTTAAGTGACCTTATATGTATCCTCATATTCAGTCTCATCCTGATTTCTGGTACACAGAGATTGCTTTAAAATCCAAAAGCTAAGGTCCAGTATCCCTTCAAAAAGCTAAACAGATAGCTATAATAACCAGAAATAACCTTGATATTCATATATATATATATATATATATGCATTTTTGATATTTTTATATTTGAAGGTCAAAGTAAGAACAAAAATGCGAAATCTGGAGGCAAAGCCTTTCATATTTCTCATAATTTAAGTAATTGTTACTAACATGAAGCAGATCTTTTTGATCTGATTCTGATCTCATGTTAGAGGTAACTGGTTTCATTGTCCTTTGCAGATTAAAATATGTAAAGATAAAAGCAATACTGTTAGGAAAGTAAGAGCAAAGATACTGATTCTGGGAGTAGAGTTTCTTAGAACTGGACTTCTGGCAGACTTGTGGTCTTATCAGACCTGCTAGGTCCTCTAAGTACATCATATGCTTAAAGGCTCTCAGGCAGTGGGAATTGCTGTAGGTCCATTGATCGACACTAAGTTATGCCAGTTTACAGAAGATGCAAATCGGTCCAGTGATTTCAGCAGCAGAAATAAGTTGGAGAGAGGAGTGAGGAGGCAGGCATGTAGGTTATTCAGCCGGTATTCCCACCTCTTCAGAATGCACACATACATACATTAATTATTCATTAGAATTTAAGTTTAAGTTCACTAGAATATATGAACATGCTTATTTAGTATTCTTCCAATTGTATGCCTATCTGACAATTCCACTTGCAAAATAAAAAAGTATGTAAAAAGCCTACTTTTTTCCCATGGCAGGAAAGATAACAAATCAGCAAAAATGTACCTTCTATGCTAAAGTTTAATAGAAACTCCCAACAGCAGTGCATTACAGGAAATGGAGGCTGATGAGAGAGCTCAAAGCAGAGAAGATAATAGGAGCACGTGACTGACAACAAATGTGTCAAGAGATGTCAGTGTAATGAAATTTGTGGGGGAATTAAATGTAATGACATTGGACTGTATTTGGACAAAATTGGTAGTGAGGGGTTGAAGGACACTGGCTGATCTACTGTGGTGCATAAAATGACATCAGATACTAAAGTAAGTGTAATGATGTCAGATACTGAAGGTAGTTAAGCTGTTGCACAGCCAGGGTTAATCCAGTGTTTCCACTGTTTGTGCTTCCCTGTGTTTACAAGGCTGATTTTGGAACCAGAACAAAGTGTGTCACTTTTAACAACCCCCACCCCCATTGAAAATAGCAAGTCATATGGGTGTCTTTATCTGGGCTGTTTCATCCAACTTGCTTGAGCTGGGCTTAAGACATGGAGGTAAAGCTATTCTTTTCCTCATGGTATCAAATGGGTGTTGCACACAACATTTATACCCATAGTAGCAGTGTGAGGCATACATCCCAGAGAAGACTTCTTGGAAGTCCTGGAAACATCTTAATTATTTGTGTTTACTGTTTTTGATAATTGCTGATTACTGCTGTATGCAATTTAGACAAGCATTGAGAATTTATATTTGTTATAGCCTGAGAAGATAGTGTCTACATCACTGTGAGCTGGCTGCAGTGTGAAGCAGATGCTGCCACTGTTAAAATCCGGGCACAGAACAAACTCTGCACTAGAAAACACTGTTGTAAATCAGTGATGTCCTACTTTTAGTCAATCATTGTCTGCCAAGGAGAACACAGAGTTATAGGCTGGGAATTTTATCCTCGACAGGGACTAGAAATCTCCATTGCGCCAGTATCAGATCAAACTGCTATGCACCCCCACAAAACAGGATTGTCCCTCAACAAAGCTCATTTCCCAGCCTACTGGGCTGAAGGAAGGAAGAGTTATGAATCTTTGGCCTACAGGAAGAGCTTAAAAGCTTCTATTCCTGAAATATTGATGGTCTTATGCACCAGAAGCTGAATTAGAAGAGAGAATAGCTTTTCACTTTCCTCAGTTTACTAATTTCCAACAACATAGAAATTGCAACTTGAGAAAATTGACTGGAAAGCTTTCTGAAACATTTGACAACTATAGCTAGTTAAAGTGGAAGCTTTTTCTTTTCTTCAGAAATTTTCTGCAAAGAAACAAGAGTTTTCTTGCCAGAAGAAAACGTTTGGCTGGGGAAAAATATACAACAACAATAACAAAAACACAACATTTAAAAAAATATATAAAAGGAATTGTGATTTCTAATCTTATTAACAAAAACTTTTTTTTTTGAGAGTGAAAGGGATCTGGAAATAAAAAATATAAATATTTTTAAAAAAGAACATTTAGCAGACTTGTAGTGAGCACCCTTGGATATTCAGTCAAGACAGGTCAGGTAGCCCCTTTACAGTAAAACTGGTGGCAGTTGAAGGAAGCCTTCTGGTTTTATTATGTGATGTAGGAAGATGCAATACTCATTCCTATTTAAACTTAGAAATCCCAAAGGCATTAGAAACTCTAGTATGAGTATGTAAACCTCAATGTTTTACAGGCAAAATTACTCAACTTTGTCCCATATTTCTGCTGAAAAAAGCTTTGATGGATATTTTTCAGTTGGTCTAAATGATTATTAGTTTGATGTTTTCCAAGGTTTACATTGCTTATAGCTATAAACTTCTAGTAATGAGAACACCATCAGCATAGTGATTAGGGATGAAGAAATTCATTGCTCCACGAATTGCTGCTGATCCATTCTAGAGAGTATTTTTTGTCTTGCTTAAGAGTAACTCTTGATTTATACCTCTAAAAGAACCAAATCTAGTCCTTTGAGCTTGGAACCTTTGAGCTCCCAGTTGTGCTGGACAGACAAAAAAATCCACAACCAACCAACCAAAAAAACCAGCAGCCTCCCTTGCAATTCACACGTTCTTTGAAGAGTTTTAACTATTAGAAAGTGTTCCATCCTAAATTTTCTTTTCCCAAATATCTTCTTACTCTGACTTTTCCCTGTATTGCATGACAGTTAATTTCCCACCCTACTCTTTGGCTCTTTCAAGTGCTTGGCATATGTCTGTCACTTCCCTTGACTTTTTTTTTTTTTTTACTGGGGCTTTATGTAACCTCACATATGAGCGAGAGTGGGTAGATCTCTGGAATCAAAAGGGGGAATAAATTTAGGGCAGATTGATGGGGACAAATAATTTCTCTGAAACTCCTAGAGCTCCCAAAGACTTTTTGTAACCTTTTGTTCCAGGTTGCTGCTATGTTTTCAGTACAGATGAGCCCAGAAATCAGTGCAGTAATTTGAGGTACTGTCTCTCGTTATCTGTGCAGCATGTCTGTACAGTGCCATCTGAAGAATCCATACTGTGTTGCTATTTACAGCACTATGTAGACACGGACCTTATGTCTACAGAGAAGCTGTATCTTAAATTAGTTCATTGACTTCTGGGCACTACGTTTCTGATGTGGCTGTAAAACTATTTCTGGATCTCCTTGGTTAAATGGATATCTCTGCTTACTCATGTATTTCTAGATGTAGACAAGCCCTGCAAAGGTTACTGACAGCTCAGCCATATCAGACCTTGCTCACAGTCTATGAGAATATCTCTAATCCCAGATTTCTTGTCAGTTTCTTCTAATAGTTCTACCCTTCTTCCATTGAAACTATTAGCCTATGTTTGCAATTCCCCTATACTTTGCATTGTTATTTAATATTCACTCTCTGCATTGTTTCCAACTGGTGGGATAATATTTTTTACAGTCAGGCTGGATGAGTGTGCTGCTTGGCCACAGCTGTACAGGGCAGCAAAGAACTGAATTTTGCAACTGACTGATGTAGAAACAGCACCAACCTGCCATTCTCAGATTCAAACCCATTCTCCACCTACTTGGCCAGGACTAATTTTCAACCCCTTATCATGCCAGATTGTTTTGAAAACAATGGGTCTGCTTTAGCATTGATGCACTGGTTAGTGAACTACTAGATTTCCTGATTACCTTGAGGTATTTCCAAGCTACATTTCACAGTTGTTGTCTACTGTTCTGATTTCTCTTGCTGTCTAGCTGCAGCCCCTTCTCTCCTTTGAAATCCAGGTATTTAGACTGATGTAAATAAGTAACTCTTATCACCTTCAATGTTGTGTTAGTGCTCTGTGATGTGGGGCAGCCCACTGTTACTGTTCATTTATGCAATTATACTTTGTTTTCAACCCTTTGATTATATCCAAATTATAAGTATTTTCATTTTGTTCTTCCATCAGAATATGTAATCAAGTCTTTCAAACATGGATTTTGCAGTTATTTTTCTTTTTTCCTCTTACACAAAGCTATTCTGTAAGTACCCCTTCATCATCTCAGAAGTATGCTCTCCTCTGGGTATGTAATTACGGGTCCTGCTGGGTTCAAGGGGAGCTACACAGTGTGACCAAGGGCAGTTGTATCTTCACAGTTCACAGGTTTCCTTTGATTATTTTCTTCTGTTGAGAATGTGGAGGCAGGGCTTGCTAAGCATGTTTCTTTCACTTTTTGGAAGGACTGGTATGCTCGTGGTACTCAGATCTCCTGACCTTTTGCACAGTGTCTCTCTGATACTCTTAAAATAATACTCTAGGTTCTGGAATATGTCTGGCAGTCTCGGTGGGCATTCTGTGATGCCGATTGGCCTGAACATAATCGCAAATTTTTGTTAGTATGAGACAACAAAATGGTCCTTGCTGACTTTTGGGGGCCCTGGAGAACAGTAATCTGCTGGGAACACCTTGGGAAACATCTCATTCTCCACTGTCTTACTGAAAATTCTGCACTTGAATAGTATTTCTTAAAAATACAAGACTGCACAGTTACAAACACATGAAATTACCGTTCCTGAATGTCTCTTTATAGTGATGTTAAACTTGTTTCCAAATTAGGTCAGATTTGACTGGAACTTTACAGATGTATGACCTACATAAGCCTTGAAAATATAAGGTCATGGTGGTACAGTATTGTGGGAGTTTGATGGATAAGGATGGCAGCTATCTGAGGAGTGATTTTGAGATGAAGAAAAATCCCCCTGTAAGTTTTCCAGTAATATTACTGAGGCTCAGATTGGACAATGGGGTGGGGAGGGGTGTGGGGGGAGTCACCACTGGGTAGTCTAGCACTGAAATTAGTTGGCCAGAGAGGGGTTGGAAACTCCAGCATTGTTCCAAGATTTGGCTCGGTGAAATTTCATCTGACCTGACCTACCATTGATAATCATGCTCTAAACAGGTGGTTGGTCTATAAGACTTCTAGAAGTCACTTCTAACCAACACTTTTGTGTTGAGAACAGATGATACATGAGTGTAAAAAAAAAAAAAAAAAAAAAAAAAAAAAGGGAAAAGGAAACAACACAGATTCTTCTGAGATTAGTGGACCTGCAGCTTGTAGCTCAGAGGTCAGCTTGCTTATCCTTTGCAGGCTAGTAATGCAGCAGCATCTGCAGGTGACTTGCAGGAGGAATAATGCTGACTTCAGTGTGTCATCCAATCTCTTCTGGTGCAGCGATGCTGTGCCTACTTTGTGCAAACTACGTCAGCCTGGAGACTGTAGCAGCACTGAAGGAGAAGACGTATATGTGAGATATAGAAGGGATATGTAAATGTTCTCTCTCATATTCAGGTACTGGGGAGAAGCTTCTGTTCACTTCTATGTAAGTTGTTATTCCACTGATTGCAGTTTGTTTTCCTGAGCTGGATGAATAGGTTGTGATATTTTACCAGTGCTGTTTGCAAGTGTATGGGGAGTAATGGTCATTTCTGTTCTAGTTGTTTTTAGTACAGCTGAGCTGAGAAAAAGGAACAAGCAAGTGGAACTGAAATTGTAAGGAGACATTTGTGTTTGGGAAGACAGTATGGTTCTTGAAAACCTAGAAATGCACCGGGGTATCTAGAGATGGTACAAGCTAAGGAGGTTAAATATCCTTCTGTTCCCACCAGGGAAAAGTCACAGTGCCAGGGTAGCCCATTCATGGCTGCCAGTGCTGTGCTGAAACCTTAGAACTGCCAAAAACCTGGCATCCCAGCTCTACTTTGTCCTCAAAATAGAGAGGGTTTAAATGCTTCTCAGTGCTAGTGGGGTAATTATCATGCTGTAGTGCAGAAAGGGCTAAGCACAGGGACCCTGATTCAGGAAAGCACCTTTATCTGAAGTAGCTCAGCATGGGTCTCTCATAGACCCAGTGCCTGTGCTTTCCTTCTTTGCCATCCCATTTTATTTTAGTCTCTAAGTGTCTCTGAATTATACTCTTCAATGCACAGTGTTGATTGAGCTTACATTTGCGTTTTCCCACTTAGACTCCTTTGGGAAAGAGGAGATGACTTCTGCTCTCCAGAGGTCATTCTGGGAAAAAAATTCCAGACAGTAGTCACATCTCTGAGTATACAGTGGAAGCATGCCCAAATACTTCTTGTTATTACAAGAATACAGAAAGGAGACGATGCTGTATCCATTCCTTGAGCCAAAAGATTTTTTCCCCAAATCACTTGAGAATGTCCTCAGAAGTACTTAATAGACATACTCTGATTTGTTTAGAACATCACCATGAGAACACAAACTCATTTATCTCATTTATGTGCATGATCCCCACGTGGAACCACTGTTAAGTCCTGAGTCTTAACTGGGTATTTAAAATCCACATTGTAGGCATTGCATGTAAAGTTTCCAAAGAAGTAAGTCACTGAGAAGTTCTTTCTGACCTGTTTATAAGGCTAAATACAGTCTCACTCCTGAGGAAGTTCAGGCAATGGTCACGAAAGTGTGAATTCTAGATTCACACCAAATTTTGTAGATGATGTTAAGATTGTTTTTACATAAAACAAATTGATGGGGAATGAAATGGCTTGTGTCACTTAAAAAATACTCATGCCAATAATAACTGAGTACTCTTTTAACTGAATTTGTTTTATAGATGCATTAGTAGAGCTACTGAAACAGATCAAATACCTTCATTTTCTAGTGGGGAAAAAATCACATATTGGAATAAAAGTTGTTCATGACTTGCTATGAGGACGTTGAAAGTATTTGCCTCAGTGTTCTGTAACTGCTCTGATGAATGCCTTTTGAAAAAATAGTTTTTATGGCTGCTGCATATTCTTCAGTCCACAAAGGGTTTCTTTTCCCTGCTTTCATGTCAGTTAGGATACAAGAGCCTTGTGGCTTCAGGGGAGGAAAACAGAAGAGATTTTTTTACCTATGCTGGTCCCTGGAGCACTGGAAAAGAGGACAGCTCTGCTCTGTTGAGCAAAATAAGGAACATCTGCTCCTGGCCTACAGGCCTAGAAAATATAACAGTCCCTTCCCCAGCTGAGCTGGTCTTGTCTATGGTACGCTCTCCAACAGTAAGCTTCAGTAGCATTCTGTATTTGTATTACTGATGGTAAGCACTGTTAAGCTCACCTGTGTTGCTTGTCAGAGTGGAGTATACTCGTTTTGGCTGTTGAAAACAGCACTTTTAATCTCTTAATAACACCTTCAGGAGATGTTGTCCCCTCCCTCCCCTATTAAGCTTTAGAGGCCTCATGCTGAGGTGTCATCAATCTGATGAATACTTCAACATGAAAGATGTTTTGGTTTTATCTTACTATATTTAGGCCTTGCATACAATAGGGTTGCTAAACTTGGAATCATTGGAGCATATGGGGGTGTTGATATCTTTTATTTAGCCTGATCTGTCAGTTACACAAGCATCTATCACAGAGGTAGCAGATGGCAGAAAGTCCTAATAGGGTTCAGATGCAAAAAAACTGAGATCTTGGTTATTGAGGACTGGGTATGCTTAAGAGTGAAACATGCTCTTGAGACGCACCCATTTTCTGCACAGGAGAAAGAGTTGTATTTTGACATGGCATGATCAGCATGGGTCTAGCATGGTGGTTATTATTTAATGTTTATTGCTGAGATGGCTCAAGAACATAATTTCAGTTGGGGTGGTTTTGGTTCTAGAAGCAAAATGATATGTGGAAAACGTGGTCCTTAGTCCAGAGCTCTTTGCAACCCGATAAGTGTATGTAGCTCTATGACTGTTTAAGTTATGAAGTAGCATTTGACTGTGGCTTCACAGTCCGCTTATCCTGACTGAATTACAATCTGCCACCAAAAGAGGCATTTCTACTGCCTGCACTCAGCCAATCTTCCCAACAAACCCCTATATACTTGGTTCTTCTTGAAACTATGCTGTGAATCATATCAGCTCCCTGAGCTGGCTGAAAACTTTCTTTACGGTGGTACTAGCTTTCAGCTGGATCAGCCTCCTGATCTGATCATTTTGTAGCCAGAAGATGAGTGGTGCTCGTGCAAAATGGGGGGTGGGGGAAGAATGGGAAACCCAAAGATTTGGACAAGGCAAGAAGCGGGGACCAATCTTTCAAGTGGCAGTACAGTGTCACAAGGGCTAAAAGTGATTGAGACCTCACCTTAAAGACACCCACTGAGGCCACTGTGGGTATGGCAGAGCAAAGAACCTCAGCACAAGTCTTCCTGTGTGTAGGAAGTCTGTCATCTCCAAGATAGAAAAGGGCTTACCACTGAGGCAGCAGTTATTCACCCAGGCAGTCCCTGAGCTATTTTTCTGCTGATATTAGGCTACAGGTGTAACCTCTGCCTGGAAGCATGGGGCAGAGCATGAATGGCCTGGTGTGGGGCTGGAGCTTGCTTTACATACTGCTGCAAAATATTCTATTATGTGGTGTAGGCTCAGCTTCAGCAACTTTTGTTGCTTTAAGGGGGCTGTGGTGACTGTCAAAGGAATGATTTTTTGCCCACTTCACACAAAGATGTATTAAGTGATTCATTGTGGTCATTTTAGTTTTCACTGACATCCACTTGCTTATAACAAACTCCTTGTACTAAGAATTGAGATGAATTATAAATTAAGATGCATTGGCTGAAAATGGGTGATTTCTGGAGACTTCACCTAGTGGTTTTTCTTCCACGAGAAAATGCTTTTATTCTCTTCTGATCAAAAGCAAGCAAACAAACAAAATTCCCACAATGAATTAATTCATATAATAGACACAGTACGTAGAAATCAGCCCCTTCTTGCATGCTGAGGCTAGGCATTCTAAGATGCCCTTTTTTTCTTGGTTTTCAGTGCTGAACCAGCATGTATGCATGGTTCACACTTGTGTGCAATTCTGCTGGAAGAAGAGAGTTGGTGTGCATATATAGTAGTAAAAGGAGATGTAGAAGGAGACTTGCTCTATTTGCAAGCTGCTGAGAGAGGTTTAAGAATTGCAGGAAGGTTTAGGGGTGGGGGGGTGGGAGGAGGAATGGAAAAGTCCTAAATTTTTGTGTACTTGTTTACTTTAAATGTACAATGGAAATTAAATATCTTTTCAGAAAACTTTGCATCCAGCCAAAGTGAATCAGTGACTGAAATCTTCATAGAGATGTTTCATTTTATTATCTGGCTGATATCCAGTACTTAATCAGGGCTTTCCTGGGAAAGGTTTCCTGTGGTGCACACAAGTGATTTTTGTTCTACTTACGCCTTTACTGCATCTTGTGTGGTGGCAGCTCTAGGTATCTGTTTAAGTTGATAAGCTGCTGCTTTCCTTTCTGTTGATAGCTGTATACCCTTTCCATGCATAAGTGGGAACCTTCTGAGTTCCAGTAGTAGTATTAGCCACTCAGAGGTTATTGAACTTTTATGCAAGTCCTGACCAATGGTTTTGCCTTTACTCTCCAGCCTGTCCAGGTCCTTCTGGATTGCATCACAACTGTCTGGTATCCAAGCCACTCCCTCCAGTTTATTTCATTTGCAGACTTGCTGAAGGTACACTGCCACATCATTCAGATCATTAACGAAGATGTCCAACAGGACTGGGCCCAGTATTTATTCTTGGGGTAAACTGTCAGTTACTGGCCTCCAACTAAACATCATACCACTAACAACCACCCTCTAGGCTGGCCATTCGGCTATTTTTCAGTCCACCTCACTGACTGCTCATCCAGCCTATACTTTGTTAGCTTCTCTGTGATGATCTCATGGGAGATGGTATTAAAAATCTTACTGAAGTCTAAGTAGACAACATCTACTGCTCTCCCCTCATCTAATAAACAAGTCATTTCATCACAGAAGGTTGACTAGGTTAGTCAAGTATGACCCACCCCCTTCCCCCCCAAATAAGTCCATGCTGACTATTCCTGCTTACCTTCCTGTCCTTTTTGTGCCTGGAAATGATTTACAGGATGAGTAATCCATTACTTTCCCACAAATCAAGGTGAGGTTGACTGGACTGTACTTTCCTGGGTACTCCTTCTTGCCCCTTGAAGTAAAGGAGCAGGAAGAGTGTGTCTGTTTTCTTTATTTTGACAGAAGGCTAGTTTCTAGACTACTTTTTTTTTTTTATCAGATGAGCACCATTATCCTGTCTTCATGCAAAAACCACAGAGTTTGTGAAGAGGAACTCCCTGTAGCTTTTTATTTCAGAATTTGACTCTTCAGTTGGTGTTTGTTATAGGTCTTTAACAAGTGGGAAATGCTGTGTGATATGTCCCCATGCAAGGGGGAAGCTGGGATTCAGTGTGCCACTGTGGAGGCTTTGGCTGAAGGGCTTGGGGTTTCTGCAGGTATACCTGCAGAGAAGGATTGGAAGAATGCAGTGACATTCCTCCTCATGTCAGCCCCAGTCAATACACTGGTGAGAGATGTCTGTCAGCTTATATTTCTTTTCCTTGCTTTTGAAACTTGTTGAAGTTTGTGGGATGATTCGGACCATCTTGCGCTCAATTGCACTCAGGGAAAGTGTTAGAACAGCTTCAGAGGATCTACATTTCCTCCTTTTTTGCAGGTCTTGTTTTTTGATTTACTGCAATTGGAAATACACAAGGGATTTCTGACTAACCCAGCTGGGACTGAGACTTGAATGTCCTGTCTTTTGTTTTCCTACCTGCTGTTTTTTAGCAGCTGATATAAACAACACTTATGGGAGACATACTGAATTGTAATATTCACAACACTCTGGAGTCCATCTACCAGCCAACATGGGATAATTCCTTCCAGGGTGTTCCTTAGATCTTTATTTTTATTTTAAATGGCTGATCTGGTGGTGCTTTCCCCTCTGAAAAGGTTATTTTACAGATCTTACCATTAGGACACATTTCCATTGACAATTGTCACTTTTTTTTTTTTAATTATATTAATCAATTTTAGTTTTAGCCCGTGTTTCTAATTCTCCATTCTGTGTCTATCCTGTGAGCATGCTAAATTACTGGAGATGGCTATTGTTTTTCAGCATCACTTGTTAATCTACCTGTCTAATGATCTGAAACATAGATAGTAATAGGTTTAAGTTAAATATCCTTCCAGTGTTTTCTGCTTTCAGAACTCTGATAGAGACTACGATACTCTCCTATACAATCTGGCTTAGGATTTCTGGTAGTATTATCAAACTGTTTGCTTCATGTATTTTACTTTTGGCTTTCAGTGACATTCTGCAGTAGTGCTGCTATCCAGTTCTCTTCTTCCCACTGTATATCTACTTGTTTAAAGTATTAAATATGTCAGAATCCACTTGTATGCTTGTTAAAGTAATCTGAGGCATTTGGTGACATTCACTGCATTCTGGTTTCTTGAAGGCTGCTAAAAATAAGTCAGTGCTATATGAACAGTCAGAGCTGCAAAGTGGGTAGGAAGTTCTTGTATATAGTATGTAGCTAATAAGCAGAATTTGAGGATCTGAGTTTGCTGGGGTTGCTGAGACATGTTGATTTTGCTGCTGGGAGCATGATGGAAAAAGTATAAATCATCCTTGTTTCATATTTGTAAATTACTTTCTAAAAGCACATTTGTATCATTTCATTGTCCTACTTAAGTTTTGTATGCTTTTTCATGCTTGTTTTGTAATGCTTGTAAGCGCTTCCAGTTTTGTATGTCCTGTGAATGCTATCTGTTCATTATTACAAATGTCAGTGGGGCCAGACTCCAAATAAGTGACAACCTATTAGATCTATTCAGATTACTTAATTTGTATCTCTTCTATTGTTTGTTATGTTGCTAGCAGGATGTCGAAGTAGGTGGTATATTCTCATATTGTCATCAGATATATAGGGCTCTACTTTTATATTGTCATCTTACAAATCATCAGTTTTGTAGAATTGCAGAGAAATGCTGGTTGGAAGGGACCCATGAGATCTCTAATAGTCTTATGCAAAGCAAGACCAACTGCAAAGCTACATCAGCTTGCTCAGCATCTCATCCTGTTGAGTTTTAGTAGCCTCCAAGGAGTGAGATTGAACAGCTTATTTGTGCATCTGTTTCAACACTGCACCAATCTCACTGAGAAGGATTTTTTTTCTACATCTTTCTTTTCCAGTCAGGATTTTTCTTGATGCAACTTATGTTCCTTGCCTCTCCCCTGTACATTTCCAAGAAGTTAGAAAAGTGGAAAACTATAATAAATTTCCTCACCCAATTAGTCATTTCCTCTCCAGCCTAAATAAAACCTGGTTCTCTGAGGCTCTTTTCATATCTCATCTTCCAAACCCTTGATCATCTTGATAGTCGTGGATTTTTAGCATTTTTTAAATTTATTTATTTATTTTTACAGGAGCATTGTATGTAACTGAACACAATAAATCAAATGTGGTCTCAATTCTTAAAGAGGAGGGGAATAATCACTTCTCTGAACATGCTGGCTAAGCTTTCTAGTGCAGTCCAGGTTGTTAGTCTTCATGGCTGCAAGGGTAAAGTTTTAAACCAAATTCTTTTCCATTGAATAAAAGGCAGGAATACAGTTTGAATGGTATGTTATAGAATTCATATCTAGCAACCTAGCATCACTGTTAATCTAATCCAATGACAAGTGATATATTTTTTTAAAGGAATATTGGTTCAAAGACTGGTTGATATTAATGAAGGAATGCAATAACTCAGTGAAAGAACAAAAGTTTCAAAATGGAAGGTTATCTTGGGATCTTTTTTTTCTTTTCCTTCCTTTCACTTTTTAATTTAAATTTTGCTTTTGGTTTTGTGTTGCAAGAATACTGTTCTGTGGTAAACAGGAAACAGCTGCACATTATCTTCAGGTATGGGAATTAAATATGATAAGTGTCATGTGTTTTGTCTTCACTCTGGATTGTTTTGCATCCATGCAACTGTTGTGGTGGTTTTACCATGGATAAAATGCATGTTTGCATTAGCACATCTGTGGGAAGAGAAACACTAGGAATAGGAGGAAGGATAAGGTTTCTTTTCTAGATATTTAACAGCACTGCACTTGACTCACTCTAGGTTCCCTTTATAGTCAGTTGAAAGGAAAAGGAATTTCTGAGTGTGATTCATTGACAGCCTTAAATGTTGACCTTAAAATAAGTAGGTTATGTTGTGGAATTTCTTCTTTGACTCCAGGGATTGCAACAGAAGTCTAGATGACTATCTGGGATGCTTTAGTAATCATATAAATTCCTGTAGATGACCAGGGTATATCTTACCTCTAGTTTCTAGAACCTGTTAGAGATACGGGTTTGATACACGTTTTCAGTCTTATGAACACTGCAATGCCTCTAAACATGTCCAAATGTCCTCCTGTGAAGCTACAGGGCACAATATCTGCGATATTTATTGAATTTGAGCCCATCATGTTCTATGCAATGATGGAATGGTATTTCATAATCAACCTTTGGTTTTCAGGCATCTATATTTTTTGTTTGTTTGTTCATTTTTAGTAAACATGAGTCCTTTTTGGCTCAGACTTTATGGTTCATAGTGCTAACTTAACAGATATTAATGCATTCCTGCATGGAATCTTATAAGATAGATCCAGTCACTGGGAAATACTGAAGTGCTCAGTTACTACAGTAATGGGGCCACAGATGGGCCTGAGATAAAAGTGGGTGTTGAGGGTAACATAGTAGAGCTTCCTCTGTTCCCTAATTCCCTTGTCACAAATCCTGTTAGCATTAAGTCTCACATTTTGCATGATTCAAGAGAATGCTTTGGTGGTAAACGCTGGTGTCTAGTCAAGCACAAGTTCAGTACGAGAAAAGATGAAAAGAAAATGTGGAAGAAAGCCCTGTGAACTGAAATGGGAATAATAGAAGAGAAGGAAAAGACAATGTAGTTCTCTGAGCTTCCAGAAAATTCCATGGAAATGAGTCCACCAAAAAGAGTGGCAAGGCTGAGCTATAAGCTTTATCAAAAAAACACCATGTTGAGGTGGAATACAGTACTTAAAATTAGTCGTCATAAGAGTACTTACTATATATAATTAACTCTAGACATGTAGGTTAGCTTACGTATGTAAATGATGGTTTGAATGTTTGAGCACTGGTGGAAGAGGTTGATATTGTGCCTATGTATGACCAATTCTGTTTCCTAACCATCATAGGTCCAGTTTTGCTCCACTTGGAGCACAAAGTCTGGTAATCACCAAGTTATTCTAGCGAGTTTAATGCATGAAAAGGCATTACTGTAGATGAATTAAAAGATAAGAGTAATTGCTTGCACTGATCTTGGAGTGAAGGATTGGAATATCATTAAAAGATGTGTTTAACTAAACATAGCCCATAAATACTGTTGTAATCAGTGAGGTTAATCTGAAGCTTTTTACGCTGATGAAAAATTAATCCAAGCAGGGCTACAGGTAGCATGAGTTCTGCGTGTGGTTTGACAACCAGGTAGACACTCCTGTGCATGACAAAATAATACTTTCTAGGGTGCCTGATTACATAAAGTGAGTTTCTAGCAAATAGATATAAGTATAGTCAGTCCTTGTCTCCCAGAGCATACATAGTACATAAGACCAGGCCCCGCTTCTTCCCCAGTCTTTTCAGTGTGCTTATAGAAAAATCAGTGCTCCTTTGACATTCCAAGGCTTTGTGGTTTATTACTACCCACACTCTTGTTTCGGTGGGATGTTTTTTTTCATGGTGGGTTTTGTAGGGTTTTCCCTTCTTAAAGCATTGGTGAAAATAATCTAACGTTTATCCTCTAACTTCACGTTATTCAAGGTATCTCTAACTGATGTGAAGCTGTGTGAGTGGCTTGTTGTTTCTCTTTCTACCTTAGGAAGATAAGGAGGGTGCTGTGTTTTGGGATAAATGAAAGGGATTTCTTTAGCTAGTGGGAAATGCTGCTGTTTCCCACAAACACACAGGTGGTGTGGAAGTAGTAGGAGGAGAGGAGCTAATGGTTGGCTGGGAGTTGTCCTGCTGTATCCAAGGAATAGTCAAAGGCTTGCTCTGCACTTCTGTTTATCACTAGGGCTCAGAGAAGTCAGTAGGAGTTATTTCTCCTTCTAGGCACTATCACGTCATTGGAAAGTGGACAGGAGCAAGAAGAGGGGCATGACAGAAACCTAGAGGTTTCTAAAGAGAATGGCTCATATTTTTCCAAATTATTGCTGCTGAGGATGGTCTAGTGAATGGTGGTGACATCTATACTCCTACATAAAAAGTGCAAACTAAACCACTCTGCTTTTTCATGCCTTTTCTCTGCATTATGTGGGAAGAGAAAAAGCAGGCAGGGCTTCTTGGATGAAGAGATTCAGCAAAATCTTAATGAAGGGAAACTGATTTTTACACCTCGTCGTTCATGTCGGATTTAGTCCAGCTGCTGAAGTCATGCTTCTTGAAATTTTATGCAAGATCTTCCTCTTCTGCAAAACATAGAAGAGGTATCTTAAAAGAGAGAGGTAGTAGGCACATATTTCATACTGCTACAATCATTATAAAAGGTTTTTATGTTCTGTTGTACATTGTGCACATCATTCTTCAGGTTTCTGAAGTCTTAAGGTGAGCGCTTAAGAAGACTAATACTCATATTTCATGTACTAGAGTATTCTTTATAAACATTGGTATTAGCCCTTGCAGGATCCAAGCCTAAAGTTATAATGAACATTATTTTGATGGTGTTAGAGAGACAGTCCTCGGTGCTGGCAGAGAACTTAACCCTGTGGCTACTGGTCCTGAGTGAAGTCATTGCACAGCAAGTATATCATCATCTTTTCTCTTGCATGGTGTGAGAAGTGGATGCAGATATTCCTTCTTTTTGTGTTTGTGATAGGAAAGCATGCAAACAAAAAGGTATTTCACAGCTGTGTAGTGGGGGGAGAGGAGGAGTTTGTCCTAGTGGACAAGCTACAGTCATTGTCACTCCAGGAGTTTACTGTTATTAATTGTGAGCTTCTGTCCCTTACTTTTTTTTTTTTACCTTAATAAAGACTCCAGATAGCTTTTCCACCTAATGAAACAAATTGTTCTACACAATGGGGAGTAAGAAAGATGAATTCATTTGTATCTTGAATTTAGATGAGGAAGCATGGAACATTTGGTCTGTAGTGAGGAGGCACAAGCTGCCTCTTCAAAAAGAAACATACAAACTCTGGCTAAGCGTAGCAGGTTTGCTGATTCCATGGCTGAAAGCCACTTTTTATTCTGAAGCTGTGAGGTTCATGCCATAAGTCCACCATCTTAAAAACAGCATTTAAGAAAGAGTTTGAGACTTTGAGATGTAGTCTCTGCTCAAATTTCTTTTGCTGTAGCCATCTAGGTTGTCTATTTGTATATGCTGGTGACATGATTTCTGTATGTATCAGAGTATATATTTCTATTTATTGGTAACTCTAAGTATACGTACTACTAGTAGTCATACCACCTCTTTATTTAAAGAATAAAATGATTCCATGATTCTCTATGCTTTCTGTCAATCCTTCTACCTATTGTATGATAGCTAGTTGGCTTGCACACCATTATGAGAAAGCTATGGTGCAAATTCAACTACTCCAAGTATTATTTGATATTGCTACTTTTTAAGCATGACTTAGTCTCTTGTGATCTGCAGCACTGTCTAATCAGTGGTAAGCATCAACTGTGTTTCCTGGTATATCAAAACAACAATAGTTAATCTAGAGAAAACATTGAGTTACTAAGGTTGGTTGTGTCCAATTGCATTGGCCTTCTTCCACCTGGGATTTCACCAGACTTTTCCGTATGGTACTTGTTTGAGCAAAGCCTCCCTTTGAAGTGAAAACAAGCAAAAAAGTGTCCCCCTGCCATCCTTGTTATGATTGAAGAAAATGTGACATGCACTGACAGACAGCATGAATGCTCTCAATTTAAGTATGTGTTGGGGTGAATTGGGGGATTCAGATTTAGATTTACAGTGACTCGTTGCAACAAAAGAAATGTGTATATGCTGGACAACAAACTCATATAAACTTCCTCAAAGAAACTAGAAAGAAAACAGCACTATTGGAACTGGCTCTTGAATGTTGATGGAAAAGGTTTGATTCTTCACTGCTCAGTGTTTTGGCTAGTTACAGATGTGTTTAAATAAAAGCCAGTGGGAGTCTGGACTGCCTAAGCAACAACTCAACAGAAATTTAGGAAACTGGTTTTAATCCTGACAGCACACAATCTAGCTGACAGTAATACAAGCAGAAACGGCAAGAGTGAAAATGTTAGCTAAATGGCAGTTGTTTCCATGTTCACTGATTTAAAATTCTGGATTTGTATGTTTTCAATTCTTTGTACTGCTTGCAATTTTGGGAGGAAGGTATGTGAGCTAAAGTCAGACTAGCCTGCCTGCCTGACACCTGTAAGACATGAGCAGATGTCAGATTCAATGCAGAATGCTGGGACAAAATCAAAGGACTTTGTTTTCCTACCTTTGCTTGTAGTCACCTGGTCCAACAGCACTGACTTCACCTCATGGAGAAAGAACCAAGAGGAACTTGTTTATTTTGGAGACCTTGGAGAGCTTTTAATACTGCTTTGATGGATGTGGCATTCTGCCACTCATTTGAGACTAAGACCAAAGTAATTATTTTTAAGGAGACACTGTTAGCTTTGGAAATGGGAACAGTATCTTTTTCAGGCTAATGTGCTCCTTTTAGTTCTTATACAGCCTGTGCCCCTCTTCCCCTTTTTCTGTCATGGAGCTGACAAGAAAGTTTGAGAGGAACACAGTCCCTGGAAGGAAGGTTGCATTGTCTCTAGAGAAGATTGGCTGAAGGAACACTGCTGAATGCTGGTGTGACTGGGAGATGACTCCTTAAATATAAGGGGTGCGTTTCGAGGACTGTAGGGGAAGGAGTTTTGTAGAGATCCCAGGGAAAATGCTCTAATAGTATGTAATGGAAATGTTAGTAAAGTGAGGCTGGAAGAGACAGTGGAGTGAGTAAATGAAGTTTTACTATAAACTATGCTAGTATATATTTACCATGGAGATGGTCCCATAGGTATTAAGGTCTTGTATGACAGAATCCCCTACTTTTAAAGTGAGAAGAGAATAGGGTGTTCTAAAACAATCAAGATTCATTCTGCTGGGAATCTGGCATGGAAGCTTTTCAAACTAAATGAGTTGTGTTGGGAAGAATAAAGGTAGGTTGGGGACATGTAGCAAGCGCATAGAAGATGCATGACAATGCCTGCAACATCTATCTTTGTTTCAAATTCCATCATTACTGAATTCTGTCTCCTAGATACCAACATTAAGAAATAGTGAGCTAGGGTATAAATGCTGGGGGTGGGGTGAAGAGGACAAGAGGAAAAATACTGTGAGTAGCTCCACAGAGTAACTTTGTCCTTACTTTTTTATTACCATACTATCAAAAGGCCTTTGGAAATCTAGACATTATTTTTTAGGCACTGTGGAAAAAGTCTTTTCACTTTAAGGAATAACTATTATAAAGAACAAATACAGTGGAAGAAAAGGTAAGAACTGGAAGCAATACTAAAGAAATCCATTAGGCTTATCAATATTGCATAGTAATCTTTGTGGAAGATGAAACTGGAATTTAGAGAATTTACTTCTGAAATATAAAGCATAGAGCTGAATGCATGGAGATAGTTCTAGGGAATTTAGTTTTCTGATCTCATTTTTTCTTAATGCAAGAAACATATGAATGCTGCTAGAGTAATTCTTACACTCCCCAGATTAGTGCATGCCAGGAGAATATTGATGGTGTGACGGAGAAATTGTTGCTCATTTCACTGTGGAATTGTGGAACATGCTGGGAAAAAATATTTAAAATATGAAGGAGTAATCTGGAAAAAGGTTAGTGACTTTTCATGGGGGCACTGGTATGAATATAGGAGAGATTCCCATAGGATTCTTTGGCCATCAGTAAAAATGTCTGAGGGCAGGTGGGAGAACTCCAGAAAGCATAAGAGATGTTTGGGAAAATGGAATATTATTGTAAAAGCAAAGAGGAATGGTGGGAGACATTTCTTACAAAAGCAGAGATGAGATAGGAATTGTTATGACAGTGCTAGAAGAGAACAGGGTGAAATTTATAGTTAGAGTTGCCATAAGTGTTAGGGGAATGTTATAGGATATGGAAGGCTCTTTCAATCACTAAAGGGTCATGGAGATGGAGCATGAGAGCTAGTGGTGTGGGTTGTGGGAGGTGAGGCATAGCATCCAATTTTCATCCAGGTACAGTTAGGAACCTTTAATACCCATATAGTGCTGTGTGCAGGGAAGGTGGAGGAAGAACACAACAACAACAACAAAAAACAAGGGACCTGTAATAGAGATGCTTTGGTTCGAGCTACGTGGAATGAATTACGTTCAGCTATGTCCATGAATTAAAAAGGGTACAGTTGACTGGAGATGGAGGATGAGTAGAAGAGAAAACATTGGAGGAATGTGGAAGTAATTCTAGGGAAAGATGAACTATAAGTGAGTCTTGATTCACAACAAACTCTGGGGATAATTTTGCTTCAGATGTTTTCAAATCATGGAAGCTTTGCTGGAGAAACTTTCCTTTTTATGAACGTTTTTTCTTCATTGTTAATACTGTCTTGTGCAACCAATTCTTTTCAAAGCAAGTGGGAAAAAAATACAAAGTTCTTATGACTTTGGCACCTGAAGCATGTTAAAACTGATGAGAAATTCTAACTTATTTTTGTATTAAGCCACAACAAAGACCTAGGCCCATGCCTCTTCCTTAAAAAAAAAAAAAAAAAAAGAAAAGAAAAAAAAATCTAATTTCTCAGAAACTTCAGGAGAACCAAATAGCCAGCTGCCACTTGTTTTCAGCCTAACCTGAGGCCCAGTGAAACTGAGATGGCATAGGATCATAGTTCTTCAGCTCTATTGCAAGAGCTTAATTCCCACATTAATAGTCTTTCTGACTTTTGGGATAAAACTGAGGACTATGGATTTCAGGGCTAATATGCTTTTGTAAATTGGATTGTATAAACTGAAGAAAATGGACACCAATTTCTGTGGATTTCAGGGAGCATCAATAACGGGCTGTGTTGCAAAGGAATGCAACTCGAGCTCAGGGTGACAGCAAGGCTAGAAGAAACTGTGACATCGCTGACAAGATGTGCACATATTAGTGAGAGCCAAGAAGATCCATTGATGGTAATTAAGGTCAATGGTCAATCCAATGACCACCAGAGAACTCAAGTGGTAAGACAGGTCCAAGGTCAAGCCTGGAAGTCAGCAAAGCAAGACCAGTTTTGGGAAGATTGCAGTATGGGCATGGTGTACCTATGGCATAACTCAGGCAAAGGGAATGGACCTAAGTTTAAATACATCTCTGGACCCAGTATGAAGAAGGTGCATGGGTGAAGGTTCCAGCTGAGGCTTCCCACAGATTTCTGTTCTTGCAGCAGTGTGATTGCGAGTTATTCAGCTTCATCATAATGGAGGTTTTAGACTACCAGAGGCAGATCTCCATTTTGGCAACACCTTCAGCAAGTGAGCAAGGTAAACAGAATGGGTCAGAATTTCTGGTAGTGTAAACCTGTTTTCATCACAACCACACATTTCTCTGCAGGAAACATACCTTCATAATACATAAAGTTTGTGTATAAACAGTTGTAACTGAGGCCAAAATAGGATATTGTTTCATCATAAAGTCCAACATTCTCCCTTCACAGTGTTCAGGAAATGCTGGATTTCTGAAGGACAGAGAAGAGAGCATCATGAAGGGAATACCCTGTACTTCATTTACAGATCAGTGTAAATCTAGAAGTCACAGTGAGCTGACTTTTGCTGTACACTACTCTATTTAAAAGGAGAATTTGTTGCACACATTTTGGAGTATGATCTTACTAGCAAACAGCTTGTTGTTTTTGTTGTTTTCTACCAGAACAGCCATATCTGAAACTTGTCTGAAATACCGACATCTTGATCCAGTCTTAGATGCAGCAAAACATAGATATTCCATCACAGAACAGCACTGAGCCTGCTTGCTACTGCATTTGGGTCCCTACTGTTAAGATTCAAGCACCCTTGAAATTTAATTAGATTTATCTGTTTTGTAGATCATGTGGCTGTGCATTTGTCCCTGGGAAGAGAGAACTATTTTTCCTGGATTAGTTGAATACCCACAATTCTTTGATCCCCTTATTTAGAAATCGTGTGACACAGTTCCTGTAGATTTAAGCAGCTGTCATGTAAAAATCATTAGGGAGTACAAGCAAGTCTTCATTTGCCTGCACTGAGTGGAATTTGATCACTGTTATTGCATTGGCATATTGGAAGAGGCTTTGTTTTGTACTGTGGTTGCTGATTGATGTTGACATTAGTATTTGATTGCCTGTGAAGGGTTCTTGTTATCTCTGCAGGAACTCAATGCAAAAAATCATGGAAAAAAACATTTAGATAGAGGGGTTAGCTTTACTTTGTTTCATGAAAAATACTAAACAAAACTAGGGGGTAGAGTTACATATAGACTGAATACATGGATTAAATAAGCAGTCAGCCAGCATATCTGTTTCCTATAAGATGAGTATTTTGTCTTCAATGTGACCGACCAGCAAGACCGAGCTGGACACGTAAGCATAGTTTGTTGTTGTTTTTTGTCTTTTGTTTTGTTTTAGTGTTGAGCTGAAGAAAGTTTCTTCACCAGCAGAATCATGCTGGGTAGGAAATAGTTTGTGTCCTGTGTGGGATAAAACATGGCTTTAAAAAGAATAGAATTGAAAGGGGTCAGATGGGCATCTGGAGAGAAATAGCTGTCATTAAGGGTATATCCTACCGCTCTTGCTTATGCTGAGTATAACTGTTCTTCAAAGACAGCAATGCATAAAATAAAATAGTATGTACTGCTACCTGTCCTGAAGTCCTACTGCTGAGTCCTGAAGGGTTTCAGAACTGCATTAGTTATTCAAGAGAGACCAACATACAGGGTTTCCCAATCTGCAGCTAAACAACTGCTCTAGTCTGTTGATAGGAGAAGTTTTTGGTATCTTTCCCATTGATGCCATTGATATTATAAGCCATTTTTCTTAAAAAGTTATGTGTGTGTGTGTATATATATATATATATTTTTTTTTTCTACAGTCCATCCAAGAGGATAAAAGTTCTATAGAAAACATCACTAAGTACTGCTTTGGTTTAACCCAAAAGGTCTCCTATGTTTTCCTCAAGTATGGTCCTTACAAATAAGGTCATGTTTTAAGTTGTATTTCTGTATTAAACTTGTTCAATGTTGTCAACAATTGTCATCTGAGGGTATTAGGAAAAATCATTTTTTGAGGGAAATTCACTAGCACAAAACAGAACATTTGAGCTTCTTTTGTCTGGCAAAAAAAAAAAGTCAGTTTTAGTTTAGAAAACATTTCACCCTATTTACTTTTTCAGAATACTAAATGTAGAAACTTCATGAAAAGTGAAGTAACCTTCAAAGTTTTATTTTGGTGCAATATTGAAGATAATGTTAAAAATAAGTTGATTTATGTCTATTATGCCCAGATACTTCTTAGCTGAAAATGATTTACAGATGGCACAAAAATGAAAAATCTTCTGGTTGACTGGAATTTGGAACTGTTGGTGTAGTAAGGGAGGACATGAATGGAAAATAACCCCAGAGATCTTAATTCTGCTGGGCATTACTGGAGATGTTATTATGACCATACCAGGGTGAGGTAGTTGCATTAATTTCAACCAGTACCTGTATGACTTCAAGGGTATGCACCACAGTGCTCTTTATCATGTTTGTTAACCAAAACATTTATTCTGTTCCTGCTTGGATTTGGGAGTGAACCCTATATATGCAGAGAGGTTGACTGGGATATGAGAAGTGGGACCACGACTCTGGAGCTAAACAGGGATACTTGAAACTGTTAGTGAAGGCAAACTCTGTGCTTACCTGGAGTAGCATTTTTAGAGCTCGTCACAACAAGATAGCTGTTTTGGTCAAAGGCTGGACTCCCACTGACCCTTGGAAGATGAGAAACAGTTACTACTGTGGCTTATACCAGTATAGCTTCATTGAGTTCCACAGTGTAAGATAAATCATAGAAAGATTTACATGGGAAAAGGTGTCTGTAAGTTTCTAGTTCAGTGCTCCTGAAGCACATGGGCTGTGATCCATAGTCCCTTTTCCAACCACAAGTACTGAGCCCCTCACCCATCCTAGTGCCACCATCTTACTTGTCCCAGCTATTGGCACTACAGCCTGGGGTGCCAGCACCCTCATCTGACTCCAGTTGCTAGACCTGTGTCCCCTTATGCCAGTCCCCCCGCTTCTTTGTGCCTTGTCCCTACAACATCAACACACGTGGTATGAAGTGTGAGATTGCACAGAAAGAAAGTTAAGAAGGTCTTTAATTAGAGGACAGAATATACTGCAGTGATCAAGTGCAGGGTTGGTCAAACAAATGTACTAGAAAACAGTGGTTTACATGAAACTGGACCCTTTTATACTCTTTTCTGTCCATTTTACCTCCTCTGTTTCTCTATAAACTCCCTCCCCTAAATGTTCCTTAATGAATTTTGTGCAGTCCCACAGGTGCCCTTCAAATATCCCAAATCCTCCCGTTTCTTCCTTCTTATCAGTTACAAAGCCCAGGCTGGCCACCTCCAAAGCTGTGCCTGGAGCTTCCTGATTGTTCAACAATTAGTATCCAAATTGGCCACTGTCCTATTCTTGGCCATTGTCTCTGTTATCCTTTGTCTACCAGGTTTGTGCTTCTGCATGTTCTCATTTATCCGTTCCTCCTTTACTTGTTATCCCCTTTGCATTGAAAGGCTCCTTAGTTGGATAACAGTAATGAAGCAAAGGCTCTCACCTTCCTTAATACCTTTACACAGTTGTACTTGTCTTCTGCTGGAGGCTGAAAACTGGACCTAGTACTCCGTCACTGCTTCGTAAGTGCTGAATAGAGACAGAGCTTATGTTCTTGGCATTTTCACTTTAATTACCACTGGGTAGATGTGTACTTCATATAGTATTCACAGTATTGCAGAACATGGACTATATTTTAGCATGATGTTTCCTTAGCTATCACAAAAACTCATCACAACAGAAATTGCACCAGTTCTGGAGCATTGCTTTTGGAGGATGATTCTGATGCTGTTATCTTGCAAGTAATAGTTAAAGTCTAGCCAATTGCAGTAGGAACAGATTTTCAGAAGAAAGTTCACCACCACCAGGAACTCACCTGTTTCATACGGTTATGACTTATTTCATTTGAGTATAGAGAATAATGCATTCATAATAGATATTGAGCAGGGAATTATTTTTTTTTCAATATTAAACTTCCGACATTGCATTGCATGGCTGGGGGTGATACAGCACAAACCCCATTTAAGAACAGTGGTGTTAAGATACTTTCTCATCAGCACAAATGGAGGCTGACTATGTTCATCAGAATGGACGAAGTTACTGGCCAGTACATACGTGTGAAGGATATTTCTCCTCCAGACAAATAAGAAAGAGAATTTATCTTCATGGTGTTGATAGTATCACTGATGCAAATTGAAAGTAATTCTAAGATTAAAGTTTATCCTTTATAGTCACATGCTTATGTTAGGGGCAGAAAGCATCATGTTTTCCATGTTGAATGAGAGGCAGAACTGTGCTGTCAAGCTGTAACATAAGAAGAACTGTAATGAGCCCAAAAGAAGTTGGGAGAGTATTAGCTTACATAAGTGACCAGAATCGGAAACTGATATGGAACAAACAGTATTTGTGTCCTCTACCTGTTTCACATCTAGCAGCAAATCTCTTCACTGTCATAGCAATGGCCATTCTGAATAGTCTTGCAAGACCTTTCATCACTTTTTATCAGTGTGACCATTACCCTGCTGCTCTTGTCAGCAAAGGCTAGATTTTTCCGTTGCTTCTCTTCAGACATATTGGAATGCCCTTCTTTCTTTTGCTGAACTAGTCACCCCTTTGAAAGACAGACCAGCTAGATGGGAGGAAATAAAGAGAAATAAATATCATGGACTTGATCATGCTGTATGCTGGATAAACACACAGAAGACGGGAAAATCCATGACTTTGACTTCTGAAAATAACTATTTAACGGGGGAGGATTTAATGTCCTGCTTTCAAACTTCTTTCACAGAATGAATCAGTCTTCATTCTTCAGTCCCTTCCAGGGAAGGTTTGCCATTGCTGTTGTTGTTGTGGTTGTTTGTTTGTTTAGTTTAACCCAAAAGTCCTTCTCCACAGAGTCAAGCTTTAAGCCCTTTATGCTCTATGGATCCTTCTGTTAGAAAAATAGTTTCTAAACACAAAACATGATTTTTTCCTAATATCCAACCTAAACCTCCCCTGGCACAACTTGAGGCCATTTCTTCTTGTCTTATCACTTGGTGCTTTGGAGAAGAGACCAACTCCCACCACACTACAACCTCCTTTGAGGTAGTTGGAGAGAGAGAGAGATCTCCCCTGAGCCTCCTTTTCTCTAACCTAAATAACCCCAGTCCCTCAGCCTCTCCTCATAAGACTTGTTCTCTAGACTCTTCACCAGCTTTGTAGCCTTTCTCTGGACATGCTCCAGGGCCTTGATGTCTTTCTTGTAGTGAGGGGCCCAAAACTGAACACAGTATTTGAGGTGTGGCCTCACCAGAACTAAGTACAGGGGGACAATCGCTTCCCCAGCCCTGCTGGCCACGCTATTTCTGATACAAGTCCGGGTGCTGTTGGCTGTCTCGGCCACCTGAGCACACTGCTGGTTCATATTCAGCTGGCTGTTGAGCAATACCCCCAGGTCCCTTTCTGCCAGGCATCTTTCCAGCCACTCTTCCCCCAGGCTGTAGGCATTGCATGGGGTTGTTGTGTCCCAAGTGCTGGACCTGGCACTTGGCCTTGTTGAACTTCATACAGCTGGCCTCGGTCCAGTGGTCCAGTCTATCCAGATCCCTCTGTAGAGCCTTCCTACCCTCAAGCAGATCAATACTCATGCTTAACTTGGTGTCATCTGCAAACTTACTGAGGGTGCACTCTATCCCCTCATCCAGATCATTGCTAAAGATATTAAAGAGAACTGGCCCCAGTACTGAATCCTGGGGAACCCCACATTCATCGCAACTCTTTGGTCCAGGCCATCCAGACAGTCTTTTTTACCCAGCACAGCGTACACCTATCTAACCCATGACCAGCCAGATTCTCCAGGAGAATGCTGTGGGAAGCAGTGTCAAAAGCTTTACTGAAGTCTAGGTAGTCAATATCCACAGCCTTTCCCTCTTCCACTAAATGGTTCACCATGCCATAGAAGGATATCAGGTTCATCAGGCAGGACCTGCCTTTCATAAACCCATGCTGACTTGGTCTGGTCTTGCGTTGCTTGATGGCATTTAAGATGATCTGCTCCATAACCTTCCCTGGAACTGAAGTCAGACTTGCAGGCCTGTAGTTCACCATGTTCTCCCTCTGACCCTTCTTTGTAGTTGTTTCTTTTGCTAGCCTCCAGCCAGCTGGACCTCCCCTGATAGCCAGGACTGCTGATAAATGATGGAAGATGATGTGGTGAACGCTTCCACCAGTTCCCTCAATACCCTTGGGTGGATCACATCTGACCCCATTACTGTCTAAGCAGAAGGCTTCCGAAGGAGCAGCAGTTGTCCTGAGAAAACCTGTTTTACATTCAAGAGGGGTTTGAGTTTGGCAAAGAATAACTCTGCTTTTGAAATGTTTCCCTTTTGTTAGGGAGGAGTGTATTTATATTTTAAATCTTGCTTGTGTTCTTTGGTGCTTGTATATGTGTTATTGTTACACTACCTTTGGCTTCCTGAAGGTTTGGGTGTAGTCAATGCGGGGGGTGGGGATGGGGAAGGGGGAAGGTATTTTAGTCCAGGATAGAGAATCGAATCTGCACTGTATTTATTTCAGAAGAGATCATTTTCTGGGTCTGTCACTTTGGAAGTAAGGCATTTAAAGTCTCTAAACCAAATAGACACATAGTACTTCCTTTAGACTGAATAACTGCTACCATATTAAAATCATTTGGGAGAAAAACTTGATCCATATTTGCCCACCTCTAACAATTATTGATAGATTGAAATGAATCACCATTGAAGAAAACCTTGGGAAAGATTCACCCTTGGCATGAGTAGGCACATCTCTATTAGTGTTAAAATATTGGCAGTGTTTTTTTTTAATGGTCGTTTTTTTTTTCTGATACGTATGAGCCAGTGGTTAAACCGATCATGCCTGTGGGTACATAATAAAGAGAAGTTCTGTGATAACCACTAGCTGTACCAACATGATTGTATACCGTTGACTTTCATATGCATGGTACCGCATATCTCAGCATCACCTTTTCAGTGATATGCTGATTACCTTTGTCCCATTGTGTAGGGAATCTTGTAATCATATTTCACTTTAGCTGAGAGAAAAAGAGCTAGAATGCAGGGTTGGTTCTTCATTTGTACCACAAGAGTTCTGAAAATTATTTCAGCCTTTCTAACTCAAAGCACAAAGTGCATTGCTCTTTTTCTTCTTTTTGGACTGAAGAAGAAAATCAAAGGAAAATATCAGGAAGAATGTTTCTTTGGGTTTCACCAAAAGTTTGTGTCCTGTTGTGCTCTGAGTGAGTAGATTCAATATAAAAGTTAATGTATGAACTGTATTTAGCCACATCTAGATGGAGTTGTTTCACAAAGCTAAAGCAAAATATTCTCTATGTCAGACCGTTACAGCTCCAAACCACTGAAATTATCTTATATGAGAGAGGGCTTAAAATCAGACTATAATTTGGAATGTGCATTATCCCCAAACCCCCAAAGCCTAAGAAAGCTTGTGTTTCTTTTTTGCTAGTTGGTGGAGACATAGCTACTATTTTGCTGATCACATCCATTGGGATCTGACAATGTCCATCTTGCTATTTTACTCCTAAAAACTGTATCTCCTGTGCAAGCCCCTTGACCTTACTTTGGTTTATGGCAAAACTGGCTTTCAAAAGGATTTAGACTATAGAATCCACCTGGTCCAATAACCTGTCAAAGTAGAGTGAGAGTCATAGATCCAACTCAGAGCTAGATTGGGTTGCTCAGGGCCTTGTCCAGCTGAACTTTGAATATTTCCAAGCATGGAGGCTCCAAAGCTTTCTAGACGACCTGTTTCAGTGCTGAAACATTCTCAAAGAAGATTTTTGTTTTCTTCATATCCAAGTCAAATTTCACTTTTTGCCATCTATGACTATTGTTTCTCATCTGCTGTGTGCCTTTGAGGAGAGTCTGTCCTCCTCTTCCCTATAATCTGCCAGAAGTCAGTGACAGACAGCTATCAGATCTCATCCCCCTCCCCAATCCTTCTATACTGCAGACCAAGCTCCCTCAGCTGGGGGTTTAATATGCAAAGATACTAGAGCATTTAATCTTCTTAATTCTTTCACAAAATCAATCAGTCACTTGCTCTCCCCAGCCTAGCACTACAATCCCTACAGCTCATTTTTTCTTTCTGACAAAGAAGTCGTTGCTGCTCTGGGAAGCTCAGTTCTTGCTGTGAAGCCCCTCACAGGTACCCTAAGCATCCCCCAGCATTAATCTCAACTCAGCTCTGATCCCTAGGATTTCACCCCCACTTACAGGATCTTTCCTCCAAACAAGATCATCTTGTTCTTTATGAGAGCCCTTCGTCTTTTTGGGAAATATTTTTGGTGATACCTCTTCATTCTGGAAGCCGTGCTCCTGGTTTTCCCAATCTAAATAGTTTGTCGTTCTAATTTGTTGTGTTATCTCATGTTTCTGTATTAACTGGAGGATTCAGGATGGGCCACTATTTTTAGTCCATGTTCTATCTAAATTTATGAACATCCCTTACTGATTTCAGCTAGAAAGTAACAGGATTGTGCTTGAGCTCAAAAGTTCAATATCAAAAAAATCCCCCCCCCCCCAGTAAAACAAATTGTCTGCTACCTCTTACCATTTTAGCATTCACAATTTCAGCTATTTTTTTTTCCCACTTGTGACAACTGGGAAACCCAAAACTAGACAGAATAGTCCTGGTCAGGCTGAACAGAGGGAAGAGTCAGTTTCTTTGACCTGCTTTCTACTTTCTTGGTTATTATGTAGTTAACTTTCACTGCAAGGATGCACTAATGGAACATCTTCAGCTTTTCTCCACCAGTATCTCAGGTCCTCAGGTCTTGCTTTTAAAAGCTGCTTGTTACTTCCCTAAAGAGTTACTCTATTGTAGATGCAGGACTTTTCGCTTGCCTTATGCATAAAGTTATGGAATGACTCTTGGCCAGGTTTTCCCAGAAGCCTTTTATTAAAGACTCGTAGAAAAAAAATAGTTTAGGAGAGTCATCTGGAGGTCATCTTGACCAACTCTCTGTTTCAAGCAGGGCTATCTTCAAAGCTAGATCAGGGTGTAGTCTAGTTGAATTTTGAATATCTCAAAACTAATGAGATAAAACTCAAATCAAATGTCTATGACTTTATATTAATTTAATTACTTCAAGGAGGGAAGAAGGTCAATTTATAGGCCAGCTGGTGCCATCCTGATGAGGAAAATCTACTTAAAGTTGAGCCAATTGCATGCTGGAAACAAAGAAGTTATGCTTGCACAGTAGCTATGCAAGGATGTTAACTCTTCTGATTGACACCTTCCAAGACTACTGAAAAGCTGGTTTGGATTGTCTCTCAGTGTACCAAGAAAAAAAAAAGTATATTTTTTAATTTTTAGCCTTATTTCTAGCAAAGTTTTCTTTATTAAAATTAGATACAATCAGATACAATCTCTGGGGTGAAGAAAGGAAACAGATTTGTGATGCATCATCTGCTGTGCTTTGTCACCCCAGGAGGGAAGTAGGAAGAACGCGTGGTAAGAAATTTGTCTTGTATTTTATTATTCATCTAAAGTGTTCAATTATTAGTGCTATGCTAATGAAGTCTTCTTGAATAGTCTGACAGATCTCATGATAAACTCCTTAACAAAACAATAAAACTGGGAGGGTGTCAATTGGTTAATTAGCTAATAATCAATATTCATCAGCAGTAGCTGTGACGAGATGGCAGATAGATACTAGGTTTTGTTCGAGGCCTGGGAGCTTTGTTGGTTCAAGATATTGCCAAAACCATTATAACAGTGTTGTGAGACAAGAGTTAGAGGAAAGCAACAGCATCCTGACAGTGACATTGATCTAAACCGAGTACTTAAAAAATATTTTCTCCTACAAAAAGTATTAAGAGAGAGTTGGTTCTTGCAATTAGTAACTTTTCCTAAAGTGGGGATTAGAAAGGGCAGATATGAAATGTCCTGGATGGAACCTGTAATTCATAAGTCTCCAAGAAGGTAGGGATATTAGCTTATGGTACATTAAGCATTTAATTATAACTTCAGGGATAAAAACTGATCAGAACATTCCTGTAAAATCTCAGAGGCAGACACAGCAGGACTTACCTCACTTAACTGTAGGTATCTACAGCAAAGACACAGACATTTATTTCTGAGCAAGCTATCTCAACTCCCATGATATCCAGAAACAAAAAGCATGAGTTATCTGGTCTAGTGGAGGTGTCTGTATTATGATGGAAATGGGATGTATTGTACAAGTATCTGGTTCTCTTCATTGACTTTAAAAGCCTAGACAGCCATATCAAATGCCTGAAGCTAAGACAGTTGAATCTCACCACGATTAGCTGTGCCACAAACAATATTAATAATAAAGTGAACTTGCTTGGTTGAACTTGCTTGGCGGGTCTATTTGTATGGTATCTCAAACGATACAAATTATGGTTTGTTTAGCAATATACAGCTGTATAATTTCAGCTTATTCCAAACATAATTACAAGATATGTAAAGGAGAACACAAATTGGCTCTCTTTCCACTCAGTACCAATCCATTTCCTTTAAAAATGAAGGGTGCTATGTGACTTTCTATGGTGCTCCATTGCTTTGGGTAGCCGAGAACCACAGTTTCATGGACAGGATATTTCTTCTGAAAACTAAGATCGAGTCCTAATCTTGGTTTGGACAGCTAATTATGAGATTTCTTGGAGCAGAAAATTCCCCAAATGTCACAGAACTTCCCCCTACACAAGCTGGGTGTGCTGTGGGGTTCTGGGCTTGCGTTAAATAAAGAGGCAGGTTTGAGAAGACCAGGTGTCCTGGATTGTCAGGGTTGTGCTGGAAGCAGTTTCCTCCCATGTTCCCAGAGAATGCTGTTAAAGCTGCCTCCTGCAAGCTTCTGCCCCTGATGCAACATCTGGGGCTGTACTGTGCTGCAAAACACCTCTATGATTCTTCTCTTTCATCAGCACTTTGTGTTAGGCCTTGCCTACACTTGTTGACTCCAGCCCAGAAATAAAATCCACTGCTTTCGCAGCACCTCCCAGCTGCCAGCGGCTGAGATAGCTTGAGGCTGGGCTTGCGTAGAGGGGCAAACAGTGTGCAGCAAGGAGGGGCTCCTGACAGCGCAGCCTGGTGGAGTTTTCTGACTGCAGGGCTGATGAAAGGCTCAGGCCTTAGGTTTAGCGCACCTGTGGGAAATAAACATTGGGGAAAAATAAAGTAAAAACAAAGAAATGCCAATAGAGCAGAAGCAAACAGTAGACACAGCTTATTGCATATTAGAGCAGGTTAGTGTTCCAGGCTTGTATTGCTGGGAGAGTTTGACAGGTTTACGCTGAAAGATACCACTTAGAAGTGTTAAATTCTTTTAGCTTAGCATTATGGAGCTTTTTCTCTGGAGAGTATAAAGCTGGCTATAGCTTTCATAATTCATTCTTAAAATGTGAGGTTAATGTGTAGCTACTTTAGATATTAAGGGAAACAGATGGAGCAAAGAACACAGTGAATCACAAGGAATCTGTTCAAGATTTTTTCTCACTAAGAGAATTTTTTCCTTAGCGAGTCTGCCTTAAATATCAGAGCTCAATTCACCATATAAATGCCAGTTCCACTGTGCCTTATTTGGTATTTGAAGATTCAAGCTAAACATTGATTTTGTTCAAGCTGGGGCTAAACTGAAAAGAAGCAAAATCATTCTCATTGAATTTAGTTGTATCTTTGTTCTAAGTCTCTTTTGAAGATCTAATACTTTGATTTCTCTGGTGATCGTCTGGAATACTATGCTTTACAATGGTTTGACCATGACATGCAGGTCTGCTTATATTAGTCATGAGAAGGAACTCACATTTCCTAACACAAACCATGCCCCATATCCAAACTTACTGTAATTCCAGACTACCAATCAGCTTCCTAGCCAACTGCTCCAAGGCAGAGGTAGGCTGTGTGGCTTCATAAATAGGTTTGTTGGAAACATCAAGTGAGGTCAAATGGCATGGTTCCCACATTCAGAAAGCCCAGCCAGGATTTTCATTTCTCTTCAATCAGATAGGATGAAAGAAGAATGCCGCTGATGATCTCAACTGCAGTTAGGGGCTCATAGCCTTCCAGAGCCGAATAAATAATAAACGGTCTCAGTGATGGATGTCTTTGAAATACTCTAATAATTTTAATATAATAGACTGGATAGTAGAGGTTCATGCCCTCTGATAGTTTAGGCCAAATGATCTAGTGTTTTCTTTTGCATCCAAGTGCACAGAAATTTTTTTATGAAAAAAAAAAAGCTGATTATGAAACTGGTGGTTATCACATGGAGGAAATGACCAATGGAATTATTCCCACCTCTTGATATTTTCAAAACTGAATAGCTTTCAGGAAGTGAAAACTTTAGCTGAATACGTCTCACAGTGCTTTGTGATGAGATGAATGGATGAAATTGAAATCTACGTGACTTCAAGAGATCAAATGTCTCTTTTTGTGTGTGTAGATTCCATCAAAAATATTTTGCTTGCATTTTCTGTTAAGAGTTTTGAGTGAAATGTTCCTAACCAGTCTTTGAACTGATAAACAAACAAATAAACAGTTTTTGTATCATTCTCCATTTTGAGAGAAATGTTTTGGCTTGATTTGTTGTCAGCTGTTTTTCATGTTCTTCTGCCCCCTTCATGGCTCATATTGCAGTAATCTGTACTTTTGGAACAAGATGATCAGAGCTTAGTATCTGCTTTGACTGAAATAATCCTCATGGCTATGACGTGTCCTAAAGTGTCAGGTCTGAAGTCTTCTGTAGCATTTGACCTCACTTGCTGGGTAGGATATGATAAGGATATGTGCTACTTTGCATGGAGCTAAGAGCAAAGTATGCCCCTCTGTTCCCTTGCTGGGATGGAAGGAGTTTGCACCACACATTCTGCTAGAATGCAGTGTTGGTCTTGTCTTATTTCCACACAGGCTGGTAATAGGGAAGAGTGGACATTTTGGTGGGTTTATACTCCCACCCATCTTAAATTTCACATACTTTGTCCTTGGAGTGTGAGCTACAATCAGCCAATTTTAGGCCAGGGAGGGAACATCTGAGACCTTTTTTCTTCCTCTATAGCCAGAAAAGGGAATTTCTCTTCCGGTAAGAAGGAACAGAAATCTGTGTTGATGTCAAGATTCACAGCTCCCACTAGCAGATAGATATAGTTCATTCTCTGGAGTCATGTAACTGTTCTGCGTAAGGCTGTGGGTTTGCAGTGTTGGGGGTCATGAACAGACTGGAGGAGGTGTAGGCAAACTCCTTTCCATTTTCCTAAGGGGGACGCCATCCTGTTGTTTTTCTGTGATAATGGTGGCACAATGGAAAACCTCAAGCTGCTGAGCAAAGCAGATAATCCACTATACTATACAGGCTGTCTGTCTCTGCTTGTGCAGGTTGTTTGTTCTTTCAGTCCATAGCCTGAATGGTTGATGCCTCAAAACGAGTTGGTATTTACATGGTCCTGCAGGTTTATGTGTCACAGTTCAGGAACTAAAATGTTCCAAGCAAACAACAAAGAATCAAAAATATTGTATCCTCTCCCTGCTGTTACTTCTTGCAGAATACACAGCAGTGTCATCCAATCAGCCCAAGCATGTGTCTTCTCTTCTCTCCTGTGTGTGGTGATTTTCAGCAACGGTGTTTCTGGATAGCTCAGTACACCTCTGCCACCCCGTGTTTCTTCTTTCCTCCTTGTGAAACCTGTAACCTTTCCTTAGCATTCATGTCAACCAGGTCCTCCATCCTTGCAACATCCTCATGTTGCTGCCTGGATGCAGTGCAATACCGAGCTTACTGGTGATCTGTCCAGGGGACTGGAATTCTTCTTAGGCCAGAGGTGGCAGGGAAATCGAGCTTATTTTATGCTGGCATCATTTCTGTCACTTTAGAGGAGTTGTTCCTTACCTACCCCCTCACCTGTAGGATGAGATGAGGGAGTCAAGGTAAGTTTCTCGTATTGCTTTGCAGGTGGGTGTTTGTGGCATGTGGCTTTTGTACCTGGTGTCACCCTAGTAACAGCAAGTCGCTGTCTCCTGGCAACTGTCGGGGTTGCTAAGAGAAAAATTGGCAGTGTTTGAATCTGATGTCTTTGACATCATCCACTCACATTACATTGGGACAAGTTTGATGGAGACAAGAAGACCTACATGATGAGACAAGGTGGCCAGTCTCATCTCCTTTATCTCAGATGTGTGTTAGTTTAATAAATAGTTAATCATGTCTCTAAGGCATGGAATAGTCCGAGAGTCAGAAAATATGATTCCTGTTAGTTGCCCTCCTTGGTCCTTTCAGTACGTACAGGTAACGCTTCCTGCCCTCACCTAAAAGAGCTGGAAACTAACACACAGAGGGAAGAGAAGCCCCATACTTTCGCTTGTTGGATGACCATCACTGTCTAGGTGCTAAGTGTTATCGCAGGTGATTGATGCGCTGGTTCCCTAATCCATTTCACAAGTGGCTTCACTGAGAAGAAGCTTTTGCCAAGCTGCCATCTCTAGCAGTGTTTCATTCTTAAGACATTTTGCTCTGTAAATCTCCCTGTCCATAGGCCATTATGTGAAAGCCATAGCTTGAGTGAAGTGTGTGTGCAGGGGGAGGGGAAGGAACAACAGATCCAGTAAGGTATTATCCAGCTCAGTGCTGTGGAATTCAGTGGATCTATACCAGTGCAAATCTAAAGCAACACAGTGATGAATCGATAAATCCTATTTGCTTGCATCTGCCCGCTCTGAACCAGGGCTAGAGCCATTACTATCTGCTGTTGCATGCCAGAGCATGTGCAGGATGAGTTGTGCTCTCTGCAGTGCAGAGCAGACAGATGGTGAAACCCACCCATTCCAAAGCGTGCCTACGGAGAGTAAGATTTTTGCACTGTTGTGGTGCTGGCAGATAGCGACTGCAGCAATATTCTCACATCTCAAAGAGTGGTACTGTCTCCGAAGGAAGAAAGTGCTATTTTACCAGCAATCTCTTCTAGCACCTCTTTGCTCCACAGCTGCTTGTAGAGCTTTTGGCATAAACCAGTGTTGGAGACTGGGTATGATACTGGCTGGACCAGCTCTGTGATTCAGTGTGAGAGCTGGACTATTGGCAAGAAACACAGACCTCAGCCACTGGTGTGCTCTTAAGAGCAGAGAACCAGGGGAGAAATGTTCTTCACCCCTTCTAAACCCTCTGTATTGGCACTGTACAGGGAGAGTTTCTCTTGGCTAGGGAGGGAGAGGGATGTCTTCTCTACCTAAATGAATAAAATTTCCTTAGCTGTGCAAGTGGGGCTTGTGACAAGACAAGGAAGTGCCCGGTAGGCACTTTTGCAGAAGCCATCAGAAATCCAGGATATGTTCAGAAATGCTCAGTTTTCCACCAGTCTGCTGCAGCTGACAGTACATTTGTGACCTTGGTGACAGCATCAGCCTCGCAAATGAAAAGGACATGCATCACTAAGATGAGAATTAAATTTGCAACGAATGGCTTGCATTTCATTTTCTATTACTGTCATATTTGTCTGTCCTAGCTAATCCTCGTGTCCCTAGAAGGCCTGCCCTAGTGTTCCACTTCCTGCAGTAGGAATGATGCCTATACTCACAGTAGGGGTAGCTTTCTCTCTTTTGATAAACACTACCAGGTACATCCCAAGCTCCTTGTTGTTTTGCTAGTGGTGAGGACTGTGCAACTCACTGATGCTCCTTGTTGTTTTGCTAGTGGTGAGGACTGTGCAACTCACTGATGTGGAGTCATTTACCTCCTTAGACAATATCAGCTCTGACTTTTGACTGGAACCTGTAAAAGAAGCATCTGTCAGTAAAAATGTTGCTCCCTGGTTAAGCAGATAGGGTTCTTGTGTCAATATGAGAAGAGGAAAAAGTAATCTGCTACATTGCACCTGCCATTTCAGAGATTTTCATGTCTCTTTTCCTTATGTAAGCATAAGAGCAGACACAAGGTGTGGGGGTTATGTCTATATGAAGTGGCTTCGCACACCCATCTACACATCTCTTTCAGGCTAGTTTGGGTTAGAAAAGGTAGGGGATAAAGAACAAAACAACTTTTTATTACTATTTTATAAATTGTAGAGACTTGGCTTAATTACCAGTGCAATACTGACATCCTGAGTGAATCCAGATATGATTACTTTTTTCTTATTTTGCTTGTTCCATTTTGTTTATGTATAATGCCACTGTAGTTCACTTTTCTGAATTGTGTGATTATTATTTTATAGTCCTCTGCTTAGAAATTCCTACCTGGAGGGCCATTTGAGATGAAATTTTCCCTTAAGACCAAGGGACAGTAGCATCTAAAGGAGTAGGCTAGAAATCCAAGTCATCTAGAGATGTTTCCCTGAGTTGCAGAATCACACGATATGAGTCTGGGGGTAGAGGAATGACTTGGTGTCAATCTTGACTCCCTGGCTTCTGGAGCTGGGCCAAATCCACTTCCTAGAATTAAATCAGGGTGCTCAGGGTCATGATGACAGCTGAAAATGACCAGGTGATCCAGTAATCTCTCCTGTCCTCCATCAGAGATGGGGAGGAGAAGGGAGCAGAGCAACTGGGGAATTAAAAATGGAGCCTGTGACAGATGCCACTCTCTGTGCCCAGCTATTGGAGGCTTACTTACAGAAGACAGAAAGGGGAGAGGTTGGCTCCCTTCCACCACAGGCTTGCTGACTTTGTAAGGTCACAGTGAGGCTGCCTTGATTCCCTGTCTGCTGCGCTCCCTGCTGCCCTGCCAGGACTAATGCACACTGACTGTGGAGCTGGGGAGCTGTGCTTCAGTTCAGCACTGCAGAATGCAGCCAAATCTAAATGACTTTGCAGATGCTGGTGTTGCGGATGATGTGACCTGAGATGAGCCATGATGCAGCTCTCAGTGCAGGACTGGAGCAGTTTACCAAGTGGAACAAGGCAATGGATTCCTCTTCTCTTCTAAATGTAGTCCCTCAGAAAAGATTTCCCTTGGAAAAGCCTTGGGATTGATGTAGCTGGCAGCAGTGTGCATGTATTTGTGTTTTAAAGTCAATGACAGTTTTCTTCTACCCTCTGTCAAAAAAGGGGACTGAGAAGATTGGGAGTCATGAGGCAAATGTTACCTAGGGCTCTGTGGGTAGGAGACATTTTGTAACAGCAACTTACTTTTTGTACCCCTAAACAGACTAATTCAGAGGAACCTTAGTACAGCAAAGTCCTTTTCTTGGCAGTATCCTATACCATCTCCTCTCTGCAGAATTACATGGTTCCAGGTACGTGCAGCCAAAATGACAGGGCTTCATCTGCCTCCCTCCCTTCCACCAGCTGAGAAGCCAGTGAGTGCCTTTATAACGAAGGATTAGCTTAGATATGAGATTCTTGTGCCTCCCCCACATGTAAGTACAGTCATGCCCAAAGCATATTAAGCCATGATCACTGAATAAAGCTAGGTCAGGTGTTGAGATGTCACTCTTCTGGCTTATACATAGCCCTGAATCCTTGAAGCCAGTCCTTTGAGTTGATTAGCAACACTAAGGCTGTGCCACAAAAAGTAGGATTGCAAAGATTTTGAGTCCCCCTCCCATCTAAGGGACGTGGCTCCTTGGGCTGGCTGGCATCCTTTGTTTCTTAGGTAAGATAAAAATGAGGCCTCCGGCAATAGTCCTTCAGTACGTAAAGGTACTACAAGAAAGTAGGAGGGGGACTCTTTATCAGGGAGTATAGTGAAAGGACAAGGGATAACATCTTTAAACTAAAAGAGGGTATATTTGGACTAGGTATTCAGAAGAAATTCTTTACTATGAGGGTGGTAAGGCACTGGGACAGGTTGCCTAGAGAAGTTGTAGATGCCCCATCTCTGGAAGTGTTCAAGACCAGGTTGGGTGAGGCTTTGAGCAACCTGGTCTTGGTGGAAGGTGTCCCTGACCATGGCAGGGGGGTTGGCACTAAATTAACTTCAAGGTCCCTTCCAACCCAAACCATTCTGTGATTCTGTGATTTAACACCCTTAGCAATGCTGAGGGTGTGTTAGTTGCTGTTGGGTGAAAAAAAAGAGCTGGGGAGGCAGAACAGTAGTAGCTCAGCAACATGGCTCTTTTGCATTTATGATCTTGAATGGAAGGGGAACAAGAATAAGAATGAATTCTGGCTCTTTGTGTTAAAATATGTCTGTGTCTCCCCAGCACTGACTGCACTGATGCTGTAGGACTTGAAATGCCCTTGTCCTGACAAGCAGATCTTTCAAAGCAGGTCGGGCTGGCCAAATGCCTTGCTTTGCATGCAGCAGCCATGGAGAAAAGAGCCTGAGAAAAACAGTTGCTTCTGCTGCCAACCCCATAAAGCAGCTGGCTTCTCAGATGTCAGGCAGATCTGAAACATCAAAGGGTCTTTTCCTGAACTAGCTGACCTTTTATTACACGTCTCCTTTTACTAATACCCTGTAGATTAGCTTTGCCTTGTTTCTGCTACTGTGTTCTTGACCTGTGACAACCACCCCCACTTTGAACCTGTTCCATGTTGGCAGAGAGGAGGCATTCACAATGACTGTGCTGCAGCAAGCAGCTCCCAGTGGGTGGCAGATGTTCCTCTCTGAGTTTTCTTTTGTGTGTGTTTGTCACTGGAAGTGCCTCCAAGCACGTAACCACCCCCATGCTTCTGTCTGATCCTGAGCTATAGGTGAGCATCACATCAGCAGACACTGAAGGTGTGTTTAGCCCCAGGTGAGCCAGTTGTCACTGTGAATGCAAGAGTTTGCCATGCTTTCACATGTGGTAAGCTGCATCCCAGGACTACCAAGGACAAACAGTTCCAGTGGTTATCTGTCTCCCTTGAGCAAGTCTTGCTGAAACCCAGAGGAGTGCTGGTGGAAACAGATGTGAAAGAGGTGTTTCTGGGGGAGTGTGTTGCCAGTAACTTCTGGAAGGTGGGTATGATTATGTGAAGAGCTGATGCAACAAAGGAATGACAGCACAAAAGACAGAACTCCCTTCCTTTTGAGCACCTCTTCTGTGCCCCAGGCATTTGCTCTTGCTGACCCCTTCTTGCGGTTATTGTCAAGAGGTAGCTGCACAGCTCTGCTTTGCACACAGATTGCCTCTGACTCTGTTCTCAGGCCTCTCTGCAGCTTTCTGTTTCCTGGGCCTGCTCTTCTGGTCCTAGTCTTTTTCCATCCAACACCTCCCACGTGCATTTCACTCTGTCATCAGTGATTCCCTGCCTCATGCTATAATCTGCTGGAATAACTTGCACTACCTAAACAATTCTTGAAACATGCATAGACTTATTCTCAGGGCAGAGGATGGACACTCACAAAGAATATGAATATCACCAGACTAAAAGGAATTCCCCTAAGAAACAAAAGGTAGACAGCTTGTGTAATGTGCTGCTGAGACCATTAACAAACCTTGGTTTCTAGGCAAAAGGAAGACTGGAAACAGCAATGAAGAAAAAGAAATGAAAGTGGTCACTGTGTGAGCCTTCTTGCCTTGGGATACTGCACCAAACAGTGAGGGTCAGCTTCATTATTTAACAGTCAAGAACCTGGAGGTCTGTTGCACTCACTAACTGTCATGTCATGTCATCCAGTCATGGAAGTTAGTAGCTTGAGGCTGTGCCGGTAAAAGAAGTGGTGGGTTCTCCGCTGTCCTTTTGCAGACTTGAACATCCATTCAACTTGCAAGCCAAGTTTTTCCTTTGTGATCTGAAGTTGTTCTGCCTTCATAATCAGCCTCAGTACTTGTTTAGTACTGAGTCCAGCTACTTTCAAAAGACACTTCTGTCTAGATTACTTGGAACAGCCCAACTTCAAATTGCTTGCACAGGTTATCAACTTTACCAGCAAACTAGCTTTTTTATTTGAAACTAGTACTTACCAAGTGGCACTTGATTAGTATTTTCACTCCTGTTTCATCATGTTGATGCTTCCCACATGATCTGTCCCTTTTTCAGCAGGGAGATGAGAAGAACCCAGAAAGGTTGAAGTGCCAGTGGGGATACACTTGTGCTACTTGAAGGAGCACTGGGGCTGACAAAATGAATATTTCTGTTGGGCATAGCCAATATTTAAAATAGATTTTGCTTCTTTAGTCTCCTTAGTGCTTATTGATTATCATCCATGCATTAGTCTTGAAAGAGTTTGGGGCCTCTGCCATACCATTACCAGTGGATCAAGCCTCCTGGTTCATCTTCTGTATTTTTTTCCGTTTTCTCAAACCACATTGAGTTTTCCTGAAAATTAGGTTTTAACGCTGGAATTAATCTTAAAATAATGAGGATGAGCAATTCTATAGGGTTCCAGGAAGGACGGTCAGGCATTCTATAAGCAAAAGAACCATGAACATCTTTGTTGTTAGAAAGAATACAAAATTTTCTCTCACATTTATCGTCTCGGAAACAATCTGGGAGCTATCAGATGAGACACAGAAATATTAGGCAAAGCTGGACTTAAAGGAGATAGTATGAAATTAAATGTACAAAAGGTAGCTTGTTCTGTAGAGGGACAGCTTTGTGTAGGCTATGAAATATTATTGAAACACAATTGGAACAATCCACTTAGGTAAAGTAATGAGAAATATGATTTACGAGGGTGAAGCCAGCTCAACATCATCTTAATGACCTATCATTAAATATATATTACTAAATTTGGTATCTCCAAGAGCATACTGCCAGTGTTCCTATCTTAGTTCAATGATTTCCACTTACTTTCAAATGTTGGATAGCCATAGAAAAGGAGTATAAGTGCTGTTTTGGGCAGAGATTACTCTTCTGGCCACAGACAAAGGTATACAATTTACAGAAACCTCACCTTTGCACACCATCATTGTTTTGGCTGCCTTGAGCAAAGTGACTGGTGTTTTGAACTAATACACCATATATAGACACAGACACAGATTTCTAGGTTGGAAGAGACCTCAAGATCATCGAGTCCAACCTCTGACCTAACACTAAGTACTCCACTAAACCATATCACTAAGCTCTACATCTAAACGTCTTTTAAAGACCTCCAGGGATGGCGACTCCACCACCTCCCTGGGCAGCCCGTTCCAATGCTTAATAACCCTTTCGGTAAAGAAGTACTTCCTAACATCCAACCTAAAACTCCCCTGTCGCAACTTTCGCCCATTCCCCCTCGTCCTGTCACCAGGCACGTGGGAGAACAGACCAACCCCCACCTCACTACAGCTTCCTTTAAGGTAACTGTAGAGAGCGATAAGGTCGCCCCTGAGCCTCCTCTTCTCCAGGCTGAACAAGCCCAGCTCCCTCAGCCGCTCCTCGTAAGACTTGTTCTCCAGACCCCTCACCAGCTTGGTCGCCCTTCTCTGGACTCGCTCAAGCACCTCCATGTCCTTTCTGTAGCGAGGGGCCCAAAACTGAACACAGTACTCAAGGTGCGGCCTCACCAGAGCCGAGTACAGGGGGACAATCACCTCCCTAGACCTGCTGGCCACACTGCTTCTTATACAGGCCAGGATGCTGTTGGCCTTCTTGGCCACCTGAGCACACTGCTGGCTCATATTCAGCCGACTATCAACCAATACTCCCAGGTCCTTCTCGGCCAGGCAGCTTTCCAACCACTCATCTCCCAGCCTGTAGCTCTGCTTGGGGTTGTTGCGCCCCAGGTGCAGGACCCGGCACTTGGCCTTGTTGAACTTCATACAGTTGACCTCAGCCCATCGCTCCAGCCTATCCAGATCCTCCTGCAGAGCCTTCCTGCCCTCAAGCAGATCGACACACGCACTTAGCTTGGTGTCATCTGCAAACTTACTGAGGGTGCACTGGACGCCCTCATCCAGATCATCGATAAAGATATTAAAGAGGACCGGCCCCAGTACCGAGCCCTGGGGGACACCACTTGTGACCAGCCTCCAACCAGATTTGACTCCATTCACCACAACTCTCTGGGCCCGGCTATCCAGCCAGTTTCTAACCCAGCGAAGCGTACGCCAGTCCAAGCCCCGAGCAGCCAGTTTCTTGAGGAGAATGTTGTGGGGAACGGTGTCAAAAGCCTTACTGAGGTCAAGGTAAACCACATCCACAGCCCTTCCCTCATCCACCAAGCGCGTCACTTTGTCATAGAAGGAGATCAGGTTCGTCAAGCAGGACCTGCCTTTCATAAACCCATGCTGACTGGGCCTGATCGCCTGCTCGCCCTGGAAGTGCCGCGTGATGACCCTCAAGATAATCTGCTCCATGAGCTTTCCTGGCACTGAGGTCAAACTGACAGGCCTATAGTTCCCCGGGTCTGCCCTCCGGCCCTTCTTATAGATGGGCGTCACATTGGCTAGCCGCCAGTCAACTGGGACCTCCCCCGATAGCCAGGACTGCCGATAAATGATGGAAAGCGGCTCGGCCAGCTCCTCCGCCAGTTCTTTCAGTACCCTCGGGTGCATCCCATCCGGCCCCATCGACTTGCGCACATCCAAGCTCCTTAGCAGGTCGCCAACCATTTCCTCATGAATAGCAAAGGCCACATCCTGCTCCCCATCCCCTTCCGCCAGCTCAGGGCACTGGGTATCCAGAGAACAACCGGTATTGCCGCTAAAGACTGAGGCAAAGGCGGCATTAAGCACCTCAGCCTTTTCCTCATCCTGAGTAACTAGGTTTCCCCTCGCATCCAGTAAAGGATGGAGATTCTCCTTAGTCCTCCGTTTCGCATTGATATATTTGTAAAAGGATTTTTTGTTGTCTTTAACGGCAGTAGCCAGGTTGAGCTCCAGATGAGCTTTGGCCTTTCTAATTTTCTCCCTGCACAGCCTCGCTACATCCTTGTAGTCCTCCTCAGCGGCCCGCCCTTTTTTCCAAAGATTATAAACCCTCTTTTTTCTGCTAAGCACAAGCTGCAACTCTCTGTTGAGCCAGGCCGGTCTTCTTCCACGCCGGCTCGTCTTTGGGCACGTGGGGACGGACCGCTCCTGTGCCGTTAAGATTTCCTTCTTGAGGAGCGCCCAGCCTTCCTGGACTCCTCTGCCCTTCAGAACCGCCTCCCAAGGGACTCGGCCAACCAGCGTCCTGAGCAGCTCAAAGTCAGCCCTCCGGAAGTCCAAGACAGCAGTTTTACTGGTCCCCTTCCTGGCCTCGCCAAGAATAGAGAACTCTACCATTTCGTGGTCACTCTGTCCAAGACAGTTTCCGACCACCACATCTCCCACCAGTCCTTCTCTGTTTGTGAAGAGAAGGTCTAGCGGGGCACCACCCCTGGTGGGTTCACTGACCAGCTGCGTCAGGAAGCTATCTCCCACGCTCTCCAGAAACCTCCTAGACTGCTTTCTCCGTGCCGTGTTGTGTTTCCAGGATATGTCCGGGAAGTTGAAGTCCCCCACGAGGACAAGCGCCGACGATTTTGCAACTTCTGTCAGTTGCCTATAAAACTCCTCATCCGTAATGGATGGGGATGACCCGTATGGGCATCCTCATTGCCCATATAGGCAATGGCAGACAAAGAGCCAGCGTACGTTTGCTCCTGTTTTCCCCTGCTGCACGGAGAGTAACCTCTGATAGGAGCACGTGTGATTGCAGTATCTTAAACAATCACATAGAACAGTATCTCCGGGGATGAAAACACAGCCAAGTATAAGCACAGATGTATTTAGATTTTCCTCCATGCAGGCCTCCTGTAACAAGGAAGGGAAATAGCATTGTATATCTTGTGCTTCATCTACCTAAGTTACTCTGAGATAAGCCTTCCAATGTCAATAAAGATAAATCAGAGTATAAGGTGTGAAACGAATAATTCTTGAACATACACCCTCACACATACAAAGTGGTAAACATACATAGAGAGCTCTGAAAGCTTAAACTGTTTTCCCTGATGCTGAGATTATCTGTTCCTGAAGACAATTCCCAAGCGGCAGCTGATGGCCATTCTGGGTTTATGACCACTGTTGGTTCAGCATCTGACATCTTGCCCTGTTTTGTTCCTGCAGGACTGAGGCAGAAGTTCAAGTTGGCTATTCTCAGCAGAGCTCATTCTAGGGACTGGAGGCTGGGGTGGGCGGGGAGGCGAACCTCTTGCATATGACGTAACTTTGGTATATCACGCTTCTATCTGCTCTTGAAAACTGCAATGTGTCCTGTGCCTCAACTTCTACATAAAGATAGCCCTTTGTTGTGCTTCTAAAGTTTTACTCAGGAAATTGCCCCCAAACCCACAAAGTTCTTCCATGCTGTTTTGATGGGAATCATGAGAACATAGAATGGATGTTTTGCTTGTAACTCTGGCTTATAATTTCTATCCTTCTCATGAACAACAGCCAGCAAGAGGAACGAGCAAGTGGTTTATTGGCAATGAAACTTGTTTCTCTGTATTTTGACCACTCAAAATCCTCTGGGTGTTGCAGCACTCTGCATACAAGAATCACATTGAGTGCAGGGGATTTTAGTTGCAGGGTAAGGAATAATACAGCATCCTAGAAAGCACCCTTGAACCAGCAAAAAGGACCTGTTTCATTGCAATGTCAACTGATGTTTCTAAGAATGGTATAGTCACATGAAGAGAGACCAGAATAAGACTACCAAGTCAGTATACGTCATTTGGAGGATTGAAGCTCATTTGAAAACAGATAGCAGAACAAGGGTGAACCAGAGTTCATCTGAAGTACAGGACACCATGCCTGGAATTAACTGTGCTTTATACAGAGTAGTTGAATGTATGGGCAGTCAGAAAGACCTTATAGAAACATAGTAGGCAGAAGGTAATGCACTGATCTCTAAAACAGGGTAATATGGTATTAGTCTCTAGGGGCAAATTGTCATACAGACTGAGTTACTAGGTTGGGTCCTAGTGAGATCTACGGGAAAGAGAACCACTGCTTTCTACCACAGAACTGGCTTTTGACTTCTGCACCACAAATATCACATCAGCATCCTAATGTGCTCCATTAGAAGGCAGAGTTTCCTTGATAAAAAGATGCAATAGTGATGGGATTAGCATGACACTACAGAGAGATGTGTAGGTGGAGTAAGTCTGTTGGTATCTCTGGAGCCTCAACCACTTGCTGTTTGTCATTGGCAGAGAGTATGGGGAATAGACTCACTCCATTTACATTCTCTCTTCATACACAGCTCCTCATCGTGGTCTCCTCTATGCAGAGAATTGAACAACTTGGTCTGTGCCATCATATTCTGTGACCGCTGAGTGGGGCACAGTTTGTCTCTCAGTGTTCTGCAGTTTGCAAACATGAAGCAAACTGAACTAAAATGCATAGTTTTGGGGTCATATTTTCTGATGGTGCAAATCAGCACAGCCTCAATGAATTTGGTTAGCAGCGCTGACCCTGGAGTTATAAATGTTGACAAATCTTTTGCTGTGCATACTATGGCAGTGTGTAGAAGACACAAAAAGAGCAAGTGTTTTTTTTTTTTTTCCCCTTTTTTTTTTTTTTTTCATAGACAGAATTTGAAGAAATGCTACAATAGTGGTCAGTCTTTGGTTCAAACTTCCAGAACATGATTCTAAACATCAGCCACAATGAACACTCCACTACTCCACTTGCCTGAAGTCTCAGAGCAATCATCACTGTATGCACTAGACTGTCATGTTCAAAGTACTATTTTTGCACTAAAATCTCCTTGAATTAGATTAACAAATAACAAATAAGCTTCTCCAAGTTCTCATGAGAATCCTGCAAGATATACTAGCGTAGGAACATGTGAGGACTCTCATTTTTTCACAGCGGAAATCCTGTCACCTTCTATGCATAGTGAGTTGCAACAGAATGGTCCATATGGAATCACAAAAGGAATGTTTCCTGTGCATTTAATGTGGCAACAGCACACAGGATTCCTTCTTAATACAAGCATATGAATATCCTTTGCAAGTGAATGGAAGTGCTAGAAAACCTCAATGTCCAGTGTTCTGATTTTTTATTTATTTATTTAATTAATTAATTTATTTTCAGTGTGACCTAATTGTAGGATGCAAGTGCAGCAAGTCTCTTTCCAGTCACTGACATTCTGAAACCCCAGAAGTCTGGATGTATTTTACAGTCATTTCCCCTAAGAAACTGAGCAGCACAATCAGGATCAAAGGACAAAATAACAGCAGCTTTCACAGTAGCAACCAGTCTTTACTTTCTGGATCCTCTTGTCTAGCTCACTAGTAGATTTAGGCAAATTCAGTTTCAAACAGAGAAATCTTCTAGGCCAACTGAGTACCTGAGTATCCCAGAATGGCAAAAGGTCTGCAAGGAAGAAAGTAGTTATTTCTACCCCACATTCCCACCCAAATATTCCAATAAAATCTGAAATGGGATACAAAATACCGGCCTTCTTTCTACCTTTACTTTTACAGCATCTTTACCTGAATTTAATAGTTGATGACAATAGTAAATCTCAACATGAAGGATGGCACAACAGCAGCTGTGGATTAGATACTCAGGTCTGTATTTTAGGAGAAAAGTTCCAAAAGGGTTAAACAAGCCTCTATTATTCCTTTCCCCAGTTCCTTGTCACAGCAATACACATAAATGCAGCATGCTTTCCTTCCTTGTGTGATTTTTGCTGTCATTGTTTCCCATCTTAGTCTGGATAGCAGGGGGAAAATGGAACAAAAGTCCCAAAGGACACAGCTGTCCATTGAGGCTGTGAGTAGCAGATGTCAAGTGAAGGGTATGCCAGAGCAGACAAGCACCAAGAAATTAAGGAAGTGCAGTTCGAGAGTGAGGTGTGTTATCGGCACTACAGAGGCTACTTACCCAGCACTTGCCTGTTTTGAATCTGGCTGAAGTTAAATATGCGAGCCTGTGGATGCTCACGAGTTCTACATCTAACTGTTGGTTTTGAAAGCCCTGTAGGAACTTGCTTTTCCTGCATTTGTGCCCTCCTCAATAGCTATGCCACTTCCAAGTGTGTGTGCTGAAGGGAAAGCTGGTTGAAGCAGAAACTCTGTCAACAACTCTCAAGAGAATTGTTCCTTATATCCATAAGTCAAGAAACTGAAGTGAGGGGAAAAAAGTGAAACCTATCAATTTTTTTCATGTTTACATATATTTTACTGTATGGACTCCTGTCACTAAATAAAACTACCTGTGTCTGTGTATGTGCATAGTAAGAATGAGTGTATTTGCATATGTCTGTCTTTTTCCCACCAGTCTTAGGAAGTCATATTTCTCTTGTCAGGCAGGTGAGTGATCATACTTTGCACTATAATTATCAGTGTCATAGCAAAACATGCATTGGACAGATATTTTATCAACACCGATAATGGTACTTGACTGCTGAAAGACTTGATGATTTGCATAACTTTTGATGAGATGGATTCTTTTAATATAGAAGGCAGGGTCTACTTCTGAATTTAAAGCGCTATTTTCTTTCACCAACATTTTGCTAAACTAGGGCTATAAGCATTTTGTGATTTCTTAGCTTGCAGCATAGTCACTAGCAGGGTTCTACATGGCTCCATTTTAGGGCCTGTTCTCTTCAATGTTTTCAAAAATGACTTGGATGCCGGACTTGAAGGTATACTAAGTAACTTTGCAGATGACACTGAATTAGGAGGAACTATTGACTCCATTGAGGGTAGAGAGGCCTAGCAGAGAGACCTTCACAAATTAGAGAGCTGGGCAATCAACAACAGCATGAAGTTTAACAAGAGCAAGTGCCAGATTCTGCATCTGGAATGGTGCAACCCTGGCTACACTTACAGACGGGGGTGGGAAGCTGCAGAGCAGACTTGCAGAAAGGGATCTAAGGCCTCTGGTCAACAGCAAGTTGAATATGAGTCAACAGCATGCCTTGACATCAAAAGGGCTAACTGTACCCTGGGGTCCATCAGGCACAGCATTGCTAGCCGGTCAAGGGAGGTGATTGTCTTGCTCTGCTCTGCACTGCTGTGGCCTCACCTCAAGTACTGTGCAAAATCTGGGCTGCCACAATACAAGAAGGGCATAAAACTATTAGAGAGTTTCCAAAGGAAGGCTACAAAGATGGTGTAGTCCCTAGATGGCAAGACATGTGAGAAGCAGCTTGAGGTCACTTTGTTTGTTCACCCTGGAGAAGAGGAGACTGAGGGGAGACCTCATGGTGGCCTGCAGCTTCCTCATAAGGGGAGTGGAGGGGCAGGCACTGAGCTCTGCTCTCTGGGGACCAGTGATAGAACCCAAGGGAATGGCATGCAGCTGCATTAGGGCACGTTCAAATTGGATGTTAAGAAAAGGTTTTTGAGTGAGGGGGTGGTTGGGCACTGGAACAGGCTCCTGAGGGTCTTGGTCATGGCACCAAGCCTGCTGGAGTTCAAGAAGTGTTGGGACAACATACTCAGACATATGGTCTGATTGTTGTGTGGTCCTGTGTGGAGCCAGGAGTTTGACAAGATGATCCTTGTGGGTCCCTTCCAACTCAGGATATTCTATTATTCCATGATATAAGCACTGGCTAAGATTATGCTCCAGAACATGGGTAGTTCCTGCCTAACCCAGTCTGCATCTTCATCTACAGACTTTCTGTGTTGCTTGGTGACATGTGGTTTTCACTGCAGTCAAGGTCTGAAAATCTTCAAGGATGGTGATTCCACCATAAGTATGGCTGAGCTGTTCCAGTGTGGCACCACTCTCATGGTGATTTTCTTATCCTTATATCTAGTTGGCATAACCTCTGCTGCAACTTCTGACCAATCAACATGGATTAAGCAGAATATTTTGGCCAGGGTTTGGTGAGTCTGAAATGTCCTCATGGCTTTACTGGAATCATTTCATTTTGCAAAGCCTGAAATACTTTATTTGTATTTGGAACTTTTTTAGGTCACTCAGAGAACTGACATTAAAGACTCATTTTGCTATACAGTCAATCGGGAATGAAGGGATGTCTCCACACTAGAAATTTTTAAGCTAGTAGTCTTCAGCTAGACAGCATGAACACCTTTGCTTCTAAAGAGGGAGGACAGAAACAGAGAAGTAGGCACTCGTAAATCTTTCAGTGGAGTGTTGAGCTTGCTTTTCTAAAGGGTATTGGTGCAAATGTCCTTATTCCGTGGGAAGACAAGGGATTTCCAGAAGTGCCAAGGAAAGCTCATTGCAGAGTTGGTGAAAACGAGATATGGTTTTGTAGGTTTCATCCCCAGACCTGGTCACTTGACTGTTATCACCCACTTTTGCTTTGATGACTCCTCATGTTTTCACTGTGCAGTGCAGGGAGGGGAACAATTTTCAATAGAGTTGCACTGAGGTGTTCTGTCTCCATTTCCGGGAGACTTAGTTTTGGTTTTTATTAATTCTAGGACTTGAGTGATTGTTTAAAATACAACAGTTTGGCACCACTGTCCTGTGAAGCATATGGGCACAAGATAAAGGTCTGACATGAGCCTCAGCTGGTATCCACTGACATCAGAGTAACTACACCTGATAACAGCAGCTGAGTGAACTAGTCTCTTGTGTGCAAAGCTAAAAGGTTTATTTAAAGGGTGGCCTCTGCCAGGCTGAAGGACTTGTTTTAGTGTGAGAGAATGAGTGGTTCTGTACTTCCCACATATTTTTTGCAACATTTACATCAGCTTACTGATGAGGTCTTGAGACAGGGAGAAAGCAAGCCTGATTATTCTAGGGGTGCATATATTCTTTAGGAACCCTAAAAAGGGAATACTGGCTTCCTATGGCAAGAATTTCCTGGAGTTGGAAGCTGATCAACTTCCCAGGGACATCCAGTCCTCTGGCTCTTCTGCATTGTCAGAAGAAATAAATACTCAGTGGTGCCAGGAACATGGAGATTTAGATGGTCTCTGTTCTCCAGAGTTACTGCACCAAATCTATAGCTGGGAAAAGGCAGCATAATTCTGCTTTGCTGTCTTGTCCTATTTGAAGCTTCAGCTCTGAGGATTTGTTTATCAGCTCTTCAATATGCTGTATTTCAATATGAAAATTCAGCATGTTACTATGCTAACTAAAGCTGACACTTTATTTTATAACATATCTCCTTTCTGTGTGTGGGAAGATGGGTTTTGCTCATGCACTGAAGCGCACAATAAGGCTGTTATTGAACATTCCCGTGCTGTTGTGAATTAGAAGCAGCACGGTTTAAAATCAGTAAAGCTACACCAGCTTAAAACCAGACAGCTTTCAAAGACTTTACAGGGGCATTTTGTACAGATTGTCTCAAGTGAGTATTGAGGGTCATCTTTTCTCTAGAGATACATCAGTTTATATCTGCTGAGAGCCTGACTTTGAATGTGTATTCTACCAAGTGTGTCAGATTTGCTATGCTGTTTTGCAGTAAATGCCTAAAGGCTTGTTTGGTGCCTGGAGCAATGCATAATAACAGGACTTGGATACGCCAGTGACCAAGCAGAACAGCTCACTTTCTGGGGAAGGAATTTTAGGAAAGTCATTCATGGGGAGGAGGAGGAATTTTTGGATCACTTCAGAGGCGAGGAGGGAAAGGGAAAAGAAAGGAAGAACAGCTCATGAAGCTCCCCAGTATAGGAGCTGTGCAAGAACTAGTACAGAGGAGGATGTGAGTCACCTTCAGACTTTGGGTTGGGTAGCAAGGGAGGTACTTCCATCTCCAAAGCTCTCCCTCCTTTTGCTCCCTCACTTGATTTTCTCCTCTCAGACTCTGTGGTGACCTTTGATTCTCAGTTCAAAGAGGGTAGCAGCGCTATACAAGTAGGAAGAGCAGAGCAGGGAAGTGCAGCACCTGCTACACAGATCTCAAAGGCTATCTAAAACATAGCCTTTTCACTGTGAATTTGGTCAGCTCTTAGAGGAATGGCCTAGGGGCTGTGGGTAAGTCTGACTCTCCTATCTTTTACATGGTTCACAGTACACATGTGTAAGTGGGGGAGGAAGCACTAACAAATCAAAGCTTCTCCATTTCTTTACACTAGACTTTGCTTGCTTTGCGTTATGCTCCACACAGAGATATTACTGCAGAGCCCTAAGCAGAGAGCCTCAAAAACACATGCTCTCAGTACTGCTGTCAATAAAGAGACTAGAGGACATCTAAGGGACACGTTGCCTGAACTGAACTATCTAATACCTAGACATAAACTTTGTGTTCGTTCTCTAAGCTTTCTTAGTAAAAAAAGCTAGGTACTGCTACCAGGTGATTCATGCCACCCTGTGATAGATCTAACAGTTAGCGGTACAGTGACACATCTTCTAATGATGCTGGTATGTCTCCGCTGGCTGTGGATTTGCAGAAGACATCTAACTTCCAGGTAGGTAAATTTAAGTGAGATAAATGTTATCTCAGGAAGCAATTTCTGCTGCCATTTCTCACCTCCCTCTGCAAATGCTTCCAATGAAACATGTGCAGTGACTTGTAAGAAACGTGCTCTTCGGTATGAAGCAGGACCTCTGAAATTAATGTCATGAAATGTTACTGGCTCTACCCATGTATCTATAGCCAGCTTGTAAGGGACTCAGAGCACAGGGGTAGCTGTTAGACCTGCAGTGGCAGCCTGGAGGATGTCAGCACTAAAAAAACACTGGTTTGAGGACTCAGTTTGTTTATTTATACCCAAGGAAAAAAAAGTCCCTAGAACAAAACAGAGTTATCAAACAGTAAAATCAACATAGGCAAGCAAACAAATGAAAAACATAACTAATCTCCAACAAAAAACAATAGAAACTGAAATGTTGTTTTGAAAATACCCCTCTCATGATTATTTCACAAGAAAAAGACTTTGCTCCAACAGTATTAGTATAGCCTTCATGTATAGGAAAGGTACATATTTCACAGTACCAATAACAGGTAAGATGTCATGCTGTATCTTCAAATCAAATGCACAAGGATACAGTGTGTGAAGATTTATTCCTAAACTTGTGCTTATTCCTAACTGGAAACTAGCTGGCTGGGTGTCTGCCCAGTAGATCTCAATCTGAGTAACATTACAGAAGGGATCAGTCCATGAGTTCTAGAGAGAGCTGAGGAAAGTTGTTCATGTGCATAGATTTGACCTGATTTAGTTATTGAGTGTTCTCTCTTATGGTCTTATTAAGCTACCAAATAGTTGCTTATTATGTTATGAGAAACTTGTTATGTCATTGGCAGAGTTGTTTTAGGAAGTTGAAATTAAATGTGCAGAATCTTCTTTAAAAATATTATGCAGATTTTTACTTAAGGTACTCTTGTGCCACTGACAGATAATATGCTTTTTGCCAAATATGCAGAACGTTACAGGCCTCTAGTGGTAGAAATTATATATATATATATATATGTATATATATATATCTGTAACTGTTCCTGATTGTTCTTATTCCAGTCTCAATAAAATGCATAATGCTTTGTGTTTATAGATTTGGCTTGCTAGTTTGCTCACTTGAAGGAAATGAAAATTCTGCAGAGACCAGAAATATTAGTGACAATTTCTGTTAGCCTGAAAACCACAATGAAAAAGTAAACTAGGTCAAAAAAGAGGCAAGTACATGGTGTATAACCCTGCTCCTGCTCAAAGTCAAAGGCTATTTTCAGTAGCCAGAAGAGGTACAATTCAAGCCCTCTCAGTGGTCCTGGCAGGTTACAACCATGCCACAACATATATACCGAGGCTCAAGACCACTGCTTTTTCTGCTTGGTGTGCGCATGCACAGGGCCCTACCAGTACATCTCAAAGACTGGACATTTTCTGACTGGTATCATCCCCCTGACAACATCTTAGTTGTTAATTGTCCAGCGCCATCCTCTCTTCAGTTTCTGTAAAGGAGCATGTCCTCCAGCCAGGCTTATTAGGTAGCATTTAACATTTTATTTGCCCAGCACAAATTTATTTTGATATTTTGTTGACTACACAATGACTAATCTACTTCCAGAGAGGGATTTTCTTGTTTGAGAATGACAAATTTTCAATAATACTAAGAATAAAATTCTTAAAAATAGCTTCATTTCTGAGATGAACAGTATGTGAACTTACACTACCTGAGGCTGGACTTTGTACCATTTCTATTACCTTATTTCTTCTGTAGCATGTTTAAGAAGAGTTGAGAATTACAGGTGGAGAACAGGAGTGAAGATCTGGAGGATGCGCAGGTGATGATTCCTGAACTTTGGATAGTACTTACTGGAAAGTGATAATGAAACCCAAAGACTGGGGATGTGGGGAAAATTATGTCTGCTTGGGATAACAGGGGCAGGAATACCTGCATATATTAAACATTGCCACTGGCAAGACCAGTGCATGTTAATCAGTGTCTTTAAGTAGAGGGATCTCAAAATGTTAGTGAGCTAGCAGGGCTCACAGGCACTCTGTAATGAAGTTACCCCTGTATTATAGGAATGAGACCAGTGAAAGAGTAAAGATAAATACAGCCCAGCTCACAGAGAAATAACTGACAGCTGTGAGCTTCAGTGGACTGGACTGAAGTGGTACAACCAGGATTTAGGCTCTCTAAATGGTAGTGCGTGCATTATTCCCATCATGTTACTGCATTTTTAAAGGAGCTAGTGGTTTATTAAAAATTGTTGATAGGAGTGCTGTAAACAAAATAAATGGGGAGTGTCAGAAGGGATTTAAATTAGTTAAATTAGTCCACTCTTTTTTCCACTTTTGTCCCTTATTGGACAATAGGATTCATCATTGATCATAATGAAAAATAGACAAATTGGCTTCAGAAGAGAACAATTGAAATGCTATACATTTGTCGAACAAAGATCGGGGGATAAAAAAATTAAGCAGACTGTAAGAGGTTGTTCTGGGAGATAGGTGACTGAGGCAATGTGTAAGCAGTCAACATCAAAATCTCTGGAAAAAGTGATGGCAGAAGAGGGTAAAATTCTGTAGACATTTAAGTAAAAGTATAATATTTGGAAATCACTATATTACAATAAGATACATCCTCTTGTGCTTAAATTTCTTTAGATCCTCTTACCTCTGTTTACCAGGTAGTGGAGGAAACACCTACATTACTGAAGGTTGTCACATAAAGTAAAAAAGAACCTGCTCATCCTTTCATACACTTGTTTATTGCTTTCTTTCAGCTTTTCTTGTTACAGTCCTCTGTCCTGTTCAGATGATGTGAATTTTACCATTTTAGTACAGCTAGCACCAACATTTCTCAAACATTTCCAGTCATGCATAAACCACCAGTGAACTTCTAGTGATCTGCAGCCATGAGTTTGGAAACAATTGCTCTTTGTGTCAACTGTATTCACACACCTGTTTGTAGCAATGTTTGAAGACAAGCTCAATGATGTCAGTTGCTGATCAATGAGGCAAAATCCAGTGACCTGCTGGAAATCACATCCATTTCAGGAAATTCTGTGGAAAAGAATATACTACTAAGTAGTGCCCAGTTATGATACAAAACTTCTTTCATTTAGCACAGTATTAGTCCTGTTGTAGGGCATCTTGCCATTACTGCTAAGCTAACTCATGACAACTTCTTAAACAGATTGGTTTAGCAGATGATGCAGTTGCTTTATGTTCCCAAGTACGGAAGAAAAGACTATGATGTCTGAGGCATGAATAAAGGCTTATGTCTACATAGCAAAAAAAAAAATCTTCAGCTAATAAAATAACTGGCATCAGTCTCTAGTCCACCGGTATCCATGGCTGACTTCCAATAGCTCACAGAAAATGATTGTTACCCTGAGATCTACATAATATCTCTGGTAGTCCATTTAACTGATGTGCTAGGAACACAACGGAAGTGATTCGCTGATACTTTCCAGGAGCAGGTTATTCTATTGATTTAGGAACAGAACTGATCTGTCCTCTTCATGAAAAAACACCATGTCTCATGGAGGTGGAAACCTTCTTTCTTCCATTCCAGGGCTGAATGTATTCTCTTGCTGTATTGCTAGCTTCCCAGAATATGACTGCAAGTGCTCAGACGTCAAATTAAGCCCTTAACTCATCACCTTTGACTGTATTGGCTGTTGTTTTTCTAAGTCGTTACTCCTGAGGAACAGGACTGGGGAGAAGAGGCTGCAAAATGCCCAAGAGAATCTATTTGCTAATGGGGTGGGAGGAACCTAACGATAAATTATGTGGATGGCTATTACAGTACTGGTCAGAAGTTCACTGCACAAACCAGACTACTTAGGCGGGCAACATGTTTTCACTTACGGAAGTCCTAAATGCATACTTTTTGCAGGGAGCAGCAGGAAACCGTTAGATCTGTGTTTCTGTGTTACCCATTTGGTACAAAGATGGAACCAGCAACCTGAGGTTCAGCATATTATTCTCATTTGAGTGCACAGACAAACCATAGTGAAGGAACTAGAAATAAAGAGCCCTAGGGCACTCCTACTTCTAGACTACTTCAAGCAACTCATAAAACTTCTCTGCCTCTGTTTCTGTTCTATTTTGTCAAGATATCCTCATCTCTTTAGAGGTATCCCCACCTCACGTAAGCCTGCGAACCATATGAACATTTCTTGAAAAACAACTAAATAAATAAGATTTTCCCTTGACTCTGTCCTCTTTCCTTACATCGTTAGTTTTGACATTCCTAGCCATACAGTCTTTTATCATATTTTAATTGTCTAATATTATATCCCATTTAATTATCTAAATCTCTTCATAACAAAAAATCATTTGAAAGGCTTCCTTGGTATGTTGGACATAAGGGGAACAAGTTGTACACTATCCATTATGTTAGCAACCAAATGAAATTGAGGTATGTGATCTGCGTACTCATAAATAGTCCTTCTTTCCAATGTCAGTGTCTGCTTTGCATTACATTGTATCTCCTGTGGCAGAGAATAGTGTTTTCTTCTCTAGATGGTAGTGTGTTGACTTCCAATTAGGAGTATATGCTATTACTAAGAATGTTTTTTTCTATGCTGATATATAGAAAATTGTGTTCCAAAGCACTGGAGGGCAACAAAGACAAAACTGCAAGCCCAGGAGCAAGTGCAATCCTGAATGGATCAGTTCCATCTTCTTACAATTGTTGAAGTGGGAAGGAATGCTGAAATATGCTGCAGTCTGAAGTATACTGAGCTACTAAAGCAGGATTGCTAATCCACATGATCACTTAATATTTGGCCTATAGACTGTAAAGACATTAGGACCTCTGATTATAGTCTAGGATAACTTTCTCTAGTACATCATGCTGTTGCAGGGGAATGGAAAACCACAGATTTCCCATTGCTGCAGGTGAACTGCAGTAGGAAGAGAGAAAATTCCTGCATGTTATTCTGGCTAATTTATTTATTTATCCACCTTTATGAGGACTCTACTAGCCAGCAGCAACAGTGATATTAATGATGCTTCATATGAACACATTACCTTTTATCTGAAGATCTCCAAGCCTATGTAAACAGTAATTAAACTGCATAACACCCCAAGGAGTTAAAAAGGGTTCACGTCACTCACTTCTACGATGCAGTTCTGCAGCTGTTTGACTGCGTATGGCCTTGCTAGTTATGGACTGATTCACAGCTAACTGAAGGAGTCTGCCATAACTGAAGTCAGTTCTTTTTTTTTTTTTTTTTTCTTTTTTCCTTCTGTAAATGGAGGCTTATACAGGAAATAGAAAAGCATTTTCCCTATTGCTCATCTACGCAACCTTCATTACTGTGATAGCAGTATACAAATCCCAAACAAAGTCCCCCTGCAGTAAGCAAGTATCCACTGTTAGTCTGAAGAAAGGTGTTTTGCCCCAGTAAGAATTTCATGTCACCGTACTTTTTGTTATGAGCTACAGTAATTCAAGGCAAAGCCTTCTATTTCCACAGGCCATGCATAGATTCAGATTAAGGAAGGGTCATAACAAAACCAAATCTTTTTTGTTATTGTAAATGCAAAGCAATTTCAGGAAGGTGTTTGCTGTTTTCCAAACTGTAATTGCATCTGAAGGACAGAGATTGGAACATAATGTATTACCTATTGGCTACATGATCCACTATTAGAAGATGGAAAGTTGAATTGTTCAATTTCTGGTTCCTATAAATATGTGCTCTATTTGGTTTCCAGATCATTGGGTGCTGACGTACCACATCACTGGAAGAGGAAAGAGGATTTTGCATCCTCAATTTGTATTGCTATTATAAGTACTTTTGTAGTCACTCTAGAGGGAATTGGAACCTGAAGAGTTTGCAATCTGCATGTTATATAGGATTAAGTGCTCTGCAGACATGGGCAGAATAAAGGTAGGAGTAGGCAAAATGGGAATAAAGTGGAGAAAAGTTGTTAGAGTTAGGGAGACATCCTGGTTTGTCAGTTACCTTTTGAGTACCACATCAGTGATTTGCAGGCATTATTAGAATGAAAGATTTTAAGGTAAAAAGGAGTGAAACAGTAGCCATACATACTTTGATAGGGAGGTTTCTCCAGGTGTAGGGTTGAGGCAGAAGGTTATGAAAGCATAGTAGCATCACAGAGATATTTAAGTAAGACTAATCTGAAGTAGACATCTTTGCAGAGGGAAGGTAAGATTAGCGTCTTCCAGGTGAACAAGAAGCGAGAATTGTGTCTTTAAACTGTTAGAGTCCCCATAAGGTTGACAGATTTTGGTGTGTTATTTCAGAGCATTTGATTTTGAACTCAGAATACACGTTTTGCTTCTTCATTCCAGCATTCTGATTACAAGAGCATCCTCTTTCCTGTAGTGTGGACCTCAGTCATTGGCCTGCACAAAATCTATGAACCAGTTATATCCCACTTTAGCCTCTGGAGCAGCCTGTAGTATGACTGGTGTGTTTGATCAGCTTGGTGTGGATAGTGGAAGAATAGGTAGGTAGGGTACAGATAGAGAAAATTACACTTCTTCTCCAGTCACAATGGGTGCTCACTGGCAAATATTTTCCCTTCGATAAGAACAGCAGGTCAGAATTCATTCTCAGTTCAGTGCTGTTGATGGTTATGGTTGGGAGTGAAATGCAAGAGGAAAACTTAAAAAACCTGAAGCACTCAAGTCTTACAAGGAGAGGTTTGTAACATTTTTGTATTCCCTTGACTTTGGGTGGACAAAAAAGAGACAGTGGCAATCATTGCAGACCAGACAAGTATTGCACTGTAGTCTTATTATGAGGATACTGCACTAGTTGCAGCAGCAATTCAATGTATGTTCTGCCTGTGTGGCTCATGCATATTGTAAACATTGAGGTCTGATTTTGGATACAAGTACCAAGTGCTGTCTGTATCAGAGGCTTTGAACAAGCTAGTTCATTCTGTGTGCTTTGTAGAGCTCTAGGACTAGAGCAATATTCCTGGCATCCCTTGGGCTGGGATTCCTCCTTCTACCTTTCTTGCACTGATTCTGAGCTCATCATCAGTCCCTTTCTGTAGTAAATGGAGAGAGAGAAGCAAGTCTAGATGGCAAGTCCTTTCTGCAACTGGCTTCTGAGTTATTGTAGGCAAGCTGGTTCCAAGAGGATCCTATTTTTCTGTGCAACTATTCATGGATTCTGGAGTCACCAGTTCAGAACTGAGCATATAAAGCTAGGTGAGGTAACCCCCATCCTAATGTCTAGATGAAAGCTCATCAGTTCCAACCTTTCTTTCTTTTGGCTTCTCACTTCAGGCCAAGATTTGAGCATGAAAAACTTGTTTTCTCTCACCATCCCTAAAGGCTGCAGTTTTGTGTGTAAGATACCCTTATTCCCAATTGATTAAGATATTCTTCGGCTTGTTTCTTGGAGGGTTTTGAATGATTAGAATCAGCATTAAGTCACTTCTTACCAGCTATGGCCCAGGTTTCACAAAATACAAATTCAAGTCATGATGACCATTCAGTAAATTTTGACATGAAACTCAAAGGTTTCTGAGTTCTCTAGGCCTCTATATCATTCAGGAATGCACTCTTGAAGACAGGGATATTTCAGGCTCCTACCACCAAAGTTGATGCTTTGTAATAAAAACACGTAATGAGAAGCTCTTTCTTTAAAGAATTGGTCAAGTAAGTAGGCAATAACATACTGACGAAAGGTGGGAATAGAAATAAAGAGGACTCAATCAGAAACCTATGCATAGGTATCTAATGCCACTGGAGATGCCTTAGGGAACCTCTGATATCCATGTGGAACTTAATAGATATGGCACAAAACCTGAAGGAATCCTTTGCCTACTGCTGAGCAGGAGGTCAGGTGAGATACCTTGGGGTATTCTGAATGCTAATAGGTGCCTGTGTGTGGGCAGCCAAATTGGTTCTTAGAGCTTCTTTAGGTATAATAGGAGCTAATACTGAAGTAGATACATATATGTTGACACCTAAATTTAGTTATCTTTATCTGTAATTTTATTGCCCGATGTCAAATATAAACGATGGGTGAGCAATTGGCTGACGGGCAGGGCTCAAAGGGTTGTGGTAAATGGGGCCACATCTGGCTGACAGATGGTCACTAGTGGGGCCCCTCAAGGCTCCATTTTAGGGCCAGTCCTCTTCAATGTTTTTATAAATGATTTGGATGTAGGACTAGAAGGTGTTCTGAGCAAATTTGCTGATGACACCAAACTTGGAGGAGTTGTGGACTCTGATGAGGGTGGAAAGGCCTTGCACAGAGATCTGGACAGACTGGAGAGCTGGGTGATCACCAACCACATGAAGTTTAACAAAAGCAAGTGCCGGGTCCTGCACCTGGGACGGGGCAACCCTGGCTATACGTACAGACTGGGCGATGAGACGCTGGAGAGCAGCCCCGCAGAGAGGGATCTGGGGGTTGTGCTTGACAGCAAGTTGAATACAAGCCAGCAGTGTGCCCTGGCAGCCAGGAGGGTCAACCGTATCCTGGGATGCATCAAGCACGGCATTGCTAGTCGGTCGAGGGAAGTGATTGTCCCGCTCTACTCTGCGCTGGTGCGGCCTCACCTCGAGTACTGTGTGCAGTTCTGGGCACCACAGTACAGAAAGGACATTAAACTGTTGGAGAGTGTCCAGAGGAGGGCGACGAAGATGGTGAAGGGCCTAGAGAGGAAGACATATGAGGAGCGGCTGAGGTCACTGGGCCTGTTCAGCCTGGAGAAGAGGAGGCTCAGGGGGGACCTCATCGCAGTCTACAACTTCCTCGCAAGGGGGAGTGGAGAGGCAGGTGACCTATTCTCCGTAAACACCAGTGATAGGACCCGTGGGAACGGTGTTAAGCTGAGGCACGGGAAGTTTAGGCTGGACATCAGGAAGAGGTTCTTCACCGAGAGGGTGGTCGCACACTGGAACAGGCTCCCCAGTGAAGTAGTCACTGCACCAAGCCTGTCTGAATTTAAGAAGAGATTGGACTGTGCACTTAGTCACATGGTCTAAACTTTTGGGCAGACCTGTGCGGTGCCAGGAGTTGAACTTGATGATCCTTATGGGTCCCTTCCAACTCGGGATATTCTATGATTCTATGATAACAGCCTTAGAGTCAGAAACAGAACACAGTTCTTGCACCCAAACTGGCAGAACATGGCTGGTATAGACTTATTGCCTCTAGTTGTAGGTCACCTTCACCACACTCCTGTGAGATAGGGAAGTTTTCCCTCTGGTTTATGGTTTAGGAACTGAGGCAAAGATAGGCTGATGAGCTTTTCTGAGTCCACAGAGTATACTTCATATATCATATGCAGAAGAAAGACACTGAAAAATCTGTGCTCCAAAAAATAAAATTATGTTTTTTTAAGACTATGCTGTAATCTTCCAGTCCTAAGCACAGAGACAGGCTTCTCAGCACTTATGTCAAAACCTTTTTTTCCTGTTATCTTCCTGTAAATCTTCCAAGGTCTGTGCAATTAGCTGCATGGCATAGAAGTGAGGCAATACAGGAACAGAATTCCTGTGCCAGAAGGAGCTTCTTCCTTCAAGAGTTTCAATGTACTTATGGGCTTCTGTTTGTTCTAAATAGGCAAGAGTTTTGATTTTTTCATGCACAATAGCTTTGTGGACTTTACCCAAATACACTGAAAAGTTTGGTACATTTAGAACCACTCAAGGAACCCCCAGTGAAAAGTATAGCAGGCAACAATTGTCATGAAAATAAACTCTTTTAAAATGAAGTATTTTCCATCTTCCCCGTCCCTGGAAGTGTTCAAGGCCAGGCTGGATGTGGCTTTGAGCAACCTGGTCTAATGGCACATGTCCCTGCCCGTGGCAAGGGGGTTGGAACTGATTGTTAAGGTCCTTTCCAACCCAAACAATTCTATGATTGTATGATTCAGTGTTTTTCAGAGTCTTGCAATGATGGTTGATATCACCTTAAATCACCTCTAAAATGTTCTTCAAAATAAACTTCATAATACAGAAATATATTTAGCTGTATTTCTCCAGAAACATACATGAGCTGGTAATTGCATATAAACATAACAAACTGAGTCATTCAATTAGTATTCCGTAGGAAATTCTATTACTGTAAAAAACATCTATTATTATGTTACACATTCTTGCAAGAGTACTCATAAAAACAGCTGTTACTTATTTCTGTCATTAGCAATTGAATGCTGATGTGATATTAAAAAGTGTAAGGTAGAGTGGGATTACATGAACATCTCTTGACAAATCTGCTCATGAAGATGCTGTTTCAGAAGTTCAGAGCTTTGTCTGGAGGACATTCTTGCCAAGTAACAAGGTAATACTTCATCTGCTGGTAGCATTAACAATATGATCTTGTCCTTCTTGAACTTCTCATACTTTTGATTTTTGATTATTTACACACACCATAGGAGGCATGTTATCCCGTAAGTAGCTCTAGATCTTGTTTAGCAAGAATGCAGATGTAGACATGAGCTGAATTAGAGACTTGATTTTTGGGGGACTTTCTTTCTGTGCTGGTGCATATGCACCTTTTGCATTTATACCTTATCGAAGCCTCTCTTCTTCTCCTGTACCCTTCATGTCAGATGCAGCTGGTCAGGAAAGTACCACCTTATATGTATGTTGCAAACTAGTGCTGTAAGTCCTCCTTTAGACTTCACCTCTGGTCAGGTGTCCTGAAGCATAAGTTTCATACATAAGCTACAGGTGATTTTAGATATAAGTATATCAATAACACATTCATGAAACAGTCAAGAGGTTGGGTTCAGTTAAATTGCATATGAAGAGAATTTGTTGGGATTCAAGTCTTCCAAGGGATATGCAAGTTTCAGGAGGTATCTGACCTCCTCAGATCTTTAAATGTGTACTGGTAGTTAAGGTTTTGGTGCCTTAGCTGGTCAGATATTCTTTGAACCAGCTTGAAACTCCTTCTGCTATTATTTGGTGTTTTGTTGGCTTCAGCAGGCTGGTGATATCACTTGAAGGTGTGTTCCACTGCAGAAAAGATCTTGTCTTTCACTGTTTTCACTATCACCCCATGCCTCCCTGCAATTTAGAGCTGATAAAGAAAGTCAGTTTGCTTGTTTGGTAAACTTACCTCAGCTTTTTTTTTTTTTTTTAGATTTGTTGTTGCTTATTAAAATTCCTTGAACACGGCTTATACCTTTGTAACACGAGGAAAATGAAAATAAACTGGATATCAGGTCTGAGACTGTGAGACTTTCCCACCTTATACAACTTGGTTAATAGCAAGAAACAGTTCTCATTTTTTTCAAGCAATTTTATCTATATTAAAAGAAACTTTTTAGGTAGGTAAGTAATTTTGGTCTTATTTTACAAGAGAGTTAGCTAAATGCTCAGAACTAGAAGGAGCATGGCTAAAAGAGGTGAAGTTAGAACCCATTATGTTTTGAAATCTAGATGAGCACAAAAGCACATCTGTTTCTTATGAGGTGTGGGTGGGTAAAGCAAAGCACACAGGCCTGTCAGATCTGATAAGCCTCCACTATGGTGTAAAGAGCATCAGTACGATGTAGCCTGGATATCCAGATCAAACTGATCCACTTCTCCCTATCTTTCTCAGGTGTTGAAACAGGTCTGTTTTGTTAATGTGTTCTTTTAACAGTTTTGTTCAGAACAATCAGAAGACCAAACAACAAACACTGTATTGGCTAGAAGCACTCAGAACTATTTTACTGATGGTATTAATATTGATAACTAATTTGTGGCAAACACACATGTAATGTGCAAGAAATTTGTAGGTTTTAAAATAGGTAGAATATGCAATCTTTTAAATCTCAGATTGACTTACCTGAACTGACTGTCATATATTGTACTTAACTGAATTGCTTTTACTATGCCAGCAATACATATTCCTACAATACCCTTTCTTCTTGACCAGTCACTGAATGAAAAACCCAATTCACTTTGGCATTCAGAGCTCCCTTAATATTTCTGCAGTGAAAGAGCTATGTTTTCTTCTGTTTCATGAAACTGAAAGCCACAAGGCTATGTTCCCCATGGACTTGCTCTCACAGTTGTACTGAAATCCATCAAAGGACACCCATCATAGGAGTGTACAAAGTACCATGTTATTGATGCAATCTGTCCATCTGCCAGTCATGCTAATGAACATCTGCAATAGTACCATTGGGAATACTTCAGGAACAGGGCAAGTTTGAAAAAATGAAATACACTTCATGGCAGTTTTTGGAAGAACTCATTTCAGCTTACATCAATAGTAACATACTTTGCCTCAAATGAAATACACTTGTGAAAATTCACTTAGATGATGTTTTTCTCCAGTGTAGAAAGTTTTGATGGAAAATTTTGTGTCTGTATTTCTGAGTCTTATACTACCATATAAATATCTCCTCAGCAAACATTACTTAAAATTACTAGAAAACAGTAATAAAATATTCTCATCTATACATAATAACAGATGGAAAAGGCTTGTCCAATTTACTGATTCACACAGATAAATCACCCAAGCCTTTTAAGAATTTGGGCACCAAAACTTTAGAAATGAATTTTATTGGCTAGTGTGAAATTAAAAACTCTGAGAAAGGACCTTTATAGGAAATTCTGAAAAACAAAAAAGCAAACAATCAAACAAAAACAAACAAACAAACAAACAAACAACAGTATGTAAAGTAGACTGTTGTGTCCTTGAACCTGAATCAATGACAACTTGGATCAAAAATAAATAAATAAACAAACCATGATACCAAAGGTTAGTCCAACTTTCTCCTAAGCTGGGTTGCCCTTCTGATACCCCCAACCTCAAAGCCCACATCCTAAATCACCTTTTCTAAAGGTGATTAATTTCCCTTATAATTTCCATAAGTCATGGAAGCATATTAGTTGTCCAACAGCATTAACAGAGTGATGTGTTTGGACCAAAACCTCCTATCACATGATATTTCTAATTATCCCATTGTCAAAAGCTAATCTTCGGTGTTTTGCCTTTCAGAAGTGCTTATGACATATCTGGTTACTGACACAATGCAGTGGAACAATACACGATGCTACTCTCTTTTTTTCAGAGTTCTGCTAATAAACCATGTCCACTGAAAAAATAACAGGGAATGTATGCACCCCAGATGCAGTTACACCTCAGATGACCAAGCAGAACCACAGAGCATGGCATTGCACTGCTTATTGGTGGGATAGAGTCTGAGTGCTGTCTCAGCATTGGTATTTCCCCAGAGGACTGAATCACACACATCACAATTACTGATTTAAGCCAGAGCCATCTTAAGGCTCTCTGTATTGTTCCTTGGTATGGCTGCTGAAGATCACAGCGAGGAAAACTTGGTATCACTGACAAACTCAAGAATTTTTCATGTTTGTTTAAAATCAGCAAATGTGACTACCCAGAGCTAGAAGTTGGATATGAGGGGATGATTCCCCCTGAATTTGCTCTCCTTTCCTTGAGTGAATGAATGAGTGAGTGGGTGTGTTCCTATCATTCCCTGCTTTCTCATTTTGTGGTTTTGACTTAACTTGAGCACACAAAAGTCAAACTAATGGCTACCTGTGATGGGCTGAAGCAATGCTCCAAACAGACTGTTTTCCAGGGTATTGTCTAGGCATGATTCCTCATTTTCTACTGTTTGAAAAGCTGTCACGTCATGTCCTGAAGAATCTGCAGAAGAAATGCTGGTCTGGCTCCCACATGAAGATTTGGCCAGGCTCCCAAGTGTGAGACTAAAGGTCAGTGGTTCACTCCTGTGGAGTCCCAGTCCTGTTCAGCATTCATTTTCCTTCTCTTTCCAGTTCCCTAATCTGATAAATCACGTGGGGAGAGGGAGGGGGAGGAGTATGTGATGTAACCTCATCTCCTGCAAAGTTACGAAACTGCCTTCAGCAACAACACGGTGTCTGCATCTCGTGGTGATTTTACGGTGGGTACTCATGGGGGATGCTGTGTTGTACTTAAAAGGCATGAAGATCAGCCACATCTGTGTGAAACCCAGCAGACAGACCACTTACTCACTTCATTTCTTCAGAGGAAAGCTGGGCATGATGTCTGCTTAATGGTACACACTCTTGCAGCTTGTTTTGCTGTCTGCTGCGTGTACCCAGAGTGACAGGAAAACTGGTGGTATGCTGGGGACATCCTGAAGAAAGGGAGACTTGAAGCCAGCTGCACTGGTGGGGTAAGTCTGTTCTTCCTTCACAGTTTTTTTCTTTCACTCATTTCTTTCATGAGGCATAAACTCTACGGTTTGAGGGAAGCAAAAGATGTGGAGTGGAGTGATCTGGAATGTGTAAGAAATGTCCAAGGGCATGTAGCCATATGAAATCCCTGCTGGATTGACTCTGAGCCAGCTGATAATCACTAACTAATCTCTCTGCTGGCAGGTTCTGCCCAGATTACAAGGGTGTGTGCCTCTGTGCCAGGATGCATACAAGATTCACTTGTACGGCAGGTCTCAGAGCCTATGTCAGAGAAGCAAACCAAAGAGGGTTTTGACTGCAGTGGTTGACTGCAGAAGAGAAATATGTGCACGTATGCTTATATCACCATAATGGTGCTGTGTTTGCTGATGCATGTCAGGCCGTGAGGTCTGCAGATGGGGAGGTGTAGTTAAAGACTCATTTTGCTGTGTTTCACCAGAGTAAATCCGTGTACAACTGAGATATAGTCAGGCATGTTAGTTCAAATTTTTTTTTTGTACATAAGTACAGCTGGTAAATAGTGCACTCTATGCATTTGTAGTTCTAACAGAACTGTGTGGTCTGGGTATTAGGAAAACGTTTCTACTCATAAGGCCCCTTAGAAACGTATTTATACTAGTATAAGAGGTCTTATATTAGGCCACAGTTTTTCCTGCCATGTAATGTACAAGCTACTGTTCTTGCAGCAGGGACTCAGTGGGCACAGGAGAGGAGACAGTTCCAAAGGCAGTGTGGGTATTCTTAGACTCAGCAATCTATGAGAAGTCAAAGCAGAAAATGTGTTTTTCTCAGTACCAGGAGGAGATGAATCTGGGAAGAAGATGTCCTTGTATATTTTCTAATGAAACAAAACTACAGCAGATAACACAGGCTGTTGAAAATCACTGCAATAAAGTGTCTTCTAGGTGAACTTTGGCACTTCTGAATACAATTGAAAAGGTCTCCCTACTAAAGGAAAATAGGGAACAGAAGAAACAACATTTTATATATGAGTATTATACTTCATAATAATATACTATACTATAGTATATATACCAGATAAAGCAAAAACAAACAAACAAAAAACCATAAACAAAACAAAAAAAACACACACAAAAAAAAATAACCAACATAGCTCAGTCAACATCTCTAGAGTTGCAAGAGTGATGAATTAGTCCTAAATTGCATGTTAACATGCAATCTCCATGAAAGCCTCTGAAAGAATTCAGTTTTGACACCTGGTCTGTGTCCTAGTGTGAATGTTGTGCCTACACTGCTTTTTCTGTTGTGCCTACCATGATCACATGGTAGACAGAGCTCCTTATATTTTGAATACAGATAGTCAAGGTATTTTTTGCTGGTGAAACATCAACAAACCAGTGAAATCTGGACATACAGAAGGTAAACAAATAGCTAAATCTGGACATACAGAAGGTAAACAAATAGTTAAACATTACAAGAGGATTCTTCTCCTTCCTTCTTAAAATATGGTTCTAATCCTGATCCAAAGTTACAGTTCCTAGAGAGAGCAAATGATTTTGTTTTTAATGGCTGGAGTCCTGAGCCTTTGTCTAAGGTGTCTCCTTTTTCAGGACTTGGTCAAGGCTAGGATAAATGGGGCTGATATGATCCTGAGGATGCTCATTTTGATTTCTTTCCAGAACTTGTGATGGCTTCAACTTGGCAGAAAACTCAAGAATTCTACAACTGGATCCTTGAAAGTGGAGGTAGGTAGACATGCTCTCTTAAACAGAAATTTCCACATGAACAGCATGATCACAAAGAACAAACCTAGCAGTGTGATCCTCCTATGAGCCCACATTTTTTTCACTAGCAGATTTTCACTTTTCCTTCCTCATCATCCTGAACTTCCTTTAAGTCTTCAAATATATCTCAGGGACACTCCAGTTGTATCACAGTAAGGATGATGGGGGATTTTCCCACAGTGGGGAATTCCCAACAACTTTCTGTTCAACTTACAATGGGCTCTGACAGGATGGCAAGAAAGATGTGCTCAGGATTATATTCTAAGTCTGGAATATTATAGATTTATTTATTTATTTTTAATGCATGTGTTGTGGGAAAACTTAGTAAATCAAAGAGTTGATACTCTGAGATTTAAACTCCTTGTGATGCCAGTTCAAATCAAACCAGTAATCAAGACACTGACAGAAAACACTGCTCAGTGTTTGAGATTTTTCACTTTGCAGTTAGGAGACCTCAGGTCTTCAATAGCTGTAAATTCAGTTTGGTGAAGCTCTATGAGATCTCCAAGGTTAAATGTCACAAGTTGGAATGCAGCTGCTGTGGCAAGCTTATGTGGTGGTTCTGATAAGGGAAGGACATGGGACATAGAATGTTGGTTGTAAATGTTTCAGAACTTGAATTTCAGAAGAGTTTGAATGGGAATTCAGGACTTCTAACAGACTGTTAAATCCAGAAGTGGAATATCAAAGAGCTCTTGACAAAGCCTGTAAATTTCATAAAGCAGGAATAGTAAAAAAGTTGGAGGTCTAAAAGGAATGGAGATTAGCAGAGTGCTGTGGACAGGAATGTCATTTTAAAAAAATACCATGGAGCTCATGGCATCATGAGTGAGCCAATGACTAAAATTCAGAAGAGGACTTCAGCAAGTATCCCTTATGAGAGGCCTTTGGGACTGGCAGGTCAAGAAGCAAAGGGAGATGATGAGGGAGTTTAGCAGAGCGGTGACCACCTTGGGAATAGGAGAGGAATGCATGGATGAGAACAACAGTGTTTTTGCCTCCTGCTTTTCTGTGGGTCAGGGATGAGGCAGGGTTAGGAGGAGGAAGAGTGACAGAAAATCTGTTGAGCTTTCTTTTCATGAAGAACTGAAGAGCAACTTTAGCACAGGGAAGAATTTTGTCTCTTTGCAGAAAAATGTGCTTTTAAGAGAGTCTACCCTATGGGTAGATATAAAAATAAGGGGGTGGAGAATTTCAGATGTCCTGAACATTTTTTGTCATGAAGGAAATAGCATTACTGATGGAAACAATCTATTATTTAGCTGTAAAGTTTTATGCTCTTGAAGATCCAGGAACTCTATGGTTTGTTTTTTGCATCTCTGATGCAGACGTCTCAAGCTACTTCTTCCAGCATGTGGGACAGTGTTGCAGCCAGTGGTGGGGAGTCCAGCTCATGACAGGAAAGATCTGTTCCCTACTGTGCCACAGGAGGTTGGTGCTCAGCAAAGCAGTCCTATGGGCACTACAGCCCTAATCCTAATGTAGTACTAAAGCTGTTTAGCAGTCTGTCACGTGGAGCCCTGGGGTTTTCTGCCTTTGAGTGTGTCACAGAGAGCAGGATGAAGGGAAGTAATTAAATATATCTGCCACACAGTGTGCAAGATGAGCAAATTTGACTGTGTGTTTTGCTTTTCAGATCCAAGGACAGACCCATGGCCTCTGGTCCACTCTCCACTGCCAGTTATGTTCCTTTTTGCCTTCTACCTCCATGTTGTGGCACTGGGGTCCTTCTACATGCGTAACCAGAAACTGCTGAAGCTGCGAGGTCTGCTGGTTGCCTACAATCTATCCATGATGATGTTATCAAGTTACATGTTTTATGAGGTGAGGGGACAGGATTGCCCCCTTCTGGATAAGAATCTGGGAACTGTTTGAAAGCCAGAAACATTTTAACAGCTTTTGATGGTGGACTCTAACGAAGGGAGTGGGTGCTGATTTGGACGTCTACGTTTTGCCACAAGATGGACAATACTGCCCTGTTGAAAGGGATGAAATATTTCCAAAGTATACCTTATTTCCTACCATTTTTGAATCTTCCTCTCATTCATAAAATTAATGTTGAAATATTCCTGAATGAACAAGTTAAAAATTGATATTTCCTACAATGTATGGAGGATGTGTGACACTTTTTCTCATACCTGGCTGGTGAGGGACCCACCTCTAGGAGAACTGCTTTTTCAGACTTGTACCATTTTCTCCAGGACTGCCAAGCACACTATAGCTTCCTGCTGTCAAGAGTATTGATGACACTGTTTTCTTCTTCTCAATGTCCAAACCTTTCTACAAGTTAACATATGCCACTGAAAACTCTTCAAGATAGTACTGCTGAATTGTTTTGAAAAACTTTTTGATATCAACAAATTTGCCCTTTCAATTTATGATGTAATTCTTACTGGTGGTCTGTGCTTGGTTGTTCGGTTGCACTGGTATAATTAGTATAGTTCTTGGTTTTCCAATTAATAGGCAAATGCAAACAGCCAAAACAAAATAATACAAAGTCTTTGCAAATGAGAACACAGAGAGATTCTTGCAGAGAGATTCTGAAGCCTAGAATTCACTATTCCTGCTAAAGCATTTTTGAGCACTCCCATTGTTACATAGAGTTACAAATATGCACAGACCAAATTTTCTTTTTCAAATTCCAACAAGGATGTGAAGTACTTTGTTTTAGGTTTTTACTATTTGTTCAGCTATATAAATTACATTGATCTTCTACCAGTGAACACTAAATAGAGATCCTATGACTTTTAGCATTAATACTTGCATCTTTTTGGAACAGATGGTGTTGAACATAAAATGGATCTCATTACTTTTCTTTTGTTTCAGTTTCTGGTAACTTCAGTCTTGGATGACTACAGCTACCTGTGCCAGCCAGAGGATAATAGCCGAAGTGAGCTAGGAATGAGGGTATACTTTTATAAAAAGCTTGCCTTAGTCCCTGTTCCTCATGTGGGTATGCAGATTATTTGCCTGGTCAACAGCAGTTGACATCCCTAAGAACTTCTTCAACAGTAACACTTTGCTTTAGTTCTCAACAAATTAATCATCTCAGTTAATATAGCCATCTAAGTTCTGTCTTTGATCACTGCAGTGAGTGTGTTCCTACCATCTGAAGGGTAGACATCTAGTATAGCTATTGTAAATTACATCTGAAAAATATGACTCTTTCCATTGATTATGTAAGGATTCTGGGTGATCACTGCCAACTAGAAAAACGGTTTTTATATACCAAAATTTCCATGGCACAAATCTTACTCTAAATTTCTTTTAGCTGGAGGATTTGACTAAAAAAATTCCTTGTCTGCCTATCACAGGGGGATTTCGGTCCCACCAACTTCAGCTTTCCAAAATGCTGATTGAGTTTCTTCTGTCTGAATGTAGAGGTATTGTTTTTCTTCTGGATACTAACAGGTTTTGAACACATCTAAGCATGGATATCAGCTTTCCAGTTTTTCAAATACTTGCCATCATGCTGGAAACGTTTTCAGGGCAGCACACCCTTGCCTTGTCAAAGAGCAAGGAACTTAGTAAACACTCATCTATACTGCTAAAGCAATCTGGAATGCTTTTCCTGCAGATCAACAATCCTTCCCGAGCTCCCAACCTGAAAAAAAACAACTGCCATTAAAAAGAAAAAACAAACAAACAAACAAACAAACAACAGCTTTTCTCCTTTGCTGTCCATCCTAGGTTGGCAGTGTTCACACACTTCATAGTTAAAAGTCTCAGGCAGTAAGACTGGGCATTTTGCTTTGAGGTCTAACAGCGTTTCCTTGTGATGCCCGGCAGATGGCAAGAGTGTGTTGGTGGTTCTTCTTCTCCAAAGTCATCGAGCTGCTTGATACGGTAAGGAAAGCTCGACTCGGCCCCGTAGCAGAACTGGCGCTGTAAACAAATTGCTCCCTTGTCAGAAAGGGGCAGAGTGCCATAAGCTAATGTCCTTGGTTGATCCTCTATTGATTCAGTTGGTGCTTTTTAGTAAATGCTGTTTTCATGTGTCTCGTTCTGCATGCTAGAGGGAATAAGGCTGATACTGTTAAAGCAGAGGGTGCAACTTCAGTGTGCTGGTTTATGACAGCATTTTGTATGCAAGAGCCCAGCAATGCCACAGGATATAATGCTGCTAGTTTTCCTCAAAAACCTCTTTCCAGAAGAAAAGAATCCTTCCTGTGCAGTTTGCCCATCTCTGTCTCACTGGCTGCACACTTTCCACTCCCCAGCACTCTTTCTGTGGGTGGATGTTCCCTTCTGACCACAGCGCTGGTGAGAAGCTTTAAAAATGGCTATTAACAGATGGTCCCCCAAAATCTTAGCTACCAGTTCATTAAGGCTGCTGGAGTATCTGCTGCCAGACAGAACATGCCATTGGCCATTTGGCTGAATAACGGTGGTTAGCTGGGCAGGAAAGAAACTACACACATACAAGTGCGTGTTCTGGTTATCTGACACAGATTGTTCTACAGCTGTGGGTTAAAGGTTTGTGTCCCATGTAAAATTGAAAGTTCACCTGAAGACAGTACTATTTTGTAGCTTGTCTGTCAGGTGTTCTCCTATATAATAAATAGTTGACTGAACTAATAAGGGAATCATATCTCTCTGATAGGTCAGCAGGAGTAAACTGTATCCTGACCTAAGACTTCGCAGTCTAGTGCTCTTTGTGAGACAAATTGACAACACACTCTCTGAAAAGTGAATCAGCATGTGGAGCCCTCCTAGGCTTCTTGCCAGTGAGTTCACCAATCCTCTCTCTGCTTTCATCAGCAAGAAAAGCAGCTTTTTGTCAGTCCTGGGTCCCTGAGAAGCAGATTCACTTTTTGATAGTGTGTGTTTGTGCAGAAGTACAGTGACATGACACATATTCATATGTGAAAATCATTCTCTTTACTAATGCAAATTCCAGAGGGTTTGGACATTCATCACAGCACTGTAGATCATTCTCTGGTACCAGTAAGCATCTAACCTTTGTCCTGAAAAGGATCAGACCAAAGCAGCTGCAAATTATATGGAAGCTCAGTCAGAGACTCAGATGAGTCCTCTTTGAACCTTGGGACCTGAATCCAAAGGTAAAAATAGTTGGGGCTCAGTGGAAGAAATTGTACCCTTCAGTTTCTCTTCATTACAGATAGTATAGGATGTATTGCATGTTTTGAATTTCACCAGTTTCTATCAAGAGCAGGGGAAATGGGTTTTGGAAGATTTAGAATCATTATTCACTACTATTATCACTTTTTAGCATAAAATCTTCCATCTAAACACATCAACTCAAGATTTTCCTTTGGCTTCTTTCAGGTTTTCATTATTCTGCGCAAGAAACAAGAACAGTTGACTTTTCTGCATGTGTATCATCACGGCACTATGCTGTTCAACTGGTGGTCAGGGGTGAAATACGTGCCTGGAGGACAAGGTAAGCGTATCTGGATACCTTGTGTTTTAATTTTCTTGTGGAGATAGCATAAACAGTGCAGATGGGCTGACTGGTAGGTAGGAAGCTCACTTATTTCCAAAGGTGTGAAAAACGTGCATATCAGTTGGTACCATCTGCTCAGCTCTTTGGACTATTTAGACTGCTATATTAACTGCCTCTTCCAGTAAAGAATGTGCCAGTCATTCCCTGTCCACACAGAAACGATATCATCCTATACAAGGCCTATTTATATCTCCATCTAAACCAGTGCTCTCCATTCAGCTGGGCCTGATGTAGTGGTACAGGTTCTATCTCTGTTTCCTGCTCTGACTGTACCCAGTTCTCCCCCACTTCCTTTCTGGTCTGTATTCAGACTGGTTTCTTTTACCAATATAGGTGGGCTCTACACTAGAAGCTAGGGTAAACTCTTTGGGGGGAGCCATTTTGACTACATGTCCTTGACACGTGAATGGTATGAAATGCCTGGGTCAGAAGATCAACTACCTCTGCCTTTGAGGCACTTCTCTGTCCCAGAACACTAGATATGAGATGGAAACATTGAAAGGAGCAGGGAGAATATGAAATACTTCCTAGGCAGAATCTTGATTGAAAGTTCACACATACAGGTAGTATTTTGAAAGCATCATCACAGTGGCTGTGAGCTTACCAAAGGGTTAATTTTGAATGGTTCATATGCCTTGTTCATACTGACTTCTTTACTCCTCAGCTTTCTTTATTGGGATGCTAAACTCCTTTGTACACATCTTCATGTATGGCTATTATGCCCTGGCCAGCCTGGGACCACAGATGCACTGTTACCTGTGGTGGAAGCGTTACCTAACCATCATGCAGCTGGCAATTAATTCATGTGTTTATCTCTACATTTCCATGTCTTGGGTGTGAAGGCACCTTCTGTCTGTCTCTGTTCTTTCACTGGGACAGGTCTTTGTGTTTGCTGTTTATGGAAATCACCATGTCTTTAGGTTTCCTAATGTATCACTAATAGAGGTGAACTGGATGATTACCTGCTCTGAATGGTACTCTCAGGAAACTACCAAGAGGCCTTCAGTGACTGCATTAGCTTCCGACACTTATCCCTCTTCTGCTTTTTGTGGCAACCTTTTCACCCTCTGGAATCCTGAAAACAGCTTGATCTTGAGAGGTGTGGGGCAGTTACTTGTGAAAGCTTTGGATTGTCAGGAGGGCACGAGATTGGGCAGCCTTCATTGAATTTCTTCAGAAGGGAAGAGTATATATAACTGCACACCAACAGAGGGGAGTTAAAGAAAAATGTGTGAGTTTCACTTGCTCTGTAGATAGGCCCTTTGGATTTTCTCTTTCTCATCTCTGAAGAGGTGACATATTCGTACAACCCTTTGTTTTTTTCAAAGATACAGAATAAAAGCCATGTTCCAGACAAGGACAATGGTTGTAGTTAAGCATGTGGGAGAGCTAATTCCACATAAAGAGAGGTTATGGAAACAAAAGGTATTCAGTTGCCAAAAAGAGAAGGAAGAGCTAAGGTAAATGTAAAATAGTGTTGGGTAGATGGCTGGTCCAGAATTCATATTTATCCTGAATGGCAAAAGCAGAACAAGAAAATGTTGTATGAAATTAAAAGATATTTGTGATGCAAAAGACAGGAAATCAGCTTTCATTTAATATATGTTCAGTAGGTAGAACTCATTGCATCAGGGTATTAAGTGACTTGGTAGAATATAAAGAAAAAAAGGATTCATGTCAAAATGGATAAAAGTAACATCTGTACCACCTCTCTCTAAGATAAAATAGCAATCAAAACCATTATGGGTATAATAATCTGATTACCAATAGGGAAGAGATGGATTCTCCCACCGCTAGTTTCCATATTCCAAGATAACTGTTACCAGTTTGCGGCAGAAAAGTGGCACAAAGGCAGTGGTGCTCTCCTAGGTGGGAGAGGCTGGATTTCAAATCTGCTCCTTGCAGCAGTGCATAAGACTCAATGTTTGGTGGACATGTTGTGCTCCTTTTTAAGTTGTGGAAAACACTGCTGTACTTGAAAAGCAAGTTTTCAGGGATGTCAGGAGAAACAAGCAGGTATTACTCAGGGTTGAGAGTGCTATGAGTATGTAGTATGTTGTGATATTCTTTATGATGAATTAAACATTCAGTTGGGGTATGTAGGATCCCTAATCTGTCTGCTTCTTTTTTCCCCCTCTTCCAGTGCCAGTTTGTGGCCATTGCTGTTCATTCTTTCTACAACCTCTTCACAGAATGCCCGTTCCCTGATGGTTTCAACATTGCAGTCTTCCTTTACATTCTCAGCCTCATTGCTCTCTTCCTACGCTACTACTATTGGACGTACACTAGGGGAAAGAAGAAGAAGCTAACTTAAAGAAAACCAAAGAGGAGAGTGAGCATATTTGCAAATTCTCTGCTGCTTCTGTCATGATTGCATGAAGAAAAAATGTATTTGGGGAGTGTATGTGAGGCTCTTGTGTGCAAACCCTTGGTTGCCTTCAAATATTTTGAGTTAGGAAGAGAAAAGGAACAACATAAACTCAAGAGTTAAGATATTAATGAGCTCACTTACTTGAAGCTGGTACAAAGCCAAGCCACATAGTCATCAATACAGAAGTCTTTGTGAAATTAGCACCAGAAGAGCTCCACTTTCCGTTCCATCTGTCAGCATGGTTTGCAAAGTCTATCATTCAACCATGACTCCTTGACTCATTTCTGTAGAGTTTCTTTCCATTCCTAAGACTGTCTCAGCTTACCATTGTAGATCAGGCAGGCTCAGGTGCCTCCAGCCTCAAAGCAGTGTCCGTGTGACAGCAGCAGCCAGGAATTACTGTAATTGTGGGATGCACTCACCTGTACACTTCACCCCAGCCTTTCCTATTGAGGAAATTTCCAGTAGGACTGGGATGAATTACAGCTATATGGCCCTTATGGTTTCACTTTATGTTAGTGTAACCATGAAGGAAACTGGATATTACTTTGTCCAACCAAACAGCTGCCTCTGTTCTTCTTTCACTGTTCTGAAGCTAAAGATGGCATTATTGTCTCTAATCTGTCACACAAGCCTTTCCATCCTGACTAGGAAACTAATGTAGTAAGAATCATAATGTAACACTTTCTGGAATGCTTATTTGCCTTTTGTTGCTTTCATATCATTAGAGAAGTTTTCATGCATGAGGACTATTTGGTATTGCTTGCTATAGATGCCATATTTTTGAATAAGAAGAATAAACTGAGGCTCTGCATTCATAACTTTTTTTTCCTATTTGTTATTACTATTATTATTTCAAACTTTTGTCTCTTATCAAAGATGAAAAGTTTTCCACCACCTTAAGCAATAACTTTCACTACCAAATTGTATGAGTATTAATACAAAATTTATGAAGTCAACTCACTGGCTAGTGCAAAGCTGCATAGCTCCAGTGACTTTATTGATTCACTTGTTGGCTCCTTTTTTGCTCCTAAATCAATTAGAACTAGAGTTTGGCACTTCCATTCATCTGTAGACAGTTAAGTAATTTTAAAAATTTGGTCCTGGAAATCTAAAATTCAGTTTTTAAACTATGAATTTGTATTTATTTATTCCATTCTACTTTTTTGATTAAAAATAGTGATTTAAAAATAGTGATTTTTTTTTCACAGTTGAAATGCAAAGTTCTTAAAGCCAAATTCACATCAAATATAAAAAAGTCTGTTTTTTATGGAAAAGTCCATGGGGGTAATCTACTGCCTACATGGGTGCATACAAAAAAAACCTGCACATTTTACATCAATTTGGAACTTACTGGCTATCCAAAATAAATGCTACTTGTTCATCACTGATATGTGTGTGCATATGCCAAACTTTGCCCTTAGCTGCTACATTCACATTTATAAGATAAATTAGTATTCTTCCATTCCTTGTCCTCCTTCTTCACACACAATGATTCTATGGTATTACCACAATGATATATTATAAATGTAATTCCATTGATTTGAGTATTCTGATTTTCATTGGTGAATATGAAAAGCAAATCAGGCCTTATTTCAGTCTGTGTGTTAGCTGTTCTTCCTGCCAAATATTTCTCTCTGCTACTTGTTATATGAATTATGCTGCTTTTTCATACTATAATGCAACTGTTGTTAAAGCTTTAAATGATAAACCTCTGGGTGAGTCCTTGGTTCTTCTCTTTGTTTGGTGAAGCAGGAAAAATAAACCTGCTGTGTATCTAACATACTGTATTCATGGTCAAGGTTTCCCAAGAGGCCTCTCTAGCACTGAAGATTGGTGCAAGTAAAGCTCTTTTATTGTTTTTATCCACTTAGCGATTCACTTATGTCTGTGTCTGGCAGTACACTTGGCCCCCTAGTTTCATGGTAGAGCATAACTCTTCCTGCAGCTGGATATATTATCCATGCTTACAAACAAATCTAATGAATTTAGCTCTTTTTCCTATATGTGAAGGATCATGAACAGATCTTGAGCTGATTTTCCTCTCCCATAAGCTTTCTCAGATTTCAAGGGCTAATGGTTCTGATTTCAAAGGTTACTAATTTCAAGGGCATCACTAATAATTTTATTCCAGAGTTGGCATAAAACATTTTGTTATTCTTTGACTCATTAATAATTCATGACTGCTTAGAAAGTAGAAATTAGATGGAAATTTGGATAAGATTACTCAACACTTTTGCAAATCTACTCCTTAAAAACAAACAAACAACAAAAAAAAAAACATAACTTTTTATTGTTGTTGTTTTAAGCAGTGCATGCAGATTAATTTCTGTATGTCAGAGCTTACTGCAATGGATTCTAGACTGTGTCTGGCTGCATAGTTAATGATAAAATGCAAAGGAATGAATCTGCCACTTGGTAGCTTGTAGTAAGTGACCGAGCACCCAACACACATGGCTGTAACTGTTTGTCCTAGACAAGTAACCTCTGATCTATCCATACCTGTCCTTCTTCCTTAGCCTGGGTGAGTGGCCTGATCTTGCACTTCTGAACAGGTAGGAACATTTTGTCAGTGTGATTTCAGTGGGCATAGGATGAAAATGAAGTTATTTTCATTTGGGTGATAAGGAAGGATTAAGTTTGCCCAGAAACATCCTGCTTTGCATACTTAAATGGATGTTTATGTAGAGCACAACTATTGCAAAAGCATCAACACAAACAAAATTCACTTGTGAGACTACTTGCTTTAACAGGGAAGATAAAGTTGCATAGGTATAACCTTCTGGCTCTTCAGGTCATAATTCTTTCCTCTTTTAGATAGCATTCCTTTGTCTTCATTCTTCTATTTGAAATTGGGATATCTGAGTTGGTACTGTCCACTTGGTGTTGTGACAAAAGCAAAAAGCTGAGAGTACAGGTACACGCCTCTGGAATTTAAAAGAGAATAAAGGCACAGAATGAGATTTCCCCTCTAAGCTAAGTCCCTAGAGTTAAAGATTACATCACAGTAATGCACTGTAAATCACAAGGGCTGGAAATTACAAATTGCAAGTCTGGATGATTCATACTGTCTGGCAGAGTCCAACACTTTGAGGCTGAATTGGAAATATCCTGTTGCAGCTGGATTTATACAAACCTTTGGGCTAAATGCTGATCCCACCAATATCAATGACAAAGCCTACAGACTTCGCTGGAAACAAGATGGCACAGCTGTGTGAAAAACAATGCACTCAGCTACATAGTGTTGTTTTGGTGTGAGCAGACTCGAGTGATATTCAAGCTCGATGGATGACTTTCAAGGGCACAGTTGTGTGCAGGCATCTCCCTTGTAAAATGTGGGTCATTATACCTCCTTGGAGCAGTTTGCACTCACAAGATGTAAAGCATAATGTAAGTAGTCTGTTTAAATGAATAAGCCTGATATATGGTAGTGCTCAACATCTTTCCTACTGTTCAAGTCAATGTAAATTATGGATGTTTTGATAAAATTACTTTCAAATTAACCAGATCACTTACTCAGTGCTTACTTTCTCTTGGAAGATAAATGAGAGGGATTCTAATTTTAATCGAAACAAATTAAAAAAAAAAAGAAAGAAAGAAAGAAAGAAAATCAATTGCTATTTAATGTTTTTTCCATCAGTGTGTGATGGAAAGTTTCCAGAAGAATTTATGTTTAAAATTGCATAACCGTATAAAAGTCGGGAACGTGATTGGGTTTTAACTATTGGAGTGTTTTTGGATGCTATCAGAAAATATGTCAGTGTATATTAAAAAAAAAAAAAAAAAGCAGAATTACTCTAAACAATCAATTAAGCAAAAGCAGGATGCCTTAGATTGCTTTGTACAATAAATAAAAATCTGTTGATACAGATATAAGACACCTCCAAGCTAAACATTAAAAAAAAAATCAGCTGATACTATATATAGAAGAGTGTGAATTTGTTGAATTCATTAATGAATAACTTCATGGATTAGGCCTTGATAGATGAAGTGCTCGCATCCAGATGTTTAGTGTGATTTGTCAATGGTCTTGTACTTAATCCTCCTGAAAAGGAAATAAGAGTCTTTTCTCTGGGGTCTCCCTTGGGGACTGTGGCAGTCTCTCTGTCATACGCTCTCTCTCTGGCCTGAATCATCACAACAGAGGATCAGGCTGCTGGGGAATTAATCAAGTGGAGGAGGCTCAGATTTGCCTTTAACCCTTTCATTTTCTTCTCTGCTTTGGGTAGCCTCCTCACCATATGACATGATGGGAATGTTATTTAGTCAATACATGGAGATAAAAATGTGGAGTTGCCCATGTTGTCCCACAAGGTGCATTTGTGGGATCCCTGTCCCCACAAAATGTGTCGAAGCTCACATGCCTAGTTCTACCACCACTGAAGGGTGGGGCTGTGGGCAGATCAAGCCTGTGGAAGCTGCTGGATGTGTATCCACATCTCAGGATTGTATTTTAATTTTTGGGATGCTGCTGCTCCACAGTTGCTCTACAGTTGCTCCACAGTTGCTCCACAGTGATAGAGTTGGCCCAGGAGGGAGTGCTTGTGAAAGGGCAGGATGTCTCCAAGGTGTCCCCAGCCAAGTATGCCAGAACATGCATAGCACATGTGTGTCTGCATATGGGTAGATGAATGCAGCATCTTCAGACTGCCTCCATTTCTGATCTCTCTACATGTAAAACCCCCAACATAGGACAGGTCATTCATTTCTCAGGAAGGCACCATCCTGCAGTGTATGAGCATCCTACTGAACGACAGCTCCCAGAAGCTACTCCTGCTGCATAATAGTGGTGCTCATCAGCCCATGACAACTTGGGTCAGCCAGCTGCATCTATCTCAGTACCTCAGAGGAGGGAAAGGCCAGAGCTAGCATGAATATACATCATATGCAGGCCAAGCTGATGAGGTAAAGAAATTACAGACATCTCATGTGTGGTGCACATGATTAAACAGGTCGGAGCATAGTTATGTGTAATTCAGGTCCCTTGCAGGGTGCTGTGCAGGGCAAAATGATTAGGTTCTTCTTTTATCCACATGGAGACGTTGCTAAGGGGGCGCTGGGAATGTCACCTTTAGGGAGAAGACAGAAAATCTCTATTTTTGACAGAATTTCTTCTGCAAAGCTTGTGTGTGCCTCTCATAGGAACTAGCTGGTAAAGCAGGGAATCTTGGAAGAATCTCAGACTAGATGGGCGGGGGGGGGAAGCAACACTAGCATCACCTCATTTAGAGGGGATGACAACAGGCATCATGACTGGATTAGGAGAACTGAGTGGCAGTGGGAACTTCATGGAATGGTAAGTTTGGGTGTGGATTTGGTGGAATGTATGGGGCTGACCGCACATGTGCATGTGTTTAGGGTAAAAAAATATTTTTTTTGTTAACTCACCAGTATAGAGAGAAGTAAATTCTTTGTCAGAGAGTACCTGATTATAACATCAGTAGCACAGCACTTGGTATGTCCCACTAGTCTTGTGTCATATTTTCTCTCAATATTTTTGCTTTCTGCTGTTTGGGCTGCTCTTCAAGAAAGTGTTAGTAGTCATTTCATCACACTCAGAAAATTAGGAATGCTTATTTAGCATTGCCCTTTGAAATTTGTTGCTTGGAGTAGATGTTTCTTCCCCTTTAACATTATCCTCCCACTTTCTCCTCACCCTTTCCTCCCCTCTTCCCTTGCACCCACATATACAGATAGCATCCTAAATTGTCAGAATTGTTAGAGCTGCAAAGAATGTAGATATATTCTACTTAAACTAAACAGAGCAGCTGTGTTTTCCTGCTATATCAATTAATAATGTACATTTTCTTCATCAGGTTTTCAGTAAGGCTTTCAGTAAGATGAAAGTGAGCAAGTCTGTCTTTTTCTTAGCACTTCAGCATAATCCCATCTGCTTGCAAATTCAGGATGTGAACACTGCAACACAACATTGAAAAGGGCTAGAAACTTGGTCTTTAATCAGGGTAGCATAATTCAGAGTAATCTCTCCCAGGCATCATTGAAGTGCAGCTCCCTCTTGTTGATGAAGGAATGGGAGAATGGATACATCAGTCTGAGAAGCAGCAAGAAGCAGCCCTTTTTTTCTGCCCACAGAGTCATCTCTCCTAGGATGAATTCCTCAAAAGGCTGTCTGCCACAGCACTGAAGATAGGGGAATTTTTGAAAGTATCTCTAGGAGTGGGAGGTGAAATGTGGGAACAGGACTGAGAATGGATGTGGGTTTCTATGAGGGATGCTTGAAAGTGTGGGAGAGGGTTAGCATACATATGTTCCTCTAGGTGGTTGGTTTGGTTGTGGGAGCCTGCAGACACTGGTCTCATGCAATGACAGGTCATGTAAATTGAAGGTGGTTGCACGCCAAGACTAAATATCACCCTTGTGGGGTGAGTTCCCTGAGAGGGGGTTTTGCAGATGGAGAGAGGGCAGGTGTGTATGTTTGAACACATGCAGGAACAGCACACTGGATGAAAAACCTATAGAGTTGAGGGAACAAGCACAGGTGCTGTCAAGTCACCTGGTTTTTGTTGTGTTACTGATAATATTATTGTGCAGATGAAAGCACAGCCGAGTGTCTGTGGATGCCTGTGATTTGGCTCTGTGATAGAGACGTATTCACTGAGAAGAATCCAAAGGTGTTTGCTGTGATGGCCAGGCACTGCAGCTCCTGGGGTGCAACTTATTAATTCCAATTAGCATTGCCTCTGGGAGATCCATGTGAACTTGTCTAGGGATGTTTCCTCTTTAAATAAAAGACTAGTCCCGAGGCAAGGTTTAGAGGGGAAATATCTTGCATTAGAGGAGCTGACATAGCTAGAAAAGCAGACTAGTTTCCAGCGTGCAAGACCTTCCTTCAGTTATCATCCCTGATATGCAATGGTAACAGGTCAGCTGTTATTTGTCAGGGTGCACAGGTGTGCCTGTATTTATTGCAGAGTTTGCCAGTTCCAAAGGGTATTATAATGCACTTTAGCAGTCTGATACATTCCTATAAATCAGAGGCCCATTATTTACAAAGGGCTGCTCTAGAAAACACATCTGTAATTTTGCTTCTAGGAATTACTCATGTGAGTAAAGTGGTCCTTTACTTCACCTACACAATGGCATAATAGGACAGTGATTCTGTGCTCAGATCTCAGAGGTACATTACAGAACACGACCATGTCATAGACAAATTATCACTTACAATAATCATTCAAATTAATCCTGGTTTTCTATTTTGGTGTGGTTTCTAGTATCTTTGGGCATATTTCATATACAGAGGTAATGGATTAAATTAAGTGAAAACCCATTAATCCCAGTGAATCTAGGTAAAGTGTTTGATGGATCTACGAGTACTACCACAAGGATTCAATAAAAATGTCTCTGCAATGATACCACCTGAAAGGCAAAGTGTTTTTTCACTTAATATTTCCTACACTTGGTGTTGTCAGAAACCCAGAAACTCTAGAAGACTATATGTATACGTTTTAATCCTACACTATTTGTGTACATATTTAGAACATTTTCTGGTAGACCTTGCATAGAATAGATAAACTCGCGGTTTGAATAGAGAAAATAAGATCTTAGCATTGATTGTATTACTGAACTGTAATTGAAGTCGTCTTATCATATAAAGCTGCTTCAATTCATTTTCTCTAATAAAATGTGCGTCTGTTGAAACGTATCAGCCTTGGATGTGCGTTTAAGGATGCATCACGGGGAAAGCATGGTCCCAGACTGCAATTACTAACATTGTTTTCCGCTGGCTTTAGAAACACCCTTTGGAGCTGCATGGTGAGGGAGAGGGGGAGGCTGGGGAGCAAAGCAAAACAAAGCAAAGCATCCCCATTCCCTTTCTTTGTTCTCAATGCGCTGGAGGAGCGGGAGGGGGGGCACACATTGGGAATCCCCGGGGCTTTCGGTTATGATTTTCCTGATGGGTGGAGCGGGGTCGGACAGCCGGAGCCCCCCCTGCTCGCAGCCCCTTTGGCAAGTCATCTACGCGTGGGGGCCGCACGGTAAACCCAGCTGCAGGGTCGGGGGGCTGCGGGGGCTGCGGGGCGGGGCGGACCGGGGACGCGGCAGCCCGGAGGATGGAGGGGGATGCGCGGAGGAGAAGGGATCCTCGTTGACGTCAGGCGATCGCGGTGATCTCCCCTTCATATCCGGGTCCCCGGGCGGCTCCCCCGGGCCGCTCGGCGCTGCGAGGAGGGGGCCGCCCGGAGGTGGCCGGCGGCGACCGCAGCATGCCCGCCTCCCGCCGCCGCTGCCCATGGAGATCGCGCTGGTGACTCTGGAGAACGGCGGCGCCACGGCTATCGCGGGCGGCGAGGATGTCGCGACCGGCGGCGGCGGCAGCGGCAGCGGCGGCGGCAGCGGGCGGGCTCGGCGACGGAGCGACCTGCTCCACATCGCGGGCTCCGCCGCCGCCGCGCCGCGGCTGAGCGACGGCAAGGAGGGGGCACCGCCGGGCCCCCGCAGCGGCAGGGCGGGCAGCCTCAACAGGAGGGCGCCGCCGCCCCAACCGCCCCAACCGGCACCCCAACCGGCACCTCAACCGACGTCCCAACGGGCACCCCAACTGATACCACAACCGGTACCCCAACCAGCACCGCAACACGAGATGGGACCCCCCGAGGAAGGGGGCCACCGGCGGGGCATGGCCATGGCGGCGGCGGGTGAGGAGGAGGAGGAGGTGGCGGCAGCGGCGAGCCGGGGTGCCCTGCACCACCAGCGGGTGCTGATCAACATCTCCGGGCTACGCTTTGAGACCCAGCTGGGCACCCTCAACCAGTTCCCCGACACGCTGCTGGGAGACCCAGATAAGCGCATGCGGTACTTCGACCCACTCCGCAATGAGTACTTCTTCGACCGCAACCGGCCCAGCTTCGACGGGATCCTCTACTTCTACCAGTCTGGGGGCAAGCTCCGCCGGCCCGTCAATGTTTCCATTGATGTCTTTGCCGATGAGATCCGTTTCTACCAGCTGGGCGATGAGGCCATGGAGCGCTTCCGGGAGGACGAGGGCTTCATCAAGGAGGAGGAGAAGCCTCTGCCTCGCAACGAGTTCCAGCGCCAGGTCTGGCTCATCTTTGAGTACCCCGAGAGCTCCAGCTCGGCCCGGGCCATCGCCATTGTCTCCGTGCTGGTGATCCTCATCTCCATCATCACATTCTGCCTGGAGACCCTGCCCGAATTCAGGGATGAGAGGGAGATGCCTGTGCCCTTGCCCCCACAAAGCGGAGGTTTGAATGGCACGACCGGGGACCCCCTACCCATGCAGCCACCCAGCAGCCTCTCAGACCCCTTCTTCATCATTGAGACCACCTGTGTGATCTGGTTCACCTTTGAGCTCCTCGTACGCTTCTTTGCCTGCCCCAGCAAACCCGAGTTCTCCCGCAACATCATGAACATCATTGACATCGTGGCCATCATCCCCTACTTCATCACCCTGGGCACGGAGCTGGCCCATGAGCAGCAGCAGCCTGGGGCTAGCAGTAGCAATGGGGGTGGGGGCCAGCAGCAAGCCATGTCCTTGGCCATCCTCAGAGTCATCCGCCTGGTCAGGGTCTTCAGGATCTTCAAGCTCTCCAGGCACTCCAAGGGGCTGCAGATCTTGGGACAGACTTTGAAAGCCAGTATGAGAGAGCTTGGACTCCTCATCTTCTTCCTCTTCATCGGGGTGATCCTCTTCTCCAGTGCTGTCTATTTTGCTGAGGCTGATGACCCTGAGTCTCATTTCTCCAGCATACCCGATGCTTTCTGGTGGGCTGTGGTGACCATGACCACTGTTGGTTATGGGGATATGCGACCTGTCACCGTGGGGGGCAAGATTGTTGGCTCCTTGTGTGCCATTGCAGGTGTGCTCACCATTGCCCTGCCTGTCCCTGTCATTGTGTCCAACTTCAACTACTTCTACCACCGAGAGACTGATCATGAAGAGCAAGCTATTCTCAAAGAAGAGCACAGTAGTGCTCAGGGCAGCACAACGGCGGGAGATGCAAAGAGAAGATCCAGTAAAAACTCTCTGAACAAATCTGTTGTGCACTTGGAAAACAGTGAGGGGTTCAACAATGGCACCAGCTCTTTAGAGAAAACCAATATCAAAGCTAAAAGTAATGTAGATCTCAGAAAATCCCTCTATGCTCTCTGTCTGGACACCAATAGGGAAACAGATCTGTAAGGAAAGGAGAAAATTAGAGCTTAGAGATGCACAAGGATTTGCTGCTGTCGGAAACTTACTACTATTCCTATTATTTTCATACCAGTTAGTTTTTTTAATCAGGCTATATTTTATAAATTGATCACTGTCCTGAGCAGTCCTTCAGGAATACATGTTTTTGTGTTCTTTTTCCATGACACAAAGGGTCACCTATTTTTAAAATAGACTAAGAATAAGCTATGCTCCATGATGCAGGAGCTGGTAAATTATGAAAGTGCAAAATCTAATTTGTAGAAACTTATTTTAGCAAATAGTGTTTGGTTTTAAATGGGTCATTTGTAAGCAATTCAGTTGCTCCAAGTTTAGTATTAAAGATTTGGGGGATGTGTGTGTGGAGAATGAATGGATTTTGGGGTGGGGGAAGGATGAGGGTTTTTTTGTACTGTAGTTTCAAACTGAAATTATTCCAATATATTTTATATCTGTATATCTGTATTTATGGGTGAAAAGGGTTTTCTTATTCCTGTGAAATACAACTTCATTAAAGCACTAGGGACATTAGCAGATCAGCACTTTCAGAGTTTTCCACTTGTGATCAGTACAGATCTGTTTGTCTAGTATGTGAAGTGAATTTGGTGCTCTTAACCCAATAGCAGAAAAATTTTATTGTCAATGATATATTAGTTTCTTGTGAGCCTTAAATTATTAAATATTGTAGATATACTTCTTTATAAATAATTTTATTAATTACTGTTTTAGAATTTCTAATATTAGAACCCGTGCTTTCTGTCCCCTCAGAAAAAAAAAAAAAGAAAAAAAAAAAGTATGTGCAGCATTATTATTATTATTATTATTATTTAGTTTTACAGTTTTATACTTTCATTATCTTTTTGAGACCAAAAGAAAAGTAATACTGTCTGCTGTTAATAGATTTGATCCAAGTGCACAACAGATCAAAAACAGTAGGGAGTGGATAGATGTAACATGAAGGTAGAATATGAGTGCAGTATCTGCAAAACTACTCTTTTATTCTACACTCCAGATTGCTTTGGCACATGTATCAGTAACCTTGATGTATCCATACCATTTGTGTACATAGTTCACTGTTTTTAATTATCATAGACTGGAAATGGATGGCACTTAAAGAATCTAATACGTCTTGCCACACTACTGAAATAACCATTGTGTGGCATATACCTCGGATTCAGATGGAAAGCATCATCTTTCACCAAAACACATCCTTGTTTTCCTTTATTTCCAAACAAAACCTTTTCAATGCTGTGGATATTGCAGTTAAGATGTTGTTGAAAGATGAATGAGAAATTATCTTCATCCTGATAACACAGCACTGTACCACTTACTAGTGAAGACTGACACAAAGTTGCTTCTTTAAATCAAGGTGCTGTGTTACTATTTTCCTTGCAAAGGACATCTCTTCCCCTCAATCTCCAGTGGTATTGCTGAAGGATATTTCATGCCTTTACCAAGTACAGTGATACTGGAAGACTAGCAGAAAGGAGTCTTGATTGTCAACACTCAAGGTTTGTTTTTATCATTTTTTTTCTATCACTTAAATAAATATTAAGTTGGGATTGTGGTTTATGTAAGTACCTCAGATATATGCACTGCAGTAAATTTAAATCAGCCTTGCTAAACAGTGCTTTAACATTTTCAGCCCAGACACAAATTGTGCTTACTTGTCCCTTACCTTGCCCATTTAACGATAATGGCCAAATGAATGACATTTTCCTTCCTATTCAGTAAAACAGTCATGATGAGTGCCAAGCAAGTAGAATTTTTCATGTTTAGTGTGCAGAACTGTTACATAAATCTCAGCCCAAAACCAAAATATGGGGAGGGGGAAGGGAAATAGGGAGGAGGTTGAATCTGAAAACAGAGAACTGGCTCTTTCACATTAATTGTAGGTGTTGGTTTCTTAGGTGTTTTGCTTGTTTATTTAGATGGACAATTATGTTGTAATATGCTGAGAAGCTATCTGCACTAGACTAACAAAGTGCCCAGTCCAGGTGCGTTCCAGATTTGGACAGCTCTGTGCTTTAGTGAGGGTTTTTTGCATCAATGTGAGGTGCAGAATTAGCCCTTTGATGAGGTTGAATCTAAAATGGAACAAAGAAATGGTATAATTGCCTGTTGCAATTGCTACGATCTAGATCATTGATGGACTTAGAGTGAAGCTTTTTCATTCAGGGAAGTATTTTGATTGACTTTCAGTGATTAAATCCATCTAACTCACCTGAATAAGTGCCAAACAATTCATTGAGTTTTGCAGGATCACATTTTGGTGGTGTCTTCCCCTGACGACTACCCTCACTTTCCTGACCACTTTCTTCTTCTATAGTTAGCTCTTCCAGTCACACACTGTGGTGAATTAGTCTGTCGGCTTGCCAGTGCAGCGACTTTGTGTACATACAGTCCCTTGTTTAACAGTGGAACCCTGCTTGTGGCTAAAGCTTTTGGAGATTAATAATCTGAGAGTGGTATGTAACAGAAATTATTGCAATTAGTGGAGAAGCACTGGTGTAAAAGTGATGTAGGTGAAAGCAGATCAGGCCTATGGGCACTGAGTCTTAAAAGCTCATTGCTAATAGAAAGGGAAGGCCTGGCCTCCCTCCTTCCTTAGCACTTTTTTCCTCCTGTTTGGTGCCCTTTTTTTGCTTACCATGAACTGGTTCTGTCCTTGTGCAAGTACACGTGCAAGTGATGCTTCCTATTCCAGAAGCACTTGAGCTCACTGTTCTGGCAGAAAATCCAGCGCAGTAACAACAGCACCAAAGTAGATAGTTTTCTGTTAAATTCGTGAGCTGGAAAGCAAGTGAATGCCAAAGCCAGTGCAAGGAAGGAGGGGGAAGCTCAGTGGTTCAGAGAAGTGAGCAAGCAGGGAGGAGTGAAATCCTCACCCTTCAGTGGCATTGAACTCTTACATTGTCATGACTGCTTCTTGAACCTCAATTAGTGTTTGTAGAGATATCACAGGACTTGGTCTTGCAAGATGCTGGGAACCTTTAACTTCCCTCTGGAGCCAGTATGTTCTGGATTGTTGCTATAACAGCGTAGAATTTGTCCTAATCAAGATCAAGCTCTGTGAGAGCAAAAAACCCTGATTTTTCCACAAGGTTGGATGCTGGCTTGTCAAATCATTCTTCAACCTTCAGTTTGGACATACTTTGTTTTTCCATAATAAAACAACAGACCTTTCCAACAACAACAACAACAACAAAAATACATTCTCAAAATATAGTTGAAAATATTAGTGTGGCTTAGCTTTCTAAATAGTTGTTAAGTGCAGTCTGAACTCAGCTTTGACACCTTTACAAGGATGTATAATTTCTGTTGGCTTATATGACAGTAAAGGATATGCTTTCTAAAGAGAAAGGTTGCTGCCAGGCACTGAGTAATACAACCAGAAATATGGTTAGAGTACAGCTCAGAAAAGCATTTACTATGGGCTCAGCTTTGAGTACATATTTAAGTGAAACGTTAATAAGCAAACATTACGGTTGCACTGATCTTAGAGATTGTTACTCAAAGATGACCTACATACCTTGCTGAAACCTTATGGCCATTAGTTTCTGTTGGACTTCAGTGCAAATATTAAGGTTACTGGTACAGTTTGTGAGCCTGAAAACAAGTGGTACTGCAGGACATTGAATCAGAACACCAGATTCTTACTGCAAAAAGAATGCCTGTCCCTGCAGCCGCTATTCATCAGAGCAGTACTCTTGACATGATCAGTTGCAAACTGAGTACCAGGACTGCTTTCATGAAGAATTACCACTTTGGCTTGGATAAGATTGTGATTGCATTTTCCTGCAGCAAGAACCTGCACTCACTCTAGTTAATTTTGTTGTCAAGATCCTTCACTGAGTTCGGTAGGCACCATGTATCTGTCTGTGCCTGGGATACAAACAGTGCAGAAGCCTTGTAACGTGTTGATGCAAATTGATGATGCAAAAGAAGATGAGAGGAAAAAGAGAACCAAATCTGAGAAAGTTCATGTAAATGTGAAAGAAGGAAGAAAATGTAGGCTGTGCATGCCAATTCTAAGCACATTTCAAGAAGGAAATCTGTCAAACCATTACTGGTTTTATGTTAGCTGAGCTGGAATGGACAGAAATCTGAATAAAACCTGTCTAGAATATCACAAGCCACAAGATATCAGACCTTAATAAATAAAAAATCATTGTAAACATTAAAAATAAATAAATAAAAGGAAAACAGCACATTTTTGTAAACCTTTGTCTAGGAGCTATGTCACAAAAGATACCTAACGCCACACATGCCTGTATGCCATAGCTATTAATGGCTTTTCATCTTGAGCAGGACAATATGCACTGAAATGCATTACCCTTCCATTTTCGGAATGCTGAACTGAATATTATTCTGGGTCACCGTTAACATGAGTTTAGGTTGCTCAGCATGGCTCCAAGGGGATTCTATATTCCCATTTTACTTTTCCATCATTCTAAAAATGATAAAACAGCAACTGTTATATAACATCATTCATCTCCCAGTGCTTTATGAACAAAAGCACAATGATCTTATACATGCAAACAGTGTAAGAGAAAAGGCTGTGGAAGGGAAGACCAGGCTTTTCATAGGGGGAGAGGGCTAGGAGAGGCACAAATGTAAGTGGGCTTGGCTGGACTGGGACATCTGAAACATGAGACCACCAAAAGCAGTGAGGGAGGGAAGGAAGGAAGGAGAGAGATTCACTCTGTGGTCCCCTTTCTGCTTTCCTGCATGGCTCTTGCTGACTCTACAGTCAAGAACTGGATGCCAGCATCTGTGCACTGGGACCCATCTGGAGGGGGCCACGATGCAGCATGAACAAAACCCTCTTTCGTTTTTATTTGGGCTATATAAATAGAAAATGGCACTTCCACTGACTGTTCCTCAGCTTCTCCTGTTGCAAACATCGCTCCCTGAGGCTGTTCTTGCAGTGGCGGTAGTGGGGATGAGGGCTATTGAGTCACAGCACATTGAGCACTCTCAGAAGTAGCTTTGCTTCTCCTTGTGTTGCTATCCACTTCAAATCAGGTATCAAAGGAAATACTAGTGCACTTTCTCTCACAGAAAATACATAAGTAAAAAGCCTTTGTCTTCTGAAACATGTCAGTGAAGCTAGTTCTGAGGTAAAACAGGGAGACTAGTGGTGTGCAACAGTAGACCTAATTGAAGACTTTGTCCTTGCAACTTGCCCAGTATAGGGTCAGTATGTTGTATGGTGGTCAACATGTTGGAAAGATCTCACTAGTATTGAGATTGAACCTGTTCAGGATAGAGGAGCAACAAGAAAACTGTGAGATAACACTTTAACAGAATATTCCTGCTTTTGGTGCAGCTGTCATTATGTGATCATCAACTTCACTAACCTCTTTTGGTAAGCTAAATTAGTTAAATTTTTAAAATGAAATAGAAAAGATCCTTATAATATACCCATCAAAATCATTCTTCCAAAGTCATTCTCCCAAGGCCATTTTGTGTATTTGTAGCTTTTCTAAGTAGCTTTTCTAAGTTTTTCTTTCACTGTCTTGTTGTAAGCATTAACTACTCTTCAATTCTTTCTGTCACCTTACTGGATTTCTGTTGCTCTTGCCTTATTTTGAGACCTAAGATACTCTTCACTGACCTTGGATCATGCTGTCTGATGTTACTGTGTAAACTCATACTGGGAATAAACATGGAAATTCTCCAGTAACTACTTCTGGGTCCACTTGCTAGAATATTCCCCATATTGTATGATGAAACATTGTGAAAAATATGGGTATTATATCATTAAAATCATGGCTAATTATATGAAATAAGAATATTTATGGCAATTGGAATACAAAAAAAAGTAAAGCTTGTAATGATATGACTAAAAATTTAATTGGAATTAGAAGTTGGAAAGAAAAATACCTTATTTAAAGAAAAATAACAGCATGCATACACTATTAACATTAAATATTGTGGTGCTTCCTTGCTTGTATAATCTAATAATATAGTGTCCTTATTTGGTATTTCTTGATTCCCAGGTATCCGTATTGTATTTTTACCAGGGCTTAAAAAGGCAAAACCATAGGCAGACCCAGAGTTGTTGTTAACTAATGCATTGAAGATGGCTTGTTTACCTGGAAGCATTTTTTTTTTCTTCTTTTCTCAGTATTACCAGCTGATGTAAGAAAAGCACTCTTCTCTCTCCATAAATACTGAAAGTGAGCATGTTTATAAGCTTTGTTGAAAACACCTAAGGATTGAACCCAGTGATTGTAGCTCTAGATTCTCACCACATCATCATCACTACTTAACTTTTGTAAATGCATGACTGTTGTAATGCATGACACTTGACTCTGTGCTTGTAGTAGCCTATGGGCCACTCTCCTTTGAACTTATAACTCAAGTGGCCTCTGTAAAGTAATCACGTCTTTTTGCCAATGTGGTGAATCCAAAACAGTAATGAGTTGCCCATTCTGCATTGTAAAATCCCATTCCTAGGGCGCAATCGGTAACTGGTCTAACTTTGGACTAGCTTTGAACACCCATCTTCAGGGCTTTCTTTAGAAATTTTGTGCTAAGGACATATACCTGAATTTTGTTTTCATTTATGCCTGGGTGAATCTCCCCCCCCCCCAAAAAAAAAAAAAAAGGTGGATCTGATTGTTCAGGAAGAGATAGGTGCGACATCCTTTGTTTTCAGTAATTTTCTCCTTATTTGACATGAAAATAAGGTTACCTTTTTCAGTGGAACAATGTTACTTTGAATTTTCATTGAGGTGACATGATTTCTGGAAATGGCTTTGTCTAACAGTAAAATTAATAACCTTCCTAGCTGCCAACAGGGTATTACAGCATGGGCTTCCCAGCACAGGTAGTCTGTAGGGTTACTGCAGAATTAATTATCCAGATAGAATTTAGAAATTACCGAAAGTAATCTGTAAAGTGTTGTCTCTATTAGTAATTCAGTCAAGTTGGTTGTCATCAGGAGGATGTTTCCGAAGAAATCACTGCAGATTGTAACACTTCTCTGACATGCTGGAGAGAGAAGTGAATGATCTCATTTCTGTGTTTCAACTACAATATGCCACAAATACTGTCATTTCCTATTTTGTGGGAAGCAGCCTTTAAGCAGCCAAAGATAACTGCCTTTCTTTCATGTTTGGTGTTGTTTTATCCTCTATAATTTATGTCACCCACTGCAATCATTCTCACATGAGTAATGACTGAGGCAGAGGGTTCCCCAATTTTCACAGATATTAACTGAGAAAACCAAGATCCAAGATGAAGAGTTGCTTCTACAAATAGGAGTGATTGTGTTTTTGCCTTCTATTGATCCTTCACTCTTCCAACGTTGATTATTCCATTCTCAGATTACCCTGGCCTTTACCCTTTGGATTAATACTTCACTGTGCATTCTTACCTTCACTTTTGTTACAGTTCATTTGACGGTGATAGCAGTCATTACTGCAAAGCAGTAACTGGCAGAGCTGTCCTGCTTCTGTGCATAGTAGATGTGATTACTGCTGGTAATTCCACAGCTGCCTCCCTTCAGTTTGAGATGGACACGTTGCTAGAGTCAGTTGTGTTTGAAGTTGACATAGGAAAACATGTTGCTAGAGAAGCCACCTGTGATGGAAATTAATAACAGTACTCCTCTCAGGAGTATTCCATCCTCCTCAAATTTAACAAGGAAGCCAATTTGGAGATAAAAGTTGACATATGCAGTCTCTTCTTTCAGATCATGGCCTCAACCAAGTCCAGGTAGCAGAGGCTGTGTGGTCTGTGTCATGCAGGAGGAGAGTACAATGAAGCCTTGCAGCTCTGCTAATGAGAATACGATTGCATAATAAAAACTCAGATCCAGGATTGCAGTTTGTGTGAAGATACTGGAGGAAGAAGTACAATTTAAAAATACTAGATTGATAGCACCTCTGTCTAAAGGTCTGAGGTGTATGCAGGGAGCAGAGGTCAGTAAGGCTGAAATTCCTTCATTGTGTGGTAGCACTTCACTGGTGGTGTCCTAGTACTTGGTAGCTCCCTGGAAATACATGCCAGGGTTTTCTTTGCTCCCTCCAGAGCTGCTAGGGATTAGTTTAGATTCTAACACAGATTAGATACTCCATACTGAATTCTCTCAAGAAAGTTCAACATAGTTAAATCTCTTCTAGCTCTTCTCCTTCTCTCTTCTCTCTGTTTAGTTGTAAGTAGAAATACATGCAACTGCGGGGAGTGGGGGAGTGGGAAGCTGAACATGATTTGAATTATTTAAGCAGTGTAGCCTTAGAATTTCTTTTCTGTTGTTTAAAATTATTTGAAAATCTGAGGGGGTGTAATTGAGGGAATGCTTTAGTGTTAATTTTCAGAGCAAATTTTATGAGTTCCTTAGTTCAGAAAGCACTATAATTTTCAGGGCAATGCTGCCTTATTTAAAGACAAGAAAGGTTATTGTGGTAGTACTACAGTAATATAAAATAATAAAATAATAAAAATAATGCCACGTTGATATTATTTTATTATTACGCAATTAATTCTCAGAATGTTCTAATTAGGAAATATAATCTTTAACATGCTTAGAAATTCTGGCCATGAAAGAGAATTGATGCTAAGAAATGATTGGTCTGAAGGGTGAAAACAGTTCTGAGAAGTAATATCTTCCAGTTAAAGTTTACCCACTGCGTTTTGAACAAAATAAGATTCCTTGAGCCAAAGAAGAAACATAGGGAAGAGAAGGAATCTATAGCTGGGATACCAGTACGTTTGCCTAAGAAAAGGATGGCGGTTCCCACAGGTGCTTCTGGATTACAGCTATTGGACAAAATACCTGCACAGTATCTCCTTGGATCATGTTTTAAAAGTCTACTTGGTGTGTTGAAAGAAAGGATGCAGGTACCTCTATTTATAGCGATGTCAGACTGTGGATCCAAAGCAGATACTGGCATCTTGTTGGGGGCCTTGGGGAGTAAATCCCAGTAAACATCAAAATTTCAGTCAGATTCCCAGGGCCCACTTTTCCCACACAGTATCTCTAAATGACCTTATGTGAAGATACTAAGTATAGTGGCTCTCATGTCAGTGTGTAGAATGTTTAGAGAAGCCTTGAACCTCTCAGTGTAGTAGTCGAGGCATTTCAGCCTAGGTTCCTCTGGAGCAGAGAAGAGCACTGTTTGATTCTTTAGTGGTCCTGTCCCCATGACTGATGAAGCACAGAAGAGCACTATCAGGTACACACAGGTTACTCAGGTACAGTGCTTGGAACAGGTAAACTACTGCCAAGGTGCTAATTAATATTACAGAATGGGGAAAAGTTACTTATAAGAAGCTAGGATATTTTATTTTTATTTTTTACCTTTCTCTGATAGTTAATACTGCTGTCTGATGCAGAATTTGCTTGACTGCATAAAAGAATGCTCACAAGCTTGTCTTGGTTGGGTTTGGTGTGTTGTTTTTGTTGTTGTTGTTGTTGTTTTGTTTTTCATCTCAAAAATTTCAGACTGATATTCTAAAATGAAACCATTTTAAACAGACGCTAGAAGAATACTAAGAGATGTAAGAGTGATCTCAGTGATGCATACTGATAAAAGAACAGAGGTTGAGGAGTGTAGGATTTTTGAGCATGAGAGGGAAAACACTCTGGATGGTTTTGAAACACTGTGCCTTTCAAAATGTAATTTGCACTGCTTCCTGCTAGTGGAAAATGGGGTAGGTTCTTTTTAGTAAGGAAGCTGGATATTCCACTGAGGAGGAGATATGAATTCTCATAGACATCCTGACTGCATCTATATTAGAAAATGAAATGCGCCCAGGACCATTCTCTGTCACTGAGGCCAAGTGGCACGTAGCACCCTGTGCTCTTTCCCTCCATAACAAGGTGACCAGAGGCAGATTGCCTAATGGATTCAGTTCCTGGCCCATGCTAATTCCCAGATTGTGCCTAGATAGTATTTGGAAGAGAGCTTTTTTGTACAGACTTGCCAGTGTGATCAGAAGCTTTTAACAGTATAGGTGATTAATTGCCCAGGAACATTGCCTCAAACTGTTTAATTGACAAGTGCAGTTTGTCAATTAAATAGCTTCTGTTTCACACTTAGGGCTGAGAAGTACACCACGCTTTGATACTGCATGGTATCGTGCCTTCAGACAATTTCTTGGAGTATCTTAAAAGCTTTACATATTCCGCCTGTTGGTAATTTCTAACCTTAAACAATAGTCAGTCTCTATTCACTGATCAGAATTATTTCTGCAGAGTTCTGTTCACATCTAATTCTGCTTCCACCTGAACTTGCGTATAGCAAATATACTAAAAATCGCTACAAAAATCCCCCACTTTCTTAAGTGCAAATGGAGAGCACATGAATCTGACAATGAGGACAGGATACTGTTGCTTTCTTTTTTGTGTGACTGACTTTTCTGTTTGCACCATCCTGTTGTAAGCTATCCATTGTGTGTCAGTCACTGCATCTTGTAATTCTGCTTAGGAACTGTAGTACAATCAAGACCCTGGTGGCCAAGAACATTACCTGTTCTTGTTATCTGGCAGACTGCACTTGAAAATAATAGGAAATTTTAAAAATGAGGAAGGGGGTGGGGAGACACTTTTAGCTACATGCAAAGAAATTCAAGCAGCACAAGACCTACAGAGATCTCATTGAAGCCAATCTCCTTCCCAACAAAATGGTCAGCCTCACCTAACTGATCTGCAGATATTTGCCTAGCCTGTTCCTGAAGATCCTTCTGTCCTGGTCCACTCTGTTTGCACTGTGGGTTAGGTTTATATTCCTTTTCATATATGCTAAAAAGTTAAATTTGGTCCTAAACTTATTGCAAACTGAGCAGGGATTAGTGATAGGTCAAAATATGTAAGTACTTTCTGACCATTGTTAGCTTTCAAAGGTCTCTGACTTCTCTAAATCCATGTGAGATAGCCTCAGAAAAATGTGCATGCAGGAAAGGACTGGTCTGAAAGCATTGCTAAGCTTTTCTTATAAAGCATTAGGATTTTGCATGTAATACTGAAAGCAAAACTATTACAAATGCATGTAACTGTTACTGCTTCCAGCGCTGTAAAACAATGGAGCATCCAGCACAGGGGTAGAGTGAACCACCACTAGAATTCTTCTGTAGCTTCAAGGAGAATCTGTGTGTCAGCATTTGCTCTGTTGTGGTCCCCAGGGACTGAAACATTAGTTACATTCAGTCAGATTGAGAAGTTAGTGTGATGTCTAGAAGTAAACTTCAACTTCAGATCTTTTCTGATGTGGTAATTTGTAGATCATGACAGCAAGAACTGCAATAATTTAAGATGTTAATGACTTCAGCCATCCCAACAAATAGGTAAGAAGCAAGTCACTCTGAATGAAGTGCTAAGGGCAGGTAAATGTATCAATGGGAATTCATTTTTTTAGTGTTTGTAGGCAGAACAACTTATGATCTTCCACTGAACAGTCTTTCTTCTAATGACTCAGTTTTGTCCTCTGTCTCTGTTTTTGACAGAATTTGTCATCTTTCTAGGAGGATTGGCAGGACAAGATTTCTGAGTACTGGAGACCTGTCCGATGATGGCAATTTAAGCAAATATTCTGAAGAATTTCTGCTGTGGAGGGGGGTTTACTCCAGCAAATGAGTGGGCAGGCTTAGTGTGGGGTTTATGTCTTATGCAACCATAAGAACTTGAGGTCTGGAATGCTTAGATCCACCACATGGAAAGTTTCATTAAACTTCCCAGGGCATCAGTCCTCGAGGTCTGTTTCAGTAATGAATAATCATATTTAGGAATTATTCAATACCTAGAGACAGAACACATACATGGACATTAAAAAACAACAACAACAAAACAAGAAGTCAAAAGTATAATTCAAACCAAACATACCTTAGAGGTAAGTGATCAAAATCATTATGGGAGCTGGTAAGGGGAAGGAGCTTTTCTAATAATTAACCTTGGAGAGAGAAGTTGTGATATCATTATTGCAGTGTTCATGGGCAGAGTGATATATATTTAAAATATTTCGGGATTCCATCCGGCCCTCTGTTCACTCTGTAATGGTGAATCAGCCCTACTGAAATCAACTTTTGTTCTGTTCCAGGAGTCCTACTCAGATAGACTTGAGGTCTGCAGTCATATCCTTTTTCCCTTGAGTTTTGACAGACCAAACAAAGTAGAGACCTCTCTTACAGTGATAGCATGCTGAGAACCTGTGCTGTGGGGAGAAGAAAGTGTGAGATAGAATACTGGTTATTGTCCAAACTTAGCTTGCAAATAGCAGCCTAGCACATCTTGCTCATCTATATGTATTTCCCAGCAGGTAATGGCTGGGAAGGTGTGTGAAGGGTCCACATTTGGAAGAGACAGTAATGGGAGACTGATGTCTGGAGCAAAATGCTCATGCAAAAATGCTTCTTCCCTGGGGAAGCTCTCCCACAGCTAGATGTAGTGTTATCTAGCTGTCTGGTTTTAATTCCAGGACTGCAAAGAGAGCATGGCTCTTAAAAGTCTGCCTGGGATTTTTATTTATTTATTTATTTATTTTCTGCTGTTGGGTAATTAACCCAAATATTCAAGAATCAGTCTTTAGTTTCATATACCATCCACTCTTTATCCCTGAAATCCATACTGCTTCTTTATCTGATTTTCTAATTGAATTATAATGGGAGTAAATGCACATTGTAAAATTTCCTCCTGTTATTTGCATAGAACTCAGAGACAGGAGCCAGTGTAACATACTTCGAATTTGTTTTCCTTTTAAGAAGGGGTTTTCATTTTAGATTTTTTTTTTCCTGGGCTAATGCACATCTGATGTCAGGCTTCCCAGATGAGAATGGTTAGACTGGCGTTGACATTTTTAGAAATATGTGCAAATGGAAAAATATCCTGGGAGTTCTGCCAATGGCTGATTCTGTAAAGTTTTAGAGTCTCTGTTGAACAGGAAACATGAGCCAGGTACCTTTACAGAAAAGAAGTCTTACTCATGAAGTACCTACTTGGGTGTGTGCAATGAGTGCCTTCTCAAGTTAAGAAAAGAGTAGAAGGGAATTCCAGAAGATTCTGATTCTGTTAGGAGATACTTATTCGCCTTTCAGACCAAATGATAAGCAGCCAATTTAGCATCTTTCTCAAAGGAAGGCACAACTACAGCAAAAGATCCTGGGGGAAAAAAAAAAAATATTTTCCAAGGTTTAACATGCAAGGATAACAAACAAAGTGGTTCAGACAAATCTCCTTCCTGAGCCATGGCTGTTCCTTCTAGTTTGGTGCTGATGTGACTGGGACAAAATAGTGTAGAGCTGAGCTGATTTGCAGTGAATCCAGCCTTTTCATTTCACAGTAAGATGGCAGAATTTGCAGGATGAGTGCAGTTGATTAGTAGTGCTATGAATGTGAATTTTCGTAGGCTTTGCAGCATGCTCATTTTAACTGTTCTCAACAGAGCAAAAGTCTCATTAACAAATAGTAGTCTTTCACAGAGTGCAGGTCAAATGCTGCTCCTTACTCGAGGAGAAGCAGACCACCCTAAGTGAACAGGGGATTGTACATGGGTTAAACCAGCATGGGACATACCCTAAGGGTACAATATCAGTGCATGCTAAGAGCGGATTGGCTATGTCTGTATCCAGGGCTGCAGGCGACTCCCGCTGTGTTGCTGGCTCTGTTGAGTGTGGATCTCAGTAGGAGCCTGGGGCCAGGAGCTGGTGCTTTTCACGGAGGCAAAATAGTGCTCAGTGAGTGGCAGGACCTCAGCTCCAGCTGAGCTCAGTGCTTAGCCCAGTCTGCTGACTGGCTGTGTCTTGCCTCTGTGAGAAGCAGAATCTGCTGAATTGCCCCATGGGTCAGTGCTCAACAGGATCAGTGGCTCTTCTTGCGCTCTGCTTGGCATATTCCGTGCAGCTGGCTCTCCCCTCTCCCCTGATGAGTGGTAGCATACTTGTTTGTTTGCAGCATGCACCATTGTTTTCCCAGCACGAGAATATTTTGCAGAGTCAGCAGTCTCCAGAGCCTGGAATGCTCAGTCTTGTCATCTCTCTCCTGTTTACCTTATGTTATGTTCACATGTTGACAAGGCTGAGCGGATGTGGCTGTGCCTGGTGCTGCACGTACCAGCCCATGTGTTGTGGAGTGCATATTCTGTCCTTGGCAGGACTCCCTGGGCTGGCTTTATGTTGTGGATGGCTTCCCACACAGGGACACTGTGGCTTATTGGTGGTCTGAGCAGAAAGTTTAGGTACAGCTATTTTGACATATGATAGGACTTCTCTGTAACTGCTGTGTGGAGTACCACAGAAATCAGCATAACAGAAGGCAGCATATTGAACTGAGCTGGATCCATTCTGATTCATTCTGTAAAAGGATTTGATTGTTTCCAAGGGAAGCAGAGTTTTTTTAGTCACTCTGTGTTTTTGTTTTTGTTTTTTTATTAGTAGTTTTTGAATGTCTTGGCTGTTTTAAAGCAAATTTGGCAGGACACTAGCCTTAAAGAAAAAAATATTTTAAAACTTTTGTAAAGGTAGCTGAGTGCACAAAGAAAATATAGCCAAATGAATACTGCTATTCTTAGGGTAAAGTTATTGCATTAGTTTCCTAAAATCTTACTCTATCAATACAGGAAGGACATAGTGAATGAAATACACTATTTAAAAAAAAAAATGTATTCACAGATTTCTCTGAAGTGTAGCAAATACTGATTAGATGTCATTTATAGAATTACAGCAAGAAGCAGAGTTGTTCTTAGTAATATGGTAAATACGAGCATATTTAGACAGACTCCTTCCATTCCTCTAGCAGTACATTCAGAACAATTTTCAGACTTCTAACTTCTCCTGAAGTCTGTTGTAGCTGAGAGACAGAGAGACAGGCAGACAGAGACCAAGAGACCCCTCTTGATTTCAGTGAGTTTGGGGCCAGGTTTGTCATGGTCTGTCTCATGCCATCCTGGTGTTTTACAAGTTGAGGAAACAAAATCTTGAAACCGAAACTCTTATTCTTTTCTGCTGCATTGAAGTGGAGTGCTTGGAGGGTTAGGAGGAATGGAGGAAAGAGTTTACAAGAAAGCTGTCTCTTTATTATTAGACTTTAAATAGGCTGAGTTTAAGTAGATTAGTTTGCATGTCCCATAGCATCCATGCACAGCAGTAGTGCTAGCTGCAGCTTCTTTACTTCCCGGAACTGAATAACTGCTCATCCTATTTCCTTTTGTAAGAATAAAGTACTATGCAGAGAGTTTATTGATTCCTCCCTACTTACCAACCAACTATCCATACGTATTACTTCCACTGATGGCATTTTCTTTATGGGATAGGACTTTATGGCCTGCTTTGAGAATAGATGGTAAGAAAAGCAAGAAATGTTACTGTGCTGTGTTTAGAATGGGACCTGAAAAGCATAACTGGGCCCTGAACTATTTTCCCAAGATCACATAGTGCCAGGGTGCAGGACAGAGAATGTATTTCCTGAATGGGAAACTAATACCTTAATTTTAAGGATCATGTGGTCACACTTTCTGCCAACATGTATTATGGTCATAAACTCAAATGAAAGTGTTAAGTATACCTGGCCAGAATTACTGTCAATTTAGTGACATCTAGTAGGATAGTTGTTATATGCACTCTGCTGTTGAATCTACAAATTTGTTTATCACTCTTATCACTAGGCTTCACCCTTTTGCTCCTGGCCATTTTGATCTGTTTTATTTACATTCTTATGCTGTGTTCATCGCTGATTCTGCATTCACCACCTCCAACAATGCTGTAAGAAATGTAGCTAACAGCCTTGGTGTATTGTTTCTCTCATTCTCTCCTTGTGAGAGCTGTAAGTGAAGCAACTGGGGATTTTAAAAAGGAAATATAGATACACATGTATTAACAGTATGTGACTTCTAAGAAGGCAGGGCAGAAAGTACATCTTGAAGTTTGTTCCTCATCATTCAGTCTTTGTTTCAGTCCAGAAAGTGTTATTTCCTGTTCCCTTTTGGTAGGAGGTTTTGCTATGCTTGAGGAAAAGGTTCACTCATTGTAACTACCAACTCAGAGCTCTTAGCTTTTTTTTTTTTTTTTTTTTTTAATATCTTGGGTTGAAATTATGGATCATCCCGAAGTCAGGGCACTTAAACTTCATCAGTTCATATGTGGAAAATTTGTGGGGGAATTAGAAGGTGTTTGATCTGTTGCCATTGCTAAGAAAGACTACAGGATTTTGTTGTCATTGTAGTGATGGATTTCTTGTGATATTTGTTAAAAAACACTGATAAAATGCTCACCTGATCAGACACTAGCAACATTTTTAACTTTTTACTATGCAAAAGTGCAGTATCTGTAACAATGCAAAGGTAGACAGGAAGAGCCCTACATTTGAAATCTGTTTTTTTTAATTAAGCTTATGATGCTGTGAAGTCTGACTCATGGTTGTCAAATCCTCAGCCTATTCCATTTTGTGAAAAAACAGCCTTTTTTGAATGATAATAAATGCTGCAGAAAGGTTGCAGAAGAGGGGCATAGGCACACAGAACCTGACTTTGTATCCAGTAAGGAATACCAAATTCTAGAAAAATCTTCAGCAAAAGCCTTGTGAATTATTTTGTTTCCCTTTATATTCTTGCACCATTGGAAAATAAATATAACAATCTGCTGCAATACAAATAGAACATAATCTGTCATTTTCTCTTGACCATTTTGAAAGTCTGCTAGAATAGTCAAAGAATGGCATGCAGGCGGTTTGCAAAATCATTTTGCATGAAAGGATTTCAAAAAGCTTCCCCAAAAGCTAACTACAAGTTATTAACTCACATTTGGGGACCATCTGCCTAGTAGCTTTTCAAAATAATTCTATAAGCACACAGGCTAAAAGCAAGGAATATCTTACAAAAGCATCTTTTACAGAAAAAGAAAAAGAAAAAGAAAAAGAAAAAGAAAAAGAAAAAGAAAAAGAAAAAGAAAAAGAAAAAGAAAAAGAAAAAGAAAAAGAAAAAGAAAAAGAAAAAGAAAAAGAAAAAGAAAAAGAAAAAGAAAAAGAAAAAAGAAAAAGAAAAAAGAGAGAGAGAAAGGAAGAAAGAAAGGAAGGAAGGAAGGAAGGAAGGAAGGAAGGAAGGAAGAAGGAAAGAAAGAAAGACAAAGAGAAAGAAAGAAAAAGAAAGAAAGAAAGAAAATGAAAGAAAATGAAAGGAAGAGAAAGAAAGAAAGGAAGAAAGGAAGGAAGGAAGAAAGGAAGGAAGAAAAAGAAAGAAAGAGAGGAAGAAAGGAAGGAAGAGAGAGAGAGAGAGAAAGAAAGAAAGAAAGAAAGAAAGAAAGAAAGAAAGAAAGAAAATGAAAGGAAGAGAAAGAAAGGAAGGAAGAAAGGAAGGAAGAAGAAAGAAAGAAAGAAAGAAAGAAAGAAAGAAAGAAAGAAAGAAAGAAAGAAAGAAAGAAAGAAAAGAAAGAAAGAAAGAAAAGAAAGAAAGAAAGAAAAAGAAAGAAAAAGAAAGAAAGGAAGAAAAGAAAGAAAGAAAGAAAAGAAAGAAAGAAAGAAAAAGAAAGAAAAAGAAAGAAAGGAAGAAAGGAAGAAAGAAAGGAAGGAAGAAAGGAAGAAAGGAAGAAAGAAAGGCAAACCCGCAAATAGTTGTGCTTTACCTTTTGTTACTTCTATAGGTTATAAATCATAAGAAGGGACAGAAGCGTAGCTGGGGCATTGCCAAAATATATATATGTTCTGAGAATCATCATGCAATTTCCATTGTAGAATTTTGGTCTATTTTGGTGACAGCTACATTTGTTTGGGCAAAATGCAGTGTCTATGATATGGACATTACTATTGGTCTTCAGACCTTAGGATGTTACAGCAATTTTCCTGCTGTAGAGAAAGACCACGTGTCGGAGATAGGTTTTTTCTAAAGCTGTAAAGCTTCATTTATGTGGGAACACTTTGAAAACTTAATCTGAATGAAATAATAGCTAGATCTGATGTGTGATGACTTGAAGTGGTACATATTCCTCTGTGAATAATCACATTTGGAAAAGCGGTAAATCTGACTCAATATAACTTAGGCCACTTCAACATACTGAAACAAATTTAAACTTTATTATTTTAAAGGAGAGTGACTGTACAGGGACTAACCAGACTAAAAATGACTTTTTCCTAGGCAGAAAATCCCCATTTTTAAGTCATTTGATAAGTCTGGAAAGACTGAAAATCATTGACAAACAGCCATGCCATGTTTATAATTTGCTGTAAACAAATGGCATAATTTTACATTGTGCTGAGCCTTGAGTGTTTTTGTTTGTTTGTTTGTTTGTTTGTTTGTTTTTCCCCCAGGTCCTAAATTCCTTTTGTCATCTATAGGTGTTGAATGCAATTAATATGACCCAGAATGAAGTACAGGTAGCATTGAGAATGACCTGTGCTGCTCAATATGCAGGTATGTCATAGCTCTCATCAAATGTCCTGGCTATTGAATGAAGAGTAACTTAATCCTGTAAGCTATGAAAAATACTTTACCTTTCCTAGCTGTAAAACAGACTGGTGACCTAGAATTAGGGTCAGAGAAATGTCTGCTCTACCTTTATTTGATTTGAATTGTATCTGGACTCGGAAGGCGTGATCCTCTACTACAGAACTGAATGGAAATTTTGCTACTGGCTTCAACAAATATGGGTTTAAGCAGCACTGCTGATGCTTTCAGTAAACTTTCCTACTATCAGTCAGACGGAATAGCAATGGGTCTGCACCTTGCTCAGGAATAGTGAAAAAAAATCAGAGACAGCAGTTTGCAAAAGGTTAGGGATGAGGTAATTAGTATTCACTGTCATCTCTGAACTTAAATTATGATTCAGTCTGGTTCTGTGCTCTCCAGAAAGGCAATACATGGAACTATATAAGGCTGGGTGTCACTGTCAGTGCATAATGTTTAACCTGGATAAAATGGAGCTATAGAAGGCAGAAGGAATTTGAGGCAAATGGGACTTGGGGGTTTCCTTAAGAAAACTTATCTGAGGAGTTATAAGTAACAAAGTGATGTTTAAAGACATTGTACAGCATCACAGCCACACTAATATTAAGAATTTGAGAAGATAGCTGGAATAGCCATCTATTCCATGTTTTTATTGTCTATAACTTATAACTGTGGATAATCTGGATATTCCCTTAAATGTCCTGCTCCTTTGGAATACAGTTAAGTATTTTCCCTGTACAATTTCCTGTGTCACTAATTCCATGGCTTAATTGCATGCCTTGTAAAAACATATTTCCTTTTCCTGTTTTTAAACTTCCTGACATATATTTTATTGATTGTCCCTGACATTTTTTTCTCAGTGAACAAAAAGTCCTAGTCTGTCTGATTTACTTTGTTCTCTATAACATACAGTTTGCTGAAAGTCTTATTTATATCCTTTATGAAGTAAATAACCCAGTCTTTTCTACAACTTTATATATGACAGTTGATTGAGGCCCTGGATCATTAGCATATTTTCTGGGAGCCTTTTCATATGTTTTGAACTCCAGCATTTAAATCTGTTCACAGAATCCCAAATGGGGCTGATCCACTAATTAATGTAAAGGCGGCATGACATTTTCAGCTTCATTTTATTTTCCACATGCACCCTGGCATCTTCATAGCTTTGATTGCAGCTTGCATAGTGATCAGAAACCTTCACTTAGCAGGTACTAAAGGCTGTGTCTGCACTGGTAGTCTTTCTCAGGAACTGAAGAGGAGTACTGACCCAAAGTGGTTGCTGCCAGGTCTTTTGGATGTTCACTGTGGTGAGAGTTGGGCATATTCAGATTTGAATGCTTCTGTTGAACATTCTAGCTATCTTGTCTTTAAACTGCTTGCATAGACATGCCCGGAAGTGTTCTATCCTTTTCTTTTTTTTTTTTTTTTCTTTTTTTTCAGAATGTATACAGATATTTATATCCCTGTAATGCGTATGAATATTTTTTTCTTTATATATTATATTGTTACAAATTTCAGTGGCCATTTAGGTGTATATTCATCTAGCTTTTTCCTCCTTCTGAAGGCCCTCAAAGTTCCTTTTTGTCCCAAATAGTTTAAAAAAAGCGGGGGGGAGTGCTACTTTATTTCACTTCTACCTCTTCAGAGGAAATGCAAATATTCAGTGAGAAAAGATCATAATGGACCAATGATGACAAGAGATGTGTCTGTGACAGTGGACATTCAACAGGAACAAATGACTGCTGCATTCACGGCAAGATTGTCCCCTGAATACAGAATAGGATGTTATGATCTGCTGGGATCTAGAAGTTTTGATTTACTTGTTTCTGTAGATTTCAGGAGGTCAAGCTAGGTTGATGAGTGCTTTAAGTTATGAGGAGCAACAGTGAATGATAAAGGACTCCACTGAGCACTGACTGGGTCCATTAGCCATTTGGAGCTCAATAATCTTATTTCTAAGGAGATGTTCAAGTGTTGCAGTGAAAGTAAATCTGTGTGTCTTGGCTGTGGGTGTGTGAGACTCTGCTGAAAGATGGTTTCATCCTTTGCTCTTTTTCAATTTGTGAATGGCCTGGTTCTTTGAACAAGTAGCAAAGACGTTAGACTGTCTTATCAAGCTGTCCTGTTAATTTCGACAGCCTCTGTGAGGCTCAGAGAGACAACACCTCCTACAGGCTCTAGCAACACCTGTTGAAGTTATATTCTGTCAGACACAACATTGCCTTGCCAGCCTGAATTTGCCTTTGCAGATAGGCAGCTGGTAGCTTTAGGACCAGAAACCTGCCCAATACTTCTTCATGTTAAGGTAGATGGTATTGTTTCAGCAGACTCAGCAGATTTTTTCTGATGTTATTATGTTCCTGGTCTTCATTCCCAGTTCACAGAGAAGTATGCCCTCACATAGACTGGGCAAAAGCAGGGAGAGAGGAAAAGAGATGCCTCAGGATGATCGCTCTCATATTGATGAACATATCAGGGCTGATTTAATTAAATAGCATGTATGAAAATGAAAAGCTAATCTGACCCTTATTGTGGCAGTTAAAGTGTGCAGTCTACATAATTACCAGTGTGTCTCAAAAACAACAGGCCCAGTCCTGATTCTATTCAAGATCCTTGGAGCTGTGCCACTGACTTCCCAGGGATCCGAATTGAGCTCAGCATTCTGTTTCAGACAGAGGAAAGGATACTGACGATCCTTTCAAAGAAAGAATACTGATGATCTCTGTCAATAACTTGAATCCAGTTACTGTAGCATCAGGTAGTTTCTTAGGAAAGATTGTTAGACTCTTGCACATCAGTATTGTGTTTCAGAGGTATATTTGCTGAATTACACTTTTTATAAAATCCCTGAATAAGCAAGTCTATTTGCTCTCCATCTGGTGCTGATCTTAAAATACAGTGAGATTGGCAACTAAATCATTCGTGGACAGAGTAAGTATAAAAGTTGTATGAATCAGTTAATACTGGTAAATCCAAAACTTACTTGTAGATACTTGAAAAAGCAAACTATAAACATTTCCTCTTAGGACAGAAGCTCTTTGTAAGATGGAGAAATATCTCACATGCTTCTAGTGCCAAAATATCAAGTAGCAATGTTTTTTTGTTGTTGTTTTGTTTTGTTTTTTCCAGATTTCTTTCCTGTTAATTCTTGTTCAAAATATAGTACTATAATACTTGTCTTGAAACTGGTTACACCTCATATTCAAGGCAAAATTCTTACACTTTAAAGATTCAGTTTCATCCTGGCAGCTTTAGTCTTGCATCAATTACTTTAAGTGCTTTCCAGAGATGCACCAAACAAGGAACTAATCTTCTGTGTTATTTTCAGTGCCTGCTAATGTTTATATCCAATGGTGGTCTGCATGTGCAGTCAAGATGCATTTAGAGGGGGTGCATGTACTAAAAATCTTATTTAAAATAAGTATGGGAAATCTGCTAGCAGATAAGGTTGAAAATTCCTACATGTAGGATTGAAATGGGATGAGTCCAAAAGAGAAAAGTATTTGCATAGCTTTGTAGATTAACAGTGCCAGAAGACATTTTGTTAGGTGAGGATGTAAACATCTAAACTTGAAGCCCATAATGACACCCACCATCTGTCATAGAATCAGAGCCTCACTCACCTTTTCATTTAGTGAGCAGGAAGAGGGTTGGTCTTGACATCCCAAGCCATCAAAGATGAATGAAATCTCCTGAAGGTTTACAGTAGTGAGGAAAAATTGTGGTTTGCTCTATTTGACAGCTGGTTGACTAAAATCCTTTATGACCCATAGTAGAGTTGACTGCGTATTGTATTCCCTACCCAGTTTCCTTCCTCCATTAACTAAAACATTTGTTTTTTCATGTGAGATGAAATGAGAATAGTATACCAAATCAGTGTGAGTGACTTGGGACTATAACCAACATTAGAGACTCAGGTTCAAGTTCCTCATTAGAATACTGACAACTTGGGGTTTGAAATGGCTGTTTAAAATCCCAAGAGGGTATCTTCTAAATCTGCTTTTTCATTCTCATCTCTTCCATCTCCTTCTCCCCTCAAACCACAAATCACAGGGAAAGCTTTTGTTTTATTTGCATTTAAACACAGTTTTACGAAAATACAAAAACACCTGAAAAAGTTCCTTGCTTGTTAACTACCAGTGAGCACACTGGACTGTGCCTCTGCAACTTCCCTCCCCTGTGTTTGGATCACCTGGATGAGACGTGCAAGGAAGTGCAGCAACACAATAGCAGCTTGATGTGAATGAAGAGCTCCTGTTTACAAGTGATTTCACAGCTGTTTTGAGCAATTGTTTTTCTGGATATTTTTGCCTCTCAGATGATAAGACAAACCTGAAAACTAAGATATTTTAAAAGCCCCATTTATTTCATATAGTCATCTTAGGGCAGCTCCAAACAAATACAGATTCAGGACAAGAGGCTGCAGCTCAGCACTACTTGAAAATATTGTTGATGCGAGTTTGACAAGCAAAAACTTTTGTTTAAGTCAGTAGTACCAAGGAGCCTGCCTTCTGAACAGAAAGCCCACAGCCGCTCACAGCAGGACACTGCTGCTTTAACAAGTTTTTCTCTGGCTGCTCCAATTCCCTGTAGTGGGTGGTTTATGTTGTTGTTGTAATCATCTATCAAACTGCAACAGCATTTGTAGTCCTGAGGTGCTGACTCTAGTGGAAGCTTCTACTGCAGTTTTCCCAGGCTTCATTTCAGGTCACTAATTACATCCTCCTCGAGCTTTTGCATGGATTGCCCTCCAGCTGGAGGAATTATCCAAGAGAAATGACATGACTGGTATGCTGGGATCACATTTCTAGATTGTGAGTGGACTGAGGGAAGCTTCTGTCCTTTGTCTTCACGGAAGACCTGACATTTGAATGTGGTGAGGATGTGCAATCCTTCAGTCTTAGTTCTTTCTCACGCACATCCTCTTCCCTCCAGGCAGCCAGCTAGATTGGGAATGGACAAGAGGAGAGAGCAGAGGATGTGATGGGTGACTTGAGCTGGCATCTGGATGTTGAGCAGCAAAATGTCTCTGTTGGCTTAAGCTACCAACAAAAGATTTGCTGTCTTGTCTCTGAGTCACCATCAGAAGTCCACATATAGGACTTGAGTTGAGGTGACAGTATATGAAGTTTGCCTCGAGATGAATTTGGAGAACAAAACAGTGATAAGAATAAAACATTTTTATTTTGTTTTGTTTTGTTACCTGCAAAACAAGATTTGACAGAGTGGAAAAGCAGGAGGCCACGTGATTTAAAAGGGATAGATAAAGGGCTAGTTGAGACCTTTGGGCAGATTTGTCTGTGAAAGTTGGAATAATGCACTGTAGCACAAATGATCCCTCTGCTAACCTTACCCCAGATCCAAGCCATTCCCACCTACCGTCTCAGCAAAAAGTTAGAATACTTTGACTAGATACATCCTAAAGTCCTTGGAGACCTCACTCCTCCAGGAGCTGTGTGAGACAAATATTGCTACTGAGTGGAATTCTCAGCCCTGAGTTAGGATATTATTTCCCTTTCCCCATACAAATGCCGTTTTTTGGCAGGATGCAGATATTCCATTGACAATGCTTCTTTGACTTCTCCTAATGAAAAAGGAGAAAAGATGACCTTCTAGCCTTAGATTTAAAATATTTTTGAAGGAATACATGGTATCCAATTTCTAATTCACATGGTATTGAGGGATTCCCTCTAACCTAGGGAGTTCACAAAAAAAGTGAACCCTCTCTGATCTTGGCTTCTGTTTGGTTAGAAAATGCTCTCAGGAAAATGGAGTTGAAAGTTCTGATACAGATGGACAAAGGAGGGAAATGGGATTCTCGAAAAAGGTCTCTAACACTCAATAGAGACATAAAGAAATTTAGAAGAAAGGAAAGGAAAGGAAAGGAAAGGAAAGGAAAGGAAAGGAAAGGAAAGGAAAGGAAAGGAAAGGAAAGGAAAGGAAAGGAAAGGAAAGGAAAGGAAAGGAAAGGAAAGGAAAGGAAAGGAAAGGAAAGGAAAGGAAAGGAAAGGAAAGGAAAGGAAAGGAAAGGAAAGGAAAGGAAAGGAAAGGAAAGGAAAGGAAAGGAAGGAAAGGAGGAAAGAAAAAAGAAGAAAAGAAAAGAAAAGAAAAGAAAAGAAAAGAAAAGAAAAGAAAAGAAAAGAAAAGAAAAGAAAAGAAAAGAAAAGAAGAGAAAAGAGAAGAGAAGAGAAGAGAAGAGAAGAGAAGAGAAGAGAAGAGAAGAGAAGAGAAGAGAAGAGAAGAGAAGAGAAAAGGAAAAGAAAAGAAAAGAAAAGAAAAGAAAAGAAAAGAAAAGAAAAGAAAAGAAAAGAAAAGAAAAGAAAAGAAAAGAAAAGAAAAAAGAAAAAAGAAAAAGAAAAGAAGAAGCCTAGAAAACTATGTTTCCTATGATCACTCTCATTTCTGGAACTTGATAATACTCAGACTCCTGTCTAGTTATTTCTGGATTTAAGCAGAATCCAAAGTCTAGGACTTGAGAAGATGAGTCCCTTAAGAAGTGTGAGTACAGGTTTATACTGCAGCAGATTGACATGGGATTTTGTATCACAGTACCTAAGCATGCAATTACTAAGGATTTAAGCATCTAATTCCTCTTATGACCTGGCCTTCATCGCATATCTGCTGGTGAGGGATGGCTCTCACTATTCCATATCGGGTAACTGTGTTTTGGGTTCATGAAGTATAAATCCTTGATGGTCTGTCTATTGTGGCATCTAAGGTCATGTCCTAAGGTGATAAAGCTAGTCAAGAACTGTGTAAGGAAGAGCTATTTTATTGATACTGCATTTCATTAACATGTCTCAAAAGGGGCCCTCAGCATCTCACAGGAGGAGGCCAGTAATTTTTCTAAAGGTTTTCTACAATGTCAGTTTTCCTTATGACTATCAGTAATTTGAACTTTTAAACCATTTTCATATCCAGGGACATCACCAAGGCAATAAGAACAGGAAGAACTTCAACCTTCACAAATACTGAAGACTGATTGCTAGAGAAACTGCACGAGTCAGAGTAGTTGCATGATAAATCAGTAAATAATGCTGTCTCTGTGTTTTTCAGAGTGGCCTGGAGCTCATGCAGTAGTGCAGGTCTCCAGATGGCTTTCCACGGCATCGTCTTCTATAACACACCAATGAGCCACGGGACTGAGACAGAAATTCCAGTGTGGGGAGGGTGTGAGTCATGAGACGGTGAGTTGAAAGAAACAGCAGGATAAAAATAACAGAGCACAGTATGATGCAAAATATTAATCTCTTACTCTGTGTTATCCTAGCTTGTATTACATACACTACTATATTATACCGTAGATGCTCTACTGCTCAAAACTGATCTCTGTATGCTGCTCTGAAAGATTATGGCTCAGGATGCCAGATTGCAGGGACTTCTAATACTTGTGCCTTTAAGTTGTCTGACAATTCTTAATCAAGAAGTTCATACAGTAAAAATATGTAATCAAAGAGTATAAAAATGCCACTTTTGCAACATTCATCATTTTTATATTTTATATGAATATGTCAAATTCAGTTAATTTAAAACCAATTGAAAAAGAAAAACTGAAATAATTTCTCTTTTAAAGTCCCTCTCTTTTTCTTTCCTTTTTTTTTTTTTCTTTTTCCTTCCTGTTCTCCTTCAGGAAGAGGAAAGAAAGAAGAAAAGTACAAAAATACTGTGAAAGCTAAGAAAAAAATCAACTTTGATTCAAGCTAACACAATTCAGTAGAGAAAAAAATAAGTAGAAAAAGCAGAGGAAAATTCAGGTATTTAAGTTTGAGATGTCATTCCCTATTTTTCTACTCATATCTACCACTCTGTCCTAGCTGAACTTCATGCTGAGAGAATTACTCACAACAGCATTAGGAGCCCTTTAAGGGGGGGGAACTGTTTTCAGTTCAGCTTGTTTGAAGTATTTGAGTAAAGCATCTAACCCAGTCACCTTGATGTCTCCTACAATCAATGGAGCAAGAGAGTGATCTACAGAGAGCTATTTGAAGCTTAGAAAGCCTATTACCATGTTATTTTTCAATTCAGTCAGGAATCTGGGCATCATAAAGGCAGCAGGAGACTCTCCTTTAGCTTCTAAGGGTACCAGCTCTGGCACTGAGTTTTCACTGCGGATTAACACACAGACATCTCTTTTGATAGAAGCCAAGACTTTTCTATTTGGGGGTAGGAAGAAATGTTTATTTTACTTCACATGGATTCAGTTCAAAATTTTTCAAATGGATTTCATGTGGCTTTTTTCATGTTAAGTCACAACTGAGGAACACGAAAACAAGTGACAGGGCAACCTTCTCTGACAAGCAGCAAGGTGATTGTGTGGTCCCTGTGCTGCAGCTGTCAGAACATGGATGACAGATGTTTGTAGGGTTCTCCCTCCTCCTTGTTCTTTCAGGCTGCTTGATGGAATGAAGTATCTGCACACACATTGAAAAAAGGTGCTGTTAAATCATGACCAATCTAAGGTCACATGATTTAAGTGAGGCATGTGTTTGTGAAATCGTATGGCTGAGGTGTACGTTTATGGTCAGAGTACTTCTTGCTCCCTTTCAGACCCAGTTGAAAAAAAATTCTTCAGTCCCTCTAATTAAAACTACTTTGATTAATCCTTTTTACTGTTATTTTTTTTATGTTTTGTCTTACAGAGTCTGCCTAGGAAGCTATTTTGGAATATATGTTCTGTTTCTTTTTATACTGGTTTTAAGCAAGCGGTTGGTATTTTATATTTTTATTTCCATCTATTTAATTTATTCTTTATATTTCCATCTATTTAACTTATTCTTATATATCATGTCTTTTTATTTTCCAATACATAAAGAAAAATACATTTATTTTGGAAGTTATAGAAAAATTGAAGTCATTATAATCATGATGTGATGCCTTTGGAACACATTTTGTTTACTATTCAATAGCCACTGTTTTTCTTAGGACATTGTTTGTTTGAATGTAACTTTAAGCCCAGCGAAGTTCCAGGACTAATCTCCCGGAAGGGGATATTTTTGGCCTATATTTTCAGAGTGGAAATTAGAAAAAGGTTTAAGTATTTAGGCCTCTGTTCAACTCTGAGATCAGGGGAAATCTGTCCATTGGAAATAGTCATTTGACCAGTTGAATTAGTTGCATGTCAAAATGCCCAGCATGAAGGGGTTGTTACATTTATTGTATTCATTGCAAGCAGAAAGGTAGGCCTTGCACCGTGTATATTACTGCAGGGGAGCTGACCTATTTTTCTGAAGAGAATAAAGCCTTCCATGAAAATCTAATTTGCAAGAACTGTAAGAGGGGAAGCAATACTGTTTTCCTCTAGGATGTTTCATTACGCAACAAATTGATGAAGGAGACCTTTCCAGCAGGAAAACCACTGATGGTGCTTAGTGACACTCAGTTAATATTAGCACCTCTGAAAGAAAAGTGAAATAATGGTGCATTTTTCACTTGAATATAAGCCATTATTCTGTATCCAGTGTGGAGCCTAATGATTTTATCTTGACACTTTCTATAGCTTTTTGCATTACCTAAGTCTGGTTGCTTTCCTCCTGCAGATACTGACTATTGGGAAGATACTGTTGCGGAGACTGAAACCAAACGTATTTATTCCTTGTTCTCAAATCATCTTTGGTTAGCAGAAGTAGCTGAAAAACTTTCACCTGGACAAATAACTGTGATATCCCCATGAAGCATGCACTCTCAGCGAGATGGATTTCTTCTTTCAAATTGTTGAAAATGTTCTTCTTGGAGGTTTCTTTCATAGAGAAATTGTTTAGTACTACAAAAGGACTGTGCAGAGTGCAATAAAAGTTCAAAACTTTTGAACTCACTCCCAGGCACAAGAAGACCTAACTACCTGAGATTTTGTTTGGAAATAAATAAATGCCTCTTTTCATCCTCCAAACCGCTGGGGCTCTGTGCTTTCTCTTTTGTAAATAAGTTCTTCTTATACTTTGGGTAACTTCTACAATGGTTCTAACATATCAAATTTTCTCATCATTCTGGAACAAGATTCAAGTGTTGGTTCTTTTTCTTTTATTTGCATTCATCTTTGTTTATTTATTTTGTAATCTTGAGATATGTTGCATGTCTGGAGTTTGTATTTCAACTTTTAACATAAAACTGCTGTACATACAAGTCTAAAATGCATCTGAAGATTAGTCTAATCTTTCATGTGACTCTAACTTGAACATTTTTCTGTTTATGTTTATATTGCTATTTGAAAAATGTGCATTACCTGTATTCTTTATGCCTTTTTTCCTGGCTATAACTCAATAAAAGTATTTCCCCCTTCAGCAGAACCACAACACGTGTATAGCAGGTATAAGTTTTTAAAAGAATAATGTTTTATAATCATAAATGTCTGAATCTATATTTTTATTTTTATATACAGCTTAATATCTATCTATCTGTAACAGCCTGAATATCTTCTGACATAGGATTTGGGATGGTGAAAAAATTACCAGTCAGTGGCAAATTCAGTTCAGCAGTAACGCTTCACAAGGTTATTTGGACTTGAATAGTAGATTATTCTATTCCCTAAATGTATATGTTCTTAATTATGATTCTGTCTATGTCTAAGTTTAGAACTGGTATTAGCCATGTGAGTCAGCTGGGTGTTATACATTTCATCAGGCTGCATATAACTTCTATGTCACTTCAGCTCAGGGATTAATAAATGTTTGCAATATGTCCATTGTCACAGAATATGCAAGTTTCTAAGGATTGCTAGCATAACCTTTCAAAGCTCCCAGTCATTGTGTTATTTAAGAAGGAACGTAGGTCAAGAGATCTGCCACTGGCCTGGGACAACAGAGACTTTTTTTATCTTGAATGGCGTAGCATGTTTTTTTGTTGTGAGAGCAAGCAAGTATATTAGGTGAAACCCGACCATGTGGCTTTTGCTGAAAGTTAACTGAAGTACGAATTTGAGGACAGTACCTAAAATGTCTGTGAGAATCTGTATCTTGCTGACTTGCTCATGGGCTCTAATTCTGAGGCAGAGAACAGACAAAAACAACATTTTCTGGTGAAAATGGTTCATTGAATGAGCCCGATGAGTGCCAAAACAGCAGACCCAAGGGAAGCAGGTTGCTTTGCTCCACCATTTGAAGTTAAATTCAAAAGAGAAGGCTCCGAGGAATTTGTGTGAAAACACTACTTTCCTATACTACTTTTTGAACTGAATGTTATGAGACCTGGCTCTCCCATTTTGGAGTTTTTAAGGCAGATTCTCATCTGGCATAAACTAGCCTAATTTCTTCTACATTAGTGGAGCTCTTCTGGTTTATACCCATTGAGGACATGAAAGCTCAGCTGCATTTATCTGAAACTTATTTATATGAGCCACATCCTTTTAACAGAAGTTGTTCTTTTTATCCTCTTTAGTAACGGGGAAAAAAGAAAGAAAAAAGAGTAATTTGGCCTGGGGAACTTGTAGGTTGATGCAAACCTCAGGCCTTCAAGGGTGGACTTCCACCCTTGTCATGTGGATGTTCAACTGCTTTTCAACTACATTTTCTATCCCCCCTTTTTTTTTCTTTTTTTTTTTGTAGTGAGTAGATCTAGTGAGGTGTTCCATTATGTGCTTAAGTGTATCCCTAGCTGACATGAACAGACTGCACAAATGGACAAGTGGAGGCAGAATTAAGTCTTTTTTTATGGATAGTTTTGAGTGTTTGAAAATAGACTTTGATTTCAGAGTGAACTTATCAAACTTCTGTGGGCTATGAGCATTCATAGATATTAAAATCCCTCAGAGCAAGGACATGAAATCCTCCATGTCTTTTCTGCTTTGGGAAGATTCAGCTTTTTTTGGCATACTTGTTAGAAGATGTTCATTGGCAGGAAGAACTTGAGGCCATTATACAAGAGTAGATTTTGCTGCCATAATATTCCTTTTGGACTCCTGAGTTTACTGAAGTTGATGCAAAATTTTCTGATAGTTTCAGTGGGTTGTGAACATATCCTTGCTCCATCAAATATAGTAATTTACAAAGCATTCAAAGAGCAAAAGACATTTCTCATTCTTGTATATTTAATTCTGTATGCCAAGCCTGTGTTTCAGATTTAAAATCATATACATTGAAAAGTGTCCAATTTAAATACAATGAAGCATGAACCAATTCAATCTTGTTACTTTGTAGTATATTTGTAAGTGGAAAAAGGCAATAAGACTTCCAGTGAGATGTCTGAGGACTGTAGGAGATGACAGTGGTCATGATCATAGCATTATAGAATCACAGACACATAGAATGGTGTGGGTTGGAAGGGACCTTCAAATAATCTAGTTTCAACACCTCTGCCATGGGAAGGAAAATCTCCCACTAGACCAAGTTGCTCAAAAGCCACATCAAACCTGGCCTTGAACACTTCCAGGGATGGGGCATCCACAGCTCTTCTGAACAACCTGTTCCAGTGACTCATGACCCTCCAAGTAAATAATTTCTTCCCAATATCTAATCTAAATCTACACTTTTTTGTTTAAAACCATTACTCCTTGTCCCATCACTATACTCCCTGACAAAGGGTCCCTCCCCAGCTTTCCTGGAGACTCTCTTTGAATACTGGAAGCACACATAGAATCATAGAATCATAGAATATCCCGAGTTGGAAGGGACCCATAAGGATCATCAAGTCCAACCCCTGGCACCGCACAGGTCTGCCCAAAAGTTTAGACCATGTGACTAAGTGCACAGTCCAATCTCTTCTTAAATTCAGACAGGCTTGGTGCACTTCACTGGGGAGCCTGTTCCAGTGTGTGACCACCCTCTCGGTGAAGAACCTCTTCCTGATGTCCAGCCTAAACTTCCCATGCCTCAGCTTAACACCGTTCCCACGGGTCCTATCACTGGTGTTTACGGAGAATAGGTCACCTGCCTCTCCACTCCCCCTCGTGAGGAAGTTGTAGACTGCAATGAGGTCTCCCCTGAGCCTCCTCTTCTCCAGGCTGAACAGGCCCAGTGACCTCAGCCGCTCCTATGTCTTCCTCTCTAGGCCCTTCACCATCTTCGTCGCCCTCCTCTGGACACTCTCCAACAGTTTAATGTCCTTTCTGTACTGTGGTGCCCAGAACTGCACACAGTACTCGAGGTGAGGCCGCACCAGCGCAGAGTAGAGCGGGACAATCACTTCCCTCGACCGACTAGCAATGCCGTGCTTGATGCACCCCAGGATTCGGTTGGCCCTCCTGGCTGCCAGGGCACACTGCTGGCTTGTATTCAACTTGCTGTCAAGCACAACCCCCAGATCCCTCTCTGCGGGGCTGCTCTCCAGCGTCTCGTCACCCAGTCTGTACGTATAGCCAGGGTTGCCCCGTCCCAGGTGCAGGACCCGGCACTTGCTTTTGTTAAACTTCATGTGGTTGGTGATCACCCAGCTCTCCAGTCTGTCCAGATCTCTGTGCAAGGCCTTTCCACCCTCATCAGAGTCCACAACTCCTCCAAGTTTGGTGTCATCAGCAAATTTGCTCAGAACACCTTCTAGTCCTACATCCAAATCATTTATAAAAACATTGAAGAGGACTGGCCCTAAAATGGAGCCTTGAGGGACCCCACTAGTGACCATCTGTCAGCCAGATGTGGCCCCATTTACCACAACCCTTTGAGCCCTGCCCGTCAGCCAATTGCTCACCCATTGTATGATGTTTTTGTTTAGTTGTGTGCTGGACATTTTCTCCAGCAGGATCCTATGGGAAACCGTGTCAAAAGCTTTGCTGAAGTCCAAAAAGATCACATCAGCTGGTTTCCCGTGATCGACTAGATGGGTGATCGATCAAGGGAAACTCTAAGGTCTTCCTGGAGACATATTCTCTAGACAGAAAAACCCAAACTCTCTCAGCCTGTTTTCATAGGAGACACACTCCAGCCTTCTGATTATCCTCGTTGCTGTCCTCTGGACTCATTTCAACAAGTCCGTGTCTTTGTCATGTTAGGGGTCCAAGAGTTGAACATGGCACTCGTGGTGGGGTCTCACAAGAGCAGGGTAGAGAGAGGGAGTCACCTCCTTCGACCTGCTGGCCATGCTTTTGATGCAGTCCAGGATACATTTGGCTTTCTGGGCTGTAAGCACACACTGCTGGCCCTTGCTGAGCTTCTCATCAACCAACATCCCCAAGTCTTTGTCCTCAGGACTGCATTAATATTTTGTCTGTTTTAGTCCAGAATTACCGTTGATGACTCCTCTTACATCTGGGAGATATAGTATGCATATATAGACATCTCCAGTCGGTAACAAGGTATATTCTTTTAAATAAACAAGTGGGACTCACAATCAGGATTACTAGTTATAGGACATTTGACTTCATTTGTCACATTTCATATAAGACATATTTGCCAAAAGCATGTTCATTAATTTATTTCTAACTGCTCTTTATCATTATTAGAGGATGGAAAGTGAGTTTTGACTTCCTGGAGGGACTTGTTTGCTTCATGAATTACTTTGGTTACTTTGAAAGGCCAACAGACTTTTTCTTCATTCCTTTTCTTATTTTATTCTTCTGAAAAATGCTGCCAAGACAGTTACTATTTACAGTGTCCACTGTTCTCTGTTCTCACAATCCAAAGATAACACTTCTTTTTACAATTCCTTTACTGCTGTTAATTTTTGCAGAATTCTGACAAATGCATAGAATTGCTATATATGTGCAGTAAAACAAAACAAAACAAAACAACAACAAAACACAGGACTTTACATCTAATTCATGTTATGGTAAAACTAACAAATAACAGCCTAAACAGAAAACTTGAAAAAGAATCAGAGTTACCATAGTGTGGAACCTTTATTTCAAGATGTCCCTAACATTTGACTGAGGCTAGGAGGATGAATTCTGCTTCTACCATTCCTCCTTAAGTATCTGCCATGGGAAGAGTAAATTTTGGTTTGCTTTAGTAGAGAAGTTCTTGTATAAGGAAGAAAATAGTAAGGGGGTTCAAGCAGAGGATAGCAAGAAAGTGGGAACAGTTTGAAGTGTTATAGTCATGTGGGCTGCACTAGTAGGAGTTGTACTTCTGGGTGAATAGATATTTCCGTAGCAGACTTGAAAGCCTGTGATACTGCATTCCACAATTACAGCACATAGGTAGCTGAATTGGTATTACTCTTCTGTACTGTTCTTAGGAGGTTTTGAGAATTATTTACTCTTTGGGCTGGGATGAAAAGCTAAGATGGCAAATATTTTCAAGGTTAAGTAAGCTGGCATTTCATACTCAGCTTTTTATTTACAATAAAAATTCAATTAAGATGGAAAGAAAATATCTTTGACCTGAAAAGGGGACTTTGCTTAGAAATTGTCAGGGAAAATGTCAATATGAATTAACATTTGACAACAACACAATATCCCTCTTTAGAAGGTTTCAAAAAACTAACCTTGTTCAGTGATAAAAAAAAGAAAAAATAAATAAATCTAAAAAGCCCTTTGACATTGCCTAACAAGCTCTGAGCTCTGAGCCTAGGCTTTGAACTGACAATTACAGTAAAGAAATTCAAGGTAGGCAGGAAACACAACAGAAAGGTCTCTTGATGAGAGGAAAGGTGATAGTTTGAAATCCACAAAGGTGACAGAGATGCAAAGATCTAACTACCATGGGACGTTTAATCATGGGATTTAGATCCACAGATTTGATTGTGTTTTTGCAGCACAGAAACCTTGCACAGCACATGCACTTAATATGCCCAGATAAATCTGCTGCCAACATTCTACTGAACACTGAGTTCATTCATTATTATTGCTGAGTTTTTAGGAGACAAGATGAGCAAAATCAACATCCATCTCCAACAGATGGGATGAGAGAAGGGCAGCTGCAGGCATACAGTGCACTACATAAGGCATGCATGTGCACGTGGGATCCTCTGCCCTCAGCGCACTGGCATTTCCAATACACAGACAGCAGGAAAACACAATTATCTGAATTAACTGTCACTCCACAAATCCCTTTACTTTGTACTGCCCAGTTGGAAAAAACAGGCAGGACTGAGGGAACACTCAGAAGAGTACAGAGGTGCAATTTGTCATGTGGTGGCAAGGGCAGCTATGGAAAGAGAGTATTACTGTCCATGTGAGATGAACAAAGACATGAGTTTCCTGCCATTCCTTTTTTTTATTCTTGGTATCTCATTTTATTTTTTTATCTTTGGGGTTGAAAAGCTGGTAAATAAGATTACAGCACAGACATGCAGAAAATAAGATGTAGTGGAAATGTGTAAACAAGATTACTAGGACAAAACAGTGCCTCTCAGCACATTAACTGCATTGTGGGGAAGGACAGTTGGGGCAGGCCTCAAGGCATTTTTGCCTGGGTACAGCAGATGCAGGCAGAATATACTAATGCAGATCTGCTCTCATCTCTGTTCAATGAGCATAGATGAACTGAGGATGGGCAAGAAGCATAATGAGCTTGATGTTTTTGTTTGTTTTTTTTTTTAATTCTTTCTCCCCCACACCCACACACTTAAACCATCTTGGAATTCCACAATTCTGAAAGGATCTCAGCTGTCATTTCTCTGTCTCTCATGCCTGCACGCACACGCTTTCTAACCCTGTAGGTCAAAAATAGGACATTAGGAGTCCTCTTAGGATGAGAAATCCAGTAATGACCAGCAAGTTTTGTTAATGACAGGGAGGGGGGGCTTTTGGATGGGGTGTTTGTTGTTGATTTAAAATGTTTGAGATTGTTGGCAAAGCCCCTGTCTGCCCAATATGGAAACCTGTCCTTAGAATGGTTTGCAGTGCAATAAACTCTTATCTTTGAGAGCTCTACATGAGAAAGGGGTCATAGGAGAATAAAATTAGCTTGCATCAAAAAAAAAAAAATCACAACAAACTCTCCACCTTTCTGATTGCTGGCAGAATCTCTGCTCCCTCCCACACAGCCCCACCCTGCTGGAGAGCCTTTCCTTGCAGCAAGAGCTACTCTTCTTGTGCCAGTCTCTTTTCACTCACTGCTCCTCCTCTCCCTGCCTCCCTCATAGGTAAAGCATAAACCCTGGCTCCTGAGGGATGCCCCAGTTATTTAACATGAGGAAGACTGGGGGGGGGGGGATATTTGGTGTTAGATGAGGTCAGGATGACCTTTCTCACTGCAGAGGTTAACAGGTCCAGTTCTGCAGTGAACATCCTACTTCTCTTTCAGGTTGGTGTACAGTCTCATCTCACCCAGCCCCTGAACCTATTTCATCCATAAAATCAGAACAAAGGAGCTCTTACTCATATGCTTCCAGGTTTAAAAATACCTTTCAAGTTATAGCTGACCCTAGTCTTTCAGTCACTGAGGTTTAAGTAAGTATTAATGGATTGTAAGGCTTGTGACGATGTAGGAGCTTTGTTGTGTGTGACTGGCAAATTTTGGGACCCTTTGGCAGCAGAAGGATGAGTGTTGCTGCAAAGGGGCCCTCTAGTGAGAGTGACCCCTTATTCCTTTCTCTGTTGTCCAGGGGAAGAGGCACTACGTATCTCATTGAACCATGTTAAATCCTGGCTGAGTCTAGGGCCCTTCATTTCTTTTCACATTGGGTAAAGCTTGAAGTAGTTTTTTGGGAAGGAAAAGGGGGCTATGTGACGGAGGAATTAATTTCCTTCATTTCCTTTACTTGAGGTTGTCTAGATTAGAAATCAATCATTTTTATTATTGTTTTCACATAGTTCAGGGTGGAAACAAGAGAAAGTCTTTCAAAAGTCATTTTCTTTTGGACCATAGTCTAAATAAGTGTGTAAAGCAGAAACGCATGAAAGAGTATGGATTGGATAATAATAGATTCCTTTCCCTTTTAAGACTGAAGGTCAAGAAGTTGGGATAGCTGACAAGCAAGTGAATCAGGTGGAAATGAGGTAAGAATATTCTCTTGTTATCCCCTTGGACACAAAGACATGGCAGGTCTATCTTGAAGAAACTGCTTTGGTTAAATGAAGCTATTTTCAGGCTACATAACACTTCCTTTTCTCTGTGTAGTAGCAAGAAATAAAAATAGAAGGATCCAGCTTTGCAAATAGATGCACTGAATTCCTGAAGAGATAGGTTGCTCTAATAGCAACTAGTAAAAGATACAGTAAAGTATAAAGAAGATATGAAAGCCTTGGAGAAAATGGGTTTACAGAAGGTTGTAAAGTGGGGTAGAAAGTAATAGCGAATAACTTTAAAAAGTAATTGAAATCCCCAAATTTCAGCCCAGTGAACCATACTGAATCATGGGTTTCTCTCATAGAGGAAGGTCAAGTACCCAAACTATCAATGTTAAAAATAAGCAACACTTGTTTTATTATGTGAGCCATAGATGCTGGTATAAGGCCAATGAAATCCATTCTCTCAGCTTGTTAGCATAAAAATAGCGTGGGCTTGTGGCTGCTTTAAAAGACAACAAGCAGACTGTTGAGTCAGCCTTACTTTTTTCCTGTAATTGACACCAAAGGTGTAGAATAGTTTTTTTAAAATTTATGTCTAAGTCTCATAGAATCACATACTTTTTGATTGGAAAGGTCCTCTGGAGGTCTGGATTTCAGCTGCAAAACAGGACTCCTGTCAATGCTAGATAAGATCAGTGGCAGCTGCCTCTATCCATGTCTTGAAAATCTCCATGGGTGGAACTTCAATCAACAGTCTGGGTTACTTGCTCTAGGGCTACATTTGATCTCAGTGAAACACTTAACAACCAGCTTGAACCTCCCAAGATTTATGTAGATATGGGGTGATGTGAAAATCACACTGGATATCTGTTTTTTTTTATTATTATTATTATTTTGTTTTGTTTGTTTATACTTTATTCAATCCTGTGGCTTAAGACTGCTATTTCAAACACTAGAAATTCACTGTTGTCTGTAGCATCAAGCTATTTCAAACTAATTTCCAACCATGCAGCTATAGTCATCGCCTCTGTCATGAGATGCTCTAAAATCTCATGGTCTCACTGCTTTGCACTGCAAATACGGTCACTGAAAAATGCATGCAAGAGGAGTGGAAGGTAGGAAAATTTGTAGCAATTGGTTTTTCAAAGCCAGTCTCCTCAACACCTCTCTTGGACACAAAGCCCATGATTGTTAAGGTAACTGTTTCCTATAAAGAACTTTGTGGGTCTTTATGCAAACACAAAGACAAACCCAGAACTGTGCATTCATTAGCTTGCATATTTTCAGTGAAACTACCTGTTACTTATTTCAAGCACTATCTTGTGTCAATGAATAGTCAGAAGTAGAGCTGTAGCATTCACAGCATCTGCCTACTTAAAGGCCTCACATAGATGTTGGTAAATATTTAAGTACGCTTAATCTAGCTAGTGCACTCTGTCTTGTAGTCCATCCATCTGCAATAGTAGTCTCCTGGCTTTTATAATTTTTACCTTACAGGTAAAATTAAAATGAGAAGAAAGCCAACAAGATCTAACAGAGAGCTGCATGCACAAGGCTGGGATTTATCATAATGGACTATGTTGACAATTAATGCTGACAATATTATCTTTCTTTCACAAGGTAGACTGAATTCATCAGACCTTGCCTTTCCTCAGTAAAGTACTTGAATGCAAGTGGTATTAGTATCTTTGAACTAGACTCTGCTGACAATATCTCAAAACAAAAAGCCATACTATGTGCAAGAAGTTTCTGTAAAACTTTTGTCTCGAGCAGCCATGTTATTCACAGATTTTTTTTCATAATTTTCCTGAATGAAATTACAAATAAACAGCTTCACTCAAGGGCCACATTACAAAGTAATCACTTTTTAAATGAGTCTAGAAATAATATAAAGATTCCAGCTTCATTCTGGTCCTGGGTTGGGTGGGTGCAGGAGCCCTGCCTCAGGCATGGTGCTGGGGGAGGCACTTGGGGACCTTGCGAGCCCAATGCTGGGACCCTGGCCTGATGGGGAAAGACCCAGAGGGAGAGGGCAGCACAGAGAAGCAGTGGCACAGGGAGCTGGAGTGGCCAGCGCAGAGGAGCTTAGCTGAGGCATGGCTGCTTCATCCAGGCTGTCCCTGTTTTAGCTGGGAAACAGGTAATTTTCCTCTTAGTAGCTGGTATGATGCTGCGTTTCAGATTTAGGATGAGAATAATGTTGATAACACATGGCTGTTTTAGTTGTTGCCGAGCAGTACTTATGCAGGGTCAAGGCATTTTCAGTTTCTCATGCTGCCCTGCCAGTGAGGAGTCTGGGGGTACACAAGAATCTGGGAGCAGACATAGTCAGAACAGCTGATCAAAGGGATATCCCATACCACATGGCATCATGTTGAACAACAAATATGGGGGATGTTGGCTGAGGGGAGTGCCACTGCTCGGGGTCTGGCTGGGCATCTGTCAGCAGGTGGTGAGCAATTGCATTGTGCATCACTTGCTTTGCATGTTCTATTATTATTATTATAATTGCTAACATTATTACATTTTTATTTTATTATTTTACTATTTTCCTTTCATTTTCTGTCCTATTAAACTGTCTTTATCTCAACCCACAAGCTTTTTTTTTTTTGGTCCAAATTCTCTCCTTTATCCCACTGGGGTTTGGGGTGGGGGGAGCAAAAATACACAAAGCAAACAATTGTGTGGTGCTTAGCTGCATGCTGGGTTAAACCACATCAGAGACACACCACAGCATTTGTGATTTACAGCACAGACTGTCACAGGAAGAATTTCTTCTTTCTCCTGATGTGGATTGCAGCATAAAAATCTTTTTTATATAGACACATTTTCTGTCACTTGGGAAATTTTTACTTCTCATATTTTGATATTTTTTGCTTTTGTCCAAAATTTAGAACAGAAGAAAAATACTTGATGAAAAGCAATTGAAAAATGTGAAAGCTCAAACTGAAATGTATTGTAAACCAGCAATTTTTGCCATAACTGAAATGAGATGCAGGGCCTTTAACAGAATGTGAATGAAGTTATGCTTACACTTAAACAAAATTATTTGTATTTCAAAATTATTTCTATCAAGTGTTACAGAAATCAGATAACAAAATGAAACAAAATTTTGCTGTTATATTGAATGAAACTTCTCTGTTTGTCCAAACCATGTTATCCAGCAAAAAGTTATTCTAATTTTTTCTCTCAGGTCCTCTTATGTTTAAAATTGCATGAGACATCTCCCATTTGCCAGGAAATTGAAGTCTGAGAAAACTACAGTGATAATCAAGACAGAAACTGAGAGTAGATAACATCTGCATTAATTCTACCATGGAAGATGATCTGGTCTGATGTGTGTGGTCAGCTCTCTGTGGTTCACACACAAGATCCCTGTAAGCCTGTTTGTAGTCTTTCCTCTGTCCTTGTAGTCTCAAAGAGCCTCCAGCAATTTGTTGGGAACCATAAGGAAAAGAGGTCCTGCACTGAACTTGCCGATCTTTCTGCTGGAGGAGTGGTGTGGAAATATGAAGAATAATCTGTGAGGAGAGAAGTCATATTTCTAATTTCTGTTCTGGGAATAACGTCATTCCCTTCCAGTGGTACAACTTCCCAGATACCCTAAATTAGCGTGCATAAACATCCCATATTTCAAAGTGTGTTTGTCCATGTAATAATATAGGGAGAAAAAATATAAAAGAGCTGAGACTTGTGGTAAAGTTAAGACTAACGAATAGGATTAAAAATTACCAGCCCTACTGAGCTAACAGATCTGCTGTTAGGCTTCAGCCTAATACTACAGCCCTTGTGTATTCCCAGAAAGCTTAATGCAGGATAATGCAGTATTTGAAATCTTTTTTTGATATTTCAGGTGCCACAGAACATAACTCAGGGAAATAATTCAATTTCCTATATGTGGCACTGATCCATTTGCAATAGATAACAAAGCTTATGTTGAGCTCTTACAGGTCAGAAGAATCTTGATCACAAAATAAGCAACAGAAATGCCCTTATCATCCATACATGAGATAAAATGGTGTGATTGCATCTCATTCTCTTATGTAGGCTAAGATAAGAACAGTCTGCCACCAGGACAGTGTTTTGATACTGAACATTGTTTATGCAGACACTACTATCTGCAGAAGCTCCATCCTTCCCAAAATCCTAGCATGTGAAGCTTTAGTAAATTAGGTAAGATTTTCTGCCCTAACAAATAAATCCCTTCTTAATGTCCTCCAAAATATATATATTTTTTTCTGTTTGATTGTAGTTATTTATCCTTTCTTCTTAAAAATGAAAGGAAAAACAATTCTTTTTTTTTTATAATATATATATATTATAATAATAGCTGATTGAATACTTTGTCATATTACTCTATACCATTAAGCAGCCCTGTCTCATCTCTGTGTATTGCTCTTTATTTACTCATTGCATTGCACATTTAGAAGTTTAAGTAAATAATATTTTAAATATTTTTTTCACAGGGGACAAAACCTAGATTGTTTTCTCACCCTAGCACTTATCTAATGGTTTATAGATATGAAATGCGTGTGAAATTGCAAAGTTGAAGTCAATCTCTGTAAGCACAAATAAATTCACAAAGTAAGGGCCGACGGAAAAGCTTTTTTTTTTTTCTTTTTTTTTTTTCTCCTAATTTGTCACATTTAGAGAAGTTTAAGTGCTGGTCTTCACATTAGGTAGTTCAGTTCACACCAGATAAGTGCGAGAAGATTCTAGGCCAAAGAGGCTGAGCTGATCATAACATGAAGAAAACTTGACCTGACAAAACCAAAATTTGCTGTGGGATCAGTGACCTCAGTGGCTCCTTCCCTTTTCTTTCTCTAGTGCTTTACTTCATGCACCATGAAATGTGCATTGGTTTGACAGCCAGCGGAGAACTAGAAGGTGGAAAAAGGATACTGCAAATGTAAAGTTCTTAACTCATTGAGTTGATCTGGCAAAGTAGCTGTGTTCCATCGTGTATATCATTCTTTAAACTCAAAACCCATGAAATTTAGGAAGTCTGTGTGCCAAAAAGAGATCTATTTAGATCCCTGATAAATAATTCAATTTCCAGTTTCATTCATTTCCCTCTTGTCTACTGTCCTTTGCTCACAGGGTACCATTAACCAGAAGCCAGATGTTTGAAGCAGCTCAAAGCATTCTGTATTTGAAGGAGAAACTTTACTTTTAATCACTTGCAGTCAATGCTGTTCACTCCTTGCCTTGTTAGAAGACAAGTTTTATTTCTAAAAGCAGCTGCCTGACCAAGAACAGAACACAGAGAGTTTAAATTCCAAGGATTAAATTGGATTTTCCCATGCAAGATCACGTATACAGTGAAATACATGCCATTCTGTTTACTCCTCTATAGAGTCTAGAGAAGACAGCTTTAGAAGCTTGCTGCTGATAGCTCGCATACCAGGAGAAGTTGCTTCTCAGTGATGAATCTATACTAAATTTATCTCAATTCCAGAGGAGCAGTTTATAGTGCTATAGTTTATAGCAGCTTTTATTTTAAAAAATAACCTTTCCTTGCTTTCTGAATGTTAAGTTTCACTTGGGAAACTTCTCTCAACAGCCCTGGGTTTTGTTTTGTTTTGTTTTGTTTTGTTTTGTTTTATTTTGTTTTTCAAATGGAATTACAAGCTGCTGAAAGGTCCTAATTTAAGTTCAGCAGGATGACAGGGCCCCACAAATGATGTCTGCAGAAACGACTGTTGGTGAAAGCTACAAATCAGATCTTTTATTCGATTTCCTTTGTGAGGGTGAAAAACACCAAATATCAGAACATTAATAAGCTTAACCTCAAAATGGTGTGAGAAACTACAGAACTTAATGGGTATTTAGGGCAAACATGGGGATAAAGTTGTGGGGATACGATGAGAATGGCAGACAAAAAGAAGAGTATGGTGGACATCACCTCCTATTCTGTGAAAGAGTCCAAGTAGTGGATGCCACCCAAAGAAAATCTGTGTGGGTACAAGATATAGAAATAATTAGTAAGAGGCCCCATTATCACATAATATTGGAAACTTTCTGGAATGGGTGTTCTGAGCATTTTCATTCCACAGTGATATAGATGTAAGATATGTGGAGGATGAGTAAATAAAGAGGTTTCTCATCATTTTCTCAGATACCCAAGCTGAGTATAGAGAAAGGAACTGACAATCAGATCAGACTGAGAGTATTCAAATAAGGTGGCATCTTTCTGATATATATATATATATCAGAAATATATAATTGTATTATATAATAATATAATAATTATATTATATAAATAATTATATATATATAATTTTGTGTGTGTTGTATTATTTTTTAACAGTTGTGAAATGTACAGTTTTTGTACAATGGATGACTAGTAGTAATAGCTGGAACAGAAAAGGTTTCTCTTTATTTTACTTTGATGTCTCCTTTGAGAGATAAGCCTGGAACTAGACCACAGTAAGAGGACATTTTTGGCCCATATAAGTTCACATTGTTCCTTTTTCCTACAAGTCCAGTGGATGTCAAAGGTCTACATTTTCAGCTATGTGACATTCCCATGCATACAGCAGTTTTGATGGCTCTAGGATGCTAGAAAACTTGCTTTTAAGAAGAAATTTAAAAATAAATAGTTTATTTAAGAAAAACAATACCAAATAGGTCCTACCTGGAAATAAAACAAAAGTTTGTGTTGTTATTTGTTTGTTTGTTTCTTCTGAAGACCCTGAGAGGAGCCTGTAGGTCTTAGAGATGAGGGTAGATTTTATACAGATGTCCCTTCTGATATGCAGATCTGTCCTACTCATGTCTGAACTAAATAGAAGTTATTAAGCATCATGGTGAGAGGCATACATAAATAGTCGAAGTGCCAACACACCAACCAGTATGGCATCTGTAAAATACACTGTTTACATAACGTCAGTTACAACATTGCTGAAGATCACCAGGTCTAGTGCGTGTTTTGGTCTATTTGACATTGCAGTACCAACAAAAGTCATGCTCAAAGTCAGTGTGAGTATGCCAGTGGAAATGCTGCCATTTGTTTCAAATTCTGTTCCCAGTTTTGTAGTGACTGAAAGTATTTCTTTGTTGCACTACTGCATAGTGAACTCTGTATAAAAGGAGAAGAGAAGGGTTGCAGATTTGTGTACAAGCACTTCTTTTATGAGAGGACTACTCCATCCCTGAGATGTGCAGCTGAGTAAGCTAGGATGGAAGTCACGAGTCAGTTTAATCAAGAGAATCAGAGACAGCACAGGAGGTGCAAGCAGCTGGGGAGACACATTGTAATTCAAGGTGACCTTTACAGGTCTGGAAGAAAAGATGAAAAATCAGAATGCAATTCAGCAAGAAAATGCATCCTAAACTCATATAATCGCCAATTTTAATCTACATGCAAGCTGGAAGATGACTGGTAAAAAAGTAGTTGTGTAGAAAAGGACCAAAGTGTTATATTGGGGTTCAAATTGACCACAAAACTGCAAAATCATAATACAGTGGGGAGAAAATGAAGTTATTCTGGGATGCATAAATGTGTTGAATGAAATATCTTTGAAATAACCCTTCTTTTGTACTCAGGATAAACGTGATCTTGTATGGAACACTCTGTCTCCAGGTCGAGGAAAATGAGTATACATTGGAGAAAGTCCCCATGTGAGCAACAAGAATGAGGCTCAGTAAACATGTTTTCTGGATATGACTGAAAGAGCTATGTTAGCTTAATTTGGGGGTGAGAATTATTAGGGGAATTTTGATGTCAGGCAAAGAGGAGGATAACATTGTTTTGGGGTGTATTGGCAAGTGGGATGAAAGCTGGAAGACATCTGGGAATAGAAGGAAGACCAATGAAGGAACACCAGGGTTAATGATGTATGAAGACAGGATGAGGGAGCTGATTTTGTTCAGCCAGGGGAAGAAAAACCTAAGAAGGATATTATTTTTATCTCCAGTTATATATTGGGTATTTGCAGATAAGAGAATTTCTCACTTTTCTTTCTCAGAGATGGCCAGGGATAGGAGAAGGGGCAACAGACATAAGTCATAGCCAAGCAAATTCCAGATAGATATGAGAAAAAGAATACTCATAATGAAACTGCTAAAGTTCAGCTGGACAAAGCCCTGAGCAACCTCATCTATCTTTCAAGTTAGCCCTGTTCTGAGCAGAAGGTTAGACTATAGAATTCCAGAGGTCCATTCCCACCTAAACATCTCTGCAATTTTATGAAGAGAAAATCAGTTTAGAAATCAGGTTACAAATCCTGATTATTTTATTATTTTATTTTATTTTATTTTATTTTATTTTATTTCCTTTTATTTCCTTTTATTTTATTATTATTAAATAGTAAGATTAAGAAGAGCCTGAAATAGACTGTGTGGGGACAGTGAGGTCTCAGCTGGCAGAGTTCTTTAAGAAAAGGGTAGATTAACATCTATCAAGAGAGCATAGTTACTACTTCAGGGCTGGGGAACGGTCTACATGGTATCTTGCAGCACCTTTCAGCCCTGTTGTCTCTGATTCTCTGAGAAAGGTAATAAGGATGTTTCTGTCCAAACCCTTGTAATTTCATCTTTCTCTTTGGCTTATCTGTTTGTCCTAGCTGTAAGGGAGAATGGCAGAAATGGTTTCTGGACTAAAGTAGTGGATGCCTTATACTGACTCCATACATTTTATTGGATCTTGGATATGGCAAATCCTGGTGTACTGGAACATAAATTTCAGGCATTGGGCCCCTTTAAATCCTCAGCTGCAAAAGTTAAGTGATGACAGGGACAGCTCAAGCTTTTCCTTGCTTATGTTTAAAAGACCTTCCTGTGTGTAGAGAAAGTCAGACATATGAATGGAACAATTTAAGAAGGCAGAACACAAAATCCACTATTCCCTCTAGTTGGATGTAACAGTAGTATGAGACTTGGGAACATCAAGACTGAAGAACACACTTGCTCTTTAGATTGTATTGTATTAATTAATAGGCCAAAGAATGCCAATCCTCAGAAAAGGAAAATGTTTATCATCTACAGCCATGTAGTCATAATGCACAGTGTTAATGGTAAGTACTAGAGGTATATTTGCTTCAAATAGTCTTTTTCCAGTGATGTCTGTATTTGTCTATGAAAAAAAAGAAGTGCCCCAATACCCAGGGTCACCCTGGTATTCCAGGATGAAAACAAAACAAAACTGCGGTCACAACTATATCAGAATTCTGCTAATCATGTGAATGAAGAGAGGTTGCATGTTATAGACAGAAAAAAGGATGAGATTGAAATCATGTGCGCATTACCTGAACTGTTCCCTCATCTTGCATGCTGTCCCATGTGCTAGAGAAATAAAGCAAAATGGGGTGGAGTGCTTCCCCTGGGGGAGAAGACTCATCAAAAATCACTTTAAGCAAAGTCTGTAAAAATTATTTGTCTTCGTATGTATCAGTAGCTTGCTAGCAGATTGCCTGTCACTTTTCCAAAAAAAATAACAGTTTGTTTTAACTGTTCTTTATTATACAACCTTTTTGTATCCATCTCCTTTTGTGCTGTTCCCAGTTTCAAAAGGGCTATGTTGTGTCAGAGCAATGCTTTTTCTTCTGCCAGATTATGTGTAAGTTTTAGTATACATCAGTGCCAAGCGTTCTTCACTTTAGAATGAGGAAGGCAGATTCTTGTCTGGGATTTATTTGTATTCTGCTCCCTTTGTGCACTTGAGATGAAAAGCTTTGGGAATTATTTTGAGAAACTGAATCTGGTGAAACCAGTCAACTCTGGGCTAACTTGGCTAAAACATACTGTATATAACATATATTAATATGTTTTTATAAGATAATATTTGATGTAATTGTATGCAAACAGAGTATCACACTTCCAGTGGCCTTACAGGGAGACTTTTTTGAGTGAAAATTTCATCTGTTTCCAGAGGTTTTGCATGAGTGTAAAGTTTTGTTTTAGTTTTTGCTTTGTTTTTCAAGTGTGGCTTTTTTTTTTTTTAAAGTATATTTTTATTTCTTAGTGATTAGGTTCTCACTCAATGTAAAATTTACACTGTGGTGTTATCTTTCAGATCCCCTCTAACACCCACTAAAAATCACAAGGTATATTCAAGTTTGCATTAAGAAATGGAAAACTGTCCAGAAGTTAGGGTTCTTGAAGTTTCATATTTACCTTGTGAACAGCAAGGAGTCTATGCCTGTTAAGGGAACAGCAAAGGAAGAATTTTACCTCCCAGTTTACTTTTTTCTCTTTTCAAAATTGGTTATTGTGGGTAGAAAATAGTGAATTCACGGCAATGAGTCTGAGAGGACACTGGGGCCTTTCTTAGTCATGTCCTTGTTGTCAGAATTTGTCAGGCTGAGGCAGCATAAGGTAGTGAAGGTAAAGTTTCATGTAATTGTTCCATGAATGGAAGATCAAGTGGCGGCTTGAAGGACAAAACTATACGCAGAGATTTTTCAAATGTGGTGCAAGTTAGTTATGACCTTTTTGTTTCTGAAAGGTTCTGCATGTTGAGAGTTTTGTCATTACCAGCTATGTCTTTTATGGGTTTAAATTTATTTTGGGGTTGGAGGTCCACAGTCCGTATGTCTTGTTGTAATATCTCAGTAGCAGTGAGGCTAATGAAGTTCTTATGCTGATGTAGGTAGGCAAAGTTAAATAAGACAGCCATTTATTTATCTGTAAGCAGCAACATGATTGCAGTAACACAACTTACAGTGTGAGCTATTTAACAAGAGCAGTGTATACATTATTTTGCTGCTAAACATGCCATATTTACCAGTGGAGAAATGGTCCCAGCCTTCTTCCACAAGCAGTAACTGTCCATAGCCCAGTAAAACAAGAAGGAAGAAAGCCCATATGCATGTGGAACTCTCTTGAATGAATTGTTCTTTCTTTGGTAAAGACAGTTCCTATGTTTGGAGCTTGACAAAGATGTATAGAAAAATCTGAAGAGGGTGAAAGAGATGAATTTTCCTCAGGAAATGTAGAAACAGAAAATTACAAATACTTGGAATCTGGCATCACCTGAACATCTACCGACTAGACAGAAATATGAACATTCTTTCTGGAAAACAAAAGCAAACCTTCTGCTATATTTTAGTATAAACCTTTTTTTTTTTTTTTTTCCCCTCCCGATTTTTCACTACATGAGCAGGAATAAATGGGGGTGTTCAGGCTTTGATGGTCACAGCAGTTTGTTCCTGTTTCCCTATGTCTTGTGTGAATATGACCATGTGAACTTCATGAAAGTTAGGGTTAGGGTTATAATTTTAAAAGGTAAGAAGACAACGTCTTTACATTTTACCATTCTCTTGATTTTAATACAGAGAAGTGACAGGAGGAGTTAGTAAATAGTGTTGTGATGCAACATCAAAAAATGATTATGTTTCTTCAGTATGTTATATGATGAAGCACTGCCATCACAACCTTCAAGAAATGTATAGCATACAGATGCACACATCTTGCACTAATTCACGTGTGGATTAGTGCTGTGATGGCAAAACTATGTTTAAGGGGCCTTTGAAATTAAGTTCACTGAGACTTGCATTTCTTAAAATCAGCTTTCATGCTGCTCTGTGGTCACTTTTGTTTCTGATTCTGATCAATGATATGTGATATAGCCTGCTAATGTTTTGGAGAGGTGAAAGCCAAAGACTGGTGTGGAGTTTCAGTAAAGTGATTTAGTAAATTAACATTAATGTGACCTGTAGTTCCTCTGTCAAATAATAGGTTAGCAAATGAATTTGAATATGCATTATCTGAAAGATGAAAGCTAATCTTAGCATCTGAATAGGACCTGGAAACTTGACATGTTTTTATTGAGCTTCATTCTTCTTTTCATATCTGGTGAATAATTCATGTCCTGAAGGTGCCTATGGTAGAACAACTGAATAAAAACACGAGACAAAAACACAGACATTTACCTCAACCCATTCCCACCTTAAAGGTAATGTTCAGAGTAAAAGAAGACTCAGAAAACAATATTCTTAAGCATTCAGTAATTCATAGTATCTTGATGTAACCTTCTGTCTAAGGGTGTGGAACATATCTGTACCAGAAAATACAGCAGGGATATGAGGCAAAAATGTTAGTGTTTGAAGTAGAGAATGGTATAGTTTCCTACATAGACAGAACTTTACTGTACAGTGTGCTCCTCATGAGCCCACTGATAAGAGTGTGCTAAGGGTTTTACTTCATGCATGTAACATTAGATAAAAGATAGGTGAGAACAGATACAATGTGGATGTAGGGATTACACATTTATTTCAATATAATACTGACGTGTATATTTTTAATAAATAGCTCATGCAGCTGTTGCCCCAAATTCTCAGAGGTTAACATATCAAAGTGAGTTAATCATAATCTGGAACCATGATCAGAATAGGTCTGTGGAAAGAAAGGGATTGTCTTCTCCTTATGCTTGTTGAATGTAATGACAAATGCTTCTACTAGGAACTAGGCTGAGATCACAGAGTTTCTTTTTAGAACATGCATCAGCGAGGAAGAGCCAGGTGTCTGGTTCTAATCCAGGTTTGACCTCACTTTGAAAAGCTATGGGGCTCACTAGCAATTCTCAGGCCTACTCAATCTTTCAGCATGATGCGGTCTGTTGTAACTAACCTCCTCCTTTCTGGAAACTGGCTAGCAGAGAACAACTGTATGATTTTCTTAATGAGACAAAGGAAAGAAAATGCTGTTAAGATGCATGCATAATTGATTGTATTGTTTGAAAATGCCCACTAAAATTGATGCTATGACTAAAACCAGTTTTTTATTCAGAAAGTAAAATGTCGAATTAAACACAACTCTATTGATATAACGAGAAAATTATTCCTGATATAATGCCAACATCAATAATTATAAAAGGGAGACAGCAGGCTAAAAGGCATGGCTGGCAGCAGTTTAAAAATATTTGTCCTTGGTAGGACTAGAGACTGATTTTAGTTTAAATTTAGATTCCAAAGAAAACTAACATCTCAAAGGGCATAGCATGAATTCTACTGTTTTATTTGTTGCAAATCAGAACAAACAGGACACAATAGAACAAAATTATATTGTCTTGAAAATCTTGTTACAATGCTGCAGTCAGATGAGTCAATTCAGTTCACACTGGATTAGTATTTAGTCTAATAAACCACAAGAAGTGAGAAGGTAAAACAGTAACATAAATCTATGGAGTTGCAAGCTTGCTTACCAGGTACTCCCCCAAGCAGTGTCAACCAATGCCTCAGAGGATTTGATCTTTACATCTGCTGGTTTTCTCAGATGCATTCCTGGCAGAGCACTTGAAAGTTCTTTTTTTTTTTTTTCTGCATGAGACTTAACAAGGTCTGCATAGAATGTCATCAGTCAAGGCATGATGCTGTCACTTGCAAAAGAGTTTTTGAGTCTTTAGCTATGCCAGTGATCATAACTATCCCTTCTGAATCAGAATGTTTTTAATCTCTATGGTGGCATTACACAAAGTTACATTTGAGCATCAGGTGGTTAGTGGTGGGAGAAAGGCTTTCGGAGCACAGATCTGAATGAAGGACGTTGAAGCTTTCAGCAGATTTCAGGTTATAATTCTTTGTGGGAAGTTTCTATGTTATACTAGACTGCCCTGTCTTGGAGGAAGAGATTATATTTTCAAATCTTTGTTTGTCAAAGCCTATGAGCACATGTTATGTTCAAGACAGTGCTGAGAGAGGAAGAAAATAAATTTAAATGGACAGATTCTGTCTCAGTTATGGCTCATCTCTTCTACATTTTTTCTCAAAACCAAGCAGGTCCTGAGTGTGCAGGGCAGATAAAAGATCTCCAAGCAAATATTAGCTATCAACACCTATTGAGTGGAAGTCTGCTTCAGTTTATCAAGCGATCATACACTTAGACAGTTATGGTAGAAGTAATTACCAGTGGGTGATCTAAACATTTTCCGTCAGATCCTGAAAGGAATCAATATGACTGAGGTCTGTGAAAGAGAAAACAAACAAACAAACAAAAAAACCTTGTTAATTCAGCTCATTCAACATTCTCCAACCTGTAGTACATGAAACAGTGACAAATCAGAGCACAAACACGGGCTGAGTTGCCCACTAATGAGTGGCACAAGGAAGAAATACCAGGAAGAACCCAACTTTTCAAAATAAGCAAAGGCAAGTGTGTTGTAACTTTACAGTGCTCCTGACACTGTAGGCTATTCTTTTCATACTACAGTGAGCACACTGTGCAGTTAGGGAGCTCATCTGTGGGGCAGAGAAAATAATCTATCTGACCACCATGGATATGATTCAGTCTTTGGGACCAAGTCTGAAAGGAATGTAATGATTTTTCTCAACCATAATTAGATAATTCTATACTTAAGACTTGGCCCCATCCAAGGTATAAAATAAATAATGGTTATAATCTCAGGGCTAGTGCAAGAACTTCCATACAGCATGCTTTTGAAATGTATTTCTTCAAAATTTTGCCAGAATGTCTAGGAAAGAGATTTCTATAACTCTTTTTAGGAAGAGAGTGTCCAAGTGGGGATTCCTGGAGGAACTCATTGTTTAGCAGCTCCCTTATAAAATAGTCTGTGACACATTCATGTGACATTTCTGTGACAACCCCAAGTACAAATACAGGCTGGGTGGAGAACAGATTGAGAGCAGCTCTAAGAAGAAAGCCCTTGGGGTGCTGGTTGATGAGAAGTTCAGCATGAGCTGGCAACGTGTTTGCAGCCCAGAACACCAACCATAACCTGGGCTGCATCAAAAGGCGTATGGCCAACATGACATGTTCAAGGGAGGTGATTCTTCCCCTCTGCTCTTGTGAAACCCCACCTGGAGTACTGTGTTTAGCTCTGGGGCCCTCAGCACAGGAAGGACGTGGACCCCTTAGAATGAGTCCATGGGAGGGCCACAGAGATGATCAAGGGGCTGGAGCACCTCTCCTTTGAAGACAGGCTGAGTGAGTTGGGATTGTTCAGCCTGGAGAAGCTAAGGCTCCAGGGGCACCTTATAGCAGCCTTCCAGTGCCTAAAGGGAGCCTACAGGAAAGCAGGAGAGGGACTTTCTTTCAGGGATTGTAGTGACATGACAAGGGGCAATGGCTTTAAACTAAAAGAGGGTAGATTTAGATTAGATATAAGGAAGAAACTCTTTACTATGAGGGTAGTAAGGGACTGGAACAGGTTGCCCAGAGAAGATGTGGATGCCCCATCTCCGGAGGTATTTATGGCCATGTTGGATGGGACTTTGAGCAACCTGGTCTAGTGGAAGGTGTCCCTGCCCACGTCAGAGGGGTTGAAAATAGATGATCTTTAAAGTCACTTCCAACACAAGCTGTTCTATGATACTATGTTCTATTAGAAATTATTTCCCTCTATTTCTTTGCAGAAAGGAGTTGTTTATCAGAGTGCTGCATTAGTGGTTTTGGTTTGTACTATGAAACACTACTTTCTTTAAGGTGTGAAATGGTTACAAATGGTCTGTCATCTCTTGCTGTTGCTGAGAAACCTCACGCAACTTACAAAATCATAACCTAATAAAAAGTGTTCTACATCAAGATGAAGCCTAATGTAATATAATGAAAAATGCTGTTTTGTAAATGCTAGGTCTCTAGTATGAAGATGTTGAAGACGTCTCATCAAAGACATTGAAGACATCTTGTTGAAGACGTTTCATGTTATCATAATTCATAGGTCTAACAGCCTATATCAGATTACAGGATGAACCCTTGAGGAAAGAGGATATAAATTCCACCTCCACTGCAGACTTGACTTGTGGACCCTTAACCAAGCAATGTTACAATGTGACTTCTCTAGGACATTTCTTGGGGTTGGAACTTCCTAAATACAAAGCATGGTAATGTAGTTAAAAAATTAAAAATACATCAAATACCCTTTGGTCTTTCCCCTGAGCAACATCATATGATCTTTTTGGACTTGCAGTCATGTGATTTGAGATTGTTTCAGCTATTGGACTGGGCACAGTAATAGTCTGATCTAGCTAGTCTGAAGCTCTAATGATAGCAAACTGAACACTTTTTCAAGTGTGCATACTTGGAAGGTATTTCTCAGTCTTAATTTTTATTAAAAATTGTAAAAAAAAAAAAAAGAAATCAAAGTGAGAAGCTTTTATATTCTTATTTTAAATGAGCACTCTAAAATTCCAAGCATAATTTTTTTTCAGCCTAAATACTGAAAAATGCAATGTAAATTAAATTTCCAGTAGTTAAATTTGAATTTGCAATGCATTTTTATAATCACAGTGCTTATACGTTTAAAATAAATAAATAAATAAATAAATAAACCCAAACACAATAATTGATATATTTCCTGCCTACTACAATAGCTGTGTAGTCCCAGTGGAGATGTCAGAAGTTGGATAAAGGTCTTTCTCCTTTGCAGTCACAATGTTCTGTAATCTTTACCTTCCTGGATGTGAAATTACTCCACAAATACCTACATTTTAACGGATCCCTTAAGAATTTCATGTGTTAGTGTTCTTTTCTAATGGTATGTAAAAACTTGTTCACCTCTACTTGCCACTAGAACAGCAATTTCCCTAGAAATCTTTTAAATATCCATAGCATTGTGCCAGGTCATATCAAGTCATTCAGGCTTTCAAGACATAACATAAGCCTACACAATGTGACATGCTTGCTGCACCATGTCACAAATTTTCAGAGATATTACAGTTTTTATAAAAATGAATGTAGAAGTTGCCATGGTTGCAAACACTCTTTATTCTGTTCAGATTTGAAACATTTTTAAATATTGAGGACTAAACCACTCTTTCCTTTCCAGCAGTAACACAGCACGTGTTTCAAATGTGGTTGTTGTCAAGTTTTACATATGAAGAAACCTCCAGCAGATTTCCTTTTTTTTTTTCTTTTTTTTTTTTTAACCATCTGTAATTTCTGTCCTTTGAATAACCATAACATGTGAAGAAAGGCATTTTGTTGTTGTGTAAATAGTAATTTAGAGAACTATTAAGAACTGCTTCTCAGCTGCTGTAGGTTGGGGGAGCTCAGTTTACATATACAGACAGCCTCCTGTGAAGTACGAGGTGTGTGGGGGTTAGAAAAGAGCAGTGTCTCAAGAAGGGAGCAGTTCCCCATGAATATCAGTTGTCAGTCTTGCTTAGTAATCCTGAATTTCATAATAGTTCTCATTCTTTCCTTAGAGTTAATCACAGAGACACCAAGGTGGAGAAACTTACCAGGAAACCATATGATTGCTCCTCTGGTGAGCAGCATGGCAAGTAAGCTTCACTTCCCACCATAATACTAGTGGGGATTTGCTTGTTTCAATTAAAGCATTTCATCTGTCTCTGCAGGTTCTAATGATGGTGTATTTTAATTCCTATAAATAAGCAAAAAAGGTTAAAGTACTTTACTAGTGCAAAATATCAACTATGAATCTATTCGCCCTCACACCCGTATGCAAGGCACTTAGCTGAATGTAGGTATCAGCATGTTTGTTCAAATCTGGTGTTCTTATAGTCCAGACTTCTGTCTCTGACAATATCCAGAACTGAGTAGCCTGAGGGAAAAGGAAAAACTTTGAGGGAGAAAGAAATAGGCTATCATTCATCACTTGTCTTCTGGATACCTCACTATCAGGCTAACACTGATCTCTGCTAAGGAAATAAATTGAAGCAGTTGATTTAATATACTTGGAGGGAATCTCCTTCATTTAATTTAGTTTGTATGCTGCAGTTTCTCCCTCTTGCTTCCTCCTAATTTCTTTTTCCTTTATCTTTTCTGAAGGCAGAAGGTTTCTATTTTCAGTTTTGTTGTGTTCTCCCCTAGAAAGTTCCAAAGGCTGACACTATCCAAGACAGTGTGCATGACTCTGTTCTGAGCTTGTGGCTACATGTTAGGGCTCTCAAGGGTTGGGGAGGAATGTAGGCTGAAGAAAGGCTCTGGAAAAAAAAAAAAAAAAAAGTAGTTTTCTAAAATTTCTTCACCAAAGGGGGAACAGTTACATCAGTTACATTACATCATATGACAAATTGTAGTGATAGACTAGCAGTATGATATGACATCTTATTCTTGGCACAGTGTTCTGGTTGAAGACAGGTCTTTAGGTTTTGCTTCCTTATTTATGTAGTAAACAAATCACAAAAACTTACCCCAGAGGTGAGACTAATCACTTACTCAATTTTCTGTGAATGGGAATAGTCTGTGAAAATGATGTGTATCATCCCGCTTAGTCTAACAATATGATTGCTGTTTTCTAATGAAGCTGTAGTATGCCCTTACATCAAGCTGAGGTGGCTTCTAAGATGCTGTGGAAACAGCCTCTTCTAGGAGAGAAATACACAATGGAAGATGCCAGGCAAAAGATAGTTAGTTCTTCCACTGGCTACAACACCTTCTTACTGTCATGTTACAGGAATGCGAGTTAGCAGGAAAACACTGGGAATAAGTGACATGACGGTTACATATATTTGAGGACCAGGTGTGGAAAGGCAATTGCTATCTTCACTTTGTTGATCGCTAGAGCAGGGATATATTTGGGATAATCTTCCCTATGGAACACATTGTGTCTGGTCTTATTATGTTGAAAGGAAGAAGAATTTATTTATCTGTTGCCTTCCTAATTTTTAATCACTTTTGATTACCTGTACGTATTTTTAATTTATTTAAGGGTTGTATTATTGAAAAAATTTCTCTTAGTTTTAGCTAAAATACATCACTTTATGCTATGTTCTCTTTTCCTGCTCTCTTTATAATAATTTTGAATATTTTCCAAAAGTACTGAATGGAAAGTTTGTTGGAATTTGACCAGATGATTTAATACATTTTGACATAATTATCTAATATCCATATGATGTAGATGCAAAATATAGGAATTTCAAAAAATTTGAATTTTACTGTCCTTTTACTTTGGGAATTTTATACAGGCTACAATTTAAGGGCTCCTCACTTAAACCAAAAATCCTCAAACATGCCTACCCCAACAATTTGAAATGCTTTTCTTTACTGCTAGCAAAATTGCTAGGACTAATTGCTAGGAAAGTAGCAGTTGGAGGAATGAAAGAACTTGAAGGACAAGTATTAATAAAAAAAATCTATATTAGGATCCTTTTTTCTGTTCTTCTTCATTGTCATCATAAAAAAGGAACACATTGTAGTGATTAAAATATTAAAAAAAAAATCCTTCTCAAACAAATTTATAAATGTTGATGAGTGCAGAGGAGATAAGCCTACTATGTGGACAAGAGAACTATGCCAGACTTGCATAATTTTACATACCAAGAGTCAATGTGCAATCTGAGCACTGAAGCTTTCATTTAACTTTATTGCAATATATTTTTCCTTTGTATTTTATTCAGTGGTTCCTTCCTGTACCTAGTTTCTGTAAATTCCTGTGACTAATCCATTTCTGAGGTGGCTCTTTTTGTAGATAAACCTAATTCCCTGGTTGAACGAGACTTTGAATCAGTGGGGAACAATGTCATCTGAAAGCAGGTTGGTGAAAGTGATTCAAGTAGCTAATTTACAATGGCAGAGAGGGATATCTGATGGTCTGACTTTCCTCCCTCAGCAGTCTCCTTGCAGCACGTTCAAAGAAATCATTTTCAGTGGGTTCCTGTTCTGTGTCAATTACATCTTTTATAATCCATCACCTGAAGTCTTTTATCATCTGCAATTTTGCTGTCCACTTCAGAGGAAAACCTAGATGAGCCAAATTTAATGATGGTTTTACTGGAATCAGATTCCTTTTATCTGTGAACACCACTCTATCTGAAAAATGAATGGAAGTGTAATTTAAATATCCATGAACTGGAAAAAAAGAAAAAGAAGAAGAAAAAAAGAATTATTACCATCCTTCTCTAAGTTCTTTGGTTTGTGGGCAAAATCTAATTACAAAAAGGAAGAGAAGAAATGAGTTGTCTCCTTAATATGTAGACTTCTTCACACAGGAGCTAACTCCTTTAGGGTCACAGTTCCCCTAAGGTGTGATATTGTATTATATTCTATATGCAACAAGATCACCTATATGAATGACTTTATTGTGTGCAGCTTCCTAGAAATGTATCAGTGATGTGTGTATCTGCGTGAACAGATGGGTGGCATAACTGAAGGTAGAATTTGACATTTTGGGAGCATTTACCTTTGCTAGGGAATTTCCAGAACTCCAGAAGTAAGTTTTTGTTTGTTTGTTTGTTTGTTTGTTTTTCCTGCCTGTTGTCAGGGAGCAGCAAGGAAGGCTGCTCCATGAGGGAAAGGGATCCAGGAGTTTTGCCAGGGCATGCAGGGCACTACCTTCATCAAGGTTAATCCAAACAAGAAGGTCAAAGAAGATCTGTAATGATAACCAGGCTCAGCCAAGTGATCACCCAGAAGGTCTGTAGTGATGAGGCAGGTCTGAGATCAAGCCAGAAGGTCAAGTCAGAGAATGAGGGTCAGGAGGTACAAGGCAGGGCACAGAGGTAATCACCATGCAGCTGCAGCCAGCCAAACTCTGGTCAAGTGGAGAGGTGCACCAGGCCCTGACACTTCTTTGCTCTGTGTAGTGTTTGCAATCAAAGTGCCAGCTGTTAATGAAGTTTCACTGAAGAACAGCAAGTCACTCAGGCATATATTTACAGGACCTACGTTTGGGCACCCAGCTGAGGTGGTTGTTTGTCAGGGCCCGGAGCACACAAACTGGCCCTACTTTCCCTGGACAGCCTGACCAGGAGCCTCCACCCGTGCCCTCTGCTTGCCCCAAGAGCTCCATGTAGGCTCAAGTTTGGGCAACCAGCCAAGGCCTCCACTATGCTGTAGATGTGCCAGTACCCAGCCCTGTCCTACCGAGTGGGTTTTTGGGACTGATCTTGGACTTTGTTTACTTTGTCTGATGATCACTGTACTGTCAGGGGAACTTGTTGCTATCACCCTCCTGCCCTGCTCGCCCTGCTTAGGTTCTGTGGGACTGTGCTCTGGTCAGTGAGGGCTCTACATCTGCCTGTGCCATGGTCACCTTTGGCTCCTGGTTGACTTTCCTTTGTGGAACAACTCTGTTCCTGTTGCTTCCTGATTACTACCCTCAGGCTTTATACCCCTTCATCCTGGGAGAGATGGGCATGCGCAGAGGCAGTTCTGTACTCAGGTGGGTCTGAATGGTACTTTGGGGGTGCCTCTACTCCTCTCATCTTTGCAGAGGACACCTAGGAAGACTGGGTCCTCAAACTACTTAGTATGTAGATCATGCATAGACTGAATGGAGTACATTGGTAGGAAACAGCATGTTTGTGCTATGATAAACAGCTGTGCTGCTTTTGAGAGGATGAAAAGAAACACTCAGAAAAAGGGATGAGAAGAACAAAATGGTAGAATAATCTAGAAAGGCAAAGTGTTGAATGGAGCTGAACTAAAAATATTATGAAGAAAATGTACAAGTATTGGAAATTATCCACCAGCACAAGATTGAGAAAGGCCAACCACAGATGTGAAAATGGCTAAAAATTTAGCACTTGCTGTGGTTACTTCTATCATTGTGCATGCCCAAATCTTCCTTCTGCAAATTTCATCTTAGGTCAAATGGTGCATGTCTTATCCCCTGGCTAGATGAGGTACCACACTTGTCCCCATCGTCCTTAAGAAGCCTCACTTACCTATCCTATCTCTGGTTTCTGAACAATGAGTAATCCTGGTTGGAACGTCCACCCAGCAATGCTGTGGCTCCTTTTGCACATCAGAGGATGTGACTACTTCTGACACATCAAGCCTGTGTTCTGAATCCCTAGTGGTGAAAAAGATGTTCCCCATGCTCTGTGCTTATTTGGCTTTTTACTGGGACACAAAGTGATCCTCTGCAGTAGAGTCATTGTAAAGATAGGAGAGAAGACCCCACAGTGTGAATACATTCATGTCCATTTGAAGGTGGATCGTGATGGAGAAAGGCTAGCTTGAACAAAAAGAATAGCTGGGCTTTGGTATACTTGTGCTTTTTCAGCATGATTTCCCACTGGAAGAACAAGCTGAAACAGAAAAATCAATCCATTGGGAAACAAAAATAGGAAGGATCTGTGACAGTGAGTCACGACTTGCTCTGTCGTATGGTCACAGCACAGGGGCTGTGAACTGCCCTGTTCACAGGGGAAGCATAGCCCAGACCTTTGGTGTGTCTTCACCTTTTCAGTACAATGATATTTTAAACTCATGGACTGGATGACACCAGAAACTCACTTATATTTTCCTCACTTGGTTCAATTTGGGCACAACAAGCTTACACATATTGTTTAACATTAAATATATATATATAGAAAATAAAAAAAATAACCCTTCTGGTGCTTTTAAAAGATCTGGCAATAGAACGTGTGTGTGGGTGGGGGGTTATTACATTGCAGAGTGGTTCTTCTAATAAGTAAAGTGCAAATGGAGCCAAAGCTTTGTGTTTCTGAAGACCCTGATACCTTAAGTGTCTGGTTTTCTAGCACTCTACTGAATGACAGTTGTGCATTTTAAAATGAGAGCAATTTTAAAGACACTGCACTCATTACAAGGTGCTTCAAGTATGATATCACTGTTATGGATTAGATTCTGGCAGTAATTTGCCTCTAACCCCTTAATTAACTAACAATGTAGAAAGCGAATAATTTGGTGGGGCAGACTACTTGTGGGTCTCAGTTTCATAGGTTGAATTTTGACCAGAGGCTAATCCCAGGCTGTTGTGAAAACTGTATCCGACTGCACCATGCTGTGGACCGTGCTGTAAATCCACTGCTCCTCTAACCATGATCAGACAGCTTTGGCTTTTCCTGGAGAGCTGACAATGGTGCTCCAGGGAGAGGCTGAGTCACAGCTGTAAAGCTTCACTGGCGGATTGTGCCTTCAGTTCCTATTAAGGTGAATGGGAGCATCTGCTACTCCCTTTCCTCAGAACAGCACCATGTTAAACCAGGCTGCTGGTTAGCTCTTCTTTTGTTCAGTAGTGCATTGGACATGAGTATCATCAGGGAAAGAGACTAATCATGTGATGGATGGCAGACAGTCTCAGTCTCTTTTGAAACACTGCATTGGGGAAAACTTGGATGTAGATTCTCAGCAATTTTAAAGCAAGTGGATGGTTCTGTATCTGAGCAAACTGTCCCTTAGTCAGACAATCAGAGCAGATTACAGCCACTGCACAGGAGCTGCTGAGTGACTTACAGCTAATACAACTAGCTTCGATGCAATTTCTCCCTTTGAAAACGTGAGTCTGAGCTGAGGGAAGAGGTCAGGCTGAAGCTGCTAGCCACAAAGTCTGGATGCTGTAAAGGTGTTTTTAAGTTAAATCTTTTAAATTGGAACTTGAAAACATTTTATTTTCCCACAGGGTTTGAATTCCTGGCCTTACCTCAAAGTCTGCCCCCTGTATTTTTATTTATTTATTTATTTTTGTTTCTTTTATTTAAAAAGCTTCTTTGTGTGTATTTTAAGCTTCCGTAAGAGACCCTGGCATATAAACAAATTAATAAATGCCACATATTATTTGTTTACTAATACTTACTCTTGGATATGTGAGGGCTGACTGCTGAAAACAGCAGAACATCTGTGCCTCTGATGTATTAGTGCAGAGCACTTCATGCAAACAAAAATAGCAGATGACAACAGCAGAATTGTGCTGCTGAGTTCTTACTTGGAAATCCAACTCTTTCAGATGATTTAATGGTAGTGACAAAAGCTGTGTCTAATGATTTACTTGTTTATGTCATCATAGCATCAAGATATGTCAGGCTATAGAGCTCCACTGTGCTAGCCTGCGTGCTCATATATGATAATAAATATTCCTTGCCCCAGAGCTCTTGTAGCGTGGATGTGCAGTGAGAGACAAACTGACAGGAGGAGTGCACAGTAGCTGTGAAATGATTAAGATTATTATAATGAACTGTAGTCATGGTACACCAGCTGTCTGTCCCTTCTCTAATAACAATAGAGCAGGAGTAAGACTTAAAGAGATATATGAAGAAAGATATGGCAATGGATTTTTGCATTTTGACTGGAAACTTTTCCCATGCATACAAGATAGGATAAAAAATCAAAGGGTGAGCATGAAAAAAATCTAACAAAAAGCCAATAAAGGTAGCAATCAATATCTGCTGTGTAACTCATAACTGGAGTATTATCTGTTTTTTTTTTTTTTTTTTTTTTTTTTTCCTTTTTGACCAAAGTATATTATTTTGGATCTCATTTCTTTGAATGTAACACACAGTTCACCAAATACTTCATCCAAATCATTTCCAGCCTCTGGATTGCTTCGGAACTGTTACTTTCTTTGCTTTGCTATTCCTTCTACATTGCACGTCTTTTTTATTGTTGATGTTATTTTTAATTGCATGAGTGAAGGAAGAATTGAACAGCAAATAATCATTGATGTACCTTCCAGAGTGGCTTTTGTTATAGTAAGTATTCTGAAGTGCGTGAGATTTCTGTTTATGAAGACTAAAGAGTCTGTATAACCAATTAAATTAAAACTATGTTCTCTGATCTCTGTGGACCAATTAAAATCCTCCTCAGCTTCTTCCTTCATTTAGAGGAAAATATCTGCATGTTTTGCTATCCAATTAGCAGGGCTTATATTAACTATATGTACGTTTTAGAAGGGACATACCTATCCTCTGCACTACAAGTATCCCAAAACATTCAGCTACAAACAGCACAACAGTCAGTCTCAGATGGTATCCACTGTAAAGAAAAACAGGTTCCTGACCTGCACAAAGGAGGGTTCAGCTGTCATGTATCATGGCCAAATCCACCAGTCCCCTGTTCCAATTGCAATGTGACTGGGGCAACGCCAGAGTTCAGGTCTTGACATACTTGGTTGCTTTGGTAACTACAGCTTATTTTCCTGCTGAAATATGTGGGCTTTAGCCAGGAGTACAGTCTGTGTTCTGCCACTAGCAAGTTTCTTTGAAATAAAAATAAACACGGCTGCTAGTTTATCAGCTGGATTAATTTTTGCCTCTATTTTCAGTTTTCTTCAGGCCTCAGGCATGACTATCTTTAACCTTCTGGTGGTGCTTGTATGTCCTCTAGTATTTGTCTTCTGTGGTAGTTTGGATGGGATTTTTTTTTCATTTGTTTTTAAACGAACTGATGAATTGATGGGTGACAATTTTTTTTTTTTCCCCCTCCAACTTTCAAAAATGCGGGGTATCCACAGCAGTAGACAGCATATATGGTGTGCATGTGGTTCTTCCTGGGGCAGCTCAGCATAGCTTAGAAGTGGGTGCAAACCGTCTCAGGGTGAGTTTGGCACAGCAGCATGGCAGTTCCCTGGCCCAGCATGCCAATCATATTCCCCTGCCTCATGTATCCTGCAACACTGTTAACAAACACAACTCCCAAAGGCTTTCAGCTTGTGCTGAGGGCAGCTTTGTGCCACAGAGCAGTGTCAGCAGACACGCTCTGAACAGCTCGCTCTCTTTCCATCCTTTGAGTGAAACCCTAAGTGCTCTGGTGTCTTGCAACAAATATGTACTTGCAGTCAGGTCCCCTCTTGTAGCCAGCCTCTCAATGAGCAGCTGTAAAAGCCCACCTAGTGCTGCTGTGTAATGGTGTTCTCTGTGGGGCAGGTGCATGTTTTGCCATGTGAAAATGTGCAGGGTTTTTTTTGTTTATTTGTTTTTTTAATGTGCTCTATATCCCATTTCAGTTTCTGTCCATCTTGCTGCTTTTCTTTTTCCTCTTGTGGGGGAAAGTGATATGACTGGAGTGCTCTGCTTGCACTTGTGTTCAGCATTTTACGGGGTTTGCAGGGTTATGGGGAAAAGAAACATATCTGACTTCTGTTCTTGGGAGGGAATATGATGCGGAGATATATGAGTTGCAGATGTTATGGGGAAGTTTTGCTTTATCAACTCTAGATGAAAGTAGGATTCTGTGTTTTACAGTAAAGCATTTAATGGGGAAAAAAGTGCTGTTCTCCCTCACCTCCTTCTTTCTGCCCTATAAGCATGTGGAAGACAAGAGGAGAGGGAGTGATAGTGAGTCTATTTGCACTTGTGCATATTAAAGCTAAGGCTAACTTCCTGCTCTTTGTGATGATGTACAGTTACAGCTAAACATTATCACATTAGAAGTTTCCTAAAGGTCCTTTTGCCATGAGAGTTTCTCCCAAAGCAATGCTAAGTGCAAGTATTCAAACATTAGGGCTTTTAGAAAGGATGAAGAAAGATCTAGAACAAATTTGTTTTCATTCTGCATGGAGATTTAAATTTAGTAGGAAGAGTCTTCCTTTTGCCACCTTCATTGATCTTGACAAGTGCTTGCCTGGGTGTAGAACCATGTTGCTGACACTGTCATGCTGTGACACTGATCTCCTCTCCGTACATAGTGATCCCTCTGTCCTGTGACAGGATTGCTTCTGAAACAAGGTAAGTAGCTGTACAAATGGTGGGAAATTTGTATGCACTCTGTTGGCCCATACGCAACCTTCATACAAGTATCTGGGCTTTTTATGCCTCAGCTTCAAAAAATTGTCAAGCTCCCTGGCTCTTCTATTAGAATTATAAGATCTGAGGTGGAATATTTGGCTTTTCATCCCCTCAGCAATGTATCTTTGGAGCCTGAGTAACTTTTACTCAGTAAATTTCATTTCATGGAACTGACAGGTTTTGCACAGTTCATTTAAAAACTGTGTAAGTGTAGACTATTCAAGGGTGTGCAAAGAGTATTCTAATGGCCTACAGTAGGGGCTGTTGTGATCTATAAAGAGCTTTTAATTGATTAACCCTTTAAAACTCCTGTAAATACTCTTTGGGTGGTGAACCCATCTGGGTAAATCACAGCCATCTGGTCATGAAAAGTTTGTGGAGATCATGGCTTTGTACAAGAAATAATATGTGTTCACCTAACAGAGTCAGGTAGGAAAGGGATGTGTTCAAATCAGCCCACCTAGCTCTGTAGATACAGACACTACTTGTACTGGTCTCCGCAGTTGTACCTCACCTAACTCACAGAAACCTTAGACTACATGTTTGTTGGAGGTGCCCTTCAAAATGTGTTGTACAACTTTCTTTAAGAAAGGTCAGTGTTAGTCCTAAGCACTGTAGTCCTGTTAATTAAGTAGCTGTCATGGATTTAAAGGATGAAACATCAGGGGTTTCATTTGCTGCTGGCTGAAACTGTAGTCTGTAAGCCTGATAGGTTATGTTTTTTTCCTGCAGTATGTCCTACACATGACACAATTTTGTGTGGGGCTGAAGGAAGACTGGCCCCACAAACCTGACATGAAATGTCAATCCTGCAGACCGTTTCTGACATGCGAGAGCTTATATTAATCCAACTTAAGGTTTATGCAGACCCTGTCATTCCTAAGTCCATCAGTCACACAGCCCCTCCTTATGTGTGCTTTGAGCCCCTGGAACACACAGGGCCATCTGTTGTTTTAATGGAGGATTAATTTCTAGGAAACTCCAGTGCCTAGTATCAAAGATGACATGCTTACATCCATATTTGGCCAGTTTTTTATTTTTATTTCTTTTATTCTGGACAATAGTTGAATCTCACTCAAGATAGACACAGACACAGACACAGATTTCTAGGTTGGAAGAGACCTCAAGATCATCGAGTCCAACCTCCGACCTAACACTAAGTACTCCACTAAACCATATCGCTAAGCTCTACATCTAAACGTCTTTTAAAGACCTCCAGGGATGGTGACTCCACCACCTCCCTGGGCAGCCCGTTCCAATGCTTAATAACCCTTTCGGTAAAGAAGTACTTCCTAACATCCAACCTAAAACTCCCCTGTCGCAACTTTAGCCCATTCCCCCTCGTCCTGTCACCAGGCACGTGGGAGAACAGACCAACCCCCACCTCGCTACAGCCTCCTTTAAGGTAACTGTAGAGAGTGATAAGGTCGCCCCTGAGCCTTCTCTTCTCCAGGCTGAACAAGCCCAGCTCCCTCAGCCGCTCCTCGTAAGACTTGTTCTCCAGACCCCTCACCAGCTTGGTCGCCCTTCTCTGGACTCGCTCGAGCACCTCCATGTCCTTCCTGTAGCGAGGGGCCCAAAACTGAACACAGTACTCGAGGTGCAGCCTCACCAGAGCCGAGTACAGGGGCACAATCACTTCCCTAGACCTGCTGGCCACACTGCTTCTTATACAGGCCAGGATGCTGTTGGCCTTCTTGGCCACCTGAGCACACTGCTGGCTCATATTCAGCTGACTATCAACCAATACTCCCAGGTCCTTCTCGGCCAGGCAGCTTTCCAGCCACTCATCTCCCAGCCTGTAGCTCTGCTTGGGGTTGTTGCGCCCCAGGTGCAGGACCCGGCACTTGGCCTTGTTGAACTTCATACAGTTGACCTCAGCCCATCGCTCCAGCCTATCCAGATCCTCCTGCAGAGCCTTCCTGCCCTCGAGCAGATCGACACATGCACTTAGCTTGGTGTCATCTGCAAACTTACTGAGGGTGCACTGGACGCCCTCATCCAGATCATCGATAAAGATATTAAAGAGGACCGGCCCCAGTACCGAGCCCTGGGGGACACCACTTGTGACCAGCCTCCAACCAGATTTGACTCCATTCACCACAACTCTCTGGGCCCGGCTATCCAGCCAGTTTCTAACCCAGCGAAGCATACGCCAGTCCAAGCCCCGAGCAGCCAGTTTCTTGAGGAGAATGTTGTGGGGAACGGTGTCAAAAGCCTTACTGAGGTCAAGGTAAACCACATCCACAGCCCTTCCCTCATCCACCAAGCGCGTCACTTTGTCATAGAAGGAGATCAGGTTTGTCAAGCAGGACCTGCCTTTCATAAACCCATGCTGACTGGGCCTGATCGCCTGCTTGCCCTGCAAGTGCCGCGTGATGACCCTCAAGATAATCTGCTCCATGAGCTTTCCTGGCACTGAGGTCAAACTGACAGGCCTATAGTTCCCCGGGTCTGCCCTCCGGCCCTTCTTATAGATGGGCGTCACATTGGCTAGCCGCCAGTCAACTGGGACCTCCCCCGATAGCCAGGACTGCCGATAAATGATGGAAAGCGGCTCGGCCAGCTCCTCCGCCAGTTCTTTCAGTACCCTCGGGTGCATCCCATCCGGCCCCATCGACTTTCGCACATCCAAGCTCCTTAGTAGGTCGCCAACCATTTCCTCATGAATAGCAAAGGCCACATCCTGCTCCCCATCCCCTTCCACCAGCTCAGGGCACTGGGTATCCAGAGAACAACCGGTATTGCCGCTAAAGACTGAGGCAAAGGCGGCATTAAGCACCTCAGCCTTTTCCTCATCCTTAGTAACTAAGATGAATAAACCATGTGTATATCTTGAGATTGGGCCAGCACGTGCAGTTATCAGTGCAATAGTCAGGGTTGCTAAATACTGTGATTCCAGCTGAAGACTTTGTGACTTATTGTCCTGGTCCCTTAGAAGTGTAAGGAGATGATCAGGTATTGTGTCCTTCTGGGGGAGAAAAGCAATGCAAAACAGAGGCAATAAAGCACAACAGGATGTCAAGATGAAGCCAATTTATCAGATAAATCTATTTACTTTGTTACTAAGAATAGAATAGAATAGAATACAATAGTTCAGTTGGAAGGGACCTTCAAAAATCACCTAATCCAACTGCCTGACCACTGGCATATAGCACCTTGCATTTACCTTTGTTGAACTTCATGCCACTGATGATTGTCTAGTGTTACAGTGTATTTAGAACCCTCTGCAAGGCCACTTGTCCCTTCAGGAACAGCATGTCTCATTTAGTATCATCAGCAGACTTGTTTAAGATACATTCCATTCCTGCATCCAGATCATTGATAAAAATGTTGAATATGACTGGCCCTAGAATTGAACCCTGGGGAACACCACTATTGACCACCTAGCCAGCTGCCAGACAGATGTAACCCCATTCACTATGACCTTTTGAGCTCTATTGTTGAGCCAGTTCATCAACCAGCATAGTGAGTGTGAACCTGCTTTTCACACAGTTGGACAATTTGTCCAGAAGGATGCTATGACGGACAGTATCAAAGGCCTTACTAACATCCAGAATGATTATGTCTGCTGCCTCCCCGTCATCCACCAAACAAGTGACCTTATCCTAGAAGAAGACCGTATTAATAAGGTAGGACTTTATCTTCATGAACCCACATTTACTATGCCTAATAATTGTTTTGTTCTTTAAATGCCTTTCAATAACTCTCAGGATAAACTTCTCCATAACTTTTCCAGGATCTCAGGTTAGCCTAACAGGCCTGTATTTTCCTGTGCCTTCTCTTATGCCCTTTTACTAGATGGGTGTAACATTGCCTAGCCTCCAGTCAGGAGGGACCTCCCCAGACTACCATGACCTTTGGAAAATTGTTGAGAGGGGTCCAGCTATAATGTCTGCTAAATCCTTGTCAATCCCCATGGATAAATGTTTAGCTGATATAACTGTTCCCTTACAATTCTGGTGACCACAGATGTAAAGTCAATTCTCTCCCAGTCATGGTCCTCCAATTCTGAGGTCTGAGAAGCCCAGGATCTGTTGTTACTAATAAATACTGAGGCAAAAAAAAGGCATTACGTACCTCTGCCTTTTCCTCCTCCTTACTTCTCAGGTGACCATCCACTCCAAGTCTTACATTTTCTTTTGACCTCTTGCTGTTGACATACTTGAAAAAGCCTTTTTTTTTTGTTGTCTGACACCATGATGGCCAGTGTCAACTCCAGTTGGGCTTTGGCTTTTCTCATTTTCTCCCTGCAGCTCTGTACTCTCTCTGTGAAGCCAGTCATTGCTTCCAGAGGTCATATATTTTATTTTTCTGCCCTAGTTCCAGGAAAAGTTCTCTGTTCAGCTAGGCCAGTCCTCTACTTTGCTTGCCTGACTTGCAGAACAATGTGATTGCCTGCTCCTAGGCTTTTAAAAGGTGGTTTTTAAAAGTTACCAGCTGTCATGGACCTCTAAATCCTCTACAGTAGATTCCTGGGGGACACTGCTAAATAACTCCCCGAGAAGCTTAAAACTCCCTTAAAGGCCAGGGTGGCAACTCTGCTGATATTTTTTCTCCTTACGCCAAACATTTTGAACTCCACTATTTCATGATCACTGTGGCCAAGACAGCCATGTACCATGTCCCACAAAACCTTCCCTATTTTCAAACAACAGATCTAGGAGGGTACCTTTCCTAGTTGTCATACTCAGTACTTGTAACGGGAAGTTATCTTCAACATGCTTTAGGAATCTCCCAGACTTACTTGTGGCAGTAGAATACTTCCAGTTTCTGTCTGGGAAGTTGAAAACTCCCATAAGGATGAGGGCAACTGATCCAGAGATTTCCCCTAATTGCCTACAGAATAGCTCATCTATGCCATTGTCCTAGGTGGGTGATTGATAGTAGACATCGACAACAACATCTGCTTTGCTGTCTGTCTCCTTAATCCTCACCCAGAGGCTCTCTACCACGTCATCCCTAATAGCAAACGCTGTACAGTCTAATCTCTCCCTTCCATACAGCACAACGCCTCCACTTCACCTGCCCTGCCTATACCTCCTGAAGAGTGGATAGCCCTCCATCCCAGTATTCCAGTCATAGGACTTGTCCCACCAGGTCCCAATAATACCAATGATATCATAGCTCTGGGAAAGGACCAAAGCTTCCAGTTCATCCCATTTGTCCCTCATAATGCATGCTTTGATATACAAGCATTTCAGATGTTTTTCTAGTGCTAAATAAAATGAATTTATTTGAGCTGTCAGTATGAGAAAAAAAATAGCCTGGATGACAGTTAGTTCTTTGTGTTCCCGAAGATGAGCAAAAATTCCATCTTTTTTCCCAAGCAACAACCATGGGACAAGAAGAAATGGCCTCCAGTTGCACCAGGGGAGGTTTAGATTGGATTTTAGGAAAAAAATCTTCACTGAAAGTGTTGTGAAGCACTGGAACAGGCTGCCCAGGGAAGTGGCTGAGTCTCCATCCCTGGGGGTATTTAAAAGATGTGGTGCTTAGGGACATAGTTTAGTGGTAGACTTGGCAGTGCTAGGTTGATGGTTGGACTTGATGATCTTAGAGGTCTTTTCCAACCTAAGTGGTTCTGTGATTCTGTGATTCTGTGATATATGTTCCCACTAGCCTTGCCACCCTGAGTCAGTGCTGCACCATCCCTTGGCTTAACCTCAGTGTTCCTAACAGTATACTTCTCCCCCATCAATACTATTTTAAAGCTCTTTCAATCAGTCTTGCCAGGTTACAGGCCACAAAATATTTCCTCCACGGAAGCTTCAGCAGACCTCTTGTCTCAAAGATTCCTCCATAATTGTAAAACCCCAAATTCTGGAGGAGGCACCAGTCTTGGATCCATGAATTGATGTCCTGGACTCATCTATTTCTTTCCCTGTCTCAGCCCATTACTGGGAGGATTGATGAAAACAGTCTCTGCTCCTGAGTCCTTTAGCTGTCTCCCCAGGGCCCTGATTTTTTCTTTTTCTTTTTTTTGATAGACCACAGGCTTCCTGTACTTATACTGTTAGAACCCACTTGAAAAAGAAGAAGTCGGCAATAGACTGAAGGCTTCATTATGTTCAGAAACTTATTGGTAACATCCCTGATCCTAGCCCCAGAATCACAGAATCATCTAGGTTGGAAGAGACCTCCAAGATCACCTAGTCCAACCTCTGACCTAACACTAACAAGTCCTCCACTAAACCATATCACTAAGCTCTACATCTAAACGTCTTTTAAAGACCTCCAGGGATGGTGACCCAACCACTTCCCTGGGCAGCCCATTCCAATGCCTAACAACCCTTTCCGTAAACAAGTTCTTCCTAATATCCAACCTAAACCTCCCCTGGCACAACTTTAGCCCATTCCACCTCATCCTGACACCAGGCACATCGGAGAATAGACCAACCGCTACCTCGCTACAGCCTCCTTTAAGGTATCTATAGAGAGTGATAAGGTCACCCCTGAACCTCCTCTTCTCCAGGCTGAACAATCCCAGCTCCCTCAGCCGCTCCTCATAAGACTTGTTCTCCAGACCCCTCACCAGCTTCGTTGCCCTTCTCTGGACTCACTCGGGCACCTCCATGTCCTTCTTGTAGTGAGGGGCCCAAAACTGGACACAGTACTCGAGGTGCAGCCTCACCAGAGACAAGTAAAGGGCGACAATCACTTCCCGAGCCCTGTTGGCCACACTGCTTCTTATACAAGCCAGGATGCTGTTGGCCTTCTTGGCCACCTGAACACACTGCTGGCTCATATTCAGCTGACTATCAACCAATACTCCCAGGTCCTTCTCAGCCAGGCAGCTTTCTAATCACTCATCTCCCATCCTGTAGCGCTGCTTGGGGTTGTTGTGCCCCAGGTGCAGGACCTGGCACTTGGCCTTGTTGAACTTCCTACAGTTGACCTCAGCCCATCAGTCCAGCCTATCCAGATCCTCCTGCAGAGCCTTCCTACCCTCGAGCAGATCGACACACGCACCTAACTTGGTGTCATCTGCAAACTTACTGAGTGTGCACTCGATCCCCTCATCCAGATCATCAATAAAGATATTAAAGAGGACTGGCCCCAGTACTGAGCCCTGGGGGCTCCACGAGTGACCAGCCTCCAACTGGATTTAACTCCATTCACCACGACACTTTGGGCCCGGCTACCCAGCCAATTTCTAACCCAACGAAGCATACCCCAGTCCAAGCCACGAGCAGCCAGTTTCTTGAGGAGAATGCTGTGGGAAACAGTATCAAAAGCCTTACTTTGAGCTTGACTGAAGTCAAGCTAGACCACATCCACAGCCTTTCCCTCATCCACCAAGCGTGTCACTTTCTCATAGAAGGAGATCAGGTTTGTCAAGCAGGACCCGCCTTTCATAAATCCATGCTGACTGGGCCTGATCGCCTGGTTGCCCTGCAAGTGCCACGTGATGACACGTGAGATAATTTTCCATGTTCCAGGAGCATGGTCCTGCTAGGACACTTGTTCATACCTGCCTACACGCTCTACTATATGTGCTGTAGTGCCAGGAGCTGGCACAGCATCAATATGCTGCCATGTCCACATGGAGTGTCATTATTTGCTCTACGTGTGCCTGGTGTTAGCTCACTCTGATTCTATATCCAGTGACCATGGACAAAACTAAGGCAGCCTCAAAAATTTCTTGGCATTTCTGGATGGAAATTTAGTGATTAGCTCAAATGTCACATTTTATGGAAAGTATCTGGTTTTCCTCGTTGGGGAGTAGAAAGGGTAGGAAGACATTTTTGGAGGTTGCTTTTATTATTTGTACTGCTTCTGCAGTGACGGCTTTCTGTGTATCTAACATACAATTCTAACTCCCATTCACAAACTATGTAGATGATAGTGGCTTAAGACCCTGAGTGCTTGTAGCTCTGACTAGTTCTGTGGATTCAAAAAGAACCTAAACACTTGACCTGCAGGCAAGTTTTCACAGTATCCAGCTTAAGAAACCGGCACAAAAAGCCAGGCTGCACTTTGTTATAGAGATGAGTGATCTTTTATTTTTCTTTCATTCCTCTCCCTCTATGGAGGAATTCTCTCCCTCTATGAAAGACCTCTGTGAGTTACAGTGTTGAGGAGGCAGAACCCGTATTCATGTCAATAAAAAGAGCCAATCCAGTTCAGTTCATCCACTCCCTCATTTTTCTCTGATATATTTCATCTCAGTCTGATATTTTTGTTACCAGTCTTCTACCTATCTTACACCTGATAGGGGATTTCCTGTGCAGGTTGTAGCCTTTATTATGCCAGAGTTACAGCCAACTCTTGCAAAATTATCCCAATCCTTGCAATTTCCACAAATATTCATAGAGATCTGCTGCTGGACCATAACATTTCTAAAGAATGTCAGCTTTCATTTACAAAAAGATAAGATGCTAGGTCCCATGCTTGTAGAAGAAAGCTTGCACAAGATGAAGTCCAAACCTGAATTCTAAATGCCAAAACACAAAATGTATTACTCTAAATATGTATCATACTTTAAAAAGCTGAATGGCATCCTTCTGTGGCCTGAGCTGTGATTTCAAAATGTCTGGAGCTGGCAGTTCTGTGCCAGTGAAAATTTCTCACATAGGGAGTTTATTTTCCAGCACACAGCTCTGGCCACTTCTGAGTTACAGGGCACAAAGTGAATTTGACAGACAGCAAGATCTGTCTACGTGTGTCAGTCATGCTTACTAAAATGTCTCTCCTTATTCATTACATTCAAATGCTTTGTGAGTAAACTAAGACTGAATTGCAGCTAGGAGAATGTTTTAGTGGCTGGAGGGCACAGTTTAGGTAGAAAAATGGAGTAGAAAGATGTAATCTCCATTGTAGTCTCTTTTTCTTCTCAAATGCTGAAGCACATAATCTTCAACAGTGTTTCTAAGTATTTACTTTCTAGTCTTACACCTGTGCCATCTCCCCTTTCATTTCCTTCCAGGCTAGCTATTTGCAGCTGCTCATCTGAACTGAAACTTCTGAAAACCTGAAAATTCAAAAACAAAATAAGAGCAAAACAGATTTTTTTTCTACTGAAGATTAAGATGATTAAATAATGTCAAAGATAAACCCATTGAGTTATAACTACAATCTTCACATGATTTTCCTTGGACTATATTCTTAATACTTTGCAGTCATTTTTTTCATATATTCTAGCAGATGGCATCTCTGGATGGATGTGCAGAGACACAGGACTCTGGCAGTAACAGGGTAATGCATGTTCAATCTCATTTGTTGTCATGAAAATTATCATTAGGGTTAAATTCATCCAATAAGAGAACAGGAACCTACCTTAAAACTTTTAGTTGGCAATGAAGTACAGTATCATCCCCATGGGTTCTCACTGGGTTTCCAACTCATGAGTTTTCTTTCATTCAACCATTTCTAAAAATGCTATCTTTACTCTAGCACGTCTCATTCATATCTCACTCATATCTTCTCTGGAGATATTCAAGGCCCATCTGGATGCCTACCTGGGCAACCTGCTCTAGGGAACTTGCTTTGGCAGGGGGGTTGGACCCGATGATCTCCTGAGGTCCCTTCCAACCCCTACAATTCTGTGATTCAAAGTAGGAGTAACAGCAAGTCTTCATCAGCCCATCATTAGCTTAATATACTAAGCTTATGCCCAGCTTAATATTTCATTAGAAATGGAAGGTATATCTAACTCATGTGGGCAGAGAGGAGAAAACAAACAAACAAAAAAAATGAAAAACTTTGAATAAACTATAGGAAATGTATGTTGAATTTTTTTGAAGCCTAGTGAAGAATATTTGTCCTGTGCTAAGACACCGAGAGCTCTTTCCACAGGTTCTCTGAAGGAATGACCACTAAAAAGAACCTAAATTAGATTAGAGCATAAAATGAAGCTTGCATTTGGTGCTTTTGAACTGCTTACTGCATCATGCCAGAGGTCTGGTCAAGAGAGAGCCAGTTGTGAATCCAGCAATGTCAGATAAAGCATTAGAAACAGAGTCCAGCATTATTGTGAGACAGGAAAGCTGATTTCTGATCTCTTTTTGAATTTCTTAGGAAGCTTTTCCCCAGATGAAAGGATAACCAGCATCCTAGCTTTGACTGCTGATGGTCTAGAAACACAGAGACAATCAGCTCAGGAACCATTCCCCTGCACTCTCACCATCAGTTCCTGGTATGACAGCTTTTCTACAAACACTACTTGACTGAAGTCCAGAAAGGGAAAATTGATTTTCAGAATCATGGAGGACTGGTTCTAGGACTGATCTTCCCTGGTATGCTTGTGTGCCTCTCATCACTCCTATTGCAGTCCACTTCCTCCTCAGGAACAGGACACACTTATTGTTTCCTTCCTTCAGATGTTCCGGTGTTCGTCTATGGATGAGCAACCACTGAACTCCGGGAATCACCTCATGTTATGGATGTCATCAAGACCTTGCAGTCCGAATTTCAGAGGAATTTGGATCCATCCTTTCAAGAGACATTACATGTTACAAATTAACCACATGGTATGTATAACTGGAACACCCTTCAACCCGTAATCACGTTCTAGATGGTCCTCTCAATTCACAGGCAATGAACCCTGGCTCTTCTGCTTGGTACAGCTTTGTCTGTTACGTGGATGTCAAGTTTCTTCTACCCCAGCACTATAAATGATAGCAGATCATCATAGCCTTTATTAGGTAAAAGATTTTTTAATATGTCAGTTCATAGCCCAGTTGGAAAATGGGGGTATTTCCAAGCTCAGATTTTACTGCACGAGAAAAAAAAAAAAAAGTTTAAAAGTTCATTTTGTTAAATCACTGCAGCACCCTGATGTAGACAAATATTTAAGATATTTTCACAATGACTTTGTCTGAACTGGTACAGAATCAGCTTAAGCTAAATTTACCCAATGTACCCTTACACAAAACTTCAACAAGTAGTATGACAATACTGAAGGTACTAAATACACTAAGGGTTGTGCTGATCTGTTAATTGAATTTCTAATCCTATTTGACTGCATTGTTTTGCACAGAAAATGCTTGTGTCTACATATGTTTTTATGGGTGTTCTCTGAAGAATACAGGATGTTAACCAACTTTATGTGAAATTCTGAGCGCTGGCAAAATGGTGAGAAATCTTGTGATTAGTACTGAGAAAGGAAGGATTTTCTCTCTTTCTTTGGACCTCCACCAGTTGTAAAATGAAACATACTTAATATATGGTAGTTGCAAGCAATTCATCAGTTTATATCATTTTCTAAATGCTGGGCCCTCAGCATATAAGGCCTGAAAATACCACAAAGCCTAAAGAAGGAGTTTTTGTAAATGGTGTAGTTAGTCAGTCTTTAAGATACCACTGAAGTACATTCCTAAAACAGAAATAATCCGCATGAAGTTAACCTGCTCAGAAAAGCTCAGCATATATGTTTTTTCCTTGTCTTTTTTTTTCTTTTGCAGATCCTTTAGGTATCTAATCTAGTATCCAAGAGTCAATAAAAACTTATTTACCCAAACAGATTCATAAATGAGGAAAAAATGCATACAGAACATAAAACTTCACACATATTAATGCGCTTATGAAAACTATGGAGGGCTCTATATCACAACAATTGCAAAAATTATACAGTGATAAAGGTTAGTTTATTAGTAACATGGAATTCCTAAGTAACGAGCATCACCTCTTTATTCAGATTTCCCCTTTGACCATGCTAAACAGTACCTTTCCTTGATTCTCGCAGCCTATAATTATATCTGTGCATAGGTCATTTTTTGTCAGTCATGTATGGTGTGGGTTGTTTGTTTTTTTTAATCTTTCCTCATAAGGCAGTTGTAGTTCAGTTGCCCAGAGTAAGCGCAAAAAATATTGAATGGTTTGAACAGGTGCTTCCATACTTTGTGCTGGGAAGATAGGGTATTCCCATCCAGTAATTTATGCACTTTCTAAAACTCTTGGATCTCTGAATGATCACAGGTAGAACTAGGAAGAATATGGAAGATCCTTCTATGATGGGTCTTATGCTCTTGACTTACAACCCTTGCCGAGAGGATCTATAAAGATCAGAGATACAGGAATTTTTCTTCTTTTGTTTTTTTTTGGAAAGTAAGCAGCCAAATCTGGTCTGAAACATCAGATCACTAGTAATCATGCTGACCAGCTTTGTGTTCATTCTTTGCTGTTGCTAGTTGGACTGTCCATAAACATAATTTATTTTTTATACTGAAATTGAGAAAGAATATGCCTTTTTCATTTCTTTTCTCTTTAAACTGCACTCCAGTCTTCTTATACAACAGGTTCCTGACATAATACAGTAGTATGATTAATAAATAATGAAATTTGGCAAAGATAAAGTATATAAAATAAGAAAAAAATCATGCATCAGATGAATCTGAGAGACTATCAGATCATAATGTACACCATCCATTTGCAATAGGTAAATAAAATGCAAGAACTGTGAATGGGGTTCTGAAGATACATCAACCAATAGTTTCATTTTTTGATTATTTATTAAAGGAGAGAGTATCAGAATGTTCTAAGATAATTTGCTAACAAATGAAAGTTCAGTGCCTGTCAACAAATAAGGAAATTTGTCCTGTCCTATCTGTCCATCTGTCCCCTTCCCCATGCCCCCAGCTGATGAAAGTCAAACTTCTGTTATAGGCAAGATGAAATTAGTCATCTTCTGGATGATCAAATCTGGATGACCATCCATCTGGATAGTCTTATTTATCTTTAGTGACATGGAAAACTTAAATAGTATGTGGGCTTTGGGCAAAATATAAATTCTTTGTCTTAAAAAAGAAAAAAAAAGCATAGATAAGGAATCTAAGCTTGCAAAATGTCATTGGTCTTAAAGGTTATTAGTTAGAAACTACAGAAGCAAGGGGTTTACAAAGCAAATAATCTCAGCTGATCCCTTTATGCAGTCACTGTACAGGGAGACTTTTTCTCAGTTCAAAGGTGGCTCAGTATTTTTATATAAATAACTCATTTTCTTTTCCAGCTAGCCGAGTGCTCCTGCTGCTGGACGCTGAAGGAATCTCAGCAAGGGCACAGATGTTGACAGCCGTGTTAAGGTAACTGTGAATGATTTAATGTCCATACTGTAAGAAATTTTAATTTATCATATGACAATGAATTCAGAAAAGAACTTCTTATTTCTGCTAATAAAATATCTTCTCGCTACAAATCGAGTTTAGGTTTTTCATGCAGGCAGCAATCTTTATTAATCTCTATCATTTGACTGGCACACATTTCAATTTTAGATGATTTTTCTACAGTACTTGAAGACTATATTAGCTAAAAAATACATTCTGAAATGTAAGTGTAAAGTATGCATCCATTATGCAGTAGCATCAAGGCAGAATTAGACTGTACTTGAGACAAGATATAGTATCTGTTGCTCTTGTGAATGAGCCTTGATTAAATTAAATTCCCTACAGGGACAAAGGTTCAAAAGTTCCTAGTTTAATAAAACATATGGCAAAAAAAAAATGTGGGAAAGAGCTGAGCATGTGAAGCTTTTGCACTGTAAATGGATCTATTTCTCAAATATATGCATTTTCTCTGTACAAAGCTATTCTCTGTCAAAATACTTTTTTTCTTAAATAACTCGGTGTTTGCCCTGTTCACACAATGTGTGTGAAATACCCTGCAATGTGTCTAGGTATAGCTCTGTGTACTCTTTGAAAGAGGAACAGAAATTCCAATAAAACATGCTACAAAGTAGAAACTCTGCAGTATTTCATTTAACTAAATTATATTAAACAGTCTGACCTAGATATAATTTATTTAGACTTTCAGTTCAATATGTTCAACAGTCCTCATCCTCACATTTTCAGTCTAGAGAGCTCTTCTATCCTCTCTTAAATTTTTCACAGATAAAGTTTGGAAAAAAAGCTGAACAATTGATAGTTTGGGAAAATAATAGGAGGCAATTATCAGATTTCAGCCTACATTTTTGTATGAGCTCACAGGAAAAAAAAAAAAAAAAGAAAAAAAGAAAAAAAAAAGAAGAAAAAAAAAGCAGCTAGTTCCAGAATATAAGAAAAACACGGAGGACGATATACGGCTTAGAGGCAGTACTGACAATTCTCATGCTACAATAGCTGGATGCATAAGCTGAAGAAGATGACAGAGATTTGGGTTTTTAACTATCTTAACTGGAACCATAGCCAATTGTAGTGCATGTTGTTGTGCGTTACCTGATTTTCCCATACTGTAGGCTTAAATTGTTTCATAATACCTCTGGGAAAAAAGTAATCTTTATACAACTGTTTTGATAAAAGAAATAGTACTGCAAGGTATGAGTGTGTGCAGTTCTCATGGACAGCTTTTTTTGAACATGTTCATATATCTGAATTTAGAGTAAAGTGTTTAAAGCAAAAAAAAAACAACTCATTTTTGCTAAGAAAAAAATGGGAAGGGAAGGGAAGGGAAGGGAAGGGAAGGGAAGGGAAGGGAAGGGAAGGGAAGGGAAGGGAAGGGAAGGGAAGGGAAGGGAAGGGAAGGGAAGGGAAGGGAAGGGAAGGGAAGGGAAGGGAAGGGAAGGGAAGGGAAGGGAAGGGAAGGGAAGGGAAGGGAAGGGAAGGGAAGGGAAGCACAAGGTGAGGCGAGGCAAGGCACAAGGTGAGGTGAGGCGAGGCAAGGCGAGGAGAGGAGAGGATTCCTTCCTTAGTATCACAGAATAGTAGAATATCCTGAGTTGGAAGGGACCCACACGGATCACCAAGTCCAACTCCTGGCTCTACACAGGACCACCCCAAAATCAGACCGTGTCTGAGAGCATTGTCCAAATGCTTCTTGAACTCCAGCAGGCTCGGTGCTGTGACCACCTCCCTGGGGAGCCTGTCCAAGTGCCCGACCACCCTCTGGGTGCAGAACCTTTCCCTAACACCCAGCCTGACCCTCCCCTGTCCCAGCTCCATGCCGTTCCCTCGGCTCCTGTTGCTGTCCCCAGAGAGCAGAGCTCAGCGCCTGCCCCTCCACTCCCCTCGTGAGGGAGCTGGAGGCCACCATGAGGCCTCCCCTCAGCCTGCTCTGCTCTGGGCTGAGCAAACCGAGGGACCTCAGCTGTTCCTCATATGTCCTGCCTTTTAAACCCTTCACCTTCTTTGCAGGCCTCCTTTGGACAGTCTCTAATAGTTTTATGTCCTTCTTATACTGCAGCACCCAAAACAGCACGCAGTGCTCCAGGTAAGGCCACACCAGCACACAGCACAGCGGGATAATCACTTCCCTTGTTGACTACTATTCAACTTGCCACTGACCAGAACCCCCAGATCCCTTTCTGTGGGGCTGCTCTCCAGCCTCTCATCCCCCAGTCTGTATAGATTGCCAGGGTTGCCCCATCCCAGGTGCAGAATCTGGAACTTGCTCTTGTTGAACTTCATGTGCTTGCTGCTTGCTGAGCCCTCTAATTTGTCCAGATCTCTCTGTAAGTCCTCTCTGCCCTCAGCAGAGTCAACTTCTCCTCCCAACTGAGTGTTGTATGCAAACTTACTTAGTATACCTTCAAGTCCTGCATCCATGTCATTTATGAGAACATTGAAGAGAACTGGCCCTAAAATGGAGCCCTGGGGAACCCCAATGGTGACTATTTTCCAGACTGATGTAACCCCATTTACCATAACCCTTTGAGCCTGACCCATCAGCCAATGGTTCACCCATCATATAGTGCATTTGTCTAGCTGTATGCTGGACATTTTGTCCAGAAGGATACTGTGAAAAGCAGTATGGAAAGCTTTGCTGAAATCCCACATGATTACATCAACTGGCTTCCCTTGGTCAACTAGATGGGTGGCCTTGTCCTAAAAGGAAATTAAGTGTGTTAAGCAGGACCTTCCCCTTCTGAACCTGTGGTGGCTGTGACCAGTGACTCCATTGTCCTTCGGGTGTTTTTCAATAACTCCCAGAATAATTTTCTCTGTAATTTTACCAGGTACTGAAGTGAGACTGACAAGCCTGTAATTACCAAGGTCTTTTCTCTTGCCCTTCTTGAACACTCGGACAACATTTGCCAGCTGGCAATCGACTGGGACCTCTCCAGATTCCCAAGACCATTGAAAAATAATTGAGAGAGATCTTGTGATGACATCAGCTGGCTCTCCAAGTACCCTGGGATGAATCCCATTAGGCCCCATAGACATATATTCATCCAGCTGGAACAGCAAATTCTGCACAAGTTTGGGGTTCTATAAAGATAAACCCAGCTTCTATTGAGATAAAACAACACCAAACATGAGAACTGAGTTGGATGATATCATACACTTTTTTAAAGTACAATTTTACAATTCTCTTTTTCCTTTCCATGAGTGTAAGAGTGCAACTTCAAGGGAAAGATAAAAACAGCAGATGCAACTTCCACAGAAATGAAAAGAATATAATTAATCACTATGTCCACTGTGAATACTGTCAGGCCCCTGACAGCACCTATAGTTCCTAACTGCCCTGGGCGATGAGTCTTGCCCAGAACCCAGCCCCAACCCCCCCCGTCCTGCTTCTCTGGTGGGGCTTCCCAGATGGACCTCAGGTTTGTGTTGTCATCTTGTCTCCAGCTCATATCCTGTTCCATCTCCAGCTGCCCCTGGATGGACCTGGCTTTGGTTCATCCCCTCACTTGTGTCCGGAGCTGGTGATGGACCCTGCTACAAGCCCCTGGCTCTGTTGGCCGTGCTTACATGCTGCAAGGCTACACTCTGGTTGGTGAGGGCACTGCCTGTGTGGCAGTTACCCCTAGCTCCTGGCTCATCCTCCTCTGGAGAGCAGCCCCACTGACACTGCTCCCTGACAAGCAGGACAAAAGTTGATGGAAATTGCAGCAAGACACATTTCAGACAACCATTAAAAAAGCTTCCCAACTATAACCTGTTCTTAAGGTCCCTTCCAGTCCTAATTTCCATGAACCTGTGAGATACCTGCAACAGACAAGTGAGGTTAAATCCAGTGGTTATAAAGCTAAGATTTCTTTTCTTTTTTCTTCTGTGTGGTTCCAGGGTGTGTTTGCATGATTTTTCACAACTACAGCTGACACTTCCTCTTCAAAAACTGGTAGAATTGTTGCTTTGTGACAGATCTGTAACTGATCCTTTAATAAAGTTTCAGTTAGGTGTCAACCTTGGCACCAGTGATGGTTCCACTAACCCAGCAGCTTCCATTCAGCTTTTCTCATGCAGGAGGATGACTGGACCTGCAGGCAACCTGCTTTTGATACCAGCAACTGCATCCTGAGACTTTTCTATCTGCCACTAAGGTATATTCTGACAATCTTCAGAAACAGTAGACTCGATATGCCCATATGGGATTCTTAAAATATCTGTACCATTCCAAAGTAACAGATTTTGCTATTTTCTGAAATACCACTGTAAGTTTTCCTGTACAAGGCATGAATAAATTCTCCTGATACTGAGATGCCCAGCTGGGGTATCTCAGGCCGCAGCTTGCGTGACACTGCACCATGGCATCAACCTGACGGCTGCCTCCAGACAAACATGGCAAATTAAAATAATCATGAGCACAAACTGGAAAATAAATGAGTTAGCGTTGCATTTGCAATGGAAATCAACTAGGGTACATGAGAGCTTTTGCTTTGATGTTCTAACATATTTGTAAAATAGCTGTTTTGATCTTTGCCTGAGACATGGCTCCAGATCCTTCCAGTCAAGTATTATTAGGAAGGTGAATGCAAAGTGTAACGGCTGCCCCTGTCTTTCTCCTTCCTCACTTGACTGTTAGTCTTTCATCATATGTTACCACAAGGCAAGTAACCAAAAAGATATATCACTTCAATTAAAGAAGTCATGTAAAGGCAATATGATGGAGTGGGAGATAATGACTACGGGAATGGTCAGAGGATCTATTATGATTACAGCCAAGTTGAATCAATATTTTATTGACACCATAACCCCCCACTACACACACAGCTGCTTGTTCTCATCTTTATCTGCTGCTTTTGACAGAGATCCCTGTCACTGGGTTTGGGTTTTTTGTTTGCTTGTTTGTTTCATTTTGAATAGGTTTAGTCATGCAGGCTTTAAATCAGTTCTGAGAAATGACACACCTGAAAATATCTTTGTGAGAAAAGGGTCGTTTCAAGCTGGTTTAATCTGTAGGTTAGAGATAATCAGGAAAACAAATTAATATTACCAAGAAAAGAAATCTCTACTGTGTTTGTGGTGTGAGTGGAGGAAGAGGACAGGGAGATGACATCTTGCCCTGTACCTGCTGCAAGCAGTACAGTTCATGTCACCGTTCCATATGTTAGAAAGCATTAGCTAAAATACAGACATGAGAAGGAGATTACATTTACTGCACGTTAGTTGAGTGTCTTATTCTCAAATGATTGAAAGAACTGATTAAAACAGTTTTAGGGCACCATATAAACGTGAGCTCTACTATTAATGATTTTTTTTTTCAAACCAGCAAGTTGAATCTCATTGTTGTTAAATGAAAGGTTTTTATTACATTATTTTAGATTGCATTTATTATCAGAAGTTTGAAAGATCCTAATTTAGCCTCCCTAGTGTGTAGTGATGTACTTTTTATATTTGTCAAGAAAAATCTCATTTAAAAAAAAGTCTGAAAAACTAACCCATCTCTATCTATCAGAGCTCTGTGCTCCTCAGCCTGTCTGAGGCTCAGCCTCAGCTCCATGTCTTATTTGATCTGTTTTTATTCGGCATTCATAAATAATTGAAACTGTTGATGATATTCCTTTAGGTACAATACCTATCAAAGAGCTTAAGAGAAGGGCAAAGATAAAATAGCATAGTATAGTTTATTTTCCAGAGGAAAAAATAAAAAAGTTCCTATTCCTGAAGATGAATGCACCACCCCAGGACAGATTTTTCACTACTGTTATCCTTTTTTTTTTTTTTTTTTTTTTTTTTTTTGTCTGCCTTCCTTTCTGTGTTTTTGGTTAGCATTAAGCTACCCAGGCCAGATCATTCCTTCATTCCTGCTTATAAGCAAGGCAATGATTGGATTCTCTGGCACATTTTGACTTTGTATTTTGGCAGCTGTAGAAACGTAAAGTGCTGGAAGAACTTCCCGCTAATTTTTTGCCACTAAACTGAAAGAAAGAAAGAGGTGATCTCCTAGTCTATTTTCCTGTCAAGCCAGAAGGCTCACTCTTTTAAGGTATGACTCTGAGCTCTGTGAAAATGACCATGATTCTATTAAAAGCTTCCCAAGGTGGATGCATTCTTACCATTGGTCTGATACGTATAAATGTGTAGGGACCAATATATAGACTCACTTCCCATTCCATCAGGTGAATATGCTGCAATTCCCATCTAGTTTTGCTTTGTTTTTTGCTTTTTTAATTACTATTATTATTTTTCAGTATATATTTTTTAGCTTGGCATTTTAAAACAGTCTATGTACCAAATGTTTTTGTTTCTTTTCTTAGTTATGATGACACTGAACTAAATCTTTTCTCGTGACAGATTGCATATATAAAAATGAGGAGCTAATCTGTGTTGGTCCCAACACAACGCCGGGCACCATGCACTAAGGAAGGAGCGTGAGCTATTAGTACACTTGGCTAGCTCATTGTAGTCTTAGATGAGACAAATTAATAGAATTGCCATTTGTCCCATTTTAAATGGACATGCTTCATAAGGCTCAAAGCCCAAGAGACAACAGATTATCTCTTAGCGTAGTGTCCACTCATCTCTTGAGTGTATCACATCCTGGGAAGATTCAGGGGCACAGGAGTCTACTGCCATTTCAGATACCCTATAGTATCCTGTGTGGTCTCTGTTGTCACTCGGAAGGTTTCCTGTCAGAACTGTGCTACATTTACCAGCCATATGTGGATGTCACAGGGCAGGCAGCTAAAATTCCTCTAGATGTCTAAATTTAAGGTAACGTCTTTCTAATACCTCTTATTGTGATGAATAAATGAAGGAGAAAGGTTTGTGTAGCAATATCAGTCCCCACTTAAATTAATATACAGAAGTGGAAAAGGAGAAAAGCCAATCTCGTAACAGCTAAAGAGTACAAAGAGACTAATCTCAGTAATAAAATTATAATAGCCATAAATCCTGCTCAGAATCATGGAATGTCTAGCCTAGAACAAGGATTTAGAGGAAAATCAATGGTTACAAATATAAGAAAACAAACATTTAATCCGGTCAGCCAAACACTGTAACTTTTTGAGATCAATAGCTTAGCTGGATAAAGAAATATTCATAAAATGGACTTCTGTAGGGTGTTCCTCTAAGGCCTGCATTATGATTTAAGTTTCCAAAAAACAGCAGTTTCAGAATGAGTATTTGCTCCCATCTCAGGGCAGAAAGGTGTTAAGAAGCTATAGAAGAAGGTCAGGTACACCTGCAAGTTCTCCACAATACAGTAATGTAGGAATAAAAATCTGAATTCAGCTGGAATGCAGTATATATAGGTCAAAGAGACCACAGAGAGTCCAAGAGACTTAGACTTCCTATGGATAAGATTTTAGAAGGGCATTTCACTGGAACTAAATTGCTCTAGCATTAAGAAAGACAATCTTTTTCTGCTCAGAAAGTTGAAAATTGACAGAGAGCATAACTGTCCTGGGAGTGGGTAAACAACCTCATACCACTGTACCACTGTCCTAAGAAAGAAATACGACTCAGGAGGTGATTTTTTTTTTTGTGTGTGTGTGTGTGTGTGTTGTTTTTTGCTTGTTTGCTTGCTTGTTTGTTTTGCTTTTTCTCTGCACCAACAGTGAGACCACTGTTGGATGACATGTCCAATTCTGACATCAGTGCTTCAGAAAATACGATGAAAAATTTGGGAAGGCCTCAGGAAAGGGCTATGAGAATGCCTGTGGATTTTGAAAGGTCTAAAAGACTAAGAAAACCTGTATCAGTGAGTGTATGATTCCATGATTCTATGCTAAGTTTGCACATATAAAAGTTTGCTGAAGTTGTACACAGATAAACAACAACAATGAAAAGGTGGGTGAGGGGTTGCTTTGCTTGTCTTTACAGGAAGAAATTTCAGGATCCCCCATAGTAAGCCGTGATGTTATCTCAGGTGGAAACTGTGGTTTTGTCAAGAAATGTCTGGGGTGAAACCCAGATGGGTGTGCTGCAGAGGATCAAAGGCCAGGGCTGCCCTGCAGTGCGAAGGAGTGGCTCAAGGCCACTGACCAGGTGGAGCAGAATCCTCCAGCCTTCTTCTGCTGTGGCAACACCGAGCCTTGACCCTTCCTTGCCCTGCTACTGGCGGTGCTTGCACTCAGTTGCTGAGCTGGCAGGGGGCTGCAATATGGTGTGCGGGCATCAGCACTGGCAGCACCATTGCAGTATGGCAGGGCACATAAGTCACCGCTCTCTCCTTCCCTTTGGCTGCAGGGAATTTCCACCTGCAATACGCTGGCCCACAGTCACTTGCAACCCCGCAAGGCGGGTTGTAAATCCAACTGGAGTTACGAAAGCCTTCAATCTGCCTTGAGAAATATTTTATTCACCTCTGGAACGGGTGGATCGACTCAATGGGGTTAACTGTGGTCGTGTTCGACCCTCACGGGCCTCAGCGGTTACTCGGAAACCACTACGCTGGGTGACAGGTGGGTGAGGGCATCCCCAGGACGCTCCTTATTGCAGGCGCCCTTCCTACACCCCCCCGGCTTCGCAAAGCGCTTAATGGCGCCCTCGCCGCCTTCCCGAGCCTTCGGGCGCCCCGAGGCGGCCCCATGGCCCCGGCGGCGGGGCGCTGCCAGAGGAGTTCCCACCAGGTGGCGCCGGAGCGCCGCGGCCGCGCGGAGCAGCCGGGCCCGTAGCGGGCACGTGGCGGGGCCGCACCAGGGCCGTACCGGGGCGGGCTGGGGCTGGGGCTGCACCGAGGGGGAGGCCGGGAGTCCTCGGCGGTGTGCCCTTGGCTGTGTGTGGGGAGACGGCAGGTTGTGGGAGGTGAAGTGGCGCCCTCTAAGCCCGCAGTAGCAGGGTTAGGAAATCATAACAGCCAACGAAGTCACAACAACCCCGTGCAGTGCTACAGGCTTGGGGCGGAGTGACTGGAAAGCTGTGCAGAAAAAAAGGATCTGGGGGTGCTGGTCGATGCTCGCCTGAACATGACCCGGTAGTGTGCCCAGGTGGCCAAGAATGCCAGTGGCATCCTGGCTTGTATCAGGAATAGTGTAGCCCGCAGGACCAGGGAGGTGATCGTCCCCCTGTACTCTGCTCTGGTGAGGTCACACCTCAAGTACTGTGTTCAGTTTTGGGCCCCTCAGTACAAGAAGGACATTGAGGCCCTGGAGCGTGTCCAGAGAAGGGCTATGAAGCTGGTGAAGGGCGTGGTGAAGTCCTATGGGGAGCGGCTGAGGGAACTGGGGTTAAGTCTGGAGAAGAGGAGGCTCAGCAGAGACCATATTGCTCTCTACAACTACCTGAAAGGAAGGTGTGGGGAGCTGGGTGTCGGCCTCTTCTCACAGGTAACTAGTGATAGGACTAGAGGGAATGGCCTCAAGTTGCACTAGGGAGGTTCAGGTTGGAAATTAGGAGACATTTCTTCTCAGAAAGGGCAGTCAGGCATTGGAACGGGTTGCCCAGGGAGGTGGTGGAGTCACCACCCCTGGAGGGGTTTAAGGAAAGGTTGGACATGGTGCTTGGGGACATGGTTTGGTTTAGTGGGTGATATTGATGGTAGGGGGACAGATGGACCAGATGATCTTGGAGATCTTTTCCAACCCTTATGATTCTATGAAATGGCTCGTGGTTTGATGTGGACCTCTCGGGCAGGTACCCAACAGGAAGCAAACTCAACCTGTAATGCCATGCTTGCACAGTGCTGTTTACAAACTAGCTGCGTTCCTGACTTGTAAACGCAGCAATGGGGTATGCTTTTAAAATCAGTGAGGTACAATAATAATACTTTTAAAGTTAGGTATAACCAAGAGCAGATATTTCAGAGCCCTGAATGTGACACTGTAGGAAACCATACAGAGCTCTGAAGGTCACAGAGATCTGAGCAAGACTTGGAAGAGAGGAAATCACAAGTGATCTTTTCAGGAATGTTCCCAGTCCCAACGCACAAATAAACAACTTTGAACAACAACAACAAAAAACCAAACAAAACAAAAACAAACCAGAAATCATCTGTGGAGTTGAAGGTTTGACTTTAACAAGACTGCAGGAAGACCTGGGCAGAACTCAAGGCACGGGCAGTGCCCAAGGCACGGGCAGTTTCTAAAGTTATAGGGAAACAGATTTAAAGTTCTGTGAATATGGTGGGATGTAGAGAAGAATGAAAGGGAGACAGACAGGTCCAGGAACAGATTACAAGAGGCATAACTGTTCACTTCCCTTTCAGGAGCAGCTGTGATGTTTTATCAGTGATTTGCCTCCAGTCAGATGAGTGCAGTTGGTAAGAAATACATCAGGCTGGGCAGAACTACAGGTCTGCCTGAAAGACGTAAAATTGCCAGATTTAGCTCGTTCATGTCACAGTGTAAATTCTTCACTTTGGTGTATTTAGCTGGATTATATCTTTAAACAAATCTTTTCTAGTTTAAATTTTTAATTGAGATACTGAGCAGTACTGCTGAACTTGGGAAACTGAAAATTTAGTATGGAAGGGAGCTCTTTGTCAAATCAGGACCAGCTTCATTCAGCCTTTTTGTAGCATTGCCTCTTTTAAATATGTGTGGAAAACACTATCCATTTCACCTTGTTGAGGTTTTTACATTGTGGCTATAACTATACAGCATGATTTGTCAGCCTGCAAAATGCATGAAGAAAATCCAAAAGTTGCTACCACGAAAGGCAGTTCTCCTTCAGCTCAAGGGTAGGTTTCTGTTGGCTTTAGCCAAGTTCTGCTCAATATAACTGAAGGTCTTAAAGGAACAGAAATATTAATAATTTATTACGAACCTGTTATTGATTGCTAGGAAGGCAAGCTCTCTAAAAATGAAGGCAAGCCATGGTGCTTGTCTTAAGCATTTTATTACTCAAGCTGAGATAGCAACAAAACACTTTGAAGGTTGATTATGGACCATATGATGACAACAGGTGAGATGTGGCAGTCACGTAATCACTATGGATGCTTTATTGACTTACATTTTCTAAGGCGTAAATTTAAAAGATAAAGGGAGGCACTACAAAACTTGTAATGGAGAAGTCGTGAAGACAAATGCAGCCAAAGAACAGTTAGAAGTGACTCCTGAGTCAGTGAAATACTGTTCTGCGTGTCTAGAACATGATGTTTCATTTCAGCATCTAATGGAATTCAGGTGTCAGAACAGATTTATAAAATACTGGTTAAACAATTAAACCAAAGCATTCAAATTTTCTATTGTTAAAGAGAATGTGTGCTGATTTTTAGTGACAATTAAAAATTACCATAAAATTTTGATGGCTTATATACAATTCAGGCCCCTTATTGCTGACCGCAAATGTGAACTCAGAAGATAATTTTGAAGTCAGTTTTCCTATGATGAGGGAAGTCTTGTCAGATGTTAGATGGAGCCTGACTAATTAATAAAGTGCTTTCAGGCTCTGCTAGATCAGAGATTATTCTTGATTTGCATCTTAATAAGAGATCATTGACAGTGTAAAGAGTTCCTTTGATTATTAAAATATGACATGAATATTGAAACCTTTTACAGGTAAGGACATGCTGATATGAAAGCGGCACAGAGAGGAAAAAGTCATTACACTTTTCCTTTCTTAGTGTTTCCATTTCATATCTTCTCAGCAAATCAAATTAAGGGACTCCAACGCGCTTATTAAATTCAGTGGTAGGGAGCTGAGAAACATGACTAAGGCTGCTTAAAATATGGCAAAAACAAAGATGTGTGAGATGCTACTGAAGAGAAGGTTTGAGGCCTGATACATTCAAGCTCCCTTTCTTATATGTATTACATGCTGTTCTTAGTCCCTCTTCATGTGCTTATTGTCACCTGCAGAAAAGAAAATGAGAAGTGTGCAGTTCAGGCAGAGCAGAAGAAATACTAAATGGAATAAAACTCAAATGTACAGGGAGGAGATTTTAATAATTCTTAATCTTGAGTATGTCTTAAACTGAAATTAACAGTAACTGTAAAGGAACTGTTATTTCCTATGTTAGATTAGAAATCGCTAAATGGTAGTACTATAAAATCATTATGTGTAAGTTGTCAGCCAGAGTAGGGCATAAAAAATATCTGTCACTAAGGCCCTATGCATGTATTATGTACTACGGGTAATGTTAGTAAAGGTTAGTCGTGCTGTGCTCTCACATGATGTAATTAATACACAGTAAGTGACTCTGAAATTTAACACCAGTCAGAGTGTAGTAATTGTGGAATTGCCCCAAATCTTACAGAATGTGTGAGTGTATGGTGTTAATAGCCTGATTATGTAGCAGCAAGGGTTTAAATATAGATTTTGAGGCATCGAATTTGATTCTTCAAGAGGCAACTAATTTGACAGCAAGCACCCCTGTAGTGGAAGCCGACTTTGTAGAAGAGCTGTAGAACCGTCCAGGTTTTATTTCGGGGAGCATATGAGACCTGTTGGATGCTGCCAGTATTCATGTCTCATTTGCATTATTTCAAGAACATTTCCAGACATTCTGATTCACCAGAATGTCTCTTCTCTTGCTCTTAATTTATTTTAGGGTTTAATGTTTTAAGAATAAGTTTTACACTATTTATATCACCTCTACAACCTGTAGCAAAAGTTGTATCAGATGTCACAGATTAGTTCATTAGAAATCTTACATATCAGAAGTCTATTTCAGAGGAGTGGCAGGTACTTAGGAATTGCAAAAATCATAATGAAACTTCATTAACCTTATGTGAGGTGTGTTAAATGACCTGTTGACCTGTGCTAAAAGAAGAATACTAAGCAGTAGTTGTGCGCTCAGCTTCAAGCGCACAAGAAAAAGAAATGTAATCTTATTAGTACCCAGAGGAATCTCCAAAGTTTTTTGTTTTGTTTTGTTTTGTTTTGTTTTGCTTTGTTTCTCCCAGTTATTGATAATGTCTGATCTGGAGATTTGGAAGGTTGTCATTTTTTATAATATAATTTGTGTTCAATGGTATTACCGAAATTCTTGACAGAATACTCTTGACAGAGTACAGTTGCGATGAATGCTATGCAAACACAACAATATGGCAATTCCTCTTTCAGAGAAAGTTCACATTTAGTTGGGTTGGACAGCTGAAAACAAATTGTAGATACCTCATGATTTGGAAAGGGTTCTGAGTTCTCTCGTGTTAAAAAAAAAAAAAAAAGTATCACATGATAGCTGCACAATAAACTAAATTATTCTAACACCAGGAATCAATCAAAGTGTAGAGTAGAAATAATTTAAAATATAAGGAGGTTGTATATATGCAAATATCATGAGAAATTTCATAACAATCCCTTCAAAAATATAATTTCCAACTTGAAAGACTGAATAATCGTATTCTCTTAGAAGTGTGTTTCAAATGTACTTGATTTGCAGCAGCTGATACCTCCTAATTTGAGGGACCTTTTCAAGTCTGGTCTAATCCCCATTTTCTTCTTAAAATAAGGGAGAGATTGCATAGGAGTTCTCACTGTGAAGATACGTTACCATCTCAAAAGCTGTTGTTAAAAAATTATTTAGAGATTATGAACTGGAGTTACCAATACTTGAACTAGCTTTAATGTATCCACTGTGATATCAGAAGTGGCAATACGAGAGCTTGATATGGGATAATTGACTCTCAGCAGGTAAACTGGTTAATATTGAGTTAGTTCCTTGCTGCCATGGACAGACTTATAAAAAAAAAAAAAAAATTAAAAAAAAAAGTTTTTCTAATGCTTGACTAGTCAGTTTAAAATTAACTTGGTTGTCTCTTTACAGTGCTGTGCTAGCTATGATGTCTTTGAGTAATAACCACTGTAACTTGCTGGCATAAAATGGTTTCTGAATCCTCTTTCAGTCATCTCTCATTACAAAGTAATGGTAAAATGTGCTCATTTATATAGTCAGACACATTTTTGTTATAAGAGTGTAGAATTTAATTTCTCTAGTCCAAGTCCATCTTGTATAAAAGTTCTGCTCCCATGTTACCTTCCCCATCCTTTCAGTTGACTGGAATACAGATTCACGTTTCATCCCTAAGATTACCACCCTGAGCTTCAACATTGAAGATATCTAAAAACAGCAGATGGATTTCTTGCTGTGCCAGGTGGAGTAGAACGAGTTGATTATGGTGCTGAGGTAGATAGCTTGTTTTGAGGTATTTCTTTTCAGTCAAATGACCCTTGACAAAATATTCAAGTAATGCTCCTTGGTTATTACTACCAGGAGTGTTACTGTACTGCAGTATGTAGTAGTTTCTATTCCATAGGCTTAGAAAGTAGGTCTAAAGATGGACATTCACATGAAGAACGTCCAGATTTTTATTGCTGTGCCATCTGTGCTGAATGGTTCTATAGTTTCTGGAATACATTGACAGTGTCTTGAAAATTGATGACAAGGGGAAATAATAACAGATTGATTCAAAAAATACTTTCTGCAATAGCTGAAATCTGTAGATTTGTTAGATAACCTGATTAAACATTAGGCTTAAGGAAAATTAACATTTTCACAAATGGCATGTATGGAATGGTAGGCTACAGATCTGGCTGAGAGGTGAATGGACCAACCTTAAAGACATCTTTTCAAGTGGTATGATACCTGTCATATCCTCTCCTTGGTTCTCCCTGGTGTTTTTAAATTCTTAATATAGCATCTCTTTTCTTTCTATAAAAGAGAGGAAAAATGTATATATATATATATAGTGTGTATATATGTCTAGAATAGTATAATTGAACTAATCAAAGAACTGAGATTTTAATGGGAGAGTTTTACTGTCTTTTGAATGTGATGAGATTTATAGTCATCATCTCTTGGTCTCTTGGGGAAGAGGCTTCCATAGAGTGAATCCAATTCTTGAAAAAAAAAGAAAAATTCTTTTCCTGTCACAGTCCTGTAGGAAGGATGCCATAATATATTTGTAGCTTCTTCTGAAATTTAAAAACAAAACAAAACAAAAACAGTTTATAGATACAGAATTGCACTAATTTATAACAACTTAAGATAATTTTGTGTGGGTTTGGGAAGGGAAGGCTGGATCTTAAATAGATCTGTATATACAGTGGTTACTTTCAGTTTCAGTTTTAAAAGTGCAAATGAAGAGTTATATATGTCTTAGTTATACCTATTAATTAATTTTCAAAATAAGTAACAAAACTGAATTGCTGGGAAAGAAATTCTTGTGACAATTTGATAATTTCAAATACCTGCTGTACTCTCTGCAGGATTTTTTCTATAGGTGCACAAAAGCAGTGGAGATTTTTTTTAAAGAAATTGAGATTTTGTACTTTTAATGTTCTGTTACTGGGATAATGGGTAGTAAAACATGTAACAAATATGCCACTACCTCCTATGAGATTATTGTGGATTTCAGAATCCCTAATTGTTTCAAACAATACATTTTTGTTAATTGCACAATGTAACTTTCTTGACAAAAGATATCGTGAAGCCCAGTAGAAGATTCTCAAAGAATTTATAAGTATATTTATATTTTTGTATAAAATTTGTATAAAAGCTGGTTAGCAGCACCCATCAGCATCCCACAGTGGGAAATATGATGCTGTGTCTCTTCCTGGAGCTGTGTTCTCTAAGCTATGGGCTCCAGCAGGAACCACGCTCAGCATTGCCCGCAAATACAGGACACACGCATGTTCATGGGATCAACGCTGTGCCACTGGGGGTGCAGTGAAAAGGGATTTCCTTGGAGAGGCTGTTTTTTGTTTTCTAACAATCCAATTCCTAATATTCTCTAGTTGTGGATCTTCTGCACTCAGAGAATGGAATTTGGATTTCCAGGTTGTTAACGATGATGCTAATTGTGCAAGAAGATACTTGGCAGTCATAATACTATGTTTCAGTTTGTTGTTTGTTTTTTCCCCCATAAGTACTGAGTGGTTACGAGGTTATACTGGCCATAACATCAGAGTACTTGGGCCATGAATTGTTAGTCCATTCACGGCTTTAAAGGTGAATCTGAACTATCTGGGGATGAATTGCTCAGACTGACCTGGTGTGAAGCCATAACTTGCAGTACCTCTTTTCAGCCGAAAGGTGGGCACTAACTCCAGACAGATCCAGGCACATGGTTTAAGGGCTGTAGACTAGACAGCTCATCTTTTGCCACTCCTAGTGAAGAGCTTGGTGCCCTGGATGGACTAAAAAGACCAGCACTCCTGATGAAGCCTCTCTCTTGTCACTCTTGTAGCAACATCTAGCTGGCTAGATAAAGTTTCTCCAGCACCTGTGGCATACACCCTTAGTGCACACACAGTGTAGGTGCACAATTTAAAAACCAAAGAGAATGCATTTATGAAAAGATTTCCAAAGTCTTGCAATGTATTTATTATTTTTATACTAAACTGCATCCTTAAACAAAAAGTTTACTCAGGTAAACACTGTCTTATTCGGTTTTAACGCTTCAAATAGCGTTAAAAAATGGTCTCTGCAAGGACAGAGAAGGCCCAGCTTTGCCATTGACCTGCACTCACTGTGTAGTTTACGCAGATGCCAGGATTAGACGTGGCTGATCTCACATCTTTTCCTGTGGCAACACGGCATCACCAGCAGCTTCAGAGCGCGACGCGTGAGACCACCGAGTGTCATTGGCTGACGTTGCCCATGAGAGTTTATGAAATTATTCGCCTGTCCAGTTCCATTCTTCCCAGATTCACTTGTAGATGCTTTTTCTACGATATTCTTTTATAACCTTGAATCTTATGGCAATCTTTCAGAAAGCCCCAGCATATACTGCATGTTTCATATGAAATTTGTCTAGTTGCTTCTAATTACAATAGCTCCTTGTTCTGTTGCCAAGAAAACAGCATCATTGACTTCTTGGACTGTACAAAATATTGCAGAATAAAAACAGCAACAGAAATACACTGTTATTTTTCCCTCCTTATATCCTGCTTTGTGACAGGGATCCTTCCCCCGTCTAAGTTCATTGGTTAGCAATAAACAAAGCTGCTTTCACCAGCTGTCTTCTTACAGCCTCTGTGTAGCACAGTACACGAGAGCCATGATAGTGTTAAAGAGCTGGCTGGCCATGATAATTTTGATTATTTTTTTTTAGTGAGCTTTATTTGAATTATAACCTCTCCTAGAGATGACACCTTTTTCTTACATTTGCATAGAATCAGGCTCCTGCAATTCCAATGATAAAGAATAGCATAAATAAGTTTCCTTAGGTGTCTTGGTAATATCAGCAGAGAAAAATGTTCACTGCACAAGGTACAGGGTCATGGCAAAGACTTCAGAAGTGAAGGTTGCAGGGGTTCTGGGTAGCTTGTGTCTTCCATTCCTATTAAAAGACGTTTTTGTCACTCAACATTTTGGGAAGTTATGCAAGGGTTTTTGGCTGAGTCTCGAACACTGATTCATCAAAAACATTTTCTAAATCATTAAAAATTTGTCTACCTTGCCCAAGAGAAACACCTGGAGGCATTAGGAGAAGGACTTCATGTTCCCCACCTACACGTGGCTAATTTCAGTCAACACAATTATGATTTTAATTTCCGAGGATTCCCTCTGTAGTCAACAGAAAGAGGATCTTACAGGGATTCCTGACCAGCAGTCTGACTCTGGTCGGGAATCTAATTCTCTGCTGCCCTTCAGAAGAGGCTTGTGAGAGAGACAAGGAAGCTATCATAGACACCCTTGGCAGTGTGTGAGGGGTGGGCTTGCATTGGCAGTCCCAGCTTTCCTAGGCTAGGGGCTGGCTGCCAGGTCTGGGACTCTGCTTAGGGGTGAGGAGCCCCTGGACACGGGGGGAGGGGGGGGGGGGTGCCCGCTCCCACCTGCACTCATGCCCTGTCTCCCATAGCACTGCTGCAGAAGGGGTGGTGAGCTACGATCACCTCGTGCACCACCCACCTGACCTGCTGGCCGCCTGTTCTTAGGAGTATTGGTCTGTCTGTCACCTCGCAGGTTGTCTGCTGTACCTAACTTCTGTTTTTCAAGAGCATCGTACGTGATGTTTCTGACATCTGGGGGTAAGATCTTCTCGCTCATGCTTATGCCAGGCAAATTATATGATGAGAAGTTCTGACTAATGCTTTGTTCCGTTCGTGGCTGTCAGCTGTGGATGATGACATCTCTATTCAGAAACACTGACTATCCTTTACACTATCAGAGTTGTCTGAAGAACAGGCGCAAGCATCCCATGCCCCCTGACCCACCGCCAGCTGTCTCACAGGCTGACCGCAGGGGGCCCGTTCAGATGTGCCTGTTGTTTCGGTGACATTGGGGTTGGTCTGGCATTTGAAGGTGTGGGTGCACCTTCACCCATCCCTCGGAACATCCTTCCAAGTTCAGAGTTTGCGTCTACCCAAAACTGGAGTTTAGAGAGGTAACCACTAGCCTTCAAAGGTAATATAAGTATTGGTTGTGATTTACTTTAGACAGTCCTCCAGGTGGGCGCTGACCCCTTGCAACTTTGTTGTGGGGGGTCTCTGCCAAGAAGTCTTGTAACTTGCTGTCCTTTTCTGGACTGCACTGCTGTATCATCTTATTTATTTAATATTAAACTTTTACTCAAACAATGCTGTAAGTATCTGGATCTTGAGATTTGTTGCCAGGTCCAGCAGTATTCATCCTTCTCACCCAATGAAATTGTCCAGCTCTCCTACAGTGATTAAAACATAAAAAACCCTACCTGAATTTGAAACTCAGTTTCTACAAAAATCTGAAGGCTACTGGCTATTCTGTGTGTAATGGGTATGCCATTTTGTTTGCTGTTAGCAGAGTTTCTTTTTATTAATGTTTATGTTGTTTCTCAGTTAACCTGGCAGCCCAGCATTTAAGGTAGGTGAGAATCTGATTTTACTTACAACACATTTCATTTATTTAAGGCGATTTGAAATGACTTGTTTAATGAATGTATCACAACATAGCTGATGACCTCATCCTCCTTCTGTGCAGTTACAGTTCTGCATAACAAAGGGAGGGCTGTATGTATCCAGGGGAAATGGGATCACATAGGCAGAAAATTAAGTCTGTCAAAACACCACATAAATGCTGCATATACACTTTTTTAACTGAGCCTGGTAAATAGAGATATTTCCAGTGTGGTCCCTGGACCAAAGCAAAAAATGATTAGCTGCGCCTCAAGGTAAAATACAAGTCTCAAGTCAAAAAACTAGTCCTTTTAGGGAACAGTGAATATATATATAAATTGGTGATCCTTTTAGAGCTCCTTGTTTTGACTCATCCTATGAATTACGCTTATTCATTGAGAAATTGGCTGCATCGAGATTTTCACAACAACCCTCCTCATGAGATGAAATCTACTGTGCTGAAGTGAAGGCTGATGTAAAAGGGGTCTGAAGCTGAATTTACGATGCTGATCAGAAGTGTGCCATATCCAATAGCAGCTCTTACTCACAGTACGTTTGGCTTAGCACATGGAAAAGGCCTTCAGTATTTCTCATGGTAAAGCTGCAGAAAGATTTGTAATGACAGATTTAAAAAATTCTTCTCATAGGGAAAAACCTTTAAGGGAGGGAGAAAGGCTTCCTTAATGATTCCTTTCAGTGGGTCACTACTCTGCAGTGACTCTCTAAAATGCCATGGATTTTAACATTTACATAACTGGGGCATCATTTTTTCTTAGCATCTTTCGTTCAAATATAAAGAAGTACTAGAGCAATATTACCAAAAGTCTTTTTAAAGAAAAAACTGCTGAAGCCATAAAAAAAAAAAGTCTTGAACCAAAGCTTTCCAGAATGACCACCATTGTTTTTATTCTCTTATTCTGGGCACACATGAGGCTGTAGGAACTGTAAACATAGAAAGGTGTATGCCAAATATGGTAGATCTTCTCTGTAGCCTGTTTGGATATTCTTTTTGTTAATGAAGCATTATTTCTGTCAAAATTAAAATGCTTTGAAAAATGCGCTATGTTGATCTGTTTGAAGGAAAACTAATAAAATGTTAAAAAACAAAAGCACCAAACCACCACACAACATATTTTATTTCATGCATCCAGGACAGAACATTTGGAACATTTTAGAAATTTTTAAAATTTGAATTGTCTTACTTAGAACAATTCAAATAAATTTAAACTCTCTACGAAAATTAATGTAACTACAGCAAAATAGAATTTATTAAGTGGAAATGGGAAAAAATTGACATCGTGAAATTTCCTATGAAATGGAAAATCCAGTTCCTGGTCAGGTCTGTTTAGTTACAGTTTTCTAAAACTAAATTATTTTGATTATGTTTGATTATATTTGAGAAAAAAATCTTGAATGTCAACTAACAAATGCAAGTGGATTAAAATGAGACTGATGGTCCCAAGCTGACTGCTTACTTCTCTGGGGATAGCTGAACCTAGTGTGGAAGCCCTGTTTCACTTGTTCCTCAGAGAAGTGCCTTAATACTGAAGCTAGCTGTGTCCGTTGATAAAAGCAAGTTGAAGATATCTTCCCAAGCTGTAGGTATTAATGGGCTCAGACTAATTATGGCTTTGCAAAGCATAAGGTTCAATTATCTGAAGTGTAGGGTGCTCTGATTTTGCTGGCTGCTGACAACTTGTTGTCATTTTATGTATATATAATATATATAAAGTACATATATTATATAAATAATTTATATATATATTTTAATATATACATTATTTATATTATATATGTATATTTTTATATATATTAGATTGGGTATCACCTTTGAAACAACAACAACAAAAAAAAACAACGATGTCAGATGAGCAGTTACCATGTCCCATACATCACCACAGCATGTCATGCCATAGGTCTCACTGGGAACTAGAGGACAACAGTGGAAGAAAGCTGGGAAATTGTATTTGTAGAAAGAACACCTTTGTAAGTGGAAGAAGTGTTGGAGGAGGCAGACTCTGTTGGTGTGAAGGAAGCAGAACCCATTCATTAGCTCTTCCTTCCATGTGAGAAACTATAACGTGGGCTAAAGAAGACTAATTGCACTCTGCAACTAGTTGCTGTGCGATGAGCATTGCACCGCTCTTTGATTATAACAGCCATCTAGTGGCCTGTTTTCTTTTCTCTCCAGGGATTTTGATCTGTGTCCTGTAGGAGCAGATTCCTTGTGCCACATCCATGCGTTTTGCGTCACACTGTAGGCTGAAGAAGAAATCCAGACTGCCAAATTAATTAGCTAGAATTTTCCTACGTAGGAGACTATGTAGGAGTGCATAGACCTTAGAGGACTGTTTGTCACCAAATGAACATGTCTGTGCTAGCTCAGAATCCCCTCCAAGCTATGTCTGAAATATTTCCCTGCTCAAATGAGTTACTCCTTCTCGTGGGTGGAATGAAGAATCTTGTCCTTCATCTTCATTTGTGTATACTAGGTTCATGACAGAGTAACTTAGTCATAGGAAAGAATGCAGATATCACCTCCCTTCCACACCACGTGGAGTTGTGCAGCTAACAGACTAGTAAAACCAGACCTGTGATGTCTACCAAAACAACCAGGTTGCAAATCCTGCATAAGTTAAAAATCTAATTTTTCTATTTGTATGGGTTCTTAATCATAGACATACAAGTTCACATTAAAGTTAGGCTTAATTATACCTCTCACCTCATCCATCTAAATGAACAATACTTTGCTGAATGTAGCTTTGTTTTTTATAAATATCCTCTCATTATATAGCAACTGAATATTCCTATTCTACCTATTGGCTTTTGTGCACAGGAGAGAGAGTCTGAAAACTAAATATATCCAGCATTAATGAAAATATTGCATCTAGGGAGGACAACAGGACAATTCTTCTTTCAAGCTTCATAAGATTTGTCTGTACATGAAAAGACACAACAAGTCAACATTTTAACTTCAATTTTAGATCCATGTTTACATCTATGAGCATGAGCAACAATTGTGTCCTGCATTTTACAATGTGGTATGGGTAAAAAAAAATGAGCTTTGGTGAAACTGTTTTACAATACTCAGAAAACAGGAAGAAATAATACAAGGGGGAAAAGGAAATGGGGGATAAAATGAGGACAAAGTACTGAAGATGTTTGACATCTAGAATCGTAGAGTATGCCGAGTTGGAAGGGACCCAAAAGGATCATCGAGTCCAAATCCTGGCACCACACAGGTCTACCCAAAAATTCAGTCCAAACGCCTAGTCCAATCTAACGAAAAGGGAGGGAGAAATGTCTACAAAATACGAATCTGCATACAAAATACTTGCTGAATCCTAAAAATGATGTGCAGTGTGTTACACAATAATGTTACCTCCCTCGCCCTGTTAATTCCCCTACATATATACTGCATATGGTACATGCTCTTTGTGCTTTTCTTCCTTCTTAACATGCCGTCTGACCTAGCCAACTTACCATGCCTCCCTTGCAGCCCACCAGGCTGGGGTACGCATGTTTCATGTCATCATGAGCAGTTTGCAGCACAGTGCCATCGGTCTAGCCGCATGCGCGCGGCAGGGCGCTCTGGGAGCACGCACACGAGCTACCATTCTCATTGGCACCGCGCTGCTCTGAAGCCGAGACGCTGCCTGCAGCTCCAGCGCTTCTCTGCACTGTGCAAACACGCCTGCTCTCTTTAATCATCTCAGCTGGTGGCTCTGATGCACAACCACAAAGCTCAGAGGTCTTCTTGTGCTCTCAGCTGTCTGCAGTAACTGTGCAAAGGCTTCACCAGAACTCTGCCTTGGGTTCAGAAGTCCATCAAACTTGGGGTATTGTAAAATAAATGCAGTGAATTCAACGAATTAGAATTCTCCCAATAATTTCTTCTGCTTGCAAATGGGAGAATTCACAGGTTTTCTTCTTCTGTAGTGCAAGTACACTGTTGGGCGTAACACTCGTGTTTATTCCTTGAACAAAGCAGTTTACCCACTCTTTCGGTCCAGGGACATGGACCTAGACAGTCTGGCAAACTGAGTTGGGATTGCTTGAGACAACCCCTGCAGCTGTTTGTTCTGTCCCTCTTTTATAAGCATCGCCTCCCACAGCTGGCTTGGCAGGATGGAACACCTGCACACCTCAGCACAAAGTCTGCTGTCTTAGCACAGACCGACTTTCATCAGCAATTGAAAGAAAATTGCTGGACTTTGCATCTGCATCTTTGCATGTACACGCAGCCCCAGCCAGCTGCTTTTCTGTGGAGATGTCTGTCCGTGACAAATGAGTGGCGACAAATTGTGAAGGGTTTAGAAGCAGAAGAAAGGCTTAGAACCTTAAACTGTCACTCATTCTGTCATAAGTATGTTTCTGTGATCTGAGTCTGCAAAGATTTGTATACTTTTTTCCTATGGTATTGCAAAAGTCAATCCTTAGCCCCATTTAAACAGCTACAACAGAAGGCTATTAAAAACATTCTCAACCAAATGAAAAGCTATCTGGTATGCAAGCACCAAAGAATACAAATAAATATTTTGCAAAACTGCCTGTAATTATGCAAAGTAAATTGTATGCAAGGAGTGGCACCACCTAAATGGCAACATAACATATGCACACAGTCAGAAAATACAATTTTTTCAAACAAGCTACTGCCACCATCCTGGAATAGCTGGAGAGCTGTCTTAAATTACAAGTTAATCTATCCTGGTGCAATGAATTGTTTAATGTTGGGAGTGGACCTCTTGTTTTTTCCCTAGTAGCATTATTCTTGATAGTCTGTGTTGAAACAATCAAGTGGAATTATAGGAAAAGTTCCTGACTGTATGAACACAATGTGGCAACATGACAGCAGTTCTGCTGCAGCTTTTCTCGTGGCAAGGTACGAAATCTGAATTTAGAGACTCTGATGTTACCTAAACTGTTTTATAGCTCAGGTTTGTTAATCTCTCACTTTGAACTTGGAACCAAGCAGTAAGTTTTCTACCAACAACAGTGCTGGTATTTGTGGTTCTCACCCAGTTTACCCCATTTCTTCCTTTCCTGGTGAGCAGACCTGGTCTTGTGGCATGGGCAACAGCTCCTCGCTGCAGACAGAGGGAGCAGGGCTGCTCCAGCCACAGCAGCAAGTATCTGCTGTCTGCTCGCGTGCCACGATGCGCGTCTTCATGCAGGCTTCATGCAGGCTTCCTGGGGAGCTGAAGTTACAGCACTGTGGTCGAGAATGCAACTGCCTTTTAGAAGGGGAGGAGGACACAACTCTGCAGGTTGCAAACCCAAAGCTCCCTTACCTCGTTGGTGCAGCGAGCCCACTTTTAATGGCCTGCATTTTGAAATGCCGTCAGGGAGGTGTCTGATGTGATGAGGCTGCTGCAGTAATGGCTGTGTCAGAACCAGAAGATGTTGCAACTTCCTAAGAAGTAATAATAGATGAGCTGATATAATCTACTTCCTTAGTTTGTCTTTTCCTGCTTTGTCATAAGGATGTCTGTCTGGCAGGGCTAGCAAAGGGAAGACACATTTTGAAAGATCTGCAGTTGTAAGCAGCTGGGAAGGAAATGAATGAGTGAGCTCTTGTCAGAGACAGTGGTGCAGCAGTGCAGCAGGCTCAGTGATGAGCTGTGGGGCCAGGCTCCATGAGAGAGGAGAGACAGTAATGAGTCTGACAGGTAGGATTCTCAGTTGGCCCTTGGTAATTTTCCTGGTCACCTCTGAAAATCTCAGGGATGTGCCTGTCAATGGAGCTGTATCATTCATGAGTCTAGGTTTAGGCCACTTCAAAATGCAGAGGAGGCTTTAAGAAGGAAATCTGAATGGATCAAATAAAGCAACATTGATTCTGAGGAAATGGATGCCTTCAGCTGAGACATGTTTCTTTTGCCTGTTACACCAATCCATGTGTCTTTTCTGTGCAGAACAGAGTACCCTAGAAGAGAAAACAGTTTGAATTCCTTTTTACCGTGCATCTGAAATAAAAGCAAGCAAAAAAACAACAACAGCAAACCACCACCACACCACGTAAGGTTTGTTTGCCTGAACTTCTCACCTTATTGCAGATGTAGATTAGGAGGGATGGGGAATTTTGTGTCCCGCCCTGTTTGTCTCGCTCTGTCATCACGTGCGTGGAGCTCACGCTTCCAGTAGAGCACACCACGAAGCATTGCTCTGGAAAGGCTCGTGGAGCAGGGGAGGAGCTGTGATGCTGCCTGCTCGTGGGCTGCATGACCAAGGGCATGAAGCCTGGCACACCCACAGTGCCCATTGCCATCCTCCTGCAGCTCCTCCTTGCTGCTGTGTGTGTCCTTCAGCCGCGCCATCTCCCAGCCTGGGCTAATTAAAACAGGGAGCCATCAGAAACGATAGCTCTGAGCCTGTTTTCTAGTTGGACCACTCAATGTATGAAACTTCTCCGACCGGTAATGCTGATCTGCTACACTTGGAAAAGCTTCTCATTTGTCTCTGTCTTCATGTTTAGGTGATTTATCTGCACCTGCTTCATGTGATTATTTTATTGTCATCATTTTGTCCATTTTTACAATAGACACTTCCCTTTGGTTTTTGTCTTTGGAGTTTTTCTTGCCTCATCAATTATCTGGAATATAATATTGAGCTTGTTTTAAATCGCAGAGTACATGCAAGTACAGCATGCCTCAGTGCAAAGTACAGGGACTGCTGTCAGACTGGTTCTCACTGTCAGTGGGTACCTGGTGTTTCTGAGGAGACAAAGACAGATGAGACCACTGTGTCCCCTGAGGGCATTGCCTGATGTTGCCGCCTCAGTCCTGTTTCCAGTTTAAGTCATGGACACTCCCTTCCCTCCCCAAATTAGCATCGCTTGAGTGGTGCAGCAGTGTCCTGCGGGCTGCAACACCGCCTCCTGCCTCTACAAATGTTGAGTTTCACACCACCAGGGCTGGCCCCAAGAAGGCTTTCCTTGGTAAGAAGTAACAAGTGTGTAATAGTGTAACAAGTTGAATAAAGTTTTAACAGGTTTCCTGTTAAATATTCTTCCAAGCACAGCACAAAGAATCCTCAATTAAAGCCTCCACTGAGAAGCAAGTGCCATGGGAGATCATGTGTCACGCAGCATGACTAACACAATTTATGACCCAATCTCATCAGGCTCCAGTTTATCTAATGTGTCACCCTTTCAGTCTTATATTTCACCCCAGCTGTTCATGTTTTAACATTTAAAGGCTTTGGGTCTGCTCCTGATGCTGCAGTGCTGAAGGTCACTAAGCTGAGCGTGCTGTTAGGTGGCTTTCACTGCTGCTTACCAAACACGATGAGGAAGAGTCACAGTCAACTCCGTTGACAAGATCAGCTTTAAAAGTTCCACATATTAAATGGCTTTGCTTTCACTTGGTCTGTCCAGCACAAGTAGGGCTGGAAATCTCATTAGAATACATAAAGTGACAGATTTCATGGTGCCAGCTGCAGTCTTGGGGTCCAACATCGCCCTTCGCATGAGCTCACAGGGAACACCACTGTAGGTCTGTTTAGAGGCTGCTGTACAGCTGTGGCCGGAGCGACCGCTGGCAGCAACCTCGGCAGTGCTGCGAGCAGATCGATGGCAGTAAGGAGGCTTTTAAAGGGCCATTTTACATTGATTAAAAACTTTCTTCCTCTTTCCTTCTGGTAGGTAACCTTCCCAACACAAATTATTAAAATGGTAACTTTTTAATTGGCCGAATGAACACTGTGCCCAGATAAAACATGTCAAATGTGGCAGAGATGTGAAAATGATCTGTAACTGTCAGTGTTGTTCTGTACAGTTTAGGTGGACCAGGCTTGTTGGTTACAACCATGACAAGACACAAAAACAAGTAGTTTTTTTTTTTATTTTCTCGGATGCCCTCTGACTTACAAAGCTGCTATTGTGGCAGTCAGTAAATGTGGTCAGGCACCATCGGTCACTGAAATAGCATGAAGAATACGTCATTTCCTACAAAAAAAAATAAATCTACATACAGGTAAAAAATATGAGACAACAGGAGCCAATCACACGTATTTCAATAGTGTTTCACATTTACTTGTATTTTTAAACAGTATCTTACAGTCAGCAATAAGTTACAAACCAAACTGACACTTACTCTAGAAAATGAAGGACATGGATAAATGGATATAAGAGAGAGAAAACTTCTCAGGTGATATAAAATAAGCAAGTTTGCAGTTCAGTTTGAAAAAATAAAAAATAAAAAATGACTGCACCTAGTCTGGATAGTGAGTAGTTTTGTGTGATGCAGACTGAGAAGTACAAATTAAAACAACAACAACAAAAAAAAACACAAAAAAACACAAAAAAACAGCAACAAGAACAATAAAACTCTGAGCTGAGGATATAAAAACTTTATGTTACAAAAATCATATAACACCCTAAAATATTATAAATCCTAAAAGCCTATTTTGTCCTTTTTTTTTTTTTTTTTTTTTTTTGAAAAAAAATCTATAATCGTGTCTTGCAATGGAGGCTATAGTCATTTGTGAAGACTGTCCAGATTGTTGTGGATGTTCCTAAGGGTTGAACACAATGAACCTTTTGCTAATCCCGCCATGTTCTATAAAAAGCTCTTTGTCTACAGTTGGATTGACTGAAAGTATAGATCTAAAAGCAAAAAAAAATAATCAAACGTCCCACCTAACTTTTAATCAGTAATGCCTCCTAAGTGCCAGGAAGCTCTGTTTCCGTGATGTGCATCCATCCTGCCCAGGCTGAGTGCGTGGCAGCTTTCCCAAATGGGAAGAGGTGTTCCCTGGTTCATCTTTCCTGCGACCACTTGTAGGTATGCTTGGAGCACGCTGGCAGGAATGAATCTACATGACACACAGCAGCCTTGGTGCTTACATGAAAAATACAGCCCATGAAAGGAGGTAGCAATGATGTTTGTGCTTTATTTAATCTCTTAGTGTTTAGAGTCCTTTAGAGTGCTCTGCCCTCCTACACCAGCAAGGGTTTGGAGTTGGCATTTCGTCACTGCAGAAGAGCGGCCAGATACAGAGGCTGTAGACTGTGCTGCGATGGGAAGTGGCGTGGCGGGACACGAGGATGAATCAATAAGCGTGAGCTGTGAAACATGAATCCTGATCTAGGGCAGCTTCCTTCCCACCTGCCCACAGGTGGCTTCCCAGTCCATGGCAGTGGAAGGATTTTAGGCATGGGCCTCTTTCAGCAATCTAGCAAGTCAGAGTTTGCTGGGTGATGTAGATCCCGTCTAAATCCCTTCCATATCTAGGGCAGGGAGATTACGTGACTACTTGAAGATTTTTGATGTTACCCTAAGAACTGAATACCTAGAGCCTAGGAGAAATAGTGCACATCAGTGGTGTGGGTCCTTTCATCTCTCTACCCCTGAGTAGTAGTTTATGGGTAATAAGACAAAGAGGCAACAAAAAGTGACAGAAGCAAAAATGGCCCCTCGCTACAAGAAGGACATTGAGGTGCTCGAGTGAGTCCAGAGAAGGGCAATGAAGCTGGTGAGGGGTCTGGAGAACAAGTCCTGTGAGGAGCGGCTGAGGGAGCTGGGATTGTTCAGCCTGGAGAAGAGGAGGCTCAGGGGTGACCTTATCGCACTCTACAGTTACCTTAAAGGAGGCTGTAGCGAGGTTGGTCTATTCTCCCATGTGCCTGGTGACAGGACGAGGGGGAATGGGCTAAAGTTGCGCCAGGGGAGGTTTAGGTTGGATATTAGGAAGAACTTCTTTACCGAAAGGGGTGTTAGGCATTGGAATAGGTTGCCCAGGGAAGTGGTTGAGTCACCATCCCTGGAGGTCTTTAAGAGAGGTTTAGATGTAGAGCTTAGTGATATGGTTTAGTGGAGGACTTGTTAGTGTTAGGTCAGAGGTTGGACTAGGTGATCTTGGAGGTCTCTTCCAACCTAGATGATTCTGTGATTCTGAGATTCTGTACTAGTCCCATCAGCCTTGCCTTCTACTTTTAGCTGTGGATTACAGGATGGAGAGCAGCCTTGCTTATCCATGTAGGCCATCAAATGTAAGGTCATTGGCTAATGAAACAATTGTCTTTCATTATTTAATTAAGGAAGAGTACATGTATGTAAATGACTGCATGCATGGGAAACTTGTCCAGGAGGTACGAAAGGCTATCATTATGTTCAGAAAGCATTTGCTTGAACAGAAAGAAAAGAAATAACTGAGAGGATGAATGGAAGATAAGAATGTGACTTTATTATCTGGCAGGATGTTCTCTCATTTGAAAAAATATATTCAAAGTAAAAATGGAAAAAAAAAAAATCTGCATAACTAGCTTAGTTATTTTAAAAAATCCCAAATAATTTGCTTAGACCTTGAATATGAGTGTTACATATTCACAATGCTAAAAATTGTAAATGTTTGAGCTGATAAGCTTTCATACTAAACATTGGAAAGAATCATTAGATGAAGTTTAAGAAAGTTTTTTTATTATTATTATTATTTTACATTTAGGTTATTATTATTTTAGTAGTATTTATATTATTCATATATTATTTATTGTTATTGTATTTCTAATTCAGTGGAGACAGTAACTTGTGAAATGTTTTCCTTTAAATGAGTTACCTTTTCAATGACAGAAAGAAGCATTTTAGGGGAAAGTTGTGAAACTTTCTACTGCTTGATAAATGATGGGTAATGAGTAGTGGAAGGACTAGTATTCATTGCTGAGCTCTAAATTACCCTTAGCCACATAGGAAAAAAATTATTGCCTCTCAGGAAAGCTGTGTGAAATATATGATCAATGCACAAGTGTGGTCAAGAAAGTAAATAAAATGTGAAGATGGCTAAGATTAAATGTAAGACACTTGAACCAGGTTCTTAGGTTCTCTGAGAATCTATAATTTCAGTGGAATTCAGCTGCAGTTACAGGTACTCAGTACTTTAAACCTCTTTTTTTGTTTTGTTTTGTTTTGCTTGTTTGCTTTGAATGTAGCATTTGACTTTTAGGAGGTACATGAATAGGCAGATGCTGTCTAGAAGCAAACAGAACGTAAGCAACCTTTAAATTTAAAATATACAAACAATGGAATATGGAACATTAACAAAACCTACATTCATATAATTTTAGCTTGGCTTTCAGGTTTTCAAAGGGCTTTCAGATTTTTGAAGGGCCTCAGTTAATGATTTCCCTTTGACCTAAGTTACAGTGTTGGTTAGCTTTCGCTTTGGTTCCCCCAGAGCGTAACCATCGTAAGATTTTGCAAGCACAGAAGCAATGTTTGAACAGTCACCAGTGACACAGAGAGTAATTGTTAAATTATGGTTTAAAAGGTGTCATGCTTAAAAAGCTTCTTGAGTTTTTGTTTCAGGTGGCTGAACTATTTACTGCAAAGAAAAAAGGTGTAAGTAAAAGTGTTTCAAAATAGGTTTTATACATGCAGACCTAGAGAATCTCTTCTCTAGGGTTAATTACAGAAGCTGCATGTTTACAGCATTTACTGTTTTATAACAGTGCCTTCTCATGGCTGATGTAACAGGTTACAGATCTGGGAGAATAAAACCAAGAAGTCCTGACTTGCACTTCCCCAACTGTATCCGATGTAGCCACAATATAATTAAAGTCCTAAATAAATGATGCACTTAATTAAAGACAAAAACAAGCCTATTGAAAACCAGGGGAAATAATGAGCTGGTTCTTGTTGTACATGATCTTTGTATACGATAAAATGTGCTAAAGTGTTTTGTGGTTGGCTGGGGTTTTCTTCTCTATTCATAAAAACGGGAAGACCACGAGAATTGTGAGCAGGAACAGAGTTTGCGTCCAGCAGGCGGTCTGCACAAAGGCACGGTCACTTGCTGGTTTCAGAAATAGGTGAAGCAAAGCTTAACGCGTGCTACCGCTGAGCCTGTGTCCCCCTCTCTTTTGGGCTGGCACAGCAGTTTGGACAGCCAGCTGGTCAACCATTTTGGGGAAGCCATCTAGCAGAAAAACAACTGGTTCGGGGTGGCAGAGCTGCAGCTGTCTTTCAGGTGGATTGCTCTCCACGGGGGCTGCTGGAGAGGGCGTGTAAATGGGGGCAGCCTTGCAGAGGGGAGCAAGCAGCTGGAGGTGAGGACTACACCGAGAGACTGTGCAACGTGTTTGCCAAATGTTTAACCACTGTACCCTGTAAAAGATGAGGAGAAACTAGGTGGAGATGTGAGGAACTTCCAGGATAGCAATATCCTGGAAGTAAAAGCCATATATAGCTATGGCTTATACTATTTAAGATATTAAAGGTGCATTAAGGTACACTGCCCTGCTTGTAACCAGCAGTATAAGGAACAGGAAGGGATAAAAAAAGAACAAACACATTTAATCTCTTGAGATTCATAGGCAAATGTGATCATGCAGCCTTCATTTTTCTGTGAAGCAAAAACTTCCCTTTACGATCACTTCTCTTTCTGTGTGCTAGCGTCATCAATAAGAGTAGCAAGAAAATGCTTGCAGCTCTGGAAGTGTGACAGCTAAATGATCACTGCAGACTAGCAATAGGAGCTCAGGATTTTAAGACTGTGGGCTCCTTGTTAAGGTGGCACACCTCAGAAACAACACGTTATGGGTACCGTGCTGTCAGAGATTAGATGAAATTACATAGTTAAAAAAAAAAAAAAAAAAAGAACAAGCCTCCTGCATGGTTCTTACTGTGCAGCAACAGTGCAGGTCTGACAGCTTGTGGACCTCAAGTTGTCACGCTGAACTCTGCTGCACACACCAAATGAATCTGGGTTCCAGTCAATGGGATCTGAAGGCAGAAAAGGAATTAAGGACTGGATCCCTAGAAACCAAGAAACCTCGTTTAATTTCTACTGAAAAAATAGCTCCTTACTATATTATAGATACTAAGGAGCACTGATATCATCAAGCCAAGAGCTCTTTCTAAACTGTGGCCCTGACAAAATTGTTACCGTTTTCTGACAAAGTATAAAAGGCAATTTTGTGCTGAATGTACTTGTGATATAGAACTTGTGCTGCAGAGCATGAATCTCAATTCCACCTGCTTTCCAGCGACACTGTATATACTACAGAACCATACCTTGCATGGCTATGGCTCAGATTGTGTCAGCATTTCAAATCCCTGTCTCAGAAGTGTATTGCTCAGCTGTTTTTTTTTTTTTCTTCTTCTTCTTAAAGGAAGTGGAGCAGGAAGGAGCCCTTAAAAGTGTTAGCTTTGTTGTTGTTTTGTTTGTTTTGTCTATTTTTTAACTCAGGGTGTGTGTAGAGGAAAGGGAAGGAATTTAATGGAAATTCATACTTTGTTATCCTATCCTGATTTGAGGTAAATTGGACAAAAAGTAAAATTTCTTCTCAACACTTTCTTTTTGGACCCATTTTATCTGTTGGGGAAGCTTTTTCCATTCAGTTAAATAAAACTCAGAAAGAGATTTGAATTATTTCAATACAAATTTTATTTTTAATGCTACATTGAAGCAAATATTTTCAAAGAATATAAGCAATAAATACCTTTGACAAAAATTATCTGAACATAAGTAGTGTAGCATACACCAAAACCAAGCAGTGTAGTAGAAGCTGTAAAAGAGCATGAGAAAAAGCATGACTACTTTGGAAGAGGACAGAGAAATTGGTCTAGCACTCTGGTACAGCAGTGCAACAGAAAACTTACTTTTATTTTTTTTAAAAAGAACATGCGATAAACTCCTGCTGTTAGCAATCTCACATGTAGCTATCAGTCTAAGGAGAGAGAATTTCTGGCTATTCCCAGAAAAGTAATTTGCAACCCATTCCTGATCTCATTATATTATCTTCATAGTTTCTTGCCTTCTGCACAATAAACTATTTGGAAACGTCAATTTTAAAAATTACCTTGTACATTGCAGCATAAAAGGCAAAAACATTAAAACCGATACAATCTACGAGCACCAAACCTTAGAGAGCAAATATTGATCAAATTGCAACATTTCCTGCTCTGAAGCTACAGTGAATTAAGGCAGTGTTTGCAGGTCGTCCTGAGTTGTGCAAAAACTGGTGTTTTTCTTAAAGACCAAGACCTTGCAGTGAAGTTATTACCTGGTAATCTCACTTTACTTGGGGGGCAGAATTGAATTACTGAGTCATAAAAGGCTCTGTGTGTTGAATTGCAAGCAGACACAATTCATTTCATTGCATCAGGCTCACAGGTCTAGAGTTTGAGATGCGTAGTGTTTAGCAGAAGCGTGCTGCTGCTCCCCGGAGCTGTTCCTACAGAACAGGCTTCCCTGCTTTGGGAAACCTACCAGGCATACAGCTACCATATAACCTAGAGATGATCCAGCACATGGGGTGGGTCCTTCTGTTACCCTGGTTCAATTCAAGTGCATTTTAGCCACGCAGCAACCAAAACAAACCAGGTGCTGCATAAATTTGTGAGACCTTTTTTTGGGAGGGGCGGGGAGCAAGCTGATTTTGCAGTTATTCCACAGCCCTCCCGGTGGCTGTGGAGCAGGCCTGAGGGCCCGTCCCTGCCGCAGCAGCAGGGCCTGGCAAGCGGGGAAGCGGCAGGGGCAGCCCCAGCACCATCTGGGTCCCATCCCACGGCGTGAGGAGGGCAGCGGGTCCGGGTGGCCCCCAGCTCTCCGAGACCGGCTCTCCCTGGCTGCGACGACGCCCCCAAACTCTCTTCTTGCTCCTTTCCCGACTGCAGAGAATGGGGGGAGAACAGAAAAACACGGATCAAGCCTTTTTGAACGCCGTTCCAAAACGCTGGGTTCCGAGCCCTTCCTCACGTTATTAGCGGCGGAGAGGTTAATTACACCCCTACACCGGGCGCAGCAGCGCCGGGCTCGCCGACCTCCCGCCCCACGCGGCGGCCTGCCGGGGAAGCGCCGGCAGGGGGGCCGCCCCGGGGCCCTGTAGCCCACCGAGAGCCCCCGGGCAGCCGTCTCCCCCGGCTGCCCCCCTGTTCCCCGGGGGTTGGGCGCCGCCGCCTCCAAGATGGAGGCGGGCGGTGCGGGCAGCGCCGCCGCCCCTGCCCGCTAGGCACCGGCCGGGGAGGAGGGCGGCGGCGGCAGCGGGCGAGGGGTGCCCGGCCGCCGGGGCAGGTGCTCGGGGCGGTGCCGTGCCGAGGGCGGAGCCGGAGGCGCTCCCGGCAACGCTGGGCTGCGGCGGCGGCGGGGGCGCGGGGAGTGACAGCGGGGCCTGAGCGGATCGGCGCTGCCCCATGGCGGCCGCCCGGCTCGGCGGCCCGCCCGCCTGGCGGTGACTCGGGCTCCCCCTCCCGCCCCTCCTCCCGCTCCGCCGCCTCCTCCAGCGCCGCTCGCCCAGCCCGGGCCCGGCCCAGCCGCCTGCCGCCGAGCCCGATGCGCAGCCGGGAACCGCGCGGGGGCCATGACGGTGGAGCAGAACGTGCTGCAGCCCGGCGGCGCCGCCAAGGTGAGAGCACGGCCCGGCTCGGCACGGCTCGGCTCGGCTCGGCTCGGAGCCCGCCGCCCTGCCCTGCCCTCCCCGCCCGGGCCTGCGCCGGGCTCGGGGAACTTCTCCCCCTCTCCCCGGCTGGGGCCGGGGCCAAGGGCGAAGGGAGGAAAGGGCGTGAGGCCCGTGTCGCGGGGAGCGAGGGGGATGCCGAGGGGGGGGCGGGCATTCGGGGCCCGGCCGGCCCAGCAGGGCCCCTGCCGGGGTTCGTCTGGGGGTCGTGCCCCTGTGCACCGGGGAGCGGGGCCAAGGGGGCCTGCGCTCCTCCGGCTGCTAACGCGGGCCGGGAGCTGCTGAGAAATCAATCCCTCCTCAAAAATGGACACCTTCAGCAGCTCCCCCCTGCCCGGGGGGGACTGGCAAGGGAAGGAGAAACCAAGAATTTGACCATGCTGCCTCTGTTTATTTCCCCAAAGGTATCTGTTGCTGCCTAACGTAACTGTCCTGGCTGCAGCATAGTTGTGCCCCCTCTTCCCTATATTTATTTATTTTTAGTGGCACGTGATGTTTTTATGCGATCATGGAGGTGTATTTGCATTGGCATAGTCGGTGAGGAAGTTTAATAGCACCGGTCCTGAGAGCGGTCGGTCAGTGGAGAAGCGGCGATGAAGGTGTGACTGGGTAGGGTGGCACAACGTGCGCTCGGGAAGCCCTCTTGGTGGGAGAGGCGTGCGTGCTGTCACCGTGGGAAGCGCTGATTTTGGCAGCTTCGGTAGGACAGCAAGGGCTGAAGGACCGATTTTTGTCTCCTCATTCCTTAGTCAATCCTGATTTCGACTGATGTGCACTGACAGACGCCCGTGGCAGGCTTTTGCTGCAAGGGCCCATGCCATATCTTCTGTGTTTAAGTGCTTCGTTTGTTGCTGCTGTGTGTCCAGCGACTCTCCTGAGTAACCTGATCTTCTTTTTTTGAAGTGTTGTTGATGGTTTACTTAAATATCCCTTAATTATTGTATCAGATATTCTGTTACATAATACTTGTTGGGCGCTTGTCAAGGCTTGGATGGTCTGTCAGGAATAGGGAAGGAGAAATGCTACAGTTTTCAGTTAAACCATTGCTTGTAGGTCAGTAGTTCAGGATTACTTTAGTTCCAAGAATGAGTTTACAGAGTGGTTGGGGACTGAATCTTATAGGTCACCTGGTAATCCCTACTGGAGCAAAGAACTTAAGTCAGTTTAAGACTTCTAACGTTGAAATTTCTCCATGCGTGATGATTACTTCTCTAAGTATCCCCAGAAATTGCATAGAATTACAAACTTCGTTCGTGCTAGGGATTTGTTTCTGTTGAATCATCTGATTGTTGTATTATCTGAAACTTCTTATTACCTACTTTATCCTTAATTGCATGCTGGAGGAGGGGGAAGCAATCTTGAGAACATTTTACAAAAAATGCTGTTTGACTCCAAAGTGAGTGTCACATTGCTTGGTGAGGTTAGCAAATAGCTAACTGGCTGACAAACTTCAACATTGTTCAGCTTATTTTCATTTAAAAAAAATAATCTTGAAAGCACGGTGGACTGATGCATGGTTGGAGAGATTGCCATGCCACTAGCTCATCTTCTTCCCTCAAAAGAAGAAAATCCCATGCTCCACAAATAAAGAGAGTTTGTTCTGCAGACCTCAAAGTTTGTCATGATTGTTTTCTGTTAGCGTGAAGAAACCACACGCAAACAGAAATATATTGGATTTCCAAGAGATGTCTGAGTCACCAGCATACCTTATTCAGAGCTGTGGTTCCCAACATTGTTCATCAGATGTTGTCTTTCTGTCATACAGGAAGTATGTGTCAAGCTTCAACAGCACTGGGCGAAGCAGATTTTTATTAATAAATGCTCTAACTACAAACAGCCCCCTTCCCGCTGAAGCTATCTTTAGTTTGTAGTTAAAGAATCCGGACCAGTTCAAAAGACATTCTTTCTTTTATGCTTAGTGGTCATCGTGACTCCTCATTAAAGCTAGCCATTTATCTTCTGAAGCAAATTAGTCACGTTACTCTCGTCGCTCTCGACTCTTGTGCGGTTCTGTAGTGTTGTAGGGGGCTTGTAGGCTATCAGTAACGCTCCTACGAAGCCCAGAGTGCTTGAACGCAGTTACAGGCTGACGCCCTTGCTGTGTCCCTTCTCCAGGTCCGTGCCCTTTAGACAGAGGGTGGGGGGGAAGGTGACTTTCTAGTAACTGGGAAAAAACAGCGTGGAGAGGTCATATGTGTTTCAGCCCTAACTCGTAATTATTGTGACAGCCAGCTCGTAACAATAGACTGCAGAAACTGGGTTTTAGGGGGTGAATCTTAGCAGGCCCCTGAGCACTGTGTGTTATCGAGTGCCAGTGCTTTAGGAGGAAGACTGAGTGTTGGTTGGTGCGTGGATTCCAGGCCTGTTCTCTCTGTCCTTTCGTTTCCCACACCCACTGTTATTTCAGACCTGTGATTCAGCACTATATTGGCAGTCTAATCACAGGAGTAGTGGAATAAAGTTAGGTGTATCAGCTCTGCTCAGCTCTTTTTTTTTTTTTTTTTTTTTAAAGAAGCACAAGCCTTTGGGGATATTTACCACCAGAAATAATGCATGGCATTAAGCAAAGTCCAACACTATTCACTTTCTCTCCTTTTTGGTCTTTTTTGGGGGTATTACAGAGAAAACTCTGTCAGCTGATGTGTGCCTTTCTGCTTTGCTTGACCTGTAAATTTGACATGCTTATTGAAGGACTGTTAGTAATATGGCAATGGCAGCTTTTCTTTCCTGAAAGCATAGTCACTGGCTTCTTAATGCCACGATAGCTGTTCGTGCAGAGGGTGATACAGCCACAGTTGAGGCGGCGATGGCTCTGCAGTTCTCAGTGGCAGGAGGCGATCTCACAGCATGCCCCCCAGCATTTGATGCTCGTGGGAAGCATTTGGTAGCTGTGCTGCTTTCTCACCTTGGTAGGTGGTAACCTTCCTGGGAGATGTATAACCTTACAACCTTGGTGTTTTCATCAGCTAAGTTCAGGGTTGCTGACGGACCCACGGGACTGCAGGCTCCTGCTTTCGTCATGTGGCCAGAGCCTGTCTTGCTTGGGGCCAAGACGCAGGCATCCTCCTGTGTCTGAGAAGGGTGCCCTGGGCCGCGTAACGGGGCCGGATTACGTGTCTCCCCCTGGGCAGGCTGCCCGTGTTCGGGCTGTTTGTGTGGCAGGCAAGCTAGCCGTGAGGGGCTGGAATATGGGAGCTACACCTGCTTTGGCTGGCACTGAAAGTTTTAATGCCTCCTTCAGATGGAGAGTGGGGAGTAACTAGATTAGTTTACTGATCGAGTTTGCACCAACAGCTATGTACTTCGCAATAATTATATGGAGTGCCATCGAGTCACAGTTTCAGATATAATCGTATTGTTACATAATTAAAAAAGAAGTTCATAAAACCCATCATATATCTGTAGTTACACCTTCCATATAGACTCCTGTGCAAAGACCAGTGACACAATTTTGCAAGCTCTCCTCAGAAAGGTATGTTGAATACCTTCCAATTTTAGGAATGCTCTGGTGGGTTTTGGTGGGAGTGTGTGGGCAGTTTTAATTATTATTACTTTGGTAGCTATGCAGTTTTTTGAATCTTGGACATTTTCGTGTTACATTAGTATAATGTGCTATGGATCTGCACCTTTCTGAAACCTTTAGTAGTGGCTTAAAACGTGCTGCCTTCTAGAAAACCTTTCACAAATGTTCACTAATTTGATAGTGATAGCAGGAGTTTACAACTATACTATTATCATTATCATCTGTTTGAAATAACATCTTTAAATATCTTTTGGTCCACACTTTGAAAGGAAAATACTACTTGAGAATATTTAAGGCTTATACATTTTTCTGTTAACCTTCTGTAATAGTTTAAAATATCTTCACTACTTCCTAAAGGGTCTTTAGGATAACCCTAAGATAGTATTTACAGCTACTCTGAGCAGTAACTACAAAAGATGGCACAACCCAGCAGCTTCTATGAAAAGGTCAAAAATCAAATTACCCGAATTTCAAATTAGCAAAATATTTCACATTTTTAAAGAGTGCTTTGTAAAGATAAGTGGGAGGATAACAGAGCAATTGCTTTTCTTGCACTCTTATGGCTGGAAAGATATGTTAAGGGAGGAAGTAACGTCCCTTCAATCCTGTGAGATTTGTTGGTGTTTGTGGGCTTTTCTAACTGAAGATATAATGAAATCAGCAGGTTTGTCATGGTTGTGTTCTGATAACGAGCAAGGAAGAGAAGATTATTATAATGTTTATTTTCCATTCTGTTTTTGACTAAATCTTTTATTCCTGGCTGAAGAACATACCAAAGTTTCACCAGTTAGTTTATTCAATTGATTCGTGCAAATCTCAGCCCGTAACTTCAGTTATTTAAAGGGCTGGGCTGGGGGACAGAGTTCAGCCTCACGATCCTGGGCCTTGATAACCTGACCCAAACCAAGGCTGCCTTCTTGGGCCAGAGCTGACAGCGAGGTGTCCGAACCAAGTGGTGCTCGCGGTGCTCCAGAAGTCACCCCAGCAGTGTCAGGGACAGACAGCTACCCAGCACCCGGTGGGTGCTTTTGGGGTTCCTCTGTGTTTTCCTGCTTTCTGTAGTGAAGAACTGATTTGCAGTGCCCAGCCCATCGTCTGTCTGGCAAAAGCTAGGAGCCGCGCGTGACATTCCTGATATTCCTCTGCAGAAAAAGTAAACAAAGCTTAACAGCAATGTCTTCTCTTGCATGTTTTCATGTAGGAATACATTCCTTTAAAAGCCCAACTTCTTTGCTTTCGTTGTGACTTCTTGTACTTCACTTACGATGGAGCAGGGCTCTCAAAACTCTGAGTGATGGGGGAGTGTGTGTGAGGCTGTCTGTCTTGCCAGGACCTGGGCTGAGACAGGAAAGTCTTTCCTGCTTTCACTGAGTTGGAAAGATGTGCGAGAGCAGCTTTGCTGTTCTGGGAAACGAAAGTGTCCCGAGTGCTTTCACTTTCTTGTTCTCCTGCCCCAGCGAGCGTGGTTATGCAGGGTGGCGAAGATTGCATCAACTTAGAACAAAGTCTGTTTTTTTCATTCCTTTCCTTTTTTTCCATTTTTTTTCCCCTTTAATGGCTGTGTTAAACTTCCCTGCCAGAAACCCATGCCCGAGTTGGCAATGTGATGTTCTTCCGTCAGAAGTCAGGCACCTGTAATTCGAGGGGCTGAGCTTCTCACCAGGGGGCTGTTTTCTCCTCCCTGGGCTTAGCTGAGCAGCAATTCTGGGCAAGCAACACGCCAGGGCATTCGGACAGCAGCCCGGGAGAGGGTGTGGTGGCAACACAGCTGATGTTTTGATGAATTCCAGCTAAACTTCCTTCATCTTCCTGTTAGGAAATAAAGGCTGCTTCTGTTAGGTGAGGTTTGCACCTCATCAGTTGGGGTGCTGTTGAAGAAGTCACTATCTGCCAAGAGTGGAAAATATTTGACTGGAGCGAACAGTAGTTTAACCAAGTTCAGTGAAATTAATGCAACTTGCACGCGACTTCTGCCAGAGGTGGTAGTGAGTCCGTTCATAGGGTACATGCAAAGTTCTGGTTAATGAGTGGTCAAGAGGAACTGCCAGTAAGTACCCTGAATCACAGTATTTAGTTGTATAGAAAATAAGGGTAAAGATAAAGCTTTTCTGATATACTTTTTTTTTTTAATTGTTGGATTATTAAAAAAAATACAAGAACATAACAGTGACAAAGTAGCTTAAAGCTGAGGCTGAGGTACTGAAATAGTTTATTGCTGAGTGGGATAGCGGGGGCATGCCTTGCATAATGGGACAAACTCAGGCTTTACGCAAAGCAAAGGGAATTTTTTTTTTTTTTCCCCTCCAGTTTTCTGCATCAGGTAGGCAAAGAGCATCTCTTAATTTTTTTTGTGAACACTTGTAGCTCTTAATTTGGCAACAGCGTGTTCCAAATGGTGTATCTCTGATTTTTTAAATATATTTATTACAGCATTAATAAAAGGCAATAAATGTTGTCATAAGCTGTGTTATGCCAATGCATCTTAGCCCAAGTTGTAGGTAAAATAGAGAGCAGCCTTCATTTGTGCCATGCTGAGTGCAGCCACTGCCTAAAATGCTGCATTTTTACAGCATTAAAATTTCTGCATCCTTATTGTATTGCAGGCTTTATATTTCTTTAGGTCATCAAAGCTTGCAATAGATTGACTAAGGAGTCTACAAACCATCATCGGAAAATATTCATGCAGCTTTCTCAGTGAGCCTGTCTGTACTGCCTCTTTGCCCGAAGTAACTATCCCAGTTTTTAGAAATGCATAGGGGGAATGTAAATCTCATTCTCTGCACTGGGAGTGATTGAGGCACTCATGCTGCCTTCTACTGATAGCTGTGGGGCTGTATCCTCTGATAGAGGGGTGGTTTTAACGTAATAAACTATGTAGTTTCCTGGTGAATGTGGTGCAGAGTCTGTGGTTTTAGGCTTTAATAGGAATGCGAAGTTAAGCAACAATTTGAGTCAATAGTAAGATTCCTGAGAAATGCTGTGAAGAAACAGTTTGAACCTAAGGTAGTGAAAAAGACAGATTGACACACAATTTCATGATTAAGACACTACAATAACATCAGGTGTCTGCAGCAAGCCCAGTGATTTCTTGTCTATGTAATTGTGGATTTGCTTTCCATATATTTAGTAACATCACTGATTCCAAGCGTTGTAAAATTTTAATTTATTTAGACTCTTGCAATTTAAGAAGACTTTTTTTTTTTTTTCCAGTTAGGTATCATATTTGTTATTGTCTTCAAACTGTCCTTAGCTACATACTTTTGCTTTTCTTTGCTATAAATGGTTGAAATGTATGAGAATGTTGAAAGCCATCAGCAGGAGGGTTTTGCTGAAAGTGAATGTTATCTGTTGATGGGACTTTAACAGAAACAGCACTGTCGTGAGAGATGGCAACACTGAGTTGCCACAGTTTTAAGATAGCTCTCCTAAGTACAGGTGTTAGAGAGATGGAATCCTATCAATGTGCAATGTGAATACGTTGAAGGCTGGAGTGCAACTAGGTTAGCTCTGGAAAAAACACCTGACATCAATTTGGGTATGTAAAACATTTTTTAAAGTAGCAGAAATATCTGTATGCAAATTCTGATATTTTTTTTTCCAGAGGTGTGCTGCTTTGACTTAATGCTTTTGTTTACAGTAGGCGTCTGAATTATTTTGCCGAAAACCTTGCATCCTGCATTTAACCTGTTTCTTATCCACAAATTGGCAACAGTCAAGTTTATCAAAGTTGTTTTCAAGCAAATGCAGACTATGCTTATAACATCCTTGAGTAACATTTTCTTAGCCATCAGGTGAAAGCACATACATTTATTCATGCTTTTGTTTCTTTTAAGCCTTACAGTAAGCACATGTAGACAAAATAATATATTTAATAGCAGCTTCTCAGAGAGCTAGTAGTGTTTTAAAGGCTTGATCCATAGCTATTTAATTGATCCCTATGTCTTGCCTCAGTCTAGGCAGAATTTTTGGAAATTAACACGTCATATGGTGGCATTATATGTCTCTGTAGCTTCTTCCTACCAATTAATTTGTCATAATTTCACTTGTGTTGTACCCCATAATCCATAGGGTTCCCTTTGATTTAAACAGGATGTTGACTTGTCATTAGCGTCTGAGACTTGGAAGTTTTGGATTGTGAACTGTGTAGCTATACTTGAAGCCATTTATTACTTTTGGTGAATAATTAATGATAGGCTTGAATTTGCACATGGTTTCTGTGGTAGCTGTTCTCACAGCTGTGCGAGTTCAAGGAAAGCGAGGTATCTGTCATGAAGACCTCTGTTCTTATACTCAAACCAAAAACAACTTCGTCCAAATTTCAATAAAACTGCTTTTATGAGTTCATTTTGAGAAGTTGAATTTTACTGTGTTTGTGTTGTGGTAAGCCAGGATAAAAGGTGCTGTTTGGAAGCTGAACGTAGTACTCATGTACATCCAGGTGTATGCTGCTTGAGTGCTTTAAAGTGAACCGCTGGAAAAGGATGGGTATGCACAGGCACCTGGTGTTCCTTGCTGAAGACGAGGAGATGGTGAGAACAGACTCCTACTCTGCTTTCCTTTTGTGTTCAGTTTCATTTTATTAATGAAAGAGAAATTTCTTATGGGAACAAAGTTCTTGGCAGTGAACTTTGTATTAAAAAACAGAACAAAACAAAAAAAGTGAAAAAAACACAACAAAACACTTTCCGAAGTGCATAGGTATAAGTGGCCTTAAACAACTGAATAGCATGTATTTTGTTGTATCCTAGAAATCCTGTGTTGTGACTGAGAAAGCATTTCTTTATTTTGCTGACTTCAACTTTTGCTTTATTTTTTGTTTTGTACAGAATTATGGTAAAATATGAGTGAAGCTCTTAAGCCTGTAAATATGATTTAAAAAAAAAGTTAGCTTTTGAACTGCTTGTGGAGTTCCATTTTCCCTTCTTGGAATTATCTACTTTCTCATTTGTCAGCTTCTTTTCTTCAAATTTTGTTTTTGTTTCTCATGTAATTCCTCCAATGTTATACGGTCATGCTCTTTTCATTTAGAGACTTTCCCACTAGCGGTTTCTGTTATGTTAGAGCCTTTTCATTATTTGGTGGTAGTCATCTGCAAGCTTGTTTGATTCAGGCACCTATGTTTATTGCTTTTTTTTTTCTTGTAAACATCATACTGGAATTAAGCCTTCTCTTTACCTCTATATTCCTTTATTTGTTTGGAAGGCAAAGAAAAAAAAGTCGTCATCTTACTAGGAAGTTTTAAAAGTTCTCTCTATTCTTTCATGTGTTTTATGGGACTCAGCAAAAGGCACAGAACATCTCTTGTGACAACCATGGTTGAACCAAAATCACCTCTCACCTGAGGCTGACGGGGCTGCTGCATTGGGTACCAGTCTGTTGGCCTACTGGATAACCTCTGGGCTTATTGATGCTAAAGATGGACAGATTTCCCTGCTCGTCACCAGTTCCGGCTCCTGTTACCTTGGCATGTTGCCTTGGAGCTTTTTCTAGGTCTGATTTAAAGACTGGTAACTGTGCCACCTACTTTCTAGTGCTGGTGGGGGTGTGTATGCAATGTACAGACTATGCTGCGTTACTTGAGACCAGGGAAGGATTTTGCAGTTGCCTTCTGTCCCCAGCAAACAAGCTGAAGACTCTTTTGCTTTGTGACCTTTTGTGGAATAATTGTCAGAGGTGACTTAGAAATTAAACTTATATTCCCGTTTTAAAGAAAAGGTACAGCACTGAAGAAGCTTCCAGGGTAGAGTGTAGATGTATTCCATAGATGTTCCCTAGGCCTCCAACCTTAGATGTTGACCACACCAGGGGAACTTAGTGTGCTGACTCTAAAAGGAACTGTATGGAGCATGGAGTGGAGACAGCACAGCCAGGCTCTGTGGTAGGATGGGAACTTGAAGGTACATCAGAACTGATAAGCTACATCTTTGCTACCCTGGGACAACAGCCTGTCATGTTTTTGACAAAATGCTGTCCTTTTGGTGAACTTTGCTCATTATAGTATCATTATAGTACCAAGACACACCTCCATCCAAAAAGCTACCCACCTCCAAGGTGTAAACACATCTCAATGAGTTTACGCTTTATTTTTTTCTAGTCTATAGCTTTAAAAGCAAAGCAAGAAAATTTCACACCAGTTGTAAAAAAAGGTATGTATGACTAGAGTCACTCAAGGTCTACCTGAAAGATAGGAAATAATATAAATTAGTTTAAGGGAGAGAGGATGTTAGACAAGATACCATCGTGTAAGGGAAGATAACCTTCTAACTTCTGGGACCAGTTGATTGGCTGAGCCTCTCTTTTCCCACATCGGGACACCTTTGGGTAAAATCCAAACACTTGGTTATGCCAAGTGCCTCCCCGTGAAACTTAGGAATCTCTATAGAGTTGCTTTATATCTTTTAATGTGTTTGTAGCCAGGCAGTGCTACTCATACTCTTGGTATTTGCACGTGCTTTGCAGACAGTGAATCTATCATCGGCATTCCAAAGAACCTGTGTATCTGTTGCTTTAATGAATTGCACTACTCGTTAATCTAGCCATGGCAGTTCTCATTGGACGCGACCAAACTCTTTAAGTGTGGCCATGGTAGTTCATGGAACGCAATTAGACGCAATTAGATTAGAACGCAATTAGGTGTGTTACGTTATTTGTGTATCCGTAATCGTGACAATTTAGTACCCTGAATGCAACCGGACTTATAATGATGAATTGGGCATCACTCCCAATTAATTTAACCTTTAACAAAACACCCTTGAATGGAAAATCATTGAAAATTTTGCTATTGATATCTCTATTTTTTGATGGGGAATGTGTTGACATAATGATCTTGATAAGAAGGCAATGTACTATTTTAGTTTTCCATGTTTAAAGTTATTTTTCAAAACAGTCAACTCTTTAGAGTAGTCTTTCATGGTCCTTTAGCTCAAGTCAGCCTACAAGGTTTGACTGTGTATGTGGTGATGATGGGTGGCGGAGAGTCACTACTGGTGGTACTGCTATAACACCACTGAGACACAGGACTGGATTGCAACAAATGGCAGGTAGAAACCACAGCCGTCAGATGAGACCATATTCATCTTTCTCCCTGGGGGCTGAGGCAAGTGTGTATTTCAATATGACATAATTCAAAGTTCATTTAAAAAAAAAAAAGTTTATTTTAGATTTTCTGTTTTCTTTCTCTTTGAAATAAACTGGCCCAGAAAATGTCAACTGTCTTCTGGGGAGAACACTGCTAAACTTACTATTTCTTGGATTGTGAAGTAGTAAAATTATATGCTGATCCACGCTACAAATCTCAACACATCTTTAAATACTATAGTCTCTGTAGTGTTTTAGTGTTGCTTTAGTTCCAGTGTCATCTGCAGCTGTCCAGGTTGCTATTCCCTAACGCAGGTGGAAGCTGCTCACTGACCTTCATGGGCCGGGCGCCTGTCACCTTGCATGCCGGGGCATGGTGTCTGCTGGGGCTTCCTGGTGCCCAGCTTCAGAAAGGCTCTTCTGCAAGAGGAGGGGCTGTTGGCAGGCCACAGCCTTGCAGGACACCTCTCAGGTAGCGCCCCAGGTTTTGGTTGACTTCATGTTATCAGTAGTCTCATTCTTTTTCCCCCACAAGCTAACAAGGTGCGTCTCTTCAGGACTTTTAATAAAATGATTAGTATGAACAGGATAAGCTACGAAATCGCTCAACTGAATGCTGCAAACTGGTGCTGCTGCATCTCTTTTCTGATGGGTTTCCATTTGCTAATGCAATCGCACGAAGACGCTGCAGGGAGGGAGCTGACCAGGCCGCAGCAGGAGCGGCCATGTTGCAGGTGCACCTCACGGCAGCGCTCGCAGCCCTGTGGGGAGAGGCGGGAAGCAGCTGCTGTCAGATACCATGGACTATTTGTAATAAAGACCGGTCTTAAAACAGTGCAGTTTAACTTCTATTTAGGATTTTCATGCTGTCCTATTCTGAAAGCGGTGAGGTGGACTCTCTGGTGTTTAACAGCTGCAGTCAAAGCAATCTTTCTGGACTGGAAGACCGAAGCCATGGAGCGGAGAGCAGAACGCAGCTTCAGTATGTGCAGGAGCAGGTCTTGGTGTGTGTGTCTGCCTGCTGTGCAGTTTTGCCCTGTAGAGCTACATCAGGAGTGTTTGATCACTGCAAGTGCTCTGCTGCTGTGCTAATTTTATATTCCCCTTTTGTTGGAGTAAGTTTTCAGCAGCAGTGCTGAAATAGGACAAACATTACAAGAGGCTTTTTTCCCCCCTCAGTTTCTCTCACTCAATTAAAAATAGGATTAAAACAAAAGCAGAGAAACAATTGAATCTCATAAGGCTGTTGTTCCACAACAGTTTAATCCAGCCTAAATAGGCACAGCCTTGATCTTGTCCTCTCCCTCACGCCAGCTCTGGCTCTCACTAAGTCAGCAGGAAATTAATTAAAAACAAAGAGCAGCTTTCTGCCAGCGTAGCAAGAGCCTGGGCTGTCCTCCTGCCGCAGTTTCGGGCAAGTGTTGCTGGCCGAGAGGGAGGAGAGGATGGCACCTGGCCGCATCCGCGTGGGCTGACACTGCAGGGAACCACAACCTGGGAAGCACAGCTGCCTGTTCAGAAGCAGCTTGTGGTCTGACAGCGCCTTTAGACCTTGCTGTTTGCAGGTAGTGCAGAGCCCAGGATCCCGCTGGTTTTAGCGTGCTTGCAGCTTCCAGAGTTTGTTTGTTTATTCCTAGAGTAGCTGTTGTCATTACCAGAATGGCAGAGTGAGAAGAAAAGACTAGCCTGATGGTTTTTGACTGGGAACTCTTCCTTATTGTGCAGAGCAGAGTGTGAAATCATGACAGTTGTCTAGGAAAAAAGTAATTAAAACAAAAACAAAACAAAAACAACAACAAAAAACAAATCAACAACTACTGGAGTGGGCCAGCAGAACTGCCACGTTGGGTTGAGAGGTAGCTTTTAGCCTTTCAGTGACAAACGGATAATAAATGGGTGATGAGAGGACTGCGAAGTATCCCAAACATGAGCCAGAATAGCTTATGTTTGGCATGGGGGCTTGAACCGCGGTTGGGATGCAAAGAAAACATCTGAGCAGGAAGCTGAAAGTGTGAATCTCTGCAGCACTGTTTTAGACCTCAGAAAGACAAGGTTTCATGAATTCTTTATGCATTCAAATGGACACTTGTAATAGTTGGTACAGTAAAATATCCTGGGCGATAACTTTTTCTGTGAGGAGAAAGCCTGTATTTTAGTGACATTGTATGGGCAGACACTATAAAAGTTCACATTTAGGCATGATGGTAAATGTCTATAAATGGAAGAAAAAAATTAAAAAGAACCTTTTACAACAGAAAGTGACCAGGAATCATTGTAATAATAACAATTGCAACTAATATCTATATGAAGAGTTGGCTGTATGTCTGTCATCCTCTATCTTCCTCCTTCTTTCTGTCTGTATAATGTCACCTGTCATTGAGTCCATTGGTTTTTATTTGCTGTGGCTTGTATATACTGTTGGAAGCTCTCTTGATGCTGGGGTCTGAACACATTTGACGTGGGATGGGGACATGAACTGAAGTTCAGACATGCTGTCAGGAAGTGGCATTGCATTGCCTGTGGCTAGATTCCCAGGGGAATCTTTCTGAATTTTGCACATAGTTTGGAGATAACGTTTGCTTGTACTTTGAAAGACCCACCACTGGTAATTCTTATAACCCACGAGATTTTAATGGGAATAGAGAGATTTTTGCTAATTGTCACAGTTATTGGAGTGTGTAAGAATCAAAAGCAATTTTTGTGAGGAGGCAAGCTTTCACACGGCTATTCGATTGACTGCAAATTGAAATTTAACTTATACCTAGTTAAGTGAGTGTAAAGAATTCATTTGTGTACATTAGTTAATTCTTAGAGTTGATATTACTATGATAACAGCAGAGTGACAAGAAACAAAGCCATAGCTTGACAGTGTTTTGTTGGGAATTCTTTCTCTTGTGCTGAGCCAGATGTGAAAACTGGTGATGGTGGTTTAAAACACTCAGACCTCAAAACTCTCAATGATTTTATGTTTCTGACACCTTTCATGATTTCAGTGTAATACTAAGACTGCTGTCTGTTCTTGATTATAAGCCTGTCACTGAAGCTGGTTTATGAATAGTTATCAGTAAGAATCAGAAATGTGGAACTAAGCAATTCTTTGCGTGCTTCGTTCAAGCAACAATGTTATAAACCAGTTCACAGGCTACTTTTAAGAAAGAATTTCTGTTACATTTTTTTCTGTTTGTTACTTTCTTTTCATTTGGAGGATTGCTTTTAAACCCTGGTGCTTTGATGGAAATTGAACTGGCTTGAGAGTCATGCACATTTTTGTTGTGGTAGATCACACCATTTATTATCATATTGCTGTAAGCTGGTTTAAATGGCTTTGCTGCCTTTCTAGTCCTTACTCGTGCTTTATCTTTTTAATGACTATACCTAATGCCTTCAGGCACCGATTTATTTTTCTTATTATTTCACCGGGGAAAAATCTGTTGGTAATGTAAACTTGGTACGTTTAGCTGTAAGCCAGGTAGTAAAACAGTAGGGCAGTTGAGTTGGAATCTAGAACTGAGCTTCAGTACTTCTGTGGCCTAAGAGGAAACAATACAAAATCTACTACACAAGTTTGAGGAAATGTGTTTCTGTTGCTTTCTGAATGCAGGTGATGATTTGATTCGCATTTAAATTTCGTTGTTTTATAAATGTGTGTAAGTATCTGAGCCAGGTTTGGCCTACACTTAATGTCAGTAAATAGAAACCAAACTCCTCAAGCAGCTCTTCAAAATCTCATTTAAACAGTTTAAATATTAGATAGCTTGAACTAAAATAAACGTAAATGTTATATGGAGAAGACAGTAAATGAGATTTTTGTTGGCCGATACATGAGGCTCAGAACAGCGAATATTCACGTGAATGCGTATTCCATGTTGTGTGGAATCCTTAATATTAAATCCTGAAATTCATTGCAAAGCCACTCGTTAAAGCGTGTTCAGTTGAAGTAGTGCAGTTTTGTTACTGTTCATGGAAACCATAGAAATGTGGTGAGTATTCTGAGTGTAGTCTTATGATGAATACAGGCTATGTAACACTATGATTAAAAGGGATCCTGCCTTTAATTTGTCAGGGAGGACTGTATGCACATAAGTGATGCGCTCAAGCCTTTTCCCCCACTAAACTTTTTGTTTGATCCAGGCTGTGGTTGGTGTGTCCTTCTGCTTCCTCAAAGTAAGTTTGCTCGCAGTCCAGCACCCGGTGGATAACTGCCCACTTCGCACAAGCTGCTGCTGTAATTGGCAGTTTTGGCCGCCTTTGCAGCGCTGTCACAGGCTGAAAATTTGCAGTCTCTCTGCACATCCTTGTCTCTCTGCAGGTGACTTTTTTTCCAAGCCAAAGCTTGGGGTGAAATTTGCATTTGCATGTGTATAAAAATAGAATTGTATTCTTACCTACTTTTATAGTGGATACAATGCCATGCGAGAGCTTTCTCTGTTCGTGACTGAATGAAAGGAAGCCCAGTTAGTAGATATCAGACAAGGGAACCTAATTCCACTGTGTTTTAGCAAGGTGCTATAAGAATCACAATGATCAGTGCCAGTGCAGTGATTTAACTTGGTCTTCACACTAAAAAAATACTGCATTTTTAAATTTATGTGGATATGTATACACACTTTCAAATTTATATATTCATGTGTCTGTTTGTTCTGTGTATACACACACACAGAAAAATCCTAAGGACGGTGATGGTAGGAACCCAGACATGCATTGTGGAGTCAACTGTGTGTTACCCAGTGTTGAAACTTTGTCTCTTCATTGAAGGAGCTAGCTTTTGTTTGCCTGGATGGGACTTCACCTATGGCTTATTTAGATGACGCTTAATGTATCAGTGTTGCTGGAAGTCATAATGCTCAGCAGTGCTTGTGGGCCTTTTAACTGGTCCTGGTTAGTAACTGAGGGCCTTTGGTATGCTCATACTTTTTCAAGTTTTCTATTTTGTATTGTTTTTGGCAGAAACTTAAAGCCTGTATGCGGAGGATTGCGTTCCTCTCATCTCTCAGTATTCTTCTCATTACTGCAACATCACATGATGAAACTAGCTGCTTAGCTACTTGTCTGCGGTCCTCACCGTTAGCAGGTCCTCTTCAGCTCAGGTCACATCAGAACAGTCTATAATATGAAATAGCTTCTGCAATCTCACTTGGCTTTCCTCCAGCAAATAGCTCTTTCAGATCAGCATTGCTTCGGAAAGTAGAGTAAGCAGGTTTTGTGCGGAGGGAAATGAGTCGAGATGCTGTTCTCGACATTTGTGTTGGTTGTGTCATTGTTTTATTTGTCCATAGTAAAGTATTCATCCCTTGAGAAGGAAAGGGTTCATGTAGTTTGTTTTCGTTATGTATTTTTCTTTAAGCAGCCTATGTTGCGAGGCACTGTTTTCTCCTAGTAATGTTTGGACCATCTCATTTATTACTAAGCAGATGACTTCTGTGCTTGGAAACTGGTGAGGGTTGTTTTATTTTCTAAATTTTAAAGTGCTTGTGTTGCAAATACAAATATTTGGATGTTGCCACAAATAAAGCCAAAGCCTACCCGTACTTCTTTAGAAGTTAAAGAAATGAGGAAATAAACAGATGAAAATGTGACTATTTTTTTTTCAAATTTATCTGCAGTATAATTCAGAATTAGTCAATTTATGAGATTTACATTATCCAAAAACACATTGAAAAGTTATCAGAGTTTACAGTGCTGTTGTGGAACTAATTTGGGCACGGTATCTTCCTAAGCAGATAATAGTGTAGATCCTTTTCTGCTCCACTAGCACTGGCACAGCTACTGAATGTGCTATTGTGTGAGGTTATAAACCAGATAATCTTAATTGGGCATTTCCTGAGAGGAAGGGAGGGATGGCTGAAAAAGGAAAGAATTGGAAATAAGGGCATGCATTCCTAATATATGAATTTGGCATTTGTCCAGGAAAACAGGAGAATTTCCTGTTAGTTAAGATCTTCCAAGAGCTGAAAGCTCCGGGATACATACCACGTACCTCGGAGAGTCAGAGGAAGGGGGAAGGCTGGGAACAGCTCATGCAAGAAAGCCCTGGGGAACTGGATGCTGTGTTACGTGCTGGGATGGGGTTGTGGGCAGCTGCAGCTCGAGGCAGCTGTAGTAGCATCAGTAGACCTTGGTTGGCCATTGCCCAGCCAAGGACTTGGGTTACCCTGTGGCACTTGCACCAGCAGAACCTGGTGGCACAGACCATGTCCTGGAGCCTTCTCAGAGCCCTTGGCCAAAAGCAGTTGAAGCTGCTTGGAATATGTGTGCGTGTGTCTTGTGTAGGCATGCAGCGGTACGTGTACACAGTGGGTATATGTGGAGTTCTTCCTAACTAAACTGCGGCATCTGTGCTATAGATAAACGATGTCAAAAGATTTACTGTCATGTAAATTTGAAACTCTGGGGGAGAGGACGGCCAACAGCAGTGGGCGTAGGCAAATAAGAGCTGAAAGAATGGAAGTGGATTTCTTAGCACCAGTAGCTGTGCCTGGCTCTGCTGGAGTAATCGGTTGGATCTGTGTTAGAAGTAAGGGATTGGTTATTAGGTCGAGTTGAAGTGCAGTGAGTTCTGGTCCACAATTTGAGCCTCTACTAATGCAGGGTTGGAGAGAACACAGAACCAGGGAAGAGCTTTGCTGAAAAAAGGGAACAACAGATTTATGTTAAGGCTGCTAGTTGTATATTGAGTCTCCCCCACTGACCTGATTGCATTAACATATATTAATGTAGATGCTTCAGACACCTGCAAATGCTTGTATGCTGCTGCCTCTCTTATTTTTAAGCTGTAGCATGACCTCTGAGGTTCGGGGTGGTTTTAGTAAGCTTTTCAGTGAATGACAATCATAGTATTCTTGGACATTTTAGGGTTTATATGCTGCAGTCACTTCAACTCAAACTAGCCCAAAACTCCATGAAGAGTAAAGCTTGTAGTGCAGACACAATCAGAAAGAGCATTAACCGGAGCAAGGAGGGGGGCTGTATTTTATGTGGAGCTCTGGCCTCAGTATTCTGTTAAGTAACATGTGTGGTACCAGAGGGGCTGAAGCATGTAGCAGTTGCAATAGAAATTGATCTGCAAACTTCAGACATGGGTAGTAGTAAAATATATATATATAAATGTTTAAATCATCCTATGTGCCATAATAGTATGTTCTAAAGGAATGTAATTCAGAACAAAAAGCTTCACCCATTGGGTGTCTTTGGCAGTCTAGTATAGATGCACTAAATTAAAGTGTAACATCAGATCTCTGAATATGGATACAATTGTGTTTCTTAAGCTTCTTATGTGAAAAGAAAAGGAAAATTTAATCTCATCCTCTGATGAATGAGGAAAGGGTCTGATTGTTATTCATAGATAGTAATTGTCTGTACTGCCCCGAGTAATGAAAAGGAGCAGAATTACCTGTATTGATATAGTTCCATGGGTGATAACAGATCATCAGTACAACAGTAAATGAGAGTAATGGTGAAGTTAAAGATGCGGTTGCAGGAGAGATCTGTGTGCAGCGAGCACGATGCTGTTATGTCGGGTTTGAGAGGAGAGAACGATGAACGCGTGGCAGAGAAGGCCACCAGCCTGGTGCTGTGTTAAGGAGCATTCAGCTGCCTTGCGCAGCTTGAGCTGTTTCCAAAGACCTGTTAGTTTCCATTTCAAGTATCAACGTAAAACACTGATGAGGTGCAAGCAATTTAAATTATACTTTTTAATATTTTTTTCAGTTTCATTTTTATTTTTTCCTCCTCTTCCAGGAAGTGATATGTACCGTTATTCTTCAACCTCTGTGTGATTTGAAACAACTCAATTAGAAATTAATGGCAGCTTGTCCACATTTAACCTGAAAGCCAGGAATGTCTAAATCAAGTGTCTGTGGCCCCACAGCAGTTTAGCTCCCTGTAAGGTAATCAGGATAACTGTTAATTTTCCTCTCAATATCTGTCATTTGTAACTAGGATGTTTATGGATTCTCCGTGTTGTTTACTCAGTTACCAGTCAGAAATTTGTGAGCTGAGTGCCTAAACTTTTGGCCCTATATGTATATTTAGGTGTTGAAATCATCTCTTGATGAGGAAGGAGCATCTCTGGGCCTGGTTCTGATCTGTGAATTGCCTGTCCTTGGGAAGGGGGCTTCAAACCACAGCTTTGCACCAGAATATTGAAATCTGGATGTCAGCTACAGAAGTCTAGGATTACATGGCACGGCTGTGCTCATAAATTAGCAGCCAATATTTTGAACTGCTGTGAGATTGTTTGTTCGTAAACTGTCTCTTCTGCCTTTTCCCAGTCTGTGTGAGCAATATCCTCCAGTCCTTTCACAGCCTTTCCAACTCTTATATATATTGTGGAAGATACAGAAATTTGTTATAACTCAACATTGTAATTTATTTTGCAACTATTTTCCATTTTAGTAACTGTCATGTTGGTAGCTAATAGAAAAAGAAATCAGTTCTGCTGCCGTGCTCTGCCCTTGAATTGCTCCTACCAGTTTTAATGCTGTTGTAATTACTATTCCCAAATATTCTTTCTTCTTTTTTCTTTTTTTTTTTTTTTGCTTCTTGCCAGACCCAGGGGCAGGAAAGCAACTTTAGAGGGGAGACAAGTCCTGCCTTTGTACAGTGCTGTGAAATGTGTGGCGTAAACAAACGGGGGGACAGGGGGGACAGGGGTAGAGCAGGATTTTGTTTGCCTACATCCCTTCACTTTCCTCGTGCCAGTAGCAGGGCTTTTAAAAAGGAAAAGAAGAAAAGCAAATTGGATTGTTAGCAGTGTCCCTTAGGATCATAAATGAAGAGAGGATTGTGTATGTAATTCATAAACATCCTGAACTATACGCCTTCTATTTCAACTTATTAGGGCATGAAGTAGTGCCTGCCAGGTTAATTTCACACTGGGGAATTCAGCATTCATGCAGCTCTTAATTTCCTCCTCTATACAAAGCTGTGATAAGGAGAGAATAAGGCTATTTGGATATTTCGTTCCAAATAACTCAGTTTAAAGAAAAGTATTTTAGAAGTGGTTGCAAGACAATAATTTTTTTTTTTTAATGGAATTTGGAGAGCAACATGAAAACTTTTATTTGTCACTGATAGGAAACATGCTTTTTGTTGAGCAAACAAAACCCTGTATTTTACAAAATCTTTTCTTCTATAGATGAAATTACTGTTTTGAGTTCAGGATGTGGTGGGCAAACAACAGAAAAAGAAAAACCACTTGCAAATACCACCAAGCTTTTCTCCTTTTCCTGTCTTCCAAAGGAAGAATGGAATTGTTTAGTTTGGAACAATGGTCGATCCTCTGTGTTTTCATGGTTTTAATTATTAGGATGCTTTTAATGGTTAAGTGAAGTTCAAGGATTATCCCAGCCTAGTGCCTATTTTTGCTTCTGTGATGTGATATCTGAACATGAGTGGAGGGAGTCAGCTGTTGGCTGTAAACAGGGGTGGGAACAGTTTTGTTTAAAAACAGAGCAAAACAAAAGCTCAAAATTCATATGAAGTGAATGTTGAAGAGATGCTTAACCTCTTGCTCTTTCTAACTACAACCATTACTTGAAGCTCAGCCACGGACACTGACTGATTTTCAGTTTGTGAGAGTTGGTTTCAGCTGGTCTCGGAAGGTGGTTAAGATGGATTCCTAATGTTTTGCTTTAGTCTTTTTCTTAAAAAGCAATACTTTTTTAGTATTTCTTCTAAAACACAGAGATATTCAGTGAAGATGACTTTCTGAGTTTTGAAGTTTGAATGGCTGGGAACTGTGTATGTTGAGGAAATGCTGGTGTTGAGAGTAATTGGGAGTTGAATAAATTGGTTTTGACAGGAGTTCAGTAAATTATTTCCTCTACTGCCACTGAAGACCAAGTTAGAATTTCATTTGTTTAGGAGGGCTAATTGTGGCTTTATGTAGGCTCTTTATACCGATGTTGTATAAGCTCACTCATCATTTGTAAAAACAAACAAACTCCATCAAATTTGAGAATTAAAAGTGCTCAAGTTGCAGGAACTAAACCAAACTTGAATAATACAGTCTCTCTCCCCCCTTAGTGGTACATAAAGCGTATACAGAGATGTTTATAGAGAAGCAGACTCGTCAGTAGCAGTGGTTTTCCTGTAATTTGGCTCTTACCTTATTTTTCATCTGTTCCTGTTTTTAGCACCAGCAGACGTTTTTGAATCAGCTGAGGGAGATCACTGGTATCAATGACATCCAGGTACTACAACAGGCACTGAAGGTAAGATGGATGTTGGGAAGTGTCTGTCTTGTAGCTGAATGTGTACCTCTTGTCATTAACTAATTGTGAAAGCCATAGAGCTGCATCCTTTCTTCACTTCTCTCCTTACCTAGCTTGAATTATTTTTAGATGTATTTTAGGGGAAAAAAATATTAATGATGGCTTCTTCACTTTAGAAGCAAGCCTGATCTGTTTTGATACTGAGATAAAAATTAATCTGGTGATCAAACATGAAAAGACAGGAATGGTATGACTTGCCTGGAAGGTAACCTTTGGCTCAAGTGTTTCATGTACTTTGATGCTAGTACAGCTGGTTGACACCTGATGACTTAAGCTCTTTAATTGTTTTCTTATCAAGGTGTAGCAAAGTTTTCTAGCATGGACAGGTCCTGCTCAGCGTACAGAACAAAGAACATCTGAACTTGTCACTCTTTGCTAATCTGGCATTGTTTCTCTGCTTCTGCAACCATCATAAATTCTTTCACAGCCCAAGAGAGTTTTGATGCAAGTAAAGACCAGGAGATTTCTCTGTGATCTGTTTCCCTAAACAGATATAAATAAAAATCCACTGTATCCAACAAGTGGACCTCTTTAGCCGTTTAAAAATAGAAAATGAGCATTTAGTCAATTTAAACCATGTATATATATATTGCTTTTGATTGAGCTTAAGTCATGCACACAACTGCCTTTCAAAAAGTCAATATTTCTGGCCTTAAAATCGAAATGGCAGATTTTTGGAGGAATATGATTAACTGCTGTTGAAGTCTGTGAGAGTGTGGTCATTATGGAAGTTAATGGGTTGACCTACGCTACAGTATCTTTATGTTTTTCTGTTATAGGTGGTGTTCTATTGAAGAAAATTTTTATAAGCTGTTTTATTTTGTTTAGAAATAGTGAAATTTGCAGAACGTACAAGCTTGGAAATTTTCTTTTCTTACCAGTATTTCACCTGAAAATATGATATGTCATTGATCTAATAAGTTGCTTGAAATGTTGTCCTTTATTGTTGACAAGAAAGGAAAAAAAAAAAGGGGGTGAGGGAACTCTCACTTCTTGTGTTTTTGTTTGTTTGTTTGATGGCTAAAGGACAGCAATGGTAATTTGGAGTTGGCTGTGGCTTTCCTCACTGCGAAGAATGCCAAGGTGCCCCAGCAAGAGGAGGCAACTTACTATCAGACAGCTCTTCCTGGAAATGACAGATACATCAGTGTGGGCAGCCAGGCAGACACGAGTAGGTATTTTTTCATTTCGTAAGGTTAGTTTAAAGGCAAGGAAACTAAAAACTTGCCTGTAAGATGACTGTTAATCTTGACTGATAATTCTTACTTAACACTTTTTAGAGTATTACTATCTTTCTTTACTTACTTCAAATTTTTTTTCCCTTTTTTAAAATTTGAGCTATATTTTAAGTATTACCTTTAAATGTACTTATGGTACTGATGTACTGATCAGAGGGTGAGGGTGAATAACTAGGTTTTCAGTCTTTTTTTTTTTTTTTTCCTTCTCCCTTCCCCTCCCTGTTATAGGATTTATTTGTGGGTTTTGCAGTACATAGCTAAAGGCAATAGCTGGATAGCCTGACAGTCAAAAAAAATTTTTTTGAGAAGAGTCTATGAACGTGTTTCTTAATATACTTAAGAGTAGCTTCTCCCTAAAAGAGGTGACTTTGCCAGAGGGACAGGTGAGAGGTTAGCATTTTGTAGTGAAAGAGTAGGTATTCAATACGTGAAATTAATATTAAAGTACTTAATTTAAAACAATTTTACCTAGTTGATATGGGAGGTCCCATAAACCTATATTTCTCTGAGTCTTGCAGATTGAAATAAATATTGCAGATTGAAATAAATACAATAAATAAATAAGGGAAATAAAAAAAAAATCAAAGGAAGTTTTGCAGATGGATTTTAAAAATTTGAGTTGCTTGATGCTGTATTTCCTTTCCAAGATTCTAAACCTAGTCATACAGTCTTTTTAGTTAAAATAATATTAATCCTTTGGCTATGTGTGGTGTATATCTATGTAGCTTTTATGAAGTTAGTAGAATTACTTAGCTTCAGGCACAGCAGGATTTTTTCTCTTATTTCACTAATATTGGGTTGGCAATGGTGGCAATATTGTAAAGAAGTTTACGTAGAACTCTTTGTCAATTATACAGTTATCCTTTTGTCTCTGACACCTCAAAATAAACAGCTTTAATTTTTTGCTTATATTTTTTTAATTGAGGATGAGTTTATACTTAAATCTCAGATCTGAAAACTGTGTTTTAATCATCTGCATTATGAACATCCTTTATAAAATACATTGTGCACTATTATCAGTTGAGGGTTGTATTAATCCTCCACTTTTAGAAAGAAAACAAACATAAAAACCCACTACTTAGTTTTGTGACAAGAAATTGGCATTGAATAAGTGGAGACTACTTTCTACAAACTTAGGCTTGCTGTTGTTATCCAGTAATGAAGATCTACTGTGGCAGTGGAATAGTAAGCTGGATTCTCTTGCAGTCTGTGTTTAATTAGATTTATTATATTAATCTCATTAATAAAAGTGTTTAGTTTTGGCATCACTTAATGTGCTATGCAACCTTATTGAAGATACAAGGTGAGAGGGAAGAGTCAAGCCTGCAGAGTCAACATTAACTGTGACTGATGGTCAAACTGGAAAGAGCAATTCTTCAGTTGCAAATTCCAAGCTGGATTTCAGGATCTTTTCTTTTCTAGAGAGCTGAAGGTAGACCTAAATTCTTTACAATTATATAGCACTCTAAGTCAGTAGTCAAGAAGTGCCAACTGTTGTTGAAACATTAGACAGATGTTCTTGACAACTTTAATGTCTACTCAGCTCCTCATTGGCAAAAAAGATGAGAGCCCTTTGCCAACTTTTACTTTTTTAGTTAGACTGAAAGCCAGTTAGGAGATAAAGGCATCTTGGCCAACTGTTCCTCATGTTGGAGGGACCCCAGGGCAAGAACTAAACATCTACAGCAAAGCAAAAATCTAAACCAATCTGATCATAGAGCCCTCTCCTTCATCTGTAAGGCAGAGTTCTAGTAAAAGTTTCTTGCAGAAACCTGCAGTTCTCTCATTGTGATTTGCTTTTCCGCAATTATTTTGATTATGAATTTCAAAAATGCAATACATTTAAGGTGGACAAGTTTCATGACCGTTCGTTGGTAAGTTCTATCACATTAGGGAGTCTCATGAAAGACAGTGGATGATTTGGGAGAAGAGAGTGGAAGGATGGGTATAGCTGGGAGAATATTCAGTAACAACAGCTTCAGTCTTCAGCTCTTCCTTCTCAAAACAATGCTATTCCCACTTCTCCGCATCCATGTGCAGTTGCTGACAGTATCTTGCCTTTCAGATTTGACCCTCTTTTCCTAGTACACATAGGTATAATTGCATGAAAATAATTATAACTCACCCTTACTGTTCCTTACTGCTGAACTACGTGTGCATTTGGAGCTTAGGAAGTTATGAGTCACCTGTGTTTGCAGTCCTACCAAGTTAGGTCATTCAAACTGACGATGATACAGGAACAGATAAATAACAGAACTGTCTTTTATTCCTCCCCTTCCCCTCCCCCCCCCCCCAAAAAAAAAAGGGGGGGGGAACAAACAAACAAAAACAAACTGTCAGCCACTTATCAAGGCTTTTGAATGTATGCTAGGTATAGCTAATGTATTCTGTGGGCTTGACTGATGACATTTCTTTGAAAAGGTTACTTAGTTAAGGGTTGAAATAAAAGCATATATAACAGGAAATTATACCTTAACAATCAGTCCGGATTGTGATGCATTGGCTCTACCAATTATGACAGTGGTTGTTCAACTGTTTGAGCATGTAAATAGCATTCAATGTTAGAAGGTATAAAGAAGCCCATATCCTGTTATTAGCAAATGTGGCCTTTCAGCATTGGCAAAAAGTATACTAGAGCCTGCATAAAGATTTTGTCTCTTTAAAATCAGATGGACTTGCACAGTCAGTGTTACTCATGATACTTGCCTTTTTGCCTGTTCAAAACAGTATGTGCAAGCACCTGCAAGTACAGCATTTTCACGTCAAGTGATGCATGCTTTATTTGATCCCTATGCAAAGGTGGTACTACCCTTTTTTAAGATGTAATCTGTTAGCCAAAAGTGCTTAAATACTAGGGTTGCAATGTACAAGTGAACACTTTTTAATCTCAGATCAATTTAATGTTCTGCTTAGTTGCATAAATCCTAGGCACTGTATTTAAAGCAAAGCAAAAGTAGTAGTATAGTAGTATTTTACAATATTTTCAGTTTCTTGATATCTCTAGAGACTTTTTTATTTTTAATTTGCAATAGTTCAGTGTATTTTTATCTATGGCTGCACAGCAGAACTATTGCATTTCCAAGCATCTATCCCTTTGCCTTCTCATTATTTGAGAAACTTGCAGAACCCAGGGTTAAAGGAAGCAGCAGAATAAAGAGAAGACGTGCTTTAGAAAAAGTGTTGTCTTTGAATAAAATAGCTGTCAAGACAAATTCTCTCCCACCCATATTTTGAAAATTCAAGAATTCTTTGTCACAAAAACTGAATTATTAGTCTTCAGAATTGCGCATTCCACAGCCAAGACAAAAGACCTGAAGTCCTTTTATAAGGACATACATAAGTACAGTGTAGCTCTAGAATGCCACACACACACACACCATATAGAAAGTTGCAGAATTCATTTCTTCTGGGGATCTGACTTTTCATATCGTCATGTTCCTAGAGTTTAGGTCCTTTGGAGAGGTTTCAAAAAGTCGTTCAATCAACCCATTCCAACAAGGCATTCCTAACTGCACCTAAACTGATTTTTATATAACCTATTTTTTACAACTCTTCTCTTCCAAAGACACTGAAAAGTTTATAGAGCAGCTTGTTTTAGTGTTTCACTGATCGTAATTTTTGACTCCTAATGTCTTATTAAGATTCCTTTTGCTTCAGGTTAAGCCCTTTACTCTTTGAGATATCCCATTTGGAGATCAGCACAGTTCGTTCCTTTTGTCTGAGCTGAAATGTTGCATATCTGAAGATGGTGTATCATGATGTTCCCTCAGAGTTTTCCCAGTTCAAGAATAAAGAGCTTAAATTATTTCTAAGTCTTTGGCCGCATTTTCTGTACCTAGTGTCGTTTTTTTTCCTCTCTAATTGTTCTGTGTTTTTCTTGATATGCAGTACTGAAAAGAAGAACCACACTGTAGCTGGTGTTTTTTTTTTTTTTAAATCCATAAACAATCCTTATCTATCTAAACCTCTGGGTCTTATTCTGTCGCTATACCTCAGTGCAACGCTTCATATTTTCTTCACCACTGTGATGATGTGAATTACAAGTTGAATGTGGGTCTGCTGTAGCTCTTAGGTCCTTCTTGGTATGAGTCCTGGTCATCCCCATTCTGTAGCCATGCATTTTATTGTTTCTGTGAGCAGAATTTGATACTAGTTCCTTCTGTCACATTACCCAGCTTGGATATCACTATGCCTCTTCATGATGGTTCCTTCTATTTCAGCGATCATTTGTGTCATCTCCTATCCAGGTTCCTGGGAGTGTCTCCAGCTTGATATGGCAGGGTCTCTTCTTCAAAATGTCAGGATTCTTGTACCTTGAGGCTCTCCTTTCATCTTACTGATTCACTTATTCCTTTGTTCTATGGCTACATCCCTCCTTCCAATCCTTGCCAGTGTGAGAATCATCACTTCAACATGCTATCATCCTTACTCAGATAGCATGAATGGAGGGAGCACCTGAGATTAGGAATTTACTGTGAGATGCTGGTGCCTCATATTTGTTAGCTATTTTGTTAATAGGTAGGTTTCATCAGAACTGTTTGGGTGGGCTAAGCACCTGCTGGTATGCTCTGTGTTGTTTCCCCATCCAGTTTGAACTGAAATTGGCATATACAGCCAAATAAATTCCTTAAATCTTCACTTGGGAGCCCGAGTCCATCACAACGTTTAACATTGCAGAATAGACCATAGAAAACAGCATCTTGCTTAGGTCTGCTTGTCATAAATAAAAATAATGTAATCTCAACTTTTTTTTTTTATTCTTATAATGTTGATGTTTTGAAATTGGAGTCTTGCTGCTGGATTTCCATACTTGGCACCTGTCTGTTGAACCCAGCAGGCCTGCCACTTCATTTTTCCCTACCTGTGTCAGCAGTTGCATCACAGTGTTTGCTTATTGCTTGTCCCTGTGTTTAATTACTACTCCAGATCTTTCCCTCATGCTGAGTTTCTCAGCCTACCTAAGTTTGAAGATTTTACTCTCTGCCTTGTCCTGGTACAAGTAACAAGTCCACAAGACAATAATTACTTTGATGACTTAGGCAATTACCGAAGTAATCCCTAAGTAAACAGACTGATAAGAAAGTATATAAGAAAAGAAAGAAGATATATTAATGTATATATGTGTGTATTTATTACATGTATTAGTATATTTATCACAAATTTCAACATACAACTAAAAGTTGCTTGTAAGATAATTACAAATGATATCAAACTCTGGACCTTATATACAGGAAGTGTGCATTATTATACAATAACATTGTGAAACAAAAACACCTCTGTTAGTAAAACAGCTTATTAATTCTGCATACTAACTTTGTTTGAATAAACATCATGAATCCACTACGTCATACTGTTTGGATGGGCAATTTTTCCTTTCATAAAGATGCAGAAGCAAACTTTTTTCATTTGCTTTGTAGTCACGGCTTAGTTAAGAACATGTTTACATTTTTGAAGATTGTGATTTACAATGAGTACTACCTTTATAAGTATAAGCCACTGTAAACTAAAGTGTTCTTTGGCCTAAATGATAGCCATATAGCAAAGTCAGGTTAAAAGCCAGGTGACTATAAATTTGGCATTTTTCTTTATACCTTTATGAAATAAAGGTATACCTTCAGCTCTATCACAGCAAACTTGCATGTATGTCTGATAAATACTTTGGATAGAAGTCAGCTTTTTTCAAGTTCACTCCTTGAACACAGAAATCAGTTGGTCAGATAGGAAACCTAAGTAGAACAGCACACAAATTAATTCCACTGCTAGTTCTTATAGAATAGATACTGCCATTGGTTTGCATTAACATTACGCACTTGAAATAAGTATTTAAAAATATATGCTAGGATTGAATTTATTAATAACTATGAGAAATCAAAATGTTTACACACATAAGTTAACTGCTGAAAATTAGACATCTTTTCACTAAAAAAATCCCTGTATAAGAATTCACAATACATAAGGCTATTAAAGTAACAACAACAAACTCGCGCGAATATCAGTTATTATAACTACATTTGTATAATCTATAAGCAGCTGACAAGGATGCAAACTATGCAGATATGTAAGCTGTTTTTTTAAATGTTTTTTATTTATATTACAAGAAGAGTTTAGTCTCAGACTGTTCCCCTTCTATTAGGACTTCTGCTGAGATCTCCTCTTTACGCTTAGGATTCAAGCCATACCTGACCTGTGGCAGCTGAATGAGTTACTGTATCAGCAGAAATGCTGAAGAACATCTTAGACATGCTCTAAGTACAGCAAACAAACTAAAATACATTAGCATAAATCCTCAAAACAATTTTACATTTGCTACAGATGAAGAACTTACATGGAACAGTTTACCAGTGATCATCACATATTTCAAAGTTTATTTTTCTGACATAAGTTATTGTAGGTGAAACCTATGTGATATACGTTAATTGCACTGATCACATGTGGTGGTAGTATCTGGCAGCAGGTCTTCACCATATTGTCCTTTTTTTTGGTGCAAATCAGGAACAATATGTATGCAAAAACAGCGTTTCTAAAGAGAATGTTATAATGCCTATTCTAATCCCTGCATGACAAAAGAAGCTATTCTGTTAACTTGCTTTCTGAAAGGAAGTGGAAGTCAAGGATTTGGGGTTTTAATACTAAAATGATGTAATCACTGGTAATAAAGTTCTGAACGCATAGGGTAGTGCAATAGATTAACAAAGATCAAGGGTCTGGAGAGATGCAAAGAAATTGAATAATTTAATGAAAGTGTGAGTTGGATTTGATCTTGATATTCTGTGTTGGTTTGTATGACAGTGGGAGCTTTTGTTCAACGTATGATTTTCAGCTATGAATTGTTTTCTGGAAAATACTCCCCATCTAACTTTCTTCTTTATCATTTTATGAGAGTTTCATCACTCTTCCCTTAAAAGAGACTAGCTAAAGTAATCTTCCCCTCTGTAAGTAGTTGGTCAGAGTAATCTCATACTTGACTGGCAGCATGTATGGTTAATGGATAGAGGATTGTTTTATGTTCAGTTGAGACCACCATTACTCCTTTCAGAAAAACACGTCCTCTCCAGTGTGGGACTGGACTCCAGTTGTGTGGGATTACCTGCGAGTGGGTAGAAAATACAACATAAGCAATGCATTTTAGAGCGTAATAGGCAGTATGTGTAGTAACAGGATACTATCACTGCTGTGACCCTTATACCCTTGCTCCTGTTCACAGGTTGTAGAACAAAGCCATGCTTGTACGTGACCCAGGTCGAGGTATTATTTTAGCCTGAATTATATTGTTCTCAACATGACAGCTTGTATATCAAAAGTCCTGTGGGTGTGACCTCTGCTGACAGTTCTTGTAATTACTGTATGACTTTTGAAAGAGAAATTCAGGCATCTAGAGCTGAAGTATCCTTTTGACACACTTGAGTATCTGAGCTGACTGTAAAAAGACATAATAATTAAATGATGAAGTGCTGCTTTTGTGGTCATAGTGTTTTCTCATACTTTCAGATCATGACAGATTTCACAGTTTGTTTTGCAGGTAAGAGTGCTCCCATTAGAAGCTCACTGGGGGAAGAAAGGCCTTAGCTGAAAACTAATTCTTGAAGATGCTAGTGTTAACGGAAAAGTTCCCTTTTCAACTTCTCTTTAGTTTCAGGTTTCTGTGTGGATGAGCCATTCCGTTTTCTGTTAACACATAGTTATGGCAATGATTTTTGTATCATGAGTTCGTTGTGAGAAGCATCAGAGACAAGTAAGCCCAGGGAAACAGTGTAAGCTGTCTCTACAGCAGGTTAGCCCATCCAGGAGAAAAGTTGGAATCTAAACAGAGAAGCTCTTTGGGAATGAGTTCATCTCTTTTTGTGAGAAGTCAAGTTTGAATTTGTTTCTTTTCCTCCTGGAGCCTTTTAACTTCTAACATTCAAAGCCTAGGCTGGAGAGTAATCCCTTCCATAGCTCTTTGCATAAACTTTGGCCTTTGAGGAGGGAGAAGGAAACCAGCTCCGTGTGTGTGTATCTGTCTGCCATTGCTCTTGAAAGTCACTTTTGCACCTTCCTTCTCTTTCTGTCTGGCTGACTTGCAAATTGAGATTTTTGGCTGTTGAAATCATGATGACCAATGACCTTGTTTTTTCTGAAGGCTTCATACAGCTGACAGGCTTTCCTGTCGGCCCTGACTGCTCTGGGAAGTGGGTCAGAGCCCACCTGGGGAACACCTGGTTTAGTGGTGTGCAGTGGATGATAGTGGTCCTTTTTATTCAGGAGGGGGAGAGCGATCAGTTGCCACACTCAGGAAACAGGGAGATGTGCAGAGGATGCATCTGATTCTTAAGATAATCAGGACTGGAGAGCAAGTAAGAATAGCATTTTCATTTTATTACCTGGTTAGTATCCCATCCAGCATTCCCTACTTGTCCAAGTATGAATCCTTATTTTGACTTCACTATTTACTTTCTTAATTTTCCTGTTGAGAGGGGATACTTTTGGCAGACAGCAATTTAATTTAAGTATGTTCAGACAATGAATACAGAGACAGAATGGAAAAAGAATTATGTTAAGAAAGGAACTCTCCCACATGCAATGAAACTGTGTAAAAGTTCCCATGTACAGAAACACTTGTTGAATTTGGGACTTCTGCCTGTATTTTGGGAAAGCACAACACATATTCTTCCATGAGAAGGAAAAAATAACTGTGCTCAGTTCAGGTACCATATTTAAGAGAAGGTTGTTTCCTCCTCACATACCCTGGGAGCAGTGGTAGCTGAAGTAATACACTTAGGTGCATTTCTTTGAAAGGGCTTTCAGAAACAACAGATGTTTAAACTTATCCCATAGCTTTGTGATACTTAAGACCATGGGGAGCAAGGAAGACTGTTGGCTGTCATATCTTAACAAGAGCAAGCTGCTGAGGTTTTATTTGGCTTCGAGATGGAAGGGAGCAGTTAGCACGTTTAGTTGTTGGAAGAGAGCAAGCCACAAGAGGGATGGACTTGAATGCAGCTTAGAAGTCTTTGGGGGTTTTGTCTCCTCTACAGTAAGACTTGCCTTTCCTTCTGTTTCACTTTTAATTTTGAGAAAGATAGTTTTGCTTTTCAGATGTGATTGATCTCACTGGAGATGATAAAGATGATCTTCAGAGGGCAATTGCCTTGAGTTTGGAGGAATCAAACAGGGCATTCAGGGAGACTGGAATAACAGATGAGGAACAAGCCATTAGCAGGTAAACAAACAACTTATATAAAGCAGAAATTAAAGAGTTGGAGATTGGCCTGTATTGCATTTTATTACTTTTTAATTTAACAAAGAATAACTTGTTTGTTTTCACTTGTGCTACTTATATGCCTGGCTTCAGGATGTTGCTTTAATATATTGTATGTTCTACACTGGAAAATAGTCTATTATGTGTGGGCTAGGAGTTAATAGTATGTTTCATGTTGATGTATTTGTTTAAATATTGAGGAAGTGAAAAGAGATAGAGGATATATGGTCGTATTTAAATAGGACCTAAAACTAAAAGTTTCTCTTTTGTATCAAGTAAAAAAGCAATGAAAGAAAAAAAGCTAATTATCTATCCTGTTTTTTTTTTACACTGCTCATTTTACAGTAACATTTTCTTACCCCTGTGATAAGGCTGAGACTGGGGGAGGGGGTGGTGATGCTATAACTTGAGTATGCTAAGAGCAGCTGCTATATTTTAGCTGATTAAGTATGTAATAACCTATTTAACAATAAACCTATTTAACATGTAGGACTTATAAACATTGCTTGAAGTTAACTTATTGGTTTACAATTTTATGAACTTATCACCCCCAAGCTGTGGAAGTTAAGAGTGTGTAAGTTAACCTTGATCAGATTTTACAATACCTTTGTATAGTGTACATTTATATGTAAATATAAATATAATTATGAAACATTTGAGACTTGAAATAAGCCTGGATGTAGAGCTGTGTGGGAGCGGTTTTGCTTTTTTCATCTGTGACTGGCCTTGTTCTGGGGAAGAAGGGCAATGGTTTGATCCTTGGATTGGAAGGTGAAGTACTGTCTGCTTGTAAAAAAAAAAAAAAAAAAAAAAAAAAAAGAAAAAAAATATATACATTAGATGGGAGAGATTCATCACAATAATTCTTTAATTCTTTTCCTCAGTGCACTGTATTTGGCAGATGTAATGGCTTATCCATTTAAGTCCAATTTTAAGAATATGGCCAGTGTTACTTTATCCACAGTAACTTTCTTTTTACTTTATTAAACAAATGTACTAATTGTGAGAATCAACATTCCAACAAAGTGTGCCCCCTCACCCATGCCCCCCCCAGTCTTTCTGGGGAAAAAAAGACAAATCTAGTTCAGCATAATATATTTTAGGAAAGAAAGGTGGGGTGAGAGAGAGAGATTTAGATTCTTATTAATAATTGGAAGAAGATTTTTAATTTTTTTTTTTCTTCCCCCCCCCCCCCCCCCCCCCCCGAGACCTCAGGATATGTGTGTATTCAAGATTATTGTAAAAGTTCTCTCCAGTTTTGGTTCAGAAGTTCAGCTCTTGTGTGTTCCTTTTTGAAGGACAGAGTCATCATAATTACAGAGCTGTGATTTAGGGAGCCACTCAGAAATACGGGCCTATGTCTGGATAGGAAAGACCCCCCCCTGCCATTTTTTTTTTTTTTTTTTTCCTCCTCAGGCTTTTGACTGCTTCTGCTGCACTTGCTTCTTGTGGGCCTTGAAGGTCTAGGTTTGTCCTGTAGCCTTTGTTTTTCACTTCTCAGACTGAAAAGCTCGTTTTAATCTTACCCATTTAGCTCATAACTAAATATTTGATATAAATTATGGTGTAACTTTTTCTAGTTGCAGAAGATAGTGAAGTAGTGTGCCACTTCTTTCCATATGTAACATGTACAAGAGCATGTAACGCTGTTCGGTAATATACAGAGAAAAATGTTGGTATTTTGTTTTAATGAAACTGTTAGGTATATTTGATGGCAAAATTACACACAACAGCATGGGCCAATTTAAGAGCTTGCTGATACCAAGGGGGATATCGCATACTCTCTATAACACATCTTCTGTAGTATTCTTTGGAGCATTTGTTGCACCAGTCCAGCTCCAAAGCCGTACAAGAATATTCAGAAACAGATCCAAAGCATGTCATGGCACAAGAAAAAGGATGGGACTTCATTTTTGAATGGAGGCAGAGAAGACTGAGAATTCTGGGATTTTGGCAGCGTTGAGGTATTAGATGAACTCAATTACATATCAAGATACGCCCTGAGTTGATGGCAAATTATGTCTGAGTTGTACAAATACAGGAAATGCAGAATTCTTGCTCTGAGCCATTCAATCAGTTTCTTGAAGGGCAGGACTTCAGACTATTTAAAAAAAATATTTTGTAGTTAACACCCTGTAGAAGAATGTTGGTATTCCAATAGGAATCACAGTATCTGTGTAGGACTTCTAAAAACAAGTAGAGCAGTGTGGTTGTAAACAGGTCAAGCTGCACCCATTTACTATTGTTTTTTTTAAGTTAAATAAGAAGCAGAAATCAAATAGGAACTCAGAGATAAATACATTGAGGCTGGAATCTTGCATTTTTAATAATGTAGGACTTGTGCATATTTAATAATCTTTGGTTTGTAGGTAATTTTTTCCGAAGGTATTCATACGAGTTTGGAATCTAACTTGCACTGATTTTGTTAACGTTTCCAAGGGAGCATTAATGGAATTTATTGACTTGTGTAATTAATGTTGTAATGCATGTAGAATTTGTCTTCCTGGATGTAATTGCCTTGTGCTGCTTAATGGGGACAGATCTGATTACTATGTAGGTATTAAGAGGAGTGTAGCTGAAATGTCTGACTGTCAAAACTGAGCATCTTGTACGTGGCATGTTGAAAACTTTTTACTGTTCCCTCTTTAAATCTCCAAGGGAAATTCATATGTTCAGTATATTTACTAATATGAAAAATCTTCTCCCATCTATATAATTTTTCATGTATTGAATGAGAATGAGGCTGGCCAGATAGGGCTTCACTAGGGAAACTAGCACAATGACTGAAGGGAGAAATTAGCTGACAGGAACATTGTACCTAGAGTAGTGGCCATGTTAAAATGAAAGCCCATAGTATAAGTGCATAAGGAAGTGCACAACCCCTGGGCATTTTATTTATTTATTTTTGCATGGTCATTGAACCTGTTGGGGACTCTGCAATGTTGTTAAGCATTGTCTGTGTGGATAAAAGGTGAAACTGGGGAGGGGTGTAGGGTTGGCATTACCCCTGGCTGTCCAGCTATAAGGCAGTCACAGTATAAAGACCTTTTCTTGTTCTTTTTGTTGAGTAGCCTGCCAAAGTGGGCTTTTCTTCAGCATGTTTAGTGGGCTTCCTCAAAATAGTTTGGCTGCACTTTTTTTGCTGCAGACTCATTTTGCCTTATTTTTTTTTCTTTTTTTTTTCTTTTTTTGGTTAACCCCATGCAAGCAGCTCTGGAAAGCTGCTTAGCTACACCCAGCTTGCTGTTGCAAGAAATAAAACACTGCTTTCAAGTCCCATTGCCAAGCCTGGCATTAAATAACCCTCATTTAAAAGTTACCCTCTGAACAAGATACCAAAACTTGGAGGTGGGGAAGCCTTTGGCCGCATGAGGCTAGGGACATGTCATGCGCTGCACATAGCTGATGGTTTTGCTGCTAGTGACAGCTGCTGTGGGCTCTGATGGTCACGAAGAGGGTATTTCAGCTGCTTATTCAGGATTGCTAAATTCTTGTACTAACTTTCTGAAAAGATATTCATTTTGTTCAAGAACAATGCATGGATGGGCAAGATACTTTGTCCAGGTAGTATCACAAATCAGGACTTCGTTGTTTGGGTTGTAGTGAATGTTATACTATAACAGAAGAGGCATTCTTGATATACTGGAAAATGCATTTATATAGCTTTTGAGCTGATCACTAGATTCTAGTTTAATGTGCTCACTTTTCTTTCAGTTTGCATCACAACTATCATTGTGACTGAAAATGAATTTGGCATACAGAGTGTGCGTGTTCTCTCTGAGGACAAATCGTGATTATTTCCTTATTTTTACTTACAACATTAAGTTCTGAGAATCAAATACATCAGTCAATACAGATGTGAAAACTGATCTGAGGTGGAGCTAGAAATGAGGAAATGTCTCAATTGCTTAAAAAAAAGAAACAAAACACAAAAACAAATATAATAAAAATTTTACTATACAATTAAATTGATAAATGACCTTACTCTTGAGGTCTGTAAACACTTTTGATTTGAGAATATGTATTTTTTGAACTTGAATCTTGAAATATCTTGAAATATTCTTGAGGTTGGGGGAAAAAAAAGTTTGATTGTTTCCATGGAACGAAAGTAGTATGGAGTGGGTACTGTAGTCCTGTTACAAAATTATTCTAAATTCATTTCAGTCTGTCAGTCTTCTATTCAGTTTTAAAGATCCCTCCAGTTTAGTTTAAAGGAGTTTAGATAAACCTTCCTGAAAGAGAAATCATTTAAAATAAGTATAACATTTGTTTTGAATTGATTTTAGTGTCCTCATCAAATCACTTTTATTCTCAATGCAGAGATGCACAGTACTTCTAACACTTTTGAAGGATTGTGTCAGGGAGAAGGGAGAAGAATCTAAGTGATTCTTTACATTTTGGTCTTTATCTGTCAAAAACTAAATATCAGAAATTGACTAGTACCAAGGAAATGCCAAGTTTGAAATTCTGCCAAGTTTTATTGATACAGAGTTGATGTTTATACCAAACAGGGTCTTAAATTCTGAATTTTTCTTTTTTTCCAATATACATAGCAATAACAAATTAGTATGTTCCCCAAATGATTTGATGTACTGTTCACATAAAGCTTCATAATTTTATTATGTCTTATAACGTGTCCCTTGCTAATTTGACAAAAGCATAGTTCAAAACAAAAACAAAATCAAACAAACAAAAAAAAAGAAGAGGAAACTGGTAAATACATTGTGTGCTTTTTTTTCCTGCTACTTTGTGAGTTTTTTTTTTTTAATATTTATTTATTTTGAATAAGGTGTTCAAATTTTGTCCTTTAGCAATCCCATTTATAGACCAGGCTAAACCTGCTCTTCTTTAATGTTTAGTGAACCTAAGGGGGCAACCTTTCAAGCTGCATAGGCCAACCATTTAGATGCTTGTCATGCAGCTCCTGAAATGCTGTGCTTGGTGAACTTAGAAGTTCAACAGCAGCTCAGTCTTTTGTATAATAGTTGGACTAGATGGTTGGGGGTGGTAGCAGTTGTGCACATGGCAGGCAACTTAGCTTATTAGTTAGTCATTGCTTTATGACCTGGCTGTATCGATCTCTGCCTTTCTATTTAGAATATGTAGCTACCACAAATTACCTTTAAGGTGTGCTTTGTCACCAGGCTGAGGATATGTGCTGACATAAGAATACTGTATTAAGTGAAGCTCGAGCTTGGGAGCATAACACTTACCAGATCATACTGTCATGTGAAATATGGATGTTTAGCAAAGATATCATAGGAAAAGTTTCCTGCAAAGAGTAAGGTCATTGATGCATACAATTAACTTGTTGGATGACATTCTAAAAATTGTGGGAAGATATCTTTCTGTGGCTCATAAAGTTCTGTTGCTACGTAATGCAATTAGTACCTTGTTATAAGATGAAAAAAAAAAGGAAATTAAAAAAGCTTGCACATTTTTGAAATTTACCTAGATAGCTTTTGTTTCCTATCAGTAAAATAAATATTGGTGACTTTGTGTTTTATATACCAATAAAAGCATTTGTAGATGGAAGTGCTACGCTAATAGTGCTGCCTAAAAGTTCTTCTTGTCCATCGTATTAAATCTAATTCTTAAATAATTAATGACTTATAGACATGGTTATCATATTTATAGCTCTTACAGGAGGTTCACTCACTCACTGATATTATTTTCCAAAAGGTAACAGAGTTACTGTAATATAACTAACTGTAAAATGGCGTCTTGTTTTTGAAGATATATTATTGCATGTAAATCCACTTTAAAACTGAGTTCAGCTGCAATAAGTTATCAAATGATGCAATTAAAATGTCTGATTTAGTATCTGAAAGTGTTTTAGTATGTCTTTTTTTTTCTTTGGCTTACTCTTTTCCCCTTCCTTCTATTCCCAAAGAGTTCTAGAAGCCAGTATTGCAGAAAATAAAGCAAGTTTAAAGAGGACGCATCCAGAGGTATGGAGTGACTCTCCAAACCCTTATGATCGAAAACGGCAAGACAACTGTCCAGTAGGATTAAAGAATGTTGGAAACACGTGCTGGTTCAGTGCTGTCATTCAGGTAAGCACCATCTTTCATTAGCTGTCAATGTTCTTCATTTTATTTAATGCAAGGTAAGTTATCTTAAGTGGATAAGATGTCTGTTTTCCTTGGAAGTTTAGGGCATTGAATGAGACATATTTGAGTGTTACTTTATTTACTGCAAATCTTAACTTGCTTGTGTGTATATCTGAAGATTATAAAGTACTATAGCATAACTAAGTGAAGCTTCAAAATGGTGACTTTTTCTTGTTGAAGACAAGGAGTTGAGTCTCTGATGATTCTGAGTGCCTGCAGCTCATGCTGACATCAGTGATGACTGTGGATGCATAGAAACTTGAAAATTGGATTAGGGATGAGAAATAGACTTTTTGTATTAGAAAAAATGTGCAAATGACTGGAAGGCAGTGGCTGACTATGTAGGTAAAGGAAATGAGACATCCTGTCATGGAGTGCTCACTAAAATAGCTGTGTGGAAATATGTAGCTGAGTAGGGCAAAAGAAGAAATAACTGGTAGAGAATAAACCTTGAGAAGCAGGAAAGTGAAGGTGATATGAAGGTGAAAGTGAAAAATATGGATAAAGTTGCATCCGTTTTAGATTGTTACTTATTACAGCCAGTATGTGTGCTCTTAGGCTGTGTTTGTATATATACAGCTGATTGCTGACTTATAATAACTGTTGAGCTCTACCTATATGTAGAATTCCTATTTCATTTAATTAGAAACCACCTTTTTTTTAAGATAGATTTAGTAGGAAGATGAGTACAGATACTGCAACTTGTCTGGTGGAATCTAATGTTCTACTATCAGTCATTCATTGTATAATTATGAATCCATCTCTTAAAAGTTTGTTAGTTGTGATTGTTAAATCTGTATGTGTTTCTGTAGTTACCTTCAAAATCATCCAAACCCACAGATAACTGTGGCTAAATCTGGAATACGGTAGGATTTTTTAAAATATATTTTAAAATTTATTTACAAGAACCAAATTCAGTATATTGTAACTTTTCATAGTCTGCAATTTTCAGAGGGATAAAATATTTCATACCCATTTTCAGCAAATTACTGTCAGGCTGAAGCACTTCAGATAAAAAATATTGTTACTTTCATAATGATTGGTGTTATACTTTGGCAAAGTCCATGTAGATCAATGTTCTGCCTAACAATTTCCAAAAATGGATGCTTGCAGAGAAATACAGAGTAAGTATACACGATACTGTTCTGTTTAAAAAACACTCCCAAGCTTTCAAGTACTTTTGTCTTGGGGCGGTGGTTCTTGATTGTTTGCAGCTTTAGTTGGTAATCCCCACTAGACTTCTCTTTTATGCCCTCATCTTCCTTGAACCTTGTCATCTTCTTCTGTTCACAGGGTCCTTTGTGTAGGGGTTCCATAGTTCTGCTTCCTGTTGCGTGAAAAATCACCTCAGTTTTGCTTTTGAATCTGACTCCCACTAGCTTTTTCTGATCGCTTTCATGTCAACTGGTTGACAAGACAGTTAAAAGGTGATTGCCGTTACATTTCTGGAGACTTCTGTCATGTTTCTCTTTCTACAAGTTGGTGGTGTCTTTTTTCCAAGCTGATTACTGAATAGCTGCTTATATAGAACCTGATCTAACCTCTGATCAGCCTTCTTGTCATCCTCCAGGTCTTTTCTAGCTCTAGTAGCTTTTTAGTTGAAGAACCAGAAAAGTTCTTAAGGTGTGGGTGAGTAATGAGTTTATGGAGTGGTGCAATGGACAGATAAAAGCTTTTCAGGAAAGAAAGCAGGGATAATGAGGCAGAATATTGCCTCCCTTGTGAAAAAGCAGTTCAAATGTATGCAGTGCTCATGTGGGGTGATGAATTTGTTAAGATGAGAGTTCGTTGGTCAGGATCAGAGGAGAGGCTCATAAAGATGACACTGTTTAGTCTGTTATAGACTACCTGACCTGGATCAGGATGTGAAGAAAGCCTTCTTTAAAGGCAAGGAAGATCTGTAAGTAGAGGTGGACTACTCAGGAGGAATTCGGAAGTGTTGCCCAGGCTTGAAAGGATGGTGTTAGGAAAGTGAAAACTCACGTGGGGTTAATGCTTGCAGAGGATGCCAATGGTAATAAGAAGAGCTTTTGTTCCTATACTAGTAATAAAAAGCCAAAGAAGAAGAACCTGGGTCTGGTGCTGAACAGAGCAGGTGATTTTGTGGTAGCAGGTTCATATGAGGTTGAGGTACTTTGTGCCTGCTCTGCCTCAGTCTTCAGAAACGAGGTCTCCCAGACCCCTGTGTCTCCCCTGTGGGAGAGGAGCTCCGAGCTGTGGGTGAGGCTTGAGTCAGTGGTTACTGGAGGCAACTGGGCCCATATTAAGTCCATGGTACCCACTGAGCTCCTCCATCCAGTGGAGCTGAGAGAAGAGGGCCAAGTCCTAGCAAGGTTGCTGTCTGTCATCTTTAAAAGTTCACTGAGAATCGGAGAGGCTTCTGATAACTGGAGAAAGGCCAAAGTGTCAACCTGCGGAGCTATGGGATAGTTGGACTCAGCTGATTACTGAGAAGTTGGAGCCAGGCTTTGCACAGCAATGCATGTTGGGAGGACCTCATGAAATTCAACAAGGCCAAGTGCAAGGTCCTGCATCTGGTTCGGGTCAATCCCACACATCAGTATAGTCTCGGTGATGAATGAATTGAGAGCAGTCCTGTAGAGAAGGACTTGGGTTACTGGTGGATGAAATACTTGACATATGCCAGCAATGTGCTCTGGTAGCCCAGAAATTGTATCCCGGGCTGCATCAAAAGAAGTGTGACCAGCAGGTTGAAGGAGGTGAAGAATCTCTCTCTACAGTGCCCTAGTGAGATCCCACCTGGAGCACTGTGTTCAGTTCTCGGGCCCCTAGCACAAGTGATACATAGACGTGTTGGAACAAGTACAGAGAAGGGCCACAAAAACGATGAGAGTGCTGGAGAGCCTCTCTTCCCATGAAGAAAGGCTGAGAGGGCTGGTGGTGGGGGGGGGAGGGGGGAGGTTAGCCTAGAGAAGAAAAGGCTCTGGGGAGACCTCATTGCAGCCTTTCAGTACATAAAGGGGGGCTATAAGAAAGATGGGGAGAGTCTCTATCAGGGACTGTAGTGATAGGACAAGGGATAATTGTTTTAGGCTAAAAAAGGGTAGATTTAGATTAGATATTTGGGAGAAATTGTTTACTATGAGGGTGGTGAGGCATTGGAACAGGTTGCCCAGAGAAGCTGTGGATGCCCCATCCCTGGAGGTGTTCAAGGCCAGGCTGGATGGGGCTTTGAGCAACCTGGTCTGGTGGGAGGTGTCCCTGTCCATGGCGGGGGGGGTGGGACTGGATGATCTTTAAGGTCCCTTCCAACCCAAACCATTCTATGGCTCGTGATAGAGAATGGGTTTAAGTATAGGTAAGAGAGATTCGGTCTAGGTTTAAGGAGCACTTTGCCCATAAGGACAGGCAGGCAGTGGAGGAGGCTGCCCAGAGAGGCTGTGCAGGCTCTGCTGAACCTCAGAGGCTTTCAGGAGCTGCCTGGACAAAGCACTGAGCAGCTGGGCCCATCTCACAGGTGACCCTGCTTAGAGCAGGAGGTTAGACGTCCATCAGTCCAATCTGAGCTGAATTACCCTATGATTCTATAGTCATGTTTTCTGTTACATTGTCATCCTTTCTTAATTATTTTATTCTGTTTTTGGCTACTTGCATTGACTAGATGTTTTCATGGAACTATCTGTCAAAAATTCAAAGTCTTACTTGAATAATTATAGGTTGCAGCCCATCATTTTCTATGAATTTTAGGATGGTTTTCCACCACGTACCTCACTGTACATTTACCCGTGTTGAAATTTACTATCTTACTATATAGTCACTCAGTGCTACATGATCCTTCTGTCAGTTCATCATTGCCAGCTCTTGTTTTTACCACATTGCGTGTCTCTGTACTGAGCAGGCTTGGTCATCTTGATACTTGATCCCTTTTCTAGATTCTTTCAGAATATGCTCACCAGCATAGACTGCAGCATGGACTAAGTGAATTTGCAGTAACCTACCTTCAGATTGGACCAGACTACTTACTCCTGCCCTCCTTCTCTTTTTAGTTACCCCTTTATCTGTGCCTGGATCTTCATTCTTACCTCATGGCTGCATTGTTAACATTTTTTATTGAATTACTTCTTCAGAAATCATTCTGAAATCCCAGTAGGTTATATAAATTGGATTGCTGTTGTACTTTTTTTTTTTTTTTTTTTTTAAGGCAGGATTTACTTAGGTGCAGGTAATACTTCAGATAATGGAATGGAAACATTTCTGTATTTGTTCTCCGTACCACCTCCCTTGCCACCTAAGGGAGGTATTTCATCTTCTTGGGCCTCTAAGCATGTACTAAACTATCATGTTTGAATAAGTTTGAATTTTCTGTTTTTCTGAGATCTTTTGAAGTTTTCCTTGTTGCTCTCTTCCTTCCCCTGTTCCCTCACATGCATAGCTCTTTTTCCAATAGCAGAAACATTTTCTTGGTGCCAGTATAGACAAACATTTTATCTCCATAAAGCTCTTTGTAGAGCTAATATGACTTGGCATTTTACCTTCTCTGTTGTGAAATCAGATTTTTACATTCCATAACAGTTCCAAATGTCAGGACTACTGATTTTAGGTGTATTTGTATTTCTGTAAAATATATATTTTTTTAATTCATAAGGACTGCAAATTCTTTAATAAATGTTTTCAAGGGAATTTGAATTTTACTTCATTAATCATAGAGATAAGGACAGGGGCTAGGGAATGTAAAAATGCTAGACCTATGATCTCATGTTATTTATACCCAGCATGCAACTTTATACTTTGAAAGAGGATTATAAAGAGGACTAGCTAGTTCTTATGGCCATCACCCATATTATGTGAAAATATGTGGCATTTGGAATTATAATGTTTTGACCCTAAAAGATAGTTAACCTTCTGTATTTAGGTCTATAGAATGTAATTCAAGTAAACCACTGAAAGATTTATAACTTCAGTTGGTTGAAAATTTAGGTTATTGTCTGCCAGCCAGAAAGACTTATGTTTCAAACCAACACCCCAGGAAATTTAATGCACGTTAATTTAGAGCATTAGCTAATACCATATTTATTTATCCACAGGGCAGATTGACTCCTTGGGTTGCATTGACTATGTAGAAGTATTTTCAAGCTTTCTTTAGGAGTCTTTTGAAACTTGACACATCACATAGGTCAACAATATCTAAATGTTAACTAATGTCAGTCACAATGATATATTGTGTAATATAATCTAAAAACTAAATTGCAGAGAAAGGAAAAAAAAATTCTTTCTATTTAAGGCGTGATGGTTTAAAAAGTATCCTTTTGACATTTTGACAGTTTCCTTATGCAATGTATATTGTTTTTTATAGCTACCAATTAGCTGACTTAGTCAAATGCCATCATCAATGGCTTTGTTGTATTTACATTAAGAGCATGAAATTCTTTAAAATACATTTGTAGTGAGTGACAGCAACCACTAACATGATTCAAACACATCTAGAAATATAAATATTGCCCTTTAATCTCTATTTGTGCATACACACATGGAAGTTATCCCTTTTTGTAGGGGAAGAGGGAAGTCTTTCTTCAGATAGCTCCAGAACAAAGATTTGTTTTCAGCAGTTACATTCAGTATCACTAGAATTAACAACGATATTTTTCCTTAATGTAACTTTCAAAACCTGTCCTGCTGTTGAAGACTTTTGACTTGATAATAGCTTGAGTTTAGAAAGGAGTCCCCAAGAAAATATGTCAAAACAAAACTGTATTAAAGCATGTTCACTTCTTCCTTATCTGCCAAGAAACTTATCAAGTCTCTTACCGGTTTTCCCCTCCTTTTGAGCTTTCAATAAACCCAAATTTCTGAAAGGAGTTCATTCACCCATACATGCTTTTCCTTCTGCGTAGGTAGATTAACTTTTATAGAGGGGTCTCTAAATCTTAAGGTTTCAGTTGAGTTCTAGAATTGTTTATTTGTTTTAATTCTCATTATTCTAACTGCATATATCTGAACTTGAAATAGGTCCTAAGATATCGAGGTCTTTAAAGAAACAAAACACGAATATACTACTTCTTTTTTTCTTTTAGATTTCAGTAGTTCCTTTGTAAAAAGGTAACCTCACATTTAGTTATACGAGTTTATAGTCTGAACCCTGAGTCTGCAAAGGGTTTATTAATAATACATTTATTAAGCCTGTCAACTGTCTCTTCTTTGTCATACTGAGCATGAATTAAGTGTTTGCAGAATGCATGTAACTCACAGGGCGCATGCACTACTGAGCCTCTTGGAATTGTTTGTAGGTTTGTTACTTGTGCATGTTGTCTGCAAGGTCTTTTACTTTTAAACATCGTGCAAGATTAACTTTATCTTTCTGAGGTTGAAGTAGGATTTTAGTCGTGTATAAGCAATGTTTACCCCTTGAAAAAGGTGTCATGGGAGGGAGTGCGAGTAGCTGGCCATTCAGTGAATGCCATCCAGTCAGCGCACTAAGACAAGTTCTGATGGAAGGAAGAAAGAGTGTGTATGGGATCACATGAAAATTGCACTGTAAATGCTGTTCTATTTCTGCCTCCAAGTCCCATACCTAAAGTACTAGATGCAGTGTTTATCTGGGACTCACGACTTCCTGAGTGCTTATCTGGATAGTAGTTCCCCACTCAAGCAAATGCATTATCCTAACAGGACAGATGGGGTTTGGTGTCTCCATAGTCTTTTCTATGTGAGTCTGTAGGAGCCTGGTCAGTCACTGAGAGCCAAGATTTTTTTTTTTTTTTTTTTTTTGTCTCTCCCTGAAAGTGCATAGCTTTCAGAACAAAGAATTAACAAGCTAGTCTTATAATTCTCCGTGGCTGCTCTTGAGCTTTTAATTTCAGGGTCCCTAGTACCATTTCTGGTATTCTACTCATTTTGTGCTTAGAAGAAACCTTCTTTCTTTCCTTATTTCAATATATTTGGGGCTAGGATCTCACTCGATCTGAAGCTTTTAGTTCTAGGAAGCCAGCTTGATTGGTGAGAATCAAGCAAATGTTTTCTTCCCAGTTGTTGGCTCAGCTATTGTTCTTCCATCTTTGAAGCAGTTTTCTGCAAAAAGCTAATTTCTGAATTGTTTCGTTTTTCCTGTTTGTCAAGTTGAATGAAAGGGATTGTGATGGATGATGTGGCCAGTATGTTAATAGCAAAATGCCTTTTATTATGTAAAAGAGTTGCATATATGTACATTGTACATGATTATCTTGCTTCCCTGGGCATGTAAATGGAAGGCTTGGTGTTGAAGAACTTCTGGTGTCAATCTCTGTTTGAGTTATTAAGTTAAGAGTCATTGACAGAATATTTTCTTTCTCCTATTTTTTCTGTGGAACAGTCTGAGCTGGGGGTGGGTGGGAAATGTGATATAAACTGTTCTGTAGGGTTTCATAGGCAGGGGAATAAGGATGTTGGAAATCTAGGTTCTCTTTCATTCCTTCCATTACTTCCTCTGTTACCCTGCTGAGTAAAGATCTAGCTGTCACTTCCAAGTTCAGACATGCTGTGATCTTTTCTGTTGGGATATGCCTTTTCCTTCTTTTTGTTCTTCTCTGTTGTCTCCAAGTTCCTCTGGTTCCTTGTGATTTTTCAAACTTATTTTATATTTAGTGGTATATAATGTGAAATCTCTTTTCTGAAGGGTTTGAAAGCTTTAATGGATGATGGCTTTAACTTTGATTAATAACATGATTGTTCATTTAATTAAAATAAAGGATACAGAATAAATGCATTGAGTTGTGATCTTATGTGTAATTTCCAGGTTCAGAAGGGCATAAAGCCATGAAATTGCTTAGGTGTATTGTTTACTTGTGCATTTAGGCAAGAACTTGAGAACTGTAACCATATAAGGAAATCTTGGCTGTTATTTTCTGTCTTAACATAATTTTTTCTTGCTTTAAGCAAGTAACAGAGGAGTGGTTGAATGGCATTTTTTAATATGTGCCAAGACACGAATATAAGATGAGTTCTTCTGGAAGCATCTCAGATCATGCTTATCAGTCTTCTGAATTACAGTAATGTTCTGAGTTTGTTGCTATAAATGAGTAAACGTTCTCTAAATACAGGCTGGTGATACCATGGTGAGCTGCTGTTTACTTAAAATGTCGGCTTAACCCAAGTCTGCTGGAGTTCTTAAGTTAGTTTGACTTTCTAGATCAAACAGTATGAAAGCTGTTCTCCATCTTTTTCCATGTTACACCTAAGCCTTCTAGAAAAAACAAACCACAACAGCTTAAAACTGCATTTTATACTTGGGTTTTCAGCAGTTTGGAATGCTGAATTGTTGATTGTTTAAGAATAAGAACATGCTTTTTGAGATGCTTTCCAATGCTTTTAAGATCTGTGATTGAATCTCTCTGTGACTTTGAAAATACTACGTTTCCTGGACTCCACTGTGCATGTGGAGTTGTTCTGCACAAATTCAACCATGAGATAGTGTCATATCTGTCTGTAGGAGTTTTGCTTCCGAGAAGGAGACAGAAAAAACTCTCATACCTATAATTTCACAAGTATAGGAACAGAAACTTGCTAAAGTCCTAGCTTTTAAGCTCCTTCCTTCTTTTTTGTTCTTTGTCACTATGTGCAGGTTTCTAAGGAATGTGAGGATTTTTAGGAAAGTTTTTGATTGTGCCAAGTTCTCAGTGAATGGAAAAAAGCAATATCAGAATTATGCTCTGGATAGCTTCCTCGTTTTATCAAGGTCTTTTTCTCTAAAAGGTAGAAGGCAATACACAGGGCTATTATGTACTCATGAGGAAAACATTGAAAATTTTCTATATTTTTTTAACAGTAATTATTTTCTACACTGTAATAAAATGCGTTTAATTTAATATGCAAAAGCCAAGTATAGCACTCAATTTCATTTTAGCTTAAGCATTATAGGAAGGATTCTTGTCTGTGTTTTACTGCTATGCGATGTATGCATTGGCTTAAATATAGGTCTGATGAGCACATTTAATGCCTGTCATTAGTCTCTGTTCTGATAAACAGGATTTACCTCTTACCGTGAATGAGACACACACAAGTGGAGCAGCCAGCAGCCCCAGAGTAAGTTACAGGGAGGTGCTGGATGGAAAGCAGCATAGTGCATAAGTAGAATGGTTGGTGCAGTGGTAACAAACAAGCTACTTCATGGACTTCTGTAGTCAAAAGAGTAGGTTCAAGAATATGAACCAAAAGGTAAAAGTACATCATTGAATAGAAAAGGTGGGGAATGCCTTAGAGACGAGAGAGAAGCAATTCTCCCGAATTAGTGGTATAGAGTCCAAAAGACTTGAAATTTGGAGAGAAGTGAAGTTATTTGCTGGTGAAATTGCACGTGTTCTTGCAATATTGAGTTCTGCTAGACACTAATATTCAATCCGCAGTTTGTGAGAGTGTTAAGACACCAATAATCATGAGTGTAGTAGGATTACTTTTTTTTGGAACCCTTAGCACTTTATCCTTACTAGTTAAAATACTTGAAGTTAGTAATGCTACTGACAAGAGTATATGCTCATATGTGCAGGTTAGCATATAGCGTTCTGTTTTTTCTTTGATTTATATTATTGGCATGAATGAAAAATTAACCCTAAAAATGGCCAGTCTGCCCCACTAACAGTAGCTCTGTGTACAGTAAAACACCAGAGTTGTTTATAAAGTGAAGTAAGAACATAAATCTAATTTGTCATGTTGGCAGAGGCAAACTTTTCTGAATAATATATTTAATGACATAGGCAGAGTTCTATTTTTTGCTCTTTATTTTCAGAACAATAATAATGTATGAATTCTTTAAGATTGTTCTATGCTTGCTATACAGGGTGAAGGTAGATACGGTTGCTGCTTTGTGGCTTTAGACTCTGAATAAATGTAAAATTGGAAAGCACAAAGGGCCCACGGTGGCTAAATGTCATCTTGGCAAATGGCTGTTTCAGGGTGTTAATGCATATATAAGCTTTTGACTTGCACAAGATCATGTTTTGGCTAAATGCCAATACCTGAAGGGATTCATTTAAGAGCTCTGTAGGAACGCATGCTTCTCTTCCCCCCTGCCTAATAATTGGTTTTTAAGCTGTACTAACAAGATACCTTTCAATTTTGGTTTCTAACCAAATTAAGTCCTTGCTAAATTTTCTTTGCCAAAATTCAAGTTTATAATTTTCTCCTGTTAAATCTTATGCTTTGGCACTAATTGAGACAAATTTTCTTGCTAGTATTTGCTGCAGACACATTGCTATTGTTATGCAGACATACACTAGTGGTGGCATTCTTATTCGTTTTTAATTCAGTTCACTTTGCTGAAAGGGAGCCTACAAAGTAGCATGCCACAAGAATGGAAATTGCACAGCTTTTCTTGTGGCTGTGTTAAGAGAAACCTCAATGCTGACCACGTTTCACAAAAGCCAGTGTTCCAGCTGTCTGCCTGTAGGTATGTCCTATTTTGTTGGCTAAGCTTTAATAACCAAGATTTCTTCTTGCTTATCACTTTAGGAAGAGTTTCATTTTTCTACAGCCATTACAACATTGGTCAAATATATTCATTCTGCTTAAACATCATCATGATTTTCTGTGAAATGAGAAATGTTTTTGGCATCTTACAGCCTGTTTTAGAATCAGTAGCCTGAATTGCTTTAATACAAGCTTCACAGAATAATCTGAAAGCCCTTCCTTCCTTCTGAGTTTAGTCTTTGCAAACTGAATAGAAAGATGTCTGTGTTTGTTGTATTACAAGATTGTGTTTTTCATGTAAACTTTAGAAAGCTAATCAATATTAAAAATTCACCAGCTGTGGCTCAAAAAATATTTGCTTCTTTGACCTGGACAGTGGAAACATACAAAATTGCTAGTCAATTTCTTTTTACATCTGTTGCTGAAACAGCTGTTTTTAGTGCCCTGTGCTTACAGATCTTCAAGAATGCATCAAAGAGTGCCTGTTCAAAGCTATATGCAACAGCTTGATAGGTTATCTTTCATCTAGATGTAAAAGTACTGTTTCCTACTCTCCAAGTATGGTTGATGGCAGTACCTTTACAATTTTGGGACTCCATTGGCAGCTGGTAATGATCTGAGTTGCATGCTAAGCTTTTATGGATTTAATGTGCTGACTAATTTACATTCTTGCAGTATTAATGCAGCATCACAGTACTTGAATATTAAGAATTACTCCTTTATTCAGCCAACCTAAATTCTGCCAAGGCCCTTGTTTTGATAATCCTAGATATTAAGAGGGGAAAAGGGATACGCAGGATGTTTTAAGTGAAACCAAGGCTACTTATATTCTGAAACTGTTTGGTGTCTGTCTATGTAACTAGGGTAGACATTACTCAGAAAATTGAACATTTTTGTTATCTTACATTCTTGAAGCTACACCTCTAAATAGTTCTCTCTAGCCCGACAGAAAATATCTACGTTACCACCTGTTCTAGGGGAAAGCCTCAAAAAGTCTATTCTCATTCAGCATTGTTAGTTTGAACTCCCTAAACTGACACTGGATTTTTTTTTTGTTTGCTTGTTTATTCTCATTTTCTGTTACTCTCTCGTTCTGTCCCTAACTGAAGTAGTAGCAGAAAGATATTCTGAAAATCTGTTCATTTTCATGGTAATTTGAACTGATATCACTTGCTACTACTGTGATTCCCTCTCCTAGCAGTGGTGCTAATCTGTCCACTTGGTAAGCAGGTGTTAAGCTAGTAGGAAAATAAAACAGTAAAAATTAATCATTTTCTGTCAGCTTAATGAGCTGAGAGGACAAGCGTTTGCAGGAAGTGGAAGCAGAGGTGGACTACTGAGGAGGAGTTTGGAAACATTGCACAGGCATGAAAAGATGGTGTTAGGAAAGTGAAAACTCACCTGGGGTTAACGCTTGCAAAGGATGCCTATGGTAATAAGAAGAGTTTTTCTTCCTGTACTGGTAATAAAAAGTCGAAGGACCTGGGTCTGGCTCTGAGCTGTGGGTGAGGATTGAGTCAGTGGTTACTGGAGGCAACTGGACCCATATTAAATATTCCATGGTACCCACTGAGCTCCACCCAGTGGAGTTGAGAGAAGAGGGCCAAGTCCTAGCAAGGCTGCTGTCTGTCATCTTTAAAAGTTCACTGAGAATCAGAGAGGCTTCTGATAAGCTGGGGATCTTTGAGATGGTCGGCCTTTGCTTGGTCAAGCAAATGTTCTGACTGCAGTTGTTAAAGTGGGGTGTTATTTAACATTTTAACAATGAGTTGGAATACCTGTACAGGTACTTAAAAAGGATTCAAACAGATTTAACAAAAAATAAGAGAAAATAATTTTAAAAGAAGAAAATTAGGAATAAGGTGGGAAGTAAAGAGCTAATACTTACTCAAATTAAATGCCAGGCAAAATCATAGAGTTTAGTACAATTTTCTGTACTAAATTTGGATGTGTGTGTTATGAAATTGGCCAGCTCAGCTGCTTGGCACTTTGATAGCACTTGGATTAGTCATGGAGAGAAGTCAGTCCTTGGACATTATATTTCAACAGCTGGTTTATTTTGTATGTAAGACATTGCTATGTTTCGCTTGATGAAGAGCCCATCAGTGGAATGTTGTTACATCATGAGACATAACTTCAATTAGTACGAACTTCTAGAATGACACTTGAATTAAATATTAACGTTTTCTATGGTTTGAGTAAGTAAACAAAAGGACTCAATGTTTTAATCTTTCTTCTCTGCAAGGAAGGATAAAAGGGGAACCTGTATTCTGACCGTCAAAACAGGGAGGGAGAAAAAAAGCTTGCCTACTTGATTGTATTGATTTAACAACGTGAGAAAGGACTTTTCTTGTTGGTGTTTTTGTCTTCTTAAATCTAAAAATGTTAGGAAAGACAACTTTGATAGCCGCCTGATTTTGCTGGAGATGGTGTACAGTCTGGTGTATGGGAAGAGGTCAAACTCAGAAAAGGGTCTTTCGTGAGGAGAGCAAATTCTCACAAACTCATCTTTTTTTCCATCCAATGTGTTTAAAATTCTTAGAATAAACCTACTGCCTCTTCATAATATGAGTTTCACTTTCTTGGCATTATGGAGTTGAAATCCTGTTAAATCCATTGTGGTCTGTGACTTAAGTCTTTACCTGTGTACAACAAATTGCGGGATCAAAGTCTACTGCCAGGGTAGGCAAGCTCTGCCTTTCAAAGATAAATAGCTAATATGTGATCAGGAAAAAAAAAAAGTTACAGGCTGTAAAACCAAATGGGATGAATTAGAGGGTAAACCTCTCCTGTGCTTCTCTGAGCGTGTTCAAAATATATTAAACCCTTTCTTCATCCAGATGCTGATCTGTGGTAATGAAGTGGTAGAATTAAGCCTAAATTACCTTTAAGAAGCACTACATCTTCAACTTTAACCCAAGCAGTTCATGCCTATACAGAAAAGCAACAATGCGGTTACATCAGTGCTCTGGACTTTAGTTCTCAGCTACTGCTTTGGACTTCTATTTTTGCAATCAGTTGTTGTCTTTTTCTTGTACTCTCTTGGCTCCAGGCTCTGTGTTACACTGTGGTGTTCTTCATAGGTGTGCCTGTAGACACCTGTTTTCCTGTCCTGTTGTACATAAAATAAGAATAACAGCAGTTCCTTATTCGCTAAGTTGTGTAACCCAGTTTCCTTACTCTAATGTGCAGTATTCAAATCCTGAAGGAATGGACAGAATGGAATAAGTACAGATAATTGCAAGTAGATTTAAGTTGTATGTACAAAGATACAGCCTCTCTGCATTGAGGAGGTAGATGATAGAGGGGCTACAAGACAAATTTTACATAGTCAAAGAAGGTCTTATTTTGATTTGAAAACTAACAGCTATAAAGTTAATAAAATGTGTTGTAAAAAGTAATTTATTCTACCTATCATATAAACCTATTGTTTCATTTAAGTATAAAGATTTTTTAATTATGCTTTTTCAGTAAAATAACTGCGTAATGTTGAAAATATATTTAGCAAAGTTAAGTAAAAAAATATATAATGCTAAAGTTTCATTTTAAAAGCTATATGTTTAACATTTAATTTATTGGCACACTTTGGAATAATTTCTTAGGGTTTGCACATGTGCTTAAACACTTTATTTGTTTCTTTTCAGTCATTATTTAACCTACTGGAATTTCGAAGACTAGTTTTGAATTTCAATCCTCCTGCAAATGCTCAAGACTTGCCCCGAAACCAAAAGGTAAAATTAGAAGCCGACTTCCCCTAGTGGTTAATAACGGCATTTCTCTATTGCAATTGATTTTTGCACTGCTCTCTAGTTCAAATTAGCACAGATGTTATAGGTGCCAATTAACATCGCTCTGAGCTTCTTATTATGGATCTTTACATAAAACACTTTGGCTTTGTAGTAGAGTACCTCTCTTAACATCCTGCCCTGTAGACTTTGCTCAGCAAACAGCAGCATAGACCAGATTCAGTGGAAGGGCTACTCTGAACCTTGTGCAACAGCTGTGGCAGCATTGATGCTAGTAGGTGAGCATTTTTAATGTGGAGGTAGTTTGTATGAAGAAGCATGTTTTATTCTGCACCCCTCACACGTCAGGCTAATGTGGAAGAATGGGCATGGACTGATGGACAAAACAGGCCAATTTTTCTTCCTTCAGTAGATGCTCTCTGAGGAAAAGTACATGGGAGTACACTGAATTCTGTGCTATGAAATAGTTAAAGAAATGGAAAGAGGAAGTAGCTGTATGAAGTGTGAAAACACTTCATGTCCTGATTTTTAGCAAAATAGAGCAATGAATTCTTGCATATCCAGAAATTAGACCATCGTCTTTTGCCCCTTCCTTTCAGATTTTACAAATGGAGCGTGTTGTCAGCCTATTTTTATTTGTTTGGCACTTCAGGCTTGACTGGAATGTTCACTAGCAAAAATGAAGCTGCAATTGAAAAAACAAACAAGCAAAAAGCAAATGGAGAAATTAGTGTCCATTTTCTAAACCTCTAGGTATGCACCGTAAAAGGGAAGTTGCATGTTCAGTCAGAATTGTATAATCCCTCCTTCCACCTGCACCCTCATTCCCCCCACTTGTTTTCGTTAGGAAAAATTGTTTGCAATAGATCGTGAGATGGTGTGCACATACAGCATTGGTAGCGCTGGGAACACATCACAGGAGTGTGGCAAGATGGTGTATTTTAGTAAGGATAGAATAAAGTCATGCTATGCTCTACCAAAGAGTTTTCTTGAAATATATTTTAAATTATTTTTTTAGATTGACTTTCTGCCCTGAGTTTCATTACTGGTTGTTTTAATAATATACTCCAGTACTCAGATTTCTTTACCGTCATTTTTGAGGGCTTAAAAGGGCAGTTGGCATCGAAGAGGTGATATGAAATAGATAATGCCAAGCTGTTGTCTTTGAAAAATGTCTTACCAGAGCATTGATGTTAGAAGCCATATGCTACTTTAGCAATTCCAAAGTGCTATTTCTTAGAAATTTTGACCGTGACAAATGATATTAAGGCTGTGTAAAATTGTGAGACACCGAGCAAATGATAGGGAGTTGTGTAGGAACCTTGCTTGCTGCAAGCCTGCTAGTAAGAATCTCTGGCAGTAGTTTGTATCCTCTCCTACGTCTAAATACCAGAATGGAATTGTAAATAATTTATGTACTCATATCTCTTATCTGTAGCTCAAAAAGGATTGCATTAATGTTGAAATATGTTGTGGGGAGACTTTCAGACAAGAGAACTCTTCATTAGTTGAAACATAAACTAACAGTAGAAATAAACATGCATGTCCCCAAATATGGTGCTTATATTTCATTATATGGTGAAGACAAGTAGAGTCAAATTGATTTAAAGTTGTAATATAAACCTCCAGTTGAAAAGGAAAAAAAAAAAAAGCCCTGGAAAAAAATGCCCTGGAAAATGTACTTCTGTCTTCTTACTTGTTTTAAAAAAAGTATCTTGACTTGGTGGGTTTTTGTGTTTATTTTTTCTTTTTTTTCTTTTTCTTTTTTTTTTTTTTTCTGGTGGTGGTAGTGGTTTGTGTGTCCGTTTGTTTGCTTGTTTTGTTTTGCTTTTTTTTCACCTAATATTAAATGCTGGATGTGACTGACATAACTTGTTAATAAAGAACAAATTTTAATATAAATCTCATATTTTCAAGACCTTGGTTTACATCTTGTCGTCTTGTTTTGTTTCTGGTTGATGGAAAGTAGGGTTTAATGCTAAGATTGTGACAGTGTCTTGGTATAGAATTAAAGCATCTGGTTGCACTTCAGGCAACCCTACTTCATAGTAGGTTGTTTCCATCCTTTCCTATCAATATATTGAATTTAAATACTGGTAATAATTTGACATGTAAAATTTTTCATTCAGAGTCATTTGTATAAATTTTTTACTTAAGCAAACAAAAAAAACCCACTACCACTAGCACAAAAAAAAAAAAGCACACGTTTGCCTCAGTTAACTGGACTTTGCTTTTCTTGTTTTTCAAACTTTGGCATACATTTAAAATCTCAAATCAGTTTTTCTTCTCATTTGAAATTCCTTTTCCTCTGTTGGTGTGTTACTCAGCTTCTTCCTGCGGAACAAAATATGGTTGGCTGTAGTCACTGCAGCCCATGTGCCCTCCCAGCTCTCTTAGCTCCTGCTGCCATGCAGCTCCTGCTGTATGCAGTAAGGCCACCTGAATATTTGGTGTGGACTGGATCTTCAAGAAACTTTTTATTGTCACAAGGAAGGGGTTACTGTATTACAGGTTAGCACATCCTTCCCTGTGTTTCAACATTATTGTTATGCCATTGTCCTGGCATACTGATTGAGAATAATGAATGCTTGCTATGCATTAAACATCTAGATTGCCTTAGAAGCATTTCTTAATCATAGATCGTCCCAACATCAGAGCATTAAGAAGTTGCTTATGCGGGCAAGATGGGTGATAAAATAGAGAACATTTACGATGATAAACTTTCCGTACAGCTTTTGTTTTAAAATTGATTTTAACTTTTTTCTTATTGCATGTAGAGTGTACTTGAATATTGAGAGCTTTGTGCTGTGCTGTAGTTACTTCAGCAGTTCTTTTTGTTCTGAAATGTGAGTCCTTTGTAGAACTGTCTATGTCTTGGGGACTGGCTCACATCCACTTGAAGATTTTAGGCTTTGTTTAGTCAGAGTCGCTGTTTGTTGAGCTAATGTCTACATGTTCTCATCAAGGATGATGGCAAATGCGTTAAAGAGAGCTTAAAAAAAAAAAAAGATTTTACTCATTTTAGAGATCCTTTTTTTTGGCTTTAGAGAAGCATTTGTTCTGAGTAATCATTTTGAAATCAGGAGCCAGTTGATAACCCAAAACTACAATTATTTCTGAAACTCAGCAAAATAAGTAGCGTAAGACTGGGTGGGTAATGCAAGAGTGCTAATTGCTTCTGTAATTCAAATTTAATAAAAGAAAGATGATATCTAGATAATTCTGTGGTCAATCATGTATATTATGCATGTGAACAGATAATTGCTAGTTCTGAAGCGTCTTGATAAAATGTATCTAAAACTTCTGTTCATCTTTAGTAGATCACTTTATGAAAATAGAACAAATCACTTTAGAATTTGTTTCTCTGTTTTCTTGTTAGAAATTGATTTAAAGATGTAAAGGGAAAACTGATTTCATTCTTTAATTATGAAGATTTATTGCTGAATTAGGGTGGCATTTGACGAAGTCTTCAGCCTTTTCTGTGAACATTGGTTATAATTGGTCACTTTTTTGCAAGGTGGACAAGAAGAGCAAGTAAAACATTTTGGGGATTTACATGACTAGAAGTAGTTTTTAGGTAATAAGCAGAACTCATTCCAATTCCACACTATGCATGGTTTTTAAAGCTGAAATAAAAGACTGTATGTACTAGAAGCTTTATGTGCACTGGATTCACATGTGAATAACTAAACAGGTCTGCTCTTTGATGAGCATGTTTGTCACCAAGTAATTCCAGTTTGGCCAGTATCTGACATCTGTGCTGTGTTTGAGAATACTTTGTTCTACATACAAGTGGATATTACGTGGGTTTTAATTTCACAAGTGCGTGTCAACTATCTGCTCAGGACTAAGAATGATATCCAATCTCCACAGCAGTAAACCTGTGGATTAATCTACGGTGTGATTGATTGTGTTTCAATTTACTTGTTTTTCATTATACAGGCAGAAGGTATTTCTTTTGTTTCTCTTCTGGAAACCAGAAAAAAGAACTACATATTCTCCATAGATAATACTTTTTTTTTTTTTTTTTTAAGTTGTCAGGAGAGCAGGCTATTTCTCTTATTTCTGTTAAGAGAAATAACAATCTATTTACACCTTATAAATTCAGAGTCTTCAGTTAACAAAAAAAAACTTGAAACATACTAGGCAGTGCATAGGCTCACAAGTAATTCTGCTAGATTTAGAGAGCGATGCTAAGTCAACAAAATCAATGCATATGGTTGCAGCGTTTTACTTGAGGCTTTGTAAAATCTGCATGTACTAACTGATAGGACTGTATGTGGTGTCCTTTGAGGAACCTGCATGCTTTCAATTTTCTTATATTAAATGAAGCTTGCATGCTATTTCTTATCTCATCTCATTATTCTTGTGTTGTATTTTTAATAATTCACCCAACTTCATTTTTTTTCTTCTGCTCAGTGTATCAGATGCACACATAATTGTAAATAGCTTTACTCCATTGTTTATCCAATGAACTTCACTTTTGCTATGTCGGAGTTGCATGATAAGTCTAGGGATATGTCATACCTGATAATGAGATGCAATGATTATATGGAAAAATATTTTTCTTATAAAACTAAATTCCATCGATTATCCTGTAGGGAAAAGGTTTCTCTTTTCTTTTCCCCTTTCGTTCTCCAGTATGGTTGTAAGCTATGTATATCAGCTGAAATTTGTTTAGTGGCTCCCAAATAAGATTCATGGTAAGACATACAAAATTGGGGTCACATGCCTAATAGAAATGAGCATGGAGAAGTTGGCTTGTGGCGCTAGGTGTGTAATATTTAGTAGTAAGTCTTGGGATTGACTGTTCTGTCTTAAGCACAGCTCAGCTTGTCCACATGTCCATTCAGCCTTATTTTGAGCTAAACAGCCATGTCTAGTTGTGGTTTCATGGAGGTTTCAGTTTTTGAAGTGTAGTTTTCTTTCCAGAGAACATTATTGTGTAAATAGGACGTTATCTGTAATCAGGACAAGAGGCAGTGGGAGGTTCCCTCTGAACATCAGGAAGCACTTCACTGTGCAGCTGACCAGGCACTGGCACAGGCTGCCCAGAGAGGTTGTGGAGCTCCTTTGAAGCTCCCTGGCATGGTCCTGGGCAGCTGGCCCTGGGTGTCCCTGCTTAAGCAGGGGGCTGGACAGGATGGCCACCAGACGTCATTTCCAACCTCAACCAGTCTGTGGTTCTGTGATAAAACTAAAAAGTAAAAGCCAGGCAACACAACCTTGGTAGTAATGCAAGTAAGCTTAAGTATTAGTATGACAATTGGCAGAATATATGCTTAGCTCATTCAGTAACACTTTTTTAAACTATGTTTTTGTTACTGCTTTGTTAAATATTTTTAATTCTTCTTCAAATACAGGAACATAGGAATCTGCCTTTCATGCGTGAATTGAGGTACCTGTTTGCACTTCTAGTTGGTTCAAAGAGAAAATATGTCGACCCATCTAGAGCGGTTGAGATTCTTAAAGATGCTTTTAAATCAAATGATTCCCAACAGGTAATTTCTGTGTAATTTTATTCAAAATTATGCATGCTCTCATATGGTCATCTAGCAATAGGGAATACTTAAAATGGACAATCAAAAATCCAAAATGTCCACAGGTGCTGAAAAGAGAATTCTAATTATCAGTCTTTTTGAACTTTTTTTTCTAATACTGTGATCTCCAGTAACCTTTATTTAAATAAAAATAAAAAACGAATTTAATAAATAATCTCTGGCATCATGACTACCAGACGCAGTACACTTTCTTTTTATTATATTAGAAACCTCAAAGTAAAGTACCTAACACCGTTTTTGAAACCTTCTTAGTAGTCCCACTTTTTTGCTTTTAGGGCTTAGTTTAAATTCTAAGTTTGTGGTTTTTGAAAGAGTTTAATTTTTCTGATCTCCAAGTATTACATCCAAGGCCGTATAAGCCAAGTATACTATCTGTCTAGATATTGGTTTGGTGGGCCATAATATTCATATTCAAGGATCTTGCCTAAATCACTGCAGGTGTATTTTGCTTTTCTGAGAAACACTTCATGTCTTCATAAGATTTATTTTTTGCTCATGAGGTTATATGGTTAAGGTATTTAGTTGCAGCAACATGCTGAATTTAGTGCTTGGTGAAAGTAATATTAGTCACCACTTGTTAGATACCAAAGGGTTTGAACAATGGGATTCATGAGATGCCTTTGAACTGCCATGGTATGAAAGCTGAGCCCAAGTAATAAGAATCACAGGACTCTCTAAAGACTGAGGAATACTAGAGGATTAATGTGCTCTGAAAGCTACCCATAAAAAAAAAACAACCATGGCATAGTCTTAGGCATAGTGTGACTCTGGAGTTCTTGTAAGAGGATGTGCTTCTATGCTGATTGTGTAAAGTGGTACTTCATTGTATTCTGTAATATATATGAATGTTTACTGACCATTTAATATTTTCCAACAGCAAGATGTTAGTGAATTTACACACAAATTATTAGATTGGTTAGAAGATGCCTTCCAAATTAAAGCTGAAGAAGAGAGGTAAGATTGTTCTACTACTCTCTAAATTGAACATTTCAATAAGGAAAAGGCAAACCAACCAAACAAAGGTCCACTTCTAACTGTGTGGCTGAAAAAGATACAACTCTATAGCTTGTTTCAGTTAAAATGTAATTTTCCATATATGCTGATACTTTCAATTTACCATTAATTTTCTTTTTCACCTTCTTCTTTTGTGTTAGAAATCTTGATGAATGAATTCCAAAATATCTGAACAGTAGAGATATATATTGTCAGTAATGTTAGCTTTTTTCTCACTTGAGTGCAGTTTTACTTTTCAATACTATACTTTAAATTCTTCAAAACCTTGCTCCTGTTTCCCTTTTTAGAAGATAATGTTCATAGTTTGTGTAAGTGAACATCTGTAAACTGTCTTTTGAATATACAATTGTTTCTAGAGTGTTGGAAGAAATAGTTTTTTTTTACAAGGGCTATGTGCAATTTAACCACTCACAAAATGAATTTGATTTACATAAATTTTCTTGAAATGAAGCACTTCTGAAACTTAATTTCAGATTGTACTTACCATTGCAAATACGTGAATTGTTATTGCCTTTACTGGAAAGAACAAAACATAATGAACTGTAACTAAGTAAAATAGGTGGCATTTCCATAATGAATTCAAAATATTCTACTCTTATTTTTGTAAAAAGATTTGTGGCTTTGTGGGATCTTGTGCTAACACACTCTGTTTTCAGGGATGGAGAGAAACCAAAGAACCCAATGGTGGAGTTGTTTTATGGACGATTTCTAGCAGTTGGTGTACTTGAAGGTATGCACCTGAATTTGCTTGGACTTCTGTGCTGGTGCCTGTTGAGTGCTTATCTAAGTACCCAGGTGAATGATGCAGTTACATGGTTTTAGCTGTCTGCAGAAGTACACTTGGAGAATACACCTGCAGTGTGTGTCAAAAGGTTTGTCCTGAGAATATGAGACTGAACGTGAATGTAGTGAACTTCAGCAATCCAGGAAGACTGTTTTGATACCTTTCAGGAGTTGAGTGTATGTCCTGAAGCACAGAAGTTAAGGGGAGACGCTGAGCAAAAATGGTTGCAAGAACTGATTATCAGGGCATTTTTGCCCTGCTAAAGGTGCCACTTGCTAAAGGTGTACAGAAGTCAAATGACTGCATTTCCTACAGCTAGTCTCTGACGCTCTGCTTCACTTTATAAAATTTTAAATTTCAATTATTGCATTTTCTTCTGTACAGTTTCTGGTACGGATAACTCACCTTCTTAAAAAGTATTGTTCCTTCAAAACAAGGAACCATTGGAAGCCTGATCAAGGGCAGTGTCAGAGAGTGTGCTGAGGAGTCAGAGAGTGTAGAATGAGCTTCCCTTTGTTATCTGCATATAATTTGCAGAATTGCATTATTTTATATTTCCAGGAGGCGATCAGCTGTGAAAGCATTTTTAGTGTTGCTTATTCAGTCCGCATCCCAAGAGCAAATGATTCTTGAGATGTGTTTGAATGAAGCAGCTATAATCTTTAAAGTGGTTTCCAGGTTGTTTCTTGGCCTGGAATACTGTAGCTAATGCTGCTTTGCTGTTAGACTTAAAAACTGTTCTCCAGATTCCTTGCTACTAGCTAGTATTCCTATTCTTCTGCTCTGCATTTGAGTACTTTAATCCCTCACATTCTCATCTCAACAGAGGAGATATAAAAAACAAACCAAGAAAAAGAAACTGGCTGATGCAAGAAGACTAAATTTATTTCATCCTAAAGTCAGTAACAATTTTAAATTGAAATCACTTGCCACCCATATTTCTTCTCATGTTTAAGCTTACAACTTTATAGACTGTTACCAAATTATGATCTTGTTTTCAGGACAGAAATCGTGAATGTGCTCTTTTGGCTTTTTTTTGCAAAATGTACTTGTATAAAGGGCTGCTTCATACCAGCAGTTCCACTGACTGATGATACGGTACAGGGTTGTACTACTCAGCTGCTATTTGCAAGTGGAGGACTTTGACTTCACATCACAGTTTTACACGTATAAAACATTGTGAGATTTTTTTTTTTTATAACAGATAAGTGCAGAAACAATAAAAATTATTTAAGAAGAAAAACAGTCATTTTCAATGTTATGTTAAAGCGACTTCTGAACTATCTTATTTTCAGACATATAAATGAGTTGCTCAATAAGGAAATATGAGTATTGTTCAGTACACTAGGCCAGGTGACCTAGGATTGTTTGTTTGGTGGTTGTTGTGTTTTTGTTTTATTTTGTTTTATGGTTTTAGGAATGATCATTTAACCTTTAATGTTTGATTTCTTATATGAAGGTAAAAAATTTGAAAACACAGAAATGTTTGGCCAGTATCCACTCCAGGTTAATGGCTTTAAAGATCTGCATGAGTGCCTAGAAGCTGCAATGATAGAAGGGGAAATTGAATCTCTCCATTCAGAAAACTCTGCAAAGTCTGGTCAAGAGGTGAGTTGAATGCTTCTGTGGGCTTCTCTCAAAATGTTACTGTCATGCTCTTTATTTTTCATTGTTTTTTGTTGTTGTTTTTGTCTTTTTTTTTTTTTGTCTTGTGACCCACTGTTTATTGCTCTGCATGTTTTGATGGCTGGCATAATGGGATCATTAATTTTGGGGCTTGTATCTCCTCTAGATTATTGAGAGAATCATCTTTTGGTATTACATCACTGATTCTGACCTGTTGTTGGTATTTGATCTCCAGAGAGGTCATATGTCTGTTCTTTTTTTTTTTTTTTTTCTTTTTTTTAACCTTTAATGGTTAAAAAAGGTTCTATAGTGGATGGAAGGATAGTCACGTACTGTTCTAGAGTGTTAAACTTTGAGCTCTGTGAAGGTGTCTGGGTTTTAATCAGTGTAGCTTCTTAGCATGTGAAAATGAAGTGACATAGTCATATTGGCAGCAGTGGCAAAATGAGAAAGTTAACATTAAAACCTAATCTAGAAAACATTACTTTATTACTACCAGGGCCAAGTAAATTGATTATATTTCCCTGGACTTAAATAATTGATTTGTAGTGGCTGCAGCTATTAGTAGTGCTTAAACATTAATGCCTCAAAGTTAGAAGATTTGGAATTACTGAAGGAAGCTGAATTTCTTGTCTCTGCTGAATAAAGTCTTCAAGTGGCATTCATCCGAGGTGGTAGATGTCTAATTTGATATGGTAGTCTTGTGTATTGAGAGATCCATTTTATCCTAAAAGTAAGATCCTTTCTTGTTGCAACCATTCTTTTTAATGGGATGTTTAGTTCATTGTTCACTGTGTTTATAAAAATAGTGCTTAAAGACCTCAGCCATGCAGTAGGGTGTTGGCACATGAGTTAACATTCAAACAGGTAAAAAGAAACATTCCCTATCCCAAGGAACTTAAATCCAAACTCAAGAAAAGATGGAGGTCAATGTACACACATGGGGTTAGAAGTAAGAGGAAAATAAGATAACAGTTGTCAGCACCATGGTTGATGAACTTCAGCACGTTAGGAGTTTAGTCATTGTTAAGTGGTTTGGGGTCTTGCAATAGAAAGGTTTTAGGGAAGGATTGTGATTTGGGTTTGCTGATTTTAGCACTGAAATTTACTGCTGTGTGAAGGAGCTGCACAACATAAGTTATAATTGGCTCCTTTAAAACTGAGGAGGTGCTTGGTGAAGGCTGACATAGGCAAGACCAGGGAAGGCAGCTCATTTTGCGTGGAGGATGAGGAGGTACTTTGAAAGCAGCGAACTAGGAAAATTCAGCAACAGCCTGGGTAGCTGTTAGAGCGGCAAGACTGTTTGCTAAGGCTGGGCGAAGGGAGAAGAGAGGAAACATTGCACTGAGTTGTGAAATAGTAAATAGTCTAGAACCTAGACCAGAATTTTAGCCATGAGCAAAGGAAGAAAAGCCTGTCTTGGAGGTATTACATGAAAAGAATATTCAAGACGTTTTGCTGGGTAGAGAGCTTGAAATGAGCCCTGAGTCAAATGCATTGGACATTGGCATCAAAATTGTCTGACAGCCATGTCTGCAGTAATCAGGAGAAGCTCAACTTGATGTTTAGACATCCAAAACATATTAGACATCTATAAATGCATAGACTAAATTTTTTTTTGGGGGGAGTGGAGATAAAAAAGTAATTCTAATTCAGGAGATGGAATTGAATTTGTCTTATAGTTGGGTTTACTGAAAAGCAAAGTATAAAAAGAGACTAAGGATAGAGCATCATTGAATACCCAAAGAAAGCTTGGATAAGGTGATAATAACATGTTCATCCACGGACAGGTTAGCAGTGATTATGAGAGAGAAAAAACTTCAAGAGGCTTTTTTTATACAAAGGAGATTTCAAGAAAAAAGTTTTCAGTTTTACAGTGCTGAGAGCACTTACTGATGTGTAAGGAGGTCATTAGAAACTTAGAGTGTTATCAGGTGAATGAAAGGGTCAGAAACGAGTCTGAGGGAACTAGAGGGAAGATCACTTCATAAAGTATAAACAAGCCTTTCACTGGCCTTAGAGAGTTATAGGAGAATAGAACAATTGGCAAGGCAGAGAGGTTCAAGAGTAGATTGCTTTTAGTACAAGTGAGATAAATGTGAAAGGAAGAAGCCTTCCTGCCTTCTCTGCTTTAATGCAGTTAGCAGTAGGTGAGTTGAAATGCTCTGATGTGCACGGGTGACAAATGATCTCTGTTTTTTGTGAAGTTGAAAGACAGAAGCTTCAGAAAGCTTATGCTGATACACTCTCTAAAAGCAGTTTCTACCACAGCTATGTCAGTGTGCAAGTATTGTACCATTATTACTGCAGTTCTGTTGCTGAAAGACATTCATTGTGGGTTTTTCTGTTTTTGTTTTGTTCAGCACTGGTTCACTGAGCTTCCTCCTGTCTTAACTTTTGAGCTATCAAGATTTGAATTTAATCAGGCTTTGGGGAGACCAGAGAAGATACACAACAAATTAGAATTTCCTCCAATTTTATACCTGGACAGGTACAGTATATTATCTGCAAAGTCTTAGTATAAATATAAATTTAATGTCATGAGTTTGGCGAAGTTGCTAGTGTATCTCATACTCAGGTAAATCACAGTAAATTTCTATTCTATCTGAAAAATTTGTAATTTCATGGGTTTCAGTGACTGTTTCAGAAAATATACACATATAACAACTTAAGACATACTGCTACATCATGCCAAAACCCGCTTACACTTCAGTTTTTAACTTATTACTAGGTAGTTATATACACAGGCAAAATACTCAGTAAAATGTCACTGTCTTGCAGTGTTTATTGGTCAACTCAGGAAAGAGGGTGAGAAAAGTCAGATATTTCATGGTGTTCCAGATAGACTGCATGGTTTGAAGATACTCAGAATTTAAGGACCTGCAGCATCAGTGCATGATGTCTATATGTAGAGGTGAACTATCACCATGGCTTTCAGTTAGATACTAAATGTTATTTGTGAGCCTAAGCAATGAAGCAAGATTATTGCTACCTGGCTGCTTCTAAAACCACTTTAGAAGCTTTCCTAAATATTTGTTTGTATACATTTATAGGACGCATCCATGGTATGAACAGAGCTTTTGACACTGGGGATAAAACATTTCTGAAAGTTGGGGCACGGGGATGGGCATAATTAGTTTACTTCTCAGGTCTGTTCCATTGCTTGATATGTTGTAGGTAAAACAAGTTTTGGAGAGTGAATTTTTTTTTCTTTGTTTTTTGATTTTAGCACTAAGTGTCATTGCTGATGAGTACAGACCTTGTTTTCAGTGTTCTAATTATATGAGCTGATGTAACTTTCATGTTTTACAGGTATATGCACAAAAACAGAGAAATAACAAGAATTAAACGGGATGAAATCAAGAGACTCAAAGAGTATCTCACAGTTTTACAACAGAGATTAGAACGGTACTATAGATAATTGTTCCCAGGGTAAATGGAAATAATGTTATGGGCTATGTAGAACAGCATAACTCCTTTCAACTCTACATTTTGTGTAGCTGTTTGCTGTCAATTTCACTGCTGTATCTCTCTTCTTTTATTGTTTCCTTTGGAAACTGTTTAAGCATGATAGTTGTGGTTTATGAAACTTGCTGGGAAAGACTTGCTTTACTTAATTGCAGTCAACCAGAAAAAATCTGTTTGTTTGTTTGATTTTTATTTTTTTATTATTTTTTTTTAATTTTTTTTGGTATATGTGAGTGATGGCATTAATACATTTTATGGTTAACAGATATTTAAGCTATGGTTCTGGTCCTAAACGATTCCCCTTGGTAGATGTCCTGCAGTATGCCTTGGAGTTTGCCTCCAGCAAACCGGTGTGCACATCTCCAGTGGATGACCTGGGTGCTAGTGCCCCCTCCAGTGGGACGCTGCCTGCCCAGACCTCACCCAGGTAAGGGCTGCCTCCCGACTCTCCTTCTAGGGTGCGACACAGGTGATCTGTTCAGTGTAAACCCAACAGCTGAAAGAGAAGGGAAGAAATCTCTTGCATTCATTGGATTGATACAACTAGGCATCTCCTAAGGCTTATAGTGTACGATTTCTGCTCTCTTCCTAGAAATATTTTTCATCATGACAGACTTAAAAATAAATAAAGACAAAAAGTTAATAATCTGGGGTTGTCTAATGTGCTTATAAGAACTTCTTCAGGTGGAGAACTACCATTTTCAAATGAAACACAAGAACTATAGTGCTTGATGGTCCTGAACATCAAAACTTGTGTAGTTTTTTAAACAGCAGGTCGTTGTCCTTTGCTTACTTGAAAGGATATCTACATTTCCAAATAAACACAGTATCTGATGACGTTACTGGTTCCCAGGTGGCTTATATTGTTTTAAGAATCTGAATTTGGGCAGCGTGTATGTGCTGCAGAATTTTCAGGTTTCTGGTGTAGACTTTTTTAATTTTTGCTCTTTTTTCTACTTTGCTCCTCTTACATTTCTGATTGAGATTGTCAGGAACTTAACAGCCTGACTTTAAATTCACAGTAGCCAAAGCATTAGGGAGATAAATGTCTAAGAAAGTTCTTTTTCTTCATTACTGAAGTTAGTAACTGTTAGTAATGGTTAATAAAATAGAGTGCAAATTAGGATAGGTCTTGGCTAGGTGAATACTAACAATTTATAACAGAACTTTTTATATTGCATTCAGGAAGCTGGGCTCTGGTTCAGTCAAGATATTTATATTTTGTACTTTGGTGAAGTGAAGTAAATAAGTCTAAGAAGCTTTTAAAAGATTTCAAATGTATTACTGATAGAATGCCTATATATATCTACTGATGACTGATAAGAAAAGAAATGCTTTTAAGTTGTCATTGATTGCATGACGTACAATATCAGAAGTCCTATACTTTGTTCAGATTCCTATATAGAAAGTTTGTTTTGTAAAAATTCAAGCATTACAACTTTTGTCAACCTGTAGAAGTGTGAACACATTTTGAGGAGTGACACTAAGCTCTTAATGTTCTGACAATGTTCTGAACTACAGAAGACTTCAGGTTCCTCAGGCTGTATCGTGGTGCCATACCCAAAGTAAATAAACAGTGGCTTGCTAGGAAGGTCTGCAGATTCATGTTACGCCTTGGATTACATGTATGCCATCTTGTTGATAGGAGGAGAAAAACATGTAACAGATTTTCATTTTTAATATTCTGCCGCTCTTATAGAATTTTTGTAAGTTGGCCACTTTAGTGTTTGAATTACAAGACTTGCTTGGAACAAGTTTAGTGCTAAATTCACAGTGAGCCATAAATATTAGAGTCTCTTTTATTGTTTTTATTGTGTGACGTTATCTGAAGGTGTTGAATAGCATTTCAAGTAAAGTAAATTGTGACTTGACCGATCCAATTCCTTTATTTATGATAATAGTAACCGAAGTTGTTATTGTACTAATGTGGTATACCACAAAGTTTTCAGGAGTTATGTAGTAATTTTCATATTGATATTTTAGGTACTTCTCTTGGATTGCTCTGTAGGAAATTACCATTAATTTTTTTGTATTCAGATTAAAAGCTTGTTTTTATAGTGCAGCGTTTAGTATGTGTATGTGATGATTCAATTTTGGTATTTCATGTTTCGAATGAATGCAGCACAATAGATCAGCAGGGGCCTTCCTCTTCAGATGTTCCAAGCACATCTCCTGTACAAAGATCAGTAATACATAAACCATTCACACAATCACGAATTCCTCCTGATCTGCCAATGCATCCAGCACCAAGGCACATCACTGAGGAAGAGCTTTCCGTCCTAGAAGGCTGTCTACATCGCTGGAGGACTGAAGTAGAAAATGACACTAGAGGTATTGGCACAAACTGGAGAGTGTAGCCACATTTGGAAAGGATTTCTGGACATGGGAAGCGGGGGGGGGGGGAGGGGGGGGGGGAAGTAGCCTTAATGTGCATGTGTGTGTTGAACTGTTTTTCGTACTTCTGAACTTATCTCTAGCATATAGGAATGTAAGTCAGTTATACATCTTAGTAGACTGGAGGTATATTGACTGAAGATGCAAACGGCATTGAGTTTAGTTTAGCACAGCTTTTTCAACAAAGGTTTCTGCATGCAAGGTATTGGGGGAGAGTAGAGCAAAATGGAAGTGGGATCCATGCTGAAGGACCATCTGCAAATGCATTTTAGCTGTCAGTGTGATATTGGGCTAGGCCTAGACTTGGTGATCTGCAGAGGTGTTTAGGGTAGAGTGGCCCCTTCAATGAGGGAGAATTCAGTGAATTTCTGAGCGAAGGCTTTTTGGAGTGGGTAGACCTTATAGTCCATTTTGATGCCCTGAGGAAAACCATGTAAGTAGTTGTTCCAGCATGGGTGGGATTGGTTGAGTTCTAGGAAATGAGCAACAGTGGATCACAAATCATTGTCTGCTTTCTCATCTGAAATTCAGCATTTGGCCTATAGGTAGGTAAACAGATGCATCATATGTGAAATGTACCCTTGTTTGAGCCTTTAACAAGAAAAAATAAAGATATATTTCTGCACATTTATACAGCATCATGGAAGAGATTTTTTCTTATTTTTTTCTTTTAGATTTACAAGAAAGTATAGCTAGAATACATCGAACAATTGAATTGATGTACTCTGACAAAACAATGGTCCAAGTAAGTACAGTTTCTGCATCAAATAATAGATGTTTTTTGTCACTTCTATTAAAATTCTTAGATGCTTGAAAAAGAGAGCAAGTGTACAACTGTTACATACAGTGGCTTGAGAAATTTCGTTGGAAAATCATTATAGGTTTTGCAAGTCTTTTAATTATGCACAGTCAGATGAAAGACAATTACAATATTTTACGGGTGATGTGAGACAGATATAACACACACCATGCTTAAGTTTAAGCAACTTCATGATGAAAAGCCAAAATAAGTTCCATCTCTGATCAGTTCTTTTGATTTGAATTCAGAACTAAAGTTTTAATCCAACTATAAAATTTTCTCACCCCCAATTTGACCTTATCACTTGGGAGTCTAATGCCTTTAAGGTGACAATACATTAAGCATAAGAAACTATTATTTTTATATACCTTATACTCGATGTTTATTTGCCATTGTATATTGCAGCCTCCATACTAAGACTTGCAAACTCAAGGCTTCAGGTTTTAATTAATAGCTAGTAATGCCAGTGTGACCCTCTTGGATTTGGATTTTTTTTCTTTGGTTTTGTGTGTGTGTGTGTGTTTTTTTTTTTTTTATGTCTATATTTAATATTCATCACAACCTTGACTTTTGGGCTGATGTGCATTTTGGGGAGATTCACATGTTCTGTAATCTAAACAGCAGTTTTAGAATGCTCTATTCTGGAGTTGTGGCTCCTGCAGTATTTCTGATGTTCACATACTCATGTTTGCTCACTGAGACAGGTTTTAAGGTTAAGGCTTACTTCCTCTGTTGCTAACAGAAAGTAAAAAGAGTTATTTTCCTTCCAAGTAAGATCTGTTCAGCTTAGTTTTCCTTGAGGTACTGTTTCATTTTGTACTTGGCTTGTGATAGTTCGTGGCAGCTGAACTCTGATGTTAAGAGTTCCAGGCCGACTGGCCTAGATGGCATTCTTTAAGCTTGCTGCTGGCAGGCTTTTTTTCATCAATGCTTGTTATAACAGGAAGGCTACAGGCTACATCATCTAGCACTAAAATGAAGTAATTATTGTTTTCACATTCACATAGCTAGCCTTTGTTGGCTCATGTGTTTATAGGAGGAAATACATCTGGATATATTCCTCCTATATCTGACTAAGATAATAGTCAGCAATCGTTACACTGGAAAAAGGAGATTACTTAGTAAAACACTTTTTCCTAGTACAGATTTGTACAATATAGATTTTTGTTTTGTTTTGAAAGAGGAGAAAACAGAAATGGAGAAGATAAAGACAGTATATAGTGTTGTAGAGGGAATTACTGTGCCATGCCTTAAAGTAGTGATGTCTGTTGTTAAGTTATTCTTAGGGAATGTTTTTTGACAAGGGAGAAAGGATATCTGTAGTTTCCGTAGAATCAAAGGAGGACACAAGGAGAAGATAAAGAACTTCTTAAATAGTTCATACAAACACTAGGAAGTATTCTGCAAATATAAATACTCTCCTTAAAAAGTCTAATTTTATGTGCCCAGATCTTATTGACTCACAAAAGAAAAGCTTTTAGTTCCTGCAATTGTATCATTTAGAGGAAAAGATCAATACTGTGAATCTGTTCCCAGGGAATGGGGCAATACTAAGCTATCCAGTTGCTCAGATGCAGAGGTAGGCAGGAGAAAGGATACAGCTGTATGCACCTGCCTCTCTCCTGTTGTGCCAAAGTACCCATAAAGACAAAAACAGCTGAGCTGCAGAAGAGCAGCTTTCACTTTGTCTGTTATTTCAGACAGGTTCAGAAGCTAAATGATCCCTTCTTATGACAGATATTCCTGAAATTTGTATTTTTCTTCATCCTCCTGAATGAAGAGATTCCATCAAATGCTTATTTATTTCCCCTCTTCTTTTCCTCCTTCCATGAACTTCCATATTAGGTTACTGTGCATTTCATGAAGAAGGAACATTGACTTCCGTTTAACTCTGTAATGTGGAAACCAGAAGGGGAAAAAAATATGTGTAAGGTAGCTTGTGATGCTGAAGAGGATTGCTGCAGTGACTATTCAGTGCAGTTGTTTAGACTGATAGCTTACACTGATAGCCCTTACACTGTTCTTGATGTTCATACGTATAACGTGCAAGTTCACTGTTGACCGGATGGGGTAAAGTTATATAATCAGTGAAGACATCATAAGTGTGATTTGAAGATGTTGGTTGTCTAAAAATTTGTTGTTTGCAATCCTCCTGGTCTACTTAAAATACTAAGCTGGCCAGTGGTGCACATGTGAATGAAATGCTTTATGTCACACTGAAGTACTCTTTGTCATGTTGCCGTTGGAAGGATGCCATTCTGATTCTCATAACTTTTTCTACCAGGTTGTTATTTTGGTTTAGGGGATGTTCTTTTTGTTTCATGTTGTTGCTCTGATGAATCTGTTCTGTAACTGCATATGAAGAGGGTGGTGAAGTTCCATTTCTGTTTCATGAGTAGTAAATATAAGCTATGGAGCTTACTGCAGACTATTTACTTTGTCTGTTGCCCTGGACCTTTAACTGCTGTTGATATAATGGATTATCATAAGAAATGTCTGTCGGCACTGAATTTGCCTGTGTCTCAGCCACAGACTCTGGGGGGGACATTCCTGGAAACTGCGTGGATGACTTTAACAGCCAGCCCTCCAGAGCTGGAGGAAAGGATAGGGACTTCCAAGCTGACCCAGTTATCATGGCTTTCAGTAAAAGGATTTGAATTCACCTGGGATTGTACTGTTCTATTTTTCAGTGAGAAAATTTTGTTGTTGAAATCTGAAGAGACTTCATTTACCTTTTTTAATCAGGATCTGCATATATATATATATATATGTATATAAAATATATGCATATGCATGGACTTGCCATCATTTTAAGAAGGCTTTCATGCTGGTTTGATAAGATGTTAAAACCCCCCAGCATATTCAGATTTAAGGATTTGCTAGGATTTCTTCTGTATACACTTCTTGTGTTTGAAGATTTATAGTGCAGTTTGGTATCTGGGATAAGAGTCTGTTTGATTCCAGCTGCTGTGCCATCACCCAGCTTTACAGTTCAACGGAGGTTGCAAAATCTTCAGTACTTGCATATCATCTGAAAGATCAGGTTAAGAATAACTTGAAAGAGTTTGTCAAGTCATAGTTGCACATATATTTATGGATACTGATTACTGTGGTGTTTAAATCACATTTAAAACAAATATTCACTACAACTTGTTAAGTAGACATTTCATCTACAGTACGGACTGTTATAGCAGTAAAAGATGGTTTTAGGTTTTACATCCTAGCTAAGCTGCTATCAGTCAGGCATATGAGGGAAAATCAGTTTTCTGTTGCATGTCCTGTTTCAGCAGGTTAAAATGGGTCAATCACTAAGATGCTTTTAAAATATAAGTAAGGAGGCACTCACTCTGCTTCTCTCTTTTTCTTCAAATTTAAAACTACTTAAGTAGGAGCTAAGTATTCCATTCCTCTTACTTGCCAGTGAACACATGTAACTTGTGATACTTTTTACACGGTCCTGGAAATTATTTTCCTTTTCTTCCAGCCTTCTCTTAGCAATGTTTTTACTGATACATTTAACATACTGGAAAAACAGTTGTAGTTTTCATACATAGATTAACACTAGAAGAATTTTACCTTTTGGAAAATGAGGTATTCAGATATGAGATATTCCTTTAAATAAAGTCATTTAAATACTGTACTTTTTATTTGCTATTGTTAGCTTGAATTTACATATGTCTTACCGAACTTCAGTACTAAGTTACCAGGTCAGGACTGAAGCACATCACAGATGCTCAAGGCTGACATATTGAGGGGTTTTTGGAGATACAAGGAAAGTAAGAATATTAAGGAATTAAGAAAAGAGGCTACTTGGCAGTAAAGATAGCAAAGTAGACATTTATGCTGCAGACTCACTAATGCTTTCTAAGATCTCTTGTGACTAGTTATAGTAGCTTCAGTAGTTCAAAGTCATTTTGCTTAGTGATTTGCTAGTTTTACCTTTTTGGTTTGCCTCTCTGTCATATTTTGATTCTGTTCATTTTTGTTACTTTTAACGTAGCAATTATGGCGGGTAGACAGAACTAAATGCTGATGAGAAGAGTTTGACTTTTTTACTTTTTTTTTTATTTAGGTTCCTTATAGATTACATGCTGTGCTAGTTCATGAAGGTCAAGCTAATGCAGGACACTACTGGGCATATATTTATGACCACCATCAGAGCAGATGGATGAAGTACAATGACATTTCTGTGACAAAGTCAACTTGGGAAGAGTTGGAACGGGACTCTTTTGGTGGTTACAGGAATGCCAGTGCATACTGTTTAATGTATATCAATGATAAGGAACAGTACTTGATACAAGGTAATGTTATGGTTATGTTTTCAGCATGATATAGAATAGCTGAGTACATTGACAAAGAAAGATTTTTTCAGATGGATTTCCAGATTTTTGAAATGGTTTTAAGAATTATTAAAAACTCTATTTATATTCATAACTGTCAGTCAAATTGTTTTCACACATGAAATGATTTCTTTTCAAATTTCAGATTAATAAAGATAATGCCAGTGTTTTGGCATTATTAAGAGAGCAAAAGTAACTAAGCTGGCTAATTTGTAAACATTTTAGCCATCTCATCACATGTTCAGTGTTTTGGAGGTGTTATCTCACTGAAGAATAGAGCAGAAATATGAAAATGCAAAAGTGACTCTTGACCTTAAAATCCTCACATAGCTTTTCTTCATAAGCTTCAGAACTCGAATGAACTTTATTGGAAAGATGAAAACGTGAAGCTTTGTGCAATATATTAAAATATGAATAACTTAGCCTTCCCAACCACACATTAAACCAAAGAAATATATGGATTTATTTATTTATTTATTTATTTTTCAGATTGTGTAGTAATATAACTACACAGAAAGGCTCAAAAGGACATGTGTGGTGAGAGTGGGAAGGCCCTTAGCAAGTTTTATAGACTGTTAACAGTGGCTAGGGGACTGACTGAAAATGGCCAGATTCAGTAACAAACAGTTGAAAACTTCCATGTTCCTTTCTATTCACAGGGGCAAAAAGCTAGAGTGGGCATTTGTTCTGTTTTTAGATGGGAACTGATACTAACCTTGACATTTCTAGACTGTCAGATTAATAGTGGACTTGCAGCCATAGGGTTTATGAGCCCTCTAGCGTGGCTCTTCCTCTAAATTGGAGGCCTGCTTTCTGGGGGGACAGTTACCACTGATTGATCCCCCAGGACTTGGTATGCTATTGCAGAGACTGTTCTCAAAGCAAAAAGGAAGGTCACTTCATGTAGATGGTATTCTTATCAGTTGACTTTGTGCCTCCATATAGGCCCACTTTCCTTCCCCTTTTCTTCTGAGGGGTTGCATTGTTTCCAGTTCCACATGGCGCTAACAAAACTGTGTTTTGTTTTTTTTTTTTTGTGTGTGTGTGCAACTTTGCTTTGAATGATCAGAATCATAGGGTGTTCATAGGCCCAAAGGCTCATCTTTCAAAGTAGCTATGACATGATGATGCCCAAGAATTTGTAATCAAAAGATTGAAAGAGCGATAGCAATATGTCCTAGTAGCAGAGGAGTGCCAAATAGATGATGAGTGCCAAATAGATGATGAGAAAAGTTAAGACAGTAAAACAGTTTGGGAGATTTGGTGTTGTATTGCATGTGTTCAGTAATTCACTTAAGGCAATTGAACATATATATCTATTTCTCAAAATTTTTCTTTTTCTGAAATATAAATTTTATATTACCACAGAGGAGTTTAATAAAGAAACGGGACAGATACTTCTAGGAATGGACACACTACCTTCTGATCTAAGGGATTATGTCAAGGAAGACAATAAACGTTTTGAAAAAGAACTAGAAGAATGGGATGCAGAACTTGCTCAGAAGGCACAGCAGGAAAAGTTGCTATCTCAGATTCCCAGGGCACCAGCACCCTCACCTGCACCAGGTTAGCTTCTTCTATCTGTTTGTAAAAGAAGTAGAAACAAAACTCATTGGTTTGGGAATATTTTTTTGCCTCTTAAGAAAGGAAGAATTGTTAATTTGTGTAATCTTAAATTATAATTATTTACTTGGCCAAGGTAACTGCACTTGAAGTTTAATCTGAGTTTTTTGCATCTTATACTTTTTCTTCTGCCTTTTTCTTCCCAGTTTTGTGCTTAGCTTTTACAAAATTCATTTTTTTTTGTTTTTGTTTTGTTTTGTTTTGGTTCGTTGTTTCAGGTTTGGCAAACTGCCTATAAGTAATATGCCTGTTTTTACACAGGTAAACCTATTGTGTCTTAGGTCACATCCACTTTTTCCTCCATTGCAGAAGGTTGCACATATGTTATATGAAAGGTTACATGATGGATTTGTATAGTGAAGCTGCTGTCCAGATGTTTTCATTGTTGTATTTGAGTCATTCAGATTGAGCATGTTTCTCTTACGTGAAATATAAGAACTTTATCTTCTATATGTTTTGACTTTGTAAATGCTTTGAGACTAGTTTTAGTTATTTTATTAGTAAGGGCATATACCAAATGTGTGTGTGTGTGTATGTATGTATATATACATATATATGTCTGCCAAAATTTGCTCTTGTTATGCTAATCAATTTTATTGCTCCCAAGTGTGGGGGAGGAGACTTTGATATTTCCCTTAAGTCAGAAGAATATGATGTATTGATTATTTTACAAAGTAAAAATATATCTGGAAGTCAAGTGTAGATTGTTCCATATATTGGATCTATATACTACTAAAAGTCTAAGCAGAATCTCTGCTCTCAGTTGTCCCTCATATGACTGATAAACACCCCTCACTCAATCCTTAATGGGTGTCTAGACAGGACAGGCCTATTGTTCCTAATGTAAAAATATGAGTCCATTTATATGAAAGAGCTCGTAATGTGCTGAGACACAGGCTGCCATAAAGTTGGATTTCTAAAGGATGTGACCTACCCTGCATCTTCTGTGTGGGTTACCTTACCTATGAGACAGTGATCCAAATAAAATTAATCAATTCAAAATTCATGCTTCTGTTAACATATGGAATTGTTATCTTATTTCTGTCACTAAGTTCAAGCAGGAGAACCAGAATATTTAGAGCAGCCATCAAGAACTGATCTTTCAAAGCACTTAAAAGAAGATTCTGTACAAGCGATCAATAAAGCTTTAGCTGAACAAGAAGATAGAGGTCCTGAAGCTATAATGGATACGGTGAGGATATTTTGAAGCTTGAAATACCTCTTTTTCTTTTATTTTGCAAGTGGAAAGGATGATAGCTGCTAAAAGGGGGGGGAGAAAAGCTTTGAACAAATAATTTTTGTTCTTCAGGGAATGCCAACACTAAAAGTCCATCCAGAAAGTATGTACTATGTTAATGAGCATAATAGAAGAATAACAGTACGGTAGATGTACTCTGTGTGATTCAAGTACTTGTCAAGAGTACAGTATATCGTTCAAATGGCAATCACATGTTCATGCCCACCATCAAATAATCTTTTCAAACCATTAGATGGTTCCATTTATTTTGAGGAGTAAACACTGACATTCCATGTAAAAGACTTGAAAAATGCTACTTTAAATATCATAATTTTTATCGGAGAAATTTGAGAATATAATTGAGTTCTCTTGAAAGATCTATGGAAATTAAAATTGCTTTCAAAAACGAGTTTTTTCTAAACATTATGTTTATGGAGGGAAGCTCAAAAATGGTCAAGAAAATTTGTAGTATAATAAAACTCTTAGTTCAACCCTATTCTGTAGTTTTAGTGCAAATTCAGAAGTTTACGAAAATTGTGATTAATCAGATGCATATGTTAAAATGTTTATAAGAATTAGTGTTGAGTGATACTGTTTTCATGTCGCAAATACTGAGAAGAATTGGAAATTAACCGCTTCATGAGCTATTAGTGAAACAAATATTTAACAGTTTTTTCTTTCATCAAATACCTTTTTTTGCTTCCCTGTGGGTATATAGATGATTGTATTTGACACAAAAACAAATTCCTTTAAAGCAATGTATTAATCTGCCTTGGAACCATATCCCTAAGGATGAAACACGCAGAATGTACATGAAAGGACAGACTGCAGTAGCTGAGATCATCTCAGTCGTTTAAAAGCTTACTTTAGCATAACAAGAGTTTCAGTGACTAACATAATACCTTCTTAAAGTACCACAAGTAACCACTAGTGATATGAACAATTTAGGTATGTGCAAAATTTCAAGTATAATCCTAAATTCTGGTATGAATCCTCATAAAACAGAAGCAGTCTAGCCCCAAATAACTTTGGTGTCAACAGGAAGGTCTTTTCAAAGCCTTTGAAAATGATGTGACAAGGTGTTGACCCTTAGACCTGGAGTGTATTCCATCCCTCTCTCCTGTGGTGTCAGGAGAGCAGAGAAGCATACTTTCTCTGCTAAATCTAAATCAAAACCAACACGGAAGCTAACCACCTATGAAAAGGTGCCCTGCCACTAACAATTTAGGCTGCTGCAAATTTGACTTGAGTTCTCAGAGCACAGACCAGCTAAGGGGGAGCCTGCTTTAATATGAGGTACCTCCACTGGAGGGAGTAGCTATGATGATGTCCAAGTCATGACAAAGTGTCTTGCCCGATGCTAATCCTCTTTCTAGAGTCTGTGGGCATCCATCCCGGTGGGATGTGGAAGAATCTGATTCCATGGATCAAGTGTTTTTGTTTAGGCTAGGCATTTTGCGCAGTCGTCGGCCTTAGGGCTTTACAGGGCAGTGACTGGGAAACGTCATGGTAGGCTTAGTGAGACAGAGACAGGTTTCCTTTTTCCAATTATTCCAATTTCCATTGCGTTGTACCGCATCAAGGGGGATGAAATATTTAAAAGTAAAAGTAAAATAAAAAACAAACAAAACCAACAACACAAATACAAACCACAATCCCACAAACTCTCTTACTTAGAAACAAATGTTCTTCTACTGTTAAAATCTAAAGCCAATTTCCAACTAATCTGAGGGTACTCTATCAGTGTGTAAAAGCTACCCTCTGTGTACCCAAATTTAACGTGGAGAGAACTGTGCTTCCTTCTCAGTGTATCAGCCCTCTTTAATTATTCTACTTCCATTTGCATTCTGACATGCAGCCACATCTCTTTCCTCCACTTTTTGTTTGTCCATTTTGGAAGAAGGAAAAACAACATCAGGACATAAACCAAACAGGACTGTAGGTTGCTCACCACATGATCATTTGTGTCCATTTTCTGACCTTTGTTCTTATTTATTTATTTCTCTGCACAGTCTTTCTTTGTATTTATACAATGCTGGTTGTAAATAGATACTATGTGTTTCTGGAATCTTTGTTTAAAAATAAAGCCGTTGTAATAACTGCAGAACAGCAGCACAGCATTCTTTCTGTACTCTGTGATTGCTTAGATCAGAGAGAAGGTTGAAGTTCTGCAAGTGGTGTAAACCGGTGATTATAAAATGACAGACTGCAGTAGCTGAGATCATCTCAGTTGTTTAAAAGCTTACTTCAACATAACAAGAGTTTCAATGACTAACATAATCTTCCCTTGATTTTAAGTGTAATTATTAAAAAAAAAAAAAAAAAAAGCCTGGTGAGTGTACTGCACCTTCAAATATTCTTTCATATACCTTAATTGCTAGAGGCCTTTTTGTATTTTTTTTTCAGTGCATCAGAAAATGTTAGCCTTTGGCTTGCTGCCATCCCTTAGTATGAATTCTTCAGATATCTCAGTTATATTCCACCCAAAATTACTAAAATGAAAAGAAACAGTGATTCACAGACTCAACGTTTAACAACTGCTTTAAATTTGTTATGGATGCTACAGAATTGTAGTACTGGCGTACTGGCCTATGAAGATGTAATTAGTGAATAAAGGAAAAATGAACCCTTTTTGTAAAATTATGCCCTAATTTTAAAATGTACTGCTTAAAGTAAAGTATGAGTAATTAGAGAATATAAGTGATGTTTATCATTTTTTCAGAACTTCAGCAGCACGCTTGATTTTACTTAATCGGCTTGTTAGTTTGCGTCTCTCTGATTTTCTCTATTTTGTGATTCCCCTCCCCACACGTACTGATAATGATTTTCTTCTGCAGAGCTCTGGTAATGCCCCAGCTCCACCAGCTCCTAACCAGCGAGTTGTAGAGGTGGCGATCCCTGATGTAGGGACTTTTGTGATTGAGTCAGAGGAGGGGGGTTATGACGATGAGGTACATTTGATTGCAATTGTGTGCACCGCTCCTACTCGGTGCTTTCTTGTGCTGCCTGATGAGAATTTTTGGCATGTTTGCACATCGTGACACCTAACAGATTTCTGCATAACTAAATGCTTAGCAGTTTGTAACCGTAACAATGTCTTAATTTGTAATGAAGTATGAAAGGAAAGCACAAGCTACTCTAATTGGGCACGCTTTGCATGGTACTGTTTACACTGGAGGTATATTTGTCTTTTTAGCTGTGGAAGCTGAATGTTTGTGTTAGGTCAGGTAGCCTTTGAAATGCTGGTGATAGATTGTGGACTATTGCATTATTTAAAAAAAAAAAAAAAGTCGGGATAGTGAGTGATGTTCTTAATGTTTGTGCTTTCTTGTCAGTCCAATAAAGCTAACGTTCAAGTCCTATCTCTTATTTGCTCAGGTTAAGCTTTTTAGACTTCAAGGATTAAATTATCCATGGAAATAACCTGAAACTGATATATATGGCTGTAGGAAGTGACTATTTCTGAAGCTGAAAAAAAAAAGAAATTGCTTTTTCCCAATTCAGGCACAGGGTGGGGGAGTGTACCTGGTACTACTTGAGAAACAGATGCTAGACCCATGTTAACACAGGAGACAATATTTTCTTCTGGCTGATTTTGGCAACAGAAATCAGCACTGCCAGGGCATCAAACTGTTCTGCCTTGACACTGCTTATTCCATCTTAGTTTTGGCTGGGGATAGAGTTGGTGTAGCCCCAATTCTCGGGTGTCTGGGCATGTGTTCTTGGTAGGCTGCAGGGAGCTTTTGCCTCCCTGCGCAAATGGGTATTTCTGGTCATTCTGTCCTGTATGAGCACTAGCGATGAGGAGTGTGGGATGGGGAATAAAACAATTTAAATGATATCATCTCACTGAGTTCGGTTTTCCACCAACGTGCAGTCTCCACCTTTAAAGATGGGAAGATTTAGCTTCATCTAATGACCTGCCTTTATTATTATTATTATTATTATTGGCATTGTTGCCCACATGCCACTGTTTTTTATAGAGGATGCTAACTTTATTCCTCATTTGCCTGTTTCTTTTGTAAGCACATTTGCTTTTTTAAGGCTGTTTTTATGTGTCGGGAAACTCTTCTGGAGAGTTTAGGGCTCTTCATCTTCTGTTCTTAAAGGCCAGCTTTTGTTGCTGTGCCAGTGGGGGTGCTAGCTAGACCTTGGGCTGGGAGGGAGTGAGTGTTTTGCCTTGGTCACAGATAACAGAGGGGAAAGGCCTTTCTGGGTAACCTAAAAGTATCAAATTGTTTGTATGTAATTGATGTGATTAGCAGTGAGATGTGTGTGTTATGTTTGGTGTTGTGTTTGTTAAATGTTTTGGGTTTAATTTTAAGTATTTGTCTGCAAATGCTTCGGGGACCAATTGTATTTGCAGCATTTGGGTCCCTACTTTGATGTTGAAGTATGTATAAAATACAGGCAGTGTAGTTTATTATATTTTTAGTATAGTATATATAAAGTGTGATTGGGTGATTTTTCTATTTGTAACAGTTTATTTTACCCTTTGGTGGCCATGAGTTCTCGAGGTAGCACTCCATCCGTACACAATTTCTGATGGATGCTAATGCTGAATGATGCATGTTCCTTTTCTGGGAAGTTTTGACCATGTAATTTTTAAATTGCATTTGACACAATTGTTCAGTTTTTGTTAAGCTTCCTTTAACTATATTTTGTTGCGGTAAACATATATACACGTGCCGTGTTTGATTTGCAGAATACGCACAACAGATCTTGTATTGAAAGTGCCATTTCAATGTATGCATGCATTAAGTTGCTTTTTATCTTGCATGAGACTAAAAGCATATTGAATTTAATCATTAAAATATTAATCATTCCAAACTTTTACCTTAAATCCCTTATGGCAGGTCATGCTGACCCCGAACATGCAAGGTATTATCATGGCTATAGGTAAAGCCAGGAATGTTTATGACAGGTGTGGGCCAGAAGCAGGGTTCTTTAAGGTACAACTAACATTTTCAACTTTTTCTCCTCTGACTTGTTAGACATACCTTCTCACCCCACCTTTTGTGTATTAAGACTGTTCCAGCATTTATAAGTGCTCTTCTATGGCATCAGTCCTCCATTTAGATATTTCTAAATTATATACTTTTTTAGGAAGAAATATCTATAGCTGTTTCAATCTTGATTTAGCAGTATGCTGCCTTCATATTAGTAAACTATATACCTTCATGCATTTTACCTTTTCAATATTAGTAGCAAATAACCTGAAACCTGGATTTGTAATCAATAAGAATATGTATTTTTTCCCTGTTCGTAAAAGCATGCCTTCACTAGGCGGTTTGGGACATCAGTGTTTTCATTAAGGGACTTCAGTGTTTAGTTATTTGTTTATTTCAAAAAAAACGTTCTTGTTTTGTCTTCCTTAAAAGATTTTTAGTAAATCCAATTCACTTTCTTTTAACTTCGTTGATGTCAATATTGTTTATTTATGCAGTGTTTTATTACTAGGAATTGGATGGGAGGCTCTTTGTGGTTGTTAGTCTTCAGTATGATACTAGATTTAAAAAATACATCAGTTTTCTTAAATGAACAAAGTTCTGAGCATTTCTAGCTCATAATCTTTTGAATTTTCAGAGTATTAGCAAGGGAATTTCTTTGACATGATGTAAAATCCTCTCAAATGAGATTTTTATGGGTGGTGATGTGGGGGAGAGTTTCTTGCTTGCCTTTGAGTAGCATTCTGTTTCCTATTTAATTTTTATGGCTCAGTTACACTGAAAGAAAACATTAAAAATACAAAAATGAAGCAAAACAAAAAACTTTTTAGTCTCTTGGTAAGGGAATTGAAATCTCGTGGTCTTTTTTTTGTTATTTATTTTTAAATGGATATTTTGACAAGTGTTATGACCAGACCATACTGCGTTTGTTTCCATGGTTGTCTCTGGACTCGGTTGTCATGACTGCACTCAGGCAATGGAGAGACACCTGCCATAGCCTTTGTTTAATGACATACGTTTTACTTGCGATTCAGTGCTATGTTTTCAAATTTCTCACTTAATGAAAAGCTTCATTTTTTTAATTACAAAAAAAAAGTACTCATTTGATCAAATCAAACTTTTTACCAGAAAGGTTAATTACATTATTTTATTTCAATTTTTTTTAATGTGAAGAGTATTTTGGTGAGTTTAAAAACAAAATAGGAATTCTGATCAAACTTAAAATAAAAATAATAATTTCTTTGGAATTATCAAAGAAATGCTCAGTTGATTTTTTTTTATCTTTTTACTTTTGAATGCTTAAACATTTTTATGTCGACATGGTGGGGGGGGAGACAAGATTTGTCTTTGAGAAAATGTTATTAAAACTAAATTGTTGGAGGGTGGGAAAGTCTCCTTTCTCATTTTCTGCTGACTCCTGTTAGAAGCAACTTAGAACTGGTGGAACATGCTTTGCTTTTTGAGTAATACATTAGTATGGATGTTTGTGGATGAAGTGATTCTACTTAGTACCAGATTTCATATTTTGAAATGTATCAGGTGAAATCCCGTGTTACTGTAGAAGCTTCTGTGATATTTCTTATACTCTGTTTTTTCATGTGTTTGTTTTTTTATAAAATTAGTGTTTATAAAAAATTGTGGTTGTTTTCTATGATGTCCTTGTTTTGGTGTAATGCAGGTAGAACCTGTTTGATATGAGTTGTTATTGCCAAAGTTTGATTCCCTCTTTAGATCTCAGACTTCAGACATAACTAATACAAACCAACTAAGACGTCTATTGATCAATGACCTCTTGCTGTCGTCCTTCTCTAAACTTTATAGGCAGTTCCTTGTAGTATGTTTGCCTTAAGATCTTTATATATATAACATTCTCTGTGAGAAAAGTAAAGCTTATGATATTTCTTTCTACCACCCCTTTTTCCTATATCCAGTTTAAATAAATAGCGTTGATCTTCCTTTGCATATAGGATTTACGAATCTATAGCATAGCATTTTAAATTTTGCTTAATATGTATATGAAAATCTAAGTTTCGTGTTGCATTTTTCCCGTTTCTAAATAATTCTCTGAAGAATCAAATGCAAAATAGCAATTGCTTTTTGCTTCTAGCCTACCCCACTAAAGAGGGTTTAATTGCATAGTTATCCACGTTGGTTTGCTAATGGTAGAATGTCTTATCATATAAGGTAATAAAAACTCTTATCTGTGGCTTTTGATACATATTGGTTCTCCCAAACCTCCTTTTTAATGATAATGCATATGATTAGTATTTAAAAATGTTAATGCAGAACGTTTTCTTAAGTTCTAAGGTTCTCCACATATTATCTGTTTAGGCCTGTATGAATAGTATCCTACCCATGTGTTTAGTCTTGAATCACAAGGTTTCTTGGTAGAGGATAGCAGCCCAAATTTCCAAGAGTTAAGCATCAAGAAAATGCTGCTGCTGCTGCTAGGTATTTTAACTTAAAGGAATTTAGAATTTTAAACAGGGTATTTTTCTGGATGGTTTGGAGCTTTATTTTGGCTGTATATCGCATTGAAACTGCTTAGGCGTTAACTCGTGTTGCAAGTTGATAAGTAGTGTTAGCCAGCAATTTGATCACCTCCATATTTTGAGACAGAAATTATGGAACACACTAAGATTTGTCACCTTTCTTTTTTCTTGTTACTCTTATTCATGCTCTATAGTTTCAGTGAGTAAAATCTAGTGAACATAACAGATGTGGTTCATTAAAATCTAATATGCTGGCAAACTAAACTCTTCTGATGACCTCTAAAGTTTATCTAAAATATTCAGTGAGGAGTCCGTCCTGCCCTATAGGAGGCTGATACTAATCATATCAAAGTGTTTTCTTTAGAGATCATACAGTTTGATTTTTGTTGTACATCATTTTCCATTCTGACGTAACGTTTTCAAAACCATACATGTTCATTGAACTTTATGTAGATTGTGTTTTATTTATGTATTTGCATTTCAGCCATGTATTAGGGGTAGTTTTTGACCTTAGGAGATTTTAGAAAATTTAATTCAGTAAAATGTCTGAAATATTATACTGCTTTTAGACTGTACATGCTTAAAGAAACTTCACTTCATCAGGAAGATGTAGAGCAAGATTGGGATTGTTTCTGAAATAAAGGTCTACCTGGATTTTTGTCAGCTTTAGCAGGGGAACAACCTTATATTTGTCTGTTTTTTTGTAATTTAGACTTGGTGGGTGGGATTGTTAAAAGTGATTTTGTAGCCAAGTGTCCATGGGAATTATTCTGTTAGTGTTGGTGAAGTTTGAGTTAAAAGCGACGAAGAATAATATATATTTTTAAAATTATTTAGGCAATTAAATTGGAATATGCACGACTGCTAAAATTAGCCCAGGAGGATCCACCACCTGAATGTGATTATCGTTTGCGTCATGCAATTGTTTACTTCATCCAGAACCAGGCACCAAAGAAGATAATTGAGAGAACGTTACTGGAGCAGTTTGGAGATCACAATCTTAGCTTTGATGAAAGGTAATAAGAGCAGCATGTCTCACTTCCTGTGCTTGTGAGTGTTCTGTGATGTGTAAAGATGCTACTTTATATTCAGATAGGGTGTATAATAGAGGTAAGAACAGTGTGTGTGTGTTTGGCTTCATCGTCTAGTTAATAGCTTGAAAGTATACAATGTATGGAAGAACAATTTTATATATTAAAAAAAAATCTTTATAAAAATCTCTATTAAAAAGAATAAACAAGAAGTTAGGTTTTTATTATATGAAGTAAGGAAAAATGCTCAGTGTTGCTCATGATTGCGCACAGTTTTCTGTACCTTGTTTTGAAACACTGAAATGAAATCTGTTTCTTCAGTGGCCTAAAGGCCAGCAGTAGAGAGCAAAGTCTTAAAAAGGGACAACAGAATAGATGGGTAACTTATCTGAAAACAAGACCATGTCTCTTATGCTTGAAGTTCCATATATTCACTTATTTAAAACATAAAAATTGAAATGTTGAGAATGTTAGTCTGATTTCTGCATATTGACAGTTGTAAAATCTCTGAATCCAATCCTCTAATTTTACTTTGGCAAAATAAACATAGCGGAGCTTCAAGCCACCTGAAATTTAAATTAGAAAGAAAAACTAAGTAATGTGGCAATTTAGCAAAATAAAAGAAGTAATTCTTTAAATAGCACAAGCATTCATCACATGTACTTCAAAAGTATGCCTTCCCCTGCTGATTATACAATGCATATTATAAAGCACATTTTCCATAATGTTTCTATACTGTTTTGCATAAGGCTATAGCCTATGAGGTTGCTGTCTTTGTATGGATAATATCCTTTGCAAATTTCCATCTTTCATGATTTCTTGTTGCTTTTCATAAGGTGCCGTAACATAATGAAAGTTGCTCAAGCTAAGCTTGAAATGATAAAACCAGATGAAGTAAACATGGAAGAATATGAGGTCAGTATTTCTTATGCTGTAAATGAAACTGTAACGTGAAATAACTATGAATAATCAGAATTAATCTTAACACATTTCTTTTTGTCTTACCCTGAGAAGTTGAAACTAGTTACTGAAACATCATTTATTTGCAGGAAAGCTTTCTGACCAGTTGATATAAAGCTTTTTTTTCTTCCACATCTGTAATTCCAAGGTCAGATATGACTTGAGCCACAGATAAACATCAAATTTGAGCCTGTCCTTACTCCTTAACACGTCTTGATGTCACTAGCAGTATTTCATAATTTAGCACCATGTGAGCCAACTGGCACTGTCTAGTCAGAAAGTGCTGGCAGTGAAGGAGTGAAAGTAGTCTTAAGGCCAAACCTTATGCATCTCCAGAAATGGGTCACAGGCATCAGGGTCACATTTGTGTTTTTCTTCCAGCTGTTTTTGCAACCATTCCCATTCTTTTATTAGCACCAGGTTCTTTCATTTGCCAAGACCATATGTAACCAGCTTATGCATTTAATTTTTCCTTCTGTGCTACCTACAAAAACTTTGAAAGAAGAAAGGAGCAAATCCCAGATACTAAAGAACCACGACTTATATTTGCCAAAGTACTTCATCTCATATATAAAGCTAATTCTGTAGCTGGTTTTACATCAGCTTCAACTCTGCATGATACTCTTCATTAAGGCCTCTGAACAGGGGTTATTTATATCCTAGGCAGCTTCCAGTGCACCACTTAAACCTCATTGTTATTCTTGAAAGTCCCAACAGCTTGTTCAGAAGGACTATCTATGGGAGTAATCTTCCCTTCAACAAACCAAGTGAAAAATATTTACTTGTCATTTCTGTTTACCAGGTTTAGGACCTACGGGAGATGCTACTACATTTAAATGCCCTCTCCACGGTGAGGGGAAGGGACTCTCATAGTAGGGTTTCTGTTGCGTTTTTTTGGCTGTGCAAGGCTCAATTTCTTCCTATTTTCTGAACGGCCTTGCCACTTAAACCCAATACAGTTACACAAGTAGAGTAACAATCCTGGACTTAGCTTTAAGTGAGGGGGTGAGGGAGATCGTCTGTTCCCCTGCAGATATATGTCGCCTTTTTAGCTCTTGAGGCAGATATCTTTGGAGAAACTACAGACTTGTATCACAAGTTGCCCTGTATAGGGAGTTGTCATTTCGTGGAACCTTTCTCATGCTCTTTGTGTTGAATCTTTAAGTGGCTATGTATTATGGTATTTTGTCACTTATTTAGTCCTTAACGTGCAACTGAAAGTTGGCTGCTAAATGGACGCGAGAACACCTTTCTCCCTTAAAGCATTTTTTCTTGTAAAGCGTATCAGTAGTCACTTTGTATAAAATGGTGATGCAGTAAATAAATGTTGTGCTCCAATATAAACATCTCCATGGTCTGAAGTACTCAACAAGACACTTTGGATTTTTGTCACTTCCAAATTAATGTATTCAGGCTTTTTCTCTGTCTTTCTTACACTGAAATTTAAACTTAATTTTAGCGCATAAAAATGCTTTCTAACCCTTTCTGAGTAAATAACTGAGTCTAATATAGAGAAGAAAAGTGGCTATTAGCCTCTTAGTTTTTTGGGGGGGGGGCGGGGAACAATTCCCATAATTCTGACTGTGATTCTCCAAAAATGCCGTGTGTTCTTTTCAATTCAAATGGCAATGCATTCTGTTTAAAGAAAAAAAAAATCTCATCTAGGAATATTTTAGGAATTTAAGAATCTTACTTTCATTGAGGGAGGGGGGATTCAGACTGACTTTTCCCACATGCAAGCTTACTGGGTTTCCTAATCACTTAATGTGAATGTTCAGCACTGAAGTGTGTAAAATTGTATTTCATGTTTGTGGATGAAATTCTATATACCCTTTCTTATATGCAGAGATGGCATCAAGACTATAGAAATTTCAGGGAAACAACCATGTTTCTCATGGTAGGATTGGAGTTTTTCCAAAAAAAGAGGTAAGTGGTAGTATAGAACTCAAATGTGGTAGAGTGATCTGAAGGCAAAATGTAACATTGATAAAGTAAAACAATTATTAAGAATTGTTTAATATATTCTTCATTTTATTTACAATTTACTCAGTTTCACTCAACCTTCTACTTTTAATCTCCATTTCTTTGCACCTTATCAAGCAATGGATTCTTTTCAGTGTCCCCACATGCACCTGTATTCCTCATTCTCTCCTACTCTGAGTGCTCTGGGTATCCCTCAAACATAAAAATCTTTATTCTCTGGCATCACATGTGCACATATATCTATCTGCTTTTATCAATAATCACTGCTAGCCAAGTCCCTATATTATCCTGTCTTTTTAATGGGATTCCCAGAGAAGCAAAATTTTGCCTCCTGCGTTTGTCGGAGCCAAAATTCCACTCATGATGGGCTTTAAAGATCAGGAAAAAAAAACACCACATATTTGAGGAAAGTTATCACACATTATTATCATAGTTATGGCTGATTCTTCTTAGCTCTGTGTGTCAATGTTAATTCATTCCCTTCTCTTTTCCTACCAATCCAGAAACTATATCAAACTGGTGACATTAATGTATTTAATTCATTACAGCAAAAACTTATACTGTGATCAACTACATGTAACAAGGATGGAAATAACAGGATAAATGCCTCAAAGCATTCTACAGGAGAGAGTCTTTGAAAAAGCACTGTTCAAAACTACCTCTTCCTCCCATCCCCAGTCAAAGGGGGGGCAGGGGGGCTAGCAGAAAAATATTCAGTAGTATTCAGTAGCTGACATCTGTTGTGTGCAAATTGAACTGTCACATGATAAAAATGTTTAATTGTGGAAAAAAATAATTGTTGGCAATCACTGATATTCATAATACAATATGTAGGGGAACCAAATTTAGTTTGTTGACTCTGTGTTGTGCAGGAAATTGCTTCATATTTCTCTTTCTTGTCTTGTATGCTCCCAATGAAAATAGGCCCAAACAAACAAACAAACAAGATAATTCAATACTACTTATCTCTCTTGTAAGCTATGTTTTTATGTAGTGGCTAACAAAATGAGCTCATAACCTTGTTTTTGCACCATGTAATAAATAGTACATTCACTAATACTCTAAATTAGCATACACTACTTTGTTAGTATTGAACAGCTTGTATACAAAGGTTGGTCAGAAGATTGCGTGATTTATTTGATCAAATAATCAGTCTGATATTGCTGGATGCCTTAAAGGGGCAAAAATATCACAGCTATCAGTGTGATATATAGGAATCCTCCTTGTTTCCCTTGGAAATTGTGCACGCTCTGAGCTTAAAGTTCCTCAAGTACCTTGGCATCGGGACTCCAGGATGGCAGCTTTAATTGGAAAATGGCAGTGTTTTCACTAATCTGCTTCTTACTGTAATATATTCTGATTGGGCTGGGGGAGGGAAGCACAGGTTTCTCTTTATTCTGAACAGTATTTTTGGTACGGCTATCTAGTTGATTGGCAAAATTAGGATATTTTTTTACCAAACGTCTTCATAATTTAGAAAACAAGTGTATAATCACTAGTCTTAGATTCTTGTATTGGTAAGAAATTAAAATAAAATCTAATCAGACTCATCTAACATCCATTAAGTGTAGCGTTCATTCCTTTTGGCAATAAATGCCATTTCATAAATGCTTCAAGTGGTATTTAATACAAAGACACAAAGATTAGAGTTGAGCATGCTTAGAGAATAGGTGAGGATCTGGGTATCCATTGGCTGACTTTAAAGGCATCTATTGCAATTACACTTCTGTGTTTTCCAAATGGCTGAGGTATTTTTTGAGGTTCAGATCCCGTACACTCTAGAGGTCAATGCTAATGACCTCTATGGTCATTAGCATTATGGTCATTAGGTCAATGCTAATTTTCAATATTCTGAAAACAAGACTAAATTGATGGACTCTTCTGATCTCCTTTCAATATTCCCTTAACTCTTAAATCATAAAAATGTAACTTTAAAAATATTTATGAAAACATAGACTTCCGTAATTGAAACATGACTGTCATTAACAGGACTGTCTTGAGGCTTTTTTTCAGAAACCTGCTTCCCTCAGTTGACTAACTTTTCTTATTGTAAATAACACTAATTAATACCTTGCAGCACTCAATCTCTAGATGGAGCCAAAAATTGGCCTTTACCCAGGTAGTCTGATTTTCTTACCAGTGCTTTGTGGAGCAAACACAAAATGCAGTTTGGCATACCTTTTACTCCCTTCATGCTGGTAGCTTACATTTAGAGGTCTTCATGCTGGATTGCTGAGCATGGAAGGCTGTACTTGAAGGCTAAGAAAACAACAGGTGCTTAGTACTTCTGAAAATCACCTGGAGCATGTTTTCTGCTGAGTACCGAGAAGTCATGCCTACTTTCAGAGTTCAGTCATGATCCCTTATGGTGGTTGACAAGGCCTTCTTTTCACAGCAGATGAAGATCTAAAGGATCTTTATGGGGTACTTTCTCTGATTGTACTGTAGAGTAGGAATCTGCTATGGATGAGATGAATGTAGTCAGCTAATGAACCTTGGCAGGAGTTTTACTCGCAGTTTGTTCTTGTGGCAGTGACTGAAAAGTGAACAAACTGTAGACCTCAGCAGCTAGATTTTAAGTTTCTGGAAGCACAGTATGTTTTTTCAGCTTTGGCAGAATTTCCTTTTTGAAAGCAGCATTAACATTTAGTTTAACCATACCTGTGCTTCCTGCACCTTTTCCAAAGTCTATACCCAGCGAGCTCCATAATTCTGTGAGCAGCTTTACTGATTTTAAGTTCAGAGAGATTAAGTTCAGGCTTCACAGACTGGAGCTTATATGCACTTTATATGTGAAAAGGTAGCATCTGTTTGCTTAATTTAAATCGTAGTAATATTCCTCAGATGCTCAAGACACAGAAGGCCTCTGAGCTTGGCTTTACAGTAATGATCATTTAAAATGACTTACGTTGCTGTTAGATAGCACTATTGCTGGTTTGGGGAACAATCATGCAACTAGAGGACAAAGCAGGAAAAGACGGATTGGGAAATAAGGCCGCTGCCAGGAGCAAGTTTTTAATTTGGATCAACTGAGTTGTTGACGCTGTTAATTCAACCTGTGGTTTCACAAGTAACTGTACCAAGAATGGAAAGGGAGAAAAGGTCCTGCTCCTCTGGCTTTGTATCTTGCAATCCCAGTTCCTTGCGGTCATATTGTGCAATATGTCCCTGTCCTCCTACATTAACTTTTCTGCTGTCCAGTCACTTGTGTTGGAGGTTACTGCTATGTAGAGTTTTCATGGACAGGAGAAATAGACTTGAGAAGAGGGCAACAGGACTTGTTACTTTAATGAAAAGTTTTGTATTTTGAGGACAAGAAGGTGGAGACTAGTGACTGTATATACGTAACGTATTACTCAAGTAGGAAATATTTAGGATTACAAGAAACTGTGATGGAATGGCCTTCTCATGGTGGAAAAAATAACTTCACAGTAGATTCTGAAATTCTGGTGTTGGGGTTCATCTTGTTCCTCCAAGCAGAGATATTTGAAGGTAAAGCTTTCAGTAGCCATTGCTATTGCAAGTAACCTTTTCCCTTCTTTTTATGTTGTCTTGTTGGGAAGCCTTATGTAAGTCTTGAGTTTGCCTACTTTAGAAAATTCTGACGTGTATTTTTCATGTATCCTATACGCTTTGTGTTCTCACACATAATTTTTAGCCACTTCTACTAGTTTGGTGTTTTGGTAGTTTAAGCCCTAACCTTGACCTTCCATTTTCACTAGGAGTGCGTAACATACTATTCCTCTAACACTCCATTAGAAAACTTCTGTTTCTACGTTATTCTAGTTGTTTGAACAAAATAAGATTTCTAACTGCTTGTTTTTAGGATAGTTGCCTGAACTTTTTTCAGTGGCTGTCCATCATAACAGGCTTTCTGCAAATCAGAGAATTAACGCTTTAAGGTGTTTGCTGAAAATGGTATGCAGCAGTGTGAGGGGAGATTATTAATCGGAGCATCATGAGATCTCTGATTATTAATTATTAGGTTCTTAGATCCTCTGTTACTCATTCTTTACCAGTTAAGAATGTATTTATTTTCTGCATTTAGATTAAAGGCAGAAGTGCCGATAGAGTGCTGATATTTCTGATTTTGAAATGCCGTTGTGGCTTCTTCCATCACTTTAGATTTCAGTAGTCCAGAAAAACTTAAAGTTAGTGAGGCTAAAAGTTCACAGTTTATTTTTAGAAATAAGGTGACGGCTTTAATTCTTATTTGCTAAGGCATAAAATGCTATCAAGATAATAGCAACAGAAGATCAAATCTGATGTGACATAAATGCATGCAGGAAAAATCAAGTTTTCTTGTATACCCAAAGCTAATCCAAAGCCATTTATGAAGTGAGTGAAACAATACAGATTTATTTTAGTGAGTTTTGGATCAGACTTCATGTTGAAGTGATCTAACCTGATAATAAAATACATTGTTCTAATGTGCATAAAAGAAGAAAACGTCTATTAAAAAAAGCAACATTATGAAAAGATGGGTGGGGAGGTGAGGTTTTACATTCAAATGAGTAAGTTACCTATCCTTTGAAGAGCACCGTAGTTAACTTGAAACAGGTGGTACCTGGATTTGCATCTAATTATTTTGTCTCTTTACTTTGCTTTAGCTATATGGAAGCCTTGCTCTACCTTATCTATGCTTACCAGAATAACAAAGAACTCTTGTCCAAAGGCCCATACAGAGGGCATGATGAAGAGCTGATATCTCACTACAGACGAGAATGTTTGCTAGTAAGTTAAGGGTGAAGTATGTCTCAAAAGTTGGATTTGCTGCATAGCTTTAACAAAATGAGCTAGTAGACAGTGTTGCCATAATTTAAAAACAAAATAAAACCACCTTTCATTAACAAATTAATACTTTAAACTTGTGTAGGAAAAAAATGAAGTGTATGTAGGAAGCATAAAAAATGTATTACTTTTTTTTTTTTGTATAATCAGTTTCTTTTATCATTGTAAAAAGTGTGCATGCTGCCATTGTGTCTGGTCTAGGTAGGAACAGCAGTTGACAGCGTTGGTGGGTGAACTTGCAACGTTGCCACAGTTGGACAAGGACACAAATATTAGAAAAAGTTTCCATCAGGAAGTGAGGTTTTTTTCCTTGATTGTGTCACTTTTTTTTAAGCAATGGTGAAAAGAGGCAAGAGCAGCTGGTAGGACCTCAGTCTTTAAAAAAAAGCAGCTGCAAAGGTTGAGTTGGCAGGTATCAATCGAAGTGGCCTGAGGAATAGCACAAAATCAAATGGTTTAATAGAGTATATTTATCGTTGCTGTGAATGTTAAAGCTCAACTGTTGTTATTGCAAATTTGCCCTAAGAAAATCAAAAACTGCTGCATGGTAAAATGTGAAATGCTGTATACTTAAAGGCTTTCCTTTTTTGTGGTGGTACGTGAAGAAACTAAATGAACATGCTGCAGCACTGTTTGAATCAGGAGATGATCAGGAAGTAAATAATGGCCTGATCATTATGAATGAGCTTATTGTCCCATGTTTGCCATTACTACTGGTGGATGAGATGGAAGAAAAAGATATTGTTGCTGTGGAAGATATGAGAAACCGTTGGTGTTCATATCTTGGACAAGAAATGGAACGTAAGTAATTTATTTATTAAGGTAAAAGGCTCTTATGTGCTCCTGATTTATTTATTTTTTAAAATGTATTGGCTTTGTTTTCTTGAAATGACCCAGTATATTTTGTGTCCTGGTAAAATATTTTGAAATACACTGACTTTTGAATAATCCTGCACACTTTTAAATGAAGAGCAGTTTTTCCATATATAGTAGTGGGGTACTGCAATATTTTCCATATATAGCAATGTCCTTAAAGGAAAGATGTCCTTTTCTTTTTTTTTTTTTTCCAAGTGGAAAAACATTCAAGCTGATAGACCATTTGAAGGGGCATTTATGTTAAGGTATTGCTAGGAACCAGTGTGTCCTAGTTATTGCTGAAGCACCTGAAGAAAGTGAATTATTCCAAGTAACGCTCCCTGTTCCCACCCTGGGTGGGGGGGAGTTAGTTTGGGGCAGAAAGAGGAAAATTCCACCTGCAGATATAAACGTTTATGGTTGTTTTTCTTATTTTCATTTGCAGCTAACTTGCAAGAAAAGCTGACAGATTTCCTGCCAAAACTGTTAGATTGTTCTACAGAGATTAAAGGTTTCAATGACCCGCCAAAGTTACCCTCCTACTCCACACATGAACTGTGTGAAAGATACGCCCGAATCATGATGTCACTCAGTCGAACTCCAGCTGATGGAAGATAAATTCTGCAGCCTTCCTGAGCACATTGTATAAACTTTTTTAGTTCTTAAACCTTGCCTTCCTGTCACAGGGTTTGCTTGTTGCTGCTATAGTTTTTAACTTTTTTATTTTAATAACTGCAAAAGAGAAATGACTGTACAAACTTTAGCCAGACTGCAAACAATTAAAGCTGAGAATCGCATGGCACTCAGTCGTTTCAACCAGAATTGATGCAACATGCAAGTCTGATCATTACGGCAAAACTGCTTTTTTGCCACTTATCTGTTACAGTATTACTTTGCTTTTATCTTAAGATCCTTTACTTTATCAACAGCTGTCTGGATCATTTTGTGACTGCAACTACTTTAAGTGTCCAGTGCTGTGTAAATACATGGTACTTGGTAGCTTGTAAATGAAATGAAAGAATAAAGTTTTATTTATGGCTACTTCTGTGTTTGCAAGCAAATACCTTGTGTATTAGTGTAAAATACGGGTATTTTTAGAAGAGAGACAGTATATTGGTGGGTAACTCAATTTTTTAGACAAGATTCTTCAGGATTTATGGCCAGTTTAGTTGCAAGTAGTCAAAGATTACTATATGTGAATATATTGAATACCTGTCACGGTATTATACACTGTTTTTTTGTATATTCTTTTCTGATCTATGTGATACTGCACCTGAACACTTTGGCATGTGTGTGGCCATGCCACATCTATTCTGATGGCAAGGACTGGCTTCTGAAGCAAAACAAAAATGGCACCTTCCTTTTCTTCTTAGAAAAAAAAATGAAAAAAAAACTATTTTCAGTAGAACTATGACAACTGCTGTGCAAAATTTTTAGAAATTGATTTGAGTAGAGGAAATACAGATTTTGAAAAAATGGACTTTGTGAATCTTAAGGGTTAATTAGGGGGTTGGTTATTTTTAATTGGTATTTTAGTTATGTAAGTGATCAGAAATAAAACCTTTCATTAATTCCTTACTTGAAATGAGTTGCTGTTGTTGCAACAAAGTATCTCTGAAACCTTATGTGTGTCCTAATTAAATTTCTGTCGGAAGTGAAAGAAAAGATCTACAGGGCTTGTTTTGTAGAACTCAAATACTGTCTGGTTTTAATGAAGAAATTTAATTGTTTTGTGGAAAAAGAAATGTAACGTGTCCTTAAATAATCCTGTTACCTGACACTATTTTGATTCCTATTCTTTATAGAGAAGATTTTGTATTAGAACAGTAAAATATGTGAATATTTGTTTGTATGTTTTATTGGAGCAGCACCCAACTTCTTATTACAGGCTTTCAAGTGGAGAATATTCTAATTTCTGCTAACAAAATAACACAGAGGGAGGGAAAGATTGATTGAATTCAGATCACCTAGAGGTGTAGTGGGAATAAATGTAGGCATCTCACATGCAAGAAGAGGCTGAATTCACTCTTAGCACATGTCAGTCTTGAAATTTGTTCACTCTTGAGATACACTGGATTGTATATAGAGTAAATAGAATGTGGGCTTCACTTCAAAGTTTTTTTCAGGGGTATTTTCCTATTTTAGGACAGTACTACTCAGGAGCCTTTTCTTTTGTAGGTATGAGTACGTCTATGAAATTTGACCTTTCAAGGAAAAAGATACACATATTATGAAAAGGGTGAAGATGCATTTTAAAGGATGTCACATTTTGCATCTGTTTCATTTCCATCTGAATCTGAATAATATGCCTACTTAGCATTATGTATTTTTAAACAAGGTTTGGAACAGATTAAATTTGTCCTTTGCCTTTTTAAGCAATGGTAAAAAAAAAAAAAAACAATTAAAAGTGAAAGAGGACTTTAATTTCTTTATTGCTAACAGGTTTTGAATTCAAATGTTTGTGAAAAATTGTAAGGAAAACTCCCCTCTAACCCTTCAGGAACCAGCTAACCTCAGCATCTGTTTAATCTCCCATGACTAACACAGGAGAAAAGGCACTCTTTCTAAGGTAAAAAGAGGAAGAAAATATTTCACTTGGGAAGAATATGTAAGATATTTAAATTATAAAGATGTAAACAAGGACAAGATTATTATTATTATTTTAATTTCAGCTTTTTCAGTTTCTTAGCAAGCAAAAATAATCCATCATAGGTCATAATACACGAGATAAATATGTATTAATTTTCTAATGACTGTTGAATTTTGAGTAGAACTAAGAAGATCTGTCCAGTAGAGTAGAAGTAAATATATATGTATTTTACTATTTTGATATCTCTTAAGTATTCTGTATGGATCTAAACATTCAGCTAAATCATTAACATACTATATTGTCTTAAAAGGTAGGTTCTTTCACTGAAATAAGAGAGCTTGGATTCACAATGCCTAGCACAACTGTTAAAGGTAGTAGCATACGATTCATTTGGCTTCCTAATAATGTGTATATTTTTTTTCTCTTCAAAATGGAAAATGTGGTATTTTTGAGGCTGTTTCAATTATACAGGAATTCACTTTAAGGGAATTTAACCCAAACTTTTTTATAAAGCACCAGGAACTAAATGCAAGGGTATTTTTTTTTCCAGATTTTGCTTCATACAGTGGAGGACCCTGAAGACACTGCAGTCTTTGTTATGTACCTTTTTGTTTTTCCTCACTCACATGACTTCTTTTTAGGTGACCTGTAATATTGTTGCACATCCATTGATATTTTGGTAGTATCGGAAATCTTGTTGTTCCTAGTTAAAGCTGTGATTGCAGATGTTAGCTCCAGCCTAGAAGACCATGAGCAACAGGAGAATTAATGTGAACAAAGAGGACTGATGGAGTGAATATGTATTTGTTAGAAATGATCATCTTGAAATCACTCCAGACACAAGGGTATAGACTAGTACTTCATTACTGAGTCACCATGGCTTTGTGGACAGATGTACTTTAACTGCAGTGAATGACTGATACAATGAACTGATTTGCTCTAGAAAGCGTGAGGTGTAAGTACAGTCAAAAGCATGTTTCACATTCAAACATTAAAAAACAAACAAAACAAAACAAAAAAAACCACCAACAGATAATGTCTGTATTACACCTAAATATCTTTCAGATTATTTTTAGGCTACTCTGACATGCATGTGAAAACCGCTGCTCCAGAAAAGTACCTGGAGTGAACAGTAGCACACAGGACAGTCACACAGGACAGACATTGTCCAACGAGTAAAAAAAAAAAAAAAAAATTTTGTAAAGACAGATGATGGTGATCGTTCATATTCTTCCTTTTGTTTCTTTTCCTTCAAAATACAGTGAATACACAAATGTTTGTGGGAGGCCTTATATAAACAAAAGTTAAGAATGTTGTTGAAAGAGTGTACCGCTATATTATATACTGTACCAAGTATATAATAAATCGACTAATTTATGCAGCATTTTCTAACATGTATGTACATAAATCTTTTAAATATATATTCTGTTTTTGTCTAGAATGATTAAAAAAAGGGGGGAGGGAGGGGGAGTATCAGTCATGGCATTGCTCCTTGAATGGAGATTAATAGATACATAAAAGCTCTTATCCAAAGAGGTCTTTTAGCAAAATGTGATAGGTGGAATCTCTTCCCTTTTGAGTTCTTTCAAACAAAACAGAATTCTTTTTCTTGTGACTGATATCCAGTTTTCCTCTATGTATTATGTCCCTGAAGATCTTTTGAAATCCAAGGCTTGATGGATGAGCTTCCTAACTGAAAACACTCTAATTCACGAGGATCATTATGAATTAAGATTGTTATAAGGATCGTTGCCTCTTTGTAGGCAAACGAACAGTATCGGTATTCATCTGATTGTGTTTCCATCAGCAGAACCTTCCTGCTTGGCTTAGCTCTTTTATTTCAATTTTGATTCTTATGGGAGCCAAGCCAAAAAGCTTTGGCAAACACATGCTTTTTTTTTTTTTTTTTTTTCTTCCCCTAATTCCAACCATTGCTAATGTACATGTGTACTCCAACTTTACTGTCATGTCTTTAAAATCTTGAACTTGGTTAGGAACTTCTTTCTCCATTGAGATCTTCCCTGTAAGTCACAGACAGAGGCTCTCGCTTCCCAGAAACGGCTTCTTGAGGCAGTACTTGGAGAGAACAGCTTGGCTTGCTTCCTGGTGGCCAGAATCAACCCAAATCCCCTTCTCACAGACTGGGAAATAAGTAGTGAGATGGGCTTATTTTCAGGATAGTGTTCGCTGCTTGGATTCATTATCAATATGAAGGGTAAGGCTCATCCTGCGTCTTTCCCTTCATATCTTAATTGAAGTATTTCTCAGATAAAGGTTTTGGCTCTATGTTACTTTCATCCTTGTTTTTACTTTTTTTTTTTTTTTTCCTCCTGTCTTGATGCTGCATGTCGCTGGAATATCCACTTTCCAGGATTTCTAGTTTGGTTAATATTTTAATACTTTTTTTTGGTTACTTTTTTTTTGGTTAATACTTTTACATTACCTTGTCTAACCACCGTGTCTTCGTTACCAGGTAGAACTAGTGGTATGGAACCAGGATTTTTCTGCTTCCATTTCTGCTGCTTCTGCTTCCGTCCCCTTGTCAGTGTAAACTCTTCGTGAGTGTAAACTCATTTCCCCTCTATAGGTACCTGAGTTCTTTCCGTGGAACTGCTGTGGTGTGTATGTATGTGCAGGATCTCTAGATAAAATGCCCCAGTCCGCGCACGTACCTTCTGGTAACACTCGGTATTTGAGAGGCTGAGTGTTTTAGCAGTGTGAGGGAGTATCATAGTACTATATCCAGGTTTATGAAGGTTGTAGATGCTGTGCCTAACATTGAATTTGATCTTCATGCTTTGTCTAGAGCTCTTAAAATTGTAGTCAAACATAGTCTTTGGCAAAAAGCTGCTCTTTCTTGCTGTGCGGGTTTTAGATGGTATCCACATATTCCCTACCCTATGTGTGTTCTGTATCCAGGTATATCCTATTGCTTTGTAAGATTTTTTTCCTCATTATCTGTGTTTTAGTTCTCTGAATCCATTTGTATTTCATGGACATGTAGTCAACATGTAGAAAACAGTAATTGCTGTAGGCTTCCTTCAAGGAACAAAATGTGTATTTTGTCTGTGACCTTAATCTGTGTGGGGAGTGGTGCTACTTTTTGGGGGCGGAGGGTGTGTGTGTGTTCTTTTTGTTTCTATAGATAATATGGGATTATAAATTGGAGGGAATTACTACATAAACATAATAAACTTTTATATGGACTAGGACAAAAAACTTTATGTCATGTAAGAAGTTCTAAGAAAAATAATTCAGAATTAAGTAATGCAGTTTGAAAAAGCTCATGTTTTTTCAGGGGACAGATTAGAGAGTTAGGTTTTTGAGAAAACCTTTATGTAACTGGAAATCTTATAAATTTTAATAGCCCCGCATAATTTATTCTTGTAAGCTGTTTAGGAAGCTTTTTTGAAAAGTTTTTTTTTTAAGTTTTGCATTTCATGAAGCAGATAGCTTATGAAAATAAATAAATAAAAGAAGAGGGGAAAAAAAGAAAAGAAACATACCTTCCCCCAAAATAAAACGTTAAAAAAACCAAACAAACCCAACAACAACAACAACACTTTTTTGAGGGAGAGATTATTGTTTTTGGTATTCTGAGTTGAGTTTGGATGGTCAAAAGTCTTCCTTCCTTCCTTCTGTGCTCATGGTTTATGTTTAACGAGTAAGTTCTGCTTTGGAATGTGTACAATCACCGCTTGAATTTTTGAAGGAGAATTTGTTATCTTCAAAACCTTTGAATTTGAGATTAAGACCTGCCCCATTGTATTTGCCACGGACAAGTGTTTCACTTCCAGCTGATGGTGATTCTAGTTTGTCAGGGTGGTTGTTGCAAGGTATTTGGACAGATGACAGAGAATACTTTGCACTTCATTGGCCATCTCTTGAATGGAGTCCTCAGTATACTTTGCATATGAGGGTTTGTACTGCTGTGTTTTAAGAACTGAGTCATCATTTTCTCCCCCCCCTTTTTGGTCCAGTGGATTTCAGTTATTCAAATGCACTGGGCAACTAAAATAGTACTGCCATCATTACTTTTGCCACTGGATGCCATGATATCTGTGTTTCTAGGCTTCTTAAAATACTTCAGTCCTTTATGCTCTGTAAAATTGTCTTAACTGAAATGGAAAGTGATAGGCCTAATTATATGCACATCACAGTTGACAGAGAAGAGACATAATGATGTTTTCTAATTAGGAACAAAGTAAAATTAAATATTTCTTTTTCCCTTGACACAGTGCCCAACAAGATTTGGAAAGCTGAGTATCTTTTCTAAGAAATAGAAGCTACTAGGTAAATCTGACAAGTCTTAAGGCTGGCCATAATCTCTTAGGGACAACAGATTGCATAGATAAGATGTTTATTCTTCTGTCTTTGTTCTTGAAGTAGGCTAAAAATGCTCACTGAAAAGTATTTATGACATTTTTATCTTCTCTGTAGTAATTTTATGAGTATTTTTGCTTTATATATATATTTGCTTTAAAGAGGCTTCTTTTGTAATATAAATGATGTCAGTTCTTGGTTATAAGCAAAAACAAAACAAACAAACAAAAAAACATATAATGAATTCAGGCGGCTGTTGTCTATCAGAAGTTCAGTGAATTTGAAAAACTTTGCTGTTACCTCCATCTTACTCACTTGGTAATTACTTCCCCTCTCCTCCCCAACCAAAAACACTTGCAAAACAAAGCAATGAACTCATGGCAGACTATAATGTTCCTCTTTTGGGTGAGAAAGCAGTTGTTTGGCATAGAGTCTTACAATAGGTCTGTCTAACGTGGCCACCGAAGAATGGTAAGCTCTAGGTAAGAGAAGCTTTTAACATAGCCAGTTTAAGCTAGCCTGTTATGTTTTATTTCTGCTGTTAAGACTGAGTTTGGTTTTAAATGGTGTGCTGATTGTTATTAATGCTATTTACAAGCCTTCTACAAAAGGGTGCTATACAAAGAATTTATAAAATGAAGTGCCAGACTATGAGTAAATACTGATGGCTCCCAAGTGCTATAGTCTAAAACATCTTTCCAGAGTGAAAGTATTGTGGAGTTTCATCCCAGTAGAGACCAAAAAAGAAATTAGAGGCATTACCCACCACAGAAACACTCAGATGTGTGAATGAACAGATATTCCTTCAGGATTTCTGCAGAGTGGGAGAGAGTGAAGGCTGCTACATTCTCTCATCTTGCATTTGATCGACCTCATGCCCTTTGTGCAGAAGGTATCTCAGCGATGTAGGTAAAGCTGGAGTTTGCCATGAGAGGAGGAGGAGGGCTCCCTTCTGTAGAAGAGGGAGGGGAAATGGGCTTGTTTTGGATGAGTCGGGCGTGCCATTTCAGGAAGCTGGAATAATGCCAGTAGCTGAAAGAAGCCCCCTCTTTTTCTAGGAATTGCTGTCCATATGCCATCCATCCCCTCTATTCCCCTGTGTCACCAGCAGGATGGCAATTCCAGGGCCAGCATGCTGGCAAAGTGAGCGCAGTGCTGATGATCCTATCCACCGGCAGCCTGCATCTTTGGCTGAGTGCCTGCTTTGCTCCTCTCCTCTTAGTGTCCTGCCTAGAAACTTATTTCTCCTCCTTTTTAAGTCCCTTCTGAGGCTCTCTTTTCCAGGATACTAGCCCTGTCAGATAAGGGATGCTCTTTCTTCCTAAATAGTGAAGCGGAGGATCCTATATTAAACTTTAATCCAGCTTGCCGAGGAATCTCAGATATGTTGTAGTTCTGACTGACTCGTGGCAATTTGTCCTTCCTTCAAATTGTGTAGCACTTTCAGATTACATCAGCTAGTGCTTATATTTCAGGTCGTTGAAGAAGAGACCTTTGTGGGACCCGACTCCTTCCCCTCCCTTCACCAGCAATGCTTCCCCTGGAAAGTTAGTTCCCAGTAACAAGAAACATGTGCCATGATTCCACAAAAACTTCTCTGGAAGGCAAAATCAACTCTCAGTGTTGTGGCCTTCTCAGGCAGAGTTACGAGCCACAAGACTGACGGGACAGCGCTTCTGGAAGTCCGTGTTCCCCCTGGTTAGGTAGCTCCCTGCACAGCCTCGGGCAGTCAGACCTGCAGTAGGCTCTCTGACCCGAGCATGGTGTGCTGCCATACAGTAGTTGTCACGGCTCTCCACGGCAGCAGCAGATGCCCCAGCGGCACGTACAGAAGGGTTGTGTAGGACATTATCAGGTTGCATATAGGAAGCTACTTCTATGTGGTAAGTCCCTGAGTTACACATTTCAGCGTTAAGGTGGGTTTACACCAGAGAAAGATGAATGCTGATGTTAAAATGACTTAAGACAGACTGCAAATGAACACCGATACGTGAAACTGAAACATTTTGTTTTCTGAAAAACCTTACATGGCAACAGCCTGACAGCGAGGAGTACGATACAACTTATCTGAAGTTTCCTATTTGTTCAGTTTTGACCAAACTCTCACATACATGATATTTGAAAAATTTATATTTCTTATCTGAAATTGTCTGTTTCCCTAAACTAGAAATCTGGAAGTTTTCACCACAACTCTCAGTGACAGTCTATATGTTATATATTTTTAATAGCATTTTCCTGTTAAACTTTTCAGCTGACTTATATAGCTAGTCATTTAAAATGATTGCATTAACTTGGATAGCTTTTCTTTGAGTGTATAAATCATGCATATTATTTGCAATGCTTTCATGTTGCAGGTTTTATGGTGCCGATGTTTTGTCTGGACTAGCTTGGTTTACTTCGATGCCTGTTGTACTTGTGGTGATGTATTTTCTCAGGGAAGAGAGAGACTGCTGAGGCCTGGAGTACAACAGTGCAGCTCTCAGTTAAAGCCGTGAATGCTTTCCTCAGAGACAGAGACTACTGCTTATCTGGTTTTTAACCCCGGGGGAAAAAGACCCCGAAATATTTTCAGCTTCTTCCATCTGTGGAGATGTACACGCAGCAGAGTGCGGCTTTGGGCGAGGAGAAAGCCCAGACCGACGGCTGGGGGCCCTCAGAGTGAGACCCTCCCCAACCTCGGGGCCGCGGGCAGGCAGCAGCAGCCCAGCCCTGCGCCTCGGGGCCCGGCCCAGGCCCGGCCCAGGCCCAGCGCAGCTCCCGCCGCCCGTGTGCGGGCCGGGGCCGCCCCCTGCTGGCCGCCCGCAGGCAGCGGGGCTCGGCTCCCTCCCACCCGGAGCCTCGTTCGCCGCTTCCCCGGGCAGGCCTCAGGGCCGGCTCCCTGCCTCCCTGCTGGGGCCGCAGCCGGGCGCTGCACGCAGTTCGGGGACGGTGTGCTTCGTGCTTGGACACCTGAGCTGCTGGGGGCGTTAGAAGCCACCTAACTGCCTAAATCAGAACCAAACAAATTTGTTTTTTTTCAGTCACTTTATTTATTTATTTATTTATTTATTTATTTTAGGGCTCATAGACGTTATTTTGTTTTGGCATTTCCTACCTGCCTCTGGCCATAGCAAGGGAAAATAATTTTGCACTTTTTGCTGCTGCCTCTGTGTGAATCACAATTTCTTCCCTTTCTTTCTCCCTAGCCTGGGTTAGAAATGAGTTGTAGATTTTAATATAAAGCCTCCAGTGATTAGCTGTGGTGCAGTAGGCAGCTTCTTTTGATGGGTTGCTCTCATTGCTGTGGTAATGTCGCCACTCATACTGAACAGCTTTTAGATTTTAAAATGTTGGGAGCACGGCGACTGGTCCTTTTGCTCTGAAACGCACCTTTTGATTTGTACCAATAATGTGGCTTTGGCAGGGTCCATGGGCTTCCAGGAGCATCCCCAGGAACCTGGTGGGGCTCTCTGGGACCCTGGGGTGCCCGTAAACAAGAGAATCAAGGATAGCTTATTGGAAGGTGTTTAAAAGTAATCTGACATATTGTCAACTTAATCTGTCTACCTTGGGGCTGTGTGCTGATAACAGATACAGGATAGCCACGCACTGTAAATCTTTGGGAACTTTGGTGGAGTTTTCTTTACGTTTTTATGAAAACAGTTATTTCAGCTATTTTTTATAATGGATATTGAAGTCTAGCAAGAAGGAGAAGGAACAGTCTGTGGGACAGGGTTTCCGGGGATGCCCAGACCCATTTACCAATTAGCTAGCAGTGTAGTAACTAACTAACGGGCTTCTCACCTGTTTGGAAATACATACATGTGAAGAAGCAACAGTGAACACAAAACGATCTGACTTGGTCAAAGTCATGAAGGAAAAATTCCACAGAGATACTGGACTGAAGAAAATACAATTACTGTCTATAATTTTGGGGAGTGTATTTTAACTGCTACTGTTCCTATCAAATCAGGTAATTTTGACCCAAGATGTAAAGGCAGCTGTTTCAAAAATAGCAATTTTGCCTCTGTTCTAGTATGTATGATATTGTCCCATAGCCACCTGTAAGGACTGATGTGTCAGCATCCCACTTGGTACATCAGCTCCGCAGCTTGAGCTCTTCTGCTGTGTTTGAACTTGCTGTGAATGTGGTCTCTTTGCTGTGCCTACCTGAAAACAGGTGGTCAGCAATCTGCAGCACCCTATTTGGTGCCTAAGTAAAAAATGAAGATGAGCTTAATCTTTATTGCGTTCACCTCGTTTGAGATTAAGTAGGCAGACCAAAGATTACTTTAGCTAATTAGACTTTCTAATTGGATTTTAAAAGTTATTAACCTTTTAAATAGGCTCTCCAGAGTGGTATGTCAGCATACACTGAACTAATTTCCAGCCAGCTTTGGTTCCATTTGCAGGGATGCCAAGCTGGGGGCAGGCAAGGGCCACTTGCTGATGAAGGGAAGATGGGAAAAGAGTGAGGGGCCCTGCTCTGTTGTGGCCAGAGGTGCAGAATAGCAGTGCTCTGGCTGCTAGCACATGAGTTCGGGTGCTCAGCATGTAATGCTGGTCTGGGTACATTCCCAAAGAGCCTTCTGCATCACTGACCACTAACGAAGCTAGCAAGGGTTTTAGCAGCAGCCTGAATGGAGAAAGAAAACTCTCCCCAAAGAGTTTTTCTGTCCTTTGACTGTCTTGCCTTTGTGCTTGCCCTTCCTGTGGCACGTTGCACGTTTCTTCATCCCATGGACAAAGAAGAGTTCCTTCTACACAAAACCCTGTGACCTGCATGTTACAGAGAAGTGAAAATGAAAAATTGTATTGGGAACAAAAGTTGCAGAGCAGAGTCCTGTTATTTGCTGGACCTGTTGGGAGGTACAATTAGTCTCTCTTGATTTTTGGACTAGGACGGCTGGCGACTTTTTCATTTTTGATGAATTTAAGTTGTGCTCAATGTTTGCTTCTCTTTGTCACTCAATCTCATGTGTGTAAGGCCAGAAGAGCACTGCAAAAGACGACTGTGACAACATGGTAGGGAACCTGGGGTATTTAGATGTACTCATGGTTAAAATCATAAAGATGGATGGAATTTGGGTCTGCTGTATTACATGTACAAGAGCTTTCCTGTGAGCGTTTCTCCTCTCCACGTGTGCTTTTAGGATTTCTGAAATTTTCTTTCTTCCTTTAACTTTTCAGTGTATGAGGTCATATGGGCAGGAAAGGTTTGTTTACTGAAACTTGCCCTATTAAATAGCAGACAAGTTTACAGCACAAAATCTCTCTGACAGTCAGTTTTTCTTATATCAGCGTGAAGTTTAAAAAAGACACCGAAACAATGAAACTCTTAAGACCTGGACTGTCGCATTTTTCTTTCTTGCTGTAATAAATATTCTTCCCCTGCTTGCAAGTCACAGTGCTCTGTGAGAGCTGCAGAGCGGAGGCCAGCACTGGGCCATTTGTGGTGTCAGAGCAGAAGAGCGCTATTTGTTGGGTTTTGTTAATGCAGCAGCTGCCCTGTGCTTGCTGCTTCCCCTCCTGCTTTCTTGACTGAAGATGTTCTTTTACCTGCTCTGCGGAGCTCTGCCTTTCTCCCTCGGCCATGTCACGCTGCGGATTGCTGGCACCACATCACGCGGCTGTCAGCCTGGTGACGATGGACTTCTGTCATTTTGCACATGGGAAGCTCGAGGGCTGACAACTATCCTCAGCTGCCAGCACGCTCTATCAAAACCTTGGCACTGAACAGAAGGAAATATGCCATACTTCTGGCACTGAGCTTTTCCCATAGTTCCACTTCCAAATGCTTTGCTGAAAAGGAGTAGTAACTTCCTTCGGTTGCTCATTACCAAACACTCAGGGAGCTTGTCGAAAGTGAAGGATGGAGTTGGTGCCTGCAGTCATAGAATCACAGAATCATTAAGGTTGGAAGAGACCTTCAAGATCACCTGGTCCAACCATCACCCTACCACCAATGTCACCCATTAAACCTTGTCCCTAAGCACCACGTCTAACCTTTCCTTGAACACCCCCAGGGATGTTGGCCCCACCACCTCCCTGGGCAACCCGTCCCAATGCCTGACTGTTCAGCTCTCTGATTGCATGGGGCACTGCTGGCTCACTTCTTTGTCCGTTCTCAGGGTGTCACTGCAGCTGGAAGGGCGCAAGATGGTAAAACCTGGGATCATTTAAAACAGCTCCCATTTTGTGCCTTGTTGAGGTAGTACCGAGAGAGACTTTTTTTTACTTTTTTGTATTGTCCTTGGTGAACTGATCCAAAGGATTGTTTGTCAGAGCTTTTTATGCAAATTTATTGGGTTTAACCTGAAGTGAGCAACCTATGACTACCCAAGGCCAAATGGAGATATAGGTTTATTTCCTAAAGGAGTATTTACAGTGCTCAGAGAAGGGAGATCAAAACAGCATTTCTTACAAACTCCAAACAATATTTTACCTTTCCTTACATTACCACTAGATATATGCACGCTTTGTAACAGAATGGAAGTGCAGTAATGTATTATTATTATTATTTATTTAATATTGTCATGGTATGTGTTTTTGTTGATGTTAAGCTGTTTCTAGACTGCTGTGAGATGTCTGTACTTATTCGCTGTCTTGTGTGGTGGAAGTAACCCAGTACAGAACCATCCCCACTTTGTGTGTCAAGGCATATTCTGTGTGGTTCGTTCAGCAAAGTTTAAGCTGTAATGGAAACATTCAGTGGGAACGTGTAGTGTAACTTGCATGGTCTAAAATTACATACACTTGGAAAAATCTTAATACGATATGATGTAATGAGGGGCTATGAAAGTATGAAACATAGATTCCCACTCTCTTATTCTTGCTCTAAAAGGCTGATTGTACATTGCCTGGAAACATGCTTTCAGCTTCAGAGATGGAAGTATCATCTGTCACAGTTCATGAGCACACCTCCCTAAGCAAATACAGCCCTTGGGCTGTTGGACCTGACACTTGTGGCAGAGAGGGACACAAAATTTGAAGATGTATAGTCTCATTGTCACCTGCTGGGTAGCGCTAACACGTGCATTTGAAATCCCACCAATTGAGGAGGAAAGTTCTGCTGTTAGACAGTGTCCTAACATCATTAGCAATAAAAGTGAATGGCTACCTCAACATCTTCTAGTTTTTAAAGATGGTGGTAAAAGATATGTCCTCCCAAGTGTACAGAAAAGAAGCTGAGCAGAAATAAAGAAAAATAATGTTAGGCCATGTGACTGAAGAATTCATTTCTGATCGGGGTATTGAATCTTACTTATAGAACCGTGAGCTTCTAGATAAGCTAGAAGAAAGCCTGAGAGATGTTAAAAATAAGTCCTGACTGTGCACCATCAAGCTAGTCTTTATGTGTTCCTTCTACAGATTAGACGAAGTAGTTGCTGCCCATAGTCTGGAATTCGGCACAAAATGTGTGTGTGTGTGTGTGTGTTCTGATTCTTCCTCCACAAAGGAGAAAATAGAATATACTGCACGCTCAGCAAAAGACAAAAACCTGCAGACTTGCATTTTAAGAATTCTGGATGGGTATGAGTTGCTGTAGGATCAGGGTTGTTTGCAAAGACTTGGTGGTTCCATCTTGAAAGCTGATAATCAACACATTTATGTCTGAAGATATTCGTGGCTTTGAAAATATGCAAACAAAATGATTTAAATATTTTTGTTTTCATTTTTTTGAATATTAAATATTCTTAAACATCACTTTGAAAAGTAATCAAGCAAATAAAAAGTATAAAAGAAACTGAGAAATGTATATAATTACTGTTGAAATCCAAGTTTGTAAGTTTTGGAAGGCTATGTGGAACAGAATCACGTTTCAGAGTGTTGCTTAGCCTTCAGTATCTGATATACTCACAATCCAAGCCTGATCTCTGTTCTTCTCTTGGATAACATTATCATCTTATAGGTAATATGAAAGGAAATATTTTTGAAAATATAGTTTTAAGTAGAATAACATTAGTTTTAGAATAACTGGAACGTAAAAATCAATTAAAATTGAGTTTTATTATGCCAATATTAAAATTATTGGAATGTGGGCACCGTAAGGAGTTGCTGAGCTATTAGCTATTTTTGTGCAAAAAAGAAATTTTCAGCCAAGCCTTTTATTTTTGGTAAAAATTAAAGATAAAGGTGAGACTTAAAGTGTCGGTTTCAGCTTCTAGTTTGTACCTTCTTCCCTTAGTCAGAGCCTTTGTGTGTCCCCAGTGAACTGCAGGATTCCAGTGACCTGAATTGTTTTGTGCATGGCTTCTTGCATCACTACCGTAGATCACTGTTTGCATAAACAGCAGCAGCAGCTTGGATACCAGTGCAAAACAGCCTTGTTGAAATGACCATTCGGTCATCTGCTTCTGGGATCCAGCGTTTAGTCCTTATTTAGTTGTACTTCTCTCCTCCTGAAGGACAGGGAAAAGAGAAAAAAGTCTGCTGTCATCACCAGTGTCAGAATTAGCTGCTTCTAGTTCCACAGCCATAGTAGGTCAAACCACCATGCAAACTCTTCTTGGGAGTAGGTGGTGTAAAAGAATTGAGACAACCCATCCACTGCGATCTTTTAATAATGATAATAATAGTAATAACAATAGTAATAATTTCAATTCCTTCTCTATCAGTAACTTGCTTTAGAAAGTAGTGTTGACTGTACTACTGACATTTCCTCCTCTAGTTCCAGAGTTTTTTGCCCTTTAGATTTCAATGTGGAGAAAAAGAGCACTGTCTTAGGAATCCCAGTTCTGGAAATCCTATCATCTCTATAATTAATCATGGAAAGCAGAGAACAACATGGCACATATATGTAAAATGTGATTTTCTTTTCCCTCCGCTACTGCAACCCTGACATCTTTTTCTGAAATCCTATTTAGCAATTTGAGGAAAAGTCTTAAGGGCCAGCACAATTCAAATATAAGTTAAAAAGTGTGTATGGAAAGAGTATCAAATTTAGGAAGATATTTAACAACAACGATATGAAGTTTTGCAGATATTACTGCTGTTTTTTCCATAACTGGCATTCTGTTAATGGTTGTATGTTATGTAAGTAATATTAAAATTTATTTTAATAAAATAATATTAGAAAATATTATTCTGTTTTCAGAAGTGAATGAAGCACTGAGGCTTTTAAATCTCATTGCTGGAAAAATATCTAGGGTGCTGAAGTTACCTGTGGAGAAATTGAGTAAAGATAAGATGTCCATAGCTGCTTTTTTTTTTTTTTTTTTTTTCTCCCAAAGCTGATCTTCTGTGAAGTTCTCCATAGTCGGGGTGCTTTTGTAAAGAGGACTCTGGTTTCTATTTGGCTTAGGTATTTAAATGCTCTGTAAGAAATGGGGAAGGATTGTGTAAGAGAGAATATTAATAATTAATATGCCTATACCTTTTGAAACTTCTTTTAAATTTAGGTGAGCTTTCAAAAGAGATGCTACTACATTAAACATCTCAGTATCATTGGCATTGTGGGACAACACTTAATTTCCTTTAACCATCTTTGAAAATCCAAATGCTTTTTGGAGATGAAATGATTATGCAATAGGGTGTACGGAAGCTGTCTACCCTTCTTTCAGAAGAAAGAATGGGAACAATAAAAACTCTCTTAAGCATTTTTGTGTAGGTCTACAGGTTTTGATGGTCCCCAAGTAATGTGTGTGTGCGCACAGTTTTGCAGTAGTCATGTGAATTCAGCCATCTTTTTAGCAATAATGAAGTAAAGAAGAGCTGTAGCTGTATTGTTTTAAATATTGATTGATTTTTTTTTTAAGTTGTCACTTGGGCATCTGAACATCAGAAGCGATATGTAATTAGTAAATATTGTCTTTTCAGAGACTCTGTAAACCTTTAAAGACATTACAGAATTTTATCATGTAGGCTTGGGAAACGCTGTACTCTTAACATGTATATAATACTGCATTTTGTCATTAGTTTGGAGATTTGATAATCCTATTCCTTTAAAAATAAGGTTACGGTTTTTTGTTTGTTTGTTTGTTTTTTCTATTTTCAGAGGCATGAAGGTGCATTGTAGCAAGAATGGAGATGTTCTAATGGAGGATAATTTGTTCTTCTGATGAAAGTATTTTCTAGTTCATCTCATGTGAAATGAGTGTCTGTTAACAGCATTAGCAGACTTTTGTTCTTGTGCACATTGGGTAAGATGTCTTCTTTTGTTAGTAGGAGTTTGTTCCTAAATAACAAATTTTTGGCTGCTTGGCAAACTGAGACCTCAGAAGAGAGGTCATATACTTCCGTGTTTTCTGGCAAGTTGAAAATACTTTGGAGTGTTTGGAATGGATCACTGAACTGCATAGTGGTACTAAAGTAGCACAATTTGGTGTAATTTCTACTGTAAGAAATCCTTTAACAATGTTTTTATTACGTTGTTAAGTGTATGTATCATGCAGCCAAGTATTTAACTGTTGTCCCTCCACCAACTGTTTCATGAGGTGCTACTTTTGGACAGCTTCTAAAGAAAAACTTCTTCCTTAAATGTTTTATGACAGATGATTCTAAGTTTATCTGATTTGCTTTCTATGTTTTTTCCCCTCCTACTCAATTCTTTGCTCTATGAGGGATGCTTCTCTTGTTGAGGTAAAGCTAAATGAGTCCTACAAGCCTGGGAGGAGTTTAGCATGGTTGAGCAATGAGCCCTTTTTTCTGGTAGCTTTGGAAAAAACACCTTCTTGTTCAGCAAGCCCCAAGGCCATGGAGTGTCAGAAGCTGGGAGCATACAATAGAGGAACAATTACCAAGTTCTTGCCCTGAAATTTCACCTAGATTTCGTTATTGATTAATGGTAGGAGCTGAGTATGGGGCTGGAAGTGCTTTTGGCCTCACCCAGTACAGACAATTTCATGTTTCTGTCCCCTGACACGCCTGGTCCTTCCTGCTCACCTCATTCTGCGGCATGGGCTTTGGCAGTAGGTCCTTGACCACACCTCAGCATCCATCCAGAAGGGTTGAGATGGCAAGCTACCAGACACCTCCCGTGGTCATTTCATACCCGCTTCTGCAAGAGCAGATGCAGCTGTGCTAAGTCATTCGTGCTATTTCAAAAACATTGCCTGTAAGGTGCTTGGGTAAGGAAAAAAAAGAAAGCAGTCAAAATGAGAAACTTCTTTGGCCAGCTGTGCTTCGCAATGCCTCTCAGTAGAATGCAATTGTTGTCTTTCTCCCGTCTAAACCAAGGCTGAAATTCAATTTGAATGTCCTCTAGCCATGCAATACCCCTGGGAATGAATCCTATAAAACACTCCGTATCAGGCCTATACGAACTGTAGACCTGTTTAGTCTGAATGAGCTTTAACTTCATTATGTCGGTACAGAATAATTAGTAGAAAACTGAAATGCAATTTTGTCTAAAGAATGGCAGTTCTGAGGCTTTACCTCACCTATAGCCTTGCAAGGCTTTTAGTGTCCTGACAAGCAATCAGTCAGAGCAGGAATGTTGAGTGCATTCATTTTTTACTTCAGTTCTTTTCTTACAGGAGCTCAAGTGACGTCACTGAAACCCTGGCATTTATCACAGACAAAATTAGGTCAGAAGAGAGCAGAGGTACTGAACTGAAAAGAGATAAATTCATCCTTAGAAGGAAAAAAAAAATCTCAAGCTGCAAACTTGAGTTTAATTTGTCTCCTCCACATAAGGTAAGAGTTTTCCTAAGGGATTTTCCAGCCAAGTAAGCAGTATCTTATAAATGCACTATCAAGTTGTATAGGAAGACTATGAAATACCCTTTGTCGGGCTATGTAACTACAAGTAGCTAAAGAACAGAACCATTTTTTCCCTAACTGTAAACAAAAGCAGCCTGAGGAAGAATCTGTTCTGGTTTAATCTTACAGTTAGTGTCCAGTCATGCAAGCTGATGAGCATGTTTAGGTAGCAGTGACAGTGGCAAGATTCGCCTGTTGTTATTTCTCAGGACCCTAGTACTTGTGTTCTGGTTACTACCAGCATGATGATAAAGCTGAGATATGAAAGTTGACATATATACAACTACTGTTGTGATATTTTCTAATGTGAAAAATTATGACTTTCTAATTGACAGTTAAGGAAAACTTTAGCATCTTTGATGTAGAACATATTCCTTAGTTGCACATTCTGTTATAGTTTAGATAAAGTTTTGAACGTTTCACTTAGGAAATGGTCTCCTAAAATACTCCATGTATCTCCAGATACCTCTGGTTTTACCTAAATATCTTTCAGAACTTACTGGTGTATTTGCCACTTGCTCATCAACTCGTGTAAATCTGAGATTACTCAGATCCTTTCTATAGGGTTTCTTCTCTTTTAAAAGCTTCTGTAAGTGATTAATTTTCCTGTTGAAATCACTGAGCCTACCTAAATCTGTAACACTAATGACTCTAACAATAAGCTGGGTAAGTTTGGATAATTACTCGAGATCTCTCTGCATCAGTTATTTTTGTTTGGGGAGTAGAATTATTCAAAACTTTCTTACAGCCTACCTACAACTTTCTGCCAGACTGCAGTCATCTGGTTCACATCCCATATAACTGCATGTAACATTTAACATCCCAGTGAATCAAAGTCTCCTTCAGCAGACAGGATGAGGAGAAGAATATTGGAAAGGGCAGGCAGGATAGTGGAGATGGTGTCTGATGATTTTTCTAGTGATAATAATGTGTTATATTCCATCTTGTGCATTGGTCCTGTTATTTACCTTTATGATGTGACTGAATTCCTTGAGGCTACTCACGCATGCAATCTTAAGCACACATGTGTTTGCAGGCTCGCTGCCTTCATTCACAGGTTGTGTGAGCTTTGTGAGTTCATTCTGAATAAGAATGACAGGGTGCTTGAATGCATGCTTCTGCAAGGGAAAAATAAGGCAGAACAAGGTGTTTCCTGATCTGGGAAACCGAACAGGAGGAAGAACTTGACAGAGCTCTGGCCACCAGGCTATGACTCTGACAGCGAACAGCTGAGGTGACCCCTGCAATACAACATGAAGCAAGTCAGCCAAACACATGTGGTTCCAGATGTTCTGTGCTTTGTGTCAAATCAAGGTTATGAATAGAGTCCACATAATGCAAGTGTAAAATACCTGAATAGAAACACCTCCAAAATTTGACATCTTTACCCTAGTACTGCAGCTACACCAAGTGTATTTGACAAACAAGCAGATATTTGTTTAAGAGCATCTCTTCTGACCAGGTCTAATGCTGATTAACTTGATACTGCTTATATTTCTAATACTTGCTTAACTTTTGGTATTTCTGATACTACAGCTTATTTTTGTAAATATTTTTGGCAAATTTTCAAATACTTGTGTACAAGCAATGACTGAATTTGTAGCCATGTCTTAGGGTGTCAGACATGGAACTTTTTAGATAATTTATTTCAAGAATTATAAATGTAATTCAACATACCCTATAGTAAAATCAGATGCCTGAAAGGAAAGGACAAACTTTTTATAAGGTTGATAAATCAAAGTTATTCTATTAAGATCCTATTGTTATTGCTAGAACATTTAATTAACTGGCATCTAAAGAATTACAACATCTGCATGTGGGAAGAATAAATCGCTGAGGTAGAAAGAATGAGACCTTCTTAATGTCTTAATGTCCTTGTAATTAACAAGAAAAATCTGAAGATTTGCCTGGGAGCTGATGTAAAAGAGGAATCTGGTTTAATGTGCTGACCTGATTCTGTTCCTCTTGGTAACCTTGCTATAAGGTTTTAAGTCAGATGGAGCATATTTGAGAACTTAAAAGAAAGTAGTATGGATAATAAAGTGTTTTAACTGGAATGCAGAAAGACACTGGGAATTCTAGTTTGTTTGTTTGTTCTGTTTTGCTTCAAATATGGCAAATGGTTTTAGAGCATAAGTGTATATATAAACCAAAGTGTGTTTGCCTGTGCTGTTGCTTAGATTTGAAAAAAAACAAAAACAACAACAACAACAAAAGTGTACACCTGTGCATAGTAGATATGTAACTATACACACATTATAGTTCACTGCGATAAAAGATGATTGCTTTCTTAAGAATAACAGAATACATTTCAACACAAACTTTAAGAGGCTAATGATGTCTTTCAGCCATTAATAGCCCAAATGGATGCAGCTATTTTTTTCTTCAGAGTCGATAAAGAAAAATATATGGAAACACCTTATCTGCATTGTAAAATATCAGCCTTGTTAGGTACCACAGCTTAAAAATAAGACTGAGAAAAACTAAGCTACATGTATAGCTAAGCAGTAGTACATTTGCAAATGTGTGATAATGTGGATTACAGACTCACTTACCGGCTCAGATTAACTGCTTGCTCTGATACCAAATGAACACGTTGCTAGAGCATTTCTCTTTGAAATGTTCCCAAAACTGCAGTTGCTCAAGGGCTGTAAGGGGCAATCATGTGAAACAAGGATAAGTCAAATGTCTCTTTTGAAGTGCCGAATTGTATTTTTATTTATTTATTTTTTCTGAGCAGTATTCTCAAAATGGAAGTTAAAGTTCAGTCTTCTGCAGGAGAGCTTCAGTGCAATCTGTACTTTGGAGAAAAATCACTGTCATTTAAGTGCAAATGATAAGGACTTTTGCTGTCCTAAGTGAAAGTCCAGGACTTCAAAGTTCAGTTTTTGCCTTGCACCAGTTGTCGGCTTCTGACATCTAAACTCTGAAGTGAGGTTGATCTTTGCTCTGAAAATTGATAATTTGGTCTCAAAGGTTGAAATTGTCAGGGAAAAAAACAGACCTATCTAAAGCTGAATTCTGGTTTTAATTTTGACAGACTGCTCCTGCATAGGAATTGTCAGAGTGACTGCACAGTTTTTCATTTGCCCTATGTCTGCCTTGTATGAATGGAGCTGATTGAGAATTTTCCAGTTAAAGAAATCTGATCTAATTCTGATTCATAAAAAATCTTCCTAATCACACGTTAGGGGTGGAAGATAAGAGGGGAAAAGGGGAATGTGTGTGTGCATGTTCTGCTGCCAAATAGCAAGTAACTCAGTTATGGAAGCTCCCACTGCAAGCTAAGGTTCAGGCCGAGATTGCCATCTCTCCTATCCCTCAGCCACCAGCTATCCAGGTAATGTCTCTCACTCTGTGCAAAGCGGAATAGCTCCAGTGGAGCTGGACACACTCAAAACAGGTGGTGATCAGGTTACACCTCTGGGATCTTTGAGACCAAGGTTCTAGCTCCATTTTTGAATCAATGAGAAGAATTAATTTTTTGAACAATTTGAACAAAAGGATTCTCTGCCATGCAAAATCCCATATCAAGCAAATCAGGTGTTTAAGTTCGTATCTCTGATGGCTGGAGGTGTGCTCCACCTGTGGAGGTATGCTGAATTGAATCTGAGTCCATAATTGAGAATAAGTTACAAACTTTGAAAGCCTTTGTTTTCACACCATCCTGATGTGACATGCACTTTTTTTGGTTGTTGTTTGTATCTTCATCTTCCACAGGATTTCTCTCTTAGCTTGTAGGGCAGTCTGTAGTACTGTGACCACATGCCTCTCCCTCATGTTGTATCACTTGCGGAACACTTGTCAAATGCCATGCATTGCTCCGATAACCTGCAAGGAGTAAATTAGGGGATGTGTAGCAGGTTAGGCTCTCAGTGAGATCTCAGCTTTGCTGTGGAAGGTAGGTAGGCAGTGAGGGAGGAAAAATGAGTGAGCTGGAAAATGAAGGAAATACAAAAGGAGGCAATGGAGTCATAGACAAGTTAAGTGATATCATACACAGTGTATTAAAAATACACTCCTCTACAAAGTAAGTGTAGTCAATAATGACTTACAAAATGCTTAGCTGAGGAAAGGATGACTGTCTGGCAGTGGATTTCTGTGAAGTGATACTAATTTCAGTGGTTTTAGTTTTCTTCATGAATGGGAACCACTGTCCTTTTCTAGATCAATCTGTTTGGAGATGTCCATGTAACTTCTGCCTTGTTCTCTTGTCTCTCATCATTGTCTCCTCCTTGTTTTATTTCCTCGCTGCCCTCCCCAGACATCTCATCAAACTACCTTTCTTTGCTTCCTCCCTGTCTGTCCTGCCTGTGCTGCTGGCTTTGAAGCACTGGGGAAACCAGACTAAACAAGATCTGCCCACGCTGTGCCCAGATGAGTGTTCAGGCAGTGGCATGCTTCAGGAGGGGAGCCAGTGCTTGGGACAAAATAACTTAAAATCATTGCATTTTAAGTTGCAGATAATTTATACACCAGTCAGGCTTGCTTGCTTGATTGCTAAGGTAGGCTTATTTGAAATTTTAAATGCTGTTAAATGTCAAGATGTACAACTAGATCAATGCATGCCCCTCACTCTTAGATAAGCACATCTTCCAAAGCATACTGGAAAGAACTGATACAGTAAGAATTATCTTGATATCTATGATTGATTATCTATGATAAATGCAGTAAGTACAATTCTCACACATGAACATAAAGGAGCCAGTACTAGCTGCATGTGTAGTGTTTGTGACACCAGGACTGTAACCAGTTCTGGCATTATTAGTGTGGCCATATGGGGCTGTAACACAACTCGAGGTAGCCTAGTGGTAACTCTCTGACAATTGACACTAGTAGATGCTTAAGCAAGAATATATAATGTATCAGCATACAGTGATACTTCCCAAGGATATTTTCCTAGCCTCCAGCTATCTGTAGCTCAAGAAAGATAATGGCTTTGCTGTGAAAAAAATGAATAGCTACCCATTTAGTATTTGTAATGAGGGAGTGAACTCTGTAGCAAATGTTATATGAACACATAAAGACTGTGCAGTCTGTATATACATGTAGGGGAGATAGGGAATTAATTTCCCCATTTCCTGCCTTATGAATGTTTTACTTAAGAGCATTTATATTATTTTTTATTTAAGTTCTAAAAACAAGAGTTGAGTCTCATCTCTTGGTAAGGAGTGACTTAATAGGGGAAACCTACTACTACTACCACTACTAAACCTAATTAATAAACCTGATAACCTAATAAACCTAATACAGTAACATTTAACAATGTTCTGGATGTTGTAAACAGTGTTTCTTATTCTCATTGTAATCCTAGTCTTTAAAGGTAGGCAAATTCATTTAAATTTTGATAGCCATTTCATTCATTTTATAGGTGAATTCTTTTAGTATTAGTAGCACATTTAATCCATAATGTAAGTCTAAAACATGATAGTGTTTATGGCCAATTATTTCTCTTTTATGTAATTCATTGTAGGAGCAGATACAGATCTCTGGAGAATATTTTCAGATAGTGTGAATAGCTGTTCCGTGTAAAATTTCCTCATGTTCTGTCTCAAAGAATCTTGTGGCAAATATATATCTATCTTAGTTCATTACTGTTCAAAATCTTTTGTAAAGAGATTTGACACAGATCAAGTTTGTTTGTTTGTTACTGCAGAGATGCATTAAAGAGTAGTAAGCAAAGATTAAGTTTGTTTATTTTGGAGAGAATTTAGAAAATAAATGTAATTTAATTCCTAATGCAAATCTTTCTTTATATATAGAGTACGTGATCCCTTTTGATTTCCAATTTTAGGCCCTGGTCCTGCAAATTCGAGCATATAACATTATGACACAAGAAGATTGTAGAGATCTGCTGCCTCCAGATCTGAGCTAACCCTGAAAATGCAGCCCAGGAAAGTCTGTTCAGCAAATCTTTTATAGAGCTGGAGAGCCTCTGGAGATGACTCCAACTTAGCTTATTTAGAATCTGGATCTTATCTAGCAGGAAGCAGAATTGTTCCAGGCCCCACCATGGTGATTATTTTTACACGAGGCTGTTGTTTAAAAAAAAGAAGTAACATTGGAGCTGAAATAAGGAACCAACTTATCATTCCCTCCTGCATGATAATGGCAAATGGCCATGTCCTCAAGTTCCCTCCTGCCTGTGCATCTTCCAGATCCATCAGTTTTTATCCCTCTATTTTACACTTGCACAGCCACAGTAAGGATGGAAAGTACTCTTGTGTACAGGATATTCTCCTGGACTGGAGGACTTAGAAGGGGGTCTAGAAACCATTTTTAAAATGCCTTAGCAAATGGTCTAAACATAAGCTTCTTAAACTAAAGAAAGATGCTGTCACCTTTCCCTTCCACTTCTCTGATTTGCCCAGTCAGAGATTCAGGTGTGCATACAGATTTGTTTAGTTAAGCTGCTTCCTGGTCAGCCTTTTGAACTTGTATGTCTAAACTATAATTCCTGAATTTTGTCTATTTTAGGTACCTAATTTTTAAGTAGATTTGGCCTTCAGTCTGCCATAATAAATCTTGTTCGTAGACATAATGGCAAAGTCCCTCTTCTCTCAGATTTTGTCATCATGTGGACTACTGTAGATGTGAGTGATTTATTTTTAATTCATGTGATTCTTTTCCTTATTACAAGAACTTCTTGTGGCTATTTTATTTGTGGCTATTCAGTCTTTGTCAAGGAAAAATTTTACATGGATGTGGGAAAGCTATAACACTTACAGGCTAATAAGGTGATTCGGATGGTCTAAGGCTGTAGTGTTCGTGTTGCAATGGTTATTTGCCAATCAGCTGTCTTCTCTAATTGGAGTATAACAGCTCCAGCCATCTATCAATGAAACATTGCAGCATCAGTCTCTGGCCTTTTCCTGAACTCTTAAGAATTGTGACTTTTCTTTGAACTCTCAGCTTTTAGTTCCACTGACCCTATTGCCCATTTATAACTGGTGTGCCATTTATCACTCCCAGACTTAGAAATATGGTTGGTGGAAAAGACTCAAGTGCAATCATTCACACCTGTGATCTTTTTGTATTTGGACTTCACGGTTTCTGCGTAGTGTAACTGATAGGGAGAGATTAGTTACCAAACTGTAATTCCATTGAAGGATTGTGATGATACCATACCATAAACTGTATATGATGCTCAAGAGGTTTGACATCGTCAGGGTTCTGAGATTAATTTACAGAATCTACTATTAGTCTTTGTCAGTATCTGTTTTAGAAGAAGGTCTTTGTGTAACCCTAGTGTAAAATATAGGATATTTTGTAAGTCAGGAAACTTGCTGTTGTACTTACCCTCATGTTATTTGTTGAACTATAGCATGACATAATCCAGACTTGGTACAAAAAGACATAAATATTTATTTTTCATATGCTACAGAGAAATTATCTGTACTGACTACTGACAAGATCTTGGCATATCAGACTGAATTGGGACCACTTTGGCATTTTAACAGTTTTGAGTTATAAAATAAATAAGACTAAGCAGGCTGTAAACCTATTGAAATGAGTTACTGGTGAGCCTAGAGTATCATTCCAGGAAAAAAAATCAATGTGTAATTTAAAAACCAAACAAACCTACTCCTTACTCTCTTGCATTCCCTTTTCCCTGCATAGTTTCTGCTATTTGCACACACACACTTTTCTTGTGTCCCTAGGAACTAAAACTTTCCCTGCTTTGAACTGTTCATCACAGCTTTCTTTTATCTCATTTTTCTTCTTCTCACTCTCTCCTGTCTTTTCATGTGAATTTTTCTGTCACTTAAGCAAGAAACAGTTAGTATGTTGTTTTGTAATACCATTTTGGCCAAGGAATGCTTATTTTTAACATGATTTGGCCTAATGTAGAAGAATTAAGGAATTGCTTCAAAACTCAATTGAAGTATGAAAGCATTGTTTATGGAGGCAAGAGATCTTACACATCATGTGAGGGAGACTAGGTAAGGGAAGAGTTCAGAAAGCTGCATAGCTCCAGCTGAGACTTTGGGAAGAACTCTCTTGTTCTTTCAGTTATGAGATGAATGAATCCAAGCTCAGAAAAATTAAAAATTTTCCTTGAAATATATATATTTTCTTTGCTACACTATGAACCACTCCAGAAAACAATGATTGGAATATTTATTTTAGTTGGCGTTCTCTAATCAAATATGCTGATATTTACGTGTGATTTAAAAAGCAAAGTAATTTCCTTTGATATGGTTCAACATTGAGTGACATTTACCTTATTTGCTGTTCTTCCTTATGCCACTCTTTGCCTCCAATGTCCAGGCTTCCTGGCTGGACTGTCTCTGCCGTCCCATCTTCACGATTGCAACATTCACATGGTGTGTTGTAGTGTAGGAAGAAAGGCTGCAGAGATGACTGAGTCCTTTTCCTAATGTCTGCCTTCAGTGCACTTTTTTAGGACAGAGGAGTATTAAGTTCCCATGAAGCATTAAATTCATGCTTGATAAGTAATATAAGGAAAGACTTTGAGACGCCAAATTTCATTGTAATTTTGTGTCAAAGCTGGTGAAGCTTCTGTTGCATATTCAAAACTGCTTTTCTGTTTATCATGAAACACCGCCTCCTCTCTGGTGTTACTTACTGTTAGTGAAAATTTCACAAAAACTTACCAAATTCATTAGAAGGAAAAAAGCACACAGTAAAAGGCTACCTAGGCTAAGGACCAAGTAGTCAGGGACTCTCAAGCCACAAGAAAGGACTCAAAAGGGAAAGGTGTGGATGTAATTTTTTTCAGTCTTGGCTCCCTGGTGCATATAGACACTTCCTTGAAATCTGTGTAAAGTATCTAATGCCCAGGTGAGACACAAGACAAGAGATGTTTTTAATTCATTCTCAGCACTTTCTAATACCTAGCTCTAAATGTGCTGATATTCAAATCTTGTTTCCTCAGCAAGGCAGTTGTCTTGAGTCCTATATTGAAGGGCCTAAGTCTGACGAGGAAGCCTCATGAACAGCTATGAATTTAATGTATTTTTTGTAGAACTAGCTTTAATTTATGCTTTGCAGAGATCACCATTTAGAGTAAAGAAATACAGTGATATCCCAATTCAGCTACTAGTTAGGGTGCACTACCCTTGCATTTAATTGGTAGGTAATTGCAAATGTTGTATATACTGCAAGTATTTATGACCAGCATTGTGCTGAAAGGGTTTCAATTTACTTTTGTTCTTCATTCAGGATAAGCTACTTAAGCCACTTTGTTTCTGTATGCAAAGATAGTACTCCAATGAAACATTGAAAATTTTGTTTTCTTCAGAGGGGAAAATGTAAATGACAGGAAGCAGCCACTATTACATCTTTTAATGTCATCTGTTTAAGATGATGTAGTTTGAACAGTTTTTCATAAATCAGGTGTACTTTCGTGTAGTTTAAAATGCTCCATTTAGTCTTAAAACTAGTGAGAACTAGAAGCTGAGAGACTATGAAAGCGAAGGTTATTCTGGTTTAAATACTGACAAATTGGTTTATTGACTCTTGCATCGTTTACTGGAAGCTTCTCTGACATTTGCTAACTCCCTAAAGTATGGCTCAGCAGGTTTTAGTTCCTATTATTTTAAATTTTCTCAGAGAGTAAGACATATTTTGGCCTAAGTTTCAGCAGATGTCTTTTGGAGATTTTATATTATGAATACAGGAAGGTTAGTATTACACCAGTTTCCACAGAAAATGCTCCTTCTAGAGACTGGGGATCTTGGTTTATCTGTGGACAACTGACTCAAGATTTGATTTAATTACATAAAAGTTGGCTCTCCATAAGAAAGCTTTTTCATAGCTCTCTGCCTCTGCAACAACAAATCATTCTCTGTCTAAAAAGTACATGCAAGTTTTTTAGAGCCACCTGGGTGAGGTTAATTTTTTTTTTCTTTAGTGATTTGGAAAGAAAGAAGAATCAATCTGTGCCTTGCAGGGACAGAACATCATCCTCTTAAGAAACACTTGTCTACTCACTCTGTTTGGCTTGGGAGTAGGGTTAGCTTTATTTTCCTGAGAAAATGACCCCAAAGAATTCCCTTCCCTAGTGTGCAGAAGGAAAAATTAGCACAATTAAGTTGCTTGTCTTTTTAGTTATTTTTTTTCTCAGCGGGTTATGAAAAATTAAATAATTAAAATTGGACTATAAATAATGCACTGAACTTGCACTGCTGAGAGGTACAATGTTGTCCTTCTCAGTAGGAGGACAATTTATCCTGTAAATAAAATGAGTTCATTCTGTTGGCCAGGGACTGAAGGGGCAAATGGGAAAGGAGGGTCTAGTGCAAGTTGCACAGTGGTATGATCCAGCTTTGATTTATCAGACCTAGCCTTGCTTCTGTGTCTCCACACAATTTAAATACGACTTACTTCAGCATGTACCTATGAATTTAATTGAATAAACTCCCTTTCTGATGATCTTTTTTTTGGTGTTGGTTTTGTTTGTTTGTTTGCTTATTTGCTTGTTTGTTTATTTCTTCATATGGTTTACATGGTCTGTAATAGATACTCTTAGCCCTTCCCCTTAGGTTGAAAAAATTGTAGTGGCTGCTGATGCTGTTTTTAATGTGCTTTTTTAACATTGTGTTCTTCAAATTTGAAGTTCAGGAACAAATCTTTTATTTTACTGACAGCAAAATGCCTACAGCTTAGATTCCTTGAAAAAGTGAAAATATTTTGTGACATGAATGCAATTTACCCTCTTCACATTCCCCATATAGTGCTCTCTGCTATGTTTGCTTCCCGTGTACTTTCAATCCCATCAAAAATGCCCTAAGGTCCCACTTGATAACACTCATAAGCCAAAGTGGTCTGAACCTCTGGAAGATGATCAGAATGGTCTGCAAATTGATACATCTGAGCATTCAAAAAGACCTGGGAAAGACTGCTTTCTCCTGGAGCATGCTTGTAGTTTCGGATTTGATGATAGTTTCACTTCTTGGAATTACATGTACATATTAAGGATTCATATTTAATAGACCTCTCTTTCTGACTGTTAAGAACATGCAAATTAAGGCACAGAAATATTTTGAAAGGTGGTATCTTGATTGTTGTTTTTTTGTTTTGTTTTGTTTTTGTTTTTTCCTTGAGTGAAGTTACTATAGAAGAGCAAAAGGAAGAATGATGACAACCAAGTAAAAATTAATCCACTGCTATTATGGGACTCATAGGGAAGTTGTGAGAAGGAGATAAGGTTTTCAGGGAGAAAAAAAAATAATGTGGGGGGGAGCAGTAATGGTGCACCTGATGTTTTTTGCTGTTGTTTTTCTGTTTGTTTTCATAATTTCATAATTTGAGAGTAAGGCATGACTATGATTTTGACATATGATTTTCTTATTTTATTTTTATGGAAAGCTTAGAAAGGTTGGATAATTTCCTTTAGTTCTACAAATAGAACTGCACTTCTGTAGAAGCTCCCTGTCCTAACTTGCACTGAGGAGGAAACAGATGCCTTAATAAATAAAATACAATATGTAAATGAAATACATCAAGAAAGACTGGGTAATATGTGTGTAAGAACATTATAAAGAACTAATAGGTGAGTCTGTCCACTTGTAACTGTAAACATTGTCATCTTTAAGTTGCCCACATATTTGCTCTTACGACCATTTTATGCCTTCATTGAATGTCCTTATAGCTAATTATAGGTTCTGTAGTGATCTATACTGGAATTCATACTGATTTCTTGATTGAACCTATTGACTTTGAGTGTTTAAATTAGAGCTGCAATAGTCATCTACACCAGCTTGCAAAGTCAAGGGCTTGGAAAGCCCCACGTGGGTCTCACGGCATTTCAGGCAAGCTTGAAATGTGTTCCCAGGCTGGAGGTCCATGTTCATTCATGTATATCCTTTGGACAAGTAATGCTGCACAAGCTCAGAGGTTGCAGTCTATCCAGGCTGAAAAATGTAGACAGATGTGCACTGAGAAAGGGCTTTTATTTTTCCCGAAGAATACAATTGCCAAACAGCATAAAGTCTAGCATTAATGCATGTTTCTTCTGAAAGAATATGGAGCCATCTTTAGAAGGAGGCTTTTTCTCCCCTAAAATGCATTTAAATATATAGATAGCATTTTTGTCCACAGCTTCGATTTACCTAGAAAGCTTGATATATATTCTGTAACCAGTTTAGGATCATTTGTCTTTTGAGCTGAGACTGAAACAATTTATCAATTTCCACTGTTAAAACATTCTCTTTGATTATATGCCTTACATAATTTCTTTCATCTGTAGTAACTGTCTTTTGAGAAAGAGTAATATTCTGAAAGGACTTGGAGGGTTGTTTATACTGTAGCTGTGCTTAAAAACTCCAGCCAGAATTATGGTTCTGCTGTCTCGCTTGCTGAGCATGTGGAAAGAGACAAAACTTCAGCCTCTTGTAATTTAATTGCACAAAACTTTCTTTGAGGAAGGGAAAGTAGTATTGTTTGTTTGGCAGAGAGATCAAACTGAAGCACAGAAAAATCAGGGATGATATTTTCCTGACCTCAGCACAAGGAGTTTAGATGTTTAAAAGTTTACAGTTTCAGGTGTTGAGCAACAAAACCATGCGGTAGGCTGTCTATGGATATCTACTCTGTATTTCACTGCTCAAATTAATACTCAATTTTTTATTTTATTTTATTTTTATTTTTTTTAATATATGGGCAAAGGATTTTGATTTTTGGATGTTGGGAACCCTGCTTCAGGTTGATTTAACAAAAATATTGTAAGAAGAATCTCCCTGACTTTCACTGCAGAGGTTAAAGCATCTCTTCTCTTTTGCCTAGGTTTTATGGCTAGTTTAAATCTATAGCATGATCACTGAGTAGTTGAAAAAAATATATGTTAAGCTTGGGGGTCTCATTGTTTCAGTTGGAAAGAAACATTTTGTATGATATGGTTTAGAATACTTATACCTTGCCCCCAAATCTCACTGTTACATACAAAACAAAAACAAAACAAACAAACAAAAAATCCTGCCACCTTGGAAATAAAAGGCACAACTTTGAGCAAAGTACTTCTTAAGCTTCAAAAGTCTTTAGGTTAATCTCTTTTCCATTAAGTATGTATGTTTTTGGCACTGCGGTGGGAACAAATTTAATGTCAAAATCATAATTAGCAGGAGGAGTATTATTTTGTTCTGTATAGACAAAAAAATGCATAACCTAATAATTTTTTTTTTTCCTCCCCATAGTTCACTGTTTTCCATATGTTCACTGTTATGGTCTTCTCTTCTGTAGAATTTTTCCTGCAGACTATGAGAATCTTTTCTTCCCTTGTGCAAGAAAGTTGGTTGCATCATGTTTTTCTTCCCCCCCCCCCCCCCTTTTTTTTCTTCTTTTTTTAAAGGTATGTGTGAGGGGGGGACTGATGAAGAACTGTCTGAGTCTCTTGAGCTTCTATCTAGCAATATAACCCTTGGCCATCCTTTCTCTTTCTTATTATTGCTTACTACTTATAAAATACTCCAACCAGATTTGTAAATTTTCAGAAATGGGATTAAAATAAATTTGAAAATAGTTTTAGGGTAAGCAGTTTTGAAGGATAGAATAGTACTAAAAATAATCCTTTTCTAATTATAATGCATCTTTTAATCATTGGATGTTTTTCTCTCGTCTTAAATATCAGTAGACTGTTGTCCAAGATAAGTACAGATTGAATGCACTGTTGGTCAAGTGCCTTTCAAACTACCCTTTAATTTTAGCCTCTTATTGACAGTACAAATGTCCATATTTTGAAATGTTATGCCTACAAGCAACAGAGACTTGCAAGAAAACTCGGTATTTACATCCACTTTTGAAACTGTTGCTGGTCTGCAATAGAGTTATTCAGTTCAAGAGCTTTTCTTTCATAATTTTTTGGAAGATTTACTCAATATTTGGAAGGTTTGTTTTAAATGTCTTATGTTATAATCTTAAACAGGTAAAGAACAGTCAAAACCAATGATGCGAATGATGATTTTTTTTAGCTGTCTTTTTCTGTGTTCCAAATTCTTTCCTGGTTTACTTAACAGTGTCAGATATTGTAGTTCATGGTGGAACTTCTGAATCTAGATATGCTCGCATGTTTTCTCACTGCACCTGCTCTGAAATATTAAACAGAATTTATTAAAAACAAAACAACAACAAAAAACCCTTGCACTGTTAAAACTCGAAATCTTCCGTTATTCTGCCATGTCACTTCTATTTTATGTTACCGAGCTTTTTGAAAATGTGTCCTCTACTTTCTAGGTGAGGGCTGAAGAGCTGAGCATTCATACAAGCTGTAGCAAATCAAGGCCTCTTCAGAAGGACTGTGAAGTGGCATTGAGTATAACCATTAACTGAGAATGAGGAAAAGGTGTTTTAATGTTCAAAATATAAATATTTCAAATTCAAATTGAGACTTGAAAGAGAAGCTTTTTTTTTCTTTTTCTTTTTCTTTTTTTCTTTTTCCCTTCTCTTGTTGTGCAGCATGCAGTAAAATTTCACTGTGGCTAGATTCTTGAGATTCTTTGACTCACAAAGCCTGAAAAGACACATGAACTCTTTGCTATAAGAGGTGGTCCCTCTCTTTATGATAATACTGGAATGTCAGTCATGGGGTTACTTGGACAGACTTCCACTAATAAAGTGTGAAAGACACCACCACAAACATGTTTGTTATTAAAAACACATGGATTTAGCACCTGCTTACATGCCATTAGAAACCTTATGCCTGGGCATAACACTTGAGCGGTTGGCTCATGCTGTACGTGCCTCCCAGATCTCCCACCACCCTGGCTGCCATGTGTTTCCCCTAGCGCATCACCACACAAGTCCTTTGAGAAAGCCACACGATGCCTGAGGCCTCCTTGTTTTTAGCATAGGGTGAAGAGCCTCTCTTCTTGCTTGTACTGGCAAGGAGATGAGTGAAGTTTGAGATTTGGCACCTTTCCTATGCTTTTTTTCTTTTTTCTTTTTTTTTTTTTTTTTTTTTTTTTTTTTTTTTTTTTTAAGATTAGATCTAAAATATTTCACATTTAGATTATAGATCCTGCAGGATTGGGATAGGAGTTTAAGTACAACAAAGAATGACTGTGTATATTCTCTTAATGTCATTAAGAAATAACTAAATATTATAATCCCAGTTTATGTGATGGAGAAATGGAGTCACAGACTTACAGTCTTTTGGACTTACAGTCCAAAACTGTAAAGTACTTGGTATGCTACAGGGTTAGAACATAGAAGCTTTCTTGGCCCTATGCCCCAAACACCATCAATAAATAAGGCTGCTTCTCATTAGAGCTTAAATATAACTTGAGCTTTTGATCTCATGCTGAGAAAAAAATCCTTCCCTTCATTTAGAGATGTGTATAGTAAGCTTGTGCTCCTTCATAACTGATTTATGTCAAGCATATTTATCACCCTATATTATGTAAGAAGGAAGGCAGAATGTGAGATACTCTGTAACTTGCAATGACAGAAAGGGCATCCTGATCGCCAGTTTAGTCTTCATAGTTCTGGATTTGCGTTTGGTGGAAACCTCTTCATTTGAGCATGCACCACTATATGCTCTTCCAAGTGTGTCCCGTTTAAATATGAATTACATCCAGTTCTTCTGTTCTGCTAGAATAATGCTGTATTGAATGCTGTTCTTGCCAAATGCAATATTATGAAAGATTCTTACTCTCTCCTGAAGTTTCTTCAGTTTAACTGCAGCAGGCCGAATACTAGCTTTTCTGGCAGTTCCATGTGCTTTATTACACTAAGACTTTGTGTTGTTGCATACTCAAAATGGCTTCAGGTGGCTTCAGTTAATATTATGTGGAATACACACTGTCCTGTATATTTTGGGATACTGGTTTTAGCTGATTACTATGTGTTTCAGTCCTACTGAATTGTTCTTTTACTGTTCCTCACATTCATCCACCTTTACTTTCATCTGTGTTCGGGGCCAAGATTTAAAGGAGGATATTGACTGGGTGACCACTATAAGCATCCTCTAAGTGTAATGTCTTAAGAAAGACTTTGTTTAAATAATAATAAAAAAAAAAGTTTCTATTTTTTTTTTTCCAAAAAACACGTGAATTCAGCAGAGGCAATGAAAGCTGGAGGAGTGTGTTTTCTTGTGTATGTCCCTGGAGCTACAGTGGTTTGCAACAGATGAGTTTGCACCTACCATATATTGATCTTGGAAGAGAATTCACAGGCTGGAGTGGTGAGCTTTGGCTTTCCACGTGCCTGATACTGGCAGAATAAAACAACACTAAATTTGGCTCATCTCTAGTGGTTTGCAGTAGCAAACACCAAAACCATTCAAAATGTAGAACAGTATTACTGTTTAACAGTATTATTAGTCTCTTGCAGGCTCATTATATACCTTTTATGTACTGAGAAAAGAAGCAAGATGAGACACAACAGTTCCAGGAGGCTTGACGTCAGTTTTAATATGTTAGTAAATTATATGGTTGGGTCAAAATTCAGAACAGCAGTTTTCAGCTATGGTTTCTAAGCTGTAAGTTTTCTGATCTCTCCCAGGATTTACCCTAACCTAATTGTGCAGCCTTTGTGATTTCTGATGCAAACCTGGAAGGGTTAATCATTCCTCCATAAGTACCTGAGATTTTGGCAGAAAATAGTTTTCTTGTCTTTTTCAGAATGTCATTTTGAATTTCATAATGATTTTTTTAAGCACAAAGAACTTTAGGATCTCATGATATGATGTAGATGTTTGTACTTAGTGTGACTATAACTCCCAGGCCTAGTCCATGGACATGTAAAAACTAATACATATAAATGATCAGGCTTAAAAAAAAATATTTTGCAGTGTTTCAATACGCTTACTTCTATGGCCATGTATATGATCGTCTTCTGTGACTTTATGTAGGATTCGGTAAATGCACTTGATTTTGATTTCCTCTTTAGTTTTTTGGTAGTGTTGCAACTCTCCACTACTATTCGCTGTAGCATCCCCGAATTAATGTTGAAAAGATACTGGAAAATACTTTTTACATCTCTAAATGATGTAATGCTCAGGGTTTGCTGATGTTCCTCTATTTCAGCCTGCAAATACTTAGCGCTTCCAGTAGAGGTCAGAATGATATTGTCAGATATTTTGTAAGCGTGCTGACCTGAATAGGAACCTTCCAACACTTTCCTTATTCTCACAGACAAAACGTTTGGGTGGGTTTTGTTTGTTTTACTTTTTAATATGCAGATAAAGCGTGGTATAATTATTTTTGTTTCCACGGGATTTATAAGCAACTTTGTAAAGTTTGATGAAAAACGTGTCACGTTTCTTGAGAAACTGTGAAGGTTGGGAATAGAGGAAAAGCAGTGGGAAGGAGATGACCCTGAAGAATTAACGCTGCCGTTGAGGTAAAGGTCTGTTACACTGCTTATGTTAGTACTAGGGGGCCTGGGAAATGGGTTTAGATCTGTTTCTACTTATTTATACAGAGCATGTATATATAAGTTCATACATGTATATAGACATATATGTATGCATATCACACCTACACAGACAGACATAGATATACATATGCATGCATTTATATTTTTATCCAAGGCTGTGCTACACATATGCAGCTGCAATACATAAGCAGCCTTTGCTTTGGCTGCTCATTTCTGCTTTGTCATTGTAGCTGCTGTGTCTCGACTTAGGTAAAAGAAGAGATCTGGCTGAAAAAATATCCCTATACAACTGGGGAAAAAAAGGGGGGGGATTTATTTATTTATGTGTTTGTTTCAGATACATAAATTACTTCTGTGACTGGGGTAGATTTTGTAGCAGATTCTATAATGCAGTACCACAAAGTACAGGTAGCCTCATGTGCTGATGCTCTTGGCTAACACTGGACTTGCTAGTGCACGTACACAGGCAGATCACAGAATACCTCACGTGAGTTATTTTGCACAGTCTACTGATGGTGCACACTGGAGTGTATGTTTCTCTTTTCAAGCTTACTTTCCATTAAGATCTAAAACACACGTGTGCACACATGCTGTACAAAAGCAGCGATCCGTGGTGTATTGCATGCCTTCTCATGATTACAAAATTCTGGCATTCACTTTTCGTGTTCTTACTGGCACACCATTTATTGGCATATCAGCAATTTATATGTACACACAGACACAGCTCTTTTGCAGCAATGCGTGTTGTTCTTCTCTGGATGCTTGCATGATTCAACTCTTGCAACCAAGCTTTCAGTGGGCATCAGCTCCTGGCACACTCATGAATCACATTCAGAGACACTTCAGCATCTGTGTTCAGAAACAGCCATAGCAATCTGTTGTTTACTGCCCCTTAGACTAGCTAGGAAATAACCTACTCTGCTTTCTGTAGGAACAATCTACAAAATGCATGTAAAATTCAGGCCCCACAATGCAACTTGGTTGCAAGGAGGAGGTGATGTTCACCATCTCTGAGCATACAAAATGCTGTGGAGGAAGATAAATAACCAAAGATGAGGTGTAATAAGATGAAAATGAAATAAAATCAGCTTTTTCTGATGTCTGTTCTAAATTATATTGACAATAAAGGTTTTTTCAGACCATGGCGTACTTTCCAAGGGGAAGTGGTGAAAGTTCATATTGCCAGTGACATTAATAGCTAGACTGGAAAAAACACTTTGAATGCTTATGGGGAATGAATCAAAAAGTTCAGTGAGACATATGAGGCAGCTCAGTTGGTCTTTTTGATCTATTTATCGTGACAAAGTAAAATTAAATATCATGCTTTCTCTCAGCTGTTTTAGGAATTATTTTATATTCACATAAATGTTTCCTCTGGAGGCAAAAATACTGTGAGATCAAGCAGTTCTGGACTGAGACGGCTGCAAAGGAAATAAAGCAATACTCTCACATTATATGCTCCATAATTTATTACAGTAGACAAGGGTAGTTTACAAATGACAATGTCAACTTGCATTTTAGGAGGTTAAGTTTTCTTAAGAAAAAGGGTGTTTGTTTCTTGTAGTGACTTATCATTTAAGAAATCCGTGTAACTTAGGCCGTGACTATATATCTGCTTTCGCAGAATTCTTCAGAGAAGTTCAACAATGCACTAAGCATGAGGTACAACTACCGGGTAGAGAAAGGCAGTATTTCTCTCAAACTCAGGGATGTTCAGCCCATTAAGATCAAGCACCTTTGGAACCAGGAGTTTTCTGGGTGCTTGAAATTCAGGTTCATCTTCACTGATAAACCATAAAAATGTAATCTGTGCCACGTGTATGTGGCAGAAGGTGTTCTTTGTTTGTTTGTGTTAGTTCACTGCATTTTTAAGAGAAGGAGAATGTGTAATTAGTATACATTGCCCTTCAGACTTCAGTTACTTGGCCTTTATAAACAATTCTACCTGAAACCTTTGGTGTTTTCAGCCAGTCCCTTTTCAGTTCTTGTCCCTCTCTCCCTGGCATTTACTGCATACAAAGCTCTCAGGGGCTCTGTCAGCTTTCAGTCTGTTGAGCTTAAGCAAGCTGTGCTCCTGCAGAGGCCCCCCAGAAGACCCAAATCCCGTTTCCCCTGGTAGACCTTTTCCATTTCCATCCCAGCTTTAACTCATCTTTCTTGTAAATGGCAGACTGAAGTCACACTTAAACTTCTGGATGATCTTGTGCAATGGCACTCAGCCCGTCTTTCCCCAGACCTAGCTGGTTCTGAGCAAACAACACTGACGTTTATCAATGCTGTCTCAACCCAGGTACCGATACACAAGCCGTGCTCACAGTTATTTTCCTGAGTAGCTGCATTCTGCTGTGCTAGAGTAAATAGCCTTTTGTAAAACTGTCCTGTAAAACTTTCACCTGTAAAACCTGCAAAACCATCACCCAGGTTTCACCAACTGAATATTTTGGTATACTACTCTAGCTTAAACACTGTCCATTCTAAATGATAACGTATTTATGCTTCCCTGCAGCAACCAGCAGACCAGTGAGCAGGAATATCCATTTCAGCTTTGCCAAATTTTAATCATGCTCGACCAATTTTCCTCTCTTCTTGAGTGTAATTATGTCTATTAAATTTTCTTTGTCAAAAACACTGAGAAAAATCGTAGGCTTTATTTTTTTGTGGGCTTTTTTTTTTTCGGTCCTTTTTTGCCAGTACTTAGAAGACATCTAACTCTAGCTCATTGTTTAGAATGTATAAAAAGGGGAAGGTCAAAGTATTTGTCTTCCCTCCTAGTACAAGCTTGATGTTAACATTAGCAGAGAGGATATTAAAGAAAAACAAAGCCAAAACACAAAAATATTTGTAAAAGACTGCTACTTCATTCTGAAAAACAAACAAACAACAACAACAAGAAAAAACACAACACATTTCCACATTTGAAATACCTAGTTACCTGGTTTCCAGGGCAATGTTTCAGCAATGTGCTGTCCTGAGGAAAAGGCCTAGTATTAGCTGTAGTTATTGCAGATATTGCAGAGTAGTAACTCAGCACTGTTTGGCTTCCAATTTAAATGAAAAAATATTATTTATATTTGTTATTATTGTATTTGTAACTTTTCCCCCAAGCTTACTTTTACTTTTTCTGATTTCTTTTCAGAGAGGTAAGAAACTTTACATTTTTATTAGTAGTAGTTTATTGTTTGAAATTTAAATTTAAAATGGCACACAGTCATGTTCTTCTCCATATCCAGGTATCTCATCCGTAATTTAGAACATGAACTTTTATATTTGATATCCACAAAGTGCTCACCCTTTTGACCTCTGGTATCCAAATAGTGTGCCTTGAAATACTTCTTAAGACATTTTTTTTTGTTTCTGAAATAATATAGCAAATACACGAAGTAGTTGTCTCTCCTTATCTCCTTATGTGCAGCATATTTTCACATTTAATTCATCAGAATCATTTAATACATCAAATGTTTCATAACCAAAAAGTTATAAGTAAATGCCATAATTTCGATAGCAAGAACATAGCACTGTTGAAACAGCTTCTATTTTCTGTAATGTAAGCTGTGTGTCCCAAATTTTGAATGTTTATCGGAGTAGGTTGTTGTGGGAAATCTTATGAGTATAAAAAAAGATTAAATTCTTTTGTGTTTAAATCAGTGTTGAGCTCTGTCCTATTGTATTTACTGTTGCGCCTTTCCATATGCTCCTTATTTATGTGCACCTGCCTTCCAATTAAATCCTCATTACCATGCACATCTGCAGAAGCTTTACTTATTTTCATCCTATTCGAAGAATTATATGTTTTACACCATATACATTTCTAGCTTACTTTTCATCTGAACTTCCCAAAGAAGCAGAGAGATGAAAAATGCAGAAGTGAAAAAAAAGAAAAAAAAAGTTAAAACTTTGGAGCTCAAATGTCTTTCTAGATTTTTCTCTGTCTTCTGTTTTATTTGTATTAATTTCTCATTTGTTTGTATTCACTGCAAATGTTAGTGTGTATGAGAATTTTCATTATACAGTTTGGAACTACCTGACTGTACTCTGGAATAGTTGGTTTTCTTCCCAGAAAGCTCTTATTTAGCTACCAGAAACTCTTCAACGGTCTCAAGACTGTGGGACTGATTACAATGGGAAGCAAGCTATCCACTTCACTGCCATGCTCAAGGAAAATAAATTTACCTCTACTGCCATTAACACCTTAAATAAATTATGTGCTGTACATATGTTGTGTGCATGTTCAAGTGAACTTGCATTAAACATCTGACTGTGTAAGAAGATATAACGAATGCCCACTGGTATAATGATTGGTCTTTGTTCACTATTAGAAGCTCAGAACTAATGCCTAGAATACAGAAGCTGAATTACTTGTTACTCCTAAGGAAAAAAAAAGGAAATATAACCATTACTTCAGGTCACCACTGAGGTCACTGACAACACAGCATGAGGGATTCAAGTATAGCAGCATGACTACAACTAGCTCATGGCTGTGAAAGAGATCTTTAGTCCCCAGTGCTGCTATATGCTTAAACTAGAAGAAGCAAGCAAAAAAAAATTAAAAATGAAATTTAAAAATAATGTTTTTCTTGTTATATAGTGTTCCATGAAGACGTCTGTGAAATTAGTAAAATCAAGGGTGAGTGGGTTGGTGGGGAGACCACTCTACAATTCACACACTGCTTTCTTTAATAATTAGATATGGTCCTGTTGTCAAACTGTAGTCCAGCTTTTATCATTCTTGGCAGACAGAGCAGAACAACACTCTGGCACTTGACCTGCCCATAAAAACTTGAACAGGAAATAGCAATAAATAATCCACTCAAAAGGCCCTTGAGAAAAGCGTTACACTTGGTTCCTTATAGGAATTGCATGCTACTCCGGGGGAAAGTATGGGACTTTTCAAAACATGAGCTTTGTATTGTTAGTATTTTTTTTCCTATTGCAATTAAATGTCTCAATGGTAGTTTGAAAGATAAATGTTTTGTATGTAACAGAGTTGAGAAAGGGTGCAGAATCGTTTCCAGTTTTATTCCACTTAATCAACATAGAAATCAACTTATAGTATGCACGTACAAAACCAAACAGTGTCTCCAACCATCCAACTAGCAAGTCCTCATGTGTCTTCAGAATTGGTCCCAGATTCCTTCAAGTGGGTGGCCTGGTTCTTCCTGGTCTGTTCTACATGAAAACCTTGATCCTTCTGCAATGAAATTAGAGTTTTACCCCAAGTCCTCTCGGTCCATTGGAACATGCCTGCTAGCTTGGTAACTGGACATTGAAGCAGGCATCAGGTGAGAACCCTGCTCTAGTTAGTCAAATAGTAAACGAGGAGTAGAAAAACACTTCCATTCTTTTTTGAGTCTGACAGAATAGATTTTAATTGTTTTCATTTTTTTGCAACATATTTATAGGCTCACGCAATCCAACCAGTTTCATAGACATTTCCTTTAGTTGCTTGGTTTTCTCATGAATTACAGAATTCTGAGCATAATTTATAGTGGATTTAGCCACATGGGGGACTAAATTGTCTTCTCATGTGTGTACGATAATTTAATCCCTCGTTTGTTTTAGTGCCCTGAGTGAATCTCTACTAGTCTGTGAGAAAAAGAAAACTCTTTAATACTTATACGAGAACAGATTAAGAGAAAAATACTTATAGACTAATATCAATTTTAGTAAATTAAAATAATTAGTAATTAGATGCTGTGTTTTTTATTTTCACTCATACAGTCTTTGTTTCTAGCTCTGTTAGCTTCTAACTACATTAAGAATTTTTTTTTTTAAATAGGTTTATTTTCAGAGAGATTAAATTTGTCATATTTTTTCTAGTTTTTAGAAGCCAAACTCCTAGAATTTGGCTCATCACACAAGTTGGTTTTAACTCGTTCACTTGTCTTGCTGAAGTTGAATGTATTTAAGTATCAGGGCAGTGATTGCTCAAAGCCTGAAATTCTATGAAAGATTTTCCAATTTCAACGGAATGCTGTTTTTCAGAAATAAACAGCAGGCTACATGAAGAACGGATTGATAATCTTAATTAGTCTTAAAACTGATCTGAGTTCAAAAGTTACAGAATCAAACACCTCAGTTACTCCAACATGAATCTTGCCTCAGAGAGGCATAGAAAAGAATATCTCCATTTGGTTGTACTTTTTTCCCATTTATTTCCGCATGTTAGCCTTCTGGAAAGCACTTAGAATATTAATGCAGAAATGTGTTTGGGAACAGTTTAGTAGCATAGCAGCTAAAAATATCTGGTCCAGTTGATGCATTTCTTCAATGTTATGATTTCCTATATGACACATATTAAAGGTATATTGAAGACAAAGAGGTCTGTCCACACTCAGATGAACCATCTGAGGTCTTCAATTCGCAATGTCAGTCTTCTGACCTGCCCTTGCAGACCAGACAAAACCAAATACTAATTGCCACTTGCTTGAATTTGCAGTAACCTGTGTTGCAGGAGGGCAAGAAAGTGGTGTTGACTGAACATAAGGTGGCCACGTGCATCCCTCAGTGGGCAACCTCATCCCAGCCGTATGCCTACTGAGGGCTAGAGGCAGTGCTGTCTCAGTATGCTGGAATATTGCATTTATGTGCTTTACTGCTCACTCTTTCTTCTTCTCATAAGCAGAGTCTTGTGTACAGCTTCAATGCCTTGAAATTTTGGTAATTTGCATAGTATGCAACCAGACTGGAATGCATGAGTGATTTGGTAGCAAGGACAGGTGAAAACATTGAATGCTGACTGGTAAATGATTGTTAGGCTCTTAACATTTTCTATTTAATTATCAAAATTTTCCATTAAATGTTCAAAAGGGTTAAACTAGTATTGTGTGTCTTTTGTGAAGATCCGTCCTTGATGTATATCCAATTAATTTTGTTGAGAGGTTTATACTTATACCAAGTATTTATTTTCCTACAAGGAATTCATAGGTTGGTGGAAATCTCATTTATTTATTTACAAATTTTCTTGGTTATTGACTATGCAAAAGTTTCCACTAATGAGAATTCTTCCCCATTGTGAATCATTAATACATTAAGTACACTTCAAATTCCTCCAGTAATGATACAATGAGAATTGCTTAGCTGATTTAAATGACACAGATGTAGTACTAATTATACATTTTAAATTGGCAACAAACACAATTAATTTGCTGATTATCTAAAACAAAAGTAAACTTTTTTATTATAGTAATTTACTATAATTTATCACACATCCATTTTCTGTGTATAATATTTATGCATTTGACAAACCTACAAAGAGATATGTAATTAGACCTGTTTCATCCATCACTGGCTGCCTTTTAACCAGAGGTCTTACGTGAACAGCTTACAAAGAGACTATCAGATTAACAAATCATAATGGTGGCATCCTTTAAATCAACAAATGGATTTACTTATTTATTTTTTTGCTAGTAATTTCTGTGGATTATTAAAATTGAACAATTTTAATTTAACTTGCATTATTTGAAGCTAATTTACTGGGCTGTTCTTTGTCTGATGGTTTGATTTGCTATAGTTTACCAGATCTGTTGAAAAAAATTGAAACCAAACAAAATGCATTTGTTGACATAAATATATATATATACATATATATATATATAGCCACCGTGGGCCAGGGATGTAAAATGTGTCAGAACCTGTAATATCCTCTGATCTGTTCTTTCCTTGTGCTTGATATCCCTCATTCTAGTTAAAAACAAACAGAAAAAACCCCAACAACTTGGTTTTGTTTTCTATTAAATGCTTCTAAGTCAGAAGATTGCCCTCTCATATTTTCTAGGTCTATGCATGGTGGGTGCAGGCTATGCAATCTGAATTTAAAAAATAAAAATCCTACTACTCTTTTTTTTTTTTTTTTTCCCAGACCAGAAATTATTATTATTTCCCAGGAAATAGTGATGTATTTAACTGGCAAATGACATCCAATAAATGGTGTCCAGAATTTAGTTTCTTCAGATGCTGTCAATAGCAATGCCAGTGACACTGTGTGCCAGAAAGGCAGAGCACTCGTTCTACATCAGCAAAGGTACATTTGAAGGAGATTCACCTCCATTCCCTCTCTAGAATGTTAATTTACCCCTTATCATCTATCCCTACCTAAAAGGACAACCACGTGTTAAGAACTGCTCTTCTATCTGTGTATGTGGCCCCAACCCCCCAAATGCTCTTTAAAAACAAAGCAACAAACAAACAAACAAAACACATAAACCTGTATTAGATTTCTGGCAATTAATTTCCTACTTACTGAGGAAAACTATTTATTTCTGTTTTAGAAAATTTAGCTATAGCATTAGTAACAAACATTTCTACAATGTTTTCTCTGTATTTTGCTTCCTTATTTTTTTCAGGAGGAAAAACAGGTAGTGGTGAGTGTACAGGTACAGACATGCAGTTATTTGGGAAAAAATAATATTTCCTTTTAAAAGTAGAAAATGGTGATTGCATTATGTAATAAAATTTTACTGTATTGTACCTTTAAAAAGAAATATGCAGCTGCTCTTGAACTATTAAACTATATGTGTCACCGTTTTATCCTGTTACCAAAAAGATCTCTTATGTCACTTGGCAGAATGACAGATTTTTTTCCAAGGCCATTGTATAATTGTGTTTTGTTAGCTGTTTTTGTTTTATAAATACTGTACTAAAGGGATCTCTGAAGATCAAGATTTTTGATGCAGTATTTTTCTTTGCTGTTCTTTTGATGTTGACTTTCCCCCACTCCCACCACAGCAACACACGCACTATTTTGTTCTCAAAAATTACCAATTCTATGTCAGGAAAAAAGCGTTTATTTTTCATGTCAGAGTTTTTGCAAACAGGCTGACTCTGTTCCAGCAGATTCCTTGCTGAAACTCTTCTAAAATGATTTTCCTGGGAAAACTAGGTTTGTGAAAATTTTCTGTATTTGAAAATCTGCAGAGAGACTCCACTACTATCATTCTTCATGTATTTAACTACTTGAGCTTGCAATACCAGCACTGGTATACGTTTGCTTTCCTTCATTGACTCCTTTCTGCCAATTTCCCCCTTTAGCAAAAGCAGCATCACAAGGTTCTCTCTCTCTTTTTCTTTACATTTGGAATGAGTAATCTACAGTTCTCCAGTAATATTTAATCTAAATCCCTATTACTGAAAAATAATTGAGTATTTTTTACCCTATCTTTTGGTAGTTACGGAGAGAAATTATTCATTGTCTGCTTTATAACAAGTTCTACATATTGGAAGTCTGGTTTCAAGCCCTTCCTCCTGCTTAATCCTCTCTTCTTTTTACTAAACAAATGCGGTTCCCTTAACCTTTCTTCCCAGATCATGTTTGTGAAACATCTCGTCAGTCTTAAAGTTTCCCTCAGGGTTATCTGCAATTTATCTGCCTTTCTCTAGGAGAAATGACCCAACTGGATAGAGTATTCCAGCTGAGTCTCCTCATTGCCGGGAGAGTGGAAAACTTACCTCCCATGTCTTTTGCATGACACTTTTAAAAATATTTTTCAGATTGACATTTACCAGTTTTGCAACAGCAGTACATTTTTGGCTTCTATTCAGTTTGAGCTATTATAACACATCAACTCTGCTTCAACTAATGCTGCTTAGCCAGGTAGATCCCATTTTATACTGTGTTTTCTTTTGATTTTTTAAAAGTGAAATACTTTGATCTTTTCCTTTGCTGAACTGAATCCTGTTGCTATTATAACACTGCTCCTATTTCTGAAATAAATATGAAATCTAATCTTGCACTTGAGGGTGCCTGCAAACCCTCCCAGCTCGGTGATAGCTATCAATGTTATAACATTTGCTATCCAAGTTATTAATGAAAATATTTCAATCTTGCCATATTTTTTTTGCTAAAACCTTGCATGATATAACCCTCCGATTTGAGAGTGAACCTATTCTTTGGGAACAGTTCTTGAAATTGTGAGTGAAGATATAACTTGATATAAAAATTTTCCTCAAAATTACACGTATATAATATTCTAAGCTATGTTTCTTAAAAAGAGGTGTACATGAGCAGTGGGGAAGAGGGCTTGGCTTCTACACATTGGTTGAGGTGCAAGCCTCAGAAGGGGGAGATGACTCCTGCTCTGGCAGTACCTGAGCATGCTTAGCTGGAGTAAACTTCTGCAGGGTAGGGCAGGCAGGCAGCTTACAGCTGGAATGAGAGGAAGTTCTCTGCAGAGCTCAAGAAACAAGCATGTAACAGTGCCTTGGGCATTTAACGTAGCGAGCCATTGTGCACTGTGTCAGCCTCAGCAACAGAGACTATGTTCACCAGTCTTGCTTTGCAATGCAGCAACTTTCTGTGGTTCCACGGGTTGTGAAAAATTTCTGCCTAGTCTTCTCTGGGTCTCTAAGATAAGTCTCTGAGGCATAGCAGTGTATTTGTTTCTTGGTCTCTAATTTGTGCTGTAGATGGACTTCACTCCAAAATTTGGTTCCTTTGGAGTGACCAGCGTGGGCTGTGGCTGTTCTGTGCATGCAGAAGTCTCATCTTTTTCTATACAAGGTGGACCTGGGAAAGATGACAGACAAAGATACCCTGCAAAGATTGTTTCTGTTGTTCACTGCTGTGGAGGATATATGAGTTTGCCATGAGTGGACTGCCAGCTACATAAACTTTTGGGACAGACTTTTGGTGGGCTGAAGCCGTCTGTCCTGCCTATTTCTAATAGTTTTGTTGTTATACACCGAGATGAGCAGTAGTGAGTTTTAGAAATAAGTTATTTTCTCAAGTTCAGTTTTGAGATTTTTTTTTTTTGGTTAAATTGACTATGTATGTAGTCTTCTATTGAGAGAGTCTCTGAAACTTAGATCAGCACCAGAGCCTAGTGTGGGATATACAATAGTGAGGAGTTACAGGGAATCACTTCCACAAGGTTACTCTGGCCTGAAAGCATGCTCTGCATTGTGTTGACTTTGTCAGTCAGAATCATTTTCTGTTATTGAGTTAGTGTTTGAAGTTTAAGATATTTTTTAGACATTGATGGTAAATGAGAAGATGAAGCTATATTCAAATTGTATTCTGCAAAACACTTGTAACTGTCCTGGGGTCTTCAAGTTTAGGATATTGGTTTTAAAACACTAAATCCAAAATTCTTGACCGGATGAGTATTTATATTCTCTTAAATGAACTATGATTAAAAAAAAAAAATATGTGTTCAGTACATTTGAAAAATAAATAATCAAAATTATCTAAACACAGGAAATTTATGATTCTGGCTCAGCTGTCAAACCCTCTGTCATCTGGGTTCACAACCTGATAGATTTTATAGCTTGGCCGACTAACTGATTTAATGACACGGCCTTTTTGAATTGCTAGCTAAAAAACTAATTTTGGCAGGAGGAGTGGCCAGATGTATTCCTCACTGTCTTCAGTCTGAACTAGGTTAGTAGGGACTATAAATAGCTTCATAAATATTTTACTATGCCTACATTTTGGTCTTGACATAAAGTATTGGAGAATAGATTGTTCAGCTTCATCATGATTTACACTGAACAAGGTGAATAAAAAAATTCCTTACTTTACATCACAAGCCATTTTTTCATATTTCTGTAACCTTTTCCTTTTAGACTGACCAAAACTTGGTAATGTCATCATCTCTCTCTTCTTCATGTAGATGCTGGGGCTGAAACTATGGCCACAGAAAGTTGTTATTGTGTTCAGCTAAGAAAAAACTTTTATAAAGAGTGATTTTCTTGTCCATGTGGCTTTAACTTATGAAGTAGATGAAATACAGAAGTAGCATTGTTCAAACAAAAGGGGAGTATTTTGCATTTGTTGCTTTTAATATGCTGTTCTGATCAGGAACCTCTGTCCCAAATTTAAATGTTAGCTTTCAACTGGAGATAGATGTGTCTATGTTCTTCATCCAAGTGCCTCCACCTATCTTTATTGAAGTTAATTTATTTATTGAACTTTGACAGGTTATTATCCAAATTTATTCAAACTGTGCCATTTAACTGTATCTCAAAGGATGTTCACTAGCAATTTATGGAAAAGAGTGCAATATATAAAACAAACGGTAATCAACAATCATTTGTGTCTTATGTCCACAGGACAGAAGAATCACAGCTTAGCTTTTGAATTTAAGTTAAATTGAGCCAGTGTCTTTTTTTCACCAACATTTAAGGAGAACAAAACCAAAATCAATCAATCAAACAAACAGAAAAACACGAAAACAAATAAATCTCCTTGCTAGTCTAAATGTTGAGCTGGGAAAACTCTAAGTGGAAATCTATTTCCTTTTTATTTTCTTATTTTTTTCAGAGAGAGGTAGCTTCCTCATGTTGGTTTGGATTTGTTCCGAGGAAATCTAAGAGGGATTTTAATGCATGTAATGTATGAGATAGATTTCCTCATCTAAGTTGTGACTACAACAAACCTTAGCCCTGCTCATTCCAGTCACAGCTAATCAGCAAACCTTTATGTTCATTTTGAAATTGTATTTTAGTAAAGAGAGCTTAAGGATATTCTAAGTATATGGCATATGGGAAAGTCCTTTGCTCATTTACCAAATCTAGTCTATCATTTCTAACTTGCAGCTACCTGTCCTTTTTCTTATTTAGAGAAAAGATGGTATCCATGGCAGGTGCAGTCCACAAAATCAGATTTTATTTCACTCAAGTAATCATTTTGCTGTCCTATGTCTATAATCAGATGGATTAGTGTTCCTTGGCTTTGCTTTTTAAATTTGATAGAAAGCAAAGTTGTCTTGTTAAACAGATTCCTTGCCTGCTCTGTAACTCTTAGAGAAAGCCAAAAAAAAAAAAACAAAACATAAATAAATAAACCAAACCAACAAACAATTCCTTTTACTTTCCCTCCACACAGCCTGCACTGACACACATCTAGAGGTGTGACTCTGGGACAAAAGTTATCCTACTTTATAACCTATTTGATTATATTTGCTATGTGTTAAGAACACCTTCTCCTGTTCCAGTAAAACATATTGAGCAAGAGAGAGAGAGAAAGCATTTTGAGTCGTGTTCTTCGAAGAAACTTGCATAGAATCTGTATATTGGCATCCTCAATAGTTTTTTATTTGAGTCTTGGTAAAGTTTTACTTTTTACAGATAATTTAGTTTCAAACTAGGAACACCTAATATCAAGGGGCCTCAAACTCATACAGCTGAGTTGTAAACTTATTTAATTTATATTTCTGTGTGCATATGGTGTTTTTATTTGGAACAAAGTGATCAGGATTTCAAATTAAGGAAAATCAAACTACGAAAGCTTCTCATGGGTCTGTAAGGTTTTCTTTTTTAAAGACTACCTTTTATTACTCAGACCTATTTTTCTTTATACTCGTTATGTTTCTTAATACTATGCCACTGAAAGAGGCTGACATGTTTGAACATATTTAAATAATCGTGTTTAATTACATGATTAGTTTATATGCATGTGTTTAATTAATTGTTGCTTCATTGAAAAAGAGTATTACCCTTTTACAGATAATCACTCAACTAAAATAAGTTGGTTAAAGCTTACTGTTGAAGAGCCTTGTTTTTCCTTTTTAACTACTCTACTACACCTCAAAAAATAAGCAAAGAAATAAACAAAAACAGTGCAAAGAAAGAGGACAGACACAGGTACAGTACTTGGTGCCTTCTGTTTTGCTACAGGGGCAATCACTCAAAGACCAACAGCAGATATTTGCTGGAGGTCATACAGATATTTTTGCCACCATGTTGTACTGGAAATAGGGATGAAGGAGATGCCGTGATAGTCCAGAAGATTTTTATTTGACCATTTACATGGTAAACATGTTTTTAAATTGTTTAGGTACATGCAGACAGGACAGACAAATCTCCTAAAAATACCTCTGAATAGTGCTTGTTTGTTGGAACCAAAGTCTCTTCCTAGGTTTATACTTCTCTGTGGTGGACTCATGCTGTTGCTGGTTGAGAGGGGGTTAAAAGATTTTTGCAGATGTCTTGTCTCAAACCTATATTCTGTCAAACAATAGCTGAAATTTCTTTGCTGTTCCATGTGGTTAAAAGGAGACAAAAGACTCTAATTGAGGAAGCTAAACTTCATCTTCACAATGTCAGAGCTCATACTATACTAATCCTCGTACTTGTTTCCGAAATATGTGCCAACTGTATGGATAATAGAACTAAAACAACAGATCCAGACATTAATTATTTCTCCCCAGAATATAAGTAGACTACAAACTATATTTTGTAGACAACGGATTAATATATTTTATTGTATATATGTTAATCTATGTAGTGTTATCTCAAAGATAAATTCCCCAACTATTAAGAAATAGTGTTTGTCTTACAACCATGGCGACTGTTGGACAAAGGAATAGGAAACACCTTTTCCATGAATCAGACTGATGATCAGCAGAGGTTTGTTACAAATACAAATTCAATTAGTATGTTAAGAAAATTTTTCCATCAACAACGGCTAAGTATTCCAAACCTACTAAAAATGCTAGCAAAGAGATAATTCCTAGCTCTTATGAAGTGTAGATACTCAAAATACAGTAATGTCACGTATCTTTTGCTACTGCTTTATGATCAGAATTGTACCAGAACATGTTCAGAGGAAAAGGAAGTTGGGGGGGAATCTTCCTCTATATTTTTTTATGGTATTATCATTTGTAAATAAGATACAGAACTGTAATTAACACTTAGAAAAGGAAAAAAGAGAGGGTGTTCTTATTCTTTCTGAAGAGGTTTTCAGCATGTTATTGTTCCAGCATGTTCTAGTGAAGCATGAATTGGTGTCAGTTAGGCTTTTAATTAATTGCTAGTAACAGATGTAGTTCACATCTCTGGCACAAAGCAGTCAGCTTAATTTTGTAGAATAAATTATTACCATTTCAGTGCTGAGGTGAGAAAAATCTGAGTAGTTAGATATCCACTGGCCATAGCCCAGTTGTCCTAAAACAAAGTTGATTATGTAGCTTAGTATGCTAAATGTTTACCCAGTTTTAGAAGTTCACACCCTCTAGTGATTTTGACTTCAGAGCGGCTTTTGACATACTTGTTTGCTGTACTGCCTGCCCATCCCAGCACGATATGTAAGACTGTGTAAATAATGTAGGTACTTTCTTGTTGGTAGTTGGAGAGAAAGAGTATGAATAGGGTGGATGCTCTTTTAGAAATACACTGTTGGATGGCATCCTTATGAAGGGGAAGTTACAGGCAGGATCTTTTAGTTCTAAAACTATTCTACCTGTTGAACTATGCTTCCTGGTTACAAAAATTAAATAAATTGATATTTATTCAGTAGCCTTACTACGGAATCTATGATTTCAAAGTAAGTAATAACAAAGAGAATGAAGAAATTATTCAGGAACTCTTCATAGAAGAACACCAGTATCTGAGGAGTACAAAAGACCATTTTCATATATTATGTTCAGAAAGCATTTTAAGAAAGTAAGAAAAAAAAAAGTAGTGTATAAAAGAAATAAGAAAAAGCAATATATGAAAAACATGACAGCAATGTAAGTATCAACTAGTGCCAGGTTACCCACATCCAGATTACATTTTTATTATTATTATTATTTTTTAATTATTTTTTTTTAATATAGAGGATTTGCTGAAATTAACTTGTCCATTTGGAATCTATTTTGGATATAAACCAGAACATTGTCAGAACATAGATGTGATTTGTTGGGTTATGGAAAAGCAACTCTCTTAAGCTTTTTCCAACACAGAATGAGTGATAGACATAAAAAGGAGGGGAAACTGTGGGAACAAATTAGTCTAGGTTCATGGGTGTAAGTTTTGCGTTGAGTCCTAATAAGCAAGCATAAAGCTTAAACAGTAATGTTCCAGCATTCCGGGATTCAGAGCCTTCTAGGCCTCCTAAAATGACAACCCAACTGGAAAATGGTGACATCACAGGGACTGATATTATTTAGAGATGAGGTTGGAGTATTTTTTATTTACTTCTTCCAATTCATCTTTATTGCTTTAAAACAATAGCAAACTCAAAAAGCAATTTTCTGAGGCATGTGTAGCTTTCCACCTGCAGACAAACATAATTTGTCCTTCTCTAATTCTTTCTGCAGCCCTACTCACAGACAGATCCTCTCTCTTTGTATAAACCTTTGCTGATGGTGTTGGTTTCTTTATAACACACTAAACAGGACTATTTTATATTATTTCATCAGGCAAATTTGACCTGCATTCAGAATTATGCCATGGTCTATAAACTGATATAGAAGCAGTGATATAAACATCAGTTTTGATGCCCTTAATCGAAAGTAAGTCCAGCTTACATAGTTCGTAGTTTAACCTTCTCCATTCCATTTTCAGGGATTTGATTCCACCCCCTTCCTATTACTGATTTTTTTTTTTTTTTTTTGTATTGTGGCAATATCCAGAGGCCAAGGTCTTGTGTACGAGGTCCTGTACAAACACATAGTTGATTGCTAAACTCCCAGGAGCAGGAGCTGTCTTTGTCTGAAGAGTATGTTACGGATGGATGAGGGGAGTGAGGTCCACAAGGACAGAGCAAGCTGTGCATTTCCTTTGCCTAAGAATTTCAATATTCTCTCATTCTCACTCCATTCAGCCTTCTTTTGTGACATCTTCTCCTTTTTACTTTTAGGTCCTCTCTTGCTGTACCCCGTTGCACCTCATGACCAAGAGCTCCATCATAGTGCCAGCAAGCTATACTGCCTTCCTTTTCTTGTTGAGACTTTCCCTCCTGGCTGGGTGCTTCTCTTCCTATCAGACATAAACCTTTTTCTCATTTTTGGCTCTGTCCTGAGAATTTGATTACCATATATGCACTTATTTTCATGCATTTATGGCTGTATAGCAGTAGTTTCTGCATGTTTTCAAGTTAGATATTCTTCTTGGGTAGTGGCAGTGGGCAGGGAATCGGGGGAAGGATTGTTCATTTGCTTTTTCTCAAGGGTGCACAGAGTTACACGGGACAAAACAGTCCCTCTGTTTGTGGTAACTATAGTAAAGGTTTTGGATATGCATCTTTATTAACCTCCTAATACCATGACTGGCAGGTAAAACGATTTCCAGACCATATGGTTTATTCAGTATTTTACTGGAACATTTATTGTACACCGTGGTTGATGTGGGTAGCATGATGGATAAAGTCAATTACTACTGCAGCACAATATGGATCTAGGTTAGTTTTTTTCTCCTTTCATTTTCATTTTAAGTGAAAGCATTACTGGCTCCCTATTAGATGGACCATGTCAGGAAAAGTCGAGTGTTATACCTTTTCATCTTGTTTCCTGGTTTGCCAGTGTTATAATGAAATCTCTCAGATGTTAATGTAGCACTTGAAACTGTGACACTATTCAGAGTCCAAAAAATACTAAAGAATCATGTTCCAATGGGTGTCATCAGTTATCAACAGCACAGTAAAAATTTAACAAGAATAGCGACACTCTCCATGTATCTTGCACTTTGCTTCAGCTGGTTTGAGTTGCTTTCATCACTTATGTAAGAGATTTAATAACTGAAAGCATTTTGCTGCTTGCGGTATTTGTTAGAAATGTAATCTGAACTGCTGCAATGGAGGAACACCTGATCAAATTTTCAGTGACAAGAGACTGGCTGTTTCAGTCTGGAAGTCAGCCTTGACTTTTCAGCATGAGAAAACAAAGATGAAGTAATCTCTCAGTGGTGTTTGCAAACAGCAGGGTGTAGCTTTCTGAACACTGTTGTGGCAATGGGATGCAATGCTTAAGAGGACACGGTTTGTGGCCAGATGAGACACACAGAGTTTTGAAGCTGATCCATGTAAATGTCCGCACCAAAAGGCTGTGAAGCATTTTTTCCTGAGAGGTACATATGACAATAGATGGCATGTCCTACATGTAATCTGCCAATAATTAAGGGAACATGCTGACTTTCCACTTAAAGTTTTGCAAGCTTGCTGTCCATTGCTTTATTTGTATCTATCATGTTGAGTTGCTCTATTTTCATGAAAATGGCAAAAATGCATTTTGTAAAAGGATCGTTCTTGACCAGTTTTAGTTGGCCACGCTTGCTTTTGAAGTTTAACCTGGTGGCTGCTACTAAGTATTAAAAGATATATACAGCATTTTCTTATTCCTTTTCACACCTGTTGTGGTACTTTTTTTGCAGAATTTCTGGTTAAAAAAAAAAAAAAAAAAAGAGAGCTGGAGTGCTTTCTGAAAGAAGTGATTGATTCAAGTTTCTGAATTTGAGGAAAATGAATTCTTCCTTGAATTTGGAATAATTTGGAATAGCACATATGAGAATAACCATGCCTAAGCATTAGTTTTTATGCATGTGCTGCTGTAGAAAATCTTGCTATTTACTGTCTCAGTGTCCATGCATATCGTGCACATGGGAAAACACATACATTTACCAGACAGCAATACCCATTGGTGGTTTCTCAGTCTGACTTAAATCTTTTCCTTGGACATAAACAAGTGTGTTTGTTGTTGCTGTGTGTAAATACCATCATGCTTCATATTTTTAATTAGAAATACATAGCACATTAATGATAGAATAAAATAATTTACATTATGCAAATAACTGCCAAGATCAAATATATTCTATTCATGGAAATTATTATATTCATTTTGTTTATTGCCCCCAAAATATGTTCATGATGCTGCATAAATCCAAAATCAGACCTCTATCCTGAAAAGCAGGACAAATATAGAAAAGAAGGTTAGGCAGACAAGAGCTCTTGATAGTTTTGTTTTCTCTCCATTACAGGAGGGAGAACACATACAAATCTATGCATTACATTTATAGAAAGAAATTATATGCTGAGTTTGTCATCATCTTTGTATCATAACAAAATACATACGGAAGAGTTATGTAGATCTGGGCAATAAACTAAGTCCTCTTTCACACTTGTATGTGATGGTCTCTTTCTTGGGGGATTATGCTGAAAAAAATGAGAGGATATGTAATTTCTGCTTCATGAATGGGGTTAAAAAGAAAAATGCTGCTGTGTTCATGTATGGGAAGATGGCCACTGATTGTATTGCGTGCTATGTTAATTCTGTGATGCTCTGAAGTTCATATAAAGAGGTTTACATACTGCAGCAAGTTATAGACTCAAACATTGCATAGCAACACAATAGGCATTAGTTCAATGCTCTGACTTTAACTTAGGATGTTATGTTTCATCTCCACAGGCCATTTGCACATCTTTCATATTCATCCTGTTCATTTATTCAGGAGTTCTTTATGTGGTCATATTGTGCCCAGGGATTTCACCTCTGAAGGTTATATTTTGTAGCAGAGGGGGTAGTCCAGATGTGTTAGTATTTAGCTGAAATAACAGAAGATTATAACATATAACAGAAGATGTGGATTTGCAGTGCAACAGCATATGGGAACAGACAAAATAATGGTACAGTTTTGCTTCTGTTACCTTAGTACCAGTCACCATAATACTTCAGGACTTTTCGTATCTTGTGAGCAGGTTTACAGAGGAATGAAATTCCATGTTGCCACCACACTGTGAGGCAGGTTAGGATGCTGTCTTACCTATAGAATATTTTATTTCTCAACAAAAACTCAATCACATCTCAACACCATGGAGTTTCTGCCAGTAACTCTTGTCGAGTTCCTCTGATACCATCTTCCTGAGCATTCGAAGTATGGTGTTAATTGTGTCCTTATTGCTATGGATTTTTGCTGTTCCTTTCCTAAATGATTAATGCTAAATATTTCTTGAATGTCACATATGTACTGAAGATCACTCCTTTTTTTTTTTCTTTTTTTCTTTTAATACTACATTGCAAACTAGTACCTCTTGAGATAGTGGTAGGAATGGTATTCTTAGCAGAAAAAAAACCACACCTGATATTTCATGCTCACATCAAAGTCCTAACTAAAAGCTAAATCATGAGGTGTTGAAAAGGACAAAAGTTAGTTCTTGAATTTTCTGAGCTTTTATGAGGTTCTTCATATTTTTTCCCTAAGAAGTTAGAAAAACCTTAAGGTTTTACTTGGTGGAAAATGGAACTGAAGTCAACCACGTTATCTAGTATTTTTGCTCACTTGAATGTTCTGAGAGGGCTGACACTTAAATTGGATAGTGCAAGTAATTCTACGCCTGCATTTGCCCACTGTAGAGTGATGGCATTAAGTGATACGTGAAATAGACTTGAGAGCTCAGCAGGATAGTCAGCATTGCCATCATATCAGAACCTCTGTCCTGCCACTGCTTTTCTTTCAACCTCTTCTTAACCTCCCTGGCTGGAGGCATAGGGATAGAGACAAATTCAGAGTAGTTATGTCCTACCAACACTAAGATGTATGTTTTCACAGCATCATATAGCTAAATCCTTTAACAACTCCCACTGATACTAATGGGAATCCCACAGCAAAATCCCTGAATGTTGTCGTGAGTATGCATTCATTCAGAGTTCCTCTCCCTACGTCTATCTCCCAGCTCTGGTTTCAAGTAGAGGGCCAAGAGGTCTTTTATGAAACAAAATAACTGAGCAAGGAAACAGTTAACACATGCATCGTGTCCTGAGAGACCTGATCTATATAATTACGGTCCACATACTACAAGTCCTTGTGGTATATAAGATCTTTCATTTCATGAGGGAAGGTATGTCTTACAGAACTGTGGCAATGAAAGTTAATGTTGTCAGAAATGTTTCTTCTTTACAGTCCATAGGAGAGGAACCATCTATCTGTTCTTGTGTGATGCATCAAATATGGGAGCCAAATGTTGTTCACTGAAAAGCAAAACAAATTTTATATACTGTAGGGTTAGCCCACCTTTCATATGTAGTTTTACTGATTTCCAGATGGTTTATTTGCTTGAGCTGTTTCACAAATTTTTGGAGTTACCATGGTTCTAGATATTTGCAAAATTCTTGTCCTGCCATAGTTTTGAATTTTACTAAATCACTGGTCTCATTAATTTTCTATGATAATAAGCATCCGCATCTGCATTCATGCATGAACAAAAATGTGTTTTTTGTTTGTTTGTTTGTTTTGTTTTTTATTTGCAGTGTCTTAAGCACATCATTTTTAAGTTAAGATCTCCCTTATGAATGACTATGTGAATACTTAGCAAGAACATGACTACTGGTAATTTTTCAAACAAGATTCATGCCCTTTTTTAAGTTACGTTGTGAAATAGAAAAAAAAAAAAAACCACCAACAAACAGCATCAACAAAAAACACTAAACAACCTAGCCCATTGGTGTTATATATACACTTAGGTTGCATTCTATGGATTTTGATTTTTTAAGAAAAAAATCTGGAGAATGGGCAACCAGATTGCAGAATCAATGTATTCCCAGCTTGCTACAAGAGTTATATGGTTGCATACAAGCTTGAGAATTTTGATCTGCCTACTGAATTTTTCCTCCTTTGCATTTTTGCTGGTACTTACTATAGCTGCAAGTGAGTTAACATCTTTCTTTTTTTCTTATATGCAAGGTATGTTTCTTGTTTATTGCATTGTATTCAAGTGTATTGAAAGCCAATCAAAATTAAAGTACTTTAAGTTGAAGTAACACTGGATTGCATTGTAAAATGCTATTTATCTAATTCTCATGTAGTGTAGATCAGGCTGATTCCTCTTTTTTCTTTATATCTTTTCACTGGTAGGAGAATTTAGGAGATTGAGTTTTTCATTTCCAGTTCTTACCTTTATCAGCTTCGTATGTCTGGGATTAAAGTCCAATTTTAAAATTACAGAGATAACGTCCATACTTTTCATGAGTGTTTTGAAGATAACTGCATTAATAATGGTGTGTGATGATCAACAATTATATCAAGATATATTATTTATACAGATAACATGCTTTTTTCCTGACTCAGTGCTCCTACATAAGAACCTTGGAAATGGCTACAAAGGCTTCTTTAGCAAAGCAGGAATAAAATAATGTTTTGAGGAACATTTGCACTGTGTTTTCTACTTCAGTGTTTGCTTGAGCACTTAGTTTTTCTTTTGCATAAAAGCTATTATGTCACTCAGAATGAAGAAAGCAGCTTTGTCTCAAAATGATTCACACTGGCTGTTTAAAGTCCCTCTGCACATCTTACTTCAATCTCCTTTGGCTTGATTTATTCTTAGGACAAGTTACTGATGCTCAGAAATAACTAGATTGGAAATTACTTTTTAAGCATGCCTCTACTTGCAACCTGGTCCAGTGTCTCTGCAGGCAGGCTCCTGATAGCTCTAAGTGTCACCAGTAGACAGACAGACATTTTTGCTCCCAGAGCACACTGTTACTTATTGATGATCACAGGCCCAGATCTGGGTGTCTCAGGCAATCTCCCAGGTGCAGTTTCTGATAACACTGTTGCTCATCAAGGGCCTTGCAGATTGAATACGTTTCAATGTGTTAGCTGTTGAAAATACCTCAGGTGATTGGTCATCCTTTTGCATAACTAACCTGTTTGTGGCAGCTTGCTTTTTCTAGCTAAATCCTTCAGGAAAGCAAGTAATAATACAAAGTTAACAAAGACACTTCTTACTTGTGTCCCCTTTACTCTCAGGTAAGTTTCAAAAAAACAGCCAACCATTCATCAATCAACCAAAAAAACCCTTTAACAAGTTGTGGGAACCAGTAGAGAGCCCTGAATTTTGCAGCACATATTGTTTGGGCTATAACCTCTGAAAAGGCAAAGACTTCTTGCTTTCAAGCAAGCCTTCAGCTTTTCTCTCAGGAGACCAGGGTGAGAAACAGCCATGTGCCTCTAGAGCAGGGATTTCCTTGGACTGTGTAGAGAAGCCTGCTTACCAGAAGAAACTGGCCTAGCTACTGCATGCTCAAGCTCAACATCCCTCCTGCTGGGAGGCACAGCAGGAGCTATGCAGCACTGGTATCTTTGGTTTTGTGTTCTCATTTCAGTTCCCATGTGCATTTCTTATGTCATGGGCTTCCTGCATTAAATCCGAGGATCACCATTTACTAAAAATGTCAAGGATTTTGTCACTGGATTTCAACATCACCTAGGTGTGTTAAATCGAGGAGCAGGCTATGGCACAGGCTGTGGCAGTGCACATTGCAGGGAAGGTTGCTACCATGTTGAGTGCACAGTTTGACTTGGGAATACTCCAAATCCTTTCACAATTATCAATATATTTCAAACAGCAGCTTGTGCTGAATACACACACATTCACACTAGGAAACCTATAATTTATTAATCCTAGCTATTAAAGTAATACATAGGGTTCTTTGATTGATGTCTGGCTTGGCTTCCTGGGAATTATGCAAAGAGGGAAGACCTAATGAAATAGATATGCAAGTTTTCTCCTTGGATCAAAGGAAGAGTTTATGTATCCTCACCTGTATATTCCCAAGGCTACATATTTGGGGTTGAGTCAATCAGCCTTTTCCACCCTTTGCCAGTTAAAGTAGGCATTATTTTAACTGTTGTTGCTTTGTCCAGTAACTTGCTTGTGGGGAGGAGTTCAAAAGGCTGTGGAGCAGTTGTGTTACCTGCCAATGCCCAGAGACATGGGATGGGGTACGAAAACAGCTGATAGTGAAAGCTGTTTCCCCAAAATACTTCTATTCCGTGTCATTTCTGCTGTGCCCGAATTCTGCTGTTCCTGCTTTTCATTTGCGTTGTGCTCTTGGTCAGACACTTTGTGACCCCAGTAATGATACTCTTCATCTTTCAATGCTGACTCAGTGCTATGGGGGGTTCTCATTTATGTTGGGCGCTGGTTAGCATTGGTGTATGGCTGGGAATAGGGAGAACCAAGGAGGAAAGCAAATGTACTATTTCTTCTGTTTCTGCTCTGAAAGGCTATCCTGCTCCCATGCTGCAGATTTGTAAGTGGGGCTAGTAACCTCCCAGATCACCCCAGCAACTAATTGCTGGAGAAGTCAGAAAGAGCAAGGTTTTGAGCAATTCTAGTAAGTGTTTCTTCACACACTTCCAGCTTTTTAGAAGCAAGACAGCAGCAGTAGTGTATTTCTTGCATCTTCAGGCAGGAGGAGGTTACCTGCTGGACAGCAAATGCTCTTTTCGCATGTTCTGTCCTGAAGGATGACTGAGGATACCTGTTCATGGAAAATTGAAGCACCCTGTAGAGAAAATTCAGTTTGGGATGAAAAGCCATAAACACTATAGCTAATTCACAGTGAGGCTTCACACAGGTGAACAGGTCTATGTCTGTGCTGGGTTCAGGTACCCGGGCGATGTCAGGGGTCTGGGGGCTGCTGCGTGAGGCAATGCCAGGGCTGCCCCGTGCCGACCCCAGCCGGCCCCAATAGCTCCACCGCAGGGCATGGCTGGGCCCCGCAGCCAAGATGGTGGCGCCTCACCTCGGGGCGGCAGCCTGGGGAAGGGAGGGCAAACACTGCACGACAGAGGGCAGTGAGGGGAGTGGCGTGAGGAGCGGCCCTGTGGACACCCAGGGGAGAGGAGGAGGGCAGGAGGTGCCCCAGCCACCCAACAGAGGTGCCCCAGCCACCCAACAGAGGTGCCCCCACAGACTGTGAGAAAGACCTACAGTGGAGCTGTGGATGAGCGTGCAGAGAAAAGAGCAGCAGAGAGGAGCTGTGAGGGACTGACCACAGCCCCCATTCCCTGTCCCCCTGGGAGGGGGAGGGGGAGTAGGTAGATGAGTCAGTGATGATGGGGTGAGGTTGAGCCTAGGAAGAAGGTGGGGTTGTGGGAAAGATCTTTTCATCCTTATTTTTGTTTCTCACCATCCAGCTCTTCTTTAATTAGCAATAAATTAAATTCATTTTCCCAAAGTTGAGTCTGTTTTGCCCGTGATGGTAACAGGTAAATGATCTCCCTGTCTTTACCTCAATACCTCAACCCATGAGAACATATTTTCTCCTCACATCCTTTTTGGGGAGAAGGCAGTGAGAGAGAGGCTGGATAGCATCTGGCAGCCCGCCAGGTCAGCCTGACACAGTATTAAATACTGCCAGAATGACATTGTATGGCAAATGGTGGTCAAGATTGGGCATTATTGTATGGTACGGCATTTACCAGTGTAGACATGCCCAAGAGGGATGGCAGATGGCTTGCTGCTGAGAGGATTTGGTGGGCTGTGGCTTCCTGAGAGAGAAAATGTTTGATCTTTATCAAGATTAATTTTGTTTGAAAGGTGAAGATAAACTCTGAAATAGGATTCAGTATTTTAAAACTAAGCACTGAGTACCATTTAAAATGCCAGTAGGTATCCAAGGCATTTACATATGCTGGGTAGCCCCTACACAATACTTGTGGAGTCCTGTCCTGGAAGGCTGGGCGGTACTAAACACTGAAATCCTGCCCTAACTGCTAGTTTATGAGGCGCAATGCATGTGTTATTTACAAATGGATGGAGTTTTTCTGTGTTTTAGGGAAAGTGGTAGATGTTCCCTTTGCAACAAGATATCAGAGGTACCTGTCAGTAGCAGTCCTTAGCTGCCTTGCTGCTTTCATCAGTGGCATGCAGTCGCCAATACGGACATTGCCTCCCTGACAGATTTCACATGTGGACTGCAGGGACTGTCATCCTGCTCAACATCTTGTATGTAGTATTTAGACATCTTGTGCTTGGAGGACTTTCTAACTTTGCATTTTCTTTCAAATACCGTGATTTTTTTTTTCTTTATTTGAGGAGAGGTTACCTGAGGATACAAAACAGTTAACAGATAAGCAGAAGTATAGTTGAGTAGCATAGGCTTTCCTTGTGGTTGCTGGCTGTGCATTGTGCTGAAAAACTACCCCAAAATAGGCCCTATTAAAAGTAGGCTCTCTCATTCCATGCCATTTCTGGTGTTAGTGATTAAGAAATTCCAAATATGTTCAAATGTGCATATTTTTGTCCAAATGTGTATATTTTTTAGTGCAACAAACATCGTTGATGAAGATCCCCTGTGTATTCAGTTCACTTCTCAGCAACTGCACCTCATAATGAATAAACAGACTAATAAAGTTGAAAAATACCATCTTTGTCTCTGGATCGGGAATTCAAACACTCAGCAGTACCATGGCATTTGTTGGCCTTTAGATAGATCCACTTATTTTATCTTGAGCTAGAAGAACATTTGGAAGTGTGTCCATCACTTAATTTGTGGTGGCTTTTGTACTTGTATGAAGGGATCAAAAATTGAACATTTGCAACTGGAAGCAAAATAAAATTATTGAGGCTTACTTAATATATGTGCAAGAAAAAGAAAGAAAACTGCAATTAAGTTCAGTCAACTCAGTTACAGCAACTGTTAATGGTAGCCTGCAAACATTCAACAGGTCAGGTACTCACATAGTAATTAACCATGTAACTTTGCCCAAAGTATCTTGTCCCTAAAAAAATGAGAGACAGGTAAGTGAAATTAGGTTTATGGTGGGGTACTGAAAGGTAAAAATGCTTGCAACACCACAGTTACTGCAGAGAAATAGATGCTCTATCATATGTTTACATGCCTGTACAATCAATTTAATTAAATTACTGTCAAAAGCATATCAATTTTTTTTTCCTCTTTAGAAGGACTAAGTAGAGCCTGAGGAAAGGATGAATTCTGAATAGGAAGAAGATGAAACTCAGTAGGAAATGAGAGTTAAAATAACCCTAAGATAAGTTTATCGGTAGAATTGCACACGCTTTTAGGTGACAAAGACTTTAAGCAAATATATTTTGCATATTCTTAAAATGATTCATTAAAATAAATAATCCTAATTTTGGCATTTAAAAGGACCAGGCAATTTTATTTATGTTATTTATGATTCCTTGATTCTGTGATTTCAAACCAAACCAAACCAAACCTTCAAAGAATGTATGAAACATTACATGTAAACAAGTTATGATTTTACCAGAAAATAATGCATCCTTACCTGTTTTTATTAGTTGTGTTCTTAAAAATATAGACTCTGTATTTATTGGGTATGTAGTCCAGCAAAATTTCCTGAAAAATATGAATTTAAAAAGAGAGTAAAATTACTATATCTCACTGTTCCCATGTAGGGTTCTTTTTTTTTTTTTTTTTTTTTTTTTTTTTTTTTTTTTTCATGAAAGATACAGTGGTGGAAATCCTTCAGTGAATTTTAATCTGCATGCCTCCATCAGTACTGTAATACCAGCGTAGTTTACAACCAAACTGGTTAGGTGCTGGGCAGTGAATTTCCAAGTTTTTAGCACTTCTCCATATACAAATATTAGTACCAATGATAACTGAACTTTTTGTATTGCAAGTTTATTTACAAACCTGATGCTTTGTTTCAACCCAAATGCTAGTCTTTTGTTGCCACAATTTTAAGTAGTAATATTGCATGCTGTCTGTCAGATCCATGCTGTCCATGTGATCTTAAACCATTTTTACTTTTCCTTGCATGGTTACAAACCCAAGCCTGGCAAGCTCTTTACCATTATCAGAGCATTTGGGATAATGAGAATTGCTAACATGAAAATGATTGGGTCAATATTTGCATTAGGCCCTTTACAAAAGCAGAATGTTCGGCATCTTCATCATATTAAGACAGTTTAGTTAACAGGAACTCCTGTTGTCTATAACTGAGCTGCAGGCCTCTGGCATTTCTGAAAGTCAGACTACTTACTTATTTAGGATCTTAAATTTGAGCTACACAGTAATTTTGTGACATGAAGTTTATAGCAGGACCAGAGTTTAAACATGGATGCCAGAGCTTGAGTGTTGTTTGAAAATTCAGATCATAATTCAGAAGCTGGAGATGTAACAAGCATGTATGCCAAATATCATCATAACTAATGCTGTTGACATAATGTGGTGTATTCTGTGAATTTATGAGAACTTGAATAAAGGACTGAGGCTGGTAGTATTATCTGCTATAAAAATACAGAACAAAATATGTTAGTGTTTAAAGAAAACAGCAATTGCAGTTAAAGAAGGGTGTAGAAAACTGATGTGATACACAACACAGTTCTAGAAGTAGAAACCTTACTCTAAACATAGATATAGATATATTTTTTAATTATTGTCCATTTCATTTGACACCTTCTATAACTAATCTGTTAATATTTTTGCTGAAAGTTCTTAATTTATACTATTCTTATATATGTTTTCTCTGCTGGGATGAGCTAAAGAAAAAAAATATGGTGCAGTATTGATTATAAGATAAGACAAAAATCTGCTCGCATTTAGAGGTATGTGATTTTATTTACTTCAATGCAGTGCTTGACATTTGTCAGACTCATTGCTACCAAAAAGAAACATTAATTTTGTTCTCCCAGTAAACACACACACACAAATTACATATTTTCTTTAAGCAAAATACTGTCTCAAATTCTTTCATGAATACTTGAGGTTTTCAGACATTGTATTCTAACAAAAGCTTCAAATTAGCACTAATGTACTTGACGTTATGGAGTGGGGTTCTTGAATAGAGGCCATGCTAAGGTTTTTATGAGGTTCGTATCTTAAAAATTATATCACCATTCTGCAGTCTAAAGGAGTCTATTTTTGTAATGAAGCTTATTTTTGTACTGTATGATGTCCTAGCCCAACCATTTAAGCTAAAGTGAGAAATTAATAATTAGATCACAGATTTGGAGTCACTGGAGTTTGAATTTTAAATAGAGACAAACAGAAAGAAGGTATTTGACAGCTTATTATTTTGACAGAGACAGTAACAGTGGGCTGGTTGAAGAAATATACTTTAGTTAATACTAATAGGTTTACAATTTTTTTTTCTGTTTATTTTGCAAAAATCGTCTATTTTAGAGAACCATAAGCAGTTCTTTTTTTTTTAATGTGTCCAATATAGCTATTTAAATTTATAAAAATATTTTATAAACAAGTCTAACATCTTTTAAAAAATCTATTTTATATAATTTAGAATGTTATTTATGTCATTAAAAATGTTATTTGGGAGTTAAATACCATGACTGGAATGAAGGACTGTGATTCAGTTAAATGTATAATATACAAACATAAAGGGGGGAAGAAAAAAGCTCTTGTTTGTTCTTCTATGGTAGTACTGAATACAGTGTTTTGTGAAAGCTGATATACAACAAGGCCTGCCAAACATATGGCTATTGCATTAAAATTTTTCATTTCCCATTGGAAAATGAAATATTTTCACCTTGCTATCTGTATCTTTACCAAATGTAGAGAGATGTAGGGAAAAGCACGCATCTGTAAGTAATGTTATCTAGCTATTATAAAGAAATTTGGGCTGTTGAGTGGCAGCTTCCAGAGAGATAAACTAACATTTAAAAATAATTATACTAAAGGCATGAAAAGGACAAGGTTACAGTAAGCATAATGTCTTTTTTTTTTTTTTTTTGATGAAATTGTTAGAAACATCAGTGTACACAATGTTTACGATACTGCCTGAATACTCTTTCCTCTGGTGATTTTTTTTCTTTAAAAAATACCGGAACCTGAAAGTCACTCTAAGGAGGATGTATTTTATGATATTTGAAAAAATGTGCAATTCAAATAAGTTGGGAATAAAAATACCTATGGTATTTGAGAACACCAGCTTACTTGGGAGAGGTATAGTTACACACTGTAGCAAGTATTAAAATCTGAAATCAAGGTTTTTTAGTAGGAGACGGAAGTTCTGTTCCTTTCTGATTCATTAGTATTTTTGTGCATTCCTGGATGAATATGTTCTCGGCATCCATAAACTGAAAATGGTTTCTAATGCAAAGGCAAAACTTGCAGAACATTGGGCACCAACTGTAAAATGATTTTATTTCAGCTACCAGTGACTGATTATTAATAACACAGATTTACCTCGCCTTCATGTTCAGAATGCTTATACATTTTCGTAAGCCGTCTACCCAGAATTTATAAATAGGAAAAAAAATAACCCTTGCAAGCCAAACAACTTCTTCTTCTTGTCACCATATGCTACATCTTTTCCCCCTAGGTTTTGTATACTCTGTGTGTTGAAGAATGGTGTCTTTTCTTTTCATGTTGCTCTGTCGGCGGTCATAACAGCTATTCTCTTCATGAATATGTAAATCCCATGCATAAAATCACAAAAATTAGCATGGTGATTCCCACCATAGAATGTGCCCAATTATGTCTGTCTAATATGTGAATGGTGATGATTTAATCTTTTGACTATATGAGCAGATTCAGGTACTGTTACAAGAGATGCTGTAATTACAGAATACCCAAACACACGGGCTGGATGCGTGCACATGCTGGGGATCATCGGGCTTTTAATAAGAACTGGGCATCTGATGCCTGGCTGTGATGGAGTGCGTGCAGATTCATTTAGAGGCGCTTACTCTGATGTTTAGTGACAAGGGAGAAAAATGCCCTAGGTCTGCAATAACCCTTCCCCTTACTAGCTGAGACTCATTTGCATTTGAGATTTTTTTATTATTATTATTGTTATTTCCTACTGAATGCCTGCAATTAAAACTAAATGAATGAAAGTTTCGATAAATAAAAGGAGAAAATGGTGGCCGTATTTGCTAGGCGTCCTTAACTCATTTGGTTTATTGGGAATGGGTGTTGGAGCAGGGGGGAAGGACATGCAGAAAACAAAAACAAAAAGGCGCCACCAGCAATTGATGCATTTTTGTATTTAAATAAGCAGGCGTGCTCATGCATATTTATATGACGTGCATGCCTATGCGCCGCTCTGAGTAGTGGCACTGCGGCTCGGCTGCAGTAATTAGGCTGATGTAATTATAGAAAAGCAAAGCGAGCTCGCTTGATATTTTTTTCTATACGGTAGGAACATTAAAGACATATGCGTATTCCAGTAGACAAAAAATGAACCTGAACCGCTGTCAGAGGCTAGGAGGACAGTGTGGCCAGTGCACCTATTGTGTCACTGCTGTAGAAAGCAGCTTAGCGATTGGCCACTGTCTGCAGCACATAATACTGACTGGTTATAAAGGACTTGTCTAGAGGAAAGCCTGTAGGTACTCCATTGTCTGGCAAAGTTGATATGACTGCATTCTTTTTTCAGGGGGTCAGACAGCTGAACTGTAAAAGCTGCACAGATTTTTTTTTCCTCTCTCTCTCTCTCTCTCTCTCTCTCTCTCTCTCTCTCTCTCTTCCATACAGCATTTTTCTTTCATGCCCTGTCTCAGTTTGCATAGTTAAAGAGAATGCTAATTAAGATCCCTTGTCTTAACCTGAAAATAATGACTCGGATGTAAATAGAAAACTGTAAATAGAAAATATTCTTGTGTAGCACTGAGATATCAGTTTCAGTTCTAGGACAAAAAATGAAGATGATTTTTTTTTTGTAATCAAGGTAAACAAAGAAGAGTTGTTGCTTCTTTTTCTTCCTTCCTTTCATTCTTTCTTTTTTTCTTTTTTCATGTTTCTTTTTTTTAACCAATGATGCTGTACTATTGCAGGTCAGATAGTGTTTTATTTCAGAAAGTGTGCTAGCTACATAATTTTAAAGTCCCTAAATCAGTTGCAATTTAGTGCTTATTAATCCTTCTTAGGATGTAATTTGGTGAAAGAACTGCTTAAAAAAAAATTCTTTTCTGTATTATAGACGGATCTAACAACGCAGTCTGGGCTCCGTGCCAAAGGCTGGTATTTCGCAGCAGCGACCGCCTTACAGATGAGCTGTGGGAAGCAGGAGGGAGACTCTCTTAGGGTGCCACTACTATGGAGACACAGCTGGGCTGAACAAGATTTGCTTCAAACGACAACAAGAGAGACAGAAAGTGTCTGGTTCGACCGCTGCCCAAGCAGGCAGTAACCAGAAGAGCTAGCAGCCAATCCGGCCATGCTGCACTGTTCGAAACCAGCTCTACATCCCAGCCAATCAGTGACATCACTGGTGAGAAACTCATTTACATCATGCAGTAATGAACTTTGTTTAACGTATCCTTTTTTCTTTTCTTTTCTTTTTTTTTCTTTTTTCCTCACAGAGATTAGGTCCTCCATTAATTATTCTGCCAGCATAATTTGAATCGCTATGCAAAACGGTGGCTACATTTTTCCTGATTTTTTTTTTAACTGTGTGCTGTCTCTGCAGGTAACCATGGGCATTGTTCCATTTTTTTTCTGTTGGCCCCATAAAACCTTTTAAAGAGTCTTTTATTGTTAATATTGTGCATATATTTTACCTTCATGTATGTTTGTCTCCTTGTAGTCCTTACCTAATGTGTTACTGCTTCCTCCATTTCTAGTCTGAGATTACCTATAACCATCTTGGAAGGTAAAACGGGTGTTGCTGCAGCATCGAGTTTGCATCTTTAGCTGCCATCACGGTCTAAGTACTTATTCTAATGCTTCAGAATTCATTTTGCTGTGGCCGTTTTACATATCTGGCTTTCTCTAAAGGTTCTTACATGCATCTGTTACAACTGAGTGAAGTTCAGTACTGTTATATTTCATTCTTCACCACTTTCAGCCAAGATGTCATTTTATTAATGAATAGAACTGAGATCATTTCTGAACAAATTTCACCCCCTTCCTTCCACCTCAACACAATGCACCTGATTTGCATCCATTTACCAGAATAACTGAATACAAGAGTGAGTATGAAAGGAAGTCAAGAGAGAGCTTGCATACTGCTTCAGGGTATGTTGCAGAAAAGCGAAATATAGAATTTTTGTTTAGCTATTTCTCTTTATACTTAGGATGTGCTTAATCTGCACAGAAAAGATTAGATCTTAGCCTGAAAAACTATTCTCTAGCCAGCTTTTCATATTAGGGAATAGGCTTGTTTTTTTATAATAAACATGCAGATTTTCTTGAGATGTGTTCAATTATAAATGGAAAACATTTGGGCAAGCCAACATTGTGTTGAACATTTGGATTTAGTTCTTTGTGGGTAAAGTAATTTGTTGTGCGAACAATTTAGAAACAGCCCAGAATACTGTGGAATGCAGAGATTTCAGACCGCATAATCTAATGAGGCAAGTTTTTGTTCTACAGTATTCTAATAGCTGAAACAGCGTCAGATATGAGACAAATTCAATATTGTGTTATTAAATTAAAGCTATATCTATTGCTAGTGGGCTTCGAGAGGTCAACAGTCTCCGGTAAAACAAAATTTTATTTAAAGGAGTATTCTTAGATAGAATTTTTGTTACAACATGCTAACTTCTCCGACCACACACACGATAATGTACAATTTGTTTATGGAGCTTCAGTTATATATCGATCCTTGTAGTCACTTTGAAAATACAGAGCATTTAAACACTAAACTATGGCTCTTTCAATGCATGATGCATTCCATCATCCCATCATCAGTATTCTGTGTGCGGCTGTCCTGATTCAGCCACTAGCTCCCCTGCTGCAGATCCTGTAATTTGAATCATGCGTAATAATATATTATCCTACTGGGGGCCTTCTTTCAGTAGGAGAGTGGTTTTATACCTTCTGCTATAAGAGAACTGTTGGCTCCTTGCCATCTCGTAGCCATTATTCACAGAGGCAATCAAGATAGTCTTCCTTAAGGAATAACATCTGCACAACTGCATGTGCCAGAAATATGCAGCCTCCCCCACGTTATAAATTTGGTTTTCTTGGAAGCAGGAATATTTGAGAATAGAGCATAAAAAGTGGACATTTACAGGAATTCATCAAAAGTGTATTGGATGTACCATGTGCTGAAATCTAGGCAGTGAGGACATTTGGAGTGGCTAACAGGGGCAGAAGGGAAGAAAATACAAGCTGGTGGTTGTTCTGTGACTCCTGCTAAACTTTTTCAAACTTGGGTTATTGACTTAGCTGATGATTTTTAATATATTAAAAATGTGACATTTTCCTTGCTGACAAGTTGATTTTCTAGCTAATATGCTGATGGTATGTTGTCAGTTGGAACTGGAGCTGCGTTTCCTAATATGGGAATCTAGCATTATTTAATGCATTCAACAGGATGTGTTATCAGTTAGTAGTAAATGAAAAACAGGTACAAAAACGGGCTAAGGTTGTCAAAAATATGGAAACTTCACAATGAAGTAACAAGTCTTAGAATTGCAGAATGAGACAGTGTTCTCAAAATACAACTTTATGAACTGTTTCTGTTCAGAGCTAAAAGCTCTGTAGGGCAGCAGAATGCTAGTGAAAGCAGCTGCCTGGAGGCAGGGAAAGATAAACCCCAGATCTGTGCAACTTTATCATCTATAGTATTCACTGCTGCCACATGCAGTATATCTACCAACATTGTGGCTATTTTCTTTTCATTCCTTCACAGACATATCTTCCCTAAGACCCTTCCCTCTTGTCCTCCCCTCCTCCTCCCCCCCCAAGATCTTACTTTTTACAAATATTCTTTCTGTGTAAGCATATAGAAAAGTGGAATATTTTCTTCTTTACAAGTGGTTTTAACTTTCCTGTTATATTTAACTTTACTGCAACATCAGAGTCATTATTTTAATTTTTGGGAAAAGAGCGGAAGTATTGGAGAGAAATAGAGGAAAAGTCTAATTTAGTGTGTTTATCTCATCCGGGAGCTTACATATTGAAGATTATATGAATAAGAATTACATATTATACATTGAAGAACAATAAGAATTAAGAATTACATATTAAAATTAAGAATTACATATTACACATTGAAGAACAATAATACAGCTGCAGTAGCTAATCCTACACAAACTGTGTTTACTACAGTGCTACTGAGATGCATAGAAATGTGGAGGAGTCTTCTTGTTGTCATCACCTCCTATTTTTCCATCTAGAAGAAAGAAATAAGATTGATAACCTGGCTAAAAATCAAAAGTGCTGATATTTTGGAACAGACATTCTTCTGAGACTAGGGGAATTATGGTAAAATAGGGCTGTTCTAGTGACTGACACTTAAAGAATCTTCTTAGAGGGAAGGACACAACCTCAGTACCTGAATAATCAGTCCCATTCAAAATACTGTATAAAAAAGATTGGTATTAAAAGAAATAAGGCAACTCCAGTAATGGGATCTAGGAATCAGCTGAAGTTTAGAAAAACATATTGGTTGTTGCTGCTTACTCCCTGACTCATACTAAGCTAGTAGTGATGAAGAAAGCTTCAAAGACCATTGATGCTCCATTGAAGAACATGCTCCATATAGTCATTGAGTTTTCAATACTAGGGATCAACAGGAAGAACAATGCAAAAGAAGATAAAGATTTGATGGATCACAGGGAGACAGATCATCTTTATGATAGCTGAACTCTCCTTTGAAATGAACAAGAAGAGTAAGTAGAGCATGGCATTTGCCATAGTTCATCCTTTTTAAAAGAAGAGGTGTATCATTCTGGAGGATAAGCCAGCAAATGCAATTTCCAGCTACTGGAAATTGCAATGAGTTTCTTTTCTACTTCTGTGAACAAATGCATTGTGCTTCTGTTCTTCTGTGCTAGCATTTTTGCTGTCTGAAGAAAGTCCTAACAAAAAGTCTGTTTAACATAAGTCTTCTGAACAAAGGCCTACTATTTAAATCTCTGATATTTCCATGCAGGACACCTATATGAAGAGAATATAGACAGTGAAGTTTGTTTTCTGCTCTTACATAGTCTATAAAAGTCCTATTTTTGCAGCTCAAGTTGTACCGTTTTAATGAAAACAGTGAGGTCAGATGGCAGAGGTGACTGCTCATGTGAGTTACTGCATTTAAACTTTTATCCATATATGATTTCTTCACAGTTTACGATAATGTTCCTGCTTCCTGAAATAGTCAATTTTTAAAGAAATTCAATCAGTTCTTGGAATTAAAGGTGACAATATTGGGAAAACACACTAAGAAGCCAATAACTTTTAGTTCTTTCAAGAAGAAAAAGAGTGACTATGGGAAACCTGTAACTGTTTCTTTTTAATTTATGATCTTTAAGCTGCTACCCCTTCCAAGGTCTGTATATCCTCTCTTTTTGCAGCATACTAAATTGAATTGTTTTTAATACTAATGTATATTAGTATATTAGTATGTAGATTTGAATACCATGCGTATGTTTACCTCGAGGCAGCGGATACTGAGCTATTAAATACATTAAATTTTACAGTCAACAGTGTAATGGTAGAAAGCTAAGGAGAAATATCTGCCTTGCTGGGTTATGTCCAAAAACCTAGAATAGTACATACATATGTTTTACTTAGGCAGGTAAATTTTGAATGTGGTTTATGTTTATTACTCTGTTTTTAGCCAGTACGAAGATACATACTTGTTTAAAACTGTGGAGGAAAGAGCTTATGTAGGAGATTCTTTAGTACTGAATCAAAATACAATCTTGGGTAAACGAGGTCAGTCACTATTTTACCAGGACACTTTCACTTCCCTCACTTGAAATTAGGCTGTGGGAAATGGAGTGCGATGGCTATTCTCAGCATGAGAAAAAGCCCAGAAGGGACTGAAAACTGTTTCCTAGAAGTAAGTATAAAGAGGATGGTGAACAATAGATAAAGGAGTCAAGGTCAGTGCTATAATGACTTAAGGGTGATACTGGAAAAGGGGCTCTTTCTTGCCTAAATGCTTAATTTTGCTGGTGGCTAATGGCAGAGCAGTTAGGCAAAGCATATTGGGATACATCACCCTGAAGGCCATCAGGCAGGGGCCTTGAAGAGCGAGGAGGTAAACTGTTGACTTCTGTAGCTGTATTTTCATTTCTTCATGTTGTTTTCTTTTTTCATGTCAGATGTCAGTTGCTCTTGGTGTATACTTTGGAATACAGACACATTTTAATAATGAATTTATATTTTTTCATTTTATTCCTACATTTAAATGAAAAGATAAAATATCTTGCTTTTAGAAAATCCTTAACCCAATAAATTTAAGCCAACTGTTTTCTCAGAGAGAAACTGAGCCCTATGCTAGCATTCAGCAATAATAAATCTAGGTTCTAATACTTTGTTATGAAAGCTATCACTCAATGTTTTTTTGGGAAGTGACTTTAGGAGGACTAAAGAAGTCATACACTGGATTGAAAATTTTAAGAGTACAGTGATTTGTAACTGCTTATGATTGTGACCTCATATAGTTCGTGAAGAAATTAAAGCTATCTCTGAAGGTGATGAAAAGGCAAATTTAGAGAAACATCTTTTCCAACTCCTTAGAAGGTTAGAAAGCTGTATTTGGGGGCAAGGAGGGATTTATTTAAACAAGAAAAGGTTGAAAAGGTGTAGTAATACACATATTTTTTTAAAAAAAAGATAATTAAATGATATACATAAAATTTCAGGGAGTGTATAACTATAAAAATGGGATAGAAATAAACCAGGAGTAGCGTACAAAGAATAGCACAGTTCTGAGTAGGTATCAGATGTAGCATGAACCAAGGTACTTTGGTAGTAGAAGCCCACTTGTTTTGTTAACAGAGGATGAGCTAATTTACCCTTGCAGCCAGCCTAATCAGCTGAAGTGATCCCTAGTGTAGTTGAGATTAATTTGGTTTCTCCTAATGGTCCTACATTGTGCAGTATATATCCAAAGTGGCTAAATGGATCACAAAATTCATATGAGCCAAAATTATCTTGAAAATTAAGAGCCAGACCTTCTAGTCTAGCATCAAAGTGATTGGAACCATAGCATCAAACTAGCATCAAAGTGATTGGAACTGGAAGGAACTTTCTTCAAGAAAATCCATATTTCATAAATACTTTATAAAACATGCACAGAATTCCCATACTGGCTGGCATCTTCCTTCATCTGGTGGAGTACGCCTTCCATGCAGAGTTGTTCTTGTAAAAAGAGAAGTGGAGGGCTTTAACCTGCAGAGCAGAAAGCTTGAAATTGAGTCACTGGGGACCAGCCTTACTACAAGAGGCTACCAGTGTAATGGCATTGGTTTTAAAGTCTCTTACTAAACACATCAGAAGATGTTTTTATACTGATTGAATCCTTGCTGATGGGTGTTTTCATTCCTGGAAAGAAGTTTAGTAAGTATGGAGGGATGTGGAAAATGCACCAAACACAACCTGCTCAATATATGACAAAGTGTAATCATGTCTTGTCAGCTGCGAAGAGAAATGGGCATTTTTTTGTCTCATTATTTGGCTGTTGGTCATTTGGAGGACTGTGAGAGGGGCAGGAAACTGGGCTGAGGCAGTAACATGAGGATGGCTGATCTCTGATATGGGGTTGGTACCGAGGAAGGAAGGCTTGCCTGCCTCTGTTATTGGTTAGCTGCCTCATCCTTAGGAATTGACTTTGCTTGGACACTAAGAAATCTAGGGGATTATTCTTTCATATTCATAATAAAAGAGATGCAGATTTAGGGGCTGTCTGTGTAGTGCTAGGCACCTCTTACTACTTTTCCTCAAAGGCTTTGAACAGAGGCCAGATGGCAATGAGGAACATATTTAAAACATTTTGGACTTGTGAGGAAAGGTGGTATACTATGATATGAGGAGAAACCTATAAGGTCTGTCCTGAAAAAAATAACAACGGCAACTCTGAAGGTCTTTGAAGGCTATTTTAGTGCATCTCATATCGTATGCAGAATGTTTTGCAGCTTGTAGAATAGTTAGGAAGTAAAACTATGCCAGTTCTCCAATTAAAATTACAGTTTCTGTAAAATCTGAGCTGGCTTTGGGCAGTGTTTGTTACCGAGAGCTTTCAACCTTACAACTTGGAAGGAATGGAAAAATAATATTTCACTGCAGGTCCAGTTAGCTCAAAAAATTCACTTAATGGAAAATTAGTTTTTGAACTAGTCTGCTAAAATGCAAGGTGCTGCATACAGTTTTGTCATGTTGTCATATCAGAACAGCAGTGGGGCTTCTTTTCTCTTGGGTGGTCCATGCTCAGAAAAAACAACAGGAGATACCTTCATGCACATACACAAAACAGTGCTATGGAACTCTTCACTGTGGGACACCAAAAAAAAAAAAAAAAGCCTTTGTTCAAAGTGTGTTCAGATTCAGGGATGAAAAATCCATGAAGAACTGTTCAACATTGACATTATCTCTAACTCAGGAGATTCTTGAGATGTTATTTGCTAAGGCTGAGAAACTATAACAGGAAAGTATCTTTATGTATTTGTGTGTTATTACTCTTTTCTCTTAGATGTCTGCTGTCAGAGATAGGACTTTCTGGGTCTGATATAGTATATATCAGATATATATTATAATATATATATATATGGACTTTCTGATCTGATATAGTACATGTATTACTAGGTTCCCTGAGGCACTAAGTGTGGTATCATTCAAAACTTCCTCAGTGCTGTGTACAGGAATCAATTGATTTTAGCAATAATAAACAAAATATAGTTGAGCAGATGCTGTATGCACAAAAATGAAAACAGCAAGCTACTAAATTGTTCCTTCTAGGTATTACATTGTGATAATAAAACATAGGGGAATTTTGGTGGTGCATGAAATAAAGCCTTCTGAAACACTACAGTCAATCGAAATGAGATACTTTAGTTTTTGGAATGTTCAGAGGTGTATTTATTAGCAAGGTTGAAATATTTCTGAATTTTGAAATTCTTTTGGAATGTCCCATTCAATATAACATTTTGAAGTTGCTAAACTTTGACCATCTTGGTGATGAAAAATCTGAAGTGTTGAAACATCTTGCTGCAGGAAGTTGTCATATTTTGATGATTTCCAGCAAGCTGCTGTATTAGGCTGTAAGGCTCGATTTCCCTTTTCTATGCACTGAAGGATACTGTCCTAACCTGAAACCTGCCCATGAAATACCTCTGAAACAATCATTGTGTATATGAAATAGCTTCTTCTTAGATTCCCATTGATTTCATGAAATGAAACAAAATGAACATTGTATGAACAAAATTTATGTTCAATGGATGTTTCATATTGAATACTTCACTTAGTCTGTTAGTAACATGTCTGTCTTATAATAGCCAGTTACAATGGTTTGGGTCTCTAAGTTAAGATGTAATAAATAGAAATGCATGCAACATCTTGACAATATTGACAGATTTACTGCCCTTGCAAAATAGGCTAAGTGCATAAAAATGTATATATTTTTAGTAGAAGCACTGATCGCTAAACCAGCTGCTTTAATTGATCTACAAAACTGAAATCATTCCCTTTGTTTTCTTGTCCTGCAAAACATGGGCATAGAATTAAAGTTATGATAAGGATGATTATGATGCTGAAAATAAATATTTACATTGTAAATGGCACCCAAGCTGAAAACAAGACTATAAGGATTTGACAATCTGGTGGTGTTTTGTAACAAAATATATTTCCATTTGAGTCATTGAACAGCAATAAAGTGTTAAGTGTTGTTTCCACATTTTGTAGAAAGTTGCAGTGATTATAAAGACATGGAAAATGCTAGGTTTTAGTGCTTCTGTGGAAATAATTTTAAATAGTCAACATACTGTTATTGTAAAAATTATAATAAATGCATTTGTGAATAGAATGAGAGCTCTTTTTGAAAACATTGAATGGTTTTGTTTTCAATCCAAATTTATGAACCAATCTGGGAGCCAACGTCAACATGATTGTTGATGTGTATGCAAAACATTATGTTGATATAGTTACATAATTGTAGTATACATATTCATTTTCTGCCATGTATTTGGAACAATATGTGTGTATTTTCAAAAAGTTTTGGCTTAGCTGACTAAGTAACAACCTCCCCACACTTGCATTTTCTGTGCCATTTTGATAGGAGTCTGAAAGAGTCTGTATTTTTATTGCATTACCAGTGATATGGCCCCACAGGAACAAATAGGGGGCTATTATAATCATTCATTCCCTCTTGGGCTGTGTAGATGTGAGTTATTCAAGACACAACTTGCATTACTGTGATGTGTGCTTGTACTGGGCCCAGTACAGGGAGGCTAGCGCAACATCCAGGGGGTTCACACTGTGCAAGTCTGAACCATGGCATCAAAAAAAATGGGCATGGTTGGGGGAGAAATAAACAGAAAAAAGGGGTATTTTCAAAAATCTGCCTGCTTTCCTTGGTGCTTCTGACAGATGATCTTTTAGAAACGTACCTGTGATAGGATGTGTGGGCACAGCCTGAAATGTCAGCTCCAACAAGGTCTGAGCAGTCATGTATGGTCTGATACCTGCCCCTTGGATGAGGTCAGAGGTCTATGGCTACCCATGAGCAAGTGTTGGAGTGGGCTGGATTGGTGAGACACCATGTCACTGGCCACTCTAGGTATGGGATAAAAATCTAATATTTATTTTCTTCTTTAACTCACCTGCTCAGTCTCTCTGTTGATGAGCATTGTCTTTTTTACAACAGTGTTTATGGAAAACAGAAATGTATGTTCTTGGTAAAACATATCTCTGAGAGAGACCTAGGCATAAATTTCATAACCTCATAACCAGTTGCCCCATATTCCTCTCATAAGCAGTAGCTATATTATTTGTTTTCTCTCATTTCAAAGTTCCCATTAGCTGTATCACATTTCATTAATATGATCTGGGTTGCATTGAATTTTTCCAAAGACTTCTTCATAACTTTCAACTCCTCTCACTTCCTAGCAATGCAGTTGTTATTTAAAACTTAATGTTCATGATACCAATCAGAGTAGTTTTCACAAAAAAAAAAAAAAAGGAAAAAGAAACAAGAAAGCAATGCAGTGTAGCCTGCATCAGAATAGCATCTAGTAGTCTTATTTATTGTTGCTGCAAACTCTATCAGCTTCAATACAGAATACAGACATGCCTACTTTATTTCCTTATAATGTTGACACTGTCATGTTGTTCAAAAATAGCATCATAAAAGAGCATGTACATTCTTCTAATGTTAATAAAATATAAATTGTTACCATGTTTAGATCATATGTAATCAAAGTTGGTATCTCCCACTTGTCTCTGTAAGTGGTGTTACTTTGCTCTATTGAGGAGTTTTTCTAGAGTTAGTCACACATTGCCTAAGTGCAAACATGCAAATCCAGGACATTTAGCCTTGACTCTGAGTGCTGGAGGATACAGATTCAGCTGTTACGAGAGATCTGCCAGTTGATCTGGGCTCTTGTATAGTGTTTTCTAACGTGTCAGTAGGGTGTACTCTAAGAAGATATAAATAAGCATCAAAATACTTTGAGAAATACACTCAGTGACAAATATACAAATGCATCCTCTACCACATTTGGGAAATATAGATAGGTAGGAGGGAATAGAAAATGCGAAGGTGCTTTCTAAGGAATAAGCTGTTGATCTCGTGTATTTACGGGTTCTTTTCCAAGTTTTGTTTATAGCTAGTGAATTAGACAGTTTGCTGTCCCTCTGTTCTGAACTCAGCATATTTTAAACTTTGATGGCAAAAAAAAAAAAAAAAAAAAAAATTCACACTGTACTTGAAACAGTTCAGCCCTTTGGTTCTGTCCTCCCTATTTTACCTGGTGGATAATTTCAGCAAAGTCTCTCAGCATGTTTTCACTTTGATCATACCTTTTCCATCCAATTCGAGGGAATTAGATGCGTTCTCAAGGGACCTAAAACTCTTCTTCAGATTGGATTGGCTGAGGTTATTCACTTGGTGCAAAAATGGAGCACCAGGCAGGAAATACAGGAGTGCCTTTTCCACTAGGATAATTCTTGAAATCAGAGCTGTATATTCATGCAGAATCACAAGACTAACTGCAGCTGGTAAGCAACAGGAAGCAAGTCATTTCAGAGAGAGGTTCATTTGCTATTGACAGAAAACCTATGAACTGCTCACTGAGTAGGAAACATTTTATTTAAAAAGTGGCCTGCAAGGAAATATCTGAAAGAAAGAAGAGTTTATGTCACACATCAGTTCAAAAAGGTTTGGAGGTTTTTTCAGCTATTTGACTTCGTTGTTGGAAGCATTAGCAAGCCCTTCTAATATGTAAACGAACCTTAGATATTTTCTCCAGAATGTGTGTTAACTTCTGTTGAGCTATTTCTATATGTTAAACCTGCAAGGATTCATACTCTTTTTTTGTTTTCTTTACTGAAATGCGCTTCCAGCTTCTATAGCTTGTTCATTAGTTGACATATTCCTTGGTGCACAGATAATGTTTATTCTTCACAATTTATCCATGCTGTGCAGTTTAAGCTATTGTTTGTCCCGTGTATTTTTGCCAGATGCTAGAAATCCTGATAACATCATATGTCTAGAATCTCTGAAAAATAATGAATGAAAATGCAATTCTTGTGGCATGCTTTCCCATTGTATGTAGATAAAATATACAATTTAGAGGACTTAAAAGGCTTCGATTTGCTGCACAGAATACACTTGCATGATAAAGGACAAGCTTTGTGTTCTCATTTATTGAAAGAGATAACACATATTTGGTATTCATTAATATCCATTCCATATCCTACTTCTCTGAATTATGAGCCAGTTGATCTGCATGCTTTCTGTACAATTTTGGGATCTTGGAGAATGAAACATTCTTTAGAGGAATTGCCTCAGTCTTATTTTAAACCCCCTCCTTGACAACCCTTGGCTTCTCATTGGTGTTTGAAAAAGTTGTTCCATTTGTGTGATAGAGCCAAATGTATTCAGTGACCATTTATTATACCAATGTGTGACAGACATCTGTTAGAAAGAAGAAACCAATGCATCTTGCTAAATTAGCTATTGAATTTGCCTGGCCCAATCAGACAAGAGGTTTCAGTATCACTTGTGAGCCTGCTGGGAAGTGCTATTTAAAAAAAATAAATAAAAAAATCTCATTTTCTCAGCACATACATGGCTATACATTATCTTTATAGCAGAACCTAAATGCATTAATGACTTTCACAGATGAGTTTAGTTCTCCAATGTTATTAGAAAATATAATGCACTTCAGTGGCTGTTCCCTGGTGGGTTTTCCTGCTCAGAGATGGGTTTTGGAGATACCATCAGGTATTGCTACCTTCTCTCACAGGAAGATTGCTATTTTTGCTTATGCTTATTGTTTGTCTTGTCTGTTCTCTTTATTCATTTTGTGTGTTCTAGTGAATTTACTGTTATGGATAGTCAGTGAATAAGATTGAACCGTTAACAGTGTTACAACTGTGTCTCCATGTAGATTTTTGTTGCTCGTATAGATAATTATTGTGTGTAGCTCTTACATTAAAAGTATTGTGGAGGGATACTGGAAATAATATTTTTTTTCTATGTGTTTGTTTATCAATATTAATGTTTTCTAATAACAGTTAATAGAATTACAAGTGATTCAGGAGCTGACATTGAAGAGAAAATTTGCTAGTAGTGATTCTGTTGGACAATATTGGACAAGAATGTGCTGTTAGAGGGATCACGATCCATAGTTCTGTGTTGTTTTTGTTGTTGTTGTTGTTGTTTTTAATATTTTATTTTAATCTTTTTTGAGGGAACATAGACTAGGGAAGCAGTTTAAACTTGACTTGTGAGGGGAAAGAAGGTGCAAATGGGTAGTCAGTGAAAACCTTCACTGATATGGTACAAAAACCTATGCAACAAACTCATATTTGGCATGAATGCTTTATATTGCTTTATATGACACTTAGAACTTCTTAGCTTTTATTTTCTGATTTGCTCAGCTGTACACTGCACTGTCTTGAATTATTTTCTGTGAACACTGTCATTGGAACCTTTCACACCAGTATCTTCCTGGGATGTTTTGGCATTGAAAAACTCTTAGAAAATTTCAGAAGCATCTGAAAATCTTCCAGCCTGAGGGAAAATGCTGTATTTATAGACAGCTTATTGAAAAAATCAGAAATATGCAGTATGAAGAACCACAGGAATTGGTTGAAACAATACTAGGAGAAAAAAAATGCCTATGTGTGACTTGCTCTGCTTTTCCCTTCCAAAAAGAAAAAAAGAAAAAGAAAAAGAAATTCTTGGCCCTAATTAAAATCTTTAGGCTGTTTTACAGATATTAGATCGCAAGATATTTATTTTTTTATTTTTTTTCCCTAGGGATAAATTTTAATATGGTCAAAATGTTTCTTATTTCAATTTTTCTATTTTCAGCCAGAAATGGAATCTGAGTATTTTGTCCAGTTTTATTCTATGGAGATTAAAATGGGAATAAAATTCTAGCACATACTAGATTTCTTTTATTATTATTATTATTATTATTATTTGCAACGAGATGATATAAGCACATTTACTGTTTCGTAATAACTTGTCTTTATGACTAGTATGAGCTGGGGCAGAAAGTGATCTACTGTCTTGACCAGGGTAGAAAGTTTTCTTCTTAAAGTACTGTGCAGTACTTTAGATGAAGCACAACTAATTATAATAGGTAACTGAACACAGGGAGAATGGAAAAAGTGGCTGAACCTACATAAGTCTTTGTGTAGTCAGTCATATGCAGTATGTGTATGGCTGCGTGTCAACACATCTTTAGGGGGGTTGTTTTTAAGATTATATGCCTTCAGCAAAATGGACCACGGGGTAACAGAACCCATGTACATGAAGCACTTTCCATTACAAAGGCATATAGCAAAGCACTGCAACAAAAGAAAGTTGGACTCCAAGGTCTCTTTGACACGTCACAGACTTACGGATTAAAATGAAGGATTGCTCTATGTGGAAGCAGTGTCATTTTTATGTAAGATCTTTGACTTCTGGCTTCCTTGTTCTTCCCATTCTACTGTTGGAGTGGCCTGGGAAAACACGGCGTTCACGCTTACATTGAATCCCTTTTGGAAAGCTCAACATAACTATAAAGCTGCTTTTGACTAGTGAAAACAAACTGTGTTTCTCATAGAAGAGAGCGAAGCTCACAGATGAGAATGAAGTTCAAAAGGTAAATTCAACTTCCTGCAGCAAATGTTTTTTGATCTGATTGCTGTGCAGGAGATGAGCACAGCTTTCCCTTCCAGAGCATGTCAAAGCAATAGATGTCACCTAGCTAAAAATGTCCATAAACCCTTCACTAATATCCTTTTACTTTATAACTTTTTTGTTTTGTTTTGTTTTATTTGGATTTGAAAATTTCTGTGAATTGATCACTTCCATATTTTATGGCAAAAAAGAAGCAGGGGTATGAAAAGTGAAATAAAGAAACATGCTTTGATAGGAAAGCTATTACTTCTATTACATAGAAAATAGGTTTGGAAAGAGACAAAAAGAATAATATCCACCAAAAATCAGAGTTACTAGCAAACAAATAGTCTCAGAGGTGGAAATAGTAAAATTACTCATTTATATTGGTTGCAAGTTGTTTCTATTGATTTAATCGTAGGCTCTACTAATGCATCCTGAAGATGTTATTTTCACTACAGTATCTGGCCCGAATTAAAGTATGGAGTAACTGATTGTTACCTTGAAGTTGTTCTTCTGGACTCTGTTAATGGTTTGTCAAAACCTTCTTTAGTATGACAAACTTTGCAAGAACTCAAGTGAGAGGCAGTTTCTTGTTATGGGATTTTGGCATCTGTTCTTCATACTCAGGAGTAAAACGTGCTGAGACCACAAAAAGAAGCTGGCAAACACGTTAGGTAAATGGGAGGGAGACACGTTTTTCTCATATACAGAACATCCCTCATTTCCCCTGTGCAAGGCATGCAAACATTACTGGCAGTAAAAGCACCCATGGACTCTATGTTTCTTGGGGCACAGAATGACCTTCTTATGGTGGTTCCTCCATCCATGTCAGCTAATACCATCTAGGAAGCAAAGGTGGGAACTTTGGGCTGCCTGTACTCTTACTACATTGGTGGAGAATACTCATACTTGAGACTATTAGATTGAAACTAGTAGTTATTCCTAAAGGGTGATTTGAGGGAGTCTTTGTTCTGTTCTTCAACAAAAACAAACAGAGAAAAGGAAGGGAAGAGATGGGGAGATAAAGTGGTGGCTTTAGACCAAAAATGCTATTACTTTATTCTTCTTACTCAAGATATGTGACTGCAAAAGTACTATTTATTTTCAAAACTGAGAATCACAGAGTGAATCCACCCTCCACCACTTTTTTTTTTTTTTTTTTTTTTTTTTTGTGAATCCAGCTTCTACAGCCTTTAATGACATTGTGGCTTTCCTGGCTGGATCCAGAGTTGTTTTTAATTGCTATTAGTGTTTTTAATTACTGATTTCACTATTATTTGCTTGAAGTAATTTTTTTTTTTTTTAGTATTTATCAATGAAAGGATCCATGAAGAGATCATAGCAGAATTAAGCAATTAAACTCAATTCAGTCTCAATTAAATGAAACAATGCACATATTGTCACTAAAACTATTTCTTTTCTCCTCTTTAATTTGCTGTACATAGCTATTTGCAATAAAAGGCAATAAAAAAATTCCAGCTTATATTATCAAGCTTTGTAAGTTAGGGTTTACTTCATCACTTCATCTTACTTTGAGCAGTACCTTTACATGCAAGTAATTCTACTTTTGCAGTGATTGGGATTACTTATATGGCAAGAGAGTACTCAGGGAATAAGGATGTTAGACTCCAGACTTGAACAATGAGATGAGGTGCTTTGAAAATGTTTAAGTAGGTGGGTAGGATAGCAAAGATTTAACAGATGTATCATGGAGAAGTTAAAGCACTCATTATTTGAAAAGTAAAAGATGAGTGCCTTCTGCTTAGAAAGGCAATGCAATACACGTTCTTGAGCACTTCCAGCACTGGTTTTGCTCTGTTTGTTCTGAAGTGGGAATCCAGCTGATGATCACTAAAATTAAATAAGCTGTCCTTTTCACATTCATAGCATATTGAATACATTATGGAGAAATTGTTATGACAGTTGTAGTCATCTGTTACATTTCTGGAAAACGGAACATCTCATTCTTCTGTCCTTTTTCATGTCTGCCCATAGGCAGACATGTCATCTCATTTACTTGAACCACTTCATACTTCTGTCATCCACTCACGTTTAACTGGGTGCCTGAAAACTTTCACTGCTAATGGTGGCTATTTAGAAATATGATGGTATGATAATTAGAGTTGTGCAGGTAATGTTTCCTTTGAAATCTAAAATAAGTTTCATTAAATTTTATCAAAGTCTTGTGCCACACTTACTATCTGTGTAAGGCTTTAATTTCGGCTTTGTGAGAAGTAGCTTAGTGTTTTCACTTTGCTTTGGTTTCTCTCAGAGCCTTTGGCACAATTATTGGGTGCTTGGACTTTCCATGGCACCATCCTTCTAAAAAACCACTGTAGTAGCTCTTGAAATATGTGCTGAAATTATTCTGTTTTATGACTTGGAATTTAATTTGTGATGGAAACTGACAAAAGTGATGAAAATACAGGCCTTTATTGTTGAGATTTGATAGTCACGTAGAAATCATCCTCAGAGCTGTGGCAGTTTTAGCTCAATCTATGGGGGCAATGTTGATGTTTGTGCTAGGTTTCCTGGGGATTCATTATAGGAAAAGAAATCCAACGTTATATGCAAGTCTGGTGATAGAATGACTTAAACTGGAAAATGTGCTGGAAAGAACTATAACTAGTATGCCTGGAGGTACTCCCCTTGAGGTTCAGACTGCCCTACAGCTATCCCTGTTATTATAAACTTCATTCCTCTCAGGATTCCCATTTTCTTCTTTGGATACAAAATCAAGTTAACTCATAGTCTTTCTGTTCCTGCATAATCATAAGATATTGCAAATTAAATGTTACAAGTGTGACTGGTCCTCAGAAAAGCACTGCATTTATGAAAAGCAGTTTTGACATGACTAGTTTAATTATATTTGCAAGTAGTATGCATTGGAAGAACTCACATCGAGTTTCTGACTTCATTTGAAGTGGCCTCCTTCTATATTCTCTGGAAGAATGGGAGAGTAAGATGAGTTTAAAATTGCATTATTACAGCTCATAGTTTCTAGCAGTCACTTTCTTTAAAGAAAGGGGCACGTTGTATGTTTTTCTTGAAAACTAAATGCAGGATTTAGCAACTGTACTGTTAACACTTCCAAAAAAAAGCTCTTTTTTATTTTTTTTAATTTTTATTTAAAGAAAGGTAAGCAAAAGAATGACCATATGCAATTTTTTTTTATTTTTTTTTTGGCAAGGAGTGTGTGTGGTCCACTAAGAAAAAATAATACTCAAAATAATAAAACTTTTAATAGTCAAGTTGGGCCTAGTGAAGGTGCTGGCATATAGTAATCTTTCTATCTAACAGGGTATTAGTAAGAGAAATTAAAGCTATGATACTTTGACTTTTTTTAGTGTTGTTGAAGGGTTTGTGTGTAGGAATGTATGCAAACATCCCATGGTTCTGTAACAGCTACCTTTTGAATACACAAACGTTTTTTGCTTGGCCACACCAAACAATCCTTATATTCTAAAACTTTCCTTAGGTTGCAATGAAACGCCCTCTTCCTTCTCTGACCAATTTTCAGCTCAGGAGCTACAAGCCTCTTACCTTCTTGTAGACCCTAGTGGCTTTGTTGCTCTATCTGGATAAACCAAGGTACCTCTACTTCATAACAACTTGAGTACTCCTTTTCTGGGCTTACCGGACAGTTTTAGTTTGAACTGCCACGTGTGGCCGAACCTTAGCCTAGTGGGCATGCAGACTGTTCCAAACCCATCAATTTTTTTGGCAAATACTGTAAGAAAAAGACTAAAGTAATAAATATATTTCCCCACCTTGTTTCTTGTAACTCCAGTGACAGCTCGACTTGATTATGGTATCTAGAGTTCTCCCTTTTTCTTAATCGGTGTCTTCTGGAATGAGGATTTTGTCTTTTGTTCCTTCTGATTTCTTTTTAAGAAAAAGGAAATCATCACTAAACTTCACCTTATAACTTCTAGTCATTTTTTTGCTAGATGACCCTCTGATTGGTCTTATCAGATGATTAAAAAAACCTGTGTCATCTAATGTATTAATAGTTAGCCCTCTTGTGCAACAAAAATTGGGAAGACATATTCCTCCTCTTCATATCCCAAAAGATATTCAATAAATTATTCAAAGAAGATTTTGTTCATACAATATTCACCAAGATTTAATGTTCCCTAGCTGCTAGCCTTGTCTCATTTATCCCATGGATAGAAATTTTCTATCGGTGTGATAGAAAGTTCACATAGACAACACAGAAGGCAAGTGTATTTCATTTTAAAAGGAATTTACAGTTGGACACAGATGTATGGAAATGATGTAGACGGAAAAGTTAAGTGGTCATTAAGGAATCCTGTACAGATATGTTCATCAGCAGAATTGCAGTACAGAGAAACTCAAATATTTGAGTGAATTTTAATTTCTTCTGTTGCCTACTCAGTCTGTGTTCCTTTTGTGGCTCTTTTGGCTCTGCAGGTAATATTCAAATGATCTGTATAAAATATACCAACCAAACTGTTTTGAAATAACAAATAATATATACTAAGTGGAGAGAACTAGACTGGAGTAGGACTGGCTGCCAATTAATGTTCACTGGCTTCTACTTCCAATTTTGAGGCATATAAATTGCAGTGAATTTGTGTGGCAGTTGAGTCCTTCTGAGCCATTTATCTCAGCCATTTTCCTGGTTTGTCAGTCACTTTCTTGATTTTGTCCCATCACTTTCACTTCATTTACTCAAGGGGAAGACTCCAACATTGCCCACCACTCAGAGTACTTCATACACTGATACTAGAAAACATAACTGCTAAACCTCTTCCGCAGTAGCAATCAATCTGCCCAGTATAACTCCTCCTAAAACAATTATCATGTCCATGCTACTTCTATCCAAACAAGAACTCAAATGGAGAAGATAGCATTTAATAAAGTCAGAAAGCTCCCAACATAATAAATCTCTACAGATTATTTTTGTTGGTTTTTGATGAAATTGCACAGATTTCAAGAAACGACTTTTCTCACTAAGAGTGCCCATTGGAAAACTGAAGATCAGCTATGTTGATCTGTTCTAGAAAGTCAGATTTCATTGATAACATGTTTGTTGCTATTCAGGTAACCTTTTGTAAACATCTGGCTTCAGATTTTATTTACTTACTTAGCAATTTCATTGTTTCTGTTCTTTAGAGAAATAATAACTTTCCTGGCAGACCCAGAACTGAGGAAGCTTTAGTTTGAATACTGGCCATGAACTGTGCTAGCTCTACTGTCCTCTCCCTACACACTTTTTTCTCCTTTGCTTTCCTGTACATTTTTTGCAGATCTTGATCTTCAACAGTGTGTTCCAGTACTTCTAATTTGGAACTGCCAGCCACTCTGTTTTTGTTTCAATATAGCTTTCTGCCTCACTCAGTAGCTATACATGTGCTCTTTCCAAATTAATGGATTGGAAAGGGTTTTCCACCAATGATTTATTTTCCAATTACAATGATCCTGAGATGTGCAGAGATTAAATTGCATTTTCAGATATTCCAGAAAGTTGCTAAAGAGACTGAAAAACATTGCTCAGCATTCTTTTTTAGGCACATTTCTCTGTTTCAGTCTTCACCTGCTCACAGTGATAAGTTGCTTGGCTCTTTGTTCCTTATTAAGCGTAATGCCACTTCTAATTTCTAGTTCTAAAGACTAGAAATACAATCTAAACACTTTTGGAAGTAACTGCTCTTGCTTGTTCCTACTCTGGCATGATACTGAGTAACACATTTTTTGTATTCTTAACCCCACAAGTTTCTACCTAATCTTAAGAATCCGTATTGAATTCCATTATTTCAGAGTTCAGTAAGAATAGCAACACTGCCAGTTTTGACATTGCTACTGCAGTTGCCTTCTTTCTAGTTTCCCTTCTTATTTATTATCTATTTACTATTCAATATGAAGTTTTTCAAAGTTAGTATGTTTCTTCTGGCTCTTGTGCCTATAAGTCACCTTGCAGTATGCCAAACAGTTTGCTTCAAGTTAAGGTACTCAGAAGCAGAAAGTTAAAGCAAAAAAACATCTGTTCAGGTTTGGAATAAAAATTCAGATTTACTATAGATTTTTCTGTGAAAAAAAATCACCTTTAAATAAAGAGAATATTTTAGATATCTCTAAACTAAAATTATTCTAAGAGTATAGGATAGAGGGTATCAGCTTATTCAGGACTTCTAGGGATCCGGTGCCCTTCAGTCCTATTGGACTGGTCGTGGACTGGTTTCAGATATCTGTGGACTGCAGCTAAGCTGAGCAGTTTTGGCACTCTAGTGATGTGGTGAATATACTCCTGAAAGTACATGAGAAATTCCTGAGATCTGCTGGCACAGAGTTAATTTACAGCATTTCTAGTTTATGTCCATATTAATAAATGAAATAGGATCATGTTATGATTTTAAGTTTTGGGCATGCAGTTTTCCATGTTAATTGCTTGCATGCTCCCTGGCACAGTTTTGGCTTGTGGCTTAACATGTCTCAAGGAATATCATGGACCAAGTAATATGATATGTCAGTATGAACATCCATCCTATTTTTAGGAAACAGAATTAGCTATATGGTTGTGAGCCTTGCCATTGTGTTGACATCAGGGCCAGAGGACAGATTTTGTTTTCCCATTAAGTCATAGTAAAAAGTTTCCTTTGGTCTTACAAAATCTCTTGTACGGAGCTGACAAGCTTAGGCTGTCATAATAAAGGCTACAGTTGAATAATCTTCCAGACTTCTTGCTCCACAGTGCAGAGGCTCAAACCTCTGGAGAGGTTACTGAAGTGTGGCCTGCACAGAAGCCTTCCAGGAAGCTGTGGGAAACTACCTTGAGCTTCATCAGAAGTCTGATGCAATTGATTATTTATTTATTTATTTTTGTTTAAGATATTTTGCTTTAATAATTTGTTTTTCAAATGAATTTCTATTTCACTTTGCATTTCCAAACATCATCATTGATAATCTCATGGGAGTTGTGCTAGGAGTAAGATGTTAGTGAAGTCTTTGTGTTCTTTCGGATTTTTTTTTTCTTTTTTCAGTAGATAGTGCCAGCAAGCAAAGCAACTTCATGGACGATGGTCATTTTCACGTTGTAGATCTGAGACTACCAATCATCTTGCCTGAGCCATGGGAAAGCCCATCTGATGGTAGAAAATAATTTATGCCAGTTTGTAGACCAGATAAAATGAGTTAGTAGAGGGAACAGAACAAATTAGGCCTTGCCTAACATTGTGTAGGTAATCCCTAAACTAAACTATTAAAACCCAGTGCTGAATACCAGTTTATTTAGGGTAACCCAGTAGTCCTGTTATAGTCATAACAAGTTAGTTATAGTCTAGTTATAGTCATTGTAACTGAACTGAAGAATTTTTCTGAAGTAGCAGAAGTCCTGTGTCAGTCCATTTTAACAAAAAACACACGAATTTTACAGGCAAATATCTTCTGAAGTTGTGGGAAAAAGAAAAACATCCACCCCTCTTCTATAATCATCTCCTCTCTACGAGGAAAGGGTAAGAAATATCAGCATATGTAATAAATAAATAAAATATAGAATATATTATATATTGCACATATATAACAATAATAATTTTAAAAAGAGAAAAGGAAAACCCAAGCCCCCAAAACACAACATTGCAAACACCAAGGTTTAAAGTTAGTCACAGACAGCTTAAATAAATGACTCTCAGAGATGCCGACCACCCACCGCTCCTAAAAGTTTTTAATCAGTATTTTGACTCAGAAATGAAGTCATTTCCACCTGCTTTTTAAGTTTAAGCTGTCCAGTTTTAAATGCGGTCTGTGAAACTTTATTCAAGTTCCCAAATTTTGATAAATGTTTCCACACTGTGACAAGAATCTACACCCAAAAGTTATGTGCAGTAGCCTGCTAAAAAGTCTACTGTAAAATGCCTTCCACAAGACAGTGATACCATTAAAGCAAAGTTCAATGTTCCATAAGCAGTGAAGATTAAACATAGCACTCATGTATGACTCTGCAATTGGAAATTAAGGTCCTTGGCATTGGAACTCTAACACATATGTAAGTAATGCTAAACCAAGTGCGTAAAGAAAATTTGCCTTTGTTTTTCTAAACATGGATGCCAGTTTAACCATGGTGAGTTTTATTCTCACAAATGCCTGTGTAAATCTAAAATTAGGATCTCTGATGAAGTCCACAACATTTAAACTGGTGTATTCAGGAGCAGAAAAGTCCAGGAAATCTAATGTTTATGGTAGCTAACAGAATTGAACGGATTTTGGTTTTTGATGTCCAGACGAAGCTGCCACAGAAAATAAGCTGGAAATTTTTTTATAAATGGATCTGCACTGATCTTCATTATGTCAGAATGTGACCCATTGCATTTTTTCTTTGTTCAGCTTGCTCCCCCGTTACAGAAACTACCTTCTAACTCATATGGCTGTACTGAAGGTTCTTTAAGATAACTTTAGCTTTTAGCTTTGTCCTGAAACAGACACCAAGTGTTCAAGTTCAGGTTCTGCCTTTGGCAGAGCATGATCAGCATCAGAGCCCTAAAATTTGTTTCCATGTTGCAGTCTACGTTTGTGCAACACATATTAATTATACCTATAGGCGCAGTCCAAGCACACACTGTGATGACTTGTGTGTAGCTGCAGGGTCTGTGAGTTCAGCGGCATGTCCACATTAAATTTGCCCATGACCTCTCATCACACTTCTGCTTTTCTGATGTTGATTTTTACAGAGCAGTTATCTGCATCTGATTTGGCCAGACTTCAATTCCGTAGTTTTCACTTTCTCGTGTTTTATTCTCCATAACTCCTTACAATGGACATCGCAGAAGTTATCCACAGATGCTGCCTTGGGGTGTACATCTACAGTGTTTCGTACAAGAAATCACTCAATAAACAAGCAGTGACCAGGTTTGGAAGGGTGAGAGTGGAGGGAGACATTTAGCTTAGTTTTGTAAAGTTCCAATAATAATAATAAACGACTTGCATATTTTGAAGGTAACTGCCATTGATTTCTGCCATCTTCTCTTTCCTGTTACAGTTGCTCTGCTCCTACTTTTGTCTGTGAACCTTGTTTCAAGTCAGAAATAGTCTCTTACTGTATGGAACTCTCTCCGTAGCCCTCTCACTTTGCTGTTTACCAGCAAGGGAGCATTCTGCTCTTCATTTTACCTTAGTGAATTTTGGATTCCTAGTGAATGTTTTCTTTCATTATTTTAAGTTTACAAATGCTTTTCTCTAAAACAAAGCAGATCTATTATAAAGTGGTCCAATTTCCATGCTCCATTTTGAAATTCAGAGTAAAAGCAGTATTTTGAGCTCTGTGTGGTAATATATGGCATGACATTTCAACAATGGCTCTAAAATAATTTTAAAGGTAAATTGTATAGTAAATTAGAGATGGCTCCAAGCCCATTCACAGCCACCTTATGCACTTTTAGAGCTTATGAGTCTCCAGAGGAGGAAATAGATCCCCCAAATTAGCACAATTTGGTTTTCCAGATCAGCTTCTACTTGCACTCACTTTATTTGAGCCTTAGCTTGTCCTCCTTGTCACTTCTGCTTTTTTAGAAATCTTCCTTCAGCTCATCCTTCTCAAGCTAAATTTAAAGCATCTCATCTGGGTAACTCTTCTCCAGAGCAGAATGTGTGCTTTGCAATTCAGATTTAGCAACTGGATGTCTGATTTATCCTTTTTTATCTTATATTCATTTTTTTATCCCCTTTAGGGGCCAGAAAATAGCTAATGTGCTGCAGAACATTCGGCCTTGACTATCTCACCCCTTAAAACAGGTTGTCTGGTTGACACTTAAGGACTTTCCTGTGTATCTGAAGGTCTCTGGATAATTCTGAAGAATTCATGCCCCTCCAGAAGGAGAGTGAGTAACAGTAAAATTACCTAAAATTTCATTGGATTATTTTTCATTACAAATAAATAAAAAGATATATACTTGTTTACTTCGAATGAATTAACATCTGAAGGGACATGGCTTAGTGGTAAACTTGGCAGTGCTGGGTTAATGGCTGGACTTGATGATCTTAGAGGTCTTTTCAAACCTAAATGATTCTATGAACATATTGCCTAAAAACTGAATTCTATTCCTGTTACAATTGCATGACTTGAACTAATAGGATTTTAAAGGACATTTTGGTTAGAGATTTGTGCTTGTTTCATCCAGTAAGGGTGAAAATGAATCTAACAAAAGCAACTGAAAAAAAGCTGTTTTGTGACTTTAGAGAAAAATATAAAAGGGTCCATTGTGGCTGATGATAATTTTATCACAGTTGTATAGTGTAACACAGCCTGAAAGGAACCTCCTGAGGTCAGCTAGTCCAACCATCTGCTCAAAGCAGGGTCAATTTTTTTTATTTTTTTTTTAACATAAAGTTCAAGATAATCTCCAAATCATTCTATCAGAAATGATTTTAACAGATTCAAAAAGATTGCTGGTAATAGTCTAATAGCCTATAGGAGTTCAAAGTTAGAATAAAAATTTGCAAATGTGTTTATCCTCTTCAGTAAAAGAGGGGTTTGAAACAGTTGTATATATTCATGTTAGAGGTTGGACTAGATGATCTTAGAGGTCTTTTCCAACCTAAATGATTTTATGATATTCAGGGGTTTCCTTGTGCTGGTTCTTTTATAGTTTTTTTTTTTTTTTTTTTTTTTGGTACGTGTGTGTCCTTTACCTCTGATCACATGGAGACCTCAATTTAAATGAACAAAATCCATTGTGTCAAGGTAGAATCCACCATTCAACTCCTGATAAGAGGTGCCATTAAATAAAATAGATGTTCTCTGATTTAATTTTATGTTTAAATGCTTTGTCTTCTGTTGAGAAGGGAATGATATTGCAGATACATCAAAATGCAGAACAGCCAGTGCTAGAGTTGTTGAGTACTGACGTTATCTACGTTGAGAAATGCTTTTATCTTCATAACCACTAAGGAGGAACTATGGTTAAGCTAAGGCTTTTACAGAGATATCTGGGCCAGTGTAGTGAAATGGCTTTGCATATTGCTTAGAAAATTAAGGAGACAAGCATTTGATTTCAGTCCAGCAAAGCACTTAAGTCTTCCTGTGCTTATGTGCGGTAGTTGTCTCTCTCAGTAGAAAGTACACTGTGAGTGGTTTCTAACTTTTAGACAAGGTAGGTCTCAGTGCCACCCCTGTACGTGATACTCCTATAAGATTTTGAACTGGTTTCATGAGACTTAGAAGAGAAGCAGTGTGTCTTTACCCAGCAGTCTAAATAAGAGCTGACTTTCATAATTTTTTATTGTGTATGGAGTAAATTAAGCCATTATACATTTGTTAGCAGATGGAGACTGTCTCATCTCTTTTTCTACAGCTATACTAGTTATACAAGGCTCTCTGAAATCACTTTTCACTGGTAACCTGAACTTTTTCTCTCCCATCCTTGATTTCAGTGTGGTCTGCCAAAAGCTATTATTTTTTTTTTTCAAGTGTTCACCTACTAGTTCACTCAAAAGGAAGATCTATGTGCAATACCTCTTGAAACTTTAAAAATTTCATTAAGTTCTATTTACTTTTAGGTTTTGATTTCATGTATTTCTTTTCCAAAGGTTGGACAGGGCATCAGGAAAAAATGGAAAAGGACAGCAACATATGTACTCACACACATCTATTGTTGCTCAAGGCTAGCAGTACTTACTCAGTTAAGTGCATTAAGACTTCTGGATCTGGTTCCTGAACTTTTGCATGGGCAGTCTTCTCAAGTGAAAGATAGTTGATTTCTCAGGTAAAACCAGTGGGGCGAAGTTGATTAAAAAAACAAAAACAAAAACAAACTCATAGAATTCATCCAGTGGTACCAGCAGTTGTGAGATTTTGAAATATCCTTTCCTTTCAATAGGTGGCTTATTTTTAATTAAATTGGCAAGACTTCAATTATCTTAAGTAACTAAATACATTATGTATTCATTTAGACAGCCCATATTGAGGCTTAGTACCAGTTGCACTCATTTTGACAAATTTTAGGCAGAAAATTTCTCAGGGGAGTCCTGCTTTCTGTCATTTAAAAAGCTTTTATAATCACTTAGTCCAAAATGGTGATGTAGGCCGAAGTTTGAATCCCTGGCATATTGCTATAATGCTGCATTAGCTTAATCCTTCATTTTCTTGTCAATTAAGGACTTATCTTTATTCACAGATTCACTTATCTGTTATTCTTAGTGTATTTTAATGCTAGTAGTTAAAATCCCTTTGTTTATGGCAATAAGGCACCATTCAGTTTGTGAACTTTATAAAACCAACCTCTGCCAATTTTGCTGTTTGAGAATTGCTGTAAAGAAGTGTTCCCACAGTAATTACTTATTCCAGAGATGTTCACTAAAGAATGAAGTAAGGGGAAAGTGTATAAAACAATTGTACACCAGCTGAGGCGAGTTTTACCAAGCACCTTCCCAGCAACTGCAGGACATTAAGAAAAAAAAAATCTCCTTGCAAAACAGTACACAAAAATCTGTTTGTCTTTAATGCAGTTGCATATACTGACTTTACAAATATTGGAAATTACTTAAGGTATTCACATTTAAATTAGATCTGGCCAAAAGGTTGGGAAAAAGTGAGGGAGGAGAAGCAGGGGGAGTTGGCAATGGCTTTTCAACATGGAGCTCAGCTGCCCATCATTACTTGCTTTGAATGGTTTGGGTCATGGGTAGTGTCACTCATTTTAATACCCACTTAGTCACATTGAAGTAGGAACAGCAACACTGAGATAAAGAAATATGTGATAAACAAAAACCCATGCAAAATCTTTGCAGTTGGATATTGCTTACAACACTTTATTTTTTGTTGTTTTTATTTTTGAAAATGTATTATAAGTGAAAGTAGGGGGTAGGAAAGCACAGATTGTGCTCTTAATATTCAATATTGATTGTGGAAAGCAGCTTGGGTCTGTACTTTGAGCATTTTATTGTAGCAGTACTCACAAAACACACTCAGACCAGAGAACCATTGTGGAAAGCTTAGTGAAAACTTTAATGAAGTCAGGAGTTTACCCATAGCAACTGCCCTGATCACTTGAAACATCGCTTCTCAGAAAAAAATAGCAACTCTGGAAGCTTCTATTTTTATGCTACCTTAGAACACTCAACTAACAAAAAGTATAAAACAACTTTATACTTAAAAATTTCAGTAAATTCTGCCTTGGAGGCTCTTAGTGGAAATATGTCACTGTTAGTGTAACATAGAAAAGACAGAAAGAAAAGAAAACAAGTGTGTAACTTTTTATTCACATTTAAATTTTTGGTATTAGTAACCTAAGAGTTAGATGTGTTCTGCTTTCAGCCTTCAAGGACCATACTTCTTCATGGGCATCAAGGCAGTTATTGGTATACTGGAGAAGAGTTTATTATGAGCATTTATTTTGCTTTCTCGGAAAAGAGATATGGCCTGTTTTTCAGATGGCAGAACTGTCAGAAGCTTAACGGTATTTTCAGATAGCTCCACCTGAATGGACCAACTGTAGCTCATCAGGACCTTGCACAGCAGTCTCATTTTGTATGCTAGGTAGGCTTTCCATTCTGAAGACAAATGCCAGTTGAAATTATCCCATTTCTGGCCATGCATACAAATATGTTGGTGTTCTACTTGCAGAGGAAGTTTGGCCTCTTTTGAGGTCAGACATGAGTTTGTCAGGGAGACTTTGGGACTGTAACCAAAATCAGCCCCATACTCAGTCATCCTACTGGTGCAGTGTCTCCAGCACCAGGTGATCAACATCCTGCCACAAACAGAAACGTAAAATACTTTCAAATTGTAAACCTTTCACTAGCATTTAAAAGTCATTTCATTCTTTAAAATACGTGTTCCTACAGTACAAGATAAAGCATGGAGCACCGACTTAACAAATATTTATTGCTTTGTTTCTATTTCTATAACACTAATAGGTAAGTGATCTTGGTTGAAAGGGGGAAGTAATGTAGGAGTTACTGAATTCAGTGAAGAGTGATGAAATGCAACCGAAGCTCAAATTTGGTTGTATAACTCTTTAAGTTTTACTCTAGTCAAGTAATGGCCATTAATATGAGGAGCTTGCCTTTCAAATTCCAGGGTGATTCAGTCCTCTTGCTTTTAGCTAAAAAGAATAAGAAAATAAGAGAAAGGAAGAAAGAAAGAAAGAGTATGTCTGTTCTACTGATGTTGTTCACCTGAAGAGGCTGATGAAGATTTCTCCTGATAAACCACAACAGTCCTTTTTAGGGCATTTATCTTTTCTTTCATTATGGCTGAACCAGGAAAAAAGTTAGAAAAATTTACTAAGAAAAAAATTGTATATAGCCAAATATTACTGTAAAACCTTGCAAGACAGGATTCTAAGGTCCCTTTTAAATAGAAACTTTCTTCAGGGAAAAGCTTGGCGTAGTAGTTTTAAAGACCAAGCTTAACAGATTTCTTCCACTTTTCAAAGTATTTCAGAATTGGGTTAGTAATTGGACTTTAACCTAGAAAACTCGGTTCTCTCATTATTGGTCTTTGCAAATACTGAGATATTATTTTGCCTGTTTTGTTGTTTGCCTTTTTTTTTTTTTAACCTACAGCTTAATGGCATAGGGTGACCTGATGCTACATGTTGTATGAGATGGCAAATGTCAGCAGAAATATCACAACTTAAAACTGGTTCTTTCTGTCTCTCTAGCATGCTGCACTAGACTGAATAAGTAAATTTTTCTTGAGCACCTGGTTTTGAGGGTTGTTATATACCTGTCATACCAGACAGACAGACAGACAGACCTTCTGTCTTTGTTGTAAACCGAAGCAATCTCTCTAATCAATAGAGATTACTGAGAAAAAGTAAGACTGCTGGCTCCAACTGACCTGTATATTAAACCCTGAGCCCTGTGCTCGTCTTCTTGGGTGAACTCTGACTCTGCATTCCTCCTGTGTTATTTAAAAATGACATTTGCCTGCCAGAAGCATGGCATGAGCAATAGCTGTAAAATGTTGCCTAAGGATGGAAATGCTACTGAGATGGTTTCACAATTGAGTTAACTTTTCTCTTGCAAATTAAATGCTTTTCATAGCATTTGCTTGAAAACAGGCACTGTTTCCATTGCACTTGCCTGGTTTTACTTTTAACTGTTTTTGTAAAACTTGGTTTCATGTGAACTGTCCTTTTTAATTATTGAATGTCTCAGCACATACATTGTTTCACAGGTTTTAATCACTACCTTGTTTTTTTGAGGGCAAAAACATGCATTTGTTTTAGGTTACATAAAGCTAGTACTGAGTGAAAGCAGGTAATGTACATATGCAACTATACAATTTTTCAGAATTCTCTATGCCATTACTTCTGTGGAATGCTATGTTAAAATGCTTTTCTAGTAATGAAAGTGTAGATTGTGAACTGTAATCTCCTCAGCCATGTCATGCTTCAGATTCCGTTAAATGATCCTCATCTTATCTTTTAAATGATCAGCACAGTAAATGCTTAACTCTGAATTTCTAGATAATTCAGTTGTCATAAACAATCATTTTTAAACTGATTGTTCTTCAGACTGCTGCCAGCTTAAGGAGCAGTGAACTCAGCTGTATCCTGCTATTAAGCTCTGTGCTGTATTCCAAATGAAGGCGCAGCAAACAACCTTAGCAAAATTTGATAAGTTAATTCACCAACAGTGTCTGTATTAAGGGGGCTTTTTATTCCTTTATTGAATGATAATGGGCCAGTAAAAACAAGTTTCCCTTATATGAAATTTCCTTTTGACTGGGTAAGCAGTGTATGTACTAAATATTCATATTGATTACCAAGATCAACCAAGAATCTATATCATCTGTAGCAAAAATCAGATTAGTAATAATTGAACCCAGCTGCTGATGGGGGGAAGAAGATCACTCATCAGCTTATGCAGTGCAGTTGATGAGGGGCTGTGTGGAAGGAGCAAGTGCTAGCTCTTGGAACTGATCTAAGGAGAGCATCTGGGGTATGTAAGTCTTCTATTACTGATCAGTTTTCAGCAAGCTGCAGAATATAGCTGTGAATGAAGCCCACCTACCTGAAAGTGTAAGATGTGTGTTATCTTGGAACTGTTGTATGAGTTTCCTCTCAGTTATTGTATGTGTAAGAAATCCAGAGACAGTATGGGGAAATCTGTCAGTGGAAGAGTTTTCTTTCTTCATGATCTTGCAGACTGAACTGGGCTGAATGGGTGCACCAGTTTAGAGAGTCCAGGCAAGATTATTTGGCATTATAGGATTAGGCATCAATAGGTTTATTTGTTTCTCATAATACCTTCCTGCCAAGTATTTTCCAAAAGATGTAGTAGACTAAGTGAACTATTAAAAAAAAGCACCTTATGATTTTAAATCTCATATTCAGAAAAAAAAAAAATTAGGAGGTGTGATCTCTAAGACTTTTAGTGAAGAAGTGTAGAATCTGACTTTCTTATTGATGCTCTGAGTAGCCCATAAATGCTTACCCCTTAAACTCATAAATACATTTTTCTATGCTTCTACTGGCACCTCTGTATCTTGTGAATTGTAAGCAGCCATACTTACATACACTTTCAGCAGACATACTTTGGAGCCACGTATATCTATGACTAGATCTTTTGACAGAATATGAGAAATGCAATGGATTTTCTCTTTGTCTGTTTTTGTCAGACCTCAGTTTACCTCACAATTATTTTGATGTTAGTATTCTGATACAGGTAATACGTTTGTTCATGGGTTCATAGCTTGCAAATTAAAATTAGCATCGTGAAACGAAGACACGTTGAGAATATGTTTACTTGGGAGTGTGTTAAAGTAAATATTCTCTGTAAAGCACTTGCTCTGAAACTAAACATAATTGTAAAGTATTTTATTTTGTATTGTCTTTGTTTTAAAAATCATTAGTTGGTATTTCCTCAATTTTAGGGCCAAAAAATGTATCTCAATGAGATAAAAGTTTCTTTTTTTTTTGTCAGTAGTTTCTTGATGCAAACTACTCTAACTTTACTCTCTGCTCCCTTGTAATATAATTAAACTTAAAATAGGCTATCTAGTTTTATTTTCATCAGTCTGAAGCATATTGTTCTCCTGTTAACAAAGATGTGAGATCTGCCAGAAATAATTTGCATAGTTTAGTCTGTTCTACAACTATCTTCAACTTTTCCCTCCTTAAACTTCCCTTCAAGTGTAATCTTGATTTGGCTTCTTACACGTACATAAAAATATATAACACATATAGAGATATATGCATTATAATACATAACCAATTAATGAGATTATTGTTCTGAAAAGAAAATGATATGGTAGAAAGTTCATGTAGATTTCCCAAATTAGTAAATTTGCATTGTAAAACTTACGGACATGTTAACACCTTATATCCTGAAAAATATGCAACAGTTTTGTAGACTCTGGAGAACATGTCAATTTCCAAAATATTTTGGCATATTGTTTATGAAAGTATTTCACTAGGCTTTTTTGTTTGTTTGTTTCAAACAGAATAGTTTGAAAATTTTTATTTTTTTTTCCTCTACACTCTTGAATAATCTGTAAGCAGCTGTATTGAGTCAGTGAAATAATCTATTAGGGAAAGCTTCTTCTGGTGTGAAGAACTGAAGCCGGTGGGGCATGGGATGGGACCAAATAAATTTCAGTATAATGTTCTTCCATGAAAAGGCTGGATTAAGTTGTTATTTGTAGTTGTAGTACTGACCTTTTTCTGAGTGACTTACTACACAGATGCTTTTTTTGTTGTTCTTGTTGCAAAATATGGAGCAAAATTTCCTACACTGAAGAACTTGCGCCATGTCTACCATTTGCTGGACCACAATAAGCCATGCCAGCCTGTGTGCTCTATATGGTCAGAAGGACGTCAAGCACCTGCTCTCCTCCGTAAACGTTCCCTTGTCTACCATAAAAAAGGCTTTCTCTGCATCTAGTTATCTTTTGGAAAGAGACTAATCTATCAGACTACAGCTTTTTATCTATCTATTTACTTATACAAAAGTATATAAGTACACACATCTGGTTAATACAGGGGAGGAGACAAGATTACCTTAAGATTTTCCTAACTTCACCAGATCATCATCAAATCATTAGTGAGTCTGTTACAAAGCACAATTTTATTAAGCAGATGTTTATTAAAAGGATAAGTTTGTCCAATTGAGTAATGAATTAATCTCTCTGTGCACAGGCATGACTTTTTATTTTATTTCTTGATTTACTGGATATGGTAGTGATGCTCCTCCTGTTCTGTAATGGTCTGGTAGCACTCAGAAACCTTAGACATGAAGGTTCAAACTCTACCCTGGTAAATTCTGTACAATTTTCAGCTGAGAACCCTTTCTTAAGGCTATTTGATTTTTTAAATCTGTGTGGAGCTTGCAAGAGCTCTGATGAATAGTGCTTGGTTCTGCATTGCAGAAGCATGGACTTGGATTTAGAGCTGTTGAAGTCTTCAAAAGATTATCCAAAACTGTCTTTGATTCTTTGACCCTTCCTGGGACTACATGTGTTTTGACAGTGTTGTCTCCTGCCATGTACTGTGACACTGGAAGTGCAGGTAGCTCGAATTTACCTTTTACCCAAGAGCCTCTCCCTGCAAGGCAAAGACAGCCTGCTGGGCTGCCGTGTCCATCCAGCAGGCTCAAGAAATACCAGACTTCTGGGCACCCATCTTTAAAAGCCAAGGAAATCAACAGTAGCTATTGAAACCAGGCAGTGCAGTTTATTTTTCTAAACATTTTAATTCAATTTCCAGGCTTTTCCTTGCCTCCTTTATTTGCTCTGTTGTGGACTGGACTGAACTTCTAAGTGATGTTCTAGAGCTTAAGTTTGAAAGTTTCAAAGCTCTGTCTGTCCTGTCTTCCATTTTCTTTCCTACCCCCTCACTCTTTTTTTTTTTTTTCCATTTGGCTTCAAAGAATGTATTGTGGACTGTACACTGGTACAGGGTTTTCAACTGACAATAGCAAAGTTAACAGTTCAAATATTATGTGTTTTGAGAATAAAAAAATTAATTGTTTAAAGTTACAAAACTATTGTGAACCAAAATTGAAGGCAAACTACATGTGAAAACGTGTTGTATTAGAGAATCTGTTTATTTTTCTCTTCATTTTAACTCACTCTTTGGTCTATTTGTACTGAATGGATAAAAGGTCATGTAACATTAATACTTGTAGTAATTATTTGAAAATCAATTTCTAAATGTTCTGTTTCTCAGCATACAAGCATAAATAACACAATGGTTAAGGTAGGGCTGTTCAATTCTTTGTTTCATTGCTGCATGTGTAGGATGATCATAAGACTATGTACATGTCAGATGAGGTTTTTTCACGTCTCCATTTCTAAAAGTCTTAGAAATTCAGGATTGTAGGATGAAATATCAAAATAATTGGAAAATGTAAAATCTACCAGGTGAAAGCTAATAAGGAATCTAGAAAAGAAGAAATACACAGACTTCCCCTCTATGATCACTCTGGGATGCTCAAAGCATCACTGAATTTTGTGGCAATTGGAAGGATAAAGAAGTATACTGGGAACATTTGGTGACTATAGCAGTAGTCAGTATGTACAATACAGTATGGCATGTTCAGGATGGGTAAAGTAGTTGGTAAGCTACAGACATACGCTTATATGGACAAGGCAATTCAAACAAATTCTTACTGAGCTTGAGAACAGAAAATAGGAAGAAGAGGTCTAATACATGATGATGCTTCCTTCCTCTCTACATTCTCTCATCCTTCAGTTGCTCAAGCAGTTTAGGACTATCTTAAGCCAGAGGCTATGCCTGCATCTTTCTGTTAGTAGGCTATGATTCATGATTCTTGCATATATTTTCAGTTTTTCTTTTTTTAAACGTTTACGCTTATGATGTCTTCAGCATTCTGTGGCAATGAATTCCATAGTCGAGATATAAGCTGTGTGGAAAGATGCTTCTCTTGCATGTTTTAAAGCTGCTGTCTGATAATTATACTTGAGGCTTACTAATGAGAAACAGCAAATAATCATTGCCACTCACATTCTCTATACTGCTAATCATTTTATAGCTTTTTAATTTATCCTGGTAAAGAAATGTTCTTGCACCATAGATCATCATCTTCACTCTTCTCTTGCAGAGTTCTGTTACATGATTTTTATTTATTTATTTTTTTTCTCCAAGGATGTCAGAATATTGTCTGGATTTAATCTTTATACCATGTTCTCTGTTCTTTTCCTATCAAGTTCCTAATATTGTATATCTTTTTGACTTCCACTGATTGTAAAGTTGGTATTCGTATAGGGTTACAGACAATATAATCTGTCCTAAATGGTGATGGCCAATTAATATTATGCATACATGTGCATAATTAGGTACACGGGGTATGTATACGCTTACATAAGTATTATACGTTGATATATATTCATGTATATGTATGGATATTTGAGTTAATATTCCTTTAAGTGCAGTACTTTACATTTATCAAAGAATTTCACTTGTTATGTTACAAGCTGATGATTTGATACGAGAAGTCCTCCATAACTCTCCATACTCCTTTGGCTACACAAATAATTTTGTATTTGTAGCAGTCTTTTCGCTATTCCTCCCACTTCTATTACTTCATATGACAAAGAAGTATCCTGAACAAAACAGGGCCTGGCATAGACCACTGTATGACTGCTTTGGTAGACTTCCCTTATCATCAAAACTCAATGTTAACTTCTCACTCCTAGTTTTGTTGCTTTCAATGCTTTCTTGCATTTTGCTAATGGTTCTGTTGAACATGCTGAAAACCAAAGTAACCACTGTGAGAGGGCAAGCAGTGCTGACCTGCCCTTAGCTCCCTGAGGGGAAAGGATCTGCCTGTGCATTTAGGGAAATTGATGTATTTCTGGAGGCTTGCTTTAGCCAGCCAGAAATAAGTGGGGTTAGTTTGTATGTCGATGGAAGAAATTCTGTACCAGTCCTACACACAGAGTTAAAACACATACATACAAATTTATTTTGGGGCTTCAATTATCTCTGATATTTGATATCTCTGTTACAATTTCCACAAATATTCTTTAAAGGCTAAGAATTTCACTAACTGAAGCTGGCAGTTCTGTGTCAAGTTACTTGCCCCAGTACATCCAGAACTTCTGACCCAATATGTATATATGCAGCCTCATATATTGCTACCTAATGAGTCAATGACATTAACACGCACAGATGTATGAGGCTAATGTATGTGTATGTTGTATGTATGTCCTGGATGCAATGCAGTTTTATTCCCTACAGATACTGCTAACACAAATAAGCTGTCACAGCAATTATTCTTTGCTATGACTGTCCTCCCAGCCTTATTTCATTTATAAGCAGCCATTGTGCAGTACTACATGAAGTGCACAAGTAGAATAGCTTTGGCTTTCCGTTCTTGTTTTGCGGAAATTAAATACTTCTATCCTGAGTAAGGGTTCTTCTTGTCTAACAAAAGGTTTTTTTTTTTCCTAGTCTTGCTATTCTCGCATCACAGGTCTTTAAACCAACTCTAAAGCTTTGTATAGCAAATTATAAGTTTTTTTTTTTTGTATAACAGTTCTGTATAACTTTGCAACACAGGAGAGCATAGTGCAATTTAATATATATTTTTCTATTTAGCTGATTTGTAGCTATTACTGCTTAAATGCATATTTTCATCACATTTCAATGCATCAGATGCGTTTGGGCATTTTAAATGAAAAATTAAATCAGAGCAAAAGTAAACACAAAGTTTTGATATGGCTTCCTCATTAAGGAGAGTTACGAAGTCATTAGATATTAAAACTTCAACATTCGTTTTGTATTCCAGATAAAACAAGTTATAATCACTCAGCAATTTGTGAGAAGTCATCTCAGTACAATTACTGGAACTGTGTGCTTAGTAAAGGACTCCAGATTTCTGAAGGTGTTTGACCTATAAACCACAACAGGGCAGAAAAATGTTTTGCTGTTTGTACACTGACTTCTTTAAGGACATCGGTATGTCTCTTTGGCTGCTGTTTTTCTGCTGGATCAAACATTTTACCTTGGTCACAGAACGTGACTTTTGGAAGTCCTCAGAATTAGCTTGTAGTTAATTGTCATAGATGGTGACAGGTGATTTTTGAGTCACCTTCTCAGTCCAGACTGAGCTGCCAGTATTTTGCTTTTAATCAGACCTTCCTGAATTTCCACTGGCCAGACAGGTTCCAGGTTAGTGAAAGAAAGAATGGGAGTAGAACAATACCAGGATTCTCCATTTCTTCACTCTGACTGCTCTAGTGTTTTTATAACAGTGTGAAAAGAAGAGAGGACTGAAATATGCTATTTGCAAATATCTGTTCCATGCCACGGCCTGATTTGAAGGCTGACTAAGATTAAAGAAAGCATATTTGGTCTTCCACTATACCATGTCTTTACCAGAAATGTCTCTGTTTTCACTGCACTCAAGGTGTTAGGTGCCATCTGTATAATATGCTTACCCTGAGATATAAAAGATGGTTTGTCAGAATAAATCATCGATGTATGCGGTCTGTGATTAAAAAATTAGTCACCAGGATTCCTTGGCAGAAGCACAGGTTATGTACTTGAAGGACAGCTGTCACTGCTAGAAGCCCTTTTGTTGTTTTCCTGTGAATTCCTTTATTGCTTAAGTCTACAGCTGTGTGGAAGACATCCGTTCCTGGTGTGGACATGTGGTGTGAGTCTTGTGGGTCTAGTGAACAGATAAATTTTCTTATCTACTTCTCCTGGGTGATGGGTATATTAGGGCAAGCACCCTTGGCCAATAGAGGCTGGTCAAAATTGCTGGAGTGCAGGTTATATATACACCACTTGTGGTTCCTGGGTCATGGCTAAACTGCAGAGACCTTCTGGTGGCTTAGTCATAGCTCCTGGCATCTAACTGAGCGCAGTCAGAAATGGAAGAAAACAGAGTCATCCTCCTCTTTCAAGAGGGGACAAATAAACACAGTCTGCTCTAAAGCACATCAAAGCTCCTCTATGATGATCCTCAGTAGAAACCTCAGGTAGGTAATATGTTGACATAGAACTTGCTTACTCATTAGGACATGACTAATTTTAAGCTTTGCCTGGAAGTAAAAAATAGTTACTTTTATAAATACTCTGTCTGTACTTGTCCATATTGCTGTTAGACCTGTCAAAACATGCTACCTATTTTCCTGGCCTAGGTATGGCTGGAATGTGTTAGAGTATTAACATCAGTTCAGGTGAATGTGCTGGGTTTTAATGTGTTTGGAGGGCAAATGCTGTCTGAGAGAAAGCAGCTGATCTAAGGGAAAGAGAAGAGAGCGCAGTTGTGAGGCCGGGATCCTCACGAGAGCCAGTGTTGCTACCAAACCCTGGCATGTTCTCAGTCGTGTACCTCATCCCGCAGCTGTCAAGGTGGCCACCTACGATCCTGGATGCAACCCTCATGGTCTGCAAGATATTAGGCACTTTGTGCTTTGCCTTCCAGTTACTTGACCTTGCTGTGTGATTTATGCTCTACCAAGCTAATTTATGTTTTCAGCCAGCGTGTACCCACTGTTGGCTTTTTACTTGCAAGAAAGCCTTAATCCTAGATCATAATAACAGTATAGAGAGCCAAGCTTCGGTCCACATCTGTGCCAAAATCTGTAAAGTTCCCAAGCAATTAAATTGGGGAAGTTTTGCTGGGTAGGGTTGTTTTTTTTTATTATTTTTTTTTTTAGCCACAATGAGATTGTTTTATCGGCTGGGGAAATAGCAAGCACATGTGATTGCTCTTTTTCTTTCCTTCACATTTGGCCCTTTTTGTACGGTATGCTGACTAGGATCCAGCAGTGGCTGTGTTTAAGTGAAATGGCTACAAATAATTGATGTGAATGCGACATACTTCACTTGGTTTTGTAAACAGTTGCTTTTGGCCGATATCTTTTGACCGATACCATATCATCTTGTCTCCATTCTTCTCACGGGACTTAGACTGGTTGGGTTTTACTTTTTTATTATGCCTTTAATGTTCGTTCTGTGCTGTTTCTGGCACGGAACCGCTCGCTTGGTGGTGAGAGCTTTGCCGAGCAGGGAGGAAGGGCTCTGCCACCGCTCCAGCCCCAAGGGCTTACACAGACCGCCAAAGCTGCCGCCGCCTCTCCCCTTCCAGAAGCTTCTCGTCTCGGGGGCGGCTGGCCGCTAGAGGATGCTCCTGGCCCGGCGCTGGAGGCCAGCCCCGGCTGGGCGGGAGCAGCGCCAGGGGCTGGGCTTGGCAGCGCACCTGGGCCCTGGGCGGGGGCCGGGAGTGGCCGGGGCCTGCTGCGGGCGGTCAGCATGCTTAGGCCAGCCCCGGTGCAGCAGGGTCGGGCAGCGCGGCACCCTCAGCGCTCAGCGGGGCTCCGTGAGGCGCCTAGCTGGCAGTTGTGCTCTTAGGTAGGGACAGCAGAAGAGTTCTTGTAGAGAAAATCAGGGGCTGCTTGGCATGTAGAGGCTTACACAAGCCTTAACTGAAAAGCAAAGAGTGGCGTTAAAAAAGTTATACGCAGAAACATCCTTCTTGTTGTCCTTTACTGCCCTTACTGCCCTTCCAAAATTCCTGTGTGGAATGAGTTCTCTGAACAGTGCAGGATTTCACGTGGTGATAGCATAAGAAAATGTAGAAAGAATATTTTTAAGGTAACAAAATACTCAAAAGTTATGTAGGTTTGAGGTCATTTAAGATAGCTCATGTGCATTAGAACACAATATTTACCAGTGTAATCACGTTCTGCCTCTTTCTCCCCCATCCCCTCACTGCCTATGCGATTTCTGCCTTACACTGACAACAATTTAGACCTGCCCAGAGATGCATAGGGCTGTGCAATAGAGTCTGTTCATTTCTTGCACCTGAATGGCATGTAGTAGATAAATCAACAACTACGGGAAAGGAAATATATAAGCGAGAAGTTAGATAAGACTGAAAAATAGGATTGTAGTCTTGTCTCCACCACCGATGTTTAGTAAAGTCAGGACATTTTTCATATTGTGCGTGTATTCCCCAGCTTCTACGTGCTGACTGTGAGATCCTATGCTCTGATTAATCAGAAGTGTTGAACACCCACATCTACTCCCGAAGTCACTAGAGAGTTGTGTTTTGAGTCTACAGAATAATGAATAGTGCTGTCTACTATGCCAGCTCATGTGCTAGATGTCTCAGATTTTGTGTACCTGTATCTCTCTGACTGTAATCTCAGTGCACATCTTTTGTCATCTGTAGAAGGCAGGTGCAGACTTCAAGGCTGCATTGAAAATAATATGTCTGAATCACTCATATCCTCTAATGACGAGCACCAAAGAAACGTCTGGACAAAGTAAATGCATTTGTCTTCAGAGCAAGTTTTGAACCACGGATAGGAAATAAAGCCCACTACGCAGGATCACAAAATGAGCAATGGAAAAAGAGAAAATGCTACAGTGATGCTCTTAAAATGAGCATTGTCTATCTTGTGCAGTTAATAAAGCAAAATTAGTGCTATTTATTTAAAAAAAAAAAAGTTTAGAACACTTGTTAATCAACCCTAGATATACATTTAGGCTGAATTAGGATTGCACTCTAATTCTGCAATTTCCTAACACATGTACTTGATTCTGTAACCTGACTGATACTGTTTTATGTTTCCATGTGTGTGGAGAAAATAAAAAGCAAACAATTCATAGTACAGTTGATGACAGCAGGATAACACTTTTTAGTAACAGAATTAGTACAGCTTCAAGTAGGATTCTAAAAAATGGTTTAACTCTGATTTTTTTCCCCTCTTATTTAGTTTCTCAAGTGTGTTTAAAAATAATAATAATAATCCATTTCCGGTGACAAGGAGCAAGGAACTTAGCTGTTGGAGAGCAGAGCAAAAACTCACTTAGAAATGCATCTGTTTTCTTTGGGTGGGGGCTCATCATATGCCTTTGGTGGTTACTGTTCTTAACATGAGCTCCCTTTCCTGTGAAGGAGAATGAAGCTCCTATCTTTCTATCCCTTATTTCTGCATTTTGCTGCATGTAAACAAAACAATTTTACATCATGTGCTGAGTGAGTTTGCTTCCTGATGTTCAGGAAACACGTACTCTGCAAAACCAGGCAGGGTTTGGATGAGCTGCATCGTTCCATAAGCATTAGACTCGACAACAAGTACACAGTAATGCCATGTACAAAGCTACTCCAGCTTGGCCCTTCTGCTTTCCTGAGTGACTCGTATTTTGTGCAGAATTCTGTAGGCTTGCAGTTAAGCAAATTGCTCTCTAAACACTTGAAAAGAGACACTGGAAGGTTTGCAGATGGTGGTGTGTAGGTGTGATAAGTTAAAACCTTCTTCAGTTCAGCCAGTGAACTCAGCTGCCTTCTTGCCTCTGTAACTTGTTTTCCTGCTTGTAAGATGATTAAACATCAAAATTCAGCAAAGCAAGCCAGAAAAAAGGCTGAAGATCTCATTCATATTACACAATAATTCAGCCCATTTGTATGTGTTAGAAAGCAAAAGATGTTTGGTTTTGAATTTGTGCTGGAATATCCTTGCACATACAGAATACAAGCTGTGATTTATTTTTTTATTTTTCTGTAGCATCCCTTTTTTTCCATTATTAAACTTTTATTTTCTCCAGAGTATGGTTGTAGGAGTATGAAAGAAAGGCAACCTCAGAGACAGTATCTTAAAAATCTGTTCCGGAGTCCACATTATAGCTGCTCTGTTTTGCTATGTATGCAAACTGACATCTATCTTCAATCTAAATACAGACAGGAAGATAAACGGAAATCCTGAGACCGAATGACCAAGAAGCATTCATTTATATTCTTGAGTGATTTGGGGATCTTAGTCTAATTCACTGCTCAGATTGTGGTGTTTACAAAGATGCTTAGCTCTTAATTCATTCCCACGTGCTGGGAAACGTTCCCAAGAGGGGTAGAAGAATGATGGCAACTCTGGAGGTTATTAAAGTATTGTTTTGATTTAAGGTAACTTTTCAACAAATAATAGATTCATTTATTGTACTGCAGCTTGGAATTAGAAAAATTGCTGGAGGCTTTCAAAACTTCATATCACGGAGTGGAAAAGGGAGCAGTGGTGGCAGAGCAGAATAGATTTCTTAAGTCTAGTTAGAAAATTTCCATCAGTACGCAACACTTTGAAAGCTATGAAGGTCAAAGTTACTTTTATTACTTCTGTGTTTTTCTGCTGTATTAACATTTTTTATACTATTGAGCAAGTTATAGTGTGTTTTCCTGTTCTTTTATGTTTAGTTTGATTTCAGTGTCTTGGCTTGAGAATGATCATCTCTTTAATAGTGTCTATTTTTAATACGTCTGTATGAGCAGAGATATTTGAACAACCTTAACTCTACTCAAGTGAAACTTTTGTCAAAGAATTTATGGAACTGGAATTTGGTCCTGTTTATGGTCAGTGAGATGGGAGGGGACCACAGAGCCCTGCTTGCACCCTGGGGGATCTGAGACACATTTTCAGCCTGTGCTTTTGCCACTTGTGCTCCTCACAGGGAAGCCCACACACCATCCGCAGATGCTAGACGCACCAAATTTCTGGAACAGCATCAAGACATGCTCAATGTCTCAGTGGTTCACTGTGAATTTTGGAGGCACGTTCCTGATCTAGGGCGTCTTCTGACTTTTCTGCCTGAAGAACCCTCTTCTACTGCGTGGTCAAATGCAGATAGTGACCACTGTCCTACACCTCCCGGTCTGTAAGGAAGTCAAGTGTTAGTGTTGGTGTTTGAAAAATGAATTGTTTGGAGAGGAGCTTAGTCAAGGTGAGTTCACAAGGATGGGAGAAGGGCAGGGTGTGTGGTTAACCTGGTCAGGACTTCTGGTCTCAGCTGCCCCCAGAGGTGGGGCAGTCCCCAGCTGGGGCATTGGGAGCATCGATGTGTTATAAGCAGGCATCATCATAGACTGCAATGATGGTGGGAACACTTTCCTCTTCTCCCCTCCCCCCCCCCCCCCCCCCCCCCCCCCCCCCCCCAGTCTATTTCAGTGGAAACCCGTCAGTCAGAATAGTCATACTGGTAATTTATGATGTGATGTGCAATCAGATAGGCACTTTGGCCATTTTTCATGCGTTTTGCTAATGGTGGGTCGCACAGTTACACTGGGAGGTTTCAATGATTAAAACCATCAGAAGAGCTAGCCCTGGTGACTGATATTCTCTGACCTTATGACCTACCAAAGGCCATAGTATCACACTTAATAAAGCTGTCTCAAGCTCATCACTTCTCTTGGGCTCCAGCACAGATTTTGAAGAGATGATCAAGCTTGACTTAAAGACTTTCAGGATTTATCTGCCATGTCCACAAATAGGCAGTTTTAATTAAATTATTCATTCTTAATGTTTTTAACACAAGTTTTGTCTTTAATAGGATTGTGTCCAGCTTCCTCTTATAATTATTTTTTTATTTATAAGTAGTCTCTTTCCACCTGTGTACCAGAAGGTACTCATTGGCTGGGTTTAGTTTGTCTTTGTAGATACAACTCATATAACTATGAGTTATCATATCTCATATCTATAACTAGATTAAATCATATAACTAGATTATATGTAGAATGTGATCTGGTAGCAAGAGGCCCCTTTTTAATACAATATTGTGAAGTCTTCCCTTTGAGGTACAAATATCCAAGAACATAAGTATGCTTCTCTCATCCATGCGTGTAAAGACCAGTCTTGCGGTCCGCAATTCAGCATGACAGTTGCCACATCTTCTCTGTATAAAAGGCATTGAAACACCTCTCCTCAGCTCAATCTTCAAAAAGCACAAATAAAATAGGAAATCCTTTTGATTTTCATTGTTGTCTCATGCCTTATTTGAACTTGCACTAAGAAGTTGTAAAATGCTGGGATGGCAGCACTAGTCAGCAGCAAAGTGGTTATGTTAGGTGCCACACGGTGCAGATTCAGCTTCACTTGCAAAGTCTGGGACTCCCAATGATTGCACCATGCCGAAATCGACAGGAATACAGCAAAGGTCATGTTGTGATTTTCATGTGTCCATTTGAGTTATAACCCTGTCCCAATACAGTAGGGAGTAGCTCCCATTTTTACTGTTTGTGGGGTGTTCTCAGGGTTGGGAGCAAGGGGAACAAAACCATCCCTTACTGCTTTGTCATGTCCTTCTGTATGTGGCCCACCTGGGAGAAAAATAAGTTTCAGACTAGCTTAGCCAGCTTAACTCTTCAGGTTAAAACTTTACTGTACAGCTGTTCACCAGGAGATCGACTGCTTTATTACCCGTCATACAATATACTGTATAAATATAGTCCTGAGGACTGCGCTTGTCATGCTTGCTTTTTAATTTATTGCATTTCTTGCTGTTATTGCCTTTGAAACTCGGTGAAACCCTGGTGGGTTGTTTCAGTCTCCTGTTTCCTATCTCTGTTGAGCTTCTGCATTGCAATCATCTGTCAAAGATGAGTGGGAGTCAAGGAAATGGAGCACCTCAAGTGGCTGACAATGCTGAGCAGATAGCCTTCTGTTTTTGCTGAGTACATGCTTTCAGAGTACAGATATGTGAGCTGGATTAGATACACAAAGTTTGTAACACCTTCATTTTATAATAATGGCAGACCTGATTGCACGTGAAAATTACACAATTTTAGCAGTTGCTATGACCCATAAATACAAGTTCCTTTGCCATGGATGCAGTCATGATGACATCTTAGACCAGATGCACACTAGGGTTGTAGTCATTTAATGCTGTGATTTAAAAAAAAAAAAAAATACTGCATGTATTGCAAATTGGCTAAGGCAATGAAGTTTTTGCAAGAAATCAGTGTGAAACATAGGAGTGTTGTTGCTGATGCATGATATCATGTTCTTCTCCCTAAAATCTCCAGACTGCATGTGCTATCTGCAACCCATTTCCAATCCATAGTGGCTTTAGAAATGTGGATGTAGGAAAAAAGAAACCGTCACAGAGTGCCTGTCCCAGAAGTACTGACTGGCACAGGAGTAAACCACGTAGGACCTATAGAAAGTATTTGGCAGAAGTTTAGCTAGTAAAATTGATTGCACCTTAAACTATATATACTTTGTCACACTAAAAAATACATGCTATGGTACTAACAGAAATGAATGTTTAAGTATACTGGAAGTATCCTAAACTAATATGTACTTCTCAAATTACTCTCCCACTCCTTTTTCTAACAGTTTTGCAGAACTGAATATGTTCCAATAGTATGTAGACAGCTTTGTAATTATGTCTTTTTCCTTATTCTGAAACAAAGTATAAATTTCCCACTAACATCTTCAGAATGGTAAAGTGGGGAGGGTCCCTCTCAAATGGCTACACCTTTGTTGACTCCCTGGTTCTAAAAGCAGTATTCTGTTGGAATCCCCAATTAAGCCAATTTCTTCCATGTTTCATTTCTCTTGGCAACAGAACTGTAAGCTATGGCCTCTGGCCCTAATGAAATTCTTTAAATGCAGTCTACATAGCAAAAGGTCAGGGGGGCAAAGAACAGTTTAATTTCCCAGTAACACTTTATGGGCACCTCTGAAAATCTACTTGGTTGTGGAGTTCTCTAACAGTAGTCAATTTGCAGTCTAGAAGTTGCTGTATTAAAATTACATACATGAGAGAGGTTGGAGGGCAGTTGGGTACAGGACCTTCCTGCTAAATTGCTAATCCAAATTGGGCCTTAGTCAATCTCTTACAAAGCTGTCGACATGCAGTGACCTATCTGAAACGAGCTGGTAGCCTCAGCCTGCTTCCTGGAGAGGTGCGCATGTCAGAGGAGCGATCAGCTGGCACTAATTGGCACCCTGGCTTGCAGCCTCAGCAGAGGGCCGGAGGTCTGGTCAGGACTGGAGAGTGAAGAGTGCTCTCAACCTTCAAGATGGTCCCTCTGGGTCAGAGTTCAGTGCATGCTGGTAGTGTCACCTGTGGAGTTCAGCTGTGCATCTTGCTGTGCTATGCTCGGGCTGTGGGTAGGGAGCTGCACTCCTCAGGGCTTTCACAGGGCGTTTCAAATGCTGAAAACACTTCAGCTTCCCTTCAGACAAAAACATGAAGAGAACATTCCCTACAAAATAACCTGATACTCTGAGGCACCGGATGGTAAATAGCCATTCCAGTAGCAGGACTGCACTGGAAAGGGGAAAGCGAGGGGGCAGGTATTGCTTGAAGACAAAACTTTTTCAAGTCCTTATCCTGCGTGCATGAGTACCTTTGTGCTGCCACTTTCTCTGCCCATTGGGCTCAGCAAGGGTATAAATTAGCATTGCCTAAATATTAAAAATACACTGTTTTTTGAGTAGGTTTGTGAAGTTCTGCTTACTTTAAAAAATGTAGTAATACACGGTCTCTGTACACTTGAAAATGTTCCCAGACCAGAATCATATCAGAAAGTTTATTATTGGCTATTGTCTCTGCAGAAGTCTTGTATTTTAGAAGTTTATTTCTTTTGTTCTTCTGTTTACAAAGTTTCAGTCGTTCAGGCAAATAAGAATGTCATGAACCTCAAGCCATCAGCTCATTCAGCGCAAATAGGGTGAGTGAAGTAACATTAAGAAATGAATAATGTACCTATCTAGTGTTTTAAGCCACGCAGTCAAAGGTGATAAAATATATGGTCTGAATTAGAAGTTGAGCAAATTCTCTTTACCTCTGTTTACCCTTGAACATACCAATGAATAATGAGCAGCAATGACAAATGATTGGTTGTGGTGCTAACCAGAAAAAATAGGTTAATTTGATGCAGGTTAGTGTGTTTCACAAAACATTTGGTGTCTTCAGAAAGCAGATTTTGTCCATCTATATATGGGCAAATAAAGATGAAATGAAGGTCCTGCACAGGGTATGCATGTTTCCAGAAAACAGAACATACTTGTTTTTTTTCCCCTCATAGCTTTGCAACAGAGTAGTTACTGATGACCTGCAATTTTTCTCCTCTAAATCAGATAACAAAAGAAACCAGGATCACAGCCACAACTGAAATGATGGAGTTCTGAAAGTAACACCCTCTTCCAGTCACACTGCAGTATCCTTTCACTGCCTCTGTGCTCTGCCACTGAATGGTCTGCTGTACGGTTTATCTGACAGACTAATACTGGAGCAGCACAGAAGGGTAGGTTGTGTTTGTGTCCCTAAGCAGGGGATCAGCTGCTGTGTTTAAAAGAAAAAAAAAAAAGGGGGGGGGGGAGAGAGTGTGGACTCTGCTCTCAATGTTGCTGTTGCTGAAGCCAAATGCAAAAATCACCCTGAGTAATGTTTGTGTTTTAATGTTTTACACTGAAGCACAGTGGTACCCGAAATGTATAAGAAGTTACTATTGCAAATTCCCACCTATGGTTTGTGTTTCCGGAAATACTACCCCTCACTCTAGTCTGGACATTGCCCCAGGTGGTGTCTGACTCTTAACCCAAATCAAACAGTAATCTCTCAGACACTGTCTGGCTCTCACACAGTGGACAGGGAAAGCACAACAGCCTCCTAGTTGCCTCTTACAAAGCCCAGGCAAGTATTTCCCTCAGGAAATCTCCAGCCTGTTTTCTTCATTGGCCTTTAGGGCAAGGTTTTAGGGTCACAGTCCCTGTTGCCCTCCCAACTGCTGCAGGGTTCAGCACACTTGGTGAGCAGACTGCACACTGAAGGGGTGCGGTATCAGAGTAGTATTGCAAAGAGGATAAGTACGGGCTTTTTCAGTTTTTCTTTTGCTGGCAGTGCCTTGGTAATATGTCATAACTTTGGAGTGGACAGACTGTGACTCCAGAGCTGTAAGTGGATTGTCAGCAATAGAGATGTGGCTGCCAGTCCAGCTGTTATGGCCACCGTGCTGGATTTGGTTGTTGAATGGTATCTCAGCTTACAGGCTGCTGGAAAGGAAAAGTCAGCCAGTCCTTAGAGGCTGCCATCAGGGCGGCTGCGGATCCCAGCAGTGTGCTCTCCCTCAGCTCACTTGGCAGCAGCCCTCCTGCCACTTGTGATCTGCTTGCTTAACTCTGGCAGCTCTGTGTCTAGGGGTGCAGCTCCTGACACTGCAAGAGGCGGCAGCCTCCGTGCCTGTAAAATCAGAGTTTCTCTTTACAAAGAAAAGACTGAAAATACAACAGTGCTTGAACGTGTGTGCAGACAGCAACAAGCACGCCAGGCAGTGTGGACTGCCTTGCCTGCCTTAACCAAAATGTATCACTGTCTTCCAAGTGCTGCATGTAGCATGAGGTTTACGCCTGAGATCCCTGTTTATTTGAGCTGGACTTGTACCTATTTGTTTGTCCTTTTAGCCTGTACTTGCACTATTGTCATCTTCAGATGACATATATACACACCATGGACCTAAGCAACACCTAAAGCTTTCAGTGAAGGGGGAAGAGAGGAAGTAACTGCTGTTTTAATGAAATAAATAAATTACTGTTGTGATAATCAAAGAACACTGTTTTTGCATTGAATGAAATACATTTACAGTCATATTTAGTAATTCAATTAAGAAAACATGTTTGTTTCAGAGACCGATTTTTGGTAATATGAACTGTTTCAATAATAATTCTGGTGACAGTGTACTGTCTGGAAGAAGGAACCAGCTAATGAGAGAGATCTCTAATATCTAAGACTATGAACTGTTTGTTACACTCTTCTGTAATGTTTTAGTCTTATCTTTGAATGTAAGATAGTTCAGCTGTTCTAGTTCACTTTCCTGTGTGACTAAGCTAAGCAATATAGCTTTGCACTTTCAGATTTTTTATGAACCGTGTGCCATCTCAGGAAACTCATGTTAATCCTTGGGAGGACCAAAAGAATCTACTAACATATGCACACTGCCAAAGTAAATGGTGGTTGGATTCCTGAGATAATCTTTGCCTTTGATCTTGTATATCAGAAAATTTATTTGGTAAAGTAGTGATGAAAAAACTTCTGTCTGTTCTGAAGTATCAGCTGCAAATAGCCTAGACCTTCTGAATTTCAAGATAAATCAGGACATGTTTTTTTTCCCTCCCTTTCCAATCCTTGGTAATCTCTATTGAAAGCTTTATATTAAAGCAATTCAGAGAGTAGCAACAGCCATTCTTTTTCTGGCACTTACAACCTTGTATGCAAAATTGCATGACAAGTTGTGTTGGTGCATGGAAATCTGACTGTATTGTTATCTGTGAAAATAATGGCAGAAAGAAATGCCAACTATTGCCTTACAGTTCTTCCTCCTTGGATACATGTTTTTTCCTTCTTTCCCTGACCTACACTAAAGTTCACAATTCATGGTGTTTCTGTGCTCACTCCAGTGTACAGAAAATAACATAAAAGCATACGGCCATGTCTTGCTTGTGGTGGATCTCCAGCATGGAACTTACTGATCTACACCAATCTTTCTTGGTCTAATTTTTCAATGTTTTCACAAAAGTCCCCTCAAATGATTCTGCTGTGTGCTCTGGTTGTTACTAGTCTTGCTTTGATGGGTCCCCTGGCTGCCGTTTTGTTGTATGGGATCTTCCTTTTCCTGCGGTGTCCATTCACTTCATATTTTCACGTTGTTTTATGTTTTCATATTTAAACTGATTCATCAATTTTTCAATGCAGTGGATCATTCGGTTCCATTTTTAACACATGGAGATGGTTTTTATGTACCTTTGCAGAACATCACTGAAACTCAACCTTTGAATCTGTTTTAAATCCTTTCTGGGGATTTTTATTTTTTTTTAATTTTAATTTTTAATTTTTATTTTATTCATTTATTTTTATTTGTTGTTGTAAGGTTTTGTCTTTATTGTAGGAAAAATACAGCCTAGATTTTTGCAAAACACCCAGTTCTTCACACTGAATAGCACATTTTTGTTTCAGGACTCCCTGAAGTTTACAGCCATGTGTAATAACAAAACTTAAAACTTTCACTAGTTACTGTGTAAAACTTACATGATAATGAAGTCCATGCATGAAGCAGCTTATACTCTGGACAGAGATTTTACAAATGAGAAACTGGGGTGTAGAAAGATCAGGTTGCCTCCTTGATGACTAAGGAGAGGTGGAGTGGAGTTCTGCTCAAATCTTGTGCATGTTTTAAGGCTTTTCTCTCTTGCAAGCAGAGATCATCAACGACCTCATCTGTTAGGACAGGTAACACATTAATGGAAGGAAAAGTCCACGTTCCCAGTACGTGATGGCTGTCACTGCTGCGTTACTCATTTTGTTAGTACGTTCTGTCTCTGTCCTCTCTGCTTTGAGTGATGCTGTTGTATCCAGGGCTGCTCTGTGGGCCTGGATAACAAAACCCACCAAACAAGACCCATCCCATCCTTCAGAAGTGGAGGAGTGACTGCAGACACAGTGGCCAGATGGAAGAGGCTGCCCTGCCTACCCAAGCACAGCTGTCCCACCAGCCCTGTACCTGCCTTGGCACAGAGGTGGTCTCCAGGCTGTGTTGCACTGCTGGGGGCAGGCAGGTCTTCGGAAGGCTAAAACACATTAATGCTTTCTGTGGGGACTGCAAGGTGCAGAAGAGGTCAGTAACTTCCAGCTGTGATGCTTCCTCCATGCTCAGGCCTGGAGAGGAGATGGAGAAAAGAGCAGGTCTACTGCGCATCCATAGACCTGAGTCATTTATGCAGTTGTTGCAGTTCATGGTGATGTCTTGAAACTGGAAAACTGACTTCCTGGTTGCTTTGTTGCTCACATTCAAATTTCAAATTCGGGCTGATAGAGCCCCAAAGTGTCTGTTGCTAATTACCTAGCTGTATGGAGAATATGTGCTTTTGCCTGCACATGAACACAACAGTAATGAAAATCTTTTTCAAAAAATAGCAGCAATTAAAGTAGTATTAAACATAATCAGTAACCTATTAATGAAGAATGGGTTAATATTTTTTCTCTGTACTAATATGTTTGATAGATATCAGATATTTTATCTGCTTGTGGTATTTTTGTCCACCTATTTTTTTCATTTTGCTTATGATTTTATTTAATGGAAGAGTCACTTTTCACATATTGGTTTGACAATTTACAAACACGTGTTTGTGCTGAATTAGGCGCATTTCTAAACTTTGTATGTTGCAGCTGACAGTTTGGGGATTTATTTTTTTCTCTTTTTTTTTTTTTAATCCCTAGAGAGGTGCCTTTTTCTCTTTAAGGCAAATTGAAGTTGACTGCTGGAGCATTGCTTGGTAAAAGAGAGAATCTGCTTTTGGGATATTTTTCCATTAAGATGCTTCAACAAGGTCATGTTTTTCATGACACCAAAAAATAAAAAATTCACAGACAAAGAAGTAACATTAACTTTTAGAGTAAATAAATAGGAGCAAATATGACCAAGCTTTTTTTTCTCCTGTGGTGTTCTGTCAGGGAAGTGTACCTAGATATGCAGTAGGTAACAATTTTCCAGGCTTTTATTCTGAAGGCACGTGTTAACTGCTAGTGTGAGCAATGGCAGAAAAAAGAAAATTATCCATCTGTGTTCTCTTGTGCAGGACCAGGGAGGTGATCATCCCCCTGTACTCTGCTCTGCTGAGGCTGCACCTTGAACACTGTGTTCAGCTTTAGGCCCCTCAGTACAAGAAGGACATCGAGGCCTTGGAGCGTGTCCAGAGAAGGGCTACGAAGCTGGTGAAGGGCCTGGAACACAAGTCCTTTGAGGAGCGGCTGAGGGAACTGGGGTTGTTCAGTCTGGAGAAAGGAGGCTCAGGGGAGACCTTATTGCTCTCTACAACTACCTGAAAGGAAGGTGTGGGGAGCTGGGAGTTGGCCTCTTCTCACAGATAACTAGTGATATAACTAGTGATAGAACAAGAGGGAATGGCCTCAAGTTGTGCCGGGGAGGTTTAGGTGGAAATTCTGAGGCATTTCTTTTCAGAAAGAGCAGTCAGGCATTGGAACGGGTTGCCCAGGGAAGTGGTGGCGCCACCGTCCCTGGGGTTGTTCAAGGAAAGGTTGGACATGGTGCTTAGGGACATGGTTTAGTGGGTGGTATTGGTAGTAGGGTGATGGTTGGACCAGATGATCTTCAAGGTCTCTTCTAACCTTAATGATTGTATGATGATTCAAAATAGTAGTGCGTAAGTGATTACAGATGGCTAGTTTCTTATATTAGGGCTGAGTTTCTGTGTATGAGTAATTTTCTGTTACTACAAGTAGCACTTCGTGGTAGATACCATCCTATTCTTTATTATTTTTATTACAAAACAGACATTCTGGTACATGGTAATTTCCATGTGCACCTACCTGCACCTCCCTTGTTTCTGTTCTTTTCCATAAAGAATAGAATGAAATTACTTCAAAACCAGTGTTAAAAATAAACCCAGGCACAGGATGGGAGGTGGAGTGCAGTCCCTGTGGCTGAGGGGCAGCCTCTCTCTCTGGCAAGCCAAGTGGCCTGGGGGAGCTAGCCCCAGAAAAGGGGCCCTCAGCCCCCCCAACCCTCCTCCTCCTTCCATGTGAGGGCATCTTCTAGGCTGCTCCCAACACAGCTGCTTTGGGCTGCTCACATTGGCCAACACAGACTTGCTGGCCACCACTGCCCTGCCTATGCTCTGGGCCCTATAAAACAGGACCCCCTGCAGCCGGCCCACCATTTGCTGAGCTTCTAGGCACCCTGACAGCCAGCTTGTGTGGCAGGAAGGAGACCAGAACCAGGAAGGTGAGCGGCAGGCCTCCTTGGTGTGAGAGGACAGAGGTGCAGTCCCAGGAAGCACCCAGAAGGAAGGCACCTGATGAGAAGGGGAAATGGCATGGGCAGAGGGATAATGCCTGCGGCATCAGAACAGACACCAGTGTTCAAGGGACCTCTGGTGTGCAGCCCACAGGCATGTATGAGCGTGGCAAAGACATGAGGCCCTGACGTTACCATTGGCAGCGCAATGGCGCGGGCCATAGGCCGTCCCCTCTACCATACAGTGCCTCTGTGCCTGGGCATTACCATTAGCACAACAGTGGCATGGGGTGAAGGCAGGAGTGCCGTCTGGACAGCCATGTGGAGCAGAGCCCTGCCTATCATCCAGAACACAGCAAGGGACCCAGCCATGGCCATAAACCAGATGGCAGCATCAGACCCATGCATGGAAATGAACTGGACAGTGGCATGGGACCTAGGCATGGAAGTGGATGGCCCCCTGGTTCTGCACCCTGGCCTAAAAACTTTCAGAGGCAACCCATTTGGGCAGTCTTGAGCAAGGACTAGTTTAGCCTCTTGCCAAACACCGTGGAGCCCATGGAGGTGGATCTACCAGATGTGGAGGAACTGGTGGAAGTGGATCCACCTCGGCCAGAGCAGACCTGGAACTACCTCAGTATGTCTTTGCTCCCTGCCATCAGAGCGCAGCAACAGCATCGCAGGCATGCCCGGCCAGCTCCCTACCTGTGGCGCAGCCTCTACCCCAAGCATTAGCTTGGAGCTGCTAAACACCATGGATATCTCGCAGGCTCACCTGCAAGATGTCCTGGCAATAAAGAACTCTTGTTGCCGGTTCTCAGGGTTTGCACGAGTGCTTCTTTCCCATTCCCCAGCCCTTGTGCGAGAGGTAACATCCCTTCTGCACAGAGCCTTGAGGAAGAGCACAAGCGAGGACCTAGCTCCCTTCGGGCTGCTGTGCTGGGGTGACAGGAGGAGTCCCCGAGGGCCACCATGCGCCTTTAACATTTGTGAAAATAGACTGAGGGGTGAAAATAGTAGTGTGTGTAAGAGATTATAGCTGGCTAATTTCTTATATTAGGAGTGAGTTTCTATATCTAAGTAATTGGTAACAACACACATTGAGAAGGCTGAGGTACTCAACATGTTCCTTGCCTCTGTCTTCACTGACAGATGGGCTTCCCAAGCCTTTCATTTCCCTGAACCTGTAGATGGAGGCTGGGGGAATAAAGTCCCACCCACTTTAAGTGAAGAGCAGGTTTGGGACTACCTGATGAATCTAAACAGGTATAAGTCTATGGGACCTGGTGGCCTTCGCCTCAGGGTCCTGAGGGAACTGGCTGATGTAGTTGCCAAGCCTTTCTCCATCACAGTTGAAAAGTCCTGGCAGTCAGGTGAAGTCCCTGGTGAGCGGAAAAAGGGAAACGTCACACCCCTTTTTAAATGGGGATGAGAAAGTCAGGTTGTTTAGAAAGCAGAGGAACTTCTACTCAGACTGGGGAGGAAGAAGAAGATGAGATAGGCTACTCTGAAGTGGCTGGGCCGTCAGAGGAACAGGAAGTCGAAGAGGGAGATACCATAAGAGCATCAATAACTACCCGAGGCCTATAGCAGCATGAGCCGAACTGGGAATGAGTGGCAAAAGTACCCTATTGTTACTGGCCCGGATGCTTTGTGCATCCTTGGCATAGACTGTGTTAGGAAAGGATATTTCAAGGGCCTTTTTTCTTCAGGGAGACAACCTAAGAAGGGGACAGGGAGAGATGTTTTTTCCCACTTATTCACTCTCCCTTTCTCTTTCACCCTCCTCTTATCCTCCAGGCTAGTTATGATAGCTCTTTAGGTCTTTGAATATCCTTGGGATGTTCAGACCAGAATGTTCTTATTATTATGTCTCCTGAGTGCACTTCAGGTTTTGTTTAAGGTTAAACAACTACTTAGGAATGCCATCCAGAGATCTGTCCTGAGGCAGGATAGTTATGAGTGGCAGGGAGTGTGGGAGGATACGGGCAGGCATCTTAGAGCAGTGGGCACCTCCAGTGCTTTGGAAATTCACTCTTGAACAGGTGCAAAATCCTAAAAAAAATTGGCAGAATGCTTGAAAAAGACATGTCACCACCCTGGCAATTCCAGGGAGACACAAATCGCTGCAATGTGTTAGGGCTTGGCCTATGCCTACTGAGCTGCAATTGATGCCACTCAAGCCCTGTGACAGGCCCAGTGGCCACTCCAAGTCCCAGGCTGAGCACCAAAAGGACTGTTGTGGTTTGACCCGGCCGGCAGATAAGCACCACACAGCAGTTTGCTCACCCTCCCCCCTCCCTCTCTGGGATGGGGGAGAGAAATGGGAAAATGAAGCATGTGGGTTGAGATAGAGACAGTTTATTAGGACAGAAAATAAAGGAAAGTAATAATGATAATAGTACTACTGCTAATAATGTGTATAGCCAAGTGATGCACAATGCAATAGCTTACCACCTGCTGACTCATGCCCAGCCTATCCCTGAACAGCCGCCCCCCCAACCCCGGCTAGCCACCCCTATATATTGTTCAGCGTGATGTCAGATGGTATGGAATACCCCTTTGGCCAGTTTGGGTCAGCTGTCCTGGGTCTGTCCCCTCCCAGCTCCTGCTGCACCCTTAGCCTGCCCACTGGCAGGACAGAGCGAGAAGCTGAAAAGTCCTTGGCTTAGTGTAAGCACTGCTCTGCAACAATTAAACATCAACATTATGCTCATCCTAAATCCCAAACAGCACCCTACCAGCTACTAGGAGGAAAATTAACTCTATCCTTGCCAAAACCAGGACACACCACATCACATGGTATGGAATATCCCTTTGGCCAGTTGGGGTCACCTGTCCTGCTTTTGTCCCCTCCCAGCTCCTGCTGCACCCCAAGCCTCCTCGCTGGCAGAGCAGTGTGGGAAGCTGAAAAGTCTTTGACTCAGCGCAAGCACTACTCTTCAACAATTGAAACAATTAGGAGACATTTCTTCTCAGAAAGAGTGGTCAGGCATTGGAAGGGGTTGCCCAGGGAAGTGGTGGCATCACCATCCCTGGGGGTGTTCAAGGAAAGGTTGTACCTGGTACATAGGGACATGGTTTAGTGGGTGGTATTGGTAGTAGGGTGATGGTTGGACCAGATGATCTTGAATGTCTTTTACAACCTTAATGATTCTATGATTCTAAACTCGTATTTATTTTTTTTTAGGATATTCAGGTTCTTTCAAGAAAAGACTTATGGCTTCTCTATATCATCATTGGGGGTTAGCGGTTACAGACATGAATGAACTGTGTGTGGAGATGCAGGATTTCTGCCAAACAGGTGCTTTATGAAATCTTTGTTTGCATCAAGTAGGGCTAGATGCTTGCTTGTTTGTTTATTTATTTATTCAGATAGCTCTAGTCCTGCGTATCCAGCCATAGAGACTATTTTCTCAACTTTCTCAAGCCTATATCCACCCAGACCTCGCTTCCTGGGATGCTGGGATTCAGTCATGTATCTCTACCTCCAGGGTCTTTTTGGCACTAGATTTGTTTTATAGGAATACACACACACACAAATATATATATTATAAATATAAATACTGCTAAAAGGAAATAGTGTGGATGTATAAATCTGGTTTCTCTTCTGTGGTCAAAATGAAAACTACCTCACACCTGGCCAACAAAGATGAATCCAGCCATCCTGATCAATAGTGTTTTTTTTGTTTGGTTGCTTTCTTTGATGGTACGTGGGCAGGATACTTGTGAGGTGATGCACAGACCTCATTAAACTCTCATTTAATGCTTGTCACTGGAATAACTACATCTGTTTTTGTCTTCAGGATTTTCATTCTCTTTAATCTCAGTCTTTTTATTCGCTCATACTTCCAAGACCCAAGTGACACAAATAAGTAAACAAACTTCTTCACTCCTTGAGTAAGGTAACAAATGACAGTCAAACCCACTTGTTTTCATTTCATGGAAATCATGCCAGCTGAAATAAGATTTTCACCGCAGAGCACTTAAACAAGTTCTAAGAACAAATTTATTGATGAAAGTCTTATCCTGGTGGTTATAAAATCTTTAAAGGACCTCTAGCTATCTGCAAACTTACTTTAAGCCTTCTTTGGTATCTTATCATGGGATTTTTCATACATTTCAATCCTGAAAATTTGATGTCTCTCAGTATGCTTCTGCAGACCTAATTATCAATCGTCTCCAGATGCTACCAAGTGGGTGGGAGTGATGAGGGTAGGAAGGTTCAGCAGAGGGATCTGGATAGGCCATGTCCAGTTGTGTATGGCCTTCAACAAGGGCAAGTGTTGAGTCCAGTACCTAGGTCATAACAACCCCGTGTAGTGGTATAGGCTTTGGGCAGAGTGGCTGGAAAGTTGCCTGGCAGAAGAGAAGCTGGGGATGCTGGTCAGTAGCTGGCTGAACATGAGCTGGTAGCGTGACCAGGAAGGCCATGGCATCTTGGCTTGTATCAGAAATAGTGTGGCCAACAGGTCTAGGGAAATGATGGTCCCCCTGTACTCAGCCCTGGTGAGACCACACCTCCAGTCCAGTGTTCAGTTTGGGGTCCCTCACTACGAGAAGGACATTGAGGTGCTGGAGCATGTTCAGAGAAGAGTAATGAAGCTGGTGAAGGGACTAGAAAACTGGCGTTATTTAGTCTGGAGAAAAGGAGGCTGAGGGGAGACCTCATTGCTGTCTACAGCAACCTGAAAGGAAGGTGTGGGGAGCTGGGGGTTAGCCTCTTCTCACAGGTGACAAGTGATAGGATGTGAGGGAATGGCCTCAGTTGGCAAGAACACACTTAGCTTGGATATCAGGAAGAATTTCTCAATGGGAAGGATGGTTAGGTATTATAACAGGCTGCCCTTTTGTGGTTTGCCTGTTTGTGGGATGTGGTTTAGTGGTGAACTTGGTGTAAGTAGACAGTTGGATTTGATGATCTTAAGGGTCTTTTCCAACCTAAATGATTCCATGATTTGCCTCTTTGATCTTTGCTTTCCCTTCTCAGATTCCTTCTGTAATATTTGTGACAATTCTTTATTAGTCATTACCAGAGTAAGATTTCTGCAAAATCAAAGGAACAAAATTTACAATATTCATCTTACAGAGAAGAAGAAAAAAAGTATTTTCAAACTTGTTTGAGTGTCTTGTAGAAGACTATGAAAACACTGGGGTGGTGTTTAAGATGGGGTAAATGAGAGATGATGGGGTGCAGGGTCTGATGTTGCTCCATTGCAATTGGTGAGCAACATTCCAGAGCTAATGTACAACCAGATCCAGGGGGTAGCCCAGAGAGCAAACAGTTCACATTTTCTGCCCTGTCCTCAATTCTACTCGTTTGTTTTTTTTTTATAATTTTTAATGAACTTCAACTTGGAATGTGGATCTTTCTTTAAATGGACACTGTCTTTAAATTAGATCATAACATCCATTAATAGTATGAAGTCAGAATAATTTTAATACATCACTTTATCCTCCTACTTTGTGTTTTGGATAGGCCAGTTGGATGTCGATCTTTATGAACTCTACCTGCTCTACCTTAGTCAAGTTTGTTCCTGTTTTGTCCTTTTGCCTGAAGACTTCTGATGTTTAGAATTAACTTTGTTCTCAGTTGTTTTCCATTCTGTGTTGGGCTTTACACCTAATTAGAGGTAATTGTTTCCTTGTTCCTACAGCATCAGCCAAGCAAGCAGATCTTGGCTGCATCCCTCCACTATATGCGGGGCTCCATTCCAGGAAGAGTATAGCAAAGACTTTGGTCATTTAGTATTTATCTCTATTTCTTTCATTGTTCTGAACCTCTAACAAACGTGCCTTAAATGTGTTGAACTTACTTCACTAAGCTGTGAAAATCATGGAAATCAGTGTTTTGGAGTGATAGCGTGAATGCTATAGTGTTATCACAACGGTTTTCACTCTAGATTGTTTTAACAATGCTTTAACACTTTTTTAGCCACACTTTAGGCTTGTGTTTAGGCTTGTATTGGGTTCTCACTTGTTTTTGTTTTTGTTTTTTCATAATTTTACTGATTTTGCTGCCACTTTTTTTTTTTTTTTTTTTTTTTTTTTTAATTTAGAGGTCTGGGAGTAAATTCTAATCCAGGACTCAGACAAGATATCTGAACTGGGTTCAATTTGTGTCTAATAATAAAATGCAAATTCCCATTAATTAAGTTTGTAATTGTGGAATAGGAAGGAGAACGATTTATAAGGCAGTGGTAGGAGGAGAACTTTAAGTAGCAGTGCATGGCGAATGAGATGCACAACTTCCATTATCAATAGGAGCTGCATGTCTAATCCACCAGGCTCGGTGCTGGAGAAAATGTACCCTGGGATGTCAGGTGTTAAGGGGAAGAATGGGCCTCTCACGTTCTTTGCGCTTACAAGCCAGCTGTAACCTTTTGACTCTCTCTCTCTTTCTCTTCTCGAGTTTTGTTTCCTGAAAGGAAAAGGGGGTGGGGGAAGGTAGGGGAAGGAGGTTTGAAGAGTGGAAGATCTGTTTCAAAGTGCTGTAGTGCATTTGCAAGCTTTTTCTTTTTCTTTTTCTTTTCCTTTTTTTTTTTTTTGGGGGGGGGGGAATAGTTTTGTTTTGTTTTCTTTTAAGAAAGAAGTTGCTTTTCAGGTAAAGTATTTAGGCTTAAGATATAAGAATCAGTGGGTAACACTATTGACGCTGTAATCTTTACACATTATGCTGTGAGTGTTTTGCACATAGCTTTTTTTACCTTTCTAACTAAAATGATTATAGTTTCATTTAAAAGCATAATAGGTGAGGAGAGCTGGTACTATGAATTAATGTTACTTTTATATTCATTAGGTACTATGCAGAAAAACAGCCCCCCAAATAACATGAAATCCCTTTCATTCTCAAAGGATCCCCTAATGTGGTGTGGTCATATATTCTATCCATTGCACAAAAAGAATTGGTCACATTGAACTTGGGTGTACTTCAGACCTGAGGATGTGCATACGCAAAGGAAAAGCTTGTGTAATACTCGCACATTTCATCTACTTGCTGTCTCTGAGTTACTAAGTGTGGAAAATATCCCGGTGCATGTACCCTAGGTGAGTGTTTACTTATTAGAATAAAAAAAATGCATGGCAAATACAGGAAAAAATTAATGGTGTCTAATTAAGGTAGGTCTACAAACTTCATGATTTCATGAGAAGAAAGAACAGAATGTAGAAAAATATGCTAAAAGGTACGTTGTCCTTTCTTGAAATAGAGTCTGTGCTGATCCCTTACTAGAATGTAAAAACGGCAACACTAATAAGGTGGTGCTTACTTTCTTTAGTTAAAGAAAGTCTTGCTCATAGGAGAATGTCCTGAGAACCCTAAAAGAATTCTATATATTTCTGTCTACCATCTTGGGTTTGAGAGCCATGTGCCTCTTCTAGCTTTGCATCCTTACTCGTTCATGATTATTTTGAAATGGCTCATATTGCCTTTGCTTGGCTGTAATGTGGCAGCAATGGAGTAGAGCCAATGGAGGGGTAATTTTACAGCCAGCAATCAGGAAAAGGAAGAGCCCTCAGCCAGGGGACTCAACAGTGCCAGGAGGAGCCATTATTCTATTATTATTTCCAGTGTGGAGGCATTGTTTTAAGTTACATTAAAAACATCCTTTAAATGTCATCGTTATTTGAGTTGTAAATTTTCCATATCAACCTTTCCAAAAGAAAGGTGTGTGAATTTGTTACATATATCCAAGTGGAGTGCTTGAGATGTATCTCGCTTTACAAATTATATGTTAAAGGGGAACCTCAAATTTAAGGTAATTCTTCTGATTTAGAAAGCCTGGAAGATCACAGAGATTGGGCAACCATGGCAGGAGTTCTCTGTTTCTTAACAGTTGCTGGGAACAACTGTCTGAACAGCCTGTCTCCTGGCAGGCACTGCCTTACCACCTTTTCTACTATTAAGGACTTCAATCCCTTGTGATTTAAGTGCTCAACTCTATACGTTTTGCAGGAACCTATAATTTAGATGGCTAAAGGAGAATGAAGTCTATATCGTTATTCGTGTGCGTGGGTTTGCATTTGTCTTCTGGAGATCGTGTGTTTGTTGAAACCCATAATGGATTTAAATGGTGATTTGGAGAATTTGATATAGATAGCTTGCTTGTTTTCAGTTACTCAGAAGTCCTAGGACATTAAATATTTTATACTTAATACTTTAATTTCACTAGGTAGAGCATGTGTTGTGAACTAACATTGAAAGGATCCGTATATTGAATATTATCACCACTTTTTTATGGATAGTCTTTGAGGAGGTAAAGGCCTTGCATCTGTGAGGCAAGTGGCATTTGGCATAAACACAAAAAGGTGAAGCAATGTGCCTGAAATCATTAGGGCAGTCTTAGACACAAGGGGGAACAGAACCCAAATATCCTAAAGCCCTGTCCCAGTGTCTTAATCCTGGGCCCATTTTTTTCATTCAAAATTTAAGTTTCCATGATTATTATTTCTACTGCCAGGGCTTTCCAGGGATTTAAACATGACCTAATTTATTAAATGCTGTCTTATGTGCAAGACAGAAGCAAAATCCTTACCCCAGGGCACTTACTCAGTGGCCCTGATCCTGCAATCTGATCTCTGGAATGAACGTCTGAACTAACACAAGCCATGCTGCACGGTCAGAGAGCTCGATGGGGGCTTTAATGGAGAAGAGACATGTAGAATGCAGGTTGCCTACAACATCCTCAGTGATTTTCAATGCACTACTGTTACTTTCCTGTTTTATTATGTGTTTCCCTGCATTCTCTCTGAGCTTTTGAGCAGTTCTTGCTCAGTTACCTTAAGCACAGAGAAGTTTGGTCTGGACTGTTGTTTTTTTTTTTCCAGCTATCTATAAGCCTTGATCTGTGGCACTACTTAAAGACGCTTTGCGATGTACCTTGAGATTAAAGTGCATCGCCCCTGCCGTGCATTGATCTTGTCTGGCCCAGAAAGGGGTTGTCATAGATCTGCTTTTGAAATCAGGACTCCCTTATGGGTTTTTCCAAGGCATCATCCATGTCATTGGGTTGGCAGGATATGAAGCTGAGGGTCTTTTTGAAGTTTTCCTTCGCACCAAGGGGTGTATGCTTGTCATGTGGGAATCGTGCTAAGTTACACCCTCTTCTCCCTGTGTGTTCAACGCGGGATAACTTGATGCAGTATTTAAGTATTCCGGGTCTTTTAAGAAAGTCTATTGTTCGATTTGTTATATTGGAGTCCTAAAACGGAGAGTGGAATCTGAACGCGCGCAACTCATTTCTTGGAGGAGACTGAAACGCACAGGCTGAACTTCATGAATTAATTAAATAGTCCTACAAACATCCATCCCCTTGCAGCTACAGACAATAGTCTTATTTTAGGAAGCACGATCCTGTACTTCATCAAGCATCACTCATGCCACTATTATTTAGTTTTTGCATAATTGTAAAGCAAATACCACTTTTAAAGATTGCTAAAGTATCTCACATTTCAGTCTCTCTCTCTCTCTCTCTCTTTTTTTTTTTTTTAAAGTACAAAAAAGTTAGTTTCCTGCATCAAATGATTTGTTGCTGGAAAAGCAAAGTAACATTTCTTTACTCAAAGCTCTTCTTCCTGCAAAACTGTGGTACATGGAAAATATTTTCCAGCTTTCGGAGTTTATTTGATTTTGAACACTTTTGGTTATGTAAGTTTTAATAAGTAGCTTTGGTGTACCCCTAAAGGCACACCCCACACACTTATGTTGTGTGACCTAGGGTCACAAGTAATGGCTGCAAGCTAATTGATTGAGAAAGGCTTGTCTGACTGGGCCCCTTTGAGTCCTCCCTTTACATTCCTAAATTTCTGTAAAGGAGGCACTGGCAGCTTTGCCTAGTGAGAGGAGGGGTTGGGGGAAAGGGAGGAAGTTTCTCCGTTTCTGATTATGCGCAGAGTTTCCTTGTACTGAGCTTATGTTCTCCACCCACTACTTAGTAAGAACTCCTTAACAACTTAAAGCTTTATCCCTGTGAGTACCAGAAAAGTGATTTGAGTATTTATTGAGCAGGGAGAACAAACTGCTTGCTCCAGGCAGGGAGACAGCTTATGGAAATGATATTAGACCTTCAGCAAAGTGCACAGCTGCATCATACAGAAGCTGAGACTCAAACTGACAGGCAAATAAGCCAGATCAAGGAAGGGGCCTCTGTGTGGCAGCTCTGAGCTACCAAGTGTTGGACAACTAGGCAAAAAGTGCAGTGGAACAGGGCAGAAAATAGCACACTAACTTCAGGCAACTGTTGCTTTTTCATGGTGAGTCCAGATTTGAAATGTTGTTTGAAATGTAGCTGCTGTTGTTGTTTCTAAAAACCCTTCCGTTTTACCACAGCTATCCTTTTGCGAAGCTCATTGTGTTACAGATTATTTGTCCGGATGTGCACTTCAATTCTGAACGGTGCAGAAGTGTACAGGGATGGTCCTTTCCTTGCTGCTTGCACGTTGTTTTTCTTTTGCTTGCTTCAGGAGACAGGTCCAGTTCTTAAAAGCACGCGGCGTGGCTTCCGATTTGCAAAGAAATAGTTTTGCAGCTAGCCCTTGGTGTGCAGCTGCACATAGGTGAATAAGTGACCGTGATTTCTGTGCACAGTTTTCTGCTGCAGCTTGAGCTTTGTGGCACCTCTCCATTGCTCCTTATTTCGCTGCCTTATCTTGAGAATGTATGGCACGGTCACTATGAAAAGAGCTTTGTGTTTGAATTCCTGGTGAGTCGAAGGGTCAGGGCCTATGAGTTATCTGCCTGCCAGCAAGACTCATTGCTGTGTCCCTGTATTTTTCAAGCTAAAATAGAAAAAACATGTGTCCTCATCCCTTTTATATAAACGTATTTCGAATTCAGGTTTTACATGCTGTTCATGTGTGCTTTGTTCTTTTGACAAACTTGGGTTTTGAGGGGAAGCCAGTTTTATTCTGTCCATATTTATTCTATTTACTCAAGCTTTCTTGCAGCTTTTTTGCATTCCTTTGTTGTGATGCACATAAATTTTTCTTAAAACAACAGTCAGTGATTCTGATTTCTGCTAAGAAGAGACAAAGGATTTTATACATATTTCTAAACATACCAGGGAGCTATCTAAATTTTAGGTAAGTTGCAAAATTGTACAGAAGATAAGACTTTTGTAACTTTTGCCTCTCTTAAGGAGGGAAACAGAATACTTCTGGGTAAGTTCTTGAACAGATTGTGTTAGATGTACTAGTCATCTAGTGTAATGGTAGTAAATCTGATCTGAGCTATAATGTTATTTCAGTCACTGGCTTCATCTGAAAAAGCTGCTTTATTAATAGAGCAACAGAATTAAACATTACACATTGACAGTAACGTTAGAAATATGTTTGCAAAAACTGTTGAGTGGATGAATTTAGAGCAATAAATCATCAGGGCATGTCAAAGTTACTCTATATGTGATGTTTTAAGATGCCTGTGATTTAGAGGAGAAATGAATCTAACTGTTTTTTCCTCCAACAGATGTGTGTTTCTGTACAGAATGATCTCTGTTGTATCTTTCTTCAAATAAATAGTTTTCTTTTCAAAAAGTAAATTATCTAAGTCAGAAGGTGCAAGAAAAGTCTCAGAATTATGTAGCCTTTATTTGGAGCTAAAGGCAAAATGATCATTTGGTAGGATAGTTCTACTACGCAACGTAATGGGTTGGTCAGATGAAGCCTCCACAGATGGTGCTACTTGTTTCTTGACCTGTCTTTCTAAGTTTGTTTGCTCATCTGAAGAAAACAATTAGAAGGATGCCCTTTTAATATGTGTGTGTATATATATATATATATATATATACACATATATATGGTGCTTCAGAACTGGGTTGATCTGATGCTGCAGTCCCTTTGAAGTGCAGAAGTTCACGTTGTTCATCTATTGTGCTCATTTGCCAGTCTGAGCTCTTGAATTTGCCCATGAATTTTGGAAAAAGGGGGGGGGGCAGAAAAAGGAGGGAAAATTGTTTCAAAGAAATGCTAACCAATACAGGGTGGAAGGTGATGATGCAATGTAAGATGATCTAAATAGACATCGTGCTTCTTGTTTTCTTTTTGTGAATTGGATTCCTATCTATTTTGATTTGGGCTAAACCTTAGGCTTTCTACAAGAAAATCCTGGCTGTGTCCTTAGTGCAATTAAGAATATGCTTTTCTTTTAAGAGTTTCAGGGTCTACTTTACAGGAAAGAAATGTGTCCTCTGATGTGGCGTAAATATATGACACCTGCTGAAGTGCTCTGTACACCCTGAAAACCTGACAGTAGAAGAAACTTTGAGGAGCCATTCTCCTTCCGACTTTGGTAGCCTGGAGCACTGGGAAGCTGGTGGCCTCTTGGTGGTGGCAAGGGGCTGGGAGCACAGGGATGGTGGGCACACACCACCGCCACCTCCCGGGGGGCACGCGGGCAGGGGACCTGCCCTCCCTGTGCTGCCGTGTTTCCATTGGCGAAATGAGGCACCGGTGCTGTTGTGAAACCTGATTAGAGGATTATGAAACATTTCTTCATGCTCTGATGACTGGCCTGATGAAGGGGAAAGGGCTTAATGAGGTGGAGAAGATTTTACTGATGATTTTCTATTTATATTTATCATTAAAAGAAGAATATCAGCTCCCAATGGCTGTGTTTTACAACTCATGGAAACCCCAACACTAATGACAGGAGTGATGGTTAACATTAGTATTCTTACTGGCCATATAAGAAGCACTTTTGATAGAAGACTGACAGAAAATATTGTGGTTGCCAGGAAGTTTAAACATGACTATTATACCTCTAAATACTACTATTTTTGTTTTGAGAACACGAAAGAATCATTAGTTCAAACTAAACTAATTATATATATATTTTTTTTGTTTTTGTTTTTTTTTTTACATTCTCTCTGACACCGGTTAGAGAAAAAAAGCAGTTTTGAAAATATTAAACACTGTTGTTTTATACCTTTCATTTCTTTGAAAGGTTTTTATTTAACATCTTTAATCTTCAGTCAAGGAGGAACTCAATTTGTTTTGTGAATTACACAGAGAAGGGACTTTGGAGGTTCACTTCTAGCTTTGTTCTGGTTTAGGAAAGTAATGCGTAGAAGAATGAAAAACTTTACGCGATGTGTTTGTCTCATTGACATCTGTACACTACAGAAACAGGTCTCCATGATGCCTATAGATGTCTTTACTGTCGCACAAGAAAAAGGATGGGAATTCAGGACTAGCAGTTGATTTTTCTGTCAAAGAGAGGAACTAGTTTGTGGTGTTAGGACAAGGTGATGTCTATACTGAGAGGGAGAGGAAAATTGACAGGAACAGGAGGACTGTAGCAATCATGGTGTCAGTAAATCACACTATTGGTAAGACAAAAAAAAAAAAGCCCACACACCTATGTTATAACCTAGCAATTTTGAAAGAGGTTTTTTTTTTTTTCTTAAGTGTCTTGAAAAATAATTTATTTCATCTCAGCTATAACTCTCAGTCACATTTTAAAGTTCTTTTGTGACTACAATTACTTGGGTCTTAAACTTCTTTGATCTTCAAGCTTTATGGATCCAGGAACCACAGATCTGTTTAAAAAATAAAGATAAATAAGTGGAGAATTGCCAGCATTGGATTTTGGAGTTCAATAGAGTTGAGGGAGCAAGAAAGCATGTTTCAGGGGAAACAGAAGATGTATATATGCTGTCTGTGAAACACAGAGAAAGAAAGCAGAGACCTGATCTTTGGAATAAGGAAATTGACCTTTAGCTCAGTTTTACTCCAACATATTCAAAATGTCAGTAGAAGTCTGTCCCCAGTGGTGGTGATGAAGATGAAAGAAGAACAAAGAAAGGGAGAGAGATGTGGCTCCTGAAGTAACTTAAGTGATTATAATATGTGAGTAAAAACAAATGGACACAAAGAACAGATAGAAGTAATTGGAAATTGAGGGTAGGATCAGTGATAAGGGAGGTAGGACCTTACGGAGGAAAATGGGGGAGATCTGAAAGTAGAAGAAATACAGCACGAGAGAGGAAACCCACCCTATCTAGAATGGTATGTCAGTCACTGATATGAGCCCGTGCCTTGGGAATTGTCAACTGACATGCAGTCATCTGGCTTCGGAAGGCAAAATGCAAAATACTGAGGAAAAAAAGAGTAGGAAAAACAAAGACAAAAATGCCATCTTTCTCCTGGTTTGTTCAGGACCATTTGCACTTCTGGCATTCAGTTTCATGCTTGAAGTAACAAAATCACCCCCCCGCAAAAGTCTGTTCCTTCCGGTCACAGCATTTCAGAGAGGGCATGTGGGAGGGAGGGAACCTCTCTTTTCCACCTGACATCCCCTTATATTTACTTTTCTCTGTCTAGCAGTGAAGGTAGAGGTGAGGACTGATGGTTGCCTCTGTTGCAGCAAATTGTAGTTTTGAGTGCAGGTTAAGTTTCTTTTTTCAGCTGCAGTAGGATTCCTGTAACTTTTTAAAAGTTCTTGAAAAGCCCTTTTGAAGGTCTTTTGGCAAATCTAACTCTTGGTTGTACGAAAGTTGAGAGCAATTTACAACATGAAACATGAGACGGTAGAAAACAGAAAATTAGTGGAATGACAAATAAGTGGCAGTGGATTTTCTTTACTTCTCTTCATCCCATGTCATCCCATTTTTTTTCCATTACCCTTTTTTTTTTTTTTTCCATCACCCAGGGCGTTGCCCAAGAGTATGCTAAAGATCCTATTGTGTGAGGGATTGGATGGGGCCATATATTAAAACCTGTAATACATCAGTTTGAAATGGTATTCACAATTATTTTTAATGTATGTGTGTGGCACTTGTAATGGTTTAAGATTTCCCAATATTCTACTGGTAATGATACCCATGCTTGACGACCAAGGTCACTAGTGCTATCTCCAGTTACTGAAATGCCTGCATCACCTATAGAGAAATATTCAGTGATTCAAACAATAACTAGACAAATTTTCCAATTCCAGTGTTGCCTTTAGTGCCCAGAGATGATATTTTAGTGTCAATTATTTAATCCCAGCTTATTTAGCAGTACAATGAAGTAGGTATGAAATACAACTTCAAGTGCAAAAAGCACCTTCTTCTCCTTTAAACTGTTTTTATTATGGGAAAACTAGTGAAAATACCTTCAAATAGCTACCTGTCCTAAGGCAAGCTTGACTTCGCTGCAGTGACGCATGCTGTACTTATGGAGTGTGGCTCACTGGCCTCTCAAACTATGTACTCTGGTTTTGGTGTATATTTTCTAAGATACTCATGATTCTGACTTGGTTGCCACTGAGTGGTTGCTATTTCAACCCGCATATAATAAACTCCTGAAATAAAAATCTGTGGCCTTAGCAGGGGAGAGTGACATCAGAAGAGTAAATGGGAAAAATGCAGGAGAAAGTGATCAGCAAGCAACTTAAAACATAAAAATGTGGCACAGCAGAGTGAGAGAAGCAGTCTGTGCTGACAATATCTGTCTTTCTAACAAGTGGAACTCAAACTATGTTCCCCATATGGAGGCCCCATGAAACTCATTCTTTCAAGCTCTAGCTGGAAATTCAGGAGGAAAGGAGAATTTCCGGAAGTACCAAGTGTAGGCCTAGCTATCCTCCTGCTGAAGTCAATGAGAGTTGCATTAGAATAAAGCAAAAACTGTACCATCTGATGCTAAATAAAACGCAGGACTCTCCAAATTCTTTCCCAGTGTATTTTTTTTTTCCTATTCATTTACAAGTTTCTGGAATAAGCAAGAAATTTGGCAGGATCTGGAAATATAATCCTCTTTTAGGTTACATCAAACTGTTTCCTTTGTATCACTTTATCATTTTTTGGAATGTATTTTTTGGCCTGAATTTTTTTGTTTTGTAGTCACAAACCGCAGGTGATTATTTTTCTTTTTTTTGTTTAAGGAAATATCTTAAGACTATTTTAAGCAGCAGAAGTGGGAATAAATTATACTTTTCCTGTGAAAACTGAAGTAAACGAAAAAAATACAACAAAAGGCTTTGAACAACAATTTGTGGAACAATTTGATCAACGGGTAGTTTGTAGACTTTTCGTTTTTTTTTTTTTTTCAAAGGGCTTAAGATTTAACAAAAAATCTAAATGGTTTTATACTGGAGATGTTAAATTATAGCTATTATGTGCCTTTTGGCAGTTAAGTGTTAGGCTATGCACTTCTACTGTTGTCCTTGCTCTGAGGATCATATGGCAAACTGAGCATTGCACATGTATAGCACTGAGGGTCCGGTCCTTTGAGAGCCCAGTGTTGAAAGAGCTTGGCCTGTGCACGTTTAGCTGGGTGCTGAGAAGTGAAAGCACTAAAAGTAATGTTACCATCTTGGAGCATCTGACGTGGAGAAGGAATGAACCCCCTCTTCATCTTCCCAATTCTTCAAGTCTTATCAATACCCAATTTTGATGTGGAGTATTCATTTTAATGCTGTTCTTGGCGCTGTTGGCTCTGTCCCCTAAAATGGTTTTGATTTCATATTGAATCAGAAGTTGAGAAAGAGGGAATACCACTTGGAAGTGTTTGGAGTGAGTAGGGCTTGTGTAAGTTTTATATGGATGTTGCTATATATATTGCTATATATATGTATATAATTAGTAATACAAGGAGATAACCTATTTTTTCACAAAGCTTTCCTAGACTTGAATTTGAATGGCAGCAGGCTGTATTAACTCAAAATTTACATTTTTTTTTCTTTTTTTTTTTTCTCCCCCTTGCTTAATCTTGTACCGCTTATACATCAGTGTGATAATTCAACAGCTTCTCTCCCGATGTTATCACCAGGCAGCTGTGACTAGCTGGTACATGCAACTCAGCTACCTGGTCAGGTGGCTGCTCTCAGGCAGGACAGGCAGCAGTAGTAGTAACCTCCTCCTGGCTTACCTCTAAGCTTCTTTCTTCTGCTTGTACAGTTATGTTCAACAATCTTGTTATACATATCTTGTTCAACAATTCTTGTTATAGAATCACGTCAGATTATGCAGTGTTTCAATATTGTTTGATTTTTGGCATATCAGCGGGTCTTGGGGAACGTAGCTTTTGAACTGTTTTTTAAAGTAGATATTTAGAAAATTCCATAGAAAACCACTAAGTCACACTTTAACTATTCTTATTAATATTACATACCAGGGAACAGTGGGATTGTAACACAATATCTTGACTTTATTTAGTCTATTACACTTTTTATATTATTAAGGCTTCAGTCATATTACATTTTTTTAATATCATGCCTAATTTAATGTATTAATCCATAACACTTTTGCCTAAGCTTTGGCCAAAGCTGCTCCCTCAAAAAGTATCTCTTTCTGAAGAAAAAATAAATTAAATAAATGAATATATATATATATATATATGATGAGCAAAAGCAATAGTTGATTATCTATAGGCAAAGACATTTTTTCGGAAAAAGTGGATTTAACTAAACTTACCTGATTATGCTCTATTTTATAATTATATATAAAATCAGATGGTGTTATTACTATAAACAGAATTTCTTTGTGCCCGGTCTTTTCAGCTATAAATTGCAATTAGTCAAGCATTTTATACATGGTTTGATATTTTGACTGCAAAGAACCCTTTCATTGTTGAGTGGACTCCCAAAGGAGAAACATGACAACAGTTTTTTTCAGTTAGCCAAAACAGAAACATCAAAAACTTTGGATGGAAATTTGACCCTTGTACTTGAATTGACCAGTATGTGGAAAGTATATGTAGTTGCTTATCAGCCTTTTTTTTTTTTTTTTCCCCCTTGTGTGGGGGAAGTTGTTCTTAAGACAGTCCAGTCCTGAACTGTTGGAAAGACCTTCCAACTTCAGACATCAGTTTGGTTGAATGCCTTGATTTCAGTTTAAGTATTTGAAAATGTAGCCCTTACTCAAGAGTTAAGAAACATAAATGCGGTGAACAAAGGCATTGACGTTGTCACCATCTCTGTCATTCTGCGCTTACTCTGAGTTTACTGCTGCATTAAGAAATTCTAAAAGTTTAAGCCTGCATTGGGATATAGAAATCTGAAGGTGTTTTCTAATTTCTTTGTAGCCTTGGGCAAATCACTTTAAACATGTAATTTCTTACTGCTAAAAGTCATTTGAATTTTCAATATTTTTTTAACATAAAGTAATATGTTCCTTTAAAGTAATATGTTCCTTTATATCTTTATCTATATGAATTTGATTGTATGTAGGTTTGTGTTTTTTTTTTCTTGTATATATATATATTTAAATCTGCAAGTCTAATTTTCTATTTTGTATGTGCAATTATTTACATCTGGTTGGATATATCTAAGTGTCTAAAACTCTGAAAGTGAGGCTCCTGTATTTTGAAGTGCTAAGTATAGTGCAGGTTGTACTTAGTGAGATGCTAGATTCCCACCATGTTGAAAATGAGGTCATTTGTCACAGTTTCTAAAAATGCATTTAAGAGCCTAATGTTAGAAAAAACAAAACAAAACAAAAAAAAACCAGAACAACATAAAAACCCTTTGCCTAACAATTCAGACAGCTTGTGAACTTTCACATTTTCAACAGTATTATTCTTAAATATTTACTATTGCTCTTATTTTTTATGGAAGTGAGGCTTCTATGAAGGTTTGACTGTTCTTTACCTTTCTCTCCTCTGTGGGTTTTGAACCCTTTTGTCTCTCTCAGTTAAGTTAGAAATGTAGAATTTTCAATCGTGTTTTATAAAAATCTGTGGCTGTATGAAGGAAAGAAACCCAAATCAGTGCCAATTTTGAGGAAAAGGCAGGCAGAACATAGCTGTTATACATTCTGTTTGGCAGTGGCTCAGTGGCCAAACAAAATGTGTGTAGTCCCAGACTAGTCACAGCACAGTTTTCTCCTGCCAGGTGACAGTGTAATAGACAATGTGGAGAGATCTGGGTATTTGCAGTAAGAAGGAAGAATGTGGAGTTACAGAGCAAAGAGCTTAAAACTGTAGGAAAGCAGGTTTCATTCAATCTGCTGCTTACAGGGCAACTTGGGTTTGCTGCTGCAAAAGAATAAAGGACCAAATGCTAGATCCTAAAAGGATGTAAATAGCTTTCTATAGGCAAACAAGAACATCTTGTTTGCCACTTTTTCTACTTACTGAGCATTTTATTCTGTATGGAAAAAATCATATTACTATTTCAGTCATCACATGCTTTACTGAATACATGAAATTCATACTAATCATACAAATTCATACATATGAGATGCCCAACTGCAATTAAGTTCTATATAAGCAATAAGATGTGGATGCTGAGATACTAAATAAGATAATAAAACTCAAGATAGAGGAAGCCTCCTTTTTCAAACTGGGAGTTTAGCCAGAACTTCATTCTTATCCTGGCTCTGTTGAAGTTATCATAAATGTGTTTAGGTGGGGATAAAAGCCTGATTTTAGAGCAGTTCAGTATTTTCTGTTTGTTTACATTTACAGTGGCTGTGCGTCCCACTTGCTTATTTCTACGGACCTTTCTGAAGACGTGAATGTTGATGCTTATCTATTCTTTTAATTTAACTAGTATATATAATACTCAGTGGAAATGAATCACTTTTACCTTTTATGATTTCATTGATTACGTGAATAGTTTTCTAAAATGTTGGATCTAAGGTAATTGTCCTTTTCCTAAAATCATTCTTTGATAAGAGAAAACACCAAATAATATTTGTTAGTATGCTTTGTTTTATAAACAGAATGATCATCAACCATCTCTAGTTTATTTATTAGAGAAAAATAGTAACCTGTGACATTTTGGGTATCAGATGTCTTTTATGAACTGTTTCAGAAGGGTATTAGTTCTAACATCCTCGTGGGTATTTTTCATGATAGGAACGTTACCAGTAGCAACAGGAAATCCTAATGATTCAGGTCACTCTGCAAACAGAAGTCCATTCAGCAATAAGTTTTGGATGGAATTTGTAGCTGTATAAAATAAGTTATTAGTAATGAGGATGAATTGCGTACTTTGAAATGCTGAATAACACCACATACCTAATTTTTAAAGCAAATATAAGTGAAATGTTAAAATCCTATGATTCAGCAATAGTGCAGGATCATATGTGTGTTCAGTACAGTAAGTTTTCCCTGGACCTGTTTTTGTCCCAATAGCCCTCTGCTTTTTATTCATTTCAAGTGATCTTAATTGCAGCTGTGATCCTGAAGGCTAAGTACTTCATTTTTAACCAGCTGTGCTTCTAATGTGATGTGTGTTCTTTGTGATAGGGGTTATAAACCCGAAAGTTCATGGTTGTGTGTGAGAGGTTTGGTTTTGGCTAGGAACCCATTTTACAGAAGCATCATTGCCCATCAGTGACTGTGCAATGGACACCAACAAAAAGAAAAGAAAAAAAGACAAAATGAAAACAATCTAAAACACTTCTGCTGATCATACTAAAGATACTTTAAATTCATGATAATCTGACAGAACAATAGTGTAAGAGCAAAAATGCAAAATTCTGTTTAGAAGATGGAAAATTAGACTTAATTCTTTTGCAGTGAAATTTAGCTTTGCATTCATGTGTATTTCACTACACATAAGCACTTGCAAATGGCGATATGTTTTCCTAATATGATGCGATGATATGGACTAAGACAAGCAGTCAGATTATGAAAAGCACTTGGTCCACTCTTTAATATACAAATAAATAATATATAACACATGTTTTATAATTGCTGTGTATGGGAAGTGTTGTGTGTACACTGCTTACAAAACTGTTGTTGCATAGGTGTGAGATTGCCATTCAGCAATACATCTGCAGACTCCCCTGTGCTTCTGAACCTAACTGCCAGGAAGAAGCTTCTCTGGTATTTAGTGGCTCCTCTCCGATACCTGCTGGGCATACAAGTTCAGTGCTCTGGGCACCAGTCTTTTCCCCTCTTCAGTTAGAGGGGCAGTTTGAGCTTGAGGGAATGTCTCAGAGAACTCTTCCATTCTTACTCAGAAAGTGAGGCTGCTCTGAAAGTGGTATATGAAGGTCTTTTTGTTGCTCCTTTCTGTGAATTTCCGAACACTCTTTTTAGTGGGTATTACCATGGGGCTTCTCTGAAGAAAAAGATTCTTCAGTATGTGAAATAGCAAAGTATTGCTTCCAAGCAAGGCTTTTTGTCCCTTCAGGGCTCTCCCATTTCACATCCATTCAGAAACCAGGAACCAGACCAGTAGAGTGCTTTTCCTTTTAGCAGCATGTTGTGATGTTAGAACTTCCTGCAAAATCATGTTTCATATGTTTTTTATACTTTAATCACATTTTTTAAAAGTGCTTCCAGATGCAAACGTATATTTGGTTAGTTTACTGCACACTCTTATATACTGATAAGCTGGTAAGGCCTTCATCCAACACCCTTTAAATCAACATGTGGCTTTCTGTTGACTTCCAAAAGCTCTGTTTTGAGCTGTTGGACTCTTATTGTTGGTATAGTCAGTGTATTCAGGCCACCAGTTTTCTCGGAGTTGTTAAGTAACAGTACAGTAGTTACAATAGTTACAGTAGCTAAGCAATCTGAAGGCTCCTATTGAAAGAGGAAATGCTTTTCCTTTTTCCTTCCTCCTCCATGAAACAGACGTCTCCTCATGCTTCAGTTAGCTCTTGTCAAAGGCAGGTGAAGCACCCATCCAAACAGAGAGGCTCAAGTACATGCAGAGGGCTTCCATATTTCTGTGCAGGAAATACTACTGCATGCACAGCAAGATTAACTTACTCCAGACTTGAGAAACACTCACGCAAATGCACTGTAGGTGTTAATGCAGGAGGTAAAATGCTTATATTTTCCTTTTTTTCCCCTCTGATTGTGAAATTAATGCATGCTCATGGAATCCCTTCACTAGAGGCCCTGGTGCTTTCCCTCTAAGCCTTTCTCCCTGATGCAAGTGATGCCGCTAAGGGAAACAGGCCCCAGGAAAGGGATGTGATGAGTTCTGTGCATACATGCAATAAATGGCTGAAAGTGCATGTAAGATAGGTGAATCACATTTTGGTTTTGTGGAAGGCTCAGTCCCGGTTGTGGTTCACCCATTTTCCCTTTCTGAATAGGAACCATTGGCAAAAGCAATGACCAGCAGGTTAGCTACTGGTAAATCTGCTTCTGTAGGAATTGCAGCAAACAAATACGGAAAGGTGACAAAGAGAAGGCAGCTCTGTGTAGTGCCCCTTAAGTCTGGATTGTGGGAGGTAGATGAAGGTGTTTATTTCTTTCCACAGGACCCCTCTTGAAAGTCTCCTGGTTCCGGGTTTCGGGGGTTCCCTAGGAAATCTGGTGTCCTAAATAAGAGGAAAGCTGTGGAATAGGTACCTGAGAGCCGTGGAATAATTTCCTGGAAGGACCGGAGGCTTTGAACAGACACAAGTTCTCAGCTCATAGGCAGGAAAAGCAAGAACTTGGAAGCTTGTCACAGAGGTAAAATCGCAGTATTTTGTAAAGGCTTAGGAAGTGAAAGCTAGGAAAATGAAACTTCACTTGATATATGTATTCATAGTCAACAATAAACTGGGAGAATCGGGAACAGATTGGTGGCAAAGTCTGTTCAGATCATGCCGTACAGGGACATTTGCTGGTAGCTTGAGGAAAATCTTCAACAAAAAGATTGTGTGAGAGATGCACAGAAATGTTCATCGTTTATCTGAATTGCTTCAAATGTGGTAAGGTAAACTCAGTCTTGGCTTAGAGGCTGCATGATGCTGGAGTTTTACAAAAAGCAGATTTTATTTGGTTCACTCAGGATGCCTCAAATATTGATAAACTGGAAAGGACTGTGCCAGTACTTCTGTCATATGGTGACAGAGAAAAACATGTACAACAGAAACGTACTGTGCAATGAATCAAGTAACACAGTTTCAATTCAGATCACAGCCCTGCGGGTAGATTCTATATAGAGTAGTTTTACCCTCTTAGAAGTGAGTCACTAAAATAGCTCTATAAAGACGAGAAATAACAGAAGCCTGGTAATTAAACATGCTGAACTAAAAAAAAAAAAAAATGGGAAAAATATTTATTGCAATAAGATTGAATCACTTAAAATCTTTTCAGTTAGTCTCACACTAGCCTTTGTGCACCACTGGCATTTAAATTAAAACCAGTACGTTTCCATAAATAGAGAGGTTGGTTTTAATGAAGGCAGATTTTTTTTTTTTTTAATTTTTTTATGAAAACAGTTTCCATTTGAAATAGCTGACAGCATCTATAAAGCAACTCCTTTGAACAGTATCCTGCTGGCATACTGTTGATGACAATAAAGCTAAATATAAGTACTGAAAGATATCTGGAAATGTGTGTGTGCATATATGCTTATATATATAAATGAGGATTGGAATTAATTGGAAAACTCAGTATATCTAATTCAAATACAGATGCAGTCCTTTGATCCCTTTCCCCCAGGTCTGACCAAACAGGTATATTTACAGTTCCTTGATAGTGTAGATGACAAATACAGCCCACTCTGCCATGTGTGTACAAGCCCCAGTCTGATAAGCATATAAATGCAAGACTGCTGCAGTATACACACTGGTGTGAAGATCTACAGACAACTGCTGAGAATGGACACCTGGGATGATGCGTAGTGCTAACATAGGCTGGAAATTATGGGGCAGAGATCCATAAAATTTTCATAAGAAGAGTTTTTTTTGTTTTGTTTTTTAAACATTGCTGGTTTTTTGCAAGTATGTCTTGGTGTCATCATTTCACAATGCAAAAAAAAAAAGACCACTACTACTTCTTATTATATAATTATTCATATAACTAAGCTTAGGATGGCTTTGATCTACTGAATTGTCCCTGCAGTGCCTGCTTTTCAAGTTCTACAACAAGCAAGTAAAGCTGGTTTGTTTACATGTACATTTAAATTGGATGCTGAGGCAATCTTCCATCAAAATACTTGTATTTAGGAAAGAACCATTGCTGGAAGAAACATTTTTTTAAGGTGTATTGTGGTAAAATAACAAAGACAGACGTAAACTGCAAGTCTGAATTACTGATGTGTCTACTTTTTTTAGTATGTGTTCAGAGAGGTGCCTCTGTTAGTGCTTTTCAGTCAGTTGTAGTTGCTGGCAAAATCCATTAGAGGCTCTATTTTCAGATACTTTGTTTTCATTACTCTGCTTTCACTGTTGTACTTAAGAACATACAATAAGATATGTTTGTAAGGAGCACAAATTTTATTCTTGTGTATGATTGCTTTGACAGAATCCATAGAGCAGCTACTATTTTATAAATGGGTTATGGTTATACAGAGAAAGCAAGTATTTACTGTTTCTCATCTTATATCGCTAAGCATGTTAATATCTACTATGCTTCTAAACTTGGGAGAAAAATATAACTTGGGACAAAGAAGTTTTTCTTACATTTTATTTTCATTACCTTTTAACCACAATAGTAATCCTTTTCTATATCTGAAATACTTCTTTTAAGTAATGTAATTTTTTGCAATTGATTTACTTATTACAGCAAATGGTGAAATATCCTTCTGCGTCAAAATTACCGTATGTGTACAGCATATGGTATACATGTATGTGTGTATTTATATAGAAAAATCACCTTAAAAGGTCATTTAATTTCTCTGGTCCTTGCTAGCTGAAGGTAGCTGAATGCATGATAAATGGAACAAAAATGAGAGAGAAGAAAATGATAACTGGCAAATTAATCAATAAATTGATAGACAACAGTGCAAATATCTGTTGATGTTTGTAGTGTCTGGGATAACAGTGAAAGGGTTCAGTGCCTCTGATGCTTTGTACTGTTTTAACAATGCTTGTAACCATAAACTTGCCTTAAAACACCAATTAAACAGGGTTTATGACTGCTTTGTGTTACTGAAGTGATGCAAAAGATCAACACGTATCAATGAAAATAGTCTAGTGTTTTTTCAAAACAAATCTGAGTAGCATCGGGAAGTCAGAGTGTCTTTTACTTAAAAAAGTTGCCTGCACATTGATTAATCCTCTTGCTCCCTGTAAATTAATCCCAAAAGAAGTTATTGGAATGAAATAGCTGGTGACAGGCTGTTTAGCCCATAAGGTCTGTTTGAATCACCTGGTAGCTGGAACGGGTAGATGCTGGAGTCTCAGACCACTGTCCTAGCCAGAAAGAGCAATGGAGTGTAGCTGGGGAGGGCCTCAGGCTTGGAGCTGGCAAGGAAGGTAAGCCACAGCTGCAGGGTACAAGTGTGCAGGACCTGACAGTAAAGATTTAGATGCAGAGAAAATCTGTAGCTGGGAAGAGATTTGTGAAGCTTTACCTTTGTGGTAGCTGATTCAATCTTGATCTAAAAGGGCCAAGGACAGAGAACCTGTCACCAAGTAAACCTTACCTGTGTCTCTGCTGCATCATATATTTTGTGTGAACTTGTCTGCTGGAGCTTGTTTGTAAAGTTGCCTGTTACTTGTAAGAGCCTCCTGTCAAAACTCTTTTAAATGGTTATCAAGTTGGACATCATTTTCATAGGGCAAATGGAGCTGCATTAAAGAGTTTATTCCAATTCTTTATTTCTGAGGCTCTTCAGAGTTTCTTGAATTCACAAGTTTTTTTTTAGTTTTTTTTTTTGTAGACTCCAGACACTGATACAGTTTTCCAGCACTAGATGCTTAAAAGCCAAGTATACAGTTAATCCATGCTCTCTAGTATTATTCCGGGTTCTTCCATGCAGGCCTCCAGGGATGCATTTTTTCCTTGGCCCTGACAGCACATCAGGAGCTCATGTTCAGCAGAGTCGTGTCCATTTGTACTGCCAACTCTTTTTAAGAGTTGTTGCCCCCAGCAAAAACTTTCTCACTCTGCCAAGAGGACCCTACTATCTTGTTTAATTTATAGATACATAAATTGGCTTCCAGAATGAAGTGACTTGCCTAGAGGCTCACAGTGGCAGAACCTGGGAGGAACCACCAAACTCCTAAATATCATTCTGTGTCCTTGCCAATGGACTATTCGTTTACTTCCCCTGTACTTTATGTTCCATATGACTGAATATTTTCCCTGTTTCCCTGCATGGGCTGAAGCTGTACATGTGAACTCTTTTGGATTTGATCTGGTTCCATCTAATGAACAGAGTTTACTTTCGGGATTACAAGGTGATAATGCTATTTTTAATCATGTTTATTCTTATTATTACAACAAAATCTTATCTATAGGATTAATTACTTCCTGTAATCGTGTGATGAATAAAATATTAATTCCCCAGTATGTTACAATATGCCTCACATCTCATTTAACCCACGTTAAATTCAGGATTATATCTCTTTCATTGCCGCTGGGCCCTGTTCAGGGTGGTACTTCCACTGCTTCCTCTGGAGAGCTGATATCATGCTGGTTTGTAACATTCATTATCAGCCCAGCCCTTTTCCCAGGGATAACCTCTGGTTATGACCATTTCAAATGTTTCCGCTTTTAAGTGCAACAAGAAACAAGTTATTTCAAAGAAAAAAGGTGCTTGAATCTGAAACCCACTTCACGGGCTGAATGCAGAGTATGAAGAGGGAGCCCTCTTCTTCCCATAGTATATTAATGTTACCAGCATGCCACCCTTCACCAAGGGCAGAAGCTATCGTTTCCCTTCTGAGGCAGTAGAAGACCACTCTCTGTGCTGAGTAGAAAAGGAAGGCTAATTTTTAGGTACACTCTGCCTTTAAATGCTTCCACTTGAATGGAGCAGGCACTTCATTGGGAAAAGCAAGCAAAAAAAAACAAAACCAACAAAACTTGATTGCTTAGGATATCAAACTGTATATGAAAATAAATAAAAAATATGAAAATAAATAAAAGTTAATCCCACAGAAAGCTGAACCAACTTGAAGTTAGCAGTTGTTCTTAATTTTTTTTAACTGTTGATCATCTTCCGTGCAAAGAAGGAGGCCTTTTCTTCTATTCTTTGTTGTCATTTTCTCCAGAGACCCTTTGCTAAAGCAGCTGTCCGCTGCAAGTAATATGGATCGCAGGTCTGTGGTCAAATGTGTGCCCATCCATGGTGGCTCCAACCACAGGCCAAGGCAGTGCAGCACGGCGGAGTCAGCCAGCACTGCCTCAATGCAGGTGACATGACATGGATGGCGGGAGCTCCCTGGTTTGGTAACCTGCCATCTGTGATGATCTTTAACATCTCCTGCCATGCTGAGGGGAAGAAAGCAGCGCTGACAAGTTTTTATGGGTGTGAGGCTCCTGGGCCATTACGGAGGGCCCTGGCAGAGTGTGGCATGGGTGTCTGCCACCAGGAGCCCAGCCCATTCAATCTATGGTGGCTGACAGGGCCAGCAGGGAGCTGAGGTGCTTTCTTGGGGTAGAGGCAGGTGCCATGCCAGGTACCAAGAAGAAGCCCAGGGCCAGCATGAGCTGCTACAGCCCTGCATCATGTCCCATGAGGGGCCTGGCTTCAGCACCCCTCAGCATCCTGATCAGCATCAGGCCTGCAGCACTGCCACTATGGCAACCTTGGTGGTAGCCATGTCCTGACTGTCCCTGGCCATCCAGCAGGGATCTGAAATGGGATGGGGGCTCCCTCACTGAGCCCCCACCCTGTGCCAGGCCCCCTGCTCTGACCTGGGCCCTCCAGGATGGGGGATACAGTGACTGGCATGAGGGAGATAAGGAAGAGCAAGGCCAGCAAAGAGGAGCTTTTCTCTTGTGAGACCTCTCAGTTTTGGGGCTGGCTGGTGTGAAACACTCTCCTGTGGCAGTTCTTCAGTTAAAAAGCAAGTGCTAGATACATATGATGGTGCAACTGCATCAGCAGCACTTGGAGGATTAAAATGATGACCCACTAGAACAAAACAGGACAGTGAAGTGAAAGGCCGAAGAGACATCTTTAGTCAATAAAAAGTCGTTGGCTTTTTGGAGGTATGTAGAAATGTATTTTACACTACTCAAAGGGCTAAGTTTTCAAAGCTGTAAATCTGTTCTCCAGTTTATACATTGATCTAAGTAAAAGACAACCTCAACAATTTTTATACTTTAGCTTTTTGTTTTGTTTTTCACCTACCAGGTAATGAGCCCTTATGAAATTAGAAAACCAAACCTTGTCTGGTTTGGGTAAATAGAAAGATTGGCTTGCCTTTAAAGGATTGATTACTTCTAAATTACTGTGAAAGCTCCTTTTAAACAGGTCAATGCAAGCGACAAAGTAAGCAAAGCTACTCCTTTTCCCCCCTTTGTTAGGGGTAGCTTTAACATTTTTGGCATAGGTTTATGGTGTGGAGCTTAAGATAACATGCTACTAACACATTTCTGAAATGATACACATTTATTGTGAATGGAGTCAAGGTGTTACACGTAATGAAGTTTTATAAATTTTCCTTTCTAGATAAGGGAAAGGTCTACAACGCAAGATAGGTCTCTTAAGATAACCTCTGTGCAGCTCAGAAGCTGAAGTTCTGTATATCTTAGAAAGTTGTTTTCTTTTTCCTCTTTTCCTCTTGGAGGAAAGGAGATGATAATGTTAGCATCTCCATTTCTGAGACGAGAAAGAAAACTTTTTACTTTTTTTTTTTTGTGTGTGTGTGTGTGACCTACTTTTGGAAATTTCTGCAGATTAAACAGCTGGGGAGAGGTGAACTAATTTTGGCAGGGAATTCTGTAACAGTTCACATAGGCTGGGTTTGATATTAGTGCATTGTAAACTTTGATATTAGTGCATTGTAAACTTAAACATGGACAGTAAGTACAGTTTAATATTAAGCATTCAAGACACTCTGCTAAAAAATCTGCTGAGAATGCTCAAACACTAGGGTAGGTGCATCTTGGAAAGTTGAATCTGAGATACTTCTAGGAATTAGGTAACTTGAAGTTAGTAGCAGAGGGGGCATCAGTAGATAATATAAAATGCACCAGGGTTCAGGCAAGGGTTTTGCTTTTAAAATTTGAGCATTGGTCTCCTCCTTAGTGTTTATTATAGAATAATAAATGATCATATTAGACTGCTTATCAGTAAGGTCCAAACTTTGCAGGACAGCCTGTGTAGGGACCTGATTCACAAAGGCAGTATTTAATAGAAAAGTCAAGCGTATCTATTCATACATCTTAGACTCTGCATTGCTCTCATTTTGTAACTGAGGTTTGCTGCTATGGAATAATTTACACTGCTTAAAGTAGTCTGTATTATAATCCATCCTTACTTGTAAAGATAGCACAAAGTTACTGTTTTAAAACACGAACAGTTTTATAGAAAGTGTTCTGGGGACTGTTTTCTGAGCCCATGTGTACATGACTCCTATCATAACACCAGTGAAGTAGAAGAACAGAGCCAACTGAGAGACTGATCATATGAAAGCAGATTTGCTTTGCTGTTGTACCACAGAAGTTTGATATCTTCAGAGAAGAACAGTCTGACAGGTCTAATACAATAGAAAATATACATGTACTGCCAATCACCAGAAGTGAGAGGGGAGGTAAAGCAGCTGAGACTGAGGTGAAAATCAATACAGTAGGTTAACCTCGCTGTAGCATGTGAAACCTTCGTATGCTCTGTGTTTTCTTCTAAGTAAATCTCAGCACAACATGCCTCCCATCTCCCACTAAGTTTCTCTGTTCTTACTTTCCATCATGTTTTGTGGGCAACACAAGTGCCTAGTGATATTTTTCATAGCTGCCTCTCTGGTGGTTCGTGCTTGTTCTCTAAGGCAACATCTGCTGAGCTCTCAGTACCTTTCCAGAAGGGGTACCAATGCCCAGGAAATTTTTATTGCTTGCATCTTCACTTGTTGTTGCAGAGGAGAACTTACATAGATTTGTGCTGTGGAAGCACTTACACAGGGCATGGATTGAGAGAGCTCAGCCCAAAACTCCGAAGGGAGTTTTGTCAGGACAAAAGAAAAATAGAGCTGACTCTCAGGGCTGCAGCTCGTGCTGGCCGCCCAGAGGCAGCTGAGGCCTGACGTCTTTGGCCCCGCAGCTTGCCAAAGAGCAATTGGACCCAGCATGAGGATTTAGAAAAATGAATAAATATTTGGGGAGCGCAGGAGTGGAAAGAGCATGCTTTACTATGTAACTTGTTTAAAAGACAGAGTTTGCTGCCAGAAGTGTTTGCAGGTCAGTCGGATGCCCAATGAGGAGTCCAGGGTACCTGCCTGTGTTTAGTAGTTCTCTGCCTGGCTGTGATCCCGGGGCTGTTACAGATGTTTGGTATACAGATATCTTTACAAATGACTTGTTTAAATTTCAAGCTGTAACGCTGTCTAGCAGAGAAGAAAAGCTTTTAGAACTGTGTTTCTAAAAACCTAGGAAACCACTGAACATTAGTTTCAAAAATCTCAAATCTCTGCAGCTTGATTTAGCTGGTAGTCCCAGGTTTTGGGTTCATTCTTGTGGCGGGTGTTGCAGTGGACTGTGCCAGAGAGGTGACAGCTGTCCACAGCAAAAAGTACCACTGGATCCTGCTGACAGTTCAGGTCAAAGCACCCTTGAGTACTCTGTATTAAGGGTCTGTTTGTTTGAACCTCTGGCTTTATGTTTGCTTCATACATCTGAAACCAAACTAGAGACTCGGCACTACAGTTTCATTACATCTTTACGAGAACAGATGCATTATGCTGAAAGCTCATCAAGATCTTAAAACTTTAAACATGGCTCTTTGGAGTTGATCATAATTAGAGTTTAATGCATCATTTTGCTTGTTTGCATTAGCAAATATTACAGAGTAATAGAATCAAATCTGAAAAGCAGAATGTTTGGTGCAGATCTGATGTCCATGCCTGGGGACACTTCCTGGGTTTTGACCTCTGATTAGGTCCAGTCTGGTTGTGTGGACTGAATGTTCAGAGAATGATCAGAGAGCATACTGTTTATAAACAAGCAGCTTCACTCTGTTTTCACTCTTATTTTTATTTAGTGTATTTTTATCTTTGGCAGGAGATGCATATGATGTTCTGGTGTAGGTTTGGGTTATATGCTTGACGTATAATAGGTAGCACAATGAAATGCAAGTTAGTCTTAGGTTGATTAAAGAGGTTTTTAAAATGAGAGCTCTCTTTACAGATATCACACATTTTGATGAGGTTTCACTACATATTTTACTGAAATTAATGTTTTAGGGCTATGGAGATTGCAGGCTGAGACAGGTTGCAGGCCATCTGCTCAATATGTTTTCTGTGATAGCAGCCAGTTCCAGGTGCTTCAGAGTTTGGAGTCCCTATATTAGATGGCTGTGGAATAAAAAAGCCCCAGGGCAATGTCTACGAGGTCCATATCATGTTCTGTGTTTGTTATGTTACCTTCGGCAAAATATTTTCAAAACAGTTCAGTCAAAAAACAAACATGGTTTACTTCATACATATCAAGAGATTGGCAGTACAAAAGACCTCTCTATGGCCAAGCTTTTAGGTACAGACAACTTACCAGCTACTCTATCCTGTCTTCAGTTGGCTTTGAGCATGATCTACAGGTATGATCTACAAGTTTTAAGTTTACTGAAATTGATTTCTCATTTCAGTAGACCAGTTGAATCAATGTGGGAGCTGCCTTCTCTGATTAAAAGACTTGTATTTTTAATGACAAAGCAAGTCTCTATTTATATGCATTTGTTCATTTTGCAAGAAGACCTGTCCCTCAGAAAGTTGTTTAAGTTACTAAACAGCTATAGAAATACTGCATGCATCCTTTTACCACCAACATTTTTCCTAGTTTTAGGTATTATTAATAATAATAATGATAAAAAAAGACTTGTGGCCTGTGTCTGACTAGAATTTTCATAGACTTTTTGCAGTCCTCCTGCATCAATAGCTTTCTTGAATCTTTTGGATTATGCTTTCAAAAGTCGCAAGTAGGATATTTGAAAATGCGATTTAGATGCCGGGAAAATTAGTTTTTCTTCCTGTTTTTTTTTTTTTTTTTTTTAATTATTATTATTTTATATAATATTTCATAGCTCACTGGGACTTTCTGTAGTTAGGTGTTTTTTTGCCACTGGCAACATTTTTTGTCTCCTGTTCACTCCAGCGTGCATTTATGAACAAGCGCATTTCCTTTGGTTTCTCTTTTGACATTTGTATATTTTTTAAAAACTGTAGGTGCTGTAACTTGTCACTCAAAATCCTGTAGAAGACCTGTTTTTGCTCCATCCGTTCCTCTGAGGCTGACAGGGAAGGGTGGGCTGGCTGGCTGCAGGGATCGCTTACGCAACCCAAACTGGCACTCATGAAACGCAGATGCCCAAGACAGTAGTGAAACTTTCCACTCGGAGCACAAGGGTGTCATTTTTCCTTTCTCCGTGTTTCTCCTCCTTCCTCTGCCTTGTAAATATATTGGACATCATTCACAGCTGGCTTAGCTGTTGACAGGGGAAAACTAATGCAGCTGGTTTTATGGAAGCCATTTTTTTTGGTGAAAGTGAGGCTGAATGCAGAGTTATATTGTGTTGTAAGCATGGTATATAAAACAAAATGAAGCCAAAAGCTGTGTGTATGGCACATCCGACTACACCTCAACCCATCTTCCTTTTTTGTGTTCTCCAGGCTCAAAATGCAGATGTGTAAGAACATCCTGACAAAATCCAGTTCTACCCAAACCTTACAGTTTTATATCGTGTTTAGGTCTATTTGATGATTGTGCCTTCAGTAAAATACTCTGCAGGGCATTTGGTGCAGCCGTTTGTTTCCTTGATCTGTATTCCTTCCCCCTCTTCTCTCAGCAAGTACCATCAAACTCTCATGAAACTGTTTTAAACTTTTACCTGCTCAGAAAATCACTCTGGTGGTTCTTATTTCAACAATATTAACAAAGCTGTCTTTGAAGGAACATAAACCCTCTGACAAGGAGCAGTGCCAAGAGTTTTGCTAGTTCCAGTACTGAAACCAACTTGAAAAAGAAATTACATTTCACTTCACTTTTTAAGATAGAGGAAAAAGTCTTTGCGGTGTGAATACTTAAGTAAAATGTGGAGGAGATATACCATTCCATTCAACTGAACAAGTAAACCAAAAAGCTCTGAATACATTTTGCGTTCTCAAAAGGAATAGCACAAAGGTGAGAGATGTGTGGCTTACTTTGGGAGCTTTGCTGTGGGTTGCTAGCAGTGGGTCTTGTTTTCCTTCTGGTATGTTCAGTAGTGGTAGACAGCAGGACTTGGTGGAGAGAGACCTGAGCAGAGACGAGAGGACCTCCTGTGTACCTTCCACAAGGTTTTAGTCTGCTTCTCTTTGGCAGCAGACAGTTGATTCGTGCCACGTACTGTCTAATGCTGAGCTGATGACCCTTACTGCCTCTTCGTGCTCCCTTTTAAGGAGACCACGTTTCTTAAGGGCAGCGTTGAATTGGAAACAAGTTTATGGACTTGCTTTTTGTTATGCGAATTAACTACTTGAATTACTTGTCTTTCTGCTGTGTTTATGGACTTGTCTGTTCCTTATATGAACCGGTTTAATTAGCTGTGTCTGTTCCAGTGCTTGCAGAAAGATTTACAATGGTTGATCTTTGCTGATATTTCCACCCTGCAATCTCCCATTTTATGTGGTGTTAGTGCCCTCCACAAGGGAATATCATGTAAGTGGAGATCATGCCGTGAAGATCTCCTAGGGACTGTGGCATGTCTATGCATGTATGTGTGTGTCTTCTTTTCGCTTATAACTAAACACTATCTGTAAGAAATACTATAGCTACATTGGACGTGATGATATTTCAGATTTATTCTCCCTCCATGCATTTGGCTTAAGTTATAGGTTATGCATAGCTTCTTACTTAGGGGGAATAACATCTGGTGAATATCAGAAGTAAAATACTGATTTAAGAAATACTTAAACTATTTTGAAATATTAAGTGTTACAATTATTGCTTTAATAATCTTTTATGTTTCTAGCAATATTAAAACAGTCCAGATTGTTGTTTAAAATCTCGTATTTGTTATTTGAAATATACTCCAAGTTTATAAATGGAATAGAAACCCCCAATTTGTAGAACATTTTCTATCAGAATTATAAATATTTTTCTCACTTTTGATCTTTCTTCCTCTTTGGCCTTTGTATACTCCTAGTGCCAGCTTTCCTGCTAAGTGTGTCCCCAAACAAAGTGTTTTGTTTTTGAAGGTACTTAAGGAAAAATGGTTATACTATAGATTCTATTTTTTTGGAGTCTGATTTCTCTGCATCCTGAAAGGCTACAGTGTGTTTAAAGGAGATCTTCTGATATATTATAGAAAGATTATAGGCCAGTTTATTTATCTTGTAACTGAAAAGATTTCATAATCAGAATCTGAAATGGAGACAACCTTAATCACTATTTCAAGTGAGAATATACAGATACTGTTCTGCTTATTGCAAAGGAATGTTAGGAAAATTTTTGATATTAAATTAAGCAAGATGTTAAGCAATATGGACTTTTAAAACTATTTTTTGCACTAAGCAGAACGTTGCTTTTTTTCTGACTTATAATAACTGTTATTGATTTTATTTTAGCGTATCTAATCTACTTGGACATGTAAATTTTCAAAAAGAAATATGAGGAGTTTGTGTGTTAATTGACAAAGTAGATATGGGGTATTTTAATATTCAAATAAATTTTGCCCTAGCATCTTTTGTGTAATTTGCCCTAGCATCCTAGTATCTGTGCTTTAAGAAGGAATTTAATAAAGAAATGCAAAAAAGTATTATCAGCCTCTTCTCAAAAAAGAGAGGTATTGAAGTAATGTAGAAATGCCTCATTCTTAAACAACACAGTCGGGTGAGCTCAGCCCAAGGACTTGAAGGACTATGAACACCACATTTGGCATGTGACTTCATGATTTAATGTCACTCTGTTAGCCCTTGTGGGCACAACTGTATTGAAAATTCAGGTGGCTTCAGTCCCAGTACCATCTAAGTTGGCCTCCAACTTAGTATTCATCTAGATCGCAAAACAGAAATCACACAAAATTAACAGACCTCCAGTCAAACTTAGTAAAACACATGCTTTTCTAACTACCTTTTATTGCGTTCCTTTTCTCGGTCTGTAGGGATTTGCCACTGCATATCTGGAAAAATAAGTCACCGTTTAAACACTAAGTCTACAGCATGAATGGTAAGAGGTAGCTGTATTACTGTGCTGTTACTGCTCAATTAGTATGAAGCTGATGACTTGGATGAAGGGAGTGGAATTCTAGTATCTTTACTTGGAAATTTCATGCTTTAGGTCAATATACACCTGAAAGAATGTTTTGGTTTAAAAGTCGTATAAAATCATACAGTTTTTAAACACTTCCACTGCTTATTGCTTTTTGCTGGCTACTAAAAGCAGTAGAGATTCTTCAGTTCCTGTTGACCTCACTGGTATTCCTTGGACTTTATACACAGGCCTTCTCTTGCATAGTTTTCTATTTTTTAACATACTTAATGTTTCAAAAATATTCAGTATATGGTTGCTTATAATTCCTGTTCTATATCATCCAGGTTTGCAGTGGTTTTGCCTTCAGGCTGGCAAGTGTTGTCTATGAATGTTACCTAGCATTTTCCACTCTAAGACCATACTTTCAATCAATTTATGGCAAACCATAATCGTTTAACTTAGTTATCCATCTGCTTCACTTTTTGCTTTCTCTTTCTACCAAAAAAGGATTCAGAAGTTCATAGGAAAAACCTTCTTGCCATTAACATTCAGGCAAGCTCTTCTAGGAAGTGTCTTCTGCCCTTCTTTTAATGTATCAGGGCAGAAAGTAAGGTGCCTTTTGTAGCACTAGAAAAATTTTCTCAAATTTCGCCAGGTTGTAAGCTTTCAGAATACTTCACTTTTTTGCATGCTAAGTGGAGAGCTCTAGACCTTCACAGCTGGAGAGTTTGCATTCTTTCTGCACTGAATAAACACCACCATAGGACTGAGCAGAATATTATTTGCTGCTTCAGTCAGGAGCTGCTGCAGGCAAATCTGAATTTCAGTATGGAAGCCCAGAACCAAAAGCAGAATGACTATATCTTTCCTGGAATCTCAGTGGCTGTGCTTCTGGACCTGACATGGATGCAAACCAGATAGAGAAGGAGGTTTGTTAGGTCGGAATTCTTTGAGGGGTTTTTACAAGGACAGGAGGCACAGAAATGGAGGTGTAGCAAAGAACTGGACAAGTAGAAGAGTGCATCACATTAAGGTTGCACTTACAGAAATTGATATTTATTCTAGTTATTCTGAACCCCAAGTCAGATGGTTTTCTATATCGTTAATTGTAGCTGTTTATAGCACAATTAATGCTCAGCACATGCTGAGCATACATTTTTATTTTGGGGTGGTGAGAATTAATTAGAACATTGAAATAAATTAGTACATCTTCAGAATACTGGAGTCTGATCAACAGGAAAGTGATGACATCCATGAGGAGTACTGACCATTCCTCTCTGTTTCAAGACCATTTGGAGTTCACTGAAGGAAAGTAGCTGGATCCCAAGAGGCTCTGCTTTAGTGTTTTATAAAGGTGCTCTAGTTTTTTTGTTTGTTTGTTTCACGTTTCAGTAGGTCTTGCAAGGACTTCTTAAGGTCTTCTTAGGTTTCAGCAGGCTTCTGAAGACTTCGGAGCCACTGGAGTTTTTCATATCCACCTTTTTTTCCTGAGCATACTAATGTTGAATTCTGACAATGGCTCTGCAATCTGTCCAGAATCCCCTCTAGGCAAGGGAAATCTGAAGGAACAAAGTTCAGAACAGAAAGCTCTCAACCTACAAACTGATTTGCTTACATTCAGCCATTTGTTGAACTTATGTCTAAATGAGAGGATGAGCAAAAGCTGGAGTAGAAAGGATAGCAAAGACAGGCAATGGCAAAATTTGCTGCATGAATGACTAGAGATGATTTATTCACATCTGTTATTGCATATATTTGCAGTATGTGTAAGGGAGCATTTAGAGGTTTAGAATGAATCAAAAGAGAAACTTCACAAAAGTGTCCCAAAATATTATTAAACATACTTAAAGAGTGTATGCTTTCAATTCATTTTTAAGAATAAAAATATTCTCCTTTGGTTGCTTGTGTATGAAGCGTCTAGCTACCCAATTTATCTTTGGATCCTGTTTCAGGATAAACTGGCCCTTTCAAAGCAGGCTTCTGAGATATTAAAGATAGTCTGAAACGAGCAATTTCCTAGAGAAGTAGCCTGGGAATACAAGCCCAGCAGAAAGCAAACAAGGAAGGCTGGAAATTAATCTTTTGGAGGAAAAGCCCAGTAGGAAAGAATGAAGATGCCCATCTTAACTCCCTAGTAAAAGATGTGCAGGATGATGCCTGCGAGGGATTGCGAGGCAGGGGAAAGCACTTGGATGACATTTGGAATGTATTTCTCTTGAAACAAAAATGTAACCTAAAACTTATGCCCTGAAGAAAATTAACTTAACTGCTATAGCTCATAGGAACTCTCTGAAACACTAGCCAGTGTATTAAACCACTAATTTAGAGGTTCCTTGAGTATCTAAAAAATATATGAAGTCTTCAGAGCAGGGAAATATTTTCTAATACATTTTTATGTCATCAAGCATAATGCCAAGAAGTGCAGGTTCTATTTATGCCAGTAAGAGTGTTGAATGAAAACTACTTTGGAAGTCTGTAGTTTAATTTCCTTTTAGGGTCATTTTAAAAAAAAAAAAAAAAAAAAGGTTGTTTATATATAATTATACACTTTATTATTTTTATGTGGTTTTAGCCCTTGAATTTGCTGGAGAAAGTTCGTGATGTTAACACCAAAGTAACAGTTCATATGGTATCTAGAATCCAATGTGAAGTGATAAAGCCCTTCTGTCTAGCTGGCATCTATAGAACACAACAGATCAGTAAACAATTAAAAACTGTGTCTCGTGTGTAGGAGCATTCATTGCCAATATTTGTCTAGGGAAAGGGGCAGGAACAGATAAGGGGTCTGGGAAAGGATTGCAAAGAGAAATCGCTCCTATTTAGCTTCCAAGGAATGATGAATTTCAGGGAAAGATAGGAAAGAATATGAATTGATGTATTCAGACCTGTTTGTTCCATTTTTTTTCCTCCCTACCTGAGCAAATAGCAGAGTGCTCTGAGGGGGTCGGTTCTGGTCATTGATTACTCTGCCATCAGTTGCAGTGGGAGCAAACCAGCACCTAACGAACCAGATGGGGAGACAGTCATGCCAGGTGTCTGGTCTGAGGGGATGAAGTCCAAGCCAGAGGGAGATGCTGATCTGAGGTCTAAATTAGGGCTGCAGGACACGTCTGTCCTGTGGAATGGAATAAGGGGCAAAGGAGGCACTGCGGCCGGTACATCCACTCACCACAGTGTTGTACAGGCTTACTAGCATGCGTATGGGAGAGGGGAGGAAGCTCTGCTGATACCTGCCAAGGCTGAATGTAGCTGGGGGAGACTTTTCTTGGAGGCTTTTCTTGCCTTGGCATTATACGTACGAGTGGGGCCGTAACACTTTAACAGCTGATCTGATTTTGAATGTTGGTCCAGAACATCCCCTCACCACCCAGGTTCTGCTGTTAGTGATGGTGGCCAGCATGGGCTTCTCAGTACCTGCCAGGGTTGGCATGCTTACTCAACAAATATTAGAAATACAGTGCAAAGACAAGCTTCATCTTCTGCCCCTCCCCTTGCCACCACACACAAACAAATGTCTGGAAAATATTTTCACAATTCTTCTCTGGCATAAACACCTTTTTTTTTTTTTTGGTTTGGTTTTATTGGTGTAGCTTCTCTTAGTATTAGTAATGTATCCTGTAGTACATTCAAGAGTCATTATGTGGAGTTATCGCTTCGTTCTGTACAAATATCTGTGAGAAAAAAGCCTGCTGTCTACAGGAGCAATCAAAGGTATAAATGACAAGTGACTTCAGATGTGAAAAGCATACCATTGTATTTGTGTGATTTATATCCTTAAGAACAGAAGTAAGTGCCAATTATGTAAATCTGCCAAACCAGTCTTTGATGACAAAGGTGACTTCTTGCCGATAGTTTTGTAGCAATGATTCTCAGAAAAACAAAAAACAAAACAAAACAAAATAATAATAAAAAAGATGGAAGAGGACAATTTAATGGTCTTTTATGAAATGTATGCTTTATTTATTCATTTATTTATTAAGGTTTAATCAAGAACTAAGCAGTTACAAGCTCCTATGTGTACTCCACGTATTTATGCTTGGAAAGTTGCCTATGACTGACATTCTTACTCTTTCTACAGTCATGGTGATCACAGAATCACAGCATAAATGAGGCTGTAAGGGATCTCCAGAGGTCTCTAGATCAACCCCTTACTCAAAACAGGTGTAATTAAATTCAGTTGCTCAGGGTCACGTCCCCTCAAGTCTTGAATTCCTGCAAGGATGGAGATTTCACAGCCTGTCTGGATGACCTGTGCTAGTGTTTGGCTACTCTCATGGCAATATAAATGCATAAATAAATGAAAGTCCTTATATCCATTCCGAACTTCCCATGTTCTGACTCGTATTTGTTGCCTCTTGCTGTTCCACTGTGGAGCTCTGAGAAGAGCCTGACTGCCTCTTCTCTGGTCAGGCAGTTGTGTCCAGCAGTAGCATCTCCCATGACCCTTCTCTTCTCTGGGCTTAGGAGACCCAGATGATGCCTCAGCCTCTCCTTATATGTCCTTTGCTCCAGCCCTTCAGCAGCTTGGTGGCCTGTGCTGGATTTACTCCTGTATCTGATTCAGATCGGAAGCCTGAATCTGCTTTCATTTCTGCATTTCTAATGGATAAGCCAAGTCTGTCTTCACTTCACAGTTTTGTCTTGTAGCTATGTATCCACATGTCTAACTCCAAATTGTGTGGTTTTTTTTTGTTGTTTTGTTTTTATTATTTTATTTTTATTTTTTCACCAGCCTTGATAACTTAATAGAAATTAAATGAGAACAGTGAACAGTAAAACTTTGTGTTCTATCATGAAGTTTATCATGGTGCCGAGCACACAGAGCCACTGACCTGCTGAGGCAGAAGTCACCTCTGGAGATTGCCTAGTGCGACTGCCTGCTCAGAGCACGATCAGCCAGAGCAGGTTGCTCAGGGCTATGTCCAGTTGGGTTTTGAGTATCTTGAAGGATGGAAGCTCCACATTCTTTGTGGGTGGCCTTTTCCAATGTTCAACCACCCTCACACTAGAAAAAAAAAAAATATATATATATTTCTGTGCAATTTAATGTCCCAGTTCTCTCAGTGTCTTCTGGTATGAAAGATGCTCCAGTACCTTAATCATTGTTGCAGTCTTCTGCTGGACTCACTCCAGTAAGTCCTTGACTCTCTTGTTCTAGGCAACCCAGCATGGGACTTGGCAATCCAAGTGTAACTCACCAGCACTGTGCAGAGGAGAAGGATCACCTCCCTCAACCTGTTGGCAATGCTCATCCTAATGAAGCCCAGGATGTCATTTGCCTTTGGTGCCAGGGCATGTTGCTGGCTCATGGTCAACTTGGTGTCCACCAGGACCCAAGGTCCTTTTCTGCACAGGTGCTTTCCAGCTGGTCAGCCCACAGCACGTATTGGTGCCTGGGGTTATTCCTCCTCAGATGTAGGACTTTGCACTTTCCTTTGTTGAACTTTGTGAGGTTCTTTTTGGCCCATTTCTGCAACCTGTTGAAGTCCCTCTGAATGGCACAACCCTCTGGTGTATCAGCCACTCTTCTCAGTTTTGCATCATCAGCAAACTTGCTGATGTGTTCAGTCTGTCCTATCGTCTGTCACTGATGAAGATGATAAAAAGTACTGTCCTTGGTGTAGACCAGAGGAATGGGCCGCCAGCTGGGCTTCGTGCTGCTGATCAGAAACCTCCGAGCCTGTCAGTTCAGCCAGTTTTCAGTCCACCTCTCTGTGCAATTATCTTGTTCATATTTCATTATTTTGTTCATGAATTTTACACTATACCATGTAAAATCTCTTACTGAAGTCAAGATAAGCATTCACTGTTCTTTCCACGTCCACCGAATCAGCCATTTCTTTGTAGAAGGCTCTCAGGTTGGTCAGGAACAATTTTCCTGTTGGAGTCCCATGCTGTCTACTTCAACATGTTTGGAAATATTTTTCAGGAGGGTTTGTACCCTCACTGTCTCAGACACTGAGGTGAGGCTGACTGTCCTGTAGTTCTCTAGATCCTTCTTCTGGTGATAGAGGACATGGCAAGGTCCCCTGCTTCATTTCAGCAGCCGGCCCACGTTTCCTCCCGTCTTTCTTTTGCTGTTGAAATACCTGTAGAAGCCATTCTTCTTGCCCTTCACATCCCCTGCCATATTCAACTCTGGCTGGTCTTTGGCCTTTCTAACCCCATCCCTGCACACTTAGATGGTTTCTCAGTGTGTATCTTCATTCAGAAAATATAATCTTGGACTGTCAGGAATATGTGATGTGAACAGTATCTATGGGGGAATATATGACTTGAGCCGATGACTTAAGTTAAACCCCGAAACCCAAATAACATAAATATGTAACATGACAAAAATAACAGTAATAGTTGTAATCTAGAAATGAAACCTGTTTCCTAGGAAAAACTTTATATAAATATTTTTCTGTTCTGTAAGGAACATGCCTGACCTGCCAATGATATCCATATTTTGTTTGTTATGTATTTGCCTTTGTTTCTTTCTTTGTTATATTGAGTTGATAACAATAAGATTAGCGATGAGATCCATGCCTCCTTAAGTAAAGCATCCAGTTTTCCTTCATTATTAACAGTTAATGTTTTATAGTCAAGTGTTATGTAAACAATGGCCAGATATTGGAGTAGGTACTAAGTGCACTTCCTTCTTTCTTATATGTATTTGAACTGCTTACAAACAGACCTACCACATTTCTTTGATAAATAAAAACATATCTGTTCTAGGTGCAGACTTTGTAGGTGAAAATATAATCCAGATCACCTTTGAAGAAGGCTTTATCTCACTTTTCTAGAATGTAAGTGCATAGTAAGAGATGTGTCCCCGGACTACAGAAGTAGTCTCAGTTTACAGCTATCTTTATCTGTCCTGGTTTATAAACAGAAGTCGAAACATAGGTAGGTCTCTTGGTGGTCCTTCTGTAAGCGACAGAAGCTTTTAATCTTTATCTTAGTTTAATTCATGTCCAATATTCTGCATGGTTGTTTGATACTATCAGCCCTATGCTGACGTTAAAGTTAGGCAATTCCTGCTTACTCATTATCCTCTTGAATGCTCTTAAGCGAATGTGGTTTCTCTGTACTTATGGAGAGGATCAATTAAGATAATCTTGGATTAATCCCATTACACTCTTTGGTCTTGTTTATGGCTTTCTTTGTTGCCAAATTCACACAAACTGTGAAAAGACAGTATCCTGTTTGTGGTACTGTCATTACCATTTGTTACAGAATTCCCTCCCCTATAAAAAATGTAAAGGTATCCTTTATTGTCTCCAACTGCTTACAGACCTACCAAAGATTTTGTATTATGTTACTCTAAAACTACTGTCTTTTAGGTACTGATTTTATACATATCAATATAAATATATATATATATACATATATAGGGTTGCCTCGATATGGTTCTGTGAAATTTTTGGTGGTCCTAGAAAAATAAACTTTATTTTCAGACTTAAGTTTTAGGAAGATCAAGACTTCTAGCAGGGAATCAAATTTAAAACTTTTAACTCCTAATGGAGATTAAAATGATCCTCTTGGTTTTCTGCTACTAGTGCGTTTACAAAATGGCACTCTACACTGGAGCTTAAAAAAAGTGCACTTACCTTTTTCAGTTCAAAACTATTAGCACAAAGTTTATGGGATCGTAAAAGTATTTCTTGTTTGAAAGAATGCTTTGATGAGCAAAGCTGTGAAGAGCATTGAGAAGTATATGGTAGGTAGTGTAATTTCAAGTTGAGCTGCAATCATATTTTTGATGTGTCAATATGAAGTGGAGTAATCTGTTTCATTTTAAGAAAAAGTGGGTCTGATTCAGTTTGACTGGGTCAATTGCTGTGGTTAATCCAGAGTCTTTGTCAGCTTGCAGTCTTGAGTGTTGTGTTTTTTACACTTTTGCCTAAAAGGCAGGTAAGATGATACTGTTAGCACTTTTTCACTCGTTTTTTACTTGGACCAATAATTGCTTTTAGCAAATTCTGATATTTTGTGTGTGTATTTATAGGGAGACAGTTGGCTGGAGAAGGATAGAATGACTCTGATTTATTTACAACAACTTTTTTTTTTTTTTCCTATTTGTGGTGTTGTCTTTAGTGTCACACAAGGCAGAAATCTTGAAATTAATTTGTGAAATAAAAACTTGGGCATTCCTGGAGGGGGAAAAGAAGTTTTATTTTAGTTTTAAATGCTGACACAACTCTTAAAGAAATGTAATTTATTGTGCTAAGGTTCAAAGGGAAAAATATGACTTTGTGCTTTCTAAATATTTAACCAAATGAAATTCGCTGAGGACTGTGACATGTCCACAGTATGAGCTCATCTTCTGTGCTTCATAACTGGATTGCAGGAACGATCCTCTCCCCCAGCTTGGTGCTTATTTTCTAGTGCAGAGTATTTGCTGTGTTTGTTCCTAGTCATATCGTGTTTTTGTTTTGTTTTGTTTTGAGATTTGCATTCTAATTCTCAGTATTCATGACTAGAATTTTTGTTGATATTTCTTAGCAAAATTTCATACAGAGGGAAGTAAGAAGTCTGGAGTTGTTGGGTAATGTGTTGTCCCCAAAGGGAGGTATAGAGAGAAGTGACTGAATGGTTTAAGCTTGCAAATGAATCCACATTTGACAATGTTGCTACAGGTACCCAGCATGCAGGAATATTTCAGGATTGGGTCCCAAAGGCAGTCATCAAAATAAAGAGCATTAATTACAGTAAAGGAATTTATGTGTGGGGACTAAGAGCTCTGGTAGCTGTGCACCTTGTGTGTGTATAAATGCAGTATAATGAGTTTGTTTCCTCGATTTTTTTTTTTTTTCCAGTATTTGAAACCGCTACAGCGGTGAGAACTGTTTTGTGAATTCTAACTCAGCGTATGGAATAGGTGAAGTCCTCAGAGAACTAATGTTGCCAAGAGTCTGGAAAGTCCGGCCTGGTTTGTTGTAAATGGTACAGTTTAAAAATAATTAAAGCTGTTCTTTTAGTATGAGAACGTTGCTTAAATTTTGCGAAGTTTAAATATTGACGAAGAGGCAAGACCCATGTGGTACATAATTACATAATTTTTAAAAGGATTAAAGAAAAGTAGCTTGAAGAGGAGCTTGGCCTAATCCCGTTAACTTTTTTTTTTTTTTTTTTTTTTTCTCCCTCCTCCATCCCCTGGCCAGCCGGGCTGCACCGTGGCTGCCCTGTGGCCTACCCATGGCTTACCCATGGCCTGCTGCCCTGCCCTGCCCTGCTCTAGTTGCACCCCTCCGGGCCCCACCTGGGCCAGACCAGTCGCGGTCCCCCCAGCCCCTCCATCAGGGCCCCGTGTTTGCCTGCCCGGCGGCTGCCGGACATTTGTTCCGCCCTCCCCGCAGCCAGCGGGTGCCGGTTTTTCTCCCCTGTCGCTCGCCTTTTTTCCTCAGCGCATGGGGGGCTGGAAAATCGGAAATGATCTTAATTAAATGTTTTCTGTACAGAAACAAGCGGGCTCTTTTTGTGTGAGGCAAAGGCAGCAGACCTTATCACAAAAGACAAAGACAAATATTTATCAGGGAACAAAAGATGTCCATGGTTGCTTACAACGGGGGGAGATTTTTCTCTCTCTTCTGGTGAAGATGTTTAACGGTGTAAGATATTTATCAGGACCGCTTGTTGAAATTCTTTGTTTCCATGTAAGATCTACAAATGTAACTGTTTTTCTTTCTGTGAAGCACACAATGAAATCCGTGAGTTGAAGTGCAGAGAATGCAAACACCTGCTTGTCCCTGTGTTGACTTTGTGTTACCAGAAGATCTTTTCTGTTTCTCACGATAATGGTTTGGGGGCCTGGTTTTGTTTGGGTTTTCATTCCGTGAGGAAAGAAATGGTCATCTTGTCCGTCTTCCTTTTGTGTCACTTCTGAGTCGGCGTTTGTCTCCCTTGAAGGAATACTGGGTTGTTAAATAAAAGTATTCCTTCTCTCGCAGAGTGGTATGTTATGTGTCATCAAGGGAATAAGCCGTGAGGTTTTACTGCTTTGCCTGTCTGGTGGCTGCTTATTTTGTATGCTTAGTTTTAAATGCTCTGATTGATAAGCTACATGTTCGACAACTTCATGTTTTAAGCTATGAACAGAGGGCGGAAACATTGCAGTCTGTATAACTCTTTTTATAGCGTTTTTGCCAGTTCCCCTGAAAGATTTGTAGAAACAGTATTTCAGACGTACTTGACCACTAGTTAGTTGATGATTTCATGTACACATATTTAATGCAAAATGATTTTAGTTGATATTTAAACTGTGCAAATGCTTACTTTTATGAGTATTTGTCCCAAAGAGCTAGGTTGTCAGTTACCTATAAAATCTTACATAAAAGCTCATGATTTTATAACAAAGAAAACAATTCGTCCAAGTTGTGTAGAGAGCAGTTGAGATTAAATTTGTTCACATGGCAAATGTTCAGCCACATAATAAGTATAATAAGCTGATGTTATTGCACAGATTTCTGGCACCAAAACATGTAATTCATAGCAGTGTCTGAGCTCCAATATTTGGGCTTTTATTATAGTTCACAGGATTCAAGGAGTACTTTAAAATATTTTTGCATGAGAAGTTACAACAGGGATTTACAATGACGTAGGCTTTTAAGTACAATGCTGTACAGTAAGCCTACTGTGTCATAACAGAAGTGTCATAGGCAGTTGAGGTTCTGCTGCTGCTTTAACATATTTAAGAAACATGGGGAGTGTGGGGGGGAGGAGGTAGTCTTCAAATAACTATACTGCAGCTAGTCCTGTTTATCTGATAAAATGTTTTCAAGCTGGTGGTAGTCCTGAGAGCAAGCACTTGAAGAATCGACAAACATCTGTTTCATATGCATCATTACATTTTAAATTAGTAATGTAAAATAAAGCTCTGAAATGTGACATGGATGAAAGTATTCTGCTTGTTGTTTCTTCATTTGTGACAGTAATGTTTTTCTTAAATTTCTCAGTCTCTGAAACCTCACTGAACTGCCTGCTTTTGAAGGGTGTGTTTATAAATTATTTACCTTTGTGTAGAATTTAAAGCAATTGGTTTTAATGAAATTAATCATTTTAGTTCACATTTAACAAGAGAGTTTGAAGATAGAGCTGCTCTATGATTCTTCATTTACATGTATCTATTTTTATTCTGATTTTAGAGTTTTCATTCTATTCATTCTATTTTTCTTGAATTACTCATTCCAGATAGCCTGACACAATTTTTCTTGCTTTAAAGTTGTATAGAGAAGCAGTAAATTAGATGGTCTCGGGATGTTCTTAAAACAGATTACAAAAATTACCCTTTCTTACTGTTGTTTGGCTTTTCAATTCAGAGCTTTTTCTTTACTTTCCCGTAAGTAAAACTTGTTCTATGATAATTTGCAAGATTTCTATGCTGTTCTAAAACTTTTTGCATTTACTGTAATGTTACAGTGTGTCTGAAAATTAACACATAAATATAACAAGGTACATAGTATTATGATTTTTCCTTTTAATAAAACAAAGTGATTAGCTAGGCTGTCTTGGCTTGAACAATTATCTTTTCCTCAGGCTCCCTGGCAAGACAGAAATACTCTCGTAGGGAGAGATTTGTTCTTCAGAAACAGAATATATGCTGTAGAAATGTTGGCATATACTTTTGAACTGGTTTTGCCTTCAAGATGAATTTTCTTCTATAAACATAAGCCGGGGCTGCTCCAGCTTTCTTTTCTAACAGCATATGCAGTATTTGAGGATGTTATCTTGAGTTTTCTAAACCTTGAAATGAAGTAGTATTACCACAGAAGTACGAGAGTAAGAAAGAAAGGGAAAAAAAAGAAAGAGGAAAAAACCCTAGCATATGCTCACATTGATAGAAAAAGCTCATCTTCAAAGATAACTTGCCTTGCTGTTTGCTTTTATCAGATAGCATATTCATATTATTCCTTTTATCTGAAAAATAAATAGAGTAATAATAAGGGCTACATGGTCAAGAACTGAAAAATGATGAAAACTATACTGCTGTTGAAATTAATTCACTCCAGCATTAGAAAGGAGTTTGCATTATATTACTGCATTGTTGCTTGTGATAGCAGCACTGACCGTTTGATACGGTGGTTGGTGGTGAAAAAACAGGCTTTTTAATTTATTTTTTAATGTGAGCAAAGTATTTAGAGAACTTTGATGAAAGGGAAAGATATTAAAATATGAGTGTTTTTAGTATGAATTTGTACAGATGGGACTGTAATTGGTGACATGGGAATAGTATATATACTGAAATGTTTGAAATGCTAATTCATCTTTGCTTCTGTTTTCCAACTGCCAGCTGTAATTATGGATCTCATTTAACAGATGCTAACACGGGGAGTAACTTCACTCCTGGAGTAATCCCATTGTGACACGGAAGTAAAGTTAAGGCTCAGGTACCAAGGCACCGGTGTGGATGCAGTTCTAGGAATTTGCTGGGTGCTGCTATTAATGACTTTCTAGTATCCAGGTCCTAAACCATTTGCATTTTGAATATATTTTGTTATATGTAAACTGGGTTACTCACTAATTTTCTTTATCAAGATTAATAGAAGCCTTTAGATTAAAGTTTATCACAGGTTACAATCCCTAAAATTCAATTTTTCTCTGAGGGAGGGGGATGAATCTGAAATCTTTTCTAGCTCTACAGATCTCTTGTAAAATTTGAGAGAGATTTGAAATGGTCTATGGAATCTTTTCAATTAGTTTTACATTCTTTTTCCAAAGGGCTTCATTAAATAGGTGTGTTCTAATAACAGGGATAACGTCTCTAAAATTCCTTGAATCTGCTTTTTTTTTTTTTTAAAAAAAAAAAAAAAGGCCTGTGAACAAAACTTTTATTTAACCTAAGTGAAAAACAAGGGTTCAATTGACAGAATGAACTGAAGTAGTAATCAAGGGCTTTGATCAGCATCTTCATTCTGTTAAAATGAAGGAAACCCACTAAAAGATAATCTGTTTTAAACTAACTTTATTTAATGTTAAAATGTAAAAACACCTAAATATGTAGAATAAAGTTTAATAATTATTTTTGTTTCATAATTATTTATATTTGTGTGCCATTTATGGTTCCATTCTTATTTAACAGAAAGATTGCATTTAACTTCAGTGGGAAACACACTGTATTTTTTCATTCCAATCTGAAACTTAATGTTGAACTTTGAGGTCAAATGAAATGTCTTTGTAATTACAAAATTAAATATTATTAGTATCCTGAATGACTTCTTGCATCCCATAGGATTTTTTTTTTACAAGGATGTAGTAGGAAAGAATCCAAAAGAAGTTCTTTATAACATTAATGGAAATTACCTTAAATTCTTTGTTGTGTATCAGGAAATATGTTATTTTTGTAGCATTTCATACCTGCTGAACATTTCTGTAAGATTTTTATAATAGAGATACGGTTTTGTTCTAGTTTCAGAACTTCTAAGACAGAGTAATTTGTTTATTTTTTTTCCCTGTAAAGATAGAAAACCTTACGGGACAAAGGAATAAAAGCATGAAGGAGTGAACTGCAGAGCAGAACAGTTTTTCCTCAATTCCTGAATAGAAAACTGTATTATCGTTCTTTTTCCCAAGTGATTTTAAGATGCTTTAGAAGTTAATGAGAAAACAGAAAACACATTTTGAAGCAGTGTCTGAGCGCTTCACAATAAATGAAAGAATAGTCCGATTCTGTGTTTCCATTTGAAACTTAAACTTAGACCAAAATATTTTTGTGTGCCTCGAGATGCTTTTTTTCCTCATTGATTTGAAAGCACTGTAATTGAGTAGTGATTTGTTTTGATTAGAGCTAATGTAAGTGTAATTGTAAAAGGGTGAATGGAGAGGACAAAGGATAGTATTGTTTCATATTTTCTAAAATATTGAATCTTTATTTTCTTTACGTTTATGCTACCTTATGTCAACGCAAAAAAATGAGGATGTGATTAATGCAGTACTTAGAAGGTTAAGGTGAAGTTTCAGGCTGGATTCAAAAGCAATAAAAAGTGTAACAGGAAACTTCATATTGCTTCATGTTAATGTTCAGGGCCAGATTGTAACTACTGGGAGGATAAGACAGCGTGAAGTCATTTGCTGTCTGGGTTTACGTGAACGTGTCTAAAATGGCATCTGCAGCAGGAGGAGAAATGAATGCTGTACACACTGCTAAGGGTTTATGCATAAAATGAACAAACCAACCAACCAACAAACAAACAAACAAAAAAACCCCACCAAAACAGATTTATTAAAATCAATAGTTAGGTAGATCAATATAGCAAAAATGGGGTAGTACAGAGATACTGCCAGTGGTGTTCTGCTGGGAAACTGTTTAATACATGTATATTTCCACTTACAGGAATAATTTGATTCTTGTAAGGTATTGTACATGAACTAGCAAAATCAAGCTTGTAAAGGAGCATATGATTTTGTTAAACAAGTATACAAAGCAAGGAACATACACCATATGTTGATTAAATCTCTAAAACATAGAATGAGTGCTCAGTAATATAACTGTCATAATGGGTAGGTGGCTGACTTTTTTTTCTGAAAAATGGAAGAAACAACAGACCATTTTTTAGGAGCTAATACGGTTTGATTAAAAAAAAAAAAAGGCTCCTTGCTTTGCCAACTGATAGAGTTTTATTTATTTGATGCATTTCTCAGGATTGTTTCCTGTGCAATTTCAGGGATGGAAGATGAAAAAAATAATTTTCATCTTATGGAAGATGAAAAAAATAATTTTCAACCTTTTGCCCCTTACACCTCTTACTACTGCACTTTCTTATTTGAAACTTAGTTATCAAAGCCATATAGATACATGAGAGAGCTGCATCTTGCCACCAGTGTACTGCGTTTTACCTTATACAGACGTGTTTGTTTGTCTGATGTGAGTGGAAGGTGGCAGCAGTTTAATCAAGTCAGTGTATGATAGGCTCTGAGCAGTTTTGACCTTTCAGTCATTCCATGAAAAGAGGCACTGTTCCCATCCTTGTGTGAGGTGTGAAGTGGTGAATGCAATACCTGCACTGAGTATGCTGTGCTGAGGTCTGGAAGCTCAGCGGAGGAGAGGGAATTTTTTGTCAGACTTACCATTAATGGTGTAAAATGAAAGTGGTAGCTACATGCACACACTACGTGTATGATGCAGTGTGATAACATTTAAAAATGACAAGTGAGACATTACTTTTAATAAGATGTGTGTGTATATATATGTACATGCATGTATATATGTGCCAATTGCTATGTTCAAAAGCAACTAAAAATTGGACTCTAACTCTGTTTTTCATTATAATTAATGTCTAAGGAATGAGGCTGCATAGGACAATTTTGCTTAGTGTTGGGCAACATAGCTGCCTTTTTTAATTGCAGATTTTGAGCTCTGCAACCTTCCAGAAGAGGAATATTATTTAAGTGCTGGGGATGCTGGGATGTGTCTGTTCATTCATTGGGATGGTAAGAAACATGGTAAAACTGTCTAGGAAGCAATTCTGGGAGTAAAAATGTTGTTTGGTATGTGTTGCATGAAAGGGGAAGATGACGAGTGAGCTCTCTTCTGCCTCTCCGGGACTGCCCTGTGCCCCAGCCGTGTGGGCTGTCTCCTTTATCTCGTTCTCCTTCCCCACCCTGCGTCTGCAGTGTCTGGATGTGAGATGCAGGAGACATCTCCTTTTGGTTAGATTTCAAACCAGTCTTGACCTATTTAGGCAGGAGGGGAAGACGCATTGTGTGGAGCCTTGGTGTGGTCTTAAAACTGTTGGGGAGAGAAGGATGGTGATTTTGATGAATAGTCAAGAAACCACACCAGGAAAAATTCCAAGGTGGATGCCGATAGCTGTGAGGTGGGCCAGGAGGTCTCCAACCTGTGATATATTGCAGGTCAGACCCAGGCAATCATAAAGCTCAACACTGCATGCCCATAGGTCTACTTACCATATATTCCTTTGGAAGCACTTTGGGATTGCTCAGGGTGAGATGGAAAGGAAGGTATTTTCATTTGTTTCACTGTTTTTAATGATGAGAATAAGGCAACAAAAGGGGAAGAATTTGGGGTATTGGTTTTCCCTGTACTCTGTGTAGTACCAGAAAGATGTTCAAGTACTATCTGCTACTTCAGGAACAGAATTAATGTTTGGCTTTAAGGGTGGTGCTAGTATCTCCATTGTAGCGGAAGGTATTTGTTACAGAACTGCATGTTGTGGATAAAATGAGTTTTAAATTGATTTGTTTTGAAATTGGTTTAGCCATTCAGATGCAATTTTAACTAAGACGTTGAAGGGTTTCCATACAACTCTTTCCTGAATATCAGTATGGAGTTTTTTTTGGCATTATACCCAAATTAACAGCATGCTGCGTCATTAAAAATAAGAGATGCATTTTTTTTTTCTTGGCATAGATTTCTGCAAAGTGATAAAAGACTCCCTGTGTTGATTACAAACATTGTAAAATGTTTACTTTGCTCTGTAAACTTGCAGCAGTTCATGCTTGGATGTTTTGTATGTGGCCCCTTAAGATCTTTTGCATTTTTCTGCTTGCGTCAGGGTTTCAGTTCTCATGTTCAAGAGAGATTTCTGAAGTGTGCATCTTCTTAAAACAGACATCATACAATTATCTACATATTTGAATTTAACATGCAAGTAAAATATATATCAGGCATCTGCAGTGGTAGTTAGACACGAGCATTTCCTGTTCATTGTGCTCATGGCATGTATTACTTACCTAACTGTAAGTGACAAGGAAAATTTCCTCACTGGGTTTTGAGTCAATAACCAGCTACTTAGTTAATAGGACAAAAGCAACGTGTCCTGCAGAGAAGGTGAAGGCAACAAGAGCAGTTACAGGCAGGATACAAGTTAGTTAGGAATCTTAGATTTAGTTCTTAACAGTTTTTTACTGCTGGAAAGTTACACAGTTTTCTCCATGTTTAAAACAGAAATAAAATTGACCTGGCATGTAAACAAGTAATGCTGTTCTGAATTTATGCATTGGAAATACTAGAATTTCTCTAGACTTTCTTTGCTATTAGATTTTTATTTTTTTATTTTTTTTTTAACCAAACAAGAGTTTCTCTTATTTCCATTCTAATGCCTAAACCAAGAAATCTCTGAACCTCATAGACTGCGGATGTTCCCACCTCCTGAAAGTATCAACCAAAGAACCACATGTAACTTCACAGTGAGGTCAGCACACCCAGAATCTCTTCCTGCACGATGCTGTATGTGCACAAAATCTGCACAAGTGAGAAGTGCAGTCCTCAGATTTTTTTGAATTGCAAAAAGAAGGATTATAACTGGCTAAAAACTTTTCAGAAGTGTCAGTAAAATTGGCTTTTTCTATCTCTGTAATAAAAGGTCAGGGCTGGACTACTGTCTTGGGCAAGAGAGGAGCTGGCATTGGACTTGTACTGCAGATTAGTGTAGTGGACCTAATTTCTCAGGTATTAGACCTTAGCTACTCATGGGATTGCAGGTCACATCCTGGCCCCTACAGCTGGCTGAAAGCCAAAAATTTAGTTTAATGAAATAGTTTTGTGTTGTTCAATTTTCATTTCATTGCAAGAAAAGCATGTCTTTTCATGCCTTCTGGTAATAGAGGGTGTAGTACGTGGGAACAGGAGAACCCATCCTGGAAAAACTGATGACTGGAATCCCGAATGCCTCTTGCTTGACCTCCTGCTTGAACGGAAGCAGTGATGCAAATCTGAAACTCCACCTTTGTTTTCTTTCTGATAATGAAGAAGTTTTACTTTCTAATGTAGGTTGTTATAGAGGACTCGCTTTTTTTCCTTGTTTAGCTAAATTTTTGTTAGTAACATTCAGTTGACAGCTTTTATGTCTTAGCCTACCGCTATGCAGTATTAGTTCCCAGATATCTTTTATGTGGAATAACACACAATGTCAGGTGGAATTGATGTTTATGAATAATAGAAATGTGAGTGCTAATGTTCCTACTGTGAAGTTCTGGAGGCAGTTAGTAAGAACTTTTAATCAGCCATTAAATAATCAATAGTTGCTAGTTCATAGAAGGTCTTTCAAAATTTTAATTTCTTTGGTTTCAGGATATTAGAAATTACAGATATCATCTTCAACAGGCCTTAAGAAGTTAGAATTTAAACGTAATTTGAACACTTTATTACCGTAGGCTTCTTTGAAGATTCTAGCATGCATGGGTTAGATCAACTGTTCCTTTACTACTGAAGGCAATGCATTGTGAATTCTAAATTTCCAGTCCTTCAGAAATAGATGGGTCTAGATAGGGAGAGATGGGAGCTGAAATACCTTCAGTTAAGCTTTGAATTCTTAGAAGACTTTCTAGAGGAACTTTTAAATACCTCGGAGTAAATTCAGTTTCATTTTTCCTCTTTGTTTGTCACCTTTAAGGTCTATCTAATTCTGTGAAAAAGGCCATGTGTTCTCAAAGATTTCACAAAACTTTTTCCCTTGTGTTAGTTGCATAATTTAAATGAGAAGTCCTCTGTCCTAGGAAAGATTTATGGTGTGAAGACTGTTTTCTTTACTCAAAAGCACATTGTTATTATTACTATTGTTGTTATTATTATTATTCACATTGCCAAGAGAAAAAGGTACCTACTATCTCTGTCTTTCTGTAGATATCTAAATTTATCTTTGGGTTTCTATCTTGAATTGCTCTGGAAAATATGCAGATTAATTTACCATCCAGTTACTTTTTAGTTTATTTTTAATAAATCTGAAGTTATTTTAAATTTGCTGGGGGGAAATGTTTCCAGCAAATAAACTTTTTTGAGTATACTTGTTACCCTTTCTTTTAGTATTATTTGATCAAAAATTCAGACACCCATCTCAACTCCTTGACTCCAGCTGCTTCTAAGTCACAAGTAGTCTCCATTGATATCAGCGGGAATTCACATGGATGGACATAAAACAGACTTGCAGAAAAAAATCATCTCCATTTATTGTGCTTCCAGTCACATCATGAAATAATCTTGGAGCATGTGAATCAGTTTCATTTCAGCAGAAGTTAATGTGGGAGATGCTCTCCAGTCATCTGTTTAAACCACAGAAACAAACTGGAGTTGAAACATTCATCACAAAACATCCATGAAGTCCTTATGGGTGAAATGTTCATCAGGTCCTCAGTACCAAGATGTATCCAGAATCATCTGTAGCCTGGCAGGTAGGGCATTTTCTTGAAAAGGGACTTGTGTGTGCTGACCCTTTCATGCAAACAAAAGAAATGGCTCATCTCTTTTGATGTCTATGCAACTGGTCTAATTATTTGTGTAGTGAAAATATGAAAAAAGAGTTGGAGGAACTAGCCAACAACACTGTTGCCTTTCCTTTCCATGGCTGACACATCTCTTAAAGGAAAAAAAAAAAAAAAAAGAAGAATAAAAAGTAAGCTAAAAGAAAACACTGAAATTAAGCTTTCCGAGTTCTAAATATTGGTTCTTATGGATCCAGTAGGAGCTGAGTTGAGGGTCGAACCCCCAGGTTAAAAAAATATGTAGTCCTTGGCTGGATGTAACCTTGGTTTCTGTAGAGTATAAATGCTTCTGACTACCAGTGTCCATAAAGAATGTGCCTCGTCCAGCATCATTACTGGGCAGTAGGATGAGACCTGCAGGGGAGGGCAGTTTTCTCCACTTCGGAAGCGTGATAGATGTATTAAGCATGGTAAGGGAAAATTTGTGTTAGGCTTTGAATCTGCTGTGGTAAGCCACATGTTCCCTTGTCAGAGTCTATCATGTAGACTCTTAAAAAGTTGCTAAATGTCCTTTATTCTTTTTGTTCATCCTACAGTTCAAACTTAATCATCCTGCAGAAGGCTGTCCATTTTGTCAGAAGTTGGCAGGTTTAAAAGCAAAAAGTGGTAATATAAAAGTGACTCATCTCTGAAGACACATTTCCTTTTGATAGTTAGATAACAGTAGAAGCTCTTTCAAAGTATTTATGTAAAGCAGCATATTATTAAGCCACAAGTATAGTCTAAATTCAAAAGACAAAATTGGGGTGCTTTAACTTCCTATGTTTGCAGTCTGTTTTGTATATCACAAGAAGACAGCTGTAGATCAGAAGGCAGGCAAGCTTCCGGCAAGTGATGGGTGAGCAAGAACTTCCTATGAAATATTGACCTGGTCACAGTCAGCTGCTCTGAAATTTGTTGTTTAAGTAATCTATCTAATATGTCTAAGGAGTAGCATATCAGAATCAATCCATCCAAATGCCTCAGGAAGATCAATAAAAGGATAATAAATCCAATAATTCTCTGTGATCTGCTCTGGTGTGAAGCTACTGGGGAAGCCTTGTACAGTATAAAGATTAATTCTAGTACACATTTGATAGGGTGACAAATGCACTGTGCCTTGTGCAAAATTCATTTCAAATTCATTCTCAAACTTTATTTTCTGCAGTAATCTGCTGTCATGAAACTGAATGTCAACAAATAAAAATTGCTGGGGACATTTCTAAGGGGAAATAAACCTGAAGTTTGCAGGAGGAGGTTCCTAGACTTTTCTCTGTGAATCTCCCACTTAATTTTTGTTTGGCAAGTTGAAACATCTCTGTCTTTGATATTGTTTTACTTTATAAACCATAGTAATTATAACAACGAGCAGTTTTTTAATTACAATACAGTGAACACAAAATCTGAGGGGGTAGTAAATGTATTTGGATGGTTAATTTCCTTACCAGACTAGAAACATTGGATATCAGCCCTTTATGGGGGAAAAAACAAAACAAAACAAAACAAAAAAAAGCAACTTTGTTTGGGCACAGTCCTGGGAGTCATTTTTTTGTTGTTTGTTTGTTTCATTAGACTGTTGTAGGTATAGAGTTGAGTATATCATCTAGAGATGATGTCACATATAAGTTGTTTATTATTTTTCCAGTTGTTACAATGGCTCAAACAAGTTTAGGAAAGAATCCTAGCACTTCTGTTTCTGGCTGAATGACATAAGAGAAGTGACCTTTCTCAGGGAGTGTGGGTACATCAAGGAAATATTTACCAATATTTGAAAACCTCAGAACTCTATTTATAAGCTCCATTCTAAAAAAAAAAATGTTCAAAGATCTGCAGACTGGCTGCATCTTTTCAAATCAACTTCAGAGGCTTTGAAGAGATCAGGAGTAGCACTTCAGCCATCTAGATCTTGGTCAGTTAATTTTTTATTTTTATTTTTTTGAAAATAAGGAACAGAATGGGTAGGCAGTTGAAGTTTCAAACTACAGAGATGAGAGCAGAGTAATTATTCACATGCAACATTATTTTCACAATCTGATTATGCTGAATTGCAACATTTGTATTATAGACTTTTTAGGACTTCAGAGATTGTTTTTTTTTAAACATTCCTAATTTTCAGTGCACCAAAATCTGACCGTGCCTTAAAATCAAACAGTATTCTTTGTTCTCTTTGTTCATATTACCTTACAATCATAGTATCTTTCAAGAATCTAGTTAAGGAAAATTTATTTTCAAATGAAGCAGATGATGAAATCTCTTGAGTTGTGGCCCCAGTTAGCAGTCTTGTTCCTCAGAAACGGAGCTCAGACTGCTTGATGCATTGTTATAAATTCAAGGCAAAAGTCTCTCGATGGGTGCCAGTTCTGGGATGCATCTCTGAAGAAGAGAGTTCAGACCTACCTTAAAAGCCATCTTTAACCACAGACATTATTGTGGTACACTTTCTGCTCCAGAAGGTGATATTTTAGTGAAGATAATAGGAATAGGCATAATTTCATTAAACCTTTGCCTGCAGGCTTCTTGGTAACTAACCGGAGTCAGCTAAAAAGTGTAGTTGTCCAGTTTTAATAAAACAGGCACGTTTAAGCAAATTCATCAATGTAATAGATCCTGGATGAAACCAAGACTGATCTCAGGCACTAATACTGGTGAAATAAGGAAGTAAGAAGCACTAGTAAGTGTAACAACTCACTTCTTGGGTCAGCCAATTTATATTTTCAGTTGTTTTCAATGAAACATCAAAATGACACTACCCAAATTATTTTGGACATGTTATTGGAGTACAGCAGTAGTTTTTAATATTAAAACTTATTAAAACTTTTAATATTAAAACTTCAGGATTAGGAGGAAAGTGTTTCAGGTTCTATTTTCCAGTGTTTCTTACTCTTGAGAGAGAAAAAAAGACAATGGGAAAATAATATATGATAAAGAAGTTAGGACGTAGCCTCATAAACTCCAAGCTCATTTGTTCCTTTACTTTCTTTACCAGACTGTAAATTATCTGTTGTTGAGGCATTGATTTCTGAAAGAGATCTGTTTAAGATCTGTTCATCTGTTTAAGATGTTCAAATTATTCACATACCTACTTTCAGATATAACCAAAGATGGTTCATAAAATAGCTTGCCAATAGTAAATCTGGATGTTGTGGGTTTCTTAGCATGTGGCCAAAGGCAGGATAAACCATCGTTCAGGCTGGTGCAATAGCACTGTTTTGCAAGCTGTGCTTTTGTTAGGCTACAAATTCTTCCAGATCATTAGAGTTCAACTTACCTATGTAAGTCTTTTAGAATATGATGAGGTAGCACTGATGCAAATTAAATCAGTTGTTTATGGCACTGTAGAAATAAAAGTTATTTCTGATTAGTGGCACAATGCAGAATTTCTCGCCCATAACCTTCACATGGAGGGTCACGTCCTAACCTGTGAGGGTTACATTCTAAATGAAATAGACAAATTCAGCTGGTGGGTTGCCTCATACCAAAAATGATGTAATCTGGAGATGATATATTTGAGGGTTCATGCTTGTATGCAATGTTTCTAATGCTGATAGTAAATAAAAATAAATAAACAAATGCACAAGTAGTGAAGACAACAGAAACAGGGAAGGATGGTGCTTTTCATAACAAACTGAAGTTTCACGCCAAATGGGCCAAGATCAGGGATCAGCAGACTAAATTTACATTGTCACTTTCTGCCCACTAATTCTGAAGCTGGAATGGGATCACATTAAAACGATGAAGTACCGAAAGTCCAAGGCCCATTAACAGCACATAAAGCTTGCAGTTTATGTATGAGAAAAAGATCATTTGTTTTTAACAGATTATTTCTCTAAGTAGGATCTCTTCTTTTGAACTTCTTTTTAGTGCCAAAATATTTATAATAAAGTCATGAGAGACTACAGTTTGTACTCCTATTATTTATGTTTTGAAATAAAAATCGAAGTGACAAACAATGCTTTTAGCTATAGATGTCAAAATCAGTCACTTGTGCTCAAGTAGTTTTGAATGTTGTGATTCTTTATAGTCATTTGGTGGGTCTTTCACACCAATTCTAGGAAAAAGGGGAGGAATACTATATTCAGCCAGTATGCACATTTTATTTTTCAGACTATCCACTTTTCCTGTGTGTCCCAATTTTTTGGACAGACCTATGACTTTCCTTTCTTTTCTGCACACTCAAAAAAAAAAAAAAAAAAAAAAAAAAAGAGTAGCATCCAGTTCTTCAGGTGCTGCGCTCTGGTAACTGTCTGAGATGTGGCCCTGAGAATGTGGTGGTGAGTTTTCATTTCTGGAAGACAAGATGTGATACAAGACTGGGTCATTAGCTTGTCTGGTTTTAGTGCTCGGCTGTGAGCAGAAACTTATTGCATCTTTCCTTCAGAAAATGGTCCAATCTCTAGAATTCTCAGGCAAGATTTGAAGATTTTATTTAACTGTAACTTTTACTCATTTCCCTTGGTTGTAGAAGGCAGTGGGACAGTGATATTTCATGGTAACGTGTTCCTATTGCACTTGGCTTAAATTCTTATTCCCTATCCAAGAGAAAAGCTGTGGTAGCACTTAGTACATAATGCCTCAATATCATAGGATTTGTTTTTGATACTGCTCTGTTGTCTCTCACAGAGTTTTGATTTTTTTTTCTTTAGGAATAAAAATTTTAATTTCTATTGTAGCTCTACTTCTGACCCTCTGCAAAATGGTGATTTCGGATAAGTGTGCTATAGTTTCGTATAAAAGACTTGCACTTTATAATTTTGAACATACCTTATATTTTCTTATTCCATGGACTTTGATTCTCTGTCTTTATCATTTATGTATTAAATCCCAAGTTTGCTCTGCTATGAAGTGAAGTGTGCTGGTGGGACTCTGTTTTGGCATATTTAAAACGGATCTAAACTTTGTTCCTTGACACAGATGAATTTGCATCAGGTGTTCTGCATAAATGTTTATCCCCTGAAAATTATGATTTTTTTAGGGCAGTAGTACATGGTTCAAGTTGTTCTCCTATGCCTGTTAAGAAGATTGAATATCACTGTGAAAGTGAATAGGGACACTGAAGGAATACTCAGTGTGTATTTTTCTTTATGGTTATACACCCTTTTCTCACCAGGCTGATACTATGTGAAGTGAAGGAGAATGTCATACTGTGGTATAACTATTGAGTTTTATATTGACTGGCTGCTATTTGAGGGATTAAAATTTCAATTTATTTTGTAAGCTGCATAACAAAACCAACAAAGCCATTGCCTGTCTGTATTAAAATCTCTATTTCAAGGGTTAACAGTGTTACACAAAAAATAGTTGAAACCCGGTAATTTTAACTGTGTATGGCTTTGCCTATGGGGATTTCTGTGTATGCTAATAAAGAAAATCAATCAGAAACATGCCAGGCTTGTTTTCTTCTCTGGACCTACTCATTTACAATATATGCACGGCTGACATTTTGAACCATAGGTCTCTTGAGATTTAGTCTTGTAATCATATATGTATCCGTATAAGTAGATACCCAGACAAGATAAACACAGAGACTAGACATAATTCAACACTCAAGGTTAACAAAAGGGATGTACACTATATTGGGATCATTTACCTTGTATTTTTGCATAGCTAAAATATGTATTACTTTCAATCAAAAGAGAAATTTGCCTTGGAAAAATAATCAATTATGGGAAACATCAATTATAAGGAAAACGTTTTGTTTTCATTCTGCAGGTAGTCACTTTTTTTTTTTTTTTTTTTTTTTTTACAAACTTCTTAGTTCACAATGTAGGAAATTGTCTGTCTTCAGTTACTAAAAGCATTTCAAACTCCAAAATACTGTTACAAGACGTTTTCTTCTTGCCTTAAAATGATGTACTTCAGCTGTGATCTGATAAACTGTGGCATTTAGTTAAAACAGAGTCCCAGTGAGGTTCTGCTACTCCAAACAAAGAGGATAAGGGATATATGAAGTCACTGGTGTTTTATACAATAAAGGATTAAATTAGTCTCTTGTGAACTTGATTGCCACTCTGTCAAAGTTATGAATGTTTACAAACTATCTTGAATTTGGCTCAGACTTGGCTGTTGACTGAAGAAGAGAATACATGAAAATAATGCTTATAAATATATATACATATAATGGGGTTTGTACTCTTTGTGGTCTCCGTTTGTTGTTTAATAATCAACTGCTTCTTCTCCACTTACCCTTTCTCTGTGTGTTCATATTGATCATATACTAGTCATATGGATTTAGGAGTAGAAGCCTATTTCCACTTTGGTTAATACATTATCAGAAAAAAAATAAAAATCCTATAAGATGTCTTTTGCTTTAACATACATAGACATCTTTAGATCACCCATATCTAATTTTACACTGCCTGGCTTCACACTTCTGTAATTGCTACATATTGTGAAACTGTGGCATTCAACTTTCTAATGCATACAAGATACCCTGCAAATACAAGAAAGCACATACATGAAAGTAACAGTATCTTTACTTCTGAATGGCAAAATTCAGTTCTTCAAAGTCAGGCCCTTTATGGTATTTATAAATTGGCTCAAGATTACTGAGGATGGTGCATAAACCATATAAACAGGGCAAACTTGACAGAGATGAACTGAAGAACAGTAATCTTGGAATTATACAGTGCAATGTTTTTATGGAATTATTATTTTTGAAAGAACTGTGCATTGTCTTTATATTACAGGCCTGGAAAGCAACGTTTTCTGTCAATAGCAGCTTCTGTCTGGTGTGATGCCCCATTCTTGTGCTGACGCTACATGTAGTACTGAGCAGTACTGGAAAGGGGAAGAGGTCTCTTGGAATAAGGTATGTTTCTTTCTTCTCCAAAAGGGCAGGGCTTGATGAAGTACTCCATAATCACTTTTCTATTTAATATAAACTAAGGCAAATAGGTATTTAAATCTTCCATATTTTGGGGAAATGTTACTGATCTCACAGCTCTTGCTGCTATTGGTTGTACCTCTAGAATTATCAGCAGAATGTTTGTTCAAGGTATCTTGATTGCACTGCAACAAAACTTACCATTCATGACCAGCAACAGAAACTTGTAGAGAGGAGGATGCATTTAAGATCCTATCTTTGGCTTTGCTGGGGGGGAAGTGTCTAAAATAAGAATGTTTTCTATGATGGACAAATTTAATTGCTTGTAATTTTAAAGATCACTGCAATAGCAACAGAAGAAGCAAGTGCACATGGTCTTTCTTCTCCTTGGTGCTGCAAAAAATGTTAGAGCAAATTGGAGCTGGGAAGACAAAAGAAAATACATATGAAAAACTTAGAACTGAGAACCCTGGGGAAGAGGCTCTTGCTTGGAGAGGACCCTTTGGTGAAATACCTTGAAGAAGGGCTATAGGTCAATTGTAGAAGTATGGCAACAGAGGGGACAGTTATAAAATTAGAGTATTTTGTTGGATCCATGTTTCACTTCACCTTGACTTGTCATTTTTGGTGGCTTCCTCTGTGTTTGTATCTACTGAACAGAGCTTTTAATGCATCCAAGTGTTATACTGGGCTGTAATTTTCTATAAGCTTTTGTTAGTCTAACAGTTGTTTTCCAAAGTATTCTTAGGATGCTGTGAATGTTACCTGTGACTGAAAGTATACTCTCTAGTCCCTGTGCTTGTGTTGCCACAAATAGTATATCTTAATTAACATTCTATACCCAAAGTTCATTCCTAATAGAATGGTTTTAATGAGCGTTATTTTGAGTAATGTTTTCATATTGTTTGTTCACATCATTTCTGGTCAAAGTGCAGTGCAATGAATAGATATTGCCTAAAGGCATTGGTTCCAGTTTACTGTCTTTTCACTGGTAAAAGACATATTGAGGTGAGAGTTTGTTACTTAAACACAGGACTGGTAAATATGACACACAACCTGCATTAGACACATGACCATCTGGAGCAGCAGCTGAGCCCTTGGCAGGATACCCTGGGGTATGCAAAATGCACTAGTTGCCTGTGCTTAGCAGTCCTGTCCTATATATTGGATTTCTATTGCAAGGAACCATAAAACCTAAACTGATTTAGTTAGGATTGTGACAGACTGTAATCCTAGGTTCAGAGGTGACCTAGACAGTATTAACTGCCTGTTGTAAGTGGGGGTACCTGGAAACTGCAAAGAAAGAAACATAGAAATAAAGCAAGTAAGGCACCTGCTATGAAGACAGTAGGGTGCTTAATTTATCTTATTTTCCCTAGATTGCTTTTCCTACTTTTCTGTTCTTCATTGATAAGCAACTCACCCCTTTCAAGTGAGCGACATTTTTTCTGAGTTGTTCTGCCATTCATTATTTCACAAAAAGAAATGTATTAATTGCTCTGCGCTATAATGCACCTCCTCATTGTGTACCAAGTGTAAGGGAAAATATTACAGTTGGTATCTGACATGTGGAACTAATTTGCCTCTGTTGGAGTTCAGGGAGAGGTCTTGGCTATTACTGTGGAAGAAAACATTACAAATTATAGGCACCTCACTTCATGATACTTCATTTGTAGTTTCCATTTGTGGTGATATACTATGAATAAAATATAGGGATGATATCCTGGCCCCACTGAAATCACTGGGGGGGTTTCTCTTAACTTCAGCTAGGCCACGACCCTGGGAATCACTGCTGGCTCCTGGTGAAGGATTTGTTCTATTTGTGCCTCTAACTAGACCTCTTCTGAGGACTTAGTTTTTAATATTACTACCAAATCTGCTTCTTACATATTAATTCTCTCTTATTGAAGTTTATTTGTACTTGATTTTGGGGATCCTATGCTCAGAGAAAAACACATTTCTATACCTATGTTTTTCTATCCTTAAATATGGTGGTATTGTTAGGGGTAATTATAAACCAACTCTCAGGAAATAGTATGTGATAAAAAGAGAGAAAGGACTTTGGAATAATTTCCCAAAGGATGGTGTTGCAACCCTGTAGGTAAGATACAGTACAAAACTGTTCTGTTTCTTGAAGGCTATAAAATGGACTACAAGAAACAAGTTTGAACTTTGGGAGGAAAGACTAGATCACTTAATAGCTCTTTAATATCATCATGTTCTGCGATCACAAACTCTTTCTTGAGTTTATTGTGGATTTTTCTTTGCTAACTGTTCTTGATTTGATAAGCTTATTTCTTCCTCCATGGGTGGAAAATTCTTTGTAAGTATTATTTTTGCTTTAGTAATAGACTCTTTCACATTGCTATACGTGGAGCATGAGTCACACACATAATTCATAACTTACAAAACATTTGCATTCATTTGCGTTCTCTTCATGGTGTCATAGTTTGTTACTTTTTCTACTGAGTTGTTAGAGATCTTTAGGACACTGATGCTATATACAAATATATTATATAAATTATAAAACAAAATAATCTCACTAGTTTCTATTACTGTTTGATCAACACTCTAAGTCAGTATTAAGCCTTTACTTTTTTAATTAACTTGCCAAAGCATGCCATTTATTCAACTGAAAGAATACCAAGAACAAGACCCTGGTGTTCCTCTCATCACAGTTGTCCCAGATTTTCAAAGTATTTCGGGAGCCCTGGAGGTAGATAATCTTAAACTAATTTGCAAAGGAGCCAATATAAATAAATCTATTTTTATACAAGATTTGATAGCGACAAGAATGTTTCATAGGGGGAAAATGATTCAGTGCAATTTGTAACTTGGAGAACATAATATATTTGACTCCTCTTTCTGTGTAACACAAAGAGTTCATATGTTGCACAGTGTTCATTTTTAATTAAACATTTTATCATCGCACAGCCTTTTATTGACATTCCTCATAATAGAGCTGATAAGATCTTGACCTACTCTTCAATAAAGCAATGTATAACTCAATATTCTGGGACACGCTGTTCCCTTCAGAATTAAACTCACGATTTTCTGTTTTAATTTAAAAATTTCATGTAGTTTTATTCACATTTATTTACTTCAACTTCTCAGATTTATGCTCGTTTGAATTGTGCAATTTGGCTGCAACCATTTCTTGGGCTATTATTTCTGTTTATTTGAGCTTTTAGCTGTCTGACCATTTTATTGAATTTTTCCTCCTTTTTGACTTTTCCTTTTAAAAATTTGCAATAAAAAGTGATTTATCACCTAATCTTGTTTCCTACTGTACCTAAGTCTAGTTTTGATTAGTGGCACTAACTTCACTCACAGTTACCTAAATCATATGGTTACAGAGTTTTTGTTATCACAGATATTCCTTCAGAGAGGACATGAGAATAGATTTCTGAAGATGTTCCCAAAGATGAATTTCAAATTTGATCCCTGTCAGTAACCTGAAAGAGCCTTATGAGATACACACTCACCATACTCACCTAAGTAGGATTTCCATGTAGAAGACATAATGTCTGTTGACTTGCTGACCATCAGGTGTTGCAGAACCTGCTTTCTCAGTAATCTCCTAACCTCTTGCTGTATCAGCTCTCCCAGGTGATAACGACTCAACTACCCCCCTCACTTGTTTTTCATACTTCAGAAAACCAGCCCTGGGCATTTGATGTTTGTCCTTGTATCCCTGGTCCGTCACTATTCACAGTACATATATATTGATTTTAGCAGAAAATTCTGAGATAATCTAATGAGCTAATTTGAAAATACTTTATATATCACAGACAAGGCAGAAATGCCTTGCACTTTTGGAAGTTTTTTTTTTTTATTTTTATTTTTTTTATAGAGAATATTAGGCTTGACTATCGAAAATATATTTGTTACACCCTCACAGATTTCCAACCTTAGTTTGTCATCATAGCAGAAGTTACAGAATCACATAGGGCCTCTGAGTATGTCATGCTGTGAATATTTCAAAATTAGACCTCTCAACAAATTTTGTCAACAAATTTCAGATTCTCAAGGATAAATAGGTATATGATATATTGAACCAAGTAGATAATAAAGGCTTTAATTTACTGTTTTTGAACTGATGTTTGTTTGTTTGTTGTCTTTGGGAGTTGTTGCTCCCTTCCCCTCCCAAATTAGCTCTCCAGGAAAATGTACTGTCATGTTATTAGAAGTTTAGAGACTTGTATTCAGATACTCGGATTCTTTAGTTGTTGGGACACAGAAGTATTGGAGAGCCTGGAAGATAGGAAAGCATGTTACTTGAAAATAAGCAATGTGTTGTGCTTTGTGCTTTCTTCCTTTTCTAACTGTTTAGGAAAAAGGAGTAAATCTAGCAACATGTGTAGCAGACTCAAGTTGGAGAATACTATCAAGGCAGAAACAATCAAGGTGTGCTTGGGGTATCTACTAAGGGGTCAGCATGGGTGCCAGAAGCCATGCCTCATCTTTTCTGCCACTGCCATCCGTGCTTGCTAGATTATGCTAAATGATGTAAATGCCAACATAAGCTTATGCCTTTGCTATGCAAGCGTATGATTGATACATTAAAGATGTGGGGCCTCACCATACCCAACACAGGAGAGGGAAGGATGTTTGAGAAAATGAGAAAACTGATAAAATGGTTAGTCATATCCATCCCTGAAATACCAAATGTTAAACCAGGAATAAGCCATATCAGATGAAGCTGCCCATTACGTTAGAGATACCAGACATCACCACTGAAATAAAGATGCCTGGTTTTAATCAGACAATTCAAGTAGAGAGATTCAATTTATGCGCAGAAGGACCTTGAGACAGTGATGAGACTGCTCATGAACTGCTCATTTGTTTGCTCTTCCTTGTTCCTTCCACCCTGGGCAGTCCTGCAGGCTGACAGGCTGACATGGAAAGTAGAAAGGCATAATGTGGGTATTTTGCTTGCTTGACTTTCTGTTGTTGTTTTGTTTTGTGATTTGTTTCCTTTTTTTTTTTTTTTCCCCATACCTCTGCAACTTTGGGCTGGCTGGCAGTTCCTAAGCTAGATGAAGAGGCAGTGAAATCTAGGATGGTGACTGGCATCTTAACAGATGTGTTGCGATAGGTTTTTAAAGGGCTTCTGGAATCAGTAACGTATGCTTTGGGGTTATAACCGTGCTTAAAACAGGTTAGAAAACAAAATTCAGATGTAGTTGCTGTTGAACATTCACCTAAATGTCCCCTTGTATGTAGGGAACTAACAAGATCTTTTTTTTTTTTTCCCCTGCTTTAAATGGAAAGTAAAATAGCATATTTATAAAAGAATAAAAACGTTAAAATCTAATCACAATGTCATTAATGTAAATTTTGATAAATGAAGAAATGTATTTTAAAGAACACTAAGTAGCATGTAGAAGTTTGCTTTCATGAGTATCTCTAAATGAAAAAGTTAGACTGTGTTTTTCCATGACTGTACTCAAAGAAGTGCAAGTGTTATTTCTCCAATGACAAATATTTTATATTGGTTAATTAAATTTAAAAAATAGCTCGTGTGGAAGTGCTTTTACAGCAAGTAATGATGTTCAAAGATATGCCCTTGCTGGAGGAAAGGTGAAAGTGTGGTTTAACTAAATTTGTAATCTCATTTTAAGAGGTCTGCATTCAAATTTACATAAGTTAGTATTTAAAGTCCACTTCCTTGATCAAATTGTTTACATTATAAGTACAGCATATAATAATGGTACAGTTGGGAAGCCCATGTACCGGTCAGCAATGGGATGTATTAGATAAGATCAGGATGACCTAGGTAGGTAGTTCTGACATTGTAGCATGCTGAATTATCAGCTAAAACTCATGAAAATTTACAAACACTTTATGTAGAGTCTAATTTGCTTTTATATACAAATGAGACAGGAAAAAAAAATGTAAAAAAAAAAAAAAGGAATTGTGTAGCATTGTTATTTATGTGTATATTTGTTTAATGCTTTAGATTTTCCTGAAGGGGAAGTCTCTTGACTGTCAATCTCACTTCAGTGCCTAGTAAAGTTATGAAGATTATTCTGGGAGTTATTGAAAAACACATGAAAGACATTGTGGTCTTTGGTCTCAGCCAACACAGGTTCACAAGAGGAAGGTCCTGTTTAACTAAATTTTCTTTTATGATGTTGCCCATCTAGTTGACCAAGGGAAGCCAGTTGTAGTCTTTTTGCATTTCAGCAAAGCTTTCAATACTGTTTCTCACAGTATCATTCTGGAGGAAATGTCCAGCATCCAGTTAGGCAAATGCACAATATGATGAACAATTGGCTGATGGTCCAGGCTGGAAGGGTTATGGTAAATGGGGTTATATGAGACTGGCGGACAGTCACTGTTGGGGTTTCCCAGGGCTCCATTTGAGGGCCAGTTCTCCTCAATGATTTCATAAATGACATGGATGCGGGACATGAAGGTATACTAAGTTTGCATACAACACTCAATTGGGAGGAGCGGTTGACGCCGTTGAGGGCAGAGGGGCCTTGCAGAGAGATCTGGACAAAGTATAGGGCTCGGCAATCACCAAACACGTGAAGTTCAACAAGAGCAAGTGCCAGATTCTGCAACTGGGAAGGGACAACCCAAGCTATGCATACAGACTGCGGGATGAGAGGCTGGAGAGCAGCCTTGCAGAAAGGGATCCAAACATTTTGGTCAATGGCAAGTTGAATATGAGTCAGTAGCATGCCCTGACAGCCAAAAAGGCCAACCGTACACTGTGGTGCATCAGGCACAGCATTGCTAGCTGGTCGAAGGAGGGGATTGTCCTGCTTTGCTTTGTACTGGTGTGACCTCACCTCAAGCACTATGTGCAGTTTTGGGTGCCACAGCATAAGAAGGACATAAAACTATCAGAGAGTGTCTGAAGGAGGGCTACAAAGATGGTGAAGGGTCTGGAGGGCAAGATGTATGATGCGTGGCTGCAGTCACTTGGTTTGTTCAGCCCAGAGCAGAGCAGACTGAGGGGAGGCCTCGTGGCGGCCTGCAGCTCCCTCAAGAGGGGAGCGGAGGGGCAGGTGCTGAGCTCTGCTCTGTGGGGACAGCAACAGGACCTGAGGGAACAGCATGGAGCTGGGACAGAGGAGGGTCAGGCTGAGAGTTAGGAAAAGGTTCTTCACCAAGAGAGTGGTTGGGCACTGGAACAGGCTCCCCAGGGAAGTGGTCATGGCACCAAGCCTGCCAGAGTTCAAGAAGTGTTTGGACGGTGCTATCAGACACATGGTTTCATTTTGGTGTGGTCCTGTGTGGAGCCAGGAGTTGGACTCGATGATCCTTGTCAGTCCCTTCCAACTCAGGATATTCTACAATCCTGTGATTTTATGACTATGTGCTTTGATTACATTAAATTCTTTAAGATCTTTAAGAATGGATGTGTTTCATTTATCAGATTATTACCTGACAAAATAGCAGTTAATATTGAGTTTAGAGAATGTTATTAGAATACTTAAGTGCATCATTTAAAATGAGTGAATAAGCTTTATCTTGTTGATGTTTTTTATTGTGGTATACCCACTGCAAATGTTACTATTCTACAGAAAACAATTTAATGATTCAAGAAGTACCATAGTTAATTGTTAATATGCTGATATCAAACTCTTATAAAGTAGAAAAAAATATTTTTTACTAGCTAATGTTCAAATTATTAATATAAACATTTAAACTCTACTATTAAATTTTAAAAAAGCAACACAACAAAACATCAGTGATTACATGTATTTTAGCTCATAGACTGTCACGTAGAGAATACATATCATACCTAAAACATTTATATGTAAGGAAAGTAGAAAATAGGTAGATCTTAAGTAAAAATGACTGTTTAGTTGGAGCATTCAGCTAGAACTTGGAAAATGCAAGTTTAGCTCGTGAATTATACCATGCTTTTTCTTGATCCGCCTTAATCTCCTAGAAGAAAATAAGTGACAATTTTACCAGATCATGTGGAGGAGCCTGCATTTTAATCCAGGTCCTTTGCTGGTAATATGAAGTTGATTTTCTACCATTTTTTCCTCTCTTTTCCTGTGAGGTATATTTTATGGCAAACATTGGGTAAAGAGCACAGATTTAAGCCCTGTTTTTTTTTTTTTTTTTTTTTTTCCAGGAATAAAAATGAGAGTATTTCAGACACAGGCACAGACACAGACACAGATTTCTAGGTTGGAAGAGACCTCAAGATCATCGAGTCCAACCTCCGACCTAACACTAAGTACTCCACTAAACCATATCGCTAAGCTCTACATCTAAACGTCTTTTAAAGACCTCCAGGGATGGTGACTCCACCACCTCCCTGGGCAGCCCGTTCCAATGCTTAATAACCCTTTCGGTAAAGAAGTACTTCCTAACATCCAACCTAAAACTCCCCTGTCGCAACTTTAGCCCATTCCCCCTCGTCCTGTCACCAGGCACGTGGGAGAACAGACCAACCCCCACCTCGCTACAGCCTCTTTCAAAAGGGGTGATAATATATATATATATACTGATGGGACTTTTCACTCCTAGCTATTTCCAAGGATGTATATTTTATGTATGAAATAATTGATCAAAAAATGCAAATTGTTCAAAAACTAAATTGACCAAAAAAACTAATGAGAATACACTCTGCAATTCCCACTACACTATTTTTGCATTAGTTTTGGTAGAATTTCCTGCATAGTACAGAAGATTAAGTTGAGATTATAGCTGATGTTTCTTAAATGGTTACAGATAAAGAAAAATAGTGAGATGTGTATTCTACATTGCACTGAGGTATATGCATATAAATATATATGTATACAATACATCATTTTAATGCAGTTCCCACTATGTGGTTCTGCTCTCCCCTGTATCCACATGCACACTGAATTGCAGTTGAGGTCTGGCTTTAATGAAAGGACATTCTTCTGCTTTGCAGTTGCTCTCAGTTGTTGTATTTAGTGCTCTGATGTGGCAGCTTTCACTGTATCCATAAAATATGAGCAAGCATCAATAAGCTATCCAAGAGAAAGGAGTTTTAAGGAGGTATTTGAATGAGGAGAGGATGGCCGTACAAAAAAGGAAGGAGAGTTCTCTGAGTATAAAGGCACTGGGGAGAAAAGAAGGTCATTTGGGCAAGAAAGCTTGTAAGCATCTTGTCGTGGGGTTAGATGATAAGTTGAAATTGTAAATTCCACACTGCAATCAGTGTGTTCTGTGAGTGTGCACCTCTTGGTTTAATGAAGCTATCCACTCTTCCTCTGCTCCCTGTGTAGCTCTTCAGATACTCATAGCATGAAGTCAAAGCCATGGATGTTCACCACTCTTAGATCCGGGGGCAGAGGGAATTGCAACAAGTACTGGTAAGAGCAGTTGCACTGAAAATCCCATTTGAACAAAGCATTTTAACTCATTCCTTAGGCAGTTAAAAGCATTTGTGGAGAATTAGGGAACAGAAAAAGGCTTTCTTTTCTACACAGCATGGGCTACCAATCAGGGAAAGAGGGCACAATTTTGCGAATTAAATGACTGGTCACGCATCGTGAATAACGAATAGTGATTGTTCATATCGGCTAGTTAAAAGTTGTGTCAGAGGGTCAAATATGTTTGCACACACTGTTCAAGGACTTGTGACTAATGAAGTAATTAATAACACCCATGACCTACTTGCAGACACCTGGTGAACAGATTTAAGGGCTCCATCCATTGGTTACAATTCGAAAGGAGCGATTCCACCAGCTCTAGCTAAAATTGTGTAAAATCAAGACTAGAAAAGAAACTTTCATGATGTAGTAAAAGTGCCCATGCCTAAACACCTTCTGCATTATATCTTTTATTGATATGAATGTAGCTGGATGGATTCTGTGCTCAGTTGTGTCATCCCCCTCAGTCCAAACCAGCAGAAGCCCAAGCCACCAGAACCTTCACATACCTGCATTATTTTTTATTTAGATTTTGAGTATGAGATACTGTCACAATAATTATATTCCTTGACTAATGACATTCAATAATGATTCAGTCAAGCTCTGTTCAGAGACAGGCAAAGGTCTAATCTGCTTTTCCAGGAGTTTGTACTTGCTCCAAGGAGCAAGTCCTTTGAGGCCACTGGACAGAAGAGGAAGCCTTCATGAGGGAGAGACAAAGTGCGGGCCAGGATTGGTCATGGAGATGCAGCTTCCACACAGCATTTCTTGTTCCAGTGACTATTGCAAACAGAAATATACTCCCATCCTATTAGGAGGAGGGAGAGGAAGCTGGGGCTGGGAGGAGGCAAAACTCAGAACCACAAGATTTTTAACTCCATTGTGTATTTAGAGCAGTTGTTGTAGTCAGGGGCTGATGTGCTACTCTAAAGAACAAGTAAGAACTTCAGCAGTCTCCCTGGGTTGTTGCGTTTTACACAGGATTTACTTGAATACCATTTTATACTTGTCCCTAAAAAATAAATAAATAAATAAAATCTTTTTGAGGAAGGAGTAAAGGGGGACACTTCGGTTAGAATGCAGGGTGTAAACTGTAAGACATTGAGTTTGTAAAATCTTTAGTCTCTCTTTTGCTTTTTGTTCTGTAATTGATTACTAGCACCCCCTTTAACCCACCTTAAAGGGCAAGCAGGAAATTCATGTTTTCGTTCATCAGCCCATCCCTCTGAAAAGCGTTCAATATTAAAACAGTTTGCGAGGAGCAAAGGCAGAAGAAACAAGAGGCCCAGTTAGACCGTGGCAAGGTTAGGAGATGCATGTCTGACGCCTGCAGCAAATATCGGCTCTTGTTCCTGTACATTTTTTGCATGGGGAGACCAAGTTAATTGGGGTATGGCTCTGTTCTTTCCTTTATGTGTGACCTTTTATTATCTCTGTGGCCCTGTAGTTCATGCAGTGTCATAAAGCTGTGGGAAAGTCTTGCAGCTAGTGTTATCAGCTGTTGGAAATTAACTTAAAAAATGAAATTTCTGTGTTTCCTTTTGCCTGAAGGTGTCTGGGAGTCTGTAAACTGCTGCAAAGGTGCAATTGTTGTGATTTTGCTGTAGCCGAGTGTCGCTTGTGCATCTTTTTCCCTTCTTTCTCTGCCCTTCTCTGCCCCCCCTTTTTGGTGCAAGTTGTGGGCTGGCGATCAGGTGTTGTGCTGGGGGAGGAGGGGGGTTACTTTAGGAGGGGGCTACACGGCATAATTCCCACGAATGTAGGAGGAGGATGAAAAAGATAAAGAAATTTTGTTTTTCTGAGCTAGAGGATTCTCTGCATGACTTCCCCACTGATGGGATCATGTGCTTTCAGGCTGAGATTTTATTAACAATTCAAATGGAAATTGAGGGCACAGGAGGAGCAGATTCTCACATAAACTTGATCTGTCCATGAATGCAGTTCTCTGTTTGCCCTGACCCTGCATGGCTTAAGACACTGCCTGTGAGGCCAGAGTGCCAGACACAAAGAAAGAAATGAAAAGCAAGCACATTCCAGTAGTCTGCGCAAAGGCAATGGAGCAGTTTCTAGCCGTCTCCCCAGAGAGAGATCTTATCTCCTTGTGGCTAAAACCCTTTAGAGTGTTTATTTGTACTCTAGCACCCGAGGTTTATGAATTGATAGGGATGCCAATTAAACACTGCAAGTTCCCTCAGCGAGCCTTTTTGGGGGACATGGTGGCGTCCTGCCAGTATTTTCTTCCCCACATACGTACCGATATTTATCAAAATGTCACTCTGCTTTCCCGATGAGCCAAGGCAGACAAGTGTCGAGGGAGAGGGTGCTCTGGAAAGCACCTTCTGTAACAAAAGTCGTCACCAGCCTGAGGAGAGTTTTGCAAAACTTTGGTATTGGGACACGACGCCTGTTTGTAGCCTTTGAAGCATTGGCGCAGACGGTGGCTGAGCCTTGCCGGCGGTCAGGAAGGTTGCTCCCGAGTAGCCGAAGCAATGGGGCGTTGTGTGCATGCTCCACTGACCTTGTGCTGGGGAGCCAGCAGCAGGCAGCACCGGGTAGAGGGAGGACGGAGGACAGAGGACGGCAGAGGCACGGCTGCTGTGGCCACATCTGCAGGGCCATCGCTCTCCGCCAATGGCAGACGGTGGGCAATGCTGCCGGCCGGCGACGAGAGCTGGGAGACGTGGCGGGGCTTTGCCGCTCTGCCTTGTAGCTGGACTGAGAGAGGAGGTGGGAAAGGCGAGGACCGTATCACAGTGCAGAAGTGGATTTCTTATTCCCCGCTGTTGCCTGATGTTAACCTTGGCAGTGCCTGTAAATGCTGGAGATCCTTTAATCAAAGTATTAAACATCGATATTTCTGGCTCTCCTAAGCAGACCTCCTTTCATGAAAGCTCTGAAGCTGTAGGAAAAACAGAAGTAAACAGACGTTTTGACTGTGGTTATTCCAAAGAGTCAAAATTTTAATTGCCCTAATTTTCCTTATTTTCAGCCAAAAAAAGAAAAAACAACCAACACCTAAAGCCAGCAACTTTTAGGTAGCAAATCATAACCATATGTTTTTCCATTTTCTTAAAGCGTTTAAAGCTTTTGAAACTTCTGATAGTTCTTAAAGTAGTTTAATTAGTGGAAAGAGACTAGCACAGGACACTGACTCGAATAGTTCTGTTCCCTTAATTTTATGGGGGTTATATTGTCCAAAATTAATGGTTGTACTTAGGCAAATTGTCAGTAATTGGTGACAAAATTGCTTTATTGCTTTTCTTTCATTTGATGCTAATTAATGGCCCTACATTATTAAGCTCAAACCTCTTCTGCATTTCTCCTTCTCCATAAATATTCTTAGTTGTAAAGTGTTGGAGTAATATTTTTTTTTCAATGTATGCAATAATTGCTTTACAGAAATGTGATAACAGACAGATTTCTGGTGTAATATTTCCTGAAAAAAATGTAACTACTCGGGAGCTTGAAGGCACTTCATATTCCTATGAAGGAATACATTAGTAGTATAGAGCACTAACTGATTCATGCGGTAAAATGTTACCTTATTAAAACGTTACCCAAATACTTTTTTTAGCAACTTTCCCAGCAGTTGCTGTACAAAATCTAGGTTTCATTTTGTGCAAGTTAAAAATCCCCATACCTTCTCTCCTATTATTTTACAGGGTGTTAGATGAAATATTTCTATTTCACTGGAGTTGAATAACCCCATAGAATTTGCTGTCATGTTTTTCACCTGTTAAAGAAACTGGCATTTCATACAGAGTGGTGCTTATCCATGTTTTTCAAATGATATTATTGTAATGCTGTTTATTAAAATGTGTATATGTATGTGGATATATTTTAAAGTCTAGAATAAATGCAGTAAGGAAAAGCCACTTCTCATTTTTCATACAAGCATTATGGAAAAACAGCTTCTGTGTGTGTGGCTGGGGAGAGTTAATTCTTTGTTCATTAGCTAAAAATTTAGAAAAAAATTGGAGATGAATATGTGCCACAAAAATTTGGTGTATTGAACATATACCAAAGTAGAATAGAAAAGGAAGAAGATAAACATTAAATGACTACAAAAAGGGAGTTTTGATGGTGTTCTAAGAAAACAATAATGAAAAAGAACACTGAAAGCCAAAAAAGATTTCAAAATATAGGACGAAATATTTTATAGTTTCACAAATCATACTTATTTTCACTCTTGTCTAATCCTGTATTACAAAACTCTGAGAACTGCATCTTTTGTTCCACTGGTGAAGGGTGGCATCAATGGTGAAATATTGTCTCTGTGTTCGTTGCCCAGATTTATCTTTAACTTTAGTTAAACTGAAAGTTTCCAAAATTATGATTTCTTATTCCTTGACATGCTTATTTTCATGTTTTGTCATGAGTTAGGTTTTGAAAATATTTAGAAATTATTTTTAAAATAAAGTGCATACTTTTATACGGAGTTAAAGCATTAAAATGTGGTATATTATGTAAATTAATCTTTACATTAATAATTTAAGTTTAATAAGCAAATTCATATCTCTTTTTGATGTGATTGTTTTTTATTCGTTCCCCCCCAAAAAAAAAATGTTGAGAAAAAGAAGAGAAAATTGACATTTGGAGTTAGAAATGTTTATTGTTACGTAAGTACTTTTTCTTGGAATAAAAAAAAAAAAAAGTGAAATAAGATTCTTGGCATATTGAATTATTTTAAATTTGTTGAAGGATTTTTACTTTATTTGTTTAAAGCATGCTCAGTTATGAAAACTTTGTGGCAGAGTAGAAAAGCACCAGTAATTTTGAACTCTGTCCCATCCCCGATTTCCACTGAGCGCCTTGTTCTTCCACATGGCTGGAATGAAATACATGGACATGACTGTGTCTCGAAGGCAGCTAAGAGAAACTGTAGCTCTTCAGAGTCCTAGCAAAGAGCCATACCCTGCAAACAGCCTGAGCTTTCTTTTTTTTCTTTTTTTTTTTTTTCTTTTTTTTTCTTTTTTTTTTTTTTTTTAACAGACAGGAGGAGGTCAGTGTTTGCCTGGGTTTCCACTGCATTCCTTAACTGGTATAGTTACGCATATCCTATTTCTTCCTCCTTCCTGCACCATCATGGGTTTTTGACATCTTTGCTCTGAATAGAACTGTAATTTGTACCTCTGAATGTGTACGAGTGCTTAGATGGGTATAAAACATCAATACTTACTCATATATCACTGAGGGGAGTGCCGTATATCACCTCAGACGGTGTGGTGCAAGGGCTCTTAGCTTATTAACAGTAACCCTTGCCTAGTTTCAGGTGTGGCGAAGCTCTGGGCTGTTACAGCATAGGGGCAGCATTCAGCTGCAGCTCAGATTCACCTGGTTCAGTGGGATGGACGGGAGCTGGTCCTGCACCATGTCAGCTCTGCTGGCTGCTCCCCACAGAGCACCCTCCCTGCCCCAGCCCTGCGGTGGCCTCGCAGAAGGAGGGCTTGCAGCAGTGCCCTTCTGCCAGTGTTGTCTCCTGGATGTCTGTTGGAGCAAACTTCATGGCTCTCACCTGTCAGTGAGGTAAATGGAAGAAGGTAGCCCATAACTCATGCGATATATGCTGAAATTGCACTGCAGCAGTAGCAGGGTGGGAAGAAGACTGAAGTCTTGTTTATGCAGGAGCACAGGTCACTTACCTTGATTTCTGCTTTTGCAGAGACAGGAGGTGACTTGTTTCCCAGTAGGGATGAGAGTTTGTTTCCACTGTAATTGCAGGAGGCTTCCACTGAGGGACTTAGGGGACCTCAGGAGTTTCCTCTCACTTGGATATTGGGGGACACACACTGCCCAGGCAGCCCTGCTTTCACTGCTCATGTCGGTTGGTGAAAAGGCATGACTGAGAAAAAGCTCAATGCCTGACTCTGGCAGGTTTTCTCACCTGCACTTGTGTGTCTGTGCTTTTGCTTGAACGCGAGGGTGGTGGTATTGTTAGACTTCAAATGTCTGTCTTAGGTGCTCGGAATTTGACTCTCTGGAGGGAGATGCATACTTGTTTGCAGTGACTGCAATGAGAGTTTAGGTCCTAAACTCAAATGTTTTGAATTGCATCATAGATACTTAAGTTAACCTCATGTGAGAAGCATAAACTCCCTTCTCAAGTAAATGAAAGGAAAGAATAGCCAGAATCATTAGAACTTGTTGAATAAACGGCAGTGTGTTGTAAAAACGTGATTTTAATTTTGCTGGAGAGTATGAGTCCACAATGTTCATTTCTCAGTGCCTGGAGTAACATAACCTTTCTCTGACTACCATTCAAGTGGCCATTTATGATCCTTTACAGAATGAAATGCAATGAGAATGAATTGACTGGGAGAAGGGACATTTGTTTCAAGGTGACGGTGTGTAAGACCATCCCTTCCAAAGGAGACCTTGGAATGGCAGAGTTGGGAACTCCTTGTGGGTTATTAGGAAGCAAAAATGGGACCTCTGTAAACTTATGTTAAGGAGGGATTAAATTAGAAGACTAATATCTGTTTATGTGTTGGGGTGGAATATAAACTGAGTTGATCAAACATTTGTTGTAAACCGCTGAGAAATTTACCACATGGATCGAAGTGGTTTAGAAGAAGGCTCTGTCTTCACATAGAAACCTGATGAAATTTGCACTTGGTCTTGGAAATCCCAGATCTTCTGAATGTAATCTAAAGAAAAGTGAATAGATACCTGTGCTCAGATTTGCTTTTTTGTTCTTCTAGCTTTCTGGGGAGCTATCTTGAAGTGATATATACTGCAGTTGGCATAAATGGCAAATAGTGTATACTTGGTGTGTTTCTTCAGCTTCTGTCTATAGTTATCATCCACTGGTGTAAGCAAGGGAAGAGGAGGGGAAGAAGCCTACTGCACTCAGCCCCCAGTTTGCATTGTCCCTTTCATATGTGGAAAGAGCTACTTTTCCCCTAGATCTGTAGAGTGGGCACTAGAATAAAATTTATACCTAAACTGTGTGCCTCAGCTGGGAGGCTGGTTTCTATATGCCTCTTCTTTGTTCCAGAAGCTTCTCCCAAAGCTGGCCTGAACACCCATGAGGCACACGTTTCTTCAGCTCTCAGTTTTAAAGAAGCCTCTCTCTCATGGACTGTGTAGGCACCATGAAGTTGTGGCATTACGACTTCCCTGAAACTCTGGCATTAATACTGTCCCAGTTTACACCTCAATGAGTGTTGCCAAATCTTATGCCAGATTATGATGGTGATGCCTAGTATTTAATATTGACAGTATTCTAATAAAGCATTATCTCCAATAGGCATATTTCATCTCTGATTTTTGTGATAGGAAAGTTTTAATGATACCCCAGTAATTTTCTGCTTTTCAACAGTAATTCTATGAGGAAAATGTATTGGCCTCGGTGTTTGAAAAGCCCATTTATTTTAATTTTTCTGAGGATGACTCTGGATTAGACACTGTTGTGAAAGATGAGAATATATGACAACCTTTCCATAAACTTTCAATAATACTGCAGGTTTGGTGATCATTAGAGAGTAATGTAAGGTTCCCTACTTTCAGAAGATCGTGCTGTAACTTTGGTGTAATATTGAAAATTAATTACTTTGAGGTCTGTTGTGTAAACACACTTTCTGAAAAAGCAATAGCGACAGAAACTAAAGTTACTACATGCTTAAATTTGCTTAATATTGATTAATTGAGGAATCTTTCTCATTTGAGAAGTCATGAGTATCTCAGCCTTGTACTTACAGCCAAGTAGTATTTGATTACGGGGGAAAAAAAATAAAAAGGTGCTCTACGACTAAGCATGAACATAATAATGAGGAAACAATGCAACATAGTCAACCAGGCATGAAGAATTGTCTACTGAAGGTAACAGGCCAAGTGTCTCATCAGTTGGATTTTAATAATGCGTGGCAGAAGTGCTTATAGTTGTACAGCAATTGTTTTAATATCTAATTGAGTTTCAAGCTGAAATATGACAGTCTGTCTTGAAACATGAATAGAACATTTCCTGTGAAGCAATGTCTAAGTATTTCTTTAGGTACTAAACTGAGAGTAGAAAACTGGTAATACTTGTTTTCAGATTCCAGGAGCCTTCTAACTATGAATAACTAAAGCTGTATCCTGTGCAGTTTTACTATTGTTACCTCTTTCCTCTTCCTGCCTTTATAATTTATTTTCTTTACCATATTCACTTGATGCAGCTTGTTCCATTATTATTTTTGTTTTTATTTGTTTTTATTATTTTTATTTTTTACTGTTAGCTGTTTGCATTGGGCACTGCCATTTGCTTTGTGGTCAGCAGCATACTGAGGAGGATGTGCCCTGGTTCTGCCTGGGGAGCCCAGCTGCAATGGCGATGTGGACTTTAAACACAAATGTGAGTGCAAAGCTGACATACTAATTATGCTCCCAATAATCTAGCATTACCCTTACACAGTCAGGAGTACAAGATCATCCTAATGGAATGGTAGAAAACAAGAGTTTTTTAAAAAGCTTTTTTTTATATATTTTTTTTTTTTACTGAGCATGTATGCTGAAATGGGTGCAATACACAAAATGTAGCCTTCTTTTGAAATGTTTTTTTTTTGTTGTTTGTTTGTTTTTCAATTTGATTTCTCATGATTGATTGGTATGTGAAGCTGGAGCTTTTCAGGAAAAGTCTGGGATTATGAGCGCGTCAGCCTCTGCTTTTAGCACAGCAATGAGGTTATCAATAATGCATTGGCGATCTCAGAATCCTTGAACATAGGGAAATCACAGCTGGTCTGGGTTTATTGTTGAAATTGCAGATTTGCGCCAAGAGGTCACGACAACTGCATGTCAGACAGCCACACACACGCACACAGACGTGTCTTGGGGGAATGAGGGGGATAATATCTGAAGCATTGCCACTGCCCATGTTATTTAGAAACTCTTCATATGCTTCTACAGTACAGCTTAAAAAGCAGCATATTTAATGCTGCTGGCAGTGTCCTTTTGACACTTTGGCCTTTCCCAGTATTATAAGTTTTATTGTTTTCCTGACAAGTTTATTCATATACTAACAGCTTGCTTGGCAGCAACGTTCAAGCTCAGTACTTAGGCTTTCTGGTCACGGTGATGGCTGGCAGTAATAGAGAGGGAGAATAAGTGAGTGTGGAAATGCAAAGCTGTCTCTTGTTACATTTTATCGATCTCATTCTGGTGTCATTCAATTAAGACAGAAATGTGATGGATAGTGTCTGCATAGATTCCTACTTTGCTTTCCAGCCGCTCCATGTAAAGCTTTTTGGGGGAGGGAGGAGGAAAGGAAGGGCGAGAGGAGGAGGGGGTAACAAATCAAAGATACAGTGTGATTTGAATTACAGATCAAACTTATCTTTTTTAAAAATCGTTATTCTAAAGGTACGTTGAAAAGCAATATTAGCTGAGCTAGCATTCTGTGTTTTCTTGCTAATAAGTATCTGGAAACGTCTGGCCTATCGTTCATTGTGGTAACATTTATTTTGGTCCAGATCTTGTCTGTGATTTGTGAATAAACTCTTGATTCTTATGAATTTAGTACACATATAGAAAGGGCTCAAGAAAAGAAAGGACTTACTTTCCTAAGAAGCTAATCTGCATGCAGGCAGTATTACTTTAAGGCAGTAATTCCAGATAAACATCTGAAGATAAGGGTTGTTCATTTCAGTCTGTTGTTTGCTTTAATATGGTTTAAAAAAAAAATAATCATTGAGCAGTTCTGTAAATGGAATACAAAAATCCTGGGAATGGCTCCATAGGTTTAAGTAGAACTACATCAATTCAGAACAAGTGAGCCTCTCACCCAGCTTTCAGACTGTGGTAATTTCAGAACTAATGAATTATTTTCAATCGAACTCACATTTTTCTGCCTATAGTGTGAATGAGGTAGCCCTAGGCTTCACTGGCCATTTCCAGAACCCTCTTCTGTTGTTGCACCTGCTGCAGGCTCCATGGTCAGACACAGAAGTTCCCCGGGAGAAAGACCATGGTAGCTCTCACCTCCTGGTCTTCCCAGGGGACGTACAGAGGAAGAGGTCGCAACTTGAACGGTAATGTCCGTAGCAGGTTTGGGATTTTCTGCTGAAATGGGGTTACATGGGAAGAAGCCAACTGGCCAGAGCCAAAAGACTTCACAGATGTGTATTGGCTATTACAACCATCTCAAGCAAGTAAGCAAACAAACAAAAACAAAGCCCCAAAACGTAAGCAAAACAAATAGATTCCCACCAGCTGGCTGGATGAGCTTCTGGGAAACCTGGTTTTCCGAGGTCCGCAGCTGTGCCCAGGCACTGCTGGGCTGGCACTCCTGGCTTGCCAGGCTTCTGTCTGCCTGGCTGGTGGGGATGCTTCCCCCCTCATGGCTCTCCTGCAGCTCCCAAAGTCCCCTATCCTGCACTGGTCCCAGGGGCTGAGAGGCGAGTGCAGGAGCCCTAGCAGCCACATTTTAGCTAAGTCTTGGAGCTGTGTTATTTAGGGCTGTATTTTCCTTGCAACTGCTGTTACTGAATCCACAGTTAAAGCTGTGGGAGGTATTAATTACTCTGAGAGCTAATTAAGTTTTAAGATTTTTAAGTTTTAATGCAATTAATTTTAAAGTTACATTTTAAATGTGATGAGGCTTGGGATACTTCTAGTTTTATAAAGCAAAGAGCACATTTCTAGCCCTCTTACTCATTCTTATCTGGAGAAGTACTCTGAGCGCTTGTTTGTGATTTTTTTGTGTGTCTCAGGTTGGATGTAGTTGCATTGTGCTCTGTAGAGTCTACAAGAGTTATGGGCCTCAGGGCCAGGTTGGTGAGCCTGAAAAGCACAAGTCAGGTGGAATTTCAGTTTTCAGAATTGCCAAATTTCAGTTGCAAGATTGGGAGTGCAATGAACGGAGTTTTCTCAGAATAGTTTTATCTCGCTTGTGTGCTATTAATAAGATTAATAAAATGTTGCTAAAATGTTCAGCAACATTTATACTGCCATAAGGAAAATGTGCATTAATTCTGTTTTTTAAAGGAAACAACACCTTTCTTAGAGCAATATTTGACGTAGCAAAGTCTCTTTCTTTTGGGCAGGAGTTCTAGAAAGCACCTGTAACTTGTATTCTGAGGATTCCAGGAAAATAAGCATACCAGCAAGGTGTGAGTGGCCTCCCAGGCAGGAGGGTGAAGAAGGGCCTCACGCAATTCCAGCCTTTTCTGGTTTTCTACCCAGCAGCAATGCTAGGTGCATTCAGGATTGTTTCAGTTATTGCTGGAGCTGCTCTGACTTGTGGACTGCTCTGGCACTGGGAGGCTGATTAGGTGAATCACAGCTATATAATTCCCTTTCCCTTATGCACAGTTCTTAGATATTTAGGGGTACTGAGTATATGCAGCTTGAATACTTGCTCCATTTCCAGTATCTCTGGAAATAGCTTTTAAGAAAAGGCAGTAGGGTGGACTCATCTTATGTTCCTATCCTCTAAAACTGCATTATTTTTGTTTAGTGATGGTTTGTTGCAGTGTAATTGTTGTAGCAAAGATATCATTGCTTGTGTAACATCCTCTCTTTAATGAGGAGACTTTCCATACTCTACCATTTCATAAATCATCTCTTCTGCATTTGTCACTCAGATATGAAATTAAAATAGTTAGTGTGTGAATAAGGCAAACTGTGTTCCGCAGATTTTATGAGAGGTCACAAAGCAAGTGCTTTGGGTGCCAGTGCTGTTTGGACAGCTTCTTAGCATGAAGCAATTAAAGCCCTTCCCTGTTTTACATCCTGCCTAGGCACAGGTTTCTGTTTTTTTCTGCACTCCAAAGAGAGGACTTGCATTGGTTGTTCCTGGCTTTGCAGGCTGGCAAAATGTAACATATTGAGTCATTTTGCATTTTTAAATAGTGCTGATTTATCTGCATGATGAAAAATATTTGTAGCATTAAAAAAAAAGGGGGGGAAGAAAATAATTTTTAAAATAATGTGACTTTGACTGAACAGATTGAGGGACCTTTCTGTGGCCATACGAAAAATTTATAACTGAAGTAAAGGTTGACCATGATTTGTTCTGGATTTCATTCAGTGGCACATTTAAGTATACAGTAGGTCTCAAAAGCCATCAATAAGCTAATTATAGGAAAAAGAAAACAAACCAATCTCCGAATTCTGCTCTACTTGATAAGCTCTACATATTCCCTTGTTTAACAGTTAACACTGGAAATCTGTAGGAGAAAATACATATTTGCTTATATCTGTTCTTTTTTAGGTGACAGAAAGATAGAGATTATTGAGGTTAAGTATATCACGTCCTGCTGTCCTGGCAACAGGGCAGGCAGTGGCAAGTCAAAAGGCTTCTCCATCATGGTTTATTTTGTATTTTGTTTCCGTGCAGTCCTAAGAATTTTGTTTCTTGTCCACTTAAACTATACTCTTTCAGGTTTCACAAAATTAATTTCCAGGCCTGGTTAAAGGCTATACTTCCAGTGAGATAACTGTAGTAAGATAGCTAACATATAAGACTGCAAGGTCAGAATTATAACTCATATTATATTTAACTTCTGCAAGCATGGGTTGGTTACTTAAGCTAATGGAAAAAATTATCTCTGTCATGAGAGTTATTTTGTCTGTGTACTACATGTGTATTACATACTTAAAGCATACTTACAAAAGTGTTCATATTCTTGTAAGAGAACAAAATGACAAATGGCAGGGAATAGATAACAATTATCTCATATATAAAAATATAATAAAGTGGAAGAATAAAAAATAATAACTTTTAAGAAAATAGAAGGAAACTTAAAGGAAAGATTAATCTGAACATTTTTCTCCTGTTGTGAATATATGCATGATTTTGTTGTCTTTCAAACATTTCATTGGTTTTTGATAGCATAAAAGTGAGTAACTTACTTGACAGGTAATTTCTACTCTGCCTTCTCAAGGAAGCTTTTATTCTACCACAAATTTCATCTTTCCCTGACCTGCTGAAAGCTCATCAGGGTGTACTTTTAGATATCTCCAGCTCACCTACAGCTAACCCAGACCTTAAGTTTGTAAAAGTTTAGTTAGACAGCTTTGAGTTAATTTTCACACATTTTTTTAATGTCTGCATTTCATAGTGCGTAGTACCACCAGACTGTTTTTCTTTTTTCAGTATTTTAATCTCAGAAGAGAATGGCTTTAAGAGTACACTGTAAATTTGCTGTCTTGAGACGTCCGCTTGAATTTTGAGTTTTGTTTCTAGATTTTAGAAATTCACAGAAGGTGGGGGAGAGGACAGACGGCGGAAGGGTTTCCTAAGCACGTAAGTGGTTATGGCCTATTGTACTTTTTTTAGAATTGAAGTATTTCAATAGCTTGAAAATGAGCCAGACAGCCTGTGTATTATGAACAGGGGGGAACGGGGTGGCGGGGCGTGGGGACGGGGGAAGAAAAAAGATAAAAATAAATAAAGAGCAGCTGCAGTTCTGTTAGCAGCACCACAGAGTTAAAAGGGATCTGCAAAATTATAACCGACATTATGTATACAAATCTAGGAGAAAAGAACCCTAAAGTATATTAAACCTTGTCATATTCTGTTCTGGTCTGAAGGCTTAGGGTTCAATGTTTAATTTATGTGCAAGGATTTTTTTCTCCTTTCAAGCGCTTATGGAGAATTAGAATTAAATATGTAAGACAAACATTAAGTCAGAACTTTTAACAGAGCTTGCCTTTAAAAATAAAAAATGTCTCCCAATAATGAAGTTAGTTATTTTCTTGACTATAGCAACTACAGCAAGAAGTTACAAGTTACCTGTCAAACAAAATTAGGGTAGAAAATAATAGTATTGGTGTAGAAAATAGTATCAATTAAGAAAAACATATTTTTATTTTGGCATTATTTTTGGCTTCTCAAATTCCTAGGTTTTGCTACTTCTTGACATTTAACTGTAGGTAGATTAGTAAACAATCACATTTTTCCTGCGTGGAATACCCCGTTATGACTTCAGTGTGCAAATAACGTGAAGTATTTTCCCACTATTTCATCATTAAGGTCTTTTTTTACTGAGAAAGACAGACAAGTGATCAGGGAGTACCTGAATTTTGAAGACAATTGGTTCCAGAATATGATGAACATTCATTGAATCTTGGTGTGATGGTGAAAAGAGAAGTATTTCTTTTCTTCGCTGCACTTTATTCAATAAACTAAAGCTAGTAGCATAACCCTCTTTTTTTTTGTTGGTTGGTTTTGTTTGTTTGTTTTTGATTTTTCGGTATTAAATGTTCTCTCCCATTAATGAGAAACTGAACAGTCTTTCATAGACAATGTTCCAACTGAAGAGGATTCATTGATGTTTCTATTTTCCTTCCATCTGAAGCTCAGTATTTAACTCTTCTACTAATTCTGGTTGTCAGTAAATGTCAAGATGGTAGATATAAAAGGAAGCATATGCCAGAGAAGAGTCAACTGAGTTTCATCTAGGAAACCATCAATAAAAGAAAGTGGAACACATCATGAATTTAGTCACAATAACGATTAGATGTGGTAGTAGTGATTACCAAGATTTTTCAAATACGGTCAGGACTACAGTCACTATAAATTACAGCAACACACATAAAGACCTCCTCTTCATCATACAATCTATTTCTGGTTTGGAATAATTGAAGAAAGCTCTTTACAGCTGATTGTGTTTGTGCAATTTTTAAAAATTATTCTTGTAATGCCAGGTAATTGGAAATAGAGAGAAATTGTGGGGGAAGTCATGTTAGTATTGTGGACATTGATTGTGATTTTGGGAAATGTAGCAGTGCCTCACCATCCTCTGAGTAAAGAATTTCTTCCTTGTATCTAATCTACCCTTTTTTTAGTTTACAACCATTACTTCTTGTTTTATCATTACACTCCCTGACAAACAGTCCCTCCCCAGCTTTCTTGTAGGCCCTCTTCTGGTCCTAGAAGGCTGCTATAGGATCTCAGAGCCTTCTCTTCTCCAGGCTGAACGACCTCTTCATAGGAGAGGTGCTCCAGCCCCTTGATCATCATTGTGGCCTTCCTCTGGACCTGTTCTAACGGGTCCGTGTTCTTCTTGTGCTGGGGCCCCAGAGCTGGATGCAGTACTCCAGGTCGGGTCTCATGAGTGAAGAGCAGAGGGGAACAGTCACCTCCCTCTCACTGCTGGCCATATTTCTTTTGATGCAAGCCTTTGGCTGGCTTTCTGGGCAGCAAGCACACATTGCTGGCTAATGTTGAACTTCTCATCAACCAACATGGGGGTAGGTTCTCCTCAAAGGTGCACTCAGTCCATTCTCCTCCCAGCCTGTATTCATGCTTGGGATTGCCCATGGGTTAGGATCTTGCACCTGACCTTGTTGAACTTCAGGTTCACACAGGCCCACCTCTCAAGCCTGCCCAGGTCCCTCTGAATGGCATTCCTTCCCTCCAGCATGTTGACTGTACCACACAACTTGGTGTCATTTGCAAACTTGCTGAGGGTGCACTCAATCCCAGTGACCATGTTGCTGACAAAGATGTTAAACAGTACTGGTCCAACACCAACCCCTGAACAACACCACTCATCACTGATATCCACTTGGACATTGAGTCATTGACCGCAACTCTTTGAGTGTGACCATGCAGCCTTACCTACCGAGTGGTCCATCTGCCAAATCCATGTCTCTCCAATTTAGAATAAGCTGTCATGCAAGACAGTGTCCAATGCTTTGAACAAGTCCAGGTAGATGATGTCAGTTGCTCTTCCCCTATCCACCAATGTCGTAACCCCATTGTAGAAGGCCACCAGATTTGTCAGTTGCTGTCTGCCCTTTAGTGAAGCCATGTTGGCTGTCACCAACCACCTCCTTATTTTCCATGTGCCTTAGCATAGTTTCCCATAGATCTGCTCCATGAACTTGCCAGGTATAGAGGTGAGACTGACTGGCCTGTAGTTCCCTGTGTCTTCCTTTTTTCCTTTTTAAAAGTGGGGGTTATGTTTCTCCTCTTCCAGTCAGTGAGAACTTCACCAGACTGCCACGACTTCTCAAATATGATGAGCAGTGGCTTAGCAACTACATCTGCCGGTTCCCTCAGCACCCTGTGAATGGACTTGTATACCTTTAGGTTCCTTAGATGGTCTTGAACCTGATCTTCTCCTATAGTGGTCTGTTCTTCATTCCCCCAGTCCCTGCCTTTGCCTTGTGGAGCTTGGGCAATGTGGCTGAAGCTCTTGCCAGTGAAGAATGAGGCAAAAAAAAAGTCGAGTACTTCAGCCTTCTTCATGTAACAGGTAACCACATCTCCTGTTTCCTTCCAGAGAGGGCACATAGTTTCTCTAGTCTTCCTTTTCTCAGTGATACACCTGTAGAAGCTTTTGATGGCTTGTCATTATCAATTTTTCGGTATGCTTCCCAGAAAGAAAGACCTTCCAAATTTCAGTTTTGTAAGACCATCCTTTAAACATTTTAAGCTAGTGAGCTGCTGACTGGTGATTGTATGTTTTCAAATCACTTGCAGAAGGACCACAATACTTACAACAAAAACAAAAGCACAGTAAAAATTAAAACCTTGCCGTGTCTATCCCTGAACAGCAAACATCTTGTTTGTTCTTAGACGAGACAAAGAGATGAAGGCATCTTTGCCCTGTTGGAGGAAGACCAAATATTCCTTTAATTTTCTTCCAGAGAAGAGAACTTGTAATTGTCTTTTTCCGAAATCATAGCAGTCTTTACAGAACATTACATGATGTTCTTGTGTGAATCCTACTCGCTGTACTTCATCTCCTACAATGCTGTGTTCTATTAAATTGTGTAACATCAGACCCAAAGGGACACAGGGTAACTCTGTGAGTAGAAGAATAGCATTGCATATTTCTGGAGAGGTGTCTGAAATTACCACGAAGTGTTGTCTGTGCCTTTTATGGTTGCCCAATTCACAGAAATGCAGGTGCTTTAGATGCAGTGGAGGAATGATTGTACCTTGTTGTGAATGTGGGCAACCTTAATGGCTGTTGCTTAAAGGGGCTACATTTCATTTTCTGTCTCCTGAATAACATCATGGCTTCCCCACTATAAGTCACACATGAGCTGGAATGGTGCAGCCAGACTGCATGCAAATATTTAGCATTTTGGAGTAAAGAGCATACACAGCTAATTGAAGGGCAGCTCTAGCCTCACCAAACCCTGTTGAAATGAAAGAGTATTTATTGTCTGCGGGCAGAAGTTGGAGATAAGTGCTGGAAGTAAACTACAGCTGTTTCCTAGCTGCTGTCAAGAAAGAGATTTTTAGCCAAAGGCTGTGGGTTTCTCTGTGGAGAAGGTCAGTGAGGGATTTTTTTATTTTATTTATTTTTTAATGCAATGTTGTGCCACTCTGGCCTAGGTTCTGTCACTGCTTGGTAGGTGGCCTGTCCATAAACTGGTGTGATACTTTGGTGTGATACTTCTGTCATTTGTAATGTGCTTTGGCATTCACTCCAAATCTGTTTGTGTCCCTTAAATTCAGTCTAAATTTTGAAGATTTTGTCTCCATGAACAGTGTCATCTTCCCACAATGAAATAAGTTACTCTTGCTCATTTCACGTTGGTAGGAAAACAAAAAATCAATGGCCTTTTACTTTTCCTGCTTTCCTGTCTGGCTGTCCTACAAGCAACATCCAAGGAATCCAAGATCATTTTCCAAGAATTAAAAAGAAAAACAGTGTGTTTTTAATATTCACCTCTTATTTGGAACAATTTCCTTGAAATTTCTGGGAGTAGAGATTCAAGTTGCTTTTAAAAATAAGACTGTCAAACTGCTAAGCTAGGTAGCCAAATACATTCCTGAAAACCTCCCATTTTGGTCATGGACTGCATTAGTTTTTCTATCTCAGCATATATTCTAAATGCTTTCTAGGTTCCCTTAGAAATATACCAAAGTATTAAGGACTATACCTTTGCAGAGAAAGGAAAACATGAAATTAAAATAGTTCCTTGTGCTCTCTTTAACGTACAGGTTGTTCAGCCTGTGTACATTATCTTTCAAGTATCTTGGATTGGTGGACAGATGGATGGACAGATGGGTGTACTTATGGATACAAAAATGTGTTTATAGGAGCATAGTCAATATTTTTGGACATGAATGTCACACTTTTTCACATTGGTTTTGTTATCTGTATCTGTTTCCACTTCAAGCAAAGGTGAAAAATTAATATGCAAAACTTAAAATTAGAATAGCAGTCATAAGAGTTTCTATTCTTTTATGTATACGAGAATATATAACTTCCCTCAAATTAATGAAATACTTGAAGTCTATTTGACAGTAAAATTCATGTTGATGAAGCTACAGGGAGGCTGAGGGTTCATTGTGGTATAAAGTTGAGCTCAGGTGAATCACAAACATGAAGACTCAGTCCCCTTCAGCCCTTCCTCTTTGCTTTATTTATTCTATATACTTTAGATGGTGGTTAGCCTTCTGTATTGTAAAACTGGAAAATCCTCAACTAGTTAGATTTAGATGTAAAATGATGGGATGGAAAATCAGAATGGTTGATCTGTAGCAATCAGACTCAAAAACTTTATTCTAGTCCTTGGGGAGTGAGGAGTTTGGGGCTGTATATGTATATGAAATAAAATTCATGGCTGTTTCCAAAAGGTTGATACTGGAGCAAGAATCCAGATGCTGATACCACAAGGTACTGCAAGCAACACTGGATATCAGAGCTCTGGTCACCCTGTCTAGTGAAGGAAAATTTAAATTGGAGAGCCTTAAATGTTGATCCATGTTGCTTCTTTTGTCAATCTTTCTCTTTTCTTGAGCAATTTTATGTATGAAATAGTTCTTGACTCCCAGTGTGAGCTTTGTAATGGAGTTTTACAATGTCTGTGTACAATCAAAGATCATTAATGTTTGTTTAAGAAACCAGATGATATTGGAAAGTAAATACTAAATGACAGAGTACAACATGAAATATAACTATACAATACTGTCTCTAACAGTTTATGAAAATGGCGCACAAACAGATGAGACAGAAGTTCAAAGGCCCAGGGTTCCAGCAAGTGACATTATCTTTGTGGATTTCTGTTTGGATTCAGAGTTGGCTGAATGAATGTAGAAATATGTAATCAGATATTGCTCTACAGCTGCTCCTTCCAGGAAACTCAAGAGCATATCTTTTCTGATTATAAGTGGGCAATAAATTATTTTCAGTAATTCCAGCTCTGCTTGTTTCCATAGGTAGCAGAGGAGGAACTTGTGGGTTTTTTGATCAGTTGTTACCCGCTTATCTAAGCCATTCACCACTGACATATGTTACCTGACTTTTCATCCAATACAAAAGTAAAGTGGGCCTTAACATCTTTGTGGTGGTGGTGTTCGGACATCCATGAATTTGCAGCTAAACAGAAATGTCTCCTTACCAAGGAGGAATGCTTCACATGGGTCAGCAGAGATCAGAGGGGAAGGGCGTTTCTGCTACTGTAGTAGTTTGTGGCTGCTACAAGTTCTTTTTTGTGATTGGTTCCAGCCATCAAAATAAAGTAGAACGTTATAAAATGATCATCATTTACTTTCATTTTTTGAGGACTGCTATTTATCACTCTTGCTGCCTGCTGATGTGTGCTTTTCTGTGTTACCCCAACAAGCTTTCCTAAAATAAGGACTGTATTCTGCTACAAATGAGTTACTTTGTACATATAAAGAGAAAAGGCTATGATGATTTGAAAATGGCTTCTAACCTGGAAGGATAACTAATGGATGTAGAATAGAGTGGAACTTGCTTTCACATTTATTTTTAAAATACTTCAGAGTGCATTAGAATAATGAGTTAGTTACTGATAATGGAATGAGAATAAACAAGGCCCGTTTGTATGGTATGGCAAATTAGATGTCAATTATGTGGCAAAGCAGCACTGAAGGATGTAGCAGACTGGGAATTAAGCTGTAGTGTTAATTGATTATGAAATCATTTGATAGCCTTTGGTTTTATTGAAATGATTCTGAGAGTGCATCATAAACTTAAAATCCATTACGGCAGAAGTGCGGCACTTTGTACGGAGGGTTGCCTCAGCAGTGGGTCAGCCTCTGAGAACAGTGAAAAACTTAGTTCATTTTTTGCAGGTCTTTTGCATGAAGTAATTAGGGGGTTGGGTAGCTTTCTGACCATAACTGCAATTTGGATCTACATCCTTCAGTTTTGCAACTCGAACATCTTTGTTTCAGCTGTTGGCATAACTAGTTAAATGACAAGCATGCTCTTAATCTTTTATGTATATATATTTTTCTTCCTTAAATTAGAGGAAAGCATGCCTGGTGCTTCTACTTGAAGAGGCAGATGCTACAGAGCTAGCTGATTAATGCCATCCAACCTCTGCGGGGGGCAGCCGCTCCTAGTTTCTTTTGGATGTGGCCTGTGCTGTAGATTTGCTCTGGTTCTGTACCCCTCCCAAGGGTTTTGCTCTCAGTCACTGCCCCAGATGGCTAGATGGGCCACTGGCAACCCACTGTAAATTAGGATGTTTTAAACTCTGCACCTATGCCAACTTTGGTGCCTGCCCTGCCAGACTACCCACTCCTTTTTGTGCTGTGTTTCAATGAGTCTTGTTTTGTCCTCTGCCCCAGTTCAGCCTGTCAGTGGCACCTTTTTCATTTCAGAGTTGCAGCAATTGCCCTAAGTTTGTAATGCTTAGGTTCTTAGTGTCTTGTAACCTTCTACTAGCTCTCTTTTGCTAGTAGTGCAGGACTCTTGGTCTTTTGTTACCAGAAGGTCTTGGCAGTTTGGCAGCCATACTCATTTTGACTGCTTTTCTTCTGCCTCGACACGATCTCTTTTTGGTGCTTCCCACTTTCTTCTTCTTCTAAGGGCAGGAGACCTGTGTCTGTGGAGAGGCCAGAATGTAAAGATAAAAGGAAGATGAGATGGGAAAACAGAGTAGTGTGAAGTACAAAAAGCATAAAAGGGCAGACTATAAATCTGTGGCGCAGGTTGGGGAAGACACAGGTGCATTATGTGGCCATTCAGGATGGCTGCACTGTTGTGCTCCATGCAGTCAGAGTTTTGCCCTCCCTGGTGACCTTTGGTATTGCTTTATTTCTTTTTGAGAACAAATGTTCTAGACAGCAGGGATCACCTTCGTTTTGCTGGGATACATCAAGAGGCTTTAAGTGCTGCTCGGGCAGCTGCTGAGATTGCAAGAAAGGATCTCATTTTAATGACTAACTTGAAGAAAGAAAGAAACCCTAGCAAAAAAATACCACCACCAGAAGCTTTTGCCTCCCATAATTCCACTGAATTATGTTACCTTTGCATATGAACCTGTGTTTTGAAATAAGACTCCTGGATGTGGGATGAGATGGAAACCAATTGAGCCAGTCTGACATTATTTTGTTACTAGTGCATATAAATACTGCTTTAGTGCCACTTATACATAGGTACCATACATATCTTTAATGGTATTTAATTGAGATTAAAGAAGCTGTTGGAGTGGATGCTGTGAATGCATATTAGGAATATTACTTAAAACCATAAGCCTTGATATGATAAACCATAACAAGTCTGAAGGACTCATAATGGCTTATCATGTCAATAAAATGCACTTAAAAATCCCCGAGTGATTAGAAGGAGCCATTTCGGTCTATTATATCAACTGTTATATGCTGAGAGCATATGAGATTTATTTTTCTTTTCCATCCTCTGTTTAAAAAAAAAGAGAGGAGGAAATTAAATCATAATAAGCTATGTTCAAATAGAATCAAGGTACTAAAATAAACCCACAGAAGGCAATTTACAAATTAAGGAAGGCAGTGAAAAGTTCTCTCCAAGCAGAGAATGCTCTTGTGTTACACTTGGTCTCTGGTCCTGAGCATCTTAGTGTGGTTAAAGGCTGGGGCATGTGCTTGCACTGGTGCTGTTCCTGTCGAACCGTCGAGCAGCATGAGCAGCACACCTTGTGACGAGAAAGCAGAGGTTTGCCCCTTGTACTAGTGATGACCTCCAGCACTTCCACACGAGGAAGGTTGAATTGCCTTTACTACCCCGTGTACGTGCTCAGCACAGGCTCTAGCAGAAGGGAGTTGTGGTGCTTTCCTTTCCCAGTGCTTTTCCGAGCGTCTTTTCCAGGAGCCAGGCAAAGGGGATGGAAGTAGCACCCGAGCCCAGGGAATCTGGGCTCCCGGGGGTTTCAGAGACCCTAATGTTTGTGGGTATCACACTGCCAGAGCTTCATACGCAGCCAAGTGCTCTGTAGCAGCTGCTCGATGGGACATTTCTGTACTGGAGACCGGTTGTCGGCCTTTGTTTCCTGTATGTGTTTCTCGGCCTTTTGTCTTGCTCTTTGTCTCACCTCGACTGGCCTGCAAGGCTCGTGCAGACCCAGTAGGCTCTGGGAGATGGCAGGAGGTGCTGCCATAAGAAATGTCTCCTTGTCCAATGGTGTAGGAAGGGAGGAGCTGCTTTGGCAGGTCTGGTCTGGTGTGGCATGGAAAAAACATGCTTGTTAACTTACACAGTAGGGTCAGGAAATTTTGGGATTGTTTACTGCTAAAAACGCAGGCAGATGTTACTTTTCTCTGATGCAAGAAAAGGCACCCCACCTCTAAGACGTGAGTTTTACTCGTCCCTGAAAAATGGTTTCATCCCTGAAAAGGATGTCCTGGCATCGTGCATTTTTGGTTTCCTTGCTGCCACCAAAATTCATGTAGGGGTGAGGAACCAGCGTGGGTCTTTTTCACAGCTTGTCTGTGGGCTCTGAGCTGGATTATGTGGCTGCTCTGCAGCATTTCCAATGGCCCTGAGCTGGCTGTCTAGGGCCAGCTTTGCAGGTCGGTCTGGTACAGCCTTAAAATTGCCCCCAGGGGCAGGTTGCCGGTAAAACTGGTGCTGTGGCTCCCCAGGGAGCAGCTGGAGGGAGCTGCTGGGGCTGCCGAGCAGTGTGGTGCCCAGCTCCCAGCTGGTGAGCATGACCTCTGTGGCACCTGCATTTCAGCTGTTTAATGTCTGGATAGGTGTAGGGTACTTCGGGGAAAGGAATTTTCCTCTCCCTGCAGCTCCCTTTTATCTCATGTGCAGATAACTGCGTCTTGCACATAGCGCAGCCCTCCCAGGCAGGCCGGCCTTGTATGGCCAAGGCCCGAGCCAGCCACATCCCGGCGGTGCGGTGCGGCACAAACTGGCTCACTCCCGCGCCCTACTTGCACGATCAGGATGCCCCTGGGACCGCGGCGAGTGGGGCTGCAGCTTTTTGGGGGGTTCTTCAGCGTCGCTGCTGGCAGACAGGCAGGAGAGGGAAAATAAACAGGTTCAGGACATGGGGAAAAATGAGCTTGTGGAAGCCAGGGGAGGGAAGCAGTGGCGAGTAAACACAGCTGAACAAGAGGAAAAAGATGTTTATGTATGCTTATTTAAGGTTTGCAGCAGGGATAAATGCAAGTCTGTCAGGAGAGTTTCTCTCCTCTCTGTGCTGTGAACCCTTTGTCTATTTATGTGCCGGTATATGTGGGCAAGAAATATGGCATTATGCAATTTTCTTTTGGCCAGAATGCATATGGTGAAGTTTGACAATTTAACTAGTGGATGAGAGCGGTTTGAGCCTCAGCTGCAACAACAAGCAGAATGCACACATTCACATGTTTATGTATACACACACATGTACGTGTATGTGTGTGTGCCATCTCATTACCCCAAGAGAGGATGCTGCTAATTAGTTCACCAGTTGGCAGAAAAAATGATTTAAGGTTGACTTAAAAATTTACACTGGATTAAAACAGAGATGACACCCTAAGAAACACCCAGAGATTTTCTATCAGTGCCATCCAAAATGATCAAAGCTGGGGAAACGAGGGACATCTGAATTCAGCTTCAACTGTGCTAGCAGATATCCTGCTGCACGCTCCCGAGCAGTACACCAAGATTCATTTTTCATTTTCCCTGATATGTTGTTGGAGAGGGAGACGTGTAGTTGAACAAAGTGATCAATAAAAGAACAAATAAGGAACAAATGCTAGGAATATTCAAGGTAGGGTTTTTATTGAGAACTGAAGGCAGCTTTATTCTGCAGAAATCTCTGAACGTAATATCTTTCAGTCTATTCCATTCATTTACAGCAATACTCACTTCACAGACCCATGTTTCAGGCAGGAAGAAGGAAAAAGTAATATTAAAAAGCCACATATACTAAGATACACACAAATATAAATTAGGAGCTAAAAACCAAACAAGAACATGCAAAGGAAACCTGAATAAACTTACTCTAAATAAAAGTACACTTTGCAGTTTTACAGTTTTAAAATTTGATATTATGACTTGATTTTGATATATTGAACTAGGACTGTAAAAGTGATTATGAACATTCAATGTCTTTGTAAAAATGGCTAAATTGTATCTGTCCAAATGATCATACTCAAGTCTTTGAGTGTGCAGAGAGATGCATGAATGATATTTTGCAGTTTTTAAATGCTGTGGCTTTGTGTTCCTTAGGACCCTCAGAATAGTGTTATGGGGACCAGAAAAATGAGAGGGATATATTTACAAATATTTGTAGGTTGATAAAATACACCCTTTTAAGGAAGACTGCTTAAATATGTTATCTACGTTCATCGTGTATGTCTGTATGCATGTATGTCATGTGGTTTATCTAGCATGTAGTCCTGTTTTATTGCAGCTGTAGAAATTATCGTGACTGTGTGACTTAGATACTTTAATCCATAAAATTGTTCTTTAATAGATGATTTATATTATTTACTGAAGAGCAATACTTATGCACCAGTGCTACCATCAATAAATTAGTGTATGCTTTTTTTTGTTTTGTTTTATGCTTTGAACTAAAAACAGACAAAGCCAGGGTAAGTTTGTTTGTGAAAGCTTGTTGCATACTAATGAGAAAAAAAACAATCCCGGTCATACTGAATAAATTCTGTAGCCGGTATGAAGGATTTTCAGCGATCCATATTGTCCTTGGACTTGGCTGTTGCATTGTACTTTAAATGGAATTGATTGTGTGGTTGTAATGAAAGTAACAGATTGATTTCTATACAGAGTTACACAGAGTAAATAGAAAAATGTTCTTGTCTTGACCTGCATTCATAAACTAAAAATCAGTGGCTTTTGACCTAATCCTTAATAAAAAATGTAAACGTAATCTAGCAAATCGGAAGGTTTCTTTAATTCTTAGAAAATTTACTGTTTATTGGGTTTTGCAGGCCTTGGATTTTAATTGATTTTTTCTAATAAGTATATTGTATTTTCTCTTTGAGGAACTCATACTTTTGCTATTTACATCTTTTGGGAAAATAGATTTGTTTCCTTCCATATTATTCCTTTACTTGTGCCTTAAATATATATGGCATTTTCCTTCTTTACCTAGGTAGAATATATATGATTTGCAGTACCTTCACTGATAAATATTGTTAGCGTAGCATCTGTGCTAGTGTGTGACCTATATATTTTTGGGTTGCTATTGCAATCTTCTCTAGTTTATTTCTAAAAGATGTTGGTTTTGAACTGAATGTGCAGATCAATAGCTTTATGTTGTGGTAAAAGGAGGAAAGCTATAGATGGAAGTAAGGTTCAGCATTCTTTCTATGGGAATAAAGCCCAACAAATGCGTATATTATTGCAACTATTAGTTCAATAAAAGGCCATAGAGGTATTTGCAAGCAACCTCTACTACTCTGCTTTCCCGTGGGTGAGACTACGGTTCAGGCCCCAGCCAAGCAAATGATCTAGTGGGTAAAGCCTTTCCTCTGGCTGTAAAGTCAGGCTCCAGTGGGGAAGATCGGTGTTACTGCACTCATGAGCTCCTCAGTGAATTTTGCGACCCTGGTTTTGGCGCCCAGAATTTGATCTCTCGCTGAAGGAAAGCAGCTCATTGTGAGGACGCGCAAACACGACGACCAAAACAATAGTGACCCAAACGCACTGACGGCCACCGCTACTCCATTGTAGCTTCTGAAGGCACTCTATTCTTCCCAGCCCACTTGATATCCTGCAGGTTGTGGCAGTACAATTCACAGGAAAAGCTTAGACATTGAGCTTGCACGCTTCTTGACTCCATTTTAAACCCTTTGTTCACACCGGGGTGGCATTTATTCACACAACATGTGGCAGCTTTGACTCCTATCCAGCTTGTCGCAAAGAATCAAAGTCTGTGGTTTCTTACATTCCCAGCGCTGCCTCCTGAGCTGCTCCCAAAATATTACAAATCTTAATTTCATTCGCAGTTTTTTAAAGCTTTATAGGGTGTGGACTGAGACCACTCCACCTGCGCACCGAGATTTGGTTAAAATCAAAGCTGCTTGCAGGGGACGGGGAAGAGCTCTTTTTTCCTTCTTCTGCTTTTTTTAGAAAACCTTAACACTGGCAATTAAAAATGATGGAGTGAACTTGATATACATCCAGCCAGCCTTATTTATGTTTTACAGAAAAGAGTTAAAATCGGCAAGGCTGATGTATGTTTTACAGAAGAGAATTAAAATAACATGTAATACTTGTTATTTTTAGATTTGCAAAAAATATGAATGATCATAGTTTGATTCAGCATTAAAACAGTGTTTGTTAATCTTGAGCTGTGGCAAGATCTGAGATACTCCTTTTTCCTGCTTTTCCCAAGAAAACCTTCATCTGCAATTTTACTGAAAGTTTTATGTGCCATAATGTAAATAATAGGTTCTACTTAAAGCTAATTTTAAAGAGAATGCAACCAGTCTTCCGATACCAATACACCTCAAAAATACATCTTTTGAAAGTTTATTAGAAGAAGGTATGTTGCTTAAATTAATGTCATTCAGTGTAGCAAAGACGCTGCTCAGCTCCTTAAACATGCTTAAGTATGTATTTCTTACTAAGAAACTTTACAATGGATGGCAAGTGCAGTATGACATGGTAAGAATAACATTTAGATTAAAATTGTCACAGGAATTTAAATAACTTGTATTTTACACTTTTTGATATACTTTTAAACGATCAACAAAAATTAAATGATTGTGATTTGAAAGAAACATTCTCAGTTCTGTATATATTTATACATCTTTACGTTCATTTTTACTGCTTCACTCAGCTGAAGATAATAGAATAATTTCTCCTTAGCACATATGCTAGCCTGTACATTGACATGACACCCTAATAAATATTTTGACTTGAGAGCTGTTGTTTGTTGCTATTTGTCAGGTGGTTTGAACTGTCTTTTGGCTGCTGCTCCCTTTGCGAACTAAAATATTAAAATGTATGCTTTCAATCTAGCAGTTTTCTTATTGTATTTTGATAAGTTTTCTGGCTGTTCATACTTTCTTTAAGAGCGTAGTACAGAGATGTGCTTAGTTCATGCTGCTTACTCACCAAAATCTAACTGATTAATTTTGGGGCTTATGAAATACATTGGTTTTACGCTTACTTTTAAGAATGTTAAATAGTTCATTTATAGAGCCTGTAGAAAGACAAACCTTCTGTGTTCCTTGTTGATTTAGAAAATGTAACTCAGGATTATTTCAGATGCATATTTGAATGCAGTTTCCTTGCCTTCTATTTATCTAAGATTTGGTTTAAGGTATTAAATTGTCTTAGCTGGTCTGATATATAGCAACACTTGAATAACTGAAAACCTGTTTCAAATAATCTTTTTTTCATATTTCAGACCCAAATCAGAAAGGTATCAACTAACCCCAGCAATAATTTATTTTCAATTAGCAGTAGTTTTAGTAGCTCTGACTGCTAAGCAATTGTTGTGTAATTAAAAAGTAAAAATGTATGAAAACAGGTCATGGGTATTGTTTGGTTTGTATTCTGTCATTTTAAAACAAACAAGATGAAAGACTTGAAAAAGACATTTAGAATCTATCTAAAAATGGTTTTATTTGGCATACTAAGTTATACAGAATGTATAGAAACATTCTTTGAGATCAATGATTACTTTATTAACACTTGTATTAAAATAAATATATTTTTTAAGTTGCCTTTTACTTGAAAAAAGTAATTAATCTAAATTAACTTATCTATAGACAAAACCAGATACAGTTTACTCCTTTTGCCAAGTGCCTTACCAGTTTCTGCAGTTTATCTATCTACACATGTCCAGACATCCTGAATGCAGTTTTAAATCACACACACAAGCACGCATGCACAAAAGTTGCTGTATGAAAGCTGAAACAGTAAAAAAAAAAAAAAAAAAAAAAAAAAAAAAAAAATCCTTTTAGAATGTAATACAGCAATTTATGTTAAGTCCTTCCCAAAGCACACTTTAAGGAAGCAAACATATAAAATACACATGCAAGCTTACCTATTTACTGTTTAAATATTAAAGCAATGACTTAGCAAAGCAATGTACACATTTAGCAGAAAGTTATTTAATGGTAACACTTATCTATATCTAAACTTGATATTATGCAGCATTTTTAGAAGTATGAATTTCTCGGAAGCAATACAAGTTCAATAAGTGTATCAAAATTAGTTTACCTATTTTCACAGTGCATATTTACTGAAGAAATGGCATGATCTTATTTCATTTAAGTGCCATGAAGCAGAGAGATAGAATAATCATTTATCAATATCCATTCCAGAAAATCCCAATTTTTATTTCTCGGTATTTCTTACTTTTCCCCATGTTTCTTCAGACCCTCTTCACGTTAACATTTCTTCAGCTTCCAGAAAAGAGTGGAAAAAAAACAACACCAACAAAACCCCCTAAACCTTCAGCAAAAGCATAATTGGTTTATATTGCTTTTCAGCTTGTGGCCTGTCCTCATATTATTAAATCAGATCATACATACTCTCCTAAAATTCAGCTTGGAGTAATCCTCTGCTACTTAAGGCTGGATGAAAAGAGTACTCATTGTGAATTATGTTTCATCTGTCACAATAACCTTCTTTATTCTTTAGTGCACCTCCCCTTTGCCTGCAGCAATTAGAGAAAATAGGTATGCCTTGAAGTATGAGATAGTGGTATCTCAAAAATATATATACTGATGTCATATACAGACAATGCCGGGTAAGCAACACCCTGAAGAATATGCCCTTTTTGATGCGATCCACATTTTATTAGAACAGAGTAGAGGCAGGCATATTTTACAATGAGTAGGTGCTGATGGCTGTCACTAGGTTATTGTTTTTTGACAGGCAGCAGTCAGAGAGTTTGCCGTTCTATTAAAAGAAGAGTAAAAACTTGCTTACCGAATGATTTCAAGAATGTATCATTTTCCACATTAACTACATCTCGGTCTTTTCTGTTCTAAGGTGTTACAACATCTTTTTCTCCCCACCTCCCCCCACACACCCCCCAACACACACACACACACACACACACACACACACACACACCATGATTCCTGGAGTCCTGTTGAACTCTTTGGCCGAAGACTTCAGCTGCATTTCCTCACTGTCTTAGCAAAATTTTCAGAATTTCTTGCTGTCGTTTGGACATCTATCTATATGATTTTAAAAATGAAATAAGTCTTAAAAAAAAAAAAAAGCTGTCTGGTGATGACTGAAAATATTTGCACAAAGGTACAGAAGAGTAAGAAGTATTTTAGAATTCCCATGCTATCAGATGTTAATTTTCCAAATTATTTGTCTATCTAGGGAAGAAAGGAGATGTGATTCTTTTAGGTTTTAAGCCACCACTTCCAGGTCATTAATCTATTTAATGCCTGTCTTTTCTTACTACTATATTTTTTTATATTATTTATATTATGTATTTTTTTTGTATTTTTTTAATGTCCTTTATCTGCTGGATTTTTTTTTTTTTTTTTTTTTTTACTCATTGAATATACTTTGGAGGCTTTCCAAGTTCACTTTTTGTTTTTCCCCTCTCTGTTATTTGTATTTCATTCCTTATGGTAGCAAATCTTTAATCAGTATTTTGTTTTGGAACCCCTCACAATTCTGGGGCATTCATACCGATTCAGCCTCCCCTTGTACTTTTAGGAGGGCTGATGTTCACCTGGGAATGACTAAAATAGAAAGAACCTTTTAAAAATTACCCCCCAAATCAGTAATGGCTACATCAAGCAGATTTCAGGAAGAAAAAAAAAAAAGCTGTCATGAGGCTGGTCTAACATTAGGACATGGTTGCTTAAAGTACCTAATAAATTAGTATATTGAAAAAAAAAATACTCGTGAATAAAAGAGAAGAGTTTGGCACTGCACAGGTTTGGGCACAAAAGTGCTTGCTAAGCTATCTATTTCACACATGCAACGACAGAAGGTTCGATATTCATTCGATCGATGACTGAAAAGGCACAATGGCAAAATCGGACGGACTTCTTTTCAAATACAGATCTCCGATGTCCCCCTACAGTCTGCAGTCGCGCGGCTGGTGGTGTGGCACAGACAGAGCAAGGGTTACATCAAGGCTGTTCTCTGGACCGTGCAAACAGTCTAGACCAATGACCTGCAGCATCATGCCCTTTGAAGAAGAGGCAAGTTCGGTCACGACGAAGAAAAATCAAGGCGTACCCCTTTTAACAATAGGGAGCAGCTCGTGGCTGCAAAGAGGTAAGCAGGGGTAAGCAAAAAAGGCATCTGCTTCCATGGTTACAGGCCAAGCATGGGAACCTTGCTTTTGAAGAGGGACGGTTCTCAGGCTCCCTCACAGGCTATGTCATGCATTATAAGCAAAGGCAGGTTGAGCTGAAATCCGCAGAGTTATTTCAGAGTAAAATGATACGCGAGCACATGGCTGTTAGCAAAAAAAAGAAGTCACATGACTGTTTAGAAGCAGGCTTGCACTGTTTCCAAATCGAGAGCCTTTCGTTTGGGGCATTTTCTTCTTCTTCATTTTTTGTTGTTGGATTTTTATTTATTTATTTATTTATTTTTGGTCTTTTGCAGCAAACTAAGAGAGTTGGGAGAATGTTTATGCAAAACAAACATTCGCTTGATACACCAGATTCTGGCTGTTCTCCTTCTCTAAACTGAAAAAAGGTCAAGGGTCAATGTTTTTTCGTGACAGGGCCACAAATCCTTTTGTTAGCATAGCTTTAGCAAATGCCATTTAAAATAAGATTTTGTTTTTCTTTCTAAGTGCATATTATTATAAGTTTGACAGAGCATGAAAGTAATGAATTTCTGTATCTTTGCAATAACTTTTTTGTTCCAATCTTTTGCCAGTTATTTTTCACATTTTTTTTTTCCTTTTTGTATCTACAACGCTAATTTTTGAGATTTGCACTCCTAAGCTAGACAATAAAAAGTGCCCATGAGTCAGTACATACTAATCTTACCTTTTCAGGAAGAAAAAAATATCTGTAGGTTATAGGTAGTGAAAATGTGAATTTAGGGCAGTGGTGTAACTGTTAACCTTGGGAAATCATTATGTTTGTACTTTGTTTCTTTTTGCTTTGTTACTCCTTCAGCTGCAGCGTATTATATTTCCTCTTGAAAAATTAAAATGCACAGTGTATTTGCTCCAGCATAATTATGCTTCTTTTATTAATTGTATTTATTAAATCTCTTCTGTGAAATTTTAACTGTTTATGGTAGTCTGGGAACTTTGACTATTATTTTTATTAGAATTTTACTATTAAAATGTTTATTTTAAGACCAGTGGCTTCTGCTATGTACCGTATGTGCTGTTTTGTTACCAGCTACAGCATTTGTGTTCTTATTACTGATGCAAGATTAATTTTATTCCACCTATTCTTGTTAAAATTGAAAGGACGGGCAAATATCTGGAGAACTGTTGAACAGACTTTGAACAGTTGTTGAACAGAGTTTCAGGAACTCTAATAATTATTTTCCTCATTTCCATAAGTATTTTTGTTCCTGTTTAATAACTGCAGTGTTCTGTGGTACGTGGTAGAATTTGTATTGCTATGCTATAAAAGTAATTAATATTTACGAGTGTATCAAGTGGAGTAGTTTCTCCATATTCTGAAGTTATGTTGATCTACAGGATGGTTTGGTTTAACTGGAGACTGAGCACTACATATCAGAAAGGAAAGTGTATATGTGAAGCTTTTTTTAAGGGAAAAAAAAAAAGTATTTGGGGCTACCCTGCACACTTATGGGCCAAAGTTATCTAAGAAAGAAACAAAAAATGTGTAGGACAATATAAACATGCCATATAAGCAATTAAATATTAATAAGAAAAGTAGGAAACCCATTATCTCAAAATGATCATGATCTGGATTCATTGGATTCATTCTGGATAATTTATGTCCTGCATATTAATTTAGTTTTCAGATTGCCTTTGACATGATTGCAAATTGTTCCTTTTCTCCAGAAGGTCCATTAACTAGTCCCATTAGCTTAAGAGAAAAATCTATTTGCTGGTCTTTTGTGTAGGCTGTTACATGTAATATGACGTTTTGGTATTCCTGCTGAACTATGGATGCATGTTAATGACGACAAACACGTTCATATAATGTCTGCAGTTTAGAAATTCATGCAAGGTACAAAAATGCTGTGCCTTACATTTTATTTAGACTGTTAGAATCTCTTAATTTTTGTCTGTTGCCTTCAACAATAAATGAAAAGATCCATCTTACATGGACAGCATAAACAGTGCTGAATTCAGTGCTGGTGCATTTGGTATCCGAATACTGCTTGAAATTCAGCACTGCAATGGCAACAATCACTTATTCTCATGCTAATAACAAGATGAGTTTTATTAAAAAAAAAAAAAAAAAAGAAAAAGAAAAAAAAAACAGAGGGAGAGAGAGATTTGCTCCTGGAAGGAAGATTTTTTTTTAAATAAAGGCCTCCCTCTTGTTCGTTTTAATGTAATTGATAGGAAAGTCATCTCTAGATTCACGGCAGTCTGCACAGTGTACCAAGGGGAGGATCTGATCTTAATTATGTTCGTGATCATCTCTTGGAGTAATTAGTCTTCTCCTGTAAGGAGCTGAGGATAGAGCATTGCAATGAAAGACATATAGGAGAAACATCTCTAGGTGCATCTCTATTAGCAGTGAAAATATGATTATGAAACCAGTATGTTTATTGTTATTGTTGTAGGGTGGATTTTACCATGTGTCGATGTGCTGCTCCAAAGTATGTACACTCATGGCCCTCTTTCTGTTGCTGATGCTTAAGTTCTAAAAACCCATTGGGTTATACTGGGCTATTGCTTGAATGACGTGCTAGCTTTGCACCTAGCTACTTCAAGATAAAGTTCAGGCTGCCATTCGGAGGCATTTCACTCTGTTAAAGCCAGTGATGACTGTGAGACTGATGCTTGCCTTTGAGCCATTCATTTAGAAAAAGGAGCAAGTAGCCTAAACGTAGTATTTCCCTTCCTGAATACCTGGCCTCTAAGAGTTGCAAGAAGCAACACTATCTTATAAACTCCATTGTGATATAGAGGCCAGTTCATCATTTCTAAACAAAAGGAGTGCATCACTGGTTGTGAGATAGGAAAAAGGAGGGCTTTTTTTATACTGGAGATGCCTTTTGAATGTTGTGAAGGGTTGTGATTTGCCCAAGGATTATCGTATACTTCATATATATATATATATATATATATATATATATATATATATTCATATATCGTATTCTTCATATTCAGTGTAATTTGTGGACCTGTTGTCTGCACAACTAAATCCTTTTTTTTTTTTTTTCTTTTTCTTTTCTCACGAGAGAGGTGGACAAAGATTTAGCACAGTATGCTATGGGCAAGGTTCACCATGTCATCAGTTTATTTTAGAGGAATTTTAGACTCAATACCACACTTGAATCAAGAGAGGTACCAGTCCTACCAGAATGGCTTATCTACCTTTTCTTCCCTCCATTTTTCCTCCCCTAAAGAAATTGAAAAAAAATATGGAAATCTGATACCATAGCTGAACCAATGTGGAACATCTGGCCTATGAGAACTCAGGCAATTGAAAAAAAGGTTCATAACAGGCTCATTTATTTCACAAAAAGTCTTTTAATTTGAGTCACCCAGGTAAGCCTCTGAAAACAAACAAAACAACAACAACAAAACAAACAAACAAAAAAGCAAATACTCTGAAAAGTTCATGCTCTTCTTGCTGCATGGAGATAAGGGTTCAAAAGTTTGGTATCATCTTTAAGCAATTTGTACATCGTCACTTTATGATTATATGCAACCTTTCTGTAAATCTTCATTTCAAGGACAGGATTTTGTCATGCTGCACATCCTAAGAAGCTACTAGATGAAGTAAAGGCAGAAAAACACAGAGGAGAGCCTGGGTTATGGTTTGTTTGGTGAGTCAATAGAAATTATAATTGCCTGAAATATGAATGGAAAGATACCTTTTTAATTCAAGGTTTCTAAGCGTGCTGCTAGATTTAATCTTCACCAAAAGTCCTTTGGTTTGCTTCTCCAGGATTATCCTCTTCCACATTTCCTTAATGACAGAGAATATTCAACCTTGACTGTGGAGTTGCTGAGAAAAAGGACTTAGAGAACCCAACTCAGCAAAGAACCATCAAAATCTAAAACTGTGTTGACTGAATTTTAGTAGTATGTGAAAGTCTTTAGGCTTTTTCCTTCAAAACCAGTGTACCTGATAGGCAACTTAACACAGTAACAGGATACTGCATGTGGATTTGCTTTATTATAAACTTAGACTGATTAACTGCATCAACTTCAATTTAATATGCAAAACAAATTAAGTCTCTCAAGCTCTAGAATATTCTTCTTGGTCTATAATCACCATCACAAAAAGCCTCAGAAAGTCTGCTGGAGTCTTTGTGCCTTATTCAGGTCTCCTTCCAAATACTTTTGATATGAATAACAGATGCAGGATTAACTCTGAGTCAAATGACCAGAAAGACACATTTTCTCACTCACTGACATAGTTTGATGATGTTTTGTTCTTGAAATGGAAGTTAGTCTGATTCCAGAAGCATCTGAAATATGTGTGTTCATTTCAGTACTGTCATTTTGATAAGCAGAAGTCCCTTTAATGCTTATGTTCTGTTTATAGAAATCAAAGCTTCGGCATTGTTGATATAATGTTAATCTGAAATAACCTGGTATTTCGTGTAGCTTTTTAACAGACAGAAGTAGAACAGCAACAACATTTTCATTCTTGTGTAGACCCTAGCTAATTTAAGGCCAAAAACTTTGTGATATGATCCCATGGCAAAAGTATTTCCTGATAAGAGCTGGTAATGCCAAACAGTTAAAAGATGAGTCATCCTAATGCAAAAAACAAGTGTTTCTTTACATAAATAAATAAAATTGTAGTTAGCTTGATTTTACCTTTTAAATATTTTCAGGATATTTTTTCAGCATCCTAGAATGTGCTTTCCACTCACCATCCTCTTGTATGCTCCATAATGACTTGATGGAATATCAAACAGGACTTATGAGGGACAAGAGTGTATCTAAGATACTGTTGGACCTGCTTTTAAAACATTGCATTGTTTGGGAAATTACTATTTTTTTCTCATCTGATTTCTTCTGAAGAGATAGTCATGAAAAAGGGAATTCTCAGAATAAATATTATATACAGATATGCCTTTGATAGAATTATTACATCCTGTTCCAGCATTTGGGCTAGAAATTCCCCTGTATTTGTATCTGTTGAAGAGCTCTGGAAGTTTTACATTACTGACATGAAATAATTCTAAAGAAATCTTGTAATACTAGCATGCTCGTGAGTAAAGGATCATGAAAACTAGGGCAAGCATAAAAAGTTTTCAGTTAGCAATATGTGAAAGGATACATAGCAGAATGCAAAACGAGAACAGTAATTTCAAAAATAGAAATTTTGAAAAGGTCAGCATATATGCTTAACAAATGTCACTGTCAAGGACTTGTTTGTGAGAGCTCTGGCCAAAGAAAATAGAATTTTCCTGGAGAATGGAAAATCTGATGATTTTTGGTTTATGAGGGGCATGATGACTGACAGTTTGTCATTAAAATAATAAATCCAAAATTAGATCCTAAGAAAATCTTTCATATTTCTGTGAAACACCATTTCTTTGATCCTGCTATGAGTGTGATTTTTGGGTCTGAATGAGTGTTTTGTGACAATCTTAACAGTATTCATTCACTTGTTTATTCTGACTGTCTCACAGTGTTTAAGAAGTTTAAACAAAGATCTTTTTCCCACAATATTACCTGAGTTTCCTCAAGGTGATACTGGAATCCATCTGTCTTTTGCTCATGTAACAAGATGATTAAAGAATGCTCTTGTTGGCTGGACTAATAGTCCACCTATCCTTGTGCTTCTTTTATGAGAGGGCATGCAATTTAGGGAGAGCGCATGGTCCTCTCAGCTTTCAGTGGTCCGTTTTCCTCTTGGCATCCGTAGTTTTTGAGATAGTGATATTAGAGGGAACATCCCTGCCCTCACCCTTCAATATCTGTTTATGGCTCTCCTGCCCAGAAGTTTGTCTTTGAGCTTATCTGGAAGTTAATCCTTCTGGTTGAGTAGTTCAGGAAATGAAGTTATTAGATGTTTGCATTTCGAAAACTTTCCTGAGGTTTAGTGTCTGAGCACTACGTAAGATGAAAATCATTCATAATTACTTCAGCTAAAGTAAATAACTCATAGTAATTGTTTCAAATATACATTATTGTGTGTTCGCTAATCCTCCAAATACTCTGAAATTTGTATTTAGCTGGGGATTGGCAGTGGTTTGTATAAAAATTGTGCCCAGTCATCTCCTATCATGTGGAATTTTATCCAAACACTTGTGTCACATGAAGTATGGTTTAAATCTTAGTATGCAAACAAGATTGATGAGATGTGAAGAAAACCTTCATGAGTACCTGTTGGTCAAAACCAAGACTCCTGAGACATTCAGCTCAGGCTATTAGATATTGCAAAACCTGTGAGATAAACGTATTTATCCATACTGGTACTTCCCTCAGAAACCAAAGAAACATTAATATAGCAGTAACACTTTCTCCATTGCATCATTCGTATTTTGAGGTTTCGAGATAAATTCTTAAGATTCAGCAGTAGTCAAATTTTAAATATTAAGCCATTGTGAGATCATATGGTATGGTAACTGCATGGATTTCTCTGTGGAGGTAGGGGACAGTATTGATTACCTTCTGATTTCCATTTTTCTTGTTGGGAAGTGAAATTGTCATTTTTCCATTTGAGAAGATGATAGAAATATGTATTTGTGCTTCTTAGTTTGATTCTAATTTTTATCTTTAACTTTTTTAAATAGTCCAGCCCACTTGCTTAGAAGGTGTAGTTAAGGAGCTTTTATAGAGATGGGTTGACAAAAAAGCATCCTACCTACTTCCCCACAGCTACATCCCTTTATTTATGAGGTGAAAATTTGAACAAAACTCAGCATCTTGTTTTTGTTTCTGAATATTTCAGCAATCTTGTTTCCTAAAATACCTGTCACTCTTTTCCCTGTCTTGAGTATCAGTTGTCAAACTATAATCCTGTCAAATCATTACACAAGCAATTGGTTTTTGAGGGGAAGTTGTGCTACCTGTAGTTACTGTTGTTGTAACGTGCACCAGAAGAGTAATTTTTGGTATGCAGTTAAAAAAATACTGCCAACTCAGAATAAACCAGGGAAACCATCACAACTCAGAGACTGGGAGGAACAGAAACAGGGTGGAAGTCTGAAGTGCAGAATGCAAGGTTATATCTGTGGTTAGGATTACTTGTGCTATTTTTTCATATCTTGTGATTTTAAGAAGGAAATGAAGGAGCTGATTATATTAATAAACCACAAAATAAGCTGTTCAGCTGATCCAGTATAGATGTTTCCAACTGAGATATATGGTTAGGCATGGTCAGTGAAGAGTATTTCTAGGGCACAGCAGATTTCACCCAGTCAGAATCCCTAAAAATAGATCAGATGAATCATGCTGTAAAGTGTCTCTGATTATAAAAGGGGCCTGTGGTGACTTGCTCAGAGGTGCTGCTTAAAACTAGGGAAAATGAATGTAATCCGGAATGGCTGAGACACTGATGTGATGTGTCCGTAAACCAGATTATCCCATTTAAAAATGTATCAAGTTAGACGTCTCAGAAAAAAAAAAAAAAAAAAAAAAGAGAGAGAGAGAAAATCATTAACACTTTCATGGGAGGCACTGCAACAACCTGGCTAGGAATTCTGCCCAGCATTCAGAGCACCCAGGTGTAGGAAGCACACACTCATTTGGAACAAGCATAGAGGAAGGCTACTAAAATGAGTGGTGGGAAGGGGGGAGATTATTGTGAGGGTACTAAAAGTCTAACTTCAATAAAATAAAGCCAAGAGGAAACAGATGATGGAGGCAGAGAAGCATTACAAGCACATAGGAAGGAGAACAATAATTTAATCTGAAGAACAGAGTTGGGACAGGAACAAATGTCAGAAGATCAGACTGAAAGTTAGAAGATTTCCAGCCATTAAGGCAGCAGTGTTCTGGAGAAATCTCCCAATAAGGTTGAGGGGCTCTTTTTCCACACAGGTATAATTGTTTTCAAGGGGGAAAATGATACATTTATGAAAAGCAGTGTGAAACTTGGTTGCATCTGAAGGCAGGAGACTGGACCTGATATGCCACCACTTTGATCCTAGAAAGGGATGTGTATGCATGGCTGCACTTATTGAAGTGACAGTAATTATGCTGTAGATATGCCTATACTATCAATGTGAATATGTTGTGGTGCTTCTTTAAACTTGTAATTAATACTAATTGAACTTTCAGAATCTAAAAGCTTCCTTGCTTTAAAATCCTGTGCATTTGCTGAAAGTAACAACAGTTTACTAACATCCCATTTCTCGAAAAAATCCGTATTAAGGAAAAGAGGGTACTATATGCAATCTGTTGATAACAAACAGCACATAGAATTTTTTACTGCATAAACTAAAGATCTTTTGCCAGAATACTGCTTCTGCTACATGTGTTTTCCCTTAGTATTGTATTCATTGTACTAGAAATGTAATTATAGATTAATACTTTCCCTAATATATTCTACTAAACATTTTGCTTGCTGTGTACAGGTGTTAGTAGAAATGAGAAAAATCATACTGTTTTGTGCATAAAAGAAAGAGTAAATTCAAGCTATATATATATATTTAACAATCTGTAAAGAGAAAAAAAAATCAGGTGCTATAATGCAGTCTAAAAATATATTGGTTGCCAGTTTACTTATAAAAAAAGCAAGAGTATATTAACTTAAAGCTTAGTTAAGTAAAAGATTTTAAAGTTATTCTTAGCATTTCTAAATTCCCGTTTTCCTGCATTCGCCCTAGCCACATTTCTGTGTGCCCTCTACTTGGCATTGCAGTGCTGTGTCCAGTTTTAGCTCCCCTGGGTAAGCAATTCTAACAAATGGCAGAGGGTCAGTAAGACCTGGGCTCAGCAAGCTTGGAGAAGATAGAGCACAACAGGACCCAGCTGGGGTTTCCTCTATCTGCTGCTTTGGGTTGTAGAGAGGATAGAGGTGGAGTTTGCTGAGTTGCTTGATGAGAGCATGAAAAAGAAAGGTCACAGGCTGCAGCAAAGGGAGTTCTGATGTAATATCAGGAGAAAACAAAAATCCATCGTGATGGTGGGCAAGCAGAGGGACAAGTCATGAAGAGAGCCCACAGGTTCTCCTTCCTTGGGGTTGCTCCGAACTCAGCCAGATCAGGTCCTGAGCCACCGGACTGGCTCTGGAGCTGCCGCCTGAGTGGGAGGTTGGACGGGGTGACCTGAGGGCTCCTGTCCCACCCTGTTCTCTTTTCTAGCTGAATCAGCTTGTGCTGGCTGCTAGGACTTCATTATTAATAAGAGGAGATATGGTAAATAAGCTGTCCACCTAGCAAAATTAATATGTACCTTTGTGTCCTGATGTATCTTCGTGTCACAAAAAGTAATTAAATTGTGACTTATTTGCATACATAGCTCAGCACATGACTGAACATGCAGCCTGCAAGATTGCCCCCAGTTCATAATGTGATAAAAGGCTGCAGGGCCTGCAAGAAAGAAGGCGGTGAGGGAGTGATGAAGTTCTCCTCGCCCGCGGCCTGCTGCCTGCCTGCATCGCCACGGCCATGGGGCAGCGGGGCTGGGAGCCGGACCAGACGAACCGGGTGCAGGTGCGGCCAGGCAGGCTGCGCAGTGGCACTGGGTCATTGGATTGTTCCACCTGCCGGCACACGGTGGTTCCCTGGAGGCCAATAACTTGCTGAAGTTCATCAAGCCTTGGAAAAAAAAAGATAATGTTTCTCTCTTTTGTTGGTATATTTTGTAATTATGTGGTATAACTTTATGTGTTTCTTTGCGATGGGGTTAATTTTAAAATAACCAGATGAAATTCAGACAGCTGGTTTATTATGCAACTCCATTATACTTGTTTGATGTGCTGTGTTTCTTTCAGGTGCCTGCCTGCCTTTCAGTTTTGCAGCGGAAGCATTGATCGTTCTTACCACCTCACAACCTACAGGTAAGACCTGAGATTGTTATTTAAAGTTTCCATTGCCATGTCACCACTGACAAATTCAGGCATGCATGGACTGCAGGCAGCGCGGCTGCTCGCGACGCAGCAGTGGCTTTCCTGGAATGGGGGTGGGCGAGGTTCCTGCTGCATCCGAAATGGCTCCCACTGAGCGCAGTCGTGGTGCTCAGCCTCACCACATGGGGCTGCCGGCAGGATGGACCCACCGACACGGTTGGCACCTGTGGCCCCGGTCTGGCCAGGGTGGTGCTGCAGGTTTGTCCTGGTGGGGACATAGCTCCTCGCTGGCAGCACCAGAACTGAGCCTGCAGTTTCTGAGCCATTAAATTGGTGTGAGTTCTGTCACAGTCTTCTTCACTGGGATGAAAATTTCACCTCGAGTTTCTAAGAAAGTTTAAATGGCTACCTTTGTGCTTGTGAGAAGGCTGGGATTGTCTTGGTGTGATTCAAAACATTCTTCCTAACAGACGTCACTAAATACCTCAGTCTTTTCATGGAGAGTCATAGTGTTTAAAATCAAAATGCGCTATTGGGCATGTCATTTAAATACTTCCAAGTCACAAGTTTTTATATTTTGTGTCATTAGTACCTTGCATTTTGTCTTTCAAGCAGAAAAGGATTTATTTTTTATTTAATCCACTATTTCTCATTATAGCAAGAGTGATTAATTACCAAAACAAACTATCAAAAATTGTGTCTTTTACCTGATTTAAATTTATCTGGCTTCAGCTTTTGGCTATTGTTTTCTGCTGGCACATATAGATGGTAGTTGTTTTCCATAGTCACTGCTACATATTTGTTTAACTCAGCTAAAATAGATTTGATATTTCATACGTTTCAGTGTAACATATATTCTCCAGTAGTAATCTCTATGATTGCTACTGCAGCTGGAGCAAAAAGCAATTGTCTGTAACCCCTACTTTACTGGCCCTTTGTATGTCACAGTGTTGCCCTAAACTTTATAGACTGGGGCCTTGATGTTTTGTTTCCCCTGTCCACTTCAGCAGTGTCTCATTCAGTTTCTTTCTGATCTAAGGATGATTTTTGATTGTGTGATTATTCACAGGTTTGCTTTCTCCACTTAAAGCCATTTTGGCTAGGTTCATACTCAACATTCCTTGTTACCTTTAGTTTTCTTCTTTCTTCAGATGTTAGGAATAACTTGCTTTTATGGTGGATTCTACTCATACTTTCAGCTGATGTGGATGTGTGAGCTCAGAATAGCAAGACATAATGAAAAGCTTATGAAAAGATCTTTTGAATTATACTATATCTACTGATCGTCTTCATTTCAAATGATTTTGATTTGGGATGTAGGGCAACTAGTACGCATCCATGTGAATTGGACTTACGGTTTTGTTTTACATAAAGGCGTTGGTTATGAAAAGCGAAATATTCAAGACTATTTGCTGTGTGAAGGACAAGTATGGCAGACTGCTTAATGTTGAATTAGTAGAAAGTAGTCATATCACTGTATTTTCAAAAAGCAGCAAGCCACCAGCACGTTTCTGATAAAGCAGGTGATAGTGGCCTAGCATTTCTATTAAATAAACATTGGTCTTCATTGTGATGACACTCCTAAAGCTAGGCTTCATGGCAACACTTTTTGACTTTCCCTCACTTTCTTCCTCATCCCAAAGGCTTCACAATCATGATTTCTTTTCCTCCTGCTTACGTTTCCTCCTTTTACTGTGAATTTTGTTAGGTCTTGTTTCCAGTCTTTCATTTTTGATTTTTCTAAGATCAGATCTTCTCTTTTGTTCTTCTTGTTTTCTGTTGTATTTGTATGTGCCCATAAAACCCAGATCATTTGTGTTACTTTATTTTTGTGGGCTTCTCTTTCTATCACTGTACATATTTGTTTTGTATATCTGAAGAAAATTTTGTTCTACTTTGTCTTTCTACCTAGAAGCTATAAAAAGTATGAAGGACAAAAGAATCTACATCTGTACTTGCAGGATAGTGGAAGACAGCTGTCCAAACAGACTGCGTTTTTGGTCATAAATTTATTGGAAGATAAGTGTGTTTTATTAATAAGAATGTGCATTTTTGATATTTCCTTTGCAGTCAGCATAGAGCTGAATATAAACCCACTTAATCATTCTGAATACTAGTACTGGTAGAACAGGAGTGAAGTCCTCTTTTTACAATATATGACATTTTCTTCTGAAAATTTTCTTTCAAAAATAAGGAGAAGCTAAAGAAATAGAGGGTAAAATGTCACACTTTGGCTGGAACTATGGATGAGTCACTCCTAAAAATGTGTATCCTACAGAGTAGTCCCCATCCACCAGATTACATTATTTTCAGTTATTGGACTATGCTGACAAAATCTCTCCTCCTACCAGCAGAAGTGGTTGTTTGCTTCCGCCTTGAAGAAAATGTAGCCTATATGTAATATGTGCAATCTGCATTATTTTTGTGTAGATGATACCTTGAATTGTTTGTAAGTCAAGAAGTTTGTGCACTCTGTATATTTGTCAAACCAGTATGCAGAAGACATTTTCCATTTCTTTCCCTTCTTTAGAGTCTTTTAGTCATTCTAATTACTAGCATATATCGTAAAAGTTTATTACGCTATTGAATGTTACCCAGTCATTTGTGATTGGGAATTATTCTTGGAAAGATACAATAGCTTCAAATAACACCTGTATTTCCCAAATTTGACAAAATTGCAGTATACTGAAAAATTAACAATATGGAATGATATGTTTTTTTAAAAAGCTTATAGAATACATTGATCAAAGTTGAGCTTAACTGTTAGAAAACTTTATATCCTCCAATTTTTCATTAAATAGAATGAATCTGAAGTAACTCTATATGTTGGGGAAAAAAAAATCATTTCCCTCTTACTGAAAAGCCTAAATATAAAGAATGCCATTGTTTGCTGAACATGTGGCATCCAGTCTGGTTCATATTAAGTTGAAGTTACTGCCATCTGGTGGGGAAAATAGTATTATATCCGTACAATAGGAAGTAATTCCATTAGAATCTCCAGGAAGGAAAAAAACAAACCTTGAGAAGTGAATATTGTGTGAATGTGTATGTGTGTTATGTGTATATGTGTAGATTAATAATATATAATCAGGTACAAAATGTTTCCCGAGAAGATTCCTTTGTACAGCTGGAGATTTTACATTTCATGCATTTTATTTATTTATTTATTTATTTATTTATTTTTGCGTAGCACTTTCTATGGTAGAGATTACCACTACTTATTGCTGCAAAAACATCTGAGCTAGCTCTGTCTTAGTGCAGCATTCTTAGATTTTACCTTTGGTGCAGCAAGTTTGCTCCTCCTTGAATCCTGACACATACTTTTGTTAACTTTTTCCTGATTCCTGAGGGAAGAGCTCCATAGGAGCAAATTTGTATCTCTATCAAGTAGTGCATGAGGGCAGTCTGGGGGGCATCTTACACATATAAAATTAATTGGGTTGTTTTCTCAAGGAGCTAACACTCTTATGTTGGATGTAACAGTGCAGTGAATGATAGGCAAAATGGTAATAGAGGAGAGAGATTCAGTTGTTGAAGACAGTGTCATTTAACTATCCATAGTAATAAGCTGCTCAGTACCATATAAGAGTAATAACTTGTATCCAGAATGTGTTCTTATTTCATTGTTATAGTGTCAGAAGACCGCAGTCAAGATTAGGTTTCCTTTATAAACAAGGAGTTTTTTTTGCTGGTAGAGAACAGTAGAAGGGGTCCTTTGCTCTTAATCTGAGGAATAAATTGCCATTTTCTCTACTATAGAAACATGTTTTATTAGGTTCATATCAAAAGTGTATCTTTTAACTGCCATTCTCTGATGCTGAGATTCAAAGGAAAGTTAGGGGAATCCAAGTGTCTTACATGGTTCATAGTGGCTTAGTCAAACTCTCGGCACTCCTGCATTGGCCACAGCCCTCCGGCTGCATGCTTAGCCCCCGATGGCAGCCCAGCTTTTATCAGCAAGCAAGTGCTGATGTTGGTTGAGGTAAGGCTAGAGGAGGCACAAATGGCCTCATCATTGCTCAGGCGTGGCTGTCTCCAGCCCTCAGTGGTGCGTGAAAGTGCTCAGCAGAGGGCTTGAGGGGCCTGGAGGCCCCTGCACTCTGAGTCTGGGTAATTCTGGTCACTGGGGAGGCTTGCTTCATACCTTGTGCCAAGATGGGTGGCAGAGTACCATTAGATTCTTCTTTAAAGGGGTAAGTATATGCTCTCATCCTCTACTTATGTACAGGAGGTATATTATTCTGATGATGCCCTCTACATAGTCCTATCTATTTTTGGTCAGGAACATTTTTCTTCTGTGTAAATCGTGCTTCAAAGGGCTTTCTAACGTTGTCGTCTACAGAAATGTTTTGTTTCTTTGTCTGCTCAATGGCTTGAGCAGTGACATCCCAAAGAGGCCTCGTGCTGAATGCTAGGTTACATTCCTTCAGACTGTCTAGATTGAATTGCAGTGGCTCACTTGGTTGAAAAGATGTGGAGCTCTGCTTCCTATATAGAGAAAATTTCCATTCCTGTCCTATACAGGGCAACTTATGTGATTCTTGGTTTGTACATTTACAAAGTGCATGATCAAGCCTGGTTGGTGTAGAAGCCAGATTCTTTTTGTTCTTAGCCATGACAATTACGTTTTCAAAGGAGCAGGTGAAGGGGTCCTACAATTCTGTGAATCTCTTCATCCTTGAGTTTAATTAAACAAAATGAACAAAACAAAAAACAAACAAAACAAACAAAAAAACAAACTGATGATAACTGGTTTTCTGCACACCTTTTAGAAGTTACTGTGAATGAGTTAAGTGTTGTTGCAGAAAAAGATATCTCTCATCTCTCATCATTCTTTTTTTATTTTGTTTAAAATTCTTTTTTACTTGGTTGTTTTTTGCTGCATGTTGTAGTTTTTTGTTTGTATTTTGTCTTCTTCCTTTTTCTGAACTCTCTAGGAGTCAGAATCCTGCCCAGACAACATCTTTCAAAAAGAAAACCATTGACCTTGTAATCCTGTCATTCTGCTTTTAAGACTACGTTGCACATGCAGGTGTCTGATTTCTTCATAGGTTTTAGAGGAAGTATTTCTTCATGACTTTGCAATGTAATTGCCTAATTGTTTTTCAAGGAGACAGACACTTTTTTCACAGTAAGACTCTTACTGGAAAGGTTTACCCATAATAGTTAGAGCACTGGGCGGTACGTGACCACATATTAAGGAAGTCCTTCAAACTCAAGCCCACAGCTGCTTACCAGAGAACCGTACAGCGCAAAGAGCTCTCTCTGACTCAGGCTAGTTTGCACAAGGCAGAAAAGTGAAACAAATTTTAGAAGGGAAGTAATCCATGATTCCCTCTTCCAGCCTCCAACTCTCAACATAAAGTGTACTTTGTACTGTATAACAGAAGTACCTAGTTTGATTAGCTCTTGATTACAAAACTGGCTTCTTTTTCTTTTCACTACTGCAGACAAAATAAGCAGCATTTAGCCAGTTTTTGAAAACTTGGTGTCATTGAGATTCAAGCTTTCTGGAATTTCTTTTCTCCTCTCCCCCCGCAATATAGCTTCACATATTTATTTATAGTCCCTTGGGTTTAATAAGTAGTTTGATAGCTAGAAGGTAATTGCCATCTGCGCTGAGGATAACTGAATTATAAAAGAGAAGATTATAAAAGTGAAAGATGATATAATGCAAGACAAAGCTAGAAGGTTGTACCTTCTGAACCAAAAATGATCACCTTGTAGACAGTTTGTTATGATGGGATAGAGATTGATGTTATATCACATGAATTAATTGAGAATGTAGAATGCATTAAAATCTCTCAAATTTCAGCTTTTTAAATCAAAATTGACTACATACATATCCTTACTCAATGAGACGTTGTTGCAGAAATGACTCTTCTACTTCATTATGCAGGAAATCTGAACAGAGCGTCATAGTGATCCTTGAAAGTCTATGAGAGTATGGATGCTTCTCTCCAGGAACAATCTGCTAGATGTGATATTTGTATTTGATATTTGAATCACCATCCTTGGGAGTTTGCAGGATTTAACAAGACCATGAGGAACATGCTCTCATTAGATCTGTTTTGAGCAGGTGATTGAATTAGATGACGTCTTTTGCAACCCTCAATTATTCCATGATTCCATGTTATGAATCTACGCTTATAATGACAAAGGTGTTCTCAAACAACAGAGATTTAAGCTCAAGATCCTACTTCTTAGCTTGAAGGTGATAAGTGGATGAAGTTGCTCAAAAAAAAAAAAAAAAGCCTTAATTCTGAGGTAGAAAACCAATATAATGAACTCAAGTTTATGAACACCAGAACTTTTTCTCATCTTGTCTGCTCAGCCTTTCAAAGGATGGTTCGGGGTTTTGAGAATGACTTCCTATGGATCTTTAATTGCAAGGCACAATTCTTTTACTTGTCTTTGTTTAACATAGACATAGAAGTATGTATACACATTTATTCAAATTATAAAGTAAAATAAACATTTTCAAAATATTATGCTCTGTTTTTCATTTTCCCTTTAGGAAAAGAGGAAATGAACTAACCATGGCAGAAACTGCTTCTAGCTTTAAGATTACTGAGGGTACTTAGATAACCTGGTGCTAAAGACCGTAAAACAATCATACACAACTAATAGAATACTAAATACCTTTAAGGGTGCTTTATTTACTTTTTAAAGCCAAATAATTTAAATATTTTATAACTTTCAGACTACTAGTTCTGTTTCTGAAAATCCTATGTATTAGCAAGCTGAAGATCAGTAAAATGCAAACAATACATTCTGCAATTGTTGTGCCGTCATCTCTGGTTTAGAGGGAACACCCTCTCTCTGGGGTAGAGAAGTGATTTAGTCTAGGACACTAAGCAATTTGGGCTGTTCTTGAACAAATATTCTCAAGTAAAACAAACTTCTGTGAACTTCACGCTGTTCTTATTCCTATTTACTAAGAGAACTCAAAACTCAAGTTATTCAGAAGTGTTGGTTAGTTGAATTCAAGCAACGCTTAGTAACTTAACATTATATTTGCTAAGGATGTGGTTAAACTGCATTTTGGGGAACATTGGTTTCAATAACATACCACCATGTTGAAATTCCTTTTCTTCATGTGTTATCCTTCCACTTAGAGAGGTATGCACGACTGATCCACAAGAAAGCTGGCCCATCATATCTTTTAATATAGTCTTTAGCCAAGACTATAGTCTATAACTATATGGCTATAGTCTGTAGCCAAGACTGAGCTTATTATGAGCTGTATAGTGCTTAAATTGTGTATAGCATAAATTGATTGGTTACAAAATAAGTATCTTTTGTGGTGACTACTCAAGTTAGATGGTTGAACTTCAGTTAACATTCATTATTATGTTGGCATTCAGTTTTTGGCTTAACCATGCCACAGATGCAGACATGTTTTTGTATCTCAAATCTCACTGCTTGTATTAATGTGGTTGTATCAATTACAAAACCAGCCTAAGTCCACAGAGAGATCAGCTGGTTTTCTGCTGCATGGAACTCTAACTAGTAAACCCTGTATGAACCTATCAGGCTCCACGCAGAGTTAACTTGGATGTTACTATATATAGTCTTCATTTAGAAGAACAGAGAAAAGTTATGCAGAGGAAAGTCCGGCAGGTATTATTAGTTTGGACTCAATGTAAACTGTCCCAAATCCACAATGAGTCTATTTACTGTCACTGTCACTTCCATTTCCAAAAGATATTAGTCAGGTGTAGCTACCATGCAAACACCAAGAGGCAGCACTGGACTAGAGCTGGTAAACTCTAACAGATTTGACTTCACTGCAGTGCCTTCTCTCCACAATACCCAAACAGCGCAAGATTACTCGATAGCTTGAGCACAACACGGAACCTGTGCTGGCAGTCTGTTTGAATTGCATGATGCCTGTCCCTCCAGGATCCAAATATTCAGAGCAGCACTGTACTGTGGGGGATGCTGAACTAGAGCTTTGCTGAATCACAGCCAGCTGTGTAGAGCTACATGCCTGCCTTCGCAATGTTCTTCCCATTCTCTCTAAAACTATATGCATTACCTCTCCACCATTCCCCTTCCCTCCTTTCCCTCTCCAGCTTCCCAATAACCCCCAGTTTCTGGGGAATACAGACTCCTGTTATCTTGGAAAACAGAGAACGGATGCTGCTGCAGTGAGGAGGTAACTGAATGGCTGTAGTAATGCAGCATAATAGTGAAATGCCTGTGTTTTTAATAACTATTAAGGTTAAAAGATTGTCTTTAGGATAAAAAAATGAAAGTCTAGTAAAATTAAACTATAATGCTTCATTCTTCATACTTCATATCAGTATTTCATTTCTGTACTGCTTTAAAATTGCTGAAGAGAGATATAGCATTGCTTGTAACATCTTTTACATAGGCTATATTGCAGGGTCATTTTTTTTTTTGTGATCTTACTTCCCTTCAGAATGCTTAACTTTTTAGTTGTGTTCAGAATGAAAATTGCCTTGAAGAACATTTAAAATAGGCAAATTTTGTTTTCCTTATGTTTTGTGTTATTATTTAAGGAGTTTTGAAATCTTCTGCCCCGTGTTGGAGCAAATATTGTAGTTCTCTGGAATGGAGTTTCAAAAAAATCAAAGGGAGGTAGACACCTTGTTTGGAGTGTGTTTGCTGTGTTGGGTTCACAGCTGCACACGTGTCTGCTCAGGAGTGGGCTGGCAAGGGAGAGGGTCTGGCCTCCTCAGTGCCAGCTACTGCTTTGCATCCAAGATCTCCATAGCATGGCAGCACATCTTCCTTGTTTGGATCTGACCTGTGCTTGTCCCATGGGAGGAAATTGATCTGTGCTTAGAATTGGTGACTGGTGTCCTGGAGAACTAGGTCTTCTTGCTGTGCCTGCCACATCACTAAGGTGATGCATGTACTCTGCGTATGTACCCCTGCTCAGACAGATGTTGATCATTTGTTCCTTGTTTCCAGAGCACTTAGGGGAGGCACCGGAGATTTCCAGTGCAGCACCTCAAAACTCCAGCAGAAGACAACAGGGGAGATGTGTTTTGAACGTACAAAAATGACATAAAAAACAGGTGCTCTGAAAAACATCAGTCCACAGGAAGCATATTTTGCATACCCAAAAGAAGCTGACCTTGACAGTTTTGTGCCTGTAAAACAGAAGTAATGCTACTGGTACTTTTCCACTCTAGGGTCTCACGTATGTATGTGTTGTATAAGCGATGAAGGTTTGTGGAGCACATGGATAGTATAGTACTTGCCAAAAACCCAACTCTTTTAGAAATTAATAATGTGAAAATAAGTTTTAGGTGATCGGAATGAGACAAAAAGATGTGCTGAAAGGCTGCTTAGACATTGACAACTTTCCTTTCTGAGTGAGGCCTGTTCAGATTTTATATTGTCATATAAAGACTGCTCTGCAATGAGAACATAAAATAAGACTAGCTACCAAGGATTGGTTCTTATTCCTAATGTGTTTTCATAGTAGAAGATATGTGTATATTAAATATATATTAATGCCTGCGCATATGAAATAAAACCCCATATTCTGAACTTATGTTGAGGTTACAAAGTTGAGCAGAAGATATTTTACAAACGCACATATCTGGAAATTTATAGACAGATTTTATTAAGATATTAAATGTTTATTTTTCTTCTGATAGGTACTCTATTGGCACTCCTTGGATACAATTTTTAAAATGTTCAGATTCAAAGAACATTTTTCTAAGAACCTTTGGAGTCAGTGGTTTTGATCAGCTTCTCGAAGCATGCTTCATTTTTGGGTATCTTTTTACAGAAATGATGGTTGAATATGATGTCAGATGAAAATTTGGGAAAAAACAAGATTTTTATTTTTATTTTTTCACTTTCAAGTCTTCCAGGAAATGTTTATGTTCCTTAGTCAAAGGTTTTATATTTGGTTTTCTGAATCATCTTTAAAATTTGGTGACAATTCTGCTCAGCATAGTTGTGTCACAACGGATACCAGTAGAGTAACAGTGAAAGGCATTATTAATTTATTTTTAAAGTGATGTTTTCAAAGTCAACATGATTATGCAAATGTATGTCATAACATCAGTAACACTATTAAATCTCTACAAATAAATGCATCATCATTTTTATTGTGTTATGCCTCATCCAGTGGCATATATCAGAGATTTTGTTTTATTCAAGAATGATCAGTGTAATTATTATTGACATGGCATTCAAATTTTGCAAAACCAAAACTGAGACTGGTCATTAGGAAAAATGAGCAACCATTAACAAGAGTTGGACATGCGAAAAAAAAAATCAAGGTATTTTATAGCCCCAGTAGGGTGACAACTGCTAACTGGCTATGTAACTCATGTACCAAAATGTGTAATTTGTTAACCTTTCTCTCCTTCATCTTGTTCACCAAAAGGTCATAGTACAGAAAGAACAAGAGATTTTGATTATTTCCCTGGTTTTGCTGAAGAACCATTTTATGGAAAACACACGCATTTACAAACCTAAAGGCATATGGAATTAAAAGCAACTCAAGTAAGAATGAAATGTAGGTGGAAGAGGATGTATAGCTGACTGTGTTAGTGTGATAAGCAGGCGGAGCAAACAATGGGTGCCATTGTTCTCGTGTTATTTGTAGTTATGTAAAGTGAAAGCAGACTGAAAAACAGTAATGCTAATTCCAAAGTGTACTAAGAACATGCAGTCTCTAGAGATGAGTATCAGTGTGACCTTGTCTTAGGTGATGACCAGGGAGCTATAAGAAAGGACAACATGGACAAACTCTGGGCTAGGAATAATACATCTGAAGCAAAGGACTTGGCTGGATTTGAGCATGTCAGGATAAAGTTTGTGACAGCTAGAGAAGAATGCCTTGATATAATTGAAAGGTGGTATTCTGGAACATGGGAGATGCATTTGGTTGAGGAGTTAGGTGGGAAAGGTCATGCATATAGCTGATGCATGAAGAGAGAGTATCCTGTCTATGGAAGGCATAAAGGGAAAGTCTGCAGTCCTGTCAGTGAAGGCCAGATGTTAAATGTTTTAGAAAAATTGGAAAAAAAAAAAAATCTTTGGTGGGGACTTCTGCGAAACAAAGTCCGAAACTTTTGGTTTAGCCATGCCCAGCTTGAGGTGGTGACCAGATGTTCATAGAGAGATAACGGAAAGGCAGTATGAGCGTTTAATTTGGATAAAAGGAAACTAAAAGATTAAAAAGAATGTGGGATGGTATGAGTACGTGAGTTGTAAATTGGCTGTCTCCATGTATATGCTACAGAGATGAAGTGTTGTGTATGTTTGCTTTTTCAGTGATTTGAGTGACATCTAGTTCATTTTTGTTTGATCTGCTTGGAAGCCAGGTGGAGTTTGAGAGACATCTAATAAAAATAGATTCATCAATACTTGTTGTATAAGCCAAGAAGTATTTAAGCTGGGTAAAAAAAAATAAAAATAATAATAAAAAAATCCCCTCCTTAATGTTAGAAAGCCTAGATAAGACCATTTGAGTAAAACTGTCTCCTTAAACAGTAGAGGCTGTTACAAAAGAAATTCTGAATAACTGCTAATGAGAAAAGGCATAAGATAGTTTGGTTTTAAACCTTGTGGTATTTTTCCATTTCACTTTGCAATCATCTTCACTCAGAGCTGTTGGGGAGTGTTACAGACAGTGAGATGTGGGTCAGTACTCAGTGGTGGTTTGAAGAAAGGACAGGGCAGGTAAGTAGCAATCTTATTTACAAGTCATTTCGTGTTTTCATGAGGATAGCCAGTCCTGTTGAGAATGGTAAGATTGCCTGGTATTGACATTTATTCAAACCTTTCAAATGAAGTACAAAAGATTGCTGGTTGGTTTGTTTTTGTTGTTGTTGTTTTGTTGGTTGGTTGGTTTGGTTTGTGTGTGTGTGCTTGTGTTTTCCCCAGACGATGTTAGTGTAAATGTTAGACAAGAGTTGCTTGTCTGTTTTCAGAAAAATTCATTTTCCAGATCTGAGCTCTGTTGGCTTCAGTTATTGGAAGTGCATAACCACAAAAAGCACAAGAATTCAATGTTTTATAAGAAATCAGTTAGCATTCATTTAACTGCATTTGGTTTCATTTAAGTATATTTGAAAACTTTGAAGCTGAGGCTGATACACCAGCACCAAACTTTGAATTCTTGTTGAATTTCTTTTGAATTTCTCTTTGAATTTCTTGTTCATCTGTGTTAAATGCATATAACCTATATATAAAGAATTGGACTTACTTTGTGGTATTTGTATTTTTTCTTTCTTCTTTTAACCCTGCCCCCCCCCCCCCCCCCCCCCCCAATGATGGCAAAATATCCGGTCTTGGCAAGAATGAGAAGATTACTCCAGTCCTTGTTATTGCTTGACTATCCAATCCATTCTCCACATCTAACCAAGTATGATATTCCACTGTAGCAAAGCAAATAACAGTCTCAGCTGCTTCAATGACATTTTTGCGTTCCTTAATTTAAAAATATTTTCAGTAGAGTACCATAGAAATAGTGGGAGTTAATTTACGTATGTCTCCTCATGTGACTGTGCAGAAAACAATTGTCATAGATAGGGAAATAAACTGTTTTTATAGCCTCTGTTTGGTTTATGGGACTCTGTTTACAGAGGTGGGCAGTGCCAGCCGGGATGCTCTGAACTCAGTAATTATGGAGGCCCGGTCTCTAAGGGAAGTAGCGTAAAGACCATGTTGAGGAGACAATGCAAACTGTGAAGAGTCAATATAAGATGTCAGTTGTACCTAAGATGTTTTTAACTTGTTTTGTCATTGTGCTGTGTCATCATATACAATTTAGCTGGGTCAGTTGCATCCTGCAATCTAGCTTTGGCATGGGTTGTTGGAGGAGTGAGTCAATTGCAGTCACCTGCATTAAAGAGGAAAAGACCCTTGGCTGTTCTGTGTGGGCATTAAGGACATACACACAGGCCAGCAGGCTGGGGGGCAGATAAATGTGTTCTGGATTGCCACGTTTCACACAGCTGAATATTGAATTATTCCGCTTTTAATTTTGGTTCATTCCCTGTCTCCTCAGCTTTTTTCGTATGTGCAGATAACAAATGTTGTCCAGAAGGGCTTTGGAAACATGTATCATCTTTGAACACTTTGTTGAGTACTAGATCATCATCACCTGAAGCTAAGTGTATTAAGGTTTGATGGATACAGTGTTTAAAAGGCATAGTTACTAAGAGGCAGTACTAAAATAGAAAATACTTTACTCAAGAATTGTGTAAATGTGAAACTGAAATAGTGGCAATCATGAGGAAACTCCTGTTTAGATGTGAATGACATCAGTGTGGATAACCAGCGCTAGAAATTGAAATGTATAAAGTGCTTGAGATTGGGAACAAACTTAGAGCTAGGTCCAGAAGCAAAAGAAGAGTCCCCCTTCCCCTTCCCCTTCCCCTTCCCCTTCCCCTTCCCCTTCCCCTTCCCCTTCCCCTTCCCCTTCCCCTTCCCCTTCCCCTTCCCCTTCCCCTTCCCCTTCCCCTTCCCCTTCCCCTTCCCCTTCCCCTTCCCCTTCCCCTTCCCCTTCCCCTTCCCCTTCCCCTTCCCCTTCCCCTTCCCCTTCCCCTTCCCCTTCCCCTTCCCCTTCCCCTTCCCCTTCCCCTTCCCTCCCTTCCTTATTAATGATATGATACTGCTAGAGAATGCACAGAGAACTGCTGACTGCCAAGACCATTTTGAGAAAATGATAGACTAGGCAGAAATTGAGGGATCCCTCCCATCATATGAGGGAGATGAGAGATGGACTGGCAACCCTTGATACAACTGTTATTAAATACTTCTCAGAACAGTATGGCATTTTGCTGTGTGCTCCATCTTCTAGACTTTTGGTGAGGACCGGGAAGTGTTGATCCCACTATATAGAAAGGTGTCTCCTACTCTGCACTACTTGAGCTGTTTGTGTATTTTTTTCTATTTACACTCCTCTGTAGGACAGGATTACTAGTCCCATTTTATCAATATACAGAAAAGGCAGACAGAAAGCAAGCCCAAGATCTTCAAAAGTACCCAACTTCTATCAGAAAGGAGTTTGTATCTATCTATCTATCTTTTTTTTTTTTTTTTTTTTGTGGATTTGTGGGTCAGCTCATGGTAAGTACAGTGATCTGGGCTGGAATGAGGAATTCCATCTACACTTCCCATTTCAAGGCTGGTACCCTTACCAATGGGACTTTTTGAATTTTTGTGCTGTTGATTATATGTTCTTCCTATAAAGTGAGTTTCAAAGTGTTGCAATTGCCATGCAATAATAGTAGCCATTTGATTTGGCAGTTGTTTTCTAGCTTGATTTCACTAACATATTCAGTAGATTTTTTTCTTAAAAAAATAATTCAATAATATGTTCACACATGAATACAGAAAAACTATATCAAGTGGAGAAAATCAGATGTTTTCTAAAAATAGACCCTGATCCTTTCATATTCCTGACTGTCCAGCTCATTAATTATTTTTTAGAGGACAGTGTAATGTTATTCATGATGAAACAAATGAAACTGCCTGACTTTTCAGTTAAGAGGTTGTATAATGCAGGCAGCTCTTTTATTGTTTTGGGGAATAGAGAGCAACTTTGCCATACCTGTATTGTCTGTGAAAAACACAATGTTCAAACTGTTAGGTGAACACCCAAATCCACTTTAAATTCAGCATTGGCCCCTTTATAATAATGATGCCTAAATATATTAAGTTTCCTAGGGCAATTTCTCCTGAATTGTGATCATTATGGATAATAGTGATAATTGCAAAATTTGTTACATTAGAAACACTAACTTTTTGTATGTAATAGTTATTAAAATGCCTTCTGTAGTATTTATGAATTGTAAGGAAGGATCACATAACACACCTAATAGCTATTTGGTTGCATTAGCCAGGAAGAGATGTAACCATCTGAAAAGGAACTGCAGAATTCTAGTTTTCTTTGTTCATAAAGTGTTTTTTTGTTTTTGTTTTTGCTAGACTAACTGAGCCAAATTATTACAGTTGTACTGATGCTACACTACCTTCCACTTAGTCTGTCTTTAATAAGGAGACAGGGAAGGATTGAAACAGTGTGATGAGACCTGCTGGGCAGCAGATACAATTGAATTCTGGGGCCTTTATCTAACACTTTTATCTTCATCCTCCAGCCCAAAGTCTTCATAATCATCTCTGGTATGCAATTCTTCAACCAGATATCTGAACTGCAAGCTTTCATCCAGACACTTTAGAGCGGAGCCAAGAACAGGTGCAATTAAATAAAATGTGTACTTTTAATTAAATTGCACATTTCTGAAACTGCATAGCACAGACTGTGGTAAGTGTGCATACCTCACTGTAGAGTATCTGTAAAAAAAAAAATAACATTATATAATGTTTGTGTGTCTGCACTGTGCAGAAGATAGTCTTTTGCTTTCAAATGTGTGCATTTAGTTTATCTAATGTGAGAAAACTTGTCTTTTTCAAGACAAATATACCACTGCTTGCATTTTGAAACATACTCATTGACGGCATAAAAGGGTACAGAGACTGTTTTTCCAGCACAAACAAATTTCTTGTTACATAACTTCTTTGGCTTCACAAATCAGGCAAGCTGTTTGGTTCTATACTGGGATTTTGAACCTGCCAACTCTGACAGCTTCACGTAATCTTTTAACTGTTATTCAGTGGTATTACAGCAAACTTCCCTGCTTAGTTTACTTTACCCTTGTCCTCCAGGTGAGATTCAAACACTTCCTCTACAAAGGTGAATCTGCCAGAAATTAATGTGGAAATCATATTTAGTGTGCTCCAATAGAACTGGTAGAATATATATATATATATTTGTTACAAGTGAAAAGTAGGTAAGATTTTGAAATTATGAATAAAGGGACCGAAAAGAAAAGAACATTTCAGGATTTTCTGTGTGGAGATTTGCAAGTTTTTATTTTTATTTATTGTTGGTTTGTGTTTTTTTTTTTCAGTATTATATATAAAATAGTATTGAAAAGTGCATTCAAATTTGATAAAAGTTTGTAAATGATTTCAAATAATTTTCTGCTGATTGCCCTAAATGTCTGATTTTGTATTTTGAAGAATACAAGTATTCTTCTTTTCCAAATAGAGCTTCCGTAAAATATTTCTTATGTGTATTGGGTGGGTTGAAGGAGAACCTTTTTCTGTTGTGGCAAAATTTCATTTTCTCCATTTTTTTTCCTTTTCTTTTAAAATGTGCTCTAAACAGCATTTTATTTGCATTTGTGTTGTATAAAATCATAAAAAATATTCTAAACAGCCTACTCTAGATATCAAGCAAATTTTCCATACTCTTATGTTTTTTCCAAAACTGAAGCATGATTTGCTTTCAGTTCTTTTGAACACTAAAGCAATAAGCTTACTACTAATAAATATTAATTCCAATGTTTTAACTTTTCCCATTTTATATGTAACATTTTTAAGCTCTCCTCCATAATTTGACTTCTAGATATTTTTTAAAATATTTGGTCAGTATCCTCAACAGCACTATTTAGTATCTCTGATATGTTAAAAAATTGGAGACCAAGTCTTAACTTAAAATAAACACAGAAAAAAAAATCTCATTAGCCAAAAGATTTTTTCTTCTCTGGTTTTAAACTGACCTGGCTCTTCCCGTATGGGTGTGCCTCTAAATCTCTTCCAAATTAAATACAGAGTTATAAAAAAACAGTATTCAAACAGCAGTAAAAGTGCATCTTATTTATCCCTTCTTGATTTTTACTCATGAGAATCCTTAAGTGTGGCCTTCATTCTAATCTATAAAAAGGAAATATGCTAAGATGAACAGCCCGCTTTCTCAAGTGACCTGGCTTGATTACAGTTTTAACTGTAGTCATTTAACAGTAGAGCAGTGGATTCTAATCTTCCTTGAAGATGTCATCTTTGGAGGGAACCTGATTAGAAGCATATTTTATCCCATCAGTTTGTTTCCCCAGTTCTGAGGAAAAAAATGCAAATCATAATTTAACCTGCTTTTAGGACTGTTTACATTTTAAACTAAAAAATAATTATCTCTTAATAATGGTAGGAATGCAAGTAAGACCCATTTCAAGCCATACTGATCTGTACACATCCTTTTATAGCTTCTTTATACAAAAAATTCACCCATGAAATTGTTAATTAACTTTAGAAAATGAGTTTTAGTTTAGTCTAACTGTAATTTCTCATTGCAACTAATATTAAGTGTGAAATTGGTCATAGTATTTCCAATATTTACATACGTGTATGTATTTGTCTGTAGGCATACCTACGTGGCAACTGAAGGTTTCCAAGGCTTGAATTACTGTTGGTTTTTTCTTCACCTCAATGTCATACAATCAGATTGTATAATATTGAAGTTTGGATGAACAACAGTGAGAAACAGAACCATTAGAAAATGTTGATGAGCACGTAGAAGAAAGGGCAAGACCTAGTTTCCTACAGCGACTGCAAAGATTTCAGTCTGGTATACAAGTGGGTTTTGGTAGACTGTTTACAGTTGACACTAGTTAAGAATGAAATCACACAGTATTCTCAAATATTATTCTAAACCTTTCAAATGTTATAGTACTAGCCACAGTATACTGGAAGGAAAAGGTGAATGTGCATTATATGATTGCAACTTTTTCACAGAAACTGCCTAGAGCTGACAAAACAGATTGGTGTTTTTTAATGAAAGTGAGTAGAGTTAATCTGTGTATACTTTCATTGACAAGGTTCTGCACTTAGGAGTACAGCACAGATGGTGTAAGCAATGAATACTTATGTCTGACTGTAATTGATCCTATCAACAATGACATACCTTTAACTGGGTTGTATCACTTTACGTCACATATGGTTAATTAAGTAAGAAGGGCCCAAATACACTAAGGAGATTTTTATGTTTATACTTAGGAAAACAGTCTAGACAGGTGTTAATGTAAATGAAGTTAGTACTTGTCAAAGGTGAAATTCTCCATATGTAGCCCTGTTTCAGTCTCCAAATAAATATAGTTTCCGCTATGTCTACGTTAGCATGTAGTGAGGAGCAATAGGAGCCGATCTGCAGAGTGAAACAGTTGGTACTGAGGATCCCACTTCCCAACTGTAGGGATCTGGGGGAGCAGGGAGGTTGCTTCATACTGGCTCTGTTCTAGTCCCACTGAATGAATGCCCAGAAGCAACTGGAGGACACTACTAGGTGTAGTCCTGGAGGGACTCATTTGGTTTAGATTCATGCTTTGTATTAGTACTTTGCCATGTATTTTGGGGAGCTACTCTTTGTTACCCGTAATACATTTTTTTTTCATTCATTTCCAACATCCTTCAACCTCAATTACAAGATATTTGCTTCCTTAGATAATCCCTTCTAGGATGCTTCCTGATTAGCCACCAGTCATGGATTATTTTTAAGTATATGAAGACATCTGCTCTGTGACAGTGTAGTAGAGTATCATGAAGTACTGTTTGTGGAAAGTTTTTATATATATTCATTGCATATGCATGTATTTGGTTTGGTCCTCAGCTGGGGAGTCAGTCTCTTGAAAAAACAATTCTGGAAAATGGTATGTCCTAAATGCTTTCTTTTTATAGGCTGTACTTTCCATTGAGAAGCACACCTTCCCTCTCCTTTCTCCAACATGAAAATTGATATGATAAAATGGAAATCACTGGGGTATAAGTTTTGGTCCTCGAGGTCTTCATACCCCGAGGTATGATTTCTTTGTATCGGTTCTAATCTTGGTATTCATTCACATTGAGTGCTAGTCTTAAAACTTTGCCCAATAATTTTACCTTCAAATTACTGAATGTGTAGTTATGTATCAGAAGCAAATCTCAATTGTGTTTTGAGATTCACCTGCAATAAATGCTCTTGGGGTTAAATGACTGATGAACTACATGTTTCCTGTTAAACACAGGAAAATTATTCAGGACCTTTCAGACCTCACATTACCACTCTGGAAAGAAGAATTTTTCAACCAACCCAGCACTTCTCTGTAACAAGAAAGGTTTTTGTTTTGTTTTGTTTTCTTCTCATATTGGTTGACAGCATTTTTTTTTCTCTGATAGGTTCTCCCACTTTAAGAGCAAAATCTTGTTTCTGTCTCTCTTTATCCCTAGCACAACTGTATGTTGTGAAGGAGATCTTTTCACCTCATGTGATTTTTATCAGCTTCCCCCACTTGAAAACATTGCAGCTGCTTGAAAGCTCTAATTTGTCACTGCTAAAACACATACTTTGTGGATGTCATGCCTAAACTTTCCCATCCATCCCAGGTGGCTTTGTGATTTCTACTTTTTGATTAGTATCATCAGTTTCAGAAGCAGAAATGTTGATGTCATTTCTGAGTTAACATCATCTTAGTGACTACATCTGCTACCACCATTCAACTGGTTTGCTATTTCTTTGTAAATTACCAACTTTATAAATTAATGTGAAAACTATGTGCTAAAAATTATTTTCCTAATGCCTAAACAGTCTGTTTCTTTATAAAATGAAAACATGCACATTTTCTTGGTACGAAACTGGTTATAATTGTGTTTGTTTTTAATATATAATATCAAAAGCATTATAATTTAGGACACAGATTATTATGTAACATTGGATCTTGTTTTAGATTAGACAACATCTTGTGGATTAGACAACATCAAACTAGCTAAATAAAAACCAAACAAACTCCTCCCACACTTTAGGAAACTGACATTAAGTCATTATGATAATTAGTCTTGTAATGGAAGTTTTTTTTTCCAAGTGTCTTTTTTTTTTTTAAATAATTTCATATGTTGAAAAATAGTTGGATGCATATTGCTTTTTAATTTAGTTTAAACATCACTGATCATTGGTACATGATTTAGAATTTAAAGGGAAAAGTAAGTCCAACAAATGGAGCTGGTACCTAAAGACACATTTGATTCCTGCTTATTATAGACAGCTTTAGATTTAACTCATTGCAATTTGTGGTTCTATGCTAAAAATTGCTTCAAAGTTCTGTTTTTCTATTTCTCTAAAAATATCTGGCATTTTTAAAAAAACTTGGGGTAATGATGCTTAGTAAAAGAATTGCAAATATTGCAAGCTATGAAAAATGTACTGAGCAAAATATAGTAGCAGCTTTAATTTCCAAGTTTAGCAGGCTGTTTTCTTATGTTCTTTAAATATTTCTCAGATAGCTTCTAACCAGTTCTTAATTGGACTACTCACATACCTTAAAGCATGTAATAAAGTATCTTGCAAAATCAGAGTTTAAAATAAAAGTTTTGGAAGCCTGTTAATAAGTCCTGAACTCTGAGTATTTCAAAACAGCAACGGAAGTCCCAATTCTAGAAAAAACTTCTTGTATGCTGTACTGCTGTAGCTCCTGCAGTTCTCCTGTGCCTTGTTCCCATTGAAGAAGTAGTATGTCTCCACTCTGTTTCAAAATAACTTAAGCAATGATATCAGCTAGCACATGGAGTATAGTACAACTTTATTGCTGAAAGAAGGGTTTATATACACTCATAAAAGAAAAAAAAAATCTGGTATCACTTTTGGGAATGTACTTTGGGAAGTACTTTTCTTTTCCTCCTTAAAGAGGACCACTTAGTTTACAAGTTCTTTTAATTTGTGATCTTTAGTACAAGAAATGATGGAACAATAAAGACACATGGGATAAGTTTCACATCTATATTAAAAGACGGCCACAAAAATATTTTACTTGTGCGTAACAAATTTACTCTCTATATGCGTTTTATCACATAGCATAAAGAAACTAAGAGAATGTTTTCAAATTTTAAACCAAGCATCACTGATACCAACCACAATACATGATTTTCTTCGTAGTGCTTGTGAAGATATAAATGGTGAAATACAGTGCAAAAGGACAACAACAGAAAAAAATCCTACCAAGCTTATTTGTCTGCTAAGCATATATTATGATTAATTTATTTGATGTAATTTGATAGTTGTGTTTCTTTGACCTCAAGTTAGAAAGAGGGGAAATCTGAAAATTAAATAAATTTTGAAAAGAAAAAAAAATACTCTTCCATGTACCTGTTAAAGATGTAGTTGATATGAAATCAAAACAAAGCAATGAATTTTGTTTTTTCATATTTTCTCTTTTTGCCCAATCTGTTCTAGTAAAGATAAGAATATTTTCACAGCATTATATGTATATTAATAATTAGATAACCAATAGCACAATAGGGAATATTTTTATTTATTCTTTTGAAATTACATGTGCAGTTCACTCATATGCATTTTTGTACAAAAATATTCCACCTAATTATCAAGGGACTCACATTGATCAGAGAAGGTTCTTTAAAGAACAGATAAAAAAAAGAAAAAAGTAAATAGAAACAACTAAGAAGAAATATCTAAAGAGCATCTAACATTTGTAGTTATTGCTTATCAGTTCTATCTAGAAAATAAAGAAACTGATTGCATGTGGAAATCAAAACAGTTTGGTTAAGTATGAAATGTTAACTGCCTAGCAGACAAAGAGAAGGGCAACAGTAATGCTTCAAAGCTAAAATAATATTTGCAAGCATCTTATCCTTATTCCACTGACAAATCTTTTACGGTCATCTTAATGTCAATTTAAATTATATGAAAAGCAACAACAACAACAAAGAAAATTAAAAAAAATATATTTCTGATGAACAGTGAAAATTTTCCTAGACCTTTATTTAACACAGATTTAGTTATTGTCAGCATAGAGATTTTTGTAAAAATTGACACATCAGTTCTCAGGCTCCTCATTCATTAGCTTCTTCACCATTCTAGTCTATTATCATCTTGAGTCATTATACCTTGCTGACATTTTCCACCTTTTTGCTACATATAGCAGGACACCTTGTTCTCTCTCCTAGTGCATTATACTCTCTGCATTGCTCCCTTTCATTAACAAGAATACTAGCCCTATGAAGCAATAACTTACAATCTCTTATTTGAAATACATTAAACTCACCAACTGAGCAACCTCCACCAAAATGCATAATCTGATTTCAAATGTTAAACCATTATTTACTGCAATGTTTGAGAACATTTTAACCTATTAATTCTAAAATGGTTGGCTTTATAACTTTGTGAATTGTGATTTGCTGGGAATAAAATTAAATTGCACATGGAAAATGAAAAACCAAACTGATAAAACTTCTCCCTTTCTTGATTTCAACATTAAAATTTGAAATTACTTCCTTTTGTTGGTCTTGATTCTATTCCATGACCTAGTGATTATAAACAGCAATTAAGCCTACTTGACTATGGTCTGTAGCAGCGGTTCTCTAGGTTCTTCGATGCTAGACTTTCCAGGAAAGCTTCAATGTGTCCTGTTAAAAGACTTCATGTTAAAAGACTTCATCTTCTGGTGAGTAATAATTTCTTAAATCCTGTTTATAAGACCTGGTTGATAATCCATTATTTCTGGTAATGAAACTTGTATATTTTACAAGCAATGAACTAACAAAGTTTGGCATAGAACTGCCTTTTCAACGTTATATGTCAATGAATACCAAGGTAGATGCTCCTTAAAAAGCAAGAAATCCTCCATCTCTACCAACTGTTTTTCAGGTTTGAGAAGGAGCTGGTTCCTTGACTGTCACAGAAGAAAACAGTATATCATATAAAGATGACTAAATTACTATGATTGCAGCCTAAGCACATTTTTTATATGAGGAAAAGTAATATTTGTTGTCATGCTAGTATTTTCATTATATGTGATTCTTATGATTCTTATTCCTGAAGTCTACCCTGGACCTCTGTCTTTTTTTAAAGTATCAAAATGAAAACTAACATAATCTAGTACTGAGTGTAGTGAAAAACACAGTAATACAACATTTTGAAATTGAATTTAAAGTTATTTCTTTTCATTCTGTTCTCTTCCTTCCTCCCTATTCAACCTTCAGTCCCAATTATAGTAAATTGTTTATTGTTAGGTATAGAACAGTTATTGTTTATGGCTTATATATAAATTTTAGTGAGCCGATAACTATTTAGAAATTCACACTTTAATACATAGGTTTTACATAAAATCTATAAAGTATCTTTTCAACATATGAAGAGTGGTCCCAGGACTGTTCAGTATCGCTATTTTTGTATTGTAAAATTCTGTTTGATAAAACCAGCAAACAACTTTTTTTTTTTCTATTTTATTGGGGGGGGGGGAGGGGGGAATGTTGATTTCATTTTTCATGCACGGTAGTTTTGTTGGAGTAAAAGCAAGAAATACTCCCCTCCCCTCCCCTCCCCTCCCCTCCCCTCCCTCCCCTCCCCTCCCCTCCCCTCCCCTCCCCTCCCCTCCCCTCCCCTCCCCTTCTCTTTTTTTTTTTTTGGTTTGTTTTTTGTTTTGTTTTGTTTTGTTTCATGGAAATTCCTACGCCAATTATTTAATTTTAAAACTCAAATACAGTTGAACTATAGAGACTGCTGCATATGAATTTTGTGACTCAAAATCATGACATGAGTTTTAGAAATATAACATTGCTTCTGTTTGTGATGCTTTATTTAATGGACTCTGTTTCAGCTTCCATTACAAGCTGTATTTGTAGATGTTTAAGAATTTGATTGGAAAAGTTTGCTTTGTGCAGAAAACTAATATTAATGCTCTAGTGCTTGAAATGAAGTTGTCTTTTTTTTTTTTTTTTCCTCTAAATTTTGAAAAAGAAAACTGTGTGGGCATTAATTCTGTACAAGCCCAGGATGTTAGCTGATATTTCTGTAACTCAGAAAGACATTTATGAACATTTATTTTTTTTGTTTGTTTTACCATTTGAAGAATTTCTTCCCGTTTCACTGAGTATGTTGAAGAACCATTGGTAGCAGTGGAAGTTCCATTCACAAATCAAGGGAATGACAGATTTTAGTGTTAAGGAGTTGGTTGCCTAGCTATTGGAAGACTGGAGTAACAGAGTCATCTTTTCTTCTCTAGATGTATGTTTGTTACCAATAACAAATATCATCTGAACAGTCAAGGGTAGAATCCTCACAGAGCTAGCTGCTCTATTTTTTCAGCTGCATTACTGAAGTAGGTCACTCACCAATGCTCTTTATACATCGAGCAGGCATAGCATGTTGGGGATGATCTGTGTATCACACCAGTGTAAAGTTGTCCAAAGTTGGGTTTGACATCCTGGGAGGCAAAGGCAGATCCTAACTGTTTTTTCACTTACAGCACAATGATCTAGCCCTTCTCATTTTTCAGCTGAATCAGTTAGGCTGGATTCTTCCGTGGTGAAGTGCAAGCAGACAAGTAAGTCAGGAGAGGAACAGAAAGGCAGCTTTTTTAATTGACTTCTACCCTTTCACGAACTACTTTACCTCTTCTTGTAAGTTTATTTGGCAGTGTTTGATGACTAAAGAATGTGAATCATTTTGCTGGCAGGAAGTATAAACCACTCTCATATTTATATATTACAGAAATGTTAGTGCGTTGGTAACACTGTCATGTATTTTTATTAAATCAGTGCCCATGAATTCTTACGTAGGAAGTCTTTATGGATTTTTTTGCTTGTTTCTTCCCAGAGAAATTAACCATGAGTTATCATTGGAGTGTTATGTGTTAAAATACATACTAAATTCATAATAGAGACTAAAAATGTTTCATATATTTATTTTGAAGGGATAACCTTTATGGCAACATTTTTGAAGTTTAAAATTCATTATTTTTATGGGTTTATTTATTGATAGTTACTGACCTTCAAAATATCATTAAAAAGTCTTCTATTAAGAGTAATATTCTGTAGTAATCAAAGTGTCACTTAGGTTGGCTTGTTACCATTACTGAGGGCTTTTTTAAGTTTTAACTTCACAGTCTAAACTTTTTATACATGACGCTGCCATCAAGTGGCTATTGAGTAAAACCTCTGTGTTATCTATCTTTAATTTAAATGTTAATTTTGATTTTAATTAACAGTTTGGGTGGAAGGAGGAACTATCCTATACTTGTTAACTGACAAACAAACTCAGCTTATTGCTCTCTGGACCAAATTTGTAGAGATAGCTGCTCAAGGATACTTTGAAAGATGCTTTAAGAGAATGGGATTTCAGTGACATAACATTTTGTTGGCATTGATTTTTGCACCAGCTTCAATAGGCGTTAGGAACCTGTTTTCTCTGGCCACCTTGTGAACTATTCTGTGTCCACTTGTATTGTCAGACACCTAAATATGTATGAAAATATTCTTTTTTAATGTCTTATTTTTTACCCGTTCTACCAGAATTCTGCAATATAGATGTAGACTGCAGATTTGGGCAAAGATTTTAAGATGCCAAATTTTAAGGGCCAAAATTAACATGGACCCCAAATTTCAACAATTTTTCGTCAAATAAAGAAGCTGTTGAATAAATAAAATCATATCTTTGTGATGGACCCACAAATTTGTCTTTAAGGTAGATAAAAATGTGCGATTTTCAGTTTTCAGGAAGATATTGCCAACGCCTCAGCACCAAATGACTCTGCCATCCATCACAACCCATATATTGGCGTTAATCAGCTACTCTCGGTTCACTTCCACCAGTATGGAACAGTTAACCAATTTTAGACAAATAATGGTAAACATCCCCATCCTCCAGAAGATCATTTGCCTTCTTTCACCCTCTGGAAATGATAATAGAAAATCATGTGCGCATTTGCATTTGTATTTACTGTGTTTGAATTAAAGCTGCAAACAGCTCTGATTCACTAATAACTGATGAAAGTGTCTCATTATTGAGCTACAAAACCTTCAACAAATTAATGGAAATTGCAAATCACCTTGAAAATTGCAGGCTCTTTAGTCCTATATTGAGTGCTGAGACAACTGCATAAATAGCCTTGTTGCTCAACTCTTTCTTTGAAAAAATAGCTTTCTTATTACCTTGGTTAAAAAGCATGACTTACTAATTAAGGCAAGGCTAAGCAACATCTTTAATTTTTTGCTGTGTTCTGTTTTTTTTTTTTTTTTTTTTTTTTTTTTCACTCAAACATCAAACTGTATGCTACTTTTTTTTATGTCCATCCCTTTCATATAATATTCAGAATCTATTTGGGGTACTTTTCTTTTACATGCCAAATTACAGTATAAGATTTAGGATGTGCTGGTTCTTTTCAGTATTGAGATAATGAATTTTGAAATATATACTCCCATGATGTTTTCCTCCAAAATTAAAGAATAGTTAGAAAAAAAATATTGAAAAGAAAAAAAAAAACAACACTAAAAACCTATGTATTAGTTTGTTCATTATTTCTTTGATTTTCAGTGTTTCTGAATAACTCTCAATCTAAAACTAGTGCATGTCACTTTATCATGAAGAAATATGTATGGAAGCTGATCTCCAGCTGGTTGAAAATTTCATAGCCTCATTGTCATTGAAATCTCTAGCAGAGTATCAGATGCATTTCTCTAACAGGTAGAGTGATTTCTACAAAGTGCTAGGTTCTCTTATGTCCCACAATTCCATGTTACAACTACATTTAGGATCTCTGACGTAAACCTGATTGATTTAAAGGAGCATATTTCAGCTCAACTTAGATTCAAAATAAAAATCAGCGGTTTGAAATTTTGTCCCTTTTTGTTAGCGCTCGAGTCATAATTAAGCACATGATGTGTAATTTATGATAGCGTTATACATGCGAAAGTGCACAACATTTCTGCTAGTGCAATGCATCTACAGATTTTTCACTCAAATACATATTTCTGCTATATTTGAGGTCACTTTGCTTATAAGAATACTAATAGCACGTATGTGCTGACAAACCCTCTAAGTATTATTACAAAGAGAACAAAACAAAATCTGTGAATCTTCTGTGACACAGCCATTGCTGTTAGTTGGCAGGTGCTTTATACTAGGAAAGCTTTTCTTCCATTTTCCATATTGTTTTCTTTCTACGGTTGAGTAACCTGTGGGATGTTCATCGTTATTCTTTTTTTTATATGTATCTTGAATTGGAAGGGACCCACACGGATCATCAGGTCTAGCTCCTGGCTCCACACAGGACCACCCAAAAACCAGCCCATGTGTCTGAGAACACAGTTCAAACACTTTTTGAACTCCAGCAGGCTTGGTGCTGTGACCACTGCCCTGGGGAGCCTGTCCCAGTGCCCGACCACCCTCTTGGTGAAGAACCTTTCCCTAACACCCAGTCTGACCCTCCCCTGTCCCAGCGCCATGCCACTACCTCTGGTCCTGTCACTGTCCCCAGAGCAGAGCTCAGCGCCTGCCCCTTTGTTCCCCTCTTGAGGGAGCTGCAGGCCGCCATGAGGCCTCCCCGCAGCCTGTTCTGGGCTGGGCTGAACAAACCAAGTGGCCTCAGCCACTCCTCATGCATCTGGCCCTCCAGACCCTTCACCATCTTCGTAGCCCTCCTTCGGACACTCTGGTAGTTTCATGTTCACTGTTATGTCTAGTAGTTCTGTCCTACAACAGCACTGAAAGTAGTGAAGAATGTAAGTTTCTGTTTGTCCTGCCCCATGGTTACAATCTTGATGAGTGAGAAAAAGCAGTTCCTTTCATTTCCTCTTCATCTCTTTATTCCTTCTAACCCATCACACTTTTGTTTTCCTACTTCCTTGGTATTATTATGAATGTATCCATGATTATTGTTTGTCTGTGCTGTATCATTTTCATTCCACTCCACCACCCCAATTTATGTCCTTTTACCCATGAGTGCCATACTGATGTTTGATAGCAGTTTGTCTTTTGCACCAGATCATGAAAGATCAAGTATTACTTGATATTTAATTTTAGCTTCTTCATATCCAAGCCATGAAGACTCAAATACTCCTTTCCAAAAAGATGAATAATCTTCTGCTTGAAACTCAGAGAACAATTTTGTCTCTTTCTGTTTTCTTATCCTCTCTGCTGGCTGTGATCTCTGCGCTGCTCAGTCAGATAAGCAGTGAATACTTAGTGCTTATGAAACAACATTTAGCTGATAAAAATGGGTCAGCTTGCTGCCCAAACCTCTTTTCCGTCATGGCTTTGTCACAGTTTTGAAGCAGTATTTATTAAATATGCTAAGCACATGTAGAAAACACATGCATCTGGAGGTACCATCATTTTCAGCATCAGGTAGAATGCAGGTCAATTCAAACTGATCACATTTGCTGTCTGTCTCTTCTTACTCCTTTGTGTGTGTGTGTGCATGTGTGTTTGTGTGTTGTGTTGAAGAAAGTTTTGGCCTACACTGAAGTTTGATGAATCCATTCCTCAGATATTTGCTCTTTAAATATTGTGGTGTTGTAGCACTGATTACATACCAAGATTCTACGTTTTAGAAGTACACAGAATAATAAACAAAAACTTTGTTTGATCATTCATGATACTTGATTACTTACAAGGCTAAGCTAAGAGTTCTCCATCAGTACTTGCATACAGCTCTCAAATACTAATGAAAAATGTATGTATTAAGCACATGTGAGAAACCATACTCATGATTTAAAAAAGGTTTCTGCTTTGCAAGGACTTCTCCATAAGTGAATTCCAGTTTCCTGGGTTTCATGTCAGAACAGTAATTTAATTTCATACAGTGTAAATGTAAACCAACTTTTGATGATGTGAGACTAACTGAAAATTACTTTTCATAACTGCTACTTTCTCAGCTGGGATGCAGAAGTTGCCTTAGATTAAACTTGAAACTTCTCCAGTGACAGTAAAGTGCTGTCTAAAATAACTGCTAAAATGCATCTGGGGCTGGACTGAAAGCTGGTTTTAGATACATAAGGAGGCATTTTATCGAAAAGCCATCAGGTAGTCTCTATGCAGTGTGAGAAATTAGCATTTGTATAAAAAACTGAAAGGTATTGAATAGGATTTACCTAATTTAATCTAGACATTTTATTTCATGGAACTTTCACTTGACAGGTATTGGCAGTCATGAAAATTTAGAACATCAAAATACCAAAACAAAATTGATAAATTTTATTTTCCTTTTTTTTTTTATTTGATTTGATGAAAACAGTGATCAAATACATTGTCCTCCTCTAATGTGTGTTCTTTTTGGATTTACTCTGCTGTGTTCCAGGCCTCTAACCAAAACCATGTCAAATTATGACTCTTAATATAAAGAAGGCAAGAGGTCCTGATGGTCCTTTCTCTTTGGACCTCACATATTTGCAATGATAACTAATTGTAACTAAACTTCATCATCTATTGCTTCTTTGTTTAAGTATCTGTTTGACTGGTTCAGAATAAATGAGCCTAAAGATGAGTCTTTTGTGTCTTACATTGAGTTTGAAAGGACAAAACTCTAGACAGATGGACTTGCAGGGAGAACACAATAGTGTTGCATACATTGTTTCAGTTGTGTGCTAAATAGATGGATTTATAACACGCAAATAAAGAGTTTCATTTCCAAACCTTCTGGTGTAATAATTTAGAAACCCAGCTATTTTAGTGCAGTATGCACAAAGATCTGAATAATTTCTCCCATACTACGAGGTTTGTTTTTGTTGTGTTTAACAATGGAAATGACTGCTTAGTAGGATCTTGAAATCACTGATGTACACAAATCCCACCTGCCTCTTTTTTTTCTCCTCCAGAACTTTGAATAGAACCAAGACACAGATTTTTAGTCTCCTACTGTAACTGGTAGACTCTTCTCCTTCCCATTAATGGTAAATACCATCACGATTCCTGTGCAGAGCAATTTCAACTGTAAGTCATTAAAAGGTTGGTAAACAGGCTATCCCTCAGACAAGAGTAATGCATGCATCTGTGCTCTGTCAGCTGTACTTAAACAGGTGAGACTGAAAAAACAGAAAGTGGTAACTTCTCTCCATTTTGGTTGTGTAGGGTCCTTGTTCTCTAAGAGAGATTTTTGTCTGAAAAGTTTATATTAAAAAGTGAAAATATTTAAAGAGTCAACACAGCACTGACTTAAAGGCATATACATTGGCAGAGTGATTGGTTATTTAAACTTTGCAGTGAAGCAGGTAGTTTAAACCCAGACATTAGTGCTTAGGACAATCTTTGTGAAGCATGCATTGAAAAACTGAATTTAATGCCCTGTCTCTCCAATTTACATAAAAACAGCACTTAAACTGACCACAAATTTATTCTGGATATTCAATAGAGACTTGTTTAATATTTATTTCTACTGCATAAGAACATTACAGGAAATCAGAAATTGTAGTTCAGTTTATATTAATTTATGATGAAATACTTTCTTTGACTCTTCTACCATTGCTACAATGGTGGATCTCAAACCATTTAGCAAGAATTAATAATGTTATTATTAATATATTATTAGTTACTTAACAGCTAATAGAAATATTATCTACCCACTTAGAAAAAATAGGATAGGCAAGTCCTTTCAAATGCCTTTTAAGTACCATGATTTTTTATCAGTAGAGATTTGGAACAGAGAGGTTAAGTAATATACCCAATGTTACACATTGAGCTAGAAGCAGGGTCAGAAATAAACACCAAGAATCCTGATTTCTAGTCCCTTTGAACCTCTATATCACATTCATTCCTAGATGTGCTAGCATCTCTATTACCCAATACTATAAATAGTATTTGTTTGCTGTCCATCTCATTTTTGTAGTTAGTGTTATTTATGAAACCAGTGTTAATGTTTGCCTAATGTTTGCAAGGGTGCGTTACCAAAAATCTTCTTCATTATTTTCTTCTCATTTTTTTTTATTTCCTTATCTTACTTCTTGCCAGAAAAATAATAGAAATTAAATCAATTGGAAATGGACTTTACCCACACAGAAAAACTGGACCATCTATCTCCTCTTCTTCAGTAGTCAGAACTATAAAGAGAGATTATGGTGGTGGGAGAAGAGGGAGAAATGTGTATGAGCACAAGGAAGAGATCTTATGTACGAAGGCTGCATTTGACTGACAAAATAGTAGGATGATGTTTGAGGCAAGAACTGCCTTTTTGTTCAGCAACACAATAGAGTTTCTTCCTTCTCAGCACTACTGAGTATAATAATATGATAATTGGTCCCAAAGATGGAATGAGTAAGATTGGATGGTGGTCTTTGGGGCCCAGTTATATTATATCTAATCTAATTATATCTGATACTGACTTTTAATACATATGGTAGCTATTTCCTTGGCATATAAGTAAGGAGTATATGCAAGCTTGATGTTTGCTTGGTCTCTGTTGTAAAAGCACACAAATTTATTCTTAGGAGAAACCCCAGCTATATCTGTCTCATGTCATGCCGTATTCTAATTCAAAACTAAAACTGATTTGTTCCAGAAGATGTCTTGAAGCATAAATATGTTGTGGTTTGTGGAAACGTGGGAGGTGTGATGGAAAGAGCAAACGTCTATAGATTTTACTTCAAAAAACCACTGCAACTTGCTACAGAAGAGGCATAGTAAGTTATTGCTGCCTTGGAGCAACAATCCACAGCAGGCATTCACCCCTTTGCATGGGACAATATAAACATTTTAGTGGATTTATGAGCATAAAGGAGCATCTGGAGATGATGAGATTGTGTAAGACTAATTTTAGAGCCTGAATTAAACTACTTCCATAGCTGCAAAAGTCACTGCCATGTTCTATCTTCTTTAAACTATGTCTATGGACTCTGGCAATACCAGATTTTCCCAACCAAATGCAATGGAAAAGTCTAATGTGCTACTGCTGGTAGTGGTGTGGTGGGCACTGGCTCATTCAGAGACTTAGGCAAATCCTTCATTAAAGATATTTATGCAATTAAGTTTCTGAGGCAAGTTGCTTTTCAGCAGTTAACATCTGGGTTCCATTTTAACATGAATAGGTGACTGTCTCTTGAATTTATTTCAATTTCTCACTTTTTACATAGAATGTACAGCATACTTTCCTGCATTTTATTATTGATTTTATTTTATTTTATTGTGATATTTCACCATTGTCTCTCAGCTTACAATATACACATTAAAAATGAGAATATTAATAAAATCAGTGGTGCTTGATATACTAATGGAGTAGGCAGGGAAATAAAGTTGCATCAGTTTTGGTTTTGAAGATCTAACTTACCCATCTGAAATACCTGAAACACTGAAACAAGGGTTTTATTCTGTGTTTATTATTTTTTTTTCTCCTGCTCTCCCCCTGCCTCCTCAATGATTCTTATCGGTGAAATTACTATTTATCATTGAAGCCTAGCAGCAATACTTGCTGAAAGTTCACATAGTGTAATGCTCAGTAGGTGAACAACACAGAGCATTGTAGGAGCTCAGACTCTCAAATGCCAGCAATGGCATATATGACTTGCAAGGTTACGTCACAGTTTTGGCCCATCATCTCTTGCCAAAGTGGCTGATGCACAAGTGGAAGCTGGAAGCAATAAATCACCTCACAGTGCTAGCTGCACAGTGCTCTACATGCATCCTGTTCTGGGCCTCTCTGGCAATATGCTTATGGCTTGGGTCTGACAAGGATAAAATCCCGATTTCTTTGAAATTAGTTAGAATTTTAGAATTAATTTGAAGTGAGGAATCATTTGGTCATAAGATAAGAGGACAAAATTATGGTACCAAATGTAGAAGAAATGAGGACAGAGAGAAGCCATTCTACCTGAACAGCTGAAACCAAAAAGGAAAACAAAGAAATTGCTATGAAAGATGCCCTATATGCTGGCCAGCTTGCCAGCAAAACAAAGGCAGTTCATGACCACTTCCCTATGCGTTCATTTCTTGAGGCTAATTAAGCTATGATATCTGAAATAGTGTTGGGGTCTGATAGAAGTTTTTGGTGTGAAGCACTGAAACAGTTAGAATGTCTTCTAAAGATCTTCCATATTTGCTTACGGGGATGCCGACAGATTTCCCTCATCTATTCCTTCAACCTCTATTTGATACAGGATGGAGATCTCAAAGCTACTGAGTTTCTCAAAAATACACCTGAAACCTCTGATCTTAAATTTGACCAGTAATGGCCAGTAATTTTAGGTTTTAGATGGCATAGATGCATACAGTGTAATCGCACACACACACTGAGGTCCTTAGCCTCAAAATCAAGGTAAAAAGAATGAATGCATTGTGTCTAACAGAACCCTTTTAGAAGTAACTAGAGATTTTCTACAACAGGAACTGCAAATATGCTTACCTGTACTAATGCTTCATTTATAATATAGTAAGAATTTTAAATGATTTTCTAGAAGGAAAGAGAGATGTATTCGTCAGCAAAGTGCTGCTAGTTATCAATTCCAGTGCTTCCCTACGTTTCTTCGTGCATTGCCCAAGGCTGACTAAAGTTTGATTAAAAGGGGAAGAAATGCCAGATACCACCTCCTTCTCCCACAACTGCCCTGGAGCAATTATGACAAGAATATTTAACTTACAAATCAAAATGACGCTGTGAGGACCCACCCTTGTAAACAGACACAGGAATACATTTTTGATTAGCTTTCCAAGAAGGTTGCATGAGCTTTCAGCTGATTATACTGCATTTGAATGAAAAGTCTTTTGTGTTCCACCTTTAAATGTGTAGTCTTTTTTGTTGTCAGTATTTCAAGTGCCTTTCCACCATAGTTTATCCACATCCTGATCTTGTCAGGTCTTAGATAAATTCCTTGCTGGCTTCACTGGGAGCAACATTGTTCCCTTCCTGTCATTCGAAAATTTAGTTGCTAAAGTCTTTGTCTGTTGATCTGGTCATATTACCTTCTTTTCTGCCTCAAGATGCTGGCAAAGTTTCACTCCAGCCTATATTTTGTTTCTTACCTTGTACTTAGTTCTTCTCCAGCCATGTTAAGTTCAGTGTCATTAAAGTCTTCCTAGAGGTATCACTGTAGTATGGCCTTTCTTGTCTTGCAATTCAAGGTGTGAATTCATGTGAGTCCTCATGCTGAGGACTCACATTTCTTTAGGAGGCAAGTAAATTCATTTCATGATAAATGCTTACTGTGCACCTTAGGGAGAGAAGAGAAGGACTGTAAACACCATTGACTTTTTCTCGGCTGTCTGCCATTTTAAGCTTTCAGACTTCTTGGATGTTGGTAACTGCCTTTTTTGTACCTTTCTTTGTAGTATAAATGTCTTGGCATTTTATATGTGAGTATATAAGTCTCAGTATATAGGTCTCATCTCCCATTTCAACTTGCATGTTAGATAGAAACATTGGGCATTTGTTGTTATAGCCATTATTCATTTTTATTTGTATTTCTTAATTGCTTTATGGTGGATTATTTAAGGTGTTATCCAATATATTTTTTTAAACTGTTCATACACTTGAGGACCAATGAGAGCTTCAGGTAGTTAGAAAATGTGATTTGAGCTTGCATAATATTTCACTGGTTTCTGCTGGTTTCTGGGAGCAGGCTGATGAATAGCTTATGGAAATCAGTTGGTGCACAAGACCCTGAGATAGACAATAGACTCAGCTTTCATGGTTTGGATTTTTTGTTTTTGTTTTATTTACTTTTCTGTTTCTGTTTGTTTGTTTTCCCATTATCTCTGTACAGTATGTCAGTATATCCAGCAGGGCCTACTGAAGGCATTCAGAGGTCAGGAACCCACCTTCCCCTCTCCTTTACTCTGTATCAAGATAAGTCACATGGTTTTATATTAAATAAAAGGGGTAGGTTCCCTCTCTTTGCATTTTGGTTTTAGGTGGAGGTGTTCTTTTGATTTTTTACTGAACAAGGAAATTATCATGACATACAGCTTTGGGGAACAGCTAGCAACCCTCTGTGGCAGGGGGGAGAGGAAACAAAGTTTTGGCTTAAGTACCACGGCTGAGCTTAGGTGCAAATGTAGCAAAACTGTAGGTGCTGCAAATGTGGCAAAACTGTAGGTGCTGTGTTGGATTGTGCTGTACGTCTGGTACTTCAGAAGCCTCCATGGGTTTTTAACATATTTCTGTGTTTCTTTTCTGTAGCTGTAAATCTTCTTTGACTTTTTTCTTTTTTTTTTTTTTTCAATTGGAAAAGATGTGCCAACCTCCATGCCATATGCTTATTGCTAATAGCTACTTGTGTACTTTTTTCAGTCTCACGTACTTTCATATGGAAATTGGCTATCGAATTCCACCCTCGGTTTTAATCTGCAATAACTTTGTTGCTTACAGTGCAATTTGCACTGCTGTAATTTAGATCAGAATCTGGATGCGTATGTAAATGCGTGCATATATGCACACATGCAGCGACTGCTCTCTTAGGTATCTGTAGACCTTCATTTTACAATGAAGAATGAATGGGAGGGTGAATCTGCATGTTGATTATTTTTATGCTGAACAAGTTGAGTGTCACTAAGATGAGGAAGGTAAATACTTTCAGGCTGTGGATGGATTTTGGAGTTGTGCATGTGCACGCCCCCTTTTTCAATACATTTCGGCTGTTGTTGGTGCTGGGCAGCAACTCCTCTCTGTCCACCTGACACAACGCTGGGTTTCCTGCGCGCCTCAAGTCTCCTTTTTATTTCACCTTGGGGAAAATGGAGGTGGGGGTGTGAAAGAAAAAGAGGAAGAAAGAAAGAACAAGGGGGGTGAGGGGGGGGGACGACAGAAGGCAGGCCCCATCCCAGCAGCCCTCCTGCCCCCCGCGTCTCCATCGCCAGCCCCAAGCCGGAACAGATTTGAGTGGAGCTGCCCCGGCTCTATCATCTGCGGCGTGCAGAGTCATCACGGCCGCGGTGCATAGCTGAGAGCCGGAAAGCAAACAGCTGCTGTAGCCTGATTTGAGTTAAAATAGTGTCAGTGTTTAGTCTGGCGCACTGCTTCAGGAGAGATTGGCAGCTGGGTCAAACAAAGTCATTCCATTGGCTCCCTTCCCAGCCAGCTTCTGCTAGTATTTAGGTACTAGTGCAGCCTAGGCCCCTTTTCTCAGGGATAGCCTAACATCTGACCGCACCCTCCTTGCTGTTTAAAAAATGCCTTTTCACTCTTTAAGATAAATCCATTATTAGACAATCTGCCACTAATAGTGCAGTAAGGCTGTTTTTCTCCCGAAAGCCGACGCATCCCGCTCCCGCCGCAGTGCAGAAAGCAGGCTGTTACAGTGCCGGATTCATAAAAGGGGCCTTTATGGCTGGTGAAAGAATATCTGTGTGCTTAGGCCGGAAACTTTTTGATCCAGTGCAAAGCCAGACGACACCTAGGTAAGGCCGTCTATCGAATCTGCTTTTGCGGGACAGGGAGCTCTGTTAATTGCAAGTGCTTAACGTTTGCGTGAGCTTTTCGACAGCCTTTTCAGAAAGTTTAGGAAGCAGCTTCTGCGGGGTCTCCAGCTCTTTCTCTCCTCCCTCCTTCCCCCTCCTCACTCCTCCGGTGGTGGCTTTCAGGCTCGCTGGGGCTCAGGGCGCTGCTCTCCCTCCCAGCTCTGCGAGGAGGAGGCAGAAAGTTGTGCCGCCGGAGCAGAGGCGTGCGGCAGCGCCGCGGCCGGGAGGGCTCGCAGGGAGCTCTCGCAGCTTGCGCGGGCTGCCCGGGCAGTCCCTTAAAAAGTAGTTGCAAACCGCTCTGAGCTAACAAGGGTTTAATTACGGAAAAGTTTAATGTGGCGATGGAAGGAATATTAAGTAAGTTGTCTTTGTCTCGTACTTTTTAATTTTAGTTGTTGCTTTAGCCTGTTGGGTCACATTTTTTGTCAGCGCTGAAGGCTGCCATGAATTGGTAATGAGGGCCCCTTTTGCACATGATTTTGGCGCTTGGCCAAGATCAACTTCCCAACGGCAAGCTTTCTCTAAAAGAACCTGAAGCATTTTTTTGTGATTAGGAATCATGTCTGAAAGCTGCCACAACCAGTTGTGTAGGCATGTCAAAATGACTTTATACAGTATATCTGAAGCATTCAGGGAGGCGGGGGGTGGGGGCGGGGAGGGTGTCTGTTTTTTCCTGATGTACCAAATTGTTGCTATTAGCAGGCTGAATTTCCGCAGCTTGTGCACCTCCAAAAAGCAGGCTGCGGGCAGCGAAGGCGTAATGGGAGTCATTGGTACCTCTAGATTTTCCAACGCGCCCAAGCGGCCCCAGTAGTCACGTTTAAGCAGGATACAGTGGTAGGGGCTGCTTAAAACACTTGTGGACGTAAAGCAGATGAATCTTTAAACTTTTAATCTCAGTAAATTATGCACAATGCACAGTAAGTAATGACATTTTCTGGAAGTTTCTTTGTTTGAATTGCATAAGTGGAGCTTTTTGCTGTAACTGTTGAAAAATATGTACCTAGATCCACTGAGGGGGGAATGTGCAAGGAATATCTCGGCTGTGCCTCTGGATTTATCCTCGGTCCTTGAAGTCTGGGTATGGATCTGAGCTGCAAGACAGGGAGCAGAACTTGGGCCGTCCTTTGTTGTTAAAAAGGGGGAAAGGGAGTTAGTGTACAGAGGAGTAACGAGCTGCGAAAGTTCATGTTTCAAGTGCACTCTGAGTTTCGAAACTTGTGGAGCTCATCAGTGCAATAAATGGGCGATTATTCCTCACTGATATTACATAAGCAGCTCTGGCACTGTAAGGGAATACATTATTATTGTACACTCGAAGGTTTTGTGAATTTAATCTCTGTTTAACAAAGCAGCCCAGCAACTGGAAATTAAGGACCTCCTCTGACACGCTGTGTGCTCTACCCCGCTGTCTTTTCCATGCGTGTGCGATGTCAGACAAAGTGCGGCAGGCAGTCTTTTTGTTAGGTATTTTTTATTTTACATGGCAACACTTGTGGTTGCAGTCCTGGAATTGCTTGTGTCTGCCTCGAGGTGCTACTTACTGACACGCAGTGCCATACCCGCGCAGCAGCATCCGTGCGGAGCCACCGTTTCGCACCTTCCCCTGCACCCTTCCCCCCAGCTCGGTCCCCTGTGCAGTAGTTCCTGCAGCTAAAATGGGCTGTACAGGTACCGTCTTTCTGCTGTTCAGGCGTACGTTTTCTGTAAGGTGTTTGTGTCTGTGTGGGTGTCTGTGCTGCCTTCGTTACATAACGCAAGACATAACGAGGCTGGGGAAAAAACTTAGGCTTCACAGACACTTCAGTGCCTCGACTTCCATTGATCTTGTGTGGGAGGGTTTGTTCGTTGTTACCTTGCAGGAGACTGAGTTTCAATAAAGTCTCCTCCGAGTTTAATTGTAACACGTAGCATTTACAAGGAAAGAAAAGCAGACGAGATGAAAACGTTGAAAACAAAAGGCGGAGAGTGTTAGCAGACTGAAGTAAAATGGATAAGAGTCACTGCATTTTTACTGGGACATTTTAAAAGTTTTACAGAAGCCTATTTTCATGTAAAGCACTGTGAAAAGACCATGCTGGATGCAAAAGTAAACGTGACAGCAGAATTTTAGCGAATTGTTTCAAAATTTATTTGCCGGTGTGTGGAAGTAATTTCTCATGAGTTACTAAATTAGGTACGCTTAATTTCAAATATGCATATACTCATCAAGTTACTGCAAAACGATAACTTTAAAATGTTTTCCTGTGGTATTCCTAGTTTTACCTAGAAGGTTTTCTGTGAAATAGCAAACACGTGCTAGTGCACTACTTCCAGAGATTTTCAGTTCTGTTTTGGTTGGTGAAGGACTGTGTTATAAATCACAGCAAGTTATGCTCCAAAAACTTTGTGAGCACTTTCTAAATCCAGAACCAAATGTTGTCTAATAGAATGCCTGAAGTGAAAAATGTAATATATGAAGTAACAAAGAGTTTTACACAAAAACTTAAAACATTATAGATTTGGCTTTTGATAGCTTGCAGTAAATTAGTGTTTTCTTTCGTCAGGAAATGTATTGTCTGCATGAATATACACGGAAGTCACATTTCCATCAAATAAATAAGCATTCTGCTTTCATAAATATTTAAGTATCAGGCTTAAAATGTAGAGATACTATATTCTAGTTTTAAATCCTAAACTGGTAGATTAACATTTCTTCATTACAGCTAGGTTGGTAAATGACTGATTAGTTACCTTTCCTGAGACTGCAAAAGGTGAAGCATACTAAGTATTCTCCATTAGGGCATTTTTGTTCTTAACAGCCCTCAGAAATAATGTGTCTCTAATCTTCCTACTTGGAAGGCTTTATGTTTTCTATTTGTTTGCAAACATTTCGTGAAAGGGTGCAATTATAAAGCTTAACTTCGCAGTAATTTTGTATATTAGATTTTGCTCCACAAACTGTTGAACTCCCAGTCACCCATTTCAGTGCAGTAAACAAATCTATTCTGCATTCAAAATAAAAATTCTTGCTTTGTAGCTGGCATTTTTAATGGCTGCTAGACATTAATATACTACGTGTTTTAGTAGTGCAGTATAAATGTACATATTGTTATACATTTGAGTAAAAGTTACAAAGGTATTTATAAAATATATAAAAAAATAAACATATTGTACAACACTTTCAGTTTATCAAGATATCATGAGGGCTTGTAAAAATAGCTTTATTCCTCGATAGATTCTACTGCATATTTTAAAACTTTAGAAATGAAACCAGGCTGTTTTTTTGTTTGTTTGTTTGTTGTTCTTGTTGTTGTTGTGTGTTGTGTTTTTTTTAAGCAAACGTTTCATTCATATAAACTCGGCACTTTGTTCTATATATTCTAAATTCCAGCAATGAGATAAATAAATTGCTGCATTGGATGGAACATAATTATTGAATTTTGGCAGAACTTCAGTGAACTCTGCCATGAAAGATTAATGGGCACAGTGTGCTCTTAGATTCTAAAGTAACAGAGGAAGATAAGGGGAGTGCATAACAGGCTCCAACCTTTGTGGTTTAGAAAAAATAGAAAATGATGGGTGAATGTTAACTTTTGGCATAAACTGCTAATGATAATATTTTGTCATCTCGGTGATAAAAACTACACAAAGAGACAAGAAAATCCAATTTAACTGAAATTCTCTTCATTTCTTTCTTGCTCTGCTTCACATTTTTCTGTGTTCGAATAGCCACGATTGCTCTGTATTCTTACAAAAAGGAGAACGTAGCAGGCAGGATACATACTTGCAGGATACAGTAATATGAGTAATGAAGTCCCTCCATATTGGCATTTTCACTAGAGTTATGATTTTGGTTTGTGAAAACGCTGCAGTGATTTAGAAATGCAGGTAAAATTGCACTGGCTGCATAAAGGCTGCGTGCAGTCAGAATGATTTTTGTTGTTGCTTCCTCTGTGCTTTCTCCACCAAACCTTCACAGTTCATGATGCCTGTATCGATTGACAAAGTGCTGCTGCAATCACAAAATAATATTCTTCTGGGCTTTTGAATTGTTGCTGCACCCTGGTAACGTTTTTAGTTGAGAACAGTGCTCCACTGTCGTGCCAGTCCAGCTCCCCAGGCAGGGCTGACAGCACGGCAGAAGCCTCGCAGGATTTTCTGTCTGCTATGTCTGGGGGAGCAGAGGGGCACCAGAGCAGCCCTGCTCAGGGGCACCGGCCCTGGCCTTCCACCTTCTCCCCAGTGCAGATGCTGGTGGCCCCGAGCAGCAGCGGGGACCATGCCGATGCACCCACAGTGCCCCGAGACAGGGCGAGTCAGGCAGGATGCACCCGTGGTGGTATTTTCCCGATTGGTTTGTGCTGTGCTTCCAGACAGTTAACCTGCTGCTACGATGGAGTGCGTTCAGCTCAATGTTTTAAAATGGCAGATATCCAGGATCTTGGATATATTTCACGACTTCAAAGACAGACGTTTCTGCTCTCCTTCCCAGTCGCATCCGTAAGCTCATGATGACAGCGTTATGAGTGGGGTAGCCAGAGATGCGTACCGGCGAGGGCCTGATGTCGGGTCTATGGCAGTCCTCAGGGAGAAAAACCCTGACCTGGTGGCTCCCGGGACCCTGCGCCTGCTGACCTGGCTGCTCCAGGATGCCAAAAGCTGTGTCTTCCCCCTTCCTTCCCAGCCGTGCTAACACCACTGACATTACCATCCTCCCCACGCTGCTACGTCGTCTTCACTGGCACTCCTCAAAGAGGAAGGCTTAGCAAGTAAAGGTGTATGTGTCCTGGCATCATCGAGGGGCAAGTGTCTGAATCCTTATCTTGCCCATCTGCAGTCTTTTCTCTTGTCCTTCTCCCCTTCAAAAACTTAGTCTTGTGGCTGGCCTTCCTTATCTCCGTATTGCTGATTCAAAAAAAGTGCAGAAAGTGCAGCTACCCATGTGCAAGTGTCTTCCTACTAAAATGCTGCATTAGGTGCTCTGTGTCCAAGGTGAAATGAATTTACACACTAGGTCTGTTATTTTTGTAATTAGACATAATTTTTCTTTCAGTAATGTTGATTTCAGGACACCTTCATATTCAAATGTACAAGTGCTTCTTTTGCCCTGTAACTGTGTTGAGTTGGAAAACCTTTAACAAGTTATATTTACAGAGTGTGCCTGTATTTCCAAGTAGACCACGATCCTTTTTTCTTTCAGGTTTAAGCAACTCACAGAAATGAAACATTTTTTAGCAATGTAAAATTGTTACCGCAGGTTATCCAATAGGAGGAGGAATATTATGCCATGGACGGTAAATGTATTTGCAATGTGAAATCAGATTATGCTTTTACAACGGTGGGATTATGGACCGTTAATATATTCAGTCTCTTAAAGCATTACAAACATTTTTGCAAAAGTTACATGTATGACCCAGGGAACACCACCGTACATTATTTTAGCGCATCATAGTTGGGTGAGTGTTCAAATGTCTCGGAAGGCTGTGAGATGACAAGAAAGGGTTCATTGCAGCAGGTCTTGCTGCTCCCTCTGTGCCGAGCCGGGGCAGCCAGAGCAGCTCGCAGCCTGCTGTGAGTCGGCAGCGCTGAGGGCCGCGGATGGAGGGCAGGAGCAGGCCAAGGCACTTGGCAGCTCTGCAGGTTGGTCGTGGCTCTGCCTGATAGAGAGGCAGCACAGTGGCTGCCATGGGATGCTGGGATCAGCTGTGCTGTGAGCCTTCCCCAGAGCAGCAGCTTTCCCCTTCCTTGCAGCTGCAGCCCCAGAGCCCTTGGCACGGGCGGCGAAGGCGCACGGGCAGCACGCTGGGACAGGGTTCGGTCCCAAGGGGCTCCTCTGTGGCTTCACATCTCACTGCAAGACCTACATCCTGAATTAAAGGCAGAGAATACTAGGCAGGTGACTGCATTTTTATTTTTTTTAGATGCCTACCATTGTGGAGGCTTTTATTTAGGCACAGTAACTTCCAAGGAGATCAAAATATGCTAAAGTGATACTTGGATTTTTTAGTTACGGACACATAGTGCAGGTCAGCACAGCAAATGATGCTCAAATATAGGCTGTAAAATCACGTACCGTACCCTTTGCAAAGTTACGCCTACTGGCGTGTGTTCCTGACAAGTCTGTCCCTGGGTGTGACAGGTCTTCTGGGGGGTGAGCATTGCGAATTCTCAGCCTTTGCCTTCCACTCTGATATACTGAATCTTGCGTGTCAACATTATACTCTTCTGAAACATTGAAGGAGTGTTGTAAAGAAGAAAAAGAATCCATAGAAATATGAAACTTTTTTTTTTTTTTTTTTTTTTTTTAGGAACAGTGATGTAAAAAAGCTGTTACACTTGGTTGGGGCAGGGTGGGGGGAGTAGGGAGGAAGGTTAAGTTTAGAAAACCCAACCTAATCATGTAGCTCAATGTTTGCAACCTATGAAAATATTTATGACAGAATTGAAATACCGTTAGGCTGACAGATCACAGTTGAAATAGCTTTTTGTGATCTCAGAGTATGGCTGAAGAAGCCATGAGTATTTGACTATAATCCTCATGTGTTAACAGTAGTAAAGAAACAAATATTGGAAAGGAATTCCAAATACTTGCAAGGTATCTCATCTGGGGTTTATACATTAGTTCACTAAATTCCGATTCCCAGACCAGTAATCATGATTGTTAATGTGTATCTTTTATGACTTTCAGAGCAAGAGAAGCCAACTTTAGGAGCATGCTCATACCCTCAGTGGTAAGTACCCTAACTCTAATCAAGTTTATTACATTTTTGTAGAGTAGAGGTCTTTTCGAGACCACACTTGCTGCAGCTTAGTCACACAACAGCTTCAAATGTCGTTCTGGAATAATAGGGTAGTAATGTGATATACTCTATAATAAAAATCAGTGTAAAGCACAGGTGGTTGCTAGTATTTGTGTGGTCAGATATAAAAGCTTCACTATGGGTACAAGCTACTGCTTTCCCACTTGAGGAAAGTATAATTAAAAGTGGTTTCCAGATGTGCTGGCCCACATCTGCCATTTCTAAAAGTGACTTTTACAAATGCAAACTGAACTATGTTGCGTTCATCATTATAAAGCTGTTGATGGGGTTTCAGATAATGAAAAAGTTGGGAGCATCAGTATCCCTGCTGTAAAACTGAGGTGTCTTTAAACAACAGATACTAGCTTCTTATGTTTCTGTTGTGTTCTTAGGGTTTTCTATGATAAGTTCATAGCTGAGCTGTGGCAAATATGCAAAATCTATCTGGACAAAAATTAACATTTATTTCATGGAGAGGTGAGAGGTGGTGGGTTCCTTGCTAGGTATTAAATTTGCTACCAGAAAGGTGCAGTAAGGTGTTTTTGTTGCTATTGTTGTTTTCTTTTCCTTGCAATACAGGGAAATAAACGGCATCCTAAAGCATTAGACTTCAGTTTCTTTATCCTAATTTTCAAGCCTGGACGTGTAAAATGCATCTTCTAATTTTGACTGTGTCTGTAGATATGTAAATAGTTGGAAAATGAGAAAAATATGCTGAAAAATGACCTTTAATTAGTCTCAAAACAGAAAACAGAAGGAACTCTGTAGTTATAAGCTTATGTAATGCATCCTTAGTTGAACTATATGGAAAAAAAAATTAAAATTCAGAAAAGGTGGTAGGCTTTAGAAAATTGTTGAGAGAAGATTACAGCTCTTTTGATTTAACTAAATATAGATTTTTAGGACAAAATATTTGTCCTAATATCCATGTAATTTCATTAGAGCTAGTATTTGCCCTAGAAATCTTGTTAAAATAAACCCCCTGTTACAGAAGAAAGTTTTTGCAGCTCCAGAAGTTGTAGTTGCTGCCGCTGTTTGGAACAAGCTTCATGGAAGAATGCTGTGCCTGTCATCTTCGTAGCAGTGCTTGTTTTAGCACTGTTCACTTACTGATCCCTGTGTCTTCCAGTGAATTTTGAAAAATAAAGGTTGGGTCCTACTATTCTGAGTATCTTGGACTATTGACCAGGCAGCTAAATAGTGAGAGAAGGTTTTGTACAATACTGTGTGTGATAACGCCTGACCTTTGCATGCATTTTCTTTACTTACTTCTGCAGATGTGACTCGTGGCGTTCTTGTCAACTGAGAGTCTAATCCTTAGCATTTTATTTTAGGGAAATACCAAGATAAATTAAATGTTTTTTTTGGGTGTTTCCTCTTAGTTGGAATTTTCTGCATGGAAGTCACTTTCCCATTTAAATCTCTCTTTCTTGACTAAGCACAATTGAAAGGCTCTTATGAAGTGCGTAACTATTGGAATATTTTGGTGAAGGTTGAATTAAAAAAACAGAAAAACAGCTGTTCAGATCAAATAATTTTTAAAATAAACCTTTACATCTAGCCTGTACTGATTTTTTTTTTTGATTTTTTTTTCGGGGGGGGGGAGGGGGAGGAGGACAGTAATTTCTCAGTATAAAACATCGAAAGTTCTTGCAAAGGCATTGACAGATTCAGTGACAGGAGACTTACAATGAAAATTTGGTAGCAAACATAGTAAATTGTCCTACATGTTTTTCTTTTCTATAACAACTCAGTGAAGTCCTAGTGCTAGTAAATGAAAGTACTCTGGCTTGAATATTTTCACCTCAGGGACAGAGGGTCCAGAACAGCGCATAGCATCTGATGTGCCTGGGGCATCTTGAAGATACAATGAAACACATAATCAATAAGCAGGATATTAGTAACTGCAGAGTAAAACAGTGATTTCAGTGGTATTCATTGCTAGTAAAGCAGATCTTTTTTTACATTGTAATAACTATGTAAATTATAAATATTCTATCTTGATACAAAGCCTTCAAATTTGTGTTACCAGTGCAGTGACTGGGTTGCAAGTGTGTATTTACTAACATACACACACACATTTAATATTACATCACATTTATTTAAATCACCGTTTGCCCAGAAGGTAGAATTTTAGCACACAACTGTAATAATTCCTTTTAATTTCTGGCAAAATGCCATTCAACATCAAGCTTAGAATTTTCTACAAAACTGCAGATATTCAGATGTGAAAATGTGCTAAATAAACACTACCTATGCACTTAATTCACAGTACGTTGCAATTAAGACTTGCTAGCGATTACTCCCCTGAATTGGTTATTCACATCAGAGATCAGCCCCTGCCAGCTCCACAACCTAGCTCGCATTTTTGTGCATTATGTTTTTGATATAATGAGTCGGTTTTTGCAGGACCTCTGAGTAAGACAAAATAAGTAGCTCACTAAAAAGCAGATTCTTTAGATAGTGGGGGGTTTACATCCTTGCTATCCACAGAATTCCAAGTACTTGTTGATTAATCGTGTTTTTATTAGTTGAAAAGTGAAATACTGACCTGATAGGGGAGATGACAAAAGTCTTTTCGGGCTGTGCATCAAAGGGCATGATGAAGGCAGTATATTGGAAGGCAGAGAAGCTGCCTTGACTGATAAAAGCAGAAGACAATGCGACAGGGACAGATTCCCCTTCAAGTGCAACAAACCTGTCGACTGTACTTAAAACGGCTGAGGTAATACCCTCCTGCTGTATAAACCACTGACAGATACTGAGTGCAATTTTGTAAGAGGATGGTGACTCGGTAACTTTGAGTGGAGAAACACTATGAACTGAACAACTGCATGGTACTGTTGTTGGCTATTTATTGATAGTTTTGCAAGGACATCCTTGGGGCCTTGACCAAACTGATGTAGTGGGTGTCATTCCTGCCCACAGCAGGGGATATATACTCTATCCTTTTTGTTTGTAGTATTCCAGAGTGCAACAAGTGCAATGCACCCTATTTCACCCAGAAGAAATTTGAAAAGACCTGCTTTATCTTCATTTAGAATATTTTTTTGCCTTGTTCCTGAGTTTAATACTTTATTGTAAATCTTGCCAGCATCTCTTACGTCTTCCAGTTACCCATTCTTCACCTGAAGTTAGAGACTACTGTTTGTGGCCTCACAATTTGCTGCTATAGGAAAATAGTCTATAATCTTAGAAATAGTTGAGTAAGGCCTTTAAAAAGAGCAAGCCACAGAAACAGAAAAGTTCTTAAATTTTAAGACGTTTTTGAAATAAAAATATCCCTAATAATGAAAAATACAAGGAGGAGAAAGAAAGATACACTCAAAATATTTCTTAAAAATCTTCAAAATTTTTAATGAATTGACTTTTAAATGGCTTTACAGAACTTGAAGATGGATCAGAAATAGTTGAGTGTCAACAATTTTTGATGCTTAAGAAATTTCTCATCTCTGAAATAGTAACAAAAAGATAAAATATTGGTTATTTTATAAATAAAGTTCAGGGGAAAGGTTAATGAAATCAACTTTAATATTTAATATTAGTAATTTTGAAATACTTCATTTTGGATGAGGCCCTGGGTGACCTGATCTAGTGGGTGACATCCCTGCCCATGGCAGGAGGGAATTAGCTGATCTTTAATGTACCTTCCAACCCGAGCCATTCTATGGTTCTGTGATTTTATTTTTCTACATATCTATATTAGCATTTGGAAAAAAAAAATCATTTTGAACTTTAAATCAGAACTTCTTCATGTTGACAATGCCTAAATGTAGTATTTCAGCAATTTCAAAACTGTCTGCTTCTTCAAAGGAAAATGAATTGACACATATCCCTGCAAATAACTTTGCTTATAATGAACCAACCTTTTCTGAGGGAAGATTGTCTAAAATGTTTCCTGCTAACCATATCATGTGACAAATCTATTATGTATTCTTTACTTCTTTAATCTTTGTGTTTCGTGGCTTTGTGCAGTGTGAGACATTAACAGATTATCAATTTGAGAGGTGAGTTTTCTTGTTGCTTTTTAGACAGAATGAAGTAGGTGGCAAGACATATGCCGTCTAGCCCAAACGCTTTGGCTGTGGATAAGCCTTATTTACTAATGTCAATTAGACCACTGAAACCACTGAAAGCTGGATGTTTACCGATTCTCAAGGTCAGCATTTGTTACACCACTGCAAATATGGTGTAATAAAAATATAATGAACCATATTTGCAGTGGTGTAGGCCATTGTGCTGCAAATAAGCTTGAATACAGCCATGCCCTAACTTACTGCCCCGAGGCTTTACGTCCTTCAGTTGTCCCCTGGTGCCCAGGCTACCTGTGAGGTGCCCAAGTCTGCAGCCTGCAGGGAGAAGAGCAGCAGGACTGGGTCCTTGGGAGACCAAAGGTGGTCGCCACCAGCTACTGTCTGTGTGACTGAAGTAGTGGGAGTCCTCCCTGCGTCAGACCTTCATTTAACTGGGCTGCAATTCCTTCGTGTTCTGCTGTTCCCTAAGGGCATCCTGATGTTTAAGGAAAGCTTAAACAGACAACTCTTAATATGGTCATCATTCAAACGGATTTTACCACTGTTTTATATTTTTTTTTACAAGGGGACATCTGCTCAATGCCAGACAGAGACGTAGGCATTGTGCCTTCTATTCTTGTGCAAGGTTGTCAGTTGTGGCACTAGCACCGAAGACCAATACATCCCTTCCTCACCTGTTTTGCTAAAACCATCTCTACACTCCTTCCTAATCAAATGTATCAGAACTGAGATTATTTCTGATCAGAGCTGATTCAACCAACACCCTCTCTGCTAGAGACATAGGAGATCAAATATGTTCTAAATATTTATTACTTGCAGTTTTCTGTCATGCAACTAGAAGAGCTTTTTATTTTGAGCTATCCAGTCTCTTCTTAGTACTGGCTTCCAAATTCAGATGATTAAAGAGATATTGTAAGTCTCTGAGAAATAAGCCTTAGCCACTTAGGAACAAGGCGTGAGTTTCTCTCTCTGTCAGTAGTTAAGTTTAAATGCCCGTTGGCACAGAGTTGCTGTTGACAGACGCTCGCTGCTTAGCTGTGAGCATCTTGTTTGTCTGGTGTGTGATATCCTGCTTTGGGCTCTGTACTGTGAGAATGAAGCAGAGAACAATGATGATAATTAGAGGTCTTGAAGATCTGATATACAAGGAAAGTTTGGAGACACTAGACAAATGTGTTAGGAATGACAGGAGTAACTGGTGCTGCGTTGGGGCAGTGTGGTGGACTAGATGATCCCTTGTGATCTCTTCAGCTTGTCTGCCCATTCCCTCCATCACTTCCCCCATTCTCCTTCTACTTCTCCCCCAACTCCCACCCACCAGACACAACACACACAGTTTTCTAACATTTCAGGGATAAATTGTGCACAGAGTTTCTGGTGATTAAGCTTGTAAAGAGTCATCAAAATTTAACTTCTTTCATTAAGATAATATTTGATGTCTGGCAGACTGATTTGTAAGGGAAGAGCTGCTATAGTGGGTGGTGTTTGGGAAAGTAATTCTCTTCAGCTTCTATCATGGCTCCTTTTTGGAATTGCATTTCCTGGTGCTGTGCCTGAATACCTGAGGTGCTTTCTGAAATGAGAAGGAAGCTCTTGGTCCAGGAGAAAATTCTGTCCTCTTTCCTTAGGTCCGTTGTACTCAGAAGCATCTGACCTGTCCCACTGAAAATTCAATGGGAAAGCCCCACTTCAGTAATGTTTAAATAAAGGGGAGTACTTACCAGCGAACTGGGGCGTAGATGGAAAAAAATAACAAACAAGCAAAACCCTTGTAAACCATAAGTTGTTTCAGGATGGCAGCTTCCTAAATGGCTAAATACATGTCTATGTGAAGCCCCTGTACTTATATAATAGGATAAAGGAAGATAAATTGGATTTTGAGTATTTTGGTAATTTAGTTTGGATTTTACTTTAACCTTTTCCTACCACTGAAAGAAACAAAAGTATACAGTGCTGAGAATCTCTGTTTAATATTAAGCAAATCCTTTAGCACATACAAAAGATAAGTCCATTGAGTTCAGGTTTGCCAATTCAGCATACTATGAAAAGCTTACAGAACATGTAAATGACACACTTGTGATAAAAAATGGCAGACTGCAAAGTCTTGTTGCGGCAGCTACAGCCACAGAAGGCTACTGGATTTTCCTGTAAAAGATGAGGGATATTGGGCATGGATAAATGCATCAAATTGCATCAAAGTAATATAGGTAGATAGGTAATTTCTTGTCAAAGGTGTTCAAAGTAATGGCTGGATTCTTTCTGATTATGGGAGTTTGTAGGGCAGAATGTGTCATACCATCATGAAAAACACCTGTCTGCTTCCTTCTGAGAAAACAGGTGTGTCAGTCATGATGGACTGATTGTTTGCCATAATGCTCCACAAGGCAAGCAAGGCTAGGGATTCTAGCAAGCAAATTCAGGTAGAAGCAGGTTTCCATAATATATACAAAATTACTAGAGACTGTGAGTGTACCGAAAAGTAGGTGTTCACTAAAATCATACTTACTAAATAATTTCAAAGGCTTCAAAATTCAAAGGCTTCAAATTTCAAAATAAGTAATTATTTATAGTTGTAGAAGCACCTAAATAACATAAAAAGATGACCAACCTATCATCATGGTTCCTGGTCCATAGTTGGAGGTAGGTTTGATAAAATTCATCTGGGTGGAGATTTGTACCACAAAAAGTCAAGAAGAACTTTGGAAAATGGATTTTCTAGTGAGTGACTGAGTACTTTTAGTCAGTGAAATCCATCTGAGTGACATGGACTTTGAAAATGCACTCTACTTTTTACATCCTCAGGTAGAAAAATGTCTACTCCCTTGGGTATGGTTAACAAAGAAAAAGAAAAATCTTTGCAGGCATTAGGAACAGGGAAAACCTCACTTTCTACAGTGTTTATATCATCTACTTTTAAGTTGTAGAAGAGAGCGTAGTTGCCTATTTCTCTCCATAAACTGTTTGATGCCTTATCAGCCTCAGTCCTCCCATGTTTTTCCATGGTGTACCTTTAGCTTTTTACTGCTGGATTCAACACACACTTTTTTTGCAGGTTTTATACAGTGTGCTTGATATTGTCTGTACTGTAGTTTTTTCTGCTGTGTGGTTGGTCTGCTGATGTGCTGAAGATCATCTATTTCAACACCTCGAAGATGATAAATGAGAGTGCAGGAATGAAAGGACTAATGCAGGAATTAAGTGGTGTCTGGCCTTTCTGTTGCCCTTCCATGCTGGGGTTGCATTTCATTCAAAGCATCACTCATCTTCTGAGCACAAAACAATTTATTATTTTTTTTTCTGGTAAATGGCTGTTTATATATTTCTTTGAAATATTAAGAAACTGGCAAGAACTGTTATTGCCAAAAATCTTGTGGAGGATCACTATCATAGGAATCAGAATTTGAAAATCTGAGCTTGAAGTGGGAATTTAAAGTCCACAATAGTATCAATAAAATATATATTGGACAGATTTGTGATGAGATTGTGGAAACTGAGGAGCAGAAAAGAGAAGAAATACAGGTCTGTCATGACCTGAAGTTATGAAACAGGGAGGTAAAAGAGACACTACAAGGAGGTAGGATAATACTAGATAAGGTTCCAAAGTTTTCAGAGTTTTCAAATCAAATCTCTCTAGTCTCTGACATTTTGTCTGTAACAAATATCACAGCATTCCAGCTGAGAAGTTTATATTAAAAAATCTGTTTTAAGCCAATGAAATAATTTGATAGAGTGTGTTCAAAAGTAATGAGCCAGTAAAGAGTGAGGTATCTGTGATGCCGTATCGAATGAGAGCTCACAGCTTTATGGTAGCATGGGAGATGGCTGATGTACAGCTATAAGACTTGAGTAACTGATGGGTGGAATCTGTAGGGAGACTGCTGCTTCATCCCATCTGTAAGGTACCACTCGCAGAAAACAATGCTGAATGGCATTTTTAGTGTTAAGAACCCCTCCGCACTCTTTCTTTTCCCCCAAATCTTAAGCTAAATGTCAGCATTACTTGCACATACATGATTTTGAAAATGTTCTGGAGTGAGTTGTGTCATCTCAGAGGAACATATCTTCCAGTGCTACCGAAGTCCCTTTCCTCCTTATATGCAACACAGGTAGTGAGGCAGGACTGAGAGCAGGAAAACTCAGGGGAAATATATGAAATAATACTTGAAATAAAAAAAAATAAAAAAATCTACCAAACAGAAGGGAAAAGAGCCTTAGAGAAAGGGTGGCATCAGGGCCCATTACCCTAGAATTACAATACTGGTTCAGCAGTTTTGTGCTTATTTTCCAGTCATGTACACTCCTTTCTGTTTTTCTTCTTGATAGCTGTACATACTCAAAGCCTCACAGCTGAAACAAGAAAACAGACTCTGAAGTTTTTGTTCAGTTGACTCTTTAAAAACAGATCTCTTCTCAGCAGTTTAATATCATGAAAATTAGCCAAATGGACTATATTGGATTGCGTACATCATACCCTGGTGGAAAATATACCAGAATACAGTTCCAGAGACATATTGCCAACACATTACTTGGGAAAAAGTTAGGAAAGAATAGTGGTCTTGTTATACAGATGTTTTTTGACTTATTGGGGGCTACTGATGATGAAACACTTCTCTCTATACCTCCAAGAACATCCAAGTGGAGAGAAAGGGATTTTCACCACCTTATTAAAAGCAAGCTAACAAAAATCCTCACTGAAGTTCAGATGAACTTTGGGCTGAAATTAAGAATTCAGTTTTAATTTGTTTTCCCAAATCTTTCTGTGAGTTGTTTTTTTTTATTTTTCTGTTTTCCTCACTAACTCATTTAGCTACTACATTTTATTCTTTTAAGTTTTTCCTTAGAGCTCTGCCTTAAAAATAACAAATCACTCACAATGCTGCAATATAGGCCTGTTTTGATTGAAAGTTGCACAGGCATCACACATGGATTACTTCCATTGGCTACCTCTTCATTTTCAAATCCAGTCAGAAAGTTGCTTTTCTGGATTTCAACACTCTCCAGTGCTACAGTACTACTTTGGGTCATCTCTGTTTTGTCAGTCACTTCTCTGCTTTCGTTGTGGTCAGCTATGTTTAGCCCCTTCCTATTGCTCATTTCCAGTGTTGTTCCTGCCTCTTTTTCATCATTTGAAACCCAGAGCATCCTTTACATCATGCACTCACTAGAGATACATCTTTTCACATCACTTGCCTTTCATTGTTATTTTTGTAAAGCTTTTGCTAATACTGGTTACAAGTCATAGTACATAAAAAAAAAAAAAAAAAGAAAAAAAAAGATGTGGCATCATGTCATAAGTTTCTTGTGTTCAGTTAAGTTGTTCCAAGTTTATATTTATGCAAGTGATTAAATGAGATCCTCGTTGTTTGTTTTTTGTTGTTGTTTGGTTGTTGTTGTTGGTGTTTTACAGTGCAGGGCTTTAGCTCAGCTGGGTCTGCCTTTACCCACAAAGCACAGCATTTCCTAACAGTTTGCATTAATTTCGTATTCTTACATTTCAGTCTTAGCTTCTGAAGAGTTTCCTTTGTTTTTCCTGACAGGTAGAATCTACCTACTGTGCCCCCAATGTTGGCAGACAGCAAGTAGAAATTAATGGTCATTTATTGGAATCCTTTGACTTTGTGATATGGTGACTTTGAATGGTTCTCAGGAATCCATTCTTTGAGAGTTTGGGTGTTATTCCCATCACTGAATGTAAAAAGACAATTCAGAAACAGAGGCAATCAGAATTCCTCTGTGGAAGAGCCCCTGTTTCTCCACTGATGTGCATAGAAACTTGTCTTCAACTGCAGGTGAGTTAGGTAACAGAAGTCAAGAAACAGGAAAATCACTACCCTTTGTCTTGAGCTCTTATACTGTGGGTTACTAAGCTTGGTGAAAGTTTGAGGATGAATCTCATAATTGGTCTGAAGCAAACTTGAAAATGCCTACTTTAGTATCTTCTGCAAGGTTTGAAGTACTGATCAGTCTTTTTATGCTTTGAAATTTGCATCACTTTTTCGTTACGGACTGTGTGGCTTCTAACAATAATCCTTTTGTATTTTAAGCTGGGAAGATCAAGTCTTACGTCTCAGTCCCATGACCATATTGCCCTATGATACTTGCTGAAAGTTTGTACATTGAAAAATTCTCACTTATATATCTGGAGATATGTTTTAGTTTTATTCTTGGAGATCAACTCTTAAATCATTACAGCTTTTGTTATAAATTTAAGAAAATGTCAATGTCTCAAGGATGAAGATAAATATACACAGTTCAGTTTTCATCATAAGAAAGATGCAAAAGGTACCACCTTTGAGGATGTATTTCAGAAGATAACCTAAACATAAAAAAATAAGAGAGTTTATTGTACTCAAAGGATTGTTCTTTGCTCTTCTCACAGTACATAAAGTTCACTCCTGTTTTTCCCTGCTCATGAATACACAAACAGCATTTTGCAAAACCTACCACAATGAATTATTCTAAATGCCAGGTAGATCTTATATGAAGACATCTATTATATATCAGAGAGAAAGACTGGAGGTGACAAGTAGACATGGCCTGAAATGCCCTTGTGTAGCTGAAGAATGGCATTTCACAGCAAGTTGGCCTCACTGGAAGCTGTGAGCACAAGTATTTGCAATATCTTTAGACAGCATCTCTCTCAAGGCACAAGGATTCTGTTTCTTTGAAATAAGCTGTCATATTACTTGAAAAGAATTATCTAGTATTTCATTACTGTGATATGAAAAAAATATATATTTAAAGAAGTGTTTTTTCATTAGGCCTGTAGATGGAAGGTAAAGACAAACAAGACTCTGATAGGTTCAGGTTTGGGTAAATAATGCATTATAAACTACTGTTGCAAAATGATAAAGGAAACCATATAAATATGTGGAAGTGGCAGGCAAACTGTACTCTTGGAAAATTATTGAGGCACCGAGGTATAGAAATGTATTGCTTCAGCACTATTTACTTGATTTTATTTTTTTTTCCTCATAAAAGTCAGCGTTTTTGAGTTTAAAACAACCAATATCCTGATCTTATCACATGGACCATGTCTGTTGGAAGGAAAAGCAGCACACATTTTAGGAAATGTTTTTTTTTTTTTTTTTTCTTCTTCCAGTACATTGTCATACTCTACAAGATGACTGTGAAATTTTACAATGCTTATACTCACAGGTACAGTAACTGCATGCTAGGGCAGTAGGTGGAACTTGACAACCTGTAGCTGTACTGTACTAAGTTTTAATAAATCCTGTAGCAATAATGAAAAATGATCTGTTCTTTCATGGCAAAACATGGTTCTGGGATTTCGGTATGTTGAGCAGTATTGGCTTCACAAGCAACCATGTGTTTTTGATTCAGCAGTCTTAATTACAGGAAATTTAATGATAATGAATAGTAACAAAGAATAAATCAAAAAAAAAAAAAAAAAAGCAAAGACAAAAGAGAACTTAGTTTCCATCCAAAGGAAAGAAATATTTTGGTAATAAATTGGTGCCTTTGCACTGGAAAATTCATTTGTTTTACTTACAGCATATATGCTAACTGTTAGCAGTTGTCCTTTATTTCTTTTTTGCTTTCCTTTTTATTTCTTCTTTGGTATCCTTTTTATGGCTACAAATATCTACTTAGTAATTGGAAAAACGTTGTGTTAATGCATGATCCTAAACAGGAAGGCGGCTGCTGTCTTAAGAATTTGGTAATAGGATATCAGATTCTGTCACTGCTATAAAATCAGTAATAAACTTAGGCAAAATTTTGTCCCTGTTGGACAAGAGTTTTGCCATTGATTTCAGTCGAATCAGAATTTTGTTGTTGGTGTGTAGTAAGTAAAAGCTTGAGTTGGAATCTTTTGCAAGTACTGGAAGGCTGCCTGTTGCCTTGGCTGATGTCTGAAGTCACCTCCTGGTGACTGCTCATCTGTTCATGGTTAGACTGATGTGTTCATAGTCCCTATGTCTGTATCACAGAGGGATCCAACTTCTACAGGTGGTATTATGCTTACATGGTTGCCCAGTGGCTGAATGGATTACTAGAAATGTATCTAGTCTTTGGTTTGTTGGCTTTTGATTTCCAGAAGTGCTGGTAAGGCGGTTTGGAGGAGTTACTGCTGCTGTGTTGTCTCTGCTATAACTTACAGGAAGTAAGACTTGAGTCTCCCAATTTTGTAATTCCTCAAAGAATAAAATAACCAAGAAAGAAATGTTCAGCACTCGGCACCAAATTAAGCATAAGGGTGACATTGTGTAGGAACCTGTGCTTGGAAAGCTGGACAATTAAAATGCCAAATGTTAAAATTACAAATAAAAGACAAATTCATGGTGTCACTGAGGATTTTTTTAGGTCATTTGTTCTTGGTGCTTCATTGGGTGAATGATTTCAGTGTCCAACAGCAGCAGCAGCTTATATTAGACAGATTTCATTCAAAATTATTTTTGATGTAGACTATAATCAACTGACTATAGTGCTCCTCATGTCAAATGTTACAGCTAAAGTAATAGTTTTACCTAACTCTGTTGGTAGATTTATTTATGGGCTGCATATCACAGCAACATATATAGATTTATGACATTAATAAAAAGGAGACGTGCTTAGTGATGCACTGTGTCTGGTAACCATTTGCTTGCATTTAAAGTCAATCAAATTTTAAAAAATACAAGTTTGCAGAAGTCTGCAAATTCCAAGTAATGTTTGATGATCACATTCTTAATTTTCCACACTTTTATCAAAATACCTTTTGAATAAATTGTGAAATTTGGTAACTGAAACTCCTTTTCAAGAGTTTCTTTGTATCCCTTCTAATGAAAAGTGCAGTAGCAGCCAAAAGAGTATTAGAAACAGAAAACTTTGCTTTTTACTCTCAGTGCAGTAAAATTTTAAATCCTATTTTGTAGTCCATAGCACTGCTTAAAGAAAAAAACAAATACCTAAAGGGGTTGTATTTCACACCTAAGTCAGTATATTTGTACTAATTATTTTGTTGTTCTTGGTGTCATGCTCTCAACTACGTGCTAAAAAATTAACTAGAAAGATGGGAAAACATGTTGTAAACTACCGAACTATAGCCATTTTAATTTCTTATGTTTAAATACAACACATTGTGTGCCTGATGTGGATACATACTTGATGTGATGCAGTACAGAAGATGGAGCCAGACTCTTCTCAGTGGTATTCAGTGAAAAGAGGCAATTCCATTTAAACAGAATGAAAACCAAACCAAAACAAAATCTTTTTATTGTAAGAGGGTTAAACACTGGAATAAGTTGCCCAGAGAGGCTGTGGAGTCTCCATCCTTGGAGATGAGTCAAAAGCCATCTGCACATGGCCCCGAGCAACCTTCTCTGGCTGACCCTGCTCTGAGCAGGGGATTGGACTAGATGATCTCCAGAGATGCTTTCCTGCCTTGGTCATCTATGTGATTCTATAATATGGTCTTGGTCAGTGTAAGAGCTTCTAAAACTATAAGTTATTTTAAACTAATAATCTTACGGAATCACAAATTAACCAGATTCTGAAGTTGTATTATTTGCACCTCAGTGAAGTAAAATACACAGATAATATGTATTTAGGGTAGTATTTAAAACCATTATTAAGGTAGAAGTTGGTAACTGTTACTAAGTTAAAAATCAAAGGCATTTTTTATTGTCATTATAAAACAGGATTCTGAAGGGTAAAACCATAGAGGTTGAAAAAGCAGAAAATTCACGCTATTAGTGCCATGTTTAAAAACATGTCCTGGAGACAGTCCTTAACTAGCTGAAAAATACGTAAATTAGGAGGTTTTAAAATGCTGAGTTGCACAAATGGTTTATAAGATTTTTGTATGTTAACTTTCTAATCTTCATTTTTGTCTTTACTTCTTTTTAAATGTGTGTTCCACTTTAATCTGCCTCAATCTCTTACGAACTTTTCTCTGGCCACGATTGTGAAAATGTTATGGTGTGGTTTTGTGTGCATCTTGTTCAGCTAAGGACTTCAGTGAGGTTTAGCATGCAGTATGGTGACATTGCTAATGTATTTATTTCTTAGCATGTATTCTCCTCAGCAGCAAGAGACATTCCCAGGGAGCCTCTTCCCAAGCACACAATCAGGAAGAACTGCACAGTACTCTTGGCATATATTAGTATCCTTCACTTTCCCCTTCCTTTCTAAGAGGTATTTTGGGGCATATCTTTCCTTGTTTTAATTTTGATTGTATAGGAAACAGCTCTTGTAAGTAAAAGGCACGCTGAAGAGAGGAAAATAAATGAGGAAGTGATGTTATGGCAACAGTTGGAACATCAGTATGAGCAGGTGTAGAAGTGTGGCTGATGTCTAATATTTGGACACTGTATTTACATGCTGAAAAGTATTTTCAAAAATATTAATAGATATTATACACTTGCAGTAGTTTATAATGCAAAAAGTACAGCTTTTTAATTATTTTTTATTTTGTTGCAGTGTATGCCAATGGTTGTGTGAGGCTTGTAAAATTTTAGGTGCCCTTTTGACTGCATCGTTATCTAGTGTCTTCTTCAGTAAAGAAAGAAAAAAAATATAAACAGTTCTTTTACCTTTAAATTAACATTGTATTTTTAATATTTTGTTGTTTTCCTTTGGAAAAAATATACACATACATATATGCAAATATATATATGTATATGTATATATATATATTTTTTTCTGGATGATAGTTTCAAACAATAAACTGAAACTTTGAATAGCATGCATGGACGTGTTTTAATATATTCATGAGTGATCAGAATACAGTACAGAAATCACATATGCTGCTCTGCTGCAACTTTCAAGGTTCAATCCATCATTCTGGAACCCAGGGGGCTGAGATTTGACATCCTGCCTAGAAACCATACTTCAGATTGGTTGGAACTGTGCCATCTTATGTTCAGGTTAAAAGAGCAGCTGTAATTTGTCTGGATAGCACTTTAACTATGCACAGCAAATCATAAAACCCATTTTCAGTAATAAACTTGAAACTAAAAGAGGTCCATTTGCTTCATTTCCTGATCCATACAAGATTTTCATCATTTTGATACAATACCATTTGGAGTTTGATCTTATAATGATGTAGATTTCTGTAACAGTCTTTCTCAGATTAGCAGTTTTATGTAGCATACCTATAGTATGTAGGAGATTTCTTTTTGGCATTTAGTGGAAGTCTTTTTCTATTGTTCTTTGAAACTGAAAATATGAGAATAATTTCATAGTAGGAGTTAAGCTTATATGTGATTGCCACAATAAATAAAACGTGATCGTAATCTTTTTCAATTGTAAATACCAGCTGTAAAAATACTCTCTCCTGATCTTCCCACTCCACTCTCCCCCCAACTTTATGGTGTAGCATGGCTTGCTTGCAGGGGAATAGCAAATGCAAATATTACCAGCAACTCACTGGAGAAGTTTTAAGAATGTATATACATACATTCATATGATTTTATTCATGGTTTGGAACTGTAATGATTTTAGATTTCAACCTGTTTTTGTCCAGTCTTCTTTGTAAGTGTGAATTTGCCTGAGCATCAAGGTCCAACTTAACTTGGGAGGCTGTTTTCTGTGTATCTTAGTAACCTGAAGGAGCTCCTGAGATGGGCTTTTCTCAAGGAGATGTGGCAGTGAGCCCGACTGTGGGGAGTGTGATCAAAGGCAGATACATTCACCGTTACACAGAGGCTGGAGGCTGTTTAAGCTCCTTTTTTCAGTGTTGCACAATTTGGGTTCCAGCACTGACTTTCTTCTGATACTAGTCTGCAGAAGCTTTGTGAGAAATCAGGGCCTTGCACTGTAAGAAACAGCTTAACATGTCAGTCTAGTTCAGTATACACTCAATGGCTTGACTACTAAATAGACTAGCCAGAGCCCTTGAATCCTTAGTACACTGACTTCAACAGTCTTCTGAAATGGCCATATCTCTAGTTCTGTTTTTTTCTTTTTCATAGAGACATTTCTCTATCTGTGTTTCTAGTGGGACCTCTTTTAGCTCCGTAGGTCTGTCCCTTGTTTATGGTATGTGTTCAACTCCTAAACTTTGCTAATCATACAATCATAGAATATCCTGAGTTGGAAGGGATCCACAAGGATCATCAGGTCCAGCTCCTGGCTGCACCAAAAGTCATCCCAAAATCAGGCAATATGTCTGAGAGCATTGTCCAAATGCTTCTTGAACTCCGGCAGGCTCAGTGCTGTGACCACTGCCCTGGGGAGCCTGTCCCAGTGCCCGACCACCCTCTGGGTGCAGAACCTTTTCCTAACACCCAGCCTGACCCTCCCCTGTCCCAGCTCCATGCCGTTCCCTCAGATCCTATTGCTGTCCCCAGAGAGCAGAGCTCAGCACCTGCCCCTCCGCTCCCCCCGTGAGGAAGCTGCAGGCCGCCATGAGGCCTCCCCTCAGTCTGCTCTGCTCTGGGCTGAACAAACCAAGGGACCTCAGCCACTCATATATCTTGTCCTCCAGACCCTTCACCATCTTTGTAGCCCTCCTTTGGAACCTCTCTAATAATTTTATGTCCTTCCTATCCTGTGGCACCCAAAACTGCACATAGTGCTTGAGGTGAGGCCACACCAGTGCAGAGTGGAGCGGGCCAATCCTTTCGACGGCTAGCCATGCTCTGCCTGATGCACCCCAGCAGCATACAATTGGCCTTTTTGGCTGCCAGGGCACACTGCTAACTCATATTCAACTTACTGTCGAATAAAACCTCCAGATCCTTTTCCATGGAACTGCTCTCCAGCCTCTTGTCTCCCAGTCTGTACTTATAGTTAGGGTTGCCCTGTCCTAGGGGTAGAATCCAGCACGTGCTCTTGTCAAACTTAATATTGTTGGTGATTGCCCAGCCTTCTTATTAGTTAAGATCTCTCTGCAAGGCCTCTTTGCCCTCGATGGAGTCAACCGCTCCTCCCTGTTTAGTGTCATCCACACTTATTTAGTATACCTGCATCCAAGTCATTTATGAAAACATAAAAGAGTACTAAGCCAAAAGAAAAAGCCTGTGTCACTCTTCCTAATCCTTGTTCCCAGTTTTAGAGTCAAGAAGCCACACTCTTGCCCTTCAGTTAAAACCTAAACCTCATGATACGTCTTGCAGCCCTGTGTGCTGTCCATACCAACATTGTAGCTAATTCAAGGAAAGGCTCTTCCTTCCTTTCCCTTCCCTTCCCTCCATACCATGGGGCTTTTTGATGCTACTGGCAAAACATCTTGTCCATGTTACTATATTGTTGTGGCTAAGCCTACCCTACTGGAAATATATATTTTTGAGATGTTTGCTCCCTTTAAATGATTTAGTCCTTTGAAAATACCTCCGGATTAAGAATTTATGGGAGTATAGTCTACTTATATTAGACATATACGTTCCTGAGGTAGCTTAGCTAGGGAGAATGAAATCTGTTTCTATATATTCCATCTTCCTCTGTTGTAGTTAAGTCAGAACAAGCTGCAGTATAGCATTGTGTGCCTTGGTGGCCACACAAGCACTTTGTATTCACTGGAGACCTAGAGGTATGACAGCTGCATATAAATATGCATACTTGGAGAGATTCATGGTTGTGCCTCATTCTAGGGATGATTGGCTGTAGTGCTGCCACTGCAAATCAATGAGCGCTTTCCTCATTTATCAGCTGCTTGCTTGCTTGCTTGCTTGAAAGCAGACAAAATGGTTAAAACACCAACAGCCCACAGAGGGCTCCTGAGTGAGTGAGACTTGTTTGCTACAGCACTCAAAACATTTCCCTGGATCTACAGTAGCTCTCAGTAGATGAATTTAGCACTCAGCAGATTAATTTAGCTCCCAGTGTGCTGGATTTAGAAAGAAAAACTAATATAGATGAATGCATTCTGTTCAGCCAGCATATTTTGTTTTGCAACAATACACATGTCTTATTTGAACTGCAATCTGGTTGGAAAGCATTTTGCGAATGGTGCATTGGTCATAAAAATGAGTCATGCTTGCTCATTTTTTAAAAAGCTTTCATCTAGTGCAGATTAAGGAAGAAGGTATTGAGCAACTGATCGGAAAACATATTGAAATTTTAGCCATCTCTGATGAGTTTTGGGAAGCTTTTTAAGGTAGACTTTGAGGTTGTATTGCAAAAAATTAGTAGCTGCTTTTCACTTTTTTACCTGTATAGTGTACCAAGTGATGTGTAGCACCCCTGGACATGGTTACTCCATTCATTTGCCTCATTGCAGGCTTTGTGCAGGGTTTCCTTGGAAGAATTACCTCATTGGAAGCTGAAGGTATGTCTAATGGAACTTGGGAAGAGCTTTAGAGGAGGAAAAATTCAGGATACAATTTTTATTTACTTATTTATTTTTAACAAATGTTTTATTACTTTTGTATAAGGTTGAGCTTTCTTCCTTCACTGGGGGAAATGTCACAAAGAAAGTGGGACTAGCTCACTTATGTGTGGTAGCAGACTAGGTTGCTCATGCAAACAGTAATGCTTATTATTTCAAAGGCCAGGAAACTGAATAAGATACAAATGTAAAATAAAGAATAAAAATCTGGGAGCTGAGGACATCATTTGGCTGTCTTTATTTAAACATAACGTGGTCAAGAAAATGTGAAAAAAATGCTGCAAAATGACAACCTGGCTTTCTAAACTAGTATCCTCAGTAAATGAGTGTCTCATATGAAAGACTAACTCTCAACACATCTTCCAGGGCCACTTCTTGATAAATTATTTCCACTACCGGCAGCAGGATGATTGTTATAAAACATTCTTTCTGTCTCTCAACAAATTTCTTTTAAAGCTTTGAAGAATGGGTTGAAGAGCAAATAGATCCTTTCAATTGAGTATGTGTCGTACAGTGCAGATTTAATTTACTCAGGAGGAGCTCAGCTGCTACAATGATGGGTACTTTATAGTAGTGATTCCCAATCTTACTTAATCAAAGAACTACTAAACCTTTGGAGGAACACAAACAACCAAAGATATTCCTCTTCAATGTTAATGCAGCGGTTTTCATTCATCAGTATATAAAAATGAAGGAATACTTTGGATGTTGTTTTGTAAGTTGTTTGTAAGTTGTTGGGTTTTGTTTATTTGTTTGTTTTCCCCCGTTTGTTTGTGCATTGCCTTGCATGTGCAGGGATGTGTGTGTGTTGTCCTCCTCAGATTTTAAATTCTACAGTATTTTTGCAGATTATGTTGTAATACTTTACAAACTACCATCAGTTTTCAGTCAGTAAATTGAGGAGCCCTGCTATGAAGACAAGAGAAGGCTGGAGGCCTGGTTCATGTGTCTGCTAGGAGAACTGGATATCAAACTGTAAAATGGTCTGTGCACAGTTGCCCTCTGACTTACATGTGGTACATGTTGCTTTTAGTACAGGACTGTGAAGTGGAAATCTCTTAGGCATTGTGTGGGATTTCACTGGTTCTCCTGTGAGAAGAATGAGGCATAACCGTGCTGCTGGCAGGGCACTGTGGGGAGTCAGTGCTGACTCACCATCCCTTCTGACTCCTCTTTTCCAGGAGGAGTGGGAATTTATCATCTGTACATCCTCCTGCGGGAAGAGGAGAGTAAACCAGCACCGTCCCTCATGGACTTGGCAAGTCTGGCCAGCGGGCCAGGGCAGTGAACCCAACATCGTGTTTATTTGGACCTGGCATGCTCAGAAGAGTAGTAGTATGTGTTGCACAGGTAAATCATACATGCCAGGGCCCTGAGAAAATCCATTCCCTGCCTCCCACTGATGCGTAGCTGTCTTGGCTTGGGGCACAAGTGTCCAGTCTTGAAGAGAGCTGTGTGAAACCTCAGTGGAGCCCACCCTCTCCTCTGAAACTGAATTTTCTCTGGTCCTGCTGCTCCACAGCCTGCTCCTGCCCAGCCCCGATGATTTGGGCTCCACCTTAACACCAACCCTGTCCTGTCCTGCCCCGTCCTGGCTGGGCCTGGGGCCTGCAGCAGTGCTTGGGGATGGCCGGGCTGTGGCCAACCCTGGTCACTATCCCCAGCCCAGCCCAGGTTGCTTCGCTGGAGCTGCAGGATGGGGCTGGTTGAGGAGGGAGGCACTGCACTGCCCTAGTGGCCCTGGGCCTTGACCCTACAGCCCCACAGCCCCAGTGGAGTAGGGTAGGGTGTGCAGAAGATGGTTCTTTGTTGAAGTCCAGAGTGACACTTGGGCCACGCTGGAGGCAACACAAGGTTTCTCTTAGATCAGTCTTTTGGTCCTAGCTCTGAGTTTTCTCTTCTTTTCCTTGGCTATATTGAAGCAGTTTTGTAAATAATTGAGTCTGAGAATGCTAATGCTAATTCAAAAAGAAGTAAGCTCTACTGCTAGAATGCCTTTGTAGGTATGACAACATTGAGTATACCCTAGAGCTTCAGTCTCCACAAATACATTGGGTAATGGTCTTTTTTTTTTTTTGTATTTAAGCTTTTCTGTTGGTAGTCTGGGCTTTTGACTTTGCAGAAAGCAATCCACCATAAGTTTTTTTTCTCCACTGCTGTGGGAGGACACCACAGCATCCTGATGCTGTGAATCCTTACCTTCCACAACCCCCACAGTCTGCATCATTCATCTCCTCCTCCACCTGTCAAGGTTTCCTTGCATTCTTGGCAACGGCTGCGGAGGAAATTAAAGGCTTTATTTCCAGCCTAGCTTCAGATGTCACAAATATGGAGGCCAGTTTCTGAAAAATCCAGTTCTAAAAACTCCAGTGTTTATTGTTTTCTGTGCTTACTAGCCAAGATCTTCTCCCTGATGTGGAAAATACTGCCATCTGTAAGATACAACAAGCTATATGTTTGTGTGTTGGTACTTGCAAATGCCATAAGCTAATTCATGGCCTTGCTATGGTTTAAGATGTGGTTTATGATATGGTGGTTTAAGATATGGTGTGGTTTAAGATATGTTATAAGACTTCATGGCACATAGTGGCTTGTTTTTAATTTTTTTTTTTTTTTTGTCTTTAATTTAGTCTGACCCAGTTTAAATGTTCCAGCTTGGGACAGGTCCACAAGTTTGGGTAATTTCATTTAGACATACTCTTACACATAATTGGACATAAGTGGCTCTAATCTGTGCATGGAAACAAGTGATAATATATATTGGTAGAATTAACTTGCCTGTATTGTTGTAACATTACAGGATGTCCTCAGTAGTGTAGCAGTAGTGCTCCTATACCTTTTCATATAGAATATTCATTGCTAAAAGATGTGCAGAAGTTAATTGATCTCAAAACTTACTTTTACTTGATCATTACCAAGATATTTAGCTATTAATACACAGTTTCATGACGCATTAAATGAGTTAGGAACACAATTGGCCAATTCTTCCCATTACCGCGACTTAAATTTCAGCTGCTTTTTTAGCATTCTTGATGTTGTTTTAGTAGTTTATAAATCGTAAAGGAAAAAAAGATAACGGAACTTCAGATTTCCACATGTGCAAATCTGTACTTTGCCATAGGGACACGATTGAACAGGTAGTATAGGTACAGTCTAAGTTGTTTAAATGGACTTCACATCATCAGGTGTTCTTTTTGTCTTCCCTTGAGAAACTTAGTGTAAAGAATATAGACAATAGATTTGGCTCAGGTTGACTTGATCAATTCATGGTGTGTGGACAGTACCCAGTTTGAAGCAGATAGCCTGCTTAATAAACCTCCTGCTATTTAGAGAGAATATTTGTTTTGTTTATTTGTTTATTTATTATTTATTATTTATTATTTGTTATAATAAACAGAAACATGGATCTGGAGGTTGTATGGCTTTAGTCCTAGAAAATTGTATTTATTTATTTATTTATTTTAAATGAGGCACAAAAATATTTTAGATCCCTAAGTTCTACTTGTCTACTGGAAATCAATTTTATTTATGATTTTTTTTCTATATTAGATGTGGTGTTCAATCTTTGTCACCTTTTCTTCTTCTCTCCCCCATCCCTGCCCCCCACTTAGCAGACCTACTTTTCTGATACAGATAATAATTTGTATTAACTTTGTCTCTGGCAAAGTTATTTGTACTTGTACTGGCAAAGTCACAGGGGCTGCCTCTGGGTGATATCTCTGTGTAGGCAGTGTTTCTTCATGATACAGTGGGTCTGTCTCTTCAAAATAGGTAACAAACTCCAAAAGTGTTTTGTGCATGAGCAAAAATTAAATCTCCACCACAGCCTTGGTGTAACCTACCTGACCAATTGACTCAAATTACAAGTTAGATACAGGGGTGTAGCTCATGCTGTTGTGCACAGTGACTGCTGCAGCAGGGTGGAATGATTACATCAGGCACCAGTCTGAAGAGACAAGATGGGAAGGTCTGATGGAACATGCTAGAGGAAGGCTTCTGAAGAGGAACAAACATTTCTAGATACTCTAAAGTGTTGGTTTACCATGAGTTCATTTTGGCTCAAGTCCACTGCAGGATCTGTAATTCATTTGGTAGCATTGATATAAAGAATTCTGCTAACATAACCCACACGTATGGTTTTTTTTGTTTGTTTTTGTTTTTATAAATGCTCTTTGTGATTCTCTTTGGATCCATAGTAGACAGCCCAACAACTACTACATTTCCACACAATAATCTGAGTTCAGAGAGATGAGTAGAATGGAAATAGTTTAATAAGCAAATGTAAAGATAGATGACAGAAGATGAATAATACTTTTTCACATAAAAATAAACCACAGTACAAAAGATATTCAGAATTAGAGGAACAGGATAGTATTGAAAATAACATAGATTTTGTGGTTGCTTTGGAATTCAGTGCAGAAGCCACGAGTAACACATTCTCCCCACCCCACCCCTATTTTAACTGCATCTGGTAATAGCTATAGGGACATCGATTACCATTATATCAAAGACTAAAATTAGAAATGCTTCACACAGCAACATACAAATGGTTTAACAGTTTCAGGCTAAGGGTGTATGTGGGGGAAAAAACACACCCCATTTCTTTGCCTTGAAGCCAGCCAGCATAGCTCATCCACACATACATAGATCACTCCAAGGGCAACAGTGGGAAAAAAAAACACTTCATGAGGTTTGCTGAACACTTATCATTTAGGAAGTTGGAGGAATAGTCTGTGGGTTAACATCCTAGTCTAGGTTATCAGAGATTTAGGTTTGGTTCCTGAGTTAGCAGAGATATCCCATGGTTAAGTAGTGTAAGTAGTTTTCCTATGCCTCAGTTCCCCATCAGGTAAAAATAGGGACCTCTTACAGGGCTGTTGTGAGGATGAATGCCTAATGCTTGTTAAGTGCTTGGATTATTCAGTAATTAAGGTAGTCTAAGTACCTTGAAGCATCGTTTATGCTGGAATGTGTATAGGCTGTCTCCATGCACCAGGGGCTTTCTCAATTACTTACTGCACTTAGCTTGGAAGACAGTGGAACTAACAACACACCTAAAAGGACCAAAAGATCAGCACTGTTCCGAGATCCATTTTGTCAGGGAAGGAAAAAAAAAAAAAAAAAAAAAAAGAGGCTTCTTTGAGGAAGACACTTCTTTGTGCTGGGCTGTGGCTGGACATGACCTAAGTAGAATAGTAGAATATAATCAAAAAAGCTTGGTCTGAGAAGATGATGGGGAATGAGAGAAAGCTGCTATATCAAATTCTCTGCTGAGAAAGGAGGCAGTGGAAGAGCAAGACAAGCAAGCTCTAGAAATGAGACATCCTTGTGGAGGTCAGACATACAGGGACAGGAACAAAAAAGTGGAAGAATGACAATGTGGCAATAACAACACAAGGATTTTCCTGTGCTAGATTATAGCTCCAGACATAACTGGGGGTCTGGAACAGAGGATGGAGAATATGTTGGAGAAGTGGGAGAGAGTAACAGTAGCTGCTACTGGTATAGGGATGTCAATTTATTGCATTTGACTAGTGAAAGACTAGTGTTGTGGATGAAGTTGTGCAGACAGGGAGGAGATCACAGAAGGATCAAAAATCAGGAGATTTATAGTTTGCAGCTAAGAAAAGCATTTTGTGTGGGAAGATTACTGCATTAGAATAGTCTGAGGAATAATAATAATTGAAATACTCCAGCTGAAAAACCTCTGAAGTGAATCTGTCTGTGTTACTGGAGAAAAGAAGGGTGCCATAGAGATAACATAGCATTTTCAAGGTTAAAGGCAGAGGTCATGGTGAAGCTGTAAATTCCACTAGCTTCAGTTGTCTGTGTCAGGCCCCAGGAGGAGACCTCAGGCTGGCTGCACACAGTGAGCCAGGCACTCACACGGGCACTGAAACCACAGCCTTTTCCTTAGTCGTGATAGTGAAAAGTGCATTGTAGGTAAGTGCTTGGCCTCGTAGGCAACAGGTTCCTGATGTAAAAATAGTTACGGGTGGGAGATGTGACTTATGTCAAAAACGATTTAGGGGGTGACGAGTCAACAGAAGGGAAAGCAGTGGGAATACTGAAGCTGTACCGGGAGGGATGGACTGGGAAGGGAATTTATCTAGGAACAGATACCAAAATCTTAAGGTAGAGAATAATATTTGGGAACAAGTATAAGCACAGAGAGTTTCAGACTGGATTTGGCAGTTTAAGTAGTCACAGAAAACTGTATTTGAGAATTTTAAGGAGTAGAGTTTTTGCTGTGTTTTGTGTTTTTATTTTCTTTACTTTGATAAGGCCTTGCAGTTTTGTAGGAAAAAATAGAACATATCTCATCTCATCCCATCTCATCTCATCTCACCTCCTGTATAGTACTATATTTGGAGAGCATTGTTAGCTGAGGTTTTTGTTTGGGGGTGAGCAGTAAACAGAATATAATTTTCTCCAGTTTAGTCACACTAGGAAAAAAAATAAAAGAACAATTTGGTGTTTAGCTGTCAGGTCTATGTACTGTTCCTGTACAAGCCTTATTTAATAAGAATTTAAGTAAATACAAGTGAAGTACTGAAAGCATAAAACATCTGGAATACTTTAAGGATGCACTGAAATATAACGTGATTAATTTCTTTTGTGTTAATTATACCTGTTATGAGCTAAAACAGATTCCGCTTTCCACCCATTATTATGTAACTTGTGGCTTTGCTGTTCTTTGAAATGCCGTTTTCTGTTCATGTGGTATATTAAAAAATGTTAGAAGACAAATTACAAAGCTTAACTGAAATAATGCCAAAAATCTTACACAAGTTATTCTACTAGATAAATAATTAGTATATGCTTACTGTTATTTTTATTTTTTTTAATTTTATTTTTTTAATCAAAAAGAAATGGTAATGTAATGAGCTAGGGTTGAGCAGGATTTTTTTTTTTTTTTCTGTTCTATGATTTAATGGAATTGCTCTGTGCCTATGGAGAGGTATCTAAGATCAGTCTGTGAGCTGTTACTCCTGTGTAGTATTCTGTGTTCAAGAGTACATTTTGCTTTATGCTGCATGGATTGTAGGTGTAGCATATCACTGAGCTTGGATGCTCTGGGATATAACACAGCTCATTAATGGACTGAGAGTCATGGTAAGTTTTTTTACGAACGTTCTCAACCACAGCAAAACAGAAGTTAAAGCACTGTGTTGTTCTTGTAAGTGTGGGTCTGGAGGAGGGTTATAGGATCTCTTTGCCTATTGTGAGCCTTTGGATGTGGGCGTCATCTCCACAGGGAGACACTTTTGACCCTGGCAGCAAAGCTGCAGGGAGCAATAAGAACACAGAAATCTTCTGCTTGCCTACTGAAGGGAAATGAAAGATCTCTGTGGGCACGCCCGGGAGGGTCACTGGGCTGTAGATCTGCTCTAGGTGCCCCACGAAGTAGCTGTCACTGCTTACTAGAAGCTTTGAGGAAGTTTTGGATGTGTCTTACGATTCTCCTTCAGATGCAGTGGTGTTTTTTCTTCTCTGTTTTTCCACTGTAATGGTCTTACAGTGCAATGCAACCCATAGTAAGTATATAAAAATTAGTCCTGTTTTAGTACTTTAGGAGAAAAAATACTTTCACTTAAAAGACCTTGTCCTTTTTTTTTTTTAGCAGTAAGTGAAACTACCACCAAAAAAATGAAAATAGTTTTGTAAGATTTGCTTTGATAAATTGGGCAATGCTTATATGTTGTAGGAATCTGAATTTAGCAGATCCAAATCCACTCATAGACAGGGAACTCAAAGTGTAGTACAGCACTTGAGTCTAATTTCACCCCTAATTTGACAACTGAGGTGAACTTGAAGCCTTAGAAAGTAGAATAATCTCACTGAAAAGGAAAAGTATGAAATTCTCTCCCCCAAATCAGTAAGCATTTACAAGAACCTTGAAGAAGCTCAATTTGTTTAATAAAGCTTCTGAATAGCTCATGTTTGTCCACACAAACCCATAGGAGAGTTTGTTTCTAGTTGTACTTACATGCTTAATCTAAATGAAGAAAATACTAAGAGCAGCTTTTTCCCTGTAAAGATCTCCAGTTCAGTTTTAGTGGTATATGAGGTACTGGTAGATAATTTCTTAACTTTTTTGGCATCAAATATGACTTCTCAATCTTTACAGATTAACCCTGTTCAGTAGGTGATATTCATTACCAAAAAAAGGATATTTTTTAAACACTAAAGTTCAAAGAACTCCAACATACTCAATAAAACCAAGAGGATTGTGTTGGCTATTTATGCATGCAGTTATTACTTTAATAGAAGCAGTCTTTTGCTCTTGAAACATATAATTTTCTTTTTGGAAAATGCAAATAATTTCATTTGAATTAACACTTTTTTTTTTTAAGACTGCTTTATGCTGGAGATTTCTGTGCCATGTACTATAACTTTAATCTTGTTTTAGCTGCATAATAGGAGTAGAACCTGTCTTGAACAAACATGTTGTCTGTTCAGTTGTAAACGCAGGAGTGCATCCTGCTGAAACAGTTCAAGCTTTTGCACGCTTGCTGTATTAGGTCCTATGATAAACAGTTTACATAGTGTAACAGAGCTTTGCCTACTGAGTGAAGTGAATCCATTTAGATCAGACTCAGGTGGTCTCTCCTAGGCACCCAGGTGCTGCCACAAAGAGGGCTATCCACACAGCCACCAAGCTGCAATCTCTTCACATGATTGGTGGTGTTCAGCTCCAGTGCTGCTTTGGGCACTGAAAGGACTAAGCATCCTCTGCTTTCTTAGGGACATAAATTAGAGCAGCTGGCCAAAGGAGCACAGCAAACCAAGGATTTGGTCCCTCAGTCTTTGCGGGGTCTATATGGACAGCTATTCTTCCAAGGAGGTCTGAAGTGGAGAAACCGGAGTCTCTGCCTGGCGTCACTGCATGCCAAGTAGAGCCATCAGTGTCCCATGGGTGTCCAGGTCAACCTGGGACCCCTTGTTTGGCTCATCTGATGGCTTTCTAGGAAGGCGGTGGGGATGAAAATTAAGAAAATAAACGTCTCAGAACTAAGCTGAGACAGGGTAAAAACATTTGCATGATAGTAGGCAGGAGTTTGCAGGTCTTAAATTCAGTGGACACATTCATTGTTGTGATTTTAACCAGCCAAGTATTTTTGCTGGTGTAACAAGCTGTTTGGAGCTCACCACAGTTTTGTACTTAAAGAGGGACATACAACACTGTGCAATGAAATATATGCTGTCCTGAAATGCCTTGCAGCTTTTAGGAGGCTATTCAGCTGTGATTCCCCCATCTCCCCAGCAATTTCAGTGCCCCCAAGGCAAACATATAGACTCATAGACTTATTTTCTCTGTTGACTTTATATTCTTACTTGGAAGATTTACAGTGCTATTTTTTATGGAAATACCTGAGCCTATGACAATTAAACAGTTTTCAGTACTTATAAAAATTTCTTACTTTTAATTAGCCAGTGTCCATTTCTTTTGGCCCTCAGTTCTTTTTTCTTTTTCTTTTCCATATAAATGGGTGTAAAAGTGGAAGGATGAAACTTAAGCTTTAAAACGTACATTCCTATATTGTTTCTGCTGACCCGACTTTAACTTCTAAAAGACAAGGGTGAGAAAAGCCAGTTTAATTATCTACAAACAACCAAGAGCTATAGACAAGAACTCCAGTCTGTTGCTTTTAGCTATTGATATGACTAACTCTAGTACTGATGATAGTGTTTCAAAAAAGAACTCCCCAAAACCCAGTTAATGGCTTCTTTTTTTCCTAAGCTGTGACTTTGCTGGAATTCTAATACTTCAGGTTTTAAAAATTAATAATGTAGAGCTGAAGTGAAAATAATATTTTGGAAGGGGGGATGAAACAAACTATTTCCTTTTCATCCTTCCCCAATGATTTGCAGGCAAACACATCCCCAGGCAAGTTCTGAACTTCCATAATTACATTGAATTCCTAGTTAATTGGGCTTTTCTCCTGCTATTGAGTTCTTCCTTGAATAATGCCTGCTTTATAATGATTTGTGTGCAGACAATAAATGTAGAGATTTAATAGGATGAAGGCTGTGGCTCCGTACAAAGATATTTAGCCCTTAACTCCTATTGAAATCAATACTTTTGCAAATCTGTTTATAAGTGACTTAAAATGAATATGCATTAAAAAAGGATTACTATTAAATGTTTAAAGTATAAAGAGAGAATAACAAGGCTGTTCTTTGTAAAGTGACTAAAAATTGTATGTATCTATAACGTTCTATGATTATTGTCTCAGTACATTGTGCTCTTTATATCTTATTGTATGTGCTCAGTTTGAAAAAAAAAAGTTGGTTATTGTTTCTGCAGACTCTGCCAACTGGTAGGCAAACTTGCTTCATTTTCTACTCAAACTTTATCATGAGTAAAAAAAATAGCTTATCTTCCCCCATCAGACTCATCACGATGCCTGTTCTTCCAGCAAGAGTTGGGATAACTCTTTGTTTATGACTGACTAGCAAATAAAGAATACAAGTTTTTTTTCTTTTAGCAATACAAAGAAAACGGGTAAGAAGGGGTGAGCAACAATCTGTGTTCTGGAAGAGGCTGTGACATAGTACATGAAGGAAATGGAGCTGCCGATGCAAAAAAGGTGCCTTTTTTTTCTCTCTCAGCGCAGAGTCATGTGTTTGGGGCTTTTGGCTGGTACATGAGTGCTGGCAGCAGTGCCTGCATCAGCAGGGATGGGTGTCTGTCACAGTTCTGAGATCTGGCCAAGATAAGCGAATTGTATCCGGTCTATTATTAATCCACTTACTCTTGCTAGTTTTTCATGCGTATCATGTTGTTATGGAACGGCTGACCAAAAGTCTAACAGTGAAAGACAGTTTGCTCTCCGATGCTAAACAAAGGTAATTGTTAGGACCATCCCTGATTTCCCTGGTTCTGCTGTGTAACCATGAGTGATTACGTGTGGTGGGATATAACTGTTGTGGCTGGAGCTCAAATGCAAAGCTTCTCTTACAATACTGTCTAGAAAAGATAGATTCAGCAGCAAGAATGTTGGCATTACGTGCAGAAAATAATAGCCTTTCTCAGGCAGTCAGGGCTTAAGTTAAACATGCGGAGACAGGTATTTTATTAAATTTCTCACTTTTACAAGACACGTTTGGATCACTATTCCAACTGATCACATAGCAGCATAGCTTCTGTTTTTTTTTTGTTTTTTTCTAGTGAAGAATTCATTCCAATTCTTCTCTGTGTAGAACCTCAGAATAAAAGACTACGTGCAGCAAATCTTAATACAGCAAAGTGGCCACTGTTGCGTTTATCCAATCATCAGTCATCTTTTCATTTTTTGCATTTGTTCAAGCTTTCCTGCTTTTAAACTGCTGAGAACTTTCCTGCCATTAGCTATGAGCAGAGAAACTTTTTTTTTTTTTTTTTTAACCTATGTTGACTTAAAAAGCTGGATGAGTCTAGTGTTGCAAACCCAGCAGCAGGACTGTAGCTGGACTCGGAACACAGAAGATAAGTGCCATGGTAATTCTTTCTGAAATGAGACAGAAGTCCCCTACACCGGAGACAGGCAGGTGGCTAAGGATATGGTGAGGATATGACCCTTTCAGCTCAAGGTTGCTTGACCCAAATCCCAGCTTTTATATTAAGATAAACTAATCTTGCTGCATTGGAGGTTGCTAATGTAGCCAAGAAGAAACTATATTTTATTAGCAGCATAAATTCTAGGTTTTGCTGATAGTGGGACTGATCTGACAGGGTTTGCAGTTTGTTTATACCCTTCCTCACAGCTGGTTGCTGGTACATTCTTGAATTCTCTGCGTTATGGTCACTGACTTATTTTTAGTCAAAAATGCAAGGCAGGTACTCATATGATGATTGATCTTCAGTACACCAGAAACTGCAGTCTCAGGTGAAAGGCAGAGAGAGGTGCTAGAACTGTCTTCTGTGTTACAGTGGTCTTTTTCAAGAGTCTTTCATTGACATCTTATGACACTTCCCATTATAAGAGTGGGAAGAGTGAGACTCTTCATTTCGTGTCCAAAAGTGAAACTGTTTCTCTAGTCACACAGTTTCCTTGTGGTCAGCAAGGAAATTAAGTAGGTACTTTGTGAAACACTGCCAGGCAACCCTTTTGCTGTGTTGGTTTGCAAAGGGGATTGTATGCTCTCAGTTATTCCCAGACCTCAAGGAGGAAGATCTGTGCGTTCCAGCACTGGAGCTGGTTGTGGTTGGCAGCTAACATGCCTCATAACAGAATTTCTGAAAACTTTTTGCATTCCCAACACTCCAAACTGATTTACTTTTCAAGGAAAGCGGTCTTACAACGTTATTGAAGTGGTAAAGTGGTAAAGTCAAGCAATACTAGGTTGGCTTGTGCACCTTGACGTGACCATCCTCTGCAAATGCAATGTGGGAATTCTTCCTTATTTGGTAACACACTTCTTTTTCATACAGCCTTCAATCTAGGCAGTGAACAGATGGGCCAGCTCTGAGCATAAATTGAGTTTTGTAACAAGTGACAGTCTTGTTCAGAAAGAGAAAGTGGAAAGTATGCAGTGACTGAGAACGTCTCAGGACAAGAAAAAGGAGTCTCATGACAAAGTTGATTAAAGCTCTGCAGAATAAAATACAGTCCTCAGATTTATCACAGAGTTCACATATTGAGGTGTGAGGTGCACTGCATAGTTTTTAGAGTTGGTCAGCAATTGCATGTTCCTCATTTTTGTAATTTAAGTTTGGCATCTAATTTGCAAAAGTGCTTGGTATTTATATGTCCAATTGAAACTGTTGTGAGTGGTGCCTTGAATATATAAAGTGCTGTGTAATGCTCAGTCCTATGAAAAACTAGGCCCATGTGACCCAAATTACGTATTCACTTTTCAGCTTGATCCCTTAGCACCAAGTAACTCATCTGTAAAATGGGGACAGCGCTATTCCTGCAAAGGAATTTGCTGAATTTGAGTTGCATGATGTTTGTGCTACAGTCAAAACAGTCATTATTGCAGTGTTGGTAGCATAGCAGCGTAATGCAGTTTTAAAATCAGGATTTCAATACTACTCTCTGAATGTCTCTCCAATCCACGAATTAAGCAATGAAATTAATACAAACTATCAGTGCTTGAATGTTTTGCATGTCTGTTTGTACAACAAATGAAGAGGAGTTCCCATGGAAGGATGCTGTATGGCTAAGCAATTAGCAGCTGTGCCATACAATACTCATTGAAGAAATAAAAATTGCACTGGCAGCCAAACATGTGGCATTTTCTAAAATTTATATGAATCACATTCCAGTCTTAATAATGCTCTTTTCATACTACATTTATATGAAATTTTATAGAAAACGAATGAACTGCGTGTATTCAAGCACCCTGAAGAACATTTAATGAGAAGTGAGTGCTTTTTTCTACCACATGGACATACTATAAATCTGCGTATGCTTCTAAACAAGTAATGATAGATATGCATATAGCTATTTGAATAAAAAGACACAAAAATTATTACAAACTTTACATTACAGATATATTCAATCCATTCTGAATAGCACAGTATAGTGAACAATATAGTCTATGGGTTTTAGTACTATTACTTATAAATGTAATCCTGATCTACAGTCAGGACTCTTTTGGGAAAACACCGACTTAATAGATTTTAAGAAGCTTTTTGTTTACTTTGATTTTGTTGCCTGTAATTTGCATATGATAGTAACCACACTATTACTAATTTATCATCAAAAATATGAAAGAAAGAAATCATAATAAAATGTCTCTTTGTTTGTTTGTTTGTTTTCCTTTAACAGATTTCTTTTACAATACATTCTTCTCAAGCCTGTGAATTTTTCTTTAACTGACCAGGTAAGCAAATATACATACATATAGAGGTTTTTTGTAAATATGTTTTCCAGACAGTAGGCAATTAATTCTGAGAGACTGGTGTTGTTTTGTTGGACAAAATCTGCAAAATCTATTATAAAAAAGGTTGAAAATGCGGTTGTCAATTTCCAATTAAAAAAAAAAAAAAAGTTGAAATCTCCCAAATTCTTTAAATTTCAGTTGGAAACTCAGTTTATTTTCCAGATATGCTTAATTTTATTCTTTCTCTCTATTCTTCTTTTTACTTGTCATCTTAGTTTCCTCACTTTCTGTTGATATTTACAATTTACAAATGGATTTTTTTTTATTTTTTTTTTTTTTGCTGGGTGTTATCAGTCTCTCTCTGCCTGGCTGGGTACCAGCATTGCAGACAGGATTGTCTGTTGAGAACTCCAGAGATAATATTTTAACAACACAGGCAGGAATGGAACAGCAACAGTAGAGTGGCTGGTGGAAAGTGGAAGTGACTTTGGAAATTTATGAATGCCATTTCTGTAGAGCAGAAGTTAATAAAATGCAACTATGAAATGAACAAAGTTGCTTCTAATGATCAGTTTTGCAGTAAAAAAAAAAAAAAAAAAAAAAGCCATACAAAACGACAACACTGGGTACTGAAAAGCCAAGTCAAAGAACCAACTTAAAATATTACTGTCTATATATTACTGTCTATAGATTGGTACACTGAGGTGTATCTTTTACCTATGGAATTGTGGTTTGATTGTCTGTTGTTGTATGCTGTAGTTGGCAGAAAACACTTTTTTGGCTCTTTTATTGTTATCAGTGTTGATGATGGAGTTGGGCTTATTTGCGTGGAGCTTTAATGTGGTTTAGCTTTAACGTTACATATACCAAATTCCGTCATTTTTTGATATTTCTTCTTGAGTGATTGATACCTTTTTGGGAGAGAATAGACTGGACAAAGTGAATTAGTGATACTATTTCATGTGGACTGTTTTGTTTACAGAGATCGTTTCCCTTAGTTTTAAAGTTCTGGTGCTTTTCCATAGACTCATCTTAGCTATGGCTAAAATAACTAGATATGGGCAAAAAAAAAAAAATAAAAAAAATGTGTACTTCGGGTTCATATCAAATCCATTCACTTGTTTCATGTCATAATGTTCTATAGCTCTAACACTTTATTTGTACTGTTAACCTCATCTTTATTTAAGATGAGAGGTGGTCTCTTATAATCTTATAATTCTATCTTCTTATCATAGGGTTTTTCTGTGGTGCCAGCAAGACATAGAAAGCTTCCTTGAGCTCAATTCACCAAGGAGAGATCTCTTCCCTTTAAATCTTGTCCTGAAAATTCACTTCAAACCCACTATACCTTCACATCATTTAAAAACTAGATACAGACCTCAGGTAGTGGTGTCTTCTGAATTCCTCTAGTTGGATATTCATGGATTTTATTTTATTTTATTTTATTTTTTTTTTGCAGATCAGTCTGCAATCAGTCTTGCAATCAGGAAGTGAAATCTGGGATTAAAACCACCTAGTGATTTCAAATGTTAATCTTAAGGGCTTCTCCTAGGCATTTCATATTAAAAGATGGGTAACATGGGACAAATGATCAAGGAGTTATATTTGCATCTTTCATTTTTCACATCTAGGCCAAGTTAGTCATTCTTCTGAGTTTCCTTACTCATGCTTGAAAATATTTTTATATTTTGTTCAAAATGTAAGACACAATTATTGACAATAAATAAATCTGATAAAATAATTGTAACAGCCGTAGAAAAAAAAGGCTATTGACAACCTCTATACTTATTCTTCTTATATAGACATCTTCTGAAAAGCTTGTCATGTCACTTGCTTTTCAAATGTAAATTATAATGAAATTGTAATACTTAGATTGATTCAGAATAATAACTGATTTACTCATCAATATGAAAAATCTGAGAAAAGAAATCATGGCTCAAATAACAAATTTAATTTCATTCTTTAACTCTTTGTTTCTCTAAGTATCGTTAATCATTTTTATCTGAAATGAAAATCAATATATTTCAGTAAGATTTATTCAAGCCTGTCTTTAACAAAACTAATCATGTTCTTTTATTAAAGTAATGAAGTCAAGTTCATCTGGAGCATCTAAACTGCATTTTTAGTGAATAAACTGTTTTCTCTAACTTCTTCTCTGTACCTTGCCAACCTTCTTACGCCAGCCGTCACCTCCAAAGATCACCTAATCCAAGGCTGTAGTTTCCAGATCAAATATATCTGCCAGTCAAGGAAATCAATTTTTAAGAAGTTGGTGCTAAAAAACAACAGTCCAAAGACAGAGATCAGACCCCAAAAGGAGCTACATAGTTATAAAGTCTCTACTGACCTTACTAGCTTTCTCAATTGCTTCAGTGCTTCAGTGCTTCAATTTATCAATTGTCTTCAGTGATGATGATTGTTGCCTTCATAAAGTAGAAAAAAAGAGCTACAGTAAATATTTCTGCTCCATGGACAGAATATCTGTCTTTGTACGTATTCTACAAATCTCTATAAATTAATTAGATGATACAGTTTATGAACATGCCTGTGATGAGGTAGAGTGTTTGGCGAAACATGGCTGAAGATGAGTGGTTCATCATGGAGTTCAGTGCTAATCTTTTCTACTGGTAATGAAATGGGTTCTGATCTGGAACCTTTAACATCTCTCTGTCACTTTAAACGTTAATCAAAGTATCTTCAAGATTGTTCATGTTTTTGTTCAACCCCCTGTTCTGTTGTTGTGTTAGTGTGAACAATTGCCTAGTGACTGAAAACCCAACACTGTCTCTGTCAAGTAGACATTAGTGAAACTGAGACCTAGTTTATACAGACTATTAAGCCAGGCAGATTTTTTCATGTTTGAGCCACTATTGTATGTATAGGGCACTTTAAGAAACTGAGGCATTGTATTACTAGTGCAATGCTGTGCAATAAAGAAATTTTCCATAGATACTGTCAAAAACTGTTCTTACAATAACTAGCTCTCTGACAAAAAGCTATATTTTGAAGATTGCAAGCCTATTGGTATTCTCTGAGGCGCTGAAAGCCTGCTAAAAGTATGGGTGTACAATTAGTATACAATTTCTTTGCAGTACACAGATTGTGGACCAGATATTTTCTATGTGAACATATAAAAATGCAACATGAAAATGATCACTTCATTTTCAATCTACATTTCATGCACTTTTTTTTTTTTTTTTTTCTGCTGGCGGCATCCTGTATCTTCATGATCTATATGAAATATTAAATGCTCTTAATAAGTATTTTGGAAAAAAAAATCTTCATATACCAGGAGAGCTCTTATAACTGTGGCATAAAAGTTCATTGAGAAGTTTTTGGTAGTCACACAGAGCCTCTCTGAAACATTCAGAATTTTTAGCATTTTAAGACTATTCTAGCACATCAAGTTACTGGCAGACACAAAGCCCATTATAAGGAACAGTCATTGAGAGTGAAAATTGGATTCACAGTTTTCACATAGGAAATCTGATTACCAGTGTTATGCTTGAATGATATCATGTGATCCAACTAATCACTCACTGCTCAAGTTTCAAATACAGAGATCTGTTCACAAACAAACTGTAAACCAAAACATATTTGAGCCAGAATAAAATAAACCAACGACTGTCTCCTTATTATGTTTCAGCCAAACCTCCTCTGAAACACCTGGTCATGCCTCTCTGAGACACAATACTGGACTAGATAGCCTTAGGTTTCATCCTGCATGGCAGTTTCTGTTTTTACTGATATTTTGAAGTCTTGTCTGTCATAAAACTGTGTGCTTGTTTCTGTGCACAGAGCTGAGTTTCATACAGAATCAATACAGATGAAATTGTTTCTACTTGAATATTTAACAGACAGAAGAAAAACAAAAGCAGATTCTCAGCTAAGTATTGGTTTTTTCATGCCTCTGTACTCAGAATTGCACATCTCCAGGCTAGTGCAAAATGTACTTGAAAAGGCAGTATGGTTTTTAAGAGGCAATTTCATTCATGTGCTAGTACTTTTCACTATTGAAAATAATTTAATTCAGAGATATTACTCATAATGCCCAGAAGCAAATAATTGTTCTTGTGGTCCCTTTGTTTTAATCAATGAAAAAGTATATGAATGTGTACATTTTGAGAGAGGCCTTAAATGAAGCCATTCTTTAGAAGGGCTGTTTGTTTTTCAGTTTGGGTGTGCAAGAATATGGAGGAGTTTAGTACAAGTAATGAGAAAAAGATTGCTTGTGTAACTCACTGTAATTAATGTGGCATTTTAGTACCCGAAAGGGTGTTTCTCTTCAGTTTATGTCAGTAACGGAAGCCCCCTGAACTTCTGTTTACTTCATCGGTAGATCTTCATTTGTGGTGTTTTTAATTAACAAGTCCTAAATTCACTCTAATTTTCTCTTCTTATGTAGTAATAGCTACTAGTCATCTACACTAAATCCTGTGGGTGACTTGGATGACAAAACTCTCTGAGGTTTTTATTTCTCCAGACTGGCTTTCTTCAGGGTGATAGTATCTACCTTTTCCCAGCAGGAAGTTATCATCAGGAATTCCCCCTCACTTCGATTGCACATTTTGTGTGTTCTAGGTCAGCTGCTGCTCCCACACAGTTACAACAGCTTCAGTAATGGCAGATCAAGACTTTTATATGCAAATCGCACCTTAGTATTGCCAGGAGCTGCCCCTGAAGACTGAAGGAGTTTACACTGCAGTTGTTGAGAGAGGTGATTAGAGAAGAAAAATCCTGCCTTCGTTAGCGGGTCGGGACTGTGATCCAGCATTGTGTATATTCACGAAGTCAGGATCCTCAGCTTTGTCTGCCTTTGAGTAACTCTGCCACCAAGCATTCTCTTTTTTTTCCTTCCTTATAGGAAAATGTGTGGTTTTTTTTGACCTTTTTGAATGAAATACAAGCCTTGAACAATAATTTCTAGTGTCGGTGGAATATACAGTGTCTCTTTCTGTGCTATGTCTGTAGACCTAGGAAAGTTTAACTGTATCATAGTCTCAAGCTAACTAACCAATTAAAATATTTTTAATACTTCATGTACAAAGTTCACATATTAAATTGCTAGCATATAGAGGCTCCAGTCTTGGAGCTACATCCAGACAGAGAAAGCCCTTGTTTCCAGACAGGACAGATTTTGACCAATCTTCGTACAAGCACAAGAGGCCACTTGCAGGGTCATGATCTCAGCAAACTTGGCAACTCTTTTCTCCTGCCATCCATCTTGCAAAGTTTGATAATTTTGTTAATGCTCCAGCTGTTGGATGTGATTATGAAAGAGCTCTTGCTTTCATGCTCTCTTTAATTTTGTAGCCTTAGTAGTTACAGATGACATTTTCAAAGACCGATTATAACTTCAAAATCTTGGATATTTTAAAAGTGTTTATGAAAGCAATATACAAGACTCAAAAGTAAGAACCAGTCTTCTTCCTCTCATAAATCTCATAATTTTTACAGCACTCTTCTGATTGTTGCTGTAGGGAGGAGGAAGCCTGAAAAATAGATTCATACCTAATTATTCTAAATTTACACCATTTTGAAGCAAGAATTGCAGGTGATTGTTTATTGTGCCTTTGTTCATCATTCTACATTCTGTTGTTTTCATGAGGAAATTGCCAAATGAACCATAAATTTTCACTCACCTGAAGTAGACCATGTGAGTATTTCAGAAGAAACATTTCACCAGTTAATTCTGTAGAGCTCCAAATTTATTTTTAAAAATTGGTCAGGTGCGTAAGAATAGGATAGTGTATGTAAAGTATTTCTTTCTCAAATACCTCCAGACAGTAGTATGTCAGAAATTACAGGAATTGTGAACTACAAGCCTCATCTTGGAACAGTGGAGCTGTAACTATTGTGGCTTTGGCATTTTCTCAAAATGAATAACTGGATGAGATACTAACTTGCTTCATGTTTTACAGTATCTTAAAATCTGTCATATGTCCAAAGGCTTAGTTTTAAGTAGTTTTTCCTGGAACATTTAAGGGAAAATTCATCTGAATATACCAGCAGTAGTATTTTGTAGTTTGAACTGAATATCTTAAGGAAGTTATTTTTATTACTGCATCTTTTATGTTTGAAGAGATATTTGTTTAATTTTCATAATATATAGCAAAAGTGAACAGCTGTTCTACAGTTGTCTTAGTCATTCCTTAATAGCTTCATTTTTCTAACCCTCTCTTGGGATGTTTATACACACTATTGACAACTTTGATTTCTGATTCACTGGAATGCAACTAAGCAAATAATCAGAAAAAATGTCTGTAGGAAGGATGAGGAGGAAATGTTTCCTAAAAATGAGTTAAAATATTTTTCATCTTTTTTTACAGCTGCTTTGCAGGAAACACTAACATCTATCATAGATTAAAAAAAGTGAAATTGTCAAGTTTTGTGTGCTAGTTCTGTCTGAAGACGATATATTCTAAAGTTTTGCATCCTGTTAACTCACGATGGTTTTAAAACAACAAAAAAGCTCCCTAGCAAGCATATCTAATTCTTCTTGAATAGACACTACACTGTAAAAAATTACATTAAAAGGAAGTTACTTACATTACAAAGTGAAACATATGAAAGCTAGGAAATGGCACATTTACAGGTCTAAATCTGTTCTGAAGATCTAATGTGGCAGGGGCCTGCTAGAAAATGATGGTACTTCAACGCATACTCATAGGTATGTCTTGGTCTCCTTAAGAATCAGTGACTGTAATGTGTTCTTCACACTCTTAAGAGTAAACACAAGAGAAGCCTCAACTATTGCAAGGTTTCGTTGCCTGTACACTTAATGGTGTCTCATGGAGCAGATGAAAAACATTACATTGGAGCTTCTCTGACTTCTGGATTGCTTGTTTGTGTTGCCTTACAAAATTCTGAATCCTGTTTGGGTTTTCTTTCCCCATTGTGATTCTTTGGTAAATGAGATCAGCTCTTAGGCTTGAGATTTGTCAGCCTGGTCTCACAGGACATGTGGTGCAATTCCTGCTGTGCACTGCAAATGGACATCAAGCTAAATTCCAAAATACCCATCTAGTAGAAAAGAGTTTATTCACATCAATGATGAGACCAGACATACAGCTCTGTGTTTTGTCATTTTTTTTTTCTTTTGTATGTGTGTGTATTTCTATTCAATAAGAAGCATAAGTGTTTTTTTTTTTTTAAACAGAAAAATACTTACAGCCCACATTTCACATTTATCTAATGATGTAATTCTTAGGGAGAAGTGGAAATCAGAGAATGGAGGCAGTAAGCAATATGCTATGAGGTATATAACACTAAGGACTTAGGACATAAACAGAGCATGTGCTTTGCTTCATAGTTCTTCATCGCTGAGTTTTGTTTTGTTTTGTTTAAAAAAAAAAAAAAACTCCTCAGGTTTATTTTATAATTGTTTTGTACACCTTTCTTTCCGAGTTCTTTTGGTTGTTCATAGATTCTTGGTATGTATGTATGTATAGACTTCTCGTATGTATGTAACATGCAATATGCAGAAGAAGAAAAACTTGTAAGGAATGTATATGTGGGAAGAGTTTGGAGGGTGCCTTGGAGCATCCCTTCTCATTGCAGGACACAGTTTCCTAGGACATGATTTGTTTGGAGGCTTTCAGTTTTTCTCCACAAACTGATGTTTCTTCGTGTCTTTGGAACCACTTCTTCAACTGAGACTCCAAATGTCTGTAACAGATGCAAGTGTGCTAGATCAGTCCCACTGAATGTACAGATGCCAGATTTATTGGGAGTGACACTAAAATTAATAAGTACACACTGCAATTTAAAGGATAATATTATGCAAATATTCCTAAGCATGACACATTAAAAGATAGTTACATTTTATACACATCCATTAATATTTTTCCTTGAATATCAAGTAAGTACTACCTCCCACCTGCCATCTCTCCTATATTTTCACTTGCTGTGATGGTTAGATGTCATAAACCTGTCATAATGCTGTGACTAGGCTTTTTGGTTCACAGAACCTTGCATACTCTGCATTTATCTTGTGCTCAGCATCTTTTAAACTGATTGCATATTTCAAACTGTACCAAAAAGCCATCTTTTTGTCATTTTTTTTTCTCCTATGGGGCAGATTCTGAATTGCTTTTGATAACTTTCTAGCATAGAGCCTTGCTTTATTTTGCCTCTAACAAGTATATCAAAAATAATTTTTAACAGGTTATGTTAAGTCCATCATGCACTCCTACTTCAGACTTACATTTATGCATATTACGGTGTCACTCGCTTTGGAAAGCAGGTAGCAAGTCTAGGTGCTTAGGCTTTGATGGTGGTGGTATTTAGCTCACAAGCTACCTAAGCCACCATTTTAACAGCACTGTTAAATCATAACAGCGGATTTCTTCCTCCCTGGACTTTTATCAGCAACTTAGGTCAGACTACCCTAATCACTTCCAGTACATCTTTAAAACTCTAGATCTACTCTTTCATATTAAAGAGAGAGAAAAAAATAAAATAAAATAAAATAAAACAAAAAAACATCCACAGCAGCTTAAAAAAAATGTAAAGAATACTTAGGCCATATCCTCTTGCCCCCATCCCTGTCTGTCTGACACAAATACATACTTCCTGTTTGTTTTAGTTTATAAACATTTTCAATTCTTAACACCTGAATGTTAATGTTAGCATTTGACAACTAAGTAAACAGACAAATTGCCAAAGTCTATAAGCAGTCACGGTTCTTGTTGAATCTTAGTAGCATTTGAAATGTTAGTATTTTAATTTTCTGATCATGGCTGGCCATTAATGCCATTGTAGCTGTGCCCTTAAGTGCTATGATTTCTTTTCCCCCATCCAAAATTAAGAGCTTTTCTGAAGAAAGTATATGGCAGGTTGGTTTCTTCTTGCTGTTGGTTACATGGCATGGAGGCTTGGTAGGTTCGTTATAGGGAAGCAGCTTGCTGAAGATTTGAAAACTTGTTCCTGTTATAATACCAGCCCTGCCTTTTTGGTGAGTAGTAACAGGAAAGTCATGATCTCTATGACCATTTTGTAGCTGCAAGGGATAGGAAAGACATGTGAAGACCCATATGTATAACACACTGCACCAAACAGTTCCCTCCTCTCCTGTTATCCTTCACAAGGTGGTAACACCTTTTCCAAATTTTACTAGTGAATGTACTTTTTCACGTGAGTAGTCCCTTTATTTTCATAAATTCAATTTTATTGTGAAATACAGTGTATAATTCTTGATATTCTATTCACATGTACAGAAACAGTAACTCTAGGCTACAATTCACATGCATTCACTTAGATGAATCATATAAAAACAGTTATAGTCTAAAAGCACAAAACTGACAAAGACATCAAACTGGGAAATCTACTTACAGGGAAAGTCAGAAGTATTACGTAGATACTTAATAAATTAACTAATAGACTTGACTATAAGTCTGTACTAATGATGCACATAGCTGTAATGGCAACAGTATGAAAATGCGATTAGCAACATCATAGTCAGGTATGTCAATATTTACAGTTTAAGTAGCATTGATATCCTTTTACAAAATTGAAATGATTGGATTTTATCTCTAATCTGAACAAAATATATTTTATGGAACATAGCATTTTCTAAAGTTTTTCTGTCCAAATTTATTTTAAATGTAACTTTAAGGTCCTCATTTTTCTAGCAGAGAAAGGATCACAAGCTACACTGGAAAATGAAAAATTCTGAATAAATATTATTATATAATTATATACAGTTATTGGATTTATGTTTAAAATAATGGAAATATGCATGTGGAATATAGATAAAAGATTGTTACTTATGATAAAATTTTATCATCTGATACCTTGATTCAGCAAAACCCAAACATTTTTGGTTATACGTCTGCTGAGGTTTTCATGTTTATACTCCAGTTAGGAAGAAGGACTCCTGAAGCGCTGATATCAAAAGTGAAAAAATGATAGAAATCTTGACATCTAAGTACGTTTGATATTTTGAAGGGAACACACTGAAAAAGAGAAAGAAAGTGTTTAGATTAGACTAGCTTCCAACAGCAAAAGGTAAATAAGAAAGAGAAAGTGGCTGGGTATAATCCAAATAAACCTGGTTGGTGATGAGAAGTTATGAAATATAGATGATATAGATCATGGAATAATTTTTTCACAGTCAGCATTTTAGCAGGAACAAGGAGATTAATTAAACTTTATATTAAAATAAACAGTAGGTATCTATGTGGTTAAGTATTTGAATAGCAATTGAATATTCCTAAAAGTTGTACGATATTATCAGTATAATAGACTTGATTATACAGAGTAAAAGAATTCATGTTAACCATGCTGTCATTTAAATAGTACATCATAGATGTGCTCCTGGGAAATAAGTTCCCTCAAAGCACAGAAATCCAAATTGTGAGAGAAGATAAGAATGAACAATGAAAATACTTTATTCCATGTAGGTTATTATACTGCTCTTATCATCATAATATCTGATTACTTTCCGGTGGTGCATTAAGCTATGGGATTAGCATCTGCTGCTTAGTGCTCTGCTTTTGTATGGTGATTCTTGTAGGTTTGGGGAAGGAGAAATAGGGAAGCTGTGAAAACTTTCTTAAATGTTAACAAATTCTGCATGTGGAAATATAAAATAAAAGAGGTGGAACGAAATAGCAATAATGATGAAAATTGTATCCAGTTAGGTGAAAGAGAACAGATTTGCATGTGTTGGCTGACACTGCAGACTTTTGGAAGGCTACTAAACGGGGCTGCCATTTGATCCATGAATGTTGCTATCTCTTTCAAGAGTAGTTCAGAAATGTCTAAGAGACTATTAAAAGACATAATTACCTATAAAAAAAGGTCAGAATTTTTGGCTAGTGGACTTTAATCAACCTCATTTTTCATTTGGGAAGGAAAAAAAGTTTCCAAAATCTTATAATCTTTATAATTCTGTAAGCTTGTTTCCAGAGCAGGAGGAGTTTGAGAGAGCCCTCCATTTGGTAAAGCACTGTTCTGTCCAGCAAGGAATTCTGGTAGCTGGGGAGCTGGCTACCTTGTGTTCTAGTGGTGCAGTGCTGAAGAGAGACTTAGAAAACCTGCATGCACAATATACTCAAAATATTAAACGAATAAGAGGCAAATCCTGTTTGCTAAAAAAGCTAAAAAATAAAGCAGTGTTCATTCAGTACATGGAAATAGCTAGAGATTTAAAATGCATAAACAGGCAGAGGCTGAGGCAATTTGAACACTACAGAGTAAAAAGATATCAAACAATTAAAGGCACTCTTTCCACCGAATATAAAGGGAATTTTATGATATTTCAAAAAGCTTTGCAATTCTCATGTACTTTTGCTAAAATTTTCTGGAGATAGCTCCAAGAAAATTCTATTTTAAAGTAAAGATCTTGTACTACTTTTAAGAGAGTAATGAAATGAATAAATGAGTTTCTGAAAAAAAAAATCATACACAAAATGTATTTTTAAAATACCTGTGCACAGTATGTGTTAAAAAAATGGCCAATTAAATGAATAATTCTTCGTTGAAGATACCAGACTTTAAAATTTCTTGATAATTTTATTTAAATCCATATCTAACCTACCTAGTGAGAACAGGATCTCTTTGCATTGTTTTTATTTTGTGTTAGAGGTTATTCTGTAATTGTGACAATTGTCTTTCTCACAGCTATTACACATTTCTAAGTTATGTCAAACAAGAAATTGAAATTTCACTTTGTAACTTTTTCTTTAACTGGAAAAAGCATCACATTTGAAATTACATTGTTCATCCGATCAAATACTTTAATTCATAAAACAATGCAGGACTTGAACTTAGACCCAGATATTTTATAAAAATTGGTCTGGATTTTTACCTAAATCATTTTATGCCAAATAATGTTTTCACAAATCCTGGAAAGGCAAAGCAACGTAATTCGTTAGATAGAAGAGACATTATTTACTGCTTTGAGTGAAATAAGATACTTAAGAGTTAAAATAAATAATTTGTAACTTTTAGAGGTCAACTATTGATGGTCTAGCTTCACTCACAGTGTAGGTGGACTGGTATTCACATCCAGAGATATCATCAATAGATTGATACCTCTATTGTTAAGCATCATACAAGAATAGTACCTTCAGAAATTCACAGTGTGAACTTGCCTGAAATTTGTATGGTTGCTACCTAAACATTTTGGCAAACTTCATGAATTGCACTATACAACCTGACATCAGGAGCAGAATCTCATTTATTGAAGAGATGAACCCTAATTTGCAACAACTTATTGATTATCCTTCCTCTCCAGGAGAAGTAAGTATGTATTCTATTGGTAGTGGTTTCTTACAGTAACATGGAGACAATACCACAGGTGAAAAAACAAGACTACTCATCGGCTAAATAACTCTCTTTGATAAAGCCCACAGATCCACACTCTCTCTGCTATGGTCTCTGCTCCAGAACATGACTCGAAGGACAGCTTTCTGAGAGAGAAAAAGGGTGTGAGAGGGGTGAAACTCTGTCATACACTGTATTCAGGAGACTAACACGTTTCTCAGTGCCAAGCAATATTTTGACAAGTGTTCTTTGGCCATATATGTGTGGGCATGTGCACAAACTATAGTATCTACAGAGTAGCTCAGGATGGACAATACAGCTGAAGAGTAAGAATTACCATTTGTAAGTATTTTTTTTAAAGATTAAAAGTAATGAGGGGACTTAGGTCGCATATCAGTGACTCAACAAATGCAGACTTTTGGGGATGAGTTGCCAAAATAACTTAAAATATTTTTTGTAAACGAGTTTGAGATGCGTAGTTTTTCTCCCAGAAGAAAAGAAGACCTTTCAGAATGAAAACCACAACAGGAGGTTTGAATGAAATAGTGCTGTGGTAGAAAGGCTTGTTTGGCAAAAATGTTTATTTCCTACAATAAATTTTGCTTACAAATGCTTAGCGATTAGGATTTACATCATGACTGACAATGTATAAAATTTTTGCCTCAGTCTTCACTGGCAAGAGCTCCAGCCACATAGCCCAGAAGGCACAGGCAGGGTCTGGGAGAATAAAGAACCACCCATTGTAGGAAGATCAGGTTTGAGACCATCTAATGAACCCAAAGGTATACAGTGTAAAATAAGGAGGTGATTGGTGACAGCCAACATAGTTTCACTAAGGGCAGATCGTGCCTGACAAATCTGGTGACCTTCTACAATGGGGTTACGACATTGGTGAATAGGGGAAGAGCAACTGACATCATCTACCTGAACTTGTGCAAAGCATTTGATACTGTCCTGCATGATAGCCTTATCTCTAAATTGGAGAGACATGGATTTGGCAGATGGGCCACTAGGTAGGTAAGGAATTCGCTGGATGTTTGCACTCAAAGAGTTGCGGTCAATGGCTCAATGTCCAAGTGGAGATCAGTGATGAGCGGTGTTCCTCAGGGGTGCGTGTTGGACCAGTGCTGTTTAACATCTTTGTCAGCGACATGAACAGTGAGATCAAGTGCACTCTCAGCAAGTTTGCAAATGACACCAATTTGTGTGGTGCAGTCGACACACTGGAGAGAAGGGATGCCATCCAGAGGGACCTGGGCAGGCTTGAGAGGTGGGCCTGTGTGAACCTCATGAAGTTCAACAAGGCCAAGTGCAAATTCCTGGGCCAGAGCAATCTAAAGCATAAATACAGGCTGAGAAGGGAATGGATTGAGTGTACCTCTGATGAAAAGGACCTGGGAGTGTTGGTTGATGAGAAAGAAGATCAACATGAGCTGGCAATGTGTGCTTGCGGCCCAGAAAGCCAACCATATCCTGGGCTGCATCAAAAGAAGTGAGGCAGGGCGAAGGAGATGATTGTCCCCCTCTTCTCTGCTCTCGTGAGACCCCACCTGGAGCACTGCATTCAACTCTGGGGCCCCCAGCACAAGGACATGGATGTATTAGCATGAGTCCAGAGGATGGCCATGAGGATGACCAAAGGGTTGGAGCACCTCTCCTATGAAGACAGGCTGAGGGAGTTGGGGTTGTTCAGCCTGGAGAAGAGGCTTTGGGGAAACCTTATATCAGCCTTGCAGTACCTAAAGGGAGCCTACAGGAAATCAGGAGAGCTACTCTTTGTCAGGGAATGTAGTGATAGCACAAAGGGTAATGATTTTAAATTAAAAATAAAAATAAAAAAATAATTAAAAAGTAGATTAGATATTAGGAAGAAATTTTACATGATTAGGGTGTTGAGGAACTGGAACGGGTTACCCAGACAAGTTGTTTAAGGTGAGGTGGTAGGGCTTTGAGCAGCCTGGTCTAGTGGGAGATGTCCTTACCCATGGAAGGAGGGTTTGGAACTAGATGATCTTTAAGGTCTCTTCCAATTCAAATCATTCTATGATTCTCTGATACAAATACTATATTCCTTTAAAAAAAAAAAAACAAAAAAGTCTACTATGTTGCCATATCTTTTGAGAGCAAAGCAGTACTTCTGCTTATTTATTTGGATTGTTAGGGCATCCCAGGCTCTTTGTTAGGCATAGAGACACCCATGAACGTCCTGAACAAGAAAGATAGCTGATGCCATTGAAGACAGAAGGAAGCTGACAAATGGGAAAGTAGATCAGGGTAATGAGCAGGCACATTATATGGTTCCCCACATATATATAGGAGGAGCCACTTAGCTATTTGAAACTGCTACAAGTTGCCAGTAGGTATCAGCAGAAGATATTGATCTGAGGTGAAAGGTGACATATTGATGGATGTTTTAGTTCATATTAATGTTATATGCTACTGGTTTGGTCATCTCTAAAGGCCTTGGTGAAGAATGGGATTTCCAGTGCTCTAGTGTTTTATGTTTTCATAATTAAAAACAGCATCTGCTATAGGTGGCTTTGATTTTTAAAGTTCCTGTGCTCAAGAAACTTGTGCATGCTTGGTTGTATTGTTATGGATGGTTCCCCTAATTTCAGTGAGAAGGCTAGTTGTAGTAAAGATGAATACAAGTAGAAGAATTTGCGTGATAAAGGCCTAGATACAGATCAGCTCCTCTCCCAGAGTATGGAAATAACAGATTCATCACTGGACATACTGAATCAAGGACATGCTTACTGCATACTTTGTGCCCATCATGACATTCTATAGTTTATTTTGTAAAAAATCATGCAGGAAATTGGCATTCTTTATGAAAGTTTCTCTTAAATTCCTGATTCCATGGCTGTTAATCCCCCGAGGACAGAACTAGATTCTGTTTGCAGAACTTAACTGCATTTTAACTAAAGGACTGTTTTCTACATGTTTCATTCTGCTTCTCCCCTGCTTGATAGAAGTTATCCGGAAATGCATTCCAGAAATCTGGTTGCTCTGTTTCATGTTCTGCAAGCGTTGGTTACCATAGTGTTTTAGAAAAATACCTTTTCAGGAAGCAGATATATAATCAAATATAGTCTGCTGAAGTTGTGCTGAATGAACCATCTGTTAACAAATTGAAAGTAACGTATTTGTAGATGAAATGATTCGTACACTTTAATTTCCTGTTACAATTGGAGAAATATAAAAAAGAGGGCATGAGACTATCTTTAGAAGCATCCGTGTATGTACCCTGAAGCTGCCTACCCTTTGAATACACCTGGTTATGAATGTCATATGGCAGTGTAATAAACTGACCTTCTTCAACAACCAAGTCTTTCTAGAAAGCAAACCAGACAGTACCTGCCACCTAGACTGCACATTTCTGCAGATACTCTATCTCTGAGCCACTGGAACAATTAATGCCTCCTAGTTATTAAGCCAGGATGTGCCCAGTACTGATCAAAATGCAGTACATCTATATTGGATCACTCATATTTAAAATAAAGGCCACTTTACATGTTGTTGTTTTAATAATGAATGTAAATTCCCATCTTTGATCCTGAAGAACTAGGCATTATACAAATTTAGAGTAAAATCACTTTAATGTCCTTAAGTCCATAAAGGTTATGTAAACATCTGCAAGTAGTTTAGAATTCCAGGAAGATGTTGAAACAATATTGAAGTACTCTTGTCACAATTTTTAAATAACAAATAAAGGTTTTCTGCTTATTCCTAGGGAAGATAAAAACACCTTCTAGGTACATGACCCTTCTTGGTCCTCTGAAATCTCTTTGGTGCTGTTCAGGCATTCAATAAACAGAATTTCAGACCAGTAAATAATGGAATATGCTATCTGTGTTTTTTGTCATTGTTGATTTTTTTTTTCCAGTGGTTCAGTATATTTCAAGCTCTCCAATAGTCATTCTGCACTTATTTGTAGTCTGTTACCCTTTGTGCAAGGCGGCAGCTTTGGCTGTCAAGTGTGAACTAAAACCATCTCTTAAGCTCAAGTGTGTTTTCAGCTAATCTATGGTAATGCTGGCTGTGATGCAGCTCCTGTCTCCCCATCAAGAAAGCAGTGTGATGTTAACATAAAATTCACTGTGTTATTTATTCTCTGGGGCAGCAGGTATATGTAATATCACAAAATTCAATGAGCTGTGATGTCACAAATCATATGAATTCATGAGTCATTACTAAATTGTTGGACTGCTGAATTTGTGTTTATTAAGTACACACAATGTTTGATATTCATTTTCTATAAAGCACTTCAGGAGTTTTTGAAAAAAATGTTCTTAATTGATTTACCAAATCAAAACTTTGGTGTAATAATTGCCTCTTTTTTAGCAAAGTTTTAATTGGAAATATTTTCTCAAGTACTGAACTTCTGATAAAGATGAACAATGACCAAGTAACCAAGGACCTGGTAGCAAAGAAACTCAACTGATTTCATGAAAGCTCATATTATTGATGAGTGCCCTGTGCCAATTTGAATTTCACATAATGTGGAAATGTAATCTGATGAAGATTTTGAGTTACACGTGCTCTACATGTCCTGAAAAGCAAGCTAACATAAGTAGCAATGCTCTAATTGGAACATGAATTTTCCATTTTTCCTGTGAGTTATTACTTACAAACAACATGATGTCTCTTTTATCATGACACCAGAAAACAATAGTGTACTTTTTGTTTGTTTAATTTTGTCAGAAAATGCTGATTCATTGAAAACAAAGCTGCTTGCATTTGAACAATTCCCAATCACAAAAAAAGATTGGAAAAGTGTGTTGCAAAAGATAGTGCCTAGACATTTTCAATGACTAAAGTCCTTTTTTTTTTTTTTTTTTTTTTGGTATTTTAAATAAGTTTTCAGGCCTGTAACCTACTTTTAATGTATAAATAGTTCCCCTCCCCACAATCCAATAACCTGTAAATTATACATGTATAGTGGAAGCAGGAGTTAAGATCCAGAGTCCTCTCTCCCCTGCCTTTGATCACTCATAGCCTGCTCAATCTTCCGAGAAGGCTCCATGCCTTTGATCTCTTCTGCGTCCGTCTCCAGTGTTGTTCAGGTTATCTGAGGATGTTTATTGTCTTGAAGTGTAGGTTTTACTCACAAAATTATGCCAATTCAAACTACAAAATTGGAAAGTGTAGCCATTTGTACTAAAAATATCAAAGAAGTAAAAAATATAGGATGAATATTTAAAACATTTTAATGTATAACGAGTTAATTGCTCCAATATAAAAAAAATTAAAATCTAGATTGGAGGGTTTGTGCAATTTGAAGTGAGATTATTTTGCTGACTCTAAAATTTGCAGTAGGGAAATTGAAAACTGAGATATAAAAAACTGTTTCCTGTCCAGTTTCAATCAGTTTTGCTTCAAAACTAATTGATCCTTTAGTCCGCTGAATCAAAAACACGTCTAACATTGGGCTATAAGGCACATGTTCTTTCTTTTCAACTTAGAGTTATGGCCTACCCAGATATTTTGGCTAACAGAACTCAACCTGCTAAGAATGTAACCCAGAGAAGTGCATGCACAGGCCTCATATTTTTGTAATTAAATTACCAAAAAAATGTGTGGTGTTTTTGGATATGTGCACGTATATACCTACCTGCAGGTGATGGTTTGGAAAATACTGTCCAGATTTGTAAGAATATAAGTACCTAAAGATGTATGTAACTTCCTTCCTGAAATAATTAAGAATGTTTCAAAAATACTTATTTTCTGTTTTTGCCCGAGAACACTACTCTGTGGCATTTTGAGGTGTGATGCCATATTCAGTTATAGCAAGTAGAGTGATGGATGACACACAGCACATACTCTACTGAAGGCTACTTTTGGCTAAAGGCAGCTAAATGAAATGCTCCTTTAAATAACATTGCATACGATTTCATTTTAAGTTCGTGAGCAACCAGGATTCATACAAGGTTGTATAGGAAAAGTATTTATGAGTAACATAAAAATTGTTTATCATTCATTAGGAAATCAATGGTATGAAGAACGTCCTTGCAGCATCTTTATTTTCCTGGGTTATATACAGATCAAGAATGAGTCCTAGGAAAATAAGTGGCCGTGGAGGACCCTTTCTACACAATCTGGTGTACAGTTGGGAACAGGAAGGCATCTATGCATTCCCCTGAGTTATGTTTGTGTGCTCCCATATCCATGAGAAATTTTCATTTTGAAGCTTGGGACAGAATTGGTGTTGTGAAGATGTTCCCTGGTTATATTTTCATGCAACTCAGCTAAGCGCTGCAGCAATATTTGAAGGGGAGCATAGGCATGGGAGTTACACTGGGAGAGGTCTAGGCATTAAGTATGCTGCTAAATCAGAAATTAGTAAAGCATATTCTGGCTGTGTTGCCCTTGTTTTGAAGAGGTGTTAGTGAAAGATGTCGACATTGTTTTATTAATCAGAAGTAGAAGGAATGTAAGTAATTATTTGGTGTTTACTCACTTTGCTACCTAGTTCTCTTTCCTCCTCCTCCAGTGACATTTTCCAGGAACTAGATCAAGGTAACTTCAGATTTTTGTTTTCAGAGGTAGTGGTCAAGATGATGGAAACTGTGTAGACAGTATTTAGAAATTATCTAATTCAAGCTATTACTTAAGATTCAATGCAGAGTAGTTAACACTGAGCAATGTAAGATATTCCATCATGTATTAAGGATAAATGATTTAGGAAAAGAACCTAAGTTTGGTATCTTTGGCTCTAGAACTGGAAAAACACCTAACTGCCATGCTGCTTATGCTTTTAGAAGAGTGACGCACTACAACTTTTTAAATTTGGGAAATATATGTGTGTCAGAATTTTTATCTGATGAATAGTGATGATGATGCTTGTCTGTAATTGCATTTAGGCCTGCAAGAGACAAATGAGGTAAAGAGCACATAAGAAGAGTTTTTATATGTCTAGGATTTGGTGTATGTGAGGGAATTGAATGCTTCACCTCTTGATTTGAACTTTTTTTATGTTTATGGAATAACAGTGGTGAAATAAACAGAAGATGAAGCAAGTATGTTGAAGGAAATGTCTGTGACAATGCTCTTCCTATCATCACGTTTGGTTTGATGTTTTATACCACCACAGCATTTTTACCTGTCTGAGGTACTGTCTTGTTGTTTGTGGAGAAAATGCCACATCTTTCTGTGCCTGAATGATCACCCCTAAGGACCTAAGTTTCTTAGAAAAGTGGAATAAAGATAGAGTCTGCTTTTTGCTTTGGCCTCTTTATGAGCTTATGTCAGTCCCAGCCCTCCTCCGGCACCACAGCCATGCTGCTTATTCTACCACAATTGCACTTCGCCATGAACAACAGAAGGGTTGTTCCCATCTGCAATGTTTGATTTTTTCATGCTGCAAAATAGTTGTTGGAAAATGCTCATTTGAATTTTCAGTAGCTGTTTCAATTTGTTATATTTGCATCCTTTTCTCTTTATGAATATCTGCACTTTTAAGGAAATAGCTGGTCTTAAAGTCTGTGAAGAATGCTTTTCTTGCATGAACAGGAACATTTGCTGTGCATTACTCATTTTTTTGCTATCAATTTTAAAATATTTTCTTCTGTAGTAGCAAAGCAGAAAGAGGGTTTTGAAGTTCAGGTGTCCAGCCAGAGTCAAAGAGACAAGATAATTTATAAATTTGTAAGTAAATAGGCTGCAGATAATGCGGTGACAAGTTTAGAGGAGAAGAAACTTAATAAAAGCAAGAATGTTGATGAAAATTTCAGGAACAGGAAAATTTTAGTTAAATTTATGATGAATGACATGTCTGGCTCTTACCATGGAGCATCTTGCTTAAGTCTCTTAATTTGGTGGTGTTAACCTTAAGGCAGAAAAAATGGGAAGGCACAGTGCCATTTGAAAATAACATGAAAGTAGCAAGCAGATGATAAATTTTCATTTGCATGCATTTTGCAAATAATTTTTATCACCTCTATATACTAGAGCCTTTGAGAGTATGCTCTGCAAAACAAGACCGTTTTATTGTGAAGTGTTATGCCGTGCAATACAGTATATTAAAGTTAGCCAGAAACATGTAATATATCCAGTACTTGCATTTCCTCTTTGCTTTGTGTGTTTTCAACTTTTAACTTGTAGAAATTGCAGTTATATGTTTGTTCATAAATACAAAACTAGCAAATACACAAAAGAGTAGACATTGCCTTCCTCAGTCATTCCCTCTCCTTTCTCTCTGAGAGGGCTGCTATGTTTCTTTCCTGATCTCTCCTCTGCTTTTCTCTCATGCAGGGTGCCATTGCTCAGAGAAGGCTCCATTTTTTTTGTTCCAATTAGTTTACAAACTGCCTGCTGAGCTAGGAAGGCTGGGGTACTCAGTACAGACTCAGAAACCCTCAGATGTCTCTTTGCCTTCCCTTTCCCTCCTTCAGGGCAATGTCAGAACCAGTCCACTCTCCTCCAGTGGAGAGGTCCAGTGCCACCTCCCTCCACCTGGCCGCCTGGCCTGCTGCAGCTGCAGGTGAACAAGGCCAGACGCTCTGGCAGATGTGTCTTTTTGGTTCCTTTTGCGTCATCCTTGTATCAGTTCATAGGCAAAACACTCTGAGATCCATCTACATCTGTAATTGTTGCTGGGCCCATATGCAAGTGATTTTTTCAGCAGGATTTTAACATTCTGTTTTTGAATATTGGTGAGGCGAGTGCTCCATTGTGGGGACTAGCCACATGCTGAAATGCTTTTTGACATGGGAAAGTAAAAGTGACTGTGCAGAATTTGATGCATGTTGCTTCTCAAAAGCTGCTGCTCAAATTTACCTAGCTCAGACTGTGTATTACTTGTGGCAATAATACTGGAAAATGCCCTTCAAAGATCTGAAAGTCAGGCTGTTCCCTTGTCCTTTTACATACCATCACTGATAATAATAGCAGTAAATTTGAACAGAATATACATTCATTGTAGTTCAGTTGGAGATTTCTACTCAGTTTTAATGGAACCACTGTTGTCACCTTGGATCAAAATACCATGCGGGTTCAGAGGTTACACCCTCGTCAGTGGCTTATTCGAAGACAACAATGTATTTTGGCTTAAATGTTTTTATGGCTGATGGAAAAATGTGAGATGGAGTGAGCTGAGCTTGATTCCCCCATGCCCTGTTAGAAGAAAAAATAATAATAATAATAAATTAAAAAAAAAAAAATCTGTTTTGATTTGTTGACTCAAATCAGTAGGAAAACTATCAAAGTGGTAAAAAGTGGAATCCCGAGTTGTTGTTGCTACATAATTGTTAATTAAAGACAGATGAATTGGGTTTCTGAGTTTTATGAGCCTGCAGAAAAGCATTTAGTTTTAAATAATTGGAAAGCTTATTTAATCTGGAAGACCTTTGTGGGAGAACCCAACAGGTCTCATTTTCATAGCTGAAGTGTCACACCATGCAGATGCTGCTCGCGGCCCCTGGAAGTTAGGGCCACCAGCTAGCTCCCTGCTCTGGGACCACAGTGGCAAGGAGCCGGGGCGAGGAGCAGCATTTTTAGCTGCTGGTGGTGCCCAGGCAGCCTCCTGCAGCTGGCAGGGAAAAGAAAAGCGTCATCTCTGGATTCAGAACCACGTGGGCGGCATTTCAATCAGAAAGGCCATTTGGGAAAGTTTACACCGTGTCACGGTATCGAGGGCTTTCCTACTGCTGCTAGCCCTCAAAAAGCTCCAGATCTGGAAAAGAGAGGAACTCAAGCCTGGGTTGATTTTCTGACACAAGCGCCTCCGCTGACAGGCAGCTCCCATCCTTTGGCTGGATCGGGCCCTGCTCAGGAGTGCCGATCCGACCTGGCAGGAGGAGCGGGTCGTCTCCCATCCTCCTGCATCCTCTGCCTCCATCCTGCCTGCACTGTGGTGGCACCCTGGGGGCTGCTCCCAGTCCCCTCCACCCAGCCCACTTCACCCTTCCCCACACAGAGACTGCCCTGAATGCAATCCTTATCCCTGCCATGCTGACCCTCCCCAAAACCCCATCCAGCTAGGGGTGCAGGCAGCCCCGACAGCCCTTTGGCCTGCGAGGGAAGCACGGCCATTGTGGCCATCTTGCTGTGCCTCAAGGCCCCTTTCTCACACTTTTATCCTTCTATAATGAGCCTTCGATCTCCTCCAGATAAACACAGTGAAACTGGAAAGAACAGCAAAAGTAAACATGGCAGCAGCAGAGCTGGGTGGCTGCTGCCCGTGGTGTCCCCGGGAATGTTTTTTCCTGTCTTCCTGCCGCGGTTTCCAGCCTGTTGTCTTCCACTTTGTTTGCCATTCCTTAATTTCTAGCCGTAAGCTCTTTTGCATGCACCCTCCTCTTCACAGCGCATTTGTGCAACTGTCTGCAGATGCTAATAGGTAGAGAGACTCCTCCCATGGCTCTGTTTTTATTAAATGTGGAGATCAGACAAATTACCACATTTTTAACATCTCTTTTGTGGTAGCTATTAAGCTTTCTGGTGTAGAAGCACCAAGCAGATTTTTGTTCATTTATTCACTACACAGCCCCATAGATAAATTCTTCTGTGTAAGCTTTTTGGGTGCTGGGAGCACGTGTATTCGTTGCTCAGTATTTTACGTGGTATTTTCATTTGGAAGTGACATTTTGTGTGACATTTTACTTTAGAACAATAGATGGGCAATATCGAAATTTCAAGTCTGAAGCAGAGGAGTTATGTCTATTACTTAGTCTATTTAATAAGTTGCATCTTTTATAAATTCTTGTCTGATTTTGTCTTTTCAAGAAATCTGGTTTGAATGTATTTTGAAAACAGGAGGGTGCTGATGGGTCTCAAATGCGCTGGCTTACAAACTTGCAGAGCAGCTGTCCTACTCACTAGTGACGATAAGAGGGCTCAGATGAAGGGGTTTGTGCTGCTGGAAACACAACCAGCTTTCTCAGGAGGCTGCTTTGAGGAAGATTGCAGCAATATTGCATCCCCACTGTTACTGGTGGGTATTGCTGCATGCATGTATAATTTGTGCCAGATAAAATCAGGAGGTAATAAAGGGAGGTAAAAAGAAGAGATGAGAGATCTGTCATGTACTTTTTTTTTTTTTTTCTTAAGGAGAAAAAATGTCCCAGGGATGCTGCATTAGCTCAGTGAAAAACGAGTGCTGCTTTAAATCAGAAAACTTGCACTGCACCAAGTCCTTTAGTTTGGGAACCATTTCAGTATGTTATGAAGGAAAGTTGCAGACTAGGCATGTTTACTAGACCTTTAATTGCTACATTTAGTAGAAAGACGCCTTTTTTTTATTTTATTTTTTTTCCCTCCTTTCCCTCCCCTTTTTAATGACAAGAAGCCAGAGTTTGCTGTGCAAATGAAGCAGGCTTTGCGAGAATCAGATTCACTTTGGACGACTCTTCACATTCCTAGTCATCATTACATTAGGCAGCACAATCCCATCTCTGGTTGATGGGCAGCAAAAGTGGGCAGCCTGCCAGGTAGACGTTTCCATGGCTCCCAACCCCCAAAGGTGATGCGTTTTTCAGCTAATTCAATGAAGAGTGGGCTGAACTTTGGGTCTAAACTAGACAATAGCTGCCTTCGCAGTATCAGCAGAATGGTTTATGGGAATGCACTCCACATTTGGCAGAGAATCATGTGACCTTACGGCTGAGATTTTGTGATGGTGCCAACGGAGACTTGGAAAGCAGCACCCGTTCTGACTTTTTTCCTCCTTTCTTACATGGCTCAGAAAATGGTGGATCTTAATACTTGACTTTAGCCAGACTCAGCAAGCAATTGAGCTTTGAAGCACAACTTTGCCTTTATTCTGGCTTTTTTGGCACACCACCAGGAGGCTGTCCCTTTCACGCCTGATAAATTCTGCTTCTTATCTCCAAATAGAAAAAAGAAAGAAAGAAATATAAACAGAATATTTAGACTTCATAACTGCATTTTCAAACTATGTGTTGTATTTTTTTATTGCTGATCTGTAGTTCAGAACAGCCCTCCTGAGTATCTGAAGGATAAAAGTTTTTTTTTTTCTTTTTTTTTTCTTTTTTTTCCCTCCTCTTTAATGAACAGGCGTTTGAACTGGGCAAACGGGGCGACAGCATTGAACATGAGATCATTGCAGCGTAGTGTAGCAAACTGGCACCCTGCCTTTTCACCCCTTTGCTTCGGCAGATTTGTGCAATCCCCATTTATAAAACCGGCACAGGGGCGAGGTGAATTTTCTGGTCTCTCCCCACCTCTCGCACTGTGCAGGCGGTGGCGGCAAGGATTGGTGCAGCTTTTGCGCAGTGCTTTGTGCCTGGAATTCCGAGAAGAGCGAGAGAGAAGACAGGCATCCTGGTCTTCTTCCGAGAAATAACAGGAGCGCTCAGAAGAAGAAACAAATCTGAGTTTGTCCTACATACAAGAGTGCAGAAAAAAAAAGTGGCTCTCCTGCTTCCAAAAAAAAAAAATCTGGCATGTTACACTGCAGAGACATCAGGATGTGTTAGAGCTTCTTAAAGCAGTGTAGCAAAATGAGCCCAGGAGATTGATTCTTTTAGTAAAAACAAAAGAGAAAGAAGGATTATTTTTTTGTTTGTTTGTTTGTTTTGCTATTGCTTACATAGCAATATTTGGCACTGGGTGAAAACGTACCTTTGATAACAGGTATAGCTTCTTTTCCTTTTTTCCTTTTTTTTGTTTCATTTTAAACGTTGTTGAAACTGAGTCCTTGTGTATTAATTTTAACATAGTCAGCTGTTCACACTTTTTTAAACTAACTTTTTTGGGGTGTGTTTGAGCTAATACTGCTAAAAATAGAAAGTAAACAAAAAATCGAGGATCTGTAGAAATGAGTGGCTAGGCACATTTTGTCTTAGCGAAGCACTGGAGTTATGCAAAGACCTTAATGTTACATTTATTCAGTGTAAGCTTTGGTTATTGCTACGAAAGTTGTGGGCATTTAGATCTGGTTGCTAAGGAAAGTAAATTCTTTTTTTATACTGTGACTCATGCTTTCAGTTTCTAAAGAGAGAAAGAAAAAAAATGTGCTAACTGGTAGGAAAGGATCGCTCTTGTAGCCAGTATATTAAAGTTATTATGGAGTTAATTCATATACGAGTTTCTTACAATTTGTATCTAAATCCATTACAAAGAAATCAGTGTAATAAGCACTGGAATAAAAGGCACATTATTGGGACATTCATGAAGTAAGCCTGGCTTGCAGCTAGTAACAGTGACTATTTTAAGATGTTCGGTAAAGCAGCACTTGTCCAGGAATAGCTGAAAACAGTATTTAAGATATCCATTCAGTGTGTTTGTGATAAGTGCATGCAAAGTTAAAGGAAGTTTTGAGCATATGACGCTTTAGTAGTAGACCCTGTTTCTTAGAACATTTGTCTGCTTTTGTAACATATTACTAAGCAGTTAGAGCAGTCTGTACCAAAATTCAATTTGACTGACATATTTTTAAAAGCTCGGCCAAATCAGTGTTTTATGTATCTCGGATTACTTATTTATATTTTCGTAGTCTTATAAATTTTCGTTAAAAATACAGAAGTCCTTGGCTAGAAATTACTTTGAAACTTAGGGTCTTTTTCATCAAAACTCTTATATATTTATCAAAATATTTGTGATAGATACTTGTCTAATAAAAAGCTTTATAAATATATTTTGGTTTTACAAAATAGAATTGTTTTAATGTGTTTCATTTTTTATACATTACTGATTAGACAGCAACTCCTAAGATTATATGCTAATGTTGCTACCTTATATTTTTGTTGTTCTGCAATGAATTCTGGGAAACTATGGAATGGAGATCTTATGTATATGACACATATACTTCCATTCACCCATTTTGCACAAGAAAGTGTTTCTCAGATTTATGGTGATACCTCCCTCCCCAGTATTTCTGTTGGAATAGTTATGTATGTCATTAGTACCTATGTCTGTTGAGGAACTAGTGCTTGCATTTGTTTAAAAGAACTTTTAAAAATTTTATATCTGATTATATAAAACGCATTTATTTCCTTCAAGTTTTGCAAACATTTCTTGATTTAAGCATTTTAGCCTTTCCCAGTATTTTTATGCAGTTGCGTAGCAAACTACCCAATATATTCACCATTCGATAAACACTATTTTTGTTCAGCGTTCTTCTTCACTTCTGGAATTCCTAATAAACGTAAAGTATTTGTTAGGTGCGATAGGATTAGGAAATGCTAAATGAAATAGTCCTTTTGCCAAATTGTGTGTTCACAGCACGTCTTCCTGTGGCTCTGAGAGGGGCATCAGCAGTGTGTCAGTTTCATATATTAAAAGCATAATTACTAATGTTGTGTAGGTTTCATGTTGTTCTGGAAACACTTTACATAGAACATATATATCAAAATCTTTCTCTTTCATTTGTTTTAGTGAAAGAAAAAATTTCAGATGAAAAAGGAAACTGAAGACATTAATTATACCAGAATTCAACGAAGGTAATACAGTGATCTTAAATATTTTTTTTTTTTTAAAAAAATAAAGTTCATGGCAAGAACATGAAGCAGATTACCTTTAAAATACTTTCCTTCCTTAAGAGAGACTACAAATATCATTTTATAGATACATATTAAACTTTTGCTATGATTACTTTCTGTTGGGAATATTACAGTTTGGGTAGTCTTTATACTTATTGTTTCCATTAAGCTTTAGAATGGATTGAAAGATCAATATACAATTTGTTCTTTTGTTATGCCTAGTAAATATGTATTACAGATATATATACTACTGTATTTGTATGACATATATATTTACATGACATGTATATATACTAGTAGATAACTATACTAGACCAATCTTTGTGAAACGTGGAATACCTCTTCTATTTACCAAAAAAAAAAAAAAAAAAAAAGAAAGAAAGAAAGAAAGAAAGAAAGAAGGAAAATCTGAGAAGCAATTTATAGCACTTATTAGAACCATTCAGTAAATTATATATGCAGTCCGAATACTTATTTTTGATACTAAGATAAATATTCTAGTTTGAGTTTTTTTCTTACATATTCTCTCAAGTTAACACTTGATAATAATAATTATTATATAATAATAAGTAATAATAGTAAATAATTATAAAAATATCATTCTTTCTGAATGCTGAAGTGTTGTATATGAAGTGAAAGTGAGTTTAAAACATACTGTTATAGAATTAAAAAATAGTTGATATTATTTTTTAAAATGCAAAAGAATACATTGGAGCATGCAGGATTTTAATCAACTAAATTAAAAGAAAAAAAAAGGCCATTTAGTAATGTTCAGCGATCATTAGTGAACTAGAAATACATGTTACAGTCTGCAAGAAAATTTAGCATTGGCCTGGTTTAAAAACTTTATTATTGGCAGTGCTTATTCTCTTTAAAGGAGCTTTATCCAACTAATGATGACAGAATTAGGCCTTCAGTGGGAGCTAACGGAAGGCAGGCATTACAATCTTACTCAGATACAGATTTCAGTAAGCTGCTAAAATTATGAGAGACCTTACTACCTTTCTGTAGAACCTGTTTTTAAAATTTTACTAACTTACGCCTGTATTTTACAAATGCTTTTGTGGCTATATTGTTGTAAGTTACCCTGCTGTGTTTTAAGATACAGTGTTTATAAATTATTTTCTTTAAAATATGTAAGTTATAAAACTGCGTCTGTGTCTTACCTTTTTAAACTACTGATTATTGCTTCAGGATCTGTTTTGAGTCTGTTGCATAGGACATCCTACATTTAGGGTCTGATAATTTGTGTTGTACTGCTTACCCATCATAAGAAGAAAGTATTTGTTGTAGAAGTTAACCCTGAAGATTTGCAAGATTGCCCTTCTACTTACAATCTTATTGGGGAATAACACTGATGGGAGGATTAGTGAATAAAATATACAAATTAACTTATTTGCTTTGATTAATAGGCATTGTCTAATCAACAAGTTATTGTCAAGCAGTACTTAGATACTCTGTAACATGAAGAAATAGCTAAGTCTTTATAATGTTGTATGAGAGCTGCATGCCAGTGTGCCTCATTGCTTTTCAGATTTAGTGGGGTGATTTTTGTTTTAAGTTGTAGTACATGATGTGGTCTCAGACACAAAGGACAAACCTATGTTGTTCACTTTTATGCCATGTCTGATTTTGGATTCTGGTCTTGCATGCTGTGTGCGTACTGCAGTCAGATTCAAGTTGTTGGGATTTGAGAGTTCATGAGTGCTCAAAAGGACATTAATTCCTGCTGAAGACAAAACAATGTTGCACAGTCAATCTGTAAAAAAGTGGGTTTTATTCCTTTTTCAAAAAACAAACTAGTGACAAATGTTTGGCTTGTTCGGTGCATCCACCATTTATGCAGTTAAGTTTTAAAGTAGCCTTCTTTAGGATTAATTGTAATATTTTTACTCTTAAATACTCGTCCTTACGCTTGCTTCATATGTTTGTTTGTTTAAAGTATTCTGTGTCTCAATTTAAAAGGAAAATGCTAATCAGCAATGCCAACTGGCATAAACCCGTAGATCCGATCTTGTGTTGAAACGTACTGCACAAGCTCGCTTCTATGGGTCTGTGTCAGTATGGTGATCTGGCAAAAGTTTATGTAGCACGCACTTCAGTGGTATTTGACAACAAGCCCAAGTGAGCATTTCAAACAAAACTATATATTGTTTATGGAATGCTTCTCTTGTCCATTGCTTTATCTTCCAACATAAGTAATTTGTTCTGTTATCTGGTGCTTTAAGCAACCTTTGGCTTAATATCTTACTAAAATTAACAAAGAAACGTGAGGAAATTGTAAGGTTTTCAATGAGGGAGAGTAGGATACACCATTTGCTAGCTTTAGTAAATATATCATTATAAGGTATTACACTCAAAAAAAAAAAAAAGACTTAAATTTACATTTTATTTTTATTTTAAAATAAAGCCAAATGGTCATTCTTATCCAGAAACCTAGTTGCATCATTCCTATCAGATATATATGCATATATATACATACAAACCACACACATTATATCTTTATACACATGTAAACATGAAGGAAGATAATTTTTACCTCTGCAGTAGAAAAATCTAAGAATATGCCTTATTGTCTAAAAAGTGGGGAATAACTTCAGACTATTTCAACAGTTGAAAGCCTACCCCCATGGAAAATATGTAGGCCTGTGGCTGCTGTCACATTTCAAAGAAATGCTGAAGAAGTGAAGAAGACTTTATGGTCACCGTCGGAAGCTGTGTGCATCCGGGTTGAGGTAGTAGGTTGTATGGTTTAGAGTTACACCCTGGGAGTTAACTGTACAACCTTCTAGCTTTCCTTGGAGCACACTTGAGCCATCGAGGAATTCATCATCACTTTAATCTGATCAGGGAAAGTATGCAAAAAGGTATTGTGTCATGGCTGTACATAATAATCACTCTGAGGCTTTATTGATGTTGAAATAGTCCTGATTACTTGATTATTTCATTTACATCCTGTTACGAACAATACTAACATGTTCTCTTAATGGACTGTGACTGTGTACTGCAGACACTTAAGAAAGACTGATGATGATTTTAATTCCATTAACAAGAAAGCTTTAAAATTTCATTTTGATTTATAAATTCGTAAAAATACTGAGTATTTAATGCTTTATTCTTCCTCCATAGAAATAGGTTGTCTTACATAGTTGATTATATATTTTTTATATTCAGATGCACATTATTTTTAAAGGAAAAAGAACAAATCTTTCTGTCCTTATAACACTTTCCAAAAAATATTACATGCTGCTACTTGGGTAGCAAGGGGCAGTATCACAAGTCGGTCTCAATCTTCCTTGGGTTTATGACATTCCTTTTTTGTGCATACACAACTCAGTGTTACATAGACACTGCAGCCCTGGCTGTGTTTCACTGTTGTGTGATTCATATGTCACTCAGCCTGATCTCATCCTGGAGTCTCAGCATCCATGGCCTGACACAGCTTGTCAGCCTACCTTAGTCCTGACCCCTAACACTCTCATTATTTTTGGCCCCGACAGACATTCTGATGCATCTTTTGAGTCCTCCTAACCAGGAGGACTTTGAGAAGGCGTGTTCCCTGCGCGAGGTACCCCGAAGTGATGGGCACCACTCTGGGGAGGCACAACACACACGGCTTCCTTCTCCGCCAGCCCTGGGCACCCACCCCATGGGGTGGCGGGGTGCAACTCTGGGTGGCCTCACCTCCTCCTGGGCAGGCTGGGTGCCAGCCGCAGAACCAGCCCTCCTCGGGCCCTCTGCTGCCTCTTTGTCCCATACCGTTTTTAAAGAAAGGGTGCCAGAACACACCGAGGGGCAAAACATATATTTTATCCCAGTCAGAATAGAAGATGAAGGTGTGCTTATGGAGTTCTGCTGATGTTTATGTCCTAAGCTGTGCATTTCTGTTTCATGGTTGCTGTTTTTTTTTCAGTCTTCCTTATCTTGGAAAAATCCCATTAGATATATACATCTCATAAGTAGATATCTTAGCAAAGAAATTAAGAAAACGTTTTCACATTTCTGCCATTCCCAGAAACAGCTATGAAATGAAAGGGGAAAGGACTGTGCTGGTCTATCAGCTGTGATTTTTCAAGTGAGGCCCTGCTTCTGAAAATGTCCTTAAAGATGCATTCAGTTCTCATCACTGTGGTAGAAGGCATTACTGCCACATAAAGAGCAGACAACGATGCTCATTCTGAAATAGCTGAGAAAAAACAATGTTGTCTGTATTAACATAGTTCTCACTGAAAAGGGGAAAGGAGTAGAACTTAATCATTTACTATTAATGGTAACAGTGATAATTCTGCCTAAAAATGGTTTAGGATTTGTTGATATAAGGCAAAAGAGTTGAGCCATGCCCCGGTGGTGCTGTGGCTTAATAACAAATAGTTCTTTCTATGGTTTATTTTGTACCTCTGCATTTGCTGCTTTACTTTTATTGCAGGTGACCAGACAAAAATGTTTGACAACCCCAGCATGCATTTTTATTTTTTTTTTTAGTTTTCTGCAGCAGCAAGGAAAGTTAAGAATTCTTATATTAAGTGGATTTGATGCTTGCTCATATTGTGATTACTGTTCTCCTTTTAGTTCTGTCTATTCAAAAAATCAGTTACTTGCAGGTCCCTACATTTGACTTTTTCTACTCCAGCTTAAGGCTTGCCTAACCACTTTCCTAGATAACAAATAAAAGGAGGAGATGAACATGGATTTAGTCTCTCTTTTTAATAGCTTTTTTTTTTTTCAGTTATTAATGCTTGTAATAGGAAATTGGTAAAGAGGATCTTTGTGACAGTTAGGGGAACATACAATGGATTTTAAGCCTGTCTTAAAGTGTGTGGGAACGAGGAGAGAGCATGTTGAGTGAATCAGAGCTACTCCAGGCTAATGGAAAATGCTTAAGGGGGCAATGGCTAAATGGGGGGATAGAGAAGAGACCTCCATCAACCAAGGAAGCTTAACAGGGACCACTGACAATCTGAATAAAAACTGTAATATCCTCTGTGGATTCAAAAGGACTCTGGTCACCAGTATGTTTTCTTCCCCTTCTATTTTAAAATTTTTCTTTTCTACTTTAAGTCCACTGTAATTCTAATTGCTGTTTTCTGCCAGCAGAGCAACAGGTGTTCAATCCTTTTATATTAATTCTTCAATTAGTTGCAAAATAAGGGGGATTGCTTATACTAAGCTGAACCAAATAGAAATGACTGATGCAGAAAATGTGGGAATGTTTCATCTGACCTTCAAATGCATGATAAAATTGTAATTCTATCAGGCATAGTTACAGGTTGCTATGCAAATTTCCATTGCAGCATCACTAGCTTTAAAAATATACATTTTCTTTCTCTGTTCTTTAATTTTATTTATTTATTTATTTATTTATTTATTTACCCTGTAATGTGCAATATATTATTTTGGTAAGAGTTATCAAGTTACGAGCAAAAATGAATGAGACTGAGGTAATTCTGAAGCGGCTTAAGGTGGAGAATGAAAAACAAAGGGAAAAAAAACTTCTATTAAGAACAGATGGATGGAGTTAGGTCTTCTGTGATTTCATTTTAAAGCCATAAAACATATTGTCTCTTTTAGGCAAAGTCTGGCGTGTTTTTTTTACCTTTAAAGTGCTGGTGGAATACTATTCAGTTGTGTAGCATTCAGCATTATGTTGTGATGTGACTTCTGCAGCAAATAAATGCGTTTTGTAACATGGGTTAACATGAACGTCTTCCAAATCTAGGGTCTGTATAGCAGTGTTTGTTCCTATAAGCAAGCCATACTGGTATGCCTTTACTTTGCTTCTTGGATGTAGGAGAAATACCCGCCAGGATATCTGGGGACAAATCCTTAGGACTAAGCAGTCTGCAGCTTCCATTGTTATTCTGGGGAGACACAGGTGTTTGGCACAAGTTTGGTCCTACAGAACAACTGCCTTCATTACTGCGGAGACACTGACCGGCCCAACACCCTTTTGTGGCCACAATTTCCTTGGTAAAGATTAAGCATGATCCAAGGCCTTAACCCTGGTTCCGAACTCAGAAACTTGCAACCTGGTGAAAACCCACTTTAATGCCAGATCCTGTTTGCCTTAAGAGCTAACTCACTCCAGAGAGATGGGGAGAGTTTGGATTTCCATCTGCAGCCCAGAATGCCTCTGTCCAGAGTCATGTCAAAAGAAAACATAATTAAAAGGACATTTCTGAGTTAATAACTGTGGGTCAGATGAAGTTACAGAGTTTGGGTGTTTGGGGCCCAGCCTTTTTGAGCCCTTTCAGTGGAATAAAGCTGCCATTAATCCAGTTGACCAGAGTAGGAAAAGCAAGCTTTTAGCAATTTTATGTTGTTGAAATAGCATAGAACTGTCAAAAACATAGAAGTGAATATGGGTCAATATAGCTGATATCGTGTTTTTAAGATGTTAAAAATAATCCAATAGATTTGTATTATGAAAGCTGAAAGTCATTATAAAATGTTTTTTTTTTTCTTGTTTTTTTTTTATTCCTGTAGCTGATGCACTTCCTGTTTTTGTCATTCCACTTAAGCAGAAGAGAATGATGTGTTTCACTTGGTTTCATGCTTCATCTAACTTCCTCATCTTCAAACAGGTTGCAGTTCTTTAGAGATTTTTGGGGAAAAATGTGGTAAAATATTTAAAAGCAATCCCAGAAAATGTTTTCATTTCAAATCTGTTCTTTAAAAAAAAAAGTAACCTCTAAAACTTGTTTATTGAAACTCTTCAACAAGAGACCTGTGATAGGTCATTTGACTGATAAAGTTGGAGTAGAAGTGCACTTGAAATTTTTTGAATTGTTTGGATGTGGTTTCATATGACATTCATTTATCTATTAAGAGCAGCTTCTGGTATTTTTAATAAAACTAAAATTAAATACATCTGGCAAGCCCTGTTGCAATGTGAATATTGCTTTTATAGCATAGTTAAATACAAGATTGAAAAGCTAATGCTTTTGCATTACATAGCACAGAAGAATTAAATGATTTCAGCCTTGTCTTTTCTCACATAGTAAAAATATTTACATCTGAGTGATCTTTTGGTAGAGTAATTTTGTACAGGGCTTCTGGATATTTCAGCTGTATTTTATTGCAAATTATATAATTTATATGGAAATTTCAGATAAATTCTTACTCTGTTTTGTTTCTGTCACCTCTTCTTTCCTACTACTTCTGGAAGCAGTAAGAGCAAGGCTCACGTTGATGAAGTCATTTTAGGAATATTTACTAAGCCTGAATAAAACCTCAAAGATGATGCCTCTCTTTTCTAGCATGACGTTCTCTTTTGTTTGGAACTGTGTCCAGTATCCTTATTTCTTTTCTTGCAAATGTGATTGACAGCTTACTTGATCTTACAGAATAATAGCCATGGATCACATTGCTCTCTCCTGCCTTTTTTGCACCTCCTTTTAAACAGAGAAATCTCACCCCTAAAATGCTGTACTTTGAGGCTCTCTGACTGATGTAGTTGACTGGTTTGAGTAAGACTGATGCTGATATGCTCCAACCATTGCTCCAAGAGCCTTACCAAAAGGATACAGATAGAGCATAGCAGATTAATCCTTCTTCTAAGAGTCTGAACAGCCTTTTTGTACTGCCTACTTTACTTTTGCGATTGGGCAAAAGAGGGGAGGCATTTTCTTTTTTTAATGTGCAGCTAACATACTACACTATTGCCTTCATCTGAGAGTTATGAGTCTGCTCAACTAAAGCTTTATCTCCATGGTTGAGAGTGAATTATCTGGTTTTATCTGTGGTTTATCTAGGAAATGCAGGCTCCCTCATTTTTCTTTTTTCTGTCTCCACATACTTGTCGTTTATACACAGCCGTTTTGTTGGTTGATTTTATTCATTTATTTGTTTATTTATTTATTTATTTATTTGATTCTTAATTTCCTGACACTACGATGGCAATGACAAAGAATATGCTGGCAACAGGGATGGTCAGGGAATAACACCCTGACAGCGTGAGAGAAGAGTGGGATCAGCGTTGTTGCATGTTTATAGTTAGCAGACTGCAAAAGCTTTCTCAAACCAAATTCTCCATGAGGCCTCTCTGCTAATGCCTGTCCAGCAGGGAAGGAGAATAAGCTGTTTGGTACCGCTACCTTTGTAGGTTTAGCTTGAGACCAATGGGTTTGACTTTGCTCAAGCTGTGTGTGCGTGGAATATATTTCAAGCTAAGTCCCTGGATGTTAAATACACTATAAGGCTCACTTTTTCCTAACATGCACCCAGCCATGTGGTAACTGCATTATAAAAACAGACTTACAGGCCTGGGAAAAGGTAACTGTCAGTCCCTGAAATGTTTTGTATGTATGCATATACATACATGTATGTATAAGTTTTATTCTGCATTGCACTACGTTGATTAAAATAAATAAATAAATAAATAAATAAACACTTATTGGGGGGTACATCTCATATATTTCAATGTTTGCTGAGACAAATTTGTTAACTTCCCAGAGGAGGATGAAATCATTAGATGGGAACTTTCCTAGGACAACTTCACCATCCCTTGAAAGAACTTCCCTTTTAGACTAGGGACAGTATTTGGGCTGCAGTAAATCGCTGTAATAGTTGGTTTCCTGGAAGGTTGCACAGGAAAGGTGTTCAGTCTGGGTCTGGAAGTAGAGTGCCTATGACTGGGAGAGTTGAACATGGGAACAAAGGGAAGCCTTATGGCTTGAGCATGTCTCCAAGTATTCACATGTCCGGGGTTGAGAATTCATGACTACCATTCTCAATCACAGCTTTTCCCACGAGTCTTCCACTATTGGGGGATATTTCTATCTCCAGCCTCTCTGCCTCTTCAGAAAGCGCAAATACACTTAATGTACACAGCTGAAGTGGATTTATTCTGTAAGTTCTTTGAACCCCTCAGATTCACCTGTGTTAGTTGAGTGTTTCATGTGGAGAAGAATGTCTGCGGTGTAGACTTTGTATTAAATTATGATTTATGCTATGTTGAAGTAGCCTGTGACTGATCTACTGAAACGTGCTTCTGTTCACATCCTCTGCAGGTTACCTACCCAAGGCAGTTTTGAGCATGTTGTACCAAGGCCACCACTCATAGTGGCAAAGCTAGTTTACACAGCAGCTATGCCTCTGGACCCTTGTGTTTGAGGGCCTCTGCTGAAGCCGGTGTCACTGTGTGCAGGCATCTTTGTGGGCTCGGGTACGGGGAGCCAGTAGACCAATGCAGCTGTTCAGCTCCACAATTAGTAATGTGTTTTGCTTCTTTGTCCAAATGCTAACAACTTTTGATTTAGGCTAGATTTATCCAATGGAACATATCTGACCATATCCACTTCCAATTTCTTCAGCCTTACTGCCCAAATATCCTTTTCCAGGTTGTGTATTGTAAAGAACTAAGCTCAGACCTCCTAAATTCACATATTGTCCTTGTGTCTCTTCACTGGCTTTATAGGAAGGCAGTGTCTGAAAATGCTCAGTAGTAATCAGCGCATATTGATTATTGCTCACATAAACTTGGAGACCAGACTGCGTGCCTGAGTCCATCTGAAGTAACACAGCTGGAAGTCTCGGTACAGCCACAGGGAGGTTTTGTTAAAAAAATATTTTTGTTTTTAGATAGCATTTACTCAGGATGTTGCTTATGAAGGACACGATTCCTGTGGTGATAAAGGGGTTTTTGAGAGGCATTATTATAAAATACTGTGAAGTATATTGTCCTGGTGAATTATTCAGCTTCTAATACAAGAAGAACGTATAGATATCTCTACTGTTATTTTCATTTTGAAGTAAAAATGTACCTGAATGGCCAAAAAGGTAAATTTTAGTGACAAATCTAAGAACTGAACTCATACTTTATGTAACATGCTGCTACCTTTTTCCCAAAATGATTTGGACATTTAGGAGCCTGCATACTGTTGATTTACAGCATGTGGGCAACTTACAAAAGAGAAATCTCAGACACATAGGCATCTTTACAGCTTTTTGACCCGAAGCTTCTTAATAATCGACCCCATTGCAGGATGTTAAATACATAAACTTCTCGGTGTTGCCTCTTTGTCATGCTTCTCAACATGAGGTTCTTGTCTAAACATGCAGTCCCCATATATAAATAGTGACCTAATTTCATTCCTACTGCTGTTGTAAAACAAGATAACATGAGCAGCATAGAGACATATACAGCTTTGAAAAACTGGAGTACTTTGTAACACTTAGTGAAGTTAAAACTCAGTTAAAGCTTCATGCTCTGGCCAGCTTGAGGCCAACAATGTAAACAGAAAGCAGCTTGCACACCTGATGCACCTGTGGATGCTGCTGCCAGCCGTGCTGGTGCATGCAGCCCCTTCTCTTGCACCTTCTTTAAGGAGCCCCTGATCTTCCCTGGGCCTCGGCGAGCTGCCCTGGGCATCCTGTGCTGTGGTCTGCAGTGGGAGATGGCTCTGTGCCCGCTCTCCTGCCGTGAAGGCACCTGCGGGCAGGGAGTGCTGGCTGGGCAGGCAGCCTCAGCCCTCACACCATCCTGAGGGCTGCCGGCAGCCCCACTCTGCTGCTGGGGCAGGGGCAGCTCGCATGGGCGTGGGGATGGGCATGGGTATGGGCACAGGGCTGCTGCTGCCCCACCAAGGGTGGGTATGGGCAGCCTGGTGCTCGTAGACAGGAGTGAACCATGGCTACCAGACAGGCAGGGGGGTTGGGCTCTGGAAGTAAACATGCAGCCTGTCTAATGAATGCGTTCTTTATTAGCTGTGTGAGCTGCTGGAAATACCAAAGTGGATCAATAAGGGCTGTGGTTCAAGGCTGTGGCACGGGACTGCACAGCTCCCAGGCTGTGTCCACACCAAGGTGGGACCTGGTAGCCTGGAGCAGACGGCTGTGTGAATCTGCAGGTGGCGTAGGGCTGTGTTAAGGACACCTTCTTAAGCAGGAGAAGTGGCTGCTGTTCGTTAATTCGTGTAATTTGATTTGACTCTAATTTAATGGCAGTCCTTAGTAGGCAACACAATTTGCAAGGCTGATTTCCAGTTTTATTGATCGGGCCTTTAATTTATTTGAACTTGCACTCAGATGCTTCATCAGAGGTTTAATGTAAATCTGAGAAAACAGCTTTGTTAGGGCTTTTTCTTGGCAGAACTTGAACTCAGGTGCTTCAACAATAATTCAGTGAGGTTCAGTGTGAAAATATTTAAAGAAGGAAAATTCTTCTTTAAACTTTACTTTTTAAATAATGGATTGGCAATGTTTTTCCTTTTTTGAGGATTTTTTTTCCATAATCTTATTTTCAATATTTATTCAAAGAAAACTTAAAATCTCAGTTTTTGAGTTTTGTAAAATAATGGGCTTTTAAAGCAGTCTGAGGGATCAACTTTGCAAAACTTTAATTGACAATAAGTAACTTGTCACTTTTGGAAATTTTCTATGCTTTTATTTGTTAGTAAGAAGAATTTACCATACACAGAACATATATTTCAGAGCTAGCTACCACAGTCTTCTATTTATTTTCAAACTGTATGTTTTATTCAAAGAGCAGAGATTGCAAGACATGAAAATAGATTATTTGGTTTTGAAATTTATCAGTTATTTTTTAAAGATAAGACTTCTTTTTGAATCTTTAGCAGTATGCATTTATAAATTTTAGAAATGAATGGTCCAAACAGGGAGGAGCTAACAACAGATTAATTAATGGTAATTTTTCATTACCTTCTCCACAACTAAACCTTTGCACCTGAATTCATCAATGAAGAAAGGAGAAAGAGGCACAGAGTGTATCTGTGTGGGAGGAAGGAAGGAGTAGGGAGGATGAATTATTATGTGATAAGCATGAGAGGATGTAAGAAGAGGAAGGAAATTGAGGAGGCATACAGAGTAAGAGAGAATAAAAGGAATGGGACTATACCAACTGCATTTGTACTCAGGAAAGAGTCTCTGGCCATGTAGATGTGAGGAAAGGACATGAGGATGTTACAACTTTGCATTGTTTATTGCATCTGTCTTGATATGTTTTTGCAACTATTTTTTTTTTCTTATTAAACCATATAAGTTATATCTCTAAACATAGAGATATACAGGCAAAAATTCATATTTGTAAATAAACAGAAGACCTCACAGCAATAAGTTTTTGTATTGCCTATTCAATATTTTTTTTTTTAATAAAAAAAGAAGTCTAAATTAGAGGGGTGGTAAGTCTGAAGAGTAGTAATTGAGGGTAGCATACATTCCAGACATATTGAAACCATCTTAAAATTATCCCACATTCTCAAGTATTAGGAACCCACAAATTTCAAAGCTGAGGATAAACTTAAAATCCAGTGTGAGAACATGCAGATAACCATAAGTCTGCCTAAATACTGACACAATTAGATGATGTATCTAATGATGTCGATTAGTTCAGTCTTGTCTAAGACAACACTAAATGATTATAGCACAGCCATATTATTACTGCACAGTGTCAACATACGGGAGAATTTAGCTCCTGTGGGTGCCTTCCTTTGCTCTGCTCAGTTTATTTATATAAATGAGAAATATAAAACACTCCAAAGCCTCATGCAAAAAAGACAAAGATAACCCCAGCTTTTATATGGACTGTAATTAATCAGCAGCCTGTTACAACAGAACTTAATTTAGGGAAATTCCTAGTCAGAATCAAGAATGTTAAACATTTGCGTGAATAAGAACAGTATGTGCAGTGGCGCTAGAAGTAGCAATATTTCTGATTCAAACCATGCACTGAAGAGTTGTTGAGGTTACAGAACTTCTTTCCTTTTAAAATTAAGTGCTTTATGAGAGAATGAAGTTATTGACTGCTGATCACTTCCAGACATAGCATGGTGGTCTATCAGCCCATTCCAGAGTGCAACAGCAGTTCCACATGATGCATATTAATGGAATAGCTCATTAATTCCCCAAATATCACTAAACTGGTCAAGTCATTATAAATTTCCATCACCTTAAAGAAAATTCAGCTGCTTCAGATTTTTCAGCTCTGTGAAAGTTTCTGGAGGTTATGGAACATGTTAAAACAGCAGCATCTACGCTGAGAAATACTAAGATCTTAAGCTGAGCTTTTTTTGTTATTAAACCCTATATATTCAGCATCCAAATGTAGTTTGAAGATTTTCGTCCAGATTCTTATTTTGAGAAGAATGTGTTTATTTATGAGTTATCAAATAATGTTATTACAAATTGCTACATTCATTGTAAAAAATAGAGTTTGGGGCTATAAGGCTGATTACATGTTAAATTAAATGGCTAAAGAACAAAACAGGCTGTTATTGTGGTAATAAAACAATGATTTCTTTGTCTTGATCTTCTTATAAGGTATCCCCAAAGATTTTGTTTTATACAAAGCTTTGTAACATAAAGGCAAATGATTCACATTCAAGGCAGTATTGAGAGGAAAAATAAAAATATTTTAAAATAATATTAGATATTAAGAGACAATCATAATTTACTTGATACTAATTTCTCGTCAGAGAGAATTACAAATATTTTTCACTATTTAAAAAAAATATGTGTTGCAAAATTCTACTGAGTGCTCTGATCAGTCGGCTGTTTCTCTTCTTTCCATTTAATAGAAAGGAGAGAAATTTACGATTTATAGTTGCTTTCTGTCAATATGTTTCCCATACCACGTCTCTTAAACGTAAATCCCCAAATGTGATAGAACATTTAAAAGGCCTGATAGTAGAAATTCTCACTTAGTAAAAACTTACTTCAGATCTAGCATTAATAAAAACAGAATTTGTGCATAAAGAAATGTAAGTATTCATTAATATAAGTCTATATTTCACTTAATATATGTGAAAGTAGGAAATACCGAGAAGTCAAATTCTCTATAATGGATTAGGCACATTAGTTTTATTAATGTCATTTTTTACTCACAGTATTACACTGACAATAAAGGCAAATTCTTCAGACTTAACTTTGCATTTCAAATGTGAGGACATCCAAATACTATAAAAGTATAAATCCTGCCTGTAAGAAGAAATAAAGTCCTTAACGAAGGAAGTTAAAATATGCAAATAAAATTCTGGCACAGTCATCATTTGTCAGTGTCCGTAGCATAGTGCTTAAAATACTGGACATGTAGCTATCTTTGTTAAATGCAATAGCATATGAAAATGCTTGTTCTTTTTAAAAATGCTGTGTAGCTTCAGATCGGCAGAACACTTCAGCAATTTTAAATCTGCTTTAAACTTTAAACCTGTTGATTGGAGCAAGTGTGTGGTTATATATACTTGACAAATGTTTAGGAACATTCCTTAATGAGATCATGCACATTCAGTTCTCATTCTGTGGAATGTAAGGGAGATTGACCATTATCTAATATCTGCAGTTTTCTTCCACCTTTGTCTCTGTATACGTGGTTTTCGTTCATCTTTAAGAGCTGTTACAGAAGCTAAAAAATCTGAATGGTGCTAAGAGATGTAACCTGAGGATGGTTTTTTGCATGTTGATTAAAAGGATACAAATTCATGTAATTTATAATTATGTTTTGGAATATTAACCTTTCTTATGAATTTGAGGCTAGTTAAGAACAACAACAACAACATGTCCTTGTTCCAGGGTGAAATTTTCTTGAGTGTAATTTCACCAGTTCATTACTTTTTCAGTGTAAAAGTTTCTTCATCTATACTCAAAAAAGAGGAAGACAAATAAGTGACTTAGGAAATATGGTGAATTCTTGTCCCTTCTTAAACCACGAGAGCTTTTCTGTAAACTTGGACCTAGGAGTTCACCCAGCTGCAAAGAAATAGTTGTGTGTAGCCAGACAATAGTTCTGTGCTACAGGGAAATAGTTGTGTGAAGTCTAAAAGACAATTAGAGAGGAGACATGAAACTACAGGAAGTGTACAGACAAGGTCTTAACTAAATCAAGTTTTTTAGGAACAAAAGAATTGTTTTTTCTGTTTGTCTTTTTTTGTTTGTTTGTTTGTTTTTAGAAATTGCAAGCAGAAAAAGTATTATCATTTTTTTAAATCAGTCTGCCAAGAGAAGTGGGCTTTGTTACTAGCAGTAGGAATGGTCAAAGTCAAAGGAGAAATGAAACATTAATGACCATCTATTAGACAAAGAAAATTGTCCTTTGATATTTGACTAGACGATCTTAAAAGGCCATGTACTTAAATGTCTTAGCATCTTCTGAATAACATAATGCAATAAGTGTAAATTTGAATGTTAATTTGAAACTGCACAACAGCAATGCAGTTAATCAATTAAAAAAAAAAAAAAGGAAATGTAAATAATTATCATATAAATCTTTTTCATAATTTTCCCCTAGATAATGTTTGCAGGTGAACTCTCTAAGCTGTTATCTTTCTGTTAACCATATCATTTGGGAAATAGAGTCTGTTATCTAAAGATAAGTCAGCTTCATATACAGAAGTGCAATGGCATCCACTTAAAATTATTGTTGTAATCAGAATGTGGAAGAAATGTAAAGCTATTAACTTCCAAGTCTGCAATTCACAGCGTTATGAAAAAAATCACTGGACATTTCAGTGGATTAAGTGTGATGCACGTCTAAACATGATACATTCATGTATAAGGCTTTTCAAATACATACACCAAGCAATAGAAAATAGGTAGAAAAATACAGAAATACACAAACTTTCAAACTTCTTTCTTCTTCCCTCCTAGTCTCATTGAAGCCTTTAAATGGGCATTTATACTCAGGAAAGCATTCAGATTTGTTACTCTGAAAACAAAAGTCCTTGTGTCTTTTTTATTTTAAGTACCTCTATTTAATGCATTTCCGTAAGCATTTCTAAATAGAAAGGATGTACCTGGGAGTCTGACATCCTTTTGTGATGTGGCAAAAGCTCAGAACAATTAAGTGACTTGACCAAGCTCCTGCCAAATGTCATTATTATCATCAAGATCAACAGACTAACCTTATTTGCCAAGACCAAGACTAGTCCAAAATATGCATGTAAAAGTTCTTTCTAGGCAGTTTGTTAAAGGTTTGGCCTCAATGCTCTAAATTAAAAAGTAGCATCTCACAGTTTGAAGGCCATGCATCACATATGAATGTTTTCTTTATGAGTATGATGTATTTTGTGTTACTCTATTTTGTAATGTAGTAATTATGCAGCTTGCTCCTCAGTTCTTGAAATTAATGCATATCATATATTTAATAATAACATAAATTTAATAATACTATTTCATTGTCATAAATATTAAAAGCTACATAATGTATGCACATATAAAGACTTCAGTAATGAAGGTATTTTAAGTAAACAGCATTGATTGAAATTCATGTACTAAGGCTCAATGGATCCTGAAAGTACAGCTGACTGTACAAATAGAACTAAAATTGGTTTTGTTGATCTTCACTGTCTAAGACGACAGGAATATGGCATATGAACAAGGAAGGTGAACCAGTGATTGAAAAGTTCAAGTTTTTTTCTTTAAGTAATCTGCAGCATTGACTTTTCATTAAGGAAGGTGAAGAAATGCTCATGCCTACAGCATGCAACTTCACCTGTTCTTTATCCTCACCTGGCCCTTGGTCCCTTTCTATGGCAAAGAGCACCAGAGCTGTCAGAAACATCCCTAGAAGCCCCAGGTCCATCTGTAGGAGAGCTCTGTTGCCACAGGGAGCAAGAAAATGCCCATTAGGTCATCTTCCAGGCCAGCCCTGTGGACCGTGGGCACTCTGATCATGGCAGGACACAGCTGGAGGAACCCAATGCGCTGTACTGTGGAGGTGCCAAGGAGGACCACTACTGGAGCTCATGGGCAGCTGAGCTCTCCTTGCTCAGCTAAATTAGGTGAAGAGATGCAGAGCAGCCCAGGATAAAGAGGGCTCCAAATTGTCTTACATCCATTGCACTCCCACTTTCCACAAGCTGTGAATTGTATGTTCTACACCTTAGAAATGACAAATTGAAAGTTTTATGTGAGGGGTGTTCTCTTAACTCTAAAGAATGTGGTACAAAATGAGGTAATCACAAATTGCAATTTTCAGATATGAATTTCACGCAACTTTGAAATCCCACAAATGTGAGAATAAAGTTTAGCACATAAGCGGGAAGGGTTCATCTGGGAAATTTACAACTCAAGACTATAAAAAAGGAAAAGTTCTGAAGGGTTAAAAATAAAAGTGTCTAGGTCTGAGGATTTTGATTCTCCTTGGAGTTCCTCAGTTGCTTTGCTTGTTGTATGTTAGTACTAATGTAATTAAAAGGTCTCAATCTCTGTATTCTGAGAGCGAAAATACTGCTTGGTTCTTGCAATAAGCAAAATTATTATTGGAAAAATGTGATAAAGGATGTGAACATTTCTTATTTAGATTTTTCCATGTAATATTTTTTTTGTACTGAAGAACTGAATAGCAGCAAATACTGTGACCAGTTTTTGGAAAACTGTTTCAGATTAGTCCAGTGAAGTATATTTCAGGAATATGGAAAGAAATAGAAAGAGACTAGGAATTAGAGGAGGATATATTTAGACTAAGACAGTAAAATACTAATGTAAATATGGTAGTAACTAGGGCTATTTCTGCAAAGGAAATGAATTCCTCACTAAACCACAGGTTGGTTTTGTTTGTTTGTTTGTTTGTTTAACCAAGATCTTGCAAAAGAATTAAAAAGAGAATCAGCAAATGGACTAGTTTTGGACTTCAAAAGCTTTCTCCACAGGACCAGCTGTTAATGAAGCTAAGTAGTCACTGGGGATGAGGGAAATCCTTGTCATGAGGTAAAAATGGTTAGATGAAAAAATCTAAAGTAAAATATACAGTCGCCCTCCTCTATGGCAAGAAGATTACAGTGGCATGCTCCAGTGTTCGTTCCTAGGAGGGTTGCTATTTAAAAAGAGTATTAATGAATGGCAAAGAAAGTTAGGCAATGAGATGGCAACATCTGCAAATGGAACAATTAGCTATGTTGCTCAAGTCCAAAACACGTTATGAGGGGAACTTCAAAAGAGAACCCCCAGAAATACAGCAGTGGATGACATGATGTCAAAAATTGTTCATTAGTGATGTAGGAAAGCTAGCAAGCATTGAAAGAGGTATTTTGAACTATTCATGAACTATGTTGGGTTCTAAACACATTAAAAATACCAGGGAAAAAGATTAAATCATTGTAGACTATTCAATAAAACCTATGATCTGTTAAATTTGCAGCAGCCTATTCCCCTCCCCTTAAAAATTGTCCAAACAAAACAAACCCCACACCGCAAAACAAGAAGCAACTGCAACAAGATCCTATCTATGCGATATTGATCTACATACAGTACAGTTACAATGCAGCACCATCTCTTATTCTGACCTGGCTGGTGAAGAAATAAACAAAAGGAGAGAAGAAAACACTCTCTTTCCAAATAAATTTGTTGTGCCTCTTTCCAAAGTACAACACTAAGTGAAGATTCAGTTAAAGAGAAGAGATGCAAATTTTAAGTTTGTGATAGGACTGCATTTTCTTCATTATGTATCTAAATGGTTGTCACTGCAAGAAAGATCCAGTTCGTAGGTGCTTTCATTCAGCAGGGCAATTTAGTTGCATAAAGCCAAACTGAAATCCATGTGCTTGTAGGGTCAACCACTATAGGGTGCTGAGTATCTCATACAGATTCATCTGCTGACCCAGAAGTCCAGAAGGGGAAGGTATCTGTGAAGATGTTAGCCGAGTACTTCTGTCCTGCTGTTCTCTCCATGGGGCAAAATTTACCCTGTCTGCCCTGTTGTTGAAACAGCTGAGGGGTTTCTGTGAGTAGTCCTTGTTCCTTGCTTATATTATAATTATTACTTGGCACAGCTAAGGTTTACATAGTTACACCTGTAGTTAGCCAGACTGTTGCTTTTCTGCATCTGCCAGGCACATGCTTCATGTGTCTCCCTAGAGTTTAAAGGTAACGGTAATAGTAAATCACATACGGTGTAAGCAAATGAACTGTATGTCTGTGGAGGAAATGTACCAGTCTTACTATAAGCAGTCACACATTCACAGAAGTAATCTTTATGCAGTATACTTGCCCATGGAATACATGAGAGGAGAATAAGGAAAATGTGAAATGAGCATCATTTTTAGCTGTATAAAAGAAACTGATTAAAATAGATTTCTAGGAGAAAAGTGCATTATGCAGTAGCTCAAATAACTGTATGGATTTGGAGAAATCCATAAAAAGGTTTTCATTAAGATGTCCATGATTCAGTCTCTCGTTGCAACTGTTGGTGCATAGGTTTTAGTAGGGGAAGGAGGTAGGAGGTGTGACTTCCTCTTTTGTTAAATTAGGTTGAACTTGGTATAGGTGGAACATGGTCACACATATCTGTTTTTCAGCATAAATGAAAGATCCACATTTTGTTTAAACCTACATTGCTGTCTAATCTTTCACCAGACTGTTCTACATCACAAGTACAGCAAAGAATATCAGAAAACCCCAAAACCAAAGAAATGAGTTGAAACCTAGTAACAGTTACTCTTAACTGCAAGGCAATTCCCTGCACTCCTTGCCTTCTTTGCTTCTTTCTGGAAGTTGTGTCTTGCTCGACATCCTCTCACATACTTACACACTACCATTTTGTCTCCTCTAAATTGCCTATTTTCAAGATTAAAAGCATTTCATTGTTGTATTGTCAATAAGTAGTCTATTAGTTGTAAAATGATATTTCTTGTTCTTTTCTACATTTTATAATATTATAATAGCCTCATAAAACCTCTGTTCTCTGAACAGACAGGCCACAGAACTGTCACTGTGGTGTTGCTATTGCTATCTCCTTTCAAGCCCTATCAAGGCAGGCAAAAATCCATTTTCCATTGAATTGCTGCCATGCTCTGAGGTCCTTCCTAGCTATGGATCCTTACCACTAATGTGGTTCTCTGACACCCTTATTTTCATATAAAAGTATATATGAACTGGAGGTAAAAATGATCCATTAGGCTTGCTGAACCAAAATAAAGGTATTTAAAATTATTTTGTAACCATCTCTCCTCATCTGTCCTGATTCCCTTTCTTGTTTAGCATGATGATTAACCAGTTTTTACTGAACTTTTTTTTTTTTTTTTCAGAAAGTTTTCTCAAGATGTTGTTGAACAAATATTTAAGAAAAGATCAATTATTGCTTATCTGCAGTTAGACATGTTCAGGTCATGTTTGTATACCCAAGCATGAAATAAAATAGTGTCCTGAGTTGTGATATTCAGGACCCCACCAAATAATTTATTTTGTATTAACGCCTGATCTCTGTTTTGTCTTCCCTGTTTTGTCTGTAAAGTACATACTTGTACTGTTCTTTAGGCTGGCACTGACACCACTCACTGTGCTTTTCCTGCCGATCTTCTTTGAGAGTTGTTAACAGCATGGTGGTGGTCGTTTATGCTGTGATTGAATGAAATTCATTTCAGTGCAGGCTGCTTATGTACATACTTAAATTCAAAAAACTATGAAAGCTATGAAGTGGTATGGCTATGAAAGCCTCTTCAAAAAGTTGAATTTCATATATGATCTGTATATTCTCACTTAAAATTGTAATAGTTACAATCATTTAAAATGTTATCAATTTCATTCTACTTGATTAATCTTCTGCAAAATAATGGACAATGTTTTTGTTTCCATGTTTCCTCTGACAATCTTTATTCTACTTTTTTTTTCAACACAGAATTTAAACCATTACTCAGGGCTATTTTAGAATAACAATGAGATTCATTAATCTTATTTTAAGATTTCCTTTCACTAATCTTTAGTGATCCTCAGTAAAGTCAGCATTTATCCATGGATATCTTGCTTGGTGTCACCTCAGGTACCACTATTTCTTATGGTAGATACAGGGAAATATCATTGATGTTCAATGCCAATTTGGGTAAATTCTGATTGTAGTCCTGAAACAGAGAAGTGGGCGAGTAGGCCTAAACAAATGGCAAGACTGGGTTTGCACACACAAATTCTTTGCTTGAAATCACTTTAGCTGATTTATTTTGAAGTGAAAGGGTTGTCTGTGAAATAAATGTTGCAGCTCCATTAAGTCTATTCTATCCCTTTGGGAAATAAACTGTAAGGTACATAGGTACTGTGGATTTTACTCCCACACCTGTTAACATCATATTTGAAATTCTTACAAATCAAAAGAAAATTCCTGTCTTCAGATTGGACGATAAGAAAATTCATTTCTTGCCTTCTATAAGCAGAATACAACCTGGAGAAACATGGAGTGTGAGGATTCCAGGACACACCGTCCTGAACACAAGTAATCATACTAAGGCTCTAGCTGAATGAATGTGGAGTGCTGCTTGAGACTTTATGGTCTTTCCTTATTTTTGTGTTTGGTTGCTTGGTTGCTGATGTTGTTTTTCCTCCAAAGGTTGATGGTTTTAAAGGAATATGAAGTACTGTATTTTTTTCTCTTCCCAAAATGTATTTTGCTGTTAGAAAAAATGGTAAAATATGAAATTAATAATTATTAATAAAATAATAAATAATAATAAATAATTTTTGAAGGGGCTTTCATAGCCATACCATTTCATTCATTTACCCCACTGATATTCTGGGAATAGGTGAATAATCTACAAATACTAAGGAGAGTTCAAAAAATAGTTTTCCCTGGAAATTAGGGGGGAAAGTGCATTTTGTTCTAATGTAGCTTACTGTGCATTTAGCAGGGAGCGAATGCCTGGTACGTAAAATTAAAAGTTGCTGCTGTGAGATCACCAGCTAAACTAGTGACAGGAACACAGAAGAGAGTTTTAAAGAATCGTAAACCTGTAAGAACTGGTAGAGAGATAGAAGTAGAGGTAGAAGAGAAGAGGAGAGGAAGAAACAATACATGTCCTAAGGTATTGTTTGCCTCACTCTTGCTGATAGTCCTCACTGAATAATGAAAATGCATGTTGACTCATTTGCTGAATGTTAAGAATGAAGCCAATGTAATGGTGCTGTTTGGCAAGTTGAACTGCTTTAAATACTGTGCTTTAAAATGCTTTTGAAAAATTCTAATATCATCAAGGCTCAGTAACCCTTTTGTATGGAAAAGGGTCATGCGACACTTCTCTGGCAGGTGGATTTATTTCGCAAAGCAAAATCACTTACAAGTGAGATTGAACCACTTTCTGATCACTTCCAAATTAGATTGAACCATTTTGTAAGATCTGGGGACTTTCACAGTTGGCTAGATCAGAATTTGTTTGCAAGCCAGGAAGACTGGAAGTTATCTAACTAAAATCCAAGTGAAAATTTGGTAATTTATTTTTTCAAATAAATATAGTTATGGTGTCTATACCCTGTACAGCGTTTCCATAACAATAATAATAATAATAATAATAATAATAATAAAAGAACATTAGAGGAATCTCTTGTTTGCTGGTTTATGTCTTTACAAGGAACTTTATCTAATGCTCCAGTAATATGTTAAAATATGGTAGTTTATTTGCTTAGCTTCCTGTGTGTTTTATTAGGAGAATGTTTCTCTGTTTACAATAGTCTGTAAAGTATTTTATAACATGTAGGGCATAATAACTTTTACCTCTGTTTTGTCAGACACGCAGAGAAGGTATCATCAAAGTGGCTTTAAAAATATAGTTGAAATACCCAAATTTGATATTAGATGTTGAATTTTTCACTTATTTCTCTTTGCAAAGTTCCAGGGATGGATACCAAAGGATCCTAGGATGGAGAGAGAAAGCAATAGTAATTATTTAACAACACATTATTATTGGCTAGCTGCTACTGTTGGGTTTTGCTGGTGTTGCTTCTGTCTTTTGGGATCCCTGCACTCCTCAGCAAACTTCAAGTACGGATTGTTTGAAGTAATTCACATATAGATAACGAGAGATTCCTTGCAGCAAAGAACTTAAGTTCAAAGGCTGAGCTTTTACACTGTAGCTAGTGCTACTGGTATTGAGCATAGTGTGGAATTTGACTTTTATGAAACAATTGCAATGTGGATTTGAAATCACTGTAATAATATCCATGGAAAATAGAGAGGAGTTGGGAAGCAGAAAAGTGTTATTGAGTATAGAATAACAATTCATTATTCTGTTATCTCATTACCTGTCCTACCTACCCTCTGTCCTCCCTCAGTTCCTGTAAATAGGTTATTACAATTCATTTTTCCCACCTGGCAGCTTTCTTAGCAATATCCAAAGCAATTCTCTTTCCTTATAAACACCTCATACTCTTTTGTTAATGGTATCATCTGTGCTTGTCTGGTCCATAATCTTTCTTTGGCATCCATCTGAATGAAATGTTGGAGACAGGATGTTGACCAAGGAGGCCCTTGGATCTAACCCATTATGGCCGTTTTTTATGTTATATAAAAGGCTAAAAGTTTGCACTTCACCTATTGCTGGTTATCCTGCTGGCATCTAACCTACTAGCATAGAAGTATATTCTCTAAAGTGTAGTGCAGCTTTCCCTTCTTCACGGAGAAAACAGAAGTATTAAGAAGGATTTACTCAATTTCCTTAGGTGCTGTCCTAAGCTACAATTTTGTACCCAGGTCAAGGCTCATACAGCAGGGTTTCATCTAGTAGTTAGAGTGAAGATTGTATCTGCTACTGTCTTTGAGCCTCTCTGATTACTTAGAGGAAACTGTGCCTTTCAAGGTGTCATTGCAACCTAATAATCAAAAATGCCTTTATTCAAGGCAATGGTTGGACTTGATGATCTTAGAGATCTTTTTCAACTTACATTATACTATGATTCTATGATTCTATGACGCTTGTATCTCCTCAGGTCAATACCCAAGGTCATATCTCCTCAAGTATGTGCAAATAAAGTACTTTAAGTTAATATCTTATGTCAAACTTATATTGCTAAAAAGGAAGTTATGCTTTGGTGGCTATTTCAAAAGTAAATTAGTGTGGACTTGGAAAGTTTTTTTGGAAGGTTGTTTTTTTTTTTTTTTACTTGTGCAGTAATTATTTTTCTGCTTGGTTGCATACATTGTCAGTATCTTTCAGCCAGCTGATGGGTTCCAAGGCAGAGTCTGTCATATGCATGCATCACATAAGTTTCTGATGCACTTGCAGATACTGTGATCTCTAGAGAGACATGGTCCTTCTTGGGCTGAGATTCTCAGACATTGTGATGAGATGTTCTGCTTAGGAATTCAGCACACAACATAGACCTAGCAGTGGATCGTGCCATTCCACCTTTTTTTTTTTTTTCATAAGTAATAGATGTGATATGTTTCACAATGATATGTTTCATCTTATGTTGTTGCTCTCAGATTGCACGTGTGAGAACACAGCATCTCAAAAATGATTTACAAACACGGATGCAGTGTCTGATGGCACTTTATTTGTGAAGGAAGAGGCATATGTTTGCCTTGTGGTGCGTGCCTGTACATCAAAATGCAATGAAAAGTGTACTCACTACATCACTGATAGGCATGTTACTTACCAAATTAAAAATAAAAATAAAAATAAAAATAAAAATGCTGTATTCTGTATGGAGATAACACAATTTATTGGTTCTCTCTGTATGGTTTATGGCTATAGTGGACATCATGAAAATCCTAAGCCAGTCTATTTTACCTTTGTCAATAACTGACTGAGAACACAGTTCTATATTGGATACGTGGAATGAGATACATGCAAATACTGTACAAGTAACTACACATATATTGTACCTATCATCTCTTTTTGGCAAAGTTCAAATAAACTTATTGATAGTGTCTGAAAATCAGAGATCTAATACTGGTTTTAATTCCATTGTCACAACTACCCATAGCTCTGCCATAATTTTCATTTCAGGAGTATTGGAATCTCTGAGACCCTTCTTCGTGTGTTGCATAATTACTGTTAATACCTGACTTCACATTTATTTGTAGCCTTGACATATTTACAGGACTGTTGCTAATACCTCATTTACTGTTCTGACCACCTTGAACAGCCCTCTACATGATTCTTTCAGGAGTGTCTAGTGTTTTCTCCTCTGGCTGTATCTTCTAATTTCTCTCTGTCTGTAATACAGTCTCATGTCTTTGCTTGCGACAGTATTTTTAATTCTGTATTGCAGAGTTCAGCATAGGTGCCTGGGTGTGTAGTAAGGCTAGGGCACAGACGGAAGATGGGGACTCTCAGAGTCCTAATGAGGTGACTTTGAGAGGCCACGGTTCCCACAGCTCCTGGCTCCAACCTGGAACAGGGCTACTTAAATCCTGCCTAAGTTCAGGCTGGCACTGCAAGGAGAGCTCCATCCTCTTGCCAGTGGCACTCATTTCCACACGGCCTTTTGAACTGTCACTTAGCTTATGTGGCTGTTTAATGAGCCAGATCAAGGACTGATCCAGATGCAATCTAATCTTTCATTTCTTCTGTTTACTTTTTGGGTCAGTTCCCTAGTCTGCTTTACGATGCAGCTGTAAGATGCAAGTGTCAGCACAAGCAAGGTGGAGGAATAAATGGCCAAGGTCAGGTGGGAGGGCAGAGAGGGCCACCTCTTCTGGCAGATGTCCTGATTTATTCTACAGATAACATGTCCTGGGTTCCAAACCTGCGGAGAGACGGCAAATGGGAACGGCTGCCTTGCATGGGGGCAGGAGTCTGCCAAAAAGGTGATTGGCAACATCACTCATCGTTAAATGGCAGCAGCTTCTGGCTCCCTGTTCAGTTTCTATTGACAAGCTCTATCTTTAATGTGGGAGAGGTATGTGAAGTCTGGCACCCCAGCCTCAGAAAGTTTCTCATCCCTGCCGCAGAGCATTCAGTGGAACAGGTTACATAAAGGACTGCGGGCAATGTAAACTGGCATAATTAAGTGCCTTGTAGAAGATAAGCATAATTACCCAAGCCCCCAGGTAGAGGCACCCATAACATTTGCCAAACAAAAAATCAGATAATTGGAAGATCTGGCTTAGCACATTCTGAAATTTGCATGTCAGATCTAAAAATCTCTGATTCAGTCTTTCTAGCTTGGTGAGTTATATTTCCAGTTGGGAGCTTCATTCAGTGGGGCTTAGGTTTTAAACCAAAAATATAAAAACCACTGAAGTCTTTGCCTCAGGGTCTGCCATGGGAGTAACATTCCTGGGTAAATCAGAATACCATCTGTACTGCCAACTGTGATGCGAAAGAGTTGTGTGAGGTTCTCTAAGCAGCTCAAGTCACCTAACTAAAACAGACAGTGTCTCTGTGCAGGCTCCTTTACTTTTCCTAGACGGTGCCAGGCCTCTGAAGGGTGCATGTGATTGTGACTCAAAGCTACCCTGATCTAACTTACCTGAAATCCTAAGCAGGCATGCAGATAATGTTACACGAGGGGCCATAGGTGATGTCTGAATTGGATAATAAATACTAATTTGTTCATTAAAAATGGAGGCAAATAGCTTTGACAATATGAAATCTGACCTAGACAGGACAGCTGATAGTGAAACAAAAGAACTGTGGTAAATGGACGGCAACTAAAGTTTGTGCTGTTTAATTGTGTGGTTGATTTTGGCAAAGACAATAATGGGAGGTGTTGCCGAAGCTCAACCACTGGTCAGTTGCAGCTTATGTTCTGTCAAATTTAACTCACTTTTGTGATATTTATATTAATTATAGGCAAAAACTAAACCATAGTTAAGAATAAATACACATCAGAGACTGAAGGGAGAGAGCTTTCCAGAAACATTGTAATTAAGTGCAAACTGAATACTTTTAATTCTAGAATGTTTACGTGAATCTGTATATGTTAGTGTATAGAAATGCACATCTAAATTCCCTGAAGTTTGCCCTGGAGTGATGTAGCAATTATCCGGCTATGATTTGTGCATGTTAATTTTTGCAGATAATTTATCTGATTTATTTGACTATTACGGACTTTTTTTTTTTTTAGTTCTTTTTTAGTTTTCCTTCTTTAATACTTTCGTAACAGAACACAGATAGCATATGTAACAGTGTATTCCTATAATTATAAGTGAGAGAGGAAGCACAGACAAGAGCAGACAACAAGTAGCATGAGCTGAAGGTGAGGTAGCTACTTATTTGAACTGCAAGGAGGAGGTGGTGGGGAATAACATCAAACCAGTGCAGAGATGTGCCCAGAATGGCAACTATAGAGGATACTTTTATCAGCATTGTTTCAAACCAACTCTAACAGTAAGTATTAAAGAAGGAAAAGAAGCAGTTAAAGTAGTGAACCCTGGCTGAATTTTCAAATACTCTTAATCATGTTTAGTAAATGAACTGCATCTTTAACAAAGCAATCGGGGCATGTTCTGGATGCGTCTTGCTCACTTGCTTGAGTGCATGTCTGTTGACACTTTTTGGTTTGTTTTGTAATGTGGAGTGCATGTTTATGAATTGCAAACAAAACCTAGCGCAAGTACTTTCGATGTTTTAACTATTTTTGTTAGTGGGGCCTGTGCTAGGCATGAAACGTCTCCTCTGGAAATATATTTGAGTGTCTGTTCTTTGTCTGAAAAATAATCAAAAATACAGATTATATGAGCCTTCAATATTCATTGTTATTTACCTCTGCAAGATTCAGCTGGTTTGCTTTGTGATTGCTTTTCCAAAGGAAATGATGCATTGTAATCAATTTACTGTATGCAGTTTTAAATGTCAGGGACATTTTTGTTACTTAACTAGCAGACTCATGCAGTAAGGGATGATGCAGGCTTTTTGAAGTAAGGCTATTTTAAGGATTACCTTCTAAGAGATTTCAGGTTCAACATGTCTAAGCACAGTATATGCTTTCTTATTGTTTGCTTTTTGAATTTAAAGTTGAGTGGCATTTTAGGCAATAGCTAAAATGCATGAATTGAGGTATATTTTTGATATTTCATTCCATCACTAATTTTCTGACAATTCTTTTAAATGTGATAAGTACACGAGCTATAGCTGTGATCACTTTTGAGTACTGACACTGTTTGAAAGTTCTTGGGGAACAGTAAACTTTTCTTTATTACTAAAATACGTATTTGAGTGTATAATTCAATTAAAATGTCATAATCATAAAATGTTTAAAGAAGAAAACTGTTTTTTTGCACTAATTTGAGAAAAATAACTTTTTAAATGGAACTCCATGTAGCTTTTGTAGATACTTAGGCCTCTCTTCACTGTTGGTTGAGTTTATTTAAAGAGCTTTTCTAGTCACCTTTGAACCCAAATGATTTCTCCAGATGTACATAAGTGAACAATGTAAAAATCTTGCTGCTTCAGCAGAACAGGATCCAGCTGGCAGGGAACTGGATCTGCAAGTCATTGGTTACAGCTGTGTTTCGATTTATGTGATGGTTGAAAAAATAAATTACTGGATTAAATGGCTAGAAAGAGGACTCTTTGTTTAGCCCTTGTGTGGGGACTGAAAGTGTTTATGGTGCTGTTTTCTACAGAGCCTTTGCGAAGTAAGCTGGACAAATAGACTTATTCAAAACTTCTCTGAAATGTTGCGCATTCAGCTTTATTTCTTTGCAGAAGAGACTGTATGTTTTTGTGTAATGCTGTCAGCCAGCAACCGTTTTTAAGGTCTTCTGGCCTTTGAGAGTGGTGGTAGCATTTTAGCAATGTCTTTTAGGCATTGCAGTTTTATCACTGGAAGGCAGTTTCCTTTAGTTAAAGGTTTTTAAATGCATCTCTTGGCATGCACACAAATACATGTAGGGACTCTGTCAAACTCATAACTTTTTAATGGTTTTAATATTTCAGCTTTGTATACTACTTACCTCTTGCTCTACATAATAATGTTGATGTAACTGTAAATCTGGTGCACAATAATTTTCAGAGTAGGCACAATGAAATCAGAAACTAATGCCAAGTGTTTGGATTATCGTATATCTTATTTTAATGTTTTAGCAATGTAGGTGAATAATTTCTTCAAGATGGTGATTATGTCTTATTACATGATATCCTGATTCTGAAAAGATTTACATGCTTAATTTTATTGAAGAGTTCCACTGCCTTTGCTAAGGCTATATTGTGCATAGAGCCTATCACAGCTTTGTTAGCGATTTTACTAAGAAGCGTGCTAATTTTTTTTCATGTTCTTCTAAGGGCATTGCTCTGTGAGGTCCTGCGAGCTGCCTTTTCTTTCTGAAGGTAGCTTGAGTTGAAGGAGTTCAGACGTAAATTCTCGCTGTGAAGTCCCGACTCCACTGAAGTCACTGGGCATTTTGCCACTGACTTCTCTTACGCTACAATTTCACCTCTAGAACTGGATTTTAATGCTTTTGCTTATAATAAATATCACAAGACCCATGAGCAATTTTTCTTAAGTGGTGCAACTGTTTGTGAGGTGAGAGGCTACCAAACGTGAATAAAAGGTTTGATATTGGACCAGTTTTAAAGGCTGCTTGCAGATGCTATGGAAAGATAAATAGTAGAATATAACTTTCAGTCACGACAGACAGTGAGCATATAGTGCATTTTTTAAAGCTTTAGCTGGCTTTCAACATAATAGATTGCAAAGCCGGGAGCTTTTCAGCACTTATATCTGTTTATTCAGCAATATTTCCTAGCAATTATTTTAGGCTGACCATTTAGTTTCATTTTACAGTCATAAAGCAGTCAGTAACTGTAGTTGGGTATCAGTTACATTCTATTTATTAAAACATTTCTAAAACCGAGTATAAACATGGAGAATTCTGGTTGCGATTAGATCATAATTATTGTTCTATTGAGATCTAATTACTTCTCTGAAAACATTTTGCGCAAATCATTTTGAAAGGATTGCCTTTATAAAATCCTACAAAATGCTGACCAAGAAGAGCTAAATACCAGAACAGAAGTTCTTTTCCAAGTCAAAAATGAAATCAAACAAGTTGGCCAAGTTCCATCATAAACCACCCTCAGAAATACCAGGGAGAGAGGCTTAAAATATTTCTAATAGAATATTTCCCCTCCCCCTTTTTTTATTGTTGTCCCCGAGCAGCATTATTACATTAAGAAGCATGCGACAGAAAGTCGTGGTGATGCAGAATAAATAACCATAATGTATCAAAAGCAGACAAAGGTGTGATTGATCTGTCTGGAATTGGCAGACTCTTTCGCTGTGTCAGGCTGTTTCTTTGATCAATGAAGGTATAGCCTCTGACCCTTAAAAAAAATCAATGAGATTGATTGAAAGGAGAGAGGGAACTATGAGAATGCAGGATAGCTTTAACCTTCACTGTCTAGAAAATTTAAAATATTCTGGTTTTGCAGGCATTGAACCTGCTATTTTGTATTTTCTGATTAAAAAGCTTTGCTGTTCCTCAGCCTTCTTTTGAAGCCTCTTAAAACGAGCCTCTATAAATGGTATGTTGGAATGTTTGTTGGAAATGTTTCTCTTCAAATCACATTGTTAATAAAATAAGAGAGTTTTTATCTATAAAACAAAATTGTACCTTTAATTAATAGAATACCTTTAATTTCCTTTAATAAATCTGATTCTTATTCAACATGCAGGAACCCAAGAATCAGTGCTCAGGAAAATAGTTCAGATAATTTCAGTGATGCTATTCATTTGAATAAAGATACTTGAATTGCCCTATTTACAGGATCAGGCCCACTGCTGATTGCAACAATAGTACCAAACTTCAGCAGGGAGGAAAGGGGGGGGGGGGCCCTTCAGGGAATAAACAATATATTTTGATGATCTTGTTCCACGTAATCTTGAGTTTTTATTGATTATATATGTATTTATACATACATACCTAATTATTAAGGAAATAGTAAAGATGTCATATTGAAAAATTTATGAAGTGAGATTTTAAAAATATTTCTCAGGACTTTACGTCTTTTTTAGTGACTAGACTGAAAATGCAAACTTGACTGTTAAGTCAAAAACTGTTGTATGAACAGTTGTTTCATTTTAGTATTGGGCCCTTTCTTCACCTTGTGCTGATGCTGTATTAAGCAGTAACACAAAGCAATTAATGAAGTAAGGCTAAAAAGTGTTCATAAATAGAAAAGATAATTAATTCATTATTTCATGCTTTTGAAGCTAAAAATAAAAAGAATAAATATCATAGTGGTTAGTTTTCACAAAAAAAAAATACTTTTTTTTAACTAAAAATGTCAGTGAAGTCAAAGTCTATTGAATAGTATTCATATACTTTCAAAGTAATTCAGACTGCAATAATTTGTGCTGTCATATGTCTGTGTTTTAATTAAGGGCAGGTAAACTGACAAGTCAGCAAGGAGACTATAATAGTGTTCCCTGATAGGAAGAAGCTTACACAGGGAGAGAAGGATATTGCTCTTTTTCTGGATTTTTGTTTGTATGATTTCCTTTCTGTAATAGATGGTATAGAATACATGTATTTTTAATTCTGCATGATCAGGTGGGAATTTCAGCCAAGTAACAAAAAGCACTGTCATTAAAAAATAAGGCAAAATCCAGATGTAATGTTTCTAAACAATAAATTTAAAAGAGGGTAGATTTTTGTGATAGATCAGGGACTAGATAGATTGGGATTTTTCTAAAGTCCTCATCCCTTTGCTGTTCATTGGTAAGGTGAGGAGGTATTGTTGACAATCATACAAAACTGTGGCATATGCATAGCTGCTGGTCAAACAGCCTCATTCTTTTCAGTTACTTAAATGCTACAGTAAAGGAAGCTAAATTGTTTATTTAATGGGTATCCATTTCACATACACCGTGATGAAGGAACTTCTGCTCTTAGAAAAAGAAGAGGGATGAGGGTATTACCTCCCACTGTAGCACATTGAAAATGTGAAGATGAGAACTGCAAAATCAAAATAATGTTTGATATTGCATTTCTCCCTTCACCTGAGACACACTCTGATTCTGCTCCAGTAGTGTCTAGTTCTTGTCACCCCATTCTCTTAACATTATTTTTTTGTTATTCCAGACAATCTTTATTTTTCACAAAAAGTATGTATTAATATTGCAAATCACCTTACTCTTGCTGTCTGAGAAACAAAAGGCTCATGCTGTATTTGAATGGGTTTTGACATCTAAAATCCACGTCCAGCCTCGCCACTCCTCCTTGTTTGTCCATAAGTAATAATACTGGAAACACCTCTTTTTTTTCTCTCTCTTTTTTTTTTTTTTTTTTGGGGGGGGTGCTTTGGTGAGGGGGTAGTGAAGGCTGCTACTCCCATTCTGTTCATGTACACAAGCTGCATCTTTACAGTGTGGATGTGAATGCTGTCCCCTTGTGGATGATGCTTAAAGTCTTAACTGCTGCCTGCAAAATTGAGCAGTACCCTTCAGATAGTTCAGTGTGCCGTCTGGTGCTTCTCATTCATTTAGCATTACTAAAAGACAGTATTAAGGTTCTTTTTGTATCTCATCCCTCTGTCAGCTAAACCTTTCCCAGAAAAGATGTGAAGCTGAGGTCATTTTTTTCCATCTGCGAGGGGTCAGTTCCTGCAACAAAGCAGCTCCCGGCTGAGGTATAAGCCTGTTAGAAGGCGCCTATGCTAGCAGCTGAATCATTTTCGAGCCCAATTTTTTATATTTCCACTAATGAAAACATCTGGATCGTGAAATGCAGCAATCGATCTCTGATGCTAACCCGCCCGGGGCGGCACACGGCCCTGCCCTGGCAGGTGCCATTCCCCCAGACACCTCCCCTGGCCTCGGCCTCTGCGGCCAAGCGCCTCGTGCTGCCTCTATACCCACTCCTAGTGCTTTCAGGAGCACAAATGCCTCCCCGAAATACCACTGCCGTGGCACAGGGGCGAAATCTGTGACCTGGCATTCACAGCGCCACGTGGGCTGGGGCTGTGCACTCACTCTCCCCAGCTGAAAAGCAGATCTGTGGTTAAAAAAGGTGTGGTTGAGCTTGGAAACAGAGGCAGTGCGCACAGGCAGTGATGTAACTGTAAATGTAATGGGGCTCCTTTCACTATGATTATTTGAGTCTATCAGCAGAATAAATCTAATTTGAGAAACCAAAATTCTGCACACCTGCTAACCATCTAGTAACATTTCTTTCCTCCTGAGAAACTGAAAGAGGGATATGTGACAATTGCTAAGGCATTTTTATGAAAAGCTTTTCTCTTTTCAGGACTTGCACAAGAATAAAAATGTTAAATTGATGAAATTTAATCTTTGCATAGCAAGTAACAATTACAGGCAAAATTTTAAAGTGGCTCTGCTCGTGTTCAAAGCCGATGGCTTTTTTCTCCTTACACTACGTGGGGATTTACTGCACCATGGAAGCACAAGGTGACTGGTTGGGCAATTCTATGAAATTCGAATGTGCATACAAAAATGTCTTTACAACTTTTTCACACTTGCCCTCAAACTGAAAATGGACTTTCCTAGTGGTTGATTAACCAGAAACAAGTTGTTCGTAACTAGGTTGGGTGGAGAAGAGCTGTGTGGTGTTGGATTAGTGGAAGGAGAGTGAACGGCTTGTTTAATTCAACTAGTCTTCTATTTGTAATCTCCAAGGGAACAGCTGAGTTGAATGTTAATTAAACAGCAGTCTTTGATCCACCCAGCCACTCCCGGAGGCATAATAATATGCGCACACGCAGCAAATATATAATAGGTGCATTTAAGGGAGTGCATCTGACCTTACCATATTCACACTTGAAACATTTCCTGCTGACCCGTTCTTATGTCTTTTAAACAAGGAAAGGGAAAATGAGGAAAAAGGCTAAGCTAAACTTGGGTGATCTGAAAGGTAGGGCAGCAGAGCAAATATGAGCTCCCATTTTGAGGATGTAGAAGGGTTAATGATTAGAAGAGTGGAATCAGGAAAGACCTTAAGCCCAGATCTATGACAGTGGTAATTGAGCTGATTGATTACGACATCTCGTTTCAGACGACTATTGATTTAATCTAGTCCGCAGTCCCATTGGCCCCAGAGGTGCTCCCAAGTGAGGCTCAGCACTTGAACCTGCGTACTCTTCCCTACTCACTATGTGGATATAAATTTCCAGAATCTGCAGCCATTTATAATTTTCACTCATCTTCATGCTTTTATTCAAACGTTTCTAATTTTGGCAGGCTAGTGTTTTTAACCATTGAGGGGGCAGGCGCAGGGAAAATGAGACAGCACAGATTGAAGAGGTGTTTTTTTTTTTTTGTAAAAAAAAAAAAAGGCAAGACGGAGAGCTGGGGCTATGTAGCTAGTATTTGCATCTGTTGTTTCTGATTCGCAGAGCTAGCAAAGGCTGCTTTTGGAGGCAGTCCACAAAGCTGGGCTATCAGTAGGCAGTTTGCTGTACACGCACGTTCAATTATTAAAATAGTAGACTTTTTTTTCTGTCTGATAGCCATAGCGAGGTCATGACATTAATTTATCCAGGGTATTGTGGGTAACTATACAGAAAAAAAAGCATAAAGGGCACAGATGCTGGAGCAGCAAAAAATGGATGGGTCTGAGCAAAAGGAGATTAAGAGGCGATGACCAATCTAATGTACGTATAGCAGTAAGAAGCCGGCATCCGTCACAGACTATTGATGGCAATAAGTATTTTAAGCCATGCTGTGCATGTGTTAATTTTTTTTATACCTCAGTAACTGCTAAGCTGAATGCTGTAATCCTGTATTTTTTCAGTTTCCCAAATCTGATTTCAGTCTTGCTTTTGTTGTCTCATGCTTGGCGCTCTCCTCTCGCTCTCTGTCTCTGCCTGTGGGTGTGTGTCTGTCTCCGTCTTTGCCTTTTCCTGAGATCACAAAGTTAACTGTTTCCTAATTGTCTACTTTCTCCCGTCCTTTATCGGAGACATTAATTACCGCTACAACTGGTCATAAGCCTATACGAACCGGGGGCTCGGGGTGGGCACCCTGGCACCGTGGCTTACTTTCTTCCCTCCGGACTCGTGCGACATTTTCTGAGGACCTCGCCCGCGAGCGGGTGCCCTTGGTGTGGGCTGCCAAACGGCCACCTTGGTGGGGCTGCGGCGTGGCGCTGCGTCCTGGGGCCTGTCTGCCCGGCTGGGGCAAGCGTCCCCACCGTGGCTGGCAGCCTGGGGAACTGGCTGGAGAGCAGCGCCGTATCACCTGCCCCCCTTTGGCAAATAATTTTTGTACTGAGAATCGCGGCAGCGCTGTGGTGTTCTCTGGGAAAATAATGCACAAATTCTGCTCGTGTAAAACGGGAAATGCGGAAAGATTGTCAGCGCCGTAAGTCATTAAAGTACCTTGTCTTAAGAACAAAGGAAGGAGGTAAAAATGCACACAGTAAGTGTGCTCTGTAGGTTTTCATAGCCTGTCATACAACCTGTGCCTGTTTCAGTTAGCAGCTTCTGTGCTTTGTTTTGCATTGTATGATTTATATATACCTCTCGAGTTCATGTGTGTGTATGTATTTGATCTACATGTGTATGCACAGACTGCTCTACCACCACAGAGTAAATAACATACATGTACATACACCAGTGTAGCTCAAATGTGCATTTTCAGTATTTCGTACTGTAGTGCGTGTGCATTGCCATTGTTCTCTCACAGTGCTCCCTCGGACTCAAACAGCTTTTTTTTTTCTTTTTTTTTTTTTCCCTCCCAATTAAAAAGTCTAAAAAAAAAAAAAAAAACCAACAAACTTAGTCCAGTTAAATACCTACTGAAGTCCAGGAACTTATGATTTCAGCACAGTGAATGGTGATTCAGCCCCTGGCAGTGTTTTGGCTATGAGACAATTCCTACTTATAAAGAGCACAATGAGGGTGGGGGGAAGATAGCATTAATTTTGAGGAAGATTAATATTAGTCTTTTTAATGATCATGATTTTCAGAAGAAAAGAACCCTTATAGCTATTGAGAGCTGTTGTGTCCTTCCCACTAGTATTTATGCAAGCAAAGGAAAAAATTAAGAAGGCGTAGAATAAACTCCTAAGTCTGTTCAAGAATTACTGGCATTATTTCTCTCTACATCACGTGTGAGCCTGGGTTGCCTGCTATTCCTGAGGCAGAGGATCGAGGATGAAAGTCTGTGTGTCAGAGCCTGTTTTCACAACTGCATTTGGAGATCTGTCTTATTGATTAGGAAAAAAAGGGGGTGGGAATAGGAGTGTGAGGTGAGGGGAGGACCGACTGACTACTGGCTTATTGCAGCTCAAGACATTTTCTTCCGGAAAGATGTCAAACAACTGAGACACAGCAACAGAGGAAGTAGAAAGGTGGAAAAATAAGAAGAGGGACCCTTTGGAAGAAATGAAGGCATTCCTTATGAGAGCCTTGAGGCTTTTTTTTTTTTTCTTCTAACATCTGACCCACAAGGGCTAGAGTGACAGCGTCATGCAAATGCTGCAGTCCAGCAGGTCTGAGAGGGTGGATGCTAGAGAGTGAGTTAATGTTAATGATGAGTGCAGTGAAAATACCAGCCGATACCACCCCCTCCACACACAACCGCTCTGAGTCAGCATCCGCTGCTTTGCCTTGCCTTTTTGTGCGTGCGCGCGTGTGTGTGCATGTGCGCGCGCATGTGTATGTGTGTGTGTGCGTGTGTTGGTGACCGTGTGTGTGCATGGGAGGTAAAGCCAGTCAGTCAGTGAGAAGCAAAGGTACGTTTGAGAGCAACTAAAATCTGACTGATTTCCATCTTCAGAGCATCAGATGTATTCCCTAAAGAGGATGGGTCTATGCGATGGGGGTGGTATAATTATGTTAATGTCATATTTATAGAGGGGAGAGATTTTTCATTCTAATTATTGATTTGAAAGCTGTGGTCAAAATTGTTTGTTAAATCATGATCAGCTTGAAAGAAAGAAATGGAATGAAATCTAGGGACTGCTATACATATATATATATATATATATATTCTCATATATATATTTTGTTTCGTTTAACTATTTTGTGTCTGAGGCATAAGTGATTGAATGGTGCACAGTGACAAAGGAACGGCTCTTATGTAATGTTGCATTCTGTCATCTACTGAAATATTTTATATAAGTCAAAATGTTCTGAAATTTGAAGTAGCCTTCTGGAGGGGAGGGTGAAGGGCAGGGGTGGGGGTGGGGGGCACTGGCAAATCTTTTCTTCAGCAGTGCTCTCTGTGCAGCTTTCTTGTAAATGGATGATTCACCTGTTCGACCAGCAGAGATTCTAATTCTTCCCCCCCCTTCTTCTCTTTTTTCCTTTTTAAAGCTGAACGGCTTCCCGAAGAGCACTGAGTTTTCTATACCAGATTCTGCTCCAGTGGCTAGGACCTTTATGGCTGCTGTTTCTTTTGCTCTGGGCTCTGATGGAGGAAAAAATAATAATAATAACACCGTGGATCCCGTCCCTAAAGTAGAAATTTTCTTTTTCCTTCTGCAAACAAGGCTAAAGATCGGAGGAGAATGAATGCGAAAGTAATTCGGGATCGTGGTCATGCCATTAAAAGTGTTCGGCTTCAGAACGAAATTATTTGGGAAATCCTATCATTTCTTCTTACTATATCGACAGTATTTGAAAGTTGTGTGTGCTTTGAGTAATTTGGTACAAGTGACAACAATCTCTGCATGTCAGTGTTTTCTACAGTTTATGGAGCGAAAGCTCATTTTGACATTGGAAAGGAAGAAGCTTTTGCTAGCAGTCTGTAGAAGGATTAAATGTTGAACGTGGGGAAGAGCAAAAAGTAAATACATGCCCAGAGGTTATCCTTGCATTGAGAAGGGGTTTAAAGTACTGTGTAACCCAGGGCCCACCTGAACAGGAGGACTGAAAGTATAATGGGGAAATATATCAATTAGAAACTCCTTAACATGCATTTAATCCTTCTTTACGGCATTAAGGGAAATAAAATAAAATTGCTACTGTATGAATCTGCTGGAAGAAGCACATTTTAACCCATTTTTAGATGCTTCCTTCCGAGGCATTATAATATGGCTACTTGTGTGTCAAGGCAGTGAAGATTTTTGCTGTGTTTTGATTTTGCTTTTCAAAAGTTATAGACTGTACTCTAAGAAAAGTCTGTTCAGTCAGCTGATACATTGTCTTGAATGTATGTATGTGTCTTGCCTGCTTATTTGATCTTTTCTGCCCCCTACGTGAAACTGTGGTATGTTTATTTGGGTGGGAGGAGGGGTTGTTGATTGGGGGGGTTGTTTCTTGTTTTGGTTTGTTTTTGTTTTGTTTGGTTTGGTTTGGTTGTGTTTTCTTTTTTCTTTTCTTTCCTTTTTTTTTTTTCTACAATAGCAGTGAAAGTTTTGCTGACAGCGATTATGACTACTAAACAATTCAGATTATTGGAAGACGAATTCTACTGGATCATATCAGACTTTTCCTAGTCCCTGAGACCCTAACTTGTGAGGTTTTTTAGCAACAATCACAAGTCAGGCTCTTGGGACCTAGGCGGAGGGGAACCAGCAGCTTTGGACTATGATTGTTTCTCTGCAGAATTTAGAGAACCAAAGAAGCTTTCCCTGTCTGGAAGGGAAAAATGAAAACATACCTTTGTTAATATACTGGAAAATATACAAAATGTGAAGCAGCAGACCTGTTCCTAAAAAAAAAAAAAAAAAGAACCTGTTATACATTGTGCAACTTTAGTGTGTTACATATTCATGTTTAGAAAACTGGACTAGATCCCATGTAATATTAGTATTAAAATTTACACTGAATGCCAGTTTGTACCTCCAAAAACAAAAACAAAAAACCAAACAAGCAAAACCCACCAGATACTGAAATATACAAAAGGCTTTTAACCATATTATTATTATAGACAATACTGGTAGATAATTACCACAAAGTATATTTTCAGCTGTATTGTTACAGCATTTAATTAACTTTTAAAACATAGAACACACTGATGCTTGAGGCCTAGAAACATTCATTCTATTGTTGTCTGAGAAATGATTTCAGTCTACAGGAGAACTATAGCTAAGCTTTTCCTGTAATATGGGACAAAGATTGTTTTATAGTTAGTTGCCATTATTTTTCTTTGTCTGAGTGAGAACACAATATCAAACTTAAAATATTGTCTCAATTTACATTTTAATCTGATAGAGAACATTGGTGTAAAAATCATACTACAGCATTAAGATGATTTTGCAAACAGAATCACATTCTATGTACCTGTTAAATTTAAACAGAGCTGGCAGTACTCTGAGAACCAGACTCAACTTCTAACCTCTTCATCATTTTGCATTTTTTTCCCCACTGGCAAAAACTGTGAGTTTTAGGTACTTACATTGACTTTGCATATGAAGATTTACAAGCGCATTAGTTATTCTGCGCTGTTCATTAGTCTTGAACTTCTGATTTACAATGCATAATTTGATTTGTATTTCTTAATATTTTATACGTGGGTTAGTTCTCATTCATTTTTCTCTGTTTCCTGTGTCTAAACCAAGATGCTGCAGGACCTTGTTGATAGATCAGACTTCCCTGAGACAAAGGCTTCACACAGGCCAGGCATCTAAACTATTTGTTCATTTTAGAAGTGGTATTTTGGCTGCAGTGTTTTTTTCCCACTTGTGTGGGAGGAATTATGTTTTATTGTAAGCATCAATACTATTGTTAAAATAAACTGTTCTTATCTGCTAGTATAATACTTTTTCTTGTTGTCTTGTTTTCTTAAGAGACAGAAACTGTGGTGTACATGGTTTCCAAGTTGCTCAAGATATAATTAGTGTTTAAGTAGTCATAAAAATATTGTCTTGCCAATTATAATGATGATACAGTTCCTGTAAATATGCAATTCTTTTCTTCATAGCCATCAATTCCATATACTCAGAACAGTGAAAAGAGCTACTTGCAAATGTTCAGACATAGAGGTAATTTAATCTTTTTTTAAACACAGATGTGTTATTGAACATCATTGACATCTATTCAGGCAATATTAAAAAAGTAGACCTCAATCTGTATATGAAAAAACTAATTCACACAGCTAGCTGCTACACCGTTGAAGTAGTTCAGTAGCCACTGACATGTATTATGTATAATAGTCTTCTGTACTGAAAACAGTATATTGAAGGTACTGATCAGGTGAACATGTACTCTGTTCATTCAAGCTATATAATGAGATAAACATATATTGTGTATAGGTATATGCATGTTGGTATACAATTTAAATTACGCATAGTATTTATCAAAATAAAATCCTAACAGATTTAATCAGATATACAATGCAGATGTCTGTACACATGAAAGACTTTTGATTGCATTTATGTTTGAGTCAGCAAAATTTACCTGAATGCGGATGGTTCACATTCGGTATTCATTTTGCTTTTAGTACTGTACGTACAATGAAGGTGAAACTGTAGTGCTAAATGTCTGCCTCTGTCAGAAGCTAACAATCTGAAGATTTCAAGTATTTTTTGCTCTGCAGTGAGAGTGAGAATAGAATGAGCCATGATAAACCCCTATCTGGCTTATTGGGTGCTACAGCAAAAGCTGTGAATATGCAGTACTGCCTTTGCATTACTGCTTGAACTGGGATAGCTTTGGTGGCTCTTCTCTGCCCATAGTACTCACTGCTGCCCCTTGCCATAGAGATTAAGAAGTTGGTACGGTGCCTTCCTTTTTCTCTCCTCCCTCTTCTTCCCCAGTTTCAACACAGCAAAACCACCTCTGGTGCACATTAAACTCCTTGTGGTGGGGCAGAGGCGGATAGAGGGGGGGAGAAGCCCAGCCTTTGCTCAAGCAGAATTCCCACCAAGATCAACAAGACATTTCCCCATCCTGGGACTATGTGACAATGTCTGCAGATACCACGCAGAAAGCAGTCTTATTTATGCTGTGACAGTATATGAAAGCTGTCTCTATTAGTGCAAATAAATAGAAAGCATCTTTGGTATACTATGCATAGATATATGTACAGAATTTCAATATACTCGCATTTCTATATGACTTTTTGTTCTTCCAGTACAAAATGCTTCTAAATGCTATTTAATATGTGATTTCAGAGTAATCAGCTTGTGCTACAACAAAAACAAAAAAACAAAACACAAGCTCTTGCAAAGGAGAGAGAGGGAGTGAAAATGATGTGTGGTGCATACAAAAAAGGAATGATATTAACAATTCGATGAATTCCTAGTTGGTAGACCAGACTGAGCCAGACGCATATATTAACGGCTGTCTGCTGCTGATGTGAGCCTGCTCAATGCGGTGGAAATGAAGGATCACCTAGTCTCTGACACTAGCTTATTTGTACGTTTTAATTTTAAAAAGGAAAATCACTGTTTTACGTAAACATCTTAACCCCTGCATGATTTTCTTTCTTTTTTCCTCCCTCATATTGTTTGCTAATTTACTGTCAACTTAAAGTGCTGTTTAGCTACAGCCCAACAAAACATCAGTCAAAAAGGAGAGGGAAGTATTAGCTTCTCTTTTGTCTGCCATGTACAACTGGGTTATTATTATGATAATTGTCTAGTTTAATTTTTAGTCTTCATGAGAGATGCAACAATTTTCAAGAGCTTCATTTCTGAAGCATTTTAAGTTTTAAGAAGATAACATTTCATTTTAAACCTAAACCAAAAAAATGCTTTACAGACCAAGCTAGGGTGATTTGATCAATACCTTTCTTTAACCTGAAAGTCTTTAGTGCCTTAATGTAGTATTACATATATGGGACAGGATTTCTATTCAAACCATGTAAACACTAGGAACCATTAATATAGTGTTGAAGACTGTTACATGAGTCAGGAGAATTCCAATCCAAGTTAATTGCTGTTGGAATTAGAGGAACGAATATTTTATTCAAAGTTGTATAACAAGAATCTACAGTTACCACATTTCAGAGCATCGCTCTACGCACTTGATGAAAAATGTCAATTTTTCATCAAAGTTTATTCATTTTCATCAAAGTTCATTCAAAGTTTTTTCAATCAAAGTTTAACAAAATATGTTATACATTTCCATGGGTAATGAAAATTGGCACATTCACGATTAGCTAACACAATGTTTTCAGTGAGTTAATAAGCAGTGCAGCAAAAAATTTCTGTAGGCAGTAAAAGTAGCCATAATTTTGATTTGCCCATATGATGATTGTGCTCAATTCCTGACTGGATACTTAATTTCACACTGAAATGCAGTCACCTCCTCTAAGGAACTGTCTGTAGTCCACAAAAAATAAAAAATAAAATAAAAAAGAGAGAGACAGATACGCTGTCTGAGCTCTACAGCTAGCTAGGTAGTCAGACAGATATACGTAACAAAAATATCTGGAATCCTATAAAAATGCCATCTGAAACTATCACTCACAGAACAGAATAAATTTATTTTATGTTCAAGTATTTTTGTCCAATGTATCTGAGACATTCATCACCTTGTTAAATTTTTTCCTTGTTTGATATTTACAATAGGCATCTTCAAAGTTTGTTGATTGTTGAATGCTGCATCACTCCATTCCCAAGCACCACCAGTTATTCTTACCTGATAGATTATATTCTTACCAGCATCTAGCTGTATTAATTTGTGTGCAAAGCTATGTTTTACTTACAGTGCCTGAGTAACAACAGGTGGATGGACTATGGACGTGTGTGAGAGTAAGTGAACATAAGATTGTTAAGACCAACACCGATAAAGTTATTTTATCTTTATAAACATTTTTAACCTAATAAGCAGGTATTAAAATTAATCACAAAATCATCCAGTTGATTATACACTAAAGTTTATCTGGTAGGCTTTCAGGATTGCTATCTTTACTCCTGTTCTTGATTATTTAGGCATTAAGGATTAGTCTGTAAATGCATGATAAACTAGATACAGTAATGATCACTTGAACAATACAAGTATCCTACAGGGAAAAAGGCAGATAATATTCTGTATTTTTCTTCTACTTGTGAGTAGTTACAGCTGGGCTGTGATTCTCTGCAAGGGGCATATTTATTTAAATGGCCAAGCAAACCAATGAGGTTGTGCTGAGCAGTTTAGGGCTGGTAATTTTGGCTATGGTTTTGGGTGGGTTTCTTCCACCACCACCATCCCCACCCCCAGCCTCTTTTCTTGGATGTGTGCGTGTTGTGCATGGGAAGGTATGAAGGAAAAACAGCTATTCAGCAGAGACGTGTCCCACCCCTTTAATTAAGGTTTTCCTAGACTGTAAAAACACTGGCAATGTGTAAATCCCATTTGGTGGTGTTTTTTATTTTTGTTTTTGTTTTGTTTTGTTTTTAATTTATTTTAACAGAATCTGAAGTATTATATTAAGAAACCACAGCATTGAAATGCATATGAAAATAGTTCCACTAGTAAGTCACTGGATACTGAAAGGGTTGGATGGCATCGGCACAGAGCCAACTGGAAGATATATTTTTTTTTCCATTTAATTCCTTTCACCTAGTAGGCTCCTTAAGCATTAGGCAGAACCCAGTATGTGGCTAAGTTATTGCTCTAGCGTTCACACAAAAAGCACAGTCTTAGCATTTGTAAATTTTCTTCAGGGAGGTTTCTAATCTAGACAGCATTTGCGTTTGGGGATTACACCACAGTCTGTTCCCCACCACCTCCCCCTCTAACATGTAGCCCTTTCAACTTCTTCAAAGAAGTGGCGAAAAGTAGGTTCTTTTATTAATAGCAGAAAACAAACCGACTGCTGGACTTCCGTGGCAGAGCTCACATAATGCGGCAGGGTGGGAACTGTAACAAAGAATGCTTGAATGCACTAAACGTATAGTGAAACCCCATTTACATTCACTGATGGAGCTTAAAGTACAATAAATGAGAAGTTTAAAGTAGGAATAAGCAGGACCATGAAAAGACTTCAGTGAAGGTAGATACTTCTTGAAAAGTTTAGCACAGGATTTAATTTCCAACTCAAGCCTTTCCTAGCAGAATGCATTTCTTCATAATACATCCCTTTACTCAAAGCATCTCCACCAGATGAAGGTAAATCAGATGAAGAGAGTATCTTCAGTGCATAGAAAAGTAGATTGTGTTTATCCGATTTATATACTGATTTCCACACAAGTGAGACAGTTAGCAGTGGACCAGTCTTCATGGTTCACTGTCTATTCTTCTGCACTCTCTCTCCTCTACAAAGTGCCTTTGATGTGAAAGAAACAAGTTTGTGCCTGGAAATAAGTTTGATTGTGAGATCCTCCTGTGAATTCTAGTTTTACTTCTAAAATTTATGTATACATGTTGGTATATGTACACAGTAGAACTAGATGAGTTCATTGTTTTTTTCTGCCAAAGATTATTCTGGGGGATAGAATGACAATATTACTAATTAAAGGCCATTACATTATACTGCTGTCACGAATCACCTTCTCTTCATGTCCACCATTTTAATCAACTCTGCTTTAGACCCTCCACAGCTCCAGTGTAAGGCCCTACAAGATGCCAGCTTCATTCTCCCGAGTTTGAATTAGTCACGCTTTCACTTCTTACCTTTATGTGTCTCTGCAATAATTCTCCCCAAACATGAAAAACACATAAATTGGCCCTACCTGTAACTTTTTGCAGAATCTGCATCCCCTCCCTCAGCCCTGTTAAGAAACAAACAGTTGTCAGAGATGATATATTACGTTACTAGTTGTAGCAGGCTGCTAGTGCCACCCAGTGACCCCGATCCTGCCGGGGAGCTGGGCAGCACCTCATCCTCTCTATGGGCCCCGAATGGCACCACCATCAGCAGTGACCTGGCCTGCCGTGTAAAATGGCGGGGGCAGCCATTTTGTGGTCAGCTTCACAGCTTTTCATGCAGGTGGAGGGTTCATCTCTGTGTTAGGAAGATTTCTCACAAGGCTGAATTTCTCACAGTGCTTACAGTTTCTTCTAATGTATTTATATACACACTGGAGTACTTGGTAACTTAGTTTGTCTGTTAGTTTTTAGATAAACGCAGGCTATCATCTTTTAGATAAACGTAGGAGATGATGCTGTTCTGGCGTTTATTATGTCAGCAAAATACTTTGGATATTAGTTCTCAAATGCATGCCTCATACTGAAATAGAGAAATATGGACAAAATATTGATGTTTTAGAAGTCATTGGGGCACACAGTTCTAAAAATAATAAATAAATAAATAAAAAGGATGAATATTTGAAAGCAAGACTGGTTACCAGTGTAATGCTGGAAACCTCTCCCACTGACTCACAGGGTTAGATTTCTTCTGGGTGTTGCCAGTATCTGGCTATTGCATTTTGGTAGGCTTTTATGAGTTAATAAATTCCAAAGACTGCAGTTTGGCTTTCTAAAATTTGGTGATCATTCCTTAAATGCTAGTGGGAAATCAAAATTACTACATGCAATAACTAAAACTTTTTAAAACCCCTCAAATGTTTCCAAACTGCAGCCTACGTGCTCTTCTTTTCTACACCAATGGCTGAAGATTCATAGTTACTTCCTGGCACCCAACATGAATGTGAACTATTCACTTCAACTCTGTTTCAGCGAGTGAACCTTTGCTTTCCTTCCCTGACACATTGAGTGTGCAGACCCTGGAGTCTTTTGCACGGGGACTGCTACTCACTAACTGTGGTGGAACATAGACTTTGGTTATAGCTCTGAGGCTGCAGTGTAATGCAGTTATGATAGTGAAGCATTCAGTGGTCTGTGTGCTATTTTTTTTTTCTCTGTGTGTTTGCACCAACTTATAGCTGTGCCTGGGAAGACAGAGGTGCACATTTAAACAAACCAGATCTCTTATCCCAATATTAGTCTAGTCTCTGTTGAGACTCTTCAACTTTTTTTTTTCCCCCCTAGATTAATAACTTTAAATGCTCCCAATGCTTTGCTACAGTAGCTAGTAAAACAACAACAAAAACGTAGCAGCTCAAATGAGTCACTGGGGTCAGCATTTTTCTAAAAATTAGTCTTACATGTGTCTCAATTCTATATTATTTGGCTATGGCCAAAAAATCCTTCCCTGACATCCAGCTCAGATTATGAAGTGACAGCAGACCTTAATATCTGTGTCAGTCTTTTCAGTAGACTCTCCTGCACTGTTGCAAAATTTGTACCTCAATACGATCCCATATCCCCTCTGCTTCTAGGTACCATTTGCAGTTCACTGCACCATGAAACATGGTACTGCACAAAGCTTGCACCTTAAATGCACTAAGCAAAGAAGAGAGTCAGACATCTCCTACTTCTTTCCTCCTTTTTTTTTTTTTTTTACCTTGCTCTCCTTCCATATGTCTCCCACACATAGCAGAAATATCATATGTCTACTGCCAAGGCAAACTCAATCATCTAGTCTGACTTCCTCCATAAAATATGCCAAAGCATTCACCAAGCAACTCCCACATCAACACCAACAATTTCTGTTTGGTTAACATGCATATTTTAGGATTCAGGATGGCAAAGAATCCATAACCATCCCAGTAGTCCGTTACACCACTAATAAAAACTTAGGCTTTGTTTCTAATTGGAAATTGTTTAGTGTCAGCTTCCAGCTACTGATTTATTTATTAATTTTTCTTCTTGATAATTTAAATTGTCATTTGCTATCATCTCTTCACTTTTTCATTGCTAAATTAATGAGATTGTCTTCAGTTCCTTACTGAAGATGGCTTTTTGGATAGATCAGATCATGTCACTGTCTCTTTTTTGTAAACCCTTTCCAAATTGTCAATATCCTCTGCACATACTAATACCAGGACCAGACACCCAATGTTAGGAATAGTATTATTACGTGTGCTAGTAATTCTTGTTTTCTTTTGCTTGACTTACTTACTCATATATCTTGTTTATTTTCTCATTCACTCCACTATACTGAGGCCACAAGTGTAGCTGAAGATAAAGAGAGAAATAGATTTGAAAAAAGCTTGTCTGAGCTACTGAAGGTGCTTAATTCCAGTTGAAATTAGTAGGAGTTTAGCACCTAAACTGTTAGGTAATTCTGTTACCTTTATGTAAGCAAAACTTTATGTCAAGGGGACAACTAACAGAATTAGCTCATCAATGTTTGATTAAATAATAGCCAGGTAACTTTCAACCTCCATTATTCTATGTATTGAATAAATTGTGTTTAGTTTCAAAAGGAAATGACAACAGATGTACTCTTCTTACTATTTGAAAACTTACTTGGTTCAAGCATTTTCTTACTTCTAGTATACTCAAGTTACAGAAATAGATTGTACAAATGGATTAAAACATACCCATGTGCTGAAACCAGGCAATCAGTCTCACATTTTACAGGTATTCATCCAAAGAGCTAAGACATAGTTAGCTAGAGGATTATTTTTAATGTGTTTCTTCCAAGTTCTGTAACCAACTCCCTTCACAATGTTTATTTGTCTGATCTCAGTAAATCTTCAAGCCTACATGTTTTATCATTTCTCTGTCAAGGCTTTGGGAAGGAGAGGTGTGGGAAGGTTGATCCTTAGATAAGCAATCCAAGTTGGTTAAGAAAAAAGATGACTGTCATCTGTAGCCTTTCCAGACATAGCAGCACAGTCCCAGACAGTCACCTGAGTATTATCGTTTTGTCTCTACTATAAATCACAATCTGGTAATGGCCAAGGCTGACACCTTGACATTTTCAAGAAGAGTAAAAGACCTGATTTGAATGGAAATCAATTTCATTTCACAAATCTTGGGATACTACTCCAAACCTCATCTTGTTCTTTTTTGTGTCTTATGCAGAATTTCCATGATCTCGATAAAGGATTAGTTGTGTTTTACAATGACTTTCATTTCCAACATACAGTTTAGTATTATTGAAATATGTGTGCATAAGCAGTGCATCATGGGACCTGTTTCTATGTAGGCGTGGGAAGGAAACTCACTTTTCTGACAGCCTGTTGAAGGTGGTGGGCACAGCTCCCTTGGGTGATGGTGCAACCTGGAATACCTTAACCTTTTACCACCTCCACAGGTAGTAGGTAGCTTGCACTCAGATGGAAGTAAAGGAATGCCTCAGAGTGTGTGATCTCGTGTCCCTTTTCCTGTGGAAGTGAATGTATATGGGGTGGATTACCCAAAACTGCTCCTAAGAAGTAGCAGTACTGGTACCCCAGGACTTCCTGTTGTGCAATAAATCTTCATGCATGTAATTGCCTCTCTGCACCCAAAATGCCCCAGGATTTCTAAAAATCTCTATGTTTTTTATTATTTGAATACAGTAAAAGACACTACACAAGAATGGAATTTCTTTTTCTTTTTTTCTTTATCTTTTTCTTTTTCTTTTCTTTTTCTTTTTCTTTTTCTTTCTTTTTCTTTTTCCTTTTCTTTCTTTTTCTTTTTTTTCTTTTTCTTTTTCTTTTTCTTTTTCTTTTTTTTTCTTTTTCTTTTTCTTTTTCTTTTTCTTTTTCTTTTTCTTTTTCTTTTTCTTTTTCTTTTTCTTTTTCTTATTTCTATTTCTTTTTCCTTTCCTTTCCCTTTTCCTTTCCCTTTTCCTTTTCCTTTCCCTTTCCCTTTCCCTTTCCCTTTCCCTTTCCCTTTCCCTTTCCCTTTTCCTTTTCCTTTTCCTTTCTTTTTTATTATTTTTATTTTTATTTTTTTTTGTCCCGATCTGTAAGAACACATTGTAATGGCAAAATATCCCCATTCAATGAGGAAAAGGAATGAGCTGTGCAATTCTAGCACCCATAATACCATTGAACTAACAAATGTAAGTAAATACTATCCAAAACCTGCCTTCATCCAGCTGTCTGATATATAACACAACAGGTCTTTCAGAGGAAGGCTGGCTGTGGGAGCAGATCCATTGTGTCCCAGACTAAGTAGTGCACATAGCTTCTGTCCCAACTGAAGGCTTTGAGGAAGCACCAGACCTCCAGTGACTGAAGGTCCAAAGATGACCCTGAAAGATTCTTTCCAATTGTTGCATGAGGAAATATCACACTTTGCAAAATGTCCATTTTCTCATTCATCAAAACAAAACAACCTGGAGGACACTTTGATTAAAAAATAAATAAAAAATGGGAGGAACATGGCATGATGTAATACACATATGATAAACTAAGCCAACTGAACCTAAATTTGCCAACAGATGCATTCCTGAGGTAAGCTGAACAAGGAAAAACATCCTTAGCTTACAGAAGATTTAAAATGTCTGATGGTCATTCCATGTTTAAGCCCCTTGAACAGAATAGTGTGAAACATATAGACGTATATAGCAACAGGTATGAAATCAAAGGCAAGGCTTTTTCTTTCATTCTGTCTTTCTCGCCTGCTGCAAAGTACTCATGAAAAACCCATAAGAACCTCATTAAATCCATGCATGTATACCACAGACCTAGTGCATCAAATGACTTTCAAAGGCCATAGATATGTGACGTCTAGACACTGTCCATTGGTTTTATCTCAGCACATCTTAAGAAGCAGCAAAGCAGAGGGTGCTGGTGTGGAAAGAAATGTTAACAATCTAGCAAATTGCTAGCGTCTAGCCCAGATTTTTTTCTCTCTGACAATAGCCACTAGCACATTCCCAGGTAAAAAGATAGGATCAGGACAAGTGTAGTGATATTGCTCTGCTGTGTTTTCCTGTCCCCTGGAGACTGTAATCCAGAGACTAATAAGTGGTACCAACCCTTTTAAGAGCCCTTGGCAGACTTTTTTCCTTTCTTCTATGCATTTGTTTAATTATGTCTGCTTTATTTGCGTCAAGCCTTTTGGTACCTTAATAATAGTATCTTTTCTTGATTACAAATATCTCCATGTTCTGCAGATACATTTGTGACCGAAGGGGACTGAGAAAGTGTTGGAGCCCTCTGTAAGTAGTTTGCATAGACTTTCAATACACTACCCCTCTATGCAGCCTGCATTGTTATGCCCACTTAAATTGTTTTCTCTGTTTTCTTAACAGGTAGGATTTGTAATGTGCCGTTACATGACAGATTTTACCTGGGGACAGTGTTTTTTTTCTGATACATACAGCTTATTGGCAAACTTTTCCAGCCACACACTGTTCTTTCTGTACAATGAGAGATTTAAGGTAGATTACGTGAGAACTGTGATATTTGGTGCTGTGATGTTCTCATGACTGTTTTTATCAGTGCAAATGATGTCCTGGAAGACAAAGGCTTCTTGCAGCCTTTTAGTTTCCATAAAGAAATTCTTTGGTCTTGGGAAACTCCAAGGGAGCTTTTGTCATTGGCTTCAGTTGCTAAGATATCATGAAATGTAAACGTTCTGAAGAGTGGCCACCATTCTTACAAGGCACTTACTTAAACTATTTCCACTCCCCCAAAGCTCCATACCACAAGGTTGATCCTTTCTTACTTACATATCCCCAGATTACAGGGGGGACAGTGCAATGCACACTGGCAGGCATTTCACACCATAGCAGCCCTTGTCAGAACATCATACCTTACAGAGTCACAGATTTTCAGGAACAAGGTGAAAAGTTTGCAATGATGCTTGTATCAAAGTTGAATGCTAGCTTTGGAAAGGATTTTATATCATCTATATTAACAGACTGAAAGGCTCTATTTAGATTTAAGAAAAGAAATACAACATTTAGCTGCAAACTGCAACAAAAACAGAAACAAATCAAGGAGCCTCACTGTATATCATTTAACATGATGCAAAACTATCCTGGCATATTTTTAATGGAACATGAGTTTAAATATTAACTGCTTAGCTTAAACAGAGATTTTAGCTTTTGATATAGCAGCTTGATTGGGTGATTTGTGTAGACTATACATGTACTTTTTAGAGTAACCATAGCATCAGAATTTGTAAACTGTGATTTTATTCAAGACTGTCTGAAGTAATCAACACACCCCATTTTTAAGGTAGTCATTGAGTTCTCGTTCCAAAATCAAAATTTAATATCTAGTAATAAGTGCTGATTTTAGGAGGATTAGATCAAGTAAAGCTACTCTGCTGTATAATGCCTGTTCATTAGGACATACTATAACATAGTTGATGAGGCCAATCAAAATGGGCTCATATGGTTACGTGATATTTCTCTCAGACCTGACAGCATAGTAAAAATGTTTGAATTTAACATGAGTTCAGTGCTGTGCTGAGCAATCTAAGTAAGAAAATACAGCACAGCCCATATAAAACTCATCCAGCTCACCCACGACAGACTAGGCCAGTTCTCCATTGCTATCTCCTTTGCCTAGTCATTTATACTGTGCACAATAAGGGTGGCACTTTTCTCCCATTTGACACTGGGATGTTTAACTACACAATGCAGTAGAAAAGCAGCTGACTGCTTACCAGTCAGCTCAGAAAACAAAGAAGCTTTTGGTTGAGGTAGCCCCTGTGCCCAGCACACTCTTCTAACTGGGCTGTGCTGCTGGTGGTCAGTGCAGTGCCAAGCCTAGGCTGCCAGACCCTCTGGAGAGGCCCAGGGCATCAGTCAGCTCAGGGCTGCCTTCATCCTTGGAGCACAGGGAGCACCTTTGCCTCTGCCTGCCTTGTGTGTCCTGGGGGGCTTGTGTCACATATTAGAAGTAGTGAAACTTACTTGTCCTAATGATAATGACTGCTAAAGTTAGTACTTGGGACATCAGAGGAGCCATACGTCATTTGAAATGTTCAGAAAATACAGAGAATCCATAGGTTTCTCATGCTCTTTGCCCTAGGGTGTCCTACTGGTGCCGCTCCAAAAGGCTCCAAGTCCACAGGGTCTGTGTGACATATCTACCAGCCTCACTAGATGTCTTAGGGCACTTTAGGGTATCTACAATGACAATAGACACCTACACATAGGAAACTGAGTCCTGTCCCATCCAATTGGGCTTCCGTGAATTTCACAAACTAATTACTTTTTTTCAGAAAGATGCATCTCCCTTAAAATATTTCAGTGTGACTACCACAGCCCATTTCATTTTTGGAGTTTATATTTTCTGCGGAAGTGGTCTAAAAACTCAGCATAGTGAAATCTGTCAATGGATGCTTGTATGTAGCTCAGATTTATGTAAGCTGGAATTTCATAAACAGATGCAAATCCAGAATTTCACCACTGTCACTGCTGTAATGGTCAGATCCTCATTCCTTTTCCTTTTCCTTTTTTTTTTTTCTTTTTTTTTTACTTCATTTTTTTTAAGTTGATTTTGAAAGGTAGGTCAGCCTCTAACATTTCTACCATGACAAAATTGTGCTCTCCTTTTCATTAATTGGTCTTTTCCTGCTGTTTTCTACAAACATCAGAAGATCAACTGAGGCACACGTTTGGATTTCAGATGTATAAATGAATACTGTGTCAGTACTCTACCCCTCTCATAGCTGCAATGAGCAGTTTAAAGTGTACAGTCTAGGGATTTGTTAGTGATAAACATGCCTCTAACATCACAGATGAGGATGTTTGCTTCCTCTCCAGAAACATCTCCAGTTGTAATAATGGACACGTCTGAAGTACAGCTAATAAAGGCAGCTCCATTATGTAGTGGTACCACAAACCCACTCTGGGGCTCTCCTTTGCCTCAGCCCCTGTGTGAGTCTGTCTTTCCTCAGCAAATCACTGTAATTGAGAGGGAAAGGGCAGTTCACAGTTTTTGGAAGTACTATTTCAGACTGTCTGCAGGCTCAGACGGGAAACAAATGCATTTGAGTAGCAGTGTCAATTTTTTCTTTCTTATTCCATGGATGAAGCCAGGGTATTTTGTGTTTTGCTTCTTTAAATGGAAGCAGAACTATCTGGGAGATAGTTATTTGTAGTAAAGATTCAGGGGCATTGTTAGAAAATTTCTCTCAAAAATGAGTTATCAGTTTCCTGATTTTGCTGCTTGAACAATGAATATCAGTGCCTTAAAGCCAATTTCCAGCAGCTACAGAAGACTTCTAAAATCCTTTACACAATTTGAAGAGACTCAGCACATTCTCAGACCGGTTGAAAAGCATGCTACTAGCATTTCAGAAATACAGAGTTCAACTGAAGAAAAGCATAAGGTCATTTATATTTCCAGCGATGAAAATGAGGCCACATTCATGAACAGCATAAGCAAGCTTAGGTCCTCTGACTTTAGCAGACCTCTCTTACACCAAGTGTCAGGTTGGCTTATTGAAAATAATACTGTGGTCCCCCTTAGATCCACATTACTGCTAACAAAACCTGTGCGTGTATAGAAAGGTTATGCTCAAATTCTCTTTAAATACCAGACACCTCTACCAGCTCAATCAAACTACTCTCTGGACTGGGTATTAATGGTATTTACAAGGTCAGGACACTAGTCTTGAAGTCTTAAACAATATTGAGATATGGAAAGACCAACATAAGATGTTGCTTGTGGTGAATTTTGTGTTTGTTTGGTTGTTTTTGTTTGTTTGTTTGTGTTTTTTTTTTTGTGTGTGTGTGTGTGTTTATGCTGTTTGATTTTTTCTTTTTTTTTTTTTTTTACATCTTTAGAAAACCTCTAGAATACCATTAACTTTTTTGCTGAATGAGTTTGCTTCTTTTCATTACTTACACAGCACTGTGCAGTAGCGATTGATACATAACCCACTTCAGAAGGCAGCATACCTGAATGCATATTACTTATTCAGTCAGCACTATGACTAGAATGAGAGCTTTTTCTGACAAAGGAATGCCAAATCTGGACTTCACTTTACAAAAAAAAAAAAAAAAAAAAAAGTATACAGAGTAAAAATACAAGGACAATAATATTTCTTAATCACTCTCAAGTTGGAAACCATTTTGCTATCCTAGCCCTGTGAAATACTATTATTTTTGAGAAGTCTCTCATAGAATTTGTAATGGCAAGAACATTTTGAGTCTGAATAGCATGCCTAGCATGCTGGTGTGAGAGTCTGAAACCATGCAGTTTCTAGCATCTGGGGGTGAAGTCTCACTGTTAGCAAGCTGCTCTGGGTTGCACGAAGAGCTAGGCAGCAAGCTGAAGACACCTATGCAGCAGTGCAGACCACCAAAAAAAAAAAAAGAAAAAAAAGATTTGTTTTGGTTTGAATTATACTTTTCTAACCATGGTGCTTCATTTAAAATCTGTCTTTAACATGTACACACACAAACAGACATAAGTTCTTTCATGAAATCACAGCTGATCTTTTTGACATCAAATCCACATCTCCAACAAAAACAAGCAGAGGTTGGTTCTGTGGTCCCCACAGCAGTGAGGAGTATGTGCATGTAGGGGCACATAATGCCTTTTGGAAAATGTATTTCAAAACGCACGTTTGATTTTGTGTTTGGTATGTGCTTGTATCTAATTTTTCGTGAACATCTTTGTGGCTGCAGTGAGGAGCCTGGCAGAGCAGGGTGGTGGCTTTCCACAGCTGAGCTGCGGGTGGGCGTGCATGCCAGTCCAGCTCAGGGAGCTGCTGGAGTACGGTGCCCTTTGTTTGCTGCTAGGGCTTTCTGGTGGGAAAAGCCCCATATCCATCACTGGCAGTGTTTGAGAGCACCGTGCTTAGCTCTGGAAAAATGCATGGTGGGAGGACGGGACCACGAGTCCCATGGCTCCCAGGATGATGGGGCTGTTGTGTTTCCCTTTGGTCTGTTGCACATCTCCTGTAAGGGGCCGTTCTCAGGACGTTTTGCTGAGACCTGTAAACTAGTGTCGCTCATGACTGCAAGTAGTTCGGAGATTATGGTCTCCAAAGTGAGAGCTTGAGTGCTTTGCTCTGCTAAACTTTTCTCGTGTGTATAATTGCTTGTGGCGGAAGGAGAGGGAGGAGGGGAAGGTGATGGTGAAAACCGAGGGCTTGATTGGCATGAAGTGATTTTGGACTAGCGGGAAGCAGGCGCCTGTGCTCTCCAGCCCCCACATACTTGTAAGTCTGTGTGTGTTGAGAGGGGAAAGAAGCTGATATTGTTCCCTCTAAAATTAATTCCCAGTTAGCCAGTTACTCCTGGTTTTTAGCTCAGAGCACACTGTAATTGCATTTTTCATTTCAGTAATTATAGAGGATATTAAAGTGGATAGACAGTTGTAGCAATCCAACTCTTTAGACATATCCACTTGTCCAAGATCAAATGGCTACAGCATATTTAGGGTTACAGTCTCCTTCTTTTTCTTCTTGTTCTCTACTGCAGTGGATTTTTTTTCAGCGTTACCATGGCAACGCTATATCTGGCTGCCAGCTCTGTCGTAAGTTATTGAACTGAGACTGGCTTTTGGTTTAGCAGATAATTAGGTTCTGTCTCACAGGTTCATTTTCCTGTGACTGGGACGTGAATATGACCTACAGCTGGCCTCAATTTCAGTGTCACAGACAAAACTTTAACCCTTCCTAGTCTTGTCACTACTGTACCGGCTGCCGTCGGCGGGTATCGCACACATTTTCCCCGCAGTTCTCAGCACAGCACACCCTGGTGAGTCCTCAGGGCTCACTGCCCAGGTTATGCTAATCCTGGGCAAGGCAGAGAGCCGAACAACGTGTGTGAATGGAGAAGAGGGTGGGTAGCACCAGATGAGTATGGGTTGTCTGGTATGTAGATTTGCCAGCAAGGTAAGTTCACCACTTGATTAGCAACCCTTTAAATAACAGAAATGCAGAGGGCGGTGCCGGCATTCTTTGCCTGACCAAGGAATGTGAAATACTTACAAGGGATCTGTTTTAGTACACAGCACCCATCCTCGGCAAGAGGGCAAAGCTCTGAGGAGCATCCTTGCCACTTCTGTATTAACCTCAGTGCTTTTCCTTTTCTCCTCCTGTGAGAAAAGAGGACCCATCTGCCCTGAGCATCCCATCCCCGTGGCGGGTGGGAGCACAGCACCTCACCAGGCACAGCCTTTAGCTTGCACAGTGGGATCCGAGGAGGGGGAAGATCCACCATTTTCCTTAGCACCTCGCTTCTCAGGCCTGCTGTTTTCCCATGTTTGTATCCAGAGTAACATGATCTTAGGTTTAGGGCATATACCCCTCATCTCTCTGTGAAAAAAACTGCACAGAAAGGTAACAATCAAAGGAAAATTCCATGAGATTTCTCTACCAGATATGTCCTTAATGTGTCCATGGGATAAGGCAAAGTTCTTCCTACCCTGAAAAGAGCAAGGAAGGTTTCTCTCCCAAAGCCGGCAGATCCCAGAGGGTTTTTTGGAGAATCATGAGACCATTGGTGTAGGAGTCATGCAGCTATTTCTCTAGGGCTATGGCTTCGCTCTGGCTATCTGGCAGCACACACCACAGTGCTGCTGAGACTTGCCCCATCTGTGTTTCCTATTGACACTTTTCTTTCTGGGGAGTCTCACAATAAAAAAAGGCTAGCTGCAGAAATTGATGGACTTCCACTGCTATTCATCACAGGGCTGTCTTGTTGGGGCTGTTCTCTGTGCGTGCTACAGACACGTGGATGGAGATCCTGGCAGAGTGGACACTTCTCCTCAGCTTCCCTTCCCCCTCCCCACCAAATTATTTCTGGCAATGCCTCTCGATCGGGAGGTCAGAGTATTCAGACAGGGGCATCCTTTGTGCCTCTGTGGGATGTATCCTCCTGAGCTAATCTCCCAGTCTGTATTTGTTGATAAAAAATAGTGCGTTTAAAACCTCCCTATTATACAGGACAAAGCAAATGGCATTTCCTATACCAGAGACAGTGACTCATTGCTGAAGATAACACTGAAAGCTGCAGATTTAGCATATGTGTATAACTGAAATGATCAAAAAAGACCCTCAAGGTATTTCTTGATTAGCATATTTAGTGTGGATTAGGACTCCTCACAAAGATAGCGTAGAAGTTTTGCTGAAGGGTTAAACTAGGAGTGGGAGTAGGCTGGAGGGATAGGTCCCCCTTGAATTACAGAAGAGAGATGTGAAACTCTGCGTGCAGGTTGGCTGATAAATTATCCAACTGCCGGCTGTTAATGAGCATTGCCATGGCTGGGACCCTCGGGCTCGGAGACAGCAAGCTGGCAGGTATGGCACCAGCAGCACATCATAAAACAGGGTCTATTACTGCTCAAAAAGAGGGAAACTTGCCACCAAGCCACTGTAAGGGAACATTTTCCATTATAAATCATAGATAATCATAGATATATAATTTTGTTATATATATAATCATATATAACTAAACCAGAATTTATTTCTTTGTGTGAGCAATTTTTATGATTTTTTAGGCTTTTTTTAAAATTTATTTTTATTTTTTTTCCCCAGCTTTTATACTAATAAACAGACTAAGTAGTTTCAGTTTTTGTTTAGAGTCAGTTTCAGTGTCTGGCCCTCATATCCAGGCATAGTCCTGTAATGTTTCATCTGTGATCACAGTTTAAAGCCAAATAAAACACTGTTTTCATTGGAACCACTAGAGAAATCAAGCAAATATTGCCAGTGGGATTAAGTTTTATAAAATATAGATAAGAAATCTGAATGTTTGGCCTAAAGCAACCTGACATTGTCCTGACAACATTTGCAAATGAGGGCATGGAAACGAGCTCACAAGGAAAAAAATAGAGGAAAATTGCATTGTTGCCCTTTTTGTGATTTCCAGCTGGAACAGGCTGAGTTCTTAAACCAAGAAACTGTAGTGGAGGTAACTGAGCCCACTCCTTACCACGATGTAGATTCTTTGCCACAACTGGCTGCAAATCAGTTTCTTCCAGAGGATGCAGATCTTGGAAGTCCTCCTCAGTCCTTGAATCCTTCCATAGCTGATGGTCTCCAATGTGAAAGACAAAGCCTTGCAGGATTCGGCCTACTCTCAGGTGCTGAGTCCAGTGACGTTGGTGGTTCTGTTTATTCCCAGAGCAATTGCTAAAAAGCAAACAACACAAGAAGTACAAGCTAGAAGGAGTCAATTACAGTATTTTTGCACTGTGGCAATCAGTAAATACCTTATAAGTTTATTCTGAATGTGAGACTTTACTGTTTAAAACTTTCTTTTTCTTTTTCTTTTTTTTTTTTTTAATTTCACAGTGTGTCTACAAAACAAAAAATAAATAGAAAAACAACAAATAAAACAACCAGCCACCCAAATTCTATTTTGTGTCATTCCTTCAAATGTTTGGTTTTAGTGATAAAATCTTTCAGCACAATGTGGCTAGAAATGGTGGAACTCTTTCCACCTTCTGAATTTGTATACCGTAATGAATTACTGCTCTCTGACAGAACCTGACTCCGTGTATTGCCTCTACGGTAGATGTTGGCTGCTAAACTTACATGTAATTATGTCTTAGTTATGTGCCTTGAGTGGGCTGTGAGAATACTTCTTAAAGTATTCATCCTTTTGACTTTTTATCATTTTTTATCTTTACTTTGAATAGCACTTTGAATAGTACTTCCAGAGGAGCAAAACTAAAAGTCACTTAATTTTAATATTTCATTGTGAGAAAATTAAAAGTGCTTCAGATACTTGGATCAATACCTCATACCCGTAATAGACTAGCAGTAGTGCAAAAAATGCTGGGTTACCGTACACACACACGCGGTTGTTTTTATTTTTAAACTATCTTTTTTTCTGCTTAGTTTATCAGGAAAATGGAATAAAGTATTATCACAGAATTAAAGAAAACTCTCCTAAAGCTAATGGTCAATCATGATGTAACTGATAAATTGATATGAATAAAGAAGAAAATATTGCTCGAGTATCTGGTAGGATTAAATCACAAACATATGCCAAGAATGAAAATTGGAAAGTGATCTTAGTATAAACTTTCTAGGAAAAGATTATGTAACTTTAAAAAAACAGCTATGATTCCAATGTTTTCAAAAGAAAAATGTTCATTTTTTCCAAAATCAAAATCTTGTTTCCATTCAATAGTTGATAATGCTGTGCCTAAAGGGGGCCTACAAGAAAACAGGAGTGGGACTCTTTGTCAAGGATTATAGTGATAGGACAAGGGGTAATGGCTTTCAACTAAAAGAGGGGAGATTTATATTAGATATGAGGAAGAAAGTCTTTACTATGAGTGTGGTGAGGCACTGGACCAGGTTGCCCAGAGAAGCTGTGGATGCCCCACCCCTGGAGGTGTTCAAGGCCAGGTTAGATGGGGTTTTGAGCAAAGGTGGGAGGTGTCCCTGCTCATGGCTGGAGGGCTGGAATTGGATGGTCTTTAAGGTCCCTTCCAACCCAAAGCATTCTATGATTCTATTAATATACCATAGTAGAATCCATTTAGATGGCACATAAGCAAACCCAGCTGCAGCCCATCTATAAAATGATGGATAGCATTTTTAAAGTTTCATTTTTGAAGATTTTCTGAAACCTCTTTATATATATATATATACACACACATATATGTAAAACCTGCTTAAATGAGATTTCAGACACAGACACAGACACAGATTTCTAGGTTGGAAGAGACCTCAAGATCATCGAGTCCAACCTCCGACCTAACACTAAGTACTCCACTAAACCATATCACTAAGCTCTACATCTAAACGTCTTTTAAAGACCTCCAGGGATGGTGACTCCACCACCTCCCTGGGCAGCCCGTTCCAATGCTTAATAACCCTTTCGGTAAAGAAGTACTTCCTAACATCCAGCCTAAAACTCCCCTGTCGCAACTTTCGCCCATTCCCCCTCGTCCTGTCACCAGGCACGTGGGAGAACAGACCAACACCCACCTCTCTACAGCCTCCTTTAAGGTAACTGTAGAGAGCGATAAGGTCGCCCCTGAGCCTCCTCTTCTCCAGGCTGAACAAGCCCAGCTCCCTCAGCCGCTCCTCGTAAGACTTGTTCTCCAGACCCCTCACCAGCTTGGTCGCCCTTCTCTGGACTCTCTCGAGCACCTCGACATCCTTCTTGTAGCGAGGGGCCCAAAACTGAACACAGTACTTGAGGTGCGGCCTCACCAGAGCCGAGTACAGGGGCACAATCACTTCCCTAGACCTGCTGGCCACACTGCTTCTTATACAGGCCAGGATGCTGTTGGCCTTCTTCACCACCTGAGCACACTGCTGGCTCATATTCAGCCGACTATCAACCAATACTCCCAGGTCCTTCTCTGCCAGGCAGCTTTCCAACCACTCATCTCCCAGCCTGTAGCTCTGCTTGGGGTTGTTGCGCCCCAGGTGCAGGACCCGGCACTTGGCCTTGTTGAACTTCATACAGTTGACCTCAGCCCATCGCTCCAGCCTATCCAGATCCTCCTGCAGAGCCTTCCTGCCCTCGAGCAGATCGACACACGCACTTAGCTTGGTGTCATCTGCAAACTTACTGAGGGTGCACTGGACGCCCTCATCCAGATCATCGATAAAGATATTAAAGAGGACCGGCCCCAGTACCGAGCCCTGGGGGACACCACTAGTGACCAGCCTCCAACCAGATTTGACTCCATTCACCACAACTCTCTGGGCCCAGCTATCCAGCCAATTTCTAACCCAGCGAAGCGTATGCCAGTCCAAGCCCCGAGCAGGCAGTTTCTTGAGGAGAATGTTGTGGGGAATGGTGTCAAAAGCCTTACTGAGGTCAAGGTAAACCACATCCACAGCCTTTCCCTCATCCACCAAGCGCGTCACTTTGTCATAGAAGGAGATCAGGTTTGTCAAGCAGGACCTGCCTTTCATAAACCCATGCTGACTGGGCCTGATCGCCTGCTTGCCCTGCAAGTGCCGCGTGATGACCCTCAAGATAATCTGCTCCATGAGCTTTCCTGGCACTGAGGTCAAACTGACAGGCCTATAGTTCCCTGGGTCTGCCCTCCGGCCCTTCTTATAGATGGGCGTCACATTGGCTAGCCGCCAGTCAACTGGGACCTCCCCTGATAGCCAGGACTGCCGATAAATGATGGAAAGCGGCTCGGCCAGCTCCTCCGCCAGTTCTTTCAGTACCCTCGGGTGCATCCCATCCGGCCCCATCGACTTGCGCACATCCAAGCTCCGTAGCAGGTCGCCAACCATTTCCTCATGAATAGCGAAGGCCACATCCTGCTCCCCATCCCCTTCCACCAGCTCAGGGCACTGGGTATCCAGAGAACAACCGGTATTGCCGCTAAAGACTGAGGCAAAGGTGGCATTAAGCACCTCAGCCTTTTCCTCATCCTTAGTAACTAGGTTTCCCCTCGCATCCAGTAAAGGATGGAGATTCTCCTTAGTCCTCCGTTTCGCGTTGATATATTTGTAAAAGGATTTTTTGTTGTCTTTAACGGCAGTAGCCAGGTTGAGCTCCAGATGAGCTTTGGCCTTTCTAATTTTCTCCCTGCACAGCCTCGCTACATCCTTGTAGTCCTCCTCAGTAGCCCGCCCTTTTTTCCAAAGATTATAAACCCTCTTTTTTCTGCTAAGCACAAGCTGCAACTCTCTGTTGAGCCAGGCTGGTCTTCTTCCACACCGGCTCGTCTTTGGGCACGTGGGGACGGACCGCTCCTGTGCCATCACGATTTCCTTCTTGAGGAGCGCCCAGCCTTCCTGGACTCCTCTGCCCTTCAGAACCGCCTCCCAAGGGACTCGGCCAACCAGCGTCCTGAGCAGCTCAAAGTCAGCCCTCCGGAAGTCCAATACAGCAGTTTCACTGGTCCCCTTCCTGGCCTCGCCAAGAATAGAGAACTCTACCATTTCGTGGTCACTCTGCCCAAGACAGCTTCCGACCACCACATCTCCCATCAGTCCTTCACTGTTTGTGAAGAGAAGGTCTAGCGGGGCACCACCCCTGGTAGGTTCACTGACCAGCTGCGTCAGGAAGCTATCTCCCATGCTCTCCAGAAACCTCCTAGACTGCTTTCTCTGTGCCGTGTTGTGTTTCCAGGATATGTCCAGGAAGTTGAAGTCCCCCACGAGGACAAGCGCCGACGATTTTGCAACTTCTGTCAGTTGCCTATAAAACTCCTCATCCGTCTCCTCATCCTGGTTCGGCGGTCTATAACAGACCCCGACCAGGATGCTAGCCTTGCCGGCCTTCCCGCGGATCCTAACCCACAGGGATTCAACCTTATCATTCCCAGCCTGGAGTTCCACAACATCAAAAGATTTCGTTTCAGCTCTGCAGAATAAAATTGATTTTTCATTGTAAAAGAAACAAAATTGGAGCTAATTGCTCTAGCAAAACTAATAATAACATTTTAAGTATTTGTTCCTAACCTAAACAGAGCTTAAACCCAGAGAGGCACTGGTGCTCTGGTGGGGCACTCTCAAGCCCAGGAAGACAGTGGCCGCTCCCAGGGATGGACCCCCAGCAGATGAAGGGGAAATGGGTGCTTCCCATCAGCTATATCTTGCATACTGAGTTCAGGTCAGGTGAGGTAGAGGAACACTCAGCTTTGCAGTACCTTCTTAGACAGTACAAATGATTTTGCATTTCCTGAATGCTTTGGATTTGGACAAATGGTACCATGGAATTCTTCTGGGTCAGATACAGTGGCTTGAACACTGTTATCTTGGTTGCTGTAACAGAGCATTGACAGTCATGCATGGCTAGGGCAGCACTTCCCCTGAGCAAGGAGGTTCTTTTTAATCTTTAAAATGTACACTTTATTTTTAAAAGCGTGATGGTGGAGCTCACTTATTTATTAAACAGTGAATTACAGTCTGTATGGTTGCCACCTTAATCACTCATATCTAATCATTCTTACTGGCTCCATGGGTGTGACCTTTTCTAAAATAATTTCCATGCAGTAATAGCAATAACATACTTTAGGCAGTGCGTTTCTGGGAATCACTGCACTTCTCAGGTGACTGAAGTCACTCATTCTTCGTCCTCATAATTCACAACACATCTGAGGCATGAAATTATTCCCTTCCAATGTGATGCCTTCTCCCAATCTTATTGCTTAAATGATTTTTAAGGATTAGTGTGTTAAAAGCATTGTGAGAAATTCAGAAAAGAAAAAAAAAAAGAGAGAGAGAGAGAGAGAGGATAATATTTTGCATTAAAGTTATCGACCTGATCCACATGTCACAGTGATTTTATTCCAGTCATGAGAGTCTTGATCTAATATGCACCCATGGTATGTGCTAGTAAAAATATGGAGAGCACAGTATCTTTCTCAACAGTGTACTATAAACAAAAATCATGTCATTTATAGTAGAAGCTACCAGAATTGATGAGTTTATGTATTTACAAAATGCATTTCTCTGTCCATTGGTGGGTATTACCAGCTGTCTCCTGTATGCAGGTACCATTCTTTGTTCCCAGGATTTTATGCATTTAGCAGTGATTTCTCTCTAAGTCATTTCAGCATATCTTGATTGATTTGTGGACAGAATACAAATTCTCATGAGACAAATGTATCGTTACCATTTTAAATTGTGGTGTTGTTTTTTTTTTTCCAGAAAATGTTGTTGTTTATTTTCCATTAACATTTGAGAACAAAAGGCTGGAGTTTTAACATTTGTTGCAATGCTGACAAGCTACCATAGCCCCCTTGTTTTGTTTTGTCTTGTTCTTCCAGATAAGCAGCTAACTGCAATATGAGGATACTGCATTTGTTTCATGTTCTCTACAAAACAATGTGTACACAGTCACAGAAGCATAGCTTCTGTGCATTTATTTTGATGCAGCCAAAGAATGTAAAAGGCCAGCGTGCATTTTAGCTAGAGAAGTAACCCTTTTTTTGGAGTCTGATCCAAGGCTCTCTAAAGCTAATGTTTGGAAAAATATGCAGTTTAGTAAGTCATCTCTTAGTAAAGTCCTTATTTACAAAGCCCTGGTAAGCACTGCTCTCAAGTTTAAAGTTATATACATATGTGCACGCTCTGATGAGTCAAAATTTTAGCTGTTTCCATTTTTCCCTCAGTCACAAATTTCACAAATTTCAAGCAAATGCTAGCGTTATTAATAATAATAATAAAAAAAAAGAGCTCTTTGGTACCAAGTCTGTATCACCAACCCAACTGTTTCTCAGTTTGAAATCTTGTATATATGTAATCAAATATTTATCAGTAGTATCTTAGAGCATCAAATGCAGCAAAAATGATTTTATGCTCTCATATAATCCATCATTCATATACACATAGTAAAACCTATGCTATAGGTTTATAGATATACATAGGTTTATTATATATGTACATATGTATATAGTGTCTGTTTAAAAAGTATTTTTCCTAAAAATATGTTATTCCTCTGTATTTATTCTCTTCACTCTCCTGCTGTACCCAGTCTCAAAACACTTTTATATTCCAGGTATAATGGCAAAAATAAGGTGAGAAAACATGATTGCTTTTCCATGCCACTAAGTAATTGCCTTCATTAAAATTAAGACGCATTTCTCTTTATAAGACATCTAAGACATGATCACTGAACTGCTTATGACATTTTTCTCCACAATAGAGGTGAAAATTATAATAATTAAATATGCCCAACATAGCAGACTGGTCTCTCTTTCTTTTCACAGGTGAGAGAGAGCATCCCAGAAAAGGCAAGCTAACACATGTTATACATGCAGTAACTCTGATACGTATGCTGCACTGTATGCAGATAGCATGATAATGATGACTTGTAGAATGAAGTCTTTAGTTAAGGACAAGAGACCTGGCAAAGTTCTCTTTGAAATTTGGGCTCCAAGTACTTGCTTGAGATTCTGACACCGAAAAGTTCATGATGGTTCATTTGAGACAACTGCTGGTGTCAGTTCTATCTCCACTGAGCAATTACATTAGCTTTTACCAATACTGAAGGGACTGGGAAATAAATAGCATACAAGGGAACACCTTCTCAAGAAGCAGAAAAGAGTGGTAAGGTTGGGCCAGGAAGAACCACTGTGGTATTTGCAATGTCATTATCTGATTAATTTTTGGACAAATAGGTAAGTCATATCTGTAGGAATCTGAGGTAGCCTGTTTGTGAATAGTGGACTCACTGAGTTTCAAGCAAGTTGTACTGTTATACCTTTTCAGAAATTGAGACTTCGTGTCTTCATCCTTTTTAACTCACTGGTTTTGGAAAGTAATGCCTCCTGCTTATGGTTCAGGAAGGGAACGGAGTTGTTACCAGAAAATATTCTCTGTCTGATGTGCTCAGCCTGAATTATGAGGACTAGATAGTAATAGTAAACTTCACAAGCTTCCTGGTTGCACTCTGCTGATCCTAATGGTTTGGATAGCCTGAAAAAGACTTTCATCTTCTAGTTCCAAGCTGAATGGAAATTCTGAATGCTATAGAGGTGAATTCTTTGCCTCTTACTACTCTGAATAGCTCTAGTATTTAACGTGCTGTGGGCTGCAGTGTTATGAAATGAATGCAATCACAGATAGCTGAGTGGTTAGTTTCTGTACTCACCTGGGAGGGGTTTGGGACAGATAGACGTGTTTCACATCTGTTGGTTTCTGGAATTTTGAGGCAGTGATCTTTGGCTTGTTCTTTGCCCATTCATATTGTACCTATTTAAACTCCAGATGTGAACAAGAAAAATTAATTCCTTCCTATCCCATCTTTTAATACTGTCAAACAAATATGAAGCTCAGCTCTCTGGAATATATTGCACAATTTTTATTTTGTTTAGTGATTATTAATATTTACATAACTGAATGTATACATATTTTTGTTTTGGGCTTTTCACAGTATATTACATCTCCTGGGATGTGAATTTTCTGCATATCACTTTATAATGAATAACTGTTGTTATTTACATTTTCTTTCTGGACATTTTTGTATAATATGCTATCCCTTTTATTATTCATAACTAGAAAATATCAGCATAATTTTATTTGGAACAGCTGATATTTTGATAGAAAGAAAAAAAAGCTTAGATTTTTTAAATTATTCCTGGTTTGTCTTTCTTTTCCTTGTAATACCAGATATCACCTTTGATTAATAACAATCATATATAGGCTTTGTTCCTCTTATCTGGGTGTCAGCAGTAATTGGAATCTATATCCATATCCTACCTTGCAATCATGCTGCAAAAGGCCAATAAATTCCCGCTGAGTGTGTTACTTGTTAAATTTAGTGCATTACATTCAGTGTAATGAATAAAAGCAGTGGGCCGTTACTGTCTGGTTGGCAGAGGAGGAGTAGGAAAAGCCAGACTCCCCTGAGGCCCCGAGCAGGCTTAAAACTGTGACAGGCAGAATCAAGGGACTCCCTAAGCATCACAGTTCAGTTTGTCTCCCTTAATTTCCTCTTCTACCAAGATTTTAGGGGAAATGGAGGGAGGTGAAGTAATCTTCTGCAGGAATACAAAATACACTCTGCTTGTATACCAATACTCCGTAGTGCAATTTCTCTTCTAGGCAAGTGTGTTTAAAAGTAACGTATCTGTGTTAAGCATTCAGCTGATGACAGGTTTGACTTTGTTTTACATGTATATGTATCTTATATAGATGTATATATAGTTTAATGTAGTTAAATCAGATCTAATTTTCAACCTGCAGCTGCTAGGGGTGTCAGAGCTGTTCACAAGCCCAGGCTGATGCTGACTGTACTTCACCTGCTGCAAGTCTCCCTGCGAGGCCCCAGGTTGCTGAATCCCATTCTAGGTTTGCTGTGGGCCCTCAGCAGTGCTTGCACCTGCTGTGGCTTCATTCACTCAGCCTGGCTCCGCAGCTGGCCTGTACACTGGAACGAGCTGCCCAGGACAATGGTGGAGTCCCCATCCCTAGGGGCATTTAGGAGACGTGTGGACGTGGTACTGAGGGACATGGTGTAGTGATGGGACTAGGAGGGTCAGGCTGATGGTTGGACTAGATGATCTTGAAGGTCTTTGCCAACCTAGGTGTTTCTGTGTATTTACTAAATACATATATATAAACTATACACATAAAAGTAGGATTATAACCAATGCATATTAACCCTCTGCTGGATTGCTGGAAAAAAAAAAAAAAAAAAAAAACCTCCCGGACTTCTCCTTTGGATGTTTCAGTTATTATTTGTCTTATACAGAAAGAGCTGTGCTTCCCTATCTATGGCAAAAAATTTTCTGTACTTCAGTCCTGAATGTGGACCTGGTAATTTCCTGAATTTTGGTTCTTTCTGGCATGCAAAGTTACAGTGTTAAAAAGATGAAAATTGATGAAATAAAGTTATGGAATAAATGAAGTTATGGTACATAATAAAGTCCCAGTGCAAGCATACACAGAACCACATTGATGAGACTGGTAAGGAGGTTTTATTCTCCTTCTGTAGCCTCCTTTTGTATTTTTCTGTTCCTCTGGACTTCTGAAGACTCTCAAGAGAGCATGTTATTGCACTCTCCTGTCTTGAGAGACTGTTTTGAGCCCTTCCCATGCCTATGCAGGCACTGAAGTCAGGAGCAGAGAGAGCCTTTTGTACCCATGTGTGGCAGTGCAGGAGAGAAGTGGCATGTCCATCATCCCTCTTACATTGGAAAGATGCTTTGGAGGGTTTCCATAGCCTCCCAAGACAGTTATGCATGCCTTTGGGAGACCTTGAAATGGATTCTAAGACGATCGCTCTCAGCCTTGGTATTTTATAGACCTTGAAATGGACAAATTTTGGTCTTTGAAATTATGATTTGAAGCAAGATTTGGACCTTTACTGAAGCTGCTGCAGTCTGTATAGATACACCTGTCAGGGCCAGGTGTAGATTTTCTCAGCAAATCTCCTGAACTGGAAATACCTAATAACAAATGAATTAGATAAGTAAGTATCATGTAGATCCCAAGTAACTACGTTTTATTTCCGAGTGAACTAAAATCCAACAAACAAAAGAATATTATAGGAGAGATTTCATCTCTGCTACTTTCAGAGGCAAAGATTTTACTCATTTCAGGGAGTTATCCCTGTGGAGTTGCTCTGTTGAGTCCTTCTGAAGTATCACAGGTTTTGACAGTAAAGGAGATGTCTTCCTCTTTTTCTTCGAGAGCAGGGGCAGGTTTTCAAAATTACAAAGCTATCGTGGGCTTTCTGGACTAAAACAACCACAAAACTTATGTCTTCAAATCATCCATTAAAATGATGCTTTGCCTTATAGTGCTGGAAGTTTTTACGTACTTACATTTTTATCAGTAAAGCTGTTTATATGACTGCAGCTCTGCTTCTGGATGACAGTGTTGAGCAGATAGCAAACTGGTAGGACTTGGCCAACTTTACAGACTACAAAGTGTGTTTTCCTCTATCCATATCCCTTGCAAACCCTGTTTTGAAACACATAGCATGCCTACGTAAAAGAGACTTCTATAAAGCACAGTCAGAAGATGGGCTGCTCAAGAAACATTAGGCTCACAGTGTCCATGGCTAATGCCCTGATGGTCCTGGACAATTGCTCGGGAAAAGCATGGGTCTTCAGGCAACATGGCAGGAAACTCCAAGCAAAACTGCAGCCGTTGAGGATGCATGGGCAAATGGTACCTGCTTCTATTTCACCTCTTACTGGAGTTTAATTTTTGTAGTTTAATTGTTGTTGATTAGTTTTCATAGTTTTACTAATACTGTAGTTTAAAATTTGTTGAAATAAATTGCTTCACAGTGAGGAAATTTTTAATAAATAAAAAAATCTGATGGCATAAGATAAACCATGCAGGCCTTCAGCCTCCGTATTTGCACATGGAATGTATTACTATGCTTCTTTCTTTCAGGGTTTTGAAGAGTCTAGGTTTAAATTCTCTCTCTCTCTCTCTTTTTTTTTTTTTTTTAATAAAATGACTGATAGGGGATAACTGTTCTCTGGGATCGGACTGTATATTCAACTTGGGTACTATCTGCATTTGGCAGTTCAAAACCACAAAATGCCTTTGTCACCAGAGGGGAGAACAAGATCCTCATAGTACAAGGCACTGAATCAGCTCAGGTTGATGGAGCTTAATGTAAACCTTTCTCAATATGAAAAACAGTAATTTATTTTAGAAAATAGTAATGTTTTGATATGGATGACCGCATACAAAATGAAATATTTGGTGTAATTTGATGTTTTAAATAAGAACATGGCTCATGCTGCTGCTAGGAAAACCCCTTTCCTGAAATTGCCCTGTTTATTATCCTACCCTTACAACATACCCTGGTTCTGTCTGGCTATCACATTAAAACTTAAAATGACAAATCAACATTTCTAAAACATAAGCACACATGTACATGCATATGGAGCATACGCACAAGGAGAGTTTTTAAGTTTAATTCTTTAGGAGGATTGTTCTGGGTTCTGATGTAGTCCTGGGGGAAGTCTCCTAAGTAGTTTACATTTCATTAGGGAATTCAAACAGATCTTTGATTCTCTCCTTGTTGAACTGGAAAACACTGCAGATCAGTCCAGGTCCTCTAAAGAAATCCTTTTGAATCCTCATGAAAAAAGAGGTTAGGAATATCTGCTAAATTCTGAGTAACTCCAAATGTCTGAGAGCTCCAGTCCCTGATCTGAGGTCAGTCAGTGGTTTTGCTCTGTGCCAAGCATTGACATTTGTTGTTGATGGATTTTTATTTCACCTTCTCATGTTCAGCATTCCTTTGAGCTGGAACATTTAGTTTAAGGCTGTCTGGGTGCCATGGATAGAATCATCTTTAATCTTCTTACCATCAGAAATTCTGCAGGAGCAGATCCAGGTACAATGGTTGTTGACTGGCTAGAAGTGTTTTATATCAAGCCGTTAATTTTTGCAGAACTCTTGTGGGTTTTGTTTTTCTTTTAATCTGTATATTTTATGCACTTCTCATCTCTACCTTTTTTTTTTTTTTTCTATTTCTCCGGGGGCAAAATAAACTATGACAACAATGTTGAACGTAAAGTTCTATATAAACACTTTGCTTGTTTTAAAGGCCCATTATCTGACATGAGGACTTCATGTTTCTCAAGCATTTACTTTGCTTTCTGGACAATGTGTGCCAGTGAGGTCCATATAAGTAGAGCCAAACCGATATATCTGGAGAAGTAATCAGCCATAGTACTGTATTTGTGTCCTTTCCAAAAAAACAACTCTGTTGCTTCTACTGCCAAGATCTGGCAGGTAGCTTTGAGGAGATTAATAGCCATGGTGATTGTTGTTATTGGTACCTTTTTTTGCTTTCCTACCCCCAGTCTGTTACATTCCAAATGCTTATTACTCAATAGCCTGAATTTACTTAAAAAAGAAGACTAGCATATGGGATATTTTGGTCTGACCATGTGCTTGTTTATAACTTTACGTTCTTTGGGTACTGGGGGAACAGTCCTCTAATGTACTCAAGGGATCAAAATCAGCCATCCTTTCAGAGGCAGACTATCAGTCATATGAAGGTCATTTCAGTCCTGCCAATATGGTAATGTACTTGCTGGAAGTTGACTCGCTTGCCACTGATGAAGGTGGAGCTGAAGTTACTGGCAAGCCTTGTGTTAGTTCTTCATCTCTAACTTGCTTTGATCAAATAACATCGCTGCCAGGATGACATCAGACACTTGTTATCATTACCTGTTCTTCCTAATTTGGTGGTTGGCTACCAACTCTACTCTAAATACTCTCTCTAGAATATTTTCTCCTTTGAAAAGTTTTGTATGATAGGGTCATAGTGTGGGAAAAAAAAAATAGATGAAGTCATATTATATCAACCCTAAATGAAAAAATATCCTGTGATTTGTGTTCTGTTTTTTGTTAAAAACTAAAATGAACAAATATGCACTGAACCAGTAAATAGGCCTGTGCAAGTAGTGGGAATTCCTCTTCTATTTCACCATACTTCTTTGCATAGCTTCTTGATGTGGTAGAAGAAGACTTGGGTCTTCTGAAAGTTTTTGTGTAAGCATAGTTCCTAGGCCACATGAAGACGCATCTGTGGCTACTGACTGAATAGTTTAGAGAATAGTGTACCAAAACAGGTGGAGATATACTGCCTGTGTTATTTTAAACGAACATTTTTTTTTTTTTTTTGGGGGGGGGGTGCTTTTCCACCAAGCTTTACATATTCAAATGATTAAAGACAGTTTTCAGAACTTCACTTAATAATTCCCCAAATATTAAAATTTTATCCAAGAATCTTCTCCTAACATCCATCTCTTGAAAGTCATACAAAACTAGTAATTTCTTCTTCCTTTTCTTCTTTTTCCTTCTTCTTTTTCCTTCTTCTTCTACTTTCTTCTTCTACTTTCTTCTACTTTCTTCTTCTTCTTTCTCCTTTCTTTTCTTTCTTCTTCTTCCTTCTTCTTCTTCCTCTTTTTCCTTCTTCTTCTTCTTCTTCTTCTTCTTCTACTTTCTTCTTCTTTCTTCTTCTTCCTCCTCTTCTTCCTTCCTCTTCTTCTTCTTCTTCTTCTTCTTCTTCTTCTTCTTCTTCTTCTTCTTTCTTCTTCTTCCTTCATTCTTCTTCTTCTTCTTCTTCTTTCTTCTTCCTTCTTCTTCGTCTTCTTCTTCTTCTTCCTTCCTTCTTCTTCTTCTTCTTCTTTCTTCTTCCTTCATTCTTCTTCTTCTTCTTTCTTCTTCCTTCTTCTTCTTCTTCTTCTTCTTCTTCTTCTTCTTCTTCTTCTTCTTCTTTTCTTCCTTCTTCTTCTTCTTCTTTCTTCTTCCTTCATTCTTCTTCTTCTTCTTTCTTCTTCCTTCTTCTTCTTCTTCTTCTTCTTCTTCTCTTCTTCCTTCTTCTTCTTCTTCTTCTTCTTTTCTTCTTCCTTCTTCTTCTTCTTCTTCTTCTTCTTCTTCTTCTTCTTCTTCTTCTTCTTCTTCTTCTCTTCTTCCTTCTTCTTCTTCTTCTTCTTTCTTCTTCCTTCATTCTTCTTCTTCTTCTTTCTTCTTCCTTCTTCTTCTTCTTCTTCTTCTTCTTCTTCTTCTCTTCTTCCTTCTTCTTCTTCTTCTTCTTCTTTTCTTCTTCCTTCTTCTTCTTCTTCTTCTTCTTCTTCTTCTTCTTCTTCTTCTTCTTCTTCTTCTTCTTCTTTTCTTCTTCCTTCTGCTTCTTCTTCTTCTTCTTCTTCTTCTTCTTCTTCTTCTTCTTCTATTTTTATTAATTATTATTTCTGAATTTGGCTTAGCGTTCTATTTTCTTATTATTTGCTCCATATTAGGGCCCTAATGAGAGCACTAATAGGTCTTAATGGCTCTGTCCAGCCCCAGCTGGGACCCTTACCCACACCCTTAGCCACGAGCCCACCACTTACATATGCCCACATGCACTTGCTACGGCTACTTGCTTGCTTATGCTATATTGTAAGAAAGCTTGTTTTCTGTCCCGTTCTTTGATGGTTCTGATTTGCTGACTGGATTAGCTTTGGGTCTGTCTTATTTTGAACTCGCAGGATGGTTGACTGAAATAATCAAGCCACAGGAACTGCCTAGCTCACCTGCTGGGTGTTGCAGCATGAGGCCCTGCCTGTGCAGAAATGACATGGCCCTGCTGCAGCCCCACCCCCTCCCCCTCCCCCTATTGGTGTCACTTCCAGTGTAGAGTAGCCTGCCCTTGCTACATGCTGATACTCCATGTTTTTCTCAGTTCCTCTGTAAAAGCACTACAGGTGGGTGGTCCTTATGATCATTTTACCCTTGACAGAAACCAACATATTTGTGTGGCATAGGATATCAAGCAACTCTTTCATAGTCTGGAGAACTCACTTTTGGTGCCGAGTTTTTGGTGTTGATAATCCCTTAAAGGGATGCTAACAAAAGCATTGTCCAGAGGATGGTGGGAACATCCATGTGTGTAAGTTCTTTAGCAAGGGGAACTTGCCAACAGCTTGTTCAGAGATTTCATTTGCAGAAAACAGTTGTTTTTCTCTGTAGAAGCTTTTATTAATGTCCATAGAAATACCATTTACTCCACCAGTATTGTATGTATATAATACTAATCTTTGAGTCTTCTATTATGGAGGAAAAAAAGAGAAAAACAATCCCATCCTATTTTATTTAGTCCTTCTTCCCTTTTTTGGTGGAAGTTCAGGGCAGCATAGAGAATTTGTAATGGCACACTTTATTTTAATAGCTTTTTTGTTTTATTTTGTTTAGTTTTTTTCTGGGGATTTATTTTTTCTGTTAAATATGGACTTTGAGGTATATTACAAAACTATTAAAATAACTCATTTTGTTTATAAGAATATCTGATCAAAGTCCAAAAGCAATGTAAAACAGAAGGGATGACAAAGGGAATACAAATGCATAAAGGAAATATGTTAATAACTGGGAAAATTGTTGTTATCTTAGGAGAAGTTAAATTCTCCCTTGACAAATTTAAATACAATCTAGTGTAGTTATGGAATTGTTGGCCATTACTAAGCTGTCTAATGAGTTTTGCAGATGAAAATAATATAGACAGGGTTAGGAAAGGGCTCTCAGTAATGGATCTTCTAGATTGACACAGACTGTGATGTCAGAAGAGATGGATCCCTCCCCCTATAGGAGCAATTATTTAAAGAACCAATGTCCCCTGACTTAGTAAAGGAAAATGTCAAAAAGAAGGCTTGTGAAAACCTTTATCTGAAAGAGTGCCTAAACATATCTCTGAATATGAATTCAATCTATGGCTGCAGTGTCTGAGATAGAGTTCTTATACGGGCTTTTCTGGACTGAAAAACTTAAGGTGCTGAATGACTTCTGGCCTAACAGATAAAGCACAGATACGGTCTTAGTAAGATACCTATAAAATCATCATCGTTGCTGTTAATGATGCTTCTTCCAACTGGTGAGGAAGAGAAAGAACATAGTACAGGAAAACTCTGTTTTTGTTGTTGTTGTTTATTTTTGTTGTTGTTGTTGTTGTTGTTTGTTTTTTAAATGCCTGTCTCAAAAGGAAGTAGGATGTTTGAGCAGCAAAGGGAAAAGAACGGAACCAATCTTTTTGAACAGCAGAAATATAGAATAATAAAGAATGACCATAATATAGGGACGTTTTTCATGTGAGAGTCTCTTGTTTTACAGGATGGATTCATCTATGTTCAGATCTCATATTACATTTTCTTCCAAAGCAGGAATGTAAGTCCAGAAGGAGGAGCAAGTATGACAAAGACTTTCATTTCCCTTGAGCATGCCAGGCATCATCCCTAGGTGTAGCTGCGTTGCATTTTAATTAGTAAGTAGAGTGTGTCAGCAGTGTCTCTAACAAAATTCTACAAGCAAATGCACATCAGTATAAACGTAGATGGAATGTGTGCTTACAGTTTATTTATACTATCCATCATTACAATGATGATATGTGTGTATATAATGGAAACTATAATTTATCCCTCAAAGATAACTGTATAGGGTAAGTTTGAATGATAAGAACAAGGTGAATTTGGAAAGAGAGCAATATGGATATCAAATTTTGCTCTGTGATGCCAAAAGTTTGCTTACAGTAAGAAATACTATGATAAAGTTGGCTGGACTTGGGACAGCTTTTTGGCTTAAAGTTTTCTCTTCTAGCTGAAAAGCTTTCTTAATGAGGGGAACAGTGTTGAACTGAAAATCAGTCCTAGAACAAGAAACATAGAGTTTTTGCAAAGGCTCTGTAATACTCATTCATAACAGAAGAGGAGCTGAGTTGTTTGATTATTTGATTGTGAGAAGATTGTTAATGTGGTTGATTTTTTATTTCTCCAGCTGTGATTGTCCTTGTTATGGAAATATACGAGTGAGGCTACTCACCAACTTAAAATGCAGAGATTATGTCTTGAGAAATATTACATACTTGTATCAAACACCTGGCAGAAATAATCTGGCCCAAATCATTTTATTATTGACACTTTAAGTTGTCATAACTTAATCTCAGCAATAGATTTGGATACATAGTAGCACAAATGCAAATGTTTTCTTTTCCCCACCCACCACATCTCCCACCCTACTGAAAATATCTGAAGTTAGGAAGGATGCTACTGGAGAAGTGTAGATACTATCTCAAATTTACATATTAGCAGCTTTTCACTACCAAACGCCCTCCGTGTGTCATTGCATCTGTAACTGAAAAGCTGTGCTCTGATGTGGCATGGATGCGAGGATATATTTTCATTCCAAGGTAATCTGGAGATACTGTAATCTAGAGACCCAAATGATCTGCTCAGAAATTGCTTTACCTAAAGATAGAGCTGTCTGATCACCTAGAGAAAGCTTACTTCCTTTGTCCATCCAGCTTCTGAAAAGCATTAAAGCACAACTAAAACTATACGGAATGTTTCCTTCAAACTCTTGTTGAGGTATATGGTCTCATATGAGAAAGTACCCCATTCATGAGACAATATTTTCTTGAAGCTTTGTTGTATACCCTCAATGTTTGAGGATTCTACCATGTTAGAAGCAGATGGACCACTGTGAAGATTATCTATATTCAAATGTAGGATTCTCCTTAAAGTAACACTTGTGACTAAGTGGGAAGTAGGAAAGACATGCTTTAAACTTTTAGCATCCACACTGAAATGAGAATCAACACTACAGCTGGAACCTACTCAGATGGGAAGGGATTTTAAAGGTTGGCTAATATAATCCAGACTCTACAATGTAATAGTGAGAAAGGTCGAGAATATTCTTTGACCCAAAGCTTTTAACTCCAATATACTGCATTCCCTGCAGAAACCAAATCGGGAGACAAATCCCCACTTCTTGAGTTAGATAAGATATGGAAAAGGGTATAACTGCCTATCACAGTTACCACAAGCCTCTTTTCAAAGTTGGTGGATAAGTTAATGAAAATAATTGGTCATAAATGTGTGTGCTTAGTGAATGAAAAGGAATGCAAAATTGAGCATGTTTAAAAGATGATATGATGAAGTGGCCATACTGGATGGCAGTAATAGAGAACTGAACAGAATAAAAAAAAAGAGGAAAGTGCAAAAGAAGAAAACTTTAGAAATGGCTTCCAGCTACCGATTATTATAGCAAAGCTAATAGCAGTGCAGGAATGCATAATTCACAGTATATGTCAAAAAAGAAAGTTAAGAAAATAATAAGTCCCTTGTGCAGATACACACACAAGCTAGCTTTTTGCATTTGCAAGTGGAATCCACCTTCCTCATATATATTTGCCTCGCATCCCACTGATTTACAGTCCAGAATACCAAAAACCTTTTACAGTCCATATGCCAGCAGAAGACTCGTCTCTTTGAAGTACATTAGAAACACAAAACTCTGGAAGTGTGTCTGGCTTCATCATCTGTTAGTCAGGTGCTTAAAGAACACTTTCATTACTGATTTGAAATGAGTGATGCTCTAGCAAATGGGATTTACCAATGTTACAGATTAATTATAACAGTTTTAACAAACTCTTTAGAGGAAGACCACCTCCCAGCCTTTCTGAAATTCACTAGGAAAGCACCCACTTCAAATTTCAAGCTTTAATTTCCTGTTTCCTATCTATTTCACATTTTCAAGGAATACAAATGTATGTGATGTTGTGCTCTGATGGTGTTCAAGTCAAGGGGATGCAACAGTTATGAATAAAACATAATCAAATATTTGGGTAAGTTATATTGAAAGATGGGTCTGTTCAAGGCTCATCAGTAGCCTTCTCTCCCCCCCCCTTACATGTTCTGTCACAAGGAGTCATAAAATACATGTAACTGAATTACTATTGTAGACTTTTCCCAAGAAACCACAGGAATAGTAATAATAAAAAGTTTAATCGTTAAAGGTTAAGTTACTTAAACTGTTCTGCTCTCTCCTGTAGAATCACTGTAGATGTGTGCACTGCTTGTTTCCTGAGATGACAGCCTGTCTTCTGTGATCTCGGTCTAGACCAAAATCTGCACTTGACTCAGGTTTATGGCAAAAGTAAGCTTAAGAAAAATGACACAGAACTGCATAAACCTTGATTTCAAATTAATGTTTGTGTTGGGAGTATGGTATAGCAGAAGTTGGAGGGTTTTTATTTATTTATTTATTTTATTTTTTTATCCAGTAATACACTTCTCCTTATGTGCTTATTTCTTCTGAGCAATTAAAGGTTGCATGGGACAGCTGGTGAAATGAAGAAGGAGTTAAAAACATACTGTACATCTTTATTTTGCTCTATCAGCAGAACAACAAATTCCTTAGGTTTTCATGTATATTATTTCATTTATATTTCATTTCCTTTATATAGGACAGTGTGGGGCTGGGTGTTTTTTTTGTTTAAAAAAAAAAAAATCCACGTGCACAAACCCTCCATTTTCTGGACTTCACTTTACTCAGTGCCAAAGTGGGACCTGTGAATTTCATGCTGAGTACAGAATCTGCTGTAACTCAAAAGTAATGGGAGCATTATCTGGGACGTGCAGGACATGCATAGGGTCTTGCCTTTCCAAGCAACATAAGTGGGTGAACAGGGTCTTTCTGGACCGGTTTATAATTAGCTTTGCTGTAGTTTTTCTTCAGTACTCCTTCAGCTTAACTAAAATTTAGCAAATGTAAATTAGAATTAAGAGTAAACAACTTAATTCACTGCTGATGGAAAGCCTAACAAATGAAGTATGTATCTTTCCCATTGACACGATATTGATATGTGTCTACACAGGCATACCCCAAAGAAGCAAGTCCATACTCATATGCTTCTGTGAGCTGAAGTTGGTACCCTAGCTTATTCTTTGCTTTCTTTGTACAGTCAGTCTCCTTCTTAGCTATCTACCCTCTCTCTGTTTAAGTTGAACCAGGATCAGCATATTTCCAGTTAGGCTGAGGTGCACAGACAGTAAAAGCACCTTGTCAGGAACCCTGAATTTCCCTAGGTTATCCTATTTCTGGAGAGATGAGAGTTCAGGAAACTCTTCTGCAGAAAATTTGTTACATGACCAAGTGTATTTAGGTGAATATGTAAGTATATGGCCCTGATGCTGGCCTTCACACTCAGGTTGTCCATCAGCTTCAGATGAAGTCTAAGAATTCAGCTTGCAAGGATACGATGAAGAAGCCCTCCCCTGTATCTCTAGTACAGTCTGTGTTTGTTTCTGGTTGTAAGAGGAACTGACCAGTGTTTGCTCTTGTCACACCAGTGCTGGACTACGGTTTGTAGAAGAGCAGCAAGTCGGCTGTGGATGGCCTGGATTAAAGCTCTGAGAGTGAGGGGCCATGAGAAAGTGGGGCCTTTCGTGTAAAAAAAAAAAAAAAGGACACTTGAGTAGATGGTAGGAGCTTGAGAGGGCTGAAAAGAAAGAGGTTTATTTAAAAAAAAAATGCTTTGGGACTACAGATATTATAGCATTTTATGAAGTGCATTTCAAAGTATCAGTGAGGCAACATGCAAAGTATTTCCTGGAGCATTTAATCACATGTAGATCAGATGATTACAGCAGTACAAAGGTATTTCTATTTTTTGCCCTTAAACAAAACTGAGTATTGTTCTTAGGTAATGAACTCTGAGGAGGAAAAAATATTTTGTGGAACAATTTTTTTGAAAATACATATCAGTATGAAGGCATTTTCAGCAATCATTTCAAAACTCTATTTCATAGTGAACTTTGTGCATGTCTGCAGGGGGTATAAAATGGAAAGACAGGGAGAGCAATTTATTAAAGCCTAACTGAACCAAGCATAGATGCCTTGTCACCCATTCCACAATGGGGAGTTTTGCAGTTCCACGTATGCAAAATGTTAGGAAGGACCATTGTAGGTCTGTGCTGAGTTCACTCTATTCTTCCTGAAATGCTTTCTCTGCTTTCTTTTCTCACTTCCTCTGCTAAAAGGGATGCTTGCAGAAGTGCAGATGTAACTGCCAAGTGGCCTGATAATTGGTCCTACCTCTCCCACACCCCAGTGCTTAACAGCCATGTATCAATGCACCTGTTGTGGTGCAGGAGTCACTGTTTTCTCAGACTTGCTGGGAGCATCTGGAAAGTCAAACGGCAGTGGATTCTCAGGCATGCTGGAGATGAGACAGAGTGGGTGGGATCCATCTCACCTACCTTCAGGCGTCTGCATTGCACAGTGCATGGGTGTAGAATAAGAAAGGTAGGCTATCTTGGGTTTAAATGCCTGCACTGAAGACACTTCCATCATGTCCCAACATGGTGACAAGATGATGGCTTCACATCCCTGAAAATGAAGCAGTGGACCACTGCTGCTTATTATTGACATATCTTCCATGGGACCTGCCTCTAAGAGGACAAGATTTGAAGGGAGAAGAGATGAAGTGAGGAATATATGACCAGTTCCCAGAAGTCAGAGAGAAGGAAGGCCAGGAGTTAGTGGGATTCTTCGAGCTGAGAAATTAAAGAACTGAGAAGCCATCAGCAAACTTTCTGTCCACTTATCTCCACAGAGACTGCCTGTGGGATCCCATGCTGGGTACCTGTGGGAACATGACAGACCACCACTTGTGTGGAGAGGGGACATGACTGCATGTGTGTATGAGAGTCTCACCTGCTATAGAGCTAGAGTACGTGTGGCCACATAACTTGAACATGGGATGTGCTGTGACATCTGCCACAATGGTGTAGGCAGACAACTTTATAGAAAGAAGTGTTCTATCACATCTCTTCCCCCTCTTCCATACATCTCTTTAGCATGGGATAGCAGCTGTATGTAATTCCTCTGGTTATCAATAACCTAAGGAGCTCTTGTCAGAGAGGCTGCCATTTACTAGCCCCAAACAGTCCTGTGCCACCAATAGTGATACTGTAAAGATATCAAGAGCAGTGGTTCAAGAATCTGTCATTTCAGTTCTTTAACCCAGCTGTGTTTGCAGTGCTCTCTCTTTCAGGGCTATGCAGGTATAGAAACTGTGACTTTGTGTTTTATTTTTCATTTCAATTATAAATTTTCAATTATTATTTTCAATTATTGTTATTTTTCAATTATTTTTCATTTCAATTATAAATATAATTCATTATATTTTTCATTTCAATAATAAAATTGGTTAGGCACTTTACACTTTCGCAAAATCAAAGTATCATTGTATTCATAGATTGCAGTGTTTTCATAGTAGGATTTCTGTACAGTTCCTAATCCTGTATGTCAACCCGTACTTAATTTTCCTGTTTCAAAAATGCTTAAAAAATGGAGTAATAAAGAGATATTCATACCCAAAACTATAGCAGAGAACTCATCTTGATGGTCTGAAAAAAACAAACAAACAAAAAAAAAACTTGGAATATTCATGTTGTATTGCATAGACTACCTGTGAAATATGCATGAAAATTATACAAGATACAAGAAAAAACACATACCTCTGGAAACTGGATTCTTTCATTTAAAAGACAAGTCTTTATCTGGCAAGTAGAGCAAGTATCTAGCAAGAATTAGATGTGTCCCTAGTAACAGTCATTTTGGAGAAGGCTGGCTGCTTGTATATTTGTAAACCTGACAGAACCCATGCCTTCCAGCCACCAGAGAGCTTTCTCATGCTTTCACAGATGTTATGTAATATATAACATGCACTTAAAATACCAGGTGGAGACATTGCTTAGCAAACAGTAACCTAGTTGTGAAAGAGCATTGGCTTCACTTACTTCAGCTGAATTCAATCCTCTGCTTGCTTTGGTGATGGTTAAACCATTCTGTTGAATATCCAATTGTCCAATAAAAGTCAATATCAGTCAGGATAACATCTGATAGGTAGCCTCCCCTGGAATAATGAGCATAATATATATACCTTTGCCATGCTCTCAAGCCAAGCCTTGTGGAAAGGCTTACAGAAAAGATTATCCTGCATATTTAGGACAGGTTCTTCCTAGAACTGCTTTAACAGCAGCACTGAGTACAGGAGATCTTATGCATTCAAAAGCATATGGCTGTATTTACCTCGAAGTGCCATCCTGGTTGTTATTAATTGGTATGAATTGCTATGAATAGGGCAGACCATTGATAAAAGAGCTGTGTTTCTGTTAAGGACTTTTCTGTATAGAGATGGGTCTGCATAAAAAAAAGATTTCCAGATTACATTGATGGAACTAATGGTATCTATAATCCTGTTCTTCATACAGTTGTCCTCCGTCCTCTGAGCTCAGAATTTAGAAAGCATATTTATATTTTCTAACCTACTGGTTAGTCTGGAAAGGCCCACATTGACAGGCTGTATATAAGTTGAAACTGGTCAGATTTTTGCACTTGTTTGCTACCATGGACAATAATGATGCTGGTGTTACAGGTGACCCATGTTGGTCATTCCCAACTTCCACTACTCTGTTTGATAGATGAGTCTTTGTGTTTGGCCAAATGTTGCTGATCAGGGTATGTTAGCCAACCACCTGCAGCTACCACCCTGAACTTCAGGCTTTGGGCTTAGTTGTCCCCAGGTACCTTTCTCTAGTGGTGTTGATGCCTTGGTGTGTCTGTGGAAGGGTCGATCACTGTTCTGTGAGCGGGCTCAGCTCCAGCAGGCTGCCATTCTGCGGCTGGCCCAGGCACTGGCAAAGGTAAAACATCAAATATACCTCCAGGTACCCTTGTGTTGCTCACCAGAAATGCAGCTCACAGCACCATTTCCACTTGACTGGCTGGTCTCAGTAGGGGTATTGCTAGCGTGGGAGGAGGAGATGGTACCTGCGGCATCAAGAGAAGAATCAGGGGACGTAGTAAATGGGTGTTTTGTTTGTTTGCTGCTGTGTTTTCCAGGGCACAGCAGGTGAGGTTCTACAATGTTTGTGGGCTAGCAGGGAGGTGGGGGGGGCTGGAACATGGAGTATGGCCATGAAGTGCTTAATATCAAGAAAATCCCCACAAATATGGAAGCAATTATTTTCACTGTAGATGTGAGCGGGCTGACTGTGTGGCCATGGCTGCAGCCTAACATTAAATATGCAGCAGTTACTGAACTACAACTCACTGTGAATGATATACCTCCCCATTATCCTTTCTTGTGTAGACAAGCCCATAAAGAAACAAAAAAAATAAGGAGAGAAAAGCTGAGCTGAACATAAAGCCTACTTAATTGCATTCAAAAGAGTGGACTCTGGCCCTTTTTGGGCTTCAGAGATTTTCAGTTTAAATGTTAGATTTTTTTTCTCTTTTTTTGACCAAGAAAAATTGGTTGAGGCACACGCAGACAATTACATACTCCCTCCTAGATGTCTTGAGATAGATTATACAATGAGGTATGAAAGTTTACCATGATTAGGTGTAAGTTACTGTCCTCTGTGTGTTATAAAAGTATTTTCCTCATTAGAAAGAAAACTGAATACTGAAAAAATTGCATCTCTTTTGTTCTTGTTAATTAATTTCTTTGCTGACAAAGACATCACTTAGATTAAGGTAACTTTCATACATCATTTTCTTATGGTCTGTTTATGGAAAATAAATATATTTTTAAAAAGTTATGCAGCAAAATTTCAAAGCTGTATGTAGTGCTGTTTTAGGTGCCCTCACTCTAAATGAAGAGTTGTATCTGTGGAAGTAGAGAAAAAGACCAAGGGAGGAGATAATATATTTTCTGATAAATTTCATGGTTTCATTTTCTTTTTGTAGTTAATTAATTTATAAACATGATGTATTAACAATATGTGATAAACCTTCTAAAATTTTAATGATTTTTTAAGATTGTGTCAGTGTTAAGGTTGGATATCTTCCCAAAATTCTGTACTTCTCTCCTGCTAAAAGTAACATTTAAATTTGAGAATGGGAGGAATTCTATTTTTAATTTTTTCCCATTGCCAGTGTTTTACACAGTCTATTTCAGTGATTCCCTATTTGTATTTTTCTTTTTTTTTTTTTTTTTAATTACTACTGGTAGCATGTTTCCGCCAATAATAGGTAATACATATACCAATGTCATTATTAATTTCAAAACTTTACCGAGGAACTCAAAAGCAAATGTGACAGTAAGTATTTGTGGAGGCACTTCCGTTTCATCTAATAGTTATCTGGCTCTTAAACTGACAAATAAATTGCCAGAAGGCAATGATATTAACCCCCCCACTTTGCCCATTCTGCTCCAAACAGACCCAACCAACACCTAACTCATGGTTGGGCTCCTCAGCTGAAGGCAAGGGCTAACCAGACAGGGCTTGCAGTGCTGGGACAGCCAGGCAGGGATGGACAGGGGATGAGTATTTCAGAGGTGGGTTGGGGGCTGAAAGCCAACCATACTTTTTCTGAGCTCACCCTCAATCCTTGCTGCCTTGGCAGAGTCAGAGGCCATACGAGAAGCTCTTCTCCCAACTCGTGGTAGGGTCCACCACCGAGTGCAATCAGGCAATTGCAGATGCTCAGCTGCAGAAAATAACTGCTGTTTTTTTGATATCCTCTCCATCGTGTTTCGTCAAAGCAAGCACAGGCTGTTGTCAGCATCAGTCAGGAGTGGAGTCTTGGTGGCTTCTATAGTGAGTGGAGCCTCTGGTCAGATTTAAGAGACTGGCAAATAAAGCTGTTCTTTTCTTTTTAAATCTTAATGTGTGCATGTACAATAAATGCTGCCCATAAAATATGAAAAATAGTTTACTTAGTGTTTGGTGGTTTCTTGCTGTTGTTGCTATATAAGGTCTGAGTTAGGACAAGTGCTGGCAACAGAACTTTGTTACCACTTGCGTAATTGTAGGAGTAATAAATTGGTGGAAAAAACATATATATATATATTTTTCTCTCAAGGGAAGTTCTTTCCTAATGTCCCATCTAAAAATCTATGGCAAGAATCCTAATGATTTCAGAGGAAACTGGATGGGGCCTTTATGAGACCCTGGAAAAAAAATCTTTTAAAATGTTTTTTTTTTTTTTTTTAATGTGTATCTTGTTTTGGTAATACTCCTGATAGCCTTTGTCTTGACTGGAGATAAATGTTTTAAATTACTCTTCATGAAATTAGGATTATTGCAGATGAATAGAAATTGGATGGTTTTCTTTCTTCTAGAAGTAGATAGGTCCTTTCCCTAGATGTATGTTTCTTCTTTTTTTTTTTTTTTCCCTAATAATCTGTCCCTCCAGTCACCCCCCTTTTTATTCTTTCTTTTTATTTTTATTTTTTTTCTCCATTGAGTACTTACTGGCTCATAAATTTTCTCTGCATGTGCCCTGTTGAAAACATCCCTTTGCTAAATTGCCAAGTAAGAAAAGCAACTGAGTCTGTGACTTTTATGTCAGGTTAATATACAGAGTTTTATAATCTGTAGTCTGGAATGGTACCCTTATTCTGCAATTTAATACTGAGACAATAATTTGATCAGTAGCTGCCTATGGTCTGACCTATGGTGAGGCATGGGTATATATTCCATATACCTGCAGCATGTAAAGGTTTAATGGAGCTCCTAATTACTCTCCCATCACTTGCTGTGCATTAAAAGCATAAGTTTTAAGACTACAGCTACGGCAAAAAGAAGTCAAGAAAGGAACAAAAATTTGGGTAAGTAAGTCTATGAAATTCTATGAAATAAAGAGCAGATCTCTGGGGGAGGAGGAGGGATAATTGTAGGCAGTTTAACAGATGTTTTACAGTCTGGTGAAAAAAGGTGGGTACTTGTATGAAGATGTAACAACAAGGGTTGACAACCTGGCATTTCTTCTAGCCTGGGACTTATGGAGCCACATATACATTCTTCTGGCTTTTGGGTATGATTTATTTATTTATTTATTTATTTTTAATCTGAGACAGGTAAAATCAAATCATTAACTACATTGAAGAAAAAAAAGAACACAGTGAAAGATGAAATGCACAAAACAAACTTGTAGATTAGGCTAAAATATAGCTGGATACTCTTTGAAACGTGTCTACCTGGTGTAAATATATAAGGTGTTAGCTTATAATAAGGGTCTGAGCTGATCCTTTTCCATACGACAGGTAAAATCAGTCAGAACGAGATAGTTGCTCTGCTTTGATCCTGGGTCAAGTGCCAGATGAGCGCATTGTGCAGACTGTCTGGCCATGGGAGTGTCCACTAAGTGCAAGAGAACCTCTTTCCTTATCTCTGAATGAGAGACTGAGAAGCAAAGAGCAGGTGCCTATGCTGTGGGCTGGTAGATGTATCATGTTTTGCTGCTGAATTTCAGGAAGTACTTCTATTAAAGGGTTTGAAGTAACCCAAAGGATCATGGTGTTACCATAAATAGGAGGCTGAGGGCCAAACCTTGTTTTTAATTATATTAGTACAAAGTCAGCCTATAAGAACTCCAATATAAGTATTAATTATGTTCTTGGTCTCTCATACCTTCTGTACAATACTTAGCTCTTTTTTACATCTCTTGTTGCTTTTTTTTTTCTGATTTTTTTTATCATCATCAGTGGACTTCAATGTGGAATACATTCAGATAGAGAAATTATTTATAAAGTTAGGTACTGGATCTGTATGGTTGTAATTCTATTCAATTTGCTCGCTTGCTGGGTTGGGGGTTTTTTGGGGGACTGAAGTGCCTAGATATGAATTCACTGTTCTGAGCACAAAATGATTACATGAGCTTCAAACACATTTGCACTGTTCAAGTAAAATGAGTGTTACATTTGCATGACTATTGAAACAAAAGAAAATATTATATTCAGAAGCGTTAGATCTGCTGATGTCAGTTACATTCTTTGGTGTATGTCTCCACAGAAGACATCTCTGTTGGGGACTAGTAAGCTTTGCTTCTAACTTAATTTTCTTTATTTATTTATTTTAATACACTGAAAACACAAACTGGAGCAGCTAGTCTCTTAATTCCTGGTTTCTTGCTGTATTTCATGATACTCTGCAGGATGTAGGACCAGCTTAGAGGTAAAGCAAGGCTTGTTAATGGTGGGAATAAGAACTTGGTTAGAATTGATAATATAAGACAAAGATGGATGCCAAATTCTGTACTAAGGCAACTAAGTGAAGACCCCACTGTTGTTTATGTGATTTGAGGAAGGGCTATTGAGCCATTCAGTTAAATGGGACTTCATGCAAGTACAACTGTGCCCCCATGTGGATATCAACATAGCTTTAGAGTTCACACTGCCTCTCTGAGGTGCCCAGACGCCAAAACTCCTGTTGCTTTCAGTGAAGGTGGAACTTCGAAAATTTATGCTTTGAAGCACCCTTCATGCATAGACTTTGTTCTATGCTTCTGGATACAGCCAGGAGAGAAAAGACTGTTGTGCAAAGAGAAATAGTGGAGTCGTTTTGTTTTTCGATGGTTGTGCTTGCCCTTTAGATTCAGATGCTGGTGTTCTTGTTATTTAACCAAATTGTTTTTACCCTCTTAACTCACACCCTATACTTTCAACGGCTTCTGTTTCATTTTTTTAATAATAGCCCAGCTGCCTCTGTTTTTTATGTGTCTTTGTTGATGCATTACCTACTTATGCCTCCTGAGAGTTTGTTTGCTGAGGCTTTATAACACCCACTGGAAAGAGTTTTAAGGAATATATCACTTTACAGAACAACACCTATTTGGCTTCCATTCTATATCACTGAAAGTGCCCTTTGAACAACTTAAGCTTAAAAATACACTTAGAAGCAGAGAGTGTTACATTAAGTTAAAGACTGAAACAATATATGGCCCTGGAATTTAAAAATATGTATAAAGAGAAATTCGGCGAGTGCTGTGACAGTCTCTGTTAACAACAAAGTGAGGATGAGATGACCCCCATCTCCCTTACATCCTTGATGATGAGCATGACTCAAGTATCAAGTTCCAAAGTGCACTCCTGTTATCTTGCCATCTATGGCTGGATGAAAATAGCAGCTACGGTTTTGACTGAAAAACCCTCCAAATTGAAGCACTGTAGGAATGAAGTTTGATAAATCTCAAATCTATGGTGAACCATCCTGCACTGCTGCCTTTCAAAGGCATCTTATTTAAGTAAAGAGCAAAGCTATGAGCATTTGGAAAAACCCGCCTGGAGAGCAATTCCTCTTCCTACTACAAAAAAAGGGGAGGGAGAAAACCCCCTTCTCTTCAGACTTGCAAGCCTAAAGAGAGCTTAATTAAAGTAAATCAAAAGGAGAAATATGAATAAATGGGGAGACAAATTAAATATTTCTCTGTGCTTAATAGCTCAAGCTTCTTCATTTTGGTCTTGCAAACTTTCCTCTTGAATGGTCTTGTGTTCAAATAAAACTATTGGATTTCCAAATATACATAGATAACTATTGGCAGCATTCTGGTATGCTTTTTTTATCCTGAGCCTAACAAGTGAACGGCAGTGAATATGTGAGCTTTTCTTAGTGAACCCAGAGGGACTTGTTCACTGGGCTTTCAAACTCTCGGCAGCTTTGTTGCTGTTCCTCCAAAGAGGGCCATATAAAGTACAAAAGGGCCTATGGATTCAGCTTAGAACAGAATTGATTTTCTTCCCTGATTTATTCACAAAGGCATTATTCTTGTTCCCGTTGAAGTAATTGGCAAAGTTCATGCGGATTCCTGGGAGAGCAAGATTGGGCCTTAATGTAACAGCCTGTTTGCAACTGCACGTAGGGCCCTTGTTTCAGCGTGCCATGATACTTGAGCAAAAGAGGAAGGTGTGTATGAGGCTGTAGGCAGGTTTACCAGCCCCATGATGAATGGGGACCTGGATATAGGCAAGTCACCTCCTTCATTTGAAACCAGGAATATATACTTGATGCTCTCATCTAAGCAATTTTGGATGGAAATGATTGCATACTATCAAAAAGAGTTGGTGTGCAATAAAACATGGGATGTCTCAGCTATCTGGGGTGCAAGGGAGACCGGAGAAGTATGGCAGATCTGGATCTAGCCCCTGCTTTTCGCATTCTCAGTAAGAGTCTCATCTGTTGCATTTTTAGTTGCTATGGGGGGATATGCTTTCTTTGGCAGGTTTCAGGTCTGATCTCAAACAGAGCAGGTATATGGGGCCTGCAAATAGATTGCCAGCTTGAAATTAGCCAGTGTGCCCTCTTCCAGGAAATGTTCCTTTATTTCCTGTATTCTTCTATCTCCTCTGAAACAGGGATTCACCCAGAATGGAGAGGAGAGCAATGCTACCAAATAGTTCCACCTTTAGGTTTTAAACAGAACACTTCCAAGGTACTGAAAACTAAACCCTGTAACTACTTGAAAATCAGAGAATACAAAAGCCTCTTTAGCCTTTTAGGGGTAGGAGTAGTGCTCCAGATGAAATAATATAAAGTAACACTTCTGCTCTGGGACAAAGAGAAATTGATATACTTTTTTTTCCAGCTCAAAAAAATCAGTACAAGTCAAATTGTGATCATGTCGAACAGATGACTGCGTTTAAATATGTAGGCCTATTTCTACTTAGATCTCCCCTGACAGCCAAATAATTACAAAGCTATTTCTTTAGGTCCACTGTATTACAGTGGACTCTGCTACTCCTGGAAAACAGTAGGTGAAACTCTGTGGCAAACAAAAAAAAACAAACAAAACAGTTAGAAGTTGATACAGAATACATATGACTATTTTAATTTATTTTTCAGTGGTTGTTTACTATCTCAGAGAACAATAATTAACATGGTTGGTGAGCTGGTGTAGTATCTGAAATGCAGTGAGAGTTTCTTTATTTTTCATCTTCTAGTAATTGTTACTGCTAAGACTAGTTAAATATGTCATTATTTAGACTGTAAGGGTAGAAGCCTTCTACAGTAGGTGCTGCTAACTGCATCATGTAAATGCAGAAAACATGTTCTGTTGATAATTTGCCAACAACAAGTTGACCAAAGAGGGTTTGGGTTGGTATACTTCAGGCGTCCAAGTTCACTGAGGTTCCTCACAATAGCTATCTACTTTTTAGAACTTAAATCATTCATTGTTCCTGATGCTTTGTACTGTCTGGTTATTTCACAGCATAAAAAAATTAAGACAGTTGATATCTCTCTGTCAACATTTTATATACAGTGAACTGTATATTATATTCTGTGAAGAGGTGTTCAGGTACTGTTGTGCAAGCCTCTGTAACGTAAATTATTGTGTATATGTATGAGAGAACTGCATGAAGATAATGAGCATACAACTTTCTTCACCAAATACAGCTGTTAACAATCCAAGTTAGTTAAGCTACTGCAGAATATCAAATGCTTACAGAGATCAAATGCTGTCAGCCTCTGAAATGCATTGCTTTGCTGTGCAGGCCTGCATATGTCCAGAGACAGACGTGATCTACTGACTCCAGGCTTTCGTAACTTTGTTATGGGCATCCCTTATCCTTCACCTATTTTATTGCCATGCTTGTTGGATCTTCTTTGAGAAAAAGCCAGCTGGCTGGCTCTTACTTTTCTTCTGTAAAAATATCACCTGCTTGTTCATGGAAAGTATGTGGTTGTCCAAGGAAAGCTTCCTGTTTTGACAGTATGGTTTCTTGTGCAATACCTCTAACTTTTGTCCCTTGATGTAGTTGTAGGTTATGTTAGCTTTGGAATGTCAAAGCAGGTCTTACAGCATTCAAGGCTTCTAGTTTTCTGTGGAACATAAAGTCATCATATCCGTCAGTAATGACACTTTGTAGTTCAACAGAATATAGCAGAATCTGTAGCTTTTTTAAAATCTATATGCTTTATTATTTTTAAAACAACTTCTGCCTATCTTGTGGATTGAGAATGCTGAGGTCTGGCATGCCTGACTTGTACTTTCCTGCTAACAGCCTGATAAACTAAACTGCTCATTGAATGAGGGTCACTCTGAAATGCATTCTCTAGGTGTATTACATGAGTTGAAGGTTTATGCCAAACTACGGTAGCTCCTATTAACGCTATCTTAGAGAAGGGAGAATACTAATCTAGGATAGTTGCATATATATCTTTCCTAGCCATTATAAACCAGCTCAAACCTATTTTGTGTCACGGTAGCGTTTAATTCACTATTTTCACAGGAAGTTTGGTTCCATTTGTTTTGTACTTTGACACATATATCAATTTCTTAGTGTCATTGTGTCCTTTTCTTGCCTCTTCTTTTTGATATTCTTTCAATTCCTACGTGGCTCTTGCTGGTCATTTATATAAGAACAGTAGCATTGCATTGTTTCATGTGTGCTTAAAAAAAAAAAAAAAAAGGAAAGAAAAAAACAAGAATAGCTTTTGACACTGAAAGCTTCTGCTGTAAATTGCTAATAGAAGCAAGGAATATGCTGATCTAACCACCTTATTTGAATAACCACAATCGCTTTCTGGAAGTCATTTGGCAGGAGCTTTGATAATACTGTCTTCAACTGGGCATGCCCTTCTGCCACTCTCAAGGTTTATTTCACTCTTTTTATTTATGTGTCATCAGAAGCTGTAGCTGCATGTGTCTGTTGCATCCAGTAGAACACAGTGCAAGTATTATGTGGAGGAAATGGCATACTCCCAGTTTGGGGGGTTGCTTTGTATATATACTACATACAATATATGGATTCTTATGAATCATGAAATAGTTGAATTTCTACATCCCTTCTATTCCTTCCTGTGAATGTCCTGGATGACATCTTCAAGTTCTTCAGTTTTAGTCTGCTACCTCTCTTTGAATGAAATCTTTTAATAAGTTATTCTCTTCTTGTGGTGGAACTTTATTTTTGTCCATCTGGTTATCCCTGCACTGAATTGCAGACTTTAATCTAGGGGAGAAAAAATGGCTAAATATTGTAAGCCCTCAATTTTATGTATTTATTCAACTGAAGTACTAGATAATATTTTTGACTTCATACTTATTTGGACTTTATGCTGAACACAAATACCCATAAAAATAATCTCCACTTTTTTTTTTTTTTTGGTTAATGACCACTCCATCTCATTTGATGTGCTTATACTCTCGTGTGCCTATACTGTGCACATGATTCTTTCATCTCTTATCCACTGCATCTTGGCTTATGGCATTGCTCTAGCATGTGCAGCTCCATATGGTGCTGCTTGTCAATTGAAATGTATCAACCACGTGCTTTCTTACTTTTGATTTCACAGAATCACAGAATCAAAGGGGTTGGAAGGGACCTCGAAAGATCATCGGGTTCAACCCCCCTGCCAAAGCAGCCTCCTTAGAGCAGGCTGCCCAGGTAGGCGTCCAGACGTGCCTTGAATATCTCCAGAGAGGGAGACTCCACAACCTCCCTAGGCAGCCTGTAAATTTATTTATATATGATTTATTTCATTGAAACTGAGGGGAAGTCAAAATACAGGAGCTAGTTGTTTTGAAACCCATTGTTTTATCTGTGGATATCAATTTGAATGTGTGGATTCCTTTGAGGAATGATTTAATCTCTGTCTTCCAGTAATTTCAACTTCCAGTATCTTTGTCCCATCTTCCAGCTGGAAGTAAGTGGAGAAATAATGTGTTTTAAAAACAAATAACATTCTCCTAAATCCCAAACACTCTTGTCTGTCCTACACATGTGCAGACAAAATTTTACTCCTACATCTCATATACTCAGTAAATGATTAATAAATATCCTCTTTGTGGTCTTCTGTAATTGCTCAGAGTCACTGAGCCTTTTGCAAGTGTTTCTTTACAGCTGACAACATGAAATATTCTTGTATAGTGCAAGGGTTTATTTTATACGAAGTACGCCTCTTTGCTGGAAGATTATCTAAAAGGTCCAACATTTGATTCATTTGGACTTCATGACTCTATGATAGTTTTCTAGATAGATGATTTAGATAATGGTAGTTGTTGCTTATAATATGCTTCACTGTATAGTCTCTACAAAGATGATCCTATTCACTTCATTTAACCCTAAATCTGTGGTAAAGTCTCTTAAAGCTGAAGACAAAATGATGAAATATTGCTGACTTAACTATTCTGGTACTATAGGCACTGCAGACTGACATATCATCATTGACAGTTCCAGAAAGTTAGCTTGTTAGATCATTAACAAGGAATTAAAAACAGAAGAATAGCTTTCCAGCTTTTGACAGCTTGTTTTTACCCTATTTTGTGACTCTAACTTGTGTTCTGATCTTTTTCTTTCTTTCTTTCTCTCTTTTTTTTTTTTTCTTCTTAAATTGCCCTACAAACAGTGCAAATTACCCTGTATGTGGAAGCCCTGAGGGTAGAAGGTCTGTCTTCACTGTAATAGTCTTCAGTATCACTGACAACTGGTAGTTTATGGAAGTTTTTTTTTTTTTTTTTTTTAAATACAGTGCCTGCTTGATGTTTCCTACAACAGTTTGGCATTGTTCTCGCAGAATTACATAATCCAAGATTCAAATGAACAGTGTTAAAAAGTGGGTTGGGATAACATGGAAATGGGATAGCTGGGTGTTCCTGCCTTCCTTCTGGCAAGCTGACCACCTGGCAATTTTTCTTGTCTTTCTGAACAGTAGTGATGATTTGAAATTCAGAGGATAAAAATGGAGAAATGGGCCAAATAAGCCATGTTAGTTTTTCAGGGTCAGTCCCCCCAGTTCCTGCTCAGTAGTGGCCTTTATGCCACACTGAAGTATAGCTTTCTGATCTGACAGTTTATGCTCTGCTCCCTGGAAATAGTCTGTCTTACATCTCAGTGTTAATGTGAGATCTAGAACAACTGTGTCTAAAATGGGATATCTAGCACGATCTTGAGTAGTTATGACAGTAATAGTAGTTGATCTAATATCAGGCTGATCAGATTTCCTCCATCTAAAACATTGGATAACTTCCCATACTTGCGAAACAGACAGTAGCCTAATGTGGGGCACATGACCAGTGACGATCTTATTGAAATTAGCACATTGATTTCCAGATGAGTTTTGAAGTGAGCATTTCCAATTTTTACCAATTGTGTATGTGTCATTCTTGCCTTTGAAAATGAAATTGAATGCACTTTGAAGTTGTAAGTAAAATTGAGGAAGCATAACATCTAAAGAAACAAATAATAAGGACATTGTCTTCAGAGGCAGAGTTAACATCTGCCCTCAGCCAAGATATTAGATATCTCCTCTATCAATGTCAACAGCTTGCAATCCCAGCACAGCTGTTAATCCTGTCTTTCCAAAATGATATTAATATACAATATTTATCAAACAGATATTGATTGGGTTCAAGATTACTAGCAGTAGATGGTGTTGATCCAAGGTTGATGGTGATATTCAGTGAGTCAAGCAACACTTTGTGGTCACTTATTTGACACAGAAGTCCTATTTTTTTCCTAGTTGTTTTTTGTTTGTTTTTGATTTGGTGGGTAATAAAATTCTACAATGTATTATTCTAATCACCAGATTGCTGATGCCTATTTTGAAGAGGGCTTGCTTGTATTATTTGACTGTGTTTTTTTACTGTGTCCAGTGATGTCTTTGTCCTTGACTCATATCTTTACTCAAGGGACAAAACTCTTCTGTCTGGGCAAATCTTTTGCTCAGCTTTCAGATTTCCTTCTCAGGTTTGGCTGAGTCAATGACTTACCAATATCATGTATACAAATGCAAGATCTTTGGCCTGGGCTGCTTTCAGAAGCACTTGTAGAGACCCACGTCACCTAACAGAAGACTAAGTTTCACTCACGTAGTTATATACTATATCTTACCAGAGTTTTCCTTTTTTTTTTTATTTTCTATTTTTTATTTTGGATTCCTTCCCAAGGTATATTATTCTAGCTTTCTGTGCAAGATAGACTTATTTTCTATTGTCCTTATTTCCATCTACATTTCATATGTACTAACCTATGTTTTGCTTCTGCTGCATTAGAAATTGTAGTCGTATCTTTTCTGTACTTACCACAGTGGTTTTAGTTGCCAGGGACAATCAACTTTCCTAATCCTGCTGGCCACACTATTTCTGATGCAGGCCAAGATGCCACTGGCCTTCTTGGCCACCTGGGCACACTGCTAGCTCATGTTCAGATGGCTGTTGACCAGCAACCCCAGGTCCTTTTCTGCCGGGCAACTTTCCAGCCACTCTTCTTCAGGCCTATACTGCTGCATGGGGGTTTTGTGACCCGAGTGTAGGACCTGACACTTACCCTTGTTGAATGTCATGCTATTGGACTCAGCACATAGGTCCAACCTATCCAGAACCTTCTGCAAAGTCTTTCTACCCTCAAGCGGGTAAGGGTAGCTAGACAGAACTGTCATCAGTAGTTCTTAATTTTCCAGGGGATCCATAAAACAAAAACTTACCATTGGGGATAAAGGTTTACTTTAGCAATTTTAAACTTGCTGAATGTAGGCTTGCTCTCTTAGCTGTTGCAAGCAGAAATAATCTGCTGACAGAAGTCCATAGGGAATCCATAGTCTGAGAACTACTGGTCACCTACTGTCTAGAGTACTAGCGTACTATCCTAATGTGCAGAGTAGTAAACAGTAAGTTTGTGTATGTCTTCAATTTCAGGTTCCTATATTTGCTTTTATGCCCATATATTCATATATCTAGGTTTCTGAACTATATGTGCTCAACTTCTTCTTGAGTTGACTTGGCTACCCCTGTGGAAAAAATAGAAAGACAGCAGATTTAATTCTGCAATTTTTAACAATGTGCCCATGAATTGTATGAGTAATATATTCATTGGCTGTGTAGTGAGAGCTGCCAATGGTTCAAAAACACTGGTTTTTGTCTCTGCCCACTGACAGCACACAGTGTGCTGTGTTTGAAAAAAGATGTTATGATTTCTTCTTTGAAACTTTTTTATAGTTTTGTATACAGTGATAAGGTTATCCAGGTAGGTGTCTCATGACTTTGTCATATGAACTATCCCTTGGTGTTAAGGAAATAATGCAAACTTGAAAACTAAGGTTTATTTTATATTCTTGGAACAACAAAAGTGCAATTTTTTTCATAAAAGGTATCATTTTTGTCTTGCTATTATGTTCCATGAGAAATAGTAAACGTATCCCAATATGAGGTCAGAAGCACAGCTAAGAAGTGAAAATCTGACAGGTTTTTTTTCCACATATAATAACTTTGGGGTATAAGTAGAGATGAATGTGTAAATTCTATTTTAAGGAGAGGAAAAAGAAAAACAAAACAAAATAAAACAAAAAAAAAATTAGCAGATTTCTAGCTTTCAGCATCAGACCAGGGAAATCTAATTTTATTGATTTGTTGTGTTTTGTTTTTTTCTCCTCCCCCCCCCTCCCCCCCCCCACCTTTTTCTTTTAAACTCCAGGAAAAGTATCTCTAACAGAGAATAAATGCAGTAGAGCTTTGAGCCATTGTGTTCCAGAGGACAAGCCTGATACATGACCTTTGTTAAGTTGCTTATTTTTCTTGTGCCTGCATTGTACTTCTGTCCAGGTGGGAGTCTGCAGGAAAGTGTGGTGTGGAGAGCCTTGTAACATGTCAGGGTTTCCCATCAGGCGTCTTGAGGAAGCAGTCAAGGTGAAGTGAGAGGGTGATCATTTTCTTCTGAGGCTATGAAAACAGCATTCCTCTTGGCCCCATTAAATATCGTCAGTTTTCCCTCATGCTTTCTGTACCCTGTTTATATCAATGGTTACACTTTGAGCAAGGAGGTTGTATTTGTACAGTTTCCTGCTGTAGGATGTCTGCGTAGGTGTAGAATCAGCTATTGGCCATTAGCCGCTAAAGTGAGCAAGTATCACAGAATCACAGAATCATGTAGGTTGGAAGAGACCTCCAAGATCATCTACTCCAACAATATGAAACTGAATAACCAGTCTCAACTGAATCCAGAGTGTTTTTTTTTCTGAATTCACCAGTTCAACCTACAGCAGATATGAGAACATAGCTTAAGTAGACATAAGGCTCTATAGTCCATAGCAGACCTCAGTTAGGTGCTTGTTAGAACTTAATAGTGTATGTAGATCAAATAATGGGAGTTTTGTCATTGGTAGAAGCTTCAGTATGGAGCTGGAGAACAGAGTTTATTAAGAAAACTACTGACTTGTATTTTTTTTCCACCTATCTTTATTTATTTATTTTCTTTCTCCATAGAATATGTTGTACAGGTTTTTGTAATTACAGGACATACTTTTGCCTTTTTAATTACTCAATGTCTGAAGCATTGCTGCAACAACTCCTCTCTTTATTTCAAGTATGTTTGTGAATACAATATTTTTTTATTTTTTTTTAATGTGTATTTCTTTTTAAGATGGCAGTTGTGTACTTTGTCCTTGGCATTTGGTTGAATTCACTGCTAAGCAAAACTTACTAGTGCTGAGCTCTGCATTCCCCAAGCCTACTACATAGGCTTATGAACTCATTATGCATGTTTGTTTATTTTTGATAAATGAAACCAGCTAAATCTAGATTAGCATTATTTATCAAAATACCACTTAGAATCTTTCTCTCTTAATATAAAAGAAAAAGAACAGTACATAAAAATCATGCAACAGTGTAATAACCTTTCTTGCATATCAAGTATATATTGAATTATCTTGAGATGATCATCAAGATTTATTGAACAAAGTGGTAAATATTGATTGAGTCAAGGCTGAGATTAGTATTTACCTCAAGGGTCAATAAATTTTGATGTTGACTGAAATGTGAAGTCAATATATATATATTGTTAATACATTCTGAATGCATTCCAAAGAAATATCTAGAAGTTTGTTCAATAATCCTAGTGATCTCAAGGGACAGCTTCCTTCCAGTTAATACTGCAAAGGAAAAATAAGAAATGGAAGAAAGCGACTCAGTTCTAATCAGTCAAATGTACACACACTATATCTGATGTGTATAGAGATGATCATGTGTACAGGTGGACCAAGAACTTTCTAGAGGCTGGTCCAAAGCTGAACAAAATCTCTGTGACTCCCTAAGGAATTACAAAGCTCTGCTCCCCACTTCGGTTTCAAAATCAAAGTGTGTTTTATCTACCATGAATGTAAATGAATGAATGCGTGCTTAAAAAAATAAATAAATTTCAAGGACCCCATTTACTCTTCTCTAAAGATTCTGGTATAAAGCGCTCTCTCTCTGGAGAGTGGAGAAAAAGCACAGGACAGGTTTATATCATGTTGCTCAGCGTATTATTGGCAGTTCAACAAATGTTGCAGCATTGAGTTTTATGGTAGAACTACTATAGCTGTTATTATTCGTAAACTCTGATTCAGACAATCAAGATATTTATGTGAACCAAAGGGCTAAAACTAGGGAAAGGCAATTATGGGACTCATTGGAATGAAACTGAGACATATTCATTTGGTGGTAGAGGAGGGGAAAAGATCTACCCCTTCCTTCCCCAACTGTAGAATGAGTTGGCAAGTCCAAGTTTTGCTGACTCTGTGTGAGAGATCATTTTTGTGCCATTTTTCCTCCAAATATCTGTATTGCTACTACTAAGCTAAATAATGGCAATGTCTTTTTATAAAGCACATTTGATCTTCTCATGGAAATGGACATCTCTTACGCATGGCTTTGGAAAAATCCCAATCTAACTGTTCAACAATGGCTAATTCTGGATTTGTGACTTTGACCTAGATGTAGTACAAAGGAAACTTAAATTTCTTAGAAAATAATATTTGTTGTGTGGGGTTTATGATACTAATGGAAAGGCACTGTGTTTGTCTTTGCTGACCAAACTCTGTCAAGTTCTTTAAGTTCGTATGCTGTTCCTCAATGGGCTGGTGCTTATTAGCTGCAGTGTGCAGGCACAAGTAAGGTGTTAAAACTCAGTTTTAGCTTTGAATTACGTTGCTTTTAAGAGTAAGTCTGACACAAATGCTATTTTAATGAACACTTTGTATCTAACACCACTTCATTTGAATGAGCAGTGTAACTATGTTATTACAACATTGCTGAACATCCCTGCTATTTCCATCTCTCATTAAAATAATAAAGTGTAGTTATAAACTGTGGCTAAGGACAGAGGCTGGCTCAGAGTGAGATACTCATTTAGCATTTCAACAGTTATGCTGTGCTGGAATGGCACCGAGTTCCTTACAAAAGCAAAAAGAATAGGTAAAAGGAAATCCTTGAGGCTGTCTTGCTTGCTTGCTTAGTGTGAAAGAAATAACATGAGAAATAAGTGCAGTTCAAAGACTGACCAGGAGGTGAAGGTTAGCTGGATGTGGAACAATGAAGAATTTAAAAATTAATTATAAAAATAAATAAAAAAAAATCAACAACACTAGTCTTGTTAATATTTTAATTTGTTATTGTAAGTCTTCTTGAAATAAAGACATTAATAGAGCTGGGAGAGCTTATTTTCATTAGTTGCCATCTGTTCAAATCTTGATGTATGTATTCACATTAATGGTTAAGAGACTCCCGGCTTTTCAAGTACAAATGTGTCCTGAACTATGCAGCCAATCCTTATTCAATTAAAACAATGAAGATTTTCTCTGCAGACTTAACTGGAAATACCAGAACCTTTTTAGAACATTTTTTTTTTCCCCTTGGGTTAATGATAGTTTTACAGTTCAGTATCAACTTGCCATTCTTTACAGCTTTTAAAAAAGGATCCTTTTAAGACACCACTGGTCTGCATTAGGAATGTTTTTGTTATGGTCAAAAATAGGTGGTAACTACAGAGGCTGAATTTAACCTGTTATCCAGAGAGCATTCAGTTGTTTGATCCCTTATTCTGTGATGCTGAGCAACTTGTTCAATGTTTTTGTTGTTATGATAAGTTGTTGAATGTAGAACACGTCTTTTTGTCATAGCTTAATTGGAATCAAAGCAATAGTGTCCCATAAGAATGTAAGATAAAGGAACCTATGAACATAAAGGGCAACTTTTTTTCTATTACTTTTGTTCTGTAAAATTCTACAAGCTTTGCTTTCAGAGGTTATTATTTGAAGGTGGGAAGTGAATCTGACATTCACATATACAATCTGCACAAATGCATACCTCTTGGGACCATTAAAGAAACCTCTCCTTCCATGTAACCAACTATTTTAAAGGACTTCTACTCTTGTTCCACTGTTTCTTTTCTTGGTGTTTGCCTGTCATTTGACTTATGGCAACATAGCTCACTGTCAGCAGTGAGCTATGTCCACTGTGCCTATTGCAAAGACTGAGGTTTAAATTCCAACAGCCTTTGGACATACATTACCAAGCAGTGAGGGACTTGGATGGCTTTGAAGAGTAAGATGTCTACGCAACTTCAGTTTCAACAAAAACATCTATACTTAAACCAGAATCTGTTTTTGTTTCATTCTATCTCTTTTAACAGTTGGGTTGACATTTCCCATAGACAAAACTTGGTAGTGTATTCTCAGCTCAGTTATAAAGGAAAGATGAGAAGCTTGCATTTTGAAAACAATTTCCTTCCCAATTCCCATGTGGTGGAACTGTTGATATAACTTGTTGTCCTGCAGCTTTCTGTTCCAGCCAAACTGCTAGCTCCACTGTACAATTATCCTAGCTTTAGAATTGACTTGTCCCAGAGAGAAATCATGGGGGAATGATAAGACTTTCTAAAGATAATTAGGAAGACTCCAAAGTCTTAACAACTTAGTACAGATACTGTGTTCCATAGGTCATGTTGGCTGATTTTTTCCTGGTTACAGTTGTTCATCTTTTAAAATCTTCTAAATAGTTCTTCTGTGAAAGTGAAACTATAGTGAAGCCCCCCAGACCATCTGTCAAACATTGTTTATAATGCACTTTCCTTTCTGTAGCTGACAAAGTTCAGGAAGAAATTCTAAATGGGGAGGAAAAAAAACAAAAGCAAACAAACAAAAGGCTTTTCTTGCAGGCTTTGACATTCTCTCTCTGTTACAGGTTTGAAGGAAAAGACTAAAATCAAGTCCTATGATCAGGTGATGGTCTTGAAGATGGAAAGTTTCCACTGTTCTAACAATCTGAATGCAACTGTCTTACTATTTATCTTTAAAGAGTGAAGAGCTACGCTTCATTTATACTACCTTTTTTCCATTTGGTTAGGGTAGTTTGATCCTTCCACAGATGTATTCTTCCTGTCAAGTATGTATGTATGTGAACAAGCATATATACTCCAATTAATCGAGGAGGGCATAGCATGTTTATGCACACAAAAATCTCCTGTGTCTTGACAATCCTGCTGCTGTGGATATGTATGGATATGCTATTGCGTAGATGTTGCTCACCCAGTTTTTCCTTCTAAACAAAAGCACACTAAAAGTTGCATGTAGAGGACTTCTTGGATGAGTCTGGACTATTTGTCTCCAGAGACAGGAAGATGTAGTGAAGAAATAATAAACAACATTTTGAGGAAATTTTTAATTTCTCTTTTTCTTGTTGGTATATCACTTGCCTGAATGCCTTTGCTAATCTGTCTTGCCTAACATGTCCTAAAGAAGACATTTGCTTTTCTTCACATAATACCATCCTTTATAACATCTTCTAGGAGTCATGATACAGTAACTGAGAGAAGGTGGTAAGGAGATAATCCTGGGCTTTGCAGTACCTGATCTGATTGCCACAAAGTTGTCCTGAAATAAGTCCATGCTCAGTTCCACAAAACACTGGTGTAAAAACTACACGAGGAAAAAAATGATTAACTTAGATTAACTTAGCTTTTAAATTAGTGACCAGAAAAACTACAAAAATGTATTTTAAGGTTATTCAAAGTTATAACATTTTTGATATCTTCAAAGGTCCCTTCCAACCTCACCAATTCTGTGATTCTGTAACTCATTAGAGAACACTGGAGTAGCAGAAAATATTCCTTATTAAACAGTTAAAAGACTAAGAGACAGCGATGCACTGCATCTTTTCAGAGGGAAACAAGGTATGAGAGTAGAAATAAATGTAAGTGCTTCCTCAGGTGAGCCTGAATACCCATGCAGTCTTCTGGGTGATACTGGAACAGGTTGCACAGGGAGGTTGTAGATGCCCCCTCCATGGAAGTGTTCAAAGCCAGGCTGCATGCGGCCATGGCATGGTGGTTGGAACTGAATGATCTTTAAGGTCCTTTCCAACCCAAACCATTTGATGACTGTAAAAGCAGCTGCTGTTAGTTCCAGGTAAATGTTACCAATATTGTTTGGCCCAAAAGCATATGAGAGTATTAAATGCCTTTGGGAGCTGTATATAAATTAAAGAACATATCAGTGTTTTCATAGCAGATATGACTAAATAAACTACTAAGGCAATGTATAGCCTGAGGCAATATAGGCAGTCTTGGAATAACCTGTAGAAGAAGCTTTTCATACTATTCAGAGGACAGAGAATGTCAAAAATAGTCTTGGTGACATTGCGAGTCTGTCACTGATCTTCAAGTGTATCACGTTGTCTCTAGTGCTCAAGCCTGTCACTAAAATAAGGTCACCAAAGACTTCTGAATGTGTTGCACTCATTACTGCTTTTAGAGATATGCAGAGTTTTCAGTTAGTCAAGAGAAAGCCATGGGCTGTGGAATATGACTGTATGGGGTGGTAGATTGGTATTTGCCTGATTCCTAGATTGTAGGAATAAGAAAAATGAACGTGGAGCAGCTATAGAAATAAGGTTGTTTTGAATGGGAAACAAAAACATGGTATTGGTGTTGAAATGCAAAAATAGTTCAATCAGACAGTCATGGTTCAGTGTACAGTGGTACAGATTATTTTTCTTTTCAAGTTATATATAGCTTTAAGCCATGAGGTAAACTAAAAAGTCTCATTATCCTACAAAAGTTTTCAGTGTTCCTCTTTCTCCCTTTGATACCAGGGAAGCATAAAAGTAATATTTTACTACAAGTAATTAGGGTAGTAACTTCAGTGTTCTGAGATATATTTACTTGCTGTCAATTGGATTGTGAGACTTTGATAAACATTTAGCACACATGGGGTGGGGTTTTACATGCCTATTTCAGGATTATTTTGCCTAGGAAAAATGTGATAATAAATTCCTATATCCAGCAAAACATTTGACACTCGTGCAACATAGGTGTCAGCTGAAAACCTGTGAATACTAGTCAGAACAAAACATCCTTTACTTGACACTGACACTTCATCAGACTTTGAGTCATGTGTTGAGGCATGTGTCATTATGTCTGCTCTAAACTGCACAGGAGACTGGAAAGCTCCTGAGCTCCATTTCTGCTGAAGTCGGTCAGGAAGTACAATTTAAGGCATAAGGCCATTTCTGTAATTTTTTTGTGAATATTTCTTTATTGCACTGACTGGATTTTGGATTTTTGAATGTGTGATTCAGGGTGGATAAGCTTTATTTGCAAACAAAGCATAAGAAAAAATACTGAAATATTTTATGAACTATGTCTCCAATAATAATTATCTTACAGGTATTTCTAATAATCTGTTCTGATATAATGAGTTATGTAGAGTGTGCAGAGATGCATGTATAGTACTGTACTCACAGACTACTGCAGTGCTAACTTTCTCTTTGATATTATTCTCTCTGATTCAAGACTGTGGAAGAAAAATATGTTATTGAACCAGGGAGTTATTTTCACTTATTTTTTTAAAAACAGACTTTAAAATGAAAATACCAAGATGAATTAAACTGTCTTTAAATCAACATTGTGCTAATTCAGCATATTCAATATCTTGTAGTGATCTGAATCTTGAAGGAAAAAAATAAAAAATAATTTAAAAAGGGTGGTGGTGGAAGGAAAACAAACAAAATCAACAAGAGATGCTGTAATCTTCTATATCCTGGTTTAAGCCCCAAACCCAGCCCAGACTTCTAGATCAGTGATAAGGACTCCCAATGCACCATTATAACTCTCTCTCAGAAAAAGCTACACTGCAGTTCTTAAAAACTGCTGGTGGAAGGAGTTTTGCTAATTAGGAGATGTTACAAAGGAGAAACTAGAGCTGAAACAAACTCTAAGCATTTTATCCTGATGTTTCCATTCTTGAATCAATCTTGATACTGTGAACAGTAGGAGATATCCAACTGCAGGTGTGTGTAATCATATTTAATTAAGCTTTTCCCTTTCATCTGCAGTCATTGCTGTACTCAAGCTATCACACTTATTAGTCTTTAAATTCCTGTAAGATACATTTTATTTCATAGCTCAGAAGGTCCAAATCAACCTCAAATGGGTGAAGCTATTTCCCATGTAGTAAGACTGTGTTCAGAAACTGAAGAATATGAGCCTCTGCACTTTTACTATCTTTCTGTTTCTGTCCAGACCTGAATTTACAATACTGAAGGTCTAAGTTTAGCAGTCTTTCATGGAAAATAATGTGCAGCTCTGGTTTGCATGACTTTGTCTGCAACTTCACGCTATTATCTGTGACTGAATTTTCCAGACACTTCATTTTTTTCTCTTTTTTCTTTTTTTTTTAATACACACACTAGATATAAATTTCAGCTAAGCTATGAGTTACAGCACCAATGTTTTAATTAGCCAGTAGGAGATGAGATTAATCAATTTATTTCATGCAATTTTTGCACAATGGTGCTGGTGTCCATATTTCAGTTAGTGGAAAAAGGGATACATTAATCCAGTTATTTCTCATTTCTATTTGATCTGCTAAGGACACTGAAGAGGAATTTTTACATATTTTTATTTCTTTTAGAATTCCCCAAACCTAAACAAAACACCCCCAAAATGCAAGTATCGGTATCAGTGTTTTGGTTTGTTTATTTATTTATTTATTGTGATACTTAGAGCTTTATAGTTCAAAATAAAGAATAAATATGCTATATCCCAAATATGTATGAAGGTTATGGTTTTGTTTCATTTTGTCATCTCAACCTATTAAATCTTTGCATTGTCGCATAATCAGGATATAAATATATATATATTTGCTGTTCTAATTCAATGACACAAAATTCAAGATCCCTGAGGTAAGGTTAAGCAGGAGCTCATATAGTCAGGGTTGAAATTCAGACACTGCAGATATAATCCATCTCCCTGACACATGCAGTGCTTCATTGTGAGACTGCCAGACACAGTCTGCTGAGATGGGAATGTCACAGAATACCAAAACAGGGGGAGATGCAGTTTTGTTCATCATTGCTTTTATCTACAAAAATCCATCTAACAGTCTACATACACAGCTACTACCAGACAGAGAAATATGAATGCAGCAGAGAGATGCAGCAGCAAACATTCAGAGGAGTATATGGAGCATATGCTGGGAATGCTCAGAATTACCTGAAAATAATTTGGGTAGTTAATCAGGTTAATTACTTATCTTTAAGTCAATATTTTGGTGCAGACGCTGAGTCACCATCTCTGCTGTCTAGCAGAGATCAATAGCTTGCCTGGTTGCCTGCATCTCCTGGTGAATTTTGAACCTAAATGACAAAAGGGGCACAGAAGGCAAAGAAAGTGCACTGTCATCACTGGTCAGGCAGGCAGGCAGAAAAGGCTGCAGTGGCAGAAAAAAAAAAAAAAAAAAAAAAAAAAAAAAAAAAAAAAAAAAGCTTTTTAGAAAATATAAAGTGCAACTGCTCTTTCAGTTAATTCCTAGTTATAACCACTCCAGCATACATTTGAAGTTTTTACACCAGGAACAAAGGGGAAAAAAAATAAAGCAATTAAATGATACTTAGGGTTCCAAAATGAGACATGAATCGGTAGGCTTATCTCAGACATATGTGTAAGCAAAGGAGCTTGTCTTGACTGTAGTGGGCAGACTTGCCTGTCATACAGATTTCAGGGTGGATTTTCAAATACCTATATTAGACAGCAAAACATTTAAAATGTGTCTAGTTACAGTTTAATTTCATCCTGCCGTAAGCATAGGCAGTGCTACTGCATGCTACTGTGGTCCCTGGGCAAATTCAACTTTAATCAGAAAGGAAAAAACCTCTGGGGCACTGAGAAAATACACTCTTACCATAGACTTGGCAGAAAGCAGGCTGCCCATATGACCAGCAGGGCTGGAGGGACATGGCTGTCTGGGCTTACATCTGGACATATGTTACACTTTGTATTGTTAGGTATTGCGGGTTCTAGCTTAAAAGGTGTGTTTTTCTGTGAAATAGAGTATTCTAATCTATAAGCTCCTAGCAACATTTCTGTATAGGCGTTTTCCTACCCATTTGTTAAAGGCAGCCTTTAGCTAAAAGCACTGTCTGTTTCTTAGTGCACCATGACAGGATGCAGCAGTTCAGGACCAGGCAGTGACACAGCAGAGCAGCCTGGGGCAGTGGGATGAATAGAAGTAGAGGGCATGTATAGGACTGGGAATATAACCATTGCAGGGATACTGATAATTCTCAGGCTTGTGGCAAAAGGTTCATGAGGAAGCTACAAGCAATTCAAAGTTTAGGAGAAAGCACAGTAGGTGGGCTGTGTATTGGGGAAAGGTAGCTGAAGGTTAGGTTAGGTATTTTGGCGTTGGTTTAGTGTCCCCCAAATCTTGTGATCAATCATTTCATTCTGTCTGCGTCATGATAGTTTTCAGAGTCCCTCTGAAACCGTCCCTTAATCCCAATATGAAGCCCTGCTCTTTGCAAACTGATCTGCACCACCACAGAACAAACCAAGCGGATAAAACCTCTCTATTTCAACTTATTTTTCCATCACTTCTATTTTTATCCAGGTAAGTTTTCTCTTTGCATGATTTTTCTTTGAATCACTTTCTTACCTCTTATAACCTAAATTGTCAAGTTTGGATAATGCCATCGTGGTATTTGAATTTTCTAGAAAATATCAGCTCTGAGGAAATGAGTAAGGATCATGGCAGTAGTAGTGCACAGTTGATGTCTTCATTCCTCCACCTGCATTAATCTTGGTCACACCCAAGATCTTACAGGATAACAAGTTTCCAGGAGCCTCATTTAGCACTTCATGAACATTAATATCTCCTTCTGCACACTTCCTCAGAAATATCATGGTACAATGACTTAGTTTTGCAAAAAGATCAGAGATAAATCTGACCACTACAGTCACTTGGAAATGAAATAGACCTATATGGTTTGGTGGACTTATGAAACAAAGCTTAATATGCTGTTCAGCTTTCATCTCACACCTTAGTTTTTGTATAAATCTGAAATTGTTTCAGTTGTGGAAATATTAACGTATTTTTATATTTCTGCATATCTTGTTTTTGTGTTTCCTTATCCTTATTTGTAAAAAATACAGGAGAAGCCTATGTGATATTTCTAATCAGCTGACAGTGAGATGTACAGGCATCTTATAAGAGTTTAGGATTTTTTTGATCCTTAGTGTTTCAGGGAATGAGGGAGAAAAATATTTTAATTGGAATTTGATAGTTACAAGCAGTATCATCAACTTTAATGTTTTTACTTGTTGGCTCTGCAAAAGGTTCTTTTTGTAGCTTTGTTCCTCAAAAGAGACACAACACATGGTAAAGATAATAGGTATTTATTTTCGAAGTAAAAAAAAAAAAAATCATTTTGAAAACTTTCTGGAAAAAATGGGACACATTTTTCAAAAATACATGAAATACAGTTCTGTTCTAGCAGTTCTATTAATTAATCATTATTTATCACTGGAACTCAAACAGATCTCAATGCATGTTTTCAAGCTTAATCCTGTATTCAGCTTGCCTGTTTCCTAAAACTCTATTAAAATCCCCTTGTTGTTTACATATTTATAAATAACTGGAAACCTGATGTTAAAGTTCTCCTTTAAGGATTTAATTTCATATACTTGAGCTATTTCATTAGTAAAATAATATCATATACAGGAAATTTTGACCTTTCATTCTTTAACCCTCCTGTCTACCATAATAGCACTTCCGACAGTAAGTACTTACTACCGTGTTTTGTTTCAACAGTGTCTTTAGTGAATTACCTAAAAACTAATCTAGAGTTTGAGCTGCTAAACTTTTGAGCACAAATATTTATTGTTTAACTGCTAAAAAAAAAATAAAAAAGAATTTATCAAGGATTTTAAAATATCCTTCGGAAATTAAAAATATATTCCACAGACTTTTAAAATCTTTAACTTCTGCAAATTCAGAATAAGAACTCCAGAGTTCTGGTTTCATAATGTATGGTTTAGTTGCAGATCATCTAATTTACTGTGGTGTAATGTTGTCTCACTGTAGTAGTAATGTCTTTTCTCATGTTGCTTATTTGTCTCAAAGTAGAGAATCAAGTCTGCATACACATACGCCCACATTAAACCATATATATGAATACATAATGAAGTTCAGTTAACAAAACCTTGGTGTGATTTCTAGATGTATCTGATGTATCTGAACATGCATTTCTAGAACACTATTGAGATTGTAAAATCTGAAGAAAAATCAGGCAGAAAAGATATTGCTGAAGTGATAGCATATTTCAGTGCCGATCTAGTGCCAATTCAAGAATTTATGCAACCACGCTGTCAAAGATCTATAGAAATTTTTGGCCCACACATCTGAAATACTTTGAAACTTTTGTCTTAGAATGTTTCTAATTGTAAAAACTTTGTACTTCTGCTGTTTGATCCACATGCCCTGCAAAAAATCCCCTTGAAATGATGCAGAGATTTCAAGTGGCTTTGACCTGTGGCATTACACTACACCTTTGCTGCTTTTAATTCACAGTATTGCTATTAAAATGTAAATGCAATTCAATAATGTCACGAGGCTTTTTTTTTTCTTTCTTTTTTTTTTTTTTCCATCATTAAGGTCTTCAGGTAAGAATATTAAGGAAAAAATGATACATCAAAAAGAGAGCATGCTCCTTTGCCAGTGGTTGGGTTGAGAAGATGGGGCTTGTATGTGATGAGTGTCAAATGCTTCACCCTTGTGAGAAAACATTTTTGAAACACCATCTTGCTTGTTGTTCAAAGGCAGCCTGTTGTTTCAGTCACACAAATGCTCCTCTCCCATCCCCCAACATTCAATATCTGTTCTGCAGATATGAGTATCTGTATGTGTTTTATGTCTTCTAAACAGGTAGTAAACAGGTGTCTTGAGTTTTTTTTTCAAGATCCATTAATGACATCACACTATTTTAGGCTGAAAAAATCTATTTTGAGGTGATTGATTAAAAAAATATGACATTAAAGTACATGCAGAATCACCTTTTAGATCATAGTTGAAACTGATATTGCAGTTTTAACTAACACGGCATTCATGTTTGCTTATGTCTTGTCTTGAGAACACATACTTTTGGAGAGCCAACAAAATTTCCATATTTAAAAAAATGTAATTCTCTAATACCCTGCTGGGAAATATACACCAAGATTTTTAAGACACTGTAATTAAGTTGTAAATATGTTAATAATTTCCAAAAAAATGATAGGGAATTTTATTGCTGTCATTGACAAGGACTGTTCACCAGGATTCTCAGAGAATCACTTGATACTGGTTTGTGCCATGAGACAGGGAGTAGCAATTGAAACTGTATTTTTAAAATCTTATGGTGCAATTAGTTATTTTTTCCTGTTCACTTGGCTGATATTTCTAAAATGTTTTAGTACCTTGTTTCTTTGCAAGGTAGGGTTATTTACACACTGTAAATCTCAACATTTCTCCCCTTTTCTTGACACGCACAATCTCTTCAAGTGTCCTACACATTCTGCTTTCAAAATTTCACTATTGCTATTTACTATCTGAAAGGATGTTTACTTTGTCATTAAAAAATAATGTTTATCCTGCCATTAAAACTGTGGAAAAGCCAAGAAACTAGTATTGAAAATTTTGTGGAGTATGTTTTTGCTCTAATTATCAGAGTTTGTGAAATGTTGAATGTTTATGTTTACAGTTATTTTTATCTATGTGTTATTGTCTTCTCAATCAGGCACAGGATGTTCGTAGAAGGAGCTTTTACAGAAAGAGATGTTAACAAGACAGCACCAGTAAAATAATTCATAGCTCTCTGAAAACCTGTTCAAAACAATCTTATCTGGGACCTATACCCCACAGAGAGAGTCTGGAAGCTGCACTTGAACCAAATCTGTATCTGCCTTGCCTTGAAGGTGGTGCTTCTATTTGTGGTGTGTGGACATTGGCATACTTTATCAGTGGGGTTCTGTGTTGGAGGCAGAAAGCCTGGACCATGGTGAAATTCTGCCACTGCCATTCTTTGTGGCCCTGATGCTTTCACTCTCCATATCTGTTCATTGCCTTGCCTTGTCAGTGTAGGGATGACTCTTGCAAAGCATTAGACAGCACTGTAAGCAAGAACTTCTTGTTTGGTTAGCTCGTATGTTTCTGTGATACAGGTAACAAAAATGTGCCTGTCTTTTGGGATGACTCTATACTGAGTGTTTTTCACTCAGGCAAGAACTCACATTTCATCAAGAACACTTATGGTCTTAAATCTTTCATGTTAATTGGCTTTCCCCTGAGTCCATGTTGACAACTAATAGCTCCATGAAATTACACTGGACAGTATACTTAAAACTAATAGCAAAAATAAAGGAAATCTGCCTGGAGAGGATAGCTTAATAGAAACAGGGTTTGGAAAAGAATAAAAAGTCAATGACAAAGCATCATCCCACTTGTTCCGTGGGGCTGGAGCAGCTGTTGTATCACATGAGCCAACAGCCGCTGAGACCTTCAACTTGGAGGAATTCTGTTGTAATTATCCTGACTCATTACAAACTTCACCTGGCTTTCATTTACTAATGTAACTTACTGAATATTTTTTCCATTAATTTGAGTTGTGTCTGTAGGCACAGCAGGGATTCATCTGGGGACATCTGAGGTTTTTTTTTTTCCTTTCCTACGCTTCCCTCTTTTATAATGCTAAAGGGTAGGAGAGTTACTGCACTTGTAAATGTAATGGTCATGTGAATATTGAAAGAGTTGAGCATATTTTTTAAAACATAAATGCTGAGTAAAGGAATAACAATTTGCTCCTTATTGTAAAGCTTTGCTGATTCCATTATTTGTTTTACTCTGAGGATGTAGATGGAATCCTCACCACCACTTTAAGAAGAGTAGCAGTAATATAGTATGTTCACTCCTTTCTCTCTCCTATTCGTCTGCACATCGCTGACTATTGTACGTAGTTTCTACGCGCTAAAGTATCTGAAGTATGCTTTTTCTGAGGGTTTCAACTGATCTTCGTGCATCTATAGCTACTCTCTAATGTCATTTTTTTGGAACATGATGTAAAAATTTGAACTGTCTTTTCTTGCAACATCACTGTTGTATTGTGTTTGAATGAGATGACAACCAGCTTTTAGTCAAACATTGCTATTTCTTGTTGCTCTTTTATATCACTGCTGGCAGATTATTATGAGGGCAAGCTGCATTTGCAGATGTGAAAAGATGCTGCTTTGTTTTTCTTGCAGTATATCTTAGTGTTTTATTTATTTAAGAGTCCCAGAGCAAGCAAATCTAGAATTTGAGTTGACTTCTTAGATTTAAACTCCTCTTGCAGCAGACTTGGGGTATAAGTACTTGGCATATCTGTTTATGAAGTAGACATTTTAAAGGAAATGTCACTTATATTAATGGCTGTCGTTGTTTTAAGAGTTCTGAAGTTTTGTTGTTGAATTTATATATATACATATATATGTATGTATTTTTTAATCCAGCTGAGGATAACTGTTTGGGTGCCAAAGGGAGCAAGTAATAACCACATAAAAATGTAATATTTACAACTGACAAATAACTTGGAACATGTTATACATCTCAAGCTAGAAATATCTGCACTGATCCCTCTAGCTAACAATTGCAGCCAATGGTAGTTCAGAAAATGGTTGTGCAGGCATAGTAAACATCTTTAAATTTATGCTGTTACTGTTAATACTTGCAGTTGTTTATTGCATTTGCCAGAGTGATTATATTCTGTTTTGTATGATAGTTTTACTTTTTTTCAGTTAGTTATTGTTTGGTTAAAAAAAAATATAAAAATTCTTTTGAGTATTGAGCCCACCTCTCACAGTCATTTATGAGCCTGATTCAAAGTCCACTGAAGTCAGTGGAAAAATTTAACACATCTTACTTTCCTTCATTAAAATATATATATATATATTTAAAAATTATTTTTCTGATCAACTGGATTATGAAACCAATGATGTTCTAGTAAAAAACAATTTGACTATTCATGAAAATTTGAAAGAAATAAGAGGGAGACTTGCTTTTGCACTTTGAATCTGAGGTCTGAGGCTGTAAAAGCACAAAAACATTGAGCCATAATCAGAAATGTGCAAGTGGAATCTGACAGTGAGTTGAAGAGCAGGTCCAATGGAGCTGTACGGGAGCTGCAAGTACTCAGCACCTCTCAAGCAAGGTCCCAGGGGCAGACGTCCTTTCAGTGGTCTTATGACACTTGACTGCTTAGGAAGGGTTTATTAGTTCTCCAAATATAAAATATAAAGTGGCCGAGTGAATGATAAGAAAAGTGATCAGTTTGCTAAAAGGTTTTGATTTTAAACATACGTCTGTAGAGTGGTGAGGACTTTACGGGGAGCCTTGTTGAGTCAAAAGATCAACACCAGCTTTGTTTCTTTTTCTTCCTTTTTTTCCCCTTGTTTTATGTTCTGCTCAACAGTTGCCATTAAAGTCTTTCTTATTGCTGTAGACCTTGTACTAATTCATGGCAACATTAAAGCTGGAAATAGTGTAATACTACTAATGAGGCCAAAGGAAGAATGATGAAGATTTTTGTAGTTGTAGTTGCACATAACTGCTGCAGATAGAAGTAGTCTTTCAGTTGCAATGAATTGTTAGGACGTATCCTGACCTCTTTCTACTCCCTCTCCTAACATGAAAATTATAATCTTTATATTCAAGCTTAACATAAAGGAGGGTGATTTAATCAGATAAAGTAAGATGTATAAAATGTTCACAATTATTTAAATAAATAATAAATCCTCATATAGAAATCTGGAATAATCTGAAACAATATTTTTTGTGTGTGTTTTTTCTTGAAATATTTTGGATAATAATCTGCCAGCAGGAGTGACAGATTGAAGCAATCTAAGAAAATATCAAAAACTTTAGCACTGTTTTCTGCCCATTTTTTATTTTCAAAGTCAGATTATAGTTTGTAGAGACTATTCTGATATTCTGGTCTCTCGCCAAGAGAGATAGCTATGATGCAAAATGGGTTTGTATAGAGGTTAACACTTGTACTGAAAGCAATTATTAAAGGTATATCTAATTTGTTACCTCATTCATAAATTGCATTAGATTCTAATATGTAAATGTTCTGGAGTAGTATCTGTTACTATTACTTTCCAAATTAAAATAAATAGTAATAAAAAAAATCAAGTTGCCCTTGTTTCAATCAGTAATTTTATTCAAGAAAATAAGTATTTCCTTATTTATCGTGGTGCAGCACATCTACCTCAAAGAAGGTGTTCTGTTTGTTTCCACTGAGAAACAGATAAAAGCAAATACTGCTCTTTGTCCCCACATGTAACAGACCTCATTTTGGCTGATTCCTTCTATTCTGCAGGAGAGAGAGGCCTTGGAAAACACTGAAAAAGGCATTACGGGGGTGAGCATGGTTAAAGAATAAATGTTGTCTGGTTCCTCTTCATTCAGGGATGTTTATTAGGAGTGTGAAAGATGGTTTAGGGGTGTTTGCATGAGACACTGACACTGCAAAAAGAGCAGAAGAGGTGGGGAGAAAGTGATTTGGTAAAAGTCACCGTGTAAAAATAAGCATATGGCTTGAATATGTTTCATTTTGTGCCCTACTTATTCCTGGATTGTCTCTAAAATCCACCAAGACACACTGAAATAAGTCAACGATGAGAGTTTTAAGTTAGCTACAATTTACTCCACGCACCATCAGCAATAATGAATAAATTAAATAAATTTTTAAAAGGCAAGCTCAGCTTTTTTAGGCATTCAGTTAATTCTGCTTGGGAAAGAACACAATTGGGAACTAAGGTTAGTGGCATAAGCTCATTTTATTGAAGTGTACAACTTTTAAAGTGACAATTGGGACAGTCATTTGGATATGGAAGAAAACTGTTTATCAAGCGTAGCTGTAGCAGGTAGAGGCAATGCTCCCGGTGCTTCTGGTGTCAGTTAGATTTGGGTATAGAAATAAAAACACATTATTAGATGGATTAATTCAATAGTTAAATAAATAACACTGGTATTCTCTTCTTTAATCTTCTGTGCACCTGTTAGATCCAGTTCACAAACTGTTTTGCACGGGTACAATTCATCATACTAATTCCTTTTTTGACACTCATGGGTTTGAGAAGAGTTACACATATGGAGAAGGACACATACCCTGGAGTCTGTCAAGACTCTCTGAAAATGTGATTGTGCTTATTCGTGTTCATGGAATAAGACCTTTCTTTTCTTCAAATCACTGTTTTATTTAGAATATTATTTGAGTAAGTGCAGGGGGAATGACTTTTTCTTTTGTTTTCCAACTTTCATTCTACCCTTCCTTGTCAGTAATTCCTTTTTACCTTTATTATTAGTATAATTTGCAGTAGATGCAATAGGCGGAAATGTCTGTTAGTCTTTCACAGTCAGACTGAGAGACAATCACTAGTTTATATTATTCCTGTTCATTCTGTTGGATATTTGTTTTATTTCTGAATTCCCTTTAACTTGTTAGAACTAATCAAATGACAAATGCAGGTACGGGGAAAGGTCCCAAAGTTTTTACATCATGATTTTTTCCTGTCCTGATCCATACTTTCACTGAAGTTAATAGAAGCTATATGTGCACATGGAAGGTGGAGTATATCCCCAAAGTTTTTACTGGAAAATTTGATAATGCTAAAATAAACAAAGGGTTGCAGCAAAGCATTTCAGTGAAAAGTAATGCTTACTTTGTTAGCTCAGCTGCTCTTGTGCAGGAAAAAGTTTCTCTTCCAGAGGCTTACTTGTCAGATGCCCGTAGGACTTTGGCTAATTTATCTTTAAACATTTCCACTCTGTCTGGAAGAAAATCTGCAAAATGGCCAAGATGTGATTAGATTCTGAGGAGATCTAGGTTTCCTCCAGTCTCTGGCCCTCACTTGGGGGGTCTGAGTCAGGGCAACCTTTACCTGAATTAAAGGTATTAGTGGAGAACAGAAATTTGAATAGGATCTTTAGTTATGTATAGACCACATTTTTTCTCCTTTTTTGTTTTTGGATTATTTCAAAATTAACTTTTTTGTTTGTTTGTTTGTTTGGAGACCAGCATTATACATAGGGAGGGGAGCAGGGACTGATCCTTGTTTTCATTCAGAGGTATTTTAGTTGCGCAGTGTTCCCAAGGAGCTGTTGAATGATGAAGTGGAACTCAGCATTTGCTTTGAGCTTGCCATGACTTTCTGTAAAGATGGCAGACACACTGGGCTTGTCCACAAATGTTATATATTTACCATTATCTAGACATTTCAGATTGAAATTATATGATTTTTTTATTTTATTTTATTTTTATTTAGGAGACATTAAAAGGACAGTGGTAGGGGTTTGAAATGCTGGAAAGAAAAAGAAAAGAAATTTTAAAAGTAATGTTATGTCACTTCCAAAGCAATTATTCCCTTTCTTTGTTTCTTTTCCACCTACAACACTAGTTTATAATGAATATACAATTTGGGTAAAGTAGACATTATGTACCTACTCAAGTATACTGAATACGTCAGTGTTGAAGTAGGTAAAGTGGGCTTTTTTTTTTTTTTTTTCAGTCTGAGATATGCAGCACTGTTATCCTGAAATCTTGTTGGTAATTTTTAAGCATTTACAAGAACATTAACTCTGTTTGTTTGTTTGTTTGTTTCAGCCATGTTACCAGGACTTTGCTATGGAGCTGCTGCCACAGGGCTGTGTGCTGATATCTAGATCATTAGACAGCAGGAGGAAAGCCAGTGTGTTCATGGAAACAGTGCTTCCTCAGACAAGTAATAATCAGCCTAATGTCATGCTACAATCAGACTGACAAGGTTTGCAAATACCTTGAAAGGATCTGCTCATCTTTGAATGCTGCAGATCAAAGCCTGACTGGAATAAAAAGCAAGTATGCTGCATGTCAGCTGCAGTATATTGTTGATGAGCACAGCATGTATAAGCAGAGGCCACTGCTATCATCACCAGCAGGAACAGCCAGATGGACTGGGCTGGTCTACTACTTAAAATCTTGCTGTATAACCACAAAAACTAAAAATGAAGCTTAAAAACCCATTACTCATTTCCAGAGCCCCAGACTGTCTTTTTAAAGCTTCAAGTTCATTTTTAAGCTATGCCAAAGACTTTTTTAGACATGTCTGTTCTCAGGAACTTCTGTCTGTTTTTTGCTGTTTGTCAGGATAGAATTAGTTCTGGGGGGCGTTAGGATGGAGGACAGTTGTTCAAGCAGAGTGATCATCTGTAAACCCTCCCAGCTCTGCCACAGATATGCACATATTCTGCAACTGGGAAAGTCATTTGCTCTGTGAGTTCTTATTTTTCCAAATGTGAAATGGGGCAGCTTCTCATCTATGACTGTAACACGAGGTCTGATTCATTAATGCATTTCCAGCACACTTTGTGCTCTATGGGATGAATAGCTAGTACCCTGTGGGAAAAACAGAACAGCCAACAAGATAAAATATGGTTTGTGTTGCACCAGACTGAGCCCTCTGGATATTGTGCTTTTGAGGCAAAATCATTCCCTTTTTTCTTCTGTAGTGCCTCTATTGTCTTTGAGGATTAAGAGCTTGTGGAAGGCTAAGGCAGCTTGCAGTACTTGCAGCTGGCTCAGCTTGCAGTACATTGGGGTATGGTGAAGCTGGTTTGCAGCAGAAGGTGTATGTCCTACTCGTGACATCTTCTTGTAGTGTGAGTCTAAACTGACCTTCGGCATGGCCATACCAGAATTAAAAGATGAAATAGCCAGAAAGGACCTCAGTTGCTGTTGTCTGCACCTGAGTTTAGAGAATTTCTCTCAGTGATGTTGTGCAGAGCTAGAAAAGCCTGCAGGAAATATCCACTTACTGACCTGATGTGGCCGGAGGCAGTCGCAGCCCAACTGGTGCGTATGTCTTAACCTATGAAACCAAGCCAGTGTTGCTGTATGAGATGACAGACTAATGATAATTTTAGGCAATTAGTTTATTTAGGGTGAAAACAGAAATTAGAAAAAGCCCAACCACTAAAAGTTTGTGTTTTTCTCTTAAAAAAAAAAAAAAAATCCCCTTGCAATGTTTTAATATGGAAGTTATATGCTGGGAACTTTTCTTTCCCAGGAAAACATAAATCACCTAAGAATTGTGTAGAGAAGAGCCTCTAAAACATTTTTTTAGTGTTTGTGAGAAAATTTTTAGTTCTTTATCTTGTAATGAAACCTGTGGGTCTGAGGTTTTTTTTCTGTTTGGGCACATTCACAGGTGGAAGATCTTCCTGGAGCTTACTAGATTCCCAGCTGAATCCCCTGAAGCATTGGTCTTGTAATGTGACATGATGAGAGAGTGAGTGCATTTATTGTTACCTGGATTATAGCTGTGTTTCGCACTCCATCAGCCTAAAAGGAGCAGAAGATCCACAAAAGCCTCCAAACCAGACTGACAAGGGAAGAGTGCTCATAGAAGTGATGTGGATGTCCAAAGTCACATACCCACTCAAAGAGACTGTGCCAGGTGCAGAATCCTTCTTGCCGATCTGTTTTGCATGTCAAAACTTATATTTTAAAATTTGCTTTCTTTTTTTTTTTTTTTTTTTTTTTCCCTAGCAGATATAGAGCCAATAACATAGTCAGGTGGTCTTGGAAAGAGGTTAACAGACCATTTGTTAGAAGGAGTTCAGTGCCAGCGTCTGGAAAGTCTGAATTTGTATCCCCTTGCAGATCACACTGATTTTACTAATCTCAAGGTCAGGGAAAAAAAAAAAAAAAAGGGATTGCATGACAATATTCCACTTTATCTCACTTACTTAATGTAGCATTTCTGTGCAAGTATTTTACCCTCATAAAAGTGAGCAGATGTTATGGGGCAGGCTTTCACCTTGATTACACTGATGTAGATCAAGAGACACCTTTGAACTCATTTTGCTTAACTGTTCTTTTTCACATGATGCTTTGCAGTTGGAAAAAATAATTTCTAACAGTGTGAACTGAGAGTAGTTTATGGAAAGTTTAAAGGGCAGAAAATCCAAACATTACAGGTAACTGCAGTTATTTTTGGTTTACATTCATAAACTAGAGAAGGACTTCACTTTATAGTGAAACAGTTTAAAATAAGGAAGAACATAAAGGTATGGCGTAAATTTCATAAAAAAAGAAAGAAGAGGCACCCAAACAGAGTTAAAGGGCATAGGGAAGATGAAATAAATTTGAGCATGTTTATCTATATTGCTCTGTGATTTCTGTAAATTTTATTTATATTTATATGTAATTATGCTGAAAACTGCAGTGTTTCTGAGGTGGTATTGAAATCTGGCCGTGATTAGAGTAATCTTTTTTCATTAGTTCTTCTCTGCTAAAACAGTACCATAACATGAGACTTTAAGCTTTTGTGCATTCTCTGCAACTTGTCTGGCTCAGAGGAGCAGCTTAAACATCTTTGTTATATCTATGCTATCTTCCTGAAGGACTACTTAGCTATAACTACACCAGTACATATATACCTTCTCTGTAATATATCTGTAATAGAAAATGATGGGAAACTGACACACACTGACCTCCAGTAGATTATTATCTGATAGAATTGATACTTCACTTCAAAATGCCTGAAAAATTATAATGTCAGATTGATGTTTATTCCTAAATACATTCTGGAGAGCATTCCCTTGATCTTAGATCAGTCCGTTGTCAGATTCCTTAAAGGCCACATCATTTATAAATGATATGAACTGCAGATGTATAATTCATGTGGAGCATAAAATAAGGTTTAAAACATTTGTATCAAAAAGGTAAGGTGATCCTATATTAAATCATGTTTATGGCCTAGTTTTATGGGACAGAATCTTTCTGTCTGAAGTTTAGCACTTCTTACTTTTTTTTTTTTTTTTAGAATTTATTTAAAAAGAAAAGTAACTGTGACAATGATGTTGGCAGATAAATGGGCTCTTTTTGTGTTGATCTGTCATATTATTTTCCATTAGCTACTCCTACACTTTCTGCAGATTGCTTTCAACCATATTTTTACTAAATGTTTTTGGAAGTGCAAAGAGCAATGTAAACTGCAGATTTCACCATTACTGTTTTGACGTTGCAAGCTCAAGGTTAATGGAATTTCTTCGTGGACAAGAAGAAAAATAACTACATTTTAAGTTACATCACCTTGTGGGTTTAGCCAAATTACAGTAATCCTAGAAACCCTTGCCATTATAAAATAATAATAATAAAAAAAAAGATTTTAAATTCTGGGTATATTTTACTCCCCCCCCCCCCCCCCCCCCCCTTTTTTTAAACCTAAGGACTCCACATGGAAGTTTGCATTTCTTGTCCTATTGTATAAAACCATTAAACCATAAAACATTTTTTGATCTGATTTTTTTCTTATTGTGAAAATTTTAGCCTTGATCTCATCTTGAGACATTTACCAATAGAAATAGAAAGTGAAAAGTGACATATAGTGTCTGGTCCAAACAAATTGCAAATTTGCTCCTGGAGGCCCCTCTCTAGGAAAATGTAAAGATTCACCAGTGCCTAAATTCGTAAATGACCTTAACCATTTAAAAGCCATGTCTTTAATTACACCTTTGAAGATCTGACAAACACTTACTAATATGACATTGAACAGTGTTTTGGCAGTATTCTCCCTGAGATTTTGTTTTCTTTGAAGTGTTGGCTAGAGTTATGCTGGTTTTCCTGTAATAGCAAAGAAAAATTGCAGTGATAATTATTTCCATATAATACAAGATGGGCTTTTCTTTCCACTTTGCCTTAGTGATATGAATTGTCCTTAAGTTTGCTTTTATAGTTCATGGACCTAGAAGTTAATAGTCACAAACGAAAGCAGGTAAGCTTTCAGAAAGATTGGTTGTTTCAAAAACATACTTTACCTATGAACTTCCAGTGCAATTTCTGTGTCCCTCTCTAGGTATGCACTTGTTTGTGCTGTGCAGAAGTGGGCACAGAGTGCTGTTGTGTTACTGGCACAGAGTTTTCAAAGCAAGAGAAAAGTAAGTGTTGCTATTTTAACTCCAAAACCATCAACATACCTCCTTTAGTATGGGAAGTTTTTGCCCTTAAAACACACACACACACACACATATACACATATGTATATACATAATTTATATATATAATCCAATTCACAACTTTTGTTCTTTTGTGCTTACACTTATTTCCGTCATTCTACTGTGTGGTAAATCTTGCTCTTCCTGATTCCAAGAACAACCATGCAACTTATTGTCACGTCTTTCCAAACCACCCTCCTTTCAATGTGCTGTTGTCTTGCTTTTCTCTTCTGGACAGATTTTTACTGTTGTCCCAGTAGGATGTGAAATTGCTTTTTCTTTCTTGTCCCAGGAGTAGCTCTGTTTCTGGCATTTCTTTTAAGTCATTTCAAAATAATACCTCTCCCACCTATGGCATGGTGGACTGATGGTTTCTGTGTCACATTCATACTGCTGTCATGCTGTGTTGGGGCCAAATAGCTGCTTTCATCTCCTGTGCTCATTCAGGCATTGATCCTCATTCTCTAATGCTCATTGCGTTGACTTAATTTCTGGTATTTTCTATAAGATGAGTGCTTGAAAAGGGCACAAGGGACAACAAGACGGGAAACACCTTCTTTTCAGATTCTGCTGCTTGGCTTTATGCCACTCATGTCTGAAGCTGATCATGAAATTGGATGTTATGTGGATCTGTAGGATGTACAGCAGGGGAAGATGTGGAGATCTTTTTTGTGCAGGCCCTGAAGACTTGACGGGTCAGTTATGGAACTGGATAATTGCCAGGGGTTGGTGAAGATAGGTTGAAGGTTACCTATGGGGTAGATCAGGGAGCTGAGGGTAACCTTGACTCAGAAGGGGCTGCTTCAGAGCTCATGAATAACAGGAAAGGATACAGTGGAAATAATACCTGAAGGGAGGAGGCAATGAAGATGGAGCTAGGCTCTTTTCAGTGGTTCCCTGTGCTGGGATAAGAGGCAATGGACACAAACTGAAATGCGGGAGGTTTCATCTAAACATTAGAAAGCACTTTTTTAGTGTCCAGGTGACAGAGCACTTAAACAGGTTGTCCAGACAAGTTGTGGAGTCTACCTGCTTGGAGAGTTTCAATGGCTGCCTGGACATGGTCCTGGGCAACCCACTCTAGGTGTCCCTGAGTGAGCAGGGAGAAGGTGATCTCCAGAGGTTCTTTCCAAACTCAACCATTTCATGATTCTTGAAGTAGCAGTGAGTAAATCTTTTATTGAAAAAGTCACTGCAGTTGAATGAAGGCCTGCTTCCGAGTGTGCCCCATCTCAGAGCAGCCCTGGGGGATCCCTCGGGGTATGAGCAGTGCTGAATCTTCAGACAAAGGCTGTATGGTGGTCTGGCTGGGATGGAGTTAACCTTCCCTGCAGCAGCCCATACAGTGCTGTGCTCTGCACTTGTAGCTAGAACAGCACTGGTATCACATCACAGTTTTGTGCTGCACAATACTGGAACCGCATCAGAACTCCTTCCAACCCCCCAAGAGCCAGCAGGCTGGGGGTGGGCAAGTGATGGAGAGGGGACATCACCAGGGCAGCTGACCTAAACCGACCAAAGGGATATTCCATGCCACGTGGTGTCACACTCAGCAATAAAAGGTGAGGAAGGGGAAGGAGAAGGGGGGCTATCGTTATGAAAACATTTGTCCTTCCAAACAGCCGCTATGTGTATTGAAGCCCTGCTTCCCAGGATGTGGACGAACATTGCTCGTTGATGGGAAGTAGAGAGTAATTACTTTTCTTTCTCTGTGTTTCCGTGTGGCTTTTGCTTGTTTTTTTTTGTTTTGTTTTGTTTTTTTTGTTTGTTTTTTTTTTGTTTGGTTTTTGTTTGTTTGTTTGTTTTCCCTCTTCCCTTTCCCTTTGATTAAATCATCCTTATCTCAAACCTTGAGCCTTTTGCATCATATTTTCTCCCACTTCCCCTTCGAGGAGGGGGAGTGAGAAAGCAGCTGTGGTGGAGCTTTGCTGCCCACCTTAGTAAAACCACCACAGTCCCACTACAGCACCAGTTGGCAGGCTATGCTGAACTACAGTTTGGGCAAAGTGTTGAGAGGAAAATGATGATGCTTTGAAAGCCCGTATAAGCCTGGCTATAAGAAACCATCAGGGTGTGGGTTACGGTTACGAGACCTAGGGACTAGGAAACTTCCTGTTTGACAGGAGGTGAGGTGGGAGGGCATGCCTCTTCTTATTCAGAAGTATGGAAACACCTGAGGAAAGTAGTTTGGGAGGCTCCTTTCATTAGTCTTTGGCAGAGAGAGATCAACCAAATGCTAGTTGCTTCCATAAGCTTTTCATAGAATCATTGAGTCATTAAGGTTGGAAGAGACCTTCAAGATCATCTGGTTCAACCATCACCCTACCACCAATGTCACCCACTAAACCATGTTCCTAAGCACCAGGTCCAACCTTTCCTTAAACACCCCAAGGGACAGTGACTCCACCACTTCCCTGAACAACCCGTTCCACTGCCTGACTACCCTTTATAAGAAATGTCTTCTGATTTCCAAAATAAACTCCCCCGGCGCAACTTGAGGCCATTCCCTCTAGTCCTATCACTAGTTATCTGTGAGAAGAGGCCAACCCCCAGCACCCCACACCTTCCTTTCAGGTAGCTGTAGAGAGCAATAAGGCCTCCCCTGAGCCTCCTCTTTTCCAGACTAAACAACCCCAGTTCCCTCAGTGCTCATGTTTTATTGCTGTCGCATAAATCTCCTCTCAAGTACCTACAAAAATATGTCCTTCATGCCATCTATGCTCAAAATTCTTCCCTCTTGCAGTACTGTAAGAACTTCACAAAAGTTAGGTTTTACAGTCACCTCTGTTTAAAATGGTATTTTCTTTGGTTTCCTTTGAATCCAGCTGTTGTCTTTTCTCATAAACAAGCAGTGATTATGGAGTACAGTTATGTTAGGATGCTTTACAGAAATGCTTGCTACATGATAAGACAGTATCACTAACAACAATAGCAATTTTAAGGCTGAATATTTAGTGTTTGCCAGGTTTTAGCGTTTGCTGAAAAGCGCTTAGGCTTCTCTACTCAGATGGCAATACTGCACTTGCAACTTGTCTGTGATGCATAGTAACAATACTTGGGTTAGAAAAGCATGCAATATAAAGAAGAAATGATAAAAACTAGATAATAGTAATTGTATTAGAGGTGTTTTTCCATCATCCTTCTCAGAGAAACTGCATTGTTATACCCACTTTAAGATGGGAGCTGAAAGATATGAAGTTACTTTGTTGAAGCTAAATTAGACTATCTGCCACAGCAATTTGTGTCATTTCAATGACCTTTTATTGAAACAATAACTGAAATATGGCAGCATATAAAAGATGGGATATATCACAGCACGTGTTTATTAAAGCAAGATCATGCCAGATAACCTGATATTTTCATTAAATGAAGATTTTAAGTAACTGATTTTGTAGGCAAGGGAAATATGAGATTTTAGTCTGTGTGGACTTCTGTAATTAATTTGAAATAGTACCACACAGGAAGTTAACTATATTGAAGAAAATGGGGATGTGTAGCAGAAATCTGAGATCAGAAATGAATTGGCAAGAGGTTTGGTCTTGGAGACAAAGAAAGTAATAGATAAGTTTTCCATAGGATCACTCCTGAGGTTTTTCTTACTTAATATTTTATTAATACTTTTCATATAAAGAGCATGCTAATGAGAATTGTTCATGATGCAGAGTGATGTTGGCAGTATGCAGAAAGATTTCATACTGGAATAGCTGGTTAAGCCGGAAGAATGGAGAAACAGATGATGGGTGGACTTTATATTGAATACTGAAGGTTATGGACTTGAGGAGCAAAGTAAAAAAGAAATACTGTTTCAGCTTTGCTGAAACCTAAATGTCAGGGGGAAGTATTGGAAGTATTGGAAAGATGTTTGGAAGTATTGAAAGATATGCATGCATTACTTTTTGAGGTGGTCACATGCTACCCTTGCAGTGCAACTGGAAAAAAAAAAAAAAGGGCAAACAGGGCTCCAAGGCTTACAAAGTAAAATATTTGTAGTTGTTTCTGGGAGAATTTAACATTCTTGTTGAAAGACCTGCAAGGCTTCTTTTGGAATAAGACTGAAAGAGTTAGACTTTTAGCTGTGAAATTGACAGAGGACACAAGTACTGGACAACTTTTTATTTTGTTTATTTTTGGTGAATGTTGCAATGAAAAATGGTGAATGGTGAATGTAATTTACTGGAAGCAAAACTGGTGGATATCTAGTAACTGTGAAAGGCACCAGATTGGCAGAGCAGATTTCCATCAAGTGGCCCTGTCAAGACAGATATTAGTTATAGTGCACACTGATACAGCACGTCTGACCATGGAGTCTTCATTCACATCCATGGTGCTCTGTTGCTGTGCCCCAACTGAGAATATGGCCCATCTCTGGGAGAACAGGAATGCCCTGCTTCAGACTGCAGAGTCCTGGCCTTGCCACAAGGCTTTATGAAGCTCTTTCTAAACCTTTACCTCACGCTTGCAGAACTGGTCTGCGTCTTAATAAAGGGTTTAATTATAAAGAAGTGGTGAAGTGATGATTCTGTTTTGTATTTAAAACACATGAATACAGACCTATTTTCTGATTCTTCCTGCAAAGATTTTGTCTCTTTCTGACTTTACACAGGTGACTACACAAACTGTAGGAATGTGAAAATAATTGTTTCCAAGCCCATTCTTATTTATTTTTCTGATGAGTACTGTAAGATTTGTGATTAATGCTGTTTTTGTAATAGTTTTCCACTGGGGGAAACAAAGGGTTGACCTAGAAGACTAGAAGCTGGTTCAACACTACAGTTTAATTTCTCTCATGCTACTGATTGTTAATGCTGTAATTCATTGTGGTCATGCAACTTTTATGTGGTTTAGAACCAAACTATTAGGTCTCTTTAGAGTCACTTCTTACCATGGATCTAGTCAAACCTCTCACAGCCACATCCATGCCATGTACTTTGACCCCAAAAAAATCAAAAAGGTTTTGTAAGTTATATAAAATACATAAATAAATTCAGTTGTGTTCCGAATTTCAATTAAGCTAATGTTAATATTAGTTACATTATGTACTTAAGCTGGTTGTAGTTAGTACTTCTTTAAATGATACTTTTTATACTGTGAAAGATGCTACTTCCAAATAGACTTAAGTGTTTTTCCCCTGATCTGTTTTCACTGATGAAGCTGAGAAGCCTAAGTAGCACAGAAACCGTAAGGGGACAACATGTAACTAGTACTGGAGCACCCTTTGCTAGCATTTCTGTGAAACAGTTTTGGTGTTGGTCCACAAGGAGTTCAACAGGTATTCTGCTCTTTTGAACCTGCAAGGGTGATGTAACTGTGAAAGGGGAAAATTTGAAGAAAATAGTGTGTTTTTCCCTCTTCAAATGGTAAGACAGGGATCATCAGGTTCTATGTGATCAGCCTTATTTCATTTTTGTGTTAGATAGAAAGTTTGTCTGCCAAGAGTAAATCATAGATAATAAAAATATTAATAATAAAATGCTTTAATAAAGAGTTAGTTCTAGAGAGGAATAAAGGTTTGGTTTGCATCACCACCAAGAGGAAACATGTTAAGTTGGTTTTTCTTTGTATAAACCTCTAAAACTTGGTTCAAAGTAAACTACCAGGAAGCCCTCCATGGTCAAAAAACAGTCCAAACTGAATGAAGTAAATAACATTATCTTGCTTTAAGTATTCATGACTTGAATAAGCATTTGTTTGGAATAGGCAAACTAGCAAAAGATGGGCAAAGTAACGATTATCGTCAATGCAGGTTAGAATATGCTTGTGGTTTATACTTATTGGAATAGCTTTAAATAAGCAAAGAATGTAACATTATCTTCCTTTTTATTTTCCTTTGTCATCATTCTCCACTTCCTCTTCTGTATCTAACAAGCCCTAAGTATAGTTTAAAAGGGTAAGAGACCTTTTCCTTATCTCTATATATAGAGAGAAAAAAAAGAGCATTAAAGAGATTAAAATTAATTAATTAATTAATTAAAGAGATTAAAAGAAAGGAATTTTGAGGGAGAGGGAATGAGTAAGAACATTAACATAAAAATAACTATCTTACAGCAACCCCTGTAATAACAAAGAATGAAAATGTAAAGATAAAACATTTCGATAGTGCAGAACCTGGGCTAAAGCCAAACCAACATCACCAACAAGATTTTATTCTGCTGCTGCCATATAGTGAAAGCAAGGAAGGCTTGTAATGATAAATATACTTGATGTTTGCAAATAACTACTTTTAATTAAATTCTTTTATATTTCTTCTCTTTTGTTCTCACCTCTCTCTATTCATCAGCCTTTTGCCTATTTGTGCTCACAAAGGCCTGTGTATCCTTTTTTTTTTTTTTTAACCAAGACTTGATTTCAGTGAAGAAGATGAATTCAGCCCAGTATTCATGGAGTTATTATTCCCATAATTGATAATGTATTGATGGGATATGAAGTACTTCTTTCCTGGTCTCCCAAACATACAGGTAGCAGGACATTTTTTTTATTACTATTATTATAAGTGTTGCTTTCATAATTTAAGATATGGATTATCCTATTTTTACCTATGCCCAGATAAAGTTGTTTCCATGATAGACTGAAAGTGACACTACCCACTTATCCCTCTCTCTGATTTCTGCTCCATGCTCTATGGTCTGGAAGGGGAAAACTGAGAGAGAGGTTCTCAGGACAACATGGCTTGTGTCAGGATAAAGCAGTATTCATTAATTTGTGGCATTTGTTAGGAAATTTAGCCTTTAGTGTATTTGGAATGTTATGTATGTAGAATAACAGTCCTTTTCCCTCATTCTTTGTGTTTCTGAGCTCTTAGAATTATAATCCTTCTACTTCATATATACACACAATGTATATTGTTTTGAGACCAGACTGTTTTTTTTTTTTTTTTTTTAATTCTACCCTGTTACATTGTTTTTACTTCCCCACCCAAAAAAAAAAAATCATTTGAAGCTACTGCAATATGAAATTGCTTTCTATTAACTGAAAGTATATATATATATATATTTACATATGAAGTGGGTGTAATCTGAACAAAATACATTGTCACAGGCATGAGCAAAGAATAAGCAAAATACCATTTGGAGCCACACAATGGAAGTGGCTAGTGCCTGTGGTATCAATTTGATCTGCATTTATCCAAATGGTGTTGAGAACATTTTAGCCAAAAGCAAATCTGAAAGGCAAAAGAGAAGAGTAAGACCAAATAAAAGACTTGGAGAGTGAGAAAAGGTAGGACAAGAGTAAGTAATTGCTTGGAGGTGTTCAAGACCAGGTTGGATGAATCTTTGGCCAACCTGATCTAGTTGGTGGCATCCCTGTCTACGGCAGGAGGGGTTGGAATTAGACGGTATTTAAGGTCCCTTTCAACCCGATTCAGCCATTCTATGATCTAACCATTTTTTTTCATTAGTTGGTGTGTCTTGTTATATGTACTGGGGGTGGGGGTGGGGGGGAGGCGGTGTTGTGGATTGTTTCACTCTGTACTGCAGAACCATGCTCCCATTATGATGGGTCATGGGAGTCTGGTTTGTGCAGTGCTGGCAGAACCAAACAACACATTTTTGTAATACACTCAAAAGTTCTCGATTCTTTGCTAAAGGATGCTTCTGCACTTTGGAACTGACTGTAGGGAGAAAAAACTTGTTTGGCCCTACTGGAAAGGTTGTCTTTTTAGGTTTTAGCTAGCGTTTGTGGCCATTTAAACCCTCAGGCAGAACAATAAATGTAGAGGATAGAGTATCTATTACCTGAAATTTACCCCAAGAAATACAATCTAGCTGAAATAAACATTAGTTCAGTGTTAGCACTGAGGTTCAGGGAGGGAACCAATTGATCTCTATTAGTACATGTTAAACTTGGGGGTGTGGAAGGTATAATTTCTTTCTTCTCTTTTTTTCTTTTTTCTTTCTTTTTTTTTTTTTTAATTTTTTAAATTTAATGTACATATTGACATTCTGGAAAATGCCAGCTTTATGAAGGGTGAATTGTAGATAATTGTATCTTTAAAGCATCTCAAAGCTTTTTAAGTTGAGTCTGTGTGTCAGGAATAATTGTGATGAATAGGAACAGGTTAGATTTCTTTGTTTCTTTTCCAGTGTTGCTTCTTGGGCTTACCTAAATATTCCCAGACTGACTCTTAGCCTGCTTCCAACTGAATAAAAATTACTTATAGGCCCAATATGTTACAATACACTAAGAGAGCTAAGCTCTCTCTCTGGTTCTATGCTTAATATTTGTGTAAAAGAAGGAATTGTTTCTGAAATAGGATTTAATTCTTGGTAAGATTTGTTTTTGAAGCTATTCTAGACTTTCAGAATTTGAGAAGAATGCTTGAGTGGGCAGAGAGTCTAAATTAAGCAATAAATTTGAAGTGTAATGTTATTAGGAATTAGGCTTGCAGACTGAGGTTTTTCAGAGCAACTTAGACAACACAGATATACTGTGCCTATAAAATGTAATGGGAGCTGCATATGTGCAACTTCACAGTTTTGAAAGTCTCTGCTGTAGTAACTTTATGACTCTATTTTGAAACAGTTTTGCAATCCTTTCATTTCCTTTTGCTGCAGCTGATCGCAGGATTTTTCTTTCCAAATTGTGATTGGCTTCAACTTCAGTCTTCTAAATCTCAGTCAATTTCAAAACTTAAAAATATGTCAATTCTGAAATGCTGTGGCTTTAATAATAGTAAAAAGAGGATGGGAAGGAAGGGGAACAGAAAACAAGGTCACAACCTGAATTAAAAATGCTTTTGATATATTAAGTTTATTTTAGCAGTTTGGGTCTCTTTGGAATGGAGACTAGTGAAATTTGTTGTTTTTTTGGAATAGGTCATATTTTCTGCAACTTTCATTCTCTGTTCTTTCTTCTTGTCATCATCTCCTTAGTCTCAAAAAAGACTGCCCGACTTGTTTATGTAAACCTGATGACAGAACTTAGATAAACAGGAAGGTAAGGAAATCATTATGCTCCTAATTCTAGGAGCAAGGCAAACATAATCCATAGTTCAAGCAACATTTGGCTATTGTAATTGTTCTATATGGGGGGGGAGGAGGAGGACTTTGCCCAGATAGAAAGCAGCATTAGCAGCATTTGTGGGAAGAGAGTCAGAAAAGTGGAGAACATATATTCAGTCCTTTGAGATTTATTTGTGTAAAAGTTAGCTTAAATGGAAAACAGAAACTACATATTACTGTTTATTTTTTTAATGGTCATAGTTTAGCCAAATCCCTAAAATGCTTAAAGAAAATAAGCAACAAAAGAAATAAAATTAAAACAGAATAGTCTCAAGCGCTCTGTAAAATAGTCTTGAAGACTACCCAGAAAGTACATCTGTTGTTGGATGACGAAAATGTGCTTGGTAAAAAACAAAATAGCAGTGCCACTGGCATGGCAGAATGCATTTTAAGCTAGTCAAGATAAAATTGTGAAGCATAATAATACCTACCTCTTGTATCTTTAGATCTCAGTGTTTTATAGAATAAAATGGAGCAACAAAAATCCCTTTCAAAGGTGGAGAAAACCAACAAACAGGCACAATTTACTCAAGGTTGTGTATTACAGCCCTAATAAAGCTGGAATTTGAACCAAAGTCTCCTATATGACCTAGAACACTGCCTTATTAAATAGGTCATATCTATCCATGGAGCAGTGGGGGTATAGCTCTATCAGTTTTGTAAACTTTTGCATTTTCTTATCTCATCTTTTTTGTTGTCGTTTTTGTTGTTGTTGTTGTTTGTTTTTGTTTGTTTGTTTTTGTATCATTAGAAGGCTCCTGAAGAGACCACAAAAGTTTTTGCTTTCTGCCATGGTGTTGCTGTGTAAAATGATTATGGTTATAATTAGATTGAACTGGTTATTATCTGATTAATTTTCTTTTGGTATGCAGAAACAGCTCAATACCTGTTTCAATTCTTTTGACACAATGACAATGACCCTAGTCCAATGTGAGTGCTGGATGTTTAAACCTGAGGATTCATCTAGTGGAAGGGGATCCTAGAAGGCCTAAAAGGGGATCCTGGGAGACTAAAAGTCAGTTTAGCTGAATGTGTGCTCATTATCATCCCAACCTATTGTCTCAGAAGCTTGGTGAGGGGGAGGAGGTATACATGGGAATGGGACCTGAATGAGCTAGAGCTCTCAGAGTGATTGCAGGCTGCCAAAGCAGCCAAACTCCGGATTCAGTTACTGGAAGCACAGAGCCAGATCAACACTTGTGCAACCTCAGACTTCCCCTTTCAAACCTCTCATACAACCTCTAGACTTTTCTCAGGACTGCTGAAGTGGGACATAGATGCAGAGTGGCTCTCCTCCCATGTTGAGTTTATTTTTTTTGGTCAGGTGAGGAATCAGTACAACTTCTGTAAATATCTGGAAAGTGGGCACCAAAACAAGTGTATGAACATCTAACTAAATCTCTTGTAAGCTTTAGTAATGTGTACTTTTGAGTTTCATTCAAATGACAATTTGGAGATATGTTGTAATTGGGAACTGTTGTCTCTCCTTGAAGTTGCGTTGCTGCAGAACCACGTGTATTCCCAGGGACCCTGGATTGTGATTGTCCTCATACCTCACTCAACACAAGTCAGTTGAAGGACAGGACATGATGGGATTATACTCACTGAAGGAAACACAGGTAAAATAGTCGTACTCTGATTTAGTACTGTCATAGACTTGAAAGTAAACTGTAAGCCAAGCTTAGGCCCCAGCCGTATCATTTACACTGAACTGTGCTGGAAACAGGAGGTAAGAATGGGTTGCATTTCAGCAGCATGTAACTGTTTAATATGCAGACAGATATTTTTAACTGGGAAGATCATACTGTTGCATGTCAAGTTTTAATTCTCTACTTTACACTATTTTTTTGACAGCTTGCCAAAAATCACAGAGGAATAGAGCCATAAAGCTCTTCTAGTCAACAGTTTAGATTTGGGGTGACAATGCCTAGAGTCTGCTCAGTGTTAAGGCTTCCTGTAAGATGCATGCACTCACCTACTATTGTCTCCATCTATTTACTCCAACCAGTCTTTTGTAATTGTCTGTGGTGATAGATAAGATACTGATTGTTTTTTCCTAACTTATAATTCAGATTCAATTTATAGCCTAGCCAACAGCTAGGAAGTAAAGGATCACAATTTAAACTCTGTCTTCCCTGGATCCATTTTATACTTTGATCTCCTATGCCTGTGAGAGTGTGAAGGTGTCTGCTGGCAGTAGCTATCTGATCTCCCATTTTAAAGTTTCTTCTTTGCATGCATTCACTAAAATGGGACTAGATCCTGGTCTCCTGGGAGAATGCCTTCAGGAGCAGTCAAGCATAGACTTCGATTTAGTTTTGCTTCAGGTATTTCTGTGTTTTAAAAAGAGATGAACAGGAAAGATTTTGAGCGTGGGTGAAAGCTGAATGACCTGTTTCACTGACAGTCTGGCCATCCTAAATTTTTTAGCGGGTTGGTAGAAATTAGTGGTTGTTAGTATTTCTCAAGATTTAAAAGGACAAGAACAATAACTCTATATTCAATAACATTATTCAGGACATTACATTAGGGTAACTTTAAATAGCAAGAGAAACAGTCTCATTCTGCTTTCTCATTTAAGACTACAGAACAGAATCAGCCAAGATGAAAGTGCCAACATTGAATTGTAAATACAAATCCTGGAATGTAATTATTTTTTTTTTCAAAGCACTCTGTGAATAAACTGTTCCCTGTTATTCAGTTTTTTATTGTTGTTGTTGCTGTTTTACAAAAGACTAATATTTTCTTCAAGGAATTCATTGTTAAAATTTAGTCTATTCAATAGACATAAGGAATATGTTGACATAGCTGGAAACTCTGGTCTTCTAGCTGTAGAAGCATCTGACTTTATAATGTGCTACAAAGAAACATAGTGGATATGTTAGTCTTTCTACTGCTGGGTAAGTATTGTAAAAACTGAGTTCTAATGCACAGAGGCCTAAAGTTTAAGTCTTCCTTTAATATATGTTACAAAAGGACAAGGAAACCATCATCTTATGTACAAACAAAGCTATGATACAGAAAACTGGCTGCGTGGACTTAGAATTTCACTCAATCATTTTATATTTGTTTGAAAATTGACTTGAAAGTTACTTGATAGATGAGAAGATGCTATTCAAATAATTGCTCAGCAATGAGAGATAAAGGTATTAAAATTAGAAAGAAGAAAGAGTAGGCAATAAAGTATATATTATGTTTTTGCACTGGTTTCTGGATGTCTGAGTTGAATATGTGATCTATCCAAAGTGTTTTAGAACTAAAAAAGAGTAAAAATCTGCTGCTTTTACATAGTCTTTAGGTACCATGATAGGCACTCTGTTTTGCTAGCATGAAGACCACTTTGTTAGGATACTGCTGCTACACAGACACACGTGCCAATGGATAACAGCCAAGCAAAGCAAAAAGGAATTAAATTTGGAACATCTTTTCATGATTTTTTTTTCCTGAATGCTTGCACTTTCCTCCTATTGTCCCTGTTTTCCCCTGTGGCTTTAGCAAATGTCTCTAGGAGTCTTCTATAACTGGAGTGAAAAGCTGAAGAGCTGCTTATTAGTTATTACAAAAAAAAGAGCAGCCATTTAATCAATGAGCCAGAAGTTATGGTGGATAAATGAGCTGTTTATAGGTCAAATATTAGTGAGATATTTTTTTTCCTTTAATATTTCCAAATTTTGTAAGACCAAAATAAATAAATAAAAATCCATTGGCTTATTGCACCCTGCCATCACTTGCATTTGTGGGTTTCATAATTAGCTTACAAGAAGTATTAGACATAAACTCAGGAATCATCATGATTTATTGTGAACTGAGACTATTCCCTGCTCTTAGGGAGCTGCTGCTGCTACTCCAGAGTATTCCAGAGTACAAGCTTTGGGAAGGGTGCAAGAGTTCTGAGAGTGCAAGCTTTGGGAAGGGTGCAAGAGTTCTTGTTGTCTTCTGGACAAGAAGAATCAGAAAATAAAAGCCAAACTGAAAAGACAACCAAGATGGAGTCATTTTAGGTGGTCTATGCTTTACTAGCGTTGCAGGCTTTTAAACCATATGTACAAGTATAAAAGACATGTGGATGTCAAAAGAAAGGAAATTCTAGTAGGCACATCAGTGCAGCTATGTTTCTAATAAGCTAACATTTAAAATTGTTTTATTCTGTAACACATAGAATAGCAGTACAGAATTTTAGGCAAAGAAAATCCTTACATAGAACTAGAAATATTAAGAATGAAGCTAGGGAAAAAAAAAAAAAACTGCTTGTAAGAAGAGATCCCTGTGGTGGAGAGTTGAAAAAAAAAAAAAAAAGTAGGAATGGATTATAACAAAACAGTGATTAGTTGCTCTATGTTGTCAGAGACCTACTAAAGCAGAGTAGTCCTTGACAGTATGTGAGTATCCAGAAAGAAATCAGTATCCGTAAAGAAAAGCAACTGAGTTTGAATTCAAGGTGTTGATAGGAAAACCATGGAAATTGAGGGTAATGAGCAGCTTTTATTTTTCTGAGACATTTTAGTTAGGGCTCTTTAATGGAGGTAATGAGAACTTAGAGCATCTATGTTTTTAAAAAAATAGACTTTCTGCAGTAAAACATAAGTCTTGTGGAGATTCTAAAGAAGAAAAAAAAGGATAAAGGGTCTGATGGCTTATGAAGTAATGGCTTATAAAGTAACCGGTTTTTCATTAGCAAAGAGTTAATGTGACATGCAGACTTGGTCATGGGGTGCAGGACAATGCATTTCCTTCTGCTAGTGGAGGAAGTCTGTAATGTGAACTGGAAACTGTCCTATCTAAGCATGCTAATTTCTATAAAATCAGATAATCTTTCAAGAGAAAATTTTGTCTAATTTTCATCCTTGTCTAGACATATCTAGAACTAGAAATGTAAAATATCATGGAAAAGGTATAATTAATAGTGTTACTGGATAATAAAAATGAGAATGAATGCAAATTTTACAGCTGCTTGAATCAACTCTTTTTCAGATCAAAGTATTTATCTAAACAGTTGACCCATTTTGTGTAGAATTCACTCATTACTGTTGCTTCAAATACCTTCTTCTGCCATTTTCCTAAAAACCTCAAAGTTCTGTTTAAATCCTGAGTGAGCTTCAGGGCAGTATGATATGTTTGTACTCTGTTTTTTAAAGTTGTCATTCTTTTATGTATCTTAGGTCTAATGCAAAAGAGAAAGAGATCTTATTTACAGCAGGGTACATATACATACGATTTCTCAATGTTGTATGTCAATGTTAAGACAAGATATATACTGTTCTCAGCTGCTCAGTTGTGACTATGATGTTTCAGTTTTCTGCATACTATTTAGGTAAATTTCTAAAAATTTCTTTGAACAAACAACTGATATTGATTTTATCTGTATCTGGACAAATCCAAATTCATCAATCAGAAATTTGGGTCACTTTTGGTTTTAATTATTCAAGCATAATATTTCTATCTGGCTAGAGTTGTGACAGAGCTTTGATTTAAACATGTACATTAGTTATGTTCTGAGAAGCACATGTATATGTTTTGCATCTGCATTTTAGTCCCATTATTTTTTGTTTGATGAAAATTAGTGATCTCACAATCATATTGTGCTTCAGAACTGAACTTGTCACTTTTAAAATGCATGATGGATAGATGTACCTGTGGAACTCTAATTAATGCAGAACAAGCAAAAATGAAAACAATGTGTTTTATTGTCAGTCGGATGTAGATTTCCCATGTGGAAAGTAATTGAATTCCTATTACAAGTTCCCTAAAGAAAACCCCCAGATGACATTTTTCAGTTCTTTTCAATCTTTGTGTTTCTGGGTTTGTTTGATTTGGGGAATGGTGAAGGAGAAAATTTGGAGAAAGTTGAGAAAAGGACTTTGTCTTCCTAACTGAAGAAAACTCAGTGGGACTCCATGAGTGAAATATAATATTCCCTTCTGTAAATATAACCTGAAGATACACAAACTGGATAAGGAGTACTAAGTTCCTGGTGACATCATCGTTAAAGCATCTCTAGAGAGAGAAGCCTTTTGGATTTGACCTTGATGTAAAATATATGAAGTAAATTTATTTTCCATTTGTTATCTGTATCATCATGCAGTTTTTTAAGTGTGCCATTCTGAATATGCTCTATTTGCCTTTAGGTTATGACATGAGATTCAAGTGACTTCAAATTAATTGGTTAATGCTGCTGCATTAATGTACAATATTCTTATGGGGCACCATGGTTTTGAAATGCAGAAGCCTGATGTGTTTTTCCAAGATATCTGAAAAATAACAAGTTGCTTTTAATATGGGAGTTTCTGAAAGAAGAGGGAGGCTCCTTTGCATGAAAAGGAGCTCCTTTACGCCTTTCCTGAAAAAAAAAAAACAAAAAACAACAAAAAAAAAAAACAGTGTTACTGAATTAATAGCTCTGTTAGATAGGCATTTGCCAGACACAAAGTAGACAAATTTGTGATCTAGTCATTTTTGAGGAGCACTGCTAAATACAAAGGACGGGAGCGGAGCTGGAAGCTGCAGTAGGAGAGTTTCTTGTCTAGGAGTGTTTTAAATATGCCACCCCTGCTTTGTCCTTCAGCAGCTTCAGGGTTGGTGATTTAGAGTTGTTTGCCATGAGGTTATCCAAAGAAAATAGGGACAGGACAAAGGGTCATCCTGATGTTTCAAGGTGCTAGGTGGATATCACTGTACACACAAGCAACACTAGCCTCCAGCCCATGCCCGCCCTTCCCCACGCGGAGCTAGCCTTCATGGGGGGGGAGGTCCTCAGGTGTTCCCATTCAGACAGGGCATTTCTCTGGTTTTCACTGCAGCATGAACCCAGGGCATGCTCATATGGGGAGCTCATAATTAGGCCCATAACTGTAAACTTTCTCTCTTGCTGTGCCTGCCCATCTTAGAGCCAGATGGAAGATTCACTATCTTGGTGCTAATAAAACAGAGGCTGCTCTTCCAATCAGTAGAGTTGGTAAACAGGGAAAAGCACACATTGTTGAACTGAAGACCAGATTTCTGAAGTTCATGGGCTTAATTTCTACCATGCAGAAGGTACATGAGCTCGATGTAGGTCTACTCAAAGCATTCATAAACATTAATATGTTAACACAGTGAGAACAGTTGTGCTATAACTAACATCATATCAAATTCCTTCTTTCTCTTTCTGCATGTGCTAAAGAACCTAGGTTATTGTTTGCTTTATCCACACAGCTGTACAAAATGCCATGTTTCAGATAAAATAGAAATGATAAAACAGACCCATATTTTACCTGTCTCCCAAATCCCAATGCCTGCATTGAAGCTGCAGCAAAGCTCAGTTCTGAAAGCAATACACAAATGTGCATCTAAGGAAAAATATTTAGACTTAGCTGACCACTGATTTAAATGTCTCTATGTCATCCATGGGACTGATTCTTATTCAAGAGAAGCTCCACTGGAGATGGCAGCACAGATTACATGATTATAAAATTGGTGTAAGTAGAATCAGAAGCAGATCCATTAGCTCTAATTAGGGAGCGTAGTGTGATCTTATTTCATTGCACTGTACACAGGCTGTTATTCCATGTGACAGACGTTTGTTTTTTGGCACTTAATTTGCACATAGAATTAATGGCAATGCATCCAAGAACTGATGTTGCTAATATACAGCATTAGCATAGCTTCCTCTATTCCCAATTTCTCCTTGGAAAACTATTCTAAAATAGAAAAAAAAAAATCTTGGACTGGGAGGGATAATTGTATTTACTATCTTCTATAGCAAAACATTTTAGCCCAAAATATGGAGATTTTTATTTACTTTTCATGGCAGTGAAAAACATTTTCAATGGACTGAGCATTTCTATCAGGTTATAACATTTGCTTCTCCTGGAAGCATAAAAATTCTGGAGACAGATTTTTGCCTGTCTTTAAACCTTTCACCAGCTGACTAACCTCCAAGGTTTAATAGCTGGTAGACATCTGTAGGCAAAAGTAAAAGAAATGAGTTCACTGAGGAACTGTATCATGCTTCCAACATGTGGCAACGTGAGTGCCTCTTCACCATCTGTTATTTGTTTGAGGATTTTATTATGTAAATGATGGTACACACTGCACTCTAAACAAAGGAAAATGATTCCCCTTACAGTATGTTGCGACTGCCAGGCTTCTGTGTCAGCTCTGAAACAAATAATGAAAACAACAGAGAAGTGTCAGACAGAATATTTAGGGGTCTTCTACTTGTCCTCCCAAACAGGAGCAAATGTTAAGAAGAATTTGTTTCTTACATTTATTGCGACTCATAAAGACAGACAGTTAATGAAATGGTAATAGACAGGTGAAACTAATATGTTCACAAAAACAAAGAAAAAAGCCCTAAAATCAGATTCTGTGGATTCTCTGCTTCCTTAGATGAACAATGTTTGATGTGAAGAAGTATTAGTGAGACTGTTTAAAAATCAAGGCAAAGCTTAAAATAGATTGCACAGACAATCCTGCAAAACTATGGAGAGTCCTAAAACTGTCTGGTCTCATAAAGAGCCAAAAATATGACACTGGGTTGTTATATCATCTGCAACAGACAAAATTATTGTTGTGGGATAGAACTGGAAGTATGTATCCTGCCCTACATCCTGGTTTAAAATTTTCCATTAAATTACCAATTTAAATTGAAATGTAATTATCTTAACTGGCATATTTTTGGCAGCTGTGATGAAAAAAAAATCCCTATGCTACACTGGATCAAGTAAAAACCCATAGGAGTTCTAACACTGGCCCTTAATCAAAGTCTGCAAAGACACAAAGGCTTTGAGCAAATCTATGCCAAGCCACATTGGACAGTATGGCACTGCCTAGAGCATCCTTCTGGTGGCATTTAAAGCACCTGGTGCCCTAGGAAAAGAAATTATATCCAAGGCTGTAAATTCTCTATTTACTTTATACTCATCTACCAACCAAGAATGGCTGCTCTGATTGCAGCATAATATTTCATGGGAAAGAAAAAACATTTTTAATGATATTTTAATTTTTATTTTATCAGTATGTTTAGTGTGTGACACCCAAGTGGTTATCTGCACAAACACTCTTCCTTATTTTGTATTTCATGTGGTTTAATATAAGTAAACTATCATTGCATTCATGGATTTAGCTTAAATCTTTATATGATAACCGGAAAAGGTATACATTGGAAATTAATTATTTCTCTCAAGTGAACTAAAACACAAGTAATTGAAGCCAATGCTGGACTTGACCAATTTGATGACTTAAGGGTGATTGGTTACTTCCTGCATTGTTTTTATGATTTCTTATACTTGGATATGTCAGCTTCTCCTGCCTTAATTATGATTAAGTGTTGAACTTTACTGATAGCCAACTGCTGGTGTTGTTACATTGATTGTTTGTTATTATTAATGTGTTAAATTTTGTGGTTGAAACAGGGACATATTTTGTGATAGAACAACTAATAGCTGGAGAATTCTATTATGAAACTATCTAGCAGCATAGCTTTAGCAGGTGTTCCTTTTCAATTTATCTTTTTTTTTTTTTTTCTGCTTATTCATTCACATCCAATTTTCTTAAGGATAATTCTGAAAAGTGTTTTCATGCTAAAGGACAAACTTATATTATTTTTCTGACTGGTAACAACAAGAAAACAGAATACCTTTACCACTCTTAAACCAATAAGCACAATAGTGTCAACTGGCTTTTTTTTTTTTTTTAATCCTTAAAATTATAATTCCATAAAATCTGTAGTTTCTGTTGGCACCCACTGTTGCATTTTGCTTGCAGAATTAGAAATCAATGGCAGCCATAACCTAATTCCTCCATTCAAACAATTTGGTTCAAGTTTGCAATGTGATATAAGCTTGGTTTCATTATTGTGGGTGTCAGAAACAGTCCAAAACACATTAAAAATATCATTCAATATTACTGTGTCATAATCTTTTAGGTATTATTTGAAGCTAACTTTTTGCATAGATGGTCATCAAAGGAACCTATCTCTAATTTAAAAAGAAATACAAAATATATTCTTTTGCATTACACTTTTTAAATTGCTGCTTACTTAACCCAGACTTCTGAATCCATCCAACTCTTATTCTGTGAACAATGATATTTTCACAAGTATCAATTATAAAGCTTTTAATTTGGTTTCTAGTTTGCTGCCATTTAAAATTTGTTATTCATTCCACAGTGACCTGTGCAGATGTAGACTCCTTACTTATAGCATGGATCTGAATTCAACTGTAACTGTAGTATTCCTGTCATTTTTCCATCATGCAGTATTTTATACATCACATATATTCATACATGTGATATTCATAATTATTCTATATTCTGAAGTTTATAAGGGGTCTATTCAAGCAGGAATTACTTTTTTTTTTTTTGAGATATAACTGTATATGCAAGTGTAATTTTCTTTAAGTTCATGTATGTAAACTAATAGGGAGTGGTAATGTAATAAACATTCTGTATGGCTGAAGTCTTCATAATCTTAAAAGCCTACAAATTACATTATTAATATCCCATACAAAATGACAACCAGTCATCTATTTTCTGTTTTTCAGAGTGCCTGGGCATATGGGGAAAGGCCTATTCACAAAAGACTCACTGATTTGAAGAAGACCCAAAAACCTCTTCAAAGGAGAAAAATCCTTTGGATTTCATTTTTATTATTATTTTTATTTTTTCCGAAGAAGAATAATCAGTTCCCTCTAGCCATGGCTGCAGATGAGGGACTTGAGCTCAGGGTGGGTCATGCAGTGCAGCTGCCCCTGACAGTCAGAACAGAGAGAGGGCATGGCCTCCACCCAGTGTGAGACTGGCTGGGGCTGCAGCTGTCGCTTGGACCCACTGAGACATGGGGGTCACAGAAGCGGGATGCCAGTAGACGTCTCACAAGCCCTGCAAGACGCAAAGCTCAATGCCAGCTGTCAAAAGCTCCTTCCAAGGCCTTTGGTCAAGCGAAGGGGGTCTTAGGTTGTGTGAAAAGTATTGGCCAGTCATCTAACCTAGGGCTATTGAACAACCTCTTAGAAGAAAGTACTCCAGTCCTAGATTTTGGACTTCAGGGAAACTAGGAAATGAAGTTGTGCCTTGGATTTAGTAGGTAATTATTGCATTTGCACATGTGAAACTCCGAAGAAAGAATCACAAGCAAAATGAAAAAAGGACAGCTGTAACAGCAAGGGCTTTCTCTGCTAATTTTGACTCCAGAATGCAAATGATGGTTGATTGTTTATAAAACAGCTACAGCAACTTGAAGCATTTTCCAATCTTTATTTTCTAAAAATTCAAGTTGACAGTCATGCCTCTCCTAAATTCTGATATGCATCTTCTCTTGATTTACAAGTGCTTAGTTTTGCAGAACAAACTTCTTGCCCTATTAATGGTGCTATCTGAAGCATTTCTTCATATCTGAAGTATTTCTTCTCTTACCTTCTGTTATCTTCTCTTCATTTTTTTGTTGCTGCTCTGACCTGTCACCAGTCATGTCTTTATGTCATTCCTTAGATAGCCTAACATTTTCTCAAACTTCAGTTTTCATTCACAGTGTTTTTTCCCTTTTCTTTCTGTATCATCAGTTTACAATCTTCAGTGTACCTAGAAACCCTCAGGATGGCTTGAGTAGCTATAGCACAGTGGACTGGATGTCTGAGAGTTAGTATTCTTTGCAACTGCTACTAGCTTTCAGTGAGTCAGTTTATTTTTCGATGTTTCAATTTTTTCCCCCCATTTCTAGTAATGCAGATAGAGCTATTCCCCTTTCTGAGCAAAATGTCATCAGGTTCAAGAGAGGTATATAGATAGAAAATTGGGGTGGTAGTGGAAAAAGGGGAGTGCTTTCATCAGCAGTACAAAAGAGACCTAAAGGTTTTATAAATTAAACGCCAATTATTCCCTGAGGTACATGGGGGGGCCACTTCCACTGTAATCAGTCTTGCAAATGTGAAGGCAGAACAGGACCTTGACTGTCTGTATTTGGACTTTGTCAGGCCATTTGTTTGTGACCAGAATTGTATTGTTGCTCTGGTTTTCAATAAAGGGATGTTCACTGAGGCATCACATTGATATTTTTGAAGTATGTTCCACATTTTCAAAGGAACAAATTTATCAGTAAAGAATTGAAATGTCTAGCTGTTTCAGTATGCTATTGAGATTTCACATCATGCTGCTGTGCAAGTGCAGTCATTTTTCACCTGCTGGGTGTAATGGGAATGAGTTCAACACATGAATGAAAGCATGTTAACAAGGAGGTGATTTGGCCAAACCATGTTCCTTTCTCCTAACAAATAAAAAAGCCCTGAAAAACAAAGCCTGAAGGCACCAGCTTGTTTTTGTTAGTCAGAGGGCAGAGATGATCCCCAAATAGTGTTGTAGGAGACAATGTTGGCAGTAGACCTGTGGGATTTTAACAAAATTGAACTCCCATTCATCTTATCTGTACCTGGGCTGACTATCCTCTGAAAGAACTTAGTGCGAGAATCTCTTGCCTTGTTGTCTTAAAGCTGACTCTTTGTGGAAAACCTCTTCTGTCTTTTATCTCCAAATCCTATACTGAGCAGACCCTTTGTAGGTATTTAAAATCCCTTGGTATATGTGTAAAATATGGCCTTTAGTAGTGACTTTTGGATTTTCCACTGAGTACTTCAACAAAATCTGAGGAAGGCTGCTGTTCTGGCTGACACATGTGGCTCACAATGCTGAGATGAAAAGCTTCCTGCAAGACCAGGCGGCCAACCAGACTGATTATTTGGATGTTGAACCTCCAGTGTTACCTGTTAATGTGGAAAAAAGAGCTGTGACTGAAGATGCGTGGTTACTCTATGACATGACTGCTCTTCTGGACCCCTGGAAGATGTGTGGATGAGCCCAGTCTGGGTCTTGTCTGACAGGCTGATTGCAATAACTGGTACCTTTTCAACAGTATTTCTCAGCGGAAAGAGCAAGGCTAGAGATGAAAGGCTGAAAAATCTCGATGGAGCATTTTACTCTAGGATCAAGGCCTTTTGAAGTATTTGAGTCCCCAATATAACAGAAACATCCAACTAACTACTGGGAGTCAGCCATTGAGGAACAGAGGGAGAAAAAAGGTGGGGAGAGGGAAACCGTATCCAGGGAAGGTGATTCAGTTAGGAAAAAATGTCTCATACAGTTTGGCACCTAGCTCTTACCATGCTATTGCCAACCTGCGAGTTCATTTGAGGTTTATAGCAAGTTACAGGAAGAATAAAAAGTTAATCATGTGCAGAGTCTTGGTGTTGTATTCTTGCCATCTATTTCAATAGCAGTAATAGCATACAGACTGAGAAGTGATTACAGAGGGGCACAAGCTGCTTTTCTACTTGAGTTTGCAAATGTATTTCCATTTAAAGCTTAATTTGTATGTGTTTCATCCAAATTAAGAAAACAAGAGGATGTGAGGTCCAAGAACACTACATACAGGTTGGATCTGGGGTCAGATTTTTCAATCAGTTTTTAACTGAGTTGAACATGGGGACTTTTCACCCATCATCTTAAAACATAACAGTATTTTATCGTGGCTCTAAACCACAAAGAGCAACAGGATGAAAAATGGGTAAAATTGGTGATAAGGGTCAATGAAAGACTTAATTACATGTTGTAGCCTGCATCTTCTTAATAAATCACAAAAACACCTATTAAAGATTTTTGGCATTTAAAGTCAGGTAGATCTGTTGAAATGGGATCTGAGCCTAAAGATTCTTTACATTTCATTTTAAGAGCTGCATTTTTTTTAACTTTTTTTTTTCCTTTTTAATATTCATAACTATGAACTTTACTCTCATCAGCTGAGATCAAAGATCTTAATGCATCTAAAATTATCATCAACACAATAAAAAGTAAGCTTCTCAATAATAAATTATGTACTAGAAAATCTTTTCGGTAGATAAAACTTCTTTTCTGTTTCTGAAATTGTTTTTAAGTGGTGATCACCTACTTAAAAACATGCTTCTTCTTATACCTGGCTGCAAACTTGATGGAAGGTGTTTGGTCTTTTGCTTTCGCACCAAACAAATGGAGTGGTGAATTTTACCCATGGCAAATCTATGCTGTCAAATATGTTGAGCATCTTTATTACCATCTTAGCATGCATCTGAGTCATCCTGATATAATATGAACACAGAAGACCCTAGATATATAGCAACACCATATAAAGTTTTGTTGTTGTTTTTATTTGCTATTTGTTTTGTGGGTTTTGGTGGTGGTGGTGCTGTTGGTGGTGGTGGTTTTGTTGTTGTTGTGCTTTTTTGTTTTGTTTTGTTTTAAGAACTTGAAATTCTGCTGAAGCTTGCTGTGGTAAGTGGTACTACTTATTAAGAATGACTTTAAACAACTGCAGTCTCCAAATTAATGCTGTCCTTTTGGGGAAAACAAATAAATTGATTTCAGAGAAAGTGTTGGCTTTGCATTTCTTTCCTGCTTGCCATTTTTTCTTAGTTTGATATATCAGTTTCTTGTATACTGCTTTCTCTCCTTGTTTATCAAAGTTACCAGTTTATGGTCTATTGATGCACAACACTTCTTTGATCTTAGAGTAGCTACTTTGTTGTCAGTAAGAAAGATGAGAAGCAAAAGTATGAAGGATTTTCCCAGGGTTGGACAAGAATGATAATAATTTCTCTAAGTGTGAAACTTAAGCAGGTGAAGAAAGTTTGGACTGCAGAAAATTAGAACAAGGCCATCACTTTTCTTGGGTAGCTAATATAGTGTGAATTTTATCTTTAAAGCAATTATTAAGATTGGTTTCTATTCAGCTACTTCAAATTGTCCAAGTTCTCACTATATAAAACTATGAAGTTTTCTTATTTATTTGGTTATTATCTTGCCAGCTGGCCCTCCTCTTTCCCTTAGTTTCTTGCCTCCTTTTCACTGTTACATAGATACAGGAAGAAAAATTTTCCACTTATTCTGGTTGGAAAAATGAATAGAAAAATCTGTATCTAGAAGGGCAGGGAGGATTACTTGTACCTGGATAGAAAATGCTAGCAAAAAGGAGAAACTTATTTCTTCTGTTATGATGTCTTAAGATAGTCTAAAGTTTTCTCAAAAGGATAGCACCTTCATTTTTAACCTTGGTTGTTTGTTCAGTATTGGTTCAATGACTTTCTTGAGCAAGAGAATATAAAATTTATTTAGTAGTGCAAATGTCTGTGCTATCCTAAGTTTGCTGAGATTTCTGGACACATCTAATACTGTTTGTATAGATTTACTGTATTATCTGTGTGGAGGTTATACTGGCCTTGCTCTCTGTACTGATTTACACTAGAAAGGTGATATCTGTAGGTACCAGCATTCTCAGGTTCTAAAAAGGTGCTTTGAATTTCATCTGAAAGACAAGGATGAGAGGACACCTTAAAACTCTGCAGAATATTTTCTGATCTTCAGTGTTGTTACCAAAACATTTCAACCTAAACCTTGATGCTTTTCTCCACCCCCACCCCCACCCCAACCAAGGAATATTACAATTAGAAAAGGAGCTTGAAGGTTTAGTAAGAACTTAGCAAAAAAAAAAAAAAAAAAAAAAAACTGTCTTTCATGAAGTTTCATCTCAAAAAGCTTCATCTCATTCTTTAAAATGAAGAGGAAGGTTCACTCTTGTGGTTTGACAAAGTTGAATCCCATGATGGGCATCATATAATGTAAATGACATACACGTTTGATTTTACTCTCATCTGAACTATAGTATTTGTCAGTTGCTCCCTTGATGCAATAGTGACTATATCCCATCCTAAAGTGAAGCACACGTGGATATCTTCGTAGCAGCTAGGAATATCAAGACTATGATTTCACTTATTTGAAATTATCAAATTACTGGAAGCAGAGTTTAATTCCAAATAGAAAAGCTGAACAACTACTATTGTTTACTATCCTAGAAGGCTGGTTGTATCAATAAGAAAGACTGAAGATATATTTTAAAAGAAGTAATTTTTAGGGAGTCAGAGAATAGTAAAGTGCAAATGTCTGTTTCTCTGAAATGTTGACTGATAGATAAACATGATGTGATTTGGGAGAGATATGGTGTGAAAGCTGAATTTCAAAAGCAAGACAGATTAGAGTGTTGTTTCTGTCGTAGTGCATGTTTATATTTTTCTCATAACTTCCTTGAAAAAAAAAAAAAGGAACTTGAATTTGTATAGGCTAGCTGTCCATTTAATAAAAAACAAAAATATTGCTGTTTGGTTGTTAACATGAAAGTATAGTTCTTGATATATACTTGAATATAAATATACAATATTGTATATATATTTTACATACGCATTTTTTTCTACATCCAGTAAATGTGTGGAATCATTCAGCTTCTGTTTTGTTTTTTTTTTGCTTGTTTTTATTTGTTTGTTTGTTTTGTTTTTCTGCTAAAAGATATGTTTTTATTGTATTCATAGACGTACTTACAATGTATAAAGTTGGGAAACTAAAACTATTTACCACTGATTTTTAATTCCTACTGAATACATAGTGCCATGATGTTATGTACAAACTAATATTTTTAGACTTCCTGAGGCTTTAGCCAGCAGAGTTGTCAAATTACACTGGGACATTTTGTAAATATATCTTTAATAAGCATATATGTCTGTCATGCTTCCCTACTCAATCTTATAAATCAGTCTGTATCTAGCTGTCAGATGCTCTCAACCCAGTTGTCCTAATCTGTCAAGTAAAAATTATAGCATCTAGACTCACATCCTTCTCTGAAAATAGTTATTTATGCCAGTGACACATCAAGGACACACGATCTTTTTTTTTTTTATTATTATTATTTTCCCAGCAACAAAACCATTAACAGCTGGCTCAAGCCTCTGCCAGGAGAGCAGTTTTAATATATTGGGAGAACTTCTAATAGAGAAACACACCCTCCAAGCAAAATAAATGCTGGATAGCATTTTAAAAAACTCTTAATGCCAGATGTAGAGCTTACAGGCGTGACTTACTCAGTATACAATAGTAATTTTAAGTAATTCATCATCTACTGATGAGCCTACCACTTCTGTGTTGCAGAGACATAGAGGTTGCCTACAGGTTTGGTCTCTCTTCAGTACCTAGTAACTCTCTTTAGAACCATTACAGTTCTAATGAGAAATTAGGCACTTCATAAACCATTGCTATAACTTTAGAGAAGAAATAAACAACGTATGGAGAATACAAAGCTAATGCTTGTCCTAGTTGTATCAGCTCTTCCTTAGCAAAGAATATGACATCAGAGGTTGAGAGATGGGAGGGGGAGGATGAGGGAATCCTTCATATTTTTAAAAGAATGTACCTTTTTATTACATATGCATGAAGAGACAATAAAGAAGAATAGGCTATCACTTGTCACAATATTTTAGAAATTTTAGACTGCACTCTATTAAAACAACTACTAAAACTCACCTGCATTCACTTTAAGACAGGTAGAAAAAGAATGTTAACTCCTTGGCATGTTGTGCCCAACTAAATAAAGAAATAAAATCCCAGTCTGCTGTAAAGTTGCAACTCCTTCTAGTCATGCCAACAATACTTGTGTGTGTGCATATGTATGTCTAAGACGGGTAAGTTAAGTACATTTTTTGGTGTGATAGACTCAGCTTCATTTTGAGCTTTCCATTTATATGTTGATGTTAACTAGTTTCTGTAATATTCTGTGCTATTCTGCCTGAAGGGTTTATTCGTGCACTATCCTGTAAGAATGTCCTAGAAGACAAGAAAATGTATTTTCTTCCTTTTTTTGCTGTAGCAGAATTGAGATAAATCTGTTTGCTAATTGCCAAAAATAAATAAATAAATAAATAATAAAATAAAATAAAATAAAATGGTACAAAATGGTATAAAAATCCTTAGGTAAAATATTTGGATTCCAATTTGATAGTTTATTATTGAATATGTAAGCGAAGGACAGCTGCCTCAGCTGTTAGGAGGGGTGTGTTCATCATGAACGAAGGACCAATGGGATACAATGGCGGTACCTGAGTATTGGGACTTTCTCTAGAAAACTGCCATAGCTTGACTTGATCACTCTTTAAGCCAAGTCCATAACTCCTTTCTATGGGAAAATCGTCTGAAGGAATTGTGATATTTTCTCAATAGTAATGCCTGTTTCCTTTGTGTCAGGAGTGGAACTTCAGTGAATTCATTGCATATGGGAAAGCAGAGTGGGAATAGCCTGGGGAGGAAGTACCTTGCCTAGTAATTTTGAAAAGGATTTAATCACTTTGGTATCCCCCCCAAGGTGGATGACAGTGAATTGGACTTATCACAAATGAAATCTTTCATCAATGGTATTTAAATAGTTATCTCATTCTTTGACAAGCTGTCTTGTTTAAGAGAGAATAAGGTCCCTGTTTTAACACCTGTTACAATAATTTACATAATATTATTTATAATGAACTTTTGGAGAATTGAAATATGATAGATGAAGTAAAAGTAAAAGTAAAATAAAATAAAATAAAAGTCCCTACTTTTATGCTGTATTGCTATTTGTTTGCTTTTCTTAAAAAATAAAATAAAAACAAAAATAAAAAATAAAAAACAGGCTAATTCAAGCACAACCATTCAATTTAAAACAGCACCTGATGAAGAGCAGTCTTATGAACTGTGGTATGCTGTGATGGATGTTTGTCAATGGATGATCCTTTCTGCTGTTGAGATGTCTGAACTATCCACAAAAAGTCCGCAGAGTTTTGAAACCAGATAAATAACTGCAGTGGTGCTAAGTTTCCATGTAGCAGAAGTATGGATGCAAAGCTAGACATATGTCAAAGAGAAACAATGCAACACCTTCAATCTCTTAAGAGTCAAATAACTGATCAGAGAAAGAAAATTTGAATTTCAATCTGATGAAATCTAGATTAGAGAGCAGAAAGAGTAAGCAACAGTGATTAAGTTTGGAGAATCCTACATTTAGACAGACAAGATTATGTAATCATCCCCTTTTATCTTGAAATTTGGATAGTAGGGAAGCATTTATGCATCTTAATTTTAAATTGCATAGATTGAATACTACTTGATTTGTTGACATGTGCTCTTTCTTCACAATTTTACAAAGAAACCCGTTGAAAAGTGAGTTAAAGAGTCTAGTATAGATCTAGCCATATAAGAAATCAAGGAGAGAGCTATTGACTTAGGTAATTCCACTGTTTTTCTTGGGGTAACAGCATTCCTTCTCTGGTTTTAAAAAGTCTGATTCTTCTTTGTTATGCTCTCACAAATTCAAGGCAATAAATCTTAATAATGTGCTATGTAAATTTGCACTCTTGAATGATTTCCACAATGTTTCATATCAGTATTTTTCCCAAAATAACTACTGATATTCTTACATGAAATTAAGTTGGTGATTTAATTGCAGGTGTTAGTTGCAGCAAATTACCTTTAACCTTTTGTAGAAAAGGGTGTAGTTCTTGCATGCACATACTGAATTAATCATGAGCTTGTGTCTCTGAACAAAAGCCGTATTTGAAAGAATTTATTGTGAAAGAAGTGGTATCATACATAATGAAGTGTTATAAAAGCCCTGAATGATTTCAAGTGACTAACTCCACATTAGGCATTGGGAAAACTGTGCCTGGAACAGCTAGAAATAAGTACAGAGGGCCTGATGTAAAGCATGTTGAAGTCAATGACTTTTTTCCATTGTCTGCAGTGGACACAAGGCTGTTCAATTTCATGGGATGGAAAAAAAATCATTTTATGGAACAAACATGCACACAGAAACACAACTCATTTCTTAAATACGTGTACTTGTTTCCTTATGGTTTTTAATGGGAAACACCTGTGCACTGTGAGGTGAGTACATTGAATTACCCCACTTTTTGAAGGGAATTAGTCACTTTTGCAGGGAAATCAATATCCAATAACAGGAACTGATCAATAGTGTTTGAGTTCAGTTGAGCATGCCAACGAGGTACTGTGAGATATGGGCTTTCATTGGTTTTCTGATTCTTTAAAAATTAAGAGGTGAGTGTCTGTGAGTGTCTCAGGATCAAGCATTGAATTTATGTCATAGTTTTTGAAATCTGGAAATGGGACAGTGAAATGTGTTGCTATATAGTTAGTGTGTATTCCTTCAGCTGCTGATGGAGCATTCTAAACAGAAAAAAAATGAAACAAATGGTTGCAAGCTGCATAAGATTTTAGCAAAGAAAAACGTCTCTAACAGACTCATTGTATTATAAAAAATCAGCCAGCTTTTGTGTCTTGGGAAACTGCTGATGCCTCTTGCTTCAAAGACTAGATGAGCCAGATCATGAAGAATCTAAGAGGAATAATTTTCATTTGATATTAGAGAAAGAACACCAACATTCAATATTCACTTTCTAGGTAAAAATATTTTTTTAAAAAACGTTTTCTGTATGATGGACAGAACCTATGTCTTTCTGTAGCATGTTTTTGCAGAGTGTATATATCAACCAGCTAATCCTCCAGTTCTGTTTAGTGAATTATTGGAAAGCTGCTGTTGCACTTTTCACCTCGCATAGATTGCAGTTGTCCAAACAGTTATTTAAAGCACCCATCTGGAACCATGACTCTTAAATATATATGCTTATATGTTAAAAATAATTTACATATATTTCTAGCTAATTAAAAGTGTTACATGTTACTTAAAATGCCTGTATATAAAGAAGCTTCTTTCTATACAATTAGTGTGCAAAAATGTAGTTATTTTATGGTATTGTTGAAAGCCCACAATAGATTCTCCCATTTTATTATAGTGTCTTTGCAATTGCACTAACAGGTTTTGGAGACCCATTGCCAGGTCACTGTACAACACTTGAGATTCTCTGATATGGATTCCTTCTCAGATTAGCAGTATTACACTTACTGGCTCTAGGTCTTAACATCTAGTTTTAAAAGTATCACTTCAGGGGAAGAAATAAATGAATGCCAATAAGTTTTATGAAGAGGTCCTAGGGGAAAATTTGATTGCAGACTTAATCTTGACCTGAGCCCATTATTTAAGCAGTCAAGGGGTATACCATATTTTCTTTTCCCAGAAAATTATTTTTAAATGCACAGTGGGAGTAATAATCAACTGCAGTTTCAGGCTGTTTAATGTTATTGTGAACATTAGAAAAAAGTAAGAGACTAAAAGTTCAACCATCTATGGAAACAAATAAAGCAATAAAAAGTAAGAGAAAGCAAAAGAGAACACTGAATATGAAATAAGGGTGAAGAAAAATCAGATAGATATTCTTTTCTGTCTCAGATTGCCTTTCTTACACACAGTGTAGTCTTCTTTTACAATGAATCTTAAAAATTGGGAGGGCTTGCTTTTAATTCTTTTGGAGGGTGTGGGAGAAGACCAGCAACTTTTGTGCTTCATTTCCTGATCATGTAAACATGTACAGATTTTTTTTTTTAGTTTTATGTGAGAAGCCCACTGCCACTCAGAGGGACTAGTCAGAGGCTTAAATTTAAGCAGGTGTGTAAGTGTTTGTGGAACAAGGGCTTTTTGTGTATTTATTGACAGACAGGTTCATTGCCCTACAAGGAGTACTTCAGTAGAGTACTTGCCTGTAGTAACTCTTTTCTCTTTCGAAAGATCACTTTTAGGTCTAGCCCCTGTCACTGTTCCACAGATTGATGCTGTAGGAAGACCTGACGGTCTGCCACCAAAGAAGAACTTTGGGCAGGCTGTATGGGCAGCCATGGTCTGAGTGAGGGCTTGTAGGATGTAGTGGGTGATATGCTGCACTGACAAAAAACAATTGGCATATGTGGGTCATCAGCTGGACTTAGAGGGAGAGTTGCAGCCCACTCTGTGAAATACACTTCTGTCTGTGCTAGGTGGAAGATCTCTGACATGGCTTGGAAGAGACTAGCCAGAAGAGAAGTGAGAGAATGGGACAGAGATGTGCTGGTAGTTTAGTTGTTTATAGGAGTCCTCTTTTGGGTGGAGTTTTGGGGCTGTGACCATTGCACCAGCTATAGCTTTGAAAGGTAGATACAGGTTGGTGTATCTGATGTCTGCTGGCTCACCTCCAGGCTTGATCTGGGGAGATCAACTCCACTGCAGCCTCCTTGTACAAAGCTAATTTTCTGGCTTTATGCTGATTATGCTGATACAAGGGAGAAAGGAAATACTTCTGTTGTTTTGGGGGTTTTGTGTGTGTTGTTGTTTCCCCCCCCCCTTCCCCCCCCCCAGATTTTTTGTGTGATCTGTAACGCAAATCCCAGATTTCCTCTTAGGATTGCCCAGATATTGCAAAAGAGTTTCCTAACTATTATGTGGAATCATAACTTGTCCTCTTTTTAATTAATTTGATTAATTTGTAAGAGGACATTATGATACAACAACTGAAATGCATAAAAATATCCTGAAACTGAACTTGCATGTACATCTCCTCTTATTAATATTATACTGTTAGTCCACTGACTACCATTGATTGAATTTATTAATCTGTTGAATACTATTTATATGCTTTTTCCAAGTAAATATAACTATTTGTAACACAATTATTAAAATAGATTAAGTCTTTAGAAGTTCTCATTTGTTGAACGATACGTTGTACTTCTCAGTAAAAGTCTATAAAAATCAGACTGTCTCTGAGAAAATGTATGCTAAATGGACTGTTGTTTTGATCTCCTGTTTGATTTTTTGGCACGAGTATTTGTGTTAAATTATACATTCACCTTGTAAAGTTAATTTTTTCCTAACTACATTATCCTGCTATTATAAGTGCGCTTGTTAAAATGACACCCCTTTATTATAGGACTGTCTGCTGATATAGCTACAGCAAGAACTCGTCAACCTTTCCATTATATATATAAATCTCTGTTTTCAGGGACTTAAAATTATACTATAAATACTCATTCCAGACTAACGTTTGGCTTAAGAAGTCTCATCCAAAGAACAAACCTATTTATTATAGAATTACTTTAGGTTTTAGAAAATATTTTAAAACAGCAGAAGTAGAAATGTTGGTTTTGATCCTATGTATTCTTAGAGCTTGAGAAGCTGGGCGGAGAGGAAGGTGCTGGGGCATGAGGGCCAGGTTGGGCTTCCTACTTCTCTGTGCCATCTGGTTCTGCTTGTCAGTCTGAGTTCAAGGGGTTTTTTTTGGATGGTTTTGGGGGCTTTTTCAACCATTGGGTTTCCAGTATATTACTCCCAAGCTATTTTAATGTCATACTTGAAAAACTACTTGTGATGTCCTGACAGATTTTTACTATGAAGTAGAAAATTCTTAAGTCCCTTCTGGTAAAAATCTGCTTCTGTAAGCTTATCAAAAATGTCAGCCTCAGAAAGTAAGTGACTGAGGTCCTTAATATTACTTTATAAGAATAATTTTAGATGGGAAATTCTTAACAGCAGAATAGTAAGATTGTCCAGACTTTTCTTATCTTACCTGTCCCTCAGCTGAAATTTAAGGTCTTTCTGAAGATGAATGCAACTCTCTTAAATTTTCTTCTATGGACACTATTGTTAAGAAGCATTCGGCACAAAAGCTACAAAACAAGTAGGGTCAGAAATATTTGTTTGCTCTTTCATGATTATTTTAAGCTGTCCTGGGCTCTTGCTGTAAAGAGTTGTCTCATTTGTTCTCTCAGTCCTGACAAGTTTCTGCAGTTTTCTTTGTGTTGGTCTGGTCAGTCAGCCAGACCTAGAAGCTGCTTTCACTGGGAAAAGGCGCGATACACATGGGTGCAAGCTGGCTTCAGGCCAGCCAAGATCCTTGCCCACCTCACGGGTCGGCCCAGGGAGGTGTTGGGTGTGCTCAGCTGGATACCATGAAGTTCATACTGCCCCCCTCCCACTGGCAGCCATGTCTTGGCTTTTCTTTAATGCAACAATAAAACTGCAGTCACTGATACTTAAATTACTGCTGGAAGACCTTCTAGAGAGTGACTGCCATCCCTTGTAAAGTGCCTGGAAAGATTTTACAAAGCTTTTGTTTTCCTCTGGTGACCACGGGGGATAAAATGCCCAGAGACCCAGGTGTCTGGAGGATAAAGTGGTCCAGGTGGCCTCCATCATCAGGCTGACACTGATCAAATTGCAGCTCCTTTAGTCTAGGAGCAAGAAAAGCTTAATGATAGTGAGGCTGCCTGCATTTGACAGCACTGCACATGGCCTTGTTTGGCCAAAAATCTGTACATGTGTCTGGAGAGGGAAAGAGCAGGTGTTCTTGACCACTCTTTTGGCCTGTAAAGGCATGAGCTGAGAGGAGACCAAAAGCAGATAAAATCCTCAGATTGCAACTCATGTTGAAAGTGTGTGGGCTCTAACACACTGTCACTTTTTGAAGATCATTTGCAGGACCTGGCAGCTGCAAACAGTTTCTGCAAGTACTCCTTAGCACTAGAAAGAGAGCATGTAGGGGATTTTTGTGGTTGGTAAGAACAATCTACTGTAGTGGAAAGTGTTTTTATTATGCTCAAAGCTTTATTTTGAGATCCCCAGGAGTGGTAAAATGAAAAGCAAAGCAAAGTAAGAAAAGCCCTTTGGCCTTCTCACAGTTAGCTGTGAAATTTTATGACCCCTTGGAGGCCTCCCTTTTGCCTATGCCTGTGTCTCATGGAGTCCTAAATGTCAATTCAAGTTCTGCCTGGGTATCCAGTCTCCACTTCATTTGTCCAGGAGAGTGGAAGGAAGCTGATGTTAGGGGGAGACTTGCTGACTGGTATGAGTCTATATATTCATTCTTCTCAGCTGTTACTTGAGATTCTAGAATTTCTTTTTCTCCCCAAACGTGTTTGTGTTTCCTCTCTGCTGCCTCTCCACTTACTCCCCATGTTCTTGTGCCTCTGCTATTCCTTCTCTCTTGCTTTCCTAACTTCCTTTTCTGGTATCCAATGTCCAACTTTACCAGAACTTCTTGAGTAAAAACTGCAAAGGTCTTCTTGAGGATGCTCTCAAGGGATGGAGGAGAGAGGGGGGCATGTTGGGAGGGTGATGGTGATCAATTCAGAAATTAGCGTTGTAAAAGTTTCAGGGTCTTGCGTGTGTGGGTATGATGACTATGTGTGAGGACGTAAAGGTTATGATAAATAAATCTGGAATATTTGAAAGACTTAAGGTTGTTTTATTTCTCATACCTTCTCTCCCCCTCCGCCCCCCCCCCCCCCCCAGTCCCTTTCAGTTATTGATAAAGACTGCAAATAGAAAAAATATAAGCAATAAAGAGCATTTTCTTGTATTTTGAAAAAAAAAAAAAAGAAAAAAATGTAGGCAATTGTAAAGAAACTGCAAAGCAATTGTTAGCAAAAAAATCAAAAAAATATTTTTTTGTTCAAAATTACTTTTTTATTTGACTATTTAAAAAAAAAAAAAAAAGACCAAAAGAATGAATGGTAAGCCAGTTTTGCATTTGAAATTGCTGGTCTATGCACCTTTAGAAACGGTCAAGCCCAGATGGGGTTGTGTTACATACATGTTAGGCTTATTATGTTATTATTTGAGTTTATCATAGAGTAAGTGAGACAGGGAGTTTCATGGGACCACCCTATTTAAGCCAGTTCTTCTCTTAAAGAAATGAAACCAAAGTATTCCCATAGGTATTGAATGTACTCCGCTGCTTTGACTTTAGAAAAAGACCACCACTGTTAAGCAATGATTTATTTATTTTTTTTTGTTGGTCTCTTGGGTAACCACTGATGGCAGATTTTCCTGTGTTTCCTATGGTAGAAGCAGTATGTTCTGAAATATTTTGATTATGTCTAATGTATATGTATGAAAATGTGATATATGGTAAAGTGATATATAGCAGAAAAAAATGATATGTATATTGGATATATTGAGTGTAAGTGTGGAAGATATTGTCATAGGCGTAAGTTCTATTTTATTTGGGAGAGAAATATTGGAGGGGATGGGAGAATATATAGATACTTTATATACTGTGTTGCAGCAATTTTTTCTGATAAATGTTTGGAAAATATCCAAAAAATGTTATGGTACATAAAGGAAGCAATATGTTTTTTTTTTTTTTTCCTTATTCTTCCTAATATGGTTAATTTATACTAATTTACTTCAAAATATATCAGGAACATATTTCATACAAATTAAACCTATTTTGTGTGCTCTGTGCACACTATTGAAATTCAGTTAATTTTATTTTTTTTTTGGTCTGTCTTTTGATCAGGATGCTACTGACATACAGGGAAATTCCTACTTTATATATGCCCATGGAAATTATACTGGGTTATGCACATACCTGTATTCCTCTATACAGATCATACTTATGAGGAGCATTTTCACAAATTATATCTCTACTTTTTTAAATTGTAATAACCTCAGAGAAAATTTGCTGATGAAGTGTTTCACACAAGAAATAACAAGTTTTTATAACTCTTCAAAATTATTATTTAAAATTCCTGTTTTATTTTCACAAAAATCTTTTACAAATGAATTTATTTCCTGACAAATCAATGCAAAATTTTATCTGCAATGCTATGAATGGAAAATTCTTCTGAGCATTATTGTTTTACATCTCACACGTTCAAAGAATTTAATGATTGCAAGAGATTAGTATTTGCTCTTCTTCCTTGTATTTCTAGGAATGTTCTCTGTGCTGCCATTTTGCTTTGCACTGCATTGTGAAGTTAAATGTTAAAATGACATGGAGTTTCCTTCTCTTAAGTTTGAGATTCTTTTTTCATAAGAAGCACTGTTCTAGGACAAATAGAAAATTGCACTGACAACTTTCCAGAGCCTGAGGGACACATCTCATTCGATACTCATTTACACAAATGTATTCATGCCTTTCTGTTTGACTCCCTTAGATTATGACATTTAGAAGACTGAAATACACTACGCAATAACCCAAACAGTTAAGTTTCAGTCTATTTTATTTTTCATTCTTTCCTTCTTTCTGTTTTGTTTCTCCCCTATTTTTCTCTTTCTTTTTATCTCCTATGTTTCTCCTTTCAAACTATGGCATTTTTTCTTCCTTTCTATGGCAAGAATATACAACTTCAAAGAAGTTTTTATAGTAAAGAAATTCTCTATAAGTTTAGGGTTTTGTCCTTCACACAATGACCTGATATTAGCATATGTATTACTTTACTTGGGCAACTTCAAATTAAAACAAAAATCTTTGTTTTGATTTTCAGTAGTTCAGAAATACAGAATTTATTGTTTTGTGGGTCATTTCCCAGGAAGCTTCCTACGAGCTGCTAAGGGTATTGCCTTAGGACCTTTAATTTCTTAATCTGATGGAAATTCATATTGAAGTTTGTTTGATCCCAGAACTGTCAACCTTTACTGCAAGTCAACAGTGGTGCTGAGATCTGAGACGTTCTCTAGCATTTCATGAGGGGTACATGAGGGGGACCTGCAAAGCCTAACTTTTGTCTAGAAAGACCAGTGTTCTCACTTTCCTTTGTCTTTGGGAGACTGAGAGTAAGAATCTCCTCCAGGGGTAATTCAGAGATCCTAAAATAGCGTCTTAATTTGTCCCATGAAGACTTACCTGTCTGTATTGAGCACTGAAGGAAGCTTGTCAGGTTAGCTTTCTCCAAGTCTTTGTGAACCCTATTTGTCGTACTGGGAGATAAGGACTACAAAGGTTCTGAAAAACAGGATAAAAATTAGATCATTTTCAAAGGAAACATATCATATTTAACTGGTCTTATAGTCCTCAATTTTTTTGCCAATTGTACCCTGGGGTGCATCAAGCATGGCATGGCTAGATGGTCAAGGGAAAGGATTGTCCTGCTCTAGTCTGCACTGGTGATGCCTCCCCTCAAGTACTGTGTGCAGTTTTGGGTGACACGGTATAAGAAGGATATCAAACTATTAGAGAGTGTCCAGAGGAGGGCTATGAAGATTGTGAAGGGCCTAGAGGGCAAGATGTATGATGCGTGGCTGAGGTCCTTTGGTTTGTTCAGCCCAGAGCAGAGCAGACTGAGGGGAGGTCTCATGGCGGCGTGCAGCTCCCTCAAGAGGGGAGCAGAGGGGCAGGCGCTCAGCTCTGGTCTCTCGGGACAGCGACAGGACCCGAGGGAACGGCATGGAGCTGGGACAGGGGAGGGTCAGGCAGGGTGTTAAGAAAAGGTTCTTCACTGAGAAGGTGGTTGGGCACTGGGACAGGCTCCCCAAGGCAGTGGTCATGGCACCAACCCTGCCGGAGTTCAAGAAGCATTTGGACAGTGCTCTCAGGCATAGGGTTTGATTTTTGGGTGCTCCTGTTTCGAACCAGGAGTTTGGCTTAATGATCCTTGTGTGGAAGGGTAACCTTCCAACTGGTGATATTCTATGATTCTATGATTGTATTACTGAGGTGTAGATTCTGGAGTGCAAGTATCTCAAGTGATGAAGTTTCTAGAGAGGTGTATTTGCTTGATTATTATCAAATCCTCACGAAAGTAGCATATGCACCTTTTAAAATCCAGTTGGACTGGAAGAAGACCTGAACTTTTCCAGATTTATTTGAAGATACCTTTTCTTTGAGTTTCTTTCAGATTTCTTTGAAGAACCTTTTTTTTTTTTTTTTTTTTTTTTTTTTTTTTTTTTGTATGGAAGAATTAATAAGCTTTCTGTTTAGCCATCTACATGGTGTTATAGCAACACAAATAATAATGCTTTAGCCTTCTTATCTAGCTCAGTGACAAGTAAGTAATTCTAAACCTTATGTCAAATGCCTTAAAAAAAAAAAAAAAAAAAGTGGGTTATACAGAGGGTATAGTCCTTCAATTCCTGAGGACTAAAAGAATGGACTGCCTAAAGGTTTTATTTCACTATTTTTTTTCACACAAAAGGAAAGGTGTTCTTCACAAAGACCACTGCAATTTTCAATTGCACCATCAACTCAATATCTGACCTACTATATTTATTAAAAATGGCATCTCTCCCTGTGAGGGGCTTTTCTGAGATCTCAGGTGACAAACTAACTTCTGCGTCCTCCTTCAGCATGGAGGAACTAACTGTCCTAACTGCAGTCATCTGAGTCCTGGAAATGCCTCTGCTCTTCAGTTTCCATAACACGTCTACATTTTCACATGCTGACCCTTGCCATGAGCCTGAGGCATTTTCTAGCCTTACATAGCCTTGCATTCTAGCTTTTCCATAGTGCCTGAGGCTTTATAAAGATCTTGATAACTTTTTTTTTTTTTTTTTTTTCCAGAAGGGAATCATATATACTCTAATTTGATTTATAATTCCCTAGAGGAGAAGTGAACCCAGAGGCAGACAGGTGGGAGAGACAGCGGAAAAAATCTACAGGTGAGACTAGAAGACAGCAAAGGGGCTGTCATGCAGCTGGATGATTAAGTAACAAAGAGGGTGCTCTTGGCACACTACATTTTCTGTTTATATATATATATATATACATATATTGCCCTTTAGAAACTTTTTAATGTGATTTAGAACATTTGTAGCCTTGCAGAATAGTTGTACTATTGGAAATGCTGAAATGCTGTAATTTGTTGTTTACTGCTTTCTCAAGCTATCTATTATAGTAGTGACATTATTTAGCAGACAGATCTTGACTGATCTGCTTTGTAGAGTAAAAATACTCTTTTTAAGCTACCTTATCCTTGTGCAATGTCTTGATTCCTTGTGTTCTCATTAAAATGAAACTTCTATGTACTCATGATTTTAAATAAAATAATGGATATTGAATATTGAATTTTTAATCTCTTGGGGAATTTGTATGTTTTATTAAGTCTTTTGGCACTAATGACTATGGAAATATATGAACAAAAAAAACCCTAACAATTATGCTTGTGAAGATCCCATCTGAATGTTATATTTGTTTTTATAACAGGTACTCATACTGTAGATGTTGGAACAAATTAAGTGTTTGAAAGGTTCTAAAGGTTTATTAGAGGATCAGCACTTTTTAATGGAATTGTGTAAGCAGTTGACTTAGTATTCTTGTATTTATTAGTATATAACTTTTGTAATTACAGAATGGGAGTACTTTAGGGCAGCTTAATCTTACCAGAAATCAGTGAAGTCAGGCTTTGTTTGTTAAGATACTTCAATCACATTAGTATTTCTAAGCTTTGTGGACACTGTAAAATGAAAACAATGTAAGTTCATCAATAGAGTAAGGTACACAAAGTGTGATGTGAAACACACAGTAGAAGCAGTTTATAAATACATTTGTAAGGGAGATAGTTTGGCAACAAAATTACAGGATGAACAGTTAATTAGTAGGGTAAGTTGTTTTCTGACACACGAATAATCTTTTTTTTTTTTTCCCAAACCAATGAAACTACAAACACAGTGAATTATTATACTGCTTGTTAGAATGCTTATATTAGCAATAGAGGATTGACCTTATATATATATATATATGTATATTATTTAAACATGCAACATTTCCTGTAATACAGTAGCCAGTTTTCATGTAAAAGTCTAAAAATCATTCCATGTTAATGAACAGATATTTAATGGGTTCATCTTTGTTGCTGTTCCTCTTTAACAGTAATCAGAGAATAAATGAAAGTTAAAACTGCTTGAGTCTAAAAAGATCTTGAAACACTTGTTTTGAGTAGTCTGAAGGCCCTCTTTCATCTCTGTCAGGTTTTTAATCTATCTTTCTTTAGCAGTGGAATTGAGTTAATGGTCAGTTAGCGTGATGGCATGATGTTACCTATTTATGGACCTTTTTATACATACAGGAATTGTACATGAAAATATTGTCCATTACTTTTATGGAATATGACTTTGACTGGTTCTGATGCTCAGGCCTTTCTCTAGTTTCATTCATTTTGTAGGAGATATTAACTTCTCCTGACTGCCTTTGCAAATTGACATCTAATTAAAATTGTCAGGCATGTCCTTCATGGTGAACTGATTTGTAACTTCGTCAGATGTGACTGTGCCAGGGTAACTATGACATACAATTGCAGTTACTCAGAGGCTTTAATCAGGCATGTGAGCTTAGGCCATTGATACAAGCGGTGGTTATTTACAAGAATGGGAAATATGTTGGTGACTTAGACCTTTAGAAACCTTTTTTAAAAGCTACAGGCATCCCGCAATCAGCATCTGCAATCCTGCAGTTTTGCACAGTGCTTCCTTAGACTAAGGTGCAATGAGAGAAAAGTTAAAAAATGGGAAATGAGTTTGCTTGAAGGTTTAATTCATATGATTTCTAAAGTGACAGGAAGATGATGAACAAGGAGAGGAAATAGCTAGCTGTCACCTATAATATATGAAGTTTCTCTCTCTGTTTTAGTTGTACAAATCAGAATAGCTCATTTGAAATTGATAAAATTATAGCAATGGAATTTGGTTCTGAACCTTTTTGGAAAATGGGTTTCGTGGGTTTCATTCATCATGATTCTTTTGATTTTTTTTTTTTTCAAATTCAGAACTAAGAATAGAACATCCACCCTCCCAGGACAGAGCACAGACCCAGCCAAGGCCCTGCTGTGACTTATCAGCATGAAAGAAACTTTCCAGCCTCACATCAGAGCCAAGCTGCTGAGTTGAGCTCTTTCTGTGTTTTGGGGCACACTTTCCGTGAAAGAGATTTAATTTTATTTTGAAAAGAGAAAGACTGTAAAATGTTTCATAAAATGTATTTACCTTCTGACCAGCATTAGCATCAATACAATCACTTCCTCTTGTTTCCTTGCTGGATATTGTGTCTGTGTTGTCTCCTATGTTTCTTTTCACTTTGTATCCTGTATCTGATTGTTCCAGCAATCTTTTTCACTCTACTTCAGTAACTTATCATGTGTCTTTAATAAGAGAATGTAAGAAGAGATTGATTTACCATAAGCCTCTTTGACATTGCACTATATATTTTTTTTCAAGTCTGTAGAAAGGATCAGGGAATTCCTTTATGCCTCAATTATTTATATGAACACAAAGAGAATATGGTGGTGGTTTAATCTTTTATTAATAAACCTCTTAGATACTGGCCCTGTTGCAGATGAATTCTGCTAGAGAGGAAATATCTGTGACAGCCCAGGAATGGCAAGTACCAGATGTACTGCTCTGGGAGAAGAAGCGTTCAGCATGACTGACATTTTCTAATGCCATATTTGAGTGAGGACAGGACCTTCAGACACATCACCTATCAGAGTTTTTTGTTTAAAATGTTTTCAGATGAAGCTACTTCAAAAGCAGTGGGGTACATTTTATATGGTGAAGAACGAAATAATACAACTTTCTTATGTTCCTTAACATTTACCATGTTGAAATGCTCCATACTATTTCATTCATCACCATGAAAAGGAATAGGATAATGATGTTTGCCTCAGTCTCAAACATCACAATGCAGCAGTGTAGATGATCTTTAACCATGACTCTTCATTAAGGTAAAGTCAGATTGCTGTAACTACTAATTATGTCAGTAAATCTCCTGCTATTTTGTCTCCTGTTAAGACATGTCCTTTACTAAATGTAAGGTCATAATTCAGATTTGATAAAATTAATTTCCAGAAATATTTTTTTATTCAGCTTAAAAATAAATCATCAATAATTAGATTGCATTTTGAAGTCAGTCTGAGCAAGAAATTTAGCAAGCTCTAATTTAAAGGAAAATTAATTCCTAATATTTTATGTCTTTTTGATTATTTGACTCATATCTGATGATTATATACTCCACAATGACTTTTTTTTTCTTCTGAGATCTTTCAGTAGAGTAAAACTGTCTGTGTGTCAACCTCTCCTTTTCCCTGGATAATAAATTCTGTTCAAAATATCCAATATTTCTTCAAATCTGGACACTTCAAACCCCAATTTTAAAATATTGTATGTAAAGTATTTTGTGGTTTTAAACTTCGTTTTCCACTGTCCCATATAAATGTAAAATATAATGTTTTTCATTAGAGTAACTCTGCCTCTTGCTCTTTTAATAGAGGCATTGGAGACTTTTAGAAAGTAGAGTAGAATCCATTTTGATAGTATTGCATCTTCTCTCTGGGCTCCAATCTAAACATTTCCATCTGTCAGATTTCTTATTTAATATTCTGAATAATGGCAGTTGCAGGAAAAAAGGGAACAGTCATCTTCATTTCACTTTCTTTTGCCAGGCTTTGGTGGTCTTGCAATTTCGTCTTGGAGAAATGTATGTGTGAACATTTATAGTCTTTTCCTCTGCCAAGATCTCTCCTAGAAATGCAAGGTGTCATTTGCAAGTATTCATAACCAAATGTTTTGTAACATTAACAAAAAATCCAGCATTCCCCAAATCCTAATTCAGACCTGTGCTAAACTGGGAAGAAATTTGTAAAGAACAAGCCTGGGAATATTAAAAATATAGAAGTTTCTTTCTCCTTGTATAAATGCAAGAAACAAGAAAGTTTTGTGATGGAATCTGTCTTGACATTAGCCCTGAATACTGCTACCACCTCTGACACTGTCTGATTGAGGATCAAGCATCCAACACCTCCCAGGTTAGGAAGCAAATTCACAAATTCCTGTGGCATTCGTTAGGAAAGAGAAAAGTCATGACCAAGCAGTTCTGGGGAATCAAAGGTCAAAATATCAAATGAAAAAGCAAGTTTCAGTTCTTAAAACTACACATTCTAATGGACTTTGCTAAGTTTACGAGGTGAGAACCTACCATTATTTCCATTATGAACTATTTATAGTTTTATTTGATTCAGCCATAAACAATTGCTCCGAGTTAACTACAAGCTTACGCATCAATTCTTTGAGTTGTTTGGGTTGTTTTTCCGTTTCACAAAGTCTCCACATACAGATAATAATAAAATATTTCTCTTGTTTTATTACTTAATTCTAATTTTAATATCCTAAAATGTATTCTGCATTTTTTATTATTATTTAGTCTCTCTGCCTTAAGCCAGTTGTTCGAAGTGCCAAAGAAACACAATATCTAATGCACAACAGAATATCAAATGTTCCACAAATCAAAGCCTGCCTTTTCTTCCAAGGTCTGCTTAGGTATAAATGTTAGGAAAATACAGAGAAATCTCCCAGCATGTCCTATGTGAGAGTCCAAAACCTGTGAGCTCTGTAATGAAAAGTAAATAAATGACTCTGTCCTTCACTGCCAAGCTGTTAATCCATAATGTGGAGTTGGCCTCTGTTGTTGTCAACAGTGGTATATAAATTACACCAGATGAAACAAGAACCAGACTGACCCTATATCCATTCCTTAAGCCCAATGCAAACATTTATAATGCCCTTTTCCCCCTTTTTCTTTTTCCCCTTTGAAATCTCTCTCACTTTCTGGTTTCTACTGGGATGGAGAAAGTAGAAAACTGTGTGGGAGCCTTTTTGAAGTGTTCTGTGAGGACTTTCAGCCCAGTTTCCTAAGCCAAAGAGGTCTGAATAATGCCACCCCACTCACTGTTTGGTGCTTCACAGAACTGTGATTCCTGACGCTTGTGACTTCTGGGAACATAAACGTATGGAGAAAAATAGAAAAAAAAGAAAAAAGAAAAAAAATAAAAAAATTAATAAAAAGAAGCAGCTTTGCAAATGAGGGGATCACATATCCAGAAACAACACAAAACAAAAGCTATAATACTGGAGAGGGAAAGCCTGGGAGAGAGGTAGATTTTCAGGAAGACACAGACAGACCAAAATGGGAAGACTAAGAAAGGAAACACTGGCTGAAAGATTTAAGGGGAAAGAAGATTGAAGGAAATACACTGAGGCTGAGCCTTTAGTAAGACCCAGGGTAAAACACTTTAAAGCCTAAGGAAAGAGTGCTAATGGTTTTGGTATCAACTGGTCTTTGAAATATTACCTAAGTTTTGTTTAAGTCAATGAGTTACTTATCCAGTGACTTGCATATTAGTTGGACAGGGCCCTGAGTGAAAAAGGGTATGAAATTAACTGAATTTTGTCACTTGTAAAGCTCCTGCTCAGCTCATTTTAAGATCAAAGCCTAGAACTATAATTGTGTTGCTTGTTAAAATAATGGAACAAATATTGATAGGAAAAATAAATAAATAAATAAATAAATCCAGGGCAGTAGCGCCAAGAGCGATAAACAGCATGGGTTTATAAAAAACAGATCTCGCCTTACAAAACAGATTGCCTTTTTCTAATAGAATTACAAAGGGTCAAAACTAGTAAGGACTTGCTTGCTTGCAGTAAAGGAACCACCACAGTCTGTTCCTGGTAGCAGTTACCTCTGTTGATAACAGTCCTAAACATTGAGCTACGTAGGTTAATACTTTGTTCTATGACATATTACTGATCAAGGGTAAGGGATCAGTTTTGTGATGTAGGAGCCAGGTTGTCACTTGGAGATTTTCAGTTTGGTTTGTATGTAATAGTGTAATGTGAGTTCACATCCTGAGTGAAACACAGGAAAAAAAAAAAAAAAAAAGAAAGAATCAGAAGAAGAAAACAGTGACAAATGGCAAAACACAGTTCTTTGCAAGGTGTTTGGAGTGCCATCATTCAATCACCATTGCTAAAGGAAGAAAAACTGCTTATGGCAAATTCTTATACAGGATTTTAAGACATGGGGAAAATTATAATTATGTTGTGGATGTGAGAATCCTGGAAAGGCATTAACAGGTATATGGGGAAGCAGCATGTGAATGGGATTAAATCATGCAGGAACAAAACTGTTGGCCTACACTTGCAAGGCAAAAAGGTGGGGGAAAAAATAATGCAAATACTCAAGAGCCACATGAAAATCTCTCATGTCATAAAACAGACTTGTCAGCAAGCCACCTAACAATGTAAAGCTACAGTACACATTCCCTCAGAAAAAAACATTTTGGGTGTATCAAGTATAAAGATATGGATCAAATTGGAGGGAATCCAAAGAAGGATAATGTAATCAGATCCAGAGAGAAATGTATCGAGTTCTGTGCAGTAGGTAAAGGGGAGATTATCTGCAGTAATATAGCTGTATCCATACTTATCTACAAATGTTTGATGAAAGAACAATGTAATAATCTGTCAGACAAACAACATGAAATTGAGAGGGGAAAATGTAAGATAATGTCTGGAAGACTTGGACTGTGAAATACAGTAGTTCCTTCGGTGGGACAGAACATCTTAAGCATGCCATCTGGCTTAGTGTGTCATAAAGGTAATGCATGTAACATCCCCTTAAAGGGTAGCAGAGATCCCATGGCAGCGTACAAAATCCTGTAATCCCTGGCTCAGCCAGGAGGTCCTCACATTGCTTAGGCCTTCTTTATCCCTGTCTGGTGCAGCAAAAGGTTTAAGTATAGAGTTAGGCATGAAATATTCTAGTGTTAACTGTTGGCTATTGCTAGAACTTGGACTTTCTTTGTCCTGAGAACTTTTCCAGGGTTTTTAAGGATTAATGAATCCTTATTTACTTAGGTAGTCCCAGTAGGGAATGAACAGAAATATTTGCCTAATTTTTCCCATGTCAGTGCACTATGACTCTGGAGTTTGTATTTTCTCCTTGCTTTCCAACTGCTCTAAATTATCATTGTACTGTTCAAATCAATTGTACTTAAACATCTGCCACTTCCAGGTGTCCAGTATTTACTAGATTTTCTTGTTACCAGTGCCAAGAAAGAGAAAGGCATCATTTGGTAATCCTTTTGAAGGCATGGAGTGAGAAAATGAAAAACCCTATGTACTGTCTTACACTATGTCTACAACTCAAGTACAGAGGAGAGGTCAATTATTTCTAGTGTGAAAAATAAGCTTCCACATGGAGTTCTTTGATAAGCCAGAACACATACAGGACAGAAAGAGAGAGAACATGAGCCTCCAGTCCCTCCATACAGCTATTGTGCTTGGCCTGCAGTGTTTGGAATCAACAGGAAAGTCGAGCTGGAGTGGAAGAAAATATCACCTAACTGTATCCTTTTTTAAGTGATGCCTTGTAGTAAATTGCTTTCTGTTTAATTTGGCTTATGCTAGAAATGCTGCACTTGGTGAGGCAGTGTGATTCCTATCACCTTCAGAGTGAGCAGGATCAGCCTATGCATTTCACTGTTGTCATGGAGTAGCTGGAGTGCTAGTTCTTCATGGCTAGTCTTTATGCATGTATCTAATTACACGTACAACCAGTGAAAGCTTTACCTTGGGAAAGACTGTATCTTTGCTTCTGAGTAGTTTGCTTGGAATGCTAAAATAAAAAATACTTTTTGGCTGTATATTGTTGCTGCATCTATAAAACAAGAAAGTAGCTATTACTCTTACTCTTTCATAAACTCCAGCATTTTTAACACTTTAACTGCACTGAATTGCAGAAATATTATGAATCTGTAAGCTATAAGATTGTATTCAACAAAAATTTCTTTGTGTATACAATGTAATGTCATGTGTTAAAGTTTGGTGACTAGGATATAACCAAAATAATTGTTCAATTATATCTTAAATTAGCTCATTCAATAGTGAGACAAACAAGCTGCCTGGCAGTATGGGTTTTGGTTGATGAGGAAATAAGTGAATACAAAAAAAAGGCTTTAATCTTCCAGCAAGTCTTTTTCCAGAGCCACAATAAAGGATTGATGTTATATTCTAGACTAATCAGTCACACTGATTTTGTGGACAAATGTTAATGAGTATACAAAAGAACCCAAACTATTCTCAGCACTGAGCAACAAAAACTCTTTGTGAATTTAACTATCTGGAAAAAAAAAGAATGTTCATTTTTTTTTCTATATAATTTTCAACCATAGCTTTGTAACAACAAAGATGTTAAATTGCTGGAAAGCCTTCTGGAATATTAAAAACTACAATTCTATACCCAGCAGATATCAGAGAATTGTGGTCCCAGTTATTCCTCAGCAAATGAAAATGTCCCCTCAGCAGCAATTTTTATTCTATGCAGTATTAACCATTTGCACCTATACAAACATTATGAATGTTACAGACGGGTACTGCTCTCTGAGACTGATCCAAAGCTTACTGAAGGCAGTGACAGAGCTCCCAAAAATCTCAGTAAAGTCTGAAGCAGACTTGCAAAGAGTACATGTAAGAAAATCATCTTTCTGGGAGTCGTGACAGCTATATATACATCCTATGCCCATCGTCCAAGAGAAACATAGCACTGAAAGAACTTCAGAGAGTTTGCAAAGGTAAGTGATGGTAAGCTAAACACTGAGGAGTTGCAGTTACCTGTCCCTAGGTGTTTCAGATCTGCTTTGGCCATGCTCTGCCTTTACCGAGTGCCTCAAGCCATGCTCTGCATGTTCCAGGAAGAGCATACAAGGTAACTGGAAAATAAAATATATATTCATCTGCAGAAATCAACCAGATATCTCTCATCACTGGCACTGACTGGTGACCAGTGTACTTATGTAAGTTTAGCAGGAGGACTTATCCTACTTTTTATTGTGCTGTTCCCCTGGTGACCTACGCCAGCAGGAATGTTCCTTTGTGAAGGAAGAAGGTGCACATATCCCGATATTTATAAATGTTCAATGATCAAACTCTAGGTAGCATAAGAAAACATCCTCTCCTAATGTTTTACCTCAACCCTGTAATGAAAACAGAGAGATGTGGCAGCAATGGGAGTGTCTTCTGGTCACCAGAGTTGCAACGCCATTCATATTTCCCCTTTGCATTGTCATGTGGCTATACCCACAGCCAAAACTGTCACCATGGTGTTTTGGGTCATAGTGAGTTGTTTCAGGCACAGACCAATCCTCTACGCCCCTCATTTTCCCCACATCCTTAGCTAAAACTTTTCAAGGTCTGCAACAGAGAAGTAACATCTTCCGTATAAAAATGCCCCTTTGTAGTTTGCAGACAACACCAAGTTAGGTGCGTGTGTCAATCTGCTTGAGGGTAGGAAGGCTCTGCAGGAGGATCTGGATAGGCTGGACCGATGGGCTGAGGCCAACTGTATGAAGTTCCACAAGGCCAAGTGCCGGGTCCTGCACCTGGGGCGCAACAACCCCAAGCAGAGCTACAGGCTGGGAGATGAGTGGTTAGAAAGCTGCCTGGCCGAGAAGGACCTGGGAGTATTGGTTGATAGTCGGCTGAATATGAGCCAGCAGTGTGCTCAGGTGGCCAAGAAGGCCAACAGCATCCTGGCTTGCATAAGAAACAGTGTGGCCAGAAGGGCTAGGAGGGTGATTGTCCCCCTGTACTCGGCTCTGGTGAGGCCACATCTCAAGTACTGTGTCCAGTTTTGGGCCCCTCGCTACAAGAAGGACATTGAGGTGCTCGAGCGAGTCCAGAGAAGGGCAATGAAGCTGGTGAGGGGTCTGGAGAACAAGTCTTACGAGGAGCGGCTGAGGGAGCTGGGATTGTTCAGCCTGGAGAAGAGGAGGCTCAGGGGCGACCTTATCGCTCTCTACAGTTACCTTAAAGGAGGCTGTAGCGAGGTGGGTGTTGGTCTGTTCTCCCACGTGCCTGGTGACAGGACGAGGGGGAATGGGCGAAAGTTGCGCCGGGGGAGGTTTAGGTTGGATATTAGGAAGAACTTGTTTACGGAAGGGGTTGTTAGGCATTGGAATGGGCTGCCCAGGGAAGTGGTTGAGTCACCATCCCTGGAGGTCTTTAAGAGACGTTTAGATGTAGAGCTCAGTGATATGGTTCAGTGGAGGACTTGTTATTGTTAGGTCAGAGGTTGGACTCGGTGATCTTGGAGGCCTCTTCCAACCTAGATGATTCTGTGATTCTGTGATTCACTGGAAAAGAGATTCTGATGGAGTAATTCATCGATGTGCAAAGAACTAGCAGAAGTATCAGCCTAAATATCACTGTCTTGTAGTAAGGAATTTAAAATTATTGTTTGAGCCATTAGTTGTAAAGCCCTGCTTCAGCCCAAAGCAGCACGCAATAGCTGCAGTATGACCTCCTCAGAATCCCTTTTTATACTGGAAAAATCATCTTTACCTTAATTAAATCATTCAATATGGTACCAACATAACATCTTTAACACCTTTATCTGTGGTATTGAAGATACAGTGCAACTTTTCTATTATTTTTTTTCTTGCTTTAGAGACTGCATTTCTGCAGAAAAAGGTAAGTGCCATTAAGAGCATCTTCTGTGAGAATTCAAGGGAGATTTTTGTGTATCACCCTTAAGCTGAGAATTTGCTGTAGTTGAGCACTGCCAAATACTGAGAAGATACTGGAGGGCAATAGAAAGTCTTCCTCACACTTGGAAATTGGATGGTGAATCCATTTACTTGAGAGAGAGGCAAAGTCCACAGAGACTAGACAAACACTGCACCTCCCAGCAATGGATGCATCCTACCAATTGAATTTTCCTATTTTCAGCTCTGAAAAGAAAGAAAAACTTAGAAAAAAATATTCTTAATGACACAGATAGTCTGATCAGTGAGTTAAAGTTTTGTGTACATAATGTAAAGCCTTGAGAAGTACTGCTAGTTGTGTCTTTAGCATGTGATGCTTATTGGAGCAGAGCTGTGATAAGTTTGTGAGGTACTTGCACATTATGTGAGAACTGCACCAGAATGTGATCCATAGCTGCCGAGGCTGCTCAAGGATAAGCTGGTAAGGCCTCAAAACATCCAGAATCATTTACAAATTTTTAATTTCTGAATTCTAAAACTGCATAGAAACTCAGCGATCAATTTATTTCTAAAAGCCATTGATTAAAATTTTATTTTGAACCCTTGTTTTTGTTTAAATGTGCATTTTATGTTTTAAAATTTATATATGCCTCCATGATAACATGATAACACTTTTTATATGATTGTAGTAGATTTTTGTTTGGTTTTTATTCTATTGCACCTTTTTCCCCTCTCTCTTATTGATATCTTCTCATTAACTTCAAAATATCATTCTAGGAAAAAAGAGAGAGAGAGAGAAATGTCAGAGTTTTTTGATATTAGTATGGAGTGCTGGTTTCAAAATATGGCTGTCAAACATTTTGATGTGACAAGAAGCAAGAGGAACTTTGAACACAAAAGTAAAACAAATGTTTAACTGTTTCTTACTGGTGATAGTAGCAGCTTGAAAGTCACAGAACACCACTCAGAGAACAGAAGAATATTAAAGCTTTTGCTATTCCACTACACAATAAAATAAAATTAACATAAAGTCAAAATATGTTATGTCATAATAACATAATATTAAATAATAGTGCAAAAGATGACACAACATTATTTTAGGCATTTTTCCGTATCTCATGTCATAGTGAAAAAAAAGACAGAAAACACATCTATAAATGAAAATTACATTCTAAATAATTTTTAAAACATTGTTAAAGTAAAGCTTGGCTAAATGCTTTGGCTTTGGGCAAAGCAATACTTGGACTAGTAGTTGCAATGGTTGTATTTTTTGGTTTTATTTCTCTCCCTGTGTTTCCCTGGGCTAAATATGTGTTTTCTGAGGAAAGAAAACTGAATTTGAGAAACTCGTGACTCCATCACCACTTTTCCTCTTAATATAAGAAAGACCCTAATATTTTTGCTGACTTTTCAGATTAGAAAGTATCAATGTCTTTTACTGTTCAAATAAAAGATTGTTTCCCTAAAGGATCTCTCCTAATAGAGCACCTGTATACAAACAAGAGTGACCTGGTTTCAGTTTTAGCCTTGTAAATAAGAAGCCTTGGATGTGATCCAGCCATTCAGTGAGAGAAGCAAGTAATCAAGTCTGGTCACAGCTGCTTGTCACACCAGTAGGGCTCCAAAATACAAGGGAAGGATGGAGAGCAGGTATAAAATACATGCTTTTTATAGGATAGGTTTTCACTGATACAACACAGCTAGATCTTTAGTTGTAAATCTCAGAGCTGCACTCTCTGTGGATAAAAGAAACAACTCTCTGAATAGTGCTAGCTGATTCCTGCCTGGTGCTGTGCCTCTAGTAGAGACACCTCAAAATAAACCTTTTCTCTGTGGCAAACATTGCTGATTAATTCAGAGGTTTGAAGATGATAGAATCTGATCCTTAACCACCTCACTTTTGACTTGTAGTGAGTATATTGATCAAACACTTTATAAATACACTCATCTCTTCACAGAAGTTTAAAATTAGAAAAAAATAGACATAGAAAATTAAAACATTTTAGAATTGTTCTAATTTAGGAAATTGCTAACAAAGTGAATGTTAAAGTGATAAAGCCCAAGAAATTCATAAGACCTTTTAAAAACGTGAATTGTGTTTCTACAACAGGTGTTCTTATGAATCTCATCTTTCTCTCCTCCCATTTTCTTGATTTTGTGCACATCCTTGAGATATCCACTGGGCTGTCAGGCTAGTAAGAAAGCTTCCTGAGTTGCATTAATAATATTTGTTTTGGCACTGCATAACCTTGAAAGGGTGATGAGAGGAGTGCAAAACCAGTCGGAAGCTTTTATCAGTGTAGTTGCAGGTTTTATTTTAAAATAAATGCTTAACATAATTTCAGTTTCAAAGAGTCTTATCGGGTGCTTTTTTTATTCAGTATGTAATAGTAAAGTCCTGCAATGTCTAAACTTCTTTCAGATGTTCATAAACAGTCTTACAGAACCTTTTTGTGCTTTTTAAACAAATGAATCCATTCAAAGATAAATGTATGAGATATTTGGTGGAATGCTTCAATATGGCTTTGTTTTGTATATATAAAAACGTTTGTGTATCTGGCCTTTTTCCCAAGTTATTTTTGCTCCATCTGTTTGAGCCTAGATTATAATGTCCCCCACATGAATACACACCAAAAACCTTTACAGAGGTATGCATCTACAAGTTTCACTATTGCAAGAGGAGTTCGTCTGTTGAAATTGAGTCCAGGAATACTGTACAAGCAACAAGCATTATTTCGGGTACACTATCTTCCCTTGAATTTCTGCTCTCAATTTTTAGTGTCATGAACACATTTTACTTTTTTTTCATCCCTTGTTTTTCAATAAGAGTTTCACCAACACTTTAGATGTATGTGAAATGATAAGGCAAATTCACAAGATAGGATGTTGGGATGGAAGTGAGGATTGGAAAGGAGGTATTTGGGTTTCCTCCTGGTCTTGCGAAGAGTTATGAACAGAGGATGAGAGAGAGAGAGATGTATTTTCTTTTAATCTTTCTTTCTAGTTTAATAATTTTATGTTAGCTCTCCAGTAATTGCCACAAATTTTTATATCTAAATATCTCATTCCTTTTTACAATAAATCTTATGAAGAAGTCTGAAAGTGGACATAATTTGCTGGATTTCAGCTTAAACAAAATATTTAACCAAAATTTAAAAAAAAAAAAAAAGTGTAGTGCAAAAATGGTTTAGTCCTTGCAAATGTTGCAGAGACTAGTTATAGTAATGAAACCATAAAATAGAAAAATAGTGGGTGATGGAAAGGCCAGAATAGGGCTGTCAAATTTTAAATTTTAACATATGGACTGCTCACTCCCTGCTCTGGTTGCTAGTCATTCCCAGATGGTGTCTTTAGTGAGTGATGGTGAGGGGAAAGGAGCAGGTGGCAATGGCATTTTTTTTTTATTTTTTTACATATATCAAATTTAAATTCTGTGTTTATATTAAAAAAAAATGAAAGAGAGAAATGAATACAGGAAGTATAGGAAAAAGTAATGCATAGCTTGGAATTTGAGAATGAAATTAAGGAAATCTGATTGTTATGGGTTGATGAGTCAGGATCAGAATCTGGATCCAAATCTGAAATCCCTCATAAGTGGTGGATAATGGCTTTCATGTACAGCCTTGTCCAGCCCTCTGCATGCCCCAGCAACTGCAGGAAGAAGCTGCTCATCAGAATTGTGTTAGTCTTCCCATGCCTAGTGCATCACAGCTCTGAAACACATGCTTAAAGATAAGCCTGCATGCATGTTTAAATGTGTATGGTTAGATGGGAACCTTATGCCAAGGAGATAGGGCTTGCATTTTTAGTGCTGAATATCTGAGTTTATGATGTCACAGATGATATTGATCTGTATAAGCCTAATGATATTTTTTTTTGCAAGAGGTTTCCTCTTATGAGAAACATCCTCTCACTTCTCTTTGTTCAGTTTTTTTGTTGGTGGTGGTGACTAATGCTGGAGTGTGCCATGTCCTAGTTTAGTGAGTGATTACACTCCAGGTGCTGACTCCAGCATCCTACTTACAGAGAGCCCAATTGCTCCCTCATGTCTGGCAGAAAGAGCTCCTACTCCACAACAAGTCTCCATTGCTCCTCATGTTTGTGTCCAGGTGTGTCACTAAAACACAGGGTATTTTCAGAATATATGTAACACATCTTTATATAATTACCCTAAAACTTGTTTTTATTTCATCATTTTCGGTAATGATCTAGCTTCTCTTCTCAGCCTTCTCAACCTAGCTGGCTGAGAATCTGGTCTTATAAATAAATAAATAAATAAATAAGTGGGAACAAATTACATGTGTGTCTGTTACAGACATAAGTTCTTGCTGTTGTAAGCCCTAGTAACTGTATGAGCCTTTATGAGCTTCTTTCATTATTGTCAGGAATCCTGGATGCCATATCTGCCTTTAACCTTCCAGCTTTGTGAGTACAATCCTTCACTTAAATCATTGCTGAGATCAGTAAGGTGTTAAGAAGCAACTCATAAAAGAAAGAGTTAAATTTCTGCTAAACAATCATAGCATTTAAAATGTTCATTTCTTGCTAGTCCAGACAAGACTCAATGGAACAACTGAAAAATGTTGAAATGAACCTCAGAGCTTTGTAAAAAACAGCATGGCATAATATATCTTGTGATCACTCTAAATCACTGCTATGCAGTGGGTAAAAGCTCTATCTTTTTGGAATCCAAGGCAGCTTAAAGAGGGTATTGATTTTCGCTTTACTGAGAAATGAGAATCACATATTAGGAACGAAAGCTGCAGACACAATATAATGACCTTTCTCCTTGGCTTCTCTTTTCTAACACAAACAGAATCATTTTCATTGCTGGAATGGATATTAAACAGTAAATCTTGTAGCAATGTATTTGCAAGTGTCTGTGCTTGTTTTATCCAATTAGCATACTTATCACAAGAGCAAAAAATGAGTAGATACAGCTTTTAATTTCTGGATATATCAGCTCTATCCACAAAAACATTGAAAAGTCTCCAGCTGGAGGTCTCTTCCATCTGTCTCCGTAGTGGGGGGAGGAGGGGTGCTTTCTCCCTGCAATTTTAATGCTGATGCATGATTTAGAGTAAACGGGTAATTTCACTGAGGGTAGAGGACCTTGGCTGACCTCTATTTTATTCTGTGCATGTTTTTGTAGCACAGCCGCACATATACTTATCTATTAAACAGTGTTTCAGGTCACAGACATGTCAGTATTCTATTTACTGCTTTAATTATATAAAACTTAAAACAAACTTATCAATACCTGACACATTACCTTAGGGGGAAATATCCTAACCATGAAACAGCATGAAAGCTCTACTAAACCTACATCAAACAAAAGCTTAAGTTTCCAACAAAGCCGTTAGGGGCAGATTTGTTTTTACACCTGCTGTGTTTCCATTTAATCACCTTTTGTGAGAGTGCCTGAAACAATAGGTTGAAGCTGAATGTACTTCCAACTTTTTCATGTTTAGTTCCTTTCCCCCAATTTAAACTAACTACAATTTCCCCCAAGTTATCACTTCTTTTCAGTTAGAGCTGCTCCTGAGTCAGTAATATGTGTGTGTGTACATGCATGCACATGTGTGTAAAGTGACACCCTTGACCTGTTTCCTCCCCTTGCTGGGGAAAAATAGGTGGGATCCTCATGGTGGAGTATTTTAAATGCAGCTCAATGCAGCTATCCACTTAGTCCAGCTGCATGTCAGAGTTGTGGCACAGCACCAAGAGAAGGAAAAATTGATGCATGAAATCTAGAAGCATCACAGCTCATTGTGCTCATTGCTTTTGTGTTGTTCATAAATTTGTAAGCAAGCTCATGTTTTTGAAAATCCAGGAGTTGCCTGGCAATGCACACTGTTGGTAAAGAACACAGTGGCTGGCAATTTGAATTAATTTGAATACGATGATTTTAAATTTCTCCTTGGCATACTCAGTGCTTCAGACAGCATCCCTCTTTTGTAAGAATGAGAAATACACAGGAAGAGACAATGTTTTGTAACTTGGAACAAGGAACTTTGTTAGAGTTGAAAAAGGAATTCACTGTAAGCAATTTTGTTATTCTTTGTTGCTCTTCACTGGGTTGAAAAGCTTTTGAGTATGATCTTGGCTTCCTACTATAAATCTGGACATCTGCCAGAAGAGAGGAGCAGTCAGTTCTGAGCAATCTATTCCTTTAGATTACCAGATCTTAACCATGTGGATGCCTGTGCAGGCCAAGATGACTTTTCTCCCCTCTGAAGGCTCTGCTCCTCTATTGGGTAGTCCTAGGTTTTTTTAGCAATCCAGATGAATTGAGGAACACACGGGAAGTTCCTTAACATCAACCAAGTCTTGAAACTCTGATACGTGCTATATTTTCTGTTGTTAGACACTTTTTCTTGGTCAGTTTTATGAGCTCCGTGCATCATACTTTCAGATGGGGTGATTTATAAGAAGTGAGAGATCACAAAACTGCAGAGTTCCTGGACAGTCAAGAGTTTATTTAAGGCACAAAAACATCTCTGCTGCAAGTAGTATTGCTTTGTTATATGAATTAATAGAAAAGCTGGGTTCACTTACAGCTTACATGTAACCCTGAAACATCACTTGAGCTCTAGCTTATCATCTTTGGGGGCACACAGATTTCTGTCAACCTGTATTACTTGTCTAACTCATTACATGATACGCCATAGGTTTGATGTGACATGCCCGAAGTATAATGTTTCTAAAGCCTGCAATTTACACAAACTGTCACCCATAATCTGACTAAACTATTATATCAGGAAAGATGCTTTTGCTTCTTCATAATTGGATGTCTGGATCCAGTATAAAAAAATGTATAGAAATCCAAAGAATACACATAATAACCAGTAAAATATTACTAAATAGGTATGTGTTATTTCTCTGCACATTTTCTTCAAGGGCCTAGCATACCATAATCAGACTGGAAGGTTCATGATCCTTAACTGACTTCCCAGTGATGTTATTTGTTTTCGTATATTGCAATGGCTGTGTTTTGGAAGCAGCATAGTAGATTAGAAAAGGGAATGTGGTCACTAAACTTTGTAGATTATTTCATTTGTCTGGTGTGACTGAACTTGCTAACTCTTGCTCCAGAATTACCTTACTCCTTTTTTCTTTTCTCAAATGGGTCAGGTTTGGTGCTCTTATTTCCCATGCTATAGACACTTGAGATTTTTTGGGAAGCAATGATGAGAAAAGGCGTGCAGCAGCTTAAGAGAGCCACTGAGCAGGTGATTCCTAAGGCAGCAGTAACAGCACATTGCAGAATATAAGGTTGAGAAAGTCACGGAAAAAACAACTTCAGTATTCCTGATGGGATCCTGAGAAAATTATGATTATTCTCTTAACTGGTAGATGACTTAGGAAAGGTGACTTTATTAACAAAAGTATTCAAGAAAAACTTGGGGAAATGGTCCACATGAATGGAGACTAAAAGGAAAATGAAAAGTGTTGGGAGAGAAAATGTAGGTTCAGATCAAGAAGACTTTAGAAAAAGCTCCCATGAGACAGAAGCATGTTGAACATGGGAGGTTCTGGGAGAGCTTGCACAAGTATCTCTAGCTAGGGGGTTAGAGCATAAGCCAAGCTCTTTGGAGCTGGTACAGCAAATGAAAGAGCCTCTGGGCCAGATCAACAGGGAAGGAGAGGAGCTGCTGCTGCTTGATTATCTGGACCTACAAATAATCAGACTCTCAGGAGGGAATTCCCCTTTGCTTCAAGGGGAATATAGCATTACCATGAGATCCTGGAGGAGTTGGCATGCCATTTTTGTTGGGGAGGATAATCTATTTACTTGCGGTGGGAACTGAGGCACTGAACATACTGCTGAAGTTGGATAAATTGAGATTCTTTCTAAGTACATGTTCAGCCACGTCTCTTTTCTTTTCTTTTTTCTTTTCTTTTCTTTTCTTTCCTTTCCTTTCCTTTCCTTTCCTTTCCTTTCCTTTCCTTTCCTTTCCTTTCCTTTCCTTTCCTTTCCTTTCCTTTCCTTTCCTTTTTTCTTTTTCCTTTCCTTTCCTTTCCTTTCCTTTCCTTTCCTTTCCTTTCCTTTCCTTTCCTTTCCTTTCCTTTCCTTTCCTTTCCTTTCCTTTCACTGTCTACCACCATCTGATGATTATCAATTCTTTGCCTTAAGAATCACATTAGTTACAAATGTAATTTGTCTCTAATGATCTATTTGTGTATTTCAGTGCCTTTTAATCCTATTAACGGTAGACTGTATCGGTTAATACAGAGTGGTAAACATAAATGAGGATGGAAACTACCATTTAAGTAATCAAGATGAAAATTACAGAGAGCCATCATATTTCAGAGCATGAGTAGAGTGGCTGAAGTAAGGGAAAACTTGCCTCTGTCCCTACATAATACACAATTAGAGAATATTTCACTTGGGACTTGTATCTTCCCAAAAGCCTTGTGTATAACATTGGTAGAAGAGCAAAACTTGGTATTATTCTTTGGTCTTCCTGAGCATGAGAGTTCCTGAGCTCCTTTGATGCCCAATTATTTGAACAACTTACATTAGAAATAGTCACTTTCTATAGCTACTTTACAGGATAAAATCCAGGGACTTGATTTAATTTAAGTTGCTGTTGTTCCTCTTAGGACATCTATCACTTTTTAGACCTCCCAGGAGCAAGCTCAATGGTACATCCTTCAGTTAGATTTCCTGTTTTAGTATTTTCTGTCAATACAGCACAATAATATTGAGGTATATTATAGATAGTTTTACATTGCAGAGCTAACTAATATAATTCAAGATAATGAGCTCCCATTAACTGTTTTGAAAACCAAGTCTGTGCAACGCACAGGGCATATTAGAACTTCTAAGGTATTTCACTTTTCTCTGAAAAGGGAGCAGATAGGAGTAAAGCATACATTTTTTTTAGAAAGTGTGGAGACCTTGGAATGACATAAAAGGTAGTTTTCTGCTATTTTTGGATAATTAATGAAACAGCCATTACTGGATGCTTTTGAAGATTGTACTTACATTGCCATTAACAACATAAGATGTGGGAGTGATGCATAATTTGTTGTGGTTAAAGCTGAGTGTGGTTATGCTTTCAGTAATCAAGTGAATGTCATCCATTTTGAGAAGAAGCATAACACTTAGTTTTTTTTAATTAAGGTATGAGGATAAGTGTTTGTACTTGTCATACTTTTAATAGCAGAACGAGAGATACTAGCAGATAATTTGTTACTGTTGTTAAAATTGACAACAGTTACCTTAAAGGAATATTGTACACAAGCCACCTTAACCCACTTCATTGTGAATACTTCTTAAGATGCACAACATACTCTGTTTTTTTTGCCTAGATCTGAGCACTTATGAGGCCATGCAGGTGGGTGACACAGGGGATCCAGAAGGAGTCACAAGGCAAAAATTCTTCGTGAACTTGTAATGAAAGATTATATCTGCATCCAGGGGTTGAATCAAGGTTGCACAATCTTAGTTTTGCTTTGTTTTTGAACTTTACATCTCTCAAGTAGCAATTGCAACAGCAATCCCTTTATGTACTTTTAAATGTCATTTCCTACACTTGAACCTGAAAAAATGGGGAAAAAATAGTGTTTGCTTTTGGACTGTACTGATCACTACACCTGTCATCAACACAGCACAGACTTTCAGACTCATTGCTTACAGTGCTACTATTTGAACCAGCAAAAGATATTTTAAACAGAAGGTGTTTTGAGACCTAGAAATTCTATTCCATGTGAGTGTGCTCTGTATATCCACCCTGTTCTGCTCATCTTCCCCTTTGCTGCAGTTTTCCCTCTTTTAGAGTTCTTGTTTCTATCCTGGTCCTCTTGTCTTACAATTCTCTTTGCTCTTCTTCCAGTCCTGCCCTTATCTCTTGTTTGCACCAGTTCCCCCAACCCCGGTGCCCCTCAGCTGTTCTCAACTGTCCCTGAGAGACTACAGCTTGCTTAGGGAAGGAGGAAGCTTCGCAGAATCTGCAAAAATCACCACAGGTAATACATTACCCTCCCCTGAATCTCTCATTCAGATCTGCCTGTCTTGACATGTGTATGAAACACTTGGTGGCAGTTGGACAGCCAGGGTGCTGTGTCTGCCATGAGCATCATTCATCCACTGCTCAGAAACATCTCAGCATTCCCTGTCATGCCCTCACTTCATTGTATTGTCTTCTTGCTTCTTGTCATTAAGTTAATTATGAACTCTCAGGCACAGTCTGTTTGTTATGTTGTGCCTGGCAGGAGCAGCAATGCAGCAACATGGATGATGTTAGCATTTTAAAATGCCTGCTACCACAGTCTTTTTAAAAGCCCAGGGATAAGAACCTCAGGAATGGAGCTGTGGAGCAGACCGGTTATCCCTGTCATCCCTGCCCCTCGTCACTTTCTGAAACACATCTGCCCCAAAGTATTCACCAAAATCATATTTCAGTCTGGTCCTTTAATACTTTCAAGGTGACTGAGGGCAAGATGTCACCGTGAGTCACTCCCATACTTGTTTAACCATGTAAAAATTTACCCACTCTCTGTTGTCCTACATGTAGTCCTTAAATAGAAACACTGAGCATAAAAAGCTCGGCTACTGAGACATTTTTGTTTTCTTAGTGATTGCAAAATGTAATTGATGAAAACTAGCTTTTCAGACACAGTGGGAATATCTGTAGATAAGTCTCAGTCTTATTTATATTTGTGTTTCTTTTTCACTGATAACTGTGTTAATAATAAATAGATTTGAAATTTCATTTTCTATATTTGCCAAAACAAATTAAGAAGGGATGGATTCAAAAATTATTTTAAAATACAGTAAAACAATTTATTTATTTATTTATTTATTTACTTATTTTACTTTCTATGCTCACTTTCTATTGTTCTATATATTTCACTTTTTACACTGTGTTGTATTCAGACACAGACACAGACACAGATTTCTAGGTTGGAAGAGACCTCAAGATCATCGAGTCCAACCTCCGACCTAACACTAAGTACTCCACTAAACCATATCGCTAAGCTCTACATCTAAACATCTTTTAAAGACCTCCAGGGATGGTGACTCCACCACCTCCCTGGGCAGCCCGTTCCAATGCTTAATAACCCTTTCGGTAAAGAAGTACTTCCTAACATCCAACCTAAAACTCCCCTGTCGCAACTTTCGCCCATTCCCCCTCGTCCTGTCACCAGGCATGTGGGAGAACAGACCAACACCCACCTCGCTACAGCCTCCTTTAAGGTAACTGTAGAGAGCGATAAGGTCGCCCCTGAGCCTCCTCTTCTCCAGGCTGAACAAACCCAGCTCCCTCAGCCGCTCCTCGTAAGACTTGTTCTCCAGACCCCTCACCAGCTTGGTCGCCCTTCTCTGGACTCGCTCGAGCACCTCAATGTCCTTCTTGTAGCGAGGGGCCCAAAACTGAACACAGTACTCAAGGTGCGGCCTCACCAGAGCCGAGTACAGGGGCACAATCACTTCCCTAGACCTGCTGGCCACACTGCTTCTTATACAGGCCAGGATGCTGTTGGCCTTCTTGGCCACCTGAGCACACTGCTGGCTCATATTCAGCCGACTATCAACCAGTACTCCCAGGTCCTTCTCTGCCAGGCAGCTTTCCAACCACTCATCTCCCAGCCTGTAGCTCTGCTTGGGGTTGTTGCGCCCCAGGTGCAGGACCCGGCACTTGGCCTTGTTGAACTTCATACAGTTGACCTCAGCCCATCGCTCCAGCCTATCCAGATCCTCCTGCAGAGCCTTCCTGCCCTCGAGCAGATCAACACACGCACTTAGCTTGGTGTCATCTGCAAACTTACTGAGGGTGCACTGGACGCCCTCATCCAGATCATCGATAAAGATATTAAAGAGGACCGGCCCCAGTACCGAGCCCTGGGGGACACCACTAGTGACCAGAGGCCTGAGGGCCAATTATATTCTGGTAAAGTTGGATAACCAATATTGTGAATAGTAGCTTTTTTACTCTTGAGATTTAGTGCAATTTGTGTATCAAGCATGCACACACAGAATCAATCACAGTTTTTCATGTTTTATTTTCACAATATTAATTACATTCAAAAGCATGCTGCCAATCAGATTACTATAATTTTGTATGGCTGTAGGTTTTAAAGTAACTACATGTAGTGACTTAAATCACTTAAAATGTATATGATACTTAACTTGTGACAAAATTGCAAATGCAAAGAAATAGACTTTATTTAGCTTTACAATTTCTAAAAAATTGTGTTTTTTTGTTTGTTGTTGTTGATTTGTTTTGTTTTGTTTTTAGAACTGCCTTAAAAGTTGTACAGCCTTAACTGTGAAAGAAAGGTATGTATTTATCTGAAATTCCAGGTATCTGTTGTATCTAGGTATTATGCCACTCTAAGTGTAAATGTACAGCAGTATATTACATATTTAAATAAGTATGCAATATGTATTACATATACTCCTGTGTATGTAATTTCTATAGTGGACAAAGGGAATGTAGCTGAAGGGAAAAGATTATAATACAGAATTATATCAATGTAATTAAAACATTTATTGGATTTAAAACAGCACCTGATTTTCTCTGAAATTACATTCCATCCCCACACGTGCATCAACCTTGGACATGGCAGGTTTGTCATAGCATGGTCCAAGCTTACAGCAATATACATCTCATTTTCTCTTCTCCTGAAAGGGAGTGGGAGCTGGGGCAGCTTTTCTGAAAACAGGTCCCTAAAGTCAGTAACTTTTACGTTTAGAGAAAGCCTCAACAGTCCAGACATAAAAGAGTTCTGAAAACAGTGAAGAAGCTGTATCCAGCAGTTCTACACAAATGTGCAAACATCAAGAATTGCACTTTTCCAGCTTTTTAAGTCTACTTCATTTGTGGAGGAATCTACAAAAGATACCTTCAAGATCACTTTGGGAACAGAAATGGCATTGAAAAAAGTGTGACTTCAGGTATGCTTTCTTTCCCACCATTCCGAACCCAGCAGAAAAGGAGAAAAGAACATTATCTAACAAAAGCCCATCGGCCCAAATCCCTACGACCGCCCCATTCCCCCGCACTCTGGCTGCTGGGCTCTGGCGTTGCGCTGCACGGAGGCACCCGCCGCCAGCGGCAGCCCTTTGATCCCCCAGCTCGCCTTCTGAGAACAAATCCCAGCCAGAGCAGGCAGTGAACCAGTGACATCTGCCAGTTCAGTGCAGTTTCTCTCCCCTTTTTTAATTGCTGTGACATGTTCAGAAGCACTGTGTGCCAAGGCATGGATTGCATAGAGCAATTCTTCCCCATTCCATATGCCTTGGCACATCTCCATCAAGAAACAAACACCTCTCGCGCTGCAGCTGGATGGTTCAAATGTGGACAGGTTTGAACAGCATTTGAAGCTGGAACTACTCATGGAAAGTTCAGTGCTTCCAAACCATGCAGAAAGCACTTTCTTCTTTCTCTGATGACCTAGATGTGAGTAGTTTGTGTCATACCAGAGCACCTTATACCACAGCATTAAGAACAAATATCTGCATTTTTCTTATTATTATTCAGGTCTAAAGGGTCCCTGGTGCATATGTCAGTAGAAGGTCAGACTAAAAGAAATAAAATCCTGGAGGAAAATTAGTACTTCATCCATCTGTTTTCATTCTCAGCTTCTTAAGAAATAAAAAAGAGGACTCAGATTTGTGGCCAAACACACGGGTTCCAAAGTTTTAGAAATGTTGATTCCATTCTATTTGGTGATGAGCAAAAATCTAATTCCTGGTGCCTCAGTAGTCATTTCCATACTCATTATCTTCAGCTGTGCCAATGAACATTTAAACCTGCTTGTGAGCATACTGAATTTTATAGAAACAAATATTTTCACGCAGTCATCACTTGCTAAAAATGTGGTGTGAGAGGGTGAAAAGGAAAAAAAAATACTACTTGAACAACTCTCATAAAATTGGGCAAGACAAAGTTATAAACCTGTGAGATCAGAAGAGTAGACCTGTTGTAGCCAGTGTGTTTGCAAATAGACAACTCTTCTGTTTGCTCTGCTATAATGTCCCATTTGTGTTTACCCTTTATAAATAGCCTACTGAAAGAGTCCTTTGGCAGAAGTATTTGCAGAGACAGCAATTCTTAAGGAAATACTGCAAAATACTTGCAGGTAGCAAATTTTAGACTTGGAGTTTTGACCACTTGCAAACAAAGCTGGATTCTAGGCATTGTTTTCATCCAGATTCTCACTCCTCTTCCAAGACTTTTTTTCACTGCTTTGAGGTTACAATAGTCAAAGAGCACTTGCAGACTTGACGGTCCTTACCAAGAAATACCCTGCTAGCGGTAAAGGAACCTCAGTGACTTTTATCTCCCTCTTCCACCTTCAAGAAATGTCTAGCCACTCCCAAGAAAAATACAGTTAGGTGTCTAGATCGGTCTCTACCTATTTAACCAAAAACAGCCTCTGCTGCATTTTGAACTTTGAATTTGTGAAGAGTCTAAATACCTAGAATTATTCACAGAAACGATAGAGCAGATTTGTAAATAATATATCAAAAAGCATGACATAGAGTCAAGGGATTTGTTAAATTACTCTGTCATTTATTTACATAGATCTTAAAAGTAATTAACATTCATAATTTTATACTGAAGAATGAAAGAGTTAAATATATTTTTAAACTTTCTTTCATGAGACCTTATAAGCCACTTTTCAGCCTGGAGAGACCTTCTACAGCTGTGTTACAAATCCCTGTAAATAGGGGATTTAAAAAGGAATATCTGACAGAGTTTTGTCTGTATGTAGCACCAACAGTTTCCATGGTGAGGTAATGTTTTTGCTTTCACTTTTTCCCCTGTTGTTATCCCTAATTTCAACCTTTTTGTGTATTTGTTTTCGGTCACTATTTTTTTTTCTTTTTACTTCCTTCTATTTGCTGCAGTCTCAGTCTTAACATTTTTGATTACAATGGCTCTGTAGGCATCAGATGGGCCCTCAAAACTCCAAAGGCTCTGAGGATGCCATGTGCAACATTACACTGAGACAGCAGTGTAGCTTTCTCTCCATAGGTAGCAATATATATGGATTTATGCAGAGGAGGGACAAAATGCTTGGTGAATGTTCATAAGAGCACCAACACATGGAGATTGGTATAGCAGGGAGGCAACAAGACAAGCAGCTACAGGAAAAGCACAGGAGAACGTTGCACTGAAGACCCATCCCAAGACCACAACTAACTAAATAACTAGCTAGCTAGCTAGCTAGCTAAGTTGAGAGGGAAATGTATCACTTCCATTGCTTTTCAGCCTTTTGGAATTGTTAATTTGTTGAAGTCTCCCTGAGCTCTCCTCCTATCAGTGCTGAGAATCAGCACTGAGATGCACAGGCATGACTTAGGATGGGACAAGCTTTTTATCTGAATTCCTGATTTCTGGGCATCTCCATGCAGCCCAGCAGCAAGATGGCTGTGGCTCTTTGTCTCAGCACAAGCAGCAGCACAAGATCAGATGTGCCAGCAGGCAGCCAGCTTAAGGCTGGGTAGCTGCAAATATCATTCAGTTACTATGGGTAAGCTGCTTGCTGCATGCCAAAAAGTGTAACAATATATGATAAGAAAAGAACAAAGGTATATTTGTAAAAAAACATCACAGCAATATAAGAAGTCTGTTTTCTAGTGGAACATTTCAGTCTGAATAGGACAGTGTGATATTGCTTTGTGGTTGTTGTTGCTGTTTTTTTCAGTCCTGAAGTTACCAAACAACATTTGAAGATATGAAATGAAAACCCCGAGACTTAAGCTAGCACAATGTTAGCTGGGATTTATGGTTTTCAAGCCTGTCCTGAGGTGGCCTGTGTCTAAGCTTTCTATTAACTGCATGGCCAAAGTTCACAGAGGTCTGGGTATTCTGAGAATTCATTTTGGACCGTCTTTGGCCCTACTTGATTTTATTTCTATTTTCAGACAGGCACAATACGTCTGTACAGCTGATAGAGTCAGGCTACATTTATTATCAGTCTCAGTTATCAGTTCACAGCAGGGACAGCTCAGCGGTTGCTGGCTGAAACATAAGCCTTGTGTATGGGCTTCCCTCCCCCTCTTCATTTTTCTCTCTAGCTCAAAGGAAAATCAAACTGTGCCTCTTTCTAGTTCACTCCTCCCTAGGTGAGTTGCAGATTTTACTGTGCTTCTACCTGCCAAAGGTGATCAGGGAAGTTAAAGGTGGCATCTTTCACAGTAGATGTTGGTCCCATGCCCATTCAAAAACTTTGTAGGATTTCTGCCAGAGTATGGGTAATTAGCCTCTATCTTGATTGAGTACTTATTTAGGTTTAAAAGTGCAGTCTGTCTAAATCCCCTTTCCTGAAATCATAGTGCTACAATGAGATATAGTACCCTTTTTATTCACAGACCTATGCTACTCTCAGACACTGAACAGCTGGTATATTTTCTCTCTGAAATGGGCGACGTGTTTTCTTCATTTACAAAATTGTAAAAGCCTTTAGACTGCTAGGCTGAAATGGGACACACAAGTGCAGCACACTGTAAAAATAACAAAGAAGAAAGAATACCTTTTATGTTCTCTTTAAACCCAGAGCTTCCCTGTGAGCTCTGAACCTGCACGTGCTATTGATTGGGAGATCAAGGTGTTGAGTCTACCTGTGATTAACCACTTTGTATTTACTGGTATCCCACCAGCTAATCAATTCTTCCAACCCTCCATGTTCATTTCTATTGCCCATTAGGCCTATTACGCTTCACAGGCTCATGTTGTCATTTAAATAATAGCCAGTTCAGTCTGTGGCCTGTCCTAAGAGTGTGGGGACTTCAGTAACAGAAAGCAATACGTTAGCACAGAAGAAAATCCAATATGAATCCCTGCTAATTTGGTTTCCTAAGATTAAAAAAGCAAAATAAGTCTAAAAGATTAGATCACAATTCCATTCTTGATGGGTTCTCATAAATTACAGCTGAATATATATCTATAGATAGTACAAATACCCACTGGACTCAGTCTTCATTTTTATTCCGTATACTGATTTCTCTTATTTATCACTACTTGCTTCAAGATGAAACAGATGTGGCTACACTACAACTTGATTTCAAAACAGGTGATAGTGAGGGAGGCACATCTTGCCACACACCTGCAGGTTTAATCCAGTATGATACCTGTTGACTGTGCTTTTCAAAACATTGCTCTTAGAGTATCTTGCAGCTGGCCCATTCAGATACTGAGAAATATATAAGAAAAGCTGATCTCTGACATAATTTGCTGTTTTCTCTTTTAAGGCTTGAACAGGATCCTAGGCATAGACTGCTCACTTACAAGTGACCTTCTGGTGGGGCTAAGGTGTGGTGCTAACAAAATCTATGATGTTCAAAGATATTGTTTAGTAGATCCTTAATGCTTTAACTGAACCCAGTAATCACCAGTATTGAAATTGCTGAGATATGGACAAGGAGATGATGTCAAGAAAAGGACATGCAGAAGAAAAGAATGTCTTACTCATCTGTACGTGTGGGTAGTTGCTTGGGGAGCAAGTTAAATACCAGCTAGAGTAACTGTGAACCTGCTTACTACTTGATCTGTGCTGGAGCCTGGGAAAAGTGAGTATCCTTCTGTTAGTTTAGGCTAGGGAAAGCAGGGCTACAGCAGCAGGGAGAAGCAGTATTCCTCAGCAAGGCAGCAAACCTATCTGTTCTAGTTTAATGTGTTTTATTCTTTTCCCCAGGAATACAATCTTTTGTTTTCACCAGAGTAGAAATCTTGAACTGGGTACAGAGCTTGATTCTTTCTAACTGGCAGCCTCTTACTGCTGAAACTGGTAAGAGATGGGTATAGTGTTGAAGCTCAAGGCTGTAAAAGGTAGCTCCTTGGCAGGAAAGCAACCACTAATTCAGTAGGTCTAGTTCTGAAATTAATAATGTCTTAGTTAGATGATTACTTGTACTTAGCTGAATGGGTAGATCAGCAAGATGAAAGGTGGTAAAGCTCTTCAGTAGCTTTGATGTGATGTGGTGCTTTTTACATGGGTTCTTTTGAGGGTGGGGAAAAATGGCATAGTGCAGTGATTTGGTGAACTAAATTTTAATAACGCAGGATATAAGATTGGATATTTATTTTTCCTGGGTTTGGTGTATGGGATAGACACAAACTGTTCTGAAATTTTACAATGGAGTTCTGGACTTTGACCTCAATCCTTTTATCTGACACCACATAGTAGAAGACTTACATTGTAAGTTCAGGGAAAAAATGGGTGAGTGTGGCATTTGTTTTACTTAAGTTTTTCACGTACCTGTTTTGGCCACCAGTCCAGCATATGACTGATCATATGTAGAGTGCCTGTTAAGTTAGAAGCTAGTGGATATATTTTTCAGTTTATGCATCCTTTGTGCATAAAATCCTGCTACTGCCCTTTGCAATGATGTTCAAAACAACTACTTACCATTTGTTCCACTCTGTCACACATAGTTTCTATAATCTGTTAAAACTGAATCTCTTCCTTTTTAGTGCATCCTTAATGTCTGACTGTTTCCAAGTCAAAGTCCAAATATTCTTCAAACACAGTCAAGTGTCATTCATATTAAGAGTTGCTTACTGCCTTTTGGGATATTTCAGTACTAGCCTGAAATAGACACATTTGTCTTTCAGCATATAGAAATACAATACAAGTAGCATAACTTCTCTCTTTCTCTTTATGGAATTGACTTTATAAGCACTTGTCCACAAACTACATGTATGTGTAGGTTGGAGGTGTTTACCCTTGGATATTTAATTTTGATGCAATGCCCAAGAAAACATGTGGTCAGCCAGTTCCCCTCTAGAAAAGGGTGTGGTGAAGGAATTATTTCCTCCAAGGACTTAAAAAATGTAAGCTCCTGAAAAGGACCTCAGGAGAGCCAGTAAAAACTGGATGAACACATCTTTGTGCAAAAAGTATTTCTTGTAGCCAAGTCATGCTCTCTGTTGAACTACAGGTAGCAGATGGCTCTAGAAATAAGATTATTGGGCAGAATGCCACAGGGCATTACTAAGTTCTTCAGCCCACAAAAGGACTCACATGGATTGCTTTTCCCTGCTTAGGTCATATAAACTGCTTTGTGTGTGACTAGGCACCAGGAAACTCAGCAGAGAATTCTGGGGCCATCAGATGAACAGAAAGTGTTGTTTTTAGGAAAACAGGTGGTGGTTATGAGTTTTAGGTCAGCCAGTTGATTCGGAGTGTCATACTTTAGAAGAAAAAAAGTTGCAAGGTTCCCTAATATGCCTTGCTGTATTTAAATATACTGTAAAAAAGTAAGATGAGTGATTAAAGCCTGTTGTGTTGGTTTTTTTTTTTAGCAAGTACATTACCATATAATGAGAAAACATTTATATTATAATACTATATTTACAATATAAATATAATATTATAATTATATATAATATTTAAAAAATGGTATGTTCATATGTTGGTGAGTTTTGACTTTGCAAAGAATAAAGGCAGAAAACCTTAGATTCAGGTTTGAGTTCAGGTGCATCAGGTTACACTTGATATGACCCACCAGCTCGACCAATTGATTGCGGAACAGATCAACCTGACTTAGACTGCATGGCTCTCCATTTGCAGTCTCCATTTTCACTGGCAATGATTTATTTCACTTTACCTTTTAAAAATTCTGTGATTTTGTCTTTAAGTCTGCTAAAAATAACTTTAAAAAAAAAAAAAAAACACTTCTGAAGATCTAACCGAGGAGAGCTCTTCTGTCACTCCTTTCTTAGTAGATAGTTGATGAAAATGGTTCTCATTTCTTCTAAATTGTGCAAGGGATAGATCCCATATTCACATCCTTCAGCATCCAAGTCATGTACTAGCTCCTATTCACATTTACACATAGTTAAGCTTATCTGGCAGCACTTTAGCTTTTCTTTTTTTTTTTCTATTAACTTTTGAGAAGTTGCTGCAGGTCTTACAACCTGTACTACAGTTTAGGCAAAGATCTGTTTTATGACATCTCAATTTTATTCTTTCTCAGTCAGAACTAATTACGAAACTATGGATATGACTTGGATAACAAGAATAAGGAAAAAAATGGTTAATAGTTTATGAAGCAAAGCATTGAGTTTAGAAAGAAACCATGTGTTAATATGGTAGTGACTGTTCCTTTTAAAGCTGATGGTGACTAAGTGTATTCTGGAAAATTCTGGACTTCTACTAAGTAGTATTTTCTCAAAGCAAGTTCTTTCGCTCAGTCCTATGCCAACAGATTGAAAGTAGTGTCTGAAATAAAAACCTCAAGAACATGTAATCTGATTTTTTTTCTTGATAATATGCAAAACCTGCAACCTGCAACCCTTTAGCTAAAAACTTGAAGTTCTGCCTTACTTAAAAAAAAAAAAAAACTGTAAAAACTGTTCAGATCTCTTCAAACTATTTATGGATTGTTTAGAGCCTACATCTTAGTTAAGGTATTTATGCTGGGGAGCATACGGTCTTAGAAACTAATGTCTGAAACATTGGAACAATGAGGCAGAGGGAAATCACATGAAAATACAATTGAAATTCTCATGTGTTTGCCTGAAACCAAGAAGCAGAACAGGAACAGACAGTCACATTGCAGGGTAGAAAACTCCAGTGTCTGCAGCTTAGTACAGAAATATCAAAGATTTCACAATTAAAACCAGGCATTTTTGTGAGGTTAGCACCATACACAAGGAATTGTTGACAGGGAAAAAGCAATCTTATCCTAAAAAAGGGCCTCCAAATAGCAAGTAAAACTGCAAAGAAAGCTCTGCAACTACAATCAGTAATGCAAAATAATCAGATCCAACTTGAAGGAAAAAGACAGACAGCTGAAAGATATGCAGGGGGCCACAGCACTGCAAAAAAAAAAAAAAAGCTATTTAAAAAAAAGTCAAAATGAAAAATGCATATGTATGGGTTTCCCTTTGAGAAGCAGCACAGTTTTCTGTCTTAATACTGTAGCTATCTCAGGAGGATACTTGTCGAAAGAGTTCATAAAAGTTGACAGACAGAAGTGTCATTTGTTGCTGGGCAGCAGAGTAACCCAGACTATGGACTTATTTGATCACAAAACAATACATTTTGAGAACGGGCCCTGTCCAACATTCCAACAAATTAAAAAGATATGCCAAGGAAATAAACATGCAAAAATATAGCTGGCCCCCCTGCTGTAGTCTACTAAGCACAAAGTTATATTGGTTATAGTAAAGACTGCAAAAAGCCCTAGAAAGCACGCAGAGAAGAGGGAGAATATAGGAAGGATCACCAGTTGTGTAGGAAGGGCAGAATGTAATCAAGCTTTTTCTAACGTACTAGCTGCAACTACAAATACTTCAGCAAGATAGCTCTCCTGGTATAAATATTTATCCATAAAAATACTGTGCTCTTTCCTTTCAGAACACAAACCCTCTAACACCAGGGTCATGCAATTTATTTGCAGCATCCTCCACTCACTGCTGTGCCAAAAGGCACAGTCTGGGTGCTGGAGTATTATGGTAACGCTAATGTTCAATAAGGATAAAATTTCCTTCGCATACTTTGACATCTTTTTGCTGGGAATAAACAGAAAGCACTATGCAAGAACAAGTTTCACCAAGTCAGGATGAACGGTTACTGCATAAACTCTAAATAAATTTAGAGCCTGAGCAGCAGAGATTAGACAACCTTCTCTTGTCTGGGTCCTCTCCCACAGTCTTATGGTTAATCCTTGTGTTCTGAATAGTCCCTCCTCTGCTGTAGGACTTGGGATTTCTCAGGATGCTGGTTTTCAGACCAGTAATACTTTTTAATTCAGATACTTCTGTTTTTTGTTTTTCTTTGCAATACTACAGAACTTGTCTGCATTGTAAGATGCAGGCTCTTCTCAGGACTAGGAGAGCTCAATAGGACTGAGGGTACAGCTAGAGCAAAGAAAAGGTAGCTGGGTTAGCTATAAATCAGCTTATGCACCACAACCTACTGGGAAGCTTCCACATGACACTTTTGTAATACAGACTTGTAAATGGAAATAGGGGTGCTTCTTTTATTTTGTTCTGTTTGGTATGTGTCAGACAGTAGAATTATATGTGTGAAACTCCATTTCATGAGGATAACTTTCTCCAAGGAAAATACATAGATCAGAAGTTTCTAATGCAGACATCCATTTTGGATATATTAAATTGAAAACCCTAAAATGTGAATCCTTCAAAGTCAGATAGATGTGATGACTGTTAGGTTCAGGAATGAAATCAAGGTGAGAAGCTTGTGCATGGAAATGTAATATGTATACCTCTTAAAGGAGAGTAGTGCCTTCTGCCACAGCCATTTTGGGGTTGTGCTCAGGGAAGCAGATCTAGCCAAAACAGGAGGAAGTACCAAAGATCAATGCCAAGTAAAACTGTCCATCCCTCCTTTCTGATCATCACTGCCCACTGCATGTCTGTTGGCTCTGTCACTTTTTTCTTCCAAAGAGGCTGAGGTGTTTTGTTCTTTCCACACTTTCATTTCTCAAGAAAATTAATTAGTCTGAGTAGGAGTCTAATTCAGTTTCTTAGATTTACCACCTAGAGAGGTCTACCTTCTCTTCACTGACACCGTGGGGAATCCTAGAAGCCTTGTTATGGTAATTGAAGGTTAGCCAAAGTCCAATTTTACTACAGCATTACCAGGCACAAGTCTAAGTGAGAGCTCCAAAATGCAATACTAGACAAAATTTCAAAAGATTCTTCTAAAAGATGTTTGTCACCTGCTGCCTGCTGCTGGTAAATCACCTTAGTAAACAATTATCATTCAAAAGCCAAGCATAAAAGCTCATGAAAAATTAACATCTTTTTCTGTGTTTACTTCACTTACTACCTCTGTTCTTTTTGAAGGTGTGGAGTGGTCCCTTTCCAGACTTTCCTGTAAATGATTAGTAGCTTCTTTACCCATAGTTCCTTTCTGCACTCTTCGGCACCCTCCTCTATTTTTATTAATTGTTCACAGTCATTTGTTCCACTTCTTGCCCACATTTCCTTCAATCTCACATATGTTTTGTCCATAGAGAAATAAACAACAATGGGAAAGCTTTATCAATATAGCTGTGGATCACTAGTATCTACACCCATGCTGTCCATTTCCCATTACAAGAAGGCAGTTCTGAAACTGTGTAGGAGGCAGCTCTGTCAAATCTGAAAATTTTGCCTTATGTAGGCAGAAAAAATTAAAACAAGAAGCTGATGAATTAGAGTAACTAGAATTGACTTAATTGTAATTTCAGGAAGTATTCCACTTGAACCCTCCAAATAGGGTACAAATCCTTGAATGGATACATCAGATGGATTTTTCCTGTTCCATTGCTTTCTTGGTTTCCTATTGCCACTCCTTACGTCTTGTATCTTGTATATTTAATATCCTTTCTGGTTTAAAATTTGCTTTTACAAATATTTGCAGCATTTGATGTTTTGTGCTTGACAAATTAATAACCTTAAACTGTTTAGTGCCCTCCTATCTCTTTAAAAGATCTCATCAGATGAAACAGAATGCACAATATATGTTATAAGCTTGAGAATGTAGAAAAGTAAGCACCATCAGGGGAACTGGTTTGCATTAATTCTCTTCAAATTCAGGAACCACTGAGTTCTTCAGGAACCACCAATCTTTCTTTCTTCCTTATCTTCTTCCTTTCTACCCAAAGAATCAAGGAGGAGTGCAGAGAATTCTCTGCTTTCATTGGGTATTGTGGGACAGGCTCTTTGCACACCTCTGTTGCTCCTCGCTGAAAGACTCAGTTTGGGATGTAATTGACCAGCTGGGAATTCCCAAGGAGATATTTCAAATAGCATGATACTCTCATATCTGCTGTACCCATTTTCAGCTGGAACCACATTCAGTGCTGAAGTTGAAAAGGTGCATGAATGCTCTCACACAGATCCTGTCAAGAGGTTACCATCATAAGGCATGCTGTCCTCACTGTGTTAGTTTAGGCCAAAAAAGAAAAAAAAGAAAAAAGAAAAAAAAAAGTTATTAGACTGGAGGCCTCACAGTGCAGAGCATATCATGCCATCTGGAGCATGTGGCTTGAGCCCTTTGGTGTGACATACTTGGGCTACCACTGACCAATCTGACACAGAAATCACAGCGTGCTGCCTGGGCTATACACCATCTACCATATAAGCTTACAGTTTGAGAAGGCAAGGAGGAAGTAAGAGGGAAGAAGTCCCCCAGATAAGGGCAGACAACAGAAGACATTTTGATTTAGTCAGGTCTTCCAGACCCAGAGGATACTGGAGATGCAGAGGCTGCATTATCATCTAGAAACCTGTATGCATTACATTTCCATGCACTAATACACACAGACAAGTGCTTTTTGGTCAGCAGAGACAGACCAGAGGGCAGCCAGTATCCCCTGGAGGCACCCTACTGCAGTAGAAGAGGAATATACTGTACATTACCCTAAACAAAACAGCTGCACTTCTGCTCGCTCATCAGCAATATGATGGCAACAAAAGATTTTTGTTGCGGAATAGGCAACCAAAATGCAACTTCTGCAAAGTAAGGCAAATTCTGCTAATTCCTTGTGAGTAGGAGGCAGTCCACGCAATGAATATACCTCTGCTTATGCTGTTTTTTCATACATACAAAGACAAAGCATAAACAAGATGTTACTGCAAGGCCCAGCACAGGCAAATTATGGCAGCAGTCATTACATATCAGAGAATGTAATTTTCTGTCATCTACCACCAGTTTATAGGCTTTTGCTTTGAAAAGCAAGCATCGCTCTGTAATATGTGAAAACATGAATAATACTGGCAAGTAAAATAATCTTTGACTTCAGTGGATACTGCTTGAAGCCTCACCTGGAGTTCAGTGTCAGTTCCGGGACTTGTTTAGTCTAGAAGACAAAAGGATTAAGACAAATCAAGTCAGTCCTCAAATATGTAAAAAGATCACTGCAAAAAGGGAAAGAATAAATTGCTCTCCTGAGCCAGTGGGGAAAGGACAAAAAATAATGTGTTTAAGTTGCAGCAGAAAGGCTAAGAAAGTGACTGCTGTGGGGGCTGTGAAGTTGTTACTGCTGCAGGTGCAGCACCAACAGGTGACCTTCAGCAGTGGCAGGGCAGAACAGCTCATCCTGGGAGTGGGGACCTCCCAAAGACCCCTTCCCACTGTGTTGTCTGATTTCACCTGGTAGACATGAAGCACAGAGCCTGAATTCAGGTGCAAACTTCCTTTGAAGTGTATGCACATGTAAGAATCTTATTATTCATGGATGGTGGTGAAGAGTGAGGAAAAATAATGAGTCTTGCCTGACATGTCAGTTCTAAACCAAGTGTTAAATTGTATAGTGATGAAGCTTTATTTAGGCTAGGGCTTAAGCAATTTTTTTAATAGACCTAGTGGTAGTAAAATTTTTAGTTTATTTCGTTTGTGTGTGGGGTATTGGTATTAGTTCAAAATAGCACTCTGGAAGCTAAACAGTCCCTAAAGAGTTCCTCTGCTGTGACTGCATATGGCATTCAACTTAGCACATAAAGTCCATTCACTATAAAAGAATCTTGAAAATATACCCCAGAAACTAACTGTTCTTCAGCCCCATGCATGCTACAAACACCAACACATAATAAGTTTTTTACAGTGGCAGTATGTTATATAGAATTTACTTGTTGCTCCAAGCACAGGCAGTGATTTTATACACTTATCTCCCTCATTGTTTTACTATAATGCAGCTAATGTCATTAAACCAGTCTTATGGTATTAGCATTGAGGTTGGTGCTAGAGATGAAGGAAGCAAGGGCAGGGAGGCACCTGCATGGCAGGGTAGTTAGGTGCATCTCTAAGCTTAGGAAAGCTGCATCCCCACTGCACCAGGAAGAGCCCATGCAGGAGCCTTGCTCAGCCACTGAATATCTCAGAGTGGACCCAGATGGTTCCCTCTGACAAAAACCAGACCGTGGGCTGCTGTGAGGGCCACATAGCTAGTTGGAGACAACTGCCATGTTGTGATCATGAGTTGTAGTATAACAATACAGACATAGTCCATGGTTTTCACTACTTAGGAAGATTTCTGTGCCTGGTAAACATCAGTCACTATCCATTTTCTGAGTTAGCAATGAATATTCCTGTAAAAGAGTTCGGTTTAGACAGTGGTTATTCTAAAAGGTCAAGTTCTAACAAAAAAAAAATGGGGTTGTATAATAAAAGGTATAACGAAGGCCTTTAAAAGTTAGATGTAGAGGTTTGGGATAGCAAAAACATAGTTGTTTTTTTTTTTTTCTTTTGCCAGAAAGTCTCCTGTGTGGTTGCTAATTTTGAGTAAAAGATCAGTAAAGTATCAGATTTAGGCTTGTGTCCTTAAAATGTGCTGTTTTTGTTTTTAAGATTCTGTTTAGGAAAATATCTGATTTAGGAAGATACAAAAAAAGAAAAAAAAAAAAAAGCTTCTGTTCCCATTTATACCAATTGACGATGCAGCCCAGTTAAGTTTATTAAGCCTTGATATAACTGAAGTCAGGGTAGCATTCATTACACTGGGCTTAACTGACCTAAACCAGACAAGCTTCTGAGTATGTGATTCATAATTTTTATCTGACTGCTTAAATGGTCTTTCCTTTTCCTAAAGACTAAGAAAGTATCTTGATCATGTTTGAAGTCTCTTATTTTGTAGACTTTTTTCTATTACATATAATGCATTATTGAACAACTGCAGTATGTCTTTATATGTTTGCATACATTTATTGAAGATTTATTTACGTATTTGTTCCACATTGTGTGGAATCTCCCATATACATATTTTGTCACCTTGTGCATGAAATTTATCTTCATTATCCACTGTAAGAGCGCAGCAAGAGAGTAGAGATACTAGGATAGGAGAAGAAAAGAAAGTAACAGCAGAAATGCAGAAATGTTTACATTTCAGGAGAGCATGTGCAAACTCTAATGCACCATTTTTCATAAGAAAAGGAAAAATTACCTTGTAATAACATTTTTTTTCCTTAGGTCACAAATTGAAACATTTAGTTCAGGAAATGTCTGAGCAATATTAAGTTGTGCCACTTGTGTTGATGGACTGTAACTTTATTTACAAATTGCATAAAAATAGGGCAATTCAAGACCTTTGTTCATGTCATGTGATTTTTTTTTCTCATTTATTGGACTGCTAATTTCTCATTATCCAATTAATTGCTTTGCTTGCCTTATTTAGATGTAAATTCTGCAAAATTGCATTCAGATTCCCCTAAACTGAGGGCCCCAGACCTGCCTTCCTGCGTGCCCAGGTTTCCCTGTATATGGCCTCTTTGAGGGCTTTGAATCTTCGCCTAGGATCTGTGGATCTCCAACAGTCTTCCTGCTCTGAGCAGGCTGCAAGGATGTCACAGCTCCGGATGCGTCCACAGCATTTGTGCAGACCACCAAAGAGGCACGTACATGCGAAGTTCAGGATGTATTGGCCATACAGCACACGTGCTGGAATGGTGGTCTGTGCATGCACTCAAAATCTCCTGGGCTCTAGAAGCTTTTGACTTAATTGAACATGTGCTATAGGCCTGACTTGTCTCAAAAACAGGTTATCTGTATTTCATGTGTGCAATTGCTCTGAGGTATCCCAGATGCATCTATTTCCCTGTGTTTCCATTATCTGGACAGAAATCCTGGACAGAAATATGGAAACCTTGCCTTTAATATGAGCAGCACTAGGAAAAGAGGAAATGAGTATGACACTATATTAGCATGCACTATATTTACACTAAATTGGCTATTGCAATCTTGGTTGAAGTCATTATTCTTGTACTGGCTGGGCATTAGTTTGAGCATATTAATGGTATTTTAATTCTGCAGGTTATATCAACTAGTGTAGGGCTTTTTTGTTTGTTTGTTTTTCTTGTTTCATGCCTTTTCCTCACTATCCAGCTGTGAGATGGGTTGCAGTTTGATTGTCAGGACAGCCCTAACTATCCATCCCACTGAAGAAAGAAATTATTGAACACGTGTCCCTTTTTGCCTTCTAGGTGCTAGGCTGCTGGTGTTACGCAAGGTGAAAGAGAGCATAAATAGGGAATATAATTTGTACTTCCTTATTAATACTGTATCTCTGCTATCATTTGTCATCTTCTTTTTTACTGTAAGTGCTGTGCAGAATCTCATTAGTGGTCATGCTTTCTGGTTTCTGTTCTCTGTTTTAAATCTGTTTCTCATTTCCTGGCTGTTAGTTTTTGCTTGAGGGTTGTTTTAATTTATAGTATTGTCATTCTGACTCCTATTTGTGGTGTGAGATGATGGTCTGTGTGCATTTCTAAGAGTTCTTGTAGCTTTCCACATTCATGAAATTCTTTCTTTCAAGGACTCCCAAGTTCATGTTTTTTTGCATAATGTCATTGTTGTCTGGATAAATATTGCACTTTTAAGCATCAGTAAAGATTATTATAATCTGATTTAGAGTATTTTGAGGTTTGTGTTTTAAATGCAATTTTTTGGCACTGGGGTTTTTCCATGCCAGTGAATAAACAATTAAATAGCTGCACAGTATTGAGGGTCTTTCAAGAACATTTTCTTGTAATCTACAAGACAGTGGTATTGCAGGGAGAGCTCAGAACGTTTAGGCCCAGCTGGGACAAAGGAAATCAGTGGCTGGTGGGTGATCTTCTGTATTGTGCCAAGAGAGTATTTGCCATAACATAAGAGAAATTATTTTGAGAAATTGGTCTATACCTTCTCTTGTCATATGGAATTATAATTAAGTAGCAGACATCTTCAACTGAAAAAAAAAAAAAAAAAGAGAGAGAGAGCACTGTATTTCAGCAATGCTAATCTCTAGCATAAATTCCTTTTCCCAAGCACAGAAGTGTCTTTAAGTCATGAGGTCTTATGAAATACTGAAGGGGGGGGGGAGGGGGAGGGGGAAGTTCTCTTTATTTTTATTTGGCCTCCCTAGTTTTGAGATTTATATTCACATGATGATAGTTTTTATTCCATAACCACATGGGGTGAATGTATAGTCAGTCCATTTTAATGATATGAGTATGTGGGTTCAAAAGCTCTGGCTGTAAAAAAGGGAGAGGTGTTTGAAAGACTTCAGAAATTTGGTGATGCTGACATCTCTGGTATTTTTTTCATTTTCTTCATGGGTTTAGTAAAATTGTGTCTCTGTCCTGTTCTTCCAGATCACTGTTTATAAATTTAATATCTTCTAACTCACATCCACTTATCTTGGCTGTTTTCTTAGACAACAAAAAAGCTTTCAGTATTTTGTCCCCGATTTATTTCCAAAGAAGAACATCTCAAAACAACAAGTTCAGCTAACAATTTTAACAATACAGCTAAAATCCAAAACTTGTCTCATGAGTAGACTTAAAAGATGTAGATAATGAACTGTATCTACAGTATTGTAAGTACTGTAAGTATTCTTTTAAGCTTGATGTCTGAAATCATGCAGCAATGTACATGTTTAAGTAAGGTTAACATGACCTTAGCTTTGGTGATGTTCATAAGTGTTCAGAAGAAATAATGAGTTTGAAGAGTGCTTCTGAACATCAAACTATCAGACTATTTTTACTTGGGCCTTTAAACACTCTTGCTGGGAAATATGACTTCATTTGATCAGTCCAAGCAGTGGATAGTTTTTCAGGGGTGGATTTGGCCTGGTGAGAAATCTAGCATTGCTTTAAAAAGTGACAAAATCATAATTTTTGTGTTTATATATTTATTAAGTATTGACTCTCGTTATATATATATATTTTATTTATTTTTCCTCCAGATCAATGTTGTTTCCTACTTGATCCATTTTTCCTCCAGTTTTGTGTATACAGTGGTTTGTGTTGGAAGAGCATTAAATACTCCAAGTCAACTAACTTGTCTAAAATTGTACTGTTATGAAAGCTGTTATGGTTCTGGCTGGGATAGAGTTAATCTTCTTCATAGAGGCTTGAAAACACACTGATGTTTTATTTGTTGCTGAGCACTGCTTACACAGAGCCAAGGACTTCTCTGTTTCTCACACTGCCCTGCCAGCGAGGAAGCTGGGGGTGCACTAGGAGCTGGGTGGGGACACAGCCAGGACAGCTGGCCTCAACTGACCAAAGAAATGTCCCATGCCGCATGGCATCATGCTCAGCAATAACTGCTGGGGTAAAGAAGGAGGAATGGGAAGGGGGGAGACACATTCAGAGTGATGATGTTTGTCTTCCCAAGGAACCATTCTGCATGCTCAGCCCTGCTTTTCTGGAAGTGGCTGACACCTGCCTGCTGGTTGGAAGTAGCGAATGAATTCCTTGTTTTGCTTTGCTTGCATGTGTGGCTTTTGTTCTGCTCAGTAAGCTGTCTTTACCTCAACCCATGAGTTCTCACATTTTTACCTTTCTGATTCTCCCACCCAGTGAGAGCAAGCAAGCAGCTGTGTGGCACTTAGCTGCCTGCTGGGGTTAAACCACAAAAAATGCTCTACTAATTTTTTTTCAGGCTCAGTATCCTCCATCTTGAAGAAATAATTTGCTGCTTATCTGCTTTGTTCTGATCCTCTGTTTCTTTTACTCAACTCTAAAATCTAAGTAAAATATTTTCCTCCTTTTTCCTTGGAAATAGCCGAAGAAATTCCTCATCATGTTATTATGTATTTCTCTATTGCACTCCACCTGATGAAGAGAATGACTGAAATCGTGGCCTCCCTCTTATTGGTAGAAGTTTGATACCAAAGCAGGGTCCCATTTTCTACATTATTAATTTATTCATTCAGCCTTCTTTTAAATTCAGTGGTTGCTGACTTCAGCTATCTCACATACTCAGACCAATATAACCCAATTATATAATCCTTTATTTGCATTAATCAATGGTTTAATAAATAAGGATGAGGCAGAGCAATATTTTGAAATGATGAAACTCAGGAGAACAGAGGAGCAAAAGCATTTACTTCTTTAATTTAAAAGAGAAAAAAAATGAAAGGAACTTCGTTGCTGACACTGTCTCTTCTGTCCTACATAGCTAAAAAATATTGTTACATGAGATGGCAAGCCATAGTGAAAGCTGCTAACTGGGAATCCTGGAAACCCTCAATGCAGGAGTCATCTGTGGAGTCACTCAGTCTGACAGTAGGAGCTTGGGCACAGAAAGGGCAGATTAATTTCAGAAGTCTCAAAAAGGGGTTCTGAAGGAATGACAGAGTTACTGACCAAAGAAAGCATTTGGTTCATATCTGTTCTTCAGAGGCTTGTTTTTCCTCTTGACTGGAAATGTTTTATTTCAGGTATGCAGGTATCTAGCAATTCTGCTGTAATGACAGTGACACATTGCTGAAGAAAACAAACAAACAAAAAAACATTAAAGGGATGACCAACTAAAAACTTGAGCAGAACTGAGTTAAAAGGCACTTAGAAAGCAAGAAATAATTTCAAAAAAAAAGATTTTCAAAGTCCATTAAAAATTATCATATTAAAATATAGCCAAGAGAATTCAGATTCATTTCTGCTGTGGAAAATCTCAAAGAACAGTGTGTGACCTCTTCTTTTATTATTATGATTATGATTATTTTGGGAACTACTGAGCATTTGCTTCTCCTGCTGACTTTGCATAGAAGCCTTGGGGACTCCATGCTGCTAAAAGCAAAGCTTATGATCGTTAACTGAAGGACATGATCATAAAAGGGATTCTTATCTGTCTTAGGACCTCTTTGCATGGGACTTTCCTTGGAAGAGAAAGAAAATGGATGAGAAAAGAGACAGTCCAGATGCTAAATTTTTACTAGTTCATCAGTCTCTGAGCAGTTCTGACTGTTTCCATGACCATCTTTTTCATCAATTTCTTTCAGCTTTTCTTTTCTTTCTCTACTTTACCTGAGATACATTTTGTATCTCACAATTTTTGTTCTCTTCCACACTTCTCTATCTTTCTTACCACTGTCTTTACCTATGTGTTTCACTTACCATCTCTCTGGTAAGTATTCCACTGCTTCCCTATCCCTTCCTGCTCCTCTGCCAAGAAAAAAACAAAGCGGTGAAAATGCCTAAAAACACCACTCATACCCTTGGATGACATTTGGTGCCATTCCATGGCTAACAATTCTAGACATGGGGTGGGGGGTATCCAAACTTGTCCCACCTTGTATCTATCATGTTAATGTGGACTGGAGGCCTGCTGAGGAGGCGCACCTACTGCTAGATGTTTACGTGCTGCCTAGCACAAAGGCAGTCACACACTTCCTGATTGTTCATCAGAAGCTATCACAACAACTGTAATTAATACCATGAAGAATCAGTTGACTATAATTTTATATCTTGCATAGCTTGCAAAAGTGAACACATTCAAAATTCACAAAATGAATTATTAAATCGGTCCCTGATTACTTTGAATTTGTAATTTCTTTCTAAGACATGAAGACTTAAATAATCCATTTAGTCATCATTGTTACATATTATTTCACTGTTTGGTTAGACTCTAGGCAGGCTACCATGTTAGGGTCATTTTAACTACTGTTTTCATTAATGATTATTATATCTGCTCCTGGAGTGCATGCAAATGAAGGCTAGTATGAATTTGTCAGAATTATCTTAACTTCATTTCATTTGTCAGGCATAGCAGATTCATATCTAGTTCATTGTTTTAGGAAAGCTTTTCTGCACTTGTCTCTTTAATTTCATTTTGCATGCAGGACTGGTAGTTTCTGCACTGTAGCCCATGCTTCCCATGGGGATTTTGTTTGCACTCGAAATTGCCTCTGATGATAACACTGCACTCCAAGGCCTGCATGTGTATTCCTTTGTGTGATTGTGTACTATCCATGCATGTACCCGATGCTACTACATCCCTTTAAGAAAATAGTATAATTTATTATTACAATAAATACTGTAAAATTCACCATGTAAGTTGAGGGGCAGAAAATGTTCTCTCTCCAGAGAACGCCAGTTTGCACAGAAAGCATAGCTGATATAGAAGTAAGAAGATTTCAGCAGATGTTTTTATTACTCATTTTTACAAAAATACAAGATAAAGAGAAGCGGTAATTAGGACAACATAGTTGATCCTTGTAGCAATATAAAAACATTAATAATCATTAAACATGATCTTGTGTTTTATTGCATGCATGGAACTTTGTAGCCGGCTTACTGACGAATAGGCTACAGGAAGGCTGGTGATAGTACTGTGATATTTGTCCAACGACATTAGTTTATGTGCTTCTTCCTCTTCCTCACTGCTGGGTTCATGGAATGAAAAAAACCACTGAAGTTTATCCTGATTGTAATGTTCCAGGTACTTTTCCCCTTTACTTCCCTCTCTCCATCTCCTGATGAAAAATGGCAAGTTAACACTAAAACGAAGAGGTCATTATGTTGGCAGATGTATCAATACACCTGACTACTTGATGACAGACCTCAAATGCTACGTCTTTCTTTTGGGCTTTTCTAACCAGTAACTTCAGGGATTTAATCCTCAAATTAATCCTAATTTGTTTATATAGAGATAAGGTGAAGCAAAACAATAAATTCCTCCACGTGTCTGTCATGAAGATGGGAAAGAGAAGTAAAACACAATCCAGCAGAAGATAATTTTGAACAGAGTAAGAGAACAGGAGATAAGAGTTTGCAGAAGGCCAGAAAATTAGCAGGGAAGGAAAGCAAGCACAGCTCTGCAGTTTTGAGGATTCTGTTCAGTACTTGGCCTGCCCCACAATGGAGGATGTCTGCTGCATGGGTAGATGCCTTACCTGAGTGACACGAGGGAACTGGGGGGGGCTTTCCCCCATCTTCAGCTTTTTCATGTATTAAGATTCTATTGGGACTCTATTTGCACTCTCCAAAAAATAACCTGGATGTTTTTTTTGTTTGTTTGTTTTTTCATGCAAGATTATCTAAATGTTTTACTGTGTACCTTGACAAGTTTCGATATAAGTTATGTAGCAATTCACATCTATTATTACTCAAATTAAGAGACCCAAACCAGCTTCATTTTCTTTTAAGACATCCAAGTTTTAAAACAATTAATGTTTTATGAGTTCATAATGGACCAGGTCGAAGAAGCTTTATACACTCAACAAAATCGAAGTGCTTCTTCTCTAGTCTTCCATTAAGAATGAATTTTCCTACAGCCTTCAACTTCACAGTGTCATACATTAAGAAAGTATTTTCTAGAAGTATGAACTCCATTTTCTTCTGAAGTGCAATATGCTTGAAAGCTATATCATTCAATCTAAAAATGTTCATATAAGCAACTTCATTTTGAAACAAATTAGAACTCAGATTTTCTTGTTGCTCAGTTTGAAAGCTTGACAAATCTTTTTAATGATACTGTAAATAGTCCCATAGTACTCTATGCAGATATGATAGCAGAATAGAGGACATTAATATAAGCCTGTGGAAGCTAGGTACCTCCACCTATCCACTGAAAATAACAGCCTGAGATGAGAATTAGGAATGGGTAATTATGAACCAATTTAACAATTCTAAAAAAAAAAAAATCAGAATGTATTTTTAGAATGACAGAGGAGTTGTGGTTTTTTGGACAGAAAGAGTTACTACATAGATTCACAGGAAAACAATTAGATAAACAGTACAACTCAGTGAAAAATGAAATAAAATGAATGTGTGACTATAATTTAGCACCATTCTGACTAGATAAGTGGGTATGTCTTTTTATTTTAGGATACAAATAAAAGATATTTTTTTTCTGACTTCTGTCCCGCTCATCTATACTGTAAAAACTATTAAAAACTAGATTTTGTTTGCAACGCAATACATACATATCCAGCTGCCCTTCTTCATAGTTGTCATCAGAAAAGAAACTTGTATTGCTTTGATACATAATCATCCATCATGTTCAGCATAAGACCTATCAGGTTTAATCTTATAGATTGCTTTATAGACAGTACAAACTGAAGCCTGATGGCTTTTTATTTTTTTTTTAATTTATTTTATATTTTTGCTGATTGTTTTTCAGTAGAGAGTGTTGGTCACTTCGTTTAAATGATAAACCAAATATTTCTCCCTATCCTAAGCACATTTTGCTAGGTTTTCGTTAAACTCAGAACTGAAAGCATTGACTGAATTGAACAGACTGAGCCCAGGAGGTAGTGGATTGACCTTAGGCGGCTGCTAAATGCAGCGCCCAAATGCCCCCAGCAGCACTCGCACTCCCTCTCCTCAACAGGGCAGGTGGGAGAATGTAAAATGAAAATGATCCTGAGTTGTGATAAACACAGGGAGATCACTTACCAGTTAGTGTCATGGGCAAAAGAGATTCAACTTGGGGAAAATGAATATAATTTACTGCCAGTTAAAAATAGGTTTGGATAGTGAAAACAAAAACAAACCTTGAAACACTTTGCCCTATCTCTCTTTTCCCAAGCTCAACTTTACTCCTTCATCTCCAATTCCTCCACCTCCTCCCCCCGAGCATTACAGGTGGATAGGGAATGAGGGCTGTGATCAGTGCCTCACAGCTCCTCTCTGCTGCTCCTGCCTCCTCACACTTTTCCCCTGCTCCCCTGTGGGTTCTTCCTCAAGGGTGCAGTCCGTCAGGATAAACCTGCCCCAGCATGGGTCCTCCATGGGCTGCCGTGCAAATATATGCTCTGACCATAGAGCACCACCTCTTCTGACTTTGGTGTTGCCTCTGCTATTCAACATTTTGTCCCTCCTACTCCTCCTCTCCTGTCCAGCACTCTCTGCCCTCCCTTCCCCAGGCTGCCCCCGAGGTGCCGCCATCTTGGCTGCGGGGCCTGGCTGTGCCCTGCGGTGGGGCCGTTGGAGCCGGCTGGGGCCAGCATGGGGCAGCCCCGGCATCGCCTCACGCAGCAGTCCCCAGACCCCTGACACAGCCTGGGCACCTGTGCCCAGCAAAATGTTGCCTCTTTCAAACAGTTTGCACACACATTTTTTTTCCCGACTGATAGTATGTTCAGATGGACAGCTTGAAGGATCTGAACAGGTATTCAGCTTATACTGAAATTCAGTGGTATTTAATTATCTGCCTTTGAAAATCTTTTCATAGTGCTACTATTGTTTGAGTGACAGATTTTTTTTTTCCCTGTAAGGAACAACACCAACAGAAATACAAGCCCTGTGTAAAAACACTCCCTTATGAACTTACTGCCTGTTAGTCTCTTTCTAGCCATCCCATTTCCTATCTTCCTACAAGCTAAAAGAAGAAAAAAGCAAGTCTTGAAAGACAAACAAATGTTAGCAAATGGAGGCTGTTGCAGTGCAAAAGTGGGATTAATTTCACCTAACTTTAGGTAAGTAGAAACACCTGTAATGCATCAGTTTGGGCAGGCTCTCACCCTAGCAAATGAAGAAAAGCACCTCTTGGACAAGCTGTTGCACCATCCTGAGCTACGTTGGCATGGACAACAGATCCATAAACTGGTCCCAGCACAAACATTGCACCATTCAGGATGGAGATGTTTTAGACTAACCTTAGAATTGGCCAAGTACACATTGCAGTTGAAAGAATTAGATGCACACCCAAAAGGCAGTTTCCAGCTTTATTTCATCAGTGTCACACTGTCCATGGATGTTCCACAAGGTAAACCGAAGGATCCTCAATGGCAGAAGCTTCTTGAATGCCTTGCTGACACTCTGCTAAGGTGGGGCAAGTTCTCCCCACAGGAACTTTTCCAGCTCCATTTTAAAATATTCCTAGGAGGGTGCCTTAAACTTGACATCAAAGTTTTAGATAGTTAAAATTAGGTGTAAAATCAATCCCTAAAGCATGAAAGACACTCATATAGCTCTGATTCTGAAGAAGTTCATCTTCTTTGCAAGCCTCTCTTGAATCTAAAGAGCAGACTGTTTCAGAAAAAGCTTTGTTTCATTCTCTCAATTTCAGACCAAAGGGGAGAAAAGAAATAACTCTGGCACTTCTGCTAGTACATGTAATTTATGACTGAGATTTTAAAAGATTCTCCTTGCAGTTCATGGAGACTGCTGTATTTCATGAAGGAATCGTTACGGCAGGGATTACTGAACCTTTTTTTCCCCCTGTGCTGATACCTTCTTTCCAGGGAAGTTCTGGTGGGATTGTCTTCCCACTTAGGCAAACTGCTTCCCACCCATATCAGTGCTGTTTATCTAAACCTGTTAATGATTGTGTGACAGCTTTGTAGTATTTATAGCTGTTCATGTAGGGAATCTACATGAAGAACCTGTGCTTTAACTGTTTTGTTACTGTAATGTAGAAGGTGAGGATGAGAGCCACATCCATTGCAATCAGCTGCACTTCTGCATAATTCCAGGAAGGGTTTTCTGGTCATGCAGCAGTCTGTAAGCCAGCTCCCAAAGTAATATAGACTACTTTAAATATGTGCCTCTGTTGCAACACAAGAACTGTTTCAGCTCATGTGCCATGGATGGTGTTATATTCTCTGTACTTTCCATGTTCATTTCTTTAATTCTTGTAGTAGCTATCAAGGGAGTTAGGGGACTTTTACAGCTTTAGAAGTCTATGGGTTTACATTTGTAAATGAGCATGTGAAGGATTGCCAAATGGATAGCAAAAGGATGAATTGAGCAGCAAAATCCTCTGCTCAAAATGTTGACAGAGCTCTGCAACAAGCTGCAAAGTTTTTTTGGTGCAGGGACTAGCAAAAGAGAGGAGGAGAAGAGCATCTCATTCTCACTGAGGACACAAATTCCTGGAAGAAGCCTTGGGAAACTTTTCATCTTCTGTGAGTTTATAAATAAATAAATAAATAATGCAGTAACCAGTGAGCAAGACTGAGTGTTCACAGTTAGCTCTCGTAGGTATATCTGCAGTTTTCAGAATAGTAAAGGATTTAATGTTTCTTCTTTTCTGCAGTAAGGGGCAAGGTGTTTTTGGCTTTAAATTTCTTATGGCTTTTAGGTTTTACTGTGTTTCCACGTTGAATCTGAGACATAAAAATGACTTTTTCTAAAAATTCTTAAGATTAATTTTCAGTTCTGCTAATTGGAGAGCTGAATTAGTTATTAGTTTCCCTTTGTCACCTTTCTCTTCTAAGAAATCTTAGCGTGCATGACAAAAAAACTCTAATGTATTTTTCACAGAACACAGGTTTTACATCTCCTTCTTCATTCTTTATAGTTTATGTCTTTCTCTTTTCTTTCCTTCCCAGTGCTACAGGATTTTTCAAGGCTTCCAAAACAGAAAAGCTTCTCAAGCCAAGAAGTACACTTAATGCAAAAAGCAAAACAAAACAGTGAAGGAAAACGTTCTAAAAGTGACCCTGCCCAGTGCTGCTAAGTAGACAGGAATTTTAGAGAGTGAAGGCACGTTTTAAGCATTTAGAGTGAATTTAAGATCCCAGTCCCTGAACTATAAAACCTTTGTATATGTTAAAATACAGTAGATACAGAGAAACTAAAAAAAAAAAAAAAAAAAAGCCTGTGGGACCATTTGTACAACTAAAGCAAACCATGAATGTATTCTGCAGAATACATTCAGCAAACCTTTTCTTTCATTTCATATCAGCCCACACAGTCTGAGGGTTCATTGTACTCTCTAGCTTTCATATTCAGATGCATTTTATTTCATATTAAATGTGGTGTATTAGATATTTACAGACTAAACCAAGATTTTATCCCCAGCCTTTTTTTCAGTGGTGTATAACTTTCTTAAGCCTTGCTGTACACGCTTAAATCATGCATGCAAAGTCTTAGCAAAGCTATTTTGACAGTTTTCTCTAACAGGTTCTAATCAGAATATAGGGGGTTGTCATGGAAAAGAAGCTCTAGAAGAATAAAATTGGGCTCAACTTGTACCTCTAACTGAAATCTGGGTGATGCAGTATTTCAGTTGTAAGGATTATATCTGTGCTTACACCTCCTGACTTTCCATGTCAAATTACATTAAAGTCAAATCTGTGCATATTGTACTTGCTGACTATATAAGTTTATAACTTTAATCATAGTCATCATGCTTACTTCACATATAAACCACCCTCTTCTTCTTAATCTCAGACTGACATTTAACCAAAATATTTTAAAATCAATTTTGGGGAACGCTGAGGTTTTTCAGATCATATATTAAACGCAGCAAGGAACTGATCATGCTCCTTCAAAGTCAAATGTGCAGCGAGGTGTGCTTGAGAGAAACTGCTCAGATGTAGTCTGTGATGGGGAAAAAAAAGGTACCTGAATGCCTTCAGGTTGATAAATGAAGAGGAAGGGGCTGTACCGGGGGTTTCATTGTGGGAGAAAATGTGGCCTTGTTCTCTTTAGGAAAAGGTCAGAGGTAATAGATTCCCAAGGTAGTTTCCTGCAAGAAAGCAGGAAAAACCTTTGTAGCTGCTTCCTCTCTTGACTTTCCCTTTACAGGAATTTATTTTACTTTTGCAGGTTTGCACCTAATGGATGGTAAAATCTTTGAGACAAATCAGTTTGTCCTTTTTACATAAGCTAGGAGTTTGAATTGAACCCTGGACTTTTACTAAAACAAACAAACAAACAAACAAACAAACAAACAAAAATTTACTGCTAAAGGTTGCAGTCTTTCTTACATTTTTTTTCTATCTTTTTAACAAAACCCTTTTTCTGCTACAGATACCCACTTGAACTTTGAATGTGTTTCTTTTCAGACAGATGTTTACAAATCAGCCATTGTTATTGTATATTTATTGGGCCTTGAGAGCTTGTTTGCAGTGTAGTCAATTTTCTCTTATTCGGAATTTTCCACTGTTGCATAAATGCAGATTCTCTTTCTGAGATATCTTTCTGTCACTAATGTTTCCACCAATGGTCATGCAGAGTTATCACAACAGTAGGTTTCTCAAAATTTTTACTTTCTTGCTGCTTTTAGTTCTTCTAATGTCAAAATCACTGCAGCAGCTGCAAACTGTGTGCTCTTCTGAAGGCACTTTCTGTGTTAGTGGCTTTACAGATAGAGACCTGTTAAGTACACAAAATAGTCTGTGCTCCTGTAAGATGGGCAGTAGAATGACAGCTTCCAGGTTTTATGTGGGCACAAGAACATTTCTGTAGAATTGATATATACAATTTTTTTTATTTTTTTTTTTAATGAGGAACAAAATTATATTGTCCCTGTGGTATCAGGAGAAGGAATTTTAAAACACAGTTGCTCCCTGTTGACCCATCACTCTCGGTAGTGTGTCTGAATGTTAGTGTTGAAGAATAGCAGAAATCGGCTAGTTTGATCTGTGCCTGGGATTATTTTTTTTATATTAATTGGAGATGGTTTGAGTTACAGAAACTGGATCTAGAATGGACTTTAATAAGCACATAAAGATATTGGTGGCTTTGCTAAACAGAATTTTGGTTTGGACCGTCACAAAGAGATGCCATTTGTGAGCTCCCTTATTAAGTTCCTGCTTTACTTTCCCAAACACTGAAAAAGCTGTATCTGGAGCTAAAAGCTACTCGTTGTCATAGAGGTGCTGCTGCCTTGGGCTGAGATATGCCTTCAGCTGTTACAGCAGGGCATCTCAGGAGAGGTCAGCAGCACTTTTGAGAGCTGAAGGAAGTGGCGGTGGGTGATGAGCAGCTTTGCTGCAATGCTTCCGCTGCTTCCCTGAGCTGAGATACTTCACCTTCTCTTAGGCAGGGAGCAGGGTGTTTCTTGGAGGAAGGCAGGGCTATGAAAATCTGAAGTTCTTCATTCCTTGAAGAGGATCCTTCAAAACCTCAGAGGCTTGTTGCAACAAACACTTTGCATGCCACACACATTGTGTTGGGCTGGGCTGCCAGCTGGTCTGGCCAGGAGTTAGCATAATTCCACAATTCAGGTGTGACAAGCCTTGAGGGATGAGGCAAAGAAAATGTAACCCAGTGATTGCTGAGCGTAAAGTCCATTTGCAATAGGAAACTCAACTTTGAAGGCTTATCTTCGGTTTCAAAAACAAAAGATACTCTGGAAACAATGACAAAATACACTGCTGGAAAATATATATATATATATAAAGAAACACAAAAGCTCATTTTAAAAAGGTGTTTTTTTTTTTTTTTGTATTTTCCAGACCAATTTGCATTAAAATTGCTCCTCTTTGTCTCATCAAATAAGCATTCACTGTGCTCCTTCTGGATTTTTTTTTTCCAGCTTTTACTTATTATCCTCTCAGATTAATCAGTAGAAAAGGAAATATAAACATCCCCTAAGTAGTTCAGTACTGGCTTAATTCAAACCCTTCATTGACAGGTTGCACTAACCTGGATGACAGCACACTCAAATGGAGAAGGTAGACTCATTCCCTTCTGCAGACTTTGTTGTGAAAATAGTCATTTGTAACAGAAGACAGAAAATCTTTCACCATTGCAACTTTTTGCCAGTCACGCTGTGTGTGTGTGACCTCAGAGTTTCAAGGAAAGAATTAACGAGCATTATGGAGATAGCTTATGGTGAGGAAAGGACTGCACGTCTGTTAATGAGGGACAATTGGAAGCTTAATTTCCCAACTGCTAAAATAGTTACTGCAGAACTGTTCATGTTTTAGCTAGTCCCCAGTGAAACTGAATTCCCCTTTCATCTGCCACATAGCCACAAGCCCAACCTATGCAATTTGGAGGTTTTCTCTGGATGAATTGCAAAGAGATTTCTCCCTTATGAAATAGATTTTATTTGGGCTTTTATAATTGCCAGTGATTTGAATTCACTCCCTTACAGCTTCTCCTGTGAAGGATAATCAATACAGCAAAATGATTTTTTTGTAGGACACTGCTTATTCTGAAGGTTTATTCTTGCCTTCTCTTCTGCATGCTGTGGATGATTACCAGACAGACACAGTAAAATCTTTAAATGTAATGAAGTGTCAGTATCTCATTTTAGCTGGTTACATAGTAAAAATACACGTATTAGAGGGATTAATATCTCATTTTTGTTTGTAACATTAAAAATAACTACATCACAGTCTCTTCCTTTGGTTCATGGTCCTGTCTGTTGCTAAGAAACCCTTCCTCAGGTGGCTTTGAACCTTCTCAGCATTTTCATCTGTAGTTATACTACCTTGTCAAACCATAGGATACTGCTGCTATGCTGCTGAAATTTATGTTTCTTGCTGAAAGCAATGAAACCGTTGTGTAGATAAGTAGCTAATTCATTGGTCTTTCAAAGCATTATGCACTCATTCTTCTTTGATATTTCTCATTTCAATTTTTAAAGTGTAGCATTTAAGGTGCTCCATAGTAAAAAAGTGTGCACAAGACAAAGGCAGTCATGACATATTTGAATTTGATTTGGACCCTCCCTTCTTGTGCCTTGGGCTTGTGTCATAAACAAATATGCTTCTTCATATCCCCAAATGCCTGCCTTCCTCAAGCTATCTGCAGATTCCAACACAACAGTCTATTTCCATGGTATGAACCAAAATGTTTGGTGTTTGTTTTTTCTTTTTTTTTTTCTTCATTCATGCTTCAAATACAACATGTTTCATGATAGTTGCAGGAAAAAAAAAAGGAGAAAAAAAAAAGAACAGACTCTCAGAGAGAAAGGTTTCTTCTAGTGTTTCACAGAATTTAAGTGCAACACGTTTAACCTAGTAGCTGTTGATTGACAGTCTCATAAATTAGCTATGCTGAACACTGCATTTTTAGCTGCATATTGAGTACTATATAAATATAACCTATATATACATAACAATATGTGTATATATATGTATGTATAGTGTTTATTTATTCAGAAAACACATCTACAGAGTCTATAATGCCAACATCTCTTTAGTAAAATATCAATTTTAACATCAGATAAACATTGCAAAGTTCAGTACATATTGAACTAGAAATACCTCTGAGAGAATATTTATGAATTGTCAAGTAAGAGTTTGTTTTTCAAATTAGTGAACTTCAGTTCCAAAAGAAAGCAGTCATGGAGGAGAAGTTCTCCACTAGGAAAAATTAAATCAGCCAGGAACTGAATGATTATTTGAGAGGAAAAATAAATCTGACCATTATAGTATGAAGTTGCCTTATTAACTTTTTTTGTTATCTGAGTTTTTCCTTTTTCTTTCTCAATAATCCCAATAGATGTCTTTTTTCTAGTACTTTATATTTTAATATGGATGTATGTTTATATCACCATATTTGTAACAGAAACATATGCTTATCTAGCTGTATTCTCATGTCAAGGTTAGCATTGTATATTTTGTATCTGTTAATACTGTGTCATACACTCTGCAAGTGGAAAGTGAAGTGGTTCCATTGGCTTCAACAGAGCTGTGCCTGGTGCTGAATTATTCCATTGTTTCATTTCACCTGGGTTTTGAGTACTTTCAAAAACATGACAATCTGTGAATGAGTTTTCCAAAAGTACAAAGGTATCAATACCTTTCTTTAAAAAAAGAATTTCTTACTATGCCAAAGGAATCTCAAGACTGTAATTCCTAATACTGTCTGTCCCTGCAAACTTTATGTTCTTCAACTTTCTGTTCTGCATGACAGTCCTTTGCCTGAAAGGTTAAGGCAGTCTTTAAAATCTGCTTAGCTTGCCATACTGCATTTTTATTTTTAAAGAGCTAACTTCAATAAAGAAAAGAAAGAAAAAAATAGAACAAAGTTAGCTTGGATTTCCCGTGTTCTTAGGATGTTTGGTGATAGCATCTATGGTTTTAACATTGAATATCAGACAAATAATTTAGGGTGGCTCTTACAACTATATAAATTACTGGGAAAATGTCAAAACTTTATGAAATTTAGCGGTGAAAGCCTTACTTCCTTCACTTACAAAATATTGGTGCCATAGGTAATTCAGTATCTACAAACATTCAAATTAAAAGGCTTTTGAAGTTTTAAAACTGATGCTTCCTCTTGGCTGAATAGCTAAATAATATTGTTTAAAGGATGGAGAAGTTGCTTAACTGAGCAGTGGTCGCAGGCATTGACTTCAGCCACAAAACCACGTGTAAAACCATACTGGATATTCTGGCTCAGTTAATTATTTAGACATTTCAGCTATGAAAATTAACTTCAAATGAATGATATCCCAAAGCTTTTCAGAGCAAGGGAAAGAAAGATGGAAATGGAGCAGAATATGACTCAACATTTTGCATTTTCTCTACCAACCAAACATTTTGATAGTCAAATTTTTCTGTCACATTTCACTCCCCTTATCAGGTATTTACACACATGGATAAGATCCCCCTGAGCCTTCCCTGCTCCAAGTTGAACAGTCCTAACTCTTTCAACTACTCCTCATGTGACAGGTGCTTCAGTGCCTTAATCATTTATGTGGCCTTTTGCTGGACTTGCTCTAGTATGTCCATGTCTCTTATACTGGGGAACCCAGCACTGGACCCAGCACTCCAAATGTGTCCCACCAAGGCTGAGCAAAGGGGAAGGATCACCTCCTTCAACCTGCTTTCAGAGCTTTCTCTAATGCAGGTAAGGAAGCTGCTGGCCATCTTCACTCCAAGGGCACATTGATGATTCATGGTCAATGTGGTGTCCACCAGAACACCCAAATCCTTTCCTGCAAAGCTGCCTTCCAGTCAGTTCACAGAATCACAGGCTGAGGTCAGAGGAACCTCTGGAGGTCATCTGGTCCAACCTCCCTGGTCAAGCAGGGCCACCTACAGCAAGTAGCCCAGGACCATGTCCAGTTAGTCCCCAACACATACTGGTGCATTCCTCCCGAGGTACAGTACTTTACGCTCATCTTTATTGAACTGCATGAGGTTCCTATCAGACCATTTCTCCAGTCTGTTGAGGTCCCTCTGAAGGGCAGCACAACTCTCTGGAGTACCAAGTACTCCTCACAGTTCTGTGTCACCTGCAGATTCACTGAGGATGTATTCTGTCCTACCATCCAGATCTGCAATGGAGACATTAAAAAGTATGTATGTATGTATGGCCCCAGTATCAACACTTAGAGTACACCCTTAGGAACTGTCCTTCAACTAAACATTTTGCCACTGATCACAATTCCTTAAATCTGGCAGTTGAGTCAGTTTTCAATCCACCTCACTGTCCACTTACCTAGTTCATACTTCATCAACTTGTTTACGAGGTTTTGTAGGAAAGTTAAGAGCCTTGCTCAAGTCAGAGTAAACAACAACCACCATTCTCCACTCATCCATCAACCCTCTCTCCTCCCTCACCATTCTTCTCTCCAGGACCATTTTCCATGGCATACTTTGAAGCTGTTCCCTGAACAGGTCAATATCTACTCTCTGAGTCCAGGGTTGTAATATTGATTTTCACCCTTATCACCCCTCTCAGGATCTTGAACTCTGACATCTCATGGCCAATGCAGCCAAAGTTGTCCCCAGTCTTCACAACTATGACCAATTCCTCCTCATTTCCAAGTATGAGGCTCAACAGAGTGCCTCTGCTAGTCAGCTCGTTGATCACTTATGTCAGAAAGTTATCATCAATGCACTGCAGAACGCTCTGGGATTGCTTGTGCCCTGCTGTTTTGCCTTCCCTCTATTTTGAAATTTTTTTAGATGGTGTGCTTCAGTTACTAGACATTTAAATAACTGAAAGGCTTAAAGTATCACAAAATAATTGAAAATTAAATCAATAATGAGAAACCTCTTGACCTCTGAAGTGAGAAAGTGGGATATAAATCTGACCCATCTGTGTGCCAGAGTACATTTAAGTTTGTTCTTTTTGTTTGTTTGTTTTTTGTTTTTGTGGGGTGGGGTGTTTTTTTGTTTGTTTGTTTGTTTTTTTGTGTGTGTGTTTTTTAAATATTTGCTCTGGACATTTTATCTTTGGATAATGAATCCTTCTGGGCCAACGTTATAGCATTTCTGGAATTTGCTTTTTATAAATTATTTCAAGGCAGGAGGTGAGCATGAACAGGGAGGAAATAGTTTCAGAGAAGCAGTAGTGGAGCAATAAGAAAACTAATTGTCCAAAGGCCAAACCACAAAGTCAGATCATGGGTGGGCAAGCTTTCTGCTCTCCACAGTCCTCACAGGGAAGGAATGATCCTTATTTCAAGTAGTTCCCACCTGTTCTCTCACTATGTCCAAAATAGCAAGACTCACAAGGATTGTTTAACAAGAGAATTTGGGATTAGGGCAAGACAAGTTGGGAAATAGTGGCCTCTGCAGTTCTGCCTTTTCACAAACTGCCAAGATGCAGTCACTGCCAGGTCCATATTGAACTTTCTGGGCCAAGTGAATTTGCTGTTATTTCACTTGTTTAGTGGCTTCAAGACAAAACTTTCCAAGGAAGATTAGAACTAATTTTGATGGAGATTCTGCTTATAACAAAAATCCTTTTCTGAAAAGATAAACTGAGGCCTGCAGGAGATGTATAGATTACTCTGTATGTGCAATTGAAAAAAAAATCTTTGTGTGGAGTGCTGCAATTCATCTGTAAACTTAAGAATTGATGTAAAAATGGTTTTGCTTTATGTAGTGAATTTCATCATAAAACAGTGAGAGGTAATTTAGACTTAGAATAAAACTCCACTTAGAATAAAAGTTGTATTTCAAATCAGGAAGATACTGTTGAGAATAGAAAGTAAGATTGTAAATGGGGCACAGAAAAATAAGGTTAAAATCTCAGTGTTTCAATGCAGAACAATAACAACAAAAAATGCAAGAAATTTTGCAGGAAGATAGGTCCACGAATTACTTTTTTTGTTTTGATAAAGTTGTTGCCAAAGACAACAAAAAGTGCTGGAAAAGCCTTGTTAAGTCATTTAGTCCATTCCTCAATCCCCCGCCAGTGCAGGATTATTCCTCAGAGTACATTCTCCGCTGTCTTGTCCAAGCGCAACTGCATATGACTCAAGCAATGGGTTTCCACCACTTCTCTTGGGAGGTATTTCTACAGTCTAATAGATATTATTAAGAAGTTTTGATAAATGTTCCCTCAGTCAGTTTTAACCCATTAATTTTACTGACATGCTTGTGGTTCACCTTAACCAGCACATCTGTCTTGTTAGTTTTCCAATCTTCAGTAATTTGTATATGACCAGTACACCCCCTTAGTCATCACTGAGTTTAAGGTGATGAGATCCTTTAAGGTTTAAGGTTAAGATCCTTTTTTTTTTTTTTTTTACTATATTTGCAAGAGTTTCTGCAGTCATTTTCGCTGCTGTGCTATGAATTATGTCCAGTTTGTTGATTTTCTTTGATATCCTAGTTCTTTTCCCTCCTATTTCTATACTTACCTCATTTTACATAGTATCTACTACTAGTATAAGATTTCAATTATAACAATGATTATTTCTGATTAGCTCTGTCAACTTATCTGTGCTGTTAACACAATCCATACTATCTTGTTAAAGACTGAGGCAGGTTGAAAAATGCTCTATGCTGTTGGCAGAAATAAGAAGTATATTTAGAAATAAAATCTCATTTAATATTTTACATTTCATAATTTCACATTTCATGTGCTCTTAATTACTTTCTATTACAGAACATATAAAGATTATAAATAAAACCTTATCCTGACTTCAGTAGGAATGTTCCCTCTCACTTTGCCATCTACTGATGATGTGCAGTCATTTCAAGAGGGAAGACTCCTGTGGTCTTCTCAGACTTGAATGAGTAGGAGGGACCATATTAGTCCGATATTTTTTTTTCTCTGTTTTATAACATTCTGCCCTAGGCATAATTTCAGCTGATGTGTCCAGTGACACGTTCCTTGAAGAATAGCTCAAGTATTCTCACATAGTTGTCTTTCCAAAGACCTTTTGGATGTACCAGAATTGAACTCATAGAATAATAGAATTATAGAATATCCTGAGTTGGAAGGGATCCACAAGGATCATTGAGTCCAACTCCTGACTCCTGATAGGTCTACCCAAAAATTAGAATTCAGACCATATGACTAAGAGCACAGTCCAAACGGTTCTTAAACTCCAACAGGCTTGGTGCCGTGACGACATCCCTGGGGAGCCTGTTCCAGTGCGCGACGACCCTCTCAGTGAAGAACCTCTGCCTGATATCCAGCGTGAACCTCTCCTGTCACAGCTTGACACCATTCCCACAAGTCCTATCGCTGGTCACTAAAGAAAAGAGATCAGTGCCTGCCCCTCCACTCCCCCTTGTTAGGAAGCTGTAGACCACGATGAGGTCTCCCCTCAGCCTCCTCTTTTCCAGGCTGTACAAACCAACTGACCTGAGCCCTCGTATATCTTCCCCGCTAGGCCTTTCACCATCTTTGTAGCCCTTCTCTGGACACTCCCGAGTTCAGGATTGAGCAGCCATTTTAGCCACTGTAGAGAAGTGTAAGACAAACTTTCGAAGAGGTTTCTAATTAATTCCTTGAAAATTATATTTATATGGCATCTCTTAATGAATTTTTTTTTCCTCTTACTCTTCTTTCAGCCACCAACTTGATATCAACTGGTAAAGCTTTCTAAGAATATCCTGAACTTGGCTAGAAAACAGATATGGAAGATTAAAAAAATAATAATAAATAAAGGTGCCTGGGTGATTTAGAAATTTACAATTAGTGTTTTCACCAGGGAAAGAAGTTTTGAGACTTAAGAGGCTTTAGAGGTTTTCTATGTTCTTCCAAAGTGTATAGTATTGAGAAACTGCCGTGAAATGGAGTGGAATGAACCAGCTCTAGGGATATTGTTCTCCTTGTTTTATAAAAATATTTTCGTTAAGGACTAGACAAATGCTAGTCTTTGGTATTTTGTCATCAGCAGAGAATCACTGCCAGACAACCACAGCAAGCATCACATTCCAAAATCAAAATTTTACAGATAGAAGTTTGAGAAAGTGTCTCCAGTTAGTTGCAATTTTTGTATATTTATTTATTTGTTTAGTGTAGTGTTCTGTACTGAAAACAGAGGAGCCAAACAAAGGAGAAGCAATGGCATGCCACATCTCAGTGAAGTGCAAAGAAATAATTCTTGAATGATGGCATTTGGGTGGAGAATGTAATCAATATGGCTTCACCTAATATTTGAATATATTGCCATTTTATGATTGCCAGTAAAGTTGAAGAGTCATTGAGAAGGAAAACCTGCTCAGTTATCTAATTTATGAACTACTCTCTGTCATCTGTAGAGTCTATTCTCTCCATATACTGTGCCTTCCTCTTTTTTTTTTTTTTTTTTTTTTCTTTTTCTGGCAACTACCTGTCCTTTTGTGAGTATTAAATCCTCATTAACTTCAGATGGATATTTCTTCCTTATAAACTCCTGCAAAGGGAGACAGTGTGATCATGAATAGGAGACAACCTGCTAATACTGTGTGAAGCTATCTTGCTATTGAAATATGAGATTTAGTCTGAAAAACATTAAGAGCCTATTTTCTAGTCCTGTCCTTCACAACAAATATTTGTCATATTCAATAAGTTTCTGTGTATTTGCTTATTCTTAAGTGTTTCAACCAAGGGATATTCTAACAGTTTTCTTGAAGGTTTTTTCCATAATACAGTGAATTTCAGATGCTTCTTCTTAATTCTATCCCATTCTAATTTACACATTCCTTTTGAAGTCCTCATTACTTCCTTTTCTCCTTTGTGCTTCTGTTATTTAAATGGATGTTGTTGCTGGGTTTTGTTGTTGTTGTTGTTTTTTAATCCTTGTTCTACCCTATTCTCATGTCTTAACTGTTTCTGCGCTGGTTAATGATGCTATATATAGGAGCATACAATTGACTCCTTTATTATTGCTTCATTACAACACTTGAACTGAAGGTAGAACACCATTAGCCAAATACGTGTCCCACCTACATCTAAGATTGTGTTTTTTCTAGACTGAAACACAGATATTTCTTTCCATGCTTACAGGTTTACTGTATCCCCTGCTTCTCAGTACTAATTCTGATTCTGTATCTGGACCTTTTTACCTGCAGAGAACCCAGTGGGTCTGAGAAGGTCTGTCCAGAGGAACAAGAAGCACTTCCTAAGGATAAGTCTCCAGAATCAGAACCACAACTGGAAGTTTTTTGGGGAAATGTATTTGTCTTTTGTTTAACTATAGTATTAAGCACAGGTACAGTGCTCTATAAGCAAAAATCATATGTTGTGAACCAGAGCTGCTAATCACAACATTTAAATGTACTCATACATGCTAGGTCACTTTCCACAGTAATTTAAATTTCCTATACTCACTAGTTTTAATAGAATTAGGTGAGATAGGGTAAGAGTTAAACATGTTAGGATTTGTCTCCAGAGAAAAAAAGTCCAGCTCTAGTACTTGAGGTTATACCATAAAACACTTGTTCAGCTAAGACTGATAAACTTACTGAAGATTTACGTTGTAAAAATTGCAAACAGGAAGAGATGCTAGAAACATAAGTAGTTTTTCACAGATATCAGTCTCAGAAGCAGTGTCACTGACACAGCCACTGAAAGATGTGTCAAAATGAAGAATAGGTGAAAAAAGAGCATTCATGCTTTGACAAAGTACTTGACTAATCAAGTCAAAGATGGAAGCAATTTCAATTGCTGCTTATTATTATGGTATGGATGATTTCCATAGATGCTAAAGGCCCAGAGCAGATCCTATTTTACTAGACAGTATGCAAACTCTTAGAAAGACACTGAAAGGATAAAATTCACCAAGTGTGTATAATTGCCAGAAAGGAAAAAATATGTTCCTGGACTATTTGAAGTCATGTCATGTGATTACCTAGGCTTGCAGTACATTTGCTTTAATAATATAGACTCAGTGAACCTTTTTAAGTCTACTGTTTGCTCTACTCTAATAATTCCGTAGGTTTTCTTAGTGTTTGCCACTTCTATTAACCTTAGTGGCAGCAGACATGCCAATTCTTTTCTTATGGATTTACACGGATTTCTATCACTCTGTTCACCTCTTGTAGGTAAGCAGAATTGGAGAATTGCCATCTCCAACATCATAATGGTATGTTACCCAACTATGATCTTTATTTTATTCTCCTTAACAGTTATTCTGAATTATCCTTCCCTCTGCTCTCCCAGATTTCCAAAAGGGTTCCCATAAAAGCAGCAAGGTACTGGAATATGTAACTCCCAGAAATTTTAAAACAAGTGATCTTAGTGTTGTTAACTTATGAAGACATGTGGGTGATGGGAATTAAATTATCCTGGAATCTAAATATTTGCAGTTGTAAAAATTATTTTTCTCATCTAATTGAGTACCTCTCTTTTTCATCTGATTTCTATGTTTGGATTACTGTAACTGGCACAGTTTCTGATGCCCCAGCTCAGCCTTCAGATAGACAGGCACAGATCCCACTGAAGTCAATGGGAGTTGCACTTGGAATTGAGAACAGGTCTGGGGCCTTTCACCATAACACAAACAAATATGTTATAAATCATTTTTAACTTATATTAGCGAAAAACTAGCAGTGCAGTGCAGTTTATTCTATTTGTTCTGCAATAACTATTATTTTTTTTCAGGAAATGTTTACAAGTGAAGTCACATCTTGCATCTGATTATCTGAATTATAAATATGAAAGATAACTGACTTGGAATTAGATAGCAGATACTAAAAGTGTCTTTAGGAATTCAAAATTATGCTTTTGTATGTGGAGAGCATTTTAGCTTTAAAATTTATGGTATATGTAATAAATCAAATTAAAATTTTAAAGACCCCTTTGTTTAGCATGGGTTTTTAAATATAGCATAAGCTACTTCTTCCACTACCTATTAAAAAAAAAAAAAAAGGTAAATTATTCATGCTACCTGTATTCAGTGACCTGCAGATGAACCTCCCCAAACCACAAATGACCTGCTGCAGCACAAATAATAAGAATCCATTGCTAGCCTGCGTGCACAAGCATCCAAATGAACTTTTCAAAGCTGTAATTACAACTAATGTTACATTTAATTTGGCTGCAGCAGAAGATTTGTTGGTAAATATAACATTTTGATCAGTCAGAAAAATCCTTAAATTGTATCTCTCTGATATCAGAGAATCAAAAGCCTTCTAAGTGATCTTATTTGTATGCTTTAGGCTTGATTCTCAAAGCAATTCTGCAGACCTCACTGGTGGTAAGTAGGATCTATTTTAAGTTACAGTGATTAAATTCCTGTCCTGTTTTTCATTACACACAATACTAATATATTCCCAGAGGTTCAAATAACTTTCCCCTACATGCCACTTCACTCCTTAAATGATATTTCTCTTTCATCACTTAAATTCTTCAATTTTCTCAATTAGCTCTTGAGAAAAGAAAGTGAATAAAATCCCTTCAGTATTTACTTCCTCCATCACATGAAAGGAAGTTTGGTTGTTTTCATTTTTGTCTTTAATGTATTTGAACAATCTCTACAGTAATATGAAATTGGCAATACTAAAGACCTTTGACTGACTGGAGGCTTCTGGAGGAGAGAAAATATTTTTACAACATAATTCAGATCTGATTGTGTTTCTGAATCTGCACTCAAAGAAAAAATTATTTTGATTTGTTGACTAAAAACTAAGGTAGGTCATATAAAATTGGAATATCAGCTACTACAAATTCATGATTTTACTACTCTTCCAACCATTACTCATATTCATATTTCAGCCTTTGAACATGACATGAGCTCTCACACTGACTCGAATGGCAGCTATGACCAGGGCCACAAGATGTGGAAAAGGCTGTGCTCATGTCCCTGCTTTCTCAATTTCCACTACTGTTGTATCAAAATTTGTTAGCATGTCCCTCTCATCTCACTCTTCTCTATAGAGCTTCACCATCAACATTAAACAGTTCATCCTTAGACTTCCTAATACAGAGCCTGGAATCTAAGCAAATGCAATTATGTCATATTATTTTGGGGAAGTCTTTATAATATGTCAGTGGAATGGGAGTAATGTTTCCTACATATGTTGTAAAGATATTGACAGTGTATTCTTTATAACCTTTGAGAGCTCTGGAGAAAATACTATTGAAGATTTTTGTATCACCTGTGGTATTTTGAAATCTGACTGATAACAGAAGGCACACTCATTCCTAGCTGTTAAATTATGTATAAGACAACTTTTCCAAGTTGCTACAGTTTCATTTTGAGCATGCAGTGACCCACATTTGGAAAAAGTCACAATTTGGAGAGGAATTGACATGCAATGTTTTTCTCCTGGTACTGAAACAGTATAGTAAAGCTCACATTATACATGGTAAATGGTAATTATTGTATTATTCTGAGTCCACTTTGTTACTGCAAATGATTCAAATCCATAGCCTGCAATGTATTCTTCAAACACAAATTAGATAACTACTTTTCAGTTCAAGTCTAGAAACCATTGCTGTTAACTTCTATGCCTCGTCAGTTATACCATGCTTACAAGACTGTCCTCTGAGTAAAGTTCCAGGACTGCTGCCCAATCTAGCAATTATGTGTTTTATTGTGATTTTAAGACTTCTAGTTTTAAAGGATAAAGTATTTTTAATGCATTTTAAAACCTTAGCGTATGAAAGCATTATATTCACTCAAAAAGACCACTGACCTATATCAGTATTGTGAGATTATTAGGGAATACTGACCATAGGACAGCTTAACCAGAAACCTACCTACCTGCTTGCATATAAGTCATCTACCTCCTGTTGATATTCAGTTCAATTCTATGTAGTGTCGGTAAGGTTTGTTAGGTGTTAATGTTTTTTGTTTTGGTTTGTTTTTGTTTTTGTTTTTCCATCTGATTAGAAGCCATGAGTAGGTTTGTTTCCCTCCCCTTTCCTTTCAGTGAAGATCTTTGTAGTATGTAGGCTAAGTTGACACAGACCACATGGAAAAAAACATCGCATTTGAAGACTGACAGGCATAACTGAAAGGAATGGACTAGACGGATCCATCAGAATTTATCAATAGAGAATGCTTCTGTCTTATTTGGTTTTCTTCCTTCCCTGAATATTAATATGCTTTTTAAAATGTAGGTAAAGCAATGCAAAAAGAGTAAGAATCAATCCACACGTCAAAACAAAACAGCGAGGGTATCTACAGGTTTGTGGGATCTGGCAAAATATCCAAGAGTTTCTACAGGCTTCTGGGGTCTGAACGGATGCCTGGAGGATTTTGTAGTAATATATTTGGAAAAGACTCAGGTAACATAGGTGGCCCAATGAGTGTGAGCCATATTGAGTCTATTATAAAGCCTTGTGCTCAGTCTCAGTTGCTGGTTTCTTTTATCCTGTATGCTTTCAGGGATCTAACAAACACTGTAGATTGACTGCTGTTTGAGAATTCAGCATAGGTGTCTCAGTCTGTCATTAAAACAAGTCAGCTGAATGAAGGCTGGGTGTTTTTGGCCAATGGTAGTATACTTGCTAACTTTTTAGTTCAGGCAGTCAATTAGAATAAAAGCACAGCTAATTTAGTAGAATCGTTCGTAGCAGGATGACTGTCCTTATCACATCACATCTCTGTAGCCCACATATCATTTGGTCATAAGAAACACAAAGAAGCATCTTGTAGGTATTATAGGTATTTGACAATGAGATGCCAAAGCAAGTTAAAAAAAAAAAAAAAAAAAAAAAGTTAGCTCTCTGGATCTTTTGTACTACATTTCAAAAACCACAAGCAAATCAAACAGCCCTCTGTGAGCAGGGATTTATTTATTTTTTTCTTATGATATCTATTACATTTTGGTTTTGTGTAGCTATATAGCTACCCAAGGAACTACAAAATGTAGACAAAGGACCTAGTAAATCAAAATTATCATGTGAGTGCTGTCACAATTCAGTTCAATTTGTTATATAAATTGCAGGTGGTGACTTATTCCAGCACTGGAAACTCATGCTTAGGATTTCAAATGTCAGAGCTGTGTCTTTCATAGCAGTCAGCCTTTGACCCAAGTCTGCTCCTGTTAAGCAAAGTTGGAGTGGCAAGCCTGAGCTTCCTTCCCTGAATATCCGACGTCGGGACCCTCAGGTCTGTTTCAACATGCAGGTGGCTTTGCTTGCGAAAGTGCCGAGCGGCCTGTCGTGGCCAGCTTTGGTCCAGGCCCCGTCGGAGCACTTTGATTTAGACATTGTCAGCTGAGCAGAAGCCAGCAGCAGCCACCGAGGCTGCTGCCTACCAGGCGCTGTGCTGGGGAGGGCCGCAGGGCCACGCAGCTGCCTGGCCCGCAACCGCAGCTGCCAAGATCTGGAGCTGGTGGCGCTGCCTCAGCCTTCCTCAAGGAGCTGAGCCTGCTGGGAGGAGAAATGCTGTAATACAAAGGAACTGGTAGTTACAAAAAAGGGAGATTACTACCAGAGCACCTATCGATGAAAGACTGTAACAAGGATACTGGCAGCTTTTGGAAAGTGTTCCCAGTTGTGTTTTTAATGATGTTGGCCTATGGAATGAGAATGTGTACTCTGCTGAGTTGTAATAACACTTAGGAATGTTCTAGCCTACAAACTGAGCATCGTAAAACTGTTGTTTTCACATTTTCCTAATAAAATGCCATGGTGCTGTAAATCTGTTTTTATTTTATTTGTAATGGCAGAAATGTGTTTATCATAAAATCAAATCCTTTTTCAGAATGTAGGCCATAGGACAGCAATATAATTCATCCTTTTGGGGGTCTTGGTTTGCATCGCTACAGTCCAAACAAACAAACAAAAAAATTCAATATGTTACTTAAATTCTTTTACTTTCAAAACGCATCATAAAATTCAATGTCTGTGCTGACACTGCAGTTTGTAGCAAGGTGAATCAGAAATGTATTAAGCAGTTAAATGATGACATGTGGGGTAAGGCACAACTATCTGGAATATTTGTGACAGGGGCCAAGTGTGAAATGGCAAACAGCACTGACAGGTCATAGTAAAATTGAACGTGTTCAAGTTTTAATTTATCAAAGTTTCCTTTCATCCATAGCACCAAACATACAATCGCCTATTAATAAAATTTAAAATTGTGCTTCAGACTACAAATCATGAGGTTATAATAAGATTTACTCAAAAACCAACCAACCAACCAACCAAACAAACAAACAAAACGCCATTCTACTGCACTCTTTTGTGATATAAGTATGTATGAACACCTTATCCTTATAACAGTATAAAAGCATGTAAAGTTGCAATGAAGAAATGCATGGTATTAAATGCATAAGAGCAGTCTTCAGCAGCTCAGTTGTATCAAAATTTCACACGTGGAAAATATTCATCAATTAACCATACCAAATCAAGAAAGAACTACAAATTCATTGTGAATTGCAAGATAAATGTTCTTTTAGAAATAACCACAAAAAAAAAAAAAGGCATTTTAAAAGATAACAGAACTCACTTTCGTATCCAAATAGAAGTTACCATGCAACAAGCTATTATTTTCTCATTCTCTCAGTCCTCCTGATACAGTGCCTGAAGTACAAAGTGTAGGGGTTTGTGGATATGTCGTAAATTGTTAGTGGGAAATACTGTAATTGTAACAAAATAGAGCCATAAATATCTGTATTAGTAGAACATTTTGATCTGTCCACTTGATTTTTCACTTGAGAGGGTAACAGTTTCATCTTATTCCACTTGAGAGGCCTGATCCTTTCATAATAAGTACCATTTAACTATAAGACATCGAATACAAATATCAGGCAAACACTCTTAATGTCTCTGCTGTTCTCTTCTGGGAACCACCTAAACCAATTTGAATGGAGAGCTGAGAGTGGGAGAATCATCACCCCAAAGATAAAAAGAAAAGACTAAACACACTTGGGGAGATCCAAAAATGAGGAAGTTTAACTAGCCTCTGATTGAGGAAGCCTCTCATGTTTTCATTATCTTCTATTCATCTTATATGGCACTATCAGAACGATTACACTGTGGGATTTTTTTTGTAGAATGAGCGGGCCTCTGATGAGATTGTCTCAACACGTTTAAGAAGCCAAGCAAATAAAATATGATTTAGGATACAAATTGAAACATGCTATTGATACAAAATTTATAATAAAATTACTTTACAGCAGCTCTATCTGAAAGAATCTATGTTTCTCCTATTTATAAAACATATTGTACCAGACTTTCAGTGGAGATACGTTTTCATAGCCTGTTCACTTTCATAGAAATACGCAAATCTACACCAGGTGAGGATGTTGCCTAATATCGATTTTCTTCATAACATTCCAGCAAGGGATTTAATACAGATTTAAACGTATATTTCCTCTCTTAGTGCTTATATTGTGTTCTTTCTGTTCTTAAGCTATCCACAGATGACTGAAACAGAGGTTATGAATTGATCAATACTAGAAGGGACAAAAAGGGAAGAAAACCTAACCAGCCGAGGCCAACCACTTGGTAGTAGATGCAGCTTTGAGAAATAAAATAAGTTTCAAGGGAGTGAAGATGATAAGAAAGGCTTGTGAACATCCATGACCTCTGAATCCCCAGGACTGCTAATTCCAACCCACCTTTGCAATGGGACTTTTCACTGTTGGAATGCTCTTAGCAGAGGATCCACTCAAACAGGAGGATAGTCCTTGAGTTGGGGAAGATTACTGAAGAATTTTTTCTGAATTTGTTGTAAAATGGCTGAAAATGTATCCTTCAAAGTCAGAGATTCCTTTTTTAAAAAGTTTCCAGAAATGTGCATTTCAGAAAGGTGCAGACCTATCTCTCTACCTCAAAAATACTTATGCAGAAGTTAATCATTATTCAGTAGAAGTTATTGGAGGTTTGCCATACGTAAATTTAGGCAACTGAATCAAATACTCATGGGTGCCTATAATTAATGTCTAAAAATGCAGGTCAAATATCACAAATATTTAATATACCCAGTTGCAAAATCAGAGAAACTTCTTAAATTCCCAATAAACGTACAACATGTCCCCTGGATATACTGGCAGATTTTGGCCTCTCATCATGCACTTGAGTAGCTTAGCAAGAGTTTAAAAGGATGTTGTGTCAAAAGAGATACAATTCCGCTAGGGAATTTAGCCCATAAGGAAACAAAGTACTGAGGTCTCAGACCTGATGTTCCCGTAAGGTGTATCAAGGTACTTCTGAGTCAATTTTTTTTGCAAAAGAATATTTTATTTTTTTTTACTTTCAGGAAAAAGAAAGAAGGAAGGAAGGAAGGAGGGAAGGAGGGAAGGAAGGGAGGAAGAGAGAGAGAGAGAAAGAAAGAAAGAAAAAGAAGAGAAAGAAAGAAAAAGAAAAAGAAAAAGAAAAAGAAAAAGAAAAAGAAAAAGAAAAAGAAAAAGAAAAAGAAAAAGAAAAAGAAAAAGAAAAGAAAAAGAAAAAGAAAAAGAAAAAGAAAGAAAAAGAAAAAGAAAAAGAAAAAGAAAAAGAAAAAGAAAAAGAAAAAGAAAAAGAAAGAAGAAAAAGGAAAAAAAGAAAGAAAAAAAAGAAAAAGAAAAAGGAAAAGGAAAAGAAAAAGGAAAAAAAGAAAGAAAGAAAAAAGAAAAAGAAAAGGAAAAAGAAAAAGAAAAAAAAAGAAAAAGAAAAAGAAAAAGGAAAAAAAGAAAGAAAAAGAAAAGAAAAGAAAAAGAAAAAGAAAAAGAAAAAGAAAAAGAAAAAGAAAAAGAAAAAGAAAAAAAGAAAAAAAAGAAAGAAAAAGAAAGAAAAAGAAAAAGAAAAAGAAAAAGAAAAAGAAAAAGAAAAAGAAAAAGAAAAAGAAAAAAAGAAAAAGAAAAAGAAAAAGAAAAAGAAAAAGAAAAAGAAAAAGAAAAAGAAAAAGGAAAAGAAAAAGAAAGCTATTTGGTAATCCATTTTTATTTTATTTAAACTGCTCATGTCATAAAATCCACTTGCCAGTATGCTTTAGTAACTTGAACCTGATGTAATCAGAGCGATTCTTTGTTCAGTAGCAAAAAACTACAGTGGAAATAAGTGATAGACTTGCACATTTAAAAGAAAGGTCTGTAAAATGGAGGGAGAGTAGGGAGTAGGTTTTTCCCTTTGGCAGTGCTTGAAAGGAGAAATGACATATTTATCACGTACTTAATAGATGAAATTGGGTGAGAAAGACAGAGAGCCTTTCAACAACAACAACAACAAAAAAAACATGGCGGTGGCAATCCCAGTAGGACTGACAAGGTATGATAATATTCAATACCTAACATAGTATGTTGCTTTTAGTGACAGAAAAGCAGAGGTGGTTTACAAGCAAAAATAATGGTTCATTTTTAGTAACTGTTAGTCAAACAGACTGCAAGGAATCTGGAAGGTTAAATTAAACAGAGAAGTTGACTGCAAAATGGGTAAAAGGATAAAAGGAGATGGGTGAGTCCATATGTCAGAGTAAAGACAATTGCAGGTTATCTGAATAATAATAACTGGAATGTTCTAAGTAGATACAAGTGTCAGGATTCTTTGAAATTTCAGCCAGCTTACCATGTTCTGCATATTTAATAGGAAATAAGTTGGGCTAGCAATCTTCTGTATTGACTCTCTGCAGTACTTAGTTGATTTTGTAGATTACATGTATACTTTAGTATGTCGATGTTTTTCCTAAATTGACATATTTTTCCTTTTCCCTTTTTAACCCTCTGAGCATTCAAATATAATTTTTTTCTTCCAGAAAAACTAATTAAGATATTTTGCAATTGTGGTTTTAGCTATAAAAAACTATAAAAAGTCTCAGCCTGATTTAATATTTGATTTTCTGTGACCCACACAAAAACTCTTTCCTATCTCAGCATCTGTTAAAATGACAGGGAAAGTCCTTTCTTCTAGAAAGTCCATGAGAAAGTCCTCAGTGAAATTTATTCAGATCACCTGCAAACACCTCAACAGCCCTTATGTTTTCTATCCATTGTAAGACTCCCTTTTGGTGACAGCTGCTGTAGACTCTATTGTAGAGAACACAGAGTATAAAAAGCCACACAGGACACCTCTCTATAGTCTCTTCTTCGGCAGAATATGCTCTTTTATTTGAAAATGCTGCCTTGGCTTCTCCTTATCCATCTATCATTGGACTGAGTGCTTTAGCCAGGTTTTACTCTAGTCTCTCAGAAAAGCATATAAAAGTACGTCTGCTCTGTTATTTAAACTCTGATGTTCCATGGGACAACTGTCCTATTGTCCTGTCCTGCATCCAGTTTCCCATCCATTACTGAATCTCCAGGGACTACTGCAGTACAAACAATATATGAATTCTATGAAGAAAAATGACAAAACAATCTTTACTTCCAAGAAGGAAGGATAGTATATCTGCCAATAAAGTGTTTCATTGTCACACCAGGTAAATTCAGATGAATACAATTGAAATTACTGAAGTTTAACTCAGCTAAAATAGATGTTGCACAGAAGAGTACTGTCCTTAGAGTGATCTTCTACATCTGTTTTAAAGTTATCTTTACTTATGGTTTGAGCAACAACATCTTGTGTGTCTGATGTGGTGTGATTGTATTTTTATATTTGTAAGGAAATAAGGCTGAGGCATGTGATTGTGTTTAATGTACACTGTGCTTAATATATGGTCAGTGTTTTAGCTAATATAAGGGTGTTAGGAAGCCTGCACTTAACCATTTTCTTTAACATACATTATACAATGCTATGGCAGTGTAAATGGGAAAAAAATATATAATTTTTAATGAATCTTAATTGTCTAAAAAAGACAATTTTGAAAGGAACTGTCTGACATTCCTCAAGTAAAAACAAACAAGCAAACAAACAAAACCAGCTTGTTAGCCAAGAAATAAAATCTTTCTGCGAATGGGATAAAGAAAGAGTCTCCTAATGAAAAGGATTTATACCTAAAGAAAATATTTGATAATTTTTAAATATAAGTGAATTATAACCAAAAAGGGACACAAAAATTAAGTGTTCTGATATGAAGACAAGACTGATAGTAATCGACTCGTAGTTGAAAAGAATGCTATGGCACTTTATAGAGAAGTAAATCTGAAATCTGAAAGCATTCACTAAAGAAATCTAAAGGCAGCTGTAAACAAAGAGATTTTGAAGCAGGAGAAAAATCCAAACTTGGTGGATCTCTGATCTTATGGGTCTGCATTGCTTCCTTCAAGAATATGCACAGAAGAGTTGTTTTCAGATTTGAAAAATGAAACAGATCATACTGGAGCAGGATAATTACACCTGACTTTTTGTTTAAGTGTTATGCTGAATTTTCATAACCTCTGTAAGCTATGTACTCCTCCCATTGGCTAGCTTCCGAATTCATCATCTCAGTATCATTTTTTCCTATCCTTTATTCAGAGTTGATTCAAAGTACACTTTGATACACATAGGCAAATTCATAAAGCTCATGGGGAAAGTTAATTTGAACTAGTTTTTGTACAGAGTATAAGAGATTAACTATTTAAGTAAAGTATTTTGAAATGGAAAGGATCCTGCATAAAACCCAGCCTTTATTACTCTGTAAAGAGCAACAAGTTCCATATGCTAAGGAGAACTCCAAGTGCAAAAGCTCCTGAACTCCTGAGCACTGACTTCATCTTTTGTGATGGCACCCATTTCCCTCTCAGGATCAAGAGGAACTGAACCATTGGACCATACACCTTATTCAACTTTTGGGGGAGTGGAAGGTTCCAGACCCAGTTCTGTCTTTTATGCTTTTGATCCAGCTTCCCTATATACATTTTAATTTCTTTAGGTCACAGTCTGTTTAAACGAGAAGAAATCTGAGTTGTATTTTTTTCAAATTTTGTTGGCTGATATTTCATTGCTATAATGGAACATGACTCACATCATGTTTCAGCCAACAGTTTTAACTATATGCATGAAAGTCTTCTTTAAACATACATTATTATGTCCACTATGTCTTCTCTGCTGCCACTGTTATTTTTCTTTATAGCTTACAAATAGAAGAGAGAGACAGAAGAAGATGATGCATTGAAAACATCTTGTTCAAGATGTTATATGGGCTTTAGCTTATTGCCATCCAATGCCAACTTTTTCTGTGCATAAACTGATTTGTAACTCAAACTGTGATAAAGTACACAGTGTAAATACCAGGTGGAAATATAGAGAAATAAATCTATTGTTAGAGATTGGTTTCACATTGCAAATAAGTACAGAGAAGAACAAGCTTACCTACTTCAGTGAGACAACTTAAATTAATAGATACTCACCAAAGTGTATAAAAGTTGCAGAATCTGGTCCTTTCTGGAACTTTCCACAAATCAGACAAACGTGTAAATAATGAAGTTAAATAATTTGGCATCCCAAAGAAATTAAGAAACTTTTTAAAGAAAAACAGAAAAATGGGCTCTGGCATCTTAGGACTGTTCCATTTCTTCACAAACTGCATCATATGAGCTATTGCTGTTGATTTATCTATTTGCTTTTGTTTTGTTCTCTGTCCTGATTGCGACTTCTTACAATTTTCTATAAATACCTCTACTGCTTGATTAGGTCACTGGACAACTTATTTTGGACAATTCTTTGCTCATAGTTTGATTATGAGTACCTCAGAGTATTTGATAAGCACTTTTGATATAATGAGTCACTTGAGATTAATCTGCACCCTGATTAGATATGCATAATTACAAAATTTTATTTTCATAGGATCATAGAATAATTTAGGTTGGAAGAAACTCATGTAGGTCCCACAGTACAACTTCTTGCTCAAAACTTTTTACACACAAACTCTCCTGATCACAATTATTTAATAAACATGTCTGCAATACATTCCTGGTCATAACATATGCAGTGATGAGCATATTGGCAGTATCAAAGTTCGAATAATATAATTTAAACAATCAGGTGCATGTTTGTGGAAACTATCTTTTTATATCTGCTTAGCTCTAGTTACAGCTTTTTTTTTTTCTTCTTCTTCTTCTTCTCTAATACATGTAGCCTTTTCATTTGAAAAAATAGTTCAGAAGGATGAGATTTGCATCAGAAGAGCAAAATTATTTTTGCTTAAAAACTGAGATTAACAATGTATCAAAATATGACAACTACAGCGATTACTTCCTCTGTGAGGAAAGGTTATGCTGACTTGAGCAGTAATAAGTACACAACAACTGATTAGTTCATTTCTGGTTATGCTCCATTTAACTGTTTTCTGCTTGAACCAGCTTTGAAGAACCGCATGAACATGAAAATTTCTAAGATGAGATGGTTTTTCATTTAGCTTGCTGTGTCTTCTCCATTTTGTGTGTGCCCTTGCGCTCCTCTGCCTTCATTTTGGTTCACTGCTCCCTGACTTCTGCTTTTCATGTCATTTTGCATGCACTGCTAGAAACAGAGGAGGGAATGAAAGATAAAAACGATAATCTTTAACAGAAAACCCCATTCTGTGTTTCTTTTTGACTTCAGTTTTGTTCAGTGAATTTATTTACAGTGAAGGAAGTTGATTGGCAGGTTGATTGAAGAAATCCAAATTTGCAATGCACAGGAAGGAATAAAACTCCATTTTCAAACCACCAAGAATTTCAACCTTCAGGAGAGCACATTCATAGAAACTAAATATTAGCTATTGGTATAAAAAAGCCAAGCATTTCTGTAAGAAGAGATAAAGAAGACTTGCTTTACTGCAGAAAGGTTCAAAACTCATCAGTTTTCCATATTAACATATCTGATATCTTTTGGATACATATATATATATATCTTTTTTTTATCTCAAACAGTCTCAAACCGGTTGATAAATCTCTTCATTCACACAGTCACCATTTTAGTTACGACATTTTAAAGCACTCAAATTAGTTAAAATAAATTAAATTAAATTAATATTCCTGGGTGCGATCCATCTGGAAAGCTGTTTTGCAGGAAAGGACCTAGGAGTCCTGGTGGACACCAAGCTGAATATGAGTCACCAGTGTGCCCTTGCTGCTAAGAAGGCTTATAATATTAATTAATAATAATATTCCTGGCTACATTAGGCAAAGTGTTGCTAGCAGGTTGAGAGAGGTGATCCTTTTGCTCTGCTCAGCATTGGTGAGCCCACACCTGGAGTACTCTGTCCACTTCTGGGCTCCCCAGTACTAGAAAGACCTAGACATATTGGAAAGAGTCCAATGTAGGACCACCAAGATGATCAATGGACTGGAGCACTTCTCCTGTGAGGACAGGCTGAGAGAGCTGGGACTGTTCAGCCTGGAGAAGAGGAAGCTCAGGGGTGATCTTATCAATACCTGAAGGGAGGGTGCAAAGAGGACAGAGCAAGGTGCTTTCCGGTGGTGCCTGGTGCCAGTGGGCACAAACTGGAACATAGGAAATTCCCTCTGAACATCAGGAGACAGTTCTTTACTGTGAGGGTGACTGAGCACTGGCACAGATTACCCAGAGATATTGCACAAATCTCCTTCCTTGGTGATCTTCAGAAACAGTCTGGACATGGTCCTGGACAACCTGCTGTAGGTGTCACTGCTTGAGCAGGGTAGATTGGACCAGAGGACCTCCAGAGGTCTCTTCCAACCTTAACCATTCTGCGATTCTTTAAAGAAATATATTTGTTTGCTTTTAAGAATGGAAAGCTTGATATTATAGGCATTATGGGAAAATTTCCTTTCTTTAGGGGAAGACAATCACTTTAAATATTATTTCAATTTCCAATTGTTTATGTTCAGCATAAACATTGGGGTTTTGGTTTCATGTCTAAAAGTTTCTAGGACAGAGGTTTTTTCAAAATAAACAATATTTCTGAGCTGAAGATTCTTCACAGACCTAATGAATTCCATTTACTTGCTTTAGTTTTGATAACTTCAGCTGAGTTTGCTGAGTTCTTTTGGAGGGTGATTGTCTGTCATGATGATTTTTCCCAACAAATATTCACAAAACTCAAGAAACTCCTGGTAGTTTCATGAAAAAAATAAACCTTGCAAACTATTAATCATATCTTATTTTAGTGACTTTTTTTTCTGTCATCTTAAGTCTGTATAACTTCCTGAGTGTGTGATATATCAGCCTGTTGTCTGATTACTTTCCTTCATTTGTCATACAATAGGGCCCAAAGGACCTGAGATCAGAACCACTTTGTCATAAGAGCTGTGTGTCCCCATAAAAGACACAACCTCCACCAAAAGAGCTTTCACTGTAAGTGATAAAGTCAGCCCAAGGAAATATTTTTATCCCCCATTTTACTGACAAAGAATGGAGCAGAGGGAGATTAAGTGATTTGGCCAGAGCTCCCCAGGAAATCTGAGTCCAGAAGTCCTCAACTTTAATCCACAAAGCCATCTTTCCTCTGCTAGGAAACAGATGTTAAATTGGATGTTAATTTTGCCATGAAACTTTTTTAAAGAACTCTGAAAGGCAAATAGTCTCCAAGAATCATTACTTAGCAAGCTACCAGCTCTGCAGTCTTGCTTCTCAGAAGTAATTCATTCCATCTTTGTTGGCAGGTTTTAAAAGATCGTTTGTTTTTGCTCACTGATTAGTAGAACAATCCATTTTGAAAGATATGTGGGCTGATATGGGGTATCATTTATTTGTTTCAGTGGTAGCTTTTTGCAACAAAATGTATAGAGCTTTTAAGTGTTGTGGATGGAAGCCTCTGATGTCAAAGATAAACATTAGGATTATAAATACAGATCCTCTAAAGTATTGTAAGTACTGTAATCAGTAACAGAATTTCACATCATTCACTTGCCTGCCTTAAAGTGCTGAAGGCTTTTCCTTTTAAAAACCACAGGCACATACACTATCAGCCAATACTAACAATTGAGCAAAACATGTAATGTGAGTTAATTATATAATGTGCACTGCATTATATAAAATTCCCATTTAACACCAGACTTCAGCAGTGTACGGGTTAATGTACAATACCAGTTGGCCTTCCTTTCCTCTTCTTTTCTGCAATTCAAATTAGTCTTCTGGAAAATTGGCCTCAGTACCAGTGACGTGCTGCTGAACTTACGAGATCTCAAGAATATCCTACCAGATTTCATTCTTTTGTTGTAGAATTGTTTCCATCTGGGGCCTAGATATAAACTTGGAAAATGTAAAGGCTCTTCCCTCTCACCCTGCCTGACTTCAAAACGTTGGCAAATAATCTTCCTTGTCAATGCAGTACAGATTGGATTAAAACATTGGAGTAAATTATGTTTCTGTGGGTGTAGGAATTAGTGGCATTTATTGAAAGTTTAATGTACTGCCTAACAATCCAAGAAGTAAATATATACTTTAAAATCAAGTGAAAATTAACATTGAACATAACAGAGTACTAGAGAATACTAGGTTCTGGAAAGGAATATTAGTCACACGGGGCCAGATCTACTAAAAAGCACCATTACACACATTTGCAAGTGCTTCATTTGTGTGCAGAAACTCTGTGTGTGAGCATAACTCCCTGGCTTGCATCCACACAACTGTTTTAGTCAACTGGAGTAGCTAGGCTGGGAACATAATCACTATTAGCTCCTCTGCACTCAGTGAAGGCAATGATGATTATATATCTAAATCTGTATTTTGTGAAAAATTAAATTCATATTTATTTATTTGCAGCCTATTGCTTTATGTCTCTATGTCAAGTGAAAATGGTTCTGATAAGCATATTATCTATAATAGTATTGGCTACTATGTCTACACTGGCAAACTAAGCAAAAAAGCACAGGACATACTTAGTTTGCTGGAGGTAGGGCAGAAGAGGAGAGCAAATAACTCTTGTGTTTCCAATGTGGCTGGTTGGCTTGTATTTTCTGATGTATACAATAAGCTGTGATAGCTCCTCATTTAATAAAACTGTCAAGTGTCTCCAGGCTTTGTGCTAGACTTCTGTACATAAACTTGTGTGTGTGTGTCTTCCCTATTGCTAGCACACCAAGAAACATGGCTTTTACAGTAAAAGCACACAATACTAACAGAGAGATTTTATAATGATCATTGGAATTTAAAACATGATGTTCTGGGCATTCTGATCTAATAGCCTTTCTTATTTATTTTTTTCCAAATCCCAACAACAGTAACCCTGGAAGTTATAATATGTATTTGGGGAAAAAAAAAAAAAGTTTGTTTTTGTTTGTAATACAATCTACCTGTGTAGTCTCCCCACTGTTTGCAGCATTTGTAAATGAAAAGATAATCTCTGCCTTCCTGACTGGGACATATTTGTTATACTCCTTTTGTCAGTATCATTGGCAGGTTTATGACCAAATGTCGGTAAAAAAATGTCTGCTAGAAATGAACACAAGGACTCCTTCTGTATTTGAGTACACTGACACATGGTTTCATCAGTATCTGTAGCATATAAGCAAGCATCATGTGGATGAAGAAGAGCTGTGCTAGGACCCTTTTCAGACACAGCAGTGATGTCCACATTATCCAGTAGGGCAGACCAGCAGACATGGATCTGCCTATTGGTCCTGAGGATGCAACACCCACACTATACATACTCTGTCTGTGGGAAATTGTCTTCCAGCTACTCTGGTCCCACAAACTAAACAGCACTAGCAGTTGCAGTGCACTAGGCACATACCCTAGTTCACGATTTTCAAGAATATGTTTATCCATTCATTGCCACTGGTATAAACATACTGTTGCTGGCATCAACAGTTCTGTAAGGTACCGCTAACGTTTTCCAAGGTTTTGTTCAACTATGGATTTTACAGAAGCTCTTTGTAGCCTATGGAGTTACTCATCTATACATTTTCTTCCAGATATACTATCTCTTCATCTTTTATCTTTACAAATTTTTCCTTGGTGTATGCCTTGAATGTGAAATAATATCCAAGTAAGGTATGCAGGTTTTGTTTATTCAAAGAATGTCTTCCAGAAACATTCACCATGCTTTGGAAAAATAGGTGGTATCAGCTTTCTTCCTAAATATTGTTTTTCTGATTTATTTACAGACGTCGTAAATCTCATATTCCCTCAGTAGGGATAACCTTATAGCTCTGAGTTTTACTCATGTACTTCTTCCTTCCTTCTGTGTTAATTTTGTTGATTTTGGCACTGGTGCAGCTAGTCCTACTCAGTAAATATTTCATTTGCTTTTATGATGATAAAATAGACTCTCATTCATCTTCTGCTAGAGTGTTCTCCATTGGTTTATGGAGAGTGCCTCTGGCTTGTGATACTGTTATCCTCTTCATCAATGCTGTGTAATCACAGCTGGGCCTGGTATTAACCACAAGGTAATATAGTTCATTGCATATGTCACTGGATTGACTTACAGTGTTTGGCAAGGCATGGACTGCTCAATGTGAGTTGTTGTGGGCTTTGACTTCTGAGTGCTATATGAATTATAGAGTCACAGCATAATTTAGGTTGGAAGGGACCTCTAGAGGACACCTGATCCAACCTGCACTCAAAGCAGGGATTCAGTGCAAGTTATTTTTCTGGAGTAGGTGGCTTCTTTTGCTCAACAGCTTGCTTTTTTGTTTGTGGGTTTGTTTTTTTTTTTTTTTTCAGTTTGTTTTATTTTGTTTTTGTTTATTTATTTATTTCCCCCTAAAGTTCACTTCTGAAGGTCTAAGATGCCAGTTATAACCCCATTCCTGGGATCTGGGTGATTGAGGCACCTAAAACTTTAAGACTAACTCTTCATTTGTAAATCTATTAAAATATTTTCTGTGTCTTCCTCTTTTTTTTAAGAAAAATGACATTTTTTTTAATGTGGCTTTAGAACCAAGTTCTGAAATAAAGCTTCATAGTTAAGTATGCATATTTTTCTAAGAAAACTGAAAGCTATTAAAACATTGATTACTGCCAGAAATTAAGTTATCTGACAACTGTCTTCCTTTTTTTTTTTTTTTTTTTTTTTTTAATGCTTTGTTTAGAGGTACAGATTGAAGAGATATTTAAACTTCCTCTAGTTGCTTAGTACATTTTCATTCCAATACTGATGAGAATTTTAAACATTCCATTCTTCCACTGATAGCATGTCCTTAATTCAGCTTGCTCTGGTGCTGTGTTTTTCAGAGTTCAGTCCTGGCCAACAGTTCCGACAGAGATCAGCTTCATTCAGTGTCTAAATATAATGAACCCACAGTATTTAATATGAAGCTTTCTAATAATCTCTTATTAATCCTTTGTGAGTACATTGGAGCTTTTTGAAGGCATAACTACTTTGAAGCCCTGTTCTTGCCTGCTAAATGCTTCAGCATTTACTCAACACTGCAGAAGGGAAACTGAAGAGACACATCCATGTAACTTAAATAACCATAGGAAACTGCAAATCCAAGGTGACAGTTTGCCTTCTCTCTACATTGCCTTGCTAGGGAGGGTCCTAGATTAATGGAAGTGGCAGTTGGCTGCTCACTGTCAGCAGTGAGCTGGTGAACAGGAACAAAAAAGTTTCAAACACATCGTTTGCAAGAGAACCTTTGCCAATAGATAAGTACTTATTAGGAAATATCTGTTGGCAAGAAAATGTTTAGTTAGAAGTGAGAAATCATTCTGCTATTATGTATAGATCTAAACAGCATAGCTAAACCAGGGAAGATGTCTACTACGGCCACTTGTACCCATCTGGGGTAGCACAAAGTAGCTTTTGGTAGCTCAGGAATCACAGAATTGCAGAAAAATCATGTTGGAGGGCACTCTAAGCCCACAGCAGGGGCAGCATCTAAGACAGTTCTGGCCATTTACCCTCTGGTTCTGTAAAATATAGAAATTTCTGAGGATAGAGATGTCACTTGGGACACTTTTCCAGTGTCTGACCACCCTCACAGTCAATTTTTATTTTTTTTTCCGTATATCTAGCTGTCACTTCCCTTGTTTCAAGTTGTGGTCATTGCCTTGTGTACTGTGTACCTCTGAGAAGGATTTGACTTTCCCGTCTCTTTTCTAAAGAAAAAACAGTCTGTGATTTTCCATAGTGCAAAACATCTGCTGGTACAGAGACCTAGACAAATCCCACAAAACAAATGGCAAAAACTGGAGCATTTCCTACTTTCTCATTCAAAGGGAAATCAGGGCGGGGGGGGGTGTGGGGGGGGAGGGCGGTTGTCAGCGTAACTAAACTAGCCTGTGCTGCAGTTTTGGCATCTAACAAAAGGAATCTCTCAGGAAAGAGAAGGTGGGGAGAGATTCCCATCCTTCAAACTATGGGGAAGCTTGAATTTCACCCACAGAAGTGATTACAAAGTCTTGCATCATGTTAATATCCTATGGAATATAGTGCTGTAACAGTGGGTGACAATTCCTATCTGGTGGTCCACAAGTAATTTTTAGTCACACAAGGCCATACTGGAGAAAGCCATACTGGAAGCCACACTGAAGAAATCCTTCCACATCACTGACTTGAGTATGTTCAGACCTGAAATTAGACATCTGGATCTTATTTTACCAGCAGCAACAACACTCATGAGAAACACAGTCATCAGTGGGCAGTTCTTCTTTCTTATGAACGTATTTACTGATTTTCACCTGCCTCTCAAGAGTGTATCAAAGGATTACAAATTCTTCTACTTTTGAAGAAAAACTTCTCTCTCTGTAGATGAAAATTTTGAAGTTTCAGTAGAACTTAGAAAATTGCTTTGTAACACGTACATTACATTGTATTTTGTCAAAATTAGATGTACATGTTTAACCTACAACTTAGACATAGATGTATTTAATTTAATTCTTAAGAGGCAACATCTCTAGAAACATTTTTACTTTAAAAGCCTAATCTAATTGCATTTCCAAAATAGCCAACAATTTACAGATCATCTTATAGTAACTGTTATGCTTATTCTTGCATGCACTTTAAAAGAAATCTATCTCCAAGAGAGAACTCAATAAATGAATGTACACTTTTCCGTTCCTTGAATATCAAGATCTTTGGGTCTCTTGCAAAAGAGGAAAGAGTGAGCTCTATTCATTACTGGCAAAACTGCCTTCGTTTATCTGAACCACAGCAGTGGAACAGAGTGTAGAAGTTGGTTTCTGTAAAGAAGCCAACAAGTAGATGCCATAATATTCCTGCTTAACTTTTTTTTTTTTTTCTGTTAAAATGAGATTTTAAATGCATGTTATTATAGCTGCTTGGAATGTTGAAACTTTATAATCTCAGTTGTGCCATGGATTTAATCTATATTAAAAATAGATTCACAAGGAACTCTTTTATCCCCTTATGTAACACTAAAAAGCTTTATTATATTACCTACATAAGCACCTACAGATTTGTTTTTTCTTATACATTCAAATATTTTCTGAAATGTATTTTTTTCAATGTGAAATGGAAAGTAACAGAAATTACACTTGGTCCACAAGTCCCTTTCTAAATCTGTATAACTTTTTTCGTGGTCTTTCTAAGATTAAGCTGTTAATGACACGTGGAGTGCAGGATATACATATGTGAAAACAGTCTCTAATAGGAGTAATTTTCAAAAATATTGTAGAATGGGATGCAGGACTTTCAGTGTTTTGGCACCTAAATTTTTTACAGAATCACAGAATCACAGAACTGTAGTGGTTGGAAGGGACCTCAAGAGATCATCCAGTCCAACCCCCCTGCCGAAGCAGGTTCCCTAGAGCAGGTTGCCCAGGTAGGCATCCAGATGGGCCTTGAATATCCCCAGAGAAGGAGACTCCACAACCTCCCTGTTAAGCCTGTTCCAGTGCTCCATCACCCTCACCATGAAGTTCTTTCGCATGTTGGTGCAGAACTTCCTGTGATCCATTTTGTGGCCATTGCCCCTTGACCACATTTTTGTGGCCATTGCCCCTTGTCCTACAAACCACTGAAAAGAGGTTGGCCAAATCCCTCTGTCTTCCACACTTAAGGTATTTGTAAACATTAATAAGATCCCATCTCAGTCTTCTTTTCTCAAGGCTGAACAGACCCAGGTCTCTCAGCCTTTCCTCATAGGGAAGATGCTCCAGGCCCCGTATCATCTTTGTGGCCCTCTAATGGACTCTTTCCATGAGATCCCTGTCTTTTTTGTACCGGGAGCCCAGAACTGGACACAGTACTCCAGGTGAGTCCTGACCAAAATTATTCATCTCAGTTAATTTTAAAACTTTTGAAAAAGTTGTCTTCAGGACGAAAGAGTAAGAATCAAATAAGTATTTCCTTAACTATTGAATTAGTAATCAATTCTACAGGATCCATACCCTGGAGTCAGTGTAATACACAAATCAGTGCACCTAAGCTGCTGCCCATGCTCACAGACAATAATGTATTTTCCATGATGAATCACTAGCTTGGAAAGATTTTCTCCCAGTGAAAAGGAGATATACTTGTTCCATTCAGAATTCACAGCTTTCTGAAGACTGCAGCTAAGACAAATAAGATGCCTTTTTTTTTTTTTTTGAAATGTTCTTGCTGATATTTTTTAAAATCATGCTTAAAAAAAAAAAAATCTCTGTAGATCTTACTCAAACTAAACCTGGAGAGAAACAGGAATAAGTTCCAGAAATTTGTGCTATTGTAAATTTCCTGTGCCTATCTCAAAAGAAATCTCAAACTACACAAAAATTAATCTTATCTAAAATGAATACACTAAACATTTTGCAAGAAAGATTCTCACAAAATTACCAGGTCAGTTTTCTTCTGAGACCAGATAGCTTCTGATGATACAAATAGGCATCCAGTAGTGTGAATGCTTCCCTGAAGCACTGAAGGCACTGAATACATCAAAAGTTTGCATTTCTATTCATGGAACACTTGCACCATTAAGCATTTCAGACCTCAAGGAGGCAGGATTCATCCATGTTCTCTTCAGCAGGATGAGAAGAGATTTCCCATTACTTGGGCTATAGATTTTACATAATCTATTTGTCTAAGTAATTATTAGGAGCACATGGCTAGGAGGAACTATGTGGGTATTAAATGCAGTTCCTGTGGATATACATACTGAGCTTCTATAATGTCCTTCAGAAACTACTTGTTAAACGTGGCTAGATTTTAGCTTTTCACTGGTCCAGTTGAAAGGTCAGCTCAAGCATTCTTCTTTGTAGGTTATGAACCTACTAATTTGCAGACCGACTTGGTTTGAGAAGACTTTATTCTGACATTTTCCTTTAGCTTGACTAGTTCTGTCTCTTCCTGTTGTTCACCCTGAAATACTTTGAATATACTTGCCTATCTTCTGAGCTAGTTGAGGGTGAGGCAGCTTTGAAGTCAAAGCAGTGAAGCTGCATGAAGCAGCTCTGGGCTGGGGTTAGCAAGCCCTGCCAGGAGCCTGGCTTTAGAAGCTCTGGCATGTTACAGCACTCCTGTGGCTTTTGGATAGGATCTGGTGTACATCTAGCTCAGCTTGGCTGGAGCAGAGGTAGCTTAGGCCTATCTGTGAAAGACAGCTAGAAGTGTGCTACACACATGTAGATACATCACACGTATGTTTAGATATATTTCTAGCTAAGAAACGTACCTCTTGTAAGAAAAGCTCTCCATTCCTCAAACTTTCTACTAATCCTTCACTCTACCTGTGCCAGTTTGTGTTATTCTCTCTTAAATATATGCCATACATAGTATTAATAACCTTGATAATTGTATTTCAGTGTCATGGGATCATTACTTTTAGCCATGATGTTGCATTGCAATGTCATTGCATTGTGAAAAATCATGTCGCTATTTCAAAAACAGTGATGTGATCAATCAGTGAAGCTCCACCTGTCACTATTAAATATTTTTAAAGTTTTGCTACTGTACTTCTAGAAACAGGTGGAGTTTCTAGAAGTAATTTCTTGTCTAATCTTTAGAATAAATAGTAAATATCCCCCTGAACATTTTCTAGACAAAAGCTAAAGAAGTTCTACAGATTTGGTCAGAACATCACTGGGAATCTTAAAACTAGCACGGAAAGCTCCAAATTTTATGAAACAATATATTAAAGACTACTATGCTACTAAAAGAAACCGACCAATTATATAGCATCTTTCATATTAGTATTTTAATGCTAACCGTATGAATAGACTGCTTTGATTTTAAATATATGTGTGTGTTGGGAAGGAGAAAGGCAGAAGATCTTTTTATTAGTTAGAAATAGTCCTTAAAGATAAAATACTGCCAGTTCTTTAGACAACAATAACTCTTTCTATTTGACACTATTCCACTTCCTTTTAAGTTGATGGGAATTTTGCCATGTTGTTCAGTAGAAACAGAATTGAGCCTTGAAGTCACACATGCACAGAAAGCGTAAATATTCTGTGGGGAATCTCAAATGCTGTGACTCTTTGTTAAATCCTCATATGAGTACAAAAGAAATCTAGAAGAAAATCCTGAAGTATTTTATCCATTAAATCTGACTTTTATCCATTAAATCTGACTAATGTCTCTTCAAACTTGCCTTTAATATGCTATCCTTTGAAACTTAATTTACTGTATATATTTTATACTTTGTTTCTCTGATTTATATGTCTAGACCTTTTAAATAAAATAGAATAACAAATCTTAGAATAGTTGCTCATGCTGAAGTTACATTTCAGCTTATGACATGCAAAGCTGTAAGTAGTGAAGTTCTGATTAAGATTTAAATGTTAATTAGATACAGTGATTTTAAATCTGCCCTTTGGTACTGAAGTATATAAGAAACTCTTCATGTTTCAGAACACATACAAAGACTATTAAATGCAACGAAAATCAGATGAGAATTTTTCTTATTCCTGAAGACATGCCAAATTACTTCAATCAAAAATATACACCAATCTACAAAATTATTTATTCTAAAACTTAGGACACTCTGGAAAAAATATTTAAGCAGGTGGCTCCCATTCCAGTTCTGTTGGCAAGGGTTTTTAAAAGTGTATATCAGCACAGAAGTCAGAAGAAATAGATTGACTATTTTGATTCATGAGAATGGAAAACAAGTTTTGCTTGGGCAAGCACACTCTGATAAATTTAATTAAGATATATGTTCTTAAATCTTCATTGTGATCAGTGTTATCAATAATAGGCAATAGAAATTGACAGATTTCCAGTTAAACCAGTCATAGGAAGAAGACAAATCATGGCCCATACTTAGCTAGACTAAGACATTGAAGAGTTGAAAAAAGGCATTTAAGCATCAGGCTACAACTTTATTAATTAAATTATATGGGGAACCATCCATTCCCCCTTTCTCACATACCAGATGTTTAGTTGGGCCCATTTTGCATTTCTTGGGTTCCCATTTTTGATCTACTAGCTTAAGACAAGATCTCTATATTTATCTCCAGGACTCAGCTGATGTCTGAATGATTCAGACCCATTCAGATTAAAGTGAATGAAGACCAGTGAGCCAAGAGGAATATCTGCTCTATGAAAGCTTCAGATTTCCTTTCTCTCCTCAAGCATTAGTTCTCATTTGACATTTATGCTGCCCCTTTTAGTCTTTGTCTCTTCTGAACACAGTCACAAACTGTGAAAAGTCTTTTCTGTCATAATCTATTTTCCCTTTTAACTCTTACTTTTCAATGACCTGAACCTTCACAAGAAATGTGGAAAATCTCTCTCGTTTCGATTCACTTTGACTCCCTCCTTAACTAATCTTAAAGTGCACAATTGATCAGAAATATAACAGAGTGTGGAGTGCAATGTTTTCTGGAAGCCAGATCAGATTTTGAGTGATATAAATCTCTCTCTAACCCATGTGCAGTAGAGAAAACAAATTTTCTACCTTTATATGGGTGTTTCCTCTATAAGGGTTTCCTGGCTTCCCACCAACCAAAGGCTTGTTACACATTTATAGCCTTCACTATAGGAAGACAAGAGAGATATGTCTCATGCTAAGTCATTCCTAGTTTTCCAGAACAGGAGAGAGGCCAAATCTTCCTTTGCTTCAGTGGTTGCAGGAAAAAATTATGGGATAATCCCATTATTATAACATGCAGACACCATCATGCTTCTCTCAGCCATGCCTAAAATTGAATGATTCAAAACTAGATCTTGAGCAACGTGGTTTATGTTGGAATTCAAAAGTAGTTCTACTTCACCTATAAGTAGGCTGCATCCTGTGGCTGGAAACACTGGAGCTCTGGATACTTTACGTGTATTTATGTGTCTTTATTTTATCTCTTGATTATTGTCAGACCAGTTTACAGTTGGACATGTCACATACAGTTACAGCAGAGCTTTATAGTCCATCACATTATGTCATTTAGCATTTGGTTTGGCACCCATTTAGTATCTCATATTCTCTTATCTCTTCGTCTATTTCAGACAGTACATTATCTTGGTTGTTTCAAAGCAGATTTTCTTTTGAACCTGAAATGTGTATACAGGTATGTCCTATCTCTGCACCCCCAACTGTATGCAGTGTCAGTTGTTTAGTGACAGTTTAGTGCTGTTCCTTGCGCATTATTTGGTCATAATCTGCTATCCCCTATAGCAGGAAATACAGCTGTGTGTGCCATAGCCATTTGTAGAGACATTGAACATTTCTTAAAATTCCTACTACAGCTTTTAATTTTTTATTTTTATTTTTTAATGATGGCAAGGATCACTACATACAGTGATAAACTGTGGCCTACATTGGACTTTACCTGTTATTTTTTAAAAAGTCTGGACACTGAGATTGGGACCATCTGGGAAAAGCCCAACTCTGAAATATTTTATGATTTCATGACATGATTCACAGGCCAATTAGGAAAAAAATAGGACCCTGGAAGATGGCAGTGCTGGAATCCCTTGCAAACCACACTGATCAGCTAATTTTCTAGGCTTGCTAAAAAGAAAGAGATAGAAACAATAGTAAGCTAACACAGACCGGTTTATGTGATGAGACAATACTCCAAAAGGTAAGTAAAAAAATTTGTTTCATGGTTCCCCATAGGGCAAAATTATTCTTTGAGATCAGATTTGTTCTTCTGAATACATCAGTGTATGTGGGCCTTGAAATATTATCTTTCTCTATATAGTGGTAGACTTGAGAGAAAAATAAATAATTAAATAAATAAAAATAAAAACTGGGTAAAGAGAGGACCACCAAGGCTTCTGCACCTGATAACACCTTGAGAAGATGCGATTATGAAAAACATTGTGGCACGTCTTGCTGCTCCAGCATGAAATGTGCTTAACAGAGGCTCAGTTGTGCCCTTGGTGAGGTCTTGATGTGTTCTTTGCCCACTGCTCTAATATATTGCTGACCTTGAATTTTTCAGGTCTTAGGAACTTATGGTCTGTGCCATTAAATTTTAAGATCACATTGCCAGCTGATAGATTAGCTATGTTGTATATTGATTAGCACTACCAATGGGGATGATGTGAGGTGGATTCTAATCTTTTTCTTCCCTGGAGTGGATGAAGAAGGGTGTGTAATGACTCCTTTTGTTGAATTGCCCATATACTGTGATCTAAGGTGCTGCTCAGAACAGTGCCTCTGAGCATGTGTATGCTGTAGTTATAACTGGGCTGGTTAGTGACACTCGTATTTGATGATGTTCTTTGATCATTTTTTTTTAATTTATTTGATGAGAATTTCAAGAATGATCCCCCTTTGCTGGCATATTAATATAATTCTTGTCTGGATGTATGGGAGGTATGAATAGTTGGAGAAAATTATAACAGGAGTAAAAAGCTGAAGAGTTACTTGTAGAGGAGTGTGCTTCCTTTCCAGATGCATTACATTTTCAGATTTGCATGTCCTATTTAAGCTGTGGTGAATCCCAATATCTGTAAAGCTTCAGAGCTGTTTATTATAGATGTTTTCAGCCAAGTGTTTTCTCATCTTTACTATTATTTGTGTAAAAATTATGTAACTGCTTTACTTTACCACCCATAAGGCTCTAATAATCTAAATGGCATTTTGCAACAACCTAGTAGTTACACATATATTGGCTTTAACAGGAGGTCAGACCTAAGTGAAACACATTGGAAACTGGCTCTTAATTATTATGATAAGAAGCAAAAATATAAAAACATAGCATTCTGGTATTACATTGCTCCTTTGAAACAAAACACAGTTTATGACATCCAGACCAGGTATAAAGCTGAATCAGAGCCATATGAAAATGGACTATTTTATCATCATTTACACAGAAACCCTGGGGAAAGGGGAAAAAATAGTAGTGATATCAAATATGTTCTAAAGATATCTATATATATACACCCATGTATATAAATATATAAAGCTAACAAATATATTGGCATGTATGTAAATGTTGATCAGGAGCTTTTGGAAGCAGGAATGATTTTTCCTGGGGGTAGACAGAAAAGAGAAGCTGGCCTCCTTTCTTCCCTCAAGCTCTCTGGCTGGCAGGTAGGGATTGCCATTGCAGAATGAACACCTCAGTGGTAGAAAGGTCATCCGCTGTCACAGCTGAAGTTTGGCAAAGCTGGCACTGGGGAAAGGAAAGATTTGTTTGATTTGTAGATTTGCTTGTTTGTGATTTATGCTTATACATTCATGAGGATTATTCAGTTAGTCAAGGAAAGAATCGGTGAATCTCACCAATAGAAGGGAAACTCAGGCTGCCCTCTTGTCTTGTTTTGAGGCTTTGGAATGATGTAAGTGGAAACATGTATCTCCCTAAAAAACTGTGTGAACCTCTCCCCTCAGTATTTGCCTGACAAAGGAGAACGTATTTATAGGAGCTTCTTGCACAGCAGATAAGTACTCTAGCAACTCCTTCATAAACCTAACCCTCCACGGCGAGGAAAGAGTCTGCCTGGATGCTGGCTGTGCATGTCTGGCTGCCTTAATAGTCTTTGGGTGCCATACGCTGCGTGCAGAAATTGGGACGGCAATAACTGCTGTCTGAGAGCCAAGCAGGCAGCCAAGGTGCAGCAGGGGGAAGGGGAGATTGTCAAAGTCACACTTGGCTAAAGCTCAGGCTTGAACTCTGTATCTGTAAAAGTTGATGAGTAGAAATCTGAAAACAGATGACACCCAGCCTTCAGAGTGCTATAAATTACATGATTTGCAAAAGAGATTTCCTAATATATTTATGGCAGAAGGGTCCTCAGTGAGATTAAGACCTCACAAAACTTTGTGCTAAATGTACCTATAGAAAGATATTGCATCTTCAAGCGGTATGCTGCTAGATAGATGAGACATGCAAAGGCAGCCTTTTATCCTTGTTTAATAGATTAGGAAGTGAGGTGATCACATAGTTTCCATGGGAGTCTTTAAGCGCTTTCAGGGAAAGGAAAGGACTGAAATCAGCTGAAACATCTGAATTCAGTTCCTTGACTGTAGGGTCATCTTTCCTTTTCTCTTCTCTACTAGCTTTTTATTACAAAGAGCACAACATTGAAAAGTATCATCGTCGTTACATTTTGGTGTAAGTACTCCTACAATCAGAATCAGAGCAGTTGCTTGATACAGTGCAGCCCATTTTTGCAAATTTAGTCTCTCCTGCAGGCAGTTTTGTTGTGGTGTATGAAGCTGCGGCATTCATATGATCATATTGGCAGGAAGGAGAGGGTGGGAGTGAGCCTCCTTGCTGCAGCTGGAACTGAAATCATTTATTCATGGCAACATTTTTAGAGCTGATAAAACCATTGTCATGCATGCATTGAGAGAAGAGAGGTTTTATAAAATCAGGAAATACTCAGAAAGTATGATTAAATGTTAAAGGCTGTACAATCCCACAAATTTTGGACAGGTTCTTAACTTTGGGGTTTGGCAATAATAGAGGCATAGTATCTTTCACTCAACTGAATCACAAAATTCTAATGCTTCTTTTTTTTTTTTTTTTTTTTAAGAGGTACAATTAGTTAATGCGTTAACTTTGCAACAAATTCTGTAGTGTCCTTTTCTTTTTTAATAAAGTACTTTAGTGTCCCTTAATTACTAAATTAAATGTGATCCACATTTGATCATTATAGGACTGAGTGTTCCATTTTCATACAAGATGATCCCAAGTTAACTACAAATACATGTACTGTTAATTTTGTCTAACAATGTATGTCCACCAACTGTTCAACAAAAAAGAAACAAATAGGACACTTTTTAATCTATATAAGTCCTTTTTATAAAGTTGATATAATACTTAATTTGCATGAAATTATTTTGTTTTACACATAGCTGAAATCAGTTTCATTCTATTAAAAGTGCAGGAAAATATTTTTTGCATATTCTAAAGATGGTGAACAAGCATCAAGGTTTGAGAGGGCATTACCTCTTCATCCTGGACTGGTTTCTTTTGCCCATATGCTACAAATAAAATCCATTCTATAGATGTGCTATAAATGCATCCAAATGTACAGCAGTAGTTTTATGTATGTGAATGAGCCAGGGAATGCATGATTAGCAAGCCATTGTGAGGTGCTGTGAAAATACATACTTGTGAAATGTATACCTCAACATAGTGGCCAAGAAGCCCCAGATGATCATTTTTAAAGAGCTTTCAAATATTTATGGGTCTCTGGAGGACCCATAAAGACAATTCATTTTTCAGAAAGCAGACCAATGTAATCTGAAGGAAAAATCATTTTTTCTGGCCACCCAGCTACACCAACAAGCTAGTTGAGATATATTGATATTACTTGCATGTAGATAAGTCAAAGAATGATTTTCTTGATATGTGAGGCTTGCAATTTTTTAGTGGAATATATCAAAATACAAATTATGTACTGGAAATTTACATTTGTTTTGCAGTCCTGTAGTCACTGAGGTGATACTTTTGCAAACTGTTTCGCAGCCTTCCTTGAAGTAGAGATAAACAACTTCAGTTTCTAAGTCTCCTGAGCCCCCTCAGCTTTCTCCAAGTGAAGAAGTAAAATGTCTATATATCTTTAATATGAGCAAAACCTACTATGAATCAACTGTCTACTTCACAGAGAAAACTTGCATCTGAAAATACTAAATTACAACCTATACATAATGCTTTTTCAGAATTGTTAACATGAGAATACACTTTTGTACTAGTTATGAAAATAACTAGAAAGACACATTTTCTTTGGTTTCAAAAGCTGCAAGTAAACACTACATTTCTGTGGCAGTCTGAAAGGGGAATAACAGTTATTTTATTGTTTGAAATTAAATTTAAAGAAATTTAAAAGTGCTTAGAGCTGCAAATCTGATAAACAGCTTTCTTGTCCATCATAGGCAATAAAAAGTATATGGACTTGTAGATATGGTTGGAGAAACCTAAACAACATCAAAGTACTTAACTGGCCATCTGCCATTTTTTGACTGGATACTATGATAATGAATGATATCACTGCAGTTTACTGTCCCGTACTGATGTTTTCCATACACCACCAAAAGTATTAAATTCCCTCTTCCAGAGAATTTTTTTCTCTTTCTTTCCAATAAGTTGTTACAGTATTTTATACATGGATTTAACTCTTCAGTGGCATAGTATCAACTTAATTCATTTTAGTTTTGTAAACAAAACAAAAAATTATTTCTTCCTTTCTCCTGAGAAAATGAGGGAGGGAGATACTGTTCTACCATCCAGTTCCAGTGAACTACATCAAAGTAAACTTTCCTGTGTCCAGGTTATGTTCATGCAATAGTCTGCCTTTATAGACTCAGTCATTATTTCATACCACTGAAATTAAGCACAATGCACATTTTGGTATGACTGTTTGGAATGTTCTTAATCTTTTTATTTATATTTCATTCAGATAAAGAAAAAAATTCCCAGTAAATTTGAAATTATTGGTGCACAATGCTCCTTTTACGGTGCTTTATAACTGTGCCTTAGCCTCACTTTACAAATGGGGGACTAAGACAAAGAGACAAAGTACCTGTTGACGCTGAGTTGGGCAATGTGAGAAGCCCAAGCTAGTGCTGACCCAAGCGGGGTGGTCTTCCAGCTTCAGTCTTGTGTGGCACAAACTCATCTGGCCCCCAGTCTAGTCATTGGCACTGTGGCTGTGCTGGCATGTGCCAGCAAGCTATTGTGTCCCACAGTTGGCACCAGTGATGCTAACACAAGCCACTCAGTGGCTTCCAGGACATGGTGTTGACATGTCCTGTGTGATTTGCCAAGAGTCCTGCAGGAAGTCTGTAGGAAAGTCAGCAATTGACTCCAGCCCTCCTTAGTTCCTCTTAAAGTACATTAACAAGACCATCTTTTCCTTCTCTGTATGTTGGGTTTAAGCTTTAGTAAGAGCTTTTATTTGTGCACTGAGATAAATACTGAATGATATCTCTGAATCACAGAAAATGCATGTCATCAATTTTGCTGTCAGATCTCACTTAAGCTGACTTTTATACATCAAAGTTCTACCCGAATTCATTTCTCTGGAAGCTTTTTTCATTGTTTTAGCATATTTATTGTTTTTTCAACCTATCATTTTTGGAAGACTGGAGGGCCATGCGTGGGTGTATGAAACATGTTCCTTTACTGAACTCAAGAATAAGCATTAATATCAGCCCTGGTACATAAGAGACTCATTCTGCAGTTAGGACAACGTTACAGTTAGAGAGTCAAGTAAATTTTCTAACAGATAGGAGCCAACACATTACCTCACTTTCAGTCTGATGTAAGATTCACAATAAACAATTTACCAATTAGTAAATATGGTACCTATGTTTACATTCTGCTAAGATTTGAATTGCACTCTCAACACCTCCCCATCATGAATGCTGATGGGTCTAAACCCTTAGGTCTAATACTCCAGTGGGACTTGTTCTGAGCTGTTCCTTTCAATACTGAAGAAGTCTAGAGATTCTTTACTGAAGTAAAGAAGTTTTTACTGAGATAGACCCATTTATCAGTAGGAAATACTCTCCTTGCTTTCACAACAATATCAAAACATTAAGGTGAAATGAAGGGATTAATCCTTGAACTATGTGAAAGCTACAAAAACAGTTGTGGTTTGAAGGGGCAGGGGGAAAGCATAAGCAGCACTGCCGATGCTCACGGTGTGTACAGGATTAAAAAAAATATACAACAATAATAAAAAAAAAAGTGAGATAACTTTCTATAGTCTGCAATACTTTTACTCAAACACTGCTGAAGTATTCATTTTCTCCTAGGAAAAAGTACAGGAGAAAAAAAAAAAAGAGAGAGAAAAATGTTTTTTAAATCTCAATTCAAAATAAGCAAAAGAGGCATCCATTGTTGTTTATGTGCTGGCGGCTTACAAGGTTCTTTTCTATCATTTTCATGCTCATAAGATGCCATTTTAGCCAGTTTTATTTAGGATATGTTCTGGAGAATTTTACATGGAATTTGCACTGCAAAGAAAGGACATCTTTTTTTTAAGAAAAGAGGGATGAATGTATTAAAAAATACACATCTGTCCTACAGTCTTCTTTAGCCTAAAAGTTTTATATAAAGTTGCAAGTCTTCTTGTCTTGGAGAGGAGGAGAAGGGGGAGCTGAAGTCTACCAGCTCCTAGCAGCTGCCTTGATGCCACCATTTTGTGAGTCTTCCAAAAGAAAGCAACAAAATGGGCCACTTTCTTTCATTTACCCTCCTAGCACTTTCCTCGTACCACTGGCAGATTTCAACCAAGCATGCAGGTCTGAAAAGGGCCATAAAGGGGAATATCATGAAGACTCCTCAGGAATTGCCTATGTGAATTCACACAATAGATCAGTAAGCCTGAAAGAAGGTGTTAACCTCCAAGATATTTTAGAAGAAAAGTTCCAGTCTGTGGTAACATATGAAAACTCTGCGTGTGCACAGAGTAAGCTGTTGTTTAGCAACAATGAGTGCTAATTTCTTCACAGAAGTAGAAGCAAGGTAAGGAAAAGGAGTCTGCCATGGGGGAAGATGGGTGTCAAGAAGACTGTATGATATGGTTGTCATTGATAGCAGGGGGCAGAATTTGATGACTGAGGAGGTCTCTTCCAATCTCATACTCTTGTGTAAGTGTCAAATGCAAATAGATTTTAGAGAGTGTTAGAGACTATTATATTTGATCTTACCTTGCCTGTCCTGTCAGGTCTATCAGAGGTAAATTGCTCCTGTTCTGTGTATTGCATCGTGTTTCATAGGTTGTGTGTCACAAAAGTCTGCTCAGCCTAAGGATTTTGTAGATTCCAGAAATGATTACTAGATTTTGCCGTACTTCCCTTTAGAATCACACTAGTCTTGAGCCATTGGAAGCTGTATTGGAAAAAAAAAAAGGGGGGGGGGGGTAATTCACTAACAGTGAACAGAACGTCTAACTGTACTTAAAATTCCAGGAACACATTGTAGCCATGTTCAAGAATTATTAAAAGGGGAAGCAACTTTGAAATTTTGCCAGATGTTTTCCAGCATGAATGACTCCCTTTCTGTCTCTCACACAGAGCACACTGAGAAGCTATGCTGCATACTGCAGCGATCTCCTATTTCAGCACAAAGAAACTGTCAGAGATAAGGCAAGAGATATGTAATATTATAACCATTATTTATTCTAAATTAGTGAAAGGGAAAACTAGCTCTTTTAGTTGCAGCTTGCATGCAGAAAAACATTCATCTTACAGAGCCCACACTGTCTGTTATGTTCTCAATATATTAGCAGTTAGCTGGTCTATCAGCTGAGATGAATTATTACATTGGCTTACAGTGATATCAGTTTTCATTATAGGGCAGTCATCCAAGTCCTTTCCTATTCTGTTTGCACATCCTTATTTCTTTGCTCTTCCTTTGCCCTTTGGGTACTCTCAGACCTGAAGGTTGGTAGGCTGAATATGTTATCTTTCAATGTTTGAAATTCATGAAGAAGAAGTAACTAATCAAGTAAATGGTTCTCCAGGTAGTTTGTTAATTTTATGCCACACCTTGTTGTCAGAACCATGTCTTCTTTTCATAGAAGACCAAACTTCCTTGTCCTTAAACCAAAGCATGTTACAGCTTGGGTAGGCAGGAAGAGAAAGGAGGTTGTTTTATTTTGGTTGTTGTTGGAGTTTGTTTCATTTTGTTGGTTTGGTGTTTGTGCTTTTTTTTGGGGGGGTGGGGTGGTAGGTGGTGGTAGTGAGGGGGGTCAGTTACTTCATGTTACATGGCAGAGAATATACTGGCTAAATAAAGGAAGAAGTTCTAGAGAGAAATTTGCAAACCTGGGTTGATATATAGTGCAGGATTTCAGTATGAAAGAGAATAAAGGTGGAGGGAGGGGGGAATGGCAGGCCATAATTTTACTACATAGTAGAGATGGCTCAGAAAATGCCTGCTGGTCTTTGGCACTGCAAACCTACAAGCACTGCTTTGAACACAGCCTGACCAAGTCCATTAGATCCCACAGGGCTCTTGCGCCCAAATTTACTCTGACACCTTAGCACCTGTCCCTAGGCTGTCCCCAGGGCTTCTCTTTCTGCCTCCAAAAGTACAGGTTTTGTGACAGGAAGGCATGGTGGGGAAGGGGCATTCATACATTTACTTAATATTCCTGTTTTAAATTGGCAATACCCATTTGACTGACAGCCATAGTAGTTTCTTCCTGTTGTAGTATAGTCCGAAGTCATGGACAACATTTATACCCATGCTCAGTAACGCTGCTCTTTTAACAGGACTCTTCTAAGTATATAGTCCTGAGACTGCAATTGTCTCTTCATGGCATCTCCATGCAGATTCCCTCAGTTAACCAGGGGTTCCAGTGTGCCTACAAAGTACAACCATAGAATCTATTGTAGAATCAGGATGTTCTTTAGTATGAGAGAGAGAGGCTGAGTCTTGCCCTATAAAAAGTGTGCTTGTACACATACATACCTTATACACATACATGTACGTGTGTCTATTTTGCAAGAGGAACTTTGGCAGGTTTATTCCTTCCTTAAGCAATTTGTTCCTCCACTCCACCCTCCCTGACTCCCCCTAGAAACCACTGTGGCTCACTGCTGGCTTGTATGTTTAAAGCTGTATTTACATTGCATGATTCTGGGGGCAGGGTTTCTTGTACCTTGCCTATGTTTGAAGAGGAAGCAGTGGGCACCACTTCAAGTCTAAATAATGACAGTAATCATTTCCAGCAGACTGACAATCTCTTGCTGGCTGGTTATAGTCTGACTCTTCAGCCAATGTAACTGGCAGCCCTGATATTTCCTCTGAGCCTGGCACAGAATTAGGATGCTTGGTAGTACTCTAGATGCCAATTTATCAATTTATTCCTTAAAGCAGTTTGGTTTTGTTGCATGTGAAAATATATACTTATCTATTAAAGGAAATACAAGTAGAATAAAACAGGAAATATTAAAACACAGCATGATGCAGTGAGATAAGGTGTTTCTTAAACAGTAGCAGTAATCTTAATAAAATGCAGATGCAATCATGTTCAGGGAGCAGTGTGGTAATAAAAAGTGAAGAAAGGAGCAAGGTGTATAAAAAGGGGGGGAGCTCTTGGGTAGAAGAATGTCTTTGAATTTAGCAAAGACATAATGTGGCGCCTGTTACAATTGCACAGCTTTGCTTTCAAAACGTATAGTTGGTGGGTGGGCTCCTTTCATGCCTGGTGTAACTCCACCAAAGTCAGTGGAATTGTACCCATTCTAAATGTAGCTCTGCACAAGCAAAATAACAATCTGTAGATGTCAGTAAAATAGGACGGATGATATATATATATAAAAAAAAAATTAATGAGTGTTTTCTTCTATGTTTTTCAAATTCATGGCCCTTTTGGTCATGGAAAATAAATATCTAAAAAATGCTCATTCTTACAAGTTTTGTAGTTCTCCTGGAAATCTATTTCATTTCTGTCTTATTGCTTAGAGCAAATGTCAGTCTTCCTACTGGGGAGCTGAAATGATATCACATGACACAAGAAACCAGTTCCCACACACCATCAGCCTTTTATTCTCTCTTTGTACAGTACCTAGCACAATGAGAAATCTGCTTCATGGCAAAGAGGTTATGTCTGTTTGTTACACAATTAATAATGATGAGATCAAAATAGGAAAACCTATTCCCAGACACTGGTTTTCAGTAGCTGAAACAAGTGTACGATAGTCAATAATACAAAACTTTGTACGAATAATTTCATAGCAGAGAGACATGAAGGGAAAAATATTTTGCACAGCAGAAGGAAGAGATGTATTTCTTTATGTGTATGGTGTTGCATTAGTTACTACTAGAAGAAAAAAAATGGGGATACCACTCTTGAATCTTGACCTTGTCACCAGTTAAGCTATTCTCAAAATATATGTGGGCTTTTCTATGCCTTATGTTGATTTTCTGCTCTGGCTTTATGCATGTTTTCTTGCTCCTCCACTTTTGAAATACTTCCTGGTCCATTGGAGTTTTAGTAGCCTGATCACTAGTTAGACTTACTATGGTTAGGCTTCAAGGGTGTCCAAAATGAGATCTTGGTTGTTCTGTTTGTGTCCTTGGCAATCCATTTTGGTTTCCAAACATTTCTAAAGGTCAGTATGCTAGGATTTCATTATTTGACTGTGCATCTTCTTCACCTGTTGGTGGAGACAATGATCAGGGATTTGTGAAGTAGTTATGGCATTACAGATATACTTAAATAATATGTAAATAGATAAATAAGAGAAATTCCATCCCAAGGGACCCTGTGACACCTGGGTTAAGAAAGACCTCCTGAAGTTCAACAACAAGAAGAACATAGTTCTGCACCAGTGAAGGAAACTGGTGAGGAAACACTTGGGTGAGTGGTAATTGATGGAAAGGAATTAGGTTCATAACTGATGCTCAGCTGAATACAAGCCAACAGTGTGTTCCAGTTGTGGACAAGACAAACAATGTCCTGGGCAACATCAGGAGGGGCTGGGCCACCAGATCAGGGAAGGGCAGCACCTGCCTCTACTCAGAACTTGTAGGGCTACACCTGGACTAGTGACTGATGTTAGATGCCCAAGTTCAAAAGGGACACCGAGAAACTGGACAGCATTTAGCAAAGAGTTCTTCAGATGATCAGGGGCTAGACCACCTGATATACAATTGAAGGCTGAAAGGGCCACACTTCTTTGATATGACAAAAAGAAAGCTTAAGGGTGATTAATAGCAGCCTATAACTTCTTTAAAGGTAGTTACAATGATGACTGAGCCAAACAGCCAAACTCTTTTTTTTTTTTTTTTCTTTGCAGTAGCAGAAGATATAACAACAACAACAACAAAAATACTGGCTTGGGAGGTTCAAACCAGGCATTAGGAAAATACTTTTCATTGGGAGGGTGGTAATGCCATGGAACAGCTTACCCCAGCACACTGTGAAATCTCCATCCTAGGAGATTTACAAGACTCAGCTAGACAAAGCCATGATCCAGTGACCTGATCCAGTGCTGGCAATGATCCAGCATGGAGCAGGGGTTGGGACTAAACGACCTCCAGAGGTTGCTTCCAGCCAACACTATGATTCTATCATTCTAGTATCTTTTTGGTTTGGTTTGGGGTTTTCTGTTTGTTTTTTCTTCTCTGCACTCCTTTGGCTGACTTTAAGCACTAATGAGTCCTCTTCCACACCCTGCTCTTAAAATGCTATGGCTTCATATTTTTGCAGTACTTTTGAACCCTGCAGAAACTGACCGCAGAATGAAGCAAAATGTTTCTCTACTCATTGACTCATCCTGTGTCTGTAAGAATTTCTCACAGATATCAGCTGGACAAAAATACAAACCAGAAGATCTAAATGGTGAGCCTGAGTGGACATTATCTTCAGCTGTGCAGTTTTAGGTATCCTGTATAAGCAATTAAAAATCTCAAGTGGTGTTTTATATTTTATTCTGAAAGAGGGTCAGAAAGGAGAGAAAAAGGGTGATAATGCAAACCAAATTTTAAAATGTCTTCCAAACCTATTAAATTTAACATGGATATATAAAAAAGAAACAGTCCGATGGTTTACATATATATAGACTCTTAATTTTATTAGAGATCTGAATCAGATTCTGGACAGGGCACATGGCTTTGACTTTCTAGGGGAGCAAGTAGGTGTTTTGGTGGAATCCTATAATTGTCCCTTTTTACATACTCAGGTAATGCTTTATTATAGTTTTAGAAGAAACTAAAGCTCATGTATTTGTCTTTATTTTGCTTGTGTAAATGATATAAAACTACGGCTTCCTCAAACACATCCATATGTGCAACTCATGTTTTAAGGGATGTGTTTTTACTGTTATTCTCTTGAAATATTCCTAAGAGGAAATTTAGCACTCTGAATAGCACTGCTATTTTCATTTATTATGAAGCAAGAAGTTTTTTCTTGAAAATAAACTTCCTTTTAAATATAGATCATTCATTGTCTGAGATACTCCTAATGGAACTCAATTTTAATTACCCTCCAGTCCCCTTAGCTTTGAGGACAGCACTACTATTACCTACCTCAAACTTATGAAAAGGTGAATGGTTTAAGAGACAATGATTCTTTTCAGGAAACCTCAAACAACTGCATCATTTAATTGAGGCTCTGTTGAATCTTCTTCATTGCTCCTCTGATATTAAATGCATTTGTTTTGGTTTTACTTCCTTTTTAAATGAATAATATGTTCAGATATCTTTTTCATGCACTCATCATCCTTTTTTCATTGGGAATGGTTCAGCTTTTGCCTCTTTCTATCTCTAATGAACAGCTTTTTGGAGCAGCTTAAATACAATGTAGGTCACCCAGGCTTTAGCTTCTCTCGTGTTTTTCAGACTGGATGTTATTGTCACATGTTTACAGTCTAGAAGATTTTAAAATAGGCTTCCCACGCCTTTAGATTCAATCCCATAAAGGTGATATCTTTCCCCTACTCCTATGAAAGCCACGGAGTAGTAATGGAATTTAGCATCATGCTGGATCACTTTACTAGTCAGATCCTTTAAAAATACAATTAGCATTCGGATTTAAGATGAGGTGAAGGTTCTATAATTAGTGGAAAGGGTGCATATATTCAATACACTCATTTTAGTTTCTGGTCCTACACTCTCAGCTTCATTCAGCACAGGGTGCAACACAAAACAGGCTATCAGGATCATACATTAATGTCCCGATTTTCCTTGTAGTCCCAGATGAGTGGTTACATTCACCTATACCATCTAGTATCCCAGCCATTCTTCTGATTTATTACTTCTCACCACTCAGACCTTTGCTCACGTAAAAGCTAGGAAAATCAACAGTAACAATTAGCATTAGGTTTAACCATGATTCCTTCATTGCTTTATGCATGAGTCATCACTGCTGGAAATGAAGAAGTTTCTTTTTCTATTTGTATATCTGTTTTTATTTGGTTTTCTCAGAACAATGGCATTTCAAATTGCTCTTATGTCTAAGTTTTATTACTCTAATAGATTATTTTCATATTATTGATGTAGGCACTAGACCCAAGAAAATCTGGTCTGTGACTACTTAGTTTGCTGAGATCATTATTGATGTGAAGGTACCATTTCAAATCCCCTTAGCTTTTTGCATGTTCCTGAGCATGATTGTAGAAACGGACATTGGTCTATAAAATAAGAACTTGGATAATGTAAAAGAATAAGAATTTGGGTGATGTAAAAGATCTTCTCTGTTTGGGATCTGGTCTGGCAACAGAAAGAGAGATTTAAAAGTTAATATGAAGAACATTTACCTGTATCTCTAGAAATCACTTCTGCAGCTGATTTTCTTTGTCAGTGACCAGGGACACATACAGTCTCTTCTCTTTTGTTATTGGGGGTGGGTGAAGTTTAAAAGAACAGGGAAGGAAAGTGGAAAGTGAAAATTAATTAATGGTTCATTGGCAAAATTAACTCTTTTTCTGTAATAACTCTGAAAACATGCAGTGGATTGTTTCTAAACTACAGTCACACCACTCACACCCTGAAATTTTGTTCCCTCAAAAAAAAAAAAAAAAAAAAAGGGAGAGAAAGAAAATGGAAGGTCTGATATTAGTCAACAGTCACTGAGATACAGTAAAATGCATTCGGTACATGGCAAACATTATAATTGTGTTATTGATCAGTCTCAAAAATACAATAAAAAAAAAACACATACCAAAATCAAAGATTGACCTTATGACTACACATGGATCTTAATCAAAATCATCAGTTTGAATCCTCCAGATCTTTGGGAAAGTTCAATGTGGATTTAAAGTTTGTGGTTTCCTGCTGTCTCTACAAAGAGACTCAGCCAAAGTTAAGTTCCAAGTACTCTTGAACACTGATTTAAATAAGTGTTTTAGGCATTCATAAAGAAATAAACTACAGGAAAGATATATTTTGATTTTGTTTTATTTTTAACTTCGCTGACTTTTCTGAAAGACTCCAAACAGATATAGATAGACTTAATAGAGACTCTTCTGCATGTATAGAAGTGGCATTTTGGTGTTCAGATTTGTTTGATAGTTGGGAACCCTTTAAGTAGTGCTAAATTGTTCAAAGAGCACTGAAAATTAGGTCAAACATTTGGTTACTCAAGGTGTCTGACTTTGAAACACTGGGTGAATGGCCAGACAGACAGCTGTCAAAACCCCACTCATTATATCAGGATTTCCTACTCCCCACTACCCCCCACCCACCCCTTTTTTCAAAATATTTCTCTCTTTCTTCACCACACCACTGCTCCTGAAAAAAGTCAGTAAGATTGTCTGCTCTTGCAGAGGAGAAATGTGACTTCCGCTGAGTACAAGAAAAGCTGATAAAAGTTTTGTTTTCCCAGCTATGAAGAGCTCAGAACTGACTGGATTTGGGTTACTTTTACCAAGGGAAAAGGAGTGAAGGAAGGTTTAGTGATGCAAACAGAGTGCTGAGGAGAGCCCTGGAGAGCCAGATTTACAGCCCATTTAGCACTTGCTGAGATGAAAGGGTTAGTGCAGTCACTACTGTTTGCTTGAGGGACTACTGCCATTCCTCACCATGACTGCTGCTACTTAGACTCAGCAGCATGTCTCTGGCTATTAGGTCTGACCATTCCACCACTTCCTGAAGCCTGTTGCCTTAGAAATTGCTTACTTTTCTCTGCTTGACCTTCCTGGTATGCCAACAGCCTGCCAACACTGTATTTGCTGAAAGGGTGCTCTAAATGCACAGGGAAATGTGTGCTCATACAACCAGTAGAGTTCCAGGACAGGCATTTCTTCCCCTTCTCTGGGTGGAGCTGGGTAAGTCTGGCAACTTGATGATTTCCATCACTAATAGCTTTGCTTTATTGGTAGCAAAAGAGCTTTGAACAAGTCATTGTGCTCCTTCACTGAAAGGCATTGGCCCAACCTCCTGGCTCTTTAGAGCTATAGCCAGCAAAGGTTGCGCATGATTTCCTGAGAGCTGCCTGTTGTGCTGAAACACTGACTAGTTGCATAATAATCTATGCAAATTATGAACCAGCAGTGACCTTTTTCCCTCTAAAACTACCTCGAAAGCCCATAATTTCTCCTCCTTTGGCTTTTCTAGTATTTACTGTAATGTTTTAATTTCATCTAATAGCTGTGTAACCCTTTGGCAAACCTCACTCTTCTGCTCATTCTCTGAATTTCCATCCCCTGTTTGATGGACTACCTATCTCTCAAATGCATGTTTCAGAGTCTAACCAGGTTTTATTTGAAGATGGGGCCGCTTAAAAGACAGATTCAAGTCCTCTTATATCTCTTATGTTACAGTACGAGATCTACCAGTTTCAAAGTCTCTTGAAGAGCACCTAGAGTGTGCTACTTCAGTTTCCAGCTTTGAGGCCAGAAAGATGGAGGTTCTTACTCAAAAGATCTAGGCAAAATCACTGGCAGACCTTAGTTAAAAATATTTCGTCAAGCCCTGTTGTAGAGCCATGAAAATGCAGATGCAAAAATGTCTGAATCAGCTTATTTTGGCCTCCCAACCTGCAAATCAAATCGTCATATAAAAGTGACCTCTTTGGACTTCCTGTCTACCAGATGACACCTTCGTTATGTGCTCACAGCATGCTATAGCTCTGTGGTACCTGTGCAATAGCCTGACTGCAGTTCCCTAAACTGGAAAATTCATTGGAGACTTTTCCTGCCAGATAAATGCCCTGGCTCTGTCTAAGATGATATATTAGGGGATTGTTGATTTAGAGAGGAAGCTGACGTTTTTTTTTTGTTGTTTTTGTTTTTTTAATTGTCCCTGAACAAGCTGAGCTGCTTATAGCTCTTGGAGCCACCAGTTTTGGTACAATCTGAGGAGATTCTCAACACAAGCTCCAGATTGCAACAACCCACCATCATGGACAGCCCACCAACCGGATGGCTGATTAACTGAAAGGGTACTTTGTCTATGCTCCCTTTTCCATAAGCAGAGCTCTTACACTGCAATACAGTACAGGAAGGGAAAAGAATAAATTAACAGAACCTCTCTTACGCTTCTTGAGGAACTCCTCAGGACAACTAAACCTGCTTCATAGCTGCTTTTTCACTTAATGGAATGGAAAGATCTATCTTTCATAGCTATTTTGCCTTTTTTTTCTGTTTTGTTTTGTTTTGAGCAAATATGGACACTTTGGGAAGTGCTTATCTCATTAAATGCTTGATACCTATATGTGAGCTAGTCCCCTAGGCTTCCTTTGCTAGTTAGTAGAGAGGAAGACATTTCCTCTTGTCCTCTACCTACAGTAAGTTAGTTGAACTGTGCTTCTTTCTCTCTATTTAGCACATAGGGAACTTCAGATATCTACACTGAATGTGTGTAATATTAGGTGAGGTGAATCCTTCCTCCATGTCTACATAATGCTTTGAAACAATACAGTGTTATTTTCCAAGACAACCTTAGAGTTAACACATACACTGTTGTGAGGTTCAATTACTTCCAGCCACATTCTAAAATTCTTTCTGTCCCCCTTTTTTATATTTCATACTGCAGTCACTTTTAAAGAACTGCCAGGCTTTGGGGGGAATGCACACCTTGTTGATGATGGACCAATAAATGTATATTCCATATTGGCAACACTAGGATACTGAGAGCTTTGTGCTGAGAAAGTAAGCTATCACAGCATTCACCTTGTGGCAATGTAAAGTGATTACCTGTAGGCTGAAAATTATTGTGTCATTACTCCCTTCAAATAGAATGAACTCTTTTTAAAATCACAGGTAATCTGTTTTTAAGGATCTGTGAGTAACAAAAAGCTGACAAAGTGAAATTTCCTCCCCCCTCCCCCCTACCTTGCCCAGATTCACCTTTGTTAAACCTTTGGTTCTCTGTTACTTTCCTGATTATGTGGCTTATTTAAAATGCCCCACTGCGTTATCTGTTTTTCAGATACCAAGAGGTGTGCTTGAGCATCCTTGGGGTTTAAATAGATCTGAATAATGGAGAAATCAATCTGATGTAAAAGCGAAAGGAGCTTACATTTATGATAGTAGCAATAATGATGGTGCAACATCACACAATGGCTCCTGGAAGCAGACAAATGTCAAAACAGCATGAAAAACTCCTCTTGCACACTCTTAAGATTGCTCAGAATTCTCCCAGAATAACATACACAATCATTGTGATGAATTCAAAGCTAATATCCATGTCAGTCCCTTCAGAAAGAAGACCAGTTTCAGACAGGAACTAATTGTGCTAATTTAAAAATAGAGATCATCTTTTGTTTTAGCAGATTCTCTCTATGGTATTTTACTGTTATTGCCTGAAAACATGCTGTGTATAAAATGGTTGCGTGAAAGGGTTAGCAATCTGAGACACAGTAGTGGACATTGTTGAGAATATAACAGCACATTTAGTTGCCTAACAGAAGGGTGTGGGTCATGATATTTGGAGAGCTAGCACACCTCTGTGGAAAATCTGTGTACTACAATGAACAGCATTGTTTAATTAAATAAATTTGTTCCCATTGTTGCCTAACGTAGTCTTGCATTTTACCTAGCTTCTAAGGTTTCAACATATTTTTATTTTTATTGTTGTTTTTAAGCTTTCATTACTTCCATAATCCTCCAGATTCATGATAAGCAAAATTTGAAAATAGATTTCTTTTTAGTTGAATAAAGTAAGAGTTCCTTTAGGAGGATAATATCTAAAGCAACAGCACTGCTCTTTCTGCACAACCTGCACTTTAAATAGCAGTCTTTCAAGCTTTCTCCAGATTAGTGACAGCAGTTAAGGATTTCATTTGTTAGAGCTACCCAGACCTTAACATTCCATACAAAGTAAGTGGGAACACTGGATGGTTACCACATCTGTGACTCAGGCCTTGAATTTATCAGAAATGGAAGTGACCCCTGACTGTCTACTTATATTGCTACTACAGACATTGTGCTTTCCAGGGCTGCAGCCTCCATATTCTCCATTGCTGGTTCCACTAATGATTTTTTAATGAAATGGAGTGGAAAACACACACACGCACACACAAACTTATTAGAAAAGTACATTGAACAGAGTAATGGCTTTATATATATATATAAAGTGACAAATATTTATCCTTTTATTTTTTTTCATCTGACCATTTTCCTCTGTTGTGTGCCTAGTTTTCAGTTCAATCTCAGTCTTGTTTAAGAATGGTATGGTATTACCTTCTTATGGTAATACATTCTATGAAGTCCTGAGTGACTGGAGGTTTAGTTCACTTGCTGGTATAGAAGTCTCTAACCTACATTTACCAAAAATCCTACCATGTCACTTAGCCCAGTGTATACATAGATTTAATGGGCTTAGTGGGTGAATTTTTTATTGTCCTACCTTTAATACTCTATTCTGTCGGTTGTGTTATAAAAGTAGATTGGTGGTGCACTTGAGGGCATCTTAAGCAATGCTTCTGGGCCGGTTCTGGAAAGAAGAACGTGGCTGTGTAGCAGAGACGTTGGAGTACATATCTCATTGATGCTCAGAAAGCCTTGACTTCTTCAGTTAACTAGGTAGTTCTGAAATTCCAAACTCTAGTTAGTCAGTAAGGAGTAATCACTGTTTTTGCTTGTTTTATTTTTTGTTTGTTTTAAAGAAAATGATTCATTATGTAAGTCCTTTTCCTGACCTCAGAAGGACAATGATACCAGTGAAAGTGGGGAATCCAGACAGACAGTGAGACTTGTAACAATACAGAATGATGTGTGAAATACATATCATCTGCAACACGATATGTAGGATCATCAAGTCAAATGTCTTTGCTTCCTCTGGTGGTTCAAAATGTGTAACTGAAAAACAGAACCAGTGTTTTTCTTTCCTGTTTTCTACTATACTAATCCATGATATTTTTTTCTTCCAACTTAATCACCTTTAAGACAATTCCAACTTTGAAATCACTAATATAGTGCAACAGATAAAGTACCTTGGGTCATAAAAATGGCCACAATAAGACCAATATGTTTGCAGCTTATGTTGCTGCTAGAGACATGGCCCAAAAATGCAGATAACTTTGTCTGATACTGCTTCCTTCTTGTTTTTGGAAACATCCACAACTGCCCTCCTAGAGAAAAGCTGAAGAGTATGGAAGGTGTGAGTTTATTAAAGATGCAATATAAAATACATGTAGTTTTCATTACCGATTCCCAGAACTCAGAAGAAAACATGGACAATTTCTTCCTGTCACCCAAATGTTCTCTTCTGTGACTACTTGACTGTTTCATGTAGTAATAATTATTGACAAAGGGACAAAGCGTGGAGTAGTCAGATTTTGCCCCACTGTTAGTTCCCATAAATTGGAGCTGTGCTGTCTTTGAAACAGTAAAAGATATCCATAATAGATGTGGTTTCTAAGATCTTCTGTAGGAGTTCTTTTCAAAAGCTGTATTGTTTCCATGGATGCCACCGTATAATCTAATTATTCCTGATGGGTTGCCTATTGTACCACAGGATTCTTCAAAGGAAAGGAAAACAGCAAGGTAGATCATTTGAGTAAAAATCTTTTATTTGTTTAGGACAATGTTTGACAAAAGCTCTATATGGGAAGGAAAAGAAATCTCTTCTGAGCCTCCTTTCTTTCAGAACTCAAGTTGCTATAATCATATAAAGCAGCTCTGTGTACTGTACGTTTTATCCTTTCCTTTCATTGGATGATAGAAGACATTTCAGCCCCATGTTGGTTTTTTTCTTCCACTGAAAAATTAAATCATTTGTATTGTAAGATCTACTGTAGACAACCAGGGCAAAGCAACCCCAAGCAGTCAGAGAATACATGCCAGGCACAACACCTGCAGTTTGTCAAAAGAGTTGTTCAACTCAACTCAGTTGGTATCTTTTCGTGATAAGATATACAGTAGTGCAAAGGAGTTGATATTTACATCCACCTCATTAAAGTGAATCAATTTCCTATTATCACAGAGTCCCAAGCTCCTAGACCATATGATGAATCTCACTAGGTCTGTGGTGTGTGCAACTGCACTGTTTTTGACCTTGGCCATTGTGCTAACCAGTCCCATTGCATGTGCCGTTTCTCAGGACACCTTTACACCTGAATAACTAGGCTCCAGCCAATTTTTCCCAGTGAAGGTCCTGAAACTGTACTTTATCATGTCAAATAACAATACCCTGAGCACATGAGCATGCTCTCATCTTGCTGTGAATGCATTAAAAATGAATGCTTCTTTCACATGCACCGTCTTCCCAGACGGTAAGGAGGTGATATTGTAAGGAGGTGATGGCTGTGTGGGAAACTAATGAGTGGATAGGAAACTCCTCAGGCATATCAGCGTCAAGTGGGAAAAGGATGGAAGTTCAGAACTGTTTCCCACCATCACCCACTCCATCTCTTGGAGCCATTGCCATGGTACTGCTATTTTGCACAGCTAGCTTTTGTCTTTTGTAGTTTCACCATCCTTTTATATATCAGTAAAAATATTTTCCACTATTTAAGTGTCTACATTTTGTATAGTCTACTAATAAGTCCAAGTCATTTGTATTTTTCTTTACATTGCCCTTCAACAGCAATTACTGACTGTTTACAAAAACGACCTGTGTTATTCCTATATCATCTTTATTCCTATATCAATCAATGGTTCTGCCAAAGCAATGTTCAGCTTTGCTTCCTTATGTGATATCTGTCCTTAACAGTTGATGATAGCCTGCACTGACTGATGTTATTAAGCCAAAAACTTTGGCTTTGGGGCAGAGATAGCTCAGCTCTGTTCTCTCCAATGGTTACCAACAGAGAATTCAGAGCTTTAGTTCTTAAAGTTGTTCAGGCTCCAGAAACAGCTACAACAGAAAAACTCTCAGCCTGTGGCGCTCCCTCGGGAAAGACAGGAGCAGCACAGAGTTGAACTCTTGGAGGAGGGAGGGAAACGTGAGGACTGGAATCAAAACTGCATACATCTTGGAAGAACTAATGGAAATAGTTTGAAGCCAATGGTTAGTAGACCTGAAGGGAAAGCCAACTTTTTTGCTCTACGCAGCCCCAAGAGGTGAAATTCTGTACCCCTTTCCCTCCTTCTTGATTTTCTACTGTTTGTTCATCTGAGATGCAAGGTAATGACATTATACTACTTATACATATCTACCTCCAGTCTTGTTCCTCCCAAACAAACCTGACTCTTCATTCAAATTAGAAATAAATTGTACCAAATCAAATGTTTGGATTTTACTTTGGCTAAGGTTTCATTAATTGCGGGGGTGGAAAAGTACAGAGGCAGTGAAAAATGAGAATTGTGTTCAGTCCTGACAGTGGTGCAATCTGTGGGGCTGAGTGCCAGAGTACATGTCCTTTGAAGATTCTTTCACCCTTGTTCGTCATTCTTTCCTGTAATTCAGCCAGTATCACCTCATGTGAAGCAACATGAACAGGAAGAGATGATGACCGCTAGCAGTTGTCATCATGGAGGGGTTTGATTCAGACAGTGGAGAACCAGGACAATAGAACAACATAGCCAGGGTTAATTTGTTTCCAAGCAAATAAGCTATGTTTTACAGCTAAGTCTTCTTCCGTCGTGTGGATGTCTTATGTACATATTGAAGCAATGGAGACTAAGGGTAACAAATTTCTGGAACAACATAACTATAGATCTGAATCCAATACTATGGATTGGATTCTAGCATTGTATCTGAACTTTATTTGTTTATATTAGAACACCATTTTTAGTTAGCAAAACTGAGAAAGTTACAAAGTAGCCTAGCCTTTGAAATGGCTTCATCGTAGCATGTGCAATTAACTGGATAATCATGCTATTGTGTGGCTATATTAGAAGGACAGCAGTAGAATACCCAACAGAAAATACCTGTGGCTGTTTGGACTGAGAGCAATACGACATTCTAAAACTTTCAGTTTTAAAATGTCTGACCCACTGTCATTGTGAAGAATTTTTTCCTTACACCTAACCTTAGTTTTCCCTGCTTCTGCTAATATCTGACATCCTTTTGCTAGGCACCTCTGAGAATACTTTATTATCAATCTTTAGTTCAGTCTTTACCTATTAGGTTGCCAAAGGGAGCAATTAGGTCTCCTGCTTCACCTTCTCCAGGTTAAACAAATATAGCTCTCTCAGCCTTTCCTCGTACATCATGTACAATCAAATATTTTTTATGGAATAAGAGGGAAAATGGTGACTACTTGAAAAGCACAGGAGGAAGGAAGAGAGTGGGAGCAAGGGAAAGATTTAGAGGAAAAAAAGTGACAGGAAGACTGACAGTGTTGGCAGAAGATGAGAAAAGGTGCTGAGGGAATCCTGAGGCAGCAAAAAGGTGAGAGGAAAAGGAGGACATGAAGCAGAAAATGTAATATACAGAAACTATCTTGAAGTTGAAGTGTTGTGGAGTGAAATGGATAGGAAATGGAGTGGCAGCTCCTCTGCCTTCATAGGAGAGGACAAGGGGACTGCCCTCAGAAATGGATGATTCTGTATGTGAACACAGAGCTGAGTTTTGACCTAGAAGCTTATTCCTTCTGTGGGAAGAGGAAGGCTTTTGGAGGAAAGATCCTCTATGAGGCAACCCCTAGAATTACTATTTGGAACAATTTAGTAACTATATTATCCTGTTACATTATTTGAACTTTTACTATTCATTCTGCGTGTTTTAACAAGGCAAAAGTGCTTATGGTCATGTGAGGAAATGAAGGTAGTGTTGTAGAAGACTTTTTTTTTTTCTCACTTCCCTGCCCATATTTTCTCTTTTTCTCATCCTTTCTCTGCATCCTTCATTCTTAGAACAAATCATTCTCGTTGTAGAACCATTATTCCTGTGATGTCCAAAGAGTACTTCAATGTGTAAATAGTTGTCCCCACTGGTGTGGAAAAACAAAAGGACTAATCATGAATATATATGTTTGTCATAAAATGGCCAAAATAATGATTAGTTAAGTTCCTAATTTTTTTCATTAGTTTGGTATGTTCAGTGCTGTCTTAGCTAGGAGAGTAAAGACAAGTTGAGGGGAACCACTGATAAGAAAATTTTATTATTGCCTGTGTAACTATTTGACTGAAAATATTATTATGGTCATCTCTAAATTACTGCTGGACAAGTACTATTTATTTTTTAGTTTTTAGTTTTTTTAGTTTTAGTTTTAGTTTTTATGTTGGATACTGTCCAAACTTCCACCAATGTTGACAATGTTTTGTAAATTCTTGCTAGTGTTATAGTTACTTTGATAGTGTGCATCAAAGCGTAATGTAATCCTTTAGGCTAAACCAAGTATATAAAAAGCATTAATAAATAATATATTGTTCTGTGCCAAATTACTGATCACATGTTTGGTGATGCTTATTGCTCGTTCTTGTTATTCCTTTAGTAGTGCCAATATTTGAGGCAGACTTCCTTTGTACAGATGGCAGGGATAAATAAAGCCAATCAGCCAATGTGCAGCACTCAGTTGGCTGGATGGACAAGGGATACATGCTTCCTTTCTGCCCCCGCCCCCCCCCCCCCTTGGATTTTGTTGCATTCTGGGTTTTGTACCAATGCGCAGTGTTTTAATACAGTGTTATGATGTTATGAGTTTGTCCTAGCTGGCAGCCAAACTCCCACCCAGCCGCTCACTCCTTCCTCCCGTCCTTAGGAGCATGAGGGGAGAAAATAGGAAGAGAGGGAGTGAGAAAACTTATGGGTTGAGACAAAGACAGGGAGATCACTTGCCGTTTATTTTTGTGGGTCAAACAGATTCATCTTGTGGAAACTGACGATTAAAGCCAATTGATTGTCAATTACAATATTTAATTACTAATTCTGGTAGTTGGAAATAAAAAGCAACAACAAAACCCAAAAGTTTACACACTGAGGGTAAACGCCTTTCCTCCCCCTTCCCCAGGCTCAACTTCTCTCCAAGCACCTCTCCCCCACTGGTGACACTTAGTCCCACCAGTGCAGGGAGGAGTCGGGCTCTCTCTGTAACAACTCCTTCCTCCTCCTGTGTTTCCTCTGCTCCAGCGTGAGCCCTTCCCAGGGGCTCAAATAGGCCTGCTACAACATGGGTCCTCCCTGGACTGCAGTTCCCTCTGGGCACATCCACCTGCTGCAGCCCGGCCCTCCACAGCCAACAGGGGAATCTCTGCTCTGGCACCTCAGCAAATACTCTTCCTTCATGTTCTCTCACACTGCTGTCTGCAAGGCTGTTTCTCACACTATTTTTTTCCCTCACTCCTGTGCAGCATTTTGCCCTTTCTTAAATACATTTTCCCCCAGGTGCCACCATGTTGGCTGTGGGGCCCAGCTGTGCCCTGCGGTGGGGCTGTTGGAGCCAGCTGGGGCCGGCACGGGGCAGCCCCAGCATCACCTCACACAGTGGCCCCACAGACCCCTGCCACTGCCTGGGCACCTGCGCCCAGCACAGCCCCACAGAAAATTTCCCACTGGGATGCAGCAGTGAGGAGTGGCCACAGGGCTACCAGGGTGCTACAGTGCCTCCCTCCCCAACCAGCCCTATCCTGTCCCCTGCAGGCCAGGATGGGCTGGGGCCAGTGACAGGGGTTGGCCATGGCTTGGCCATCCCCAGGTGCCACCACCAGCTCCAGGTCCTGCTGGGAAGGGACAGGATGGTGTTAGGGTGGTGCCTGTCTCAGTGGTGCCCAGGGATAGGCAGGGATATGGCCACTGTGGGGCCTGGCTGAGGGCAAGGAGAGTGCTGGTAGGGAGGAGGAGCCCCTCAACACTTCTTGGAAACAAAAGCTGTAACTGAGCATAGTGTGAATGGCTCTACTGGCCCCCAGATCCATTCCATTTTTTTCCCATTGTATATAATATTATAGAGTGTTTTGTTTGTTTGTTTGTTTGTTTTTTACTGCCCAGACAACAGTTTTTAAAATGTATTTGAAAGAAATTAATATTCATTGCAGATTGTACTTCTGAGTGCATAAGTGCAGACAAATACTTAGAGCTGCTTTTTGAGTACAAAGGGTTAGGGTTACAAATTGCCTCTCATGGGTTCATTTCATCAGGTACTTCCTGTAACACAATTTCTTTGACAAGTTCATCTCTTGTTGCAGAAGACTTGAATTTATTGTATTGTTAACTTTTCCTGACCCTGAGTTGAAGCATGCATAACTTCTAAGCATTGCTTAACCTCTTAACTGAGGTTTACTGTGATAGGATATTTCAGGTTAACATGAAGTCTAGCATGGTTGGGGAAAAGTGTTTTCACCTACTTAAAGTTGAGAAGTTCAGTCTATGTGTGTATGTTAAACTGATAAAAGTGGAAAGACAGGTTATGCTTGCCATTAAAATGACTTTAAGTGCAGGTGATCTAAATGGCAAGTATTTATCCCTTAGAAAGTTTACTTGTTCTCTATTTTCCATTAAAGTTAAAAATTATTTTTTGTAATTAAAAACTGCATGCCTGAGTGTATTCCCTCCTCCTGAAACCAAACCAAACCAAAAAGAAACCAAAACCAAACAGACTATTAAAGGGCTAGACAGTGGAGGTTGTTATACCTGGTGAAGAGGTTCGCTTGCTGAGATTCAAACTTGGCTCACGGAAGAAATAAAGCCACAGTCACTTGGTACTTCTAAATAAACCATTAATTTACATCTCCTAGCAGGCCTAGTTAACAAGGGTGCTATGCTACATATACAGATACATTCCTTCTGGAGCTGATTTAGTTGGTGCTAGCTCAAATGTCTCAATTCCAGCTGTGCAGTGTGGTTGTGCTGTTGTCTGACTCTTTCCAAACACCCCTTATGAAAGGTGTACTGTATTCCAGTCTTCACACACCTACAAAATGATAAAGATCACAGGTTTATCTTGCTTTCTGCCTGAGTGGGCCTTTCCTCACCTACTGTTCAGTTTTGCTCCTGCTGTTTCCTCCCATGACTGCTGACTGAGACATTCACTCTTACAAAATGGAGATCCGCTTAAAACTTACACAGATGCTGCCTCCCTGAATTCTGCTTAGATAAACTAACATCACAGAGTATTATATCTCCTTTTACATTATTGACAAGGAATAAGACTGTTAGTATAAACTGGTTCCACACAACTCAAAAAACTTCAGTATTTAAAAAATAGGCTTTAGACAGTTTACACCAGCTGGCAATCCTAAACAGTTTTTATACTCCCATTCAGTAACTAGACTCTATTAACTACAACTGCCTGTAATCCCTCATTGACTGTTAAATTCACTCTTTGATCTTCTGTATTTCACATGTTTCTTGGCTAATCACTTCGGTCTATTCACTAAGTTTTAATTCCCATGTAGATGAAACTCTATTAGTTTGTGGTCTCCCTAGGTTTCTGTATCACTGCTGTTCTTTGAACTAAAGTGTCTTATGCACATTACGGATAGTTTGTTAAACAGGATTCCTGTTGCCAAACTGAGATAAATCAGGCTAGTAACTAATGTTGTTGTTTGTTTGCCGGTTTTGTGTTTTTCTTTCAAAATGATTAACTATATAATTTATCTCGTTCTCCAGTCCTCTACATGAAGTGCCTCTAGGTATTCCTATTGTTTGTACCCCCCCTTGGCAAATCAGGCTGCTTCGTTTTTCTTAAATTGTCCATAAGAAATAGAAATTTCATTTTTACAGCATCCTCATCCTACAATAACCAGATTTTGCAGCTTGCCAGCAGATGATCATCAGGACAAAAGTGCAACCAGCAAAGGTCACAGAGACATAGAATACTTTGGGTTGGAAGGGACCTTAAAGGCCATCCAGTTCCAGCCCCCTGCCATGGGCAGGGACACCTCTCACTAGACAAGGTTGCTCAAAGTCCCGTTCAGCCAGGCCTTGAACACTTCCAGGGATGGGGCATCCACAGCTTCTCTGGGCAACCTCACCTTCCTCTGAGTAAAGAATTTCTTCCTGTCTAATCTAAATCTCCCCTCTTTTAGTTTAAAGCCATTACCCCTTGTTCTATCACTATACTCCCAATAAAGAGCCTCTCCGCAGCTTTCCTTTAGGCTTCCTTTAAGTGTTGGAAGACTGCTAAAAGATATGCTTTTGAGCTTTTTTTATCTGCTCAGCTGGCTCAGTAGTCTAGTGACTTACTCTGCCCTGCTCAGAGGAGCCTCTGCTGTTTTACATATTTGTGCTTCCCCATTGTCAGCCTCCCGTCTTCAGTCTTAATCCTGATCCTTGCTCCTCCATGCTCAGACATAGCCACTTTTCTCACTCTGGTGCTGGCTGCCATTCTCTGCCTCCTTATCCCTAGCTCCTACCTCCTACCTCCTCCAGGTATGGCTCCTGCTCCTGAATTTCTTTCTAGGGGAAGGAAAAGTACAAGGGAAGGATGGGAGGACAGGTACATGCCAAAGCATGTAGCAAGGATGCAACAGAGAGTCCAGTTTATGTATTACCAAAACTGAGAGGCTAGATATAAAAAAGAACAAGAACTAAAAAACCTGTCTGAGGAATATAAAATAGTGCATCATTTGTTAGAGATTGTCCAGTATAATGGGCTGACTTAGAAGAAACATATGTTGTCAAGAATATAAACAGACTTCCCAAATCCAGGTAATGTTAGGTCACAGGGTCCAAGAGCTTTTTCTCTTTGCAATTGTTCTGAATAATAGCCTTCACAAAGTGAAAGCACCATTTGAACTGCTTAATACCTCTGTACCTAGACAAACAAAATTGCATAAATAAAAATATAAATAAAAAGTAAAAGTGTGGCGTATAACCAACCAGGAGAAAATGACTTAGGGTGCCTTCTGAAAGTGGGAGAGTTTCTATTGCAAGTTGCTTAATGTATTTATACATCTGACACATATTAAAGATGCACTTGGATATGGCAAAAGAGCCACTGGTGAAGTTCAGCCTGTAAGAATCACTACTAAGGGTGTCTCAAGTTGCCCACTGTGCTGTCAGTAACTGTCATGTCTGCAAAATCTCACCTTCCATAGATATTTTATGCCATATAGTTATAAGGCCTCCTGTAAACCATTACACACATATATACACAGACATACATTTAGGTGAGTCAGATGAGGCCATGAGGTAAACAAAGTAGCTATAAATATATGTGGTCACATCTTTACCCTTTTCCTTAAGTTGTATACTTTCGTCCTTGTCACTTTATTGAACGGTAGAATGGGGTTGCAGCCTCTGTGTTAAATCATGGATAAGGACATGCTACAACTGTTAAGGTAAATGGTAAAGATATGGGCACAGCACATGGTTGTAGCCTTGAAGATAGATACATAGCCTTCAGCTACAGCATGCTGTCTTGGCTTTTCTCTGGATTTGGGGCCTATGGATCAAGATATTAGAAGAAAACCTTCCCTGTGTCCTGTGAACACGTCAGTTGTACTGTACTCTACTGTTGCAGGGAGAGCAGGAAGACCTCTCTGCAACAGATGTTCAGGATGTCCCTGGAAATTTAGTAGGTAAGCATCTGGTAGGATGGAACTTGAATGGGGAGTCTAAGAGAAGCAATGTCATGAAGCTTGTTATTAGACTTTTTTCTTCTTTTTTAAGTAGAGAAATGTCCATGTCCTCCAGGGAAGCAATCCACTGGGAAATAATGTATTTCTTATGTCCTCTTAGGCACTGTGCAGCAGACCTCTGTCATCCTGCATTAAAGGCACTGCTAAGCTTTAATATGTGTCGTCAGAAGCTGTTTTATCATTGCTTTGGGGTGTTGGCTTGATTCTTCACTGTACAGTTTCCTCTATGCAAAATGGATGTAAAATATTACTGGATGGGAGAGCGAGCAGAGAATAGCTTTTTGAGTACATCTACATTTTTTGTGCCTGAGATTGTTTTAAGAGTGGAGAACAAGTACCAATGAGCCAGTTCTTGTCTGCATGTAACACATGCAGCACTTCTACAGTGGTTCAATAATCAGATATCATGAAAACAAAATGATTTAGGTATGGAAGAAAAATGCGCTACGTGAGAGTGCAGAACTAACTGGTGATTGAAGGGAAGCTGTTACCAAGGAAGAAGGAATTTTATTGGACTGCTTCTATCTTGGAGGGAGAGATGTGATAAGGGAGGGGATCAGGAATATATCTTGGAAAATATACCTTCTCTTCTTCTGTTTCTGATAAGCACCGCCTACTCTGTTGTTTGTTTGTTTGTCTTTATATTAATATCACTCCTGCTATACTGAAGGGCCATAAATTCCTTCATGTACATTGTTCCGGCATTGAAATATAACCACCTTGAATACACTTTGTCGAGGCTTCTGAATTTGACCAGGTAAAACGCTTGGAGATAAAACCTAACATACAGAATACAGATCAGAGCTAGTTTATTCAAAGACAGATTCATGAATTTAAAAAAAAAAAAAAAAAAAGAGTTCAGGAAGTGTTCTGTTTGAAGACTATAGTTGCTCTGAAAAAGGAGAGAGCATGCTGGGCTAGACAAGAATAAAATGATTATTCTTTGACATTCTTTTAGCAGACAGAAGGTGGCAATTTCATAGATATTTTTTGTGTTAGTTTGCTGAGATTTTCCAAAAGCTTTTTGAATATGCCTTTGGTAATATCTTCATTTAGGAACATAAGGAGTTACCATATTGGATCAGACTTGTGATCCATCTGGTCTAGTAGCTTGTCTAAATAGTAACTGGTACCAGGCATGTCAGAAGAAGGCGCAAAAACCACACAGTTGACAGAGGTCATTTCATATCTTCCCTAATAGCTAGGGCATGGTAAGTGGATTTTTAAACTTTTACAATACTTTGTCTGCATTAACTATTATAATTCTGGATATCTCTACTGTCTCTGTAAATGATTGGTCCTTTCATGTACTCCTAAATCCTTGGCCAGCTTGGCTTCCAGTGTGGGTATGTCTCATAGTTCAACAATACATTATATGGAAAAATATTTTATTTCTTAGTTTTACATTCGTAACCTTCTATTTACATTAATTGATGCTTATATCAGTCAATGTCTTACTGCACCATTTAATGTCTTGTAACACATAGACTCATTATCTTTTTTATCTGTGCCAGGTATTGATTCATGTTCATTTATCACATTCACCCTCTTTGTTTCCTTTCTAGAGAAGAAAAGACCAGTCCTTTCAGTCCCTTTTCATATGAGACTTTTCCCTATCTCTAACAATTATCATAATCCCTTGAATTTACTGTAACAGATTGCAGCAGGAGGTCTATTTGGCACAAAACGCAGTACAGGAAAAGACAGGATCAGAGGGGTGACTTGTGAGCCTCAGGCTTACTTTTGCAGAAAGGTGTTGGGGAAGAATAGGACATGACCTCAACGCTGTCCCAGAGAAAGTGGAAGAAAGAAGTTACAGGTGAGCTGGAGAAGAGTCTCCAAGAGAGGCTATGCAGGGTATTCCAAGCTCTACTACCTTGTGATCGGCCTTGCTGGAAACATTGTGATACCAGCCCTAATGATTTCAGGAGTGCAAAACTTTTCAGGCAGTAATGACCAATGACTGAAATGAAAATATGAGTGTCATCCCAATAACCAGACAGCCTGAAAACTGAGCACTTGGATTTGAGGCCATGTAAATGAGAAAGTTCTAAATCTTATTTTTCACTATGCCTACTTCTGTGTCTTTTCTAGGGATACTTTCTGACCAGAAGAGATTGAGTCTTGGATTCAAAACTCTTAAATAAATCCCATAATCAAGAGAAAATCTCCAGATTTTGCCAAATTTCATTATATTTCTGCCAGCTAGGACAAACTCAGAAGAATCACTTCCAAGCTGCTGTCATTACCAATATTCACTTCACAGGTACTGAAAGTACCCTCTGACTCTAAACAATGTCAGAGGGCTGTGTGCAAAAGAGGTGCCATTGTGAAATTTGTTCTGAAGACCATTTTACACTTCTCTATATATTTGTTCTTATACTGAAGAATTTAAATCTACCTTAGTTACCGGGAAGCTATTGAGATGTAGAGTTTAGCAGGATCCAAGAAGGTTATTAACACTGATATAGATAAAGACATCAAAACTCAGGATTTCAAGACATTTTAACATAGACGTGTTTGCTTCTGAAACAAAATTATAAGTTTAATAACATTTTAGTTTGCTTTTATTCTGTTGTAAAATATTTAAATTAACACTGAAAATCTGGTCTTTCCTGATTATTTATTTTCTTCCTATTTACTTCTATCATATAGATTTCAGATGCAAGTTCATTTTTTTAAATGAAATAATTATTTGTGTTTGTATTTGATCATTTACTGATGTAAAAATATAAATGGAACTCAGTTTTGTTACTTTTTTAGTAACTTATAATACTTATTTTGCCATTGATCATTAGTAGTCTAATCAGTCATCTATGACTTAGTTAGCAGTTTAATGTAAGGCTCCTTAAAACACTAGTGTGGAGAAAAAATACTAAAATAACAGAAAACGTAGTGTGCTGGAGGAGTATTCTTTGTTTGTAGGTATGAGTAAGTAAAAAGAGTGGGAGCTTGTGTGTGTGAGAAGGAATGATGCCTAAAACCCTGCACATGCACAATGCATGCTTACATGTAACAGAGGAGATTTCATTTGAAAAAAAAAATTATAAGGTTGCAAAGACAGTTTGGAATCAACTAATATTGCAACCTTAATTTGACACTCCATTACTAGTTGCATGATATTTATTTATGCAATCACTGCTTGTCTGTTTGAGTACTTGGTCTTGTTCAGTTCCCAGGCTACCTGGGACAGCTCAAATTCACTGCTATTTGAGATTTTGCTGCTTCTTGTTAAGTATATGATATGAGACCTTTGTTACTGACTCTTTTCAAGCTCTCTTCCAGAACACAAAGCAATATTAGTTTATGCTTTTTGTTTTGTTTTGCATGTGCAACAGTCCTTCTATCTGTTAATGCTCACAATAATAATAATTTTGAATCTATTTTTACAACACCTTTCTAAGCTGACAGGCAGAGGGGATTTATGTCCATTTTGCAGGTGGTGAACTGAGTCACTGAGAGATGAAACTTTCCACCAATTTTGGATGCCCTTGAGACTTTATTTTATGGCATATTTAACATCATGCAACACATGTACCTACAGTTCAGCTTTCACTGACTTTGTTTGTACTGCTATGTGATCCTTGTTTCTGCTGCTTAAATTTCAAGATGTTAAGTAGACAGACAAGAAACATGGAAAACATAATGAGTGTGAAAAACCAAATGCTAGGCAAAAATGAGTTTTCTCGTTTCAAATAGTTTAGTATTCTTCCTCTGAACTTCACCTTATGAAAATATTTCAACTCAAGTGCCAAGGAACATACTCATGTAACAGGGCATGTTGGATACCTTTAACAGTATGGAGTTTCCTGCCCTCGTCACAACATCCATTCATTGATGTCACCATTTGCGACAAGTTGCTGCAGTCAGGGGATGTTGCTGCAGTGTCAGGGATTTTGTTAGTTGGAAGGTACTGAATACAAAAGGTTAATTTTACTAATTATTAGATGATAGATTAGGACCATGAATAGCTGCAGAGAACATCAATATGAACATTGAAGAATGTCCCTAGGGTTATTTAATCTAATTCAGGAATCAGAGTAATAGCTGAAGTAAAGGAAAGCCTGGCACCAAAATGAAGCAAAAGTCAATGAACTAGAGACAGTGGAGCTAAGGTCTGACGGGTTATTTTGGTCCAGAGATTTAGAGAGATTGAACTATAGACAGCAATAGATAATGGACTGGAGGATTTTAAAATATTAAACCAAAATATATGAGAGGACAAATCTATGAGGAAATGCCACTAGATTTTGATGAAAAGCTCTTGCATAATTAGATTATGTAGTGTATTACTCTATAGATTGTCTCTGGAGCACCATCCCGTCTGCCTTCAGTCTGTGATGTGTCTATACTGACAAAGTCTAGTTGGATTTTGTTTTCATCAATCCAATTACTATAGTGCCTTTAGTTTGGCTTTCCTGCCATTGATCTTATTGCCTTCATATCACACACAATATCTTTTTTCAAGTTGAAGCCCAATGGCATAATAGTGAGTGTGTCACTGCATGGACTTCTATGACTGGTAGAACCTCAGATTTGTCATTTAAGACAAAGAATAAAAAAAAATGCTTTCAACTGAATTATTATTTTGGAGTGTTTGATCTATTTATATGAATTAATATTAATTTATTTTTTTTTAAATAATTATTTTAAGGAGTCAAAGAGTGAAATTCAGCTTTTTATTTCATCAAATTGTTTCATTGTCTTTTATGTAAATAACATTTTTGTTCAGGAAAATGTTACTTTTCTCTCTATTTCAACAAAATCATATTTTTCAATATTGACTATTTTTATAGGTTCCAGACGTGAGGCTGAGATTTTTAGTAAGCCTTTTTTCTGTCCTCTTATACCTCTCTTCTAGTTTAATGTTCTTTCTTCCTGAGTTTTGACAATTTCCACAAAGTAGGGATTCCCCCTATAAAGTCAAATTAAGATTCTGATTTATTATGTTGGTTTTAGCAATCACAGCCTTCCTTTTCTGCACTTCCTTTTCCTTCTGAATTTTTTTTTTCACTGACATTTCAATTAGTATTAGAACCAATCTTGATAGAAAAGTACTGGTGAAGGGTAGTGTTTGTACTGTTCCCTGTAGTAAAGAGAATCCCAGATTTTTCTGTCAGTACAATACACAGGGAGATGCAATTACTGGGTCTGGTTTCTTTTCAGTTGCCCCCGATGACCTTTGCCTTCACTATGAAGACAGAAATAGAATGACTGGTTTGTGACATTACGTCAGAAATGCCATCTCCTTTCTCTTCCTGAAGCCAACAAGTATTAAATGCTAACATGATAGGAAACTAAAAGAGAGACGGGTCTGGGACGTACTTTGAGAGAAGGACTTTTATCTTTACCCCACTTTAACTTTGGTTTGGAGAAACCCTTTCTCCATTTCTAGGGGGCGTTGTTATCTAGTGGTTATTTTTCTGTCAAACAGCTGAAATCATATATAAGTTCATGAATGATGGGCTTTTACTCCTGAAAGCCTTGTCCTGGTATTGACTGGATGCCAGAGCTGTTCTGTCTTCATTAAGAAAGGAACTGTAGGGAACTAAGAAGGCTAGGGCAACTCTCCCAAAAATTAAATCAGGCTTCCCACATTTGTGTAAAGGCTTGGATTTTAACTTCAATGTTATTTATGTAAAACTGGCATTTAACTTTAGGATTGTCTTCTCTCATACATTAAGTGAGTTGTAAATAAAGAAATACTCTTCAGAATGTGTTGATGACTACAATATGGTAAATGTTCTGCCTCTGTTGGATGAGTAGCACACTAATGTACAGTGCTGAGGGGACCTGCCAGCAGCCTTGCTGGTCGTGTTCCAACCCCACTGGATCCAAAATTTTTCACTGGGCTTTGCCTATGTTCCTCGCACTTCTTCATCGAGCAGCAGATAGTCTTCAGGGTGTGGAAACAAACACCAAGTTGCATAAGGAGATTACTTGGTCGAAAGGTTTTACATTTGCTACTGCTCAGCCAGTGCACTTCACAACCCTTCCAGCATTCCGCCACTGCCCTGATGATAAAACGCCTTCGAGAAAGCCACGGGCAACACCACCCACACCCCACCTGGCCACTAAAGCTGACTCAGTTTAATTTAGAATTGTCTCTAACTTCCATGGATAATTTCAGCTTGGGATATGCAGTGTTTAAACTACACTGTTGAGCCAGACAAGTGCAAACTGCTCACGTAGGTGTGATCACAAAAATTGTATGCATGCAGTTCACGTTGATAATCACAGCTAAATGATTTGAGATACACCTTAGGTGTAAGTTACTCTACCCTTACAGCTTTGGCTTGCCTACCTAAGCAAATAGGATTTAGTGATCACGCTGTGTGCTTATGTGTGTTTATATATACAAATATCTGTCTGTCTTGTCTACCCAAGTTAGATCAAATCGTGTGATAGTTCAGAGATAAAGAAGTTAATCATTTTAGGCATGTTTTGTGAAGACAGGTAGTCTAATACAGGAGGAGGCTGTACAGCTTAGAGAAAGGCTGCAGCTGCCATCTCTGTTATGCTATTATCATAGACAACAGAGAACCCACACCATGCAACATTAATCCACCAAAAAAAAAAGGCTTTTTTTTTTTTTTTTGCTGCTCTCACTGTTTTTTTCCTCCAATTTGCACTTCTGGAAGAGCTTAAAGACTTAAAAGCAGAAGAATCCCATTAGAAGAAAGAGCACTGAATCTCTTGGCTATCTCCAGGTCTAAACCTGGCTATCTCCAGGTCAGGTGCTAGTATCTGACTCTAGGCACAGTCTAACTTAACAAGGCAGGTGAGAGGTTAGCTCAAAATCAAAGGGGAAATTAAACAAGGGGAAAATATTTCCAGTCTTGCTGGTTGTCAATGACCACTGTGTGTGAGCTTGGAAAAGTGACAGAGCTCAGAAAGACTGGTCATTGGAAAAGGCTGCAACTCCTCTGTCTGAGATGAATCATCTGCTAAAAATGCTTAGTTCTCTCTATGGCTACAAAGTGAATCTGGATTAGCTCTGATATACTTTTCTCTGTGTAGGTATTGTGTTCAGTTGCAGCAATCTCCCTTCTCCTGTCGTAAGTGACAAAACCTTCAGAAAATTAAACGAAAAATGTATAGATTTTGAAGGAAAATAAAAATAAAAATAAAAACTTCTCAAAACACCACATTTTTTTCCTTACTTGGTGTGTGTAGGCAAGGTGGAACACAGTACAAGTAGCTAAGTACAGTAAGGATATTTTTTTTCAAGAGTTCTTAACTGACTTAAATATCTTTTTCAAACTCAAACCTGATCCTTCTAAGCCCAGGTTTAAGTGAGAGTAAGCAACACTTATCCTGCTACATCTTTTGAAATTTCAGGGCCCCGAGTTGTGTGGATTCTGGACCTTTTCAGAGAGAGAAATCCATTCTGCCCATCTTCAGGGCAGAGGGAGGATCCCATTCTCCAGGTCCCAGGGAGATGGCAGATGTGTCATGTGTGAGGCTCCCCAAGCTCTCTGAAGTGCTTTGGCCATTGTGGACTAATTCTTAGTGACTCTGTTATTGTGTTATTTTTCCTGTGGTTAGTAAAATTTGCAAGGCATAACATCCTGGTAGTCTTGGAATTTAAGACTGCTATTGTAGAAAATCCATACCTAGGGAGTAGCAACTGCCAGTAGAAATGACAACTACAGAGCCCAGCTTATACTGGCTTCAGTTTGATGCTGCCATTATCACTCTTGTCTGCTGCTGCAGAGTGGCTTTTGCTTTCCCATCAGATTTCAGACAGAAACAGGGCTTGTGAAGCCACACTGTCACCACCTTTTTAAACACTTTAAGCAGTAACATAGAAATGTTATAGATAGAGTTGCATCTTAAAAATCTTGGTTCCCACATGTTTCTTGAAAACTGGTGAGCAGATAGTGCTCTATTGCTCAGTGAAGTTCAGCTGTTACTCTTTCTGGTATACCTGTCAGTTCGAAGCCAACAGTTGAGTAGCATGCCTAGACTTTGAATCAACTACAGTATGCAATGTATCCTGCACCGCCATCACATAAAACAATTGGAGAGATGAAAAGACACTAGGAGTATTACACGAGAACTACAGAAGAGGTGAGAGCTGAAATGCATGTAGCAGGAGGCCTTAGGCAACACAGGAGGAAGGTAAGTGTCTTGGTTGGTTAGGAAAGCGTAGGAGAAACTGGAGTACAGAGATGGTTTGAGAGGAAAAAGAGAACTGGGAATGTTGCAGCATTGGCTGTGTGGGACAAGAGGAAATCAGTATGCTGCCATAAAAGATTCAGAAAACATAGGACAAAAAAAAATGGAAGAGGGCAAGCTTGCTATGTCCTGCTACTGACAGAACTATCCTGCTACTCCCAGAACTACTGTCTATAGTAGATCACCCATAACAGAGTACTGGTGCCACACATACGTATACTGTGGATTTACTGGGTCAGGTGCCAAAGAACAGGTTATTACCTCCTGTAAAGAAAATCACTTCCGTACATCTCTGATGACACTCTGCAGGAGTGTCCTCAGACTCTAGGCATAGACAGCAGTCACTTGTAGAAATAAAGTCTTAACTACTTGGATTCTACACACTTTATGCAAATGCTCTGCTTCCTTTTTCATGTTGTTTTTGATAGACTGCCAGCTTTACTGTGACAGTCACTGCAGAAAGAATCTGCTTGAGGGACATCAGAGTGCAGAAGCAGATACCTCCTGGTAGAAACCATTTTTGGCTTCCACCTCATCAAGCTTTTCAGTTAGCTCAGTGCCTGTGTGGTCTGACTACTTAACACAGGCATAGGAGAACACAAGAGGAGAACATGGCTCCTCACAGAGTCTTCCTGAAGTAGTGTCTCTTAACTGGTTTCTTTTGTTTGTTTGTTTGTTCATTTGTTTGTTTGTTTTCAGGTGCTGGAGTGTAAATACCAGAAAGGTATCTGGTGGAGAAAAAGAGCTAACTACTCCATGCTTCTTCTAAGACCTGAGCTAATACATTTACATGACACTGCCCTGTGTATTGGATTAAAACGGAGCTCTCTGACACATCACTGTATTTCACTGTGTGGACTTTTTCTAAAAAGATATACAGGAATTATCCTTTAGCCTAATACATAGTACAGCAGAATGTCTACTGCTTCTAATGTAGGGAATGCTCCAAAATTACTGAAGAACAGACTTTTCATTGGGGTACACTGACGCAGCCTTTTGTACGGCTCCTGGTCAAAGCAAGCTCAAGGCCTTACAGCAGAACAGGCAAAAAAGTCTGGGCTGCAGCATAAGGCAGGGCTGGGAGAGCTAGGTGCTCCAGAGTTGTGGTTTCCTGCCGCTGGAGAAGGGAGGGAAAATCCAGGGGATGGTACATGCTGCTGCAGAAAGGGACCATTACTTCTGCTGCCACCACCTTCCCTTTTCTCCCCAACAGTGGCAAAGGCAACCACACTTAGATAATGTAGCAAATGAGTCATATCTTATTTACTGCTCCTATCTATGTATTCCTTAGCAACTTTCTATTTTGCTGAAAGCCACCTCTGTCTCTCACAGATAGAATGATTTTATATATATAGTGTGTGTAGGTATATATATATATTATTATTTTTTTACAAAAATTGCATTTAGTAGCAAGATTTATGGCTTTAGGAAAAAATACAGGAAAATAAAAGAAAACCTGAGAGAAAGCAGGTAAAATCATCAAGAGACACTGTCTGTCAATATTTATGTCTGCATCTCTGGTCAGCCTCAGTTGTCCAGTCTGCCCGCATGTAAATAATTCCAGTTCCTCCGGCTGTTCCTTTACTCCCATGTGGGGAATAGAAAGGCCACAGGGTTCACAACATTGTTTGCACTCCTGTAGCCATGGCACAGCAGGATCAGATAGGGAAAAATCCAGAAGTGTGTAGAACCAGCGTGATTCTCCATTTAAGACTGTCTTTGAAACCCATGGATGTTGCAGGGCTTTTTATCTCTCCCACATTAGCCCCATAAATTTATGCCCTTTCAATGCAGCTATTGCCTTACTTGAAATGGAAAGGCAAAGCAAAACATTCAGTGGCAAGAAAGGCAGATCATAAGCTGTAACTGATGTCAGTTTTCAGGCATGCGTCAGTCCAGCATGTTGATACCCATCTTCACCCAGTGGTCATCGCTGCAACACTTGAGCAGTGCAGCTTGGCTTGTTCTGTTGGTAATGTAAATCCCACAGATGAACTGAAACAGCCTGCCCTATGTGAGTAATAGAGGAATAAGTTGGCACTTGAGGGTTTCCTATTTCATGACAGCATTTGGCAGAGGCCTTGTTTTTAGGCTTCTACTACATAAGTGGTAAGTGGTAGTAGTACAAACACAAGTACTCCCTGTTACTTCTTTGCATATCTTGAACAGTTACTGATAAAGGGTCACACATGAGTAAGTTTGTGGGGAAGGGAGAAGACTTTGCTTACGTAGTTTTATACATTCACAGAGTGCTCTGAAATCCTCAGAACATTGCACTCCCCAGCTTGAATCACCATAGTGCAGGCAGTTATATTTCTTACAGTTGTCTGTCTAATGAATAAGGCATAAGACGTGGACATAATAAAATAATAATAAAGTAATAATAATAATAATAATAATAATAATAATACCATGATTAAAGGCAAAGAAGCAGCTTTTGGACTTGTGCTTGTAATAGTTTGTGATGTTTTTGTTGTTATTGTTATTGTTGTTTTTCCCAAGGCTGAGTTTGTGAAAGCAAGCCAAAGATATTGTGACAAGCCTAGGACTCTCTGAGGACATGCCACGGTTCTTGCTCTGTTGTACAGCAGGATGTCTTAGGTTTTCAAGTCAAACAGAGGGAGGGAAATAGGAATCCCGGCCCTGTTGAAATGGCTGATGTAACTGTAGGGAGAAAGCCTAGCTTGTAATTGGGAAAACCACCAGGGGAGGTCAGTGTCTCACAGAGGCAGACCGGCCCTCTCCCCTTCTCCACTGCGAAGCTTACGCCTGCTATGGGCATTAGCTTCTCTGCACGAAGGAGGTGCGTGTGGCTCCCAGCTACGTTTTCCCCCTTTTATATATAGACCCAAGTGTCCTAAACAGCTCTGATAGCACACAGGCCTCTCCTACCTGAAGTTCTCCCTCAGTTTACTATACGTATTTTCTCCCTGTGCTGTCTCCATAACTGATACTGCTCGTAGTATCAGTTGACAGTGACAGGTGACTATGTGGTCAGAGCAGAGTTGACAGTGATCAGGTGACAGTGTGGTCAGAGCAGAGAACAAAAATCCACGCCAGGACAACCAGGGTTACAGGATCAAGATTTTGGATGCACTTTATATCTCATCTACCAGCATCAAGTTCTTTTCTTCACAGTACCAACCACAAAACTGGAAAATATGCTCAAACGCACATATGTATAGGTTCTATCCTGAAAGAGTAGAGGCATGGCTAACAGATAGTAGAGCCTGCCACTGGAAAGGTGAGTTTGACTCTTTCTCAGAAGGGACTGAACCTGGCTGAGCTAGAGTTTTCAAGCTTTCTGGGCTTAAGCAAGGAAGCCAAGATTTCAGATTTAGTGTCTGTGTTACAGTACAACCTATACCATTAAAAGTCCATACTGCATAATTTGTAGGTCATAGGTAGAGTAGCTCAAAGTCGAGGGTACAGCTAGTATCCTGTGGATATTGGTCTAAAAAGTTTTCACAAATCTATGGTTAATTCTCTAACCACTAGAAACTAGAAATAGCTAGGCTTTAAAGGGAAATATCAGCCAGGTTTGCATTTTGTAAAAAAAAAAAAAAAAAAAAAGAAGGATTTATTGTGCATACCTAAGTGATGTTTTGCGCTTTGAAAAGTGGGACCCGTATCCTGCAGCCCCAGCTTGATGAATGCCTGAAACTGGTATGTAATTAATCTTCACAAATGAAGAGCAATTCTGTGTCATAGTCACAAGACTATATGTGTATGTGCAGGTACTGAGCTGGAGGCATGCATGTCCCATCAGATGAGCCTCGTCCTTTGAGAAGGCTTTTTGTATGGAGTCAGAGCACCCAGGGGGAAGCACGCTTTAGGTGGCAAAATATGGACCTTTATATAGAGTGAGTCATCTAAATGTTTTTGTTGTCTATGGAGAGAAATGTGTTCCTCCAGGAAATGGTTCATCTCACTGTGGGCCGTAGAAGTGCCAATATTATTCTACTAAGTGTAAAGGGTATGTAGGGTAAAGTGTTACTGAGATGCAAACATCTAAGTTTAGGTGAAAGAAATCTCACCGACAGTTTCAGGAATGTAGGCCTTGTCAGAACCACAGTGCTGCTGGGTCTGGCCAGGAACATCAGAACTTTCCAGCACCTGAAGGCCCTTTAGGATCAAACACAGGTTTCAGGTGTCTCTGGAGTCAAGCAGCACATGAGTGTGGATGTTTCAGTTTAACTATATGCCACTCATCCTGTTTGAGAATAAGAAGAATAGAGATAAAACACTTTGAAATGTAAAGACACCTTTATGTTATATGCAGATTGAATGTTTTAAGACTCTCCCATAAACCAGACCAGTTTCAGAAAACATGTAAGCAAAGCAGCACCATAACACTGAAACCAAGCCTAAAACCCAAACCTTTGCTTGGGAGGGAAAATTGGATATGATTAAAACTGTGCTGATACTTGCTTTTTCCTCTCCTGCATGTTTGTGGCTGCAGTATCAGAAGTATGAAAGGTCAGCTCCCCAATGGCTGAACTTTCAGTTTCACATGGACTTTGAGCGAAAAGGAGAAAAGTTTGTAGGGGAAACCTCTGCTTCTGCAAGCACTAGAAGTGCCAAGCACCCCCTCCAAGACACACAGCGACACGCTAAGATCTGCAGAGGTACATGTAATTGTTCATGGCTGTGAGCATGTTCCCTGCCACTCCAGCACTGGGGTCTGCTGCCTGGGCTGAGGGTCAGCTTTGCAGCACGGCTGCCCTGGCCTTCCTGGACAGGCCTGGAGCCTGCAGCAGGGCCTGGAGATGGCCGGGCTGTGGCTGACCCTGGTCGCTGTCCCCAGCCCAGCCCAGCTCACCTCGCTGGGGCTGCGGGACGGGGCTGGCTGGGAGGAAGGCACCGCACTGCCCTGGTGGCCATGAAGCCTTGGACTTCACCAGGTGAGAGTGATGACATAAACAAATTAGACACACACAAAACCTAAAAAGTACTTGGATAGCCCAGAGGAGAAGGCAGTGGGTATATAAGACACAGCCAGTGAGAGAAAGGTTGAAATAATTGGGTTGTTTAGTCTGGAGAGATGTGCAAAGAGAGATGTTGCTGCAAAAGAGGAAATGCGTCTTCCATTTTCTGTGGACTTACAAACAGGCTTGAACCACATGTGAAACTCAGGATGCTGCTAGAAAATGTCTCTCACAGCAAGCTGGGAGATGAAGTTCATGAAGTTTGACAAGGCCAAGTAGAAGGCCCTGCACCCTGGGTCATGGCAATCCCAAGCACAAATACAGGCTGGCCGATGAGGGGATTGAGAGCTGCCCTGGAGAGAAGGTCTTGGCGGGGTCCTGAACTGAACATGAGTTGGCAATATGCACTTGCAGCCCAGAAAGCCAGCTGCATCCTGGCCTGCATCAGAAATAGTGTGGCCAGCAGCACGAGGGAGATGATTGCACCTTTGGATGCCGCACTGGTGAGACTGCACTTCAAATATCACGTTCAGTTTGGGGCACCTCGCTACAAGAAGAATAGCTAGTTGTTCAAGCATGGGCAGAGAAGAGCAACAAAGCTGATGAAGGAAATAGAAAACAAGAGTTATGAGGAGTGGCTGAAGGAACTGGGGTTGTTTAGTCTGGAGGTTGAGAGGACACCTCATCGCTCTCTACAATTACCTGAAAGGAAGTTTCAACGAGAAGGGTCTCAGTCTCTTTTCTCAGTTGACAAGTGATAGGTCACAAGGAAATGGACTCGAGTTGCACCAGGGGATGTTTAGATTGAACATTAGGATTCTTCCTAATGCTCTTCTTCATGGAGGGGGTGGTCAAGCATTGGAACGGGCTGCCCAGGGAAGTGGTGGAGTCACCATCCCTGGAGGTATTTATTTTGTTATGTGGATATTACACTAAGGGACATAGTTTAGTGAAGGAGCTCAATAGGTCAAGTTGATGGTTGGACTTGATGATCTTGAAGGTCTTTTCCAACCTAAATGATTCGATGTGTTGGGATGCACTGGGGGCAGGGGGACTGTAAAAACTCCAGTGTTCATACTTGAAAAAAGCAGGTTAGAAAAATGTCTGATGGGAGTGGTTGTGGCAGACCTGGTCCTGCCTTGGCCAACAAGATGGAGAAGAAGCCCTTTTACAGGCTTTCCCATCCTGTTCTCTATCCTCAATTGGTAAGTCATGGTAAGTCCTATGAGGCTCACACATCAAACTCTATTGTCAGGGAAAAAAAAGGAAAAAAAAATAACCAGTAACATTTTTTATTTTTATTTTTATTGATTAAGTATGATATCTTCTTAGGTTTAAACTTTTCAAAGTATTTAGGCAGTCTATATCCTAATCAAATCTATCTAGGAAGTAGTGGGAGTTCATCTGTACACACAGACAATCTGTGTGTTTCCAAACTTATTTGTAAAGGTTGTCTTTAACATGGTGTGTACTGAGAACAAAACCACTATATTCCTTTGCACCCTCACCATACATACACGCATAGACTCCAAACAAGACAGAGAAATTGTGAAATAATACCATGAAATAATGTCTATGTCATTCCTTCTTCTTCTAAAAAGGATGCCCACTTCTCTGTTTTACCTTCCTTGGCTACCTGTTGAGCGAGCATGTGTGGTGAGACAGTGATAGAGCACAGACCTAGCACATGCAACTGAAATGACATCCAGCATAGCTGCAGCATATGAGGATTGAGGTCATGGTTGCTCATTTTCTGACAACTTTTCTTGTCCTGTTCTGTACATAAATTGGTTAGGCAGGGATTAGGTAGAATAATCCCTCTTATCTATATGCTTTAAAATCTTGGCTACTACAGACACTTGTAATGCTTGTACTGCTGTAATGAAAAGAGAGACTCTTCCCACTCTCCCTCTGTGTACTTGCACTTGAATGCAGAGAAAAACAAAGACAGCTCCTTCTAGGTGGCCAAGATTTAATGTCTCTGTTCCATTGCAAAATTCTCCTACTTATCTCACTATTCTAGAAATATGAGATTCACAAAGAGTGTTCTCTGTATCCTAGTGGCAGACACGGGACAACTACTAACTGTGGGGAAAAAAATGATGTTGGAAAAAAGAGTAAGACTGAGTGTTTAGTTGAGAGCTACCAGGCAGGGCAAACAGAGATTCGTCCTGACACAGATAAAGTAAGATGCCGTGCATGAGGATGGGAAAGAGATTAAGAAGACCCTAGATGGGAATGAGACAATGAAAAAGTCCAGGGTTATCTTTGACTGTCTTGAAAATGCTGATATGAAAATTCCTTCATCCCTCTCTCTCTGATCACAAGATGTTTAATAAATCTTTTTATTTATTTATTATTAATTGCATTAATTGTCGTGGCCTCCTTCCAAAGTGCTGCGAGCTCCATCACTGCAAAGTCCTAGCTAAGAAATAGTTGTTCCGTATTTTGTTATTAGAGAAAAAATGGTTGTTCACTTACTATCATGCAAGACAAAAACATAGAAGGGCTTCTGATTTGCGGCTGGGCTTTTGATTAGTGGTTACTAAGCAACTAGCCTGATCTTAGCTCTACATTCCTCCCTGGAGAGCAGTGTCTGTTACTGCTCAGGTCAAAACTGAGTTTATGTATACATTCAACTGACATCAAAGGCATACATGGAGGCAAAGAAAATTATGCTTCAGCTTCCTAACTTACAAGACTTTAAACAGTTATGTTGCCCATATTTTGTTTGTGCTCATATTTGTGGCCACTGATCACATGTACTAAAACAAGAAGTCACTAGAAAAAGGTAGACAATTTCATGATTTCCAGGAAGAGATTAACCCATATACATAGTTTATTGAGTGTTGGTTGGAATGGTTTTCACCCTGCTCAATATTGGCATGTATTTCTTTGGTTTTGATTCGGGAAGGAAAAAAAAAAAAAAAAAGAAAAAAAAAAGCAAGAAGAAACAAAACAACAACAACAACCAAATGTATTTCCCTCCATTTGCTGTTCTTTGCTACCTGTTTCCTCCCATTCCATGGCTTGTGGCCTTCACTGTTCTGTTATAGTTGCCAGCATTACCTTTTAATTTCTCAGGCTTATATGCATGCAGGCTTGGGCTTTCTGGTGACAGGGCCCCCTAGCAGATGTCCTCATAGAAATACTAAGAATTACTTAGGTGAATTATACTGAAATATATAAGGTTTACTTGGCTGTTCTCCCTAAACACTTTTTTCACAAGCAGCATTCCTTGTCACCTGTGCTTCAGTCACAACTAGCGAACCTACCCTAGGGCCTAGGCAAAAAATAAATAAATAAATAAATAAAATAAAATAAAATAAAAAAGCATTGTAACTTACCCCTTTAGGATCTGGAATAACACTGAACAACTTTAATGCAGACAGATTCCTAGAGTCTTTCAGAAGGAAATATTTTCCCACAGTTCATTGAGATCACAGGGTAATTCATCTTAATGGAGTGAAAGAGCCATGGGATATATCCCCAGAAATCTCAGCAAGTGCTGACACAGTAGTTCAGGTAGCACTTTGTGGAGTCCTGTCCTCACCAATTACCTAAATTAACAAAGCAAAGACTGCTCACACATAGAGAAAATCCTCCCTGGCCTGATTTGCAAGGCCTTAGCTCTGCCATTTAAATCATTCCTTAGGAGCCACGTTTGCTATAATACTTCTATTAGACAAATTGCTGAGATTAGAAGAAGGTATGCCTACTTTCTGTTTGTGCTATCATACAAATGTCAGTGTGTTCATTATGACAGAAGTGTCTGGTAGTGACTTCTCTTTAATGTACCAAATATGGTTAGTGGCATATAAAATTTAATATATATATATAATCATTGTATAAAAAAATTTTATTGCCATTGTTATAATAGCTCTTTGCAGTTTAACAAAGAGAATGCCCATAGGCTAGAAAAGTGCCCCCTCAGTGCTAATAAACTTGGATTAAATGCATACGATTTAATTAACCCACTTAATTTCATAAAGTTCCAGTCTGGTTTCGCTTCTACAGCTTTCATGCCAGAGAAAAACATTGGCAGTCTCCCAAATAATAAATGAATACAGAGTACTCCAAGGTTGGGCTTGTGCCATCACCAAAGCAGCAATAGCCAAATCTGCAATAGAAATGTCTGCAAACTGCTAGGGTAGAAAAGCAGAGGCAGGGCAAACTCTTTTAAACAAATCCCCAGACTCACAGGTCCTACTGCAGAACAATGCAGCCCACCTCTCTGAGTCAAGAAGTGCAAGAGGAAGAGAATATTTCACTGTTCGAGCAAAGAAATAGTTGGACTTTTCAACAAATCTATTCTGTTCTTACAAGGAAAATAAAGTTTATTTTCCTCTGATGTCATTCTCAGAACAGCTGGGCTATATTTGTAAGAATCTTTTTGTTAATTTCCTTATAAATCAACCTGAAGCATACATTCAACATGGAAAAATAAAAATTGGAAAAATTGTAGGTTGGAAACTTACATTTGGTAAAGTTAGAAACAACTAAAACCAAGAACGTAGAGGGCATTTGTGAATATTCTTAACTATAGTCAGTAATTCTACTCATAATAGCGTTATTCTCTGGCATTTTTTTTAGTAGGCCTGGTTTTCATTTGCAAGTTTTAGGCACTGAATTAATTACCAAAGGGCAAATTTTAGAGTGAATGTAGCTACATTTCCAGGTGGAAAGATACATGGTAATCTTTAGTCATTTCTCTGAAAATAGCTATGCTGGTATGAAACTTTTTAATACTAATTGTGATTTCAGATTGGACACATTTTAATTATGCTAAAATTAAACGTGCTAAATAGATATACTAAATTTACTAATACTAGGAAGATTGTACTATTTTAATTATATTGACAGACTTAAAGATTTTCATTTTTCTGGCACAAAAAAAAAAAAAAAGGATCAGCTTCATATACACATTCCATGATGTCAGCTGAGCTGTGGTAATTGTGGCCTGATTGCAGCAAATGCAAGGCAGTGTCTTGCATTAAAAGCTATGCCAAGTCATATCACTTCAGATTTACCATGGACTAAAAGCATTCATGTGGGTTGTTATCATGGCTCACTTGATGCACAGTAACTTGTTAAACCATGATAATTCAGTTATGAATTTGAACTTAAAGGGAAATGATTCAGAGCACTGCAGTAATGGTGCTGTAGCTGTGATAGTGTAAGGATATGATTTGCATTAACACAAGACCTAACAAAATAGCACCTCCATCTAGACTAGGTCTGCAAGCTCATATTAAACAGTGATTACTGGATAACAGTCAAATAAATAAGGACTGTAAAGAAAAACAGTACTGGCTAGGATACAGCTGATAATCAGCCTGAAATACAGCAGTGTTCCTTGATGCACATGTGAATCTCCCACTTTAATCCAGAGAAAGATGATTTTTGGTTGAGGAACATGCCCTTATTCAGGAATGCACTTCAGCCCTTACTTGAAGGATTCAAGTATGAGCTTAAGACTAGGCATGTTTAATGTGCTTGCATGTTTTCCTGCATAGGGACACTGATTTAGAGACTGAAAACCGTGCAAGTTATAACCTCTTTTGAAAACTGTCAAGGTAATGTTAAAAGAGGACAATAAAATTAAAACTCAAAAAACTAAAGGATTGATATTTCAAGCTGAAAGTAGTTGAACAAAGATCCATTCAATGACAATGAAGTTATATGAATTGAACACAAAGTACTTTTTAAAGTGATTATAATGATTTGGTTAACGTTTGTGGTGCTTATTGTGCTTTAACAGAACTAAATAAATCTGATGAACTCTTTAATTTTGTATTGGAGAAGCTCATGGAAGTGGCAATCTACTAGTGCTCAAAGAAACTTGCTTTTCCTGTTGAAATTCACATTTAAATTATATTGGCTACTCTTGATTGTCTAAGTAAGTAAACATGGGAAAAGCAGCATTGGCTCCTAGAATCTGCTTAGTCTTCTTGTTAGAGCTGTAACATACTCGGATGTGTTCAGATGTAGGATGAACACTTATAGTCAATTACACTGAGTTTATAAGATTGGGTATGCAGAAGAATGGGATAATAGCACAGTCATATGGCAGTGGAGGTTTGCCATCTGTTATCTGCCTTTAGCAATGGACCACTTCTCACTGTGGACAATAAGAGGGTGTAGTGAAAAAATAAATGGGGCATGTGCTTTTTACATTCCTGGCTGGGAATTTATTTCATAATTCTCAAATTATAGTTGTGTTATTTTGTAAGCAAACTGAATTCCTTTCCAATATTTCACAGCTGAAAGATTTGCTAGCAGGGTCTTATTAATTGCATTTAATAATCTTCTGTAAGAAGCCTGTTCAGAAAGTGGCAAAAGCTATTCAACTCACAGTTTAAGGGTATAGATCCAGATAATGCAATTGACAGCAGTAGAACTGTGCAGAGTACGGTTTGGCTTTGTATTTATTCATGCACAGACATGGAGATTTTTTAATTTTAAAAAAAAAAAAAAAGCATAAATATTAGCCCCCTGAAATAGATCTGAAGAAAGAACATTAGTGACAGGAGACTCTCAAGTAGCAGAAGTCAGGCATCTAAATCTGAAACTGGGGTAAGGAGAAACTCTATTAAGAAACCTCTCAGTCATTTGACCAAGGAGACTACTGCTACCGTGGGTTAAGTGTGGTTCCTCAGGAACCAAAGTGCTACTTCTCTGCAACCACAGGCACCTCATTCTTCAAAAAAAGGTATGAGTTTAAATGTGAAATTCAGTAGGGAAAGTAAGTTTCTTAGAGCACTAGCAGCCACTAACCACCACCAAGCCTCATCTTCTTCTAGGAACCAGTGGAGAAATATCTCCACATACTTCCTCAGTGGCTATCTGCCTTTTTGCTTGAGACCACGTTATGCAAACAGTGACCTAGGACTTTCCACAGAATTCAGTGAGAGCAACAACTCTCTTGTAAAACTTGTTTCACTCTTAAGATGAACCTTAGCCTGCAGGTAATAAGCTACTTTGAGCATAGCCTCCCCACACTCTTTTGCCAAACTGTTGCAGAGGCACTGGGAGGGGAAAGCAGCACTCTGACATTGTTATGGAGGTATACTTCTGGAAGGCTGGAGATGGCCTCAGACCCTTGTCTTCACCAACAGTAGGACCGAGATCTGTGGTGCTTTCTCCTCAGCCGTGCTTACTGGGTGCCAGGCTGCAAAGGTGCACGCCTGTGTCTTGACTACCCTGGGGCCACAGGTTGGGCAGGAGGCAGGGCTGCCTCAGTGGCAGTCAGAGCCTACTGCTTACAGGGGATGTGGATGGGGATCCATTTATGAAGGGGAATGTACATAGACCCCCAACATCATGGGCTGTATCTTCTGTAAAATGCTTTCCAAGAGAAAAGAAAGTGCTGTGAGTCCTTAAGGGATGGAATTCCTTAACAGATGTGAAGAATAAGGAAAGCTATTTTCCTTTTTTTTTTTTTTTTTTTTTTTGTGAATCATACATATGTGTATATATGTTGAAAATAGAAATTCTTTTAGTGTTATTTTTAAACATTTGTAAATGAAATTTGGCTTCTCAAATCTCAACCCTATTTGCCTCTCTGTTACCACCAGCAAAGTTTGATTTATTTATTTACCAAAACAATCAGTTCTAAGTAGTTTTATAAGAGCCTGTGAGACCTGTGGCAACTAAGTATGGCATTGGCACTGTACTGGCACTGGCACATCTGCTTTGGGAGACTGACTTCCTGGGATCAGTTGCTATTGCTTATTCTTGCCTGTATATCAATTTGATGGTGATGGATACAGGCTGAAGAGGTGTTTGCAACACAGACCTTGACCTTTTCTTATAAAAGCAAGCAAACAAATGAATTTCTGTGAATTTTACAAGAGGAATTTTGGATTGAGACTGCAGTTGCTGTTTCATTTTCTACTGTCATTATTCCAGCAGCTTATAAACTAGAATCTCAAACTAAATCTACCTACTGATAGCACATATTTTGATTCCTTGTTCCAATATTCTTTAACAAAACACACATGTAGAAATACAGACTCTAAAATTTTAACATTGACAGCTAAACTAACACCATCTTTATCCTCTGAAACTCTACTCTTGTAAAAAAAAAAAGTTTTAACAGAAGAAATGTGTTTTTCTAGAAAAAGTGAATTCAAATTAAAGTTCTTTGTAAATTTACTTGATAAACTGTGTGGTGGTAAAAGATTTTGCATTTCCTGTGCTTTTAACTTGATAATCTCAAACACCTGTAAGTACAGATAAATTAATTTCTTAAAACAAATCACAAGAAAATGAAATTCCTAGTTTTATGTCCATCCTTCTGTGGGTATGCATATAATATCAAATTGTATTTCACATGAAATTGTGTTTTTCTTCTTTTGTGTGTGTGTGTTTTTGATCAAGTTATTCTAGCATAATTTCAGAATAAAGATGTATTTGCTCTTGTATTAGAACCATGAGAAGTTCTCAAATTTGAAAAATATTATTCCCTCCATTTGATATCACCAGCATATACAATGTGACAGTTCTTCAAATTTTGTTTCTTTTTACCACCAAAAAAAAAAAAAAAGGTTTGTGGGGGGGAACCTAGGTTTAGAGTTTCACATTTAAAAGTTTCACATTTTTAGCTGTTTTTCTACAGAAAGCAGCCTTTTGTGATCATATTTCCAATTTGTGTATATATCTCCCTGTGGGCCCTCCCTCTTCCTCGGTAGCTCAGGATGTGCCATCCAGTTTAACTTCAGATACATACAGAGGTCTCAGAAATCATTCATTTCCTTAAAGTGTCATCCAAACATACAGCGACGCCAATAATTACCTTGTAAAACTTCTGTGTGAGCTCCTACCTTACAATACACTTGAGTTCACCTGAGAAAGCTGAGAGGAAGAAGACAAAGGACAGGACCTTCCAGCAGCAGGAAAAGCACCCTAGTCAGTCATGCATATGACAAATATGCAGGAAATCAAGTTCCCCTAGTTCTGGTGCTTCTTGAATGGCTGCTAGGTGCACATGCTGCCCATTCTGTTCTCAGCAATTGTCTAGAAAACAGCGTCTCTCAAACAGGATTAAATACTGCATTATCTGGTCTGCCTTTGTCTAGCTGCTGTTTGGTGGTTATGGCCATGATCACATTTCTAGGGCATAACTCAGTTATGACACTTCCTCTCTATGTGATTCAGTCCTGAACTTCTCCAAGGTTTACTTTATTCTTGCACAAAACTGAGTAGAAAAATGTTTACTTGTGGATTTACTGTAAGGTCACTTGAGTTATCTAGTTGATAATATCTGGGGTTTCTGTCCTTGAACTTGCTCAGATTGTGGACTGAAAATAACAAAAGGTATTATACTGTCTGTGTTTATAGGCTGTTGAATCAATATGCTGCTGGAGGGGGATCTTCCACATCACTTATGAATAATGGTGACAGATTTGCTCTCAGCAGCAATGGTGTACAAGCAAAGTGCCTCCATTGACTTCTGCAGTTATACATTTTGCTGCATGATTAATTTCGTCCTCTCTCCCTCATGAGCTGTCCACAGTGAGGATTACTGCCCTAGCTAGAGACTTTGTTGTTACACAGAATTGCCATCCCAAATCAATGACTTGTAAAGAATCAATGTAATAAAATGTATTTAAATTTTAATTGGGAAACAAGAGAAAAGATGAAAATCAGAAGGATATGTTATTAACATCAGCTTCTGAACCATAGACATCTAAAGCCAACTGTTTAGGAACCTATGTTCTCTGTTGATACAAATGTTTATTTGCACTCCTGGTGTTTCACAAGACATTAGATTTCAAGTCTGTTCTTGGTCTCCCTCCCTAGCTTTGCATTCTGGTGTTCAGCAAAATGAAATGTCAAGTCCTGTGCTTCACACACATCTAGCTTTCTGACCCTGAACTTTATTATTATAGCAAATTATGTCCTACAGCTGAACTCTCCTGAAAAGTCATCATGCATCTGATGCAAGAAATGAAACATTTTGAAAGCTTGGGTGTGGGTGTATATCCTGGGATTTTACTCAGTGAACAGTAGGAAGCATGGGTGTTCACAAATAGCAAAAGAAACATAGTCAGAATTATGAGCAAATTAATCCATCTGGGACAAAAAAAAAAAAAAAAAGTCAACTGTCAAATTATCAGATTTGTCAGATCCAAAGAAGTCTGAAATAATAACATTAATATATTCATGAATTATTTGGATGTTTTGGTGAAAGGAGTAGAAGTATTTTTTCCCTCTGCAGCAGTTTGTCGCAAGTAAGAGGTTTTCTAAGTGTACCTATTTTTCTCCAATTCCATCAGTATTAGCTGTTATTGCCCAGATTTACTTATCTCCTAATTCTATTTGTAAAATACTCCACCATCACCTGAATTACTTAATTGTTTTGTCTAATAAAGTCTTCTAATTAATTGGAAACTGCTTGAAAAAAAATGTTGAAAAATATTGAGTTCTAGCAAAGCATCTTAATAAATCTTTCTGTGTCACCAAGTACATTGGATAAACTAAACTGAAAGTTGGACAAAAAAGTTATGCTGTTAACTTAGTGAGGTACATTCTTTTTTTCTTTCCATCTGAAGTTCAGTTGTAAGCTATTTCCACAAGGTAACTTTCCGACATAGTGCAGAAGCTACATTGGATATGTATAAATGTCAGTTAACAAGTTTGTACATTTTCCTGATATAAGTTAGTCCTCTGATGAGTGGGAATTATCCAGATCCTGAAAATCCTACACTTAAGCTTTTGAACAAAGATTATTTTAATTGGTGCATAGCCAACTGGGCATTTCAAACACTAGTGCTCATTTCCTTATAGCAAGGCATTTTGTAATTGAATTTATTTTGACAGAGTAAAGAGCAAGCTTCCTTGTTGTTCTAGTGGCCAAATAAACCACAAAAAAATGACAAGAGCTGTGAAACACTAAAAGCAGCAACTCCTGGCATTTTCTTCCAACTTTAAAAGATTATTTTGCAGCACTAAGAAAATAGATCTGCACGATTCTGTGTCATCTCATTACCTGATCCCTTTGTAGCAGTGATTCAGTGTACAGAACCCTTACACGGTAAGGTCTCCATGAGCTGAGCAGCCATGTGCATCTGCTCGTGCAGAATCAGAACCCAGTAAGGCTGCTCTGCCAAAGCGATGACTGGAGACTTCGTGAGTCTCTGGCTGCAGCAGGAGATGCCTGACTCCTGAACCTGTACGTGCAAAACATGTGGGAGCCAAGCCCAGGTGCCCACAGGTGAGAAACATCGTGTGGGAGGCAAAGCAGCATCAGCAGTTGTAAAGTCAGCTTCTGCTCCAGGAACACTGCCATTCGGTGTGGTCAGTAGCACCATTAGCCCAGAGAAGACATACGTAGGAGTCCAGCCCTAACCCCTGCGTGCAGGATGTAGAGCAGAAAGGCAGTGCCACAAACACTGTGCCTCCTTACCAGTGTTCGCACTGTGCTCCTTGAGACCTGTTGCCTTGAACAGGCACTGGTGCTTGCCTCCCTCCAGTGTCCGGGCATAACCTTTTCTCCTCCTCCCAATATCAGTTCTCATTCTTACCTAGTAGAAATTGGATGTCCCACATTTTCCGCTAATCTGAAGACTGGTTTTCTAGGCTTTACAAATACACCATACAGAAATCTATTTATGCTGAACTAGCTGATCATTCAAGAACACTTTCTCTCTTAACAGACAACCAGAGGGATGTTGACACTGCAGTCCACATTCCTCTTGATCTGCTTTGTGTTTTCTCATTTCTTTGTCACAATTAGTGCCTTTGGCTGGCAGGACTAGCATGAATAACTCAGCAGAATCTACTCAGCTGTGTTTCATCCCTGGCTTCTGACTCATAAAGGTTGTCTGGGAAAGTTTGTAAACATGAGAAATTGCCATTAAATGTAATGATCATATTATCGGTCTTAGAAATCAAGGAAGTTCTTGCTGGGTTAGGATGCATAACAAAGGGTATAGAGGTATATTTAGAAAGTAAATGTGTATGTATGATGAGCTACATGTATTTCACAAGCAGCAGAATGAAGAAGTTTGTGAAAGAACCAGTTCTCATAGAACTCCACCCATACAGCTCCAGCAAAGACAGCAAATAAGCAACACAAAATGAGCCAGTTAAATGAAATGAAGGCATACACACCCAGGCCTGGGTTACTTTCAGCATTTGTATGGTAATATATAACCAAAATTTTTCAATGGGTTTATAGCACTGTGAAATATGTATCTATCTAACAAGAGCATTTCTTATTTTATTTAAGACAAGAATATTTTCTAATGCAGCAGTTTACTAAACACTGGGATACGTAGGTGCATGGAGGGAATATACAGAGAAACACCCAATACAATAAGAATGATGTGAATTTATTTATTTATTTATTTCCTTCCTTTATTTCTCTGTCTCTTTTCTCTTCTGTTTTCTTCCCATACATTTTCTTCACCATTCTTCCTTTAAATTTTCACCCTTTTTTCCCCCACTTTTTACTTTTTTTCTGCTTTCTTTCTGATGTTCTGGGCAGTACTGTTACCAATAAATAAATAAATAAGCCCCGCTCCTGTTATCTGGTGTTAATGACGCTGCAAAGAGCAAATGCTACAAGTTCCTGTTATTGCAAACAGCTCTGCTGCTGCTGCTGCCAGACGCTACGTGAAAGCGGCTGATAGGACCAGCTCCTCTTCTGGTGCTTATTATAGCTGAATCGCTAGAAAGGATACCTGAGTGGTAAAGCCAATAAGGCTGTTTCCAATGACAGTAAGAGGCCAAAAATGCGCTTGTGCAGACAAACTTTTAATGACAGCCTGTAAGCATGGTTATCACAGCTAATACATGGTAAATAATGCATAGCAGGTACTCACATGTTGCCCTTGACAGCAGACACAGGCTGCATGTGTTAACTCTCAAGTCACACGACTGACCTCCTGTTTTGGGTATCTGAGGGAAGGACAGATAGCTGGACATGCAGTAATTAGATGCTGGGTTACCACTGACGACGTTACTCTGGGCCATTTTGCTGTGACATGTGTTGGGATGGCTACCCAATGCGCTTTTATATCGATCGCTTTTCTTTCTAGTCTACGCAGATGAACAAAAGCACATCCATTTTCTTTCAGACAAGCTGGTTCTCTAATTCGTTGTCGAGGTGGGAGTGCCGCAGTTTTCCCTGACTGGAAAGCAGAATTCCCAGAAAGCGCCATGTCTCATCTCAGCACCGCAGGCAAAGGCAGCACGGCCGTGCTCCGGGCTGCACCTCTTCCAGGGCTGAGCTGCAGCCCCGGGCTGTGTCTGGGGGTGATGGGAAGGGAGGGGGGCAGGATTTGTCTGAAGTTCTTTGGTTTCAGGCTGGTTTTTGTTTTGTTTTGCTTTTTTTTGTTTGTTTGTTTTGTTTTGTTTTTTCGCCTGAAGTGTGCACAATGCAATGGGATTCAGAGCTCATCTTGCTAACCATTCCTCCTTTGCCCTTTATGGAGGCTACATCTAGCTCGGTGGTATCGGGTTTCAGTGTGAAAGTGCCACATTCCTGGCTGCCCTGCGCTCTCTTTGTGTTTGATTTTGCCCGGTAGAGTAAATGGAATACTGAGAATGACTAATCCCATTCAGAAAAGGAGAAACAAAAGAGATAAGGAAAAAAATAATAAATATATATAGCCAAAGGCTTTTTTTTTTTTTTTTTTTTTTTTTTTGCGTGGTTAATTCTGCTTTGCAAGCCATTTTATTGATTTTAATGTTGTTGTTGCTGCTGCTGCCCTACTTTCATTTTTCTTTCTACCTTAGATTTATTTCAGGTTTGATTCTGCCTCTCAGCTTCTGGTTTTAGGAGGAGAAAGAGATGCTCTGGATCACTGAAAATAATTTATGTATTACAAAAGTTACATTGGAAGACAACCTCAGCTTTCACCTTTTCCTCCTTGCTGTAGTCCATGACAGAACTGGCTCGTACTGGCTGCATTGCTTTGTGTCAGTTCAGAATCTTAAAAACACTCTGCACTTCTATATGCAATTATTTATTTTTGCTTCTTTTATAGTGGCGACGTGGAAGAAAATTTCAGGCTGAGGCCTGATTTTTTATATATATATTTTATTTTAAATGTTCTCTTTTTTCCCTGCCTTTGTCTTGTCTGAAATTGTCTTGTCTGGAAGGCAATGTTTTAATGTGGGCAGTTGAGGAGGGAGAGGAAGAGCATTTGCATCACTGTAGCTTTTTATGTGAATTCAGTTATACTGGCACAAAATGGTCTAATTAAACTAGAATGCCACTATAAAGAGACAAAAATGTTCACTAATTCTTAGGAAAAAGTGGGCTTTAAAACACTATTTGCTGTGAACTCCTAACATATATTGGAAAATCTGAAGGGCCTTTTTTGTAAACAGTGAATCCCTAACATAAAGAAACAGGCACATTAAAAGAAATCCTTTCTGTCCATGCTAATGATGATAGTAACAACAACATAAAATCATTAGAGCTTCCCTTTGTTTTGTTTTGAAAATTACATTTACACGTTGAGAATTGATGCAGTTTGATTCATATATCAGAGAATCCCTTGGTGTTCCTTTACATGAAATGGAATATTTGTTTGAGCTTTTTTTGTTTCTTTCTTTCTTTCTTTGTCTTGGAAGGTTGAGCTTCTTTTATATTTTTAAAGGATTATTTGTTTTACCGTCTTTTGAAAAACATCTTCTCTGTTTATTTTTTCCTTAAGTAGCTTCTCTCACTTCAGAGCCAGAATTAAGAATCTGAAGACCTTCTAGAAAAGGAAATTTTTAAATGAATGATTCTGAATATTATCTTTAAAAAAAAAAAAAGTTTGCATTTCTAAGCAGCGCTCCTGGTCTTTAAAAACTGAAGCTGGCATCTGTGTCGGCTTGAATTTAAATGGTCCCTGCAGGCTTTTTAACTAACAGAGTTATTTTATTCATTTGGTTGTTTCTTATTTTTTCCCATAGGGTAACTACAAACCTAGCTCTTATATTTGTTTACTTGCTTCACTATGTTAAAATATTATGTCTTCACCAGTGCTTATGAATTTATTAGTGCTTAAAACATGCTTAAATTGTTGAACTCGATCCAGTTTGCCTTTATCACCCTATTTTACCTGATGTATTTTTTGTTTTGATTGTTCCCCATGGATCCCTAACAACGATCTATCTGCATGTCGAAAAGAACTGTGTAACTGAGCAGAGGATGTAACGAAGTGTCAAGCATGCTGTAGCTTTAGCCGCTCCTATTAATACATCCTTCATTTGTATTGCCTGCAGTCAACATTTTCAAATGCAAGAGATTATAATTGGGTGCCTTACCTCTACATCTATGTAAAAAATGTCACAGACGCTTTCTTCAAAGTGGTCAAGCTCATCTCTCAGACTGTATCTCCCCGTGTTCTTTCTACTTTCTCGTGTGCTCAGACCAGCACAGTCTTCCTTCAGCCTTGCAGTTGTGCTGATGAGAATTTTTGTGAAGTTGTTTTGTAACAAGATTCCCTGAAAGGATTAAAGAAAAGGGAGGCATAGTGCAAGTTAAGACCTGAGGGGTTGACAGCGTTTGTTCAGCATTACTGAACTGCACCTTTACCTGTCAAAAGTCAACAGCCTAACCTCCAGATTATGAAGTTTGTCTCTTCTAAAATATCCCTTTGAATCCTATGGCTATACTTATAATGGCTCAAGAGGGAGAAGGATACCACAGCTCGGCGGGTAAGGTAATCACCAGCTACGTGGGAAATCCATGCACAAACCTTTGCTCCAAGTCAGCAAAACTGACAAGCCTCCCTTCTCCCAGGGCTGGTGAGGCAGTAGATAAACTGGCAGCTCTTTCCATAAGGGAAAATCTCAGTGTGTTTCCAATGCATTTAAACAAATGTCAACATCTCCTAATTCCTGTTTTCATCCTGATGTTTCCAACCACGCCTTTCATGTTTATAACATGGTTGTGTTTTGGTCTACTCTTAAGGTACCTGGCCACTTTATAGTAATACACATTTAAACTGTAGTAAATACACATCTCAGGTCTAACACTAAAGAAGTAAAGAACTGAAAACATAAAAAAAAATAAAAGAGGTTTACTTATGTGTCAACATGGGGAGGTTTGAAGTATTCCTGGTGGAATTACTCTTGGACTAGGTCCTATGAGAAATCTTTCTTCTGCATAAAGTTAACAGTCCCCGTGCCAGCAACAGGCTGTTGTCAGTGGCAGTGGAGGTTCTGAAGTATGATGAGAGAAAGGTCTGTGTGCTGGGAAATAGACAGTTGTTGTAATATTCATAATAACGCACCTTGCTCATATTATGTGAGCAAAAAGAAAGCAGAATATAAAAACCACAAAGATACCTAAATACTAATTGGTAATGGGAAGACTGTGTGATCTTCACTTGAAATCCATGAGGCAAAAATTTAAGCCTGTCAAAACACCAGGATTGTTTTGACTACCATCCTTACCATCCCTGGGGGTGTTCAAGGAAAGGTTGGACCTTTCCTGGTGCTTATGGACTTGGTTTAGTGGGTGACATTGGTAATAGGGGGGTGGTTGGACCGGAGATTTTGGAGGTCTTTTCCAACCTTAATGATTCTGAGTGTTCAAGGCCAGGTTGGGTGGGGCTTTGAGAAACCTGGTCTCATGGGAATTGTCCCTGCACATGACAGGCGGGTTGGAACTAGGTGATCTTTATGGTCCCTTCCAACCCAAACCATTCTATGGTTCTATGATTCTATTCTATGACTATATGAAGAGATACTAGGCACTTCTAAAATGCTCTAAAAGATAGTCACACCCCTATGGAAAGGCAACAGTTTTTATTAAAAAATGTATAAAGTGTCTGTAAAGAATCTCACAAAGCAGAGGTAATGCAAAGCTCTATCCTGGTCCTAGGGGCACAGAGGGAGTCTTTGTAGCCCAAGTTACGCTTGAGGCTCAGTTTATTCTGAAATTGTATCTTCATTATAAATAATTGTTGTGCAACTTCTTGGGAAGCTTTTCCTAAATTGCAGTGTTTGCTTCTTACGTTATAGCAGAGTCATACAGATAAGCTGTTGCAATCGCTCCTTTCCCAGTTTAGTAGACACAATCTCATTTTCGAAATTCTAATATAAACACATCTTTCTCCCAGGCTCATCACTTTGACCATGCCACCTCTGCTTTTGCATCTCTCCATTATTTCCTTCTCTCCACTGTGTCACAAACACTACTTTTTTGTTTTATTTTGTTTTGTTTTGTTTGTTTTGTTTTTCTGGTTTTAGATTTGCTCTATTTTTTTCCTACATTCTGTCAATCTTTTCACCTTCCTGAGCTCTGTGTTGTCATATGTCATCATCTTTTATTGCACATAACGCCTTTCTCTTTTGGTTCTCAATAGCATCAAATGACACTTCCCCCCTAAAAATATGTAAGGCCATTAAGTTGATTTATTCTACACCCTTGCTTAAAGCCTCTCTCTCCCAGAAAACATAGTTTGCTAGTAAGTAGGCAGTTGGGTGTTATTATGTGTACCATAACCATCTCCTTTGTCCATTTCATACTTACCTTAGAAGCACTTACTATTTTTCCTGACCACACTTCTTTTAACTTTTTGCATACATTGAATAAATTACAAGTCTGTGTTATACTTTGTTATTTTTTAATTATTTTCATTTTTTATTTATTTATTTTACAAAAATGGTGGGTTAATTTATGGTAATAAGCACATCTCTAAATAGAAGCATACTCTCCATAGTTTTGGCCAAAACTACAGATATTTGTTTTAAGTTCTGATTTGTTTGCACTCCTAAGGGGTAGTATGCATGAAATACTTAGCTTCAGGTCAGCTAAAGCGAATGATAAACATTTATGTATAAAAAAGGGATGGTTTGTATAGTACCCACCCCATTTCCTCCACTAAGATGTCCCCTGGCCATTCCACCAGAAGTTATATTAAGCAGAAAAGCAGGAACAGAAAGAAGGGTTGTTTGCCTTCCTTCCCTTTTCTGGTCACTACAGTTCATTCAGAAGCTGGTGAGCTGAAAGCTCTTTGATGTGATGGATTTCCAAACAGTAAACTGGAGAAACTGAGATGTAGATACACCTGCTATTTTGTTGCTTCTGCTATTGGAGAGAGGGACCTCTGAGAGAGGGACAGGAAAAACATTCAGAGTATAGAATCTTAAATAACTGCTAAGTAGTGTGGTAGAAGGCTACAGCCATGAGAAAATGGTCTTATGAAATGGAATCACGCTTAAAATCAGTCATGTTTGTTCTGGTATGAGGTTACAATTCCAGGTCAATTATCATCCAAGTAATAGTACTTTATGGGAAAATTAAAACACGTTATCTTCACTGAGAACGCATCTTGGAATAGTTGGGTTCATTATGACGGTTTAATTGCACACCTTCAGGAGCTCTGAAAAAAAACCACTAGCTTCAGAGAGGAGAGTAGAGGTTACTTAGGACAGCGATCAACATTTTATTACTCATATTTAGAGTTCTTAGTGAAAGAGAGACATGACTTGTAGCAGAGTCTTGCACAAACAATAGCATATATATATATACTCTTGACAGTGGTTTAACAGCAGATTTAGCTGAAATGACAATTGCTTTAGCTGACATAACAATCACAGCCCCATGGCCATCCTTGCCTTCTTGTAAAACTGATTGCCCTGCAATGCCGCCCTGTCCTGCAATGACACTAGCGCGAGGGCATAGTTTGCTGTCCGTACGCATTGCTGTGACTAGCAGTGATTCAGGAACTAACTCAGCAGCCACTAGCGGAGGGGCTGTGCTGACAGTGGCCTCAGCCACCCCCAAGCTAGCTGGAAGCCACACTTTGCCAGGGGAAGCTCTGGCCTCGCTGGACGCGGTGGTGGGAGCTGGGCCGCTCGTTCTGGTGGTGCCAGAATTCCTCTTGCTGTCTTTACTCAGGGGAAATATCAATAGCTTTCACTGATTTGTGCTGTCTCAAGGTACGGTTTCACAACAGGCTTGCCCCAGTCCTCATCTGTCCTGGCCTGATGTGTCTTTCCCCTGTGAATTCTGGGATGTGCCTAATCCCTTCTCTCCAGGGGCTGCATGGCAATGAACATGTGCACAAACAAAGAAGGCACGGGGGAGCAGTGATGAGCACAGGGCAAAGGGAAGGGGCAGGAATGCTTCTTCTGATGTCACTGTACACCAGTCATAAGCCTTAGCCTTCACCGCCCTGTAGTGTAAACAGAACTTTTAGCTTGAGGCAATAAAACATATTAAAATACACTATGAAATGGACATTACAGCACCTATAACATCTCTGGCGCTTACAGTATTTCCTGTATGAAGATCAAAAATTAAGCGTTTGCCAAATATGTTTTTAAATTTATCTTTTCACATTTTCCCCTTTCAGACGAACAAATACTTTATTATACAGCTATTCACATGAGACAACTAAGGAACAGACAGGTGAAGCAAATTTCACAGAGATTTCAGCAAACAACAAAATGAAGAATCTGGCTGTCCTGCCTCCCACTCTCCTCTCCATGTCATGCAATTTGGTTTTGAACTCCTGAATGCATTTTACTCATTCTCCTGGAGCATTTCACTAATTGATGAAAGACTAACATATAATTCATAATGACATTCACCACTGAAATCTGACTTAACAAGAGGCAATAAGCTGAAACCATGAAGGAAAGCGAAAAATGCTTACAGAAAAGCAAATTACAGAATTTGAAAAGTAGTTTCATTTCTTTGTAACATTCTATATCAACAAAGTTGCATTTCTTTGTTCATTCTGTGATTGCATAATACCCCAAAATACATCACAGTTCCGCAGTAAGCACCACTTTCAATAAGCAATGACATCATCATAGTTTGACATTAGGCTAACAGTGCTAGAGTTCCAGTTAGGGGCCACTTCTACTAAGCAAATACTTTTCACTGGCTCTCTGGCAGGCCATTTAAACAGGTTTCGTTGTAAATAGTTACGCAAGCCATTACAAAGGTTGTTATCAGTGAAAATATGTATTCCTTACACTGTCAGCATTTTTCCCCCAAGCTAATGTAATTGCAAAGCACTATTGAAACTAACCCAACCCGTTTAAACAGCAGGAAAGAAAGTTACATAAGCCTACCTTAAAAAAAAAAAAAAAAACTTAGCAACATAGAAATGCATTCTGGTCAGCCTGGAATACAAACTGGAACTTTCCCTTATGATAGGAAAGTGTTTAGATACAATGCACTGGCAAGGAAAGACAGAACCACAACTAGAGACAACCTTTGGAGGACTTCTATTTGGGTCGCTGAGCAAAGTTCAAGCAGCCATGTCATACACTCCCTTGCAGAAACTGGTGAAGTCCTGTATTAAAAGTCATTAGACCTTTATTTTTGCTTCCAGGGGGAAAAGTTCTTTTAGAACTTCAAACATGAAGAATTAGAAACTTTCCCCTGAAATTAAGAAAAAAAAAAAAGTAGATTCTCTGGTCCAAAGTCCTAGTTGCACCCAGCGGGTGGGGCCGCAATGAGGGAAGCAATGAAAGGCAAAGGGTGTTTCACATTGCACTTTTGGACTGCTGGCAGCTTCAGCACCGAGGGGCTGACTGCGCACTTGGTCTTTTCCCTGGCTGGCTGGGGGGCATGGCTGTGCCTGATGCCTAAGCTCACCCAAGGGCAAACTGCTGCCAGAAGGGGCTGAACCCTTTCTACAAAACCAACTGCAATAAACTACCGGTTTCTGTTGACAGATCTAGTGATCATGTGGTTTCGTTTGGCTCAGATGGAAAAGCGGTGGATTTTGTTTTCCTTTGTAGGATTAACTTCCCAATATGCCAGTCAGATGGACCTACTCTGAGGATACATGATAACTACACAGGATAAGGGAAATGGAGAGCAACATGATGGAAGTGAAGGAAACATGGCTAACAGTAAGACTACTATTTTAGTTGCAGTTGGCTATACAGGCAGTCATACCCATTCTTCTGCTTTCTGAGAACCCCCCTTACAGTCAGCATGATTTAGAGGAGGGACGTCTATAAGTGATACTGAATATTAATTTCAGCATACTTAAGTTCCTAGGCCTTGCTATACAAAACTTAGGGATTTTAGGGATTGACATAGTTAAATGTGGATAAAATCAAATAATCATTCAGGTTGGAAAAGAATTCTGAGGTCATCTAGCCCAACCTTTAACCTAGTATTGACAAGGTTAAGTATTGACAAACCATGCTACTAAGTTCTACATCTACATGTTTCTTGAAGACCTCCAGGGATGGTGACTCAACCACTTCTCTGGGCAGCCTATCTAGGATAACCTGGATACATGTCTACCTGAGAACAAAATGGAATTTAAAGAAGGGAACCTGAAGAGGCAAAGCTGAGGATTAGACAGAAATAAGTAGAAATGATGATGTAGACGAGGAGGATGTAGCATCCATCTCAGAAATGGCTAGAAACCCTTATTACATTGTACTGACAACTAAAAACTTATGAGTTTTCCCTGCATCCCCAAGTATTGAGATTGCATCAAAAATGATGAATAAAAAAAAAAAAAAGAAGTGTTGTTTTTTTTTTAATTTGCTTTTTGTTTTTGTGATTTCTGCAGGTCTTCTTCCCAGTCTATCAGCTGCAAAGAGGCTCTAATATTTATTCATTTTTTATGAAAGTTCTGCTTTTGATGAGTGTAGCGACTGGTACTTTAAAATAAAAGATAAGACCAAATGGAACAAGGCTTCAGGCAAATTGGAGAAAATTGCCATTCTTAATGATATCACATATAGCAAAAATAGGCATTTGTTGGAAGTAGTGTCGCGATCTTTGTAACTGTTGGCCCCAACATACAGATCCTCAACGTTATTTAACTATTTTGTTGGCAACAATGCCAGTTAACACTGAGATACATTTGTAGAACTTGGCTCTAAGTGCTGTTCTAGCTACCCCATGAAAAGCAGATTTTAGAGTTTCAAGCTAAGCAATCATGCTTCCCTGGAGATGGGGAATATTAGACAGCTACACAGGAAATATCTCAGAAAGCAGCCAGCTGAGGACAGTGTCTCACACTGATAAAAAGTGAGAGGTGACATGCGGAGCAACAAGTTGTACAGGCATATAAGCAAGTGACTCTATAACTAGCTGGTGGACCTGAAATGGCACCTACCCACCCACCTGTTCTTGAGATCTTAAGCTACGAACATCTTCCTCACATCAGCATCAAATTTTGGTTTGCCAGTACCAGATGAAACAGTTTGTTTTCTCATCCTGTACTTGCGGCCCCTATCTCTTATTTTTGGCCTGTTATTTTATTCTTCCCACTGCCTTTTGTGCTGATACTGTGTTCTTCTACCCACTGTTGGCCTGTACCCAGACCTTCAAGCACGTGAGCTGGCAGGCCACAAACAGGAGTGATCTGGCATGCTTCTGGGATCTGGTTCGCTGACAGAATAAGAAAATGAATGTCAGATGAAGTGAGTGTTACATCCAGTTGTCTCCTGTCTTAAGCACCTTCTTGCTTCTTCCTGTAGCTAATAGTTGTATAACAACAGAGTTACTGCAGTCACTAGAAGTACTGCACAGCAGACTTGCCCGCTCCACTCACAGGCTCTCCCTCATGCCACTTAACAAAGTAGGCCTCAAGCTTGGTATGAAAGGGTGATTTCCCCTGATTACGGAGGATCTTGCTTCAGAGGTTCTGAGATATCATCTCAGGAAATGGCTTGAGCAGCTTGCTAATGACTGGGCAAAGTCTGCAGTGACAACAGGAGAAACTTGCTGCTTAGCAGGAGAGTGGCAGCTGAGTGCCAGTTCACAAAATGTTACCAGTGTCTGTAGATTGCAGGTACCAAAGAGGATAGTTAGTGCTAAGGTGCCATTTATAAATGTCTTGCCCAAATGAAATAATTTGAAAGTTCTTGATGGAGTCCAAGCATTCATCCGCTATTTGTTCAAGACTATCAAAACTGACCTGAGTTAATTTGGGGATTAGATAAGAATTGACTCTGACATACCTGTGATTATCTTTCTGCTCAACTGAACTCCCAGAAGGGGTGGCAAAACCCCTTCCCACTACTCTTAGCTCTTGGAATGCTCTTGGATTTCAGATCCAGTTTCTCTTTTCTCTCCTTTCAAGTGTGGCCTCCTGTTCCTAGTCTTGCCTGCTTAAAGGATCATAACTTTTGTTCTGGGCACTAGAAAAATGTACTACAAACACCCTCCTTCTGTCCACAGATGCCCATTTCTACAGTGCACCTTTCACCTTCTTTATGGGTGGTTTCCTTTTGGCTTTCTAATGATCATTTTCAGCTTGACCACGCAAGAATGCATCCCAGTGCTAAGAGGTTCCGGTTGGAGACCCAAACTAAACATAGCCCATAAAAGTCATGCAAGGAAGAACATAACTCCTCCTCTCTCTGGATGTAATATTTAAGATCTATGTTAGGGGTACAAGCAGCTAGATGAGTTCATTCCACAAGGAGCCAATTGCAGGAGTGGGAATCCAGCACTTCTTCACAAGTGTAGTTGCGGTTCCTTCAACACAACTGCCCTGTGATGCAGCTAATTTTGCTCTGAAGTGAAATTAGGCCAAAGCTGAAAGGCCAAATTTCATGAGGCATCTAAGATGATCTAGTTATTGCTACAAACAACAAGCATGGGCCTGTTCTCCCAAGCCTTTCTCACAGCTGCACTTCCTCCTACCTTGTGCTTGTGTGGCTTTTAAGACACCAGCAACAGTCAGTAACCTATTCTGCAGGAAAACTAAGATGATAAAAAAAGTGAAGGGGACAATTATTTGCTAGTCTGGAGAGCTAAGTTAGCTCACTAAGTTGTCAGGTGGCTATCAAAGCTGGCACAAGGGTAAGTCTGGTGATTGCAAAAGTGGAGAGAGGGGACTAGAATTGTGCTTTTTGTGAAATGCTGTTTCTGGGTTATATAGGCATCAGCAAATTTCACAGTTGAAATTCAAAGAGAGAGAGAGAGAAAAAGGGAGAGAGGAATGTGAATGTGACCTCTTTGGGAGAAAGCATATTTTCAGATCAGCTGCTTAAGAAGCACTTTCTCATCATTTCAGGAAATTGCTTAACATCTATTTTGTTTCCTATGTAATGGAAGCTTTCTTAAATCAAGGTATATTCGTGGTGAATATTAGCTGAGAAAAATAGTTTATCACTATACATAGCTGTATTTTCAGTTGTATTACTGTTCCAACCAGCAACCATTGCAGTTTTACTGATGTGCATATACAATGAAAGTCTGAATACAAATAAACCTCCAATATATAATACAGTATAGTGTTAATAGAGTATAGTGTTAATATTTTTACAAAGACAAATTACACAGTGTACTCTCCTTCTGGACTTTAAACAAACCAAATCTATTTTATATTACATGGGTTCTGCTTCCCTTTTATAGTGTAAATGTGTAACTTTAAATTTGGGTAAAACTCTAGCTGCCATCAGTAGGGAACTGGTGGTGTTCCTTCTTACTTTCTAACATTTAAGCATCCTAAGTGACACACAAGTGTAAGTAACCTAAGAGAAAATAATTGGAGGCAATTTATATTTCTAAACTTTAATATCACAGGGACGCAAAGGTGTAAATTGTTGCCCTCTTAGGACATCTTTTCCAGAAACAGTCCCTCCAAAAGCAGAGTATAGCAAGGTGTGAATTGTACGCTGATAACAACTGTCACTTGATTGAGGTGTTAAATTTCAAAGCTGTTATTTCAACTCTGAACAAGACAGTCTGTGAAAAACATTAACCCAAATTAAAGATAATTAAACCCCAGCTATTGTTGGCTATTTTTTCCTTTATTTCTTTTTATTTTTCCCAGTATGGGATTGTATTTAGTTATCATTATAAAAGGTAGCAATTTCACGAAAGCTTAATTGGAAACAGCCCAAGGTCATTAAAGAAAAAGGTGGACCTCAATCATCTGGTCTCCCAGTCAGCAATCCATCCACCCTGGTGTGGAAACTAAGGTCAGAAAGTGGGTGGTGATACCTAGCTAGATCAATCCCAGTTGGGAAGCTGGAATGCTGGGCACGTCCCACACTTAGGAATTTGACTTTGCTCCAGGCTCTGCCAGTTGGGACACAGCACAAGAGTGCGTACTCAAAGCATTATTGTGAAATACATAGCGCTCTGTAAATTTGCCATCTAAAATCCTTTGCTGTAATCTCCCCATGTTGATGAGACCTTAACGTAGCCTATATCTTGACTCTGGTAGCTATTTTCAGCATATCAGCCTGAATTGCCCAAGGCTGGTTTAACTAACGTTGATAATGGCAGCTAGAGCCAAAAAAATTGGCTGTATAGACTGCCTGCTCCTCACAGCAGGGCACAAAGCATAGCATAAGCAGCGCTGAGGATTCTTCTGGAAAAAAAAAATGGTTGTGTCAGGTGGACCTTTTCCTTCTGATAGCTCTGGATGTGGTTCCACAGCAGCTTAAATTGCTCTCAGCTGGGCTGCTCACAGTCCTGCCCTTCCCCAGCCTGCCACCCAGCCCCATTTTTGGGGCCAGCTGGCACTCAGGCAAATAAGGAGGAAAACAGTTCGTTGAGCTGAGGTGGCTGAAAACAAAAGGTACTCGTCTTTGGCCAGCCTGGCTTCCTGAACTAACTTGGCTAGTGTCACAAGCCCCAGCGCTGTCGTGAAGCAGTACTGTGGTGTCAGGGAGAGGGCAGGGCTGCTGCACCTCTAATTTGAACTACCATCCTCCAGGTGGATTCACACCTAACAGCAGCAGCCTGAACAGAAACTGTCCCCTTCCACTCCCCTGGCCAAATGTTCCTGCTTCTTCCATTGTGTGGCTCTGGCCTGAATTATAATATAAACGATACAGTCTGTTGGTCAAGAAGAAAACTTGTCCCGGAAAAAAAATGTGTCCACTGTCCACTCCCTTCTACAAGTAGAAATCTAAAACCAAAGTCCCAAGGGACTTTTTGCTCCTTCTCTTTATCTTTTTTTTTCCTTTTTTAATTTATTTTTATTTTATTTTTATTTTTCCTCTTGGTTTTCTTGAGAAATACAGTTATCCACGTTAGGAGCCATATAGTCCTATGGGCGGTTTTCCCTCAAGAATTGTGCTGTCTGACCACAGCAGCCCTTCCACTCATCAGGAGGAAACTGAAACATAGTCCTTGTTTTCCTTTCATGACAGGGTCACAATACCATGTGCTGTACATTTTCTTGATTTGTATAATAGAAACAGAGATAAGTCCCATGTCATTGATTCTGTATCACGTCTCTACGTCACTTCAGTTGATATTTATCCACTCTTCTCCGCAAAAAAATGAATTAATAATAAAAGCTATTTCACTTATACAGGAAGGTCAAGTAGATAAGGGTAGGTAAGGAAGTGTTCCCGAAGCAGGGAACAGAAATTACTCACAAACTGAGATTTGAATTGACGGATAGTTTATCCTCAACAAAAGTAGAGGGAAGTTGCAAATCATTTTATTCAAGCTGTGAAAGATTTAGTTGTGGATATACTGACCTGTCCCACCTCAGCATTTGTAAGCTTCTTTTAAAATTACTTATTAATTGGTGATTTTTGTGTAAAAAGCTATTTAAAAAATTAAAAAAGATTTTATTTGTATTACTTCAGGATATCCATAAATTTAGACTGACACTAATGTATGGGTTGTCATACTGAGGTTTTTCTTAACTTTAAAGGCATGAAATGTACGGTTGTACATTTGACTTAAATCTTAAGATTCGGGAGCACAAGACAGCATTCTCCATAAACAAAATGGTAAGCAATTATACATTTGCAAAACGTAGGTCTAGACTGTAGGTCTCTGCTCCAGTGGATATCTCTTCCCTGTAGAGCAGATTCTGTGTTCAGCTCGGGTCCTTTTTTTTGGGCTTGATCCAAAATGTCAGCATTAGTCGAAATCTGTTCAAAAAGTTTTGAACTTGACCTTTTCCTTTGTGAGTGGAATAGCTTTGGTCATTTTCACAGTTGTGTTTTCCCTCATATTGTTTAGTGTTCCAGGAAGTATAGGCCACTCAAAATTTACAGTGTCATATCCTCTAATAAATTTGGTAGCTTTATGCCCTATTACCCTGACTTTGGTCTGCAGTGAGGAAGCATGGACATTTTTGCTTTTTTTTTTTTTAATTATTATTATTTAAACAATGCATTTTGATGTACTTTTAATTTGCTAGTGTAGGACAATTTTCAGGACTGTGAACACAAGTGCATCAGTATTGCTTTTGATTTAAATGAGACCAGGAATAGGTCTGTCTAGGCTAGACAAAGTGTGGATTTCATGTCTCCTAAATGCAGTACAGTCTTTATTTTAATTACTAGCTAGGATTTATTTCACAGAAGGATGAGCATCTCCATTCTAATGATGAATCATTTTCTCTTTCTGTAATGATTGTGATTGCCTCATTATACTTTCCATGGTATATAATTTCTGTGTTGACACAAGTGGATATACAGCAAAAAACCTCACTCATCCAGTCAGCCTAGGATGCTCAAAACAGATTACCCTTTAAAGCACAAGTCTGTGGCACATATAAAACAACAGATGAAAACAAAATCTGAATATCCCCACTTTGAGGTCCCAGTTCCTTTAAAATAATATTACTTTAATGTTATTTTCTTTTCTGGATAGAGGGGAAAGACAATTCTGTTTTGTCATTAAATAAAATCCCCTGATTTAAAAGCCTATCCTTTATGTAGAGTCTCTAGCATTGTACTGGGGAAGTTTGTTTTTGAAAGATCTAACAGGCACTATGAACTGTCATGCCCTTACAAGATGGAATAAGCAGTACTTAGCTGCACGTTCATGGAAAATAGCAATGCATTTATCCTATTTATCAGAAAAAAAAATAATTAAAGATTGTGAGGTGGTAGGTAAAAGCTGCAGTTTTCTTTACAGCAGCCAACCATTTTGAAAGATGCTAGCTCACATTCACGCATTCGTTACTCCAGCAGAAATGGAGACACCACTACCTGCATCACTAGGAATCCCTGACTGAATGGAGCAACACGTCCTTTATAGCTAAGCAGTCGGGAAAATACCCTAATGATTAGCTGCTCATTTGATCTAAAATTTACAACAAGGGGAAAAAGGACTTTGCTTTTTAAGCTCTCGCCTTCCACACACTCACAGAATATTAATGTATTTGGAGTTTACGTATTATGGGCATCAAAGAAAACGAACGGTAACTCAATTCCTGTAAAGAATGATGTTGGAAACAAGCAATGTTTTGTGTTTGTGTAAATATTTTTATTACGGGCATAGCTTCTCAGCACGGACAGGGCAGCAGGCACATACAAGGACACGCTACCAGCACGACTTATCCCTTCACGAGAATAAGCCATAGCGGCAGAAACCCTCTTATGCCCTCTCAACAGCATTGCTATTACAGTATATACATAAACTACTACATAGTAGTAGCTACTTATGCACAGTAAATGGTTATACCACTGCCAACAGCCGCCACCACCCCACACCTCGGCCGCCAGGGCCCGGAAGTGACGGGCGCTTCACCTGCTGGGCGGGGCGCGCGGGGCGGGGCGGTGCCCGCCCGCGGGGAGTCGTGGGGCCGGAGCAGTTGGTGGCGGTTGCCCGCCCGCTCGCGCTGCGCTATGGAGCCGCCGCTCGCGCCGTCGCTGCCGTCGTTGGCGGTGCTGCTGCTGCTGGCCCTCGCCCTGCTCGGCCCTGCCGGTGGGCGCCGGGACGGGACGGGGCGGGGCGGGCGGGCAGGCAGGCAGGCAGGTGGCGGGGAGGGGAAGGGAATGGAATGGAATGGAATGGAGGGGAAGGGAATGGAGGGGAAGGGAAGGGAATGGAGGGGAGGGGAAGGGAACGGAATGGAATGGAAGGGCAGGGCAGGGCATGGGCTCTGTTGGGCTGGGAGAAGGGGCGGTAGCCGTGGTCCTCGTGGCGGTGCCGGTGTCCCGGCTTCTCCCCCGTGGCTCCGGGGCGGTGGCTGAGGCTCGGAGCCCTGCGGCGGGCGGCGCTGGGCTTTGTTCGCCGCCAGCCGGCGGGGGGCTGCCGCGGTTCGGCTCCCTCTTCCTCCTCGCCGCGTGAAGTCGACCTGCGGGCTTCATTTTTTCTTTTTTCTTTTCTAAATTTTAATTTTTGTCGCTCCTCTCCTTATTGTGTTCATCTTATTTATTTATTTATTTTTAATTAATCTTTAACGTGGTGGTGGTAGGGTGTGTGTGCGCGAGGCTGCCAGCAACGGCCGCAGCAGCTCGGGGCTGGGGAGGGAGCGAGCCATGCCGGGGGAATGGGAGCGAAAAGAAGGGGTGCTTTTAATCAAATTTAATAAAAAAAATTCGAGAGAAATCAGCGCCTAACGCCTCCCCCGACCCTGCATCCAGCCGCGAAGTTGGTCTTGGCGTGGAAGGGGCTGGGTGGCTCGCAGAGCCCTCGCTGCCCAATTGTTCTGGATTCAGTGAGGGCGGTCAGAAGCTCTGGTGGAAAGTTGAGGGAATTCGAGGTGGGAAAAAGCCTCTGCATTACACATACCCAAATTCATTTCATTTTCTTACTGGGAGAGAACAAAGGGGTAGATGTTGTCAAACAACAGCAACAAAAGCATGCCTGGCCTGTTTGAAACAAAAAGTAGGCAAACGCTTGGCTTGGTTGCTAGCATGAACTCGGTTGAACCGCGTGCAATGTCAACGCTTCCTTCAAGTGACTTCGAAAAACATGTTGTGTTCCGCCTAATGGTGGCCCGAATTTATGTGAAACTGTGGAAGGTGACAGAACACCTGAGGAGGTTAAGGTTTATGGCAGAGCATGCATCAGCACTGGCAGGAGGACAGATTTTGTTTCCTGTTGAAATGCTAATGCTGTGTTGATGTCACGGGGGAAATTACTCATGGGATCAAAATTCTGCCTGTTTAACAGAATGATGGGCTCTAATCTCATGCGTAAAGGGATATCGGTAGTTCTGCATTAACTCACTTTCTTTAAGCAGAAGTTGTGCATGAACGATGAATTACAAGTATTTAGTGGCTGGATTAGTGATTAAGGTTTGTACTGAAACACTTCGTGTAACAAAAGCTGGGGAAAAAAGCTTGTCTCGAGCACAATTATTTTATATGCTGTAAATGAGCTGCATTTCTGCTAAGATATCAAATGTTACAATGCTGTAAAACTAGAGATAATTATTATGATGAAACAAAACCAGAACCAGATTTCACACCTCAGCTTTACTGAAGTGTTACAGGTGTCTTCAAACTTCACTGTGAAACTGGATGACTTCCTAAAGAAAGTCATAAATATTCATAGTGTATTTTGATTAGGAATATTTTAGCGTGGTTATTGGGATGACTAGCCTGAAAGATGCACAGATTTCATAGTCCTCCGAAAGAAACAATTTAAAAAATTAGTTTATCATTGGAGTTGATCAGAGCTTCCTTGTGTTTTTTTCTCTATTAAATAGAATTAATATTTCTGTCAGTGGTCCAGACACACATTGTTTCCTTTGAGGAAACAGAGAGCAGTAAGTTGCCTTTCTTTGTATGGACCAAAGTTAGAGGAAGCCATTTGTGTGCAGTTGTGTGAAAGCTGTTGGCAATGGAGCATGGTCTAGCTGCTCAAGTCCTTACTTGAGTTTGTGGGAGTGGAGTAATTTATCGTGGTACTTCAGGGCTCCTACTGAAAGTTCTGGTTTTTTTCCTCCTCCTCTCCTGTAAGTCTAACTTTCCTTGTTTCCACCTTGGTAAAAGTAGAAGATTCAAAATAACTGATTTTGTATAAATCAGGAGGCTTATCTTGACTGTACAAAATAGACCCTCAGCAGGCAACCAGGCTGGGCTATTCTGTGTTGAAAGAGAGAAGTGTCTGGGTTTAAGCTGTCCCTGAACCCACCTCAGGGGTTTAATCTCTCTGCTAAGGTCAATTTCACAGTCATAAATAACCAAATTGGGAGCTTCCCCTTTCCCTTGCAGGAGGGAAGGAGTTCATCCTTGAACACTGGGATACAAGGGGAGAACCATCCTCTTCTACCCTATTGTTGTAACTAGCCTGCATTGATTCTAGCGACTGCCTCTGTGTTAGTTGGCTGTGCAACTGATAAATAACTCATGGTGGTTTCTCTTTGAGTTGGTGCTACTGCAATGTGACCACAGAACTGGTTGGTGTAGTGAAATTGAGTCTTCGGCTGCCTTGTGGTCATACAGTATGAGTTTGTATTTGGATCACTTTTTGTAATCATGAGACCTTTTCTAAAGCTATGTTACTAATTCTTCTCTATCTAAAAATGCACTCCAAACACTGTGGTAAGTGAGACTTGATGGCCATCTGCAAGGTCTGTTGTGTATTTTGGTTAAGTATGATTGGTCACTTCAAGTAGTTGGGGATTCCCAAAATGTGCAAACTCTCTTTAATCTAAATTAACATTGTGTAGCTGTCACCAACAAATCCTTTAGTAGGCTAATCAAAATGATATACTCTTCAGCTCCTGAATATTTTTTTAATGAGAAAATGTATATTAAACTGTTTTCCAAAGGGTAGTGCAGAATTTTGGTTTAAGGAGGTGGTGATTTGTTACCACTGGCAGATCATTTTGTTAGGTCTTATGGTTATGCAACTGTTTTTGATGCATTCTAAGTCCGTCAGCATTTGGTGGCTGGTACACTTTGTCAAGTATGGGTAAGAAGGGACTTAAGCCTGTTCATGTTTTTATGCAGCACCAGGATCTTACAGAAGCTTCAACTAGGAGAAATTTGACTTTTGCATTTTGATACCACAGGATCATTCCCATCCTAGTATCTTTATTGCTAAGCTGCATATGTTTGGTCAGTTGAGGAATAATTTTAACAATTTGCAGGGTTCAAGTTCTTCTTAGCTTTTCATGTCAGTGGACAGTTAAATGATGTTCAGTTCTCCTTTCCTAGATTTCCCAAATCGTAGTATTTTCAAGGCATATGAAAAACTTTAACCAGCAGTAGCTGAGGTTGTTGGGTTTAATTAGTTACTGTTGTGACATTAGCCTTGAGATTTGAATTACAATCATTTTGCTTTATCTAATCTTCTGTTTATCAGAAAGTATTCTATGCATTCAGTGTGCTGCTGCAAAAATGATTATAGCTTGTCACTTTGCTCTCCTTTGGCTGCCTCCCCTTGCTAGCTTCCCCTGCGTTGCATCAAGCATCAGCTGCCTGTCTTCACTTTCAGTGTTTGTCGCAGCATTCTCCAAAGCGGATTCCACTTCAGCAGTGGTAGTTTCATCTCTATATAAATGACTTCTTTTGGCTTCCATTGCTGTTTTCTTTCTTTTTTTTTTTAAAAAAAAAAGTTTCTTATGAGTACTTGTATGCTTTGCCTTTGATTCCATTCACGCTTCAAGAAGTTCCCTGTAACCTTGTAAGCATCTTTGGATCTGTCTTGCTATTGCAGTGTTTTAAAACTCATTTGCCACAGTGACCCAGGAGATGCATACGCAACAGGGAGTTTGTTTTTGGGGCCAGTATTGATTCATAGTACTGCCTAACTAATTTCATCATTTGTTGTTGCTTGCATGTGTTCATCAGCTTTTAATGTCAGGGACTCCCTTTTTGCTCATGTTGCAACTTCTGATTCATTTCATGAAGCTTTTAGATGCTGTGTGAAACATTAAATAAATTTCAACAATTGTGTGTCTCAGCAGCTTGTAAGAATACCTCCCCTGCCAATTACAGCAATTTAGTCACTGCTGGCTAAATATACAGTTAGCTAGCTTATGCTGCCTTTTATTTAAATTCATCTTTTCACTAGTTTGCATCTGACAGGGAGTGGTTATTAAAAGAGCCACTTCTGCCTGTTGTCATGGGAGTAAGTGGCAGTGAAGCTATAGTTATATGGAAACCCCTTTCAGTAGGAGCTTCATCATAGCAAACCCTCCATTCTTGCTGGTAATTTTATTTACTGCACAACTGTCTTAGTTGTGTGGGTGAATGGGTCTGAACTGAGAATCCTTACAGTTTTCATTACCTTTTATTACCTTTTTTTTTTTTTTTAACCAGTTACGATTGCCTGATTTGGAACAAGAAAGAGTTGTGCCAACAATCTGTCCTGCTACAGGGCAGGAATGAGTACCAGGAAGATGGCAGAAGAAGATGAAGTGAAGTGTGTGATCAGTATTCTCCCACGTGAGAAAAATATGTAACCCTGGCCCGGGGAGCTTTTTTGGGGAGTTTGACTACATCACTAAATCAGGCAATTGGTCAGTTGTATGGCTAGGTGTTACCTCAAGGATTATTTTTACAACCCGTTTCAGGTGGTAGCTGGCATTCTTCTGGCTCCATGGTGAGCCTCTTCAGGGAGGTCTAAAGTCAGAAAAACATGAAATTTTTGTAAGGTTTTGTAAGGTTGTACTGTTTACCTGTTCCTTTTCTGGATCCAACTCAATGGGATCGCTAGTCTTAGTTGTAAGCAAAGGATCAGCTGTAACCTCAAACCCGTGTGGGTGGAGTATATAAGTTTGTTTCTGGATGTCATGTGCTTGTTGGATCGGGTATTCTAAAACTGCAGTGTGATAGACAAGTGGGATCTGCAGCTCTGGTGGCTGTAGGCTGCAGCTAGTCCTGAGCTGTTCAGCAGTGACATGATTTCCTTTAGCTGCTTTTGAGAAGCATCTGAAGTGCTCAATGGTCACAAGTTTTGCAGTTCTGCTTGCTGCTACCTTTTTTTTTTTTTAATGTAGCACACAGAGTTGTATCTTTCATGCCCTGCAGCTAAAACCTACATTTGGCATGTTGAAAGATGATTAATCAACAAGAAATATTTGGTGTGTGTGTGTGTGTGTGTAGAAAGAAGGATGAAAATTTCTTAAATTCACAGCTGTTTTAACTAGTGTGGAGTGATATTGTATAGGTAGTTGAAATTTCATATATCTATAGATCCTGCATTTTCTGTTTTTTCCTTCTAGATGTATTAACCACTTAAGCTACGAGGAATGTTCCCTCTCAGTTAAGGTCTATAAAATAATGAATGTGTATACATATAATGACTCATTAACTTTCTGTCTATTTAAGGTGGATATTCTAGTTCTTTGAACACGTTCCTTTCTGGCTATTTCTTGCAGTGGGGAGGAGGGAGGCAAAAACAAGCAGTCACTTTAAAACACCACCACAACAAAGACAACTCACAAAGCAACAGCAACAAAAATATACTACTGAATAAAATAACTTTCAATCTTAATTTAAAACTTGCATGTGCTATGAAAAAACATGGCTCAGTAGCTCGGAAGACTCCAAACCGCTTTACTCAAGTGAAAGTAATATGGCTGCTCAGTTAAGTGCTTGATTGTACTTAAACTCCCTAATGCATTGACTGACAGATGTGCCTAATGCTTTCACACTGCAAAAGGGCTGCTTCATTCATCTTCCTTTTAAATGCCATCAAATTGGCAGGAAAAAAAAAGAATCATGTGACTTGATTGCTTAGTGGCTGTACAACCCTTCAGTATCAGTCGGGTAGCTGGAAAACATGTGACTTGCAGGGCTGAAAGCACAAACCAGCTGCTGCAGTTGGTGTGGACTGGTAGAGGAGAAGCAGGTTTTTGTATGGATAAAGGAGTGTCAGGATTTGTTGTTTTTTTTCTTGTTTTGTCTTTGAAAAAAGTCTCTGTAATGGTTGGACGCCATTTCTTTTTACTCTTCTAAATGGTATGTTGCGATGGTTCCTTAATGCCTCTTAAGTGCAGTGTGAAGGTACAGTTTCACGTTGCACCTAGGTGCATTAAAGATGTGGTGTGGTTACATCTGGTGTGACTGCATGTGTCCATCTAGGCTGTTGCTGCTTCAGTGACGGTTTTGGGTTCCTTCTTCCTCTCCTGCTGTCAGAGTCAGTGTTGTGCAGCTGATTGAATTCACTCAGCTGGTACAACAGAGGACTTACGGAGTGTGTTATTTTCTTACTGGATGAGTTCATTAAGTCAAGACACTCCGTGGCTGTGCAGTGTGGGGATGAGCCCTGCTGCTTACTCTGAGAGCTGGCAGCAGCCTGGCTGGTGTAGGTGTAACGCAAAATTTCTCTATGGGGGTGGGGCTCCATGGCAGTGTAAGCAAACCCTTACTGAGGCTACAACAGCCCCTCAGCTTTTCTGTGTCCAGCTTTGTGCTACTGAAACTTGTGCTTTTTTTCATGAAACCTTTTACTGGCATGAAGGGAGGTGACACTCAGAACTGAGGATGAGAAGGCAGGACCTCAGTAAGTCCGAAGTCATCTGGTTGCCTTTTCCTAAATACTGCAGGTTGAGCAAAGTCGTACTTGACCATTTGAACGTGACCAAGCATTAAAACTCAGAATTCATAGTGGTCTTCTACAGATGTTGGGCTAAACAGTATTCCCATGCTTAAAATTAATCTTAATCCCAATTTTTATTATAATAGCCCTTCCCTTTTTATGTGTGGCTGCCCCCCCACCCCATCCCCCAAGCATATCCTTTAGTTCAGTAATGAGATACAAACTCACCCGCTCCCAACTTGATAAGTACGTCCCTCTTAAGTAAGGTCATCTGCTGCTGTAGTTGCTAGGATACTTGGCTAATGACTTTGGGTTTAGCAACAAGAATAGCTTCAAGAATGTGCTGAGCAAGTTAGGAGCACAAGGACAGTTGGAAAAGGAAAGGAACATGGGGTAGAATCAAATGGGATATCAAGGGAAGAAGTGAAACTTGAGGGAGATGAGTAAAAGATCAGTAAAGCTTTAGCCCATGCTTTTTAGATTTTCCTTGTTGCATAGCTATTCCAATTGATTTCAGTGAATTGCGGTTGGGAATGAAATTAAGATCATGTTATGTATTTACAGGATTAGGGTTGTTTGTAGTTCTGTTTGAGTCTTAGAGCTTAAAAAAAAGTATTAGACTGTGAGAAAGAATAACTTCTAATGTTACTGTGCAGTATGCTTTAAACTGGGGCTTGAGTATGCAACTCTACATGAGCAACTTATTCATATGATCCTGCCACAGAACTCTTGTATTACAAGTAACGTCCAAACTGAAAGAGAATATTTTTGTCTTCAGAAAGGCAGTATGCTTAGCCTGTTTCATGTTGGTTTTAGTGCAGTTTTTCTTTATTTCCATTGTGTAACTTGACAGAGGATTTGGGGATTCAGGTGAACTCAGGTAGAAATTCAGTAATTTAATGGTTATTGTTGAATTGATTTATTTTTGTCAGATTTCTTAGACTAGGCTAATGCAGGATTGTTTCAGTTTCTGTTCAAAGCAGATACCTTTAAGATGTTGTTTGTGGAATTCTGAAGCAGAATCAGTCTTTTTGAGATGTTCTGCAGAAATTGGGAGCTTTGGCTGGCAACAGTCCTCCATTTCTGGAACTGGCCAGATTTCAGGTTCCGTGCTACTTAAAAACACATTTCTGTGAGTCTGGGGATTGGATAGTAGATAAGAAAGTAAGGCTTATTCTTAATAGCAGAGTCCTCTTTAATGTGGAAGCAGATGAGAAGTCAGAAATAAGCAGGGAGAAAGTAAATCCATGTCACCCTGGTTATTTAGAGAGTAAGTGCAACTGGGAGACTTTGGCTGGCAAATGTGCCTCCGATAAGTGGTTCTCCCAACCCTGGCTGCTCAGATGAAGTGAAGTTTGGAAAGACAAACCCACTGTTTGGAGACCCAGCAGGGGTGTAGTTGATTGTCCAGGTGATAGAACTTTGCCGGGATCATTCTGACATGGATTTTTTCCCATGTTGTGCTTTAAGTGCTCCTGCTGTTTCATCAGCTTTCTCTTTGTAGTTTATGGCAGAAACTTCCTCTGTGCTGGTAAACTGCTTCAGCTTGTGTACAGTGTGTCCTGAAAGCTTAACCTAGACCAGATCTCTGGGAGTTTGATCACTCAGCTTCATCCTGCTACTGGGGAGGCAGCTGAGATGAAATGTGAAACAGAAGGGTTTAACATCGTGCCTCTACTAATGCTATCTTGAATTGAAGCTCTTTCAGAAATTGCTTTGTGAATTTATTTTCCTGAGCTACTATATTGAATCTGGGACTAAATAGGCTAGGAAGGAGGAAACAGTGTTTGGAGTGAAGACTGGAAGCCAAATCTCAACTTTTTCTAGGCTAGTGTTTTTATTTTGAGATGTTTACTTTCTCTGGCTCCATAAACTTTGGATCCCTTCTGCATAGTAGAAGGGCTTCAGTAAGTTGTGGGACTGGTTAGCTTGTGGAGCGTTCACCTAGGAGATCAGAGATGCAGGTATGAACATCTGTTCGAATGTTGAGTCTGCTTTCTTCAGGGATTAACAAGTGTTCTGCATGGTGGACTTAGGCTAGTATAGGCAGGCAGGTTTTTATCTTCTCTCTAATCTTTTTTGATTGGGCCTTTTTGAGGTTTAAGTAAAGGCATAGTTTGTTAATGTTGATAATTTTAGAAATACTAGATTTAAGTGTTGGATGCTTTTGCTAAGATGGTGTGGTGGTGGGTTTTTTATTTTCTACTTACTATGAACTGAGCTTATTTTTGAAATCTGTACTGTAGCATTGTACAATAGCCATAGTTAGCATCAAGCACTGCTCTGTAGAACATATTAAATATTAACTTTCTAAAACTAGCTGGATAGTACTTCCTTTGTTAGAAAAGCTTTACGGTTTGCTTTTACCAACAGTTCATTGACTGCTTGCTTGTTTCTGTCCCTCCTTTCTTATTTCTCTTAGCTAAGATGAGGTTGCTGTGCTGGTTAAGTGATCTTCAGTGACCAGGAGTCTGACTAAAAATGTTAAGAAGATGTGTATTGAGTTACTAGGGATTTTGGATACTGTTCTGAAACATCTCATGAGAATCTGTGTGCTGTGGCTGTAAAATAGAATTTTAGAGTTTTATTCTCACATCAGAATTCTCCAAATCTGTTGAATTTCCCTCCCAAAGGGAAGACAACTACTTCTGTGTGTCCTTCTATTAAATCGTAGGTTTTTTTCTTGCCATTGTTTCTGTAATGCTTACTAAGCTTAAAAAAGGCTCCTTAGTGGCCTTTCTTCTGTGTTGTTCTAAGTCATGTCTTCGGAAAAACAGTGAATTTGAGAAAATATATGTGACTAGAGCTGGTTGAAAAGTTGAATTGACTCTCTTCCCTTCATTCACTCCCCCCCCCCCAGTTGATCAGCCTGATTTTTCTGAATCCTGGTAAAACTTCCTCAGAAACTAAGGCAAGGTTAACCCTGTCTTAATCTCTTTCAGACCTCATTATGACTAAGGGACATGATGTTCTCAGGATTTTGCCATGTGTTGAGGCTTGCCAGAAGTTCTAGGGTTTATGACGTGGAAAGATAGACGCAACGAATCTTCATAACACATCTGGCCCAAGTTCTTGAAAGTTTTGGCTATAATGGGCTTCTACTCTTGCTGTTTGAGGCAAGATGCTGGGAAATTGTGAGAACCCAAACCTGAAGCTGGGCTTTGTGGCCCTTGAGGATCACACTGGTAAAACTAGGATTCAGTTTGTGTTGCAGTCAGTTATGATATCATGGGAAAAAACCCTAAGCAAGTTCTGCAGCTTGTGGCCGTGCTGGCTGTACTGATGTGACTTGGATGGTGGGTGCTGTAAAATCACTAAAATTAGTAATATCAAAATCACTAAAAATGAATAATATTAAATATTCTTTTCACTTTATTTTTGGTAAGGCAACTTTTATTCCAGTTCTTCTGTTAGAAGCACCCTGCCTTGCAGAGATGTTCATTGGCATCACTTGAAGATACTAACTCTTTGTGGAGTCAGGAAGCAGAAGATTGTGAGATGGTGACTTCTGGGGATTTGTGCTATGAGGAAGGCTTACAATGTTTGTGTCAGACTGTGCCAGTAAGCAGTGGGAAACTCGCTCTGTTAGGTACTAGTTGGTAAGGACGTTGGTGTAAGTTGACTTTCCAAGTTTTATGGTGTTTTATTTCAGAAATGCAGTTTTGTCAAAGTGGATGTGGGGAAAAAGGGGCAGTTGGCAAATTTTGCTTTATATTATTAGAACTAACTTAAAATAAGAGACTCATTACAGTTGAGAGGCATATTCCGAAGTAAAATGAGTGGGGATTTGATTCTTGAGACTGAAGTCTGTCAAGCAGAAAGATTTGATCACAACTATGCAGACAAACATCACCTATAGACTATACTTGAAAGAAGTGTCTCTTAAGTGAATTTTGTAGCATGCATTTCTGATTGATACTTCTGAAGACCTCATTCTGTGAGGAAACCTTCATGCATTTACAGCCATTTCCTGTTTACGAGCTGCTATTGGCAAACCATAAAGTTTGCGGAGAGCCTGCTAGTACAGGTGAAGTACTGTGCAAATGTAGAATGTATATTGATCAACTATGATTTTAAGTGCAGCAAGATATGTGAGCTCAGCTCTTATTCTATGGAGAAGCAGTCTGTGCTTCTTTGCAGTTGTGTTCTGTAGCAGTTGCTATTTCAGACATTGGTTTGAACCTGGTGGCAGTCCTGCTGTTATGGTGTAGCTTTGCTACTCCTGCCCTCTCTGTATTTCTGTTGCCTTTGCCTTACCTTCTGTGCCAGCTGATGGTTTTTCTCACCTTGCCTGTTTAGAGAGGGATTGTGTTCAGTGGGTTATGCAACACTGCCATAAGATAGTGCTATCTGATTGTCGGAAATGTTCCAGTCAAGCTTAAATTTACACTTCAGTTTGTGTAAGCAAGCAGCCCCAAATTCCAGTGTATGCTGAACTCCTCACGTTTTTAATCTAAAAAATATTTATCATTTCTGCATTTAGTATTTAATGAAAATTTGTCTTCTGTTACTTGTGTTGGAATGGAGAATGCACTGTTACATTTGTTGTGTTTTCTGTTTTGAAAACTCTCTTAAATGATACTAAAAATCACTTTCCATGAAGTTTTATCACATATACCATTTTTCCTAGATTAAAAATTTAATAATGTAGTTTGCTAAACTGTGTTCCACCTGAGTGCTATTTAATGGTATGTCCAAATACTCATAAGGAACTACAGTTTCCTGAAAAATGGTATACTGTTTTGCACTCCTTTAGAAATAATGTGAAAAACTTGTTCAGTCAGTGACTTGCAGTAGGGTCAATTTCTCAGAGGTGGAATTATTTAATTTTCATTGAGAACCTTAAATCTAAATGCTCAGAACCAAAATGTGTATTGACCTCTTACATTCCTCTGAAACTTTTATAAGGGATAATACTAACTAGATCAAGGAATGGTACTCGTCTCTTCTTACCCATTCACAAAGGCTCATTCTTCTGATTATCCCTACTGAATTTGAAATGTTTTTTCCTTGAAAAAGTATTTGGGAATGATATATGTGCGTTTGGACCAATTGCATTTCTATGTTGATAGTTTTCAGTGTTCTTTTTTTTTGAGAATCTGTTACACGCTCCTATTCTTCACAGTGATTTGTTAGCTATAATTAAAAATCAGACAAGTTCATGTTAGCACCTTTGAATAAATGGGTTAGCTAACTTGAGGAATCACCATCTTTCTGGTATGTTCAAAGAAGTCTGGAAAGTCTGAAACTTGATCCATAAAACTCCGCTAACCAAAACAATTTAGGTTAGAAATTAGGAGACGTTTCTTTTCAGAAAGAGTAGTCAGGCATTGGAATGGGTTGCCCAGGGAAGTGGTGGGGTCATCGTCCCTGGGGGTGTTCAAGGAAAGGTTGGACCTGGTGCGTAGGGACATGGTTTAGTGGGTGACATTGGTAGTAGGGCAATGGTTGGACCAGATGATCTTGAAGGTTTTTCCAACCTTAATGATTCTATGAAATACAGATCTTTGCTCAGTCTGATAATGTCATACTAGCACTTAAATGCCACAGATGATCCTCTTATGTTTTGAGGAGTACACTAGGGGGGTGAACAGAAATTGAATCTTTCTGATTTGAATGGAAACTGGAGGAGGTGAGGCTTGGGGAAAGCTTGGAGACAATGCCATCCGATCACTGTGGGCATTAGCTTCGTATAGGTCTTTAATGCAGTTAACTGAATTGTTTGCATTGAGGGTGACCTCAATCATCTAACCTTCTGCTCCAAGCAGAGTCAACAGTGAGTACTTCAATCTTGCCTTATGTCAGCTGTCACTAAATCAACTGCCCTGACTTCCTTTTTGGTTCTTTACAGCTCATGTGCTAGTAGAAGCTTTTCTGGCCAATCCTGCAGCCAATTCACTTGCAGGATCCTTCTCCACAAGCCTTTATTCCTTCACTGCCAGCACTCCCACGTCCTTTTCCTTTGCCCCCAGTTCTGTGGTCAATTTTGACTTATTTCAGTTTGTCTCTGTTAATAGCATGAGTAGGTAGTGGTAATAGTTTAAACGAACAATAACAAAAACACTACTAGTAGTAGTAATGCAATGATAATAGTCCAAGAGTCATAGAAGGTAAGCAGTCTCTTAGCACACCTGCTCTGGCTAAACCTCCTTTGCCAGCGTATCTGGCAGCAGATGGGTGTCTCTTCTGCAGAAGGGGATCTCCAGCTAGTATTAACTGCTACTCCCTCCTAGTGCTAATGCTTGATTCAAGTCCAGCTGGCTCTGACATCTCCTTTGAACTAAGATGCCTGCTGCTTCTGCTTGTCAATCTAATATTGACCAAACAACGGACAGAGTGGAAATATAGCTTTATCTACAAGTGTTCTTAGGATCACAGAACCATAGAATGGTTTGGGTTGGAAGGGACCTTAAAGACCATCCAGTTCCAGCCCCCTTGCCATGGGCAGGGACACCTCCCACCAGACCAGGTTACCCAAAGCCCCATCCAGCTTGGCCTTGAACACCTCCAGGAATGGGACATCCACAGCTTCTCTTGGCAACCCGTTCCAGTGCCTTACCACCCTCTGAGTAAAGAATTTCTTCCTTATGTCTATTCTAAATCTACCCTATTTTGGTTTTAAACCATTACGCATTGTCCTATCACTACCCTCCCTGATAGTTTCTCTTCCGCTTTCATGTAGACCCTCTTTAGGTACTGGAAGGCCACTATGAGGTCTCCCTGGAGCCTTCTCTTCTCCAGGCTGAACAACGCCAGCTCTCTTAGCCTGTCCTCATAGGAGAGGTTCTACGGCACCTTGATCAACTTTTTATGGCCCTCCTCTGGACTTGATCTAATAAGTCCATGTCCTTGTGCTGCGGTACAGTCTGAGTTTCTAGAGTTCAGCTAGAGCTTCTCCACTATATGGAAAAGTGCAAGTTGAATAGTAACATGAGCTAGTGTGAAAGTGCAAGTTAGAGCTTATGTGCACTGTTTGTAATAATTTTTATTATGTCTGAGGCTATAATTCTACAGATGTGCCAAAACAATCTTATTCTTGCTGGACAAGGTTCTTGTGGCCTTTTATCTGTCACTGTAGTGGTAACATCCAAGTGACTACTTCATAGCCACGATGGACAGCAGCCTCAACGTACAAAAATGACTCCAAAAACCTGAACATGATAGCCAGCAAGGTGGACAAAACAGTGGATGTAAAAATGCGAAACCTAGTTCCATAACAAGTCAATGGAGAGTTCTACTTCCTGATTGTGATGTATGTTCCTATACACTTAAGGAGGGAAGCCTATACTTGTTATAAAATAAAGGGAATCTTGCTTCAGGCCTTTCAGCAAGTCTGTTTGGGTCACTATATAGATTATTTTACAGGGTTGAAGTGGGGAAATTCTATTCAGAAACATGTTTTCTTTAGTCACCCATACAGATAAAGATTACACAGCCTTTTTTGAGAAGTAAGTCAAGTAGAAAGGACCAACAAATCTGAAAACTCCCTGAGGTTTTTGAAAGGAATTCATTTGTCCAGTCCTTATAACTCATCACAAAGTAACTTGTCTTGATCTAACACACAGTCCTGGTTGGCTTTGTCACCGTTTCATGCTCTCATTTTATCAATGAGTGACTAGCTTTTGATTAGGTGACTTTTTTTAATTCATTCCAAATGCGTTATTGGAAATACTCTATATTTTCTGTTTTCAATAACTTGAAAATTTTCAGCAGCAGCCTTTTCATTTATTTAGCTTCAAATGGGACTCAAATTGCACAAAAAGACCTTTCAAACAAAGATGCAATTGCCTATGGGATATGATTCCAAACTAAGACTACCCGACTTTGCATTGTGTTCAGTAACATACTGCACAGAATTTCTTAAGCAGCAATAAAAGTTTGAAATGATTTTTAATGATAATTTGACATGATTTTTAAAGTTGATTTCTATACAGGAAGAAACAGTATATGATGGATTTGCTAAAGGAATTGGTATAATTTTTTTTTTTTCTTAAATGAACGTAGGAACTTCAAAAAAGTTGGGCTTTCATTGTGTCGAGATAAGTTTCTAAGATTTTAGCTGTCTGGTTATCTAGGCATTTTGGTTGTACAGAGACTGGTTTTAGGCATTCTGTTCTGGAAAGAATATAGTAATGTCTAAGAGAACATTTGCTGTGGAACTGTGAAGTGATTTTTAAAACATAAAAATATTTTTTTATAGGTCTAACGAGAAGCCTGAGTATAACTTCAGCTGACCAATCAATGTTTGAAAAAGCTCAAGGAGAAAAAGTTACGTTGCCATGTACTTTTGTACTCTCAGAAGAGGATGAAGGCCCACTAGATATTGAGTGGGTCTTGATACCAGCAGATAATCAAAAGAAGGAACAAATAGTAAGTAGAGACTTTTCTGCACGGTTCTAATTAAATTATTAAAGTAAATCAGTATATGAACTTTGGTAGTGACTTTTTTGACTTTGTTAAAATTTTCAAGGTGGGATGCTTGTGGTTTTAAATAACTTTGAAACACCAGTCATATGAAATGTAGTGGAAGTTTTGGAATAATGAGAATGTCATGATATTTTGTACTTAATCTAATAACTAAAGAACTTTAAAAATGCTTCAGAGTACGGAAAACTCTGCTCGTGTATGTGTATTATTTTCCTGGTTGGAAAATTTGAGAATTTTGTATTATGTATTAACTCTTTGTTAGTTATTAAGGCTGTCATTTCTTCTGAAGCCTTATCGGTAAGATGACTTTTTAATAGAGATTTTACAGAATGAAGATCTGAGCAATTTTAAACAGTTTTCTTTAAGCCATAAATCAGTGCTGACATCTCGTTACTTGGGCAGGTGTTGAGTTGGAGTGTTCATTAGACCATTGTATGAGGTGTTACTTTGAAAGTGGAGGTACTACTTGTAGAATCATAGAATGGCTTGAGTTGGAAGGGACCATCAAGATCATCTAATTTCCCGCCCCCCCCCCCCCCCCCAGCCGCATAGGAAAGGATGTCACCCACTAGATCAGGTTGTCCAAGGACCCATCCAGTCGGCCTTGAACACCTCCAGGGATGGGGCATCCACAACTTCTCTGGGCAACCTCTTCCAGTGCCTCACTACCCTTACGTTAAAGAATTTCTTCCTAATGTCTAATCTAAATCTAATCTTTTGGTGTAATACCATTCCTCCTTGTCCTATCCTGAGTAAAGAGTCCTTCTCCATCCTTTAAGTATTGAAAGGCCGCAATGAGGTCTCCTCTCTCTCTCTTTCTTAGGGACATAGTTTAGTGGTTTTGGTGGTAGGAGGATGGTTGGAGCAGATGATCTTGGAGGTCTTTTCCAACCTTTTATGATTCTGTGATTCTCCCAGCAGCTTTCTCTTCTCTAGGCTGAACATCCCCACCTCTCTCAGCCTTTCTTGATGGGAGAGGTGCTCCAGCCTTCTGATCATCTTTGTGATCATCTGTCATGGTTATTTTAAACAGTAGAAAGACACTGTTAGGAATCTGAAGATAATACTTTTTTCAAGTGCTTACATGCCAAGTAGATTTCTGAATCATATTTATTCTTTTATAGATAATTATGTATGCTGTAGACAGAATTTATAATCATTATTATGCTGCTATGACTGGGCGAATGCAGTTTACCAGTTCTGATCCCAGATCTGGTGATGGTTCGTTGGATATCCTGAATTTAAAGTCAGCAGATACCGGCACATACCAGTGCAAAGTGAAGAAAGCTCCTGGAGTTCAAAGCCAAAAAATACAGTTGACTGTACTTGGTAAGCAACTTTTTTTTCTTGAATTTGCAGTGACATTTTTGTGTTTATGCCATCTTATATTTGATATATAAAATGAAAACCTACATAGGGCAAAGGCATCCTGAATCTATCATCCCTTATTGAGACTTCAGGGTGGGCACAGACATTGTTCTGTTTTTTTTTTTGGGGGGGGGGGGGGGGGGCGCAAAGGGAGTAATATTCAAAATAACATGCACTTTAAAAAAATTTAAATCTGGCTTGTATTTCATATAAAACCTCTCCATACTTGCGAAGGCTTTGTTTCACTAACTTTCTTTAGCAAAACGGTCTGACCTACTAGAACATAACTAGCATTTTTGATTGTGACTTATTAATTCAATAATACTTTATTTATTAGTAAAGCCAGCAAGAACTAAATGTTCCATTGAAGGATCACAGGAGATTGGAAAGGACGTTACGTTGAAATGTGCGTCACAAGAAGGATCTCCACTTTTGTCTTATGACTGGAGAAGAGTATCTGGCACACAAGAACTTCCTGCCACGTCCACGCTGAGTACTGTCAAACTTTAATTTTTCAGAATTATAAATAATAAAGATTGTATTCATATTTTTGACATATTTTGACTTGTTAGCATCTCATGCATAGTTTTAGTATAGAGCAGTCTATAGAAGTGTCACTTCTGTCCTTTCACTGGATAATAAAACTGACATTTAAATTAGCTGTTTGAAGTTGAGAAAAATTCTTACCATTAAACTGCAGAACCATGTTCACCCCTGCATGAATGTTTTGACTTCTCTTGCTTTCTGATTCTTGGCTGCTTTCTGCTCAGATGGGCAGCAGGCAAGAGTCAGAATAGTCTAGACCAGTGATTACAGCTGCATTTGGGAAAGTGGAAATAAAAACTTGATTTTCATTAGAGATTGCACAGAAGTTCTCAATTTCTGATCAAGTGATAGAACTTCTTGCTTAAGAGGTTATGTGTCTTTAGGGGGAAAGTTCCTACGCGTAAAGGAGAAGGTTTTCCCTCTTACATTAGCTGACATCCAGGAAAGAATTCAATGTTACAAATTTTGACTGAATTCAGAATTACTGTGGTGGTGTTGATTTTCTTGTGAAAGCTTCATTGTGAAAGTTTATTAGTAAAGCCAGTTTATTAGTAATTTGTGAGTTTTGACTATGTGAAAGTTATTCTGGAATATTTATTAGAATTATAGTTCTCAGTACCAATTCTTGTTGGTCTTTGTAGTTAGAAAAATTTTAATCCTTGGGGGAAGGTATGTTCACCTTGCAGTTGGAGCAGTTTAAGAATCTGCTTACAAAGAGAAGTATTTTAATGTGGAGTGTGCATGGCATATAGGTAAAAGGGTATCATGATACCATGTGTCTAAAAAGTGGATGTCCAGGGAAGAGGGAACAGGAACTTGCGTGGTTCTTCCTCATAGCGGTCTCTTTATCCTCCCTTAATTTATGGTTCAGGAATTTCCAGAGGGAGATGTGGTTCCAGTTTAGTTGATTAGAACAACCTCTGACTTACAGGAACTTCTCCAGTCTACTTAGAACTTCTGTAGTCTCTTAGTATCTGTATATCTTAAGGGTCAGATGGCTCTTCATATACAGTTATTTTTTAAGCATTGTGTTGTTCTTTTTGAACTTTTGCATCCTGGTAGCGCTGTTTATGTCCTATTTCTTTTGACAATGAAGTTAGTCAATAATGTCTCTCTCTTTACCACTCAAGGCCTTAAGTTTCTGTTGTTCTGTTGTTATTCCTTCTTATGCATCCCAAATTTGTCTTATGTTTTGGAGAAAAAAATAAAAAAATAAAAAAATCAATTGATAGTGCTGGACAAGAATTATTTAGGAAGTATGCAAAAGTGGCATTTAATATAATGAAAACAACAGTTGTTTGGGGTTTGTGATTGTAGGTTTGGGAGCATTGAACGTGCTCTCAAGGACCTCTATGCTGCCTAACTTCAGCTGGAAGAGCTAAGTATATGTGTGATTCTTTGTTACCATGAGGTAATCTCTTGGCAGCTTTAGGGTTTAAGTGCTGGTCGCAAATCTATTAGCAATTTAAAAATCTTGCAAAGGTAGCTGTTAATAGCTTTGGAAGCCTTAAGGGAAATGTTCTTCCTGCTTTCACTCTATCAGCATAGCTAGACTTAACTAGTTGCCCATTGGAGTGCAAGGTTTAGGTCAGATTTGTCTTTCATGATGAACATGAGTTCTGCAGACATCTGAGCTGGTTGTGCAGAATTGGTTTCAACACAGAAGAGAAGAGGGTACCTCTGTGATGCAGTTAATCTCTTATATTTTAGTATTCTACATTAAGGTGAGAGAATTGGCCGTTTTAAGCATCTGTTTCTTTCCATTGACAGAGCAATCTGCAGGCTTAGTATTAAAGTCAAATTTTGTGGAATAAGTATTTTTGAAATAATAGTGTTCTGTGGCACAAGTAGAGTTTTGGATTTTTTTTACATGGTATTTTTAAGATTTCATGTATGTGCGGGAATAATAATTCTGTAGCACTGAATAGGAAACTAAACTTTGGTAAATAGTAAACACTTGCTTTCTGTTCCTTGTAGATAGAAATACGGGCGAACTTCTCTTGAAAAATGCGTCTCAAGAGTATTCTGGTGTATACAGTTGTGTTGCTTCAAACCGAGTTGGCGAAGATGAATGTTCTATTGAGCTGAATGTCACCCCTCGTAAGTGTTGACTGTATAGTCATACTGTGTTTTGTGTAACTGAATAACCTTGTTTCTCTAAATTCCTAAAAAGGTTTAAAACAACAAATAAACTGTTATGCAACTGATGGTTGCAGCTTTAAGTCTGTACTTCCCTCCAAATACTGCCTTTTTTATGCAGGAATCTGCAACTCTGTTGTCATTCTAAATCATGGATTGAAGCATATCTGATTTAGTGATATGCTGTTAACCTGGATCATGTGGAAACATACTGTTTTTAATGTTGAGAGAAAAGAAAATGGTCATATAAATTTAACACTGAAAAATATTGTAATTTATCTATTCTAGCTATAAATACAGCTGGTATAATTGCTGGAGCTATTGTAGGAACTCTGCTGGGTCTCTCCTTACTGGCTTTTCTCGTCTTCTGTTGCTGTAAAAAACACAGAGAGAAGAAGTATGAGAAAGAAGTACATCATGATATTAGGTAATGACATACCTAATTTCTGAGTAGTATTATTTGAAAATTAACTTTTAAATGTCTTTCTGTGAGTAAGATACTTAGTGGTTGAGATGTCTGTTTTAATTTGTTTATTAAAACACTAACAGTTTGTCTGAGAACTTGTTGTAAATATGTCATGTTTGTAATTTCAGTTAGGATCTTAAAGGCAACAAATGCTTCATTATTTCAGTTTAAAAAGGCTGCTGTGTTAGAATAGGAAGAAACAAATGGAAAACTCATGTAAGCTCCTGCATAGTAACATTGACTGAATTCTTGTTCTGCAACTGAATTTTTCTTGTATTCCAGAGAAGATGTTCCGCCTCCAAAAAGTCGCAGTTCAACAGCCCGCAGCTACATAGGCAGCAATCGTTCTTCTCTGGGCTCAATGTCTCCCTCAAATATGGAAGGATATACCAAAACTCCATATAGTCAAGTCCCAAGTGAAGACTTTGAACGTACTTCTGGTCAAAACCAAACCTTTCCATCTTCAAAGGTAGCTGCACCTAATTTAAGTAGAATGGGAGCTGTCCCAGTGATGATTCCAGCACAAAGCAAAGATGGATCCATAGTATAGAATATTAATTTAAATCCTGTTTTTTAATAGTTCATTATAAGTATTAGAGAACTACGGTGTTCCATCCTTCATTTAAACAACAGCATGCAATTTTCCTTGAAGAAAACAAAGTTAGTTTGAAAAGCCACCAATTCTCATTTTAAATTTAAAACTTATTAGTGTATAACAGTTGAACTATTTGCTGAAAGCACGGGAGTTCATAAATACCAGACACTGAAGGTGTTTGGACCTCTGGTAGGTTCCTGAAGAGACACTGTCTGTTAATGTGCAGCTCTGAATATGAAACAGTAATACACAATTGAAAAGTAACAAAACCATTTCGTATGTAGACCATGAAGTTCCTCAGAGTTCTTGAAATTTCATCCTCAATTTTGGAGTAATAGAAGTATTTTAATTTGGCCACTGTCTGAAGTTGCAGTGGGGCTGAAATACCGAGGATGGCTTTGAATTCTGTTCAGACTCTGAGTATTTATGCAGCTCTTTAACTTCGTAATGTTTATTTGGAGTGCTTCTTGAGCTTTTATTTCAGGGGCTGCCAGTTATCTGATTGGTTCAGTTAATATAATTGAATCTATCTTGAGTTTAAAATCTCAGTGGCTGGAAATGTGATAGGAGACCTTGTGAGCGCTTTGAAATTCGAATTTTACTGCAATAACTAGTTTTAGTCATGTCAGATAACTTAATATTAAGTTATCTGATGTAAGACATCCTATCAAGTTGTTAGTAGTGGTATCTAAGCTTTAAAATCTGTAGCTCAACTGTTATATTGTCACAGTAAGAATGAATATGTATCTCTACAGGTCTTAAGTTAATTGTAGCTTGTATTTTCCAAATCCTGCTTAGGTTCTAAGGCAGTGTTCTTACTTCTAATAAACCAATTACCTAGAAGTTTCATTGGGCTTTAATAAAGCTGTTAATTAACTGGTATTTGATATCTGTTCTCTTGCTCTCACAGTTCTTCAGAAAAATCTTCTCCACATTCATGTTAAGTGGTAGTTAGCCTTAAGATGATGATACATTTTTACATGAATTTGCAAGGAATTTAAAGCTTACTTCTCCTTGCCTGTTTAATGGCCCTAAATGTTCTTATTAATGGACATTTAGATTTTCACCACCAAAAATTTCATGTGGACAGAATTTAGGAGAAAATAGTTATCCAGAATTGCTGATATGAACATGTTTCAAGCGTCTATAAAAAAAAAAAGAAAGCCTTCCCAGTTTTGCTATCTTAAAGCATTACAGGAGGAATAGAACAATTCCTTATCTTAGTTTCACACCTGCTTAAGGACTTTGAATAGTTTCTGATTACTGAAACTACATATCTGTGGAAGCTAGATTTAAAGTTAAGTGCAGTTTGAATCTTTTTTTCCTTCCTTCCTATTTTCTTATCTCCTTCTCGCCTTGTGCTTCGGTGTGTGTGTGTGGGAGTCCCTTTAGCTTACTCTAGCTATAGATGTTAGGCTACTAATTATTCTGGAAAACTCTAAATGAGTATAGTATGTGGCACAGAGGTTGATGGAGAAAATATCTGAAAGAGCCTGTTGAAAGATGTTAGTATTGTTTGTATGTAGCAACAGTGAGATAAAAGATTTCTCCGAACTTCTAGGCTTAGTGTCAGCTTTCTTGTAGCTGCTTACATCTGTGATAAATTATTTGGCTTACTAGTAAATGTTTCCCCTATCTTGTAGTTATGTGCACCATTTTTGGTTGGCACTGTTAACATAGATAACATACCCTTTATACCGAATTTAGATACTTGAATGGCTACTAAGTATTCTAGACTCTAAAATTTTACATATTTTGGACTTTTTTAGATTGTAAACTGATACTGTTAGAGATCAGATTTTTTTATCTTTCATGTGTGCCTTTTCAATAAACTTTGCTTGATTGTATCTTCAGTTTTTAATGAAATTTCTGGTGCCTGAATTTACTGTTCGGACAGGTGCTTAGATGATGGTACAGTTTTTAAAACACGACACTGTGATCTGATTTTTTTGATTCTTATGTACTATTTATACCTCTTCATGCCTATTTTTGGATGTGATTTCAGTGACTCTCTGTATTGTTCTGTATTTCAAATTGTGGGTTACTCCTTCAATTGGTAGTTATAATGTGTTTATATTCCTGAAAAACTCTTCAGTTGTACTAATGAGATGGATGATTGACTCTCACTTGTGTGGTAAATAATAGGTTTAGTAACTGTGCCAAACTCAAGCTTATGAAGAACAATAGATGAGATGACATTTTGCATCCAATTACTGTGACAGAAGAGACTTTAAAGATATTTTGATCATAAACTGGTTGTTTACCTTGCAACTAAGGCCTTCCTTAATTAAAAGGGTATGGTTATTTGGATCATAAAAACAAGCTGAGTGCAAAACTAGAACTGAATCACAGACTGAGAGATAGCTAGACACCTAAGCAAACAGGCAACAAACCTACTGAATTTGATTCGTAGCCCTCTGTGAACATAATTTGAGATGAGGTGTGGTTTTTGTTTGCTTCTGCTTTTTTTTTTCCTGTCTTGAGACCCTGTGCTTTCCATCAGGTAAGCCCTAGGACGCTCAAATTTCTCACTCAAGCATGCAGAGCAGAGTTTACACATACTTAATGCTTTGTCAGATTGCACAAAACAATAAATGGACAGAATGGAAAGACAGCATGATATGCCCTCAGAGCCTCGCTGTTAGGCTTAGCAGCCTTGACAGTGTCTGTCTATTTATGTAATTGCATGGAAAATAAAAGGAATGGAATCTGACATAGTCCTTATCTGAAATAAAGAATCTCTGACTTGGGGTAAACTTTGCCTCAAGTTGCTATCATCATGCCTTTTTGAATGAATAAAACACTACAATATAAACTTAATACCACTATTATAAATTATTTCTTTAGTCACTAGATTCGTAACTTACACTGGATTATGATTCTGAAAAGCAGCTACTATACTTAGCAATGATTTTTAGTTGTGTAGGACGTGAATTGAGTAAGCACATGAGGTGTCAAATGTTACAAATAAACCTGCTAACAGAACTTTTCTAGGAAGTAGTGGCAGCTGATATACCTGTTAGAAGGTGGCATTCTTAACGTCTCATTTTATTTAAAAAAAGAAAAAAGAAAAGAAAAAAGAATGGGGGTGGGTGGGTGGTGATAGCATTATGTAAATACTCTAAATGAACTGGAGAAATTACTAGTTAATGTCATGACTGTAAACTTGCCTGTTGAGGACTACTATATATAGAAGAAACCCCTGAATTATAGTATGGTGTGAATAAAGTATTAGACTTGTAATACTGTAGAGGTTATGTAACACTTGTCCATACATTACAAGCCTTTTCATAAACTTCTGAAATGGATATTTAAAGATATTTGTGTGAACCTTCCTTACCTGAAAATGAATACTTTTGAATTATGTAGTGCACAGAAATGCCTTGTTGGAGAGGTAAAATGACTTTTGAAGCAAATGTACAGTGCATACATCTTTATCAACCGTGATAGTCACATTCACGTTAGGTGTATGCTTCCTGCTTGATAGTACAAGACTTTTTAATTACAAGCTTTCTCTGTAATAATGTGTATTGTATATTGCTGTTTTCCATGATAGCTTTTTGGTTTTGTTCTTGACTGTGTATGTTCTGGATCACTTTAGATCTCTGTGGCAGTCTAAAGACACAATTCTATTTGTATCACTTAAACCTTGTTTTATACACTTGATAGGTGCTTTATAAGGCCCTTTGGGTGTTGGTCCTCTAGCACTGAGGCACAGCTCAAATGAAATTGGAGCAATAATATTTCCTGGAATCCAAAATCTTATGTTATGCTTCTCATGCACAAAGCATGAACTTGAATATCGATATGAATTCCAGTATGAAGTTTTATATTCACATATTTGGGGGAATGGTATCATAAAATACAAGTATTGTTTGTGAATCTGTAAAAACAAATCTGAAATTTTAAAATGCTGTAGTTCCATGACAGACTCGTGTACTTTTTGAAATAAAACTGTTGGAGAAAACAGTAGTCTGTCTTTATTTTAAAGCAGCACTTACTATGGCTTCAACTTTACTCTTTCTGTAACTGGAAGCGAACTAATAAATATGGATGTGTATACCACACTGGAAATAATAATTTCTTGCCCCCCCCCGATATCTAAGTAAAAGGAAGTAAAACTTTTTATAGATATCTTAGAACATACACTTAATATGGAAATTCTAACTGTAGATAACACAGATGTAGTGATGAATTTAAACATCTGGGCAGCCTCAACAGGAATTCTGAAAAAAGCTGGGAAGGAATTTAATTTTTGTCCTGGTTTTATTTTGTGCAGAACCAAGTATTCCTGAATCTGATAAATTCTTGTTTTTTTAAATTCTTTAAGATTCAAACAAGTAGGCTTATATTTAAAGCATTTTGACAAAATACTTGTTTTTATGTCAACCAACTTGCTTTTTTTTTTTTTATTCAAGTAAAGATGACCTGGGACACCTCCCACCCCTTGGCCTTGCAAACCAATTGCTTTTCTCTCTTTGTAACTTTCTCAAAGACAAATGCAAGTTCTTCAGTGTTGTCTTGGGTGCTTACATTTATTTTCAGGAAACAAGGCCTGGCATGGGTTTGCATTAGTGGCATGTTTTGTATGTTAACACCATAATACCATTAGAAGACAAAATTGCTTACATTCATTCTTAATGAATGCATATCTTCATATGATAATGCATACTTGTGCCATGACATGTCATTTCTTTGTGTATATTTAAAATCTTCTTAATGTGTGTACAGAAGCATATGAAGTTAAGTGTACTAGCAGAAAACCTTTAATTTTTTTTATATTTCAGATTAAGATTTGTGCTTAAATACAAAAGGATACCTAAAAAAAATAAAAGCTCATATTGTTGTTACTTTATAGAACTCCTAAGAAATCTTTCTGCACCTTCATAATGTTAATTTCAAGACTTCTGTCCTTTCCTAATTTAGCAGTTTTTTCTCAAATAGAACTTTCATGCTGCAGCTCTTGTGCTGCTTCTATTTAGAGACAGGTGATTGTGAATCAGAGGAACTGATGAATGTGGGAATTCCAGCAAAGCAACTAGCACTTTGCTGGTAGTGTCATAAAAGAAGAGAGGATGCTCATCATGGAGTTCTACAAAACATTTCTTGTCCTCACATATGTATTAGACAACACCTTGGATAAAGTTTCTTAAAAGGTCTGTCTTGCTGTTTCTTTGCTGAATTTCTTAGACATCCTGGGTACTTTGAGCTTACTATTTCAAATTTTTCTCAGGTGGAGAGACTCTATAATTATGCTGATAGTTAATAAATTATTAGACTGTGTTACAGAAAACACCTAATGCCAGCTACTTAGCTTTGCTTTCTTGTCTGTAAAATCCACAAAACAAAACCTTTTGTACAGAAAATAGCTGATCAAGGAGTAAGAGTTGAATGAAACAAGCTATGAGTGTTGCCTACCTTTCCAAGTCTTACCATATTTTAAAATTACCTTTCACTTGAGGGATAACTGTAGATGATTACCCTGAGAGGAAAAAAAATGTTCTGAAAACAGGGATCGTTTAAAGAATTTATTTTTATGTTGTTCTAAGGCAGTGTTAGTGCCATGTTCCTATGTTGGAGTGTAAAAGTCAGAAGTTTTCAGCTGCCTAGTACTGGCCAGGGTGCTTTGAATAGCAAAGTTAATTCAGTGGCAGCAGCTACTAGTTAGTTTCTCTCACTAGCGGATCAGCATATTCATTGAATTATTTATCAAGCTTGTATTGACTAGATGAAGGACACTTCTACCATAATCTACCATAATATTCAGAAACAAAGGCTTTGCAACTTTTACTAACCTTGTATGATGTTAGGATTACTAGATGGTAGGAATGAGACGGGTATCTTTATAAAGAATTTGAGTAGGTCGGTTACACAACTTGATTACGTAACAATTTTAAAACAGCAATATTAGAATAGACGTTAACATCTGAAAGCACATCATTTTACCTTCAGTAATCTAATTTTTTCTTCAGGGTAAAACCTCTTGGGGCAGTATGCCCACTGGGAAGCTCAGAGAGCTGTGTGATGCAATGACAGTTGTCCCACTTCTCAGGGCTGGAAGCCTCGGTTCTGTAAGTGGCAGGCAGGGTAAAAGTTGAGTGAAGTAGCTGAAGGGCATGGGACTTCTTTCCAGGAGTACTTTTCCAACTTACAAAATGGGAAATGGAAAGTAGCAAGTCTGATCAGCATATTGGGAATTTTGTAGAACGGATATGATTTCTGGAAACAGAAATGAACTGTCCAACCTCTTGAACCCTTTTGCTGCTCTGGTTTCCGGCAATGTCTGATTTGGTGGTTTTCAGACAATCTGCGGCACCTTTTTGTATTTGATTTGTTTAAGCAGTCAGTATATTTTCACTGCTTAAAAATGCAGTGTCAGGTACTCTTCCTACCATGAATAATTTCTGCACCTGATGTCTCTGGTTATATTGTTACTAGTAATACTGTATAAAAAAGCAGTGAGAAATGGTAGGAGCTGCGGTAGACAAAAGTCTCCTGCACAGCCCACGTGGTGCAAGCAATGAGAGCCCAGGTTTCTTGGTGCTCACCAAACATCCCTAGGGATGCAGTGATCGTTTGGGTTACGTAGCAGAACTTGGTGTCAGAATTCAGAATGTGGTATCAAGGAACACTGTATCAGATGATAAAGAGCTATGAAAGTAACTTCATCTAGTACTGTTAGTATACTAGCTTCCAATTGTGTCAGTTTTGCCACTTACGTTCGTAGTGAATTGGGGAGAAACATCTGTCTTTTTGCGGGCAGTTACAAGTAAAGTAACATTTTTCCATAGCTAATGATTATTTAGCCTGCTCCATGATCTATAAGTGAGATTCCCATACAGGAATCTGAATCTCCTTATTTCATATTGTTTGCTAATATCTTAATTGTAAAACAGCAGTCAGAATTAGTCAGATTTCACCAAAGTTAAAAACGTGTAGCAGAGCTTCCATTCTCAGCATTCAAGGTCTCTGTCAGCAACTGGCAGCAGCATCAACTTGCAGCATCTTGCTAGTCCTGTGAATGGACGGTGTTTCTAAGAAACTGTTTTCTGAAGTGAAAACACTTGAGCTGTGCCATACTTAACGATAGGAGATTAAGATAAAATATTTACTTAAGATTTCCATTTACTAGTAGAATAGCTCAGGTGGGAGGGAAACTGATATCCTTAGACCAGAAATAAAGACAGCTGGTGATAAGACAAAACTACTGAATTACTTGTGACTTCTGAACAAGATGACAGCTCTGGGGCACAGCTGGTGGTTTGTGGAACTTGTCAAAAAGCTTATGTTGTGGCTGCTAGCACTGTACTTTTTATCCCAATAAATAGAATGTCCTTTTATGTCACTTCCAATCCTATAACTGTCAAGAGCAGAAACAGTTCGTCTAAGCTGTAAGAGCTGTAAAATATAAAATAAAGCTTGAAGTTGCTTTATTTAATATCTCCTTCCCCATTCCTTCTGTCCTTTTAGTACACTGACTTCTTGGGTACCAACAGCTTCAAATTGACTATTTGTTGTTGCCCTAATTTCGTCCTTGTATTCTATAATGTGAAATTGCTTAGGAATTGCAATGTCTTTCTCTTGCGTTAGACTTGAATGTTGGTTCAAGTAACTTTGCATAAGCTATTTAATTTAATTACCTTGTTATTATTACTTAAGATGGAAAATTCACGGTGTTTAAAACACAACTTGAAAAAGGTTGTCGTCTCCTATGCTGACTCTAGCCTACTCAAGAAAAAAAAAAAAAAATTTGTGGATAAATGGAGTGGTCTGAATTGAAATGAAGTAGTAAATTCTCTGTTTGACAATACCGATTGCCCTCTTGTGGCTGACCTGTAGGCAACTTTAATCCTTTTCTGACTGGCTAAAGGCCACTGTTCTACTGATGGTTGACTGTAGCTTACTAAGAAATGTTTCTCAACAGAAAGCAAAGTGACTCTTAAATAACAGAAAATTATTTTCTTCTTGTTTATTCAGGAGAATAATTTAGGTAAGAAAATTGTTATTCTAATCTGCATCAATTATTTGCAGACACTTTATTTCTCTGCATAAGCTCTGGCATAAAGCTGTAAATTGTACAGATGTCATTAAAAAAATGTACAGCTGAGGTATGAATATAGCTTTTGACAGTTTTGGCTTAAAATACTACTCTTATGTTACCCTGTTGCTACGCTAGAAGTAAAAACTTCTACATCCTTTTCTTAAAAAAAAAAAAAAAAAAAAAAAAAGGCGTAACTGAAACCTGATTGACTAGTATGGGTTAGTCATTGAAATATCTGTTTTCATGAGACTGCAGTTAAGGTCACCAACAATATTTCTTCATTTGCAGAGGTCCTTGGGGAGGGAGAGGATCTCAGACATTTTAATTGCATCTGTAGGCTTTTCTCAGGGGCAAGATAGTGAAAACTGTGATTTTTGGGAAAAAAAAAAAAGTACAGTTCTGATCATGATAGCCTTGTGTAATTGAAAGAGATTGAAGTTCTAAACATTAATTACATCTTAAAATTGTTGTTACATTTCTACTTCAAGTATTTTAGTTGTATTATTTAAATAAGATATACTAATATGATTTTTTTTGTTAATAGCGTGTGATATGGGTGGGCAGGCAGGAGTTTCCAACAACCTGCTAAGACACTTTATTCCTAGATGAAAGAGCTGAAAGGAGCTTTAGAGCCTTTATGCTCAACAGTCCTATTTTGCCCGAATTAGCATAATTTCCCTGCCCCCAGTTATACCTGGGCAAGCTAGGATTTTAATCAGCACTCTAAAAGGGGTATCCAACTGACGGTGGAAATTGGGTCATTACATTACACATGTGAATTTTATCCTAACAACATCCTGTGTCTGTGCCAACCATATTAACTAGCTAACTTGCTGCTGGCTGTATGGTTTGTACACGGGGTGAAAGTGCTGAAAATGCAAGGAACCTTAGGACATGCTTGGTGCTTGACATGGCCAACAGAAATGCTCTCACCTGCAGTAATAACAAAAGATTTCCAAGGCAAGGAAGTCTGTTTAATGAAGTAGAGGGTTAGGGTTGAGGTCCTGGCTATGTCATGATTTAGCCACGTGATCATTATTTTTTCTTTTTTGAATACTGACAGCATCTCCGTATTCCTCAGTTTCCACGTTTGTTAAAATGGAGACAATTCTGTTGAGTTACTGGGACTTTAGAGCTAGACTTTCCATCTCACCACCTCATTTTTTTAAAGCTATCCTTGACCAGTCTTTTTAGTGGTTATCAGCTACCCATCTAATGTTTGCTTTCAATTTGAACTGTCGAATTAAACCTTCAAATGACCAGCACTTAAAGGTAGTTACCTTGGTCAGACCATCTGTAGTTGTCCGCCCCCTACCATTTGCTCTTTGTTAATTCTGTCCTAACAATAATTGCTCTTCCAGTACTTCTGGCACTACTTGGGTATTTCAGGATGTAGTGAAAAGAATCGTAGGTCAGATCTCATTAGGCAACTTCTTCGGGGTGAAGGATCCCCCCAGACCCATTGCCAGTGCAAGGGGAACACTTTTCTTCCAGATGCATTGTCACAGAACCCAGGTTAGATGCCTGCTTGATCACCTTCACAGGAAGCATGCCTCTCTCTCCTTCCCCTGAACTGCATTTAGGAGAGAGTAGTCACGTAGACCAGTGTCCCTTGTTAGTCATCTGGGTCACTTGACGCTCCCTTCCCACCCTTTTCCTCTGCTGCTCACAGGTGTAATGAAAGGTATTCTCAAAATAAGGTAGTTCATCCTATCTATTTTGAAAATACAGAGTTAAGATATATTGAGTACTTCTCTTTATTGTTATTGATGTTGTAGTAATCTAGCCATGTATGCTTACACTGCCAGGCTGAGGTACATAAAGAGGGAAGTAGAGCTCCTTGTCATCATTAGCCCTGTCAGCAATGAATTACTTCTTGGGTTTGCCTTTCTATACATCTTTGCTTTACCTACAGCTCCCCACTTGCACCGATGGCTGACCTTCCACTTTCTTTCTATTGCTACCTGTCTATTTCTGATTGCTGGATTTATTTCACCATTGGAGCAGGATGGATTTTAGGCAGCTTTTCCCTTTTCTGTATGTTGCTATTGAACAAGCTTTTGTGGATGATCATAATTTTTTATTGTTCTTTTCTATCATAGTTTCTGTTCCTAACCAGTTTCACTTGTTTTGTACCGTTTTAGGTATTAGGTACTGTAAACTAAATATACGTAGTATCTTACACGGTCACCTGTTTACTCAGGTTAAACATAAAGCTGTGATCCCAGGTACCTGGGCAGACAGCAGTTTCTAATTAATCAATATTTGTCCTATGAGATCCAAAAGAGTTACCACATTTTGTTTATAAGTTACAACAGCAGTGGGTAGATAGATATTTGTAGATGGTGTTCCTTTATCACAACTGCATGAATAACCTCTAGCTTCATGCTAGGGTTCACTTGCCAGACTTTTCTTTTTTTTTTTTTTTGAGAGAGAGAGATTTACTTAAATGAGAAGGAGAAGAAAACAAAGACTGAAAGTATCAGGACAGTGATCTGGTGATCACTGTCTGGTGACAGTGACTGGGTGATCAAAAGCTATCATCCTGTTCCAGTCTGGTCTCTGTGCACCACACAGCAGACTGTTTTTCATAAGCAGGCTATGTTAATTGTCTCTAAACTCATTTGTGAAAAGGTGTCAACAGGACGGGCTTAATGGAGAGCCCTCCTTGAGTAAGCCCCTACTTATGTGCCTGTTTTATCCTTCAGAATAGCTAGATTTATAAACTTTTTGGCACGTAAGATCTATTTCTTCAGGCTTTTGCAATAGAATGAGATAAGATGAACTGTGGGGGGAGCAGGATAATCTTTTTTAGAAGACTTATGTTTACTAATTATTAACTGGATATATTTGAGAGCTGTTGATGAAAAATGTCAGAAATAGGAGTGCTATGTTAACTGTAGTGCAAAGACAGGAATACAGATTGAAAGGACACTTCTTGCCTCAGTGTACAATTCTAATTAATATGCCTCTTACAGAGTATCAATTAATTCTATCAAATACAATTTCAGGCTGATGGCAGTGTTCTTGTTCCTGTGGTACTAGAGTTGAGCATAGATGCGTTAAGTTAGGGTGGAAAATAAGTTCCAGGAGAGACAAACAAACAAAAAAAAAAGTTGCTAAAACCTTTGCAAATTGAGAGAATAGTAGATAAATGATAATTAAAATTAACTTTGTGACTATTGCATGTTGTTATCCCTTAAAAGAATAACTTTTGAAAACAGACTGTATAAACTGTAAACAGAATAAGGTTGTTGAACAGATCAGTAAATATGGTGATTTAGTGCCAAGTAGTACTTGGCCAAGTAGTACTTGGCACTGCTTTGAATTATGCTTCCAAGCAAGATTTGTGAAGGTGCTCAATTATTTTCACTATCATGTGCAGGTGAAAGATTTATTCAAAGTGTAATTCTAATTGAAATGTGACAGCTTGCGAAGAATGTGAGTTGTTACAGAGATAACCTGAGTCAGTTTTTCAATTAATGGTCTTACAGATGAATTGTCATGGAGTTGAGGCATGTTTTAAATATCTGTCAGTACTGGGACAGCGATACAGAAGCCTTTAATAGGCTGAAATGGAGTAAGAAAGTGGGATTTTTCCAGTAAATGCACTATATACATACACATTTGTGGATTGTTAATTAAGATTTGTTTTGTGTTAGAGTATCAAGTTTTGAAAATGAATATTGGTGACTGTCAGCAAAGTTTGAGTACTAGCAATGTAGAAAAAATAGCTTTGCAGCACAGAGTGGTAGCAAAAATGCTTAGTTATCATTTTTCTTAGAATATCAATCTAGAATATTAGGTCAAAGAATACAGAGCTAGTAAAGAACAGCAACTAGAACAAAGAAATTTTTAATTATGTTTTATTAAGTATGGGTGAGTCATTGGGTAGTTTGAAAAGCCTGTTTGAGTGTTTATAGCACTAAGCAAAAATGTGTGGTTCTTTGGTAATTCAGTTACTGGTATGAAACAGAAAACTGCCATCTAAGCAAACTTTCACAGAAACTTTACAAGTTGACTGTAGTGGGTGTATACTGGGAAATCCATGAGAATTTTCAATAACCTAGGTGAAGATACTAGAAAACTTATGACGAAGTTAAAATCACAGTACTTACTGGATGGCATGGAGAGCAATTTTGTTAGCTGCAGCCAACTGCATTGACTTGAGTGGGAGTTAAAGCATGTTTTAGGCGAAATATCAAATAATTTCTGTTAAAATTAACTAATAAATCAAGTTAGCTTGCTACACTGCTGCACTGGTTTTATGTAAGACACTGGTATGAACTCTAATCGGGATGACCAACATTTGGATGATTATCTGAATCATACATTTAATTACTGTATGTTGAAGTGTCTGGCCCCTCTTTAATATAGATTAATGATATTCTTTTTTTTTATAGTATGGCATCGCACACAAGATTGGTGACGTAACAGTGGTATAAACATGAAGAAACAGGCATCATTTTTTGCATGAATTTCAAGTACAGTGAAACTGAAGTTCATAATGAAGTACTGTTTTTTTTTGTTGTTTGTTTTTTGTTTTTAACTTAATCTCACTTTAGATTCAAGATTGTAAAGTGGGCTGTATTTGGTTTTGTAAGTACCAAATTTTCTTTTATATATATTTTAATGCAAAGTTTACAAAGTGACTACCAGCATTTTTCTTTCTAGTTTTGTATTTTAAAAAGAACGCACAATCACTCCCCGTTGCCCCACCATCACGTAGATTCAAAAATTCATCAAGTTAACAAAATCAACTCAGGTGGTAGAAATACAGCCTTAAGCAGTGGGGCATTGAAAGAGATTTTAATCTTAAATAGAGTAGTTTTTTTTTTTCCTAGCTTTCTGTTCAGCTGATATGATAGGAAGTATATCACCTATTCAATACTGTAGTGCTACTACAGTATTACTGTAATGAGGACTTGCAACCTGTGTTTGAAATGTACTGTATTTTAAGATTGTATATGTTTTCTAACAATAAAATGTATTTGAATGCTACAGTTAATGCACGCTTCAGCATAATCTGTTAATGCAGATGTTGTGGTAATTCATGTTTGTACACAGTCTCGTTCTTTCTGTTCCTCAACTTTTACCCTGCAAAAAAACTGGAGGAAAGAAGAGTGCACTCTTTAAACCAAGCTAGGTACATGGTCTTTTGTAGTCTGTGACATGAGATTTTGAGTACTGATTAAAACTTTGAGTTCATAATAAAAACATTGATCTACCTAACCATGTAAGAATGAAATCACAGTAGACTGATCCTGTGGATCAGAGGTTTTAATAATTCACTTTCTTCTTTGTTTTATTTTAAAGTTGTGGCTAAGATGAAACTGGTGGGAGCCTAGTACCCCACTGATATTCAGGCAGTTTTGAAAACAGTTATTTGGTTATTGTCACAGTCCCCATAAATCAGAGCAACTTAAGGACACTACATCTTTCTCTGCTCTTGAGAAATGCAGAGTGTATGTGCACATACTGTGCTTTTTTGTTTGTTTTTGTTTTACTATTATAATATGTAGTTACTAATTTAAAACTTAATCCAGTGATATCTGCTATGCTGTACTCTGAAGGCAACCATAAACTTTATTGGTGATACTGGTGCTTATAATGCTGAAAAGTATACTACTTACTCAATTATTTTTGCTTCTGTTTTTGTTTTTGAAAGGAACACAGCTAATTCTATTATAAACTCAAACTGAGATGCTTTTGACCAAAAAATCCATACAATCATTTTTGTCACTGCACATAGAAAGAAAATAAATTAAGAAAATAGTTAAAAAAAAAAAAAAAAAGGAAAGAGGAGTTTCTAAATGTCACAGTTGCTTAAGTAGCCATTTTTTTTGGAAGTAATTTCAAATTTTATTTAATTTCAATATTATAATTGCAGAAAAGATACTTTGCCTTTAAGAAACACCTATTTTTATGCCAAAACGTTACATTACTCATCCTCTCTTTGACTCTGTGCTGCCTAAACTTGTCTGTGAGCAAATCTGGCAAGTAATTAATCATGGTAAAATTCCACTGGGAAAGTTGCGTGGTCAAGAAGAACCAATTGCCAGTTTGGTTCCAGCCTGTTTGGTTCCATAAGACTGTCACATAAGACAGTAATATATAAATAAAACTTTTTTCACTAGAGTTTGCTCCAACTAAGATGAATAGATATTCCCTCCCACCCCCACCTCCCCACACACCCCATCATCTTAAGTGATTAACTGCTAGTGTTTTAGGAGAGGGGAGAAATGCAGGAATTACTGTGCAAGCTTATAGTGTCGGCTAGTTGGTTAAAAAATTAGTTTTGTAAAAAGAACTCAGGGAAAGTCTGAAACTTCATGCACGTAAGTATGTCCTTGGAGTGAAAGGAGCCATTTTTATACTCAAATTCCTACCTAAACAAACTTTTAATATATTTTGAGTAAAGAAAAATAACTGTTGCTCTTGAAGTTAAATGTGTGTTGCATTTGTTTTCTTCAAGAAAGCTAGTAGCTGCAGAACTACTTTGTCATGTCTAATCCACGTGACAGTACAGCTCTTCTTACTAGCCTTCCAGATACCAACACAGAGTCTTTCAAAAGGTACTGAATATTGGCTATTTAGTCCAGAAGTCTACCTCAGTGAGATGGCCAAGTAAATGTTAATTTTGTTACCGTGGTGTAAATGTGGTACAAATTTGAAAGCCTGCCTGATATTATATAGACAGGTTGAAGATTGAGACTAACTCTGTCTGCATTCTGCCATCGTGCTCATGCTTAGAAGGTAAAATAATGAAGCCTGGAGATCATGCCTGGATAGATTACTGTGACCTGGTGGCTGTTTATGAATTATATATGTCAGTAGGCATTTTTACTTGGATATGGTTCAAGTCTTCAACCTTTTATCTTTGTATCTAGCATGCAGAATAGCTTACATGGTCAGAGGGTGGAGGAAACACCCTGGCTCTTGTGCCAACACTATTAAATGAGAAGATCTTCTTGCCAGGGCTTGCTTTTCACAAGAAAGTTCAAGCAGCGCTTATTTGGTAACTGAGCTCTTGTCCACACCCAAAAATCTCTGTCTTTCTTTTTCATATGCGAGCTAGCTGACCTGGACAATTGGACAAAGCCTAAGAGCTGCCTATACTCAGCAGCCTGCATCTTTGCCACAAAATGGATGAGCTAACTTGCAGTGCTTTCCCACTGTCCCTGCATAATATGCAGGTCTATTGAATGTGAATTCTTGAATTGAGCTGTTACTGTACTCTATTTAGTTCAGACCTCTTCAGTATAATTTTTCCAACAGCCATTCTAATTATACGCATCTGAAAAATAGCACTGTGCTCATCCATTTTCACACTTGCTGGCATCTTCTCCACGGTTACCAAGCGTTCTAGTCATGCAGACCTTTAGATTTGATGTGTGCTTTGGAAATCATATGTTGCAATCTAAGACCAGAGTTGGTTATGTCGGATCAGACTGCCTGGGTGTTACACCACCTGGAGTCTGAAGCAAGCCAGATCCTTCATGAGATGAACTTTCCTGTGGTCTAGGGGCTGATCCAGATTCAAACTTTGCCCTACAGGCAATATGGCTGCAACAGGCTCAGAAATGGGAACGAGCTATGCCACCACAAGGCAATTTCACATTGCTACAACTCTATCCAGGCCTGAACTTATATCATTGTAATTATTTCCATAAAAATTAGAAACCCCAGACTGTAACTCTAGCATATGCATTTTAAGCGGCAGAACTCAGCATGCTAGAAGCTGAATTGGCCAAGCCCTTCTTGCTCTTGGCTTTTCATTCCTGGCCTTGGGCTATATCTTATCTTTTGTCAGCATAAGCATTGGTGCAGCTGCTGTGAACCACATCAGAGACATGATTTAGTTTAAAATTACTTACATATAGTGTAGTTTAGTTTTAACTCAGATATGTTCATCATTTCAGTTCACCAAGCAGCTGTACCAATATTTGTGCTGACAAAAGGGGAAGAGAAGGAGGCAGTGTGAAAGTGGAAACAGGGATCAAAGTACAAGAGAAAGGTGGGACAGCTTATTTCAGCAGCAGTGCTAAAAGTGCTCTGAGCGGTGAGTTAGACTAGATGTACACCAGAGATGCTGTCCAACTTCAACTATTCTGTGATTCTGTGGAATAGACACACATACCCAAATTCTCCCTGCATCAAAAATGGCGATTCTTAGCAGCCGTGTAAATCTGAAGGTGCTTGAAGGCTACAGTTACCTCTGCTTCCGACTCTGGTGATTCCAGGCACCCTTAACCCTCCTTGCCTGCTCAGAAACCAGCTAGTCTGAATGGGATGCAGGCTGTGTTGTATTGCACGTGCATCCTGTGGGCTACCACATGTACAAACCAGTCTATACAAATGCAGTTTGTTCTCAGGACATCCCGCCCCAGCCAGTGTTGGGACTAAACATGTCAGCAGAAGTTGCCACTTTTAATACTTAAAGGAGATGGTTGTTGATAATGCTAATGTTGTCCTCAATTATGAGCTTGCAAAAATGTATGCAGTTATTTTTTGTGACGGCAAAGTAATTCCAAGTCTCTCCCTAAGGCATCTGGTGAAATAGATTCACTTGGGCAAATCGCCGTTATCTTCAAGGGCAGTGTAGCTAGGTCACTGGTAGTGCAGTTCTCTGTGCAAACTCTAGGTCTACTGTTGTTTACAAGATGTAAAAGGCTCAAGTTCAAGTGAAGAGGAATAATTTACTTCAAACTCAGCTCCAGTAACGTGGAAGGCAAAGAGGGAAAACATTAAAAGAAAAACCAGCATCCCTCTCTACAGTGTGGTGTACCATCCAAATACTGCTTCCTTTAATCCACATACGCAAGGCCCAGCTCATAAAATTTAAACACTGACAGTAAGAGTTGAGTGTGGTTCATTCTAGTTCATTTCTATTCCCCTTATGACTCTCATTGTTTATGGGAAAATGTAATATGTTAAGAATTGCAAGTAATTTATTTTGAATTGTTTGCTTATATAATGCAGGATGCTTTAACGTTGAGGAAGCAGCAAGACATGAGCAGGAGCCTGAGCTGATACTGAATATGTCAACATGCTTACAATGCACTGTATGTACTCTGTTCTGCATAAGTAATTCCCCGGTTACAAAGTAAATTGCATTAATTAAAAATGTCACAACAGAAACTGAAAGTTTTGCTTGACAGAGAAATTATAATGGAATTACTGCCTTCTGTGTTAACACTGTCTCATGCTGCTTTTTTACCATGTCTGAGTGTCTAAATTGTCAATGCCAGGTCTCTGTCCTCACGACTGAGATGTCATTAATGCAACAAGAATGTGTTGTCTTTGCAGAAAAATCCCTGTTCCCTTCACACCTGTCTTTCTCAGCTTTGAACCTTTTCTATGTAGCCCTCTCTATTATCAGAAAACAAACTTTTTCAGAGGTTCTGATAGTCCTACTCTTCATGTTAATGGAAAAGGAGGTGGTAAATTTAATACATCTCTGATCAAATCATGCTTTAACATGGAAATGAAGTGCATGAAATCCTTGCAGAACTGTTTGAAGAATGCTGCATCTGAGTTGCTGAAACTGTGAAATAGAGTACTAACACACTGAGGCCTGTCCTGTGACAGGCAGAAGAGTTTCACACTTTCAAATCCAAATTTATATATATTTTATACCTGTGAGTATGTGACACCAAAACTGCAGAGTGGAAGCCCTGCAGTTAGTGCTGCTGAGTGCCCTCCAGGGCAGTTCTGGTCCCAGTAGTCACGGTGGGGTGGCTCAAGAGCTCTTGGACAGGCAAACCAGGATGGATGTGGCAGTCTTCTTTTCCCTTCAGCCCCTCTCTCAAATCAGAATCTTGCCCTGTCATAAGGTGTCTGAGATTCCAGGCAGTTCTTAGCTCTTGGTCTGTTGCCATGGACTATGTGGTACACAAAGCTGCTGTTACTTTTCTAGGACAGCAGGTGTCTTACATTTGACTCATTTTCATGTTTTTTTTTTTTTTTTTTTTTTTTTTAGTTCCTTGGCTTTTTCTTCTTTTAAAGTAAAAGGTGTCTTTTCTCAGCCCTCAGGGCTGTATTTCAGTGGCCAGGATTTAACCATCAGAGAGGTGTTTGTAGTTCCATAGCTACTGCTTTGGCATCACTGGAATAAACTAAGGATGGTTTAAATTAGCTTGGATTAAGCTTTCACTGGAGGAAATTTTGTGTGTTCATACAATTTCTATTATGCCAGCAGAACTATACGGAAGCAAAAATAAGCTGGTGAGTAGGTAGAAAATATCTGCAGCTCTTACACCTAGATCCAGAAGTGGAGATGCTGTTGGGAAGCATCTATGTAGAGCAAAGAAGTGGTAAGCAACAGATTTAACATCACAATTTCAATTCTAATGACTTGTGCAGAAGTTTCTGTAGAGCTACTATTGGTATAGTTTATATGGTAGTAAGCAATGGAAATACATAAAAAATCTGTATTTTTAGTGTGAAGAACCACACACGCTTTTGTACATAGCTGGTAAGAACAGGAAATTGTAGTAATTTATCCCTAAAAGTTTTGAGACATAAGAAAAAAAACATTGTAATTATTTTAGTAAGGCTTAATCAGCTCTTTTGGTGATTAAGATGGGTTTTTGTTTTGTTTTGTTTAATGTGCTTGCAATGGCAGGCCCTGAATCCCATTGATCCTTATGTGCCAAGCAGCTCACAGGGCTTGACCATGGTTGTGTGGTTTGATTGTACCACAGGCAGGTATTTAGATGCTTTGTGATCTGTAATAGTGGACACTGAGGCTCAGGGACTCAGAGGTCAGCTGAGCACCCTGCTCAAGAATACAGTCGTCATACATGTCCACACAAGGGACTAAGGTAGTATGTTTATGGCTAACTCCTTTTCAGTCTTTCTGGTGTAATATGTCCCCTTATGGACAGCCATTTCCCTGACTACTGATATTCTTAAACTCATGCTAGCAAGAAGGATATCTGACCAAAGGAACCTTTTTGTCTCCTGTAGCGAAATATTATTATTTGTGGAAAGAATGATACAGCTTGAGGCAGCATGGCCACCCACAAGGAATCGGTGCGGGACAATGGCCTCGCCATGGAACCAGTGTGCACGTATGCTTCTGAGCAAAAGAGAAATGGTCAGGGGCACAGGACTTCTGACTGCCCGGGGTGTGTGTGGTGGGGTTCCTCACTTCCTAGTGCTGCTTTGGATGCTCCAGTTGATCTCTCCAGACAGCTCTTCCATAAAATAAAATAAGGAATCAAGGCGGACAAGCTCTAGTGCAGGGAGCAGGCCTTTGCCCTCTTTTTCTTAGTTGTATGTACGTACCCTGAGAACTCCACTGTTCTCTTTAGTTGCAGAGTAAGGCCAACTGTTATTTGGCTTATAATACTATTTTTATTCATAAAATGCTGTGTACACACATAAATTGTTGTCCTATTGTATTATGCTAAAAAGCCAGATTTGGGCTTGTCAGTGGATTGCCTGAAGCAAGAAAATGTATGGAAGAGCATAAACAATACATTGTATGCTGATATTGGTGGTGGCTTTTCTTCCTTTGTGTGCTCTGAATGTGTGTGTTTGGCATTGCGCTGTCATGCAGAAGAATAAGGATTAGATTTGTCCTGCTGTGAGATGATTCATGTATGGAGAATGTGCATATTCAGAAAGAGAGAGATTTCAAGAGTGAATCATTGGAGAGGAGCTGTTGATAGGAATCAATAATAAACTGATAGCTGAGCAGGGAAAAGTGGATTTAATAAAAGAAATTTAACCTAAGTAATTTTAATCAAGCTGTTATGGTTGCTTCTCTGATCATTTCTGTTAAAACTGCTGTTCTTCATTCTTTTTGAAAATACATTTTGTAGGTATACAACTTATTCTTTGATTCTAGGTAATATATACATATCAATGCATATTTATATTAGATGTTATTTTATATGTATGCATACACATATAAAACAAATATTCATCCCCTGAGGTGATTTTCCAATTTTATTATATGATTTTGCTTTAGTACAATTTAAAAGCTTACATAATATTAGAATAGGGCTGGATATTTAAAGTTAAACAGCAACTAGATGTCAAACTGTTACTTCCTTTATGTAAAAATATGTAACATTTTTATTTCAATAATATTTAGCCAAATAAGTGTTTCCCAATATTGATATTATTCATGCTTTCCCAGAGATGTTAACATAACCCTGTAATTGGCATGAATTCTATCCAGCAATGAGCACTGTAGGAAATGCATTTTATATCTGTTCCTTGTTACGTCTTTTTAAGGCAAAGTGGAAATTCATAGGATATAACAAGCTTTGCATTTGGGTTTGGCTGATTTTCTTTCTGTACAACTAATTTATTCTGAAGTAAAAGGGAACATCAAGCTTAACATACTTCTCAGTAGAAAACCTTCTCTGAAAGATTCTCATTTAGATAGATGTGCCTAATTTTCAAATACAGTGCTATGTTAATCTTAAACAGACACTTTCAGAAAATCTACATTTGCACTGTCTCCTTAGGAAAAAGAAAAAAAAAATGCAGTAAATAAGCAGAAAGCTAGAAACAGTTATTCTGCACAGATTTCAGCTCTCATCTTCATTGTGAGCCACCCAGGCATGACTATATTGTTCTGGTATACAAGCCCTGAAAAGTAAGCTTTACAAAGCAAAACCATAAATAATACTGTAGTTGTCTTCAGCTTGTCAGTTTGACTTCTATCTAAGCAGGTAAAAGACAAGTGCTAATGCCACTGGAAGACTGCTTGGCAGAAGCAAACCTCGTAGAGGTTTCTTCTCATTTTGGTTCCCAGTGGCCAGGTAACCTCATCAGAGAGGCACCTTCCTCCAGCTGCTGCAGATCCCTTGATGTGACTGCTGGTTGCTGTTCTGGGTCATCAGTCAGAGGCTACAAGATAGGAGATGCAGTAGATTTTAGTGAGATTAATTCTTAAGTAACTCATCAAGACTTAAATTATAACACTACAGGAGTAAATGTTGGCCACTACTCCAAAAATAAAATACCAAAAGACAAAAAGAGCTCTCTCCTTCCTCCCAAATTATCCTATCAACACTGTCAGCAGAGTTTATCTTTTAAGGGATTTTTTTTTTATTTATTTATTTTATTCTGGGATATTGAGTGTCGTGCACAGGCAGTGACACATAGTGGCATGTGTTGCAAAGGCCACCAGCACCTCTCACAGGGAGAAGGAGGCCAATGAAGAATGGAGATGCTTGTTTGGTCACGTAGCTTTCAGGTGTGTGATTCTTTGTTACGAAAGAAAGCTCGTGTGACTCTGGTTTTGTCAGAGATATGAGCTGATCTCTTGACTAGGACCACTTGTCAGCCTCTTGCACGTTTGGATAAAGCTGCTACTGAGAAGAGGCAATAGCCTGTCAAAGAGGTTTACTTAATGCCAATTTGTAGAAACCGCTGCATGGTGCCTGCTGTTTGCATTTCTGTAACCTTTCATCTTAGCCAGCATTTTCCAGAGCCTCTGTGGTCTTCTTTGCTTTTATTGTGCTTGTGTTTTTTTCGTGGCTTTGTTTCTGCAAACCTGTTGTTATGTCAGGTTCTCATGGGAAACAACTACCCCTGGTGTGGCAATCACCTGTCTTGCCCCCTTTTTGCCTTACCTCTTCTCTTGTGGCTTTTATTTTTTTTATTAGTGAAGAACAAATATAGTGCACAATAAAGTAGCTAACAGTCATTTAAATTCTCAATAAATATTTGCCAATAAGGATATTTTCCATATCCAAATAATATGCAGAGAAGCTTCACAACTAACGTGCAATATTTGCACCCGATTAGCATACTCCAGTCAACACTAAGAGCATCTTAAATGGGAGCAATCAGTAGGGAATTTGAGCAGGTCCTAAACAAAAAGTATAAAGTACCAAAGGAAAAACACAGCAAGAAATAATTGTCATCCCCATCACCTTCATTATTGCCAACTGTTGCACTGCAGAGAGCCACATAAGCCTCTTGGACTCAGTTGCTGTTCTTCCCCTTCCCCCTTGTTATGTTCCTGTCTCTGTCTTTGTTTTTCTTTTATTTTTTATTTTTTAATTTTTCATCTTTCATTATTTGAATATATATGTATATGACGTATACCATATGTACACAATGTATACCATAAGTCATAGATGCTGCTAATGAAGCTCTGCGACTGTAAGCCCATCTCAGCATAGTTTCTGTAGCACGTATTCATTTCATTTCTTTTTTATGTTTCTTGGAGCACAACCTGTGGACTGATGAGGTGTTAAATCAAAGGGAGGTGAGGCTAGAAAAACACTGCATTTTTTTCCTGAACTCTATGCTCTCTGATTTATTTTCTTCATTTAATTTGATTGAGCAAAATTGTGTAACACAGCAATCCAAATTCAAAGTATTGTTGCTCAGGCAACAAGATATAGCTAAGAATGAACACTGCAGCTTCATTAAAAGCAATGCAAAGGATGTAGTACAGTTGCCTGTGGAGATGTGTGTTGATCAGACTCTGAGATCTAACCTGAATGCATTATGAAAACATCAATTTATTTCTACTTCACTGCAGAGGCAGCAAAGCTTGCAATGGGAAGTTGGTTTGTATTAGTTTATATGCATTTGAGCACTGCTGCTCTTTGTAATTTACTGCAGGGAATATCCATTGACTCTGCAATGTATTTTGGCAGACACAGAAGAGAGAAATGTGGTTAATAGCATCTTGCCAATATTCAGTCCTATTGGATATATCGTATGGTCTTTAAGAAATCTGTCAAGCTTCATAAAATTAGCCTCAAGCTAATTAGTAATGTCAATGTTTTTAGAATGATTGTTGTTATTACTGTACATCACTCAGAAACTCATGTGGGGACCAGCAATCTGTGTATTGGCTAGATATTGCAGTATCATGACCATGGATTAAGAACTTTCTGAAATCCAAAAATATTTCTCTCTTTTTACCTCCCCTGTTCTCCCTTGATCTCAGTTTTTGACCCTGACTTATCTTATGGCCTTAGTTATTGTTGACTTAATCTACATAACTGAAGGGGGGAGGGGAGCAGAATACATGCTCAGTTTCCTCCTTACTGATGAATTTTTATGTTATACCTTCTTGGTTATGCTTGGTTGTGGAATGGCACATACAAATATGAAGAAAGCGCTGGATTCTGCAGTCTACTAGAATTATTTAATGAAAGAGCAATTTATGGAGGGGATATTTGATCAAAATTTTAAACTACTATAAAAAATTATATACAAAAACCACACATACATTCACATTTACTTTATGATATAGTTAAGGAACATGAATGTAGTAAAAGAGAAACATACTAATGCTCTTCTTTCAGATGCTGTTTGATTAAACTGTTCAACACGCTTACTCTTACCACTACCAAGTAATTGTGCAGTTGCTATACTTAAGGTAGAGTTGAGTGCACATGTTCCAACCCAGACTGGTCTCACTGGCTTAGACTCTACAGGCCAGCAGTAAAAAAGCAGTCCTGCCACACAAACCTCATAGTCTAAATAGCGAAGACTACCAGCTGATGGAGATACAGGGAAAGGCACATTATTGTCTTTATTCTACAGATAAGGAACTGAGCCCGAGGTCCGTTAAGTAGCACAGACCAAAAAGAAGCCTTGCAAGAGACAGATAGCCCCAGCCCGGGTTACTTGCATAAAAGCCCAGTGCACTCACCAGATCAGCATTCTTCCTGCAGCTGTACGAGTTAAGAAGAGAAGGTACACCTAGGCATTCGCTGAAATGACTGACAGAATTGTAAGTCAGTAGGTAAAAAAAGGAAACTGGAAACCAAAGGGCAGGATTATGGAAAAGCTAAAAGCGAAGCTTTTAACCTGTGAACTTTCCCATATCTATTTGAGGTATGACTGCCAAAATAGGATGTTTATTATAGGTTTATTTCCAGTAAGAGACTTTATAATAACGTGGTTTTCTTCTTTTTTTTTTTTTTTTTTTTTTTTAAGTTGTATTTCATCAGCTGTTGGAAAGACTGTGCTGTCTGTCAGTTTCTGGAGATCAAAGTGTATGCTGTGAAAAATAAAGTAATCTGCCACTTTGGAATAATTTGCGGTAGCAGACATTCTCAGTGCAAATCAGAGTACAAATCAGATCGTGAATCAATGATCTCAAAAGAGGATTAGTTTGGATTAGTTGCCCAATGAAGCAGGCACTTTGTGTGATGCACCAGACAGCTCCAACATGAGCCAATTCACTGGGGATTTTTGTTTGCTTGTTTTTCAAATTTTTAACATCATTTTACCAAATGGATTTTAATACACTAATTAACGTTATTCCGACAGTATTCTGCCTTGATTGTGCATTGCAGTTTGATTTGTGAGACGGTGAGAAGACAACTGGTATCTGACCAGGGTTCAGTCCTGCTGGGTCTCTACTTGTTTAAGTCACTCATATTTTAGTGATGCTTGAAGAAGAGCTTTATTATCATTTCACTGGTATTGTATGTGCCTAATTAATGTTTTTCAGCTTAGTAGGGATGTTGTGATATAAGTAACAAGGTGCTTGGAAACAGCATTTATTTCTGTATAAACAGTAATTTCCTGTTTCTGTAGTTCAATGTTTTACTCCATCGTGCCTATAGCTGCGAGTCATTATTTTACACACATAATAATACTTGAGTTCCTTAAACTAATGGTGCAGCATAAGGAAGCACGTCACATGGACAGACATCTCTTGTCATAATTTTTCCACTCGGGGCCTCCCATTTCTGTGCCAGTAATATATTGCTTGCCTCTGCCAGCAATAAATTGATGTGCCTCCTCCCTGTTGACCCAAGTTCTGGCTGTTGACTGACAGATAAAAAACCATTATTCACTGCATTCCCCATCTCACGAAGTTGATTTACTGGATTAAGAAGAACCAGGGTCTGGGGGGCTTGTAAAAAGGATGTGAAGAGTAATGAAGAACAAGAATGCACTTGGACATCATGTGCTGAAAGAAGGAAAATCTGTGCTTGTTCTATGTATGAAATGGTATCTGGTTTGGTATGCAAATAAGGCAGTCTTTGAAGGAAAGATCAAACTTTGTGGACAGTATAAAATTCCTGGGGAACAAGAGCAGAAGTTAGCCAGCTGTTATTCTGACAAGGGAAATAAGCACTGAAGCTCCAGATCCAGGCAGCTTCTCATTAAGGCAAGTCCAGATCCAGCAGCACTAATGTCTCCTCTGTTTAGACAATAACAGCTTCAGACCATAGTCCTGGCGGTACCTCTAACACGCACACACCCTGGGGAGAGCTGTTTGCAAGCTAAAATTTCAGGATTCACCAATGAAAATCCAATTTGCACCATTGTTTCTGTGGCCAGGGCAAGACTGAACAAACCCTGTGAAACTTGCTCCTTGTTCCAGATAAAGTTCAGTTGTTTGCTCCTGATTCGGTCCCAAACTTAGCATGCTGTTGGAGGCTTCCTCCCCTATGTCATCAGCTTGCTTTCTCCTTTGGACTCTGCAGCAGCCTAGAGTAAGCAAGAGGGCAAGATCACAATTGCTCTTGAAGCTTCTTCTGAAATAAGCAAAAAGATTTTTTCCCTGGTGCATACTGACCTAGGTGAGACACCAATTTGAGCAATGAACAAAGTAATATGAAAAGTGACAGGGAGACTTACAGCTCTAAATTGCTGAGATGGAATGAGGTCAAGTTTAGCAAAATGCATTAAGTCAGCTGCAGAAATCCTTCTTTAAAGTAAGACTATTACTGGCCATGCTATGTATGCATCCTACCCTTCCTGTTCAAAACCTTCACTGAAAGCCATCCTACCCTTCCTGTTCAAAACCTTCACTGAAAGCCTCTCTCCACTGAGGCTGTGACAAAGATGTTCAGGTATGTTTTCACTGAAGGCAGCATAATTACATATTGTCTTTCATGCACATTCATAATACAGCTCTATATATTCTCATTCATCTACAGAGTGCTTCTACTGGACCACATAAATGACCTTTTGGAAACATCAGCAGTTGTCTTTTTAATACAAGAAACACTTCTTCAAAGAAAATATGAGCTCGCAAGAACTGATATAAGAACTATGATACAGGCCTCGAGGTCCTTGATTGCTTTAGGAGTATTGTAAAGCTACATGTAGAATGCATTGTTTAGTAAAACATTAATGACATACTTCAGAAGAAAAATAAATACAACTTCACAAGTTTAGTCTTGTGAGAGATTGCCAGCCTGTAGATGTGTACATGACAGAAAAAGAGGTGACACCCAACTTTTATAAAACTTATTTTCTGGTTTTAAAATTACTCAAACTCATGACAAGGTGCTAAACACATCTGAGAGTTGCACATGCGCTAATTTGTTATTATAAAAAGTAGTAAATTGATTGATTTATAAAATTCCTTCTGTCCCTGCAAATCATTGCAAGACGTCTGGGTACCACTATAGCCAAGTAGTTAAAAAAAAATGTTTACTTTGTATTTATGAACAGTTTACTGAAGTCCTATGCCTGAAGTTCTACATGTGATTTTCCCAGGCAGCTGTTAGTTCCCTATATGGAAAAGTAAAAATGAAATATAATGTATATATAAAACGTTGTATAAAAGACACTGATGTATATGGCAGCCCACTAGCAGTTAGATGCATCTCTGAGCATTAGCAAATTGTATTTCTCTCCAGCCTCTCTCTCCCAGCTTCCTCAGACATGTACACAAAATGTATAACAGGTCAGTGAAATGAGAAAGCAATTCTGTGAAATCTGTTGTTCACATAATATCATGGGGACTAAGTGACAAACCTGCAGTGAATACAGACAAATCTCTGATAAGGACACAGCCATAATATGCCTTTTTGTGTGACCTTTTTTTTTTTTTTTTTCTCCCCATCTTCAGGCATAACTGGGCTGTAGTTGACAAGTTGACAGACAAGTAAATATTATATGCATGCAAGGAAATAACACTGTCAGTTAGGGACAGAAGGATGTTTTTGGTATTGTGTATTTGTGATCTTGTGGATGAGGGTTATTTTGTAGAGCACATTCCCAAAGAGAAGATGCATAGTGTTATTATGTGAAAGGATGGGAAGACATAGTACCTTTATTGCTAGCTTCACTAACATTATTCGTATGATACATAAATCTTCCTCTGATGTAAACTGAACTCAGAAATTGCAGCAAATTTCACAAGCTAAGGATATCTCTTTCCCTCTTCTTTCCTAGGTTGTTTACTTACTCATAGTTATGTTTCCATGTGGGAAGTGGCAATTTAATTTAGAGTGATAGCTGCTCAGCAGTTGGGGATATGTGTAAAAATAGGATTTGAAAGTAAGCATGTTTTCTGCTCCAAGCCTCCTCCTGCAGCTGAAAACATGACCAGTTTATATTTTGCTATGGTAAGAAAGCCTACCTGTAAGAACAAGTAAATCAACAAAATCCAGGGTAGTTTCTATTTTCTGAGCTCCTGAATGTCTTTAGGTTTAATGTGATATGTATCAAGCAGTCATAAACATCAATACACAATGAGTTTTCTGATATCACAGTTTTACATCTAACTTCCAGTTCACCACCTATATGCTATCATATCTCAAGTTTTGCTGTTCAAACAAGCCAGTGCAGTGTTTTCTTTCCTCTGGTGCTGTCACTAGCACACTTTGGGTTTAGTAACATAACAGAGTTAAAATGCCGGCCTGCTTGACATGCCGCAGAAAAAAAGGAGGAAAAAAGAAAACTGTAATTACTGAAATCTACCACCAGAGAGAGCTTTTGTCTTGCTAACATTAACAGAAGATGGCAAAAAAGCTGTACTTCATCTAGTGTCATAATGGAAGTTTTCATAAGTATTGTATTATTCATCTTTAAGTATCAGGAGGGAAATAATGAATCAAAATCGACAGCACCAGCAGAAAACATAAATGCTGTGTGTGCGTGTATGTGTACACATGAATTTTATATTCATTTTAATTGCACACTTGGTCCTGTGACATCTGTCAGGACAGCATAAAACTAGTGTAAATGGGGGCAAACTGGTACTTACTGAATGACTTGTATCTATAAAGGTCCTGACTTGATATCAGTTCCTTGGATTTTAACTTGATCTATTGGCATGGCTGAGAGCAAAGGGTGCTTTGTGAAGGGTAGACCTGCACCCAGAGTTGAACTGAGTTGGGGGTTAAGCCCCACATTTCTCCTTTGCTACAAAATAATGTGCGTAATCTTGCTCTGGAAATATGTCTTTTGGTTTCCACCATTAACATGTGACATAATAACAAGATATTTCTTCCATGTACGTGATAACTTCTTTGCGTTTTAAAAATACCCCTATTGATCACTCTGAATTTTTGAAATAGAAAACCTATCTCTATAAAATGGACACAACTTCAGATAAAATTTTGTTTTGTTTTTTATTTATTTGCTCGGTAGAGCTTGGAGTGTATTTTACCTTATGTCTCATATTGTTTGTGGCAAAAACACCAGCACTGGCTCAGGAAGAACAGCAGGTGGGGCAAAGCTCTGAAGCTGTTTCTGGAACACGTCCTAGTAGATTTGCAGGGTTCCCAGCTTCTGTCCTGGGTCTATGGCATCGCAAATAGGATACCTGTCAAAACAGACCTTTGCTGTTGCCCAGCAGCTCCACCAACTTCGTGATTTCAGATGAAGTAGCCCCCTTTTCACCCTTCCCACATCCAATATCCATTCTCCACTCTTATTGTAAGAGTATTTGCAATTTTGAAGGTGAATGGCTCCATCTTTGAGTGACCCTCCTGAGATCCACGCAGAAATGTATGGAAACTTTCAGTGAAGCGATGTCTTTCATTCTAACAGGAAGACTTTTCTATTTCAATCCTTTTGCTTAACTGTCCCTCACTGGTCCTACTCACATTAAAACTCCGGGGAGTGCAGAGGACTATGCATGTTCGGGCCTGCAAGAAACACTTCTGCAGGTAGAATAATTACATCTGCCTCTACTCTCTTCCAGGAACTGTTTGGTTCCAGGAATGTCTGATCTATGGATTTCTTAGTGTCTTTTAGTTATTATTCATCGTAAAGATCAAGTGTATTCAACGTGTTTTTTGCTTTGTTTTGTTTTTTGAATCAGATCAAAGAGCATATCAAGTAGCCACCAAAGCAATACACATCCTCCAAGTGGGCAAAACACATAACAAAAGTCCACGTGATCTGACCACACATATGTGTGGATATCCAAGAAGCCCTAAAGGAAAAGAGCATACTACAGGTGGTGAATTATTCTGGCAGGCTGCATCAAGCCAACTTAATTATAGGCTGTCTTTAATGCTATGTTCTGGGATTGTGTGTGTGTGTGTGTGTGTGTGTGTGTGTGTGTGTCACTAAATAAATAAATAACAACACTGACAGCCAACAATTTCTGTGAAGTCCTGAAAAACTAAGCTATTAATTTTGGCTTGGGATTCATATAAAAACCCTACAGAGGTTCCTCCTAGTAGTGGTTGACTGTGCTAAAATATCCTGTTAACGAATTAGACTCTGCTTTATTTTGCTTACTCAGAAAAACATCATGAGAGTAGATGTATTCTAATATATTTTCAAAAAAATTATTTTAACAGAAATGTAACTTTGGGCATTCTAAATTTATTCTACCCTAATCTTGACCCCAACATGAGCTCTTTATCCATGAGTGTTGTGTTAGCTGTTTGCTGTGAAAGCTGTGTTATTTTAAACCCTGACATCAATTAGGTCAGGCACATTGCTGCACCATTTGATTGACCAGATATGTAATCAGGGCTGATCATATCAAAAATTCAGCAGTGCCTAGTGAGGTTTTAGAGTTGTTAGAATTCAAGATTGCTTTAGTGAAAAGGTGAAAAATTGTTTTAGATAATAGAGGATTTGACCCTGCAAGATATTGAACACCTTTGATAACGTAAAATTCTCCTCTTAGCCACTTTTGTCATTCAGAATTAATGATAATTAGAGAAGACTTTACTCCTGTCAACAGTCTGCCTTCACAGTCTTCTGCAATCTTTCTGATAATTTCATGAAGGGTTCAGCGTAGGAGCAAAACAGAAGTCCTCCTTCACTCATGACATTAAGTATACAGCTGAGAAAGCACATGCCCCAGGGGATCCCTCACTAGGAAAATAGTCAGGATGCCCTTGGACGTGTCAGCAAGTGTCTGTGTTCAGGGCACCTGGGCGTGCAGCTGCTGAAGTCTCCTGAGGCCACCAGGTTCTTTAGTGATGATGTCAGGGTGCCAAACAAAGCCTGTCAAAACCTCAGCGGACTGACTGTCTAGCTATTTCTGTGGATGCAGTTCAGAGCTATTGCAATTGCTCTGCAATCTCCAGCTGTAAAGTATGGCAAGGTGTGATACTGGAGAGGAATATTACCCAAGGCATGTCCTCTCCCTCTGCCCAATGTCACATTCTCTCAGGCCAGCCATGCCGTGCTGTCCTTTGAAGTAGTGTCGACTCACAATTGTTTGTTGGACTGCACTATGAATCAGCTCAGGGAACTGATTTCCTTGAAAAATAACCCAGCAAAACACAGCGCTGTGGACAGTTGTGCCTACACACCTGCAAAAACCAAAGAGGCTGCACAGGGAAGGAAATGTTGAAAAAAATGGGAAGAAAAGAATCCAGGAAATGCACATAGACCCGCATGTTAAAATGGGCCTCTATGCAAGCAGCATTATGCCTCTTTACGTTGCTTGTTGAAGAGAAGCCAGCACAGTAAGCAAGGTGTGAGCTGGCAGCATATACCTCCTCAGCTGCCCTGTGCTCCAGGCAGGCACAGAGCCTCAGCTGATGAGTGGCACCAGTGCAGCAACTCACTGCTGTTGCCTGCCCTACCTCCCCCACCGTGCCCTGGCTTAGGCATTCCTCTCGCTGCCCCTTTGGCCAGCGGGACCACCACCAAGGCTGCAACTGGTTTTCTGCCTCTCTAATGAGCGGCTCCCTGAAGGGGCTGGCAAAAGCCAGGGCAAAGTCTCCTGCTGCAGGTAGGCAGGGTACTCTGGTGTTGGTGGAAAGGTACTCTTCGTGGCAAGGATGTGTTCACTTGGCTCAGATGCCAAGGAAAGCGCCATGCAGGAGTGGGGTAGCAGGCTTCAACATCTGCCTCACTTGCAAATTCTTGGTTTGCCAAGAGAGTGAGGTATTAGTGGATCAGCATCCTTGTTTGCTGAGGGCTTTTGGACCTGGCTGAGAAAGTATCCTCCATTTGACAGTGGAGAAGAAAAGCCCTGGAAACAACAGAGACTTCAGTTCTCAAGACGTCTTTTCAATTCACTGTCACTCCCAGCGTGTCTGATCTGTCTTGATAGATTTCAACACTTTTCCCTGCCAATGACTCCACCATCATCTCTAACTGTACCTTTGCAGAGTTTATAAAGGGAAAGTGTCACACTAGTCTAGCTGCTCTGCCCTGGTTTCACAAATGCCAGTGCCAGCTTGAGAGTTTACTTTGGATTTTTGAAGCAGAGGACTGAAAAAAAAAACCCAAAACTTTTCTTCCTCTCCTGTCAGTGCTTTAACCCAAGGCTTCCAATTTCTGCATGTTTGTTAGCTCAAGATATGCCACAAGGTAAAAACTGGATCCAGAGAGCAGTGGTTCAGAATAGAAGTGACATACAGCCTTGTGATATCAAATAGCTGATTCACATCAGAGAGAAAAATAGTAGGAATATTTAGAGCTAATTTCATCAGTTGGTGGGTGCGAGGGGGAGAAGAAGGTTATGAGTTTCTAACTACACGGCAACAGAAGCAGATTTACCTCTTTAAGGCGGTGAAAAAGCCATCCTGTTATGTGCAACCAGGCACTGCACTTGGTTGATGACATTTTGTCCAGCAACCCTGCTTTAAAATTTGCAAAAAGTAAGTAGTTGCCGCTGGGTCTCAAGCAATTTTGAATTTATCATAGCAAAGACTGTACTGCACAAAGCAACTTCTGTTCGTGTTCTGGGCTCCACATTTTCTAAGTAAGTCAGCAGAACCCTGCAGTCCATTTCAGAGATTTTCTGGAAGGATTAATCCTCCACAAAGGTGATAAGTAGTGAGTAATGGCATGATTGCATAGCATACAGCTGTAGAGGATCTCAGATGTAAACAAATCAAGCTTTGCAATCAAATTCAGTATTGCCACATTTTGTAGTTGAAAAAAACAAGAACAAATAGTTTTATGGATTTGCATTGTGTCATCATCCAAAATTCAGTAACACAGCTAGAAAGAGAGTTCACAGTTGAAGACAGCTTCTCAGACCTTCTCTGACCACCTTTGGCTCCAATGAGCCAAAGGCCAATGAAAGTGCAGTACAGGAGAGGTACTGGACCAAGTCTAGGGAAAGGCCACAAAGATGATTGCTGGACAAGCCTGAAGCCTAACTTGGGAATTAGGGCTCTGTCAGACTACTCTGAATCTGCCTTTCCCATGAGTGTAAGTAAAGATGTTCGTGTAATAAATGTTCCTGGAAAGATCTGATCAGCAAGAAGAAACTATGACGCAAGAACAAAATAAGTTTTTTTTTTTTTTTTCCCTATTTTAGTTTAAAAATTAAAAGTTTCTTAAAAACAGCAACAAGGCAATGTAGAAAACACAGGACATGCAGCTATGCTTGCGAAATCAGGTATTCTGGTTTGGCAGAGGTAAAGCTAGCAAAGCAGTGCAGTTTGTCTCTTTGTGGTTAGCCAGTGCGAGACAGTCATTGCTGAGATGATCGCATATGTTTTCTTTGTAAGCCTTCCTCCTCCTCCCCCTCATTCTCATGGTAGATGGAGCTCATGGGCAATCAGACACTGTCTTATAACATTATTCATGTTTGATCCAGTCTGTGCACCAGCAGGGCGAAGAAATAACATGGATGGTATTGGGGTCTCATTACTGTTAATAACTTTAGCCTGAGAGTCCACTGGAGTGAGGCCGGTGAAGTCCCACAAAGGTGACTGAGGGACTGGAGTATCTCTTGTTGATAGGGAGAGGCTGGGAGAGCTGGGGTTGTTTGGCCTGGAGCAGAGAAGGTGCAGCAACATCTGATCCACGTGTATAAATATGGCTCTGTTTGCCCTGGCCACCTTCTGACCTCTTTTTTGGGTGACTCCCCTCCTGCAGTCCTCCTTAGCCCTACCTCAACTGCCCATATTCAAGACCAAGTCTGACACAGTGCAGCTGTAAAACCTCAGATCAGATTTCTGTGGAAACAGCCAAGCTGTTAATGTGAGCTGTGCCAGGCCTCAGCTAGGCACCCACCTCTGCACCCACCAGCCAGTGCCTGGGGAGCAGCGTTTGGGCTCAGCCCCAGCCATGCCCATGCCCATACCCATCCATGCACACCTGACCTTTCCAGCCAGGCCCGGGGCCTGCAGGAGGGCCTGGGGATGGCCAGGCTGTGGCAAGCCCCAGTCACCATCCCTAGCATGGCCCAGCACACCTTGCTGCGACTGCAGGATGGGGCTAGTCGGGGACAGAGGCACTGCACCTTCTGGATTGGAAAGCGTGTGCCTCATGGCACTCAGGACTGCAGCACAGGGCTGCAGCCTGGGGAAGCTGGTGGCCGGGAGGGCCTGACGAGGAGCTGGAGCAGGAGCCATCATCCTGGTTTGAGGCTGCCACCCCCTAACACAGGTGTTGGTACAAAGCAGTGTCAGCTGGTGCCCTGCCAGCTCTTTGAGGACAGAAGTGCAATGAGCTGATGACAGTTTTGGGGTGCTTTACTGAGCATCTGCTGGTCCCAGCCATCTCCAGCTGCTTAGTGCAGTCAGGCAGTTGCAGCCTCCTTGGCTTTGCCAGGGTAACAGCCCACATCAGCTAGCCTCTGATGCGTTTGCTTTCTAGATGAGCCAGTTCAATTTTGATGTTATTTAATGCCGGGAATTGTTGCTTTTGTTGCGGGATGGCTGTGAATAGGTTGGGAACAGATGCTCCCCGTCTGTGGCCAAGGTCTGCTGGGGCAGAAGATCCTGTCACCTTTCCGGGCCAAGCCCTGAGTGCACAGGAGATGCAGCTGACCTACATGACCGTGCCTTAGTGCTCCCCAGCCTAACCACACAGCAAACCTCACTCGGATTTCAGCAGGCCTCAGCAGAGCATGGCCAGCCCTGGCAGCCAGGCTCAGTGTTTGTCTCAGACACCAGCATGGAGAACGTGAGCTTTCTCAGAGGTCTGTAAGTTAGCCAGCTTTGGGTGCAGCCTCAGCAGGGTACTGGAAAGCGAATTTCCAAAAAAAGCAAGGTCCCAGGTCTGTTTTTTGTCCTCATGACAATGTAAAAATGCTCTGGAGCTCTTCAGAGCTACTGTCACCAGGATTTGGAAGCAAGAAAGGACATTCTCTAAAGCAGAGACCCGGCATCGAGGAGTTAGTGCCAACCGGATAATGTTTAGCAGCTATGCTAGCAAATGAGGCAGAATGTTATGATTGGGTGAGTTTGAAAATTGTAATGTTAGGCAATACTATTTTCCTTGCTTATATTAAGTAAAATGTAGTTTTGTTTGTTTGTTTTCAAGAGATATTATACAGCTGCAAAGTTTTTTTTTAATGACCTTTTTTAATGACCCTAATTAACCTTTGCCCTAGCCACACTTTAAAATAGGTCTGTGATCAGCAAATGAAGCTAAAATTGCCATATAGCCCTACAGAAAATGGCACTGCATGCTGAAGAATTGATGCAACGAAGTTGAAGGCTGACATAAATAACATAAATGATGATTAAGCCGTTAGCTTTTAGCAGGACGAAAAGCTGCATTTCACATATAAATGTGTTCCCTAGGATTTGCCTCTCTGATAACAACATGAAGAGTACCAAAGTTAAATAGACAAAACCTTGAGCTGACCTTCAGTAGGAAGGAAAACATACCCACAGTGACTTCTGAACGGGGCTTGATGGTATCTTGCTGGAGAGCACACAGCAGCCTGGCTATCACTGCTGGAACTGTTTTAAAGTGCCTTGGCCAGACAAAACATCAAATATACCTGTGATTGAAATTTGATGTTAGCAGAGTGTAGGTGTGATTTATTTACACAAACACTTAACTATTACTGAGTACAAATTATCTGCTTTTAGGAGAATACTTTTGTGATCTGCTATTTCCTGTGTGAAAACCTCATTTGCTAAATGATGTGCAGTTTAAGGTAATAAATACAAAACTAGAACTAACAAGGAGATTAGATTAACTATGTCACACAACTAAAATGTTGAATTTAAACATTAGGCACTTAATTTTGATAAATGCAGTTAATTAACAGATTTGTTGTGATCAAATACAACAGAGCAGAAATAAGAAAAAAGACAAAAGCATCTGGCTACCAGTTTTATTTTTTTGGTACTAAAAGACACTATCACATTACTGGCAGTAATAACTGGTCTGCTTTTGCTGTTGGATCAATGTCTTTGACTTGCATGCCAAAAATCAAATTCTTTTGTAAATGCTGTTATTTTAACAAGTACAAAAATAAATGAGCATAAGCGAACCATGGCTGTTTGCCACAATAAGGAAAACAAGTGGGATTGTTCATGAACAACAGGACAGATCTGCGTAACATCTCTGTGCAAGAGCCAAAGCGCTTCAGCTGCTGCTCTGCACGGCTCCGCTGTGGCGTATTTGAGTCCAGAGTCTGAATGTTATGGTGCAACCCTCACCCAACAGAAAAACATGCCCTGTGTAGAGCCTCTTCTCCGTGTCCAGCCTCCTCCTTGGGCAAGGCCAGGGCCATGTGGGGTGTGCTGCCTGACACCACGCGGTGACAACGGCCCCTCCAGGAGGACAGGCCTGGCTGAGTGAGCCGGCATGCCTGCTGCTCTCAAGCTGAAGTCTCCGGGTCTAGACAGAGCTATTTCACGTGCAGGAGAGTTAGAGCTTAATGTGGGAGGGATGGGGGCTGGAAAAGACCAGACTTCCTCCCAGTCTTGCTCATCTTGCTCCTCTCAGGGGAAAGACTTAGTGGAGCTAGCCACAAAGGCAGTTAACGTTGACATGGGCTTGCTGAAGGCCAGCCCACGCTCCCTGGGGTTCTGTGCTGACAGCTGCTGCTAAGGTTCAATCTAAGATCACCTGCTAGACACTGCAGTGAGGAATCTTGTTAAAATCTTTTAAAAAACAAACAAACAAACCTTTGCCTAGTGTTTTGCTTCCCTTTCCTTTGCTTTGCAAATACATAGCATCACAGTACCTTCAAAAATTACTCCTTTCCCTCTCAAGAGTTGATTATGCAGAGACAATATGATTTTTGAGAACCAAGCAATTTGGTCAGAACTATTGTAACGGAATGTTTTATAAGTACATATACTAATTAAAAAAAAAAGAAAAAAAAAAGAAAAAAAAAGTGTTTATTTGCTGCTGGGAAAACAAAACAAAACAAAACATACGGGATGATTCCATGCTAATGGAGACCAGCTTGACCTGCCTACTGGTTAATATTGTAGGTGAGTGTGTCTTTCCTATGACTGGATTCAGCACTTTTTAAAACTTTAGGGTGTTTTGTTGTTGTTGTTTTTCTCCCAATAGCTATGAATCCACGAAGAGATGACTTTTTTCAAGCATGTCTTTGAAGAAAGAGGGAAGTCATACTTTTTTTTTTTTTTTTTGGGGGGGGTGGGAGGGGAGGAGGGGATGTTAGGGGTGGGAGGGTGGGAAGGAAAAACAAATAGCTTCAGCCATGGCAAACAGGTATGTTACTTGGCCATTGCTGTGCTCCAACTAATCTGCCTAGAAAGAGAGAATAATGTTAGAAATATCCTACTGTGCAAAAGTGTGGTAATTTCAGCCCAGTAGTGTGACCCTACCAGCAGCAAGAGGAGAGGATATTTGGTGAGCTCCCCACGGCGATCAGCACCCTTCCTCTAACCCAGCATCCGCAGCCGCGGTATTCACAGATGCCAGCCGGCACTGCCCTGCACACTGCCTTGTGCTGCACATTGGTGGCAGCAGTAATTATCAAAAGATTGTAGCAAATCATCCTATGTTTGCATGACGGAGCTTTTGGACAAAGAATACAGTCCAGCTTATTCTGAGCAGCAGCTGCACCAGTGTTACGGAGGACACTGTTCCTTATCAAGTCCTTTAAGTCATGATGAGAGAAGAAAAATATTGCATGTTCCCAAGTTGATTGCACATTTGTATTATTATTCCTTCACCTATCTCCATACTGAAAGACCCATCTATCCTTAAATACTGTCACCTGTACAAGAGCCTCATTCCAGACTAGCCACACAAAGAACTTCAAGCAATGGCACTTCAAACAAACCTATAGTTAAACAGAAGTATTGCTATTTTTCAAAAGTGCAGCCCACATTAACATCTATTCACTTTTTAAAAATCACTTTTTTACACATGTTTTTTAACATCTTGAGATGTTTTTTTAACATCTTTCAGATGTTTTAACATCTTTAAGATGTTTTTTAACATCTTGAGAAAGAAATCCCCCGTTGTTTATTTCAATGAGCAACTCTAAACAGAATAATTTGCACTTTATGATCTTTTCATTTGAAAGTCTAGCTGCATTGGATTTGAATTCTAATTGAATTCTAATTAAAAAACCCACTGGAAGCCACAGACTCCTACCTAAACAACAAAAACAACAAAAAAAAACCTTTAAAACTGTTACAGGGTAAACTGTCTTCCCACTGTATTTTTTAGCTTCAGTAGATTAGCAAAAATCATTGAAAAATCAGAAAGCGGGAAAGTATTTCTCAATATTTCATCTTTCTTTAGGAGGATTAAGGAAAGCCTATCACTTAAAGCCAGCATTTGGCTTCACAGAATACTTTTGTTTTTTTTCCTATTATATTAGGAAGGAAAAAATTAAATCTTAAAAAGAGGAATTATTAGAACTATTCTGCTGAGGAGTCTGTACCAAACCAATGTTGCTAACGAAAAGAAGTTAGGCTGCCCTTGGCTGCCTAACCCAATCTTTAGCCCTGTTTCTTCACTTATGGGATATAATGGTCAATGCTTTGCAACAATTACTGTTCTATGTATAATCACGTGCTATATGCAGGGGTATTGTGTATCCTTACCAGAAGCCATTAAATTCTCCTATGTTCTAGACTGACCACAGAACCAACAGGCACACTGATTCCCATGCATGCCAAACACGCAGAAAAGCACAATAAATATTTAAACACTTGCAAATAAGAGGTAGAAAAAAAAGTCTTATTTTCTAATTTTAACTACATGATTTATATCATTCGTTTTATGAATATAGCTGTGCAGATGCCTGCACTCACTCTTCTCCATACTAATATCAATGAACTAAAGCAGCCAAGTGAGAAGTAAAAGAAAAAAAAAAAGTAACAAATTGTTTTAGACTGTACCATGCAACTGAGATTGCAAAAGTTACCTCTAGCCAATAACCTGTTTCTGCTTGGTCCCTCAGCATTGCAATCTACCTCTGCAATATGGATGAAGATGATGATAAAGATCCTGAAACTGTTGTAGCAGAGGTTTACAGACAAGTTGCTCCAGGATCAGTCTTGGTAGGCATTTTGTTACTGCTGAGGATTTTACTCAGAGGCATCTTTATCTGGAGTCAATGAAGCACCCTAGGAATATTTGGGGCTTGGACTGAACTTGCATTAATTACGTTGTTGTGAGTAAAACTAAATGCTATAGTGAGGGTGTGTTTCAAATGCTAGGCTAATACAGAGTACATTTTAAAGAATTGGAAAAGGCATCATTGGGTCCTGTCAGATTTTAAACCTGCTGAGAAATGATGATCCTACAAAACAGTCCAAATTCTCATGGTGTTTTTGCATCAGATTTAAGTACTCTTCTTGTTAATCTCGTTTCTTGTGTGCGACATCCTGAAAAGAAAAGCGTTTAGTGGGACGTACCTCCTGGTAAGTTGGTGTTCCTCTGCCATTCCTTACAGATGGCCAAGGGCAGCTGTGCAAGTTTAACAGAGACTCTGCTGCTGCCGAAGGGCAGCTTAAGTGACGCATCGCTGGTCCACCTAATGCCCCTTTCTGATGGCATGATGACCTATAGATCCAATGCATTCTGAAAAGGTGACATCACAAGGTTGTCTCGGCAACCCAGCAGGAGCTGCCCTGCTGCCGCTTCAACCCGCAGCAGGAAATAGATCAGAAATGCAGTGCATTGGTCTTGGCTTGATGGGACTGCACTTGGGCATGTGAGCATTGGAACATCTCATGATGTCACCACAGTTGCAGCGGTTAAGAAATGAAGCTTTTTTGCTCACTACCTTGTGATGACTCCTTGGGAATATCCCAAACACTGAGCAAAGCTTTCCTTGTGCTTGGGGCACGTGCACACACATGCACGCATGCTCTCCATGTGGATGCTTTGGTGTGACCTTATCCTGCAGACTTTTTTTCCTTCTAAGTGGAACACCTGTAGATGGCTTCATAAAAATCTCCTTGAGTCACATAACCTTGTAAAGATGGTGAGATTTTTAGTTTTCTATTATATTTTTAGCTGTCAATTTTCTATCAAGTAAAATTAGCAAATATTTATAGAATGATAGAATGGCTCTGGTTGGAAGGGACCTTAAAGACCATCCATGGGCAGGGACACCTCCCACCAGACCAGGTTGCCCAGGGCCCCATCCAGCCTGGCCTGAACACCTCCAGGGATGGGGCATCCACAGCTTCCCTGGGCAGCCTGTTCCGGTGTCATGAGCTACTGGGGCAGAATGAGAGAACAGGACAGATGCGCATAGAACTGCATAAGCCTTCCTATGTTAGGTGATTTTTAAGAACACACACACTTTTCATCAGTGCCAAATGCTATCTTCCTGAAAATAATGCAATTTAAACATTTTCTTTAGCTTGCGGGGAGGCTCTTTTTTGTCTTATGATAAACTGCCTGACCTGATCTTCCTTCAGGCACTTCCAGTAGCCAAAGACTATGAAGGAGTATTGCCGTTTTTTCCCCTCTTTTTAATAATAATAAATAATAATAATAACAACAAAGTTGAAGTTTAACCACATAACTTCAAAAGATAAAGAATGCACAAAAAGTGCACGTTAACTCTGCTAGAGTAGGCGCTCGTAGGTACGCTATTGCAAATGAAATATCAAGATTTTTGCTTTTCAGATGCACCAGTAGCACACCTGCTGCATATTTAGTGCCAACTTTAAATTTCACCTTTAGAATATTTTTGTCTCTGTACACAAACAAATTTTAACTTTTTGTAAGAGATCACCTTCACTGCAAACTTGCATGACCCATACATAGCAGTCAGTTTTTTTGTTTGTTTGTTTGTTTTCTGAAGTATTTGACCTGTAGCATGGATATGCATATGTGGCATCAAGGACATCTGCTGCGTGCTTAGCTCAGGTTCAGCCAGCATGAAATAATATACCTGCAAGATGTACCTGCAAGATACCTGCAAACTTACTGTGTTTGTTGTACAAATGCAGACAGCTTTTACTACTTGCGTCAGTGTATTTGGCCAACTGTAGCCCTGCAAATGAGATACACACAACTTAAAGAATAAAGCAATTATTTATTGTTTCTCTCACATGCTTACTGAGCTCCTTGGCTCAGCATCAGCATGACGATGCCCTGGTAAGATGCCCAAAGAGTCTGTGCTGACCAGGCAGGCATCATGCATGGCGGGGGTGGAGGAATGGTGGAGCTGGGAGCAGAGTGGAGCTGCAGAGCATGGGGACTGCTGAGATTGCACGTCCCCCACAGCCACCGATGCTGCCAGCACCACCAACCTGACCAACCCGACGTGGACTTGGCACCCTTCCTTTCTTCAGGATTTTGTACTTTTTCACATTCATGCCTTACTCTTGAATTGTTTAGCTACCAACATGTCACCTGTCAACAGCCCTACCTCAGCCTGTAATTTTACCTCTCCTCTGTCTACAAACTTTCTCACAGCTGTTTCACATGGTGGTGAGGTTTTGAGCTTGTGCCTGGGTTAGGCAGCTGTGCTGGGGACCTGTGGAGAGCTGGTGGGTTACTGAGACGGCAAGTTACGTGTTGGAGAGGCAAAGGGGAAATTAGGTTCAGGTATTACAGTCACTGAGAAGTTAACTATGATTTTGAACTTTTTGTGGTTTGTGCTCACAGAAAAAACATGGTGTTTCTCAGGCTTTTCATGGCAATGGAGAAAGTCAGTACAGGCAAGCACAAGGAGGTGTCAAAAATGTTTACCTTAGGATAGGCCTATGGAAAAGAATTCAACACTTACACAACTGTGCTTTCAACTGGCAAATTAACTTGTTCTCACTAATAGAGGAAAACAATCCTTTTAATAAACTTTTAAGCAGATGGTAGATAAACAAGTGACTACAAGACATTTCTTGCAGGTTTCAGAATTCTCTGGTGATGGGCACTGTATAGGAAATAAATGATGGAGAAAAAAGCAATAAAATTCTGCCTTTCATTTCACAGTGGGATCCACAATTGACTCACGTTATTATTACACTACCAAACAACAGTAATTTAGCAGCATCTTTGTTTTTTCCCCCTACTGCAGAATTTAATCTGCCTAGAGAACTACTGCTTCCTGCATTCCTACTTCCCTTTATCCAAATACCAATTCTTAATGTAACATATTCTTATGAAATCAACATTTAAAAATCTTGAACCAAGAGATGCAAAGATTTAATCACTGCAAAACAGATGGATGCTTCCCACAACACAATAAAAAGAATTTTTTATAAAAAACACATTTTTTAGTCTTTGTAAGTTTAACCCCTTTCTTTCTTTAGCTAGAAAATGATGATTTTGAGACATTTTAAAACCAGAGCTATCCTGTGGAAGTTTTCTTATGACCCAACTTAATTTGAAAGCTTTATTGCAGTTAATAGAGTTTCCTTAATGTTGCTTCAGCTGTACATCACTGACTTTATATTCAGTAAAACCTAGAAAATTAACATTTTATTCATTTTAAAAAACAACAATTGTGGGGAAAAAACAATAAAGCAAGCAATATGTTAATATGAAAATAAATTAACTGATTGCTTTATTATTTTTTCCTCAAAATTAAGTCTCAGTATTTAAATAAGTCAACCTAAATCTTACAACTGCAAAACCAATTTTACCGTCCTTGCAATCTAATACATATTTACTATATGTAATTTGCATTTCCAATTTTGACATGAACAGTTGCATTATCTAGAAAACATTATATGGAAGAAATATTTCTAGCAAAAACAAAAAAATCAATTCTGCTCCTAGGGTTTGATTAATATAATAATATAATAAAAAGCAGCAACAAGCCCCAACCCCCTGCCCACTTTCTGGAAATGGCTTGTTGGCATGGAAACCAGAGCATGCATTACCATTCGGGGTGCTAACTGAATATCAAGCCCAACATGAGAACTCAACCAAGGAAAAAGGGAGAGAGCAATGTTTTCATAATGCGGTTACTGAGTTGGTCCTAAAAAAAAAATAAAATAAAAAAAAAATCTGCATGGAAATAACAGATTAAGCTCTTAAATGGATCTAACTTTGTGGTCTGCTCTTTTATACTCATAAGGATCTCATTTTGATCAAACAAGACTCCTCCTCATGAATTTAATTACTGTCTTACTGAGCCTTAGATCCAGCTGTGTTCTCATTGTTGGGGTCTCCAGGCACTGCAATACAAATAAAGTAACAAAAGGTTTTCAGATTCAGTTTCAGTGAACATTTTTACCAGTAATGCATCCCTTTGTAAAAGGAAAAAACAAAGGAAACAAAAACAAAATGACATTCCCTCCGTCCCCCTCAAAAACAAACAAAAAAACACAGTTTTTGCCCTTTACTACTAGGAATTGGCTGGGGAGGAGGAATCAGTAGCAATTCTGCTTGTTTTGAGAGAGCACTTCATGAAGGTTTTTTTTTTTTTTTTTTATAAAGTACACCATTTTCCAGGCAGTTTTTGCTACCGTTTTCAGTAAGCAATAGTTTGCAGTGCAAATAAAAACCAGTAAATTTTAAGCTGCTAAGACTCTCACACTGGCTATTTATTATTTGATAGGTGTTCATAGCCACAAACACCACTTTTGCAAACACAATTGTTTTTTTCCCCTTAGGTAAAGCTTGTTTACCACTCACTCAAAATGCATAACCTTGTGACTGAATACCCTAAGGATCTACATTTCTTGTAGAGAAACAATTCAAAATTTGAAGCAAGATTTACACCAGATAGATTTCTCAGTGAAAGTCAGGGAAGTCATGAGGAAAGAAATCCCATGCATGTGATGGTGTGAGCACTTTCTTACAGCACTTTATTTTGAACCCGAACACCCAAGAGCACAACCACATCTATCTTCTTGAACTCCTTTGGGGCTACAGAAAAATGATACACGGCAGCAATTCCAGGTCAGAGCTGCCAGGCAGCTGGGGCACACGCTAACCCCTCTGAACCTGCAGCATTTCCCTTTGGGCTTAAGAAACAGCAGCGGCAGCTAACCTATAGGTAGGTTTTCTTTTAAGCACATATGCTGGGATTCGGAGAACAAGTCTTATGAGGAGTGGCTGAGGGAGCTGGGATTGTTCAGCCTGGAGAAGAGGAGGCTCAGGGGTGACCTTATCGCACTCTATAGGTACCTTAAAGGAGGCTGTAGCGAGGTGGGGGTTGGTCTATTCTCCCATGTGCCTGGTGACAGGACGAGGGGGAATGGGCTAAACTTGCGCCAGGGGAAGTTTAGGTTGGATATTAGGAAGAACTTCTTTACAGAAAGGGTTGTTAGGCATTGGAATGGGCTGCCCAGGGAAGTGGTTGAGTCGCCATCCCTGGAGGTCTTTAAAAGACGTTTAGATGTTGAGCTTAGTGATATGGTTTAGTGGAGGACTTGTTAGTGTTAGGTCAGAGGTTGGACTAGGTGATCTTGGAGGTCTCTTCCAACCTAGACGATTCTGTGATTCTGCTTTCCTCTTCCCCTGACTCACAGTCAGATCAAGGGCAAAGTATAAAAACAGTACATGTGTTTCCATGGCTTCTGGGCCCTAGAAGTTATCCTTCCTTGTGATAATCTACCTTAAAAACAAAATAATTCCCCTCACCTTGCTTTCAACAAAAAGCTAATCTAATGTAACAAAAATAAAATACATGGAAAGATAGTAGGAAGGACTCCATGTGGATGCTATGCTTCTAATTCCTACAGAAGGAAACATCAAGAGTGGAAGTACAACTTACTCCTTCAGAGCCCCTCATTACCATGTGAACCGAAATTCAAATCCTCATCACAGTCTAATCAGACAGCTGGGAATGTTTAGATTCAGTCTGTTTCAGATTGTGATGATTGTTTTCACAGATGTAAGCAATGATGGTATTTCTGCTCTCACATTATACTTGCAGCCATCTTAGTATTGTATTAATAGACTTGCATATGGAGATTAATCCATCCTCTGAGAACCACAATCACAGATTAGCTAGTACACGTTTACTTATATAGGACCACTTTTGCATGCAAGCAATACACAACCACCCGTATTTTCCCCTCCTACACCATTAAATACTTGGAGAGACAAGTTCAAGTCCCTGCATCCTCTCTCATGCTGCTCCAAAATCCTCAGAGGGCCCATCCAGAACTGCATTACAAGGAAAGCATTAATAAACCTGTCCTATGTAGTTCAGATGTCAGGTAGAGCAATCAAAAAAAAGTGCAAATTAAGCTAAAGTTTAAGTTAAAACCAAATCTAAACCTTTCTTCCTGCTAAACATTCCCTGCTTTCACATGAAGTCATTAAAGTCTGAAAGCACAAAGACTACATTTGGGGGAAGGGGGAGTCTCTGCCCTCCATCCCTGACTTTTTCAGGTTAACTCTCTAACTTTCATTTATACAAATATAACTCTCCAGTCTTTTCAGCAAAGATTAACTTGAATTTTTCAGTATGATTAACTGATACAAGTTATAAAACAGAATAGTCTCTGCTTTTTTAGAATGTAAAAATGAAAGTCCTATCACACTTGGATCCAACGTTATAGAAAACACAACACGGATTTGTAGTATTACAAATTTATTTAGTTTCTTTGAAATCATTTTTTCAGCATTGAAAATTTCACACATACAAAAACAACTTTTATGTATTAAATCCAAAGTATGGATTTTTTTTTTTTAACGGAAGTGCTGTGCTTTTTCTCTTTTTTTTTTAAACATCTCATGAACTAAATTCTTCACTTCATTTATAAATTTGATAAAAAATAAGTGATGCACATGTGAAATTCATGTGAATTAACATGTGAAATTCATCTCTTTGGGAAACAAGATTTTTTTTTTTAATTGTATCATGAAAGATACTGACCTGAAAAAGGATAAACAATCATACACAAGGTATAAACATTACACAGAGTAATTCAAACATTTTATAAAGAGATCTGGAAAAGTACCTAAAATAGTAATATTTAGTATAAAATTTCAATAATAAAATATTGCTTGTAATAAATAAGAAAATGTGTTTCATTAATACTGTTCTTCCCTTAAAGCTCTCTTGGATGTAACATGATCAGATCTGATCAAAACTCATTTTTTTCCTCTGTATAAAGTAGGCAGATTTACAGGCTTCAGGTCATTCCTTGTTAGAAACAATTTTATTATCAACAAAACAAAAGTCAGTTCAAGCCTCATGCGTCTTTATGGGCAAAAAAAAAAAAAAAAATCCAGAGTGGGAATAGGCCTTATTACAGTGATTTTAATACCTATGATATTTGCCTATTCTGTTAAAACCAAAGTGGTAAAATAAGACTCCTTATGGATTAGGAATGCAAAGAGCAAGCTGCCCAAGTTTCCTCAAAAGCTTCTAAATATTTGTGTAGCAGTTACCAAAGCCATCAGGGAAAGTTAGCTATACAGGGGATACGAGTTGTATTCCCATTATATGGGGACATTTGTTTTCATTCCTGCACGGCCCATTTGTAGACATGGCAATTTGGAGTAGTTCTTCAGCAGCTGCTCAATAGCAATGTGACGGACATTCAGTTCTGAGGCCAAAGAGTCCTTTTCTTGGACTTGCTGCGTCAGCTCCTCAAACACATCTGCAAGAACATTATTAGGTTAATGCACTTCATCACTCTACTTTTATAGGGATAACAAGTAATGGTGAACATTACTATTAAAAAGGCACAGATATTTAAGTGGCTCACTCACAAGAACATTGTTTAGTTCCAGCACAGCTTGGTATATGCATTGTAAACTGAACAGGATCTCCAGTTTTGTTTTAGGTGACCCAAGTCAAGGTGGAACAATTTGTAACTTGAAACGAAATTGAATCCATGGCAAAAAAATACATATATAACAAAAATACACATTAAGTGCAAATCTGTTTCACCCAGTAAGGTTACACAATAAAAGCACACAGAAGCTTCTTGCTTTATGTAGGAATTAGATGTAATGAGATCTCAATTCCAAACTTAACTGATAGCAAAGCCATTACAGATTCTTTTTAAACAAGATTTTATTTACCACAAAGCAGCACAAAGGCAAAACAAAGAGTACCAAAAAATTCTCACCCTGGATTTGCTTGAGAAGTTTTTCATTAAGTTGCTTTAACTCTCCAGGAGTCATCATATTCACTGTAAGAATAAAATCCGTTATCACTTCCAAAGTAACATAAGTACCTCTAAACAGATTGCCATTTTATCAAATTGTTTTTATTTGCTTTCAAATGATCAACAGGTGTGTGACAGTAAATTAGAGGCCACACTGTTTATTAGCAATTTTGGAAAGTTTGAAAATTTTCTTATGCTGACATAGACAAGTATCTATTCCATAGGAAAGCCCCTTCCTTGGCATCAAGAAGATGCAAGCTCAGGCACTCAAAATACAAGTGTCTAGAATGAGAATTGCTTATCCCCTTTTAACACTTCTTGGACTTCAGTTCTGACAGCAAAACATGTTTTCCACAGTGTTATCCCTGCAAGTACATCTGTTTAATTGCAGGCAAGTGGACAACTACTGAAGCGAGTCCTGCTTCATTTGCAAGCCCTTAGAAAATTGCTTCTGAACAGACTTTTCAGCATGCAGCTACATCTGTTACCTATTAAGTTTTGTGCCTTATGCATATAGAAATACTGTATACAGTTTCCATACTGTAACTCGGTGATAAACAATGAAGAAAATATAAAGTTTACTTCTCACTTTCTTCTGCTACATTCCTAATGAGAACTAAAAGACCCTCTGCATCATTCAAAACTCCTCCTATATATATAAGACTATTCTAAGACACGCACGCTGCTCATCCTCGGAGAAAATGCACTTTAAACCTCAAAGGAGGGAATTTCGAAAGTATTCTACACAGATCTCAATCAACAGTAGCAAGCAAAGCAGCAAAGGCCTCCTTCCTAATAGTCCCTCAACCCAGGTGTGGTGGGCAGAGCTTGGTGCCACATCTACTGCTGAAATGCCCCAGGGCAGGATGGTAAAAACTGACAAGCCTGGCCAACACAGGAGGTTACGGGATGCTGAAACAAACTTTAAGACCTTGTAAATCCTGCCCCTGAGTGCTGCAGCTTAGCAAAGCTCACTGCACACCTCAGGGCGGGGACCATACTGCAATCACACAGCTTTTGTTCAGGGATTTTTGAACACCAGAAGTTTCTGTATTGTTAATTTTAAAACAAGTTCTGACGAGGCTGACTTTTACTTACCCAAAAGACTATTCTGTTATGCTAAGCCTTCTCTTCCAATCTTTCTCACATCTCGCAATTGTGGTTATTAACTTTCTCTTGTTCTTGCCAAACTAAAGAATTTGGCAACAGCTAAGATAGCCTGCTTGTAGCTGCTCAAGACATAAGGCCACTTAACAGAAGAACAGATCCACCTGTCTCCTCCAACAGCCGATTACAGCAGAGCTCCTCCTAACCTTCAGCTCAATAGAACAGATTTTCTCACAAATCACCATACTTTAAGTTGATGCGTTTTAAGGTCCATGAAAGGTCTGATCAGATTTAATACGGTAATTAATAATTAAAAAGGAACAAAAAAAAAATCAATAAGTCTTCCCTTCTTTCTATACCCAGGGGTAAGAAGTCACTTTCTATTTCATTATTTTCATCAACATTTCATTAGCTGCAGCAGGTAGGCAGGTTCACACATTTCCCCCCTCTTTACCTATATCAGGACAGGTCTTTGTTATGTCACATAACTCTGATACAGGAACAGAATACTAAATTTAAGTAAGTTTTTCTATGCACAGCTGAGGAAATTTAAGAAATACTGACCAAGCTATGTACAGTTACATTAACAATATTTTTTAAATAGAATGTTACGCTGTTACAGTGCTGGTGCTGCAATAAGAATGGACCTAATTTTGGCATAGAAAGTCCTACTAGATTTTTCTCTAAAATAAACTTTATATAAGCACAAAGTTTCCAAATGAATATCTTACAAGGCAGAAAAGATAAATAATGTTAAAATTAATTACTTAAAACACAAAGCAAAAATGCCTTAAAAGTATATGATGCAGTCATAGCAGATAGGAAAAAAAATGTTATTGCGCTCAAAAAGAGTTTTATATTCCTCTGTCCTAAGATCAGAGAGATAAATTCAAAGTGACTAACTTCAGTTAGATAACCCCATAAACCAGGTCAAGCTTTCATAATTCCTCTGTTAAATGCTGTTCTGATTTATTTAATTCCAATTTATGACTCCAGAGGACAGGTGGTCAAACAGCACAGCATATCTGGTTTGATTTATGGCACTGCGACTGCTAATTTACTACAAATGCAATAAAAAACATCATACAGCAGTTAAAATTGTCTTGTAAGGAATGAGAAATAACCAAACTTTACAAGGACAAGTTCTGTTAGTTTATTAAAAGTGGGAGTCTAAAGAAACCAATTCCAAATTTTACAGCACCCCTTTCTCTCACTCTCTCATTCCAAATTCTGTTGTTACCTTTTTTTCCATTATCTAAGTTTTCCACTGAACATTTTACTAGCTTTTTCATCTTCTTTCTTGGGTCTTTTGAAATTCAGAAACATTCTCCAATTACTTTCCTCATTTACAAAAGTAAGAGTTAATGTATGCTAGTTTAGGACTAAGAACTGTTCAGAAACATCAAGGTAACTGAATGGATCTGTAGGAACTTGCACTTGACACATCTTATGTAACTTGGTTCTAAAGACTACAATAACCTAAATGTATGTCTGAAGACTCTTCCAGTGACCTTCTTCTGAAATAACAGGAAAACTTATTTTTTTTTCTTATGCTCAACAGGCAGAAGAAAAAAAATCTAGAAGTGCACATGGAGAATCTACTTTAAGAACGTTGAATTCTATATGTTGCTTCACAGGTTTGCTCTGCTACTTTACCTCTAGTTTCCTCTATTGTTTAGGGCAGCTCTATCCAAAAGGTAGCTCCAGACACTACTGATGTTCAACAAGATGGTTGCTTTCAGGAGTTTAATAGTCTGCATAAGCAGGAGCGTGACTGTCACAATTGACGTATTAAAGACTGACTGCAATCAACTGTATCCTTTCTTTAAAACATAAATTAGACAGACCGTGTATCGCTTTGGTGTATAACTATCAGGAAAGTTAAAAAAAACAGAAAGTGAACAAAAACCCACCTTTCCACCCACAAAAACTATCTACTTAACTACGTAACCACATTTTCCCACAGATTTCACAGTAATTCTGAACTGTTAAAAGATGCATTTCTGGCTGTGAATTAATGCCCTGTGGTAACATACAGTGGTCAAGAGATATTTCAGAAGGTGCCCCCCGGCTTGCGAGGCTGCATGTAAATAGATATATACTTACATTCTTCCCTGCTGTAATGAGGATGCCTGTGATGAGGAACACCAGTGCATGAATCACTTTCAGCTTTTTCTGGTTTTTGGGCTTGGCTGTGATTAGACCACAAAACATTGTTGCAGCAGAATGTAGCACCTGTTTCTTGTAACATACCAAGTCTGAAATCAGAGGATTCTCTTTGTTCTAAAAGATTTTGTGAGCAGCTTGAGATGTTTCCGGAATTTCCATCTATCCATTTTGCAGAGTATCTAGGTACTGGGGAGTCAAACTGTGGGAGTAATTTTCTATCAGTCTGATGTCTGAAGTTAAAAAACGGGTGTTGGGATGTTTTTGAGCTTTCAGTGTCAGAGTCTAAATCCTTGTTTTGTGCATACTGTATGATCCAGTTAATTTTTTTGCTCAAGATATTTTTTACTTCTGCATATGTACTTTTAGCGAGCTTTGACCGCGGACAGTCCTGATTTGCTATTAAGTGGAATTTTTCAAAGCAGTCTCTGTGGCCCCTTAAAGATCTTGTATGTAGAAGATCTGACTTTGGTACTCCTGTAAAGACAATAAAACAGAGTTCACTTACTGTTTATTTAAACTATTTTTTCAAAACCTTTATTCACAAGCAACCAATAAAATAAAATATTAAGTGATGCTTTCATATTAACAGTCCCATCATTGAAGTAAACCTGGTATGTGATGATAACCTAAATGATCTGAAATCTCACCCAATCTCAAATCCTTCACCCTAGTAATCTCTAGTGCAGGACTCGGGACTCGCAGGTTACCTCCATGCGCCTCCTACGTGATAACACAGATGAAGCAAGATGCCAGCCGCATACATATTGGATGAAAGCTATACAGACGTTTATAATTTGTCCTAAGTAATTCTAACTACATATCAGACATTTCCACTGAACAATACTGAAGAGCAATCTGATAGCAGCCATTCTAGCAATTATCTTCTATGTATAATGTTTTGAGCCATCTGGTTCACAGATATTGAAGCACCCAGGTTTGTTTCGAGTGCTGAAACATAATTCAGACTTTGGTCACAGTTTATTATTTTGCATTAGTACAAGCCTGTAGCCTAGCTTGAGAATTGAGTTCTAGCACTGTTGACATTTGCCAACATTAAACTGCCTTGAAATTAATTCCATGTAACATGGATGCTTGTTCTTCTCTTTGCTTGTCCTCCTTCAAAGACTATTCAAATAGCTACAGCAGGTAATTTACTCAAACCTCAAAAGTAATTGATAGTGATTGACATGTTAAAAAGGAACACAATCTGTGAAGATCAACAGTTGTTAAGACAGATGGCATGAGAAATTACTGTTTCATGAAGTGAATAGTACTCCACTACAAAATAACTTTTTTCACCTTCAGTGAATACTTATTTTTGTTCAGATTTACCTATGCAGTAGATTCAGTACCCGCGTTAAGAATACTGAGTAGTCTGGCTTATCTCACTCAGTACACTACCTGGGAGGTTCCCAATATGAACAAAAAAAAATACGTAACACAGTTACGTCCCTGATTACAAACAACAAAAAGCATTTCTGAGAACCACTAGTTGAAAGTGTCCAATGCTTACTGAAGTCAACAAAGGTAAGATTCTTAATATTAAAGTCCTGAAAACAAATCCAAGCACTTTATTTTGAATCTCTCACGTACTGGTAACTGATGTTCCATATTTGGGAGGTAAAACATGGAGATGAGCCATTATAATTTTTCTTTATTTTCTACTCTGTAGACATCAGTGAAACTCAGAACCGTTACTGTTCTGGCCATGTTCACAGAAGTGTACATACAATTTATAGGTCAAAAATGAGAAGAGTGGACAATGAAAAATGATGAGAGTGGAATTTATTTTGTACTCAGCAGCAGAGGATAAAGGTAAAGTAATGAAAACAGATATTCCTTCTGTCCAGGAACTAAGTATTGAAGCAAACAAAAAACCAAATCCTAGCCAGAGGCAGTTTTCAAGAAGGAAACAAAGTACAAATTACAGGTGTCACCTCCATAGTTATAAAGTCAAGATTCTCACCCAGCACCTCAAAAATCTTTCAACCTCTTTCAGCAAACAAACATCCACTAATCCCACTAATACACTAACTTCTTAAACTCTAAATAATCTGTCTGCTTGCAATGGCTATTTTCCTCTCTCTCTCCCCCTCTAGAGACTTTAAAATAATAACAACAAAAACAAACAAACAAAAACATTTCTAGTGAAAACAAGGAAAGGCAAGTCATTTATCTTCAGAGCTTATCAGTATGATTATAGCAAGGATGTTTAACTTGGGTAGTATTATATAAACTAAATCATTAAGCCATGAAGAAACAGAAAACACTGTCAATTGAAGTTGTAAGACAGTCACATTTCAAACCCTACAAAAACTAAGAGTAATTTGTTCAATGCTCTTTGCTTTACCCAAGTGATTCTTTGTAGTTTTTTTTGGTTTGTTTTAAACTTACAGAGAACTTCAACAGACTGGAAGGAATAAAAGTCTTGTACAATTTTCCATACAGTAGCTCTCAGGAACCCACCTAACAATTTCATCCTAAGATGAATGAATGAATGAAGTCAATGTCTTCTAGTGACAGGACAGAGAAATCCAGTCTAAAGCAAATACTTGAAGATTTGGTGAAGGAAACAGAAGGGAACCACAGAAAGCACAGTTAAGGATGTCTGGGGCAAACACAGTTTTGCACGGACTGATTCTAGTTCCTGGCTCTTAATAGGTTCTACTACCTGCTTTACTCCTACCCTTCTCCCAGCCCACCCCATCCCCCCAAAACTGGGGGGAAGAACTACAACACTATTTTTAATAAAAACACAAGAATAGAGTCTTGCTAGTTCAGTGAAATACTCCCAGCACTAGTTCCCGAGGCATGGCCTCTTGCACTTAGCTCCTCTGTCTGGCATGGCTGACAGCCCATGGCTGTGAGGCTATGCTTCCTTGTGTATACACACTATCCCCTCTGAGTCAATCACAAGAGAAACACTTGCACAACAAATGACAGAATACTACAGCTTCACTTAAGTTAAAAAAAACACATCTGAGGATTTCTGCCTTTTTATTTCCATTAAAGTAACACATTACTTGTCCAGAAACAAGTTCTAATCAGCATTAGAGCAAACAAATTTATAAATGTTGTTCTTTTAAAATGCTCTTTGATTTTGGGGCATTAAGATTTACACATTAAATGGTAAATGTATGAAAATAAACTAGTAAGTACTACCAACTGATTGACAGACTACGGTAACTTCTGTTTACAAAGCAGAAGAAGGACAAGTAAGAAACAGAAGTACAATGAAAAAACATTCTAGAAGAATATTAAATATTTTTAAAAATTGGATATTGAGTACACAAAACTACATATGCACTCATAGTCAAGCACAGGTAAAAACCTCGGGCTCCCATATGAAATATTTGAAGCCAAATACACGTGAGCTCTATAGTCTTAAAATAGTTTACGGGGCTGCTAATGATATAGAAGTCTCAAAAGCTTCTTTGTAAGTGTTCTGGAAAATAAATTCAGATATGAAACACACATTTGAACTAAGTATGTTACACTACACAGAATTTTCATGTATTGCTCTAAGAAGCCCTATCCTGATAATTTTTTAATACAACACTCCAAACACATTTATTCAGAGGTTGACCCTTCAGAAGACAGAAGCAGAGAATCCCAGCCCGGATTAGGTGCTGACAAACCCCAGCAAATTCTACTAGAAAGCGTATAGGAAATCCTAGAGTAGAAATGCAGCTGGCTAAGGGACACAGATCAGGTTCCAAGGCTTGCACATTTCATCTTCACTGCAGATGTTAAACAATTCCCTATTGCTGTGAATCTGGCTTTCAGCAAGATAGAAGACTATTGTATGAATAAAACAACAACAGGAAGAAAATAAAACCCACACCACTGAAAGTCTCATCATTCTTTAATTGGACCATTTTCCAGGCATGACCTCTTCTTTCCCAGAGGGTGTAAGACTACTCAAAATAGAAAACACACAATTATCAGTCATACAGAACAAGAGAAACTGCAGCATGGCTTTATGAAGCCCCATCTGATTTTTATGTCTCTGACATGAACTTAAAGCAATTTAACAGTCTTTCCTACTGCTAAGTTTATCTTCCAGAAGAGTTTTGAGCATCGTTAACTTTCCCACTCCAGAGGCATGCTGCTCAAAGAAATGAAGTTTTCAGAACGCAGTAATAACAGTTGCTAATTTCAGGCCCACCTATTACAGAAGAAAAAAAAAATATTCCTTCAAAAGTTTAAGTTTTGCTATTTATAAGCCACAGGATACTAGCCATAACAGCACTATTTCTGAACATAGGGCCAGTTATTACAAAAGCTTCTAATCTACAAGAATAAAAAACCCATCCCACTTCAGAATTTACAACCACCCCCTTCTCTTACCCTACTGTGGTTCTATCTAGATACTCTTCAATAAACTAAGGAACAGAAAACATAAAAGCGGTTTGGACGTTGTCTTTAGGCTAGCAGAATTGCTTCAGCTTTCACAAACCTGGTGTGAATTTCTACGTTACCAAACATACACAAAAAACATTCTCTCTGTTGTACTAAGGTGACAGTCCCTTCCCACACAGAGGATGTGCATAACATCTGCCACTAACATTTTAGAATCTTATCCTAGGATCTGAGGATTCACAGTAGCTGCTGTGCCAGCACAGACTAGCAATGACCTACCAGAATTGCACCAACTAAGAGTACTTTCCTTTGGCATAAGTCCTTCTCTTCTGGGCAATACCATCAGCTTTATGAGGCAGAAAAGATGCTTATTTCTTTTTACAAAGAAGTAATACTCTGTATTTTTCTTCATCACCACTTCAGAAAAATCTACCACCTGGTAAACTGACATGGATTAAATGACACAAAGATAATTCAGTTTTAGAGAACAGACTACTTTAACACTATGAACACAGAGACAAATAAAAGTAAGACTTCTGTACTTCACAACAAGTAATATCAGTGTGGATGTGTGACTAATGTCTATCAGTCAGTTCTGGGGATTTTCACAGGATGCACTGGCTTTGACTTCCTGAAACATTCCAGTTACTGCTCTCCCCAGCTGTCTTCTGTGACTACACAGTACTGCTCTTGAAACACCAATGTTTTTACCGGCCTCTGAAACAGCCCCTGAACAACTACTTATCTCCATTGAAAACATTAAGACCAGACAAGCTCAATTTTGATTTTATCTTGTGTGCAGGACTAGGACGTGCGACACGGAAGGAAATGCTTCCCAAAACGTTGCTTGATGGACATAAACGTTCATGTCCATCCACTAGTCAGATCACTCAGGCTGCTGTACGAGGAGGGCTCTTGCCCCAAGACCTCTTCAAAATACATTAAATAAAACCAGCCCATAGCGAAATGTGACAGTAGGTCACCCTCACATCTAAATGACAGTGGATGGGGAGACGTGTTATTCTCCAGTTGTACAATCCTGCCAACACTGAAAAATGGGGCCATTACAGACTTATCTCCAATACATCTGCCTCACGGGACTTAAAGCCGAATACTATTTTCAAGTGTATGCACGCAGTTTCATTTAAATCTTCTGATTTGTTAGATTAGCTGGAAGGAAAAATGCCAGTGCCATTCATTAAATTCCAAAAGCAGACAAACAGTAACGACTAGATATTATCTTTTTCATAAATTAAAATTCTCTCTTCGCTTTTGTTTGATAAAGCCAGTGTTCCCCATTCATCAAGTGTGTACTCAAAACCTCCCATTACATTTCTATCAACTTACATGTACTTTGCCACATAGCAAACATCCTATATAGGACAACATAAATCCAACTGAGCCTTTAAGCATATTTTCAAAATTCACATTCCCTATAAGCTACTATCTAGGAAGAGATTTTTCTACTGTATGAGATGAGCCAATGCATTCTGCTGAAAACTTTACTACAGAAACTACTATGTCAGATATGCCTCACTTCGTAAGAGAAATCTACTAAGCTGACCTGGAAGAGAATGGAAGCCATGAGACAGTATTTCTGTATTCAGGATGATGCCAGGGTAAGTAACGTTACCTGCTCAAATTACTTGCTTGCATGTACAAACTTCCCTCGGTTAGAGAGTTCATAAACATAGTTTTAGAACTAGCCACACAGCTCTGTTTACTCAGCAATACTTACATGGCACTCAAAGGATTAAGAAAGCATCTCCAACTACGTTTGAACTTGAACTCATAGCTAAGAGGTTTACTGGAAGCTGCAGCTAGTTCCACAAGTCCATTCAAGTTGCAGAAATGAGTCATGCCTCTGGACCGCAAATGCTACCTTACAACAAGTTTTCATCCGTCTACCCTAAAGGACAACGATGAAAGTTTTTAGCTTTTGTTGCCACAATAACAAGTTTTGTTATTTTATTAGCATAAAAAAAAAGACACTTTAGAACAGAATGGAAGTAAGACAGCAGTTTCTAAACCTCTCAGCTACATCTTATAACCTAATTTATTTCAGTAAGATATTCTTCTGTACAGCATAAGCGGGGAAAAAAACGTGAATTTTGAGTGCTTGCAACTTTTAAGAACAAAACCACGTTTTTCAAAGATGAACACTGAGAATGAAGAATGAGGACATTACACAAGATTTTATAGACCTTAACATACAAAAAAGCTAAGACAGATTTGTTTATAGCACCTTTGCCTCAGTCTTGAGACTAGAATGCACTAGATCTTACGCTGAAATTGCTTAAAATGCTGCAAGTCTCTCCACACTTTAAAGGATCATGGAAACATAACTATACTTAACATTAACCAGTGTAACTACTGGGTTATCTACTCCCCACATCGTCTTTCATGTTAGAAGGCCTGCAATACAGATTTTGGTTTCAACTCCTGTCATTTACAATTCAGCTGTTTTTCACCTCTAAACACAAAAGGAAGCAAGCCAGTTTGCTTGTCAGTTAGTATTCTCCAAGATGGTATCATAGTCAGCAGTGACAGATAAGCGAAACAGTACATAAAAATCAGCTCAAACAAACAGATTTTTCCCATTCATTACAGTTTCATTTCTCTTACAAACCCCGAACTGACACTTTTTAAACAATTCTGCCTTACGACATGATAGCATAAAACAGGATAAGATAAATACACCTTTTATGAAAATAATGAAAACTAAACTGTGATTATTACAAACTTTGAAACTTTCAGAGCCGAGCGCAATGTCTGCACAAATACATTCAGGTATTAAGCTTCCAAAGCTGGGATTTCCCCAAACATTGTTCAGAGGATCACAGAGCGTGCATCAATGAGGGACACATCTGTGTTGCACAATGTGTTACCATGTAGAGGTATCTAAAGAACCCGGAGCAGCCCTCAGGCAGCACGACTGCCCAGCACTCCAGCCACCTCTCCATGCTCTGCAAAATGTGGACTAGATGGCTACATCCTTCTAGTAGGAGAAGCACAGCACAAACAGATATTATCCCGTGGAAACAGAAACTCCTGCAATTGGCATCTCAAAGCAGATTGTAGGGACGCCATTACCAGGTGTTTTTGTTTATATGTACATACAAACACAAGAAATAAGTGTATGTGTGTATTTCACCACTATAATCCAGTCTCCAGTTCTAACTTCATATCTGTTGTTAGTATTATATATTTACTATCATGGTCCACTTAATCACTTTCACATGCTACAATGAAATGGTTCTTGAGAAGAAACTGGTCTCAAACTGAGATACAAGACATCACTTCCTGGCTTATGCAATCTACTTACACATGAATTTAAAACATTTCCTGTTCCAGTGGTTGATTACTACTGTTGCACCTACTCAGAAAAACAAAACAGTACACAGCTGTACAGAACCAGCTTCATTTCCCAGAGCATTGGCTTTGTGTATCTTAAAGTCTAAGTAATCATGTTAGTATCCCAACATGCTAAATCACCTGATAATCATCCTTCTGGCTAGTTTGGGAATAAATGAGGTATTTACGCATACTTTAATCATTTCCCTGAGCATGAATCCTCAAATTAAATGAGCTGAAAGGGCAAGCACAACAGACAGAAACATTGTCCTTTTGTACCCCCTTCTTTAGACTGAAGAACAGCAACAGCATTGCTAAACTCTCCTCTACAGCAATCTCTCCCTGTTCCTCAAGAAAAGTTGATGACACATAATAGGAGACAGTTTAAACCTGCCTCTTGGCTTTCTGTTTATTCTGTATGCCTGTTTTCCCTTTTCTCCTTATTTTGATATCAATCTTTCAGTTAACTTTAGAGAAACGGGCCCTACAATCCATACACACCACTCCTGAATAAATTCAGCGACAGACATCACAGCTCAGACAACACTAAGCTGCAATCAAACCAATAGCTTATGTGAATTAACTATACACAGTAAGAACCACCAGGTCTTAGGATAAGCTATTATTTAAACATTATAAATCTAGTATTCAAAAACAAATTATTATAGAGACAATATTTCTGATCAAAAACCAAAATTTTCACGACAACATAACTAGCTTTATTTGTTCAGTAACTCAACAATTACTTGGCTAATGCAGACCACAGACTAAGCTTTCTGTACAGGGGTCTGTATAAAAGGACTAGAAAAAGAACTTGAATGTTTATTTCAATTATGCATCATTACTAAGCTATTGTCCAAACATAACAAAGGTTACAAAAAACACAAAACATCAGGAAAGTAAAAGGCTGTACATCACAGTACTGATCCAGGAAGAAGCCTGTTCAGTCATTACACACTGGGGTGTTCTCAGATTTGTTTCTAAGTACTCATCTTACTTAACCAGGACAATCAAGAATCAGTTTGTGTCATCTACACAAACTTTTACAACTTTTACACACATATGTGCAAAACCACAAAGATTTACCAGTAGTTATTTATAATGTGCAGCTATGTACTATATTTTGTGTTTTGGAGACTTTGTGCAATTTATTGTACAACAGATTTTGTTTATATACCTTTGAGAAAGTCTGCTTCAGATGGGGTTCAAGCAGCTAAGTTTTGGCTTAGGTTCGTTTCATGTGCCTGGATTTACCACAGACAGGTTTAAGGAACCAGATGCTGGCAGGAACAGAAAAAGAATTTTCTCACTGGTTTCATTAAAGCACTAGAATACTAAATCTTTTTGAACAATGAAATTGAGGAAACTACTTCCAGAATTTCATATACAGAAGTTAACACTGGCTGCTGCAAACAGCAGGAATACTTCAGCTCCTGCAAGATCCTTTGATGCACACCAATACAAAAAAGGAGCAATCCTTAAGCAGTGTCCTAGCTATTGCATAAATGTGAAATAGCCTGTTTCACTTCCTGAATCACTTAAAAACATATGTGAATAAAAAAAGAATAAGTATGTTTTAATTTCCTGGATTTTGAAATATGATTTCAAATAAAAACAATTAGCAAGAATGACACTTTTTTATGTGTGGGATAGATAGCACGTTTACAGAGTTGACAACTTACAGTCAGTTGATTCTGTGCAACAAGTCGTTATGTGTAGTTTGTTACAATATCAGCAGCAAGTTGGTATGAAAACATCCAGTATAACACTCAGAGTTACTGTGAATTATCTGTTTCATTCCCTACCCTGGGCTCTCAAAAGACTGCTCTTCTAGATACTTATAAATCATTGTCTTTGTTATAGGAAAATACAGGAGATGAATGCAACAGATGTGCCAGAAGTAGAAGGAACGCGACCCTGGATATGGTAAAGAACTGGCTCATACAGTGGTTCAGATAAAAATTCTTTTAAAGATTCTTTCCAAAGTCACTTACACAACCTCTGCTGATCTTAAGCCTCCTCTCCCCATAAAAGTAACAGTACATCTTTTCAAAGAGCACATAAGACAATATCAGAAATTGACGTATTTTGATGCTGCAATGACTAAGATATTAATACTTTTCTTTAACTATGCAAAATAAGAAATTAAGAACATAATGTCCTCAATTTCAGGTGAGCTTTCATCAGTATTCTGTTCAAGTTATCTTTTTTTAAATTAAGTGAAAATCTGGAAGATTATGCAGAGTATACTGCTGCACAGACTACATCTTTGCTATTATCAAGTCTATTTAGAATTCTGGAAAATAAATATAACGTGGTTCCAGCTAAAAAACATGATCATTTTGTAAAGTAATATCCATTACAAGAAACTTTGACAAAGTCCACAGCTTTTCAAACAGAGCACAACCAACCATCCAGCAATTTATTTAATGCACTCTGTTTTATTTATTTCACCACTTCCACTACAAAAATAGATTCTGAATGTAACTGGTTTACTTAATTCTAATTATGGCAACACTTTTTTTCTAATTAAAGAGTCTAGAGAAAGAAGCATCCTAACTTTGCTGCAAACCTATCATTTGAAAACAGGAAGGAAATTAAAGCACACTGACATCTTGATTTAGGTTAGACAGTTGCTCTGAGTTTTATATGATAGAGTGCAGATATACAAGCATTTCTCTTCCAAACAAAAGCAAGAAGATTACTACTCAAGCATGAAAGCATTGTTCAGATTAAAATATATATCACCTCTATTAGTAAATGCCTTGAAGACTTTTTTTTTTTAAATTAAAGTCCCAACTTTTTAATCAAAAAAGTACAGGGTCTATGTTTGAAAGGAATTCCGATTTGCTAATACATTTTTCAGGTTCCTGTGAGGTGAGAACAAAATTCTATTACTTACACATGCACTAAAAGTAAGATGCACAATAGAAGCAGTATATTGAACACAACACTTACAGTCCCCTGTGTTCCAGACAGTCTTATGCTTCTGTGTTTTAGAATAAGCAACCAGACCGCTCACTGGGCACAGTGCTTATATCTCACAACACTCCCCCTCAAAAAGACTAGATCAGACTTTCAGTGTACTCTCACATATATCAAACAAACCAAATCCTGTTATCTGTCATCAAGAAATTAGACTATTCACATTACAGCTTTAGGATCTTCACATTCAATTGCCTCGTGCAAGTTTAGATTACTCCTGGTGGTCACACACATACAGAACTGGCAAACACCACTTGTTTAAGAAGGAACAACTTACTTTGTTGTCCAAAAAATCAAGAGACAACGTTTATGCATTGAAAGAAAAAAACTTAACTGACTTAAAAAAGGAAATCTCTGTTCTAGTCTGTTCATTCATGCCCAACACTTACTTCAGACATGAAGACAAGGAGCAAGATAAGTAAATTTGTTGGAAAAATGAGGCTTTATGCTCTAGAAGCATACAAGTTTTACTCAATCTATACTGTTCTGGAGGCCAGTGACAATGCTTACAAGATCGGTCTTTTAAAAAGAGCCCAAACTCCTACTTTACAGTTGGCAAATTTTAAGGAGATTCGACTATGAATCCAGTCTTTATCATACTGCGTGTATTACTATCTTATGAAAGCACAAAACAGATCTTTGATTATTTCTACTTAAAAGGAAACACTGATCTGCTTCCAAGAACAACTTTGCTTTGGAATTCGCAGTGTAAGTTTCGTATATAACCCACTCTGATCATTGAGCAAAAGCTTTTGATAAAGGCAGCACAGGCGCTCCTTTCCATCGGAACGGACCCCAGGGCTCAGCACCAGAAGGTAAAACACTGCGAGGCTGCAGAGGCTGGTGAAACACGAGTACACCTTCACACCCAACGGGAGGGAAGAGGTGCTCTGTTAGGAAGCCTAGAAAAACCACCGGCTGGAAACCTAACGAACCGGCTGGCTCAGCAGGAAAACTTCTGAACACGGCAGTCTCCCCACCACGAGTTTTACCCAGGGTTTGCGGCCCCAGAGAGCCCCGGGCGCACCACCCGTTACCTTCGATGTTGAGCTCGAAGCAGACGTGGCAGAAGGACAGAGTCTCCCTCTCGGTGCCCAGCTTGCAGACGCTGCACACGTTGTCATCGTCCAGATCGATGCTGACGAACTGCTCCTCATTCATCCTGACCCTGGGGGGAAAGGGGAGGGGGGGACACGCGAGCCGTTAATAACGGCCGCAGCGCGACCAACGGCCGCCACGCGCTCCAGCACAACCTCTCCGGGAGGCAGCGTCCCGGACAAGTTTCTTCCGCGGGGCGCGGCCGCGACGGGGCCGGAACCCCCACGGAGCGAGCCCCGAGCCCGCAGCCCCCCGCCCCGAGTCCCCCCCCAGTCCAGCCCAGCTCAGCACAGTCCCAGCTCACCTCCACACTCCAGCACCACCTCCACCCACCCGCTGCCGCTGCCGGCGCCCCACTATTGTCCGCCGCCACGGCACCGCCCGCCGCTTCCGGACGACTCCAAGGGCTCGGCCGGGACGGGGAGAGAGAGGCGGGACGAGGCGGCCGCCGCCCGGCCTCCGAGCAGCTACAGCGGCAGAGAGCGCCCCTGCCCGCCACCGCCGCTTGGGCTCGCCCAGGGCCTGCGTGTGTGTGTGTGTGTGTGTGTGTGTGTGTGCGCGCGCGCGCGCGATTGTGTGTGGGGAGTGAGTGTGTGTGATGTTGTTGTTTTAACCTAATTCTAGGGAAAATAATAAAAAATTTGGTCCTTGGGTATTGCTGTTGCTTCACACTCCTTGTGCCTGTGGAGGGAGGGAGGGAGGGAGGGAGGGAGGGAGGGAGGGAGGGAGGGAAGGAGAAAGTTCCATAACAACACGGTTAGGAGTTGTGACAGGAGCATGCAAGCGGCACGACCAGCGCTGGGGCCTCCAGTGTGCGTGCTGGGCGTAATGGGAAGCCCCAAGTACTGGGGTGGAAAGTAAAACCATGGTAGCTCTGCTCGTGAAACCGCGCCTGGTGGCGCGTGTCTTCCCGAGAAGTTCCCCAGTGCAAGGAAATCACCCACAGCACGCTTCTGTTACGTCACGTAGGGCTGTGTACGAAAGAGATGCGTAATCTTCCAGAATCTCCTCCCTCTAAACACATTTTCCTACAGCTTATCATTTACAGTTTATTTTTACTTTCACTGTATTTTCTCAGGGCATTTTTGCAACTCTATCAAAAAGAAACAGACAAAAAAAAGTCACTCTGTGTTAATACATTCCTTCACAGCTCTTAAAGTAGTGCGTAGACTTTAGATTTGCTTCTGTGAGAGGGCAGCAGAACATATTTCATCCCAGAGCTTCCTGAAATCTTCCTCCAATTGTTTTTCCCACTGCATGGCACTGGACTTGCGAGAGGGACAGCATTTCCATTTCCCTTGGCTGCTTTTTTCATAAACCTGAAGGGTGGCAAAGAAGCAGCAGCCTGGCTTAATTGCAAAAGTAATATTCAGACAGAAAGAGATGTAAGCCTGGAGCAGAGGATTTAAAAAACAAACAAAACAAACAGAAAGGAGAAACTAGGCAGATGACGAGGAGGGATTATACTATCTATAAATATGGGTGTATTTTCCCCTCCAGAATCTGATATAAATCCAAAGACTATTGAGTCTTAACACCCCACTGCCACTGTGTATCCGCAGCTGTGAAATCCAATGGTGAAAAAGCTATGAATCTTGTTAACAAATGACGTGTGGGAAACAGTATGGCTCTTAGCAACTGAACTGCTTTCCTTGTAAGAACAATCACTTTAAAATATAGAGGTCATTGCACTGAAAATAGTGAAGGGAAAAGTTTCAGGTGCAAAACTATGAAAACAAAACAAAACAAAAACCCCAAGCAACCTTAATTAGTACCCATGATGTTGTTTATATGTATGTATACCTATACATATTTCCTCCCAAGTCCCTTGCTTCCTCATTGCACATTGTTCTAGCTAGGAGTTTACTTACACTGGAAAATTACTTTAGTAACAAACAAATCTGTGTCATCTCTCTCTCTCTTTTCCCCCTCCCTATTGAGACTGTGTTTACATTTTAGGGAGGTTTGGCAGTAGGCATGTTTTAATAATTCCCACTGCTTCACCTTCCCCTAGCTGCTTGGTTGTGTTCCCAAGCTATTTCCTCACCATGTTTTAGTCTTGATGAGATGACACAAGGGACAGGATAACTGATTTAAAAAAAAAAAAAGAAAATTAATTCTAACTCAGATTGATTCCCTGTTTTGCTTCACAGTACGGCCCTACAAGCAGTGGTGGAAAGGCAGCTGAAGGGATAATGCACAGCTGAAAGCAGTACTCTGCCCCCTGTATCATGAAATCATGGCTTTGACTTCATTGGTATCTTCACTCTGAAGAGCTAAAAATTAAAAATGAAGGCTTGTGTCAGTCTTTTGAGGACATGCTAGTTACAGCTTTCTTTGTGAAGATGCAGAAGTTCTAAAGTTAAAATATATTTTTACTGAAAAATACAGTGACAAACAGGAGTCCAGGGAGAAGAACAATAATGGTTAGGCATTATTAAAAATACTGCAGCAAACTCCCAGAGGAGGTAATGAATAGCATTAGCGCTGCTCAAATGAAAGTACCTGTGTAGATCTGCATGTGTATATTAAAAGAGATGCAGGAAAGGAGAAAAGTTTATAAAGAATTTGAATTTGGAATTCATAGTCTAGGTGAGGTCTCCCACCTTGAAAACATCTAAAAAGTAACATTCCAAAATCAGCCTGATTTCATTCTCTTTATTCTCTGTTCTCTTCATTCTGCTGTCCCCTGGGTTGGGGGATTTTTATTTATTTTTTTTTCCTCTATACGTCAGGCAGCTGGGGCTTTTCTAGGCATTTCTATGGATCGTAATGTTTTTCAGGCGGTTCTCTGTCTGCAGCTAATAAACACAAATACATTGTCTCCAACTGTTTTTGTTTGTTTTGATTTGTTTGTGTTTTTTTTGTTTGTTTGTTTTGTTTTCCATAGTTTCTTTTACTTGTTCCTGTTTTAATGAATCAGATGTTTCTGTGTTCTCTAGACTTTCCTTGCTTATTTTAGCTTTCACCTCTGGAAGACTGAATATATAGAGATAGAAATACCTTGCTGTATCCCCTGTCTTGACTCTTTTCTTTTGTGATCTCTTGTTTCTTCTTATTCTTTCACTCACATTCTTTCTCTTTTAACTTCACTCAGTTTTTAACCTTTTCTGTAATGTATTATTTTAAACCTTTACTAACTAGTTTTAGCCCCTCTTCGTGTGTGATGTAAAACCTAACTGCAAAGAGGCAGTTCTCTCCCTCATCTGGCCATTTAATTTTCGCTGGATCTGATGACCTTATGACGGCTCCAAGGTGAACTGAGTCACTGAGGTGACCCAGAAGAGGAAAACAAACAAAGCAAGACTTCTCTTTGTGAGCTCATTGAAATTACTATAACTTCAGATACATTATTGCTAGATTTGGAGTAAGGGTTTTTGGGGTGGGGATGTGGCTGACCTTTCCGTAGTCTGAAATTACATTAAACTAGATGCAGCATCACCAGTCTTAGCCCTTGCTCCCAGTCCTTCTGTTCATTTATCCAGTCCTTTTTCTATGCTTTTCCTTCAGGCTATGATACCATAGTCCTCTTGGCAGCAGTGTCAGCTTAAGTGTTCCCTGCTTCTATCCTCTTTATTCCTGCTATTTTAATTTGAGTTATGTGCTGAAGTAACCAATATCAACCAGATTCCTGTACAATTCACTGCATGATTGCCCAAACATTCATTTTGGCACAGCAGTTGTGTCAAGATGGTAGGAGGAGTGGAAAGCAGCAGCAGAAACTATTTAAACTGACTTCATCAATAGATGGGTAATGACAGCCTAAGTCTTTCTTCTCCAGCCTCTTTCTGCTTTTCTTTTCTTCCCCTTATTGCCATTTTCCTCCAGTTCCTTTCCTCAATTTCCTTCCTATTCTGCTATACAAATCCAGGAAATTCCTTCACTGCTCGCTCTGTGGAGCATTTGTGTCATTCTATGGCACAAGAGTGTTTCATGGTCATGTCACACCACCAGTATTTATCACTTACATCTTCTTCTTCCACTCATTCACTTACATGACTTCATTAAACTGAGATCTTCACCTGTGAAAATTTAGTTTTGTTCATTAATCAGTGATAGGAGGAGATGTAGGCCTGTTCTGGACAGTAGGCAAACTCAGCATCAAACTTGAAAAGACATTGCCGAGGAAAGCTTTTAAAGCTAACTACAGTACCAATGGTCTAATCACAGCTCTGACCAATCTAGAAAAGCAGATTGCTCATTGTTAAGGTTTTTGGCTTAACAATTGCCCCAGAAAAAAATAAAAATCCAGATAGCATGAAAAATCAGTCCCTGGAAAAACATGTTCTCTATTTTCTGAGGTTAGAAGAAGAAATCTCCAATTGTCTACATTTACTAGGCCACAAAATGGAGGAAGCCGAGCCAACGTAAAAATATTCCTCAGTCACAGAACGTGAAGGTGGAGCAACAAATGTTTGTGCCTTATAGGCTTATGGCAGGTTGCTGGCTACAGTGGATCAGAGATGTGATAAATCGGTCTGTGGCTGTTCAAACAAGTCATGAACAGCAGACAGAGGAGAGGAATGAATTCTCTGCCCTCATGTTATGGTAAAAGATTTCCTAGGAACTTGTTTATCCTGATTTTCTGTTTAGAAGAACACACAAGGTTTCCTAATGCTAATAAGATCTCAGTGATTAATTGTAATGATGACATAGCACTTAATTTCTAAGTGATGTTTCATCCATAGAGTTAACTATCCTTCGCAATGCCTCTTGCCACCTTAGTGATCAACCAAAGCCTTTTACACTTATTCTTTCCAGTTTAGCTGAATGTATTGTCTGCTGCCACAGCCTTATTTCTGGCACAGCCTTGTTTTCCTCCTTGATAACCCAACAATTTACAAATTTGTGCATTTCTACCAATCACTGAAAGTACTCTCACAAGTGAAGGACACCTTCCTCCTACCCAAATTCCAGCACACTTCTATTCCACATTAATCTTCCTTGACCTCTCAGTCAATATCTTCTGACAGTGTAAGTCATTCCATCATTTCTGAAATATAAAGTTTTCATATAGCCTTTTTTTTTTTTTTTTGGTGTGTGTGTCTGATTTTCCTTTTAATTCTTGGCTATTTCTCTTAAAGCTGTGGATTCTTGTTAGTCAGCTTTTAATCACGATCTGTCATGCATCCCCTGAAGTTCTCACAGCCGTGAGCCCTGTCTCTATTTGTCTTATCCATGAACTTGACATAAACTCACATATTATTCTGGTGACTCATGGTTCTACATCTACATTGCTGATCTGCCTTCTTCACCCGATTCAAATCAGTACCTTTTTGCCACCCCTTTGAGGGCAATTACCACAACTAACTTGGCACAGTACATTCAGGTCTTTTTTTTTTTTTTTTCTCTCTTTCTCTCTTTCTCCCCATTTTTATTGTGAATGACAAACTATATTTCCAGTCGTTTAGGCCTTTAATTTGAATACTGCTGGTGGCATAGCTCTCTCTGGATCTAAACATAAAGTTTGTGTCTATATTATTTGTTTCTTCCTACATATGAATGAGAAGATTCAGCCTTGTTGACGGTCTCAGCTGCCCCTGTCACTTCACACCTCATTTGTTATCAGCTTCTTTCTCTAATTCCTGTGCCTTTCACTGTGTTCTTCTAAAGTTCATTCAAAATTGCATTGTGAGGATTATCTTCTTTGCTGACATAATGTCTCTGTCTCTCTTCTGGCTTTTCATTTCATCAGCATCAAAGGCAAACTCATTGTCCTCTTCAAAGTTTCTGATCAATTGATTCTATACTGAATCAGCTTTATTGTCTCATTGAGCATCAGCCCTCATGTATTCCCTGTCAGTAATACTAGTCTTCACTGTCTCGTTAGTACATTTCTCACACAGTCACCTTTGGCCATTTTACAAAGTGCCTCCTCCTTTGCTGGAAGTTCCTCACAAACTCTGAAGAAATTAGTTCATGCTGTTACTCACCCAAGACTTATTTCTGCATTGCTGGACAGAGTTGTTGCCCAGAATTGAACATGCAAAATACAGTCTTCAAGCTTTGTACCTTTCATTCTCTTCACTGGTACTATCCAGTTGTTCACTTTGTATTTTTGAAATCCTATAAACTCATCTTCTTTTTATTATAAATACTTACACAGTTGTTACCAAAGCCTTCTGGTTGCTAAACTGTGGTCTTGAAAACCATCTTAAGTAGTCTGCAGTCTCATGCTGCTTGAGTAAAAGTTTCATTCAAGTTTTGGCTAACAGGTATATAATATGTGAGCAATCTGGGGACGTGCCAGCCAAATGTCCACTGCCTTCCCAAATGTGAGGACCACTGAGCAGCACTCCTAACCAAAGCATTAAAGAACTTTAGTGGCCTTTAATAGCTTTCAGGCTGAAATATCAGCCTGAAAAGCATACAATAAGATAGTTGTGTTCTTTAGAGAGCAGTATGATGTATGTCACTGTCTACTAGACAAGACTGAGGTACTGCTTCTGAAGTATATAGGTGTTTCAATATCTTAGCCAATGCTCTATACATACCTTAGGAACTGATAGCATTAGTTGTACTCAGAATACAAAACCAGGCTATTCTGTCTTCATATTGCAGTCTTCTGTAGCAGCAAACACAAGAATTACATCTTCATAGTGATCTCCTTCTGTATTATTATTATTTTTTAATGTTGAATCTGCTCATTGACAGGGTATTGGTAGGGGATGATTTGTTAAGTGCTTCCTTCCCTCTTCTGTTTCAGAGAGTTAAAGTTCAGGCCAAACAAAATAAAAACAAAAATAACAATAAACATGGGAAAAAATCATCTGCCTGTTCAATGTGTGTATTCATACAACATAGTAAAAACATTTAGGGAAGCTTGTCAAAAAGGAGACACTTTTGAATGCCATTGTTTGAAGTATTTCTTCTCTACACTCAATGTTCTAAGGAGAATAATCCTCTGTGTTGTAGGACACTTCTGTGGTGATAGTGTTTGCGTCAGGAAGTATATACCTGAGCTGAAGTACCTGAATTGTTCACTGCAACACTCATTCCGATTGCTGGTACAGCAGAATCATCCTCTCTGGAAATTCATTTATCCAGTGACAATGTTTGCTCTTACTCCTGCCTCTTATTGCTGTCAGCATTTAGGTGTTTTATATATATACACATACTTGGAAGTTACTGCTTCAATTAAAAAAAAAATCAATAGGGCATCAGAGGAAATGCAGAAGGAAACAGCACTTCGCAGCCGTATGAATTTGCACTAGTGTAGATGGTCAACCTGCCAGAAAACTTACTTCACTGAAGCTCCCTGCTATAAAGACTTTTTGTCTACACATACATAGCTACGCTGTAGCATCACTGTTAACATCCCTGTGTCCATGTCATTGACTTAGCCCTGCCTCATTTCAGCTCTGGTGGTGCATTTGCACTAATTATACACTCAGAAACTACTTACATCAGTTAGTGCCCTAACACTGTGTTAGGAAAAAACAGTATTAATTCACTTCTGATGCCTAAACGTATGAGAAGATGGAAAGTGAGACAGGAAAACTCAATCAGGAGAATTTGTTCAATAAACGTGGCCTGCTGATTTGAGAATTGTCTGGGTGCTACATGCTTTGGAACATTTCTAATCACATACACCATCAGAGACCATCTGAGACAGAAAGGCACCTCTAGAGATTGCCTGTTCCAAGCCTCTGCTCAGAGCAGAGTCAGCCCTGGGCTGTAACCAGTTGAGTTTTGAGTATCTCCAAGGATGGTTCTACAGCCTCTCTGAGCAACCTGTGCCAGTGTTCAACCACCCACACAATGAAAAAGTTTCTCTGTATGCTTAAGTGAAACAAAGATGGTGTTTAAGGGCTACAAATATGGTGGAGGGTCTAGAGCAGAAAATGTGTGAGGAGTGGCTGATGTATGAGATGAAGGAGGAGTTGCTGAAGTCACTTGGCTTGTTCAACCCTGAGTAGAGAAGATTGAGTGGAGACCTCATCATGGTCTACGGTTTTCTCACAAGGGGGAGCAAAGGTGCAAGCACTGATCTCATCTCTCTGGTGACTCAAGGGAATGGCATCAAGCTGAATCAGGGGAGGTTCAAGCTGGATATTAGGAAAAGGTTTACCAAGAGGGTGTTCAGGCACCAGAATAAGCTTCCTAGGGAAGTTGCCATGGCACCAAGCCTACTGGAGTTCAAGAAGCATTTGGACAACACGCTCAGACATAGGGTTTGATTTTTGGGTGGTCCTGTGTGGAGCCAGGAGTTGGAACTGGTGATCTTTTTGTGTCCCTTCCAAGTAGCAATATTGCATGACTCTATGAAATTTCCTAAATTTCAGTTTATGCCCATTGCCTCTTGCCTCTGTCACTGGGCAGCACTGAGAAAAGTCTGCCTCCATCTTCTTTACTCCCCTCATCAGATATTTACACACATGGATCAGATCTCCCTGAGCCTTCAGTGCTTGAGGCTGATCAGTCCCAAATCTGTCAAGCTCTCTTCATATGACAGATGCTCGGAGCCCTCTGTCATTTTGACCCCTTTCTGGACTCTCTCCAGTAGCTCTATATCTCTCCTGTACTGTACTCCTATACTTCATGTGTATCTCACCAGTGCTGAGTAGAGGGGAAGGGTCACCCCTCTCGACCTGCTGGCGATGCTCTGCCTAAGAAAGCTCAGGAAGCTTTTAGTCTTCTCTGCCACATGGGCACATTTTTGGAATTTGTTCTGCTTGTTGCCCACCAGAAAAATCAATTCCTTTTCTACAAAGATGCTTTCCAGCCAGTCAATACGCATCTTGTACTGGTTATTCTTCCAGCATGGGATTGTTCCTCCCTAGGTGCAGGACTTTGCATTTCTCTTTCATGAACAGCATGAAGTTCCTGTCAGCCCATTTCTCCAGCCTGTTGAGGTCCATCTGAATGGCAGCCTGGTCTTTACTAGTACTCAAAGGTATCGTGTACAGTGTCCTTTTCCATGTTCTTTGTCATCAGGCCCTCTGATGTTAAGTGATGTTAAGCCCACATTTTCCCTGGTCTTCTTTCTGCTGATAATGTACCAATAGAAGCCCTTCTTGTTGCTTTTCACATTCCTTACCTGATTCATCTCCAGGTGGTCATTGACTTTCATATCCCCCTCCCTGAACATGCTAGATTTCTGAGTATTTTACTGATTCAGCTTATCAGACCGAAAAATGAAAGTAGTGTTCCATGCTTCTGCCAAATTCATGTTGCTTCTATTTAACTTAATGAGAAGTAAAGACTGTGTTTAGTTGCTTCTTTTTTGTTAATTAAAATAAAAATGATGCATCACTGTATGTACAGGCTGAGCCTTAATCTCCAAAAATTGTCAGCTAGTATTAGGCTCATCGTTGACAGTGGCCTAGTTTCCACTGATAGATTCATTAAAAGTTTTATTCAGCGAAGTCATGAAAAAGTAGTGACTGATAGTCCTGAACTGAAATGAGGTGTAAAAAAAGCCCAAACCCAACCTGTTCTGTTAATCCATCCATGTACACGAAAAAAGCACAGCAGGATGGGGAACTAATCCCATTTCAAATCAGATGCCTGCTGGTTCCATTTAATGAGCATTATGTCTGTTTCTTTTTTAACCCTAAAATATTTTAAGACATAGAAAAGTCTTTCTTTTCTTTTCTTTTTTCTTTTCTTTTCTTTTCTTTTCTTTTCTTTTCTTTTCTTTTCTTTTCTTTTCTTTTCTTTTCTTTTCTTTTCTTTTCTTTTCTTTTCTTTCTTTCTTTTCTTTTCTCTTTTCCTTTCCTTTCCTTTCCTTTCCTTTCCTTTCCTTTCCTTTCCTTTCCTTTCCTTTCCTTTCCTTTCCTTTCCTTTCCTTTCCTTTCCTTTCCTTTCCTTTCCTTTCCTTTCCTTTCCTTTCCTTTCCTTTCCTTTCCTTTCCTTTCCTTTCCTTTCCTTTCCTTTCCTTTCCTTTCCTTTCCTTTCCTTTCCTTTTCCTTTTCCTTTTCCTTTTCCTTTTCCTTTCCTTTTCCTTTTCCTTTTCCTTTTCCTTTTCCTTTTCCTTTTCCTTTTCCTTTTCCTTTTCCTTTTCCTTCCCTTTCCTTCCCTTTCCTTCCCTTTCCTTCCCTTTCCTTCCCTTTCCTTCCCTTTCCTTCCCTTTCCTTCCCTTTCCTTCCCTTTCCCTTTCCCTTTCCCTTTCCCTTTCCCTTTCCCTTTCCCTTTCCCTTTCCCTTTCCCTTTCCCTTTCCCTTTCCCTTTCCCTTTCCCTTTCCCTTTCCCTTTCCCTTTCCCTTTCCCTTTCCCTTTCCCTTTCCCTTTCCCTTTCCCTTTCCCTTTCCCTTTCCCTTTCCCTTTCCCTTTCCCTTCCCTTCCCTTCCCTTCCCTTCCCTTCCCTTCCCTTCCCTTCCCTTCCCTTCCCTTCCCTTCCCTTCCCTTCCTTTCCTTTCCTTTCCTTTCCTTTCCTTTCCTTTCCTTTCCTTTCCTTTCCTTTCCTTTCCTTTCCTTTCCTTTCCTTTCCTTTCCTTTCCTTTCCTTTCCTTTCCTTTCCTTTCCTTTCCTTTCCTTTCCTTTCCTTTCCTTTCCTTTCCTTTCCTTTCCTTTCCTTTCCTTTCCTTTTTTTCTCCTCTCCTCTCCTCTCCTCTCCTCTCCTCTCCTCTCCTCTCCTCTCCTCTCCTCTCCTCTCCTCTCCTCTCCTCTCCTCTCCTCTCCTCTCCTCTCCTCTCCTCTCCTCTCCTCTCCTCGGCTCTGCTCTTCCTCTGCTCTTCCTTCCTTCCTTTCTTTCTTTCTTTCTTTCTTTCTTTCTTTCTTTCTTTCTTTCTTTCTTATTCAACTATAAAAATCTGGATTCGTTTTCTGGGGATGTGTCTCTATGTATTTATCTCTCTATTAAGATATTACTGTTAGGTTCCTGACATAATGATATAAATAGGGCAGGGCTTTATCATCAGTTCCATTTTACTGAATGAAGTGTTCTACAGTAAGACAAGAATTTGTGGTATGGACAGAAAACAGTGGTCACTCTTCCCCTTGAAGTTCCAAGAGCTATGTCTGACAGTCATGTGGAAAGAGACTTGCTGACCTACTCGTCACCACAACCATCACAGCCTCAGGGAAGAGACTGCTGACACCAGTAGTGCAGAGTTCCCAGCTCTATAGAATTCTCCGAAACAGAAAGGGAAGTGGTTGGTAAGTATATGGCTATCTCCTCAAGCAGCTGTGGGATCCAGGAGTAGAATTCCTGTATTACACAGTCTTACCAAGCTAAGCAAATTAATGCTTGATTCAGAAGCAGCAAGATACCTGTTACTCTCCTTGTCATCGTGGGGAGTGTCATAAGGATACAAACTTTTTGAGGTGATGGCTGCTAAATCTGTCTTTCAACATACACCTTAGGTGTTTGTTGAATGAAGTTTTCTTGAATAAATACTCAAAAGAGGTATATCTGATGAGGTGCAAGCCAGACTACAGAAGATAACAAAACATCCTTGGACTAAGAAATCCCGAAACATCTAGTTTAATAATTTAGTCTGTAGCAATACTTTATACTTCTTGAACAGCTCTGGCAACAATTTAGGAGGTAAGAAATGCCTCAACACAGATAACTATACCTCCTTGTATTCTCATATCACAGATTTCTGAAATGAAACGAATTTGCCGTATTTCCTGCAATGTACGTTTGATGTGTTGTCTATAGAGGTAAGCTACTTACTTCTATAACTGGCCCACAGATGGTTTGCTAACTACCATCTTAACTACCAAACTGCATGCCAGACTTCATTCCTACTGAAATACCCAGAAAACAGAATTAGCATAGAGTTCTGTGAGCATTTGTATTAATGAAATCTCCTATGAATTTGTACCTACTGAATAAATTCTCTGGTGTGTAAGAAGGAATAAAGCCATGTTGAAGACTGTCTTAGGGTAGAGAAATTCAAAACACCTCTGTCTTCACACATCTCTAGTACTTAATATATGTTTAATAATCTCACACTCCACTCTTCCTGCTGTTAAGTTCTGTTAGGTACTGTTAAGTTCTTTCCATCATAGATTCCTGTTTTCATTAAATTTGCAAAAACAAAAATTGAGACTTTTGTCTCTCTGCCAAATGTGGTTGAAATTGGAGAAAGATCTGAAAAATTAATGGTGGTTATGGAAGATGAATAGACAGATGAATTCTTTGAGCAAACAGACATAGGTGTTCAGAAATATACAGTGAAGCATTCTGAGATGTTGGTCCCCAGAAATTAACCAGAAAATCACATGTGCTCTGGAAACATTCGCTGGAGTGATCTGGTTCTCATGGTAATAGATTAAAAGTTTTTTACTTAATAGTCATGGAATATATTGATTTTTACCAGTTTCACTAAGCATATCTGTGATGCAGATATCACACGACAAATTCATGTTCTTCAGTACTATGAAATGTAAATAAACAATGACTACGTGAAATTAGAATGAAAATGAAATGTGAAAGATGAAAAGTAGATCATGAGTAAAGTAAAGGATGTATTATTCAATAAAGTGAAAGAAAAATATTTTTAGTAAAATACTAGTGAGAAAATTTCCCACAGGCAGAGAAATCTGGTCTAGAACTGATTTAAAGACAGAAGAAAACTTGGGGTACTTGTCCTTAGATTGTCTTAATCAATAATACAAAAATATTATTTATATAAAAATATAATCAGACACGATTGTACTATCTTAATCTAAAGAAGATAGTACAAATTGACTTATGCTGGATTAGTTTACAAGTTTATTTGCTGCTTGGCCTACAGGCTATTCCAAATAATCTTATGCCTGTGGAAAGCCTAAACTCATATCTTTCTTGTATCTCTGATATTTCTGGATACTGTAATATTTTCTTATTTTAACTAATGCTAAATTGTCTTAGTTACTCTCATATTCTATAGCACTACTTACGTACTATCAATGGTGATTACTACATATCTTATTTCCTGTATTATATTAAATACTATACTTAAGGCTACGAAAGCCATTAGGATTGATAGCATTCCAGATCACATAATTCACTTTTTTTTTTTAAATGAAAATTCTCAAAAAAGAAACTAAACCAACCAACCAAACAAACAAAAAACAACAAAACGAAACAAAACAAAGCTACTACCAGTTGTCTCCTTAACCAGTTAACAAGCTCAATATTGCATACCAAATGATTTTGGAATATCATAGATTCATAGAACAGCTTGGGTTGGAAGAGGTCTTAAAGATCAACTAGTTCCAACCCCCCTGCTATGGACAGTGATGCCACCCAAGTGGTAATGCATTAAAGCACAGACTATCCAGATTATGGAGAACAATACTCAGGTAATTGAACAGATATTAGCTGTAGGTCATTCACATTGTTAGTGACAGAAAGATGATTGCAGTAGTCTAGTCTGACGCCATGCATAACCCAGGCTGGGGAATGAAATACAGAAATTCTTTTCTCAAGCACATGGATTTTTTACTTGCTAGAGACTTTAGAAAGATCACCAATTTTTATTAAGACAGATGTTTTTCCATTATTATAGAAATGTATCACATAGTAAAGAGGCCAGTAGTTAATCATCATCATCACTGTTAAAAATACACAGATTATTTCTAGTCTAAAATACCTAGTTCTAGCTCCTGAATGTTATTGAGTTGATCCAGTGTATCAAAAACCATGACAATTTTCCTCACTCCTACATGGAACCTCAGCCAAGGACCTAAACTACAACATTCACATGAGTTTAACAGTGTTTGAATGTTGCTTGTCTTGTCATCATAACATACTTCCTGTCTTATAACTTTAACAAATAATGGAAAACAATAAACAACAGGCAAACTACAAAAATGAGTATTAACAATACTGGGGAGCCATTTTTTGTTGCCCTGTGCCAAAGGTCATGTTAGCAAAATTAGTGAGTGCTCAGTATACCATTTTAATTTGGCAATGTTTACATCCATTGATATCAGTGCTTGTACACAGCTCAGAATAACAAAGAATTAGGTTTTCATGATCTGATTCTATTGACTGCAAATATTAGCCTGATAGCTATATATTGATATTAGAGGAAATAGAAACATATTTATACAGTGCCTTTTTAAATGTAGTATATTATATAATATGTAATATAAACATATACATAAAATACAACGTTTTATACTGGCACTCATCAAAGATCATTTTATTATAGCTGGCCTGCATCATTATATATGTATCAGATGGAAAAAGATATTTCAGAAAATAGCAGCATTTGCTGTTAAACAAAGTAGTAAACATTTTCATGTTGAGGAAAACTTTGAACCAACTCTTCTTCTTAAACTGATCAAACTGCTATTGTGACACAGCCCAGCTCTTTAATGTTTTACACCCACTGGCAGAAATCTCCAAAAGTGTGCCCACATCTATGCTAGGAGAGAATTTTCTATTTTATTCTTCCTTGCCTGTGAGGAACCATTTGACAGAAGAGTTTTCCAAGTGCAATCTCACCAATTGTTAGGGAAGGAGCAGGGTGAGTACTCAGTTCCTTCCTGAACCTACCACAGCACAAAGCTCCCTGTCTTTCCATTTTAACACAGTAGTTTGATTTTGTTTATTTATTTTTCAGACCAACTGTCATCCTAATTCTCTTTATTCTCCTTATTCTCCCAGTATCTACTATACTGTCATTAATTTCCTGTTTCAGAATTTCTGGAAAACTTATCCTCATTCTCAAAAATGTCTTTATCTTAGGTGTAGTCTAGAAACACCTTGATATAATATAGAGCATGTTAAAATGGGCTGAGACTTAATTAAAAATAAAAATAAAAATCTGCATATACAGTTGTCTATGTAAGGAATGCCTGCAGTAACAATTAGTTCAACAAGCTTTTCAGCCTAAACATCCTCAGTGTCCTCTGTTTTATTTGTTTAATCTTAAGGCAAGGGCAGCCTGTCCACATACACAAGCAGCCAAAAGAATGTTTGCAGTAGCATATTTGCAAAATACATGATGTCCTAATAACGATCAATGTCATGAACAGAGAACTTGTGACTTCTCCATTAAAAATCAATTAAATAAGGCTAGTCCATTCAGACTCTTCACCACATAATTGATGGGATTCAAATAATAAAAACAGCATCTCAGTTTTGATATTTTTCATGCACTTCCGTGTTTGAACATTGTTACTCATTGCAGTGACTCATACGTGTGGTTGATCCAATGAAGATATAATCATTCCAAATCATTGCTAGTTTTCCATGTTGTTCGAATGATTCTTCCTTCTTCTACACAACAACTTCAAAGGTAAAACATTCTAGATGGATGAATCAAAAGCATAAAAATTCTCTATGTTATGTTAAACATTATAACATTCAGAAAAGAGTAAAAGTTTGTTGTTGTCATGCTTGTCAGAATCCATAAATGTAAATGGACTACAGGAGATTGCTACCTGTAGATACGTATCACCTATAAAGTTATATTTCAGTAAACAGAAGTCCTACCCTATGGACTACAGTACTGAAAGAACAAACATGCTACAGTAGCAGCACAACAGTACTACCTCAGGACCTACTTGAGCACCTGTATACTAACTACATGCAGTTAGTTAGTTAGGCTCTTTTTCAGTGAAAAAATATGTGGCCTCCAAATCAGCATGCAGTCTGAAACATAAAAAGACCAGACAGGTCTTTTTGCAACCTCAGTTGTAAAATTGTTAGCTCTATCTACAATCCACAAGGCCACCTCTTACATCAGAGTGATGCAACAGCTACTAACTGAAGTCAATTTTGTGCCAATCAAGGCCACTGGCTGCCAAAAAAAAAACCAACCAACCAACCAACCAAACAAACAAACAAAAAACAACAGAGACAAACATATCCAGGGGGGAGATATTTTCATTATTTCTTCTTCTGACTTCCTTACTGTACCTGCTATCCCTCTTTATTACTCTCTCTCTCTCTTTCTTTCTTTCACCTGCCCATATATAAGCAAATAAACAAACAAAAAAATCTTAAAGCATAGCTTTATTGACAAAAAAAAAAAAAAAATATATATATATATATATATATAAAGGAAGGACATGTACTGACCATATGGAACGGTCTTACTGTGAGAAATAATTTGAAATTTATTCCATTTATTCCTTAGGATGTGTCTTGGCAAAGTAAGCTAGCAAGCAGGTATGTCAAATGGCACTGCCACTCTTTTTTGAAGGGAAAAGTAATAACTGGCTTAATGAAATCTTGAGGACCACGAACAAAATTTGAATGAAAATTCTCTTAGTTTTCAGTGCAGGTTAACTTAAATGATGTTTATATTCGCAAGACATGCAGGATTCAGATCTAACATTTCACAAGTCTGCAAGATACTCCTACAAGCTTTAATACTTCTGGTTAGAACTTAAAAAAAAAATCTACTTCACTCATTCACTATCATTCCTGATATAATTATCTAGCACACATTTTTGAACAATCTATAAAAAAGCTAACAGAAAAATATTGTTGAGCTGGAGATTTATTAGATCTTTAGTGTTTAGCAATCTGTTTCATGACTAGAATAAAAATATTACTGAGTGTAGAGAGGACAAGGTATTGTGTTCTTCTTTCTTTTTGCACATAACAGGATCCAGAATGCAGCTGTTCACCTTGGGAAAAGTGTGCAAGAAATGTTAATACCAAAACCTAGCAAAGACTGCCTGGCTGAATAAAGTTAGGAAGAACCAAATATAGGAAGAACATAGCTGAAAGGACTAGGAAAGTACAGCAGGAGGTACAATACACTATCAGGAAGCAACTTCTACCAGGATTAGCCTAAGTTTTTGTTTTGCCAGGTACTCATACAGTCCACTCACATAAAACCTCAAGAAGTCAATGGAAAGATTTCTATTCATTTCAGTAGGTTTTGGCCCAAAGTTAGCAATATGTTCATTTTTTATCTTTCTGTTTTCTATTTGCTGTCATGTGGATGTATTGCCACTTCCCGTTTCTTGCTGCAAATCATTTGGCTTCTCAGTCAGTGTGTTAGTAAAGGAAGTTTGACCAAAGCTGAAAAATTCAAATGTTTTATTGTATAAAACAGAAGGAATAATGATACCCAAGGCTATTTTGTAACTGCAGCAGATACAGCCATGATTTATATGCCATCTAAGATTTGGAGAATTCCAGATCTTCTGCTAGTCAATAGTGTGACTCCGGCCCAGCTTTATGTTTCAGAGTATGAATGAGGCTTATCACTATTTTATTTTTTAGGCTATTTCTTATCTAGTAGCTACCTTTTTATTTTCTGTTGCAACAGAGCTTGTCATCTGATTATGAATTTCAGCATGTGTAGCGTTAACATCAAGAGGAGCCTGCCTGACTTGCATACTGATGTTAATGAAGCTGTGAATTGTGTCATATTAGCCTCATTTGCTTCCCATATGCTTATTCTCATTTTCCCTTCAGAAGCTGCAACTCCACTTTTCATCTTCATTTGTATGCCAAAAATGCAGCCAGCTTAATTACCAATTATAACCTTACTCATTTAAAAGCTAAATCAACTGGAAACAACACTAAAAACTGTCTCCCTTGAGGAGAGCGAAAGACTTTGTATTAATTTTCTTCACATATTTTGATTAGTATAAAGCACTGTGTAACTTACAAGTTAATCTCCCCAAATGATGTCAATTTTAAATCGAGATGACACACGGATACTCATGGGAGGAAAGTCAAAGCAATCTACCTTTTCTTCCTCCTTCAACTCTGACCTGCTGCACAAAAGTACTTCTCTCTTGGAAACTGATAACGAAGCGCTGTAGCAAAAGCTCTGCCACAACTTTTTATTTATGTCCAACTTTTCTTGTTTGATTTCTTAGCTGCCTGACCTGTGCTACTTCCTTGAGTTTGGAAGTCCCTTATGGGTTTCTTCCAAATGCAATTTCTTCCATCTTAGGAAATGAGAACTCCACAAACTCCCAGGTAGGCTCTGTGGGACTCTGTCAAGCAACGGAAGACATAATAGCTGTTGGGCTTGGTATATGAGTGATTGCTACAAAATACTCTTCCAATCAGTGTTATAAAACTCTCAGACACTCTTCAGTTCCTGAGTGAATTTACAGTTCCTGGTGACATTCTCCATCACTACAATAAAGGCCAAAATAACTATAGGAAAAACAGATTTGGAGAGCTTCTATTATTATTTATTGAATATTTGCATGCTATCTAATTTCTCATCTCTTTATAGTTTGGAAAATGCCACCTTCTCTTTATGGAAGATGCAAAACATGTTTTCCAGCTACTTTTTTTTTTTTTTCCCATATTGAAAATTTTAAGGTTTTGTAAATTCTTCTCTTTTCTAAAAATAATCCAAGGGGACTAAGAGAAGAAAACATAAGTCTTTGGAAATGAGTGAAATGCACAATGGTGACCTTGGCATATTTGCCTCGCATGCAGCTCAAATGTGAGCAGAACATAAGTCTCACTCTGATCGATGCATGCTCCACATAGGTATGGCAGTCCACAGTCTTCGTACAGAGCCACCTGCATTCATCCCTCGTCTCCTTTTGAGAACAAAAAGCTCCATCCCTGCTTCCATACTGTGAAAAGACTAACAGAAAGCATTCACAGCTTGCTTATTTCATTTGGTTTGTCAAGGTTTTAGCCTCTGAGTTAGCAGAAAAGTCCTGATTATACTTGCCTATTCATACAGCTAGAAATTACTAAACACAAGCGCATAATAAGATGAATAAGTTTTTCTGCATTTGACAGAAATACTCATCTTTGATTCTGCAAACCTATGAGTGTTTTATGGATGTGATAGATAACACTCTAAACCTAGCAAAATAAATTATAGGTTTGCCATTGTTCTAGGCAGAACTAGGGTTTTGCCCTATGTGTCTCTCTTCCTATTAATTATAACAGGTTTATTAGCAGGTATGAAAATAAGCTTTTGTTCTGTTTATTTTGCAGTAGGAAGGCCTAAAGGAATACAATTGTTCCTTTTTGTTAGAATGAACAGATGAATTCTGTGGGAGCGGCTCAAACTGAACAACAATGGATGTATTAAAAAAAAAAATTATATAAACTGGCATAGTACATTTTGGCTTGAAATCTGGCAGAATGTTTCTAATCGTTACAGAAAAAAAAAAAAAGTTACTTGAAGAAGTGTGACCAAACAAACAAACAAACAAACAAAAAAAACCAACCAACCAAAAAAGAAAAACAAAAAACACCACCACCATCACCACCACAAATAGATATAGTTCGCAGACCGGAGTTTCAGAAGTTTATGGAAGAAATTATATAATTATCTGTGAGGGTAGGGTATTGGGTTCTCTGACTGAATTTTTCCATTCTTACCTTATTTCTGTATTACTTTGTCCTTACCATCATACTGTCACATGCACACACATACACACAAAGGAGAAGAAGCTATGATATAGGCAGTATTTTTTTCCCTTTCACTGTTTTTTCTTTTTCACATTTCAGCATCCCCTTTCTCACAACACCTGACATTTCTGTTTAATCCCTCATTCTTGGGATATGTGTGATATTGTACTTTCTGTAAGCTAAAGTGCAAGCTTATAAATCCCAATGAAGAGCAAGATTGCACTGTACTGGCTGAAAAACTGACAACCAAGAAAAGAAATGTTGAACTTTTGAAGGTACCAGGATGGGAATTTTTCTATGAAGATCCAGACAGAAGCTTTCAATACCGGTTCTGAGGGCATTTCAACTCTGGCTGTCACCAAGGTAGCTTACTCTTGGGAAGAGCTGATGCTTTTGGAAGCACTACGGGAGAAATTCACGCTTAGGCACCAATTGCACTGCACTGGAGAAGGTGCCATGGTTCACTGGGCATCCTCTGGTCTTCTGTACAAGGCTTTTTCAGAATAGAAGAGGAAGCACTGTGAACCATGCCACAGAGCTCAGTGCACACTGTTTTTCTATGCCTCAAAATAACTCTTTTGAGTGGTCTTGCATCAACATTGGCATTACCCTCACTCTGCAATATAAGCATGGATCATCTTAAAGTCAAGTGATTTCTATGAGCTTTGTACTTAGTAGTGCTCAGCATCTTACAGGGGGATTAAAGCATAGCAACAGATGTGTCTCTGAGTTTAGCTGCTCTATTTATAGCATCTTCCTGCACGTATAACACTACAACTGCCATTCACAATAAGTCTTACTCAACTTCTGCATGGCACCTGGCTGGGGACATAATAAACATTTTTTTTTTTTTTTTTATGAACATGACTTTCTCAGAGAACTAAAAAGGAGTTGCTTAAACAATATCACATGTAATTAAAAAACATTGACAAAAGAAGTAATCAAACAGAACAAAAACTTGTTATGAAGGAACTTTAAATTTAATCCTTATAACACCAGGAAATTCTGAGCTGAAATTTAACGTAATGATACATATTATTTAATATTTTTTACTTTAAAGTGATAAATTTACATTAAATTGCCTGTGAAATGTACAAATTCAGCAAGACAGATTTTCTACTTAATATAGTGAATAAAAATAAGAGCAGTGGAGAAGTGATAATTGCATTTCAATATTGGTCATTAACTTACAATTAGCTATCAGCCATTGCTAGGATAAGTTACAAGAGAAGATAGACCAATGCAATCTATCTTTTTTTTTTTTTTTTTTTTTTTCTGAAGCTGATGAAGCACGTGTGATAAATGGTTTAGACGTAAAGCACTGGGAGCAAGAGAGAAGAAACCTCAAATCTTATTTTAATTCATATGCTGTGTACAAGGTGCCTTAACAAATATGTGTATTGTGATGTCCATTTGTACACCAAGGACTGTGGACCTGTGGAAGCAGGCATGATCATAATGCACTGTGCTCAAGTTATACATCAGACATAAACCTGGTCTGTCCCTTACAAAGATGGCTGAGGCAAAGCCAGTGAAGAACAGATAGCTAAGCTCGAACCAGGAAATTTTCTGTGCACAGGCCACTTCCTCCCCCTCTGAGGAATCTTTGCGACATCTAGTAATGTGAAAAAAAAATAAAATAAAACTTAAGATAGGTCTTTTTTCAAATCACGTTTGCTGTTTAAGGAGAAAAATATTCTATCAGTTTAGACTAAGGTAATATTTTGAAGACTTGCTTCACTGCAGAGGTGTAGAAACATAATCTATTAGTTAAAAGCTTAGATGTTGGAGCAAAAATTTATAACAGAGAATAAAGACTGAAGCTAATTTTCCTGCAGCTAGGTTAGAGAAAACACGAGGCCCGGTCTTTTAAAACAAAGGCTCACTCCATTTTTCCCCTGTAGTGATGACATAACATTTACATTTCAACGGATAATGAACTAGATCTTTCCAGCAGACCAGCCCCCCAGGGGACTCGTTCCCAAAGCTTAAGTGTTATTATTCCTTCCATCTGCTCCCCATGGAGCTGGAGGTAAGCTATTCTTAATGCCTTATGAGGATCACCATTTCTTGAAAGCAAATGTACTTTTCATTTTCTTCTTTAAACAAAGAAGATCTTATTGCTACCCGTCTTCTTTGCTGCAGTTGCCATTACTGCTTTTAATTGGTAATTCATCAGTTTCAGAGATCAGGTTTTCAGGGCCCATAAAACCACAGGAAGTTTGCTGTCATTTGGAAATGGATCTTCTGAATGTACAGAAAGTGTCAAAATTGTTACTTGCCTCTCACAAAGACCATGAAAAACAGTCTCTCTTAATTTTAAACAGCTTTGCAGTCTGCAGCTCCTTCTCATAACAATATTTACTTCCTATTTGCTAGGTCTGAAGAACAATCAAGGTAGAAAACAGAATAAATGAAAAGGAAATTCACAGCAGCTTTCTGCCAGGGATCTCTCCTAACCCAGTTCCTTTGCCTTCACCTACCTAGAGCTGCTTTAGTCTCTGTGAAGGATTAGCACAAAAATCTGTATTAAGGGCCAACAGATCTGTCATCCACTTATGGAATGGGATCAGTAGGAAATGAACCGCATGCAATTGCAGCGCCATCCTGATTCAAAGGTCTCTTCAAGGGCTGAGCCTTGCAGGGGCGTTCTGCTGGTGGCCCTTTCCTGAGGGCAGGCTCTCGGTCGGGCCGGCTCTTTTAATATCCTTCCAGCACCCCTGTAGGGACCATACCATGATCCGTGTCGAAGGGGAAATCCTGATCAAGCAGCCGGTGCTGTGGCTTACCAGCAGGAAGGCCAAAAGCAGCCCTGGCGGTGCTCCTTCCCAGAGCCTGGGCTGTCTGGGGGTGGAATAAAAACTTAAGCATGTGGTGTGGTGTGAAGGACTGGCTGGTGGGAATGCTTGCTGCTTTGGCTGGGCATGCTGCAGTGCTGGCGAGGCAAGTGCTAGAGAAACAGCTCGTGCCCTGACTTCCAGGATGAGAGAATCAGATCTAGAGAGTTATCCTGAGAGGAGCGAACCAAGGAGGTCAGTCCAGCAAGATCTGTGGTTCACAGAAGTCTCTGATGTTGATCTCAGAGGAACCAGGGAACAGGACCTGCAGCTGAAACCCCAGGAGCGCAGCTGTCTGGGCATCACCAAACCTATAGGCACTAAATGCAGGGAGAAGTGAGGAGAAAGGTTGTAGCAAATTTTCATGCTGTTCTATAGTCTTATTGCGGCATCTCTGAGACTTTCATTAGACATTTATTTCTGTTTTGTACTCAGGCTACCTTCCTACTCATACCACCCTTTTAAATGTTTTATTTGTTTATTTGTTTTCATTTTTTTTTTTTCCACTGAAAAATCACTTATACATGAAAGATAAACAGAACTATAGTAAAGAAAACAGACAATTTGCTGTGTCTCTCTCTCTACATTACCCTGCTTTTCTAAAGAAAAGTGTTTTCAGTGATTGTACTGCAGCCTTGTAGCTTGGTAAGAACTGTTGCCAGTATCTGGCCACGGCATTTGTACTGACTTTGCAAGACCTCAAAGCTGAAAGACCTCAAAGCCTGTCAGACGTGTTCTGTTTAAACCTGTCCTGTCCTGCCTGGAACTTTGTTTCTGCTAGGTTTAGATGTAACAGCAATCTTCCTAATGACCAGGTGGCTATTATCATTTTTTTGTTGTGGTTGTTATCTTTGCACAATTTTATGTAGATAGTAGTAACAAGCAGCTATTCTGTACAGAATGAAATATTTATGACTAACACAAGGACACAACTTAAGGAAACATAACCGTGGCACAACAGAACAGGCCTTGAGAAGTAGAGCACAGAATACTGTGTGTTAGCAAACATACAAAAATGACCCTAAGCTGATCCTAAAGGGTGGATTCAGAGGGCCAGTGACAGGGTATTATACCACAAGAGAAAGGGGTAAATAATAAAAGTACGCATATAACATTTTAAACTGTATTATATTTATTATTATTATCATCATCATCACCATTATCAAGTAATTTCTGAACATATTAGCTTGGACAAAATTGAAGAAAAGTCTCAAAGTCTCCAATACACCATGTCACTACTAGTAGTTTGGTGAAAATCAGTGAACAAACAGAAGATTTTATTTCCCCCACTGTGGAAAACACAAGAGAACAACATTGTTATCTGTTCTGCTTGGCGGCAATCAGTGCTCTGCTGCAACCCCATGGACGTGTGGAAGGAACTCGAGAGCAATGTGGGAGGCACTGGGGCTATGAGAGTGATAAGAAATTATTTCAAGGAAAAGAACATAGTTCTGTAGTAAACCTGGCTTAATAGTTGTATTGCTCAAAGAAGCATTGTTCTCATGAAACCTGTGGACATTATATTACTATATTAAGTTAAGGAAGACTTTCCCATGATTTCAGTGAAATTTCAGTCCAGGCCCTGAGTGTGCAGGAAGCTCAAAGATGCTTTCATTTACACCAGCTATATGGATTGAATTTTATGTAACCCCTGCTGTTTTTTTTACATCAAGAATTACTGAGTACAACACAGTCATTGGCTTGTATCCTTTGATTTCAGTGACTTCATAGTCAGCCCATAATCATTTCTAAAAGATTCATTTTTTAAGAAGACCAGTGATGTAGGTGGAATGACATTTTGTTAGGAAATGTGAAACTACATTTCCGCAAGGATATTAAAGAAAGAATATCCTTTGAAGTGCAGCTGAATGACTCAATTACTATAATTTTTATAATTACTTTTTTCTCCTTTGAAATTGAAGAAGATTAATTGCAATTTCCTCCCACTGAAACAGTAGGAAGAGAAAAAAATCATATCAAGGATAAACTCTCTTCACATAACCGCAGCATGATCCAATAGCACACAAATCTGACTGTAGGATTTTGCTCCAGCATTGGAAATAGCATTAGAAGTGTTTGTAATGTTATGCCTGTGCATAAATGAAAGTGACTTATCAGAGCATTTAGGTCTTTGTGCTGATGAGAAGCCTTCTGCAGGACCATAGATGTAGCCCATAATCTCCTACAAGGACAGGACAATGAGCCTTATCTGCCCAATGAGCTCAACAGCAGCAGGCCTAAACCCAGAGGCCCTTGGCAGAGAGAGATATTGAATTGATTTCTATACTTATATCAGATAGCCTCATTTGATTCCACTGGGGATAATTTTTTCATTCAAGCAAAGATCTTGGCTTGAACGCAAATGTTCTTTCATAATCATTCAATGCATCAAAGCCCAATTATACATACATAGATTTGTTGATTTGCTTATTACTAATCTTGTAGCAAAAGATAAGTTTATCTGCTTTCACTTTTCTGGTGCAAGGGTGTCTCCATCATGAAAAATGCTGCAAATACAAACAAGATCCAACTATGTGTAGAATTATTTTATACTGTGTAGTACATGCATAACATTGCTGCTCTTGGGTCTGAACATTGTTCACTTGCTGTTGACATAACTAAATTACATTTCAGCCATCCAGGTACATTATTTCTGCACTGTGAGTTACCATCCTGTAATACACCGCAGCTAATGGTAATTAGTCTGGAGATAAATGTAAGACCCCTGTAAAAGATTAACTATTGTTTACCTAAGAGCAAAAGCAGAGTGTTCTCTTTCCAATATCAAATATCATAAGAAGGGATATGTTACAGCATCCAGGAATGGCCAAGAGCTGTGATAGTCCTACGTGCTAAAAGAGAATTTATCTGTACCAGATTTACTTAAAAGAGAATCAATCTTTCTTTCTTTCTTTCTCTCTCTCTCTCTTTTTCTTTCTTTCTTTCTTTCTTTCTTTCTTTCTTTCTTTCTTTCTTTCTTTCTTTCTTTCTTTCTTTCTTTCTTTCTTTTTCTTCCTTCCTTCCTTCCTTCCTTCCTTCTTTCTTCTTTCTTCTTTCTTCTTTCTTCTCTCTCTCTCTCTCTTTCTCTCTCTCTTTCTGTCTCTCTTTCTCTCTCTCTCTTTCCTTCAATATTCATTCCAGATCTCCTGGTTAGATTGCATCATTGGCAAGAACATAATCAGCAAGGTTTGTGAAGAAAAGTAATGTATTAGACTGGTAAAGCTTATGTGTTTTGGATTTTGGCCTTTTTTTTTTTCTTCTTTTTTTTTTTTTCTTTTTTCTAGCAATATCAGTCAATCTAATAAAACCTGACTTCTTCTTCTTCATATTATTATCATTATGCTGCGAACACTTTCAAAGCTAGAAACATAAAAGAACCAGATGTTTTGCAGCTTTGAAGCTGCACAACACTTAGTAGTGCAACATGTACCTTGAGGGCACCTGGCCTCTCCCAGTCAGTCCTCAGTTGTGAGTGTAGGCTTCCTCTATGATACATGAGAAGAACTAGACACCCAAGATGATACTGATGAATTAGCAGGAAACAACCCCAGGAAATACTAAAAACAAGCAAGTCTATTCTTGCCTTGGACTTAAAATAATTTATTCTGGGTTTCACAAGTTCAATTCTTCATTTTTAAGCTATCTCCATGTCTCTTATGAAGAAGATACTTAATAAAGAACATGTAAAGAGACAGATACAGTAACATTATTTGTAATCTAGTAGCTCGGTATTTAAAATTATCAGCACAAAATCCAGGATCATTTTCTTTCTCTGCCTGAGAGATTGTAAATCTGTATCTCTCCCGATAGAATGGGGCAGGTTGGTATGAGAACATTTCCCTGCACAGGACAAAGACACGACTTCCTGTCCTTCAATATCCTCTAATGTATCAGTTTAATTTAAACTACATAAACTGTAATTGAAGCAGTGTTTGAAACTGATGCTATGGGTGTGCTGTGAGATCACTGCCTTACATTTGGCTCTGCAGCTGATGAAAGGAGTGAAAATCCAGGCCTCTGGCTCACATTTAGTCTGCGATTGGGCAGCTTATTTGGACATTGCTGCCAAACTTTAGGCAGCTCCAGGGAAAACAGTCTTTGGAACTAGGTATTCCGATGCTTCAAAAGGTTATTGAGCAGAGAACATAAATTTTATTTGTATTACAGAATGGTTGAGGTTGGAAAGGACCTCTGGAGTTCATCTAGTGCAACACCCCTGCACAAGCAGGGTCACCTAGAACAGGTTGTCCAGGATTGTGACCAAACAATTTTTGGAGATCTCCAGGGGGAGAGACTCCACAACCTCTCTGGGCAATTTGTGCCAGTGCTCCCTCACTGAGCCCAGGACCTCACCAGTGCTAAGAAGAGGGAAAGGCTCACCTCCTTTGACCTTCTGGCAATACTTTGCCTAATGCATCACAAGACATCATTAGAGTGCCATGGTGGCATACTAAGTGGCAAGATCACACTTTTGGCTTGGAGTCCACTAGGACACCCAGTTTCTTTTCTGCAAAACTGCCTTCCAACTGGGTGGCCCCCAGCATGTATTGGTGCATGGGGTTGTTCCTCCCCAGGTGCAGGACATTGCATTTCTCCTTGGTGGACTATGTGAGGTTTCTGTCAGCCGATTTTTCCAACCTGCTGGGGTCTGATGGCAACACAACCCAGTCATGTATCAGCTACTCCTCCCAATTTTGTGTCATCTGCAAACTTGCTGATGTTACACTCTGCTGCATCATCCTGATCATTAATGAAGATGTTAAAATGTTAAACAGGACTGGACCCCTATATATGCAGTATTTCACAAAGGTGCCAACAAATTTTATGGATTTATACTTCTTGAATCTAGATTATCTTGATGGATAATCTGTTGAACCATAGCTGATGTTCCAGTATCCGTGCTTGTGAAAAAAAAGAGTATGTAGTTTCTTTGTTATTTATAGGAATCAACTGCACCTGAAGTGTGAAGTCCTGGCTCTCCTGAACTGCAAAATTCCATTGCTTTTAAGAGAGCTGAGGAATGGAGAGTAAGAAAAAAAAGACCATCAATTTGAGAAGTAAGTACATCAGTGAAGACAGGCTAATGCAGCCTTTCCTTCTTTCAGATCAGCTAAATCACAAAATTCTTCTCCCTCAGTAAGTTAGCTCCTTGTAGAGCTTCATGATCTCTGCTTATGTCATCCCAAGTATTCTGCTGACTTCTAGTCATATTGTCAAAATAAATACAAAAGAAACAAAAACCCCACAAATAAGATATTCAAATTAAAACAATACTGAGAAATACATTATATGATCAACACACTATTTTTACAGTGAGAGAATGAGTAGGTCAGAATGCTTTAGACTACAAAGCAAAGAGGTATGAGAAGGCTTAATAAATGCATACTTTATATATAGGATAATATATAGGATATTTAAAGTATATGGATATAGACCTCCCATAAAATAAAGCATGGTAGTTTAAAAAATAGGAAGCAGAATATGCACACACGGACACACACATTATTCCTTGGAACTCATTGCCAAAAAAAAAAAAATATAGGCACTTACACAACTTATTTAAAAGCAAGGGAACAAAATATCATAAGAATAATACGAAGAGCCACAAGGTACACTAAGGAAGAGTAAAAGAACAAGCAAGTCTCAAACTCCTTCATTATGGGGGACACACAAACTCATACGTCAGTGCACAAAGCACCAAATGTCTGAATTTCAGAAGAATCAGAAGAAACCCTTGCTGAAGAAGTTATTCATTGCTGTCCACAACAGAGACTCCTTGGAGGTCTCTGGTGTCAGGCCTTGCCAGGGACAGTCTGTTGGGACAGATGGACCACTTGTTTGATCTGTTACGGCAGATCCTGCGTACTTGGAGCTAAGCACTGACGCTGTGATATTAAAGCCCCATGGGAATGGTAGTTGGCTGCTTTGATGAAAGTACCAGCTTTTAGATTTGTCAGGGTGTGCACTTGAGAACTGGACAAACTATGTTTGACATCTTCGTGGACTCATTAAAAGGGCTCAGCAATTTTCCAGTTAAGCTTATTGTATTTTCACTGACAATACAACTTCAAATGCTGCTGTCTAAACTGAGAAATATCAGCCCAAGCATAGCAAATATGTGCTCCCTCATGGCTTGGCAGTGATGTTGGGATCCAGGCTCAGTCATTACCAGTCAGAAAAAACATTGTAAGATGTTTATTGCTACACTTCTTCTAGTGCACAGGAAAACTTAAAGATCATACTACATATTTGCTTGTGTATAGAATAACAGAAAAAAATATCTATTAATACAAGATGACTGAATCCACTGATGAGCAAATAACTCAGATATTTAAATGTAAAATGTGCAGCAATCATTGCCAATTTGGAGTTTCTCTGTCAGCGTGTACAAAATGAATTATGAGCAATGTCATGTTCCTAAGTAGATTCTGTCCCTTCAGTGCCTCTGTGCCAATTTTGTTTAAAAACAGGGGAAAATGAAATAACAATATTGCATACCAAAGTTTTTTTTTTTTTTTTTTCAATAGACAAGGTACTTTTCAGTTATTGAGGTTTTTAATTAAGGATATTTTATTTTTTCTCTTATTTTTAAATTGTCTCTCCAGAAAATACCTAATGTTGGATTGGAATAGACTAGGCTAAGACATTTAGGATTCCTAGGTAGTTTCCAAGGATCCATTTTTCTGTGACTTGCTGAACTGCCTTGTGGAAGGCAGGCCTGTTTTCCCATGCTTCTGTTGGTCTTTATGGTCTGAGTGTGGTATGGTCTTAATTGTGTTGGTTGCTTCTCTTTTGTTGTTAAAACAACTTAGAAGAGAAACACAGAATATCTATTCCATATGGAATACTGTGACTCCAAGAACTCAAACTGCAGAACACCCAAGAGTAGAACCTGTCACATAAGGACAGAGTAAAACAACGCAACATTTTAAAATTCATTTTCTCAGAAATCCTTCCTTTTCAGGAAAAACAAACAAACAAACAAACAAAAAAACAAAAAGACTGATAACTGAACTCCCTGTGATGACTTGGGATGAAAATAAGATTTTAAATGAACTTTTCCTTGCAATGTAAATTAGAAATTTGAATAGCTCACTGCAACACCACAACCATTCGTCATGTGGGATTTTCAGCTTCTTGCTGCCCTCCTGTGGATAAAATTAGCAATTACTTTGGTGACAAAGGCGGGAAACAAACAAACAAACAAACAAACAAACAAAAAACAGGAATAGAACGCTGCTTAGTAGAAAGTAGAATCACAGAATCATAGAATCATAGAATATCCCGAGCTGGAAGGGACCCACAAGGAGCATTGAGTCCAACTCCTGGCTCCACACAGGTCTACCCAAAAATTCAGACCATATGACTAAGATCACAGTCCAAACACTTCTTAAACTCCAACAGGCTTGGTGCCGTGACCATGTCCCTGGGGAGCCTGTTCCAGTGTGCGACAACCCTCTCAGTGAAGAACCACTTCCTGATATCCAGCCTGAACCTCCCCTGTCGCAGCTTGACACCATTCCCGTAGGTCCTATCGCTGGTCATTAAAGAGAATAGACCTGTGCCTTCCCCTCCACTTCCCCTTGTGAGGAAGCTGTAGATCGCCATGAGGTCTCCCATCAGCCTCCTCTTTTCAAGGCTGAACAGGCCTAGTGACCTCAGCTGCTCTTCTCTAGGCCCTTCACCATCTTTGTAGCCCTCCTCTGGACACTCTCCAACAGTTTTACATCCTTTTTGTACTGTGGTGCCCAGAACTGCACACAGTACTCGAGGTGAGGCTGCACCAGCGCAGAGTAGAGCAGGACAATCATTTCCCTCGACCGACTAGTGATGCCATGCCTGATGCACCCCAGGGTATGCTTGGCTCTCCTGGCTGCCAGGGCACACTGCTGGCTCATATTCAGCTTGCTGTCAACCAAACCCCCCCAGATCCCTGTCTGCGGGGCTGCTCTCCAGTGTCTCATCGCACAGTCTGTACGTATAGCCAGGGTTGCCCCTTCCCAGGTGCAGGACCTGGCACTTGCTCTTGTTAAACTTCATCTGGTTGGTGATTGCCCAGCTCTCCAGTCTGTCCAGATCTCTCTGCAAGGACTTTCCACCCTCAAATAGTCAATGACTCCTCCCAGTTTAGTATCATCATCAAATTTGCTCAAAACACCTTCTAGTCCTACATCCAAATTGCTTATAAAAACGTTGAAAAGAATTGGCCCTAAAATGGAGCCCTGGGGGACCCCACTGATGACTGGCCTGATGTAACCCCATTTACCATAACCCTTTGAGCCCTACCTTTCAGCCAATTATTCATCCATTTTATGATGTTTTTATCTAGCTGAATGCTGTACATTTTCTTCAATAGAATCCTATGGGAAACTGTATTGAAAACTTTAATGAAATCCAAAAAGATTACGTCAGTTGGCTTCCCTTGATCGACTAGATGGGTGATCTTATCATAAAAGGGAATCAAATTTGTTAAACAGGACCTACCCTGTAAATTCCAGATAAATTAGTGCTTGATTATCTTTGGACATGAATGCTGATTCTACTTCTCAAGAAAGCTGTTGAAATCACACAAATCAGATTTAATTTGTCACACTTCTCTGTATAATGTAGGCAACAGTGAAGCAACTTACAGAGTAGCTGTGAAGATAGTGTATTAAAATCCCTAGCAGAAAGCCAGACAGAAATGTGCCCCCCCCCCTTTTTTTTTTTTTTTTGAGTTTATTGATCAAGCTGGTGACCAACAAAGAAGTTCCAGGATGACAAAGAACATGGAACATAATTTAATGAACACCTAAAACTGCTACGATGTAAGGTTGGGCTACCAGGTTGCTGAATAATTTTAAATTCTCCTTTCCTATCACCATAGCAGAAGATAGATAGGTAGATTAAAAAGCTGTCTTGAATCTTACATCCAAAGAATTCCTGGATTTAGAGTTCATGTCAAATTGCTTTGTCACAAGAAGATGAAAACACAAGATGTTATACCTGAAATTAACAAACGAGAACAAAAGAGAGAAGCAAAACCAAAGCAGAAGGTTGTAGGCAGGCAACTAACCTGGTTGTGAAAAATAACATCTGCTTTCTCACTTTATCTATTAACCACTTATGCCTCCTCTAAAGACATCTTCAGTTCTGCATTTGTTCTTTCCAGTAAAAAAAAAAAAAAAAAAAAAAGAGGCAACATCACTTGCAACACAGTTGGTGTTACACAAAAAGGCGGGCTTTTCACATTGGCATGATCTGTCAGAATTTTTTACATAATGATTCTAAATAACACTTGTGAAACAGAGCAAAAATCTTCATGTAAAATTTTTGCCCATAATGATATTGTAATTTTTTGTAAAGCACTTTATGGAGTTTAGAACCCAATCCTGAATGCAAATCTACAGGTCTTGTGTTCCAAATCTCTTTAACACTATTCAAAGTCTCATACAGAACTGTTACCATTTGCCTGGGTTGCATAAAAACATGAATGGTGCTACACCACTTTTCTGGGGCTGAAGGCCAGGCTTAAGGTAGTAAGAGCTCTGTTGTTAGGAGTTATAAGCGTGTTCATAAGATGCCTGGCTTGGTGTACTGGGTCGGGCTGGGATGTTAACTTTCCCTGCAGCAGCCCATACTGTTCTCTGCTCTGCACTTGTAGCTAAAACAGCAGTGGTATCACACCAGTGTTGTGTCTGCTGCTGAGCAGTGCTGGCACAGCATAAGGACTCTCTCTAACTCTCCTAGTGGGTGGGCAAAAATGTGAGAAAAGAAACATCACCAGGGCAGCTGACCTAAACCAACCAAAGGGATATTCCATACCATATGATGTCACACTCAGCAATAAAAGGTGGAAAAAGGAAGAGGGGAGGGGTGGGCTCTCGTTGTGAAAACGTCTGTCCTCCCAAACACCAGCTACGTGCGTTGAGGCCCTGCTTCAAGGACGTGGTCAAGCATCGCTCATTTGTGGGAAGTAGAGAGTAATTTCTTTCCTCTGCACTTCCACATAGCCTTTACTTGTTTTGTTTAGTTTTCCCTTTCCCCCTCCCTTTTCTCCTTTCCCTTTTTTTCTTTCCCCTTTAGTTAAATTATTTGTTTAGTTAAATTGTTTAGTTAAATTGTTTAATTAATAATAATCTTTCCTTAATAATTATTTCTTTTTTTCCTTTAATTAAATCATCTTTATCTCAACCTGTGAGTTGTTCTTTCCTTTACTTCTTCCCCTCCTCATCTAAGGAGGGGGAGTGAGAGAACGGTTGTGGTGTTCAGCTGCCTCGCATGGTAAAACCACCACACTTGGATCCATATATATCTAGCTATGTGTTCTATCCAAATCCCCAGGACACTCACCTCTCCATTCTTTGGGGCAGAGGTTTTGTCCACTTCACTTCCATGGAAGTGCCAAGGCACTCAGCTTTATGCGTTGTTGCTTTCTTTCTACATTGGGCTTTACAGAAACGTGAGGTCCAGATTCTGGAGAACTAGAACTGATGTTTATGGTTTTGACCCACAACTTTGACATATATTTTTGGAGTTGTACCTGTGTGTATGCAATGTGATACACTAAGATTTGAAATAATCAAAGTAATGTGTTACAGCAGAACAGGTTCATAAATGACTGCAGATTTCCAGGCTATTATAAACCATTTGTGGTCTTCTAAGATGTACTTTTCCTGTCGTTGTTGTTAGACAGAAACCTTCATCCTATATACACATAATAAAAACCTGCAGATCGCTACAGAAGGAAATAAAATTGACATTTCAGCCAGGAGCTTTTAATCTGAGGTACAGTACATTATTTGTTTAATTTGGGTCCCTTAAAAAAAAAAAAAAAAGAAAAAAAAGTGTTTATTATCTATAACTTTACCTATCAAGCATTTAGACTGGCAGTCTAAATGACTGGCAGTGTTTAAATGAATGATACAGAATTGTGTGATTCTGTGATTCTGTGATACTAAAAATGGATTTTAAATAAAAAGTAAACCAAAATAGCAAAGACGCAAAAGAACAAACATTTAAGAATTTGATGTCTCAAGGTTATCAATATTTTACAAGTCTCTTAAAAAGCATTTGAGAAAGTCATACATTCATAGAGAATACGTAGGAAAGGCAAAGTTTATCTGTTAAATTAGAGCGTATTATTTCCCTTTGTTGCAATATTTTTTGCACTCAATCTGCTCTGCAGAGCTATAAGTGTATGTTAGTTTATATACTGCTATTAACTTGAAGGGCATTTAGGAGAAATACAAAAATAAGACCAGTGGTTCTGTCAGCCCTTACATTTTCTTGAGTGTAAGAGGAATTTAGAGTCGATAAAAGAAATCAAAACATATGAAAACCTGCATATAGGTTAGGTAGGCTGTTAGTCTGAGAAAAATGTTTCAATCTCCTTAGACGTTTGGGGGGCGGGGAGGGGAGAGAATGGGAGTTATTTCTTAGGAAAAAAAAAAAAAAAAAGATTTGGTGTACATTTAGTCATTCCTGTTTAAATATTTTGTGAATACTATGTCAACATAGCCTTTAAGTAGTTCCAGTTGATCGGTAAAAAGAAATCAAAATTACCTTGGTAATTTAATACAGTCACTTAAGCTTAATTCATTCAGTGTTTAATATTTAATCTGGTCGATACTTATTCAACCAAATCATTGGTACTATCAATAGCAACAGTTTAATCCTTCATTTCATTAATTTTGATCCTTTTAAACACACACAGGTTGTGATCATTTAGCGTTGAATTTTAGTATTGTAAGCTTTATTAATAAAAGGACAATATTGCAAGGAGAAAGAAAAAAATACTACTTAAAATCCACAGTAATGACTTCTAAACCCTGCAATATTCAGGCAATATTCTTGACTCTATTAATCCTCTTCTGTATTTTCCAAGATGTGCTCTGCCCTCTGCTGATTATATGGATAACAAGACCAGTTACTTCACTCCAGTGAGAGAATAAATTTTATTTAAGTAGTTCTTTGGCACCATAGCAATTCACTTCTGCTAACAAGTAAATGTAAAAGGATTCAATTTACTCAATTAAAAGAATAACCCGAGAAATCACTTAACATTATATATTAATGACCAGTTAATATTAATAGTACTTGTTATTTCTTCCTCTGTAATACTCAGTAGTGCTGTGTGCTAAGCAGCACATAGTCACACTCCAGGCTTTAACAATTTAAACAGAAGGCTGCATTTCTTGCAATTTCACACCATCAATGTCCATGTAAATGACCTTAATTATTCTGACAATTTTACGGTCATTAAAAACCCTTATATTGTAACATCCCTGTGAATGATGGGATACTTGAACCTTATTGTTTCTCTAACAGAAACGGAGATATGGACGGTTGGATCAATTTTGTCAAACATATCTATTGAGAACAAGGCTGTAGGCTATTCCACTCGCCACTGCACAGCTTTACTTTTAGTCCAGTATGGACTGTTTAAATTACTCTATTTGCAGAATTGGGACCTTAAAACAGCAAAGACTCCTTGACAATTACGGAAAAAAGAAGAAAATCAGGTATGCTCTTTTATGGTGTTTAAAAACAAAGATAAAGGATAGCTCTGGACCCTCAGCTTTTATCAGCTGGTTCAATTCCTCAAGACATCCCCGCTGTAAAATTCCAGGTCTCAAAAAGATGTGGAGCTCCTGTGTCTGGTTCATCAGTAATAAACCAGTGGTTTATTTGCATGAAATTTAAAACCAAGATAAACTTGGAAAAATATGGTTGCTTATCCAGACACCTTTGGTCTAGAAACAGCTAAAGAAGATTTTCTTGCTGTGTTTCCAGTGCAACTGTATCTTGGCCAGGCAAAGAAGTGGTTCCCGTAGTATTTCAGAAGTGGTATTCCTCCAGAAACAGGAAGTGCAAACATAGAGGACTGGGAAAAAAAAAAAAAAAAAAAAAAAAGGGAGAGAGAGGGAGAGGGAGAGAGAAGGGAAGGAAAAAAAAAAGCAAGCTCTACTGAGTTGCCACAAATGTCATAATATGCTTCTTACCTTAGCTGAAGTAATTTGAACATTTGAGTTATAAAGGTGTAGACATTCCCAAAGTTGAAATCATATTCAGTATTTTGGGAGGAGATGTCTGCACTATGAATCAGTCTCTGGCGACTTTATAGGTCAGATACCTAGGGGAAATATGGGCATTTTTATTCCTTTAAATAAAACTTGCAGAAATAGGCAACATCATTTGAAAGGGTACTGTTCAGTCTGGTTTTGTTATTAATGGCATCAAGCAATCTTGAATGTTTCAGAGAGAGAAATGCTGTTAAAACATAGTTTTTCCCCTAAATTTAATAATGAAACAATTTATTGTATGATATATAGCAGCATCACATTGTTAGGCATAGAACAGCCATAGCAGAGCAGAGAGAACTTTGAAGATTAGATTTATTCTGCACGGAAACTTCCATATGAAAACTTGCCTTCACACATTTTTTAAGGCATTCCCTTCCCTCCCCTGATGCCAGGCATTCCCACCCAGCAGCCAGCCGAGGAGATGCAGTCGTGATGCCCTACAATCTCGTTCGCCCACAGGAGGGCAGCAGGACTGCATATTTATTTTAGCTGCAGAACCTGCGGCCGCCTCCCCAGAAGAAAAAAAGGCTCATTTCTGCTCCCCAGATTTTGAAAATCTGGCCCGGACCCATTTTTTGTTAATATTGTTTTGCGTTTATATAACTTTTGCGCGCAGTGCAGCGTCTGGATATGATAGAGCTGGCTAGTGATGCACTGAAAGGATGTAGTTGTTTTAGGTTGGTTTGCATTCACAAATCAGTCACGTTGAGATGGGTTTTCTCACATATAAAGATGACAGATTTCTGCAAAGTCTGCTTTCTAGGTGGTTTTAAAAGGACACCTTCGGGGAAAACATTTGCCATGTGTCTCCAATAGTTACGATTGTAAAGAATAACAATCTGAAAGCACATTAAGCCTTGCACTACAGGGAGGTGTAATACTGAATCTGCAGAAACCATGACACACACACGAAGATCACATGAACTGACCTCATTTGTCAATCTTACTTTCCTCTGACATGCCTGATATTGGTGACTATCAGGAATAGGATTCTTGATCAGACAGATGTCAGAGCTGATCCACTGGGGCAAATTCAGCCTTCCTGTTCCTAGACCTATTTTATAAACTAAATTACAGTGTTGTTGTAGCATACAGAGGAATTGAAATGGACCATATGAATCAGTCTGAGACAGCCTGGAGTTTCTAGACAATGTTGTTCCTGTGCCAGCTAAAGGAAGGACGTCTGTAGAGCACGGATCATATTCCATTGTGTTAAGATCATTTCTTCCTGAACAGGAGTGACCAAGCGAGGCTTTTGTCCCCTTTCAACTGCCAGGTCACCCCTCATTTCTTTTAAAAGTGCACATATACTGGACAATATTTAATGTTATTGCTACATTTAATGCATTTGCTGGGAAAAAAAAAATATCCTGAGCTTTTCCAGCAAGAGCATTACACAGACTTTTGTTATCAAACAGTGCTCCTGTCTCCTTCCAACTCCCTCAATCTCTGATGGTGGAAATCAACTACAGATCTTGACTGTAGCCCTTTAGTTGAACTTCTTCGTAATATCTACCTATGTAACTCAAAACTTTGTAGATGACTAAATTGCACAGATTTCCCATATAGGAGTCAAGTACCTTGAGTACAAGTGCCTTTGAGTATCTATTAAAGTACACCTACACAGAATTTAAGAGCTGTGCAGAGATCGTCAAACCAGTAATGATCAAGCTAAACTTGACACAGAAAACAACTCAAGTTCCTTAGGGTTATTACTGATGCTAATGGATGCAATTAAATAGTTTTGCAACCCACCCTGCTACATCTGGCTAGTTTTGTACAGGGCACACCTTGCAGAAGTACCAGTGCAGGTAGATGGCATTTCAGAGATCTCATCTCTATTCTCCATTATGCTACAGGCTCTCACTTACAAAGTTGAGGATCCTGTTTTTAATTTTGGTGATTTCCAGTTCAGCTCCCACTTACAATAAAGACTTCAGTCATTACAACATTGTTCTTTCTTTCATTATAAATCACCCTTTCTATGTAATTGGAAATCAGCTAATGGAATCAATCTGTCCGGTGAGGTGTGGCTGGAAGGGAAAAGACATGTTTCCTCATCCCGTATCCCTGCTCCACCCAGGGCTTTGTGCTCCTTACCTTTGTCAGGCACATGCCTCCTTTGTGTAAAGGGGTATTATAGGGAAGATAGAGCCAGTGTTGTCTTTGAAGTTCATGCTGAATGGACAAGAGGCAGTGGTCACAAGCTACACTGGGAGAAATTCTAAATGGATATAAGTGTTGTGGTTTAGCCCGGCTGGCAGTCAAACACCACACAGCCGTTCGCTCACCCTCCCCCCTCCCTCTCCGGGATGGGGGAGAGAAATGGGAAAGTGAAGTCTGTGAGTTGAGATAAAGACAGTTTATTAAGACAGGGAAAATAATAACAATAATAATAATAATAATAATAATAATAATAATAATAGTATTAATAGTAATAATGTGTATGAAATAAGGGATGCACAATGCAATTGCTCACCACCCGTTGACCGATGCCCAGCCTATCCCCGAGCAGCCAGCCCCCCCCTCCACCCCGGCTAGCCACCCCTCTATATTGTTCAGCATGACGTCAGATGGTATGGAATACCCCTTTGGCCAGTTTGGGTCAGCTGTCCTGGGCCTGTCCCCTCCCAGCTCCTGCTGCATCCCTAGCCTGCTCGCTAGCAGGACAGAGAGAGGCTGAAAAGTCCTTGCCTTGGTGTAAGCACTGCTCTACAACAATTAAAACATCAGCATGTTATCAGCGCTCTTCTCATTCTAATCCAAAACATAGCACCCTGCCAGCTACTAGGAGGAAAATTAACTCTGTCCTAACTGAAACCAGGACAATAAGGAAAAAAAATCACTGTGAAGGTGGTCAAAGACTGGATCAGTTCCCAGAGAAGCTATGGTATTTCCACCCTTGGATGTATTCAAAACCCAAATGAGCACAGTCCTATGCAGTAAGATCTAATTCCAAAGATACCCAGCTCTAAGAGGAGGTTTGGATTAGTGACCTCCAGAGGTGTATTCTAGCCTACATTTTGCTGCAGTTTCTATTATTTTAATCAACTTGTTAATATAGCAAGAATTTAATACGAATTCCCCAGCCCTCCTTCCCTTAGAAGAACAGATATTTTAAAATGTGTTGAGTTGGATCAAGGAAGGGTCTGCTGAGCACTGGAAACAGGGTAAGTGAAGTAGCAGGGGAGAGAAGGGAAATGGAAAGGAAGAAAATCAAAAAGGGCAGAAGTGCAGCAGGAAAAAGGAGGTAGCAGGTTGTCTACGACAGATGCAGGAGGACAAATTATATCTGTTTGGGCCTAAATTTATAGCATAAATATATATAAACATATATATAAACATATATAGCAATAACTGACCTCACAGGAAGCATTATGGTATACTAAACCTACAAAAATATTTGAATAAACTTGAGTCATGAGAATGAGTTTCATATGTTATTGAGGTGCTTTTAATCCAGAATAAAGACATTTTATACAGGACATATTGTACTGTTGAACTACAGCTTGAACATATCCATTCTCCCTGCCATTGCTTTATTGACTGCACACCCATCTAAGGCAGCTTATCACAGCCAAAAAATCTACAGAAGCCTTGGTTAGAGAACTGAGAGCACATCATAACAGATAAATTTGAGATATATGTTCCTAATTAAAGTAGGAATGGCTAGAATTTTGTACTTGTGCTCAGAACTTAGGAAATTATGTTTTACTATGTTTTTATATAGGCACTGTACATGTTATTTGGTTATTGAGTGGACATTCCCCTTGGTCTTTGGCTCTCCCAAACAGAATTATTTATGCTTATTAATGGTTCATCCTCAAACTGGATCCTATTTTATTTTATTTATATTTTATTTTATTTTTATTTTTTGGAGTTAAAGTAGACAACGACAAGAATGAAAATGCAAGGAAACTTGTACAAAGAAGAGACATTTCATAGATGGTGCTGGGGCAAAGCTTACTTTACAATGAACTGCTTAGGAATCTTGTTACATGAAATAGTATTTGAGAGAGATGGCCAAGGAAAGTAAATGTTATTGAATTGCCATAAAGCTTCAGCTCTTTTCACCCTTGCTCTATGGATTTGTTTTCCTTTTTTCTTCCTTTTTTTTTTTTTTTTACAGCGAAGCTTAGTTTTCTGTACATGTTGCTAACGTCTTATTCCCTTATGATCAGAAAAGAAATATCTTAAAAGGCATTTCACATCTGAGTTAATGTGAGTTTAAGAAAAGGCATGTAGAGCTATATACACCTGTCTGTGTTTATTATAAATAGATATCACTCAAAAAACAATTAGTAGGTGGATCCTTGAAAATCACTGTCAACAGTGTAAGGGATTCAGTGGAAGGAAACGCCAAAAAACGTTCTGCTAGGTCCATGCGTGTCAGTTTCTGAGGTTCAATTCAACAGCAAGACAAAAAGAACTGCAAATGAAGCATGAAGCACCTCCCCTCCTACCCACCTGCCAGGGGCTGGGTACTGCTGAGGTGCTAATTGACTGCAAGGCACCTGCTTGACATGCACAGCACTAGAAAGAGGGAAGCCTACTATGCAGATGGCATTCTGTAAACATGTATTTTGGGTGTCACACAGCCATTTTACTGCATGAGGTATCAGGAAGCATCATCGTTTATATTCTGAGGGAAAAATCCTCTCATATCTCCTAGGAATGAGGAAAGACAAAGCTCTTCTTAGCAATAACATGAAATTGTTTTTCCAGTTTCCCTCTACCATTAAAAATACCTTTGTGCTGCAAACACCATCACATCAGACTTAGCATTAGCAAAATTATTTACAATTAAGGAAGATTTGTTCAAAAAATGGTCTTCAGGATCTTTCTACTTTTATTTAGTAGAAATGAGGAAAAAGATTTTTTCTTTTTTCCTGCAAGATGAAAAATAAACAGAGACCTTAGCCTACTCAGAACCAGAGCTTCTAAAAAGGGTAGGTTAATTTCAAAATGCAAACCCTCTAGATATTCAATATTCATCAAGTAAACACTATGTGATACGTTTAAATATGCTTATATTACTCATGTCAAATTATAGAAAATGCCTGTCCTTCGGAACAGTGCATAGAAATTTTAAGAGATTCAGTTGTGCACTGTTTAAATGATTCTCAGAAAAACACAGCTAGAAAAATAATCATTCTCTCCTGAAAAGTCTAACAAGGACAAGGATCTGTTCACTGTTGCCCAAATTCCTAATGACATTTCTGAGAATATGTTTTCTACTCTTCCACCACCTGTTCTCCGTCAGCATTTCTTCCTTTTCCCTTATTCTGTGATGGCGTGGTTAGATAAATAGAGCTGAGTTGGTCTGATACTGAAATTGGTCTTGGCAGCAAGCTGTGAGGTTGGCTTGGCTCTGCCTCTTAACTATCCCCCTGCCAAGCTTCCTCTGATCTATCATTTCCATTTTATTCCTGCCCCTCTCTAACACTGTAGGCTTTGCTTTCTCACTGAATTCACATCAGTTGCTGTGGAGTCACTTTAAGAGTTACCCAAGTTTTTGTTTAGCAGTCAGCTGCTTAGTAAAACCGGATAGCAGCTAGATAGCTGCTATTTAAAGGCTTTTTGTCCTGGTTTCAGGTAGGACAGAGTTAATTTTCCTCCTAGTAGCTCCGGAGAGGGAGGGGGGAGGGTGAGCGAACGGCTGTGTGGTGTTTGGCTGCCAGCCGGGCTAAACCACAACACTTTTCTTGAAACTAACAGTAACACAGTTACGAAGGCAGAAAACTTACAGGGACAGAATAACTGCTACTGTGACACATGATGAGTAATGGTATATATGTTATGTTTTGTCCATGATCAGTGTACCTATATGAAATTCATTTTTGTCACTCATTTACTATATTTTAAAAACAAATATTGCTGTATATTATGTTTTTATTACAGTATGTTTGTTTTCATCATTGTTTTGTAGCATGATTTTTTAAGTGTTGTTCAGATATTTGACTTCTTAGAAAACATGTTGAAATACTGGGTTAGACCTTCTAATAACATCATAATGTAGAGTTTGTTCACACCAGTGGAACTACACTAATTTTTAAAGGGAGAGTAACAGACCCACAGAGATTTATTTTTTCCATCACTTTGATTTTTATAGTAGAGACACATTGATAAATAGTAATCATTTAGCCAACTCTTGGCAACCAATATTAATTACATTTAAGATCAAGGATCCTGAGCCATTCCTTTACTTTAATTAGAACTTTAATGGAAAAATAGTCCTGGTGATTTTATTGCTTTAATTATTTACTTTAAGTCACTCACTTTGATATACTTTTCAGCCATGTGTTTCACTTACTAATTTTCCCATACTCCTTTCTGTTATGATTTTTTTTTCTTTTACTGTATATGATTATCAGTTTCCCTCGCTCACTGTTAACCTAATCAAAGAGAGTGAGATCCACAATAAAGGCTTTGGGGTTGTAATGCTTGCTGTTATGACATCTAACCTGTACTGATGTCCTCAAGGAAAAAAAAAAAAGGCTATAACGTAACTCTTAGCTGATTTTTAAAAGACATGGGAAGAATAATGTGCCTTGGATGACCTAAGTAAGTGAGCCTTCCTCTTCTCAATCTAACCTGGGATGAACCAGCAGGCATTGCTGCCTTCAGTCATAGTCCACAGTGTCAACCCTTGACTTGGTCAGTTCTCTTCTTCATACAGGTGCAGCAAAGAGGTCCTCTCTTTTATGTACACCTTGGTACTTGTCATCCTCTTTTATAAATTATCCTCCTGTGTACTGCACTGACATGAGCTCAATTCAGTTTTCAACTTCATTCCACTTCCCTAGACTCCTATATACCTGAAGTTTAATGGCCTGGCTTGGACTCTTGTGCTCCTTGGAGATCAGACAAATGCTGTGTGTTTTGATGGCCTCGTTACCTCCAAAGGGCTGACTGAGAACTGTGTTTGAATGTAGATCATGACTGACATGTTGGGGTAAATCTCGGCTGACCAATTAGAAAAGCTGAAAACTGCCATGTATCACCAGAGTGGCACACCAAAATGAAACTGTAAACAGGATTTTGCTCAATGCCTGCTTAAAAAACAGGTGCCTCTAAGCTGCAAAAAAGACTTCAAATCTCTTTTGCACAGAACTGGCCTCTCAACTTCTTACACTACTATTGTTCATTTTCTCCCTTTGGAATACATTTTTAATTATTGGATGTCAGCCTTTCTTGGGGAACATCAGAAATCTGGAGATCTAACATACTTTCTTTAAGTTTTGACCTCTTCATGAGATATGATTTTTTTTTTTTTTTTTAACTAGGGAGTAAAAAAGGCAGAACTAAAATAATGAATCCAAACCTTTGTCAAATTTTACTAAGTGTCTATATGATTAATTTTCAATTTCAGGCAAATTGACTGCTAAAGCTTTCCATGACAGAGGTTTTCAAGTCATACATTTTCTGACTCTTGAGGAGTACAGTCCACAATGTTTTGAATACTCTATATGAACAATGCTGATCTTTTATTTATAATTACAATATAAATGGATATTTTTCAGCCCACTTTAATTACTAGTTCAGCAATGACTTATACACAGTTCTTTAGCCTATAAATGTTTCAGAAAGGCTATGAGAAAAGGTGTCGTTTTCTTGATAAGTAAGAATTATCTAAGAGTTGCATTTCAGCACATATGTCTGGAGAGATACACATTATTTTCATACTCTTTTCAATTATATTGAATAGGTAAAAAATATAACCAGGTGGGAATTAGTCTCCTGCTCCCATCTGGAAAGCATAAAATGTGATTTAATTTAAAAAAACCTACTGATATTACTTTTATTCATTCCTTCCTTCCTGCCACTCTGGTTATGCTGACTATTACAATACAATATTTTATTGAGCCTGGATTTGAAATTAAAGTCATAGCTTACCAATTCCCTACAATAAAAATTAAGATCCAAGATAATTTTTAGGAAACTATTAAAACTGTGTCACTTATATGGCACAAAATGAGCAGCAATGTTCCTGGTTTCCAGGTTTTCCATTAATAACTTAATGCAAGCACAGTGACAGGCAATGTGAGGTTTTCTAGTGTTTATCTGAAGCATGTGCTGAATAAAGCCATTTAAGTACCTTTATGGCCTTATCTGAGCAGTGAAAGAAATGGTCCCTAGAAATATATCTTAAGGCTATTTCCATGTCATTCAAATGGTGGGCTGGTGCACTGGCCACTGCTGAACTGCAGAGAGAACCTCACTGACCCTGCTCCAGAGGTGACAGAGAGCCATAATCTTCACTTTCAGACATCTGACATAATGCATGACAATAAAAGTGTTGGTGACTGCTAGATCCTTTTCTGTAGGAAGGCTCTCACGCTGCTGGTGTAAATATTTCAGTGAGCACCACAATCCATTGAAGCCTTTGCAGACCTCACGCTCTTCAGTGAGGTTAAGAACAAGATAGTGTAACAGTATAAATATTAAAGATGGGTGTGTCAGCTTTGTATTTACATAGATTTAAGATGAAGCTACAGGGACTCAGTTCAGATGTGTTATGTTGAAGTTACTGAATAACTTGTTAGTGAGTGGAATTAGGAAGATAAGAACCGTGCTAACACAGAGTGTCAACTATGTCCAAATACTATCATAGAAAAGGGTAATGGTAGTATTTATGTAACATACTCACCATGTATCCCTAATAGATATATCTTGCTTCCAGGAATTTGGCCTTGAACTTACAAAATAGATACTCGAAGGTAGGTGTTGCAACAGCATGGTTTGCAACAACTGAATTTTGCTTTGCAGCCACTTCTTGCTCTCCTCAGCTGCAAGTTCAGAGCTGTCATTCTCAAAAAATACAGGGAAAAACCTCAGTTCTGAGGAGGGTTGAGTGACAAGCCAGCAATACTTGAAACTGGATGAAATACACAGTAAATTGTGTTATTTTCTTCATATTATTCCACAAAATAAAGCCAGAGACCATTCTCTGTCCCTTAAACCAGTGTCAGGACATAGCTGCATCCATACTGTTGCTATTTCTTTAGCTCCACTTGGAGCTTTGTGGTCCTAAGACAAAAGAACAATAGCATTTTTCAGGTTGAAGTATCTGAAGTAATGCGAAGGCTGAGCTGTTGTTTGACACCATGAAAATTTTTTGCCTGCCCCATCGTACAATGTAAGGGCGAGTAAAAGGTTTGAAAGTGCAGAGCTTAATGGGATAATGTTGGAGGATTGTAGTGGATGGAGGGAACCAATTAAAGTAGACACCTTTCTGTACTGTATATTTGAAATATCCCCTGCTCTGCATAGTTCCTCAAGCATACTCCCCATTCTCTGGAAGAGTGTTAGGTCATGCAGGCAAAAACCATGCAGAGGAGCACACAACAGTGAGCACTTTGGATAACTGTGGGCCAGAGCTTCAACCTGAGCCTGCACCTTTATTTACTAGTACAGACATAGCCTAAGGGCCTGATTAGCTCAAAGTAAGTTTCTCTGGTGTGTCTCATTTGATAAGTGAAAGAGACAAGATGACTCTATGAAATGCTATTGCAGAAATGTAAGTGATAACTCGAGTGTCTTCAGATCTCCTCCTGTGTATACAATTGTTCACAATGTTGTTTTGTTCTATTATTAGTTTACATCATCAAAGGTGTTGCAAAATATCATTTGAGCACTGCATGCAGAAGGTGCTCTTGTAGCCTGAATATCTGCTGTATGGTTGCCTGTGATTGAGGGAGGATTTGATAATGCAAATTAGTCTTCTAGTCCTGAGTCTCTAAATCTGTACACCTTCAGATTCACTGCAGGTCCATGAACCCACATCCTTACTTTTTTAGCCATTTGGCTAATATGCACATGTATATGCACGTGACAGGAGCTGTCACTTTTTTATTCAGTCTGATCTGTGACAATTTATTAGAAATCTGACAACTCTGATGCTGCTTCTTTCCTTGGAACATGGGATGAGGGAGCAATTTCAGAAAGCAATATGAACGAGATATGTTTGAAACAAAATAGTTCTGAATAAAAAGAAAAAAAAAAAGGTTGGAGAGAATGATCTGAATGATTTTCTGACTGATTATATGAAACTACCCTGCACTGTCTCAGCCATCTAGTTTCAGTTTTATGGGAATAGAAATGACAATAAAAATGTGCAAATTGCAAGAACCAATTTTTCTGAATATGTTTGAGAGTGAACAGAAATATCTGCAGTAATTCTGATTGCAGAGAGGAAGGGAAAAGGAACTTAAAAAGGATCTTCATAAAGCGTGGAAGAAATGGAGAAATGGTCCACGTAAGTGGTGAATATACCAAACTGTCATTGCAAAACAATTTTCACTACCTTGAAAATAATTAACCTGTTAACTCATTATGGTTATAGAGGCAAGAGATTTTAAACACTTGGCACTCCTAGTTCCTTGTATTTATTTATTTATTTATTTATTGTTAATCCTTATCTTTTGATTTTATTTCCAAATAACCTAAAAGCCATCCTGCACAATGTGCTCTAGGTAATCCTGCTTGGCACGGAGGTTGGACTAGATGATCTTCAGAGGTCCCTTCCAACCTCAATCATTCTGTGATTTAAGAGCTTCTACTCTGAAGACTTAAGCAGCCTTTCACTCACTCTCAGCACCAAGAGAGAACCCATTTGCTATTGGTACCAGGCCCCAAAATGTGTAGATCTACTTTGTATTAAGAAAACTTACTGCCCTCAAAATAAAATCAAAAGAAAACAAAAATCTTCCTCCCTTGACATTCATAGTAAGAAAAGCTCTCAACTGTAAGAAAACATGGTTATGTTGCTTTCTAAGCACCATTCATTATTTTTAGCAAGTCTCTCTCTGTGATGATTTGAGGCAACCACCTACAGAATTTATGAACTCTGTGCAAAAGTGTGAACTCTGTATATAACATGACCTAACTGCCAGCTGCATTTTGGATACATAGCCTTTTACCTTCTCTGTTGTCTTACCATCTCAAATCAACTGAAATCCCAAGAGGACATCAAACAGAGAAATTTGGTAATTCAAATGCAAGCATCTGGAAGAATAGGATAGTACTTCTAGGAAAGAGCCCATAGCCAGAAAGACAACGCTGCCACTGACGGAGATCCGTGGCTCCCTAGGAAGGTGTGTGAGGCTGCCTGACTGAGGGACTGAAGGCTGCTACAGGCTGAGCACTGAGACAATTCTCAGCAATACTCTGGTTAAAGAGTATGCCAAAGAATCCAAAAAGGACGGTGGGCTAGGGAAGCCTATATTTTCTGAACCTGTTCTTTTATTTTTGTTTATTTTAGCATGGCTCATTACAAACAGCAATATTTGAAACTTGTACAAGTTGAACCTGGAAGGCACTGCCTGATGAAAGTAATAAGTAGATGGAAAAACATTTGATCAAGAACAACATTGCGTGTGTATGCTCTAACAGTAAAGCTGAAAAGGACAAATTCTATTTGCTTTGACTTATCTTTGTAGTCACTGGCTCTGACTCAGCCTTTACTTGTACCTCTGGGAATCTGGCAATTTTAAAGTAAAAGTAAAAATTGTTTTAGTTGACAATTGCATCAGTTATACATCAGGTCTCGTTCTCTACCATTTCATGAAAAATCTCTCAAAGCAGCCATCACAATTCTTACCTTACCAGGATCCTATTTTAGTTCCTAACAGAATTTACCTGTTATATTGAGGATATTTTATTTCTATTATACTGCTTTGAGGGAATGACAGCTGCTGTTTTTGAAACAAGACCATATAGGTTGGGTCTCAAAAATTTCTGACTTTGTAAAGATTTAGTCACCAAACTTGATTAAGACTGTTTGAAATTCAGTGCTAGCATAGTACTAGCTTCTATCTTTAAACATGCAAATGACTACAAAAGCCTGCCCTATATGAACATCTTTTACAAGACTAATTTAAGTGACAGTGTAATTTAGATTATTCAGAAAATTAGTGTCTGCAGTGTACAAAGACATGAGGATCAGGACCTGTCCTAACAATCTCTTGTTCATAAAACTTAGTAGGACCGATACTTAAAAAGAACAACATCAACAGCTGGGATTTATACTTGACTGAGCTGACACTGGCTCAAAGTTTCTATTCTTCACTGCTTATGAACATTTATCCTTCAGTTTGAGCATGGAATGTTTCATATAGGTCTGTGCTTTTCTGTATGGTTTTATAGCACAAACACCCAACTGTTGTGTGTATCCTTTTGTTCTGTCTTCCACAATTTGCCTGTTGGTGTGTTAACTAAAGCATAGGGCCACTAAAAACAAAAGTAGTATTAAATGAAGTTCAGGCACACTAGAAACATGCTATTCAAATAATGGGATTTTTCCACTTGGTTCAGTAAGAATTTTGCTAGGAACCCTTTACAGTGGTTATATTGCTGCATTTCTTTTGTATTATATAAAAATGAAATAACGCCCCTATTTGTGTTTGCATGAATTAAATGTGAAGTCTAGAGCCTTATGTTCAGCTCTCAGGTTCCTTTATCAACAGAGTGTTTCAATAGGGGCCCTTGTTTTTGTGTGTCTCTTAAGTGCTCATTTCCTCTGTGTTTCATTTTACCTCCATCCATATTAATTTTAGATCAAGTAGAAAGGGAATTACTGCTACACAGATTACTTAGTTTTATTGTCTGTAAATTCTGTTCCTTGTCGTTTGGGTACAATGGAATTACTTTTTTTTTTAATACATACTTTTTTGCTGATGCCTGTTAATATTACATACATCTACTGTAACTACCAAAAATTCCACATTTATGCATAAGAAAATCTTTTGGTTTAATGGCATATGGGAGTGGGACTGACATCAAAGACATGAAATATGGCAAAAGAAAATAAACCAATTCTAAGCTAATTTGATTATCATTACAAATTTCAGCTACATTTATGGGATTGTATGGCACAAAACATTTATCTGAATGGCATTACTACCATCTCAGCCAGCTCTGAGGTCCTATCTCAGATTGGTTTCAGTATAAAGGTATGATATATACATCCTCTGGGAGACTGAATCATCTTCCTCATAACCAGTACCATTCACATAAGTGGGCACATATATAATGTGCACATAAAATGAAGTCACCAGGGACAATAGCTGAACTAGGTCTTACTGAGTAAACTGTCTTTCTCCTCTGATTTAAAATACAGCAAAATAAACAGCAAAGACTACTTTGTGCTTTCAGATGGGATTCATCAGACTTACTTTAGCTTGTCCAGAAATTAAACATCTGGTTGAAGATGTTTTTTCAGCCTATTCAGGGCTAAAATGAATCACTGACAAGAGGTACATGCACCTCCAGCAGGTGATTCATCCCTTGCCAGGGTAAGTACATGCTACAGATGTGAAGAAGTGCTGCTGAGAGGTTCCTGACTTTCCACAGGCTCTCAAGGGAACCTAGATAAAGTGTTCTCTCATGTTTAGTGTACCTCTAGATGTCTAATGTTAGTGAAATGAATTTCTGCCACACTGACTTAAGAAAAACACAGTAATGATATTTAATTACAAAGAGCCTATGTCCTTGTTTACGAAACCTAGAGGTAACAAGATGTGAAATTAACCAAAATTTGTCTTTTGCAAGGGCACTGGGCTCTGCTGTTAAGCACCTCTAGTGGGCAGGGTTTCCAAGATCAAACCCTGATGAGGCAGAAAAGAGTATAACCTAATAATCGAAATGATTAATCTATGCAATATTCACATTTTGCAGTGGGGTTAGTGTTATGAAAGGTTCCTGATAACTGAAATTTGAAGAAAAATCTTTGCATATCCCTGCACCATTTGTTCATGATTTACAATCCTTTAAAACACCATTACTCCACTCTTCCATACTCAACTGACAAGCAAAATGTAAAGTGATATTCCTGTACAACAAAATGTGCTGAAATTAGGTTAAGGATATAACTGGATACAGTTTGCTGGAGTCAGAAAATGTGGAATTAGGGCTGAAACCATGCTTGACTCACTGTTTTATGTTAAGGTGCTGAGACTCTTGAAGATGGTTTACTGATTGACCACAATGGCTGTGAAGAGAGGCACAATGGAGGCAAAGGTGAGAGAGATATATATTGAAAATGAACAAACAGAACGTATATGAGGTCTTCATTGACTTTCAGATACCTGTTTTCTGTGCCAAACCTTTGCAATTACTTCACCATGCTGCACCTTTTGGTACATTTCCTTTAAATAATATTAATATTAATATTAATAATCTCTTTACTTTCCAGAATTTCCCCAAGCTACATGGAAGCTCAAAGCTCAGACAATTTTAAATAAATATTATTTATGCAACAAACAAAAATCTACTATACCTACAAATTTGGAAACACCTGCTGTGCCCTCCTGGGGTCCATACTTCAAGCATGATTTGGGAGGGGTTAGATTTGTATAGCATTCTGCTGTAAAATGTAGTCCATCAAGTGATTACAAAAGGTGATGGTTTTGTTGCTGGAGTGGAATCAAAAACTTCACAGCTACACAGAGGATCACAATCAAATTTCTGTGGAATAATTGCTGGATGACTTGTGAAATTTAGGTGAAATAGACAGTTAATATTTTTGAAATAATATTTTCATTTTGGAAAATGGTATTTTATAAAGATTAGCAAAGTCCTTTGGAAAAATGTTTCTTCAGCTGCTTGAATGGATGCTGACACATAACCTTCTTTTTCTTCTCTGCATGGTGTAGTCATTCTTTTCATTCCAGCTGTTCATGGTATTTCATGGCATGAATCTTACATATACAGGTCCCCTCATGTTTGCACTGGTTGGGAAAAAGGGACCCATTCTTCTGTTGAGAGAAACATCTCCTGAGCAGCTGACACCAGTTTACTTTCCCCTTTGTGTTGCCGGCAAACATAATGAGCTGCATCATCTTGTAATCTATCCCAGAGCAAGGTTCTTTTAGATTACAGTATTATAGATCCTTAATAACTTAATCATATATTTGAAGCTCAGCTGTATCTAGAGTTACTAAATCTGAAAAAAAAACCACAACTAATTGTAATTCAAAATATACACTATCCATACAATATTATAATATAGTATAGTATTATAATTATAATGTATTTAAAATATACACTATATATACAATTCAGACTATATATAATACTAAACTGGGACGTGCTGTTGACTGCATGGAAGGATGAGAGGCATTGCAGAGGGATCTAGATACATTTGAGCATTGGGCAATCATCTATGGCATGAAGTTCAATGAAGAAAAACACTGGGTGCTACACCTGGGACAGAACAATGCTGGACACGGGTACAGACTGGGAGAGGAGTGTCTGGAGAGCAGCTCAGCAGAAAGGAATCTGGGTGTGCTGGTTGACAGGAGGCTCAACATGAGCCAGCAGCGTGACCCGGCAGCCAGGATGGCAAAATGCATTTTGGGGTTTATTAAACACAGCACAGCCAGCTGGTCAAAAGAGGTAATTCTCCTGCTACATTTAACATTGGTGCAGCCTCACATCAAATATTGTGTGCAGTTCTGGGATCCACAATATAAAAACAACGTTAAGGTCTTTGAAAGCATCCAGAGGAGGGCAAAAATGCTGGTAAAAGGGCTGGAAGATATGTCCTATGAGGAGAGGCTGAGGACACTTGATTTGTCTAGTCTGGAGAAAAGGAGGCTGAGAGGTAACATCATTGCTCCTTTCTTGAGGAGGAGAAGTGGAGAGGAAGGTGCCAATCTCTTTTCTCTGATAGCCAATAACAGGACAAGTGGGAACAGCACAAAGCTGGGCCTGGAGAGGTTCAGGCTGGACATTAGGAAAAGTAAACCAAAGATCATGGGGAGAAAATGTCCTTTACAGCTAGAAGTAATGTCCTGAATGCTTTCATAGATAAGTGAAACATGTTTCTAGTTCACTAGAGAGCTTTAGTTACAGAACAGTTATATGCTTTTTCATACATTCACAATCTATGGGTACTCTTTAAAGCTCTTTGTATTTTATTTCCATTCTAATCTTAAGATTTGAGTCATAAAGATTATGTAAAATGACTAAGCTGATTAATATCAGCCTACATTTATAAAAAGAACTTCCATGAGAGGAACAAGAAGCCCGTTATTTTTTATACTTATCCAGTTTACTTAATTTGGATATCTGATAGCAATAATTTTTTTTTTCTATAAGCAAACAAAAATGCTGCAATAACCTTTCTTCAATTATCAAAAAACAGGATTTCAGAGGCTTCAGCGGTTTAAAATACATACTGTTAGACCAATGTTCAAGAATTTTTCCTGAGTCTAATGACAGTTAATGTTCTTCTTATAGAACAGCTTCTGAAGTGATGTGACCAGATGCGTTTTCGCTTTTTTTTTTTTTTTTATTTAATATAAACCTCTAGCTTTAATGACCGTTGAGGAAGGCTTTATTGAAGTATACCTCAAAAAGGTAAGTAGCAGCAGACAAAAATATTGCACAGTAAACCTTTTAAAGATTTTTTTTTTTTAAGGCAATCATTTTTGTGACATGGTTTCTGATTTTGATTGTTAATGATAAGCAAGAAGGAAAACTAACGGAAGGCCAACTATAACATCATCTAATCAAAACTAATCTTCTAGACCTGGCACAGTCTGGATTAGGGCCAGGACCCAGCAACAAAAATGTTTTACTGGCAGTGATATATGACCTTAACTGTCAGTGGACAGAGGGCAGACATTTCCTCTCATTATTCTCGATTTCTTGAAACATTTCTTTCTGATGGACATTAGATAATGCCATTTCACTCGAAAGCAATGGCAGAGCCCTTGGCTACAGAATAAAGTGGATGAAAACCTGCTTAGAGTGCAACATACAAGAAGTAGTGAAGCAAAACTAAGCCCACTCTACTAATCTTTTACTAGCTGAGTCTCAAAAAGAGATTGTTCCCCCAGAATTATTCAGTGTTTGGATAAGAACTATCCATGGATGAACTTGAGTCCATTGACATGATGCTGGCTGAGTCAAGAGAAGGACTCGGAGCTTAAAAAATGTTGAAATTACCTTTGGCTGAAAGCTGCTCCATTTTCACAGTTGGAAGTATTTTCACATGTGCTCCATAGCACATCTATGACTAATGCTTTCTCTAGTCGTTAATAGTTTTAGAAATTCAATCCCATTATGAAGGAGTTTATCTAGCATCATATTTTTTTATTGTGTGGTTTAGAACTATGAAAGGTACATATATAAGAAGTCTTCAATACTGGATGAAAATGTGACCCATTTGGAATGTTTTAATGTTTCTTTTCAGTATCATGTATTGCTTCCTGCAAAATACAACTTGCAAAACCCATCAAAATTCAAGGGTCAGTCTGTAACTTGACAGATCTCTGTCCTACAAAAAGAGCATGTCCTACTAAAAGAGTAAGAATTCATCTTCACAAGATGCAACATTTTGGAGGACCAGCTCAGGACTGTGGCCTGAACTTCTTCAGGACCATAAGCACCCTCATCATCTTCAGCCAATGCACAGTTCTTTGACTTTACTTTATACAGCTTCCTTCCTTTGGAAAATAAGTAAGAATAAGAAAAACATGTCAAGTAAGCAGCCTTTCACTGAGTGCCCTTATGACAATGTTTAAAGGCATAAAGGGGTATGTTGTGTTTTTGATAGTTCACGAATTTTTAACTTCCCAATTGATATTTTAAGTTACAGGTAGACATTCACTTCTATCACAGTGTCTCATTCCTTTCTTGTAAAATAAGTGCAAGCAAAATGGAAAAGATTATTATTATTATTTTTTAATCTTAGAGTTAAAATAACTGCAGAGTTAATAACTGGTAAAATAACTGATTCTTGCAGAGTATTTGAAATGAAGCACAAAATGTTGACCGAATTAGAAAAGCTATTAATTTATTTGGCGCATTGATTAAATCAATCTTTGATGACGCCTGTGAACTGACACCTGAGGTGAATTTGCCCCATTTATTTTTAGGAAAGCTTTTTGTGCGCAAAATAATGGGTGCCTTCAAATCTGACAAGGAGTTAATAGCAGATACTTAAGGTTTTGGCAGTGCGTTCTTATTGTTTTCATGCTAACAGTGTTTTTTTTTTTGTTTTTTTTTTTTTGAAATGGTTGAACACATTCAGAGGGCATTTCTCAGCTCTAAGCAGCAACTGCAGTCCATGGATCAATATAGAATAAAAATGACAATTTTTGTATTAAGGATGTTAAATTGGAGGGCCAGTACTTGTATAGAGGCAACAAAAGATTCAACCAGAGCAGTATGATATTTTGGATTTTGGCAGGTGAAGGTTTATACTTTTAAATCAGGGTGGTTTTAATATCTAACTGTATAAAAGCAGCCTCAACACTCTGCTTTTTAATTTAAAAAGAAAAAGTAAATAAAGGTGTAGTTTATTTTTCATGATTAAGCAACTATTTAAATAGATATCATTTAGAAGAGGCATGTGATTCATGAGGTCAAAATGCCATATTCAGTAACTGCTGAATCATAGTTGGAACCTCATATTATACAAGGAAAAGAGCCTGAAACTGCTTGCAAATACACATTTTTTTGATTAGGCCTCATTGCCATGGTTCACCGTCAAAGAATATTTACCTTGGATTTGACTTCCCTGTTGGTGAAGTCAAGTGTAGTGTTAGTTCTTTGCTATAGCCTACTGACTGACAACATGGACTGTGGGGAATAGTTATCAAACAAATAATTCTTACATTCCCTACAGAATTACCATTCAGGAAAACATGAATAAATCTCTTCTTCTTCTTTCTTCTTCTTTTTTTCTCCTAGCTGTACTGCATCAAAGCAACCTGAGAAGTTGACCTAATACATTTCAGAAGGTGTTTTAATGACGATACTGCAAAGTTGAGTTTATGGTGGTGTGAAATACTAGTCATTTCAGTAAAATAAGAAGACTATCATAAACAAAGAACTACATTTGATATGGCAACATGTTCATCACTAGTCACAATTTTAAACTTCTTTTAGTAATGATTTTTTTTATTTGATCATCCTTAGTTCCATACTATTTTTTCTGCAGTAATTTCTAAGCAATAGATAGTTTCCAGATACATTACTCTTCCTTTATGTTAATTCCTTAATAACCTGTAAAGTACTTACAAGTTTCAAGTTCAAGGAACATTTGTAAGAAGTGACTGAAATCTCTGACTAGTTTTATAACTCCACTTTGTTCCTCAGAAACAGAACTGAAATTACAGTACAAGGCAGTAACAGTAGAATCAGCTGTTACTTTGAGAGTACTAAGGCCTATACTAAAGATGTATTCTCCCTTGCTGAGAGATAATCTGTCTACGCAGATAAATGGTTGAGCAATTTGCTTTACAACTCATAGTTTCACATAATGAATTTGATAAAGGATTCCCTGTTCAAAAGAATTCTTGATCGGTGATCAGTCCTAATACGTTTTTAGTCTTCTCTACGTCTATTGAAATGAAATAATATTTCATGGGAAAAAATACAGTGTGACAAATTGTTGAAAATTTAAATGTGAAGTATTGAGGTTTTTTATCAGACCTATAACAAAAGGTAGGGGTACCCCAGAGCCAGTAGAATGGGTGAGGGAAGATTTGTAATCAAGTCTGAAGTCTGTTTAATTTCTGTTGCTGATCATTGCACAGCTTTAGCCTGTTTTCATCAAACTAATTGATGGCAAATGGAGCAGATGTATGATGAGATTATATCTCCACTTTATGGCACAGTTATAAGAAAATATGCCTTTTTTTTCCATTACAAGTATTAGAAATTTGGAAAATACACTGGATTGGAATTGAAGCAATCTCTCCTGCTAGTCTAATGCACTGCAGATTTTTATTATTATTATTCTAGGTATTTATTTTTTCTCAGTCCATTTCAGAAAAAAAAATGTTTTATGTTTGGTGTATTTTATAATTAAATCTTTGACATTGACAAGGACTGATTCATTGAGAAGATGTTAATTTTAGGCTGTGATTATACCTTCCATATATCTGAGTTAGTAAAACTAAAACAGGAACAATGGATTCAGAATATTGTATGTAATGGTGAAGACAAATTGTGCAAAGATGAACCAAACAGAGATGTTATTACAACAATTATAATTCAATTATAATTGACAATTAATCTTCCATTATAATACTGATTTTTATATAGCCTTGTTCTAACATCTAAAATAGTGACAGCATCCTTTACATTTTTTGTACATCTCATGAAAACAAGTTATTTTCAGGCAATATCCTAACACCTTTCTAAGCCAAGAAAAATAAAAGCATTTGTAGTTTGCCCATGGTAATCAGCTCCAAACAACACTTAAAGAGAGCAAAATTTTACTTCTATAACAGTAGGGAATGGATTTGTGAGCTACTGTAGCGTGAAGTAGTTATTGTGTGTGGTAACCCAGAGGAGAAGGTGAATGTTACAACAGGAGTGCCTGAGATGAAAACTTCTGAAGGGTTAAGACTACCTGCCTGCAGAGAAAAGTACCTGAGCAGGAACAGACAACACAGTTCAAGCAAAAGAAGCTCCCATCAGGAATGATTTGTCCTGGAGAAGAAGGAAACATGAGCATGGATAAAACTAGCCATTGAGTGAGAAACTGTTTTGGTCAGGGATGAGTGAGAAAGAGGGATAGGACCAGTTTTTTTGGGAGCTTGGATATAGGAGGAGGATCCAGGAGGGACATTGCATGAGGAGCTAAAATCAAAAGTGAGACTGGGGGGAGATCAATCAAATGCGAAAGAATGTGCTGAGACACAACTGGGAAAAGAGCATGAGCAGAACTGCCTGTGCTGCCATCAAATTCAGGGAGGCAGAAACATGGAAAATGGAGTATATTCACCAAAGGCCAAGGTTTACCAGAAAACTAAATATGTATTTCCCTTTCATCTGATAGAAGCATGGTTATGCATACATCCTCCACTTTCTAGAGCTTGTAAATCTGCTGCATTTTAGCATATTCACCAGCAGATAATGGACAGAAATACATAACTGTCATATTTCAGCAGCTTTCTGATACCAGGAAATACCAGTAAAACCCACTGCTGAAGTGGATGTTTACTCACAGGACAGGCAGTCTACTGCTCCTGCCTCTTCCTCTACCATGGAAGTGGTATTTATTTGTGTATGAAAAGGTTCCACTGCTGCTTACTGCGTGTCTGTTCTCAACAGCCAAATGTGTTTTTAATTTGCCATTATTAATAGGCTGTCACCCACAAACACAGGCACAAACCCCACATTGTAAGTAAGTTATAACTACAGCAATAGTTAATACACATATTTTTAACAGGAATTTTGCTTCATCTCATGTTACTGAGAATGGTGCTGAACAATGAGGAAATTATTCATTAAAATAAACTTTTTTTTTTATTTTTTCATATCTCCTGAAGTGTGCAGGGACAAACTGAATCAGTTTTCAGTATGCTCTTTTTCAGGCATACAGGAAAACCCTTAGAAGGTGAATATACTGAGGCAAAAGTATTTGTCATATCTATATTCAGTACCACGAAATGGCTAGAACTATCATTAAAAGAACCCTCCATATCTTATTGATTGAGGTGTATTAATAGGCACTTGCCTGAAAGATAGACATAGTCCAGATTGAAAATACAGGATATTACAGTTTTAATACGGTTACATTCCCTAGTGATTTCACATTTCCCCCCTTCTTCATGGAACCTGTCAGTTTCTGCTCTCAAAGCCCTTATCCTTTCACACATTGTTATCTTTATAAAGGGGATAAGACAACATATAAAATCCACTTAAGTAAAGGTCTCCCTTCATGCAGCATTACTGCTGAGATCCTTACACTGGCAGCAGTTTACCAAAGCACAGGCAAAAATCAATTTTAATTAGTATTTTTGGCTTCAATGAAAAGTGATTACAGAACTGGCATTTCAGTTAATACTGTTGAGATTTATGGTGGGGTGATGCTAATTAATTTTCTGTTGAATTGCTGTGGGCAATGAATAACTGCAATAAAATGGCAGATTTGCTGATACCAGGACTATATCAGCACTTCAGAGCTTCTTAACAAAAGGAGCCTAATGGGTTGCAGGTATAATTTACATTACTTCTCATAAACTGCACATTGTTACTTCTTTGTATATGTGTTAGGAAGAGCCAACTTTCTGTATTTTACAATGACAGCAATGTCTTTTCCCACAATTTGGTGTCAGCATATGCAAACTTTCTTTAGAATGTGACAGTATATTAAGAACCTCTAGATAAGGAAGATTTTACTGGGTCAGAAAATTAATCTTAGCTTAAATCTCTTTCTGTATATATCCTTATTACTCTCATCATTAATTTTACTGTTTTTCTTAGTAGAAAGACACAACTGAATATGGCACTTGCACTTAGACATCAGGCTCTGTGTGTTGAGAGGACTATATTTTTTGTGTGTGCTTGAACAGTGCCTATTGCTATAGGGGTCTGAACTGGTTCAGGCCTACAGATGTTATCACAGTGCCTGGCTTTGGGACTATGAGGCTACTTCTATTTTTTTATAAACTACAGTGGAACTGGCATACCCTTGCTGGCATCAGAGCAGTCCTTATTTCTGAAGCATGTACCAACTTCACTCTAGTCAGAAAAAAAAAAACTTCATTCACTCTGCATCAAATATCTTGTGTCCCTGTTGTAAATTCAGAAACTGATGTGAAAACACAGAAATGCTGTATTTTCCCTAGAGCTACAGGATGGGAGACAATGACATAGCACTAGCAAACACTTACCAAGCATTTGTGTTACTGACCTGTGTAGGTTGACCTACAGCTGTAGGTGTGTTGAAATTGTGAGCAATGGAGGAAGCATCTCCTCATAGATGCAGGACAATGTAATTGCTTACCAGCAATGATATCTATTCTAGACTTTAGGCAGGTAAACAAAAATATTAAGGAAGTCCTCTGACAATGAAAGTAGCAGAAAAATCTTTTTTTTTTTTTTTTAAATTTTATGGAGGAGGGCACTTGTTTCTCCATTTGAAAAAAAAAAGAAAAAAAAAAGCAAAGGCAAATTCCTTTTTAAAGTTTGTACTAACTTTAATTTTTTTAGGGTAGGTGAGGAATGGAAACACATCATTTCAAATAAAAGCTACAACTGGTTGTAGTATTTGAGGTCTTAATGAAATACACTGAAGAAGAAAGGGTTCAGACGGAAATTTTGAGCACTGCCACCACTTAGAAGGAATCCACCTCCAAAGGTATGATTGTCTGCAGATGCCTACTCTGGCCACCATTTAACTCATCTACCACAAACTGTTTCAGTCAGGAACACTGGACAATTTTCATCCTTGATATAATTAGCAAAAATGATTGCATCTTGTCCAAGGCAGGTAGTTAACTGGTAGGGGTAGTTTAAGTTTTAATTAAAATAAAATGATGTGTGATACAGTTATGATTATTCAAATATAATTATAGTGGACACTAAAAATATTTTATCTCGTATTTTCTAAGACTCAGAAAAAATACAATACAAGCAAAAATTTAATCCAAAGATACTGAAATATGAGTAATAGTATTTTTATTTTATTGTATTTTATTTTATTTTATTTTGAGAGCATAGGACCCTAAATACTGAAATCAAATAGAGTTAGGAAGTACATAAACATACCTGAAAATTTTTCTGCAAATCTGAGATTGGAAGCAGAAGCATATGAGGTATATCTTACATGCACAGTCTTTTACAATGATGACTGTTTTTGTTCTGTTTTAATAAGGAAATGACATTTATATGATTACTCCATGTATGCAGGCATATGTGTGTCTATGGCTACTCTACTTCTAAGTATCTTTAGAATCTCCTGTCCAATTTTGATCAAATCTGACAGAGGAGAATATATTAAGCTATTAAGTTCCCACAAGAGGCTGAATAGAGGCAAGAGATGTTACTTTACAATCAGTATCCCTACTGAGGAAAAGGCACAAGTATGAGCTCACCCTTCAACAGGAATCAGACAATCACAGGGAAGAGACTTTGAGATAAAAACCCATCAGGCGTCATTAGCTTTACTGCTCACAGACTAACTTCAGTTTTTTTCTTATAACCCATGAAAACTGACTGTAGGCTGTTTTCTGCTTTGTTTAAATAATATCCATTTGCAAGACAGATGACACATTAGGCACTACATTAGGCTCCATGGCTGCCACTATAATCTTGAGGTCCAGATTGTTGCTAGCCCTGCACAGATGCAAAAATGGAGAAGGGTTGTGTGTGCCATTCTTCCAGTATGTCCTTTACTAGAGAGAAGTAGCAAAAGAGCTCTTATATTTTTTGACCAAGAAAAGCTGCTCACTACTAGCAAAACAATGGCAGAATAAAGAAGTAAGAGGCTGGGTCTCAGCTTCCCAGCCAAATCAGCCTGCATTCAGGATAGCATCTTTTTAAGATGGTCTGAAATTGAGTAGTTTTATCTGTTTTTCTACAGAGGGTTTTTCTGTAGAGATTCCTACATTAAATCAAAATGTACATATTCTAAAGGTTGTCATGGTACTTTGTATACAGGAATGTTCACAGTAATTTTTTTTTTTCAGGAAAATGTTATTCACTGTCACATTAGTAAGAGCTACAGAGTCTAGGAATGGGGTAAAAAGTAGAGTGTTCCTTAGTGACTGGGTAATAGGCAAGTCAAAGTACTCAGAAGAACAGAAAACTGAAAACAAACAAACAAAAAAAGACTAAGGCCACAGTAACATTGTCACCTAAAGCTGAATGTTAAATTTGATTACACTAATAACCACTACATCACTAACAAGCTTCCTAAGTACTTAAGCTACATTAGGATGCTAGGAGATAATATGAAGCTGGTGTGCTTAGTGATTTAGACTGACATCCATTATCTAATCTGGAGTTCCAGACATGCACACCCAGAAAACCACTTAGTTTACCTCAAGATGTTTTTAGTCTCTGGTGGATACCAGTCCTTTAGAAAACACAGAGATTTTGAGGATGTTCTCTGATCATCAGACTTGGCACAATCATGCTATCCAAAAATGTCAAATGTTTGAGTGCTTTTGGGCTGCCTCTCCTCTTTGCCAGCAAATAATTTAGTACGCCTCCCTTATCCCAAGCAGACTCAGACTCTTTGGAACAGCTTTACATCCAGCCCTAAGTAGCCTGACCACTGGGATGCAACTTACAGGAGGCTCGACTATGCCCTCTGCATCTACATGAAACAGGCTGGAAAAGAAAATAAAACATGAGTGTTCATCTGACAGAAGGACTGTTGAGGATGGTGGCTGTTTTACTGAAGACCTTGTGTGAAAGAACTTTCAGACTTGACTCCCAGTTGTTTACTTTTAAGCCCTGGCTTTGTGTTTGGCTCTCTATAACAGATTGTTCCCACTGCAAAGAGCCCACAATTTAAGAAAGGCAACTCTGACCACCCATGCCTCACCATGATTTTTAGTTGCACTTTAGCCATCCTCCTTCTGTGGCAGCATTTTCCTGGCTCTGAAAAGCAACATTAAGTTCCAATGTATTTTCCGCATGAGAAAATGCCACCCCACTTGCCAGTTTTGCTCCCCTCCAGCTGGCCTCATTTCTCCACGCCTGTCGGAATCTACTGTTGTACGGGAACTGCCAGATTTGAAGAGGAGGGAAAAGCATTTGGCATTAGCTCTAACCTCAGTTCCCCCGTTCCCTGATGAGCTAGTCTATGAGAGACACCTTTTGCTCCCCTCTGATGTGCAGTACATAAGGGACCACAAGACTCAGAAGATTAAGTGATAGAGAAAAGGCTGTTAGCAATGGGACTTCATTAAGCATGTGCTTAAACTGAAGCCTGTGAGAGCTGGAGGATTTAGGCACCTTGTTAGGGGCTTTTGTGAGTTAGAGCCTTGGCCTGGTGTGTTCCTTCTCCTTTATGGTGCCACAGCCCTTAATTTAGTATCCTTCCTGGAGTCCATTAACAAGCAGTCTCCTAGAACTTAAATAACTGCTCTGGATTTGAAACCTGGAGTTGTACAAGGAGGAAACCCCCATCACTCTCTACTTTGCATTCAGCACAATGGTTTCTTATATGCACTCTTTTGTTCATAGCCCTTCAGCTGATTTTTGACCTATATGATCCTGTTCATATCTAAATCAATTAAAATAATTCTGAGAATAGGATTTCATGACACACTGATTAAATGCTTCTCTTCAGCCTAAAAAGCCACAGTCTTTGCTTTCCCTACTAATTTCATAACTCTGACAAAGAAAGCAATCAAGATTTCCATGCAAGATTGATGTTTTATAGATTGGCATTAATGTTTCCAGCAGTCCTCTTATCCTAACATACAGGAATGATCTGAAGCAATATAAATGTTTTTCATGGCTTGCATGTAGCTGTGCGAAACACACTGGAGCATCTTAGGAAAGGAACGAACCTTTAAAGAGAAACAGTTATGCTTTACCGGCCTAGTATCCTACCTCTAGGCCAGGAAATGTTTACTTTTACTAACAGCAAATGGTTGTCTTCACTATGTCCCATCTGCACTATTTTGATGAGCATGCTGGAGTATAAAGAAGTTGAAACAAATTCCCCATCCATACTTTTTCTCTTGCTCACCTCCTTCAGGGAGAGGTTCAGCAGCACCCATGACTTGAAGATATAAACTTCAGTGGAAACACCACCACTGGCAAAAGGTATAAGCTACCATCAGTTTACCGTGCACAGGGATAAAGAAAGGTGCTCTCTCTTCAAGAGCTAGAGAGGAATCAAAACTCATTAATTAAATAAATAAAATTGTTGCTGTACTCTGGAAATCTCATTTGCCCACAGTCGTCACATACCATCTGAGGAAGTAGCAGGTGAAAATTAGTGCATACAGTACCTTATACTATGATCAGATATACACATGATCTGATTTTCTCTTTTTTTTTTGGGGGGGGGGGGGGGGGGTGGTCCCTTGGGGACCCAGGAGTTGGACTCGATGGTCCTTGTGGATCCCTTCCAAACTCGGATATTCTATGACACTATGAACTGAGTGCTTGAAGAGGTGGCCTGGCTGGTGCCGGCTGCAGACATGGATAGCGTCTCCCTCCCCAGGCTGACAAGTCCCTGTTACTATGAGGGGCCAGGAAGACCACTCCAGGGGCAAAGCCCACTCCAGGTTGCACTGGCATGTGGATGGTATAGTCACAAACAAATGGTTTTAGCAGAATTGGCATTGATTATTCTCTAACAGTTTTTGGAGGTAGTAAAAAAAATATAAGGAGGTACATATAAATTGTTTTGGTAGAAGTTGATGGGACATAGATTTTCAGCCTCTGAAGAGTCTGCAAGATTTGGAAAATGCATCCTGTCCAAGTATAGTGAAAAATTAATATTGTGACATACTGTTTCAAAAACCAGCAAATCCAATAAATGTTTAGTATGGGTTGTTGGAAATGTTTTTATTTTAGAAATATTTATTTACTTTAAGCTTTCTTCCTTTTTACTAGAACCACTTTGCATTTCTGAACAAAATGTTATTTTGAACTGGAAAAAAAAACAACCCACCAACAAAACACAACAGCTTCTCACAGTGATTTCTTATCTTCTTCATATTAAAACATCTCTTCTGATTACCTCTTCAGCACTTCACGAAGATAGACTGGTGTGCTGGGATCAGGTGCCCAGGCAGTGTCAGGGGTCTGGGGGCTGCTGTGTGAGGCGATGCTGGGGCTGCCCCTTGCCGGCCCCAGACGGCCCCAACGGCCCCACCGCAGGGCACGGCCGGGCCCAGCAGCCAAGATGGTGGTGCCTCACCTCGGGGGCAGCCTGGGGAAGGGAGGGCAAACACCACACGGCAGGGGGTGGTGAGGGGAGAGGTGTGAGGAGCGGCCCTGCGGACACCCAGGGGAGAAGAGTAGGGCAGGAAGTGCCCCAGGTGCCCAAGCAGAGGTTCCTCTGCAACCTGTGGAGATAGAACAGTGGAGCAGCAGCCTAAGAGGGACCACACCAGAGCAGGTGGATATGTCCTGGAATAGAACAGAACAGTTCAGCTGGAAGGGACCTTCAAAAATCATCTAGTCCAACTGCCTGACCTCTTCAGGGCTAACCAAAAGTTAAAACATATGAATGGCAGCATTATTCAAATGCCTCTTGAACACTGACAAGCATGGGACATCAACTGCCTCTCTAGGAAGCCTGTTCCAATGTATGACCCATGGAAAGCCCATGGAGAGCCTGTGCTGCACCAAGGGAAGAGTGTGAGGAGGAAGGAGTCGGGGGGGGGGGGGCGGTTAGGGGGTGGGGGTTGAGGAAGAGGAGCTGGGGATGAAGGAATGAGATTGAGCCTGGAAAAAGGAGGGGACAGGAGAAGGTGTTTCAATAAGTCTTTGTTTCTTCACCATCCAAAACAATTTGAACTGGCAATCAATTACATTAATTTTCCCCAAGTAAAGTCTGTTTTGCCCATGACAGTACTTGGTAAATGATTTCCCTGCCTTTATCTCAACCCAGGAGCCATTCCATCTTATTTTCTCCCCCATCCTGTTGAGGAGGGGGACTGAGAGAGCAGCTGTGTGGGCAGCTGGCAGCCAGCCAAGGTCAACCCACCACAAACAGTATGGTAGATAAGTAACTAAGCAACTTACAAACATATATCGGGCTGTAAAAATAACATTAAGGGTAAAGATTTTCCACGTTTCACCAGGGAGATATTTTTGATGGCTAATTCCTAAACCTCTGGCTTTAGCATTTCATCCTAATGCTGCTAGAATCTTTGCTATTTACATACTAACTGCAGTTCTTCTGAAAGACTCCCTTATTTCATGAGATCCATTAACATAAACTTATCAGCAATTTTTTACCCAATGTAGCATAATGGGAATATAAAAATAGCTGAAATAAATCAAATAGTGTACAGTGACTGTAATATGAACCTACTTAGGCTAGTACTGCCACCAGCAATACTTTATCATGAAACTCTGACCTTGGGTGCCAGCAGCATGTAGAAACAAATAGCTTGGTGCAGGCCAACCCATCAGAATATTTGGCCTCCACGCTGTACTTAATGCTACATGCATTGAGCTCCATACCACTGATGAACATACATGCTTCTGAAGAATCTATATCACTTTCCGTTTCCAAAGCTGAACGTACATAAAGGTTTTATGTATTTCTTATAACCCCTCTCCATATTCCACAGTTCTGTCTTCCAGATTCCAGTTCACTGACCTCTGGCTGTACCAATTGAGTTGTTTATTGATCCATTCTGCATAGAAGGTCATGGATGTGATTGCCATCAAAAAAATAAAACACAAGCAGCATGTTTCAACAGTCTGGTTTCAAGCTGGATAAAATATGTAATAGTGTGGATACATTCTAAGTTTATGCATTCACTGGTCTTTCAGTCTTTAACTGATTCGGTAGCATTTGGAAGCAAAGTTTATTTATATGAATGATAGTTTCCTTTAAATATATCACTAATTTAAAGTATGAGAACAGCACCTCGTGAACAGGTGTCAAATAATTTGGAAATGAAAAGAAAAAAGAAGTAAATTAAGCATGTAGTTTATCTAAGGAAAAGCATATACAGTTCTTAACTTAGTTTATACCTTGATATTTCAGCAGGTCTGGGACAGATAACACATGAATGTATGTGCAAAATATTTAATGAGGGACTTACACAAGTGCTGTCTACAGACCTGTTATCTTGTTGTGGTTTAGCCCGGCTGGCAGCTAAACACCACACAGCCGTTCGCTCACCCTCCCCCCTCCCTCTCCGGGATGGGGGAGAGAAACGGGAAAGTGAAGCCTGTGAGTTGAGATAAAGACAGTTTATTAAGACAGGAAAAATAATAACAATAATAATAATAATAATAATGTGTATGAAATAAGTGATGCACAATGCAATTGCTCACCACCCGTTGACCAATGCCCAGCCTATCCCCGAGCAGCCAGCCCCCCACCCCGGCTAGCCACCCCTATATATTGTTCAGCATGACGTCAGATGGTATGGAATACCCCTTTGGCCAGTTTGGGTCAGCTGTCCTGGGTCTGTCCCCTCCCAGCTCCTGCTGCATCCCTAGCCTGCTCGCTAGCAGGACAGAGAGAGGCTGAAAAGTCCTTGCCTTGGTGTAAGCACTGCTCTACAACAATTAAAACATCAGCATGTTATCAGCACTCTTCTCATCCTAATCCAAAACATAGCACCCTACCAGCTACTAGGAGGAAAATTAACTCTGTCCTACCTGAAACCAGGACAGATATCTACCCCTTATTCCATACCATTTGTGTCATGCTCAGGTTACACTCTTTCCAATACCTTCTAATTAATCACCATTTTCATCTATGATATATAGCAATCATGGTAGTGATGACATACAGTATTATATGATAATTAACATACTACAATTCAACTCATGGGCTATTCTCACCCAGTATTAGGTCCCCTTGAGGTACACACCGGACCTCCCCATTCTTTTGCATTACCCACCAAGTGCATCCAGGTCCCTGAGCAAAAGCAATCCCACAAATGGGTTTGCCTTTTCCTGAGGCAGGAGTAGCCCAGACTGTCTTACCCAACATGTTTCTTACATGCACTATAGGAACTTTATCCCCTTCTACAGTGCGTAACAGGTTTGATTGGGCAGGTCCAGCTCGGTTGGCAGATTCTCTAGTATTGACTAACCAGGTGGCCTTTGCCAAATGTGTATCCCAATTTTTGAATGTCCCAGCACCCATTGCTTTCAGTGTAGTCTTTAACAGTCCATTGTATCGTTCAACTTTCCCGGAGGCTGGTGCATGATAAGGGATGTGATACACCCACTCAATACCATGATCTTTGGCCCAAGTGTCTATAAGGTTGTTTCGGAAATGAGTCCCATTGTCTGACTCAATTCTTTCTGGGGTGCCATGTCGCCATAGGACTTGCTTTTCAAGGCCCAGGATAGTGTTCCGGGCGGTGGCGTGGGGCACAGGATATGTTTCCAGCCATCCGGTGGTTGCTTCCACCATTGTAAGTACGTGGCGCTTGCCGTTGCGGGTTTGAGGGAGTGTGATGTAATCAATCTGCCAGGCCTCTCCATATTTGTATTTCAGCCATCGTCCTCCATACCAACCTCCATACTTTGATCGTTTGGCTTGCTTAATTGCAGCACATGTTTCACAATCATGAATAACCTGTGCTATAGTGTCCATGGTCAGGTCCACCCCTCGATCACGAGCCCATCTGTATGTTGCATCTCTACCTTGATGGCCTGAGGTGTTATGGGCCCATCGGGCTATAAATAATTCACCTTTATGTTGCCAGTCCAGGTCCACCTGAGCCACTTCAATCTTAGCAGCCTGATCCACCTGCTGGTTGTTTTGATGTTCTTCAGTAGCCCGATTCTTGGGCACATAAGCATCTACATGGCGTACCTTTACAACCAGGTTCTCTACCTGGGCAGCAATATCTTGCCACAATGCAGCAGCCCAGATGGGTTTGCCCCTGCGCTGCCAGTTGTTCTGCTTCCATTGCTGTAACCACCCCCACAGGGCATTTGCTACCATCCATGAATCAGTATAGAGATAGAGAACTGGCCACTTTTCTCGCTCAGCAATATCTAAGGCCAGCTGAATGGCTTTCACTTCTGCAAACTGACTCGATTCACCTTCTCCCTCAGCAGCTTCTGCAACTCGTCGTGTAGGACTCCATACAGCAGCTTTCCACCTCCGATGCTTTCCCACAATACGACAGGACCCATCAGTGAACAGGGCATATTTCTTCTCATTTTCTGGTAGCTTGTTGTACAGTGGGGCTTCTTCAGCAGGGACCACCTCCTCCTCTGATGATATCCCAAAGTACTTGCCTTCTGGCCAGTCCATAATCACTTCCAAGATTCCTGGGCGACTGGGGTTTCCCATTCGAGCCCGCTGAGTAATCAGTGCAACCCACTTGCTCCATGTAGCATCAGTTGCATGATGTGTAGAGGGGACCCTTCCTTTGACCATCCAACCCAGTACCGGCAGTCGGGGTGCCAGGAGGAGCTGCGCTTCAGTACCGACCACTTCCGAGGCAGATCGAACTCCTTCATATGCTGCCAATATCTCCTTTTCGGTTGGAGTATAGCGGGCCTCAGATCCTCTGTATCCCCGACTCCAAAACCCCAGGGGTCGACCTCGAGTTTCCCCAGGTTCTTTCTGCCAGAGGCTCCAGGTGGGGCCATTCTCCCCGGCTGCGGTGTAGAGCACATTCTTTACATCTGGTCCTGTTCGGACTGGCCCAAGGGCTACTGCATGAACTATTTCCTGCTTAATTTGTTCAAAGGCTTGTCGTTGCTCAGGGCCCCATTCAAAAGCATTCTTCTTACGGGTTACTTGGTAGAGCGGGTTTACAATCAGACTGTAATTTGGAATATGCATTGTCCAAAACCCCACGACACATAGGAAAGTTTGTGTTTCCTTTTTGCTAGTTGGTGGAGACATAGCTGTTATTTTGTTGATCACATCCATTGGGATTTGACGACGTCCATCTTGCCATTTTATTCCTAAAAACTGGATCTCTCGTGCAGGTCCTTTAACTTTGTTTTGTTTTATGGCAAAACCGGCCTTCAGAAGGATTTGGACTATTTTCTTCCCTTTCTCAAAAACTTCCTCTGCAGTGTCACCCCACACAATGATGTCATCGATGTACTGCAGGTGTTCAGGAGCTTTCCCCTGCTCCAGCGCAGACTGGATCAGTCCATGGCAAATGGTAGGGCTATGTTTCCACCCCTGGGGCAGCCGATTCCAAGTATATTGGACTCCCCTCCAAGTGAAAGCAAACTGTGGCCTGCACTCTGCTGCTAGAGGGATGGAGAAAAATGCATTAGCGATATCAGTTGTGGCATACCACTTGGCTGCCTTTGATTCCAGTTCGTACTGGAGTTCTAGCATGTCCGGCACTGCAGCACTCAGTGGTGGCGTGACTTCGTTCAGGCCACGATAGTCCACTGTTAGTCTCCACTCACCATTAGACTTTCGCACTGGCCATATGGGACTATTAAAAGGTGAATGGGTCTTGCTGATCACTCCTTGGCTCTCCAGTTGACGAATTAGCTCGTGGATGGGAATCAGGGAGTCTCGGTTGGTGCGATATTGCCGCCGGTGCACAGTTGTGGTAGCGATTGGCACTTGCTGTTCTTCAACCCTCAGCAACCCCACAACAGAAGGGTCCTCTGAGAGACCGGGCAAGGTAGACAACTGTTTAACGTCCTCTGTCTCTAAGGCAGCTATGCCAAAAGCCCAGCGGAACCCTTTTGGGTCCTTGAAATATCCTCTTCTAAGATAGTCTATGCCAAGGATGCACGGAGCATCCGGGCCAGTCACAATATGGTGCTTTTGCCACTCATTTCCGGTTAGACTCACTTCAGCCTCCAATACAGTCAACTGCTGGGATCCCCCTGTCACGCCATAAATACAGATGGGCTCTGGCCCTTTACAGCTTGATGGCATTAGAGTACATTGTGCATCGGTGTCTACTAAAGCCTTATACTTCTGTGTGTCAGACGTGCCAGGCCATCGAATCCACACAGTCCAATAACTCGATTGTCCCTTTCCTCCCCCTGGCTGGAGGCAGGGCCCCTCTAGTCCTGGTCAGAATCTTCGTTTCTGTGTTTAAAGGACTGCCTGCTGGAAGTTGGAGCAGCAAACTTTTCAAAGAACCCCTTTCTCCTGATTGTTTTCTTTTGCAACTCACGTACCAGTGCCTCTAGGGTCTCCGTAGATTTTCCATCCCATTTTCTCATGTCCTCTCCATGGTCACATAGGTAAAACCCCAGGGTGGCGCGGGGTGTGTACCCACCGTATTGTCTTCTTTGCACGGATGAACGTTTACCCCTAATAGCCGAGACGCTGGTTTGTACAGGTGGGGAGGAAAATAAACTCTCTTTAAGTTGGTGGACCTCTTCAAAAAGTTTCTCCAAAGTATTCTCTTTTAGTTGGTGGCCACTGGTTTGTTCAGGTGGGGGGGAAGATAAATTCTCTTTAAGTTGGTGGACCTCTTCAAAAAGTTTCTCCACAGCTGAGACACAGGCCTGTAGGGAAGAGGAGAGATTTTCTTCGTACTCCCGGAGTTGTTTAGCCATTTCATCCACTGTGGGGTCTTCACCATCTTTCCAGGTTATTATTGCCAATGAGCTGGCCCATGATGATGGTGCAGTCCATATAAACTTCTGCCACATGGGTCGAGTACACTGGACTTCATCTGGATCTGTGGATATTTGTGCGTCGTCTAGGTCCTTATAAATTACTTCCCGTACGGCTAATTCCCTCAGGTACTGAATTCCCTTCTCCATGGCGGTCCACTTGACTGGTAGACATACAAGTTCTTCCTTGAAGGGATACCTTTCCTTCACAGCTAACAGGAGACGCCTCCAGAGGCTGTGAGATCGTGCTCCATCTCCAGTTGCTTTGTCAATGCTTGCATCTCTAGCAAGGGATCCCAACCGCTTGGCTTCCCTGCCCTCTAATTCCACACAATTGGCTCCAGTGTCCCAGCACCGTAGCAGCCAGGTGACAAGCTGTTCACCTATACAGCGACCAAAATCTTTTCGCACATCTCGTAGTTCACGCTGGTATAGGGTTCAGGTAGTTACTGTTGATTTTTCGACATCCTCATCCTCATCTTCATCCTCCTGCACACTTGATGGCCCAGCCTCGTCTTCTCCATACCCAGACTTAGCAGAAGACTGTCTGCGTTCTAAACGACCTGAGTCTCTATACCATTTTTTCACCTTGTCTACAGGGGCAGCTTGCACTGCTACAGCTCGCTTCTCTGACCCAGCCACAGGGTCTGCCACAGGGGTTGGAATACCCTCTGCAGGGACAACTTGCACTGCTATAGTTCATTTCTCTGACCCAGCCACAGGAGTGGGAGTGGCTGCAGGAGCTGGAGCAGCTGCAGGGGCTGGAACGGCTGCGGGAGCTGGAACTGGAACGGCTGCGGGAGCTGGAGCTAGAACGGCTGCAGGAGCTGGAACTAGAGCTGGAACGGCTGTGGGAGCTGGAGCTGGAGCTGGAACGGCTGTGGGAGCTGGAGCTGGAACGGCTGCAGGAGCTGGAACTGGAACGGCCGCAGAGTCTGTCACTAGGTTGATAGTAGCATCAATTGCAGCTCGATAGGCACAAGCCAGACCCCAGCACGCCACAGTGATTTGTGTCACTTTGGAACTGCCAGAGTCATGACACCTTTTTTTCAAGCATTCTACCAGTTTTTTAGGATTTTGCAGTTGTTCAGGGGTGAATGTCCAAAACACTGGAGGTGCCCACTGCTCTAGAAACCTGCCCATATCCTCCCACACTCCCTGCCACTCGCAACTATCCCGCCTCAAGACAGATCTCCAGATGAGATTCCTAAGTAGTTGTTTAACCTTAAACAAAACCTGAAGCGCATTCAGGAGACATAACAACAAGAACATGGTGGTCTGAGTATCCCAAGGATATTCAACAGCTTGGAGAGCTACCGTAACTAGCTCGGGGGATTAGAGGGTGATGAAGGAGGAAGGGAGAGTGAACAGGTAGGAAAAAATATCTTCCCCTGTCCCCTCCACAGATTGACTCCCTGATGAAAAAAGGCAATAGGCGTAATTGCTAATAGTTTCTGAGATATGGTTTCCGAAGTATAGAGTCGACGACAGTGCTGAGTACAAATATGAGGTTAGAGTCATGACCAGAAATCTCATCATTTCATAAGCCATCGTTACACCACACAGTACCATAACAATCTTAAACCAGGGCCCGGAAAGGATAAACAGCACGACAGGGAGCACATACAGAAAGTAACGTGCTATAAAACTCAATTTGGGAAACAGGCACAGCAGACTTGAGATTAAGGCAATCAACATTGTGACTAGCAACTATTAAGCAGGTCGAATACTTATACCAATTTTAGTTTAACACACTCTGGTCAAATCTGTCAACATCTCAACCCTTCGTGCCCCACGTTGGGCGCCAAATAGACTGTTGTGGTTTAGCCCGGCTGGCAGCCAAACACCACACAGCCGTTCGCTCACCCTCCCCCCTCCCTCTCCGGGATGGGGGAGAGAAACGGGAAAGTGAAGTCTGTGAGTTGAGATAAAGACAGTTTATTAAGACAGAAAAAATAATAACAATAATAATAATAATAATAATAATAATAGTATTAATAGTAATAATGTGTACGAAATAAGTGATGCACAATGCAATTGCTCACCACCCGTTGACCGATGCCCAGCCTATCCCTGAGCAGCCGCCCCCCACCCCACCCCCCCCGGCTAGCCACCCCTCTATATTGTTCAGCATGACATCAGATGGTATGGAATACCCCTTTGGCCAGTTTGGGTCAGCTGTCCTGGGTCTGTCCCCTCCCAGCTCCTGCTGCATCCCTAGCCTGCTCGCTAGCAGGACAGAGCGAGAAGCTGAAAAGTCCTTGCCTTGGTGTAAGCACTGCTCTACAACAATTAAAACATCAGCATGTTATCAGCGCTCTTCTCATTCTAATCCAAAACATAGCACCCTGCCAGCTACTAGGAAGAAAATTAACTCTGTCCTAACTGAAACCAGGACATATCTGTAATTTTTGGAAGGCACAGGGACACTTAAGAGGTGATAGGTATATCCACAAGACAGATGACAGGATTTAGTGCTGCATGATGGAACCTGAATTAATTCTGAATTAGTTATCTCAGGTGAAGAAAGAAGCTCATCAGTGTTCCTGGGCTAAATACACTTGCTGAGAATACCTGACACGCTTCAAGATCCCTGGTACCTTCTTCACATGGCATCATGCAATATTCTATGCTTATACCCAGAAACCAATTTTTATGAAGTATTTCTTTGACTACTATATCTCCATTGAAGTCTGTGAGAACAACCAAAACTCAGCACCTACTGTAGATCAGATCATGAAGGAAGAGATCGTGGCCACTTCAGCCAGACTTTCAGTATTACTTTAACACAGCTGCTTTGTGTGTTTTAATATGAAATAACAATGGACTGCATAGGTCCTATGATCGTACCTTTGGTCTGAAATTACTCATGCTCCTCTCAGCTGGGAAACTCATTTGGGGGAGTATGTTTCTGAGTTATCCAGAATGAAACAATTGTTTGTAAGTCTTCTAAATTTTGTATTTGTCTTTTCATACTGAAGCAAATTTGACTTAGATTCAATCTACAAAAATAACAAACGAGAGCTCCCTTAAATTTTTATATCTACAGTTAAAAGAGATGAAACCCAAATTCTTAGCTCTGAAAATCCCCAAGCTTTGCTGTATTTCCAATGTAGATTTAAATTTTGCAGCAGGACACCAAATTAAATAGGAAAGTAATCAGCTAGTGACCCTCTCTGTTTCATCTGTTTAACTTTTATCTACCTTAGAAAGCTTAATTAGTGTATATATATATATAAATGGCATTGAAGACAGCAGAAGCCCTTATAATTCCATGAAATATGAAAGTAAATTATTTAAAATGAATGCCATTTGTTAAAGTGCATTTCTACCTTTAGCAATGACTACATGGCCATTGTTCAATTTTTGGTAGTAAAACCATATAAAGGAAATTAGGTTTTTCACTGCAAATGACCTTTTCTCACAGTAGTGCTATGAAACTGCCTAAATAAAATTATTCACGGATTTTGGCAGCAGAAATCTTTGTGGATGTAGGAGTGAGGGGAATTTATGATTTTAATCTCAAGCCCAACGTTTTAAACAGATAGAGGGTGTTTGATACCAGAAAGCACTGACCGTTAACCAGTATCAGGCAAATGCTAGATAATGAATATCAAATTAGTTCACTGACACAGCACAGATCCCAGTGGGCCAGTGTCACATCACAAAACAACACAGCACTCTGACTCCTCAGCAACAAAGCTAAACACTAATGGGCCTATCCATCACCTCTTCCAGTCTAGATGTGCATGGACAGTCATTTTGCCGCTGTTTGGTTCCTGCTCAGCAGAGAGACGTGGTTTTCAGATGCTGCCTGCCTCCAGACTGCTGCTCTTCCCAAGAAGCTCCATGAAGCTGGCCATTGTTCCTCCATAGCTGCTCTTGTATGCACACCTTCAACCTGGAAATCTGTAGCTTCCCTCCTAGGGCTTTTTCTGTCCCTGCCTAAGATCTTAGAGTCCTGTCTACCTGTTGATCCCATGTGGACTGTATCCCTGCTTAATCAATTATTGACCCTCTGGAGCTAAGGAATAAGGAGATGACAGATATTCTTCCTTGGTGCTTTTCTTGCTTTCCTCCCTCTCCCTCCCCTCTCATGTCTTACATGTAAAAGATGAAAGACTGTCTCTGCTGAATTTCATTGCACTTCCCCATGGAAATCAATAGAGCCAGGATGTCTTACTGGGGTAAGCTGCCCACGATGCACCAAGCATTATTAGCTATTTCCAGCAATTATGCTTTTTAATTATTATTACAAAATTGCTAGAGTATAGGAACAATACCTATATAAAATGGATGAACTTAAAATACAAATTTACCTTCAAGGACAGCAGCACTGTCATTCCAACTCTGTCTTTACAGCTTGCAACTTAAACATGGTCTTTAGATAAAACTAAATTTTTGTTGTATCATGTCATGATTTCAAACTTCTGCATGCACCAGAAAATGTGTCTTTTTCTAAGCCTCACACTAAAATGTTTGGAAAAAGTTTCCAGTACTAGCTAAATGGTACTTCTTTAAGTAGTAAATTTTTTGCTTGAAGTAAATTGTTTGTTTGACAAACGGAAAGGGCCATCTGTGATAAGGACAAGATAAGTTTCAGTCAGTAGATGACTGAGTGGGAGGAAATCTTTCTCCAACATCTGTTTGGCTCGTTTGGATTAATTCTCTCCAATTATTCTGTACTGTCTCTCCAGGGAGGATAAATGGGTGGAGAAGTGTGTTCCAAAATCAAAGTGATTGATCTCATGCATACAAGAGTTTGAAAGGTCAACTCAGTGACAGACAGCCTTATGGGAATATGACTAACAGAGCTACATTTTGTGTATGCTAAGTATGGGGGAAAAGATACACACTGGGTTCTTCATCCTACCTTTGGCACAGTAGATGACACTGTCACAGCAGGTGATAAAGCGAAGGGATATTTCCTCTCATATTTTCCCCACTATTTCCAAGGCAATTGCCTTGAATGGTCACATGGCAGCCAAAAAGATATCATAGCAGTTGGCTGCCCACCTATATGTTTCGAATAGGTGACTTTCAATACATCCACACACTGTCCTAGAGGTTACTGTTATTATTTAATGTTTTTATTATGCTAGCACTTAAAGAATCTGGGATGATACATCTCAACTACATGGGCAGAAGGCCTTACAAATACAAAGGACGGTCTTTACTCTAGTCATTATTTAGGGTATTCTCTTTCTCCCAGTAAACCCATCTAACTATATTCATACACCATGATACATTCTGTAAATCCCACAGAGTAGTGAACCTCTAATATAAATTAACAAATAAAAATAATTTATTTGTGTATAATCTCTTAAGGAATCCAGAAGAATTGCAAATAATCTGGCTTCTATAACACAAGCATATTTTTATATAGTCCTAGTCCAAAACCTTGTAATTTAAGCACATGCATATGTGGCCTCTTCCATCTGTGTCATAAGCTTTTCTCAACAGATTTCTTCAGCACTAAATGAAGTGTCTTGTGGGATCTCCAAAACAGCAATTTTTCTAGCAGATCTTCCTTCATTTAAAATGAAAGACTGCTTGTATGTATCAGCTCCAGGGTCAGATAGTTGGAAATATGCACAAGACATCAAGGTAAGTAAGCTGTTTATGAACTCTGGCTATGATTGTATCGTGGAAATTCCATTGCCACCTAGGGTAATGCCTACCATTGATGTGAATGTGAATCATGGTATCTGAAATGCCAGACCTCTGCATACAAGAATTTGGAGCCTCAGACAACTGTTAAATGTAATCTAGGATAACACCGCAACAATGAAGGAGCCCAGATTTATTTCAGTTGCCAACTTCTTGGTTTTGAATTCTCAGCAAGATGCTTAGTGTATGATTTTGCAAGTGCAAATCTAACAATATTTGTAAGAAGTTCTTGTTCATTTTGTATTTACAGATTCAGCCACCTGATTTATGAAAGATAAGAATGACAGGAGGGTGAAATTTTTGCTTGCCTTCTGAGTTGTAAAGATTTCTTTCCTAGAAACAGTAACAGTCAGTATACTAGACTAGAAGTTTTATGGGTGTAACAAAATCTTAAGTACTGGCAATTTCACATATTGAGCAAAACATAAAGATGTGTTCAATTGTTTTTATAGCCATAGTTCTCAGAGAACTGGGAAATAGGAAAAATAGATAATTAATCTTTTGTGCTATATTTTAAAATACTGTATGCGATTTGATTTTGATTGTTCTTGTCTTCATTCTGTTTTTTTTTTCTTTTGTGTTTCTCTTTTTTTTTTTTCTTTTTAAAGTGTAGAATGGTACACTATCTAAAATTATACTGTGAACTAGTGCATTCTGTCAGCTGGTAGGGTTATTGATATTACAGGGCTTACAACATGGAAAATGTTTAATCACTCTATTTCAGTGAATCTAGTTAAGGTGTTCCTGGAAATATTATTTTGTGAAGCACAGGAGGAAAGTACCTCTCTGTTTCCACCTTTGTATTTCCCATCTCAATCTTCTGGCAGATGAGGTTTTCTCTCTGAGGAGACCATCAGTACTAACTCAGCTGGATAGCTGGCTGCAGAGCTATGTGAAATGCTCCTTCATTTCCAGCCCTTGCTAGCTGAAAAAGTGAGGAAGCAGTGAAGGTTAAGATGACCATGCCAAGCAATCTGGAGCTTATGCATGTACTGCTAAGTCTGTACCAACAAATCCTATATAGATTAAGTCAGGCTAGAAAACGATCAGTTCTGTTATATAGTGGTGTGACAGCTATAAAAAGAGTTCTGCTTGAAGAAAAAGGACTTGCTGGGAGTTAAATGGCACAATGGACAAGACGAACAGCACTCACCTAATTGTATCTTCTGCACATTTGGAGATAAATCCCATAGATTGCAGCTGAAAGCTGCTTTTCAGAATTTAGCATTTTCATGTGGGCAGCAGGATTAAATCAATGTGTAATTGCATTAGAATTTCTCTTTATTTATTTTACAGTTTTGCAACAACTGCATTTGGGAATGGATAAAATTTGAGTCGATACCTACTATGGTAAAGCAAAGAAATCACTCAGAAAAAGATATACATTTAAGAATAATATCTGAGCCAAGGGCTTGTGGAATGTATTACTGATGTTCTGTCCTATCTCCATTGCCTGGCTTCTTAATCGATAGCCCCGTATTTTATTGATCTTATAGCAGAGATAATTGGCTCTGTAATGAAGAGTAACAGTGTCATTTCTTGCTGCCAAGCATTGCCAGCAAACAGCTGAGTAGCAACCCAGTTGGAACTTGCAGCAGTAAAACAGGCCATGCTGCCTGGGAAAGGTGAGAAGAGCAACAAATATCACCCCAAGTTGCACAGAAGCTGGCACTATGAGCAGCATAGGCTTATGACCTGGGGGTGAGAGCCTGCTGTAGGTGGGTGGGAAGCCAATAATCTTGAACAAAAACAGTACGTAGAATATGCATGTGAGTTGTTTGTTCTGCAGAACAGAAAGAGGATTTGATGCTAGGAAGTGTGTGTTTGTGAATGCATGTGTATTAGAACAGGGTAAGGGAATAAAAGCCAGTACAGGCTATGGATAAAGGAAAGATAGAGGTTCAGAGGTGCAGAGCACATAATATATATATTTCCAGCTGTCACAGTTGTAATCATTGAGTGCTTCTTTTTGCCTGGACAAAGCACGGTCTCCTGGAAATGCTGATGAGGGCAAGAAAAAGTAGAAATGACACAAGTAGGGTGAAGAGGGAGGGGGAGTCCAGCTACACTTAGTGCTCCTCAACATCCATCTCTGCTCAGTCTGTTCTCTGTTGCATTCAACAACATCAGTAGGATGCAACAGTGGCTGGATACAGGCCAATGAGGCTGTCTATTGAAAAGCTAAATAGATTATACAGGGAACTACCGGTATATTTATGAGAGCTATGTTACATATAGATCTTACATTGACTTCATAATTGCACCAGCTCTGGGGACCAGTTACTCAAAAAGGGAACACTGCTGTTGCAGAATGCAGTAGTTTTTGTAACAGGCTATCATTTGTCATTTTAGTACTGTCTGAGAAACCCATTTTTAGTCCACCTTTGAGTAGGAAAACAGCTGTAGCAATTGTGTGTTTCTTATTGGCAAGCAGTTACTTCTTAATGCTGATGAGGGTAGAGGTTAAAAGCCTAATATCTATTCAATTCCAGCCACCTATTACAAGGCAGAATTTATATACTGTGAAATTTGGGTTGGTGGAAATCACAAAAAATAAAATAAAACAAAAAATAAAAATCAAGCAATACTGTAAAAATGTGCCAACTCTCCTACAAGAAGAGACTTATTTGTGGAAAATACACCTAGCAGAAGGCATAGTAAAATTGGTGGAAAAGTTATTTAAGCTGCCAGTTATAAAATAGCTACCTTCTGTCCAGAATTGCCTTTGCCAGAGAAGGCTTACCAAGAAAGAAATCCCTGGAAAAAGAATACCTCCTTAGAAAGGACAAAAAAAAAAAAAAAAAAAAAAAGTGTTCATGAGGAAAGGGCTGCTTTGTATTTTCTCATATACCTCTGGTATGAGGGAAACAAACAAACTAACAAAAAAAAAAATCAAATTTCAAAACTCCAGAGGAAGAGCGGAGAGGTGCACCTTTAGCAAGAAGGGTGAGAAGCACCCTGCATTCAGAAGACAACACTGAGGTGCAAGGAGATGGCACCAACAGAGAGGAGTAGTCCAGAATCTGTTCCATGGTTCTCTTCCCCAGAAGTGGATATTAACTTGAAAAAGCCTTAAAAGGACAAAAAGTCTCAAAAACTAGGAACAGGTTAACATAGGCACTTCAACACCCGCTCTTATGGCTTCCTATCTGCAAACACTATTGTTTTCTTTAATTCATTACACATCTTGTTCTCCACAGGATCCCTGCATCAATCTTCCTTCTGGTCAATACGCACTCCTAAACGCTAGTCAGACAGGAACACTGAAAATAAAATGATCCGTTTCATCACTAATTTAATCTTCAATTCTGAATGTCATTTTTTTTTTTAATCTGTTGAGTATTAGAATGTTTCAGTGCCATTAGTAAACTTTAATTTTACTCATGTGAGGTAAGGGGCTGCTATTAGTTTCATTTTTTCAGATAAGAGAATTGAGGCTGAGAAGGAAATTGATTATCTATTAATTTTAGTACCAGTATGACACACCATCTGACTTTTTAAGGAACTTAGTATTATTAAGCCCTTTGTGTATATGTCCATATAGCATCATGTAGTAGGACTTCTCTGAAAGTTAATTGGTCCAGAGTTAGGAATATGGCTACATGCTCCTGCCAGCACGGCATTATAACATTAACATTTAACATAAGTTTCCTACTAATTTCATTGTACATCAATATTTAAAGTATGTATACCACCAACTCCAGCTGCAACAGTGCTCAGCACTTTTGGAAAGCTAATATCCAAATTAAAAGCCAACCAACTGGAAAATGGGAAAGGCACAACTGGTGAGTGAACACTTGTAAAAATGCTGGTTTGAGTAATGTACCTATCACACAGAAATGCTTATGACTGATATAATCCTTACTCTTCCTGAAAGACTTCTTTGTTTGTTACATATGATGGAGCAAGGAGGTCCAGCATTTTGTAGAGATAATTTCATATCGCTTCTTTACTCAGAGCAGATCCATCCTGCACAATTTAAAGGAATAAATCCCTATGAAAAAAGTTCCGACTAATTTAAGTCTGTGATAGAACATATGGACAGTGAGAGTGAGTGAATTAAGGTTGCATGAGTGAACTCAATTTTAGCATTCTCTCCCTTGCATCATTGATTCTCCAGATGTTTTCAAACCTTGGCAGAGATCATTTCTTTCTTCTTCTTCCTTAATCAACCATGCCCCTTGGTTCCCCTGAGATATTCAATAAGGAAAGACAATGCTGATATCCGATCTTATCCTTTTATAAGCTTACACAGCAGCAGCAACATCCTCCCCTGCCTGTGATCAACTCTTACCTCCTAGTGTCACACCAGTGAAACTCACAGCTGGTGTGTAAATTGAGAGGTGTTGGATTATGGATGTGGGCTAGCTTGACCATCACAGTAGTTGTGATCTCCTTTTAATGTCCTTTCATTCTGCATATCAACTAATTGGGAAAAAGTTGATGCCAAGAGCTCACTTTGTTTGGATCCGATGTGGAATATTTAATGATGTTGGAAGTTCTCTTTTGAGGACAGCAAACACGTGATAGTGGTAGCCTTTTATGCTGTAGAAGATTTTCTTGTGAGTTGTTTCCTCAGCATCCAAACAGAATAAGGCACAAACTAGTTCATAGTTGAGAGAAGCTTTTTGCTCCAAACATGACACAAATAAGAGCATCTACCACGCTGACCAGTAATTTCAGAAGAAAATAGTGAGAACAAAGCCTGGGACTGCAGCGGGTTTACGTGGCAAGGTTTTGGTAGCAGGGGGCCATAAGGGTGGCTTCTATGAGAAGAATCTAGAAGCTGCCCCATGTTAGATAAGAGCCCCGCTGCTGGCCAGAGCTGGGCCAGTAAGTGATGTTGTTTTGTGCCTCTGTGAGAGCATATTTAAGACAGGGAAAAAAACGCTGCCACTCACAGCAGCTGGTAGAGTGAGAGGAGTGAGAAACAGCCTTGCAGGCACCAAGGTCAGTGAAGAAGGAGGGGGAGAGGTGCTCCAGGCGCCGGAGCAGAAATCCCCTGCGGCCTGTGGTGAGGACCACGGTGAAGCAGGCTGTCCCCCTGCAGCCCATGGAGTACCACGGTGGAGCAGATCTCCAAGCTGCAGCCCATGGAGGAGACCATAGTGGAGCAGGTGGACCAGCACTGACAGAGGCTGAGGCCTGTGGGGTACCCCCACCGGAGCAGGCCCCGGGCCGGAGCTGCAGCCCATGGAGAGGAGCCCATGCAGGAGCAGGGCATCTGGGGGGAGCTGCTGCCCGTGGGGGATCCAGGTTGGAGCAGTTTGCTCCTGATGGAAGGACCCAGTGGTACAGAGCCATATCTGGAGCAGTTCTTGAAGAGCTGCTGCCTGTGGGAAGCCCACACAAGATCAGTTTGGAAAGGACAGCATCTCGTGGGAGGGACCCCACAGCACAGGGGAAGAGAGTGACCAAGAAGGAGCGGTGGAGACGAAGAGCTATAGACTGACCACAGCCACCATCCCCTCTGTTCCCCTGCGCCACTCAGGTGGAGGAGGTGGAAGAGGGCAGATGGGGGGAAGACATTTTTAGTTTCTTTCCTCTGTTTCTCACTTCTCTAGCTTGTTAGCAATAGGCAATAAGTCTTACTATCTCCCTACTCTGAGTCTGTTTTGCCCATTACGATAATTGTTGAATGATCTCCCTGTCCTTATCTCAACCCTTGAGCCCTTTGTGTTGTATTTTCTCCCCCTCCTCAAAGAGTAAGGGGGAGAGAGCGGCCGTGATGGAACTCATCTGCCCACCCGAGTAAAACCACCACAGGGACATACTAAGAAAAACCATATAAAGAACTGTTATTTTGTGAAGAAAAACAGAATAGAAGCCATATATTGTATTACTAGAGACTTCAGCCGCAGATTGCATATTATCAAAAGAAATGTGCCTCTTAAAATAAGTGCAACATGTTAGAAGGAGACAGGTGAATATTAGAATTTAAGCACAATTAAAGATATTTCTCACAGATGCTCACATAATCTGGAAAAGAATTAAACAATGCCTGTAGACAAATTTAATTGAATCGAGAAGGTAATACTTCCAGTTCTTTGGCTTGAAAATCAAGTTGAACATTAGTAAGTTGCTTGAAAGCACAATGGAATCTAAGTTTTAACTAGAGTTCAGTGGCAACATTTTTAAATAGACAAGTAAGCAGATGGTAAGGACATGTTGCTTTATATTTTTCAGGTGATCAGATTCTGTTGCATTAGTTAGTCTGAGGGAGATGTATTGAAGAAAACTGTTGTAAATTTCCTTATTGGAAGTAAGCTGTATTGAATTTGTGAAGAAATTAGTAAAGCCCTAAGAAGGCTATACTGACAACAAAACACAAAATCTTTAAGTGAAGACTTTCAGTTTTGATTTGTATTTATATATATATATATATTTTTTTTGTTAAAGAAAGCTATAGCAACAAGATGTGAAAGGTTAAAAAAAAAAAAAGACCACAGTTAATTAGAAGGATTCTGAAGCTTTCATGGTAGTGTAAGAAGTACTCCTAAACTTGATATTTGTTCTAAATCACAGCTGATCTCACTCTGAAAATGTTACAACTCTTGAATGTGGGGAAGTGTCATGGCCAGAGAATTTCCAGATGTTTTTCTGGCCTTCATCAATTATTTTCAAAATACAGAAATTACTTGTTTACTAGGTTGCAAAACTATTTTTGTCTGTACTGTCCACATCTCTAGCATGGGTCAACACAGTATCTGCAGACATTAGACAACATTTAATTTACGGAATTACAATATAACCAAGACACCACAGCTTTCTGGGGATTTTCAGCATCTCTTTTCAGAAACAGATGACTGGCAGGAGATTTCAAGTGCCTGCTCTATCTACATCAAGCAAAGAAGTGTGGACACTGTTGAATCTCCACAGATCAGAGCTCTGTGGAGCTCACATAGCTCTGTAGATTTGACACCTTATCTGATTCTATCAGTGGAATTAATCAAATCATTGAATTTGCTGGTCACTGGCTTGAGCCCTAGGGGCCATTACCATTAGCCCCAGGAAAATTTATCTTGGGCTTACTTTTCTCTTCACTGTCACTGGTCACAACCATGATTGCAGCTGGTCTCTCAAGAGGCACAAGGAAGTGCCACCTGTAAAGATCGGTGAGGGTCATTTAACATAATCCTGAAAAAGCCAGCTAAGGGTAGAAGTTAGCAGATGTGTCAGGCCAGAGAGCAGCACAGCAATGTGAGTGGTTAAGATAGAGTATTAAGCTAGAATTAGAAGAATATTTAGGGAAAAGAACTGTGTAAGGGAAAAGGGAACTGGAAATATAGCCATGAGGCAGTCTGAACAAATCTATTCTTTGGAAAACTGCAATGGTATCATTAATAAACAGGGTAATTAGTATCTTGTGTTGACATCATGTCAAAAGGTATATTTTCAGCCGAGTAACCTCCAGAAAGAGGAACTGGAACTGACTCAGAAGAATAAGTGCATTCTGCTAAACCAGTACTTCTTGTGGCAACTCGAGGGGTCACAGCTGAGCCTGTCCTCCACACCTGAGACCTGGTAGTGCATTGTGGTAAAGCAAGCAACAGCTTGAGCTATTTCTTCTGTAACACTTTTTTTAAAGGCTCACAGAAGAAACTTGGATAAAAAATCCAGTTAAGAGGAAATGATGAATTATACACAAAAGATAAGGAAAAAAAATCATTACTGCATTGACTTTAAAAAGTGAAGGATGGTGGCGATTTGCCTTCTGTAGGAATCAGATTACCAAGGCAGTAAGATGAGGACTGGGAACAGAACAGATAACAGTTGAAGAGGTTATTAAAAGATTACAGAACCTAGAAACTGATATGATAGAACAATGTCTACTCAACTTATATATCAGACTTCTAAAGCAAACTAGGAAAACTTGCAAGAAACCTTGCTTAGATGCACACAGTATTGAGTTATTTGACAAAATAAAATTTTGAAAAATCATGATTCTGACTGAATAAAACTTTGCCTTACAGAGATAAAAGTTCTAAATATGGTTTTAAGGCTATGAATCTGGGGTACTTCAAGAAGACAAGCATATTCACAATCTCTAATGGACGTAGGTGAGAGTTAATCATTCATTTATGTATGCACACATACACACATACATATATAAATGTATACTATTTTTATAGCCTTCAAAAATAATAATAATAAAAAATACTTTCTATAAGGATAAGCCTCAATTAAAAAAGTCACTCTCTCAATTTTGTTATGAGCGTCACCATACATAACATTTTTCTTAAAGTCTAGGTCCCAGAGTCAAAAGATTGCATAAAATATCAGCTGATTATATATATACATATATATAAATATATACATATATATAAATATATATATATTTATTTATTAACCCTCTTGGCTATAAGCAAAAAGTTGAAAGCATGAAAGAAATGCAAAGTAAAAGCTCAGAATGTCAAACTGATTTTCTTTAAATAAAAGTATCTATCTCATCAATTCAGTTCTAATATGGTTATTTTTGCAGGGCTTGTCCTACTTTTTTAACTTTTAGGATTAGTTATAGTTCAATCTATTCACCCTGGGGCTATTTTGATGACACCAAATGCAAATGAGATTAAAGTGCTTTACTGTTTGCCTCTCTGTGACCCACTGAGGGCTTGACAGATTGGTAACTGTTTTGTTCCTGCTCTAAATAATACCTGTTACAGGTACTTGTTTCTCTTAAAGAAGAAGGAATGCAAAAAGTGGAGGTGAAAATATCTGTGCCTCAAAGTAGAGTATCTACTGTTACAATGGTAATAGTCACAGACAATCCTTAGCAACATTCGATATGTTCCTTATAGGTAGTAACTGAAATACAGGTATTAACGTAAAATCTTTGCACTTTAGCCTTATAGTATATGAGATTTATTTGCCTAGTAAATGTTCTGATTTTACTCCAGTTTTACCATGTCCAACCTGTTTTTTCAAAGAGGAAAGGATTTCAAGACCTTCCTGATGATAAACAGCTTTTGGGTTATCAGCATTATAGGCCTTAGCTTCATGACACCTTTTAGTAGCAGTGCTGTTCTTAAGTAGCACAGCCGCATTAGCTGCTTATTACTCCTAGCTATACTAGCTCTGCAGACTTTTTGTTTGTTGTTTGTTTTGTGTAGGACTGCACTATAGTAAAATAAATTATAAAAATACTGTATTTCCAGTAAACCATACCTGTAGACCTTGAGTAGCTGTTTGTCAAGTCCTTGTTCATTGTCTCCATATACCTTCTTAATGGTTCAGTGGTACCACTTGCCATGCATACTCACCAATCATGTTTGATTAAGAATCATTCAAATGAAAAATTTCTGGCAATACTAGGAATGGGATATAATGAAAGTACCCACAGTGATAACGCCTATAACTATTTCTGCATAATGGAGTTGAAAAATGAATTTTTTGGTTGTCTTGAAAAAAAGCCTAATTTGAAACGATAATGAAAAAAAATACTGGGTTTGTGTTGAATATTTTTCCTATTTCTGAAATAAAAGCTTAGGAAATTTCATCATGAAAAGGTATTTTGAATATAATAACCCTGAATACTCCTTTAGAAAACAGTGAAATTAATGCTTTAACTTTTCAGAGGTTCCCTACTATGAACAGTTTGAAAAATGGAACCACATTTCCTGAAAAAATAATTGTCACCAGATTTGAATTCTTAGTTCAGAAATATTCCTCCATGTTTTTCATCCAACGGTAGTGCCTATTGCATAAAAATGTCTACTTCTGATCTTCAGACTGTGGTGTCTCCCTACTGTGAAATGCATATAAGAAAATCACCCCTATTTATACGACAGATAAAGTTCATGAATTATGATACAGAAAGTTTATGAGTTATGATACAACATTTCTTGTGGAAATGGAAGAAAGTTCACATTTTTATGTGCAGTGCAGCCACAACCCATCAGCACTGGAAAATTTCCAAACAGTAGTAACAACAACAATAATAAACTCTTAAATATGAAATGCAGAAAAAAGTATTGAAGTAATTGAAGATTTTAAGAAAGAAGAGAGGGAAATCTTAAGATCAATTACAATGTAAAGGAATCCTGCAAATATAAAATTTGATTTACTCCATGAAGCTGAGAATTGGGGTCATTTGATTTGATATACTATTAAGGTGAAATGCACACTGCTTACAGATATCCCTGTTACTTTCCTTGATACTGCACTGGAGAGGGGGCAAGGAGTGGGTGCTGAGAGCTCTTAAATAGAGTATCTTAATGGATCAGAGTCTAATTGCTAAGCCCCCAGGCTTAAACATAATTTTTGAAGTTGACACCTCCAGATGCTGAGTAAGCAAAACATTATAGCAGGCCTGTAGACCGTACTGCAGCACATAGCCTAGAAAAAGGTATTTAAAATCTCACAAGTTTCTGCAAGAGGTTATTGTGAGAATATATAGATCATGGATCTTGAATCCGCCTCCACAGAGAGTTCCCTAATTACAGGCTGTACCAGTAACAGACATCTTAGATGTTGGAAATTGTCAGACTACCTACCCTCCCTGTCTCTGTAGTCAACTGCTGCTTAAGTTATATGCATGTGCTTTCAATCCAAGGGTGTATTTCATTCTTAACCTCCTGTCCTTAACTCAGGAAATGATTTTAGGTTTGTTACTCAACAATACAGTCTACTGCTTCCTTAACTTTAATGCATCATTTTAATAAAAGCCTGCATAAAAAAAATGTGTGCTAGAAAAAGAGCTTGACTCCAAAATACACTTAAATTTAGTCCTATTTGAAACTCTGACTGAAACTCATCAAAGAGGAAGGATATGCTCTGGTTTGTTAGTGTAGACATAGAGCTGTGGCATCATACCTCAATCATTTCCTAGTAAATCACCAAGACAGAGCTATGGGTGCATATGCGCTCAAATCCCAACTAGTCATGAATTCCTGCATTCTGCAGGACAAGGACACTCAAGCTATGCTCAACACAGCTCACATGGGTTTGTTAAAATGAGCTGTCCTAATTAGAGTTATTTCCCCCAACACGGTCAAGATTATTTTCCATAGCCTTCTGCTTCCAATTCCCCAACTCCCACCTCTCTTCCTGCTGAGCTCAGCTGAGACAAAAGGCATCTTCTGAGTTACACAGGAGGCTATACACACATATGTACATACATACAAACACATACATATATCCACACACTTTTAAAGACATGGGCTTAGAAATCTCCAGTCCTGAAGAAAGGAAGGCCTAGCTGACAGAGTCATTCCCACATCTAGTACCCTAAAAAACTTGTTTTACTTAATCTGGCCAAACAAGGGCTGTAGGAACTGTTCACCATATTTATATTAAAGGAAAAGGACAATGAATTTAAAGAAAGATGGAAATGAAACATTTCTCTCTAGTAGTGCACTGAGGAGACGGAGTAAGCCCTGGGTAGCAGCAGTGAAGGAAAAGGGCTAATAACTTTGAAAAGGCTCAGTCTTTTCCTGGGAGAAGCTGCATGTCTTAGCAGCCACACAGCCTGAGCCAGTGAGCTGAGGATTCAGACACTAGCTTCCAGTCTTCACAATTCTGTGTATTTACTGCTTTTTCCTTGCTAACCCATAAACAAGCTAGTAAAAACACAGTATTGGACAAATATTTTCAATCTATAATCTTTTTTAAATGGAAAAGCAACATCACCTACACATGATTGTACAGTTACATTTTAATATGATAAATACACTGCAAACCAGCCCTAGACAAGACAGTTATAGTATAGCAGTTCCACCTCTCAGGACACATTACGATGCTTTTTTTTTTTTTTTAACTGATTAATTTTATTAGACACTGTAGCCTTATCAGAATGGAAATCATAAAAAATGAAGCCAGATGTTACTGTTCCTCATGTGAATCTTGTTATAATTAGTTTCTTCATCAATAATTAATTTTCAGTAACACTTCTTGGGCATCATGACACTAGTAATAAAACAGTATTCAAATATCAATATTGGTAAGTCATTCTGTACTGTCTAAATAAAAACAGATTGTTTTCTAAACACTATATCCATGCTATAATGGTAAAAGATAAGAAAAGAGACTGACCTGTTTTCTCCATATTTACTTTAAAACCTCACAATAAATCTCAAAAAGTAAAAAAAGTTCCTGTAAATGTAATATTCGCAAGTGATTTCATTTGTGATAAATCCTACACTGCCATAGAGCACTACTGAATCCTTGTTCATCAAAAGAGAATCAGTGAGGGAAGAGGAAGGACCTGGAACGGTTCCTTTGAAACACTGATCAGGCAAGAATGAGGAGCATGGGCTGAAAGCCATTGGCAGGGGTATCAAAAGTAGTAATGTCTTATTTAGACTTTAGAAAAATCAACAACACCAACATCCCGTCAACAACCAAGTGTGTTTTCAAAGTACTACAGGTTTATCCAGCGTGTCTTAACAGCTCTTCTCATGCTCACTTTCTTTTCTCTGGCTAGTTAAAGAAATAAAATAAAATAAAATAAAATAAATACTCTTCCAGGAAGAAGACAAGTCTTCTGCCAGCACTGACACTTATCTATTTTAAATTTTGACAACTTCAACGTAAGTGGGACCTATATTTTACAAAGTTATCTGACATCATTTCTTTGAAGGCCTATTAAGATGATCTAGCTCAAAATAATTATACCTTTTAGGAATATGCTGAATCTAGCTTTGCCAAACATGATCAAATAGAGTACCATAACAGACTTTTAAATATGACATTAGACCCAATTCCCAATAAGACAGTTCCAGAAATTCTTTTTTTCCTTTGAAATTTGGTAAGCAAGACAAAAGTCATTATTCGTTTTTCCTGTTGGTGGTCATCCTTAGGCGCTTTGCAAGATCCCATCACCTTCTACACAGGAAAAAATGTCCCTCAAAATAGTTTATTTTAACAAAGACTCCAAAAAGAAAAGGCTGACAATCACTGCACTAGGTCTGGGTTCAGAAGGATAGGAATTAAAACATTCAAATGAGCAACTTCTAGCTGTGGCAAATAATTGCGTTCTTTGCAAATACCAGTCATCATGGACTAAAAAATATTGTGAATTCATTTATATGATAGGTGATTTGGGTATCTGACCTCTGTTCCTCGATCTCACACTGGTGTGCTTGATGAGCTCAGAGATAACCTTCAAGAAGTTGCTGTATGCTGTAATCTTATTTTTTACATCTGTTTAATTGTTTAGCTATGACTGCTGTCTTTGTAAAGCATTTTGATACCTAATGATACAGAAGGAGATGAGTTAAATAGGCTCAGCAGTTTTTCATATTTTGTACCTTCAAGGTGCTCTGGACTGAAGACTCAAGTGTGTAGCACAAGAGTAACAGAACAAGTTTGGTCATTTTGGGTAAAAATGGAAGAATTCAGCCCACGGTAGACATTTGCTGTAACAGAATTAAAGAATAAATCACAGTGTGTTCATTTTGTTTCTATTACTATTGATATGACAATATGCAGAAAGAATACTTGTATTTCTATCAACAGATAAAGCATTGACCTTTTGCTTCAGCCTTTCATTGGAAGTGGTATACATCAGGGACTTCATATCCAGCACTGTTTTTTCTTAAGAAGCATTAAGGGGAAGGTGATGAGGAGCAGAGAGGTTTCTCATGGGCCACTAGGGAATGGAGTTACTGAGTGAAAATGTCAAGGTAGAAATTCTTGGCACAGTAATCAAGACGGGCTCTCAGGACTTTTTAAAATATGTCTTTAAATCTACTTACAGTCTGTCTGAAACCAGATTTACAGTCTATTTTTGCAGCTGCCAGTATCTACTTAGAAAAGCTTTAGTGTTGGATATGGATAGTGTACTTCAAAAGGTAGACAGAAGCCTTTGAAGTACTCAGAGGCTGACGTGGAGAGTGACTTGAAAATACAGGTTTCCTCTGACAACAAAGGTATTTAGAAATGTTAGGATCCTAGAAGTGTTTCAGGATTTCAACTGTCTAAGTGAACAAAGTCTTAGATTTTACAACCAAATGTGTTTATGTAATTAGAAAGCATCAGTGACCATTTTCTATAGTTGCTTAATTGTGTATGTGCATACATGAGGGACAGAAGTAACATATTTGTATTGTGACATTTTTACCAGTTAGGAATATGTTTACAATATTTTTGAACCTATGGGAATATACACATCTGTAAAAGGCCAACTCTTGAATCATCATAAATCAGTATTACTTGTGGCTAATAAAACACATCTTTAAACTTTCAAATCTAAAAAAGGTACAAAATCTGTTACCTTCTTTTGAGTAGCTTTTAAAAGTGTCTGCAGTATTAATCAAATTCTGCATACCAACAAAAGTAATACCTAAATTTTTCTGTGAAGTATGCTATTTTGGTGGACATTTATGTAAAATAATCTATCTGAGAAGGATGAAAATATCCTATTCAAACTACTTATTGACAAAATATGCATTTTTAAAATAATTAATTAAAGTAACTATCACAAAATAATTTAGGTGTAAGCAAATCCCTTTGTCTACAGTCATCACAAGCAAAATTTAATTCCAAGGGAGTTTACCTAGAGGTGTAAGGATAGTTAAAAGGTAGCTAAATTAATACATTAGAACACTGTTGATATCATGTAACAGTTCTGTACTGTTGACTATTGTATTTCTACTAAAAATTAGAATACCTAGAGCAACAAAAGAAGCATTTGTAAAACTACATCCTCATTTGCATTTTTGCCATGTCTCTAGCAGAACTTTTAATATAAAAGTTTGAAAGAAAAAAAAAAAAGGAATTTTTAACATCAACTAAAAAGACTAAAACCTGAGAGATATTTTTCCTGATGATGTGAAGAAAAAACAACTCAGGAATGAATTATACACTTGTTTGTAGTACTGGTGGGATGCCTGGCTGTGGAAGCAATAAGTTTAGGGTTATTAACCTGGTCCAGAGACATTACTCGTACACTGCTTAAAACTTCTGCATATCAGATTAATTTCATTAGATGTTGACTTGTGGCATATTTTGGGGTCTTTCTTTCTGTTTATTCTAGAATAGGAGGATTTATTACAAAAAGGTGAAATTCTGACAAATAGCTTGAAAATTTTTCATCCCCTTCAACTAGTGTGTTTTATAATGAGATTTATTAAGAATTTACTTACACAGACAGATTGCTTACTTATATTTTATTTTGGTGTAAGACTGCTGTTAATTGTCTTACTGACCTATGTCTACTTAGTAACATCTTTTAATTTGAAAATGCCACTTCTACAAATAACTGGTAGCTCACAGTAAAAATAATTGACTGTGTGTATGCATAGTATTAGAATAGAACCTCCAAGTGTGGTATTCAAAACAGAAACATTTTGTCCCTCAAAGTAATCTCTTAAATTTGTAAGGAAGTGGTACAGGTGCCCTTATACTGTCTTTAACCTCTGGCATAATAAAAGATAGACCTGCAGTTAAGTATATATATAGAAGGTATGCTAGTGGATCCTACATTATTTGCTACATCTATAATAAATGAACTTGGAATAACAGTGGTCTGTGTTACATCTGTGCTTGCTGCCCCTCTGAGAGCCAGCAAGCCTTTAGTATGCTGTCCTGTACCATGCCAATTTACTGGTTTAGATAACTGGAGGCTGGAGGGAATTCTGTACCAGGCTGCACTGCGCTTTGGTAAGTGCTACAGCTAGCTATGTACTCTTACTGATTGTCATCACTGAGCGCACACTACTTAAAAGGTCCTTCCATCTCTATTGTCCCTACAGATTGTCTGAGGTGTTAAGATCTGTAGAGATCTTGTTCAAATAGAAATCTAAAAGAAACTGCTTTAAGATGTCTTGCAGATATTTTTCATTTCTTATGTACGTTGGCCATCTACAGTTCCACAAAACACAGAAATTTCAGATCTACCAAAGCATGAGGACATGGTTTTGTATCATTTTTGGAGGGTCAAGGCTGAGCCCAAACTAGTGTCGCTGGTACCTACTGGCATTCCATTCCACTTCAGGAACCTTCAAGAAGTTGCTGCAGTAGCCCCACTCCTTTCTGTGCTATCAGCACAGGGAATGATGGCCAGGGCCACTTTACTCCTGGCTGGACTCCAGCTGCTATAGCTGCCAGCCCCTTGAGGCTGCTGGCAATCAGTTAAAAACAGATCAGCCTTGTGCAGTTAACTAGTGCTGGAGTGCACTGATGGTGGGAAACTTGCAATGAACAATGAACTGCTTTACTGTTCCTTCTTGGCCAGAAACATGGATCAGAGTTTTCAGATGATTACTTTCTGTCTGAAGAAGTTTTTCATTCTGCTCTAGTACTTTGGAAACTTCACACACATTAAGTCTTATATTAATGAAACTGGAAGGGTTAAAAACTTGTAAGAGAAATCAGGTTAAAATTTCAGGTAGCTTGATTCCAGTAAAAATATTCTAAATCAAAATTTAATCTAAGGAGATATGAAGACAGCAATGTTTACATGGCAAGATGAAATACGTTCTGGAACAAGTTTTATAGGGAAAGACAAGTGAGAATGAAGCCATGGGTTATGTCTCCTGGTCCTAGTCCTGATCAATTACCAGCCCACATACATAGGACCTTGTCTCCTATAGCCAATTCTGATTTGGGAAGTGTCTTGGAGACTCAGCACAGTGGCATGAGCTGATCACTACAGAATCTTCAGAAAACTGACAGAAAATTCAGCCCTGGCTTGTATCCGAGGAACATCCCTGGACAGGTGCTAGAGTACCTGGTTCCCTTTTCCTCCTGTTGTGCTTCATTTCCTTGTCATTCTTAAGAATAGAGAAAGCAAAAAAACAGGAACAAAAACAACTACAAAAAAATGAAAAACAAACAAACAAAAAAACAGTATTTTGTATCAGTCTTCTTCTAACTTTCCTTTTTTTTTTTTCTTTTTTTTTTTTCTTTTTCACAGAACGCCTGTACTCACTCTGTGGCTACTTTTGTTGGTTCTCTGTCCTGTCTTCCTGTCTCTGTAAATCTAAGCCAGCATTTCCAGAGAAAATGCTGCCTAATAATTTCAGTGTTATTGCTTCTGGCTTCTCCAGTGCTTGGTGTAGCAGAGTAAAGAACAAAGAACAGGCGCAGAATGACCTGACCCCATTATTGGTATTAAAGAGTGTGAAGTGACACTTGTCCATGAAAATTCAGTTTCTTTAGCAAGCATACTGATGCCAGATATATGTGTGAATATTAAAGTCCCCGGAACAACAAGGTTCTTTCTAAGGAGCAGTTTTCTATACCACATTTCAGCAGGTGAGATTCTGGTGCTTTGCCTCATTAGTGAGCTGGAAGTAAAAATTCACTATGAATTGATTTGGTAGTCAACAAAAGTAGAATAGCATGAGTTTCTCTACATCTCCACAATTTTTCCAACTCTTCCTCACCATTTTTCTAAACTGAAGTAAGGAATTCTTCTACATATAGTGCTGGTCGTTTGCTGGTTTCTGTTTTTTTGTTTGTTTGTTTGTTTGTTTGAGGAGTGATATGGATGACAAAGTATTATAATTTGAAACAGGAATGTCTTTTTAAACGGTGAAGTTCAAAATGAATTGCAGGAACTACTGTTTTTGTGAGACTGGATACTTTTCTTCTGAAAGAAAAAAAAGGCACAGTTAAAAGAAGTTAATATGCACAGAATTAATAGGACATGCCACTGGATCGAAATGGGAAATTCTTGTTAATATAATTAAAAACAAAAACAAACAAACAAAAACAAACAAATGACAACAACAGCAAAAACAACAAAAACAGTCATCTTGAGCTTGTCTAGGCAGTTCAAATGCCTGGAGATAGTGACTTCTGCTGAGTGCCTCACTTATCATCACAGATAGTTACTGTGGTATCTACAATGGTTTTGTCACAGGCTCTACTTTCTCAAAATGTATCCTGAACTTGAAACTAGAGCTTGATTCTGTCCTCTAAAAGCTTTTGTTACACACTTGGTAGTTCAGTGAGCTTCCACAAACTTTCCTATGGTTCTTTTTCATTCACCAATATTTAAATTCACAAACCTTTTATGTTTATCCTCCATCCTCCAATATTGTCTGTGCTGTTCTAGCAGCCAGTGCCTTCCTTTCTTGTCTGAGTTATGAGGCTCTTGTTCTAAACATTTGCTGACAATTTGGAAGTTGTCCTCCTTGCAAGCCATGATGATGGTTTTACCACTTGTGTCTTTCTTTATTTTGGGTACAACTGGTATAATTTACCTCACTACAATAAAGCCAATACCACTGTAACAGAATGTGACATTATTATTATTACTGTTATTATTATTATTATTATTATTATTATTATTATTTTCCTATGGGAGACTGCTGCTTCTCTTAACATGCATAGAACTCCTGGAATTAAAACACTCAAAGCCAAAACCGGGCCTTTTGTAGAAGTGAGGAAATGCTCCCCATCTCAGCATTTAGACTCAGACCAAAGAGAAATACAGTACTTGGCTGGCAATCTTTACCAGTTGCTTGCACAATACAAAGGCTTTAATAGGTATCTATTGTGAAGCATCACGTCTGCCTTATTCATAGATGCATCACAGTGAGGATTATACAAGAGTTAAATTAGAGAAAAGAGAGAGAGAGAGAGAACCCTCAACTTCATCTTACCTATGCCTCCCACAAAAAATCCAATAGAAGTATTACATTTGGATTGGCTTGTGTTGACTGTTGATTGATTGCTAAATTCACTGCTGGCATCTCTACCTAAATAAATTCAAGGAAGACTCTGGCCCTCTATTTTGAATGCCTACCCAACTGTGCATGCATAAAATTGGAACAGCAACAGCAATTTAGCCTTTTTTTTTTTTTCAGACCCCAATTGCCTCTTGGAGAGTTTTGCTGCTGCTGATTTCTTTTTTAACAGACCATCTGTCTCATTCCATATTCTAGAGCATTCTTCCTCACTCCTCATCGTGTTTCCAACAGAGTAAGTAGTTGGACTGCTCATAATCTAGATAGCAAGCATATTACTCTTCTGCCACTGGCTCAGCAGGAAAAAAAAAAAAAGAAAAAAGAAAAAAGAAACTGCAGTCCTTCTTATGCTCCTTTTACCTGTGCAGAAACCCATTTTATGCTCCTTTTCCCCTTTTCCCTGGGCAGAAAATTCTTCAGCCCACTTGCTAGGGAAGGGTCTCAGCACATTCACAGCTCCCCAGCAAGTTCACTTACACTGAATCCATTCCATGATCAGGGGTGACCTCCTCTGTGAAGCCTTAGGACTAGACTGGTGATAGTACAGATAGGCAAAAGAAAGCAAAGAACAAAAAATTTGCTGTAGATCTCTTAGGCATCAGTTGGTCACTGAACACCGGGAGTGGCAGGAATACAAGACAGAGCAGAACAATATTCTGTGAAGTGTGAAGCACAACTGAACAGAATTTAAACAGAACTTCATGCTGCACCTTCAAATCACAGGTGGCATCAAAACGGAAAGCAGGCATAAAATAATTTTATTTATGTTGGCATCTGATTCTGACACTCACATATAACTGTTTTCATCCAAAAAAGGTAGGGAAGTTATCTATAATACGAAACCTATGGATTCTCCATTCTATAAAATCAACAACAACAACAACAACAAATTGAAACAAGCAAGACTTGAGAGAAGTAAAAACACAAAAGAACTCATTACAGACATTAGACTTAACAGTCCCTCTTGGTGAGTCCTTCACAGAAATTTGATAAGATGTAAAGACTAGTACTAATCCTCATTTGGCTTTGGGTACATAGGATGTTACTGTCTCCCTGAACCATTTGTATGGACTCCTCTGTAGTTATTGGAGAGAAATAGGATCTTCTAGGACATGATTCACATATTGTAGAAATCCACTTTAGGGTAAGTTGAAGTACTCCCAAGAAATGCCTATTTTCTGTAATTGATTACAAAGTCTAAATGACTATCACAGCTGCAGATACCCTTACTGCAGAGTTCTCCTTTGACCTGGTATGTCCCCTACAAAAAAACTGTTGGAAGATTCAGAAATAATGACTTAGGAAGCCATTATAACTTGGCAAGAAAAGCAAGATAGACTGCTTCTGATGGGAGTGATTAGTGCTCTATTTCAACAGGCATCAGGATTATCATGTCTGTGTTATCTACCTGTGAGACAGTCCCATAACCATGTCACCACCCCTTGGCAGGGGCCCTGATTTCTGAATTCTGACCTCTCTTCTGGGCTGTGTAAGTTCTGAGCCCACCTGATCAAAATTTAATGAGGCTTTGGTAGGTCACACTAAACAGCACCCATTACTACTACAAATAAAGTAGGCAGCAAACACAAAAACAAAACAAAACAAAATGAAACAAGAACAACATGAAACAACAAGAACAAAATGAAACAAGAACAACAACAAAAACAGAGGACTGTAAAAATCCATTTACATGGCATATGCCAAGCCTGTGTTCACCATATGAAAAAAGATGCCAAAACAAGCTCTATATTACATTACTTTGCAAATGTTTACAAACACAGCATAGGATGCACTGACAACAGCAGGATTCTTCACAGGAGCAATGTAAAGTGTTTCTGCAGGACATGATTGGAATATTATTATAAAAGCAAGTGAAACTCACTAATTTATGCTGAGCATAAATATAAAGTCTGTCCATGGTGTCCAAAATATAACACTATAAAGATAAGGAAGATAAATCTTGTAGATAGTTTATTGACAAGATAAAACAAAGCAGGGTGATAAGATAAAACAAACATTGTACTGTAGTTTCTCTGCAATATAAGTAATGATGCAAATGGCCTAGAAGGACATCAAATTTGTAGCAATATCAGGGAAACTGAACATTGCCAGGTTCAAACATACCTGCCTTCCCCTTCTTTCTGTTAAGAAGGTGCACTTTCAGAATGGCAGTTCATGTTTTTCAGGATATAGGTGAGTTTTCAAAAGAGCAAATACCAGAGGAACTGGAGTCCTACTACAGATTCATAATTTATGCTTTTATGAATCTTCTCCTGCTCCTTTCTATTCTCTTCTAAGAAAGACTACTCCTAGTACTACTACTACAAAAAAAATAATTTATATATATATATATATATATATATATATAAGAGAACACTTCTTAATGCTGAGATTTTGCTCCCTAACCTCCAAAACTGAGTAACTTTACAACCTGTTTTATCCTAAATTTCTACAATACTTAGAGTGGTAAAATTACTAGGGAGTTAGTTGATGCCATTTATAATACCTAAATTATTACCAGGATTCTGCTTGGTTACCTTATAAAACCAGAGCACAAGCTTAAGTATGTTTTTTATACCTTTTGGAAAGCATCATTTCAAATGACTGCATTTGGCTTCGTTATCGAAGCTATTTTATTGGAAAATTAAACAACTTTATAGTATAGGTTGAGCATGATGAATACATAAATAACTTGCTTTCTTCTTTGGGAAAAGTAGTGAAGACATAGCAACTGGCAGTTTTGAAATATAAAAGATGCTGAGATACCAGTTCTAAAACTGTCAGGCCCACAACTAAACAAACAAGTTTATATTATGTGTATTGGAAATTAAATTCCACATGAGAGAAATGAAGCCAGCAAGTTATTTGTCTGTGATGTAGCTACCCACGGTAGCTTAAAAGCATTGATGTGTTAGATTTTTCAGTGTTCCTGGGTTGCAAGTCTTAATAAAGAACTTGAGATTTTAACATTGCTGAGATATTATAACAGAAAGCACAGAATTAAACAGGCTGTAAAACAGTTCTAGGGGCAGTTTGTAGTCTATATCTTAAAAACATGGTTGACACTGCAGCATGGTGGCTTGTATATCAGTGGGTGTGAGCAAAACCAAAATGGCACTCACCCAATGGAGGTGGTTTTAGCCTTCATCCATTTATATAAAAACTGTGTAATTTTATCTATGAGAGGCCGGTCTTAGCTGAAACTTCCCATAAACTGATTAGTGCCATGGTCAAAAGGCACCTGGCAGACTTATCACACACTGAAAGTGCAGAGATAATTTTTTCTTCAGCTAGAAATGGATGCAAATTGAATGTAAAACTAGAGTAGTCACCAGGGACATGCAGAGTTTAAAAAATAGAAAACTAAAATAGAGAAACTAAAATAAAAGTGCCTGACATGAGTTTTCATTCCTGAATGACAACACTACTTCCTTATGGGTCACAAAGGTTACAAAAGAACAGTTGTGTTATAGCAGGTTGCTTTATGATTACAAGACATTAATCTCTCAGATGGACACACTACAGATTAGCTGACAACATGTCTTCCAAAGTCAATAAAGTGGCAGAAGCAGCATTGAATCTATATGGCCACCAGAGCTGAGGCAGCCAGAGGTAATGAAATGGTCACCATAGCTAAGGCACTGCTTCAGGGACTGGTAGGCCCAACCAACACACACCCCAGAAACTGCCTGAACACCATTGGGGATCTTAGAAATAGAGTCATCATTACATTAAAAGGTATTTCATTAAAATGTGACTATACTTGGGCTTGGAAAAAAAGGTGCAAGTGTTCAGTCTACAAGGGCTAAGCTTCTTCCATAGAAAACACGGGCCATGGATGATACATTTAGCACAGCAATGCGACAGCTCTTTTGCTGAGCGCTGGACTTGGGGAACAGACCTGAGCTCAGGCAGCTCCACAGCTTCGTAGCCTGCGACAACTTGGAACAATTCACCCAGCCACCTTGCCTTGCAACAGCAGCCAATGGGTGACTGTTGGCTGGGTGACTGTTGGCACCTGCTCATCTCTCTTCATAGGTCTGTGAGCAGAGGGTGGCTTTTCTCAACACCATTACAATATAATTAAACTAACACCACTACAACACATTTAGAAAACAATAAAAGGTAGAAGAAAAAACATTATTGTAACAGTATATGACAAAATATTTGTTTTCATAGGTATATTATTATATTACAAGCTAAATATGACCATAGGGAAATAATTACCGATATAAAAAGGCGTATTTTATTAAAGTGTTATTAGTTTAAATTTGCCAGCTTTTTATCAAATTTATAGCTACACAGATATAGTTCCTATTTTATTTACAGAAAAGTATTGATTTTGCTGGTTCCTAAAAGGCACTTGGAAGATACGGTAATGGAATGTGTAGCTGCTTTTTCTTTCAGATCAATTAGTGTGAATTTCATGGACTGTATAAAATGGACACATTTACAAAGCTCAGCATATTCTTATGGCTCCCCGTGCAGGAGCAGCAGCCACTAAGCCACTTAGTACTAGCTACACACTTGCTGGAAATGCTAGCAAAGAAGTGAACCATCAAGCACAGTTTTGGCAGCCTCTTACACAGCCTAATTGAATTAATTCTGCTGATTATACCACCTGCAGTATTTACTTGATGAAATACACTCATCCAAAGCTGCTGCATGTATTACTCTTTTGAATGTACAGCTCATCAGAACAGGATGCCCAGGTTCAGTGATTGGCATAGGTCAGCCAGCATGGCAAAGTTAAGGTTTAATTTCCTTTATCATTCTTCCTCATTTTCTCTAGTCTTACATATATTTTGTGCATAAACAGTCTGAATTGTCTTATGAAGTACAAGCTGAGAAGTTTATCTCATTTTTTTTTTAAACCAGATTTTTTGACCAGATTGTTTCACGCAAATCAATTATATCTTTGGTTTGTTCAATGAATGTTAATTTCAATTATCTTTCTGATGACTTCGTGTTACCATCTTGTGATTGTTCATTAAATATACATGGTAACATTTTGGATGCTGGGCTAGATGAAAGACTTTGAAAAGTTTGTGACCAAAATTATTAAAAAATAAAGTTTTACAACTGAACTATTTGACTTGATGGCTGCTGAGCATTTTCAACATTAATCACATCAAAACTTCTGGCATTGCCATTAGATTGTTTATTGAATTGGATATTTTCAGAAGTTTCTGATTTTCTCAGATTTTTAAATGCAAGGAAGGAAGGAAGGAAGGAAGAGAGAAAGAGAAGAAAGAGAAGAAAGAGAGAAAGAAAAGAGAGAAAGGGAGAGAGAAAGAGAAAGAAGAGAAAGAGAAAGAAAGAGAAAGAAAGAGAAAGAGAAAGAGAAAGAGAAAGAGAAAGAAAGAGAAAGAGAAAGAGAAAGAGAAAGAGAAAGAGAAAGAGAAAGAGAAAGAGAAAGAGAGAGAGAAAGAAATAGAGAAAGAGAGAAAGAAAGAGAGAAAGAGAGAAAGAAAGAGAGAAAGGAAGGAAGGAAGGAAGGAAGGAAGGAAAAGAAAGAGAGAAAGAAAGAGAAAGAAAGAGAGAGAAAGAAAGAGAAAGAAAGAGAGAGAGAGAAAGAGAGAGAGAAAGAGAGAGAGAAAAAGAAAGAAAGAAAGAAAGAAAGAAAGAAAGAAAGAAAGAAAGAAAGAGAAAGAAAGAAAGAAAGAAAAAGAAAGGAAGGAAGGAAGGAAGAAAGGAAGGAAGGAAGAAAGGAAGGAAGGAAGGAAGAAAGGAAGGAAGGAAGAGAAAGAAAAGAAAGAAAGAAAGAAAGAAAGAAGGAAAGAAAGAAAGAAAGAAAGAAAGAAAGGAAGGAAGGAAGGGAGGGAGGGAGGGAGGGAGGGAGGGAGGGAGAGAAAGAAAATCACCAAACCTTGAAATTCTGATTCAGGAAGGAAGCCATGCTGCTTCACAAAAATTTTAGTCCAGTAACCCTCTGTCTGTCTTCTCTTCTATGAAGAGATCACCTCAAACTATATCTCCCTTCATTCATTATGAACAGGACTGGTATATCAGCTCTGCAAATGGGAAGGCTGTGATATCTGTTAGAAAATAAGATATAGCCAGGAAGTACAAAGCAAAAAGGAAAATGACATAGACCAAAACCAAATGGGAACTGCTAAAGCAGATTTTTTGAAAATAAATTCAATAGTTAGATTTTAACACTTACTAAGAAGTCAACATTTCAATAATATTTTCTATTGTCTGAACGTTGGTGATATTGATATTAAATAATAATTACATATTTTGTTTTCACTATCCTCTGACTTGAATTTGGCAAACAATGTGATTTACTTTTAATACTGTTTATTGAGTGTACCTCAGACCTGGGAACAAAACAGATGTATATCTACTAGGGTACACATACATTTCTTGAAACGCAAGCTAAGATACCAGATGGATCATGTTGTGCTGTCACACCTATTTGTCCTCTGCATTCATTCACCTTGCCAATTTTCAGGTGCATATTTCTTAGGCATTTAAGCCACATACACAGCTTTCCCAGGGCAGACCAGCCTTTCCTGCCTGTCCTTGGCTTCTCTTGATTTCGATCCATATAAAAACACTGGTATGTACGTGCCCACTGCAGATGACATACATTTGTATCTATACTGTAGCAAAATATCAGTTCAAACTCTCTCCTTTCAGGTGCTCGGGGACCATAAACATACTCAAGTGTAAACCTTTGATCAACAAACTGGTATGTAACTGAATTTGTTTCATAGAATCATAGGGTCCCGGCACAGGATAAAGAAAACATTTTAAACGTAGATAATTCTCCAGTATTTCTCCTGGTATTTGCTTCTGATACTATCAGCCGTTGAATATTTTCTCTCAGAAAAAGTCTTATTTTGACAGAAATTTTGTGCGTGCAGAATTGATTTGCCAGACACCATGAAGTCATTATATTACCTATGTAGATCCTGTAAGGTTAACATAATATTTAAAGAATAAATATGATCTGGGGTTATTATTTTTTCCACAGGTTGAATTTATCTGAGGGGAAAGAAAAAAAAAAAAAAGTAGAATTATTTCATAATCTGTATTCTAACATTTCTATGTCTACAAAACACAGTCACAGTCAAGCTGCTCATGTCAAAGTGATACTGGATTTATGATTATTTTACAAAATTTAAAAATTGCTGATATCATATACAGGCTTATTTGGTCTCAATTTTATCAGATCAAGATGATGAGTACTTTTGAAAAGAAAGTGACCCTAAAGTGCTCTTATTTGTCCCAGTTTTATTTACATACATGTAGCTTTTCAAATTGTGTATAATAAATATGTGGAATTGTTGATATTTTACTTCAAACAAATTTCATAGAATTAACAAATAATTCATTATCATTCTGAGATGCTAACAAGCTCTTATACATGACTTTTTAAGACATATCTACCACAAGATATATCTGCCACAAATCTGGTAAGCATAACTGTGATTTTTGAGTTTGTAAATTTGGCAAAAATGATTTTAATTCAAAGTTTTTTTTTTCTTTTTTTTTTTTTTTTTTTTTTACCATGCTTAACCATAGTTATTTTCCTTTCTCCTCTTCCTCATCTCAATTATATAATCTTCATGGTCCATTTTCTCCCATGTCTTTCTCAATAAACATTCTCAGCCACAACTTGTGGCTACATATGAACTACACATTTGAGTTGAGTACACATTTGGCATGATGGAGAGTATTAAATTATCTAATTAAGGACATTGAGATAATTAATTTTCATTAAAATTTACAATGGCTTAACACTCCAAGATCCAAGAGAGTATATTCTCACCTTTTTAGTGTGTGTGTATATCCATGATATTGGTCTTTCCCATTGCTTTGTCTGAGCAATACAGTATGTGTGGTAATATTGGTAGAGAATAATCTGGAAAGTGAACATTTCACTTCTGAAATTCTGTTGCTCAGCTTGGCTTTTTGGGCCAAACTATTTTTTAAATATAAATATACACTCAGTATATATATTTTTTGAGATAAGCTAGAAAATCATTGGCTTGCTTTTCACTACTTGACTGGTGGGCAAATGCTTCATTATTAAGTATTGCCCTAGAGAGACCTGGTTGTGTCTGGTTTCCTTTTAAAAGTTTCAGTGAAATTGATGAGTATCTATTTTAATTCCACTGATTTATGAGTCATCATTTTAAAAGGACTGGTGATTTTTTTAGTTTTTTAAAACAGTTTTGATACTTTAAAAGGCACCAGATGTGTCTGATCAAAGACATTCATAAGGAGGGAGGCATTAAAAACTCAATAAGATTATTTTCTTTTATAGTCTTGTATTTCTTCAGAGTAAGCAATATTATGAGCTTGTACACTGATTTTTTATTTTTTTTTTTATTTTTTTTTCAGACAGGAAAAGAAAAGTTTTAAAAATCCTTTTTTATTTTTGCCTTATGAACTTACAGCCAAGATAGCAGGTGTGCAACAAAAGGCCAAAGTGAAATGCTGTAAGTGCAAGCAGACAGAATACAATGTGTAATAGTAATTTTATATTGTTATAATTAAATTGGAAGAAAATCAATGAGTTTCATATAATAATTTTATTCTTCTCCAAAAGTAACAGCTTCTCGGATAATTAATTAGCACAAGTTTACTACTGTTAAAAAATAACAAAATATTCCAGGTTTTACTCTGTTCTTTTTTTTTCCCCTTCTATTCCACTTTCTTTCATTACTTGACTCTCACTGACATGGGATTAGTGTCAAAATTCTTAGAAAAATACTGATGTTTTCTTAAGACAAAGTTTCACAACACTACAATTTAATGATATTATTTCATGTTAGTGGGATAAATATTATTCAAATTTATATTTTAATGAAAATAATTCATGTCCACAAATGTGGGGAAAAACCTAGTATTAAAATACTGGCTGCTGGTTCTTCTGATGGCAGTGGAGGAGATATGAGGAGGGACTTATAGTAGAACGTATAATGTGTTAAAGGAAAATTGACTGGCTATATGATTATGTCATATCCCTCAAAAGTGTTTCTCATTTGGAAGAATGTTCAAAGTGTTGGTGGATCAAAACGGAGTCAATTGTCATAGCAGTTGGCAAATGGTTGGCAAAACTGGCAAAACATGATGTTCTGCACCTGATTTATTTATTTTTTTTTTCATATTTATTCTTTCCAAATTTGCGTATGTGAGTGAAATAATTATGGCTAAAAAAAAGTAGTTTCATGAGAAAAGCAAATCAGAAAAACTATTTGTCTTTAAAATTTAGAGTAGGATTCAGTCAAAACTTTTTCACCTCATCTACTAAAATTCTTAAAATGATTGTGCATTCACCTAATTTTATAGGTAGATCATTAATGTAATGCTCTTGTGCCTCCCCAGCATCTCCTCTCCCATTTTGCACCACAGTACTGTTTAGAAGAACTATAATTCTAATTTAAGAACGTTTTGATGTGCTTTTATTAGTTAACACACTCAGAACAGTGTATGGATCCAATTATTCAATTTTGGATTGCAGAACACAGCTGTCAATCTTAGGTGAAGAGCTTAATCTGCTGGTTTAAGGTCAATTTCTTTTTCTTCTGCAGAAAAATAAATAAATAAATACATATATATATATCCACAAGATTCTTTCTCTTATCTCACTCCATTTTTTATTGTTTTGTTGTGTCTCATCTTGTTCTACTTGACACAGTCCAGGCTAGATCCTGCTCAGCAACTACAGAACAGTCCCTCCTCATAAAAATGGAGACATTTCTGCTTCTGAAATTATTTCCTTCAGCTTTTGTTGGGAAAAAACAATTTTATTTGGGAAAAAATAAACAACTTTATTTGGGGAAAAAAGTTTCATCCCTTCTTTGTAGGAACTGCTCTCCCCTCAGTGCTTTCATTTGGATAGAAAGTGTTCAGACATAAACATGTACAGCTTTAACCCTTCCTGACAATTCCCACGCTGCAGCTGACAATATTTGTATCCCTACCTTGCTGAAAGCCAGAAAAGTCAACCAGTGTGTTCAGTGTGTTTTCTGATGGCCCAGAAGCGAGGCAGAAAGAGCACACTTTTCACTGCTTGCTCAGCTTGAGGAGTTGCTATATCCCAGAAGAGAGTGAGTGTACACATATACTTCTTTGGTTCTGTGGCCTTGCTTTCAATCTTTTGTGTGCTCTGATTCATGAACTTCAGTGGGCACTGGTTAGAAAGTAGAACTCCTTGTAGAACTGTTTGAATCTATCTATGATTCTATCTAAAATTATTATAACAAATTCAAAATACTCTGTTATTCTGTTTTCCACCCAAACAACCTGTGGCCTCAAGCTGAACTTCAAAGTACTTCCAGCGGTCCAAAACAGCATATGTCATGGATTTTATTTTCGTCTAGAGGAATAAAAGCTGTGTCAATTCCTGCCAGCTCCTAAAGTGAGCAGGAAACAAAATGAGAATGGGAAGGTGGAAACAGATGTCTGAAAAAAACTTCTCCAAAGAGATCTGGCAGTCTGAACCCTTCAAGGCACTGGAGCAAAACTGCACCCGTATTTTCATTGCCAGATCCTGAACTCAAAGACCTGGACTGAGTTTTTCAAAAGTAACCAATAATTCTGAAAGTGCTAGAAAGGGCTTGGATTTCTACAAAGTGCTGAGTGTCATTCCTCTGAAAATCAATTGCCTCTATAGTGTTTCAAGCCAGGCATATAAAACATAAGAACTCCAAATCACTGGTTGGTCTTAAAAAGCCTTGGCTCTGAAGCCTGCCAAGTCAGCACCTTCTTTGCCTACTTGTAAAAGCAGACAAAGAGAGGAAATAGATGAGCCATCAGCTCTGAGCACAATTTCTACTGATTCAGTTCTTAGTTCATGTGCTATCTGGAAGGAAAAAAGGGAAACATATGAAGAGAATGTTTTAGTTCTCATAAGACAATGTCCAAATGCCCTTAAAACAATAAGTAAAACAGTTGTTGGAGGAGTTGCTACTCCTTCTGCACACTAATAAGGAAAGTGAATTAATTAAATTTTAATTACTACATGCATAAAAACAGTATATTAATTAAGTGGTTTCCAGTTGCAGTAAATGACGCTTCAGCAATTTTTTTTTGATATCTTATTCGATGACAGCCAGTAATGGGCTTTCAAGCTTAGTGCAAGCTGTAAACCCTGGGAGTAACAGGTTGGGAAAAGCAGCCAAGAAATCTTTTGATATTAAAAAGCAGAGCTCTGTCACTAATTACGTTAAAAGTCAAGTTTGCAATTGCAAGTAGATGGTCTGGACAGCAAAGTGAATGTGGCAAAAGCAATAATCCAACACACTGGGGAATGAGACACTACTATAAAGCAGGAACACAATTCTGGTCTTCCCTGGACTAAAAAAGGTGCTCCAAACCACAGTCATAGTGTCTAGCTGAGAGGGCAGTGGTGCAGGACTAACTTGCTCAAGCTGACAGCGAACAAGATAGATGTGAAAAGTAAGGGAGACACTGGATGCTTTTCTTGTTAGAGCATACCCACCTCATTTCATAGTCTAAGATTCCCAGGTAGTTCTCTACTTACTCTGGCTTGCCAGAAGGCAGTGGATTTCTCTCGTTAGAAGTGTAGCTCACAAAAGAGATATTTCTCTCTACCTAACATGTGGTGCAAACACTTTTTAACTGTTCATGTAAATACCTGAAAAGTTTTAATTTGGCATAGAATTCTGCCTTCATTTTTTTTCCGTTCACTTTTTTTTTTTTTTTTTAACTTCAGCCTTAAAAGATGTTCCTCATTAAACTCAGTGGCTGAAACTGAACAAAAAAAAATGTAAGTCTTGTCCAACTGCTCACGATAAGAATTTGGAATTACATGGGAAGATTATCAGCAAACTTCTGATCATGCAGAAATACGTCTGTTCAATTCCCACGTTTCAGTCTGAGGACACAACCAGGGCATCACAGAATTTCCTCAACTTCTGCTTGCTCCCAACATACAGTTCTAAATCACATTTTTTTTAAGATAGTTTGGGTTTTCAACACTTAATTTTGTGTTCAGTCTGCCAGTAACAGTTATCTGGAAATCCAGTATAGAGCTGTCTCATTTTTGTTTGAGAGCTGACAGCTGAACATTTACTGAATTTCTTTATTCTCTCTCCTTGTTGTTTCACCAGAATTTAGGACTACTATGAAGTTCCAGCCTGACAGTGTCAAACTTTTCCTCAATTCCCTTAAAGTAAAGTCCTTATGCAGGCTTATAAGCCTGCTGGGCAATACAGCCCTGCTTGACACTTGAGAATGAAATCCCCAGCAGTAGGATAACTGAGCAAGGATCTACCAAATTCAGTCAAAACATAATGTTTGCAAGGAGGAGTATTTGAACTCCAATTCCTTTTGAGGGACATATGACTTGGGGCTCCTGGGTAATAAATACATCTACAACCAGTGGCAGCACTTACAGCGTCTACTTTTTACAAAATATCTTAGTCATTGACACATTAGTACCTTTGCCAGAGGTAATTCAAACCTAGAAGTTTCAGGAGATTAGTTGCAACAGTACTAAAAGAGAAGCTATGTGGGGTCACTCTGTTGCTATTTATTGATCTGCTATATATTTATGTATTTTTTTTTCACAGTCAAAATTTTTGGAAACAGAAAAACAATAAAAAGAATTATAACTGTATCTCCATGGTTGAAACTGCTCCTAGGTGGCAAACAGCTGGGTTCTGGCCATCACTACTCTGACTGGGTAAGATGTTTTTGCTGAAATAGTTATATTTTTTCAGTATTCCCAAGGGATGTCTATAAAACCTCATTAAAATCTAAATTCTATAATTCCCCTTGCTCTCCCAAGGACAGTGCAACAGCTTACCTAACAGAGGTCCCAGTAAGTTTTTTTCTTTCTTCTCAGTGACTGCTTTTTAAAATAGTTCAGACTATGGAAATCTAGACTCCTTCACTTAATAGCTTTCTCCCTCTGTTTTCTATAACCTGACATGTGCCAGAAACCTCTCAATTAAATATAATAGCTGAACTATACAACCATGTTGAAACAACAAAGGACTTTTTACATAGATAGGACGATCAGTTTGTTCCAATGCTCAACAGAAATTCTATTTTTAATTCACAGTCTTCATTTTATAAAACAATTTTGTAAAGGAAGGACAACATTTTATGAATTTTCTTAAAACCCCCAAATTTTCAATGTTTGTTCTTTCCCTAACACAAGAACAAATAACTCCACATTGGTAGCTCATGTTTAAGGGGATCAATAAAAATCTATGAACATACACAGTTCTGTCCTCACAAGATGGATCAAATACATGGGAAAGGATTTGTAATCAGGTTTCTCAGGATGGGTAAATAAAAATGCCAAGTCACTGATTTGAAGAAGCACATGAAAGCTAGAGCATGAAGCATTCCAAACTCAGTATACCTGCTAATCATGTCTCCAGGACAGGGCTGTGGCATATTCTTGTATAGTGGGTCTCAGAAAAAGCGACACAAACCTGGATATTGGTGACATCCCAAATTTCCTTCCAGTCAAGCAACACCTACAAAAAAGGCATGAGGGAAGACCCAGAAAACTACAGACCTGTTAGTCTAACCTCAGTCACAGGAAAAGCTATGGAGAAGATTGTCCTGGGTTGAAAGGCACTTAAAGAACAAAGTGATTATCAGGCATAGTCAACATGGGTTCATCAAGGCAAATTCCTGCCTTAGTAATATGTTATCCTTCTATAACAAGGTCATCTGCTTGGTGGACGGAGGAATGGCAGCAGACAAACTTTCTGGATTTTAGTAAGGCCTTTGATACCATCCCTTACAACATTGTTCTGGACAAACTGTCCAACTGTAAGATAGAACAGGTTCATGCTATGCTGGTTGATGAGATGCCTCAAAGGTAGAGCTCAAAGCATTGTAGTAAATGGAGCTACATCTGGCCTGTGGACAGCCACTAGCGGCATTCCCCAGGGGCTCAGTTCTAGGGCCAGTCCTGTTTAACATTTTTATCAATGATCTGGGTGCAGGAATGGAGTGCAATCTCAGCGAGTTTGCTGGTGATACTAAACTGGGACGTGCTGTTGACTCCATGGAAGGATGAGAGGCATTGCAGAGGGATCTAGATACATTCGAGCATTGGGCAATCATCAATGGCATGAAGTTCAACAAAAAAAACCACTGGGTGCTGCACCTGGGACAGAACAATGCTGGACACAGGTACAGACTGGGAGAGGAGTGTCTGGAGAGCAGCTCAGCAGAAAGGGATCTGCAGGTGCTGGTTGATGGGAGGCTCAACATGAGCCAGCAGCGTGACCTGGCAGCCAGGATGGCAAAATGCATTTTGGGGTGCATTGAACAAGCACAGTCAAAAGGTCAAAAGAGGTAATTCTCCTGCTACATTTAACATTGATGCAGCCTCACATCAAATATTGTGTGCAGTTCTGGGATCCACAATATAAAAACAACGTTAAGGTCTTTGAAAACATCCAGAGGAGGGCAAAAAAGCTCGTAAAAGGGCTGAAAGATATGTCCTATGAGGAGAGGCTGAGGACACTTGATTTGTCTAGTCTGGAGAAGAGAAGTCTGAGAGGGAATCTCGTGGCTCTCTGCAACTTCCTGAGGAGAGGAAGTGGAGAGGGAGGTTCTCTGCTTCCCAGTAACCAATAATGAAATGCAAGGGAACAGCACAAAGCTGTGCCGGGGGAGGTTCAGACTGGACATTAGAGAAAATTTCTTTGCTGTGAGAGTGGTCAATCACTGGAGTAGGCTTCCTAGTGAGGTGGTTGGTGCCACATGCCTGTCAGTGTTCAAGAGGCATTTGGACACTGCCCTCATTCATGTGCCATTCATGTAACTTTTGGTTAGCCCTGAGGTGGTCAGGCAGTTGGATTCAATGATTTTTGAAGGTCCCTTCCAAATGAACTATTCTATTCTATTCAACATGCAGCATGTGATGAATGTGTGGCTGCCCAGAGCAAAGAGCCTTGGTACTTATACACTGTCTGTGGTTTCTCCATCACACCAAGATGTCCACTCCAATCACACAGCCAAAGGCTTCATGGCAGCCAGTGCCACATGGCAGACACAGTCACTATGGAGCTCTCACCCTACACTCAGCAAAGCTTACTAAATTGCTGTAGTAGCCTGTTAAGTGCATTTCATCATATGCTGTTTTACCTAGTTCTTGTGCTGTAGCTAACAAAAAAATAACCAAACAACTCCCCCAAACAAACGAACAACAACAACAAAAAGAAAAAACACCATTAAGCACTAGATATGAATTAGACCTTTAGACACAAACAAAGTTTCAGCATTGCGCTTGCAGTAGCATACCTGCAAATGTAAAAGTTTCAGACTGATAGTGGAAATGCAAGCACATCTGCTGAGGCAATTGTTTTATTTGTTGACATGTGAATGCCTCATGATAGGGCTACACTTTGCTGCATTTTTTTTCTTTCTGTCCTAAGAGGGGGGAATAAGAAAGCAGAAATTCTGCAGAAATTCTGCTAACATCACAACTCAGAAATGAGACTACAGTAAGCATGGGAATCTTCCTCTCTGGGGAGGAAACTGACTCTGAAAGGAAATCTGGGAGTAGTCCAAAGATGTGTTAAGGTAATGTATCACGTGAGAAGAATGGATGTCTTCCCAACATATTCATTATCCTAGTCTGTCTTGTTCAGAAAAGGTGAAAAGACCCATCCATCTCTTATCAATACTATACCTCTCACCGTCTTGAACAGATTGGATTATGTTTAGAATTTCTGTATGGAGCCCACACTATCTTCAGACTGCCCCAAATACCCTCCCCTATATCAATAAGCAACAGGTCAATTGAAAGCACAGAGGATGTCATATACTTCATCTAGTGCACCTGGCAAGCCTCCAGGTGAATCATACACTAAATATGATAGTGCTTTGTTCTCAGAAGTCTGTGACCACAAAGCTCCTCAAGGGAAGAAGAACATTATCAGCTTAAGAAGAGATTGTTATTTCTGATGAGGCTGCTGCTATAATATTTAGGTCACATTTTCAAGAGCTTTTCCTTTCAAACAAAGCACAAGGTATTTAAACATACATCAAAGAGTTGACTTGTTTCTATCACTCATTTTAAACAATGTGCAAATCCTGCTCCTCATTTCCTGACATTCTTGTGGGTCTAACCTGGTCCATGCCTGGTCCTTACTTGCTTTATTGACTTGTTTTATCTTGTTATTGGGACTCAATCGAGAAATCAAATTGAATTGACCACAAACACCCTCAGAGGGGTTGTTAGTGGTATGAAATGAAATGGTTTTCCACATGAGAGAGCTTCTTAAAGAGAATGTACAAAGAATATGACCATCACTGCTGGGCAAAATAAGCTCAAATCAGGAACCGTTGTGTTAATGCTGTAAAAATAGGGCATCAGCTACTTTTAGTCCTTCCTTTGCTGCAAAATTATGCCAAGGAATTCACCGAGAAATCTCTAACAAAAGGTTAATTGACACTGCTTAACTGGGATGAATTTATGGAGCAGAAGGGGAAGCTGCACTTCTTCCTATACAATGGTATGCATCTCTAGGTGCTGCCCTTCTTCCTTCTTTATGCCTCCAAGAAGAATAGCAAGTCCCATGCTTTCCCTGGTGGGCTCAAGGGAACTGTCAATGAAAACACAGTGCCTTAGAATTTACTTTCACTGTGTTCAGTTTGTTTCCTCACTTGGGAAACCCAAGTTACTGACACAGGTGAGTGTCCTTCAAGAGGTGGGAGACCCACAAGTGCCACAACTCCTCCTGTAAGCTATATTTTACAACTATTTATCTATTTTCTTCTTCAGGTTTGGAAATGATCATTAAAATGATCAGCTTTGTCCAGACCAATAGTTTCTGAGAAGTCATTCACTATGCCCCTTCAGTATTTTCCCATGCAGTATACAATGCAGAACATGTCCGATAGCCTTTATATGCACTGTAGTTCAATGGCAGCTTACCTTCAAGATGACAGTGTTGGGCATTTGTGTGGTATGCAACTGCAACTTTATTTTTAGCCTCTGCAAGGCTTTGTGGGATAGCAGAGAAGATAAACGTTGTCTATCCAAATAGCAGCAAAAAAATCCCGTTGACAACTTACAGAAGCTGTCATATACAATTGTTCCAAATTAGTAAACAAATTAACTTATAACAATTTAGATAACAATATCTAATTGCTGCGCCTATCACTATGGTCTGTGTCACTACTGAAGGTCATGCTGAAGGTTACGTCAAGCTTCGCCATAACCAAAATATGTTGTCTTCATTACATGGAAGTTTTAAACACGCTGCTATTTTTCATAAGTTTCCACAAACCACAAGTCAGCCACACTGCACATTCAATGATTTCCTCTTTTACCTTCTCAGAGAATGAAGTCAAAACACTTTTTAACATGTTCTGGCCTAATCTTTTTCAAGTGAATTGCCTGGTTTGTATCCATTCCAGCATTTCCCATGTTTGTTATTCAGAGTAAGGTCCAAACTTTGGCAACAACTAAAATGGAAGCTGGAATCTGAAATTTGAAATTCCCTTACCTAGCAATAGTTAACAATATCTCCACACATATAATGTAGGAAATGATAGAATCGTGATTTTTCTCTTTGCTTTGAAAAAGCTGATCCTTGTGCATAACTGCAAGTCCCAGGAGATCTCCAGGAGCACTGCCCCAAGTAAAGGAATTCAAAACCAGAAAGGACCAAAGAGCTTGAGTACAGTTTGGATACAGCAAACCTTTTAAAATTCAGTTACGATTGCCAGTCCCTAAAGTCAATTTTATAGTGAAGATGGGATTATATCTTTTCAATATGACCCAAAGTCTTGCTGAATCCAAGATCCGGGACTAAGAATTTAGTGGGTCAAATTAAAGATCTGCTTTGCTCAGTGTGCTATTAGAGGAAAGCAATCCTAAGTAGAAGGATTTACTTCTATTTAGGAGAAGAAAAAAGTGAAAAAAAATGTATGACACTTCTACCTAATAGTTCTAGAATACCTCCAGCTACGTCAGGAAATCCCTGTGTTTCTATGTGCATTTCACAGTTTCTATGTGTTTTAGTGGATTTCATTTCTGTGACTTGCACAATCTTCCCCTAAACATATCTAAATTTTTAAAAAACATATTCTTCTATGACAAAGAGATCTACAAGCATATCAGTAACTGTACAAAGATTCTTCTTCTTTCATTTTGAACCACATCCATTTTAACTTCATAAAAACATGTCAGAGTAGGAATGGTTTCAAAGCAATTCTCCTACGCCTGATGAAGAAGTTTTCTAAATATGACTTGGTCGATTCATAATAAAAAAGTTCATTCTTTTATGTTATAAAATATACCAATGCCATAGGTGTATTTATTTATCTATTTATTTATTTATTTATTAAAAGTATCTACCTCCCTGGATTTTTTTGGCACTAGTCTCAATTCCTACATTTTTTAGAGCACTATAACTGGGTTATAACTCCTTAAAAGAGAGAGAGCAAGCTTTGATCCTCTTAGAGTCCCAAACGCTAAACATAGTTAATGTCATTGCAACCACAAGAATGATACTTCAGTCACCTATGTGACTCATCCTGCTTTTTTCTAAAGATATGAATGATTTGAATATATTGTTAGCTGAGCTTTAAACTCATCAGCTTGTGAGGTATGTATGTATACAGGAGAAAAATTATCTGTTGCAATAATATGACTGAAAGGGAAGAAGTGAATGTGTACAATTTACATAAGATGAATACCTGATTTATGCACAGTACTTGGATCAAAAACTGCTTTGATTTTTAGCCCAGACAGGAAATTGATTTGCATCAGTTCAACATAAGTTGGAATTTTACTCTCTTTGTTTTCTGCTGGAAAATTTCCACATTCATTCACCATGATGCTGCACTAGGTATACTTACTAATGGTGTTGCAGAAGGTTTTTTAAATGCTACGAATCCAAAAGCTAATGTCCTCCCCTCATTTTGGACTTTCATGAGACTTCATAATACGGTGTGCATCCCTAGCATCATCTAGATATGTGCATCATCCTAGCCTTTTCGCCTCATATAATTCTGGGGAGGTTGCTTTTACTATATTATTCCTTCACTAAAAAAGAGAATTTTATTAAATGCAATATGCTGTAAGAATGTTTTCAGGTACTAATTTGGTAACAGATATTAAAATAAATAGTTTAAAAATCTGTAAAATGGTATTAAATAACATCTTTTTTCTATTTGCATTTCTAAGATGATGCAACATTTGTTTTGGTAGCTGAAACTGTAACCATTAGTATTCTGAACTTAGAATCCTGCAGTCTGAGTTTACAGGCCAGTAATGATCAAAAAAACCTGTGTTGTCTTGTTTGAGGTTATGATGTCTTTTTTAACTTGCAGATGTACTCACAATATAGAGATGGTATTTTGTGAAAATTTTTAGATTTAGATGAGTAATTATTAGGTTTACAGATCGTGCATTATGGATGCGATAAGGCTACAAGTCTCTCTCTTAGACGTAAACTAAAAGCAAACTCTAAGAAATTAGGCCTCAACAGTCTTTTAGCAGAAGATTACATCTGCTTTCTTCCATTTAATTAGTTACTACAAAGTAACCAAAAGGCCAATGGAAACTACCAGGCATAGCATAGCCAGCATTAACTGATAAAACAGTTCCCAGTGTCATTATCTTAATTAAAACAAAACAAAACAAAACAACAACAAAACAATAATCATGATTTTCTGCATAGTTGAGGATCATTGGCGGTGGGGTTCATATTTTCAAGCTTTCTTTTGGAAATCATATTGGCTAGAAACTTAAAAGTAAAAAAAGCTTAGATTCTCTAAGCTCTTGACATTTCACTGCGCTATGTATGTTATAAGGCTAATGACAAAACAATGACTTTAACCACATTGCCAATAATAAATGATATAACTCAGCAGACAAGAAATCAAGGCAGCTCTCTCCATATAGGAAGACTATACATTGTTCCTTCTTTCCTGTAGTACAATCTACAGGAGTATTTTTCAGTCTGTGAACACTAGCAAACATCTATGTATCTTAAATTCTTTAAAATCATAAAAAAAAAAAAAAAGCAGTTTTATAGTTTTAAATTGGACCCTATCTCCCTTGGATTCTATCAGTTCCTCTCTGCAAAATCTAATTTTCATTCATATCTATTTTAATCTCACTACTGGCCTAAATATTAGATGATGCTTTGGGGAAAGATCATTCTGTATCAACTTGTAGAAAACTGGGAATTCGGTCCTCAGAAATGTCTTACATGAAACCTGGGAAGAGGAAGCTGTTGGAAGTCCTATGTTCCTAAAATTTAGTAATGGGACAAGGCCTTTGAGTCAGAGTTTTGGCCATTTCCTTAGAATGGTCACTACATAAATGTCTAAAATGTATATTCATATTCTTTGGGATTCTTTGTATATTCATATTCTTTGGGATTACACAGTTTTCCTTCGCACTCCCTCCTTTTCTCTGTTTCCTTTTTGGCTTCTTTACCTTCCTTAGTCTGAACTACAGAAGCTTCTCTCCCCAAACACTATTTGCTATTTCCCCAAACACTATTTGCTTCTTCCAGGGAAGGAACGATCCTCAGCTCCCACTGACAGGTTTCATCTCAGCCAGTGCACAACAAGGAAGGGACTAGGGGAAACAAGCAGAATTTCCCCTCTTCCCTCTCACATCCCGCTCTTACAGTGCACAGCAAGCAAAGCAACAAAAGAGGCTCTGTCCAACACAGAGGTATTGAAAACAAAGAATGAGAACAAGGAAGTGACAGATAATGAGATGTATAGCTTCAGTTTCAAATGTTATTTCTTGCCTGCCCATTCTGCAGAAAAGAGTTGTTCTTTCAAATACAGATTCATCAATATTTATCAGCTAGGCCAGTTTGCCAAAGCAAACCTTTAAAAAAGTTTAGCCAGATGCTCCAATTACCTTATGCTAGCAGTGAGCTGAAATACACAGATGTTTAAAATCCAAAAGGTATTTTCAACGAAGCTATGGTTTAGGCAGAACATATTGAGGGATTTATAAGCTCATTAGAAACAAGATTTGTGTACATAACATATACATAACACATAAAACTATTAGGGAGTAATGATAGTTTCAGCAAACAGCCAGTAATGCAATGCTGCAAAAGCTGGGCACCCGGGATTACAATATAAACATTTTGATAGGGAGGAATGATTTCATGGAGGGAGGGGAAAAGGCATAAAAAAAGCAGGGGTTATTCCTTGATATGCTTGAAGACCAAGCAAATGTACCTAGATCTGACAAAATTTCCTTTCTTCCTTCTCAAACAGCAAGATTTTATTTCAGCCTCCTACAACATTGTCTGTGTGGTAATTAAATGGAAGTAGAGCACGTCTAGCTGGCAGAAACAGATTATTTGTTTGGAAGATGCATTCACAAAATCAATATGAATCCATTTGGGAAAGTGGAGTAATTTAGAGAAATATCCACTATCCTTATTTCAGTTCTGCCTGTCTACAGAAAACATAGTGTGAAAAAAACTGAAAAGGCAACGTACAGCTAAACACCTACGTTTATGAGGCTGTCAGACAAAAATAACTGTGTAGTTATTGTCAAGAAAATGTGTGCCTGGGTTCAATAACTTCCTTCCTTTTTACCAAGAAATACTTTCAAGCAGTTTAAACAAAAACACTTCAGCTGTAATCCTGTCATATACTCTTTCATGAATTAAAGTTTATTCTTTAAGCTTAGGTTATATTCCTCCAACTCTAACTCTTTAACTTTTAACTTTTTTACTTTTTTTTTTTTTAGTACATCTGACATCAAGTCTGATAGTTAGTTCATCCTAATTTTCAGAACAGTGACTCACTCAAAAAAAAGATCTTTGCAAGATCCACATATTTACAAACACAACTTAGCATTGAGTACAGCTTCAGTTGGCATATGTATGTTCTTTCACTATGGCTTGAGATTAGACTGAGACCCAACCTCATATTCTGTAGGGCACTCAAGAATAAGTGCATGTCTTTACAATCATAAACAACTGATCTGTCATCTGACAAGACTATCACTAGGACAAACTTGATAACAAGAGGTATGGACACACAGTTGAACTTCGTGAAATGCACCTGATCACACAATTTGTGGATCTTTCAGTTGTCTTTACAAGAGCTGCACGAGGACTGGCACTTGGTCAACCACAATAAAGCCTGCTGACGGATCAGTTAACCTATTAGATTTTTTATTTGAGGAAAACTAAATCATCAGAGTGAGTACAAATTAAATCAAGTACTTTACAGCACATGATCACTGTATTTTGATGCTGGCTGGAAGCCCTCAGATATTCATGTCAAACCATGCCCTAACTCTGGTCTTTTACAATAACCTGTCTTCAGCTGTGAAGGTAGCTTAAGAAGTCCCTACTTCAACAGCTCTGCCCTTTGCCTCTTAGTCTTCTGCCTTCTCTAGTTGTGCACCTAGGTAACTGCATAGAGCTATGGCCATCTTATACATGCATTTAGTGAACTGACCTGACCACTAAACTAAAACTAACCTGTCCTGCTAAAGTCAGTTATTTTCATGGATATCTGTGAGCCAGTTCAATCTGCAGACCTTAATAGCTGTAGAGAGATAACCTAAACCACAGAAGGGCAATTAGAGCAAACAGTCAAAGAATGTATCATAGAATCACAGAATCATAGAATATCCTGAATTGGAAGGGACCCATAAGGATCATCAAGTCCAACTCCTGGCACCGCACAGGTCTACCCAAAATTTTAGACCATGTGACTAAGTGCACAGTGCAATCGCTTCTTAAATTCAGACAGGCTTGGTGCAGTGACTACTTCACTGGGGAGCCTGTTCCAGTGCGCGACCACCCTCTCGGTGAAGAACCTCTTCCTGATGTCCAGGCTAAACTTCCCCTGCCTCAGCTTAACACTGTTCCCGTGGGTCCTATCACTGGTGATAATGGAGAATAGGTCACCCACCTGCCTCTCCACTCCCCCTCGCGAGGAAGTTGTAGACCATGATGAGGTCCCCCCTCAGCCTCCTCTTCTCCAGGCTGAACAGGCCCAGTGACCTCAGCCGCTCCTCATATGTCTTCCCCTCTAGGCCCTTCACCAGCTTCGTCGCCCTCCTCTGGACACTCTCCAACAGTTTAACATCCTTTTTGTACTTTTGTGCCCAGAACTGCACACAGTACTTGAGGTCAGGCCGCACCAGTGCAGAGTATTTCTTACTTAGTTCAAAGAAAACATTTAATCTTTTAACAATCAGACTCTATTTACTAGCACAATACATCAATTAAGAGCTACAGTCATGAAGAAGGCTTCCAGTGTGAAGTTTCTGTGACTATGGAAGAGAACTTCTCTTCATAGATTTAGAAGTCAGCCATCTGACTGCACTTCTGTCTAATTTCTGCTCTTTCAAGGAATTCTTCAACCTTTTACTTTATGGACAGATTATCCCATTAAGGTTCAGTCAGGATAACAGGAATCTACTGAGGATGATGTAAAGGCTCAAGAACTCCCCAGTGCACAAGAAACATCTTACCTTTGTCCTTGTAGTAGCATATTCCCCTTGGTCTTTTTTTTTTTTTATTTTTATTTTTTTTTGTTTGGCTACACACCTTCTATGGTATTGACATAACCAAGTAGATGCTGAAGATATGACTTCCTTTTAGGTGGTTACCACTGCCCCCATGTCAGTGGGTACCACATACTGCAGAATTGGCTGGATAGTAGGCTTCAATTATTTTCTTGGCAGTTTAAATGAGGAAAGTGAAGCATGTTGTGAAAGAGCATAGGGAAAGAGCTTAATATTCACTCCAATATTTTGCAGAAACCCACAGAAATACCTACAGCAGGGAAGGAAACAACTTTTTTGTTCTTCAAGGTTTGAAAACTTGGAGTTCCCAAGTTTCAGTCTGCTCTGATGTGTACTTCCTCTGCTCAATAAAGCACGGAGACTCAGAGGTAAGGATATATCAGGAAGACAAATTCTCTTGGATCTCTCTTTCAACTACACACACTTTGTGTGGCCTTTCAGCTCTCAGGTTTACCTGGCCCTTCACAAAAGCACACACTGATCTGAAGACTGAGACTAGAGATACTGAAAATAGGAAAAGTTTTCCTTCACTGTTTCTAAAAATGCGTGCATCAGACATACGGTGAAGTGATGGCAACAAAATGCACATTTGTTCAGGTCCTTATCCCATATAAGTGAAACAATCCTTTCAGTCCACTCAGTAAGAGAGAAATGATGTGAAAAGTCACTTTATGTACTCAAGAGTTGTCTGAGGAGTGATTCTCTTGCCACTCTATTTTGCAACTCAAAAGTCTTCCTAAGCAATTAACATTGCAGCATAATCTGGATATTTCTCTATACTTTTTCTGTACTCACTATGGGTAAAGTGTCTAAAATTGGATGTTACACAAGGAATCTCAGAGTGAACTGTAATGTCTCTGTTCTGAAATAGATATTTATCTTTCCAGTTCTTGTGGTTGTAATGGATCTTGTGGAACCTCATTTCAACTGAGTGTTTTCTTTTAATCCTGCTAACGTTAACTCAACATCCAGGATTTCTTCCTTTGCAAGTACCCTCCAGTTCTTTACCTAAGAATGTAAAATCAACAAGATTTTGAAAATGTCATTGATTCATTTGGTTTTAGCATTTATAAAGTACTATTAGCAAAGCAGCTGATCACAAATTATTCCACTGCTGAACACAATTAACTGCGTGGTTACTGCTCTGATTAATCTAACAACTGAGATGCATGCCATTGTCCTAAAACAAAACAAACACCCCAACAAGGGTAAGTAAATGGACATTTGCTTGTCCATTGGCAAAAAATGTCTATCATGATCAAACAGATTAATCAACAGGCTACGGATTTAGAAAAATAACTGCAGAAAAGTTTGTTGGGGTGAAGACAGCAGAGTTAAATCCAGGATGTTTTTGACCAAATATACCACTTACTTATCCTTTAGTTCTTTCAGAGCTCTGCTCACTACCAACAAAGATCAATGGCATAGAAGAATACGGGGCCTTGCAGTGCATTCAGTTCTTGGCTGTCCTGTTTCTTTGCAAGGTGATCATGGACTACTCTCTTGTCTCTCCAAGACTTAGTTTATCCCTACATCATCCGCATTTTGGAAGGATCACCTCCCTTTTATTTTATGATTTATGAATATTCTACATTCTACCTTGGATTTTGATTATAATTTCCCATTAATTGCTTTTAACTTATTGTGTCGTTGAAGTATAACTACTTTATTGTTAAAATAGAATGCCTTTTTATTTCATGCTCTTAAGGAATGGGTTCACCAGTGATTTCTGAATGCCTTGGTGGAGTGTCAGTGGGTTTTCTATAAAATTAGACCCAAAAGTAATGTAAGGATAATATTGTTATTAGTTATTTATTATTGCTCTTGTATATTAAAATAAGAGTTTCTACCACACAGAAATACTACCAACAGAAAAATAATGTATAACTTAGATATTAACAAAAATTCAGTAGTTAGTGTTCAAAAATTACAAGTGATCTTGCTTGTGGAAACAGGTACCAAATTTGAACATGGTTTAGATGGCACAAAATGGTGGAGAAAAAGTGTAGATTAGTAGAGAAACTTGCCAGGGAAAAAGAAGAAAGTAACATTACAGGAGTTCTGGGACATCTTTACCTTACATAGAACCTCCCCTCCTCACCCCCCAAATAATAATAATAATAGAAGTCCACAGAGAACTTTTTATGAAAAACTGCAGCTGAAGCCTCTTTTTGTTGTGCTCTAAAATTAGTTTTATAGAAAATGTCATTTTTATTGGACCACTTATAGAGAAACTGAATGAGCAGAGTTCCTTCAATTTTCATTGCTAAAGTAAAACAGATGATCATCTTTCATTCTGCTTTCAAATAGTAACATGGAAATAAACATCTCAAAAATAAAGAAATTGCCTTAGAATGATTCAAATATATATTCAGAATAACTAATAGGTTAAATAAAAATATATATATACATTAATTGCAAGCAAAATAAATATATCAAAATAGATAAGGCTTAAAAATTAAAAACAAAAAATAGCTTGGAGTGAGTTGATCACAAGATATGGATCTGCCAAGTTTAACGCAGCACTGACCAATGTTTCATTAACCTGAACCATTTGTAATAATCATGCTTTTGCTCTAAAATGTTAAGCTTGGCAGTGTTTAATTATTTCACCCTATAACTATAATATTTCTGGCTGGGGCTTTCATATTCATAAGGCAAAAACTGTATCGAGACTGAAAATCTAGTCTTTAGTTTTCAGACTCAGGTATCTCTCACCAAAGACAAAGCTAAGTGATCTTGAAAGTACCATTATGTTTACAAAGATGGATTGATATGTATAATTACAATTGAACTTTTCTAAGCTGAATTCCTGATTTTTTTTAATTGAGAAAAGGAAGAGACTAAACTTCATGCTTCTAAAGATTTATAGGGACATCTGTAGTGAGCAAGGAAGAAGGCTTCGGGGAATCCATTAAGTGGTACCAAATGGGACTGGGATATTCATATTGCATATGTAGATGCTATCCAGAGATAAATGCTTCCCTAAGCCTAGTCCCACATTGCTATAGTCTTGAACTGACTTAACAACTATGGCTCAGCACTCTACTGATACAACTATAATATTTCTGTCTCTGCCGCAAGATGGAAATGCTCCCACACCTCCTTTTATTTTAATTTGTTTCAAATTGCGAGCCCTTTCTTCAGTCTTTGAAATTGTTATCCTCATCTTTGTTGTAAGATTATGAAAGTTGTGGGAATAAGCAGTATAATTTATGAAAAGCAGTGTTCAGAAGTTCTTGTAATTGAAACGTGAAAAGATTCCCTGAAAATATAAGGAAATGGTGTAAATGTAAGTAATATATGGATCTATCTGTATCCGCCATATTTATGCTAGAGCTCATATAACTCTTTTACCTAGAGATTCAGGATTTTTTTCCTTCTCTTTTATTTTTTTCTTCCTTTTTTTTTTTTTTTTAATATTCTCTTTCTGTCTAAAACATTAGCATTGTATAGAACATGCTATTCTAATCAGCTATGGTAGAATGCAAATAAAATATGCAGTTTCCCATCCTCTTTCTCCTATGCCACCAGTACTGATTTGTTAATTCACTCAAATGGAATACCAGGTGTCCTAATGTGTAAAAACGTTTTTAATCACAAGGTGAATGAAAATTTCGACTTCCTATTACTATTGCCCCATCATTTTTTATAGTATCATATTTTCCTTTATGATGTTTTTTTCCCATAGAGTGCTTAAGCAATAGTCCATCTGCAATGCATAACTAATGACATGGAAGGTGTTTCATTAGAGTGTGTCTTAGTTATGACATCATTGCTTTGTAAACAGAAAAGCCCTGTTATTCTCAGTTGCTTTACTGATATGGATTGCTTCCTGACTAATTACAAATTATGAGAAATAAAATCTCCTGTATCCTTCTTACAGGAGATATGTATCCTGGTGACCTCAACACTGAAAGGTTACTAGATACTACACAATAAAAGGTAGGTACATTAATCAGTGACTATACTCCTTTCCAAGGTATTTGATATACATTGCTCACCACAGACTCATATAGTTTCTGGCTATGAGTCCTAAAGTTATTCTGTAGAAACCTTCTATTTTTCTCCCCTGTCTCCTTTCAAAACAGCCCCCCTTCTTCAGGCAGTATTGTTACTAGGTGAACAAGGTTTTAAGAATTTTTAATTCTATTTATTTATTTATTTATTTATTTTTGATTTTGTAGTAAAACTGTGCAGAGGAAAAGTTCTCCCAAAGTTGAGCATAGCCAAGGGAAGCTATTGCTTTCTGTCTCTCATTCTTGCTATGTTTGAACCACACTGCGTGAAGGAAGGAGGCAGAGATTAGATGAGGAACATCAACACTTTTCTTTGAGCTGCAGATGCCTAGGACTTTGGTTAACATTTTTATTCAGTTTGTCAGCCTGAAAAGAATGTCTTGGGCCCTCAATTTGCGCTTGTTACATTTTCAGGAAACAAACAAGGGATTTTAAATGAAGAAACAGACACAAGAGCGCCATTTAGCACTCTTTTTCCCGTACTCTCTTCCCCTTCTAGACATATGCTAGGTATCAAAAAATCCAAATTATGGACTCAAATTTAATATATAAAGTGGGGTCATCTAAGATATCTGCTATAGTAAAAAGTTATATGCATGCGACACTGTGAATTCTTCTCAGAGAAAGTACATAGTATCCCTAGGATGTAAACCCTGATCTTTTATGCCACATGGAACAACAAAGCTTCATGCCACTTTTCTCAACCTAGACACTTCTAAAAAATTCTCTTACAGTGAGTTCATGGATTGAAGAACAGTTGAGAAACAGGGTCCTTGCATATGACACTGCAGAAAATGACTTTGTCTATAGTACTGGAAAAGTGTTTGCATAGCTACAATGTAATTTTATGATGGAAGGAGCCCTGGCTACCCAGGTTTCCATTTTCCTTTAGAAGGGAATGCTAGATGGGCAGGCAAGGAGAGGGCAATCACAGGTTTCCTAGGGTGCATGAATAGGGAACAGAGATGTCTGGCTACATCACATATCTGCTTCACATATTACATGAGCCAACAATATTCTGGATATTTTCCATCAAAAAAAAAAATTACCTTCCTTTTCACTAATAGGGAAGAAAAACAAACAAACAAACAAAACCAACAACAAGACAAACTATGCTGTCAGTACTCTTGTCTCCATTTTTTTGTTTTGTTTTGTTTTGTTTTTAGGCACCATGGTGGCTAAAGACTTTCCATTTCTCTACAATTTCTTAGACAGAAATGCCAATAAAAATCTGTGTTTATTTTTAAAGAAGCTTTATTGATCTCTGGTCAGGCAGTTCTAAGAAACTAGGATTCAGCAGAGAATAGTATAACATACTGGAAAATGGCATCACAATGGCCATTTTGGTCTGATTCTGCCCTTTCTTGTCCTCTACCATAAGAGAAACAAGGGAGAGAGAGGGTACAATCCCAGCCTTCTTCACCCAAGCCATATCTGCGATATAAAGGCCACATCTTACCTCCACTGTTGTTTAACATGAGGCATTTTGCAAAGCATATTTGAACATGACAGGCCTCTCAGGAGACCAAAACTACACATCATCATTGTGCTCTGTGAATCCAACTACCTTGATCTTGCTTCTGTAGGAATGAATGGATGACATTTCCAGCTGGATGGTACTTTTTTTTCCCAAGGAAAGAAGACAAAGGCACATTAGAAGGCTAAGGACATTACAAGCAATCTGCAAGCTGAGGAGTATGTATGAACATGAGTCGGATTAATAGTCACTTTTGGCAGCATTTTCCCATGGGCTATGAGGCAATAAATGGTATAAATGAATTAATATATATATATATATTAGATTTATAAAAAAATATTTTTTAAGCTGTGGAAATTTCACTACACAGGAATAGGAAAGGGTTCTGTTCTTACAATATAAATGACTCAAGATGAGGAACTTAGACTCAACCTACAGCAAGATCAAATTTACAAAATTCCTATAACTATATAAAATTTTATAGAGTAATTCTTGCATTCAGGTACAAGACGATGCATTGTTTTCTGATCTAATAACTTGCCTTTCAGTTGAAAGGTCAGGAAAAGGTTCTTCACTGAGAGGGGGGTTGGGCACTGGAACAGGCTCCCCAGAGAATTGATCACAGCACCGAGGCTGTTGGAGTTCAAGAAGGATTTGGACAACATTCTCAGACACATGGTCTGATTTTTGGGGTAGTCCTTTTGGGACCCAGGAGTTGGATTCAATGATCCTTGCAGGTCCCTTCCAACTTGGATATTCTATGATTCTAAGTAGGATGATTATTTCAAGAAAATTTATTTAGTGAAAAATATTTGTCATTAACAGCATCATTATTTATCTGACAACAAACAATACTTTGAAGATGTCAGCAGTTTAAAGAAACTGGCTGAATAATTAAAACCACTTAAAAGTCCTTTGGGACCAGTTAGAGATCTTACATTTTTATTTTAGATGTTGCTTACTTTGACATATTAAGCTATCCAGAACACTCGTGTATCTTGAGAGAATGCCTTAACAACCTTATCATCTTAGGTCTTGCCTGATCTACAAAGAAACTGATGGTACCACATGTGGTAGCACTCCAGAAATGGTACTTTCAGAGCAGCAAATGTCTACTCACTGTCTTTGACTACTGCTCATCCACATTTCTGGATGAAGCAACTGCTATTAAAATGGAGAAGACTGAAGTTACTATGCCAAACCCAACTCACACTGGGTTTATAATAATAATTTTTAATATATTATTGCAAACTGCTCTTGACTGACACATTGCTCTCTATGGTTTGCTGCAGTGCTTTAGTGCATAGAAATAACACAACTATTAGGTGAAACATTCAGCTGCTCCTGTGGAAATCCACTTCAGAGTCAAAAACATTGTCTCCCAAACAGGATGCTTATAGCACAAGACAGGATTCCACTTACAGTCTGTCCTGCTGAACAGGTACTTCCCAACTGTACAGCTTCAGCACATCTTCCTTGGTTCAGAACTCGGCTAGAACAAAGAATCTTGCAAATGATCCTATCAGAGGCATATGTGCAGAGCGAGACCTTACTTCCCACATTGAAGAAACTGTATTTTCTGCAATTTTGCAATTGTCACAATTCATCAGAATTAATATACTATTGAAGATGTCATGATACTACTTATTTATTTATTTAATGTCAATATTATGACTTGCTTGTTAGGTAGACTCAGTTCATAATTGGAAGCCTGGGGCTGAAAAGACTTACTGTGGGACTGAGGTTCAATTGCAGAAAAAAGTTCCTCTTTAAGATGTTATATTCTTATGTTAAGTCAAATTTTACTCAACACAAAATATTTTCCCTACATAAAGGAGAAAATACTCACCTGACTGAGCAAGCATTTCACTATAGATAGCAAACCAGAATGACAGAGAGTGGAAATAGATGCCTGGCGCCAGCATATGTCAGTCAATTTAAGACAGTGTGAAACAAATGAACAATTCAGTGCAACAGACCAGAATGAAGGAATGAAGAGAAACAGCCACCTTGTTCCCTCAGAAAACAGGTGATTCTTTAGAAAGCTTTCAAAAATAACTAAATGATCATCAAGAAGGAAGAAATATAGGGAACAGGTGTCACTGCAACACAAAATACAGAAGTGGAATTATAAGTAGACAAGCTCAGAAAGACTCTAAACTGGGAGATAAGAAATTTTATTTCTACATAGACAACTAACAGCCAGTAACATGTCTGTAAACTAAAAAGTTATGAGCAGAAAAAGGTTTAGTGGAAGAGAATTTTGTCAATGAGTTTAGATGGAAGACAGGAATCAAAGTTCAGTGATTTCCATTATCACTACTTCTGGAAGCTTTCATTTTACACGCAAAAATATATTTAAAAAACCCTCCTGGTCAGATTTCAAACAAAACAACATTTTAATGCAGTGCCTGTATCAATATATATGGAACTGGGAATAAAGTCTAACACCTATTACTTCGTCTGAGAAATTCACGATATTACTACTTACAAAGGAGCTATATCACTTATCATGGGACAAGATAGAATTAAAAAGTCCCTCCTCTGGTCAGTAAAATTGATGTTAACTAACCATTACGTATCAAATCATTAAACAAAGCCTCAAGTAAAAAAAATATATATATCTTCCTTCTTTTTAATATCAGTGGAAACTGGATTGAGGAAAGAAAGCTTGAAAATTCTAAAAAACAAAACAAAACAAAACAAAACAAAAACACAAGGAAAGAATTATCATCACAGTGCTTTAGAAATAATATTGTAAACAAAGTATGTATAAAGAATCGGAGACAAGATAGGAGCTCTTGAAAGCTATGTTGATTTACACCACCTGAGAATCTGGCAATGACCATAAGAGGACAATCAGGCTCTTTCTTCCAAGCACTGAACTGTTCTTAATACAGTACTATTATATTATAATATGACTAGGAAATGCTGCAAATGGATCTAATTATTATTATAATCCTAACATTATAATCTTGAAGTCCTTGTCAAATGTTATTTCCAAGACATAGAGAGATGTCCTACAGGCAGAAGAATTAAAATAAATAGATTAAGTAATTTCCTACTGGCGAGATATCCTAAAAAGCTAATAGGTTTACATTCCAGATTGGATTCTGTACCAAAGATATTTGATTTACTTGTCAAAATTTAAAGATCTTACAGTGCTCCATCAATCATTATGTATCAGATTAGTTAATATAGAAAATCAAACTCAACAATTACCATCCAGAAAATATTATAGCAAGGTCTATTACAGAGGGATGAAGTAGGATTGTGCCTTTAGTCCTACATTTTTACTGATGTTGGTTATATGTGTAGTTAGTACTAGTGAATGTTTTCTGCTGTTTCAGAGAAGAGAAGAGAAGAGAAGAGAAGAGAAGAGAAGAGAAGAGAAGAGAAGAGAAGAGAAGAGAAGAGAAGAGAAGAGAAGAAAAAGAGAAAAAGAAAAGGAAAAAAGGAAAAGAAAAGACTAGTGGCTTGCAAATCCTGTGAACACTGAAATACTGTAAAATTGGAATGACTGATTCTTATTTATGATTACTTGAGTGATAAGGATTGAAAGCAAGACAGATAAATGAGTAAATCAATCAATATTTGAACCAAAAGCATTCTTCCAACCTGTTCAGCTTTCTCTCATCTTTAGAAAACTGTCCTGATAATTCTTCATGAAACATCCACTCCTATTGTAAACAAAAGTTCAGAATTGCTTCAATTGCTTCAAAAGGGATCTTATGGTTTGAAATATATTGGACTGGAAATAAGACCAGTCATTTAATTTGACCTTTGTGACATTCGAATAGTTTCCAGATGACTTCCAGACAGCAACAGTCCCTCTTTGCAAGTAACTCTTGCCTGATTAAGGGAATCAAGTTCATTAAAAAAAAAAAAAAAGAAAAAAGTCTCCACGTCCATAAATATTATCTATCAGTTCAATGGTGTTCCAGAATGAGCCAGTGTCCCTTATCTTACGTTAGGTTGATAGTACTGCCATCTGTTACACTTAAAAGCTTTCAAACTGAAAGAGAAGGAATATTCCGTTAGTAAATAATTTCTGCTCATGTACCTTCTGCACCTGTGCTTGGGGTCCTGACAAAAAGTCACCTCTGGTATTCTTTATCTTATAGATGTCTCTCTGGAGTCTTATGTGGTGGAGTTAAAGACATCATGTGGTTACTACAAAATCTACTCCACTTCTGGTGTGCCTCTCACTGAGAGAGGAAAAAATGAAAACACCTGATTATCTCTGTGCAGTCAGCAAAGCAATTTGGTGAAAGGACGGATTAAGTGACAGTGATAGTGTCAGCTATGAAATCATGCACAACCACCACAGATCTTGTCAGGCTGACGATATGTTATTTTATCAGCAGTGACTTAAAGTTTCTGTCCATGCTTGGCATTTTTTCACCTTCATAGAGCTATGAAAAACTATCCCTGTTCAGTGCACAAAACATCATTCTTGCCCAGAGGCAGATGATTCTTTGGAAGTCTCACGTGTGAGGTCCTGAAGAGAGATCTTGCATTTGTAGTTGTCCATATACAATTGCGGACTACAAGGCCTGCTTAAGCAATCAGAAATTTGAGAACAACAGCGTTTCAAAATACTGGCTCCAGTCCTCACCATAACTCCTAGCTAATATTATGGTCATGAATCTTGAGTCTTACCGTGTCAAGATTCCAATCTCCACTCTGATGCAGACTTCTATGAACTACTGTTAAATCACAGTTTCTGTGCCTCGGGTTCTACATTATAAAGTAGCTTTCCTGTCTCTCAAGCATTTTGCAGGGATATATGTGCTAAAGTCAGAGAGACAGTAAAAAAATTTGTGAAACTGAAGGGAAATGAGGCTTGCTGCAGTTCAAAGAATACATGAGGACATGTAACAAATAAGTCTGAAGAATTAACTGAGGGGCAAGGTTACTTTAAATATTATTAGTTGCACAAAGGGAAAAAATCACAACTTGTGCACTTTCAAAAATACAGGTGCTAAATTTGCTAATAAATCAAAGATTAGTTATACTAATTAGTATAATGTAAATTAGATGTATTGCCTGAGGTAAATACTCTTATGTTCAAAATAGTGTTATGGGCAAAGGGAGTATGCCATTTATTGCTTTTCCAATTTGCATTTTAACTGTCAAATATTTCAAGTTATCCAATAAAAAAGCCTCATTAATAATACAGACAAAGTTGTTACATGTACAGAAACACCTTCCTGGTATATACCTCTTCTCTCTGGTGTTGTTCTCAATCTCATGGCCCATTTGATGCTATTACATGCTTTCCCATCCAGTCCTGCTGCCCTCCCCCTGCTCCCCAGGCAGGGCTGAAAGGTGTCCTGCAGTTCCCGCATGCCCCCAGGGCTGTGTGCCTCACAGGGACAACCTGGGGTGGTCAGCCCCTTCCCCCGGGGGCCCTCACAGGGCTGAAGCTCAGCCAGGCTGGGCAATGGACACACGGGGTGCTGGGGAAACCCAGCTCAGCCCCACACAGGCCCAGGGCAGCACGGCCACCCCCGGGGCCTGGCATAGCCTCGACCCTGCCTTTCCGATGCCAAATACAAGCACAGTGACTGGGTTACAATGTGGCATCATTAATTAAAAGTAAAAATAAAAATGAAGGGAAACTACACTCGACATGAATATTCTGTACTGAATTTCTCACTGAGAAATACTGACAGAACTGATGGGAAATATATATTTTTTTTTAATAATATAAGTTCCTTTTAATAATTGACTTCCTTCTAATTCCTTCTTTGAGAAAATGAATGTTATGCATATTCTCATAATGTATTTCATAAATTATGAGTGATTTATGAAAGATCTGCCTGTGATGAAGAATTAAAAACATGCAACCACAGATTCAAATCTTAATTGAATACTTTGTGTTTCCTAGTAATTTGATAATAAATCTTTCACTTTTTAGTGCTATAGGCTAATGTTAACAGAAAAAAAAATTAGTTTTCAATAAAGAGGTCAGTTATTCCTCTGCTTTATTTCACCATATCCTGTGTGATACAAGGTAAGTAGCAAGTATTTCTCACTTGTCTGCAGGACTCCAGCCAGTGCTCAGACTTGAAAAAGGACATTACTTATGCCTGAAAGGAGACCATCAAATAAACAGTCCCTCTAGCATTAAAGACTCATCTAGCCATATAATTATCTGGTCTGAAAACTATGAATTTCCTTTCTTTATTGTAAATCTAGGCCTTATTTTACCAGAGAAAGCCATTCCCGTTCACTTGGCCATGAGGCACCTATGAAAGCCAGCTCAGCCCAAGGCAAGTCCAAGGTCTACAGCTTTCTCGTAGCGATGGGAAAATCATATTTATTGGGCTACCAACTGCATTAATCCTTCAGTGCTGACTTTAGTAGGGCTACAACCCATAAGGTATTGCCTTCATTCAGGCAAATGAACATCATGCTACTAAAACCAACATGTTATCAAGTTTCTAACAGGAGAGACTGTGATGCACTGATGCATGGCAGAGGGAGTATTACAGACATGCTCTCACTTGCACAGAGTAAAATTTCTTCTCTCTATCGGCGAATTTACATGGTTCCTTTTAAAAGAAGTAACTATGTTCTGTCTTAAGTGTGCTTGCCACTCAGCTTCCCAGTATTTTTTTCTATCAAAACCGAAAGACCACATATATAAACTACATTTCAAGCAATCTAGTAGCAAGACTCAAAACTGCTCTTTTTCCTTTAAGTCTTTTAGGTGCTTTACTTTGACAATCCAATGAGTATTTGCATACCACTGATTTCCTTCTAAAGCTAAAGTCATTAGACTATTAGTTCAAAGACAATTCTACCAAAACTAGATGGATGAAAGTCACAGCATAAATTTAAATGGATAGCTAGAATCCTACTCCGAGATTTTCTCCAGTTGTTGGACTTTCAAAATAAAATGCTGAATAAACCCTCATGTCTTGTATCATTACATTTGTTGCTGAAAACTACTGGTCGATATTTGTTTACACATTAACTAATAGCACTGACTATTTCACTGCCTATACAGTATCACAGTTAAAAGCAATCAAGATGTCTCACACCACAATAAAAACTGGCCTAAAAAAAAATCAATAGATTCCCTGTTTTGTATCCAGGAAAACAGATAAACAATAAAACGTAATTTGAAATGATTGTTCAGTCTGACAGTGTGGAATTCAGAACTGGTTTGAACAATAGGTAGAGTCAAATTCTAATAAGAAATGCATCTATGATTTTGTAGCTTCTGTTTAGGGACAAGTCACTGCAATAGTGTCTCAATGAATTTTCTGAGCAAAAGTGTATAGTACAAGTGTGGAGTTCACATTACCAGTTTTGTCTGGTTAGTGCCATTTGTGGACTGTAGAAATTAGAGCAACAAAATTTGACTCATGGTGTACCATCAGTTTGCAAATCAAACTGTAATTTGGGACAAATATAATATACATTCAGAATAATAGAAAACTGAATCAACAAAATGAACATCCTTGGATTTTAAATATAACCGTCCTAACATTCTTTCAGGAAGAGACATTTACCAACAAAAAGACATCCAACATTCACCAATACAAATCAACAAGCAGATAAGGCATGCAGGCTATGACAGTAATGGTACACACACACATCAAAATGCCATGGCTTTCTGGCATCTGTTTAGACAAAAGAAATAATGCTGTTTTAAGAAAAGAGTTGTCACAGTTTTATTATAAGGATTTACATACAGTTTTATGGTAGTTTCAAGCCAAATGAGGTATATTAAAGATGCAGCATCAATAATGTTTTAGCATGACAAAAAAATTATCTTAATTCATACTCACGGTAGAAGAATCTCTTATCTTTTATATCGGAACAAATAATTGCTTGCTGTGAGACTGAAGTGCTGTTTATATTGTGCAATTGTTTAATACATCACAAATTCAGCACGGATAATTGCCGAATATTTTTGACAGGTAATCCTCTCAGTACCTCCTAATCAAGGACTGTGTCTTTCCTGCCAGTCCTGCCAGTCCTATATTTCTCTGCATTGGAGCTATGTTTCAAACTCACTCCACTGTATTCCAGAAAGATCTTTCTTTGTACCAGAACAAGAAGTGTTTTGGAATTTCCGGAGCAAATAATATTTGAAGGTTATCTCAAGGCATGAAATATTGTAGTTTGTGCTTTGCTGCATGAGCTTTTTTTAAATAATGCAACTTGCATGTCATTTTTTTTTATTATTTTTTTTCCTTCATGGTCGTAAAACATTTGAACTCTGCAATATTTTGCTTTCTATGTAACAGAAACAAAAAAATAGTAAATAAATAAATAAATAAGAATGTACAGGCACAAATCCAAAACTACAACCAAACCAAATGAAAAACTAATACATATTACATTGACTAGCTACATTATACAGACTTTTAAGTTCTTTATTTTTTCCTGACAGATTAAAAAACAAACAAACATGAGCACCTTGAGGTATAAAAGTAGTTTAAGAGACATTGCCTTACTTACATAATGGCATTAAAAATCCATGAGCATCAAATATTTCCAAAAATCAAATAATACTGTTAAATTTGACCAATGTAGACTAAAGGAGTATTAGATTATAATACTTTTATTTCAGATTTCTAGGTGCTACTGCAAGCATAATGGTATAATGTAGATAAGGGAAAGAAAGTAAATGAAAAGGTAATTTTAATGTAGAAATGTCAAAACATGAGAATTTGGAGAAAGGAGAAATCAAGGTTGTAAGTAATTGCTGTGTATTTGTCTTGGACAAACTGGAAATTTGTAGGCAGACACAAGGAGAAAAGAAAAATGGACAAATGGAAATAGAGTATACAGGAAGGAAGAAACAAGATGTATCTAGGAGAAAGAATTGTTAGGATATTGATAAAGTAAAGAATCTGAAAAATGAAAATGAATAGAGACATGACAGGTCCCTTTTCTACCTATTGAATTTCCTGACAACCACAATACTGTGTGACTGAAGACCAGTCTCATCTGTGTGGCAACTATTGATTCTGGTTCCATATGCACAGCCAGTGAAAACAATGGATTAAAGATAGTTATCAAATAGATTTTCATCACTGTGGTGAAGCAGCTTCTAGCAAAGGCTTGAAGCTATTTGCCACATCAGTTTCTAATTGTCTCACTGCTGTCAATTAGTCAACATTGCAAACATTTTGTCTCATCTTTATTTCTCTAATATCAGAGACTTACTAATTAGATGTTTTGAATATGCATTTAGTTTATCCATGTGTCATTTTTTTCATACATTTGCATTTTTCATCACAACTCATAAAGATAAGCAGAATTTTTAATCTTCACACTTTCCATGATATTGCTTTTATGCTGGTGTCAATAACTTCATCAGCTGAAATTACAAAGCAGTGTGGTCGATGATTTCTCATTAATTTTCCTAACAAAAGTTACTGAATTGTCAAATGCAATTGTCTGAATTGCAATCACATAAAGATCTGCTTTGTTTTGATTTTTCATCCTATTATAAACCTAAATAAAACTGGGAAATTATTCTCACCATGGGGAAATAAGCAGGGACCCCTTCCATTTTTTGTTACTAAACCGAACCCTAAAATAAGCCTACTTCCCTGAAGATGTTTTCCAGACTTCTTACTTCATCCCCTGAGTCCAGAATCTGGAACTACTAGGAAACAGCTGTGCTATCAAAGCATTCCTGTCTCAAACATGTCAAAAATGCCGAACTGGAACTGAATGTTCTGCAAAAGTATTCTGAGCATGTACACCTCAAGAGAAAGTTGAAACTGTAACATTTTGTATAGAAACAGGGGGCTATTCCTATTTTAAAGGAGCAGATAATTTGCTGAAAAGCCAGTTACAAATTAGGATGAGCTAGCAGGTAGCAGCAAGTCCCTAAGAAGCATAAGAATTATAGTAGCAATAATACATAAACAGAATTTAAAAAAAAAAAAAAAAACTTGTTCAGATTAATACGGATATTGTCTTCATTTTCATTAACTTATTTTTTACCATAGACTTCTATGATGACTGTTAGAAAATCCTCTGCTCTGGAAACGGAACATAAGAAAAAACAAACAAACAAAGAAACAAAAACATATATTTTTATATATATATATATATATTTTCTGCAAAGCAAATTATACAGAATTAAAAAATATGTCTCCAACAGATATTTTATTTTCCTAATATGTGTTATCCAAGATGCTAAGTAATTGTAAAAAAGAACTGGAATTGAATCAAATTTTTGAGAATGCATCAGATAGTGTATTTGCCACATCTTTCTAGACTTCTGTTATTTCTACCATATTTTAGGGAAATACGTAATTTGCAATTAATAAAATCATATCAAGGTCACAGAAAAGCAAAATTTCTTGGAATTCAGCTATTAACAGACCAATCTGCCAATGACTTCATATAACAGAGCATTTCAAAATCCATCCTTTAGATCACAGGACCACAGGATAATTCAGTCTGGCAGAAACCACTGGAGGTCTGTCATCCAACTCCCAGCCCAAAGCAAGGTCATCTACAAGGTCATACAGGCTGCACAGGGTTTTGTTCAGGTGGGTCTTGAAAACCTCCTGCCATGTAGTCTGCACAGTCTTCCTAGTCAACCTGCTCCACTGACTGCCTGTACTCTCAGGAAAAAGTTTCTTATACGCAGTCCGAACCTCTCTTGTTCTGACACATGCCCATCGCTTCTCATTCTGTCATGCACCTCTGTGAAGAGCTTGGATCTGCCTCCTCGGTGAACACTCCATAGGTACGAGTAAGGCAGCTGCTGGGTGTCCTCACAGCTGTCTTTTCCCCTTTTCAGACTGAACAAGCCCTGGTCCATCAGCCTCTCTTCACAGGGCAAATGTTCCAGTCCTTGACCATCTTGGTAACACTATGTTGAACTTTCTTCAGTTAATTGAAATCTTTCCTGTATTGGTGTGCCCAAAACTGAATGTAGTACTCTGGATATGATCTAGCAAGCACAAGCAGGGGTGTATAATTCCTTCATTTGGTCTACCCGCTGTCCCTGTTCACACAGCCCAGGATGCTGCTGGTTGTCTCTGCTGCCAGTTCAGGCTGCTGGCTCATGCTCAGCTTTCTGCTGGCACAGAGGTCCAGGCTTTTTCCATCAGAACTGCTCCCCACCAAACTAGCAGTCCCCAGTCTATATTGTTAGCAGCAGTTTTTCCTTCCAAGAGGTAGGAAATGGCTGTCCCTTTTCATAAAGTTTCTGTTGGACCATTCTTTCAGCCTGTCTAGGTCTCTCTAGATGAAAGTCCCACCATCAAGGGTATCGAGTGTTTACCCAATTTGGTGTCATCTGCAAACTTGAGCATGCCTCCTCCAGGTCACTGTCTAAGATGTGAAACAGGACAGATCCCAGGATGAAACCGAGTGGTATTCCACTTGTTACTGGCATCCAATTGAGTATGACTCATTACATAACTCTCTGAGCCTTTTTTTCAGCCATTCAGACAATAATGCCCTAATTTGGACATAAAAAAAAATGAAAGACACAATGTCAAAAGTCTTGCTAAAGTTAAGGTAAATGACATCTACTAACCTTACTTAACCCACTGACCTAGACATTTTAACTTGGATGGTAATCAGACTGGTTAGAAATTACTTACCCTTGGTAAATCCATGATGACTGTTCCCCAACACCATTTTTTGTTTTATACGCCCAGAAACATGTACCAAAGTGGATTGCTCCATGGAACTGAAGATTGATCAGTCTGCAGTTTCTTGGTTTGATTACTTGGTCTTTTCTGAAGATGGGTGTGACATTTACCTTTCTCCATTTATCAGAGATGTTCCTGGGATTTCCATAACCTTTCAAATATGATAGACAGTGGCCTTGCATGGACATCATCCAGTTCTCCCTTGAATGCTCCCACGGACTTGTACCAGTCCAGTTATCCCTGGCTTGATCTACACCCACTGCTGGTTGCTCTCCTCCTTGAACCAGCCCTGCCTCTAAGTGCAGGGGTCTGGGAGACCTTTAATGTAGTGTTAGGAACAATTCTTTTTGTCCTTTTAATCCTTATAGGTTTTGACTCTAATTGAACTTAGGTTTTCCTGACCCCACTGCTTCATGCCTGGGCAGCTTTTCTGAATTCCTCCTTTATAGTCTGTTCCTGTTTGCATCATCAGTAAACAATGTGCTCCATTTTAAATTGGAGCTCTGACATGAGTTCCCTGCCTTGCTCAGAAGTTTGTAGCCGAGTGGTGCAACTACAGAACACCGCTGTTTCTGTCTTGCAGAACAATTTTTACTGCATAGAAGTCTCCCTTTATTTCAATGCGTCACATGCAACAATTCTTCCTTTAGCACCTCTGTATTTCTTGTAGCATAGCCAGCCATCTAAAGAGGTATCTCCAGAATCACTGAGTTGTGAACAAGTGGGACTATCGTTTACCTACACAAGCTATGAGAAGCCTATTAACCTCTTCTACATAACTGAATTTCTGACAACAAGTGATAGAATGTACTTCACAACAATATGCTATTTTAAAGCAGGGCACCAAGATATAAGTACCCAGAAATCCAAGCATTCCTACTAAGCAACATGTGCACACAAACACTGGAATAAACAGAAGAGAAGAAAAATAAAGCCTCCCTATCAGTACTGTTCCCTGATAGGAGGAACAGTACAAGCAGTTTAACACCAAATTAGCTACTAGAAGAACCTAGTAGTTAACTCCTTAGACAGAAATGGGAGGAGGGTTGTGGCAATTTTTCAAAAGTGTCACATTTAAATGGATCTGAAAAACATTACTAATGTCTAAACTATTTTTTTCATTTTTTGGGTAAAGAAATTCTGTGTAAGAAATTAGATTTCTCAGCTGACTGAGACACATTTTAGAGTCTACAGAGAGGTAGAACAAAATAACACCCTTTTTCTCCCACTAAACACAAGAAAAAAACACAGCATTGGCTGGCAATCTTCAGAGTCCTCTGACAGATACCACACCTTTATAAGCAGGAACTAACTCAGGAAGATCCTCCATTGTTCTGATGTCACAACAATCCAAATATTTCCATGCTTCTTTGCTGCCCATTTTGGGTGATGCATTTTTGTCTAGAATAAAGTTTAAAAATATTGAACTTTATACAAATAAAGTGAAAGCAGTTTGGTTTTATGCCATGTTAAATTTGATACTTTGTTGTGGTTTAACCCTGGCAGGCAGCTCAGTACCACACAGACACTCACTCACTTCCCCCAGGTGGGATGGGGGAGAGAATCGGAAAGGTAAAAGTGCGAGAACTCATGGGTTGAGACAAAGATAGTTCACTAGATAAAGCAAAAGCCATGTGCTCAAGCAAAGCAGAAGAAGGAATTAATCTGCTACGTCCCACTGCCAGGCAGGTGTCAGCCACTTCCCAGAAAGCAGGGCTCAGCACGTGGAATGGTTCCTTGGGAAGACAAACACCATCACTCCAAATGTCCCCCCCTTCCTCCTTCTTTACCCCAGCTTTTATTGCTGAGCATGATGCCACTTGGTGTAGGACATCCCTTTGGGCAGGCCAGGCCAGCTGTCCTGGCTGTGTCCCCTCCCAGCTCCCGGTGCACCCCCAGCCTCCTCGCTGGCAGGGCAGCACCAGGAGCTGGAATGTCCTTGGCTCTGCATGAGCGCTGCTCAGCAACAGCTAAAACGTCAGTGTGTTATCACAACTATTTTCATCAAAAATCCGAAATGCAGTATCATGCAAGTCTTTACGAATAAAATTAACTCTATCCCAGCCAAAACCATGACATACTTCTAGACTCTTCCTGTCACTGTAATCTGTGTGATTTATTGTAGTAAGGAACACAAATTCAGGGAGATGGAAAGAAATCCTAACAGCAAGTTTGTGCTAAGTCTACTGTTATCACAAAGAACAGTTTTTCCTAAGGAGACTGCCTACAGCCAGATAGGTTTCATCTAAAATTTAATATCAGCTTTTATGATAGAAAGGGAAAACTGAAACAAAATGAGCATAAATGAAATAAATTATCCAAAAATTACTATAATTACGAACATCAAAGTTACTTATCAAAACTCCATCTTCTTTATGCTAATTATTTTCCCAACAGATTATTCTGAATAGGATGAAGCCATCTCACTTATGAAAGAAAACTAGTGTTTTCCTGTTCCCTGATAATTAGTCATTCATATTTAGATAGCCTTCATTCACTGCTGCACAGGTGCCTCAACCTTTGCCTTATAATGTTGAGCTGTATTTAAAGAAATACTCTTTGAATACTTCTAAAGGAATAATAAAAAAACTGTATTTACAGTTTAATCACCCTGCATCTCTCCAAACAAGAGACCTGTCATGTGAAATTCATCTGTTTTGTCAAAAGCATGCACAAAACAGTTCTGACAGACTAAAATATGGCAAAGTTGTATCAGCAAGCCTGCTTCACCAGCCCTGTTAATTTAACACCCTATTCAGAAAATATTCAATTTCCATGGCTGCTGGCCATGAAATTTCAGTGAACTTCTATGGGTCGGCACCTGCAATCCATATAATAAATTTCTGTCTTCCTGATGGCAAATATGTTAACTGCTCACTATGACTCTCCAGCAGAAGCATGTCCTATTCACATATCTATATATAGAAATCAGTATTACATGTCCATCAGACTTGTAGACTTATGTTTGGATAGACCACAACTGATGACATATGAGTTGGAGGAAAGTCCGTGAAGAATGATGGAATTACAGATGTGCTCAGAGATGCCAACAGGAGAAATGTTCCCTGATAAACACATTCCCATTTGTGTGGACTCTGAATAAATTATTTACTTACTGCTATAATAAGAACTAGCAACACTTTTACAATAAATAAATAAAAAAGCTCCAATATCTTCTGTGCTACTACATGGCTTCATGGGCAAAGTAATGCAGCTGTGTAACCTATTCAATTATCACTGCATCATCAACCATAACACACCTTAATCTCCCACTGATACTGATTGGTGCATCAGGAATGATTTAGTCTATACAGTGAGTTCACAGAATATTAAATAAGGGAAGAAAAATTCTAAACCACCAAGCTATTTATTTTTACCATCTCAGTCACAAAACATCTCAAAATCTCAAATATGATCAATTTTAATCATAAATTTCTAAACAAAAGAATTCAATGCTTTAAATGAAAACTGTCATGAGATTTTTAATTCATAAGATACAAATTTCAATATTTTCACTATTTAACATGATTCATGATTAAAATTCAATGAAATAAACAATGAGATAATAGTCTGATATTTCAGTCAGCTACCTAATTGAGTGTCATCCATGAACAGAAAAAGAAATCGTCAATGAAACATGTATCACTACTTTTAATTAAAAACAAACAAACAAACAAAATCCACCAGGATTAACTGTATCCCTGAAAATACATAGTAAGCAGATCAGGCCAATTTACGAAGCAATGGGAAGAGCTACAAGAGTTTATCACCAGATCACATTGGCTGATCTACAGTTGTGCTCCCAGTTCAGTATTGTTAGATCTTTGCAGTTTTATGGGCCATTTAAAAAATATTAAAATAATTGATCAGACAATAAAGCAAATATAATTGCTTGATTGCTGGAATAGGCAGGATGATTTTTTTCTACTGTTTATTTAATCCAGATTCTTGAATTCTTAGTGTTAGACATATTCAACAGGGTGTCTATAGTACAGGTTTTATAGTAGAGAATACTTAAATTAAACCAGCTGATTCAAAAGCTAGAAACTACCTAGCCAGAAGAACAGAAAACTTGGCATGGACTAGTTTGTCATGTAGAAATTAAAAAAAATAAATAAAAAAAAATGCTGACTTCCTTTTTTCTTTTTTTTTTTTTTTTTCTATCTTATGTTTTTTGCAGCAAGTACCTGCATTTCAGATGACCCTTTTAGGTGTTCAGAAGGGTTTCTGTTAACAGAACTCCAACAGCCTTAAGCCAGGATAACAAAGAACTGCCTGAATTACCTCCTTTGCTAGTAAATATTAAAAGGGATGAGAGATGTATGTGCTGTTACTAAATTGATCTCAGTTGATCTGATCACCTTAAGGAAAGGATATAATTGTTGGATGTACTTATTTTTATTACACCTCTAAACATTAAGAACCGTTTGTATGTGATTCCAGCAGACCATTCCTTGTTACACATAGAAGAGCTATACTTTTTTCTTGATCATCCTCTCACTGTCATTTGACTGGCTACTGAAATATTAATGACTAGCAAAGTACAATTGGAATTGCAAAGTTTTACACCAGGAATGTTGAATCATGATCTCTAGAAGATGTCTATCTATCTCTTTCAGCCAAGATATATTGGCTTGCCAATAGCTATCTGTCCATTTGAAACCTTTCATTAACCAGTTCACAACATGGCACGCTAAAAACAAGTAATAGGAAACCCATGGAATAATAAGAGTAAAGAGAAGGACTTGAAGATGAAAATAGAGTTAAAAGAGGTAGTAAGAAAACAGAATGACACCATACTGGCACTGCTGAGGTGCAAGATGGTGACAAAATCAGGAGAAAGACTTAAGAAGAAAAAAAATAAGAAAGGAGAAAAGTAAAGGAAGTCAGTTACTTGGACATCTTTCTGTCATTTGACATGGAGCTCTCATCACGTTTCTATTGACACTATTGAACAGCTCTTGAGCTTTCTGTTATACAGGGAAAACCTGGCCACTGCCTCTGCTAGTAACCTGAAGAAATCTCACTTTGCAAACCATTCAGATGAAAGAGACCACTCAAAACCACATCTATTTTTTTTTTCAACCTTCCTACACATAATGATGAACTCCTATGATGAATTACACATCTGTATTACTCTTCTGAGCAGTGCACACAAGAATATTGAACAGAATATTGCAAACAGTGCAGTGAGTTATTCTTGGAACCAGAAGAAAGCTTTCATTTTCTATAATGCAATAAAATATATCAGTGCTTGCACTTCAGTCAAAATATCATAACCAGGCCTTCAGCCTTTTTTTTTTTTTCTTTCCTTTTTAAACTATTGGAAAATGACCAGTGTGCTGAAGCTCTATTCTGACTTTTTTTCCTCACTAATTTGGCCTCATTTCAGAACTGCAGATTGCTTGTGCCAAGATTTTATACACTGCTTTTTTTTTTTTTTAAACTGTGCCGTTAAAATTTTTTTCATTTGAAGTCTTAAATTTATTACTTTCAGTGTCACTTAAAGGAATAAATCTATCATAGAGTAAGGTACAAGTCAATAAAGTAATGTACATACATGAAACAAACTTTTTACCAGCTACGGTACTATTGTACAGATAATAGAATTCTTTGAAATATAATATAAGGTAATATTTTAAACTGTAATAATTTCTGCAGTAAGCCAATAAAACTGTGGTTTTATGCTCTAATAAAGGCCAGTTTTAAAATATCCTAAGAAACCTTAGACTCTTTTAACCTTTGAATTAATTGCTCCTTTGAGTTAAGGTGGAAATATATTTTATCACTTTTTTTTTTTCTTCTTCAAAAATGATGGAAAAAAGTCTCTGTAGTTAGTAGAGCTTCCGCAGAATATCTGTAATGAAGATCTCTACCTCCTAATAGACTCAAACTCACTGAAACTGTATGGTTTCATAAAATAATTATTTGGAGGTAGAAGTAGAAGTAAAATATATACTGACAAATACAGTTCATCATCTTACTTATCTGGACAGCCCACCTTAAGCCAGAATGAGCTGTGCTCAAGCCAGAACCTTACATTAACAGACCGATCTTTTGACTACCTAATGCAGTTGGCAGGAAGGTTTAACTGTATTTTTTCAAATGGTTTGCTGGGAAATAAAAAAGCCCAGACAGCAAAGGGATCTATTTTGTGGAGTTAGCTCTCAGTGTGTGGGCTGAATGTTTGGCTAGACAACCTTTAGGCTGGCTTCTGTCAAAAATTTTGATGGAATCATCAAGTTGTCCACGCGAGCATAATACCATCTGCAGTGGGCATTACAATTGTACTAAAAAATAGTCAGATGAATAGGTGTAGATATATTTCTGAAGTTACGATAAGACAGATTCACCTCATTTTATTTCCTTTGCCATGTAGGCATTTTCATTTCATTTTTCATATAGAACCTCTTAAAGTTTTCTTTAAAACAGTATATAAGGAATAATATGCAAGACTTTGGTATTGTAAACAGCTTCTCCCAGACAAGCCATATGTCCATGCCACACTGATTTCAGACTTCTGTGTATGCTGTGAGTCAGTGACTTTATGATCAAATTTACTTTGTTCATATGCAAACTGGTGTTTTGTTTATATTTTATTACCACCAGCTTTGTCAGACCATCCTTAAATCTGAATATCAAGCTACTTTTTTTCCCCCATTCATGTATTTTTCCAGTAGCAACGAGATCTCCAAGGGCCTAATTTCACTCACGCTTCAAGTGGCATGAGTCCCACTTCAGGAAGCTTAGATTGAGTTTACTTGCTCAAATGACGTGCTGCACAAGTTGCAGTATGCAATTCTAAAAAAAAAAAAAAAAAAAAAAAAGTTACCATTCACTGGCTAACGTTATGGAAGGAGCTGAGGTAGGAAAGTGACCACAGATATTTGAATACTGAGCAGCTAACTTATGAATGCTGTAAATATTCTTTTTTTTTTTTTTTTTTTTTTCCATCACTGAAGGCAATAGGAAAACAGAACTGTTTTTACTACCTCATCTATTTGCTGAAGAGTTTGCCAAGACTTCCAAGTGCCTGCTGATGTCCCAGTGACAGACAGGTCAGAAGACTAATTACCTGCCACCCCAAATGGTAGCAGAAAGCAGACATTTTCCTCTTTCAGGAGAAAGGAGGCTGATTAATTTGCAGATGAAATTTATCAGAAGAGAGTATTTTGCTCTAATGCTCTGCTTCAACTATGACAGTGAAGTACAATGCATTAGCAAAGACAAGAGACACAAATTGCTAATGATAAAAAAAAAAGAAACAAAATCATCTTCAGAGTCTCTATACAAACTAAGGTACTCATCATCTCTTCTCTGGAATGATTTGTGCACAGCATTATTGTTTGCATTGCTAAATTGCCCACAAAACCCAGCCATTATTGTTAGCACCTGTGTTAGTATGTTCTAGAAGGAAATTGTGCCTACCTCAGATAGAAGTCTACTTCAAAAACAAAACACAGACAATCAAATTCCACAATGCGGGAAAAAACAGAAGTGTAGTCCCTCTCAAAGACTGGCCTTGGTAACAAAATTATTGTTTCTTGTCATCTTTTCAGTTAGCTATTGTTAGAACAAGAATGACAACAGAAGCCCATCTGACAGCCTTTCTTCTGAATGCTAACACAGTGTTACCACACTCTGGGGGACTAGGTATCCAGTTGGCTGATTACATATTTCAAGTATTTTGCTCCCATAGGTTTATACGTTTTTGAGGCAGAATAAAGGAGGCTTGGTTATTACTAAGGTTAGGCTTTGACTAGCTAACAGAACAGAATGCATTATTACTGACTTACTAGGGTTGCACACAATACCTAAAAACTTCCATCAGATGACACCAGCTGACAGGTAAACAGTAACCCAGCTGACATTGGGAAAAAGCCTTCTTTAGTGGATGTAAGGATGTTCAAACTTCAAAATAGGCAACAGGTATTTGCCAAAATATTTGACATATATCTTGATATGTTTTCCTGGATTCAGACCTTAAATAAAAGACCTTAAATTCACAGCTTTGTGAAATGGTACAGTGTGAGTGAACTTCAGAAAAAGAAATATGCAGAGATAAGCAAGTGTGTAAAGGAGGAGAGCAAAAGGGCAATAGAAAAAAACTGTGACAGAAGAGGATAATTGAAATAGGACCTAATTAGTCTCAGTTTGTCAGTAATTATCGTGGCCTGAAATGTAATGTACATGTTGAACATTATCTCTAGGCAAATTTAAAACAAGAAAGAGAAGAGAAAGTGATTTTTGTCTGCTAAGCACAAGACAGATGTACAACAGACCTTCAGCACCTCAGTGGTATGCTGCAGTTCCAGGGCACACTTGGGAAGTAAACACAAAAGATAGTTTGACCCAGTATCAGCAATAAGACATTGTGCCTTGCAGGTCAGGATGCTTACAAAATGCTGCAGCATAGATTTCTCAGCAGGAGAGAGACAGACTGGCAATAGTACCCTCCCAATCCTCATTTCAACACTCAAATTCCAGACTCTGTTCCCTTGCAATTCCATTTGAAACAAACATGAGACTAAAAGTTTTCCCCCAAAAAGGCTACATGTGCTATCTATCAATACCAAAGCAATTTTAGTTTCCTATAGGATCTTCCTGTTCCCAATCTCCTGCAACTGTACTCTGTGTTTAATCTTTGTCATAACACTCTCCCCTGAATTTGGCCACTAACAAGAGCAGAGGTTCAAAAATGGTCATTCACTTCTGAAAGGAAAAAGTTCACTTGTTTTGATTTTCTTTGTTGATCATTCCACTGCAATGCTGAATTTCAGGCTACAGATTTTTTTTTTTTTTTTTTGAATGAACTAGAAGCAAGGTGTTATTAGTCAGGTCTGAAATGAAATCAAACCTTTGCATTTATACATTTGCAGCTTCAAATTATTTTTTTTGTTGTTGTTGTTCTGAATGTTCTCATTCACATTTCATTTTAGGACTTCCAGGTGGAAAAATTAGACTGTTTCTCCAAGGGGAAAATTCTGTTTTCTGATCAAGTCTACCCCAAATTGTAAAAATCAAATCCACAGCACGCAGAGAAGTCTCTGTTCCAGAAAAACACCTTCCGTAACTCATGTACTTATTCTGACCATTTAGTTCACCTTTGTTCTCTTCCTCTGTTTCACAAAGATGACGTGAGTAATGATTATTACATTAGCTCTGGTACCATGAATGCTACAACAGACTAGCAGCATAATTGTCTTCCTCCCTGGAGAATTGGTATTTTTATTCACAGCACAAGAAAACCAAGTTTGAGAACAGAATATTTTCCCCCATTTCTGTTTCTTTATTTGGTGTTTTGATGCAATAAATTGATTAGGTAGACTAGACATAGTTTCATAATCCTGTTCTGAGCTTACCAGAATTAATTATGGTTCACATAATACTATTCAGGAAGTATGTTTTAAAAAGCAGAATACTCATTATGATATAATTTTCAAGGATGCCGTCCACATGGTATAATTCTCAGCAGTTATGGGGACTGGTTCTTGCATATTGCAGAAGGGCAAGATAGTTAGCAGGTGGGGATTTAGCCAGTAATGCCAGTTGGTGCAATGTGTGGTCCTGTGTGAGGCTGTCACAGCATAGTTCTTCCTTCTCCCCCATTAGATTAAATTTCACCTGCCCTGGCTACAAGTACCAGTATTACACCAATGAATGCTGATGAGGTTAAATAGCTAAATAACAGCTTTTCCACTGTCTTTAAGACATTTGGTGCCTGGTCTTCAGCACAGTCCTTTGCACAAGGCTTATGACAGTTTTGATCTAATTCCCTAGACTCAGATAACACAAAGTCAAAATAAAAGATACATGAAAATGTATTTATCTGGAGACCTCTTTAGTAGCTCATTTGCTGTTTTGTGAACAATTCTCAGCATCCACAACTGAAGTAACTTGACAGCTGCACTTACAGACTGTGAAATTGTGGTTTTCTGTTCATCTTTTCCAGCTTACTTTTAATACTGCGCTTTTATCTGATGTGTCCTTCAACTAAATAAGGGGAAAACCTTTGATCTTGTTAATGCACAAACACAAGCACATTCCACAACGGACTTATCACACTCAAAAATTCTTTATGATGTCTAAATTTATTCTCTAGATGAATGTGGAAGGGTTTTCTCTTACTGAACTCTCTCTAAGCCCTGAAAGGTAGCCATGACTCTCATCCTTTCTATTACAGCATTCTCACTAAACTTATCATGTTTATCAGTGAGTCAAGAGAGTACTTAACGTACTAAAGCAGTACAAAAATTCTGAGCTTAGTACAAAAGGCATGATTCCTCAGGATGATCCTTCTACAACAGATGGATTTAGTGAGTTCAGAGAACCATTTCAGTCCTGCAATTACAGAGATAAACTTATCTAAAGCTTAAGCTCAAAGGCTGGGAAACCCTTTTCTAGGGTTTCTTCTTCTAACATAATTACAACATTTGCACACTTTGCTACTCCTCAAACAGAGAAATGATCATAGTTGTCCCTATATGGACCCTGCTGTTGTCCTTGCAATGTTTTGGTTTCTGTAGTAATACACCTGGAACCACACCTGTTGCACACCTGAAAAAAATACATAGCCATTAAAGATGGAAACGCTTTAAAGTCATTAGAAGGGGGGTAGGGTATACAAATCACTACTGAAGGTGAAGTAGTTCCCACAGTAGTGGTGTATAGATAAATGTAAAAAGATTTTCAGAAGCTATGATGTTGTACCATAGAATCATAGACTCATAGAAACACAAGGTTGGAAAGGACCTACAAGATCATCTAGTCCAACCGTCATCCTATCACCAATACTACCCATTAAGCTACTAAATCATATCTTGTCCAGGTGCTTCTTGAACCCCGTGAAGGATGGTGACTCCACCACCTCCATGGGCAGGCCGTTCCAGTGCCTGACCACTCTTTGAGAGAAAATTTTTTTCCTGATATTTAATCTAAATCTCCCCAAGTGCAACTTGTGGCCATTTTCTCGAGTCCTATCATTAGTTATCTGAGAGAAGAGGCCGACCCCCTCATCACAACCTCGTTTCAGGAAGTTGTAGAGTGCAATGAGGTCTCCCCTGAGCCTCCTCTTCCCCAGACTAAACAATCCCAGCTCCCTGAGGCACTCCTCATAAGACTTGTGTTCCAGACCCCTCACCAGTTTTGTTGCCTTTCTCTGGATATGCACCAGGGCAAGACATATTGAACAAAAGTAAATATGTAAGTTTATATTTATAAAATAAATATCATTATATTGAACAAAGTAAAGTTAGACAGTGATGATTCATGTCCTTTCCATCAAAATTTAATAAATGGATACAGAAATTATATTGATTTTCATGAATATGCGAGTAGATTTGAAATCTGAAAATTTAATAAAATATAAATTATGGAATATGGAGCAGGTGTGATAATCTCATAATAGGAGGAAAAATCAATTATTTAGAGAAAGTATGCTAGATTTTGAAAGTTTATTTTGACACACTGTCACAACAGGGTTGCTTTTGTTAAACACATGTTGACAAACTTCTTGTGCCATTAGGATTCTCCGAAGTCTTTACTCTAACCATAGAAAGCCCTAATGTGGAATATGTAATTTGTCACAAAGAGAAAATTGTCATTGTGAAAGTAGTAATGTGAGAAGGGTAACTTCAGTCAATGCAACAGAAATAAGAAAGAAAAACTAAGTATCTGCAGTTTTTAAATAAGAACTTGACAATCAGCTACCAGATTCATTGCATTTAGAACCATCAGGTGAAAACGATTTTACCAAAAGAGATTTTCTACATAATAGTTTCCTCTGAATTTACTTTTTTTCTTTTTTTTTCAGCCAATATGCCTCCACAGATTGCTATTTCTAATAAAGATTTATTCTAACTAAATCATTTTGTTTTGTGATAAAACAAAAGTGAAACCTTTCAAACTTGTAACTCAAATACTTTTGTTTTGTTTTTATTTTGCTTTCTTTTACCAAAAAAAAAAAAAAAGAGAGTATTTTTCCAAAGTTACTTTGGTCGGTTTCTATGATAACTACTATGATAACTACCACAATATATTATTAATAAAGGTCTGAAGATGCAAGCAGACCATCTTGGTTATTTATGTCACAGAGCCAAGTCACAAAGCTTAAACATGGAAAACACTCAAGCATCAGTAATCCAAGTGTTATTTAGAGGTCAAGAAGATGCAAAATGGTGCTTAACAGTCTCCTTGTTTCCTGAACTCTGCAAACTGGTTGGAGAGCTCAATAAGGATCTTTTCCATCTTTTGAAAACAGCTTAATTTTCTGAAGTTTTACATTGTTCATTTCTGTTTTATTTCTCTTCCCTTCATGTCCCCAGAAGATGGCAGTATAGGACGCTAAAGGAAGTAGTAGTAGGTCAACATTTTTGTCCAATTTCCATCAGAAAATGTGTATTTTTTCCATTTTTTTCTTTTAAATTAGATTTATGTCATGAATATATTCATATTAATTACAGAGGAATTAATCCCTTTTCCAGAAAGCTTTCTTCCATTCTCCAGAACCTTGGAAATTTCATCTACCCATACACATAATGTACAATCACCTGGGAGCACCAGTGAAGATATTTGTGGAATATTACTTCTGGTAGTTTACCTCTCCTAGACGCACACCCCATATTAATGCAGGCCACACAATTAAGACTCAGCTTCCCACAAGTCTACAGGCAATTCTGGACAGATCATGTGGCTCAAGACAATCCTGGTTATGGCTCCATCAGATCATGGCAACATGGGAACTATCTGAGATGTCTGGGGACTGTTTGGTTACATCACATCAATCTACATCAAAAAGATATGGAGTCCATGTTATTTGTAGAAAGAAGATTCACAAGTCTTGCATCATTCAAGTCAGCATGAAGTCTTTCATTGGCCTTAAAGCAAGTAGGATAAGATTTGTAACACACACGAGATCATAATAGGATACTTTGAGAATTTTCAGTTTTTCTTTAGATCAAAAAATTATATTTAAGCTGTTTGGATGCTCAGAACTTTCTAAATACAGTTCCTCCTGTAATAGACAACTGAACAACTCATTTCTAACCTTTTATTTCAAGATGTAGAGTGAATGGACAACTGGGGCAGAACACTTGAGGAAAAACAAGAAAAACAAAATTTTAATTACAAATCCATTTACACTCAGGTATTCCTACAGCACTACTTGTAAACATTTGCAAATTCTCACTGATTATAAAGATAGTTTGTTTTTAATTTATTTTCCCTAACATGCTTGGGAAAATTTTTGAAATACAGTGCCTTACTGTACATGCAATTTAGCTCACAGCTTTACTGATGGCTTTTAACAATTAGACCAAACCCAATCTTTTCCTGAGCTAATTCAGCACCATGACATATATAGACAATTCTGCCAACTAAGACCACTACTTCTAGGACAGTTGCAGTGCAGACACTTGGCTGCAATCCCTTTGTACATTTCACTAAGAAACTCTCTCATGTTTTCTGTGTTAGGCAGCTGGAACAGCCACAAACACTAAGATGTTTTGCATTTAATGCTTTCATCAATTTTGTTCCCTTGTCGGAAAACAGAAACATACACCTTGTATATGCTAAAAGTTTTTCTGTCATCTATGGTTAAATAGCCTCATATTTTCAGTGCTTTTATAAAGGAGGATGTTGTTATTAGCATTCCCTTGCTATAAAGAGGAAAGAGAACCAGAGAACTGCATGCAACAAACACTTGTGGAATAGAAGAATAGAAGTCCTGACAACTGAGGAGGATATTAAAAAAAAAAAAAATCAATCTGAAGGAAAAGATTCAACTAGTAAGAGATTATGAAGTATTGGAATGGAATCATCTTCCTCTGTGGGAAATTTAGTCCTAACCAGAAGAATGGTTAAGCAGGATGTATGCAATAAAGAAAATCAAGAAATCCCTAGATAAAATCGGATGGTTCTGTTGGGAGTAGGATTGGTCAACTTTATTGAAAGACAGAAGAACAGACTGGTTTTATGGTAAAATCCATGGAGAATCTACAAAGGAAAAGGAGAATCTACAGAGAAAGAAGAGAAAAATAGCCTGATATTCATATTTTAAGATAAATAGAGATGGGAATATGACTGCAGTCATTATGTACTTAACAATCATAAAGATACATTCCTGCCACTATACCCTGCCCTGAAACAGTCACATTCTTCATCTTTTAATAAATTGTTTAATTCTATGTTCTCAGTTTTCAGCTTTCCTTTCCCCCAAAAAACAACCCAACCCAAACAATCAAACAAAAACACTTAAAAAGTGGGCAACTACTCACAATTAACCTCTTGGCTAAAGTTAAGTTAGCAAGCTATAGCAGTCTAACATTCCTGATCATATCATTTATGTCTTTAACTCTCTCTAGATTCCAGCACAAAGACAGATACGTGATCTAAATGAAATGATCAAATTTTTCAGTTTTATTACCGTAACAGCTTATACGAAATACAGGAAATAATAGGTTTTTTTGCTTTGTTTTGAGACAGGTAACTGTTTACAGCACTTCATTATTTTATAGCTACCATCACTCTACCTGGATAGTAGGGCGTATTATACTCTAATATCTTATATATATGCAAGTATAGAATTTACAACAAAATATTACTTTATATTAGCATATTAGTACAAATATGTGTGCAAGTATATTTGTATACATATATATTCTCTAACTCTTGATGCAGCTTAGGTCTCGCTGAAACAAAGTACTAAAAAAACCCCACACATTTTCAATCTTTTTCTCCTACTGAAACAAACATAATTAAACAACAACTCTAACAGAACAGTCAGATCACAATAATGTGATCTTTCAGAGATGAATGGAAGGTTTTTTCTTGCTGCTCTTAGGAATAATCCCAATTCATATGAGCAGTTCTTCTGAAGTCTGAGCCTTTGCAAAGTGCTAACCTGCATGAAGTTAGTAAACTCCAAATAGACTTGCAAGTCTGATTTTATACTCACTTTTAACCATTTTTTGTTCTATTTTAATATAATTACTCATTTAATTTTCTTTCACTGAGCTACGAAAAGTAGCTAACTTTTAGTGTTGGTTAAGTAGCATATTTACTTCACCAATGTGTTTGTTAGCTAGATTTTGAGAAAGAGAATCCAAACATGTTCAAGGGACTAAGTGTCCTTTGCTTGGGAAGGTGATTGCAAAAGGTTAAGAGTAATCATCAATTATCTTGCCCTGTGGACTAGCCACATGGTGAAAGCTTTGTCAGTGAGACTAACTCAGCAGTTTTGCTATATACATTCCCTAATATCTGAGTTGTTCTACAGCTAGTTTATAAAACTAAATATTAGGAGTTTACACCACATGCAGAAGAATAGCCAGGTGACTTCAGAAGGAACAATAAACACTGAAATCGTTTTTCTGTAGTGAGTTTCCTCCAAGAGGACATGAAGTATTTTCCATCTAATCCACTCATGGATACATCCTGTCATTTGGCATTCAGCCCTGGTTACCTGAAGGCATTCCAAGTTTGGAAACCTATGAAGCCATGGGTCAACTTGTGCAACATAAATTTTGACAAGAATCATTTTAATGAGCAGATATCCTTAAGGTATTCCACATATTTAAAGTCAGCATATGCATCATATAAGCTTATTGCATAGAGCTTTCATTGTAGCAAGTGTAACTGGCATTCTTGGCATGCCGGTATTTTTTTGCTTACTTTTAGCTAAGGCAAAATTCCCCAAATATTTGTTTTTGAAGTATTACCCTGGGTGACACACCCTCTTGCAATAAAAGTAACCTTTGCCAAATATTCTCTAGGAACAGAATCGTATCTTCTTTCTTTCTATAAAGCTATACAGTTCTTTCCAAGATTTTACCAATCAATTTTCTCATATAGGAACACCTATTTCTTAAATTTTTACATTTCTTTTTGTGTTGGTGATGTCAGCAAGTCTCTTTCCTCCCTCCTTGAACAAAACTTTCCACCCTTAATACAATCGAGGCTTTAATTCAACAACATAGTTTCATGAGATTATCCATTCTTCTCCTTAAAGATGAAGTAAAATCTACTGATCAGACTTTCTAGAGTATGATTTTGTATTTCATCTTATCTATTAAACTAGTTGCTTCAGGGTGTTTTTTGTGGGTTGCCTTTTTATTTTTATTTTATTTTATTACTTATTTTAAAGTGATTCTCAGCAAGAAGTTGCAGGGAAAAGGGGAAGAAAAGAAAGGAAGAAAACAAAACTATTTAGAGTAAGTAACATGATCAGATGGTATTTCTGGCTGAAGCTCAGTTTTGGCATGAGAGCCAAGCCTTTAGAGTTCCTGGCATCCCCCCTATTGATTAGGCCTCATTGGGAATGCAAGAACTGTAGTTATATCTGGCATTCCTGCTTCTGCAATGTAGGGAGGATCACAAGATAGCTTAGCTAGTGAAAAAAGATACCAGTATGTCTTGAAGAAAATGAATTCTGCTTCCTGCTGAATCAGCCACCTTACCCCTGCAGAGTCTAATTAGCAAAACACTTGACAACTGCAACTGAATTAATCCCAGCTCTCCAGGAATTAGAGTCATGAAACAGTGAGGAGTCATTGACACCCTATTACCACCATCTGAATTACTGAAAGTTATGAGTCCATGGTAGTTCTCTGAATTGAAAAAAGATCTATGACCAAGCTACCCCTTATTAGAGAAGTAAACTCCCAGGGTATAGTTAGCCGTAATAGACCTCGTATTTGGAAAACACCACCACCTCAAGAGAACAAATCCACAGAGATCACTTTTTTAGTGTCACATGTTAGGTTACAATAGCAATACAACATTTGGTTCAGCCTCTTCCAGAGCTTTAGCATCACAGCTTCTTTGATTCTGGTAAGAGAACTAGATCATCTTAATGAGCCACAATGTCTCATGTTTCAAATGAAACACTAAAAGGCCAGTAAAGGAGGCAGGGAACACCACAGGTATGGAAATGTATGACAGAAATGGAAGGTGATCATCTTACTGTGGAAATACTGTGCATTTTCCTTAATCAGAGCACCAAAGGTTAGGTGTGTTTGGAATAACAAGTCTATGCTTTTGCCTTATTTGTGGCTAGCTTCCAACCGAACTCCAAGTATTTCCCCCTCCATCCCCATTCCCCTTTCTCAAGTTGTATTTATAAAAGCAAGCCATCGTCATTACAGAAACCTTTAATTTTAAACTGTATCTATACACAAAAAGAGCAGATGTATACAAGTCTGATATGCTGGCTGCTCAGACAGAAAAGCTGTGATCCAGCTGCTCTGGGATCCAGTTGCCAGCAGCTGAACCAGTAAGATGGTAGGACAGAAATCTGGGATCTTACAAGAATATCACCAGTCACCATCCCTTTTGCTTCCAGCAAGGGGCAGCTTTCAAGAGTGTCTATTTTTGCAAGACTTCTGGTTGGAACAAAGCCAGAGCAGTGAAGGACAATTTTTTGAAGGAAAAGTGGTGGAGAGGAGGGGTGTGTGAATGAAATGGACGATTGGAAACAAGGGTAGCAGCACCTGTTAGTCTTCAGTACTGAAGCCTGAGAATCATGATATGGGAAACTTCTCATAGAAAGGAATTAAAGATCTAATGGATATGAAGTCCCTAATCTTTATCCTTCAGTTTCCTGGGGCTCTTGTCTACTGTTTGACTACAGCCTGCAGAGTAGAGATTTTGGCCTCTCTTTCCTCAAGGCTGGCCCGGAGAAGTCATGCTCCAGAGCATCATCCTTCCTCCCAGGAATAAGCAGAGCTCTTTCTTAGTGGAAACTTGGACTCAAGTGACAGAAGATCAAATCGGGTGCCTGCAAATGAGGATGTCATGAGCTGGGAGGCAATGTAAAATTCCAAGCTACCAGCCTTTGAAACACCAACAGGGAATTGCAGGCTAGAGATCTGGGGATTTCTGACTTTTGTTTCTATATTAAGGACGTAGGCCTTGCCAGCCTGGAACTTCAAGCAAGATTGACAAATACTACACCACTCGATTGTAAGGTAACCTTCTGGTGTTAGGCCTCTTCCTCTAAGGAATTTTGGACTGACCCTTATAGAAGGAAAACATTATTATCCCAGGAACCATATTTCTATTTTGATTTTTTTCCAAGTAATATTGTTATTTCTGGCGAGAATGTCTGGATCAGAAGGGCAGCAAGTAAAACTTGAAATATCAGCTGCTGACAACCAGATGCAACAGCATCTGGAGCAACACAAAACAATTTATGCATATGTGTATTTCTGATGTCCCTTTCCCTTTGCTCTTGCATTTCTGCTTTATTTGGTCATGACACTCCATAAATGTACAGTCTGCACAGTTCAGCCAGCAGAGATGTAAGAAATCATCTCTGCATTCACAGACATGTCTTGCATAGTGACTGCATCCAGCTTGACTTTAATTACAGATTGGTATGTTTTGACAGTGTGCAAGGTCTCCTCATTCTCCCTCTCTGTGTCATAGGCAAAGACATTGGGTAGGCTGACTAAGAGATGTGAGCTGATCTGTCCAAGCTAGAAGGAACAGACTGAAACTCCCAGATTTGGAATTACAAACTGCCAGCATCAACATTGTCTCTTTCTTCTTCTGCCTCCTGGAAGAGACAAAAACAGGTGCATTACAAGCTTCATAACACAATGCTATAAATTTGGTGAGAGTTCTTACTAACAAACTGAGTGATTTGCTCGAACACATTAAGAAGCAGAATAATGCTGTGAAACAAAGGTGGCTTTTTTTTTTTTTTTTTTTTTCCTTCCCCTACTCCAGTGAAGACATGCATTAGAGTTACTTGGGTCATTACAAAGTTGAGACATTGACAAAGGCAGACACTGAGTGACGGGCAGGATTCCTTGTTCTACTTAAGAAACACTAAGTCCCTCCCAAAGAAGGGGAGGGAGAAGACATCCTTACAGTCATAGCTGCCTGAGTACTCCCACAGCTTCGGCTGACATGTCAGGTGCCGTGTCTCAGCCCTAGGAGGCAGCAGATCTAGGAAAGGAAAATAGGCATATTGCTGGACTGGGATGAAAAAGAAAGGTGTGGCAGGGAACAAAGAAGGTTCTGCACTTGGCCATGTCATTGCTGCTAGAAGGAGATCGGCTTTAAGGGGCACTACATAATTTATTTCGTGGCATTAAAGGGTATATGGAGTGCGATTCAGATTTATTAGGCAGAGTATGAGCTGCAGCCTGGGTATCAGTAGAGTTAGGGAAATACAGTGCTCAGAGAACAGGGTGGACTCAGAGTGGCACTGAAGGATACTTGTGGTAATGCTCACAGAGTTATCACATTGGAGTAGCAGGATAAGGAGAAGAAGAACAGAATAAGCATTAGTAGACCTGAGAAAAACAGAAGTACACTGCAAGAAGTTCCTTAAAAGGAAACAACTCTGCATGATCAAAACTAATATGTGGTACAAACTTTGCCTCTGACAGCCTAGACAAGCCTTTCAGTTGTGAGGTACAAATAACTTCATTGGTAAGAAATAACAGTCAAGCACAACTCACAGCTCAGGTTCTACAAGTGAAATACGGATTTGGAGGCTGCCAGGCAACCTCTATTGTTGAGCAGGCCTAATAGCACTCAACCTTTATTGATAACCAGATCATCCTTGAATCACATTTTCTTTTCAAATGCCTGAAAGCAGCTGAGAAAGGAAGCACGGGTATGTTGGCCTAGTAGTCATTCTTGAAGGAACAGATAAAGGTGTTGGGGAGAAATGAGACTATGACTAAAAAAGTATAAGATAAAATCTGTCTTTCGTCTTGCATGGTTGTTGATTCACAAAAGCATTTGATGGACACTCCTAACAAATCTGTCTCGCTCAATCGTTCTTACAATAGTATTTAAGAGTAAGCAAGAAAAACAAGGCCTGAAAATTTGATGAGTGAATCCTGTGACATTTCTGAATATACTTGCTACCCAGAAAGTCTACAGAGAATTCCAAACTGCAGAGATTTTGGTAAAATACATGAGTGAAAGTTGAAATTAGCCAGTCAAAAGGGTCATAACAAAAAGGAAATGTGTGGTGCCTCTTTCATTCTAGGCATGGCTTATATAAATAATGCTGGTATCTGTGATATTGAGAGACCCTAGCATCCAAATGAGGTCCCATCTTTGTCCCTGACACACAGTGAAAACAGGATAACACAGTGAAAGAATAGTATTAACCTCAGTGCTTCTACTCTCACAAATTTGCTACACAATAGTTGATGAATACCAATAATTAGGATTTAAGTTCTCATTCAGACAAATCAAGTCTAGATATATAGAAGCTAGTGTTCACTCAAAGACATGTAACAATCTCCTCTAGTCGAGGCCGCCAGGTCTTTGAAGCTGGACACTTGCTGGGCACTAGCTGCTTTCTCTGAGAGGACAGAGAAAGAAGCGGCTAGAGATTTGATTTTACTGCAAAATCTGATGAACCACTATTTTTACCCAGAAAGACAAATTTTGTAACAGTTTTCACTTACCTCCTTGCCTTGAACATGCTTTCACAATAAAGCTTTGAAGTTGTAAAAATACTCATCTAGGTAGTTTAAAACAGGACTTACTGTCTCAGTCTGGGACAGAAATACTGTTCACTTAGAGTTAATATTTTGCATCTGGTTTGATAATCAGGCTTAATTAACACGCACAGACTTTCATTCCACTGATTATTCTGATCTAAAACCAAGAAACATTAATAAATTAGGTCTGTAGCCATGAAGAATTTGCTGAAGAAAAGCATATTACTTTTCTAGATACAAGATGTCATGATTTAAGAATGCTTAAAAATTCTGGGAACTCACAATTTTTGTGCTAATACGTAAAAATATCTTGTGGCCTTCAAGAGAGCCTGTTTATCTAAATGGTTTTGTTCATTTTTTAAAGCTACTTCTGCTATATATTATATCTAAATGGATTATAATCGAAGGAAATTAAATTACTTTAGTCCTCCTTGGCAGGACTTTGTGTAACTGTCAGTCGTACTGCATTGCATGTACAACCACGATGGTATTTCGCACTGTGCTATGCAGCACTATGCAGAAATACCTGAGTTAGCACTGAATTAGCTGGCTTCAGAGCTGGATAGATTAACGGGGGAACCGTGCCATTCTAACTGAGCACTGAGGTATCATAGCTCAAGCTAGCACCTCTCGCTGTCCCCAGTTGTGCAGATTGCTGTCTCACAGGTATTCAGGAAATTGGATTGTGCAGGGTAGAGGTGCACTTTTGGACACTTGAAGAGCAAACAAAGTACATTTTCTTTCTTCTCCCCTTTTCTGCTCCTCTTTTTCTTTTGACTCACATCAACTTCAAAGGAGAATGGTACCTCGCATGATAATGAAGGGGCGTAAACAAAGTTTAAAATTTCTCTAATCCTTTCCTTCCTGTAGTATATCTTACATCTTCTCAATTGTTTTTAAGATCTGTACTGAATTATTTTTCCATAACTAAATAATAATAATAATAATAACCATTAAAATATAATGCTATTATAGTACCAAGTAAATTGGCAGGGGAAGCTAGGTAGCTTAAACTGTTTTTGGAAGCTAATGGAATATCAAATTGATAGAGCTCTAGCAGTGTTATTTGATAAATTGTCCACATGCAAGCTATTGCACAGTAAATGTACAAAACTTTTTTCCTCCTACTTTCACTTCTACACTGGCCCTGTATAGAGACTGCATCATCCGGGGTCATGGACAAATGGCCAGAAGAATTTTAGATATGAGTGGGTAAACTAAAAAGAAAATGAAAATAATTACTGATGAGAAATTAACAGTGTATAAATGTAACTCATAGTTTAAAAAGTACTTCAGGAAAATGAAGTATAAAACACTACCACTTTGGTTATTGATGAAAGAAAGGAACTTATAAACCACCTCAAAGGGATACTATTCCGATGTAGCTTCCCCTTTTTGCCCTTCTAGGCTTGTTTGAAAATTGATTAGTGATACTAAATAGTACCTTTTTTATTATTTATTTATTTTATTTTATTTTATTTTGTTTTGTTTTGTTTTGTTTTATTTTAATTTAATTTAATTTTATTTTATTTTATTTTATTGAATATTGGCCAAATCTGGTCTTTAAAGTGTTTAAAAAGCAATAAGGAGAAACACATCAGCATTTTTAGATCATATTTATTTACAAATTCATACAATGAATACCATTAAGTTATCTAATGATTTGACCACATTATCATAAGCACACAAGCTTACCCATTTTCTTCTGCAATAAGGCATATAATTTGTGTTAGACTAAAATTTTATTCAGAAAGATGCCTACTTATGATTTGAAGATAGTAATATTTTGAAAGCCTTATGTTCAGCTACTATCTTTCTTATTTTGTTTTCCTCAGACTAGGGAATAAAACCTTGCAATGTGACTAAATAGTGACACACGACAAATGAGACTTTACATTTCAAAAAGTTGTTTCATGTACATATAAGGTATTAGGATTTTACCCTAACTTTTAATTAACTAAAGTTTTTTATGTTCTGGGTACAAGACCCTTGAAAACTACATTTTTTTGTTGTTGTTTTTTTTTTTTTTGAGTTGCAATACAGCTATCATAATTTGTTAAAATTCTAGGCTGCTACTTGACAATGCCACTGTTGTGCACAATTCTGAGATGGGACATATATTAAGGATGAAACCAGAGTATCAACAGAATGAATGTATTATAAAGACCATAAAACTGGTCCCAGCAGTGAGCAACCAACTGTTCCTCTTTTCATCATTTAGAAAGCCCAGATGAATGATGCAAATTCATCTTGAGTTGCCAGGTCTGGGAAGTAATTATTTTTAACTGAAAGTGGAATCACCCTTTCCTGAAAAAAGAAATACACTTCAACTATGAAAGAGATAAGGAGACATAGACAAATCAATGAGTACTTTCATACTGATGTGAATTGGTACTATTAAAGAAAACTCCTCTATGCAGCAACATAGAGCTCCATGCTTTTTTTCTTTTTTTTCTCAGCTCCATGCTTTCTTTCTTGAAAGTGGCTGCAAGAAAGATGAGGAAGAGCCTGGAAAGTTTCTGCAGATAAGACCTATGAAAATGCACTCTCACAGTACAACTGCCCGTATCTTTTTTTTTTTTTTTTTTAATTTATTTATTTCCAGGAGACCTGTGTGATGAGAAATGCAGCAAATATCAGCAGAATGCCAGGAACTGTCACTGCATATACCATTTTGGCTAATAAACCCACATAAAGCAAGTTTAAAAAGTGCTGCATAATTCACTAAAGACAGAACTTGTTTTATGCTTCCCTCTGCATGCTCTTAATTCTGCTGGAAAAGAGATGGTGGTGTGTATGCCTGGAGAGTTTCTTCAGCTGTGCAAACATATGAGCACTCCATTTCAGTGTTGCTTTAGGAACTAGTAATTTAAGACATTTTTGAAGAAGATCTTTTTGGTGTCTATGTCAGGCGTTCAACATAAGATTCCCACAAGCTGCGCATGTGTGTGTGTGTGTTCATTCCTTACTATTCATATAATTTCTGAGACAGTAGGAGGCTTTGCACTCTGGAAAACCTTTAACTTTTTTCTAATTTTCCCCACCTCTTTTGGTTGAACATCACTTGAGAATTCGGACAATTCAGTGAAACTTGAACTCCCTTATATTTGCAACACTGGTGTAGGGCTGTAGGGCAAACATATGGGGCTGAAAGGCTTTGATTACCAAACTATTTTTTTTCAAAATTCTCATCACATTTATTATAAGTTTTTGGTTGTGCTCTTCTCTTTCTGTATACCATCAGCCTTACATAAAGAAAAGGCTGAATCTCATACACCATGGAGATCTCAAGTAACTTCTCCATTCCAGAACATATTTTTCTGTATGACCAGTCTGAGGTCGCTGCTCAACATATCCATGGATTTTGAAAAAAAAAAAATAAATAAATAAAAAATATATATATATAAATAAAATAAAATAAAATAAAATAAGCCATTGGCTTGGAAGCCTAAAACCCATGTGGAAAAAAAAATCTCATCAGTCAAACGACAACTTTGTTATTAAGAAATAGAAAAAGCTGTTAGCAAAGCATAGCAGAACTGGAAATAATTTTCCATTACTGCTTATAAACTTCATGTGGGTTTTATAGTGGGGAACTGGTCCCAAGTAGCTTCAAAGCTGCTAGGAAATCTATCACGCACTTTAAAATCCATAATAATCTGAGGTGTATTGACCTCAAAACCTGGCTATAGACATCTGGAGAGAAAATGACTTACAAATCCGACACACATACATGGTCTCTAGCTGAGTTCTGAGAAAGATGAAGTTGACTGGCAAGCCATCAAATAGTTTGCATACAAGATGTTTAAAACCTAAGGTCTGTGATAATCTACCCAATGTAAAAGCAAGCCATTCACAAGAACCTATGTAACAGACTGATGTGCAGAAAGAGTGTGTGCCTTTAGAAATTTAGACTGTAATTAATGAAAAACCCTTTGACAACAGGACTCTGGAGGACAAAGACTTCGGAGCGGTCCTTAAAGGGTTCCAAAGAGTTATCACGGCGTGCCTTAGGCGTGAACGTGGCTGCGGTACCTCCCAGGGCAGGGAGAAACGGGAACCCTCCAGCTCGTGCACCTGCACATGGGCACACGTCCGCGTGTTTAAGCTGTCAGCAGTGCGTTTCTCCCGGGAACACCTACACAGCCTCCAACATCCCCCAAATCCACTCCGCCCGGACAGCAGCGGGCGGGGCGGCCGCCCCAAAATCCGCCCCACTCCCCCCGGCAGGGGCAGGGGGCGGTGGGGGGCGGCGGGGGGCGGTGCTGGCCGCCCTCCCGGCCCGGCCCCCCGCAGGGGAAGGGATAAATCGCGGCCGCCCCGTCCCCACCGTCCGTGCGCGGTGGTGGCGGTGGCGGCGGCGGGGGGCTCGGGGTCGGGCTGCCCGGAGGGGAGCGGCTCTCGGCGGGCACCGCCGGCATGGGGGCCGGCGGGGGGCTGGGGCTGGGGTATGGTTTGGGGCAGGGGCTGGTGGCCCTGCTTGTGGCCGTGCTGGCGGCCGCCGCGCTGGGAGGCACCGGGGCGCTCGCCGGGCGCGTCCTCAGCGGTGAGTAGCGGGGCCGGGGTCGGCGTCGGGGGGTTTCGGCGGCCGGGGCAGCGGTGACAAAGCGGGGGGGATGCGAGAGCAAGGCAGAAGATAAGTGAACTTGAGGGCTGGCGGCCGGCTGGTGGGCGTGCTGGTGGGCGAGCGGCTTCGTGCTCGGCCAGCCCGGTTTCCCTGCGGCTCCCGCAGTAGCCCAGCGTCTGGTGGCCCGGTGGTGGACTAGGGGCTGGCTGGCTGAGAGTGACCTCGGCTTGGACCAGTGTGCCCATCAGAGCCTGGAGCAGCTGGGATCCCGGCTCGGCAGAGATGGGAGGCTCGGCGGCCAAACTTCTGCACTAGCCTTGAGTCGGCTCCTGGCACCGTGGGGTTTTCTTGTACAGAGTTTTAAGGCTGCCTGCCTGCCTGCATGATGCAGCTCTAACTGCTTAAAACCAGAGTGTGGACTTGCTACGGTGTCGTTCTGAGAAACAGCTATGCAGTGAGATGTGTTTGCAATGACAGGGGAATGTTTCTTCTTTGTAACATAGGCAGGAGGAGGAAGCAAACTATTAAGGATGTATAGCATAAGTAATTTTGTTATGTGCGGATGTATCTACAGCTCTCTCAACGTGGAGAGGAAGACAATACTTCAGAAATCTGTATCTAAAATGTGAGGTTAATTTTAGTGTAAGAGCTTTAGGATCCCATTGTGTGTTTCCAACATAGAAGTATATATGCTTGGAAGCTGCTAAAAGTAACAAAAAGGCTGTTCGCAATTGGACTTTGGGTCAGATTCTCCAGGCTAAAGCTAATGGGCTCTTGGAGGCGTGTTGAGCACACAAGCAAATCCAAACATTTATCTTGAAACGAAGTTTTACACACTTGGCTGCACTTGTTAACAAGTCGTGTGTAAATCTCTGTCTATGCAGGTAAGAATGTGTCTCTTCATAAACTGATTGCAGAACAATGCAAGTTATTTTTATATGAGCTGTCTCAGAGGCTGTGATGGTAAAATGTCAAGGAAAGTTGTAGGGTTTTTGGTAGCAAGCAGTAGGTTGCTGATTTCAGGCAGTTTCCTTCTTATTTGTTAATGGAGTAGTCACTGCCCACTGCAATGATGTCCTATTCATTGCACGTTCATGTGCACAGCTGAGGTGTGATTTTGTGTGTGAGAGAAATTATCTTTCTGGAAAAATAGTTAAGTAGCAGTAGTTCAAAACATTTTGAAAAAGCTTGCCTGCCTAGGGTGTACCCAGAAGTTTCATCTCTTTCTGTTATAATGTAAACTGTGTAGTCATATACAATACAGCAAAACACTTAGTTTAGCAATTTAAATGAATACTATACTGCACTTTGTTGTTGTAAGTAATAGTGAAGATTGCTTGTCCATGAGATTGCACTTTGCTTTTAGTATTCTCAGTGTGTGCCGGAGGAAACCCGGACCCTTAATCTTCTACCTGAATCTTGTGCATTTAAGTGACACATACAGCGAAATGAACAGAGGTCCAGCTTTTAAAACAGTGTACATAACGTGTACCACATAGACAAACAATTCCTAGGTGGACTTCAGGTTTTGGAGAGAATACAGGCTAATAAGTGAGTATTTAAAAGCATGTGATGAGTCTCATGTTGCTCTATTACACTAGCTAATGTTTGGCTGATTTAATACAGGAGATTTGAAGTCACTTACAGAAGGAATCTTTTATGTACTATTAAATATATTGGATGAAGATGTATTCATTTGGCAAAGGGAATCCATTCTAGGCAGTAACTGTCAAAGATATTTAGCATGCCTATTTCCAGAAATACTGGCAGGAGGGAGGACTGACTGTTTCTCCACCTGAACCACACCCCTCTCCTGCCACATGCACATGGATAGGTCTAGTGCAACTAGTAGTCTGCACTCTTTCAAGCAAGAAATAGTACTGTTGAATTATTGGACAGTGTTTGCCATCCACATCACTTCAGTCTAGCTTATCTGTATACAATAACCAACTGTTTGGACTTAAACAGGCTTACATTAAATTTAGAAGTCTACATCTTATACAGATCTGATTCTGAAAAATCGGTAACCTAGGCTTCAATCATCATAATCTACAGTAAATGGAAATCTCTCCACTTTCCAAATATGTTTAAAAATATAATCCCTATCATTCACATTAAAAAAAAATGTTCCTGAAACTGACATGAGTGCTGGTTGAAACTTGTGGAAAGGTTCCCATTAACTGCAGTAAGGTTCCAGTAGTCTTAGCAATAATTGCAAAATTTCAACCATTTTGCCCACAGCAGCAAGAGGGCACAGAAGAAAAGGTCTACACTTTCCAAATGCTATTTCCTTAGCTAAAGATTTCCTGTTTCTTTTTTTCCAAGTATGTTAGTCTTCCTAGGCTAAAATCAAATAGATTATTTGCACCAGGCCATTCATATTTAGGCATTATTTCTGTCATCTTTAATTTGGCAATTGCTAAAGAGAAGTTATGTAAGTGGTTTGCAATTTTTAATGTTGCTAGGCAGATGTATTGAGCAGTGCTCACAGCCTCCCTATCAGAGAATCTAGTCTTGCCAGGGAATTGATTCTTAAAGAAGAGGATCAAAGCAGGCTCAGAAGAAACTGCTGAGTCTGCCTTGCTGTCCCATGACATCATGAAGAACATAAAGTGATGATAATGCAGTTTGCAAAGATGCAATTACTTTAAGTATCTATTGGGCAGGAAAGATGCAAGCTAATCTTATTACTAATCATTTAACAGCCTATGTATTAATCATAAAAAATATACTTTAATGACTGCCATTTGCTATCCTTTTATATTTCTAAGGCTTTTAAAAATTTTCTCTTCACTATGGCAATGTATCAATAGCAGATTAAGTACTAGATAAAGTATTTTAAAGCAGTGTGTGTCTATTTTGGTGTAAAAGTAATTGAATATATAGAATACTGAATAAAGTTAAATATTTGGCAGGCCACGAAACAACAAGTTTTTCTTAAACTATAGGCTCATTTGCTTCAGATACCTTTGAGGATGTATATGTGTTCATTTGCACAGTTTATTAACTGGATTTGAGATAGCCATAAAATATTGCAAGGTAAAATCATTAAAGATGTATTTTCATGGGTAATAAATTGGATAGACATAACAAACCCTTTCTCAAAAGGCAAAATTTAATTTAGTTCAGCTGGCTTGGACTGTTTATGACACATGAGTTTTGTCTGGCTTTAATGTCTTTCAGTAATTTTGGTAGATGAAACCTGCTGGTTTTAGTAACATGGTCTGTTATTTTTAAGCTACATTGATAGCTCAGAATTTGGAACAGTATTATTAGAAAAAACACTGCCAGTCTCATCTAGAAGAGGTGTGCTGTTTGTTACACAGCTATCGCACGTGTATTTTGTTGCGAATATTCAGCATTTGGTTCCATACTGGAAAGTTTTTTAATGGAAATGCATATACACATGGTACAAGATCTTTTTGTTTGATTGATTTAAACGTGCGTCTCAACAATCACTAAAGCTGAGACTTCGAGAACTGAAAGATAAGTTGGGCATTTAATGACTCCTTTATTAATTCTCAGACTAGAATTCTAGAATTCTACAGACTCCTTTATTAATTCTCTCTTTCTGCACCTATTTTGACCAGTGTCTTCTTGGGGACTAGTCAATGATCTGGGTTCTTAAATTGAAATGAAGTGATGACTCTTGGATATAATATATGTTTTTTCTAAACACTTTGCTCCTAAGCAAGAAATTACATAATATTCCACAGAAAGACACTTTATCTTAGGTAAACTGCTGTGACTCATAGTTGAAAACACAGTAGTGACAGCTTGAGATGCTTGATGGTGGATGAGTCCATAGCAGGGTAGAAATATCAAAGTACTTAAATCATTTTCAGGAATGAGAATTCTGTATTAGAAGCAATTCCCCTATATATCAACCTGGTAAAACTTACCTTGCTTCTGGGGAGTGTTTTGCAGGCTGGATAGACTGCAGATCTTTTCAGGGGCTAAGGAAAGAGAGAAGAAAAACTCTAACACTTTGTCTCAGGTGAGCATGTCACTTTTCCAGGAATGGAGATTCCCAATTTAACTACGTTTTTCAAAGATGAAGTAAGGCATTGCAGTTCTGAAATTCATGATTGCCAAGATCCAGTACCCCACTTGACAGGCTCAGGAGAACATACCACAGAGTGATTCCATATATGATGCGTAATTTGAAGGACAGAGTGGATGTTCTGCTCATCTTTCACAGCTTTTCTTGCTCCCAGTGAGACAAGGTTGGTGTGTTGTCCCAGTGCAGCAGCTTGGTGCCAAATCGTCTCCTTCCTTGTCGAAGTCATGTTCTGAACCTTGAGTTTACTTCTCTGTAGTTCAGGTCTGATCCTGTGAAGATGAAACTTCTAGATTATATGCTGTTTGCAGGAAAACACTCTTTGGTTCATAAAGTGCTCTGTAAACTTACAGCACTGCTTTTTGAAGTTTCTTTTTAAGACTAATTCTCATAATGACTTTCTCTTCTCCAGTCTCTCATGGATCTAAAAATAATGTATAGTACTATATGTAAAATAAGAAATAAGATGCAACAATGGCTTGATAGTCACTGTAATCCCATATTCACACCAAGCACTCACTAGCCTGAAATGGCTGGTTTCTCATGCTGAAGAGGCTCCCACCACTGACAAACAGTAGGACCTTCAGCTCCAAGCAGTCTTAAGAAATAAGTCAAATTAAATAGTTGTCATGACTTTAGCAAAATCTAAATGTAGCTGAGTTATACTAATAATAACTCTAGGCTCACTTTATAGCCAGTGAGGGAAAATATGTATTTTTGGGGTGTGATTAATTTCATTTTAAAATATATCTTGAAAGTACTGCAGATACACCTTAGGAACACCTGTTTCTTTCAGTTGTCTATATAGTGAGGTTGGTGAGCCAGCTCAGACACAGAAAGGTCCATGAAGGTCTTTTCTATTTTTGTACAAAATGAACTATAACCAGTCCTAGTTTCCCACATATGGAAAGTTGCTTTTTTTTTTTTTTCCCTCCACTCTTTTGAATAGAAGGTGAATGAGCAAGGACTTGTCTATTGCTATCTTTTTTCATTACGGGACTACTGCAATAAGGTCATCAGTCATCACTCTGTTGCACTCATACTGTGATGCATGTAAGGTGATCCACTCTAGGAACCTTTCAGTCCACAAAACAAAAAAATGAATATAATATCACATTCGCACATACATTTTACTTACATCTGTGGTAAATATAGGTCTCTGGATGCAAACGCATGAAAATATAATTACATGAAAAAGGAATTCAAATTTCATTGAAAAAGAATAAGAGAATGGCAGATGCTTGCTGTGGGTACTGAATAGCAAAGAGTATATTTTAATGACTAAAGATTTATGAGCTATTCCCTTCTAGAGACAAGTAAGAAATGAGCAATGAGCAGAAAGCCTCAGAAATGTTTAAATTTATGCTTGTGAGGAAATCCTCCTGAGGGAATCTACTGTTGTATATAAAATTAGGTATATGTGAAAATGTCTGGTGGTGGGGAACAGGAGGTAAGGTAAACTCCATGCTCCCCTAGGCTGGCACACGTGTCAGACCCTACAGTTTCCATCAGGTCTATTTCATAGATTCATAGAATGGTTTGGGTTGGAATAGAATGGTTTTGGGTTTTACTTCACAAAATGCTAAGAACAATTTACTAGCTGCCACATCATGCCTGTCTTAAAATTATCTAGGAAATCTGTTCTGGTCTTTACAGCCACACCAAAAACTAGTGATGAAGAGACTTAATTTGCCAGTCTTGTCAGAGTATTTTTGTCAGTACTTCAGTTTTTTTGTTAAACAGCTGAAATGTTTGAAATTGATGGAACATTCTTGGTGTCTTTATGCTGTGATATATCAGCCTCATTGCTCTCTACAACTACCTGAAAGGAGGTTGCTGCAAGGAGAGTGTTTCTCTCTTCACTCTTTTCTCAAGTGATTTCTTTTGACAAAGTGATAGGACATGAGAAAACAGTCTTAAGCTGTGCCAGGGAAGGTTCAGATTAGATATCTGAAAAAATTTCTTCACAGAGAAAGTGGTCAAAAGGGACTTGATTTAGTGATAGGACTTGGTAGGTCAGGTTGATTGTTGGACCTGATGATCTTAAACATCTCCTCCAACCTATATAACTCTATGATTCTATATGAAAATATATACTGTTTGTGTATATAGAAGACTTCAGAAAAATGAAAACAATCAAGCAAAAACACTGCTAAGGGTTTCAGCAGTAAGGGTTTTAAGTCTTGGGTAAATAATCCATATCTTGGAGCAGACTTGTAGATACTTAAATCTTTCTAATACATTTCCTCCTATTTTGAATAGGCTCAAACAGCCCCCATTGGCAGTTGGGTGTTATCATTAGCCTCCTTGCTTGAATCTGTGCAATTGAATAGGGTTGTTAGTACCTATGAAGTGTTATACTTTGGGTAGCTTTGTAGATTTCTTTTAATAAGCATAATTAACTGCTGGGGAAATGGAAGTATGTGTATATATTGTAAAATGCCAAGGAGCCTGTTGCTTGCAGCGACAGCATTGCTAGACCTATCAGAGACAGAAGGGGGGAAACCAGGTCTGACATTAGTCTTTTCCTACTTCACATGGGAAAAGGGAAGGCAACTTGCAATTTTTAGGGGGTTGTCTTAGCAACTCTGTCAGCACTTTGTGTGCATGATGAACCCCAAGGACAGTGCAATTGTGCACTGGCTCCTTATCCAAGCAAATGGCTGTCTGTCATGATCAGTCCTGTGATATATACCCGTAAAGTTCACATGATCAGAAGAAAAAAAAACAGTTATTACAGGAGAAGCTAAATGGATCTCAGGCTTTAAATTTACGATGTGCTAGATATCTGAAGCAGAACTGATGCCAAAAGTAGGTATGTTTCACTTAAAAGAAAGGAAAACTGTTAGGGCTTTAATGATTTGATGGGGGGAAGTACTTGTGAAATACTTAGATTTTTTTTGATGCCTATGTATCACACAAACCAGCGACTAAAACTGCTTAATTGTTTCATAAAAAGGGATATTTGTTTTCTAGTTGAATGCACTTACCCTGTATTGATTCACATAATTGTAATTGTATGTTTTTCTGCATGGATAATTAGAATCTAATCAACATTTCACCATCCGTAATGAGATGGTGATATCAAGCTACTTCTTCACAGCTCTGTTAGCAGTGTGCTATGTGTGCCAGCGCTGTGAAGCTAACTACAAGAAATAAATGTGTTATTTTCTTTGTAAAACAAGTGAATAAGCCTATCACTGCTTGGGGAAGATGACAGCCTTTCATGAGGGCAGGTATTGCAATTCCCAGTGCATCTAGAACAAGCTAGTGTCATTTTAATTGTGTTTTTATTCAGCCAGATGGAAAAATCCAGGTGTTAGTGAAGGGGGCAGTTATAACTAATGATCTTTAATAGCCAAATCAGCGCTGCCCAATGCCAATTTACAAACAGAACTGTCACCTTTCTGATGGCTCGTTTTTGTAAATGTGTAGGTCTTATTTGTCTGAGAGCAGTTGTTATCCAGAAATAACCCATTCAGTTCCCTGTCCCCAAAAGCACTTGGCAACACAACAGCATAAATAGCAAATTCTGGTATATAGAAACTTGTTCAGCAATAAATGAACCAAAAATCAATTCCCATGGCTATAAAGAGGAAAATAAGACCTGGAATAGACTAAGACAAATGCTTCTTGTGTAGCTCCGTATTCTGCTCAATGGTACTGAACTGCAGTGTGAACAGTATAATACAGTATCTTTTCTTACAACTTCCCTCTTCCCATTTTCTTTCTGTGCATTAATTCTAGAGATGGGTGTTTGGCAGGTGTCTGAGGCCTCTATCATCCTCTTTGATTCACAGAATATGGAATGGTTAATAGCCGAAGATAGACGCATAGGTAGCATCTATAAAATGACAAGTAAATTCTTTCCATTCTTTCTCAAACACAGGGCAAATAATCTATCATTTTTACATGCTAAAGCATAAGAATTTGTCAAGAAACAGATTCTATTATGAAAATTATTGTAAAAATTCTGGATCATAGATAAGCTTTGCTTAAGAGAAGGACAGCCTCTCTTAAGAAACTTCACTTATGTGATAATGACCATATGATAGGCACACGGACTATCTGCCTGTACAAATACCTCCCTGAAGTACAACTACTTAAAAGACAAACGACCCTCAAATATTTTATATAAATACTTAAAGAGAACTCAGAATCTTTGAAAGTTTTTTTTTCTTGTTTGTTTTTAATAAACATCACTTTAGAGAAACTGTATTATGACAGTTAAGGTATAAACCCTAATCCAGGAAAAAAGCTATACATCAATGAGTGACTATTCTCTCTGCAGACTTAGATATGAAGAGGGTGGGAGGAAAAATGTACCTAATGTACCAAAAAAGATTCACCAAAAATACGAATCGAATTCAGTAGACTGGATGGATACAAGTATGATGCAGTAAAACATGAACAACAACATATCAAAACATGGCCAGCAGCTGAACCAAATCAAAATATGACTAAATGATGCAAGGGACAGTTGACATGATGTATTAGCTTTGAATCAAACTGTGACTAGGAAATTTTTGTTCCTTTTAGCCCCTACTGACCACATTCTAAAGTGGGACTTGTTGTGGAACACCCTCTGTCCTGCATGCTGGTTACACAGCCGTTGAGGTCAATGTGCTCACACACACAAGTTTAAGACCAAGCCTGGACTGCATAACACAAGCAGAGAAATATATCTAGCCAGTGGAATGTTTTGGCTAATTTACATTGACTTCCATCATGCTATTATTTCATGATCTCTTTCACAGAAGTCCCTATGTCTTTGTTACTTTATTTTCAGAGGCCTCCATCAGCCTCATTTTGGCCTTTGGGATTCTGGTTAGTGTTAAATGTTCCACATTTCTTTGCACCAAATGTTCCTCTGCTTTTTCTGCTGAATCCATTATCTAGTGAAGAAAAAAGTCAGTATGAAAACAGGGGACCTTCTACAGCGGGCTTTGTACATTCCTTTGTTCGCTCTTTACACATGCTATGCACAGTCACCTACTGTTCCTTGCAAATCTAGGTGAACACTGATGGTAGCTGAAGTGAGCCATGGACTGTAGGTTAGTTTATTAGGTTTAAGAGGAAGGGAGATGGGATTTACCAGCAGGGAGCTTGTCTTTTATCTGGGATTTCCAAAACTTCAAGCTGAGTCACGTTCATTACTCAAAATAACCTTTGTGCCCTTCTTGGCCAATGGGTTCTAAATGGGACTGAGCCTGTGCACTTAGAGAGGTGACTCTTTGAGATGGGTACTCTATTAGTAATTTTTGTCCTCAGTGACATCATCATAAATTCTGTCATGACGGACCTAAAGGAAATTACTGATTCTGTTTAATGAGGCATCATTATTAAAACATAATGGAGGCATAATTGATCAAAATACCAGCTGAATATTTGCTTGTTCCTCCTTTTCTCAAAGGAGACTTTTTCTTGCAAAATTACCTGCAGAAATGGTTTAACTAAGTATCAAGTATTTGAACTAAAGCTACATTTGGTTCAATGTTACCAAAACATTCTATTATGGAGCTGCTGTGTGACACCCAAGGACGAAAACTGAGCATATGAATGCAATGGTGGTTAGCACTTCTTAGAGCAAGTACTGTACCCTTGCTTTCTTCAGCCACAGAGATGGTGAGACAAAGTGAGAGAAAAGGAATTTAAATCAGATTCTCTGCAGTAGGCAACTGGAATTGCTAAGGCTGAGGGAACAGAGCCAGAGTTTTGTTGTATGGCTGGTATATGCAGGAAAGGGAGAAAAACATAAACACATCCAGGTTTGTTCTCTGATGAGGAAACTGGGGAGACCTAACCTTCCAGTTTTGCAGTGCAAGAATGGGAGGGAGAAAAGGGAACATTCTGTCAATTAATTGTTGCTTCAACACAGCACTCTTCCCTCAACAGACTTATTAGAGCTCTGGTGTTGATGAAAAGTTAAGATGTTGGTTTATGTCAGCAAGCCAAGTGCACGTTTTTGCTTTTCTCTATGCCTTCTGACTGGATCTGAGCTGCCCTGCTTGGGAGAGTGAAGGTTGCTCAAGGATTAAGGAGCTAATACACTCCATGCAAAGAAAGGTCTAAGTACTCCACCTTCACATCTACAGATAGGATTGTTTGAAACATCAACTTGTCCGAGCATCTGTAAGGGATAACAGTGAGAATGAATTCTTAGATCTTATTAATTGCATTAGTTAGATCGTTGGTCTCTTGTTCAAGGGAAGACTAAACACATTTACATCTTTTTTTTCTTTCTGGATGTGCTGTGATGAAACAGTGTTTTCTTTCAAGTTTGTTTTTTCATCTCAGACAGCCTAGGGCAAACTGTGTGGAAGGGTTGCAAAGGCCTAACTTACTATGTAAAGTGAATAAATATAGGTATCTTATTCTGATTCATCCAATAGACTTGCTTTCAAAAATTATTTCTATTCAGTTGTGATAGGAAAATTGGAATTAAAGTAATGTTGAAATAGCAAATGTTGCTTTAGTATTAACAGTAGGGTGTTGACTGCCATAAAGATGTTAGAAAAAGTTGAAATAGCCTATAGTTAATGTTTCCATACTTATCTCCTATACAGTGTGGTCCGTTCTGTCATTTTCACTAGCAAATTGTTTCTGCTTTGTAGTTCATAAAATAGTAGTGAGACAAAGCTGTAAAAAATGAAGCTTGAAAGCTTGACATCTCAGCATGCTCTGAGAAGAGCACTAAAATGTTAACTGATTTGCCAGCTATTAATGCACAACTGCGGATTTCCATTAACACTTTGAACTAGCTCCACAACAGCAGATGAAAGTCTCCTTTAAAAGAAGAAAGAAAAGATTCATAGAGGGTTATTACCTAAACACAGGAACTAAATTAACTGGAACAAAAAATATTCACAGCTTCTTCCAGAAACCGTACTACTCTGCATCACACTTCATTCACACAGGTTAGGTCTTAAACACAAATATTTCTTAGTTGTTTGCTGTTTTCTGTTTTTGTTTTGATGTATATTCTTGTACAAATAATCAGCCTGTAAAGAGGAAACTTTTTAAATTTTATTTTATGCGTATGTGTGGGTAGAGGGCAACACATGAAAGGGCATTGGAACAGCCTACCTAGGACAGTGGTCACAGCACCAAGCCTGCTGGAGTTCAAGAAGCATTTGGACAATGCTCTCATACACATGGTCTGATTTTTGGATTGTCCTGTATGGAGCCAGGAGTTGGACTTGATGAATCTTGTTGGTTCCTTCCAACTTGGGATATGATTCTATGAAAGAGAAGTAACTTAAAAGTTAGCTTGTATATGAAGTTTCACTTGTTCAATTTTTTAGTTTTATAATACAGAATTTTAGAGTTAACAATGCACAAATATCTGCAATAACAATATTGTCTACAAAAAATGGTTCAGATCAGTCTGAATTATATAGAAATAATAGCATACAAATCTTCACACACAGGTTTTCACTAACCATTTTAGATAAACCCTTGGGTATGGGCTGGGCCTTTACTTCTGTATTCTGGATGGTGCCAAGAAGGCTCCCTGCACAGGGTGCATTAACAGTGCCAAGCTGTTACTGGGCTTCATGAAACAGGATCATACCAAGTGCTGCAGTAGCACCTATTGCACAGTTTGCTGCCACTGTGCATGACAAGTACCCATCTTTCTCCCAGCTCCACACAGTCCCATGTATTTTTCAGCTTGGTGTCAGTGATGGAGCTATTAACACTGGTCCAATATGGAAGGTGCATCATCATACAGTGCAGCTTACAGCTTATGGGCACACGCTCTATAGCAGCTCAGAAATGGCACATGCTAGTTGGCACCCTAAATTTCCTTGCAGCACATGACTAGTCATCATGCACCTGACTGGAGGACAAGTACACTGAAGAAGCTTGGTCAGTTGGTCAGCAAGGACCCATTTCTCCTGTTGGAGAGGTCATTCTATTCAGGTTTTAGGGCAGTAACAGAAGAACAGGGAAAGTGCATGGGAATGGAGAGTGAGGGGGCATTTCAGGCGCATGAGAAGTATAAGGGGCAGGGGAGTGGAAGTGTGATGCTATGGATGGAAAGCTGGTTCCTTTCCCATGACAGGGAGGTGCAGCAAAGGCATTGACATCTATAGTGGTCAACCCACTCGTTTTAGTGGTTTGAACAGAAATCATGGCAGAGATATATTTTGTTACCTGAATTTGCTTGTTTTGTTACCTGAATTTACTACTTAATGTCAAGGAGAACAGGTGCACCAAATGAAAGATTTCTATAGGAGTTTTTCTAAAAATTGTCTAGGAAAAAAACAGCAAGACAATGGACAAAGGAACCTCCTTAAATCTGCTTATACATCTTGAATTAAAGCTTTGAATTCAATCTTTAGTTACAGGGAGGGGTGTGGTCCAGTTCCTTATAGATGATTACTGTCTTACATAATTCAGTGCTAACCTTGCACTCTTATGTACATATGTGTACTCTGGCAATAAACCATAGTCACTCACCCAGTGATGAGGATCAGAATGTTGAACAGCTCCTTCCTCACTGTGCACTCCGTCCTGTCAATGATACAAAGCTCCTGGGAAAAACAAAGTTGTGTCAACACTAGGAAAATTTTAATTGCAACATTATAAATAAACGAGTTGAGCTGTGATTTCATATGCAGCTTTCATTCTTGTACTTCATGCTTTTGAGCATTTAGACTTATCATATTGTTACTTTGATAATAGGGGGGTCTTTTTTCTTTTTGTTCAAAGCAGTCTTATGAAGAAACACATTATTTTATATGCATCTGTAATGAAGTGCATTTGCCTTGATTTTTCAGCACCATTGCCCAGCTAGGACTATGGCTCTTTCTACATTCAATGTTACAGAAAAAAAAAAAATTGTCTGGTTTATAAGTAATTTAGATAATGTAGTTCTTATTACGTTGGTATCCTTCAGTAATTCTTATTTAGTTTGAAAAATATAGGCGAGTTTATTTCGCAGTGGTAACAAAACATACTGGAAAAACTGATCTTTTAAAAGGTGCTTAGTTTATTTCCTTACATACTTTTTAGAACCCTTCCCGTGTCCTCCAAATAAACTCACTGGAGTTCAGCAGCATCTGATAAGTGAGCTTGCTCATACCACATCTTGTATATGTTGAATAAGCTCTAGAGAATCTCTCTAGTTGAAGATAATTGTTTTTTCCATTTCAGGAAAACGGCATCTGTCTTTCTCAGCCTAATAACTGGAAGGAAAAGACATTCTTTCATCATTTGACTTTTTATTTTTTTATTTTTTTATTTTTTATTTTTTTATTTTTTTATTTTTTATTTTTTACAGACAAAACTCTGAAGGGCAAGGGAAAACCTTTGTGAATGCAGTAGATCGAGTGCTTTTTGAAAGCATAGTAGGGATTTTTTGTGGTATCTGGACAGTACTGCGATATCTGCTAATGTCTGGAGCTTCTGTTGGCTGTGTTAAGGGACGTTAGGAGTGTGGCTGCCACCTCCAGCACCTCTGGTTCCTGCTCTTCTCCTGCCTGGTCCCTGGAGTCCAGCCTGGTGCTTGGGGTCCCTGCCGGGGCTGCGGGATGCAGCTGCAGCTGTCCTGTTTATGGGTTCAACCTGTAGCAAAGCTGAGCACGTGTCCCACAGATACACAGACAGGGCTGGTCACACAGACTGCTGCAGACAAGGCGCTGCCTTCAGCAGCACCCACATGTGGGTCCCATGTTATAGATAAACAGACGGCTGTGTCCGCTCCTCCTGTTGGGCTCACAGAGACAGAAGGGCCCTAGTGAAAGCAGGTGTGCACACACACACATAGCACTCTTCAGGCTCACAAGCACACACGCATTAGCAGATCCCTCAAACACCAGCAAGGCCCTTCTGTACCCAGCACTGTGCCTGGATCCCTCGAGTACCAGCACAGTCCCACTGTGTGTCTAGCACCCAGCCTGGATCCTGATCCCAGGTCCATTACCCACTTCACAGGTCCCCTACTTACCAGCTGGCCCAGCTCGAAGCTCAGTTTACACACTCGTCCCTCATCTACACCACATCTGCAAGTCCCCTTGGGCATACCAGCCCTGAACCTTTGCCCTTGCCCTGGACCCAAGGCCTCTGGTACATGTTGCCTGGTTCAGCTTAAAGTTTGCTCATGAGTACATGTGCACACCCCACCCACAGTAGGCTGGGGAAGATACAGACACTTGCACTCCCTAGCAGCTGTCACCAGGCGCACAGGTTGTGACCCGTGGCCCCACTCCAGCTGCCAGCATGTAGCCCTGCACTCGCCTCACATTAGTCCTCCCCAGAAGCTATTTTTTTGGGACGTGTGCCACTCCTGGTGGTGGTGGTGGTGGTCGTGGTAGGGGCCTGGCTGGGAGATGCTGCCTGCTCCAGGAGTTAGTGCTGAAAGCATACCTATACACAGGACAGAGAGTGAGAATACACAGAGAAATAATTAAGGAAAGATTTAATAAGAAGACGGTACAGACTGCGGTCATGAGGTGCAGGGTTCAGTCAGGGAAGCATACTGACTGGCCCCGTTTTACACATGACTAGCTGCTTTTATACCCCTTTCTGTTCCCTCCTTGTTCCTCCCCAGTCACTAACCCTGCACAGTCCCTCCTCAGTGTGCATTATCCCACTGACCCCCTTCCCCCCCCCCCCCCCCCCCCAACATCCTGGTCCCCCAGGTTTGCATCCTTACCAGTTGCTAAGTCCTGTTTACATAGAGTTTCTCGATTGCCCTCCAACTGGTGTCAGACAAGTATTTTTTTTCTTGTCTTTTCCTGTATTACATTTGTCTGCCAGGTTTGTGCATGTATATTGTTTATGGCTTCCTCTTTTTTTTTTTTTTTGTTATTCCTTTTTGCACTGAAGAAGTAATTGATCAGGTACCCTTAGAGGAACCGATGCTGTCTTTCCACATACACCTAGAGGCTGTATTTAGAGATGCTATAGTGGAGAGTAGCTATGAAGTCCTTGTGAAAGCAGCCTCTCAAGGTCAGATAGCAGAACCAAGAATGTGTTAGCTTCTTCCTGCCACTAAAATTGAGAAGATAAACTTTTTCCTGGTCAAATAGTTTTGATTACCAAATAGAAGTAGAGTTGGCCCGTTTCTATGAAATAGTTACAAAAAGCTACCTTCCAAATCTTAGCTTTAACAGAAGTACCTGATGGTACAGTCATTAAAGAAGAGAACATTTTTCTAGAAGTCGGTGGGAGTTTTCAGTTTCTCAGAGACAGTTTAAGAAGCCTTGGGAAGAAAGCCATAGATTCCTAGGTACTAGTGGGATATGAGCTATGTTAAATTCAAGCTAAGGTTTCCAGCAGTGTCTCTATCACCGTAAGTCCTTCCGTAGAGGGGCTCAAGAAAAAGTCTACTCTCCTTCTGCATCACTGTAGTCATGCTATGCTGTACTTTTTTCTTCTTCTCGTTTGTCATATTTTTTAATATGCTCACCCACCTTTTTTTTTTTTTTTTTTTTTTTTCCCAGGTCAAAAGGTGTGCTATGGTGACTTCAAGCGTTCTTGTTACAAGATAGCTTATTTCCAGGACTTGTCCAGACGTGTGGGTTTTCAGGAGGCCCGCCAAGCTTGTGAAATTGATGGCGGGGCTTTACTGAGCTTAGAAAGTGAAGCTGAGCAGCAACTAATAGAGAACATGTTGCAAAACCTCACAAAGTCAGGCTCTGGGATTTCTGATGGAGATTTCTGGATTGGGTTGTGGAGAAGCAGTGATGGACTAGCCACCTCAAGCGCTTGCCCTGACCTCTACCAGTGGGCTGATGGAAGTATTTCACCATTCAGGTAAGTCTGTAAAACTGCTTCTTGAGAAGGTTTCATGGAAAGAAATGGAGGGTGAAATGCCTGGCAAGTCTGTAGAGAAAAAAGCAGGAAGACTTGCTGCCCCATGAAGTTAACAGCATGACTCCTTAAATTCTCCAAAGGGGAGCTGGCAGCAAGGGTTTTTGATTTGAATCTGTGAAAGGATGGCGTAATGTAGGTCCAGTCTAAAACTGTCCTTACTCTCATTTCAGACAAATTCTGCAAGACTGGCCACCTTAGATCAGGCAGGCAGCCAACAAGTAAATTAATGCATGTTATTTAATTCAAATCATTCTGGTTTTACCCTGTCTTTTGAAAACAAAAACACTTTAATTTCCTGAAGAAAAAGGCCAGAACAACAACAGCTCACAGGGGCAGGTAAGAGTCAAATAGGAATGAAAATGGTCAAGAAAGCAGCAGAATGTTATGTCTGCAGTGATGATTTTGGCCAGATTATTATTATTGTTAATATTTTTACTATCCAGATATTTGTATCCCAGGCCCTAAACTCGTTTCACAGAGGTGTTGTGGGAAATGCAGCTTACCTTTGAAGACGGTGGGGCCACTGGGATTGACATTTTTCCATTGATATTAACTGCTTTCCTTGATGTTCTGATGAAATTTATCATCAACATTTAAAAATTTTTATTTATGTATACTGCTAGAAATTGGTACACAGATGAGCCTTCCTGTGGAAGTGAAGCCTGTGTTGTGATGTATCATCAGCCAACTGCAAATCCTGGTCTGGGAGGGCCATATCTTTATCAGTGGAATGATGACAGATGCAACATGAAGCACAATTTTATCTGCAAGTATGGCCCAGGTAGGTGACACTAAAGCCATATTTCACAGATGGGACCCTTTCTTAGAAAAACAATGCCTCTTGTTTTATGAGGGAAGCTGCAAATGTCATGTGGTCATACCATTAGACCTGCCCATGATACTGATTCCTTTGGCATGTGAGTGGTGGAGTTGATATTAATAGAGGATGTAATGTATCTATTTATTGATAATTTAAATAAAACTGTCTGTATCCGATAAGAATGTTTTCAAGGTTAGCTTCACTATCATGCCTTCTCAGGTTTACTTCAACTCATTCAGTCGTTTATTCTCCATTAAGTATTTTAAATGGCCATTTTCTAATTCCTCTGCTTGCTATCAAGTAGGATGAACAGAGCATCTCTTGCGCCTACTGCAAAAAATTAAACTGTCTCATACCTCTGATATTTTATATCAACGTATGTATATGAGAACTATTCTAACAGTTCTGGCTTAAAGAAAAAAATAGCAAGTCCAGAACAGCAGGAAAAAAAATCTGCATTCACACATGTAGATTTATAGATACAAAAAGCAGATGCACACTAGTTCAGATAGTGATAGAAAAAGCCAGATCTTAGGCAATTTGGCTGTACTTCCAGACATGACATAGGTTCTGTATAAGTCAGCAGAGGAAATGTGAACTATAAACTAGAACACAGTGCAATCAGAAAAAGGACATGAAAAGTAAACTTACAAGTTGAGCCTGTAACAGCTTCTGCTTTTGACGGTATTTACAGTAAATGAAAACATGTTTTTCAGCAGGATCATGCAAATGTATTCAAATAATTTGTGGTGTGCCTTTCAAAAACTAAGCTGGAAGTCAGAATGCATATGAAATCCTACTCTTAGCAGCTATTTAGCCCACCTAATTCTGCAGTATTTCCTACTGTTTTCTATATTCATGATCTATCAGTGATCACAGTCTTTGGAGATGATACATTTGTTTTAGAGATTCAGGCTATTTTCTTCCACCAGCTTTGGTGGATAGAAAATTGTGTTACTGTCTATTGTCTTAATGGTGTTAATAATGGCAATTAATATTGCAAGTAAATACTGAATACTTGGAAGGTTTGATATATCCACACATTTAACACCCCACCCTCTGTTGTTTCTTCTAAAATTATTAGTGTCTATCATTTGTCATTTGTCTTTTGGTGATCGGTGATCATGTTGGTCATACAGGCCATTCAAGGAACTGTGATCTGCAAAATTCTATTACTTCTACAGCTGATCACAATTATTTTAAAATAAGAGAATAAAATAAAATAATAACAAGTTTTATTATAAAAATAGCAGAATAGCAAAATTATAACATCCAAAAATGTAAGTTTGATTAAAAGGGCTCAGTTTCAAGTATATTTCATATCTTTAAAAACAAACAAATGTAAGTGGAATAATCATTCTACAATAGCGAACTACTTACTATTCCAGCTGTGATCTGATAAAGACTTATTAAATCCTATTGCTTTCTCTATCAGAAAACAAAAAAAATGCTGGATATTTTGAGTTTCCAGAAAACAAACAGATAAAAGTAACAATGAAAATGAATTTATATTTTTTTCACCATGTACAAATAAATCACTAGTGTATAATGAGGAATGTTACATCAATAAGGCAAACAATAGACAGATTATTATTAACATTATTATGTATCTAAATACACTACTGCAAAATCCTAGCTATTTACTTTCCATGGTGCTGGAATTGTGCTTGTCAGCAAAAGACTATTCTCCAGAAATGTATTCTTGTATCACATGGAAGAAAAGAATAGATGTATACGTGTATATAAATAGGTATATAACATTTCTTTCACTACCTAAAGAAAATACTGCAGTGTAAGAAAATTACATTTGCTATCTAAAACCCAGGAAGACTTACGAAAGACCTTCCTTTTCTCTCCAAATAACAGTAATAGCTTCAACTTCAACTATTTGTAATAAAAAACGCAGCCAATTTACTAGGACTGTTATGGTGACATGTGGACATTGAATTTCACTTTTTTATCTTAGCGTGTTGTTTTTCACAACATTCCTGTCTGAGTATATGGCGTATGATACCAGTCATAGGCCAAAATGGAGAGGTTGTATGTGTTCATGATGTAGCTGCATCTGATTTTATCAGCAGCAAGTACAGAGTAGTCTTTCATTGGGCAGTCATACTCAAGCAGCAACTGCATTTCTGGTAGTCACTTTCATTTTTAAGCACTTAAGCATTGTTGCAATGTTCAGTCTGGCTTTAAATCATATTGATCATTCACTGATCTTAAACTTAATTATAGGTTGGTAATTGCAACCGCTTTTAGTTCCTGTCCAGCTCCTGTAGGTTTGATTATACAATCAAATTAAAAACTCATCTCCTTTTCTGCTGTCTAGAGTGAACAACTCAGTTCTTAGTGGTATTTTGATATCTTTCTTTATATATGGCCAAATGTAGCCAGTTTTTACCAGAGGAGATGAAATAATTACTTTTGTTCTAGTAGGCATTAATGCCTCTTTGATTTCTCTCAGCATTTTGTGTTTATCAGGACACTTGGAACTGCAGGCTAGTAGCACTATTATATTAATATTATCTTAGGATAAAGGAATGGTATTCAAAATATCATGCAGATTCTACTCCTGTACTCATCCTTTCAATGTGAGGTTATTATTTTTGTAATCTTTATAATTTTTTTTTTTTGTAACAATAACCGTAAGTAAACCTATAAGCCTCTGCAGTACAACTCAAAGCCAGATTTGGTCCTCCAGTTTCTTATGCATTACAAGGAATATGATACTATCATTCCTATTTTGGTAGTTTCACTTCCTATGTGATACATTAGAAACCACTGCCCATTTAGGGCTGCCCATTGTAAAACCAAATTACATGAAGCTGACATCTAACCTCAAAAACTTGAGCTTCTTTGTTATGCTCTATAGCCAATATTCTTTAGGCATTATTTTAAAAATCTGAATAAGACTTAAGTATTAATCAAGAACACTTCCTTTCTTATACTGTTTTAGTATCAACTACGTAAATGAAACTTTGGATATGTTAAGAGTTTTATTCAGCGCAAGAAATTAAGAGATTCAGTGATTTAGCCAATAACCTAGCAGATGCCACCAGGAAATGGAACTTCAATTTACTATAGCCCTTTTCAAAGGGGAGGGAAAAGTATGAACTAGAAGTGAATTGACACTAGTATGCAAATAATCTTTGGTAAGAAAACTAAATGCTGAAAAAAATAAGTAATTATTGTTTTGGAGAATATATCTGTTTCTGTGATACCACATGCAAAATAATGAAAGTATCTGTTTTATTACACATTTAATTCTTTAACTATTGATTTCAAATATTGATTTAACAGATAATGTCTTAGAAAAAGAATTAGGAGACAGAGCAGAGCCAGATTACGGTAAGAAATTCTGATACACTAAATTGAATTGCAATAATAAATAACTATAAGGATAACTTATCAGACCCTCTAAAATTACTCAAGTTTAACAGACATAGGTTAGTACTGGAACATGTGAAAAATGTATCTTATAGAGACTAATAGCTACAAATATATGGCTATCATTTTAAATACTACTGGTTATAATTCTCGTTCCAGATATAAACACAATTTTTCAATAAAGTCCTATTTACGCACTTACATGCAGCAGTTTAATCCTGGAAAAGTTATTTTTTCCAATGTAAATGAAAATGTAATTATGATGAATTTATTGAACAACATAACAGCTATATTTTATACACACAGTTTTCCTAAAAGATCTGATATCCTTCCAGGTATTTTTCCAACAGTGCCAGCAGGAAATCCATATGACACTCAGAAACCAGAAGATCAGTATCACGTTATAGCTACTGAAACAGGTAATGTATTCATAAGAATTTAGAGCTATGGTAAAAACATTAACAGAGGACTCAGTTAATTATTAAAAACTTCCATTATTATCTATGGGAGGAAGCAATCTGTTGCCCCAGAGAGTGCCCTGAAGAAGAACGCTTTTGAGTTGATTTCAAGAGTCCCATGTGATCCTACTTGTAACTGTGGAAAGAAATATTTCCATGTCCCCCCAAATTTTGATCCAAACCTACAGTTTAGCAGTCCTTGAAGTCTGCACTGCTGTCTCTGACCCAGGTGAGTCTCTGTTAGGGTGTAAGACTTCACCAGCCCTCATCCAGCTGTGGAGCATTTCCTTCTAGGGCTGTGATAGCCAATGCCTTGTCTCTTCATCTCCTTCCATCTTCTTCCCCCACATGATAAACAAACATATGGTGCTTGTCTTTTTATATCTGATGCCTGGGGATCACAAAAAAAGCACAAAGGAATCCTTCCTAACAGACAGGGCATGAAGTTTTCAGTTATCTGCAGATTAAGCGCCATGTCATACGTCCTTAAGTACCCTGTGTTTTAATGAACACCACACAGAATCACAGAACAGTTTGGATTGGAAGGGACCGTAAAGATTGTCTAATTTCATCCCCCCACCATGGGCAGGTACAGGTCCCACTAGACCAGGTTGCTCAAAGCCCCATCCAGCCTGGCCTTGAACACTTCCAGGGATGGGGCATCCACAGCTTCTCTGGGCAACCTGTTCCTGTGCCTCACCACCCTCATAGAAAAGAATTTCTTTCTAATATCTAATCTAAATCTACTCTCTTAAAAACCATTACCCCTTGTCCTATCAATGCACTCCTTGACAAAGAGTCCCTGTCCCAATTTCTTGTAGGCCCCATTAAGTACTGGAAGACTGGTATAAGGTCTCCCTGGAGCCTTCTATTTTCCAGGCTGAACAACCCCAACTCCCTCAGCCTGTCTTCATAGGAGAGGTGCTCCAGCCCTTTGATCATCATCGTGGCCCTCCTCTGGACTCAATCCAACAGGTCCATGTCCTTCTTGTGCTGGGGGTCCCAGAGCTGAATGAAGGGCTCCAGGTGGGGTCTCAGGAGAGCAGAGCAGAGGGGGAGACTCACCTCCCTTGCCCTGCTGGTCATACTTCTTTTAATGCAGCCCAGGATACAGCTGGCTTTCTGGGCTGCAAGCGCACATTGCTGGCTCATGTTGGACTTCTCATCAACCAAGACACCCAGGTCCTTCTCATCAAGGCTGGTCTCAATCCATTCTTCACCCAGCCTGTATTTATGCTTGGGTTTGCCCTGGCCCAGATGCAGGACCTTGCATTTGGCCTGGTTGAATCTTAGGAGGTTCGCACAGGCCCACCTCTCAAGCCTGTCCAGGTCCTTCTGGATGGCATCCCTTCTTTTCAGTGTGTCAACTGCATGGCACAGCTTGGTGTCATAGGCAAACTTGCTGAGGGTGCACTTGATCCCACTGTACGTATCACCAACATTAAACAGTGCCTGTCCAACACCAACCCGACATGCCAAGAATGGTTAAATGCTTTGCTGAAAGTAGTAAAGAAGGTGCTTGATATTTTGAAAATGGTTGCCTAGGAGCTTACTATAATGCTCTCAAGTACTTCATTTAGCAATTTATGTCCTGAATTATGTCCTATGCCCTGCAGTTCTTTAAGTGTGGTAGCATGGCCTTAATGCAAGGAATGGAACAACTCTGAAAAGCAACTCAGGATTTTACAGGATTACAGCACGGTATTATGGAAAGTTGGCACTCCCTTTCCACATTTGTTGGCTGAATTTGAGTGAATTTCCCAGCTGCTGTTCCCACTGTTTGCAGCTCCAGAGGAACAGATATATTGATGAACTGTATTTTGAAATTTATATTACTATTTAAAAAAAACATTCAAAGATTAATCTAACACTAACAAACAAACCCAGCCTTTATCCTTGCTAGTGAAAATATGTTCAGAAGAGAACAATGGGTGAGAAAGTCTTCACAATATGTACCCTATGTGTATAGTGTTATAAAACACAGGTATATACTTATTGAAAAACAGACCCTTTCTGGAAGCTGTAAACCTCATCTTCTATTCTAGGCAGATAATAGAGTCCCAGCTTGTACCACTTCCCACTCCTTTTGCCCAGGAACCTGCAGGGGAGCATCTTCATCTCTCTCCACATTATTCTGGGACAGTTTATATAAGTCTTTTAAAGGGAATGGGAAGAAAAGAGCAGAGTTTGTTCTCTCTTGTAGTCCTGTGTAGTCGGGAAACCATAATTTAAGAGCAACTGAGTAGACAGGTTATATGCATTGTAGAAATCATTTTAAATACTTGATTTTTCAATCACAAAATTGGAAATCTTGCACTGATGCACAAAGAAAATGTCAGAATTTAAATTGTCAAGATATTCTTTGCATAACATTGGGGAAGTAGTATTTTATTATTGATATTGCGGAGTCATCTTTTTGGAGCTCTTCCTACAGAAGAAATGCATAAATGCTCTTTTTTTTTTTTTTCTTTCTTTCTGTGTGTGTAACATAATGTATTTCTGATATTTTATTCCAGATTTTTACTCACGTGGTCAAGTGTATTTCAAGATGGGAGGCATTAATGAGAACTTTTTTTGTTTTGTAGGTATAATTCCAAATCTAATTTATGTTGTAATACCCACTATACCACTACTGCTGTTGATACTGGTGGCTTTTGGGACTTGCTGTTTCCAGATGCTTCATAAAAGGTAAAATACACTAATTCAAAATGGTTCTATAATGTGGAATTCATGTTTCCATTGGCAAGCTATTCATACTGAAAGACTGCTTACATCTGTCCCCAAATATGCAAAGAACCATCTTTACATCTATTAAAATCCAAGTAGTTTACAGCTGTTAGAGCTGAACATTCACCTTCAGACTTTTCCACAGATAAATTGGAATAGTTCCACGTCTCTCAAAGTACGTTGCCACTAGGACTTTACCTGTTTCCGGAAGAAGATTTGCTGACCAATTGATACACTGAGCTACTGTCAGCGCTTTTATTTTACCTCTTCCATCATGATTACCTCCTATATAGCATCTGGGCTTGAGGGAGTAATATTGGGGTCCTCAGTGATACAGGGCAAACTCAAGGACTCAATTCACTTTCTGACAAAAAGGGCCAATTGTTCTGAGCAGGACTAGCAGCTGTTTAATGATGTTTCAGTTCACATCTCATATGAGCATGATGGGCTACCAGAGCAGGAAAACTGAAAACAAAAAGCAAAAATTAGTTTTGAGCCACACGCCAGCGCAACTTTTTTTGTACATCATTTATCTGTCAAAGAAGACACATAAAGTTAAATAGATAAGCATATACAGAGATGGTTCAAACAGTCACTATTATTATGCAAATAGGAAACATTTCAGCTTGTGAAACAGGTTATGTTTTGATTCACACTTAAATACTTTTGACCTTTTTCCTTCTGAAAATATGTTATATCAAAATTTGATAATCTATATGCATTTTTTTTCTGAAATAGTCTTTCTGTAACTTTCAAGGATATTTTTCATTCTGCATTCATTTCATAGAGTGTTCTCAAGTTAATGTAGTCAGAGAAGTTTAAACTGAAGTATGTTTTATGGATAAAAATTATTTTTATAAAATAAAAAGAATAACAGATTCAGAAGCTTTGTTATCCCTATTCTCTTGAAGTGCAGAAATGCTAGCAGGGAATTTGACATCACTGTTTCAGAAAATTAGAAAAAAAGATTTTTGCTCCTTACTTTTAGTCTTTTAGTTTGTGTTTCTCATTTAACTCTTCATAGTAATACGTCTCATTGAGAGAACTGAACATATAAAAATGGTATTATGAAGTCTGCTGTATAAAATAGATTGTGTCTTAATGATACACATTTCCCTATAAAGAAAAGGAAAATGCATGCTTTCCAAACTCTTTATGGCAGGCAAATCCAGGCTTGTGAAAGGTTGTATCCAGACCTTGGCAGCTGGGCTATAAAAGGTTGGCAACTCAAAGAAAAAATAATAAAAAAGGAATCTTATGTATAACAATAACAATTATATAAATAATCTAAATCTGGAACACATGTTATAAGGGACCTGGATTTATTGGTAAGTATAATGACATACATGTTCATACCTTTTCTGATTTTTCTCCCTCTGAAAAAGGATTGTGGAGGCTGAGGCTCTCAAATAGTCTTAGGACGACAATGAGAGATTCATGGCCCACTGAAATCAATGGAAATAGTAGTGTTGACTTCAGTGGGCTTTGATCAGGCCTTTGATGCTATAGCAGTTCATACAGAATTAATTAATCTGAACTTCCAAGAAGTAAATATTGCATGACACAGGTATTGGAAATTCATCTTGGAAGATAGTGCTGTTAATTTATTGGTTTGATAGACTAAATGATACAAAAATCAGGAAGAAAATAGATTTGAACCAGAACAAAAACATTTTTTTTTAGACTATTCATTTTGAGTTGTACTAAAGCTTTTAATAGAGGAAGACAAATTTTTTTTCATTAAAATTCATCTGTATTCTGATATCATCAAAAATTTGTTTGTATCTGTTGAAACAAATCTTTCTTTTAAAAAAGTGTTTCCATGGTTATTTTCAGTTATATTTCCACATATGATCTACCTAACAAATCATTTTGGTTCATCCCAAGTACACAGTTCTTGGGCAAAAAACAAATCAAAGAAAGAGTCAACCACTTCAACTGATCAGCTGGACAGTGCAGAGCTTTAAGAAAGGGATTCTGTCCTGCCGGGGAAGGAGGGATCCCCAACTTTCTGAATGAACCTGATTTCTCATTCTTTTTTAGGCTTCCACAACATGGTGACCTTTCTTCTGAAAGCCACAATCCATGGCCAACCAGGACATGCCTAGCTTGAAAGGTCATGACTAATTTTGCCTGGCGTTGAGCTCTTAAAGGGTAGTAATAAGGCAAAGCAAATCATCTTCCCTGTAGCTAGTAGAAATGATCAGCTCATTCATGCTTAGATGCTCTCCCTTTCATTTCTTCCAGGGAAGCAAGGAGAAACTGCTTCAAAGACCCATCTCCATTATCATCTGAATGCCTTGCAGAAAGTTTAAATTCCAACCTGGTATATGTCTCAGTTTCTATGATTGCATTTGATGGTCAAACCAGCAATATGCTCAACCTATTTATTGCACCTTTCTTACTAAAACCTGTTTCCTGAACCAGATGTATAGCTGCTGGAAATCAGTGAAGATAAGCTTGTATTACACAGCTAAAGTTCTGGCCCAAGTTATTTAGAAATTGTTCCTGCTCTGTGGCAAGAACTCTCCATTCAAAGCATTTCACCAGAAATTTAAAAAACATGCCTGAGTTTGCTCTATTAATCTAGAAGGCAGTAGTGAATCAGTTTCTTAAAGAAAGAAGTACTGAAACTACTTGATCCATTGCAATTACTTTGTTTATAGCATTGTGGCCTGATCTAAAGTCCACTGAAATCATTAGGAGTCTTTTCAATTACTCCAATGGGCTCAGGTACATAATGCATTACTTTGTAGGACTTCAGAGGTAAGTCTGGAGGGACTGAAAACTGTTCAGCTCCCTCAAAGTGCATTTTAAATCAATTCAGACTCACTTACATTTATATACCAGTAACTGAGTAAAACTGAATGTCTAGTACTATTGGGATCTTGACTCTCAGGTTTCCAACTTACAGAATTATGTGCTGGCATAAAGGCCACTTCTCGTCCTCTGTTTTTTACTTACTTGGAAAATATATCAGCATGAAATATTCTGTCCAGAGACTGAAATACTTTTACTAAAATGCAGCTGCAGAGGCTCATAAAGTGCCTGTTCTTTTCAGCAGACTGCAGTGCACTGTCCTTGAGCATGTAAGTGAGGGAAGGTGGTGCACTGTGGAAGTCAGACCAGAGAAGATGCTACCCATATGGAGAGTCTGGCCTCATTTTAAAGTGTGCTTCAGGGTTCCCTGTGAAGATTAGAGTGAATGGTTTTGCAGTGTTCCAGAGCAAGTATTTTGGGACCAGTTTTATCTTTTTTACTCAAAACAAAACAAAAACAAACACAAAAAACTACTATCAACAGTGTTGAATGAAAACTAGGCCTAAGGAAGCTTTCTACTGGTCATTCATTGCTAGGAGTCTGACTCATATCCCATTATTTCATTAGAAATTAGGTAGTGCTCTGAAGGGAAGAGGCTTTCTGGCTTACCTGTACATGCTGGCACCCGTTAGTGTGTCACGGTCACAGGGGTGCAGCTCCAGGATGCGCATGGGCATGGTTGCGGTAGCCACCCTGGGTGGGTGGGCTTGTGTGTGTTAGACACAGGCTTGGGGATGCGTATACTCCTGTCCTCCATGCATCCTTCCATACAAGGGAAGTGATCAGCCTTCCCCTGCCCTGCTCAGACAGTGGCCACACAGTCATCCACACCTATTCCTACAGAGTAGTCTTTTCCAGAGGGGTTTTAGTCTCTGGCCAGAAATGGAGAAGACTATACTGTATGAGTAAGTGTGGATGAATGCGAACTGAAAAATAAAAAATAAATGCCATTCAATTCACTTCACTGCGTGGGAGGAACTCTCCTAAACAGGGTGGTCTGGTAATGTTGGTAACAGTTTCTTACCTTGACCCACCATTGTGGCACTATGCTTGATGCAACATGGGCATGACCCTTATGTGGTTGGGGACTCTATGCCAACAAAAATGGCCATCAAACAGGGGATGATCCATGTCTGATCACAAACCTGATTCAGGGCCTGTAAAAGTACACATGCACTGAAAATAGTTTATATTTTTATTTTTCAGTAAAGGAAGAACAAAAACAAGTCCAAACCAGTCCACACTATGGATTTCAAAGACGCCTAGGAAGGACAGTAGCATGGAGGTATAATGATTTACTGACTGAAAGCAAAGCAAAAATAACATTTTGCAGTCAGGCTGTATTATAATGTCATCTAAGAACATTAGCTTGGAATGGCTTGAAAATGCAAAGGATCTACAAGAATGAACTCTAAGCTTCCCTTGAGGCAAATGTTCAGATCATTTTTATATACTGTTTGATTATTAATTCAGTAACAAAATATGCCATGCTAAATAAAGGGTATGTGTTTATTTTGCTAAGAGATGTAAGTTAGCTAGTTGTGAGTAATGAAATGAACAGAGCGTTTGAAGTTTTTATGACAACATAGCTACAATGTGCATCAGTTTTAAGATAGATTGTTTGTAGTTAAATGAAACCTCTTTGTTTCCTTTAGTCTGTCATGCATTGTGACCTAGTTGATGTACTGTAAATGGAACTGATAATTTTACAGTGTAACAATTATTTATCTTTGCATAAATGTTTGATACAAAATATTTGTTTAGTATTTATTTGCATGCTTAAGACAGTTTTTAATCCTAAGGCACAAATTATTTTGGTATATATAAACCATTCTCACTGGCAGAGACTGCTGCCATGTTACGACATTGATCTGCTGTGGCAAAATTCAAAGATTCATAAAAGTCATTTGATGTTATATAATGAATCCACATTGCTGAGGAGTGACCATATCTTCTTGACATATTGGTACAAGGTCAACATAAATCACTTGGCAAGCGGTAAAACATTAGTGAGGTGTCCCTTGAATTCAGCCTTTAGTTGTTAAGTAAAATTTTTTTTAGTTTTTCTGAGGAAAAAAAAAAGTGTAAGTATCCCAATGGGAAAGAGTTTAAGAATAAAATTACTTGTTTCAGTAAGTCTATGTAAAGAAGACATTAAAGATTATTTAAATATAGCTAATAGTTTGATAGGAATAACATAATGTTGGATCAAAGAGAAGACAAATGTCATGTCTTGGAAGTAGTACTAAGAAATTGATCCCAACATTACTCAGAGTACTATCTAGAAAAGTGTTAATTATGTTAATTGATAGATCTAGAGGTAACCACAATGCATTCAAAGTCCTTTTTTTAGAGATATTATTAATATCACTAACGTTCATTCTCTCTGGTTCTATAAGAGCTTTCTGTGCCATAAAATGGTTTTACCAGTCATTAGGACTGCATCTCAGGGTGCTAGTAAAAACACTCTGGCTGATTTGTTGATGACAGTTTGGTGATGTAGCAGAGAGGCTAAAGGGTCTTGCTGCACTTTGCAGCAAGAGTTCAAAAGCATGAGTTCACACTTGTCAGGTTTTCCATTAATATAAATAGAAAACTACCACTGGGTGGAAGCTGGGGAGAGATGGACAGAACCGATTGCATATTATGCTTTGGGATGCCTACGCTGTGCTAGTTGATGTTCTGGAAGCTTTTGAAGTAGAGCTTTTGAAGGTCAGAGAGAACAATGTATCAGTTTTTCTGAGTAAAGAAAAAGTATTTATAAATATTCACTGCCACTAATACTAATGGTACGATGCTATTGCATTGCTGAAACACTTTTGGAAGCATCTTAAAGTTGCAGTTATGCCATGATTTTTACTTCCTCTTTGAAGAAGGCTTTTTCTGTAGTTCACATTAAGTATTGCCACTCCTCCTACTTAGAACATTCTGTAGTTGTTTTTCCAATCAGCTTTAATATCTTTCTTTGCTCAGTCTCCTACTTCAGCTTCCTTTATAGTGATTATGAATAGGAAGAAAACTTGATAACCAAGATTAGATTTTTTTTTTTCCTAACCTAATTATTGCTTAACTCACCTGAGGCCAAGAGCTTCATCTTTCTTGTGAACATCTGGGATAATAAGAACTTGGTCTTTAAAGATTAACTCCCTTAAGAAAATAGGGAAGGAGGGAGAGTGAAGATTCACATATAACTACAGAGCTACCATTTCTTCATACTTTGTGCTTCTAAGGGACATTGACAGTCAATATTGGGATTAGTATAGCAGAAGTGTCAGGAGTAGTTTCCATGTAGCAGTCAGGAGAACTCAAACACCTTCAGATGCCTTTCCTAAAGGGCAAAGGTGATTGCCGGGCATTTATCAGTGTGGACCAATATCATTTATGTATCATTTCACCTGACCAAGGGAAGGAAATAGTTTCTATGCGTGTATTTCCTTTGCCTAGGACTTGGGTTCCTAAATACAATCTGAACAGTTTTAAGAGTCCTATGTTAAAAATAACAAATGGTGCACAGAATGCACTGTATAGTCTTGCACCAGTTAGTCCCATCTTTAAGCTGGTGATTCTCTTTCATGCACAACATATAAATTCCATACATACACAATTTCTTTCACCTTTATTTTCCTATTTCCAGATGCAAAAGGGAGATAGGGCTAGTAGTAAGAGAGGAAAGGCGGAAAAAACAGGTGTTTTGCACTTGTAGACTGAATACCTAGAAATTAGACTGTGTTGGTATTTCCTTTGGATTTTTGTGGGGCTTAAAGAATCCAGGAAAACCAAAGTTATTCATGTGAAATGCTATAGTAGTGATAACAGAATTGCTATTTAAAAAAAAAAAAGGCAAAAAAACTCCACCACTTTTCTGTCCTTCATGTACATATTAAATTCTGCAGACTGGAGAAAGAAGCAGTTTTAGGTGTCAGATTTCATCAACTACAGCCACTCTGAAGCAGCTCCTTGGCTTCTACTTACAGCTAAGGGGTCAGCTCATGGCGACCACATTCCCTTCTGATCACTATCTCCCTAAATCTCTTGCAGACAGCAGCAGGAGGTGTGAGGCAAGGAACTGAAGGACAAAGAAGTGTAAAAACTTAATTAGGCCTCAGATGGACAGCATGACTTCAATTTGGCATTCTAAAAAACTTTATATTTCCTGCTCCAATCATCCCCAAGGAATGTAATTTTTCTTTTTTTTTTTTTTTTTTTTTTTTTTTCCATAGTGATCTTGGCCTTTTGCAAGCAAGAAGCATTTCGGAGAGAAAGCTCTTGTTTCCTTCTTTAACCTTTTAATCATTTTAGGTGCAAGCAAGTATGTATCAGCATCAAGCATCCATACCCTATTTTGAAGCATCTCAGGCCAAACTCAAATCAAAAATAATCCATGCTGCCTACATGTTTTAATACAGTAAAAACTGGTTTCACCACAGGCTAATATGACACGGGCATACTAAAATAATGGATGCTGAATGAAGGTTAAAATGTGCTTGACTAAGAAGGTTATGTTGATTTCATCTAGACATAGTTGTAATAAAATGTTTATTTTTAAGTATACTAGTCAACATTATATATATATATTTCTGTATGGGAGTTTATAATAGGAAATCTTTAAGTTTGACGTAATGATTTATTAATGTATACCTCAAAATACATCTGTGCTTTGCATTTTGGGAAGCAAAAAATACACACAGAAAGATACTATATTTCTGAGAAGCACATTTTCTAGTAACTGGGTATGCTTTGAGTTGGCTCTTGTATTTCATTAACAGAATGAAATGCCATCTACAATAGTGATGTATGGTAAATAACGCTGAAATCATGTCACATTTTAATTAAGTGTTTTAATGTAATTGCTTCATCTGCATCAATTTATACTTGATCAGAGAATGCACTTTATTTTCATTGGCTTTTTTCCAGTGAAGGAGAGGAACAGGAGAAACAGACCACTACTAAATATAAGGTTTTGAACTCTTAATATTTTAACCAACTTTCCCCCCCCACATAGTTTAAAAACAGATTAACAATAAAATGAATATCTGTAGCCAGTTAATTTGCACTTCATATCGGCATTTAGCATTGTAAACACCAAGCACTGAAGCTCCTTACAAAAATTGTTGATCTATGTGTTTACATATAGATACATATATCCAGTAAATTAGAATGCATTTTGTATTTTCATGTGGTGCTGCGGAATTAAAAGGCATTAAATTTCTATACTAGGTTATAAGCAGAATACACATCACCTTACGCCAACATTCAGACACCACTGAATTTAAGGCATTTTAACAAGAAGAGAGTAGTATTTTAATAGAACTGTATTTAGACAAGAGATCAATAAGATCAAACAGCTTTTTTTCCCTATACTTTTTACTATTTGGAATGCTGTTAATAGGCAATCAGGATAGATTTTAAACAAAACACAAAATCAACATTAAAAGTCCCCAGGACAGAAAAAGTATAAAATATCAAAAGAACATTTTATTCACCATGATCTTCATTATTGTCAGGACTTTAAAAAAATATATTGTATTTTATGAGAAGAAGTTGCAGTATTGTCAGTCTGTGCCAGGATCTACACAAGTACATATCTGTAATTATTTGAATAATTTCCAAAACACTTGCATAAAAAGAAAACTAAAAAGCTATATTCCATCTTTATTTAACTCTATTAATTCCAAACAAATTGCACCAGAGATAACTTTAATCGTACATTCAAGTTTGCTCATTATAAAGCAGGATGATACAGGATCAACCTTTATGCACAATCTACAAACATCACATCAGAGCTAACAGCCAAGGTAGAAGAACTCCCCTGAGTCCAGTTTCAACAGATAACATATACTTTCATTTCAATACGTGGTAATTATTGAGAAGAATTGACTATGCTTTGAAATAAGAATGCACCTTGGGAAATAGTGTAAAATCATAAAAATAGTTAATGTCTGGCCTGAAATTAATAATTTAGACCATTTTTCAATAAAGCATTTGTGGTTTGAAAACTAATTTCCTTCCTTCTTCCCTCCCTCCCTTCCCATCCTTTGTAAAGCTCTCTACTATGCATTTAATACACTGCTGTTCAAAGAAACTGTTTCCCCACACAGTGGATAGATAGCAGAATTACCTCTCATATAAAGGAAAAGGTAAAATTATAAAACTATTAAAAAGTATAGAATCTGTTTTGAGATATTCCTCTCAATTTTTTATAAAGAAAGTAATTTTCAATTATTAATATTTGCTTCCCTAAATTTAAATCCAGACTGTATTTTGAATTATACCTTTTCAGTTTCTCTAATTGTGCGTTTTGAATGCTAGTCTGTTTTGCATTATTATACAGGCTTACTTTCAACCATTAAATTCAATTTCTATCATTAAAAAATATCAAGATAATAGATGGTATTTTGTATCCAGTCCACAAACATGGAGACTCGAGCATACACTCCTGGTCGTTCGGGAAGTGCACACTTATAGCCAAATGATGTTACACCTACCAAAACCCACTCGTTACCATCTTCAAACATCAGAGGGCCTCCTGAATCTCCCTGCAATATGCAATTAAAAAGTTAAAAGTGAACAGTGTCAACTGTTAACCAGAGGTTGTTGGTTATGGTGTTTTTTTTCTTGATGATCTTTAATCATGAACATTGTATCTTTTTATGCCTTGGACACCAGAAATTAGATTAATATGGATTCTTCCATACAGAAAACACAGAAATAATCTATTTTTAAAAGTTTATATATAATCTCTATATATTTATATACCTATTTATAATCTATAAATAATCTATGATCTTTTTTTAAATAATAAAAAAGGATGTGATTTTAAATTCTCATCAGTCTTTTAGTAGAGGACTGAGTTTCAAACGATTGTTATACATTTAGCCCTTCGTTTTTCACAAAGCTTGGGTAAATGTGTAGAATTATTTTCCAGCTGAGTCTATTTAGCTAAAATACAGTTCTATTTTCTGTCCCCCGACCTTTGGCAATTTCAAATTTAGAGAAAATGATGGCAAGATTGCCAGAAGAGGAGATGTACTTTTCTGCCATCTCTTTCTCAATGGGTTAGCAGATGTAGCATTGCAAGAGAGTGCGGGAGATAAATTTAATTCATCCCACAGCCTGAGTGACCTTTCATGTCTTGTTTTGATGAAAAAGAAAACGATCATTTTTTGTTGTCTATTCTGGAGCTAGTTGGTTCAACCAGTATTACTGTTGTCTTCTTGCGGCGCTTTGAAGGGAGCTTTGGGGAAGAGTTCTGTGGAGACTCAGCCATTAAAATACTTCTGCCCATAAATCTAGAGCATCCACAAAAGTTCAGAGGTGGTGACAGCAGCCTAAAGGCTGAAGCAGTATCAGGAATCAGTTGTTCCTCTTTGCTCATGGTTGAATGGCCATTGATCACAATGCTGGTCACTTGTACTCTTTATCAACCTATGGCGCTACACTTTTTTTTTTTTTTTTTTTTTTTTCAGTTGGAGGGGTAGAAAACAAAAAGGAAAGAGGAAAGCCACAGAGGCTGAAGGAAAAGAAAATGAAAGTAAGCTTGCATACACTCACTCCTCTTTGACTAAAGTAGCCAAAGTCACTGCACCTGATGAAGGCTTAGAGCAATAAGGCAAGATCAATTATGTGAGAGTGTTCCTTATCAGACTTGAGGAGAACCAGACAATCTCCATGGTGTAGATTCCACATTGCTGGAAGAAAAATGTGTTGGCCTACACTGACTATGCCCTCAAGGATATGCAGTGCATTAAAAGGAGAGTGGGAACAGAACTGAGAGCCCCAATAAGCAGCCTACGAGACAAATGCAGAAAGGCAGCCTCTCCAAAATACTGTGATGTTCACTTACGAAACATCTCCAGAGCCTACGTATTCTGGGGAAAATTATCATTGCTCTCTCCCTTTCCTTGAGTGAAGTATTTTTGAGATTTTGATTTATTGGTATTTATTTCTCTGTACCCTGCTTTTTGCTAAATGTGTTCCTCTTTCCTCCATGGAATTACTCAGAACTAATTATTCAAAGTTTTGTGCAGAAAATTTCCAGTCCTCACATTTATCTCTCTATAAAGTTGTTTATGTCAAGATGATACAAAACAGATTTTTATTATAACATGTATCCTGATAAAGTACTAAACGGGCAAAATATTGTGAGTAGAAATTATGTTCACAGTGATTCACAGTCCAGGTTTTAATGACTGGAGGATCACTTTTTCCCATAATTAGATGTACTGTGTGCTTGCAGTGAAAATGAGTCACTTATCCTTACCTGACAGGAATCTATTCCTCCCATGTCGTAGCCTGCACAGATCATATTCTCAGTAATACTATATTCTGGCATCCATTGCTGGCATTGGTCATTTAAAATGAGAGGGACCTCTGCTTCTTGCAATATATTTGAAGTGGAACCTGATGAACATACAGACTACGTTTACATCCTTCAATAAATATGTACAACATGCTCAGAACACCGATAATTTTGTTCTTGTTCCAACATGTTGGGCATGTTACCAAACAGTAGGAAGCCCTGCTGCACTGCTGTATTATTCAGGGTTATGCCCCTGAAACACAATCACTAATTAAATGGTGCTCATTAACTGAATCCTGTCTTTCATTTGTGTAATGGGACTGAATTTGGTTATAATTGAATCAAGGTTATTAAAATCAGTGACTATGAACTTACTGTGGAGAGGTCTGAGAGCTAATTAAAGGCTTAGAAGCTTAGATTGCCCAATGTTTCCACACTATTCATTGTATAACTTTGACTGGGTATTTCTAGTTTTTGTAAAGATTTCTGTTACTGGTTTCTACCTGAAACTTTAAATGCAATTTTACTCTGAAAATGGAGGTGCAAATATTTATAAGCAACCATGGAAGTGAAATGGCATGTTCGTTATTTTACAGAGACTCCAAATCTGGAGAAGGGGATATACAAATAGAATATGCATTTCACACTACAGTCAGTATGCTTGACTTCTGAAGAAAATCGTTTGCATGTTTTCAGAAACACTGAGCTTTCTTCTCCCCCCCTTCCTTCCTCCTCCCCAAATATCTGGAAATAAGATGTTCATATTTCATATTGAGAAAAGCATTGTAACTCGTAAGTGGTATGCAGTAAGCTTTCTTTATAATTTAATGGTTGTAGATATTTTTTTATTTATTTTTTTAATAAATATGTTGTAACTCTTTTACTTTGCTTTGGGGAAGAACTAGTGGGTGAGTGGGATAGCTCCAAAATTTCTGTATGGAGTACATCTCTAATCTTTTGCTCCTGTGAAATCAGGAGCAGACTTTCCCTCCTGGCTTCATGCCTGCTATAATTTTCCCACAGATGACTCACCTCCACTTGTAGTATCACCCCAGCCAGCAATGAAGCACTTAATTCCTGGTAGAAAGTGTTGATTTTTTTCTGGTAAGCAGACAGGTTGTATGTAGTCTGTGAATGTGAAATAAGCAATCAATTTCAACCTCTTTCCTGTATTCTGTTTTTTATGGAGTCACAAAAGAAAATGTCCATTAATTCAAATTCACTTTTGGGGGCAAAATAACCAGGAAGTACTGGATTGATTGATTAGGTTGTAAAAAATGTAGAGCCATTCCATCACCCTCAAATGCTTAGCACAGTTAAGAGTTTAGCATAATAGAATAAATATATTTTATGGTAAAATACCACCTCACTTATTTACCTGTATATTGCACTTTGTACTGAAGATGCATCAGAGCAATATCACCGTCTTTTGTAAGCTTATTGTAATGAGGATTTATAACTATTTGATCGATGTATCGAATTACTGTTGAGGGGTGTGTCATATTCAATTGGTCATGCAAGCCAAGAACTGCCTTCCATTTAGATGGTTGTAAATGCCTCCTAGAAGTTGCAAGGAATATTCACAATTTTGAATGATTAATGAAAGTTCTGAAAAATATGTTAGATAGAATGCTGATCTTTAACCTCCAAGCAATTCATAGCATGTTCACATTTTCTCAAAATAAATATGAAAACGTAGTGGCTGTGCTTACAATTTTGTGATAGTAATACCATTTTAAACATCCATATAGTAGAAATACGTGGTTGAATCTTGATGTTAAGCTTATAATGCATTATTTATAAGAATTAATCAGACAGCAATGCAGTGGGGGAAAATACATTAACTAAATTGCTATGGCTTTTTAAACATTGGGAAGAATGCTGATGACTGCCCATAATGCAATTAATATTGGTCCCAGTTAGAAAATTATTATGGAGTTATCTGAAGAATAATAGATTTACGATGTTGTAGAAAATGCTTCAGCTCACTGACTCAGAAAATTGGTCTCTTAATTTTCTTATCTAGATTGAAAACAATACGTTTAGACAAACTATGGCATAATCTTTCTTTTTTTTTTTTCTTTTTTTTTTTTTTCTGGGTTACATATCCTGGTTTGAGACTGTATCTAAGTTAGAGAACTTATATATTTGCTATTTTTTAATTGACCTGTTAGTAGTTTCAAAAATATGTTTTCAGCCTTATTGTATGAAATTGGTTTCTGCTTATCTTTTAGTCTGACATCAAGAGGTTATGATCTTCCAAATTAGGAGCATTTAAGATAAATGTTCAGAATTAAGGGATGCAACTGGAAGCTTGCACTTAAGGAAAACTACAGCAAAGTCGAGGTGATAAAATGAGATTTAAGTGAAAAGAGAAAGGTGTTATAAGTGAAAAGGAAGCACCAAAATAGATGTGGACTTGTGTGCAAACTAAGAGGGCTTGATCCTCCTCATTTCAATGTCTTTGTGACAGGAATATGGCTCTTGTCATACAATGAGGAGGCACTCATATATTGGCACAGTCTGCACTGCATTATTGTTAAGCTATTTATAATTAAAACTCTACTGTAATTTTGAACAGTAATGTTTCTTTTTTGCCATTCCAGTTTCTGGGTGTCTTCTACATAACGTGTTTCTATGATAGATGTTATGGAGGCAAACCCTAGAAAGTATTTTAATATGTATCACTTCTTTGAATGGTATAGATAACACCAGCTAGAGAGCATCCAGTATTGTCTAATCAATGCACATAAATCAAGATTCATTCCAATTACACACAGCCGATCTTGATCAATCAATAGCAGTATACAGGAGGAACAAGCAACACTGAATATACCTTTCTGAAACACCTCGTACTTTACAGCATTGACAAAGATTGAAGTAAGTAATGGGGACCCAAATTACTCATGGTTTAAGTGCAAATGGTTGGTATTAATACCGTATGTTTAAAATGTAATTCTTCATTGTTCAGAAAATGCTTCTTAGTTTCCTTGATTCTCTGCTTTAAAGTACAGATTGAGGGTTTACCAGTAAGTAAAAGAGCCTTTAGCCAAGCTCCATGAGCTTCAAAACACTGTAATTAAACAGTGAGCGAGTTTTTAATTTTTTGTATCAGTATCACAAGTTATTCATTATCTGATGCCCCTTAGTGAACCTGCATATAAAACAAGTGTTTCACCGTCATTCTTAAAATCAAAAAGAAAAGACATGGCATGGATGTAATATGACCATCTCAGCTAGTTGGCATGATGCCCTGGAGTCAGTGGAGACAAAGATGCACTTGTGAATTTATATTAATTTACTTCAAAACATCTAATAAGCCTCAAAAAAGTGTCATTCCTGAGTGTTTTCAGTACAATCCTTTGAAAGTATGCTTTGCTCTGTGTAGGACTGACTGATGGCTCAGGACTACACTTCAACCCAGCTTTACTGACAGCCACCCACCATTAGGATACTTGCATGTTGGGGGAGTTAAAAGCATGTGTTAATTTATGAGTGCAATGAACATTACCCATATACACAGTGTGCTGCTGTCACCAGCCATTCCTCGCTGACAAGGGAGGCTCCACAAAGATGCATGGAATTAAAATGAAGTGAGACTACCCAAGGCCAAGCCTCTCTTCTGGCATCACTTCCACCTACAATCCTTGTTCTATTGTTCTGAGTTACCAAGCGTTGTCCACAAGCTAAAATAACAACAACAACAACAATAATAATAATAATAGTGATTTATAGATTTGTAGGGTAATATGGTACATTTTATTTGAATAGTTAATATTCTTGGAAAAAATAGGCTTTGTACTACCTGACCTGCAATTCAAAAATGCTATTATCATGGAGGAAGTCATTTTATAGCTGAAATCAAAATGCAACTTTGTAACTTGGATTTAGATGTGTTATCTTCTGAGACCTTAACATTTTTATATATATATACGTTTTCAGTATAGACCCAACTGCAGTGTATACTTAACTCTGAAAACAAGTGAAGATTGTAAATTTTTCTGTGTTTATATCATTACAAGTACAGTTTTTATAGTCCATTCCCTAACCTTTCAATTCAAACTATAAACATTATGCTTTATGGACTGAACAATCTGATTTCTGTGTGAAACATTCCCAGGGTGTTTGTACTTACGTTTAATGTTACATTGCAGATGAATCACCCGGTTGTTCAAACAGTGTTCTCTAGAATAAAAGTATAATTAAATCACAAGTATCTGCACACCAGGTAACACTCTCTCTCTAATATATATAAAAGCATATTAGTTTGATTAGTTTATCAAACTGTTAAACATAGTATTTTGGCTACAGTCCTTCATGCTTTAATCATGTTTTAATTATAAATACAAAATATTCTTTTATATATAATATTAAATGTACATGTTCTTCTTTAATGGACACTTAACTGATGCATGTTATGGAAATAAAAGTAGATTACCCTTGTGATTTAAGTGAACAAGTCATCTGTTTATGACAGATTCTCAACAAAATTGTAACAGGATATGGCATTTTCTTCTGCCTTTTGAGAAGTTTTCAATAACTAACCACTAGAGATCAGTGTAGCCAAAGAATTTTAAAAAGGGGTTAGTTTGGTATCAGTGTATCTTCTTTACTAAGATTACAGTGCACTATAAAATATATAGCTGCATATAGAGTGTTAGGAATTGTTTAGCAGAGATATAAAGCCAGAGCCTGAACAGTATGAGACCACAGATCAAAACAACTCAAGCATTTCTGATACCCAGAGGTTTTAAGATTATCTTCATAGCTTGTAATGAATCTGAACACTTGGGACAGTGTGTGTGCCAGCAATTTAAATCTGATATACACAGAAGTATATCAGAGAAAAATAAAAAGGACTGCCAAAAGCTAGTTCACAGTATCTCTTTTTAAAAGAGAAAAAGGGAAGGATTCTTTAAACATGATGTGGTATTATACATCCCTCACTATGTTTACACTAAAATTTGAAATCTGTTGTGAGGGAAGCAATGGGTGACATGACCCAGCATTTTCACAATGGCGTAGTGGTGCAAGAAGGGCAAGTGAGAAGATGTAACCCTCCGCTCCACCACCTGATTAAATCTGCACCATGGTGAGGGTGAGCGAGTGAGATATGCCTCTAGCCTTGTATTGTATGATATGAACTAGCCAATCTAATATCCAACATGTAAGATTTGTCCCTATTTTTTTACGTTGAAGAAGGGAGTTGCATATAATGGAGTCACATGTATCTCCCACCATCACTGCTTACCGACTGCTTTCATATAAGGTACTTATGGGCTTCTGCTTTTTCATCTTTTTGGAGTAAGCTCACAGTATGAAAACCACTTCCTTGCCTGTGCTTCGGTTTACCAGTCCTCAGCTACCTATTGGTAAACTTGGGAGAGTCCAAAAGGCAACAGAGGCATTGCATGGGCACTGCATACCCAACCTATGTGACCCTCTGAGTGCAATCTAAGAAGGAGCATGCAAGGCAGAAATCTGAAATAGATGGGACATCTGTGATTATGGTCTTCACTTAGGAATGGCAAAAGCAATTATGCCTGTGGCATCTGCTCATGTATCTTCAAGTCATGATTTTGCCCTGTACAAAGCTATTCTGTCAAGAAATACATTACCTAAAGGCATCAGAGAACAGTTATGATGTCTGCACCACAGCTGAGGATCTGTGCTCTCCTTTTCTTCTATGGTAGTTATGCTTGAATGTAGTTACCAAAGGCAATGTGAGCAACACCTTTTATAATCTGATTATGAGCATTTGATTTTTTAATTATCAAAACTATGTAACCTTTCTGTCATTCACTGTATATACAACAAAAGCATGCGAAACTATAATGGTGTCACCCTGTAAAAATGATTTCTATCAGCTTTCCAGATGAAAAATGGTAGAAGACAGATATCTATTTCAGCAACAGAAATACAAATAAGATGAATGAACTTATTCCATTTCCTCCTGCATTAATCACCTTTTACAGTTTAGCAGATATTAGCAGAAGATGTCTTTAAATCACTGCCGCTGTTTAAGATGTCTATTGGCTATCTTTATTTAGACATGTAGTCAAGAAAAAAAGGAAAAATAGGTTGCAATGATATCCCATTAGTTAAAGATACTTTTACTACCAATGAGAACGATAAATGTTTAGGATTAACAGAGTACAATTAGAAGATACAATGCTTTTTTATTATTATTATTATTATCATTATTTTTAAATTTAGATAAAATACAGCATATCAAATTGAGAATTCCCTCCTGCTTTGTTACTATGTGGTATGTTCATAAAGGAAACTTGAAAGAATATGGACTCTTGCCATCCTCAACATCATTTCAACATTTTAGCAATTATACAGTAATTTTCTGCATCAGTGTTTTTGGTAGGATTCCAGGAAAATGTGTATAATAAGCCCTCATAAGCAGAAACACAGTAATTGAAGTCATTATATGTTTTATTTGATGATAGATAGCCCTTCTCCTTTTGGAGGTGTACTGTAAATCCCATAATTTCCTGAGAATATAATCTTGTGCAAATGTTACAGTTTCATTTAATCTACAAGAAATACTACCTGTTTGTAGGACCCTTCAGAATCACTTCAAGTGAACTAAAGTTCATTTGGAGTGAGAAAGGTTAAGGGTATAATCAAATGCATTCCAAGGATCATCTCACCTAATGATTCAGTTCTAAATGTTGAGACAAACCCAGAAGACATTTTTGGGTGAGATTAATTTGTCTAAACATCTGTCTGGTGTCCTAAACTTATGTCAATAAAGTCAATGGATTACAGAATGTGATTAATTTTATTCCAGCAAAGATAGCTTGATGAATCACAATTTGGAAGTGCATATTTTTCACTACTGATTTTGGAGAGAACCTAGTGTGTTCTCTCTTATATAACAATGGGGGAATACCACTCCATTTTAATCCTTCTATTGGTGCTCAAATTAATGTATTATATATTCACAGTTTAGAGATCTCTACATAAGAAATACTTTGTAAATAGCATTTACAAATAAAATATGCATGTAAAAAGAAATGTAAAAATAACGGTATTTATCATTTCCACAGTCAATGTTCAAAGACTTCACATAAAACTGTACTGAATGCTGGCTAAAAATGCAGCAAGCATCTCTTTCCTTTGAAATTCAAAAATAGACAGGAATGGAAGGGGGAAGAGTGAGTTGACCAGTGTTATATAAAATTCATCAGCAGATAGAGAATAAAACCTAGCTATTTTGATACTCCAGACCTTGTACAGAACCATGTTACCCCTCAGAAAAACTTGAACTAGAAATTATTGTATAAATGTCAGTCACCATACTTACAGTTATCCTTTGTATGAGGAATAAACCTCACTCTACCCACCTTTTTGTAAATATAAGGCTTTGGTTAGCTGTTTTGGTGATGTCAGCAAATGGGCCATCTCCGGTGAATAATACAGTTGATGACATATTTGCATCCCTAGAAAAAAAAGACACACTTGTGTGTTTTTAGATATTTAACCTATTCCACTGGTGGAGGACTGTTTGGGAGATGATTATGGTGGTGGAATAAACTGCAGCTTTTTTTTTTTTTTTTAAATGAAATAATGACTATCTGGAGATTTGTGAGATTTTGAAACTTTCATGGATTAAATACCTGGATACTTGCCTACTTTCATTCTCACGCCTTCTTCTAAGATCTCTAATGCTACAATTATATTGAAATAGATAGAAATAATTATTTTAATGAAAGTAAAAAATCAATTTGTGCTTTTTGGTGCCACGCTGAATGGTTTACAATAATGATTCTAAAATATATGGAGCTAAAACTTAGTATGCAAAATTGATGAGTAACAAGCTGAAGCTTGGAATATCACAGTTTTGCTGTTTTTACAGGATTTAATTTCATTGATATTTTACCTTTGTGCCTAGAGGAGAAATGAAAATATACTTTCTTTCATGAAGAATCTAATGGAATTAAAGCTACCTTAGAAGTTAAGTTTCACCCCACAGATCTGTTGAAATCAAAATAACAGAATAACCTCTTCTCAAGAAGAGGTTTAGATTGGGTATTAGAAGGAATCTCTTCACAGAGGGGCTGGTCAGGCACTGGAATGGGCTGCCCAGGGAAGCAGTGGAGTCCCTATCCCCGGAGGTATTTAAGAGACATGTGGACATCACACTGAGGGGCATGATAGGACTTGGTAGGTCAGGTTGATTGTTTTATGTGGTGATCTTGAATGTCTTTTCCAACCTAAATGATTCTATGATTCTAAGATTTGTGGAATAAATCAAGGGTATTGTGTCTTCCACTGAACAGGTTAGTTCATCTGAATTAGGCTGTACTCCTAGATTCCCTTTTCTGCAACAATGGCATTTTGAACACCAACAATTCTGTGAACTATTGGTGAGATGAAGTGTTTCGATGTTTACAACCCATATCTAGATTTTGTTCATAGCTTATTCTGCACCATATACTTTGTGATACTGCATATGACAGGCTTGGAACATATACTCCCTGGCTCTTGAGGAAACCTGGGTAAAAAAGACAGCTGAGGTCAAACTACATAATTGTTTTGGGGGTGACAGCCTGCTTCCATCTGATCTTTTAGCCATAGATATTTCAGGAGTGAAAAGACAACCATTTGTGCAGATTTAATACACAGGGAGCACCTATCAAGGCAGTATGACTTCAAGTGCACTCACTGTCCTGGGAAGTATGCAGTCTACTATTTGCCTGCAAATCTGCTGTGTGTGAAGAGTAAGATTAGGCATAGGAAAAAGAAGGTTTTCAATAGCCCTGATGTGCCACTAGGAAAGCTGTATGACATGCTCTACGGAAAAAGTCGCTATGAGAAAACCTTTGATAATTACATTTGATTCACTTACTTACTTTGACTTCCTGAAGTACAAACAGCTGGAGATTCCTAAATCTTATGTGACTGCAAAACCAAGCTGCTACTCTTTTAATTAAGGTATTGGTAAATGATGAGTCTTAAGCATTTCTGTAAGTATAAGAAATCATGGAAATCATGTGCTTTTCCTGGAGCTTCTCAGATTAATAAGAACATGATAGTTTAGCAGGTCCAGAAACTCTGGACAACTCTAGACAGACAGTGTCACAGCTCTTTAATTTTCTTTGATTCATGGCATCGTTCAGCACATAGATTAGGTGTACCCAAGATAAAATGTTCTGATAAGATTACTTTTCCTAGAACTGATTAACATTCAAAATAGAACTAGTTTTCAAATGGAGGGAGTGATAATGGCATATTGTGATAACTTTTATCTCTAATCATCTAGACTCTTATCATTTCAAAAGGAGAAAAGATTAATATCATAGGCGAGATCCTAAAAGTAAGATGTATCTTGGCTTTTCACTGTGGGTCTTCTGTTAATGAAAATGATCTGTTAGAAATTTTGAAGGCTGTGACGAAAATGGCCTTTAAGAAGCTAATACAGGTGTTAAGTAGCCCTCATTCCATTCAACATGTTCACTAGCCAAAACTCACAGAAGAATACTGGATAAATTTCTTACATGCAGATATACAGCATTATTTAAGGTTTCAGTCTCTAATTCTGTCTCAGATGTGTTCAGTAACAATAAGCACTATATTGACTGTTGAGAAAGATTCAGATAAAATGGTACATTTCAGAAAAACTATTCAGAATAAGGATAAGAGTGCCATTTGCCCAATAGATACAATTCCTTTTACTACCTAAAAAAATCCACACACTTATTTGAAAAAAAAAATATATATATATATATATATATATTCACACATTTTGTAATTCATTGTTTAGTTTTCAGGCTGCAAGGATGTTTGCAGTTTGTTTAATTTGTGTTTAAGCCACAGGGGAGTGTTTCTGCTTTGTCCAATGATTTTATGAGAAACAGGAGAACAACAACCACTAAAGAATAGTAGCAAATTGCAAACAATGAACACATTCTTTGGCATAAAAAAAAAAAAAAATCTTTGTTCATGTGTGAATTCATATGGAGAGCAGCTATTTTCTAAATGCTTGTGTACGCACAATTTCTTTGTAAGAAAATATGCAAATGGTAAATAAAAATAACCTCTCAATGCTTCCTGGATTTGAAAAGATGTTTAAACTAAAGGGTTTAAATGAGGCTAGTGTCTAGCTTGTCTGTGTACTAGTACAAGTTAGTGTACTAGCAGTGTCTGATCCCAAGTGAAACTGTGGACCTAAAAATCAAAAAAAAAAATCCATCAAGACTCCTCCTATGGCTTTCAGGTCAAAGTGCACATTATTACTTGTTGACAATTGACATGACATTAAGTCTACCACTGAGTTATTAGGACTGCCCTAATTCTGGTCCTCAATGATGCAAAACAGTCTCAACACATGGAGAAACAGGTTCTTTGCTACATCTAGTACATTACTCATAGTGGCTCTACAGCAGGCTCTTGCCACGCTGGAAGGCCTAGGTCTGACAGTCAAAAACAGGATTTTGTCAGGTATTTCAAGGAGTTAGGCATGCAGCTACTACCTACCATTCATTAGTGGAGTAAATGAAAATATAACTGACCTGGGAATCTCAAAAAAGAAATCATATTCCAGTTAACTCATTTCCTTCTCAAGAATTTTGTGAGTTCAGGAACAAAACAGACTGCAGGGTTGAGAACAAATTCTAAATTCCTTGTTGGACTTTTGGTTACAGCAAAACTGCAAGGTTTGACCCCATTCCTGGGTAAAATTCAGTAAAAACCCATCTGGCTCTGGTCCCAAAGAAACAGATGTGTTTGAAACCAGAAGAGTGGTCAAAAGCTCAATGTATTGTTTGATGGCTCAAAGAAAAGAGATGCTAACAATACTGAGATTTAACATCATCATCAGATACACATGAAGTGTAGGCTGAGCAAAGGATTCTTGTTCAGGTTTCTCAGTTCCACCAATTTGTGTATCTTGCACTCTGGACTCATTCAGAATATAGGTTAGGCAAATAATTTGCAACCATTTTGTAGATGAACACACAGGCATCCCTCCAGATTTGCTTGTTTGGCACATATCACAAACATGACAGTCACATACTTGAAAAATGGAAGCAAAAGGATTCTGCTGTGTGATTTATCAGAATCTGTGTGGAACACTGCACCTTCTAGCTCAGCTACATAAACAATCAGGATATGCTGCAGGACTCTCATTGTTTCCTTTTCACAAATTAAAGAAGAAACGACACTAGAAAATGTATAACCAATTAACAGCAAAAGTAAATCACCCCAGATGAACTTTAGCCTCTTTCTCTGATAATGCATGATTCTAGGTAGTTATTTCAGTATAGCAGCATGAGCTATAGCCTATCCAAGACCTGTTATTAGAACCATCCATTTACTAACAAATACAGTGCCAGTTATCAACAAATATGCTGCTACAAGGAGATTCAAAGAACACAGAAACAGCTTGATGCTTAATGGATTTCTATATACGTATGATAATTTTATCCTGTTCTGCAGGATTTGTAACAGAAAAGGTACCCAAGATACCAGAATGTGATACAATTTCAGTTTAAAAATACTATATATATATTAAACAATGGGAATAAACTGAACAATGGATTTAAAAAGAACTAATTAGGAAACTTAATAGGATTTTTTCTTTTTAACAAGTGTATTTGACTCTATTATGCAGACAAACTCTGAAATATATTGCCATAGAATGGTATGGAGACAAAAGAATAAGTAATTTTTAAAAGCTAATAGAAAATACCATGGAAGACAAAGTTCACTGAAGCCTATCAAATATCAAAATGTAAACTAAACCATTACACTACAAAACGACCAGTGTCCAGAAGTTATGGAGGAAAAGGAGGCAGGAGCAGGCAGGCAGCGAGGAAGAAAGCTACTGGCCATCGTGATGGACAAGGTTATTTGACTAGAAGAACATTTAGTCACACTCTGTATGTCCTTATATGCATGCATAAATTAGATAATTACATATACATATTACAACCAGAATTTGTGCATGCAGGTATTTGATATGTATATAAACGCAGTACCTACCCAAAAGAAATAAAAATAAAACATCACACATTCTCTCATCAGATGATTAAAAATACTTTCAAACATTTAGCTGTTTTTCTACATCTTCCTGTATGGTATCTAAAACTAATTTATGAGACAGGCATTTGCAGGCTTCCTACTTTGGTTAGAGACCATGATAAACTGCAAGCTAAGACTTTCATTTGGTTATTACTTGAGTGACATTCCCTAAAAACCTCAGCACTGTAGGAAAGACATTTATTATTCAATGGATGGCAGTGAAGTTCCATATAGTGTAAGTGAGGTCAGAATTCAGGCCATAAATTTTACCACAGTTGCAAAAATATGACACTTCTGCACTCGACCCTCCTCACCCCTTCCCTAGAAATTCAGCTGATCAGTAGTGACTGAAGCCAAATCCATTTTTTCAATCATACGCTTCCTTTCTCCCTCCACCCTCAACCACACCTCAAGAGAAATACAGTTTCGTAACCCAACAGCTAAGGTCTAATGATAAGTATGAAATGTACTGGGATCCTCATTGCAGGATACCCAGGTGGTTATCTTGAATTTAGTTGAGATGAACATCAATATGATAGTGGAGCAGCCAAGGCTGTTGTTTTCTCCAGATTTAATCTGGAGCTATCCTCATAAAAAGTGAAGACATAAATGATGACATAAAATGATAAAAGACTAACACCACCACATCAGTCTCACAGTGTTCTCCAATATGTATGCTCATGCCTAATCTACCATATTCAAAGTTCGCAACACTGTGATGAATGCCATCAAAACAGGCGCTGCGACACTTACAAATTTGTTGGCTGACCTCGCACTTCATTTACTATAGAAAAGTAGACTTGTTTGTTTGGTTTGTTTGTTTTGTCTTTTTTTTTTTTTTTTAATGGTATAGACACCAGTAAAATGATGAGGAAAACACAAATACAGAGACGCAGAAAAGCTGCAAACAAGGTACAAAGACACTGAATATTCTGAATATTTTCACTCACCCTAATCCTAGCTGGTGGCAAACACTGTCTGAAATCTGCTCATTCCAATCATCTGCACATGCCAGGTGCCATGTCTTCCCAATCCTGACTTGTACCAGCCCTTTGGTGCTTAAAGAACCATTAAGCAATCTCACTGTAGACCAAAATGGATAGAAGCATTTTAGGCAGGTGGTAAAAAAAAGAACAAAATAAAAAAATAACAAAAAACAAAAACAAAACAAACAAACAACAACAACAAAAAAACACGAAACACAAACAATCCCCCCTCCACACAATGCAATAATATTATTGCCAGCAAAGAACAAAAGTAGTTAAGGTACATTACAGCAGTAATAAACCCAGTATGTAGAAGATGTTGTATTCCCACAGGAAGGAAATGCTTTTTCCTTCTATATTTCTGTGACAGGATGTTTTCATAGCCTGTGTTTTGCAAGTCTCATGAACAGACAGTAAATAGAACATTTTCCATCTACTCTAACAACTATTTCTTCTTAGCCAGTACTACACAATTTTGAACTACTGTGGTGAGGCTTTAGCTACATGATACTCAGTAACACTGACTAGAAGTAAGGTTAAAACCAGAGCTGACAGAAAAATTGGATTTTCCAGTTATAATCGCTATGAGAACTTTCAGTGTTTGCTTTCATTGCAGCTTAAGTTAAAATAATAACAGTAGTAATAAAAAAGCTCTCTGAAAACCAGTAGTTCTATCAAAGGTTTTCAAAAAAATAAAAATCAGAAAAAAATTTGGAAACTCTTTAAGTATGTGGTAAAAAATCTTATGCTACTGTCATGGTGACTAAGGAAGTTGGAGCAGAAGGTCAACAGAATTCCATCTATAACTCATAGGCTACAGCTGAACTTGAGACAGATAACAGTTATTGCCAGCATGAAGCAGGGAAAGCAATATAATTCATTTGCAATTTACTGGTTGCTGAAATATTGTTTTGGGGAAAATATTAGTTCTCCAGAAAACCTTTTTGCAACTAAATATTTCCATAAAGATTAACATTTATCCACTTTATTAAAAATAAATAAATAAAAATTCCTCGTTAACATGCAAAGCACATGAATGAAATAAGTGACAGACAGTGGTTAAATTAATGGTAAACATCACTCATACAAAATTTTGGAGCAGTCTTTAAAATCTCAGAATTGCTTGCACTGTGAGATTTCTCCAAATCACTTTTGACACCTTCCCTGTCTTCTACTTGAACTATAATTCCTCTTCCTTTCTCCTTATCAGATCTACATTAATCTCCAAATACACTGCTGCTAAGCAGTAAGAGACTCACTGAGCACTCAACAAGTGGTTAATTGTAATGTCATATACTTTAGAATTTTCAAAGAGATATCCTATGTCTTTTCTTTGGAGTCCCTGGGAAGTTTCATGAGTTGGAGTATTTGAAAATGGCAGTTTGTCTAGTCTAAAATGGTACATATGATAAGAAATTGAAATTGGTTTCAGGAAAATGAGCAAGTATTTTGGACACTGAAAAGACTCAATATGAGGGTGTCTAATTGAATTTGCATTTTATTTTAAAGGTTAGATTGATTCAGCCAACTTTTGGATTAAATGGGTTTTTGGAAGCAATTCTCCCTATCCTTTAATGTGAGGTAATTGGTTATGAAGAAATAGACAATCTATGGCAAAATAAATCTTTGGGAAAATGTACATAATGTTAATTTAGGTGATGGTTACCTTGTTCAGATCTTCTTTAGCAATGGCTAAGAAGAAGCTGAAGTGAATTTTATTTTGTGCATTTTTAAAGGCAGAAAAACAGCTACTTGCATTAATGTGAACACTGACACTGCACTTTCAGACATTATATACACATACATCCATATAAAAGATGTTGAAATTAATGAGAACTGTCAGCATATATCCAATGATATATCTGAACCCTAGAAGTCCTTCTTAAAACAAAGGAAGATGATGATATATTGAGCTTAAAAGTATGCTTTTAACTCTCCCATTAGTGTTTCATAATACATTGTCAGAACAGCACTTTGTCAGACACAGCAATGTGATTTCTGTTCTAGGCCCAATGTAGTTTTAACAACAGTTTTACACTGAAGTTGTTGTTTAGGGAACATTCTTTCCATGTTATGCAAAATGAAACCATATGTCGTACACCTAAATTTTGGAAAGAACCATTTTATCAGATGATTAAGCAACTGCAGCTATCAATTTTCTTGTAGGAACCTGCACATCCACTGAGAGCAACAGATGCCACTTTTTCATTTGTGCCACACCTTCATCCTATGGCAATGCCAGCATGAGGTGGAGTCTAGGCAGGCTGCAGGGTGCTCTGTGCCACAGTTTGGCTTCCCACTATTTGACAGTTTCTCTCAGGAAGACTTCTTAAACTCTATTACACACTACAGCATTTATACTGCTATGAAACTGAAATTAATAACAGGAAAAAATACAAAATTTTGGAAATGTGATATGGATACAGAACGAGAGCATGTAACGAGTTTTCATTTTATTTTGAGGTCACTGTAAATAGTCATAGTTTTAAGTACAGAGTAACTTACTACCTTTCCTAGAGACACAAGATTACATGCATTGTCTCAGAAATGTGACTTTGCTTTTCTGTCCATGACAAAGTCAGATACTGCCATGTAAATCTGCATGGCTTGCATGCAGCTCCTGCAGTTTACACTGGCTAAGGTTCTGTGTCTGTTTGCCTATGAAATTCATACCAAATACTCATGCATTCCTTCTCTATGTATGAAATAAAACTTACTGCACTTCACTTCATCAGAGCCATCTTCACACTGAGGTAGGTTATCACAAAGGTTATGCAATGGTATACACTCTCCACTACGACACTGATATTCCTCGAGTGTACAAGCTCCTGAAGGAGAACATGAAATGAAAATGAAACCACAATTATTGGAAAGGTAAAACTGTAAACATCAGTTTGGTGGAGATCATCCAGTTTACCTGACAATAAAATTGGGTGGATAGTATACAGGATTTTTTCCTAATGCCTTCCACTTATGATTTCCCTTTACTTTCCCTTTTCTTTCCTTTTTTTTTTTTCTTTTCAAAATAATGATGATTTTCAGATAAATAAAAGCTAATTAAGTATAAAATCAGTGGTATTACACCGTACAGTTTCTGCTAAAGTTAGCATTGCTCGGTTACTAGTGTTCTTCTGCTGCACAAATGAATCTTTGGAGTGGATAAGAAAAATCAAATCCTGATTAAATCCTGTTGAAAGCGACTAATAATGTCAAATTTCATATGTCAACACTTTCACAGAAGTTTAGTGGCTTTAAAGTGTGTCAAGTCAAATGTGCAAGTAAAGAGGCATTGACAGCCAAGAGTCCTCCTTTCAAAACCTAGCTGGGAGGAAAGGGGAGACAAAAGTAATAGAAATGAATGAGGAAAGCATTCACAAAAATAGGATTAATCCACTTCAGTATCAGTTATGTAAAAAATGTAGATCACATATAGAATAAATATAAAGGTGTAATCCTTGCTGTGTGGGGACCAGTGGATTTAATCGCACCATTTGTTATATCTTAAATCTTATTTAAGGCAAGACAATTGCTCTCCTCCTAAATTTTTAATATCCATATAAAAAGATTAATTTATCAGCCAGTATGGCCTGTTATCTAACATGGACGTAAAAGAGTATGATTTTTGTAATTCCTGAACCAGATTTTCACACATTCACTGGCCACAACTGATGCCAGATTTTCCACAGAACTTACTTCCTACTTACACAGCTAGATGAAGATAAGATTTTCAAATACGCTTTTCTTATTATATTGTATACCATCAAAAATTATTTATTGTAAAATTATTCTTCATTATGAAAATCTTAGTATTTCATGGAAAAATAAAATGTGAAGAAAAATCTTCTTTACTTACAAAATTCGCTTATTTACTTACAATATGGTATTAGTCTGTGTCCTTTGGCTGCAAAGATTGTGAATAAGCTTAACTCTTCTGCAATTGACAACCTTTTAATATATTTAACCAGACCTGGCAATGGCCACTTTGAGAACTCTGCCTTTATAAGCATAATAATTTATTTTACAACAAAACATGGGCAAAGCTTCATCTTTACTGAACCAGTTAAAAAATAGTCATAGTGTTGTTGAGCTGAACAAATGTGATAGATAAGGAAGAAAAAGAAGCAGTAAAATGCTCATGTGCCCATATAAACCTGCCTGTCAGTCTTGCACAAGGTGAGTTGATTTACCAACAGTAAATCAATGGTTATGATTTGTCAGAGATAAAAAAATATACATATATCACTATTACTGTAAATCTATATAAAAAAGCTGACTTTATGATATTAAAAGAAAGCAAAAGAGTGTAGATTCTTGTTGACTTTCTGTTCACGCAAGTGAATGAGACTGCACACATCTCTGAACACATACTGCTTCTCCATTCTCTCTTTTCTGTTGTCAGACTTCCACAAAGTAATACAAAGCCTTTAATTATTTTCAATAAGGTTTGACCTAGAGTTAGTGTAAGGATTTGTCCTGTTAAGCACATTGCTATTCCATACACATATATTCCACATTTGGCTCCAGTTTGCATGTTTTTGTAGAGATGATTGCTGTATTATGCAGGTGACAATTCCAGCTGCAGTTCCCAGCACAAACATGACTCTTTCAGCAGGAAACTGACTGGGATCAGATACACTGCTGTCTAAACACGTAAAAGTAATTCTTCCTAAATCTTTCATACATTAAGGATCAAATTTTTAAAGCTGCAAGAAAGACCATATTTCAAACTCTAATCTGAGTTACCATATGCATTTTGTTCTTCTAGTGTGATTGATAACAAGTATTTTACAAATGCATTTAAGCATACATTAATGACACCACCAAATGAGTGACAAAATGATGTTCTTTCTTGAGAGTTTGTATAAATAATAGTTCATATTTGCCCTCTTAGCATTTAGATGGTTCACTGGTCAAAATACTGAGTCACTTTTTCCCATACTATTGAACTGAGTTGCAGACGGTACTGACATCAGCCAACTGGGTACTTTTTAAAGTAACAAAAATGTCACATTTCCTGCTAGAAAACATAAAGTGCAAATGAGTAACTGTTAGTCTTTTTAACTTTTTGATATTTCTGTTGATTAAGGACTGAGAGTCACCTCCTACTCTCCACTTTTCCTCAAATGTATTTGAGCTTTGGTATAACCTCTTAAAGACATGAGATTGTACACTGACCTAGACGATAGCCAGTAGTGAAGTTTGCAAGAAATCCTTTCTTTGTTACAGTCGTGTCCGTAAAAAGGATTACTGTCATCTGGTTTGTTGTAGAGAAGACATCTGGCAATGGGCCTTGTCCCGTATAGACAGCTACTCTCCAGGAGAACATGGATACATTTAGGTTATTTTGATCTTATTTATTTCAAAATGTTTTAGGATTCAATGCAAATATTGCTACCACATGAGTACAGTTATTTCTTAAAGACTTACTGCTATCAGATTGAGATGCCCAAAGCTCAACCCCAAATTTGATATATCAGTATAGAAAATAAAGTTTGACCAACACATGAATATTGTTCTGTTTCTGCACATACATAAGCAGTCTTATTTATTGAGAAGTTAATTTCTTTTGGATTTATGGAAAGCTGAGTGTGTGCAAACATTTGGGAAACATGATGTCACATACTGTATGTTTCCTTGAGTTTTCCTGCTAATTTATAAGATGTATAAATCTGAAGAAATGTAAAAGAAAGAGAGAATTGATTTCCTTTACATCAGATCAATCAGTTTGCTCCAGTAGCCTAATTGCATTCATTTTACTACCCAGCAGTTTTACTTGCCCAAAAGTGAAGAATTTGGTCCTCTGCCATCTCTGACTTCAACTATATCATAAATATATTCCACATCAAATACCTGAAAATGAAGTTGAATGTTCTTCCCTATTTCGGCATTTAAGTACCATACACCTAGAAAACAATAACACACAAACACAAAAACCAGCTTAATGGTTGTCACATTTTCTGTATGATTTTCACATTGAAGGAAAAAAAAGATCTCTGTTAAAATATTCAGAATTACCCACGAGATGCAGAAGTCTAAATTTCAACTTTAGAAGTGACTTAAGCTGTCCAGATCTAAAATCCCATTTACTCTGATTTTCTAAAATGCTTTCGAAAATTGGATTTATTCTTCTAAGACATAGACAATTGCGTTTATTACCATTCATGGCATCTGCTTGTTTCCCTGACATAGGAAAGGTAATTCTTTTGTAACTATGAAAACATGACAGTCTTGTCACTTAAGCCCTATGCTATTGGATAGTAAAATAATTTCTATAACCATTCACAGAAACCTGTCTCTCAAGTTAGATCTCTTTTTACAGAAGAAGCATTTGCCTCTGTTTAAACCACCTTTATTATATTTATTCTAAGTGACTGTGGATACTATGGAAATCTTGCTAAAAAAGTTAAAAATAACAAACAACACAAAACACTTTTTCTCTCTTCATAGAATGAAAAGTATTTTCTCACTAGTAACAATCGTGTCTGGGAACTTGTGAAATTAATACCTGGAAATAAGAACCATATCACAAGTGGGACAAAACACAAAATAACTTTTGCGATTAACATCCCAGCACAATTCTCCTGTTAAAGGTAAAGTAATAAATAATTGAAATTTAATTAAGAAGCAACAGCAAAATTCTCTTCCTTGCTTAATCCATCAACAGCACACAGCATATACCACCTTGAAACATCGTAAATCTCATTTTCTTTTCACCTTTGCCAGCTGTAGCTTCATCTAAATCAAGTAACATTAGTAGATTAATGCTGTCTTTTCACTGGTACGTTAAGAAATATTCAATAAAGATAATCCCTTGCAAAATACATACATATATAATTTCAACTTTAAAAGGTGAACTATTTATCAAAGAGGTGATGACCAAGCTACTAACCTGACAAATATGTTGAGGTGAAATGCTAAAATGTGGACTTTCAACACCTTCTCATGTGTATTGATATGAAAATATTTGACATAAAAGGCATAATGTATCTGGCCTGTCTGAAATCATTCCAAGGGATTATGCTTATCAACATCACTTTTTAATCAACTGGCATAAGAATCCCTAGCTTCTGCTAAGTGTCTTATAGACAGACTTCAATTAAAAGAGCCCAAAGTATTTAGCTTGGATCTTTTTTTTCTTTTTTTTCCTGACAACATTTGAAAGCACATTTAAAACCTTTATTCAACTAAACTTTTCCTGAAGACTTAGAAAAGAATGACTTACATGATGCTTGATTAGGATAATAGTTTGGAAAGTTTTCAGAGCTGAACGTAGTGTTTGGCTCCCAGAGTTCAACTGGTCCTCCACAGTCATCTGAAAAAGAAAACATTTCAAAACATATTTCATCTATTACTTTATTTTTGCAATCATCTGTCTACAAAGACAATTTGGAAAAAATAATTTTATGAAAAAGATATTCAATTTAACTTTACCACTGTAAGGGGCCAGCTATGGTCCTATTGTTATAAAGCTTGAACAATGAACTGTGATAAGCCACCACTCCACTTCCTTTGGGGAAGCAAAGTGTGGAAGAGCTTTACTGTCCTTATCAGCTGCTGTGGTAGACTTGCTGACCCATACAATTCATGCCATCGGTCAGCTGTAGGTGAGACAATGCTGATTGTGAAGTGCTAGTGCCGAGGTGCACAACTGCATTCATGATGGTGTTATGAGCAGTCTTCCCCACATAGGCAGGAAAGGATATAATTTGTTTTCATTTGGTAATTACTGGTCTGCAAGCTGCACACATGACAGAAAATGTGAATAAAATGTGTATAATTTAGTAGTGTATTAACATAAAAACTAGAAAACATCTATATAAGACAGGAAGCCTCCCCATCGCCTAAATATAAGCATTCATTTATTTGGCATGCCTTGCTTATTATCTAATTGATTTTCTTGAAGCACTGGCAGAGATACTAAAGCCCATTTTGTCATCTAGGAAATAAACTTCGTAGCAAGACCATATGGATCTATAATGGAAACCATTAGAATTTACCTGAAAGTTTCTTGGTAGCAAAATTTTTAGTTGAAAAACATTCAAAAAATTCTAAAAAATTTCTCAGGTGGAGTTTTCACCATTTTGCAGTTCATCTTGGCTAAGAAATAAAGAGCAGTTTCTTTTCTCATTCCATAAACTTATAAAATGTATTAAAAATTAACTATTGTTATTACTGCAACAATTATTGTTTAACTCATCAATTAAATATGAGATTTTCAAATTAAGCTTTTATGCAAGGAGGTTTGAAACCCATATATTTCAAAACAAATATGTCTACTAGCATATCTACTATTCTTCCCGTTGGGGGAAAGGTGATATTGTTGGTGTGAAAAATCTTTGAACTTCTATAAGGATAAATGGAATAAAAATTTCCAGTGCAATTTCAGAATATAAATTCATGGAGATGAACTGCAGATTTTGAAAGGAGGGAACTTAGAAAAACACTAAAGAGGTCTGCTCAGGTACTCAGACTTTTCCAAACATACTCTAATGCAGCATGTGAAGGCATCAGAACTGTGTGCGAATACACCTATAAAGAAGTGATGTCGTATATTGTTAATGAGCCAGGCAACACTAACTAGCACACCTAGTATTTATATACTAAATGGGAGAATTGTGAAAGGGTCAATGCTTTTAAAAATTTAAGACTTTCATTTTTTTAATTTCCAGTTTAAGTGTATATTGAACAGCCAGATGATATCTTCAATGCTTGGCCTGAAAAGATATCTTAATAGTTATCTAGATATATGACAACAACAAAATTGGCACTTACAATATCTGCCTTGGTAACTATGATGATACCTTTTACTCTAATGACAGCAAAACAATGTACAAAAGCTTGTATATGTTCTGAAACAGAACATCAAAAGATTGACTACAGCGAGATTCCTAATTTTCCTATTATGTATTGTTTTTAGAAAAATGGGTCTCGACCACTCCACTAACATACAGTACATGATATGTGAGTATTTTAAGAACTTATACTGTCATTTCGATTTCATCAGGAGTCAAAAAGCTTTTAGTTAAACCTTTTTAAATAGTAAAAGTAGCCATTTGTTCTTTCCCTGAAACAACGGCTCCAGTAAAAAAAGGTCTTTATCCTAAACATGTATTTGCACTCATATATATAAACATAACATTTATATAAAAGCAAGTAGTTTAGATATGCACATGCACACACACACACACACACACACAATTAAATGTGCTGTATATACTCAATATTCTCTTTCAATATATAGTACAGAAAGGTGGTTTACATCCAGAATATATCAGCTTCATATCCCAAAATTTTACTGCATGTTAAGAAATGCTATTTATGTTATTTCAGCTGTACCATTGGAAAGAAAACTGTTTTACCACTTCAGTTGCTCTCGATTACTTGTTTCAGAAACAAACACTGCTCTTCTAACATTTCCAGGAAACAGAAATAAAGGTAGAAGAATTCTACCATTTGTTTTTCTTGTTTTATTCCTTTAATTAAACATGATTTTGTCAACATAGTATTTGGTTAAACATTACCCCCCTATTGGTTTACATTCTGTATTTTGGTATGTCTGTCAGAATTGCATACTGTGAGTCTCTAGTATAAGGACTTCATAATATACAAGTCTTACTGAGGTTGTCCATTGAATTCCACTGGAAAGAAGTTCCACTAAATACAAAAAAGATTTGAACTTTCTCATTACAGCCTTTTATTATTTTATTTTATTTTGCTTTGTTTTATTTTGTTTTGTTTTATTTTATTTTATTTTATTTTACTTATTTATTTATTTATTTTTTAAATCAAACCTGTCAAGATAGATTGAACTCTCTGAAAGGCAAAGGAACTGTTAAAAATCACACTCTCACTAAAAATTGTATTACGTTTCAGCTATATGGGTTACAGTGACAACTAATTTCTGTAAGTACCATTAACAACAAATAAAAGTTACATTGGTTTTGTTATGGAATATTAATGCCCATAGAAACAAGCACAGAACTATTGCAAACCCGGACAAAGAATTCTTAGCCAGATTCATCTTATGACATGAGCAGAGCAAAACCAACTTTCTTAATGGCTGAACTTCAGCAACTTATGACGAAATCTGGTCTGGTGTTGGCTACATGTAAGACATCAGTAATGATCTGTTCTTTGTCTTGCATGGAAAAGCAATGAAAGCAATTGATTTTGCTCATGGAAAAATGCTTTTAAAATTTCTTGTAATCTTTAAAGATAAATTTATATGGAGTTATTCTGGATTGTATTCCAGATGCTCATTAGAGAACCAAAAAAAAACAATCAGCACCAATAACCTCAGTTGTTTCATCAAGGATAATAAAGGATTTTCTCAGCACTGTAGAAAACGATATATGACTTTTACAGAAAAAAAATAAAAAATACTCTGGCTTTGACCAAAACCTTACTTTATATTAACATACACATCTAAAGTGTGGAATCTACACTGCAATTTCCACACTGTGATTTGTGTTAAAAGACAAGTTATGAATGAATAAGAAGATTAAAGCAATCCTTGCTTTAGATGAAAGTGTAAGCTGACAGTCTTGTGTAAATGACAAAAGCAAATCCAGCTCCCCTACCCCATAACCTGACAAAAAATCAGACTTTTCAATGAGCTTCTGTGGCACTGTGAATGATGCAAATGCCTATCACTGAAGCTCTAGGTTTAGCAAAGGAAATGAGTTCAATGCAAATTCTTTCATCTCTTGTTTATAGATCTGACATTTGTAGTAAAACTGTCACTGTTAGTAAACTTGCACCATATCCATCAAAGTAATATCAGACTTCTTTGAAGATGATTGATAATATTCACATTTTTCAGCAGGTTGCAAACGGCATATATGTATCATGCCTCAATAAGGTAAGAGTGCAACCAAGTCAGTTTTTACACAGGAACTGCTTAGACTGTACTTTTGTATCATATTGAAAGATAACACAGATCCTCCCTAATTCATTTTATACAGATTTATACACCACGTGACCACTTCATTTTTTGAATAGTTAAATTTTGTCACTATACTTTGGGTCGAGATCTACAGTTTGAACGCTGTTTTATTTAGTGTTTCAACAGCAGCACTCAGCTACTACTTACTACAGAGACTTTCTACCACTGATCATTTGCCTGAAGTCAACTTCCAAGGTGTGTTTACTCAGACCACGTGAAAAAGGACTGGAGGTGGCAGCTCATCTCCTCACACACCAGAACTGCTAACTCCATCTTTTTTGTTTTCCTATTCAGTTTTTTTTCAGAGCAAATATTGTTCTACTTTTCCTTTTGAATGTAATCAGATATAGTACAAATAACAATATGGCCAAATGCATATTGAAAAGAACTCATTCATTTTGAGCCTTCTTCCAGAGAATACATCCATTTTGGGTATCTGGCATTCATACAGATCTTGCTCCATTCTTAAAACCATTCTGACACCATTATTGTTTCATTCCCCTAAATATGAGATTTTTCGTTGTGTAGGTATTCTCAGAGCTGGGTGAACATATATCTATTGAGACTTCTGATGATATTATTATGTGATTTTGCTAACTCTCATCCCACTCCTGCAGTGTTTATAATTTTAAATATAGAGGTTATAATCCTCCTCCTCTTTTTAACTCCCTCCTCTTTACTGGATTCCTGGAGGCTTTACTAATTACAGACTTTAGAAACAAATTCTGAATTCTTTACTTATGTATTGGGTCTAGATGGGAAAGTTAATTCCCCCACAGCAACCCATATAGTGCTACACTCTGCGCTTGTAGATGGAACAGCACTGGTATCACACCATCGTTTTTATCTATTTATGAGCAGGGCTGGCACAGCCTCCAGACTCCCTCCAACCCTCCCCAAAGCCAGTAGATTGGGGTGGGCAAGTGGTGGGGAGGGGACATCACTAGAGCAGCTGACCTAAACTGACCAAAGGGATATTCCACAGCATGTGATGTCACACTCAGCAATAAAACATGGGAAAGGGGAAAGAGAAGAGTGGGCTCTCATTACGAAAATGTTTGACCTCTCAAAAAAAACGCTACAAGTATTTAGGACCAGTTTCAAAATTCGTAGCTGAACATTGCTTGCTGATGGGAAACAGATAATAATTATTTTCTCTTTGCTTCTGTGTCCTTTGCCTTTTTTTTTTATTATTTTTATTTTTTCTTTTAGTTTAATTAAACCATCCTTAGCTCAACCTATAAGCCTTTTTTTTTCTTTCTTTCTTTCATTGTATTTTCTCGTTTTTTTTTTTTTTTGAGGTGAGGAAGTGTGAGAGCAGTGTGATAGAATTTAGCTGCCCATCAATGTTAAACCACCACAACTTCTCTTTCACTCTTCAAGTTTTGGAAGACAATGTACAGAGAGCTTAAGATGTGAAACTACCAGTACTTTTGCTATGAATGGAGCCATGGGCAGGGAATATGATCCCTAACATATTATCCTGAAGTTAATTTTATATTGCTGAGGAGGTAATTTTATAAAGCTGAAGGGATATTATTGCAAATCTTGAATCACTCAAACACAAATACAATAATAGGAAATGACAATCAACAGTAGCGTTTACTTACTGGGACCTGAAGGGGTAGTAGTAACAACTGGAAGTGCAGTTGGTTCTACATAATTACTTTCGTTACATTTTCCCTTTGTCAGGCCAATATCATCCAAGGCAATATCACTTGCACCATTCTTTTTAAAGGCATCAAAGATAACCTGAAATTCATTTAAAAAAACAGAACGTTATAACTTAATGAAACATCATTCAGCCTCCTATACCGAACCATTTAGTCTTTCTCAAATATTCTTATTTCCACTGTAATCTACACTGGTGCTATACTCAGAGGAGAGGATCAGGGATGAGACAGGACTTCCTGTAACACAAAAGCTATGCAAACTGAACAGATCATTCTTAGGAATGCAGGAATTTCATATAAACGATGAACATAATTTAAAATTATTCAAGAATTTTACTTATTTTTATATGAATACATGTAATTTTTAACACACAACATTCTGTATCACTTATCTGTCCAGCCCTTCTGATCTAATGGCATGTCTCCATGTACAACTGCAATTTATCATCTGATGGCTTGTTACTGCGTTTTAATATACACATATTTAAGGCAATCCTGCTACCAAGGAATTTGTGCTGGCAAAAAACATCTTGATGTCTTTCAATTATTAAGTATAAGTATATAGTATGTGTAAGTAAACTATTACAATTAAGTATAATTCTCTTCTTGAGATCTTATAACACACATTTCCTGGAAATGTGATGCACCCTGGTCAGAGATGTAGTCACTTTCTCAGATGGTAAATGCACCTTTCTGGCAGTGCTTTTGCATCAATGAAAACTAGTATAGAAAGACTAGCCAACCAAAATACCTATAAAAATAAATTTAAAGCTGTGGATCATTAGAAGAAAACTGATATCAATTAAACTAAAATAATTATATGAAAGACTAATAGCTTAACAAACCTTAAAATCAGATGTTTCATTTAAAGTTACTTGTCCGTAATTCCAGTTGTTTCCATAGTTTCCTTCTTTCTCAAAAATTATCTTTTCCACACCTTGTTCATCACTTATGCTAACACTTAAACGGTAAACATTAGGACTGTACATGTAATACCTAGAGGGGTAAGAACAATGTTTTCTATTATTATATTGAAGTGAAATTTCATGAAAAAATATCAAGCTTTTTATTTTTTAAACAGCTTTATGAAATTGGAACTAAACTTTAGTGAGCATGAAAACAAAATGAAACATTTTATACAATTAAAACTGGAAGTTTTACTTGCTCTTTTGCTGTATCTTCTGTGTAGGCCTAGTTAAGCTTCACAACAAAAACATTTCAGGGATTCTTAGTATTTCTGTATAGAAATACATGCTGGTTGCAGAGTGTAAATGGGAACTAAAGCTAATTGCAAGACAAACCTATAATGGAGTAAAAATTTCTGGAGTCAAGATTGGTCATGGAAATCCAAATAGACGTAGGCTTGTATGGTTAGCACACTGACTTGCATTAATATATATGAAAGAAAAATATTTTGTTTTATTCTTAAACAAAGTATGTGTTTAGGAATGATTTAATCTGCAGAGGTTACAAAACAATACCAAAAGCTTAGACAAGATGGATCTGAAGAGACCAAAGGCAAACTCTGAATCCGAACTCTCTCTTCTCTGAATCCAAGTCCTATGGGTGTTGAAATATAAAATCCTGCAAAATAATGAGCACATTTTAGTCAGTAGAAATATTATTTTTATTTTTTGTTTTTCCTTTTTTTTGATGAGGGCAAGTTTTTGTGTTTAAAAATGGTATCAGTAATATCAAGCACAGATTTAATGACTTGGAGGATTCCTGACAAAATAGAAGTGAACAATGACCCTGAGTTATATTGATCAGTCAAGAACATTAAAGTGAGCTTCTAAGCTTGTCAGATGGTCCTCAGAGCTAGACATGAAATCAGAAACTAGCCCTTCTGAAGTCAGTGGGAGATCCACCTTTTCTTCAGTAATGTCAGGAATTTACCTGAGTGATTTCTGCTTAGTTTATAAAAATGTCCCCCTGTTTGACATTGCTTGTAGATTTGCAATAGAATTTCCTGACATGCTATAATTTTTATCCACACTATAATGGGAAATATGGGGTGTGTGTTGGGGAGAAAGAGTGACTACATTAATATTTTATAACAAGGGGAAGCAAAATAAACAAGAAAGGACATTATTTGTTTATTGTTTAATCCTATTCTGAATTAATTCTTTCCTGCTGAGAATTTGGACTTCTTGCTGCCAAACGTAAATATAATGTGAGGACAGGCTACAGACACATTATGGTTTGTCACAAGAAAAGCAAAATTAAGCGTAGTTAAAAGTCCTAAAAGAAAATTCTTGCTTTATTGAAATTTTGTCTGTAATCTTAGATTTTATTATATCTATCTATGAACCTATATTCCTAATATCTACATATGCAATATTATACAGATAGAATTTACATTAAATATAATTAGGCAATGTACACTATATTATATTCTGTTATTTACACTTCTAGATTAGCTAGCTTTTTCACACAGAAGGTTCAAGTACATGAAAAAAAAAAAAGTCTGAAATATGAATAGTTTCCTGTGTTAGAAAAGCACATGTTAAAAGATACATGGTGTCTAGCTTTAAGATGAGCATGGCATTCATTTTAGAGCCAATGTGACAGGCCCCTGTTTTTGTTTCATTCATTCATTCTGAGAATTCAGAATAAATGGAGGAAATTTTGTCCAGTAATGAATGTAGTTTTCCTTTGGCACTTTCACTGTTAGAATATTTATTATATTGCCTGTATCATTTTGGTATGAAGTGTAATACTGTACAACACAGTCAGATGTGGAGAAAGGAAAATGAGATTTAAGCTGAATTTGAACTGAAATAAATATTTTCTAGTGGAGGTCTACAGTATTACAGAGGTTTAGTCTTGAGGCCTTGAGGTCTTTTAAGTATGTATTAACTTCCCTGCTATTCAAGAGTAGTGAAACAATACTACAGTGTCTATGTAATACCTAGATATTAATGTTGCAGTTTGCAGTTTTACTTCAAATGCAGGTAATAGAAATATGAATATTCAACATAAAGGTAACATTACATATAGCAACATCATATATGTACTGAGATCTAGTACAGTGAAACATATCTAGAATATATTAGCATTTTCAACACAGCTAGAAATCACTGTCAAGAGTTTTATTAAGTAAATTTTACATTTTTTCATTTGATTTATACTCTAGGAGTTGAGAGGGAAGACAAAACAGTGTTCTGAAGATTATTTAGAAAATGTTCATTTACTCAGAGAGAATAATTTGTATGCAATAACATACTGAACAATATTTTTCTTTTCCCAAGAGTAAGTTTTGCCAGAATAATTTTCACTTTTTACAGTTATTTATCACTGCATATGTTATTTGTCTTGCACAGAATATATATGGTCATTGTGAAATTCAAATTATCTTAACTAGTTTTAATTGGACTGAAAAATCAGCTGAGACAGATTCCGTGTTTTTTCTATTGAACAAGAAAAAACTTTTGGAGTCAAGTTCTTGGAAAAACATTCAACATACACATTCAAAATCTGATTTCTATTCAGTATCATCTGTTGAATTAAAATCCACGCATGATGTGACTATTCTTCCAATTAAGTTATTTTGCTGTTGGTGGTGTGTCTGAGTTCTGCATGTGTGCTGATAATCAGTGTTCTTGCAGTGCGGTTGTAACTGTACCATATGTACCTTGCAGGTCAATTTTATATAAATATATATATATGTATATATTGATTTTGAGTGGTAGATCAGGATGAAAAAGAAGTAATTTCAGTAAAAAGTAAATACATTTTTTTCCCCCTTAGACAAACAGATAAGTCACTTTGAATAGAGTCCAAACTCCTCAATACCCCACACTTCAAACAATGTATATATTCCTTTGTTTCTTCTTTTAGTTTTGGTGTATTTATACAAGATGATAATCAGTTGCATAAACTTTTTTGTATGGTAGCCCAGACTCATTTTTATGGCAGATAAAATTACATCCTAATAATACCACTATGAAGAAAACAGCTTACAGTGATATAACTAAAGCAGCTTTTCCTTTAATCTGCAAGCAATATATTTTTGATCTTACCTGACATGTTGCCAAATGTATGATCAAAATCAGGACCACTCATAAGGGGAAAGGTAGGGCCCTGAATTCTCTCCCAGTCTGAATCATCATCTGAATCTTGCCTCCAATAACAAAAGCCATCTTCAAAAGTGCAACAGACTTTCTCATAATCTGTGAATAAGAACCTCTAGTATATAAAAATGACAAAGACATTAAGTATTTTCTCAGAATTTCATAAGAATGAGTGACAAAGTGTACATTTTTTAAATGTTTTTGAAAACTGGAGCCCATGGTGACTCTCATTTTGCTCTTCTAAGCAACTCAAATAAATGTGTCATTTGTGCTGTAAACAATGCATCACTGACGGTGGCCTGACACGCTCTTGTACTTATTCATCAAATTTCTTTCTTGATCCTTCACCAGTAAGTGGTGGGGAAATGAGAGAGTACCCCTTGCATAGCTAACCCTAAGGACTAATCCTCCTCTTTTCTTAGCTGCAGTCTGGGCTGCTCCAGCTGAAAGATTCCCATCAGAGCCTCCACCGGTAAGCTCGACATATAACTGCTGTGCTTTACACATCAGAAATGTCTCTGTCTTTGTCCTTTGCTCTTTATTTGATCATATGTGTTTGCTGCAACACTCTCAATACTTTTCTTCCCATAATTTTCTCTCTTCATGGTGCCTTGAATCGCAGTTCTGCCCATAACAAGGATTTCCATGTGACAAGAATTTGTTGGCATTCTGAATCTTTTCTGCAGCATATCCCTTCCTAGTCACGTGCCCCATCCATATCCTTCTCAAAATGTAGCAGCTGAAGCAGCCTTCACTTGCTGAATCTGCCTCTAAATTTATTTCTTGATTACTAAAGAATATCAGAGCATGAGTCACATTGCTGCATTTTGTTTTCACTGTAGATTTACTGCATCTGGATTTTTTATTTTATTTATTTATTTATTTAATGTCTAGTCACCGAAGCACGTATTTTTCTGAATGCTAATTTTGCCACTTGGGACTACTATTTGTGGCAATGAATTAGATTATCAGAAACTTTGGAGAACAGGTATGACCTGGAGATCACAAAATAGTGATCAGCATTGGTGATCCCACAGTGTTCATCAGTTAACAAACTGACAGTGGGGAATCTGAAGGCCATCTGATATGGCCAGAGTTTTACTCTTTCATTTTAACAGCACAGTCTTTGTAAGGCATTACCCTATTACCAGATCTAGGCCTGTAGGCCTGTGGACAGTCCTAATGAAATCAATGATATGATCTTTAAAACAGAATGAAATTTCTCAGTGTGGAGTAAATTAAGGGACTAAGGCCAGAAAATACTGCTTCCCTGTTCATCTCCATTTTATCAAACTGAAAATATAGTTTCACCAAGCATTCTAGAAAACAAGCAAACAAAAAGAACACTTACTGTTTAGCTCATTTGCATTAAATGCAGTATATGTTGCATTAAAGCCATTGTAATTTTCAGAATAATCAGATATAAACTCAGCTGTAGCCTCATGAGAAAAAATGTATACTGTCTCAGCATTAGACCCTGAGAGAGAAGCTGAAAACAAGCAGAATAAAATAGTCAGAGAAAAAGAACGTGCATTAATATCTCCAGTGCTGTTATAAAAACACACTGGATTAGTCTTTTGAGTCTTAAAGAATGCTCTCTCTTTTGTACTGTGATCCTGTCTACAAGGCCTTTGAAACCCTGAAGCCATTCGGTTTGGCTGCCATATAATTATTCTGCATATCCCATCTCACTTATCTGTCGATATGGATATCAGCTAGTGGAGAAACATCTTTTATGTTACGCTGTGATTATTTTTTTATTTTGTTATAAAATACCCATATATTCAAAATTATAATCTTCTTATTCATGCTTATTATGCTGCAGATTTTCTTGAGGTTTACAGATATGCACTCTGAAACTCTAGAATAACAATACTGACTATGTGTTTTTATTAGATATACTTACTCTCTTACATAATTAGTATATATGCTTACAGAATTTCATGGACTAAAGAAATTTTGAATTACTGTAAAATTAATTTATTTACTTAAATGTAGAGTCTACTGGAAATGTACCTTAGAACGTTTTAGGCAACCCACTGAAGGACAGTCTTTAACATTGTCTTTACATCTTTGCAGTATCACCAGTCACCCCCACAGAAGTCTTTCAAAATACACAAGTTAATGGTTCCTACAGAGAATATTATTGAAGCACTCTCTCACATGGAAATTTAAATCCCAAAGCGGGATTATATTCAGAGCAGTACTGGAGGGGTAGAATTTCTCCATTCTGTATTTCAGGTGTCTTTTACTATTCTACATTCCCAATCTCTCCCTGCTTCCAAAAATAGGAGTATACAATAAAGATCTTTCTGAGTTAGAAATATTCCTGATCTAGATATTTATCTTCAAGTATGTGTATTCCATCTGTGATGGAATTCAGCTGGACAGACTGAGTCATGAAAAATGGTGAGAATCCCAGTTTTCCAGAATAGAATATAGAGGTAGTAATGTCATGCATATAATAAACTGCAGGGAGCACCATAGCACTTATATCAGCTTCATATCAGCTTCACATATCAGCTTCAGTTTAAATGCCTTAATTTTATTTCACTGTGTGCAATGTCAAAGGATCTTCTGACAACATATTTCCAATGAAACACAAACCCAGAAAGACCATGGCACTGTTCAAGTTATAACGATTGTTCAAGTAAGACATGTTGTTCAAATAAGACCTGTAAAATTGTTGTGATTTTTTATATATACGTAAGCATATTTCTGGTTATTTCATAAGAGTATTTAAGTATATCAAGATCAATAGTCTAATGGAAAACTGTATACAGATGCATTCTTTCACTTAAACATACACTTAGGTTTTTTTTTTTCAAATTTTTAACACTTATTTTACCACTTAAATGTTATTAATGAAAAACCAGTATCAACTGAAAAATAACCTTACCTCTTAAAGTCTTGTTTTGTCCTATACCTTCAAAAATATCTAGATTGTCTGCAAATTGTTGTGTATCAAAAGAAGTGAAGTTCAGTTTAATTGACAACCCTTGAGGCACTCTAAGATAACAGGAAAATAAACCAGAAACAAAAAAAAATAAATTAAGAGCCATGTTCTCCACTAATATTTGTTGTTGTTTGTTGTTGTTGTTGTTGTTGTTGTTGTTGTTGTTTGCTTGTTTTTGATTGTAGTAAATTCATTGTGTGCTTGAACAGCATTCAGTTCAGAAGCAAACTGAAATTACACCAATCGATATTATTAATCAAGATTAGCTATTTGGCTAACTTTTAGTTTGTAAAATTACTGATGGAATAGAGAATTAACCATTTGTAACAGTAGAACTACTCCTTTACTCACTGGAGTCACATATATTCTAGGAACTCAATTTTCTTAAAATTTAGAACATGCTATTCAGTTGGACAGTCTTTTTTTTTTCTCTGTGGATCATTAATTTCAAATCTCTTTTTAGTGCATGTTATTGATAGATGATAACGTCTAACTGCTCAAGTAGAATTCACCAAGTCAGAGAAGTGCTATAATGCTATCAATGTGTATCAAGATCTGTCTTCCAAAAGTTAAAAAAAAAAAAAAAAAAAAGTCTCCTACACAAAACAGTATTTACATGAAGATTTGAGGATCTCAAAACCACTGTTTGGGAACGTGTTATCAAACCTAATATCACCCAGTAATTTTAACAGCAGATGTCATTTTAACAAAAGTGTAAAAATTGCTGGGTTTTGTTTTGCTGTAGTAACCTATATTTAAGCAGTTACATACATGGTAGTCCAAATTCTAAAGCTGTAATATCAAAATTAGCTTCTTATGTCATCATTTTTGTTGTTGTTGTTTTTGTTTTTTGTTTGTTTGTTTGCTTTCTCTAATTAAGATACTCAGTAAAAATAACTTTTGAACAACAATCTACTGGTGCTCATCAGAAGTGACTAGTAGGGAAACATGAAGTAAGTATTTGCATTTTTTGAAAAACGTTTTTCTGTCAGTTAAAAAACATCCTTAGTTTGAAAAGAGTAAAACAGTAGTTGAAAAGGAAAGATGAACTAATCTGTTGGAGAAACATTGAACTTACTGCTCTTACTTTTGAAAAGAGAAGAAATTACTTCTTCATTCACGGAAAAGTTAGAGGGGTGAAAATGTAAATGTTTTACCCAACGACAACAGGGAAATCTTTCTAGACAGAAAGAAAGGCAGAAGACAAAGCAAATCTTGGATGTGTTATAACTTAACTTTTAACACATTTTCACATGGATAGTAAAAATAATAGTACAAAATATCTCTCATTGGTAACTGAAAAACCCGAAAGGTTCCCTCATAGGAACAATTCTGCTCTAAAGGGACCCAATATTTGAACTTTTCAGGCCTTTACTCTCAGTGATACTACAATTTTCTAAAGCAGATAACTGGAAAATAAAACCAGATGTTTGCTTTTGTCATTGATCAATCTGTAATTACACAGATCTGCAGCACCTGTACTGTATTATTCACAATTATCCATGAGTATTTCCCAAACTAAGTTTTTGACAGTTACAGAGCCCGTGTAGACACCTACTCAGTACACTGCCTCTTGCCACTACACCAGCCTTTGAAGCAAAATTAACAGCTTAGAAGGCAGTAGTTCACTTGAGACAAAATTATTTATTATGCTCAAATTCTGTAACACCACGAACTGAGAAACAAGTCAGGTGTATGTGCTGACATATACAGTCTTGTGCTTTTCCTGTAACACACTGTATTTTAACATCATCTGTGGCCTGTAATTATTGGTGAATGGTAGTGTTGAAGCTGAGAAGGAATGAATGTATTAAAGAGAAGAAAAAACTATGACTTTCTCCTGAAATATAAAGGTGAAGATGAAAGTCCTGAACAAGCTCAAAGGGTAGCATTGTGAAAGGGGCCTTTGGGAATGAGAATTTCAAATCTTTTTCAATTTTAAAGGTATTTCCTTAAACTATTTTGGAAAACTATTTTGAAACTCTTCTACCAAATTAATACTTCTCACAATCAAAGAACGGCTATTATTACAAAGCCATGATCAGAATCACTGTCTCTCAATGCTGCAACTTTTGAACTGGTAATCATTCTGTGGATTTTTACGAGCTTAAAACTCGTGATCATTGACTTATTTTAGATGAGTACTTGAGGATGAGATTTATCACATACTATGGCTACCTTTTTGTTCTCCCTGGGCTATAAAGAGGAACAAGGGGATTCTTGAATACTCCAGCTGTTAATAACAGGGATGTCTTATACAAAAACAGTACCTAAAGACTGGTATGTACTGTAATACTTTGAAACTGATATCTTGCAATTATTTTGAATTGTATAATTTGTTGTGAGCTTAAAAATATGTTCCTTCACACGCATGTAACACACAAGTTTTATCAAAATCCTTGCAAGTGGGAAAATTTGTGATATAGTTATGGGTTTTAGGCCTGCAAGTCTTTAAAGAAAAGCTGTGTAAATACAAGGGAGAAAATGCCATTATGTATTATGTATTTTCTATGCTGGGGTATTTGAGAATAGAAATGGCATAAGGTACACGAAAAAACAACACCTCATAATCAAAGAAATCTTAGCTACAAAACTGTTGGAAAATGGCTTACAGTATAATCCATCGGCAAACAATATTTGCATTATACGGTTTTGGATAATTCATAGAGTGGAAAGACCCAGAGGAATCAGTCAGCATGTATTTTCCATCACAAACTGCAGCTGTAAAGATATAATGAAGAACATTTGTCAAAATGTCATTTGAAAAAGAGAAGCAGAGCCAAAATGAGAGTGACCTTAGATACTGGTTTACAAGTACTACCTAGAAAATACTTTGTAAGCAACACTGGGAAGATAAACTAAAACACACTGCCAACCCACTCTCATTTCTAATTCCTATGACTATTTAATCTCAAACTACTATACGTGAAAAAAAAAGCAGCACAGACAGTTCAAGTTTAAATCAGAGACAATCCAACTAATCCAAACTAATATAAACTAATCACACTCATTAAAATCCAGTAGGATTCAACTAATCCAACTGTCTTTCATTTTATTTTTTACCTTTGTAAGGAAAAAGTATCTTGCCTTAATAATTCCTATCTACAGCTACTTTAAATGAGGAAACTGTTCATGCACTATCAGAAACTTGATATCGTGAATAAATGCAAGAAGGGATATGGTTCACTATTGGTCTCTCTATTTTTATGATCTCCCTGTTCCTCGCCTTACATATTACTAAGTATTCAGAAAGATAAGTGGATATTCCCAGTTTCCTGCTAGCTATCGAGTTCATTCATCTAAGGTAAATCTCATCCATCATCATGTAATTTTTCAAAAGGCTTTTATTAGTTTTTTTTTTCTTGGTGCATTATACCATCTCATGCATGTTCTTCAGTTTAAAAATCAATTACTTTAAAAAAAATCTGTACTTCTAAACCTCAGAAAGATTGGAAATATTAATTCACATTGCATTATGTAATTGCAGAAGACACTGAAACATTGTTTAAGACTTTGCTGCATCCTCACTGAACATTATGCCAGGATTCTCTCTGAAGTTATTTTTTTCCCTTTTTTAAGAAAGCATCATAGAGCTTTCAAGTAAGGATATAATCAGTACAGTACAAGACTTTCTGGAGAGGTTAGTTCATCAATTTGAAGTTTATAACCAGAAATTAGATAGAGCTTTTCATTAACATCAGAAATGAAATCATACCTATAATGACTATTCAAATGATGAATAATCAATCATATTGGAAATTAAATTGAAATTTTATTGAACATAGTACTCCTCTGGGAAATTATTATATAAAATAATAAATCAGGGCTCCTTGTCTGTTCATTTTAAAAGCATAAAATTCGTTCTGTCCATCACGACAGCAAAAACAAAATAAAAATTAAGCTTTGTTTCTGTCAGGCTCAGTCATATTGTATTAATAAAGACCGTGTAAAATGAATTTCACTAACAATTTTGTCTGATGCATAAGCTGGAATAGAAACATGTTCCATTTTGCAGTCTTCATGGATGTTGAGAGGAAAGTAGACCATGTAAAATTTTAAATACATAGAGAAAACAGGTCCATGAAAGAGAGATAGTATTTTATATAACTTTTTTATCAGATTAGACTACACTTTTAGAGCAGGCATAGAAGTACTTTTTCTGTCCATCTGAATTCATACATTCTCTGTCTTTACCAATGGGCTAATATTTACAACCATCTCCCCCAAACAGTGCAATTTCTTTAATTAATGAACAGAGAAAACATTATGGATACCTTTCCAAAGTCAATATTTATAAAACATTCTGAAATAGCAGACAAAAAGAAGAAATCATTAAAAAAGACATTAAATGGAGACATTACAAAAAATATCATTTATCTAACATCCAAGAGCTTAGTTTTCATTTATACCAGAATGAAACTCTGGCTATACTCCAGGGATGAATTTCAGGTGTCAGCACACCTATTTCCAAATGCAGTCACCAAATGGAAACCAATAAGTATGAGGAACACAGAAAAGCATCGAAAACAGTAAGAGATACCATGAACAGGAACAGCAAAGCAGCTGACCCCAGTACAAGACAGTCAGTGCAGCAGTAACAAATGATATGAACTAGAAGTCCTCTCTCTTGGTGCTACTAGTGTTGAGAGAAGAGTAAAATTAATGCGAGCTTCAGTTGTTCTAATTCAGTTGTTCTAAGCCAGAAGACATCTTTTGTAGGAACTACTTTAACTGTTTCCCAACATGCATCTCTGTGCATTTCTATTTAGTTATGTTGCATACAGGGCACATGAGGAGGACTTAATCCTGTTATCCTTGAAATCCAGGGAGAAGTTCCCCAAACCGGTCAGATGAAGCCCACATATTTCACTCAACAGGCCCTTTCTCTGCCAAGGGCAGTGCATTACTTGCTGGCTTCCATATGATTAATCTCTCTCAATACTCTAGTAATGTTGTGAGGTATATAATCACAAAATATTAGCCTAGACATATAATAACTGTAAAGAAAGGATGCAAAGTGAACACCTTCTGGGCTCGGCCTCCAGTCTCCCCTTTCCTTACACTTACAGGCTACATGGCTGCTTTTCAGCATTGCTGGATATTATTAATAGGTGCTGTTCAGACTTTCACATTTCTCTAGAGACCCTTTCATTGAAATTGCTTACTGTACTTTTGCACTGGTCTTTTGTTACTGCACTCCATTGCAGAACCAGAAATAAACCTTTCAAGATAATTTTCATCAATAAACGCAAAAAATGAAGGTGTTCAGTTGTCTGAAACTTTGCTAAGAATCTTAGATTTTCCTGAGTTCTGTCTAAGACAGGAAGAGACCATTAAAATTCACACTTGTATCCTGTATTTTAAAACCGCTAACATACTATAAACTCAGAAGTATTAGACAGAAAAATAATCAAGATGAAAAAACAAGTTGCTTAAACAGCAGCAACTCCTCTGTGTACAAGAACACTTGTAGCAAGAATCATGTATCACCTGTAAATCTCATTGTAAAACCCAGAAGCACTTCTGAAAATGTAGACATTGTTAGCTTTTATGTGACTGTATTGTTACTCTAGGGATGGGACATAAGTGAAAAATCAAAGAAATGGAAAAATTGGCAGGTATCCCAAACGTGCATATGGCTTATTGCCATCCACTCTGCTGGTTTTGCAAAGTCTGCTAAGAAATCTAAATATATACATATAGAAAAGCTCTCTGCTTTTTGGATGGAAAATTTTAAGACTGAAAATATAAAGTAAGTGTGATGGAGCAACAATTTGTCCCCTAGCCAGAATTGCATTTCTTTAAGGTTATGAACTGAATCTGCCAATCTAATTGCAACTGAATAAATTGCTTGGAAATACCAGGCAATAGCGAAAATGATCAGGGATGACCCATCCAGCTCCCTAAAGCAAATTATAACTACAGCTAGTTTCTTTATGATTTTCTGCCCATTTGAAGTTGTATGCATATTCCTGTAGTTTTCAGCTCAGTTGTGCATATTCTTTACTGACTGGTGAAATTTGGCTATGATCAAGAAATAATATACTCAGTTGAAAGGAGCAGGGCACTCACAACTTTTATGTTGCAGAGAGTCAGGGAGAGATGCAAATCAGATCCAGAAAGGCATGTGCATCAGAGGCTATGCCTCAGCTGAAAAACTCTGCTCAAGTAGAATTCATGCACAGGCTCCAAGGCACAGCTGAGTCATAACTCTGAATGCAAGCAGGTGAATTATCAATGTATGAATATCAATTAAATTCTCTCTTATGTAACAGCTGTGATTGTAGTATCTTTAATAAATCATGAGCAAAACGTTTGAAATGAGACCTAATAATTAATACTAACTAAAAAGCATTTGTTTTTATGAGATGTATGCTACTAATTATTAACTATTATAAGGATCTGCACTTTTTATTTAGCTCTATCCACAATAAAACTAAAAGCCCACCAGAATACCAAAACCAAAACCCACATCTCAAAAAAACAGTGTGATGGTAGAAATGAAAGACTGAATAACTCCTTGGAGTTGTGTTACTTCAGCCTCTCCAATGGAGCAAAGGTCTAGCTGAAGCTACCCTTGGACCTTCAGATTTCCCCAATGTAGAGAGACCTGATCAGAGCCCATCACTGTTATGATCTAGCTGGAGGCAGCTGTTATGATAAAGAAAGATTTGGATGCATTTCAGTGGATACTCTACCAAAGTATTTTAATGGATGTTTTCCTTAAAGGGCCTGACTAAGTCTCCCTTCTGAGCTGGCTGCACTCAGAAAAGTGAAGGTAATGGGCAGGTCTGCAATTCACCTTTTTTCTAAAGAAGATTCCACTTGCAGATGGGGTCAGCATGCCACCAGCTTTCAGACACAGGCTTGCAATGACTATATTAAAATTCTTAAAATTATTTCAAATTCTAAAAAATATTTTTCTTCTTTGTTTTTAAATCAGAGTCCAACATTTAACATGCTTCTGAAAACTCAAACTAGACTGACCCCACCATTTTTCCCAGGAGAGCTCAGAAATATGTTCTCACAGCAGAACACAAATAAGTTTTCCAGATTCCTTTACTAACAAATGATATATTAAAAATAAAATAAAATAAATAAAATAAATACAATAAAATAATAAAATAAAATAATCAGGCAGTTCATTGTTCCAACGTCTCCCAGAAAATTTAAAAAGTTCTCTCTGCAAGAAAACTTTAGAGACTGGGAGCTGAGACTGTGAAGAGCAATGCAGGTGACATTAACACATATGCCTCCCCACCAAAAAGCAGCACACACAATTTGGTAACCAGCAACACAAACAGAATCCTTGGTACAATTTCAGTGCTCACTGCTAAATGGAGCATTGGCAGCTGCATGAAAAGGTGCTCAGGGAAGCTAGGCAAATAAGCTCACTGGTGGTGAAGGATGCAATTTATTTATTTATTTTTTTATTCAGTCATATACTAATCAGGTCGTAGTTCTGTAACATTTTCACAGAATCACGGAATAGCAGAGGTTGGAAGGATGACCTCTATAGGTCGTCTTGTCCAATCCCCTGCTCAGGCAGGGTCTCCTAAGAGCTTTTTGCCCAAATGTTTACCATCTTGCATCTCTCACTGTGGTGCCAGCAAATCAAACATTTGTGTCAGATGTGCAAGTGCAAGGTCAACAGACGAAGTTACAGTTCCTGCCACAGCAGGAGTCACACTTGACACCTGTGGCTGCAAAATGCAGTACACACTCACCACCCCACCTAAGTCTCTGAATGTGGAGGCAGGAGAGAGTAGGTGTTCCTTCGTGTGTGACAGACTGCTGATTTTGTTAAGAAAAATAACTTTTCTGATTGAACGGTAACTACATTTTCAAAAAGGTGTCTCATTGATCTAAATTTGTTCCCACTGAAATGAAAAAATCATTTTCTCTATTGCCTGATGAATAGTTTTAAGTTCTCTTCAAAATCCTCAATGGCATCTAATTATTTCTCAAAGGGCAAATTTCAGTTATCATTTAATTTAATTCATAATTTTAATAAAAGCACATCAAGAAATTATACAAACTTATCTAAACATATAGTACATTCAGTATAGCTTTAGTATTAGAGAGTACATTTTTAGTTGAAGCATAGGGGATTTTAGCAGGAAAAGCCAGATGTTTTACAGCTAACACTGCAGAAATTTAAAGACGGGCCCTGGTATATTAGCTTATTCCTTGCCTGATTTTTCTATGTAGGAATCTAAAATCAATTATCTCACAATAAATTAGTAAGAAGAATACATTGTCTATATGATAGAGTATACCGAGATACAATATTATTGTATCAGAGTATATGTTATTGGGAAAAGTTGTTTGTAGTATTATGTATGATGATATTCCTAATGTTGGAATCAAAAGCAAAACCTCTCTTCTGACTCCAAATATGACAGTAAGTTGTTTCTGTTACTGGGCAATGTGATTTTATAACTGTATAGGGTCATAATTTTGATGTGTTTGGAAAGCACATTATTTGATATTACTAGTACACAACTTCATATGAAATTTTGACATTATTTTACATTTTATATTTATAGTTTTTAATATTTACATATTAAATAAGAATTTTGATATTATGCTATATTACTATAGCCAGCTTGTGATATTTATTTACTCAGCATATTCTTTCTTAATGAGAATTTTAAAGAAAAAAATCAATTTACAATAATATTATTATAACAACCCCTCTTGTTATCATTTTTGCTAGACTTGATTTAGACGTCATTATGCAATTTATTGGCTGTAAATTATTTACAGAATACTGACAGGTTTAAGTATGTTCGAAAAGACTGTTCTGCAGGGATTTGCATTCTTACCACATCTTTTTTCAGATTCATCTGAACCATCCGGGCAGTCCAAGACTCCATCACAAAATAAATCTTTTCTAATGCAGGTTACACCATCAGCACAAACTTCAGAAAGTGGCAAGCACTCAACTGAAATAGTAAGGACAACAGCAATAACAACAAAGCAGTATTGCAGTTACACTACAGAGGAAAATTGACTTACCTTTGGTTACTCTAGCACAAATCAAATCAACCACTCTATTGTGTTTTACAAAACTGCATTTTTAAAACTTTGGAATGAAATATCACATACTAAAATGGTAAATTTGGAACAGAGTGAAGAAGTTCTGAGAAGTGACATATTTTTTGAAACTAAGTTTGGAGTAGGGCTGGAAGAAAAATTCTATGAATTCCCATCTTCTTCCTCTACCTAAATATACTATTTTATGCAATATAATAAACACATTTTCCAATTTCTTATGCTTGAATAACATGAGAAAACTGTCATTTGGTTTAAATAACAGTGAAAAATCTCTGTTTTGAGTTTAATACAATTCAGTTTATTTTTTTGATCTCAACACATCACAATATTGAACCTCGTGATAAAAAACTTATTTTTTGACTAGCATATCTTGAAAACTAAAGCCTTTAAGATTGGATTTGGAAATACTAGAAACATCAGAAACCTGATTCTTTTCAGATTTAAAAATAAAATTCATAAGCTAAGAGAAAATTTCTGCAAAAAAATAATACATTGGCTGATCCTTAAAACTGTGGAATCTTACTGATAGCATTTTGCTAGAACATAAATGTTCATCCACAGAATATAAGCTGTATGTAAAAGTCTTAGATATCTGTAGAACTAAGAAGTAGGTCATATTAAAGTAAACAAAAACATGCAGCTAATATCAGCTTTGGATAAGTACCAATTTAATAATTCTTGAAAATTCTATAAAATATTATGAAAATACACAATTCCCTACATAGCTCCTTTTCTTTACTTCACTAAATGCTCAGAGGTAGAGGCTAAAATTTCTTATGTAAGCAGCAAAAATATTAATTTGTAAAACAGCAGCCTCTTGCATCCTCTGGACATTATTGTTTGATTTATTTTTCATGCAACTCTTACTCTTTAATCAGATTAAGTAAATATGTGTAAGATATTCAGTATAAGTGACAAAGACTGGAATTTGTTTGGATGTACCGTAGCGTTTCAAACTGCTTTACAAAATGCTTTACATGTTAGCAACACAAAGAGTGTAAAGCAAAAGAGCTGCCATTTTGAACCCAACTGGTAGCTGAAATAAACCAAAAATATTTAAGACAAGTGTTGGACGTGATAGTGTCAACAAACAAATTGCCACAGATGAGCAAAGATGAGACTGTGCTTTCTAGACCAAGTACAAAACCTCTACCAATAATCTCAGAGTATGTTTTGTACAGCCCAATACACAAGAAAACATTGTTTAAAAATGACATGATCAATTCTAGTTTTATTCTTCCACTCATAAAACTAAACAGCATTGCCATCTACTGGATATAAAGAAATTAACATTTTCTAGTAAAACATTTTGACTTCTTTTTGAAACAGCAAATTACCCTAAATTGCAATATGATTTCTGTACTCAACTAAGAAATGGCAGTAAATACATTAGACCAGTTTGAAAATGCTTATAAATATCATATGTATTTCACCATTTAATGAGATTGGAGGAGGTTTTCAAAGATTTGAACAGCTTTGTCTTTCCATTATCAGAAGTAATGTGAGAATTTGCTATCAGTTACAGATTTCCCAAAACCATGAACAAATATTATGAAGCAAAAATGAGCATTCAGTATGGGTATCAATATTGTGATATCAATATTATCATATTAATAATAATGATAATCAATATTATCATATCAGTATGTGTATAATACACAAAGCATTTTTGTAGAATGTACAGTCTAATACATTACCTCTTTTTTAAGAGGTCTCCCTAGTCAAATAAAAAGTAAACCTGCATATTGTATGCTTGTATGAATGGGATGCAAGAATTCATATAACAACACAATGTACAAAAACAGTCAATTCTAAGATCTCAGACTGTTTCATATAGCCACTCTGATTTTCCCCATATGAGGTTACCTACCTGAAGTTGTGAACTTGATTGTGGTGAGTTGTTCTGAAACTGGGCAAACACAAACCCTGGGTTAGAACTCTACTTTGTGCTCTCTTGTAGCCCCTCTGTGTTTTTCTGGGCAGAACCAAGAAGCAGATATACAGATCTTATGAGATCTGCACTATTTACTGTATCCCCAAACCCACAGCTTAGGTAATGATATAGTAACGCCACCTTAATTGGTTTGATCCTGATGGTCAAATGTCAGAATAAACATAAGAAAATTAATATGGAACCCTAGTGTATTTTAAATCTCATTCTTCTATACATAGTCCCATACATTTCAGTAACTTCTCTCTCTATATATAAATTTATTAATTAAAATTATTAATTTTATAATTTTTAAAATTCATTAATTTATTAATTAATTTAATAATTCAATTAATTAATTAATTAATTATTAATTTATGAATTTTTATTTATTATTTAAAAAAAACAGTAATGTTTTCTTGTTAAATAAACAAGTTCTGACCCGGAACTGATGTCAGGGAGCTTGTAATTAGACTCATGGGATCTGCTGGAAAAAGACAGGTTATGACTTTATTAGTAGTACTAAATGTATAAGTACTTTTTAATATAAATAATATTGCTTAACACATTGGTTAGCTCAGCATGTGAAGAGACTCAAATCTGTGTAGTATTTGTGCACTTACATACTGGAAATATATACATAAATGTGTTCATCACAGAATCATTAAGGTTGGAAAAGACCTTCAAGATCATCTGTTCCAACTGTCCACCTACCAACAATATCACCCACTAAACAGGTCCAACCTTTCATTAAACGCCCCCAGAGATGGTGATGCCACACCTCCCTGGGCAACTCGTTCCTGTAACTGACCATCCTTTCTGACAAGAAATGTCTCCTAATTTCTAATCTGAATCTCCCCTGGCGCAACTTGAGGTCATTCCCTCTAGTCCTATCACTAGTTAGCTGTGAGAAGAGGCTGACCCCCAGCTCCCCACACTACTCCCAACTACTTTCAGGTAGTTGTATAAAGCAATAAGGTCTCCCCTGAGCCTCCTCTTCTCCAGACTAAACAACCCCAGTTCCCTCAGCCACTCCTCATAGGACATGTGTTCCAGGCCCTTCACCAGCTTTGTAGACATAATGTTTATACATATTTAGAAATAATCAAATGCCTAGGTACACAAGTAGATTTGTATTAATGATAGTAAATCGAAAAACATTCTGGAAAAAAAAATTGAATTCTTGTTCCAACACACTTTCCCACTAGTGATTTTTTAAATAACAATCTTCCTCTTACTGAGGATGTCTCTGGAGTTTCTGGTTCCCAAAAGGTCAATTTTTCCTCTTTGAATTTGCATTAGTATGCCTCTGTACTATTTTTACTTACTACATTAAGACTTAAATTTGTGTGTCATTACAGTCAACAGATTCTCTCAGTTGATGAGATGATGGGCTAGAAGGAATAGTATGAGGTACAGTAAGGCCTTCTCTATAGTTTACCACCAGTTTATGACTTTTGCTGCAGAAGTTGCTGATCATTGGACATTACAGACAGTTACTCTTGTTAGATGTTCCTGTTTTTCCATACCTATTAGTGGAGAAACTTGCAAGAGGACTTCCTAGTAATGTTCTACCAAAATGTGCTGGTTTAGCAAACACTATTAAGCTAAGCTAGGTCATTTTTTATTAAATGGATTATGGACCATTCCATGTCAGCAAACGTGAGGGCAGAGCTCCTCTGGCAGAGAGGAGAGCCCAGCAGAAGGTGCAGGGAGGGTGCATCTGGATGGACTGTACTCACAAAGCTGCATTCAGGGAAGGACATCATTCACAGCCTCACAGTATTTTGTAAAGAATTATATATGTATATATCTACCTATATACATACCTATCTATGCATCATTTAATGGACCATTATTTTGGGAAGAATGAACCATTCAATGACCTGAAACATGGATGCATGCATGAGCAGGCTTTTCTAATAAGACAAGTATCAGGAAGTTACACCTTGAAGGGTGTTGAGAAAAAACAGGGTTGTCACAGGTGCTCCCCAAAGTGCACATGCAAGCTGATAACAAAAGCCATAAGAGTAAAAGCATAGGACAGTGACGAAAGCATCAGTAGTATAAGCACAAACCTCATGTGGTCAATTACTAAACAATCTAAGGAACATGTGAGGTGGATAAAGCTGGTTTTAGGCTCAACGGAGAGAGCACAACCAAGTTCCAACAGATGTAAACATACCACATAGGGTAAAATGTGGGCTTTGAGTTGAAAAAGAAAGAACGAAGAAGTTGACTGTTAGTGAGCGTATAAAAATGACGGAGTTGGGAGTTGGACTCAATGATCCTTGTGGGTGTCTTCCAACTCAGGATATTTGATAATTCTGTGACCTCAAGCAGGTTTCCTCAGAGCAAGGAGGAATGAATCCATGCTAGAAACATTTTTCCAGTTCCAGCGTGGGATGCCAACAACTCCCAGCTCCCTTCTCCCTTCCTCTGGCACCTCCCCCTCACTCCCATTTTCTTCTTGCTTTTGACCTTAGGACTCACAGGCACATTGAAACGGCATACGTTTCAAGGGATAACTAGGAGAAAACCAGTATATTTTCAGTCTTCAGCTGTACCATTGGTAATAAAGAGTAGTAATAACTACTCAACAATGACTACATGTTAGACTACTGAAAAATACTTTGCTCATATAAACCAAGTAGTAAAATGTCAAGTATTATCTTGGCTTGTCATAAGACTTCCAGACTGTCAGTGGAATGAAAGTCTACTAACACTGCTTAGTATATCAGTAACCATAGCATGTGGTTAGGCAGCCTCATTTACCTGTCTGAATCTGTAAAGACTTCAGCTTGTGACTCAGCTGTTTGACAGAGATCCAACTTTTGTTTAATCCTCCAATTAAGCTCTTACAGCTTTTGTACAGGCATTAGATCACTGGTTTCTCAAATGGTCAGAAATGATGAAGATCAGCTAACTATCACTGAATGGACCCTACCTGTCAAGACTCAATTACAGTCAACGCAGCTTTGCTAAGTTATACCAACTGAACAGCAATTCTTGTTTCTTCTGTTGTACTGATAACAAAAAATAGTTTCTGTTTTATGAAGGATACTGACCTGATGAAGTTAAAGGCAACATTGTAGTTCGATTTTCAGCAAACTCTGGAAGAAAGGAAGTTCATTATAAACTCCTTTCATAGTGCAGTATCTAGTTTTATACAACTCAGGAAAATGAAGGTAAAAAACAAACAACAAACGAGCTGTGACTATTTCTCTTGAGTCACTAGCAGTGTCCTGCATCCCTCCTTCTGACCATTTCACAATGTTCCCAGCCTTTTCCAAAACTCTCACCTTCCAGAGAAGACAAGGTCTCTCAATTCCTCTTTCAATCAATCCCTGTTCATTATCTCACACATAAAACGTCCTCATCTGGAAAATCTCTATCTTGACACTTTTATACAAAGGAGCTTTTCAGAGCACCTGTGTCATAGACAGTATTTAGATCAGATAAATGATTTAAAATTAACCTGGGATGATTTGCAAGAAAGAAAGCTACTTTTAGTCACTGTGGAAGTTGATTTCAAGCAAATCACACCTGATTACAGTGTTATAGTTCCCTCCCTCTTTGAAATAGAAATAAAACGTCTCTTGCAGAACATAATGACATATAGGAAGTAAAAGTGCTATGTATGACTATGATTTTTCATTAGTTACAGTTCTTACTTTACTGCAGCACTCCTGATGGAATGGACACATGAAATCTCATGTGAAGAGAGGCATTTTAATGATGCACATCAAGAAAAGTTTGACTACTTGGAAGTTCATCAATAGATATATAACCTTCTAAAAGGCTCTACGTAATTTCCTTTGGTGGCATTTTTCAAGCACAATAAGCAATCACTTCCCACAGTGATTTGCAGTTATTTAGAACAACTTATACATGGTGCAAGTAGTAAAGAAAAATAAAGATATCAAGATACTGAATTTAGCCTTTGAATATCTGAAGCACTTAGCAAGGAATAAAGAGATGTTGCACAACAAATGCCCCACTCCTCTTAAGCAATTGGTAGCTACTTAATAGTAGTTCCATCAGGTCTTCAGATGTCATCTTCCACTTCTAAGGATTCAAATTACATATTATCATTATCTCCAATGAAGGCCTGTTTGGAGGCTTATTGAAGTCAAAAGAAAGATTTCCATTGATTTTGCTGGGCTTCCATTTAGGCTTTGAAAATTTTTCTCATACTTGCATAAAATCACTATATTTGTATATTTGCTGAATTTAAAATCATTTAGTCTTTAAATTTACACTATTTAGTCTACGCTATTTACTAATTTAGTTATTAGTATTATACTAATTTAGTCATTTACATTTCACCTAAGTATCAGAGAAATTTGAAGTCAATTCCTTGGGCATAGTTCTCCAGAAGCTACATTCTGTATTCAGTTTATTATTGTTTTTGACATCTTTTCAATAAATGAGTCCTCACGCACTGTAAGGCTGAGCCTTTTTCCATACTCTTTAGCAAAACAAAATGATAATTGCATTTACTTATGAAATACCACAGTTGGGGCTTAATTGCATTAATTTGAGGGGCAATGGAATTACAAATGTTATGCTACGTAAAAGAGATGAAATTCACTGATTATGACTTGTAATTAACTACTTTGTCCTTTGTTCCTTCCTTAGTGAACATATGCTAAGCTGATTCATACTTTCTAGGTGACAAGGTTCTTTCACCTGCTCATATAGATTGTGCGGTGGAGAAGGAGAACAACCATGAATATCTTTCTGATGGTTGGGAACCAAAGATATTGCACATGTTAACTGTAGTTCTCAAGGTTTTGTATCAAAATAGATGTTTATTAGCATTACCTGTGATTTGTATGCTGTTCACATCAATTTTCAAAGTCTGAACAAGACCAGTTGTATTTGCGTCAATACCCAAAAGCAACTCATCTTTTATTTTCTCAGCCATTACCCTCTGGGTAAGATAAAGGTTGAAGATCACAACAACACTAGCAATACAAAACAGAGAAGATGGTTAGTTAAGCAAGATAATGCAGTAAATCTGAAATTTTGCTAGTTAATACTTTGACAATATTTCATTCCAACACAGGTTCCATTGTGGGTCCCTTCTACCTCAGGATTCCATTTGAAAACTCAAAGTATCATAAAGTGTTGGCTGGTCAACATGACACATGAAGAAATAGCTCTTAAGTAACAGGTAGCTTTGAATGTTAGAGAAACATTTATTCTTTCTTTTGCAACTCTTATATTCAATGTGGGAGAAAAAAATAACAGCATTGATATCAATTGCTGCAATGGAGCTGAATTCAAGTCAACCAAAGGAGATGTAGGTTTATTAATTATTGAACTCTCCTAGTTTAACCTCTAAAATATTGATTAACAACCCTGAAATGTTCACATTATAAAAAATATAACACAACCTGATCACTTCTATATATCAAACATCATGTATGGATTCTGCATCCATGAGGATCCGTTGTGTGATTATTTGTATTCTCATAAGGAAACAGTAAAGGCTGAAATCACAGATATTTTGAAATAAGTGGTTAAACTATATTTAATTTCTGTGGGGCCTGAATTTTATCTAGAATTTTGTCTCTTTCCCATCCCTCCTAGACACTATTATTACATTCTATATTTGTAGCTAAATTAAGGTAGTGTCAAAGTATGATGATTGCTGTTTTTTTTTTGTTTGTTTGTTTGTTTGTTTTCCATTTAATTAATTTTAGATATAATCTTTTTTATTCTTAAGCATTTATAATATCCAATGGCAACAGACTCAGAAGTGCTTTTTGATATGGGGTTATTAAGCTTGCAGTTGTGCTGAGCACAGTTTGCAGTATACGGAAGAACTCTCCTTTTTCTTACTTGTTTCTGATAACCTCTAGGCCATGCTGAGTAAACAAAAGCTTTTATTGCTATCCTTGTGACTCAGCAGAGTCTCAAGGGTAAAATAACAAGGTTGCCAGAAGGGATAAACACTTTTTCTTTAATGAAAAGAGTCAAACAGAAAATCATTTATGAGATAAACTAGTATTATTTCAAAGTAAAAATGAAGACAGATACTTTCTGATATATTAAAAGCAAGATCTAACATTCATAGACATCAGATTTTGTGTGACTTCTGTGGTTTCACTGTCAAGATACAGAGGCAGAATTCATTTGACCAAATATAGATATTTACAGTGCAGATATCTAGATTTTCCTTGTAGTTCATGGAAAGAAATGAGCTATTCTTTGATCTCCTCCTAAAAAGGCATTTGAATAAACTAGATGAAAAAACTCTAAAAGTAATTTTTTTTTTTTCATTGCTTATAAAGTGAGTCCTGAGCAACTAGCTTAGAGATGTCTTTATCTTCAATACCAAAATTTTTGGTACGTCCTACTGTGTGCTCAGGAACCTTATTTTGCTACTTGGATCCTATCCACTCAGGGACAACAGCCTGGGAGGGACCTATTCCTCTGTTGCCTACTTCTTTCCCTTGATATTATAAAACCCTTCATAAGGTGATCATACTTTACCTCTTTCTAATTAGTTTTATGCCCTCACTATTACAATCAAATGATTGCTCTACTTCAAATCTGCTTCTCATTTTCAGCATACATGTACTCACGCTTGGCAAATATCTCTTTTTCTTTTGCCAGCATGGTCATTCAGCTGAACTATCTCATCTAAATATTTGTCCATTTTATGTATGTACAGAAAGCAATTATATCACAGTTATAGAAAGAACAGCTGATATCATAGTATTACAGAATGGTTTAGCTTGGAAGGGACTTCTGGAGGTCATCTTGTCCAACCCATCTGCTTAAGCAGGGCCACCTACAGCTGCTTGCCCAGGACCCTGTCCAGACGGCCTTTGAATATCATCACAGAGGAAGATTCTACAACCTCTCTGGGCAACCTGTTCCAGTGATCAGTCACCCCTACAGCAAAAAGGGTTTTCTTTATGTTCAGATGGGACCTCTTTTGTGGGTTTGTGCCCACTGCCTCTTGTACTGTCATATATAGAATTCCTCCTTTTCTCGTATTTTCTACAGAGAAAATGTTTATTAACATCATCAGCTGTCATGTAATGACCACTTTTTTATTAATTGCCTCGTCTTGCATATAAGGTAACTAATTTTGTCATTCTTTCCTCAAGGTCCTTCAGTTCTCCTATAGTCCTGATCTTCTTCTCTGTTTTGTGACTGCTTATTATAGTGTGTCACCTGACCTTTCTTTAGCAGAAATACTTTTCTAAAACATAGGTTACATATGATCACACATAATACTGAGATCAGTCCCCCTGTATAAGTAGCTTTTCACAAGCAAGCTTAACACAAAACAATATACCTTCCTTTCTAGCTAGTTTCTTATCTATGTCACTGTTCTTACTTTTCCCATTTTTCTTCTGAATTGACAATCCCAGGGACTATTACGTTTTCTTTTGTTCTAATCTTGAAGGATGTTTTTGAAGGAAAAGTATGGATTATATCAAACTTCATATGCACTTCAGAGAGACTTATCAAATCCTAAAATACATTTTTAAATTATTCATTGTCCCACAGAGTAATTTTCTAAATTAATCTCCTTGTCTCTTGCCTATGTATTTTGTTCTATGTAGTTACCCAGTTTGAGACTTGAAGTTTTCATGACCTTCTTCAGGCTTCCTGTAGGGGAAAATAAATAAATAAATAAATAAATTATGAAGAGTGTTCTGGAACTGTTAAATAGTGGGAGACAGCATTACACTTGTTTTGTAGAATCAAGACTTTATGAAGAACAGTGCAGGTGAAATTAATACCACAGACCTCACTCCATTTACCAGATTTTTTTATTTATTTTTTCATATATTTTTTTTTTGCCAGATAGCTTTCTGTAGGACAACCAATGTAACAAGGTATTGAAAACTGAGTTCAAACAAAATTTAATAAATGAAGCAGCTCTTACTATCTTACTGACTCTCTAGGACACACAGGATGCAGCTTTACATCCTTTACATGGTGTCAAGTGACAGCCCCTGTGCAAACACCTGAAGGGTTATGAAATAAATACATCTTTGTCCATAGGGACATCTGAACGCACTTCCATTCACCTCAGCTTATGCCAACAGGAGCTCACTGTCCTGAACTTTCTTCTAGATGGCAAGAACAGCAATCCTGCAAATGTAGCACAACTAACAAATCTTGGCAAAAAAAAAAAAAAAAAAAAGTTTTTAGCAATTCTGTCACATATGGAAAATGTGACAAAATTGTGAGTTGGTCTTAGTCCTCAGCCTTGTTTGGTCAAGACACAGACATACAGGAATCTGAAAAGGAAGTTTGCCCAGGGAAACACAGCTGTGCCAAACTTTCCACAGCAGCACTTAGAAGACATAAGAAGTGAAAGGAATGCTATACAAAGGATGACTTGAAAAACAAGATACTGTTAACCACTCTTGAGAGAAATAGCTAAATGAGGACTTTTGACAACATTTATTTGAGAAGTATAATTTAACTGTACCTACTTGAACTGGAAAATTTCACATCTCTCAAATTCATTTGTCAGAATACTTGCTTGAAAAATTTCTTGTATCTGTACAAAGAAGAGAAATCTTGAACCAATACAGTAATTGAAAATACAATGTTGCACAATGCATTCATGATTTTAATACTGACTTTTTTCCTCCTTATATCTAGACTATGGAAGCAACCATTTTCTTTGATGCTTCACGGATTTTCACAGATAAAAAATATATGGAGTTCTGAGTGGGCTTAGGACCCTAACTATCACATTTTGGAGAGAGTAAGAAAGCATCAACAGCAGGTCATGTCAGGAAATTAATATAGCTGTCACATACTCTTGGTTTAACCAGAGATCAATCGGTTCTTACCAACTTTTCAACATCAAAGGCAAGGATTTTGAAGTCAGCTGATGATCTATCATGCAAAGAAGGAGTGAATATTGTCCCAGAGACTATTTTAAATGTTCCCATGTAGAGATGACTGTTCCCACCTGTTTCAACTGGATAATTAAAAACAAAATTAAGTAATTTGAATTATATAGAAATAAACGAAATAGATTACATTACGTGTTATTCCACAGAGATCATCAATAGACTAATTTTTACCTGTTTTGCTTTGTATTGAGATATTTGCCCAGTGCTGATTTAAAAAAAACAAAACAACAACTTTGAGACAATTTTCAACTAAAGTACAGTATCTACAATTGTAAATATATTGTGAAAACTATTTGTCCTTGGTCCTCATTATTTTCTATTTCATACTAAATGCTGAACTTTCTAGCAGCACTGTGAACAGATAAAGGAGAATAGTATTACACTGAGGGTGACTGAGCACTGGAACAGGTTGCCCAGAGAGGCTGTAGAGTCTCCACCCCTGGAGATATTCAAAAACATTCAGGACATGGGTCTAGGCAAGCAGTCATAGGTGGACCTACTTGAGCACAGGATTTGGACCAGATAACATCCAGAGGTCCTTTCCAACACCATCTACTCTTTGATTCTATGAACCTGTGTAGCGTGTCAATCCATGTCTAGCACAAGGGACAAGGAGACACTGGAAGCATGATGTTTTGCGAATTTGATTTTTTTGTGTGTGTGTTCTTGATTAAAAATATTAAGAATTACTGCGTCACATTTTCTGTATTGAAAGTAGTGTTGTTTTTATATAAATGTAGATTGTTTTTGATGATAACACTGGAAACACTTGTGTCAGACTAGTTAAATTATTTTTGACCTGAAATTTCCTACCACTACATAAATGAAATGCCAGGAGAATTTATGCAAAACTAAATAATTAGTCCTTACTGCATATTTGATCTTGATTTTTAATATGCTATAGCATATGAGATATGCATAAAACTATTCACTCTACATTAAAAATATCTCCTCACTGTATAACACACTGGAAATTTTCAGATTAAGGTCTGAATAAGACATTAACACGTGGTTGACAGAAAACATCATTTTGCTTACCAGTTACATTACCAGTGGTATTTTTAGGATGTTTTTAAAGGTATTAACACATAAAATGAGTTTTAATACAAAACAAACAAACAAACAAACAAACAGATAACTGAGAAACACAATAATAAACAGCTTGTGATGGACAGCACAACCTAGTGACACCAATTTCCTAATATCAACCTGTAACAGTAGATTACTTTGAGCTTCTTTAAAGGCCATTTATCCTTTCATCAACTGCAAATCTATTTAAACAAATGTTTTTAAATAGTAAAGGGTTTTTTGTTGTTACATGACATACTTAATGTTTTAAGTGTTTTATTATTAGTTATATGTGATAAAGCTCCTAGTAATGCATCTTCTAAAAGAAAGATACACAGGAAGCTCCATGTCTCTCTTGTACTAGGGAGACCAGAACTGGACACAGCATTCCAGGTGTGGCCTTCCAGTGCACAGTCAACATATACCTCAAAAATCTTTAAATCAATTTTTCAGTTCCATTTCAAAATCTTGCTATGTAGATCTTTAAAATTTAGTTTACTTTGATCATCAGTAATGTGACTGTGTCACATTGTGAGCACTGTCTAGATAAGAAGAAATACCTCCTACTAACTTTACACAAGGCTAGGAGCTGACTGTCTAATGCAGGATCTCTCTCATAGCAATACATTTTAAAAGATGGGAAAAAAAAAAAAAAGATTTTGAGTTGTAGAACACCTTAAAATTCCCCAGAGACTCTAGTGGATTATGAATATCTTTAAGAGTCAAATGTTACACATGGAGAAAAAAGTAGAAATTCACAAACAATTTGCAATATTATGTTCACTATTGGATAAACATGACTGAATAACCAAAGCCTTACAGTGTCAATTGCATTCCAAGAACCTTTCCCAAAGTCTAAGACATGAAAATTCTTCTCTGACTTCAGACATGCTTCAAGTGCTTGTATCTTTGCTTATTTTGTTTACATCAGTTTCCAGGGGAGGAAAGAAGGAAAGTGTTAAGGAAACCAACCATCCAAAAGCATTAAAAGCATAGCATGAAATATGAAATATAATTACAATGATACTGTCTTCAAAGTCTGAACTTCTACTGATGAACTCCTGAAAAAGTTAAAGGTTACTTACCTCCTTCTAACTCCTGGATTGTTAACCATGAAAGTACAATAAGCCCAACACAAACACAAATAAAAAGTGCAAGCAAAGAAGCAAACCAAATTTCATAATAACTAAGAGGAACATATTTCTCATCAGATGACTTTTTCAGCTTCATTTCTGTCTAGAAAACCTGTTTCAACTAAGGTCAACTAAGACACGAATAATGTGAAAGGGAGGGCAATAGTACACGAGAACATCTGTTTATTTATAGGAGACGCCTGTAGATTAATTACACCATAAAACTTCATTTACAGTTTTTTACAACATTGCTGAACAGTCATATTCACGCACAAGATACGCAAATGTGAAGAAATCTCTTCAGAAAGGAAGCGATAAAGTTTCTGTCCCAGATAAAAGATAAGCAAAACCACAGAAATACAAGAGTGGTTACTGGATTTGCACTATTTCACTTTTTTAAAGTGAAAATTAAAATAAAAGAATGTTGTTGGATTTACAGTTTCTATGAGCTTTTGGTAATTCTTTGCACATGCAGTTATGAGAAAAATAGTGAAAGCCATATATTTCGGTTTTTTATTATTTTTTATTTTTAACCTGCTTAAAAAGGTAACTTAAGTATTGATATTCAACATTTTTTCAGAAATATTACTAGAGTCACACTGGTGAAATTTTAGATTAAGCCATTAGACTTCTGCCTCTACCTTTGCTGAGGTAGAAGCCTAACAGATTCACAATTTACTTGGTTTATATTGCATCCACATCTGCAGCACCACAGGATTTATGGCCCTACTGGGCTGCTATTATTTTCTTGTTTAATCATTCTCCAGCACAGGGTGAAAAGTCTGCTGACACAGAAAGGAGGGAATGTTGTGTTCAGATAATTCCTCTAATATCCAGTCTATCACAAACACACCTAATGCCTGACATTCTATTAATGGCTAGCAATCTGTGAGAAAATGCTTTGGTTACTTACAGAGACTTGCCCTCCACTATCAAAATGAAATGGAAATTAGCTTTCTTATGGCAGATGTTTTCAGATGTCTGTGTGATTTGTCCCTTTTGCTATGAAGACTTTCATACCAGGAGGCAGAAGAACAAATCAACAGATCTGCAGTGAAACTGCAGAAGCAGAATAAGAGACTATTTTTACAAAATAAACAGAATTTTAAATAGGAGCTCATACAGAAGCACAACTTTCCAGCAGTGTTGTATTTCAAAATTTAAAAAATGCATATTGCTTATCTTTAACTCTTCTAACTGCACATATTGAGGATGAGGAAAATATGTGACAGTGCCAAACTTTGTATGAAATGAAAAACACTTGTCTGATTTACTAAATAAGGTATCAGTATTTATAGCAGTTAAAAATGTGCTTGTTTGTGTAACCCGTTACTTAAAATTGCTTGATTTTGAATGGCATAATACACAACACTACTGTTGTATTTTTTTTGTAAATGTCTTGCAAAACATATTTGATGCAGGAAGATATAGCTTGGCAGATGAGTTGTGATTTAACAGAAGACTACACAGACTTCGTATACGCTCTATTTTCACCTATTTCCAGGATAATCCAGTTTAGAGGACTTGTTCAATCTTCAGTTGTCTAGGATGGTATTTTTTATCCTGATGTTCTTAGAAAAGATCCAAAAATTTTAAAAGTGCATACTGTATTAAAGACACGAGTAACTTTTCTTTAAATTGGTCTAGGGACGGTGAAAATACTATGTTGTAGGTCGCAAAAATGTTCAACAAATGACTGACCTGATTCCTTGAAGTGATCAGAAAAAGCAGCAGTTTTGGAAAGACTTGTATTTTTTAGTCAAGTAAAAGCTGTGAAGGAGGAATGTCTCCATTTTCCCTCTGAAGCCATACAGTTTGAGATAATATACAAACAAACAGATTTCAGAGTCATGTAACAAGTACAATTGCCCAATGGCCTAGGTGATATAGAGCTTCACTAGTTTAAGGTATGTCCGAGGTAGGAAGACAGAGAAGGCAGCTGGACACTGATCTCTCCTTTCAGTCCTTAAGCACTGCCCAAAATAGGGTTCTATGTATATATTTGAATGACGACTGCTGAAAAATCTGAGTTGAGTTTTGGCAGGTCTTCTCACATTGGAAGATTTATTGGCAGTGTGAAGATCTGCTCATGGAGTTGCCTGAGACTACCAAGAACTTTCATATAAACAGCTAACAAGAAATAAGTTTCACGGGGATGATCACTATAAGGACAGGATGTATACTGCACAAAATAATTCAGTAAAGGGCAACTGAATGCAATCAAATAACTGATACATTTACTTTACGTGGAAGATCATGCTGAGATTCTGGCAAAATAGATCGTGAGGAGTTTTAGATTACTATTTCATGAGCTAATATCTATGCTGCTTTGTGCGTTCATAATTTAATTAAATTCTGACTTCCAATAAGCATATAACCAAAATAAATAAATAAATAAATAAAAATTCCATAGATTTCATTGAACCCTTGAAGAGGGTTCAGAAACATGTATTAAAATTAACTGGTCAATGAAATGATTTAAATGGATTGCTGGGAAACAATTTGTTTCCATGTGAATTGACCCATATCAGGAAAGTAATCAAAATTCACTCCTGTCATTAACAGCTGTAATTCTTCAGAATTATGTGGTGAAAAAAAATAAAATCTGCATGGAAGGCAAAGCTGGAATATATTACCTTTCCCCAAACCTGGAAGATTTTTTAATTTTTTTTTTTTCCAAGAAACTAACAAACATAACCCAACAAAACGTAACCCAACATAACCTAACTTCCCCTTGTTTAAGCTGGTCCAGAAAGATTCTACATGTCAGGATTGAAGTTCCTTTCTGTATCAATCACTACTTTGCCTAACTTCACGTAGCTAAGTGCAACATTCATGTACTTTTCCAGAAGTTCCCAATGTTGAATCAGAGAATCCTATCTTAAGTCAGAATCAGAGAGATGTGTCTTAATAGATTATAATAAAAAGTGGGGCAGAATAAGACTATCCAGAAAGGAAATCTGTGATTAATCCAGTTTAATTCAGCAGAAGTGAATACAGAGCTGGCAGCAAACACTGAAAGAGGAAGACTTTCATCTAACTTTAGAGATCTAATGGTGAGGGGAAGAATTTTCCTCTGGAGGCAACTATTCTTTCTTCACTGACTAAAGCAACGTCATAGATAAATATTTTAACATGGACTCTAATTTTTAAGTAATTAAAACTAGGTGAGCTTCCCTTCTGAAAATAAGCTATATAGTCAATAATGAATTATTTAGTCAGTTTTGCATCCTAGATAAATGTGTTTTCCTTATATGTCCCTTACTGTAAGGAGAAAAAAGTTGTGGATCATGGGAACAATATCACAATAATAACAATGAGAAACTAAAACACTATCTAGGCTAACAATTGAGTAATTAAAAGAACACACCAATGCAAAGTTCTCTGTGAGAACTAGATAGGTTGAGGTAGGCACAGATATGGCACACGGGAAAGAATCAGAGTCTTAACTTGACTGATAATGCTGATTAGCAAAATTAGTAGGTAAAGGACAAGGATCAAAAGGAAGTAACAGCATTATTGCTCCTCTGATTTAATTAATGTAAAAGCTAGTGTATTAATAATGGAGCAATAGCTGAAAACAGCAGTAAATTTGTCACAGTATAATAGTTCCTATGAATAAAACCAATTATAGCAACATCAATGTGCACACAGATTTGTGCCTTGTAGGCCAATATGGAAATCTTGAAAGGAAAAGAAAAATGGCAGAGGAAAGATTTTCCTATTTCTTAGTTTTTATTCACAATAACAGAATAAATGCTGTCTACTTTTTCTGTCCTAGGCATATGGCTTTTTTTTTTTTTTTTCAGAATGCATTTTTTTCCCAGGAAATTTTGGAATAAAGACATCATATCTGTTTTTATGTCAAGGGGCCACAAGACATGGAAAAGAAAAAGATCTGAAACAAAGGCTTAGATGTAGGTTAGTCTAACCCCTTTTCATCCTATGTAAACCATTTCAAGATATTTACAAAATCTAGTCTCAAAAGAAGTACCAGTAAAAACACTAGTTTTGAATATACAATGTTTTCAGTATTTAACAACCACCCTTAAAAATGCATCCTCTTTTTTTTTTTTTTTGTGCAGTTTCCAGAGATCTTTCCAAAGATTGTCAATGCTAGCTAGCAAAATCTTATTCTTGATACATATTTAAAATTTTGTGACTCAAAGTAACACCATGAGAAATGGGAAATTTCTTGTTAAAATAAAAATTTAAACATCAATGCATGCATTTCATAGGTGTTTTTTCAACTACTGAGTACTTAGTATTCCTTGTTCTGCAGATCAGCTAGCTGAAGATACTTAAAAGGCCATTAAATTATGAAATATGGGAATAGCACCTATTTCTCCTAAATTCAAGTGCTTTTCAAGTCCCAGTCTCCAGATTATCTTCACAAATATGTTTTTTTTTTTTTTTTTTTTTTTTTTAGGCAAACACATATTTAAAAATAATCTCTTCTCTTAGAACTGTGGAAGCAATAATTATCTCTATTTCTAACCTATATAATAAACACTACAAAAACTAAGATAGCTTGTCCATAAGCCTTTCTCCAAAGGCTTTTCCCAATTTGGGAAATCTGTGCAAAATCCAATTTGATTTTATAACACATTTGTACTCCTGTGTAGCTGTGTTATGGATGTGACAGCGCTTTTAGCTGACTGAGATTCTAGAAGGCACACCATAAAAAATAAACCCTGAAGTATTTCTATTATTATGTTATGTTACCACCTCGCAGGCATTACTGCTGGTTGACCACATTAGCCAGAGCAAAGGGAAACAAGATACACAGGTCAGAGAGAGAATACTTTATTTAAAAGATAAGATAGAAAGAAGGAAAAGAAGAAGTCTGAAATCCCTGCAGATCTCTCCTCTAAACAGTGACCAAAATGAGGAGCAAACTGAGACCAAAGCAGCTGAAGAAGAGCTCCAATAAATATTTACCTAGTGCTCAATATGTCAAATGTAAGGATAAGACTGCTCTCTCTAAATGCAGGTATTACAAAGCAAGTTGACAGTGAGACTTTTTTATGTTAAAAATACCCTGGCATGGCCTTTGAAAAACAGTCAGCTTTAGTCTTGGTCTTCTTTTTGAAATCTACAGTAAATCTTTCAGCAGAAGCTGAGCTTGACTGGTAGAAGAATTGCATCAGTGCAGATTGCTTTGAAAAATCCCACTTTGCACCTAACTGTAGGGCAACAATTACATGTTGGCTCAATGTTTTTCAAATTGTTTTGGATGAAAGGTATGATAAGAAAATGATTGTGCGGAATCTTTCAAGATCCCCAAACAAGATAGCACAGATCAAAAGTTTGATCACTAAATGATTAGATCACTCTTATTTTTTGTCCTCTACCCACAAAATGACTACCGAGCAAAGATAATTTATAGTCTTTTAAACACATGTTAAAATGCATCCAGGTTAGGCCTTTGTGGTAATGCATTTAGCTTCTTGCACCAAATTAACTTTTCACATTGGACGTTTGATGAGACGATGGAGAAATAGAATGTACAGTGGGTTTCTTATTTTTTTTTTTTGTGATAATTATTTTAATAGGAGCTGACAGATAACACAGAAGGATGAGGAAAATGCTCATGGATTTCAAAAATGGAATCAACTAGGCATGTAATTACTTTCTCAAAAGTTCATATAATTGGACTGAACTATTTGAGCAGGAGTTCAAATTTTCGTCACTGTGTTGATATTGTTCATCATTACCCATTGTAAGTGCTACAAAAATGAAAATATCTATCTATTTTTGAAACAACATAAACACTCTCAACACGCTGAATAGGAAAAAAAGGTTTATAACTTGTGTTATTAAAACAATTGTGACTTCTTATTTTAATTCTACCCAAAATGGGGAAAAACACACAGCATCAAATATAACAGCACATGATATACTAACAATGATATTTAAAATTGTATAGCTTTTATCGTTGACAGGCTTTCAGCTTCACTTTGTCTTCTTTAAAAGTAAGAATTACCACTGAAAAAAAATGATAAAAACTTGTCAACCGAGGCACAGAACTACTCTGCATGGAAGGATTTACATACGAATGTAAATCAGCTCTGACAGACTTGATACTCTTTGGGGGAAAATACATAAAAAAAAATCAAAGAGCAAAACAGTTGCTTTTTAGGTCATTTTGAAACACGGTAAAAGTAAAAACATTGGTAAGATTTAAAAAAAAAAAAAAGGAAAAGAAAAAGAAACTGACCAAATGGCAACGCAGCCAAAAATAGGTCTTTTAAAATTCCCTGTATTTCAGATCTCATACAATTTTCTCACATAAAATGAGAAACAGGCAATGAGAATAGGATGCTTCAGCTTCAGCATAATTCCACAAGGCAGAATTCTGAAGTTTGCAAATAAACCAGCATTCTAGTTTGTATTTGTCTATCTTACATTGCAAAAAGTACAAGTATAAAAGTTTCTGCATTTCCAGCTAGCAGGTATTTCATTTATTTCAATAATAGTGTCAAAATGCTATAGTTAGTACACTGACAATGAAAACCCCTGATTTTTCCCAGCTTTGTAGAAGCAGCCAATAGCCAGCTCTCTTAATAGTCAGCTTATTAGTCTTGCAATTTGATTAGAGATCTCTGTTCTTTTCCATTGACATATATAAGTGATAAATGATTACAGAAGGCAAACCAAACTGGCAATTCTGTTGATAAAAAAGAATGCCATTCCATCTTTCATACTTCTGTCAATTCTTTAAACTATGAATGGAAAATGGAATTATTTTCAGTCAAAAAATAACCAGCTTTAAGTTGAAATACATACTTTCTAAGGCATTATTTTCAGGGTACAATTATAATTTAAAGTTTTTCTATTACTAATTAAAAAAAAAAAATCCATGTATATTTAGTCATTAGAATTATTCTCTGGGGAACAAAAAGACTCCAGGACAGTCTACTAGAAGCAAGCCTCCAAGACTGCTCTGGAGGAACAAGTATCCTAATTTTCAGAGGTTTAAGGTGGCAGGGCAGTTTAGATGTAACATCCAGAATCTGTTTATTTAGAAAAGTCCTACATCTTTTGTAACAAAAATATTAAGCCTGAGTTTCTATTTTTTTTCCAGAAGCAAAAGGAATAACCCTGATAGATGATGACTCCTCCTAAAAGAACAGGTATGAAAAATATATCAGGTTAATGTACTTTTTCCCTTATTTCTTAAATAAATTGTTTGCCTACACTGTAGGAAACATCTGAGTTTCTTCAGCAGGCTTACAATTTCATTTCGATGCATTAATGTCTTGCTTATACCAGTAAGATCAATATTTGGTCTTACATCTTTCTGAATATCTTTGAGATCAAGTTTATCCAAGAGGAAAAGGAGACCATAAATTAGAAAGTCAAATTATCACCTACATTTTTGCAGTGTTTTCAAAATAGAGAGTATATGGAGGCTGAAAACAGCATAATCTCCCAGAACAATGATTTTCATTACAGTCACATGTGATCACATGAATAGTAAAATATAAAGAAAAAGGGCAATTTTTCAGGGTGAACCAGTCTAGCAAAATGCCTATTAAATAATAATATGACTACCCAAGAATAATATTTGTACAACCTGTAAAAAATTATGAAATAAAAGGATAATGGCTTTATAAATACCATTTATATTTCACATAAAACTACAATTTAAGTTGCTTTGGCAATTATGTGAGACAAAATAATTAGAAATATCTTCATTTCAAAATTATTTCTGAACTATTTTCTAAGACAGCATGAAAAAAATGACAGTTATGAAACAGTGAAGGTGGGAAAATTAGTAGCACTCAAACTGCCCCAGGGAAAGTCAACAGAATACACCTGCTTGTTCAAAAGTTACCGAGAGGAAGACAGACCATTTGCTAAATAAAACTAATAAAGCTAATTTTTCATCTGATTTCAAATAAATAATATCCTCTGAAAGGTTCAGTTTTGCAGTAAAAAATAAAATTACAGATAATTAGAAGATATTCTGCCAAAGCAAAATTCAGACTTACCATCATCAAAATTATAGGAGCATTTAGAAGGACATGCCAGAAACGTGTAAGAAAAAGAAAATCCATGTGAAAACCCTGTAAACTAAGATAAAAAACACAAGCAAGCAAAAACCACAAATATTAGAAAAGTTAAACAACAACAAATTAAAAAAAAATAAGAAAAAAAAAACATCAAGATGCATAGACATAGGTCTGCCATAATGTGCAAAGAAAGTTTTCTCTCAAGTACCAGTAATTCAGGTATTAAATGTTAACATTTTTATTTCTTAAAGGAACATACTGGTTTCTCTTTTCTACAGTAACGTGAAATTTTGCCTGTAACAGTGATGAAATAATCTTGGTAAATATGATTGTTAAAAGAAACATTCTGTTGAAAGAAATTGTGAGTGAAAAGTCATGTTATGGTAGATAAATTCAAGGACATAAACTTATTTTTGTTTGAAAGAGGAATAAATTTTTGTTTTAAAGGGGAATATAAGCAATTAGGTTCAATATTTTTTTTAACATCTATATTTCTGGATGAACAAAATGTATGCCATTTGAACTCAGCTTTGCACAGCCTTTAATTCAAGAATACTTTGGAAATATATGCTGGTTTGCTATGAGGGTGCCAACAAGCATTTAGATAAAGGGATATGGTGGACATACCTTGATTTTCAAAATCTTTTGACAAGATTCCATGTGGAAAATTATTAAAGAAACTTTGCCACAATAGAGAGTTGCCACAAAACAGAAAGTTGCCAGAAAACTAATGGATTGGTCCCTTAATGGGATCTCATAAAGCCAGTTTATGTATAGAAAGCAAAGGAGAGAGCATAATTATCACTTTTAAGGGTAGAAAAGAGCCTCTTAAGGACTGGTGCTGGAACTGTTTTTACCCAGCTTCTTCAACAATGACCTAAGGAAGGGAGCAATCAATGAAATCTCCAAATTTACTGCTGAGGTTAAGATTTGGGTAGTTGTTAGACACACTAATGACAAGGAGCTCTAGAAGGATTTCTCAAATCTGAGTTAATGGGTAAAAGAGGTACCAGGCTTGGGGGCAGCCAGGCTTCTGTATGCTTCCTAAGTGGTATCTCCCATTGAGACAGCATCCTATTGAGATTATTTCAATATATTGACCATTGGCCTTATAAAGTTGTGCATGCCCTGCAACATTTAAAAGCCTGCTTTATATACATATATTATTTTGCTTTATTTTTTTCAAAACAAGTCCGATAATGATCCCAAGCTTACGTGTTTACTAAGTCTTCAACCAAACTTGGATCATCCTGACTTAGTAAAGAGTGAGAAACATGTTCCCCTCTAAACTTTTGTATGGAAAGCTTGGTAAAACTACTGACTGTGTCAGAGAACATTTGCCAAGCATGCTTGGGCATGGTTCTGGTGATCTAGTCCCTTATTTGCTCAGCAATGAAAAACAGCTCATGGTTTCCTTTTCTGAACATGACTTTCTTGAAATGAATACCATCTCTGCAGTATAGTTGGATACAAACAAATACATTCACACCCAGTGCCTCATCTTGACACACAGAGATACCATGCTCTTCTGTTGACACTCACCACGGTCAGCAGCCAAGCACCAACACAACCACTCATACACTGGCTTCCCCCCAGCCCCATGGGATGTAGGATAAAATAAGAACAAAAGCAAGAAAACTCTTGGGTTGAGACAAAGACAATTTAATAGGTAAAGGAAAGACTATAAAAACAAACAAATGATGCAAAGTCATTCATTCACCACCTTCCACAAGCAGACCAATACTCGATCATTCTCCAAACAATGGCTACCTTGGAAAGACCAAGCACCTAGTTCTCATTGCTAAGCATGGTGCTGTATGGAATATCCTCCCTCCAGCCAATTCATGTCTGCTGTCCTGGTTGTGTCCTTGTCTAACTTTCTTGACCATGCCCAGTCACTGGGGTGGTAGGGTGGGAAAAAGAGAAAAAAACAACAACAACAACAACAAAAAACCAACTTGATACTGTGCAAGCACTGATCAGCAAGAGCCAAAATATTAGTGAATTGATACCACTGCATTATCCACAAATAGAAAACACGGCACCACACAAACTGCTATGAAGAAAGCTATCTCCACCCCAGTCAGACTAGTAAAATAGAAAGAACAAGCATTACTAAATCTCAAGACGTAATATACTGAGTAAATAAATAACAATGGAGTAGATATGAAGCACTGGTGACAGGTAGTGACATTGCAAAGAACAGGAAAGATGTTGTTTGTTTGTTTTTAAAAGTATTACTTTAACAACCAGGGTAGTAGGTAATTTTATACTCCTACAACAGAAAATCTTCGCTAACAGCTCAGTTATGAAAAGGTTCAAGACGACATGAACTCCTTCATTAACAGATCTCAAAGTCTTGTAATGCCAGATATTTCTTTTATTGTCTTAAGCACTTATGTAACATTATATAAATCTGTGCATGGAATCATAAGTTTATAGGCTATAAATTATCAGCTACTAGCAGTTAGGCTATTTATTCTGACCTTTTTACCTGTGGAGAGCTCCAGTTCACCTCTTCCAGATATCTCAGGTCATCTTGCTTCGAGTTAGCCCAACCTAATGTGGTCGACACATTGTTGTGTACTTAACGTTGCGGTGTTTTATATGTGCTGAACTACTATTGATCTACTTATTTATTCTGTACTTTTGTATAAGATTATTTGTACAAGATGCAGGAGTTTGCATAAGATAAACAAGAGTATGAAATAACAATGTTAGTATTTGAAGAATATGGTTATCCATCATTTGGAAATAATTGCATGATAGCATTTTCTACGTTCTTCTACACTCTCTGCAAGGCCTGCAGGTAAAAGTTGTGACCCAGATCCATACATTTTGTTATTGCCAGAGCTTTAGATCTGATTTAGTCTCAAAAATGAAGGTTTTTTTTTTTTTTTCATTAAGTTTCTTATATATTTTCCTGATTAGGTTTTGAATCACCTCCATCGTGTACATCAAAAGGTAATACAGAGGAAACAAACAAACATCATTATCAAATATCATAAAAATCTGAAAAGCAGATGGTTGTTTTAAGTGCTTCAGATACCTCTTATTTGCAAAATACTATGGTATGTTTTCCTCTTAATACTGTCAAAATTGACAAAGATGTACTGTGAAAGTTTATGACTGTGGTACTTAAAATTATTTCAGCTTCCAAAAATTTTTTTTTTTTTAAAGTGTAATTTTTAGAATCACCTAATAAAAATATTTGTTTCTGAAGTATTTTCCCTATGCTCCTTTTCCATTTTATTTGCCTCTCAAGCACTGTCCTTCTTTTTTGTTTTTATATTCTACCATAGTGAAGAGTGGACATGATGTGGGAAAAAGAAAATCAAATAATCACATTCTACCTTTCTTAAATCTAAATTTGTGTAATTTTGATTTCACATTTTACAAAGAATAACATCATATTCTTATTTCCATTATCTATCTCAATGTTAATGAGTTAATTAAACAGTCACTTTACTTAGTATTTGAAGCAGTCTTTTTGCTAATTAAGAATGTGTTTATTTCCTATTCTCTACAAGAATCCAGATCTTTGGTCTACATAAAGCTTTCTGTGACTACTTATGGAGATGTATTTTTAACATTTCTGAAAGTAATTTTACTAGTATAGGTTATAGAACACATACACTCTTTGCTGGGTTAAAAACTGGCTGGACAGCCAGGCCCAGAGAGTGAACAGAGTGAACGGTGAATGGAGTTAAATCCAGCTGGCAACTGGTCACAAGTGGAGTTCCCCAGGGGTCAGTTTTGGGACCCATCCTCTTTAATATCTTTATTGATTATTTGGATGAGGGAATTGAGTGCACCCTCGGTAAGTTTGCAGATGACACCAAGTTGGGGGGAAGTGTCAATCTACCAGAGGGTAGGAAGGCCCTTCAGAGGGACCTGGACAGGATGGGTCGATGGGCAGAGGCCAATGGGATGAGGTTCAACATGGCTCAGTGCCAGGTCCTGCACTTTGGTCACCACAACCCCATGCAACACTACAGGCCTGGGGGAGAGTGTCTCAAAAGCTGTGCAGAGAAAAGGATCTGGGAGTGTTGGTCGATTCTCACCTGAACATGAGCTGGCAGTGTGCCCATTTGGCCAAGAAGACCACAGCATCCTGGCTTGTATCTGGAATATTGTAGCCAGCAGGACCAGGGAGGTGATTATCCCCTTGTATTCTGCTCTGGTGAGGCTACACCTTAAGTACGGTGTTCAGTTTTGGGCCCCTCACTACAAGAAGGACTTCGAGGCCCTGGAACATGTCCAGAGAAAGTCTACGAAGCTGGTGAAGAGCCTGGAGCGCAAGTCCTATGAGGAGCGGCTGAGGGAACTGGGGTTGTTTAGTCTGGAGAAGAGGAACCTCAGGGTAGACCTTATTGCTCTCTATAACTACCTGAAAGGAAGGTGTGGGGAGCTGGGGTTGGCCTCTTCTCACAGATAACTAGTGATAGGACTAGAGGGAGTGGCCTCAATTGCACCAGGGGAAGTTCAGATTAGAAATTAAGAGAAACTTCTACTCAGAAAGAGTAGTCAGGCATTGGAACAGGTTGCCCAGGGAGGTGGTGGAGTCACCGTCCCTGGGAGTGTTCAAGGACAGGTTGGATGTGGTGCTTAGGGACACGGTTTAGTAGGTGACATTGGTAGTAAGGTGATGGTTGGACCAGATGATCTTGGAGGTCTTTTCCAACCTTAATGATTCTATGATTCTCTATATAGATTCAACTGGATCAAGAAATTACATCATGATAACATTTGAAGAGACAAATGTTAAAAAGGGGCATGAAGTCTACCTAATTCTTTTTCCAATAAATGTAGGTTTATATATACAAGAACAGAAAAAAGGTCTTTATCCTAGCACTTTTTTTTTTTCCCCATTGTTATATGGAATAAAGTAATTCCAACTGTTTTTTATAAATAGAATGTATTGCCCAATTCATATCATGTACTAGATGTACTTCACATGTTAAAGAAATCTTCACATATTTGATCATAATATCAAAAAAAAAGGTTTTGTATTTTTCACAAATTTTATTTTGTACAAATTGCATTTTGTATTTTGTACAAACTGGCAAACTGCTACCAAGTAGAGTAAAAAATTGTATGTGTAACTTACCATGTTATGCAATTGCCAAACATTATTTTACCTCTGAGTAGAATCAGATTTTACTGAACTTCAGTTCAGCAAAGAAATGCAGGTTTGTTAGGTCTTGCAGATCTAAACCACACAGCTTTTGGTAGTAACTAGTCTGTAATTGTTTGCATTTAACTGCAATTTCCATGTTATCAAAGACTGTTATGAGACTGAGTAAGGGGTCACAGCCTGTCTCTTCACATGATATGTTAAGTCAGAAGAGAGTTTTCACACCCTGAAGACAAACTGACTAAACAGAAGGCCATATGCTCCTGGTGGCATTCAGGAAAATTGAGTGCAGAACAGATTGAAAAAATATAATATTAACCCTAATCTTGTGAATACCTCATTGTAATAGAGAGAAGCCAAATATTCCTCTTTTTCTTGTCTAGATGTGTCAGAATAGGAATCTGAGGAAGTAAGTGTGGTCTTAACATTTTGAATGCTTCATGTTCATTTTTCATAATGTGAATTCTACATGCCTCAAGCTAGTAAGTTCAAAATATATTACCTGGGAAGTCATAGGTTAAATATTGATTCCACCAATATTGCACTATATATATATATATAAAAGACCAAAAATCCCCACTCAACAGAACACTCCCCCCCCCAAAAAAAAAAAATAAAAAACAAAATGCTCTAACAGGAACAGAAGAAATTAATTAGAAATCTTTTACACAGGTCAGTATGTGCTACTGAGAGAGTGGCACAGGTGAAGATAGCTTTGGGTAGCAGAGTATTTGGGTATTTGCAACTAAAAGCATTCTCACATTAGCACAGCTAGTGATAACCAAAAAGCATTTTCATTGTGTTCTGCTAGCACCGTGGTACAGCAGCAATAGTGGGAACCCAGGCACAGTAGAGTTAGAGCCTAATAGTTAATGGCATTATTATAGCTGCAGTTCATATGCTTGGGAACTTCTGTTGTGCATTTTTCATCAGAGGGCCATTGGAGTTCTCGTTCCATCTAAAAATAAATAGCGAGGCTATTACAAACTCTGAAGTCAGGGTTGCTTTCCCATTACTGTACCCAAGGAAGAATTGTATCCTCTCTCTTATAAAACCAAAACTAAATGGTACAAGAAACTGCTGTACTATTTGAAGGCTTCCATTCATGTGGCATATTCTTTCAAAAGACTCCCTTTCTTGCACAGACATGGAAAATTTTATTCTACTGCATGGTCTTCCAGAAGAACAGATCATTTCCGCTTATTTAGTGGACTAGAGAGAACAGACTGGACTTTTTTTCTTCTTTAAGTTTGTTGTGTTTTTGTACAAGGTATAAATTACTTGATTTTTTCTCCATTCTCCTTTATGGATCTCATATCAGACAGGAATTTCATTAAGTCACTGCCTGTCTATCATTATGAACAGAGTAAACATATAATGGGAAGACCACAGTTTTGGCAATCCTTAAGGATTATTTTGTTTAATTAACCCCATGACTCTCTTTTTAGTTACCTTGATTTTTTCACCTCTTCCCCCAGGATATAAACAGCTAAACAGCTTCCATCAGCTATGAAAAGAAAATTTATTAAGATAGATTTAAATGAGTCTAGGTAAAAACTGTTTTTTTGTTTGTTTGTTTGTTTTCTGTACCCCCAGAAACTTTTGGTATAATTCCTTAATTAGAAGTATTCATAACTTAAACTTTGAAGGTATAAAATCTGAGGTCAACTTTAGGCCACAAACCACAACTAGGAAAACATTATTCAACAAGTACAGAATGAAAAACTACCAGAATTTAAAATTCAAATTCAAATTACATTTGAATCCACACCGGAGTGAGGAGAGAGAGGCAGCTACAGTTCCATTAGTCTTACTGAGAATCCCCATACTGTCTACTGTGGGATAGGATTCACTTTTGTGAATGAGTAACTTAACAGTTGTACTGTTGCATAGTGAAACACTTCACTAAGGTTGTGTGGGAATAGTTTTTATATATGGACATATACATATATCCATAATACACATGCAAATGAATAAATCATTAAAATTGTATATATATATATATTTTAAAAACGAATCAAATAAAAACATATATTAGAAGTATTCTTTAGAAGTCTCTTCAAACATATTTCTTACAAGCCAGTACCTACTCACAACCCAAAGTTTTCACTGAAACTATTACACCTGAAGACATACCTTTTTTTTAAGCATATACATACCATTTCTAATGAACTGAGAACAACGCTTATCTGCCTATGATAGTGCACATTCTACCTTCAGTATCATTTTTCAGCAAAGACTTCAACAATTAATCACATTTGCTGTGGGCAGAGAACTGTGTGCCCATAGCAATGATACTATACAGTTCCATAGATCTGATTGCTGAAGCAGAGTCTAAGACCTTAATTTAGAAGAGCACATAAGCTCACATGTATCTGCAATTATGTCCTTGAGCCTCACTGATACTGAAACAAAAAAGACGAATAGAAGTAGTTTTGTGACCTTGGACATCACAATTCACACAGCACAAAACAAGATACCACCTCAATCATAAGATTTCTAGACATTGTCATAATAATAAAAGCAAACAACATATATCTCAGACAATGGATAGCAATTGCTTAGTTACAACCTAGCTTTCTTTTTCAGGATGTAATCTACTCCCCAAGTGAGCAAAAGATAAATGTGGAAAAATTAAAGGAAGCCTTCTGTACCTTCAACACAGTACCTAATCTTGTTACTGAACGTTTGTTCTTGAGGATTTTTTTTTTTTGGTAGTTGTTGTTGTCATTTTTCATTTGTTTGCTTGTTTTCCAGGTTATACAGCATATTGAGAGCATGGACATTTCTGAATACAGATGATAGCAATTTTAGTGCAAAAGACAACAATGAAAAATCAGTATCTGATAAAAACAGAACTATGAAATTTGCCAGTAAAAACAGCTAAAATAAAGAACAGACAAATCAAGGGAAGGTGGTTCAGGACATTACGGAAGAAATTCGATAGTTCAGAGCTTGCATTGGATGAGATACCACTGACTACATAAGGGAAAGAAATGCTAGACAAAGGTGACTGAATAGCTTGATGTGAAAACACAGCTGATACACCATAAGTAAAATGTACCCAGTTACGTAGGATCAATTTTGATATCATCAACTGGAGGAAAGAAGACAATCAAAAGCAAGAGGTAGATTCAGATGTAGTGAAAAGGTCACACAGGCTTCATGTTAAATATTTGCTCTTTTAAAATGTTTCAGAGTAAAATAAATGTTTAATGTACAGAAGCAAAGCCTATCACCAATTTTTTAGTAAGTAAAGCATTTGCAAATTTAGCCTTAACCTAGCCAATCACCAGAAGAGCACTGAAGTATTTTACTATGCAACTCTGGAGCAAATTTAATAAAAAATGCAAGATACATGCCATGTCTCTTGGAAAATGAGCTACTGCAGTTCTGTATGATATTCTGGTTATCTGATTTTATGAGTTAGCAGCAGTGCAGAGATGAGCCAGTTTGACCTTCTGTTAGAATTGCAATGATTTATTTTTAAGTGTATGTGGGGAAAAAGGCACTTCTGTTTATCCCTTTGAAAGCCTGTAAATGATAATGCATGGCATTATTATGGATTTGTAATGTAAGAAAGGAAAAGGATGTATCTTATGGCTCAAACTTTTACTACCAAACACAAAACTTTCAATCTTTCAATCATTCTTCCTAAATTCCTAAGTTAGTCCAGAAGTGCTCACCTCAGACTCCAGCCAAAGTCTGCAGACTGTGAACTGCCACTAAGGAAACTGGAATTGATCGAGTGTTGACTGCTCTGTGAACTTTTGCCTTCTAAGATGGCCGTGTTTGGACTTTGTGCAGTTTTTATTTCCTCTAATACAAAATTATAGCCCTTATCTATTCCATTAGACCCAAGATTTAATTGTATTGACGCATGACCAGACATGTTTCATTAATTGTTAGGTTCCTTGAAATGCCTGTGATGGAAATTAATGTATCAATGAAATTTATATTTTACTTTTTTACTTATTCATCGGAACCAGTAAAGTACTGGCAGTTATTATGGCTCTAAATTACAGAAACATTCATTAAGATAACAACATTTTTTTCTTAATCATATTTCTTAACAACTAATTGTGAATATATATATTTTTTTTCAACAGCTGTTAAAGGATGTAAGAGTTAGCAGAAAATACTGGAATCATCATAGCTTGTATACCTATGGTTCAGTAATCTTCCTGTGTTTCAGGACTTTTTTTCACTGTCACTTTCTGTCTGTTACAGATTACATAATTTATCACAAAAATGAAAATATAACTAATGATATAAAATTAAAGCAAAAAATTCCCAGATGACAAAATAGGAAAAACAATTTCTGATTGGGCTTAAAGGCAAAGTGTGTTATACAACAGAAGAGTTTATCTAAACTTAATCATCAAACAGCTTTTTTGTAGTACATATCTTTACAATAATAATCCCACGATAAAATGAAACAGAATTGCAAGTGGATGGCACCTGCTTATTTCTTCTTTCTTATGTCATTTCCCTACCATTTAACATATGATTAAAACAGATAATATAGGATGTGAAGAGATAATTCTATGACACTACAGTACAGGAATATTATGTAATCCTATGCAGCATTTTGGTCATTAAAATGCACTTATTCCTTCATGCTTTATATGATAGGCCCAATTTGAACTAATATCTTCTGTTTTACAGATTGCCTTTTAAAAATATTTAATTATACAATTTATATCTAGCAGCTAATGTATCCCTGCTCTTTTACTGTTAGATAGCTTGATAACATGTTATCCTTCACATAGGACATTACTGATGGATATATATGAAATATCTTCATATGTAGACAGTAAGTGGAAGAGTGAAGACTGCTACCAAAGCTACACAATTTTCACCTCTTCATGTCTTCAGCCCATGCTTCCTTTCTCTGTCCCACAGCCTGAGTTAGATATATATATGTAATCATTATGTTCCACTTTCCAGCTTTAAGTATAACCCTTACCATTATTTAAAAAATAAGCAAATCCATATAGTATTATTTGCTCTAAGACATTAAAATCCAAAGTGTTATGGCTAATATATGTTAGACATTCCTCATAATTTCTTAAGCAACAGAGTTACATTTCATTTCTCAGAAAGCTGTACCAAAACCTTTTAGTTTTTTTTCCTAGTTCTGGAAAATAGAACTACTAGTATCTCTTTAGCTCTTATGAATTGTCATCTGCATCTTAATGCAACTCCAAAAGAGTATTTAACACTTCTGGCAAGCTAAAACATTTTTATTTTTCAATTTCAGAGTGTTTCTCCTGTTAAGAATCACTCCCCTTGCTTGATTTGTCATGCCTTAGGAAAAACATATTATGCATCGTGAAGCAACCACCTTGATTGTCTGTCATTACTCTTTTCATAGGATTCCTATCTCAACACAAATAAAGCAATTTTATTCTCCCATGACTAGAAAGCAAGATTTTTGATTCCCAGTGATGAGGTTTTATACTACTGCGTGAATCACCAGGATTTCCGCTGTTGTGCTACACTAGTTATGCTGATCATCTCTTCTAACTTTCAAAGGGAGTCCTCACTACACAGCAAGGTTAATTACAGAAGTTTAACAGCCACTTCACTGTAACATATACGCTCTGCTCACTGACGACTACTTCAGTAGTCATGTTTTTGAAACCTGCCCAACAGCAGTCTACTTTCAGTAATCTTAAGATGGGTCTTTCTAACAGCTTTCTTTTGTAAGAAGCAGTTTGTCTGCACAGATTTGAGACTTTTATCCATTACCATGTATATGAAAAATTAAGAAACCTTTAGGATCTTCCCAGAAATATACTCAACAGAAAGCTTCACGTTTTCCTCAAATTTTCTGTATGCAAATTTTATTTTCTATTTTTGTATTGTTTCCTATTCACATCCAAATTCTGTCAGTCCAGTTAACAATTAAATAACTACTTTGGTGATTTTGTTTTTATCTTCAGCATCAGTTTAGAATTAGAAATTTAATCTACTTTAAATCAATGTTTTTTGTACTGCTTTATGCTGTGGTAATTATAATTTAGTAAATAAGAACTTAAAAATATTTACTAGAAAATTATGAATATTAAATGTTAATGAGAAAATCTCCCTTATTACATTTTATAAATCTGATATTCCCCAATAAATTATTGTTTGGTTTACTCTGATTTCTCTTGTCACTTCTACAACTTTATTGGCTTAATTTTTCATTCTATAATGCAATCAGTGCCCAAAGATAACATTTAATGGAATATTAGGTTGCCTTTCAAAGTAAGTGGGAAGATGGGAAGAAAGGTATTCTAGTTGTATTAAGACTATTCGTGATATCCTTCTATTAGTCATAAGGCTAAAGTGTAGATTTAGGTCTGGTTGGTATGAACTGCACCCCTTTTTACAAAGCACCACATATATTTCTCTGAGTCACAAAACTATTTATGGTTTCTAAGTACTTTCTGGGTTCTCTAAAAGAGATTTTTTTTTTTTCCCATTGGTCTGTATCAGATAATTGTGCTCCTTGCACTGGCTCAACTGTACCCAGACATCACTGAAAAGAGGTATGAGAGAATTAGTTCTTCATTCCATACTTCTAAACTGCTCACAGAGCGCAGTATATGAACTGCTAATACTTCTTACCAACACCATGGCATATCCAGGCAGATGATTGGAATTCTAGTGCTGATGAACAAATACACGTCAAGTTTATCAAGACAGAGGAGACAAAGTCAAGCATTGGAACAGGTTTCCAAGGGAGGTGGTGGAGTCATTGTCCCTGAGGGTGTTTAAGGAAAGGTTGGAAGTGGTGCTTAGGGACATGGTTTAGTGGTTGATATTGGTGGTAGGGGAATGGTTGGACCAGATGATATTGGAGGTCTTTTCCAACCTTAATGATTCCACAGAATTCGTGATCTTCTATTGACTGGTGGGTTGTGATTGAGACAGATTCAAATCATCTTGTCAATGTGTTTCACTGGCTATTCAAGGTAAATTTCAAACAATTATATTTTCCCTAATTAGCAGCAATGTGGTCTCCAGGCTAAGGTTGTCCTTGTGTTTAAATAGCAATCTGAGCAAGAACTCGCGTAGGGTGAAACAGCTGGTTTCCACAACTATTCCCATTTGAATTCCAGTGTCAGCACAGCAGTGGCTGTGGTCAGCAGGTTTAGCTAATGCTAGTTATGATGATCATGCATTTGAACCCCCTAAAAATCCACTACTGCCACTAAATTTCTCACAGGCCACCAATCAGCCCAGGCCCAGCAATGGCATTTACTCTCTCTACTAAGCGTCTTGCTTAGGCTTGTCGTGTATGTAGGGAAAAGATGAAAAATTTGGCTAGCTATTTCTCCTAATAAATATCTAAATGTAAACAGAGAGCTTTGGAGGACATTTTAATGACTCTGCCTCATTAAGGCTGATGTAACCTTCTGTCCTGGTAACACCTGGGGTAAGCTTCCACTGCCCCCTGGACGTTTAGCCACCCACTGATCATGTAGCCTGGAGGCTGACCTCCGGACTACCACCAACCTTCTCAGCAAAGGCTCTTCCGTGAATTGTCAGCGCACTAATGCTTAACTTAACAACTTGTTAAATTCTAGACATGTTTTGTGAGTATTAATCAATAAATAATTGTTAAACCTTTGAGCTTTCTACATTACACTTCCAGAGTTTCTTTGTACCAGATGCCCAAAAAACATGACACAAAGAGAGGCCTAAATACCAAAATCCATATTCATCTACCTAGCAATGAAGACTAACCTTGTCATAGAGACTAAATCAGTGTCTGGTGTCCAGGCATCAGTGATTGATCCACAACAACAAACTGTTTGACAAGGTCTCTCTATTCAGCCAGCAGAAAAATAAGCAGTAGCAGTGCTGGAGCTGAGATTACTTAACATAAATACTCTACTGTGTACAGCTATGTCTCCCCATTGGAATACAGAAGGGAATCCAGGACCAGGAACCCTGCAAGCACTCTCAATAATTCATTGCTCCTTTGAATGTAGACATCACAGTATGCAAAGTGACTAACGTCATTGCAGAGTGCACTCCATCCACAGTAACAGATTTTAGCCTTTGGTAGCTCAGAAATTCCTGTAGCATGTCATTGGAGTGATTCTGTCTTTCCTATTTTGTGGAGGAAATACGAAATTCTAGCTAAATAAAAAGTTGAGGAAAAACAACATTGCTAAATTTTTGTCTCTGTTGATCTCATTCAGATCTGGCTTTTTGCCTTTTCATTTCTTGGTGCCCAATGGGAAACATCAAGGAAGGGTGATACATCAGCTTTCACAATCCGCAAACTAGGAAGGAAAAAAAGACCAATTTCATTGCACAAAAAGTCTAAAGTGATAGTAAAGGCAAAAAGTTCAAAATGCCATTACCTTCTGTCAGAAATGGATCTTTAAAAGCACATAAAAGCTGATCACGTCCCTAAAGTAAAATAAACCAGGAAATGACAGGAAGAGATATTTACAGGGAATAAAAGGAAAGTGCTTTGCTTTGGAATCAGGCCATAAGGGAAAGTGCAGCTAAGGATAATTCATTTCACAATCCTCCCCAGGCTGTACTAGTCTCTTGCAATTTTGCTGAATAATAGAACTAAAATGTTCTTTCCTGAAGTTGTGGCTTCAGGTTCTTCAGGTTCACTTTTTTTTTGTATACTGGTATTTGTTGTGATTAAAATATTGTAGAAGGCTGGGATAAATCTATATCCTAACACACATACTCTTAAATATATACATTTAAAAAATGTGAAACAGCAATTTTCTAACAAACTGTACTGCATATTGTTCAGTTTACTTATGAAAGTGTCGGATTATTTTTAAACTTTAAGTCAGTATTTAAGAAGCTAAGTCTCTATGTTATTTCAACTGATCAGTCTCCCTAAAAATCAGTGAAATTTAGTCCCATGCTTTAAAAAGCCTTTAGATGGGACAGGCCTGTGTTTAACTTGAAAATAGTTTTAAAATATCATGAATGTTCATGAATACTATACCAATTGTTGTTGAGGGAAACACATTGCCACAGCATTTGGAAAATCATAAACAGAAAATTTAACTTTATTCATAATTTGAGCTTTGATTCATTAAACATGGAAACACACTTAAAGCTAAGCATTTTCTATCATACTTTAATTATCCTGTCTGTAACATGCAGCCAACATGCATGAGTAAGTTTTAACAGAGAACATGCTAAGAAAGAGGATGCTGTAATGGACTTCAAGTATGGCTTTATATCATTTAAGATGGATGGGGAAGTGGAATTCTGTCAAGAAAACCAAGGTACCAGCAGACAATATGGCAGACTGAAAGATCCATCCAAAAATTAAGATCAAATGCAATGTGTTTTTTTTTCTTAACATAAAACAGATGGCATATGTATGGACGAGAAATGGTTGTTTATGTCACAGTTGGGAAAGCCATCCATCCTACTGCTGGCATGGGCCTGGTAAAGTCCAGTCAGCCTCTAAGTGAAGAAGAAGGGAACTAAAAGATCCTCTCTGAGGGGTTTCTGTTGAGCCAGGGAGATTATACGAGGGTAGAAATGGCATAAAAACTTGAAAAATACATTTGAAAGGATGATGTGCCAGTAAAGGAGCAAAGGAGTAATTATTACTCTTTCAGAAATTTCAGTCATGTTTAAGTGGGCAAATATTAATAAGAGAAGGTCAAGGCCTTAGCCTGAAGTATGGGAGGAAAAAAAACAGGTTAGAGAACAATTTAGATTAATCAGATGTTTTCAGCTAACTGGATCCGAGGAAATTTTACTTAAGGTACTTTAACAAAAACAAAACACTTCTAAAGGAACCTTAAAATTCTTTGCATGAATTTTTGAGAGCCTGAGAACAAGTAAAGTACTAAATGACTGCAGAAAAGCAAGCATATAAGATACTTATAAAAAGGAAGAAAAAATGTCTGGAAACCACAACTCCAGGTGTGGGTTCAGTTTAATTCACAGAAAAAATAACCAAGAAACAATGGAAAAAGTACTCCAAGTAGTTCTATGCATCCTAAATGAAGTAGAGATTTTGGGAAAACAGGTTAGAACATAGAGTTTTAAAGAACACATAACTCAAAACAATCTAATTCCCCTTAAGATAGAAAAGGTTATATAGTCTGTCAGATATGTTGACTTAAGTAGACTTCTGATCCTGCTTTATATGAAAATTCCTCATAATAAAAACGTTGCAACATTTGCAAATAAATATGCTTAATAAGCATAATAATTGCATAATAAACATGTTGCAACATGATGGAAAGCATTTGAAAAGTCATTCTCAGAAGGCTAACATCAGTGGTCTGGTAACTGGAAGAATGCCTGTGGAAGGGTGTAATAAGGATGATATGTAAACAGAAACAACTGGAGACAACTACAGAACGAAGGACAACTGGCTTTTTTTGTACTGCAGGGTCCAGGGATTTTAGCAGATTACAGTCAAAGCCTGTGATAATATGACAAGCAAAGAATACCTCTCGCTCTTTTTGGCACTGTTAAGGTCTCTGTTTTGACAACTGTACATCAAAGGTATGTTGACTGATGTGAAATAAACAAATTAAAAATCATCATGAGGACCTGGAGTCTCAAAATTGTAGACTACAGTGAAATATAGAAGGACCTCTCAAACACATGAGGTTGGGGGAACACAAACTGCTACAAATATAAAATGCTGCTGTGAAGATAAAGCAAATAATACATTCATCATATTGGTGGGGCAGGAAACAATGAGCTTGAACTGCAGCAAGAAAAAAATCAGGCTAGACATTTGTTTTTTTAAAGGATAGTGGGGCATTAGAACAGTGGTTTTAAGGTATGTTCAAACAGACTTCAAGAATGAAATATATCGATCTTGTGCTGGGTGCAGATGTACTACGTAACCTTAGCCTTCTCTCATTTTCTATGATCTGATTAGTTGGTGAGGTGTCATTTAACACAGAAAGGATTAGGTTAAACAGTCTTCTTGAAATACAAACAGGAGTTGAGTACCTTCTTCCTGTAATGGTCTCTAAAAACGTCAACATTAACATATCATATTGTATTAAGGGAGATGTGAGCAGTCTGTAAATATATATGGAAAGAAGCTTTTTTTTTTTTTTGCAAGCAGGAAGAGTTCAAATGTCCACTTGGAACAAATGTAGTTTGTTTTCAACTACTGTTCTGTAGTTGATGTTTTTCAGGATAGGAACCAGGGACAAATCTGGTCTGTAAAATCTTCACTGACATTAGCCTGCATATAGTCAGCCCTGCTAGTCTTAACCATTGAGTGGAATCTGGCATAATATTCTCTCTTCACATAAGACATCATTATCGCTTGGTGGAAGCAATATAGAATCAAAATTACACCTGACACATATGAGAGAAGAAATACATGCTTGTGGCATATCACTATCTGAAAAACTGGTTTACAATAAGGTGGTGCTTAAATTTTTATTTTAATTCCATCATAACTATTTCTAGAGATGACAGACTAATTTCAGTACTAGCTGTGTATCTTTCAGTAGAAAGAATCCAATGTGCTATAGAATCCAGCTCTGAAAAATGGCCACAGAAGTGTTTCACGAAAGCTCGAAATCTATTTGTTTTTTTACCAGGCATGATGATGTTTATGATAAAATAAACTACTCAACCAAGGAAAATACAGTATTATAAAGTTTATTTATCATATGGAGGTAAGTTTTCCAACATTGCTAGAAGGCCACAGTTAAAAACAGAAGGAGCATGATAAACATGTCTACTAATGTTGTTAACAATTAGTTGTTTACAGAGCTAAGCCTAGATAACTGATACTAAATATAACAATTTAAACCACTGGAAAGAAGAGTTCTTTTTATGTAAACATAGTTGTATACACACAAAGTTAAACTGTACACATTTTATTCTCATGCTTCTTTCTGACCAGCGTCAGCAAGAATAATTTTGCTATTTATCTAATCTGGTGTCTACCATGTTTTGTTCAGTGACTAAAAGATTAGGATCTCAAAAATTTGACTGTTTTATTCTAAACAGGTTAGGGGAAAATCCTCATTAAATGCTTGAAAACTCATGAGACAGTAAGTGAAACATGAAGCAAATTAACTCATCTTTACTAGCACTATACTGTCCATAGGTTACTAAAAACACTTTTATTCCACTTTTGTTTTGCAATGATTTCTAGTCTTACATAGAAATATTGTATGTATTTATGTAAATATATATATATATTCAAACCCTGACCTGAAAGTTTCAGTCCCATGCGCATAATTTTGTTCACAGTTCAATTCTAGACACTGCTTTTCAAATAAACCTATAAACTATTCCAAGAGTTGAAGGAAAAACTAAGCCTTACCTCTGCGAAGAATTAATCTGGACACCGGAGGGCAGTGCTGCTCTTCAATCTCATTTTCATCCTCGGCAGTATGGAACTGAAAGGAACGCATGTCATACCATGGTTTAAGGGTGCAACACTGCATCTTTATCGCTGTTCCTAGTATTGCACTTAATATCTAAACCTAAGAGCTCAGAACAGGGAAAGTGTACAGAAATAGACCCACAGTAAGCTGTGTTCTGGGTATAGTTTATCATCCAGTGGCTAGGCAGCTATACATTAAATGTGTATGGCTTTGAGGGGATGTTTCAATGATTTATTATTTTGTCTTCTTTTTGACTATATTGAATCTATGCAACTTGAACAGAAACAATGGATTTCAGTTTGAGCTACAAAAAAAAAGGAAGCATTTAAGAATAAATTATGTTTCTGAAAGTGACAGCCTTGACTTCCTGCTCCAGGGCTCTGTTGCTGCTGTTTTATTGTTAGTGTTACAGTTGCTATGAAATTTTAGAGAACCACTGCAAAATGGACTTTTTTTAAAAAAACACAAAACACTTCAGTTACCAGAAATTGTTCCAATTATGCTTTAAGTGTTACATTTTGTTCTCTGAGTAATTGCCAAAATTATTTATTCTTTCATTCACTTGGAAACTGATGATCATACACACTATGTGTGAGCATTTCTGCTTCTTGGTAAAATGATTGCCTCATCATAAAAAAGACTAGAAAAAGTAATGCATTCCAGACAGCTGCATGAACTTCCTGGGTATGAAACTTTCAGTCATGCATGTGCATTTGCAAGATTCACTTTCTATTCAAATCCCTGGAGAGGAAGTAACATCAAAATTCCCTCAATTTGTGGAAATCTCTCAGATAAAGATAGTCAAATGAGTAAAAGTAGCCTTTTTCAGAAAAATAGAGATACTTTTTTCAGCATTAATTCTCACCTGTGGTACTACATATTAAGATGAGATGAGCATCTTAGGTTCTGCTTTAGCACTGTGTGTGTAAATATTTCTATTACATCAACCTCATATGTGAGGGGGGGGTTACAACAGATTATAATCACTCAAAATATCTAATACTGAAAGATATAGCTACACAAAAACTTCATTATAAAATCCAGAAAAATTCCTAAAGGCTTTCCTAGATGGTAACACCTCCTACATGGTGGTGTTGTCATGCGCAATTAAATGTAGTATTCTCTACATGATTTTTATCGAAGTCCAACCAAACTTATCAATAGCAATAGATAGGAAACAAAGCTGAATATGATAGAGGAGACTTCTACCTAGATCATTATTCCTGGGCACAACAGAATGAGAACTATCCTGGGGGAAAGAGCTGTGGTCTTGATACTCTGATCCAGACACACAGGTTTCAAGAAAGGGTATTAATTACAATAACAATCTGCTTGTGAAATGATAGCCCCTGCTTTTTCTTTTTTTTTTTTTTTAAACAGCAGAATTACATTTCTGCATGAAAAATCATTTCTAGGGAGCATTTCTCAAATAAAAATAAGTGAATCCAGTTGTACTCTAATTTCATCTGTCTGTTCCTGGTTCCACTTTGCTCATGTCTCCATTTAAAAAAAAACTATGGAAACTGAAAACTTTGTTGGATAACTCTTGCTTCATGTAGGAATTCCAGTGAAGAAGATGGTCCCTTTAGATTTGTTTACTCCCTACTGGCATCACCTGAGCTTCTCACACACACAGGAAAAAGACCTAATCTTACACTGAATTAGGACAAGTTTTGCATAGTAATGACAAAGTCCAGAATTCAACTTTGTGCATTTCCCACAATTTTTATATTTATTTTTATTACTTTATATAGTCACGTTCCAGACTGCTCCTCTCATCCCCAGCTCAATTCTAATATGATCAATCTTACAAATTTTTTATGGAGCTAACAAATCAGCAAATTCCACCCTATTTTTCCATCTTTTTTTTCCACTTGTATGTCTTCACATTGGACCATAATCAGAAGCCAAAAGGAGAACAACAAATATTTTGTAAGGAAATATTCCATCTCATTTTCTTACTACCAAGGGATTTTAGTCATACATGCTGAAATTAAATAGTAAATAAACTTCTACTCATTTCTGTTAACTTTTGAAGAAGAAGCATGGAGAGCCAAATAGCCACAAGTCACCTGCAAAATGTCCTTAGTATTTTAGATGCTAATGGCATCATTAACAACACAAGTTTTAATTTGAAGCACAGTAAGAGGAAAAATAGACATCAGCTTGTAAACTGTATTTCTAACACATTTATCTACTTGCTTCTTTTTATTACACTTTTATTGCTTCAGCCTTATCTTAAATTAGGGTTTAATTTTTCTCACAATAAAGGCAAATGAAATCTGATGATACAGCAGTAGGTTCTACAAGCTTGTGTAAATTCTTCAAGTTTCATATACACTCATCTCCCTATTTTCATCTCTTATTGTGTAAGTCATTAGCTATGCCTTGATTTGACCTCAATTTGCTGAGACTTGAAAATAGATGTGTTAATCTTTTTCACTTATAGCTCTGTATACATCTTCAGTATGAAAGGTGGTATACATTAAGTCTTTTTATGGGGGAAGGGACTACACCTTATACACAAAGCAAAGAATTTATTGTTAGCAAAATAAAATCTCACACTACTGAAAATGAAGCAGCAATTAACCCAGTTACAAAATAGTCACACTCACAGTTTAACCTACAGAAAAACCTAATTGTTTGTAATACCCTTTCAGCTGTTACACAGGAGGACTTACCAGATATCTATGCCTCTAATGCATTATGCTTTCCTCTGGCTCCTAGGGCTAATAGTGAGAGTTTACTTTTATAGCAGAGGGATGCAGGGTGTCAACAGCCTCATAGATTCTTCCCAGGAGGAGACTGATGCTGGTGGTGGATTTCCTTTTCACTGTCTGCTCCCTTGCCCCGCAGCCCCCCTGTACCCCTGGGGCTGTGTGCCCTGTAGGGGTGGCCTGGGGCTGTCAGCCCCTTCCCTCCGGGGCACTCACAGAGCTGCAGCTCAGCCAGGCTGGGCAATGGGCACTGGGTAGCTCAGCCCCACGCAGGCTCAGGGCAGTGTGAAAAACACTCACAAGAAAAACATATCACTGATAGTTTTAAGGGGGCTAAGTGATGGACAGCTTATCCACTAGGGCTTACCTAGTAAATACTGTTGACATTTTTTGGTTGTGCTTTCTCTAAATAAGATGTATACCCCATGATAACACATTCAGAGGTCCTTAGAAAGATTTTTTTTTTTTATTAACTACACTAAGAAAACATTTCTGTTTCAAATATAAACAATGTCTGTTTTAATTACTGCAGTAACCACTAGAACAAGTCATTACAAAGTGAAATAAAACTGAAGAAACAACAGATACCTTTATATTGGAAAGTTGATTGTTGCTAAGTTAATAGCTAAAGGCATAAGGAAAAAAAATTTTTGTATCTTTTAACCCCATTGTAATCAACTACGTTTTGAAAAGCGTCAGGAACAGTTTTTCTTCCACAGTCAGTCTACTCCCATTGCTGGTTCCAGAAGATGTAAATACAGAAAATAGGTTATATTGTCTTTTTTATGACAGTCATTGGAAGAGAAGGTTTAGCACATACAGTCCGTAATAATGGGAGAATAAGTTAGATCAGACTGGGAAAGGACATTACTTTGCATTCCTGTCACTTAAGTGACGCTATTTAACTCTTCCACTTCCTTTTCTCCTTCTCCCAGAACTATCCCATCAAATTCCAAGTCTTCCCCTTCTTTGATAGCAAGATCACTAGGCTCTTGCCAACTGCATAGCAAATACTGACTTTGATCAGCTTGTGACTGCTGCAGGGAAAATAGTCTTTCATCCACATAAATGCATATAGGTGTAAATTTTCTGTGAATACATATATACTAAAGTTAACAAAAAAGCTTTTGAGAAGTGTATACATTTGGTTTTGGGACAGTCTTCCAAAGGTAAGCAAGAGATGACAAAAAAATTGTCCTAAAATGGTAGGTAAGTAAACAGTCAATGAAAAAAACATATACAGGCATTGCCCATCATAGCGCACACCTGCAGCTCCTGTCACAGAAGTTCTGAGCAGTCAAACTATTGTACCAGATTTTCTACAGAACGTCATGGACAGAATTTCCTGGGTCAGTTATGGAATACCATTTAAATGCTACAGCTAAAATACCTTTGTTTTTGAAGAGACTGATGTGGCTATCTGGTGTTTAGACACTTCAAAAGCATTTGATGCTACTAAATTACATATAGTCTCCTCCTACATGATCTGCAGAAGATGTCAGCTGAATGACCTTCTTAAATCTCATTTGATTAGAGAATGCATTATAAGAACCAACAATCTCTTTAGCTACTTCTCAAAGTTTTAATTTCATCTCAATCTGTAGGCACTGAAAATGTCTTTTCTTTCCACTAGAGTTCAGGAAGTGTGGCACTTTAACTGAGGAAAAACTGGAAGATAAAAACTGCTCATCTATCACTGCAGTGAAAACAGGAATGTTATTTCAGGTACTCAGCAGGAATGTGGTGATGATGGAGCTACACTTCAATAAGTACATTTCTTTATAATCTCTACTCCAAAGATCATTACCAACATACAGTTCACAAGAGGTGATACAATTCACAAACAACTGCTTACATTTTTCATACAAAATGAAGAATATAATGTACCTGCTGAGATAAACACTTGCTAACTAGCTGAAAAGCCAAAGGTTGACAGATAGGTATTTGCACATTCATTACAAATTTAGTGAATGTTAGAGCATTTCATACCCCCCCCCCCCCCCCAATAGCCCCCAAGTTGCCCCCAGAATTCTTTCTGGAAATGTGATGGCAGTGGAAATAAAGTGCACTAATGCTATAGTCTGCTGCTTCCCCTTGACTAGTGATTCTTTAGGGGGCCCATTACAAACAGAGTACTCAAGCTAACACACAAGTATTTGAATAGCCTGATGATTTTCAATGTCAGCTGCACCTATGTTCATAGAAATGAGGTCTCATACAAGTAACTCGCTATATTTACTAAGATGTCCAGATGGATAGATAATATTAATAACAGTGATGTAACAGACTCATGAAAGATATAGGCTTTAGTGTTACTGAACAGAATGAACAAAAATTTAGGTTTATAAAAAATAAAGTTTGTTAGTTGTACACATATCTAAATGATGGATCTCAAAGACATTTAAGCTAGCATTCTTGGCAATGATCTATTCTTTCAGGATACTCGCAACCTTCTCTACTTCTCTGCTAATGCCAGTCAGAGATTAGACTATACAAAAATACCCTTTACCGACTATAAAAGCGTACCAAAGATGCACTTACATCTGGGATACAGAAGTAAGCTTTTTCCCCCCTCCTCTTTTCCAAGGCCCTGGGTATAGTAGTTTTTTTCTTTTTTTTTAATTAATATTTCCTTTAATGTAAAATAACATTTCTGGACCGTAATAGGAACTAGCAAGATAAGGAGCCCTCAGAACTGCTGCATTCAAGCTGTTACTGCAGGAAGTTGAGCAAAGGTTGGCATATCATAATTGAGAAACTTCTCAAATTCTTATCCTGTTAAACATTCTTATAATGCATGATGCTCCTTAATTCCCATGGAGTAAATAAATCTGTCCTTGGCCTAGCAGGCTTTTTTTTTTCTTTTTTCTTATTTACTCAGCCTTAAACCCTGCAAATGAAGAGGACAATCTGTTGTAGCCTTAAAACTTCCCCCAGCAGTCCCTGTCCTTGCTCTGGAAACTGGTTAATAGTCAATGGGCTTATATCCCATGCCAACTTCGGGAAGATTAAAGCTGAAGATTAACTTCCAGATAAGACCTTCTGAAAGTAACCAACATTTCTGTTCCATAACACAGTGAGCCATCCTAGTGGTCCTAAAAGTACATCTATCTCCTCCACCATTCCCAACCTGCTTTTAGTCAAGATGAGCAGCTCAGAGTGAATTTGATGTTTTTTGGCTGGGCTGAGACATGTATTATCTGTGGATGCCTTTGCCAAGAATTTCTTAAATGGCCATGTCAAAAATAACACTGAAGTTCTTCCCCCCAGCACACACTGGTACACAGGTTACTAATGGGATTTCAGAAAATAACATGACCTCTCATCATATCAATATTTGATCAGGCAATAAACATGGCTCATTCAGCAACTTGGGGTTGACAGACTTCTCAGTGGTTATGTTCTGTATGTTAAAATGACAGCAAGCCATTTTATTGTCTACTGATGATACAACAGACGCTATGCTGTTCTCTTAGCCCCTATACATTCTTCGTATATAACTTAATAAATCTGAGCACCTTAAAGCATCTGTAATTTAAATCTTGAACCAGTGAAGAGTTGTATTTCTCTTTTTCATAGCCTTTCCCTATGATCCTGGAAGAGGTACGTGTTTCTGGGACTGGTTGTTTTAGGGACTGGTTGTTTTATTAGTGTTAAACATCACCTATTACTGCAGCTTTCTTAATTTTTATGTCAGCCAAGATCCCATTTTAGTGAGTATTGCGCAAATATAAAAAAAGAGCTCTCAAACTATCAGCTACAAGGTAAGTATGAGACTGTCAACAGTAACAGGCATATGAAAATGAAGAGAAAAGGAGACATTTCAATCAACCTAATACATGCTGATGTCAACACACTGAGAACTCAATAGTTCTAAACAGAGTTTCTCACAGATATGTACATCATAGAATGCAGAGGGTACCAAAAGAAAGAAAAACAACAAAAAATCAGATATGAGTAGCTACTAGTCTAATAAGATCTTCATACAAATAGTTCAAAAAAATCTGAAAAGTATCTGAAGACCAGAAAAATACTTAACACTGTTGAGACTTTTTTTTCCTCCACAGTCCAACATTATCCTCCATTTTCAGCAGTGAACTTAATAGAGATTAATAGCATAAACAAAGAACTCCCATGATACCAGAACTCACTCCCTGTGAGAAATGAAGCAGGGAGAGTAACCTGCAAAATGATTCACTATTTAAGCATTGACCTGTGCAATGGTAACCAGCAGTCTGACAAAAAATAGCATATACTTCTGGGTCACACTTTGCAGGGAGGATATTCTGAAATATTCTGTAAAACAAAACTGTGGGACCAATAGTGATTATTCCTTAATCCTTTCCTAGATTATCCTTGCCTAATAATCCATCAAATTTGAAATTACCATTCCTGCAGTTTCAGCTAAGAATCAGACTGTCAGGGTAGTGGATTCTTGGATCAGTCCTAATAAATATATTTCTACATGCATGTTCAATTGCGCTTAAGCAATTCCATCCCAGCCACTTTATTTTCAGCTGAGAACAAGGAAGGTCAACTAATAATGGAAGGTTCAAGAGACCAGGCATGCTGATGCTGGATGGAGCACACCTCACCAGGTGGGGCAAGAGTACTCTAGGCAGCAAGCTGGCTGGACTTAAAAGAAGAGCTTTGAACTGGATTCATTGGGAAAGCAGATATACTTCTGAAAGACAGAGAAGAACCAGGGAACACCAACTCTCTAGGAAGCAATAGCAAAATACCTAAAAAAGGTGATGCAGCCCAGCTGAAATGCCTCTACACCAACGCACGCAGCATAGGAAACAAGCAGGAGGCTTTGGAAACCATGGTGCAATTAGAAAACTGTGATCTAATTGCCATCATGGAAATGCAGTGGAATGAATCACACAACTGGAACACTGCAGTTGAGGGCTACAAGCTTTTCTGAAGAGATAGGCAGGGAAAGAGGGGGACTGCTTCAGCTACAAAAGCATCATGCTTACAAGCTCTCATCCTGATGGGGGATTTCAACCACCCAGACATCTGCTGGGAAAGCTACACAGCAAGTAATCCAGGAGGCTTCTGTAGTGAGTCGAGGATGACTTCCTGGTCCAGGTATTACACAAACCAACCACAGGAGAAGTGTTACTGGACCTGGTGCTTATGAGAGAAGGCTGAAAGAATTTTAGCAGGTAAGATAGGCTAATGAACATGTGAAAGGAAGCCAAAGGAATTTTAGTAAATAAGACAGGCTAAGGGATAACGTACTGTATCTTCCGCTACCTATTGTGCACGAAAAACAGTTTGACAGAAACAGGAAACACATTTCAAGAACCAACTGAAATCGAATTCGAATTTGCAGTTTAAGCAGAAGCTTATGAGTCTGCGCTGAGATGAGAGGTCAACCAGCGGTGATGAGGAAGACCCACTAATCTTCATCCGCACAACCCCCGGCAACCACTACCAGAAAACACTGCGCAAGTGTGGATAGGAGGAATCTATGAAAATGACTCCCTGGAACTAATTTTAATACAAAGCAGGGATAGGTCACACATATGTATAGGCATATTAAGAAACTTCATGCACATGTAACTCTTCACCACATATAACCAAGGCAAGTGCCACGTTGGGGTGTTCACGACTTTAGTGGGACTACCCCCTGTGCTGCCCAGCACTGAATAAACATACCTACTTTACAATCTTACTGATTGTGGAGTTTGCTTTCCGCACATCACTTACCAGTACTGATTAACTCATTAAAGATGTCAAGACTGGAGGCAGTCTCAGCTGCAGCTACCATGCCCTAGTTGAGTTTGTGATCCTTGTGAAATATGGACCTGGCAAAGAGCAAAGTCAAGACCCTGAATTGAAGAGAGAACTTCCAGCTGTGTAAAGAATTAGTGGATGAGATCTGGCAACTCAAATAGGAATAAGAAATTCATGTAGTGTAAATTCATTGGTGAGCATTAAATTTGATGTAATGAATGCAGGCTTCAAAACAAGATCACGAATTGTTGCTTATGGAAATCTTTGAGATTATATCAAGACTGCCTGTACCCACACCCTTCCCCTAAGCACTTTTAGGATTGGTAACTGCTACTACTTTATTGACGACATAACTTCAGCTCCATCTTTACTGAGGACAGGCACCTTTCTTATACCATTCGCTCTACAGCAGTACTTTTCCACTAAATATTCGTTGGTCAACAACTTTGCCTGGCAACAGCAAACACCCAGAAACTTCCATGTCTTAAGGGCTGGAGAACAAGCAGCCCAAGACAGCAAGGCATCTCCTGAATCACTCTTCTTTGTTCCCTCTAAACTCTTTTCATTCCTCATGTTCTCATCGTTAAGAATCCAATATTACCACCAACCATGGGGCTTGTCGACCCCCATGGCCACACTCCCACATCTCCCCCTGGTTTATTAAGATAAAAAAAAATCACAATGCAAATTAAGAAAGCACAATTAACACAAATTAAAACACAGAGGAAAACCCACCAGGCATACTGATCCTATCTTCAACAAACTTTTTAACCACATCCCTGGGAGAGGCAGGCAATGAGTGCTGCCCAGCCGGGGGGCTCTGGCTGCCCCTCCAGCTCCTGGAGTCCTTGTTTGTGGGTCCTGCATGCCAGCGGGACCCTCCCATACATTGTTTTTTTGTTTGAGATGGAGTCCGAACCGCAGAGGAGAGTGCTGGGATCATGTTAAGGCAGATGATGAAACGGACAGATGGACCCATTGTGCTGGCACCCATCTAGGACCGGCTCCTGGTGAAACACAAACACAACCTCAGCCCCAAGTTATTAGAGAGTAGGGCCGTTCCCATTGATTGGTGCTTAAAATTTTTACCCTGACTTGTGCCCTTTCTTTCCTTAAGTTTAAGGTACCATGATTAAAATATTTGTGAATCGGAGGACCTGCCTCTGTCCATCAATTTAACAATTAAGAACATAGCATGCTTTAGCTATATTTTCCTGGGGGGTCACACCCCTACTCCCCCTTTTTGTTTTTGAAGCATAGCTTTTAGGGTACCACAGTCCTGTTCAATAATTGCTTGACCCATGGGGAGAATGAGGTATACCCGTCAGATGTTGAATACCCCACTGCTGAAAAAAAGTGGGTTGCATGGGCCCCATATCCTGGCTCATTATCTGTTATAATCATTTTTGGACCTCCTAATTTCGCAAATGCTGACAGAATATGTTTACACACATCCTTCACCTTTTCTCCTGCATGGACAGATGCAAAAATACAGGCAGAAAAGGTATCAATTGAAACAAACATAGCAAAGTTTTACAAATTCTGGCAAATGTGTAACAAACAATCCTTTATTAATGTCCATGACTGTGGGAGCATAGTTGGAGACGGCAATCCCAGTTGAAGTGCTCCCATACATTCCATGACTTCATTAATTTTTCCTCAGATCATGTAACAGTCTCCACTTTTCATTCCTTTTCTTGTCTACAAACACCATCAAGTTTCAGTGGCTAGTTGTGGGAATGATATGTCTGTTTAAGTTGTTAAGCAAATGGGACTTCAGGCCCTATGTACCCCATTCCTCCCAGATGGGAGGGAAACAGATCCATCTACTTTTCAGGAGCTATAGGGCCTGGATCAAAAGGATAGGTCAGGTCACCAGGGGGCATAACAGCAAAGACCTGCAATGGCAGTAGTAGCGAGGGGGCCAATGGCGTAGCACGCATATCGGTAAATGAGGTCGGTTAACCTCTGGGACAGAGGCTGTAGCCTGGTTCTTCATTTCCAATTGCTTTGTCAAGGCCTGCATCTCTAACAAGGTATCCCAGCTGTCTGGTTTCCCTGCCCTCTAATTCCAGACTATTGGCTCCAGTGTCCCAGCACCAGAGCAGCCAGCTGACAAAGTGCTCACCTAGACAACTGCTGAAATCTTTTCACACATCTCGTAGCTCAGACTGGTATAGGCTTCAGGTAGTTACTGTTGTTTTTGTGACATCATCTTCATCCTCCTACTCCTGCTAAGACTAGGTATGGAGAATACAAGGCTGGACTGTCAGAGGAGTTCCTCTGCGTTCTAAACAATCAGACTCTCTAAACCATTTTCTCATTTTGATTATGGGTGCAACATACACTGGTACAGTTTATTTCCCTGGCTCAGCCTTGGGGCCCATTTTAGGGCTTGGAGTGGCCGCTGGGCCTGCCTCAGGGGTTGAAGTGGCTGTAGGGTCCATCACTAGGGTTATGCTGGCATTGAAACCAGCTCAGTAAGCATAGGCCAAGCCCCAGCATGTTGTAGTAATTTATGTATGTCTAGTACTGCCAGGACGATGACACACCTTTTTCAAGCACTCTACCCTACCAGAGTTTTAAACTATTTCAGTTGCTCAGGGGTAAGTTTCCAAAGTACTGGAGTTGCCCACTGCTCTAGTAGCCTGCCCATATCCTCCCACTCTCCCTACCACTCACAGTTACCCTGCCTCAGGACAAATCTCTGGATGACACTCTTAAGTATTTGTTTGACCTTAGACAAAAGGTGAAGTGCATTCAGGAAACAACAATAAGAACATGCTGGTCTGAACATCCCAAGGACATATCAAGGTTTGGAAAGCTACCGTAACTCGCCTGGAGGAGAAGAAAGGGAGAGTGCACAAGTGGGAAAAGCCGTCTTTCCCTGACCCTACCTCAGAAACTATTAACAGTTACAGTTTTCATGTCTTTTCTTCAGGGAACCAATCTACCAAGGGGTCGGGGGAGATGTCCAACAACAATTTCTTTCTTTAAAGTTATCTCCTTGAAACTATCACTTCTAGTAATTTTTAGACTTTTGACTTACATATTGTGAAAACAGCATTTCTTTTATGAACAGCATATTCTCATATTTCCACTTAGTGAAAATAATGGTAATGCCACCAGTATCTATCCAAATCTGTTTCTATTTACCACAAGGCAATATTTGAATTCACATTAAGGCACTTTTTTCACACACCCTGTTGTTCAATCTTAACAAATACTTAAGAACATTCTTCAATACTTTAAGCAACTTGAGCTTCTGAGGTTGATTTTTTTTTTTTGGGGGGTGGGGAGGGGGGCTGGGAAGGGAGCTTAGAATCCTTGTAAGTAATTTCACTGAAAACAGACAAGGTGAAGGAAGTACTCAAACTCCTCAACATTGAACAACTATAGAACCCAGGACCACTTACCTGCCAGCTTCTGAACTTGAGTCACTTCCAAACTAATTCATAGTGAAGTAGTACCACCAGGGTTTTACTGCACTGAGAAGGCATCACCAATGATAACTAGCTCACAGAGCCTATAAAACTATTTCACAGAGACAGCAGAAAACATGAAGAAAAAACAGCCTACTGGGGGACACTGATTCCACTTCCCCATGATGGAAAAGCACTGTAGAGAACCTGAGCCCTAAACTCCCCTGGGGAAACAATTCCCCCTTTACCTCATCATGCTTCCTATATAGCAAAAGTCAAATGATCCACACCTGGCAGATTTCACATAACAAGGGTGGAGCCAAGAGACCTTGCGGAATAGGCTCATCTACCTGGCTTCAATGTTTTAAGGTCAATTGCTCCTTATCACTAATAGAAATAACCTGAAAAGGGGCTTAGCAGTTAGAGTTGACCTAAGGAATTAACTACAAAAGGTACACAAGGGTCATATTTCTGTTAGTCATTCCATGAGGAAAATTAGTACAGAGCCTGTTAAAAAATAAATAAATAAATAGATAAGTAAAAGAAAAAAGAAAACGGCCTTAAAGGCAAAATTGCTATCATAGATTTTCATCTGTCTAGTCACGACAGACAAAGAATATAGCAATCAGAATTACTTTTCTTGACATTAATGTCATTTACATTTGCTTTTCTGAGATCTCTTCTTTATGCAGGACTTTTCAAAATCTAGCCCTATGACCTCTGACTACAGTACTTACTTCGGCTGCATATAAACTATCACGTATAAATGCCAGGATCTGGACCCTCACTCACTATTCAGGTCAAGGACTGGGCTGAAAGTTTTGGCTTTAATTTGGTTACATGCCTACATTGCTGTTTTCTGGCAGGTCATGGGAAGAAGATTGGCTAGCTTGAGGGAGCTTATGTACACATGGCTCTTAGGCTGCAGCCAAAGTGTTCCTCTAGATCTGGAAGTTAGAAGATGGTTGCAGTCTCCACGCTCAGATACAACAGCATATTAGTCTGGCACAACTGGTTTTTGTGTTACTTGCACTAGCTGTTCCTTCACTTCCTCTTCAGATACAAGGACATGCGTCTCTTTCACGCTCCTTCATTAGTAAACAAACCAGATGTCCTGGTTTCAGTTAGGACAGAGTTAATTTTCCTCCTAGTAGCTGGCAGGGTGCTATGTTTTGGATTAGGATGAGAAGAGTGCTGATAACATGCTGATGTTTTAATTGTTGTAGAGCAGTGCTTACACCAAGCCAAGGACTTTTCAGCTTCTCGCTCTGTCCTGCTAGCGAGCAGGCTAGGGGTGCAGCAGGAGCTGGGAGGGGACAGACCCAGGACAGCTGACCCAAACTGGCCAAAGGGGTATTCCATACCATCTGACGTCATGCTAAACAATATATAGGGGTGGCTAGCCGGGGTGGGGGGACCGGCTGCTCGGGGATAGTCTGGGCATCGGTCAGCAGGTGGTGAGCAATTGCATTGTGCATCACTTGTTTTGTACACATTAGTAGTAGTAATATCATTATTATTATTATTCTTTTTCTGTCTTAATAAAGTGTCTTTATCTCAACCCACAGGCTTCTTTTTCTTGTTTCTCTCCCCTATCCCAGAGAGGGAGGGGGAGGGTGAGCGAACGGCTCACCCTCAATTAAGAGAAGCAACTTTTCTTTCACGTAATCTTTATTATTTTGCAACTCCTTCAGGTGTCCACAAGGAATGATGTCCTACCCCCCCCGCCAAAAAAAAAAAAAAAAAAAAGACATTGTGGCATAGAGGTATAATTTCAGTTCACACCAGAAGACATTCTTCTCACTGAAGTACAGTTAAGCCCCACAAAGTGCCAAAAAACCTGCCAAAAATAATGTATTTACAAGTTAGTTTTACATGTTGGCATTATTTACTTGTCTGGTCTTGCATTCAGGGCTTGATCTATCTGTGGGGGAACATGTAATGCCATGCAAGGTTGCTAGGTTGTATGACTGACAAAATGACTTTAAAATTTTGAACTGTTTGTATAGAAGCAAAATACAGAAGAGTACACTATCCCCAAGGGAAATGTAAAAAATACCTGTTGTTTCTCAGGTTTAAAGTTTTCCCTTAAGAGGTGTAAGCATCCGTTAAGGTGTAAGCAAAGGGGTAATCAGCTGTTTGAGTACAATTCTTACGTGTACATGAACATTTTCCTCTCCAATTTCCAACTTGGAGTGGAAATCATACTTCATCATTCTCTTCAATCAGGATTCTGATTCTAACAACGGTTCCTAGTGCAAATTTCTAGAGAAGAGAGAAGCAAACCAGTCCCATCTGCTTTGAATGAGACGGAGACAGCAAACAAGTGTAAATGAAGAAAATAAACCTGTAGGAATGTTTTCAAATAATTGTCGTTGTCCAAAAGCTTTAAATTGGTTGAATCCTTGAAAGTTTCCTTAATGGAAACTCAGGTTGCATCACTGAATTTGAAGTAGTAAGGTAGACTTGCATCATTGCAGAGCATCAGTCACTGTTTAAATTGGCACTGCCTCTAACTTCACAAGAATAAAAGAGAAAAGCATATCTTTCTTCCTCGTCAGCTGCTGGCAGACTTGGAAAAAAAAATGTTAAAATTAAAAAGTAATGTTTTCTTAGGACATTTCACCAAATATGTAATATTTAGGAGTAACCAGACTACAAATGAAAGGGAAGATGAAACAGTAGAAGGTACTTGCATGGCCTTAATTTACATGGCAATTGACAACAACCACAATCTGCAATGATTTATAAGTGCCTTACACCATTCACCCTTGAGACAGAAAAATGGGATTCCCGTATTATTTAAGGGGAGTGCAACCCCTCTCAAAATATGAGAGTCTGAGGTACGCTACTGAGTACTGAAAATCTTAAGACTAGGCAGCACGGAACTCAAATGAGAAGGAAGGATGAGTCTCTTTGGCTCTTCATGTAACAGAAAGGAAACAGATTTTAGCCCTAAGCAACTGTTTTTAGAGACAGGCTGGGAACTGGTTCTTTTTAACCCAGGGTCCATTTCAGCATCTTCAAAGCTAAAGAAATGGTTGCCTGATCTGTTGAATAGTGTTCCAGGTGGAAAAACTCATGTTCCTATTAACATAAAGACCTTAATGTCTTGCTTCTGTCCTAAAGATGAGTTTTGGATTCAAACGTACCCCCTCCAAGATAAACAACTACCTTTACTTTGTGGGGCTCATATGCTGCATAAGAGATTTGTAACTTCAGACTTCATAATGTCTCCTCTCAATGAAGGGAGGAGGTTGCAGATGTATAAAAGGGCAAGACAACTTCCAAAAATGCATTGCATTGCCACAAAACTATGTTAATGGACTCCTGCCAGTGCAAAAACTCCTTTGCAAACCACCACAGATTAGACATTAGGGCTAAAAAGTGTGGAACACATTGTTAAAAATTTTTCTGCATACTTCCAACTTTAGGAGCCGGTCAAGCTGAGATGACAGCTTGAGATCCCAACTGTGGCTTAGGATATGCTGTGCACCATAGAACTTCGTCACCACAAGACGCCTTGTTTAGGAACTATGTCCTCTGTGGGGACCTGACTTTTAAAGTTCCTTCAAAATATTTCTAGTGTTGTGTGTTAAGTCACACTGCCTTAATCCAGAACTTTTTCAGCCACTGTTATTGACTAGAAATTCTTTTTAACCAAAGATGGTGAAGGACCAGATCTGGGGACCAGATCTGGGGACCATCTTTTCTTATACCATTCTTTTCTTATACCATTCATCTTTTTTTATACCATTCGCTCTACAGCAGTACTTTTCCACTAAATATTCGTTGGTCAACAACTTTGCCTGGCAGCAGCAAACACCCAGAAACTTCCATGTCTTAAGGGCTGGAGAACAAGCAGCCCAAGACAGCAAGGCATCTCCTGAATCACTCTTCTTTGTTCCCTCTAAACTCTTTTCATTCCTCATGTTCTCATCGTTAAGAATCCAATATTACCACCAACCATGGGGCTTGTCGACCCCCATGGCCACACTCTCACAGTTACCTTCTAATAAGCACATTTCATTCAACTTGCAGATTTCCATTGCAGTCTGACCCCAGTGGGCAGCTAAATCCCACACAGCCACTCATTCCCTCTCCCCTCAGCGGGATGGGGAAGAGAACTGGAAGGGTAAAAGTGAGAAAACTCATTGGGTTGAGATAAAGACAGTTTAATAGGTATAGCAAAAGCTGTCGTCAGAACATTCATTCACTACTTCCCATTGGCAGGAGATGTTTAGCTGTTCCCAGGAAAGCTGGGCTTCTATGTAAGTAATGCATACTTGCGAAGACAAACACCATAATGCCAAATATCCACCTCTCTCATTCCTTCCCCCAGCTTTTACTGCTGAGCATGATGCCATATGGCATGGGACTTTTTTGCAATGGCCAAAAAATGGAGTACAGGAAGTTCCACATCAACATGCGAAAGAACTTCTTCATAGTAAGGGTGACAGAGCACTGGAACAGGCTGCCCAAGGAGGTTGTGGAGTCTCCTTCTTTGGAGATATTCAAGGCCTGTCTGGACGCCTACCTGGGCAACCTGCTCTAGGAAACCTGCCTTGGCAGGGGGTTTGGACCCGATGATCTCTTGAGCTCCCTTCCAATCCCTACAATTCTGTGATTCTGTGATCCCTTTGGTCAGTTGAGGTCAGCTGTCCTCAACAGCTAGTATACTTCTATAAATATTTCTGAATTTCTATAAAATAGTATATTTCTATAAAATCTAGTATAATTCTCCCATTAACCTTCCATAAGATGTTAAAAATTCTATATCAGCTGTTTGAAGTTCTAAAACACAGTTTTGCCTGTCAGACAGTTCTAGCAGAAAGGGTAAGGTTAGGTGAGAGAAAGGATTTTCCATTTAGTTGCAATGTAAATGATTATGTGATATCAAAAGCAGATTGAGGAATTTAATTTCCTTTCAGGTTTCTCTCTTAAAACAAGTACTATTTTCTGACCACAGTATTAAAGAAATTGAGTGGCACAAAAATGTGCATTTCATCCTGTGGGTGGCACTCACGGACTGTGAGAAAACTAGTGCCGCCTTCTATGACCATGCCTTTGATGAAATTTTAAAGGGAAATTCAGATTTGTTTGTGCCATAGCCACAATATATTCAGAAGACTTGAATAGCCAAGGTATTCTTAGGATGGTTGCAAATGCTCTTTACTAACTGGAGGTAAGCAGTCACACAGTCACAGGTAAGTTCAACAAATACAATATTTTATCTCATGAATGAGAAACTAAATCTGCTAGGGAAGCAGCAGAGCAATATTACAGTTCCAGAATGGTATATATTAAATACGTGGTATATATTACATACAATTAAAGTATGAGTGCTGAAGCCAGCTCCTGTCTCAGAAGACAGACAGTGCACTGCCCGATTGGAAGGTGAGTGTTTGACCACTCTTGTTTCCTCTTCCTGGTCATCCTGAGACAATTCCCTCCATCTCCAGGAGGGAGAGCTGCTAACTCTGAAAATGCCAGTCTTTCCAGCCTCGGGGTTTAGTGTGCAGTGATGCATCTTTTATGATGGGAAAGGGAGACAAAGAACACAAGAAAGAATACCTGTAGATAGCCCTATGTTTGCCCTTTTGCATAACCTAGCATAAAATACCTTTCTCCTTGGGAGTCACTAGGGTCCCTATCTCCACCTTGGTTGCTGAAGAAAGAGCACTCAAAGCCAAGAAAACTGAAAAGAATGAGACATTTCCACAAACTAAAATAAGCAATGAATTTATGGAAAAGTAAACATAGATGTCACAGAAAGAAAATAGCTTGAAGAGAATTGTTTGATATTGACCAGCGAGCAAGAGGTAGTGACTTCATCCCTGACCATACTGCTCAGGTGAATGCACAGAGACTAAGGAATGCAGAAAATACTGAAAATATTCAAACGCTTCACGTGAACATAATTTTCAAGCCTCCAGTGCCTGTAAAGTCCTGGAAAAACACATGTAGAATTAAAAGAAATTTGAAGCTGGAATTCCTTTCTTTCTTCACATATGTTCACAAATCCTCCTTCCTATTTTTTTAACACAAACTTCTCATTTAACAGCCAGTATTACTGGTAATTAATACCAGTATTACTGGTATTGCCACGTTCATTCAGAGCAGGTAGAAATAGGTAGTTATGTTCTGCTGCCATGTTTTGTAATGGAGGACATGCAGCTTTCAGAGGTTACATCCCTCCAGCTCAGTCTAACCACTGTGACAAATAGGACCATTTACAGGACAGCCAACAACCACACACTTGTAGCTATTTGCTGTACCTCAATGATAAATTTGAATGTCCTGAATAGAGACAAGCCTATAATCTATGTAAGCAACCTGTAAATCAAGATAATAAGTAGCTAAATAAAATTGTTATTCCTTTTGTGAGATGTATGTTGAGAAAAAGGAATGCAGAGAAATTAATGAGCAAATGTCATCTCTGCAAGGAACAGTATAAAACAATTTAATAATTAAGACTTTGGGGTCACGCTGGCAGTAATTGATCGAGTTACATTTTTGTGAGAGCATTGAGAATTAGTGTGCTAAATCTCCTTGCTGCATGAATCAAATGGAGCTACTGCTGAAAGAGTTAAAGCTCAAAACGGTATGTATCCTCATATTCTACTCCAGGGAAATCCCAGTTCAGATTCATGGCAGGTACTTAATAAGTGTACTTACCAATACACTTACCAGTAACTTTATTTGCATAAGGTAACTATAAGTTCGTAATAACTACCAGGTTCATTGTAGAAGTAACAGTATTTCCTCCAAGTAACGACACGTAGCCAACTTTGAATACCTGCACCATACTGCATATTCATACTCCAAATATAACTAAGCTTTCAATGGTTACTACTTATCTTCAACAAAACACATTTTTTACTTATCCACTCAGTTAGGTGAAATGTGCTGAAAAAGAGATCTCAACAGGCAAGAAGTTTGTGATGACAAGTAACATTTTCTTCAAGGAGATTTTTTTTCCTTACAGCCAGGCTGGAAACCAATTAAATATGCATTTAAATATATACAATAGATCAGCAAGAATTGTTTTATTTAACCACCAAATTCAATTTTACAGGACAGTAATGACATCCAAGTACTCTTATTTTCATGTAAGGCGGTTTCTATCAATACCTCTGACAGAAATTTCCAGTGCACTTCTATATTACTGCCCAATTCAAATGGAGCTTTCCAAGTGTTTAAGAGACCTTCATGAGTGTATCAGAAGTATGACCTTCATACAAGCAACTATTCCTAAAGCCCTATTTGCTTCAGTTCCTCGTCTCACTGACAGATAATAGGACACATGATTGTCCATTGTTGAATATCTACATAGTCAGGGGTGGTGCAAGCTCTCCTTTATTTATTTCTAAAAGGTCATGAGAACAGCACATAGGATTCAACCCAAATTACTTTCTTCTCTGAAAAATCTTTCCCCAACCTGAGCTCATGCTATGAAGTGCTCCCTCTGTCAGCACTCAAGACAGGGCAGTTCAGAGCTTTCACACTTTCTCAAGACTGACAGAAGCAGCTGCCCATGTTGGGGTTATTGTCCATAGCCCATGGTTGCCACAGCCAACTCCCACCAAGAAAAAAGGTGGAGTTCACCAGTGCCTTTAGAAAGCAGCACTTACATTGTGAGGAGATCTCTCAGGAAAATAGAACTGTTTGAGACAGAGAACACCACTGCCATTTCTATGAATATGGAGCTCATGTTTGCTAGCCTTTGCTTAGAAAGACCTTGCTTTCACATCGAAAGGGCCTTAACAGATATGTTCTACACAGCCTGTGCAGTCCAGTGCCAGTACAAAGAAAATGTATCCACAGAAACTCGAGATTCTCTCTTACAGAGAAAGAAAGGAAAACAAACAAACAAACAACAAACAAATAAACAAACAAACAAAAAACAGTACCTCCAGCTACCAGTGCAGGGGACATGGGATGTGAAAAACAGCCAGGTGTATGCTACTCAGCAGCAAGTTCTAAGCTTCAGTAGAGACAGGGAATTTACTTCTTTGTGAAGAACTGTAAATATCTTAATCCATTAAAAGTTTGAGGCTGTTTGAGAGGGAGTACCAAACAGGTCTATGAGACAAGTCTGTGATACATCACAGCACTAATGGGAGTTACTAAGACTTTTATTGAATTGCATGAAAAACAAGTGCTTACTCTTTTTCCAGGAAGGAAAATACAGATTTCCCAGAACAGCCCAGGCAACGCAAATTTGGAGGAGAAAGCTAATGACCTTCAAAAATGCATGTGTTTCCTCAGCAAACAATGTTACTACTTTTATTCAGACCAATCTGTGCTGACTGTCAGTGTGATGACAGACTGGTATTTTGTGATAACCATATGGCTAGGGCATTTTTACTGATGCTATCTGAGAACACGGAGTTGTTAAAGGAGAATGGTGGTGCTATTTTGCTGAACTCCATTTCTTTTAAACTGACTAATATTTCCATCTGTCCACAATATGCTACGTTATGACCAGTCAGATACATCAATGAATTGCCATACTTAATCTTCCTACAAAAAAGATTTTTCCTCCTTCATTGTTTCAATCATTTGAAGTGGACTCCTTTTCTTGCTCACTGTGCTATATTTTGACTATGTCTACTTATATCATTAGTTTAAGCCTTCTCTCTATTGATTACTTTGAGATTAATGAGGAATTAAGACAGAGTGGACTGAATCTGATGGCTTTGTAACTTACTCTGATGCTGTTTTTCTAGCTGTTACTGGGGGGAATCATATTTTTGTCTTCAGCATTTTGAATAGAATATGTAATAAAATGGCAGATTAAGAGAGTCCATACTCAGATGGCCCAAAATTAATGTTGGGATTAGAGAATTGGGATTATCCTATTCCATACATTACTGTAGTCCTACTGTTGTGGAGTGGTGACACAGCATTCTCATCTAAACTTGATGGTTGAATCCCAAAAGAACATCACAGGAGATTTTCAGAGAGCATGGAAGCCCAGGAAAAGTGCTGTATGGGTATCTGTTTAAGAGAAAAGGAGACAAATGGAAATGACTAACAAAATATAACCTTTTTAAACATATGTTATTTCACTGGTACAGAAAAAAAAGTCTGGAGCTGAAAGAGAATAGGAGAAATCACAGCCAACTCAATGATTTTGCAGATGCAAAGCTATGGGCTAATAATAATTTAAAAACAAGAAAAAAGTGGGATATTTTGCTAAAGAGTTTCTAGTAAGTCAAAGTGGTATAAGCAATATTCACGGTAAGGTTGTGTCAGCCTTCAGCAATGTTTATATTGTAAGAGCTGAAGTAACAAATTATTAGTAGAACCGCAGTAGTCAGAACAGCTTGATGAGCAAGGAGTGATTAAGGAAAGAGCAGCAAGGACCAACTGGTAGAATAGGGAATGGCTAACCAAACATGATGGAAGTGTGAGAAGTAAGAAATAGGTGGCAAAATAGAAACAGCTCACAGCATATGATCAGATGCAGTTTAGATAAGACCTTTCTACCAGGCAAAACCTTGAGAAGTGCAAACTGAACAAGATGAATACTCTATGAGAGGAAGAAAGCAACCAGCTGATTTAGCAGTTGCCTCATAATCTCAATGGAGAAGTAGACGGTGAAATAGTTATAGCTACAGTGTATAAGATAGCTGTATTATCTTACTGGTCTATTATGGGGTGTTTTTTCCCTTTCCCAATATGATAAAATAGAGAAAGTTAAGTCAGCTGACTGATATTAGTAAGCAGAGAAAAATCAGCTCATCGAACCTAGAAAGTTTAATTAATTTTCCTAAATTTTCAAGATGAGGCTCAAGCTGGCATTTTAACAATGTCTTTAAACAGAACCCTTGCCTCTTTTCCAGTATATCAGTCCTGACAGGCTGTGCTTGCTTACAGTTGACAAGGGGTAACATGTAACAGGCATATCATATAAACTTTTCTGAAAATTAGCATTCTGCTGTTTTGTATGTAGAAACAAATGGCTAATAATGCCTTCCAAATAAACAAACCAACAAACAAAAAAGTAGAAAATACTGTCTATGCGAGATTGCAATGGATAAGCCTTTCCATACAGATATATATGCATATACATGTTAGCTTTTCCTTTTTTATAGTATGAAAACTTTTCATTTCCCAGACCTTGACTCTGAGTGCCATTCATTTCTATCAAGGAGTATCCCTACTGCAGTGCTCTGGAACCACAGTGAGAAGCTGCTGTTAATGCTTTGGTCTCCTAATCTCTAGAAAACACCTAGAAATACAAATTAGGCAGACTGTGTATAAGCAGCGCTATGTCTGTTCAGCTGTTCAGCCAAGTAGTATAACACTCTCATGATGAAACTACTGAGCCATCAAACTTATTTTTACATTTAGTTTAATTGCCTGACTAGCCTCATATGCCCATCAACAAATGAAAATAACTGAGTGTGGATGGCTGAAGTAACACCAGTTCAGCCATGACCATGCATGCCCAGCAACAGCCTCCACCCTACATTTAATACGAAGTTAAACAGAAAGGGAGTCCAGAGTCTGACTGGAAGTATTTAAATGTAGGACAACATTGCTAACAATCATTGTGAGTAGATGAAAGTCAAGTTGGGCCATAAGAATAGAGTTAACTGACAGACCATAAAAGGGGCCATGCCCTTTTTTGCATTTTCCATGTAAAAATATACGTTTGGCTCTGGTTTGCAATCAAACTGCTGTTTGTCAGGCCTTCCTTTAGCTGACTTTTGCATTTAGCTTACTTCTGAATCCTTTCACCTTCATGGGAGGAACAGGAGACAAAAAGAGGTTCCCTTGCCTAGTTTTACAATAAAAATTGGTCCCCATTTGCAAGTGTTGGCAGTGTAAATGTTAATTATGTTAGATAGGAGAAAAATCTTTTGAAAATGCTCTGAAAGACACTGCTAATGTAGCCTAAAAAGGGGAAAAATCAGTTACCAGAACTAGAGATTATCCAGAAACCTGGAAACACTGTTTGATGTATATTTATTATCAGAAATTAAAAAAGAGCAGGACAACAATCATATCAAAATGGCCTCAACAAGCTCTGGAAGCTTTACGTTTGCTTGGAAGCCAAAAAAATAAACCAGCTGCTCATTTTTAATTCTTTTACTAAGTTGAGGAAGAGAATGGACTTCCTCTCAGGAATACTCCATATGCAATTAGAGGCACTAACAGTGACACAAAATAGGCATAAAAATTGGTTTTGAACATGAGCTATCACTTCACCCAGAGTTTTGTTGTTGTTGTTGTTTGCTTTTAGGAGAAAATGGAAATTTGTCCTGTTTTCTGATCAAACTCAGCACTATCCAGTTGAAACAGGAACATCATTTTAATGAAAAATCAGGTTAAGTGGTAAGACAAATCAGAGGAGAATTCCTATTTCGTACCATTGTACTGGACATGCAACCATCCAAGGACAATGCCTACTATTATAATGGTCAAAGTATGGGGAAGACGACAGAGGGTAGAAAACAATAGAACAACTAGTTATTCTTCATTTACAAGAGACTTATCCTGACAGAATAATGTAACGAAAACTCACAGACATCAGCCAGAGATAATTTTGAAAACCTCAGCCCATACTTTGCAAATACATTGATGATTTGCAGTGTAGAGCTAACTTTCTAAACTGAACTCTGCTCCAAGTATGCCACGAATCTACTGTGCTATACAGAAAAGCCACTGAAGATTTTTTTTGTTTGTTTTGTTTTGTAAATATACCTGAAAGACTGACTTACTCTCATTACAAAAACAAAAAAGAAAGCACAGGACTTGCAAATAAACAAATATTTTAAATAAAGACAGATATTCCCACAGTAATACATGCTAAACAGAGAAATAAATACTTCACAAATACCTTCATTTTATCTCTATGTCTATAAAGACAGCCTCTATTTATTTTCACAGATATTCAGCACTACTTAGAAGTCATCATTTAATTACCACTACAAATCTTGAGCAAAACAAACAGCGAGGTAGTAGTCACAAACAACTCATAATCCACCCTGTTTTACCTAAATTGAAAACTACACTTTGCTATATTTAAACCTTTTCTCTCACGGGTTTCACCGCTGTTCAAGCTGTTAAGATATTTGGTCTTCTGATAGCTACACGATTACAGTGGATAGACATGCCTTCCCATCTATTAATCTATATTTAAACATTCTAAAATAATGGCAGGAATATGACAAGGAAAGGAGATTAAGATTTAAGGCTAATAATCAGATATAGCTTTTATTTCAAGCTTTGCACTGATTAAAGGATATACCTGAAAAAAAAAAAAAGTGTATCTTTTGTCTGACGTATGAATCTGGCAACGGTGACAAGGGGACAGCACAGCTTTTATTGCATTTGAGAGAAGTAACAGTTTAATTCTTTTTGATATTTTAAACATTTTACTAGAAGATAGTCTGTTTCTTTGCATAGAAGAATAAAAGATGACAAAGTGTGTTCAAAGTTTGTCAGCAGAAATGGTTTTCTCCAGAGCCATTGCAGCCTGTGAGATAAACAAATATCATGTCTTGACATGTATTTACCTGTAAGAACTTTGGGCCATAAACTTAAAAAAAAAAACAAAAAACTATGATGAGCAGAATGTCATGTAATACGTATGTGCAAACAAAAGCCAAGCGGATGTTTTAACTATCTTTCTCATTTTATGAACCTCCAAAATACCTCTTTAAGCCTAGAGAACAGCAAACATCCTCCCCATCATGTAAGAGTTCCTCCAGCAGATCGGAGTGTCTTCAACCTCTTCTGGTTCTTTCTTCTGTTAACTTCACTCTCCCCTTTCTGGAACAGCCCTCCCCTACATCCTCATAGGGTAAAATTTTTACAGTTGGTAGCATCAGCTAAAGGAGATGTGATCATTTTCAACAAAAATCTGCCAATAGAAGACACTGAAATAAAAATCATCTGATCTGTAAGAAACTGCCTTTCCATACACAATTATGGAAATCTAAAAAAAAAAAAAAAAAAAAAAAGTAATAATTTCAGTAATAATTTCTTACCTAATCATCTATAATGGAGTTACTCATGACATAAAGGTCTGCTTGCAGTTTTAGCCTGTGACTAGTTGACCTAGTACACCATCACAGACTAAAATAATTCAGCTGAGACCTGTCCTGGAGCCTGATATGAAGCAGTGCCAAAGCTTGTGAAGTCTTTCAGCTACCCTCTGCTGTTGCAGGACCAGGACCTTTATGCAGACACCTGTAATGTGCAGTGAGTGCTGAGAGATTTCATGACATTGTTATTTCACTTAGATCTTTGTGAACATGCTCAGTCCTGTACATCTCAAACATATGCTGTGTCTGAAGAAAAAAAAAAAAAGTGAGAGGAAGCAAATATTTTTTGCTTCTCTTTAGAGATAATCCATTTTTTCTCTTTACTTCCCTGACCATACAGCGGCTTTCCTTTATTTTATGCATTTCATAGAGACATTCAGTCTGCTACAATCTTTTACAAAATTGAATCTCAATTTAAAAGGTTTCATTCTGTTGGTTGGAAGAATTTAATCTGCCTGATGTTCAAGTTTGCAATCTATTCAAAGAGAGTGGCAGATCACTGTGGTAAATCGATACAGCTTTTCTTGTGCAGACAGATGCCCATAAGAATGAAGATCTGATGAGAAATAAATGGCATCTGAGATGTAAATCTCTTGAGGTTTTTAACAATTTGTTGATTTTGGGGTTGGGAGACAGACAAAGCTCACTTTAGTCATAAGGGAAATTAATGTTACTGTCTTTAATGCTATACAAGATACTGTTAAGAAACTATTTGGAAGTTTCTTTATGATCCTTTTAAGGCATATGCCATTTGCCTAGGGAAGAAAGAAAAATGTCTTCTCTTTTGTCAGCAGTTTTCTTACTGGTGGGCTGGAAGGAATCAAAACCAAACAGAAATAGTAAAGCATAAACTTATTTAGCTAACAACAACAACAAAAAGGTGTCTAATGGGGCAGCGCAGCTCGTTCATTATTTTTATTAGCCTTGGAGTTGCTTAGATATTTTCATTTATTTATTTTCATGTAAATAGGTCCACTTGTGTTTCAGAGCACCGCTGCTAATGTGCTTCCACCCCCTTCAGCCTTGAGATAAAATACCCAATAACACAACTAACACTTGTAGCAGCAAGAGATTCAAAGGCGGCACAGGCCCCCGAATCTGTAGCATTTGACTCAGAATGAGAAGCTGAAAGTAAAGGAATTCACAATCCCTAGCGGACAAAGAGATGTATTTCTTAGCTGGACATATAATTTACTTGCATGTGGCATTCCTCTAGATTCTATTCCTGAATAAGGGTTTTCCTACGGAAATTATACTCCATTTTTTACTTCTGTTCCCTAAGAGATCCTGTGACTGTTTTACTACTTTCATTTACAGTGGTAGTGCTGTCACTGTAGTGCTATGTGAACCTCAGTATATTTGATCGTAGTAGGTATTTACACTTACGCCTTTATATCATGTCACTTTAGGTTCCCTTCCTTCAAGTTTGTTTTCTTGAATGCTTATGGAATCTCAGCCCTGCTTACATAAAATGGTTGTAGACACATGAATGAAAAGCTTCAGTAACCCAAACTACACTGGGCAGCATTATATCTCTTAGCATCCCTACTCATATGATCCGCATCCATGCAAGTGGAGATGAGTTTCTTGTTCTACCAGCTTCAGAATTCATGTGAACACTGTAACTCAGGCTGAGTGACTACCTCAACATGACAGGAAAAAGCCTATTCTACTGTAATTTTTTTTCACAACCTCAGTGACTGAGAACCACCATGGACCAATCATCAGCAGTAACTTTATCTCCAACTCCACTGTACTGTGTACATGCATACAATCAGCTTCATTTTATAGTGTACCCACACCTAATTTAGGATAGGAATTTTAAAGACCAAAATAGTAGCAATGTCTAATGCACACAGAATTTAGCCACATTGCTATGAAAGCAGAACAGGAAAATAATTGAATTTCTCATACATATTAATCTAAATGGCACAGAAAATACTGAATGGAATACTTAGTAATTATGAAATATTCATGCTACTAATTTTACTGAGTAGGTTAAATTAGCATTGTTCATTAGATATAAACCAAGAGACTTCAGCTCTACGCAATGCACATATATGTACTCTTCATTGAATACATTATGTTTAAAATATGACATCTGTCACAACATTTTCAAGTAACTTTTGGGATATAAGAATTTTATTTATTTTTTTGAAAAATTATGCACATTGTGGCTTACCATCAGCAGATTTATCTCTGTCTAAATCTATTTCCTTGTCTAATATTCAGAGATACCAGTTTCTTGAAAACATGCAATTAGTCTGTGAGGTAAGGCAATCCTCAGCCACACATTCTCTTTCCTGATGATGAACTTGTGGAGCCATGGTCTGTGATTATAAGACAGATAAACAAACTGTTTATACATAACCTCCATATTAAAAACATTTCTAAGGCATCAAATAATATCAATTTTTTCATTTACGTATTTTATTTTTCACCTAAAGGAAGTTGAAATATGGCCTTAAAATTTACTACAAAAGCAAATTTGACAGGATTTTCATGTTATCATAAAAATGTATTTAATGCAAAGATTTTAACTTGTACTCAAGTATGTTTGCAGATTCGACTTGAGCTAACTGTTCTGCTCAACGATAACAAAAATTCAAAGTGTGCCAGTAATTTGATTAATTACAGTTTCCAAGATTTTCCTGTTGTTTTAATTGGGCTTCATTTTCATTTATGTCTTTGACATAACAGGCAACACCAGCCTGTACTATTCAAGATTGACCAAATTTATTCATTAGAAACACCTGTATGTTGAAATACAAAACAGAGAGAATTTCTGAGTGGCTGATAATATCCAGAACGAAAAGCAAGATGTTCCATTTAGAGAAGTCTTCACCATTACTGCTTGTTACACTAAGCGCATCAATGAACAGGTTGTTCCAGTTACTTCTGAATCCCACAGATGCAATTCTATTTCATGACAGACTACATTTGAACACTTTGCTTAGTAATACGGCCTTACTTTAACATAAATTCAGTGTTTGTTATACCAACTAGACACAGGGTCTGCCTGTGGGGAAAATGCAAAATTGGTCTCTAAATCCATTGAAAAGAAAATCAAGGAAATACAAACTCAGAATGTGCCAAAAGATTTTGTCCCTTGAAGGTAGTGAATGACTTATGCAAACCAATTTACTCTTTGTGTCTCAGGCATTAAGCAAAGCCAGGGCTCACTAATGAGTTATCAGGAGAATGGGAGAACAAGTTAAATGGGGAATCCTTTTAGTGCTGTCAGTGGTAAATTGGGTCTACCAGGCTCACAATAAGAATACAAAGAATAGTCATTATTAGGTTAATTACCTTTGTTGACGTGAAAGGTTGGAATTTAGCTGGAAACAAAATAAGGAAAGCTTCTGGGTCTCAATCTAATTTCTTTTTTTAATTCCAGGCAGCTATCACATTTTTAAAATACTGGATGGCTCTTCACTCCACTGGAAAAGAGGAACCAAAAGAAGTAGTATCACTGCTTATATTATCAGGATGTTTTATAATTATTCTCATGTTGAATACCAGGAACTCCACGGCACAGGGGAGTTCCATCTACAATTTTTCTTCAGTTTAACTTAGGTTACGTCAGTAAAAGTAAATTCTGATTAATACTTGGAAATGCTTTCACTATCCTATTCCTCATAGTGAAGATTTACAAGTACAGTGATTCAAAAGTCACGTTGTGTTGTGCTGACTGACTACAGAAATTTTGGAAAGCAAAATCATTAGTAATCTTCTGGCCAAAACCAAACCAAACCAAAAAAAAAAAAAAAAAAAAAAGGACCAATTTTCCCATATTAACCTTCCCAATAAATCCACAGGCTGCATATGACAAAGACTCAACCAATCCAGAAGAGATTTAGTTCATATTTCGTTCATTATGCACTTTTTTTTTTTTTTTTGACTTAGAAGCTTCATCAGCGGTAGTGTCTTCAGTTTATTATGTGTGTCTTACAGAACCAGCAACCAAACAAACCTATGGTGGGAGTTTTAGTAAACTGCTAACGTAAACAAACAGAAGCCAATCCTCAGCTTCAAAATTTTATAGTACAGTTTTTGCTCGCTCTTGAGACCTTTAATTACATTGCACAGCTGAGTCAGAGCTGGCAGCCATCTTTTTGTTGTGAATGTCTCAATCTGCTATGCCAAAGCCAGATGGCTACTTTTTACAAGTGCTTTCCAGCTTGAAAAAGGAAAAGTCAGGACCCTATGCCAATGATTCAGCACTTCAAATCCATGGCTTAGGGTCAGAGTTGTGCAAATGTGCTAAGAGGGGCCTGGAGAATGGGATATGTTTCCTACTGCTCATTTGTTGGCTATAATTTAGGATACTCAGAAGATGATAGCTGGGAGATTATTAGGGTTAAAAAAATATGATAATAATCTAACAGGCAACAGATGACTGCCTGAAAACATATGAAGGCATGTTTGTGTACTGTGTGGGAAATAAACTTCTTTACAATCACGCTACCACAAATTTAATGCGTGTCAATGCAATGCCATACAAAACAATACTTTAAAATTTCATCTCACTTTCACTGGTTGCCACCACATCACTTGCTAAAAATTATGTGCATGCTTCAAGGTATTTTTTTCTTAAAACATCTGTGCACATGTAATACCGACAATGACTTTGCAGCTAGTTCCAATCACCCTTGCATAAATTCTTACAAATTTTTTTCTCCACCCCCACAAAACCAAGAGTGAATTTTGCTGAAGCATTTAGTTGTCAGGAGTGAACAGAAAATACAATTGGCAAGCCACAGGGAAGACAAACCTCTGTGGAGCTTTCTACGAATTTATCTTATGTAGCACTCAAAATGGAATTCAAAAAATCTGTGTAGTATGTCCATCCCTCATCTCAATCTATGTATGTTTGCACAATTATTGCTACAACTAAAAAACCATAAAATGAAATACTGTCAGTGGTCACTACTGACAGCTGGAGGTCAGTAAAGAAGAGGCTTTTAGAAATTCTATCAAGAAACAAAAGCAGGGACATATAAATACTGACAGGAAATAACTTACTTTGAGCTGCTACACCATGCTGACATCTCCGCAATGCAATTTCAGCTCAGGTCACTTCCTATTCTACATACTTTTTTACTGTTTACTTTTCTAAAATATAATCATTTATCAGATGTGATTTCAAGTGGAACTTTTCAGACACAGTGAATAAAATACTATATTGAGCTACATTACCTGCAGCACCACATCCTACACGCTGCAACAAAATCAGAGTTGTAGCTATTGTGTGCATCTGCCATGCACAGTAGCATTATCAGCTCTCATGCTTTTGGCATAACCCAGGAGAGAAGAGGAATGTAAGCTTTCAATTAAAACCAGCAGTTTCTAAGGTTAACTCTGCTGAGAAGGATTAAAGATTTAGAAACCAGAGGTTATAGAAACATATATCGCCTCCCTCATTCCAAATAACTAACTGATAGAAAATTTAAAGGTATTACATAAAACCTTTTTTCTTTTTTTGATGGTGAACTTTTTTTTTTTTTTAATTATCTGTCAAACCATATCACAAGCTATATACCGCACTGGGTTCAACCCTGTATTTAGTGCTAGCAGGGAAACCTCGTTAAAGGAAGTTTCCTCAAGAATTGTTCTTTGGGAAGGGAGATATCTTTTGAATAGCTCAAGAATGATCAAAAAGCAGACGGTGCAGTTGCATGGATGAGCCAATATTTTTCTTAGCTGTAAGAAAAATGCTGTAACTACACCCTGTCTTCAATCATTCCTCATTTGCCCTCATTTACTGTTATAACACTGATCACAAACCAAAGCAAAGAGAAATTTTAATGAGGCTGGAGCTGGATCACTAGTAATTAACTCCTAGAAGAGAGAACTGAATCTGCAGAGTATAAATTACAGTTTCTCAAATGGAAGCCTTATCCAAAACATTTTTTTCTTGTAAGAATGACAGACATCTGTGTTCTCAGAGAGATATAGTAGCCTTTCTCACCAATCGACTCAAACTTGTTTTGATTTTCGTCAACACTGCAACACAATGCTGGGAGGGAGAAAGTTTAAGATACTGGACTAGAGGCAAAGACTTGTGTTCAGGGGAGAAGAAAACATTTTGCATTTTGATTGTCAGATTTCTGATGTCCTTAATAACTACCATCATTTCTCACTTAAAGTTTAGGGATCTGAACAACTTCATCCTTTCATAGAGCATTCAGTTAATATATATAACAGCTTTAGAAAGCAACACTTTTACAAGCATGGCAATGGATATTAAATGCAATGTAAGGAGGCATTGTTCTGAACACAGCAATAGAGTACCTGAAGTTTCTTTCTTTATTTATTTATCTATACATGAGGTGAAGTGTGCTACAGAGCACATCCAGATACTTAAAGGCAGATATTCATCTGAACGGTCCTACACAACTGAAGGGCATGGAAACTGTATAAACAAACTCACAAAACATCAAAGAAAACAAAATTGCAGATAGTGCAGAAGACTTCCTATTTGTAGGTTTACTTTAGCACTCTCATTCTCCTTTAAATTTTACTCCATTTAAATCGGGCGCCACCGCCATTTCGCAGCCACTTGCCGAGGCGATCGGCTCCGGGGCAGACGCGTTCTGCAGCGGAGCGGGCGATCGGGACAGGCAGGGCTTGTTTTCCGGCATCGAGGCCACTCGAGGGAGCCGCCAGGACCCGGCAACCCTCGCGAGCGAGGCTGACAAGGCGTAGGCGGAGCCAGCAGCGCCCCCTCCCCTGCTGTTCAAAAGCAGCCCCTATGGAGCGCAAGCGACCGGAAGCGCGCAAACAGGGCGGGCAAACAGGGCGTGGCGCGTCAGAAGGGCGGGGCGCGGCGCGGCAGTGGGGGTGGCAGTTCGCGCAGGCAGGGTGAGCAGGGAGGGCAGAGAGCACAGAATATTCCCCCCCCGCTCATACGAACAACTCATCTAACGGCTGTCAACCGCTAGCTGGGCTGCAATGGTCTACACCGGGCAGGCTGCTCTCTCTAGAAAGTCTGTAACCACCCAGACTGACTGCCTGTTCAAAAATGCGGCAGTTCAGGTCGCCGGATGCAGGGAGTGTCTGAGCCTGTTGCTGCCATCTGAGGGAGGCAGAGGAACTGTGTGTGTGAGGTGCGAGCAGGTGGATGACCTGGTCCGCTTGGTGTTAGAGCTCAGGGAGGAGGTGGAGAGGTTGAGGGTTATCAGAGAGTGTGAGCGGGAGATAGACTGGTGGAGCAACTCCCTGCAGGGCCTGAAGGAGAGGTACTGGGGTGAGTCACCCCAAATGGGGGTGGACCCCCTGCTCTGTTGGGCAGAGGGAGGGGACCTAGGAGTTAAAGAGGAATGGAGACAGGTCCCTGCTCGACCTTGCAGGAGATGCCCCCCTCTACCGCCCCCACCTTCCCAGGTGCGAGTACACAACAGGTTTGAGGCCCTAGAGCTTGAGAGACCGGTGGGTGAAGATGAGGTAGAAAGTCTACCCAGGAGGATACCTAGGGCGAGGAGGTTGATTCCACGCTTCAAGACTGCCTCCACCAAGAAAGACAGAAGGGTAATTGTTGTAGGCGACTCCCTTCTCCGGGGGACAGAGGGCCCTATTTGTCGGCCTGACCCTACCCATAGGGCAGTCTGCTGCCTACCTGGGGCCGGGGTCAGGGATATTGCCAGAAAGCTTCTCAACCTGGATCGCCCCTCTGACTGCCATCCGCTTTTGATAGTCCAGGCTGGCAGCTATAATATTGAAGAGAGAAGCCTGAAGGCTATCAAACGGGACTTAAGGGGGCTGGGAAGGTTAGTGGATGGAGCGGGAGTACAGGTGGTGTTTTCGTCCATCCCTACAATAGCAGGGAGGGGTACAGAGTGGACACGGAAAGCCCACCTGATTAACACGTGGCTCAGAGGCTGGTGCGAACACAGAAATTTTGTTTTTTTTGACCATGGGGCGCTTTACTCGGCACCTGGCCTGATGGCCACAGACGGGTCCCTATCTCTAAGGGGAAAAAGGATCCTAGCCCAGGAGCTGGCAGGGCTCATTGAGAGGGCTTTAAACTAGGTAAGAAGGGGGATGGGGCTGAAATAAGGCTTGTTAGAGGTGTGCCGGGGGAACAATGGCAAGGCTGGGGGAGAAGGCAATGGCCCGACTGAAGTGCATCTACACTAATGCACGCAGCATGGGTAACAAACAAGAGGAGCTGGAAGCCATAGTGCAGCAGGCAGGCTATGACTTGGTTGCCATCACGGAAATGTGATGGGACCACTCTCATGACTGGAGTGCTGCAATGACTGGCTATAGGCTCTTCAGAAGGGACAAGCAGCACAGAAGGCGTGGTGGTATGGCTCTCTATATTAGAGAATGTTTTGATGTTGTGAAACTTGAGGCTGGGAGCGATAAGGTTGAGTCTCTGTGGGTTAGGATCAGCGGGAAGGCCAACAAGGCAAGCATCCTGGTGGGGGTTTGTTATAAACCACTGAACCAGGATGAGGAGATAGATGAGGAGTTCTACAGGCAGCTGGCAGAAGTTGCAAAATCGGCCATGCTTGTTCTCATGGGGGACTTCAACTTCCCAGACATATCCTGGAAGCACAACGCAGCCCAGAGAAAGCAGTCTAGGAGGTTTCTGGAGAGCGTGGAAGATAGCTTCCTGACGCAGCTGGTTAGAGAGCCTACCAGGGGAGGTGCCCCGCTAGACCTTCTGTTCACAAACAGTGACAGACTGGTGGGAGATGTGGTGGTCGGGAGCTGTCTTGGGCAGAGTGACCACAAAATGGTAGAATTCTCTATTCTTGGCGAAGCCAGGAAGGGAACCAGTAAAACCACTGTCTTGGACTTCCAGAGGGCTGACTTTGAGCTGTTCAGGCAGGACGCTGGTTGGCAGAGTCCCTTGGGAGGTGGTTCTGAAGGGCAGAGGAGTCCAGGAAGGCTGGGCACTCTTCAAGAAGGAAATCTTAATGGCTCAGGAGCGGTCTGTCCCCACGTGCCCAAAGATGAGCCAGCATGGAAGAAGACCGGCCTGGCTGAACAGAGAGTTGTGGTTCGACCTTAGGAGAAAAAAGAGGGTTTATAATATTTGGAAAAGAGGGCGGGCCACTCACGAGGACTATAAGGCTGTTGCGAGGCTGTGCAGGGATAAAATTAGAAGGGCCAAAGCTCATCTGGAGCTCAATCTGGCTACTGCGGTTAAAGATAACAGAAAATGTTTTTACAAATACATCAACACCAAAAGGAGGACTAAGGAGAATATCCATCCTTTACTGGATGCGGGGGGAAACTTAGTTACAAGAGATGAGGAAAAAGCTGAGGTGCTTAATGGCTTCTTTGCCTCAGTCTTTAGCGGCAGTTGTTCTCTGGATACCCAGTACCCTGAGCTGGTGGAAGGGGATGGGGAGCAGGATGTGGCCCTCACCATCCACGAGGAAATGGTTGGCGACCTGCTACAGCACTTGGATGTACGCAAGTCGATGGGGCTGGATGGGATCCACCCGAGGGTACTGAGAGAACTGGCGGAGGAGCTGGCCAAGCCACTTTCCATCATTTATCGTGAGTCCTTGCTATCAGGGGAGGTCCCAGTCGACTGGTGGCTAGCAAATGTGATGCCCATCTACAAGAAGGGTCGGAGGGTAGACCCGGGGAACTATAGGCCTGTTAGTTTGACGTCAGTGCCAGGGAAGCTCATGGAGCAGATTATCTTGAGTGTCATCACGCGGCACTTGCAGGGCAACCAGGTGATCAGGCCCAGTCAGCATGGGTTTATGAAGGGCAGGTCCTGCTTGACAAACCTGATCTCCTTCTATGACAAAGTGACACGCTTAGTGGATGAGGGAAAGGCTGTGGATGTGGTCTACCTTGACTTCAGTAAGGCTTTTGACACCGTTTCCCACAACATTCTCCTCAAGAAACTGGCTGCTCGTGGCTTGGACTGGCGTACGCTTCGTTGGGATAAAAACTGCCTGGATAGCCGGGCCCAGAGAGTTGTGGTGAATGGAGCCAAATCTGGTTGGAGGCTGGTCACTAGTGGCATCCCTCAGGGCTCAGTACTGGGGCCAGTCCTCTTTAATATCTTTATCGATGATCTGGATGAGGGGATCGAGTGCACCCTCAGCAAGTTTGCAGATGACACCAAGTTAGGTGCGTGTTGATCTGCTCGAGGGTAGGAAGGCTCTGCAGGAGGATCTGGATAGGCTGGACCGATGGGCTGAGGCCAACTGTATGAAGTTCAACAAGGCCAAGCGCTGGGTCCTGCACCTGGGGCGTAACAACCCCAAGCAGAGCTACAGGATGGGAGATGAGTGGTTGGAAAGCTGCCTGGCAGAGAAGGACCTGGGAGTACTGGTTGATAGTCGGCTGAATATGAGCCAGCAGTGTGCTCAGGTGGCCAAGAAGGCCAACAGCATCCTGGCTTGTATAAGAAGCAGTGTGGCCAGCAGGTCTAGGGAAGTGATTGTGCCCCTGTACTCGGCTCTGGTGAGGCCGCACCTCGAGTACTGTGTCCAGTTTTGGGCCCCTCACTACAAGAAGGACATGGAGGTGCTCGAGAGAGTCCAGAGAAGGGCGACGAAGCTGGTGAGGGGTCTGGAGAACAAGTCTTACGAGGAGCGGCTGAGGGAGCTGGGCTTGTTCAGCCTGGAGAAGAGGAGGCTCAGGGGCGACCTTAACGCTCTCTATAGGTACATTAAAGGAGGCTGTAGCAAGGTGGGGATTGGTCTATTCTTCCATGATGATGATTCAAATTCCAGCTTTATTATTTTAAAGATTCTTATTAAAGTTGCAAAAGCTTAAAAGTGTGAATTCTGAAATGATCACAAGCAGGTAAGAAAAGATCTTCAAAGCTATTTAAGGTATCTCATAATTTGTCACTGATCTTTCTATTGTGCTAGTGTATTTGTTAATTTCAATCCTTAAAATACTGAAATTTTAAGTTCTTCAAACGACGACACCTATCTGGCTCTATTTGAATAGTGTTTTCGACAGTGGTTTTCTAACTTTAGTCAAGGCTTCCAGATATTTTGTTTATTAATTTTACAAAGTGCTGCCTAAAATCGAGGCTACTCTTTCTTACAAAAACAATGCATAAATGCCCTGTTCAATCTTGCATATTTATCTGTAGCTAACTCAAAGCTAGATGTATCCAAAAATATAAGAAACTACAATAGCACCTTTTTTGTTGTTTCTGATCCACTTTAAAGTTAACAGCTGTTTTTTCATTGCCATTACAATGTTTATACAAGTATTGAAATGTTCATAAATGATTGCTTAGTTCACGTTCACAGAGTTTTCTCTATTTTCCTTTTTTGATTTTAATCAACATTCTCTAAAAGTATTCATTAATATTAGAAATTAAAAATAAGCACAATTACACCAAGGATGCAACTAGCTTCTGTTTAAAGTTATTTAGCACTAATTAGAGCACTAAGATGGCTGTAATCACCCTGTAGAGGATAGTTGCAGTTATTAATTCAACAAAACTTGACTGATAGAAATGAGCTCTTTGTCTCAAATGTGTTTGGGAAAAAGAACCTCACAATAACATAGAAACTAATACTATTGTAACTATATCTGACTGTAAGCACAACTCAAATACATTTTTTTTCTGTTTTTTAATGGTTCAGGTGATTCTCTTGTTCTTCACTGTAAGAACAAAAATAATGCTTCAGATTGATAACAATTACAACAAAACAGTCGTAATTGAAAAATCAAGCTTTTTGTTTACAAGTGCTATTGCACTCACAGATAGTGATTTCTGTTGATCCTATAATAAATATTACCTGAAACTATACACTGAAGGAACTTAAAGCTTTCATGCTTATCAGCACAACAGTATGTCAGATATGTGCCCCCAATTTTCCAGCTTCCACTTGTCTCACTTTCCAGACTGGTCTTTCTGCTGAATTACCAAACAAGAGCCTTAGTTATTGAACTCGTACAGCTCGCTGCTTTGAGTTTTAGAGTTGCTACTATGGGTCAAAATCTAACACTCTGAAAGTAGCAAACTTGAGGAGAAATTTATGTACACAGTACATCTTACTTAAAAAATCTTTTTCTTCTAACAGTAAAAAGCAAAAAGTTCAAGAGATTCCTATGGATAGATATGAACCCAGATTTTAATTGATAAATATTGTCATCTAAATCTCTTTATACTATATATATAGAGAGAGAGACATATCATTAAGAAATTAGCACTGATTTAAGTAAACTTGCCAAAGCTTGTATGAGGTCTGCTTTCTCACCAAGAGACAAGAAAATAAACTGTTTAAGCCATTTTGAATCAGCACTGTTGACTGTTCAACCAGCAAGTTATATCGTCTATATTTTTCCCTTTATTTATATTAAGGTTCCCTATCACTATTAAAAAATAAACTAGATAGAATGGATCGAGCTTGCTTCCCTCCTCTCCCCCCATCTCAAAGTGCTACTCTTCTTTCTCCCCCATATCTTCTCCTCAGATTGGCATTCCCTAGGCCACTCCTGGAGCACTAATGGCTCTCGTGCAAGCCATCTGGTAAGCCAGGTCCAGGAACTTGTCTGCCCCAGCCTAACAGTTAGTGCTTCAATGTTCACCGTCTCATCACCCTGAACAGACCTATCACTAACAGAGCAGAAGAGAACAGAACAGTTCACTCAGGAGGGACCTTCAAAGACCATCTAGTCCAACTGCCTGACCACTTCAGGGCTACCCAAAAGTTCAAGCATATTATTGAGGGCAGTGTCAAAATGTTTCTTGGACACTGACCAGCTTGGGGCATCAATCACCCCTCTAGAAAACCTGACCAGTGCTTGACCACCCTCACAGTAAAGAATTTTTCCCTAATGTCCAGTCTGACCCACCCCAGCGCAACTTGGTGCCAGTCCCTTGTGTCCTGTCATCGAAGATCAGGGAGCAGAGACCGGCACGTCCATCTCCACTTCCCCTCCTCAGGGAGTCTCAGAGAGCCATGAGGTCACCTCTTGGCCTTCTCCCAACTGGACAACCCAAGTGTCCTCAGCCTCTCCTCACGGAACATGCCTTATCGGATTTGCTGCCCTTGTCTGGATGTTTTCAAGTACCTTAGCATCATTTTTATATTGTGAAGCCCAGAACTGCATGCAATATTTGAGATGAGGCTACACCAATGCTCAGTGTAGCAGGAGAACCACCTTGTTACTCCCTGTAAGGCCAGACCTTGCTACCATATTTTCTTCTTCAGCTCTAGTTCCAGGCAGAGTTCCCTGTTCAGCCAGGCTGGTCTTCTGCCCCTCTTGCTTGGCTTGAGACTCAGTGAGATTACCCACTCCCGGGCTTTCAAAACTCGATTCTAGAAAAGAGACGAGCTCTCATGGAGCCCTAAACCTCCTAGATTAAATTCCCAGGGGACACTGCTAGCTAGCTCCCTGAGAAGCTTAAAGTCTGCTCTCTTCAAGTTCACGGTAGCAACTCTGCTCACTGTTTTTCTCCTTACACCAACATTTTTGAACTCACCTAATCCATGATCACTGTGGCCGAGACAGACACCTACCGTCATGTCTCCCACAAGGCCTTCGCTGTTCTCAAACAGGTCCAGGAGGGTTTCTGTCCTCATTGGCTCACTCAGTGCTTGTGGCAGGAAGTTATCTTTAACACGCTTCAGGTATTTCCCAGCCTTACTTATCACAGCAGTATTATATTCCCAGTTTACATCTGGGAATTTGAAGTCTCCTATAAAGATAAGGGCAACCAATCCCAAGATTTCCCCCAGCTCATCTGTGCCATCATCCCGGGTGGGCAGTCGATAGAAGACACCCACAACAACATCTGCTTTGCTCTTAATCCTCACCCAGAGGCTCTCTACCACATCACCCCTAACAGCAATGGCTGCACAGTCTGATCTCTTCCTTACCTACATTGCAACCCCTCCCCCTTGCCTGCCCTGCCTGTCCTTCCTGAACAGCTGACAGCTCTCCATCCCAGTACTAAAGCCATGGGGCTTGTCCCACCAAGACTCACTAATACCTGTGATATCATAGCTCTGGGAAAGGTCAAAAACTTCCACTGCATCCTTTTCATTCCTCATACTGCATGCATTGGTATACAAGCAATCCAGGTGTGCTCCTGAACCCACATCTCTCCCTGGAGTGGCATAGATGCTCCCATTAGCCTTGCTGTCCTCAGACAGTACCACACCATCCCTTGGCACAACCTCACTGTTCCTAATGATATGCTACAATTGTTTCCAATGCCACAAGCATCAGAACTAGTGCACGAGTTCTTGAGACTTGAATTTTCCACGTTCATACAAAAAGTTACACAGTGCATAGATATTTCTGCGTACAAAATAAACAGACATCGTACACACTGAGAGCTTACTTATAGCTACAACTTCAAAAATTATTCAGAAGAGGTGTTTTGTCAAAATCATAATGAAAGCATAGGAACTGTCTAGGAAAACCATCAGTCAAAACACTAGTAAAAAGACAAAAACTGATAGCAGTGAAGGTTATCATTGTATTGATTATTGTAGCTTGTGCAGGTCCTGAACATCCAGTGAGCTTTCCGACCTTGGAAACCTGATGAAATACAGGATATAATCAATGAGTGGTGCTTTCATCAAAACATCTGGTGGTGGAAAGAGATTTCATACGGTTACTGATGAAATATCCCATGTACCATCAGCACTGAACTGCTAGCAGGTAGGCAGTATTAGGGGATTTTACTCTCAAGAGGCAGGATTCTTTCCTACCTCTTTATTCTAAGCAAGAGATTGCTAACCCATCTTTAAACAGCATCATCTTTTTCTTATTCCTTTTAAGGAGAATCAGATATACTGCTTTCTACTGACATTGAGAAGTAGGCAAGGAGAAGGACAGTAAAATTCTATTTTACCTTCATCAAAAAGGAACACTTCAGTTGCAAGTTACTTAAAACTTTGTAAAGTCCCTTTACAGGCTCAGGAAAGCCCCAAATTGAAATAAAGTCACCAGGGGAGCAAAGATCAAACACGGCAGTAGTTTAATACCCGCTATGTGCTCTGCTGGGTGAATGTATGCTTCCCTGGCAAGAGAATGGAATTTTATGATCTAGTAATGGGTCTTTTCCATCTCTAATTACCACCTCACAGGGGCACTGTGAAGATTATTTAGCTAATGTTTGCACACTTTTCTGACCATGTAAAGTACTGTTAAAGTATTAAGCATTACTATTATCATCCAATTATATAATCAATCCAAATCTGAGTAGCACTAAAGTAAGTTCCAGTTCCAATTATGCTAATGAAACTGCAAAGGGACTGTACATCCAGGAGTTCATACAATAGCCAATGCTGTTGTCATACCTTTGAGACCCCTCACTACAGCGACTTTCCCCTGCATCCGTTAAACCAGTATTTACTTGAGGCCAGACTAGAAACATCATGTGTGTGCTTGTACAGGGCAGTGCAGACCTATATAGCCCTGAAAGACAGATGATGAATACAGAAACACTAGACATAAATTTACTTCTGGGTCCACAGTACCAAAGCATACACTCGTAACAAACATTAAGTCCAGGTCAACTAACCTCTTGTTTAGACTGGTAAGCCCCTCACCCAAGACTCTGGGGAGCTTTGGGACAGAGTTCAGGTGGTGGGGCTGGCTTGCTTCTATTTTTCAATTTAAACAGTATTCAGTTCACAGACAAAGGGTTTTGAAGCTTTCCCATCTGCCTTTCACTGTTACCTGTGTAAGTTCGACAGAAAAAACTAGAGGGAGAAATTAAATCTCTACTCTGCAGTACTGGACTGACTCCAGCATCACCTTGAATGACAGAACTCTGAAAGCAGCCAAATAGAGGGGTGTACTGTTTCTGATCCTTCATTTCTGGGCTCCAGCTTTACTCTAGGATCACCTCCTGTGCAACTGATAGCTCCTGTGTCAAGCAGCGTAAAGGACTAAAATGACTCTGCAGATACTATTTGTGAAGCTAGACCCCACTGTCTGACTGTGAATGTAACCAGGGGTCAGGCAAGCTTGACTGCTTGTACTTGCACTCAAGCTTTGGTCTCAGAATCCATCAGAAATGATCTAACATGGGCTCTGTGGAGTTGGACCAAAGAAGTCCAGAGCAGCTACCTAAAACACTTAAAAAACACTACAGCTAATGATGAACATACATATCTTCATATATCCCAAGAAAACAAAACAAAAAAGCCCCACTCACAGTATCAGTAGAAGTTTCTCTCTTCAACATGGGAGCAACAAGCTTTAGGAGAAAGAAGATTTTCCACTCTCTGACATCATTCACAGCATGGAAACCTGAGATCCTTCAACCCACCCCCTTTCTAACTTAACTACTGTTCATATGCTCATAAAAATCATCTGCCTCATTAAGGAGCAGGATAGCATATCTCTAGATGTTAGCTTGGAAGAGATTGATGGTGGGTGTTTACTGGATTATTATTGCTACCCAAAAGATTTCTTGACTCTGCAGGGATTTGATCCATTGGATACTGGCTCTTGATTTCTCCTGATGTTTTCTTTTGGTGTGTACAGTTGAAGGTTATATCCTTGACTAAGGAGTTCACATTTGCTGCAGGGTCCTCAGAAGATAAAATGCAGTAGATATTTTAGAAACTCTTCAGGGGTAAGGGCCTTCTACATGACTGTGTGCAGAACACCAATTCAGGCAGGATCTTTTAGTTCTGTGTTTGCAGTATCACTGTTAATAAGCAAGCAAACAAACTAGTGAGCTGTCTCTTCCCTCTAGCTGCTATTAACTTCATTCCTTCAACAATCCCTTTCCATGTACAGATTCTGCTTTTCACAACTCTTTAAGCCTTCTCCCATAACAGATATAAAAAGAAGATGGGGGAAATGATATATTCAAACCATTGCAAACTGCTTAAGTCATACACTGCACAATCTTCTGTACACACGGTGTTCTGCTCTTTGGAGCTTTTAAGCACAACCCCAAATTCAGTAGCAAACTCAAATATAACAGTTCTACTTGCACTCTCCCTTACAGGCATGAGAGAAGACAAGACATGGCTGGAGCTACGATCAACTATAATAGCCTCAAAAGGGAACAGAGACTCATTCTGAAGCACATCCCTCAGTTATTCATCCAAAGACATACATAGCTTTTTAAGGTATTTAGCGTATCTTTATCATACAAACAGGTTCTTTGTTTATTTGTTTTTATTTCTTCCTAGTATTTTTGACTCTGTCAGAGATTTTAAAGCCTTATCTATATCTAAAGGAGTCTTAGACTAATTAGTTCTGTAATTATCAGTATTTTTAATACATTAAAATCTCAATTTATTAAACTCATACAAGTCAAAACTGCTTTCCAAATACATAATCCAGCCATCATGTGAAGGCAATGGAAATAAAAAGGCAAAAATATAGAAAGGGATTATTTTTTTCATCGTAAAAAAACATGGTTCTCCAAAACAGAACCACTTAAGAGTACAAAATACTACCACTTTTTATATAATGGCTCCAAAAAGCAATATCTGAATCTGAACATTATATTTGGACATCTGTGTAGAGATGTGAATATACATATATCTGGAAAATATAATAGCATATAAAGTGTTATCTTCACAAATGGGATCCCAGTCATGAGATTGCAAAACCATTGGGACAGCTTGTCAGTGTAGTGAAACAGAGAAACCTCTAGGTACTGATCTAAGTATTACATTTCTATAAATGCATTCAAAATCTCCCATAAATTTCTAGCTACCAATGTGCAGCATGGATTTTCAGAGCAAGAAGTATTATGTATAAATAATAGTTCTTATTATAATTTTGTATATATTTACAACAAAGTAAGCTTCATTTTTACTACCAAAATACCTTTTTCAAAATTCCCTTTCCTTAACTGGAAAACAAGTTTAACCTTATGTAGCTATTTCAAAAAGGGCTAGTGCTCAGTGCAGTTGAAGAAGCTAGTAGAAAGTTAGCAATTATTAGAAAAGGAAAATAACAAATCCTAAAGTATTCACTGTGGTACAGTATAGATAGTGTAATAGAAACTGAACTGGTAAAAAGAACTGGCAGTTCTACAGCCCCAAAATTTACTACCTCTCAAAGGGCATGGTACAACCAGAAATGGTCCAAAAAATATTTAGGAGATGTTTCCATACAATGAAGAACAAAATACACCGAGATTCTCAAGTTTACAAATGGGATGAGAAAATGTATTATGAAAATAAACAAAAATTCTGATTTGTACAGAAAAGGTGAAAAGGGAGCAATTATTCACTGTTTCTTATAACACAGAGCCTACAACAAATTCATCTACCAGCAAGTTTAAAATTTCTTGTGGTGCAAGTATGGTGCAAGCATGATTGTAGAATTATTATTACTGTTGTTATTGTCTACATATGCTAAATGCTTCTAAAAGCAAGGTTTCAACACACTGATGTGGTTATCACAGAATCACAGAATCACCTAGGTTGGAAGAGACCTCCAAGATCACCTAGTCCAACCTCTGACCTAACACTAACAAGTCCTCCACTAAACCATATCACTAAGCTCTACATCTAAACGTCTTTTAAAGACCTCCAGGCATGGTGAAACACCGCTTTCAGGAGTGAAAGCTGAAACATTTAGCTTTTTTTTTTTTTTTTTTAAATCACTCTTATTTTTCTGATAACTACAGAATATGGAAAAACATTTCTGTATTTATTTGTAAGGCATTCAAATTATTGATATATTCACTTTGATATATACATATATATACATATATATATAATTGTATATATTGATATATACACTTCACAAAACTTTGGCTTCAGATGTTCTCTGAAACAAAAAATGAACATGCTTAGAGAAAAAAAAAATCAAAATACATCATTTTAACAACTTCAAGCACAATTTCAATTAGGGAAGTCATTTAGGCAAGAACTTTCCTGTCCATAATTTCAGTTGAGATGATCTAGCTTTCTCCAGCAAGATGTATTTAATCAGATGTCTGGTAGCATGCTTGCCAATACTGTCACTGCCTGCTAAAATATTTATGACACTAAAATATTTATAGCACTAACTAGAAGGTTTGTTGAAAACATGCCTTTTCATGTAGAGGAAAAAAAATCTTTTTTGTCCCTTAAAAATCTTATGAAGTACACATTAAAAATAGGGTATTAAACTATATCCACCCTATAGTCACCCTGGTCATTTGGGATTAGAATCTAAGGTTCCAAAGTTTTATTTAAACAAGATAATTTCTCTAGAATCTCTGATTAACTGCTTTTCAAACAATCCTGTTCACTTACTGTGTGCTCCTTGATTTTTGAAAATATGTTCTACTTCGCTCTCATCATATACAGGCATCTGGGCCTTTACTAGAAAGGTCATATTTTTTACTTTCCACTTTCTCAGCTGATCTCCTCTCCAAATATCCCAGTGATCCCTTCCCATGTCTGTCCTAGGTGCTCTCTTCCAGTTCCTCCACTGAAAGTCCCAGGGTACTGCTCCTCTACCACAGACATCTATGACACCCCCGGTATTTCCTTGACCTCTGACAGGACAAGCCAGGCAGTTCTCAGAAACAGCTTTTGTAAAGGATCATTTCCTTCTCACCATCTCTGACAATGGATTTGTAGAGGTGAAGTCTTCCCACTGAGCAAGCTCAATGATGGTTAGTCAAATGAGATACCGTAGAGATGACGTTGTGAGCTGGAGCTATGCTACTGAGTCTGTGTTTGACTAAGGGGAATCTTATGTTCCCTCACACATAACAAATCCAATGTCCAGCCAAGACTGCTGCAATTTCAATTCATTCTTGCTCTTACAGACCCAAAACCTCAAAATAAACATTCAGAAAAGTAGAGAATTATACCCAACAGGCTCCTAAATCTCCTTCCATGCTGTTTTGAGAGCCTGCATAAGAGAATCTTCTCAATACCCAGATTTTGTGTGTGTGAGGACAAAAATGTAGTTCAGGCCGAAGTTTCTGACAAACTGCTCTTTGTCTTCCATCTCTACTTTCCTTTCCTGCTTCCTGACATTACAACTATGGTTCATGGCAGGAAGCATCAGCTTACAGTACTGGCACGCAGAGTGCTCTGAGGAAATGTAAATCATCAGAAATCCAGCTTTGTCCTGGGACAGATGTTAGAAATAAATTGGAACATCTGGACATGCAACAGAAAAGAGAAAAGAACATTACTGGGCCTGGAAAAATTTACCATCTCTAGTATGTTAGGCCCAGTGCCATGTTTTCAGCTGTCATTTACTGTCCTCAGCTCTGTCAAATTCTGATGAAATATAACGATTTAGGGAGTGACATTTTGTCAGTTATTTCCTTTCTGAATTTAACAAAATTTTGCCTTCTGGTTTAGGAATGTTTGTGATGTTTTTTAAAATCCACTAGAAAAATATTTCTGACATTTTTTTTGTAGATTGTCCAGCTGAAAAATGGGGCCAATTCCAAATTTCACATTTGATCTCTTTCAAATGAATTTTAAAAAAGAATGGTGCTTATTAACTGAAAAGATTTCTCCATAGTCAAGTCCCAAATAATTCACACAATTTTGCCAAGACTTCCTGTTGGTTTTACTGTTTTTTTCATCTGGTTTTACTGTTCACAAACCTATCTTATCCTTAGACGGTTTGTCCTCTAATAAATTTTGAGACAGTACAGTTGTCCACACTCAGATAATGTCAGAACTTATTGATCATAGTAAAGTCACAAAGAATGGATTAATGGGTCTATAATAAATTCTTGTAAACAAAATGACACACTTACTGCGATTATGCATTTTATGTTTAACAAAGCAAAACCAAAGAAAGTTAAAGAAATAAATCTAAAGATGTTATTCTAACACTAGATTACTCTAAGAAGTTTTTCAAGCATTCTGAAAGTTCACTGAGGATTTTTTTTTCTTCTGCTTTTCACAGATTCTTTGATATATGTTTGTACATTATGGTCACTACATGGAGTTGTAAGACACCATGTATTTAGGCTGACTGGTCTAGAGATTCAAACACCAAGGTACAAAATGGACTTTACATTTGCTGTCCTTTGAGAGATCACTTGAGGCAGGACAGTGAGATTTCTTTTCAAAAGAACAAAATGAATCCTCAGGTATGTACTTGAGGCATTCTAGACAAATTCACAATTGTCATGTTGTTTTCAAACCATCTAACATTACATCTATGTGGCTTTTATATAAAACATGTATATATATATAAGCCTATATAAAAATTGCAATGTGCATTAAAGAGATTCATGATGGAGCCAACTATATTGACAGCAAGAACTACAATTTTAGATGTATGACTTCATGAAATTCTCTCTCACAGAAATCAACCAAGCTGCTTTGCAGAAATAGTTCAAAATCAAGTTGCATTTTGTCTATTCTGAAGTTTATCCTGAACTCCAGTAAACCTTATTTTCTTTCTGAAAAATTTGTTTTGAATATTTTGTTTGTACGTATCTCAAAAAGCAAGAGTCTGTCTTTCAGTTTGCAAGCTACTACTGACAAAGGTTAAAATCCTTTTAAAACTTAACTGTATTTCCAGTAATGCTTGAGAGAAATCACGTAATCAGAATTTCTCAGATTATGTATTAAGTCAATAGATGGCACAAAATAGTGCCACCCACACACTTTGAGAGCAAAGTGAAGCTCCTTAGCCGTTGTGGGGTACTTTTTTTTTTTTTTTTTTAATCCTCTAAGACATTACAGCTATTACTTACTTTTTTTTTTCTTAAATTTCAGAAATCTTTTGCCCCAAAAAACAAAAGCAAAACAAGTCTCCTCCCTAAATCTCCAGCAGTTTATGTCACAAGAAATGGTGAAAAATTCTGACTTTTCTCTTTTGATACAGTTCTGGGTTGTCTCTTTATTTAAGGTGAAATGACAAAAACTGGAAAAAAAGAGACTGAAGAGGAAAAATACTGTGTGAAGATGTGCTACTTTTTAAGCACGTCCAATTCAGGAGAGGAAGTTCTTCTACGCCCTAACACAATTCACATTTCTGCTATACAGCCAGGAGGCCACAACCACAGTGTGTGGTGTCAAAGCATACACTGCTTCAGGCAGTGCTTATGATGTGGCTAATCCCTGGGCAGCATTATGCAGCCAAATGGCACAACAAAATCTATGAGTGAGAGCTAGAAAATAATGAACACAGAGAAGTTCACCCCATCCAAAATGTGCAAGACAGGGTGAGAAAAAGTGGTAAGAGGGTGAAAGCAGAAAACTCTTCATCTGGCATTCACAAGATGTGAGATTTGTTCTGACATCTCCAGCCTAGCAAAACAATAGATCTATAAAAAACATACGTAAATTTAATAGTTTCTCCTTTATGTAAAGGACTATGGAAATACATAAGCACACAGAAATTCACAACAGTAAAGTAACGGTGATAAAAAACATTAAGCCTAAGGGATTATACTGAAGTTAATAACTCCTGCCTATTCATAGCAAAAAAATGTAGTAATAAGTTCTGCTAGATCTAAAACAAGTGATGGCTGCCATTTTTGCTAGAGGAAACTCCTAAGGCTTCTGTCTTCAGATGGGCTGAAGCAAAAAATACATTAACGCATTGAGGTTCATTAAACTCAAAAAAATATCAATACATCATCATCTTTAGATGAATGAGTTTCAATTAAGTACTAATGATGGATTAAATTGAATATGTATTTATTTAAAGGAAGTGATTCTAAAGTGAATCTGAAAACGCTACTAAATTACTGCCTTCTCCTAACAATCTGCCTGTTAAAACAAAACAAAACAAAACAAAAAGTCTTGGTTATTTCTGTGCTAAAAGCTGTGTATATTCCATTGCTATTTCCATAGTCACAATTTTAAGGTGCAGATGGTGAAATAGTCTATAACAGTAGTTTACTACTCATGCCCTCTCCAGAGTTTTAAGTTCAAATTGCACCTATAAAAAGGGGTAATTAGTCCTTCCGGTTTTATTGCTGTTAGGGGAAAGGAAGCAGTTTCAGTTAACTACCAACTAGACGCCACTCCAGATTAAATATCCTAGACTTGGTACCTTATACTGGCTTTCAAATACCAAACTGAGAGTTCAAAGAAAGTGGGAAATGTCACCTTCCCAAACATTATGGACTATTAATTATGTCTTTGCAGTGAACTTTCTCAGTGCAATTAGTCTACAGACATGAAGATCATTCTTTATAAAAGACTATGGGCTGGAACAAGGTTAATTCCAATTTAAATTGTGTTAATAACAAGTGTGACTGTGTTCAGACAGTTGAACAATTATCTGCTAAGCGCAATATATGTAATGAAGCAGATAAAATGGACTAATTTTAAAACAAGCATGGGTATGAAACAATGTATATGTTTTTCTTTTCTACCATACACTGTTATTCTATGCTGCCCTTTAACTATCTAGTTCTCCATGTAGAAAGGATTCATAAACAGTCAATCACATCTGGATATAAGTAACATGAAAACTGATTTTTCAGTTCACTGGCTGAGGTAGAGGGGAAAAACATTTAATTTTCAAAATAAAAACCAAATATGTGCAATTTCTAAGATCAGATGTGTTCCATTTTAAGAAATAAACAAAACCAAACTAAATACCATGACTTTTTTTTTTTTTTTCCAGAAAAATATATACCTGCCTTTAACACAAATCTTACAGCACCTTTGGAATGCATGCCCCTTGAAGTCACTTAACAAAAAAAAACTCCACACAAGATACCTGTCCGTTCTTCTGATACCACACTACTTATTCATCAACAAACGGACTACTCTCAGAGTCAATGGGAACTCTGGGTGCACAGGAGATCCTAGGCTAAAATTTCTTGTGAATGTTTCTCTGGTGGCAAATTTTATTTAAAAGATTTCTAACCACTTTATTTTTTTTATTCTTTTTCCCAGATACTGTGTTTTCCCAGTTAGTTTGATGTACACTAGATAATACTCAGTAAAATGAATGAGAAGTTCTTGTGTAGAAAGTGTCACAGGGAGAACTGCACTGATTTAGCTTATAGGGGTATCAATTTCAGTGGGAAGGGAAAGGCTGCAAAGTGAAAAGCTCTTAAGCTGGTCTTGCTAGAGGTGAATGCATACCTTACAACAGTAGCCTCAAGAATAATCATCTAAAAGGACACAGCCCATAATTTAAAGTATTTTAGAAAGTTAGGACTGGGCCATTACCTTTCAGCATATTTTTAGAGAAATAAAAATGAGACTCAATGAAATATTCAAAATTTGCTACTCCGCAAGAAACTGTACATAGTGCTACTATTTATGGAGTGGAGAAAACTAGACTGTGATTTCTTTCATTTTTATTTAAGAATAACCTAATTCACTATGTTTGAATTCCTCTCCAAGGAAGCAAAAAACACTCCCTACCCAGTCTAGGATTTAAATGTGATTTCTGATACGAATTCCAATAACCACTCTAAACTTATTCTCCCCCCTCCCCTGCCAATATAAATATAAACATAATAAATATAAACATAAATATAAAAAATAATAAATATAATAAATATAAGCATAATAGTATGACTTAAGACTTTCCATTCGACCTTTTTGTTCCCTTTTCACCAAATTTTAAAACTTTCCCATGGGATTTTTCTTATTACAGCACTTTTAAGCTTGCCATCTTTACCTTTGAAAGCCTCTCCCCAATTCCAGCCTCTTTGCTTTCGAAACTTCAATTTCTTACCAGTTTCTCTCTTCTACACAGTACAGCATAATGCTCCTTACCCAATGACTGTTATACCCTTTGCATACAAATGGCTTTTCTGACCAAAGTCAGTCAGAGGCCATAGTTAAATGAGAACTCTCACTTTAAATATTTCTTCCAGGTTCACTACTTCCATTCTCTCAGGAAACTAGGTGGCTGACATACTGATAGGCAATAAAAATGAAAAATACTACTTAAACAGTCAGTAGAGTTGACTTTTAAAATACTGTTCACACTGACCTCTTCTAAACATTTCCCTTAGAGTGAATCACATTTTAGAGTGAGTGCAGAGGGAGTAGCTCGAGGTAGCTATTTTGTCTAGTGATTGCCATCCTACGTTTAATTTCATAGAGCCCATCTACGCCAGGTTTAGCTCATTTGGGATTTCAGTATTTTAAAAATTCTATTTGCTTCATTTCATTTCTGTAGACAGTACGGCAATTATGGGCACGTTACTAGTAAATCTGTGAAGTAAACTGTGCAGTGTAATCACAATCAATTTGTTTCATGCAACTGAATTGAGAAATAAGCTAAACTTAAAACTGACTCAATGGCCCGAACCACAGAGATAAAGAGACTAGCATCTGGAAGCATGCATAAGGAATATTATTTACATGATGAAATCAAAGGAATTTCCTTTTTTTTTTTTTTTTAAGGAAAAAGAAAAGGAAATGCATAGCCACGTGCACTTGGTATATTTCGTTCCATTTCACACATCTCACTAGGTAGGAATCTTGTTGATTAGTCTTCCTATGTATGGTGAGTCCTGACTTCTAGTGAAACCCAGGCAGAAACAACCGTCAGTCTCTACTGGCACTGATGCCTGAATCAGCCCAAACTTTCCATCAGTTATTAGGGACTGGTGTGGTTTTCCCCCTGAAGACTGTATATGTTGCTCTCTGTGATACTTCTACTGTAACTGTTTACTCCTCTGCAGCTCTAGAGCCTCACACAAATTTTCTCACTTCTTAACTGTCAGCCTTAAAAATGATTGCCTGACTACCATGGAACTACATAAATAAACTACAGAAATGGTAAAGATAGGGTTTATGAATCTTAATAATGAATCTGTGAGTTTCTCATTGTTGTGGTTTAACCCGGCTGGCAGCTAAACACCACACAGCCATTCGCTCACCCTCCCCCCTCCCTCTCTGGGATGGGGGAGAGAAACGGGAAAGTGAAGCCTGTGAGTTGAGATAAAGACAGTTTATTAAGACAGGATAATAATAATAATAATATAGTATTACTAATAATAATGTGTACGAAACAAGTGATGCACAATGCAATTGCTTACCACCTGCTGACCGATGCCTAGCCTACCCCCGAGCAGCCCGCTACCCACCCCGGCTAGCCACCCCTATATATTGTTTAGCATGACGTCAGATGGTATGGAATACCCCTTTGGCCAGTTTGGGTCAGCTGTCCTGGGTCTGTCCCCTCCCAGCTCCTGCTGCACCCCTAGCCTGCTCGCTGGCAGGACAGAGCGAGAAGCTGAAAAGTCCTTGGCTTGGTGTAAGCGCTGCTCTGCAACAATTAAAACATCGGCACGTTATCAGCACTCTTCTCATCCTAATCCAAAACATCGCACCCTACCAGCTACTAGGAGGAAAATTAACTTTGTCCTAACTGAAACCAGGACACTCATTCATATTAAATAATGTGTTCCTAATCCTTAATTTTAATCCAATATTTTGTATAGAAGGGGAATGCTAATGCTTATAGCAAAATTTGTAAGACACTCTTACTTGGGGTCTTTTCTGGTGACTGGAAAAAGGGAAACACCAGTCCCATTTTTAAAAAGGGTATAAAGGAAGATCTGGGGAACTACAGACTAGGGAGCTTCACCTCTGTGCCTGGGAACATCACAGAACAAATCCTCCTGGAGGCAATTTTAATGCACATGCAGGACAAGGAGGTGGTCCGGGACAGACAGCGTAGCTTCACCAAGTGTAAATCATGCCTGACTAGTCTGGTGGCCTTCTCTGATGGAGTGACTGCATCAGTTGACACAGAAAGACCAGCTGATGTCATCTACTTGGATTTCTACAAGGCCTTTGACACGGTCCTACATGACATCCTGATCTCTAAATTGGAAAGTGATGGCTTTGATCTGGCTGCATCCAGAGAGTAGTGTTCAATGGTTCTATGTCCAGGTGGAGGCCAATAACGAGTTGTGACCCTCAGGGGTCTCTCTTGGGACTGGTGCTTTTCAATATCTTCATCAGTGATGTAGACGATGGCACCGAGTGTACCCTCAGCAAGTTTGCAGATGACACCAAGCTGAGTATTGCGGTTGATACAATAGAAGGAAGAGATGCCATCCAAAGGGACCTGCACAGCCTGGAGAAGTGGCCCCATGTGAACCGCATGAGGCTCAACAAGTCCAAATGCAAGGTGTTGCACCTGGGTCGAGGCAATCCCAGACATGAGCACAGACTGCAAGAAGAACTCATTGAGAGCAGCCCTGCAGAGAGACTTGGGGGTTCTGGCAGATGAAAGGCTTGACAGGAGCCAGCAGTGTGCACTTGCAGCACAGAAGGACAACTGCATCCTGGGCTGCATCAAGAGGTGTGACCTCTTGGTCAAGGGAGGTCATTGTCCCCCTCTGCTCTGCCCTTGTGAGGTCCCATCTGGAGTACTATGTACATGTGTGGGGCCCCCAGCACAAGAAGGATGATGATCTATTAGAGCAGGTCCAGAGGAGGGACGAAAAGATGATCAAGAGGCTGGAGCACTTCTTGTATGAAGAAAGGCTGAGAGAGCCAGGGCTGTTCAGCCTGGAGAAGAGAAGGCTCCAGGAAGACCTCACTGTGACCTTTCAATACTTAAAGGGGTCTTATAAAAAAGATGGAGAAGGACTCTTTACTCATGTAGATAATGATAGGACAAGGGGAAATGGTCTTAAACTAAAAGAGGATAGATTTAGACTAGACATTATGAGGAAATTCTTCACTGTATGGGTAGTGAGGCACTGGAACAGGTTGCCCAGAGAAGCTGTGGCTGCCCCTCCCTGGAGGTGTTCAAGACCAGGTTGGATGGGGCTTTGAGCAACCTGGTCTAGTAGGAGGTGTCCCTGCCTATGGCAGGGGTGTTGGAGTTGGATGATCTTTAAGGTCCCTTCCAACACAAGTCGTTCTATGATTCTATGCATGCAAAGGCATACCACCGCAGATTAATTTCCTTGCTTGATTTACACTGTCAAGGAGTAGTTTTGCTATCTGTCAGCTAATTATTTACGAGCATATTGTCTAATTTTCAGCATGATTGACCTCCCCATTCTCCAATAGTGAAGTGGGTTAGAGAAGATTGGTGGTATTTTTTATCTGTAGCAGAAATAAAGAAAAGGAACCAACAGAGTTTATGCAAACAAAATGCTGCATTAAAGGAGTATTAAACCTGAACAGCCAAACATCCCATAACAAGGAAGAGTTAGCTTGTTGTATTCATATCAACCTTAAATGAACTCCATCATGTATAGGCAAAATAACATTTTGGTTCACTACACAATCCCTTCACTGCCTTTTCTTTGCTTTACATAATGAAGGCTTGTTAGATAATTTCCCCTGCCTCCAACCCTCCCCCCCCCCCCCCCCCCCAACACTCTTTGAAGCCTCAGGACACGTGTGCACTGGTCAGATCCTGCCTGCTTCAATCACTTCCCTTGTGGCACTGGGCAAGTACCTGCTTGTCCTGCAAGAACTTTCTTTGAATCCACTCGGCAAGGCTGCAGCAGAACTACAAATTACACTCTTGGGCACCCAGGTCTCTGCCTTTGCTCACAAGGGCAGCTCCCTGCAGAAGGTAAGTTTGGTATTTCTCGTGAGGCCCTGAAAGTGTTAAGTGACAAAATCCCTCTCTTGATTGCCTTGTAACAACATTACAACAGGTAAGTGCTCCTTTTGAGGAGCTGATCTCTGTAGTCAGATTGTGTGCAGAGCACTTCCATCAGCCAGCTGAAAAGAATTTCACCGTTTTCCCTCCTGAAGTGTTTCTACCCCAGCTGAGCAAGCCAAATTGCTTTGTGTGGTTTGATTTCTATCTTCTGCACTCACAGTTGGCTTGTTTCCTCTACTGTTGCTCCAGTGCCTAATGACATTCTCTTTGATATAAGTTTTGAATCCCTTTGATAAAAATGGAGCCTCATTATCACTCACTGAAGACTTACAGAAGTTTCTACATTGTAAAGAAGTGTTTAGGGCAGCTGTGACTGCTGCACCCCTGGCAGTCAGCAGTGCATCTGCAGTATTTTGTTGTGGTGTTTACAGCACGATATGAATTCTGTACTGACCTTGTTAAAATTTATTTTTCTGCTGCATGTCTCTAAGCAGTTATTTACTTTTCCTTGCTTTCTGTCAGTTTGTAGGAAGGTTTTATTTTCTGCACTATAATGAAAATGTTTTGTCCCTGTAAAGATAGATTTACTTGTTATTTGCAACAGTAAGAGGTGGTATTTCTGTCATTTTCAAAAAGCTTGTTAAATAAATCTAGTAGAACAGTGCTTCTGTAGGTGCTGACTACTGATAGACTCTTCTGATTTTTGAAGTTATCTTGCCCTCTCATGTTTCCCTTCTTCATGAGGTGACACTTAATTCAAGTCTCGTACATTAGCTTAGAGCTTATGTCACAGCTGATGCTCTGGAAGTATATGTAGTTAGTGTCTGAGTTTCAAACTACTCTTTCTAACATTTTATATCTTCTAAATACTCACATTTCAATAAAATTATCCTACATCACAAAAATGCTGATTTTCAGTTTTCATGTTGCACAAGAACTTGTACTAAAACTCTATAAAATAGGATGTAAATTACACATCGCATTATAGTCATCTTTATAATATTTACAAAATACATATTCTACATGTCTATTAAAAACAAACTGAAAATGGAACATATTTTTCTTCAAAAAAAGCATGTTTTCTCTTCAAACCATTGCAGACATCCCTATGTATCACTTTTACATTGCTGTTGCTGCATCACTGACAGATACTCAGAAAGCAGATAGCTAACCTTCTCAATTACATTATTCATGTTTCCATAATAGCATTCTAAAGATTATAATGCTGTACCAGTTCTAAATTATTTATTTATTTATTTATTTTAAAGGGCAAAATGCTGTCAACTTTCAAATGTGCAGCTTTATAAACATGCAGGACCCTAACTGTGATTTTAATGGAACAGAAACATTTGAGCCCGTACTAACATGTCTTTTTTAAAATGCAATTGTCAGGGCTGGAAATAGTCTCTTATTGCAGCTAAAGAGTAAATTTTCTGTTTCTTCTTCTCCCAAACACTTGTGTGGTTGCTGAACAGCCTCTGACCAGCCTGAGGACTTGAGTTATTTTTCTATAGAGTAGGCCCCTAGAGCTGTTCTGTCATGCTTCTGCAATCTAAGCATGTAAAAGACACTTAATTGTTGCCCTCAACAATTAAGTAATCTCATTAATTATATAGGATGGTTTCAGACGAGGATATAATCTACAAGCGAGACTGACTCACTTTAAGGGTCACAGTGAGCCACCTTGATTCCTTAGGGAAGAGTTAGGAATATATAATTGTTGTACTGCATCAAAGTCAGGGTTCATTGAACCCTATACCCTGTGTATGATGCTGACAGTAGCTCAAATGCTTCAGAAGTTTGCATATGACCCCCATGGGAACTATGGATTAATCTTCCATCTTAAATCTTGAAGTGCAACGATGGCCTGAATACTGATATAAATTTCCAGTTCCTTTTAGAACCTTGTAAAATTCTTGGCTTCAAAAATTAAGCCTGCAACATGAGGATTCATGTTCTGCCCTCTCAGGTGTTGGGTCTTGCACAGTCAAAACCAGAGGTCAAGCCACAGCTGTAGCTCCCTTGCTGCTAGGGAGAGAAGGATAAATTTGATTCAGCGGGAACAAGCTGCACCCAGCTCTCTGTACAAACAACCACCAGAGGATGCCCAGCAGAGTCCATGACTCCCTAAGCTACAATGCTGTTCAAACATTTTGCTTTAAGAAAAGGCCTGGCCACTTCTTAAACTTTATTTACTCTTATTTTACTCTGAAGAATGTGCTTGAATTTCCAATTATTTTATTTTGTATTTTCCCCTGCTGCTGTGAAGCTGCCATTACTGTAGCACTGTGGACCCAAGCCATGTGGAATAACATGGAAGATTTCATCTGCAATCTGCTTTTAGTATTCCCTGAAATATTTTTTCTCTCATTGTTTGCATGTGTGGATTCAGTCGTTCAGACTCTACCCTGCAACAATGGCAGAACAGTGGGCCTGAGGCTGAACTTAACCTTTGTACCTAAGTCAGATGTGAGTTGAAAGTTTTGATAGACTTATCTGGATGGCCTCAAAGATACTAGTAAATTTAATATTTTGCAGGTAAAATATTTTGGTAGGTAAAAGAAATATTAATCAAGGCAGATTGTAGAGATAATAGATAAAGATCAATGTCCATCGGCTACTCCAGTATTTACTGTAAAACTATCTATTTTCTATAATTTTCATGTCAACTTCTATAGGTAAAAGCCATATACCTCAAACAAGAACATAACTGTGTATAGAAGATATAACATATATAAGGATGAAAATAAACAGGGCAGAATGCATCCCTGAGTCTTCATAAACTGTTTCATGAGATGTTTTCCAATGACTTTATATGCTGTTAATAATTACTGTGATAAGCACTGTATTGAAAAATCAATCTAACCAGACCATGTTTAGCAAATTCAGCCCACATTAGAACATGTGTGTGCATGATATATATGTATTATATACGTATTTTATATATAGTTGGAATTAGATGATCTTCAAGGTCCCTTCCAAACCATTCTACAATCTGCCTATCAGGATTATGAGGCTCAGCCTTGCTACTGGAGAGACCAGGGAACTGAGCTTGAGTAGGAGGAAGCTGGGCCCTAGAGACCACCACCACAGACGTACCAGAGACAGAGGAAGAGCAATCTTCTAGGTTCCCAAATTCACCTGATTTGGTCATTTCAACAAGCACAATGGAAAGAACGATGAGAATAACAAAAAAAAAAAAAAAAAAAAACCACAGGGCATTCACTGCAGCTATCTTCTCTAGACTGTAATGGGTCTTACAAACTCACCATCATATGAGATACAAGAGAGGACGTGACTAGGCCACAATGCCTACAAAAAACAATTTCATCAGCAAGCTTTGTACCTATATCTAGTCAACCATTGTCCATTGTCCCAATTAACTTAAAGCCTTAAAGCATGAAGTTTGAAATTAGTTATTGTGGTTTCACTCTATACTTTATGGAGAAAACAAATAAACAAACAAACAAAACAAAAATAATCAACAAAACAAACATCTCTAGAGACTGATTCAGCTGGTCCAAAAAAAAAAAAAATTTTTTTTTTTTCCCTTTGAGGGTAAAATGATGAAGCAGGGTGTATTTATGTAAGTTACATCTGGGTCACAGCTCTAATAGGCCTAGTCTCTTTAAATAATTAAAACCCTAAATTACTTTCATAATGGAATAGGTAGGGGGCAGGCTTTGGGACTACAGGGAGAAAACACACTTGTAACTTTTAACATAGTCTGAAAATAATGCAAGTGTGTGGTTCTTAGTATCTTCCTGCTTGTGCCAACTGTTTTGTCCAACCTTATGGACAGCTGCATGTGCAAACATTTGCTTTGTGACCAAAACATACAGAGTTGTAGAGTCATACTTTACTTTTCAAAGGTACATTTGGACCAAGACAGTCTCTGTCTCTAAAATCTATGCTGTTCCAGTGGTAATATGAAGCACTCCTTTCAAAGGTTAGGGCATGAATCTTTGCCAGCATTCCTCTTAATAAAGGAAATTCTAAAGTGCATAGCTGAGCATAAGCCACAGATGAGCGCACAATTGCTGATACATTTACTTACACATTTAGTGCAGTATTAGTATTTAATTTACAGCTTTATGAAGTGCTTTGTAATATTTTAAACATAAAAGGTGAGGTATCAAGGTAAAATATTCCTTATTCAATTCAAGTGATCAATCACATCTGAAGTACAAAGGTCAGAGAAAATGAATTTCAAAACCGTAACATGAATTTTCCAGGGCCTTTGGGATCAGGATTTTTTTTTTTTTTTTATCCTGGATAAAGAGATCTTCAAAAATACCTTGTTAGTCACTTTTCTCTGAAGACACTTCTGCAATTCATCACCATGGTTCCACACCTCTCAAGGGTCACTGAAAAACAGCATAAGGCATCTCTATTGATTTTTGTGGTTCTAAATCACAACAGATTCCCTTGTAAAAAAAATAACAACAATAAAAACAACAAGCACAACCAATACTGCTGCTTCTGATCAGTGGTTCTTAAGTACTGAACCATTATTCTGCCCATAATATGGCCGAATCTTTAAGATTGTCTTAAGATTTAAGAGAATTAGGTCAGTATCTGCGATATCCAAAGAACACAATGAACAAACATCACATAATAGAATACAACTCATTCTAGATACTTAGTCCTGTGTTTTTAGGAAGCCAGTCAGTAAAGAACCAACAAAAACATTATTTTCATCTGATTTGAGTGAGGAAAAATACATTAATGAAACAGTCAACTTGCCACAGGAAACTACTGTAGGATTTCGTACATTTTTAAAAGAACATAATTACAGAATCATTTAGGTTAGCAGGGAGCTCGGTTAGACCTCTATTCCAACTTTCTATTCAAGGCAGGGCTTGTATTTGGATGGGGAGCAAAGCAAAACTGGACTCATTAATATCTTTATGGTCTAACAAGAACTCACTAAGGGGAATAATTGCTTCCCTCAATCTAGCAGCCATGCTCCTGTTGATACAGCCCAGTGTCAGAGTGCACTACTAATTCCTGTTCAGTTGACTGTCCATCAGGACCTCCAGGTTTCAGCTTTTAGCTGGAGCAGCTTCCTGGTAAGTCAAGTTCTCACCTTATCCTACCAGAGGGGATTAGTCCACCCTAGGTGCAGAAATTTGCATTTGCCATATATAGAACATACCAAGTGCAAAATATCATAATGATTATCTCTTTGATATACTGCAAAACTGAAGAAGGACAGCTTTGAACAATAAACCAAAGAGTTGAAAAGTTGCTAACCTAGTATACTGTGCCCATTCTTCCTGGGCAGTAGACCACAACACATCTCTAGGTCCTACCCCCCACTGTCTAAACTCTGAGCAAAATTTTTTTTTTTCCTTGGTTTATCAGTTACAGGCTTCTGTAATTCTGGGATTACAGATTTTTGCTGATACATCCAACTATCTCTTCAGATTGCAAGTGACTTGATTTACAACCAAAAAAAAAAAAAAGTAATCTTTCTGAAACTAAGTATAAGTATGTGGTTTAATATAAGTAGTAACAGATTGATAGAGTACTAATGTATGTGTGTATAAATAAGTCTGTAATAATTTGTTAACTTATATCATTAATAACAAAGTAAAACTCAAACTAGGTTATTAAAAAACTAAAGTACTACTTATATCACAACCCTTTCCCAAAAGATCTAAGTAAAAACAGGCCCACATAGAAGCTTAAGAGTAAAATACATAAAATCTAAGAGTTTATGTAGTTCATATCATTCAGGTAAATTAAAAAAAAATCAATTGCTTTTTTGTTGTTGTTGTTGAAAATGACTTTTTCAGTCTTGTAGTTTTAAAGCAAATGCAAATTTCAGATTTTAGGGAAGGGAAGGGGTAAGAAAGGGGTAAGGAAGGGGTAAGGAGAAGAACAAGTAACACAGACTCCTGACTATAATGTCAATATGCACTGATATTAAAGTATTGGTTTTAGCTGAGCTTAACTGACACCTCTCATTCAAGGCCTGCTATTAAGACATCTGGTACTTACTATTCTACAGTTAAAACAGTCACTTGGGAGAAAAAGACAAAGTTGGAAGAACTACACTAGTCATTCAACTAGATTGAGCGTAATTTACAATAGTAGCATTACAACAATTTATGCTTCAAAACCATGATAATTTGAATATACTGTTTCTGAGAAGAAAAACAAACAAACAAAGTGCCTAAAATTAACTAGGTAAATTATAACTTCTATTAATTGCCATTTTGCCAGCTCTACACAAGTGGCATATCATCAAGTTTAATCAAACTGCCCCTAGATTTATACTGTGCTGAACTCTGAATTAAGCCTATCAAGACCATATGCATCTCTATTTTGGCCAGTTGCTAAGCACTGTATAGACAATATTCAAGGCATAAATATTTAATAAATATCTTCATGAAGCAACTCAGGCCTTCCAGTAGTAGCTGACAAAATAGAGTATATATATATATATTTTAATTCCCTGTGGTATTTAGTATTTATTTCTTGTATATCTCTAATTCACATTAACTTTGATGGAGAAAAAAAAAAAAAGAATATAACAGTAGGGTCCCTCAGTAGCTCAGAACAGTTTGTTTTCTGGAACGAAGTCAGAGTGATAAAATGTGTTTGCAATCAGTTTACAGAGAGTCTGCAAAAAAATTTTCAGTGATCGCTGTATCTAATCAGCTTTCAGTTGTAGGAGATATTCTGAATTATGTAAGCCACAAACACTCTAGAGGTAAACTATTTTCCAACATAAGTGAGTTCTGAGCCAACTGAAATTACTATGGAGATATACAGGAATAAAAGCTAAATAGATGCCTTTGGTTTAACTAGAGCTCAGTGTAACGTTCTGAAGTATCTGATGCTGAAAATCAAAAGGTTGTCATGGGGCTGTATGTGGTTCGTTTTAATACTTGATATAATATAATAACTTGATGCAGGGATTTAAGATTTCCTAGATTTGGTCTCTGCCATGCTTTGAACAGGTCAATTATCCTTGTCTGCTTTGACTGATTGTTATGGGGATGTGATCAGCGTTAACTACACCTGAGCTAATAAGCCCATGTAAATGCTAGGTATATTTACTTTGGTTCTATGCCATGTGTTTTCACCAACTTGAAGCATGAAAAAAGTAGTCTTGTGCTCTGCTAGCAAAGTCTATGTAAATATTATCTAAGAAAATCTTAACTGATATATCTTAGCCTAGAAAAGAAATTTAAAATTCCAGTAGGTACATGTGGACTTTTTATAGCAATTTTAAGTATAAATATATCAATCACAAAAATGTATTGCACACCTGACTAAAGTAAACTTCATACTCATTGAAATTAGAGTAATCTCAGCTTCACTGTTTTAAATGTAAAGCAAATCAATATTTAAATTTCTGTTAACCTCAGGTAATTCCATCAACTCAAGTAGAATCATTCCAGATTTATAAAACTTTCTGAAATATCATAACCGGTCCTAAATTTTATTATTGCTATGACAGTGATGCACTTGCTGTCAAAAAAAATAGTAATATCTATTTTAATGTTTAAAAAAAACAAAAAACACACCACCACCAAAACCAATATGCATTACGATATACTGTAGTGAGTACTATTATGCAATTACAATAAATCCTTGTAACGTACACACCATGGCAAATCAATTTTTTATAGCCCATCAAATTTCACTGATTCCTAAAGTGACACTTTAAGAGGGAACTTTATCTGAAGAAAAAAATATTAAGCATGCACCCCATCATTACTAATACTTACACATACCTATACAACTGTTTCCAATTTCAATTAACCTATACAAATCAACTGTAATTCCACTGAAGTCAACGATGTTACACTAGTTTTACAGAAGGCTGAAGAAACAATCACTCTTACATTGTCTAGAGAACATGAAATGATTTACAGAGTTTTTTACTGTGTGAACTCAACAGCTTTTGGAGAAGGACTATAAGTACTTTTTTTTTTTTTTTGACCCAAAATATATCTGATGTTTTCTTCCAATCTGTAGTTACTGAAGCAGAAGATTCACCCTTTTCAAATTCATTCTTAAAAAGGTAATAAAAGATTTTCTCCCATTACAGGTCATCTCCAATGAGTAAATAAATGGGTATGGACACAATGGTCTTTCCTGTAACATTGCTGCTTGCCAACAGCAATGATGAAGGCATCACAGCACCTTATGAGAAAAGACCTTAAAATAACCTTTGCCATTTATCTGAGCCATTTATCCGAAGAGAATAAAAGTTTGTCAAGGAAATGCATTCTTGTATTTCAAATTCTTTCTTGATTCCAGAAATAAAAAAAAAATAAAAAAGGGGGCCACCATCCTCAGCCCAACCCCGCTCTCCTTGCTGGGGCTGCGGGACGGGGCTGCCTGTGGAGGGGGGTGCCATACTGCCCTGACAGCCCCAGTCCTTCTCCCCACAGCATGCGCGCAGATACTAAGGGGACATTCCTAGTGGGGTCCTCCCTTCAGTACAGCCTCCACCCTGCAAGACAGAACCCACACCCACATCCCTCGCTATTAGGAAACTTCCAGGCCTTTCCTCTGAATCCAGGTTATTAATTCTGATGTGAGAGAGTCCATTTAGCCCAAGCCCAGTCACCCATGATTAGACATGCTGTAGGAGTGCTGTGATGGCAGCAGAGATTTGCCATGCCTGACTCATGAAAGGTTCCCTGACTTCAAACTGGGCATGAGGCATTTCTACAAAGTACTTGAATCCTTTCATTTTTTTCACACTTGTATTTTCAGCAGAAACTGCTGGTCTCTGAGGTAAACAGAAAGGTCTTATCCTGTGTACTCTGTGGTGTCACAAGAGTACATCTACACAAGATAAGACATAATTTGCAAGCCCGTCATGTTTCCTACATGGCCCTGGAACCTGCTGATAGCTTATCTAAGAAGACTTTGAATAAAAGTGATGTGAGATGATAGCAGAAGGGAAAAGAGTGAAGAAATCTGCAAACCAAGGCAAGCTGCAGCTACTGTTGCCAAGTAGTAGAGCTTCAGACTATACTAGTGAGTACTTATGGAAGCGGTAAGACTAAATCATCTCGAACATGTACCAAATGACACCTGAACATAATTTTTGAAGATAAATTGCTTTCCAGTGCTGAATGAAATATCCCTTTATAGAAAGGTATTACATGACCCAGCATCCAGCAGTCCCTCTTTGCATTTCCATGTTACTACTCAAACTTGGGAAAAGGACATAAATGGACAAATACATTTATCTGATGGGCAGGGTCTTGGAAAGACACCCAGCTCTTTCCAGCAGACTATTAAGCCCATCAAGCGACCAAGCTTTGGTGGCACAAGGAGCAATTAATACCCATTTAGTGATAAATCTTGGAAAAAAAGTCTTGCTGTGACTCAGAAGAGCTGAAATACTTGGCTGGCTTGAACACACTTCAAATGATTCTAATTAGCTCCCCGGTATAAGATTTCCAAGCATACCTGCTTGTAGGGAAGCCACACCAATAATTCCAGTTGTATCTAGTCCAGAAAACTGAGAGGGAAGAGATGGATTCTGAGGACAAAACCAAACAAGTCACAGACACTTGAAAAAAAAAAAAAAAAAAAAGGAAATAATGTTAAGAAACATCAAACCGACAAATAGAATGCACCTAGACTGTAACTGAGAGCTATCTTTAGATTTAAATGTTTTGTCTCAGCCCTTTTCAACAATACAAGACAGTATCAATGTTGATATCAGCATTTTACAGAAATCCACCAAAAGCTGAAGATTTTAAAAGCACAATACACTAAACGTATACACTGCTAGTTTCTGAGTTGGTGTTAAAGTAGCAGTCAACTTGAAACACTGATGCACACACATCACAGCACCAGTGGTGTGTAAGTGTCATACAAGCTAGAGATTCCTAGACTGAAATGGCTAGTCATGATCTTCAGCTTAGTCTCCTGTCTGGAAGTCTCAGCCAGGAACTTCAGCAGCAGAGGAAAAATCATCTCTGAATTACGTACAAGTGAATCTTCAGAAAATTTGCTTTTGAGTTTTGAGGGAAAACGTGCATGTACGTAGACATGTACAATTTCTTGCTGTTACTGCACAGTTGAATAAAAAGAAATATACTCCAGTTATCATAGTTTTAGTCGGTAACAGAAAATGTTCGAAAGTTTCTGTTTCTTTCATATGATTTCTCTTCACAGAGAATCCCTTGGTTATGGTTAGCTTGCTATTAGCTCAGGTGGGAGAAATAAAATTTCAAGGACTGGCTCTAATATCAGCTTTACGTTATCAAGAATATTCTACAGTAGACTAGAATCACATCTGAATAAAATAAGACGAGATACTACAGCAAACTGAATTCTTTTACCACCCTGGACATAAAATTTTACTGCTGCCTAATAAATGTTTCCAGACTCCAGCCTTACACAGCAGACTTTTTCTAGACTGTTTGAGTAATCCCTGGCCATATGGAACTCATCTGATAAGGCACACAGGGCAACAGACCATGACAGAGGCAGAAAAGCTACTATGTGCTGAATGTGAACTCGGATTTGCATATGAGCATAGGTTTAAAACATCTACTTTTAGGATATAATTTGGAGCCAGAAAATTCCAGATGCATCTGCGCACCTCTGCTTGCAGCCTGATCAGACAGTACATCTGTGCATAAGTAGGTCAGATTTCAGCAAACAGCTAAAGCAACTAATTTTGCTTGGTTTTGTTTCATTTGCATAAGACTGTTATTTTCCAGTGCTGAAGCTGTAAAAGATTCATGAAATGTAAAGACAAAGTATTGTCCTTGCTTGACAGCATATTTATAGAGTGAAAAGTATTAGACATGCAAAACATGCATGCAGCTTTGTACTACCAGTCATACCGGGTTTCTTAAAAAACCTTTCTGAACAACACAGGACTAGCCAGAGTCCCTTATCCCTGAGCTTCATATAAATTCAAGCAAAACCTTCCAATGTCTGGAAAAAAGTCACAAAAAGCAAACTCCAAACTCCCACATGAGGGAGGAGCTCCCCAAGTGGGAACTCTAGGCCAGTGGGCAGCCAAGGTTGCAGCACTCAGGCATGACAAAATGGGACCGAGCTCAGGCTTAGGACAGCCTAGCGAGGTCATCTGTAAGAGTACAAATATATTTGTCTAATAACTGAGAATTGAGACTGGCCAGGAAACCTTCCAACACTGCAGTCCCATGGCTGGTGAGGTGCAGGAAACTCAGTTTAATGCTGCATTCAGATACCTTCAGAGTCACAAGCCAGTGATTGCAGAACCAAACAGGCTGACTTAATCAGTGTAACAGCAGCCCAAATGTGAGAAAAGTAATGGTTTAGATGTTTCTTGTAATGCTGTTAGACTTGTGTTCTGATCATTATGCTGGTTAGACTTTAACAGAAACTTTGAGACCATACTCATAAATACAGTTCGTCAGAAAAAAAACAGATATATGACTACATCAGTGACACCATTAACAGCAACTAATATATACACATGAACACAGCCAGGTGTTCTGAACTTCTCTAGAAAAATGGCTTTCAAAACAACACATAGATCAATGTAACACAACTTGTAAGATTTTATCAGTGGAATGCATACTTGCTACTGTAGTACTTTAAAATTCTTTTCATAACATTACTATTCTGAAGCTGAGTTTCAACCCAACAAACAGGAGAAAAGTCAAAGCTCCAGGAATTCAGTTTTAATCTTTGGGATTTTGATTAAAAGTGTTTTAGAACAGGCTTATCCAAAGCTTTTTCTGATCATCTATACCTGGGTCAAAGAGGAGAGCTTTTCAGCTATGCATACTTATTTCCTACTGAAAATCAATGTTACTTAATCCGTATGCAGAATCCTAACATACAAGTGACCCCTTTGGAAAATCGTGGCTGCAATGTTTTCAAAAACTCCTGTGCCTTGGATTGGGAATGACCTTCTTTGGGAATGTCTCCTGGTCTCAGGTTTGCTTCAGTCATGAATCAGGACAGAAACTGAATCAGCAAGTTTCATATAATGAAACCACACAGTATTTCTTATTAAAAATAAGTGTTTCTGCATTTGATGATTGAAGTACTACTGGCTTAGTTTCATGTCAATCCTTGTTCAACTAAACTGCCACCATCTCCCTCGCAAATGGCAGTCCATGTACCTCCTCAGGCAGGTGCACTGCAGCCTGTGCTGGTTTACCTGAGCTCAGCTGTGTCTGAGGCATGTCCATCAGGAACTGCTTATGATCCCACACCAGGGAAGACTACAGATGAGACATAACAATATTAGAGTAGAACTCAAATGGATTACGTCATCCTGGGTGTCTTAGTTATAGAGGACAATGAAGATGGTAAAGGGTCTAGAGGGGAAGACATATGAGGAGCATATGAAGTCACTTGGATTGTTCAGCCTGGAGAAGAGGAGACATCATCACAGTTCACAACTTCCTCATGAAGGGATCTAAAGGGCAGGCGCTGATCTCTGCTCTCTGGGGACAGTGACAGGGCCCGAGGGAACGGCAAGGAGCTAGGACAGGGGAGGATCAGGCAGGACATAAGGAAAAGGTTCTTCACCGAGAGACAATGGAACAGGCTCCCCAAGGAAGTGGTCACAGCACCAAACCTGCCGAAGATCAAAAAGTGTTTCAACAATGCTTTCAGACACATGGTCTGCTTTCGTTTTTTGGGTGGTCCTTTCGGGACCCAGGAGTTGGACTCAGTGATCCTTGTGGGTCCCTTCCAACTCAAAGATTCTATGATATAACTCTCACAATGAACCACACAGACTGAAATAGCTGGAAAAAATGGAAGAGACTCCATCCGTCAATCATGAAAACAGAAATGCAATGCATTTTCTATTTCTCTTTAGACAACAGAAGTGGCCTTAGAGAACTAAAATACGGAAAGAAGACATAATACATGATTTCATTACAGACTTGTATTATTTTATTCAGGAGGTTCAGAAGAAGATATTTGCATACACTGACAAGATGTACAGTGTCTTTCTTCTTCCTCTTATGTTTCTTTCACCAGTTTTTGTTTTTTTTTTATATGCATGAAACATCTTGGTACTTTTTTTTTTTTTAAGTAGATGTGTTAGGCTATTACTCTCCATTTACCTGTGTTTCTATGTAACTACTAGGTTTACCCCAGAAATATCTGAATCAAAGCTTTAATTTGAAGATTGCAATTCTGTTTTACAATACCCCAGCATCACTTTTTTTTTTTGTAAATAAGCATCAGACCAGTACACCTATCCTGATTGCATCAGCTGAACAAAGTAAAGCAAATATTAGAACTAACTATAGAAAGCACTCAGCAAATATCAAAAAGCATGCATAAAATTTTATTATCATGTGACCAAGTAATGTTAAAAAGAAAAAAAAAAGTTTATCATGGACAGAAATCTAGAGCAAGCATCCAAAACTTGCACAGCTTAATGCCAAATCGGCTAACTGCATGGTGCTCAAGGACTGCAGATAACTATTTATATTACAAGAGCTTATGGCCATAATGATATATTATGCTTGCAACTTACTCAATAATAAGAAATTACTTGCTGTTCTGGTCCATATTTAACAAAAATCATTTGATTGCTTTTTTAATAACCTATTACAGAAAACATGACCCAGAGACTGTTCTTAACCATTTGGATGACGATGCATTCCCTAATTAAAAAAGAAAAATGAGCAGGTGTATTCCATCTCTGAAAATTACATTGATTAGTCTTACACACATTAACTGTTTATTACAGACAAGCCTCTTGGAGCACTCTTCTGAGTAATTCATGAATTTCTGAATATTTTAATCAAGCATAATTCTCTTCCACTACAGAGATTTTTCCCATTCGTTTGTCCTACCCATTACTAGTATCTATTTTCTGTAGTTTTATTCCCAAAGTTCTCTATATAGACTGGGGTTCTGTATTAACAATTTAAAGTAAAGATTTTCAGGTGAGCATTCCGAATATTTTAAATTAACTGAGGTATTTGTAGGAATAGATATAAAAGATTTAAGCTATTTTCTCTTAATATTCTGATTTCCCTCAAAAAAACATTTGTCAGGTTGAAAAAGAGAACTAAAATGAAGGTAAAAATAGTCGTTCAGAACACAATGGCACTTTCCAATGAAACAATAACCAACATGAGGGTTAGGAGTCTAATTATTCTTGGATCAATATAACTTAATACATTTTCAGGGACATGTTACAGCAAGGGAACGCCAAAATTATACTACAAAGAATATTTGCCTCCAATAAATAATTTCCTCTGGAAAGTTGAAGAATTAACAACTGAAAAGACTTTTATTTTATTTTTTTACAGGTAACTACGATTACATAATGCCTTGCTAAAGACTCTGCATCCCATTCTGCATAATCTTTTCTTAAGGCTCAACTTTACCTAAACATAATTCAGGTACAGGCTATTGTTTCTGCCCCACATTACAAGCAGTTATGGCAAAAACACCAACCCAACTGAGGCAGGAAAATGAAAACATGCCCTTGTCCTTGCTTTATGGGATATTTCACCAAATTCTACCCCCCACCCCCCGAAAGTCTATTCTGGTACTCATTTCCTCACTTGAAGACTTCAAAGTACATACTCTTTCTAAGAATACCGGTACTTTCTGCCAAAACAAGTTACTAAAAGAAACAACACTGTCCTGTAAAGATGTTTTTGAGTATCTTGTGTTTTCAAACTAGGCTGAGTTCTACCTGAAATCTTCTACCATCTCAACTATTTCTACTGAAAAATACTAAGCCTTATGACTCAAGACTATGATTTCCTGAAATAAAAGCACAATTATGCAACATAAATGAGTGGACGGTAACGTATCCCTTTTAAGATAAAGGTTCACAAAATTAGAGGGGGCTACTTACTACTGCACTCATGCAAATGGAGGAAGCACTGAGATGCCTTACAAGTGGGTCAGGGCTTCATTCTGAGTAACTCTCTCTTCACTGTGGAAAAGGTGAACAGCAGTGTTCCTTATTCATTGAGTTAAAGCTTCAGAAATGGGGGAAAATAAAAAATAATAATAATAATAATAATAAAGGTATTTGTAATTAAAGCTCCAAGTCTGATCCCTAAACAGGCTTCCAGTGAAGCAGAATTTAAAGCAGAAGTTTACTGTGCCTTTGACTTCACACAGGAACCAAAACTATGGACCAAATGGCAATTCAGTATCAACTTTAAACAGTCCTGGCCTTCTAAGAGCATTCTTCTGCCTTTAGTATATGGATTTTCAAAACCATTCTGGATTTTAGCAGACCTCATAATCTATGTTTCCCCCAGAAGTGCTGCAAAACACTCAAACAGTATCACAACTGGAAGACAGAGGGGTTCTATTTCACATCCACCAGGAAGGTACTGCATACTAGATTTACACTGGAGTTCTGGCCAGCTCTTCTCTCCTACCAGGTAAAGCAGTTATCATCCTGATAGATACTTTGAGCAGAAAAGTCCCCACCTGGCTTCAAATCAGAGAGGTAATTGGCAATGAGTATCACGGGAAAAACTTATTTTCTCTTTGTTCCAATCCCAGAGCCAGCTAAATTCAAAGTCACTCTTACATCTGCAAGTGCACAAAAAGGAACTTTATTTGACGAACAACACAGGTGTTTTAATTCCCTAGCTACTTACTTTATGGAGTCTTGCCTGTTGTGCATCCTAATGAAGTTTTTAGTCTTTTTTTTTTTTTTTTTTGAAAATGGGTATTTTGAGAACACAAATAAAATTTTCGTTGTAAAAACAAATGCCAATGTAATAGCCTATCTTTTAATTTTTCAAATTAAGGGCAGCTTAACTTTTGAAGATTTTCAGAAGTAATTATTTTGTGCTCAACAACAGTATAAATTATTCAGCAGTTCTGGAATACCCCTATTTCATTATTATTTCTACTTTATTGCTATATTTCTCACATCTCAGATAATTACAAGGTAGCCTCCTTGCTTGTCCCAGGAGTCAGAACACTCAGTAGAGCTGTTGTTCTCTCACAAATACTCCTCCTCGTTTCTGCCATCATTTAGGTAACCTGCTCATATTTTTGACTCCACCCAACCCCTCATGAACATTTAATTAAGAACATAAACTCACCATCTGAGAGCTATAAGTGAAGCTGCATTGTATTGCTGCTCTAGTCAGCTCAGCAGAGATAGTACATCTTCTTGTAGCTAGAGTGAGAATAGTTCAAACACAAGTTAACCTGATACTTTGTGCAGGGCACACGTGCCCAGGCAGTGGCATGGGTCTGGGGGTCGCTGTGTGAGGCGATGCTGGGGCAGCCCCATGCGGGCCCCAACAGCCCCAAGGCAGGGCACAACTAGGCCCCACAGCCAAGATGGTGGCACCTCGAGGAAAATGTATATATTTTTTTTCCCCCAAGGCCATTCCTCTCACTGCCCCCTGCTGTGCAGTGTGTGTGTATATATGTGTGTATATATATATACACACAGATATATTACACAGCAATATATATACACACACATATATATAAGTGTACATATATATATACACACATATACACACACACACACACACACACATATATATATATATATATATACACACACTGCATGTCAGGGGAATGGAGCTGCACAGACAGCAAGGGGAGAGGAGGAGGAGGGCAGGAGGTGCCCCTGCAGCCTGTGAGAAGGACGTGCAGTGGAGAAAAGTGTGAGGACAAAGGAGCTCCAGAGAGGAGCTGTGAGGGACTGACCACAGCCCTCATTCCCCTAGTGGGGAGGATGAGAATGAAGGAGGAAGTTTGAGCCACGACAAAAAAATAAATTAATGATAATGATAATAATAATAAAAACTGGTTTTGCCAGATTCAGATGGAGTAGGGCTCACAAGATTCCCGTAACATCTTTATGTCCTTTTACTAGGTGTTGGCAGGAAGTTGTCCTTAAACCTTCACGAAGCTCTGTTTCTAAAAATCACACAATTTCTATGTGAGGCATCTTAAACAGTATATATTCCCACACAGCTATGCAACCTACTTCTTAAACCAGAAATACTCAAAGGTACCTGTACAAATGCATTCTACTATTGAATAAGAGACTTCTTCTTTCCCAGTGTTTTTTTGTTGTTGTTGTTGTTGTTGTTGTTTTAATGAAGTTTCATCAAAAAGGGACAAAAAAGTAAGGATTTTAACAGTTTCAACCTCTTCTTTCATGTTTGCTCAGATTTCATTTTGTTAGTACTTCTAATGTGCAATTCTAGCTGTTGTTTATCTGGTCAGAAAGTTTTCAGGTATATATTGCCTCTATTTCCTGATCAAACCTTTTCTCCTCTTCCTACTAAATTGACCTGTATATTCTGTTCTTCAAACATCCTTTAAATATCATGAGAAAAAAGAATCATGTGCTCAGTTTTCTGTTTTTCCCCATTGCTGGTCTTTACAATTACATAGCATTTTCCTATGCTGTTTGAAATGCCAGAAGAGAATTAAAAATAATAATAAAAAAATGCAACTGAAGATAAAAAAAAAACAGATTTGTTTTAACAGAATGAAACAGATGATAAACTTTCAAAATAGACAGTCAAATAATTAAATTCCAGAATAAAATCACAGGATTGCCAGTGCTATATATATTCAGAGGCTACACAGACTGGTTATTAACATCCATCACAGATGATTTAGAAATAGTAAAACAGCTATGGACAGAAGATAACCTATGAAACAAAGGGGAATATTCTCTAGTCCTATAGTAATTTTTGTGTCATTCTCTGGAAAATAAGCAACCCATTGTAGCCTGCAGAAAGTATGACTTACAAAGTTTTACTATAAACACTAAAATTAGTTGTGGCACAACTAACTTGGATATTATCCTTATTAGTTTTGTCAGCAGATCCCTTTTAGACTGACTACGTGAACTCCATGAACTCTTGATTTACTCTTGTCCAACTCTGACATTAGAAAGGGAATAGAAGAGCCTGTGTCAAGTACCATCATCATGATGCTAATCTCAAAACAATGTCTCCAAATTTTATATGCAATTTTATAACCATGTGAAAACTACGCTTACAGTAGATGCATGATTTTCAGATTAAACTTCTTTCTCGATTCTTTTTTTCACAGTGTATACTGTTTTCAGCTGAGGAGAATTGGAAAGTAATTTAAAACTTAATAGAACACATTCAGCCACCATTGATTAATGTTAGGATTTTAACAAAGAAGAAATATAACCTTTTGCAAAACAAGATATCAAGACACTTCTGCAAACATAATTTAATTTTAAATTTGATCATCATTCACTCTTCATTGCAATTAGAGTTTAACTTTTTAAATACCATCTATTTTCTAAATATCAAGGAGTAGTCTGAAAAGATTTCTCTAAAAGAAGAAAAAAACACAACAAGAACTTGTGCCAGCTTTTTTATCATTGCTTTGCATGCTGGCTTTTTAAACCTTTTAACAAGAAAAAAAATAGTTGACCAATAAAAAAATAAATGCATCTGCTAAAAGGATGAGAATGTGATAATGATAAACTTTTCAAAAACACAAGTTTCAGTGTATTTGCCCCTTAACCACACTTATCTCTAAGGAATTTAGAGAAAAATGCAGTTTAAAATATTTTTTAATCTGATCTCTTTTCTCTCTCTCTTTTTTTTTTTTTTTCTTCAATAGGTCTATTAAAAGTATTATAAAACTCTTCTTGCAAGGATGCAATCTATGGACCCAAAAAGCCCAAAGCCTTATGCTGCCTTTAAGTCCCAGAATAGTCAGCAGTCACGAGTGTTACTCAAGCTGAACTGATTGCATTGCAAGTGCCCAGGAGATTACAGCAGTTCATGGCAGAAGCAGATGGAGACGCTCCCATTAAAGAAACACACACCATTTCCACATAACATTAATGGAATTTAAGGTCAGATATGGCCAGTAGGATCATACAGTCTGATATCCAGTTTATTATCATGTTATGGAATCACATTTGTAGTGAACCCAATAACTTACGGTTAATTAGTTCATACATTGTGTCTGTTGAAAACTTTGCCTTCTGGAAAAGCACTCTGTTGTGATCTGGAAGTGCTGAAGAGGTGGAAAACTCACCATTTATCTTGAAAGTTTTTTTCTAAAGTTAGCTGTTGTCAATAATTTGTGTATAGGAAACTGATAACATTCCATCTCTTATGCTGAAAGTCTTGTTATGGGCAGAAATGAAACATCTTATACATAACCATTAATTTCCTGTTAGTGTAATTGTGATCTTAATCTAGTCACAGAATTAGTCCAGATTTGCTGTGTAATTAGGATTACATGGAAAAAAAGAGTAATGAAACAAGAATGCAGTAACAGAGAAAAGTCACAATAATACAATTAAAATAATGGTACAAAAGCTTCCTGGCATCTGCCCTTTCCTCAGGTTTTATGCTTATTTTTCCACTGCCCCTCTGTGTCCCGAAGTCAGTGTGGATAGATCTGGTGAGATGTCAGTAACTTGAATCTACCTTGGGAGGAAAATGATGTTGAAGTTGATCCTTTCGTATCCCAAACTGAGGAAGAATTTTGGGGTCATTGTTATGTTTGGTAAGACCAAACACACAAGGTGCTTTTCACCTTGATTTTTCTTCTGTGGCCTGCAACTCCATGTTATATCCAAATTTGCTATACGTGGTGTGTTTTTATTAATGTTAAACACTATTTTTCTTCTCTCTGTTATAACTAGCTTTTCATAGCTCCAGGTCTTCAGGTGCTTCTTTACCTGGTCACAGAAGAGGAATTTATTGCCATGTGTTCTCGAGTTCCAGCCTCTGCCCCATCTTTTACTGTCCCTTGCCTGGTTATGTCAAAGACTAACTGTATTCACTTGGCTTCCTGGACCATAGTTTTTGTTTGAGGTGAGCATGCATCATGCTATTAATTCTATTGCAGTTATGAAGATTCACACAGCCTGTGTGTTTGTCTTGGGATAAACAAGTCTGTGTGTTAGAAAATGCTTGGATTTTTTTTTCCATGTTTTTGTTTTTGATTTTTCCTCTTCCTTTCCCTGTTTTCTCTTTATTTACACAGTGAAGTTTAACATCAATTTCACATCTAATGAAAGTTATTTCTCCTTTACTTTGTGCCTCCCCAATCTACCTGATATTTTTAGTTTGCTGCAGAAATAGAACAGTCTGAAGCAACACCTTTAAACATACAACAAACATCACTGTTGTACAATTTACTGGAAAAAAAATGGTATTTGAATGATTTTTCTCAAATAGCTGTCCAGTCAAAAGTTGGATAGATTAGTCCTTGCAATTCTATTCATGTTTGAGACTAGAAAAATCCAGGTTTCAGAAATGATTGCATTTACTAGACAGTAAGCTTGGATATATATTAAGCTATAGGCTGGCTATACAAACACCTTGCAGCTCAAAGATGTCAATGATATTTCAATGCCATTCTTTCATCATCAAGCACCCTTAAAAAAAGAAAAAAAAAAAGTCACCTAGTCTTCTGCAAGAGGCATAAAACCAGAAAAACAAAACAAAACAAAACAAAAATCTAGTCTACACTCTGAAGTACACTCTGACATATGACATATTGTGGTTAAATGGTAACAATGGACTTGCACGTCTATGACTACACAGACCTGGTACTAATGGCAGTGTGGGTCTGATTGTGGGACAGAAGCTGAATTCTGTTTCCAGATTAAGTCTCTGCATTCACACCCCAAAGAACTGCTCAAATTTCAGAAATTTGAACACAACGCTGACAATGAAAGAACACTTCAAAAGAAAATGTTTCAAAAGAAAAAAAAATATCAAAAGCAACCACATTAACTAAACATCTCTTAATATCTAGAAGAAATGTAACCGTAACATTCTGAATCTAGAAAATAAAGAACATTAAGGAGCTTATTAACATTCTTCAGTCATTTCAAAATGGCAACAGTACGACAATTCCACCTGCGTTTCTAGCAAAGAACTTTTTCATTTGTTTTTTGATTGGAAAGTAAGAAAATGTGTAAGTGTGCATGAGTATGTGTGCAGGTGAGTGTGAGGGCATGTGTGCGAGAGTGAGGAGGAGACTAAGATTATGAAAAATTCTAATACAAAGTCTGAGAATATTGGGCTACTCTGCAAAGTTTTCATTTTGTGGCTTGACACAATATATTTGCAAGGTCATTATGCAGAATAATTATATCAATGGTTAGAAGGGCTCTTCTGGTAATAAACGCTGCTTCAGCTAATGAAATATTTGAAGATTTTTTTCTACAGGTCTTATTGTAGTACTCTTTCCAACACATTACTAATGGCACTCCTTGCTTGAACCCTGTGATTAGAGTATGAGAACTGACTGACAAGAAGCAAAGCAACTATGGAAAACTTTGAAATAAAAGGATATTGTATCATTTTGATCCCAAATGCAAATACTAAATGTAGCTGACAAGATACCTCTATGAAATGAACACCTAAGGCCAAGCTCTGCTCTCAGTTTCACCCATGAGACCTCTCTTGAGCTTAATGAAAATATACATTGAAAGCAAATAAGAAAGATGTATTTTAAGTGAGGGCAAAAGGAGGTAACAGGAGGTTTCTATGCTAGCACATTATTTTTACTGTGCAACCTCCTTATTAAATGGGTGTGGTCATACTAAATCACTCAAGTTAAATCAGGAGTGTAAGAGGACTTGTTTTCATAGGAATTGGAAAGAATAAGTATTAATTTAGAATACATTAAGTCACTTTTCTTTGTAGTCACCTGTTTTTCAGGCTTTTTATGCTACACAAACACTGCTAAATTCTGTAAAATCAACTGAGGTCAGAAAATACATAGGTATCTTAAAACTTAGCTCATTGAGCCAGAATTTAGAAAAAAGTTATTTAGAAAACAAACAAACAAAAACCACAAACACATAGCACAAACAGCAACTTGCAACTGGATCCATTTTTGGAGATTTCATTTCCCTTTGTCATTTGTCTGTCAGGAGGCCTTTTCATTTTTTGGATGTCACAGAAACTTAATTTTTGCTTTTGTAACACATAAGCACCCTTCCTCGATAGGTCAAATGGGTACTGCAGAAACAGTTTGCTTTGGCATACTGAGTATTTTCCTTCATATCCCACCTCTAAATGCATTTATCAGCCAGCTTTCTGCTACAAGCCCCTTTAGTCTTCCCTAACCTCCCTCATCAGAAGAGTTTCTTCATATACAGTCTAACACCCACATTTCTTGAGAGGAGAAGCTAAGTGTGAAGAAAATGGAATTCAGAGATGAAAAAGAGAATCTCAAACACATTCTGCAGTTCTGCATACAACAATATATAAATCTTTTGCTTATTTCTTTATTTTACAAGAAAAACTTATAAACTGAAGAAAGCTGTTGCTAAAGAAGAGGAAGAAACAAGCTTAAATACCGCACTTTTTGGACCACAACTTCTGGTTTCAAGAACAACAGTGACATCAGAACTACTACTGTCAGGACTACTTATGTGTAGAATTGTATAGATTTGCTCTTAAGGATTAAGACAACTAGGAAGAAAGGGTCACTTGTACAGATTCACCATACTAATCCTTGGTATCTTTGATACCAAAGTAACTCCACTGGTTTCAGTGGAGTGGCTGTCATTTTAAAATGAAAGCCAAATGCTAATGAATTGGCTCCTACAACTTTCTGAATATTTACTTCCAGGATGAGACTTTAGTGAAACATAACTTAATGTCCTGAAATACAGAGCAACATTTCAGTGTCCAGAATTTCACAACCAGAAGAGCACTTTTGATCCTATGAACTGTGTGAAACAATATCCAAGGCACCAGAAATGCCTTATGCTTTTCAGTGGTCACCTGCAGGAGACAGAGGGTGAGGAACAGTGTTTTTTGTTTCTTTTTGTTGTTGGTTTTTTTGTTTGTTTGTTTTGTTTTGTTTTTCAATAAACGTCAAAAGTATTCCCACTGGGCTGACTCTGAGATATAAAAACTCCTTTAAAGTGTTGAATGTTCCCAGTGGAGTAAGAATGGCTGGCTTTTGACTTCTTCAGCCCAACCAATGAAGAAAATCCTTTTGGAGGTGTTTTTGTAATTTTTTAAAATTATTTTTATTTTTCTAAGCTAGTGCTTAATAATTTAACACAGTTCCAAATCCTAGCACAGGTAGACCTAAGTACTTGGTCTACAAAATGCACTGTAGTCCTTATTCAGCTTTGTAAAATTCTTTTTTAGCAAATATTTGTACCATACTGAAACAGGAATCAGAAAACTAGTTAATGAATTAAAATGTGTAAACAATCATGAAAAAAATGTACTCTGGCTATTAACTCTCTTCAACCTGACATTCTAATTCTTATATATCATGACCTAAGCTGTAGCCTGGCTTGCTAAAACTGTATTGAAGCACTGAGCATATACTGATATTAGATGAAACTTCTCAACCAAAAAACTGATATATTTTTAAAATTAATTTATCTGAAGAGTCATATTTTCTCTACTTGCCATAAAGGTCTTAGAAGTCATATCTAGACCTTTGTTTTCTCCTCTGTTCTTCTCTCATATATAACCATAAGACACTTTCAGAACAACCTGGCTTGCACCTGGATTCACTACTCCCTGTTGTCAGGCTATAGTTTTCCCCCATTTTCACTGTGTATCAAGTGGGGAACATGCCTTTTTTTCTTTTTAATGGTTTAAAAAAAAAAAAAAAAGGAATTAGTAATATCTTCATGCCATCTGATATCGAGTAAAGAAAGAAAAAAGAAAACCCATAAGAATCAGAATCAGTTGGTTTCATATCAAACATGTTTTTCAAATGACACTGATAAAATAACATGCATAAGAAAAACATGTAACAAAGTGGCAATTCAATAATACAAAAAAAAAAAATCAGTCAGGTAAATAACTAATATCTTAAAATATTTGTTGTACTTCATGTCTGTGATTTGCATATGTCAAAGCTATAAGCAATGCTGACTTTAAAGAGTTGAGTTTGAATCATTAGATAGATGGTTGTTTTAATCAAACACCAGCCACATTATTTATTTAGCTTGTCCTATTCCCTCTTCTCTTCATTAGGTGTTTTTGGCATGAAATTCAGCTATTGTACTGGAAAAAGAGTTTTGTAAATATTTTCCATTGATGTGTTAGTGTGTAACAGCCAAAACCCAAAGCTGTCAACCTGTTCTTTGCCTCCAGCATTAAAACTAGCTCAAAAGTACTATTAATAAGAAACAAAGTTGCTAATTTTGCAACTATTTTAGAACAGTACTGACCATATTAACAGAAAATACAACTGATACTGTATAAAATTCAGTGGAATTGCCCTGTATTTAGTATCACACAATTATTTGGCATTTCCCCAACACACTCAATAAAATGCTACTATATATTTTACCCAAAAAATTATTGTATTATGTACAGAATCTCAGCATCATACCTGTATATCTGTTTAGTTATAAATTCAGAAAACAAAATGCTTTTTCTCTATATTTTCTTGTTTGTTTTCAAACAGTCACTCTTTTTAAGAGCATTCTCAAATTTCTTTCAGCAAAACAAAAGCTAAAAAATTGAAGAGTTGTTTCATTTTGTGCTGAAAAATATATGGAGACTACAGTGAACTTTTTTTCCCTTCATTTTTTTGAGCTTCCCCCCCAACCCCATCTCCCTGTTCCAGTTGCTTCTAGCAGCGTACAAACAGTGAAAATGTGTTTACCATTTATTTTAAATTCTGCAGCTAGCCTTCGGTACACATGGCACTACCCCAGATCCAGTTCTTCTGACCAGAGTCAAACAAGTAATGGAAGATTTGCTTAACAATTTTGCTACAAGGAAAAAAGAAACAACACCACTTTTAATTCACTTTTTTTTTCTCTTTTTTTTTTTTTTCTTTTTTCCTCCCTAGTTCTTCAAGATCTTTGCAGTCTTAGGAGTTTAAGAAAATGATAAATCTGCTTTTTAAAAGAATAGCACTTTTTTGTTTGTTTGTTTTTAATCATGGGAGAATTGACTCCAATTGAACTGTACATTTAAATTAATCTTTAAGAAGTACAATAGTGAAATCTTTAAATGGCTGAAACATGCAGGAAATGTGAAAATAAATCTTCTTACACATATTTTGGCAGCATCTGTAAAATCTTTGCGCTATAAAGACTTATACTTCTGACATGAGCTGCAAAGTTGACCAAAAGACAAACAACAGGAAAAAAAATCCAAAACCATGAATAATATCATTTTCAGAATATCTGTTAATATATGGCTTAAAAGCATTCAAGTATTTTGTTAGATATGCATTTTTGTTAGTATTTGTTAAATCAATATTACAAATATAAACTATGGAGATAAAGGAGAAATAATAATAAATTTTAATGTCTTGTGGTAATTTGAGGACAAATTCTATTTTAGCCTGTCTTTACGTCTTTCAGTTATAGCCAAGTTGCAAAATGGCATTAACATACATATTTTGTTAAGTCTGTAAGAGAGCATTCAGTGACTAAGAAAGCTGTACCTGTCTTTGAGATGATGTAGATGAAGTTAACGCAGACCTTACATGGGGTCAATCCTGTATAGGTAGGTTTTACTATCTGTATCACATTGAGGGCAGTTACTGAAGTATGGCACCTTGTTCTGGTGGACACAATCCAAAACACATCAATAGGGTGCTCGTGCTTGAAAAGCAATTGTGCAAGTGCTACTTGAATTTTTAAAAACTGCCTATAGTTAGATACATTAGCTCAGTCTATATTTAAAATACATGAGAAGGTTAATATGACTTGATCTTAGCATACAATTATTTATACTGTATTGGGTTTAAGTGGGAAGGTTTTGGTAGCGGGTGGGCTGCAAAGGTGGTCTCTGTGAGCAGAGCCCAACAGCTGCCCCATGTCAGCTCAGAGCTAGCTCCTGCCAACTCCAAATGGGACCTGCCGCTGGCCAGAGCTGAGCCAGGGAGCAATGCTGGTTGGGCCTCTGGGAGAACAGATTGAAGAAAGAAGAAAAAACTGCTGCAGCACAGCAGCTAAGAGAGAGGAGTGACAAACAGCCATGCGGACACCAAGGTCAGTGAAGAATGAGGGGGAAGAGGTGCTCCAGGTGCTGGAGCAGAAGTTCCCTGCAGCCTGTGGAGAGGCCCCTGGTGGAGCAGGCTGTCCCCCTGCAGCCCTTGGGTCCCATGGTGGAGGAGCCCACACAGGAGCAGGGGATCTAGGGGAACCTGGTGCCAATGAGAGACCCATGTTGGGGGAGTTTGCTCCTGATGGATGGACCTCGTGTTATGGACCCATGTTAGTGCAGTTCTGGAAGAGCTGCTGCCTGTAAGAAGCCCACACAAGATCAGTCCCTCATTAGGAGGGACCCCACGTGGAGTAGGGGCAGAGGGTGACCATGAAGAAGTGGTGGAGCCTGCACTGCTCGTGGGGAGGAGGTAAAAGAGGGTGGATTGGGGGAAGTTGTTTTTAGTTTGCATTTAGTTCCTCACTGTTCTAGTCTGCTAGTGATAGACAAATTAGATTAATCTCACTTTGCTGAGTCTGCTTTGCCAATGACAGTAATTGATGAGTGATCTCCCTGTCCTTACCTCAACCCTTGAGCCCTTTCATTGTATTTTCTCCCCCTTTGCCTCTGAGGATAGAGAGTGAGACAGCAGTTGTGGTAGAGTTCAGCTGCCCAGCAGGGTAAAACCACCACGCAGACATGAAAATAAATAAATAGGTGGATTTTTACTCCAGCAGATAAAGACGAGCCAATACTAGAAACTGGATACATTGGTAACAAGAACAGCTCAATTATTCCACTAGCTACCAAGGAATAGATATTTTTCCTGTTAAGTTTCAAAGCCTTCTGACTTTCATGAGACTCCATAGCACAGGTTCCTGAAAAGGAGCAGGAGTTCAGGGTGGCCAGGTAACATCTCTGCCATGTAGAGCCCAGCTGGAACCCACCTCCACCCTCAGGGCCCACACCCTGCAACAATGAAAGGTGAATGCTATAAGAGTGCTAGAGAAAATGGTTTAGTTTTCCCCCAAGCCTGATGACTGCTTCCCAGCAACCTCTCCCAAAGGCAGGTGGGGGGTGAATGCCCACCCCTGCAAACCCCAAAGGCCAGAGGTACCTTCCTCACCACATGACCTATCCTTCCCCACTCATCCTCACACACTCTGCCAAGGCTGGTGCTACCCTATGTACCAGGGACAGCCTTTCTCCTTGGAGGTTGTCATCCCTTAAACTCCAACAAGCTGCTGCCCTCCACCACAGCAAGGGATGTGACATCTGAGAGTCAATAAGAGTCTGTTTAAGGTGACATCTTGCAACCTTTCATCTTCTTTGGTGCCTGTGGCCCGAGATACGAAACAGGACAGATAAGTGGGGACAGACGGGGTAGCCAGCCCCTTCCTCAGCCACCAGCAGAAGATGTAGCTGCCTGGGAGTAGGATGCCAGACCTGGAGATGTGATATGACATGAAGCCAAGGAGAAAATGGGGAAAAATTGGCTCTGAGGTGCACACAGAATCAAGGAAAAGCAGACCACTCCATCAGCCCTTTTGGTAAGGGCTTTGTTACGCTTTGAGAAAGAATAAAGGAGTGAAAGAACCTCTATACCCTAACTCCACAGCCATAGTACAAATTTAATCTCAATTAACCCTGTTTCATCTTTACTCCTTTTCTGTTTTTCCTTTTCATCTTACTCAGTTTCAAAAAGCTGCACATCTCCCTTTTCCTCCCACAAGATAAACAATAAAATGGACAAAAGATAAACGACTAAAAAGAACAAATCATGCAGTGCTGGCAAAATGTTGTCCTCAGGAAAAAAATCCCACTGACTGCAAGAGACAAGAGATTTAAATAGGAGCTTTGCCTGAGGAAGTAATAGAGAATTAAACCCAAATAAAATAATGATATGAGTTATCACAAATGTGAGAAATCGGATTCTGCTTTAATTCTCACATGGACAGCAAAGTCTTTGTCCCACTGATGGCAATAGAAATTTTGCCATTGATTTTCAATGAAGCCAAGATTTCACCTTATGGCATTTTCTCTCAAATCTTATCTTTTTTACTACAATATAACTCATAAGTATCTTCTAATACTTACAGCCTAATGAATAGTCGTGTATTCCAGACCAGATATCATCATCCATTGCAGGCTTGTATATACAATAGTTATTTCTAGAGGCATTATGAGGTTTTGAGGAGAAAAACAACAACATCAAACAAACAAAAAAACACCACAAGTTGAATTCTGGCACTGAAATTAAAGGGAACAAAATCTGACTCTCAAATCCCTTCTAAGAAAAGTAATCACTGTATACGGTCAGCTGCTGACTCTGTCATTTCCTAAGTTTTCCATTGTACTGCCTTTTGAGAGACAATAAGTGTGGTAAGAGCTAAATTCATCCGAATAGTTTAATGCAGTATGGTATCCATCTTATGCAAGTGAAAATTATGGAGTTTTGCAATTCATCAAGTGTGCAATATTGCTGATTTTAAAAGAAACCATCACAGACTTTGTAGTTTATTATGGTTGTAACAAGGCTGTACTTCACTGCTGCATTTAAGAATACATGTTAAAAAGCTATGCTTCTATTCAGAAACATCTTTAAGGTAGTAAAACAGTGTTTTGGGGAAAATACTGCTGGACTCTTAGAGGAAAGCAATTCCTGAATAGTTTGCACTGTATTTTGCTATACCACAGATGGCTGAAAAGCTGTTAGTAAGTTCTTATACTGTAAGTAGATAGCAGCTGCAAACTTCTAGCAACAAGATAGTATGAAATATTTTAAGATCTCCAGATGTGGTCTGGGAAAGTCAGTTTCCATAACAACAATTTTTGGTGCCATGATTATGGGGCTGTTTGCACCTCTTGATTTCTGTAGCCATCCAGTTTTTGTTGCCAGTACAATACTGCTATTTTGGTCTAGCACTAAATTCTTTACTTGTACTCATACATTTGCATAGACAGAGTATTACCAGAAATTTTAAAAGGGAAAATGAAGTCACTAATGTACACTAAAGCTTTGGTATAGTTATACCAGAAGAAGGATCCTTCTTTAATACCTCACTAGTTAATAAAGCTGGAACACTCCTGTGCACCTGAGATATTATAGTCGAATAAATATGCAGGTGCTCAAAATATCAAGCAACCAGGAGTGAAATATGGAATTCAGAAAACAAAAGGTTTTCTTTTAGTGTTGTTACTCAAACTAAGCCTAAGAACTCAGCTTTTGGAGGAACAACCTTGAAATACAGGAGTGAGATATATAAGGTAATATAAAACTGTAAATTGTTCTGAGCACAAAGGAAAAAACAACTCAGACCCACAGCTTTCTCTTAGCAAGACAGCTCCCAGGCAGTGCCTGTGCACATTTTCCTTTTAAATGTCAACTCCAGCAGGCACAGACCTTGTAATCTTTAAAGCAGAATAATTAAGGTCTTTATAACTGCTTTTTTTTATAGCAATACACGACCCCATATAAAGGTGCAATATCAGTCTTGCTACTGGAATACAGTGATCCCCTTACACCACTTCTGAAGGCAAACTATGCACTGCCTGAAGCTGATGATGTTACTTCAGTTTGTAGGATTTAATGTAGTCCATCCACTCTCTTTGCCAGGCTTCTTGTTAAAAATTTTCTGGTGAAGCTACCTGACTGTCTCTCCAACTGGTTTCTCCCTCTCCCATTTTTCTTACATGGACTTCATGCATTACTGTTTTTTTTCTTTCCTATTTTCTTATTGTTGCTCCATGTTCTGGTTTTATCTTCTGCTTCCCCTCTTATCAGGTCATTTTGCAAATATTTATTTTTCTGCTACTATTTCTTTTCGACTTTCATCTTTAGTCATTAACCAGTTTGGCCATTTTGTCATCTTATGTCATCTTATCCCTTTTCCTAGATCCTTGCACTCTTTAATACCTCTCTCGCTTACCAGGATAAATAAGTGAGTAAATAGCATAAATAAACAAACAAATAAATAAATAAATAAATTTGCACTAAAGACCACAACAGAAGATTGTTATTTGGGATGCATTTCCTGCAAATAGGTCTGTGAGACTGAGCTGAACCATGGAACTGATCCTTGTTAGCAAAAGCTGGAGAACTGCTTGGGCAGAGCTCACATTTGAAGATCCTCTGCTCAGAGGTGAATGAAATACAATCAGTTTTCAGGTCACTTGGATGTCTGGACAAACTTAATATTTAGTCTTATATATTATTTTATATTTTTTTCCAAAAAGGAGCTCCCCTTGCTTTCTCCCATCTGTGCAATATTTGATGAACTTCATACTAGAACAACATACTGATATATGCTTGTATACTCAATAAAGTTGCTAGCAAGCTAAATCTCTTTGTGGGAAATACCTATTAAAATCAACCAATCAAAATTACAAAAGAAAACAAATATAGAATTTTAATAGAAAACGGCCTTTAGCAATGTTAGTCACATCATTTAATTCACTGTTGGGGGCATGTAGACACTAACATAGTGTATTTGATGCAAGACTAGAAAACAAAGCATGACATAACTGAACAGAGAAAACATAATTTTGCCAGCCTCAACCTGAGGATAATGGGAAAGAAATGAGTGCAGTAGAATAGGGAGCAGTAATGGGTGTGAAAGAAAGGTCAATTCTTCATGAAATTATTCCATTTCTAACATGCTACTACTCTAGCAAATATTTTGCTTCTTCTTTGAGCCCACATTGAAGAGAAGATATGAACATTGGTAAATAATTAGCAAATTTCAAAGAAACATCAACAGAAACAGGTCATACAATATTTCACATGGAAGATCATATCACACCAAGATCATGTCTTTCTGAATCTACATGCCCATCCTGGGAAATATAAACTGTTATATCAATGAGGTCAAAGTTACGTTTCTGAAAGGAATGAGAGGCTACTGGGCTTTGTACATATTTCCTTGGCTTTGGGAGACCTGTTTTGTGTTTACATAAAAGAAGTCAAAGATAGATAGATAGATAGATACATACATACATACATATATGTATATTAAGTAAAGGTATTAGATGAAAAAAATCTCTTTTTATTCAAAGTTGGAAAAACATTTTAAATTCTGTGAGTTTCAACAGTTGTGAATTGGAGGCCTGACCACTGAGATAAGAATGGGTGAAACAGAAGAGACTTGAACAGTGTTGGTGTTCTCAAGAGCACTGTTTCCACACTTGAGGAGGTGAACCCTGTTTACATTCTCCAAAACTGGAAGAAAAAGCTTTTTAGCATTTTCAGTGATACTCAATATCATAGAGCCATTACAATTACATATATATATATATTTTTTTTTTTCTAATTTGTGAAGCTACATAACAACTAGATTTAAGCCAAAATTACTCTTCTTGCCTGTTGCAGCTGGTGATCCAGAGGTAAAAGTACTACTCTTGTCAATATTTGGACACAATAGTTCCCATTCAGATTCAATTTTAACAGACAAAAAAGCAATAAGTAATCTTTCATCGCTCATAACTCTTCATCCTAACTCTATAATCATAGCTCTTTTTTTTTTTTTTCAATTAGAAATAATTTTAAGGAACTATCAATATATAAGATATCTTCTTATTTCTGTCCCCTATAATTCATTACAGTATGACAAGATATTATTTTAAAAATCTTTCCAAAAGTAAAATCTGCAGAAAGTACAAATTCTCTTCTACAGTGGCTCCAAAATGAGGACTGTATTTAGAAGTCCTAACTAGCAGTTTGCAAATATGCAATTAAAATTCTGGCTCTTCTCTAATTATGGAACACTTAAGTTAAATGGTTGTAATAGACATATAATGATGGCTTTATAAACCTTCAGTTACTTATAATCTGAAGTGATTTTACTTCTCTTTAAAAAGCATCCATTAAATGGCTAATATGATCTTCGTGTAATTTAGCAAGACATTTAATGAATGCTTTATAAACCTAAATAGCAATTATTACCACAGACAAGTGTTCACCATATAGATTAACGTTCTATTAATATGAATTAGCTTTTTTTTTTTTTTCAGGTTAAATAGTGAAACTTGTACTTAAAGTCTATTGGTCTAAATTTAGATTAAAATTTTACACATTTGAAAGTGAAACTTCAGAGGTTCCTAAAAAGAGAAAAATGTTCTTAAAGCAATTTTTCATTAGGGTATGTATTTATTAAAAACCTGATCAAACTGCATACAACTAAGAAAGCTAACTCAAATAAAAATACTTATTTTTATAAAAATAGTTGTCATGTTTATGAACTGTAGTCCTCAGCTCTATGAACCTTCTGGACATTCCCAGATGATTAAAGAATCGCTATGATTTCATTGTATTATATTATAATTTCTAACATTTTCAAGACTATGTACATAGTTCAAAGTTAGTGCAAGTGTTTGGGTAATGATCACTTTTACCATTACATATGAATCAATAGTAATTACATCAATGACCAAAGATTACAGAAATTAAAACATAGAATGGGGTACCAAGAGTCCAGTCTGGACATAGTTTCAGTGCCTAATATTGGAGGAAAAAACATCAAATCCATGTTTAAAGGACTATATTTCCATTTTCATGGAACACATGTTGAAATAGAATATTTAGACAAATGTTTTGTTTAGGTGGTTTCCCTATGATACATAGATGAGTTGCATTTTGGCCATTTAGTTTTTGTCTGTTTTATCTTACAGATTTTTAAAAACAATTTTAAAATAAAGATTTTGATGTTTGTTTTGATATTATACAGAAGTTACTTTCCTTCTAAAAGTTCTGAAAAATGCAACTATCTTCATTCGTAACAAATTTGAAAGTGTTGAAATTTACCACGAGATGGAAATTTTGTTTAATTTTGTCCTACTTCTAACACTTCTTTATAATAATACAGTATGAGAAAAATCTGAAGCCACATAATCGTTGCTTGTACCAACAAGAACATCCGGTTAACTTCTGCTTTACTAAAAAACCTGAAACTCTGAATTCTATTTTGTCCTTTATCTTTTGTTTCAGAGAAAGTCCTTTGTATACCCATCCTGATTTGTGAGCATCTGATTCATATAACAAGAATAAAGAAATATTATATGGTTACATACCAGAGATGGATGATATTATCATAGAATTATATAATCATTAAGGTTGGAAAAGAACTCCAAGAACATCTGGTCCAACTGTCAAATATTATCTCATGTGTTATCAGATCAAATACTATGAATCAAAATTTGTTTGATGTCACCAAAGTTATGAAAGGACTGGATCTGATGCCCTGACTTAACAAGCTTTACTTGCATTTATTTTGGAGAAACTGTGAAAAAAAAGATGAAATACAAATTATAGAGAGAACAGAGAACAGGGGAGAAAAACAGAGATAGAGAAACAGGGAGTGAAAGATAAAAATAATGAATGCTAAACATAAATAGTGGCTTCTATAGGGTACACTTTCTGCCTATCGAGCTTCTATGCTAAGGAAGGTTCTGACCATGATTTTAGATAGAATATAATAGAAGTGACACTCTTGGCATTACTACATCATGCTACAAGCAATGATCCCAATTAAACTGTATTATACCAGGCAACAGCATTCATAGCATCATTAAACAAATAAGACTATAGAAAAAAACAGCTTCTGTTAAGAAAACATTTCTGTATGGAGAGAAAGAAAGACTATATCATATCTGTAAAACACAGTAAGATTTCTCTTTGGTTATATATTAGGAGGTTATATTTGCTTATATTTTTGACTGAACATTAAAAAAGGAATAATTTTTCATTGTTTCAAACCCAAAGCAACTGCAGATATTATTTTGGGAACCTTCTAACTCCAACAAAATAGCTTAGTCATAACTTAAATGAAGCTGCATCCTATCTGACTGTTCTATTCCAACAAGTAATTTGATTGTTACAAAATTTTTAGCCAACATTACTATGGAGAACTATACTAAATCTTTTATTTATTTTTTTTTAAGATAAAACATTGAAAATGGAGGAGAAAATTGTCCCAGAATAAAAATTCAAAATGCAAAAAGGCAATTGCTAAAAATCATGCAGCCACTATAATGTTATATTCTTTAGTGACTTATTCCCTGTGTGTGAAAATATTTACATGTATAATACAGAGCTGAATAACAGTTTGTTACCTCTTATATTACAGCAACCATGAGCACAAAGAGAAGTAAAAAAGTGAAGTAGACATAGCTTTCTAAGAAGCAACAGAGATTTTTATCAACCTGTTTAACTTCAGATGTAAGACAAAATTTTACTTGTTCAACCCACAAAGAAATTATTTCTTGTAAGTTTCATGTCAAAACTCTTAGAATAGAAATAAATAAATAAATAAATAAATTCCTTCTCCCCCCTCCTCCCCCCCAAAAGCAAGAGTTCAAAAAGACTGGAAGACCAGACCCAGACCAAAGAAATATCATCCCAAAGAAATGGGGGAAGAGAAGAGAGAAAAAGTATTCTTCAGGTAGAACTTCCCTGAAGTACTTTCTTCATCAAAAAATGCTTATACCTTATAGTGAAAAGGGCTGGTTTCAGATAAGTTAGATTCTCTCAATGACTGCAACAGAATATTTGAAAAATTTCCTTGAAGAACTGTGGTTTCATAGCTAAAAAATACTTTACATTTCTAAATGTGAATTAATCATATTAAAGTCAGGAAAAAAAAAGAAAAAGAACAAAAAAAAAAAAAAAAGAAAGCTCTCAAAATATCAGACCAAAAGCTTCATGGCTGAATTAAATTTTTTGAATTAAAGAAAGATTTTCTGATGGTTTGCAAACTTCAGACTGACATTGTTTCATTCTTATTTTGATTTTTTTTAATTTAAAATTATTTTAATAAGATCACAATTTTCCCTATCCAACCTTAATATGAATTTGAAATAGAGAAGAGAACAAGGCATGAATCCAATGCCTAAGCTGTCATCAATTTTATTTTATGACTATAGCTCTGTCTCTATGTTGTTATGTGGGACTTGCTAATAAAGGTCCCATTACTACTGAATGTCACTATGCAACTACTTAATAGCATTAGGTATCATGGTGATATGTATAAAACTTGTATTACAACTATAAACTACTAATTGCGAAATAAATAAATTGATTGTTTGAAAGTTATTTATGTATAGCAACATTCCTGTTCTTATTATTTTTTGTTGCATAAAGAAACATTTGAACAATGTACACATGTAAGGATAGCACAAGCAGCTAAACACTTAATTCCAAGAATGCCCACAGTTCCTAATAAACTCATATCAAGGCAGAATAATAAAGGGCTTTTGGTCTATACGAAGTTTAGATGACCAGGTGTCCAGGACAGTCTACTAATGTGTCCTTAATATACTGACAGTTCAGGTATCTTGAAGGAAATCTTCAGGGCAATATTTAGTCACCTATTTTTACTCAGATCATGAGGGTTTCCCTTCCTCCACATATTCTCAGCATTGGTAGAGAAAATGAAGACAAAAACTTCTGACCTGTCTTCTGGGTCACAAATTCTTCCTTTTCAACCTGTGACTAAAACATCACTAACAATGAAACTTCGGTGAAGATATCTTGCTTGGTTTAGAGGTTTTTAATGTTCTTCTACAAGGAGGTATACTATGGTTCCTTGTTTACAATTTCTCTGACAAGTAGATTATGTTTTCACATTCACGGAATCTCTCCAATTTCATCTCCTTGACACTAATGTAAAAAGTGTTTGCATGCTTTTTTAAATGAGCTAATTAAACAGACTTGATTAATGCAGGGCAATTCTTCTTGCTTTCTGGATAAATAAATGTGCATACAGAGGTGCCTTTTTGTCAGGTAAGTGCTTTTAGTCATTTGCACTATATATTTTACAGAATCTTGAAACTGATTGGCTGCAGTATCTAAACAAAAAGCAATGCAAATCCTATTTTATGATGAAGTATGCCCAACAAACCCTATTAAGAAGATGTTTTGTATCTTCTTACAGGAGAGAATCAACAATCTCACTTGGCGCAGTTTAAAAATGTAATCACCAGTTACATCTCCAGAATTGTTGACCAATGAAAACCTCTATGTTACTTTCAAGGGAAATCGAACAGAGCCCCCAAAATAATAAACTGAATACGCTCATTTATAAATCAACATTTCTGAAGCAGCTGGCCACACCTATTAAATATTTTGATGATCAAATTCTGCTGTGACTGGGCTTCATTTAATTTTGTTACCTATAGTGTTTTGATTTTACCAGTGCCTTTTTACTACTAATGGCCTTATTTTACAATACTACCCCGTAAAAACTAGATTTCGTTGTAATCTGGTATATACTGAGAATGCCTATTGTGTTATTGAACTAAAATACAACACAAAACTACTGAAGGAGGGGTCAAGACCTCTACATCATTGATTTTAGGTAACCCAGTCTGCTAATGGCCAAACAGAAACTGCCATGACTGCTCCCTCATGAACACCTGGAGCACTTTTGCTGCCGTTATCTTTGAAAGAATGTTTCTCACTCAAAAACTGGGAGGTGTTAGCAACTCTGCTAGCAAGAGAAAAAGCAAAAGGCCAGTCCAGAATGCACCATCCTTTTATCTAGGTTTCATAACAAGGTGTAAAGGAGGTTGAATACAATTCTCCATAATCTACCAGTTCTGTTGATTTTCTATTGCAAGATTTTAGACAACAGTTAAAAGTTTTGAATATTTCCACAGAAAAATTAAGATCTCTCCCACACATAATTCAAAAGAAAGCTAAGGTTTCTGTTTATTTTGTTAGGCAGTCTCTGCAGCACATGAAAAATGAAAAACAATAGTATTGAACTTTGAAAGTTAAGAATGACAATGGTATTCACCCAAGAGGTCTTCAATATATTGCGTTGTCATCTACTAAATGTTTCAGGGACTGCCTGCATTGCAGTGGAACACAGACACTACTATATTGTGAGAAGAGACATCTAAATGGAATGAATCACCATCGTCACTAGAACACAAAGGAATCTCAAACTCCTCTATTGTATCAAGTAACATTTCTAAAAATGTATGTATACTAAAAATTGCACTTATATAAATATATATATTGCAAGAATGCATAAAAATATTCTTATGACACTGGAAAAAGTATTGACCTCAGTGAAAAAATAAAAATAATCTCTGTATTAAGGAGAAAAAAGTAACAAGGGTCTATTTCATATTCAGGTGTTCTAGAGAGATAATTTATAGCTAAAGGAATTGAGTACATTAAATAGCAATCTTTTCATTTTAGGCAAATAAGGTAGAATTGGTTAGATCTATTGATAGTATGATGAATAGTTAAAGACAAATATGCTTTCCCATTTACTTTCTCTGCTTAGCTTGAGAAAGATATGGCTTTTGTTTTATATCTCAAATGCATGCATTTTATCTCTTTCATCTAGTTAAATTTGACTTGTTTCATGGAGACCATACCTAAACTACAGTTTTTAGAAAAGATGATAGAGAAAGTGAGTTGTAGAACTGCAGATTTGTTCAAAGAGAAATGATAAGCTGGCACAAACAAATGCTTGTAGCATGCAAAACTACCAGGTTGTCTTAGTGATAGGAGACAAAGAACTCCCAGTCAGTGCAATAGAAAGTGTGGGCATCAAAAAAAAAATAAATAGCCTTACATATGGAGTGAATTAATTGTACTCCACTATCATTTGCACGATGGTGTAGAAACAATCAGTTTTCAAACTTTCTCTGACATCAGAATAGATTTACACTACTTACAATATCAATATTAATTAAATTATGTTTAGGATTTTTAAGCATGGCAATTTGAAACAACCCACACACAGTATGTTTCTGGGTCAAGAATGACAAGATTAATTTAAAAGCATTCAAATAACTTCTTTCATGTCAAAAGTTATAATTAAGGTGGCACACAATAATATAATTTACTACTTGAGATACACTAAATGATTCTGATCTGCATAATTTAAATATAACAGTAGGCAATATCTCATGCTGCTAATATTATGTGACTGTAGCTGGTATTACCTATTCATGTATTTTCATTAAAATCTTATCCATAATTTATAGTTCTGTTGGCTTGGGAAAATGTTTACTGAAAGAAAAGCATATTGTGGCCCCATAGTTAACAGTTAGACTCATGACATTAGGTGACTTCAATGGTGACTTAAGAAGTATTCGTCTTAAATCACAGACTTACTAAAATGAAAGAGTATATTTGTTTATTTATTTATTGTGTTTAGCACACCATTATTTGTTTGCCCTCAGTAAAGTCAGCAGCAATACCAGAGCTTCAGCGTTAGTCAGAAGAAAGCAGCATGTCATTCAATTCTGCAAATCTGTGGTATTGAAAGCAAAGCCTGAAGGGGAAAAAAAAAAAAAAAAAAAAAAAAAAAAAAAGCTTCCTGAAGGAGGAGAATGTAGCACTCAAATAGGTACTCTTTTCCCCTCTTAAGCATTCTGCTATTCCTGTCCATATAAAACACAAGAAATGTACTGAGGACAGAACCACATCTCATATAGCAATTCAAATGTTATATGAAATTTTCACAATACAGATTCTTAAAAAGCATCTTTAAAAAGCATTTGGCCACATAGACATTTAATAAAGGATAGGGTTTGAACATGTTTTCCATGAGTAGCACATGTGCCAGGTTAAGAGTTGGCTTTCAAATATACTGATTCCAGGCAAACTGATGCTCACTTAATTTCCTGCAGCAATTAGGCTTTCCTTATTATGAGAAATGACTATCCTTACATGAGAAGTATAGAACAAGATATCTTATTTGAAGACACTCATAGGCAATCATTTAACTTATTTTGAACAATAATTTTATTATTTTGAACAATAATAGCAAAACAACATGTGGATATGGTTAAGCTTTTTATTGGCAAGTTTTAAGTCTTCTCATTAAACATAAATCATTGTATTGCAAATGTCACCCCCTCAATCACTTCTTCAAATCAATATCTTTTACACCCTGCTATCCTGTCTGATAAGATACAGTCTGCATGTGCAGTATTGACTCCAATTCTCTTAGAAGATCATATTGCATGCCACTGAGATCCTTCAGATCTCTCCAGCATAACGAAAAATCTCAATGTGAATGAACCACAAGGTTATTGTGACAAATCAAAGAATTGTGTGGAAAGCACACATATACTATTTTGTGATTTCTCATTACAGTAATCACATTAAGGTAACAAAGGGAGATTTCTTCCTACTTCTCCATTCCCATGTGTAAAAGGATACTTTTGCATATATGCGCAGTACAAAAAAAGTTATTTTCAAGATCTCAGCTGACACTTTTAAAGCACAATTTTATTAGAGACTATACAGAGGAAATAAAGACTCAAGAGTGTTTGCCATTAAGCTTAACAAAATACCACTTTGAGCAAGCCATTAAAAATAAACTATCAACTAGGTGCTTTATTTTCTTCTTTAAGCCTTCTAATAACAATCTAATTGCTTTCAGGAAGAGGTTTCCAGCATGAATTACCTACTATACTGAGAAAATGGTAAGCATTCGATATTTATTTGAAACATATGCAGATCACTTGCATATAATGACAAATAAAACATTTTTCCCTTTAATCATAGCTTAGTAGAATAAATAAAAACAAACAAACAAACAAAAAACAACAGTTTAAAAACCAAGAGATCTAATCTAAGCTCATATATAGGTTTTTGCTTCCATTTAGAGGCATTTAAAGCTATTAAAGTGAATGCATTTAAGTAATGAGATGGAATTCAGTTTAGACTCAGAATTTCTTGAAAGACAAGTGTACTGGGTCTGGCTGGTACAGAGTTAACTTTCCCTGCAGTGGACCATGTTGTGGCCTGCACTTGTAGCTAGAACAGTCCTGGTATACCACCAATGTTTTGTCTATTGCAGAGCAATGTTGGCACAGCATCCAGACTCTCCAACCCCCACCAAAGCCACTGGCTGAGGGTGGACAAGAGGTATACAGAGTACAGGGTGTGAATCATCACCTTTGACCTGCTGGCCATGCTGTGCTGGGTCTGGCTGGCATGGAGTTAACTGTCTCTGCAGCAACTCATACAGTGCTGTGCTCTGCACTTGTAGCTAGAACAGCAAAGGTATTACACCAATGTTGTGTCTACTGCTGCACAATACTGGCACAGCATTAGGACTCCCTCCAAACCCTCCTGCCCCCCCCCAAGCCAGCAGGCTGGGGGTGGGCAAGTGATGGGGAGGGGACATCACCAGGGCAGCTGACCTAAACTGACCAAAGGAATATTGCACAGCATGTGGTGTCACACTCAGCAATAAAAGGTAGGAAAGAAAGGAGAGGGGAGGGGTAGGCTCTCATGAAAATGTCTGTCCTCCCAAAGAAATGCTATGCTTATTGAGGCCCTGCTTCCCAGGATGAAGCCAAACATGGCTTGTTGATGGGAAGTAGAGAATAATTCCACACACACACACCACCCGGTTTGCTTCCACGCAGCCTTTTTTTTTTTTTTTTCTTCCTTTTCCCTTTAATTAAATTATCCTTATCTAAACCTGTGAGACACACTTTCTTGTCTCCCTTCATCATTTAAGGAGGGGGAATGAGAGAGCAGTTGTGGTGGAGTTTAGCTGCCCATCAGGATAAAAAACGCCACAACAAGAAAGTTCTGTATATATTTGAGAAAATGAGTTTATATAATGAACATGATAAGTACAGAAATGTTTTGTTTTGTTTTCATATTTTTGGCTTACACTACTTCTCTTGGGCATTGAGCAAAATCCCCCTTCAAATCCATGTGTTTTTTCAGTTACACAGCAGGCAGATTCATGGAAGTGATTAAAGATCAAATCTCCAAACACACAGCTATGGTGTTGGCTACTGCAAGCAATCTGACAGAATAGCTCAGTGGGAATACACAATAAAGCAGCTATTTATTATTTTCATTCCAGTAGCTTTAAGTGAGCCCCCAGCAGAAGGAGAAGTCATGATCAGACATAATAAAGATCTTCAGGACAGTGGCTACCACAAGAAAAGCAGAGACAGAAGGTACCTTCTTTCAGGGAGAAATCATACTGATGTCCATACTCCCCCATCCATGTCTTATTTCCTATCCATGTTAGGGACCAGGTCAGAAGCATTAGATCTCCTGCGGTACGTAAATAGAGTTTAAGATCTGTACATTCTTAGAAATTGGTTGAGGGCAGGGTGAAGCAATTCAAATAGGAAATGCTAGGATTTTTTGAGGCTGTTGTATAGGGTGGAAACTTTTCTGCATGCTTGACTGCATGGCTCTGAGTTCTGGAGAGGTACCAAAGAAATAATGAAAGAATTCGGTTGTATAGCTCCTTGAAGGTCTCCTGCCTGAATCATGCCTTGTTTCTGATTGTGAGGAAGAGCAGAAAAGGCACTAAGAGGTCGCTCCCAAACTGTCGCTATCAATCCTATGCCAAGAGTCTAGCCATTCACTATTACTGACAGCTCTGTAACCAACTTTCGTTTTTTAAAACATCTGCCACTTTTTCCTGCAGCTTTCTCACACCTTCTTTTTTAAACATTCAACAGCTTTCCCTTCCCAGTTCCTCTCCAGTGCCCTTTCACTTTACACCAGCAGCAAAAAAATGTAAAGATGAGAAATGCTACCAAACCTGCAGCTGTTGAAAGCAAACAAAATTAGTACAGACAAAAAAAGGGAAGAATAAAAAAAGTTCAAAAATGCATATGTGGTCAGGTGTTAATAGCATACAATTAGTAATTTTAGATTGGCTACTTAATGTAGACTGGGCATGCTCAAAGGCTGTGCTTCATGGTACCCATAACAAAAAAGTCAGATGCCGTCATAGGAACAGACTGATCCAAGAGGCTAGAAAGCCATGCAGTGCCAAATTCTGCACTGGATCATCATCCTATCTCAAGGATAATGAAAAAAAAAAATGTTATTCTGTCAGCAGAGTGAAGGCAATCTCTAGCGATGCTAGAAAGAGTACCACTGCTAGGAGAAAAAAATGAGCCACAGCTACAAGTACGCTTATCATACTGAGAACAATGATTGCACAGTGGGGAGAAAAACAACATGAAAACATCAAAAAATAGATTTTTTGAGCATATCAGAAAATTGAATATTGAAATAGAGTCGTTGGGATAGTAGTAAAAAAGACAACTCCACAACTCCTCAAGAAACATACACCTCTTTTCACCTCAATACATTTTTTTCAGTCTCAAGGCATTTACAGAGAAAGCTATCTGTATTAACTTTATCATTTTTTATAGATAGAGACTAATGTTTGGTCAGACTTGTTTCTTGCTTTTTCTGCTTACACAACAAATGAAAATAAAATACTTCACTTGGGAGGGACCTTCAAAGACCATCTAGTCCAACTGCCTGACCACTTCAGGGCTACCCAAAAGTTCAAGCATATTAAGGGCAGTGTCCAAACATCTCTTCAACACTGATAGGCATGGGGCATCAACCAACTTGCTAGGAAGCCTGTCCAGCACTTGACCACCCTCACAGTAAAGAAATGTTTCCTAATGTCCAGTCTGAACCTGCCCAGCGCAGCTTTTTGTCATTTCCATGTGTCCTGTCATCGGATACTGAGGAGGAAAAGACCAGCACTTCCCTCTCCCCTTCCCCTCCTCCAGAATGTGCTGAGAGCACTGAGGTTGCCTCTCAGACTTTTGTTCTCAAGACCAGACAAACCAAGCGTCCTCAGCCTCTCCTCATAGGACTTATCTTCCAGGCCTTTCATCAGCTTTGCTGCCCTCCTCTGTACAGTTTCAAGGACCTTAACATCATTATTACATTGCGGAGCCTAGAACTGCATGCGATATTCAAGGTGAGGCTGCACCAATGCTAAATATAGTGGGAGAACCACCTCTTTTGATTGGTTGGCTGTGCTGTGTTTAATGCACCCCAAAACGTGGTTTGCCCTCGGCTGTTAGGGCATGCTGCTGGCTCATGCTGATCCATCTGTCAAACAACACCCCCAGATCCCTTTCTGCTGAGCTTCCCTCCAGACACTCCTCTCCCAGTCTGTACCTGTGTCTGGCATTACTCTGTCCCAGGTACAGACCCCAGCATTTTCCTTTGGTGAACTTCATGCTGTTGCAGGTCACCCAGCGTTTCAATCTGTCTAGATTCCTATGCAAGGCCTCTCATCCTTCCAGGGAGTCAACAGCACCTCCCAGTCTAGTATCATCAGCAAACTTGCTGAGGATGTGCTCCACTCTGACACACAGATCACTGATCAACAGGGCTGGCCCTAGAATGGAGCCCAGGAGAACACCACCAGTGACTGTCCACCAGCCAGGTGTAGCCCCGTTTACTACAACCCTTTGAGCTCAAACGTCAAGCCAGTTCATCAATCAGCATAGCATGAACATTTTTACCTCACAGTCGGATGATTTCGGCTAAAGTATACTGTGAGGGACGGTATCAAAGGCCTTAGTGAAATCCAGAAAGATTACATCTGCCACCTTCATTTGTCTACCAAGAAGGTGACCTTGTCATAGAAGGAGAACAAATTACTAAGGCAGGACTTTCCCCCGATGAACCCACGTTGACTATGCTTGATAATTGCTTTGTTCTTTAAGTGCCTTTCAATAGCACACAGGACAATCTTCTCCATAGCTTCTCCTGGGAAAGAGGTTAGACTAATAGGTCTGTAGTTTCCTGGATCCTCTACTATGACTTTTTTTTTATTAATGATTATAAGGCCGGCAAGCTTCCATTCAGTAGAGACCTGCTCAGACTCCCATAAGATGTGATCAGTTGCTGAGAGGGGTCCAGCTATAATGTCTACTAATTACTTCAGCACTCTGGGGTGAATCCTGTCCAGCTGCATGGACACATGAATGTTGATTTTACAACATGAACGTCACTGCTGCCCCAGTCATGGTCCTCCAACTCTGAGGAATGGGCAGCACAAGATCTGTCATTACTCTCAAATATTGAGGCATAAAAGATATTAAATGACTCTGCCTTTTCCTCTTCCTTATTTGTCAGGTGACCATCTGCTCCAAGTATCAGTCCAATGTTTTCCTTTGACCTCCTTTTACTGTTGACATACATGAAAAAGCCTTTTTTGTTGTCTGACACCACAGTGGCCACTGTCAACTCAGGTTGAGTTTTGGCTTTTCTCATTTTCAACCTGCAGATGCAAATTGCAGTTCTGTACTCTCACTGTAAGGCCGGAGCTTGCTACCATATTTTATTCTTCTGTCGTAGTTCCAGGCAGAGTTCCCTGTTCAGCCAGGCTGGTCTTCTGCCCCTCTTGCTTGGCTTGAGACTCAGTGAGATTACCCACTCCCGGGCTTTCAAAACTCGGTTCTTGAAAAGTGACGAGCTCTCATGGAGCCCTAAACCTCCTAGATCAGATTCCCAGGGGACACTGCTAGCTAGCTCCCTGAGAAGCTTAAAGTCTGCTCTCTTCAAGGTCATGGTGGCAACTCTGCTCACTGTTTTTCTCCTTACACCAACATTTTTGAACTCACCTAATCCATGATCACTGTGGCCAAGACAGACACCTACCGTCATGTCTCCCACAAGGCCTTCGCCTTGTTCTCAAACAACAGGTCCAGGAGGGTTTCTGTCCTCATTGGCTCACTCAATGCTTGTGGCAGGAGGTTATCTTTAACATGCCTTAGGTATTTCCCTGCCTGCCCAGCCTATCCCTCCTGAACAGCCGACAGGTCTCCATCCTAGTACTAAAGCCATGGGGCTTGTCCCAGCTAGTCTCACTAATACTAGTAGTGGAAGCTGAGTGGGCTCCTCTTTTGACTCCATGCAGTAACTTACTACTAGTCTTCAGTGTCCCTCAAGTTGCTGTCTTTATCCTGATGCAGATCAGATGCCAGGCCTGCCTTAACAGTGGCTGTGCCAGGTTGGTATGCGCATACCTGAGAAAGCATAGCATGGTTCCATTGATCTACCACTTTATCAGACTCACAGATGCTTCTCATTCTCCCCGTCTCTTCCTGAAGCTTGTCCACCAGGCAGAGCCATTGATCTACCTGGGCACATCTCACACAGGTGCACTTGCCCTCACCCTCCATCTCAGGGAGTAGCACCAGGCACATGTCACAACCTGTATGATCTGAATGAGTTATGGAACGAGTTTTGTTTGTTTCAGGCAAGATTTTGGAGCATGCCTCAAGTGATAGTACTTAGACCTGTGATCAGCTGAAACATAGCACGTCTGACTACACACCAAGTTTTACACAACCTTTCAAGTAACCCATTAGAGACAGAAAGTTTGTAGGTATGCATTTGAAAAGCAAGAAATATTGCTTAACTTATTTTATCTATTTTATTCAAATGATGGCAAATGATAGTTCTTCACACTTTTATTCTAAAAAAATAAAATGGAAAGGTTATGTTTTATTGCAAAATAGCCAGTTAATTTTCTACATTCTGAAGAAGTAAAGTGAAAAGCAGCAATGGAAACTAAAATACAAGTTTCAGCCTCTGGCAGCTAATATCTGTTTTGCAGATATTATCTAAGTATATAGTCCTGTTAAACATAAAATCCATGGAAGTAGGTGTTCCTGCTGAAACTCATTTGCAACTCACTACTGCAATTTTTAATGAAATAACCCAATGGCTTTTTTTTTTTTTTTTTTTTTTTTTTTTTATCACACACTCAAATCCCAAGGTGGACCAGTGTTTCTTCTGTTACCACCACTCCTTATTTCCAGTGGTAAACACTCTACAAAAATCCTACCTAAAAGCGATTTTCCTCAAGGTTTACAGGTGATTAGCTTTGGATCTTGTTCTCCTACAGTATTTAAAACTCAGCTTTATAAACATAGGATGAAAGCCTGCGAACTTTACTACCCTGAGATCTAATTAGGTATTAACAAGTACAAAATAGGTCCAGTCAATAGGACACAGAAAAAAGCTGGTTTGCATCACTAGTTAATCGATATACATGCCTCTACAACATTCACTGGTAGGGAAAGCAACATTACACTGTTTGTGTTAGATGTTCTGTTTGGTTAGTCAAGTATATTATCTTGCCATTTACAGGTAAATACTTCACCTTTTCCCCCTCCTGTAGCCTTCAGATCATGAATAGTTTATAAAAGTAGAAAGAAAATGTGTGATAAGATTAATGGACAATTGCTGGATATCATGTTTAAGAGAACAGCAAATATTCAAAGGATTGAACAGTGTTCCCTTCTGAATAAATATCTTTGATTATTATATGCTGTGGTAGAGCAGCTGTATAAAACATGATGAAGTCTGATGCTCTGTTGATATATTATAGGCTGAAGGAAAGTTAATGGTATAGTTAGCCTGGGCCTGCCTGCCTTTCTTTTCTCATTTTCTAAGCTGCAGTGTGGCAAAGCCTTTAGCCAATACAGCATTTCCCAACTGAGAAAGTATTAAACTGAACAGATGAATGGCAGCATTTTAAAGCAGATCTGATAACCTAGACATGCTTGTGGGTTTTAAAGAGTCCACATTAGATAAAAAGAACTACCGGACACTTGAGAGCTGACATATTCTTCTAAAAAGAGAGAATGCTAAGAATTCAATTGGACCAGAGAGAATATTCTTAGAAAAAAAAAAAAAATCAAAAAGGGGAAATGCAGTTTTTATTTTGCCAAAAAGAAAAAAGAACAGAAATACAAAATCTTTCCACTCAAGAAATACACTCAATAGAAAGGACACTTGCATACATTTGTATGGTACTACTTTATACAGAAATCATTATAGTTATTTCATAATTAGTAACTACTTTTACATAGAACTTAGAGATGTAATAGGAAATGAAGCTTCAGTCATTCTGAGTGCAATTGGTGTATTACAAATTTTCATGAAATTGAGAAAAAGTAACTCAAATTTAATTTTCATATTGAATGTATGCAATTTTATCCCACACTTAGAGTAAAAGGAAAACTTTTTATGAATTTATGAGAAAGTAGCAAGTTAGTTAATGCTGTATTTTCATACTGTGATTTCTAAGCTAAACAGAATAGTGTTGTGCTCTAGTCAGTGTGTCTGAACAATCTTTTATATAATTAATTTAAACCCAATATTTAATGAAAATAAGTAAAAAACAAACAAACAAACAACTAGAACTTTGCAGAATGCACATCAATTTGTTTTGCTAAGACTAAATATACTGGCAGCTATTTAACTGTTCCTACACTAGAGAAAACAATCAAGTAGTTTGCAAAAATGGTATGGATCTGAGCTTAGTGTTTGAGCCAGCTGCTACAGTCACACACACATTAATCTCTTTCTTAGCTGCTCCATAGTTGTATATTCCCAGACCCATTTACCTATAAAGGGTGGTGGTCATAAGTCTTATTCTGAAGCTCTACATTGAGAGAGGGTGAACAAGAAAATATTTAATCCACAACTATTTTCTGTACCAGCGGCAGTCCAGGCTGGTGCAGGTAATGAGAAATCAGGGAACTCCTCTTGTCTTTCTTCAATTTAAAATATTGCTACTCAGAAGTTTAGCAATGTAGATGACATTAAATTATGACTCTTAAAACACGTTTCAGTATTCTTAAATGTATTTCTATCAAGCATAAAAATATTTTAGATATTGGAGGTTTAAATGTCAGCATACTGCCACCTAATCTTAAGTAATCATCACAGAGAATAATTCAGAGCTTATATGTAGCAGCAGAACTCAAGCTGTGACTCTTTTGCAAAGACTGATGGTTTAACAGCTGTTTTGGATGTTTGTGGGACTGATGTTAGTATTCATTAAACTTGAGCATAGCCAACTTGGAAATGCTGGGTTATTTTTGAAGGGTTATTACATGGGTAACACTCACAAATGCTGACAAGTCATAGTCCCCAAATACCCATGAATAAGCACTCCCAAGGACTTCAGAGTCTGTAGAGGAATGCATCATTTTTGGTGCTAGTTTTTTGAGAACTTCTGCAAATAATGAAATATGGCATGTGAGCCTGAAAATATGGGAGTCATTTTCTTCGAAATTTCAACTTTTTTGTTCCTTCCTGTCCCTGTTTTCTTAATCCCCTATCTGCACTATTTTTTTTTTCTATTTTATCACAATAGCCTATCCAAAGTGTTTTTAATAGATTTGCTTAATTACAATGAATTTTTTTTCCTGACATATTTTGACTTTCCCTTAAAACAGAAGGAAAATAAGGCCTTCCACGCTGTGATAACAATGCATTCTATCTGCCTGTCTATTTTACTGAAGTCTTAAAGAGATGTATTGTTTCTGCAGATCGAATAAAAGAGGCATAGCTCAAAGAATTTTAAATGGAATCAGAGTTTAGTTTTTCATGATATCTGGTAACCGTATATTTATATACAGTTATTTTTATCAGAAAGTGTAGATAAGTTATCCTGACACGGGACGTTTAACTACCTTTTTCAAAATATGAAAGGAAATAAATATTGGGGGTTAAAAAACATGGATCTTTTGGAACAGAAAAAAGCCATTAACAGAAGAAAACCAACAATTGTATTTTACTGTTCTCAAAAACTATTTTGTTTTGTACCTTATTTGGCTGACGACTCAGCTAAGAGATCTAACAGAAGAGTTATAACAGCCCACCTATAGATTATTCTTGTAGAGAGGAGTATAGTTATACAAGAGATGCAATGGATGTAGTGCAGTTAAAAATAAATGAATAAATGGGCAAATTAAAAAAAAATAGATCAACATCAACAACAAAAGAAATACACCCTCTGCCTTTACAAATTCAGGCATAACTGTGTGCAACACTATAGCAAAGCAAGTCTGAAAATGTCAGTGAGGTTATACATTTATTATTAATGTCTTATAAGTCTTATTAGATACTTTTTCTGAGAATCTAAACCAAATTGTAATTGCTTTTTCATTTAGTGTTTTTTTTGCTTGATTGGTTGTTCCAGCCCTTATAGACTTGAACATTTTTGTGCTTGTGTCTACATTTCTGTAACACGCCACAAACGCTGATGCATGAACATATCATATGTATATTCCATTTTTTGCACTCCTAAACTATTAAAAAAATCCTTTGCCCCTCTTTTCATAGTCTTATTTTGGTCCAAGATGTAAAGAAACTGTCCTATCACTCAACTATGTTCTCAAAGACAATTTTGTAATGTAATTCAACCATGGAACTCAGGCATACAGTTTCGAAATAAAACTAGTGGAGCCAGAAGTTCACATGTAAATTAAAACAGAAGTATAAATGTAAATTAAAACAAACAAACAACAACAAAAAGAAAGAAATGAAAGGGAGTTTGTGCAGTTATTTTCAGTTCAATTTCCCCAGTAAGATGACGTAAGTAGAGACAAATAGGAAATTTGTATTTTTATGGGAAAATGCTTAATTTATAAAACTTATTATAAAATAAATATTAGTTTTATCCAAATACCTACATTCAAAGTAAAAGTTTAGTCAACTACACAAAAAAGTAGTTATCCTCGTGAGAAGCATTAAAAAAAAAACAACAACTCATGAACAACTTCAAGATTCATTTAAGCTCTTCAGCTTCCCAAATGGACTAGAGCAGTCTTTTCCCATGGCACAATTTTACATCTAGTGGATCCTAGAAAATTAATGGGGGGGAGGGGGGGGGGGGGAGGGGGGGGAGGGGAACTGTTCCATTTATTTCCATTGGTGTTCTCAGTGGAAACTGTAAGAATACTCTAACAGATTTTTAAGCCATTAATAAAACCTAAAGAATCATGAAATTATTACCCAGGTTTGCTAACAAAATATTCAGAAACAAAGATGGACCAAATTATACTTTCTACATACATTCAAAATAGGGGAAGCATTTCTTTGTAATAATGTTACTGAATAAGCACAGGGAGACATACTTCAACCACTTAGGTATTAAGAAAAAGTCATCATTTTAATTGTTGAATAAGATGATGATTATTTCCGATTTTATGCAGATTAGTTCTTCTACCCTCCAGAATTAACCTTGCAATCTAATCATCTCTCTTTGTCCCCACATATAAAGTTACATTTGGTACTGACTAGGTGAAGTTTTATTCCACTTATCCACATTCTCCAAAAAGTCACATTCCTTCAGATATATCACACTAATATCAAACTCTGGCTCCTGCATGGCAATTTTGCCATTGAAATAATATCTTCTCAGAAACCCAACTGAAAGCAATCTATTGTAACTCTTGTAGCTGTAAAGTTTCCCAGCTCCCAAAGAGCTCTAACACCAGTAGTTCTTCACCTCTGCATTCACCTAATACAATAGCCTTCAGAAATACTTACCTCTGTGAGTGCATAGATAGGCAGACTACTACCATAACAGCCTGTACTCTGCTCAATTTCCCAGCCTGGACACAGCCATAGGATCACCCATCCAAGTCCCAGATTAGATCTAGATTTTACATCACCAGTTTCATATATATTCTCCTCCTATTTTACCACAAGAACTGTCTGATTCCCCACCCTGTTGATTGGTGTGTTACAGCTAGAATTAAAGTGAGACTGTCTTATCCCAATTGTTTAGACAAATGCTATGTAACAGCTCCTGGAGCTGTCTGTTATCGTTATATATGAGCCTGAGTAACAGAAATTAAGAAATTAAGAAGTCTCTTTCCTATATACTTTAACACAATCTCCCCTTCTTTTTACTTTTAATGCACAACTTGGAGAAAAAGCCGTTATTTTGGAGAATACACTAAATGAAGTCATAAGAAGATTTAAGGCAAAGAGCTTATCAATCATCCAAACTTACTGAAACGATGTAAAGTTCCTAAATACAGAAAATACAAGTTCTGCATTATAAATTGTTGAGGTCAAAGTGGATATGATTCTTACAGACATTTTGTTTTAAATGTATTCATAGGTATGTTCAGAGTAAACCTTGGGCTATGTTTAAAGAGAATAGACATTTTAAAATCTTCAGCAGCTGTTATGGTTAGATAGTTTTTCTGATCTATTGCTACATTTAGACCAGGATTGTCTATTACTCTTCATTTTTCACTGACAGATGGTATATAGCAATTTTTTTTTCATCTCCCTTATTACACGCATCAGCTTAAATGGTGCAAGTGTTGAAGAATCAAAATTTGTCAAATGATACCACCTCTTGAGACTGCACAATGCTGATATTACTAACAGTACAATAAAATGATACAATCCACTGTTCTTCGCTGTACAAGGTAATGACAGAAACTGTGGTGTTCTTGTCATTTTTTTTTCTTTACTTGGAAAGGTATGGAAGCTACTAGCTCTTCACTTTGCTTTTCTGCACTGAGGTAGAATCTGACCTAGCAGAATAGACCCAAGATGTGTTACAGTATATTTTCAAAGGACATAGTCAAGATGAAAATAAAAATGTATATTTGCTCTTTATAGCTAAAGCCCATCAGTAACCTAAATCAATTAAAACTGAAAAGTTTAAAAAGCTGTCACTTAGAAAATGCTAATGTATGCACAGACTCTATGCAGCTAAGACAATTATTTTTTTTCTATTATTCCAAACAGTTTTATTTTCATGTTCTCTTCATTCCATAGAGTTAATTCACAAAGTATCTTAAATTTTAATGCAACTCCTCTCCAGTGTTCAACAAGCATTTCTTTTATTGTCTTGTCTCCATCTTAAGGACAACTTTTCTAAAATTTAATTAACCCTCTGCAAAAAACAAGACAACAACAACAAAAACACAAACAAACAAACAAAACTCACTAAACCCAAAACCTAAAAACCAACGAAAGCAAAAAACAAGGGTATGAAAGGAAAAGTACTTCTAAGCATCAAAATAATGAAATCAGGACTAAGGAACCATTTCCTATTTTCCTTATTCTTATTAATTTTTCTATCAAAAATAAAATTTGCTGGTGATTCTTGTAAATGGTTAATAAAATACACCATTTTTCATTAAGAAATTCTGTACCTATTGACCTTAAGACCAAGGGAAACATTAGCAGTGTGGACTCAGAGACAGATGCTAGGAGAGATAATTATTATGTTTTCTATATAAAATATATATATAATTCACAAGGCTTTTTTGTGTTACCAACAATTGTTAAAACATTCATTGAATGAACAATGACTTTTTAGCTCCAAACATGTTTTCACTTTTACCCATAAGCCATATTACGATTATAGTACAATAAGCATCACTGCAAATCTGAAAATGCTCCAATACCAATTAAAACTGGTAGAGCACCCTCCCACAGCATTTGAAATGTTGTTGCATATTCATATTGGTGGAAGTATCAGCTTGAACAGAGTCCTCTAAGAGTCCTCTAGACTTCCACATTTTCATGTCTATTTCTCCTTCACAGTCTGCATAGTTGTGCATTAAACTAGATCAGGAATTGAGTAAAAATAATAAAAACAAAGTAAACCAAACCAAACTATTCGTCAGTGTCCAGATCGATCACTGCCCTGATCTTGTTCCTTCCACAGGTATTCAGGTTTCTCAAGTACTTGAGAACAAAGTGCTGCTTTCTGTAGAGATACTATGAATTTTTCCCTTTTGGATTGTGTACTCCTCTTTTGTAAATTGTCAAACTACAGTTAGAATAGTAATAGCAGAAAGAAAGAAGGTAGTTTGCCTTTATCTGAGCAAAGCAATGATTGAGTAACGACAAAAAAATCACCAGAAATTATCTCCATACAACCTACTCTGATTTTCAAAGCCTTTTACAAGAAGTTAAAGGCTAGTACAACAGCATAGAAACAGAAACTGCCAATAAGCAGTTTAAACAAGTACATAAACTAATAGCATGCAATGATACATGCATAGATACCAGCATAAACTGCTAATTTCATGCTAATTAGGCCAGATTGGTATAGCAAGACATCTGATGTGTAAGACCCAACATTCAAACAGTTGTGGACTAGGGTCAACACTTCAGACTGATTCTAGACTGGCCCCATGGTCTGAATGCCCTTTAGTAGCTCAAATGCATTTGGTGCATCTTTAAGACTAGTTAATCTGAAAAGAACTCTGTTCAAACCTGAGCATGCTATGCAAGACCAACCAAAGCACTTGTAACCAGAGGGGTCTGGGGTCAAACAGGGTTTATACATCCGCAATAGGTGAATAGCATCTACAGGTTGTGTGGAACAGTTGTATGAACATCAGATATGAAGAAAAGTCTAAAGCACTTTATATTGGAAGTAATAAGGATCTAAATGAGAGAAAGTGGTAAAAAAGAAACAAACAAAAACCACCACCACCAACAAAAACAAAACCCGCAAAAAAACAGGGAGGCAGAAGTTCTGAAACAAGAACATAAGGAAGTCTTGGATATTAGTTTGAGTGTTTAGAACAAGAACAGAAAGAATTCAAACAGTTGCCCTGACAGAGCACAATGGTTCAGACTGTTGGACAGGACTAATTTGGTGACTGCTGACAAATGTAGGTGGATTAATGTCTTAAATTCTCATCACAGCTGCAAACTTTACAGAACTATATGCTGTTTGTATGGCTGTACTAATTTGCATAGAATTTCTTTATTCTTCTTCTATTAACTTCAGTAACTGATGTCCGTCCTATCTTGAAACATAACTGAATGCAGGGCAGGGACCCCTGGATTTCTTTTTTTTTTTATTTATTTATTTTTATTATTATTATTTTTTGATTTTTTATATCCTAGGAGCAGTGAGATACAAAATCGAAACCACTTTCACAAAACAAAATATCCTGCCTTTTGTTGGACTACAAAAATCAAACACCACAGAGAAAGCAGAATCTTGAAATGAAATGTTAGGCTTCTATCATAAATTCTCCAGTCATATACAGGAGGTGCATGCCATGTAACATCATTTCTGGAGGGAACTTCCCTCCATATCCCATAAACAATCCTGTTCTGATTGCAGTGTTTGGCCTCCATAGGGGGGTGAATGAGAAAGGAAGGTATCCCCTATTGCCTCTCAATTACCTCAGCATTAGTGGGTAGTTAACTTGCCAAAAACACCCTACAACTCAATAAGCAACATACTATCAATAACATTATTTGGGGGCAATTCCAGACCTGTTCCTGTTTGCAGACAGAAGAATTGCTAGTTGTAGCCTAAAATGAAATGGAAATACAGACATATTGCTGGAGATCTTCTTACTGTCTTTGAAGCTATTGCCACCCTTCCGAGCTGCTTGTGGAGAGCTGATCTAACAGAAACTTTGATTTGAATTTAAAGATGGCATAGAAAGGATAATTCTCTGAAGACAGTCCTGCTATGAAACCAAAATATTTTCATGAGTTACTCAAAAGGTCCTATAGTCCGATTTATATGCAGCTAGACACCTTTTTTGGCATGTCTTAAGTCCATTTCTCACACAGCTATATGCACCATATTTTATAACTACTATCAGAAAAGTAAAAGACAATGCAGTTCAAGTAATTAGGTTTCAAGAAGAATATAATTATACAATTGAGCTTTTTTTTTCTTTTTTTTTCCCTCCTTTAAATTAAGGCAATTTACTGAGTACAATATATAAATGAACTTTTATTGTAGACATAATTCCTTATGAGAATAATCCTACATTAGCAGATTCATGAGTTAAGAGTGATGGAATTCAGCTGATATATATCTAGAAGATAAAATTAAAATGTGTTTTATAAATAGCTATTAATTTTGCTTTCCAGACTGTTTAGTCCTTATTCATCCAATAACCCATTGATTTCAACCTAAGTTGTAACAGAGAAAAATTACAAGATTTCTGCGTAGTCCTTAAAAATACCGTCATTTTCTAGAAAGACTTTTTTATTCATTTTTCTTTTCAAATCAGAAAAGCTTTGCATTCATCCTTCCAATTTCTGAGTTGCTCCTAATTAAGAGATTTGTGATTTACACTACACTTTCCCCATCTTCTCTGCCTCCCCCATGTCACCTTTCAAGTTAGGGCAAGAGACATGTTTTAGACTCTAGTCTACCAGATTTGTGACAAAGCACCATTTGAAAATGATAACCTAGAACTGAAAATGCAATTCTAAGTTTTATTTATGGCTCTGCTATTATTCTTTTGTGAATCTCATTGCATCTGGTAGTCATTTAATCCCACCATTCATGAAAAGTAGAGAAAAGTTCTGCCTTCAGAACAACTATATAAACTGCAGATGTACAGGTGAGAAGTTCAAGAATAAGAGCCTCTTCCTCTTTGCCCAAGGGAGAAATTAGAGAAAGAAGGATACAGCACAGAGGCCTTGAATAGTAGTGCTTGAATACTACCAGGAGGACTATAAGGCAGAAGGAAGTATTCAATAAATGAAGTACTTCCTCTGCCTAAATTTAAGGAGAACTGTTCCTCTGAAACCTGTCCTAACAGCTCATCCTTGGAGAGCTGCAACTACCTCCATACAGGACGGAAAACGCATACAGTATTTAAACTCACCATCTGTCTTTTTTATTACATAGTGCCCCTAATACATATGTGTACACATATGTATACAAGGTATATTTTAGTGTATCAATGTCTGAGTATCAAGACCTCCTTACCTTGTAGCCCCTTCTCCAAAGCAAAGTAATTAGCAAGTGTGATTTCATCATTGTTATCAAGAGGTCATAGGCTTTGAATTGTTTTGACCTGGGCTGCCCTGGGCCTGGGTGGGGCTGAGCTGGGTTTCCTCGCGCCTCCTGCCCATTGCCCGGCCTGGCTGAGCTTCAGCTCTGTGAGTGCCCCAGGGGGAAGGGGCTGATGGCCCCAGGCCATCCCTGCGGGGCACACAGCCCTGGGGTCACTGAGGGGCTGCAGGGGCAGCTTTCAGCCCTGCCCGGGGGGGGGAGCAGGGGGAGGGCAGGAGGCTGTGATGGGAAAAAGTAACAATAACTCCAAGAAAACACAACACTGACATGGAAGAGGCATCGGCATCATGTTTCTCCTGCCACCCTCACATTAAGCATTCTGCTCTTAGTGACAACCTCTGGATGCTTAACAGTTCATTTCAACTTCCCTCTCCCTGATTTTGCCTGAGGAAGGCTGTGTGACACCTTTAGGGCCAAGAACATTAATAGATCAATAAGAATACTACAATTAAGGGATAGATAATAGAAAACCTTTTGAACAATACTTTTAGACATAATTCATGAAGCCTTTCTGTATTCATTATTTAATTTGGACTACTAGGTTCATTAAAATTAATTGTACTAACAATAAATTCTTAAACTCCAAATGTTTCCTTCTGTGCATATCCAAGCTGAATATAACAAGCATTCTGAAAAAAAAAATAGTTTTGTAACTGTAGAGCATCTTGTACACTGTAAACTGCAACTGTGTTACTGGGTTTAAGGATGCCAAGGTGCTAATGTGAAATGAAATGAGGCTCTACATGCAGAGCTCCAATGAAAGCTCTGAGGACTGCCTACAGCATTGAAACTTTTGGAAAGATAGATGCTTTTTCTCTGTGTACAAGTTCTGAAAGTAGGCGTGAAAATTACAGGAATTTAAAAAAAAAAAAAAAGTCAAACCTGTATTCCAGCTACAATTACAAACATAGCAGTTTGGTTCTGAAGAAACAGGGTTAGTGTTACCACAAATCAAAGATACTTCATTAGTTGCTACTTTTATGAGGTTGCTGAGGCAAATTTTACAGTACAGTTTTAAACATCATTAACTTTGTGACCTTCACATTAATGTGTTGATACACAATTCAGATGACATTAGTGAGCTGAGTAGCTCCTACTGTGGAAGCGTATTTTCTCTCACCTTTCCCCCCAAGTCATTATAATAATACACAGAGGCAAATAAGCTTCATGCAAAACTAAGTTTACCTCTGATTTATACCAATTTTGTAATGTTTCCTTTATACCATAAAAAAGGATACAAATTGGTTCATGCTAGTGTTTCTGAAACATAACAGTGGATCTAAAAGGAAGATAATGTAGCCATGGGGAATACCCCTTCATTTATGATCATATCTTCTTAAGCATACAGGTACTACATATTCAAGTGCTTTGAAGTAAAGCATTTAGTAACAATCAGAGTGCATTTTGCAGTATTCTTGGAGAAATACTTTTTTTACAGCCTAAATGATCTGCCAACAACACTGCAAGGGAAAAATAATTATAAGAAAAAAATTATTATAATAATGACAGACCTGCACCTGTTATTTTACACTGCTAGCCAACTGCAATTTCATTAAAACAAGAGTAGCACCCCTGGAGAATGAATAGCAAGTAAATGTGATGTGTTGGTGACCCAATGCTTGGTGATCCAAATATAGGGTTAGAAGGGAATGAGTGATTCAGCTAATACATGGAGGATTTCATCATGTCATTTAAAACTGCTCACGTGCTTTGTATAGCCATGTGTAATACAAATGTTTTCTTTCAGTCATTTTTGGCCAAGTCATATAGCTTGGATGATTGTCTTACAATATTATGACAATCCTATCTTCAGTTCAGCACCTTTCTGGTAAGAAGTGAATAGTAGAAAGCTGGCAAATCAAAATCTTCTCTTCATCTTTGCATGTGACTTGGAAAGTGCAGAAAAAAAATTAAACGCTGACATATGTAAACACACAATTTTAAGTTTGCCCTTGTTACTTCAGTGCAGAAATTACAAAGAATGACATAGGCCATGTTCATGCAAATCAATTTAATTTTTAATCTTTTTTTTTTTTTTTTGCAAGGCTGAAAACTTTCTAAAAGATTGTGGGGGGAGGGAGGAGGATGTGACAGACCTGAGTTCACACAAGTAGAAGCACTTTCCATTTTGTAAGAATAAGAAAAACATGGGCACATTTTGGTTTTTCTTCACATTAACAATATACTATTTTTTCCCCTCATCCATGTCAGTGTACTTTTTTTTTTTTTTTAAAGCATTTGAAAATTTGTTCTAGTGTGAGGTTTTTGTAATTAGAACAGAAATATTTTCAAATGCTTCTGTGGCAGAAGTAATAATGCCACTGTTGATGTGAAATGTCGACAAGTTTATGCAAAGCACAAATAATACTACAGAATCTACTACAGCAGATGGGATTTTCAACTGCTTGGTAGCACCTGTGTAGCATTTCGGTGGGTTGCGGTCTTTCTTTTCCCAATACAACAACTCTCCTTAGGAATTATTTCCTAAATTAATAATATCACTAGCTAAAAGGAAAGGGTTTTCATGTATATAACCGAAGATCAAACTATCACAGAATTCAAATCAAAGACTGCTAGAGTGCTCCTGTAGACCTCTCCTCCCCTTCCCCCCCCCCCCCCCTTTTTCTTTTTTAAATAGATTTCAATGCACATTAGATAAAGCTTGGTGTATGATCCCTAATATGGGGAGAACAGTTAAAATAATAGTGTAATTATTATGTTATATAATAGAGGGGAAAAAAGATAAACATCATCGAAGAGTAAAATAGTGGTCCCCATATTCCACTGTCAAATGTTTTCAATCATATGAGTTCTCTACAGATCTCTCACTGGACAATCTGTGTTCAAGGAAAACCAGAAAATTTCTGGGAAATGGTTAGGTTAACAAATATAATTTGTTTTCTTTTGAAGGATCAGTGTGATACACTACCAAAATATCAATCTGAAATGACTACAAAACAAAGTGAAAACTCTACAGACAGACTTAAGAAATGGAAGATATGAAATCTTATCAGTAATCATACCTACTACTCAATTTGCTAATCTGGAACTAATCACTAAAGCTTATAACCAAACACTTGACTCTTTTGACCATTCACCAAATGAGCCTGGGGTTTTGCTTCTGGCTGAGTCAAGCTATATTCCCCATGTTGCTTCTCTGACATCTAGCATTCTTATCATAGGGAAGTTTTCAGGGCAGACAGTGGAACATACAATTGGGTCTTGTCTTGCCATTATACTTGATGGAGTTTTTCCTTCTTAACTTTGATCCAACACGCAATATTATTTGTCAGAAAATTAACCAACAGATCAAAACCACTTTTTGGCATTAGGAATAACTCTTGTATTTTAGTTGTCTTCAAAAGAAAGGAGAAAAAAAAAAAAGTTAAATGAAGCTTTAAGACTCCTACTTAAAAAAATAAATAATAATAAAAAAAGCAAGCATGAGAATATTATATTTTGGGGGGTTTGAGTGTTTAAGAAAAACTTTACTATTCCTCTCCACCCCCCTCCACAAGGCTTGGAAATGATAAACTTATGTTGCCTATCGATCTATATAAGTTCATAGGTGATTGAGAGTGGAGATGGTGGGAATACAAAAAAAAAAAATAAAAAATCGTATACATCTGAAATACAACCCTTTTGGAAAAATACTGAGAGGAAGTAGCTCCTGCTGTGTTATCAACTACCCTATCCCCACTAAACAAAACCAACTAAATAAACGCCCATTTAAAGAGTGTAAACACTCTTTACACCCATAACAAATTAAATTCCCCAAATAAACCTCACACAAACTAATCCATCCCACAAAATCCATGCCAACAAGTCAATATCTCCCTATGGATGGAGACAGATTTTCTTAGAGTAATGAGGTACCTAACAAAAAAGTAATTTATTTTGTGAAAGTTTTGATACCTGGATGGTTTTGTCAGCTTGGGTGAGCCCGTTAATTTGCAGGATGCTCTACATATCATTGGCCATATATGATAACAGTGATAACAGCCATAAATTCTTTCCCTTCTCCCACATAGCAGCTGATCAGACTTTAAAAGACACAAGAGCTAAAAAAAAAAAAAAAAACACAACAAAGAACACCACCCACAGCTTGATCTGAAAAAGATGGCAAGGTGGAGAAGATGGACGTGAAATTAATTCAAAGAAAACATCACTGCTGTAAATCAGGAACTTCCATCCTTGTCTGTGTGTATTTTTAGTTCCCAGCCCCATTGAAAGCAGTTAGTCTGGCCACAGATCACCCTCAATATTATTGTCCGTATAAAGAGTTTTCTTATTGATCATCTCAGCAATTCATTTTCTAGGATGAATATACAAAATTAAAATATAACTAGTGATGAGTCTTACTCTACAGGAATTGAATATACTCAAGAAATACATTGCCCTGAAGCAATATTCAGAACTCCTAAGGTATTAATGTATACACATTCACTCCAAGCTACGAGGACTACGCCAGTATTTGAGGTTTGGACAAGAGAAGAAAATTAAGCTGACACCCTTGCCTTCAACATTTTCCCTTGTTTGAATACCAATGAGAGCACTCCTGGATTCTTATTATACCCTTGGCAGGACTACCACTACCATTTACACATGAGTAATTTCTTTTTACAGACCCAATATCATTTTGTTCAATACACATTTATCATAACGGACTGTGATACAGTATGAGCAAACAGCAAGTGCTTCTCATCAGCATTGTCTTTGAGAAACAACTGTATGTGAAAAACAGCTAATATGTGAACCTGAAAAATCTTGTTTTACAATGTCCTGCAGTTGCTGTGGGCTTGCCCATAAAGAACTTGCTCACACAATTGAGTATTGTGTGCATTGTGTCTTGTAAAACATGTGCTGAAAGTACAGTATGAACTAAATCTGTAACTGAGATAAAATTATTACTAATATCTCTTTACTATGAGTAATACAACAGTCAAGGCTCTAGAGGACTTAACAGATCTTATTAACTCAGAAACAAAGTATTCTTTCATAAATCAAAACTTCTGAGGTGAACTGTACACTATTGCTTAATTAACTGTGCATGTCTGCACAAGTATGCATTTATTTATGCTTTAGCACAACTTTCTGTCAAGGCACAAGGACTGAGCATGGACTCAACCATTCAACCAATCCCCTGCTACAGACATGCACCCATATGTTCACTGTTTATAATTTTGTAATAAAACTACAAAAACCTGTAGAAACTTAAGTGAACAGGTTAACCACATCTCTGCTGCACAATTAAACACCCTTAGAAATGCTTTATCAGCCAGAAGAGATATGCTTATTCCTCAGCTGGTTTGGGGCATGTGAAAGCTCAATAGCTCTCTTGGCTTGGCCTTGCTGTGAGGTAGCGGTCTGGCTTGGGCTGCTGCCCTGCTTCCTGAGAGCAGAAGGCAGCTTTTTGCATAAACACTGCTCTGTCACCTGGGCTAGGAGCACCTGATGCACCTGGCATTGCTACAGACTTCTTAAGTCCACAGCATGAGTCTGTTTGTCATTCAAGTGATGAACAAGAAATGAGGATTAGTTTATTCTTGAATTATGTCCTTACGTGCTAGCAAGATTTCTCATTCTGCTTTTGCTTCCTTATCAATTGTCAACCAAGTTGGCAAGCGCAAAGATAGTAGGAAGGACAGAAACAGCAGAAGGAAAAAATTAAGGAAGGAAAGCCAAGAAACTACATGCACAAAGGACCTATAAAGAACTTGTTCTCGGAGTACTATTATCACAAAACTCTGATTTCATAGAAGACTACTTATTGCTGAAATTTACTTGTTTGGAACATCAGTTGACAAAGGGATTTAAAGTTTTCTAATTCTTGACGTCAGGTGTCAGCAGTCATACCATATATATGACCATTATGCGTCATACCCTAAACTAGCCTCTCTCTGCAGGTAGAAGGAGCTTCCAGCAGTGAAGTACTAATCATTTTAGAATCAGCATAGCACAGAGAAATCATCTCATCCAAAACCTCTTAAAACAAAATGACGTTCCAGCAACACCCAGAACAAGTATTTTGTGTCTCAGAGGGAAAGAACTTCAGAGGCTAAGATCTAGGCCAATGCCCATAGAAACCTGGGTCTTCAGGTTAGGCCCCTAACATAAACCAAAGTAGTAGAGTATCCAGACCTCCATGGTTTGTACGTTGTGACAACAGTTATATACTCTTAGGGGAATAATGTCTGTACAAAGAAAATATTGTTAAGTTTGAAATAGGTAATGTAGGAGAAAGTTGCCATTTTAGGTTAAAAGCACCTCAAAAAAAAAAAAAAGATTATTTTTGTTTGATTTTCTCCAGATGTGTTAATCTGGAATCGTACTTCATTTAGTTATTTAGTTTGTGGTCAATAACTTGGCTTCTTGAACAGCAGTTTCTGTAGCATCCATACTCATAAGCAGATCCATGCAAAAAACCTTTCGGGCAGTTAAGTCTGTACTGAAAGAAGGGAAGACGTATAAGAAGCAGCTGAGGTCACTTGGCCTGTTCAGCCTGGAAAAGAGGGGGCTGAGGGGAAACCTCATTGCGGTCTACAGCTTCCTCATGAGGGGGAGTGGAGTGGCAGGCACCGATCTATTCTCTCTGGTGACCAGTGATAGGACCTCAGGGAATGGTGTCAAGCTGAGGCAGGGGAGGTTCAGGCTGGATATCAGGAAGAGATTCTTCACCAAGAGGGTGGTTGCGCACTGGAACAGGCTCCCTGGGGATGTAGTCACAGCAGCAAGCCTGTTGGACTTTAAGAAGCGGTTGGACTGTCCTCTTAGTCATATGGTCTGAATTTCTGGGTAGACCTGTGTGGTGCCAGGAGTTGGACTCAACGATCCTTGTGGGTCCCTTCCAACTCGGGATATTCTATGATTCTATGCAATGAAACAAGTCATCCCATCACTAATGGGCATCTACAACTAGGACTTCAACATCTAAGCAGGGTACTTCAGCACATGCTCAACTAACCAGATTCACTGTAGCAAGAAGGTTTGTAAACCACTGATAAGACTATAAGAGAAGAATGTTATATCAAGTTTATAGCAGACGAATATTATATCAAGTTTAGGTTTACAGAATTCTTTGCAGTCAGAAAAGATTCAGAAGGGCAAGAAAGTTTGATAAGCAGAACACTACCATACAGATTTGGTCATCCTTGAGCATTAGGCATCTCAAAAAAATATGATAATACTGACTAAAGGCCAAGGCCACACTGCAAGCCAAGGCCATACTGCAAGCCAAGTAGCCTTGTATTTCCTCTTAAGAAGAAAAACAAACAAACAAATCAAACAAAAAGAAAACAAAAAGAAAAAAAATATATATAATAATATATAATATATAATATAATAATATATAATATAATAATAATAAAAAATGAACAGGTAAATAAAAATTGGTGGCTTCACTAAAGGGCAAATCAAGAATGACAAATCTGGTGACCTTCTACAATGGGGTTACAGCATTGGTGGAGAGGGGAAGAGCAACTGATGTCATCTACCTGGACTTCTGCAAAGCATTTTACACTGTCCCACACAATATTCTTGTCTCTAGGTTGGAGAGACATGGATTTGACGGGTGGACTACTCGGTGGGTGAGGAATTGGCTGCATGGTTGCTGGCACTCAAAGAGTTGCAGTCAGCAGCTCACTGTCCAAGTGGAAATCAGCGATGAGTGGCATTCCTTAGAGGTCAGTACTGGGACCAGCGCTATTTAGCATCTTTGTCAGTAACAGTGTGATTGAGTGAAACCCCAGCAAGCTTGCCAATGACAGCAAGCTGTGTGGTGCTGTCAACACACTGGAGGGAAGGGATCCCATCCAGAGGGACCTGGACAGATTTAAGACGTGGGCCTGTGAATACCTCATGAAGTTCAACAAAGCCAAGTACAAGGTCTTGCATCTGGACTAGGGCAAACTCAAGCACAAATGCAGGCTGGATAGAGAACGGATTGAGAACAGCTCTGATGAGAGCCCTTGTGCGTGTCTGCTGATAAGAAGCTCAACATCAACTTGCAGCCCAGAAAGCCAGTCACATCCTGGGCTGTATCAAAAGAAGCACGTGTGTGGGAAAGGAATTTGCAGGGAGCTTTGTGCTGTTTCACATGTCCCTGAGTTAGAGATAATGAGGAAAACAGCGGTAGAACCGAAAACTTGAGCAAGGTGGAGATAAAGTAAATTGGCTACAGTGTTAAAGATGAGCTTTGGACAGTGGCCAATTGCTGGCTGTCTCAAGACATGTGTCTGAGGGTCTCTAAGCAATTGTAAGACAAATTCTGGCACGTGGAAAGTGTGTGGGGCTACGGGGAAAGCATACGTAGTGGTGAAAAACAGCAATAAACGGTCTCCTGTTCAAAAGCCAACAGGAGTCCGTGTCGTGCATCCCTTCACATGTGTGGTGGTTTTACTTGGGTGGGCAGTTGATTTCCACCACAGCAGCTCTCTCACTCCCCCTCCTCAAAGGGGAAAAGGGAGAAAATACAACTCAAAAGACTCAGGGTTTAAGACAAGGATGATCTAATTAAAGGGAAAAGGAAGAGGGGAAAAAAGAAAAAACGCAAAGGCTGCGCAGAAGCACAGAGAGAAAAGCAGTTACTCTCCACTTAACTTGAAAGAGTGTGGTTTGGCCACATGCTGGGAAGCAGGACCTCAATAGGCATAGTGATTATCCAGGAGGACAGATGCTTCCACAATAAGAGCACCCCCCCCCCCCCCCCCCTTCACACCTTTTATTGCTGAGTGTGACACCACATGCTGTGGAATATCCCTTTGGTTGGTTTAGGTCAGCAGCCCTGGTGATGTCCCCTCCCCATCACTTGCCCACCCCCAGCCTGCTGGCTTGGTGCAGGGGGGGGTTGGAGGGAGTCCTGATGCTGTGCCAGTACTGCGCAGCAGTAGACATAACATTGGTGTGATACCAGTGCTGTTCTAGCTACAAGTGCAGAGCACAGCTTTCTATGGGCTGCTACGGGGAAAGTTAACTCCATGCCAGTCAGACCCAGCACAGCATGGCCAGCAAGTCAGAGGTCATGATTCACACCCTGTACTCTGCTTTCATCAGACCTCATCTAGAGTACTGCATTCAGCTCTGGGGCCCCCAGCACAAGAAGAGCTTGTACCTATTAAAACCTGCCCATGGCAAGAGGGCTGCAATTAGATTATCTTTAAGGTGCCTTCCACTCCCAACCATTCTATGGTTCTATGAATGGATGGAGTGCCTCCCACAATACTAATGAGGGCATAGAGAGCTCATAGGTGCTGGGCACACACAAAACAGCATTTCTGGTTTATATTGAGTATGGTCTTCACCTGCTGTAGTCTACTGTTGACAATATATTGAATGCATAGAACTAGGAGTGACTGCTATTCTAAATAATAAACTTAGCCTTACTACATGGGAAAAAAAGGAATTCTTGATAGACCCTGATTATTTATTCCTTCATCCAATGACTATTATTTTCAGATAAAAGTTGAGATCTGAATATTCCAATCCAATAGTTTGAAAGCAAGTACACCCTTTAAAAATAAAATACAAGTATTATAGAATGACAACTAACATTAACAATAGGGCTACTATCACCAGTAAAGAAATGTGTATTCTCTCATTGGTCAAACACTTCAGTTATTATTCTGGTTTTCTCAGCAAAATTAGAAACCAAGAGACTTGGTTCCTAGTTCAGCCCACAAGCCTTAGATATGTCTATTTGCATAACTGTACCAGACAAAGTGAGTCACTTAGTATAGCCTAGACTGTCTCTGTTTCTAGGTAGCCTGCTAATAGATTGTTAAATGTAGAACTTCTGAATGGTATGAGTTTCAGCTATAACATATTTACTGATTTTTTTTAATGTATATTCATAATGTTAATTACTCATTAACTGCAGTGAACTGCTGTGCAACAAATCCCAATTTGTCTGCCCTTTAGAGAGTAATATGTTAACTGCCAAAACCATTTCTTCCGGAAAGCTATAAATCTATTCCTTGTCTCAGCTATCTCGCAAAGTGATGAAGTAATTGTTTAAAGCCTAAAATTAGGTTAGTCCTTTAAGGATATATAACTGTATTTACCTGAAAACATGGTTTTGAAGCTCAGATCAGTGAAAAAATGCATAGCTTTGTAACTTCTGGAATAAATTAGGGCAAGAAATCTGCATCCAAGTTCAACACACATTCTTTGTATAAATTAAGACTCATCTGGGAAGTCAATGTTACAGATCGTTGGGGGTTATTCAACACTTATAAGTGCCTGTCACCTCCCCATTCTTCTATTCCCAGATTCTCAGCTATGGTTTTTAATCACTTGCCAAAACACTGATTTTTCAGAACTAAGACTGAGATTTCCTCCCTCATAGTCTGCAGTTCTTCAGCATTACTAGGTAATAGACTGACCTCAGTTCAACAGGTATAGTTTCCTAGCAGTTACACACATTGACTTATGATTCACAGCTAGAGCATACAGGAGACAAGATTAGTATCTTTATCTTTTCTGTTAAATTGACATTATGTTAGCTCAAAGATTAATTGGAACCTCTGGAATATCCCTAACATATTCAGTTATGGTCTAATGACCAGAGTATTGCACAAGAAGAGAGATTGACATATTTCATTATTCTAAGATAATTTAATGAAGAAAAAAGCATTATATAGTATTTTCTCATGTTGAAGAAGCTAAATTCAGCTGATTTGAGTAGTCAACAAGAACAGCACATACTCAAAAACAATGAGTTCTCAGAAGAGAAGGAAGTGGGAAAAATCCCTGTGTCATATGATTGGTCATACAATGAAATTTTAAAGTTTATTTTTGAAAAATTTATTGAAGATAAATATCTCCTACAGATACCTGTTTTTCTTGGGAACATTTGATGGAAACCATCTTTCCATTCACACCTACAAGTAAAAGAATACTTATCAAATACTAAAACATTAGAAAGTATTCCATGTATCTGATGGAATGAGCAACTGTTACATACTGCTTTAATCACCCCAAAATCACAATTCTGAACTGCAACATTACTTTACGATCAGCTAAATTAAGTAACTTAGAAGTTATAGAAAAATATATTGAGCCATTTACTGGATTAAGTTTTGTTACCCTAATGATCTGGCATTTAAGTTTACACTTTTATGAGCTAATGATATGAAAGCTAATGACATCCTGCAAGTAGTATATTAAATTTTAACCAGAATTACCACATTTTACCACAGCAATTATGTAACTGCTCTTAACTTTATGTAGTTACCAGTGAGATCACCCTCTGTGATATCTATTTTTTTTTAAATGTATTAAACAAGAAGGAAGACAAATAAGATTAGTTGGAAAAACGGTATGTCATTTCCCAACTATTCTGTTATTACAGAAAAAAGGAGAAATCATCAAGTGGGTCACTCAGTAAAATAACTAAACACAGCTGTGCAAGTTTACCAGCTCTTTTCTTCATCCTTCTTGTGGTTCTCTGTTCACAGGAAGATATATTTTTAGAACACAGCCGCAAAACTAAGTATGTAAAAAACTCTCATAAATGATCATTTACAAAACCCATTTGACTTCTGGAATAAGTTTAAAGAAATGCTGCGGAATAAGTGATGTATTTAGTCTTCAAGAAACTATTTTATATTCCAGTGGAGTTAAAACAACAAATTATTAAACCCATCCTTGTGCTGAGTTTTTATTATTGTGTTCAAACACAGCCATAGAGCACATACAATAGCATTTTCACACTTCTGATTTCTAGTCAATGATTTCCACAACCAAAATAAATTGCAGTATTTCTTCTGTGATCTTTTCAGTGTGACATTTAGAAAGTGTGTTGCATATAGGCAAGATAAGTCATAAATAGGGATGCAATTTGTATGGCACAAAGTCATATTTTTGTTCAACTATATTCCAGGAACCATGTATTTCTTATTTCATCTTTGGTTGAAAGGTTATCACCACCAGATGTTGTTAATATCAGATTAGCAACAACATTAGTAGTAAATATATATATAGCTTTTTAATGAGAGAAACGTTCTGATCATATAAGAACACTGATCACCTGTGTCTGATGGCACTAGTTTGAATTGCAGAAGTTTGCTTCCAAGTACAAGCTTGCCAAGACAAAGTTCTAATCTATATCCTTCATAAATAACTACAGTGATGTCCATGTTGGGATGTTTGATAAAAGTAAAGCAAGTCTGCTATGACTGTTAAGATAATTAACCTTAAATTAATTAACCAGTTAATTAACCTTAAAAAAGAAAATCAGGTCAGAGCCACTTAATGTTAAGTTTAATTCTGAATACACTTTCAGTTTATCATGCTATCATCTGTGCTAGTATTTCAATGTCCTTACCGGGTTCTACTAATAACTTTAATGTAATCAAAGATCTAGTTTTTTGTAGACTTACTTCCCCTCCCCTTCTCAGCAGAAACAGGGATACTTCCCTGCCTCACACAGGTGCTAGAAAGGACATATCTGAAAAGACATAATTGGAACCACAGTCAGTCACCTTAGACAGTGTAAGTGCCTAAGCGTATATACTGTCCTCTCTGTACCAAAAGAGTGATGTAGTTTGCATATGTTGAGGACACAAGTTTCATGAAATAAAAATAAATAAATAAAGCCTTGAACACTACTTCCAACTTACTAACCAGAAATACTAGATGAAAAGTCATTCTAAAACTACAGCATAAATAGTGAAATTGTATGTTGTCTTAATATGATCATGTTCCATGATTAGGTAAGTCATACAGCAAATACATAAGATTCCAGTGATGCAAATTTTAAAAGCACAGATCAACAGAAGGTCCAAAGCCAGTTATTTTCTTCTAATTACACTTTGTGACCACTGAGGGAAAAACAAACAAAGACAACAAAACAACCTAAGACAATAAGGAAAACTGCCACAGATGCATTAAAGCAGTAAATATCAGATTGTGGAAGGTCTGCCCATGGAACACCACAGGCACTTTATACTTTTGGGTGAGATAGCTTATTTTGCTGATATTAAAGTGAGCTAGATGCAGATTCCAAAACTTTACTGAGTCATGGAGAAGAGTGAACTCTCATGCGAGAGATTTCTCTCATGTGAGAGATTTGGTAAGTGACAGAAAAAGTGTAGACAAACTTTCTTTATTAAAGACTATTATTGTATCAGTACCTGAGTGAACTCTCTTGTACCATGCACTATAAGTGAGCTTTCTTAAAAGGAGAACTTTATAAACAAGTCCAAAGACTCTAGAAAAATGCCTATGCATTTCCTTTAGTTTATAATTTTTTTGGAAAAAAGAGAAAGACTAGCACTGACTTAAAGGTAGCCTTTAAGAGTGCCTATTACTACTTGAAAATGTTTAGTAACAACTCTGTAAGAACATCAATGCATTTTAAAATAAATTGTTTGTATTTGGCTCTTTTCCTACAGCAACAGCTAAAAGAGCTCAGATTAATTCAGATAGAAGACAAAATTAATATGAGTAAATACTAGTCACTCCAGACATACAGCTACCTGGTTTCTTTATTGTTCTTCATTGGAAACTAAGTCCCAACAAAACTGCTGGGAATGACCCTTGTACTTACCTAAGCAGCGGTAAATAAAGGTCGCTGAGAACTAGTTCCACTGATGTTGCAGCTAACGAAGTCAGCTATAACACTTCCAAAGTCTTGCCACAGGCCTATTTAGGCTAACACGGGATTGCACGACAACATGAACTCATGTATAGACTTTATCACCACCAGGTATCACATTAATTTTTTGCTTACACATATAGTTTCTATATTATAGAAGAAGTTCTTATTCAAATATAATATTTTTTTTAATGCCACAAATCAGCTTCTGTTGTAGTACCTCTGAATTAGAGGGTAAAAATATCCTTCCAGATTTTTACCCTACCAGGGACAGCATTTGGTTTTCCCTCCTAATCTGTGTTCTGTACTTTCATGCAGTTTTTCCATCTCTTAGCTTTATAAAAGTATGTTGTCCAAGCTTATTGCTACTACCATAGTTAAAAAAAAGAGGACAACTGCATTGTGCAACTTCATTAAAGCTGGTAAAATTGAACCAAGCTGGTTTCAAAAAAAAAAAAAACGAAAAGATCTAGTGGAGGGAAGAGGATCAGGGCTTCCTGCTGAACTTGCTCTTCACACTGAGTGAACACACTCAACAAGAAAGAGAAACCTCACACAGTCAATTAGAAGTTGGAGGCTTGCTGAGAAACAGCTGCCTCTGACTGCTAACCAGCACTCAGCAGAGTCCAATGTAGCACATATCAGAAGATCAGACAGGGACAAGTTTGGTATGTTCGTAGTAAACCAAGAATGAGCTCTAGATCAAAGCAGAAAGTTGTCTAACCACTTACATAAGCTCTGAAGCCTCAGTCACTTAGGAAGAAAGTTTTCATGCCAATAAAGAAAGAGGAATTATTATGGCCAAGCCTGATTATATCCTGAAAGCAAAAATGCGATTTTATTTTTTCCCCAGCAGTAGCAGCTCAAACGGTTGATTTAACTTTTCTCCTTAACTAAATGCATCTTCTTTCTCTGGTACTTTGTAACACTAACTACCATTTTCTATCAACTATACATCTCCCCTAAGTTAATCACAATTGAAGGGGTAGTTGGCAATCAACATTGACAAATCCAAAAGAAGGAACCCAGGAACAAACACCAGAGACAGAATGTTTTTGCTTCAAAATGCCTGAGAGAAGAAATTGCATGCAGTAGGAAATCCTAATATCACATGGTCGACTGATATCACCATCTTCTGAAACAACTGAGGAAAAATCATCTAGAAAGACAAAGATATTTAAAAGAATTTACAGCTTCAGTATATGAGAGCAACAATCCTTTTATACTCCTGAGGTGGCAGACAGGACTGATGCCATCTTTTACTTGCTGGAATCTGAACTGTTTCTCACAGATTAAACATAGCCCTGTTGGGCAACTGGAAACGCAATTTGTGGGAGAGGAGAAATCTGAGTGCAAATAGGCAGGGCGAAGCACTCTAGCAAAAGTTAAAACACCTTTTCCAAGGGTGTCAACAGCTGGAATTCTGCAACAAGAAACATTGGACAAAGGGGAAAAGAAACATCAAGCCACAGAACTGTGTGATGTACCACAAAGAAATATTTTTTTTTCCTATTTGAAGGATTATTTCAACCATCACAGAATGACCTGAGTGACCAATTGAAAACAGTACTCTTAAAATGAGAAAAGGCATAACATCATTGCTCAGCTGAGTTACTAAAGCCATCCTTATTTATCCACACAAAAAAGCAAGAAACAAAAAAGGTTATATAGAGCTTGGGAAAAATAAAATTTACCTGCATATGTGCATTAAATCACATTTTAGGGAGCAATAGAATGCTATTGCTGACAGCAGGTGCTCAGTCATTCACTGATCAGTATCAAATAGTTGTCAGAGTCTTTCAATCAAACATTTAAAGAGCTTGAGGGAAAAAAGAGTCAGCTTTTAGACACAAATGAGTGATATCACTATGGCAACCAAATCTTTCTTGCATGATGCTGAGCAATGTGTTTCTGACTATCACTTGAAGGCTACTGTTACTATATTAGATCACAGGTTTGGTCTATATTTCTCAAACAATAGCAGGTGCATCAGGAGTGTTTGCTGAATAGTAAAATAAGTCTTGTATTTAACAGAGACTTAGAAGAATGGAACATAAAGATCAGCTCTTGAAACTTTTATTTATAACATCACTCTTAGCTATTGGACTGACAACAGTAAGCAGGAGTTACTAGCATCAGCACAGTGGGGTCATTTCCTAATTGGAAGTGTTAATAAGAAGTCAGTACTTCTGTAACTAATGCTGCCCCATAACTTCAGACAAGTTAATGGCAATGCAGCATACCTGACAGCAGCAAACCTTTAAATACAAGGGACAGGAAGCAGAAGAATGAAGAGAAGAAAAATAGTATTTCCAATCTCACTGTTTACTGGGATCATATTATTACAGGCATTTTAAAGACCATCTTTTACTTCCTGTGAGATCTATCCAATAAGATTGCAACAGAAGACAAGTATTCTTTGACATGTACTGTCCCTCAGTATCCAGTAACCAGGCAGGATGCAAACAGGAACAGTGAGAAGTATCTGCTTGCAACAGAGACTGCTTGCTTAGCTGCTGACTTTCAGCAGCCCATAGGTTCAAGCATTAAAAGTTATCATTACCTTAAGAGAAATTATACTAGCAGTAGAAAGTAGTGGAGAGAAATGTATTATCAGGAACAAGTTGTTGCAGCTACACCAAAACTTCTAATTAATTTACACTGGGAAAGAAATATAAACAAGTCAGAGTCATACCACAGAGATACAGAAAACATATTTTTTTTAAGTTATTTGGGTGAATGTACTTGGTGTATCTAAATATATATCTACTGAGAAAGGCTGGAAGCTCAGTTTTGAGCTATTGTCACACTGCTTAGCACCTCAAAAAGAGCTGAATCACTGTTTTTCAATGTTTTATTGATATTTAGTCCAAGCTGGGATATCACCAATACCCTATAAACAACTAGAATTTTGAGTGTTTAAAAAAAATCCAACATAATAGCATTTATTTTATGAGGCAAACAGCACATTAGGTGAAATAAGTTGTCACATGGATAATTCTGACCTTGGATAGCTCAAATCTCTTTAAGTATATAGTACTTCCACAAGCCATTCCTATACCCCTCATCCCCGAACAGGAAAAAGAAAAAAAAAAAACAACAAAAACCACAAATCCTTTCAGTTCATTTGTCAGATTAGACAAATAAAATAAAAGTGAAACCCCAGGCTTCTCAGAGGCTAAATTAGCACATGCTGTTGAATTAATTAGGGGACAGACTTCAAATGCTTCTCTAGTTCTGAGTGACTTGGAAACAGGCAGCCTTGCATGCAGACATTCCACCAGTTATCTCACTTTCTCACCATGCCAGTATCTTTACACACAAATGCTCCTTTTCCTCTCTGTACTAGATTAAAACTTATCTCTGTTGAACAATGCTACAGAATCACTGGTATTTCTTCTGCTCCCCTCTCATAGCCACAAAGACAGAAAAACCATTTGCTGCTACAGTCGTAAAAGGAATGGTTAGGGATCTAGCTGATCATAATTTACTTAACCAGAAAATGAATGTGAAATCTGGGGTCTGAAGCAAGAGAAAAAAAAAAAAAAAAAAGGCAAGTCCATAATGTAGCTGACACTGTGGACTTCTTTTAGAGATGGGGGAGAGAGACAATAGCAAGAGATTAGTATGCAGACCCCAAACCTGGGACAAAAGAGAAAGTGCTTTGCTTTAGAGCTCCATCATGAGAGAGCTTCACATCAGAATCTCTAAATACATGCCTATTTTGTACAATACTTATATAATTTGAAATAAATCATGTTTCCCCCATACTTACCTTCCAAGGTAATCAAACCTGCTTTCTCACTATTTTGAGATTTAAAAAAAAAAAAAAAAAGTGGAGTTATTTCTTAAAAACAACGTCATTCTTTTTCACAGCAGTTTAATCTTCATGAGTCAATAGCTGCACCTTCACTAGGCAAGAGGGCTTTTGTTTGTGTGTGTCTTCACTCAGAGAAAGAGAGTCCTACCTTTTTTTTTTTTTTTAGCCTTCCCCCCCCAGGATAAGCATGGGTGACAAACAATAGTTTGTAAGCTTAGAAGCTTTATGACTTGCCTTTACATAAGAGAAAATATATAATCTCTTGTGGTGTAACGACCCCACGGTCACCAGGGTTCTTTTAGGATCAGTAACTGCTACCACTTTATTGATGACGTAACTTCAACTTCTACTATATCTTCTTATACCATTCGCTCTACAGCAGCACTTTTCCACTAACTATTCATTGGTCAACAACTTTGCCTGGCAACAGCAAACACCGAGCAACTTCCATGTCTTAAGGTCTGGAGAACAAGCAGTCCGAGACAGCAAGGCATCTCCTGAATCATCCTTCTTTGTTCCTTCTAAACTCTTTACTTTCCTCATGGTCTCATCGTTAAAAGTCTGATGTTATCACCAATCATGGGGCTTGTCAACCCCGGTGGCCACACTTCCACAGTCTCTCATCTTCATAAGGTGACTGTTTTATAAATAAGTACAATAAAGAGGCATAAGACTTGCATTTTTTTCCTCAGTCATTTTAACAGAAGAGTTTCAAGTCACATTTGGTCTAAGATAAAACAGAAGCCTTCTCATATCAGGGGCATTTTAAGACTGACACGAAAAGAAGCCTACAATTATTCTTAGTTTCCCATAGAGACACATAGGAGATTTATCTGTTATCTTTGCTTTCACTTCAGCACAAAATGAAGTATAATTTCTTAACTTAGATCCCATCACAGAGGGAATCCTACTGCTCAGCAACAACTAGAGCATTTAGCATCTCCTATGAGCAGATTCTTTACCTTCTTTTTCGCTATTTACATTATCATGATACTGGTTATGCAGAAGTAGTAGGCAGAGACTTAATTCCAATGAACTAGAGATAAACACATACTCTTAAACCCTCTTCATTACAAGAGCTCCTTAAAGGATAGAGTCAGTATTAATAACTACATTTAATAGTAAAGTATAACTCTAATTAAAAACACTTTCACTCCAAAAGCTAAACTAAAACTAGGATTAGCAGGCAAAGCTAAAAATCTAGTTTCTTGCATGTAGAAGGATAATCACAAAGTCACCTAGGGCTTAACATTCCCCCATACCTGCATACTGCTCATATTTCAGTCTTTCCCCAGTCACACTACGGGCCAAAGCTGCAAGAAGGGAGCAGGTACAAGCTTATCTGCCTTCGAGGGCAGAGTCTTATTAACAAACCAGGGCTACTTAACCCCCCCATTCCTCTGCACAGGGAAACAGACACTCGACTGCAGTTACATTCAGGGTAGGCTAATGAGCTGAACCTGCCAGAGCCGTCAGTGCGAATCAATTAACATCTGCTCTAGATTTGCAGCACCTGCTAGCAGGCTGGATTACTGGAGGAAGCCAGCTATGCTCTCCCAGGGTATTCAGAAGTGTCAGAGTACATTAGAGTTATAAAGCTGGTTTCCACAGTAGGTGCAGGTGTGGAAGTGGGTTGTTTAGCCCCTCTTGGCAAGTGTGTGGGAATGTATATTATTTTCTGTAACAAAATATCATACCAGAAGTAAAAGGAGCTAATTAATGTGCTCCTTTTTTTTTTTTTTTTTTCACCCAACAGCAGGATATCTGGCACTGTGACTCTTAACTCTCTCTGACTATAAGCTTTTAGATGCTCTTTAAAATCTGAACTATCTTCTGAGGCTTTACAAAGCCAGGCAGGGGCAGTGGACTTCCTCCTTGATTTTTGCAAATGTATATGTGTTAGCACAGGTGCTAAAAACACAGTGGCTTCTGTTGAGTTGTTGGTCAACCTAAAAGTCATTCTCATAAAGTAGACTGCTTTGCCAGACTTCTTATCACCTGGAGCAGGATGAAGCTGGCATGTACACAATGAAATGGGAACAGCAGACATGATGTAGATTATCATGAAGATCAAATAGTCTAGAAGATGATGCATTGGAGGACGGAAACATTTCTTTCTAAGGTTGCTGCATCTTTCTGTAAAATACAGATCCAGATCATTCAACAGATGCATAGAAAATATTATTCTACGTCAATTACTTCCTTAGCAATTTATTCTTAAAAAGAACATGCTTGTACAGTCTTCCTTTCTTCAAACTTCTCCCATAATTTTCAAGATTCATTTTTTCCCCTTTTTCATATCCAAATTTCATGTAGCTGGTGTCCTGATGTGAGAAAAATGATCAGTCTTGTGTAATTCTAATAAATTCTATCAAGCTTTTCTTCTAGTTAACACTGAAATGTTACAAAACCTCCCCTTTAGTCACCCACGCCCCAAAAACTCAGGCACAAACTGAAATCCTATCGAAGACATACTGGTTGTAAATTTCTGAGGCTTAACTCCAGGTAATACTTTTGGTGAGACTGCTACTGATACACAATGAGAGAGAAAATGGCTTAAAATTGCTTGGTATATTATGCAAGGTAAAATATTCGTGTTGAATTAATGGAACATATAAAAGTTTTCTGATTTGCTGTGGTCTTGCTTTGTCAATTTCATCAGGAATTATAAACCCTTCTGCACTGCTGTCCTTGGACAGGTATATTCCCTCAAACAAATAGTAAGTATCATCTTTGCCTGTTTTACCTTAATTTATCTTTGTGCAACATGAGAGCTATGAGAACAGATAAAATGAATTCTATTTGTTTAAGAGATTCATTCCCAGTCTTATGCTTAGTTGGTGTTGCTTCTGAATTATACTGTCGTGATGACAGTTTTCCTATCACTGAAATATATCTCTTCAAAGAAGGCACATAAGAATTCAGAGGAAGAAAAAAATGGCTTAAAGCCATTAAGTCAGTTATGGAAAGTGTTTCTGTAACACTAAATTTACAAATTTATTAGGAAGGAGAAGGGTATAAATCTAAGTTAGTTTTGCTTCTTCATTTAGATGTTGCTTTTTAAAAGATTATATGGGATATTACATCCTCAAAGGAAAGCCTTGCCTCAAAGAAAAGCTTCAGCCTGGACATTAGGAAAAAATTATTTCCCATGAGGGTGGTCAAACACTGGAACAGGCTTCCTAGAGAGGTGGTTGATGTCCCATGCCTGTCAGTGTTCAAGAGGCACTTGGACAATGACCTCAATAATATACTTTAAATTTTGGTTAGCTCTGAAGTGGTCAGGCAGTCAAACTCGATGATCTTTGTAGGTCCCTTCCAATTGAACTTTTCAATTCTAATAGAATCTCTATTCTATTCTAATAGAAACTCTATTCTATTCTAATATTCTATTCTATTCTATTCTATTCTATTCTATTCTATTCTATTCTAACCATGGTTAAGAATTTACAACCAATGTCACTAGGTTCTCAACTGCAAGGTGAATATACCTGCTCTCACCTTTACTGACTTTCCATATCAATAGGAAAGCCTTGATGCAACTTCCCCCACCTGTGGGATTTATAATTTTGCTGCCACGTGTATAGATGACACATTGCCTTTTACTGCAAATCATGAAGTGTCCTATCAACTACACAGTAAATAAATAGGGTATTTGTGCTCGACACTGCACTATAGGGCCAGCTGCTGCAGAGACCTTACCTGGAAGCCCAGCGGGAGAAGGAGTGGAAATCTTGTACCTGTGGGAGTGCAGAGAATATCCCTTCTGGACACACATTTGCTTTTCCCCTGTAGTTTTCTGTGGGATTTTTCATCTACTGGGGCTAGCAACCTACATTGCATGAAGGGATGTGACAGTACGCATACTTACCCTGCCTTCTGAGACATAGTTTTAAATTATTTTTTTAATGATTGTGGCTTTCTCTATTCCTAAAGGAGATGAATGAGATGAATACTTAATAAGGTTGCATTTCTTCTAACAAATCTAGGTGTTTCATTCAGAAGTAACGAACCATTTAAATTATTCTGGGTGTCAAACCTACCAGTAATGAATCATTTATATGAATTCCAAATAAATTGAAGTACTACACTGAAAGCAAACATAGAAAATAAATACATTAAACACCTTACTTAAAGAAGTTAATAACAAACATATTTTTCAAAATAAATTTAATGACACTGTTTAAAAATAACTTTTATTTTAAATTAATATTGAAACTGTGCTTTCCAAATTCTCTCCATTACTGTTTCATTCAAACAGAAATCCAGTTATCATGTAAGTGTACACCTACAGGCACACAGAGTGGAGAGGTGAGCTTCTGACAATATTTTTTCCCATTTATAAATTGAAGTCATACATATGGAAAAGATAACATGGCTGCAAAACTTGTTTCTAGATATATACGCTTAAGGAAACAAAGGTTGAGAGAAAAAATGCCAACAGCAGTGAATAAAACGTGAAAATATGATACTACCATATTTTTTTTGGACAGAGGCTTGCCAGATTCTCTCAGATTCTTATTACTGTCTTTTAATTCAGTCCCTTCTTATTCCCTTCTTTCATTCAAGTCTTCAAAGTCTTCATTGAATCTCTCTCTCTTTTATTTATTTATTTATTTATTTATTTATTTTTAAGCAGTGTTGGTTTGAGAACTTTGAGACTGTCTTTACATGTTCTGGATAATGTTGTTGATAAAGTTGCAAGGATTATATATGCCTTGGACTTTCTACCTTTGGCTAGCTGTTGCCACACCTCTTTTATCTCATGGTAGTACTGCTATTATGGTGTCAGAGTGTAAATCTAACTTTTCAATAAATCTCACTAAGAGCCGTGCTAGGCTTTCCAGGCTTGGAAAAGGCTTGATAGATAGAAAGACCTCATCCAAAGTTTACTAAATTCAAAGGAATTTTTGCAATGACTAATGAGTACTGGATGTAGGGTGGTTGAAATGCACTAGTCTGTCAGGTCAGTCATATTTGTTATTTTTTTTACAGAAAAGTAAAGTAATTCCAGATCGACACTGCTAAATGTTAGCAACATTTGATTATATATATACATTTCCCCTATGGTTTCTCTTTTCAAATTTATTTATTTATTTTTATTTTTACTTTTATTTTTATTCTATATGTATTCTAAACCCTCAGATGTGGCATTTCATCTCTGAATTCTTTTCAGACTTTTATAAGCATACTGTTGTTTCTCCATTCTGTGCCATCTTTGACACATGAAAATCACAAGTTTTATTTTTGCTTCTGAAGACTCGTTCATATTCAAGATTTTTGGTTTTAATCAGTCGTTTGCCAAACGTTCTAGGCTGTGCATTCCTTCCAGGCTGGCTTTCTCTCCTATGACTTAGAATGTGTTAATAAAAGGGGATTTGAATCTTACATTACTTGTATCTTGTATCTTACTTTCTCCTGTATCTTGCACTAACATTCTCAGGAATGCTGCATAAAAAGGATCCTTCATCCCTCATCAGCTAGGTTTGGGACTTGTCAGAGCTACTGTACTTCCTATTCAGCCTACACATATGTTTTCTTCCTCTGAAAACCTGGGTTTGGGATCAAATGACTGAACTGAACATTACCTTGGTCTTCTCTCTCTAAGGACTTGGAAGCATATCCTTGGATCCAAACATTTGACACAATTCATGGATCTGGTAGCAGAAAATTGACTTTTATTCATTTTTTTTTTTAAATTCACACTTTGGTGCAGATCATAAGTGTTAGCAATTGCAGAGCTTGGTGTATCTGTACCAAGTTCTTCAATCACTACTGTTCTTTCCCCCTACAATAGAAAAGTTTTACTGCTGTGGAACAAACAGCATCCCTCTGTGCAGAAGATGTCTGGTAGGCTGCAAGGCTGTAGTAGGGTGGTCTTCTCTCATATTAAAATCAGCTGAGGTCAAGATGGGAGAAACAGAGCTACTGACAAAGTCATTGTGGCTTTTTGTTTTTGTGCCATTTAGAAGCAACTTTTTGTGTCCAAGTTCTGCTTGTTAGAAGTGAGTTTGCAACCCTCCCTCCCTGCAGGCACTGCAGTCCCCTATACAGCCCTTGATTGCTCAGACAAAGAATCCATTCTTTGGCTGAAAATACTTAAACTCTTTGATATGAAGCCAGCCAAGAAAATGAATGCCTAACTGAATCAATCTCTCAACTGCAAAATGAAAAGCATACTAGATTAGAATGGAAAATAAGAGTAGAGGTGACTTTAGAGCCATGATTTTATTTTTTTTTTCTGCTTTTGTCAGTGGAAAACTATAATTTTTCTTTATGTTCTCCAATGACAAAACATGATTTATAGCCAATTTTTTTAAAGTGTATTTATAGTTGTGCTCATGAAAGGTGCCACACTGACAGCTTGCTAGGCTCCGCTATTCTGTTAAAATACAGTTAGGAGTTAGGGCAGAGGCAATGGTGAGAGATCACCTTTATTTTTATTTATTTTTTTTTTCCTGTTCTTCAGCTCTCTCCCCTCCAATGTGAACAACTACTTCGTACTCCAGGCTTGACAGATACTTAATAAGAGTCAATGGATTCTCAGGGTGTTAGGCTCAGAAAGAGACTATAATTCTTTTCTTGAGGCCACTGCAAATTTTCTCTGCGTAGATGTTCATGCTTTAAGATATAACCATATTATCAACAGAGTAGAGGCAGTGGTCTCTCACGAAAAAAAAAAAAAAAAGCAAGGTTAGTTGTAGTTCTGGGAGAAACAGTTAACAGTTAAATTCTACAGCATTTACCACTGTAAAGATTTGGAAATTCTATATCACTTAGAACAAATACAAAAATTTTGAAAGCATGAAACACTAAAATCATTTGTTTTTAGAGAAAAGAAAAATAAAGCTCATAGCTTATTTGAATGAGTTGCAAGCTAAAATCCTAGGGTCCTATTTGTGGTTACTTGACTTCAGTCATGTGAAACGCATAGTAAGTGGCACACAGTTTTCAGAAGAATGAATTCATGTCAGGAATTTCATATATAATGAACATCGATATGACTCATGAATGAGAGTTCCCATGTGAGAAGATTGCAGGTGTGAAAAACAGAAATACGCTACGTTGTCAGTTAGAAAGTGTACTTCTCATCCATTTTTCCACAGCTGGAATCTTTACCCAGTTTTCTTTTATCTGAAAAAAAAAAAAAAAAAAAAAAAAGAGAAAAACAACAAATCAAGCTGATAGAATTTTTAAGATACAGGAAAATAAAATGTACAACCTAATGTTTAGAAGAAAAAAATCTAACCCACAGGAGATTATAAGTAAATTCACTTTTTTTTTTTCCTGTGCTGTGTAAAACACATATTTAACAGTCTTAGCTAGTATGCTGTGAGTAACAGATTGTCCCCCAAACCTGTACTCATAAACACATAGAGTCATGATTTCTGATACCCACAGTGCAAGATGCTGCAAAGATTTGAGGAGCTCTGCCTCTGCAGAGCACACAGTGAAATATGTACACAGATTCTTTGCCTTCTGCTACTCTAAGAGCAGAACAGACAGTAAAGCTGTGCCTGAAGTAATTTGGCTCAGGTTTAACAACGTGTGGTTATAATAGCTGTTAAATGCAACTGTTTCCGAAGTTTTTGTATAATATTATATGCTGAAAACATTTATGAAATTTTCTATATCAAAAGCGATATACTTAATGAAAGTATTGGAGTGGTTTAATGTCATAGGTAATCAATCAAAAAAGACAGCAATTTTATAAAATTTTAATTACTGTTGATGGATGAAAGTGTAAGATATTTATATATGTAGCTGACTTTTAATATTAATGATGATAGTAGAAAAGAAGGATATCTTTGTAGCATTTGGGAGAAATGAGAAAATTAGTTTTTAGCAAGATTTCCTAAACTAAAGAAATATCATTTTGCCTTTAAGAAATAAAATGTCAGTAACACATTAAGCTAATAATGTAGCGATTATTTGGAAAATAATTGCAATCAATATATTTGCCACTTTCTTGATAATAAGATTAAAGAGCATAATAAACAGGAATAAGTGTCGTTATATAAAAATCATATATATATCACTGATGTACCCATGAAGAGAAAGAATAACTTAATTGAAACCTGTTCTTCTGTTGAACGCTGATACAGATCTTACTACATTGCTAAGTGTTAATTTGGCAGAATTTAGCTCAGTGACCCTTAAAGAATGAAAGCTTAGCTATCAGAACCTTTTCCCCTTGTCACGATATCATATCATGTGAATTTGAAGAGAACACGGTCTGTCTACTTAAATATATTAAAATCTTTGTATTTAGATTAATGGCAGGGATATAACCCAATATAGAAGAAATACCCTGATTGGCATATAAAGGCTATTATTTTTTGGATAGTACTAGCCACTCTTAGCCATTTGTATGCCCTCTAGGGGGTATCACTGTAGATGTCCATTTGGTGGAAAGCCATAAGAAGTCTTGGGGTCTGTCTGGCTTTGATTGTCACCCAGACGACCACACAAAAGCAAGAAATATGTGCAGCTACCAAAACCAATTATTCTTAAGACTGACTTACAGCTGACTCCCAGTTATATCTTATCCACAGAGATGAAGGGCTTATGGTACATTAGGTGCAGGAAAAGAATCAGATGGAATTTTCAGTTTCTCTGGATTTAATAGAATGAATCAGCATCAGATGTGACATGCTGAAGTTAACAGAAGGAATAATATGCTACCTGCATGTTAGTGTCTGTGCTCATTATAGTTAATCCTTTGGCCCACCTGCAACATGCTATAAAAATATGTAGAAAAAAAAATAGCCAATGAAAAAAATATATTATTGTACAATCATATTGTCCCTATGATACCACCTAAAATTAGCAGTCCCACATGAAGCTATAAGAGCAAAAGTAATGTTAACAAAACATTCTGGAAAGAAGTATGTAGTCTGATAGCTATTAGGCTTTTGCTAAAGGTATCTTTTCCTGATTATGAATTTGGGTAGTGACCCCATTGAGCAATTCACAAATAATTCCAGTTTTCAGATGGATTTCTTCATTTTCAACATAAAAAATAAGTACATCTTTGTTTATATAGTGCCTCATGATACTAGAAGAGTCAAAATTATTTAGCTTATGCTTTGTCAGAGCTTAGTTATTAAAAATTCAAGAGGATTTATTCTTTTCTAAGGACTATAGCACATATTGAAGTAAAATTTCATTATCTGAAACAATCTAATGCAATCTGTATGGCAATATCTTTCAAATACTTTTTCTTTTATTTTGCACTCAAAATGGAAGTCTTCTGCCATAAACTGAGGGTCTGACTCACATCACATAATTAATAATTCTGTGATTTTTAACCATCAGTACTGTCACACGGTCAAAAGACAATTCAAACACTGCAACTATTCAAGCAATGACACCACTGATTAATACAGCAGACAAATTTTGACCCTTGTTTAAGCTTTCCAGAAGATTTTAGATAATTAAACTAACAGAATAACTGAAAAAAATATATATATATATATCTGGACTCACATGATTGCCTTTTATCCATCTTCATTATGAGTGTCTTTTATGAAGACGCACCTGTGTTCAAACTTACAACTAACAGAAAAATTAAAATGATCACAAACATAGGTAAAGAAAATGGATGTTAAAAAATAACCTGGACAAAGATTTGGGTAGGCCATGGTCAATAAAAATAAACATAGTACCAGTAACTGTATTGCTGTTTTATTCAAAAAAGGAACATAACTGCTCTACAATTAAGTAGCTCAGTCATCTGTATGAAACAGAATGTATATTCTCACTTCAAGGTCCTAATGACACTGTTAGTAATACAATTAAGCACCATATTTGCTGAAAAGAAAATTTGGGAGTAAGAAGCCCAAAAGGCAAATAGCCATGAGTGCATGATAAATTGTCCACAACATGAAAGAGTTTGAGAATGCCTTCCATGAATGATTTGTTAGAATGGCATAGGGAAAAAAAAAAAAAAAAGTTACATTTGTTAAGGCTTTTTTTTGCAGGTGTTTCTTGTGTAAATAGATTATATTAATCTCTGGTATACTTTACAAGTGACTGATCAGGATTCCTAGAGATTTAAAGACTGAAAAAGCCAGAAGGCAATACCTTGGAACATTCTAGTCCAATCTTCTGTGTGATAGAGAAGGTAGAACTGGTCTAAATTTGTATATTCTAAATCATGTTTCTTCATTTCAAATTATAACCCTAAACGTAAAGAGAATACGACTGGAGTCTATGGGGCTAGTGAAATAAAAGAACATGGCGTGCATTACTTTGAACATTGCTTTGAAGTAAAAGTTTTCTTAGTCTTCTCCACAGTGGAAGATGAAAATTTTGTTTAACTCAGCCCAGAACAATCTGGTCCCTTGATGAGATCCAGAAATACTCTCTTTCATAACAAGTAAAATATTCTTCCCCCCCAAAATAAGTCTTCCCACAGCAGTGTGAACTCTGGTAAATAAATACTTATTTTTAAGTTGTTCAGGATTGTTCTATTGGTCACTATAGGAGACTGATCAGCTATTAAGGAAACAGAAGTTATTTTACTTCTTTTAACAATAACTAATATTTCCCCCTGATACCATGGAAAAATTACTGCAGTTCTTGCTGAGGTATCTAAGTGTTATGGTCCAGTGTCAAAATGACTGCTTCTGTTGAGGAAAGCAGTAGCTTTGTCCCACATTAACAAGTACTTTGTTTCTTTGTTAATTGTTCTTCATTCTCATCTGCTTATTTTCCATTGATTTAAGATTTATACATTACTAATAAAACTTTTTGCCATAACTTTTATATTTAAAATATATAACCTTTTGTTTTTTTCTTTTCAAGTCAAGAGCGCTTGATGAATCTGATTTGATTAATATGGTTTATCAGTTAGATTAATCAGTATGAGTAGTCCCTTATCTATTGCCCCCCCCACTTTTTTTTCTTTTTCTTTCTTTTTTTTTTTGAGTGATTTTTTCTCTATGTTAGAATTGCTGGCTTTGGAAGGCATTTGTGTTTTTTTTTTTTTTTTCAAAGACAGTTATGCTCATGCGTTTCCCTATTTTCTGTCGTCAACACTACAGAAAAGTTGTGTTATGTTACATTTCAGGGAAAGATCTTATCTACATGAAGACTTGGACCATTCTAAAGGTGGCATTCTCAGAAATGCTTTCACATTGGAAAGAGATCTGGCAAATTATTTTTTTAATTTTCTTTTTGGTCCTCATGGTAGCCTGAAATGGGCTATTTTTTTGCCAGAAAATTAAGACTGTTGTTAGTTCCCAATATCAAATATACATGCTTTGGCTTATTTATTCATAAAAAATGAAGTGAATGAATGCATATAATTACTAATGCACAGCAGCTATCCCTGATGGAAATACTTTTTCTGAAAAAAGTTCCTTGCGTGGACTGACTGTAATCCAGCTGTACTAAGTTGAGCTGTATGATGATGTTCACATTATAACAAGAGTAGTTCATTAAGAATTACTAATTGTGTCTAACCAATCTATAGTCAGAAAAAAATACACTGCAAATGATCACATATTCCCTAAAGAAATCTGGTAAGATTGATTAGATGGAACCTTTTTGTGCTCTAGCTGGAAAAGTATATCTCTTTCAATGAGGTCCACCAATGTGAATGCACATGAAAATAACTTTTAATTTATATTTACCAATACTTTCAAATTGAGATTTCTTGTGTTATATCATTCAAAAATCTAGTTCATAAAAATGTATACATGAGTGTTGATCACAGTAAATGCAACACTTGAAAACAAATTAGCAAATTATTTTGCTAAATGTGAGGTAGGAGCACAAATTTATGCTTAAATTACCCTTAACATAAGAAACAACATAAACACTTAGTATGAATAACCTACAATTAAAATTTTAAAGTGAATATATTATTATGACTTTTATTAATTATTTTTTACATTCTAAATGTATAATCATAGAGTGAACTATTCTCAGTGTGCTGTATTATATATATTTACAGTGCCACTTACATTTCTAGGAATATATGAGATTTAAAATTTGTTTGTTTTTGTTTGTTTACTTTGTTTTTTAAAGAAGAAGAAATTGTTTGCTTTGTTTTTTAAAGAAGAAGAAAAGAAAAACTGTGGTAGTTCAGTTGTCTATTACGGACCAGTTGGGAAATTTATACTTAGAGATGGGATAGCAAAACTATTAAATCAAAAAGTGACATTCTAGCAAAAGCCAAGAATAATCAAAGTCTCTTTTCTTTAGGTTAATAAGAACTTGTATAAAAAAGACTAAGGTAGACTGATGTTTCAAATTATATATGAATAAAAGTACAGAAACGTTTCTGAGTTTGACTGGTATCTCACAGCCACTAAGAGCACTGTACAGTTCCTACTGGTTTTTGTTGTAGGAAGAGTTGTCAGTATTACATTTAAGACCTGTAATACCTGCAGAACCTCCTTCATTTGCAAAAATGTCAAATGATTTACAAAAGAAATCAAAGCACTGCATTATCTTCCAATAAGAATTAAAAATAGCTTGCAATCCTCTGTGCAAAATGTCATCTATTAATGATAATCCTTACGGTTATTTAGCTTCCCTTAAGTAAACAAACATACAGTGGCACTGCTGTCAAATTAGTTATCCTCACAGCAAATGCCCTGTGGTACATCAGCAACAATTTATTTTGCAAAGAGAGTAAAGAAATAAAACAAGAGGAAGTGTTTAACCACTGTTATGCAAATTTAATATGCTGCCCTGATAAGATATTCTAAGGGTGCAGTGTATTTGGGGATTTAGATTTTGATACTTTACTTTAAGAAATCAAATATTGATGAACTTGGGAAAGAGAGAAGAGCTTGTATATAAGCTACACATGATATATGCACTGAAAATAACAAAGGCTGGATACAGGCCTAGTAATTTATTTATTTATTTGGCTATTTATTTATTTATTTATTTTAAGCTCTACTGCTCTGCAGTGATAAAAGAAATAAGGATATAAGCAATGTCCTAGGGCAGACCATTTGTCCATCATTCTGCCCATCCCCTCTCTGACAGTGGCAGAAGAGGTTATTTCAGGAGATCGCAATAGCCTGGCCATCTCTTTTCCCCTCATACTCCTCCATGTCTGCAATATGGAATTAAGGATGTTAGCTGGCATATCCCTACCAAGACTTGTTAGTTTCCTTATGTATTAGTGTCAAGCTGCTGCCTATGAATGTGCTCATGTTATTCCCAACCCTGCTCTTACAGCTCCCTCCACAGCTTCCTGTATCAGCAAGTTTGCTACCTGCTGCATAAGGTACTTTCTTTTATAAAAGGCAATTACTTTAATGTATGTAAAGTGCCCCTACAACACAGGAGTCTATCATGTTAGTGAAGTCCTTTTCTTTACAGACACCAGTCAAAAGCAGTATAAAAATGGAAAAAGATCTTGATGTTCCCTCGAGGTAGACAATAAGCTGGGAAAGTTCCAAGAGACATCAGATAACCACATGCTTAAATATATGCGCTAGGGCTCCTGGTTCTAGGGGACACATTTTTCTCAGAATTTGCTCTTTGTTCTCTGCAATAGGAGGACATTGAAGATAATGGTAAAGCCTTAGAAAACACCAACAAACCTAAGGTTGCGGACAATAGAGGATGCTAATTTTCACCTCAGCTGGTAGATCTCTCTATTTGTGGGGAGCCATACAGAAATATTACCTTGTGTCCCAGGGCAACATAGCTGCATTAGCACAAATGTACTACATAGGTTTACCTCATAACAGGACGTCAAGCACAACACTACTGTATTTGACACAGTTATCCCCCCTTTTGTTCCACAGCCATCCTGGCTGCTGCTAGAGCTCAGCCAAGCTCTCACTATTTCACATACATACAGCCCTACCAATTTCAGAGGGGCCAAGACTTCACTAGGCTGACCACGAAGCACAGATCATTGCACTGAGTATTTACATTGTCAGTCTGACTTGGAAGTCTGACTCTCAGTGGATAAGTACATACAGAGGCTTTGAATCAAGTTTGCTTGGAGCATCACATACTGACATACACAGCAAGAAATGATTATACAGCTTGCTGAGTCACCTGAGGGATAATGACACTCATAACTGCTTACATGTATAAAATGCTTACATAAATAAAATCATCCAATTTATATTGATCTTATAATATACAAGTATGAATGCTGCTCTGAAATCATCTGTTGTAACAGAAAGGATTTACAAATTTCCTGACATGGAAATTACAACATTCAATTGTATTTATTCCAGCTATGTAATAGTTTTTTTTGTTTGTTTGTTTTTTTTAATTTAATTCAGCCTCTCTCTTATTGACTACTTATTTTTCCCTAGATGTTTGCTAATTTTTATTCATTTTCTGTCCCTCTTTTTGTGGGAATAAAAATGTTGTTTTTGCAGAGTTACATTGTTTAAAGGTAAGGAATGGGGTATTGAGATATGCTTGCAGTGATAAGAAAACTTAGCAGGCGACCTTGTAAAATGCAGACAACCAGACTCCTTAGGACAATTAGGTGAAAATCACGGTGTTAAGTCAAGTCAGATAAGTGAAGAAACATTACCACTTCAAACAGTAAAAAAAGTCAAAAGAAATTTGAAATTTAACAGGCAACTGAAGGCCATGCATTGTCTGTGAAGCATCAGATAGATTGTGAACCTGGATTACCCACTCAGTGGGGAAACAGGGGAGGGTCCTGTCATCAAAAAGTATATAAACTGTGTTTTGGAACCAGTAGGTGCGCTCCTGCTTGTGGGACGCCCGCCATTGCAATCATGAATAAATTACTACTTCACTGAGATCCTCACCTGAGCCTATGTTATTGGCTACAGAGTGTTTCTCACATTTTCTTCACAGCTTTTTTTTTTTTTTTTTTCCTAGCATAAGATTTATCCAAAGCCATTTAATTTTCCTGTTATTGCTGCCATTCCCAGAACATTCACTATCTACTGACGAGACAGACAACAATCACAGAGACAGGTTGCAATGCTAAAGCAGAAGCAGGGAACAGTGCGTATGGTGAACAGGCAGACAGAAAGATCGACACCAAAGAAAACTAAACTTTATAATTCTGGGAGCGATCAGAGAGATTGCGACTGGGGTTTTTAATGGCAAAGTTCTGACCCCTTGTCCATGTATTGTTCTGAAATCTGTCTGTCTCTCATTTAAATTAGAAATTTCCAGATTTAGGGTAACACTGCTGACCAAAATTTAGCTGAAACTCTCAAAGAAAGTTTCAAGTTTTGTTGAACTTTCATCATGAAAATTGCTAGTCAAAAATTTATCTGCAGCTTGACTGCAAATGTGCAAGTTGCAGCACTTCATGTTTGATAAAGAATGTAGCAAATTATTTAGGTGAAGGGATGGAGGACAAAAAGGTTAATTACAGACTCGCTTTTGAAGATGAACTATGAATTAATGGATTCAGTTCAGATACTGTTGGTTATGGTCCAATGGTAATTCATTTATAAAGATGGTTATCTCATCATCAGTTTTAAACATGAGAATATTGGGAAATGGCTTCTTTAAATTAAAACTTGGGAGCATTGTATTCAGATTAAATTATTGTTTAAAAGGCATCATAAACTTAACAAAAGTATGACAGAACACTGTAATTTATGCAAATGTAGACAATCACAAGCAAAAAAATGACTCATGCTTTCCAATGCTTTTAGTTTTTGCTTTGTGTTAGTCACAGAAGCCATTTTTACATCATGTTGTTCAAGAATGCTAATCATAGAGAGGGAAAAGAACAGCTTATCAACAGTAGATGAAAATAAAAAAATATATAAACCTAATTAGCAGCCTTGCGCTATATTTGGCTTTCCTAGGTTAGCATGTTGAATGTTGATGAACTACTCCTCACAGTAGGTTTCCCATCCATGTCTCTTTAGTTTTATTGGATTGTGGCAAAAAATCAATGAAAAGAAAGTGAGAGAGAGCAAGAAAAAAGGTAGTGAGAAAAAAAGGACAGACTCCATAACAGAAACTGAGCATCAAAAGCAAAGATGGTAATTATTTTCCAAAATTGATGGTGATGAACAATCTTGCATATGAAGGAAATAAATAAAATAAATCAGCTAACAGAATCTGCAATGCTTTTATTTTTTTTTTTTCCTTTTTGTTTTAGTCTTGTCAACACTAAGAAACTGGAGATTTTCTCATGATGAGATGCACCCTCTGTGTATCACAGTTGCGATGCCATAGCCCTTACCTAACTTCTAGCAGTATTTTTTTCTGGCCCAAATGTCCTTGAGAAGAAGGACATTTGCTGTTCCAGCACAGTCCCTGATGAGAGGTTATTTCCAGTATCTGTCTCTCCTCCTTCATCCCACCTGGGCATAGCAGTAGCTTTTGCAATTATCTTCAAGCACAGGCTCCTTGTGCTCAGCGGCAGTGCCTGAGCTGCTGCACATACTTCATCTGGGCCTTCTACATAGCTAACACATTCACCAAGAAAGACGTAAAATTGGCATAAATAAATAAATAAATAAATAAATTCTGTGACCATCTAATTAAAATGCATATACTAAGGCTTACCCAGGAAATTCAGCTTTTTTAAAATTGTCCATACTAGACTTTGTAAATGAAATAATGGTCTTTCACTTGACATTCTGTAATTTGATTTACAGATCTAATTACTGTAACATATCAGGTTTGTTATCTTGGGGAACAAGGGAAAGGATATCATTGTGCTGTGAAGGCCAGCAGCTACCTGTGGGCTGGGGCCTCCCTCGGGGCAGCCTGGTAGGGCCTGGCAGCCAGGTCCTGTCCCATCGCCCCAGCCTGCAGCAGGGAGGCTGGGGGCACTGGGGCAGCCCCAAGCACCTTCCCAGGGGCAGGGCTGGGCAGAGGCCAGGCTGTAGGCCCAGCAGGGTGACAGCCATGGTGGGGCAGGGCAGGGCTGTGGGGAGCTGGAGCCTGGCCCTGCAGCAGCCTCAGTGGGCAGGGGCTGATGACTCCAGGGCTGGTGTGGAGGCCTGGGCTGGGGCAGGTGGGGGAGCCCTGGGCATGGGCAGGGATGAGCAGGGCTGTGAGTGCATCGTGGTCCATACAAATTGGACAAGTATGTCCAAAAATGTAGTTTACAAGTAGCAAGTGATAATATGTTCAGTTTTTTTTTTTTTTTTTTTTTTTTTTTTTTTTTTTAAGGCAAAAGTATGTCTTCCCCTGGCATTCAGCAGAGCAGCAGCTTGATAATCCCAAATTTTTCCTAGTGATGGCAGTCTGGTCTTCATGACCTCAGCTATTACTTAGGACACCATAGTTTTCATCAAGAACAAAAGTGGCTAACCGGAATAGCAGCAGGATGCAAGAAACACACCGGGACAAGAGGGAGAAGGCAGCACTTCTGTAGCTGGAGGGTCAGGCACCCGGTGCATATCAACTGAGACTGCAAATAATGAGGATGTCACTGGAAGAATGGTTTTGCCAAATAAAAGGTTACAGGAATCTTTCATAATACAAGCTGATAGGTAATTTGCTAACAATATCTTCCAATTACACCGACAGGCAACAAGTTTTACTTCATTCTTTACCTGACATCAGCATCAGGGACAGGACTTTGCTAACTGCAGGAGTCTGTTCTTTTTTATTTCACTGCAGAGTTATGGGTGCATATTTTCTCTCTTAAAAATCTCAATAAAGTGAGCTTTGACAAGAGTTTTTCATTATAGGATACGTGTAAAAATAACAGCAACAGGAAACATTTTTGAATTTGCAAAGTCCCTCAGAAACAGTCAAGTTTCACATTTTTATGAAGAATTTTCAGCTAAACAATTTTCAGTAGCCCATGTCTGAGATATTTCCTTAAAATATTAAAAGCATAGGTAGTCTTCTACAACATTTTAAGTAACGTACATTAATCTTGAAACATACTGAGTACCTAATATTTAAACACCGAAAATTAAGATTCAATTTGGTTGATATTATCATAGAATCATTAAGGTTGGAAAAGACTTCCAAGATCATCTGGTCCAACCACCCCTCTACCACCAATATCACTCACTACACCATGGCCCTAAGCACCACATCCAACCTTTCCTTAAACACCCCCAGGGACGGTGACTCCACCACCTCCCTGGGCAACCCATTCCAATGCCTGGCTGCTCTTTCTGAGAAGAAATGTCTCCTCATTTCCAACCTAAACCTTCCCTGGTGAGCTTGAGGCCATTCTCTTTAGTCCTATCGCTAGTTATCTGCGAGAAAAGGCCGACCCCCAGCTCCCCACCACTTCCTTTCAGGTAGTTTTAGAGAGCAATAAGGTTGCCCCCGAGCCTCTTCTTCTCCAGACTAAACAACCCCAGTCCCCTCAGCCTCTCCTCATAGGACTTGTGTTCCAGGGCCTTCACCAGCTTCGTAGCCCTTCTCTGGACATACTCCAGGGCCTTGATGTCCTTCTTGTAGTGATGGCCCAAAACTGAACATGGTACTCAAGGTGAGGCCTCAGCAGAGTAAAGTACAAGGGGCCGATCACCTCCCTGGTCCTGCTGGCTACACTATTCCTGATGCAAGACAGGATGCTGTTCAAGACTAAAGGTTTATTATGTGACATGAGTAAAACAGCATACTATGAGCAAGAGAACTGAATTAAATAAAGTCTCCTATTGACAGAGGTGCAAAACCTGTCTAGAGCCTGTGATAAACACTTAGAGTCAAACTCCAATTTGCCTCTTACGGAAAATGCACAAGCAATAAAACTAGATTCAAATGTAAGTTGTTATAACTATATGCTAAAAGAAATACATGATTTTAATGGTGTGCTTACAGTTACTAAAGTTGCAGTAATTTATACTGCTGTCAGTAACCAAGAATTGCAGTTAAAAACATCAATTAATAAAAACAAGGAGGTTTAGACTTTCTTAAAGTAGGAGTGGAAACAAATGAAAATGAAGGTCATTTAGAGCTTTCCAGAATATCAGTATAGAGCTGGGGCATATATGAAAGAGTGATAACCTTGTGTCTTAGAGACCCCATAAAATACTCACAAATAGCAATAATTCTACTTTAGCACAGAAAGTAGTGGCAACACTCTGCCTACTTAAGTGTGGCACTAATTGTACCTTATCAGATATTAAATACCCAAGGAAAAATTTTAAAAGTAAGAAAAAATAAAGGAATGCACCAATCAGGATTTTTCACTTCAGCATTAGAAACTGGACTAATTTGACCCAATATAAACAATGACATTACAGTCATCTACAAACAGATTTAGAAACGTTTCAGTTGCTGAAGCACAGGTGTTTAAGAAGATCTTGGGCACTGTGGGGAACCCAGTTTGGCATTCAGTCCATTACCCTGCACCTGCTTTAGTAAAGATCTGTTTCCCTTTAGAAGGAAAAGCACCTTGTAAAACAAGTCCGATTTTGTATCTTCCTGCTTCTTACCAAGGGAGTACTCAAGGTATACTAAGAACTTATATTTAAATAATTGAACTGTGCCCTAGCTGCCATCTCCTGAGTCAATCAGGAAGAATAAAAATTTCTGTGTAACAATTGATCTTACCCAGTAGTGAACATCAAAATAACCCTACACCTTAGAAATTCCTGTTTTCCTGCACTGACTATAAAGATACTAAAACAGATGCCTTGCAGAACTATAGAGAAAAAATAGTATAGAGTATAAATTCAGGTAACTATATAAATTTCACTTTAGACATCTAGCCAAAATTTTCTGATTACTGTGATTCCCTGTATTGACCTTCAATAAGACTCAAGTTTTATGGGAAAAACTGCAAGATGCTTTCCTATACGGAACTCAGCAAATTAACAGCTGAGTAAACAAATACAGACAGTCCAAGTCAGGGTGTTGGTCTTCCTCATTTGTCATCCATTAAAAAACAACAACAAAATAAAACAAAACAAAACAGAACAAACATCAACAACAGCAGAGACACTCACCTAAATGAAGACTCCCTTGAAGGACATAGTTGAATCTGTCTGCAAAGCATAAAGAGACTTGTCAGTGTTTGCTCATCCTCACAGCTGTGGTTTAGAGTCACATAACAGAGGAGTCACATGGCAGGAGAGCAGGCTTTCCTGGTGTGGGCTCTCTGGCAAAGGAGGAAACCACAACACATGACATCCATGACCACCAGACTTTTTAAGAGCTACACATCTTGTACCATCACAACCTGTGCATCACAGCTGGTGGTTGGAAGCTTGTTGCCTGTGCCCTGCTTAAGGACCCTGAAGTATAAAACAGCCAAGCCGTGAGATCTAGTACTCCACACATATGGGAACTACAGTGGCAAAATCACAGAAAACTCCAACTAATAGCACATACACTGAACTTAGTTTTTTCATGTCAGACATAGCATTCATAATAGCGATAATAATAATAATAATAAAATGGTTTTATAGCTCCTTAGTACTTCCAGGTTTCAATTTCTTAAAATGTACTTTATATTCTGAGGTATGATCAAGGTACTGAAACAAGGAAGGAATAAAAAATGTAAGTATCCAGTTGGTTGTTGCTGTTTGCTTATCTATCTATCTATTTATTTATTTATTGGAAATATAAGTGGCAGACCAATTTTTTTAGGATGGGTGGTAAAATAAAATATCAATTTTCTGACAACAGCTCCCTAGTTGAAATTTCATTTTTACAACATTTTCTGAGACATTCAGTTCTCTTGCCACCACATCTTAACTGTATCCCCAAACAGATTAACATAATGGCAGGATAGCATGTTATGTAATGATTTTAATAACATTTATTCATGAGTTTGTTACTCCTCCCAGCTTCAGCCTCAGGGTCTGCTAAAACACCATGTAGTTCATTAGCAGACACACAGGGAAGGCAATGAGGCAGATACAATGTGTAGGTGAAAAAAAATATCATCAGGTTTAACTCTTCTCTAACGTTTTAAAATCCATTTATAGGCTTATTTAATACTAAATTTCAATAATGAGGATAGTGTTTCAAATTATAGGTAATTAGAAACAATGAAATACAAACAAATTGTGTATTTTGAGGTAATTATGCTACTGGGACACCCAGCAAAGACAAAAACGAGAAAACTAACAAAAAAAAAATACAACTGAAAACAAAAGCAGATAAAAAGGAGAAAGATATCAGGTGAATTTCTATAGAAAAGTTCTTAAAACATTTCCTAGTATTTGTGTGAATATCAATGTATAAATGTACAACTAGATATTTATCCAGAATCATTATCTCATATTTTAAATTAGATATTGAAGTATATATTTTCTTAAAAGGTAACTCATAGAAAAAAAATGGGTGGAGACTGTAATCTCTACTTCAGCCATGAATAATCTGAATTTGTCTACAGGAATGATCTTTTGTGTAATGAATTTTACAAACCCAACTAACCTGTCCCATCCATACCCATATGTGTAGTAGTATGTCATAAGAAAATAAATTCCAACAATAGAATTATGTGCCATTTTGAAGAATTAAATGTCTTAAACTGTCAGTATATCCTCTATATCCAGGCTTTTGTCCATATTCTAAATTTTAAGATTTTTTTATTATTATTATTTCTGGAACAGACTACTTTCAAAACAATTACCTAATGCATATATTGTCATGATTATCATTATTTTAGTGATTAACTTATTTTCCAAACTAAAAAGCAAGAAACTACCTCTAAGAAAAGGTCCAAAAGTAGATGACCACTTGACTACATCTTCATGACAAAACTCTCTGGGGGTAAAGTCACTGTTCCATATTAGTGTGTTTGATCTGCCGGTCAAGGAATAATTTGGCTAGGAGGCATGCATGAAGCCTTTCATACATTTACCAACATACTGTTCAGTGTTTACCTCTTGGGAAAATTGATCTTGTTGCATAATCAGTTTTCTGCATTGGAAGTCAGAAATAAAACAAACAAAACTCCTCACTTTTCTGTCAACAGTTCCTTCATCTAGCATGAGACAAATTAATTGTCTTGCTTTTTAAAAGATCACTTAACCAGGTTTTCTGTTTCACAAGGTTATCTGAAACAAAGTTATGTGCTCTTTCTGTAGCAGGTTATACAGTTGTTCATAGGACTCTAATTTTTTTTCCAGCTTTAGTCATAAGAATTACTTCCATGAACATACTTTCCTTTTTCCTTGGCTTAGATAAGGTTACACTTCATTTTCAGAAATAAGAAACAAAGGCTTCCAGTGTTTCTGTTCATGAGAATAGCAAAGGTATATGCTTCTGGTGTCCTCTAATGAGCAAAGGTCTGATTCACCACCTCAAGGGTGGTGGTTCATGGAGGGTAATTCCAGACCAACCTAGATGGTGAAGATTCAAATTCTCCCACCTTGAAGATGGAAAAGTCTGCTAGGAAATATTTGGATGTGGGATATGCAAGCTGCTGCCACCTGCTTTTTATATAATGTTATTGTGACCTAATCTATTTGAATGAAGAGTGCCACATAGCCATACAAGCAATTCTGTGAACAAGACTGGTGTCAAATACAAAACAAGCACAGTAATTGCTACCCTCAGCCAGGTTAGATTTAAGTAATGTCAACAAAATCTAGAAATGAGAATAAACCAAGCAAAACATTGGATGAAGCTTTAGTTTCAAAGCTCTCAATCACAACTGCCAAAAGCTGCATTAAATCAAGTCTGAAAACAATAATAAGAATGAAATCATCTAACATTTGGCAAATAGGATTTAGGTTTTGAGTTGGAATAGAAAGCAGAAGCAAAACACAAACAGAAAATAAAGGGTGAAGGAGAGCCAGTGTGGCATCTGCCAAAGTGTCACATTGACCTCTTTTAGTTGGCAACCTCCACTGATTGTGTTTTAGTGGAAACTAACCAGAATACTTTGGACTGCAAGGTAGTAGTAGAAATGGGTAACCAAACATAGTATTTGTAACATGCCTTGCCATGACTTGAACATAACGATACATACCCACTCAGGGTATGCTCTGTCTTGCCTTTGGCTGAAAAGAAATGGTAATCATCCTGATCTCCCAAATACTCCTATGAAAATAGCTCCCCCCTCTCCCCCCTTCCCCCCCCCCCCAAAAAAAAAAAAATATATATATATATAAAATCAGTAATAATTATGAAAAACATATTTGTCCTAAGTTTCTCCAGGTAATAAAAACTAGATGAAAGATCTACATTTCTTACATCCTTTGTTTTTTTTTTTCTCACTATGAATACAATCCCACATTTTCCTGTAGATTAACAGCAATTAAAAAAAAATAAAAGAGAGAAAAAGGAAAAAAAACACTTCTCCAAATATTGTCCAATTAATATGAGAGCAAACTATTTTAAAGGCAGTGAATCAAGCAAGCACTGATGTGTACAGTGTCATATTTTTGCTTCATTTTTTTTGCATTTGTACTGAAAAAATACAAAGCCCCTGTATCTCTTCATATAGACGTCACAATCTAAAATGCACAATGGGAGGAGGAAAAAGGTATTATTATCATGTGTTAGCCTAAGCAGGTTAGATGCAGTCATTGGCAACAGCAAGAGCCGCTCTTCCTGAGCTCAGCAATAAAGCCTTTTTTTTTTTTTCCCTTTTATTACATTGAATTCAACAAGAGAAATGAAGAGCCAAAGTAAACAGGATCCATAAAAAACTTCAAGCTTTTCATCCCAAAAAATTTCAGAACTGAAGTCTTTTTCTGAGAAACCAACCACAAACTTTCCTTTCCACTTTCTACAAAGCCAGATGATGACTGTAAAAATTGCCTCCTACCCATCTGTTCATTCAGCTGGTATGTGGCATCCTTCTCCCCATTTTTTGATCTTTTTACATAAAAAGCAAATTTTCAGGCCAGGAAACTTCCATATTTAGAATAAAAAACCTTAGCCTTGAAAAAAAGTATTGACTCTCAGCAAAGAAGTATTCTTTGTGTAGGTGCCCAAGGATATAAGCATACTAAGTTAATATGCCATCCATGATGAATCACTGAAAACATCAGCAAAGAGAGATTACTCCATGTCTGATCTTAATTTCACTTTGAGTTAGAAATATGATACCTTACGTAAGCTACCTCACGGAACATATGCCATTATAGAACAATGAAAAATGTTGAATATTCTGTGGATACAATTCACTGCTATAACAGCTTCCCAAGGGTAAGACAAGTTTTCAAGCACTTTCTGAACATTAACAACTTGGCAGTATTTTCAAATCCCACCATGAGAATGCTTATCTTACCCATCATTTGCTTAACATCGTGTTAGATTGCAGTTCCCATCTTCAGTCAATGGGGAAATCTGGCTTATTTATTGGACTGAAATAAGCATTCTTTTATTGTGAATCCTGCATATTGTACAGAAGGATATTTCTTTAACTGAGCCATCAAAAACCTACTTAAAAGATTCATAACTACAGCAAAACATGCAGCAGAGAATGCAATAAAAATATCCAGTTTTCTCAAATCTTGAAGATGGTTGTTTTGGGAAATGTCTGGTTATGGAACTAATGTATGAAATAAGACATTCCTTCAAATTAGTACTTCTTGTGAGCTCTGTAATTTTTCATATGTATATATATTTTTTTTTCCCTTGCACAAGATATATTTTTAACATTGCTAAGCACCTTTTGCTTATGTGATTTTGAGAGATAATAAGAAAGAAGGTGGAAAGACCTTTGAGTTGGCCTTGACATTCTGAGTAATCAAGCCTTGATACTTTTTGAAAACCTTTAATTTTTCAGTAAAAAAGACCCCAGATTTATCTTGCAGTAACAGATGTTTGGCCAAAGGCTGCAATGATTTTGAAATAGTCAGCATTCAGCACTTCCCAATGTAACATAAACTGTGGCTACAAATTAAAAATAAATACACCCTGTATTCTCTCTTGCATTGCGACTTTTTTTTTTTTTTTCAAAAATATCACTGGAAAAACATAAAAACATGCTATTTTTCTTTTAATAAAATAAGATCTTTCTAGATCTTCCCTAGACTAAAACTGAAAAAAAAAAATCAGAACACAATAAAGTGTGCAGTGTTGTGAAGGCTGGTCCCGCACTCTAATGTTGGCAAGTTGTAGCTGATGCATCTGGTGCTTCAGTTCAAAGGCATGTCTGGTCATGGTCTGTGTGCTGGGTAATTGCATGCTGTGTTGTACATAATAACGTTTTTTAATTGGGCATACTCCAGTTTGCGTAACAGATTCAATTATTATATAACTTCTACCTCTGTAAGTTAGTATATTTTATTTTCTAGTTGTCTTAGGAGCAAAATTTCATACAAGTTGTTCAAGAGTTTGAGTATCAATTCCTCTCTTGCCTAGTACTCAGACATCTGTTTTTCTTATAACTACAGCAAAGAGACCAAAATACTGAAGCTTGCCATAGAACTCTCAGAGACTTCCCTTTAATAAGAACTGGAAGTAGATATTGAATTGGTCACCATTTCTAATGAAAACTAATGAAAAGATTTCTTGTTTGCCTGTCTGAAAGACCACATTTCTTCCTTTTTTTTTTTTTTTTTTTTTCCTCCTGTTGTTACACTTTCATAGAAACTGGGAGAATCTAAGCAGGTAAGTAGCATTATTTCTAAGACCTTTTTAAAATTTATATATATTTTTAATTAGGAGCTTCTAGAAAAGCTTTCTACTTAGTATACTGCATAACTAACCATTGTTCCCTAACAAACACGTGCTGTCACCTACAAAAGTTCTGTGCATTTATTATGCCATTAACTCACCATTTTGTACTAGTTTCCAGACTTTACTTTAATGCCATATTTCTAGTAGAATACAGCTGAAGGACACTGAGAGTTTACTGAAATCTCTGTTGCCAACCCCAAAGACATTTTTCTCTTATTTTAAAAACCCATTCAAAGAAAGAAGAACCTTTCTGTTCTCAAAAGATATAACACAAACCTCTATATCCTTAGAAATGTCAATTTAGCATTCTGATGTTAGACTGTACTAACACTGTGCCTCAAAGTACAAATGTATTGATCAAGCATCTGTTGATTACAGCATTCAAGAGTTATCTGATTTCCTTGAAAAAGAAGAATGTTCATGTGACTTAAATTATGGAGAAAAAGGAGTCCAGCCAAATTAGCAAAGGATGATTGAATAAAATATCAATAGCGGTATATCTTCTGTCACTAGGGTTTTCTAGATTATCACAGTACATTTTTCCTACAAAATATTTATTAATCCATTAAGTCTTTATTTTATAGAAAGCTGATAACCATTTTTGTACAGCTTAGAAAATGGAAGAACAAGCCTACTGTTCATAAAACCTGAAAGGAATTAGAGTTGCAAGAAAAAAAAAAAATATATATATATATATATTTCTTGCTATAGTCTGAAGATATAATTTAAAAATAAATCCTTTACCCCTTTTAATAGTATTGGAGATAAATACAGTTCCTATAGAACAGACCTTGGCAATCAAGATGAGGTACTAAGTTTTACTTAGTACAAATATGTTCCACCTGTTCTAGGAAAATGAATCAAGATGAAATTAAATAGATCCACTTGTTTCTTACTTAAAGGGGTGAAATTAAAAGATGTCACTGAAAATCATCATGGTTAAATGTATTAAGTAGGAAGCATTTCAAAAATTAAAATTTACAAGGGGACATGAATATACTGAAATAAACAGAATATATGCCACATAGAAGTCCTGTTGCTGCCATTTATATTTGAAAGTTCAGCATTTTAAGCTGTCCAAGCAGTAAATAACTGAAAGGTTAAAAAGAACAGTCCTGGAAGAAAAGAAAAATCAAACAAATCATTTAATAACAAATGCTATTACTAAAAGAATCTGTCAAGAAAGAAAATGTCATGACAGCCCATTTGATATATAAAATATTCAGAGTTTGTGTTAAAAGTCCAAATTCAAGATCAAATACCTTTGGAGGAAAAACTTATATTCACTATGAAAATAAAATATAACCTATTCAGATATCATGTCTATGCTTTTAACTTTAAAAGAGGTTGACTTAATGGGATTTGGCAAATGAAACCGATTTAACAAGATGGAGTTCTCTATGGTTAGGTTGTGCAGGTTAATTAGAAAATACTGAGCTGGAAAACCCACTTGTAGATGAAACATTCCTCAAAGATCTGATTATATATAGTGATTTTTAAAACCATTGGCTGGTGCTTACTGAGGCTGGCAGTTAGCGGGACTAAAATCTGACAGAAGATCAAACAGAGATCTTTGAAGATACTGAGATACATTAGGAACAAAATATAACTACATCATCAAAAGACTTTCAGTTCATTGGAATTGAATCTGGCCAGGGATGTCAAAGGCAACAATAAGGCCTTCTACAAGTACATCAGGGACAAAAGGAAGGTCAAGGAAAATGTAGGCCTGAATGAAATGCGTTTACACAAGACAGTTAAAAGGCAAAGGTACTGCTGCAGTCTTTACCAGCAAGACTGGACTTGAGGATTCCCAGGTCTCAGAGACCACAGTGGAAGCTTGGAGCAAGGAAGAACCCTTGGTGTAAAGAGGATCGAGTCAAGGAATATTTGAGCAAACTGGGCATTCACAAGTCCGTGGACCCTCATGGGATGCACTGTGAGTGCTGAGGGAGCTGGCAGATGTGATTGCAGGTCTAATCTCTATAATCTTTTCTTGATCATGGCATCTGGGGGAACTGATCAAAGACTGGAAGAAAACACGTCACTCCTATCTTCCAAAAGGGCAAGGAGGACCAGGGGACCTATAGGCCGATCAGCTTCTCCTTGATCCCTGGGAAAGTAATGGAACAGCTAATCCTGGAAACCATTTCCAGGCACATGAAGTAGAAGAGAACCATCAGGATTAGCCAGCATGGATTCACCACAGGGAAGTCATGCCTGTCCAACCTGATAAGCTTCTATGATGAAATGACCAGATTGATGGATGAGGGAAGAACAGTGGATATTGTCTTCCTGCACTTCAGTAAGGCCTTTGACAATGTCCCCCATGAGATCCTCCTAAAGAAGCTGTTGAAATGAGCAGACAGTGAGGTGGATCAAAAATTGGCTGAACAGCTGGGCCCACGGGGCAGTGGTCAGTGACACAAAGTCTAATTGGAGGCCAGTAACAAGAGGAGTAACCTAGTGGTCAATACTGGATCCAGTCCCATGTAATAACTTTATTAACAATATGGGCAATGGGTTATAATGTACTCAGTAAATTCACAGATGAACAATACTGAGGGGGGTGGGATGTGGCTGACTCATCAGAGGGCCATGCAGCCATTCAGAGGGACCTCAACAGGCTGGAGAGGTGGGCTGACAAAAGTCTTATGAAGTTCAACAAGGAGAAGTGCAAAGTCCTATGCCTGGGGAGAAACAACCACAGGCACTAGAAAATGCTGGGGGCCACACAGCTGAAAAGCAGCTTTGCAGAAAAGGTCCTGGTGGACACCATGTTGAATGTGATCCAGCAATGTGCCTTTGCAACAAAGAAGGATAACCATGTCTTTCCTGGGCTGCATAGGGAAGGAAGACTCTTTACACAAGGTCTAAAGAGGTGATTCTTCCCCTCTCTTCAGTGCTGGTGAGGCTACACCTGGATTACTGTGTCCAGTTCTGGGCCCCCCAGTACAAGAGAAACCTGGACATACTGGAAGGAGACTAACATAGGACCACACCAAGATGATCAAGGAACCAGAGAATACCTCTCCTGTGAGAAGAGGCTGAGAGACCTGGAACTGTTAACCCTGGAGAAGAGGAGGCTCAAGGGGGGATCTTATCAATGTCTACAAACACCTGTAGGGAGGGTGCAAAGAGGGCAGAGCCAGGCTCTTTTCAGAGGTTTCCAGTGCCAGAATGAGAGGCAACTGTCACAAACATGAACTCAAGAGATTCCACCTAAACACCAAGAAGTGCTTCTTTCCTCTGCAGGTGATGGAGCACTGGCACAGGTTGCCCACAGAGGTTGTGGAGTCTCCTTCCTTGACAATCTTCAAAAACTGTCTGGACACGGTCCCATGCAACCTGCTCTAGGTGTCCCTGCTTGAGCATGAGGGTTGGACTAGATGACCTCTAGAGGTCCCTTACAACCTCAACCATTCTGTGATTCTGACTTCGCTACACAGATTGTAGAGTTTTAGTTTCAAGAATGTCTGACAGCTCTTACAGAAATCCCTAAGTCCTTCTAAGACCACAAAGATATACAGAGTGCTTTTGTTCAGTAACGTGGATTTGCTTTTTATGCCTGCTTCACGTACAACATACTATGATGATATGCTGCAGCCTCTCATTGGTCAAGTAACTAGTAAAAGACAGTATTTCCTCCTCTGAGCTGGGCTGGATATGTAATGCACCTCTTCAGAGAGAAGACATTAATATTTAATTAACAGTATAACCAATACTAAAAAGTTATTCAGAGCATAAATTTTAGGTAATTAAACTGAACAGCCATCTTAATCAAAAAAGAAAGTTCCACTGTATTTGGGAAAAAAAAAAATAATTAAGATGAAACAAAGCTTAGAAAAGCAATACCAGTGCAGGATACCAGCTGACCTTTTTCGGTATTTTGTACTGAACACTTGTGGTGCAGCTGTCCAATACCTCACTTTAAATGTCCAGCCTCACTTAAAATGTTCAGACAAAAGTGATAACTTGTGGTGGTTTTACCCTGTTGGACAACTTTCTGTGATTCTAAGAGCAAGTGCTGGATTCTGCACCCGGGAAGGGGCAACCCTGGCTGTACACACAGACTGGGGGATGAGACACTGGAGATCAACCCTGCAGAAAAGGATCTGGGGGTTTTAATCAACAGCAAGCTGAACGTGAGCCAGCCGTGTGCATTGGCAGCCAAGAGGGCCAACTGTACCCTGGGGTACATCAGGCACAGCATTGCTAGTGGTCAAGGGAAGTGACTGTCCCACTCTGCCCTGCGCTGGTGGGGCCTCACCTCCACTTCTGTGTGTGGTTTTGAGTGCCACAGCATAAGAAAGATATAAACCCATTAGAGAGTGTGCAAAGGAGGGTTATCAAAACGGTGAAAGGTCTGGAGGGCAAGACATCTGAGGAGCAGCTGAGGTCCCTTGGTTTGTTCAGCCCAGAGCAGAGCAGGCTGAGGGGAGGCCTCATGGCGGTCTGCAGCTTCCTTATGAGGGGAGCAGGGCGGGGAGGCAGGCGCTGAGCTCTGCTCTCTGGGGACAGAGACAGGACCTGAGGGAATGGCATGGAGCTGGGACAGGGGTGGGTCAGGCTGGGTGTTAGGAAAAGGTTCTGCATGGAGAGGGGAGTTGGGCACTGGGACAGGCTCCCCAGGGCAGTGGTCACAGCACTGAGCCTGCTGGAGTTCAAGAAGCATTTGGACAACACTCTCAGACACACGGTCTGATTTATGGGTGGTCCTTTGGGGACCCAGGAGTTGGACTCAATGATTCTTGTGGGTCCCTTCCAACTCAGGATATTCTGTGATTCTGTGACTAACTCCACCACAATCACTTTCTCACTCCCCCTCACAGGAAAAGGGGAAAATATATGATAGAAAGGGCTCAGGCATTAAGGACAGGGAGATTACTCACCAATAATTATCACAAGCAAAACAGACTCAGCATAGGGAGATTTCCCGTCACTAGCAAACTAGGACAGTGAGAAAATAAAAGCCAACTAAAATCACCTTTCCCCCATCCACCATCTTCTATCTCCTCCCTGTGAGCAGCGCAGGGGAATAGGGAACAGGAGTTGTGGTCAGTCCGTAACACTTCATCTAAAAATTAATTTAGGAGAGGGAAAAAGTGACAATTTTATTATCTGTTTATTGGAGTGCTGCAGTTATATTCATGTCGGAGACTTGCATATGTATTTTTTGCTTTATGAAATGAAAGTGAGGTAGATATTCTCTTACTGATTTCGGGCAGGTGGGGCTGTGGCAGAAACAGGCCATGGGTTACACACTAAAGATGTAGATTACATTTTAATATATATATACATATACATATATATACACACACACTTTTTTAACCTGCTGAAATTAAGCATGTGTGTAAGACATGTTGGAAGTTATTCATACATAAAGATAACTTATTGGGTGGAAAAGGAAATAAAACATGAAAAAATATTAAATACTTGTTAATATTTAATATTTATACTTTTATTTATTATTTATAATATTTAATAGTTGTTAAATACTTCCTATAAGCTTATAGTTTTTCTACAGTGGGAATACCAACACTGAAGCCTGGATTTTTTCTCACATACAATCCTTCTCCCTCCAAACTGAGATGGAGTTGAATAATTATATAATATAGGCACAGAGAAAAAACGACGTCTCCTCCTTCCCTCCCTGGTTATAGATTTCCAACCAGAGCTTGCAAGATGATCTATATTTGCATGATGGCAGAAAGAATTCAAATGAAGCAATTATTAGACAAAAATACTTGATAAATGGTAGCAATATGTTCAGTAAAGTGTACCACAGACAGAGTTATTTCTAGACAACCACCTGAAGAGTCTTCAAAATTTATTGCTATGAGAGTTTAAGAGACGACAATGCCTTCATTTTAGACAAATAAGAATAAAGAGACAAATATTTTCTTAAATGCTCAACAGTAGATATTTCACTAGAGACACAGTCATGGGTTAGGTACTCAGCTGAGTATCTGTGCTCCCCTTCAAATTATTTATGTCACCTGAAGACATGGCTCTGCATTTGCATCCGTACTCTTACAAATATAATTGTTAGAAGACACATATATGGCTTGATATACTGTGATACTGTTTAATTAATAATAATAATAGTAACATTGTAGTACCTGTGACCTGTTCATGAATCAAGTCCCCTCTTTATAAGCTGGGAAATTCTGCAGCTCTCAGAGCAGTACCAACAGTGGGAAAAGAATAATAAAATAAATAAAAACAAACAAACAAACAAAAAACAGCCATTCAAACAGCAGACAGGGAAAGCCAACTAATTAGTTTTCATTGATTTCCCAGTGGCAAATCTGTGGTCTACATGGATGCGTGCTCATGCCTCCTGCTATTCTTGGAGGCACATCTTCAATTCCACCCCAGTCAAAGAAACAGATTCCAACATTTTTACTAGTTATGAAAAGCCCCTGTGTTAGATGATTTGCTGTAAAATCTTACCCTTTATTATCTGTCAAGTGGAGGTAATAATTAGAAAAGTTTCTTGATTCCCTAGAACCTTACTCAATCTCACCATCTAAAAAAAAAAAAAAAACAAAAAACAAAAACTATTTAAATCTTTGTTAACCTTAGTGGTGGTTTCTTAAAGATGTTGAAGAGATATTGTGTCATAAGTCTAAAGTAGAAGGGGAAGAACAGAGGGAGGATAAAGAAAAATAACAAAGCAATGGGAGACATCAATAAAATGCACATCTCTGAATATCATCCCTAACAAGAATGCGTCCACTTCTGACAAATAAAACCCTATCTATAAAAACCTATCTACAACAGTGTGATTATTATACCCTCTCTCAGTAACGGTATCAGGCAGAAAAGACACTATGCCAGCTTTGAGAATTTAGTTTCTTCCAGCAAGACAATGAAACAAAACCAGAGACTAAGGGCAGAATCATTTTTGCACAATCTTAATGGTGAAAATGATGGTGAATGATGAATGGTAATTTCACCGTCTCAAGGGAGCACCAGTCTTAATACCAGAGAGGAGATGTAGCCTGGGAAAAGGTGTACTAGGGAATAACTGCCAAAATAAATGACACTGCATGAAGTTCCTCTTTGAGAGAGATATGAGGATAAACAACAGTTAGTCAACATTTACATTTTAAAGTGCCCAGTAATATCAGAGCCTTTTACTGATCATGGACTTTTGGATAACACTAGGAGAACTGAGCAATTATTTTGATTTGTACAGTACAAGCCTTGATCATGGTCCCATTCAGTGTTTCTATTAGCCCCTGGCATCACTGTTGCTTTCTTTGTCCTTAGCACTAAAACTAGATATATGCATTCTTTTGTGTTACAAATAGTAAATCTGATGGAAAATGAAGCTTGGGTCATTCCAAATGCATTAGGAATTTCAGAAAAAAAGGTCAAATAGTTTAGCTGATAAAGAAAATAAATGGGAAGCTAGTAGAGGGACAAAAGGCTGTGACATCCTGCTTCTATCAACTATCTAAATATTACAATATATAGATAGGTTGTATATTTCATAGGTTCCTGCTTGAGGAAATCATCCTACACTTTCTATTTCCTAAGAAAGGGATCCACCAGCGGTTTTCATGTTTATAACATAAAGTGTAGTATCATTCTAAAGAAAAAGAGGGGATTGCTCAGTCTCTCTACTGAAGCCAATCCAATTTTTAATTGGTTTGATCCCAAGCATTTTTCTAGTTCAGCTGCCAAACAAACGGAAATATTAACACAGACCTAATTAGCACAATGCTTTCCAAAAGAGGGTGCAGAATATTTAATTTCTCTATGAGAAAGACTATCCATTATTCTTATAGAATAGAATCTTTCCATCTTTTATTTTATTTTATTGTTTAAGTAAAGTCTGCAGTATCATGCCAGTATTTCTTACTTCAGTCCAGACAAGTCACTGATTCTTTAATTTTTCAGATGCAGCTGGCACAGTGCCTCTACCCCTAAACACACAGAGTATGGGAAAGGAATGTGGCAACCCACTTTTCCCAGAGGCAGAATTAATAAAACTACGAAGCCAATGAGCATTGTGCCATCTGCCCCTTTTACAGAGACAGCATTAATCACAGCAGACCTCCCAGCTGAGTCCATCTTCTATCCGTAACCAGATCCATGAATCTAGTGGGGCAAGAAGACGTCAGACAGCACCAATGATAGACATTTACCAGTGTTAACAGGAAGCAGTAGAGGCTGGGGGGAAAGGATACAAACTTCCCTGACATGAGAGAAGAAACTCTACTCTTCCTACTTGCTTCACCAGTGCAATTTAGATTAAGAGCTGACATAGTCTGTTTTGAACAGTCCCACAGCAGGAGGAAATGCTATTTATTCAGTAACAAATTGACTGTTATTGAAAATGAAGACTCTCTAAATATTCATGGTAAAGCTCAAGCAATAAACTGTAGTTTCTTATAATCATTTTTTAACTATATAATTCAGTTTCCAGAGAGGAATCAATGAGTAAACCCACCCACAAATACAGATAAAATGGCTATAAGCTACTTTCTAAAATGTTTATGCTTCCATAACACTAGGATATGCTTAATTTTTGCAACAGGTTAAGAAACAAGTCTTGTTTTCTTGCTTTGTCCTTCCTTCATCCTCCTAGTTCATACTTCAACCTAGTGCAGTGGTTTCTTCCTGCTTGACAGCTGAACTCCACTACAACTGCTCTCTCAATCCCCTTCCCAAAAAGAAAAGGGGCAGAAAATATGAAAGGGTTCAAGGGTTGTGATAAGGACAGGGAGATCACTCAGTAATTACCATCACAAGCAAAATATCATAGGGAGATCAATATAATTTATTGTCTATTACCAACAGACTAGAGCAGTGAGAAAATAAAAGCAAACTAAAAACACCTTCAACCTCCCCCCTTCCCGCCCTCCCTTCTACTCCCCCCCCCCCTTCCCGCCCTCCCTTTTACTCCCCCCTCCCCCCCCCCCCCCCCCCCCCCCTTCTTTATTGGTGCCTGCAGGGCTGTTTCTCACTCCTTGTTCTCCCAGCTGCTGTTGCACAGCAGTTTTTGTTTTGTTTTGTTTTTCCCCCGCTTCCTTAAATCTGCTCTTCCAGCACCCAGCCTCGCTCCCTGGCTCAGCTCTGGCCAGCCGCAGGTCCCTTTTGGAGCTGGCTCTGGTCTGACACGGGGCAGCTGCTGGGCTTTGCTCACAGAGAACACCGTGCAGCCCCTCCCTGCTACTAAAATCTTGCACATAAACCCAAAACACCTAGTCATTCATGTGATGCTTTATGGCTCTGCCTCTCCCCTTAAAATCTATGAAAGCCTGATGAAAGACAATCTGTTTTGCAAATCAAAGAAGGAAATATGTTTTCTACTGAAATATCATTCAGTAAAGTACACTTTCTTCAGCTCCTTCTCAGTAAAATCACACAACTCTATCCCTTGGCAGTCTGTGTGCTGCAAAGTCAGATTGCAGAAAAATTCATGCGATAGGACTGATCAGATAATTTGTATGTTAAAGCAGGAAATTCATAAATAATACTGCTGACAAAAAGCAATTTAATGTTTCACTCTGATAAAGTTTGCTCTGAGGAATAAAAATACTTCATTTTAACTTTATCACTTTGTTAGTCTTTTAGATCACATCAAAATAATTTATAGGCTGGACTTCAAACCTCTGTTCTTGAATATGAACATCACAATACTTGGATCTCTTATTTTCCTTGGTTTATGACCTATTCCTGTCAAACTGATTTCTCTCTCCTATCTGTGTAAATCTTTTAATATGAGTAACTAAAGATTTGAGAGTAGCATTTTAAATTTTCAAATGAGAGTTTTAAAAGTTGTTGAATTACAACATAAGTTTTATTTATAACAACCTTGAAATTATTAGCTAAGTGTGCACTAAGGTGCAGAAAATAGATGCTTAGCATCACAGAAATGTAGCCTGATGTTCATTTGAAAAGAAAAATAGACATACAGGGAATTTCCTTTCCTTTTCTTCCTGACCACAGCTGATGGTCACTGCATTGTCACATGCACTATGGGAGTCAATAACATCTGTTTTTCTGCATATTCTTTTTTTTTTTTATTGCCTATCCAGTTCTCATTCATATGCAGTCTATAAAGCTTTCCATATCCTTGCTCATCTATTTGCATTACTAATATTTAACAGTAAATTTCATAGTCTAATTATTCATTACATTAAAAAACATTTCTTTTTATTAATTTTAAACTGTTTGCCTGATAATTTTAACAAATGCCCTTGTGCTTATTTTATGAGTCAGGCTGATTTGCATTCTCTAGAACAATAATTTTAATTATTTTCTTTTTCCCTTAAGGCAAAACAAAACAAAACAGTCTGAAACTCCTGATTTAGTCTCTATTCCTCCTACTAGCTTGGGGTAAGTAGATGCCTGACTTCAGCAGGGCCCAGCCACATGGCTGCATCTGCAAGATTACAGTCAGAGCGAATGATAGCTATCACTTCTACCACGAAGGTTTTGTACCCGTAACTGCAAAGCCTGAGCACAATCAACTGGTAAGAAGGAGCTTCTAAAACTTTTGCCCGTAGGATTCAGCTGACAGTCTTTTTTTCAAATTACATTGAGTTCCCACATATTATTTTTCACATGACCAAATATTGATTTTTGCTTATTTCATTAACAAGTATTTTTTTATTGAAAAACTAATTAGGTAAAAACCTACTCCCTTCCACTCCCACCCCACCGCCCCGTTCCATATTGCAATCCAAACTGAAATAAACGTTTGCTATTTTAAGTCACTTGATAAAATATTTTTTGCCATGCTTTACAAAAGTTGTACTGATGTTGTCCAGCACCCATTTTGCTCATGTGCAGGGCCCTGCGGCTGAGAGTCAGGGGCAGATCCCTCCCCAGTGTCACAGGGGCTGGCACCAAATTCCACAGACTAGCTGGAAAAGGGCTGCAGAAAGCCTAGCCCTACCAGCTGCTGTTAAGTAGATGATGTTTGTAGCCTGGCACAGCCTAGAACACAAGTGTTCAAACTGTCACCATCTTTATTTTGGGAAAGCTTTCTTGGTATAAAGATAAGCGAGATAAGATCCTTCCACTTTCTACCATGCAATTTCAGGATGTACTGGAGCAATTCACAAGTCATAACTCTGAAAGGAATAACACAACTACATCATGTACAATGCTGTGGCAGCAGCTTGCTTCCTGAATCCCTTTCAGCCTTTCTCCTCTCTTTTTAAAGTGCAGTCTATGTCTGTATTTTACTGTCTCTAAGCAATACGAAGAAGTGACTGAATTTATTAAGATCAATTGGTTGTTTTGGGTCACTAATTTAACAGTTAGATCAATTACACTTATTAAGTAAATATTATTCTTCTGTATGGTAAGGAGGAGCAAAAAAAGAAAAAGTTCTTTAAGAGTAGACAAGTAAGAAGAACCTTCATAGTCCACAAGGATGCCAGTACATCAATCCCAGAGAGCTTTCAGGCATAGATCAAATATAATAAAATACCTGCATGCTAACACAAGAAACATGAAGGACAAACAAGGAGAAATTGGAAGCTGTGACTAACACAGAAAAATGATATAGGAGAGTTGACAGAAACATGGTGGAACAGATACCTTGCTAGTTAGTAAACATGGTGAGTTAAAGCTCAGCAATAATGGCTGAGGATGAAATAAAAATGTATATGTTTGCACTGTCAGGGAAATTGGAGTTGTGATATGACAGACAACTAAAACAGAATACCAGAAGGCATGTAGGAATCCACCCTAAAATCCTTATGTTTATTATAAGCAATGATGAATCACAGTGCTCCTGTTGAAAAATATTATTCAATAATAATTCTTTATACAATTTGTAAAGGACTAAATGAGAAGGGAGAAAACTATAATTAGTGGATAAGAATGGACAAATGACCAAACAAATGTGATCAACAACCTGCAATGATCACTGAAGTTCAAAGAGGAGGAGAAAAACAGCTGTAACTTAAGTTACATGTCAACATTAAAATTTTGCTAGAATACTTTATCAGTACATACTCCACAGGAGTAAATCAATGACATGGCTTGCCTATGGAAAACTGCCACTTAACTATCCTATTAAGTACTTTCTGTCTGTGCCAAAACATTTGTATGTGCTCTATTCTTGTATAGCATCAGGTGAGAAGGGACATAACCAATCAAAACAGATAAAAGAGATGCCAAAACCCCTAACTGAATTTGAGCAGTACACATAATTATAGTAGATATACCCAGTGCTGACATATTTATAATATTTTTATCATGTTTTTCTGCAGTGAAATCAACAAAAAAGAGTTTCAAAAATAGAAGTAGTGAATAACGCAGGTAATAAATACTTTTTTTGCCAGATAATTTTAACAGAAAAGACTCATTTATAATGGAAAATCATTATCATGCATTCAAATTTAGAATCATATGTCTACAGAGCAAACATATTAATAAAAGCAGAGAAACATTTAATAGCACAATTGCATATCACCTTCAACTTTATAACTATAATAATATAAAAAAGATCTTAACTTGATTTTCTGCAGTTGTAATATCTTGTGTTTTCATTTTGACTTCAGATGTTGTAATATAATTTTATTTTGTGACCTAGCTGCCACTTACTGTGCCATAGACAAGTTATGAAACTGAAAAGAAAAGGCAAAAATGAAAGAAAACCAACAACATAATTTAAAATAGTTAGGAACTTGAAAAAAATAAAAAAGTAAATGTGAAGAGTTTTAAAGAGTAAATTTAAAAGAGTTTTATTTGTCAAGTGACAGGAAGAGAGAGAAAAGTAAAAACACAAAAATTGAAAGTTAAAAAAAGAATAAACCAAAATGAGTAACTTTTTCCCCCAAAGTGCCGATGAATTAAATATATACACACATGTAAAATTTTAAAGTTTGTCATGAAAATATACATTATTAGAAGATCTGAGTGTATTTCCTAAGGTTTTTTCTACAGGGAAAATTTTCAAAATAGGAAAATTTTGGAATCAATCTGTTCTCTATACGTCCTTCAAGCTACTGAGAAACTACATTATGCTAATACTGGAACACAAACATTTATCATTGCATTATTGAACTACATGTCACAGGATAACTACAGTAAATCTAGGTTATGATCATTCAGAACAAATAATAAAAACTTCCATATCTGTTAAAAACATACAGCCACTAATGATCAACATCTATATGTTCATTCTAGATATTTGTGTCAGGTACGTTTGATATCATGCACATTAGAATAAAACATACAGTCCAATGGGAAAAAATGGTGAACAGAGACAGTGAATTTTGAATTAACCAGGCAAATACAAGTGATCATATCTTATCAGATCAAGCCACATTTGCATATCTAAGTGGAAAAATAAAAAGCTTACTATAATTAAGAAAAATAGCCACACTATCTTTTACATAAGGTGATAATAAACATTCAGGGATAATACTCAATCTGTCTGGATTGCCTGAAAGTCTTAAGAGGACTGCCTATAGAAGCTAACCATTCTGCACCACAGGGGAAGGATGGTATGGTTTCCAGTGCAGGCTCAGTGCACAGGACCTCTCCCTGCAAGGGGAAAAAGCAGCAGTGCCTAATTAGAGGGACAGCAAGTCACTGCGATAACAAGACACACTTTTCTTATTTAACTAGGTAAGTCATACACAAACGCTAACCTGCCCCAGCTCACAAGAAAGATCTTGCTCCCTTCCTCCTCCTTTCTGCTGCCCTTCCCTCACACCATCCATGGTGCTCACAAGGAAGGTGATTCAGGCAATGGGCCATTTCACCTGTGCAGTCAGAGAGGAAGCCAATCTCTCAAGAACAGGGAAAGTAAAAGCAGCAGGAACCACTCTTACATGTACTGCAACTGGTCCTGTGGAGCCTATATCAGCACTTGGGCTTTCCCAAATGCACTACCTGTGACTCAAAGTAGTTATGGATTAGCAGCTGCAGCTTGTTGCATACTTTTACTTAGTAAATCAACTTTTTTTTTTTTTTAATACTGTTTACATTGCTGGTGTTAAGAGCATGACAGTATTGCAAATAGAGCAGACTGTATTGCAAATTCAAGTACACCTTCATTAGTGGTAGTTACTTTTAACACGGCTGACTAACAAAAAAGTGAAAAAATAAAACCGAACATGCCACCAGGGACTCTTCAAGAAAAATCCTAGTCACAGACCTGTCTGGTGTAAATGAATTAATGCTGGCTAATTCACAACAGTAAGAAAGAACGATTATTGAAGCAGAAGAACAAGTAGTAACAAGCTATTACTGAAACTACAAACTAAATGAATATGGGGATAACATCTGTAAAGAAGACAAACAGTGTAAGATAATAAAAAGCTCGAAAGCACCCGGTTAATAGTGCCTTTCAGCTCACCATACCCAAGCAAATTCACTCACAGTTTGGCCCTGGTGGGGGCTAAGACACTGAGTGAAATAAAAATATATCATGAAAACCTACATCTTACATTCATTAGTTTGAAATATTACCTGCTCCATTTTCATAAGTGTTTCTTGGAATGAAGCAGATCTCATTTTTCTCAATATTTTGCATGTGTAAATAGATCCAAAATTACAGGCATCATACTATGTTATTCCAAAAAAGGATTTCATGGAGGACTGCAATAGTACAGAACTTTATTATTCAGTTCATTAAGAAAACTGATCTTGAAAAAGCGTAAGATAAGCAACTGGAGATCTAGGGCAGGTTGCCTTCTGACCAGCTTTTTTATCAAGCACCTACAGTTTTCATGCAAACAGCATCTGGATATGCAAAATGCTCAATACTAGCCCAACTAGTAAAAACTAGAGCAGTGATTTAACAGAAAATCAAGAACTTTTGTGCTATGATAGAAACTTCAGGAAAAATAAATAAATATCTCATCCTACCTTCATATAACTGCTTTTCTTGAGCAAATTCTCTTGCAAAAGGTATTTATTTATTTTTATTTTTAATTATGTCCACATGTTTAACTAGGAAAATTTCTGATATAGCATTTAATATTGGGTTTACTTGGGACCCCTGTTGGAGCAGTTTCCTCCTGATGGATGGACCCTGTGGTATGAACCCATATTGGAGCAGATCTTGAAGAGCTGCTGCCTGTGCAAAGCCCATGCAGGATCAGTTTGGGAAGGAAGGCATCCTGTAGGAGGGACCCTAGGGACCCTACCCTGGAGCAGGGACAGAGAATGACCATGAAGGAGTGGCGGAGATGAAGTGTTAGGGACTGACAGCAGCCTCCATTCCCCATTCCCCTGCACCACTTGCGGGGGAAGGATGTAGATGAGGGTGGACGTGGGGAAGGTGTTTTTAGCTGGCCTTTAGTTTCTTGCTGTTCTAGTCTTCTAATCTCCCTATGCTGAGTCTGTTTTGCCTGTGAGTGCAAAATCACTCTAATTGGTGAGTGATTTCTCTGTCCTTACGTCAACCCTTGAGCCCTTTCCATTGTGTTTTCTCCCCTTTTCCTTTTAGAAGGGGGAGTAAGAGAGTGCCTGTGGTGAAGTTTACTTGTCAAGCAGGGTAAAACCGCCGCACATTTTTAGGTGAATAATAATTAAAAAAAACAGAATGCAAGGTAAACAATATTGTACTCGAATTAACAAGTAAGATTATATATTGCCTGTAACTAAGCCTTCCTTATGTTTTTGAAAAATAACCTTTATCTCACTTTTCACAGCTGCATTCTGCTTTTAATGCATATAATTATGTATCCTAGTTATTTGTCAAATGCCACATTAAAAAAAAATAATGCTGATTTCCATACTGAGACACAAAATACTTTCCTAGGTTTTCCTAATAAGTGCTTCTAAAAAAATAATAGATGTTTTATACAATCTTTCCATTCTCTAATACACTTTTTTTTTTCTTGAGTGGCTGTTATAGTAGAAAAAAATCAACAAATGTATATCTGATATCAGTTAATACATTTATTCAGATACAATAATATTCAGATGTATTATCTACTTCAATGTATTAGGCTGTGGAATTCAGCATACACAATGACTTGTGGCAAAAAGGTTCCTGAAGTCAGGGAAGGTGAGGAATCAGTCTAAAATATAGGATACATTGAACTTAGTCATCATTTTATGGGAATTATGGAAACAATTCTCATAAGTTATCAAGTAAGCCTTTTCAATAGTCTTGGAGAACTATCTGTTTCTTCTACACAAACATTGCAGAAAAACGTTAAGAGTATAGGAATGAATACTCTAAAAAGTGTAAGATATTTTGGCTTATTAAAATATAACCAAATATAATTTCTGTTTCAATATATTACAATGAATACTCCCTTAGAGAGGATTGAACATGGCTATATACTTTATTTATTTATTTTCTTTCCCCCTTTGGCCAGTAGAAGCATTGCTGGTAAAATGACATTAGCTATTTTTCTTCGTTGGGTAAATTACACTGGCTCTATTAAAGCTGTTTTGTTGTTGTTATTGTTGCATGGCCAATTAAAAGCAATAAAAATACCAAAAGCAACTATATATAATAACTTAAGCTGAAAGAACGATATTCTTTAATGCTATTTTTTTCTCATCTAAATGGAGATTGTTTTACATCAGTTACGTCTGATGTAAAACATTTGACTGACACCAACACATGGCAGATAATTTATTTTTCTACATAACCACATAGTGAACTAAAGAAGTGGTAGTCCAGATAAACAATACAATTGAAAAAAATGAGGCTATCAAGTGCCTAAATTAAAGCACATAACAATACGTCACCACAAGGAAACCCCATTTATGGGTGAATTCATAGAATGGATTTAATTGGAAGGAACTTTAAATATCCTTGTCATAGGTGGGGACACCTTCCACTAGACCTGGTTGCTCAAAGCCCCATCCAACCTGGTCTTGGACAGCTCCAGGGATGGGGCATCCATAGCTTCCCTGGGCAACCTCTTTTCCAGTGCCTCACAACCCTCTGAGTAAAGAATTTTTCTTATATCTAATCTAAATCCACCCTCTTTTAGTTTAAAGCCACTACGCCTTATCCTATCACCACACTCCCTAACAAAGAGTTCCTCCTTATCTTTCCTGTAGGCCCTCTTTAAATATTGGAAGTATAATACCCCCCCAGAACTTTCTCTTGGCCAGGTTGAACAACCCCACCTCTCTTAGGCTGTCTTCATAGGAGGGATGCTCCAGCCTAGAACTTCTTCAGCCCGGTTTTCTTCAAAGGATTTGTATCCATCTGCTGACAGCACCTGTTTGTCTTGTGAAATTGCAGTGGGGATGCAGCTGCAGGCAATTACTTCTAAAAGTTAGTATTTGTATCTGCTTTTTCAGTGACTGTTAACCTTCTGCCTAAGACTTTTAATGAGCTAGCAAAGTCTAGCAGCATAAACAAAGGAAGCCAAGGGCACAAAGAGAAAAGGACAAAAACAGTTACAATATACAGGAATGATGGTTTTGTGGGCTGGGTCTTTTCTGGCAGTAAATAAGCAGCTCAGTTGGGATCCGTATAGCCTACCTGGCTTGCAACTCCTTCCTAGAAATAACTATACCTATCTTTTCTATGCATCACTGATCATGTTACATTTTGAAAATGTTTTCTAAATATTGTCACATCTAAAACATAATAAATTTCATAATAAAGGTGCTTTATGTCAGAGATTTTTTCTTGCCAGTTTTATTCTTGAATCTCTAATTTCAAAACAAAAACAAAAAAAAAGTGATTGAATTTTTGTCTTATTTTTAAAGAATTGGAAGAGCAAAACACTTTTTTTTTTTTTTTCAATTTCATTGGAATAAACTTTAGTTTATATTCCTCAGAAGAAAGCAAGAGGATTAATATAAGACTTTGGCTTTCTTGTTGGTTTCTTTCCTATGTCTTGCTGATATGGTGTTTTGCTTTTGGTTTCTGTTTAGATTTTGCCTATGGATCATCATTGAATCACCACCATTTAATGTTTGGCTACCTGTTTCTGTTAATTATCGTGACCTTTATGTTTTCTGCTTATGTGTTATTTAACACTTCCTTTCTCAAAAGTTCTATTATTCTCACTATACTTTTGGATCTTCTCCTTTACTGAGGTGTATCTTTTCAGTGTGTGAAATAATGAATTAATCTTCTTACATTCTCCATGACAGAATAAAACTATGCAATATGTTTTTGATTGATAGCATTCATACGTGTGCTTATATTAAAAAAAAAAAAAAGATAATGTTGTGAGAGAAGAATGGAGAAGACTTGAAATTGAAAGATAAGAATCCAAAATGAAAGCAAAACAAAGGAAAGATAATAGAAATGAGTTGCCTGAGGATATAGGTGAACACATTCCAGTCCTAGTGGTTTTTCATGCTCACATACTCATGCTCGGATGTCTCACTTGTTGAGACTACAACAGTAGTTGGTTTTAACTGCTTTTTACTGTTGTGCTTCTAGACTTACATTCTCTATATTTTTTGAACATATTTTTTTTCTCATTTCTCTCTGTACTCAGTTCAGACATATTATTATATTTTATATAGTTATTTTAAACTCTCTGCAATTATTTTAAATTATCTATTTGCATCAACTCTTATTAATTGATACATACACATCACAGATCATCTTTGTAATTTTCGAGTATAGAATAGTTATGGATATTGAGAGCAATGAAGCTTTTAAGTGAGATAGATATTACATATGAAAGAAAAGCTTTCACTTAGTAGTACAAAATGGGGAAAAGGAAGTTGAGAGGTATACAGAAAGCAAACTCTACAGTATACAAGAGAAATAATTCCTCATTTTTCCTACTTAGAGTTTCATATTTATGTGGAAAAATCCTGCAGATTTCCTGCAGATTTTTTTTTACACACAAGAAAACTTTAATTTTGATTTGTTCTCAGATGCAATACTGAAAAAGATATCCTACTGGAATATGTCATATGTCAATGAAAGAAACATTTCAAGCTCTGATTTTTCTTCTAAGTGAACAGTGAGAGCTTGACTGTAAACTCAGCAGTAACTCATCTCTATATTGCTGTTGACTGATTTGCTGGTAAGCGAAGACAGGAAATCGATGGTCTAAATCATCTTATATCTTATTTTTAAAGTGGAAAAGCAAAATTCTTTTGTCATTTCATTGTAATAAACGTTAGTTTATATTAGAAGAAAGCAAGAGGACTATTATTCTTTTTTTTTTTTCTGTTTTAGAAAGTGTTTCTTTACTCATCAGAAAAAAAAAGATGTGCAGAAATACTGCATATTAGATATGGTTTTTGCAATCACATTATACAGACTCCTTTGTTTTCACTCCCTCTCCTCCCCCGAAATACTACAATCCTAAGCGAACCCAAACCACCATAAAAGTTGAGATACCCTAAAACAAAAACAAAAAAAAAATCCAAAAAGACACAAATATACTGAACTTCGATGTTTAAGAATCACAACCATGTTAACAGAAAGAAGCAGAACAATTGCTTTTGAGAGTTAAAAGATGCTCTTTGAATGATTTTGCATTGAGATTTTTTTGGCCTCACCAAATAATAATAATAATAATAATAATAATAATAATAATAAACAAGCACACAGACACACACGCAAAAAAAGGAAAAAAAAAGAAAGAAAAAAAACCTTTTGTGAAAAAAAAAAACTTTTTTTGTGAAACAACAACAAAAACAAAAACAGCTTTTAAGAACCTGTTTGAGAGGAATTCCTTCTTTTCCTTCAGACAGCAACAACAACTTAAGAATCCTGAAAACAAATATTCAGTTTATATGGTGCTCCTTGATTTAATTCAACTCAATGAGTGTACAAACATTACTGAACATTGTCAAGTGCTTTGAAAAAATCTTGCTTAGTGACATTATTCTGTAGCAATGCTAACAGCTACAGAAAAAAAAAAAAAAAGCAATTAAAAATGTAAATGTAAACTAATCAAACTAAAACTAGACCTGAAATACTTATAGTTTAAAAAATCAGTTATTTACACAGTAACTTATACATGCACATATAACAATTTCCATATACAGGTGCTCATGCCTCTCAAAATCTAGAGTGAAGAAACAGCAAGAGCATTGAAAGTACATATGAAACACTTTAATGAGAATCAGTTATGTGTTTCCCTGTACAAACTGTAGAATCTGCTTTATTTTTAAAATTCCTATGACATATGAAGATTCTTTGCCATGAAAAGGTCAAATATATAATTTATCAAGCAGAATATAGAAGTTGTAAAAGCTGAAAGGAGTAAATTGACTGTGCCTTCTAGATGATGATTGCCCTGCAAAGTGTGGGAGGAGATCCACACTGTTCTTCTCACACAGATCTTCTCTCTTAAGAGAAGAATTTAATTTTGCATCTAACATCCCTTTTCCAAGACAAATATACATAGTCCTTAGGAGCCTGGAATCAAATCTCACAGTTCAAGTCACTTGGAATTGTGTTTAGTCACACTGTTTGTGACAAAAATAGTCTTAGAAGCTCCATCTCCTCCTCAGCCGCTGCTCTTACATAGAAAAGTAGGCAGAACTCCACCTTCAGTTGCCTTTTCCCATAAATAATTATGAGAGTTATTGTAATAACAATTTTAATAATCATGATTACATGAGTATACATATTATAATAATCAAAATGTAAATATATATGTAACCAAGCCTTGTAATGGTTTAATTTGACCAGACGATGATGATTCATCTTCAGCCATGTATCTATTTGTTGACTGAGACAGAAATAAGTGGCATTTGGTTGCCTGATTTTGTATTTCACAAAATCTCCCTCATTTATTTCCTCATCTCCAAAGGCAATCTCTGTTTTAATCTTTGTTTAATCATATGAATGAGAATTAAACCTAGTCCACACTTTGTAAGGAATGAATTCAATGGGAAGAACGAGTGTTTATTAAGGAATGGAAAACCATAATAGTCCTGTTGTTATCAGAGTTCTTTTCCTGTGGGCTTTGCCATCATGCTCATCACCATCTCAGCAAAAATGTCATTGATTTATCTTTTTTTTTTTTCCTTTAGTTTCCAAGCATTAATCATACGATTAAATCCTTTATATATTCAAATGACTCCTTGTCTCCTTGTCCATTCACCATTATATTCCACTTCCCAGTTTAAAGTCTGACCTCAGCTGCTTCTGCTTGTTTGCTTCTGCTTTTCTTTCACATTTAAAAAGGCCATCAGGCCTAATCTTGCTAGTGTTAGACAGTTTTTCAATTTATCTGCAAGAAGAATCAGGTCCTGAAGTACATACTATGTCAATGCTAAAAATGGTACAGTTCTCAAACCTTATGCAACTCCACACCTCTTGGGGCAGTATTCATTCTTATCTATGCAAAGCATGTGGAAATAATTGATGAGCCATCAGAAGAAGCAAAACATAACAGAGGAAAACATTTCTGACAATTTCTTTACTAACAGTTACCTTGAAGCCTCACATTTTCAGAGCTCGGATTTTTATTTATTTATTTATTTATTTTCCAATACCATTTTTTTGCATGACCTGACCTTCTCAATACCTGTCTGGTTTTGTTTTTTCATACAACAAAACAATGCCTGGAGTATTGCCTGTCTTAAACTCAAACTTTGACTCTACGTTAGAGCATCTAAAAAAGAGGCTTTCTCTGTCAGAACTCCAAAGTTATTAAAATTCATTGTTCCTCTCCATTAAAATAATGAAGATTTCTCTCAAAGGTCCTAGGATGCAGCAAGAAATACTGATGGTACTGGTTTGCTGTTTCTCATTGTTTCCTTTTAAAAAAATTTTTAGTTTTACTTCTTGAAGATGCTGTCCTGTCTGTTATGCTGTTAGCAGGAAATCATGCTACGGGAGAAAGGCAGAAATGTCTGCTCAGGGCTTGATCACCATCTTTACTGACAGAGACCATAAGGAGAAATCTAGCATTTTCTCTGTCACAGAGCTGTAGCAATTACCTCCCCTTTAAAGGAATACATGATTCCTTATAATAATAACGAAATATTGCCACAATCTATGTGGCATTAGAATGACAAAAATTTCAGTTACTTCACTTTTTTTTTTTAAATTTTTTTTACTCTATATTTTAGAATATAAAATATTTTCTACAAAAATGGTAAAATAAGGATAATTTCAGCTAATAATTGATTCACTGATTTGAAAACTATTCAGAAGATAACAGTCATTTTATTGACTGCTGATATGTGGCTGTATTGCTATTTATGAGTCACTGGCAAGAGCTGAAAACAAACAATTGTGTCACTTTTTTCTTGGGTACTAGTCACTGTATTGACATGTCTGAAGTTGGTATCTCACACAGAACACAGAAAATTGAGCTTGTGTAAATACACAATTTATTACAAAAGAATACTGTTTGCAAAAGCGTCTGCTGTGTAGGAGAAAAGTAATTATTAACCATGGATACAACTTCTTAAAATTCAAAAAATTAAAATTACCTGTAAATTTGTATTGCCTCTGTGCTATTTCAGTAGCTTCTTCTGTGATTAACACAGAATGGCTTGTGATTGTACGTCTCTTTAGGGTCCAGTCTAAATTAATACATGGAAACTGAAATTCTCAAATTCTCTTTTTTTTTTTTTTATTATTATTATTTTTGTGTGTGTGATTGTTCAAAAACCACAGGTACACCATTGTTTTCTAGTAATGGCTCTCTAATTGTGACATATTTTATGACCACACTGGGAAGGGTTTTCTTTTTCATTAATGCAATACCTGTACACAGAGACCACAGACAATCTCAAGGGTTGAATGCTTTGCTTTCATCTCTAATTTTCAGGACTGTTCCACTTCTAATCCTGTATTTGACAAAGTCTTTTTTGTGTTTGTGTGTGTGGCCTTGAGCAACTCCTAATACTTTTTAATTTCATTTTTCCATACCATGAAGTGTTGAAAACATTTTTTTCCTATGAATTAAACATACCAGTGTATTTGCAAATGGAAAGAAACTATAAACAGAAAGTATGTGTTTTTTTTCCCCTTTTTATTTTTTTGTATTTTTTTATCTGTTTCTTAAATTTCAGACAATGAAATTACTAGAAGTGAGTATAAGTTAATTTTTCAAACACAAAAGCCTAAACTCATTAAAAAGCCAAATCACTCTTTTTCCTCTAAAGAAACAACAAAGATATATCTTACGCTCCTTAGTTTTTCTTCATTGCTGAAAACAGATATTAAACAGAATTTGGTCAATGCACAGGAGAGAAGGATCTTTCCCTATGCCAGAGGAGGTGAGGATAGACTGATCCAACTCCTACTGCTTTCTTGCATGTCCTTCTGTTCCTGCTAAAGAGGCTGCTGGAATTTCTTTTCAGCAGCTGCTCCTTCCATTCAGCAAAGGTCTCCACTCTGTGCCCCAGTCCTCTCCTTGTTGCTTAACAACTCATTGTCCTGCTCCTTCCCAGTGGCCAGAAATAAAGATAAAACAAGATTATTAAGGAATGTGTGGGTAGGGCAATAGGGAGGGCTATTCACTGTATTCTGAGCTGATAGGACTGGGCTGCATCAGAAAAGGGAGGTTTTTGGCTCTTGGGCCTCTGGGAATGGGGAAGGAGGAGAGCAAGATGTCAAGATTCACTGCTGTCGTCCACTTTCAGGCAGGATGCCCCAAATCATGCTATTCCAGCTAAGTACCACTCACCCATGCAACATTCTCCAAGTCTGCAGGTTTTCTGTGTGACCCCTGGAAGCCAGCAGGTTGCTCCTTCCAATCTCACACAGAAAGGAGTTCTTCTCTTCCTCCACCTCCTCTTCCCAGCTAGGCACAGAACCTGCCCGTTGGTGATCACAGGTGTCATTCTTCTTACACGATAGAGCTGGCTGTAATACTTTTTGATTCAAAAAATAAATTGATTGATTATTTTGGAACAAACAGATTTGTATCTGTAGTTATAGTATTATATGTTATAGTATTGTTTCTTGGAAGAACACTTTTTAAACAAAATTCCTAAGTGTCAGAATGAGAAAGATACTAGGACTGCAGTTAACTGTTTTTATCTGTGTGATATATGATTTTACCAAGTCTTTACTCTTTCTAAATCTGCAAAAGAGCTGTTGATATGAAATTCTAAGCCAACATATGCTGATTGCCACAATCTTTATCTCTGTAAATATCTTCTGGAACCATCTAGAAAAAAGAATGCAACCAACTTGTTAAAATATTTACAAGATGTTTGCATTCCCCATAAACTACTCTTGAACTCTTTATCCTGTTGAAGACTGTTCCTGCTTCCTGAAAAAGCCCAAGTCCATGGGTAGACAGTGCACAATTCCATTGAAGCCATCAGGGATTTACACATTGCCTCGAGCAAAGAGTTAGGCCCAATATAAACACTTAAACAGCTATTTCAATTACAACATCAAATTTTATACATGCACTTACACTTCATCAGATTTTTCTGTCATTGTACAGAAAAAAAATAACTTTATTCTTTGAAAGTGTCAGTAACTTAAACTATGTTATTGATGATCTTGCTAAACACAGACATTTTTTTGCCTTTGGGGCAAAAAAAAAAATAAATTATAAATGGGACTTTTTTTTTTTTGATAATATTTCAAGACTATTCATTAACTATAATTTTGGTGCAAAGGACTGAGGCCAGATGAAAGAAGGTAATTACTATCTGTTTGTCTTTCTTGTCCTTTTTGTTTCATATTTATCTTTTTCTATGATGTTACTCATATATACTTGGACAAGGATTTTACAATCTAATCTCAGAAAGGGTTAATGAACCCCTTGTAGTTTTCTAACCTGTTCTAGTCCTGTAAAGTGGAGCAATTTAATGTTTTGTGTTAAAGCAAAAGGAATTAAAAACACCCAGTCTGAACACCCAAAAGCATAAATTAGTTTGTAAAGGTCTGATCATTTTCTGCTCTACTGTAAACCCATTGTCATTAATTCTTTTTTACATAGTGTAAAATTATAACCCCATAGTTAACATAAACATATTTTAAACTGATAGATATATCTATATATGCTTAACTATATGCATACCTCAGTTTAAAGATTGCTATAATTAGTTCAACTTATTTAACCTAACCAAAAAAACAAACAAACAAACAAACAAAAAACCTAGCTGTTAGATTATACATAAAAATAACATTAAATCTGTTCCATTCACCCAAAAACTATTGGAAAGATCACCATTTCTCTGTTAGATGAAATTCAGCCTCCATGTTAACACAATCCAGAAGCTCTTCAGAGCACTCAGACAGATAATTGTGCTAAAGTACATGCAGTAAATGATTATGGTATGCTATTTTGTTTTTATTGAAGACTAAGTGGGGTTTAACTCTCCCCTCAGATAGATAGCTTCTGGTCCTTTATTATGTGTTATTATCTATTTACATATATCTTAGTAATTTTATTTCAAAGGTGAAGATAAAGTAATTTTTTATCTGTTTAAAAAGGTGTGAACAAACCACATACTATATGTTTAAATGACAGCAGGAGACACATCACAGAATCTCAGCAGAAACACAAGAGCCTGGAAATCTTGGGTACAGCTGAGCTAGAAATGATATTCTCACCCTTTGCAGTTTTTGAGAAAAGAAAGTCAGATGCTTTCAAAATGGAGGTGTAGGCATTCACAACAAAAGCCATTCACCAGAGTGAAAGCCCATTTCTCTTCCTGCTCTTGAACCCTCACTAGGGGTCATGTCAGGTAATTGCCCAGCTTATAGTCATTCTGAGATGGACCTTTTCCAGTCTCTTGTCTTGAAGTTATTTTCCTTGTATTTCTTTGCACCAAAGAGTTGTACTCCAGTCTGCCTTTGCTCAGGAGAATTCCTGAAATATTGAGCTTAAGGACAAAAAAACTATCCTTTTGTCCTACCCTAGCTTCTTGGAAGGGAACAGCTTTAAAAGATGAGATGGAAAAAAAGGTGTCCATGTTGTAGCCAAACAGGCACTCAGAATTGAAGCACTGTATTTGGTCTCTTACCAGCTGCTTACCACCACAGTGCCTGTCTGTGCTCATGTTGTTGTGCTCTGGGACTCATACACTGTGCTGAAAATGACTGATAACATATTTCCATCTGCATGGCAAGAGCTGGCTCAGGGGCCACCTTCTGGTACCATCCCGAGGTGATGTCCTCCACTGCGAGTGTTGTGTCAGGATGCTGTTTCTGGTGTCATGCTGGGAGATGGACTCAGCTGGTACCTCTCCCACTGCTTCCCATCATTTATTTTGTGCTGGCTCTAGCACTCAATCAGATGGTGAACTCCTTTTAATCAGTAAATGGCAGAAAAGTAAGTTGGGGGAAAAAAAAAAAAAAAAGATTATTTGCTGCCATGCTCATGATACATTAGATACATTATTGCCATGTATCTAATTCAGCAAACTGAATTAGATAAACAAATAAACACCAAACCTGGAACAAGGGAAGGAATGGGAGGTCATAGCTGGGGGAAAAAAAAAAAAAGAGAAAAAGAAAAGGGAAGTGAGCCTTTCCCTTTCCCCCTGGTTATAAGTTTTTTGTTTTGAGTTGTAGTTTGATTCTGCCATAACATAAAATGTCACAGTTCAGTTTTTCCATCTGTAACATCATTAGGCTGCTTTCCACAAAAGAAGTTTAGAAGGATGGAAGTTTCCAAAATTCACTTCCATTTTGGGCAAAGAGTGATTCACCATAAATTTATTATGCAGATATTTTGCAAAACTATTAACAAAGCTGAAGTTCCAGACAAAATATGAATCTACAATGGACTGCTTGATATTTAAAGAGCTTCTGCATAAATTTATGACCAAATCCTGCTTAATAATTTAGTCAATGGTGTCCAAAATCAGTAATCCTTAACACAAGTTCATGCATCAGTTTATTCCTGAGAATTTTGTGTTTAAACACAAAACTAATTTGATTTTTCTCATCTCTCTTTCTAAGTCTCACCTTGCTGCTTGAGAATTAGTTGCAAAAAACCAATAACCTTGTAAAAAAACAACAACAACAACAAATGGATTAACATTTGAAAAAATAACATATTTCCAGCAAAGTTGTAACAGAAGTGCCTGGCTACTTCAAAATCAGAGACTGCATTTGCTTTACTATTCACAAGTGCAGTCAAACACCATCACTTGAGATTTGCAGCATCAGATTACTGAAGGAATTTCATCCTTCGTTCTTTGAAGAGGAGATTAAAAACTGTGTTTTTCTTTTTGCTTATATCACTGTCAGCACCCAGATAGGAGGTATATCAACCATAGATGAAATAATAAACAATGCTGATAGGTAATACATTGTGAATTTCTGGTTAATTTCTTTTGTTGTGTTTGATGAATTAACTTTGTGGAAAAGGCAATAGATCTCAGAAATGTCTACACCACTTTGTTGTGTTTTTTAATCATAACAATATTTCAATTTATATGAACACAGAGACAAGTACATTAGGCTATGAAGTTTCCTCCCTCCTCACTAAGCACTGCAGCTATAACCTAGTGAATAGAAATGAGGCAGCTTAAACATCCCAAACCATTTTTCGTGGAGATAAGTGACATCACAAAAAAACTTCTTTACTGTATAGAACTGAAAAGACATAATCACATATCTATACAAATTAGTGTGGTTAATTTATGTTTATGAAGTGCCCAGTTCAAAAGAAAGGACTGCATGTGGATTAAAATATATATATATTGTCAGAAATATACAGTCTTAATTAAAAGTAATAATAACAATAGTAATAATAAAATAAAGGAAGGGAAGGGAAGGGAAGGGAAGGGAAGGAAAGGAAAGGAAAGGAAAGGAAAGGAAAGGAAAGGAAAGGAAAGGAAAGGAAAGGAAAGGAAAGGAAAGGAAAGGAAAGGAAAGGAAAGGAAAGGAAAGGAAAGGAAAGGAAAGGAAAGGAAAGGAAAGGAAAGGAAAGGAGAGGAGAGGAGAGGAGAGGAGAGGAGAGGAGAGGAGAGGAGAGGAGAGGAAAGAAAAAAGAAAAAAAAAGAAAGAAAAGAAAAGAAAAGAAAAGAAAAGAAAAGAAAAGAAAAGAAAAGAAAAGAAAAGAAAAGAAAAGAAAAGAAAGAAAAGAAAAAAGAAAATTATTATGGTAAAAAAAATCACTGTTTCCAAAAACAAAGTGTATTATGCACTCTTTAGGATATTTACTGAAAAATCCTTTACATTGCATAGAAATTTTCAGGGACTCAAAACCCATCTGTTTGACTCCTCTGTTATCCCAGTTTGTTACAGACGTAGCAAAAAGCATCATGAGATAATTGAGCTCCTACATGTCTAAGGGGAAAAAGGTGCGTGTGTGTAATTTATGTAGATACCATCCTTGAAAGCTAAATTAAGAATAGGAAACAGGAAAATAAAGCATGTATCTGGATTGTACAGATGGTCAGTGAATGATCTCTCTTGACTCTTCAGTCAGCTAAAGAAGGGTGAAGTGGAAAGTTTCCATTCCAGAACTAAAGTGTGCATGTGCATGTGCATGTGTGCATGCGTGTGTGTGTGCATATGCATGCTCATGTGTCTCTGGAGAAGGTAATTTGACAAAGTATGGCATGATCCTCCAAAAGAGTAATACCTAAAGATTTTCTGTGGGTCTGGTTACATGAGGACATGGTTTCCCCATGTCTGTTCAGTAGTCCAGCAACAATTTTTTGAAAAACATATTGATCTGGAAAGCATTTGTGCTGGCCTACAAATAAAGTCTTACAAACTTTTCCCACATGCATTTTAACAGCCAATAGCTCAGGAGCACTGGAGTCAAAGGTTAATATTTTATGTTACCTGAAAGCTCAAATTCCAAGATTACGCATGGCACTAAAATGTGCTTCTCTAGCTCTAGCAGTATGCAAAGTAATGCACCTTCAGTTTGTGCTGTTTTTCCAAGTCTAGCTGGTTTTTGCTGTTGGTTTTTGAACCAGCTGATTCCCAAATCTTGTCAGAAAAGAAGAGGAAGGGTAATAAAACCAGATAGTAATCGTAATACAATTATCTTAAGGTCTAATCTCAAGTCCTCCTGGCATCAAAATAAATGTTTAAAGCTATGAATTTCATCCTCACAGAGCAGGAGAAAAATCCCCTTTCTTGCAGTTTGCAGGATATTAGATCAGAACAAATAATAGCTTTGTGCTTTATCAGTACTTTCTGCCCTTGTAGCCGAAGTAAATACAGCATGAACTGGTCTTTGAGACCTACATATTTTCCCCATCCCAGCAATAAAGAACCTACACAGAAATGAAAGCACTTGCTATTGTTAACTACCACTGAGCTTCCATCCATAACGCTGTGTTCGTGGCAGGCTGGCAGTGGCAGGGGCAGGGGCAGGCGGGCAGGGACTGCCGGGGACACCAAGGCTGATGGGGCACAAGGGCCTGCTGGTTGGCACCTGGTGAGAGCCCATCCTGGCTCAGTGCAAGAGGCTAATAAGGCAATTTATAAGTTGTCATTTTTCATTGCTTTCAGTAATACCTTCCAAAAACACGGTGACACTTCTTGTTTATCTTTGTATTAGACAGGTAAATGCATCAATATGGGATTCTTCCAGAAAAAGGGGATATACTGCATTACAAACATTCATGGTAAGGCAGATCTTTGTAAATGAGGACTGAAAAATACTGTGTAGGCATTGAATTCACTTTTTTTTTTTTTTTTCCCCTCACAGTAAAGGTAGCTTCAGGCTGGCCCAAGTAACTTCCAAATTTTTGTCAAATGTGCTGACTTATTTCACTGGAGGGTGGAGAGAACATTAAAATAAAAGGTTTTGATGTTTCAACTTGAATTATTCCACTTCAGATTTTACTGACATTTGAAGTAAAAGAAAGAATAACAAAAGGAAAAGAAAATGTCACAGAGGATGAAACAGACCATTTTCTTTGGCATGAAATATTTTATTGTAGGCTTTTAATTGATCATTTTGACAAGAAAAAACATAAATAAATCATTCAATATTAATCCAAGGCCTTTTTTTTTTTTTTTTTTTTTTTTTTTTCCTGACAAAATTCTGTTGTGGCTCTAAAATGAGAGGGATCAACAAAAAGACAGAAACTGATACATGTCACTCACATAGCCCTCATCCTGGCCAACTCCTGTCTCAGAGGTCCGTGACAACCTATACAGTTTGAGATGTGCAGACGCTTGAGATTGCCCATCTGCTGCTCCTTCTCAGTACAGATGTGAAATGTAATGGTGCATGGGTATTGGCCAGCAGGACTTTCATACCGTGAGTACATTTCACCTGTAATGAATGCTTTTTGTGTGAGAGAGGGGAGGGGTCAGGAGAGAGAAGGATACTCCTGGAAGAAACCGGCCCACGTGAATTACTTCCCTAGGGTTCCTGAGGAAAGGAAGACAGGCATCTCAAGCAGTCCTTCACCATGGGAACATGAATTTAGGTTCTCTCTAGAGGGCCCATCTCTCTCCATAAAATATAGAAGAAAGCCAGGAAGGCTATTTGGCTTAGGCTGCAGGTGCCACTTATAACTCCCCAAAGTTTTCACTTTCCTACCTAAGGTATATTTACGCATCATAAATTTTTAAATACAATGCATATTTGCCAGTTCAAGAGATTTTTTTTTTTTTATATAAAAACAAAGCTAAGTTAACAAAAAATGTATCTACTGTGGAGACTTACACTAAGCAAAGAGCAGAAGTATCTTTTACCAAGTGAACTATATTTTATGAGAAGAGATATGCTTGTGAAACATCATCATACAAACTTCTGCTCTTTACCTTCCAGCATCCTTACTTTCCTGTCCCTTTTTTTACTGTCAGTCCTGAGGCTGGTTATGGCTGGAAGTGTGGCTATGCATCAATTCTGCGTTAGTATGAAAGGACTCTACATGTCCTTTACTAAGTCACAATCCTTTATAACCTGGGCAAGAATTGGACACAGGAACATTTAACAAATGCCAGGGCAGAGATTTGGTGCTGATAATCCATTCAGCACCAGACTCATGAAGGTCCAAATTCTCTTTCTTTCTGTCAGTTGTCCTACCATAGCTTGTTAGAGCCAGAATGGAGGAGTCACACAGTAAGATCACGTCCATGTTCTCATTTACTTGTCTGCATAATGCTAGCTCCGGAGTGAACAGTATTACATAGCAAAGGCCCTTTGGAAGCAGTTTCCTCCCTTTTGGCACAGGGGAACTGGCAACAGCACTTGCTGAGATCAGCTGCTGCCCTTTCAGGGCCAGGTAGATGGCATGTGAATCCGTCTTAACTTCACAACTGGATCTGATGAAAACTCCAAGCTCAAGAAAAGCTCTGCTGACTGTTGTGTTGTCCTTGCTCAAGTTTTATGACTGTCAGTTTCCCTGGGCAGCAAAATCAGTAACAGCGATGCACTTGAGAAAGGCACACAAGCAGGACAGTGCTCTGCATGCATTACCCAAAGAGCACTTGATTAATGTCAATGAGTCTCACTTGAGTCTGTTCCAGCTTATATTGGGCAAGGTGGCATATTGCTTAATCCAAGGCTAAACTTAAGGACACCTGTGCCTTCAACAATGATTATGGTTGATTTGTATCAGTCATTTAATGAGCAGAAATCATGAAAAATAATGCCTGTGTTTGCTTCTACATGAGATGACTTTCAAAGGTCAGTTTCTTCATAGTGGTCATTAGCTAATCTGGAAAAAAAAAAAAAAAGAAAAAAAAGGATTCAATAATGAGATAAATTTTGTCAGGTAGTGTTTCTCTTAAATCTGCATTTTTTTATTCTTTAGCTCAGTGAAGCTTTAGTTGTAGACAAGGCTATGCAAATTGATCACCTTTATTTTCTTTTGTGACCTACAGCTATGTTCTTGAAATAAATGCTTATATTGGATTCATTGCTGCAGCTCTCAGCACTTCTTACTGCTATCTCCTAGTGACAATGTGGCATTCAATCAGTTCCATGACCCTCCACTGCTCTAATGACACAAGCATCCCTTATGTGCTATAGATGTCCCATTGACTCCATTAACTCTCTGGACCAGTTCCATCTCCCTCACAAAGCAAGGCAACCTACAGAGATATCAAAACAAGGCCCATAGCTGTCCCACAACTTTAATATCTTCAGACATTTTTCTCCTTCTGAAACTTTCACAGAGAAAAGGACCGTCACAAATTCATGAGCACACTTACATTTCTAAGTTTGATAAGACCATGTACATACTGCTATAGGCATTAAAACATATTTTCCCTCTTTATTTTCTTAACGCGCATTAATAACACTAAACTTCATAAATGTCTCTGCATAGCAAACCATAAGAGAATCCTAAGGTGGCCTTTTTTTTTCCTTTTTTTTTTTTTTTTTCCCCTTCATATGCAGCCTTCCACACTAAACAGTCAATTAAGGTGATGGGAAACATGCTGTCACTGATCTGGCAAAGAGATAGCAATAAAATCATATATTGTAATGAAAACATCTTCCTGGAATATATGAAACAGATATTTATTATCCTTAATGACTGTGCTTAGGAAGATGTAAGTGGAAACAGAAAGAAAGTGGGATGACATGTTGCTGCAGATATATCTAAGATAAATCATCAAAGAGTCAAAAGATTCAGAGGTCAGAGCCTCAGCTTAGGAAAACAGGCTTAACTCATAACAGGCGAATATGTTAATCTCACCAGGCAATGTTTCCTGCTAATTGCTCCCACATTGGCTTTCACATACTGCATTTTTTTCTTATTTTCTTAATATTATAACTGCATTTTTCTTCAGTTGTATGCAGCAAACTGCCTTAAAAAATAATGACTATGGAAATATTGCTGCTATTGTTGTTTTATATTATGACCTGTGTAAATGTTATAGTAATGTTATAGTAAATTTTCCTCTTGGAATGGTTTTGCTGAACTCTAAACTAAGAAACTCTAAACCTTATTATGAAACTAGTAAAGTAACAATGCATAGAAAGTTATCATTATCTTTTTATAAATTGTCAGAAGAAAGGAATAGTAATCTTTCTGGATTTGTAATATAATAATTATAATTTAGGGTTTTGTAAGATAATTCTAAACATATTAATTTATATTATTATTATTATTATTTATTTAAATCTGAGTTCTCTTCATTATGGTTTATTAATAATTTGCTTCCTGCAGTGTGGAAGTTTCTATTGTATTACAGGTCACCTGTCCTGCCATCTCACTTCAGCATACTGTTTAAAAATTGCTTATTGAAAGGACAAAGATAAAATATATCCTACTGCTTTTCCCATTGCACATCAAAATATGCTTTTTGCATAGTGACAAGTGCTCTTAGATGGAAGCAGCATAATGTGAGTCCAAGGCTCATTTGTTCAGCTCATTAATATTAGTAACACAATGACTTTTTTTTACAATTTTTGTTTAAAAGAAGTGCCTAAAATTAAGTAGGCAGTCTACAATGGTGGCAATCATAAAGCCTGAAAAGTTCATCTTCTTGATCTCCTTCATATTCTTTATTGAGGACCCTTCTCCCTGCTATTGCTCTGCATTTCACAAGGGTCATTGCAGACTGTGGGTTTGCTTGACTTGCCCGTAACTGCTGGATGCACACCATTCTTTTGTCCTCCAGGAGAGCTGTTTTTTTTTTTTTTTTTTTTTTTTTTTTAATTTGTTATTGATCTCTGTCAAGTACAGCCAAACAGAAATAAATAATACCTACTGTAGTTCTAGTGACAAAAATGTCTGTGCTTTCATGCTGTGGATCCAGGATCAGACCCTGTTGATTTTTATTCATTTATTTATTTTTGTTTAGATTTCATTGAGCATGCATAATGAGAAAGTTTCTTTCCAAAAGTGATACTGTAGTTATGAAGCATTTAAACCTATCATCTATGGCAAAAACTGACACCAATAACAGCTGTTCCACATTTTGGTCATCTGTCACTCATTCTGATTCCTTTTGTCACATTCTGGCAGGTGCAAACGCTGAGAGATGTGTTCAGTCCTTGAAGGCTGAGTATATTAATGCACAAAAGGAAAGAGACAACATTCAGGAATATGACCCTTAGATGCTATTCTCGAAATAGCAGGTAAAGGTGACCACATATTTTCTTGCAAATCTCACAAAAAAAATGCACTGCTGCACAGAGCATTAGAAAATAAATTCACCATTGAACTATGTAGAAAAAAAAAAAGAAAGAAAGAAAAAAAGAAAAAATCCTACTATCACTGTTATCAGAGTGGCTTAGGAAATAAGTATTTGCATTCAAACTTAAAAGAAAAAATGGGGAAAAGTTTACTTATATTGTTTCATTTAAAGTTTTTTGATAAAAGATTCAAGTTCTTGAAGACTTTTAGGATTTTAAAAATCCAGTTTTCATTTTAAAAATTAATGAAAAATAACATGCAAATACTAATTTAGACAGTAGATGTAAATGTAATTTAAACACATATCATTGCCAGGGAATGCATAGAAAGGTTTTCAGAGGGTATACACAAAGGAAGTAGCTACCCAAAAACAAACAAACAAACAAACAAAAACACCCAACAACAGCAAAAAACTTGTTATTCTCCCCTTCATTCTCTGTTCTGAGGACTTAAATGTGGGTAGTTTCTGATCACTGATAAAAGAGGGCCCCTCTTTTATGGAGGAAAGACAGAGTCCCTTCAGTGCTCAGTGCTGTGAGAGTTTACTCAGGGAACATTTTTGCTACCTAAGTTCTGCCAGCAGCTTCCCTATGTTACTGGGAAGACTAGGGGGACAGTGACTCATGCCATATACACTTTAGTACCCAGTAATCCCCTGCTTGTATCTGAAAAGGGACATTTATTATCAAACACTCCTAACTTCTTCTCTCACATCCCTTCATCAGTCAGCAGCTATGCTCCACCGTCCTGGGATCTCTGACAGATACAATCAGGAAAAACCTGGCCAGGACAGATACAATCAGGATGACGCAAAGCTGCAACGAAGGGCAGGGAGTGGGTGGAGGAGGTGGGTGGAGTGTTGGTGTTCAGTATATTATGAAAAGTTTCTTCACTGAGAAGGTCTTCGGGCACTGGGACAGGTTCCCCAGGGAAGAAGTCACAGCACTGAGCATTCTGGAATTCAGGAAGCATTTGGACAATGCTCTCAGACATATGGTCTGATTTTTGGGTGGTCCTTTGTAGAGCCAGGAGCTGGACTCCATGATCCTTGTGGGTCCCTTCCAACTTGGGATATCCTATGATTCTGGGAAACCTGTTTGACTGCACCACTGCACTACACTCAAGACTTCAGTAATCCTGCAGCATTCATGCTGTAATGGTTTCTTGAACTGATCCTTGTTTCTTCTCCCGTTGGATAATACCAGAAAACTGGAGGCAGATGTGAGAATTTATGTCTGGTCTCAGGTCTCATAGATACATAGAGTAGAAAATCCCCAAGTCATATTCCTAAAAGAGGTAGAAATGGCTCTGTACCTAACCCAGAACACTTATAAAATTAGTACAACATGAAGCATGCTTTCACAGTAATGTACTGACCATAGTACACACAGATACGTTAAACATGTTTTAGCGTGTGTTAGGGAACAAACTGAAAACTGTTTTGGGGCAAGGTCCTTGCTCTCTCACTGACAGACTCTGATAGCTGTGGTCAGTAAAACGTAAGTGTGGAAACAAGGGATTCTAGGGTTAGTTACAACTCTTGGTGTTTGTGGTAGTTACAGTAGTAGTTATAATGGGAGTATTGAAGTTACAAGGGGCAACCATATTACTCAATTAATTGCGTGTGATCATATAGTTATGACTCATTAAGTGTTTAAAGCAATCTAGACATCCATGTCATGTCATTTCAAGAAGGATCAAAACTGATCTGTTCTGAAAAGGGCCTGATGTTTGTATTCTTGCTTGGCAGCTATTTATGCAATTTCAAAATTCTTTAGATTTCTGTAGAATATTTCATCCCAGGTCATTTATTAAAACAAGCAAACAAACAAACAAAATAAAAAATAACAAAACAAAACAAACAAAACAAAATACAAGTTCACAATCCTGAAAATTAGGAAGTAAAATTGAAGGAAAATAAAATAACCAGATTGTTATATATGTTCTAACTTTGGGGTCAAAAGAATGGAATATATATATATATATATATATATAAAGGAAAATAAAGGGAAAATATACTTATATATATATATATGTTTTTTGTTTTTTGTTTTTTTTGTTTTAACAGCTCCAGCATAAATTGAAGATTTTAAATATAATAGAAGATGCTAGAAGAGGCTGGCAAAAAAAGCCCCCAAATCAAGACATTTTTCCTATGTCGTAAGGAAGATGTCACTATAAGTGTTTGAAAAGGAATTGGCCAGTTGTTGACAGAATTCAACAGAATAATCAATAATTAAAGTACATAAGTTTTCTTTGGTTTTATTGTAGGTGGTGGAAAATTGTATTTATGATGTGATTAATTGACCTAAAACTGATTTTTCTCATTTTGATAAAATAAGGAAATATGGGATGTCACTGAGAATATTAAGGGAAAAAAAGCGTGGCTTGAATAGAAATATATTTTTCTTATGGTATTTAATGGTGTTTACTGCCACATATCAGATATTAGACTGTTACCTATTGCAAAATGACAATTATTATACATTTTATTGACAGAATATTTTGTAGAACTAGTGGTTTACTCTTTTCTATTGTTACACTATTGACTGATGTCTATCTTCACTTTTATTTTACTTTTCTGAAAACAGAGGACATGACACATTCATCTTGACAAAATGTAATCAATTATTTTTCACATTGCTGAACTATTTTTAGTGTTGGATTGTTGATAGGGTCATAGTAAAATGTATAGCATACATGCTAGTTGCTGTCATTTGCCATCTGAAATAAAAACCTTTTGACTGCTTATCCTAGCCACACTTTTCACACTTTTCCTGGTTTTCCTCAGTCTTTCTAGTCTGGTTACAATATCCCAGCTAAACTGTATAATATTTTGCTTTGATGTTTCACCAGCAAATAAGGTTAAATACCTATCTGCCACCACAGCCTCACCAGTCACTTCCTAGGTGACATCAAAGGAAAGTCAACAAACAATTCAACCAGTAAAAGGAAGTTTCCTCTTCAGAAAAGTATTTCCCTGAGAATGGACAAACACAACTACCATTTAAAAAGAAATATATATTCTTTCTGGAACTTGGGTAAAGGCTCAGATAGTGCTATGAACTTTGGCTTTTGGAAGTACAAGATAATGAGAGAGTGGGGGCTAACATTTGACTATGTATTTGCAGACTGAGAGCAGGTACTTGGTTCGTGGCTGTGGTTCACTTGACACAGACCACCAATTTGCGACTAACCAGCACTCAATAGAAAGGGGAGCCAAAGGGAGGGGTGAATTGAGAGCCTGATTAGGATCTGGAAGAGTAGCTTTTGCTGACAATAAAGTAGACACAGATATTCTGTGACCCAGTAGCTGAACAATCATTCTGAAGTTTGAGAGGTGTAGTTTTGTTGTTTGTTTGTTTGATTGATTGATTTTAACCAGGGTAGAAGGTTTTACCACATGAGAGTTTCTGCTAGCAATCTGGGAAAATATTTAATGCAAATTATAACAGCAGACATTGTAAATTGCCCAAAGTAGCAAAGCGCTACCCCAAAATTGCACAGTTGCACAAAGCAGGCCTGATTTATGGAAACAGATGCCTATTGAATAGTCATTAATAACAAGCAGTTTTTCTTCTCTAACTTGTCCTTCAGCTTGAACAGTATCTAGTATTGCTATTGTCTAGTTTTATGACTTGAGAAATAAAGAACAATTTATATTAAGTATTTATGTTTAGAAAACTGTCATTTGTTGCTGTAGATTGTGTAATCAAAATACCTATATTAAGGAATTGTTTTCAACATTGCATTTATATACAAGTAAAATTAGACCAATCAAAACAAAGACATGCAAATATTAAAAAAATGTAAACTGTCAGTGGACTGCCAAAATAGACAAACCTTCTTTGTAAAATTGCAGCCTTAGGGGATGTTTCAATAAAATTAAAAGAACAATTTGACAATGTAATTTTGCTTTGTCACAAGAAACATGAACATCTAGTATATTCTTACTTCTCTTTTCCACTGCATACCTGGAGGCCATCTTAAAAAAAAAAAAAAAAAAAAATCAAATTGTTTTTCTTGCAGAATTGGAAGGGGGGTGATGGTAGTGGTTGTCCAAATTAAAGATGCTTACATTACTGTGACCTTTATGTCTAAAATAAACTAGCCACTTTACACTTGCCACTAGCATCAAGAATTAATTCTGTTTGTATGTTTGTTTCAAAAACTAAAATGCAATCTGATGTAACGAAAATTATGTTTATTAGAAGTAATGTCACTTTAAATTATCCAGAGCACTGTTTTACTTTTTTCTCCCACATTGGAAAGTAAAGGAAAGTACTAAAAAAAACAAAACAAAACAAAACAAAACACAAAAACCCACACTGTATGCACAAACATTATTTGCAGATTTGCAGGTACAAAAGTAAGTGGCCCCTTGTACTGTATTTGATCATTTGGAAATTATTTTATTATGATTATATTTATTTTTAACAAAAAAGAAACAGTAAAATATTTCCGCAGCTGTTTTCTTATGATTGTAAGTTTACTTAATACTTTAATGAGCATACAATGTACATATTTTTCTTGGATGTGACTATTTCTTCAGTGTAGCCAAACACCAACATTAAAGCTAATATTTTCAAATATCAATACATTAGCTTTAATTGTTGCCTACAAATATTATGGTTAAATGTCTTTGTTTCTGAAAACAGGGTTAACGATAGAACAGTCATTCCAGTTCCTGTATTTTACATGTTTCAGTTCCCATATGTCAGCTCTGTAAATCTTCACACAGTTTCTTTTCCCTTCTTTTTCCTCTATTAAAGCAGGAGTATAATTGCCTTTTTTATTCCCTGCCCTGTAATAGCTGTCATTGGATAACAGAAGAATCAATCAAACGTCTTTACTTCATGTCCCTGCAGCAACAGAACTTTATTATTTTTTAACTCCACTGACACTGAGAAGTCTGAATCAATATTGACAAAACATCAAATATTTTTGAAAAGTTTAGCTATGATGTTTCTCAAAACTTAACCATTTCACATCTGTCCTAAATGTGAAGGGCAAGGTACCAATATTACTTTCAGATATATGAATTCTCAATATAATTCACAACTTGGAAAGGTATCTACAGCTACAACATGGTCATGGGATGATACCAAGATTTCAATGAATTGCACTCATTAATAATTAAGTAACTTGTTATGTCTATGGTCTCTTCCTTGCCTTGCCTTGCGTTGCCTTGCCTTTCCCTTTTCCTTTCCCTTTCAGGAATTCATTTTGAATTCAATGTCATCTACTGTATCCTTAATATCTCTCCATAACCTCCCAAAGTTGCTAACATCAGCCAGTAAGAGCGTATTGTCTTTTCCCAATACAGCATAATTAATAGAAGTTCTCTAAAACAAATGGCATGCCATTTCATGCACTTGTCTCTGTCATTCATGGAAAAACACTAATGTTTCCATGGAATAACATGCTGTCTTCTAGCACAGTGTTCTAAAATTCTCTTTTTAACTTGCAATACAGACCAAAAACTGGCCTTACATCGCTGATGTCAATGAAGTTTAATCTAGTATCCAATTCTCTAGAACTATTCCCAAATGCTTTAAAGGACTGTGTATGTGGTATCCATAGTCTGCAGAGGGACAGCCTGCTCCACCATGGGCCTCTCCACAGGCTGCAGGGGAACTTCTGCTCCGGTGCCTGGAGCACCTCCTGCCCTCCTTCTGCACTGACATTGTTTTCTGCAGGGCTGTTTCTCACTCTTCACTCTCCCAGTTCCTGTTGTGCAGATTTTTTTTTTCCCTTTTCTTAAATATGCTCTCACAAAGGTACAAACAGCATCACTTATTGGCTCATCTCTGGCCAGCGGTGGACTCTTCTCACAGAGGCCACCCCTACAGCCACCCACTACCAAAACCATGCCACGTAAGCCCAATACAGACATAATTACTGTGTTAATATTAAGGTACTGACATAGTTTCACTTACTCAAAATGCAGTATCATACATAATGAATTAGTGATTTTCACCTTCTCCTTTTTCCCCTCAGCTTACTGTATGTTGAAGAAAGTTTGAAAATATATAAATGACTAGTTCTGCTCCAACATAACCAATCTGAGAAATTATTTTAAAATCACAAAAAATACATCTGTTCTGTCATGTTAATGATTTTAAATAAATATATAAACATTTTACTTGTGAAGGAAGGTATATAACATTTTAAAATAACACTGAGAGTAACTGAAATTGTTTGTTGTAGCAATGTTTATTATATATTTACAAATTTTGAAAGAGTATTGTCAAGTCTGAGTTTATCCAGAAGTAGAAATATTTACCTTGTAGTCTATAAACCACAACAAAATGTATGATCTTCATTAATACAATTATGGTTACAGTAACAAAACATTATTAAGTAATATTTTATAAACCCTAAGATCATTTGGTACAGATGCCTTCCAGAGAGCATTTTTGTTTTCCTCATCGCTGAGATAATGAAGCTTGAGGAATTGTGTTGCCACCTGAATACAGTAAGCTTGAGAAATCATATTAGTAAATGTTTCTAAACAATACTAAATATGTGACATAGATTAAGATGTTTGGCTTAAAACATTAGATTTGAAAAGGCTGTTTGCCTCCACATAGGTATGCTGAGCATCAGAATACAGAAAAACACACAGGAGAATTAGACTGCACTGTGCTTGATAGTTGTGTTCTAGAGCCACATAACCCATGTTGGTTATGTGTTTGATGAGGCATTCACGTGTTTGATGAGGCCATAAGTTCTTCCATGGTAGTCAACAAGTCACATATAATTCGTAGACTGTTCACAACCAAAGGGTGGTCTGAATAAATCAGCAAAGAGGGGCTCGGGAGAGCCAATACTGCCATAGTCTTAACATATGACCTTGGGGAAATCACTTAGGAGGTTTCTGTTCTAGTTTTCCATCTTCAGAATGAAGAAAGAAAATAAATTTACTTTATTTCTACCATCCTTGTCTGCATTTTGGGGTAGAAACTATTTTATTAATATTTGCTGAAGAACAAGCACAATAAGATTGTGTGCTTGGACACACCAATAGATCCCACCAATGCTACAACAATTTAATTACTACTCAAAAAAAAAAAAAAAAAAAAAAAAAAGGAAGCACACACAAAAGAGAGAAAGGACCCACATTTTTTAAAGAAACATGTTAAGCATGTTAAAAATATATATATATATATATATATATACTTGTTAAAATACTCTACAATTTTCACTGCTTCTTCCAGAAAGGTCAGTCATTAGAAAATAAATTATTCAAAGAGATAACTAACCATGTGATTCACAAGTAATTAACAATAATATTGGTTACAGCCCCTTAAAACAAATATAGCTATAATCTGAAAAACAGTTTTAAAAGACAATAAAAGAAGATTAAATCAAATAAGGACATAAATAAAGAGCATGCAAAAAGAGATACCACAATTAACAGATTTTGATGTCATTACGCTTGTGTGTCTGAAACCGTAAATTGTTTCATAAATGGAGAAAGTAGCATGATTTAAGCACTTTTGAAGCAGAAAACTCATTTAGCTATTTTATGAAGTAAAGACACTTACTGTAAATCATTTCTACACTTGTAGGAGGGCAATATAAATTGCCTTGATAAGAAACGACTTATTTAAAATACACTTCTTTAATAGCATTAGCTGAATATAAAATACCTTACAACACGAAATGGTCTGAATTCTGAAACTAGAAGGTCATCAGCATGTGCAAGCATTTGGAGACTTTATTGGTGACTGCAGCAGGAAGAAACAGAGAAGCACACTTCTTTACCTCTTTCATATAGCCATTATCACTGTGTAAAGTTACACAAAGTCAAGTTAAATAAGTCTGCAAGCATCAAAAAGGATCCTTCTGTATGGTGTTTGAATGTAAGCATCTGAATAATGGGAACAACAAAGGGCAAAGAAATGGGAGTAGTGCCACCTATGAGGCATTCAAATAACTAAGAGTTACTTGATAAAGAAGAAGCTAAGCACAAGGGGCTGCAAATATGCAGGGCATCCTGTTGAAACCAAAATAAGGATGTTTGGCAACATGAAAGAATTCAACATAAACTTTGTGGGGAGCCAGTGGCATTTCCTTTTTCTGAAGAGAGGAGAACAATATAAAAACATGAGACATCAAAAAGGAAAATCAGAGAAGATAAGCCCAAAACCTAGGTTTTGAATTTTCTCATTGAGGCGCTCTTGAGTCCAATCACCTTTGACCTTGGCAACTAAGAACTACCAAGGACTCCAGCCATCAGACCATATGGCATCACTCTGTGGTGTTGCGTACTCACAGATAATTTAACATGTGAGTGTTAAAGGCAAACAGTTTTGTATAGGTAGTCATAAAATGTCATCTAGATTAATAAAATGTGCAACTAGAAAGAAGATGCTGTTAACAGTAAAGTTGGGTTTTACAGTTTAAAAATGTCCAGTTTTGTCAGTCTTCCCATCATGATGATTTCAAGTTCCCTTATGTGTATATACATCCAGGGAGACACATATAAGCTAATGTGTCTGCCTGCTAGGAACAATTTCAAAACACTTTTTTTATCCATAACGTGAATGCCGTTGATAAAGGTTATGGTGTGTGAGAAACACTCCGTAGCCAATAACGTGAGGTGAGGATCTCAGTGAAGTAGTAATTTATTCACGATTGCAATGGCGGGCGTCCCACAAGCAGGAGCACACCTACTGGTTCCAAAACACAGTTTATATACTTTTTGATGACAGGACCCTCCCCTGTTTCCCCACTGAGTGGGTAATCCAGGTTCACAATCTATCTGATGCTTCACAGACAATGCATGGCCTTCAGTTGCCGGCCTGTTAAATTTCAAATTTCTTTTGACTTTTTTTACTGTTTGAAGTGGTAATGTTTCTTCACTTATCTGACTTGACTTAACACCGTGATTTTCACCTAATTGTCCTAAGGAGTCTGGTTGTCTGCATTTTACAAGGTCGCCTGCTAAGTTTTCTTATCACTGCAAGCATATCTCAATACCCCATTCCTTACCTTTAAACAATGTAACTCTGCAAAAAACAACATTTTTATTCCCACAGGTGTAAAGTACTTTTTTTTTTATCTTTTCTTTTTCAAAATGACGTATAAAAATAAGAAGTGTAGGTAAGCAAGTTCTGATAGTGTTAAAATTTATTTGTATTTCAAATTGGACTTACCCTTTGGCCACTCTTTTGGTTGACTTAGGGGCTTCATTTCATATTCTGATTCTTGAATCTTACACACACTTACATAAATACTATAACGTCATGCATTGTAACTGACTTGGGTAGAACTACACTCATTAATCTCATCTAAGATTCAGGCTTATCTTTCTGATAAGAACCATGGGCTATGCAATTAGACTCTTAAACATTTATTATCAATCTTCACCATAGAAATAATTTAAGATATAGACCCTTCAACATTATAATAAATTCAAAGTTTGAAGAAGTATCCAGAAAAAAAAAAAATCAGTTAAAATATCATATGTGGATGGAGAAGACATTCCATGGCTTTAAACAGCATTGAAGATAATAGAATAAAACTACTGAAGTACAGTAGGGCTAGGTTACATATGATGAGCAACAGCAGAGAAGAGAGGAAATAAATTATAGGCACTTTTTAAAACAAACAAGTGAACAAACATTGCCTAAAAGGTCTATTTCAACATTTTTGTATGCACTCTGTTAGTTGACAGGACATTTGTGTCATTAAATAGTTGATATTTACACTATGTCTGCCAAGAAATACATGAATATGAATGCCTTCATTTTGAAAAACAGAAGGTATCCAAAGGGAATAGTGTAGTTTAAAGACAAAGTTAATGTGCTCTTACACGAAAAGGAGAACAAGACAGTTGTTAAGAAGCCTTAGCAGATTTTCCCCCCCTACCCCCTTTAAATTTATCTACCTATCTGCCCATAACTACACTCTTCACAAAGAAAACACTCTTTAAAATTAGGTGACATTTTTGGGCCTATTTCTGTTTCCGCAGGTTTTGCATAAGGCCAGACCCTGACATATCAGCAGTTATTTCTCCCTTGCAAGATCTGTACAGAATGAGAACACACTATATGTGTCATATTTTCCATCTGATCAAATATGATGTGACAATACAAAACTTTTCCTATATTTGCTTGTCAGTTCTGGTTTTGGATACTGCTGGAAATAAGAAAATACAGACCTGAATAACATTGAGGAAATAGAGAAGAAATATTCAAAACAATCATTGAAAAAGTTTAGTCTGGATTTGATTTGAACTTCTGGAATGAGAAATATCAACTTTTATTCTGCTGTATGTATTGCTTGGCTAATTGATGTTGAACAATGAGAAACAAAGCAATGAGAGCATTATACTGTTTATAGGGCACAACAGGTATACTCTGTGCAGTACACCTATGTAGGTGTCCGTCTTGTGCAAACTCTTGTTATGCTCTTTTCACCTGTGTAGGTATGCAAAGTGCTGTAGTGTGCTCCAAAATGTAACCCCAGTTCTGAAATCACCAGGGGCCACATCTACTGCAAACAGTGGGGTTCACTTGCACTGCATCATTTCCATAAACTAAAAGTGAAACATGGGATTAGAAATTAGAGAGCGATTGATTAAGAATGAATATGTAGGCAACGCTCATTGCTTAATATGTGCCACATTTGTGATGTACTGTGCTTGTGCTGCGCTTAGGCCTCCAGATAACAGGAGCCCCTGGGACCCCAAGAACCAGATCAAACCAACCTTATGGTTCGGACTGTGACCAAGGGCTCAGAGATAAGGAGGACTGTTCATAAAAGGACAAGATAAAGAATGTCAAACATGCCAGGCCTTGAGATAACAGGAGCCCCTCAGACCCCAAGAACCAGACCAAACCAACCTTATGGCTTAGATTGTGACCAAGGGCTCAGAGAGCATGCGCAAGGAGACAAGGTGAAAAGTTCAACCCTGATGAAGACATCTTAATTCATCCTCACGACCTTCAGTGCCCACCACCAGAAGGCACCGCGCAAGCGCAGATGGGAGGAGTTTATGGAAATGACTTCTTGGAGCTAATTTTAATACTAAGCGGGGACAGGTTATACATATGTATAGGCATACTGGGAAACTTCATGCATATGTAACTCTTTACTGCATATAACCAAAGCAAGTTGCCGCGTTAGGGGCGCACGACTTTGGTGGGACTACCCCCCGTGCTGCCCAGCGCTGAATAAACATACCTACTTTACAATCTTACTGATTGTGGAGTCCATTTCTGTGAATCAAAAGGACCTGGATGGGTTAAGCTGAAATATTATGCTTCTCAGTTTAAGGTTTCACATGACAAAATGCCTAAATAACAATGAGAAGAATTCTGAAGAATATACAATAGTCCAAAAGAGTCAGAGTATGACTGTGTTTGTAATGAAAAAAAAAAATGGAATGGGTATGTGTTTTGTTTTGATATCAACTTACCATGAAAAATTGCTCGCATTAGGTAGTTTTGTAAGCTTATCAGTGCATTCCAGATAAATATATTATGGAAAAATGCACGCTGTTGAAAACATGGGATGTTCTTCCTACCACATAAATCACAACCACATAATTGTCATTAGGAACAATTAGTAATCATCATCGCCATCAACATCATCAAGAGTGAGTACTTTGGTGAGGGATCAGATACCAAAAAACAATCAAACACCACTCACCTAGTGAGTTCTGAATCGCCTTATTTTGTTTCGGATATTATACAACAGACAGTCTCAGAATTTTGGGACATCATATTCATAGAAACTTTAAAAGGAGTATTTATCAGATTTAGAAATTTAACATTTATATGTACAAAACACATACAAAATCCCAAGGGCATTACATGCCTCATGCTCAGGCTTTCATTTCCTGATTTATTTATTTATTTATTTTTATGTCCTTGCTGGATCTGTTTCTGCTCATTTTGCTCAAAGTCTTATGAGAAAGTCTACTACATAAGACTTCTACTCCATTTCCTCAACCTATCTTCTTCCAACTTACTTTGAACTGTGAAACTCCAATTTTATTTGATTTCCTATGCAAAATAAATTGATCTACTCAGACACACTCTCCACAAAAATCATGGACTTCAAAAGCACAGTCATGAATCCATTAAATTAAAATGAGAAAGAATATAAGGGTATTACTCTTTGTACAGGTTTGCAGGTTGTCTGATGCAGGTTGTATCTGATTTGTGCCATTTTTTTTTTTGACTACTTGGGACAAGATCACATTTTCCTTTCTATGCTGTATAGGACTGAGTACTTTACAGAAACATTTTTATTATTTTAAACTCCTACCATTGGAAGAAGCAAAGGAATGTTCCCATAAATTTAAAACCAGGTCTTGGTTTATATTCAGATTATCAGGTATTCTTGGAGACAGGTGGTAAAGCAGAAAAATAATTTGAATAGCATTCTTACAATGACTTTCCTAATTTAACTTTTACTTGTGGCCTAAAAGATTCTCACACTTCTGGACACAGTAACAAGAAATTAAGAGTCTCTTTCAATTTCTTCAAAAAAAATGAACATGAAATTATGAAAACTGAGTTTTCAAGAGATTCCCGGGGATAAAGTGAAGTTTTTCATTTTATTAAGAAAATGAGAAGGCTTAAAGAGACTTGTAATAGATTGAAGGACATATTCCCTTAGATTCTTACTTCATCAAAAAATAGCTTAACTGGTTTCTTCTTTTCTACAGTACATCCCTCCCTTGGAAGAATGTGGAACATTTGAAATACAAGTCAGTCTAAGTTATGTAGTCTTCAAAAAAGATTGAAAAGATTAAAAACAACTTGTAGAAATTTCCCATGACTGAATTATCTGAAACACATTATTGCTGGAGGGTCATTTAACTAACCAAAAGCAGCTCCTTCTGCAGAGCTTCCCCTGTTTTCTTGCTATTTGAGCCATGTCTTGACTGGGATTGTGATTTTATGCATCTATAGCTCTATATACACATATAAACATACATGTACTTTCCCACAGTATTCTCCTGGAGAATCTGTCAGCCATGGCTTGGACAGGTAAGCTCTTTGCTTGGTTAAAAACTGTCTGGATGGCTGGGCCCAGAGAGAGGTGGTGAATGGAGGTAAATCCAGCTGGCAACTGGTCATAAGTGGAGTTCCCTAGGGGTCAGTGTTCAGGCCCATCCTCTTTAATATCTTTATTGATTATTTGGATGAGGGAATTGAGTGAACCCTCAGTGAGTTTGCAGACAACACCAAGTTGGGGGGAAGTGCCAATCTGCTGGAGGGTAGGAAGGCCCTGCTGAGACACCTGGACAGGTTGGATAGATGGGCAGAGGTCAGTGGGATGAGGTTCAACATGGCTAAGTGCCAGGTCCTGAACTTTGGCCACAACAACCCCATGCAACACTACAAGCTTGGAGCAGAGTGGCTAGAAAACTGTGCAGAGGAAAAGGATCTGGGAGTGTTGGTCGATGTACTTGCCTGAACATGAGCTGGCAGTGTGCACAGATGGCCAAGAAGTCCAACAGCATCCTGGCTTGTATCAGGAATAGTGCAGCCAGCAGGACCAGGGAGGTGATCGTCCCCTTGTACTCAGCTCTGGTGAAGCCACACCTCAAGTACTGTGTTCAGTTTTGGGCCCCTCACTACAAGGACTTCGAGGCCCTGGAACATGTCCAGAGAAGGGCTATGAAGCTGGTTAAAGGCCTGGAATACAAGTCCTATGAGGAGTGGCTGAGGGAACTAGGGTTGTTTAGTCTGGAGAAGAGGAGGCTTAGGGGAGACCTTATTGCTCTCTACAACTACCTGAAAGGAAGTGGTGGGGAGCTGGGGGTCGGCCTCTTCTCACAGATACCTAGTGATAGGACTAGAGGGAGTGGCCTCAAGTTGCACCGGGGGAAGTTCAGATTAGAAATTAGGAGAAACTTCTTCTCAGAAAGAGTAGTCAGGCATTGGAACAGGTTGCCCAGGGAGGTGGTGGAGTCACCGTCCCTGGGAGTGTTCAAGGACAGGTTGGACATGGCGCTTAGGGACATGGTTTAGTGGGTGATATTGCTGGTAGAGGGATGGTTGGACCAGATGATCTTGGAGGTCTTTTCCAACATTAACAATTCTATGATATACATATGTATGCATACAGATATATGCATACATATATATGCCTAAAAATATATATATACCTATAAAAAAAAAAAAAAACACCTTTAGCAAACCACCAACATTATTACGTCATGTTAAAGAACAGTTCCCTGTTTCAGAGTTCAACATAGAGAAATACGCAATCATCCACATTCTTCTGAAGCAAAAAGCATACAAATCCATACACAAGCATAAGACTAAAGCACATGTTTGGAGTGTTTTATACAATCATGTAATCAATCTCCTTGGGAATCCTCTGATACAGAATTGGTGAATTATTATTTCTTTCTTTGAATGTACCGAGCATAATGTTTGCAACAATAAGGTGACACATCAACTATTTAACAGGCAGGGCATAGAACTTGAGTTTCTGTCTTTGATTGATAGGACCATTCTGGATACGCTAATCCATATTTTATCCACAGAACTATGTGGCAAGAAGAAGGAAAGATTTGAATCCCAGTTTTGTCTCCTAGACAGCTCCATGAGAGAAAACTATTGTTCTTCCGTAGCTTCTTGTTGGTGTTACTGTAACATACACAGTAACATAGGGAGAAGAAACATACCTGCATTTATTAGTATACAGGAGCTTACTGACTATGATACAGCATCATCGACCCTGACATACAATGCCAACAAGACCTTGCTATACTACAGTTGTAATGTAAAGATCATGCATTTTATAAAATGCTAGGTTAATAGCAAAATAATAACTTTGCTAGGCTTCTTCCTTCCTTCCTTCCTTCCTTCCTTCCTTCCTTCCTTCCTTCCTTCCTTCCTTCCTTCCTTCCTTCCTTCTTTTCTCTTTCTCTTTCAATTTGACAAATTATCATTTTTTAGCTTTTATAAAGAAATTAGTTTTATAACTTTTTGAAAAATCAAACTATCAACAATTTCAAGATGTTTTGCTTGAAAATTGATTTTCTGATGAGAGAGAAAAAATGAAAATTAAAACCTCAGAAGTACACTGATCATCATTTACATATACATGCCTGAAATCTAAAATTCTGTCAAATGAAGGTAGTGCAGCTGGGAGCACTTAGTTCGGAAATTACCTATCCAGAAATTGAAGGGAGGATTAAATTAAATCAACAAACTGTTATCATTCAGTTCCTTTAAGGAAAAGGCAGATTAAATGAATCAGCATATCTGCATCTTCTTATATGTTACCTGGGTTTATTCCATAGACTTCCAAAAAGTAATTCTATTTTCTATTAGGCTCTGATGAAACTTGCAGAGTTCCATCTTGTAAAGGAATTATAAGTTATGGGGACATTAGATGAAAGTAAGAAAGATGAATCATTGCTTACTGGTCTTGAAAAACAGAAGATAAGATTCAGATAACTATTAAAAAGATTTTTCAGATTATTGTTGTATCATGAGTATACATTCATCAGCATATAAAAAAAGCACTCAAAGATAACCTTTTTCCTGCTCATCAGGAAGAGAGAGTAGATCAGGCTATTTTATCTGTGAGGTTTATTTATTTATTATATGCAGGTAAATAAAAATAAAATAAAAAAATCCAGTTTACATGTTTTCATACTAATTTCTCTCTATCGCATGCCATATTTTGACGTCTTTTGAATTATATTTTTGATCATGCAGTGTACGCTGAAAAGAATTAAAGTGAATTCTTTATATTTGAGCCTGTTCTAGTTCAATTATTATTTTTTCAATACCTGCTGCTTTGTTTTGAATCTCGATGTATTCAATGGATGTGTAAAGAGTTTATAAACAGAAGGACTATTTCACAGGTGATTTTTAAAAATTATTTATTTCGTTTAGAATCTGCATTTAGTTGAACCTTCTTTAAAACGCTAATATATGATCAGAATTAAATTTCTACTACATTAAAGTATCACTGCCATATTGAAAGAAAGCAAATAAGAGTGAACTTGCGTGCTTTTTTCTAATCCCATATATAATAATATATATAATAATATATATTACATATATTATATATATATATAGTATATATAATATATATACATATATACACATATATTATATAATATATATTACATATATTATAATACCTTGAGGGCAATGTATTCTGGGGCACAACTGAACTGGGGAAGTGCTGGAGCAAGGAAGGAACTAACAGAGCAACTCAGAAGACACCCTGCTAATATACCAGCAGTGAGAGAAAGACATTGGAACAAGGAAAAGCAGATCCCAGTTCATGTGACAAAAGGAAATCATAAGAGCAGAAAAACCTCTTAACTGGAAAAATGAGGCAGATTTAACAAGATAGCAGATCCTAAATTTGTTTAACACAAGTCTTAAGCTTTAAATCTTTGACTAAATTGAATTTGTTTATTAAAGATATTAAAAAAGAAGTAAATATGGCACTCTAAAGAAATACCATTCTACTGAGTATTTTTGATTACTGTCTTCAGATCAGGTATGGAATTTTATGTTTTATATTTTACTGATGCTGTATTTCATTTTCTATTTTCAAATGAGAAAATACCAAGCATCTTTTAAATAAGTGATAAGTAAACATCACCCAACATTTATCATCATTTCTGAGGAAAACCATGAAAGTCCAGGATAAGATGAAAAAGTTCTGACTTATATCTTAAAATTTGAAATGTTTCAAACTAATTCAGTTTCAGTCTTCAGGTTTTTTTGTTTGTTTCTTTGATTGTTTTTATTATGCCTTATGTATGTCACACAGGGCAATAAATGTGCTTCTATTGTTTGGTTTGGAAATTTCTTTGAGGGAAGATTAAATAGATTTTCATTCATGAAAAAATAATGATCACACACTGCAAAAGAGTTGACTGTAAAAAGAAGCACAAAATGACTGAAATGTATTGAAAGAGCAAGTAAGGAATATTTACTGGGGATGTCAAGGGATGTCACCAACAACTGCTTCTTTGATACCAAAGTTAGTCCCAAGTGATGTGGTTTATTTCCAATAGACCTAACAGAGGATCCAATAGGTTCTAATAAAAGACATATTAGTATTTTTCTTCTGAAAACCAGAAAATACTGAGAGAATGCTCTTTAAGAACTATTTAAAAATAAAATGCAAATATATATATATACATATATATAAGCTTGTTACTGCTTTCAGAGATGCCTTCCCTTTGATGACATCTCATTACTACCAGAAGGTTATGGAGGTACTTTCGAGAGACATTTTTTGCAGCTTTCTTTCCGCAGAACCTATTATTTCAACATTACCATGAATAAATGTGATCTTGTAGTATAATTTTTTTTTAATGTCAGTACTACAGAACTCCTGCTTTGTTGGGCTTCAGCATGAATATTTTAAAACTATATTGGTCTGAGAGGGTTATGGCTAGCAGGAGTACCCAACTTTAATCTCAGGCTCAGGGGATCAGGTTATATTTCTTCACCCTCTCAAAGGGTGTCTCTCATTTACATTTAATGGAAAGGGCAACAGGAAAGACTGAGTGTTCATAAACTGTTTTGTGAAACATCCCTTTTCCCTCCTCTCAAACCAAAGTTTGCAGCCTGTAATTAAGAACATTCTCATTCAAGTCTTGACTGGAACCCTCAAAATTTAAAATTTGAAGTAGTGTTTTCTTCTGTCAATGTACTTGTGCCAAAGCTTGAAATGCACTTTAAAGTATGTCATATATATATATAAAATATGTATACAGTACATACAGTGCAACAATTTAGTGAAACAGGTGAAAAAAAAAAAAAAGAGGAAGACTATATTTTCAACTATATTGCTTAGTAAAATAACAGCAACAAAAAAAGAAATTGTTCATACTGCAATTTTTTTCTTGAGTTATTTTGGCAGTTAAATAAATATTCCAGTATTTAATTTTAATTATAATATGTTATAATGGCTGATTTATCTGCAGCATCCAGACTCTTGGTGTTTTTTTCTCTTTTTTTCAGATAAAAAGAGATAAATGAGGAAAAAAATCTACTCTGTAACAATTCACGGAACTCTTCAAAACTGAGCACACTATCAAAGTTATGCATTTATAATTGCCTGATATATATATGCATATATATATATGCATTGATTACAAGTTGTATCCCACTCTCTCTGTGCTACAGCCAGAACAATTGTAGAAGTCTTACATGCTGTGGGTAAAAACAGGTTTCAGCACTGTTTTGACTCTACCTACTATTAAACTCAAAGAGGAGCATTGGGTAAGCAACTGACAGCTATCAGTCTCACAAACAATGCTGAGGCAGGTGTAGGAGGCAGCATGGGCCACAGGTGTTCCTGATGTTCACCATCGCATTTGGCAGAGGAATAGAATTTTCCCTTGTAAATGGAGGCTGATATATCAGTGAGTTTTTGGACAGAAAACGCCCCCTGAACTATTTTGTTAGCAATAGAGTAGGGTCACAGTAACATAGCATAGCGTGGCATAGCATAGTACAATACAGTATGGAATGGTTTCCTACCTTTTCTAGCCTCTTCTCCTAAAAAGAACACTTTAAAATGCTATTTGTCAACTAAATCAGCCAAAACTGCTAAAAATTATCTATCAGGGTCACTTGTTAATAAATCTCCACTTTCTCCACAAATAAATAAATAAATAAATAATAAAGTAAAATAAAATAACAAAATAAAATAAAATTCTAGCTTTCACCTCAAATCTTTCACCCTCCTAGACTCTCTTATTTGAAAGATGCTCTGAACTTACACTGAGCCTCACCAGCTCAGCACCTTTCACCTTTCTGCCTGATCCCTTCTGCCCAGCAACTTCTGTTTCCTTTAAGATTGTGGAAAAGGTGATGCAGAGCACAGAAGACTGCTGCAGCAGTTAGTGAGGCAGTAGGATGTGTCAGTGAATATCTCACCCTTGCTGACGTGCTAGGCATAGTTGAATGGTGACGAAGTTTGGATTAAGGGTAAGTGCCATTTACCAAAAGTTAATTCTAGGTACTCATTTGTATGACTAAATCATGCCAGCAGAATTTGGTTCACAGGTTCAAAAGAATGTGTTTCAGTTCCTCAGGATCATTAACATGAACTAAGGAAGCTGAATGGTAATAGGTGTCGTGATGTCTTCTTTGCTGACATGCCAACTACCTCATAACATTAAGTCCTGCTCTCAGTAACAACTGAGCACCATGTTTCTGTCAGATTCAGAGAGATCTTCCTGCCACTGATGTTGCAAAAAGGCAGGTATGGAGGCCAGGGTTGCATTTTATAATATGTACCCCTTCAGAGTTTGCATTCCTTCTGCACAAATAACAAATATCCCTTGATCTTGCAGGTTGTCCTACTGGCAATGAAGAGCAGCAGGAAATAACGATTTTGCCAAACAATCAGATTATCAACCCATTTGTCAATTCATACCAGAAACTGATTCAAATCTCCTGAAGACCTTTAAAATTCAGTATAAGTAATGCAAGTATAAACGGCCTTCTGCTTCCCACCTCTTTTTCACTGTATAGCCTAAGCTAGCCACCTACACTCTCTCTGCAAATAACAGGGAGACAGATCTAGTAAACAGACAGCGTGCCAAAATCTTGAACTGGGAGTAATTAAGGAGTCTGGAATCTGAGCTGAATTAATCCTTCAGTGCAATACTTTAATGCAGACAATTCTAACAATGCATCTAAACTAGTTAATCCAATAAGATAACGGGGAACACAGAAAAAAGTGTGAGATAAGGGATAGTGTCTGACAGTCTAAAAGGGAAGATGCAATTGAGGAAGTTACTAACATATTTGTAATCGTTCATATACAATTGTACGGTGGAAAACTGTGTGTGGAAAATAAAACTTCTTTCTATCTAGAAGTCTGCATCTCTATACTGATATGCAGTATTGCAAAGTGAATTAAAGGTTTTATTTTGCATCTGTCATTCTTTGTGGGAATTCAAATTAATTTTGGAAGGAAACAGTAGATGCTGAATTTTTTAATAATCAGATCTATCATTTAAAATAAATATATTCAACAGATTTATTGTTAGAAAATAAATGCTGAAATCTTTTAATTTAAAATGTGATTTCCTTCTAAAGGGAATATAGATACTTCAAAGAGGATCCACCAACCTTTGCTATCAATGAGCTGTACTATAAAATTTAGATTATATATGGTATTTATTAATACAACATCAATGTGATATGGTTAGGAATAGGAAAATAATCCAGAAGAGGAAGAAAAAATATTTTAAAATTATCATTATGGTCTATGTAAAGCCATAAGTGGTAAAAGATATCTATTTTATACAGAAATATATATATACTCAGATAAACATTATTATTATTATTATTATATTTAATTATTATATACATTAATTATTATATTTAATTATTATATTTAGTCTACAGGTGAGAAGATGAGGGAGGTGAGAAGGAAACAGTCTTTACTGACCTTTTTCTGAAGTGGAGAAATGGGATGGTGAGCTTGTTTTATCAAGCATTATAACAATTTGCCATGGAACTGTCAGTTTAGCATATCTATGTTGTTTCTATGTGCTGTCTTTCTTATGATCATTGTGGTTGTTTTTCCTCTTGGCCCAGCCTCCTCAGTAGTATTGAACTATTTTCTAAGATCCACCTGCTCTTTCTAGCTCATCCTTTTCAGCCAGGGCTGACTTCAGAAATGAGTGTTCATTTGTCTCAGAATTTAGCAAAAGACCTGTAGGCATACACCAAAGATTCATCCATTTACTGAGTTTTCAAAGACTCATTTCATCCCTTTAAAGCTCCCCTCAGGAAAGTCTTTACAATCAGAATGTGTCCCATGTTCTTTGCACCTGCTAGTATTATTAAATAGTGTTTTGTTATTTTAAGAAAGGTAGTCAAACATCATACGTGGAGGTATTTTGTGATGCATAATGTCATGATTTAGTCCAGAATGGTATTTTCCTAAAAATTCTTAAAGGAAAAATACCTTAAAATATATAAAAGACTTGGTTTCAAAGAGTTAGAGTTAAATTAATACATGGCTAGAAATTACTGAAATTCACACAGGGAGAGATAATTCATATTTTACAGGGAGATGTTTAAAATTTTAAATTTAAAGCTTAATAATAATTTTAGGAGAGAATATATATCTGAAAAATAAAACTAAAAAGATTTTTTCCCGAGAGACAGGTCTGTATGGAGATTGTTCTCTCTTGTGAACTCTAACCATTAGAATAACAAAGAAAATCCTTAAAATATTTTCATATATTGTTATTTCTAGGATCATCTCATGTTTCCAGCAGTTGCAAAAACTTTTGTGTGTTTCAGATTTATATTACTCTGAACGATTTTTGCCTTTCTCTACTTCTGGACTTCTGGACTCCATCACAGCCAGACCCAGTGCAACTTTGCAAATAGGAGAATATTTCACCTTCCCCCCCCCCCCCCTTTTTTTTTTTTAATTGCTTTTCAATTTAATAATTTCCTGTGCTTTTCTGTTAGCCTCTTATGCAAAGTGTATTCAGATTCACCCAATGGTTTTGCTCTTTATTTTTTATTATTTTATAGATTATCTATATTATCTAATCTATTAAATAGATTATCTATTTTCTTTAGGAACTAAGGCATATTACAATAAAATGTTTCCTTTTACTATTGTCATATACCTCAATGTCAACTACAGGCTTCCCAAACTTTTTTTCCATGGCTGTTAGATTTTAAAATTTCCAACACAAAATGTTCCTGAAATCTAGGGCAAATGAACATTACTTTGTGTTATGTTGTTTTCTGTCTTCTGTGATACTTTTTAGATTAGTTCCTACTTTGGTACAAATAATAGAAAACATGGAGTGCACTCTGCTGAGAAATTCAAAAATTTTAGTTTTTACATTTTTGGAAGTAGAATGCATCATTGAGAAATTGAAAATATATTACCTACAAATTAAGATCACAGCAGGACATTTCAGATAAAAGTAAGAAAAACTTCAAAATACCAGTTGCTAATTGGAATTAATTTGAGACATTATTCGTCACTTTTTTTTTTTTTTTAATCCTTAGTTTATTTATACTTATGTCTGAGGAAAAGAAATATAAGTAAATATACATAAATTATTGCACTTTTATAAAATTGTGTCTATTTTAGGGGAGGATTTTATTTGCTTTCTGCTAAAATATTGAGGCTCCTGTAGATCTTGTGCTGGAAACCCAAATCTTGATAAATGGTTTGTTTATCTACTGCACATCTGGCATCATACACAGTCTTGTATGATTGTCTATGATAAGTCTATTGCTTAAATAGATGGTGATATTAAATCCTCTCTCCTGACTGCAAACATTATGCTTTACCAGTTATGACTGAATTACCTTTTGCTAACTTACCATAATAAATATAAGGTGAGATTTGATTAAAGAAAAATAAATAAATAAAAGAGGAAGAAGAAGCACATTATTTCAGAACATCTCAGCACTATTTGCTGTGAGAGCCACAGAGCTTGGATGTACATGTCCTGTCTGGTGAAACCACTTGTGCAGATACTAAGAATGAGAACAAGTAAATGCCTGAAGGTGCCCCACTTCTAATTCTTCCAAAGAAAATCCACTCAATAAAACCATTTCACAAGAAATGGGGTACTGTGAAACTATAATTAGTTCCCTGACATTTGAGGAGTTCACCATGTTGCCTGTAGTCTTGTTACAGTAGTCCCAATGGGTGATAATAGAGCTAAAATAGATTATAAAAAGCACAACTTGCTTGAAAACCCAAACTTTTGCTGCACCAGAAGTCAAAACTGTCTAGTTATTAAACTGAGGGTAATCTTAATTTTCATATAAAATTAGTTTCTGAAATAACAAATCTCTTTTATTTGCCTCTTATTTACTGACAGTGCTTGAATACTGTCAAGGTCTTCTGTCACAGTGTTCATGACTTTTATTTCCTTTTTATACACCAGGCAAGACAAAAACTTTGCACAAATTGAATCATAAAATATCCCTGCAATCATCTTCCCCTTCTACTCTGCCCACGCCTATCCTCCAAGAATAAGAAGTGATCACATATACACGTATACTCTTGCTGTAATTATGACACCTCTAGTGTATGGGAAACAGAAATGAAAAAGGAAAGGCAGAAGGAAACATAATAAAAAAGGGGAGTCAATAAAGTGTGCAAGTCAATAATGTGTTACCATTATATATAGATGGTGAGTCCTTAGGGCAGGAACCACCTTTTACTCTGGCTTTATATTACACTTAGTATAACAGTTCATGATTAGAGTGCCAAAGCAATACTATCAAAGAGAAAATCAATAAAATGATAAATCATCAGCAACAAATAGCAATGCATGACAGAAAATATAATTTAATCAAGTAGTAAATTCATTCAAGCCACTGGGTGCTCATATATATGTATATAAATTTAATGAAATAATAGGAACACTCACAATACAAAGGAGGTTTTCAAAATATTCCCTTACCAGGGGCAGGCTGCTCACAAAAGGAATATAGAAATATGCAAGAAATTATTGTGTTTGATTAAAAACAAAAACAAACAAACAAAAAAACTAAGCACAAAACAAAAACGAACATAAAGTCATAACATTTGCTGAAATATCAGCAGTTTTAGTAGTTAATCTAACATTTTCTATCAAATTTAAATTTATGTGAGATGGGAACATATATTTTAACAAGTTCTCCATATCTAAATTACTTCTGGTTTAATAAAGAAAAAATATATTTTTTTATCCTATAAAAGACTTTCATTTAGGGAAGAAAAAAAAAAAGATATTTTTACAAGCCTAGAATTCTTTATATTTTTATATATATATATATGTGTGCGCATTTACATTAGAGATTCCTGTATCATAGAATCAAAGAACCATAGAATGGTTTGAACTGGAAGGGACCTTTAAATAATTTTTAAAGAGTGGGAAGGGATTCTTTATCTGGGGAGGGACTCTTTGTCAGGGAGTATAGTGATAGGACGAGGAGTAATGGCTTTAAACTAAAAGAGAGTAGATTTAGACTAGATATAGGGAAGAAATTCTTTACTCAGAGGGTGGTGAGGCGCTGAAAAAGGTTGCCCAGAGAAGTTGTGGATGTCCCATACCTGAAAATGTTCAAGGCCAGGTTGGATGGGGCTTTGAGCAAGCTGATCTAATGGGAGGTGCTCCCACCCATGGCGGGGGCGGGTGGGGTGTTGGAATTAGATGATCTTTAAAGTCCCTTCCAATCCAGACTAATCTATGATTATCTAGTTCCTACCCCTCTGCCATGGGCAGGGACATCTCTAACAGGCTACCCAGAGCCCAGTGCAATGGGGCCTTAAACATTTCCATGGATGGGACATCCACAATCTCTCTGGGCAACCTGTTCCAGTGCTTCACAGACATCATAGTAAAGAATTTATTCTGAATATCTAATCTAAATCTTCTCCCCTTTAGTTTAAAACCATTGCCCTTTCTCCTATCACTACATGCCCTTGTAAAAAGTCTCTCCCTGTATCCTTTTTATGGTACCCACTTTAGGTACTGGAAGGCTGGTATACAGTCTCTCCAGAGCCTTCTCTTCTCCAGGCTGAACAATCCCAGCTCTCTCAGCCTTTGTAGGAGAGGTGCTCCAGCCCCCTGATCATCTTTGTGGCCCTCCTCTGGACTTGCTCCAATAGGTCCATGTCCTTCTTAATCTGGGGGCCCCAGAGCTTAATGCAGTACCCTTTGTGGGATCTCACAAGAGCAGAGTAGAAGGGGACAGTCACCTCCATGTCCATGCTTCAATTTAATGCATGATACAATTGGCTTTCTGGGCTGCAAGCACACACTCCTGCTCATTTCCAATTTTTCATCCAGCTGTCCTCTGCAGGGCTGCTCTCAATCCATTCATCACCTAGTCTGTACTGATGTTTGGAATTGCCCTGAGCCAGGTGCAGCACCTTGTGCTTGGCCTTGTGAACTTCATGTGAGTCCACTTCTTAAGCCTGTCCAAATTCTGGATGGCATCACTTCATTCTATCATGTCAACACACCACTCAGCGTGGGGTCATATATATTACCTCATGTAATTATTATACTGTTGCTTCCTAAGTCTTCTCATATTTAGACTAAATAACACCACTTTTCAGAAACTTTATTTTATGGATATCTTAGGCAACTAAGACTGCTAATGGAGAATAGAAGAATGGAGTTAAAGAATAACTTGGTTTTATTTTCTGTTTTGTTTTGTTGTGGGTTTTGTTTTTGTTGTTTGATTGTGGTTTAGTTTGTTTCTTTGTTTGCTTTTGCTTTTGTTTCTGTTTTTCTGTATGATAACCCTGCTTATATGTTCCAGCAGATCTCTGGCCTGTTCAGGGAGAACCTGGAATGACAGTACAAGAGGGAATGGCCTCAAGTTGGGGCAGAGGAGGCTTAGGCTGGAAATTAGGAGAAATTTATTCTCGGAAAGAGTAGTTAGGCATCAGAATGGGTTGCCCAGGGAAGTGGTGGAGTCACGGTCCTTGGAGGTGTTTAAGGAAAGGTTGGATGTGGTGCTTAGAGACATGGTTTAGTGGGTGATAATGGTGGTAGGGTGATGGTTGGACCAGATGACCTTGGATGTCTTTTCCAACCTTAATGATTCTATGATTCTATGACTGATGGGTGTCCACTGTAATGTCCTTATTTTTATTTTCTTGTAATCCATCATTCCTGTCATTTATTGTTTCTACCAAAATGAGGAATTATAAACCCGTTTTGCTGCATTCAATTTTTTTCCCCAAATGACTTTCAGTTTGCCTGGACCATTTTTGCTTTGAATTCCATCCTCGGACAGATTTACATCTTATCCTGTCTTGCCATTATCTGAAAATATAAATATTCAGACTGAAAATAGATACATTACATTGTATTCATAGTCAGGCTAGAACACAGAATAGAATCATTCAATAGTTCTTCCAGTTTCATTGCAAATCATGGAAAATAAACTACACTCCAAAACCACACTGCTAATCATTTGAACACCCATTTGCAAGTCCATACCAAAACAATTCCCATATTTTTCCATCTTTTCATTTTATTTGATACAGTTTTCTAGAATCAGTTCAAACTCATAAATAGTTATTCTCTTAATGATGGATCTTTCATGAATAAATAAATATTTCAAAGGTAAATAGATATGTTTACAATGGCAATTCAGTCCACTGAATGAAGCATTAGTTGTCACTTATTTTTTTGTCATCAACATCAAAATTCAATATTTCTTGCTTGCTTCTTATGCTAGTGTAAAAAAATACTTTTAGTCATCTGCTTTAATATAAAATGCTTATGAAGACATTATTTTCTAAACAAACATGTCTTGTTTATGCATTAAACATTAGCTATTAAAATATGGAAAGTTACAAAGCTCTTTGTTATAAAAGTAGAAACTAAAAGTATATACCCAGGTTTATACTTATATCAAAGATGTTCAAGCTTGTAACCTCATTAAAATGATCAAATTAGCCTTTCATCTCCTCTCCCCAAAAGCATGACTTGAGGTTCAATATCAGATAAATATTTTATTATATTAAAATAGATTGTGATGAACCATCATTACTGCACATTACAAAATAAATCCAGAAGTATTTCACAAGGTGAAAAATTACATAAATCATAGAATCATTAAGGTTGGAAAAGACCTTCAAGATCATCCGGTCCAACCATCACCCTACTACCAATGTCACCCACTTAATCATGTCCCTAAGCACCACGTCTGATCTTTCCTTAAACACCGCAAGGGTTGGTGACTGCACCACTTCCCCAGGCAACCCATTTCAGTGCCTGACTACTCTTTCTGAGAAGAAATGTCTCCTAATTTCCAACCTAAACTACCCCTCGTGCAACTTGAGGCCATTCTCTCTAGTCCTAATACTAGTTATCTGCGAGAAGAGGCTGACTCCCAGCTCCCCACAACTTCTTTTCATGTAGCTGTAGAGAGCAATAGGGTCTCCCCTGAGCCTCCCCTTTTCCAAACTAAACAACCCCAGTCCTCTCAGCCTCTCCTCAAAGGACTTTGTTCCAGGCCCTTCGTAAACAAGAATGTGTAAATATGTGTAAATATGGGCAAAGCATTATAAATAAATTAATAATAATAATTTAAACAATAAGTTTTTAAACTAATTTTTGAGGTAAATTAACTTCTCCATAACAGTCAGAAACAAAGTAACTACTCAGATTACAGAAATGAGAGTACAGAGTTCTAGTTCTAAACACAAAGGAGGAAACCAGAGAAGTTCTAGGGGGGGAAAAGATCAGTTTAGATGTCAATACTGAGAAAGCCTCTTTCCTAACAGAGTCAAAACCTCATAACAAAGTGAAATTCAATTCCAGTGGGAGGAAGAAAGGATTTTAATGTTCTGGGAAGATGAAGCAATTTATTGAGTGTATTATAGTGATGGCAATTTTAAAAATAATTGAAAATATAATTAGAGCTAGAAAGAATATTCACATCTTCTGTGTTCTTAACTAATGAATATTTCTGGGGGGAGAAATCTTTCCTGAGGTTTCATTTATTGCTATTATTCAGTCTACAAATACAAGTTTCTAAATGACTTATCTTAACAATATGCTTCAGAGTATTTTCTTAGGACAGCAGATTCAGTCTTGTAATAAATTCATACAAAGCTGCTTCAATTTTAGCTCAGAATAATGCTGTATTTCCATTTGGGATACCCTTATTTTGAAAGCATTTCTATAATCTACTGGTTATGGTTATTCTTTGTGTTCAATGACTAATTAGTTTTAATAAGCAAGCATGTTGCAGCAATGAATAGAAATCAGAGTCCCAGTAAAATATAAAATTCTCTACATGGCACCTAACAAAGTTTTGCTGTGAAATATACTGTAGCTATTTAATTGGCTCTTATTTTGTATGGCCTGAATAATTCGGTCCCAATTTTATCATCTGAAAAAGACTGATTGAAATATTTTCCTAATATATAATCCATCTCAGTGCCAGCATGTCTTCTTGATACCTTTCATTGTCGTCAGTTTTTGTGATTTTTGTCTAGAGTGGACTCAGCTGAGTTCCTTGTAAGGATTTTGTTTAGACCAATTATAAGGTTTGTGTCTGAGTTTACAACTCAAGAAAGAAACTCCACCCCCCCCCCCCCCTCCTTTTTCTGTCTTCCCCTAGAATAATCTAGGAGGTCTTAAATTCACACTTAGAACCAAGAAGCTGCACCATTGAACTGTTAGTTAAGTCTGCTTCCTAGCTAAGATACATGCAGAAATGATTTAGGAGCCCTTACACATTATTTTCTCCTGGAGCTATGAATGACCTAGACACTAGATTTCACACCTATTTATCATGAAAAAAATTGCTATGATCTAGTCCTATTTAACTCCTGTTCAGCCTCTGTCAGAGCCAAAAACTGCATTGCCAAAACTTGGGTGGAACAACTTGGGGGGGGGGGGGGTAGTGCAGGGGGCTGTAAGGCATAAAGCCTTGATAGACCTTGAGAGCTCTGATCCTTCAAAGTGGGCTTTGAGGAAAGGCTCTAGGTGCAGAAAGTAAACCGGACCGTACATGAAATCAAATTTTTGCTCTTGCAGAACAAGATGCAGGAAATAAATATATTTTAATTTACTTTCTTTTTTTTTGAAAACCAAATAAAATCTGCATCATGCACTAGAAATCCATTTTTTTCCTCAGTTTTCTTTCTTCAGCTGTTAGTTCTATTGTCTGATTTACACTAATAAGGTCCAGTTTTGGGAAAAAGAAGTATCCTCAATACACTGCACGTAATGCACCTTTATTTCTTGCTATACCCTTTTATTGTTTTACCCCTTCTTGGAGAACAGGATGGTAGAACAGTGGTTCCCTACAGTAATTGAACTTCATTGAACTTCTGTTTATTTTCAACCATTTCTGCAGTGTTATTATATAGTTCTTCTTTGAATATAATTATGACAGTCTCACGAGTAAATAATTTTGCAAAACCAAATTCATCATTTAAAGCATTTTTACACTACTTATACTCCCTCACATGAACAACAGCTTCTTGTAGAAAACAGTATTGATTGATAGAAAAGAACAATTTGTTTTGCTAAAGAAACAGAGAGTACTTTGGTAAATACCATGAGAAGGCATAATTACATTTGTTCTTGAATACTTTCACAGTGGCAATACAAATCCTGTCAGATTAACTAAGTCCTAAATTTTGATGACTCCCTAAAGTGAAGATTAAAAATGTCATATTCCTAATATATTATGAAGCATTGCACAACTTTGCATTGCTACAGGGCTTTGAAATAACCTAAAAAGAATTAATCTGAAAAGTGGCTCATGACTCTTATCAACAGAAGATTATAAATCACAGAATGTTTTGTCAAATTCTCCAACACATTTATTACACATATTTATTTAGAACTAGTTCCTGTGATTCCTAACTTATGGAATTATGGTACTTGAGCTTTGCAGTCTAACACTAGCTGAAGAACAGTATACTGATTTCTGACATCTCACATTTGCAGATACCCACAATGTATTTTTAAGATCATGGATAAATTAGTTAATTTGTTTAGAAGTCAGATATCAATAGAGAATAATTATTTGGTTACACAAATTTGTCAAATAGAGAACCATATCTTGTTAACAGTAATATGTTAATAGCCGATGCACTGAGCTCCAAGGCATTGAAAAGTAGTTGCAATGAATAAGCATCTGTGCATTATTTAAATTATCTCTATGGGAAGCATCTAGATGAATATCACAGGAAAAAAATGCTATGAGGATGTCCAGAAGTGAGATGGTCATAAATTAAATAACAAAAAAAAGGAACTTAAAAATGTACCAAGAGTGATTTAAAAGTATGATGAACAAGTTTTTGACTGTCTTTGACTGTTTTGGAAAATAAATTCTATTTTTGAATCAGATATTTCAGTTACATCTTTAGTATTAGATGAACTTAAGTTGCCAAACTACTCTGAAAAAAATGAGATTTTTTTTTTTTTTCCCAAAAAATATTCATGTTTATCAGTTACTGGTCAGTTTGAGGATTTAAAATACGTTATACCAAAAGTAGGCCTGACTTTTAAGCAACTATTATTTATTAAATTATTATTTCACCCTGCAATTCTTTCCATTGGTACCACATTAGTAATTAATAATTTGAATAATGATGGGCTGATTCCGGTAAACATGTACCTATTTAGCTATGATTTGACTTTCAAGACTTTCTGATTTAGACCACACTGGAAGAATCAGAAGAACCATTTGTCTTACATAGATCCAGTATCTCTTTCTTGGACAGGATAATGAAGTGTGTTGATGCAATTTTTAAAGGTAAATCACATGACTAACACTAAACTTCAAAGTTTAGCTGATGGATTTTGTGTTCAATGGCAATACTATGGCTGAATGACCCCTTATCGCATCATTGATCTGACTACAGTCAAAATTTCAAAACTATTAATTTCTCATTTTTTTCAGCAATACTTAAAAACTAATTTCATAGCTAGAAAGAGATGAGACAGCATCAAAACTGCAATGACTTTAAATTCCAAAGTAAATTTGACTTTCTGTTTTGTAGAAGAGTACACATTTGCTTGAGATTGTCCAAACTGAAAAGACTTATTTTAAAGCTCCCAGTCTATATAGGAACACACAGATATTTTGATAAGGTGGTACAAACTATGCACCTTTCTAAAAAAAATAAGCATATTCTTGGTATTATTTGCCCTATAAAGTTTACAATTTTTTAAGAGTGTCCTTTATTGTAAGCACATGCTTTGAAGTCTGTTATCGCAGGCAGCTTTGAACAGAAACTGATGACCTCATGTAACTGTGTGACATGAAAGGAGTTGGTAAAGATTTAGGTCTAAAGCAGCAGATGAAAACAGAGCAGAACAGAATCTCTCAGTAGAAAGATCACAGAAGCATAATTACTTTAGAAAAAACAATGCTAACTGACTTTCCAAAAGTTAGGATGGTAGAATTATACTTCAAAATTCAGTTCCAGAAGACAATGGCAAGTTACTTAGAGCTCTGGTGACATGAAAGCATTCAGTACTGCTGCAAACAAACACACAAACAAACAACAACAACAAAAAAACAGCTGTGGTAATCCACAGTGGTTCCCTAAACAAACAATTTTTATGGCTGTTTTTGTTCGCCTTTGCTTACTTCATTTTAGGCTTGACAGGTGCAGAGGTTGCTTCCGGTGTTGTACATGCTCATGTCACTTTTGTTTCCAGTATTCTGAAAACTATAGTTTCATTTAGATTATTGAGTGCTAAATTTATACAGATGTGAAATGACATTGCTTGAGTGTCTAGGGGAAGAGAAAGACTAGTTCCTTTCAAAGAACAATTTATTTTAATTTCGCATTCTATTTTTGATTGCATCCATGGAAAGAAAAGCAGAGAGGGAGAGGGAGAGAGACAGGCAGAAACCCAACAATTTGCTTAGAAAATCTACCAACTTATGCTCATTCTGGGAAGATATTTTTTAAATTGTACCTAAATAGGCTGTTGCTATAGTCTGACAAATATCATCATCATCATCAATTACTCCTACTCTTATGTACTGTTCTTAGAACTTTATTTTTGTTATTCAGTTTTTAATGTATTTATTATTCTCAAATAAGAGATACAATAGAATTAAATAACCATTAATATAAAGAGGAGGAAAAATAATACTCATGATGGCAAACAGTTCATTTTTCATGTCACCAGAGGAAATACTACATCAAGCTGGCAATTAGATTTAGGAAATGTAGTTAAAACCTGTTACTGAAAAACTAAAGAAACATTTGTTAACATAACAGAAAACAATGAGAATGCTTTCCTTGCAAGTCAGCCTTCTGTTAAGACATGAAATGAAGGCCTATTCTCACACAATATATGAGAGCCTATAAGTCTGCAAAAAGGGCCTTAATAACTTTTTGGTCTCTGACGTGAAGTTTGTCCATGTTACATTATCATAACTCAGTCCTCTTTGAGTATGTTTGACCGCTTCACACAGTGTCAGCACCAGCTCTCATGACATGTTTCTAGTTCACAGAATCAGAATCACAGAATGGCCAAGGGTGGAAGGGACCTCTGAAGATCATCTAGTCCAATACCCCTACTGAGCAGGGCCACCTAAAGCACATTAAACAGGATGGTATCCAGGCAGGTTTTGAATATCTCCATAGTAGGAGACTCCACAACCTCTCTGGGCAACCTGTTCCAGTGCTCTGACACCCTCACAGTAAAGAAGTGCCCTCCCATATTCAGCCGGAATTTCCTGTGCTTCAATTTTTGCCTGTTGCCTCTCATTCTCTCACTGAGCACTACTGAAGAGACCAGCTCCATCTTCTTGAAACCCTCTCCTTGGACATTTATACACATTGATGAGGTCTCCCCTCAGTCTTCTCTTTTCCAGGGTAAACAGGCCCAGTTCTCTCAGCATGTCCTCGTACGACACGTACGTCGTCTCATCATAGAAGGCTATCAATTTGGTAAAGCATGATTTCCCCTTAGTAAATCTGTGTTGACTATTGCTGATCACCTTCTTATCCTCCACATGCTTAGAAATGACCTCCAGGATGAGCTGTTCCATCACCTTTCCAGGGATGGAGGTAAGGCTGACCGGCCTGTAGTTGCCTGGGTCTTCCTTCTTGCGTTTTTGAAGGCTGGCGTGTCATTGGCTTTCTTCCAGTCCTTAGGCACCTCTCCTGTTCTCCATGACCTTTCAAAGATGATGGAGAGTGGCCTAGCAATGACATCGGCCAGCTCCCTCAGCACCCGTGGGTGCATTCCATCTGGGCCCATGAATCTGTGGATTTCAAGTTTGCTTAAATAATCTCTGACACGGTTCTCTTCGACCAAGGGAAAGTCCTCCTTTCTCTGGACTTCCTCCCTTGTCTCCAGGGTCTGAGATTCCTGAGAATTGATCTTAGCAGTAAAGACTGAAGCAAAAAAGACATTCAGCAAATCTGCCTTCTCTGTATCCTTTGTCACCAGGGCACCCGCCCTCTTCAGCAGTGGGCCGACATTTGCCCCAGTCTTCCTTTTCCTACTGATGTATTTGAAGAAGCCCTTCTCGTTGTCCTTGAAATTCCTTGCCAGATCTAATTCCAAATAGGCCTTTGCCTTCCTTGTCACATCCCTGCATACTTTGACAGTGTCCCTGTGTTCCTCCCAAGAGGCCTGTCCCTTTTTCCACATGCTTTAAACTTCTTTCTTCTGTATGAGCTTTGCCAGAAGCTCCCTGCTCATCCATGCAGGTCTCCTGCCCCCTTTCCTTGCCTTCTTACCCATAGGGATGCACTGATCTTGACCTTGGAGGAAGTGAAGCTTGAATATTGACCAGCTGTCTTGAACCGCCCTTCCTTCCAGGGCCCTAACCCATGGGATTCTTCCAAGTAGATCCCTGAAGAACCCAGTTTGTTCTCCTGAAGTCGAGGGTCACAATCCTACTTTTTGCCCTGTTTCCTCCTTGCAAGATCCTGAACTCCACCATATCATGGGCACTGCAGCCAAGGCTGCCCCGACCCTCACATCTCCAACTAGTCCTTCCTCATTTGTCAATACAAGGTCCAGCAGCACACCTCTCTTTGTTGGCTTCTCCACCACCTGTGTCAAAAAGTTGTCATTAATGCACTGCAGGAACCCCCGGACTGTTTGTGCCTAGCTGTGTGGTCTTCCCAGCAGATATCAGGGTGGTTGAAGTTCCCCATGACAACTAAGGCTTGTGACTGAGAGACTACTTTGAGCTCTCTGAAGAAGGCTTCATCTACCTCCTCTTCCTGATCAGGTGGCTTGTAGCAAACACCCACAATACTGTCAGCCATGATAGCCTGCCCTTTTATCCTTACCCATAAGCTCTCAACTCTCTCTTCATACACCCCTAGGCGGAGCTCCATGCATTCAAGTTGCTCTCTCACGCAAAGAGCAACTTACCACCTTGCCTTCCTGGACGGTCTTTTCTAAAAAGCACATAGCCTTCCATGACAGTGTTCCAGTCATGTGAGCTATCCCACCATGTCACTGTTCAGACTCAAGAGTTGATTTTCAGCTCCTATGTCTGCTATTGAAATTGCTCATTAATCACACTGCTTCTTTTCCTTCAGTGTTTAAGAGATCTTTTTTTTTTTTTTTTCTTTCTGTTACATTCCCAAGTCATTATCACTTACTGTATCAAAAAGGTGAACCTGTCCTCCCTAGTTATATTGCAATCACATCCTTCTTGTCAATTCACAAAAGAGTACACACATATAAATGCAAACTGATACCACTTTATTAACTTTCCCATTGAGTTGCAACTTCCTTGTTTCATGTCTTCATATCCTTTCCAGTGCTACCACTCCCATGCATCTGCCCATTTCCCATTGTACTGTCCTCACAGCACCAGGTTCCACCTCAACTAGATTTTTTAAATGGTATTTTTCCAACTATTTCTCTCTCTTTCTTATTTCTTATCTCTGTGCTTTCTTACCTATTGCTGTTATACAATTACTTTATTTGTTCAACACATTTGTAGTTCAGTGACCCTCTTTTTACACCAGTTAGTAGTAGATATACACAGAGGGAAGGGCTGGAACAACTGGCTTGTTCCTTCCTCTGTGAAACAATATTGTACTTATAGATGTATTGTTGTTTTCTTCTTTGCATGTTAAATGCAGCATTGAGAAAAAGTACAGGTATAACAGCTTTTTTTTTTTTCCCTACAATATTCAGGGACTTCAGCTCAGTAACCCTAATAGTTCATTAATTATTTACACATTTTTGGCCTAATCTGACACATTTTAACTTAGTTGAGAAACTTAATGTGCCTCTAGAGATGTATCTTTGGTCACTCAAAATTGAAGAGGTGAACAGGTTAGTTTGAACTTCCTTTAGAAAAAAGAATAAATAAAATAAAATAAAATAAAATAAAATAAAATAAATAATAAAATAAAATAAAATAAAATAAAATAAAATAAAATAAAAATAAAATAAAAGGAGAATAAAGGACTTTTCACACTTGAAGACACAAGCCTTGGTTAAAAGCCTGTTTCACAGCTGAGGCTGATGTTTGCCACCTACTAGATGACAAGGATATCTATCTGTCCACACACTCTGCTTTGCTCTGTTTCACTGGTGGGTTATTTTCCCTAAATAAGGGTTAAAAAAAAATCCCCCCCCCCCCCCCCCAAATACAGGGCACAAGTCCACATGACAGCAGCATCTCTCTCATAAGAAATCATTGACTACCACCTTCCTTCAGGAAATGATTTCTTCTCCATTCCTCTCCACAGTATAATGGGGGAGGAACAGAGGGTTAACCTTTACACCATGGTTGGAGCAAAGTGAGAAATGTTTGCATGAAAAGGCATCCATTTCAGATGACAGTCACTTCTGTTTGACATACTTCAGGTGCCATGAGGCCCTTTGCAAAAGTGCTTCTCTGTTCAGGTTGAAAGTCCAACAAAGTTTAAACTACATGTAGTATGAGCTGAGGCATTGGCTTTTACATCAGAATGAGATGGAATAGTTACTGGGAGGCAGAAACTGACAATAATACATCTTATATTGCTCTTCCATTTTACAAAGACATCAGCTGTATTCAACCCTGTTCCAGTTTCTCAAACTAGATATTTCTAGTTTAAAATCATTTACTTGGTATACAAGAGACAAGTCACAGAAAATTTAGCCCATGAAAGAACAATGCATTATGAGACAAACCCAATGACAATAAATAAATAATAATAATAATAATAATAAAAATGGAGCTAGAGGTCTTTCAAACTATGAAAACAGATTATACCCAGATCTTATCCAGATCAATATTAAAATACATTTTTTTTACAGAGATGGATGATTCATTTCTTATTCTATCAACTATAAATCCATTATTATTAATATAGCTGGCAATTATATTAAAATGTACCAAATATTTACATCAGTCAGGCTGTACTGGTTCAATGAATGAGCCCCCATCCCCTCATTCCCCACACCAAATCCTCATTTTAAAAATATTTTAATTAAAATCAATCTTTCTTTCCTTTAATGGACCACAGTACACTAATGATCATTCTACTCAACACCAAAAAGGTCACTTATTTTACAGAAAGGTAAAAGGTTAGTTATATTAGAGACTAGTAAAATATTTTTGTACTAATTAATGGTATTTCTATGTGCTTCCACACAGGGCAATCATCTTGTTAGACAATGAGAAAAAATGTGTTGATTACATCCTGGATGTATGAAGTTGATCTAATATCAGTAGAATTTGTACCTTCTGTAGAAATACTAGTCCAACCCAATTGATATACACATATGCATTTTTTATATGTCATAGAGATTAAACATATCATAAAATAAGCTGTTGTAAAAGATTATATAGAATAAGAACAGAACATTTCTTCTAGATGAAAGAAGCATGAGATTAGTAGGCAATGCAGAAGAAACATCTAACAGCAGATGAGAAGAGGCTGTCAAAAAAGGAATTGTTTGCAGATGAGCAGGTAAAAGATGCAAGTTTTGCAGAAAGAACTGGTAAACGGTTCAAAACAAGTTTAGGCAACACTCCCCATGACTGTAAAAGCAATACACACTTTTGAATATATTAGAGTAAGAACAGAAGTTAATAAAACAAAAGAAATTGTAGCTTTCTTTCTTAGCATATAAAAAGGACCGTAGAGAATGTGGAGCAGGGAACCAGTGAAGGAACTCAGTAAAAGAAATATGGATTTGAAAGAGAAGAAGGCACAAGGAGAACTAATGCCAGCTGCATAGGCTTCTAATGGGAAAATTAACTGAAAAAAGCTCCAAAAATGAAATGAGTCAATGAGTAAAACAGCAACTTCATCATTGTTTGAAGTGGTGACAGAATGAGTGAAGAAGATGATCAAAAAAAAAGAGCTGCACATTGAGTGTGCAGAATTATGCTGTGATTTTTATGTTGATTTAGTAGTTCACAGCTGGCATACCCTATGTTGGTTTACATTGCTGAAAGAGCTCAAAATAGCCAAAATATGTCAGTGAATCAAATTCATCCTACTTGGCTTGAGAAGTCACAACAGTTATAATTTATGTGCATTGCTGTACTGTTCTGCTGACGTTGAGGTCTACAAATATTCTGTAGCATTCTGTACTTTTTTTTTTTTTTTCCTGACTTGAAGGACAGATGTAAAATTAAGTGTTTTAAATAGTTGACAACATTTTAAATTAAATTTCCAAAGGCAAGACTGCTACAATCAACTATTAATGCCGAATGGAAAGTAGTGTATAAACACAACAGCACTAATAGCTGGTTTTATATTTAACAACAATATCTTCAACAGCATCAAAAAAACAGACTGACAGGGTACTTATTACATTCTGACATTAAAAATAAATTATAGGAAAAATGGAAAAAAAAAGTTTATTTCTTTTATGGGAAAAAATAAAAATAAAAAGCATGAATCATCTAGTATGATTTTTAACAAATGGAGAATATTTTACTAACTTTATTCATTTCACAGCAGTTTCAGGCAATGTGCACTCAGAAAGGGACTTCCAGACCTATACTAACTAAATGAGTGAAAAATGAAGGAGTCAATGTCCAGAGCCACAGTGAGAACATATCAGTGAATACCCCAGTAGAGGTGAAAATTAAGTTTAGTGGGCCAAAAGGTAGGAATAAATAACTCTTAGGTCTATTGAGCTTTCAAATAAAATTGAAGAAGGATCAGTAGAAAAGTTTTAGAAGAGAAAACAATTATCCCAAACACACAGAAAACATGGAAAGCCAGAACATAACCAGAGCATGAGAAAGAAAGTTCAAGGTAGTAGCAAATCAAAACCAACTTAAAACCTGATCCTGATAAGTGTTGAGCATCTGCAGCCCCCAATGGAACAAGACTCTGCAAGTTTGTTTATGCATAATGCCTCTATTGCAAGTCTCATGACTGAGTGTAAATTTAACAAGATTTAAGTTGTTCTTTACATTGCAAAAAGCTTGTAAACTCTCAAATCGCCATTAACTTTTACTGTATGATATGTTTATTGGACATATGCTTTATATTTAATTCTTGACTATTTTATCTAGGTGAAATAAATAAAACAAACAAACAAAACCACAAACACAAAAGAACAAAATTATTATTAGAGGAAAAAAAAGGACAAGATCTTTCAGCATTGGTTTTGTCATTAAGCATTCATCAAAAGCAAATTATAATGTTTATCTATAAGTTTTTATTTTACTAGAAAATATGACATCTCACTACATTGTTTTTGTAGCTGTAATGCATACTATTTGTCTTGCACCTTTATTTTTCTTCCAGTTACGTTAGCTATCTACTCTCTGAATCAGTCCGAAGAACAAGTCACACTTATTAGTATGCCAAAAAATACACATCAAGCAAATATATAAACTCAACCATACTGTTTGTCTGTTTGATAATACATGCCATTTTATTCATTAATAAAAAATAAAGAAATAACATAAAAAGTCAAGCCAAGCACTTAACTCTATTGCTGGGCACAGCTTAGGTACCTGTCTATGCTACTTCAAATACTACATTACAAATACAGATATTTCTTGGACTTTCAGTTTAGTAAACAGGAATGATCTGAATACATTTGGTTATGGTCGGGAAATGGTAATACCTGCCTGCTGAAATAAAGGCCACTCTTCATAACAACTTTATTTATAAATGTTTTTCACAGAATCACAGAATTGTCTAGGTTGGAAGAGGCTTCCAAGATCACCTAGTCCAACCTCTGACCTAACACTAACAAGTCCTTCACTAAACCATATCACTAAGCTCAACATCTAAACGACTCAACCACTTCCCTGGGCAGCCCATTCCAATGCCTAACAACCCTTTCGGTAAAGAAGTTCTTCCTAATATCCAACCTAAACCTCTCTTGGGGCAACTTTAGCCCATTCCCCCTCGTCCTGTCACCAGGCACGTGGAAGAATAGACCAATCCCCACCTCGCTACAGCCTCCCTTAAGGTACCTATAGAGAGCGATGAGGTCACCCCTGAGCCTCCTCTTCTCCAGGCTGAACAAGCCCAGCTCCCTCAGCCGCTCCTTGCAAGACTTGTTCTCCAGACCCCTCACCAGCTTCGTTGCCCTTCTCTGGACTCTCTCGAGCACCTCCATGTCCTTCTTGTAGTGAGGGGCCCAAAACCGAACACAGTACTCGAGGTGCGGCCTCACCAGAGCTGAGTACAGGGGGACAATCACTTCCCTAGACCTGCTGGCCACACTGCTTCTTATACAAGCCAGGATGCTGTTGGCCTTCTTTGCTGCCTGAGCACACTGCTGGCTCATATTCAGCCAACTATCAACCAATACTCCCAGGTCCTTCTCGGCCAGGCAGCTTTCTAACCACTCATCTCCCATCCTGTAGCGCTGCTTGGGGTTATTGCGCCCCAGGTGCAGGGCCCAGTGCTTGGCGTTGTTGAACCTCATACAGTTGGCCTCAGCCCATCGGTCCAGCCTATCCAGATCCTCCTGCAGAGCCTTCCTACCCTCGAGCAGATCGACACACGCACCTAACTTGGTGTCGTCTGCAAACTTACTGAGGGTACACTCGATCCCCTCATCCAGATCATCGATAAAGATATTAAAGATATTTTCTTTGTGGTTTATTAAACATAAGTTAAATATTTTTGAATATAGGAAAGGCAGAAAGGAACTTGAACAGAGGAAGTAAACAGTTCTCACCCCAAAATTAATTAAGGTCATTTGTTCCATGGGGAAATACTGAGTGGTATTCTTCATTATTTTACCTGAAAAGTAGCTAATCTGAGTCACCACTGGGAACAGGACTAAACTATAAAATCCAAAAAGCTGCTTTTTGTTTTATTATTATTTGCTATTTCATTACATGACTTTGCACTAATATGATGTTAAGTAATTCTGTTTGATAGAGTTGCCTTAATGCCTTTTCAATAGTGTTAACCTGAATCTACTAGGATCTTTGAAAAGACAGTATTAGCAGGTCAGTAGAACATACAGACTTAATGCTGCTGCATGGCAACACATAATTAATAATTAAACTCCACTGTATCCACTCACAAAGCTGGATGATTTAGCAGAACCAATGTGAATACTTTCCATGGTTAGTCATGTTTTTTATAAAGAATAATCAGGGAATTACATATTATATGTTAATTTGCCTATGTGCTGAACAATCAATGATGAATCTTCCTCATGTGCTCTATATATCAACAAGGCCAATTGGGCACTTATTGGACCTCTGGTAACAATAATTAAATGTAAGTGCAAAAAGAAAATAACCTTTTTTTTTTTTTTCTAATATACAGTGAAGATTAAGATAATTATTGTCTCTGTGTTGTCTCAGAGACAGATGGGTCTGAGGTACTAAAATGGTAAATTATGTGAGAATTCCCACCTGGTAGATAAGGGAAAGTCTGTTGACATAGTCTACCTAGACTTCAGCAAAGCCTTTGACACAGTTTCCCACAATATTCTCCTGGAGAAGCTGGCAGCCCACGGCTTGAACAGGTACACTATTTGTTCAGTTTTGGGGCTCTCACTACAAGAAAGACATCAAGGCCCTGGAGCATGTCCAGAGAAGGGCTATGAAGCCGGTGAAGGATCTGGAACACAAGTCGTATGAGGAGCGGCTGAGGGAACTAGGGTTGTTTAGTCTGGAGAAGAGGAGGCTCAGGGGAGACCTTATTGCTCTCTACAACTACCTGAAAGGAAGTGGTGGGGAGCTGGGGTTGGCCTCTTCTCACAGATACCTAGTGATAGGACTAGAGGGAGTGGCCTCAAGTTGCACCAGGGGAAGTTCAGATTAGAAATTAGGAGAAACTTCTTCTCAGAAAGAGTAGTCAGGCATTGGAACAGGTTGCCCAGGGAGGTGGTGGAGTCACCGTCCCTGGGAGTGTTCAAGGACAGGTTGGACATGGCGCTTAGGGACATGGTTTAGTGGGTGATATTGCTGGTAGAGGGATGGTTGGACCAGATGATCTTGGAGGTCTTTTCCAACATTAATGATTCTATGATTCTATATTGCATCAGATCTCAATGGAATTTATAGTGATTTACTAATTATTAATGTATACTGAATTAAATATTTTGTGATTTAAAAAACAACAGCATTAAAGAGTATTCTGATTTAGAATAAAACTGAAGATGACTCATGTTCAGTGGGAAAAATTAATGTGTCTATCTTCTACTGTAAGTGTGGTAATTGACCTATCAAAGGACCCTTGCAGGTCCACAGGGGTCACAGACTTGGTTTTTTGTTTGTTTGTTTGTTTCATTTGTGTGTGTGTGTGTCTTTGTTTTTAAAATTGATTGGAAAGAGCAGTATTGAGGTAATAACAGGCCAACTCCTTTTCTTACTCTTGCCATCAGAGTAGTTCCAAACAGTGTTTATCAATATGGTGATAGGCTCTTTATGTGTGTATATATATATTTATATATATACACAAAATATATATATATATAATGCTCACAGCAAGTCTAAGAGAGTGCAGAAATTGGACACCCCCCCCCCCCCCCCCCCGAAAAGTTGAGTACCTGTTGCCTACCTTAACTGATTGCAGTATAAAAGACAGAAGCATATAGATGTTGTCCTGGTTTCAGGTAGGACAGAGTTAATTTTCCTCCTAGTAGCTGTCAGGGTGCTATGTTTTGGATTAGAATGAGAAGAGCGCTGATAACATGCTGATGTTTTAATTATTGCAGAGCAGTGCTTACACCAAGGCAAGGACTTTTCAGCTTCTCGCTCTGTCCTGCTAGCGAGCAGGCTAGGGGTGCAGCAGGAGCTGGGAGGGGACAGACCCAGGACAGCTGACCCAAACTGGCCAAAGGGGTATTCCATACCATCTGACGTCATGCTGAACAATATAGAAGGGTGGCTAGCCGGGGGGGGGGGGGCGGGCGCGGCTGCTCGGGGATAGGCTGGGCATCGGTCAACGGGTGGTGAGCAATTGCATTGTGCATCACTTATTTCGTACACATTATTACTATTAATACTATTATTATTATTATTATTATTATTATTATTATTATTATTATTATTTTCCCTGTCTTAATAAACTGTCTTTATCTCAACTCACAGACTTCACTTTCCCGTTTCTCTCCCCCATCCCGGAGAGGGAGCGGGGAGGGTGAGCGAACGGCTGTGTGGTGTTTGGCTGCCAGCCGGGCTAAACCACAACAGTCCATTTGGCGCCCAACGTGGGGCTCAAAGGGTTGAGATATCGACAGATTTGACCAGAGTGTGTTAAACTAAAATTGGTATAAGTATTCGACCTGCTTAATAGTTGCTAGTCACAATGTTGATTGCCTTAATCTCAAGTCTGCTGTACCTGTTTCCCAAATTGAGTTTTATAGCAAGTTGCTTTCTGTATGTGCTCCCTGTCGTGCTGTTTATCCTTTCCGGGCCCTGGTTTAAGATTGTTATGGTACTGTGTGGTGTAACGATGGCTTATGAAATGATGAGATTTCTGGTCATGACTCTAACCTGGTATTTGTACTCAGCACTGTCATCAACTCTATACTTCGGAAACCATATCTCAGAAACTATTAGCAATTACGCCTATTGCCTTTTTTCATCAGGGAGTCAATCTGTGGAGGGGACAGGGGAAGATATTTTTTCCTACCTGTTCACTCTCCCTTCCTCCTTCACCACCCTCTTATCCCCCGAGCTAGTTACGGTAGCTCTCCAAGATGTTGAATATCCTTGGGATACTCAGACCACCATGTTCTTGTTGTTATGTCTCCTGAATGCGCTTCAGGTTTTGTTTAAGGTTAAACAACTACTTAGGAATCTCATCTGGAGATCTGTCTTGAGGCGGGATAGTTGCGAGTGGCAGGGAGTGTGGGAGGATATGGGCAGGTTTCTAGAGCAGTGGGCACCTCCAGTGTTTTGGACATTCACCCCTGAACAACTGCAAAATCCTAAAAAACTGGTAGAATGCTTGAAAAAAAGGTGTCATGACTCTGGCAGTTCCAAAGTGACACAAATCACTGTGGCGTGTTGGGGTCTGGCTTGTGCCTATCGAGCTGCAATTGATGCTACTATCAACCTAGTGACAGACCCTGTGGCCGTTCCAGTTCCAGCTCCCGCAGCCGTTCCAGCTTCAGCTCCCACAGCCGTTCCAGCTCCAGCTCCAGCTCCCACAGCCGTTCCAGCTCCAGCTCCTGCAGCCGTTCCAGCTCCAGCTCCCGCAGTCGTTCCAGATCCAGCTCCTGCAGCCGTTCCAGATCCAGCTCCCACAGCTGTTCCAGCTCCAGCTGCCGCAGCCATTCCAGCTCCAGCTCCCACAGCCGTTCCAGCTCCAGCTCCTGCAGCCGTTCCAGCTCCAGCTCCCGCAGCTGTTCCAGCTCCAGCTCCTGCAGCCGTTCCAGCTCCCGCAGCTGCTCCAGCTCCTGCAGCCGCTCCCACTCCTGTGGCTGGGTCAGAGAAACGAACTGTAGCAGTGCAAGTTGTCCCTGCAGAGGGTATTCCAACCCCTGTGGCAGACCCTGTGGCTGGGTCAGAGAAACGAGCTGTAGCAGTGCAAGTTGCCCCTGTAGAAAAGGTGAAAAAATGGTATAGAAACTCAGGTCGTTTAGAACGCAGAAAGTCTTCTGCTAAGTCTGGGTATGGAGAAGACGGGGCTGGGCCATCAAGTGTGCAGGAGGATGAAGATGAGGATGAGGATGTCGAAAAATCAACAGTAACTACCCGAACCCTATACCAGCGTGAGCTACGAGATGTGCAAAAAGATTTTGGTCGCTGTATAGGTGAACAGCTTGTCACCTGGCTGCTCCGGTGCTGGGACACTGGAGCCAATGGTGTGGAATTAGAGGGCAGGGAAGCCAGGCGGTTGGGATCCCTTGCTAGAGATGCAAGCATTGACAAAGCAATTGGAGATGGAGCACGATCTCACAGCCTCTGGAGGCATCTCCTGTTAGCTGTGAAGGAAAGGTATCCCTTCAAGGAAGAACTTGTATGTCTACCAGTCAAGTGGACCACCATGGAGAAGGGAATTCAGTACCTGAGGGAATTAGCTGTACGGGAAGTAATTTATAAGGACCTAGACGACGCACAAATATCCACAGATCCAGATGAAGTCCAGTGTACTCGACCCATGTGGCGGAAGTTTGTACGGAATGCACCATCAACATGGGCCAGCTCATTGACAATAATAACCTGGAAGGACGGTGAAGACCCCACAGTGGGTGACATGGCTAAACAACTCCGGGAGTACGAAGGAAATCTCTCCTCTTCCCTACAGGCCTGCGTCTCGGCTGTGGAGAAACTCTCTGAAGAGTTCCACCAACTTAAAGAGAATTTATCTTCCCCCCCACCTGAACAAACCAGTGGCCACCAACTAAAAGAGAATACTTTGGAGAAACTTTTTGAAGAGGTCCACCAACTTAAAGAGAGTGTATTTTCTTCCCCACCTGTACAAACCAGCGTCTCGGCTATTAGGGGTAAACGTGCATCCGTGCAAAGAAGACAATACGGTGGGTACACCCCCCGCGCCACCCTGTGGTTTTACCTACGTGACCATGGAGAGGACATGAGAAAATGGGATGGAAAATCTACTGAGACCCTAGAGGCACGGGTACGTGAGTTGCAAAAGAAAACAATCGGGAGAAAGGGGTTCTCTGAAAAGTTTGCTGCTCCAACTTCTAGCAGGCAGTCTTTTAAACACAGAAATGAAGATTCTGACCAGGACTAGAGGGGCCCTGCCTCCAGCCAGGGGGAGGAAAGGGACAATCGAGTTATTGGACTGTGTGGATTCGATGGCCTGGCATGTCTGACGCACAGAAGTATAAGGCTCTAGTAGACACCGGTGCACAATGTACTCTAATGCCATCAAGCTGTAAAGGGCCAGAGCCCATCTGTATTTATGGCGTGACAGGGGGATCCCAGCAGTTAACTGTATTGGAGGCTGAAGTGAGTCTAACCAGAAATGAGTGGCAAAAGCACCGTATTGTGACTGGCCCGGATGCTCCGTGCATCCTTGGCATAGACTATCTTAGAAGAGGATATTTCAAGGACCCAAAAGGGTTCTGCTGGGCTTTTGGCATAGCTGCCTTAGAGACAGAGGACATTAAACAGTTGTCTACCTTGCCCGGTCTCTCAGAGGACCCTTCTGTTGTGGGGCTGCTGAGGGTTGAAGAACAGCAAGTGCCAATCGCTACCACAACTGTGCACCGGCGGCAATATCGCACCAACCGAGACTCCCTGATTCCCATCCACGAGCTAATTCGTCAACTGGAGAGCCAAGGAGTGATCAGCAAGACCCATTCACCTTTTAATAGTCCCATATGGCCAGTGCGAAAGTCTAATGGTGAGTGGAGACTAACAGTGGACTATCGTGGCCTGAACGAAGTCACGCCACCACTGAATGCTGCAGTGCCGGACATGCTAGAACTCCAGTACGAACTGGAATCAAAGGCAGCCAAGTGGTATGCCACAATTGATATCGCTAATGTATTTTTCTCCATCCCTCTAGCAGCAGAGTGCAGGCCACAGTTTGCTTTCACTTGGAGGGGAGTCCAATATACTTGGAATCGGCTGCCCCAGGGGTGGAAACATAGCCCTACCATTTGCCATGGACTGATCCAGTCTGCGCTGGAGCAGGGGAAAGCTCCTGAACACCTGCAGTACATCAATGACATCATTGTGTGGGGTGACACTGCAGAGGAAGTTTTTGAGAAAGGGAAGAAAATAGTCCAAATCCTTCTGAAGGCCGGTTTTGCCATAAAACAAAATAAAGTTAAAGGACCTGCACGAGAGATCCAGTTTTTAGGAATAAAATGGCAAGATGGACGTCGTCAAATCCCAATGGATGTGATCAGCAAAATAACAGCTATGTCTCCACCAACTAGCAAAAAGGAAACACAAACTTTCCTAGGTGTCGTGGGGTTTTGGAGAATGCATATTCCAAATTACAGTCTGATTGTAAACCCGCTCTACCAAGTAACCCGTAAGAAGAATGCTTTTGAATGGGGCCCTGAGCAACGACAAGCCTTTGAACAAATTAAGCAGGAAATAGTTCATGCAGTAGCCCTTGGGCCAGTCCGAACAGGACCAGACGTAAAGAATGTGCTCTACACCGCAGCCGGGGAGAATGGTCCCACCTGGAGCCTCTGGCAGAAAGAACCTGGGGAAACTCGAGGTCGACCCCTGGGGTTTTGGAGTCAAGGGATACAGAGGATCTGAGGCCCGCTATACTCCAACCGAAAAGGAGATATTGGCAGCATATGAGGGAGTTCGATCTGCTTCGGAAGTGGTCGGTACTGAAGTGCAGCTCCTCCTGGCACCCCGACTGCCGGTACTGGGTTGGATGTTCAAAGGAAGGGTCCCCTCTACACATCATGCAACTGATGCTACATGGAGCAAGTGGGTTGCACTGATTACTCAGCGGGCTCGAATGGGAAACCCCAGTCACCCAGGAATCTTGGAAGTGATTATGGACTGGCCAGAAGGCAAGTACTTTGGGATATCATCAGAGGAGGAGGTGGTCCATGCTGAAGAAGCCCCACTGTACAACAAGCTACCAGAGAATGAGAAGAAATATGCCCTGTTCACTGATGGGTCCTGTCATATTGTGGGAAAGCATCGGAGATGGAAAGCTGCTGTATGGAGTCCTACACGACGAGTTGCAGAAGCTGCTGAGGGAGAAGGTGAATCGAGTCAGTTTGCAGAAGTGAAAGCCGTTCAGCTGGCCTTAGGTATTGCTGAACGAGAAAAGTGGCCAGTTCTCTATCTCTATACTGATTCATGGATGGTAGCAAATGCCCTGTGGGGATGGTTACAGCAATGGAAGCAGAACAACTGGCAGCGCAGGGGCAAACCCATCTGGGCTGCTGCATTGTGGCAAGATATTGCTGCCTGGGTAGAGAACCTGGTTGTAAAGGTACGCCATGTAGATGCTCATGTGCCCAAGAATCGGGCTACTGAAGAACATCAAAACAACCAGCAGGTGGATCAGGCTGCTAAGATTGAAGTGGCTCAGGTGGACCTGGACTGGCAACATAAAGGTGAATTATTCATAGCCCGATGGGCCCATGACACCTCAGGCCATCAAGGTAGAGATGCAACATACAGATGGGCTCGTGACCGAGGGGTGGACCTGACCATGGACACTACAGCACAGGTTATTCATGATTGTGAAACATGTGCTGCAATTAAACAAGCCAAACGGTCAAAGCCTCTCTGGTATGGAGGACGGTGGCTGAAATACAAATATGGAGAGGCCTGGCAGATTGATTACATCACACTCCCCCAAACCCGCAACGGCAAGCGCCACGTACTTACAATGGTGGAAGCAACCACCAGATGGCTGGAAACATATCCTGTGCCCCACGCCACCGCCCGGAACACTATCCTGGGCCTTGAAAAGCAAGTCCTATGGCGACATGGCACCCCAGAAAGAATTGAGTCAGACAATGGGACTCATTTCCGAAACAACCTTATAGACACTTGGGCCAAAGAACATGGTATTGAGTGGGTGTATCACATCCCCTATCATGCACCAGCCTCCGGGAAAGTCGAACGATACAATGGACTGTTAAAGACTACACTGAAAGCAATGGGTGCTGGGACATTCAAAAATTGGGAAACACATTTGGCAAAGGCCACCTGGTTAGTCAATACTAGAGGATCTGCCAACCGAGCTGGACCTGCCCAATCAAACCTGTTACGCACTGTAGAAGGGGATAAAGTTCCTGTAGTGCACGTAAGAAACATGCTGGGTAAGACAGTCTGGGCTACTCCTGCCTCAGGAAAAGGCAAACCCGTTTGTGGGATTGCTTTTGCTCAGGGACCTGGATGCACTTGGTGGGTAATGCAAAAGAATGGGGAGGTCCGGTGTGTACCTCAAGGGGACCTAATACTGGGTGAGAATAGCCCATGAGTTGAATTGTAGTATGTTAATTATCATATAACACTGTATGTCATCACTACCATGGTTGCTATATATCATAGATGAAAATGGTGACTAATTAGAAGGTATTGGAAAGAGTGTAACCTGAGCATGACATAAATGGTATGGAATAAGGGGTGGATATCTGTTCCGGTTTCAGGTAGGACAGACTTAATTTTCCTCCTAGTAGCTGTCAGGGTGCTATGTTTTGGATTAGAACGAGAAGAGTGCTGATAACATGCTGATGTTTTAATTGTTGTAGAGCAGCGCTTACACCAAGCCAAGGACTTTTCAGCTTCTCGCTCTGTCCTGCTAGCGAGCAGGCTAGGGATGCAGCAGGAGCTGGGAGGGGACAGACCCAGGACAGCTGACCCAAACTGGCCAAAGGGGTATTCCATACCATCTGACGTCATGCTGAACAATATAGAAGGGTGGCTAGCTGGGGGGGGGGGTGGGGGGGGGGCAGCTGCTCGGGGATAGGCTGGGCATCGGTCAACGGGTGGTGAGCAATTGCATTGTGCATCACTTATTTCGTACACATTATTACTATTTATACTATTATTATTATTATTATTATTATTGTTATTATTTTTCCTGTCTTAATAAACTGCCTTTATCTCAACTCACAGACTTCACTTTCCCGTTTCTCTCCCCCATCCCGGAGAGGGAGGGGGGAGGGTGAGCGAACAGCTGTGTGGTGTTTGGCTGCCAGCCGGGCTAAACCACAACAAGAATGCAATCACAAACTGCCCCATCAAATACTACAGTACAATTCCCTGTTATATCCCAATTAATATCATAGTGAATTTTTATTTTCCAATTAGTTTCCTACTCAGTTCTTGTGCAAGCATTCAGTATCCTTCCATACTCTTCTGATTGCTGATGAGAAGGGGAGGGTGTTTGCATTTTTTTCTATATATGATAGTCTTTATTCTTCCCAGACCCTCACACCCCTGCACATATCATCTTAACTGTTCACATCATTGCAACTTTGTTGTACTATTAGAGTGAAGAGGTCAGTAAACAAACCTGAAAGACCAGTTAATGACTACCTTGCCTCTAGTCATTTTTGCCAGAAAGAAAAATGCTTCCAAATAAGAACATGCTGAACTGAAAGAAAATCTCATGGAGGCCCTGTCTGTGCAATTTGTGATGATACCTCTAGAAAGTCTAGTTAGGAGTAAAGTTCTAGCACCAGAAGGGTGAAGAGAAGGAGAAAGATTAGAAAGGACAGATGTGTATCATTGTTTTTACATTCTGTTCAAAAACAAAAACATCTACTTCATGATCAATTCCTTATTGCTCTGTTTTCCTGTCTGAACTAAAAGATCATATCCAGTGAAAAAAAAAAAATCCTTCATAACAGATTCTTTCTTCATTTTGAAGACATGATAGTCCTTGCTGCAAATATTGTTTTAAAATTCATGTAAATCCATTTGAGTACCTCATGTATTCTATCCCTTTATCCCTTAGCACCTTTTTGAGAGAGGGTGTTTGCTGATATTCAGTTCTTGCAAGGAGGTAAGAAGGTATTAAAATTGAAAGCTAGAACACACACAAAGTCAAAACTTCAGAGAAGACTATCAGAAAACTGCAAGCACTGAGCTATTAATTTTTTTTTTATTTTTTGTTTTTTGTAGTGGTTACTGGTACACATCCAAGCAAATTAGTTTTAAACTCACTATTTCTGCCAAGTGAGTGAGGTAAGAGGACAGAAGGCTGCAGATGAAGATATTTTCATTTTCTCTTTCAATTCTACAGGGAGGTTCAGAATAGAATAGTTCTGGATGATCTTAAACACTCGAATGGCACTGAGTGATAAGAAAAAAAAAAAGGTGTGTATATATATATATATACACCAGGTATTTTAGGTAATTTGCTTAGAAAACTGCAGGAAGTTGTTTAGAAAATGTCTTAATTGCAATGACATGTCTTTCCCCTTTCTTTAAGTTAATATCCCAAATGTGGTGTCGTAGAATCATAAAATGGTTTGGATTGGAAGTGACTTTAAATATCATCTAATTCCAAACCCCCTGCCATAGGCAGGGATGCCACCCACTAGGTCAGGTTGCTCAGAGGCCCGTCCAAACTGGCCTTAAACGCTTTGAGGGATGGGGCATCCACAAATTCTCTGGGCAACCTGTGCCAGTGCCTCATCACCCTCATAGTAATGAATTTCTTCCTTATATCTAATCAAAATCTACCCTCTTTTAGTTTAAAGCTGTGTTAATACATCCCAGTGATCACTTTACAAAAACTCATTCAGTGTTCACTATGGAGGATTCTGAGGCTTTTTGAAGGAAAAACTCCACCAAAATTAAAAAGTATATTGCTCCCCTTCCCCACTACTTAAAATGTAATGTTCAGGGTCAAATTATTCTTTATTCATTGCTAATAGGATTTCTCCTACAAATCTACTACAGAGGTTCCCCCCCCCCCACTAGGTTAATCAGACTTTCTGTTCCGGTTGTGAATGTGTCTGATCACTGTGACCTTTGGAGGTGCAATGAAATGATGAATACGTGTGGAACTCAGATCCTTACAGCACTTTTTTGGGCAGTGTTCTCTCCCTGTCAACATTGTATATGTAGATGATGATATCTGCATCACTTTCCTGGTCTTTGCTCTCTGTACATATTTTGGTAGAAAGGATTACATAGATCTTTGTTTCTTAATCTCTTGGTATCAAAAATGAGGATATGTAATAGACTGCAACAGTCTGTACTCTTGCACATTCTGTAAAAAAATATGTATTGATAATATTAAGGCTATTGTACCAAATGGAGAATGGAGGGCAGAAGGAAACAATTCATAGGACAATTAATTCAGCTTCAGCTCTTTTAATCTGAAAGCAAATAAAGTCACCATCAGAAATAGAGCTGAAATAATAATTCTGAGAATGTGCACGTATCTCCTACTATTATATGATTTTGAATTTATTATTATTCTAGATTTTTTGTCAGGATTTGTAGTGAATCTTGTTTACTACTTCTGATTTTAAAACTATAAGACATTTTTTTTTTGTTCTATCTACAAAGATAGTATATATTCTTAAACTGATTTATGCAAATATTTTTCAGTTTGGTGGTAATTAAGATTACTTGTGAAAAACTATGGAAAAAATATATGTGCTGTATAGAATTTTATTAAGAAAAAGATCTATTCATCAAGGTTTCAAAAAATATACTTTAAGTTAAGCACTTGTTCAGCAGATTTAGCTAAATGATTTAAGATCACTCTTACATGTCTTGCTGTATTAAAAGAGTCCAGGGAAGCTATTAAGAAAGATTAACAATCATTTTTACTAAACATAACTAACAATATATACAGCACATTTTCTTTAACCCAGTTTATTTATCAGCATAAGATCCATAAAAGATTTCTGAGAATTTTGGAGAAGTCATGATACGGCTTCAACTGTGTTTACAGCAATATACTACTGTTAGGAGGATGTTTTGTATTACACACCCATAGCAATTATTAGTAATTAACAGTAAGATTTATTATTATTATTATTATTACATATTGTAGCAAAAACTGTTAATTGATAATGATTAATTATTTACTATTTTTGGCTTTAAGTAGATTTCATACAAATGGATATTTGTATGTTGTAAATCAAAAGAAAACAGCCTTAATTAGAACTGCCCACTAGAGTAGGTGATATAATCAAAAAGAAAGTAAAGGTTGGGAAGACAAAGAAAAGTCTGGAATAAATCAATAGCATTATGAGTTTGATTCACTCACTATAAACAACAGTACTACCTCCACAGCTTCATCATTGTTCCACCTCATGAACTTTGTTCAGTCAGAAAACAACTTGGCTATCATCTGAGTAACAATAATAATAACAACTGCCTTAAATATTCCTCAGAACAATGAGAAATATTAAAGATCTTTTTTTCTGTAATTTCTCAAAATGAGTAGGACCTTGAAGTGTACATTATTAATTAAGAAAAGCGAGAAGAAAAAGATCAAACCAAAGATAATCCAGTAAATAGAAATGCAATGTAAGAAGGTTTAAAAGAAAGTATAGCAAAAATATGAGTCTTCTTGTCCTTCATATTGCTAAATCTTATCACATAAATATTGACATTCATACCAACTAAGTTTTTAGGGATAACTACTTTTGGAATTTACAGATTTTTTTTTTTTTTTATTAGAGCCTAATTTTCAGTAAATATTGCACAGATTAAATTTTATTTTTCATCTATGTGTATGAGGATACTAACAGAGAAATAGTTCAGCTACCTCATATACTTAAAATTTACAGACACTGGATAGGTTGTGATTTTAAAAAGAGCAAATATTATTGGAAATCATAAAGAAAGAGTGAATATATAGAATTCACAACATCCAACATGGATATGAAGAGTTGGAAAATAAAATATTCTATAACTGCATTTACTGTGAATTTTACAATCACACCTAGGAAAAAAAAAATCATTACAATTTACAGAATCAAGATTGTACAAGACAGGACAAGGAAATATTCTGATTCTGATTAGTTTTTAACTCTCTGCCTCCTTTCTGAAGAGTTCTCAGCCCATTTTCCTTATTGTTCTCAGAATCTCAGATCACTTTTTAAGATCATCTGTTTACAGAAATAAATATAATCAGTACCTTACAAAAATAGCGCAAAACTTCAGAGGGACTATAATACTGTTTAAATAGAAAATTTCTGGAAATAAAGAATATAAAATGAATAATCTTTTCTTTAAAATGTTATGACAGTGAACAAATTCAATTTTATCAAATTTAAAGATTGGTGTGCAATCACATGGTCAGAAGAAAGGACAAGTCTTGCATAAATTTCTCTTAATGAATAGATCAACCTTTTTATACATAAAACACTTTTCAGATGTCATACTGAAGGAAAAGTATGGAAGCTTTATGGAAGCTGTAGGGAATGTCAGTCTAAACTATTTGACCTGTATCTGAAGCTTACGTCTTAAAAAATCCCCCAAATTTGTTAGCTTGCATATGCAATTGGCTCTTTAAAAGCTTTACCTTATTCTTCTTCCCACCTCACTCTCCAAACCCATCTCAGCTATTCCAGGGTTTCAGACTATTTAAGTATACCCCAAAGCACACCCATATACTAAATTTCATAAATTTCATCAGTGTGTGTTTTCAAGCTGAATACGTTTGATTACGTGTGGCAGAATTCATTTAATCCATTTAATCTGTCCTTGAACTGTATCCATCATGTAAACATTTATGTTGAAGACGATCTCTTTTTTTCATCAATGGGAAGAAACAGACATTTTAAAGACATTTAAGTTTTCAGATTATATATATTTATTTATTTTTGGGGGGGTGGGGAGGTGAAGGGTGAAATTTCGTGTATGAATTATGCTTGTGTATGAATTATTGTTCGGTTTCCTCCAATGAAATGAAGGATATCCTGACAATTAGCCCTCTAACTTGCTGTATAGACGAGCACAATGACTGGATAAATTGCACTCCCCAAATTTGTGTCACTAACTGAAAATTAATTTGAAGGTGGTCCAAATAGTATCTAAACAGTGAGGTCTGATATATGGTGATGATCATTTTTAAAATGCCCTAAGTTCCCAGTCACCCAGTAAAAAGGAAACAGTATTTGCCATCAATTTCGTAATACATACGAAAATTACTTTAGCGTCAGTATTGATGTTATAGCTGTTTAAAGAATGAAAGAAAAGACAAGTAGAAAAGAATTGCTATGACATGAGAGCCACTGCCAGACCAGTGTAAAACTATCTTGGAAATCATATCTACTGATTCATCATCCTTTTAGCATGCCTCAGTGAAAGTATTTCCAGCATTTTCCATGGGAGAAAAATCCAGCTGAGAAAACCAGGATGCAACATTAACAGAGAGATAGCGTAAGAACCAAGAGGGTAAAAACTACTCAAGACAGAAAAAGAAAAAAAAAAAAAAAGAAAAAAAAAAGAAAAAAAAACTTTTAGTTTAAGAGTTTAGACACTAATTTTACAGAAATTAGAGTTGAGGGTGAAGGCAGAACCAGAATTAAAACGGTATAAATCACTGAATTTCAAAAAGTCAACAAACACTAATTTAACCCAGAACAAGTATGACAAACTGAGGTGAAATGAGAGAGATTTTTTTTAAAAACAAACTTCAAAACAACGTCGGGTCAACATTCAGCTTTGTCATCCACAACTTTTTGTTTCTGTTAACACAACATGACCAGATTTTTTTCTCCAAAGAAAGAAAAGCTTTCTGAAATCACTCATAATAGGGCTTGAGGCACTGTTTATAATGTCATCTTCACAAACTGTCATCCATAACTGTTTCTGAAATAGAAAACCACTGCCACTGAGAGGTGTTTCATACCATTTGTATTAATCTGTATCTCCTGTATCATAAAGCAACCACATGACTGAGATATGAAACTTACTTTCATGGACCTCTTTTCTTTTCCCATCATTATTATTTTTTTTTTAACAGTCATAAGTTTTTAAGAGCTTTTGTCATGTATAGTGGGAAAAACAAACCAACCAACCAACCAAAAACTTTTCTATTTTACCCCTTTAGATATGCATATATGCCTATGTGAGTTTATTATTACAAGGTCATAATATCACAGAATCACAGAATGTTTGAGGTTGGAAGGGACCTCGGGAGGCCATCTGGTCCAACTTCCTGCTCAAGAAGGGTCATCTAGATCCAGTTGCACAGGACCATATCTAGACAGCTTATGAATATCTCCAAGGATGGAGACCATAGAACATATCTGGGCAACCTGGGCAGGTGTTCAATCATCCTTAAGTTTTTCCTTAAGTTCAGTCAGAGGCTCCTGTGTTTCAGTTTGTGTGCACCACCTCTTGTGCTGTCACTGGAAACCACTGAAAAGAGCCTGTCTTTGCCTTTTTTAAACCCTTCCTTCAGGTATTTATAGACACTGATAAGATCGCCTTCTCTTCTATGTGCTGAACAGTCCCAGCTCTCAGCCTTTTGTTTTGGGAGGGACGCTCCAGTCCCCAACAGAGTATGAGTATACTACTGGCTCTTTTTTGAACTATTTCCATTTCTTTCAAGCACTGGGGAGCTCAGAACTGGGCACAATACTCCATGTGTGGCCTCACCAGTGCTAAACAGAGGGGAGGAATCACCTCTTTAGACTTTCTGGAAAGAGTCCCCCTGTGCAGCCCAGAAGGGACACTGTTAGCCTTGCTGCAAGAGCACATTTACAGGGTCTCATGTTCAACTTGGTGTCTGCCAGGACCACCAGGACCTTTTCTGCAAAGCAGATAAAATGATAAACTTGATTTTATTGGTAAATGAGCATGTTCAATTACGAGGAAGTATTGACAAATGTTAAAATTATTCTTAGGAAATTAATTACCTTATATCTTCTTTGTCTTGGTGACCTAGTCCAGAACACATTTATGTGTGTAAATGTGGGATGCTACTCTGTATCCTTCTCCATAGATTTTGTAGAGAACTTTTGCTGATTATCTTCTCAAGGCCTATGGGTTTACATATGAGATGAATTCAATAGCACATTATATGTTCCTGAAGTGCTGTTGGTCCATGTTTGTCTACATACAGGGCTACTGGAAAACTGAGAACAGAGAAAAGGCTTTAAAGAAACTGTGTGATCTTCTTGTATGGTTCTGGCTGGTTTATTGATTCTACTGCTTCAAGCAAAACAATGGAAGACTTTATTAATCTTAAAGAATAGTCCCCACTAGACTTTTAAGGTTAAGATGTGAGTCTGCATTTACAGGTTAAGATGTGAGTCTGCATTTAAGAAACATTTTCAGATGCTTTGAGAACTCCATTTGACTGGCTTAGACTAGAAGGTAATTTCTAAGTCTTTCTTTGCACAATACAGGTGAAACACAGAAATAACTTCTTTAAAGCAAATTATTCTACACATTATGTGGATTGAGCATGCCCACATGTCAGAGAACAGCTTTCAGCAAAAATATTTTTCTAAGCTTAGTTTACTACTTATGTATTTAGTCTTTTAAGACTGTAGACACTGCCTAGAACATTATTCTTCTTAGGACCCTGGAACTTGTGCAAAGAAATGGTGTTGACCAGTAGTTTTTCCAACCATTTCAGTAAGTGTTATGGCTACCAAAACTATTGCTACCTGTCAATACTCAAATGAGTTGAGCATATTCAGTTAAATATGACAAAGACAGGATAGGGATTGTGGCCACTAAAACAGAAAACTCCTAGCTGCCTGATAGCAGTGGCATATCTGACTGCTGGTAAATGACAGCATAACTAGGAAGTGCCTGCTGGTGAGTTCAGAATTATGAAAGATCTCTATATACCTCGTGAATTTTACCAGTGAGGCTTCTTACAACTATCTGCAAATACAAATGATAAACAATCAGGCATGGAGGATGTCTAGATGTCACTGACAGTCATACGAAAGAAAAAGAAAGAATTGAGTTGTAGAAAGGAGGAAGGTAAGAACCATATTTGGTCAGGTACTAAATCTGAAAGGTTGTCTATGCTATACAATGCCTGCTACTCTAGAGAGAAACACAAAATAACTTGTATATCAAAAGAGCCACACCATACATAAAAGTGAATGTCACGTCCCAGAAGCAGTAGTAGTGGGTCATTCCCCACAAACTAGTGTTGCTTCCCTACAAGGCTAATTAGTTAGGTGAGCTCAGACTTCATGTGTTGCTTGGGTACCTCAATGCTTATATAATTATTTTGTTTCCAAACCTACAGCTAATTCATTCAAAGCCAGCTCAGGTATCTCTGCAGAGCCCCGTGGCTATTTCCAAAACGTTTTAAGCTGGTTACATACAAGAGAAAAAAGATTGCTGAACAAGTCTGTGGTTTTAGAAGTCACATTAGAGGAGTAAGGGCCAAGCTGTGCAAGGATGAGCAGATGGAAAGAGAAAAGGTTGATTAATTCTCTTGAGTACTGTGTCAGAATTTTCTCCACGACAAATGATCATCTTCTGTTTCCTGGTCTTGCAATGCAACTTAACAGAATATAATGTGTTTAACAGGTTTGTCTTCTAGCTTTTCACAGAACTTTTCTTATATATATGTACATATATATATATGTACATTTCCAAAGTTTAAAAACAAGAAAAATGATATGGGGGAATATATTGTTCACTTTATCATATATATATATATATATATATGATAACTTGATAATTATAAACCATGAATGCATTTATAAATTTATACTTAATGCATTAATATTTAACTACAATATATTGTAAAGTCTTCCCCAGTGACAAAAATCCCCCTTCAAAGCAAGAGTGGCATAATCTGCATTAGAATCATGTAAAATTTATAAAAAATAAATACATAATATTTTAGCCACAAAGAGAAAACCTGCAGGAATGCTATCAGCATCTCAGTATGTTGCCCATTATACTAATAGGTGCATCATTCAGAAAGTCTAAATAAAGGACAAAATTACTTTCTATAGATTGGGAAGCACACACGGGGCATGTAATTAATACTAAGATAGGAGCATATATCCATTAGATGATACTTTGTTTTAAATCTAATAATCAAAATTATGTTAACTTTTAGGCTTATTGGATGAAGGATTATATTTTGTATATTTTGTGTTATACATTTAGGGGATGTAACATTCAGAAGCTGTTCTAAATGTATTACGTTAGGTAAATGAATTGATAGTGAAACAAAATCTTCAGTTGGTATAAAGAACAGCAAATTTCAAAAAGTTAAAATGGTGAAATATGGTTGAAGCAGGAATCATTTAACAAAATATTTTTCTATATTCAACATCTTTTCAACAAATAAGAATGCATTTTCTAGTTGTCATTCTTGAGCAAAAGAAATTGAATTATTTTGGCCACATGGATGAAAGTAAAAAATGAAGTTATATCCAAAACTTCTGAATGTGAGCATGCAGATCAATAACCTATATAGATTTTTAATAACAATCCAGCTGAATATCTATCAAACCCAAGTTTGCATAGACACGATCACACGACACGACACGATCACACAATTTATATGTGAGGCAAGAGCTTCTAGAGAAAAATGTGATCCCATCCTTCTTTAATTGCCAGAGGTAAAATTTTTAAGCAAACATCTAAAAAAATGGTTCATTGCTAATATTAGTAATTATTTTTAGGCGAGGAGTTTTCAAAAGCTATAAATACAAACCTGTTCAAAAAAGTTACCTGTGTGGAGAAGACACGTTTCTTATTAGGTGAATAGTTTAGCCGTTTTAACAAAAAGTTTAGTCTAAAGGATTGATGACAAATCAAACCTAATCTACATAACAAGAAATGAAGAGAAACAATCACTGACAAATATTCCCGTTACACTTCTCACTAATATTAAGAATACTGTCTCTTAAAGAAATCTAAGACAGAGCCACTAAATGAACAGTAGAGAGAGGATTAATCAAGAATTCCTCTTAAATCAGATAATCCCACTCAAATTCAACCAACAAAGTCATAACCACACCTACCACAAATATGTACAGATACTTTAGTACTCGAATGTCACTGCAGTGGTTATACTAATATACAAAGGCAAGGATTGGATCATTAGGGGACTTCTTACCAAGCAGCCAACCTATCAGTTGCATGTCAAGTCTTAAAGAGTTTAAAGCTTGTTATGAAAAACATGCTAATGTTAAAGAGCAAAAGAAGCACCTAGGTAGTCATGAGGGAGAAGGAATTACTGTGTTCCTCATAATTCATAGTCCCAATTCTCTTTACTTCAGTTTTAAGCCCCCTATGTAATTGATATCCTTAAGGAACATCTGTTCTTCCACAGCATTGATTAAATACAGACTGAAATCAATACTCACTGAAAAGCATTCTTAATCAGAAGGTATTATCCATCAAATAAATATCACGCCATCATAAGAATTTGCTCAGAGACTCTTTCCTTGTTTGAGATTCATACAGTAATAACATAGAGTTCATTATCTGTATATTATTAGTTTTACACCTCAAAACCTTTTGTGATGGTCTATTTCCACTTCTTCTTCCTGTTTTGCCTCTGCACTGACAAAGTTGTTGATTTAATGCATTAGGAACAAAGATTTGGGGCTTTTTGGTTTTTCTTTTCTCCTTTCAAAATTTCATATTTAGGAGGGCAGTGCACAAAACCTAGTTTTAAAAAAAAAAAAAAAAGGCAAGATGAAACCTAAGCATTTTGATAAAGCTGTGTGCATATTTCTGATTAACACTGAAGGAGAGATACAAAAAATAATTGCTCTTATAAGTTAAATAACTTCCTATATATCAGATATTATATATGACATTCCAGATACTTCTCACAGTGGGTTAAGTTGCCAAACATAAAACAAAGCTGCAATCATCTCCAGGATGTCACAGAGCTGAAGCATGCTTACATTAATACATATTTGCTGTAAAGTATTGCTAAAATACTAAGTTCCTGTATCTTCAGGATTTTGGCTCCTGTTTCACCAAAAATAACCCAAGTATTAAAATTGCTTGAGTGTCACAATAGCTGGGACTAGCTTAGACGTATCCAAGGCTGCTAAAGGAGCTGGCTGATGTCATCAAGGGAAATTCTGATTAGATATAAGGAAAACATGTCAATATGTGACTGTTTTAAACCTGGAACAGGTTTCCCAGAAAGGTTGTGGAACCTCCATCATTGAAGAAAAACAACCCTTAACTAAACATGAACCTGAGCAACCCTCTGTAATGTCAGTCAAACCTCCTCTAAGCAAGGAGTTGTACTAGGCAACTCCCCAATGTTCCTTCCAACCCATATGCTTTTGTGACTTTAAAATGTTTTTACCACATCTATTAAGGCAGGGATGGCTGGTTCCACCTACTTGGATTCTACCCATGGGGCCTTGTAGTCCTCCCTCTTGCTCCTCTTCCACTCTCTTTGTTCAGAGCCTATATGGATTAATCCAACCAATTTAGAAGGTCATGTAAAGTCACTTTGAAATTCTCACTAGATCTATTCTGTACTCAACGTTTGTCTCACTTGTGCTGCAAGGTATAACAGCAGAACGAAAACTTTCTAAAATTCTGTTGAATGGTGTAAATCACCTGAAAATGTAGTCTTCCAAATAATTAGTGTGGAGTTGTTTTAAAATATTTCCATATTTACTATTTTTCTTCTTTTTTCATTTTTAAATCTTTCTTTTTTTGTGTGTGTGTGTATAAAAGTTAAAGCAAAAAAAGTGATCCTATAAGAAACATATACTTTACCAACAGACTGTATCACCATGTACAACTTTGTCATCACTACCAACAATTGCTTCACTATGAAAAGTAATTTTTAGAATTTTGCATCCTCATAGAAAATAACAGCCAAATTATATAATAATTTTCTAAATTATGAATTGCTAAATTTCTCTAAAATTTGAGAAACCAGGAGTTGGACTTGATGATCCTTATGGGTTCCTTCCAACTCGGGATATTCTATGATTCTATGATTCTATTAAATGTATCCTCTCTTTTATAATAATTTAAATGAAGTAAATGGAAAACCATTTCAGCTGATGCTTAGTTTGTCATTTAGGCATGCTAATTATCTAATATCATATAGTTTTCATAAACTTACAAATCAGTGTAAAATTGTGACATACAATAATAAGATAACTTTATATGCAAATACATTTTCTGTGCTATTTTATCGTTTCTCTGTACAATAAAAGCTGCCATTTTTGACATAACTGGAAAATCACATTAACTCTGGCAGTTCTTTAAATATGCTCTTCACATCTATTGAGAGAAAAAATGCTCAGATTTCAAATAGTTTTGATGAAATACCTCATAAGTGAAGCACACATTCCCTGAGGGATTGTGCCACTATTTCAATTTAATTAAATTGATTAAATTAAAGTAAATGGTGGTCTAACCCCAGGGGGAAAATATATTTCATTTATGGAAAATGTTGTCATTCAGTCTGCTATATTGCTTGTACAACACATACAGTCTTAAGTATGAGATTCCAGTTATTCTAAGTTATTTGTTGTACCAGACTCAAGGTGATCTTGAATGTTTGTAGAACTTCAGGATGTCTGAATATATTACCTTAAAAGTATCAGAGGCTCACGCTCCTACCCTGTGGTTATAGCTATAGATAACAAACAAAGCTGGGATAGTAGGCATGTAAAGATGTCTTTCAAAAATGCCGCATCAATTCTGTATACATGCTTCTATATGTGTTTAGCCAAGGGAAAAACTACTCTCTGACTTCCTCTGTTATCCCTGCAACCAACAATAATCTTGTCTGGGGAAGTAATATGGTATTTCTCAAGAGATATAATGCAAGCAAACTCAATGTGATGCTTCTAGGCCACACAACAGAATAAAGAATAAAATATCTGAAGATAACTGGACTATGTCCTATAGTTAATGGATCCTTTCCTCTGTTTTGGAAACTCTCTCCCTCTCTCTCCCCCCACCTCCTTCCTTCCTTCCTTCCTTCCTTCCTTCCTTCCTTCCTTCCTCTCTCCCTCCCTCCCTCCCTCCCTCCCTCCCTCCTTCCCTTTCTCTTTCTTAAATGATATTGTAACATTTACCTGGTGAGAAGCATACCAGGTTAACAGCAAAGTATAGGCTGATGACCTAGAAAAAGAATCACAGAATCCTTGAAGCTGGAAGATACCTCTTGAGATCATCTAGTTTAAGTCCTTGCTCAAGCAGGGTGAGCCACAGCAGGTTACCCAGGACTATGTCCAGTCGGGTTTTGAATATCGCTGTAAATGGAGACTCCACAAACTCTTTGAGCAACCTGTGCTTCACTTCGTCACTGGCACAGAAAAAAAATAAAAATAAAAATATTTTCTTGCATTCAGATGGAATTTCATGGGTTTTAATTTGTACTGTTTGCCTTTTGTTCTGTCAGGGGCACTGAAAAGAGCCTGGCTTCCTCCTTTTCATACCTTTCAATAAGGTATTTATATATATGAAAGATCACCCTGAATCTTCACTGTTCCAAGCTGGAGTCCCATGTTTCCCATTCTTTCCTCCTAAGAAAGATGTCACAGTCCTTTAATAACCATAAGTGACTCTGTGCTAGATTCATTCCATATACAGTAAGTCCATATCTTCCTTGCATTGAAAAACCCAGAAATGGGCACGATACTTTACATATTGCCTCACTGGTGTTGAGCAGAGAGGAAGGATTGCCTCCTTTCATGATATACTCAGCAACTAGACAGGTAAAAGGTTCCATATTTATTTATTTATTTCTATTCTCTCTTTCTCTTTTTCCATTAAGGATTACACTCCTTAAATTTCTTTCTTGTGACTGACAGACACAAACAAAATTCTAAGAAAGACATACTCAAGAAATTTTGAAAACATTATTAATAAATTTGTGTCTCACAGTTTTTGATACTGTGGGTCTCTTCAACACCGTCAAATTAAGAGGTTGTTAGCAGACTACTGAGGAAAAATGGAGCCCTAATTCTTCAGTAACATGCTTAGCCAAGTTCAGTCTCAGAGGTGTATGGCAACAAAATGACAGGCAAAGGACACAAGTTGGAACAAGTTAGAACTAAAGAATAAACATTTTCTACCATGAGGTAAAAACATTTATAGAAAAGTGTTTACTTAAAAAAAAAAAAAAAAAAAAAAGTGAAGGAAGGAAGTGTTTAAAATAAAAAATGCTTTTTGTTCAAATGGAAAAGTTTTACAAAACTTACATTTTCATGGCAACAGTGTAATAATTTTTTATCTACTACTGTGCATAAGAGTGAGTAGTCTAACTTAAAATTCACTTAACATACCTTTTGCACTCCTGACAACTGATGCAAATACAATATTAGATAAAAATCTGGAAATGTTGCAGGCATGTACTCACATAATAAATTCTACCAAGCAGGCTGAGATAGGAGATAGCTGGTAATCAAACCGATCAGAACAGCAGGTGCAGAGACTTGGACTGATAAAACTGCAGTCAGTAATGCGGTGCAAGATGGAGAGGAGAGGACTGACGCTCAAAGGCAGACAGCAACTGAATACTGAGGAGAACAGATTCATTGGGTCAGAAATCCTAGGAGGTAACCCTGCTCAGGACACAATCAGAATAAACATTATCTTGGTGTCCCTGGAATACTAGTAAATCTGTAAACTGCCCAAACAGTGCAGGAAAATTTACTGGCTGATTATTATTTCCTGTAGCAGATGACCACTAAACAGAGAGTGCTGTGTAAATATATAGCACACTTTCTGAATTTTACGGTTAGTCTCCTATCCATTTTTCTTTTCCTCATCCTGTGAGTCTGTTAATTAATTAAACTCATAAACATGCATTATTTTGATTTTGGTGATTTTGTTGCAGTGATTTAGTAGAGCCATTGAAATGTCTTTTGAGTAGGTTGCCTGAAACATTGTGAGATCTTTCTTTTCTTAGAAAGCTTCAAATTTCATTAAACAGAAAGCACAATTGATTACTATGCGCTTACATGTCTGCATGCTTATTGCATCATTCATATCCATAGTTTTTGAATGAATTGAACATCAGTTAACCTACTTTTAAAATTATGATTACGATTATTCAAATCTCAGACAAGATTTTCACCGTACCCTTACAGTATGAAAGCTTAATATAAAAATCTCCCCAAAACCAAATCTATAAGCTTCTGAAATGGCTTTCTGTGAGCATCATTTTGTGAATTTCAGCAGTAAATTAGTAATTTCTGTAAATAATGTAGACAGAGAAACAAAACTTGGATCAACTGTCTATAGAGTTATGAAAGAGACTACTAAAATTACAGTTACAGAAAAAGACAGAAAAATCCCTCATTGCCTGAATTTCAAACAATAACGACAATTTGAGTTCTGTGTTCCTGGTGTTTCACTATGTCTGAACTGCTTTTTAAGCTCACAGAATGACTTGTCTCATATCAAAAGCTAAAAATGTTTCTTGTTTAAAATATTATTCCATTTGCAGCACTTTTAAAATATAAACATAGACATATTTTGCTGTTTTATTCATGATTGCATCTGACTTTTAATATGTTTAAGTTATCAATAGTTTATTGATAGGAATAGAAAAGCTGTATATAAAATTACTCTTGTATATGTAAATACAGAATAAATGTATGTGTATCTAGAATATATGTGTGTATATATGTATACATATTTAAAAAGAGTAAAAACAAAAAATTAGTAATAGTCACATACTATAGTAATGAAAACATTTAGGGCTTTAATATTTAAACTGGATTAAGCCAAGAAAACAAAGAGGCCCACCTTTGCTCTACAAATAGCAGAATCAAGACAAATGAAAGGCAAATATGTTTAGAAGTTAAAGCTCAGACCCTACACAGTGATACAGGGAAGGATTGCAGCTTGCATTATTGGTTCCTTTTCCATTAAAATTTTTAAAAAGTCAAGCAGAATATTTGTAGCTCTTTCCTTTCTCTACATTAAATTTTATCTCTCCAAGACAAGAATAGACATACTGGCTCTTTTGTGTTTTGTGTTTTAAATTTGTGCCTGAAGTACCAGTGGAATCAGCTTCTAACATTAGAGATAAAATAAATTCTCTGAAGAGCTGAGCCTGTCAAAATAGATGGAAAAAATACACCTTGCTGTGTGTTCAAACAATAGATGCAGCATACATAAATAACACTCAAGAGCAGCCCTTATACTTCTTACATTTAAATTACGTTTTCTAGTGATGGACTGAACCTCTGAAAAGTAATGTGTCTTAGATTGGACAGAGGAAAAGCATTAGGAACTCTCTATATTAGAATTCTTATTGAAATGACAACAATTTTTTATGCTGAATAATAAGGCAAATACTGAGAAGAAAAAGGTCAATGAATATACTGAACCATAGTTGCTATGGGAACTAGCAATGTCTTTTACGTATGATTAGATACGGAGATAAATCAGGTGCATGTTTGTATGTGCTTGTGGAAGGGAGGTTGTTTAGCTTGGAGAAATAAATTCATATGAGACAGACAAGAAAATATGTTATTTCATATTCTATTTACAGACACGCTCTCATTCAGAATTGTCCACCTTCAAAAACTGGATCAGCAATTTAGTTGTTGCAGAAAAAAAAAAAATAGTTTGGGAAAATCAACCAGCTGTTTTTCTCCAGGGTCAGATGACTCAGCAAAGAAAATCTCCTAACATATAAGCTAGCTTTAATAAATTAACTGGCACTATTTAAGAATGGAATTGATAAGTCCTTACTGATGTACACTCACGTGGCCTCAATGTTCTTCAGATCCTTTGCTATTGTAAGTCAATATAGATTTATAGGACCTGTCCTAGATCTTGGAACACATACTGTATTGATAATATGACTGTACAATAAAAAGCTGTCAGTATGCTCCTTTGATGCACATTCTCAAGAGTGCTATACAAGTTCTGATAACTCATCATCTGATTAATTTGTCTGATAAAGCAAGAAACATTTTAGACCAACGTAATCAAAAGCATCATCAGCACAAAGCATGAATCCCATGTCAAACATTAATCTAAAATAAGTATTTTATGGTAGACTGCATGGCATACAGTTTCTTTGTGTAAAAACACATTTTTGCATAAAATCGGATAACCAAACATATCCTTAAACTTTGTGCAAATTATAAATGAGCTTGTTGTGTAGCCTCTAATAAACCTCACTCTTGAGTCAGCTTGGGGGGCTCTGCACCATGTTGCAGGCACAAGAGCAACCATTAAATGAAAGTATTCACTCTACTATTTTCCCATCATTTTCAGCTACCAGAATGCTATTCATAGTGAAAACAGAGAGGAAACTCAGACAGATTTTATTTCTTCATTTCTGTGTCCCTGAAGAATTACATCATGCCAGGGGAAATTTCTACAGAGTAGCTGATACTGTAACCACAGTCAGAAACAGAGAGACACCTTTTAGGGACTTTGACAGTGTAATGTAGAATCTAAACTTGAAACTATTTCTTCTGTCCTATTCCACAAGAGACTAATACATTATTTCATTAAAAAATATGTTTTGTTTTGTTTTGTTTTGTTTTGTTTCCTTTTAAAAATCATATGTAGCTTTGCTTTTTACATTGGACGTGGCAACATTTTAGCATGTATCCTGCCTACTGCTTACCTTTTAGTTCTGCAACAATTTAAGAACTGCCTACTTAGAGAGCATCACAGAATCACAGAATCACAGATTTGTAGGCATTGGAAGGGACCTCAAAAGATCATTGCGTCCAAACCCCCTGCCAAAGCAGGTTCCCTAAAGCAGATTGCCCAGGTACGGATCCAGATGGGCCTTAAATATCTCCAGAGAAGGAGACTCCACAGCCTCCCTGGGCAGCCTGTCCCAGTGCTCCGTCACCCTCACTGTGAAGAAGTTCTTTCGCATGTTGGTGCGGAACTTCCTGTGCTCCATTTTGTGGCCATTTCCCCTTGTCCTGTGCCTACAAACCACTGAAAAGAGGTTGGCCAAATCCCTCTGTCTCCCACACTTAAGGAATTTGTAAACATTAATAAGATCCCATCTCAGTCTTTTCTCAAGGCTGAACAGACACAGGTCTCTCAGCCCTTCGTCATAGGGCAGATGCTCCAGGTGCTGTATTACCTTTGTGGCCCTCCGCTGGACTCTTTCCAGGAGATCCCTGTCTTTTTTGTAGCGGGGAGCCCAGAACTGGACACAGTACTACAGGTGAGGCCTGACCAGCGCAGAGTAGAGGGGGAGTGCCTTTTTGGCCAGCAGGGCACACTGCTGGCTCATGGCCGACCTGTCGTCCACCAAGTACATTCATCAAAGTATGTAATACCATAGTAAATTCTGCTATTGTCAATAATGTTCAGCAGTGAATTTCCAAGCCCACAGAACAATGCTGTTTTGGATCCCAGCCTATTGGACATGTTAAAAACTCTGCTGATAGCCCACAAGGCAGTTGACAGAGGTATGGACTCTTCTGGAAGTTGTAATGCTGAAGTTGCAAAAAAAAAAAATTAAAAAATATATATATATATTATTGTATCTTCCCTCTAATGGTCATATTATCAATTGCACTGTTGATTCTATTCTGCTGTTTCAAATTAACATGGTGATAAATCTCAGTTAGTAGTTTAATTTTATAGGAAACCTCAGAATCTTGAAATAACTTTCAGTGCATGGCTAGTTCTATCAGAGTCAGAATGAGAGCACTTCTTTCTTGGATTATGTGTTATAGATCACCAATTTTATAAATTAAAATAAAAATCTATACTAAATGAGAGAAAAAGTAATGTCACTTTCTATGAGAGAACTTTTTCAGGCCTTTTCATTAAATATAGCTTATTCAAAACCAAGATCACCGTGTCTTTGAATACATTAGTAATAATCAATAAATCCTCCTACTTTCATAGGTATACCAGTGACAGCTGATTTGATGTTAAGTCAATTTTAACAACCAGTTGCTGCTTTTTAGCTTATTATTTCAAGGATAGTTTCATTACTTATAACATCAACCTAATGCCCATATCTGCAGGTGACAGAGAATTTCCATTACATTTGTAACTTATGATACCATTTTCTTTTCTTCAAATTTTGGCACAGGAAAATTGCAGTAATTCCCATAAATCTATTATGAAATGCACTTTTATGATAAGGAAATAAGAATTTGAGAAGAAAAGCAAGGCACAAAGACACAGAGTAGTTACAAGTCTAAATGTCAAGTCTAAATGCTACAAGTCAAAGTGACATGCTTAGTGGATGAGGGAAAGGCTGTGGAAGTGGTCTACCTTGATTTCAGTAAGGCTTTTGACACCGTTTCCCACAACATTCTCCTCAAGAAACTGGCTGTTCGTGGCTTGGACTGGCGTATGCTTTGTTGAGTTAAAAACTGGCTGGATAGCCGGGCCCAAAGAGTAGTGGTGAATGGAGTCAAATCCAGTTGGAGGCCGGTCACTAGTGGCATCCCCCAGGGCTCAGTACTGGGGCCAGTCCTCTTTAATATCTTTATTGATCTGGATGAAGGGATTGAGTGCACCCTCAGTAAGTTGGCAGACGACACCAAGTTAGCTGCATGTGTTGATCTGCTCAAGAGTAGGATGTGGGAAAGGAATTCGCAGTGAGCTTTCTGCTGTTTCACATGTCCCTGAGTTAGAGATAATGAGGAAAACAGTGGTAGAACCGAAAACTTGAGCAAGGTCGAGATAAAGTAAATTGGCTACAGTGTTAAAGACGAGCTTTGGGCAGTGGCCAATTGCTGGCTGTCTCAAGACGTGTCTGAGGGTCTCTAACCAATTGTATGACAGATTCGAGCACGTGGACAGCGCATGGGGCAACAGGGAAAGTATACAGACACAGACAGAGACACAGATTTCTAGGTTGGAAGAGACCTCAAGATCATCGAGTCCAACCTCCGACCTAACACTAAGTACTCCACTAAACCATATCACTAAGCTCTACATCTAAACGTCTTTTAAAGACCTCCAGGGATGGCGACTCCACCACCTCCCTGGGCAGCCTGTTCCAATGCTTAATAACCCTTTCGGTAAAGAAGTACTTCCTAACATCCAACCTAAACCTCCCCTGTCGCAACTTTCGCCCGTTCCCCCTCGTCCTGTCACCAGGCACGTGGGAGAACAGACCAACCCCCACCTCACTACAGCTTCCTTTAAGGTAACTGTAGAGAGCGATAAGGTCGCCCCTGAGCCTCCTCTTCTCCAGGCTGAACAAGCCCAGCTCCCTCAGCCGCTCCTCGTAAGACTTGTTCTCCAGACCCCTCACCAGCTTGGTCGCCCTTCTCTGGACTCGCTCGAGCACGTCCATGTCCTTCCTGTAGCGAGGGGCCCAAAACTGAACACAGTACTCGAGGTGTGGCCTCACCAGAGCCGAGTACAGGGGGACAATCACCTCCCTAGACCTGCTGGCCACACTGCTTCTTATACAAGCCAGGATGCTGTTGGCCTTCTTGGCCACCTGAGCACACTGCTGGCTCATATTCAGCCGACTATCAACCAATACTCCCAGGTCCTTCTCGGCCAGGCAGCTTTCCAGCCACTCATCTCCCAGCCTGTAGCTCTGCTTGGGGTTGTTGCGCCCCAGGTGCAGGACCCGGCACTTGGCCTTGTTGAACTTCATACAGTTGACCTCAGCCCATCGCTCCAGCCTATCCAGATCCTCCTGCAGAGAGTATACGTAGTGGTGAAAAATGGCAGTAAAGGTCTCCTGTTCAAGAGCCATCAGGAGTCCGTGTCTTGCATCCCTTCAGTAGGAAGGCTCTGCAGGAGGATCTGGATAGGCTGGACCGATGGGCTGAGGCCAACTGTATGAGGTTCAACAACGCCAAGCACTGGGCCCTGCACCTGGGGCGCAATAACCCCAAGCAGTGCTACAGGATGGGAGATGAGTGGTTAGAAAGCTGCCTGGCAGAGAAGGACCTGGGAGTATTGGTTGATAGTCAGCTGAATATGAGCCAGCAGTGTGCCAGGCAGCAAAGAAGGCCAACAGCATCCTGGCTTGTATAAGAAGCAGTGTGGCCAGCAGGTCTAGGGAAGTGATTGTCCCCCTGTACTCAGCTCTGGTGAGGCCGCACCTCGAGTACTGTGTTCAGTTTTGGACCCCTCGCTACAAGAAGGACATGGAGGTGCTCGAGAGAGTCCAGAGAAGGACAACTGAAGCTGGTGAGGGGTCTGGAGAACAAGTCTTACGAGGAGCGGCTGAGGGAGCTGGGCTTGTTCAGCCTGGAGAAGAGGAGGCTCAGGGGCAACCTCATCGCTCTCTATAGGTACCTTAAGGGAGGCTGTAGCAAGGTGGGGATTGGTCTATTCTCCCACATGCCTGGTGACAGGACGAGGGGGAATGGGCTAAAGTTGCCCCAAGAGAGGTTTAGGTTGGATATTAGGAAGAGCTTCTTTACCGAAAGGGTTGTTAGGCATTGGAATGGGCTGCCCAGGGAAGTGGTTGTCACCATCCCTGGAGGTCTTTAAAAGACGTTTAGATTTAGAGCTTAGTGATATGGTTTAGTGGAGGACTTGTTAGTGTTAGGTCAGAGGTTGGACTAGGTGATCTTGGAGGTCTCTTCCAACCTAGACAATTCTGTGATTCTGTGATTCTATGTTGCTTTCAGTATACTATTATCTACATATGAAAAGTAAAATGGAGTTGTGATGAAGACAGCACTGAGGAAAGAGAAAATCTGAGAAGTATTGAAAACTAGAATTTTCTGAAAATTCTATTTTTCACCCAAAAATGCCTCCTCTATATAAGTAATGCTCTTTTATGAGAGCTCATAGGAGAATTCCAGATATGGACAATCAGAACCACACTTTCAGTGGCTCGCTTGCTTCCAAGATTTCTCCCAGTGCACCAGAGTTTGCTGAGGAAAGTGTTAGGCTTTCCCTGACTGAGAAATACCACAACATTACCAGTCTAATTGTTCTTAAGGCCTCAGATGGACTGATTTTAATTCTGCACATCCAGTCATGATGATCATCCAAAATGATCATTTATCTTATGCAGCCTTCTTAGTGTCTTCTTTTTACTCAGTACATGTAGAATTTGCAAAGGCTGATATTGAGAGATCTGACAATTTAGATGAAACTGTACACTACTGTACAGATATTACAGCGCAGATGTTTTAGAAAATTCTAACCCATATCTCTTCATACAATTTTTGCTTTTCCTGCAACACAAGTGGGCTACCTATCAGAGTCTTTGATAGAGCACCAGCAGGAGACCTTTATCTCCAGGGAGCTAACACAAGCCCACCAACAGTTTTACAGTAGTAGAATATATAAATCTTAGTTTCTTGTACTAAGGAAAAGCAGTCAGACTGGAACTCAATAAATTGGGGTCTTCAACAGAGGAAGGAGGTTAATAATTATTAGAAAAATGGCATTATTAATAATCTTAGTAATCACTCAAAGTGATTCAGGCCTGCATGAAAGAGACTATCTAGCTATACAAAACCAGAATGAGATCCAGCTATTTTGCTTTTAAAAACTCACTTTATCCCAGCTTACTTCTCATGAAGACTCCACAGAATTCTAAACAAACAAACAAACAAAAATGAAATAAAACAAAACAACAACAAAACAAACAGATTAGATATTGAAATCAAAGACAAAACCAGACTTGCTTATGACAGAGATCATGCAGACCAATGAGGAAACCAAGTGGCCAAGAACTATGTCCATTTCTGTTCCATAGCTCTTAAAAAAATGCTGCTTTATCACTCTCTTGGCAATGAACAGACTCTTCAGTGAAGTGATGAACAAGTAGACTGTTGAATTTACATTCTTTTAAAATACTCTGGAAAGCCTTCACAAATGGTGTAATACAACACTGACAGATTTTTTAAATAGTTTATTCAACTACAAGTGTAGGTAGATTGCCTGTAATGTATCAGAGATGAAGAAAAAAAGTGAATTGTAACATTCACTTTGGTTTGTATTGTGTGCACACAGTACTTTGAAAGGCTGCTTTCAAGAAGGAAAGAAAAAACCTGCAGAGCATATAATACAGAATTTTCTGGTGATGGTGATATATTAAACAAATAAAGAAAATAAGCAAATATTTACATATATATACATTCTTGTCCTCTGGTCTATGTCTCTATAATATTAGGCAATGATTCCATATACATATAGACCAATAAGGTGTATTAGCTTAATTTATAATGTAATAGGCCATTGCTTTTCATGTCCTGTATATGGGAAAAACAGCATATATGTTAACACAGAAATGCCATAATACAGCTCACTACAGCAAATGAAACTTAACAACAGGTAAAGACAATAGCCCAATAAAGTTTCCATTGATCTATTCATCTTCTTTATCAAATCTAAAGGTTCAGGGTCCAGTCTTGCTCAATGATCATAGTAAGAGCTAAAAATTATAAGTGCTTATGAAGAAGTTCCTCTAACTTCCAGAAGGTGTACGGGGTGGTAGGAGAGAAGCCTCTGCTGAGTGTTACTGTTTTGAAAAATTTTGGATAAAACCTGTCATCCATGTGACTTTCACACTAGAAGATGAAATACTAAGGTGATCTAAGCACCTGTATGTAAAGAAAAACAATATTTAAGTTCATTTTGTAGGAAAATTTAAAAATTCTATGCTAACATCATTAATAGATTTTTAGTATAATTTTATGCTGCATTTAAGATCTCCAATAGGATAGCAGTACACAAATTGCTTTTTCTCCTCTTATTTACTTAAAATTTGAGGATATAAACTACTTGAAGTCGATCCTTTAAGTACAAAAATCAAAACAAACTAAAAAGCAAAGTGAATTTTCACAGCAGCACAATAAAACTATTCATAAATTGATAAGGTTTTCCTCTTCTAAACGTTCAAAGAAAACATCATTCAAGTGGCCACTATTACTTAAATGTAGTTCATGCGTATTACGATAAGGTTTAATGACAAACCTGCCTTGAAGCATGTTTTTTTCATTCAGTCAATAGCATCTTGAAGTTTAGAACTAAATAATTCTGTGTTACATTTCTAGTTTCCTAAGTGCTTTTCAATTTCCTCTTTTTTTTCCTCCTTCATAAGACAGGAGCTTTGAAGCCTAAGATGAAGGATGAACTGTCAAGGTTTGGCTGACATTAAGATCTTGAGTTCTACATACCTTTTATATTGCTCCTCCAACAAGCTCCTATCTAACAATATTTTAAATTGATTTTATAGCCTATTTATTAAGCCCACTATATAGATCTTTAAACATATTACTTTTTTTTTTAAGTTTGTCATTTACCGATATCAAATGAAAGCAATAGAAGAGACTTCATTTTCATCTTCAAGATAACGTCTGCTAATTGTTATTGGTTTTGTTTTCTTTCATATCTGTAATCCAAATCTTGATTATTTTTCAGAACAGCATAAAAAATATATATTTTTATTTGTTATCTCACATTTCGCCCTTTTCTTTATAAATCTGTTAGCTTTAAAACTTCTGCTCATTCTGATGTGATCTGTACTATGCTGTTTAAAAAGAAAAAAAATAAAAATAGAAATGATAAGAAATACTCAAGTGGCTTTCTATTGATTTCAAATACAAATAACATTTATATATGTGACATATATTACACTCTTTCTGAAAACATATGCATAATAATAGATCTGATGGCATTCCCAATAGAAAATTATAATAAAAATGCAAGAAATGAAAGCAGAGCAAATGAAAATGCTAATTATTTGTCCCTCTCTTTGTTCCTATAGAAATACAAACAATCAGAGACGAAAAGCAAGCAGGAACATGTTTTAGCAAATTTTTCATTTTGCCAAATAGAACTTTGTAAAGGTGATCTGAATAAAAATATTCATTACTTGGTCTAAAGAAAGTTTCTAAACACCTGAAAATTAAAATTATAAGTCAGTCAAAGCTGTGACTTTTGTTGTGTAGGGTTATCTCCTGCTACACTGAATTTATTGAAATGTATTTTTAAACATTTGCTTGAGATAATGGCTACTATTGTATGTCTTAATAAAGGAATGTTTTACTGAAATCAACATGTATTAAGAAAGGGTTTCTCAGTCTTTTTATTTTTGCTCCCTGCATTTCTATGAAAATGTGATGTCTGTGTTAAAGTAACAATAAAAGTGAATATATTACTGATTTGACCCCAGCCAGCATGGGCTAGTATGATCACAAAGATTTAAAGGATTATCTTCCTATTGTATTTTGAGATCCAGCAGTATCTAATCAGCAGTAAGCAGAAAGAAGCTCTCTTACAAACTGGAAACTACCTTCTAAAATAACGTATCTATTTCCATTTAAAATACTCCTTGTGCAGTCATTTTCACTAATATATGGTACAGAACCCAAAATAGCTGAATAGATTCTATCTATTCCATTTCATATGTATTTGGAAAGCTTCTTTAACAGATATGGATGCAAATGTTGTTAGAACACAGAAAGCAAAGAGAAAAATATTGGAAAATTATTACTTTTTTTGGCTGCAAGTTTACCAATTTCAGCATTTCTCATTTAGCTATTTGGGTCAGAAATTTTGGCAAAGTAATATTAAAATAAATAATATGATTTTTTGTTCTCATTAAATGACAACAAAAGTTAATAAAATGTTTTGATTTTTTTGGGTAGATAAATGTTTTGATTTTTTGGGTAGATGTAACCACTTTCCAAATATTCATGGCATAATATCACTAAAAGAACATATTATTTCACACATAGTGGGAAAAATTGAGTTTCTTTCTACAAAATACCAGCTAAATCAACAGGAATTTGTGCATAGGGTAAAGCTCAGAGTATCTTAGTATAATTCATTTGGGCATCAAAGTAATTCAATTTCATCCCTTTTTACAGGTCAAAAATATTACCTTTTTGTTATTTCTTTATACAGTGAATATTCACTGCATACCTAACATTTTCAAAACTTGGTTTTCTTTACTTTTTCACTTTTTTTCTGAGCTTAATTACTGAAATTTAACAGCTTTTTGGCACCTCTGGTCTCAGTACTGTTCTGAGCACTCTATCATTCTTTTTCAGCAATTATATTTACTATCTGCCCTAACTACACTATCTGTAACGGGCTCTGCACACAACCAGTCTGCTTTGAAGAACTCCAACACAGCTCTGATTGCCAGCAAGTCTGTTTGTAATGAGTTCTCTGGCACTCCTGGCTGCCACGGTCATGCTGAGTGACAGGTAGACTGCTTATTGCCCAAAGGGCACCTCTCTCAATCAGCCCTTTCAATTGCTCCACATGGTCCTGACAGCACCACATTTCGTACTGGCTGACTCTGAAGATGGGTGTTCTCGAGTGGTTTCTAGCAAAGACTCCTGAGAAGAATAGTAGATCAAAGGCTGTAAAGTTGATAACTCATGAGCAATCAAGAATAAGTGCAATGTTAAAAAGAAACCAAAGAATTAATGCTGGTCTTCACTTGACAAATAGAAATGGCAGTCACATTTTCATGCTTGAATTCTTCTTCACTCACTTTCATTTTGTTCATATTTTCAAACAGCCAAGGACAGTAAGAAAAAAGTGGCAATAAATAAATAAATAAATAAATAAACAGTAATATTTATATTTCTGCTAAAAATCTCTCTTTGAATGCAATACACTGGGTAAAAAACAAAAATTGAGATGCAAAAGCAAGTCACTATTTCTTCAAACCACGCAATCTGAAAATGTACATTTGGATGAGCTACTCCATTGTCCATTGAAGGTTTTAGTAAATCTACCATTTCCCTGGTTCTTCCTATTTGTAGAAAGATTTTTGATATATATATATAAATGTAGGCTGGCTATTCCTGTCAACATTTATCAACATCTTCACTCTACAAGCAGATTTCAGATTTATGCAGTTATGCTACTTCAGAAACTATAGAAACCAATAATTTGTATTTGCCTACTTGTAGAAAACAGTATAGAAAATTTATATTTTGAATGCATGAACATTCAGGATACATAAAAATGAGTAAGTATGCTTTTTGCCTTGTATTTGTGTTTTAATTGAGAATCAAAGCCAGGCTGGGAAAACATATCATTGTTTATACAACCACTAAGCTTGACAGGGCAGATGGAAAATTGGGCTAAAAATAGAAAGCACTGGAAAACAGTTCTTTCTGGGTGAATTTCAAATACAGAGATAAGTTAGAGGTGTATGCCACCAGCATAACACACAGAGGACCACTGTCTAACACAACTTGAACAGGAAAATTCAATGGCAACCTTCAAACAAGTAGAAGTGATAAAAAAATGACGACAGCCTGCACTACTTGATTTCTTGCTGAGTAAATCTTCAAGATACATTAATAAAGCTGTAGTTTATATGAACCCTCTCATAAATGTCTCATCTTTATTCATAAGTGGCACAGTAAACAAACTTAGAAAGGGAAAGGATAAGAAATGAACATTTTGAATACGAAAAATCTCATTACTTACAGATTTTTTGTTCCATTCTTATGCCTGGTGAACTGTTCTTTCTTTTGTTCAGTTAATGAGGCATCCTAGAGATTTCTGTACAGAAGAACTGACCTTGGGCACTCAATGCTGTATTCTGCAACAGGAGAGCTATTTACTGTCCAGAACTTTTAAAGAAAATTCGTTCTGATATAATATGAATTGAAGTAATCTAAGCCTGGAGATCTCAAACATGTGACCCATTTTAGCCTGAAAGCAATCTGTGAAGGGAAGCTCATGGCCAGGTACCAGGCATTTTTCATGGAATATCTACTCCACAACTAACTTCATCACATGCCACAAATTATTTCCCAACATTGTTTAACAGTTTAAACCTACCCTAAAATTCACAACAAAAAACACATCTTCAGTATTCCAAGGAAGATGAAGGTCATTTTCATGCTCCTGAAATACTGGGAAATACTGGGAAATTTCACTAACCAATTGCAAAGTATCTGTTATTTAGACTGTAAACCACAGTGACAATCTGTCAACAGAGACAGGTATAGTATGGAGAATGGAAGGTCTTAGAGATTTATAAATATTACATATATAGAGACATACAGAAGTATACACATATACGCAAACTACTAATGTCTCTTACATCCTATATAGTTGTTTGCTTTCCATGTTTTGACTTCATGTAACCACTCTGAAGTCTAAGATTACTTTGACGAAGACTATCAAGTTGAATGGCCTTTGTCCACATTTCAGTGGGTAGTTAAATGGATATAAAATAAGACTAACAAAATGCAGCCAAAAGAAGATAATGAAAATCCTGAAATAGTTGTTAACTCATAAGAAAAATATGGAAGAGTCTGCTGGTAGGTAGACAGAGAAAGCCCTTATACCCTTACACCTGTATTACAGCAGGTGTTATGAAGTCTGAAAGAGAAGGAACAAATACTCTGACAGTTGACAAATAAAAGAGAAAGTGTTTTTTTTTCTTTCTTTTTTTTTTTCTCCTAATTTAGCTACAAACTACTGAATACATACATTTATAAAATAAAATGCCAATTGTCTCGTGTCATCAGTGATCTTTTGTATGTTTAGAGAAAAGACATAACAATATAAAGTTTCTTTATTTGCTTGACTTAAAATTTACCTTTGCCTCAACCACCCTCATCTTACTTCCTATCTATCAGATAACCATTTAAAAATGTCACCAGTAGTCACATGTTGTCAAGTCACAAGGTCCCACCTCTCTGATCAGATAGAGGAGTCCTCATAACAAAATGGAACAAAATATGAAAGTAGCAGGAGCTCCTTCCTACTGAAAGTCCTAAAGTTCAGAAGATTGCAAAGAATTAAGTAAAAAATACATAGACTACAAAATGTGACACAACTTTTCCCAACCTTTCCCTACATAGTCAGGTCTTTTCTCTTCTTTGACTGTCTGCTCTGTTCTGTCTTTTCAGACAGAAGTGAACATTTAAACATTATAACCAAGCAGACAAGCATATCATTACTGCCACATCAGTTCACTAATGTGAATATAAACATGTCTTGTAGGCAATTTTGGTAATAAGAATTATTAAATCCATCTAGAAATAAAGTAAATTTTCCAAATTATCAGTTACACAAGCTACAACAATACTGATGCTTCAAAGTTATTGAAGTATAGAGTATATTTATTTTGAACAAATGGGCTATAAATATTTTTCTTTAAAATGCCCATACATGTCAGCAGAATCTGATAAAAACAATATTTAACAACAATATATTACAAATTGATAATCAATAGCATTTTAAAAGTTAAAAACCATTTAGTTAAAAAAAGTATTATAGAAATGTTCTGGATTTTAATGAGAAAGAAAAACAAAATATTCGGTGTATTACCTCATATTCTTCTGGATAGAAAACAGTTGGGAATATCGTGGACCCCTCTCCTATCACTACCCTATCACATGCCCTTGTAAAAAGTCTCTCTCTGCATCCTTCTTATGGTATGACCTTCAGGTACTGGAAGGCTGGTATAAGGTCTCTCCAGAGCCTTCTATTTTCCAGGCTGAACAACCCCAATTCCCTCAGCCTGTCTTCATATGAGAGGTGCTCCAGCCCTTTAATCATCCTTTTGGCCCTACTCTGGACTCATTCTAATATATCCATGTCCTTTTTGTACTGGGGGCCCCAGAGCTGAATGCTACAAGTGGGGTCCCACAAGAGCGGAGCAGAGTAATGGGGGAGAGTCACCTCCCTCAACCTGCTGGCCATGTGTCTTCTGATGCAGCACAAAATACTGTTGGCTTTCTGGGCTGCAAGCACACATTCCCAGTTCATGTTCAGCTCCTCATGTTGAGCTTCTCATCAACCAACACCCCCAGGTCTTTCTCCTCAGGGCTGTTCTCAATCCATTCTCTACCCACCCTGTATTTGTCCTTGGGATTGCTACAACACAGATTCTGGTGCTTGCAATTGGCCTTGTTGAACTTAATGGGGTTTACACAGTCCCACCTCTCAAGCTTGTCCAGGTCCCTCTGGATGGCATCCCTTCCCATCACATACTGGAGTATGTGAACTGCACCACACAGCTTGGTGTCATTAGCAAACTTGCTGAGGGTGCACTCGATCCTACTGCCCATGTCACTGACAAAGACGTTAAATGGCACCTCTCCCAGTACTGACCACTGAGGAAAATCACTCATTACTGATCTCCACTTGGGCACTGAGCCATTGACCACAACTTGGATTGTAACCATCCAGCCAATTCCTTACCCACCAAGTGGTCCATCTGTCAAATCCACGCCTCTCTAATCTGGAGACAAGGATATCATGTGGAATGTTGTACCTGAATCACCTCAGATACTCTCAGAACATAAGCACACTTACAAGGCAAACTATATATTTCTAGTAGTTTTTCATTTAGTCCAAGTAACAAATTTGTTAAACCAGTAGCAAGAATGAACAGAGACCACTTCATCCCTTTCATTGGAATACTACTAGAGAACACCAAAGTAATTTAATACAAGTACATTATGTATTGCTGGAGTTTAATTTTTTTTCTGGTTCTTAATTCTTAAATGGTATTTAAATTCATTTTTATACCTACTCTGTAGATGATCAAGCTATTTTAATTAGTTTTCAAGACAGTAACAAATTCTACTTTTACATCCTTAAAAAAGAGTAGCCAGTCCTTACTTACACTTCAAAGAATGTGAGTCTATACACTGTGCTTGAACCAGTCATCATTGCTGTTTTTTCCAACTAATTTCTTATTTAATAAGCTGTGGACACAGTATGAACTGTGCAGAGGGAAGGCAGCACTCCAGGGCTTAAATAGAGTGGGAAAGAGGAAAATAATTCTCTTGGAAAGCCTATCAGACCACTGCTCTTCCCAAGAAAACTTTTACAGAGGAAAACCAAAACAAAACAAAAACAAAAACAAACAAACAAAAAACACTCAAATTTCTGCTAAATGAACAACCAAGATTAAAAGAGATTTATATAATTGATAGAGTAAGAAAAAGGATATTTTCATTACAAAATTTCTACATTTCAGTAAATGTCTAAAAACATCTTGATATTATTTGCTAATAAAGGATGCAGACTGCCACAAACTTGTAAACAGAGATTGTAAATAGACTTGCAAACAGTCGTGCTTAATAGTATGCCTAAATTTTTAGTGAGCCTGAAGTGGTCAGGCAGTTGGACTTGATGATTTTTGCAGGTCCCTTCCAACTGAAATGAACTTTTCCTTTCCTTTCCTTTCCTTTCCTTTCCTTTCCTTTCCTTTCCTTTCCTTTCCTTTCCTTTCCTTTCCTTTCCTTTCCTTTCCTTTCCTTTCCTTTCCTTTCCTTTCCTTTCCTTTCCTTTCCTTTCCTTTCCTTTCCTTTCCTTTCCTTTCCTTTCCTTCCCTTCCCTTCCCTTCCCTTCCCTTCCCTTCCCTTCCCTTCCCTTCCCTTCCCTTCCCTTCCCTTCCCTTCCCTTCCCTTCCCTTCCCTTCCCTTCCCTTCCCTTCCCTTCCCTTCCCTTCCCTTCCCTTCCCTTCCCTTCCCTTCCCTTCCCTTCCCTTCCCTTCCCTTCCCTTCCCTTCCCTTCCCTTCCCTTCCCTTCCCTTCCCTTCCCTTCCCTTCCCTTCCCTTCCCTTCCCTTCCCTTCCCTTCCCTTCCCTTCCCTTCCCTTCCCTTCCCTTCCCTTCCCTTCCCTTCCCTTCCCTTCCCTTCCCTTCCCTTCCCTTCCCTTCCCTTCCCTTCCCTTCCCTTCCCTTCCCTTCCCTTCCCTTCCCTTCCCTTCCCTTCCCTTCCCTTCCCTTCCCTTCCCTTCCCTTCCCTTCCCTTCCCTTCCCTTCCCTTCCCTTCCCTTCCCTTCCCTTCCCTTCCCTTCCCTTCCCTTCCCTTCCCTTCCCTTCCCTTCCCTTCCCTTCCCTTCACTTTTCTCATTCCATTCCATTTCTCATTCCGTTCCATTTCTCATTCCATTCCATTTCTCATTTCACTTCAATCCATTCCATTCCATTCCATTTCTCATTCCATTCCATTCCGTTCCATTCCATTCCGTTCCATTCAATTCCATTTACCATTCAATTCCATTTACCATTTTCATTCTCATTCCATGGCCCACCTTATCTTCCAATTTTCTTTCTAAAATTTGCCAAAATGACGGGTATATATTGAAGTCACTTTGAGTGGTTATTTTTTAGTAATTAATTTTTATTTCCAGAAGAAACGCAACGTTCATTTTTAAAACTTCAAAATAAAAAATAAAGTCAAATGTTTCCCTCACCTCTCCACCCCCAACCCACCCCCCAAAAAATATGAAAGGAAAATGAAAAGCGAAACATTTTATTTTAGCATTTTATGGTGAACTGTTCTGATTTTTGTTTCTTGAATAGCTAGAAATACATTTTCAGGAGAAAAACAAACAAAGAAACATGAATATGATGCAAGTTTCAGTTTCAATATCAAAAGACTTTTCAAAGAAAATTGTTTATATTTTATTTGGGTACATAATCTTTTTTCATGTTTAGCCAAAAGAGTGGTAATCATTATTTAGGAAGAAAATACAAGATCAACAACTTTTTCAAAGAATTCATGAAAAAGTCCATGCAGAAAGTCAAAACATAACAATGATATAATACAACATTATACTGAAATTTATGCTGATAGATATATTACCTCTGCTTTCTTCCTGTTCCCCCCAACTCTCACCTTCCCCTGTCAGTAAAAAAATTATTGAAGCATTTTTGTAAGATATATATATATATTTTGTTTGTTTGTTTTTTGGTGTTTCAGCATATTTAAAGTGTCCAATAGAAGATTTTGTTTTGTCTGATGAAGAGCACAAACTGCCAGGAAGATGAGAGGTAAGTGGCAACAGAAATAGGTTTATCTGTGGATAAAGGGTTCTTCTGGAAGTGGTGACGTTAACTGCCTGTAGGTAACTAAAAAAGACTTTAAAATTCCTTTTGTTACAGATCTAACAAATTCTATAATACCTTCTGGTTAAGAACTTTGACAGTCTCTCCTATACTTTCATCCGTCCTTTCACAGTAACCATATCATACATTATCTCAAGGGTCTTCACTAGTTCCTACCATTTTATATATATATATTTTTAAGCACGGGTGAAGATATATATTTTGTAGTCCAAATACTTCTTTTTTCTGTAGAAAATTTCTATGCTAAAATCTTGCCCTCTCCTGGTACTAGCAAAGGTTGATATTGAAATATGTAATCCCAGAAGCATGTTGTTTCAACAGGAGGAAACTGACAAAATACTAATAAATTTTTAGTAAGGCATTCTCAGCTCAGAATAAACTTTCCTCTTTGATCTCAATACACAGATATTTTGACCATCAAAGTACCCACCAAAGTGTACTTTTTATCTCAGACTTTTTAAAAAAGTAATTTAAGAATTGTCCAACCAACTTGGGTTGTCTTTTCTGGAGAAGCGAAGTCTGAGAGGCAACCTCATTTCTCTCTTCAATTTCCTGAGGAGGTGAAGCGGAGAGCAGAGAGGGTGTTGGCAGCCTTCCTCCATTCCCCCCCCCCCCCCCCCCCCCCCCCCGTAACTGATTGCAGGGCGCCTGGAAATGGCATAAAGCAGTGCCAGAGAAGGTTCAGGGAGGTCTCTTCCAACTGAACTATTCTACCTTCTATCTTGCAAGAAGGCCTGTATGTTCTGCTGTTTAAATGGTAAAAAGAAAACTATTTCTGACCCAAAAGACAGCAGAAATCAACCTTAGACTCACTAAATAGTATAATACTTAGAAAACAGTATAGTTTCCTTCTTTTTTCATTACAGCACAAAAAAGAAAATGAAACAAAATATTTGCATATCTATTTGCATTCAGATATGGTAGAAAAATCACACTGAAAACTGAAAAAAAGGTATACTATAGGTTAATTCTAATTACGCAATGATTCATGAATATCAATTTAGCAGTCTGGATAAGCAACAGAGTAGAAAATAGATGGTAGTACACCTTCTGAAATAGGGACATCTATATGATATTTTCAGTGTGTGACATCTCAGTTTACACCATTGGAAACCTCCACTCACAAACTCACAAACGTTTCTGTTCTCCAGACTTAAATATCACCTTCTGCTGCTATTACTTTTTTTTTCTTTCTTTTTTATTTTTATTTTTTCTCTGCACTGCAAAAGGTAGGGACAGAAAAGAAAAGTATGTGCATAAGATTTAGTGATCTTTTAAAAGATGATGATAAACATCCTGGAAGAAACGAAAAGAATGGGGGAAAACAGAGTACTATGGGAGAAGGATGAAAAGAGTGACAAAGGTAGAGTCATGAAGTGAGTGGAACAACAAACCTGTGGATACTTTCCCAAAGTATGGGAAAGAGGAGAAGGTGTGAAAGACAAGGGAGTCATAATAAAAATGAAGATTACTGAGGTGGGTAGAAGGCAGAATCTGTTTGAATGAGAAGAAAGAAGTTTTGTTTAAACAGCAGACAAGAGATAGAGAGAACTGTGTAGGATCAAAACTATCAACAAGGGGAAGAAAGAATGAGTGGATTGGGGAACTGGTCAAAAAAAAAAAAAAAAAGTGAGGGAGGATCACATATTTACAAAGGCAGAAGAATATTGGAACAAAAACATCAAACAAGTGAAAAATGGGTAAGTTTGAAACTGTATGCATTCATTTTTATGCCCAAACCTTGGTGAACTGAAAGTATGCTACTAAGAATAAAACTGATTTATATGTCAGAGATAATTGGTGCTAAGAAAGTAGGACTAAAAGGTCTGATGCCTTCCAGGTTCAGATAGGAGCCCTTGTACCTGGAAGTAGGCATGCAGCCTACGTGCAGCCATGAGAACTACATGGCAGAGCAATAGGGGTCTCTGCAAAGTTTATGGTTTACTCACATTCCCTCTGACATGTCTTTTCAGGGAATTATTGGCCTACTGGCAGGAGTCTTGTTTGTTTGGTTTTGTTTATTTTTTAAATTGGTTGGAAACAGAAGTGTTGAGGTCAACAGGCCAACTCCTGTTCTTACCCTTGCCATCAAAGTGGTTCCAAAGAATGTTTATCGATATGGTGACAGGTGTTTAAATAAAAATAAAAATAAAAATAAAATAAAAATAAAAATGTAAACATAAATGTGAACATAAATATAAATATAAATATAAATTGTATAAATATAAATGTAAATATAAATATAAAATACAACATAGGACAGTTCTAGGATATTTGGAGGTATATGTATATAAAATAAATACGTTGGCTTTACTGACTAGACTATCCCAGCCACTTTAGAAATGATGCAGGAATGTGAAGCCATAAACCAGTATTAAGCACCCAGGTTTAAAACTTCTCACCTCTGCTAGATGGGTAGCTCAGAACAGGTAGTGTATAATGGAATTTTTTTTCTTTTATATGCACTTCTCTACCCTTACACATTTTCAAGTGAGTGTCAGACAGAACATAATCTCTGTATAAAATTCAAAGTCTGAAACTCTGTGTCTTTGTACCTAAAATTACCTATGTTACTTTAAGAGTGACCTTGTGAAATGAATAGCCTCATAAAGAAAACAGGTCTTATCTCATCCTGGGGTGAAATGTGTCTCAGACAGGTGAGACTTTCATATATGCACAGCTTTAATTTAGTAGGTGATGCTATTATGTACCAAGAAAACAAACCAAACACAGATTACTGTTTTGGGGACAGTTTGCCCATTAGCTCTGGCCTACAGCTACTCTTCTCTATGGGGTTACGTGCATATAGGAAAGAAGCACAGCTGAACTATTAACAGTTTCTCATCCTTGTGACACTTTTGGGGAATGACGGACAACCAGGAGGTGATAGTACCCCAGTTAATAACCACTAACTGGCTTTAGATATCGAGAGAGACAGAGATTGGCCTGGGGTGATGTGACTAGTGATGCCAACCACGTAAGTTAGAAAGCAATAGTGAAGATGATAGCACTGTTGGGGGAAACATCCATGCCCAGAGTTCTGACATGGTACAGGAACCTCTGCCTTTGGAAGCATAACAATGCACAGGGATGGGCCATCACTTTATTATGACAATTTTAAAACTATAAAATGCATCAGATTGTTGTGCTTTGAAGATATACTTGCAAGAGTAGTGTGTTTTACCACAGCAGTGTTCACAAGCCATTTAAATCACATCAGGGAATATATTATTTGTTGCACCAAGATTAGTTATTTTTTACTGAGCTCAACTAGTTTGATGTCAAGCCTCTTTGATGCATGCAACTCCTATTTACAGAAGTATGTAGAAGTAACAAAATCAGCTTCAGTAGTAATTTCACAATAATTTTCCAAAGTAAGAAGAAAAAAAGTTGCAAAGCTTGGTCTGAAAGGTAATTTTTCACCAAAGTCTTTTAGAGAGAGAGAAGTTTCTTTTACGTTAATAGTCTGCATGCAGCAATGGGCAAAGTATAGAAAGAGAGGTTTTATTGTTACTATTTTTTAATGCATAAACTGTGAAATTTGACTTCAGAGAAATTTGAGATGACTCTTATTTCCAGAGACTGCTATAAAAACCTTGAAAAACAGTGACACGGTATTAATGACAACTCAAGACTATCATCTTTCAGGAAAATGCAATGTGACCACAACTGGCTAATATGTCTCAGAGATGTTTCTTTGTAGCTGCATGTCAAGAAAGATGAACAAAATAGTTTATTAACATTATACCCAAATATTTATTGCAACATCCCAGTGTTTTTTTTGTTTGTTTGTTTGTTTGTTTTGTGTGTGTGTATGTGTGAATGTTTTTTGTTTTGTTTTGTTTTTTCATTATCACAACCATCTGGCAGGAAAAAAAAAATAAATAAATTTATATATATATATAGGCCAGGTGTCTACAGGAAATGTTTGGCATGCAATTATCTTGAATATTATGATCTTTACTGGGATTAACAAGAGGCAAATTGTAAAATTAGGAAGAAAACACCATAGAGACTTAAGGCAGTCAGACTTTTTTCTAGAAAGACTTGAGGAATTAAAGGGAAAAAAAAAAGTCTTGCACAAAATATATGTTGCTATATTAGAAGGAATAGATAGACTTTGGAAGACAATAGAAAAGAAATAAAACTGGTGACATCTGATTTATCAAGACTTTAACTGCTTGAACTGTTGTGGCTTTGGCTTCCTACATATGCCCTAGGCTACAAAAAACTGCATCTGAAGGAAGCCATTATCTTAATTTAGAGACACAACTGTGTAAAGATGCTTCTTAAGGTCTTAAAAAATGAAAATATTGAATTGGGTTTAAAAAAAAAAAGTCACATACTTTCCAGTTTGAGTATTTATTAACTGAAAAAAGTTTATCTGAAACATTTTATGAACATGAGGTTTCTCATGTAAGTAAATAAATAAATAATGCATAAATACTACTGCTCATAAAATCATTCCACATGCACAAAGAGAGCATACAGCAAGTAGAATATAAGCAACTCAATTTGTCCAAAGATATATAGTAATTATAGACAGATGAAAGAGATATTTAGTATAGCTGGAGCCTGCAATAATTCAATCAAGGGTTGTGTTAGTATTCAGCACGATTTCCATACAGTGATAAAGGCATTGCCTAATAATAATCTAATAATTACAATAAAATGAATGGCAAATGCCCATATGTATCTTGCAGCTATAATATTTTTCTCATTACTGAAAGCCTGCCAAAAATAACAAAAACAAACAAACAAAAACCACAAACAACAACAACAAAACACACACAGCAGTGAATAATATACGCTGTTTATAAGTGTCCTGTTCTTCCTCTGCTAACATATCAAGTATCAAAAGGCAGTCTTGAGAATTTTGTATTAAAACCACATTTATTAGTACATGATTCTTCATCAGCAGGATGACTATAGTATTTGGGAACACATCCAGAACTCAATGTTACCCACGTCTGATGCTACCAAACCATAATTCGATTCAAAGCTGGCAAGGATCTCACATTATTTTTATGATAATCTGTGGTGAATGATTTACACATATCCCTCTTTCAAAAAATGCAATAAAAGATTAGTTAACAATGAGAAATGAATGGACGAGAGTTTACATCATACAAAGGAATGGGAGATTCATGTTATTTTTTTAACATATCCCAGTTAGTTTAGTGTGAAGAGATACAAGTTTGCTCTTCTTTACAAAAAAGCCCACTATTTAGAGCAAAATTCTTCAAAAATTTAGTGAATCCAGAAAATAATTGCTCTAAAAATGTCCAAAAGTTTTAAAGTAATTGTGATTTAAAGCACAATAACTGGACAATCCTGCCACTAACAAGAATGATGTGGTTTCAGGAAACAGAAGTGTGGCAAAAGTTAAGGTTAATAACTTACTAATTAGGATTAGATCAGGAATGAGTAGACCTGTGTGTGTGCATTAGGGTTTAAGATTTATTTGAAGATAAAAGACACTAATCAGGAAAGAGTACATAATCATTTATCAGGAGCCAGTAGATGTCTAAAAAAATCTTCATCAAAGTTTTAATCTAGATTTACAAATACTTACAGATTTAAATGACAGCAAAAATAATATGAAGAGGGAGAGTTCATTAGTCAGTACTTTTGTCTAGTTTTTCTCCAGTTGAAACTGTTGACTGATGACTTGACCTCATGCAGTGGATTAACACTGGTAGGCGATGGAGCCCCCACACAGGTACTTGCTCACTTCCCCTTAGTGGGATGAAGAATTGGAAAGGTAAAAGTTTAATAACTTGTGGATTGAGATAAAAACAGTTTACTAAGTAAAGCAAAACCTGTGTGCACAAAACGAAGTAAAGGAATTAATTCACTACTTCCCATCAGCAAGTGGATGCTCAAAGGTTTCCAGGAAAGCAGGGTTCAGTAGTGGTTACTTGGGAAGACGAACACCATCACACCAAATGACCCTCCAGTTCCTCCTTCTTTATCTTTTATTGCTGAACAGAGCCTCATGTGGTGTGGGACATCCCTTTGGCCAGCCTGCATAACCTGTCCTAACTGTGTCCTAGTGTGAGAAGTAGAAAAGTCCTTGGCTCTGTGTAAGAACTGCTCTCCAACACCTAAAACATCAGTGTGTTATCAACAATATATTCCCATTACAAATCAAAAACACTGCACCATATCAGCTACTGGGAAGAAAATTAACTCTATCCCAGCCAAAACCAGAACACCTCAACATTTTAATGTATTCAGGATAAAGCTCAAATATTATGAGCAATGACTCGATTTGCTAAAATAGTTTAATCTGCTTTCCATTCACATTTTGTGCTAGACATAATATACAAATACTGATATTAAATTATAATTTTAAAAAGATCTTATGGATGAAGTCACAAAAATGATGCATATCCTTTATGTGCTTGCAGAGGTAAATCATTATGAAAGATTTATGCCTTGATAAACAAAATACTTCAGCCTCCAGCACCACTAAAAACAGAACATATGGGTTCTTTATTAATTAATGAAGTAGAGCTTACCATCTCCAGCAACACAGTCATACATACACAAAATAATGTTGTTTATTTTGAAATTCTAATTACTTTAGAACCATAATTCAATTAGTATTACTTGTTCTCCAGCACTATGCTTGACATTAAGACAAGCTTTAAAAACTAGCAAATTTGAGTTAATCATTTGGTGCAATTGCTACTAATGTAATTATACTCTGTGGCTGACCTTTGGGTTATTGCATTTTAAAATGGAACTCTCATGAAATTAAAAAGCAGAATACATCTATAATGTGCTATTTATTCTAATGTGTGTATTCATTGGCTGCTACCAATATGAAACTACATCCACATCAAATATTTATTTTACAAATTCATATTAAAATATTATGTATTTCTGTGCTGTAAATCCTCAGTTTATACCAAAACTAGCTTTTAACATTTAATATGTCTTTTTTTTTTTTTTCTTATTATTATCCATTATGGTTTCAATTATTTTTATTACAGTTGCATAGATATAGTTTGAATTAATTTCAGGCAATATAAGCTCAAAGTATTTTTCACTGAGAGATCAATTTTGTCAAGCCTGCATAAGAACTTGGGGATAACGAATCTTCTTCACAAAACCACCAGAGGTGAAAGAAAAGATCGAAAGGCACTGGAAACTAACAGTGAATATTCTGGCCTACACCTATTCAGTCATGAATTTTAACTGTTCAGTAAGAAGCTGAAAAAGAAAGATTCTACTTAATTAGGAAAGCATCCCACCTAACAATACTTGATCTTCCACTTCCAAGCACAACATTATGATTTTTTTCTATCCTAAATATTTTCTCTCTCTCTCTCTCTCTCTCTTTTTTTTTTTTTTTTTCCCTTTTTATTTGAATCTCTTGCTATAATGACTTTCCTGGAATTTTTTCAAGAAAAATCCATCAGTATAGAAACACTAAAATTAAAAAAGAAAAGAAGAGAAAACAAACAAACAAACAAACAACAACAAAAAAAAAACACCACTTTGTTGGCAAGGATAATTTTTATGGAAGGAACTAAACTTTAGTCAATAGACAGACATGGATAGATAAATAAAACATTATTAGCTTTCAAAAAACTAGTTTTTATGGCATTTGCTATGTATTGCAATGATAATATAAGGTTTAATTTTTTGTTATGAAAGAATTGGACATGCAGTTTTTGGAAATTTGTATTATTTCTGCCAGTGATGAAATTTGGCCCTGCATTGGTCTGAATTTTTTATCTAAAAAAAAAAAAAATGTAGGCTTAGTAGAAAGGTAAATAATCCCCATTAAAATGTGTTTTTTAAATAAATGCAAATACATTTGCACTGTAGAGGCTACTAATTTTATCTTAACATACTTTTAGGTAGGTTTAAAGCTCTGGTATATCCAGCAATTATATCAAGATCAAACCAGAGAAAGAAATCATATCAAAAAAGCAACTTTTGTTTAGCTGAGGTTCATCATTTAAGTGTGTCAGTGCTCTTGATGCTGATGTACTTAAGGAGTATTTGGATTACCATACTTAAGTTTAGCAAAATAAGTAAACTAAAGATACTGATTATTATAAGGATCTGTTGAACTGGCTTCAAGTAGATCTGGAAAGATTTTTTATTATTATTATTTTTTTCTAGTGAAACAGAGTTTCATGGTAAAAAAGACCATCTCAAAGACCGGAATTCTGAGTTTTGGTTATCACCAGTTCAGTAAATTTTTATTGAGTTCGGAACAAATTGCAGATCATCTGGAGCGGCAGTTTTCCAGTACTGGATATTAGATATCCCTACATCTCAGAGCACTGACATGGTGCTTCACACAATTTCTTTGAAATTCCATTTTAACAGCTACAGAGACTGAGCATTTATCAAACCGACTGGAGATGTGATACCAATAGTGGGGCAACTACAGGAAATTAACCATGGTATTTTTACAGCCTTAAAATGGTAGAAATCACAGGGATTACTCTTTTCTTTTTTTTTCCTTTTTTTTTTCTTTCTTTTTTTCTTTTTAATTGAAATATCATTTACATAATTGAAATATAGTTTACTTAACAGCCAAAAAATATATAAATAAATAATAATAAAGCTAACAGCCAACAAAAATAGTTTACACTCTCCATGATAGTTCTTGTAGAACAATAGGTGAGAGTGTTCGCTCCTTCTTTCAAAAATTTGCTTTCTTCAGTCAGCCTCTGAGAAGACAGCGATAGTAACAGCACCTGGAGCCATTCCAACCCCTCCCCCGAAAAAAAATTATTAAACTTAAACTTCTAAAAAAACCCATTCATTCAGTGTCACAGCAACTGCTGTGGGCTGAGTTTCACAACTGAGTGGGTGGCTTCTGTCTTGGCAGATGGGATTTCTGATGCTTTGTCACTTCTCTAGTCATTTGCTTTAGTTACCTTCTTGAGGTAAATTTGCTATAGTTACCTTCTTGAGGTAACTATAGGAACATGCCAATGTACTGGTCCAAAGAGAAAATAAAACTAAACATGCAGTCTAAAAGATCTCATCATAACTGTTTGTGTAATGGTAATATTCAACTACTCAATCAAAAAGAGGCCCCAGATTCCATAAAATAATATTTTTGTCATGAAGCAGTAGTCTATGTTTTTTTTTTTTGCTTTGTTAATTTTATTTATTTATTTATTTATTTTTGTATGTAGAGAGCTGAAAGTCTTTAAACAGAAAGAGAGAAAAATTTCACAAGAACATTCTCTCGGCAGTCATGAAATAAAATGTAACTGTAATTGTCAAAGGTCCTTCAGGGTACCAGTAAAGTACAAACAGATTGAAAACATCAGTATTTAGCCATTCACCTCTTCTTTGACTCTCAGTCAAGACATTGCACTTACACTTATTCTGGCAAATTAAAATGTTAAAGCTCCTGCTTTGTCAATATACCTTAACTCTGTGCTTTATATAGTTATAATCTAAGGCTAGTCTGAGATACAGCCTGTAGTGTTATAGTGTTATACCTCATTTATTCACATAATTCACCTTTTTTTTTTTTCCCCAGAAATTTTCCAGGCCTGAGGTGCTTGAGTAAATGTCTCTCTCTTTTCAAAGCTCACTAGAAAGATGCACACACATATGCCTTTTATATAGTTGTAAAAGGATTTTTTTTAATTTTCTTTTTATTCTATTACCAAATAAAATTCTCAGTTCCAGCTCATGATGCAACACAGGTCACGGTGCAGAGAGATGGGAGGTCAGATTGTCTGTTACATCAACTCCAAGAAAATAATGAACCCAGGATTTTAGAGAGTCACTTCTTTTTACTTCAGATTACAGCATCAAATTTTTTTTTCATGAAAAGAGAAAACAGTGTAATCCCTAAATTTATATTCATCTTCCATTCATATAAAGCCTTCTTGAAATACATAAGTATGAACTTTATCATTACAACAAAGTTCTGCAAATATTGCCTTAATAGCTTCCTCATCTTCAAAATAATAATTTTAAAATGCTTCCTTTTTCAGGTTCTGCTGAAAGATCAAAATAATATCTCCTAAACCTGTTGTTTTACACAGAAAATTTTGCTTGTGATAAACTATAATTGGGTTTTATTAAAACTATTATTATTTATTAATCAGGTCTAGGAATCCTTTCGCTCATCTATTTACTTGTCATCAAAAGAATAAAGTTAGGAATATACAGATATATACTTGCAAAATTTATAAATAGTCATCAGGATTTACCTGATCAATTCAGCCTTATTTTGCAACTTTCAAAAAGGCAAAAGAAAGAATAAAAGGCAATATCCAAGTTATTTTATGATATATTTTCATATGAATTCCAGGAAGTTCAGACTTTTCTTTAGTTCTTACATTATTAGAGCACAATAATTTAGAAAAGCTCAATACAAATTTCACAGGAGTTGCTCTTTATTAATGTCTACTAAAAACACAAAGTGGATTTAAAAAGCACATGTTCCACAGAGCTAAAACTACATTCCATAACGTATTTAGGTACTTCAAAGACAACACCAGACAAAGAAGTTTGATTCAAAGTAGCATCAAATGTTTTTGACTTCACCATAAATGTTGCTTCAATGCTTCATAAGATGTTGTGTATCCTAATTCTTTAAAATGATCATGTGTGCACATATGTGATTACTATCACAGAATCACAGAATCACAGAATTGAAGGGGTTGGAAGGGACCTCGAAAGATCATCTGGTCCAATCCCCCTGCCAAAGCAGGTTCCTTAGAGCAGGCTGCCCAGATAGGCATCCAGATGGGCCTTGAATATCTCCAGAGAAGGAGACTCCACAACCTCCCTGGGCAGCCTGTTCCAGTGCTCCGTCACCCTCACTGTGAAGTTCTTTCGCATGTTGGTGCAGAACTTCCTGTGCTCTATCTTGTGGCCATTACCCCTTGTCCTATCCCCACAAACCACTGAAAAGAGGTTGGCCAAATCCCTCTGTCTCCCACACTTAAGGAATTTGTAAACATTAATAAGATCCCCTCTCAGTCTTCTTCTCTCCAGGCTGAACAGACCCAGGTGTCTCTCAGCCTTTCTTCATAGGGAAGATGCTCCAGGTCCCATATCATCTTTGTGGCCCTCCGCTGGACTCTTTCCAGGAGATCCCTGTCTTTTTTGTACCGGGGAGCCCAGAACTGGACACAGTACTCCAAGTGAGGCCTGACCAGGGCAGAGTAGAGGGGGAGGATCACCTCCCTTGACCTGCTGGCCATGCTCCTTTTAATGCACGCCAGGATCCCATTGGCCCTCTTGGCCACGAAGACACACTGCTGGCTCATGGTCAACCTGCTGTCCACCAGGACCCCCAGGTCCTTCTCCTCAGAGCTCCTCTCCAGCAGGTCGTCCCCCAGCCTGTACTGATACGTCTGGTTGTTCCTTCCCAGGTGCAGGACTCTACACTTGCTCTTATCAAACCCCATTTGGTTTCTTCCTGCCCATCTCTCCAGCTGGTCCAGGTCTTGCTGAATGACAGCACAGCCTTCTGGCGTGTCGGCCACTCCTCCCAGCTTTGTGTCATCGGTGTACTTGCTGAGGGCAGACACTATTCCCTCATCAAGGTCATCGATGAAGATGTTGAACAAGAGCGGACCCAGCACCAACCCCTGGGGAACTCCACTAGTCACAGGTCTCCAGCCAGACTCTGTGCCACCCTCTGAGCTCGGCCAGTCAGTCAGTTCTCAACCCACCTTACTGTCCACTCCTCTATCCCACACTTTCTCGGCTTTGCTATCAGGATGTCATGGGAGACAGTATCGAAAGCCTTGCTAAAGTCAAGGTAGATGACATCCACTGCTCTGCCCCTATCTACCCAGCTGGTGATGCCACCATAGAAGGCAACAAGGTTGGTCGAGCACGACTTCCCCTTGGTGAATCCATGCTGACTACTCATAACATTCTTCCCTTCCAATTGCTTGGAGATGGCATCCAGAACAAGCTGTTCCAACACCTTTCCAGGGACAGAGGTGAGACTAACTGGCCTGTAGTTTCCTGGATCCTCCTTCTTGCCCTTCTTGAAAACCGGAGTGACATTGGCTATCCTCCAGTCTTCAGGCACCTCTCCTGTTCTCCAGGACCTTTCAAAGATGATAGAGAGTGGTTCGGCGATCACCTCTGCCAAATCCCTTAGCACACGTGGATGCATCCCATCGGGACCCATGGATTTGTGTGTGTTGAGCCCACTCAGACGCTCCCGAAGCACTCTCTCGTCAACCAGGGGGAAGCCCTCCATTTCCCAGACCCTTTCTCCTCCTGCCAGGGTCGAGGAGTCCTGGGGGAGAGTCCTTGAAGCAAAGACTGAAGCAAAGAAAGCATTCAGTATCTCTGCCTTCTTGGCGTCTCCTTTTACCAGGACACCCTCCTCATTCAGCAAGGGACCCACATTACCCCTAGTCTTCCTTTTACTGTTTACCTACTTAAAAAAACCCTTCTTATTATCTTTTATCTCTTTTGCAAGCCTCATCTCTAGTTGGGCTTTAGCCTTCCTCGTCACGTCCCTGCAGGCCCTGACAACACTTCTATACTCCTCCCAAGAGGACAGGCCCTTTTTCCACATTTCATAGGCCTTCCTTTTCCTTTTCATCTTATCGATGAGCTCCTTGCTCATCCACGCAGGTTTCCTGCCCCCCTTCCCAATTTCCTACTCTTAGGGATGCACCGATCCTGAGCTTGGAAGAAGTGCTGTTTAAATGTAGCCCAGCTCTCACAAGCACCCTTGTGTTCTAGCAACCTAGCCTATGAGATACTCCCAAGCAGGTCCCACAAGAGGTCAAAGTTGGCTCTCCGAAAGTCCAGGGTAGCAATCCTGCTTCTAGCCTTATTTCTTCCACCAAGTTCCATCTTGAACTCCACCATCTCATGGTCGCTGCATCCCAAGCTTCCCCCAACTTTCACATCCCTAACAAGCCCATCCCTGTTGGTAAGGGCAAGGTCCAGAAGCACCCCCCGCCTCGTCAGCTCCTCCACCACCCGCATCAGAAAATTGTCCTCAACGCATTGTAGAAACCATTTGGACTGTGTGTGCTTGGCTGAGTTGCTTACTCAACAGATGTCTGGATAATTGAAGTCCCCCATGAGAACCAGCACCCGTGATTGTGAGGCTACTACCAGCTGCTTGTAGAAGGCCTCATCGACCTCCTCCTCCTGATCTGGTGACCTGTAGTACACTCCCACAACAGTGAACAGTGACTACTATATATGTAAATACATACATGGACAAATTAATCAGACTCTGGCAACTCCAAAAGTTGTATTCCACCACATCATTGAGAGTTCTCTAGCTCGTTACAATAACAGACTAACCATTCTCCTGGCAGGGTGGATTTATACAGAGATCTGTGAAAACCAATACAACAAAAATGTAACTGAAATATTTTTCTTACCTTTAGTACTCTCAGCTTCTAAAGGTATTCTGTAAGACAAGATTTACACATTAATCATCAATATATATTTTCTTATTTATCCGAGAAATCAGAAAACATATCGATACAATTACTGAATTACAACTCAAAGGTTATCCCCAGGGACCAGAGAGGGACCAGAACAGGATAGCAGAGTAAGTACTGTCTTGGTAGCACACAGTAAGTAACAGCTACTTCCTTAGGAGTAACATAAATATCTCATCCAAACTGCCCTTCTTTGAATCTGACTACTACCATTCTGGTCAATCTGAAATACATTCCAAGTTCTTATTTATCTTGGCTTCTCTTCCACATATACACAGGAACTAAAAATAACTGGTACTTCCTGTACACTGTTTCTGTTGGCTCAGAACATGAATCTGAACCCTCACTTACTAATCTTTGATACTGTCAAATCCAACACCTATACAGAACTTTTAATTTCAAGGAGAGAACTGCTGTAATTAAAATAGTGTGAGCACAGGTTGTTCCCACTAGCTGCGAGGTCTTCGCTTGTTAATGGTTTTCCTTACCATTACTACTTGGCACCTATTGCATCAGATATAAAAACATCATAATTTTTAACATCTAATTAAGCAGTATTTAATCAGGTGATATTAGTCATAGTGGTAGCCATTAAAAATAAAAAGGGATCAAGAAATTTATTATAATAGTATTCCAGTTAAGCCTCAGCCACTGCTATTCACTGGACTAAGTCAGCAGATATCCCTGGGAGGCATCCCAGTAAAGCAGCTAGTGTAATTAAATGGAATATGCTATATATTGTATTATATGATAATGAGAAGATTAGATATTGGCTTATCTGCATACTGGCTTTTCTGATGGACCGTGATTAACTGAGGTCATGTGTCCTGAGGCCATTTCAGGACCAATCACTTTTTCAGTCTCATTGTAATGGAAAGCAGTACTGATGTTTTTATTCCATGTGGTTTCTGACATTTTAACCTAATAATAGGCATAGCCCCATGATGCATGAATGACATGGAACCAATGTCTGATGGATTTGGCAGAAGTTAGACAAAGTATAAACAACTATGGGGTAAAAACAAAGAAAAGAAAAAAAAAAGAAAGAAAAAAAAAACATATCCAAAGATTCAAGCCATGGAGAGAATGATAAAGAGCCATGAAAACACAGACCATAATTTACTTTCAAACACCTAGTGAGAGGGTTTCAGTGAAAAAAAAAATCACTTGAAGAAATATTGGGAATTTGGAAACAAAGACAGATGATGTACAATGAAAATAATTTATAAAAAACAGGAAAATATTGCAGAGTTTTGCTATGGGGGATATATCATGGAATCATAGAATGGCGTGGGTTGAAAAGGACCTTAAAGACCATCTAGTTTCGACCCCCTGCTCTGGGTTGCCAACTACTAGAGCAGGCTGCCCAGAGGCGCATCCAGCCTGGCCTTGAATGCCTCCAGGGATGGGGCATCCACAACCTCTCTGGGCAACCTCTTCCAGTGCCTCACCATCCTCTGAGTGAAAACCTTTCTCCTAATTTCTAAACTAAATCTCCCGTCTTAGTTTAAAACCAATACCCCTTGTCCTATCACTATCAACACATGTAAACAGGCGTTCCCCCTTGTGTTTACACGCTCTCTTCAAGTACTGCAAGGCCGCAATGAGGTCTCCCCGGAGCCTTCTCTTTTCCAAGGTAAACAAGCCCAGTTCCTTCAATCTTTCTGCATAGGAGAGGTACTCCATCCCTCTGATCATCTTAGTGGCCCTCCTCTGGACCCATTAAAAGAGCTCCACATCCTTCTTGTGCTGGGGGCCCCAGGCCTGCATGCCGTATTCCAGGTGGGGTCTCAAAAGAGCAGAGTAGAGGGGGACAATCATCTCCCTCTCCCTACTGGCCACTCTTTTTTTAATGCAGCCCAAGACATAGTTGGCCTTCCGGGCGGTAAGCATGCACTGCTGGCTCATGTCCAGCTTCTTGTCCAGCAGAAGCCCCAAGTCCTTCTCTGCAGGGCTTCTCTCAAGTTCTTCTTCTCCCAGTCTATATAAATGTCTGGGATTTCCCCAGCCCAAGTGCAACACCTTGCCCTTGGCCTTGTTGAACCTCATTAGGTTTTCATGGGCCCACTTCTCCAGCCTGTTGAGGTCCCTCTGGATGACATCCCTTCCCTCTATTGTATTGACTGCATTGCTCAGCTTGGTGTCACCTGCAAACTTGCTGAGGTTGCACTCGATTCCATCGTCTATGTCATTGATAAAGATGTTGAAGAGCACCGGTCCCAAGACCGACCCCTGAGGGACAGTGTATGGAGAGTAAGTGACTGGTGATAATAGTGCACAAATCTCTGTAGTGCCAGATAACACTAAGACATTGCAATTATCTTAATACATATCTTGATAGATTTTACATTTTCTTTGATGAAATATATTATTACTAAAACAGCTATTCTGTAGTTATTGATGATAGTGATAAAAAGGCATAGAGGTAGAAAGAGCCTTTCACCTACAGCCTTTCACCTACAGAAAAAGCTAGCTCAAGTCATTCTTGTGCATTCTTAAGAGTGTAATTCCTGATGCAGAACTGTAAACCAAAGAGCTAGTACAAGGGGAGTAAAGGGGAATAATCACTTCCCTTGATCCACAGACCACACGCCTGCTGATTAAGATGCTTTCAGCCTTCATCCCTGCACTACTGATTCCTGCTCAGCTGACCATGCTTAGGGCCTTTGCCACAAAGCTGCTCCCCACCCAGTCAAGAACCAGCCTGAAATCACCACCAAAGGTTTCCCCTTCCCTAGGGCAGGACATTATATCTTTCCTTGCTGAATTTTACGTGTTTCCTGTTGGCCTATTTCTCCAGACTGTCCAGGTCACTCTTAATAGAAAGGAACCCAGCCCTGTCCTCCTGAAGCAGTATCAATTGCTTCTCCAGTGTGCTGTCATCCAAAAAAAATAAAATAAAATAAAAATGAGGGATTGACTTCTATCTGCTCTTCCATGTCAACATATCGGACAGGTCCCAAGACAGATCCATGCACTCCTCCATTTGTAAACATCCTGCAGGTAGATGACAAATCATTAGCCTCTATCTACTCTTTGACAATAGTGATTCAGCCAGTTTTTCCACCCATCTTGACTCTGTTGTTCCATCTTGGATTCAAGGGTACTGTAGAAGACAGTATCAGAAACTTTGCTAAAGTCAAGGTAGGCAACATCTACTGGCCTACTTCACCCAAAGCTTCAGTAATTTCCATAGGGAAGGAAATTATCAAAGCACGCTTTAACAAAACACACTTGCTTTGGGATTTCTCAACATATCCCTGACAGAATCTTCTTTTACTACTGGCAGTTAGTTCATCCTGTCCTTGAACCCGAATTTCCAGGTTCATCTTGTCCTTGAATCCCCAATTTTCTGGGCTTTCTAGTCAGTGAAGATTAACACAAAAAAATGCTTATGTTGAACTCTAGTCCCATCCCCCCCCCCTTTCCTTTTTTCTTTTTTTTTTTTTTTCCCCCAGGCTGTGGGTACTTGTGCACATACAACTGAGGTGTCTCATAATAGGAGAAAAACAAAATCTCAGCAAAGGTTCAGCGATACTCAATCATTTTTACCTGAAAGTATATTATTTTATTGAGGAGTTTTCAAACTGAGGTTTTAAAAACACATACCAAATCCTAGCACATTCTATTGACTCTTGTTTATTCTTGAAATGTCAAGGGAGTTGCTCAAACTTTGAGGAAGTTATCTTCAGTCTTAACAGCTCCTAATGTACCACATACCTCTTCACGCTCCAAAATTAACCTGACACACATAATCCCTGCATGCTTAAACTCCCTATAAAGCATTCAGTGTAGATGTGCAGAAGTCCAGAGAGTCCTGTTTTTTGACTCTCACTGAAATTTTTGGCTCACATTCAGAAAACTGGGAAATACTTTGCTAATCATTATGCTTAATTAACAGCAAACGTATGTAGACTTACAATGAAATCCAGACCAATTAAACTGATTTAGTTTATAAACTCAGTATATTGTGGAATTATTCAATGCATGTTCCATAAATGTTGATTTTATGTATTTTAAATGCTTATTTTTTAAGTATAAAATTGTTCAAATAACTTAGCTGGGCTTATTCATTTTAGTAATAACACATTTTCGCCAAACTAATTCTTTTAAATTTGAAGGCATAATTTTTAAACTACAGGAATACAGAAAAACACAGATATTAGAGCTGAAGGAAGTAATATATATCATGAAGATTTTCTAGATTTTTCATCGCAAGTCTGATGTTTTTGTATAGACATCTATGGCTGAACATGTATCTTACCAAATCCAGTAATTTTTAGGGTAAAATTTGGGTTTGGAACATGTGCAGTGCTGAAAATGATTTTTTTTTTTTTTTCATTTTTTTCATTGTAGGATTCCAACGGAGATCACTTTCTAGCTGAGAACTGCATAACTGACATTTTGGCAAGAGTTTTGGTCACAGTCATAAGTAGGCCATTCAAACAATAAACTTATTTTTTATTTTAGGGATAACAGTGAATTCACATTTAATGGTAAGCGTTTTCCCAATTTGCTTATCTTTAAGAAAGAATATGAAGGTCACAAAGACACTTCAAGTCAGATTCAGGCAGGTAAACATTGCATTGTTTATGTAGAATAACCACTAACACCTGTAAATATACTTGATCATCATAATAGAAGTTGGGTTTCCAGAGGGGAAAAAAATGTCAGTAGTGTTAAAAACTTCCTAAATCTAAAATAAAGAAGGAACTCTACAATATACCTTATGGAAGACTACAACCCTTTTCTGCGTAACTCTTTTAGTATTCAATAAAGACTGACATCTTATACAATCTTACTTCAATTTTATTATGTTTGCGGGTTTTGTTTGTTTCTTTGTTTGTTTAAGGGTAGATATGTTAAATGTTTCCTGAAGGCAAGTTTAGCTGCTGTTAAATTCTGAATTGAAGGTCAAACCCCAGTAAGTGTAAAAGTACAAGTACAAAACACACACACAAAAAAGTAGTTTTAATTTAATAGTATATACTTTATACTATCTTATGTATAAAAGTATATAAAAGTGTCCATTCTTCCTAACATGGAAATTTAAAGCTGAGGTAAATTTCAAATATCATTAAAACAGAATATCAAATTTCATTATCATATTCAAATATCATATCATCATTATCATAAAAAATCAATACTGGGCCTATTTAGTTTTTTATTTCTTGCTCTGATCTGAAGTAAACAGTCTTTCAGGACGATTAAGCCTTAGCTAATGACTTATGCATAGTACAGAACAACCTTAATATTATACAGTAAATGCTGCACGTTAAATCACAACATCTCAAGGGCAAGATGTAAACTACATAAAAGAAGAAAAGGGGCAGATTGAACAGTTGAAAAACATAAATCATACAGTGAAGAACTCATCTGGAACAACCTGCTTTGGAACAGGTCTAAATGATTTCTCGTGAATTTTTATAATGATAAGATATCCGAGATTAATCTCTCCATGCTTTCAAAGCCTGAGGTATGTCACTATGAATAGACTTGGTTAGTCGATCTTATCTGCCCTTTGGAATACATATTTTTGTGTATTCAGTTCCCAAACACTATATCAAATAAAAAACATCACCTGGAATAATGTTCTAGATGCAATTCACTGTATCCTCTTAAGAAGTGTTGAAACTGATCTGCTACCTAAAAAGAAAAAGGTTATTTTCTAAAAAGGTCTGTATGTATTAATTTATAATCAATGAAGGACTAAAGAATGTGCATTCTAAGCCCAAGACATAGCCATTACTCATTAAGTAACCTGAGACAACTTAGTATTCATATAAGGATAATTTTCACAGTAATGATACCAAATTTTAAGCACCTAATATACATGTAATTTAATCAGCAGGATAGGTTATCAGTTAACATTGACTCCTAAACATTTATATTGGCATTTAAATGCAATATATCAGTTATTTAGAATATAGCTATTTTCATCTGACAGGATTTAGAACAGAGTTATATATACTTATTTGTGTAGTAAAGTGAGCCTGCTGTACTGTTTAATATGAATTTGAATGAGCACGGAGGAAAAGATGTTTAGCATACAAAAAAGACAGATGATTTCTTTTTTATTAAAACGAAAGAGAATATTTCATTTTTATACATAACAAGCAGAAATCTCCCTTTGTAAAATCACTGTAGAATGTTTTATCTCTCACAGATTATTCTTTGTGGAACTCACATTGTTGCTGGTAGCTGCATTATGAGTCGGCTGGAACTTGCAGCTTTAGAAAGATTAATCATTTGAAAAAAATCTGTTTTTTCTAATACATTCTTTCTTTCCTCCCCCAACATTCTAGTACACTCCCTAACTCTCTTGATATCTTGAAGAAAGGCAATTACAACTTGAATTATTAAATAAACACTGATTTATCACAAAACCTCTAATGGAGTTTCATTGATCTCCAATTTATAATAGCAATATATCACCTAGTCTTGCTTGGCCCAACAAGGGTTTGGCCCCATAAAACAGAATTGAATACTGATAACCCTAAATATATCATTTCAGGGAAAAAAAAAAAAAAAAAAAAAGCAGATACTTTAACTTACTGAGGCTGATTCTTGCTATACACTGAAGATTCAAGGTCACTTTCAGAATAGAACATACAGTCTAACTACTACACACCTGAGTTTTCAAAATGCAAAGTCTGAGCATTCAAGTAGTACAGCATCAGAAGACAAGAGTGTTAATGATTGGCACTGATTAACTAAAGCATCTGACAGATAAGGATCAATTTAGAATACAATCAGCTTCCATTTCTAGAAGCTTTTCCATTTCTAGGCTTTGGAGGGTGAAAGAAAAGCAAAACCTTGAAGAAACATGAGGGTCATACTTAGCTGATGTTATTTTTGACTTTTTTTTTCTATTGCAAATAACGTAAACAAATAATAATAAAGTTACATGCAAGCTCAAAAAAGAGAAGGAAATGTTATAGCCAAAAAATTTATTTGAATGTCATTGGCACTCTTTCTCTTAGACTCCTAAAAACATTCTTAACGTATTTTAATATTTTTTAATATATGTATACCAAATGGTCTGACACTTACCATGATATTTTTGTGCAGTGGACCTAGCATAGAATTTCTTTAGAGATGGGTTTGCAGCAAACATAGACTTTTTTTTCTTTTTTTTCCCAGCCACATGCATTCAGAGAGAGCTCTAATTCAAGCTCTAGCTCCAGATCCATGTCTAATTCAAGCCAACAAATAAAGTAGTTACACACAACTTGAAATATTGGACAGTCTAAAATTATAGTACTCATTGGCAAAATTTAGAATTTAATTCACAGAAGTGTGCTGATTTTTATATTTACCTTCTACATAATGACTTTACAGCTTCAAAACTTTATCTGCAATTCTATAGAAAAATGAAATCTGCAGGATTTCATTTTGACATTTTGCCAGCTACTTACTGAAGTGCTAAGGTGAATGATCTATTTGGCACTATTTACATTATTGTAGGTCCACTGACAGAAGTCCCCTAGAACTTCAAAAAGGGCTCTTAAATCTTGTCAGTTCCAAGCTTATCTACAAGGTCTTATAATTATATCTCCTAAGAACACAACAACATGACATATGTTTAAAAGTAATCAGTATTTCCACAAAGAATTCATTATAGATTTTGTTGACAATAATATGGTACTAATAAATGTACAAGTGACATTAAAGTGCACAAAAAGAAGTCCTTGTAGTAGCCATTGTATCAAGACTAAAACACGCTGTCTGTGCAGTCTGGATGAGCAGACTGTCTGGCTAAGGAAGATAACTTCTTAAAATAGCTGATGCAAGGGATTTCCTCATGACCATGATACTTGAGAGTTTTCTGAAATAGCAAAAGGCTGAATACATCTAGCTGCAAATAAGGTAGACACATATCATACAGGTTTCCACTGACTGACTGCAATTTTGTTATCCCTTCAGTTCATAAGAAAATCAGAGGTGACAATCTCAACTACTTATATTCAAGAGAGTTTTAGGACAACCTAATGAAAAATATGGCAAAGAAAATAATGTTTAGATTTAGATCTGAACTTAATTTATGGCATATTTCATACTCAAGTGTGAATCAGAATAGGATCACATGTATTCCTGTGTAGGCATCAAAGTACTGACACATTCATTTTATGAATGTGTCAATATTTCTGACAGATAAGGTTCCACTGTTTTCTGAATACCTGTTCCCACCCATTTCCTGAGGAATAAAAAACGTCAAAAAACTCATATCAAAGAATTAAACTACTGTAGAGCAGCTTTTCTCAGATTGAGCTATCTGAAAAATTTACACTTCTCTAAAGAAGTACAGTTAACTTCTTTTAAAAACATGTTTAATATTAGTGATTCAAAGTACAGAAAATAAAGTGAAAGACTAATTTTATAAATCTGAAAGTCAAAACCATGGTAGAATTACCCTATGTATTACTATGTAACTATTTTTATTGCCAGTAAAATAACGAAGAAACATTTTTTTCCTAGTTCTTCAATCATTGATACATTTTCAAGAGTTTAAAAGTATTTGTTTTGGTTACTATTGATAATGCACAGTGGTATTTTTACTACATTTGTTGTTTAATGTAGTTTAGCAAGAAAAATTTACATGTACAGCTGGGATCTCTCTAACACAATTGCCGGGTTTGGATATGGAGAGAAGAAAATGAAGTTAATGTAATAGTACTCATGATTTTTATTAATGTTTACAAACCAAAATCTCTTATTCCGAGAGATGATAAAATCCATAGTTAGAATGAAATCTTCTATTTGTTTTTTGGAACAATCCATTTCCTTGTAAGAGCTGAGGTCTTTATTTATAAGAGCAAGATTATTTGGGGAATAGATAAATAAATAAACCATTGTGGGTATAATGACATCTTCTACAGCATTCCAATATTAATCTTTGAGATGTCCCTGTCTGGAATTCAATATAGAATACTCAAGAACAAGATATTTTTAATACACATAAATAATCTGCTTTTAGTCAGTAGCTCAGTAATATGGTTTGTAACGTTCATTTTATTGTATATAGAAATTCTACAGAATTTACAAGAAAAAAAAATCTAATGATCTATCTGGTTCAGGACTGATTTTTAAATATGGAAATGCATCAGTCTCTTTTGAAATTGTAGATTCAAGCTAAATATATTTTAAAACTACTATCCAAAAGTAATAATAGCCAAGTGATTTGGGTATCAAGACAATTGATTTGATACTGACAAGGCTCTTTTGAAAAGGTGTATCCTTTCAAAAAATGAAGATGGCGAAAGCTAGAAAATTAAGGCTGCCACAGCTAGCTTGCTCTGTGCATTTGATGGGAGGTTATGAGAATTCTCCTGATTTTGTACGTTTTGTCATCTGAACCACACACAGGATCTTGTGGGAACACCTTAACTACCAGTAATCATGGGCACTACCCAGAAGCACATGAAATTCGTTTGTTAGCACAAATACACATAGAAATATCCTTTCAGTGAAGGAGGCTGAACTGGATTGTGACATCTGGATAAAGAGACATGGTCTTAATGAATTTTGATCTTTCACTTCGTTAATAAAAAAATGGACAAAAAGTATGGCTAATACTGTATTAGCAACATCAATATAAAAAAACATGCTCATCATGAGGCATTTTCATGGGACTGTAAGTCTATGCTTGTATTTGACAAGTCCAATTGCATATCTTCCATATTGTTATTTTCACTTCTTCTAGTAACGATGTTCAAATTCTATCATCTACTCAACAGAGATGGAAGTAAAATAAAATGTATCGTGTTCCTTAAAGAGATTGATCCAGTTGTATTACTATACATCTCATTCTCAAGGCATTTACGTTCCAAGTATGTCATAAATAAAAATATTTTTCTAGCCTGTACCATTGTCAACATATGTTATTAAAAAATACAGTACACAGGAAACAAAGCAACTCCCTAAATCTGATATCCAGAGTTCTGACTCAGTCACCTTTTTGTGCAACTTAGAACTATTTCTTCTAACTACTTGATATAGCCACAAATATCACTCACATTCCATAAAGACTGTATTTTTATCTTATTCTTTGTTTACATTTAATACCATCAAAGACAGTTAAGCTGAAGAGTTAAAAACATTAGTTACTCAGTCTTGTTCAAAAAGTGATAAAATAAATTTATTTAAATTTATTACGACTGCTCTTACGATATCAATCAAAGCGATTATTAATTTTGAAAAGTAATAGAAGACCTAAGGGGACCTACTAAAAAGCAAGCATCTAGTTCATTAGATAGTCACTTTACCACAATTTAGCTGGTCTCATCAAAATTAGACTAGCAACAGGAGACAGATTGAGGAAATGGATCTCACAGCCAGTTATGGAAAAATTTACAATAGGATTTTGAGTAACTTGTGAAGTGTAAGTGCCTAACAGAATAAAACCTACTTCTCAAGCTCAAATTTGGATGCAATTATACACATGTAATATTTTATGAACTGTTGAGAAATATTGATGAAAAATACTATAAAACTGTTCAGAAAAAAAAAAAATTAAACACAAAGCAATTTCTGAATCATTGTAAGATCGTACTCAGAAATAACTTCTCCCATCTTGTTTCAGAAGAAAGCAAGAGTTAGTTTCCAGAAGCTCATAGACAATAATCCTATTACATATTTTAAACATTTAATCAGGTTGTAATTAGTTTGAGATTACAAAGCAGAGATTGTCAGAAATACATCTCTTTTACGATTTTTTTTTTCAGGCAACACAAAATCTGCAATCAAAGTGACTTCTTAGGTATGCTTCTTATTTATCTATTTTTCTGAACTTCTGAGTTATTATTTGGTCAGTAGGATTACAGTATGTTCTGGTTTCAGGTAGGACAGAGTTAATTTTCCTCCTAGTAGCTGGTAGGGTGCTATGTTTTGGATTAGGATGAGAAGAGTGCTGATAACACGCTGATGTTTTAATTGTTGCAGAGCAGCGCTTACACCAAGCCAAGGACTTTTCAGCTTCTCGCTCTGTCCTGCCAGCGAGCAGGCTAGGGGTGCAGCAGGAGCTGGGAGGGGACAGACCCAGGACAGCTGACCCAAACTGGCCAAAGGGGTATTCCATACCATCTGACATCATGCTAAACAATATATAGGGGTGGCTAGCCGGGGTGGGGGGCGGGCTGCTCGGGGATAGGCTGGGCATCGGTCAGCGGGTGGTGAGCAATTGCATTGTGCATCACTTGTTTCGTACACATTATTATTAGTAATACTATTATCATTATTATTACTATTATTATTGTTATTATTATTTTCCTGTCTTAATAAACTGTCTTTATCTCAACTCACAGGCTTCACTTTCCCATTTCTCTCCCCCATCCCAGAGAGGGAGAGGGGAGGGTGAGCTAATGGCTCTGCAGTGTTTAGCTGCTGGCCGGGTTAAACCACAACACAGTAACAATTTAAGAATCCAGACATCAGCTTTTTAAGAGCCTGCTTTTAAATTAATGTGGTTAATAGTCAATTCATTAAGCAGCAACTGACTTAAAAATAAATAAATAAATTAAATTGCTAATTCAGTCATTTTTAAGACTGACTTAAGATAGACTGCCTTATTTGGATTCAATTTACACTGAAAACAAGATTTATATTTTTTCTCTGTCTCTTAGAGTTGAATTCTTGCCCTGGTTTTGGCTGAGATAGAGTTAATTTTCTTTGTAGTGGCTGTTGCCGTGTTTTGGATTTAGGAGAAAAAGTAATTCTGATAACACACAGCTATTTCAGGTGTTGCAGAGCAGTGCAGTTGTTGCAGAGCCAAGGATTTTTCAGCTGCTCACACAGTCCTGCCAGCAAGAAGACTGGGAGTGCCCAAGAAGCTGGGAGGGGACAGAACCAGGACAGCTGACCCAAATATTCCATACCATGTGATGTCATGCTGAACAATAAAACTGAAAGAGATGGTCTGGGGGGGGGGGGAAGGGGAAGAAATTGGGCACTGGTTGGTCAGTGGGTGGTCAGATTTGTTCTGTACATCTCTTGTTTTGTAAGTATTATAGCTATTATTATATTTCCCCTTATTTTCTGTCCTATTAAACTGTCTTTACCTCAGCCTATGAGTGTTACCTTTTTTCTGATTCTCTTCCCTATCCCACTGCACAGGAGTGTGGCATTTAGTAACCTGCTGGGGCTAAATCACCACAATTCTGCATATAAAAAAAAAAAACCAAAACAAAAAACAGAGTAAAAATATTTATGAATACAAATCTATTATCACTATATACTAATTAAGGATATCTTAACAGAGAAACACTGTAGGAGAAGTTAATTAGCTTACCTGTTATTTGTGTACCTCAGAAAACAATTTCTACAGAGCTAGATGAATTCCATCAAACCTTTACCTAATAACTTCTGAATGCATGAACTAACTGCTTTTCCTTTGACTATTTTTTTTTCTTTTGTAATGTGAAAACAATGAGGACAGCAATAAACTCCTGGATTTTTTTACCAGTACCACAACAATGAGCCTAGTTTACTTCCACCTTGGTTTCTCTTCTTCTTCCCATTTGTCTAAAAAGTAATTTAATTACCTACATGAAAACCACACAATTCTATGTGCTCTGGGGTTTACAAGACAAAACACAAACTCTGTAAAGCCTTATATATATAAATGTGTAAACACAGATAGAAAGCCGTTGGGAACAGAGCTCAGACAGTCTTGACATCTTTGTTTCCAGAGATGTCAATCCTGGGATGATACAGCATCTTTAAGGCAGATGACCAGATGCTCAGCTGCTGTGATTCCAAACTGATTTTTCTTGGAAGCAGCTATACAAATTTCCTCAGTTGACATTGCCCACCCATAGTGTCCAGTAATTAAAATAGTTCCTTGGTGTTATTTCGCATGGAAGTTTTTATTGAGTAAAGGAATGGTGCTGAATATGGATTAACAACATGAGAGCAGTGTTTAAAACAATCTATAAGATCATCAAGAGTGATATATGTGGTGAGATGTTTATATTACACCAGGCTCAACTTGTCGCAGTGTTCAAAAATGCAAGAGCAGAGTTCAGATAACAAGGAGAGTTGTCATCCTACCCACTGTTACCAGAAAAACTTGTCAAATGTTGGCTAATAAAGCAAAGGCTCAAAAAGTAGGTGATTACATTCTCTGAATAAAAATCATAAACCCCTGTAACATTGATTAAAATAAACAGGTAAAATTAAGGGATTATGTTGACACAACCATGAATGTCAGTAAGATCTCAATTCAATAGACCAGAAATTAGAGTGTGGATGTCCACTGTATGAACAAAAGATTTAACTCAAATTCATTAAGCCATGTTTTTCATTACATAACATTACATTGTGATTGCTTGACAGCTTTCTTGACAACAAAGGCCTCAAACTGGTGACTCAGTCCTCCCAAACACATACTTTATGAAGAACGGAAAGGCAAAACAATGGCCAGGAAAAAATAGAAAAATAAGTATTATAGAAAGCATTATCGCCTGGAAGAACTTTATAATTTTTAAATGTAGTATCCTACTGAGGATAAAGAAATCCATTTACAACCTTCATGCAAACTCATAGTGACATAAAAACACTGTTTGATTTTTTATCCCTTTTGGTATGCTAACTGTCTAACTCTAATCTAAAAACTTTATTTCCCCTTTGACTTTAAAGAGGCCACTGGTGTAAAATTGCAATTTACATGTTAATAGAGGTCTGCTTCAAACAATGTGTGACTTAGAACAACTAGTCATAAACATAGCAAGTTAATAATGACTATATTTCAGAATATTCCAAAAATCATTTAATGAAAAAAAAAAATATATATATATATATATAAATACCTTCAAAGGTAAAAAGGGACATGCAAGTGGAAAGAGAATTAAAACAACAACAATAATAACAACAAACCCTCTTCATACAGTTCTACATTATTTTGAGCAAGGAAAAGAAACAGATGGCAAACAGTGGGAAAGTAACATTTGTAAGAGAAAACAGCAATGGAATATCAGTAAGTGCTTGTAAGCAACTTATCAGTCTGTGTGAGTGACTTATCAGAGAAAATGTTAATCACAAAATTTTCCACTGATGGTCTGCTGAAGTAATACAACTTTAATGGGTACATCAGACAACGCACCTTCAAGTGAATAAAGTCATCCATAAGTGTTTTTGTTTTTTTTTTTGAGATTGGTGATTATTGAAGTTTGATGGTCTAGCTCTGATTATATGCCCATCTCTGTCAGGTTGAGTGACCAATCTGATTGTTAAAGGTAAATAAATGCATTATTGTAGTCCCTAAAGTTTTCTGAAAATCAGTCTATTTCTCAAATGTTATTGCTACATCCAAATTGCTACATCAGAATAAAAATATTGGTTGTTCTATCATACCGAAGATAGATTACCATTTCAAAATTGAGCCTATGTCAGTTTAGCTCCCCTCACCCGTTACTACTCAAATATTTATTTCACTTAAACTGATCACATGTAGACAACTTTCAGGGAAAACAGCACAAGAGCGATCATACAAAAAATATTTTTGAAAGAAATCCCATAAGAGAAACTTCAAGTCCATAATTCTGTTTTCTCAGACATGTGACAGTGAAGTCATGCTATCAATAGAGATGGCTCACACAGTCTGGCAAACTGGGCAATGTACACAGAGATACCCTAACTTTTTAGATGGCTCTATTGGGCATAGGTGTCAATGTTCTGGCATTAGGGGCACGGCAGAGCTGCTGCACAAGGTGATGCTGTGGTTGCCCTGTGCTGGCCCCAGCCAGGCCCCAACAGCCCCACTGCAGGGCACAGCCGGGCCCCACAGCCAAAATGCAGCACCTCAACTCGGGGTCAGCCTGGGGAAGGGAGGGCAAACACTGCACGGCAGGGGGCAGTGAGGGGAGTGGTTTGAGGAACGGCCCTGCACAGACAGCAAGGGGAGAGTGGGAATGAGGTAACCCAGGTTTCTGAGCCAATATTCCCCTTCAGCCCATAGAGAGCCCATTGGAAAAGGTATCTTCTTGCAGCCCGTGGATAGGATCACAGTGGAACAGGTAGGTATTTCTTGAGGGAAATACAACCTGTAGAGAGGTTCTTGAAGAAACTGCAGTCCATGGAGACCCCATGTTGAAGGAGGTTTATTCTGAAGGGCTGCAACCTATGGAGAGGGCCCACGAGAGCCAAAAAAAGTGTGAGAATGAAGGAACACCAGAGGAAGGAACAGACATGGTGTTGTAGTTTAACCCGGACAGTAGCTAAGCACTACACAGCCATTCGCTCACACTCCTCTCTCCCTCTCTGGGGTGGGAGAGACAATTGGAAAAAAAATGAAAGCTTGTGGGTTGAGATAAAAACAGTTTATTAAAACAGAAAATAAAGGAAAATAATAATAATAATGATAATAGTACTGGTACTAATAATATGTACAAAAAAAGTGATGCACAATGCAATTGCTCACCACCCGCTGACCGATGCCCAGCCTATCCCCGAGCCAAATCCAGCCCCCCCATGTTAATTGCTCAGCATGACGTCAGATGGTATGGAATACCCCTTTGGCCAGTTTGAGTCAGCTGTCCTGGTTCTGTCCCCTCACAGCTCCTGCTGCATCCGCAGCCTGCCCACTGGCAGGGCAGTGTGAGAAGCTGAAAAGTCCTTGGTTTAGAAAAAGCACAGTCCAGCAACAACTAAAACATCACTGCGTTATCAGCATTATTCTCATCCTAAATCAAACACTCAGCACCATACCAGCTACTAGGAGGAAGGTTAACTTTATCCTAGCCAAAACCAGGACACATGGGCTGGAAATAAACGGTTGAGGTGGGAGTAGTGGAAAGAAAGATGTTCTTTCAATTCGTCTGTTTTTCACTGTCCAAACCCATTTTAATTGGCAGTAAATTAATCTTCTCATGTCTGTTTTTACTGTGATGGTATGCTGTTTTATTTTAACTCATAATATTTTCCATTTTCTCCCTTCATCCTGTTGAGGAGGGGGAGTGAGAGAGTAGCTGGGTGGGAATCTAGCAACCAGCCAAGATCCAAGATCAAACCAAAAAATGAATAACTGTCTGAGTCGAACGTAGTCATGCAACAACCTGAGCTTGCTATTTTATTTTTTATTTTTTCTTTTTTGTGCTAGATTTCTCATTATTTTTATTAATCACCTTTATTTTTCATCAAAGTTTTACATTTTGGTGTTGTGTTATGTAAAAATGGTTGCACATGATCCCCTATAAATGCTACTCTGACAAAAAGAATCAGGAAGAAAATTTTGTGCACTATACAAAACCAGTATAAAGTACATTGAGAAAGTTTCTTAAAAATGGCTTAATCATTGTTTATTCACATCAGAACTAATGGAAGTAAATCTCAAATATCTTTCTTTCCCTTTTTCTTAATACTACTTCCAAGAAACTTTATGAGCGTTTCAAACACATGATAATACCATGTGTATGCAAAGAGTGGTAGACATTATAATTGAATGCAATGAAAGAGAGACTAAAATGTCAAGAAAGAAGAGTAATCAGAGATTAAGCTTTACAAGACTAGGCCACTAGTTTCTGTCAAGCTCAGATAGGAAGGGGTCAAAAGTAATTACTATGTAATGGCATTTCAGTGACTTGCAAAAAACAATGTTGGTAGAATGGAAACACTTGTAAGTGGAGCTGCCACACTGTGAATTATTTCACCTTTTCAGCTCTCCTGAGACAAGGCATCATAGTTTGTGTGGTGAAACAAGAGTAGACTGGAGAACAGAGCCAGGCTTGCTTCTTCCTCACTCACCACATGAAGATCTGAAGAATAAAACAGCACAAGGATGGCTTGAGGAACTCTCTATCATTATTGGATGCCATGGATAAACTCTGCAGATTCAATAAAGGACTTTGCCTGTGAAGTTTTGAATCTAGATTCTACACTTAAAAATCTTTAAATACAAAGCGTTCAATTTTCGTTATCAGTGGAAGTGTTGCTCAGCTGATGAAAAACAGCTCTTTATGTTCTATGATTTACATTGCAGCTGTCCCAAGAGAGGCATAAGGTCTTACTTTTCACTGACAATTGACAAGCACTGTCATCTTTGGCAAGATGTAATGGGTGCTTAGTTGTTTTCAAGTCATAAAACATAAATTTCATTGTGATATCACCTAATAAATTATGCAGAGCAAGCATTCTTTTTATTGTTAGTGCACTCATGATACATATAAATAAACTGTTTCAAATTGTCTTAACTTGTCTAGTAACGGTCCACTGGCACTTTACATAAAATAATTAAGTAGACTTAAGTACTTCTGCATGGATTTGCTTTACCTACTCTGCAGAAGAAAGAACTAGTTGTTTTCAGTTTCAGATAAGAAGTACTATTCTCACCTGCTGTGCACATCTGCACAATGTTAAGCTTTATTGTAGTCTAAGGTTATCGATCAATCATTCAATGTTGCATATTATTATATTTATAAAGATAAGTATATTTATTTTAGAGATACTTAAGGAGTAATATGACACCAAGAGATTACCTCCCAGACTTCACAGAAAAGCTTGACACACAAAAAAAGTAATCCTTAAGCTCACCCAAAAGAGAAAAATATCGTGGAAAAATCTAACTAATAATAACGCTACTGTCACTATCTTCTGCAAAACTAGAAATGTTGTCACTTTCACACAAACCAGAGTACTACTATGTTCTTTTTTCAAGATGATTTTTTTTTGGGGGGGATTCATACACCATTCTCACTTCTCTCTATCCCCTCTTTCTTTCATCATGTTAATAGAAACTGTTGGGTGGCAGACATTAACACAATCATGACTATTAAAGCAAACTGATTCACTGTGCACATTCCAGTTCCCCAAACCTTAATTAACTAAGGGCAGCTGAATCTCATAGGTCTGAGCCAGTATTAGCACTCTCCCTCTCTCTCTACATTGGGTTTACTAGTGGCAGTGCAGATATTGAAGAAACAGAAAAAAAATTTCATAAACACAGAGCATATAAAGTAATATTTTTTGTATTTGTTTATATATATATGTATATATATACAATGCAAAATATTGTAAGTATTGTAGTAAGTGGTATGAAATTTAAACATTTGAGTCAGCTTTCTATGATAGTAATCCACTGTTTGTAGTACGACAGAGTCCTGAAATTATATATGAGACTAAATTGCTTTGGGCCTGAAAATTCTCTCTGATTCCATGATCTACTTTTCTTATAACTTCATCTAGTAAGCTAATGTGAGATAATAATGATAACTGTATTTATTAAAGTATCTCTTACAAAACAAATGCAATGGTATTAAAGTCTGACAGGAAAATGGGATTCATAAAGGGTACCCAGAGAGAAAAATGGGCCACAGTCTGCAGCACCTGTGAAGCAAATAAAATGCAGAGGCTGGTCAATCACCAGCTCATCATGGATAAAACTAGAATAATCTGGGTAAAACAAAGACAAACAATTTATTTCTTAACAGCTATAAACCAAGGACTCTTCATAGTATTTCTAGTGAGTGTATGGGCTTCAGACTACCACAGGTCTTTAACCTCTCTATAGAACTGAGATTAAAGTTAGGGATTAAATCAAGGAGAAATGCTTCACTCTTAGGCAGATCTTAAGTCAAACTAGGTTTAAATACACAGTGAGAGTTTCCTTTCATAGAAAGACTATATCTATGAGGGATGATGGCCAAAGGAATTGAGAGTAATCAAATGAAATCTTTAATAAATTATACTTAGGTTCAAATTTTGGTTTGTCTGTCAGGCCGGACTGAAGGTTAGGATTATATTTTGCAGAAGAAATACTGGGCCACAAGTGAATAGAATCCCTAAGAAGCACCTATAAAATAAAATGAAATAAAGGGTTACCAACAGACATCTTCTATGAATTATACATGAATTTTTACAGGTCAGGGTAGGGTAAAAGCTGAGAGAAAGAGAAAGAAAAGAGGTACAATAAAAAGGGATTTTATAAGGAGTATCCAAAGTAAAGCAATTACAAGTTATGAATTCTTCAGTGAATGTTATTTGAGTTTGAATCCAGCAGGTTAGTGGGTTGCCAACATATATCAAGGGCTCATGACAAGCATCTCTGATGATTCACAAAAGGCATTAAGGCATAGAGAGGTTTTTGGCCTTTGTGTAAAAATGAAGCTAGGGTTAGGATATATTTTAGAAGAAAGGAAAGTGGAAGAGTAATACCAAACATTCTAATTGACTGTATATATAACAGGTTGGTGTAAAATGTCAAGAATAAATTGCAGAGGAGTCTTGTATTTCATATGGGGTTTCTGGCATTCAGTCTCTGCCACACTCAGGGAATGAAAAGGTCTGTGGAAGACAGGCTCTCTCCTGCCCAGTAAATGAGAAGAATTCTGCTCATTATCTCTGTCTGGCAGATTCTTCCCAGGAGCAACTGATGAGTAATATGTCAGGAACTGGGTGTATACAGGAGACCAGACCTGATCAGCTCCAGAGTGCACATGCAGCAGTGCTCATGTGAGACAGTGCTCCCCTTCCCCAGGGCACACAGTGGTCTATTCTGCTGGAAGAAGAGTCCAGCACAAGTGTGTGAAAAATGCTTTGAACATGAACTGGAAGGTTGGCTTCCACAGCAAAGTCCTAAACCTACATGCTGCAGTATCTGAGTAATGCCCAATCTCATGATGATGCCATCATGCACCAAGACAATGTTGTAGTGAGCTGGGTATGTCCAAGGTCAGCTTCCTCTGTCCCATCTAGGCAGACAATAACATCCACAGGTCATCCCTCCAGTAGTTCAATCCCTTTCTGAAACCTTCTTGCAGATCACAGAATGACTTGCTCAGGTATTTACTGTTTGTGAAGGTAGTCCAGAACAATGGCATATGAGAATGGCTCTTCCTTCCTGCCTGCCTGCCTTCCTTCCTTCCTTCCTTCCTTCCTTCTTTCTTCCTTCCCTCCCTCCCTCCCTCCCTCCCTCCTTCCCTCCTTCCCTTCTGCTTTCCTGCTTCCTTTCCTTCGTTCCTTCTTTCCTTCCCTCCTTCTTTCCTTCCTTCCTTCCTTCCTTCCTTCCTTCCTTCCTTCCTTCCTTCCTTCTTTCTTTCAGCAAAGTTTTGGTACCGGAGCTTTACAGGGTTGGACTCTCTGAGAAGAATCCAGAAGCTAACCCATGTTAGATAAGGGCCAGTTTCAGCAGGCTCCAAAAGGATCTGCCGCTGCCCAGAACCAAGACAATAAGTGATGCTATTTGCACCTCTGTGAGAGCAGATTTAATACAGGGAAAAAAAAAAAAAAAAAAAAAAAATCTTCTGCACAACAGCAGCTGGGAAAGAGAGGATGATAAACAGCCTCGCAGATGCCAAGGTCAGTGCAGGAGGAGGACAGGAGGTGCTCCAGGTGCCAGAGCAGCAGTTCCCCTGAGGCCTGTGGAGAGGCCCCTGGTGGAGCAGGCTGTCCCCTTGCAGCCCATGGGTCCCACATGGAGCAGATCTCCACGCTGCAGCCCGTGGAGGAGCCCCCGCTGGAGCAGGTGGATGTGGCCTGGAGGAGCCTGCGGCCCATGGAGAGCCCCCGCAGGAGCAGGCCCCGGGCCGAAGCTGCAGCCCGTGGAGAGGAGCCCACGCAGGAGCAGGGGGTCTGGGGGAAGCTGCCGCCCGTGGGGGACCCGTGCTGGAGCAGTTTGCTCCTGGGGGATGGATGGACCCCGTGGTACGGACCCATGTTGGAGCAGTTCTTGAAGAGCTGTTGCCTGTGGACAGCCCCTGCAGGATCAGTTCGGGAAGGACAGCATCCCATGGACGGACCCCACATGAAGCAGGGGCAGAGAGTGACTGTGAAGGAGTGGCAGAGACGAAGTGTTAGGGACTTACTGCAGCCCCTATCCCCCGTTCCCCTGTGCCACTCAGGGAGAGGACGTAGAAGAGGTGGACGGAGGGAAAGTGCTTTTAGTTTTTTGTTTGCTTGTTTCTCACTGCTTTAGCTTGTTAGTAATAGGTAATAAATTTTATTAATCTGCCTATGCTGAGTCTGTTTTGCCCATGATGACAATTGTTGAGTGATCTCCCTGTCCTTATCTCAACCCTTGAGCCCTTTTCATCACGTTTTCTCCCCCTTTCCCTTTGACAAGGGGGAGTGAGACAGAGATTATGGTGGAATTCAGATGCCCAGCTGAGAAAGAACACCATACAAATAAGAAAAAAAAATAGGGAAAGAAACCAAGAACTGTTATTGCACAGCCAGTTAAATTAATTGTTGATCATCAAAATTAAATTAATTGTAAATTAATTTATATGTATATATAAAACCTTTTTAAGCTGATATCACTGGAGTTTTGTTGCATAGAAAAGGGAAGTAAGAACTAACTCCTCATTATGAACTTAAGCCAAGTCCAATTAATGAAAGAAGAAAATTCCTTATGTTCAGTGGGAGTTGAATGAACTCTCAAATGAGTAGTGACCACATCTGCGTTTAGTTCAGAAGATTTAATTACCCAATATTTACAGAGACATATGAAAGAGAGAACAGTACAAACTTTTTTTAGGAGGTTCACCTGATAAGATCAAGTGAACTAACCAGGTACCTGGTTCATTATGTTCAAGGAAACATTCAGCAAGAAGTCTAAGATGAAAATATTGAGAAGAAAGTTATGCAGAAGTGTACAAGAATTACCAGGAAAAATGAAAAAGAACTTTAAAAAGAAAATGAACAAATATTAAAGTTGCTCAACAGGATGAGTTATCAAACCACAGAACATTTTTTTTCTCAAGGAACTCACAGAATGCCATTCAGTTGTTATTAGAGAAAAAAATGTGATACACGGTATACGACAGAGAAAAATTTGACTTGCCTCCCCAGGATAATTTTTCATTTTTAGCAATGGTACAAAAGTAATTCTATCTATAATTCTGTTGCACAAAAAACATCCTTTTCAAAAGCAGTAAGTATACAGAAGCTTTAATTTGACTGAATGAGACCTGAATGAGACCTGAATGTGGAGATTCAGTAAACAGATCCAAATAGTTTCACATTTCACTATGCTTTTGTCTTTCCCTCACTTATAGTTAAGGTCTAGATGGCAAAGCACTGTAAAATTTCACCTGTGAGCTTTTTTATTGCCTTATTGGTAGGGGATATTCTTTTACCTTTCTCTGATGCATTATCAGTTACAGCAACTAGAAATCAAATACTTTTGTGCAGCAGTGGCATTGAAATCTTTCAGTTATTTGTTTAGTGTGCTTTGCTCACATTCTGGAGATAAACAAATTTGCCAGTAGGTCAAGTCCAGGAAGGAGTTTCCTCTGCTTAGAAGACAGAGGCAAATTTTTATTTTTATTTTGAATTACACGGGCCCCATTCTGTAAAGTGTTGTACATTTGCTAGCTGACACATAAGAATCTGAGTTTCCTTTGGATTCTATCAAAGAATGTCTGTTCCTCAATGCTTTCTAATAGCGCACTGAAGCTGTGGCTTTTTTATTTTTATTTAAGGACTAAAAATCTTTGACTACAGATCTAGGATACTGACCCCACAGAGGACAGCACAGGGGACTCTTCTGAGTTCATGCTTCTACTTGCTTTAGGATTGCTGGCAAAAAGAGAGGACCACAACCACAGTTCTCTCCTGTCTTCCACTCCTGTCTCCTTAAGAAAGAGCCAATGAACTGCAACAGCAGTGTGGACTGGCCATACTTAGCAAAGTTTCCCAAGCAGACTGTTCCAGATTTCTGCTTGCTCTGACATATTTCTCCAAGAAGAGTGAAATGCCTAGGAAGTGAAAAGTTATGTACACAAGGGACTAACAAATGTATACATAGTATCCTGGATTGTTTCAGCATTCTTGGAGTTTGTATTAATTTGTTTCATAGCTCTTGTTTAGAAGAAAAATTTGCATCCTAATTCTCACTGTGATAAGCACGTAGATATATTTACTCACAAACTATTTATTTTCCCATGGCAATGCCCAGACACAAAACACCTGGATATAGAACTGAAAGATTAAAATAAATAAATAGATAGATAGATAAATAAATAAATAAAACATATCCATTGATACGGAAGATTAGAGAAATTAGTCACTTCAAAGCAGGGTCCCACATTAAGGAAGACTCTGAACAAGGCAATTGTACTGTAATGTTTATACTGTCCCCATTTTCACAGGAAAATCACACACTGCCTACATGTGTGACTTCCCTTATGCTATTGCTATACCATTAATTTCTCAGCTGTAGATTTAGTCTAACAAGAAAAAAATAAAAGTATGTAAATTCTTCTGCTTTAGAAGGGGTTAACAGACATCGTAGCTTTTTAGGAGGATTCCAGTTCTGCTTCCATCTTGCATTTCTGAACAACAGTCAGTTTGTGTATCAAAGATGGTACACCAAAAAATCTGAGGATTAGAGAATATTAGTTTGCACAAGCCTGATAACCTGTATTTGGCAGAACATATTTGCTTAACAAAACTGGATGCCGTCTATCTATGTTCCAAACTAGTCACAACAGAGAAAGGAAATATCACCTTTCTTTTAACGGAGCCATGTTAATTAGTGATGCTCTTAGAATTTCTGCAGATAAGTCAAAATATCTCGGTTGTGTAGTGCTTGATGTAAAACCCACTGGAGTTGCTGGACACTTTCCATCAGTTTGAGTGGATTTTAAATGTCCATTTAAAATCATATTTACAGGTCACTAGTGGAATGAAATATACAGTTTCACAAAGAACAGCTCAGAACTTACAGTTCTTTACATTTTTTCTATATACCCTGAGTTGTTTTGTCTGTTATTCTACCTACACCTGACTAAAGGGATCTTTCAATAAGATGCAGCATTCAGGTGAGGAAAGCAATCCACTGTTAGGATTCTGTAAGACTGCTCAGAAACAGTCTGAAATGTTTGGTTATTAGTCATATTAATCAAAATGGAGCTACTCTGACGAGTAACTGCTTACTGAAAGAGCATAAGTTCTTGTCCTGGTTTCAGTTAGGACAGAGTTAATTTTCCTCCTAGTAGCTGTCAGGGTGCTATGTTTTGGATTAGAATGAGAAGAGCGCTGATAACATGCTGATGTTTTAATTGTTGCAGAGCAGTGCTTACACCAAGCCAAGGACTTTTCAGCTTCTCGCTCTGTCCTGCTAGCGAGCAGGCTAGGGGTGCAGCAGGAGCTGGGAGGGGACAGACCCAGGACAGCTGACCCAAACTGGCCAAAGGGGTATTCCATACCACCTGATGGCACGCTAAACAATATATAGGGGTGGCTAGCCGGGGGTGGGGAGGGGGTGGCTGGCTGCTCAGGGATAGGCTGAGCGTCAGTCAGCGGGGGGTGAGCAATTGCATTGTGCGTCACTTGTTTCGTAAACATTATTAGTAGTAATACCATTATTATTATTATTATTGTTATTGTTATTGTTATTATTATTATCCTGTCTTAATAAACCGTCTTTATCTCAACTCACAGGCTTCACTTTCCCGTTTTTCTCCCCCATCCCAGAGAGGGAGAGGGAAGGGTGAGCGAACAGCTGTGTGGTGTTTAGCTGCCGGCCGGGTTAAACCACAACAGTCCTTTTGGCGCCCAATGTGGGGCTCGAAGGGTTGAGATAACGACAGATTTGACCAGAGTGTGTTAAACTAAAATTGGTATAAGTGCCAATCGCTACCACAACTGTGTACCGGCGGCAATATCGCACCAACCGAGACTCCCCGATTCCCATCCATAAGCTAATTCGTCAACTGGAGAGCCAAGGAGTGATCAGCAAGACTCATTCACCTTTTAATAGTCCCATATGGCCAGTGCGAAAGTCTAATGGTGAGTGGAGACTAACAGTGGACTATCGTGGCCTGAACGAAGTCACGCCACCACTGAGTGCTGCAGTGCCGGACATGCTAGAACTCCAGTACGAACTGGAATCAAAGGCAGCCAAGTGGTATGCCACAATTGATATCGCTAATGCATTTTTCTCCATCCCTCTAGCAGCAGAGTGCAGGCCACAGTTTGCTTTCACTTGGAGGGGAGTCCAATATACTTGGAATCGGCTGCCCCAGGGGTGGAAACACAGCCCTACCATTTGCCATGGACTGATCCAGTCTGCGCTGGAGCAGGGGAAAGCTCCTGAACACCTGCAGTACATCAATGACATCATTGTGTGGGGTGACACTGCAGAGGAAGTTTTTGAGAAAGGGAAGAAAATAGTCCAAATCCTTCTGAAGGCCGGTGTTGCCATAAACCAAAACAAAGTTAAAGGACCTGCACGAGAGATCCAGTTTTTAGGAATAAAATGGCAAGATGGACGTAGTCAAATCCCAATGGATGTGATCAACAAAATAACAGCTATGTCTCTGCCAACTAACAAAAAAAGAAACACAAACTTTCCTAGGTGTCGTGGGGTTTTGGAGAATGCGTATTCCAAATTACAGTCTGATTGTAAACCCGCTCTACCAAGTAACCCATAAGAAGAATGCTTTTGAATGGGGCCCTGAGCAACGACAAGCCTTTGAACAAATTAAGCAGGAAATAGTTCATGCAGTAGCCCTTGGGCCAGTGTTGTGGTTTAGCCCGGCTGGCAGCCAAACACCACACAGCCGTTCGCTCACCCTCCCCTCTCCCTCTCCGGGACTGGGGGAGAGAAACGGGAAAGTGAAGTCTGTGAGTTGAGATAAAGACAGTTTATTAAGACAGGAAAAATAATAACAATAATAATAATAATAATAATAGTATAATGTGTACGAAATAAGTGATGCACAATGCAATTGCTCACCACCCGTTGACCGATGCCCAGCCTATCCCCGAGCAGCCGGCCCCCCCACCCCGGCTAGCCACCCCTATATATTGTTCAGCATGACGTCAGATGGTATGGAATACCCCTTTGGCCAGTTTGGGTCACCTGCCCTGGGTCTGTCCCCTCCCAGCTCCTGCTGCACCCCCAGCCTGCTCGCTAGCAGGACAGAGCGAGAAGTTGAAAAGTCCTTGGCTTGGTGTAAGCACTGCTCTACAACAATTAAAACATCAGCATGTTATCAGCGCTCTTCTCATTCTAATCCAAAACATAGCACCCTACCAGCTACTAGGAGGAAAATTAACTCTGTCCTACCTGAAACCAGGACAGATATCCACCCCTTATTCCATACCATTTATGTCATGCTCAGGTTACACTCTTTCCAATACCTTCTAATTAGTCACCATTTTCATCTATGATATATAGCAACCATGGTAGTGATGACATACAGTGTTATATGATAATTAACATACTACAATTCAACTCATGGGCTATTCTCACCCAGTATTAGGTCCCCTTGAGGTAAACACCGGACCTCCCCATTCTTTTGCATTACCCACCAAGTGCATCCAGGTCCCTGGGCAAAAGCAATCCCACGAATGGGCTTGCCTTTTCCTGAGGCAGGAGTAGCCCAGACTGTCTTACCCAGCATGTTTCTTACGTGCACTACAGGAACTTTATCCCCTTCTACAGTGCGTAACAGGTTTGATTGGGCAGGTCCAGCTCGGTTGGCAGATCCTCTAGTATTGACTAACCAGGTGGCCTTTGCCAAATGTGTTTCCCAATTTTTGAATGTCCCAGCACCCATTGCTTTCAGTCTAGTATTTAACAGTCCATTGTATCGTTCGACTTTCCCGGAGGCTGGTGCATGATAGGGGATGTGATACACCCACTCAATACCATGTTCTTTGGCCCAAGTGTCTATAAGGTTGTTTCGGAAATGAGTCCCATTGTCTGACTCAATTCTTTCTGGGGTGCCATGTCGCCATAGGACTTGCTTTTCAAGGCCCAGGATAGTGTTCCGGGCGGTGGCATGGGGCACAGGATATGTTTCCAGCCATCCGGTGGTTGCTTCCACCATTGTAAGTACGTGGCGCTTGCCGTTGCGGGTTTGGGGGAGTGTGATGTAATCAATCTGCCAGGCCTCTCCATATTTGTATTTCAGCCACCGTCCTCCATACCAGAGAGGCTTTGACCGTTTGGCTTGTTTAATTGCAGCACATGTTTCACAATCATGAATAACCTGTGCTATAGTGTCCATGGTCAGGTCCACCCCTCGGTCACGAGCCCATCTGTATGTTGCATCTCTACCTTGATGGCCTGAGGTGTCATGGGCCCATCGGGCTATGAATAATTCACCTTTATGTTGCCAGTCCAGGTCCACCTGAGCCACTTCAATCTTAGCAGCCTGATCCACCTGCTGGTTGTTTTGATGTTCTTCAGTAGCCCGATTCTTGGGCACATGAGCATCTACATGGCGTACCTTTACAACCAGGTTCTCTACCCGGGCAGCAATATCTTGCCACAGTGCAGCAGCCCAGATGGGTTTGCCCCTGCGCTGCCAGTTGTTCTGCTTCCATTGCTGTAACCACCCCCACAGGGCATTTGCTACCATCCATGAATCAGTATAGAGATAGAGAACTGGCCACTTTTCTCGCTCAGCAATATCTAAGGCCAGCTGAACGGCTTTCACTTCTGCAAACTGACTCGATTCACCTTCTCCCTCAGCAGCTTCTGCAACTCGTCGTGTAGGACTCCATACAGCAGCTTTCCATCTTCGATGCTTTCCCACAATACGACGGGACCCATCAGTGAACAGGGCATATTTCTTCTCATTCTCTGGTAGCTTGTTGTACAGTGGGGCTTCTTCAGCACGGACCACCTCCTCCTCTGATGATATCCCAAAGTACATGCCTTCAGGCCAGTCCATAATCACTTCCAGGATTCCTGGGTGACTGGGGTTTCCTATTCGAGCCCGCTGAGTAATCAGTGCAACCCACGTGCTCCATGTAGCATCAGTTGCATGATGTGTAGAGGGGACCCTTCCTTTGAACATCCAACCCAGTACCGGCAGTCGGGGTGCCAGGAGGAGCTGCGCTTCAGTACCGACCACTTCCGAAGCAGATCGAACTCCCTCATATGCTGCCAATATCTCCTTTTCGGTTGGAGTATAGCAGGCCTCAGATCCTCTGTATCCCCGACTCCAAAACCCCAGGGGTCGACCTCGAGTTTCCCCAGGTTCTTTCTGCCAGAGGCTCCAGGTGGGACCATTCTCCCCGGCTGCGGTGTAGAGCACATTCTTTACATCTGGTCCTGTTCGGACTGGCCCAAGGGCTACTGCATGAACTATTTCCTGCTTAATTTGTTCAAAGGCTTGTCGTTGCTCAGGGCCCCATTCAAAAGCATTCTTCTTACGGGTTACTTGGTAGAGCGGGTTTACAATCAGACTGTAATTTGGAATATGCATTCTCCAAAACCCCACGACACCTAGGAAAGTTTGTGTTTCCTTTTTGCTAGTTGGTGGAGACATAGCTGTTATTTTGCTGATCACATCCATTGGGATTTGACTACGTCCATCTTGCCATTTTATTCCTAAAAACTGGATCTCTCGTGCAGGTCCTTTAACTTTGTTTTGGTTTATGGCAACACCGGCCTTCAGAAGGATTTGGACTATTTTCTTCCCTTTCTCAAAAACTTCCTCTGCAGTGTCACCCCACACAATGATGTCATTGATGTACTGCAGGTGTTCAGGAGCTTTCCCCTGCTCCAGCGCAGACTGGATCAGTCCATGGCAAATGGTAGGGCTATGTTTCCACCCCTGGGGCAGCCGATTCCAAGTATATTGGACTCCCCTCCAAGTGAAAGCAAACTGTGGCCTGCACTCTGCTGCTAGAGGGATGGAGAAAAATGCATTAGCGATATCAATTGTGGCATACCACTTGGCTGCCTTTGATTCCAGTTCGTACTGGAGTTCTAGCATGTCCGGCACTGCAGCACTCAGTGGTGGCGTGACTTCGTTCAGGCCACGATAGTCCACTGTTAGTCTCCACTCACCATTAGACTTTCGCACTGGCCATATGGGACTATTAAAAGGTGAATGAGTCTTGCTGATCACTCCTTGGCTCTCCAGTTGACGAATTAGCTCGTGGATGGGAATCAGGGAGTCTCGGTTGGTGCGATATTGCCGCCGGTGCACAGTTGTGGTAGCGATTGGCACTTGCTGTTCTTCAACCCTCAGCAGCCCCACAACAGAAGGGTCCTCTGAGAGACCGGGCAAGGTAGACAACTGTTTAATGTCCTCTGTCTCTAAGGCAGCTATGCCAAAAGCCCAGCGGAACCCTTTTGGGTCCTTGAAATATCCTCTTCTAAGATAGTCTATGCCAAGGATGCACGGAGCATCCGGGCCAGTCACAATACGGTGCTTTTGCCACTCATTTCTGGTTAGACTCACTTCAGCCTCCAATACAGTTTACTGCTGGGATCCCCCTGTCACGCCATAAATACAGATGGGCTCTGGCCCTTTACAGCTTGATGGCATTAGAGTACATTGTGCACCGGTGTCTACTAGAGCCTTATACTTCTGTGCGTCAGACATGCCAGGCCATCGAATCCACACAGTCCAATAAACTCGGTTGTCCCTTTCCTCCCCCTGGCTGGAGGCAGGGCCCCTCTAGTCCTGGTCAGAATCTTCGTTTCTGTGTTTAAAAGACTGCCTGCTAGAAGTTGGAGCAGCAAACTTTTCAGAGAACCCCTTTCTCCCGATTGTTTTCTTTTGCAACTCACGTACCCGTGCCTCTAGGGTCTCAGTAGATTTTCCATCCCATTTTCTCATGTCCTCTCCATGGTCACGTAGGTAAAACCACAGGGTGGCGCGGGGTGTGTACCCACCATATTGTCTTCTTTGCACGGATGCGCGTTTACCCCTAATAGCCGAGACGCTGGTTTGTACAGGTGGGGAAGAAAATACACTCTCTTTAAGTTGGTGGACCTCTTCAAAAAGTTTCTCCAAAGTATTCTCTTTTAGTTGGTGGCCACTGGTTTGTTCAGGTGGGGGGGAAGATAAATTCTCTTTAAGTTGGTGGAACTCTTCAGAGAGTTTCTCCACAGCCGAGACGCAGGCCTGTAGGGAAGAGGAGAGATTTCCTTCGTACTCCTGGAGTTGTTTAGCCATGTCACCCACTGTGGGATCTTCACCGTCTTTCCAGGTTATTATTGACAATGTGCTGGCCCATGTTGATGGTGCATTCTGTACAAACTTCCGCCATATGGGTCGAGTACACTGGACTTCATCTGGATCTGTGGATGTTTGTGCGTCGTCTAGGTCCTTATAAATTACTTCCCGTACGGCTAATTCCCTCAGGTACTGAATTCCCTTCTCCATGGTGGTCCACTTGACTGGTAGACATACAAGTTCTTCCTTGTAGGGATACCTTCCCTTCACAGCTAACAGGAGACGCCTCCAGAGGCTGTGAGATCGTGCTCCATCTCCAATTGCTTTGTCAATGCTTGCATCTCTAGCAAGGGATCCCAACCGCCTGGCTTCCCTGCCCTCTAATTCCACACCATTGGCTCCAGTGTCCCAGCACCGGAGCAGCCAGGTGACAAGCTGTTCACCTATACAGCGACCAAAATCTTTTCGCACATCTCGTAGCTCACGCTGGTATAGAGTTCGGGTAGTTACTGTTGATTTTCTGACATCCTCATCCTCATCTTCATCCTCCTGCACACTTGATGGCCCAGCCTCGTCTTCTCCACGCCCAGACTTAGCAGAAGACTTTCTGCGTTCTAAACGACCTGAGTCTCTATACCATTTTTTCACCTTTTCTACAGGGACAACTTGCACTGCTACAGCTCGTTTCTCTGACCCAGCCACAGGGTCTGCCACAGGGGTTGGAGTACCCTCTGCAGGGGCAACTTGCACTGCTACAGTTCGTTTCTCTGACCCAGCCACAGGAGTGGGAGCGGCTGCGGGAGCTGGAATGGCTGCGGGTGCCGGGACGGCTGCGGGAGCTGGAGCTGGAACGGCTACGGGAGCTGGAACGGCTGTGGGAGCTGGAACGGCTGCGGGAGCTGAAGCTGGAACGGCTGCAGGAGCTGGAGCTGGAACAGCTGCGGGAGCTGGAGCTGGAACAGCTGCGGGAGCTGGAGCTGGAACGGCTGCGGGAGCTGGAACTGGAACGGCTGCGGGAGCTGGAGCTGGAATGGCTGCGGGAGCTGGAACGGCTGCGGGAGCCGGAACCGGGACGGCTGCGGGAGCTGGAGCTGGAACGGCTGCAGGAGCTGGAACGGCTGCGGGAGCCAGAACCAGGACGGCTGCGGGAGCTGGAGCTGGAACGGCTGTGGGAGCTGGAGCTGGAACGGCTGCGGGAGCTGGAACTGGAACGGCCACAGGGTCTGTCACTAGGTTGATAGTAGCATCAATTGCAGCTCGATAGGCACAGGCCAGACCCCAGCACGCAACAGTGATTTGTGTCACTTTGGAACTGCCAGAGTCATGACACCTTTTTTTCAAGCATTCTACCAGTTTTTCAGGATTTTGCAGTTGTTCAGGGGTGAATGTCCAAAACACTGGAGGTGCCCACTGCCCTAGAAACCTGCCCATATCCTCCCACACTCCCTGCCACTCGCAAATATCCCGCCTCAAGACAGATCTCCGGATGAGATTCCTAAGTAGTTGTTTAACCTTAAACAAAACCTGAAGCGCATTCAGGAGACATAACAACAAGAACATGGTGGTCTGAGTATCCCAAGGATATTCAACATCTTGGAGAGCTACCGTAACTAGCTCGGGGGATAAAAGGGTGGTGAAGGAGGAAGGGAGAGTGAACAGGTAGGAAAAAATATCTTCCCCTGTCCCCTCCACAGATTGACTCCCTGATGAAAAAAGGCAATAGGTGTAATTGCTAATAGTTTCTGAGATATGGTTTCCGAAGTATAGAGTTGACGACAGTGCTGAGTACAAATACCAGGTTAGAGTCATGACCAGAAATCTCATCATTTCATAAGCCATCGTTACACCACACAGTACCATAACAATCTTAAACCAGGGCCCGGAGAGGATAAACAGCACGACAGGGAGCACATACAGAAAGCAACTTGCTATAAAACTCAATTTGGGAAACAGGTACAGCAGACTTGAGATTAAGGCAATCAACATTGTGACTAGCAACTATTAAGCAGGTCGAATACTTATACCAATTTTAGTTTAACACACTCTGGTCAAATCTGTCGATATCTCAACCCTTTGAGCCCCACGTTGGGCGCCAAATGGACTGTTGTGGTTTAGCCCGGCTGGCAGCCAAACACCACACAGCTGTTCGCTCACCCTCCCCGCTCCCTCTCCGGGATGGGGGAGAGAAACGGGAAAGTGAAGTCTGTGAGTTGAGATAAAGACAGTTTATTAAGACAGGAAAAATAATAACAATAATAATAATAATAATAATAAAAATAGTATTAATAGTAATAATGTGTACGAAATAAGTGATGCACAATGCAATTGCTCACCACCCGCTGACCGATGCCCAGCCTATCCCCGAGCAGCCGGCCCCCCCACCCCGGCTAGCCACCCCTATATATTGTTCAGCATGACGTCAGATGGTATGGAATACCCCTTTGGCCAGTTTGGGTCAGCTGTCCTGGGTCTGTCCCCTCCCAGCTCCTGCTGCACCCCCAGCCTGCTCGCTAGCAGGACAGAGCAAGAAGCTGAAAAGTCCTTGGCTTGGTGTAAGCACTGCTCTACAACAATTAAAACATCAGCATGTTATCAGCGCTCTTCTCATTCTAATCCAAAACATAGCACCCTGCCAGCTACTAGGAGGAAAATTAACTCTGTCCTGCCTGAAACCAGGACAGCCAGTCCGAACAGGACCAGATGTAAAGAATGTGCTCTATACCACTGCCGGGGAGAATGGTCCCACCTGGAGCCTCTGGCAGAAAGAACCTGGGGAAACTCGAGGTCGACCCCTGGGGTTTTGGAGTCGGGGATACAGAGGATCTGAGGCCTGCTATACTCCAACCGAAAAGGAGATATTGGCAGCATATGAGGGAGTTCGATCTGCTTCGGAAGTGGTCGGTACTGAAGCGCAGCTCCTCCTGGCACCCCGACTGCCAGTACTAGGCTGGATGTTCAAAGGAAGGGTCCCATCTACACATCATGCAACTGATGCTACATGGAGCACGTGGGTTGCACTGATTATTCAGCGGGCTCGAATAGGAAACCCCAGTCGCCCAGGAATCTTGGAAGTGATTATGGACTGGCCAGAAGGCAAATACTTTGGGATATCATCAGAGGAGGAGGTGGTCCGTGCTGAAGAAGCCCCACTGTACAACAAGCTACCAGAGAATGAGAAGAAATATGCCCTGTTCACTGATGGGTCCCGTCGTATTGTGGGAAAGCATCGAAGATGGAAAGCTGCTGTATGGAGTCCTACACGACGAGTTGCAGAAGCTGCTGAGGGAGAAGGTGAATCGAGTCAGTTTGCAGAAGTGAAAGCCATTCAGCTGGCCTTAGATATTGCTGAGCGAGAAAAGTGGCCAGTTCTCTATCTCTATACTGATTCATGGATGGTAGCAAATGCCCTGTGGGGGTGGTTACAGCAATGGAAGCAGAACAACTGGCAGCGCAGGGGCAAACCCATCTGGGCTGCTGCACTGTGGCAAGATATTGCTGCCCGGGTAGAGAACCTGGTTGTAAAGGTACGCCATGTAGATGCTCATGTGCCCAAGAATCGGGCTACTGAAGAACATCAAAACAACCAGCAGGTGGATCAGGCTGCTAAGATTGAAGTGGCTCAGGTGGACCTGGACTGGCAACATAAAGGTGAATTATTCATAGCCCGATGGGCCCATGACACCTCAGGCCATCAAGGTAGAGATGCAACATACAGATGGGCTCGTGACCGAGGGGTGGACCTGACCATGGACACTATAGCACAGGTTATTCATGATTGTGAAACATGTGCTGCAATTAAACAAGCCAAACGGTCAAAGCCTCTCTGGTATGGAGGACGGTGGCTGAAATACAAATATGGAGAGGCCTGGCAGATTGATTACATCACACTCCCCCAAACCCGCAACGGCAAGCGCCACGTACTTACAATGGTGGAAGCAACCACCGGATGGCTGGAAACATATCCTGTGCCCCATGCCACCGCCCGGAACACTATCCTGGGCCTTGAAAAGCAAGTCCTATGGCGACATGGCACCCCAGAAAGAATTGAGTCAGACAATGGGACTCATTTCCGAAACAACCTTATAGACACTTGGGCCAAAGAACATGGTATTGAGTGGGTGTATCACATCCCCTATCATGCACCAGCCTCCGGGAAAGTCGAACGATACAATGGACTGTTAAATACTAGACTGAAAGCAATGGGTGCTGGGACATTCAAAAATTGGGAAACACATTTGGCAAAGGCCACCTGGTTAGTCAATACTAGAGGATCTGCCAACCGAGCTGGACCTGCCCAATCAAACCTGTTACGCACTGTAGAAGGGGATAAAGTTCCTGTAGTGCACGTAAGAAACATGCTGGGTAAGACAGTCTGGGCTACTCCTGCCTCAGGAAAAGGCAAGCCCATTCGTGGGATTGCTTTTGCCCAGGGACCTGGATGCACTTGGTGGGTAATGCAAAAGAATGGGGAGGTCCGGTGTTTACCTCAAGGGGACCTAATACTGGGTGAGAATAGCCCATGAGTTGAATTGTAGTATGTTAATTATCATATAACACTGTATGTCATCACTACCATGGTTGCTATATATCATAGATGAAAATGGTGACTAATTAGAAGGTATTGGAAAGAGTGTAACCTGAGCATGACATAAATGGTATGGAATAAGGGGTGGATATCTGTCCTGGTTTCAGGTAGGACAGAGGACAGAGCAGGCTAGGGATGCAGCAGGAGCTGGGAGGGGACAGACCCAGGACAGCTGACCCAAACTGGCCAAAGGGGTATTCCATACCATCTGACGTCATGCTGAACAATATAGAGGGGTGGCTAGCCGGGGTGGGGGGCGGCCTGCTCGGGGGTAGGCTGGGCATCGGTCAGCAGGTGGTGAGCAATTGCATTGTGCATCACTTGTTTCATACACATTATTACTATTAATACCATTATTATTATTATTATTGTTATTGTTATTGTTATTGTTATTATTATTATCCTGTCTTAATAAACTGTCTTTATCTCAACTCACAGGCTTCACTTTCCCGTTTCTCTCCCCCATCCCAGAGAGGGAGGGGGGAGGGTGAGTGAACGGCTGTGCGGTGTTTAGCTGCCGGCCAGGTTAACCCCCAACAGCTCTTAACAAAGTACACAGAAACAACTCTTATAAAAGAAACAAAGAACAAAATACTAAGACCACTGGAATAAGAGTTTAGAACCAAGCAACGAGGCAAGGACTACTGTTTTTTGTTGGTTTATTTTCCTCCAAGAGTTATTAGTTTTAATCCCAATTCATTTACATTCTTGTCAAAGAATTTTTTAACACTAAAAATATGCAACACAACATTAAAGCAACACGTGGGAGATTTCCAAATAGAAATTTGGAATCTGCTACATTAGTCAGAAACATAACATCTTGAATGGGGGAAGGGAGATCTTAGATACCAGATGGGTCAAAAAATCTAGTGTCTGATCAATTAGCTTTATTATTAATATTTCTTTAATATGTTAGAATCAAGACAAAAGCAACAAACCCTTTTTTTAGGGTTGTGGAAAATGACAGTCATTTGCGAATAGATATAACACTTCATGATTGATCATGATCAACACTACAAGAGAGACAACTTCTAATTTTGATTGATTTTTTCATGTATCACAGCTCCTTCCTTCACTCATACTTTATATTTTTCATGTAAGTATAGGAAAATAACTTGATGTACCATTCTTTGTCATATTTCACTTGAGCTGCTTACATTAAAAACCTGTGCAGCTTAGTGGAGAGCAAAAATGAAAATAACAAAGTCACATAACTAAGGTCTTTGCTCATATAATGAAATAAAATGAAATAGTTTTATATGATTCTTGAGCATATGTAATTATTTTATTGGCTGCAAGTTTCCTTTGTGCATTCCTGTTTTTCATAAGGAATATTTTGTCCATTTGTATATTTATTATTTTATAGAGGAGGAGTTCTTTGTAATCTTTGAAAATTATTAAGAACATATATTTTCTCCTCCTCCACACATCTGCTGTGGAAAAAAAAAAACAAAACAAAAAAAAAAAACCACCCTCAGCTTTTTGGACTAGTTCACAGTGTAAAAATAGTGTGAAGCATAGAAAAAAAATCATCAATAAAATACAAATAAGACATGAAATGTCATATGACCTGTCAGATGTTAACATTTAATGACACTTAGGTTACCAGAATCTCCATTTCAGGAATTCATGTGGGATTATTATTAGGGTATGCCTCAGAGGAACTGAGATTTGTGGAAGCCTAAGTACAGGTAGGAGGGGCTGAGGCCCAAGCCTGGGAAATGAAGGTATATAATGACAGGAAGGAGACTTGCCCCCTTTTGTGCATATATGTGCACATATTTGTACATGGGGCTTGGCTTGGAGTGAAGCACTGCTTCCATATTACCTCTGGGCTCCCCTAAGTCAGTGCTGGTGTTCAAATGAATGCAGCAACTTTTGCCTGCGACTGAAATGGGTACTGGGTATTAAAGGCTATATCTTACAGATGCCCAAGGAGGAACAGAATATGCTTTGTACCTTCTTCAGCTCTGCTGCACTCACAGCCCATGTACTGCAACTCCATGGTGCAAGGCCTGTCATTTTAGAAGCGCACTTTAGCCTATGAACGATTTGTGTGAAATTTTCACAGGAGCAGTGAAGCGTGACCCTCTCACTCTTTATTCCCAAGGCTCATGTATGAAAAAAATGATCCAACAGTGTCTCTTTTTCCCTGCTCATCATTGTCAAGCAGTAGATGTGCGTCACATTTGTGACACATCACTTAGAGCTGTGATACATGTCACATTATTTCTTTCTTCTTACAACCCCTTTCAGTAATTGACCCTTATTGTACTCTGCTCAAATAGAAGAGTACAGTAAAATGACTGCCATTTAGCAGAAGCATTATTTTATCTTAGATATTGCTTCTGATTTTCAGTACAACAGACTCAGAATAGTTAATAGAAATCAATGCTTAATGATCAGTTCAATCAAAATATTTGGAGAGAAACTTCAATAGCCTGGTGGCTTCCAGTGTTTTCTTTTACAGATCTTGATTATCCATTCTTCTTTCTACTTTCATATTTTACCTGGTAGTATACTAGCTTACATAACTATTTTTTCTTTGATTTTAATTTCATCACTGTAAGCGGTGACCTGTTCTTTTAACTTTATCCTTTTCACATCTGAAAGAAAGATCACACATCAGTAACAGAGAGAAATGAATTACCACATTTTTATTCTGTAGAGATATTAAAAGTGCTTTTTAACACTACTTTTACTGTTCAAAAACTTGAGCCAAAATTTCAGAGATGAATGGCCATTTTGGAAACCACAAGGTCTCCCTAGCAAGGCAGTCAGCCCCTGCTAATTCTAAACATGAATCACTACACTTTGATTCCACACAGATACAGCCTTTCTTCTGTAGCCCTTTTTCTTTGATTTCTACTGGACTATCAGTTTACCTACTGCTTCTGTTTTCATCAACCCCATAACCCAACACAGTACCATTTTATTAAGGATTTTTCTTTTGCACTTATTTTCAGTAAAGCTTGAAAAATGCATATTTCCTTTCTAAAAACTTTCCCTTCTATTGCTGTTTTTTTTTTTTTAATTTCTGTGTACATTTCTGTTTGTACCACTTTTTTTTTTTTTTTTTTCCAGATCCTGTTGTGCTGCTGACGAAAGAGCATAGTTTTCAGGGAGTCAGATTGCTATTAAAACTGTTTTCTGGAAAGCAGTGCATCAGGTCATACAAAGATAATGAGACTTTTTGTTTATACAACACAATGCCAAGAAATCTTTATGCATTATGAAAGACGAATTGAAGTATAAGTATTGAAGAAAAGAAAACAAGCAGCAGAAAGCTTAATTAATTTCCAAAATAGTGAATTAATTAAAACATTTGAAAAACAGCAGTAACAAAGAACAGTAATTTTAATTGCTAGAAATGTCTAATAAAAACTTGCCCAGTTGGTCTGCTGCTGACATAGAATTGCCTATTAAAATTGCTTAGTTAAGTGCAAAAATCAAAATAGTTTTCTGTCCATGTCTGAAACCAATTATTGTGTTCAAAACAATTTCAGGTTGTGTTTTTACTCTGACGATAGATACTATTTATGCACATCTTCTACTTCTCTTTTGGGATCTTATTTTTCAGGAAAAGATTCTCATTTAGCTTCCGCATAATTATATATTTCAGCCAGTAGTTAAGTTGCTTTTTCTTTGTGTACTTTTTCTATAAACACTTTGTTTGAAAATTCACTGCTCCCTCCAACTCTGACTAATTCTGTTGATCATTTTGTCCTTTCCTCACTCATCATCTCTATTCTATTTCAAAACCATTCGTAGCAACTCCTCTGCAATTCCCATTTGCTCCTCTATTTTTCCACTCCGCTACATCCTCAGTTCACCGGAGAATTTTTACAATCCAGCTGAATCATAACTGTCAAGAACAGATGGATAGGGACAAACCATTGAATAACGAAACTAGACTTGTTTAGACTGATTATTTTCTACTCTCTATGACCTTAGTTTTTAAAATGGAGAATTCCCTCAATGTTTTATTCCAAAAAAAAGCCTCGGTATAAAAGGTCATCCTGAACTGATTGTATTTCAGAGTCATGGAACACATGGGCTAAGAAAAATATCTAGCTGATTTCCATCTCCAATAACTTCAGTCTTGAAAAAAAAAATATATATATAAATGTTTATTGTTACATTCTCAAAGATTCAGGACTCCCCTCTGTCAGTTACCTAAACTTTCATATGAATTTTAAAAGGCCGAGAGATTAGAATATTAACTATATGATGCCACAAAGTATTATTAAAACAAGTAATTTTCTGATCTACCATTAAAATGAAGTAACAAAAAGTATGTTAAAAAAGAGAAGCCACAGTTTCTGTCTAGCCATTCTGCTGTATAGCTCTGGTTATGCTACTGTAGGGAAAATCAAGCTGTAATAAATCATGGTGTCTCTCCATGACAGCTTCAAATGAACATGTTTATTGGGACAGACAAGTACATCACTAAGACTGTTATTTACTTCAGGTGCGGACATACAGTACCAGCTGTTGGATTTAAACGCCAATTCTGTCATTGCAGCTGAAAACTATGGGAATTTTTCAAGTCACACACCAGCACAAGCAAAAACATGGCCATGATAGCATAACATAAGTAATACAGATTTTTTTGTTTTGTTTTTCATCTGCATGGAAACTATGGCTTGAAAGAAATAACAACAAAACCTGCTAACAATTCCACTCTAACCTCTAATGGCCTACATTTAGGTTAAGTTCTAACATAGTGATTATAGTTTTTTAAGGAAGTTTAAAGAAAAGTATTCCTTGAAATATCAGTGGCTATAACCACTGAATAATCATTGTATAAGACCAATCTCTAGCCATCATTTTTCACAAAAAAAAAAAAAAAAAAAAAAAAGTTTTGCCAACAGGCCAAACGCAAACACAAAACAGTTTTTCTTGCATAAATAGTCTAGAATGGAAGAACTCAGCACTACTGAGAGCTCTTTTTCTGCGACCAAACACAGAGATATAGCCCAGACAGAGATGTGGGGAACCAACCTGGAAGGAAGGGAATCTGCATTTCCAGTAGGAGAAAATAAATAAATAAATAAATAAAACAAAACACAGAGATGATAGGCACACAGTATGAAATGTAATTTTAAGTGTAGTACTTGGGGAAGATGGAATGCCAGGTCAGGATGCAGTGGCTCCCACGTCTAGGATTGTCAGGATTTCATCAAATAGGGATATCCACCATGGAAGAAAATACCTGCTTCAAGAGGATGTTAGCAGCCTCATGGGAAGAAATATATACTGGTCTCGATGATCCTTGTCCCTTCCAACTAAGGATATTCTATGATTTTATGATTCTTTGCTATATTTATATTTATAAATGGCAACAGTTTGCACTGGGACTTCAACTCTGCTGCAGAACAGTTCAGGCATCACAGAAGGTCAGTGGGATGTAAAGGCTCCGTCCCATTACCAGTCAAAACAGCTCAGCAGCAGGGAGCTCCTGTGAGAGAGCAAGCTAACTGTGCATAAAGCACTAGCTGGCTCCATGGAAAGGAAAGGAGGTGACAGCCACCTTATAAATACAAGAACTATTCGGTAGCCTAATTCAAATTCCCTGTCCTTCAAGTTTAAGGACTGTTGTGTGATGCTAAGACCAAAAGAAAAACAATGACCACAAAAAAACAAATGAGAGAGACTATATGTCTTAATACTGAGAGGACTTTTGCTACTATTCCAACATCACAAAGTGAAGGATGAGATAGTTAAAGGTCCCCAGCTGAGGGAATTAATCCTGTCTGACAACCAACGCATGAAGCCTAACCAGAACTAAATCGAAGATATTAAAGATATATTGCCAATACTAATGCTGCCCTTTGGCCATGCCTCATTCAGTCTTCAGTCTAAGGTACTTTACTAATTATTGTGGACATTGACGTATGTTATTCATATAAGACTGATGTGATGACAGTCTTCTAGTGTAAATGAAAGAGGTGAGGATACAGGTGGTGTATTTATTAGTCCCTCACCTTGAGCATAGATGTTATAGCACTGACTTACAAATAGTACAAGATGCATGTGTAACTTCATTGATGTTTGATATGAAAACCTGAGCTAAAACTATGAAAATTTTATTTTTTATATCACAGATGATATTTCTTGAAGCAAAACCACTGGCAAGAGATCAAGTTCCATACAAAAAAAAAAAAAAAAGACAATGTTGTTCTATCCGGGACTTAGTGAAGAGGAACTTAAAAGATTTGGCAGAAGTCTACTAAAAAGCAGGTATTATTTATCTCACGAAATAGTGTAAATCTAGAGAAAGGGTATGTGGAAAGAAGACTAATTGCAATTAGAAAATTGCAATAGAGAAACTGGAAAAACAAGACCTTAAAGACAAGTGTTTTTTTTTTTCCTCAGTTGTTGGTTTTTTTTTTTGTTTGTTTGTTTTTCTGAGAAACATAAGCATGCAAAGAACTGCAGTTAGTAAAAACAAAGACTTCAGTTAACCCAGGATCTTCTAGAAGCAGTATAAATTCTTGAAATGTAATGAGGTATAATTTCTCCACCAAATTATCTTCCTTATTTAAAATCTCAAGTAGTGCTTTACACTACTCAAGATCAAATGTAGAATAATAGCTCACTGATAACTTCCTTGGTTTTCTAAACAGAAAGTGGAAAATAATTTGGAAGGAAGCAATCCTACAACTATATTCTTCATTATTCCAGGGCAAAGGACAGACCATGGTAGCAGAATAAGAACAGCAATTTTCAGAAAGGCAGATATTAATTTGAAGGGACGAGTGGGAGAGCAATCTATGTGTGTGTTATATATATGAAATACATATATTTTTTTAATCTTCTAGGCTGTTCTACAAGAGAACTAGCAGTTCCTGAGAATGACAGCATTAAAAAGACAGAAAACAGACTATTATAATTCAAAGGAAAGATAGTTAATTCAATAAAATCTAATCAAAGAGATTTAAAAGTATTAGTGGTTCTCTTCAATAGATCATGGAAGACAGGTGTTTTCAGAATGCAGAAGAATGTGAAATTCTGTAACAACATATAAAAACTGAGAGGAAGGGTGGGGGAGGAATGTAAAGGGATTATAGATCATGACAACTACCTTCAGGAAATAATTATCAATCAATTTATATTAAGGGACAATAAGATGATTAAGACAGCTGGTATAGTTTTGTCATAGATCAAATAGTGCCAAAAGAAATAGTGTCTTATTTTCTCCAAGATGGAATAATTGGCCTCTACCAGATTATAGCAGAACGTGTAACAGACTTCAGTAATGTTTTTCCCATTGCTCTACAGGACTTTACAGGACTTTCTCATATGAGAACAAAAGAACCTAGATAAAAAAGTGAGTACTCACTACTTGATAAAATACACTCTGAGTCATTATCAGTGTTTCCTGTTATAATGAGAAGGTAATAGGTGGCAATGAGGTAAAATATAATGTCTTTGGGAAAGAGCTCATGGAAGAATAGCCAAATGACTCAAAAAAAACAAACAAACAAAAAAAAAACCAACACTTGAATGGTTAAAGGGAGAGTCTGAATGGTTAAGGAGAGATTCATATGTAAGGACAGAGAGCGGAAAAGAAGGAAGAAAAAATTACTTTAATTATAAGGATAATCCACACTCTAAACAATTAATGGCAGAGGTTGTAGATACAAACATTGTCCTTCGAACTCAACTAAACCTCATAGAATCATAGAATGGCTTGGTTTGGAAGGAACCTTCAAGATCATCTAGTTCCAACTCCCCTTCCATGGGCAGGGATGCCACCCACTAGGACAGGTTGCCCAGGGCCTCATCCAACCTGATCTTGAACACTTCCAGAGATGGGGCATCCACAACTTCTCTGGGCAACCTGTTCCAGTGCCTCACCACCTGCTGAGTGAATAATTTCCTCCTAACATTGGATCTAAATTTGTCCTCATTTAAAAACCATGAAGCACAGAAGAAGAGAGGAAGCACAGAGGAAGACGAAGCACCTCATTTAGTTTAAAACCATGAAGCACGAAGATGATTAGGGGACTGGACCACCTGTCATATGAGAAAGCAAAAAGGAGGACTAAGGAGAATCTCCATCCTTTAATGGATGCAGGGGGAAATTTAGTGACAATAGATGAGGAAAAGGTTGAGGTGTTTAATGCCTTCATTGCCTCAGTCTTTAGTGGCAAGACCAATTGTTCTCTGGATACTCAGTACCCTGAGCTGGTGGAAGGGGATGGGGAGCAGGATGTGACCCTCATAATCCACGAGGAAATGGTTGGCAACCTGCTACAGCACTTAGATGTACGCAAGTTGATGGAGCCAGATAGGATCCACCCAAGGGTACTGAGAGAACTGGAGGAAGAGCTGACCAAACCACTTTCCATCATTTATTGGCAGTCCTGGCTATCAGGAGAGGTCCCAGTTGACTGGCGGCTAGCAAACGTGACGCCCATCTACAAGAAGGGCCAGAGGGTAGACCCGGGAAACTATAGGCTAGTTAATTTGACTTCAGTGCCGGGGAAGCTCATGGAAGCAGATTATCCTGAGTGTCATCACATGACACTTGCAGGGCAACCAGGCGATCAGGCCCAGTCAGCATGGGTTTATGAAAGGCAGGTCCTGCTTGACGAACCTGATCTCCTTCTATGACAAAGTGACGCGCTTGGTGGATGAGGGAAGGGCTGTGGATGTGGTTTACCTTGACTTCAGTAAGGCTTTTGACACCGTTTCCCACAACATTCTCCTCAAGAAACTGGCTGCTCATGACTTGGACTGGCGTATGCTTCACTGGGTTAAAAACTGGCTGGGTAGCCGGGCCCAAAGACTTCTGGTGAATGGAGTCAAATCCAGTTGGAGGCTGGTCACTAGTGGCGTCCCTCAGGGCTCAGTATTAGGGCCAGTTCTCTTTAATATCTTTATCGATGATCTGGATGAGGGGTCAAGTGCACCCTCAGTAAGTTTGCAGACGACACCAAGTTAGATGCATGTGTTGATCAGCTTGAGGGTAGGAAGGTTCTGCAGGAGGATCTGGATAGGCTGGACTGATGGGCTGAGGCCAACTGTATGAAGTTCAACAAGGCCAAGTGCCGGGTCCTGCACCTGGGGCGCAACAACCCCAAGCAGCGCTACAGGATGGGAGATGAGTGGTTAGAAAGCTGCCTGGCCGAGAAGGACCTGGGAGTATTGATTGATAGTCGGCTGAATATGAGCCAGTAGTGTGCTCAGGTGGTGAAGAAGGCTAACAGCATCCTGGCTTGTATAAGAAGCAGTGTGGCCAGCAGGTCTAGGGAAGTGATTGTCCCCCTGTACTCAGCTCTGGTGAGGCCGCACCTCGAGTACTGTGTTCAGTTTTGGACCCCTCGCTACAAGAAGGACATGGAGGTGCTCGAGAGAGTCCAGAGAAGGACAATGAAGCTGGTGAGGGGTCTGGAGAACAAGTCTTACGAGGACCGGCTGACGGAGCTGAGATTGTTCAGCCTGGAGAAGAGGAGGCTCAGGGGCAACCTTATCGCTCTCTATAGGTACCTTAAGGGAGGCTGTAGCGAGGTGGGGATTGGTCTATTCTCCCACATGCCCAGTGATAGGATGAGGGGGAATGGGCTAAAGTTGCCCCAAGAAAGGTTTAGGTTGGATATTAGGAAGAGCTTCTTTACCGAAAGGGTTGTTAGGCATTGGAATAGGCTGCCCAGGGAAGTGGTTGAGTCACCATTCCTGGAGGTCTTTAAAAGACGTTTAGATGTTGAGCTTAGTGATGTGGTTTAGCGAAGGGCTTGTTAGTATTAGGTCAGAGGTTGGACTAGGTGATCTTAGAGGTCTCTTCCAACTTAGATGATTCTGTGATTCTGTGATTCTGTGACAGGCTGAGAGAACTGGGCCTGTTTAGCCTGGAAAAGAGAAGACTGAGGGGAGACCTCATCAATTCATATAAATATCTGAGGGGAGGGCATTGAGAGGGTGAAGACAGTCTCTTTTCAGTTGTGCACAGTGAGAGGACGAAAGGCAATGGGCACAAACTGAAGCACAGGAGGTTCCGGCTGAATATGAGAGGGCATTTCTTTACTGTGAGGGTGACAGAGCACTGGAACAGGTTGCCCAGAGAGGCTGTGGAGTCTCCTCCTCTGGAGATATTCAAAACCCACCTGGATGCCATCCTACCCAATTTGCTCTAGGTGATCCTGCTCAGCAGGGAGGTTGGACTAGATGATCTTCAGAGGTCCCTTCCAAACTCAGACATTCTGTGATTCTGTGATTCATTCCCCCTTGTCCTACCATTATCTGCCCAAGCAAAAAGTTGCTCTCCATCTATTTTATAAGTCCCCTTTAAGTATTGAAAAGCTGCAATGAGGTCACCCCAGAACATTCCGTTCTTCACGCTGAACATCCCCCAGCACTCTCAAACTTTTATTCATGAGCACTTGAGGTGCTCCAGCCCCTCATCTTCAGGGATGTTCCAGTCTGTTTTAGAACTTTTACTCTGATGCCTTGCCAAACACATTGTGAATGTTATGCGGCTTTCAGATGTTTACTCTGTATATCCAACTGTTTAATTTTAGTGAGGGACCTATGTAGCACAGGCTTCATATGTAGTCTGTTAACAATGCTGCTTCTAATATTACATATTCTGGTTTTCATCTCTACAATCAATTTCTTACATCTTTTTCAGTCTCAGCTGGAAGCAGACTGTTTAAAAGTAAAGTGATATTAAGTGTTTCCCAGCAACTACTGCATCTCTCCCAGTGACCTTCAAATTACATTTAACATTTGTCTTGGACAAAACTATAAGGTTGCTCATTGTTGTGGACGGGAAGATTCATCTGGTACTGTTAACCTGATCAGTAGTGAAATAAAAAGTCAACTGAGCTTACATTTTTATAACCCCAGGAGAAAGTTAAAGAACATGTTAGTTGGTTTAACAAAATGATAACAGACAGAGAATCTGTGTCCAAGCTTATAAATGACAGTAGCTTAGTAAGCCCTTTATATCACATATAGCCATAAAATACTTCCCCTGTATTAATTTAAGGACAATCTTACTTTTATCTTCTTTTCCTTCAAGAGTTCCTTTGCTTTGTCCGTCAGAAAGAAAACAAGTAAAGGAGACTGCAGGAATGAAAAACATACAAATTATCATGTACTTAAAAAAAAAAAAAAAAAAAAGTTGTCGTTGGGAGATTCATTCTACTAGCTTTAATTATCTAAGGTTATGTGTCCATTAGTAAGTTGTTTTGTGCGACAGAAACAGATCGATAGAATGAAATGGATGGTGCTAAAACTCCTGAGCCTTATTTCTGTTCTTCCTTATTTCATTTTCAATAACAAACTGCTGTCTGCTATTTAACCTTTCTTTTTAATCCAAGCTGATAATGTCCGCTGTACGGCATCTCCCCCAGTGACAATGCGGTGAACTCAGTGCAGATGCTAACCAGCTCTTTTGGAATAACACCATAGTGATCTGAGATCCATCTAACTGTACACCCTTTTCTCTAGGGTACATGGAGACATGCAAACTGACTTCTGGGAGTCTTTGCATGGGGATTGCTTTACCGTTTCCCATGGTCACTCATGGATGTTCCAAGCACAAGAGATACACATTATTCCTTTAGGAAACAGGGGTTACTTTGCTCTCTATGCTCTTTTTGACCACCAATAAATGTTAGCATGTAGCTTTGACCGGTGTCTCCACAATCCTCAGAAAACTTCATAGACCTAAATTAGAGCAGGCTGCTGGAGAAAATAAAGTAGACAAGTGCTGCAGTGTAAAGTTTGGAAGAAATGTTTGAAGGTGGATACTGGCAAGACATGGCATTCTTTGCTGTTTCACTATATAGCAGAAGATAAATCAGGAAAGAGGATGTTGGGCCCATCAGGGACAAACATTAACAAAAGCAGCCAGTATGCTACACCCCAGATCTTGTTACGGGCAAATGGGAACAAACCCTTTATAGAAATAAGGATTTATTTATTTTTTTTAAACTCAATTAGTATTTCCACAGTCTGGTAGTCCAAATAATTTAATAAAGGAAAACTTCAATAATTCAATTTAAATTGTTATATACAAAACTTCATAGTACCTACCTCTTTTCTCTGATGTTGAGACCATCTGTGTAACATAGGCAGGCAGAATAGTGCCTGTAGGAAGAGCCTAAATGATGGATTTATATAAATGTTTAACATTCAAATGTCCAAAATTGAAGGGGGGAAAAAAAAATATATATATATATGCAGTGAGCACTATATATATATAGTGCTCACTGCACTCAATGTACCTACAACAAAATTCTCCACTTTTGTAAAATGTATTAAGTGGATTTGAAATTAGAATGCTCAAAAGAGAGAAAAAACTTACTATAGTTTAGATGAGGTCTCAAAATAGAGTTACATTTTCCTACTCAGGGAGTGATTTACTGGTGAATAGAGGTGATCCACTTTACATCAATGCTAACATCAGCTGATGAGAACCTTACCACATGTTAGTGGGTAGTATTGGTGGTAGGGGAAAGGTTGGACTAGATGATTCAGGAAGTATTTCCCAACCTGAAGAATTCTATTATTCTATGTTCTCAAATTTTGGATAAATATTGACTGCATGCTCATAACTGAGACATTGGATGTGACGTGCTGCATAGCATGTAGGACTATAACTATTTTCACAAGACTTCTAGCTGTAACGTCTGCAGCGAGCTATGTACTTGATTAAGATGTAATGTTAAATCTGTTTGGCTCCCTTAAAGAACAAGCCCCTTCTTCCTGCAGAAATGCACTAACAGCTGCACTTGATAGGTGTTGTTCATACATGCATACATCCAAAAGTTCACAACAAAGTGATTTGTTGAAAGCATTTTTGGTGGATTGACTTTAGCTCACTCCCCTTCCTTAATAGGATTTGAGAGGGTATTGGGAGAGAAAATAATAAGAAAAGTTCATGGGACAAGATGAAACAGGGAAAAAAGCAGGGAGATTGCTTACTGATTACTGTCATGGGGAAAATAAATAAATAAATAAACTTGGGGAAAATTAATTTAATTGATTGCTAGTTAAAAATAGGCTTGGATATTGATTCATCTGACCCCTCTACCTCCTCCAGTGCAGGGGAATGAGGGCTGTGGTCAGTCCCTCACAACTCTTCTCTACCGTCCCTTCCTCCACACACTTTTCCCTGCTCCACTGAGGGTCCTTCCACATGGTGCAGCCCTACAGGGTAAACTTGCCCCAGCATGGGTCCTCCACAGACTGCAGTGTAAATTTCTGCTCCACCATGGAGCACCACCTTATCCACCTCCTCTTCTGACCTTGGTGTTGCCTCTGCTATTCAACACTTTTTGTGCCTCCTCCTCCATTCCTGTCCATCACTTTCTGCCCTTTCTTCCCCAGGCTGCCCCCGAGGCGCTGCCATCTTGGCGGCGGGGCCCGGCCGTGCCCTGCGGTGGCGCCGTTGAAGCCGGCTGGCACCAGCAGAGGGCAGCCCTGGCACCACATCATGCAGCAGCCCTGGAGCACCCCACTGCCAGCACCTGGGCATCTGTACCATTCTTCAAACCCAAAGAACTTCGCTGGTATAAAAACTGTATTGACAAAGGATGTTGTTAGTGAGATGGGACACTGAAATATAGACACTTTTTCATAGTTGAAGATTAGTCATAAAGGAATCCTCAGAAACATAAGATTGGAAACTATTAGAAGAATCTTGTAATAGCCAACCTAAAGAATTTTTCTCACCCTCCACAAAGAGTTCACATGTACACACACCCCTCTGTAAGCACGGTACCTACATTTTGTAACTAGCACTAGATTTCTCAGGTGTTTAAGATTTGAAAAATATATATGTAAAATATATTCCAATAACTATCAAATCAATTTAAGTGAATTTCTACTTTAAAGAATTAAGTGTATTATATGTAAGCACTTTTTTGTTGTTGATAAGGATGAAAATAGCAAAAAAAAAAAATGATGTCAACTTCATTAAAAAAAATAAATGTTTAAGTACATGAAATTTGTCACTAGACAGAATATTTATGACAGTTTGGGGACAGAATATTTTCCACTGATTCCAAATTGAAATCTAATCTGACACTGGAAATAGTAAGTAACTGCTGCTTTGGATTTATAATGTTCTGTGTTAAAAAATAAATAAATAATAAAAAAATAAATTAAAATTGAGCTATCGTACTGGATCTAGCTGGAGTTAATTTACTTCATAGCACACCATAGATTTTGGCTGTTGCTGAATAGTGTTTGCACAATGTCAAGACCTTCTCTTTTTCTGGCTCTCATCTCATCCCCCACTGTGAGTAGCCTTTGGGTGGGCTAGGTGTGTGAGTGGACACAACCAGGACAGCAGACCTGAACTGGCCAAAAGGATATCTGATGCTATATAATGTTGTGCTCAGCAATAAAAACTCAGGGAAAAGAGGAGGAAGGAGGGATATTTGTGGTTATGATGTTTGTTTTCCCAAGCAATCATTAATCTGCTGAGTCCCTGCTTTCCAGCCAACAGCTGGACATCTGCTTCCCAATGGGAAGCAGTGAATGAGTTTCTCTTTTTGTTTTGCTTGTGGGCACAGTTTTGCTTCACATGTTAAACTGTCTTTATGTCAAACCATGAGTTTTTATTTTGTGCTCTTCCAATTTACCCGCTCATCCTACTGGATGAGGAGTGGGCAAGTGAGTGAGTGGTGCCTAGCTGCTGACTATGGTAAACCCAACACAGTGTGCTTGCTTATCTATCTATTTATTTAATTATGTATTCACATCACTAATTTAATGTTAATATTTATAGTAAACATATTAATTAACTAATTAATAATGAAATCATTTATAGAGTAGAAGAATGTACCCACTTTTGGAAATGTGTTAAACTTGGAGGACTTCAAACAGTTTTAAAGAGCTTTTCAACTGGGAGAATTAGAACAGCAACCAGATGATCCAAAGTTTTCTTCAAAGCCTGTAAAGAAACTTGCTGGACATGAACCTATGTCTTCTGAAAAACAGGATAGAGAGCAATTGACTCTCCTCAGCCATAGTTCAACAAACATGAAAGACATCACTTGGTATTATCTATATGAAAGCAGATAAACACCGTCAGTGTCAACTAGGACCACTTTTCCATTATAAAACAGAAAAGATACCATGGGATACCTAAATCTGACCAGATCAGGGCAAATTAGTCTCAAAAGAGCAAGTATGATGATAGTGTGGATTTTTCATACATTGAAGATGATATGAAGATGGTTTTCCTTGAAGCCGAGAAAGTCGGGGTTATTTTGCCTAGAGAAAGAAGGCTCCAGGGAGATCTCATTGCAGCCTTCCAGTACCTAAAGGGGGCCTACAAGAAAGATGGGGTGAGAGTCTATCAGGGAGTGTAGTAATGGGACAAGGGGGTAATGGTTTTAAATTAAAGAAAGGTAGCTTTAGCTTAGACATTAGGAAGAAATTCTTCACTCAGAGGGTGATGAGGCACTGGAACAGGTTGCCCAGAAAAGTTGTGGATGCCCTCAAAGTGTTCAAGGCCTGGTTGGATGGGGCTTTGAGCAACCTGGTTTAGTGGAAGGTGTTGGTGCCCATGGCAGGGTTGTTGGAACTAGATGGTCTTAAAGGTCCCTTCAAATCCAAACCAGTCAATGATTCTGTGATTCTATAATCCTTCTCACTGTCTAGCACAGTTTTATGGGTTGCCTTTGAGGAGAACTGAAAGAGGTAGTTCCCTAGATATCTGTCTGTGAAGCCTTCTTCACATCATTAATCTGGCATACTTTTAGGGAGGAATTTTGAGTTTGCCTGTTTAGAACTATTTACCAGTTTTCAGGTGGTTTTGCATCACAAGCAAACTCGATATAAAAGGTCTGACTAGCTATTTGAAGTATTCCATCCTGATTATCATGCCTAATTCAAGGCATTATCAGCAGTTTCAACAATAGTAAGATATCATTAAAGCTCTGAGCAGCTGTTACATTATTTCTTTTTTTTTTTTTTTTTTAATTTGCTTGTTTTGTTTTGTTTTGATTTTGTTTTACTGTAGGGAATAGTATGAACACCAGCAACAGAACTGTTTTAACATCATATATAGAGACTGTACACAACCTAGATTCTCAGAGAAGAGAAGAAATTGCTATGTCGTGGTACACAGATACCAGAGTACACAAGTAATCGCTACCTAAATAAAATGTGATTTTGCAAATAATCAAAGGAAAAAAAAATATCAAATAAAAAGTCACTGTTAGTTGCTGCTAAACTGGAAAAGATGCTATTAAACTGGATAATCTAATTAAATAATAACAGCTGCAATAAAGAATCAGTAACAATTCTGATGACACTACTTACCTTTTTCCTAAGCTTTCTTAGTCATAAATTATTTTGACTCATTTCACAGTCATCAAGAAAGGCAGACTGTCTTTCTGGGAACCTTCTAATATGAAGGCTTATTTTGTTTTGATATCTGTGAATTACTCAAATATTTTAAGTTCGGGAAAGAAAGTTACTTTCTCTATAGAAAATGTTTATCACAAAAATTATCACAGTTTTATCTTCTGTTATACGACCATTGAATGGGAAAATCTTAATACTCCTGATGCATTTTTTCCTCAACATTCAGATGAATAAAGCAAAGAGTACATCTGCATGCATTAGGATTTGAATACTTCAACAGACGCATACTATTAATGCTAGGGCTATAACTTTTGGAGCTGTTCAGAGCTTTACTGATTCGTTAGCTGATGCGACTATCAAACATCTTAAGTTCTTTCTGCTCATTTAACTGGTAAAAAGTTTCTGGATAGTATTATACAACAACGAACATTTCAAGAAAAAAAAAACCTGATCCTTAGGAGGCAACACAGAATACTCTTCCCCTCTTTTCTGTGTGTGGTTGTCTGGATAGCTGAGATGACATTTGCAAAATTTTTGGCTCTCAACCTCATACTGAACATCACGCAGCACAGCAAGCAGTGGAGTTCAGATTTAGTTAGTAGTGCTTTTTGTTCTAGTCTAAATGATTGGCTCCATTCTATGTTTTGAGTACGGTCTTTATACACATAGGAAGAAAACCTTTTTTCCTACATTCTTTTTCACAAATGTTGGTTACCCAAGTCAGTGATTTTCTGATAGATCAGGACTGAGATGAATATTATGTGTGTTCTCCCTCCTTGGGCTGTGCAACAAGATATTATAATACTTTACTATAAAATTTCTCATCACAAAGTAGTTCTTTCAGAAACTCTACAAAAGTATCCCAGCAGTGATTTGGTGATTTTATGTGTTATCAGTCATTTGTACAACAAATGACTTTTCAAAACATTTTAGTTATCAGTTCCTTTAGTATCAGTTAAAAATAAGCTAGTTAAAAATAAGCTTTGGAAAAGTTTATGAACAATTAATCTGATCATCAAATAAGATTCCTGAGCAAATATAATTTGTCATTACGATCTTAGGTATCTGTGTACTTTATGTTATGTATATATGTTGCAAAAACATATGCCTAAAATTTGATCAGAAAAATAAAATTTTAAAAAAAATGCCCAAATAGTATTTGTTGGGTTATAAGTGTTTACACTTTCAATCACATAGGTTCCTAAATGTGCTCTAGGCAATGCAATTTCATTTTCCATTTAAAAACAACACCCCATTTAGTACCATATTTACACAATTAGTTTTTTTTGCTGGATATTATTCCTTGATACTGTGTTTCAATTTTTTTTTCTGAATTTAAATATTTAAATGTCCCATTGTTTATGATTTAATATATATTTTTTAATGGATTTGAAAAGCCAGTTTAAAATGACAGCTTCATTTGTCATGCTTGGTGCATTTCTCTCATTGATATAAGGAGGTAAGGAAATATCTATATTGTTTCAATGATAACAAAGCTAGTATGATTTTTTTGCATTAAGTTTTGCTCCTTCTCTACTTTTTTTTTTTTTTTTTTTCCTATACTGATCCAATTCAGAGTATTTCTGAAGAGATTTGTAATGGTAACCAGTAATTTTAAGACACATAAAAGGTTATCACATTTAGGGAGTATTCCTTTTTTTTTTTTTTTTTTTTTTTTTTTTCCTCAGAAGAGCCTTCCCTTCCTTGTCCACACAGCACTTTCCCAAAACTGTAATAAACAGCCTATTGTGAGGAATATTCTGTCACATTCACTGTTTGTCATCTACACAGCTGAGGTAATGCATGAAAGGCTATTTATTCTTCAGAGAATATACATTTGGATTCCAGTTTTGAGTTTGCTTCATGTTAGATGATATCGACATATTTAAAATATTATATGTGATTTCTCCCTATCCCCACTGAAATGGATGGAAGAACAAAAACCTTTTTTTTTTTTTTATGCACTGGGGAATGGAAATTGCTTTCAGCTTACTTCAAGGGTGGAAAAAAATGTCCATCATTTGTATCTGTTCATAAATAGGGAAGTAATAATTAATTTATTCAGAATGAAATGCAACTTTTCTTCAAGTAACTGGAGATGGGAATTTCTGTGGATTACAACATTTCATTTTCGCAGATAAATACAGTTTTAAATATCCAGCTTTTAAAAGCTGATCAGAAGTTACAACCTATCTGCTGAGCTGTCAAGAATCACAACATAGCTGCTGTTAGGCTTGTTCTGCTGTTAGGTAGAATTCATTAAAATGGTTTTATGACTGAATTGTTGTGGTGAGCTAACAGCACATACATAGTTATGATAGCTTTGTCACCAGGAAATAACTTAAGGCTGCTGTAACTTTGATTGTTTTACATTACGTTCCCATATTCTTACACTATCAGTACTGTAATTATTTTCTGTCTCTTTTTCTTCATATCCAATAAAACTATTACTTCAAATGATTTCTGGTGCTAACACATGATATTTCACCAAAACAATAAGACACTCATCTTGATGTCTGTTGCCTCTGCATAAATTATTTCAGTTGAATGACATTAGGAAACTAAGGTATATATGTGATGGTTTTACCCAGCTTGGCAGCTGAACTACACAAACTGCTCTGTCACTCCCCCTTCTCAGAGAGAAAGGGGGGGAGAAAATATGATGCGAAGGGCTCAAGGGCTGATATAAGGACAGGGAGATCACTCAAAAATTATCATCATGGACAAAACAGACTCAGCATAGGCAGATTAATAAAATTTATTACCTATTACTAACAAGCAAAAGCAGTGAGAAACAAACAAACCAACTAGAAACACCTCCCCCACATTCATTTATGTCCTCTCCCTGAGTGGCACAGGGGAACAGGGAATAGGGGCTGCGGTAAGTCCCTAACACTTTGTCTCCACCGTTCCTTCGTGGTCACTTTGCCCCTGCACCAGAATGGGGTCCTCCCCACTGGATGCCGTCCTTCCAAAGCTGATCCTACATGGGCTTCCCACAAGCAGCAGCTCTTTAAGAACTGCTCCAAATATAGGTCTGTACCACGGGGGCCAACCATCAGTAGTACACTGCTCCAACATAGGTCACCTACAGGTGGCAGCTCCCCCCATATCCCCTGCTCCTGCGTGGGCTCCTCTTCAAGGCCACAACTGCAGCCCAGGGCCTGCTCCAGCAGGGGTTCTTCACAGGCCACATCCTCTTTCAGTCCAGAATCACCTGCTCCACTGTGGGTGCCTCCACAGGCTGCAGTGTGGAAATCTGCTCCGCCGTGATACACCATGGGCTGCAGAAGGACAGCCTGTTCCACCATGGGCCTTTCCACAGGTTGCAGGAGAACTTCTGCTCTGGCACCTGGAGCACCTCCTCTCCCTCCGTCTTGCACTGACCTTGGTGTCTGTGAGGCTGTTTCTCACTCCTCTCTCTCTCAGCTGCTGTTATGCAGCAGGTTTTTTGTTTTTGTTTTTGTTTTTGTTTTTGTTTTTTCCCTTTCTTAAATATGCGCTCACAGAGGCACAAACAACATCGATTATTGGCTTGGTTCTGGTCAGTGGCAAGTCCCTTTGAAGCCTGCTGAAACTGGCCCTAGTGCTAGAAGAAAAGGAGAGATATAGACATAGAGATACCAAGTCCAGGGGGCTGGAGGCATGTGGACATGACTGAAATATCCCCCTTAGTGACATTGCGTTTTTAGGCTTGCTTAAAGTGCTTGTGAAACCATGGTCATTGAATAATCATAACAATTACTGTAGATATAAACATTTAAATTCTAAGTACATGTCTCAGCAATAAGAATAATCTGATTTATCCAAATTTCTGTCAAAAGCCTTGGGATAAACTTCAAGGTTTCTCATAATTTTACTCTATTGCTTGCAAACAGCAGGTATTCAGCCAAAGCAGTTTTCAGACCCCATCAATCCACTGCTGTGAAATCCAGATGTTCTCCACATTCAGGTGAGCCCTTCTAATTTCAGAGAGTGTTAGCTATTCTTCAGTGAAGGGATGCAAAAGAGGAGTGGGAATCTCTTTTTTCCTTTTAGATATTTCCATGAAGCTGACAACAGTTAACAGATGCAAAATATTCTATATTCTTCACCCCTGTGAATGACTGCTTTGAATAAAGAACAGGTCATCATGGTGTCCATATCACTGTCTTTTGTGTCTTTCAGCAAGCAAAGGATGTAAGGCTGACAGCACAAGTAATTGAAGGAGTCAGCTCCCTGGTACTTGCCTCCCTTCAATTCCTGTCAGCCAAAACCCAGTTATTTGCTGAAGAAGAAAGAGAACCTAAGAATAAACAGGCATAGAAGCAAAGAGGACTTTGGCAGGAAGGAGGGCAATTGCCTAATGTCATTTAGGAATTTAGGCTTAAGAAAGTGTGCTCATGCTGAATGGAATATGTTTTTATTGTTTATGAAAAGACTGGAAAGAGATATTTTCCTCACTGTAGGAATAGAAAAGTTGTAAAATTTATATTCAACTAGTAATGTAACTGAAAAAGGGTAGGATGCCTCAATCTGACACTATGATGTACAGCATTCCCTATATCTGATATATTCTAATTAAAAAGTGAAAGCATTCTCACATTTGAGAACAAGTAGAGTAATATTGTTGTAGTTTAAACTGTAACAGTATAACTGAATGCTATGTGGAAGCTTTTGCAGTACCTGTATATCTAGCAAAATTGTGGCAGGTCAACTGAATATCTGCAGGTGAAGAATCTAGGAAATTAATACTTGAGAAAATCAAACTTCTAGAAGATTAGATTCAGTTCATTAATTTTCAAGCTTTGTCCCCACTTCACAATACATTACACCTGAGTATAAACCTTATTAGATCATTCCCAGGAGGTGTAGAAATATCATTATCCCTATTTTAAAGAAAATAATAGATATTTACAGATAAGATCTGTTAAGAAGTTTGTGGTAAAGTTTAGGTGAGAAGCAATATCTGCAGTGTTATACCGTAGTACATAGTCTCATTAGATTTGTTTTCAATCTTCCTGATCTAAAACAATCAAACAAACAAACAAAAAATGTTTTGTCTGCATGATATCATCTGCAGAGCAAGACTGCTATTGTTGACTCAGTTCTGCAAAAGCACAGATGAAATTAAATCAGGGCAAATAGAGGGAATACATTACAGAAACTAAATGTAATGCAAAGTGAAAATGATGTTGGGATCATTTTTTGACAATACATTAAAAATAACTTAGAAATGTAACCACATAAAAGAATAAAACCTCAACTCTATTACAAATATTTAAAACACATAATGATATAGGATATGACTTCCAGAAGACGATATACAAAATACCTCTAAAAATATCTCTAAATATGAATCTGGGATTATTTTTTTTCCTAAATCCTTTCAACTTTTTAGGTGTTTTTGTTTGTTTGTTTGTTTTGTTTTTGTTTGTTTGTTTTCTAGTTGGCTCTTTTTTTTTTTTTTTTTTTGGTAGCACCCCTCTAAACATCCCACTGTTTGTTGATATCTTTTCAGTGCTCAGGTATCCAGAACTTTATTTAATATTCCATTTGTGCTTGCACCAAAGCCAGACAGAACCATTAGTTTTGTTGTTGTTGTTGTTTGTTTGTTTATTTGTTTGTTTTTTCCACCATGACAAGGCACATATCAGAATTGTTGTGGAATTTTATAAGCTATAGTACACTGCAAACAGGTCCAATTTATGCCCTGCTCTCTTCCTTCAATCTGTTTAAACACTATTGCTCTCTTACCTTGCATCTGTCCATTATTAAATCTTTAGTTGTTTTCTGTCTTTATTCCCAGACTGTCCTCCTGTGCCTTTATTTGTGGTATCTACAGCTTATTCAGCATAGAGTTCACCAATTAGAATTGTTTGAAAGCATTAGCAATATTAACATTACTTTCTCTGACAGATTACTAAAAATAAATAAATAAAATCAGCCAAGAAATCACGACCTCTGCAGTTCCCCCTGGGTCTTTTCTTCATTTCAGTATGATTTCATTTATCATAATCTTTTTTGGCAGATCAGCAGTTCCCCTTCACAGCAGACCAGGATATGGATATAACTGATTCCTTCCTGCTCTGTGTTGCCTACTACCTCTACTTAATGTTAAGCAGCTATTCTTCTGCCAAGGGACTTTTCTTCCTTCATGAAGTCTTATTGGCCATGAATATCCTGGTCATGTGGTATGTGCTTTCTACCTAAATGGCTCCTGAATCAGTAGGAATCTCCATACATACTTCTGAAGAATATTGCTAGTTGGCACTTCTACCTAGGTTAGTTCATTGCTTAACTACATCAAGAGAAACTTTCTTCACTCAATTTTCCTACTAGAAGTACAGCTCATACTTGGAGTCAACAGCAACGATATATTCTATCTCAACTTGCAGAAGAAATATAAACATTCTGCCCTAAAGAGAGTGAAATGATGTCTTGGAAGAAAAAGGAAGGTATAGTGTAAACAGCTAGATGAGTTTCAGGAGCTCTTGGGAAATACTGACCTTAAGAACTGGTATTGCAGCTGGAGTCAGTGGATGAGGGCATACCATAAACATGCTGAGAAGGGACTGCTAACATCCTCACCAGAAGCAAAAACTTCCTCCAACTGTGAGAGTCATCGCATGACAATGGATGGCAACATCCCAGGCCAAAATTTGAAAACCAACAATTGAGAGTTGCTTTATGACTGCTAATGGCAGTCCACAGTCAGAATAAATACTTAAGAGAGACCTCTTAGCTCACACTTTACAAAGTAGTGATGAATATGTTTGAATTAATTGCTGTGTTATAGCCTAAGAATAAGACAGATGCCTTGCCTTTGGAGTTCCTTTCTTAGCACACACAAGCTAGGAGCTACTAAACCACATTACCTAGAAGAATGAAAGGTGTCTTCACAGAATCACAGAATTGTAGGTGTTGGAAGGGACCTCAAGAGATCATTGGGTCCAACCCCCCGCCAAAGCAGGTTCCTTAGACCAGGCTGCCCAGATAGGCATCCAGATGGGCCTTGAATATCTCCAGAGAAGGAGACTCCACAACCTCCCTGGGCAGCCTGTTCCAGTGCTCCGTTACCCTCACTGTGAAGAAGTTCTTTTGCATGTTGGTGCGGAACTACTTCCTGTGCTCCATTTTTTGACCATCACCCCTTGTCCTGTCCCCACAAACCACTGAAAAGAGGTTGGCCAAATCCTTCTGTATCCCACACTTAAGATATTTGTAAACCTTTATAATATCCCCTCTCAGTCTTCTCTTCTCAAGGCTGAAGAGACACAGGTCTTTCAGTCTTTCCTCATAGAGAAGATGCTCCAGGCCCTGTATCATCTTAATACATTTCACATTTGTCTTAATATATTTTACCTTTCATAATATCTAAATATCGTATTACCAATCATAATATCTAAATGGCTACAGAGAACTAATTTTTGTGAGTCAGGAGTTCAACAGTGACGTGTTTTCTGAAGAATTCTCTGTTTAAGAAGCCCAATTTTTGTAATTGTCTTATTTGAAGATGAATAGCTGCCTTAAATATAACCTAAATAACCTTATCTACTAGACATTTTACAGATATTGTCTAAAGGATGAAGGATGACACAATAATTAAACTCTAAAACAACTGTCACTAAGCTGTTTTTGAAGAGCACTGGATGTGTGAGACAAAAACCCAACTTTAGTGTGAAACTTAACATAGCAAACAGTATCTCTGACTTTTAATAAAGTGTTCATTTGCTTGGAAGTTTATTCTTATAGATTTAAAAAAAAATGTTAATTTGTTTAGTTATTTCAAGAGAAATGACAATTTTAGATATATTTTATTTGATATAATCTACATATAAACAAAGAAATTTTCTTATGCTCTGTCCACTGAAACTCAACACATCAGTAATTTGGGTGCTGTTTTATAACTCCAGATGAGTTATTAAAAGTTAATTAAAAAAAAAATCCAGTACTAAGCTATAAGGACCGATTCTTTCTTCATAATCCAGCAAAGACATGGATAACTTTAGTGGGAATGGGACTTTCTGTTACGCCAAAAATCCTGCTTGCCTGGTCAGGTACAGGTTGCTAATATTCCTACAATTCAGCAATTTGTTACTGAATTACGTGGAGCAGAGGGAGAATACAGAGGTGCAGCAATTCATTCACACAGAATAGGATTATGGAGAGGGGTGAATGTGTGTTGTTGATTTTATATACCTACATTTAAAATCTGATGTCTTTTTATTATAGAATCATGGAATCATAGAATGGTTTGGGTTGGAAGAACCTTGCACTTGGTCTTGTTGAATTTCATGAGGTTTGCATGGGATCAGCTCTCAAGCCTGTCAAGATAACTCCAGATGGCATCCCTTCGCTCCAGTGTGTCAACTTCACCACTCAGCTTAGTGTCTTCATAGAATCACAGAATCATTAAGGTTGGAAAAGACCTCCAAGATCATCTGATCCAACCATCCACCTACCACCAATATCACCCACTAAACCATGTCTCTAAGCACCACGTCCAACCTTTCCTTAAACACCCCCAGGGATGGTGACTCCACCACCTCCCTGGGCAACCTGTTCCAATGCCTAACCACTCTTTCTAGAAGAAATATCTCCTAATTTCTAACCTAAACCTCCCATGGTGAAACTTGAGGCTATTCCCTCTAGTCCTGTTGACAGTTATCTGTGAGAAGAGGGTGACCCCAAGCTCCCCACCACTTCTTTTCAGGTAGCTGTAGAGAGCAATAAGGTCTCCCCTGAGTCTCCTCTTCTCCAGACTAAACAACCCTAGTTCCCTTAGCCGCTCCTCATAGGACTTGTGTTCCAGACCCTTCACCGGCTTCATAGCCCTTCTCTGGACATGCTCAATGGCCTCTATGTCATTCTTGTAGTAAGGGGCCCAAAACTGAACACAGTGCTCAAGGTGAGGCCTCACCAGAGCTGAGTACAAGGGGACGATCACCTCCCTGGTCCTGCTGGCTACACTATTCCTCATACAAGCCAGGATGCCAGTGGCCTTCTTGGCCACCTGGGCACACTGCTGGCTCGTGTTCAGGCAAGCATCAACCAACACCTCCAGATCCTTTTCCTCTGCACAGCTTTTGAACCACTCTGCCCCAAGCCTGTACCATCGCATGGGGTTGTGGTGGCCGAAGTGCAGGACTCAGCACTTAGCCATGTTGAAACTCATCCCATTGGCCTCTGCCCATAAATCCAGCCTGTCTAGATCCCTCTGCAGGGCCTTTCTACCCTCTGAGAGACTGACACGTCCCCCCCAACTTGGTGTTGTCTGCCAATTCACTGAGGGTGCATTCGATTCCCTCATCCAAATCATCAATAAAGTTATTAAAGGCCCCAACACCAACCCCTGGGGAACATCACTAGTGACCAGTCACCGGCTGGATTTAATTCCATTCACCACCACTCTCTGGGCCTGGCTGTCCAGCCAGTTTTTAACCCAGCAAAGAGTGTACCTGTCCAAGCCACGGGCTGCCAGCTTCTCCAGGAGAATACAGTGGGAGACTGTGTCAAAGGCTTTGCTGAAGTCTAAGTAGACTATGTCAACAGCCATTCCCTCATCCACCAGGCAGGTTACCTGGTCATAAAAGGAGATGAGGTGGTCAGGCAGGACCTGCCTTTCATGAACCCCTGCTGGCTGAGTCTGATCCTCTGATTGTCTTACACATGCTGTGTGATTGCATTCAAGATGGTCCGTTCCATAAACTTCCCTGGCACCGAGGTCAGGCTGACAGGTCTGTAGTTCCCCACATCTTTCGTTAAGCCCCTTCTTATAGATTCGTGTCATATCAGCAAGTCTCCAGCCATCTGGGACCTCTACGGTTGACCATGACTGCTGATAGATGATGGAAAGTGGCTCGACAGTCACATCTGCCAGCTCCCTCAACACCTTTGGGTAGATCCCATCTGGCCCCATGTTAACTTTTTTCAACAAGTTCTTAATTTTATAGCATTAATAAATTGAAAACAGTTTGAAAATATCAGCTCAAATTCCGTATTACTACACTAGGAAATCTCCTACAGCTTAAAAAGACAGAATTTTAAAGATTGCATTGGTACCAAAGATATTAAAACATACTTCCTGCAACATGGTAAGTAGATGTTCTCTCTTAAAAGCAAGTGAGTTCTGGTTCTTACCGACCTGCTCTCAACATATTCACATGAATTTCAAAAATTTAAGTTTATTCTAAGTGCAGCTGGTTGAGCTGTATTAAACATTAGGGGAACAGTATAAGGGAAATGGAATAGTATAGTGACATGAATATTAAGGACAAATTAGATGATCAGATAAACCCAAGAGGCAATGATATAGGCCTGGTTTATAAGCATCTGCCCAAATTGTGGTAAAGTCAGGGAAGAGAGATGCAGATGCATGTCAAGAGCTACAGGAATCAGATAAAGAAACTGGTGAACAGGCTTGACATAACTGCTAAGAATTTCTCCAAGGATGGAATCTCTAACAGGTTCTTTCCAGTTGAAATCTATGAGATTGTAGTGGAGGCATCAACATCTCTACCCTGCTGAGAGCACAACTGTGTAAGCCTTCACGTACAGACAGGCAAGAGAAATTAAGAAAGATGTGGCAATAAATAATAAATAAATAAATACAAACAAACAAACAAACAAAAAACTTATCCTGGAGGTCTCTCTCTTGACTAAATTCCCTTATGTGTTTACTTTAATGGCTGCCATTGGTGTACAAGGAAGTTGTCACAGTCCTTGACATATTCTCTTGAAAAACAAAATGATTTAAAGTCAAATAAAGAGCAAAACAGCTTCTCACAGCTATCAAAATAACTTTAGGTCACTGTAGTAAATAAAAATGTGTCTTCAGGTAATATCCAGACTTGAGATTAATAAACATTTCAGTTACGCAATCTATAAAGACTTCAGTTGTTTTTTGATCTACCAGATCTGGTGTCCTTTCTGATACCTTTTTTTAAACATCTTTCTCCCCACTTTTCTAAATGTAACTTTTCAAAGGTAAATACAAGTTGTTGAAATCTTATTTAGGCATCTTGGGCAAATATCCAACAGCATTTCTATATGGTGAGCTTACATTATATATAAATAGAATGAACATTTCCTAATTATTGCAATTTATACTTTGCTACTATACTTTTCTTTAAATACAGTGTTATCTATAAATATGTATCCTCCCTATAGGAAGACATATTTCAACTCCTTTTAGTCCTCTCATTTCTCTTAGTCTAAAGAATATACGATAAACTGTGAAAAGTGGTATAAAAACATTTCAGGAAAAAAAAAAAAAGTAACGAACAACAACTATATTCTGACCATTTTTTTTACGCAAGTGAAGTAATATTGTAGGCTTATTAAATGATGTGACTTGCAAAGGTCAAAGGCTCTGTGAAATCATCCTAGCTGAGGCCAACGAGATTTAAACTGTCTGCAAATTGAGCTCTGTATACATCATGTTATTTTTGAATAAATTAATCTGGTTTAAACAATAGGATCAAATCTCAGTTTACACAAATAATAACACCAAATCTGAGATTCTTATATTAAGTGGATCAAACCCAGAAAAAATGTCATCCTATTTAATCTAATCTAGTTTGCTGTTTTAATGTAACACAAACTCCAAACCTCTTTAAACACATCTAAAAAAGATGAAGAGAAAAGGAGATTTAAAACATTACAATAATAGTCTTGAAACAGATGGAAAAAACTCCTATTTGGTCTCATAAGCTGATGAGGGACAAAAAAAAAAAAAAAGTACTGCCAAGAAATGTATTTTTAACTCTATTTCTAACCTTCCAGAACTCATTTAAACTGTACAGATTGATAAACATACAGACAGGTTTCTTTGGTAAGTGGCTCATCTCAGAATACCATAGAAAAAACTGTAAAATTTGAAGGAAAGAACTCAGTTCCTCTAACTTCTCCCCAGTCAAACTATTTTTTCTATCAGCATGTGAGAAAATGAGACCTATACAATGCTTTTTACAATGATTTTTCTAAAGTAAAAATGATACACCTTTTATTATCAATCCCACCTTAAGCTAACCTAGAAAATTACATGGAACCCACATCTCACCACAGTCCTGATTTTGCAGATTTTGATGGACTGCAAAGATAAGAGTGAGGGTAAGCTGCAAGATTTTGCAGGAAACTGTAACATGCCATTTGGGAAGGAGAGTATGAAGGTGAGAGCACAGTGCACATTCTGCATCAACGTATGTGCCAGGAGACATAAGATATACCCCAGATTAAACTCCCTTTTCTTCACACTTCTTCCATCTATGTATTTGTGCTCAATTCACCACTACAGATCTTTTCCTGAAAGACAGCATCATCAGAGGCACATTTGTCTCCTGTTTGACACATTCATACATGAAACTTGCCTATATCTGTTTTTTTTTTTGTTTTTTGGTTTGGTTTTGTTTTGTTTTCTGTTTCAATTTCAACCTCCAATCTCTTGCCCTAAGCAGAGCCAGCTATAAGATTAGATACCAGGGCTTTCCCTAGTCAGGTCTAGAAAGCATCAAAGGGTAGAGACCATATCCATACAAGATTTTCCTCAAAACCTCTCTCTGTCTTTTTTTCCAACTTACGCCTCTCATTATCCTACTATGCACCCCTGAAGCTGTTTCTAACATCAGTGATCCATCCTGTTGGTACAGACAGGCAGCCTTCCTCCAAAGTAATCTGTTCTCCAGACTGAACATGCCTCATTCCCTCAGCCTCAACCATCTTTGTTCCCCAATCTCCCTCCAGTTGATCAATACTTTTCTTTTATTTTGAACCCAAGCTGGACCCAATATCTAGATATGGTTAAATGAACATCCCTTTCATCATTCTACTGGCTGTGCTCCTTTTGATACATCCCAAGACACTGCTGGCTGCCTCTGTTACCAGAGTAGGCTGCTGGCTTTTCCTTTGCTCGCTGTCAGCCCAAGCTCCCCACCCTGTCAGAAGAGCTGCTCCCAAATCTGCACTGTTGTCAGGGCCACTACCTGCACAAGGGAACGAGTTAAAAACTCTCTCTGATGAATTTTATGAGATTAATGATAGCCAATTCCTCCAGCCTGCCTAGAACCCCCTGAATGACAGGTCTAGCCTCCAGAACATTGGCTGGTCCTCTCAGTTCATTGTCATTTGCAAATCTGATGAGCGTACACACCATTGTAGGTTTGGTTTACAATAAGAGCTTTTTATTTTTCTGGCAGCATAATTTAAAACATGTATGTACATATGTAAAGCTGGAGAAGTACTACATTTCTACTTGTATGGGCTAGCGTGGATCAGGTACATAAACACCATGTTGGGCCTGCCCTTTGCATTGTTGCATGTGGGGTCAATCGGAAGCAAAGGCTACAGAGGAATAAGGTACAAAAGCAGTGTGAAACACAAAACAGTAGATCAAGCTTAGGCCAGGTGAAATTTCAACTGCCTCAGAATGAAAAAGACAAGGATGACTCCCAAAGACCACTAACTAAGATTTAGACACTTTAGGTCCATCAAGCCTCAAATCTGCATAATGCGAACTCTTCTTTCAGACCCATAGAGTGGAAATTTTCTTCTGTACTTGGCAAATAAGGCAATTTGGTCTCATTGTATTGTAGCTGCATTGTAGTCCGAGCAACTGACTTGCAATTTGGACTCTTTTGCTGCAGCATATGTATTTGTTTTTAATTTGAAGAGTGCTTTTGGAATAAGTTTCTTGACCATCACCACCTACTGCACTTTGGTTCACTTTGCAGAGCAGCCTTCAAGAGTGCCAATGGGATACTTTTTGGATGAAATACAGGTGAAAATGAGGAGCTCACTAAATGCACACTACCTGCTTATGGATATTCATGCCATAAGACCACATTAGAGCTCACATGAAGTCGAAACTCTTCAAAATTCAGCACCATTTCTTCTTGAGAAAATTGTTCCTACAGGCCCTGAGTACTAACTTGTATATACATACTTTCTTCTTTCAAAGCTTGGTATTTAGCATTACAAGTGGCAAAGATAACTTAAAAATCAAGGGCTTGAAAGAGACTGGGATCTTTTTGGAGCATGAAAATTCATTGGTATCACAGTAACAAAAATTCATGGTCTGATGAATATAGCTTTTTTATTTTTGTAGTGAAAAAATAATTGTTAAATAATTATTTCGGTGCTCACTTTTTTTCTCTTCTGTAGGTGGAAGCAATCAAAGGTAGTAAAGTGTTATTAATATTCTGCTGGTACAAATGCTAGAAAACCTAATAATTTGAAATACAACACTCTTATCAAAAACTGAAAGGTATAATGCAGAATGAAATGTAAAGCTCAGAGATCATGTTTTTCATCTACTGTTTTAAGACGCTCCATTTCTCTCCCTAAACCATCACAACTCTAGGAGACACAGAATTGATCTATTATGAACTTTTTCATATTGCCATCCCTCTGCTCTAGGGGGAGAAAGATGTATTCCTTAAGTCAACTGCAGAACTTCAGAGAAGAGTAAATTATTTTAACTGTTAGTGTTTGGAAAGACATAAATCTCAGATAACTGTCTTTTTTTTTTTCCTTTTTCTTTTTTTTTTTTTTTTTTATACCTGTATAAAACATAACTTATAAATGAAGATTAAGGAATTACATTTATTTAGCTTAAAGTTGTGACATGGAGGGAGGAACATGATAACTCTACACAAAGATTTTAATTGCAATAATATGAGAGAAAGGAAGAGCTAATCACACTGGACTTTAGTCATAAAAGAAGGACTAACAAACTGAGTTAGAAGGATAAATTTGCCCTGGTTATTACAAGAACTTCCTAGCAATAAGGACAATCAGAGAACAGAAAGACTTATCATGGAAAATAGTTTTTGCACAATCTTTGGAGACATTAAATGCAAAACTTAAAAAGTTCTCTGTAAAATATTGTGAGTTTACAGATACTAAAGTGGATGACCAGTAACATCCTTTCAAATATAATATTTCACAATACTATGAAAAAATGAGTTGGATACCTTAAAGCATCCAGAGGTGGAGAAGCACCAAAACGAACAAACAAAAACCTACTATCTGAGGTAGTTTTCTTTCGAAGCAAAATTTGCCTAGAGGATAGATTTTGCTAAACGACTACATAGTGAGAAACCATACAGAGTTTTTTGTTGTTGTTTTGTTTTGTTTTTAATCACTAGGAATACAGAAAGAACATTCAAGAGCTGTTCATATTTGTGCTATAGAGATTTTAGCAAAATTACTCGTTTTCAATCAAATGAATGAATTATAAAATTGATGTATTTTTTGTCCCCCAAACAATTCTACATAACAGATAACTGTTCTGAGAGAATAACAGCAAGTAGAAAATCTAAGCTGGGGATTTTGCATTAACATAATACAGGTTAAGAGTGCAAAATTAGCAACTGGAGATATAGACATTGAGGTTTTGTCTTATAAGTCAAGACAGACATAGAGAGCGCTACCAAAAACTGACTCACGCTTTGCTGAAGCTGTGACTGCCAAAAAGTTACTGTTTATTGTTAATTGTAACAGTGATGCTGGAAAGAGTATTTTCTGAGTATACCTGCAGATTGCACATGTAGGCTGGATTTTCCAGCTCAGTTGTTTGTCTGAGATAGGTCTTAAAGCAAGCCTAAGAAGTGATAGAAAGGTATGTATTTCACTATCAGTATTTCTGTCCTTTTCACAGTACATACAGCTATTATATGAGTCAAGCAGATAGCTTAAAAATAAAAATAATAATAATAAAAAGTTTTTTTTTGAATTACTTAAAGTATCATATTTATCTAGTAAAGTGATTATGATCTCTCACAAACTATGTTCATTAGTCAGAAGCAACATGTTTTCCTAAGTAAATCTAAATTTACCCTTCCTGAAACTTCACTGTGTATTAAGCGGTATTGATAGTTTACAAGTTGTTACATTTGGGATAGTTTTTTACGTCTTCATGTATGTTTTACAATACTTCTGTAAGTAGTTTTGCACTGCTAGAAGACATGTGCTTTCTGACCTTTCATTTTGACCTCATTTCTTGCTTGAATTCAGCTGCTGTTTAATTCAACCAATAAAGTATGTTCTATTTCTAAGGTATTCTAGTATTTATTCTAAAAGATGCTTAGGTAATCAGATACTTAATATGATATTCACAAAAATTCACAAACACACACAAATGCAGAGAACTTTTAGTTGTGTTTTTTGTTTGTTTTAGTTTTAATAATAAATAATTATAAAAAAATCTAGGGAACTGAAGTAAGACTTGAGTAAGATTTAGTAAGACTAAAATCAAGTATCAGGGAAGAATAACAATGAACAATATATCTAAAGTATTATTTCAGACGTGTAGATTCTACCTGAAATACTTCAGATAACCTAATTCGTGTTACCTACATGCCAGGGACAACTACATCCTCTAATTAATATTTTCATCCTGTCCAGAATCACTGAGATAAACTCTATTGTTTACCTCACCATTTCTGAGAGACTAGATCAACCATAATATCTTCAGTGCTCATTTTCTCAAAGAGATGATGGTTGTATTTTCTCTAACTACAGTTATATATGGAGCGTCTCTTTTCCATTTTATTCTGTACCTTAAGAGATAAAAACACTCCTAGTAAATGCAGGTTATTACTCCCTTCTTATCTTCATTTAAACTCAAAGACCACTAACCTTGTTGAAGTGCTCTGATTGTCATATTTTAAGTTCTTTAGGGAAAATACTTGCACAAGGAAGAAACCCTTTTCCCCCAGTCAAGTTTATTGTGGAGTAAGTTATTCAAGATCATTCATTGGATTTAAATAACACGCAACACCCCTAATAAAAATTCTTGCTTAGAATTAGGTTTTGCATCCCAAAGAAGCAAAGCAATCATGCAAACAATCTTACTAAAGTCAGAGGGATTATTCATATTTGTAAAGCACACATACCTGCTGACTCAGTCTTACTGAATGTCAGTTACATCACCAGTTTTGATGCATTTTATTCATTCTTGTTATTTAAGTGAGTTATTTATAGGAACAAAGTATAAAAAGTAATTAGAAAATCACAGGAGAGACAAGAAAGTTAAGAAAAAAAAGAAAACACACAAACAAACAAACAACACACAACTACAAAGCCTCCAAAGAAGCAGGAGGAATGCTTATTTCAGTTGTTTCCTAGGTTAAATAATAAATCTATCACCTATACTTGAGGCTGTAAAATTTTATTTTAAAGTAATGCATCTTCATAATGCAAAAAAGTACAGCTAATATAAGCAAGAGAAGTAAGACTTATCTTGTTTTATTTTTAACTCCAAATCTACATGTTCATTAGGAACTTTTAATGAAAAATAATGAAAGATTTAAAGAACATCTTAAATATTAAACATACTTGTTTAAAATGAAAGCATTCTAAGCTATTAATCAATGGAAAAGTTTATTTTGCTGTGCCAAACTAAAAGAAAACTACAAAATTTTTCCTCTTGAAAGGTAGTTACTTACAAACATTTTTAAATACGCTGTTTCTTTATCCCAAGCACAAAGTAATATATGCTACTTGCTATTGTACAAGTATACTAAAGAAACATAAAACACAACAGCATAATATTACACACTTAAAAATATTTACTTTTCACTTACAACATACACTACACACACACACACACAAAAAAAAAAAAAAAAAAGCCAGAGAATTTATTTAGTACCTAAGCTAGTATCCGCACCCATCTATCTCCAACATTTTTCTCCTCACAGCAGGACTGCTATTTCAGTAACAAGAGTACACAGGTGTTGTTTTATTAATGATCCCAAGGTATTTAAAAGAAGAGTTTGACCCACCTATCCTTCTCTTAGGAAGAGTTATTAGACTTATTTAGAAGAGTTTAGGTTTTTCTTTGCTATTCTTGTATTGATTTCACAGAACTTTGAGGGTCAGTATTTGTGTTTTTAAGTTAAAACAATTCATTGGGAAGTCAAAAGGATGAGCTAGAAAGTCACATTGCAGTCATATAAGTATCTCTTCCTCAAAGGTTAAAAGTTACATAGTCTTTAAATAGTGCTATCTAACCCATACATTCAGATTACTGCTCTGTTACTTTAATGAAAAAAAGCAAACATTTACAATTCGGAAATTCTGTTTTTATTTTACACTTTCTGTGCAGGTAAATACACTAATGAGAGAGTAAGCTATGGTCTGATATCAAGATTAATTTATTCATGATGTGATTAAATTTAGTTGTACTAGTACTTACTTATCCTGGGTTCACTGAAAACAAAACATAAAATGAGACTTCCTCTACTTTGTTTAACTAGTATTACTGGAGGAAAAAAAATAAAAATAAATAGCATAATCATTTCAAAAACAGTTTCTACAACTAACATAGCACTGACATTTTTGCTTTGGATGGAACAAAAAGTTCAGCATATGCAGTTGGCTATTTGAAAGAGGACTGTACAAATACTATATGTTGATTTTTGTCATGTTTATAAACATAGTACATAAACCAACCTTAAATGAAATACATACTTTTTCACCATTATTGTCTCCCTTCCTCCCCCTTCCACTTTCCCTCACCCTCCTTCTCGCCCTCTCTCACCCCTCTTGAAGGCTTCATTATTCCTTATGCTGGCTTCTACTTTTAAATCTTGGTTAATTAGCCCTACCTATATTCACCATACATCAGCAATCACATAGGGCAGAATTTCAAATGTTTGTTCCTAGGGAGACTGAACAGCTGATCCCTGCATACTACCCATCACCATATTGTCACAATTTTATATACATATTATACTATATATTATATTCTTCTATCACAATGCCATGGAGAAAGGCACAAAGATGTGTGTACCTTTTATTTTGTACCCTCATGCTGGGAATAGACATTTTAGGTCCTTCCCTATCATTGTTGTGCTTAACCTTATAGGAAATGTAATCAATGTTTATTTGATTTCTCACAGAAATTTCATCCCAGGACACACTGCTGTCTCAGCAGCAAATCCAGAGCATGGGGAGAGGCATATAATCAGTCTTCAAAAAAGAACAACAACAAAACAGGGTGAACATCATACCCAGAGGTTTGGTATAAGAGTGAGTTCATCGTGAAATTGTGGCATGCAGGAGCTGTACTGTCAGCCCAGATCCACATATGCCAAAGTGTTGGAAATTAGTATACTTTTGTCCTGGCTCACAACTGGACCGTAGGGTTCTAGATCAGTTTATACGTTCTGCACACTGTGTGGGAATGTGCCATAAAATAGAAACCATACAACAGAAATTGCCCCGTCCCTGCTCTGATATGCCATGCTTATTTATTTATTTATTTATTTATTTATTTGCCAGTTAGTGGTCTAATTGTCTAGTTCTGAATCTAGTTCTTAGAATCATAGAATATCCCGAGTTGGAAGGGACTCACAAGGATCATCAAGTCCAACTCCTGGCAACACACACAGATTTCTCGTCTCTAAATTCCCTTGTGGCATCTACAGATACATTATTTTATTATTTTTTTTTCCCCAGTACTTTGCTGGTGATAATATTCTGCCAAACCTGTTTCTAAAAATGTCTAGTATTTTCTATAATCATCTGTAGTCTTTCATAACCATAGCTGGCATATTGTGGCATCCAGTATGATGATATTCTTTAGGAGTATTCTCGGAAGTCATGTATTTGCTTATGCACTCCATCTGTTTTGCATTCACTGTCTATGGTGCTTCTTTACACTTCATCCGATTTCATTAATATTCTCTGCTATTTGTTAATTTTGTCACAAAGTGCTTTAATTCTTTGATTGGATTTACTCGTCTTCAGAATTTTACTATTTAGTTATTGGTATCAATCCCTTTGAGTCTTAGTCTCATGGTTTAATTCCTGAAGTACTTTATGGCTTCTGATTGAGGAATGAGGACAAGTGGGATTTGATTCTTTTTTTTTTTTTTTCTTTTTCTTTTTTCCTTTTTAATAAAGATATATCCATATTATATTATTAGAAGCTTTCTTTAAAATGGAGGAGGACTAATCTCAAATTTGAAAATGGAATTGGTTTGTATACATGGATGCAAATATACAGTTTGATAGCATGCTAATTTCTAGCATATACTCTTGCTGTGGACCTTCTAGGTGAATTTCATTGAGCATTTTATACAAAAATTTGTTTATTAAAAACAACAACAAAGCTTCACAGAAGTTCATACAGCTTGGCAATACTAGACATTGATTAAAATGAAACTTCGGATTACATGATATGGCTGACAGATAATTTATTATAAAAATTCACTTTTTAATGACATAAAGGACTAAGATAAGTATCATACAAACTGTGAACAAACTTTGCATAGGAGGTACTTAAGTCACCTCAGTTGCTTGTACATGAACCTACAATGATTCCTTACTGCCTGCTTGAGCTGAACCCCATATAGATTCCTTTAATGTATTAATTTGACCTTTAATCATGCCATTTTGCAAGCATTTTTGCATAATTGTCCCATCTGCATGTATAAATTTGGTGATTGGTGTTTTGCCATGTTACCAACCATCTGATAAGCAACTGACCATTTCACATCTGGACTTCTAATAATGCAGCCTCTCAAGAGGTCACAATTTCTTTTTACTTGTTTTTCTAGATTTTATGATATTTTGGTTTTGAAATATGAGACAAATTAAACTGTGAAGGCAGATGAAACCATGATCTGCACAACTTGTTTATTCTCTGTTCTTCCCCCAGCACTGTTGTTATTGTAGGTAATACAGTATTTAATTTATTTTCTGGATGTTCAACAGTTTATTTTTCTGTTTTTATCTTTCCTCCCTCCCTCCCTACTTCCCTCCCTTCCTCCCTTCCTTCCTTTTTTTTTGACTGAGAAGTCATAAAATCAATGTTTTTGGAGTAAGTAAGTGTTAGTTATGAATGCATGTCTTCTTAAAAAGTCATAGGTCCAAGAATTTCAAGTTAAGATGTGTCAGGACCCCAGGCTGGATCTGCCTGCCAAATATGGATCAATCTACATTCTTTCTTTAAAGACTATGCCCCAAAACATTTTGAATCTCAAAATTTAGTTTTATCTGAGCAGAAACTAAAGGACTAGTGTTCATAAAATAAAGAAAATGACTAATTAAAATGGATAGAAATAAAAGGGAGGGTAAACAGTTCTTCCCTATGCTTTCTCTTTATCCTCAGCCTTCTACTGTTAGCAACATAATGATTTTCCAAGTTGAAAAAACTTTCAAAGATAGTGAAAGTCTTTTTTTTCTTTCTGCCTAAAGCCTAGTTGTGTCTGTTCTGTTTTGCACTGAGAAGTTTCATCTATTTGAGGACATCTTACTTGCAGGGGGCATGCCAGAATAGCTCTTACGCAAGCTTAATTGCACCTAGGGAAGCAGTTCTCCTGTGTCTGAAGGTTGCAGCTGACTCAAAGGGCAACTAGAAAATGAAAAGCAAGTAACACTTTTACCTTTTATCCAAGCAGTAGGTCTCCTTAGAAAATGTTGAAGTCACAGGTTTGTTACATAAAAAGTAATGCTCAATGTAAAGATGTTGGGAGGCTTTTTTTTAAGAACCCTTGACTACTTTGGACCTATGCAAAAACGTTTACCAGACGAGGCTCTTCATGAATCCTGGATGCCATAACACCACATAACTCAGGCACATGCTGGCTCAAGCTGGGTCAGTTTGAGGTACTTTGAAATGCTGAACAATAGGCACTTTAGGGTCTTTACAGTTCAACATGGAAAATTCCAGCCAAATTAACAAGGTATCTTGATACAACAACCCCTGAACTCTCTTTATCCTATTTCCATAGTTTAAAACTGAATGAGAAGGAGATGTTAGGAAAATTTTGAATTTGAATGATTTGAATACTCAAATGGATATAGCAGAACAAAACTTTAATTTCAATGGTTAATTTCAGTTATGTTTGAGCTTTGGATGTCTGATTCCACAAAATATTACATTCTTTTAGAAAAAGTGTTGTTTTTTATATCCTATATCATGGTAGTTAAGAGAATGTGCATATACAGGTTTGTGTTAAAATACTGTAAGCCCTTTTGCTGATGATACAACTTTCCTTGGAATCCTCAGATTTTAGGAAAGATGCTTAATTGCTTATTATGTTTAGATATTATGGGTTACTTTCAGCCCTATTTAACACAATTGCAATATATTGTCATTCATGATCAGGTTTATTATGCTGTTTTGATAAAATCTTGTGATGCACTATTAATTGCTCTACAGAATTATATTTCTTTATAGTTTCTTGACATATGATTATTCAGGATTCTTGAAATAAAATATTTGTGCAAAAAATATTTAACTTCTGAGCAAATATGTTAACTATGTCAGAGTAGAAGATAATCCTGTTTGTGGTAGCAACATTCCAAACTGAGAGGAAAGGATGCATGAATTTCTTTCAAAAATGTACGGAAGCATATTTAATATACATGTTAATCAATTTTTTATAAGGAACTTAATTTTTTGTTGTTCAGAAAAATGAAATGTGATCATTAGAGATACTCAGATGTTTTTCTTAATCACTGTCTGTCTGCAGTGATTAACTGTCAGGTTGAGCGAGCAAGTCTGGGAATGTGGCAGAGTTCTGCTGAGTAGGAAGAAATTTTCATCATTTTAAAATCACATATTCCAGAACTCACAGAACATAGTGTGCTTGCTTTTTCCTTCTCTGTATGGTACTATAATCAGCTTCTTTGAAATTGGAAAGTATAAGACTGCAGACCCATAAGTATTATAGAGTATACATAATTAGTTCTTCATTCTACACTGATACCAAAGACAGATTTTGAGTCTTTAACACTAAGTGACTCAAATGACAGTAGTAGGCACACAAAAAGAGAAATTGCATTTGCCAATAAAGGCCATTAGCAGGGCTATTTTAACTTGAGCAGCCATAGGTGGCCACTTAAAGATATTAAGAGGAATCAGATATCGCCTTCAAACAGCTTACATATATGTGGGAAAAACCTTAGGACAGGCATTACAGAAAGAGATATTCTTAGGAAGAAAAGGAGATTGGATCAGAGTGAGATTTGCAAAATAAATGTATTAAACATTGGCTCTTTTTCCTGCTGAGGGGATATGCGCATCAGTAAAGCTTAGAACTGTATTTTCAGAACTCCAGTCACATTCTTGAAAACTTTTTGAATTCATGTAAATTAACAATTATCTGGCATAGAAGGTTTTCCCAGTAGAGAATGGCCTTGATATGACCATTCTGTTGCATTATGTAGTTGTAGACCATGAAGACTGACAACATAGTGAAATAGTGTTAGACTCAGGGGTCACTTCATAGATGCTGATCTATGTTTTCAGGGGCTTTTTCATCATAGTTTTAGCTATCTTTTCTTAATGAGGAATTTGCTAAATTGGGGGAATTGCCAGCAAGATGACATAGTGCACAAAACATTAATTATTTTGAAATATTTTGAACATGGGTCTAATTTTGGCAGACATAGTAGATGAACTAATAGATCAGCCCTTAGAAACTGAAAATCTCACTAATTGGAAGAAGGTGCTTTAATTTTCTGTATAAGAATTTGGAGTGCATAAGTACTGATTCAAGTGGACTCAACATCAACTTGGATGGACCTGGTTATGCCACAAAAATTTTAAGGTGCTAGTAAAAGTTGTGTGCCCTTTGTGAACACAGACCCAGATCCCAATGTCTGTCTTTAAAATCCATTGCATATATATATGAAGGTTCTGCTGGAAACAGATGCCTCATCCTTAACAGAACTGAGCAATTCCAACTATCACAGGCATAGCCTCACACACAATCCAGACGCTGGGCTCCCTCCACTTTTATTACCTGGCAGGCTTGTTACAGTTAACAGTAACAGCACATTGCGGGACTGGACTAAAAATAAAATAAAATAAGATAAGATAAGATAAGATAAGATAAAATAAAATAAATAAAAAATTAACAACTATAGTATTCTTTCAGGTTCTGACCAGAGACAAAAAAAAACATTTGTTGTTGTTTTGTTTTGTTTTTAGCTAAAGTGTTCATATGAGGTATGAGCTCAGCCTACCGGGAACCTGTATGTTTTACTTCTCAGAAGTATTCTAAATCATCAAAACATAGGTTGTTGTGGTGTTACTTTCTACAGTATATATTTAAGCTGCCACACTGTACAGATGAAGAGATGATTACACAGCCACTTTTCTGGTCAGAGGGAAAGACATTTCTTGTCCTTCCTGTCATGACTATTATGAATTTTATTCATTAACGAGACATGAAGTAAAAGAGTGACTTCTGATTTGACATTTAAAGAAAGAAAAGATAATCTACAGAGGACAGATCTCTACAGCTATGCATTCAGTTTACTATTAATTTGAGAACAATCTTTCTTTTCGTGAATGTTGCAAATGGAAGACGGCTTATACTAGCCATCTAGTATAAGCTGCCATTTTCCCTTTCAGGAAGCAGAAACATAAACGTTTTCTGTCAGCACCACTTTGCTCAAGTTTCTTCTTTGATTTGGAGTAAGCCATCTTATGAAAATATAGTAAATTGCACCACCTTCAACCATTAGAGGGTCTCTGCTTTTGCATCTTTTTATGAAAGAGCAGAGTAGCCACTAGGCAATTTTTATTAGAGGATTTTGAAGAGAAGGCTCTGAGATACCTGACGTAAAGCAAGCTCTGACAGAATTCAGACTTTTTTGAAAGATACATTGAAGTATCAACACTGGAGAACTTTTGTCATGGTTATTTTGGAATTAGACTGAAAATCTTTCTTTACCTTTTTATCCCCTCAGAAGGTACATTAAAAAATGAACAAACACAAACAAACAAACAAACAGAGTTAAAGCCCTGTTGGGTAAATCTATGGTCTTGACTTCTGAGCACTCAGAAAACATGTGCATGGGGAGAATCATCCCAGTCTTTGCCTTTCTTGTTTTGCTTTAGAATATTATATCTATTTTGGAAACAGTACTTACAGCAAAAAGCTTATCTGCCTGCTTTAGGTATAAGCTAGTTCTCTGCTTGTTAGGGCTAAAGCAGGAATTGCATTTTTAAATTGTCTAACACAAGCATTTCTACAATGCTTGTTTTCTCAAGGATTGTAACAGAGCTATGTAAGCAATTCTGTTGTTTTCTGCTCAGTGCATAACTTCCTGAGCTATTAGAAATTCATATTCTCGCAAATACCTTTGTCCAGCATACTCTACTTGAAATGTAGATTATATAATTATTTGCTATCCTTCTGATAATGAACTTTTTCTCACATTTCCCCATTGGCTAACTTAGTCTATTTTTTGGCATGTTTTGATTCCTATTGCCAAATTACCATTATTACCAAATTTCCATTATCAGATCAGCATTCAGTCCCTTCTCTCTAATAGTATTTGGAAAGTGTAGTTTGGCACATTCTGCAAAATTAAAAACAAACAAACAACAACAACAACAACAAAACACTTTCTCATAAAATATCTGCTTTTTTTTTTTTTCCTAGTAATTATAGCATGGCAGTTTATTTATTTTTATTTTTTTTAATTATAATCAATGTTTAATACTGCAAAGCAATTATTCCCTGAAGAAAACTAGTTGAATTTCCTACAGCTAGCTCCATGACCAGAAAAAAATAATACCATGTTTTGAATCATTCCAGATTTAAAGAAAGTATGTAAGGAGATTTCTCCTTTGCGTGTTGAGAATTGGTATTTAAATTCCATCATAACAATTCCAATATAGACATCTACATCTATAGATATTCTACATCCGTATGTGATGAGCCCACTGAATTAACCAGGCTAATGTTTTTTTTTGTTTGCTTATTTTTTGTTAAGGGTCAGAAGAGCAGACGGAAAATGTTGTTCCACTGCCAGACACCTTGTAATTTAAGACTGTACAGGCTACATTTAGTCATTAAAATTGTCCTCATTGTGTTAGGCCTTAAGCACCAAATATTCCAGGGTGAAGAAACCAGATGTGTGCTTCCCATCAAAGGTTCCCAACTGCACACAGCTCACAGCAGAAATATGTTTTCTGGTGCAGAGAGTGCTGTTCTTCAGTGGCTCTGTGCTACATCCCTTGCATAACTATCATATACAGCATGTTAAAACAAGCATGCAGTGAGCCTCTGGCCAGTGAGTAGGTAACTGAACATGATCCAAGATGAGACCACGAATACCAGGTCTGTCACTGACTGCTTTCATCACCATAGGGAAGTCAATTAACTTTTCTGGATCCCCCATCTGTAAGAAATTCATATCTCACAGCAGTGTTGTGAGGACACATTTATTTCATATAATACGGTTTCCCACCATGTCTCTTTTCCCAAAATCTATGGAGTATCTTCGTGCTTTTCCTGTTTTACATTCCCTCTCAGGGATACATCAGCAGCAGCACCTTTATCATCAGCATTTCTGTTCTAGGTGGTCTGTTCAATAAGGTTGAAAGTGTAACCATCACTGTTATTTGTCAGGAAAGACTTGGCTGTGCTGTACCTACCTCATTAGCAGTCTGAGTGTCCTCAGTGACAGAAAAAGGGTCTATACCAAGGAATAAATCAGATGTTCAAAACCTTTCCTGCTTATGCAGGATATTTCTCATGATATCTCCTTAAAGAAAAATCTCTAACATTTTGTTTGGGATCCAGGTTTAAATTGCCATTTATTGGTTCCTTCAGGTTGGTATCGGTGCCTTTAGCTATATTTAATTACCAAGTTTCTTTATCTTTTTAGAGCCTGGTTTTGAAAGGTGCCAGGTAACTGTTATTCTATACTGCTTCAAGTGTAGATGTAAGTGCCCAGCACTTCTGCATCATCATATTCTTAACCTTATTTTTTTCCTTTGTTACCTTTACCGTGAACTACCAAAAATTCAATACAGTTCCCTTCACAGAGTGTTGAGTAGTTTGGAGATTGTTTTAAAAGGTGTTCATTTTCTTCTCTTACTGTTATTTCTGAGTGATTGTTCAGTGTGGCTGTTAATATATTTTTCAGCATTTCATACTCAAGATTTTTGCTTTAGATCCTACAGAAACAGGTTGAACAGGTTGCCCAGAGAGTTTGTTATCTTGAAAAAAGTCTTCAGAAGCTGCTTGGACATGGTCCTAGGCAGCCTGCTCTGGGTGGCAATACTTGAGCAGGGGGCATTGGTCAGATGACCTCCAGAGGTCCCTTCCAACCTCAACCATTCTGTTATTCTGGGATAGCTTTTTAAAATTTATTTAATAGTATTTGGTTTTGATCAAATAAATTTCATTTTATTTTCATTGTATTCTACACCTCTTTGGCTCTTGCACCCACAGTCTGCAGACAAAGGCTCAGAGCTGTTCTTTTCTTTGATTACAAATGGGACAGCCTGAGGTTTAGGAAATAAGGTTCATATGACACTGTCATATATAAGACTTTTTTGTGAGAATGTATATCTTAATGAATCAAGTTAAGGCTGTTCAGTGGTCAATGAACTTCATTCCAAGTCTGCTGATTATTCACAAAGCAATATGCCATGCAACCCACAAATTACAGTGCTATAACTGATATCATATAATTTATAAACTAGTTTATTATATACTTTAACACATAAGAAAGGAAACAAATAGAACTACTGGATCTTAAAACACTTTAAAGTCTTTTGCTTGAAAACTTTTACAGTGCAACTTAGCTGTCACATTTCTGACTAGATCCCATTCAGTACCAATATTATAATGATGTTCATCATATGCATAACTGTACATCCTGCTTCCCACCACCTTATGGAAGTTGGTTGCCTGGGCTCAGACCAACTTAGAGGCAGCACAGCTAGTGGCCTTGGAAAAGAGTGCTAGAAAAAGCCTGAGCAAAGAAAGCCTTTCCTTTCCCTGGTACATCACATTGGGCTGAAGCTCTTGCCTTCGGTCCATGTCACTCCCCTTCCCTGGTTGAGATGCCTGCTTTTGCTGCTCCCTGGCAAACTGTGGAGCCATTTAAGTAGTAGCAGCATGTTCGAGCCATTGTTCACTAATACCACCTCGGACAGGATGTAGCAAACCAAGAAGGTGGCTGTTGCCTCTGCACATCAGAAAAGGGGCTGACATCTGTGGAACTTAACAGACCAGTATTTCGGTGTCTTCTTCCATGTAGCTGTGGTCCAAGCTGGACTGATGGATTTTGGGGTAGTGGAACTGTGGATTATATAGTGCAAGACTTGTCTTCATAATCTAGAGGCAGTTTATGCACGGAAAATACTTTACTGAATAAAAGTTATGATCTAACACAGAAATGTCACATAGGTGTCATCCTTCAATGTGCTGCAAGAGTCAATGTGGCCTTAATATACATTGGCACAGATGTTAGCTTATTTCCTTCCTCAAATTCTCTATCAAGTAGCACAGAAGGGACTGCAAAGTCACCTTTGCTTATGTAAAAATGTCAGTAGCCTTTATGCTAGCCATCTCGTTGTTACCTCACTAAGTTTACTTCACTCCTCCCTGTTCTTGAGAGATGTTGATGTTACCGCCTTACATCTCAGATATGAAAACCTGGGACAGGTATCTTTTATGGTCTTCCTATGTGGACTGTGGTCTGTGTGAAATATAACAGATTATTATTTGGAAAAAAAAAAAAGTTTTCATAAAAAATATGTTTAATATTTACTTGTAGTTGTCTTTCTATTATAAAAAAAAAGAAAAAAAAAAAACACCAGTCATTTAAATCAGTTCTAAAAATATCCTGTGACTAGAAAAAAGATTCTGAAATTACTGCATTAGAGGAGTAGTTTTTAAAGTATTATTCTCCCTGATATTCTCTTGCATACTTTAAATAAAAATGTGGCATAGAGCTAAAAGGTTGGTAAAAGGTAAAATTGTTCGTACTAATTCAGAGGGCTTTATGAACCCTTCCCTGGAATATCCTGAAACCTTAAAAAAGATATGTTGTTTATTGGAAGTGCAGTATTACTAAGGCTTCAAGATTGGTGAGTAATTACAGAATATTTATAACAGACAACATATTGCTGTGGAGAGATTTGCATTACATTCTATTAAAATTAACAACTCATGTACAGTAAGTTCGATTGCACTGTTAGTAAGACATCAGTTCCAAAATACAAGCGTGTTTTTAACCATTCAATCATTTTTATGGGCAAGCATTAACTTGTGCCGTTACATAACCACGTGGTGGCACTGTTGATTAAATTTGGATTCAGAAAACTTTGTCATTCCAGAGCTCTGTATTAAGGTTGCTGTATCTGTGTGTGAATCTTCTTGCTACCGCTTATGTGGGGATAAGGAGGGGCCTGAGTGCAGAGGTAGATGCTGGTGGTTACTTCAGAAACAGGTTCGCCGATACAGATATTTGTGATAAAGTCAATGCAGTCCAGACCAATTTAGCAATCCATAACACGGCTCCATATGAAGTGTATAGTGTGATGTTGTCACTGATTATTTTGTCTTCCCCCGCTCCCTCCTCCTCCCAACCCCCAGCCCTTAGAAATAATTCTAATAACAAGTAATATTGCTTGCTATATTCTCTCTGTTCAAAGTATATGTTCATTTAATTTTGAATGGAGATCAATGAAATACCCTGGAGAAATATGTTCATCGTCTAACATGAAAAGAATATAATTTAGTCCACTGGGAGAAATAGTTTTGGTACTTTATTCATTTAGGATAGCTTAGGCATTTTTTCCTCTTAGTATTTCTCCATTTAAATTACTATTTAGATTTGGCATGTGTCTGGTTTATGTTTAAAGCTATCTATTTCAGGAAGACTACAAAGAAACCTAAAGCACCCAGAAGACATTCACAATTTGCTGAATAGTGATTGAGTCTCCGAGCCTCTGAGTACATATGTGCCTTAGAAGGGATCGGCAATGCAGCCATCTGGCTGATGGTACCAGCTTCGAGTCTCTATGGGTTTGCATGAGTTGTATCTACTCTTTGTAGTAATAAAAGGTGTTATCAGAATCAGTTTGCATAGTCTGACTCCTTTCAGTATATTGGTTTGATGTATATTTGTAAGATAGAACATGTAAGAACTCTCATAAAGCAGTCAAAGGAGGCAAAGCTAGAAATTTATGTGCAAACACAGCATGGTATGACATTACCGATGGACTGCTATGCCTGCAGCCAGAAATCTTTGTCTTGGATCACTAAAATCTAAAATCCTCATGTCCATTTGTCTTCTGCCAAATCAAATGCCTCTGAGACATTTAGCGTATTGCTGAAGACAATGCTTTTACTTTTTTTTTTTTTTTTTTTAATTTTAAAAACATGGTAATGTTTTCAGTGCAGTTATATGAAACCAATGATATTGCTGTGTATTTTACTTGCCATCCTATATTGATCTCTAGATTTATATTTATGTTTGTCAGACTTTTATTTCCCATAAAATTGTAAATTCAAAGCATTAGCTATACTTTTGTTAGACAGTTTATACAGCAGAATTAATAATAGATGAGGTTACATCTTGACATGATAAGTAACTGTATATCAGGTGCTCTACACATAAAACGAACAAACAAAATTACTGACTCTAAATTTGATATTCTGTGTTAGTATCTGAGCTTAAGTCTCGTCACTGATATGGTTTGTATACTTTGGCCTTCATCCTGATACCAATCACTGGGATGCCATTTGTCTTTCCGGTATTGTTTTAGTTTCATGTTAACATAACATGAGCTCACTTACCCTATTTGTCATTGTAGAACAATGCACAGCTAATTTATTAGCAGTTCAAGACATAATACCCCAAACAAACTAATTCCTAGGAATTTGAAAGCCCATGCATTCTTCTACATGTCATTCTGTTCCCTTAAAGAAGGTTAACTTATTTTCCTATTAATAGGTTTACTACTGTGAGAGCATTTCAGTTCTTTTAACAGAATAAAAGCCATGGAGAGGTAAACAGTGTAACTGCATATTACATGCAGAATGAACTTTGATATATGTTAGTTGAAATGTTGTATATGAACCAATTTATACCTAAATCCAGTTTATAGCATAAAACCAGTGCACTTCATAGCTCAGTGCCTATGGTATTGCTGTTGGAGTGGCAGGGTTGAGGCTGTACCAGGCCCTGGGAGTGGCCATGCTGCCCTGGGCCTGCTCGGGGCTGAGCTGGGTTACCGCGGCACCCCACGGCCCAGTGCCCATTGCCGGGCCTGGCTGGGCTTCATCTCTGAGTGCACCGGGGGGGGAAGGGGCTGACAGCCCCAGGCCGTCCCTGCAGGGCACACAGCCCTGGAGGCACGGGGGGGGCTGCAGGGAGGGCAGCAAGCTGGGATGCAAAAGTGCATGAACAGAAAGCCAAGGGGACCCCAGCACTGAGGAAGAAAGAGACCCTACCACAAGTATCAGCTCTTCTTGGTGTAAACATCAGGGTGCTGGTGACTTCTCACTACTCCCTTCCTCTCCATTCTTCTTGAGGAGGACTTCTGTGTTGACTATAAGATCCCGAGAAAACACTGAAAGGGTGATCCAAACATTACAGCAAAGGGATTGGTACTAGGAAGGGGCAGGTTGTTTGCATAACAGTTTAAACTGTATTATTTAGGTATTTTGCCTCAGTTAAAGGCATTCAGCACATTAGGCTTTCATGCAATGTGAGGAGGGAAGAATCAAAATTTTCCAGCACAACTGAAACTAAAGGATTTATTCTAAGAGACTGCAGTGATCCAATCCTACTCAGTATGGCAATGTTTTCTGATGTGTAAGGTAAGGTTGGTTCCCCAGGATGCTCCCAACAAAGGAAGAGAAGAACTTACTTTTAGCACTGATTAGGCTGTTGTGATTCTCTCTCCAGGTATGAATTTCTGTTTCCAAATATGTGCTACTCCTTATACATTCTGTGCACCAGGAAAAACAAACAGAATTTGTCAGGCATGGAGGGCCCTTTCCCTTGCCTTGCTTTGCCTTCCCTCTCAATGCTTACAAAGTCAAATTCAAATTAATTTCAAATTAATTAGATATGTATTTAAACTGCTGTATTGTTGCTTTGATTTGTTAATTTTTGAATTGTCTAGCCAGTATTACATGAAAACACAATGTTGAAAGGAGCACCAACAAAAATGACTTGTAGTTAACAATATGTAGTATCTGCAGTGCAATATCGCAAAGGGGGGGGTAAAGAGAGAAGGAGATGAGACCAGATGTTCTCTGATTTGCATTTTTACATAAACTACCTACTGAATTAGGAGAGTGCTCTTTTTGAATGTCCGTGATAACCTGTGTGTCTGTGCTCTTTGCTGAGAAGTAGAAAATCAGCAGATTAAATGAAACTCTGAGAGCATTAATAGAAGGATGGCAAGATGGTTTATGAAGAAAGATAAAAAGTAAAATATGACTATTTAACTTAGACCGAGTTGACAAGAAAGAGAAAAGTTAAACTGTGTAAATTAATCATTTATTTATCCTTAAGGGAGAATTTCAATAAGTATTTGAAATGTATGGACATTTGAAAACAACAATAGATGTATAATAAATAAATAAATAAATAAAATCACTCATTACAGCAGAGTCCTTTCAAATTATGAACACAATTCCTGTCATTTTCCCTAGTATGTCAATATCCCGGGAAATGTGACACTTAATAACCACCAGTTTGGGAAACAGCAAAAAGTTGTTTTTGACTCTTCTTGACAAGAAACAAGTTGATAACAGAAACTGAGCCATCTCAGCCTAGTCTCAAAAAATCTCCCAAAGTTTCTGTCTCTGTCAAAATTTATAAATACTTTCCTTTTCTCACAAACATCTTCCTCCCATACATGGCACCTTTCTGTGTAGTGTCATTCCTGTAGTTCTTCCCCTCATCCAAATATTCATAGGATTTATGTGTGGTTATTTTGAAGACCTTTCCCTTTCCATGTTTTTCTTTATAAAATGCTACTCTGGTTTAAGTGGGTCTCAACTTTACTTTTCTACTTAAATTCTCTGTCCGCAATGAGAGTCTTTCCATTAGTTTCAGTGGACTTTAGGTTAGATACTAGAAAATTCCCAGTGTCTTGAAAGTGACAGTAATGTTAACAGATACAGAAAGTTTTTGTTGTTGTTAGTCATTAGAATTATATAAACACATTTCTATTTAAGACTATCCATTTTGCATTGTAGGCAGCATTTGAGACCTTAAAAAGAAGCTGAAGGTATAGGAAAAGTAAACGTGGAAGCATTCTCAGAAGCAGTCAGCTCACATATGGTATCTCTCTAACGTCTTTGACAGTCTGACATCAAAAATAGTTGCAGTTCAACATTTCCACTTCAATTTTAAGTAGCCTTTGAGGATGTGTGCACCTTGTCCACCTCTCTTTCATAACAGCAATCAATTAGGAAAAACAGGCGTTCAGAAAAAAAGTTCAGAAACAGAAGAGCTGAATTATCAATGCCCATTTCCCTGTAAGTGGAAATTGATCGTGTCAGATACATTCAGTTAAACATAACAGATTATTTTTCCAGTGCCATAGAAGAATGCAAACATATAAGCTCACCACAACTTCACTAGCAAATTTGGTGATTAAAACCTGTTTGTATATTGGTGATGAAAGGTAAAAGAATAAGCTACATCTCCACCCAAATGGATGATGTCTTCAGTTAGTGAGAAATTAATTAAGTTATATTCATTTACACTATCAGACATAATGGAAATAGATCAATTTATGACAGCTGACTAAGTACCAGGACAAAGTCACACAATCATTTTTGTCACTACTCATTCAGTGTCAGGGCCCGGAGGGTATTTTCAGCCCCTGCCCCACTAAGGCCACAGCAGGGCTGGGCTCTAGGCTTCCCACAGCATGCTCAGCCATGGCCCTTGTCCTGCTGCGCCCACCCATGGACCCACGGCCTGGCACAGTCTTAACCAGGCCCTGGCACCTGGGGCTGGGGCTAGCCTGGTGCCCCCAGCTACCCTGTTGCTGGCTGGGGTGGTGGGGTGGGACCTGGCTGCAGGCCCTACCCATCTGCCCTGGGAGCCCCCAGTGCCCCAGCACATGGGGAGCAGTCATCCCTTTCTGCTCCCTGACAGAAATAATTGATTTTAAAAATACATATCAATACAGGATTACTTTTTTTTCTAACAATATGGAAAGAAATTTTATATAGAATATATATATATATATTTTAACTTTTTTTTTCTGTCTTCAAATCTCTGCAAGTTAGTCCCCATGCTGTTTTCTTCTGTATTTGAGAATACAATGACCAAGAGGTTTTGAATCCTGCTTCTGATACTACATAATACCTTTAATCTTCCTGAAGGACAAAGAAGATTTTAAATCAGAAATGATTATTTTGTTGTTGCTGTCTTGCTTTAAACCAAAACCTACAGTTTTGTGGTTTAACTCTGGCAGGCAGCTCAGCCCCACGAAAACACTCGCTCACTCCCCTCAGTGCAATCTGGGAGAGAATCTGAAATGAAAAAGTGAGAAAACTTGTTGGGTTGAGATAAAGACAGTTTACAAGATAAAGCAAAGCAAAATAAGGAATTCATTAACTACTTCCCATTATCAGGCAGATAATTAGTAATGTGCAACGCTTGGTTGTTTAGAGAACATCTTGATACTGTGTAAGCACTGTTCAGCAACAGCTAATACATTGGTATGTTATCAACACTGCTTTGGCCACAAATATAAAACAGAGCACCATATGAGCTGTTATGAAGAAAATTAAGTCCACCCCAGCCAAAGCCAGTACATATAGTTATTAATAAAACTGAGTTTTCTATCAGTCCTAGAAAAAATATTATACTTCATTTCCATTCCAGTTTCAATATGTGTTGTACAATACACAAGGTTATTTTATTGAAATCCAGGGAAGACATACTCCTTGTTGAAATAAAACAAACAAACAAAAAAACTCCTCAGAACTATATAACCATTAGTAATCTAAGAAATCAGGGAAGAAAGAAAACTGGCAGCTGCTCAGTTTGGTGTGACTATGATGTATAAATAACCCAAATTTTATAATAGGAATTTTTTTAAAGTGTTCAAGAGGACAAAATCTGACTAATAGGGAATAACTTTTAAGTGACAGTACAAAACAGTTTATGTATTTTAATGTTTGTACAGATCACACAAATTAGTTTGCAAAACACATCCACACATTTACAGTATAAGAGGTTAACTTGCAGGACATCTGTATACCCTTAGCTTCCACAAAATTGCAAGGCCTAGAAAATGTTTGACTTTAATTGTTAATTGTGTCCTCAAAGTACAAGTTAAGCAGGCTACATATTGACACACATACTTCTAAGTAGCATTTTATTAAAAAAAATAATAAAAAAAAAATAAAATAGATCACAGTGAATGAAACAGGTAGAAGTTCTAGTTCATATTAATCAACTTATTCCAACTGTAAGGACTTTTCTATGTAATGCTGTAAAAGTATGCAGAAAGAGAAATGAACATGCCTGACAGGGTGATAAAGCTGAAATATAGACTTGACCTAGTAAGTCATAATCAAATACATGACAGTTTCTGTAAAATCCTCCAGTATGTCAAATCAATAATTTAAAAAAAAAAAAAAAAAAAAAAAAAAAAAAAAGACTTAGGGTACAAATTAGCAACCAAAAACTGGAAATGCATTTACTACCCAATGCATGAAGCCTTACAGAAACCTAGGGGAAGCTCTTGGAAGGTTCTTTCACAAATTGGAAGTTTATTCCAGCAGTTTTGTGTCTCCTGGACTTTGTTTATTTGATCAAGACAAGTTATTTTGTGGATGCAATCAATATTCATAAAGATAGCCTTATTCTCTTGCATACTTTGTAGCTAAGCCCTAGTGTCTATTGATTAAATAAATATATACATAGCTACTATCTTCCACTGTTCTTAGCTGTGGTAGAGCTAGATTTTAATGAAAGAAGCAATATTACAAGTATTTATAATACTTATAGCTCCTGCAAATATGCTGGAAGGAGAAAATAGCTGTAGAAAACTGGCAAGTTTTTCTTGGTAAATAATCCTGTGGATGATCCTCAGTCAATCAATGGTGCAGTTATCTTTCTCTGCTTGCTCATTAGCTAACTTGCCATTGGACTCACTTCTATCTTATGTTTTCCACTGGAAAAATGTCAGAAGAGACAGGTCATTTTCTTCTTCTTGAACCCCTAAGTTATATCATGTTATATCATTTGCTGATAACTTTTTGTTTAATGTGTTTCTCCTTTATTTATTTTCTCCTTTTTCACATGCATAGAAGGGGACAGGAAAAGGAAACGATTTATGTTCATATTCTAATATCACTGGATTTGTAGTCAGTTTTTACTGCACTGTTTATGTCCCTCATCAAAGCTGCAGCTCTTGAATTTTCAGTAAAAGTAAAGCTTTTGTTTGTTTGTCCGTTCGTTCATTCATTCATTTATCTTGGCCTCCTTTCTATCCTCTAGTTACTTTATTTTATGGAAGTCTCTTGTCTACATTACAAATCTGAGTTTCTACTTCGCTCTTTTGGTACACCATAGCATTCATGATACCAAACATCTAGTTCAAAGATCCAAAAAGACATTAATGGAATCCTGAAGATACCATATATCTCATACAAATACTAGGTCAGGCAGAAATGACTATGAACCAAAAGCAGCAAATGGACACAGATTGTCAAGATTAGTATTTAGCATTTACTCTTAGTGATTCTCTTTGTGCTTGTATTTGTAGTACCAGTAATCACTACAGAAATTTCTCTGAATTTATGTTCGCCACAAAGTGGTTACTTTCAACATATTCCTCAAGATGCCTTTTAGTGGCAGGGTTTTGGTTTTGCATTTCAAATAGCTGGCAGCATATTCATCTCCTAGGAAACTTTATGACATTTGTTTTCCCAATATATAGACAAACCTTTCTGTTTTTAATAGAAGGACTATAGATTCAGAACCTTCTCCTCTGAGAATGATTACCCTGAGATCACTTTTCAGTACCTTTCGTGAAACAAAAGGAAAATAATCAACATCACTATCTTTCTTTAGTTTTTACAGGTTAATAGGTGTTTATATATCTAAGACTCTTTCCATTCCAAAGAACAACAAATGTCATCTTTGACTGATTGTTTTAGAAGCTATGCAAAAATCTAAATAAACCTGTCAAAGGGAAGAACCGCTTGCTCAGAAGTTATAGTTTACAGGCAAGAATAAAAGCCTGTATGTGTTCTTTCAAGAAGCTCTTATTCCCTACACACACCATTATTTTTCAGTAGATAGAAAATACCAGTCTCCAAATCCAGTTAGTATTATGAAAGCTGCAGAGAAAAATCTCTCTGCAGTAGGAGAACAGTTGTGAAACAATAGCAAGAAAAATTATGCATTGAGCCTAGACAGTAGACATTTTCCTTTCTTTATAAATAAATCATTTTTATTCATAATATGGTTCTCTTACCTTTAATTGAAACATCCTGTATTTCACCAAATAACCAATTATGCTGACAAGATAAATGTAAAACTGAAGTGTTAAGTGTCCCACTGGGGACAGGGTTATACAAAGCTACCCACCCATCAAAACCCCTTTCTTTCCTTCAGGTAAATGAAGCCTTCATTTTATATTAACTCTGTAAAATCTTTTCTATAAATTCTTAGTCTTGCAATCAAATAGCCTTATTTTTCAGAGTTTCAGTGATGATCCTTATCTATATAGGATTATGGAGAACATCTAATTTCTAATGCTAACAAATTATTTTCTAAATGATCTTGTTCTGATTAATGTGGTACCTCTAAGTAAGAAGCTAATCAAGATTCAAGTGATTATATAGTCAAAACCAACAAATTATTTTTATTACATAGCAGTTAAAGTTTAAGTCATTTATTAATCCATTTATTTACCAGATATTTGTATTTTCCAGAAATCAGAAACATAACTGTAGCTGTAACACTACTATGGTTATTGTCTCTATGACAATAACTTCATAAAAGCCTAATAAGCTTCTAGGTAATTCTGCCATTTTGACTTCTACACCTCAAGTTCGTTATTTAAAAGTTCGGTGCCTGAACAGCTCTCATATGAATTACAAGTTCAGGACTTCTGAATACCCAGGTATTGGTGTCTCACTGCAAATGAAGGAAATACTGTCTGGAAAAATTTCTATGATCCCTATTTAACACTCAATAATAATTTTCAAACTGCACTAAAGGCCTGCAAAAATCTCTCATGTTTTCTAACTGGTAACATGACTAGCAATAATTTAGAAATCGAGTGTTCCTGGTTATTTCCATTTTTGGAGTGCCTAAGCATCAAAACAACAATGTCCCATAGGTAGAACATGCTCTGTTTCAAAATATAGATGCTAGTTCCTGACCCCAAACTGACAAGTTCATAATCACTGCTTACTCTGGATAGTTAAGATAGTTAAGTCCTCTGTCACAGTCATTCTGTGTAGAGAATAGTGTAATTCGACATTAGAGATATTTCAGTCCTCTTAGAGGTAAGAAATATTTATCCTGACAATTCCTAGATATAATTAAGCCATTAGATATTGCAGAAATGAATTTCCTGTGGAATTTAGCAAATTCAGTAGACTTGCATTTATGCATATATATGACATGTGACTTATTCCATATGTTTTAAATTGGATTGTATTTCTATTAAGCTTTTTATACTAAAGCACTGTATACCAAAATGTTTGAAAAATAAGAGACACTGAGGGAAAAAGGTTATAAATCACAATTATCATGTGGAAGCAAATACTCTTATAAAGTCGTTTAGGAAGATAAGTCAAATATTTAAAAAGTAAAAGAGATAGCACAACATTTTACTGTGAGTTCCATCCATCTTTTTTTTTTTTTTTAAACAGAACCTTCAAGCAATTTATGGGGATTTGTGGTTAGACATCAGGAATGAAATACAGTTTATTCTTTGCGTATCTGAGCTTTATAGAATCATAAAAGTATCATCTGCACCATGCTCAGAAATTGACTGGATAAAAACAGCCACATGAGTAAAGTAGGCAAAAAGGATCTGCCAGACAGTAGGGAACTTTGTTAATGGAAAGGTGAAATGATCAAGAAAAAAAGACTTCGTAAAAAAAATATGGTTTTAAAATTGATCAAATCACTGTATACATGTATTTGTATGGATGTGTGAGTATGTGTGTATAAGTTGATATTCACACACAAAATGCAATAAAAATCTGTTAGTTTCAAATGAAATCATATGAAAATAGATCACAAAAAAAGTGAAGATGACTAGGCTATATTCCCAAGACAAGAATTCAGCTTGTTTTGTTGTAATGAAGTTCAGGAGGAATTCAAATTAAATCCTCCCATCTTGAAAATATATTTAGTCATTTCTTGTGACTATACATCCAGCTATGTAATGATTGGTATTGTAAGACTGGTAAGATGTTACAGTTCGCTTTTACTTACATTCATGGACTAAATTTACTAATGATGGCATAAGTCTAATTAAAGGAAAATAGGTCTACTATTAATAAATGGCCCTGATTTGTTTTATATAATTTCACAGTGCATTACGAAAAAACATACATGAGAAAGTAAGACTTAAAAATCTCTTGAAGTGCTTTAAAACCTATTCAGTTTTAAGACACTTATAGTCCTTTTGGGTGGCCAGGGAACTATCAGAAGAGCACGTGTTGTGGGTCAACCCTGGCAGTCAGCTGAGCCCCACACAGCCTTCTCTGACTTCACACAGTCATTGTGGGGAAGAGAATTGGAATGTAAAACTGAGAAAACTTGTAGGCTGAGATAAAATCTGTGTAATAGGTAAAGCATAAACTGCATGCAAGTAAAACAAAATAAAGTATTTGCTCAATACTTCCCATCAGCAGACATATTTTTACCCATTTCCAGGAAAGCAGGGCTTCATCATGCATAGCAGTTTTTTGGGAAGAAAATGCCATAACGAAGAACATCCTCCCTTCCTCTTTCTTTCTTCACAGTTTTTATTGCTGATCACAATATCACAAGGTGTGGGATATTCTTTGGTCAGTTTAGGTCAGCTGTCCTGGCTGTGTACCCTCCCACCTTCTGATGCACCTCCAGCCTACTTGCTGGCAGGGCAGCATGAGAAACAGGGAAGACCTTGATGCTGTGTAAGCACTGCTCAACAACAACTACAGCATCAGTGCATTATCAACACTGCTTTGATCACAAATTTAAAACATAGCACCACGTGAACTTCTATGAAGAAATTAACTCCATCCCATGCAAAACCAATTCAGAATGATATCAGTAAAAAATCAACCAGTAACATCAAAGTTGATTTCAATTTCTATTTTATAGTCTCATCAGTTAAAGCACTGAATGATATAGAAGTTACTTGGATTTATCTCCCACTTTAGAAAGCCATATGCTACAAGAATCTCATACTGTGAACTACTTTTTAAGATCTCATAAGCTGAAACATGATGGTTCTTCAGTGTTCTCAATGAAGTGAAATCAAGTCACATATGGGATCTATGCAAGTGTCTCCATGGCAAAAAGTTATATCCAAGAATATTCAAACAATTGGTTGAGGATAGTAAAATTAAGAAATGAGATGGTAAGGAAGAAAAGGAAGAAAATAATTGTCAGGGCCCTAAGTAAACTAGCAAGTTACAATGACCCTAATCAGCCTCAGCTGGGGCCTCCAACCACATCCACGAGCCAGGGAGTTATTTAAGCTCAACTTGGGCAGATGCTTTTAGTTCTTGCCTGATCTATGTTAGAGGAGAGCCTCATTTTAATCCCAGCTACAGCTGTGACTTCGAAATAATAGTGAGGATAACTAAGATAACTGTTGCCTAGGTATTTAGCTAAGACTTTTTGAAACGCTCTTACAGATAATTCAGAAACAACTTCCACAGTAACAGAAGAAAAAAAGTTGGTAGAATATTCTCTGAAAGTTTGCATATCTGTTCTGCAGCTTAAAAGTTACCTTATGAAAATGTCTCATAACTTGCACCATGTCTCTTAAAATTCAAGCTTAAATAAAGTGTCAATTCCAAGATAAATCTTTAATGAGCACTATTGTTTCTATCTTCATAGAATCATAGAATATCCCGAGTTAGAAGGGACCCATAAGGATCATCTAGTCCAACTCTTGGCACTACACAGGTCTGCCCAAAAGTTTAGACCATGTGACTAAGTGCACAGTCCAATCGCTTTTTAAATTCAGACAGGCTTGGTGCAGTGACTACTTCACTGGGGAGCCTGTTCCAGTGTGCAACCACCCTCGGTGAAGAACCTCTTCCTGATGTCCAGCCTAAACTTCCCCTGCCTCAGCTTAACACCATTCCCACGGGTCCTATCACTGGTGTTTACAGTGAATAGGTCACCTGCCTCTCCACTCCCCTTCGCGAGGAAATTGTAGACTGCGATGAGGTCCCCCCTCAGCCTCCTCTTCTCCAGGCTGAACAGGCCCAGTGCCCTCATACATCTTCCCCTCTAGGCCCTTCACCACCTTCATCGCCCTCCTCTGGACACCCTCCAACAGTTTAATGTCCTTTTTGTACTGTGGTGCCCAGAACTGCACACAGGACTCGAGGTGAGGCTGCACCAGCGCAGAGTAGAGTGGGACAATCACCTCCCTCGACCGACTAGCAATGCCGTGCTTGATGCATCCCAGGATATGGTTGGCCTTCCTGGCTGCCAGGGCACACTGCTGGCTCATATTCAACTTGCTGTCAACCACAACCCCCAGATCCCTCTCTGCAGGGCTGCTCTCCAGTGTGTCGTTGCCCAGTCTGTATGTATAGCCAGGGTTGCCCTGTTCCAGGTGCAGGACCCGGCACTTGCCTTTGTTAAACTTCATGGGGTTGGTGATCGCCCAGCTCTCCAATCTGTCCAGATCTCTCTGCAAGGCCTTTCCACCCTCAGCCGAGTCCACAACTCCTCCAAGTTTGGTGTTGTCGGCAAATTTGCTCAAAACACCTTCTAGTCTTACATCCAAATCATTTATAAAAACATTGAAGAGGACTGGCCCTAAAATGGAGCCTTGAGGGACCCCACTAGTGACCATCCGCCAGCCAGATGTGGCCCCATTAACCACAACCCTTTGAGCCCTGCCCATCAGCCAATTGCTCACCCATCATATGATGATTTTGTTAAGTTGTATGCTGGACATTTTGTCCAGTAGGATCCTATGGGAAACCGTGTCAAAAGCCTTGCTGAAGTCCAAAAAGATCACATCAGCTGGTTTCCCTTGATTGACTAGATGGGTGATCTTATCATAAAAAGAAATCAAATTTGTTAGGCAGGACCTACCCCTCAGGAACCCATGTTGGCTGGGACCAATGACTGCATTGCCCCAGGTGCGCCTCAATAACTTCAAGGATCATCTTCTCCATAATTTTACCAGGCACTGCTGTGAGACTGACAGGTCTGTAATTGCTAGGGTCTTCTTTCTTACACTTCTTGAAAATTGGGACAACATTCGCCAGCTTCCAGTCTACTGGGACCTCTCCAGATTCCCAAGATAGTTGAAAAATAATTGAGAGAGGTCCCGCGATGACATCAGCCAGCTCTTTAAGCACCCTGGCATGGATCCCATCCGTACCCATGGACTTGTATGGAGCCAGGTGGAGCAGCAAATCCCGCACACGTTCAGGGTTGGTTGGGAGTTTGTCATTCCCACCATCATGGTCCTCCAGCTCAGAGTACCCTGGGTCCCGAAGCCCATCATCAGTGTTGAAGACAGAGGCGAAGAAGGCGTTAAACGTCTCTGCTTTGCCTATGTCATTGTCTGTGTGAGACCTTCCCCATCAAGTACTGGACCTATGTTTTCTTTGGTTCTCCTTTTTCTGTTCACATATCTAAAAAAACCTTTTTTATTGTCTCTCATAGACATGGCCAGCTTCAACTCTAGTTGGGCTTTGGCCACACAAATTTTCTCCCTACAAACACGAACAGCATCCCTGTATTCCTTCCTCATTGCCTGACCCTCCTTCCAGTAGCCGTACACTTTCTTTTTTCACCTAAGCTCCAGTAGAAGTTCCCTGGTCAGCCAGGCCGGCCTTCTCCCCCGCCTGCCTGCCTTCCGATATTTTGGAATCGCCTGATCTTGTGCTTTTAGGAGGCAGTGCTTAAAGATTGACCAGCACTGATGGACACCAATGCCTTCAAAAGCAGTTTCCCAGGGGACCTTGCTGACTAGTTCCCTGAGCACCCTGAAGTCTGCTTTCCCCATATCCAGGGCTGAAGTTTTGGTGGCAGTTTTCCTTCTGTCACCATAAATTCTAAACTCAACCACTTCATGGTCACTATGACCGAGACGGCCGCCAATTGCCACGTCTCCCACAAGACCCTCTCTGTTCTCCAGCAACAGATCTAGGAGGGCACCTTTCCTAGTTGGCTCCCTTAGCACCTGCACCAAGAAGTTATCATCTAGGTACTTTGCGAACCTCCTGGACTTGCTCGTGTCAGCCGTGTGGTGATCCCAGTTGATGTCTGGCAAGTTAAAATCTCCCATAAGGACAAGGGGAGTTGATCTCGAGGCATCTCTTAGTTCTGCAAAGAATAATTCATCGGTGTTGTCGTCCTGGCCAGGTGGTCTGTAATAGACTCCCACAGTGACATCCCCTTTATTTGTTCGTCCCTTAATCCTTACCCAGGGGCTCTCAGCTTTGCCATCGCCAACTTGAAGTTCCACACAGTCCAGCCCATGCTTCACATACATTGCCACCCCGCCACCTCGCCTACCCTGCCTGTCCCTCTTGAAGAGCCTGTAACCATCTATTGCAACACATCAGCCACAGGACTCATCCCACCAGGTTTCACTTATGCCGATGATGTCGTAGCTGCGGGACTGGGCCAAGACTTCTAGCTCATCCATTTTATTCCTCATACTGTGTGTGTTTCTGTAGAAGCACTTCAAATGCGCCTCCCTACACACAGCACCTTGTGTAGCCGACCAAAGGGCCTCACTAGCACAGTCCCTGTGATTCTAGCACACCATCCCTTAGCTCATCACCGGCGTGCCTGGTTTTATCCCCTTCCCCCTTCGACTCTAGTTTAAAGCCCTATCTATCAGCCCTGCTAACTCCTGAGCCCAAATCCTTACCCCTCTCTGAGAGAGGCGCATCCCATCTGGTGCCAGCAGGCCTGGCATCATGTAGACCTTCCCATGATCAAAAAACCCGAAATTCTGCTGGTTGCACCAGTCCTGAAGCCATGTGTTAATGTGGTGAGCCTGCTTGTCAGCAGCGATTCTCCCCTATCGGAAGGACAGAGGCAAACACAACCTGTGCCCCTGATCCTTTAAGTAGTCACCCCAAAGCCCTAAAGTCCCTTTTGATTGCTCTCGGACTTCTCATTGCTACCTCATCATTACCAGCCTGAAAGACCAGTAGCAGTAGTAGTCAGTGGGCCGTACCAGGCACTTGACTTTCTTAGCTAAGTCTCTCACCTGAGCCCCGGGGAGACAACAGACTTCCCTGTGGGTTGAATCCAGTCGGCATATTGGGCCCTCTGTCCCTTTCGAAAGGGAGCCCCCCATGACAATAACCTTTCTGTCTTTCTTGACAGACGATGTAGCAATGCAGGGGATAGGTTGCCTTGCCTTAGGCACCCTCTCCAACTGGGATGGGCTTTCATCTACTTCATTGTTCTGACTATGGTGTTCTAGAGCCTCGTACCTGTTACATAAGGGTAGATGGGAAGGTGAGGTGGGCAGGGACAGGGCTCGCCTACCACCCCAAACAGGAACCTGCCTCCATTCCCCCCCTTGGCCTAGGTCTCCTCCTACTGCCTGGCGGGATGAGGGAACTTTTGTCTTCTGCGTAGCAGGAGGCACCTGTGCTGCGGCAGGCTCGTGAGTCTGTCTCAGAGAGGGTAGAGTACACCTCCACCAGTCAATTTCCCTCTCTGACTCCCTGATGCTCCTGAGCCTGCTCACCTCCTCCCAAAGCTCTGCTGTTTGAGCAGCTTTTCAACCTGGGCACACCTCCCACAGGCATACCCCTCGCTGCTGCTGTTGGATACGGACAGAAGACTCGGGCACACCCTACAGCCCAACACCTGGATGGCTGCGTGTTTCCCCGAGCCCCCAGTCTGAGTAGCCACGTCGGTGACTGCGGCTGGAGAGGCCGCAACAGATGCGGAGGCCCTGGTTTTCTGCCTGGTCGATACCGTGGCGAGGTTTCTCGCAAGCAGGCTACCAGTACCGAAGGGAAAGACCGCTACAAGAGATCAGTGAGGGGCCCTCCCTGCTCGCCCTGCCTGCGCTAACTGCCATGCCACGCCCTCTTTGCGCACTTCTGGTAGTTCGCGCTCCCTAGGGGCTGCTTTTGAACGGCCGGGGAGGGGCTGCTGCTGGCTCCGCCTACGCCTTGTCAGCCTCCCTCGCGAGGGCTGCCGGGTCCTGGCGGCTGCCACGGATGTTTCAAGTGGCCTCGATGCCGAAAAAAAAAGCCCTGCCTGTGTCGATCCCCGATCCGCTGCAGAACGCGTCTGCCCCGGAGCTGATCGCCTCAGCAAGTACTTCCACCATGTCTCTTAAAATTCAAGCTTAAATAAAGTGTCAATTCCAAGATAAATCTTTAATGAGCGCTATTGTTTCTCTCTTCTAACCAGCTTGGGCACTCATCCTCAGCAGCTAATCTCTGCAGTCTATAATCAGATGGGAAAATAAGTACTCTTAAGTACACTTAAATAATGCTCCTTCTTTGTACTCATAGTTACAGGTAGAATATTTTTCTCTAAAGGAATTGGGTGTGTGTGGGTGGGAATTGCTAACTGACATTAGTCTCTGAAGTTGGAATAAACAGTATAATCCATTTAGCGTGAACACAGTCCTATCTTTCCTATCACAGACCTCCACCTTTGAAAAAGCTAAAATTCATTATTATTAAGACAGTAATGTTTGATTTTGAATACCATTTCAAGGAAACTTTAGAAAACCAAAGGAAATCAACCCCTTTTTAGCAGCAGCGTTTCTTTTTAATTTAGCAGAATTGTTTAAAGAAAGGCATTTATCTCATTTGTGCTTAGCTTAGAGAAAAACAAGTTCTTTGAAGCTAGTTATTCATTCAACATTTGAGATTGAGCAAGAGTATGTTATGAACTTAATTTTGCTTTAACATTGCAAAGAAACTTTAGAAATGTAGCTTGCAAGGGGTAATTGTTCTATATTTAGACAAAAATAGAATGAGCAGAGTTAGGAAATACTATTGTTGGCAATTTTGTTGAAAAGACTAATTTTTGTTGAAAATAGCAACCTCAGCAAAGTTGGATTTAAGGTAATTTATGATCATGCAGTCTTGTGGGGAACATAAAGGCTTCATTTTCATATATTTCAATAGAGACGATAGGAGAAAAATAGAACTATATATCAGTAGTTGAAAATAATGGTTTTGATTTATACTGGGGTTTGTGCCAAATTCTATTATCATAGACCTACTGGCAGAGGGAGTTCGTGTGGTCAGCAAGCTTGTGCTTCTTATTGTGCCAGCTGTGGCTGCTGAAGAGGAAGTGTCAGTAGTTGAAACACCACAGGATAGAGATGTATTTATCACAGGCAAATTTTACTAGCAGAAATTATCTATACTTTACCATTAAGGAATTCTGCAAACAACAACTCCCTCCTACAAGGCTGCATATCTTCTAGCATGGTAGATAGTGCATAGTTCAGAGATGGGGACTCCAGCAGAAGAGCTATTATGTGGACAAGCAGGCATTATTCACTGTGCTACTTTCTCATCTTTATCGTTGGACTGCAGGAACTTCTGTAAATGCTTTGCTACAGCAAAGACTGAAAATTGACAGTATTTTATAAAAGAGTCAGGATCAAACTAATAGGGCTTCCTGTTTTGGATCAATTTATTGTTATTAATAGTGGACCATCAATAAATTTGAAATTCAACTTTGAGGAACCAGTTTACTTCTTAGGAGGATTTTTGCCATTCACTGTAAGAAGTCAGTAGAATAATACATTTCAAACTGTTGCTTTAGACTTAGCATTATCTCATACTTAATCTGTAGCAAAGATTTGCAGCCAAAATATAAACTTCTATCTTGTTGAGACGGAATCAATAATATTTTCAAATACTTTATTCAGGTTTATGCAAATGTACTAGTGGTCTTTTTCTCATTTGTAATAATAATAATAATAATAAAAAAAAATCTCTTAAATGTCCTACTGAATGATACCTGCTCATATATAAAACTTGGGGAAAAAAAAAATATATCCAAGGAGATAAACAGAAATCAGAACTTTATTCTACAAGAAAGTAAATAAGTCATCCCATCCCCCTCCCCCCCCCATCCCCCTAAAAAAGGGGCTACAATGCTAAATTATCATACTCTTCTGAAACAAAGAATGTAGCTAGAAGTGCATCTCCTACAGGCAAAATAATAATTGTCTTAACAGTCAAAATCTGGAATTGATAGAAGACACAAATTTGATTTAGGAATCAAATCATCTTTTGTCTTATTTTTGAAAATTACAGGATGCATGTTCTTCCTTTAAAGAAAATGTAGGTAATGTACATCTGTTTTAATGACATGTTTTTACTCTCTGAATCCAAGAAGGGCTCAATATCTTGCAAAACATTTCATATGTTTAGCAAGAATCACCTTAAAGACAATGAAGCAAACCTTCTAGTATTTTGAATGATTATTCCTCACTGATTCACCCTATTTTATTAGGACAACAGCTTAGAGCATGTATATTTCACGAAGACTTTTTTTTCCAGTTACTTTATTGTTTTCTGTGAAATGTAGCTTTTTGGCTCAGTGAGATTCTGAAAGTACATCAGTACTTTTTTTTTTTTTTTCTTTAAATGGATTCTGTGCTACTTGAACTGACTTGGAGGCTTGAATTTATAAAATAAGAATGGAAACCCCACGGTGCAAATAGAACTTCCTTTTTCAAATGTGTGCTTTCAAAATCTTCAAGCCAAATGCATCCCTGGTGTAAATCAATTTCTGTAGCATTACACCAGGGAAGAATTCAGATTTCTTCTCTGTACCAGTGACCCACAGGTAATATCAATCTATCTGCCATGCTACTTTCAATTTTATTCCCCTTGTGTTAGCAGAATTAGTTACAATTTATGGTAGAAAGTAGTAAGACAGCTTTTTTCAATAGCTTCAGGAGTGTATGTAGTGAGTGAATTGTAGCTTTTATTTATTATTTTTTCTCAAGATAGATGGAGCAGGTGTATAGGAATTAATGAAGCAACTGTGAAATTGCAAGGGTCATTGGTGTGTAGAAGGCTGTAAATTAGCTGGTTCTTATGGGAAATTACCTTCCACCTTTAAGGTGTTGCCACTTATAAATTCTTGTTTAACTTCTGGGAAATAGCAATGTGGAAGTCCAGAAAAGAAAATGTTGAAATCCTTTTATTTGTAGATTTTTCAGCAAAACAGGTCTGAGAGAGCTTGCAATATAATCGTAATGATTCAATGAAAGATATATAACCCTAAATTTCCTTTTGCATTTAGAAAAGTTGGCTGAAATAAACATACTAAACTCCATTTTTTGGGGGGGAAAAAAAAGTTAAATCTATAGTCCTTGGAGATCACCTTTCTATCTGAAGTATATAAATCAACTAAATCATAATACTTTTTGCAGGACTCCTTTCAAGACACTTTCTTTAAATAAGTAGCTACAAAGATGGGCACCACGTTGATAATGCAGTTACCATTCAATACTGAAGCCTTTCTCTTCCTATAGTTTCTGTTGAGGAAGTTTTCAGCATGAATTAAGAAATCTTAATCATGGTGCTATGTACTACTAAATTTTATCAACTTTGTTATATTCCCATCCTTGAAATATTTAGGTTCTTTTAGGATAATATTCTAATCCTCCACTGTGTTGATGCTCCTGACTCTGTGCCTTCAACAGGTTTCATTAACAAGCTGCTTCCTTTTTCCTTTGTCAATAAAATCAGTTATGTTCTCTAGCATGATCTTCAGTTAACAGGTTTATCAAACATGGGTCCCTGGTTCTATCCCATTCTATCCTACTTTCTGATCATCTCTATGCCTAATTTATTAGACTTCTAAGGCATATTTATTTAGAATATTATCTAAAGCCACAAGCGTAATCATGGCATTTCAGGCTAGGCTGCAACGGATAGTATCTTATCTGTAGTCACCAGTACTCCTAAATGGATATTTCTTTGATTGCTGTGCTGTCACTTTAATAATTCTGAAAGAACAGCGAATAGTGAAGCTGTAAAAATAGTTTGTAATCATGGCAGATACAGTATTCTTTAAACAGAGTGAGTGGCACTCCATCAACTCAAAAAAGAGGATCCAGATATTGAATGTGTCATTTGATGTCCACATTTCTGCATAGAGCAGGGTCCGTATATCAGTATCCTGAGGGATTAGGCTAAGAAAAATAGACTTAGTCTCATATTTTGTCAAAGACATGGAACATATATAATGCAGTTCTAACTAGCTTACAGATGAATATACATACACACAAGTTCATAGTCCTTTTTAAATGAATCAAATACAGCTTTATATTTTTTTTTTTCTTTTGGAATTCTCTGGTTAATGGATGTTTCACTCAGTTTCTCCTGTCACTTCCATTCTTATATGTTCTGTTCAAAATGACAAATATCAGTCATGCTATATATCATGTAATGGCATGCTTTGTCTTGCTCTTCAAGGTTATGTTAAGCTACATCTGAATCATTTACTGAGACTTTTCACTGTGACATAGTAAGTATAGTAAAAGCAAATAACATGGCCTTCTGTGAATGTTAACTAAGATAATTATGATTTCAATATGTTAAACTTAGTGAGAACTCATCCTTCTTGCATATGGTTAGATGCGTAATCTAAGAAATTGTATGAGGTCCCTCACTGAGCCTTTCTTTTGGACTAGGCCTGTATTGTGATTTATTCCAGCCAGCTAATTAGATAGCTATATTAGTGGAATAGATCAGATGAATATGATTTTGAATATCTTAGTTTTACATTCCCAGCACACTAGAAAGATCTTTTTTTTTTTCCTTCATGGAGTCAGGGCTTTGTGTTGGACATTTAATCAACCATTATATAACTTCACCTATCACTTGCTTTGTCTTGATGTTCCTGTTTTCACAAATCAGCATTTTGCTCAACAATTCAAATATGGGTCACAAGACATACAAGTTATTTCAGCATACTCCTTAGAGCAATGAAATGTGTAAAGACAAAAACATAGGTTGCTAGTGTAACTTCAGGCATGGCCCTGAGCACGTGACAACAAATGTATTGCTCTAGGAATTGCTTTCATGTGGTGTTCCTCACTCATTGTCCCTATTCCCTTTGCTGTTCTTTTCATGATTTATTCATTCCCTGTCGAAAGAGTAAATTACTGATGGGGATAATACAATAAATCTTTCAAAATTGCTATTATGTAGAGTCAAGAGACTATTTTCCACTTGCAATGGAGAGAGAGTAAATCAATGATTAGGTTGAGTAAGTTCTGAGCACCCAGATCCAAGGGTCGAAAAAGGGCAGGTGAACTTAAAAGGATTTCTTTCTTCCTTTTGCTGGCATATACTGAAAATTACAAACTTTAATTTACAGTTTAGAGGGTGAGTGTGTTTGTACAAAGGTAGCCACTCAGGTGTCCTACCTCTCTGTGATTTGACACACAATTACTGTAAGTCTGGGACACTTGCATCTAATATAGATAAATTATGAATTGGATAATTCATCAGAAGCTGCTCATCTGGTATGCACCAGTGTCAGGTGTTTTTTCTTATGTAGCAAGACACCTCTTCAGAAAGAAACTGGTAGACTGTTAATGATTTATTTTTGGCCAGATTTGAAATAGCTCTTTTTTCCATGTTACCATCAACACCTTGGTATATCAACCAAACCCGTGAACTAAGATTTTGTCAAAATGAAGAAAAATCACAAGGAGACTTTTTGTAAATTTTAAAATGAACTCTGCAAACTAAAACTTGTTTCACAGTGGTATCTTTTTCTGGGTTTTTATTACAGTCATTTCTACATCAAACTTGGTTCTGGTGTTCTAAATTCTTTATAATCCACTAGTTGATATGTAGCTGGAGGGCAATTAGACTTTTCTATGGTTGTTACTCCACTATGTCATTTCCAACTATAGCAAGCCCATGCCAAATTCTTTGGTAGCATATAGTTTTTTTTATCCTTTCTCAATTTAAATCCATTACTAATTGTATAATGTGAAAGATGACTCAAAATTCAGATCAATGAAGGTTGGTAATTGTTACGTGAGTTTTCTAGATGCAGTTTTAAAAAAGCATGAGGAAAACCAAGCGAAAGTGAAAAGATTTATTATAGGCAGACCTTTAAATAACATCTAACAGTAAATGTTTATATGGATAAACTAGATACTTGTGTTGTGCTAGGAGATTTGAAGATACTGTTCATGTGCCAGCCACTGGCATTTATTCTGACACTTTAATAAAGTCAATGTGAACTGGATGGGTGGTAGTACATGAAGATACTTTAAAACATGGGGTAATGAGCATCTACAGTGGCTAAGAAATTTCTTTTCATGTTTTGAGCTACCTCACTGCCTGCTTTTGTGGGAGGGTGGTTTGCCTAAGAATCAAAGATGTCTTTTTTTTTTTTGATTATCCTGAAAAAGTCTACACAAAGTTAAAAAGTAGCAATTCTGAGAAGATGTATTAATGTTAAGGGAAATAATGGTTTTCAACTAGTGTATTGGACAGATTATCCACTTTATTGTCAGAATCCAGATTCAGAGATTCCGAACACTGAGATTCAATGTGTAAAGCAATTGCCATATTCCCTAAGGGCTCTGTCTTGCACCTAGAAGAATTTACATCTCATGAATCTCTGCAATACATTTTTGATATGTAACCTAACAAAGAGGAAGAACTTAAGGACCCTACTCTAGCTTCTCAAGTAGCATTGAGTACAGAAAGTAACAGGTGTTGCCCATTTCCTCTTTGCTTCCTGGGCTTCCTTTTAAGAACTTAAGTGTACTATCTGGATTTAGGCAGGTTAAATGACCTTAACAAGCTGTTTGAAGTAAAACATTCAAGTCTTCAAAGAACAAATACATTTTTTCTTTTGAGGGGACTTTCAAAATGACTGAATATGCACCTGATCTCACAGGTTTGTATACACCGTATCTGTAGCATGTTTTCATTATTTGATAGAAAAGGAATGACAAAATTCTTCTACTTTATTGTGTTTCATTGTATTCTTGATTCATCTGTTACTCAATTTCTTTAAGTACTCTCATGATGCAGAATTCTTTTTCAAATATCTAGGTTTTCAGTGTGATTAGAAATTGCTTCTTCTCAGGACAAAGAAATGCATATACAGTCAGTTAAAAGGCTTAAATACTGGATTTTTTTCCATGTTTTTTGATGAGAAATTTATATTTTGTTTTGAGTTGTAGTTTCACCAAATACGCTTTAATGCTGATCATATTACACTTGTAATAAAATGAAACTGCAAATATAATACCTGTAGAAACTCCTGTAGGGATGTTTTGCTAAAATGCTATTATTTACACTGAATCTGTTCTTTTGTTCAGCAAGGAAAAACTGCTAAATAAAATCTACTTAACTGTGCTGGTCTTGGATGTTAAAAATAACACTGGTTAATGTGGAGCGATTAATCCCTAAACTATGCTTATTGCTTCTGGATTGACTCATAATAGATACTTGATTATAAAAGTATAACATTCTATTCTGTGTTGCCTAGTTTAGTTAAGGCCAGTTTCCAAGAAAGAGTTTGATTGGCACCATTTATTCTGGTTCTGTTAACAAAACACAGAGAAATAGATATCGTTAAGTGTCATTACAACAATCAGACTTTTCCATTGAAGAAAGTAGTTTTCGAGTTGCATCACTTTATCTGTAAACCTAATGACTTCTGAAGCTGTTTTGGGATCAGTGACTAACAGGGCAGAAAATGAAAATGCAGAGCAGGAATAATATGAACCTCATGTATTGCTTATCTTTGAGTGAGATGCACAATACGTCAGTGACGCCAAGAAGCTCAGCAGTTGTTAATTGCGCATGTGCAAGGGATACATTGTGAGATGTTCTCACTAAATACATATATGTAATCACAAAAGCACAATCAGCAATCAAAATGCCAAGAGGTGTATTTGGCCTGTTTAACTGAACTGATGTTAGTGCCTTACCTAACAAGTTATTTTTTTCTCATTTCCTAGTAACTAAGTAGACATCTAAAATGTTCAATACTTCCCTGTTTCCTTATACTGCTCTGCAGTATATGTTGCTGTATGTAAGTGTAACTATATGCATGGCAATGTGACTTATTTCTTTTTGAGAACTTACTGAATGTACAGAATTTTATATAAATTCTAAATAATTCTAGCTTTAACTAGAAATGATTTTTCACATCAGGCAGACAACTTCAAATAACAAATGGCCTGGGATCAAGAGAATATTTAGAATGTGGCTACAGTAGTTCAGATCAAGAGTGGTCTTTTGAGCTGAATATCCCTGTCATCCATTAACTGTGGCTTGGCACAGATAGCATAATGATCTTAGAGTAAGTGAAGTGGATTCCTTTCAAACGTAACTAAACAAATGTGTACTCTAAAAAGTGTACCTGAATATCCTCCTGGACATTCAGATTACAGGCCAAGATGATGGTCCAAATCCTGCCAAGTTTTAAAGTGTGTACCACAGGTGTTAATTCCTCAGATTCTGTTGCTTCTTCTGCACACTTAATCCAATTGCAGTGTGTGGCCTAAATTGATAATTGTCTACTTGCTGATATTGAAATAGTCTTTTAAAACTGTATGAAAGGTAGATGGGGTTCCATGATGTTACAGAAAAGCACACTTAGTTCACACCTTAAAACAGTGGGAGAAGAGAACATGGAATTATTGTTCAGCAGTGCAGTTCTTTTCAAAACAAACAGCCAAACTCTCTGTAAGCACTTAGGGGATGAGATGAGTAACAGATGCATTGGATTTGTCAGGAGCAAATAAAACAAATCAACTTCCTTCTATGAGTGTGAACTGATATGAGAGTAAAGAGAAATATGATCTTTAAGGATTTTGCCTCATGATAAATTCTGATGAGGAAAATGAATAGAGCTTCATTAAGCTATTAGCTGGCTTCCTAACTGCTTAGAAGACCAACTCCACAGATAATAAAAGATTCATAGATAACATTACCTTAAGTAAAGTAGAAAACTCAGGGTAGGGAGGATGAGATAGACCCCATCTAAAGGTGCCAATAAGTATCGTCTGGTCATTTGAAATTAGTTTAAACTAATATTCTGAAGTAATATCACAGCTGAAATATAGTAAAGTCATTACCCAGGATACAGAATTTAAAAAGTTAAATTTCACTCCAATTTCTTGAAATGCAATCTTTTTTTTTTTTTTTTTTTTTTTTCCTTAGGAGCTTTAGTATACTGACTTACTAAGGTTAAATCAACATTCAGCATAATGTTTTATACTTATTGTCAGCTGCTTGTGAGCATTTTCAGTCTGTTCACCACAACTTGAAAAAAAAAAAAATTGATTATGTAAGCACTTATTCTTCTAGCTAATGACTATAGCAGTGGTATTAGGCTATGCATATAGAAGCATCCAGAGTCCAAATATTGAAATTATTTTAAATTAAATTTTACCAGTTACAGTAACATTTTTTCCCTGTACCAGAAGTACTCCCTAGTGTACTTTATCGCACCTTAGCGTGAAGAGTAGTCTAGCACTACTTTGCTGAGCTGTTTGCGTGGCATCTCTGAGGCTAATTGTAATGAGTGGATATCATTACTATTGCTTTCCTAAAGCCTCTGAGATATACATAACTTGATTTCATAGAATGGCTTCCATTTGGAAGGGACCTTAAAGATGACCTCGTTCTATTACCCTGACTCCCCCCCCCCCCCCCCCCCCCCGACATGGGCAGGAAAACCTCCCACTAGAAGTCCCATCCAGCCTGGCCTTGAACATTTCCAGGGATGGGGCATCCACAGCTTCCCTGAGCAACCTGTTCCAGTGCCTCACCATCCTCTAAGTGAAGAATTTCCTCCTGACATCTAATCTAAAACTACCTTTTTTTTTTTTTTTTAGTTTAAAACAGTTTTCCTTGTCCTATTGTTATCTGCACATGTAAATTTCATATGTATCTTTTCCATAACTACAGGTAGCAATCTCAGTATAGATTAAACTATTTTCCACCTACCAGCTGTGCAAATTAAACTTGAAAATCTGAAAACCACACCAGAGTTTTCCTTAAATGAGACACTACCAAGATGATAAGATTCAGCAGGCCAACTTCTGGCCTCATTTATACCTGTACATTTGCCTTCAAATGATCTACTCTGACATTTGTATGATCCTCTTGCTTTGATAAGATTTCATAGGAGCACCTAATTAGAAACTTTTAAACAGCCCTGTTGAGAATGCACAAGATGTGACAGAATCCAGAGTTCTGTCAGTAAAGCAAGCAGATAATACAATGAATAAATATATTTAAAGAGTGGTGGGTTTGAATAAGTCCTTGATTTTTACTCAGTCACTGTTCAGAATATATGGTCTCACTAGGATGCTGTCAGAACATTGTTCAGGTTCTGAAACAAGTTCTACCTGTCTCACTGGAATAGATGTTCCCTTCAGCTGTGTGCATACCGTGTTTTAGCACCTGTGATTCGTCTTTTAAGTAGGTGAATCTGAATGCCTGAGTAAAGCTGAGAGGCCACAACTAGCATGAATCTTATCAAAATATATTGTAATCAACCCAGATAATTTGACAACTATTCATTTGCTGTTATGAATACCTTTTTGAACACCCAAGTCCAAATCTGTGTGTCTTAAATAATGTTGGAGTATAATGCTAGGTTTCAAAAGTAATAAGTAAAAAAAAAAAAAAAAAAAAAAAGGTTAAATAATTAACTGTTGCCCTATTGAATCATTACTTTAAGATAAATTTCAGATTTTGGATTTGCATGTAAAAGTTATTACATGTGAACTGAATTTGAAAATCAGAATAAATAGCTTGAGCATATTTTAAGAATCATTGTAATGTGTAAAATGAATCATCTAACAATGAACTAAGAATTAAGGAATTAAATTTTACATCATTGTAGTTGTAATAATTTTTACCCTAAATTAACTTCTCAAATGCATATTTCATTATTATCCGTGTTATTTCCTTCCTCAATACAAAATTTTCAGTAGTACTTGCAAAAAAATTTGAAATGCCAAAGCAGTAGCATATTGTTGAGAGAATCGTGTCCTGGCTCTTTCTCATCTGTGGTAGAACATTTTCACGACAGTGGCTGGGTACTGGGTACTACCATTCCTTTGCCAAAAATGAAGTGCTATCAAGCAGGTTGTCTTCCTCAGAATACAGACTAGAAAACAAAACAGATTTCTAGAAAGCTTCTTACTGTTTTCTGGACACAAACTATTTATGAAAACATGGCGATCTCTTAATGCATATCAAATTCTTGTGTCTGGATTATAACGAGAGTTGAATTTATACAGTCGACAAAGAAATTTTATGAAACCATATGTACATAAATACAAAATTCTACATCTCAGTCCTTTGAATCATCTCAGTATATCCTCTGTCAGCTTCTGAATCACAATTTCAATATGAGTTGTCCTGGGATAAGATATTTATATTCTGCTGATGTTCATACGAATTGGGCTGAGGTTTTGCTATAAAAAAAAAAAAAAAAAAAAAAACCTTGATACTCCAGGATAGCAAGATACAATCACTGTCACTTCACTCTTAGTTCTAACTTCCATGGCAAACAATAAAATGTGCAGCTGGTGATAACAGCAGTACAACACATCTTCAGCTTCTTTTTTGCCCCTTTTGTTCGTTTTCAAGGGAAAAAAACTCACGTTCAAGTTTGTACAAAAGCAGTTTTTTACTATTCATAATTTACAACTTTTGTTCTTGGGCTTTAACTATGATTAAGTTTCCTATGCCCTTTATTTTGTTCCTTGATTTCATGGACATTTTCTTAAATCAGCAGTTATACAGAAGAAACTTGCTAAAAGTTAACACTTAATGGAAACACTTGCATAATGCTGAGGTAGAAAATAATCCTTCATTTTTTTTAAGAATCTGTTTTTCTTTTTTTCCATATGCTTGTACACATCATTGCAAAGTATAGTTTGGAATGATTGCATCTCCAAGCCACTGCTGAATGCTATGCTTCAGTGGTGTTCATCTTTAAATAACTTTGCTTGTGACTGTACTTAATTTTAGTCCTTTCTGTGTATGGCCTCTATTTCCCTTTTTGAATTAGATTTTGCTATTCGCACATACAGATATTGCTTAATACCATAACCTGTAAGAACTCCTAGTAATGGAATTATTTCAGAATAGACACCATTTCCTGTTTTAGGATATAAATTAAATTACAAACTGCAGGTCATCTGAAGTTTGCTAAGCCCCTGATCAGCCTGTAATTGAGACACACGTTTATGTGCTATAATGTATTGATAATGATGTGGTTGTATAGATGTCTTTCCGTGCACTGTTCTGAAAGAGAAACTGTGGAAATATTGAGTATATTCTTACAAAATAGGGATTTGTAAGAAAAAAGTGGTATTACACTTAACTTCAAATGACTTTCTCTGCATGAATTTGAGACAAATTATTTTCTCTCACTTGGCAATGCCCCAGTCACAAAAATGGGGAAAGATTGGATGTATAAGTAAACTATTTTGAAGACTTATTTTTGTAAAATAATAATCATTTTTTCATATTTAAATGTAGGAATTCATTACTTTATCTCTTAATTTGATCTGAAATATTCTTAATTTTGAATTTCAAAACCTGTTATTTTTATACCAATAATTTCAATAAAACATCTCAAGGTATTTTGGAATGTGGTGTAGTAATAGGACTTTTAAGTACCAAATTAACATAACTACTCTGTATTATAGAAAATAATATGCAAGTAACTATTTGACAGAATATTGAGTTTTTGAATGTGAGACACTGATATTTCCTCTTCATTAACAGAAAAAAATAAGAAAACATTAAACAAATATTTGTAATTCTTATGTTTACTTGTAATTCAGGAAAACATACGTGCAATTTTATGAAACTTGGCTGTTCTCCATCTTTATAGCACAAAATATGCAACTAAACATGGCTTTATTCTCATGACTTGTATGCTGACCTAGCTATTTCATACCCAAATTCTGAGCATATGCTTGTGTCTTCTTTATAAAACACAATGAAATCATAAATAAAGAGGATCAGCTAATGTGATCAACAAAATCAAAGATGGAATAAATTTAAATGTGAAGTTTTGGAATGGACTACCTGAAATTAAAGAAAAATCTAAATATGATTTGGGCTATTTTATGTGTGTATGGTGGGGGAAGTAATAAGTTCCTACTTGCCTCATAGGTCTACAAAGTATCTGGAAGCTTCTGGGCATACTATGTGTGCACAGATTTTCTAAACATGTTAATCAAAATCATATATAAGAATTGTTTTCTCAGATTTATGGCAACTACCTTGCCAAGAAAGTGCAGGATTTCTCATTACAGTGTTATTGTCACAACCTATAGCGTCCTCCATTTCCAAAACAGCTTTGGTTCCAGGAAGGTCAAGTTTATTTTGGCTTTCTGTTGCAGAGATCTTTAATAGTTTGACATTATGCTGCATTTGTAAGTCTCTAAAGTTACTATGTTGCTTATTGCCAGTGCCTTTATCTTTTTAATCTTCCTTCTGCTGAGTGAAATTAAAAAAGAAAGAACAGGCAGTTAAAGACATTTTCAGCTTTTGGCAATACGCATCTATATTGTTCAGGAGGTGACACCCCTACTGCTTGCACAGAAGTATTTTATCACCTCTGTGTTTATCCAGTTCTATGGAATACCAACTACATGACTTTTAGGAGGACAACAACAAAAAAACCCTAAAACGGTTCCAATAGCACGGTAAAGAATACCCACTCTAGCTCTTGACACTGCCAAGGCAGTCCCTAAATTCCTAAATACATTTTTTTTTTTGTACAGACATTTAAACAGCCTTTTCCCATAAGACACGTGTTCAAATTTTCTGACTTGACCATTCAGTGGTATGTCATGTGTCATGTCAATAAAGCAAAGTGACTGGAGCAAAGTGATGTGACTCATTAACTGCTAGAGATTTCAGCAGTAGACATCAAAACCCAATTCTCACTGGCTTCTTAAAGTAATTGCTTTTTATTCTTGATGTTTTCCAACCTGTTTTTATAAAGGCAGATTGTTTTCAAATGATCTTGGCACAGGATATGGGTGGCTCTGATTTGTTTTTGTTTTGAAACGCTCAGCACATCTCTAACTGTGCGAAAACATTATTTAAATGTTTGAATCTACAACTTTATTTTATTTTGGCATAAAGTACAGTAGATGTTTTAATAGTTTTTGATGGTGGAAAAGAAATTAGAACATAAATGTTCCCATGTTAATAAGGAAGAAAAGCCTCTCATCTCAAATGGATTTTTTTTGTTTTTAACTAGGAGCACTATTAGAAGAAACAGAAGCAAAGAGCAGAAAGAATGAATCTCAGCCATTGCATCTAATTTACCTTGTACTAAACTAATTTAAAAAAAAAACAGAGGAAAAAATTGCTTTAAAATTATTCATTTAGAAAAATGGTGGTGTTATTATAACCTATATATATTAACATGTTTTAATATAGTGTATAAAATGAAGTAGTTTGGCTTTTTGGTTAATACTTTGAGATAGAACTTAAGAGTCTCAATTTATCAAATTTCCCTTATTACAGCTGCAATCTGCTTTTTTTTCCAGGTGCAGCTGAATCCATTGAAGAGACTGTTCTCAGCTACTCAGCACCTTCTGGCTGAAAGTTACCTTCCCTCTTCTCAGCCTTCAGGTATAGACATTCCTATTTCACTTCTGTTAAAATGATTCAATTCCACTTTCAGTACTTTTAGTGATAACATGTTCCAACTTGACTCACTCTGATGTAACTGGGTTAGCATGGACCATATTCATATATACGTTCTGGCACCTGAGGAGGTAGTAAATTCTGGTGTGGCTGGACTAGCTGAAAGTGAGCTTTTGTCCATCTCACCTGTGTTTGTCTGAAGTATTGTATTGGTATGCTTTTGTTTTTTCAATTTATAATACGAGCTGTTGATGGGAGAACTTAGCTTATTCTGTGACCAAGGAGCACCTACTAGGACCTTGCTGTTCGGAGCTCTTCTGTATGTTTGTGATGTGTATATATAATAAATTCGTAGCAAATAAACACAAAATGAACAAAACCCCTCTGTGATATATTACCACTTAAATTTGAATTATTACTTGTTCAATGTAACACAGCAGTTCCAGTCACCTTTTCTGTCAGAAACTTGATTATTATTTTTTTCAATAAATGCTGGTTTTCCAAATTGTGTCACTTGTATCCAACCACAGTAGTTTCAACAAGAGCAGTTGCGTCAGTTGCTGGGCTGTTCCACATTGGAATGTGGATTTAAAAGAAAGGAGAACTAAATTAAGAAACCCTTTGAGTATACTCTGAAGACAAGATTTAAAGCAATTAAAAATAAATTTCAAAATATGAGAATTATTTCTGTTCTAAAACATACATTTTTTTTTTCTGACAGCAAATAGAAGAAAGTGGGAACAGCCAGGGATGGTGTCTTGAAGAAAAACATAGCTGAAAATGAGGGATTAATGTTGTCAGGTTGACATATTCAAGACAAAAGAAAGCATTTTTATTTTCCCATACAACATATATATACAACATATATATGATTGCATTGAAAAAGAGGAAAAATTATGCCTTTCTCAAATACCTAAGCCTTATTTCACAAAATTCCAGATTTTGATTCCCTACTAAACCAAGTGGGAGGTGAAATTGGCTGGAGATGTATAGTAGTATGCCTCTTTCCAGTACCTTTTTAAGATCTTCTATCTTAATTTAATATTTTTTTTCTGAAGCTTTTATTTTTATAGTCATTCTTGGCTGCTTGGCAACCAAGAGAAAATATAAGGTTGCAGATTGAGTAAGTCAGATCACTACATAGTTGTACCTTAAGGAAATTTCTTTGCTATAGTTGGCTTAAATTAAAAAAATGCTATGGTCTCAATTTATCTAGACATTTAGTCTTCTCAGTAGTCTTGTTGACTTCAGCTGACATACTTGTCTCTCTACCATCCTTTTTCACAGAAGTTGTCAGTGTAAAGAACTTTAAGTTATAATCACATGTATTATGTTAGATTTTCTTAGATGAGCCTCTAGAATATTATGACTCTTCCATCCCACTGAAAGCAGACAGGTCTATCATATAAATATGGAGTCTCAATCTTGCAACTCTGTGTGGATTGAAGAAAGATTTATGGGGGAAAAAAAAAAAGAAAAGAATGTGTTAAAGGATAAGATTTTTGTACTCTTGGAAACTGCAGAACCATGTAAATTTATTGATACTTCCATAAGCTTAGATTTTTCGGTCATGCATTTTTTTCCTCATCAGGGAATAATTGTGGTTTAGGACTGTGTTCTTTCTATTTCAATATCTGTTATTGACTTCTATAAACTGTATAGAAGTAAGTAAAAGTAAGTAGTAAAAATAAAAAGGGAGGCGGGGAACAACCCTTAGCTCATTTATGTAAGTCTTCATTGTGATAGAATTATAGAACTGTCACATGGTTTGGGTTGGAAGGGACCTTAAAGATCAGCCAGGTCCAACCTCTCTGCCATGGACAGGGACACCTCCTACCAGACCAGGTTGCTCAAAGCCCCATCCAGCCTGGCCTTGACCACTTCCAGGAATGGAGCATCCACAGCTTCTCTGGGCAAATGTGTTTCAGTACCTCACCACCCTCATAGTAAAGAACTTCTTTGTAACGTCTAATCTAAATCTACATTATTTTTTTTAGTTTAAAGACATTTCCCTTTGTCATATCTCTACACGCCCTGACAGAGAAAATGAAATAGCCATATAAATGTTGAAAGGTAGTCTTGAGTATTTATACCAGGCTAGATATCAAGTATCCTGAAGTGCATGCTTTCTATTATAAGTAATCATAGATACACACATCCTATATTTTAAAGAACAACAACAACAAAAATCAGAAACAGTTCAAAATTTAAAACTATGTTTTTCCAAACAAAATAAACGGTGAAAAGAATAGATTTATAGATTTAGGGTGCAATACTTTTCCATCTACTATTTTAACCACAGTTTTTCATGTTGTTTGGTGTAACCATAAATAGGTTTGTTGTTTCACTATACATAGCTCAAATTTCTTTGTGGTAGGCCTTTTCTGAACATGATTGCCATCCTGGTTATAAGATTATGGAATCCAACACTGTGTACATCTCAATAGGTCCACAGAATTAGTATGACACTTCTCCTAATCTCCTAATACACTGGCACAAGATGCATGTGTGGTGATGCTTTATTATGGCTCAATGAGTCAAAAATGTTTCCTTGAGCTTCACAGGTAATCTCAGGCACTTGTGTGTTCATGATGAACATATCCATAGATGTTTGTTTGAAGATCTGTATTGTATTAATGAGCTGCCGTTTCTAAAAAAATTTGTCATTACAGACACAGACACAGATTTCTAGGTTGGAAGAGACCTCAAGATCATCGAGTCCAACCTCCGACCTAACACTAAGTACTCCACTAAACCATATCGCTAAGCTCTACATCTAAACGTCTTTTAAAGACCTCCAGGGATGGTGACTCCACCACCTCCCTGGGCAGCCCGTTCCAATGCTTAATAACCCTTTCGGTAAAGAAGTTCTTCCTAACATCCAACCTAAAACTCCCCTGTCGCAACTTTCGCCCATTCCCCCTCGTCCTGTCACCAGGCACGTGGGAGAACAGACCAACCCCCACCTCTCTACAGCCTCCTTTAAGGCAACTGTAGAGAGCGATAAGGTCGCCCCTGAGCCTCCTCTTCTCCAGGCTGAACAAGCCCAGCTCCCTCAGCCGCTCCTCGTAAGACTTGTTCTCCAGACCCCTCACCAGCTTGGTCGCCCTTCTCTGGACTCGCTCGAGCACGTCCATGTCCTTCCTGTAGCGAGGGGCCCAAAACTGAACACAGTACTCAAGGTGCGGCCTCACCAGAGCCGAGTACAGGGGGACAATCACCTCCCTAGACCTGCTGGCCACACTGCTTCTTATACAGGCCAGGATGCTGTTGGCCTTCTTGGCCACCTGAGCACACTGCTGGCTCATATTCAGCCGACTATCAACCAATACTCCCAGGTCCTTCTCGGCCAGGCAGCTTTCCAACCACTCATCTCCCAGCCTGTAGCTCTGCTTGGGGTTGTTGCGCCCCAGGTGCAGGACCCGGCACTTGGCCTTGTTGAACTTCATACAGTTGACCTCAGCCCATCGGTCCAGCCTATCCAGATCCTCCTGCAGAGCCTTCCTGCCCTCGAGCAGATCGACACACACACTTAGCTTGGTGTCATCTGCAAACTTACTGAGGGTGCACTGGGATCACAAATCTCCGAGGCTCAGAAGTATTGCTACATGTCCATGCTGCCAAGAAACTACCAAGAAACTAGGTGTAGAAATATAAGGGGAATGAATCCTTCTGGATTTGAGGTGCAATTTCTAGACAAGGCAAAACAGTGCATGATTTTTATTCAAACTGATATATGGTATTGTAAAGAGCAACCATTTCAAAATTATTTGAACCTGAAATACGTAAGGGTGCCTATGCTAAAAGGTGGCCACTAGTAAATCCATGAGCATGGATATGCAGGCAAGATATCATGGATGCTGGCACCTCACGTTGTATCACCTGTATATTATGCATTTCTAGAAATGAGAACTTGGGAAAGTCTCACTGTTCCTTTTTGATGCATGGTATCTCCACACTGCAAAGTGAGATGTGGTGAACTACAGAAGGTATGGTGTGAAGAATTTACCAGGAGAAAATCCCCAAAGTTTCAATGTAGCTGATAAAGACATATTAGTATCTTCTGATCATATATTCACACATCCCATTCCAGTTCCTCAAGGCAGAGTTTTAAAAAGTCATTTTCTTCCACCTTCCACTGTACTTCTCAGTCAAACAGCATGACTGCAGAAGGCCACTGCCATGCCATTATTGATCTAATTTTGAATAAATAATAGTAAAAAAAAAAAAAAAAAAAAAAAGGCATCATCTTATTGCTGAATACTGGACAGATAAAAGCCTTCCTGCTGCCATAAGAGGGATGGAATTCCTGTATGACTTAATTTGCAAAAGATGACTTTATATATGTAAATAAGATGGATCACTTTGCTAGGTTAAAATGGGATTTGTCGTTACTAGTGCTAGTAAGACACAAACACATACATAAGCAACCAGGAAAGTAAGAACTGCTTGTTGTGGTTTAGCCCAGCTGGCAGCCAAACACCACACAAAACATAGCACCCTGCCAGCTACTAGGAGGAAAATTAACTCTGTCCTACCTGAAACCAGGACACTGCTTAAGTTAACAATGTCAGTGACAGAAATGTTCAGGCTTATGATTTCAATGTCAATAATGCTAATAAAATTGCAGGGACTTGTCCCTTGCTTTATATCTGTGTGGTACTATGTCATCCTGGGACTTTACAGAAGAGTATAAGCATGTAGCCATCATGAATCTAAGACATCAGGTAGCCTGCCCAAAATTCTTATAAGCATTATCTAGGTTATGTGGAGAGTGGGTCCAAAAACTTTTTTTCCAGTCATTAGACATATTTTTCTGATATTCTGGAGGCAGGAAAAAGACAATCTGATAGATAACTTTTTTCTTAGAAAAGCAAGCATGAACTGTATTGTTGATGTATTATAATACAGTTCCATACTCTTTCATTTTATTCGTCATGAATCAGTTGTGAAAAGTTCAAACTTTCACAGTTTGAAAACAGGAAATGAGTGTCTTACCTGTCTCTAAAGCAGTTAAAACTGAATTGCTCCTAAGCTATGTTGAGCTTAAGTAATTCAAGAATCATTGATACGCAAGTCCTGTAATGACCTGCCTTAGGAACATAGGAATGGTCTCTGCAGTGACAAATTTTGCCCTGAGGAATCAGAACATATTTTCCTAAACCACCTAACAGATGAGGGAAATGTTTTTTTGTTTTGTTTGTTCATTTGTTTTCAGCATTAATCTGCCAGATGATGCCAAAGGTTCAAGAAACAAACAAAACCTTTCAACTACCTCTTAAATAGAATATGATTACAGAACAGTGAGACAGCACAGATACTCCAGCTGTGCCAGTCCTTTAGGACGTTATACTAAGCAGAATTGTGGGACACAGAATAGAAAAACTCCCACCTTGTTCCTTTATTTATTTTCACTTGTAAATGTTGGTCTTATGAAACACAGCAAACAGATTGAAGGACTAGGATTCTAGTTTGTCATTCCTATTTGGAATTTTGGAAAAAAAGTTTTTAATCTTATGTTACTTCTTTGATTTTACAGGTCATCTGAAGCATAAATAGTAATCTTATAGTTCTTAAAAACATCTTGTTGTAGGTAATGTACAGTACCTTTAGGTAGAAAATATAAATATGTTTAAGGAAAAAATATTGAGGTTTAAATTATAAGATCAACATCACATAACTTATTTGCATAAGGGGAAGCTATTTTAAATGAGACTCCATAAACAGACAAACTCAATTATTTAAAAATAATGTACCATAGTGAAAGAATTTCCAAGTTAAGGAAAATAACTTGTTGAAAATAACACTTGGAGTATCTTAAATATTTTTAGAAGTATGCTGCTGGACATGACTTCCAAGCACTGCAAATACGTGTAAGCTATTTCTAACTATCAGAGCAAGGCATATAGAGAAAATACTAAGTAGTGCAGAGAGAAGGCAAGACAGAGGAAACGAAGGTACTGTGTAAGAAGGACAAAGATAACTATAGGAGCTGTTGTGAAATGTGTGGTAGGACTGCAATTGGCCGGAAGTTTTGATGTGGGTATATCTTTACCATTTCCTTAAATAAACACTCAAACACCAGAAGAGCTTTTAATACCTAACCTGATTTTCCTTAAAATACAAGTTAAACTAAGATGGCTTTTGAGACATGGAATGATCTGGTCTGCTTGGTGAAACAGTTAAAAAAAAAAAAAAAAAAGAAAAAAGAAAAGAAAGAGTTGTAAACAAATATTTCTTCCTTTTTCCTGATCTAGGAGGTTGGATTAGAATACTGGATGAGACCAAGCTCTACACAGTGCTTCATTTTTTTCACGAAAAGGGTTGCCCCCCCCCACCCCCATTTCCTTTAAGACTCAGCTGTATAGGTGTTTTCTATGTTTCTCACGTCTCTTCTACTTCTCTCTGTCTGCAAGTTTCCTGGAAGCTATGCCTTTCTCATCCCAGCTGACTTGTATGTCCAGAAGCTTTTATATACCTTGCACACTGAAGGCAAAATCTCCCCTCTGGTCAGAGGGTTCCAAGACAAATAGGTGGCTTTCTTCTCTGCTGTTTAATCTCACTGTTTTGAATAGGTTACTCTGTAAAATATTCACACAGCACTCTGTGAGTGTCACAACCAATGATGAAATGAATACTTTTACCATCTGTCACAGTCCACAACAAGAAAATTTGTTTTGGGAGATAGGAGAGGCAGAGATCAATGAAACTGTTCTGAAACTAGATGACTGGAGAAGTGTTATCCAGGTTTCAGTCAGTGGCTAAATAGAAGCTGTGGATCAATAAACACCACTGCCTCCATATAGCTCCATTACTCAGTGAGTTCTATTTTCAAATTATTATTGTGCTGAATCTAATACTGAAAATACACCTTTATGTGCTTGTATACTGAATTTTAATATTTCTCATAGATTCTGTGCAATTTATTAAAGAAAAAGTCTTACATGACCTGCTGTCACATAATTTTATTTAACACAAGACTAAAATTTTACAGTTAGGTAAATACATTTTTCTGCCATTGGTGGTTATCAAAGACCACAGGCTGTGTACAGCCCTGCCTGTGCCAGGCCCCAGGGCAGGCAGACTGCCGTGGGCCTGCCCCGGGGCTGAGCTGGGTTTCCCCGGCGCCCAGTGGCCCATTGTCCCGCCTGGCTGAGCTTCAGCTCTGTGAGTGCCCCAGGGGGAAGGGGCTGACAGCCCCAGGATGTCCCTGTGGGGTACACAACCCTGGGGGGAGAAAAATAAATATTATTCACAGTTAATTCATTGTCCTGTAATGCCTAGAATTTATTTCCCTTTGGAAAACGATAGTCTAGGAAATAAGGGTAGACATTCAATTGTTATATTTAAAGTGAATTTCAAAACAGGAAAGAAAAATAAAGACTTCACTTGTAGCAAGTATGTACCATCAGCAGGTATTTGCATAATATATTTCAGCCAGTAAACCACCAAAATGCTTGTGTGGAGGTTTGAGGACTTTACATCCTTAAACTTGTTTGTTCACCTTCCAGGCAAGTGAGACAAAGTTCTGCTGAAGAACTAAAAATAATTATAAATAAATAAATAAAAACTCTTGTTCATTATTTGTAAATGCAAATGGGTTCTTGAAGCTATTGTTTATAAAATACAAAGTTATTAAACCAAAAGCATTTTGAAAAATGTAGCTTTTACTAATAAACACTGAGTTGGGAATAAATTAATTTAGATTAATAGTATTATTTTCTGTGGAGTGGAGAATTAAAAACAGAAAACTTACTTCAGTCATCAGAAGCAAGAACCATAAGCAAGAAGACGCAAGTCTAAAGAAGTTTGAGGACCTTTCTTAATTTGCATTGTTTAGATCATTTTCTAACAATGAAATTTTACACAAAAGCCATATAGTAAATTTGGGTTTTGTTTCTCACTTTTCTTCACAAATCTCAACAGAAATTCTAAACTTCAGATATCATCAAGTATCATTTTATGAAAAGGCTTTAATAGTTATTAAATCATTCTTATATTTAAGCACCAGTGTTTGAATTTTAATGATGTATAACAAGATTAGTATGGATCTTGATGAATACAAAAATTAAATAGCTCCCCTAAGGAGAGTGGATCTTTTCTCCCAGGAGGAGAAAGCCAAAAAAAAAAAATCATGTTTCTGTGCACCTTTCCCAGACTGAAAAGAGAATTTTCATTAAACACATGGATTATGCTCCTGAAGTCTTTCTAAAAACAATTCCTTGAGTACATTAGAGTTTTCTGTCTTAAAAAACAACTCTGAAGATACGTGAATAGCAGTATGTGTGTCAGTCGTAGCCCAAGGGAAGCAAGAAGCTTGTTCCAAAACTTTTGATTCCTGCTGACATGTTTGCTGGCACATATCTGGATAGGTAAAACCAATCTGTGCTCTTGGATTTAAAATTGTGATAGCAAATTTCCGCACTAAGTTTAATTTACCCAACTTAGACCTGGACTTTTGAACCTCTGAGACTCAAAATCATAATTTGTACTCCAAAATGTTTCTGTAGAAAATAATAAATGTCTTGCTTGTTAGTCTAAAATGCTTTTCTCTTTTAAACCCATAAACTATGAAAATCTCATTTTCTTGAAATAAGTTTTCACTCATGTCTGTGGCTCCAGGAGGGGCTATGATGAGTTTAAAGAAACAGGAGAAATTTTATTTTCCTTTCTGTTGTGGTTTAGCCCGGCTGGCAGTCAAACACTACACAGCCGTTCGCTCACCCTCCCCCCTCCCTCTCCGGGATGGGGGAGAGAAACGGGAAAGTGAAGCCTGTGAGTTGAGATAAAGACAGTTTATTAAGACAGGAAAAAATAATAATAATAATAATAATAATAGTATTAATAGTAATAATGTGTACGAAATAAGTGATGCACAATGCAATTGCTCACCACCCGTTGACCGATGCCCAGCCTATCCCCGAGCAGCCGGCCCCCCACCCCGGCTAGCCACCCCTGTATATTGTTCAGCATGACGTCAGATGGTATGGAATACCCCTTTGGCCAGTTTGGGTCAGCTGTCCTGGGTCTGTCCCCTCCCAGCTCCTGCTGCATCCCCAGCCTGCTCGCTAGCAGGACAGAGCGAGAAGCTGAAAAGTCCTTGGCTTGGTGTAAGCACTGCTCTACAACAATTAAAACATCAGCATGTTATCAGCACTCTTCTCATTCTAATCCAAAACATAGCACCCTGCCAGCTACTAGGAGGAAAATTAGCTCTGTCCTACCTGAAACCAGGACACTTTCCTTTCAGTGTTGAAAAGACATTAGAACTGTTTAATTGTTCAAGGAACTTTGAGAGAAGACAGTTGTGCTTCTAGATTGCTTCTAGATATTCACTAATGTTCTCAAATGTAACAATTAAACCAAGGATGAATGTAGTTATTTAAAAGTCTTCTTCAAGTTGTCTTATGGAGCACACTGTCTCATATAGCATTGTCAGGAATTTATTTAACAGATTGTGCTTTTCCCTGTTGTTTGTGTGTGAGATTATATCCTATAAAAATAAGAACATGTACAGGGGATTGAAGAGTGTTTAATGCCATTTCCGAATTTTAACATCTATTATATATATATATATATATATACATTATTTTAATATGGAAAAAAATCATTATATAGTAAGTAGATTGCTCTCTGTTTTTCATATGTGGGAATAGAAATGTTGTTTTTGCAGTGTTACATTGTTTAGAAGGAAGGAATGTGGTATTGAGATATGCTTACAGTGATAAGAAAGCTCAGCAGGTGACCTCGTAAATGCAGACAACCAGACTCCTTAGAGCAACCAGGTAAAAATCACTATGGTAAGTCAAGCCAGATAAGGGGAGAAAACATTACCACCTCAAAAACAGGCCAGCAACTGAAGGCCAGGCATTGTCTGTGAAGCATCAGATAGATTGTGAACCTGGATTACCCACTCCAGTGGGGAAACAGGGGAGGGTCCTGTCATCAAAAAGTATATAAACTGTGTTTTGGAACTAGTAGGGGCGCTCTCCTGCTTGTGGGGCGCCCGCCATTGCAATCGCGAATAAATTACTACTTCACTGAGATCCTCGTCTGAGCCTAAGTTATTGGCTACGGAGTGTTTCTCACACATATGACATAAATTTTTACTTGTTTATATTGGGACTATTGTAACAGAAACAAAGGCCTGGATCTAGGAGAATAGTAATTAAGAAGTACAATAGAAACATTGGTCAAAAAGTAAAGAAGGGGAAAAGACCTGCTTTTGAAACAAGGTTGGATGTGATGTCAGCTATGTTGTAACAGGATAAATGTAGAAATGCTCTTTAACAGGGAAGTTAAGTAAAAACAGAGTGTTATTTTCTGGTGATATGTTTTGTTTTGTTTTCCCATATTACAGACAAAGGGGACTTCTCTGAAGTAATACATGAGATCCAAGAGATTAAAAACAGGATGCTGAAGTGGTAGGAAGAATCCTTTTTGTTAGTTTTAATTTTGAAAACTACAGAATATACTAATATACTTTCACATTTTTATTCCATGTTGTTTAATGGTAACATACTTTCAATATTAAAACTTATTAACAAACATAAGTAAAGATCTGACATCCAGGAATTTCACATCTAAATGTGAAATGACTGAAAAACCCTGCAATACTGAGGCGTTTTCACAAGTTCCTAGTTTCAGAAAATGTGCCTTCAGGGAATCTAGAGGGTAACAAAATTTTTTACCATATTTTACTGGCAGCTTAGGCTAACATTCAAAGCAGGTTTCAAAAAAGCTGGGAGTGAAAGAAACACTCTCTAAAGGGTTGTCATTACAGCAATAATAAAATGTGAAGCATTTCTAATCTGTGAAAGAATTTGTGATGTTGCATAAGGCTGTGTTATTAATTTTAATAGCCTGATGTGGAACATCTGAAGTAAAGGAAGTCATGATTTTTACTGCTTTCAGTAACATCAACAGCTCTGTGAAGAACATACCTGCCCTAACCACAACACATATAGGACCAAATTTCTTAAACTTGTGCTTCATGGAATCTAGCACTACTGCACTCAGGTGTTTCTGAATGATTCCTGGCAGCACACCACAGTTGCAACACCAAAATATTCTCTGTTAATATAAATAGACATTCTTAGCAAAGGGCGATCATATACAGTTACCCCTCTTCAAATAGACATCCTATGTTCCTGGAATTCAGTGACAAATAATAGGATATTCTAGCATGATGGTAGATAAGGTAAATTAGTGATTTCTTCTATGACTGTATTTACCTGGGTAGTCCTCTTTTGATTCACAGCTGACCCTTGTGATTGCTGTCTTTCCAAAGGAGTTAGTAAGAATAGATTATTTTCTGACATCACTCAATGTTGTGGTACAAAAAAATAAAATAAAAAAATAAAAAAGCCTTTGCTCATGCAGAATTTTGCAGCTCTGAGAAGTTAAGTTCTGAGAAGTTATAAGGATATTGTTTCATGCCCCCAGTCTCTGCTTGAAAACAGTGTCTGAAAATGAGTGCTTGAACATGGTCCCAGGAGTTCAATTAAAGTAAATGATCTTGTCATTGGACTCCATGTCCATAAAATGTGGTTACACTGGAGATTTACTGCATGATACGAATACTGCAGATAATCTTCCAACTTGCAGTCCGTTGCCTTTGGTCTGTAGTTTCCCTTCAGAAGTGTCGTGGCATTTAGAGATTGCTAGTGTGGGAAGCTAAAAATTGTAATGGATAACTACAAATGAGGTTTGCTTCCTCTTGGATATTTGGAAAGTCTCCTGACCCAAAGCATGTTTAAAGTAATACACATCCCTACACACAAGTGTACACAGTAGCATATAATAAAGTGTAAGGTTTGCAGAGACACAGCTGCAAATGCAGTGTTACAACTTACACTATAGTAATCACATCTGATACGAGAGACACTAATTTTCATCTGTTTGCATGAGAAAAAACTTTTCCTGAATGTATTGGTTTATTGATTTTAAAAGAAAGATTTTTAAACTTGAGTAAAGAGGAAAATATACAACCTTCGTTCAACTTTTTGAAACACGTTTATTCAAGCAAAAACTGCAGTGTAAGATGTAAAAAATTCAGTTCCCAGTGTTTTTCCAGCTGTTTCTACTCTCCAGATGTTTCTTTCACCCTCTCTAATTCATGTCTATAATCTAAAGTTCAACTTTGAGTCATTTGTTTTTTTAAGTCTACATCCGATTCTGAATTCTACCAATTCTTCTTGTAAAATATCTGGATTTCCTGAGTGTTAACACGAGTCAGCATAGAGGTTTTCCTCACTTTTTCTTTAAAATGCTGCTTGGCATACTCTTAAAGAAAGGACAAAAGTTGTTCTAGGACCAAAATATTGAATTATGGTTGCTTTTTATGTGTTCTTGCCCTATTAAACTTGGCTGGGCATCAATGTAATACTTCAGTTGTTAGTTTTAAAATTACATCTACATAACAAAGCTAAATCTATTTTGCCATTCATTCATGTGTTAACAAAGTTGTAGAGATAAATATGATTAAAATGATTGCTCATATTCATGAAGAATGATGACAAGATTTCCTTAGCCTTTTGACAGTGCCAATTTGCCCTAAAAAAGGCTTCATTATGGACATATATTTAATGCATCTTTACTTACATTCTCTCAGGAGTGCTCATTAGCTCAGACACAGTACTGCACCAGTGCAGTTATTCAAATCAGATCTACAACTACCCTACGTCATACACAGACAGAATTCACTTTTATCAGATTCTGCATTACTAGTTTTTAGATGTCTTAGAGTGCAGTTCTGAAACAAACGAGATTAGTTTTCCCATTCAGTTCCCAGGGAAAATGAAGGATCTCTGAGTAAGGATACAAAAAGCCTGAACAGCAGGCAGTGTCAGAATCATGACAAATCTTCTACAGAAATGTATACCTAATTTCTCTGTCTCTGGATACTAACAGGATTTGAACTTCTCTATCTCTGGATGCTAACAGGATTTGCCTGGTGTTTGTCATTTGACAATATCTTTGTCATTTGACAATATTTTAACGATGCAAAGTCACAGTGGTTCACAGGAGTGGTTTAAACAATAACAAAAAAATAAGCTCCTCATTTTCTTCAACTTCAGAAGTTAACTACTTTTTGAAACATTTTTGACTGATTCTGTAGCTAGGCAATCTACAACTTTGGACAGTTACTATTTAATCATGTTTTTTTTTTTTTCCCCTCTTTCTAATGGGGTAAGTGAAGAAAATCTCATACAATGTTGAATTTTCTCCCACCTGGTTTCTTCACCATCAACATTTTAAAGTTTTTCCAGATGTTAAGGAAAAGCTAAGTATACACTGCCCCATTTTTTTTTAAACATAAACCTTTTATGAATCTGGAGGAAACACATGGTACAAAACTTTAGGTCCTGGCTAAGTCAGTTTATAATCTAATTGCAAGACTGCTTTGTAAAGAGCACAACTTCAGCAGTGAAATTCCTATAATGTACTTAATATATTTCCTACATCTCTGTGCTCATTTGATCAAGATGCCCTCTTCATCCCCTGCCTCCACTCTGGTTTCACTTAGGAACTGAAACCATCCATTGGTACGAAACTTAAATGTGTGTAAAGCTGTTTTCCTTTGGAACTATTTAAGTTGATACTCAGGTGTCAGAGCTGTTTAGCCCTTGCACTTTTCATAATGGGCTTTTAGCTGAGGAGGTCAGGAGGAGCACACCACCTCATTCAATTACACGCAGCCACCTTTCACGGGCTGTTGCTTCAACAGCAGTGCTGTTAACTGGATGGAATAGGCTAGCCTGCTAAGTGAGAGGAAAGCCAATGTGCTAATAGTATTAAGGAATTCAATAAATACATCCTAAAAACAAACCAAACCTATAATTAATATAGCAGATAGATTTGGGTTAAAGATGAATGAAAAAGCACCAAAAATATTTTAGAGGTGCTAAATGAGACACTGAAATATTGATTACAACTGCACGTATATAATTATTCAATTCCTAGAGCATATTGTAGAATGAACTTTTTAAAATAGGCAAGTAAAATATTTTATAAAATAAAGTATGTTTTATTATTTTCAAAGCATTTATAATTTGTTTAGAACACTTGTTATAGGTATTAGATTTGTGCAACATACTTAGCTGTTATTTCTGTATACTTTGAATAGGATAACATACATAAGTTTCAAAATATAACTTAAGTAGAGATTAATTTTTTTTTTTTTTTTTTCCCAAGTGTGATCCTGCATTTACTTCTAATAGGGTTAGTTTGAAGGTGTGAGGTATGAGTCCAATAAACTATTTGGAAGAAAACTGAAGTTTTCTTTCTTTCTTTCATGCAAATACCTTTACTCTTATCATTGAGGAATATATTTTATCTTAAGATCAATCATGAGAATTGCAAATATTGATTATTGTGATTACTTATGAAAAATGTTTCACTTGTGAAATTAGGTTAAATATTCAATTTTTAAGAACATAATTCCAGGAAGAAAAAAAAATTCTCAGTACAATAATGATGGAGAGAAGTCATGCTATATATTTGGCTATACATATTAGAATTGAGAAGTTTCTCTGCCATGCACTAAATGGGCTCTCTGCAAGTGGATTTACAAGCAAATATTAGCTAGATATGGGAAGTGACATAATCTCTGTGGCTATGATATGAATATATTCAACTTTTTTTACATACAAGGAAAATAAAAATGGAATATCAAGACAACAAAATGATATAAGATTTAGAAACCTCTCTTCATGTAGAGAGACTTCAAGGGCTGAACTGTTTCAACTCTTCAAAATTCAACAGTGCTTGATCATAGTCTAAAACTGCCTGTAGCAATAGAAAAATATCTGATACTAGAGGGCCCTTTAATGTTTCAGACAAAAGCAAAATAAAATAAAATAAATAAAATGCTGGAAGCTAAAGCTTCTTAAAATTCAGGCTATTAAAATTTATTTTACTGTTAACCATTAAAACAACTTACTTAGGGCTATGCAATTTACTTGAGATTTCTCAGCTATAGCTTGGAACACCTCTAACATTTGCGTGCCCACCTAACCTACTCTCATAAAGGTATGTGCATTTAGGCAGGAAGAATCCTGTGATTTCCAGACATTCTGGAAAAGTCTTCCAGTGGAGGAAATATGCACCAGAATCCCACTTGCAAAAATTTGGTCATGGACAGCAGACACAACAAACAGAAAAGGGAAATATATGACAAATAAATATATATACACATATATATTTCTCTCATGGAGTGTAGACAGCTGATAACCCAGATGGTAGTAGACTCAGCGCTTTTGTATGTCTTAGGCATCTGGGTTGCAGTTAAAGGAAACCGATCTTTTAATAGACATTAGGAAAACTTCTATACTCCAGTTACTCTGATTCCATTTTTGGTGTCCACAGTTTTTATTCATTTTTCTCTCTTGTGTGTTGTCTGTTGTTTCTGCCCCCCCCCCCCCCCAAAAAAAAAAAAAAAAAAATCAGGAATTGTGGTGATAAATTAACTTGCATAGGAAACATTTTTTATATTCTTCCCCTGCCTTACTGGCTTCTTTGGACCTGCAGCTCTTCTAGCATCTAACTTGTTCTCTTTTACTTTAACTAAACTTTTAGCAAAATATTAACCTACTGGAGAAATACGTTCTCCTTTTTTTTCTCAGGAAGCAATGTGTACCCCTAAGAATATAACTTTGTAATACATTGAAATTGTATACCATGTAACCATGTAAATTAGCAGCTTTGTATCAACAGGCTGTTAAAGAATCTGTCCTAATCATCTTGTGCTAACAGCTCTTCACTGAGGCAAGGGATGGTGATAATGAACCAAGAGTTATTCTGAGAGTCATTTCTTTACCATCTGAAAATCCTAGTTTTAGGACCTTAACCTACTTTAATCTCCCTTCTAAATTTTCTCTATTTTAAATTTAATCAAGTAATTTAATCATTACTGTTTTCCAGCATAAATAACTTCACAGAAAGGAACCAGTTAGCATGATAAAATAGTCCTAGACCTTCAGCTGGATTGAACAATTCCTTTGACATAACTGAGGGAAAATATTATTTTTATATTATTCTCTTAGTCGTGGAGCAAGACCAACTAATTATTCTATCTTTAATTCCTATAAAAGTAACATTTGCAAGTTTAGTGAAATTCATTGTTTAGTTATTGCTCAAAAAGAAAGTAAAGAACCAACCATATTTGAAGTATGTTTGATCCAAGTCAGATGTGGGTTTTACACCAGACATTCACTTTTTTTGCAATGTATTTGATAATGAGAACAATAAAGATATTCAAAACTTTTCACCTAGAGGAAAGAGAAGAAAGAACATGATTGCAAAGCTTTGATATACTATGTAATGCAGCTGCAACAGAAAGATGAGAACGTGAGAAATATATCCTTATAATGATGCACACAAAGGTCATTTTCAGATTTTATTTTATTACTTACATATCTTAAAAAATACTGTATAAATTCAAAAAGCAGCAAGCAAATACACAATTATAACAGCTTGCATTATTGGTATGTATAACAATATATAGTAATAACTTTTTAAAGTTCTTTCAAGACCTTGGTGAGATATTCTGTATAAATGATCTAGTAATAGAATATTTCATTTTTTTTAAACCAAATAAAATAAAATCATAAATGTTAAATGAATAATGTATTTATGATCTATTTACTAATATACTATGAAAGAGACAATATTTAGGAAACAATGTCTAATTAGGAATTCTGGGTAAATAACTACTTTTCAACAAGAGCTTAAAATGGGGGGGAAGAGAGAGAGTGACTTTTATTTTACTATGAGAATGCAGCTTCCTAGTTGGACATTGTGGTGGTTTCACCCTGCAGGTCAGCTGAACTCCACCACAACCTCTCTCTCGCTCCCCCCTCCTCCATGGGCTGCAGCCTCCTCCAGGCCACATCCACCTGCTCCACCGGGGGCTCCTCCACGGGCTGCAGCATGGAGATCTGCTCCATGTGGGATCCATGAGCTGCAGGGGGACAGCCTGCTCCACCAGGGGCCTCCCCAGAGGCTGCAGGGGAACTGCTGCTCCGCGCCTGGAGGACCTCCTGCCTTCCTTCTGCACTGACCTTGGGGACTGCAGGGCTGGTTCTCACTCCTCTCTCCCAGCTGCTGTTGTACAGGGTGTGGTGTTTGTTGTTGTTGTGTTTGTTTGTTTGTTTGTTTGTTTTTCCTTTCTATGCTCTATGGAGTACTATGCTCTCCCAGAGGCCAACCAGTATTGCTTACTGGCTCGGCTCTGGCCAGCAGCAGTTCCCTTTTGGAGATGGCTGGAGTTGGCTCTGATCTCACATGGGGCAGCTGCTGGGCTCTGCTCACAGAGGCCATCCCTGCAGCCCCCCTGCTACCAAGCTTTTGCCATGTAAACCCAATAAAGTAGATTTACATAGAGGTGGCCACTGTAAGCTAGCACAGTTTAAGATTTCAAATTTCAGCATTGATCCCAGACTTCATGCAATCAGAGCACAGGTACATTTGGAATATCTTGTTTGAGCCATTTTTTGACAACTACCTTGGTATAATTGATTTTATTTTTATTTTATGTTATTTATTTTATTTTAATTTTACTTTTAAGATATATCTCTTCTCTTGTCATTACATCCCTACATTCTTTCTTTTAAATCTTGAGCCATGCTGGTGTGCCTAAGCTGACAGAATTATAGCCTGTGATGATTTTTCATTGAGTCCAGACATACATTCTTGTTGTTCTGTTAAACATATATTTAATGAGGTCCAATTTTTGAAAAATTGGATCTAAAGTAAAAAGCAAATAACAAAATCTCATTAACTATATGGCATATCAAGGGACATTAATTGTACACACAGATCAATGCACAAATTAATATTGTAGCAGATCCAGGAATGTTGAGAAACTGCATGGTTGTCACTGTTTTCCACAGTGTGGCCTTTCATAAATTTACCTTAAAAACAGAAGAATCATCAAGAGTGTTTTTTGTTGTTGTTGTTGTGAAGAAGAAAGTGTGAAAGGTGAGAGGTAAGATTGATTTTGCCTAGGTTATTCATTATATTTCTGTGAGCAAATTGTGTTCCTGATTTTTTTTTTCCAATAAAACCTTTTTCAGTGAATGTGGTAAACAATAAAAATTGATCTAAACAGTTAAGAACTGTTTTGCTCTTCTACATTCAGCTCATTTCCTTTGTTATAATTCAATTATTCAGTAGTCAGAATGTGGGAGTTTGACAGAGGTTTGTTTCATTTTGTGAGTGAAACTCAACATATTTTGTACCACTGTGCAAAAAAAAAAAATTAAAAAATTGTCTGCTTCTTATGGAAAGGTTGTAAAAGTGCATCTTCTCCAACCAAAGGAGAATTGCATCTTCTTCAACCAAATAAGAATTAAGCAGTCTATTTTAAAGTAATAAATAACTATAAATACTTACAGCAAAATTAATGAAAATTTTCTTTTTGCTTGAGATACTGCCTGCTATCATGTGGTCTTAAGATATCATTCTAGCTTGTAATATTCAGGAGGCAGTAATCTCACTACTTCCAATGGAATCTAATGCTTGGGCTCACTCTTCTTAGTCTGCTATGATTTTTGCATGTCTGTGAGGTTTGCTGGCAAAAAGGCTCTGTTAGTATCTTTCTTAACTCACTTCCTGAGGGTTTAAGGAAAATTCCTGGGAAATGCAATTATTCCTTTGAGGATATGAATTTAGCTGGGCTGAAAAAATGGTATGATTCCAAATTAGCCATTTGTGGTGGCTAAATTGGATGTGATCATTATTTACTATTTAGAGACAATGTCATTTTCCTGTTATTTTTTTCCCTAATCTTTTTTTACAAAAAATGTGTGAGTCAAATCAACAAAAATACATTTTTAAAATATCGTTAAACAAAATGTTAAGATGTTACAGATAGAGTTAGCATTAGCTGGGAATACAGCATAGCTGATACAAACAGTTCCAGAAGATTCCTAAAACACCTTGGTGATAACTTCTTGGCACAGGTAGTAAAGGAACTGACTAGGAAAGGTGCCCTTCTAGATCTGTTGCTTGTGAACAGGGAGTGTCTCATGGGCGAAGTGCCAATTGGTGGCCATCTTGGTCATAGTGACCATGAAGAAGCTGAGCATAAAATATTTGGAGATAGAAAGAAAATTGCCAGCAAAGCTTCAAGTAAATGAGCCATTAAAATTATTGATTAAATTATTTTTGTCAAAAACTTGAAACCTGTGTCTGTATGACTCATTTGTTTATTGGCTGGTCATACTGACAGCTAGATCATGCTGCTATGATTATGTGAATATGATGCTCGTTTGACTTCATTTTGCATTTTTAACTCTTTTTATTGTTTCCAGTGCCTTTTAGCAGTATTATTCTACTATTTTTCACTATTTTAAAATGTTGTGTTTGTTATGGATGGAATTTTAGGAAAGGAAAACAAAACTAAAATGAGAACATAAGTGTTATATAAAATCAAGCTCTATCACTGTCTTGAATGCCGAGTATAGCTTTGGTTCTCCCATCTCAAAACTAAACCTGGAAATCTTTTGAGAGAGTGACAAGGATGATCAAAGGTTGGAATGGATTTCGTATGAAGCATGGCAGAACAGGCTACAGCCTGAAAAAGAATGAAAGTAAGATTAGAGAAATCTCAAAAATTATCACTGGCAAACAGAAGGAAAACCAGGATCATATTCTTTTCCAGCAGAAGATTGAGCTAGTAGTTGGAAAATAAAATAAAATAAAATAAAATAAATAAAGGTAAAGGAAAAAAAATGTTTATATAAAGTAAGGTAGCTCTTCTGATATGTTGTAGTAAAATGTGGAGTTGTGTAGTATGTTGTGGACTTTAAATTCAAAAGGAGACAAATAGATGAAGAAAATCCACTGAGGTTCATTAAATATAAAAATGTCATTTCTAATTCAGAAAGCCTCAAGCTATTGAAGGCTGGGAGAGCACTCTGAGTCAGTATCACCATATGATTTCTGTGTTCTATATTCTTCCACAGGCATCCACCACTGTCCACTGCTGGAAATGGTGTACTGAGCAAAATGCATTTTTTAGCCTACTTTGTTGACTATTCCTGTGTAAAAAATTGTTAGATAGGCAATTTGTCAAGAGCTAAACTGTTTCTTACAGCCTTTTTCCAGGTTACTTTATGTATTTGGTTTCTGCACTAATCTGTAATTAGACCTTAAATCAGAGATTGCTCTTACTCCAGAATTTGTATGATGCATTCTTCAACCTTAATTCAGTCAGTTCCATAGTTTTCACTTATTTCTCTCTCTTATTTAAAAGCATATCACTTCTAAGCTTTATATTTACATGGTATGCAATGCTCTTCAGTATAGATTAATTCTTAAGTTTTCTTTAGCTGAAATAACTGAAATATTGAACTGAAACCTATTGAAGCAGGTTTCATGAGATGTTTCAGAGTTACCATCAAAATAAGGGCCAAGTTCTTGTTTATTGCAAAATGATCTATGGTATATATATATATATATATTTTTTTTTTTTCTTATGGAAACTTCAACACCTTTCACAGGAATTTTACTTGTTCTACTCTCACATTTAGGGAAGAACAACCCCAGGTACCAGTATATTCTGGGGGCTACCCAGCTGGAAAGCAAGTCTGCAGGAAATGACGTAGGAGTCCTGTCAGACATAAAGTTGAACACGAGTCATGTGTGCTTGCGGCTAAGAAGGTTAACGGTATTCTTGGCTGCACTAGGCAAAACGCTTCAAGAGAGGTGATCCTTCCCCTCTACTCAGCATCAGTGAGGCCACGCCTGGAGTACCGTTTCCAGTTCTGGGCTTCCCAGTACAAGGGAGACATGGCCATAGTGAGGACATGGATGTTGAGAGGGCAATTCTTTACTGTGAGGATGTCAGAGCACTGGAACAGGTCACCCAGAGAGATTGAGGAGTCTCCTTCAGAGATATTCTAAACCTGCCTGGATGCCATCCTGCAAAATTTGCTGTAGGTGATCCTACTTGGCAGGGGGGTTGGATTAGATGATCTTCAGAGGTCCCTTCCAATCTCAGCCATTTTGTAATTCTGTGATACTGGAAAGAGTACAACAGAGGGCTATCAAGATGATCAAGGGATTGGAACACCCCTTCTGTCAGGAAAGGCTGAGACAGTAGAGCCTGGAGAAGAGGAGGTTCAGGGGGATCTTATCAATGTCTATAAATACCTGAAGGGGAGATGCAAATAAGAGCAAGACTTTTTTTCAGTGGTACCCAGTGCCAGAACAAAAGGCAACAGGCACAAACTGGAAAAAAAAAAAAAAAAAAAAAAAAAAGAGTTTCCATCTAAACGTATGTAACACTTCTTTCCTGTGTGGATGATGGAGTACTGTAATAGGTTGCTCAGAGATGTTGTGGAGTCTCCCTCCATGGACAGCTTCAAAAGCCATCTGGACATGGTCTTAGGCAACATGCTCTAGTTATTGTCTGCTTGAGCAGGGCAGGTTGGACCAGAGGTCCCTTACAACCTTAACCATTCTGTTATTCTGTGTTTCTGTGATTAAACTATTTTCTTTGTTTAATCTCACAAACAAGCACTGTTAAGCGCTATTTCAAAATCAGTTTGAAATATGAAGCCTGTTAACAAGCCTGTTCTAATGCACGTACAGAAAGAAGCACAGTCATTGCATAGTACAAGTGGTTCCATCATGGCAGAGCACTGCTCCCCATAAGTACATGAAACAGTCGATCTGTTGATAGTCAAGCTATCAATTGACTATGCTAATATTAGTAAAGAAGGAGTCAGCATCACTGAACATTTTCTTATCTGGGTAAGAGAGATCAGGTATAGGTATAATAAAAACACAATTTAAGATGAGGAACAGGATAATTTAATGTTAGGACATTTAATTGTCAAATCTGTTCAAAATCTCATTGCTTAGGCACCATTACAAGAACAGGTAAGTATTTATGAACATTGTACATTAGTCAGAGTTCAGTTTAATCTTTTCATACATGTGCATACACACATACATGCATGTTTATCTTCCCATCTATTTTTCTTTCCCCATTACTGATTACTGTCTTTTTTTTTTTTTTTTTTAACTTTTCATACTCTATAGATTAATTTAGCCATCATTATAACAGTGGTGATGTGAAGAAAAGCATTGTTCCTTTCTAGGAACTATTCTTCATTTTATGTGAAACTAATAATAGTGTGGCACTTCTACTGCCTATTGCATGATCATTTAAGAATTGAGAGCTCATCATGATGACATATTTGTATATATTGACCAAGGTAACATATCAGAAGACAGCAATAAGAAAGCAATTCGTGCAGGTCTGCACACATACAGACAACTCTGGAAAAATGAAATCTAGATTAACAAAATTAGATTAGTCTTTCAAAGATTTCTTTTGCACAGTACCATATAAAAATACTACTTATTACAAGGAGCAGTGTTTCAACAGCAAAGCTCTTAGCTGTAGACATTGTAGATGGAACAAATTACCCTGGGAAGAACTCAGGAGTGAGTGAGATTTTTGTCAAATAATTTTTTTTTTTTTTAAATCATTATTATTATTTACTGCTATAAAGTCTGTTCTTCTTCCTTATTTTTTTTTTTCAGATTAGCAATATATTTTTTTTCTAATGAGATCAAAAGATAAACACTGAAGTTCCCCTTCATAGATTTTATTGAATAACTGACTTGCTGAAAGTAGTTGACATATTGCTTCGGTTTCAGAAGGTCTGTTTTATGTTTCAAGATTTGATGAGGCCCAATTCCTCTTCTGAAGTTTAAGGAGAGTAGGTGAGATATGGCAGTTTTCTTGTTACGCCTTCCCTCACACTGATTGCTGCTCATGTACTTTTCTCATCAAGACTGCCATTAAACTGAGCTGTTAAAAGGAAAAAAAAAAAAAAAAAAAAGGCTTTTCCTTTTCTTACATTTATTCTTGCATCTTTTTCAGAATATGTTCTTGTATCTCAAGAAAGTAAGCTTTCCTGAAGAAGACTTAATGTATGTAGTGCTATATCCTGGCGTTAGAGAAGGGTTTAGACCTACAGAAGCTTTAAAAAAAAAGTGCATTTGACCAACAGTTTCTTCTTTAAGTAGACTTTCTTAGAAATTACAATTTTAAAAGCCCATACAAAAAAAGATTACTTTCTTATAAATTGTCTAAATCCATATTCATGCCATTTCAACTAGATGTTTTTCTAGAGATACATTACCTTAAAAATTCAATCCCATGCCCCTCTACACCTTGGATTGAAGAGTGGTTCTGGAGTGTAGTAAAAAATTACTAACATCTTGATCTAAATGTTCATAATTGACTTACAATTTCAGATGGTTCTTCTTCTGATAATTTTTCTTAGATTATGAAAATTATTTTTACAATTTAATTAATATTTTATTATAAAGTGGAATGTTGAAGAAATTCTCAGCACTTTGTAATTGCATTGGTCAAATAATGATCTTAAAGAATTTTGAATACTCAGAATGTTGAAAAATTGTTTTACTCTCAAATTAGGAATTCATAAGACAGTGAGAGTTTGTATGTAGAATGACAGTGGGATTGAGTAAAAGCCATGCAATAAAGCAGAGAAGGTCTGAGAAATAAAGGTACATAATCTAGAACTATAGTTCCCATAATACACTGTAGGAATTTCAATACAGAGGAATTACAGTTAAATAAAGAAAAACATTTTTACTTCAGTATATATTTTCCTTACCCAAAAGGTCATTACTGAAGAAAAGCTACTTTCCCAAAAATGTTTGACTTTTTTTTTTTTTTCAGTCTGTCACAGTTACGAAATACCATGACTTATTAGTGACTGGTTCTGGGGAAGTTTTTTTTGTGTAATACTAAGAACACAAAATGAGTTAGGCCACAGTAAAGAACTGGAAAAACAAACAAACAAAAAAGTAAATTGTAAAGATAGCACAGGGTCAGTGAAGTTTGTTAAAGAGATACTGTGGTATGCTGGGATCAGGCTGTTTGCCCCTGCATGACAGGCAGAGCAGGATGAGCTACAGTTTACAGAAAAAGTCTGCATTTCTGCTCTGTTACAGATATAATCTACAATATTAGATACTTCTACCCCTAGAGTACATGATGACAGTAGCTAAAGAAGGGATCACTCTTGCAATTCCATAGTGATTTTTTATTATTTAGGAGATAAAGAAAACCCCAAATATTCATACATGAACCCCAGCTCCTCAGACCATAATATTCCTGAGGAATACATTGATTTCTTTGTCTATTTTTATAGCTCACAGGTCCTACTTTACATCTGCAACTCAGTAGAATTGTGTTTAAAGACAGACAGTCAGTTATATGTTTTTTTTATTTTATGATTTTAGATGGCAGTACATTATTATTTTTAGGATTATGTATTTTTATGTTTTGTTATACAGAAAGGAACATATTCTGAACAGAGCTTTTGTTCCATTTCACTAATAAGAGGGGTTGTAAATCACATGCGTATATTTCTATAGACCTTTCCGTTAACGATACTTTTTTGCCACCATAATAAGTTATGTCTACTTTTTGTGAATTATGGTTTGCAAAGCCCTTTAAAGTTTGATACATGGTAGGAATATCAGTGTTTCCTTCAGGACAGGCAAGATAGGCAGTTGATTAAGTAACCTGTTCTTTTTAAATACATAATTTATATTTTGTTATCCAATTAATGAACAGACATGTTTCATTTGCAGCATAGTTCACACATCATAAACATTAAAAGAAATGAGTAATTGTTATTATTAACATCTCGTTTCATTCCTCTAGTTGCTATTAAGAAAATAATTCCAACAAATAATTCATTAGGTATGTTTTGTTTGTTTACCAAACCATCCCAGAGGTGTAACACAGAAATTTGAAATATGTTGGTTACTCAGAATTGTCCTCAATATATTTAAAGAATGTTTGTTCACCCATGAGTTGAGTTGTTGCTTTTGAGCTTCAAGATGAAATGTTAATATAAACCACTACTTACTGTTAATTAATGGTTTAATCTATATTTATTGTATCAACTAAAAATCACTATGTTATCAGTGACAGTCTTGATTTTTTTCATAAGAGAACCAACTCAATTTCTCAGTTTCATTTTTCAGAATTGTAATATCAAATTGAAATTTCAGGTGCTGAAGAAGTCACAGAGTACTATTATTTTTCTCGTTTGCATACTGTATATAACTGTATACCTGATACAAATTTTAGCATCAACAATATGAACAAACTGTGAGTTGCAATGGCTGTATGTATAACTGAGCTAAATTTTTGAAATATCAAAGATAATAGCACTTGAATTATTGATTATTCATGGAAGGGATACAAGAAAAAAATCACTGTAGTCTGTTTTTAAAGTTTGCATGAATGTTTCAATCAATATTTAATATTAGTAATATCATTCTCCAGTGTCTTCACCCAGAATACTAAGCATTGTTGACTGGTTGTTTCTGATATTAAACCATTTAAAAGAGTTAATTTTTAGATAGCTTGTTACTAACCTTCTGTGACAATTTTCAATCTCTAGTTTGTCAGAAAACTATTAACCACAGATTTAGATATACATCTAGATAGAGTTTCACTAAAATAAAAGTACCAAGTAACAGGATGTGAGAAACCTCCACTTTTCTTTATATAATTTTATTCCCTGTATGAATTTTACCATTATATGGCACACGGATTATGTACATATCAGCCAAATAATTTATCTGTTAACCCCTCAGATTATCAATGATAATGAAATAGCAACTGCATTAGAAAAATAAAAAGTAGGTCATGCTCGTTTGATTGATTCAGTCTCCAAATATTTACACTTTTAATATTTCTTGACTTTGAGAATCACCAAGAAAAAAGGTAAGAGTAACTTTAATTGAAATTAAGGTCTTTGACATCAACAGTTTTTTTCCCATAATTTGATACCTGATATAAACTATCCAGGAGGATCTTTAAAATACATGGTATGTCTGTGAGTTGAGCTCACTGTTTTCTGTTTTAGAGCCTTTGTGCATATAATTCTCACCGCTAAGCAGAATAATACATCTATATGCTTTGAAGATTGTTTTAAAAACATATGCACTCGAATAGAAGTGTTCTAGAAGAAAAAAGACACAGTTCATAATCCTGCATATTTGTAGTGCAGTCTTATACCTCAGGATGTCTGAGGTCAATTTCTAGCATTCATTTTCTGTGTAAATTCAAGTTTTTTTCTTTCCTTTTGAAGTGACTCACTTCCTCCTTTTCAAAATTAAGATAGAATGCTTTCACCTACATTTTGTGTTCCTTATGAAGACAAACATAACCTTCATGGTTATGGTATTTTCTCTCATTTTCTGTGTTAAAATATAAGCAGTAAAAACCTGATCATAGCTGGGACATTTCATCAGAGAATCAGAGGATCGTGAAATGGTTTGGGTTGGAAGGGACCTTAAAGATAATCCAGTTCCAAACCCCTTCCATAGGCAGGGACACCTTCCACTAGACCAGGTTGCCCGAAGCCCCATCTAACCTGACCTAGAACACTTCCAGGGATGGAGCATCCACAGCTTCTCCGGGCAACCTGTTCCAGTGCTTCACCACTCTCTGAGTGAAGAACTTTTTCCTAATATCTAATTTAAATCTACACTTTTCTAGTTTAAAGCCATTACTACAGCTTTCTTCTAGGACTGCTTTGGGTACTGCAAAGCTTCTATAAGGTCTCTCTAGAGCCTTCTCTTCACCAGGCTAAACAACCCCAACTCCCTCAGCCTGTCTTCATAGAAGTGCTCCAACCCTTTGATCATCTGCATAGCCTTCCTCTGGACTTGCTCCAACAGGTCCGTGATCTTCTTAGGTTGGGGGACCCAGAGGTGAATATTAGTATTCCAGGTGGTATCTCACAAGAGTGGAATTGAAGGGGAGAATCACCTCACTTGACCTGCTGCTCAAGCTTCTTTTGATGCAGCAGGATACGATTGGCTTTCTGGGTTGCAAGCACACATTTCTGGCTCATGTTGAGCTTCTCATCAACCAACATCTCCAAGTCCTTCTCCTCAGGGCTGCTTTGAATCCTTTCTCCGCCCAGCCCGTATTTTCGCTTGAGATTGCCCTGACACAGTTTCAAGACCTTGCACTTGGCCTTGCTTAACTCCATGAGATTCTCTCAGGCCCCTCTGGAGGGCTTCCCTTCCCTTGAGTGTATTTGACAGTACTGCAGTAATATGAAAGTTATGGTTGCTTTTGGCTATTTTATTTTTATTATTATTGTAATTACTTATAATAATAATAATAAGTATCATGAAATTTAGAAAAGTTAACTGTTAAAAAAGTGATTTGAGCGACTCACTGAGAAGACATGGGTGTACATGCTACTTGTCAAGAGACGTACACCAGAGTTTAATCATCCCTTTCTTCAAAAAAACAGTGAACACATATGTACTACCTGGTCCAAACCAAAATAACCTATTCCATTACTATAAAATAACCATTGACAAAATAAATTATTGCAAGACAACTTCTCTTTGACAATTAATTAATAAATTGTAAATCAGTTGCAAATATTAGTAGCTGTAATAACTAATATTTATTGTAAATAATGTAAATTAATTTCAATATTGAACTTATAAACGAATTCATATATTAATTTTGCAAATCAATAACGGATAATTTGGCCTATATTCTAATACGTTTCTTTTCTATTAGTACTTCAGAGATATGAAAAGTGAAAATGGTCTATTTCTAAATCTCTGTTGCTTTTTCTCCTTTTAATCTGTTGTTTAACATTCTATGCACATTTTACCATGTCAAGCTAGACATGAGACATAATGGATTGATTTAATTATTCTATTCTATTACCTGCTTTTAGTCTTTTTGTGACATATTCCTTTTTTCTAGTCACTGATTTGATAATATACTCTATTTTAATATATAATATATTTAAAAAGTATTATTGAAGGTGTTAAAGGTGTGGCATGTAATGTTTGACAGAGCTGTTTTTTGAATGAGTTGGGAAATTTGAATGAGCAGGGAAAGAGGATGTAGGCATTATCTAACAGAAGTTTTGGTATATTTGCTGTGGTGTTTGGTCAGTTCCCCAAGTACCGGGAAGGGGGGGGGACGGGGAGGGGGGCAGCCTGCTCCACCAGGGGCCTCTCCACAGGCCGCAGGGGGCTTCGGCTCCGGTGCCTGGAGCGCCTCCTCCTCCTCCTTCTGTGCTGACTTTGGTGTCTGCGGGGAGGTTTCTTGCTCCTCGCTCTCCCAGCTGCTGTTGAGCAGCAGGTTTTTGTTTGTTTGTTTGTTTGTTTTCGTGGATGTGCGCTCTCAGAGGCACGGACTGTGTTGCTCATGGCTTGTCTCTGGGCAGCGGTGGGCCCCTTTGGGGCTGGATGAAATTGTCCCTTATCTGCCACGGGGAGGCTTCTGGATTTTTCTCGCGGGGGCTGCCACTGCAGCACCCCCTCCCCCCCGCCCCGAACCTTGTCATCGAACCCAATACGCTGGGGCAGCTAGGTCATTACTGGCCTATAAAGTATCAGGGATTAAATTAACTAATGAAACCCTAAAAAGTGATGGGGGTAGAAGGGACTGGGATAACAGTGCCACCTTTGGGGGATACCAAGCTGAGACTAGGGGATAAAATGATCACTGGGCAATTATTGTGTGTACCCAAGGCAGGGACTAACTTGTTGGGAAGGGATTTGATGATGAAATTGGGCATTCAAATAGTAAATCGTTAGACTGGAATAACAGTGTTATTAATGGTGTACTCTCAGGCCCTGAGAGCAAAGATATATTCACCTCTGACTGGAAAGACCCTGAAATGGGGACGGAAGCAACAATACAGATGGACAGTTTTACCTCAGGGGTTTACAGGGCCACCAATTTATTTGGGCAAGTTCTAGAACAGATTTTGGAGCAATTCCAACCTCCCGAGGAGGAATTACTGTTACAAAAATGTGGATGATTGTCTATTGTCAGGACAGGAGAAAACAGTTGTGAAGGAAGCTACTAACAAGCTATTCAACTTTCTGGGACAGCAGGGCTTGGGAGTATTGAAAAATAAATTACAATATGTAGAAAGAGAATTCAGGTATTTAAGGCATTTAATGTCTGAGGGAAAATGGAGAATAAATCCAGAGAGGATTCAGGGAATTGTTGAAAAATAAGAAAGAACTAAAAAGTTTTAAGAGAGAGATTTTTTTTAAGGAATCAGGAGCCACGAAGTCTGAGGGAAAATGGATACTCCCTGATGGGAGAGAAATGTTGAATAAAGCACCAATGAGGCAAATATTAATCGTTTTACATCAAGAGAGTCATTGGAAGGTGCAAGCAATGTGTGATGTTGTGCTAAGAAAGTATGTTTGTGTAGGAATATACATTTTAGTGAAGCAAATATGCAGAGGATGTCAAAGGGTAAATAAAAAGGTCATCCGTAACCCACCTAAAGGGGGAGGGGAGCCAGAGATTCGACCTTTCCAAAGTGTACAGGTAGACTCTACTGAGTTACCTAAAGCAGGGAGACTTAAGTACTTGTTTGTCCTAATTGACCACGTGACTGGATGGGTGTAAGCTTTCCCCTCCATATCTGCCACTGCAAACACGGTGGCTAAGGTATCACTGCAGCAAATAGTCCCTAGATATGGGATAGCTGAAAACATTGATTCAGATCAAGGAAGTCATTTCACTTCACAAGTACTGCAAGGGTTAATGCAGGCCTTAGAGACTGAGTGGGATTTTTTACACCCCCTGGCACCCCTCCTCTTCTGGGAAGGTAAAGCAAATGAACCAGACATTAAAGAAGCAATTAACTAATTTAGTGTTAGAAACCCAACTTCCTTGGGTAAAATGCTTACCTTTAGCACTCCTACAGGTTCAAACAGCACTAAGAAACGATATAGGAATTTCACTGTATGAGATGCTGTTCGGATTACCCTATCTGGACAGAAGGGATGAGATACCACAATTCGAAACGGGAGTTTTCTTAAGAACTGTATTCTGGGGTTGTCCTCTTCTTTGTCATCTTTCAGGACCCGTGGGAAATTGGGTCCTGATTTGGACCTGGAAAGGATCAACTCTGGCCTGAATGGGAAGGACACTTCCAAGTACTACTAACCACTGAAACAGCCAAAGGAACTGCGGAAAAAGGTTGGACCCACTATACTCGAGTAAAGGCATCCGTCGACCCTAGTACCTGGGAAGCTGTTCCTACAGAAGACTTGCTGGAAGTTGAAATCAAAGAGAAAAATCTCATAGTGGACTCTGAGCAGAATAAAAGCTTACAATTGTAAACTAACCTTTTATTTTTACAGGTAACTAATGAGTGTGACTTGTGATTGAGAGAAAGGACAGACCTATAGCGAATTGAAGTGCTCCCAAGGGGGGTTTGTTATAGTAGTAGTGTACATCTTATTCTTTGTATTGATAATTGTTTGGAAACCTAAGGTTTAAAAATAATGACAGGGAAAAATCAATTATTAATTTTGTTTCTAGTGAATGTAGGCCTCAGAGAAAGCCTTGGTCAATTGGCAACTTGGAAAAGGCATGACCAGATAATAGTAAGACGGGATACCCCGTAAAAATATGGGTGAATGTGACAGAGGGTTATGTACCACAATCTGTCATGTTTGATGCTTGTGAGGTGTTAGCTTGTGGAGATTTAAATGCCCAGGGACAATTGAGCAGAGAGAACAAGTAACTGGGAGAGACCCAACAGCCAGATTGAGAATAGCTGTATGGAAACGATCCTCTATTTCCATCAGAGAAAGGGAGAAACTCAAGGAGAAAACAGGAGAGAAAACAGGAGGCCCTCTTTGAAATGCGGCAGTTCAAACATTTGAGATTGAAACATGGTATGGAGACGTGAATGTCTGGATAGAATGGGTCAAATATACTGTCCAGAGTCTCAACCATAGCAATTGCTATGCTTGTGCCTCGGGATGACCGATTGCCCAGATAGTGCCCTGCCCATTGGGGTGGACCAAGGATTCCCAGGGGATGCGATGTATGATTGCATTGTACCAAGAAAAGACTGTGTGGGGAAATGAGGCCTGTAATTCTCTCTTTGCTGTTCCCTTCCTTGTGTGATAGCAATATCAGGGTTCCCCCTGTATTCTCTACAGCTATAGGTAACCATACAGCTTGCCTCTCACGGCAGGGTGTGAGTGCTACCCGTCATCTGGGAGAATTTGCCTTGTGCACGAGGACCTTGAATGCTACCAAGGACTTGATGGGAAACTGCTCAAGACTTGAGATCCCCAGGGCAGATCTGTGGTGGTACTGTGGAGGGAAGATATTACGGTCCACCCTACCATCTAATTGGGGAGGCACCTGTGCACTTTTTCAATTAGCTATACCCTTTACCCTGGCATTTGAAAGAGGAACATCACAAATACCCAGAAGAAGTAAAAGAAGCTTAGGAGTACCATTTGATGATAGAGTGTACATAGATTCTATTGGGGTGCCTAGAGGAGTTCCCAATGAACAGGAAGTCAGGAATCAAATTGCTGCAGGGTTTGAGTCACTGTTCTGGTGGGTAACAATCAATAAGAATGTGAATTGGATTAATTATATTTATTATAATGAGCAGAGATTCATAATACAAGGGATGCGATAAGAGGAATCGCTGAACAACTAGATGCCACCAGCAAAATGGCTTGGGAAAACAGAATAGCATTAGATATGATGCTTGCGGAGAAAGGAGATGTGTGTGCGTGATACTGAGCAACCATTGTTGCACTTTTATACCCCACAATACTGCCCCGGATGGCATAGTAACTAGAGCGTTGCAAGGGTTTACCACCCTTGCCAGTGAATTGGCAGAAAAATTAGGCATATTTACATCCTTGATCGTAGTAGCAGGAGTTTTGACAGCCGTTGGTTGTTGCATTATCTCCTGTGTAAGAGGACTAGTACAGTGGTTAACTGAAACTGCACTATTGAAACAAATGACCATGAAGCCACCACCTTACTCAGATAAGGTGATGATATTAGAGGAGATGGAAAGCAAAGAAGGTGAAGAAGAGGAAGATATCTACCAAATTACACCTTACAGAAAAGTTTTGCAAAAATCAACAATTTATAAAAAAAAAGAAAAGGGGGGAATTGTGGGAATAAAAATGTTGTTTTTGCAGAGTTACATTGTTTAAAGGTAAGGAATGGGGTATTGAGATATGCTTGCAGTGATAAGAAAACTTAGCAGGCGACCTTGTAAAATGCAGACAACCAGACTCCTTAGAACAATTAGGTGAAAATCACGGTGTTAAGTCAAGTCAGATAAGTGAAGAAACATTACCACTTCAAGCAGTAAAAAAAGTCAAAAGAAATTTGAAATTTAACAGGCCGGCAACTGAAGGCCATGCATTGTCTGTGAAGCATCAGGTAGATTGTGAACCTGGATTACCCACTCAGTGGGGAAACAGGGGAGGGTCCTGTCGTCAAAAAGTATATAAACTGTGTTTTGGAACTAGTAGGTGTGCTCCTGCTTGTGGGACGCCCGCCATTGCAATCGTGAATAGGTTCGCCTGAGCCTAAGTTATTGGCTACGGAGTGTTTCTCACAAAGAACAGGAACAGGGACAGGCTACCAGAACAGGGACCAGGACAGGAACAGGGACATTGATCACCTCATGAAGATAGGTTCGGCCAAACTCAGCAAACCGGTCAAAGAAGCTCATACTGAAAGTCGCTGGAAATAGGTGCACCGGAGCTGGAAAGAGGCTCGTATAGAAAGTTGTTGGAAATAGGCGCACCGGAGCTGGAAAGAAGCTCAAGCTGAGAGAAGTGGACCAGTGCACATAACTGCCCCTCACTGGCCAAAGGTAAGCAGTTGCACGCTATGGGGAATCATATGGCCTTAGAAACAAAAAATGTCCTGGTAACCTTATAGCTTATTCCCTTTATTGCGAATCAGACAGTTTATGATCCTGAAACACGGGACCAAATTGAGGTCAAGGTGTGGGACTCTGCTACTAAAAACGACAAGGTTGTGGCGGGATTGCTCGGCACCTGACGAGCAGTCTCTGAGGCCTTAAAGAGCTATGTGGGACCACAATCAGAAACGTGTGGTTTACCAGACAGTGAGGGAGGTGCGGGCTGCTACAGCCAACGCAGGCCTTTGCTGTTACGCCCCCTGGTGACCTGGACGTTCCTTTTGATCCAGGCCCTCTGTAGGCCCTGAAAAGGAGCCGGATCTGTTTCCCTTCGATCCGGGAGGAATAGGATACATAGGGCCCGAAGGCCGAGTTGCTTAACAACTTAAAGCGAGACATATTGTTCCCACGACTAGCCCTGGAACTCTCCGGTGTTTGTAATCAAGAAAAGGAATGGAAAATGGAGACTGTTATATGATCTGAGAAAAATTAATGAAGTCATGGAAGAGAAGGGAGCCTGTCCTCGATAAGGGAGAATGAAGTTATGTCCTCAATATGAGAAATGAAGTTATGCCCTCAGTAAGAGAGAGCTGAAGTTATGTCATCAATAAAGTAGTAGGAGTTACTGATCCTAAAAGAACCCTGGTGTCTGTGTGGTCATTACACCACAGGTTTAGTGTCACATTTCTAGAGGTAAAGACCTTTTGTTACCTCCCTTCTCTCACAAGTCCTTTTCAGAAAAGCAGATAATCTAGTTTGCATTATTGTTTGTTTGGCAAACTTTAAGCATATTTTCATTTGGCAGTAGTAAAATCAATATAATCTTCCCACCCTTATTCTGTCCAGTAGACTTTATGTCTGATACACATAGTAACATCACAAAACAGATCCTTTCATCCCCCAAAGCTGTGACATTATATTTGAAATCTTTGTATTTTATAGATTTCTGATGTCCCTGATTTGCCTCTTAGCTTTACAATAGCAAAGTTTTAGGATAAGTTTCATACTAAATTGTGACATCAGCCTAGCTTTGTTTCATGAACGGTTGCATCAATGTCCTCAGCTAGATTACGCATGCTACTGCTATATAAATGGATTTGAATTTAAACAATTCTTATACTTAGCTATTACTTATCCTAAAGCAATATTTTTATGTATGTATAAAAAACACTGAAATAACTGAATCTTAATTTCTCTGAATATTTCACAAAATTTCTCACAGCTGAACAGATTGTTATATTGCTGGCTTTGTTCAGTGAGTTTTTTTTTTATCATCTCTTTTTTTCTTTCTTTTTTCAGATATGATGCTTTGTCTGCATAATATAATGCACCTTTTTTCTCTTGTAAAAGGATTGTCTATGTTGTTCTCTTCATACTTTTTCGTTGTAGTTGTTTGTTTTACTCTTGGTGTCCAAAATATTCATGAAACCAGGGAGAAATGGGAAAAAACATGGGATATTCTTGTTTTTGAACTTACCTCTTAAAATAAGTAATACTATGTATTCTGGAGTATAACTTACTGACATCAAAAGCATCTTAGGGAAGGAGAAGACTTGTTTCCAACATGAATTTGAAAAGTAAGCTTCAATAAAGTATTTTGTACTGCAAGTTGTGTACTCATTGCTAGTCAAAATTAGGGGGTAACTAGCTTTTTTCCCAATCAAAATATTTTGAGCTACTGACCTCCATCACATGGACATTTTATTGCCTCTTCCTATTTCATATATAGCTGAGGAACCTCTTAATTGAAAAGGGATCTGTGATCTCATTTTCATTAGCACTACTTTTCCATATAGTAAGATGGAAAATCAAATTAGTGCAGTAGTTTTAGGTATCAGCGCTAAGACTAGTTCTCTTTCCCTTTTTTCATATTTATAACTACAAGGTAAAACTTTACAAGTTCTGTATTACTATGAGAAACATTATAGGACGTAATTCTTGTACATCCTAAAACTGTACTCAGCTTACTGACATGAATGGAAGTATCAGTCCAGTATATGACTCCCAACAACCAGGAGAACTTCAGAAAATTTAAAAGTTATTCATAAAAATATTTGTCTCTAAATGAAGCACCAATCAGTGAGTCAATATTTCCCTATAAGAGTTATGTCATTTCACAATGAAAGAACACTCTGAAGAACTTGGCTGCTATGCAGCTTCACATAATAAAAACTCCCATTTAACTGTTTTTTTCCAATTTAAGAAGTTGAGAGAAATTTATCATATCTAGTATCACAGAACTGCAGTGAAAAAAAAAAAAAAAAAAAAAAAAAGCTTTTACCTTTTGAAAGTTCTTCCTCTGTGTGGGAAACTTTGAATTCAACTTTTACTGATGGCATTTAGTTATATACAATCTTACCATTTTATCCCCAAGAACTGAACTTGCAATGTGTTTTTCCACATACTGTATCAAAGTATCATCAATTGTGTGAAGTTTGCTGATTTAGGAAGTTGTCATATTTCATAGTATAATACATTTAACGCCTTCATAATAAACCACTGAGAGATATCATTGTCTTTGGATGTCCTTCAGTTCACTTAGTTTTCTCTTGAAACAAGACAGAACAAAAAAACCTCAGGCTTATTTTTTTAACAAGCCATGTTTTGCAGTGAAGTGACGTTTAAGTAGCAAAGGTTCTAAGAGTGCCTTGAGAAGAGTTCATGGCAAATGATGCATACAGCACTAGTTTACTTTCCACCGCTTCACATAAAACCAAATGATAAGCAGCTGAGATTATTCTTTCATACAATCTTGTGTTGTTTTAAGATCTGTGCTGTTTCAACAGTATTCAAAATCTTTTTTTTTTTTTCTTCTTCTTTTTTTTATTTTTTTTCCCCTAACTCAAGTCTGGAAGCTGCTTGAGGATTTTGTTCTGTCTTAGATGTTTTGTTTTCCAGGATGAAATTTACCATAGTAATATACCTAATATACCTCTCAGCTTCAGTAACCTCTACTTGTCCCAGTCTTTCCTCTTTCACAGGTTACAGCTTCTCATCCTTAAATCAATATAGTCTAAAACCTCATCTTCACATGCAGAAGGCATTACACATATCTGATTTTTGCATTAGTTTATTCTGATTTAATGATGCAGTGTCAATCACCTTTTGTTTGGGAAAGCTAGAGCAGAAAACACACGAACATACACACTTCTTATTAAATTTCTAATTTATTTAATTCAGTTACAGAGTTAAAAATATACGTTATGTCAGGTCTTCAACAGTCAAAAGTAATGTGTAGGAAATGAAAATTTTGTGTTCTTTCCCTACCTCAGAGGTACTGCTGTTTTCTTAGTAACAGAGTTAGAAAGATCAGGAATGACATCCATAATTGGGATACATATATATATAATATATAATTGTATATGTATATATATAATATATATAATTATATATAATTATATATAATTGTGTGTATATATATTTATACAATTTCTTGTTATCTCTTTTGCCAAATATATTGTATATTTTACTTATGTTGCTTATTATACTGGGCACTATTCACTATGGTAACAATAAGTGTCTACTTGCTATTCAAGGCTGTTTCTTTTTAATGAATTGTACTTGACCTTTTGTAATTTGTGTTAATACTCTTTGTGTCTTTTGCTATCACCCTGTTTTCTCAGGGACCTCAACTTCAGCAACAGATTCAGGCTGAATTCAGAATTCCAGAATTCAGTCTACACATTCAGTCTTATGAGGCACAGGCACATGTGGGCCTCAGTTTAATACATCTACTCAATGTCCCTGCCTATGAAAACAACACGGACATTCAAAGTAGCCTATTTGAGCTTCAGCTCTGTGAATGCCTTGGGGGGATGGTGCTGACAGCCCCAGGCCAGCCCTGTGGGAGACACAGTCCTTGGAGGGGGAGGAGGGGGGAGCGGGTTGCTGCGGGGCAGCTTTCAGCCCTGCACTGGGGGTGGCGGGAGGGCAGCAGGCCAGGATGGGAAAATGTGTAAGAACAGTCACAAGCAGCCCAGGGCAGGGGAGGAAGGGACTTCACCATCACCATCATACCCTTCCTAGTGAAAAACTGGGGACAGTGGTGATTGGCAGCAACACCCTCCTAGTCTTCTGTTTCTAGGGAAAACTGAAGGGTCCTCGAGTGAATGTAGCCAAGAATAAATTCTTGGTTCCATATATATGCGTTTCCCTTTTACCCTTAACAAGATTTTGAGTGTCACAACTTAGTCACCTTAGGTGGGTGTTACCACCTGACATTTAACTTGTCTGAGGGACCTCAGAAGGCCCTGAGCACTTCACCAACTCTAACTGGCAACATTTTTTTTAGCAAATTGTAAATGTTGTCAACCATGAGACATTAGCAAAATTTGGAAGGGGAGGAAGGAAATCTGTTTTGGTATCTTGACTTCTTGCGGTTCTAGTAATCTTGAGATTACATCTTGAAGCAGTGGCAGAAAAAAAAGTAAAACCTTTCCTAATGATTTGTTGTTGTTGTTGTTCTTTTCTTCAAATTGATTGTCTTAACTTAAATAACATATGCTATGATTTTAAATATGCTTTATTTCAGACTGGTTCCCTACTACTTTCTGTCTGACATGAACAGTTGTCCAAGGCATTAAAAAAATGTACTGATGCCTCAGCCTAACCAACAGTGTTTACACCCACACAGGCATGGACATGATGTTTGTTTTGTCCACGGGAATAACATTTTTTTCTGGGATGATATGTCCCATTTTACCAAATTGCAGGTCAAATTCTGCCCTTCTACAAAAAGAATTCCAACAAAATAATTTCATGCTATGTTAATATAAACTCAAATATGCAATGATAAAGTAATCTGGCTGCATAGCTTTTCATATTTCTCAAGAAAAATGATTGTTTTAGGTAAAATTAATTTTACAAAAATAAGTTTACTCAGAAAACAACAACAAAAGCAAGCAAGATTCCCTCTTCACATCTTAAAAAACATTTAAATGCTGCACTTTCACCTATATGCAGCCTACCATTCCAATAATATACTGCATCTGCTTTGGATGTTAAATAGTGCATAAATATATTTACATTATCCTTAACATGATACCTATGGCTTTGAGAGAACAAGACACTAGAGACTAAGATTAAATGGTTTAAGTAACAACCAAATGAAAGAAGATAAAAATGCCAAAAGTCTGTGCATTATAATTTAAATCACATTGATACAATTTTCCTGTACTTTTCAGAGAAGAAAGTTTGTTTGTTTTTAAACACAATAATCCTTAAATTTATGGCATAGATTCTGCATAACTTCTGCCATCTTAATGTCAGAAAACAAATAGATGGGTAGATGAGGTTTTCTGATGCCATAGTATATCTCATTGTGACAGTGACACAGTAGGGTTCATTTTTATGCTAATGACAATATATGCAATTATAGAAAAAGCAGTGGAGCTTTAAAATTCCACCTGCCTGAAAGCAAATGTTACTTTTTTTAAGAACTTAGTGATATTCAATAGAATTCATTGTGTCCATCAGGACTTTTTAACACTTTATTATTACACATTGTAAAATCAGTGGTGTATTTACATATTCATGAGTACGTATGCACAAAGAACGTATGTTGACAACTTTAATACTGCCTTCTAGCTTGACACAACCTTCTTGAAGAAACAATTTTTTCTTGTAGTCTGGAATTATTCAAGAAGGTTTTAGACATGACAGAAGGAAGATCATAATAGGTAATGAACCCCTTTTCAGAAAAAAAAAAATAAAAATAAATAAAATAGGGAACAGGTTAGACTGGTGGAGGTAGTTGTGAAGGAAGAGAGAACTGGGAAAGTATTTCAATAAGTTCTATATAACAGGTAACTAAATGTCAGCATCAAATATTTAACATTCAAAACACTTCTTTGTAGTTGCTTCTTGTTTCTAAATCTCTCAGGTTTGGGATTTGGGTCATTAACAATTAACAATGCTTTCTTTATGTTTTGGTAAGAACCTGGAAATAGCAGCATGGAAAGGACCATGGGATGAGGCATACAAGAGACATTTTGAATTATTAGACTAGAATAACTATTTTGGGAAGTAACTTGTTTAGAGGAATATAAATAAAAAGTAAAATAAATCTATTGTTAAAGTACAGACTTTCATGGACTAAATGATGGACTATAACTGGAGTTTTGGAAACAGGGACTTGGAGGGAATTATAAGAAAAAATTCAACAGAGTTGTGAAGTTTTTTCCATATAGCTTGAACAGAGCAAAAGGATAGTATCAGTCACTGCTCCCAAACCTGGCCCTGAAGTAAGGGGTAAAAAGCAACATCAAACCCTGAATCAGTATTTACTTGAAGAACTGAAGCCAGAAGAGTGAGAAGTGTGTCAGGGCTACATAGTGAAGGAGAGTCACTTTTGCATATGTTACTTTTTTTTTTTTTTGTCATAAAGTAGATAATTATTTTCTTCAGTCACAAAGCCCAGTAAGAATATATAGACACCGACAGAAATCTCATTTTGTAAACCTGCATTTCCAATTAACCAATTTACAAAGCTATGCATAATTAATAGATCTCTAAAGATAAATAATTAATTTAGACAATAGTTCAGGCTCATAATTGTTTTAGTCCATGTTCTAGTTAGAACATTAGAATGTATAGCATTCAGCTTCAAAAACAATTTTATTGAACACACTACTTGTGGCCGTTGCACTTGCACATAACCTGAATGCCCACTGAGCAACCATGTGTGTGCAGTACTTGTTCGTGCATGCTCACTGTCTAGAGCAACCTGTAATTACCAGTAGAGTAAGAGAAAGTAAATACAAATTCTCACAGGTTTAAGAAGAGATTAGTTTACAGCAGTCATGACTCAGTGCACTCAGTCATGACTCAGGCATGGCAAGGGCCATGGCTGGGCAAGGCAGGGCTGTGGGGAGCTGTGGCCTTGCTGGGGCTGGGGCTGATGGCACCAGGGATGGATATGTGGTCCTGGGCCCTGGGCAGGTGGGGAAGCCCTAGGGTTGGGCAGGGACAGTCATGGCTAAGATTTCCCTTCAGGGCCTGACAGTAAGCCTGCAAATATTCATATATTTGTTTCATTCCAATAATAATAATAATAATAATAAAAATAAAAACTCTTCAAAGATGATAGCACTATTTTTGTAAATAAACTTAAAATTGTATGATTGGACACTCTTAGTTTAAATCTTAGGTAAGATTTAAGTGTTGCTTTATTTTGAAATGCAATGTTAGGTGCTGATGAAGCTTTTTTTTTTTTTTTTTTTTGCTTCCAAATCACTCATTAAGAAGTAATCCAGAACTACCCAAGTCTCACTTTGGTGATGCTTAGCAAAAAGAAGCAGCAACAGTGCATGCCAGATCCAAACAATTTTGTTGCTTCTCTGAAGAGATGTTTATACAGTGCCTTGCATTCTAATATGTCTGCTTGTATTCACTATGCTATTAATGAATGATGCTATTAATCATTTATTCAAGAACACGATATGTCCCAGAATTTCATATATTTTTGGGGTGGGGGTGGAGAGAGGTGGAAGGAAGATTAACAGAACTTTAGTGGAAAGATCCTTCTTGTTATTGTACTCCAAAGGAAAACAGCACAATGAACTACACAAGGGAAGGACATATTCTTGGCCTGGGCTTCAGATGGTACAAACTGGCACAGAATAATTCTATGCCCAGATGTCTTTAGTCCCTGCAGACCACTTTGGCAGCAAAGCACTGATGTAGCACAGAGATGCTCTTGACATTCACTGCTAAACACAGAAGATGAAGAAAGAAATATTTGGATCATAGAAGCAACATATGTTTGCAAATATAGCATTGGAGTTTCAACACTCATTAGTTGTGAGTTTCTTTTTTTATGTTTTTGTTTTGTTTTGTTTTGTTTTAATTTGCTTTGTTTTGTTTTCTGTTGCATTGGTACCCAGCAAAATTATCTGGCAGAAGAGTTACAATGTATAGCCCCATATATATTCAAGGCATGTACCTCTAGCTTATGCCACCTTTATTTCTGAATATATATATGCAGATGTACACAAGACTAAAAAAATGCTGATTTTTTTTTTTTAGAAAAAATAAAAAACAACTATACATTGATTTGCATGTTAAGTCAGAAAGTAAAGTCAGAAATAATTTCAGAAAAGAACAAGATAGAGCAAAGGAAGCTACAAACTGAGAACCAGGTGTTACTACTACGCATTTAATTTTAGATCTGGCTGGACAACGATCATTTGTAAAAATAAAGCTGGTGCTGTAAGGAAGTGAAATTTAGACGTAGGAGGAGAGCTAACAAAATAGGATTATACACTGCAGCTACTGAAATCTCATTCACTACAAATGAACTGCTTTGCTCTAACTGGGGCTACACAGTCTTTCAGGGTGACTTTGGCTAAATAGCGAAAATGTGTTTGGGGACTGATGAACATTAATTTACAGCTTTGGGTTTTGTTATTGTGCAAAATTAAATGTGCTCTAACCCAAATTGATTCTCTGAGGGCTCTGTTCCAAAATATTTTCATAATCATTATTGTGCGATTTTTTTTTTAATCTTCTCTATAGTCTTTTCCCTATATAACACTTCTCAAGTAATGAGTCCTTCATTACCCTATTTAACAAATCCCGAAGTGTTAAACTGTTTGTACCATATGAGCAACACTAATTCCTATAATAGGTGCAGCTCCTAAGATTCTAATAGAACAAAATCCATGAGGTATTCTATCATCCTGGAAGTTTTTTCAATTATTTACATGTAACTGCTTCTTGGTACTTGTGTCACTGTCAGTAAAGTTTTAACATCAATGAAGTTTTAGATAATCAGAGTAAAATATTATTTTTAATTTGTAACCCTAATGAAAAAGGTACAAAAGCTTTAATGCCATTTGATAAAATTTTTTAAATAGCTATTTTTCAAAAACTATTCTATTTTATTTTTTGTATTATCTCATTTTTATGAGGAGAAAAATATTTGTATTGATTTTCAGCTTTTTTAGTCCTATTTGCTTTATATGCATTCCTTGTCTACAATATCTTTTTTCAAAGTTTGCATTTTGTTTTCTTTAAATTTAGGATAAGTTAGTAAAACCTCTTTTTATCTGTATGCTTTTGATTCATTTAACCTCGTGAATAATTCATAACAGTGAATGCTGATGCAGCTGAAGACTTAGTTGACTAGTTCATTGTCTTAGATTAATGGTGATCATCTAACCATACAGGTAATACTCAGCCCAGGACACTGTGATGACAACTACTCCCACATGTGTTCCATAGTGAGAAGCAGTAGGATCACAACTTGAAGGACACACTTGCTGCTCAAATCACTTGCTTTTCATAATTTTAGAAGTAGCAACATCAACAATTTCTAAGATTTGTTTCTTTTATAAACTCTTGTTTTTAAACATCTGCTTTCAAAGGCAATAAAAACCCGTGACATCTTTCATTATATGAATTGGTTATCAAAAAGAACGAAACATCCAGTCTAACTAGCAAAATGAAATTCAGTGAAATCCTTAACTTTTACATTGCAAAGTTAAATGGGAGTTATCTATAATTACCAATATGTTCTCATAATTGCAAGGAACTAAAACTTTTTAAAAGATTGTTGTAAGACTGAAATAAATAACTTACAAGAAGGGAATTAAACATTTATGATTGTCCATATAACCTGTATTTCCCTCCCTTTTTGTACATCAGCTATAAGCTACTGACAGGGTTATTGGTTACATGCAGCACACTTATTCATTGAAGAAGTTGTGAGAAAACAAACTGAAAGAACATTTTTATACATGCAAATATGGTTGTGATAGCAGAAAGGATGCTTGTAAATAAGAAATCAATAACAAAGAGAAAGTGGTGTCTTCATCCACCTGAGAAAATTCTATCTTGAAGTTCCTATGTGTCCCTTGTCTTACTGTAGGCTCTGAGAATGTGTAGCTATCTTCATGTTAAACTTCCAAATGCCATTATCCCCACTTCTGTAAATGTAGATATTAAGGCTTATATTCTCAAAGGAAATAAAGTTCCTAAAAAAAATAATAATGTAGGCCTCAGTGAAAGACAGCTCTTCAGACATTCATGGTCTGTGTTATTCAAAACTGAGAGAGCTAGCTTCTTGCCAGTTTTTTAACCCAAGTCATATCTTTTTTTTCTTATCAGTCATGACATTTGGGTTACATATCTGACTTCACTGAATATAGGGTAGAAAAGTTGCAGATTTCCTAGTGAGGAAAAAAGACTCAATTTCTAATTAGTAATTCTTTAGAACTTACTCAATTCAATTATAGTGGTTGTGACTCATTGATTGCATTACTATACTTCAACTGTATGCACCAAAAATATCAAGGGGCAATAGATAAAATTACTTAAAGGTATTTAAACAGGAAAACAAAATTAGATGTTTTGTGGGACTTTCAGTTATATTTCAGTTAAGCAATTAACATATTGAATTTAACAGTGATTTTAAGCTTTTGATAGAGAATCGTGGTTGTTGAAGGATCCCAACTAAGCCTTGCAATTTTCATGTAGGGAAAGGCTGATACTGTCTTCTACTAAGGAACTGTGTTTCTAGCAATAGCAGGAGATAGGGAGGACAAGAACAGGAAGCTGTTTATTCAAATAGTCATCCCTTGAAGTACTCCATCCATCTTTAAAATAATTTTATTGTTAAAAATATACTGACAAAAGGGCAGATTTCAAAATAAGAGAAAATGCGCTATTTCCAAAACAAGCATGCTATTTTACCTTTCTCCTGAGGTGATAATAGTGGTAGACTACAGCAAAATATTGTTAAAAACCACGAGACTTTGATTAAACTGCATAGAGTGTGTAAAACATAGTATTTCAGTCAAATTAAAAAAAAAGACTGTGGAGGGCCTTGAATATGAGTCAACCTTTTCAAAGGCAGGGAATCAAAATGGTTACCTTTAATGCTACCTTTGCTGTCAGAATGTCCAAATTTCAAATCAGCAGGAAAATTTCCTTTCTTTTCTTTGACTTCAAAAAAGCCAGCATTTCAGAAAGTTCTGTCCTGTTGGACCCCTCTCACCATGGGAAATGTAATATTTTGTTTCTCCACAGAAAGAGAAGAAAAAATCTAAAACTGAGTTCTATCTGGGCCTTCCAACAAAGACTGTACTTTGTAATTAAGAAAGAAGAAAAATAGAATATCATTAACATGGGCAGTGTTATCCAGACATCGGTGTGCCAGTGAAGTTTTAACAGACTTCAATTTATCTGTAGTTATCCAAGTTATAGATTGGTTTGGAAAAGCTCATCTTAATTTTCAGAAGATTTCAGTTGGATTTCAAAATAGAATAGCTGGAGAGACTAATTTAATCATACAAGGAAATCTTTCTGGCTGATAACCTTACTCAGTCAGTATCTGGTGTGATTACTATGAAAAGAGAGACATGACCACAGACCTTTATCTTGAGCCTTGTGACAAAAATGAATATTGAAAATATTATTATAAGTACAGAGCAGGAATCACAAGAAAGAATGTTCAAATGATATTGGAAGATTTGTCCAATGTGAGAAAAAAAGACTAATCTGCTAAGAATTAAGAGGGTTTTGCTATTTTCTTGGCATATGCAGTACAAGACTGCATATATTTGTCTCTTTATATGTGCAAGATATATGTAATAGATACTTCATGGCCAATAGGTCTGGGATTCCACTTTGTAAGAGATTTTTTTTGACTTTTGCACCTTCAGTGCAAGAACTCAGCTGAGAACTGAGTTTGTGATATCAGTTTTAAATAAAACATGAAAAATGGAGAAATGTTCCAGGTATGTGAGGTTTTTTTGAACCAAGCAGACAGCATGTAGGATAACATTTAAAAGACATGTTTAAGCTTTATGGAAAACTATTTCTTTGTTATTGCTATGGGCCATAAGTTTGAATAAATTTCTTTCAGCATTTTGCAACAACCTGACCAGCAGTGACAGCTCTAAAAGAAATATGAAAATTCTTTTGACAAGCATCTTGTTTGTACCTTCTGAGGGAGTTAAAGACACTGCAGGCTGTATTCTTGCTATCTCTCTTTCTGTTATATACATCTATTTTTGTCCTTTTTTTTTTTTTTTCAGTTTTTTGTGCAGTCTGATTGCTTAAGTACGAATACAAGGATATTAACTCAAAACTTATATTTCAAGTGAATGAACTACCAAAAAAAAAAAAAAATCTCATTAGTCTCATTAGTTCATATTAAATTACTCATAGATCTCAGGGCACTGGTGTTTGTTTAGAGCTTTATTTTGAAAAACTAAATTTAAAAGTATTAATTTTTCCAATCAGAATAGTGATAGAAAAGAGAGGAAATTAATAAAAAACAGTGAGATCAACAAAAAGCACAGCTATGAAAACATCTCAAATTGTTTGATTAAACCTCATTGTTTAAAGAAGAAAAGGTAGTTGGGTGCACATATTGATCCATCGATATTTTTCAAAAAATAAAATGGTTCTGTTTATTATAAAATAGTTCACCCTGGTTATAACCCTGGTTCTTCTGTATTTTCAAGTCCAGATTCCATTTAGTTCAGTTTGGTTTATTCATTCCTAGTAAAATGTTCATTGATGGTCTCTTTCAGAATTCTAAGCATTCTTTAAATAGCAGTCTTACATACTTAAATCTCTAAGTATGTTTCGTTGTAATTGAAATTATATTTTTTCAAGTGCTGATAACGTGCTTTGCACAGTAAACAGGTTTAAAAGGTCTCATTTGTAATTTAGATGCTAGCTCTGAGGTTACTGGAGTTGTGTTGAGTAAGCAATTTGCAACTGAAAAGAGAGGGAATGCTACAACTACAAGAAGCCAAAAGAATCATTTCCTCTTCCCCTGGAATTTTCTAGGATTTCAAATAGTGTCGTTCATCAGGGTGAAATCCTTAAAATATTTGGAAAAATATATATATATATATACATGTGAATGAAAGACTGAAACACTTCCAGGCAATCTTTCATGGGAGTAGCCAGCCAGGTAGGCAAAACACTTAGCATGATCGAGAAAGAGACCCAGATTCTGGCAGTGAACACCTTGGTTTCTCTTTTTTGAAATTGTACATGATAGTATCATGGTTCTGTAGTAAAGTCACTCCTCCTGGCTGAAGAGAAACTTATTTTCATATTCTGAATTAGACGAAGTCTTTTGTACCAAATCGTGTGGGATCAAAATGTTTCGTTCTTAATAAACACTATGTCCTATATCAACGAAAGCTTTTCTGATGAGAAGTATGACAGAAATATGAAAACAAAATATTGGCTGTTCTGAGGAAAAAAATAAAATATTAGATTTACAAGTGTTATTTTTTTTAAGTTAATTACTATCAGTATCTACTAATTTAACTGAATTATTATCAGTAAGTTAAATTCAAATTCATATACTGCTTTTGAAAAAGGACCTTTTTTGTAAAGGCACATCCTAGTTAATGGTTTGAATAACCATGAATATTCTTCAGGCTTTTCCGGAAAAAAAAATAATAATAAAAAAAAATCAATAAAAGAGTTGGGCATTATTTATTTATTTATAGGTTACTTTCAGAAATCAAAGAGGATTCACTACCAATATTCTTCAAGAAAAGAAAAAATTCACAGGGATAAAGAAAAAAAACATTGTTAGAAGTCCTTTGATGTACCAACTTCTAATCTTTCTTCTTTTTTTTTCTTTTCCTTTTTTCCTTTTTTTTTTTCCACCGCTCCTGTGCTTCAAAAAAGTGTCCAGTTTTTACGGCATGAAATGGACACAGCTTTCAAAAATAAAATCACTGAACTATTCCATATGTTGAAATACATAAAATGTATTTGTTCTTAAAATAATACAAGTTATTAGAACAGGTGTGGTTATAAGTTAGTGTTTGGGAATGGTCAAAAGCAAACTGCTTTTCTAGGGCTCTCCTTAGTCATTAATGTGTATTAGCATAATTCTGCTATATCCTGGAAACTGATTTTTTTTGAGAGAAGTCCTTTCTAATGAATACTTCACATTTTTTAGAAGAAAATACTTCTGTTTTTGGAATTTATCCCACTTGTGTATAATTCTAATTGAAAGGTACTTTGTGAAAGTATGTTTTTCCTTTTATCTTATTACATTCTTATTTTCTGACATTTACTGGGAAGCCAAGCAAGCTAACCCTTTTGACATTGGAGCTTTCAATGAAAGAGGGAATTTACTTTTAAAATTATGTCCATCAGTTGGAACCTCATAGTCCTGCTTCACACAACTGGATGATATGAAAGAGACCCCAGATAAATTACAGAAACAATTCTCGTAGCAAGCATCACAATCTAACCTGTACTTTTCCAGATAAGTGACAAAACAACTTGTAACAACAGTTACAACTCCATGAGATTTTTTGTTTGTTTGTTTTGTTTGTTTTTCTCCACAAAGATTCTTTTGTGACCAGTTGCATAAAGTCAGGAAAGCAAGGGGTAAGCACCTGCTGTTACAAAAGCCTATAGTTGCTCACCAAGGAATTCATTTGAGAGAATGTAAATGCAGACTGCTTTACACAATTTTTTTCACTATCTACAGAACTGAAGAACTGAGAGACTACCCCACCTCCATCTTTGAAATAACATTGTTTAATCCCTCTGAAAATAAATAAATAAATAAATAAATAAGTCCAGCAGAAAGAGTTGTGACTGTGAATCTTTTCTGAAAGGTGTTTTTCCTTCCTGAGGCCCTTAAACAGGTTCAGAAAGTGCATGATTTAGAACTCCTGTTTCTGACTTTCCATTTCGTAGTATTGTAGCATTCTGTCTGCAGTTGGTCACCACACTGCCTTAGCTCATTTTAAAGTTCCTGAATCTTCTCATGCACTGTGTGAGAAAAACAGATGCCAAACATTGTCCTGGACTCCTCTTGGCAAGATAGGTCCACAACTGATACGTGTTTGCATCTTTATTGGACTACTACTTTAGATCTTTTAAGGTATGCATTTAAAGTAAACCAGACTTTATCCTCCAAACCACCTGATATCAATAGGAGTGGTCAAAACAGAGGTGTTGAAACATTGATAATCTTTCTTTCATTATGTGACATTTTTCAGACTGAATGTGAACATACAGTGAATGTATGTTGGTCACATACAGTGACCAGCTTATTCTAGTTATCTGGGCTGAAGCAGTGATCTCAGACAATGAACAGTTATATCATTATATGCTTCCTCTCATATAAAAAAAAAAAAAAAAAAAAAAAAAAAAAAAAAAAGAGAGAGAGAGAGAAAGATATTATTATTACACAATTTTTTATTTTTTATTTTTTTACTATCTCTGGCAGATCTAGTTCAAATGTAATGAAGAAACTCTCATTTTTTTAGTAGAGTCACATAATTTTGTCTCTGAAACTCATCAGTGCAAAAAGGTATGTGACAAGAAAGGGGAATTGAGACTGGAACTGAAATATTTGATCTAAAGATAAAACATCTGACATTTCTTAGGAAGAAAAATTTATTTTCCAGTTCAAAATCATAACAAATCACAGCTCTTATAAAGGATACACAAGGGTGTTTCTTAAAAAAAAAAAAAAAAAAAGAAAAAAAAAGAGCTGCCCTTTTTCTTCAGGTAAAGGAAGTTTGCCTATTCTTGACAAAGGGGTAACTATAAAGATAATACTTTTTATTACTATATAAAAACACTTCACTGAATTTTGGTGTTACTTAGAGACTATATGCAAATAGACAGAATTACAACAGCTGCATCAAACTCCATACTTCTGATGAAGTTACCCTTAATTCAAAGGCACTGCAGCTGTCAGAATAAAATGTTAACAGCAGTAGAAGTACCAAATTTCCACACAAAGATATTTTTAACTCAGCATTTTAGAAATATATGATTTATAGGAAAAAAAAATGAGACAAGGAAAAAAAAAGTCTACATTGCTGAACTTGTCATCTTTTGATGTTTAAATCTGCCAACATATGGATGGAAATACCTCAAACTATGAATGTACATCTGTAAGACCAGAAATACAGTGAAAAATAGTTTCTAAGCTATAATAACATTTTTTGCTTCACCTGCTCAGATGAAAGGCAAAATAGTTTTTTATCATTATAAGTGACAGTTATGACTGAACCAAAAACACGGAAAGAGAAATGTACCTTTCATTGAGTTATTTAAGATTTCCTAAAAGTGGTAGCAAAGGAAGATAATGTAACATATGGGAGACGAAAAGCCACTTCATGGATTGTAATTCTCCCAGGTAAGCAGAGTCATTACAACCCTTAAAGAGAGAACTAGAAAGGAGAATCTATAAAATCTTAGAAATATGGACTCAAACTCTGCAACACACTAACCCCAGGTTCCCAAGGCTCCTGGGCGTCCAATCAGTAGATTTGTGGTGTCCTGTTAAGCAGGATCAAATGTCTCTGCTCTTTTTTTATTTTTTATTTTATAGCTGTATAGCTATATCCAATCAAGCTTATCTGTGAGAGGACAGAGAGTTTATCTTGGTAATTGCCTGCTCCCCTGCTTGCCATAGAGGCAACAAGACAGTTGCAGGAATTGTAAAGCAAAATGGACTTACTCAGATGTATGACTAACAATATGTTTACCTTACTAGTTTCCACATGTAGGCACTAGTCTGTCTATGAAATAACAGAATTTTGAAAACATAAAAGCTGGGTATGCAGTCTACTGTGTCCATTCTTGAATAATCAATCGGGTTAAAACAGTCAAGCCATGTATGTTCAAGAAATATAAGTACTTTCTACCTAAATTGTATTTCTTATGATAGTTTCATAATAATAAGGATTAAGATGAAATGTCAAATTAACATGTTAGAATATTGTAAAGCAAATATGTTTGCCAAAGCTATAAGTTATTTACCCCTCTATTACCAAAAAGTTGAGGGTTACTTCTAACATTCTGGTGGTAAACAGCACACAAGAGTTGAAAACTCATGTGTTACTGTCCTGGTTTCAGGTAGGACAGAGTTAATTTTCCTCCTAGTAGCTGGCAGGGTGCTATGTTTTGGATTAGAATGAGAAGAGTGCTGATAACATGCTGATGTTTTAATTGTTGTAGAGCAGTGCTTACACCAAGCCAAGGACTTTTCAGCTTCTCGCTCTGTCCTGCTAGCGAGCAGGCTGGGGGTGCAGCAGGAGCTGGGAGGGGACAGACCCAGGACAGCTGACCCAAACTGGCCAAAGGGGTATTCCATACCATCTGACGTCATGCTGAACAATATAGAGGGGTGGCTAGCCGGGGTGGAGGGGGGAGCCAGCTGCTCAGGGATAGGCTGGGCATCGGTCAACGGGTGGTGAGCAATTGCATTGTGCATCACTTATTTCGTACACATTATTACTATTAATACTATTATTATTATTATTATTATTATTATTATTGTTATTATTTTCCCTGTCTTAATAAACTGTCTATCTCAACTCACAGACTTCACTTTCCCATTTCTCTCCCCCATCCCGGAGAGGGAGGGGGGAGGGTGAGCGAACGGCTGTGTGGTGTTTGGCTGCCAGCCGGGCTAAACCACAACAGTCCATTTGGCGCCCAACGTGGGGCTCAAAGGGTTGAGATATCGACAGATTTGACCAGAGTGTGTTAAACTAAAATTGGTATAAGTATTCGACCTGCTTAATAGTTGCTAGTCACAATGTTGATTGCCTTAATCTCAAGTCTGCTGTGCCTGTTTCCCAAATTGAGTTTTATAGCAAGTTACTTTCTGTATGTGCTCCCTGTCGTGCTGTTTATCATTTCCAGGCCCTGGTTTAAGATTGTTATGGTACTGTGTGGTATAACGATGGCTTATGAAATGATGAGATATCTGGTCATGACTCTAACCTGGTATTTGTACTCAGCACTGTCGTCGACTCTATACTTCGGAAACCATATCTCAGAAACTATTAGCAATTACACCTATTGCCTTTTTTTATCAGGGAGTCAATCTGTGGAGGGGACAGGGGAAGATATTTGTTCCTACCTGTTCACTCTCCCTTCCTCTTTCACCACCCTTTTATCCCCCGAGCTAGTTACGGTAGCTCTCCAAGATGTTGAATATCCTTGGGATACTCAGACCACCATGTTCTTGTTGTTATGTCTCCTGAATGCGCTTCAGGTTTTGTTTAAGGTTAAACAACTACTTAGGAATCTCATCCGGAGATCTGTCTTGAGGCGGGATATTTGCGAGTGGCAGGGAGTGTGGGAGGATATGGGCAGGTTTCTAGGGCAGTGGGCACCTCCAGTGTTTTGGACATTCACCCCTGAACAACTGCAAAATCCTGAAAAACTGGTAGAATGCTTGAAAAAAAGGTGTCATGACTCTGGCAGTTCCAAAGTGACACAAATCACTGTTGCGTGCTGGGGTCTGGCCTGTGCCTATCGAGCTGCAATTGATGCTACTATCAACCTAGTGACAGACCCTGCGGCCGTTCCAGCTCCAGCTCCCGCAGCCATCCTGGTTCTGGCTCCCGCAGCCATTCCAGCTCCAGCTCACGCAGCCGTCCCGGTTCCGGCTCCCGCAGCCGTTCCAGCTCCCGCAGCCATTCCAGCTCCAGCTCCCGCAGCCGTTCCAGTTCCAGCTCCCGCAGCCGTTCCAGCTCCAGCTCCCGCAGCCGTTCCAGCTCCAGCTCCCGCAGCCGTCCCGGCTCCAGCTCCCGCAGCCGTTCCAGCTCCTGCAGCCATTCCAGCTCCAGCTCCCGCAGCTGTTCCAGCTCCCGCAGCTGTTCCAGCTCCCGCAGCCATTCCAGCTCCAGCTCACGCAGCCGTCCCAGCTCCAGCTCCCGCAGCTGTTCCAGCTCCTGCAGCCGTTCCAGCTCCAGCTCCCGCAGCCGTCCCGGCTCCAGCTCCCGCAGCTGTTCCGGCTCCAGCTCCCGCAGCTGTTCCAGCTCCAGCTCCTGCAGCCGTTCCAGCTCCAGCTCCTGCAGCCGTTCCAGCCCCTGCAGCTGCTCCAGCTCCTGCAGCCGCTCCCACTCCTGTGGCTGGGTCAGAGAAACGAACTGTAGCAGTGCAAGTTGCCCCTGCAGAGAGTACTCTAACCCCTGTGGCAGACCCTGTGGCTGGGTCGGAGAAACGAACTGTAGCAGTGCAAGTTGCCCCTGCAGAGGGTATTCCAACCCCTGTGGCAGACCCTGTGGCTGGGTCGGAGAGGCGAGCTGTAGCAGTGCAAGTTGCCCCTGTAGAAAAGGTGAAAAAATGGTATAGAAACTCAGGTCGTTTAGAACGCAGAAAGTCTTCTGCTAAGTCTGGGTGTGGAGAAGATGAGGCTGGGTCATCAAGTGTGCAGGAGGATGAAGATGAGGATGAGGATGTCAGACAATCAACAGTAACTACCCGAACTCTATACCAGCGTGAGCTACGAGATGTGCGAAAAGATTTTGGTCGCTGTATAGGTGAACAGCTTGTCACCTGGCTGCTCTGGTGCTGGGACACTGGAGCCAATGGTGTGGAATTAGAGGGCAGGGAAGCCAGGCGGTTGGGATCCCTTGCTAGAGATGCAAGCATTGACAAAGCAATTGGAGATGGAGCACGATCTCACAGCCTCTGGAGGCGTCTCCTGTTAGCTGTGAAGGGAAGGTATCCCTACAAGGAAGAACTTGTATGTCTACCAGTCAAGTGGACCACCATGGAGAAGGGAATTCAGTACCTGAGGGAATTAGCCGTACGGGAAGTAATTTATAAGGACCTAGACGACGCACAAATATCCACAGATCCAGATGAAGTCCAGTGTACTCGACCCATGTGGCGGAAGTTTGTACGGAATGCACCATCAACATGGGCCAGCTCATTGACAATAATAACCTGGAAAGACGGTGAAGATCCCACAGTGGGTGACATGGCTAAACAACTCCGGGAGTACGAAGGAAATCTCTCCTCTTCCCTACAGGCCTGCGTCTCGGCTGTGGAGAAACTCTCTGAAGAGTTCCACCAACTTAAAGAGAATTTATCTTTCCCCCCATCTGAACAAACCAGTGGCCACCAACTAAAAGAGAATACTTTGGAGAAACTTTTTGAAGAGGACCACGAACTTAACGAGAATTTATCTTCCCCCCCACCTGAACAAACCAGTGGCCACCAACTAAAAGAGAATACTTTGGAGAAACTTTTTGAAGAGGTCCACCAACTTAAAGAGAATTTATCTTCCCCCCCACCTGAACGAACCAGTGGCCACCAACTAAAAGAGAATACTTTGGAGAAACTTTTTGAAGAGGTCCACCAACTTAAGAGAGTGTATTTTCTTCCCCACCTGTACAAACCAGTGTCTCGGCTATTAGGGGTAAACGTGCATCCGTGCAAAGAAGACAATACGGTGGGTACACCCCCTGCGCCACCCTGTGGTTTTACCTACGTGACCATGGAGAGGACATGAGAAAATGGGATGGAAAGTCTACTGAGACCCTAGAGGCACGGGTACGTGAGTTGCAAAAGAAAACAATCGGGAGAAAGGGGTTCTCTGAAAAGTTTGCTGCTCCAACTTCTAGCAGGCAGTCTTTTAAACACAGAAATGAAGATTCTGACCAGGACTAGAGGGGCCCTGCCTCCAGCCAGGGGGAGGAAAGGGACAACCGAATTTATTGGACTGTGTGGATTCGATGGCCTGGCACGTCTGACGCACAGAAGTATAAGGCTCTAGTAGACACCGGTGCACAATGTACTCTAATGCCATCAAGCTGTAAAGGGCCAGAGACCATCTGTATTTATGGCGTGACAGGGGGATCCCAGCAGTTAACTGTATTGGAGGCTGAAGTGAGTCTAACCAGAAATGAGTGGCAAAAGCACCGTATTGTGACTGGCCCGGATGCTCCGTGCATCCTTGGCATAGACTATCTTAGAAGAGGATATTTCAAGGACCCAAAAGGGTTCCGCTGGGCTTTTGGCATAGCTGCCTTAGAGACAGAGGACATTAAACAGTTGTCTACCTTGCCCGGTCTCTCAGAGGACCCTTCTGTTGTGGGGCTGCTGAGGGTTGAAGAACAGCAAGTGCCAATCGCTACCACAACTGTGCACCGGCGGCAATATCGCACCAACCGAGACTCCCTGATTCCCATCCACGAGCTAATTCGTCAACTGGAGAGCCAAGGAGTGATCAGCAAGACCCATTCACCTTTTAAGAGTCCCATATGGCCAGTGCGAAAGTCTAATGGTGAGTGGAGACTAACAGTGGACTATCGTGGCCTGAACGAAGTCGCGCCACCACTGAGTGCTGCAGTGCCGGACATGCTAGAACTCCAGTACGAACTGGAATCAAAGGCAGCCAAGTGGTATGCCACAACTTGATATTGCTAATGCATTCTTCTCCATCCCTCTAGCAGCAGAGTGCAGGCCACAGTTTGCTTTCACTTGGAGGGGAGTCCAATATACTTGGAATCGGCTGCCCCAGGGGTGGAAACATAGCCCTACCATTTGCCATGGACTGATCCAGTCTGCGCTGGAGCAGGGGGAGGCTCCTGAACACCTGCAGTACATCAATGACATCATTGCGTGGGGTGACACGGCAGAGGAAGTTTTTGAGAAAGGGAAGAAAATAGTCCAAATCCTTCTGAAGGCCGGTTTTGCCATAAAACAAAATAAAGTTAAAGGACCTGCACGAGAGATCCAGTTTTTAGGAATAAAATGGCAAGATGGACGTAGTCAAATCCCAATGGATGTGATCAACAAAATAACAGCTATGTCTCTGCCAACTAGCAAAAAGGAAACACAAACTTTCCTAGGTGGTGTGGGGTTTTGGAGAATGCATATTCCAAATTACAGTCTGATTGTAAACCCGCTCTACCAAGTAACTCGTAAGAAGAATGCTTTTGAATGGGGCCCTGAGCAACGACAAGCCTTCGAACAAATTAAGCAGGAAATAGTTCATGCAGTAGCCCTTGGGCCAGTCCGAACAGGACCAGATGTAAAGAATGTGCTCTACACCGCAGCCGGGGAGAATGGTCCCACCTGGAGCCTCTGGCAGAAAGAACCTGGGGAAACTCGAGGTCGACCCCTGGGGTTTTGGAGTCGGGGATACAGAGGATCTGAGGCCCGCTATACTCCAACCGAAAAGGAGATATTGGCAGCATATGAAGGAGTTCGATCTGCTTCGGAAGTGGTCGGTACTGAAGCGCAGCTCCTCCTGGCACCCCGACTGCCGGTACTGGGTTGGATGTTCAAAGGAAGGGTCCCCTCTACACATCATGCAACTGATGCTACATGGAGCAAGTGGGTTGCACTGATTACTCAGCGGGCTCGAATAGGAAACCCCAGTCGCCCAGGAATCCTGGAAGTCATTATGGACTGGCCAGAAGGCAAGTACTTTGGGATATCATCATCAGAGGAGGTGGTCCGTGCTGAAGAAGCCCCACTGTACAACAAGCTACCAGAAAATGAGAAGAAATATGCCCTGTTCACTGATGGGTCCCATCGTATTGTGGGAAAGCATCGGAGATGGAAAGCTGCTGTATGGAGTCCTACACGACGAGTTGCAGAAGCTGCTGAGGGAGAAGGTGAATCGAGTCAGTTTGCAGAAGTGAAAGCCATTCAGCTGGCCTTAGATATTGCTGAGCGAGAAAAGTGGCCAGTTCTCTATCTCTATACTGATTCATGGATGGTAGCAAATGTCCTGTGGGGGTGGTTACAGCAATGGAAGCAGAATAACTGGGAATGCCGGGGCAAACCCATCTGGGCTGCTGCATTGTGGCAAGATATTGCTGCCTGGGTAGAGAACCTGGTTGTAAAGGTACGCCATGTAGATGCTCATGTGCCCAAGAATCGGGCTACTGAAGAACATCAAAACAACCAGCAGGTGGATCAGGCTGCTAAGATTGAAGTGGCTCAGGTGGACCTGGACTGGCAACATAAAGGTGAATTATTTATAGCCCGATGGGCCCATGACACCTCAGGCCATCAAGGTAGAGATGCAACATACAGACGGGCTCGTGACCGAGGGGTGGACCTGACCATGGACACTATAGCACAGGTTATTCATGATTGTGAAACATGTGCTGCAATTAAACAAGCCAAACGGTCAAAGCCTCTCTGGTATGGAGGACGATGGCTGAAATACAAATATGGAGAGGCCTGGCAGATTGATTACATCACACTCCCCCAAACCCGCAACAGCAAGCGCCACGTACTTACAATGGTGGAAGCAACCACCGGATGGCTGGAAACATATCCTGTGCTCCACGCCACCGCCCGGAACACTATCCTGGGCCTTGAAAAGCAAGTCCTATGGCGACATGGCACCCCAGAAAGAATTGAGTCAGACAATGGGACTCATTTCCGAAACAACCTTATAGACACTTGGGCCAAAGAACATGGTATTGAGTGGGTGTATCACATCCCCTGTCATGCACCAGCCTCCGGGAAAGTTGAACGATACAATGGACTGTTAAAGACTACACTGAAAGCGATGGGTGCTGGGACATTCAAAAATTGGGAAACACATTTGGCAAAGGGCACCTGGTTAGTCAATACTAGAGGATCTGCCAACCGAGCTGGACCTGCCCAATCAAACCTGTTACGCACTGTAGAAGGGGATAAAGTTCCTGTAGTGCACATAAGAAACATGCTGGGTAAGACAGTCTGGGCTACTCCTGCCTCAGGAAAAGGCAAGCCCATTCGTGGGATTGCTTTTGCCCAGGGACCTGGATGCACTTGGTGGGTAATGCAAAAGAATGGGGAGGTCCGGTGTGTACCTCAAGGGGACCTAATATTGGGTGAGAATAGCCCATGAGTTGAATTGTAGTATGTTAATTATCATATAACACTGTATGTCATCACTACCATGGTTGCTATATATCATAGATGAAAATGGTGATTAATTAGAAGGTATTGGAAAGAGTGTAACCTGAGCATGACATAAATGGTATGGAATAAGGGGTGGATATCTGTCCTGGTTTCAGGTAGGACAGAGTTAATTTTCCTCCTAGTAGCTGGCAGGGTGCTATGTTTTGGATTAGAATGAGAAGAGTGCTGATAACATGCTGATGTTTTAATTGTTGCAGAGCAGCGCTTACACCAAGCCAAGGACTTTTCAGCTTCTCGCTCTGTCCTGCTAGCGAGCAGGCTAGGGATGCAGCAGGAGCTGGGAGGGGACAGACCCAGGACAGCTGACCCAAACTGGCCAAAGGGGTATTCCATACCATCTGACGTCATGCTGAACAATATAGAGGGGTGGCTAGCCGGGGTGGAGGGGGGGCCAGCTGCTCGGGGATAGGCTGGGCATCGGTCAACGGGTGGTGAGCAATTGCATTGTGCATCACTTATTTCGTACACATTATTACTATTATTACTATAATACTATTATTATTATTATTATTATTGTTATTGTTATTATTTTCCCTGTCTTAATAAACTGTCTATCTCAACTCACAGACTTCACTTTCCCGTTTCTCTCCCCCATCCCGGAGAGGGAGGGGGGAGGGTGAGCGAACGGCTGTGTGGTGTTTGGCTGCCAGCCGGGCTAAACCACAACAGTTACTTAAATCACTAATGGCCATTACTATTCTATCCATACACGATACTTAGTCTGTGTTATTTTGAAATAGCGGTGAAATAAAATAGAAGTGTTCTTTCTGCTGACTTTGTCTCATCCATCTTTCATTTCAGGACTTCATTTCATAAAGTTCCATCAATCCATATTGTATTCTTCAAGGCTAGGCTTTACATTAGAGCTCTGGTTTAGCAAAAAGATGTTCTGTTTCTTCTGTGGTTGGCAGGCTCTCTCTCATTACAAATTATCACAGGCATTTCAGAAGAGATAAAGAACTTGTCCTAACTAAGTTTTGTAATGTTCTTTTATTTTTTTTTCTTTCCTTTTCCATCCAAACTCATTACCCTTCAAAACTATTGCCATATACATGCATGATGCAGATCCTGAAGATCTTTACATTTTGAATGGCAGTGTAATGCTATTGGTTCGTTTAATTCAATTTTTTTTTCCTCTCCAGCAGGAAGATATGCTGGCTGGCTGACTGACTGATAGTTGGGACCTATCAACCCATCTATAGTGCCATGCTAACACTTCTTGACACAAGCTATTGCCAGTTGAGGGATGCTTCAAATATACTTCATTTTGCCTGGAGACTGGAATTCAGTAGAAACATTTTAAACGATGGATCTTGTTGTTCTCAGCTTAAAGTGATTGTTAACCTATTGATATGGGTTCTGCATATATAAGGATTATATCAAGGCAGTGTTCCAGTGTAAGAATGTATAATTTATGTTACAAAGTTAGGACAGAGATGTCTTGCTACCATAGTATGAATAACAGTCTTTATGCTTCTCTACTAGTGCATATAAATTTTGCCCTAAATCAAGCTACAAAAAAAAAAAAAAAAAAAAGCTTTGGTAGTGGCAGAGTTTCTGTGTTTTAGCTCTACTTCTCCAAATGAGCATTTGATGAAAATTGATTGAAACAGATTCCTTAAAAAAGATGCATAGATGCATTTTTTTTGGTGGAGGAAGGAGTCAAAACATCTGAAAAATGAAGAATTTATGTAGTTTTTTTTTTTATTATTATTATTCCTACCTCTGCTTTCCTTTGAGACATTGTAACCACTGTCAGGAACTCAGCAATTTTCAGTGATGAAGATGAATATTTGGAGTGAAGGCAAAGAGTTTACCAAGGGAGGGAAGCTTAGTATGCTCACTGACTGAAAGCTCTTTGTTAAACTACGACTCTCAAAATGTGCTTCTGACCTCCTGCCTCTCTTTTTGATATATCATCCCCTAATGTATACGTTGTTGGATATATACTGTAAGCACAATGTGCTTATTTATCTTGCAGAATTATATTATATATAATATTGTTGTTGTTATTCCTGTGTGACTTCATATCTTTAATTCACTTGTACGACTGTTCCTGTTGTGGGGAATTTCTCTCCAATTCCTAAATGTCACCTCATACGTGTGTTCTAGCAACCATGACTAAATTTTTGGACCAGTTTTCCCTCACCTTCCATCTCTGTCACTTATAAGTGTTCATATACTTCTAATTTGTCCTCAAGGATTAATGAGTTTAAACTCATTAAACTAGATTTTTGTCTTGCAGTATCCTGTCCCTCTTTTACATCTTACTATCTTGTTTGTTTTTCCAACTTGTTCATGGCACTCTTAGGATGTGAGTTCTCCCAAAAGAATCTGTTGATTCCTCTGCATACAAGGGCTAAATATAACCCCATTAAAAGAGTTAAGCATTCAAAACAGACTTAGATTTAAAAAACTAAAAACATTTTAAATAGAAAGGATTCCTTGATAACCTGCCTCACATGCTTCTAAATTACTTGGTTTGTTCTGTAGGCAAATGTGTGGTTTTGTGGTAGGAAAAGAAGGAAGAGTTACCATAGTAACTGTCATACAATCCAGTGTGGTGCTTATGTTACTGTACCTCTGAGAAAATACAAAGCTACCTTCTTAATCCCTTTAGTGTTCCTGGTTGAATGGTGTCTGCCTAGTAAGTTGGCACTTGTAGGTCCCTTAGCTGTATACTCTATTTCCCATCTCCTCCTCAGTAAAGCAATGGGGCCCCTGTAAGTAGTATGAGATAAAAAAACAGGCCAACATTTAAAGACAGAAACTTAGTGGTCCACTTGAAAAACACACAACTTTCCCCCAGACCATAATGACTGTGATTTTATGAATTGTTTAACATCCTCCTAAAATGTTTAAACATTAACTGGTGTCAATGGAGATACAATGAACCTTGTTCAAAACATAGGAGATGCCTCAGTACAATTTAATTTTTCCTAAGATAATTTTACGCATTTAGTTTTTTGCTTACTAGAGTCAGGGAATGCTGGGGACAAAATCAGACAAACCTCATAAAATTAAGACATAGGTGATCATTTAGTTATAGATTTTGATATCTTTAATATCTGCTAGATTTCAACAAACACCATAGAATGGCTAAAGTTGTGGTCCTGGACAGCTTCAACTGAATGCAGTATTTTGCAGCAGATTTATCATATCATCAGAGAGGGGCTGTCAGTAGCTTTTTTCATACATCAATGTTATTTCATCAGTGCTTTGTGTAATCCCATTTGAATTTTCACTAGAGTGGAGACTGGAATCCATATCAGAGCAAAATGATTCAACAACTCATGCGTAGGGAATTCTGTGGAAGAGTTTACTCAATGTCTTTTGTTATTACACATTTGATAACACATTGAAATATTTACTCAGAAAGAGAATAGACTGAAAAAATTAATTAAGCCTAGAAATTATGACACTTGTCTGAATCATTGATCTTTAGGAAAAACATTAACTTTTTTTTTAATGTAGTGAAACAACATTAGCTATAAATGCTTCCATGTTTAAAGTGTTCTAATGGGACGCATTGGTTCAAAATAGTTACATCTTTTTATTCCACATTTTATAAGTCTTCTTTAAAAAAAAAAAAAAGCTATTCTTTCAGGAATTTTCTTTTTTTTCTCATGGGTCTGGATCATGATGTGTATGCTCAAATGGCTTTTCCCTCAGGCTTTCTTTTCTCTGTAGTTTGCTTGTATCTTAGTTTAGGAAGGTACTGTAGCACAAAGAAATTTTCTTGAATGCCTTAAATTGCAGCCTGATCCTGAAAAGTTTCTGTTTCCAGCTGTGTAAACAGTTTTCTCCTCTTGCCCAAATACCTGTGTAGTGCTAAACAGTTGTAGATTGTATACCCTTGCAGATAGCTAGGAAAATTTGTCTGCAAAACCTTGATTTGTGCTATTGCTTAGAGATACACCAATCTAGTCTTCTTGGGATTATGTCAGTATTAGAAGAGCTGAGTGTAAGATATAATAATAGCTTTACAATTTTAAATCCTACAAACTATAATGATTTCAAATTTTGAACTTCTGTATTTGCATACACAATGCAAGTTTTAAAGGTAAAATATGGAATATGGAATTAGTGCACCATCTCCAATGCCTCAAAAACAGGTCCAACAAATATTTCCTTTGCTCTTGTACAGCTTTCAGCATCTGCTTTCACTTATGAGAGTGAAATTGCTGCTTTTACTTACATAGAAAACAACGCATCACAACAAATCCATGTAAGTCTATCAGAGACCATAAATAACTTCCAAAGCTAATGGGGAAAAATACAATATGCATATTGCAATTTTATATACCTTTAGTTCAATGCAGTAGTTTGCACAACCGCTCTTTCTCTTTACGAACTGCAAGGTAAAGGGGGGAGGGGCTGCAGGGGTGTCAGACTGACTCCAGCCAGGGAGCAGGGCAGGCTGTGGGGCCACTGAGGCAGGCCCAGCACGGCTATGTGCAGGGATTGATGCTCCTGTATGGGCTGAAGTGGGGTCCTGGGCCAAAGGTAGAGGGTTGGGGAAGCCCTGAGGGAGTGAGCAACGAGAGTCAGGCCCATTAGTACCCTCAGGGGTTTGATATTTATGTCCATTTGACATGCAGATACAAAAAACATTGTCCATTAAATGCAATTACTTTATTGGGTATGTTTAGTATAGTTGGTTAATGCTATAAAGCAGGCATTTTAAATAAGCAGTTTTGAAAGCATTAATTCTAAATTTAAAATATTATTTTATTTACAATTAGTTTATGGACAACAAAATATAAGTGCATCTATTTCTCAAAAGAGACAAACATTTCTCCTTTTTCCTCCCAATAAATCATAGTTATAGTAAATTTCTATGCCTGAATAAAAGTAATACCTTTATTAACAGTTTGCCAACTGTCAGTGCAATATTTTATCAGAAGGATCAGTACACCTGTAGTGAAGCTAATGCAGAGGTCAACTATACATAGTGTTTAGCACAAAACAGTAATTGTTTTAATGCACAGTGATGTAACCTTGTTTATTCATAAGCATAGCCTATTTACATGTGTACTTTGTCAATGGAGAAAGCCGATTAAAAGGGTAAAGTAGATTCCACAATTGAGTTCTAAACTTCTTTTATCAGAGGTCTTATATTCATCTGAGTTAATAAAAGTCAGGAAGGAAGCTGTTGATTTATTTCTTGCTTCTTTAAAGCTGTTTGACTGGAAAAGTGACAGATTTATCCATGCAGAGACACCAGCATATGGCTATTATTGTAGTATATTATGTTAAAAATTCTGTGTGATGCTATACTATGAAAGGACTGTAGATTCTTCAGCTACAGCAAGTTTTTTTGGCTAAAATTTTAAAAAGTAAAATGACCAAAGAGAAGAGGTGTACAAGTACACATAATGAGAACTCTCCACTACCATAATACAGCACCTCTGAGACGACAAATACAGTTATTAACAGCACACAGAACACTGTAAAGGTCTTTCAGGCAGAAGGTGATCTTGCTTTATAATCTTGAGACTTCTAATGAATAGTGTGAAAGCTGAATAGATTTAGTTTTAGACAAGATGTCTTCATTATCATTCTTTTTCAAAAAACAGAATGAGATTTTAATGATCATAAGCAGTGGGATTTAAATTTTAGGTCTCATCTGAAAGAGCATATCTGCAAGAGATTAATGTCATTAACATCATGTTGGTTTTCATGAGCACTAGCACCACAATGGAAAAAAATGCCAACTTTTCTATAACCGTAGCATTTACTGCAACATCTGGTGTTTCTCTGGAAGTATTTTATACAGGTGTGATCTGACTTCCTATTTTCAGCATTTTTAAAGGCTTATTAATATATTGCCATTTAAAATACAATGATTTAATTTGGTTTAGTGCATTATTACTGAAATTTTATAACCCTGAAATAAAATTTAATTGAATTTATATAGGGTTATTATGAATAACTTCATACATGAATGATCTTGAAGATTTATATTTTATCCAACAAAACTGATTAATTAGAATAGTTGTTATAGACTTGTCTTTATTCCTGCTTAGATTTACACAGAAAGTAGAATATTTGAAATACAGTCATGGTAGTCTAATCGATAGCTTTCAAAAATACATTTTGAAAGATGTTAAAAAATATGATATTTATTACTATTTTATACTTCTTTAGTCCTGTACCGTAGTTTACACAAGTGTTTTGTTTTGTTTTTACCTTCTTTATAGCTTTTATGTTTCTTCCTTCTAGGGGAGTAATTCTGCACTCTTAGAATAATTTCAGTGTTTAGCTATTTAAGATTCCCAAAACATTTTTCTGCGTACTAAAGGAAAAATGTATGATATATAAAATTAGGTTGACTTAAATAAGGTGTTTGAAATTTTACGCTTCATGTTGTGGTCATGGATATTCTTGAAACTATTTGTTAATTGAGGTGCAGGGTGTGGCCGCCTCCTGCAGCCAGTCTGGCCCAGGACAGCTCCTACCCATTGCTGGGACCCAGCCTTGGGACCAGGGTCTCTGCCCAGGCTGGGGGATGTGGCTGCTGCTTCCCCCTTTGTAGGTTCAATGTGGACCAATGCGGAGCACATATGCCAGAGATATCCACTGACAGACGGGACGCTGACATGACTGGTCATACAGGCTGTCCCCACCATGGGCTGCCTTCAACAGCACTTGAGTGGCCGCCACAGGACTCACGTAAAGCACAGACACAGCCAGCCTCCTTCCTGCTGCAGGTGTGGAGACACACCCACCACTTTCCAGCCTCACAAGCACATGGACACTTGTGGATTCCTCGAGTACTGGCACGGCCCCTCTGCCAACCCGTCACCCGGTCCAGATCACAGACCCTTACCCACTACACGGGTCACCTACTCACTGACTGGCCCAGCTAGATGCACGCTGCACACACACCACTCACAAACCCATCCCTCATGCACACCATATCCACATGTCCCCCTAGGTGTAACAGCACAGACCTCCTCTCACCTGATGCCCAGGCCCAGACTCAAGGCCCCTGCTACTCACCAGCTGGTCCAGCTTAAAGTTTGCTAACGAATACACATGCACACACCACACAGACCAGCTTGGGGAAGATACAGACACTCACCCCTCCAACAGACGGCTGTGACCAGTGGCCTCCACTCCATCTACTGATGTGGAGCCCTGCACTCACCTCATTCACACTGATCCCCCCAGTAGCTGGTTTGGGAGCACAAACTGCTCCTGCCCCAGTTCTGGGAGTAAAAGACCCCACTCACTCCATCAGCTGGCACCACAGGCTGGATGGAGGGTGCCTCCACCCCTGCTCAGACTCCAGGAGCTAGCATCAGTTTCATTCACACACACTTGCCAGTAGCTGGCTTGCCAGTAGCTGGCATGTAGTCCTTGCAGTACATGCACACATGGGAGATAGAGTGCAAACACGCAGAGAGAGAATTAAGAGAAAATTTAGTGAAAAAATACGTGAAGATAAGATCAACACCAGAAATCAGGTGCAGGGCTTGACCAAACAAGCACACTGACTGGCCTTTTTATATCCTTTTCTACCTGTCTCCCTCTTTGTTCCTCCTGCTCCCCCTTCCCCTTGCACACCCCTGTGGATTTGCAGAGCTGTGTAGTTCTGCAGTTTCTGCACCCTCCCAGTCCAAGGCCCCTGGTTCTGAGCCTACCAGCTGCAAGGTTTATCCTTCCTGGAAAGGGGCTCATAGCTTGTTAGCCTGCCATACTGAGACTAGGAGTTTTATTTCTTGTGATGGTCCCCCAGTTTAGAAGTCATCCATCAGACAACCCTGTTGGAATAAACATTCCCACATTCTCACCTGCTTTCATTAATTAGTGTGACCTGACTTAGTACCCATCACTGCTTCCCTTATATCACCTGTTGCCTCAGAAAAGGTCCTTCACCAGGTACCCTTAAAGGAGCAGCCATTCTCCTTCTACATACCCTTACACTATTCATTTAAATACAGAAGAAAAAGTTGAAAGAAGTAGAAAATGTTTAAACATTACAAATATTTAAAAGAAATAAAGACTTAAGTTCTTAATAGGATATGAAACATTGTAACAATATTCCATTTTTTTTCTCTCTTAAGGATTGATTTTCACGGAGTCATGACTTCCTTTTTTTTTTTTTTTTCTTACATACTACTTTGCATTGCTATGTTAAATTTCTGCTTAGATTGTAATTTGTAATAGCTTCTTATTCACAATAAATCTTGCTGATGAAGCTCCACATACATAGTAGTTTTACACTAGTAGAAGTATGACATCCATACCAAGTGAGTCAACAACAAATTCATTGAAGTTAATGTAATTACATTAATGTAAAAGCTGTGTGAGAGTATAGTGAGTTATTTTTCTGTTATGACCCTAGTTGCTTAAGTTAGCAATATTTCATGAAATTGTTTGTATTTCATACTGCCTTCAACAAGATGTAATTTTTAGAAAATGATGTGTCTTTACATCTCCCTGGGTGCAAATTTCAATTAAAATATACTAAAATTAAAACCATAATTGCTTCTGCAACAAAGGAGAGATGTAATGCAAGATACAGCTGAAAAAGGATTTTTTGAGTTGAGTCTTTGAAGAAGGTGCCTTCTAAAATATTCAATATGATCATAAAACCAATACAAATAATAAAAAAAATCATCTTATTTTGGAAAAAAAAAAAAAAGAAAGCATTAGAAAAAAATAGGTCATTCACTGAAGTGTTATTTTATTTCATGTTTCTTCACTGTGAAATAATCTAATATTTTTACTTTTTTACCAATCATTTTGAATATTAAATTTATACATACATGTAGAGTATAGAAAAATAGTTCAGTCTTTTAGCACTTACTGCAATAGTCATTACCTGTGACTACAAGCAACCACATTCCCCTACTCATCTTAGTTAATATCCTTAAAAAAGTGATTGCAGATTTGGAACTTGAAGGACACCTGTTACTAGCTTTTTAATTCTTCCAGGGAGAATACTCTGCAGTAATTACTTAACTAAGAAGCTAATAAGGGGTATAGAAGTATATCAAGTGACAGGATTCACAGTTTCTCAGAGAAATACATAGATGATTTAACAGTATTAGCACATGCCTATAGTTGTCTACATACTGCAAGCAATCTCAAAACTGTCTGAAGACAGTAAGTCTTACAATACAGGTTGTAAATAGTGCAGCATTTAACCTTAATAAGCATTTTTGGGAAAGAGAAATCAAAGTCTGGGGTTACTTGCCATGGATTGTATGATCCCCAAAATCAAGCACCAGTAATGACACTCTAACAAGTCAAATATCTACTCTCTTCGGAAGGTCTTTATGCATTTAGCTAGGTCAATTTGGGACATGCTTGTCTTGTTCTTTGCAGTCCTTTATAGATAATTAACCCACATGAGACAAAAACAGTTTTTACTTCAGACAAGTAAAAGCCAGTAAAAGATTGCAAAGGAATTAAATGTCATTTTAACAACATTAAAATATCGTTCACCAAGTCCCAGTGCAAGGTGGAGTACCTGGGTCGAGACAATCTCAGACAGGACTACAGACTGGGAGAAGAACTTATTAAGAGAAGCTCTGCAGAGAGACTTGTGGGATCTGGTGGACGAAAGGTGCAACACAAGCCAGCAATGTGCTCTTGCAGCCCAGAAGGCCAACTGCATCCTGGGCTGCATCAACAGAGGCGTGACCAGCAGGTCGAGGGAGGTGATTGTGTGCCTCTACTCTGCCCTTGTGAGGCCTCATTTAGAGTACTGCATCCAGGTTTGGGGCCCCCAGCACAAGAAAGATGTGGACCTGTTAGAACAAGTCCAGAAGAGGGCCTCAAAGATGATCAGAGGGCTGGAGCACCTCTTGTATGAGGAAAGGCTGAGAGAGCTGGGGATGTTCAGCCTGGAGAAAAGAAGGCTCTGGGGAGACCTCATTGAGGCCTCAGTACTTAAAGGGGTCTTATAAAAAGGATCGAGAAGGACTCTTTACTCAGGTAGATAATGGTAGGCCAAGGGGGAATGGTCTTAAACTAAAAGAGGATAGATTTAGATTAAACGTTAGAAGGAAGTTCTTTACTGTAAGCATAGTGAGGCACTGGAACAGGTTGCCCAGAGAAGTTGTGGATGCCCCATCCCTGGAGGTGTTCAAGGCCAGGCTGGATGAGAACATGGCCAACCTGATCTAGTGGGTGGTATCCCTGCCTATGGCAGGGGGGTTGGAGGTAGATGATCTTTAAGGTCCCTGCCAACCCAAGCCATTCTATGACTCTGTGATCATTTTGATGACCAGTAAATCATAGGAAGTTACTTTGTATTATTAAGGAAAAGAAAAGGGAAATATAATTCACAAAATAGAACTAAAATTTTAGTGTGGCCATGAGCAATGTGGAATGTGTCCATAAGGAACTGGGGAAGCCTAAAATCTGTGAACCACTGCCATGGAAAACTGTAAGCATGGAACTAAAATAAATTAGACCAGTTCATCTGTAGAGATGTATTTTATCTAGAAAATTCACTGTTTAAGGAGCTAGATAGCAATTTTTCTCTTGAATTTTAAACTTGCATACTCTGGATTAGGAAATACTCATTGTTTGTAATACAATACAAAGTTTACATATTCACTTCAGTTTTGGAGGAGATAACAAGACTGTGAAATATAATTTGTAGCTTGATAGAAGGTGAAAGTTTACAGTAGTTGCTTCTTCATTTACAAATGAAGAATATGTGTGAACTCTCTGTATCTGCTTTATAATGTATTTTTTGTTTTCTTATCATGTGTAGAGCAAGAGATACATTATTAAAAGGAAAATATAAGAACAAATAATTTATAGTGATGAAGCTTGGGGATTTTGTGTCTTTTTCCTGAAGTTAAGTTAATCTGTTATATGTGAAAAACAAAGGCCTAAAATAGGTTCCATCCATATTTGTGCTCATTTATGTTTGTACATGGAAACAACAGTCAACATCTACATTTTGTCAAATTCCCACCCACTGTTTGCTGTTGACAGTTAAAGATTTTTCACATTTTATATACAGCTTGCAATGTAATAATCCCTATGTGTTCCAAGTTGTTATCCCTTTGTTCCAAAACATAAAATAGAAATAAAAACAAAGAGACTACATTCTAAATTCTGTAAATATTTTATGTACGTTTGTCATACCACTTATTATCTCCTTTGACACTTGAGTCATGAATGTAGATGACACAAAGCAGAAATTTCTTGTAGGTTTTAGTTAATCTGAAGAAATCATCTAATGGTATAAAAGCTAAATCTACTAAAAAAAAATGTTTCCTGAAGCTCACATAAAAATGTAAAAAAAAAAAAAATCATTTAAAGTTCATATCCTGACTGCACCAGCAGGTTCTACTTGCACTGACCAGATTGCAGCTATCTTTCTGTGTAATTCTTCTCTGCAGACTCTTCCACCCCTGTCAGGAATTTATCTACCTGTGTTTGAGGTCAGCTCTGACACAGCACAGCTGTAAAACCTCAGATCATATTTCTGTGAAAGCATCTAGATTGTAGATGCAAGCTGTGCAACACCTCAGCTGGTTGCCTGCCTGCACACCCATCAGCCAGGGTGCCTGGGGAACAGCCTTTGGGCTCAGCCGCACCAGTGACATTGCTGCTGCCTTTGGGAAGCCTCCACAGGATCAGTTTGGTCAGGACGGCATCCTGTGGGAGGGACCCCAAGTGGAGCAGGGGCAAGGAGTGACCATGAAGGAGCGGCGGAGACAGAACGTATTTATAATTGATTCTAATGTCTACAGAAATATATGCTAAGGTACATACATGTAAATATTTAAAGACACATTAGCTAGGTTTGTGCATAAATAGTTTTACATATATATATAAACATATGTATATATGTTCTACCTTCTATACAAGAGAGTACGTTCATGAGTTTCACTTGGAGAATGAGATTCTAGATATAATCATGTTATTTCATATGTCAGTCATTATTTCATGGACATTACCAGTGATGATGGAAAAAATTGTATTTGTAACTAATGAGCTATATGTTCTTAATAAAAATGCAATTTTAAGCATTTTTAATTCCAGTAATTTTGAATAGATGAATTTATCTAATGATACTCGTCTTGTTTTTATTTTGTTTTAATAACTTTTTTTTGTCCTGTAAGTAGTAGCAATAATCTTTATAGCCTTTCCTAGTGCGATTTTCTTTTTCTTTTTCTTTTTTTTTCTTTTCTTTCTTTCTTTCTTTCTTTCTTTCTTTCTTTCTTTCTTTCTTTCTTTCTTTCTTTTTCTTTCTTTCTCTTCCTTCCTTCCTTCCTTCCTTCCTTCCTTCCTTCCTTCTTTCCTTCCTTCCTTTTCTTTCTCTTTCTTTCTTTCTTTCTTTCTTTCTCTTTCTTTCTTTCTTTCTTTCTTTTTCTTTTTCTCTCCCTCTTTCTCTCTCTCTTTCTTTTTCTTTTTTCTTTCTCTTTCTTTCTTTCTTTCTTTCTTTCTTTCTCTTTCTTTCTTTTTCTTTCTCTTTCTTTCTTTCTTTCCTCTCTTTCTTTCTTCCTTTCTTCTTTCCTTCCTTCCTTCCTTCCTTTCTTCCTTTCTTCCTTTCTTTTTCTTTCTCTCTTTCTCTTTCTCTTCCTTCCTTCCTTCCTTCCTTCCTTTCTTCCTTTCTTTTTCTTTCTCTCTTTCTCTTTCTTTCTTTCTTTTCTTTCTTTCTTTCTCTCTCCCTCTCTCTCTCTCTCTCTTTCTCTCTTTCTCTCTCTCTCTTTCTCTCTCCCTTTCTTTCTCCCTTTCTCTCTTTCTCTTCCTTCCTTCCTTCCTTCCTTCCTTCCTTCCTTCCTTCCTTCCTTCCTTCCTTCCTTCCTTTCCTTTCCTTTCCTTTCCTTTCCTTTCCTTTCCTTTCCTTTCCTTTCCTTTCCTTTCCTCTCCACCTTTTTTTGAGTAGGGGAGAGCATTGCAGACATGCTTTGATCATTACCACAAAACCTCTGAATACAAGAAAGTTAGTACCACCATCCCCCAACTAAATAGGAGAATTCAGCATGGAGGTGCTAAGAACATGAGAATAGCCATAATGATTTTGTATGGCAAAAAACCTATCACATTATCCTGTCTGCCATGAAGAACATAAATGTTACAATGATACACATTGATGGATACCTGAACTACAACAAGAACATGACAAGCGTATATATTTCCTTCCTAACATTCTCCCAGACTCTAACTGTTTTAAGCTATCTTCTGTGTCTTTTGAGGTTTGTGTAGTTGTAAAGCCCTTGAATCTCTCTTCCAGTTGAAATGACCCGTGAAAGCACATAAGATTCTTGCACCCAAAATATCTTTTAGCATTGAATTCCGGGGGTGTACTTCCTGTTGCAGGAATAACCATCATTTTTATTTGTTCTGAACATGTGTCTTGTAAAAGTAGAGCCACATATTTAGGTGCTTTCCCTGACCATTTGCTCAAAATGCTCACCTCTACTTTAGAAAATTCTTAATTGCTTCCCACAATTTGGTTTCAGGATCCAATTTTCTTTCACTGAAGAAACGGGGACTTTATAGTAAATTGAGCGATAGTAGGTAAAGGTCTGAGATAAGCTTATACAATGAAACGAAAAACCTAACTGTGGACTGAAATATATTCACTCCAGTAAAACAGGTGCAATTATTGAGGCACTTTCTCAATGTAAAATAAGAACTTTCAGTTAATACCTTTTTGAAATGGTCCATACCTAGAACAACTTCATTTTAAATATCTAGAGCTAACATGACCCTGTCAGGAACTGTGTTTTTAGTATGTGTGAATGGTGTAAATGACACCTTGCCTTATGCATGCAGTGACGAGGCTTTATTCCCTCCAGATCCCTTAGCTTAAAGGCCCAATGCTGTTCAGCCAGAGTCAGAAAGAAACCAGGATTTGGATCTGGGCCCACTTTCACTCTTTGAGCAAAGCAGAGCATGTGGAAAGACACCCACCTACCTGAATTTTAGGGTTGGTGACGTGTGCATTGGTGGATGAAGTGCTCACTCTGCCCATCCTCAGAGGAAAGTGGATGCAGGCCAGCCCCACTCCAAAATTTCCCAGGTGTCTGAGAATGGTGGCATGGCCACCATCTGTGCCTTTCCTCAGTGATGAAGACTTCACTCACTGGTTTTAAATATTAATGAAACTGTCATTAAGCCATATTTATTATGTTCTGTCATCTGTTAAGAAGGAAAATGCCATCCACTGGAAATGTGGAGGGAATTCTAGGAAGCAGTGTTATCCTGTGCCATACTCTAAAAAGGTTGCAATTTATAGGACTGTGATATCCCAATAGGTCATCCTGCCAAAATTTACTGTTTCATTTTTGCAAATTCATACAAAAACTATGATCTTATAGAAGCCAGGATAAGAGATTTCAGGGGCAGGATTAGCCACATATGGCAAGACTGTTACAATTGATAAAGTCATATAAACATATGCTAGGTTGCTGTGAAGGCTAGATAGTCCCCATCGGGGTACTGGGGGCTCCCTGGGCAGCTGGCCAGGGCCTGCAGTCATGACTCTGTACACTGAATGATTTAAACAATGCCAGTGGTAGAAAGGAAAACTGAAACCCACACACCATTCACATCAGGGCACAGTGAGGGCCCCTGGGGATGGGATGCCAGGAGCCCACAGAGGATCCCCATGAGGGTTCCAGCAGGGCCTTCAGGCAGGTCCCATCCCACCACCCCACCAGGAGCAGGGCAGCTGGGGCCACCGGGGCTATCCCAGCCCCAGACACAGGGCCCTTCCCAGGAGCCATGGCTGGGGCCAGGCCAGCTGACTGAGTCCATGGCCGGTCAGGGCAGGGCTGTGGGGGCCTGGAGCCCAGACCTGCTGTAGCCTCACTGGGGCTGGGGCTGGGGCTGGGGCTGACAGCCCTGGGAGCTGGCATGGGCGGGGGGAGCAGCAGGGTCAGGCAGGGATGGGGGGAGCATCAGTGCTCTAAAGCCTGACAATATACACCTCTCTCTGCATTTATGATGTAACTCTTAGACTGCTCATAGATTTTTATTTTTTTATTTTTAATTCACACCGACCTTCAGTTGCTACCTGTATGCTGGAATAGGGCAGTGCCTGCAAAGCAGCGCTGGAAGCACATTTTTGGCACTGCCAAGTGGGAGAGAGCGAGGGCAATCTCTGCTTGTTCTGAGCTTCTCATGCGCACTAATTGTCATGAGATTTCAGCAGCTCAAGTAAGTACTCTACATCTTTATTAACTTCCTTTTAGAAATTTAGCTGGTTTTCTTGTTTCCCTGATTTCGAGGTAACCAGAAGGAAGAGATATTCTGTGTAAAATGAAAGCAAAATGTTTTTCCAGTGTTTTACTATTTATAAGACAGTTTCACTCTCACTACTGCTTAGCAAAACCTGTTGCAGTAGGAGCTTTTAAAAAATAAAAAGTAAAATTGCTGTTAGATTAGTGTCAGATCTGTGGCATTCTGAATGATTGGCACAAAGAAGAGCTGTTCAAAAAAGCTCGTATCTAATAAATATTTATAGGAAGTTTCTTCATTCTTTTCTTCCTCAGTGAATAAGTGATTGAGAAGAGAATATTATTTGTCTGTTGCCCTTGAGTTAAGCTATAGTAGTGGTTTGAACAACTTAATTAAAAAAGACTTTTGCTAGTAAGACTAATTTACATAAGGGTTAGATAGGTTAGAAAGCCAGAAATAACAACTAATAATGAAAAGAACAGCTGACATATAAAAAATATACACCATTACAAAATATGCCAATATTACAGTATGTCGGGAGAAAATAAAAGTACTGTTTTTTCTTAAAGAAGTAGGAAGAATATTTAGTGAAATAACTATGAGGCACAATAATAAAAGAAATTGTTGAAAAGAGAAATACCTCATATAACAAAGACTCAGATTATTACTAGAAATAAAGGGGAAAAATTCAGACTGCCATAAATTAATTATTTTAACAATTATTATTTTCATAAATTGGGGGTCTTTTTAGAAATGCATTTTTTTTTCTCTTTGTTCCTGTCAAGTAGAGCATAAGAATATTTATTAAAATGTTGATGAACAATTTTCTTTCAAAAGAAAGGGAAGGTATTTATCCTACTTGTGATATGCATTTGTTTTCCTGTGACCAGAAGATGAAATATAAAAGATTTAGAGAAATAAAAAATCCTTAAGTTGTCTTAGTAACAGGGTGGCAACTACTGTCAAATCATTTAAAAGTACTCATAACAGACAAAGTAATGTTTCTATTCACAAGCATTAAAAAAAATGACATATTTTAAAGTAATGTTTCCAACCTATGTTCCCTAATCATTTCATGATCCTACAGGGTATTTATATTTACAAGGTATCTCACCGATACACATTTATGTCTATCCCAATCCTACTGAGAGCTTGTCTTTATGTAACAAGACCATCTCACATAATATATTTCCTTTATAAATGGAACCAGAACACTTGCATCAAGTTCAGAGTCAACAAAAATGGAAACTAAGTGATGTTATTTACATTCTGACTGTAGGCATAGGTTTGATAATGTATTCTCAAAGCTCTTGGAGAGCTTCAGTGTAACTTGCATTGCTCCAAGTAAGAAATGTGGCCTGTGTCATGCTACTGTTGAATGACTTTAAGCTGCTTATGGAGGAGATAAAAATCTTGTAAGTATCCAGTGATTGCTCTCTTAGGCTTAAATGTGCAGCTTTGGAAGAAGGAGAAAATCCTAGCATAAATAACTAAAGAACATTTTAAAGATCAGTTTCTAAACTTGCCTGTCAGAACTCAAAGGGAAGTAGATTGGTTCTTAGTTCAAAAAATTCTAGCACAGAATAGATGATAAAGACTTTGATTTTTTTATATAACATACCCAAAACATAGAAAACCTTTCAAATAAAAAAAATTGAAATGCCCAAGTTTAAAGTGAGAAAAAATGCAAAACACATTTCAGTAACGAGACAGCAATCAGAGAGGGGTGTTAGCATGACTGTTTATCTAGGAGTTAATTTACCCTACAGTGAAACAGAAGAGTTGGAAGTAGCAAAATGTGCTTGCATTGGGAATTCTAATAAAGTCTTCAGAATCACTACTATGACCCACCACTGTTAAAAGTTGTACAGAGAACTCTTCAGTGGTATCACATTTTTGAGGCTTAATTGACAATGCTTAAATCTCAAAATCAGCCTTCGTCTGTTTTGCTACTGTATTTGGAACTTCTTCCTGGCAAGGAAGATACTGATAAATTGTACACATAGCCTGGAAGACAGCCAGTTAAAAAGCTTCTTTTAATACAGAGATGTAAAACCACAGAAGTGTTGTAAATGGGAAGCACAAAGAAATCTTTCTGTTCTTTTCAGCAGGAGTGATGATCTCCAAGGGGACTTGCCAGCCAAGCTGAATACTGCAGTGAAGTGCCTGCATAATTCCCAGGTGAGTCTGGGAACAGCAAACTCTGAAATGTCTGCAGTTGTGTGCACAGATATACCTATAACAGAGACCTTTAGCATAGTTTCTAGAAGGCTTATTGTATCACACTTTAAGAGCGTACAGCTATATTGACATAGTGATGTAGCACTAGATTAGGAAAAAAAAAATGCGATAATAAGCCACCCCTTATTAAAGCATGTATGGTTAAGGATCACCCTTAAATCCATAATCCTGATCAACAGTGTGTTTCAGGGTTCTATTCTGGATTTTCCTGAAGACCTCCTTCTTCCAAGATAATCTTAGGAGAATTACATAGCAAGAACTGAAATACTGAGGAGCAGTGTCTCCTAACTGCCATTCACATAAAAGCCATCCCAGAAGATAAAGTTACCAAATTACTTAAGTGATCCAAGTATTTCCTTGGCCTTTCATCTCCCCTGGTTCATTTTGGTCCATCTATTTCTGGCTCCTCTTCCCTTAGGAACTATTTTTTTTTATCAATTCACTGAAAGCAGAAATTCAGGTGCAGTAAAGTCATATACGCAAACCCTTTTTTCCCCATGGCTAGAGATGTAAGACTTGATATAGTAAATAGCAGCTTGCTGCCTCCTGTCAATGAGGAGGCATTTGTTTATGATGTCCATAGAAATTAGACATATGCAATCCTCAGATTATCTGTTGTTTACATGCTTTGTGATACCTGTATATTACTAGTGATTACCATCAACATAAATGAAGTCTAATATGTCAGTACTAAATATTAATTAAGTGGGTAGAAGATCTAGTAACCTACAGTAATCATGGAGACCTTTTCTCTGCTGCCCAACAGAAGTAGCATTGATCAGTAGTTATATGTAGTGTAAGAGCAGAAATGTGATTATGACATGGAATTACTGCCAGCATTAAAAATTATCTACCCTCCATACAGCTTCAATAAAATAAATTGCGAAGTATGGATGTAAATTTAAGCATTGTCTATACAGAAATACATATATGCAATTATGCATGATTTGTGAGCTCAAGTACTGCATATTTGCATAAAGGACCTTCTGATGGCAGCTCGTAGTCTAGTTTAACTGTCCATTTCCCGAGTGTTTTCTGTCTGTATGGTAAACTGTTGACATGTATTTCTCATGTCCTAAAATCTGGCTGACGTATAGAGTTTGTTTTAAAAAAACAGCGTGCTTTCAGAAAACCATTCATAATAATGTTGCAAACATAATTGCTATGAAAGTGTGGTGTTTTACAATGACACCTTGAAGATGTTGAAGGTTGAAGACGAAATACTACAGAAGAAAGTGAAAGAAAAGGTAATTGGAAACACTAACAAATAGCATGCCAATGTCAGTCCACACCTAGCTGATTTTTTGATGGGCATGTCTTCTCTGCTTAAGCACTTTATCATCAATACTTTAAACTTCTTGAAGTTTGTGTCTATGTCATGAATTACTGTCTGTGACAGAAATAATTTTTAGTAGGAGAAAACAGGGTAGAAAAGAGAGAAAAGGACAAAGAAACTGCCAAAAAGACAGGCTATTCTTTAGAAACATTTGATGAAAACTTACGCTATTAAAATAGTTGCAACACGCTTGTATCACTATGTGTAAAAGAAGAGAACCTCAGTGCAATGGTACAGATTAGTATGATTCATAAAGAGAAATTAATAATTTCCTGTACAACTTACATTTTTAAACCGTTTCAGGAAGTTAATATTCTAACTTTAGAATTAGGATTCATATCAGTATGAATCCTAAATGCAAGGTGGTTCAGTACTGCCTTAGTGAATCTGAAGAAATCTCACCATACACAGTAGCTCTAAATTTTTAAGTATTCTCTTCTGATTCAAAACAGTTATAACTGAAAGACACAACTTTAATAACAGGGTTGGTTAACCAAAACGCTGATATCAGTTAAGAGTGCAAAAAGGTTAGACAGAGCTGTGAAAATCTTTTAAAATGGGAAAACAAGTCAGAAGTTTAGAGGTGCAAAAAGCATTGGTACAAATTTATGCAAAGTATTTTTTTTAATTCAGTATTTTATTTATTTATTTTTTTATTTTTATTTTTTGAGTTATAGGGAAGCTTTAGAGACTGGTGAGACACTGCATAATGTATAGCTCCTTTACGTCATTCTTCAGAGCTTACCATTCCATGCACCATTTTAGACAATGTACAGCCAGCAAATAACACAAAAATTAGATCACAGAATCACAGAGTCATCTAGGTTGGAAGAGACCTCCAAGATCACCTAGTCCAAACTCTGACCTAACACTAACAAGTCCTCCACTAAACCATATCACTAAACTCTACATCTAAATGTCTTTTAAATACCTCCAGGGATTGGTGACTCAACCACTTCCCTGGGCAGCCCATAGATTGTATTTGGATGTTCTCTTTAATTTTTTTTTTTTTTTGTGATGACCTTGTTTCAGTGTCATAAGGAACATTTGAATGGTCAGTAATAGTGATGTGAGTGTTAACAGCGAATAACATTTCCTTTGACAAGCAATGTGCTAGATTTTTCAGAAAGCATTCACATTTAAAGGTGTAGCAATGGAGTACTCATGTTTGTTTGTGTTTGATTCACTAATCCCATGATTTCTTGCATGTATTATTTAGTAAAGATACAAGTGATCCATGATGGACCTGCAATTAGAGAGACATCGTGATTTGTCCCTGAAGATATATTCCACCTGATGATGTAAATTCCTTTCATATCAAAAAGCTGGGAATCTCACAATGTTTAAGTCTTTAGTTATTTTGCTTCTCCATAATGAAAGCAAGCTACTATTACTGTACAAATCTACTTTTAATGATTAGTTTATCATGAGTAGCTAAAGGAAAAGAGAAAGTTCTAAGAGAATCATTCCTCACAACACTTCTCATGTAAATAGTCACTAGAAAACAATTTTTAAAACTAGTTTAAACATAGCTGTTCTTCCAGTGTGTAACATCTATAATGTTGTCATTTGACTGACCCTGTCATTGTTTTTAACAGGAAAGGATTAGGAGAACACAAATAAGGTTTGGCAGTAGGAATTGAGCTTCTAGAAATATCTTGTCTTTTCTTCACCATTGCCTATAGAAATCACAGTTCAAACTCAATATCACAGGGCATTCCTGTATGATGAATAAATTCTGTTGTGGTTGAATCATTTATCAAGCTTGCTGCACAAAATTGCTAAAAGGACAAAAGAAGCCTTCTGTGAAATGATTGCTTATTATTTGTAGATAGCATTACTAGCTTTTCTAGAGAATTTATTTGAAATTACGGATTTATGCCTTTGCAGATATACAACCAATATTTTTATATATAGATAAGAAAGGAGCTTGAGCTAAATATTATTTTTAATTTTAATTACTCGTCTAAGTAAGAACCATCTCTTGATAACCAACTCTTCAATTTGTAGCAGTTTATCTGGGTCTCCTCCTGGAGATTGACAGATTGCAAAGAAACAAGGTTTTGAAGGAGGCATGATGTTGCAACTGAATCTATTCACCTATCTGTTAGACATTGGTTTGATGAGACTGTTCAAACGACTGACAAAACAGGACTTTGGTAAATTAATTTTTTAAAAGCGCATTTTTTTGCTAGTGTTCAATTCTTACATCACTACCTATACAAAAATTTGTTAGTATTTAACAGTTATATTTTCTAAGTTATCTTATAGTGTGCACCATCGTGAGGATGACGCTGTACGCTCAGCGTTGATGGCTGGGGTCCTTTCTGGCTTGTAGTGACCAAATTCAAGATGATCAGGCTCTACAGCTCCTCAGTGAGAGAAGTCTAAAGAAAAATGTGTTTGTCTTCCAATTATCCTCATTAATGCTTGATGCTTTTGTGATGTTGCCCTTCTCCTCCTCTACCCGCCCCCTCCTACCTCCCCGCCAACGCACACACACAAAGAGGATCTCCTCTGCTTCCCACACTGCTTATCTTGGTTTCCTTCTTGCCAAAAATTCTTATTGTGCTTTCAGCAGGATGTCTGGCATATTTTCAGCCTCTTGTGCTTGTCTTTTCCTCTATCTGGCAACTTTGTTACTCAGGTGCCTTGGAGACATAATCCCCCTTCCTCCTGTCATGATCATATTTATCATATACTAATATAAAATTTTCTCTGGCTATGTCATCACAGCGTTTTAATATGCTAATGTAATGTTGTTAGTTACACCATTTTAGTACATTTATATCAGCTTGCCTTGAACCTGAATGTATTAATTATATCCTAATTAGTACATTTATAATTTATATGTCCCAGACTTTTGCATTGGATACACTGACAAGGTCAGTCAATATTTATAGATTTAAACCACAGTTTGCATTTAGATCGTCAATGTAAACTAACATCTTTGCAAGGAGACAGTTCAGTTTAAAAAACATTACAGAGTCCACTTATGCTACTACTTAGTAACTCCTACTACCATTGGATATGAAATAGAATTTTCTGATGGCCTTGGCTTCTCCTTGTCCTTTCTTCCCTGATATATGTACTATCTCTTTGTATCTTTTGTGAGGCTGGGTATTTCTCCCAAGGAAATCAAGTTTTTCTTGTTGTTGTTGTTGTTTTGTTTTGTTTTGTTTTGTTTTTTTTGTGTAGGAGTTCTGTCTGCCTTGGTGAGGTGCACTTACCTGTGTTTTTCCACTCTTTTGCTGCATACTGTCTTCTTGCTCTTGTGAATGCCAGCATGACTTTATGCATAACCTTTATGATATTTCCAAGGGGTTGTTCAGAAGTGTTTTGCTAAACTCATTCCTCTGTCATTGATTTTCTAAGTCTTCTGCTTGACTAGTCTTCTCTTCCCCAACTCAGCAGCTTCTCTTGCAGAAAATTTCTCAAGGGAAAGATTTTTACAGTCCTTTAGCTGCCTTTTCGAAAAGTTCCTTGTACGTAAATTTTAAAGGACCCCTTATGGTAGTGGCTCAGTTTTCAGTGTCCCTCAGTTAGAAAATGAAATAGCAAATTGCACAAACAAAATGTAGTTAGTAATTTTTCAAGATAACCACAGTATATCTGTTCCTTTTCTTTATTCTGCTATAATCCTTAAAGAATTAAGAAACTTTCAGTTTCTGAGAAACTACTCTGTCTGGTTTAACGATACACTTCTATATCCTAGTGAGATTGTTAATGGAAGACAGTGACTTTTCTTATGTCCTAAATGTAATGAAAGGCAAACAAATAAAATCTGTATTTTCAGAATGAAAAGTGAAGTAGGCCTAAAACATGAATAAATGAAATGTTTTCAAAACCTAGTTTTATGCCTGCATAGGAAGATGTACTTTCAATGTATGAAATGGTCTGCAGATAGACATAGACATAGGCAATGATGTTGATAATTAAAATAGGTTCTTACACTCTGAAGATCAACAGGTATTTGCATAGTGTAATGATAGGGTCTGTCACTTGACAGACACAGTGGTGGATTTAGCAACCAGGGTGCAGCCAGAAGAACCTATGAGGTAAAGTTACTTCTAACAGCCGAAATATTTGATTTTAATATGTCCTTTAATAGTTCTACTATTATCAATAAAGATAACCTTGAAATAGTGTATAAAGTTATCAGTCTCACTGAAAAATTGTCCAAGCATTACATTTTAAAATTTGAAATTTGAAGTGTTGCATACTTTCCCAACACTAGCCTGTGTATAGAGGCTTTGTTTTTTTTTGTTTTGTTTTGTTTTGTTTTTGTTTGTCTTTGCAGTCTGGGTGGATGAAAAAAATGAAAAACTGTCTTTGAGACATTAAAACTTTAAAAAAGAATTAGTACTAATATTGAGAATGAAGTTGATCAAAAATGTTGTAAAAAATAGGTCCAAAATCTTGGAAGGATCAGATATTTCAGTACTCTCTCTGAAATTTTGCCTCATTTACTTCATCCCATCAGACTAATGTACTCTGGAACTAAATCTACCAAAAAATGAAAAATAAAAAAGTAAGTTGGGGATATTTTGAAATCCCTGAGTATCAAAAGAAAATGGGAACTCAAAAAATTACAAATTACTCAGGAAACTAGCCTTCCAAATTCACTAAACAGATTTTAAAAACACATTTACTTGAAAGTAGTTGATTATATAGTGTCCAATATTTAATCAAGATTTGAAATGAAAAACAAGAACAGCAATTCAAAATCTTGAATTTCTTTTGTAAACTTAACAGAATGCCAAATTCTTTCTTCCCTTTATACTTTATTCTGATTCTGAACATGACTGACTCATGGCTGAGCTTCATCTCTTGCTAGCCAACTCTCAGTTTAGAGACAGACTGTTGTAATCATTTTAGGAATATCTTTGTTTATTTAATCAAACTGAATATTAACTGTTTTGGGAGGTTGTGAAGTAGCTGAAAATGATAATAGTGATAATGGGAAAAATTTTCTAAAATAAAGCTTTTTTTTTTGTTGTTGTTCCTTATTATATTAAAATGTGGCTTAAAACCACAATAGAATGATTATAGTTTCTCTGGCATGTTGGTCTGTACTCAGAAACAAAAATGCTGACTTAAAACTTAAAGATGTTGCAGGAGAAGTAGCTTCAAGAAATTCATAACAAACAGTTATTTCTGGATCAGTTTCATTTTTCAGAGTAGTTTTTCTTTTCTCATGTCTAAAAAAAGTAATCCTTGTGTTGATTAGGTGGTTTAATATTAGGAAGATATGTGGCATGTCCAGGTGCAGGATAATGTGGCGAAAGGAAGTTAAAATCTTCTTACACCCTTCTTATTCTTTGGTCGTCAGAAGTCCATTGCAGGCCCTGGGATAAAACAATCTGGCTGCATTCCCTATAGACCCAGTCTAGCAGAGAAACAGCAGGTCTGACACTTTCAGATTTTCAGTCTCCCATAACTCAGCCCCAGCTCTGTTTTTACACTCCCTTTCCTACAGCTGACCCGCACAGCAAACTTTGGAAGAGACTGATGTCAGGATATACTTTGGGAAAAACTGAAGCCTCACCTAGGCTTTCCAGAGCAAGACATCATCTGTAAAACACATTCTAAAAATAGATACTTTCTAAAGTATCGTCTTTCTAAAAATAGATACTTTCTGTGGTCAGAAAAAAAAAAAAAAAAAAAAAAAAGGAGAAGAGATTTGTGGCAGAACAGAGGAAAGGAAGAGTAGCTCCTTCCAAAGAACTACTTTTTGAGCAACTTGATCTAGTGGAAGGATGTCCCTGCTCATGGCAGAGGGTTTGGAATTAGATGATCTTTAAGGTCCTTTCCAACCCAAACCATTCTGTGATTCCATGATTCTGTGGTTCCAAATGGTCTTGAATTTTCTGAATGCCAGTCAAGGTTGTCCACTGTATTATGTTACTTTAACAGAAGTGCCATTGTGCAGCTGGAGCAAGGGCAAGGTTTGTGTTGCAGTCCTCAACGTTGTCATAGTAAGAAAAAAAATGATTTATTAGTTTGTATCTTCAAAAAAGATGATAGTCACTCATTCTGTAGAAATCCAAGTACAGGACTATTTCAGAATATAAGTCATCTACTATATTATAAATAAAATTGCCTAATAAGTAAAATAACCCAACCTCATGTTCTTTACATTAGCTAAGGGCTATTGAGGCTGTTTTTAAGGTAGTTTACTAGCTAATGGCTCATTATTTGGGAACAATGCTTTATGAAGCATTTATTAAGTATTTATGAAGTATGCCTTATTATGAACAAGAAATGACATGCAAACAGAGTCTGAAAGAAATCTGAATTTCAGTGTACATAATTTATTTAATCAGATTTATCTTTTCTGTTTCTATTCTGGTATTTGTGATTCATATGCAGCCATACTGGGTAACCAAATTTCTTTTAATCACTTCAATATTTATCTTTTTTTAGATTGAGAAAAAAAACTCTTAGGGAACACATCCTCATTCTGTGTGATTAAGACTTAAATGTGGAACATGGTTTCTTTTGCTAGAGCAGATGACTTCAACAACCAATGTTGCTGTTTGCATTAAACAACACTATATGAGTAAATGTTCAGAAATTGGTATTTTTTATATATTAGGCAGGCTTCAGATTATATTAAGTTAACAAGCGCAAAAGAAGAATGCTTAAAAACAAAACAACATTTTTTTTTCTGCTCCTGCAACTAAAATTATTTTCCATTTAGTGGTAGGCAAAGAAGTATCTAGAGATGCATGTAACTGTGTAGTTTCAAAGATTGGTTCATATTATAGGTAAGTCCAAGATTAAGGACTGTTCCCTCCTGAAGAGATATTCAGTTTATTATCCTCTCTCTTGATATCTGACTTTTGTCATTTTCACATCAGAAAGGTAAGTCTGCTTTATTTTCCTCTGAAGTGATACACTAAAATTTTTGGAGAAGCCAGAAACAGAGTAACCAATCTAAACTATTTCTAAACAATTCCCGAGAAATGAACTTGGAAATACTACAAATATGAAAAAAAAAAAAACATTACACTCATCAGATATATGATTCCCTACCAAAAGTCTGAGCAACAGTACAATACATTAAATACATAACTGAGCAACTTTGTCTCCAATAAGGAAATCAAATCACAGTCTCATTGAAACAGCAGCAGACCTTTATTCTGACTAGCAATCTTTAAATATTAGCTGAGTAACTCAATAAGATCTTTTAGAGAAAGAACATTTGTCCTCAGCTTCCCCCTGGAAGCAGAATTAACCACAAAACATTCCTCTGAGAGCTGAAAAAACACACTACTAGTAATTCACGAGCAAAAGCTGGTTATTGGACAGGTGTGTATTAACATATTTTATGAGTGACAATGGATGCTTAATAAATGACATTTTTCCTCTATCTCTCTTTTGTCAAAAAGTGTCTGGCTTTTTTTTGGCTTGGAGCAGTAGTGCCACTAATGCTTTGTTATATCTGTGGGATCCTCAGACTCAATGTTATAGGCAAGTGAAATTTATTGCTTTTAGATATTCATATATTTCTCTCTTTTAAAAGTTGTGTATATACAAATATTACAAGATATCAATTATCTTCACAGAAAATTTACAGTTTACTTAAGAATATAAAAGTATTCTTAATATTCAAAGTAATTGAGCAATGTATGATGTCAACATGTGGTAAAAATCTTTTAGATCTCCAGACACAAGGTGGTAGTATCAGCCTTTAGTAATAACTGTTTGGGGTGGCATTGCTTTTACTTAATAGTCTTCTTTTTCTCTTTTCTCCAAACAAGGAGACTACAGAAAAACCTCATCATTTGGTCTTAGTCCTGCTGACATTCAGTATGTATCTAGAACTCCTCTGCATCAATCCAGTAGTAAACTACAGAAATGCAACTGAAATCTTGTTAGGACCTTCATCTCTCCCAGCAAGCTAGAGATTTTTTTTGTTTGTTTGTTTATCACATTTCTTCATAGCTTCTGAGACTATTGAAGAACAAAGTGTAAAATAAAGACGGTAAGGAAGACTTGAAACTCTTCAAAGAGGAACAGAGTGTCACTGGAGGGTAGGGAGGCCCTGAAGAGGGACCTGGACAGGATGGGTCTATGGGAAGAGGCCAATGAGACGAGGTTCAACATGGCTAAGTGCTGAGTCCTGCACTTCGGTCACCACAACCCCATGCAGTGCTACAGGCTTGGGGGAGAGTGGCTAGAAAGCTGTGCAGAGGAAAAGGATCTGGGTGTGTTGGTCAATGCTTGCCTGGACATGACCCGGCAGCGTGCCCAGGTGGCCAAGAAGGCCAACAGCATCCTGGCTTGTATCAGGAATAGTGTAGCCAGCAGGACCAGGGAGGTGATCATCCCTCTGTGCTCTGCTCTGGTGAAAGAACACCTCAAATATGGTGTTCAGTTTTGGGCCCCTTGGTACAAGAGGGACATCGAGGGCCTGTAGCGTGTCCAGAGAAGGGCTACAAAGCTGGTGAAGGGCCTGGAACACAAGTCCTATGAGGAGCAGCTGATGGAACTGGGGTTGTTTAGTCTGGAGAAGAGGAGGCTCAGGGGAGACCCTATTGCTCTCTACAGCTACCTGAAAGGAAGTTGTCCGGGGAGCTGGGGGTCAGCCTCTTCTCACAGATAACTAGCAATAGGACTAGAGGGAATGGCCTCAAGTTTCACCATGGGAGGTTTAGGTTAGAAATTAGGAGACATTTCTTCTCAGCAAGACTAGTCAGGCATTGGAATGGGTTGCTGAGGGAGGTGGTGGAGTCACTGTCCCTGGGGGCATTTAAGGAAAGGTCAGACATGGTGTTTAGAGACATGGTTTAGTGTGTGATATTGGTAGTAGGGGGATGCTTGGACCAGATGATCCTGAAGGTCTTTTCCAAACTTAACAATTCTATGATTCTAAAGATACCGTGTTTACTGTGAGGTAATCCCATGCCTAGTTTTCTGACAAATTATCAAATCTTGGATTATTTGCCAGGAATCTTCTGGCATTTTAGTCCGTAGAAATCTCACAAAGAACAGGGATCCTGACACCTAGATATTGCTAACCACTTGCTTTTGCTAACTACTCTCCAGGAGTAAAAAAAAAAAAAAAAAAAATTCTAGGAGAAAATAACATTTTCATGCATGCAGTAGTCATAGCGGTATTAAGAAAAATGAGTTTTTGAATCTACTATTTAGTATTTGCCCTTTTTTTCAGGAATCAGCATGCTTTCAAAATAGTTCTGTATTACTTTATGCCTCTAGACTACTTTTGTGTATGATTTTAGGTCAAGGCATAGGGTTGAGATTTAGCTTGTTTCTGTAGAGAAGTGTTTGTAGTATGGTATCCGTCGTCATATTCATGTAGTCAGACCAAATTGTGTCATCTTGTCCCAGTGGTCATTTAATGCTGTTGGACTACCTCCAGGAAATTCCAACAGTATAGAATACTGGTATTTTTTTCTCCAGTTTGTTGTAGTGGTTATTCTTTCATCTCCAGTCATCACATTGTGGTATTACAGAAAATTTAATTCATTCCTTTACATCTGCAACCTATAGAAAAGTAAATGCTCATGTCTGTGTTGAAATAATAGGCACCTTGATTTACTTTAGCATGTCATTACTGTGATTACACTGTGATCGCTGTGATACAGAAAGAAAAATACTATAACATGCACCATATTGTTATCATAGAATCACACAGAATGGCTGAGGCACAAAGATCTGAAAGATCTGAAGATGATCTAATCCAAGAGCAAGGTCAGCAGGAGTAGGTTGGTTAGGGCTGTGTCCAGTTAGTTTTTGAGTATTTTCAAGGACAGAGACTACAAACTGTGGGCAGAACCTGTTCCAGCATTTGACCACTCTCAAAACAAAAACAAAAACAAAAAACAAACAAACAAAAAAACCCCACCTTTCCTTCTTGTTTTTAAATGGTATGTCCTGTATTTCAGTTTGTGGCCATTGACTCTTGTCCTGTCATGGAGCACCACTTAGAAGAGCCTGGCGCCCTCTTCTTTACTCCCCCAATAGGTATTTATACACATGGATAAAATTCCCTTGAGCCTTCTCTGGTCCAGGCTAAAGAGTCCCAGCTGTCTCAGCCTCTCCTCATCAGACAGATGATCCAAGCCTTTAATCGTCTTGGACTTCATTGGACTCACTGCAGCACATGTCCATGTATCTCCTGTACTGGGGAGCATAGCATTGGACCCAGCATACCAGATGCATTTCTCCAGGGAAAGATCTCCTCCCTCCCTCAACCTGTTGGCAATGCTTTGCCTAAAGCAGTCAATGAGATTGTTGGCCTTCTTTGCTTCAAGGGAGTATTTCTGGCTCATGGACATTTTGCTGTCCACCAGAACATACCCCAAGGCCTTTTCTGCAAACCTGCTTTCCAGCCAGTCAGGCCTCAGCCTGTACCGGTACTTGGGGAGCTATTCCTCCTCAGGTGCAGGACTTTGCATTTTGAACATCTTGAAGTTCTTGTCCATCTGTTTCTCTAGCCTGCCAATGGCCCTCTGAAGGACAGCACATCCTATCTAGCACTCCCTACATTCAGACCTCCTTCTGGCTTTTCTTGATTTCCTGCTCATGCAAATGGACCATTCTTGAGTTCAGAGTAAGTGATTTTTGAAAATCAGCCAGCTCCCTTTATCCCCTCTCATTCCCAGGACTGTATCCCATGGGATTCTTACAAGCAGGTTCCTCAACAGGCCAAAAATCTGCTCTTGTTAAGGGCTGCAGTTTGGCTCATTTACTCATCTCAGGATCCTATACTGCAGCTGAGCCTGCCCCCAGTCTTCAGATGCCTGACCAGTTGGCAAGAGTCAGGTCCAGCAGAGCCTGTGTCCTCATCAGCTCCCCAGTCACCTGTGTCAGGAAGTTGTCAATGCGGTCCAGAAACCTACTTTTCACATTTTTTTTTTTTTTTAGTGTCCATCTCTTTTAGATACCTATATCTCCATCCTATCTGTGCTGTGCTATTAGGTAGTGTTTGTGATAATGAACATCCCATGTAAGGAAAGAGTATCTGGATTTCAGTGGCCGGTATTTGCTTTTTACAGTTGAAATACCAGAACTGTGAGATACAACGTAAGAGTGATGTATATAGAAATTAATCTTTGGTTATAGAGAAGGCCTTTTAGACTAGGCTTATCTTCCATCATTGAAAGCATGCTTCTATCAATCTAGCTTTCCAAGGATAAACGTAGTATGGTAAATACAATACAAAATTAAGCTTATCTTGTCTGTATTTCATCTTTTTTGTCCATAAATTGATGATGCTGATAATGCTTAGCCAGCCACTCATTGTGCATGTAAGTGTAACATATGATACTGTGGTCTAATTACTTTGCTGGCATGAGTTTAGAATTCCTTCATTACACTTATGACAAGGCTACAAATCAGATGTGCCAGGTTCTCCCAAATGAATGCCAATAAAACCCCGTTATGAGTCTCAAGGATGGATTATCTGTGACAGGATGATTGAGCAATGGCCAGAGGATGGCTGAATAAGACTAGTTTTTGGAAAATCAGTCCAAAGATCAGATCAGTTTGATGACTGAATTTTAATTAGGAATCCTGAGTGTTTTCTCTAGAACTTTGTTTGAACTATGCACTTGCATGACCTGATTCAATTAGACGTGAATTATGAAAATTCCAATTTAGATTATTTTTAGTCTGATTAGAAATGAATGATGAATATTAGAATAATAAATATTATCAAATCTAGGGTCTCTATTGACAGAGAATCTAAAGAAGGACTTGCATTTGAGGATTATATTATTTCAGCTGCGTTGGTGAGAGTTTATTTCTTAATCAGGGCAAATCCTGCTGTCAGTTTCTCTTGCATTACCACCATGTGTGTCCATGTGGTAAATGGTAATGGTACATTAAACAGTAAACTAAATTTCAAGATGCTTCTAAAATAAAACTGAACTACTGCCAAGTCTGAAACACGGAGAGAACTAGGAATTCTAGAAAGTTGTGCAGATGTAGAGATCCAGATGTGGAATCTGGCCTTCTTGAAATCCAGATCCAAGCTTTTCATTTTGAACCATCTCTGAACAAAGCAAAGTAACAGTAGTTTTAGCTTGCAGCTCTAATAATGTAAGATGAAAGAAATTCTAAGATTATAGGCAGGCATTTCTCACCGTTCAGACTTAACTGGATCAATACTTCTTTCTTAAATTACGTTTTCAGTATAAGAGGGAGACTGCCACTTTTCATTAGTTGCATTAATACTAAGTGCTCCCAAATTTCAGAATGAAATAATTGCATTAAACTAATGTGTGATTGAAAATAGTTACAGTTATATTGATTTAAGCTGTAGCTCTGAGAATGAAATTTGCAAGTTTGGCAGGTTTATAAAATGGAACCTTTTAATAAATCTAGAAATATTAGTTATTCTATGAAGCTGAGCACTTCACTATTCCATGCTGCATTTAGTTATAAGAGGAACAGAAGCACTGACAATTTAAAAATGCTCCAAATTCATAAAGATACATTTCTTCTTTTGCAGTTTATATCCTCTATATGTAGGAATGTATTTCTAGGATAAAACTGGAAGCAGTCAAGCAATTTACTTTAGATCTGCATATAGCAACTATATTGAATGTGAGAAGAAAAATTAAATCATGAATCCTGGAATATATGTGTCACTCTGATTAGATTGGATGTGGGCATGGAAGGACCACGTCTGGATTTCACTTTCCAGAACCAACTATTAAGTTCGCATGTAAGAGAAATAATTTTGAAATATAAAAGATATTTTTTCTCTCCCTCCTCCCCTTCCTAAAATTTGGTCTGAAGAGGCTTAGTTCTGTTCAAGTTGTAGGATTTCAGGTGTTTCTGTTTGTTTGTTTGTTTCTTTTCAGTTGTGGGTTTATTTTCCATTACTGTGGATCTCAGAGTACAGTTCCTCCCCCTCTGTTTCATGATTTGTCTATACCACACTGTATGAAGTAGTACAAACAGCGGGTCAAGATTTTTCAGTGAAGACATTTTTGCTGATTAGGGAGAGAGTAAGTTTCCAGTCCCAGACAGATTGTGTGGCATAAATCTTGTTTCTCATAAGAGTACCTTACGGTGTTCTTTATTCTTTAGAAAGAGCAGACATAACTTCACATGTAGCATTCTATGTTCTCTCCTCGACAGGGAGGTCTCCTTATGGAAAATCTTCTCTTGATAATTCCAAAGGTCTGGTCTGATGGTTTCATCCTCATTTGAGAGAGAGTTTTAAGTTTAAAGGTCAGAGAATAGATAAGTAAATATCTGAATTGCAAAATGAACTGTATAGATGGTCAACATCACTGTTAGGGTTTTAAGCACATAAAATATTCTTTGTATTTGTTCAAAACAAAGAATTCCAAAACAGGCTATTTTTAAAGGGGAAAGGTTAAAGTATTTAAATCTTTGCAACTTGGTATAGCTTTATCTTTTGATTTTCTTTTCTGCTCCACCAACTCATATTTAATGGGACTGAAAAAAAAATATTTTTTTTCTTCTTGAACTACACTCACAATGGACAGATTCTTTTTCTTTCATTGCTAAGGCAAGAATGGATACTAACCTAAGATAATTAAAAGGTCAGGTCTTTTAAAGAGACAAAGTCATGTTTAGGTTGAACCTCTCCAAAACTCCAATCTATTCTTCCCCGGTGATAAGTGTTAAATATTGGAAGTACAATATGAGGTTAGCTTGTCTTATGCTTTTATTCAGAGATAAAAGTTGTATTCCTTCTTTATTAAGAGTGCATTTAGATGGAAACTTAAATGAAGGCATAGTTCTGTATTGCCTGACTTGCCTTTTTCACTCTATGTAAAATACTTCTAATATTTATAATAAATCCTGAGCAATTTAAGTGATCTTAAATGTACAAATAATGACACACCTGTCTGTCTTAAGAACAGACAAGCAGTTTTCAACAAATGCCAGTCATTGTACTCATTGTCACCAATAATGCCAAATCACAGAAAAGGACATGCCGGAAGTGAGTAAGAAACAATAGGAAATGAACAGTGCATTCCCTCATTTGATGTCTTATATCATCAGACTGATGCATAAATATTGGGAAAGCACAGGAAAAATGATTATTCTAGATGCCTTTTCCATTTGATATTTTCTACTTCTTTTGGTTTTACATCTGAGGAAAGAATCAGAACCTCTGTGTGTGACTCTGTGAAGAACCATTTTAACTGCTTGGTACTGTAGAGCCCAATATTATGAAAAGGGGGTAAATATGATCCATTATGTTTATGTACAATGGTATTATTTTACACAGTCTAGTATTGTACAATTTAATGACCTAGTCTCAGTATTTAAAAAAGAATTGTAGCTGGAAAAATTAGAGTATTGCGTATTGTGCTATCACCTAGTACATGATTAAAAAAAAAAAAAAAAGGAACAAATACATGGCATGAACAAAGTATTATCAAAAAATATGATGCCAAATGTGAGACTTGAATGGGCGGCTCCATGATAAACATGTGACTATCTAGGCCTAATTCTAATATATCTTTTATAATAGTGGAATCTAGAAACCACATCTGGAGCTCTTACAGATATTTCTATCTCTATAGAGGCAGCCTAAGTGTTACAAACAATGGCAGTCTTCATTGCATGTTATTCTTTACCCAAACAAGAAATCCCAATCCCATGTTCTAAAAAAAATAATATCCTGTCAGCCCTGCTTAACCTCCATTAGAAATTTCAGCAGCTTGGCTGTCTGTCTTCCCTGAAGCCTAAAAGCTGTTACATGGTTGGCATAAACTGGAACAGCTGATGGTCATAGCTATTGCTGTGAAGTCTGGGACCAAGAGGTAAGGAGAATAAAAAACCTTGACACTTATTTTGTGAGTGCTGTGTCTAGAACAATCCTGTATATGTCTACAAAATCTGAGCTTTATCATATGGCATTGTCATTATGTCAATTTTCACATGTATGCCTTCAAAACATGTAAGAAAAAAAGACTGACTCAACTAAAAAAAATCAGTTATAGTTCTCCAAAACATTAGGTTTGTTACTATTAACAATGTACCGATTCCCCTCTATTTTGAAGAAGAAACTCTTTAAATGATCTAATATTTTTGTAAGGAAATGAATGTCATGAAAAATGAATAGTATCTTGCTAAAAGCACTACAAAAATAAACAACTCAAGTGATTTCAGTGAACTTAAGTGAACTGATCCTAATTACATACATTCAGTTTGAATTTCAAATGTGTAAAACCACAGGAAATCAGGAGCATATTTTGAAATGTATTTGGTACATTAGAGAACAGAGAGAATAAAAATCTCTCAGAGGAAAAAGTAGGCTACTAAAATATTAAACAGAAAGAGAAGTATCAAACTGGCAAGCAAAGAAACTCCCTCTCTTTACCACTGTCCATTCCCCTTGAGGTCTGTTTTAAAAGGTGTTATAACCAGAAGTAATAATATGCTTAAACAAATAATTCCAAACATTTTAAACTTGGTTTAATCTAATTCTAAAATAAAGGTACGAGTAAGGTAAAATAAAATTTTACTTAGATGTCTGGGTTTAGCAACGTAACAGCAAAACTTATTTAAAATTCTATTGAAATACAATGGAAAAAATGCTCATTCTTCCTCCTGCTGTCCAAAGAAGGAATTTCCTCTTTCGTTGTCCCCTTTTAAAATGAAATCTGTTGCATTTCTAGATGTTGTGTACTTCAAAGGGTTGAATGTCCTGCTTTCATCTCTCCATCCAGGAGAGAAGAGGGCCATTACACTTCTTTTATTCACTAAGTTTAAGTGCAATATGTGTCAGTAAATGCTGACACTTTCTCAACAGCATATGAGGTACAAAGCCCTACTCTGTAGGCTAGAAAAAGCAGCCTTTTTTGATTTAATCCAAGTGCCCAGGTCTAACTGCTTTCTCTCTATCTGAAGCAAGAAGGAAGGCAAGAGTTATGACAACAGTCATTCCTCTTCTGTGCCATGTTGTGTTCTCTTTCTTTTTTAATGGCATTCACACATGAACAAACAATTTTCTTTCAGTGCCATGGAAAAAGAGATGGAGCTCAGTTCATGGACGACCTTTAAACACAATGCTGTTCTTTCTGTTCTGTTCATACCACATACCACCACACAATGAGGTATGTATGATTGTATGATTCCAAGGCTGTAGCAGTATATAAGCAGAATAAAAATATCTACCAAATGTCCCACAGTGTTTAACTTCCAGGGTAAGCTATGGGGACAGATTCAAAAAGATAAATCGGTGATCAGAACTGTTTTGAAACAACCATTTTCCAGGGATTTCTTAGTTTTTACATTCCCAAATCTATGTAATACTGGGAAAAATGTATAGGAAGGACAGCTTTTAGCCTGTTTTGACAGTAATCTAGTATAATGCAACTACTGAGAAATGTCTGTATTCCAATGTGGAATAAAAGCAATGTAGGTACCTCAAAATTCCATTAAAAAAGGAGTTGACATTATCTAGATATAGTTAAAATCCAGTCCCCTTGGGAGCAGTTAGGATGAAAAAGAGTAATATCTATTTTTGTTTTTACAGCACATCTTGTTTCGAAACAAATAAATGAATTTTTCATAGCCATTCCAGGTTTAGGAACCAGAGAGAGTTATAGTCCAAGTAAGATCTAAATTAACAGCTCAGCAGTAACGTCCATGTTCCCATTTCAGATATGGTTGTTTTCTTGTGCTATTATTTACATTCTCCACAGCTACTTTAAAAATGGATAGTTGATGAGAGCAGTATTAATCACTTTTACTTCTTCGAAGTTATTTGCTGGGGAGTAGGAAATAAGAAAACCTTACTGGGAGTTTTAAAGGGAAATATATTCTCTGTAGTAAATGCCTATTTTGCTGTTGTTCCCTCTTCTCCCAAGACCTTAAAGCTGAGCTCCAAAAAACTTAGTAAGGCTTACCAGTAAAAAAAGCTTACTTAGTAAAACTTACCATCTAACACAAGTTCTAAATTCATTGTGTTAGTGGCACTTGTGGCACTGGTACATCTTTATGTAGGATCTTTGTTAACTTACGAACTTGAAAAAAAGTCATTTTATTTCCCAGAACATAATATGGCCTTTTACTGTCTCAATCTAAAGATTTCAGCCCTTTTATGAAAGAGAAAATATGCCAGTCTACAAATATCAATGCTATTATGTCACTATTAATCGTTCAAGATTTTTTCTTTCATTTTTTAAATTATCACAAAATGTGATTTAACAAAAACAAAATAAATCATACAAGCCATTCTTCTGCTCAAATATTAGTATTATGTACAATTAACTAGTTGCCAACTCTCTGCTGAAATTGCCAGTAACTGTGCTGAAAACCTCAGAATTTCCTTTCACACTGCTAGTTTAAATGGCCTTCCTGGTAGCTAAATGCTATACAGCATCTTGTCTTTCAACATATCTGTGCTGCTATTATAAAAATGTTCATTTTGATAAAGCTGGTTTATTTTTTTTTTCCTGGTAAGGACTCAAGAATTCCACTTATGAGATGTTACAGTGAGATACAGAATTCCAATTCTGCAAATGGTGTTAATCCAAATTAATAAAATGCATCTGAGTGAAACAACCAGCTAAATATAGGAATCTATATAATTGGAGATACTTTAATAAAGATAATTTTTAAATGCTGCTATGGGAATTTGGAAGTTAAATTAATGTATCTCAAGGACAATAAATAGATGGAAAACTTCTGGAAAGTTTTGTATAAGAGCTGGTTCTGGTTTAGGGGTTTCTTCAAAGACATTTACCTCCTTTAAATGTTAGTATAAATATTACCAATAAATTTTCTTTGGACTTTGTAGCAATATAAGATTTGCTCACTTGTTGTGACTACATGTTACAATCAGACAACAAAACAAAAAGCAAACAAACAAACATGCAAAAACCCAAGCTTAAGCCTGTACTAATAATACATGACAGTTTGGTTGTTTTAATTGCCATGTTTTACATTTACTCTACATTCACAGATGCTGTGCTGGGCCGGGGGGGGACAGGGGTGGGCGCTGCAGAGTAGGGTAGTTCTGCATAGGATCACTCTTCACACACAGAAGTGTAATTCTCTCATTGGACTGGATTAATAAACTGAAACATTGACAAAACACAAAATAAGCTTATGACAAATCATGAACTTGTGACTGTCCAGCTTCATAATACAGTTGCTGAGTTCATTCAAAACATGGAAAAACAAGTCAAAAGAATATGAATTTCCGTGGAGTTTAGGAGTAGGCTTCTACTGTAAGGATGTTATCGTGGATGACTTGAAGGGAAGAAAGCTGTTGTCACAACAGACTACCACAGTTCATAGAGCCCAAATGCATTCACTTCATTCACAGTGTCTAGTGAATAGATACTACCACATTTGACGAATACTTGATGAAATTATTCTTAAACATAAAATTTGCTAAATATACATTATTAGTAACAAAGACACATAAATGTATGACAGTATAAAGATTAGCAGATAAGACTGTGCTGTTAGCTCATGTAATATTTGCTGGCAGCTGTTTTAACTGAATTAAGTTTCAATTTTAACAACAGTACCTGTTAGAAAATCACTAAAGGCATAATTCAAAATTACAGTCCTACACAAACTTTTTATTGATTTTTGAAGCTTTTAAAATACAGCAGAGACAATGTGATTATCATAAAATGTGATTTAACAACAAAAAAAATGTACAAGACATTCTTCTACTTAAATATAAATATTATGTACAGTTAACTAATTGCTAATTTATAACTGTGCTGAAAACTTCAGAAATTCCTTTCACACTGTTAGTTTAAAGGACCTTTCTTGGGTCTAAATAACATCTTCTCTTTCAACATACATACACTACTATACACATACTACTATTATACACATGAATATTTTGTTATAGCTGTTAGATAGCATTAGATGGTGTTAGATAGTGTTTGGGTTTTTAACGTGATTTACATCATTAGCACTTACAATCAGTGTGAGAACACTGACCACTCATCATATTTAGGAAAAAATCCATAAATTGATATAATGGCATTATTTACTAATTCTTAAGACAGTGAATGCCTAAGGAGATGTCAGGAGAAAAGCCAAAAGAGTTAAATATGTAGATAGGTCTCTGCAGAGATAGGTCTCTGCAGAGGGTGATTTACCAGTTGCACAGTGATGCTTGCCATGCCTGATCCTGGGTCAATCATGTTCTACACCAGTTACTTGCAAAATGCAATACTGAGTATTGATCTTCTTATAGCTATAGGCCTGAGTACGAGATAGAAGCAGCCTGTGGCAAATAGGGAATTAAGAATGTCAAATTAATAGAAAATGTATATGTGCTAATTTTAACAGCCATAGTCCGGTTAGGAGAGAGTGATGATGATCATTACCTTGCACTAGAAATTTGTTTATTATTGCTTGTAATTTTTTTTCTTTTTAAATCAAGATGCCAACACAGCTTCACATATGGTATAATTAGGGGACAGATCAAATGAACTGAGGTTAAAATGTTGACTAAAATAGTGATTGAAGGATGTGAAAATTCAAGTCTTCTTAGAATCTTGTTTGCTTATCACCAGCTGCCTGTACTGGACACACACAGCCTGTTGGAACATATAGCTGACAAGAAGTTTGAAATGTAGAGACAGAGAAGAATTTAGACTCAGATATCAGCTTACCATGTACTGCTCTTGTTAAATGAGTAATACAGATATTATTTGTTAGAAAAAATATGAGATTAAAAACATGCATTTCTTTATCTGACAGGTAAGACAGAAAGTGGTGGATACCTTTTCTACCTGCATTCCACAGTACCACTTTCAAAGCAACTTGTAAAACAGAAAAATGCATGACATGACTCATCTATCAAAATTTCATTTGGTATCTGAGATCAATGGTGCGCTTAATGCATCTAGAACCATAGATAACATCATTTTAATTAAAAATGCTAGCCGAGTAATTACTTTTTAAGCATATGGCCACAGATAAGAAAATGGGATGACACTTAAATTGGGTTTGTAAGAAAATGAATTTGCATTAAAAAGTAGCTATTAGCCATTTCAATTGCAATGTGGGAGATCAAGGGTATGGATCTTTGCTCCTTAGATTGGGAAACCTTTTTAATGAGAGGTGATGTATTTGGGCTTTAAGGCCAATGGGGTCACAATGATTTTTCTCATCTTGGTGTCAGTTTAATTGGTGTCAACACACAGAGTAGCATTTGTTCCTTTTCTATAGTAGCAGACAAGTGACCCCTAATCAAATGACAGGAAAATGCCATGGACTTAGTTTTGTTCTAGAAATATAATTATGAGTCTAACTGAAGCCAGTTGGCAGTCAAGACTGTAGGTGAAGGAACTGTTTAATTTGGGTTTTGCGATTTATTTTTTAAATGAAATATTATTCCAGTTAATGTTTCAATGTAGTGAGGTTTGGAGGGGTATAAAATGAGAAAGAAAGCATAGGCAACTCTTCCTGATGTCTCGTTACAACATTTGTCATTCATGACATTAACTTTTTTTCCAAGTGAAAGCTTCTCTATTAATATCCATTAAAATTACTTTGATTAACTTTTGGTATACTCACACATAAATTATTCAATTATTTTATTCATTCTTTGCTCAGCTAATGTCCAAATTTTCAAACCAAGTGTATGAAGATAAATCCTTATGAGGGCACCAGGATGAAAATGCCATGTTACTTTTCCAAAATTACTGACTTCCATTCATTTGTCCTTTCAGGAATTACTTTTTTATATAATCTCCAAACAGTGAGTGGAAGCTGAAAGTGCTTGCTGCAAGCCCCAAATCTTATGTCTTGGTAGCTTTTCTCTGCAGTAAATTATTTAAAAGTCTGAATTATTTTAAAAAATGTTTTGCAGCATAATTTCTGGGCTCATTTTAGTTCATATCCACATGTTCTATGATAAATCCTACTCTGACTCTTTGTGGATGAGAAAGAGTGCTATCACTCTCATTTCTCAAAAAAAAAAAAAAGAAAAAGAAAAAGAAAAATCCAGATTTAAAAAGTAGCAAAACGTCCAAGTTCTATATATAGATGAAGGATACTTTTCCAAAAGATGATTTTGGGAGATTATCAAACCTATGACATGCTAATTTCATTGGGTTTTGATTTACTGGAGAGCATTCCCAAGTGCAAGATTATTCAAAGCTTGTAGGACTGCTGAACCCCCCAGCTGCAAAAGAAAGTTGTCAGGTGACATAAATATATGAAGACCGAGCCACTGACATGTTAATCTCCAAGGTTTTTTTAGCTAGAACACTGGTCTTGGAAAAGCATTGAATGCTAGGTTAAGGTTAGATCTGAAGTAATGCAGACCAAAACAAGATAATTTTAATTGCAGGAGAAGAGACAAAAATACTAAGTCATTGGAAGAAAGACAGCGATTTTCTTGTTTAAAATGATGGATCTTGTGACAACTGGATCTGTCCAGAAGGTTGCAATAAATTTTCAGAGCCCAGAAGATGCTCCTGAAATGCTGGCAGATTTGAGTTGTGTTATGAATGTGGGTGAGGGGAGTATAACTATTCTCTGGGCAAATTAAAATGCCTATATAAGTTTCTATATCTTCTTACTACTATATAGGAAAATTAAAAGCAAAAACACGTATTACATATGCTTAATTGTATATAACTTCTTAGAAGTATTAGTAAATCGTTACAGGGATATGTATGAATAAGATTATCTGAGTTTTTTTTTTGTTTCTTTCTTTCTTTCTTTAGTAGCTTGTGGTAATTACCACAAGTACTTTAACTTTCTTGTCTCTCCTTTTATCCTTTTATCTTTTTACTTTCTGCTCATTTCACAGATTCCACCAGGAATAACGATTATATCCATAATGGTTTATTATTGTTGAGATTGCTTTCAGTAATGAGTAATGACACTCCTGGTGCCATCCCAACCGACCTGGGTGTTTTTCTCTTGCTTACCAGGAAATTTAGATTTTGTTTCCTAGCAAATTAAAAGTTAATTGCTTTGAGCATCAGTCAATAAAATGTACAATATATCTAATGGTTGCTGGCCTGTGAGGGTTCTGCATATCTTCTTGGCTTTGTTCTTGGCTTTTTAGCTGCAGCAAATTTGTTTGTTTTAATTTCATGGAAATCTTGAAACTGCACTGTGCACAGTTTTCTTCTTGGAAGTGTTGATTTGCTCTTTTAACATATAATCAGGGTCAAGAAGGTTGGAGGAGACTTCCTTTCCAGAGGTCTTCCTGTCCAGCCTCCTGCTGAGAGCAGATCAATTAGTGCGAGTTGCTAAGAGCCGTGTCCAGGTGAGTTATGAATATGACCAGAGATGGAGACTCACAACCTTTACAGACAGCAGTAAGGTCTCTCCTGAGCTATCTGTTCTTCAGGCCAAACAAAACTAATTCTGTTTAGGAATGATGTTGGGAGGAAATTCTTCACTCAGAGGCACTGTAACAGGTTGCCCTTAGAAGTTTTGGATGCCCCATCCCTGGATGTGTTCAAGGCCAGGTTGGATGGGGCTTTGAGCAACCTGGTCTAGTGGGAGGTGTCCCTGCCCATGACAGGGGGGTTGGAACTGGATGGTCTTTAAGGTCCCTTCCAACCCGAGCCATTCTATGATTCTGTGGTTCTATGTTTCTAATTCTCCGAGTCTCTCCTCATATATTATGTGATTTCTTCCAAGATTTACATGTCTGTCATGTATTGGAGAGCCTAGAAGTGGACACTGTACTGCAGGTGTGGCCTTGAAAGGACTGAATAGGGTAGAAGAATCATTTCTCTGGACCTGCTGGCTATACTCATGATAGCGTCGGCAGCACTGATCCAATACAGCTTTATCCTTCCTTGCCACAAAAACTTGCCAAAAAAACTTGCTTATATTCAGCTTGTCCACTAGGACCCTGTGTCTTCTGCAAAGCTGCAAAGCTGGCCCCAAGCCTGTGCTGTTGCAGAGGGTTCTTAACTTAAAGATGCATGATTTAATAGTGCTTTACTTCATTGAACTTCATGGGGTTTCTGTCAGCCCATTTTTTCAGCCTGTCAGGGTCCCAAAGAGTAACAGCCCTGCCCTTATACACCCTAGTTTTGCATTGTCACCTTCAGATTATTCTCTCGACACCTCTAGTAACTGGTTAGCTGTTGGACTTTTTACTGCTGATTAAGTCTTTGAATTTGGCAGTCCAAAATGTCCTGCTTTGAATTTGGCAGTCCAATTTTTCCTGCTTCTGTATGCAACATTCACTGCTCTTTGTCTTTCTCCACCAAGTCATTCACCTCATCATAGAAAACTGTCAGACTTGTGAGGCATTCATTGCATCTTAAAAAAGGATGCTTTCATTTTTCTTTAGTGCAAGGACGTGGGATTTCTTTTACCTAATTGTTACAACTCTAATGCATGACCATGAATAAATATCAAAATACATTTGGAGACGTCTCAGGGGGAGATGTTCTTTGAAATGTTTCACAGTGGCAAAAAGGGTTTCCTTTACAACTGAAAAACACACAGGTTAAAGCTTATCTCAGGTTACGCTAATAATGCAAGCACTTCAGGTACCTCCCCAAACACAGCTTCAGTACTTCGGTGAAAAATCCCAGCTGAGTACAGATGTATTTAAATCAAGTTTAGAAACATGGCCATCACACATGGTAGATGATGACATGGATGTTCAAAGCTGCTAATATACATGCTCCACATGGCTCAAGCATCCTCCCTTCACATTAAGCAAACTCAAAGGAACCTAGCATTGCGTTAAAGACAGGTTTAGTCACTTTGAGTAAAGCTAGTGATGGGTATAGCAACCTGCAAAAAAGTGTGCAATAAGCATCTCACTTTGCTTAGACAGAACAGCAAATCTTGAAAACTGGAAGGTATTCAGTTTTCCTCTGGGGAAGATTTCACTCCCCTTTTGAGTGAATTATTCACTCTCATTTCAGAGAGTACCAGCTCAGCACTGTTCTGTGCAATCATGCTGCATAATGGTTTTTCACTTAAATGGGACAAATAATAGATGATCTAATCCCTCAGTATTGTTTTGTTGTTGTTGTTGCTAGTATTGCCATCCTTTAATGTATTTTCATCACAGATAGAGGAATGCAGATGCAGTAGGAAGCCCTGTGCAAGGATCCCTTTCTTCTTACATTTCTCAATCCCCATGCTCGCTTCCCTTTTTTAATCCTTTTTCAGTTGCAAGTGCAAGATATTCTACCATTCAGATACATAGACTCATGAGTCTGAGTCTCATGTTATGCAAAGAAATTATGGTTGAATGCTATTAAGCATACCACAATAGCTGATTCTCAGATTAGTCTATTGTATGGTTTACTTGCAGAAAAGAAAATAAAAGATAGGGCTAGTATATTTGTAGATCATTTTGTTGGCTTTTGAGGACACAGTTATATATAATAAACTTTTTTGATCTAGCAGTGTTCCCTCTTTTCTACCTCCTTAACACAGGATTGTCATGGTTTTGGCTTGGACAGAGTTAATTTTCTTTGTAGAGGCTCACACAATGATGTGTTTTGGATTTTTGATGACAATAGTGGTGCTAACACACTGATGTTTTCAGTTGGTGCTGACCAGTGCTTATGCAGAGCCAAGGACTTCTCTTTGTCATGCTGCCCTGCCAGTGCAGAGGCTGGGGGTGCACCAGGAGCTGGGAGGGGACACAGCCAGGACAGCTGGCCCAGCTGGCCACAGGGATTTCCCATGCCATGTGGGGTCATGCTCAGCAATAACAGCTGGGATAAAGAAGGAGGAAGCGGGGGGGGACGGGGACATTTGGACTGATGGTGTTTGTCTTCCCAAGGAACCATTCCATGTGCTGAGCCCTGCTTTCTGGGAAGTGGCTGACACCTGCCTGCCAGTGGGAGGTTGCGAAGGAATTCCTTCTTGTGCCTTTCTTGCACACATGGCTTTTGCTTTACCTAGTGAACTACCTTTGCCTCAACCCATGAGTTCTTGCACTTTGACCTTTCTGATTCTCTCCCCCATCCCACCTGTGAAGAGCAAGTGAGCGGCTGTATGGTACTGAGCTGCCTGCCAGGGTTAAACCACAACAGGGACAATCCATCAGTATGCATCTTTCCTAGCTGAATGTACATCTATGTCAATAAAAGTGTGCATTTAAATCACATTATTGTAAAAAATTCTGTAAGGCATCAGGGTTATGTCAGGAATGATCCTGTGGAAAAATGTGAAACCTTGGAAGCAGCATCACTGAGTTGGCAATCACTTCTATTTTGATTTTTATATGTTGATTTAACACATTAAATTTAGCATATTAAACTAAAAGTTTTAATATTGGCTGTTACATCCATTTGTTATATTTTTGAGTGAAAAGTTTATTTCCATATCAAGTGCAGCAACAGATATATTATTATGGACAAAATACAAAAATCTAAATTATGATTTTGCATTTTTCTTTTCTAATAACCTTTGTAGTTCAAACGTGAGGCTAGATCAATCTATTAGCGTTTTGGTAATCTATTTAGATCTATTCTATTTTTTGCTGACAGTTATGCATTTGGGCTTTACTAGCTGAAGAACTGATTTCTAAGCCTGAAATAGACAAGGTCATAGATATTTACAGGTGTTGGAAAGCAAGTTTATATATATATATATATATTTTTTTTTTTTTGTAAGCATTTCACAATAATTAGAAGTATAGAGAGCTGTTAAGTAACAATCTAGACAAGATACAACCTAAGTTAGAAGTAGGCAAAGTACAACTGGATATCAAATTGCAATGAATATCAAGCATCAGTGATTAAAGGCTTTCTAAAGCCTAAGATAAGGCTAAGTGGCACTTGATTTATTGACTAGAAACTAAACAAGTTTGCTAAAGCATCAGAAATAAATTTTAATCTCTGGCTGAATTCAACCATTAAGTTGAATTTCAAATTATTTCCTTCCATTGATGCTAAACCTGTTGGGTGCTTATAACTGGAGCATCAAATACAAAAGTAGATGTCCAAGACTGAGTGTACCCAAGTATAGGGTAAACAGAAGATTATAAGCAGTTTTTGGCATGATATGTTCCAAAGGGTTTTGTTTGTTTAAGAGACAATATCTTAACTGTGAAAATCACTTCCATGGATTTGTTTTAATATTTAGTAGCTGTATTTTTGCTCAGTAATATACATATTTATTCCTGGATTAAAAAAAAAAAAAAAAAAAAAAAAAAAAAGAAATCTAACCGAGGTTTAAATGAACAGGATTTTAAATTGTGCTTTAAGAATATTTCAAAAAACTCTATAAAAATAGTTCTTTTAATTCTTCAGTGTTTTCTGTCTTTCAAACACTAACTACAATCAAGTAAACTTGCTACAAATTCTCTCTGAAAAGTTTCGCTCGATTTATTTAGTGGTTTTAATACAAAAATTAGAGCACAGCGGTACTTGGAATTTCTCTAATGTGCAATCACATTCACTGCCCAGAGCAACCATTTTGTAGTTCTTTACACTAGGGAAAATATCTAATCATTGGTTTCTTTAGCTATTTCGGAGACATTTAGCATTTCCTAAAATATCATTATTAAGTAGGTTAAGATTTCTCTCATTAAAATATCTAGTGTTTCTTTGATATGCTATACTTTCTCACTTTAAATATACATTTTCAGTCACCTCATTCTTTTTATTAGTTATCACCCATGTTTTTTTGGCCAATGCTCTTTGTGATTTAATTGAGTTTTGAGTTTGAGGTTATATTTGAGTGTAATGACCTTGGTCTTAAATTTCATGTTTTAGTATTTGGATGTTCAACTTATTATTTTTATTTTATTTTATGAAAGCTAACTGTCTTGTCTTAGCTATCCTCCCCTCTCCATGTGCTGGAAGGCATTTTCCTCAAGCATCCCTGTAAATCTAGGGTTTAATAGTTCTAAAAGTACATGGTGCAGAAAGCTGTCAAGTCTAGTAGATTTACCAGTAGGTGTGGTTAAATTTTTGGGTGGTTCTGTGTGGAGTAGGGAGCTGGACTCAAAGATCCTTCTGGGTCCCTTCCAACTCAGGATATTCTGTGATCCTATGAGTCTATGTAAACATAGTGGTAGCAAAGTGGTCTGCTGAGACAGCTTTATGCATCTTCCTGCATTGCAGAAAGTTGTGGGAAGTTATTAGTCTAATGATATGAGTTTTGTAATTAGGCACATAAGCCTGGTTGATGACAAGGCTTTCATTATTCCTTCCCTTCCCTTCCCTTCCCTTCCCTTCCCTTCCCTTCCCTTCCCTTCCCTTCCCTTCCCTTCCCTTCCCTTCCCTTCCCTTCCCTTCCCTTCCCTTCCCTTCCCTTCCCTTCCCTTCCCTTCCCTTCCCTTCCCTTCCCTTCCCTTCCCTTCCCTTCCCTTCCCTTCCCTTCTTCCATTTTTGTTCTGCTAGAATTTTTCTGCATCTTTCTTTTTTTTTCTCAGTGTAGCTTTTCTGTCTGGTCACAAAAATATCAAAATGTGTTATATGCCATAGCAGCCTTCTGAAGGTCTTTACTCACTCTTTGTTAGTTATGTTGTTGGTAAGTATTTTTATTAAGTTTTGTTGATGAGATAGTTAATGCTTTACAGCTCTAGTAATTTTGTTCCTATGTCAGTCATTATCACACAAGTTAACCTCAAGATAGATGAATAACAGGAGCCCCAGTCACTGGTTAAATATTGAAGCAAAGTGTAACTTGACTGTTTTGGGAAAAGGGAAAAGCTTTGAGGGTGTTGCTGATCATGTATCTTGGTTGTTCTTGTATCTATCATAAGCAGGTAGAATAGCCTTTGGTGCAAACATATTTCAGAATTGCAGTTGTAGGTCAGAGGGGAACAGTGTATGTACTACTCACTTGGTGAGACTGCTAGATGTGCCCTTTCGAGGATCTTGGAGTGGTGCCTGGAGACTTAACTTAGGATCTTGCCAGTGTGCTAAAAGGGCCAAATACAAAGCCCACTAATGTCAGTGGAACAATCCCCATAGATTTAAATGAACTTTAAATCAGGATAAGCTCATGTCAGTATTCTTTCTGAGTCATAGATGGGCCCACGCAGGAGAAGAGATGTTTGAAGCTAGAATAAAACAGACCTCGGATCCCAGCAGGAAATCTCACTAGGTATGATTTGATAGTCCTGAAATGGCACTATGTTTTTTTTTATACTGACATTAGTAAATAACATGAGCTGATAACTTCTGGCAGACATGCAGAACAAGCTTGTGTGGACAGAAAGACCCTCACCCTTAAGGCCTCTCAAAGTAGGCTGTCTAGGAGTCACACAGACTGCATTCCTTTTCTAGCAGCTTTATGGTTTTCCTACTTTTAGAAACAGTCTTGTGTCTGCACTTTGTTATGTTCTAGAGTGGAGACAGACTTTATTAATTCCTTTTCACAATGCAAATTTTAATGTCATGAGCCATTGATGAATTCATACTTTCTGATGGAAATGAATAGTACTTTTTAGATACAAAATTAATTTTATCTGAAACAATAAGGACTAGTTCCTTTTAAAGAAGAATTTTCTATTGCTTGTACAACTACTCTAGCTTGGAAGAAAATAAGCCTAGATTGTGTCTCAAAGTAGATTCTTTGTTTACCTAGTATATCCTACAAATCTCTTGCCATGAGAATCGTGGTGTTATTGAAAGAACTGTTGTGAGAAAAGAAGTAGTGCAGCAAAAATTGTTAGTTTTCTAAGGTACAGTCAGTGTGTTTTTGTTGCTGTTGTCGTTGTTTTCCATTTTAGCCAGGAGGTATACATTTTATATTGTATAGTATAAATATAAAAAAAAATCAACAATGAGAAAAATCAAAGGAATGATTTTGTAGTTGATATATGTTCTAGCAAGTTAATTGTCAGATAATCATTGATATGATGATGGGTTTTCTTAAAAGAAAAGAAAAAAAGAAAAAAAAGGGAAAAAAAAAAAGGAAAATCCCATCAAGAGGAAGGAAGATCAAATCATGTATTATCTTCCTAGAAAGAAATGATTGCATTATGATTATTATCATAATGAATGAAGGACCAATGTTAAAACTGACCATGGTAATTTAATTTTGGTATTTTATGACTTCTGAACATTTAATTATATGACCACAATTTGTTTTTGACATATATTCTTGCATAGACCAAACAAGAGCAACAAACAAGAATATATTGGATTATCTTTTTCTTCATTTTTTTTGAAGCAAATCTTGTAGTCACATAATGAAAATATGTCAAAAGGGTTTTAGAACATAAAAAAAAAAGTTTGAAAATATAGAAAATCTAGTAATAATTTAGCTCCACAGTTAATGTAAGAGTGGATAAAATAAGAAGAAAAAATAAAAATGGAGAAATGGATAAACATAAAAATGCTTTATAGTATATATTTTCTCTTGGCATCTCAGAAAAAAAACAGACCTATAGAAATATAATGCATTAATTTGTAATTTTCTTACTTGTCTCTCTAAACCACTAAAATTTAGAAGTATTTTTTTTTCAGAAATTTGCTGTATTCTTTATATTATAAACTATGACTTATAAAATAACTTGAATCACAAAGTTATAGAGTAGCTTGACTTCCTGGTAAAGAGGAGGAAGTTGAAGACATGACTACATGTATTTGCATTCTTTTGAACACTTCTGAAAAAAAACAATTGAAGAAGTTGTGCCTAGTTTTAATATTTTTACAGCCCCTCTTACTTTCTGGCTAGATCTTTAATTTTTACTTTAGTACTATTCAGTGGTGCAGTCATAGATTAATAAATATGATAACCTATCATTTCGAAGGGGGAAATTATATGCTGTTGAAAATAGTCGTGTTGAACAATTTACTTGTGCTTACCCTTGGCTATGCCATATAGATAGCTGAAACAGCAGTAGTGGCTTGTGATTTCTTTTTAAACCAAGCAAATATGAACATTTTATTGTGGGAAATGCCACTGTGAATGTAGACATAAAATTTCCTGTGGACTAAAGAAACTCAGTAGGCACTCAGAGGACGGTGACTCGGTAACAAGAAGAGTTGATGTTCAATTGGCAGTGACCTCTCACCTGTCAGTAAAAATCACATATTTCTGGTAAGGAGGGAATTACACAATTGAACAGACAACACTATATGCAGCTCTTTTGACAGATTCTCCTTAGTGCTGCAGAAAGGATATGTAGCTACCTTGACTTAATGCCATTTTTTCCTGTGGTCTTCTCATTATCTACTCCTCATTCATATAGATTTTGGAACCACTGAAGGTAGAACTTAGATATAGCTGGGAATTTATATTACAGAGTTGCTGTCATATACAAAGTCCCATCAAATGTGCAGTTTTTCAGGATTTAGGGAGGGAGAGAAAGTGATGTCATGGATAAGAGAGTAGGTTTTTGATTTACTATTGAAATTCTTTTGTTTTGCCTATAATCCCTTATTTAGTTGTTTGTTTGGTTTGGTTTGTTTTTTCAAAAGTAAACCTGAAAATTGAAATCTTGAACAGGTGAAATAAGTGTTCTTAGAAAAATCACAATCAGTATGTGAAATTCCATTTTAAGAAGCTCACAAAAAAAATAATTGTTTTCTTACAGAAGCTCTCTGAAACTGAATTGATACTTATGCTGTAATCTAATATATGAAGGGTACATAACTGGCTCAGTTTTAAGACTAATTGCACATCACATTGCATTGCTAGATCTGCCACTGTCCATGATGTTTGTGCATTATTACAAAGGAAGTGCCAAAGAATTAATAATGTGCCTTACATGGGCATAAGTAATTAGGTTTGTGTGCTTACAAGAAATCAGAACACTTTTCAACATCAAAGGGATTAATTCAAGATTTAAAACATGTACAGCTAGACTAAGAACAACTCTGGAATAAATTTCTGCCTCTCACACTATGTAGAAGGAGATGTGAAAACTAACACTGGGTGCCATATAGTAATGGCTGATGTCTTCCATGTCCCAAATGAACTGCACTGCCGCCAACCAAGCGGAAGATTCATTCTCTTTTGTTGCAGCTGTTCCATTTTGGAGAGCATTGTACAGTCATCTGGAGAAGAAGTGTATTTACATGGGAAACAAGTGCCAAAAAGACTTGATTATTACAGGCCAGTTTTCTCTCAACAATCTTTTCCAGCCTTAAGACATTAAAAACAAAAGACATGGCGAGGTAAGGGTTTTCCTTCACCATAAAGTCCAATTATCTGCTACAATAGGTAATTCATAGTATAACCTTGTTCATATACTCACCTCTCCTTTTATTAGCGCTGTCCATGTCTGCAGTTTTTTGCTATTCCTTTTAGACACTGCCTCACAGCTTCATTTTCTGATGGTTAGAAATCTTCTAATTTACAGTGCAATTTTCAGACCAAATTACATAGGTTTGTTCTAGTGCTGATGTCTTTTAGCTTTAATACCCCTTCCCTCTCCCTTGTGTTTATTCACAGACGTATTTATAGGGAACAATCATCTACCCTCTTATCTTATGTTTTGCTAGGCTGAGCAAGCCAAGTTCTTTCAGTCAGTCATGTAAAGCTCAGTCTCCCTTGTTTGCTATGCACTAATTCTCTTTCAAAAGAATTATCAGAAGATACAGTCGTTGGAGAATAAAGTTTCAGTGTATGCTGCAGAGCATTCACAAAAGCCTGCCAAACTTATTTCAGGCATGAGCCTAAAAGTTTACACCGGGCAACTGTTTTTAAGGTACAGTTAATTCAATCTGTAAGTCAAAATTGCAGGTATCCTAACTTCAATGATAACAATACTACTCTACAGAAATTTCTGGAAAATTAGATTGGTCTAATTCACAGTGCAGCACAGTCTAAGCTGGGAAGACTATTTTCCTTGCAGAAAAGGAAATGAACCAAATTTAAAAAACAGACAAACAAACAAACAGACAAAACCCCTAAGAATATATCATTACCTCAATAAAAATACCAAACATCTACCCTCCTTTTCCCTCAGACAAACAAACAAAACACACAAAACCAAAAAGAAAACAAACAAAACTATGAAAATGAAATCTATTTGCTTGTCTGTGAGGTACTCCGGGACTATGTATCAGGAACACCTGGCAGCATTTGCGTGACTGGGGTCTGTGAGGGGAGGCTATGAGCTGCCCTGGCTGGGCCTGTCACAGCCAGCGTGGCAGGCAATGGAAACATCCCACAGGGCCCCAGCACCGCAGCAGACAGGGCAGCTCGCAGTGCTGCTACTCAAGTACGTTACGTTTAAGGAAGGGCAGCAGCTGTGAGAGGCATAAAATGTGACAAAAAGACACCTGAGGTGCAAGAAGTATATGAGGAAGGGAGAAGAAATGGAGAAGACATATAAAGGGACACTTCTGCAAGGAGAGGCTCCATGACAGAGGAAGTAATTCTGAGGGACCTGGGCACATGGAGGAGGAGACATATGGGTGGGAATGACCCTGTGGCACTGTGCACTACAGAGGAGTCCATGCCAGCGTGGGGACAGCCCAAAGGGATTGCGACCAGTGGAGGAGACCACACTGAGGCAGGGAAGCCCCGTAAGGGACAGTGGACCGTAGAGGAGCCCACACTGGGGTAAGGATGCCCCTGAAGGACTGTGGCCCATTGAGGAGCACATGGGCCCACGGTGCAGAGGAAACAAATGAAAAACACAAAGCAGCAAACAAGAAAACAAGAAGCAGGAAATGGCAGGAAAAAAAAATAATAAAAGATTTACTAACCTCAGCAGCCTGCAGTGCCAGATGACTAACTGAAGGGCTTGGAAGCGGCTGGGTGTAGCCCTTGGCAAAAACAAGGGAGGCTGAGACTAGGAAAGAGAGAGGAGATATATTGAAACAAAGTTGAGCCTGGGAAAGGGGAAAGTAAAGATCATGTTTCCTACATATTTGTCTAATTATTTGTTGTCATTTTTTTTTTCTCAATACCCAGATCAATAATTAAAAGCTTATAAAGGAAATCGACTGAAATTTCCTCTGTTGAGACTGCTTTGTCTGTAGTGATCCAACAAATTATTGAAGCTGGTATTTGGGATCAAAATCCCACTTTAATCATGAAAGTATCATATTCAGATCCTCAGAACTGAAGCTTGGCTGTCATTCTGCAGTGACCTAAAATCAGCTGCCTCTAAGTTTCTTATAGTATATAAGCTTCCTGACTTTGAAGGGCATATCCGTCAGGACTGTAACTCCGTCAGGCCCATCTCTGTGTGCAAGGCTCAGGGGCTGTAATGGTAACAAAGAATATAAAACCGTAATTCATTTCTCTCCTCTGAGGGAAGTTCAAAGAAAATCTGAACCAGTTTCACTCATTTGTTAGTTAAATATTGTAATTGTCCAGCAGCTGCATCATAAGGCAGCATGCTATCAGCCATTTCTTTTGAAAGCCAGTCTGTGTGGCACAATCGAACACTCATTGTTAATTACCCTCTTGAAAACAAGACACATTTTGAGAGGAACAGGAGCTCTTTTAAGACATTTTCACTACTAGTTAGTATATGCTTCTGAGTGGTACTGGCCTCCAACACTGAAAGGACCATTCCTGCCCCAAGGATTTGAAGCAAATTTAGGAGCCAAGACTGAAAAATGTAAGGTCTGTTCAGGTGGACAAGTGCTTTAAAAAGCACCATCAACTGAAGCAGCCTAACCACACTGAGTGACAGATCCTCTCCTGTTGTGGCTTACAGAGGGACCAATCTATGGGAGTGGGTCTTGAGCATCACTCTCAGTAACTGTGTTTCAACAATAAAATAAAGCAAGATAAGGGTGAGATTCATGTCATTCACTTTAAAGATCTGCTTCTGAGTGTCTTATCCTAGTTCAGCTTGTAGTCCATGAAAAGAAATGGATATTTCTGGATTACAGATGATCCAGTCTATTTAGGCTTTTGCTGTAACATAGCTCTTTGTTCTTATGTGTTGATATTGATAGTGATGAAGTGTGTAGGATCAGAGGTAGATATCTACATCTTAAGCTTATGTTTCTGAAATATCATAAGGATGAAAAGCACTCTTATTAAGCCACATTCTGTAATACTTATATAGAACTTTATGATAACTAGTAGCAGTAGTTTCTACAGCTGTAAAGTATTTTTCACTTCAAGCACAACATACTCTTAAATCTGTGTTGTTGTTGTTTTTTTTTTTCTGTGACATTTTTTAATCCATCTCTGTATGTATATACTTCTTAGTGCTGTTTTACTGACTCTGTAAATTTTATCATGTCATAATATTTGCTGATACATTTTTATTTAGCACAAAAATAGGTGAGCTGAAACCAGTGGAGTCATGATAATTTATTGTAACTCAGACTCTTAAATGCCAGCTCACTGAGCCACATGTTTATACGAGAATATCTTTTTCTTGTGTTATTGTAAGTTTCTAGGCATCAGCGATGTTTATGAAAACAAACCTTTCTTTCTCTCTCTCTTTCTTTCTTTAATTCTTTTGTTCTTTCATCCTTAATTCAGATGAAATCAACTTCCCAACGAAAGTTTAGTCAAGTGTCTATTATATATCTGATTTCAGGAAGTGATTATATCACTATTGAAGTCAGAAAAGAATTGCAATATTTTATCAGATAAGTCATAGGTTTTCTACAGCATATATAATTTTTATGTATATACACACACATATATATGTGCTTTTATACATGCATTTAGCTGTTACTCTTAACACTTAAGTAGACAGGAAAGAGAATTGTCTTTGGTATAATAGTGCAGCTTTTATATTGACTTGAGCAACTTACTATGTGGAGCTAAATGTGAGAACTTCTGAGTTAATTTTTTCATTGCTACAATGAGATACCACCAGATGCAAAGCTTTTAACTGATTTCATGTCCTCAAATGTATCTTTTTTAAGACACAGGGTTGTTATACTTTTTTATTGTTGTTGTTGTTGAAGTGCCATACTTATTAGATGGTGGATTTATGGTTTACCTCTATAACAATACCAAGTTAAATTTCCAATATCTAATAGTTCTTAGAGTAGGTTAGGCCCCTAATTTGTCTGCAGGTCTGTATTTCTGTTTGAAAACATCAAATCTCAAGAGGAACGGACTAAAGGAAAAAAAAATCAGAAATGATATCTCAAAAAGTTAAAAATATATATATATATCAAAATTAAATAAGTCATGATTCAAAATGAACTTGATCAAGTACACAACTGCCATTTTAATGGTATCTCTTTTTTAAAAAGTTAGAAATTGATATGATGTTAGAAAAATAACTGCTAAACTTTGATAACAACCCTCAATGTAAGCTACTGAAACCTTCCTAATATTTGCTGTAGTCATTATTTTTTCAGTCAGAGGGTGAGCTGTGTGTTACAGATTTGACTCTTGACTCAGTATACTCTGCTATTGGGCTAAAAAACTAAACCAGTCTATGATGAGGTGCAGAGCTAAGAGCTGATATTTTATTCCCCCAGAATGACTTATTACTGTTTGTCTAGCAAGTAAATTTAGAGTACTGAAAACTCACTTCAGTATTGCCAGCCAAAACTGTAAACAAGGAATGTCACCTGATTTTTTTTTTCATTTTCGATCCCACTACCACTTGCAGTTAAGTCACCTGAAGTCACATATCTGTTGACTACTTCAATAGTAAGGTTAGTACAGGGATTGCCTTGATCCTAGAGAAATGGCACTGCACAATTTTGCCTCTCCTTTCCTTTTTGGTGCCTTACACACACAGGGAAATTAATACATGAAGGGATTAGGTTATCCCCCTCATGACCACAAACTTTGTTCTCAATATTGAGACAAAGTGAGGGAGCCAGTGTTGACCTTTCATCTTTGCATCTTATTTCTTCACTGAATGAGTTTTCAGTCTGCAAAACAGTCAGTGTAGTACCTTATATAATGTTACAGGTATGCAAATTTGTATGTGTGGATTTCTTTTAACTTCATGCTTTGGCCAGAGGAAATATAATCAAGTGGGGAAGGACATTTCAAGAATCAAAATGCAAAAATGCATTTTGTCTAAATGAAGCACTGAAAGTCCAATTAAGCTAGGTCACAGCTGATTCATCCTCCCTTCCCTACTGCAGCCAAGTTGAAATCTGCTACCTTGACAAAATGAAATTTGAGATCTGATTGACTTACCAGATTTACCTGCACTTGATCACCTGTTTGTGATATTGGTAATGATGACTGGTTGGTAATAAAGCTTCAGAATTCATATCTCACTAAAATTCATGCTTCTTTGGTTGTTACTGCTTGATTATACCAGGGCAAGGCATTTGGACATCAGTCTATATAACTAGGTTTTCCTTTTAGATAGAAAAATTGAGGTGTACAACCCAAATTCTATGTTAATCTTGAATGAACTCTTCAGTTTATTGCATTGGTGAAGTGGACTGGAAAAGATCAATGGAAAATATTTACGTAGAGAAGATTGATTTATTTTATAAAAGTAAGATATCTTTACAAATTATTTCCAGTTTGCTCAAGTAGCTAGACTATCTTCATAAAAACAATAATGAATGTCACTAGAAATTATGTAGTATTTTATGTTTTGTATGTGGTAGAATCATTAGTGGGCACTTTATGTGATAATGATGGTGCAATAGATGTCTAGATTGATTCTCATGTTATTATCTTCATGAATAATACCTTTATCATCTTAAAGTACATCTGAAAAATCTGCTACTGGTTTATATATATAAACTGATATTATTAGAACTGTTGAACCTTCCAGATAAATCAAGAATAGAGCTGTTTAGGGTTTTCAGTTAAAATGTTTATTCCCCTACTAAAAAGTAACATTTTGACAATGGAACCTTTTTTGCTTATGAAATTGTTTAAGAACTATAATGATTTTAGATGTAAAAATGTTTGAAGAAACATTTTTTTCATTTTTAAGAGTGCTGTTTTTATTGTTCGTGGGTTATTCATTTATTTATTTATTGGAAAGCATTCTCAAGTTTCATTCCAAGTATAATTTAAAATGTTGTAGCAGAATAAAAGATTTTAGAGACAGAAAATTATTTTTTATTTTTGTATTTGATAGACAGACATAGTGAAATTCATTGAAATTCCTAAAGTTAAGCATATGATAGACTTTGCTGAAACCTGCAGTTTGGAGATAAAGTAAGAGACAAATGCAGTAGCTGAAATCACTTACTGAGGTCAAAAGTGGAAAAGTGAGTGATACGAAATCTTAAATGATGCCATAAAAATGATATAGTAACACGTATTCAAAGATAAATTGCAGTAAGAAGTGCAGAATGGAATTCTCTACACATAGGATTTGACAAATCATGTTGGTTTCATTTGGTAATCAAAAACATTCATGGGGTTGGGGAGAAGGTTGGAAAATATCTAAATGAATATCAGAAGTAGCTTTGCTAATGGAAAGAGCACACTGCTAGGCTTGTTGCAGAAAATGCTACAAGAGATACATTTAATAGTGATCAAGGACAAATAGGAATAACAAATGTTACAAAGAAAGGACATATTTCTCTTGAGGGAACTAAATACATGCAAGAAGAAAAAAAGAAACAATAAAAAAATTAAATAAATAGCAAAAAAATCACGAGATCATGACATAAGGAAAGGTTAACTATTTCTGCAGGTTTAATCTTATTCAGGGATCTTATTCTTTCTGAAGAATAAGATAATCTTATAAGATAATAAGAATAAGATAATCTTATTCTTTCCTTATAAAAGGAAACAACAAGGAATTTTGATCAGTGTCAATGAAAAGGAACTGAGAAGGTATCTTCTGAAGTTTTTCACCTCTTCCAAAGTGGAACTATCTTTAGTTCCAAGAAACAGTTTTCCTGATGAAGCAGTTATTGATGATGTAAAGGTTAGCAGCGTGAAGCAAATAGACAAGTTTTGCCCTGTAAAAAGTACCCATGCATCTGTAGACTGCTGGATAGTTGTTACCGACGTGAGTTAGATTAAATGTTAAGATCTGTTTAATAAAGACATGCATATCGGGGTATGGGTTGATGACAAATTATGTAATGGTTTAATGCCCCCATTATCTTCTAAGAAATAAAGATGATCAGAACACAACTTCTGTCACTTTGTGCAGAGGAAAATTTTGGTCAATCGCTGGTATTTGCGCTGGTATTTGTCTACCCAAATGTATGCCTGACACATCCTTCCAGGGTCACTTTGTTGTCTGGAGAAGGGGGGAAAGGGAAGGAGGTATTTTGGGGCTATGATACTTACATCCTGAGGTAGATATCTAAAACAGGGCAGATGAATGACCCTTAGAAGGGAATGCTAGACCGCTGACTGATGTGTTCATTGTCTTTTCTCTTACAGAGTTAGGTGAGATCAGCAGCAGCTCTAATGCTTTGTTACTTGCTGGGAAGTTACCCCTGTCTGATGGCTACAGTAAAGGTGCCGTGTGCTTCTGGCTCCTGTCTGGACCCTGTGGGTGTGCTGCAGGGCCAGGCTTAGTGCGTAGGTGCTGCTGCAGGTGAAGGAGGTGGGATGCAAGAATCAGAAAGGGTCGGAGCACAGTAGAGTTCTGGTGGGAACAGGCTTCACTGTCTGCAGCATGCATGCTGTTGTGGATGACAGTAAACTCATACCAGTGACATCCATGCTGGTTGTCTGAAAGGAGGGTGGATAGATGAGGGCTGAGAAAAGGCTGTTTTAAGGAATTTCTTCTTAATATTTATGGACTGCTCTTTTGGAAGCTTGAAACTGGGAAAAATTCAATGAAATTACTGACAGTAAACAAAAAAGGTTTCAACTTTGTGAATATAAGAGAAAAGTAACTGCACTATTTAATTCTTTTTTTTTTGTTTTAATAATACCATCAATATCATGCATGTATTTTTTTTCTTTGAAGATATCCTAACTTTGAAACATCTTAACAAATGCATTTAAAGATTAGAAAGAATTATATTAAAAATCATAACTGAGACAAAACACAAACAAGCATGTACAATTGCCTTTAGAAAAGAGAGAGAGAGAGAGAATAAACTGGTTCTTTTTGCATGACATATAAGTTCAGTGTTTGCCCGGGCACAGGAAATGTAGGAGGTGTTTCATGTAGGTTTCAAGTATATGTGTTTATAAATATGTATAAATATATAGATACAGGAAAGTTTCTGAAAGTTTGGATTGCTCTAGCTTTACCATTAAGCTAATACAACTAGTTTTTTTTTTTTTTCCTTCTCTCTGTTAATTTCATTGTCAAAAAAAAAAAAAAAAAAAAGGTGGTGACAGCGGGGTGGGAGAGAGAAAAACAGTGATTCCGCAGAAGAGCCCTGCTGCAATTCTTCCTTCATCACCCTCCAGCTACCTGAGTGTTTTCTCCATCCCCTTTTATCTAGGTGTGATGCTGGGTGGTTACAGTGTCAGATAGCAAGTGTTTTTCAGGATCTGCTGGATAGCTGCACAGCTAGTACTCTTGTTACACAGCTGTGTTCAAGCCTGAATAGTTGGGTGAAAAGGAAGTTACCAAAAATGAGATTTGTGTGCAAAGATGCCTCCCATTTTGAAAGGAAACTAATACTGTTTTCAGACTGAAAGCTAAGAAATGCATTTTCTGTGGTACCAGTGAATTGCTACTACTCAAAAAGAACATCAGAAGAAATGTAATCCTGTTTGGCAAAAATTGTATTTTATGTTGTGAAAGTCAAATTATATTAAGAACATTGAGACACCACTGAAGTTATCCTTTTATTTGAACACTGTGATAATGCCTGTGTTTTTATCTACGCAGTTAGAAATGACATAGTTTAACTGCAATGAAATAATGCACCCTAAGGTTTAGAAAAATCTGTCCATAGAAATCAAAAAGGATAATTTGTACTTATTTGATTGTTTGTATATATCAGAGACTCTGTGTCAGAATCATAATACATTAAGGAAATTTGATCTTAATAAAAACATATGTAGTCAAGCAATGAACCAGTCTTAAGGCAATTTTAGAGCCACTTAGGTATTTTTGCATTATATAGTCTTGAACTTGGACTCCCTTATACTTGTATGTACTCAGGCTTAGTTTATTAAATAAAGACTAGCTGCATACATAGTGTCTGTGACAGCTGAGGATAAAAAAATGTGTCTGACAACTAACCAAAGTCTTTATTATTATTATTATTATTATTATTATTATTATTATTATTATTATAGATAGACTTGGGCTTTGATTGTTTTTTATTTTATTTTATTTTATTTTATTTTATTTTATTTATTTATTTATTGCATCTGTCCCCTCTGAACATGTAGAAAGGCTGGCACAAACTTTCTTTGAATACACAATATTCATTATTCATTATCTGAATAAAGGTAGATAGTCCAGCCAGATGGTCCACCTTAAAATTTGCTAGCAAATACACAGGCACACCGCATGCACACCAAGTTTAGGGAAGAAACAGACACTCGGCCCCCCCAGCAACTGGCACCAGGTGCACAGGCTGTGTGTGACCCACGGCCTTGCTCCAGCCACCGGTGCTCACCTCGCTCACGCCGGTCCCCCACACTAGCTGGTTTGGGAGCACACACCACTCCCACCATGTGGCTGTGGGTAGAAGAACCCACTCACTCCAGTAGCTGATGCTAGTGCCCCACTCACTCCAGCACCTGGCCACCACAGGTGCTCACAAGCCTGAGCACCCTGGCTTGACTTCAGTAGTTGGCACTGGTTTCACACACATACACAGATCCCAACAGTGACTGTTGCTGAGACCCCTACACTCACTCCAGTATCCAGCACTACAGCCCACAGAGCACCTATACCCACAGCCTGCCTCCAGTAGCTGGCATCAGTTTCAGTCACACACATGCGCTGGTATTGCCAGTAGCTGGCACATAGTGCTTGTAGCACATGCACATGGCAGAGAGATTGTGAATACAGAGAGAGAGAGAGAGTTAAGAAAGATTTAATGGGAAAAAATGTTTTCAATAAACAGGGTAATAGAGAAATTTGATATAAAATGGGAGTTGGCTCAAAAGCACTGCAGATTTCTTTTTTTTTTTTTTTTTTCTATGTTGGAGAGTGTGTCCCTCAAAATATTCCAGTACTTCTTGGGGATTTGATCTGTAAGAATAAACATAAAATTTATAATGGTATGTTCACACTACTAATTTTGCAAGCAACCTATGCAGTGTTACATCATGCTTGCTTGCAGACTAGTTTGTGTATTCAGTGTTTTGCATTGAATGGTATAAAATGAGAGAAAATTGACACAGACTACAAAAATGCATATAGCCACCTGAATTGTCCAAACGTGTGACCAGCTGTACTCATTCCTAACTGGTGTTTCTTACTGGTCTTTAAAGACCTCAAGTGATAGAAGACCTATACTGTCTCCCCACAATCTGTTCTAGTGCTTCCCTCTCTACCTTGTTTTCTAATGCCTAGTTTGACTCTTCCTTGCTGCAAATGGATTCTGTTACTAACCTGGGCTAGGAAACAGAGAGACAATGTTTGTTTGTTCAATTTACAAGTGACACCAAGTTGAGAAGGGTTGAAAATACACAGAAGCAGAGGATTAGAATTCAAAACAACTGGTAAAATTGTTTGGAAAAAAAAAAGGCATGAAGTATTGTGAGGAGAATAGTAGAGTGACACAATGAACTATTAGCAATAGCATCATGGCACTGTTCAATACTTTGCAGCCACCTGGTAATGTTTTCAACATGAATGTGTTCCCTACCTTGTGACTGAGAATACTATGCAAGTCTTCATTTTCATCTAGGGATTTTCAAAACCTGCAGTCACCTTCTAGGAAAAGAAGATACCTTTGCACAGAAATGCAGCAGTGATGTGAACTAGAAGGAGTCTGAGACAGCTCAAAGGAACTAGAAATTCTACTGTAAATTCTAAAGATCTGACTACAACATCTTTCCTAATGGTAAGAATAGTTAAATACGATGTACATTTCCACTGAATCTCATTATGTTGTTCACTGTAAGAGCAGTTTACTTGGAGTGCATCAAGAGAAACATGTCAAGAACAACACAAAATGTTATATGTATTAGTATGGAATTATGTTTCTGAGGTAAAAATCAAACTTGACTTCCATTAGGCCAAAGGAGCAACTCACTCATTCTATGGGTCTGTGAAGTGTTACATAGAAGGCTAATAAATTTGCCTTATGTTTTGGGTTTTTTGAAATGAAAGGCAGCTGTGTAGGGGATCCCATCTCCAGTGCTTACTTTCCTTTCTATTTGTCTTTAAATTTTCTTTTATCATTTTTCATTTAATTTTGTGAATTAATATTATATCTGTACAAATGTTGCACTACAACAAGCTATGAGGTTTGATTTTTTTTTTGTATGAAACCAATGAGCCTGCTGAGATCACTATAATTTTAAAAATAAATCTATGATTAAACACCACATTGTGTTTGTCATATAACTGTCACAGGCTTAATCATTTGACACAGAATTCCAATCATATTATTAGTGAATGTGTATAGCTATATATATGTGTGTGTGTTGCATGTGGATAGAATGGGGAGAAGAGACCAGTTGTCACTGTCCAACTTCTTATTTTCCTAGACTTCAGGGTTCTCTTGTTTACAGCTACTAAGAGGCTGAAAAAGTCACATCCAAAGTACTGACCTAGAAAATGTTTCTCTTCAGGGATAATGGTTTCTTGAATATGATAATAGAAAAGAGGAGATGCAAATGCATTTTTGATAATGTTAATATTTTAAAAGGGAAAACTGTGAGGTATATTAAGCTAATGTTTTATGAAATTAATGTTATATATTAATATATCAGTTAATGATATATGAAAATTTACATTTTCCTACCTACCTTTTAGCTGCCACTTATCTTTACCCTAAATTTTTCAAAATCTCACTGGAAAATTGTGGATGAAATTGTCTCTCTATCAAGAGAAGTGAATAGAATTTTCCCCTTGGTAGAGGCTGTAGCTTAATTAATAGGCTAATAAAGAGAAATTATACTTACTAAAAATAACAAGAGAATATCTTCATATTGACAAGATATTGAACATCATTCTTTATTCTTTTTAGTCATCACTGCTTTTCGAAAGAATTCACTTTTAGTTACAAATATATAAAAGGTTGTAAACATTTGAAAATTGATGAAGTAGTATAAAATATTTCTGAATGTTAAAACCAAGTGCAGGATTTTGATTTGATTTACAATCAATCAAGCAATGAATGAATGAATAAATAAATAAGGGGCATACATATTGTGGAATGAAAAAGCTCAGAATCAAAAGCAGTTGTACTTTATTTATTTATTTTTAAATGTTTGTGGTAAAACTGATGTGCAGTTGTAGTTGGTTTTCTGATAGAGTTTTTATTACTATTATGCCAAAAGTTGGTGTCACAGAATACAATATGATTTATAAAGGCTCATTTGAAAAAAGCAGAATTAGAAGATCAAAAGGTGAGGGACTGTATCATTAAAATGACACCATTTTACTGTGTCTAAATAATTGTAACAAAGAAAGATTAATTTCAACAGTTCATGCCTTGCCACTTAAAATCCAATGGACAGCCATGATATTAAAATCTATAAATTTCTTTTCTTTTTTTTTTTTTTTTCTCAAAAGATACTTCAAATATGAAACATCTATTGGATGGAAATAGTCACAATAATAGTAGCCTTTTGAATTAACTTGTTTAATATATTTGCAACTCTGATGGTTTGAGGGCCTTTTTTGTTGATAGCCTTAGACTTCTCTGAAGTCACTGAATGAAACGTCAGTGAAAACAGAAGTCTATCAGTGCTTAATTCTCTCTGATCTTTACAGTTGCTTGTGTTTTCTTTTTACCCCAGATGACATAAAAGCATTTCATTTTCAAAAAGAAGATGAAAATGAGAAATTCCAGCATCAAAGAAAAAAGTACAAGGAATTAGAATGCACAACATAGTTAAGTGGAACACATTCACACTGCAATCTGTAGTACTTGTGTCAAATTTCAAAGCAGATAAGAACACATTGACAATTCCAAATCATTTGGTGAGTTTGTGACGAAAACTACAATTAACCTGTGGATTTCCCTTTATAAGAAATTGTTTAAATAGTTAACTGATATTCATCAATGTATTAAAACAATGTTGTATGGTTCTTCCCTGAAATTGTTACGAATCTGATGGCCAAAAATACGTGTATTTTTAACTCTCTAGCATTAGTTAGGTATAGAAGCAGTACAACAGACTGGATGTTGCCAGAACAGATGTGTTAGCTTGACAGCCCTTAGGTGAAAGTTTTCCATTGATTCAGATTACTCTTCAGTTTTGGAATAGCACAGGTTATTTCTCTCAAATGACTGGCATAGAATTAACCTTATTAAATCCACCAACAGCTAACGTATTCAGTGTAGGTTCCATTTGAAGCTAATTTTCTACCATCTCAAGCATGACTTTTTCACTGGAACGTTAATGGGGAAAAATATCTGCATAAATATAAATTCATAACAATGTAATTCGTGGAAGCAACTCAACCTGTGTTTTGTTGTGGAGTCTGTCATTGTTACAGTCTTTTAAATGAACAGTAAGACTAAAAATTCAGGAAAGAAGTTCATTAATTATATGTAATTTTTAAGCACGTTAGTATGAAATGAAGTTGCTTCTTCCTTTCCAAATATCTCCGTTTACCTGCCTGAAAAGCTTCTCAAGAAAAAAATCTTTCATCTCTTCTATATTGTTTTTATTTTTCCTTTAGTATGTATTTCAATGAAATATTTATCTATGTGCAATATATCCAAATGGAAATACAGATTAGACTGTACACTTCTTTTCTTGAACAGTCCACAGTCCAGAGTACCACTTATATATATTGGCAAGATATCAGGACTTGAAATAGCTTTTGAAATCTGTATAGTACTGCTTCTTTACCTTGGGATCCAAGTTCTCCCACATTATTTAGAACAAGATTTCCCTTTTGCACTATACCAGTTACTTACCTCACAAATGTATGCTCTTACAAACCTGGAAAACCCTTTATATTACTTCCTAGGAACTTGTGGTGAGATATTAATGTATGAGAACACGTTCAGTTCATGAGATGTTAAACTGGAATATATCATTATTGAGCCAGAGCAACACAAAGTTCATGAACAAGATTTTAATTCCACACCACTTATTTCCTGGCAGTCACATGGTGTTCTTTACGGAATTAATAGAATTGACAGTGAATAGAAAGAAAGGCCTATACTTAGTGAAGCTTTGGAAAAAAAAATAAGTTATGTTTTACACAGAATCTTTTTTAAATTTTGTAGAGCCTGTTTGTGTGATATCCTGAGCTCTGTCTCATTGTGACATTTTCTCAGGTTGTTAGAGTCACATTGCATTGTCTTCTGTAATACTGCTTGGCAGAGCACAAGGAATACAACTTGATTTATGTTGTCACAGTGCAATGTGTCCTCAAGACAACTTTGAAAACAAAAGAACTAAGTACCATTAAACACACTGTAGCTTTCCAGTGGGAAATTCAAGTTTTATTTTTGTGAATAAGCGCTAGAAAGCACAAAGTGGAAAAAGTTCTCCTCACTGTCTTCCTGACTTGTATATTTTTTTTCCATAAAAAAATGGCAGATCCCTTCATCTTCAATGAAACAGTATATAACAGTATATATATAACAGTATATATATCACGAGATATGCTAGGGCAATCTCTTAAAATGGAGGCAAAAGAAAAGATATCTCATTGTGAATTTATTGGTGTTGTTCGTTAGCTACAGAACAGTGAGCACATGGAGGTTTTGAAAGAGCTTAGATGCTGTTGACAACCAATGGCAGTTGGGTTCTGTATTTCCTATGTGCCCTTTGAAATTTTAACTACTAATGATTATGGAAGCTATGAGATTGAAACCTTGAGGCTGAAGTCTCTCATTAGCTCACAGAAATAGGGGGCCTGTTGGTTCATGTTCCCTGATATTGTCTTCAGTGACTCACAGCTTTGGCACAGAAATCTTTCTCCACAGGTGAGACACTGTTTTCTCTACTTTTGCTCAAACTCTTAGGGTCTGTACTAAGACCTCTTCCCTTTTGAAGACAACACAAAGATTTGGACATTCATCTTCAATGACTTGTACCTTGTAAAGTTTCATGCAGGGCACTTAATACTCACTCACCTTAATGTCTTTTTTGTGAGTTTGTGAGACATATTATCTTTATATTGGTCTGCACAAGATGGTATGAAGTCTAGTGAGAACAACTGACAAACTGACAAATGTAGTATATGTTTCAGTTTTATTTTTCTGTGTTTTCTTAGTTCCTATTTGTAGTATTCCATCCAGTGTGCAAGTTTTCTTTTCACAGATTATTTCTTTCACAGTAGCAAGTAACTATCAAAGCAAATATGTTGCCTCAAATAAAATAATAGATTATCCTAGGAAATTAAAATATTAATTTACATTTAACTAGAGGCTCAGAAGTTATGAATGAGCTTTATTTTAGAAGAAGGTAATAAAATAGTTTCAGAACTAACATAAAAACAAACATTAGAATCATAATGACTGCACTTTTTAAAATAGAAAGGTAGAAATAGAAAATGCCCAGGTAACCTTTCCAGATCTGTGTTGACTACTCTTTGATATCTGTACTATTCCAGGAAAAAGTATATTTTTTCTTGGAAGTAATTTTAATTTTTGAGCACTCTTGGCATCAGTTCCAACCTTTTTCAGCAATGAAGGGAAAACGTAAACACTTTCAAAATCGTGACAGCCATTCTCAGTCATATAATGAGACGTTACCTGGCCAGCATATATAAGAAAGCCTATGGAGAAATATACCTGCAGAATCATATTACCATCTTTCTTTCTGTATCTAATCTGTGCATGTCAAATTCCCTGGGGAGTCAAACTTGGAATCTCTGCCTTCCACTTTCTCTTATAGGAGCAGTTAGGTGGCAGTCTCAGCTTCACGTTTACAGGGTGACAATGGAGAAGGGAGCCACAGCATCCTTATAACACAATGCATTTTTCTTTCCTATATATATGACTTCCTGACTATCTTAAACTCATATAACGATACTCTCAGAATCCTGATGAAAGCTGAGCTGTTTCTTATTGATGTTTATTTTAGCTACATTCCAGCTTTGAAATAAACATTTTTATTCCTGTTTTGTAATTATTAAAATGCATCATATGCTACCTGCTTCAGCTGGCTGTGCAGGAAAAAACATTTAAAAGTCTGTGTTCTCTACTTAGCTCTCAAAGATGAGTTAGTATAAGGTATAGTCAAATATCAGTCAGTAGCACAGTAGCACTGAGAAAAGCAGCTACAATCCAGTTTAAATTTTAAATTGGTAAACAATTAAGTAAAACATATTTGTAAAAAAAAAAAAAAAAAAAGTGGACATTTTGCAAGAGGGAAAAAATAAGCATTGAAAAACTAAAAACACCTGGATATCAAGTGCAGGTAACTAAATGTCACTGTTATTTTAAAACTTACTATTTGAATTTACAACTTACTAATGAAGAAATTCCAGTGTCTTTCAAGATCAAGGAGGACAGATCAATATTATACAAAGGAGATATTTATATCACCAGTGATTCTACTGTGGATCTATGGAGGCACTTTAGGTTGTAGACTCACTAATCTAACACCTTATGTTTATGTTGAATTTGCCATCATTTTTATAAAGAACAAAAATTGTCTCCTAGACAACATTTCAGTCACTGCTTAGAACAGAAATGGTATTTTCTAATTTTAGAGATCCTTTTCCCTTTCAAGTGAGATTTTTTTTGTTGCTGTTCCTTCAACACTTGGCAGATGCCACATAAGCTCTACTCTTTTCTTCCTCTTCTTAAACCACATTGAGTCCTAAAGAATCACTTAGTGATAGAAAAAAAGCCTTTCAATCCAAGGGGTTACTACATGACTAATAAAAAATGAATATCCTTCTGTCTGTCCTCTGTGAACATTTATATTCTGAAGATGTCTTAGTTTCTTTAGGCTATTCACTCAGCGGTCACTCTGTGATGTTGATGGTGCTAATGGTTGGTAATGGTTGGAAATTGTACAGTAATTTTATTTCACTAGTGAAACTCTTTGGTTCTGTATTCTGGAAAAAAAAAAAAAGATCAGATGTCAGATGTATTTCATGCTTGATAAACTACAATGCGTAATAGAATTAGGAAAAGAGAATTTTCATGATGGTTTACATAAAGCATTTTTCCGATTTCTATAGTTTGTTTATTTTTCGTTTCTGCAAATTATAGATAAGATATCTGAATGAAATTTAAAAAGAAATTTTGTTGGGAATAGATCATATTCAGCAAACTACATTTTTTAAAAAAATTCAAGTGAACTCTATATATAAGGTTAGAGGTATTGATAAAAAAAAAAAAAAAAGTACTGAATTTTATGTCTTTTCTTCAAATACAAGATTTTATATACTAATCCTCCAGCTCTTGATGCTTAGGGGAAATAAATAAATAAATAAATAAATAAATAAAACAGAAGAGTCAGACTATTTTGTGTTAAGCTAGTAGTATTTTCATTTCTCTGACAATTTTTGTTTCTCTTGTTATTTGTTCCTAAGGAGACATATCCCAAATGAGATGTCCAAGTGTTTCAGGAGGCAACAGACTAAAGCTTATCTGTCAAAAAAAAAAAAAAAAAAGAGGCTTATTTAACAGAAGTAATGAATCAGATTTATTCAAGCAAAACCTCAAATATCCAAAGTAGTTATGATCAATAGTTCTCTAGGTCTCACTCATATGTCCCTCTTTGGGAACATACCTTTTTTTTTTTTTTTTGGCAGACAGTTTCTTGCTGCACTTCTGGCAAAATAAAACCTCATTGTATGGTTTCACTGTCTACTTACTGATCATTAAATATGCTCATTTGGGCATAAGTAATGATTAGAAATAAACTGTTATTCCTATTTCAAGAAATCAAAAGCCTTTTAAAAGTCTCAAATAACTGTCCCCATCTCATATCCCACATTCTTCCATGATCAAGGCTAGATCCTTAGATATATTTGTGGAGCATATAGGAAAGCTCAGGAGTGAATTATCTCATTTTCCTATCCCATGGTTAGGGGTATGTGTTGGGTTTTTTTGGCATCAATTGAAAGGTAAGTCATGTATTTATTTATTTTTAATTTTTAAATATCTGTTTACCGTTAATATCCCCCGTACCGAGGTGATTGCAAAAGCCAAGGTAAAATTGCTACAAGGTGACTTTTTGCTGGCCTGATATTGTAAAACTGCCAGCACAGCAATGGAACAAAAACTGTGTCAGCCTATTGCAGCTTATGTGAGCAAATATTTCATTACAATGGAATAATCTATCTTATAAGTCTGGGCTTGAAACAATAACAATACCAACAAGCACACAATTCATTTAGGCACACTCAGGTTTTACAAAAGGAAGAGGTCACGTTCACATAGGGAGACCTGTGATTTTTTTTCTTTTCCTGGGAGTAAACTGATTTAAAAGCACATGCTGAAGGGTATAAAGCCTTGAATATGGTACATGAATTATCTACAATAACAAAAATCATACAGCTGAGAAAACAGAAAATTTCACTAAAACTAAAATTAACCTTTCTACTTGGTAGGATGGAACCGCCCCTAGAAACTTTCTTTATACAGAAAAAAATAAATTTAGTTTCAAGAAAGAAAATTAATGCTTTGAGTCACCATCCTGAAAACTTTCCAACCGTGTTTGAACAAATAACTCCTCTTTTTAATTGTCTCAGATACAAGGGCTCTATTTTATTCTTATCACGGAATTACAGGCCCAGTTATTTCACTGTTTGATTGAGTGTTTCCCAATTGCATTTGGGAGGAGATAGAAATACGCACAGGAGGTGATAAAGTATGGTGGATAAGGGAAAGAACACTTCTTTCCTAAAAGTACACGAAGAGTCTGTCTGGCTTAAATAAACAAAACAGCAGTAGCAAATTAACAAAATTAAAAACAAAACAGAACACCACCAACAACAACAAACAGAACTTCCATAGCTATTTCAGCTATTTAGCTGACATAATGGGATTTCTTCATAATACTTCAGCATTTTCTGATCACTGCAGTCAGCACCAAGGAAATTCCTTCTAACCTGAAAGGATGCTCAAGACAATTGAGTGTTCAAGCAAAAGTGAGGAACTCTTGTTGTTCCTATTGGAGTTCTTGTAGTTTGCCTTAAAAATGGTGTATAACTATACCTGATTTCCTATGGAACAAAAATAAACAATTGGTTATATGTATCTATAAAGATGGGGGGGGGGGGGGAGGGGGTAAGAAAATTTGGGAAAGTAATGGAAGCAGGGAAAGTTTATGGCATTGACATTTTAGCTTGTAGGAGAAACAAGTCTTTAAGCTTACATGATAGCTAAAACTGTACCAGTCACTCTTGGATCATTTGTATAAATCCAGTAGATCAATTGCTCATTTCATATGATAATCATGTAGGAATCACGTGATTTGTCAGAGACAGCTATATAAACAACTCTTCATCAATGTTTACTTTATTGAAAAAAACTAATTCAAGCAATCCTACATTTTTGTTAAAATATTTTTCACTGAAAGTGAACATTTTAGAGGACTAAAACATTGCATTTTTATACAAATTTTCAAAGAATTTATTCAGTAGTCTCTTCTAGGAAGAAAAAAAAAAAACAACACTTTTTCAAGTCCTTTTAGAGCAGGACTGTGATTTTTGTCTTGAAATACTTCAGTGTTTATCCATTTCCTTTAAGACTGATCAAGATGTTTGGCTTATGCACAGTCCATTTTTCTGTTAGCATGACATTTTTTATTTAAATCCAGATAAAGGCTTTAGATTTTAACAATGCATTTTAATATTTTTTAAAGGCTTTAGATTTTAACAATGAATTTCAATATTTTTAACAATGTTTATTTTTGGTTAGTCAATTAAAAATTGATGCTAGTCATTCTGATGAATACTTTCAGAAAAAAAAAAAAAAGATTACAAATAAAATATATAGATATGGAACAATAAAAAATATAAATGGACTGGGACAGTCCTAAATTTTGTGTAGATGCCATTTAGAAATCAATTGAAAATATACTTTTTCTCTGAGACGTACCATTTCATCTCTGCTGCAAACTACTGCTTAAGTACAGTTGTATTTGTTGGAAACGTACAAGTGAATGAGTTAATGAGTGAACTTACATTTCTTTTAGCTGTTCAATCAGTTGTTGTATTAAATATTAGAGCTTTTTTTCTATATTTTCCAACCCTATTCCTCTGTTCCCAAAACTGACAATCACTTCTTCCTTTAAAAGTTATTCTAATGGCGAGTCTGAAAGAATGAATGAGGATCTTATTTATTGCCAATATACTTTATTAACAGCAATTTCTCATTTATTAGCAGCATTTACCAAATGGGATTGGATCCTATTTAAAATAAACAAGGAAAATAAAGAAAAAGATCTCTAAAAAACAGTCTCTAAATTACTAACTTTGACAACTCCAGTTCAGGCATAAATCCCTGTTTAAGGAGAATGCTGAAGCCTTTGTAACTTGAATATTCATTAAGAATTAAGCAATTGGTGAAGCATTTTCTCCCTACTAAGAAAGAGTCATATCAAAAAACCTTGATAGAAAGAGAACTGATATCAAGCAGAGTCTTTCACAGGGTTCAAAAGCTTGTCTCAAAAGCCAGCAGTCAATGCTTTCAAGCTGCTTTCTAAAGGCATTGCTACTCAGGTGCCTCTGAAGTGCTTTTTATAATTTAGGGGCACAATAATCTAAAATAAATGTGTCTATATGATTGTTGTTTCACAAACATGGACTGAAATGTTCCACAAACCTTATCCATGAGACTCCTAAAGATATTTGACTAACAGATGAATTGTCCCTCAGAGTATAATGTCTTTAGGTCGATAGGTTAGAATAACTTTGGAAATGTCCTCCTAGAAAAATCCACTTTATGTCATTGTACTGAAATTCTTCATGATTTTAATTAGACAATCAGTGAATCTCTACATAGATAATCAGGTGAAAACCTTTTTCTCACTTTTTTTTTTCTTATTTTTTTCACAGAGTTAAAACTGTGAAATAAGATCCTCCCATTTCTTCATCTTTTTCTGGAATGAGAGCTGTTAATTGTCAGACTGACAGCAGTTATGTGTATTTATATTATTTTTTATTTTTTTTAATCATAAGTTCATTACTGCCAATTCTAAATTCACATAATATGTTACGGACATGACATAAGATAATTATAAAATGCATAAAAACATTAGTTACAGTTTTACATTACTATTAATGAGAATATGAATGTAGCTTTCATCACGTTTGAAGGAAACAAATTTAGAAACCTAAATGGTTTTCAGGCTGTGTGACTCAAGAATGGAAATCCATGCAGAGCTCAGCTCTGAGATGCCTGACTCAAAACTAAATTCAGTGGGGATGTATATTAACAACGCAATTCACTCTCATATAGCTTTTGTGATTTTGAAGCCTCTGGGAAAACTTAAATTGAATTAAGTTCCTTGTTTATTTATTTTTCGTTATTACAGAACTGAAACAACAGTAAAAAAAAAAAAAAAGGAAAATGAGAGGGAAAGAGAATGCAAGAGAAGAGACATTTTCACAAATGTACCTTTGTTTGACTGGACTGGTGTGATTTTTTTCTATAGCAGTTGCTAAACTATAAACAAAAGATGAATAGTCCTTTCACAGCAGTCATCCCATTTACATAAGACTTTTGGAAGTATTGCATTGATTTCATTTTGTTTCCATTGAAAATCTATGCAGGTTTTTCTTCCTGTTTTCCTATTGAGTTCAATGAGAACAGGGTTAGTTTAGCACTGAATACATCTGGGAATTGTGATCCTTAAATGACCATTCAAGGGCATTTTTTGAGTAATGTATTTAATTATTTGAATAATCCTTCTCTATAAATAAACACAACCAAAAAGAGAAAGTAGTCTTTGTTTTAAACATTTTGCCTACCGCAAATCATTGCCGTGGGCTATCCATTCAATAACAACTTTCTTCCTTTTTTTTTTTTTTCCCAATATATCATAAATGATATATGAAGTGGGGTGTTTTGCTTAATTCTTCAAAAAGAAGCAATTTAATAGAACCAGTTATCACTTTTTCAAGTTTCACAAACAGCAGCATTTTTTCAGAGTCAGACTTTTTCAATAATGGTAGATTTTTTTTCTTATGCTTGGAATTCTCTGATAGTTTATGACTTCAGTGGAAAAAGCAGTCCTAAAATGGAACATGATTTCACAGGGTCTTATATAGTATTTGATAAACCTTATCAGAAACCACAAATTCACATTGAAATACCTCAGAAAATGTGCTCAGATGTGTCTTTTTCAAAGTAATGTGCTGTCTTAAAATTTTTGTTTTTGTAGATGCCTAAAAGACAGAAACACGAATAAAAAATAATGGGTTTCATTCTCTATAAATTTGGAAAAAAATCTTTCTGAGGCATAGTTTGAAGGTGGCAAATCATTTGTAATTGCACTATCATTTTGTTAATTAATAGTAACTCCATGTCAATTACTGGGAGAAGAAAAATGAGATCTTACTGTCTCTGACCTTTGTCTTTACCTAAAAGGCTTAAGAAGCATTGGCAAAGTGAGTTAAACTGTTCACTTTCTTAATCTGTAATGTCTGGAGGAGAGTTGAAGTACACTAGCAAGACATAATAATCCATTCAAACTTCTTTCTCTTGACATTTGAAAAATCAAGAGTACTACATAATCATTTCCGTCTCCTCTTCCTAGAGGTTCTTGACATATCTCCAAAGTATGAAAGGTGATATTGGATGAAGTTGAGATAGAAACTGAAACATCCCCATAGCACTCCATGACAGCTGAGTAAAATATGATTGCAGTTTGAACTGTAGTCCTTTGCAATATATTTTAGATTCTCCAGAGTTTTTAGGATTTCTCAGTAGAACGAATGAATTGAAAATCAGTTTTGATTGAATTAGAAAAGATAGAAAAATGCAAGGAAAATTTCTGTCTCTTGTCCCAATATGACTTACTGCAAAAAATGTAAGTGGTTACTTGCATGAGTTGCATATTAATGTTCATGATTTCAATACCAGACAGCATCCTGACTTGATTGAGCTTTGTCTTTCAATATGCTTAAACATAGTACTGTTCTCATATGCTATCTTGAAAGAAATCTTTAAAGCGTAAAGATTTTTGAGTTCTGTTTTATATTAAAATAAATGGTTTAGAGTAGTGCTTGCTTCTTTTCAGTTTCTACTGCTTTTAACTTTATTTGCCTATGTTGGTGATGAACAGTTCATAATCAAATTCTTTCACAATCTATGCACAGGGTGATATGTGACATATAGTAACATCAAATTGATTCGGGAAGAAACTTACTGGGAGTTTCAAGAGAAGCTTGGAAGAGTGCTCTGAGTTAATTATATTTAAAAACATTTTCCTGGAGAAAGCATAAATACTCCTTCTGTTCAGAAGCGTAGATAAGGAACAAACTGGATTGAGGATCCCAGGACTCATACCCTGGAAATTAAATGGGTTTGTCTCAAAGGAATTGTGCAACTTGTTTTGTAATGTTAAAGCACTGAATATGAAACAATTCTGCTAATAACAAGATTTGGTTTGAACCATTTTCTCTGCTTTCTCTATTTGAATTACCAAGTATATGGAATTTCCAGCCAAAGTGTTTTGTGATGGTTGTCTCAACTTGTAAAGTATCTTCTGAAGAGATATATTCATTTATCTCAGTTTTTCTTGGGAGCCATAACTACAGTTTTAAAAAGAGTCCTTCCTGTGTGCAGTCACTCTTACACTGCTTTGAATAAACAGTGTGAATGTGTAATAAGAAAGGTATTCTCCTCTTCTTATACTGGTCTAGATATCCATAACTTTTGAGACTTGATACTTACAAACTATTAAAACAAACAAACAAATAAACAAGAAGAAAGTAAAATAATAATAATAATAATAATAATAATAATAATAATAATAATAATAATAATAAAAAAAACTATGGGTGATCTATTTATGTTTAATATTAGAAACCACATTCCTGATGAGTGCAAAAGGATGCCCGGCAGCTCTACATTGTGTATAGCAAAAGAGAAGACATCTGGAAAGAAAAACAAGTAAGCTTGCTAGCATTATCTGACATAACACAGGAAATAAACCAGTCACATTAGATGACACTTTGGATGTCATAGACCTAGGCAACACATATGGTCTCATGTATTTTCTAAGCAAAGAGGCCACTTTAAAACCACATCATTTGCAATAATGAAAGCATTTCATTTCCTGCCAGGTCCCATAGAAACATTTTATGTTTTTTGGCTTTTGTCTTTGTTTTGTTTGTTGATTTTTTTTCTCTGTCTTGCAGCTTAATCAATTCATATTCATTTTATGAGTTTCTTAAAACAAATACATAAATAAAAGCTTTGCAGTTAAACTCAGAAATTTTTTGAATTTTGAATAGATACATTTTTATGTTCACTTCAGTGGAGAAACACTGAAGACAAATTCAGTCTAGAACCACCAAGAACCATGTCACTAAATATGCATTAGCACAGTGATTCTGTCAGTAGGCCCACTTAAATATTTAAATAAAATAATTGTAAAATTAATATTCTGCACTAGAAAGATTGAAATGCAGATGGAGTTGTAACATAGTTGTGAGATTCTCATTTGTGGTGGGAAATTGTGTGGGCAGCTTCCATTTTGATGGGACAAAATTTAGATAGATGAAAAGACTTAGAAAGTAATAATAATATCTATGTGCATAAATTAAAGAAAGAAAATCTCAATTCATTTGTTTCAGATGGTAATAATGCTCTTGTGGCTTTGGACTGGAAATAAAAAAGGGCTTTGGAAGTGTCTGGAAGCAGTATCTGAGAAGAGAAAACATTTCTCAAAAGTTGCATCATTTTAGAGTGAAATGAAGTTGAGGTACAGTATAGTATTAAAACAATATATCACTATAACAACAACAACAAAAGTTCAATTTTGAAGCAAAAATTTTCATATCTAAAAATACACAACACTAAACCAAATCAATGCTTATTGTTTATGTGTATTTACTTTGTCCTCTACAATAGATGTCAACTCAGAATTTGCTACTCTAACATCAGTTGTATATGGAACATGCTCTTCTGTCCTCAAGAGTTATAGACTGAATTTCATTCATGATGCAAATGAACACCCGGTATAGCTTTGCTCTGTGTTATATTGCAATGAAGGTTGTTTGCTGTCAACAATGGTTAAGTGAAATAAAGCTGACAACATATTATTTATGTGCATAGAAATGATTGAAATAAAGACAACCAAACATTTGTCAGACAATAATGAAGATGCATTCACACCTGTTGATATTACATTTTCTGAACTGTAAGACCAAAAGGCAAAGATTGATTTTCTAGATTGCTATGCACATTCGTACAATATTCTGAAATTCAAATGAGTGTTACTGTAACTTTATAAGATCAAGCACATATTTTTACACAAAGGTGGTACGAAGGTTGTGAAAACAACTTTCAATTAAAGTAGCATGTTTTAAACATGCTGATGAATAGAAACTTTCAAAGGCATATAATTTCAAGAAATACAAGTTCACGTTCATTACTACTCCTAAAATTGGGAGGAACCTTTTGTCAGCAACAAGAAAATGTGAAATGCTATCTATGAACAGTAGACATCTAAACAAATAGAAAAAAAGTGTGGAAAATAAGATAATGGCAAGGATAAGTAGGATATTACTGTTGCACATTTTATGTTAGCACCAATGAACACATTTACTCACCTTACTCATCCCTTATCTTTTACACACTGAGGAAACCCCATAACTGTGGAAAATTATACTGTTGCAATGTACTGATAATGTCTGCAATGCTTAGTCTACTTTTATCATTCTTATGGCACTACTGGTTTGAATTTGCTCGCTTATTGGCCTGGCTCTAGCCAGTGGCATGGCCCTTATCTAACATGGGGCAGCTTCTGGATTCTTCTTTCAGAAGCTACCCCTATGGCCCCCCAGCTGCCAAAACCTTGCCATGTAACCCCACTACAGATACGTACCAGAAAATATATCATACTCAATATATCATAAAAATCATTTATAGCGTTGAGAACATGTGCTTATTTATTAAAAAAAAAAAAAATCTGGCTGGAATAACTGCAACTTTCAGTCACAGTTGTTTTGTTTAAAGTTTAAAAAAAATGTGAATAACTGCAGTGATGTTAAAATAAAAATAAATAAATAAATAAACAAATTCCCCAAATTACACATGCAATGGCTTGTTAGAAATATGCTTACTGAGACTTATAATTCCTGGTGTAGTTCCCAGGACCAGCATGTTCTATTCTGCTATGTTCAGTGACTTGTAATAATATTTTTGAGTACTAAAAGGGCCAGGAGAGATAGTAAGGATGACTCTCCCCTTGGATGAGTATAGTTGTACATGCTGCATTAGGAGATGTAAAATCAAGGCAGACTAATTAGGCCTTGGTGTTCTCAGAAGTAGTGAGTGACTAATACAAAGCAGAATTTTGGAGAATGGGCTATCTGCCTTCCAGTTGCATGTGATTTCCATGAGGTCCGTCTGCTAGGATGAGAATACAAGATGTGAAAAAATCTCTGTGGCTAAAGCTTATCACAGAGAAAAGCTGTCTTTTCATCAGTTTAATTCTGCTCTGAAGATCTTCATCAACAAAAACCTAAAATTATCTAAACTCAACAGATGTATAATCTTTCCTGTATTACTCCCCCTTCCAAAGAATATTATTATGAACCCTTCCAAAAGTCCACAAAGGTAATTATACTTTAAAGTCCAGGTTCTGGCATGCTTAAACTGCTAATATTCTGTGTGTGTGTGACCCTAGAGAGTTTTCATTTCTTGAGAATCAAAGAATTTTGACATGTTGCTGAGGTAGATTCTTTAGAGATAATGAGAGATATTTACAAGATGACTTTTTTTTTTCCTTCACATTCATTTTAGATTTTTTTTCCTCTCCCTCCTCCATTCTCCCTTCTTATTTCTTACTTGAAAAAGAAGCAAACCACAAAATTTAAAATTTGAAGTTTAAAATGTTTGACTCCTTCCCAGGATGTTTGACTCTCAACCTTCCTCACATTTCTTTATTTTCTACAAGTTAGAAATGAGGTGGATGGGGATGAATCACAGGCATGATGCTGATTGACAATATATTTTTTGAACTTTTAAACAACAACAAAAAAGCTGTAATAATTAAAGATTTGTTCAGTCCCAGCACCATTTTCATATGAGGAGAATAAACTATTAGATAAACTGCTAGAAGGTGAAGATATTCACGTTCACTAAGATGTGAAACCAGGGTCAATATTGCTGTTTCAAAATCTGTGAGGTCAGTGAACATCCCTGAAAAGAAGCTACAGATGCTAGTTTTAATGCTGTTTAAAAGTCATTTGGAGAAAAGTTATTACAAATGTAACTGTAACTTTTTATTTCATTAGGAAGATACAGTAATAGATTAAGCTAAAATTTCATACTCTTACTGGTACAGGAATGTTGTATATGTTTTGCATTCTTCAGGCAAATTCATATGAATGTTTCTAGAGACATACGAATATAAAAAGTACATATATATTCCTTTACTTGACACGGGCCAGTTAAGCCAAGAAGAGCTTCTAAAGAAAAAAATACAGAATAGGAAATATAACAGTAGAATTTTTTCTATTGATTTTCAGTGTTTAGCTGAAACACACTCACTTCTCAGACATGGAATTGTTTCAAGGTTAGTCACTTTTCTCAGTTTTCCCTTATGGAAGCAAATGAAAGACTACATTCCGGCTCCTTGCTAACTTTCTCAGCATAATTTTTCATTTTCACTTAGATACAAATATTAAGCCAAGTACAGTTTGTAACAAGGTACTACTCCTAGGGGAAAAAAAAAAAGTGCAATACTAAAAAGCATAATCTGAAAATCACAGGGAAGAAAAAAAAAAAGATAAGGAAAAGGAAGAAGAGATGGGTATCTTGCTTTGTGAGGAAAGTTTCAATAAAGTGGGAAGAAGAAATAGAAAAAAGACAAGAACCTAAGTGTGACCCGACCTGAAAAGTAAAAAAAAAAAAAAAAAAAAGGTTGATAAATATTAAGACAAAACAAAATTTAGTTGTTTGCCTCTAATCAATTAAAGTTTGATCTTTAATAAACATTCTGTTTTTATTTGCTAAAACTAAGAATTGGAATGAGAGTTATTGATGTTATATGGCATTACAGACTTATTGAGATAAGCTCTAAGGGCTTGTCTTTATAGGGCTGTTTGTTCAGATTATCATATGGTTCGAAATAGATGTGTAATTAGAATGGTAATATCTTATTAATTTCAGTTATGATCACTTTCTTAAAGGAAGCAGTCTACTTTATCTGGTACTGTGTGCATTCAGACTCAGCAACATATCTGGAAATAGCTTGTATAGCTATGCCTTTTATTCATATTCAAACAAATAAAATAACAACTGAAAATAAACCACTTATATATAACCACTTATACTGCCCCTTGCCGAGGCGATCAGCTCCGGGGCAGACGCGTTCTGCAACGGAGCGGGGGATCGAGACAGGCCAGGTTTTTTTTTTGGCATCGAGGCCACTCGAAGCACCCCAGGGAGCCTCCAGGACCCGGCAGCCCTCACAAAGGAGGCTGACGAGGTGTAGGCGGAGCCAGCAGCGCCCCCTCCCCAGCCGTTCAAAAGCAGCTCCTAGGGAGCGCGAGCAACCAGGAGCGCAGAGAACAGGGTGGGCAAACAGGGCGAGGTGTGTCAGAAGGGCAGGGCGTGGCAGTTTGCGCAGCAGTGCGCGCAGGCAGGGCGAGCAGGGAGGGCCCCTCGCCGCCCTTTTGCAGCCGTCTTTCCCTTCGGTACTTGTACTTGTAACCTGCCTGTGAGGAACCTGGTCATGGTATCAACCAGGCAGAAAACCAGGGCCTCGGCATCTTTTGCGGCCTCTCCAGCTGCAGCCACCGACGTGGCTACTCAGACGGAGGGCTCAGGGAAACACGTAGCCATCCAGGTGTTGGGCTGCAGGGTGTGCCCGAGTCTTCTGTCCATATCCAACAACAGCAGCGAGGGGTATGCCGGTGGGAGGTGTGCCCAGATTGAAGAGCTGCTCAGCCAGGTAGCGGAGCTTCGGGAGGAGGTGAGCAGGCTCAGGAGCATCAGGGAGTCAGAGAGGGAAATTGACTGGTGGAGGTGTACTCTACCCTCTCTGAGACAGACTCACGAGCCTGCCATAGCACTAATGTCTCCTGCTACACAGAAGACAAAAGTTCCCTCATCCCGCCAGGCAGTAGGAGGAGACCTAGGCCAAGGGGGGGAATGGAGGCAGGTTCCTGTTTGGGGTGGTAGGTGAGCCCTGTCCCTGCCCACCTCACCTTCCCATCTACCCTTATATAACAGGTATGAGGGTCTAGAACACGACAGCCAGAACAATGAAGTAGACAAAAGCCTGTCCCAGTTGGAGAGGATGCCTAAGGCAAGGCAACCTATCCCCCGCATTGCTACATCAACTGTCAAAAAAGAAAGAAGGGTTATTGTCATGGGGGACTCCCTTTTGAAAGGGACAGAGGGCCCGATATGTCGACTGGACCCAACCCCACAGGAAGTCTGTTGTCTCCCCGGGGCTCGGGTGAGAGACCTAGCTAAGAAAGTCAAGCGCCTGGTACGGCCCACCAACTACTACCCGCTACTGGTCTTTCAGGCTGGTAATGATGAGGTAACAATGAGAAGTCCGAGAGCAATCAAAAGGGACTTTAGGGCTTTGGGGCAACTACTTAAAGGATCAGGGGCACAGGTTGTGTTTGCCTCTGTCCTTCCGATAGGGGGGATCAATGCTGACAGACAGACTCATCACATTAACATGTGGCTTTGGGACTGGTGCAACCGGCAGAATTTCGGGTTTTTCGATCATGGGAAGGTCTACGCGACACCGGGCCTGCTGGCACCAGATGGGATGCACCTCTCTCAGAGAGGGGTGAGGATTTTGGCTCAGGAGTTGGCAGGGCTGATAGATAGGGCTTTAAACTAGAGTCGAAGGGGGAAGGGGATAAAACCAGGCACGCCGGTGATGAGCTAAGGGATGGTGTGCTAGAATCAGAGGGACTGTGTGCTAGTGAGGCCCTTCGGTCAGCTACACAAGGTCCTGCGTGTAAAGAGGCGCATTTGAAGTGCTTCTACACAAATGCACGCAGTATGAGGAATAAAATGGATGAGCTAGAAGTCTTGGCCCAGTCCCGCAGCTACGACATCATCGGCATAAGCGAAACCTGGTGGGATGAGTCCTGTGGCTGGTGTGTTGCAATAGATGGTTACAGGCTCTTCAAGAGAGACAGGCAGGGTAGGCGAGGTGGCGGGGTGGCAATGTATGTGAAGCATGGGCTGGACTGTGTGGAACTTCAAGTTGGCGATGGCAAAGCTGAGAGCCCCTGGGTAAGGATTAAGGGACGAACAAATAAAGGGGATGTCATTGTGGGAGTCTATTACAGACCACCTGGCCAGGACGACAATGCCGATGGATTATTCTTTGCAGAACTAAGAGATGCCTTAAGATCAACTCCCCTTGTCCTTATGGGGGATTTCAACTTGCCAGACATCAACTGGGATCACCACATGGCTGACACGAGCAAGTCCAGGAGGTTCGCAAAGTACCTAGATGATAACTTCTTGGTGCAGGTGCTAAGGGAGCCAACTAGGAAAGGTGCCCTCCTAGATCTGTTGCTGGAGAACAGAGAGGGTCTTGTGGGAGACGTGGCAATTGGCGGCCGTCTCGGTCATAGTGACCATGAAGTGGTTGAGTTTAGAATTTATGGTGACAGAAGGAAAACTGCCACCAAAACTTCAGCCCTGGATATGGGGAAAGCAGACTTCAGGGTGCTCAGGGAACTAGTCAGCAAGGTCCCCTGGGAAACTGCTTTTGAAGGCATTGGTGTCCATCAGTGCTGGTCAATCTTTAAGCACTGCCTCCTAAAAGCACAAGATCAGGCGATTCCAAAATATCGGAAGGCAGGCAGGCGGGGGAGAAGGCCGGCCTGGCTGACCAGGGAACTTCTACTGGAGCTTAGGTGAAAAAAGAAAGTGTACGGCTACTGGAAGGAGGGTCAGGCAATGAGGAAGGAATACAGGGATGCTGTTCGTGTTTGTAGGGAGAAAATTTGTGTGGCCAAAGCCCAACTAGAGTTGAAGCTGGCCATGTCTATGAGAGACAATAAAAAAGGTTTTTTTAGATATGTGAACAGAAAAAGGAGAACCAAAGAAAACATAGGTCCAGTACTTGATGGGGAGGGTCTCACACAGACAATGACATAGGCAAAGCAGAGACGTTTAACGCCTTCTTCGCCTCTGTCTTCAACACTGATGATGGGCTTCGGGACCCAGGGTACTCTGAGCTGGAGGACCATGATGGTGGGAATGACAAACTCCCAACCAACCCTGAACGTGTGCGGGATTTGCTGCTCCACCTGGCTCCATACAAGTCCATGGGTCCGGATGGGATCCATCCCAGGGTGCTTAAAGAGCTGGCTGACGTCATCGCGGGACCTCTCTCAATTATTTTTCAACTATCTTGGGAATCTGGAGAGGTCCCAGTAGACTGGAAGCTGGCGAATGTTGTCCCAATTTTCAAGAAGTGTAAGAAAGAAGACCCTAGCAATTACAGACCTGTCAGTCTCACAGCAGTGCCTGGTAAAATTATGGAGAGGATGATCCTTGAAGTTATTGAAGCACACCTGGGGGACAATGCAGTCATTGGTCCCAGCCAGCATGGGTTCCTGAGGGGTAGGTCCTGCCTAACAAATTTGATTTCTTTTTATGATAAGATCACCCATCTAGTCAATCAAGGGAAACCAGCTGATGTGATCTTTTTGGACTTCAGCAAGGCTTTTGACACGGTTTCCCATAGGATCCTACTGGACAAAATGTCCAGCATACAGCTAAACAAAAACATCATCCGATGGGTGAGCAATTGGCTGATGGGCAGGGCTCAAAGGGTTGTGGTTAATGGGGCCACATCTGGCTGGCGGATGGTCACCAGTGGGGTCCCCCAAGGCTCCATTTTAGGGCTAGTCCTCTTCAATGTCTTTATAAATGATTTGGATGTAGGACTAGAAGGTGTTTTCAGCAAATTTGCTGACAACACCAAACTTGGAGGAGTTGTGGACTCGGCTGAGGGTGGAAAGCCCTTGCAGAGAGATCTGGACAGATTGGAGAGCTGGGCGATCACCAACCCCATGAAGTTTAACAAAAGCAAATGCCATGTCCTGCACCTGGGACAGGGCAACCCTGGCTATACGTACAGACTGGGCAACGACACACTGGAGAGCAGCCCTGCAGAGAGGGATCTGGGGGTTGTGGTTGACAGCAAGTTGAATATGAGCCAGCAGTGTGCCCTGGCAGCCAGGAGGGCCAACCGCATCCTGGGATGCATCAAGCACGGCATTGCTAGTCGGTCGAGGGAAGTGATTGTCCCGCTCTACTCTGCGCTGGTGCAGCCTCACCTCAAGTACTGTGTGCAGTTCTGGGCACCACAGTAAAAAAAGGACATTAAGCTGTTGGAGAGTGTCCAGAGGAGGGCGATGAAGATGGTGAAGGGCCTAGAGGGGAAGACGTATGAGGAGCGGCTGAGGTCACTTGGCCTGTTCAGCCTGGAGAAGAGGAGGCTGAGGTGGGGGGGGACCTCATCGCGGTCTACAACTTCCTTGCGAGGGGGAGTGGAGAGGCAGGTGACCTATTCTCTGTAAACACCAGTGACAGGACCCACGGGAACAGTGTTAAGCTGAGACGGGAAGTTTAGGCTGGACATCAGGAAGAGGTTCTTCACCGAGAGGGTGGTCGCGCACTGGAACAGGCTCCCCAGTGTAGTAGTCACTGCACCAAGCCTGTCTGAATTTAAGAAGCGATTGGACTGTGCACTTAGTCACATGGTCTAAACTTTTGGGCAGATCTGTGCGGTGCCAGAAGTTGGACTTGATGATCCTTATGGGTCCCTTCCAACTCGGGATATTCTATGATTCTATGATATTTGAGAGAGGCAGTTTTTGCATTAAGAGTTCATCCAGTTGACTTCTATCACTAAGTCAACTATTACACATACTATTGTAATTTTATCTGACTTACATCAGACAAAAATTGGCTAGTATCCAGAAGAGAAAAAATACATTTCTTCTATTTCTATATTTTCCTTTGTAGTCAGTTTACGTGGCAAGGTTTTGGTAGCAGGGGGCCATTGGGGTGGCTTCTGTGAGAAGAATCTAGAAGCTGCCCTATGTTTGGTAAGGGCCCTGCTGCTGACCAGAGCCAAGCCAATAAGTCATGTTGTTTGCACCTCTGTGACAGCATATTTAACACAGAGAAAAAAAAAAAAACGCTGTGCCACACAGCAGCTGGGAGAGTGAGAGGAGTGAGGAACAGCCTTGCAGGCGCCAAGGTCAGTGAAGAAGAAGGGGGAGAGGTGCTCCAGGTGCCGGAGCGGAAGTCCTCTGTGGCCTGTGGTGAGGACCATGGTGAATCAGGTTCTCCCCCTGCAGCTCATGGAGTACCATGGTGGAGCAGGGTTCCATGCTGCAGCCTGTGGAGGAGACCACGGTGGAGCAGGTGGACCTGCACCGATGGAGGCTGCGGCCTGTGGAAGACCCCTGCCGGAGCAGATTCTGGGCCGGACCTGTAGCCCGTGGAGAGGAGACCACGCAGGAGCAGGTGACCTGTCAGGAGCTGCTGCCCGTGGGGGATCCAGGTTGGAGCAGTGTGCTCCTGAGGGATGGACCCCGTGGTACGAACCCATATCTGGAGCAGTTCTTGAAGAGCTGCCGCCTGTGGGCAGCCCACGCTGGTTCAGTTCAGAAAGGACTGCATCCCGTGGGAGGGACCCCAGAGCACAGGGCATGAGAGTGACCAAGAAGGAGCGGCAGAGAAGAAGCGCTATAGACTGACCATAACCCCCGTTCCCCTGTTCCCCTGTGCCGCTCGGGGGGAGGAGGTGGAAGAGGGTGGAGGGGGAGAAGGTGCTTTTGGTTTCTTTCATTTGTTTCTCACTTCTCTAGCTTGTTAGTAATAGGTAATAAATCTTACTATCTCCCTACGCTGAGTCTGTTTTGCCCGTCACGATAATGACTGTGCGATCTCCCTGTCCTTATCTCAACCCTTGAGCCCTTTTCATTGTATTTTCTCCCTGTTCCTCTTTGAGGAGGGGGAGTGAGAGAGCGGTTGTGGTGGAGCTCGGCCGCCCACCCAAGTAAAACCACCACATCCTTCAAGGCTCGCTATTCATCTGTTTGTTTGTTGGTTGGTTGGTTACTTGCTTTTCTTGGGGAAGGAGAGCTTGCTTATAGAAACTCTGTCCCTGATTAATGTTTACTCCTATTATAAATGACTGGAAATGGACACAAGTTCTCAACACTGCCTGTAATATAACATGTAAATGTAAAAATGTATTTATCAAAAATATGACGTTATAGATTTTTAAAAATGCACCTGTATCTTGATATAGAAAACTCCAGATTTTTTTTTCTTATACCTGGAAACAAAAAGTGAGCAAAATAAATCAAGTGATTACTGTTTTTCAAAGAAGTTTCTCAGCAAAGATGTGACATCAGCTAGCTGGAAGCTTTTACAAAAATAATACGCAAGAAGGGGCCTCATGGTCAAGGCCCAGTTTTCTAAAACTATAATGAACTCCAGTGGAATTTTAACATGCTAAGACAGTACATATATATACACCTTTGAAGAACTGGAGCTTAGTTCATTAACATTGTGAAGGTTGCATGAAACTAAACCTCATAAACTTATTGTTAAATATTGTTTATTTATTTAAATTTTATTTATTTATTTATTTATTTTACTGAAGTCTGTAACTGGCTAGCATGACCACTTTTTATTGTTTGCCTGAGGTTGCATATGACTGAAAATGTCATTGCTTTAGAACATCCTCTACATCCTCTACAAGTGTGTAAATTTAAAAGGAATGTACCTACATATCAGTGAGAGGATTATTTCCTCTACTGCTGTCTTGATGCTTTTTTTTTTTTTTAAAGGGAGTTTTCAGTATTGTGGCAGATTTCATTTCATTCAGTGGAAACAAATAGCATGAGAAACAGTGTGCTTTTCATTTTTATATGACAAGTTTCTACAGTCTTCTGTACATGCCAGATGTATAGATATCTAAACAGTTGTTTATTTATTGATTGATTTTGAGAAAATAGAATTAAGTGATTTTCTTTTTAAGACAAGAGTTGCACAAAATACAAGCTGTATTTGATAATAGGAAGCTGTAATTTAGACAAATATTATTTTTACAGGAAGGGAATGCTGAATCACAAGGTTCAAACTTTGTCCTCAAGTGCATTTTAAATCAAGATAGACAGTTCTGGGCAGTATCCAGAAGCTGTGAATACAGTACTTGCAATTTATTTTCAAGAAAGGAAAAAAGTCAATAGAAAGTCAAAAGAAGTTTCTGCTCAAGATACTTCAAAGCAGTAGTTGGTTTGCAAGATTCAAGATTTAAGAACTGCCCTAATGTCAAAAAATGGAATCTGGATACCTAATTAGAAATATATCTTAACATAGAATATCTCCTTGATACCTACTTAGTACCTACACTCAGGTGGTTAGTTCAGATAAAATCATTCCTTTTGTAGGCCATAGACAGAAGGGGAGATGAAAGTATATTTGGGTGGGGAGAGAAAATTAAATTTATTAATGAATTGCTGGTATATAAATGTTGGGCGTCATAATTTTGCTACACTCTCTGGTCTGTCACAGTTATAAATAGGAAAGACACAGCTGCTAGAAAGTATGCATTTGTATCAGCAATAAATTGATCTTTAATTTCTTATCTGTTTTATTGAGCAAAATATTACCTTTGGATCATTGAGCAAAATATTACCCTTGTATCATTGAGCAATCAGTTCTTATTTACTGATATTGCAACAAGTTACCGATATTTTCAGGCACATATCCCTGAATTCTGAACATAGTACTAGTAACTTCTACAAAATACAACTAATACTTCTGTCATAGTCTGCTAATTTACTCTTTCAAAATAAATTTCATAACATTTTAAATAGTACTTCTACTCCCATAATCTGTTGCTATATTGATTATTAAACCTACTTGATTTAGGATAAAATTAAGTGGAACTGATTAATATCTTCAGTAGATCTTTTGATCTGCCTTTCAAAAAGATGCTTACCTGTCACGAAGATTTAAACAAATACATTTCTTAATTCTTTAGGCCTTCAAATCACTGGTGGTGAAAGTTGCCAAAATGAGAATCTACAGTTCTGGAACAGATTTTAGGAGGTATCTGAAGGAGATAAAAATCCTAAAGCTATGTCTCAGCAAGGAATGTGTTTTCATTCATCTCCTGGCTGAAGGAACTAGGAGGGAATACTTTGGTGACTGGTGCGTGCTGCTTTGAGTTAATGGCTTACGGAAGGAGGTGCAGAGATCTGGTGGGCAATGTATCCTGCTGCAGGGCCATAGAGACGGATGTATAAATTGTCAATAAGCCGTGACAAGGCAGAAGCTGTTGGTGCATACCTTAGATGAAATCTACCACTGAAGGGTAAGTAGTGACTTAAGCTGCTCATGAAAAGCAGAAGCAGCTCACTAATGCATGTCCTGAAGACACTTGCTTCTGTTTATGAAAGGCTCATTAATTTTAGATTCCGTGTGAAAAATCCCACCTTTCCAAACAATTTTATGACAGTCTTCCGCTGGTACAACTTCTATTCAGGTGATAAATGCAATGTGGAGGGGGTATAAATACAGTTCTCTGCTGCTTGAGTAAAACATTTTCTTAACTACACCTTTTGCTACGAGGCTATTAGGATGGAAGAATAAGGGCTCATTCTTCACACAAGTTTCAAGTTTCCATCTATATTTCCAAGAAGCAAGCCATCATCTCACTTACTTTTTAAAATAAAATTTTAACACTGTAATTCATTTCATAACATAGGATAACTTAAAAATGTATGAAAGAGACAAAGCCCAGGTAAGAAATGGTGTTTCATATCCCCTAAATCTGAGTAATGATTTGAAGTGTGTTTTAATTGTTGATTAAATAAACATAATGATAGCACCAGCTTCAACAGGAACTGTTATTTCATTGGGGGAGGGAATTTGTGGGAATGGGGGAGGGAAAGGTTATTTTAATCTATATGCTCTTCCTCTGCAAACTTTACATGTTGAAACTACTCAGATGAGTAGTAATGAGCTGAGGTTTTGAAAAATATTTTCCTAACCAGAACATTTTTTCTACTTCTGATGTACTTGTAGCTGGTATAGATGCTGTAAATAGAGGAATCACACTGTTATCCAGCATGTGTGCTATACAGTGAAACAGGATTCACTCAGTGCTTTCTCTTTTCAAAGATTTTCAATTAAATAATCATACCAAAATCCTGAAAAAAAAAAAAAAAAAAAAAAAAAGCAATAGTTTTATGCCACTGTATAAATTGAAAGGGTAAAAAAGACTTTATGGCAAACCACAAAGTTTGTGCAATGATTCAGGGAAAAAAAAAAAAAAAAGTTATAATGTAGCAACTTGTATGTAGTACTTGATAAAATGTGTTATTTTATATTAGCTATTTCTTTTATTGTCTTTTCCTTATATCTCTCTACATTTTGTTTGAACCTGAATCAGTCTGGAATTTCTCATTATAAACACTTGCTCTTTTAATTTTTATATTTTGCTAGTTTACTACAGATTAAATACTGTAAAATTATGCCTAGGTATGACACATGACAATGTAAGCCTACATTCTAAATACTTCCTGTATTTATGGAGCCATGTGCACGGCAGGTCCAGCTTTTTCCTCAGTGGCTTCAGATATGTGCTTGGAGAAAGCACATATGAACTCTAGCAGTGGTGTATGCCACTGAAACAATATTTCCCACTGTAAAGCAGGATGAATACTGTTATGGATCACAAAAATTAGTTTCATAGCAATTTCTTCAAAAAAGAATCTGAAATTTCTAACTGACTGAGTCAACGCTGATATGTTCATGTGTGTACTGTGAAAAAAAAAAAATAATAAAAAAATAAAGACTGTTGTGCAGGCACATAGACAAATGAAGTAATCCTTTCCAGCACAGATATGAACTTATTTAGACTATTATATTGATTTCTGGGTACCACAGTTCCAGATGAAATTAGAGACTAGTAGGAGGACAAAAAGTAATTTTGAATCAAAAAATCATGAACTCAACATTGAAAAATATTATACAATTTGGAGTCATAACTCAGAAGAAGAGAAGACTGTGGGAGTGTTGGTAACTTCATAACTTGAAATGTATAAAGACAGTTGTAAAGAGCATGGAATGATCTGTGTCCATGGAGGACAGGACAGGACAGGACAGGACGGGACGGGACGGGACGGGACGGGACGTGATGGGACAGGACGGGACAGGACAGGATGTGACGGGACAGGACAGGACAGGACAGGACAGGACAGGATAGGATAGGATAGGATAGGATAGGATAGGATAGGATAGGAAGTAATGTTGATAATTTGCAACAAGGAAGATTCAGCAAAGTTCAGACAGAAAAGCACCATAAAGGTATTCAAGCTCTGTCAACACAGATGACAAGAAATAGGTTAGGCAAGTATCTTTTAGAAATGGGTTATGTATAACATACTATCTCAGAGCAGACTACCTGGCATCTTCAACTCCTTTCCAGTCATCTGATTTCTAAACAGCTGTCAGCTGCAATTAAAAGAGATGTGAAAACTGGGATTTTTTATAGGATAACTGATGTTAAGCTACATACAATACATGTTCAGTGGATCTCATTAGTGCAAATATGTTTTGAAAAAAAATCTCTGGAGATAAATTTGACTGAAAAGGTAACACTGTATGAACTGCCTTTTGGCATCTACATTTCTAATCAATATTTTATGATTTATGCCTGAGATGAAAGTTTGCAGTCGGTTGGTTCAGTTCAGTAACTTAATATTGAATCAATAATTTTTGGCTAAAGAAAAGGAATGAAACAAATATGCAAAGAAATTTGCTGCTTAAAACTGTATTGTTCTACAGAATAAAATTTTTTACCACTTTCATGTTACTAAGCCTCAAGGTGCTGCATTACTTCTGATTTGTGCAGAAATGTGTTCATAATTCTGTTTTCCCTCCTCAGTGAGACGTGAAGTACCCATAACAGAAGTAATAAACAATTTCAAAGCCCATTGCAAACTTTAGATTATTAAAGGTTAGCAAAAAACATAGTTCAAAGAAATATCATTAGTTTTTCAAGACAAAAGTTAATTAACCACTTGTCAATGAAAACCACAAAATACTAATACTGTAAAATTATTACATTGCTGTTTTCTAATAATAGCATCCTCTTAATGATAAACAGCTATGTCTTTTACAAAGGTTTGTTTTAAGCCTAGAAACAAAATATTAGCAAATTTTTAATGAGAATACATTATACATAAGGAAGGAAAGGGGAGAATAAACACAAACGTGATCTAATAAATATGGAGCAGGAGGTTAAAAAACACACAGCTCAGATTTAGCTGGGAAATATTTACCTTAGCAGTGTCAATTAAAGCCTGGGATAGAGCAATGATGGATAGAATTTGTAGCACATAGATTTTACTACTCAGAAAGTAGTTCTTATGTTGCTCCTTTTTGTTATGTTCTAGTGTTCTTGTTTGGATTTTGATGAAACCACAGATGATTTCATGGCCATTTGAGGTGATCATTATTTACTGAGAATAATTATAATAAATTATATTGAAAATGTATATGATATTTGGAAAACAGAATGCTGCATCTAAAAATAGAACTAACTAAAAAGCCTACAGGTTCAGCTTTTACACTGGAGTAAATATTATGCATGTTCTGCTTTATAATGATAAGCAAAAATAATAAAAAGATAAATAAATAACATACTTTAGCTTAATTTCAGAAACTATATTTTACTTTTTATAAGTGCCTTGAAATGAACTCCCTGGTATTAACATCTGACAGTCTGTTTAGTAGTCCATACACAATGAACCAGTTTTCTCAATTATCTTGAAGATGTGCCACATTGCTAAAACGAATGGGCAAATAACAGGTGTACAAACCAAATGACTTCTTAACTTCATACACCCAGAAAATAAACCCTCTGGATATGAAAACAAAATATTTTTTTCAGTATGCCTTTTGAATCATCAAATTCAAAATTGAACATCAAAGAAATCAGGCAGCTGTAATTCAGATTTTAAGTCCTTGTTCTCAAAGAACAGAAGTGGGAAAATACTATTATTTATGTATTAAACATATATATTAACACCTATCAAATGCTTTCCTAAGATTAAATAAAAGTAAATAACCAGACATGTATATAAGCTCAAGGATCTACAGACACCTTGGAAAAGAGCAAATATCAGCTTATGCGACAACCTGTTCTTAACAATAGTATTCTTAAAGTAGTGTTAGCAATATACTCAGAAATATGGCAGATTTTCGTAAACTTCTGTGAAGTTCCTAAACTACTTTCTTCAGACAATAAATTTCTTTCAATTGACAGTATCATTTGTACTTTGAATACTACAAGTCTGCTAAAAAGGCCTTTAAATAGTTATAACGTCATATTGTTTCTTTATCATTCACACGTACTTTCTCTTTTTACTTTTATTTTTTCTCACTTTTCTATGAATATTTATCTATTACATGTTACTCGTTTCTCAACAGTACTCATACCTAAATTGCTTAGAAGCAGGCTGTGTGATTCATGTGCCTACTTGTTTCAGTGCTTAGCCTAAGAGGTTATGTCTCTGTACATCCCAGAATCATGGACTTGTTGAGGTTGGAAAGGACCTCTGGAGGTCATCTGGTCCAAACCCCTGCTCAAGCAGGGACACCTACAGCAGGTTGCCCCAGACCATGCTGAGAAACCAAATAAATCTCCCAAAAACTTAGAAGGAGGAGGTGAGAGACAGATTAGCTCTCTGCAGAAGATCATGAATAAACACTATATAACAATGAGATCTTGAACAAACTATTTAATTATTAGGTTGTCTTTGTGAGATCAGGCACTTATTCCTCGTGAGGTCTGAGAACAATGATAGCTCATTGTTGTGGTTTATCCCGGCCAGCAGCTAAGCACCACACAGCCGTTCGCTCCCCCCTCCCCCCTCCCTCTCTGGGATAGGGGACAGAAATGGGAAAGTGAAGCCTGTGGGTTGAGATAAAGACAGTTTATTAAGACAGGAAAATTATTGTTATTATTATTATTATTAATAATAGTACTACTAATAATAGTGTGTATGAAACAAGTGATGCACAATGCAATTGCTCACCACCCATTGACCGATGCCCAGCCTATCCCCGAGCAGCCGGCCCCCCACCCTGGCTAGCCACCCCTATATATCGTTTAGCATGATGTCAGATGGTATGGAATACCTCTTTGGCCAGTTTGGGTCAGCTGTCCTGGGTCTGTCCCCTCCCAGCTCCTGCCCGCTGGCAGGACAGAGGGAGAAGCTGAAAAGTCCTTGTTTTAGTGTAAGCACTGCTCTGCAACAATTAAAACATCAGTGTGTTATCAGCGCTCTTCTCATCCTAATCCAAAACATAGCACCCTACCAGCTACTAGGAGGAAAATTAACTCTGTCCTAACTGAAACCAGGACACTCATCCACTCAGAACAGAAATAATGATATTATCTTCTTGCTTTTCTGTTTTTAATACTTTGATTTTAGTTTTTGCTACAATTTTTCCAATATTTTCCTGTTTTCAATATTTTATTTGGCAATATGCAACAACATGGAATATGCCCACCGCAAACTGTGAAAGTGTTCTGTGAGAATGCAAGGATATAGGAAATATTAAATGTTTTACTGTTCTTTTCCCAGCCTCTTTTCCATAGCTCTTAATTTATACTTTTCATTACCTGTTCCATTTGTGATGAAATTCAGTATTAGCAGTTGTAGAATTCACTAGAAAATAATCACACTGTATCGTTGCTTGATAATAATTAGATTACCTGCAAATACCTAGGCTGGCCTAATTAACATCATCTAGAGTCATTGATGTAGTTTCTTCTATTTTACTTCAATAAAATAAAATTCATAAACAAATGTTTCCTCATTTTAAAGTTTTCTCTATAATGTAAGTAATTAGAATTTCAAGCAGTAAAACCTCATCTATAGCTGTTTGAGTGGAAATGGGTTGTGTTAGAAGAGTGAAAGGATATATGGCTTTACATCTCAGTGAGTGATGGGAAAAATTAATTAGAAAGTTGTTTATACATGAATGTTAGAATTTGCAGAATGCAGCAAAATGCTTTAAAAAAAAAAAAAAAAAAAAAAAAAAAAAGCACTGCTTTCGTTTTTAATCAACCAGGTAACACTATATTGAAAACAGCTCTGTGCAGTTGAGAACATGCTGTAGGATTGAGACAACATCTACAGGATATAGTATTTTACATTTTTTCACAACATTCAAGAGACTTTTGAAAACTAATGGGCTTTTACAAAAGTTTACAGATATCAGTGTAAGCTTTTTTATAGATCTGAATAACATTTGTATTTTTCTAAGAGGTTGGCTGGTCTTGTTTCCAAGGGTACTTTTTTAAACAGTGGAAATGGCCATTCTTCATCAATGTTCACCTGAAAAAATTACCTTGCATCTGCTTTTCACAACTATCATGAAGATTATGAAGTGCCTCTACATACAGGGTAAATAATCCCAGGCAATCCAGTTAAGAAGACTTCCTACTGAAACAATTCTTATATTGTTATATACTGATCTGGAAAACCAAACAATAGGAATTCCATTAAATATATGTATATATTTTTATAACATGGGAATTCTCCACACCTACTCGTCCAATAACCAAATACAGAGAGGTACTCAAGTAAAATATAAATCACATAATATCAAGCCTCTGTTTTATGTTAATTTCATCAGAAATTACATTCTGGACAAAGTTTTGCTGAGAACAATTGTACAAAAATTGCTGTGTTTTTATTTATGTTGTCTATTATTAAAAAAAGAAAAAAGAGAAGCAGATGTAATACTGTTCTGACACTAAAGATTGGAAACTTAAGGGAGGCAGGAGGCTTTGAACATAAATGGAAAGATGTTTAAAAGCAGATTTAAACTTCAACTGTAACCTTCTTTCTCTTTATGAAGATATATATATGATGATGTAGCAGTGTAGCAGTTATAAAAATTTCAGCTTTAGGTACTTTATAAGCTGATCATATAAAATCTTATGCATCTTGGCATACCAACATAAAGACTAACTTTATTATCTATTATATAAAAATTTATAGAAATTTAATGCTTCTATGACTGGCTTGATTTTTATGCAGTAATATTAAATCTTCAAGTAAATGTAGGTTTCACTGTCATTTATGTTATAGGCATTACATAGAATTTTCAACCTCAGAGGCTCACACCTGGTCCTGATCATTTCTGTGCTATGGTCTGAAGAATCTGTGCAGACACCAGTGATATCAAATACTGCTAAACTCTGAAAATAATCTACTGTGACTCTAAAAGGTTTAAATTCATATGTAGGGGCTACTTAAAAGTACGCAGGTAATTCTTCACATTAAGTGTGGGCTGAGCATGCTTTCTGTAGATTTTGCACACATTGGTGCCCTTAAATAAGTTTCCTTTGGGGGGGGGAGGGGAGGGAATTTCTGTAAATTTGAGTTTTAACAAATCTACTGCTAAATTCACCAGCACTAAAGTTACAGTGTCGTTTCCCCCCTGTCTGTACTTGATATTATTCACTAAAGTTTTATGAAGGTCTTTGAAAATGAAACTGGAACCAAGGTCTCCTTCTTTCTAAGTGATTGGTATGATCTCTTTTCTAGTCTGTTTGTCCTTTCTGGTTCAATGAACCATTGATTCCTTTATGCAAAATGAATTAGGACAGGAGTAATGATACCTTGTTATAAGAATTTATAATCTGTTGGCTGGGGTATCCACATTGAATAGGAAGTTTTCAGTAATTCCCTCTGGTAGGAGTGGAGAAGAGGGAGGAATAAAAAGTCTTGGTGTGTATTAGCAATTGATTTGTCAAATAAGAAGGGATTGAGGAGGTGATAAAGAGGAGAAAGGGAAGTAGCAGAACTTCTTAGAAAGGCTGAGAGAGCTGGGGATGTTCAGCCTGAAGAAGAGAAGGCTCTGGGGAGACCTCATTGCGACCTTTCAATACTTCAAGGGGTGTTAAAAAAAGGATGGAGAGTGACTCTTTACTTGGGTAGATAATGATAGGACAAGGGGGAATGGTCTTAAACTAGAAGAGGATAGATTTAGACTAGACATTAGAAGGAAATTCTTCACTGCAAGGGTAGTGAGGCACTGGAACAGGCTTCCCAGAGGAGCTGGGATGCCTCATCCCTGGAGGTGTTCAAGGCCAGGCTGGATGGGGCCTTAGCCAACCTGATCTACTGGGTGGCATCCATGCCCATGGCAGGGGGGTTGGAACTAGACAATCTTTAAGGTCCCTTCCAACCTGAGCCATTCTATCATTCTATGATTCTGTGATTCTTTTCCTGGCTCTGTACTTCCAGGCAAGTTTTTTGTTTGTTTGTTTTTGTTTTGTTTTGTTTTGTTTTGTTTTTCCACTGGGGTTGGGATACCTGCATATAATATATCTTGACTATTAACAAGAAGTTTGAGATTTTTTTTAACCCTTCAATCTTCATGTTTTCAAAACCAAGTTGAAATTGTAAGAGTCTTTTGTAGAAAGAGCAGAAAAAGAAGGGAGAATAGTCTACATCTGTCTCACTCACCTCATTCATGCCATAATTCCATTAAAAGCTCTACAGAGTTCAGAGATGCTGCATTTTGCACAAGACCCTGCAAACATTAGAAATGCCTCGTTCAGAAGAGGATTCTTGGATCTTTCTATGAAGGGAAGAGGGATGCCTTGTGTGAACTTGACTCACAGAAAAAAGAAGTCTTTTCCTGTCCCTTGAATTTATGGTACACAGTGCCCTTCACTGAGTAGGTTCACTCAGAATGCTGGCTTCTGTGGCTTGTTTCCCAAGATACTTAATATTCACCAGATGTCTTACATGTAGGTGGGTGCTTATCTCAGGACTGTAGATTTTGCTGCAGAGATCACTTTTTTAACAGCCTAAGAGTTGCCACACATTCACAGTTCTAGTGTGCAGTTTCTTTTGCAGATGTGAGCCTTTGTCATCCTTATTAAAGATTACTCAAGACTTACAATCTGGCACATTACAAAGCCTGTTTTCATGGAGTTGTAGATTTACAACAATATACTGACTGATGTTCTTCCATCTCACTAAGAAAGTCCATACCATGACAATGCAGTCAGACCCTAACTGACCATTAAAATGGGGTTCTTAGCTAAGTGTTGTTATTGCAAGTTACATTGCTACACCACTGTATCTTTTAAAGACAGAGTATGTTAATGTTGTCAAAAATAATTTTCCCAGCCTGCGTAGAAATAGTCTTAGTTAATAAAAATAGTTTAATCTTTAAACATGCGGAAGTATTACTAATGTGTTTCTGGTACCACATTTACCTTCTTTCTCTCTTTCCATGAGTCTCAACACATTTCTACTTGAGTTGAGGTTCACAGATGCTTTAAGCTGGTGCTGCTGTAGAAAGAGTCCACGTTTGTGTCACCACTATGCCAGCCTGGGCTGCTGCTAGGTATAGCTGCATGCAGGATGAAGATCATCTACCTTAAAATAAAGCTTTTTCTAGGTTTTACCACAGGTGAGTCCATAGAAGTTTGTGGTGGCAAAAAAGGGACATTACAGAGAAGAGAAAAAAAAACTAGGAAGGGGGAGACAGAAGTTTTGTTCACGTGTTTGGTTTTGGTATTGCATCATTGATAATTGACAATTACTTCTAATTTACAGGTCTTGTCCCAAAAGTGGGAAACAGGAATTTTAGGATGAGGATGAGATCCCCTCTCAGTCTTCTTTTTTCTCCAGGCTGAACAGACCCAGGTCTCTCAGCCTTTCCTCATAGGGAAGACGCTCCAGGCCCTGTATCGTCTTTGTGGCCCTCCGCTGGACTCTTTCCAGGAGATCCCTGTCTTTTTTGTACCGGGGAGCCCAGAACTGGACACAGTACTCCAGGTGAGGCCTGACCAGGGCAGAGTAGAGGGAGAGGATCACCTCCCTTGACCTGCTGGCCACGCTCCTTTTAATGCATGCCAGGATCCCATTGGCCCTCTTGGCCATGACAGCACACTGCTGGCTCATGGTCAACCTGTTGTCCACCAGGACCCCCAGGTCCTTCTCCTCAGAGCTCCTCTCCAGCAGGTCGTCCCCCAGCCTGTACTGATACGTCTGGTTGTTCCTTCCCAGGTGCGGGACTCTACACTTGCTCTTATTAAACCCCATTTGGTTTCTTCCTGCCCATCTCTCCAGCTGGTCCAGGTCTTGCTGAATGACAGCACAGCCTTCTGGCGTGTCGGCCACTCCTCCCAGCTTTGTGTCATCGGCGTACTTGCTGAGGGCAGACACCATTCCCTCATCAAGGTCGTCAATGAAGATGTTGAACAAGAGCGGACCCAGCACCAACCCCTGGGGAACTCTGCTAGTCACAGGTCTCCAGCCAGACTCTGCGCCACCGATCGCCACCCTCTGGGCTCGGCCAGTCAGCCAGTTCTCAACCCACCTTACTGTCCACTCCTCTATCCCACACTTTCTCAGCTTTGCTATCAGGATGTCATGGGAGACAGTATCAAAAGCCTTGCTAAAGTCAAGGTAGTTGACATCCACTGCTCTGCCCCCATCTACCCAGCTGGTGATGCCACCATAGAAGGCAACGAGGTTGGTCAAGCACGACTTCCCCTTGGTGAATCCATGCTGGCTACTCATCATAACATTCTTCCCTTCCAATTGCTTGGAGATGGCATCCAGAACAAGCTGTTCCAACACCTTTCCAGGACAGAGGTGAGACTAACTGGCCTGTAGTTTCCCAGATCCTCCTTCTTGCCCTTCTTGAAGACCGGAGTGACATTGGCTATCCTCCAATCTTCAGGCACCTCTCCTGTTCTCCAGGACCTTTCAAAGATGATAGAGAGCGGTTTGGCGATCACCTCTGCCAACTGCCTTAGCACACATGGATGCATCCCATTGGGACCCATGGATTTGTGTGTGTTGAGCCCACTCAGACGCTCCCGAACCACTCTCTCATCAACCACAGGGGAGCCCTCCATTTCCCAGACCCTTTCTCCTCCTGCCAGGGTCAAGGAGTCCCAGGGGGGAGTCCTTGAAGCAAAGACTGAAGCAAAGAAAGCATTCAGTATCTCCGCCTTCTCGGCGTCTCCCATTACCAGGACACCCCCTTCGTTCAGCAAGAGACCCACATTATCCCTAGTCTTCCTTTTACTGTTTACCTACTTAAAAAAAAAAAAAACTTCTTATTATCTTTTATCTCTTTTGCAGGTTTCATCTCTAGGTGGGTTTTAGCCTTCCTAGTTGAAAATAAACAAAGGGAACCAGATTCTGAAAGCTGAGGAACAATAGAAAAGGAATAGCAGGTTCTGATTTCTTCTTCAGGGTATGCTATTTATTTTGCTTTTAAGAATTACTGAATAGATTACCAAGGGGATTAGGATCATTATATTTTATACTATTCAGAGAGTTATGTTTATCCCTGTAAAACAAAATCAACTTTATTATTATTATTTAAATAAAGCAAGATTTTTTTAATGAAAAATGAAAGATACAAGCAAACAAATCTTTTAACATGTTCCTACTTTGCAATCAGAGCTGTACTTTGGACTTTTCAGATAACAGATTTGTTATCTAATACTCAAATAACTAATGACTCTATTTTCAAAATACAAAATTACTTATCTATCATTATTCCTAAACTTGCATTGTTTAGAGATTAATATGACCTTCAAGACAATCCTCAAAACAGTTAGCAATAAGTTGCTTTGCACTGAAGAACTTAAACATATTTCTTACCCCTAAATTTCTATCACATTTTCTTAGGGTTTTTTAAGTTCTGAAAGTTTAATACAAAATGACAATGACATGAAAACAAAATCATTATTGAAACATCCAATCAGCTGACAGTTAAGAAATCCAAAGCTTATGAGCTGATGAGAAGAAATTTGGCTCTTACTTAATACTCTTTGCACTTCATTATCTTTTGGCTCTTTTCCTCCCAAAATGTTTTTACTCATAAGCACAGGATATAATATTTGTAGCTCATAATAATCACAGCATTCTTTCCTTTTTCCATTTCTACCGCCCTAAATTAGTTAATTAATTCCTACAGTCCCAAAGAAAATAAACTCAGACACAACCCATTAACATTATTTGAAAATCTATTGAAAATTTTGGATATGTTTTGGAAAAATGAATTAAATACAATAGCATGCATTTTTCTTTTTAAGAGTGCATTTCTACTGCAACAGATACTTTGTCAGTGTTTATTAGACAAAGCAAACAAAAGTTAATTACAACTATTTTTTTCTCAAGTCAAAGTTATCATGACATATTTCACTTTGCAAGTATTTTTTCATAACCATTATCTTCTTCTCTGTCAAAATAAACAAACAACAATAAACATTTACAATGTTGATGTGGAAACCTTTTTTTATTATCCTACGCATTTATGTGTTTCCAGCACCGTAAGGTTTTTATTGTACCTCCTATCTGATGTCTGTATAGCAAGTTTTTTTTTTAATTATTATTATAATTTCCTTCTCCTGCCTCTGCTCTGCATGATATCATGTATATTTTTCAATCAGAATGGTAAGAGCGTTTTTTGTTTGTTTGTTTGTTTGTTTGTTTGTTTATTTTACAAATGGAATGTCCCTCTTTCTGTTTATATAAAATATGAAACAATTAAAACATTTTTTTTCTTGTTCAGGACATCTCCTTCCTGACTAGCTTCACTTACACGTAATTCATCCTGCTGACTAAAGAAAAGCAGTAAAATCATTTCTTTTGTCAGAGAATCACGTTGTTGTTGTTAAAATTATGCAATGCCCCTGAAGAACCAAGAATACTAACGAGAGAAAAAAAAAAAAAGGAAAAAAGTAAGTAAAAAAAAAAACACCACTCTTCAGTATTTGGCGTACATGGCAATGTGGTGCATGTGGTAAGCTGCTCCCTGTGAGGCGATGCCGGGGCTGCCCCGTGCCAGCCCCAGCCGCCCCCAGTGGCCCCACTGCAGGGCACGGCCAGGCCCCGCAGCCAAGATGGCGGCACTTCACCTTGGGGGCAGCCTGGGGAAGGGAGGGCAAACACCGCATGGCATGGGGCGGTGAGGGGAATGGTGTGAGGAGTGGCCCTGCACAGACAGCAAGGGGAGAGGAAGAGGAGGTCAGGGGGTGCTCCAGGTACCCAAGCAGAGATGCCCCTGAAGCCTCAAGTGGAGACCATGGTGGAGCAGAGAAAAATATGCAGAGGAATGGTCTGCAGAGAGGAGGTAAGAAGCACTGACCTCAGCCCCCATCAGTCTGGGAGGGGTTTGGAGGTAATCAAGAATGAATGAGTGAAGTTGAGACTTGGAAGAAGGGGGGCAGGTGGGAGGGAAAGTGTTTTTCATTTTTGTCTTTGCTAACCGCTCTACTGTGTGTTTTAATTGGCAATAAATTACATTAGTTTCCCCCCAAGTCAAGTCTGTTTTGCCTATGACAGTAATTGGTAATTGATCTCTTTTATCTTGACCCAGGAGCTTTTTTCCAAATTATATCACCCCCTCCGCGCCCCATCCCCATACTCTTGAGTTGTTGATGCTATATTCAAAGTGTCATGATCTCAGACTCTGAAGACATTGCAAAGGTGTACAAAAACAAACAAACAAACAAAAAACATTCAGTGAAATTCAGGCCCCATTGAAGACGTTTGCTTTTTATTTTTCTCCTCTGGATTTACTAGGGCTAATCCACATGAACACCTTCAGCTAGTGGGGTATTCGTACAATGGCATATATTCAGGCTATGGCAGTAAGGGTTCAGTACTGGAAAGAAGGAGCAAAGCTTGTGGCTCCAAAAATAAAAGCATTTATGCTATTGTTTTTGTGTAAACTGAAGAATTTTTATTTATGGTCAAATTCTAGGCTAATTGTGATTTTTTTTTTTTTCACAACCAAAAAGGTTCTTGCCAAACAGTCTTGTCCAGTCAGCCTTATCAAATCTCAGTTACAGTAGGACAGTACAGTTTGCTAGAAGACTGGAGCTTCATCATATACGTAAAACATCCCAAAGTTTGATATATTAAATGAAGCTTAATCAAGGATGACCTGGAAAATAGATTTAAGCTGCATACAACTCAGATCCTGGAGCCTTAATAGCTGAGACTTTGTAAATCGTAATAATACTAATAATAAAATCCTGATACATCTTTTGAAATGAATGGCAGGTAATCAGTCTAGTGTCCAGTAATTTTTATTTATTTATTTATTTTGCATTTAGTTAATTGCTAAAGTGTAAAATAGTATCAGGATAGGCAGATGCGTCAGAAAAAGCAGTAATATTTTTAAAACACCAGAGATGTCTCCAACTTATTAATGAAGAAGCTATGCCAAGTTATCTCCTACTTCAGTAAAGATTTTCATATATTGGAAAGATTTTCAACTTTCAAATGAATTCTCTGCATAAGTAATTTTTCTGCACGGCTAATACGTATGACAGTTTCTGTGTTATATTGCCAGTAAGTCATTGATGTTTATTACATAACTGAAATTATCAACAGAATTAAAAGAGAAGTATTAAATGTCAGAATTACATGCCAGCAGTTTCTCAAATAAATTACCAGGACATAATGGCATAGCTCTGTGTTCTAAAGTTCAACAAACTGAAATGTTATTGAATTATGCATGCATTAACAGAATTGTGCATGTCGTAGACAAATTCATAGAAAACGCAGGAACACCATAAAGAAGATGAAGGAGGAGGAAAAGTATAGCAGAGCTAGAAATTAACCTCGGCTGAAATTAAGTCCTCCAACTCATCCCTGAATAAAAGCAGATACCTAAAACTAATAATAATAACAAAGCAACAGATAACAGTCAAAACTGTCTGTAGTTTATGTTTCTGAAATATAAATTATGACAGTCTTTCCCAGGTACTTTCTATATTCTCATGTGTTCACTTAACAAAGTATGAGAGTAGCGTATTTGTAACTCTGGTGGTCTTTTTTCTTTCTCTTTCCTTGATTGTTTGTCTGTCGGGAACTGGACTTCCCACTTAACATTTCAGAATGGCCACAGCTCATTCTGACAAGATAATTAGTTTGTCCTGTATAAGTGGCATAATTTTGGTAATAATTTCTCTGTGAAGTTTAATGTTAATTTAAGGGATTTAAGCTTCAGTGTAAAATTCAATCTTAACTGTAAAACAATTATTTCCTTCTGAAGTCTGTTAGTATTGGGGACCACTTTGTTATAGGCAGTAATGCTGTTTGAATTCACTGTCTAACTCATTGGAAAGAAGGCTTGATGCTTGCTCTGATTTCTTTTATTTCAGAGGGTATCTTTTTTTACTGTTGGATTGATTTTTGGTGAGACCTTAATGGATTAGTTCACAAAGCTGCTATAAAGAGTAGTATTACTCTCAGTTTGAATATTTGCAGTATGTGGGTTTGGAGGTGGAAAGGCAGAGGTAAAAAATGTACTTACTTTTTAGAAAATGTTAACTTTTGAGCATTTTCTGTATTTCCATGGGCTGCAAATAATGTTTTTTTTTTTTAAAAAAAAAAGTTGATAATATTTCTTTTTCTGAATTTCTTAGCAATTTCATTATCTCTGCTTGAATTTGTCCCTCCATTTCTTTTTTCATTCCATACTTTTGCAGCTGGGTAGATTTGGAAAGTAAGGCAGTAATTTAGCATCCAAGAGCTCAAATCCCTAAAAGTCCTGTAGGAGATTTGGAGTGACTCAGCTACAGATAGATGCTTCAGTGAGCCACTTTGAGAGCTGCTATCCCACACTGTACAAAACGTACATGGAAGTGAAATACTGAGGGCAATAAGGTCGAAATGAATTGGTGAGTTAAAGAATATTCAATTAATATTTTTGTGTTCTGATCTCTACTCAGTTATCCTTGGGAAAAGGAAAAGAACAACAACAACAACAACAAACCACTACCTAACATGTGAATGGAAAATAGGTTGGTAAGTTTGTTTTTAAAAGGGATGGAGTAATGTAAAAAACTGACTTGTAGAGGATTATTTATTGTACATTAAAATACTAATTATATTCAGTTTGTGTTAATGATGATGCCAGAAGGGCACAAGTCTGAATTAAACTAATTAAATATAACCTAAAGGAACGATGAAAAAAAGAAATCAAGCTTCTTTAAAGCTGAATATATATAATTAAAATGAGAAATAATGATAGAATGTAAATAGAACATTATACAAATCTGGAACAGAGAGATTGAACTGTAACACATTTAAGTATTAGATTTGTATTTGACAAGGCATAATAATCTATTGTATAATGCTAGGAGCATGGATTTACATACATTGGCACGTAAATACAAAAACTTAAGTGAACACTGTTAATATAGAAAGTAAATATAGCTACACTACACAAAATTTTAGAAAAGCAATTATTTTCCTTCTCTTGTACCCTGTTGAGAGACCCTCAGGAATAATCCTTTGTATCCTTGTTATGGGCAAACCAAAGCTAATCTCAGTTTAAACAAAATTCTCCACAGAAAACTGTACTTATTCAAAAGGAACTGTGATCAATTCTTTGTGATAATGCTTGCCAATGATAAGACACAGTGAAGAAATTGCATGGCTGTCAAAAAGTTAAAATACTGAATATATAAATAGTTTTTTTTTTTTTTTTTACCTTTTAGGAAGTGCACTATAGGCTATACACATGCTAAATACAACATAACTTCTAATAAATGCTAAACAGATACCAATAATGGCCTTGTTTTCACCTAGTGTCTTAATTTGCACAACTTTGCAACGGAGATATGGTTCACTTCTTCTCAAAAACGCATGAAATGAAACACCAAAGAAACAGCATAAAAATCAAATTGGAAGAGGAGGTACAAAGAAAACCACCCAACAGTAGTTTGAGGAAAATAAGATTCACAACTAGCCAAGAAAAAGAAAATAAAGCAAAGCTTGCTTTGAATGTTGGTAGTGTTCGAGTTTCATTTTTTTCACAAATGAAAGCCTGCAAAGTTTTGCTAACTGATACTTTGTGAGGTGCTCTCTGGGGAAGAAATAATCCAAAGGCAAACACTCTCTTTGACTTCAGAGGAATTTGGTATTTCATGCTGTCTGTGCTTGCAAGTTACTATGCACCATGAGGGGCCCAAAGTGTTATCAGGCTTTGTTACAACATGGACAATTTGAGCTCAAGGGTCAGGCAGAAATGTTTCAGGAAGATACGTCCTTTTTTGTAATACTGCAGGTCCAGATGTTGCACACAGTTGATACAACTAGGTCAGATCTGCTTTTATTTTATACACAACATTCTTAAAGGATTTTTACATTATTATATATTGTTCTGTTTGCATGCTTGGTTCAATATTTTGGGCTTAGGTTTGGGTGTTTCTTTTGGAAGAAACTATAGTTCGGTTCTTGAAAGTTTTATGCATCTGTGTGTAGTGAAGTAGCAAGGCAGAGAAGAGGAAAACATAGTCTTTCTATTAGAGAGTCCAACATTTTAGTTTTTAGTTTCACAGTGTTTTTGAATTGAAGGAAGAAGAAACCCACTTCTGTTGTATACAGTTTCCAGCAACGCAGAATTGCAGTAAAGACACAAATCTCAGAAAGACTTGCATGCAGGAAGTCATTTGAAACAGAGAAATAATGCAGGACTTGAGTTAGGCTTTGGTTCAGACTGGAAAAAAAAATATATAAGCTGTTCTGCTAGGATAAAACATTATTTTTATTCCAAAAAAAATTACAGCTAGACATTTGGACCTCGCATGTGCTTATATATCTGAAAATTCACCATGAGGTAATACTTTGTTGTAATATTCTGTTGTAATTGTGCTTTGCTTTTACAGTGAATATTTAACAAATAGCCTCATTTTTTTAAAAACATAGAGGAAAAACAAAGCACGGCATGTGGAAAAGGTCAAATGAATTTCTAAATAACCTTGTAAAAACTCTTAGGAGGTTTTGGAGAGTACTGTACTAAGCTTGTTAAAAGAGCCTGTAGTAAGTTTTAAAATCTTGGGATCAGGATGGACTCTCAGGATTCGCTGCCCTTACTACACAGATTTTATTGTCCTTGCCCAGCTTGTGACAGCAATGGTGATACATTAGCTGCAAAGAGGAACATTTGTCTTATTACTGAAGATTTAAGTGTTCCCACTTGCTTAATATCTGTAAAACTTTTTATGTAGAGGAATCAACAGCAGGATGAGGCCATAAAAAGGGTTCCTAAGCTCTAGGACATTTACCCTCAGGATATCATGAATGGATATCATATCTTTAATGTTTACTTAAGTTTTCTTCTATGCATATACTCTTATTTATAGAACTCAGAAGAAATTATTCTGAAAAAAAAAAAGAATATTTTAAAGTAAACTGCTTCAAATGAAACACTCCAAGAATAAATCACTCTATTAAATGTTTTTAAGAGTTACATGATTACTGTTTCCACATATGTCCATGCCATTTTAAGAAAAATAAGTGTAGTGCCCCCTCAGATAAGTGAGATACAGCCCATTTACACATCTTTAGGGTATGGGAAGATGAGGAACAAGCGAATAGGGGAGAGGTAGAGAACTGGAAAACACTGAAGCAGCTGAAATACATAACAACAGAAGCTGCCTGGAGGAAGCAGTAGGGGATGTAATAAAAACTCCTTACAGGTCTATAAGTTTTCTTAAGCAGTCTTCCAGCATTAGGAGGGCACATTTTGGGGGTAAAGTGGAGAAGTGATTCCTGAAGCAGGACTACAGGAAGCTCAGCTTTGTTGTATAATGTTAATTTGCTGATCATGTCCTCCTGGAGAGCCTGAACTTGAAGGAACAGCAGAGAAACATCAGCATTTGGCAGTAGGTGGTTGAGAGCCAGGAAGAACTGATCCAAAGCATTATTTGAACATGTTTTTGTAAGTGGAGAAATGAGAAGGGGCAGTGGGAGGACTAAAGAGTCTGTTCCACAGGCAAAGGACTAGTGTGTGTGTGGGGAACCTGTGGAGTTACAGTTAGCTAAATCTGTCCTTTCTCTCTCCTTCCACGGATTTTTCTAATTTTAAAAAAGGCTATGTGAGTGACAGAGATTGTTCCAACAAATATTATTTTTGCTCCAAAATGAAAGAGCCAAGTGGGTTCTAGAATTGTTAAGAACAGCATCTGCAACTGTTTGTCTGCTGCCAATGGAAGCAAAAGTCACCCATCTGTGTACAAATCCAGACCACAGCTACCATGGAGTTTTTAAGCAAAAATTAAGTAAACTACAGACATTATGTTGCATATCCCCAGTTCTGTGTGTCCTGCAGGCTGGGATACTTGCTTTTGTATGGTATTGCAGAGAGGAAGACGTGACAATTAATTTGATGGTCTCGCTCCAGAAACAGTTGCAACAGAGTACGTGGACCCTACTTTTAAGAAATAAAATGTTCTAGGAACGTTAGTATATGGCCCTAGTAATGTTGAGCCTTGGATGAACTTGACTATTGTGAAAATTGTTTCTGTCAACTGATGTGCATGTTTCTGTAATTTACACATATTTTCCACTTTATAACATTATAAAACTGGATAGAAGGATTTGTTAGGTACTGCCTTCATACCCGCTCCCACCAACCAGCAATGGCCAGCCCAGGCAGTAACATCAATTTCAGAGATTACAGCACTGTCTGCAGCAGTGGTGTCGGACTGGTGTACTCAAAATCTTGCTGTAAGCAAGAAGGAGCACACTGTCTATGTGGAGTTAGGAATTTTGTTTTTAACCCGTTTAATGTTTTAACAGTTTAAAAGGACAAATTATTAGTCCAATTTCAGTAACATTAGCACTCACAGACTAAATTAATGCAGGAAAGCCTCATTAATAATACCTTTGAAAGTGCTGGCAAACAATACAAAATAATTTACTATTTTCTGCTCCCTTTTCTCTGGTGTTATGTTCACCATTCCAAAGTTCCTCCAAATCCCAAAGAAAGGGAGAGTGGGAAGTTATAATCAGATGGCAGCATCCTGAGGTCTTTGTGAGCAGAATGCAGAGCTTCACAGTGGGAATTGAAGTTTTTCCTCCCCTTGCTCCCCAGGCAGGGCTGAAAGCTGCCCAGCAGCCCCTCATACTGTGTGCCCCACAGGGATGGCCTCAGGCTGTCAGCCCCTTCCCCCTGGGGCACTCAAAGAGCTGAAGCTCAGCCAGGCTGGGCAATGGGCACTGGGCCACGGGGCACCAGGGAAACCCAGCTCAGCCCCATGCAGGCTCAGAGCAGCACGGCCGCCCCTGGGGGCTGTCACGGCCTCCACCCTGCCTCTCCAATGCCAAATACAAGCACAGTGACTGGGTTACAAGACAGTGAGGTGCATTCACTGATGCATGAGGAAAATGGTATTTGTCTGTTAGATCCTGCCTCTCATTTTTCCAGGTCACAGTGAAAAGTGCCTAGGGCTTTTTTTTAAAGATTGTTATGGCATAGATAAAGTAATTTATAACTGTTAATACTGTGCAGTGCACAAAAGAGTTTGCCCAGACCAGAAGCAAGGCGTATGAGGTAACATATTCCTGTCATGTCTACACTGCGTTTTCAGCAAGGCACTCCAGGATTATTGCCTAAGGACCTGCAGTATGGATACAGATGGGGTTGTCAAGGTTTGAATAACAGTGTGGGGTTTCTCTAACATGGGCTTAAGTGCTTAGTAGTTGTGAATGCAACTATCCCTGCTTTTATGAATTTTCTGAATAAAGATATTGGATAAAATTAGACCCCAAGGGCATCCATGGGGGACAGTGCTGGACATTATTTCCTTATCTAAATGGAACTACTATTTATAATTACCCTCTCCTGAGTTAGGCAGACAGCTTGTGATCCATTTAATTGTATTTCTCTCCAAACCAATTTGATTTAATTTCCCCATAGGATATGGTGTGACATAGCATCAAATAAGTAATGTGAAATCCAGATAGATCTCCTGCATGCATTTCTCATAGTTCTGCAATTGTATCAACACCAGAAGAGTGATCAAGATGGCTTGGGAAATTTGGTCTTTATGAATCCATTATTGTTTCTATTTAGCAACTGATTCCAGTCTTTTCCAATTATCAGGTCCATTCATTAACAAATAATGTTGTACACAATATATTAGGTGATTACATCACTTTCTCATTTTTCTGTTCTATAATTGCAAGTTATTAATGCTAATGGCTCAGAAAGCTATTCCATATTCTGCAGCTAGCTCACATTAGGTTTCTGTGTTTCCTTCTCGGTTCACATTCATCAGGTATAACAAACAAGTCTTGATCTAAGCTAACATTTATGGCAGGGTTTTCATTTTTTGCTTTTAATCTAAACTGTGCTTTGTTCAATTCTGGTTGAGTTTCACAGCTGTGGTGGCTTCACACTGATGGGCTGCTAAGCTCCACCACACTGCTCTCTCATTCACCCTCCTCAAAAGAACAGGGGGAGAAAATATGATGAAAAAAGGCTCATGGGTTGAGATAAGGACAGCGACATCACTCAACAGTTACCGTCATGGGCGAAACAGACTCAGCACAGGGGGATAAAAATAATTTACTTACTGATAGCACGCTACAGCAGTGAGAACTAAAAGCAAACTAAAAACATCTCCCCCCACATCCACCCTCTTCTATGTCCTTCTCCTGAGTGGTGCAGGGGAACAGGGAGTGGGGGCTGTGGTCAGTTCCCAGCGTTTCATCTCCACCGCTCCTTCACGGTCACTCTCTGCCCCCGCTCCATGTGGGGTCCCTCCCACGGGATGCCATCCTTCCTGAACCAATCCTGAGTGGTCTGCCCACAGGCAGCAGCTCTTCAAGAACTGCTCCCACATGGCTCCGTACCACGGGGTCCATCCATCCCCCAGGAGCAAACTGCTCCAGCACGGGTCTCCCATGGGTGGCAGCTCCCCCCAGACCCCCTGCTCCTGCATGGGCTCCTCTCCACAGGCTGCAGCTCCAACCCAGGGCCTGCACCTGTGTGGGCTCTCCGTGGGTCGCAGGCTCCTCCAGGTCACATCCACCTGCTCCACTCTGGGTGCCTCCATGGGCTGCAGCATGGAGATCTGCTCCATGTGGGACCCATGGGCTGCAGGGGGACAGCCTGCTCCACCAGGGGCCTCCCCAGAGGCTGCTGGGGAACTGCTGCTGCATCCCTGGAGCAGCTCCTGCCCTCCTGCTGCACTGACCTTGGGGTCTGCAGGGCTGCTTCTCACCCCTCTCTCCCAGCTGCTGTTGGGCAGCAGTTTTTCCCCTTCCTTAACTCTGCTCTCCCAGAGGCCCACCCAGTGTCGCTCCCTGGCTCTGGCCAGCAGCGGGTCCCTTTTGGAGCCAGCTGGAGCTGGCTCTGATCTGACATGGGGCAGCTCACAGATGCCAACCCTGCAGCCCCTTCCCAGCTGCCAAAACTTTTCCGCATAAACCCTGTACAAAAGCTAATAATTTTTACTTCGATTTTGGAATACTCAAGTGACCTCCTTGTAGTCTGACTTTCCCACTTAAGAAATCGTAACTGAAAGATGTACTGTTCAATTATCTTGCCCTTGAATGTCTTTGTATATGGTTCTTTTGTTAGTGTACTCTGTTCTGCCACATAACCCAGTTGCTTTCCTCTTTTTTCTTATTTTTCTTTTTCTGTATGCTTCTTAGAGGCTTTAATAAATTCAATGTCTACCGTAAGCACTAGGAACATAAAAAATAGTTCTTATGTTAAATCAAACTGGAGATTCATCTTGTCTGGCCTACTCTTTTTCACAGAGACCAATATCTGAAACTTCAAAGAAAAATGCAAAATGATGAACCAAATTCTGCTTCCAGGAAAGCAAAATTTGAAGGATTACGAAACCGCTAATAAAATCAGCAGAAAGTAAAAATCCTTTATAATCTATCTCAGGTATTTCTCTCTCTTAAAGAAGAAGGATGAAATTGTCTTATGACTTAGAATAATGCTTCATTCTAATAATTGATTATGCCAGGCAGATGAAGCAGTGGATTTTTAATTGACCTTTGAAAAACTTTCAGCTTTGAATTTCTGAAGAGTCAGAGGTTGTAAAAGGCAAATAATTTATCTCCTGAAACAGGTATGGACATAGATGTATTTGTCGTATGCCAGAAGTTGTCAAGTTTAGGCTTAAAAACATTTAAACAAATTGTTAAGTATATATGTACATCTTTTGTGTAAGTTTGCCACTAGTTTGTCAGATTTTGAAACGTTAAAGCAAGTATTTTGTCTATCCTTTAAATTGCTTTTATAGTGCAGGAGTTGTCTAGTTTGTAATATCTATTTTTTTAAAAAAATAACTAAAAGTTTAACAGCATTATAAATTTTTGCTGTTCAGCAAAGTTTTGGAGAACAATAGATAGGTATGTACATAAGAATAAAATTTCATGCAGCAGACTCCATCAAGTGTTTATTGTTTCTAACTCTGAAAAAAAAAAAAAGTTTCATATATTTTATCTTTATTACTTATTTTGGAGATAAAGATTCCTTTTCTGAAAAATTTAACCATTGTAAGATTTGGAATTGCTTATTTATGAAGAAAATTAAATTATGGGCTTTTCTGTTTTTTCAGCCACAAGCTGTGCCCTCAAAGAAATTTTAATAATAATAATGTGTCATTTTTCAGCTTTTCATCTATAACCTAGAAACAAAATAATTTCATTTTGTAAAATATTGTTTATAGCAACCTTAAAACCTATAATGACCATTGTGTTGGGAGCAGCATATGCCTCCCTGTACACAGTATCTAATATCTTGCATTGCAGGATTGAAGGAATAGCTGGTAAAACATCAGAGTTTTTGTCTCTATTTTATGAATTTTCTGTTCTGTAGCAGAAGCATATAAATCCAGTATTGGTCAAGGGTCTGTTCTAGGGTTAAGTCTTTTCATCAGTATACATAATGGCTCAGAATTGTTCTTAATTGTTGAAAACTTCTCTTTAGATCAGTGGGGAAGTAGTAAAAAAAAAAAAAAAAACAAAAAACCAACATTTGTTCAGATCTGAATAAAGTATTCCATTTGATAGACACTTGTACTTTCAGACACTTGTAGTAGGATTAACTTTGAATTTAGAAAGGTCAACCTGGATTTATATTGCTGTGGTCAGTGGCATAGTGGCTAACTGAAATTTGAAAAGTATGTTTTGTTTTTCTCTCGATCTGTAATCTGCAAGCCTTTATATTTAAAAATGGCTATATAAAACAATACAGTCTTCAGGGATTTTTTGATGTCTAGAATTGGAAAAGGACTTTACATGGTGGGATATTTACACATTCAGGTGACCTAATTAAGGCCACTTTAACCCATATGTGTATATAAAGTGATCATTCAATAATTTCACTTTTGGTAATAAAGTCCTAAAGAGTTTAATATGCTATCACAATCTATATTTCACATATTTTTAATATTAAATTAATTCATATTTTTGTATGTTTACATCTGAGTAGTGTTTTATAAATGTCTTCTTAGAGGTGTATGAAAAATCAGACGAATCTAATACAAGTTCATTTTAGCACTGAATAACAGTTCTGGGTGGCTAATAGTAATTGTAATGATATCTGTTCTGAAGAGAAGGGCCATTTCACCACATTTCATTTTGCCACATTTCATTATTCTGCAAGTATGTGTTTAATTTCATTGTGCAAGATACAAAAAAATGTCCTTTTCTCCTCCACAAACAGAGCCCTAAGGAGCAATAAAATCAAGGGCACACTTGAATAGTATATATGTAGAAATACTTTTGTGAACAATGGAGGAGATAATAAGACCTAAACTAAACAAACAAACAAAAAGCATACACAAATGTATGTACAACAAAGATGTGGGCATTGGAAAAGAAGTATCAAACCATTTTAATTCTTAGTTTAAAGAATGGAAATGTAATTTGGGGGATACTTGTTACAACAGCTAGGGAGATAAGAATTAGACTAAAAATTATTTGAGATATATATAATATAACAGTTCTTCAGGCCCAATAGTAAGAAAAAGTAGTGATGGTATATCAAAAGCAGCTTTATAACCGTGACATTATTGTGGCCATAAATAGAGTGACAGTTGACATGCATACAGCTCATCAGTACTTACTGCCAACCATAATTACGAAAAACTGTGCTCTTTACATAGTTTAGGGGGTTAGTTTTCCTTGTTTTTGGTGTGTGCATGTATGTGTGTGTTTTGTTGTGGTTACTTTTGCTGCTTTTGTGGTGTTTTTTTTTTGTTTGTTTTGTTTGTTTGTTTTTTCCTACTACATCTTCCCATTTATTTAGGCTTTTATATAAGCTGTTTTTTGTCCATAATAACAAAACAGAAAACTTCCACCTTACAGAGCTGCTGTTGCCATGGTAGAACCTACTGAAACAAAATAAAATGCAGAAACAAAAGCTTCTAGACATGGTTTAGAAGTTGTTGGAGAGATCTGACTTGCTGAAGGGTCTGCTGAATACAAAAAAGCCCCCCCAAAAAAACACAACTGCATGAGGTCAGGGGAAGTGAGAACCAAGTACATGAGGGAGCTTGTGTGAACTAGTTTTGTAATCCTCTTAAATAGTACAGTATAGCTGTCTGTGAGGGTAAAGTACAAACTCTTTTGTAAGGACACTGGGAAGAGGTTTGACTTTGGGACTAACGATGTGATTTTATGTTAATGGATTTGGAAGCCTAAGTTAATAGCTGGGAATTGCAATTATTTTTTCTGAAACAATCTGAGCTAGTTAAATATAGTCAGTGACAGCAGGGACATAATGTTTAAGTCCCAAGACTAGAATTCAATAATTCTTGTGTATCCAAAGCATTACCAGGTGAAAAGCAAGAATGATAAATATTTACCATTTGTTCAATAGAATAAGGACATAAACAAATAACTATTTCAAATGACCTATAGGGAATGAATAGAGGAAAGTAATGAGAGGGAAAAAAAAAAAAGGAGAGAATAAATACAAAAATAAAGAGGTCTTTTTCAAAATAAGAAGACTCATAAACGTAATCTCCCATTTGGGAAGGTGACTAATCCACTATTGTCAAGTTCCCCCACTGTGTTTCAACCTTGCTAAATTTGATAATGATCCTGTGAAATGACTTGGAGCTCTAGCTGACAAATGTTACTGTTGTAAGTGACTTTGTGACTTTCTTAGATGGCTTTCCAAATAGCTGCAAAACAAAGAATCTGGATATATTATTATTTCTCACAGTCACATTTTAGAGACAATTTTTGCAGCTGTGATTGACTTCAGCAGCTTCAGTTCACTCACTGATTTCAGTTGAATTGTTGACTTTTTAGTTATGTCCTGAGATAATATGGCATACTAAACATATATACAGACTTTTCTCAGGGGAGGAATAATAACATTTTGCAATTCTGCTGAAGTCTTTTGTCTTTTAATCTCAGCTTTGCTTTACAAGTAAAATACATGTGATTTTGCACATCTGTTTTATAACTAGAGCTTTGTCACTGACGATAATCTCTTTTTCTGCTGTGTCACAACTTTGTGCCTTATGTCTTCCTGGGCATTCTTTCTGTTAGATCATGATCTGAGAAGAGACAGAACAGAGCATATGTTCAGATTAGCTTCCTCTGAGGACTAAATTCCTCATTCTGACAATGTCTGTTTCTTAATCTGTATTCTTATAGTTAGACATATAAACAAGTGTTTTTCCAAGCCCCAAACTCCATTGTCTTGAACATCAAAGGTGAAGATACAAGAAATACAAAATGGTTGCATAGCTTGTGATAACTGAAGAAATTCTTTTTTTTTTTTCAAGTGACCATGTGTCAACATAACCTCATAAAATTATCCAAACACCTTGCTGACATTAGAAGAAGAAATGTTTGTTATTATTTTTTTTTTTTTTTCATGTAAAAGCCTTCTGGAGGGGTTTTGATATTGTTGGAAAAAAAGTTTTGGAGATTACAGATGGAAAAGTTTTCCCTGTTTTAAGCTTTCACCTAAAACTATGCAAAAATATATTTTGTTGAGTTACTGTACTTGACATCATTCTAGTATTTTTAAACAAATGAAACTTTAAAGTTTTTCTCTAAATGTGGTTGCTTTGAATAACCCAGATAATCACTTTTGCATCACATCTCCTGCAAAATCAGAAATATTTATAGGTACCTTGAGAATCATTCATCAAAACAATTACATTTTTACACGGTACATGAAAAATATGAATAGGATTGCTCCCATTAAGTTGTGATGGACTACTCTATATAAAGTATAATAAATTAGGGGTTTCCATTTTATTTAGTAACGACATTAATATGTCTGACGTTACTCCAATCAGTCACAATTAGAAATATTTTTAGTAACACAGTGCTTTAGTATTTTAATATTTTAGATTTTTTTAGGCCAGATATTCTTTAACAGCTGTGTAAAAACATCTAGCACCTTTACTGCGTAGGATGAGTATTTTTAGCATGTCATCTTACTAAAGAGTGTAACTGTTCTGTTAATATAATATTTAATATGGATGGATTTTTCCTTGTGCCAGTTAAAAACTCAGCACACTAATTGAAAATCTGTTAAGACTGTATGGAGTCACTTTACTGCAAAATAAAACTTCAATGAACAAAGGTTCATTAATTAACCCTATAGCAATTCAAAACAGTAATAATGAATACAGTCTTTTCCATGACCAAGGTTTTTGAAATGAATTTGTGTTTATTAATCTCATGCTTCAGGTAGTCTGCTGTCTGTTTTCAGGGACCAAAAAAGAATAATCCATGTTAAGAGGAAAAATAGCTTGACTGATGTCCTTTCATATGCTTCTGAATATAAATTAACCATTCTTGAACATGAGCAGTAGAGCAGATTATACTCCTATTTTTCTTATTGTTATTTAAGAAAAATCCACTTTTTGAGTGTTGTTCAGCTGCTGATAGGATTTGAAGGCAAGGCAAGGTGTAAATTTCCCCTGTCTAGGTAATACCTTGGATTGACTGATTTATTTTTCTGTAGTACACACTCTGTAGTGTACACTGATCTTTCCTACAGTACATTTTTTTTTTCCCTGTAGGATATTCAAAAAGATTGTTCTGATCTGTGTGGTGAATGAGAGTAGGTGGATGGAGTAGGTGTTCTAGAAACCTTTCCAAACTGGGCATCTGTTGAGTTCTTTGAGATGCTGAGGGTTTCTGTTTGATTGCTCAAGGTTACTAAGTCTTGATCTGGGCTTTTTCAGACAGGAAAAAGGCAGGACCTAGTTTTCTGCCTTTTGCTATCTAACAAATGGATAAAGGAGATGTAGTCAGACAGTTCTCGGTGGTGAACAGTGAAAGGATATAATCTAACAGTCATAAATAGCTGCAAGGGAAACCCAAAGGTAACAAAAGCTATAACAAGGGTCATTAGGCATTAGAACAGACTGGAGGTGCTGGGGAATATCAGTGCTTGGAGGTATTGAAAGCTTAAGTGGACATAGGCATGAGCACGGCTAACTGCTGCTGATGAGGTGACTTCCACAAATCCCTTCCAAATAAAATTATTCTATGAATCTATTATAAAGAAATACCTAGTGAGATATATGGACTCTGCTGGAGGTTTGTTTGATTATTTGTTTGCTTTTTACAAATAATGTACTACTGTGAAATGTATTGCCTGCGTGTAGTGTTCAAACTGATATTTTTTTTTCTTGTTATGGTTGTGCAAAATTGCATGTATAATTCTAATCACATTGGATTCACTCAGAAATGTCTGGCTCAATTAATTACCTCTTTATCAGAACTCTGATAACGTTATAGTCACAGTGTGTTAAGCACAAAATAATTCCAGTGTAGATTGTGTTTCTATTGTGGCTACTGTCACTGACATGCATTGACTGGTGTGCATGTATGTGTCCTAGCAGCAGGGTGAGCATTTTGATCTATCTTCAGATCACAAAATCTACTTTTTTTCTAAGCCATGTTGAAGGTGTCCATTGATGTTGAATCTCAGTTTCTTACATAGGTGCTTGTTCCATCATAGATAGTAAGCAAGAAATTTGAAATGCAAATGTTTTTGTATGGGAGTCTGATGCTTATTTTCTGCAACTATTCATGTACAACAAGCTTCCAATGACAGCAGTATGATCTCAGTCTGTTAAGTATTTGTTTTATCTGTATTTTGTAATTTGTTTTATACCTTTCAGTCGTACCCTTATCTAGAATCTTACTTTAATTACTGTTAATGACAAATGAAAATATTTTTCTAATCACATTTTATATGTGGCTTTTCCCCATTCCATAAACATGAAATCTCCAGGAATATAGAACCAAAGTAATGTTTATGGGCAAGAATGAATAGGAAATAGTGAACGAGCTAGCTATAATAATCTATTTCTCCTTTGACGTCCAGAACCCTCAGTTACACCATATATGTATGACTTCTAAACACTCATTCTCAAATTTCATTTGTCTTTTAGTAAGTAGTTTTGTCTCTTCCTTTTCAGCCTGCTTTGATATATATAAATGCTGTACTTCCAAATTCTTCTGTGATTTATGTGTATCTGTCCAGGTTTTCAGATTTCAATTTTGCTGCTGCAGGTCTGTTTTGAACCTCTGAAATCAGTTCTAACATAGATAGGCATAGTTCTATCGAGGCAGATGCAGAAATTGGTAGATAAAATTATGTAAGCGGTAGATAGGTATACATTAATTCTTTTTTTTTTTTTCTTCATTATGCTACATGAAATATTTTCAGTTTAGCAATCAGACACTCCCAAATCTATCTAAATCCACTGTCTTCTTCTCCTACTGTTTTTGAATAGCTACTGCACACCACTCAAATTTATTTTGTGCTGCCTTGGCACTTACCTCGCCCTCTGGGCCAGGCTTCTGGAGAAGGTATCATGTAAGCTTGTTTCATAGTTAGTGCCATGAAACACCATGTATGCAGAAAGATAGTTTTTAAAAGCAGAAGATGCTTATTTGTGAGATTGTGACCTTTAACTGTTTCTTTACAAATTCGTCCTAGACAATATTACATAATTTAATGTCTACAGACACTGGGTGCTTGTGCTTGCAGTTTAAAAGGTTCTGATACCACAGCTGACCTGGTGCTTTGGTGCTACAAACATGTTCTTGAGTAGATTTAAGTAAGAAATGGTTGAAAGTTGTGGATTAGTTTTCTGTTTTGTGTTTTAATGAACTAAATCGGATTATGGAGTGGTCTCGTGTACAACCATTCTGGCACAAGAAAGCATATCCTGGAAGTGCAGTGTTGAGGGAGTTAAAACAAGGATTCAGTAGCAGTGAACTGTTAAATTGGCTCACTTGGTGTAGTCATTATCTCATAAGTCTTATTGAACTGGTTCCTCTAAATTCCCAGCTATTGTCACCATTAGGTGAGAAAACTCATTGTCCAATGACTTGTACATACAGGCAAAGAAAATTTCAAACATTAGTATTTCATATCCTGTGTTCCATATATATAGCATCAGCCTGTCAAGAGTAATGTTAGTAACTCTGCACTTTTGTCTGAACATTGTGCTTAATACCTTACCAGTTAAGTTTGACTCAAATTTATTCTCCTCCTGTTCTCAGTCTTAACTAAGCTACTTAATGAAATCTTCCCTGGTTATTTTCTAATGTCATGTTTTCATTAGTGCTCTCTTGCTTTCTTGCAAGCAGACTGACAAGAACACAAAGATCAGAAAGCCTTTTATTAGAACCTCCTAGCTCTCAAATCTCAGTCTTATTCTTTTATATACTTCCCAATCATAATTAAATAAAAACACGGTATTAACTTATTCATTTTTTAAATTGATATTAAAAAAAAAAAAAAGAAAAAAATAATAGGTAACAGTCTGCTGTTTAAATATTTTATGTGCACGCACTTTCCAGAACCACTAACGAGAAATGAATGACATGTATGATACCACAGAAGACAGAAAAAAAAAAAAAAAGTGGCAAAGAGGTTTTGTAAGCAATTTCTTTTCCCTTGTTGACTGTGATTGGTCAGTGTGCCCTTTGTAATTTTTTTTTTTTTTTAATAATGGATAATATTCAATGTCAATTATTCGTGACTTTTGCATGACACATTTTGGTGCAAATATGCTTTTTGTATATTTTCAAAATTTGCAGGATGGAAATCTTAGGCAGTTATCATTACCATACCAGTGACATATGTAGTCCAATCAGCAGTGGCTGATACTAGTCAGAGCTGGCTCAACTCTTCTCAATAGAGTAGGCAAAACTATTCAGTGGATTCTGGAAAGATAAGAGCAAAAAGACAAGGAAATATCAACTGTAGTTTTGGAAAGCCAGAAGTTGAGAATAGGTGTTGCTTCAGCTCTGAGCAGCACAGGTTCCAGGGCTCCATGGAGTACAAGGGAGCTGTAAGTAGGCTACAAGTCATTTTCTCTGCTAAGTGAAAAGTTCAGAGGTATTGCAGAAGCACTGCTCTGTTTATAGTCACTGGTGCCTTTGTGTTTGTTTTGTGACTGGACAGGGAAGGGAGGTAGAACAAGAGAGCAGTGACAGCAGCTGACCCTGGGGAGAACAGGCTCCTTTCTACAGACCCTGGCCTTGCCCCAGGTAGCAGCAATTGAGAGCATCACTCTAAAAGGACTCCAGGCGAGACTGAAGTAAACTATTCTGGTAACAAAATGACTCTTTTTTCTTCTTTTTTTTTCAGGTGTGAGGGGTAGGGTTATTTGATTTCCCTTTTTAATTTCCTTTGGATTTTAATCGTTTCTGGAACTCCACATTTATTAACCTATTGATTTATTGGGGGTAAGCACAGGGACATGGGAAAAGGAGTTTAATTAGTCTGCAAATTTCCAAATGCATATATAGTGCATATATTCCATATAACACCTTCACATTTCAGGTGTTCCAGTTCTTGGGAGTTAAAATCCAAAAAGATCAGCTCTTGGTGCAGATTCCTTAAGTGTACTAGAACTGTAATATTGTATACATTTTCTGAACCCATATTCACCATTCTGTTATCTGAGCTTATTTCTCCCAACTTCTTTATTTCCGATTTCCTCCTAACATGCTCCTTACACCATGTATCACTGATGTGAGAAACAGTTCAGTATAGAGCATGGCCCTGGCAATGGCTGAATTTCTGGAGAAATCACTAACTGGAATACTGTGGAGTAGCCATAGACATGTGTCAGCTGGCAAGTGGTAGCTTGCTCCTGTGCAAGGCAAAAACTTTTGTACTTACTTGCTTTTATATGCATGTACATTACTGTTGAACTCAAAACAGGATTGTTTCAGACTGCAGTCTGTATAGCTGGTAAGTGAGCTTTACTGTGTGTGAGTTACAACTTGGCTATCTCTGTACAGAATGGTTTTCTGAGAAGTCTTCCAGCATTTTCATGAGCTTCTGAAGCAAGCCCTTTTGTTCTTTGTCATCCTTTGCGTAGCTCTTCCCATCAGCTGAGTAGCTCTCTCTAAAATAAACTAGGCAAATCAGTCTTTTTTTTTTTTCCTTTTTCCCTTTTGAAGTCAGTATTAGAAAGCAGAGCATGTACAGAACTGTCATTTCAGTTGTCATTAAATAGGGCAGATTTTCTGATGAGATCTCTTCAGGCTGTTTTGTGAGTGGTTTACTGGTCAGCTGAGATAGTTTTAAGGCTATGAGCCTTGAACATGAACAATGAGAGCAGAACTGACGCTACTGATGTACTTATTTTAAACTTGGGAATTTCATTAAAGTAAGGAGTTTCATCAGGTGAGTGCCTGTGTCTATGTTTGTGTGAAAAATAAATTGTTATATGAGAATTTTGAGTTCATCATTCAAAGCAATTGGAGAGGAAAAGAAACGTTGTGAAACCTTTTATTACTTCATGGCAGCAGCTTGGTTGCAGACATGCACATTAAATATAATTTCAAAAGTTGCTACTTTTATGACCTTTGTGACAGACTGGGGTCTAATTAACTCCTAAGGATTAGTTCTCTCATCATAGTTGAAGGAGAGCTGTCTTTTTTTATACCTCAGACTGACTTGTGATTTTATGAAGCACTGCATCTGGTTCTTAATAGTCGTGTCATATTGTATGAAGTTATACAATAATATCCTGAAAAGATTGATGCAATGATTTATGGCATGTCATATCTTGCTGTGTCAGCCAAGGAAGTAGAGCACATACAGATGGTTCTTGTCTGTAAGTGGTTTGAATGTATGGAGTTTTAAGAAAAATGAAAATGCATTTCATTAAAAACACGGAGCATAAGAAAATCGGTTTTTATGCTAAACTATTATTGTTAGAATTACCTTTGTCTTACATACTTTATAACTATGAATACTGGCAAACTTGGGAAGAAGAAAAAAATAAAAAAAGGTAGTAGGATATGCAGTACAAATAACGAATCCCTGCTGTAGAAAGAACTATTATGGATCCATTTTCAGCAACGCACGACAGGAGTCTTCTTCGTAGTAACATTTGAAGCACTAATGGAGTCTAAAATCTTCAAATTCAAGAGATAAATGCAGTCAGTGATGGCACAGATGAGACTTCAAAAATTGTACTTAAGCATATTTCTTCCTATATAGTATTCCTGGTGTCAATGTCAAAAATAAATAAATAAATAAATAAATCACAGAAATGCGTTGAACATGACAGCAAAACCTGAAAGTTTCTTTAAAAAATTCATCTATAAAAAGAGCAGACAGCCAAGTTGTCTGGCCACAAATCAGTTAACAACCACCTGTTAGGTACTAACTTCCTTAAATGCACAAAAGAATGTTTTTATAAGCAGATCATAAATGTATATGGCTAAGGACTGATTTCTTCAATGTCCCTAAGCGTGTGAAGAACAAACAGCAGGTAATGTGGGTAAGGATATTTGGGAACTGATAGATTTGTCTTTTACTCCTTGGAGGTTTTATAGTAAGTAACTCTTCAACCATATAGGTTGTGCATAGTGTTCAATAGTATCCATCGCTTCCACCTCCCTTCAGAGTTTTTGAGACCAGGAGAAACAGTAACTAAATGTGTAATGCAAATATCTAAAACTGTATTTAAAACAAGAATGGATATAAGACAGAAAATCTAGAATTAGCTGTTAACTTTAATGCCACGTCCTAGTTTTTTGAAAGACACTGCTCAGAATGAACTCTGATTTCTATCTTCTAGTACCATTCTTTCCAATTACACTTTAGATTTTCTGTCATATTACTGCCCTTCTTAGAGAAATAAAATAGCTGCTTGTGTTCAAGGCAAAAATATTCTCAACTGTATGGGTTTTTAGGAGATATTCTGAAGATAATAGTGGTTTTAAGGCAATGAGGATGATGGATCTCATGGCTAATGTGTCATTCTTCTAATTAATTTAACTAAATCACAGTAATTTACAATGAACTTGTTATAAATATATTAAAGATAGAATTCCTGGAATTACAGGAATTCCATGGAATTCCTGGAAGCAGAGACTCTTAGCAGGGTTTTAATCTTTTCTAAGAAAACAAACCGTCCTTGATGATTAGGGAAAAATTTGCACATAATGAGTGTTAATTTCTATGTAACTCTGTTGGAGTAATGTGGTAGTACTACATTTTAGTATCTTCTTTTCCATCTATTTTTCTGCTCTGGATTTTATGGATATGACACAATTAGAAGATGATTACTCTTGATTCCATGTACTATTTTTACATGAAATGGTAGGCCATTTATTTTACTGAAGGAAATGTTAGAAGCAATGTTTTTAGAACATCTTAGCTACATTGAGAGATGTGCTTTTAAAATACATCAGCGTTTTTGATTTATTAATAAGTGACTGAGGTTGATTTCTTGTAGAAAAAGCACGTCCTTTTCCTGTCCTCTTATGTCTGCAATTTCTAATTTTTCTCAGTCTATTACAGTCAGAAAATATGAGGCAGATAAGCGTGTTTAATTCAAAATAACCAATTTTTTCTGATTAATGTGTATGTTCCTGTGGTATTTACAGAGTTAGATATATGTTTGCATTGTATTAAGATGTCCTTTCTAAAATGACCATTACGTGAGATTGTTCTGAAGGTCCTAAAGTCAAGATGCCTCCAATACAGTGGTCACTAGATAACATTAAGACCAAAAGGTCTAATAAATACTAAACTAAACTAGCACTAAACTTTTCATTTCAAGATATGCAGGTTTACAAATGCTGAATTTTAGGCTAAAATCAATTGGGGACTTTCTTAAAAATTATAGGTCCCACACATTCAGTGAAAATGGATTTAGTGTTCAAGTCAGTTAAGAATCCTGAAAACTCAGGGATCAGCTTGAACAGATATAAACAGAACAAAACTTCCCTTAAGTTGTTGTGATGGTTTCACACCAACAGGCAGTTAAGCTCTACCATGCCGCTTTCTCAATCCCTGTCCTCAACAGAACAGCAGGAGAAAAATATGATGAGAAAAAAAAAAGAGAAAAAAACTCACCAATTACTGTCGGAAGCAAAACAGACAGCATAGGGAAATCAAAGTAATTTCTTACTTATTGATAGCAGACTACAGCAGTAAGAACTAAAAGCAAACACCTTCTCCCCATCCACCCTCGTCTACCTCCTCCCCTTAAGCAGCACAGGGCAATGGGGAATGGGTATCATGGTCAGTCCATAACACTTCATTTCTGAGCAATCTCCCCCATCATTATCTAAACACTTCAGCCCTTTGTTTATAGTAATTTCTCCTGTGGGCTCCTCTCCACGGGCTGCAGCTCCAGCCCGGGGCCTGCTCCTGCGGGGGCTCTCCATGGGCTGCAGGCTCCTCCAGGCCACATCCACCTGCTCCACCGGGGGCTCCTCCATGGGCTGCAGCGTGGAGATCTGCTCCATGTGAGACCCATGGGCTGCAGGGGGACAGCCTGCTCCACCAGGGGCCTCTCCACAGGCCTCAGGGGAACTGCTGCTCCATGCCTGGAGCACCTCCCGCCCTCCTTCTTCACTGACCTTGGGGGCTGCAGGGCTGGTTCTCACTTCTCTCTCAACTGCTGTGTCTCAGCAGTTTTTTCCTTCCTTCAATCTGCTCTCCCAGAGGCCCACCCAGCATGACTCAGTGGCTCAGCTTGGCCATGGGGCAGCTCACAGAGGCCACCTGTATTGGCTCCCAGCTGCCAAAACCTTGCCATGTAAGCCCAATACAGCTGTTCATCTTGTTTGGTATCAGAATGATGATACTAAAAATGAAGTAACTTCTCAAATTTGAATAAAATTTGTAATTATCTGTTCTGGCTTTCTGGGCCTTTATGTTTTCACACAGTAAGCTTGCAAAACTTAATAAAATTATTACCACATACAGTCATTTGTCAAGTTTGTAATAACAAAATCCTAATACAGATTTGTTGTGGTTTAGCCCGGCTGGCAGCCAAACACCACACAGCCGTTCGCTCACCCTCCCCCCTCCCTCTCCGGGATGGGGGAGAGAAACGGGAAAGTGAAGCCTGTGAGTTGAGATAACGACAGTTTATTAAGACAGGAAAAATAATAACAATAATAATAATAATAATAATAATAGTAATAATGTGTACAAAATAAGTGATGCACAATGCAATTGCTCACCACCCGTTGACCGATGCCCAGCCTATCCCCGAGCAGCCGGCCCCCCACCCCGGCTAGCCACCCCTGTATATTGTTCAGCATGACGTCAGATGGTATGGAATACCCCTTTGGCCAGTTTGGGTCAGCTGTCCTGGGTCTGTCCCCTCCCAGCTCCTGCTGCACCCCCAGCCTGCTCGCTAGCAGGGCAGAGCGAGAAGCTGAAAAGTCCTTGGCTTGGTGTAAGCATTGCTCTACAACAATTAAAACATCAGCATGTTATCAGCGCTCTTCTCATCCTAATCCAAAACATAACACCCTGCCAGCTACTAGGAGGAAAATTAACTCTGTCCTACCTGAAACCAGGACAAGATTATCCTTATGAAATGTAATTTCTCCTTTTGACTATATGGCATGGTTTTGATAATGGAGTTTATGAACTTCATTGTCTTTTGAGATTCCTAGTTGGATAAGTCTTACTGTCATTTAGGTATATCTTATATTCTACCTTACAAGTTGTTACATGATCTAATATATATTTTTAAACAAAGATCTCAAAAAAAATTGATTTTGCATTTGATTTTCCATTAACACTGCGTTATAGTTTCCTGGCCTTTACCTCAGAAGATGTAATGTTTTATAGCTCCCTAAGTTAACCTTTTCTGACTTTGTACTTAAATACAAATATATTACAGAAGCCTATTAATTATCCACGTATCATAGACCTTTATTTATTTTTATTTTTATTTTCTCTTGCATCAGTTTTCATTCCATTTCTGACTCCCCTTTTGATAACATAGAAACAGTACCATGAGATGTGGAAAGCTGATGTTTCATAGCTTGTGGTCAACTGCACTACTTCATTTTTTAATTGCCCTTGAATGACCTTTTGGCAGCTGGTCCCTTTGATGTTTCTGCACTTTGAAACTACAGGAGGAAAACAAAAAAAAAAAGGAAGAAAATATTTAGATGACTTCCACTCCTGCTCTTGCAAACCACAAGTGCTTACTCCTGCTTATGTCAGCGAGGCTAAGAAAGTTCACATACTTTCAGAATTGCATTCTGGTTCAAAAAATGGATTTTCAGAAGCTGTATGTCTCCTAGGAACTTATGTCATCATCTAGGTATTCAGAATTGACTTAAAAAACACAGGAAGCTATGATGAAAAAGACTTTTTAGAGGAAGAGAACCTTGTGACAATAGGATTCTTTCTGGAAGAATGTCAGCATAGGTTATGGAGAAAATAGCTAACTATACTGTGAAAACAGCAGCTCAACTTAAGGTCAACTTTAATGTGAAAGTTAAGCAAAATTGCAGTGGGATGCTTAAACTCATTGTCATAAGCAAGCATATCAATTAGTATCAGGAGAAAGGATTTTTATTTTATTTTATTTTTTAATAAATAGAGCAGATTTAAGAGCAATGATATAACATATAGAAGGAAGAATAGTATGCAAAGGCAAAAGGTCTATTAGGTTGGTCATAAAGACCTCAGAAGCTGTTGCTTCCAATCAGATTATCTAAACTCAGCACAATACTGTCAGACTAATAAAAGTGGTGTGAACATTAGAAAATTGTGAGTTGTGTGGGTGAGCTTCACATTTTAAGTTGTATGGTTATGAGTTTAAATGTGACATACGTGGAAAATAAGGAATATCGGCTTAAACCTTACAGTATGTCCATGGAGAGAGACAGCCATTAGTAATTCATTAATGTAAAGTAGTCCTAAATTTAATGTTTGATGACTTATGTGGAAGGTACTACTTTGTAGTTTGCTTAATTACGAAGGAAATATTTTGGAAGAAACGGAGTGTCATGGAAAGACCAAACACAGCTTTTATGCTTCTTCTCTTGTTTCAGTCAGTAATTCAAGTTAAGAGCAGAATTTGACCCTGCAATTGGCACTAAAATATGCTTTGATTCAGTACAGTTCAGAGTCTCTAATCTCTGAAAATACCTGATATTCACAGAGTTGTAAGCCTTTTAAGTCTGTTAGGCTAATTTATCCTGTACAAAGACAAATACATCAGAGTATTAAACTTCCTCACCTCTTTGGCATCAACAGTTGCATTATCTGGTTATTGTATTTTTACTTGACATTGCTTGAAGTTAATATTTAGGCATAGAAACCCAAATCCATCATCATTTTTATGTAATATGAATGTCAGATTAAGCCAATAGGAAGTAACCTAGCTCTGAATTCTCAAAACTTTTTTTTTCACTTTTTTTTTTTGGGGGGTGGGAGGGGTGGTGGTGGTGGTGGTGAATGTATTCAAGTGGAATAAATAGGCATCAAAGAGATAAAGATACACAAGAATTGCCTACAGGCATCCCTTAAGGCTTTTAGGTGTTTATTTTAGATTTATAATGCAATCTGACTAAAATGCTAGCCAGCTTGTTCCTGCATTATGTTAATTTAGCCTGAAACCTCTCTGGTAAGATCTTGAAGCCATATGGTCTGGTTAGTATTTAAATAGGAGACTTCCTAAGAAAACTCAGATGCTACTGATTAAGTCTGTTTCAGCTTCCTTCCCTTCTGTTTTTCTCAGATTAATCCATCTTTTGAACAAAGGTACTGGCATACTTCCTTCAATAACATTCCAATAGAGCTTCAAATTATTTGAGATTTAGACCCACAGTAGTATTCTTAATATTATTCCTTTCTCTTCTTCAAATCTGACTGCTTTTAATAGACTGTATTTCTTAAATTCTGTGAATATTTGTTTGGCTGTGAGACCTTATATCCATATTGATAACATGCTTATATGTAGTTGTTGATAAAGAATTTCGACTTTTCTGAGATATTCAGGGTTCCTCTATAGAGCAGAAATATTCATCAGAACATGGAGCAAGAGGGAGGAATAGAGAACAAACTTGTATGAATTGGTATGAAATCTCAAGTAATTTTCCTATAAAATAGAATAAAATGTGCTCATAATTTGACAGGAAAAAAACAGGCCATCTTTTGTAAAAGATTAACAATTTCTTATTTATATTTAAAAGAATAGAAGCTGTCCTTACAAAGCAAAATCCTAGTTCCCAACAAAGTTCACGAGTATATATTTAGTAGCTGTTTAGCACACTGTGGTGTGAATGAAAAACATATCAAAGCAGACTATGAGTATTGGGGAGAAAGATGAAAAGGGAGATTGGTTGTGTATGTGAAATCTGTATCCAGTCTAATCTTTTGTTGATATTTATTGATAAAAGACTGGTTTGGATGTCATTTGTCTTGGAGGATTTGAGATTTGGCTTTGGGTGTGGCTTGATGTATCACTGATGATACCCCAAGAGAAGCTAAACACCTGCTCAGAGTAAAGCTGCCAAGTCCCGTAGCTCCCGTAGGTTTAAGGCTCTTTTGAAATATAGCTGAGCTGCTTGCTTCTTCAATATCTACACAAGTATTCAAAAACACTGGTTTGGTTTTGTTTTAAAGTCTTTCACAGAATTATCTAGCTATAGTGGAAAAAATAACATGAGCTTTCAAAAAAGTACTAGAAATATGAAGCTTATGTAGGGGGTTTAATACTTTGCACTTTAGATACCAAGATAATAAATCAATCAAACATTACTTATTTCAGGGCATAGAAAGAAACCTGAAGGAAGTGTTTTGAGCCTCCAGTTCAAAGATTTCAGATTCCTGTATGCTGATGATATTAAATATCTTAATCCCATTTTAAAATAGAAATGTATTTTTCATTCACATTGTAATCAGATTAACGGAGACTTTTTTTTTCTTTGCCAATTTCTTATGAACAAAATAGGTATTAAATGTGATCTCTAAGATTTATACTGAATATTTGCACACTGTGCAAAGAATTGAAAAATCACTGGACTTTTAAGGGATCCATTTAAAACAGTAGGTGATTCAACTTCTCGACAAGGTAAAATGAGTCTTTTTCCCTAAAAGTCAAAACGCTTACGTAATCTGTCTCACTTTTATTGCCTGTATGGGATCAGATTCTTCTACACTGATTGTATTTAACAGAAGTCAACTAAATGAATAAAAGTATGTATGCATTTTTTTATTATTATTGTTACAGTATTTTTTTATTAGTACCAGTTTACTATTAGGCACAGTTATTTAACTATATTATTGAAGGTACTTTCAAAATGGACTTGAAAGGGAAGAAGGTAGTGTTCTTATGAGTCTTTAGAAGGGGTAAAAGTCATGAAGAAAGAATGGTAGTTGGAGGCAGTACTAGTATGGCAGTGTACAGTGGCAAGAGACAGCAGAAGTAAAACTGTCTGCTGATTACAAAGTGTAGTGGGTGGCTACCCAACTCCTCTACCTCCTCGCTGTCAACCCCGAGCAGTACAGTGGCATGGAGAGTTGGGGTTGCAGTCAGTCCATTAAAACTCCTCTCTGCCGCTCCTTTCTCCTCATCACACTGTTCCCCTGCTCCAGCATGGGTACTTCCTATGGGGTGCAGTCCTTCTGGATAAACCCGTTCTAGTGTGGATCCTCTCCATGGCCTGCTGTTTCCTTCAGGATATATCCCCCTCCATCAGTGTAGGATCCTCCATGGGCTGCAGTGTGGTTGCCCGCTCCTCCCTGATCTCCACAGGCTGTAGGGGAACCTCTGCTCCAGTGCCTGGAGCACCTCTTTCTCCTTCTCCTGCTCTCCCCTTGCTGTCTGTGCAGGGCCACTCCTCACACCATTCCCCTCACCGCCCCCTGCCGTGCAGTGTTTGCCCTCCCTTCCCCAGGCTGCCCCTGAGGTGAGGTGCCGCCATCTTGGCTGCGGGACTCGGCTGTGCCCTGTGGTGGGCTGTTGGGGTGGCTGGGGCTGGCACCGGGCAGCCCCGGCATCGCTTCACACAGCAGACCCCAGACCCCTGACACCACCTGGGCACCTGTGCCGAGCACACAAGTTATAGTGACGCACAAATTAAAGTGAAATTTTTACTGTGACCTTGATACAGTTTTTGTGTTCTAGTTAGGCTGAGAAGTAATGCACGCTAAACGAAATAAATATGCTTAGTACATTTTTTTTACCCTACCAAAATCCATATAGCTATATCACCGGGGAGAGATTTCATAATTTCCCATATACGTTTTTCACAATGAGCAAACAATTTCATTGCTTTCTTTCACTGTTTTTGTGGTAAGGAAATATAGGTGTCTTGGTATGACAGTTTCTCATGCAGCTGAGATCCAGAAATTTTTGACACTAGTGGTTGCTATCTGAACAGATTTCCAGAAATTATTTTGCTGACAGAGCTCTGACAGGTGAAAAACTGAAGCTCTGTCAATCAAATATGACATTTCATGCGATTACTTTTTTAAATGACATCTCTCCATAAAAAGCATTTCCCAATTTCTATTTATGCTATGACTCCATTGTTTGTGAAAGGCATCCTCTGATCTTGGCTAATTTTTGCTAGGGTGATTGGCACAGAGGCCAGGATGTGCCTCCAGTGGTTGCTGACCTCCATGTGACTGATAAGCATTGGCAAGTCAGTATGCCGCCAGCAGACAGGTAGCTTGGCAGAAATGTGAACAGAAAGTGGGTAAATAATGAAGCACGTTTTGATCTTTCTAGACTTCCTTCTCCTTGGAAGACAAGCACCGACTTGGTAGCAGTGTCTTGGCTTTTAAGGGTCTACTCTTCCCCTCCGCCCCAACCCAGTCCTCAGGGCTGTGTTGGTGAGTACTGTTTCTCAAACTGACTGATGGAGTCTGCCAAATGTACTGCAAATTTCTACAGTTTCCTGAGGTACCTGCTCTTTCAACTTTTTCTCAAAACTGCCATGCAGATAAGAAGTCTAACCTACTGTTTAATTCTCTCATTTGTGACAGTGAGGTTCAGTTTCTATTAGATTAGCACTTTTACATTTCTGAGGTGTTTGTCATAAGTATATATATAAGCAACAAGGTTTGCCAAATTCTACTTTCCTTTAACTTATCACTAATTGTTATTAAAAACAAAGCAAAACAAAAACCTTAAAAATAAGGTTCAGTACCTAGCTACATCCCAATTATTGTTGCTTACTCAAGTACTGCATCTGATATTGACAGCCTCTTGGAATTAGCTTACCTAAACGAGGTATTCTTCTAATTTATATCTTTCTAAATAAATGACTACTCTAAAGAAATTGGAAATTAATAATTTATTTTTCATTTGGTGTTGTTATTGTTATTTTTATTATTTGAATCTTGAAATACTTTAATTTTGTTCCTCTATTAAATATTAAAGTGAGTAAGAATGAACAACAGTAGGTAAACAGTGAAAAATAGCTATAGAAATTATATGGAAAATACAGAATAATAAAACAGTAAGAATAATATCTTTGGTTCTCTTTCTGAAAAAACAAAACTAGTATCTTCTGAACAGCAAAAATAGAAAAAATGTAATACAAGGACTGGAGACAACTTTAAGATTCCAGTTAAGCTGTTTAGCAGCTATTAGGTCCTTTTTCTCACTTTAATTTTTCCTTGTGTCAGCCCCTGTGTCTGCCTCTGTATCTCTGGATGATATTCCACAATTTATCCCTCTTTTTTCTGTTATGTCTCCAAATGACAATAGTGCTCTTTAGTTAAACTTATCACATCTTCAGTCGAAAGCTGTTGTGGCAGCCTTTATAGATTTCCCATTTGCTGTATCTGACCTGTTAAAATTGTGGTGACTTGGGAGATCCCTCTTCAAACACAGAATACTTATCTGTCAGAACATAAATACAGGAGGAAAACAGATAAAGCAACATAGCATCAATCAAAAAAGTGTGTGTGTTTCCTCACTTTACTCCTACTAATCTTCGACTACAACAGTGAACTTCTAATATCTAAACTTACTTTCTTTTATTCGGTGCCTTCTAATTAATCAGTATGTTTTAAGTCCCTTCACACTCAGTTTGTCCTACAAGGAGTTGCCCAGACCTGTAATCCAATTATTTGTTTAGTTTTGGCACTTAGTCTCAATTGTCAGAGTTAAGTTCTTCTGCCTCTCCCTCTGGGCACACACAAGAGGCTCAAATGAGTACAGTGTCATCTAATAATTCTAAGACATGAGTCTTGTTACTTTAAATACAACATTCTTTCTTCCAATTTTGAAAGAACAAAGAAGAGACCAATTGTTTGGTTCTCCCACAAACATTTTGGAAATATGTGGCAAGCCAGAATTTTGATTTTGGTTTTGAAATGTCCTTTTGCTGTCAAGCAGACTGAACACTGAAGTTTCCACAAAGCTGTCAGGTTCAAACATCATCAGTAGCTGCTCTTTGCACTGCAGTCGCGGTCATTTTGAGCAGGGTGGCTTTATGCCTGGGATATTTTGCATTTCAGTATAAGACCCAACCTGGAGGTTCCACTCACCAAAAGACAAATATTCCTACCTTCTTTGTTATCAGAGTATTGAATATGCAATTATGCTGCAATCCCTCTGCCAATGCTTTTGGTGATGCTGGAGTACCCGGCATCAGAATAGGATAAAAATTCCCCAAAATATATTGTCCATTATTAAAAACTGGAACAGATCACATATTTGGTCACAAGTGCCTAAGGTAATAAGCTATAGTGATTCAGATCACTGTGAAATGCTAAAATGAGTCATGATAATGTTAGAATTACCATAATCTGTCTCTTAGAAATCAGTAGGAAGTTATCAACTTAAAGAAATAATCTTGGTCACAATGCACTTTATTCTTTTGACACTTTTTCTATATTACATGGCAAATATAACAGACAAATTATGTTCTTCTTTCTCATTAACCAAATGCATTCACTATATATATAGAAAATTGTTTCAATCCTAAATGTATGTGCCTTAGTATTTTCTTTATGGAAGGGTAATTTTAGTAAAGTTTTTTTATAGTAACATTGAAGAGTAGTGGCATTTTCTGCTTGCAGTACAATAATGGGACAAAGCTCATCCTAAGCAGAAACAAGCTATATTTGGGGGAAAAAAAAAAATAAAATCACAATATTTCAGTGTTCGGAATAAATGTGCACAGTTTCCAGTTCTGTTGTGCTGCCTGGCAAATACTTTTTAGAATATTTATCTTCCAAGTTCCTACAGCCTGATTCATTGCCTTAATTTTAGTTTGAAACTCAATGCTGAAAAAGTTCAGATCCTTTTCTCATAGGAGTTTTCAATCAAAAGAATTAATTAAAATATAATGAAATAAAGTGAAGCGGTTGAATGGGTTTCTGAGCTAGTTTCATTTTTACTAGGGAAAGAAGTCTGGCAGGGTTGCGAATAGTAAGTTCCAAGGGACTGGTAGCAATGTAGGGGGAGCTCTCGTGAACTATGCTAAGTCATTTAGCTGCAGGAAGCTGTATATCAGAGGGTATAGAGCTGAAAAAAAATTGCCAAGAGCCAATTTCGTCTTCTGAGACAAGAGAATCAAAAATGGCTTTATAAACTTCTCATGAGAAATTCAGCGGTGGCAGGGTTTAAAAACAGTAGTTCATTATAGGCAGCAGTATCTTTTCCACCTGTGGTGGGAAGGTGGAGTGCGCTAACCTGGTGCTTGCTGTCCTGCTCCAGAGCTGCCGCTCCTTCTGCTTCATGTTTGAAATCCCAAAGGGGATGGAACGTACAAGCAGTTACATGCCATGTAAGGCACAATGTGTTACTGGATAAATACTTTTTCTAAGTATGACTGAATGACCTGAAAAATAAGCTTTAAAGATTTTGTATAACAAGCTACAACAGGTTTAGAACAGTGTCATTTAACACTGCAGCGGGTCCTGGCCTTACATGTGTACTGGGTCTGTCTGGATGTTAATTTCCCTGAGCAGCCCATACTGTGCTCTGCTCTGACACTTGTAGCTAAACAGCAGTGGTATCACACCAGTGTTGTGTCTGTCTGCTGAGCAGTACTGGCACAGCATCAGGGACTCTCTCTAACCCTCCTAGGGGGGTGGCCAAAAAATGTGAGAAAAAGAAACATCACCAGGGCAGCTGACCTAAAACCAACCAAAGGGATATTCCATACCATATGATGTCACACGCAGCAATAAAAGGTGGAAAAAGGAAGAAGAGGGGAGGGGTGGGCTCTCGTTGTGAAAAACGTCTGTCCTCCTCCCGAAACACGCGCTACGTGTGTTGAGGCCCTGCTTCAAGGACGTGGTCAAGCATCGCTCATTTGTGTGAAGTAGAGAGTAATTTCTTTCTCTGCACTTCACGTCAGCCTTTACTTGTTTTGTTTAGTTTGCCCTTTCCCTTCTCCTTTTCTCACTTGCCCTTTCATATTCTTTCCCCTTTAGTTAAAAGTATTTGTTAGTTAAATTGTTTAGTTAAATTGTTTATATTAATAATAATCTGTCCTTAATAATTATTTCTTTTTTCCTTTAATTAATAATCATCCTTATCTCAACCTGTGAGTTGTTCTTTCCTTTACTTCTTCCTCCTCATCTAAGAGGGGGGGGGGGGGTGAGAGAGCGGTTGTGGTGTTCAGCTGCCTAGCATGGTAAAACCACCCAGTCCTTTTTGGCGCCCAACGTGGGGCTCGAAGGGTTGAGATAACAGTTAGAATTCATTAAACGCTTACAATTAACACACTACTTGCTAGTCACCACGTTCAGTGTCCTGTTAATATTGGCTTGTTTGATCATGTGTCATGCAATCCCATGTCATGTTCTCCTTCCTCCTTTATATCTGCTCGAGAATGTGCTACAATCTGTGTTCTTTTTTCTTTTTTTTTTTTTTTTTTTTTTTAATTTGCTGTGCTGCCCAAGCACTGGCTTTGAGTTTAATCTGGCATTCAGGCTCTGCACTGTTATCATTTGGGTCTTCATGGAAACAATCTTTTAGAGAATATTCAGAATTACACTGCGTTCCTTTCCTCATGTGGAAGTCAGTTGACTGAATAATATCAGGAATGGTACCTCCTCCTTCTTTCACAGTGGGCTAATTACAACAGTTTCTGAGTATTTTGAATATCCATGTGTAACCCATATATTGCTTTTTCCAATTCTGAATAACGGGTTTCCTCTTCTCTCTAAGATTAGTGATTGTTTAGAAAGCTTACCCGGGAATCTGTCCTGAAACAGTCTTGTGGCAGGTGGCAAGGTGTGTGGAGGATATCAGCAGGTACCTGTCATGGGTGTCTCCTCCAATAGTTTTGAACTTCACCCCTGAACAAGTGCAAAATCCTAAAAACCTGACAGAATGTTTGAGAGTCATATGCCCTGACCCTGATAATGGCCAGAGAAACGACAGCTTGCAGCATTGTGCTGGGTCCTGGCTTACTCCTCTATCAAACACTGTTTAACATCATCCAGCACCTTGAAGAGAGGGAGGAAGTTCTCTGAGTCTGATGACCAGATAACACATGCTGTGACTGACCCAGAGGATCAACCAACTATGGTGTCAGTTTGCCCCCATAGTCAAGTCAAAACAATGGAAACGGAAGTCAGCTCGTTTAGTAAGAGGGAAGAAGCCTCTCCTAAGAAGGAGGGAGAAGGGGAGAAGGCAGGCACCTCTAAAGCAGACCCATCACAAAAACAGCAGGAAGAAGAGATGGAAATCATAAAGGAATCAGAAACCACTTGATCCCTATCCCTGAGTGATTGCGAGAAACACAAAAGGATTATGGTCGACACCCAGGTGAACACATTCTCACCTGGCTGCTTCGATGCTGGGATGCTGGGGCCAATAGCCAACAATTAGAAGGCAATGAAGCCAAGCAGCTGGGATCCCTCTCTAGAGAAAGGGTCATTGACAAGTAATTGGGATGAGGTGCACAGTTTCTCAGCCTCTGGAGGCGACTCCTGGCAGCTGTGAAAGAAAGGTATCCCCATAAGGACAAATTGTATATCAAGTAGGCAAGTGGGTCACTATGGATGAAGGTCTCCAACATCTGCGGGAATTAGCTGTGCTGGAGATGATTTATAGTGATTTGGACAATGCCCAGACACCTCCAAGATCCCGATGAAGTCAGTGCACAACATCCATGTGGCGTAAATTGGTGCGGAGTGTCACCATCATCACATGCCAGTACGCTGGCAGGAATTCAGTGGGATGAGGGGATGGGACCAACAGTGTATACTATGTCCTGCCAGCTTCAAAAATACGAAGACAATGTCTCCGCTCCGCTACGGGCCTGTGTCTCAGCTGTGGAGAAACTGTCCGAAAGACCTTGACCACCTCGTAGTACAAGCATATCCCTCCTCATCCAGATGGAGTGATATTTCAGCCACTAAGAATCAGTATTTTCCTGCTCGAGAGAGAGAGTATCCAAGACGCACACCATGTGGGCACCTTGTGGTTTTATCTGTGAGACCATGGGGAAGATATGAGGAAATGGGATGGTGTACCTACTTCAACCCTAAGCTGCTCGGGTACGTGAACTGAAAGGAAATACAGCAGAAAGAAGAGGGGCTCCTAAGAAAAATGCTGCTCCAGTTTCTGTTGGGCAGTTCTCCAGAGGCAATAGAAGAGCTGATGTTATTCTTGACCCTGATGAAGGGGACCTCTGCTTCTCATTTGCAAGAATTAAGTGGCAGATACTCCAACCAGGACTAGAGGCCCTGCCTCTGGCCAGGTAGAGGAGAGGATAATCGGATTTATTGGACTGTGTGGATCTGATGGCCTGGCACATTGGAACCACAGAATACAAAGCTTTAGTGGACACTGGCGCACAATATAACCTTAATGCCATCAGGCTACCAAGGGACAGAACACATCTGTATCTCTGGAGTGACAGGGGGATCCCAACAATTAACTGTATTGGAAGCTGAAGTGAGTCTAACTGGGAATGAGTGGCAAAAGCATCCCATTGTGACTGGCCCCGAGGCTCCATGCATCCTTGGCATAGACTACCTCAAGAGAGGGTACTTCAAGGATCCAAAAGGGTACCAGTGGGCTTTTGGCATAGCTGCTTTGAGCACAGAGAAGATTAGGCAGCTGTCTACCCTGCCGGGCCTTTCAGAAGACTCTTCTGTTTTAGGATTGCTGAAGGTGGTAAGACAGCAGGTACCAATCACTACCACAATGGTGCACCGACAGCAATATTGCAACAACCAAGACTCCCTGATTCCCATCCACGAGTTGGTTCATTGGCTGGAGAGTCAAGGAGTGATCAGCAAGGACTCGCTCACCCTTTAATAGTCCTATATGGACAGTGCGAAAGTCTAATGGCGAAGTGGAGGCTAACGGTGGGACTATCGCAGCCTGAATGAAGTCACGCCACTGCTGAGTGCTGCAGTGCCGGACATGCTAGAACTCCAGTACGAACTAGAGTCAAAGGCAGCCAAGTGGTACGCCACAATTGATATTGCTAATGCATTTTTCTCCATCCCTCTGGCAGCAGCATGCAGGCCGCAGTTTGCATTCACTTGGAGGGGCATCCAATACACCTGGAATCAACTACCCCAGGGGTGGAAACACAGCCCTACCATTTGCCATGGACTGATCCAGTCTGCACTGGAACAAGGGGGAGCTCCTGAACACCTGCAGTACACTGATGACATCCTCTTGTGGGGCAACACAGCAGAAGAAGTTTTTGAGAAAGGGAAGAAAGTAATCCAAATTCTCCTGAAAGCTGTTTTTGCTTACAGAGTAAGGTCAAGGGACCTGCACAGGTCTTGGAAAATCCAGTTCTTGGGGGTAAAAATGGCAGGATGGACGTTGCCATATTCCGATGGATGTGATCAATAAAGTAACAGCAATGTCTCCGCCAACTAGCAAAAAGAAAACACAAGCTTTCCTAGGCCTTGTGGGATTCTGGAAAAATGCATATTCCAGGCTATAGTCAGCTTGTGAGTCCTCTATATCGAGTGACTCGAAAGAGAAACTATTTTGAGTGGGGCCCGAGCAACAACAGGCCTTTGAACAAATCAAACAAGAAATAGCTCGTGCAGTAGCCCTTGGGCCTGTCCGTACCGGACCAGCTGTGCAAAACATACTTTACACTGTGGCTGGGGAGCATGGCCTCACCTGGAGCCTCTGGCAGAAAACCCCAGAAGAAACTCGAGGTCGACATCTGGGTTTCTGGAGCCGGGGCTATCGAGGATCAGAAGCCAATTACACCCCAACTGAAAAAGAGATACGGCATATGAGGGTGTTTGAGCTGCTTCAGAAGTTGTGGGTACAGAAGCACAGCTCCTCTTGGCACCACGGCTACCTGTGTTACATTGGATGTTCAAAGGGAAAATTCCCACTACACACCATGAGACTGATGCTACGTGGAGTAAGTGGATAGTGTTAATTACACAGCGGGCTCGAATGGGAAAACCTAATCGCCCAGGAATCCTGGAAGAGACCATGGACTGGCTGGAAGGCAGAGATTTCGGAGTGCCGACAGAAGAGGTAACCCGTGCTGAAGAGGCACCATCATACAATGAGTTGCCAGAAGACAGAAAGCAGTATGTGTTGTTCACTGACGGATCCTGCCGTGTGGTAGGGAGCCATCAGAAATGGAAAGCTGCTGTGTGGAGTCCCACACAACGAGTCGTGGAGGCCATGGAAGGGGAAGGCGAGTTGAGTCAGTATGCAGAAGTAAAAGCCATACAACTGGCCCTAGAAATTGCCGAAAGAGAAAAATGGCCAGTACTGTATTTCTACACTGACTCATGGATGGTGGCAAATGCTCTGTGCGGGTGGCTACAGCAATGGAAACAGAGCAACTGGCAGCACAGGGGTAAGCCTATCTGGGCTGCTACCTTGTGGCAAGATATTGCTGCTCGGGTAGAAAACCTGGATGTAAAAGTATGTCATGTAAATGCCCACATGCCCAAGAGCCGCACAACTGAAGAACATCAGAACAACGAAGAAGTGGATCCAGCTTCAAAAATTGAAGTGGCTCAGGTGGATCTGGACTGGGGACGTAAGGGTAAGCTGTGTGTAGCTCGATGGGCCCATGAAACATCAGGACATCTGGGGAGGGATGCCACATACAGATGGGCTCGTGATCGAGGGGCGGACCTGACCATTGAGGCCATCACACAGGTTACCCATGAGTGTGAGATCTGTGCTGCAATCAAGAGAGCCATGAAGGTAAAATCTCCCTGGAACAGGGGGAGGTGGCTAGGGTTTCAATATGGTGAGGCCCGGCAAACTGACTATATTGGACCACTCCCACAAACCTGCCAAGGCAAACGGTACATACTCACTATGGTAGAAGCAACTACTGGGTGGCTGGAAACATACCCTGTAAACCATGCCACGGCCCGAAACACAATCTTGGGCCTAGAAAGGCAAGTGCTGTGGCATCATGGTACACCAGAGAGAATTGAGTCTGACAATGGGAGTCATTTCCAAAACAATTTGGTCACCTCCTGGGCCAAGAGGTATGGTATTGAGTGGGTGTATCACATCCCTTATCATCCACAAGCCTCTGGGAAGGCTGAGAGGTACAATGGACTGTTAAAGACTATGTTACGAGCATTGGGTGCTGGGACATGGAAACAATGGGACATAAATCTGCCAGAAGCCACTTGGCTAGTTAACAACAGGGGGTCTGACAGCCGTGCTGGTCCTGCCGAAACAAAACCCCTACACACGGTGAAAGGAGCTAAAGTCCCCGTAGTGCATGTAGGAAAGTGGATGGGGAAGGCGGTGTGGGTTGCTCCTGCCTTGGGAAAAGCCAAACCCACTCATGGGATTGTCTTTGCCCAAGGACCGGGGTATACCTGGTGGGTCATGCAAAAGAATGGGGATATCAAGTGCGTGCCTCAAGGAGATTTAACCTTGAGAGAAAACCAATCTGTAATCTAAGTTATATGTTGTAGGAAGACGTTGCAGGATCAACGACAGCTCAACTTTGCAAGGAAGCGGGCAAGTGCAACAAGACTTGAGCTAAGCTGGTGCTGGCGTCCAGACATCCAACTCCGCCTGCTCTGAGTGACCACTTTGGCAGATGAAGACCAAATCGTCAACAGTTCTTATGAACATTTTCCGAGAAAGACCTACAGAATGAAAAGACATACCTACCCATCAATCTGTTAAAGGACAAGGAACAACAGTGATGAGAATACTTATATGCTAAAGTATGGGGGACCTGAGAGTGACACAAATGTTATGGAATAAGGGGTGGAGGTTGTACTGGGTCTGGCTGGGATGTTAACTTTCCCTGCAGCAGCCCATACTGTGCTCTGCTCTGCACTTGTAGCTAGAACAGCAGTGGTATCACACCAGTGTTGTGTCTGCTGCTGAGCAGTGCTGGCACAGCATCAGGACTCTCTCTAACCCTCCTAGGGGGTGGGCAAAAAATGTGAGAAAAGAAACATCACCAGGGCAGCTGACCTAAACCAACCAAAGGGATATTCCATACCATATGAATAAAATAAAAGCAATAAAAAAAATGCAAAAAAGCAGCAATAAAAGGTGGAAAAAGGAAGAAGAGGGGAGGGGTGGGCTCTCGTTGTGAAAACGTCTGTCCTCCTCCCGAACACCGGCTATGTGTGTTGAGGCCCTGCTTCAAGGACGTGGTCAAGCATCGCTCATTTGTGGGAAGTAGAGAGTAATTTCTTTCCTCTGCAGTTCCACATAGCCTTTACTTGTTTTGTTTAGTTTGCCCTTTCCCTCTCCCTTTTCTCCTTTCCCTTTTCTTCTTTCCCCTTTAGTTAAATTATTTGTTTAGTTAAATTGTTTAGTTAAATTGTTTAATTAATAATAATCTGTCCTTAATAATTATTTCTTTTTTTCCTTTAATTAAATCATCCTTATCTCAACCTGTGAGTTGTTCTTTCCTTTACTTCTTCCCCTCCTCATCTAAGGAGGGGGGGAGTGAGGGAGCGGTTGTGGTGTTCAGCTGCCTAGCATGGTAAAACCACCACAACATGAAGCAGTGGGAATTGAAGATGCTTTATGCCAGGACTGTGAGGGCACTATCAGACCTGTGTCACTGCCCTGAGTAACCTCACCTGGGACATCTCCCTGCCCCAGTTCCCCTTCTTAGCAGCCCTATTTTGGCTCCAGATTCACAGGCATCCCGTGCCCCACCCTGGCCCCAGCTGGCCCTGACACATTTGCTGGCCTTTCCAGGTGGACCCAGACCCAACTTGCCCCTCATTGTGTCTGGGTTTCGGTACCTGTCACTGTCACCACCATGTGGGACTGGGCCTTGAGGGGGAGGGCCTGCCCCCAGTTTTGTGCCCCTCAGGAGCAGCCCTGCTCTTGCTGCTCCTTGGCAGTTCAGACTCTGAGGAAGTACCAGTTTTCTTCTCTTGAATCATGATTTCAGGATGCCCAATGTTAGTAGGGGTTTTACTCTTCAAAGAGAACACATGTCCCGTAGTTTACATTGGCATATTTCTGTGGAAAATAGGAGAACTATGCTTATAATTAACCAGGCCAAACAAAGGCTTGGTTTGATATTGCAGGTTCCTGTTTATCAAACTTTAAACTAAAAAAGCTTTATTTTTCAGAAGACATATTAAGATAGAGTTGCATTCCTTGGATCAGAAGTTTAAAATATCTTAGACAGCTGTTTGAAACAATGTATGGAAAGCTATGCCACATGAAAATAAAAAGTCAAGTTAACTCATTATCCTGTGAACTCATTATCCTGTTGCTGGCTATGTAATGTAGTGGATGCTTAAGAAAAGCAGCAAGGTTTTGTTTGTTTGTTTGTTTGTTTAGTTGTTTTTTTACAAACCATTCAAATTTCTAACATCACAGTTATCCTAACATGAAAATATAACAATATTGATAATAATTAATATTAATAATAATATTAATAATAATTTCATATTATATTTTATTATATATTTATTTATTTAATAATTATTTAATATTTAAATTTTAAATTTTAAAATTTATTTTTTATTATTAATTAATTAATTAATTTTGTTTATGTTATTTTATTATTAAAATTTAAATTTAAAATTTATTGAATTTAATTAATATTTATTTAATATTTATTTATATTATATTTATATAATATTATTATTATTAATAGCATTATTATAATAATGGTATTAATATATGGTATTAATTAATATAATAATACCATTATTAATGGTAACCAATATTAATAATAATAATAGTAGTAGTAGTAGTAGTAGTAAAGAGTAGAACTCCGTATTTTCTGTTTTTAATAGAGTACAAAAAAGGGCAAAGATGATCAAAAGGTTTTAGAGACATTTATGAAATACTCCTTAATAAATTTGACTTGTCCTTTCTAGCCTTCACATCCTCTGGTAATGAATTGCCCAGTTTACTTTAGTGTTGTCTGGGGAGAGGTGTTCTTCCTTCTGTTAGTTTTGAAACACTGCCTGACTATTTACTGACTATTTACTGACTATTTGCCTGACTATATACGGTGTTTTCAATATATAAATGTTTACTTTTATTTTAATTCACATTGTACTGGGTCTGGCTAGGATGTTAACTTTCCCTGCAGCAGCCCATACTGTGCTCTGCTCTGCACTTGTGGCTAAAACAGCAGTGGTATCACACCAGTGTTGTGTCTGCTGCTGAGCAGTGCTGGCACAGCATCAGGACTCTCTCTAACCCTCCTAGGGGGTGGGCAAAAAAGTGAGAAAGGAACATCACCAGGGCAGATGTTCCTGACCTAAACCAACCAAAGGGATATTCCATACCATATGATGTCACACGCAGCAATAAAAGGTGGAAAAAGGAAGAAGAGGGGAGGGGTGGGCTCTCGTTGTGAAAACGTCTGTCCTCCTCCTGAACACCAGCTACGTGTGTTGAGGCCCTGCTTCAAGGACGTGGTCAAGCATCGCTCATTTGTGGGAAGTAGAGAGTAATTTCTTTCCTTTGTACTTCCACACAGCATTTACTTTTTTCCCCCCCCCTTCCTTTTCCCCTTCCCCCTTTTTCCCTTTAGTTAAATTGTTTAATTAATAATAATCTTTCCTTAATATTTTTTTCCCTTTAATTAAATTATCCTTATCTCAACCCATGAGTTGTTCTTTCCTTTACTTCTTCCCCTCCTCTTCTAAGGAGGGGGAGTGAGAGAGAGGTTGTGGTGGAGTTCAGCTGCCTAGCACGGTAAAACCACCACACACGTACCTTATTAATTCACTTTTTCTGTCTTAATTCTTCAAATAATATCTTTCTGAAGTTTAGATTTACTTAAGATAAACTAAGTTTTCTAACATTCTGGAGAAATGAGAGACCAACATGAAAAAAAAAATCAACATTTTGCTTTGATTTTCTTCTAACAGTTTCAAAAGGAAACACTATATAACCTGGAAAAGCTAGCAATGTATTGAATTACTTTAAGAAACTGTCCTTTATCATTTAAAGTACTCAATTAATTTTACTTCATGCTGCACTTAAATATTATGCCGCAAACTCCTGAGACATCTTTGAAAATCATTTCTTGTTTTTGAAAATCATTTCTTGTTCCTCGTGAAAAGAGGAATTAATCTTTCTCTTTCTTCTACCTTTATTTGTATGTTTTACAGTGTGATCAGACTACAGTTTGCAAAGGATCTTATTTATTTATTTATTTTGAAATAATTAAATAACAATGTAAATAAGGATATACCAAAATAACAGGTGCTTTCCTAATGTCTGTTATATTACAGTAAGGCAAATGCAGATTGGTAAAATCAAAATATCTGTTGGGGAAAGCACCTCATGGAAGAAATCACACTTCTAAGTATGGAGCAATTTGTTCTTTCTTGTCCCTACCTGTCTTTAACCTGACCATACTGATAAATACCTCAGCTTCTAACTTCTTTGACAGTTTACTGTGTCTCACAAAAGACTTCGCTTTTAGTGGACTGAGATCAGTCATTTACTCTTTCATCTTTTTTACTCTGCTTTGACACTTTTTTTCTGTCCTATTCCAGGTCTTTTTATTATTTTTGAGAGCAAATCCCTTGTAAATAGGGAACACAATTCTTTTTTCTCTAGTTTTCCAACATAAATTGTCAAAAAAACAAACCTTTATTAGAGAGTGCATCTTTAACTGCTCCTTAAATTACTAGTTGCTGCTGCCAGACTTGCTGAAATTATTTTTAAATCCCAGAAAGTTTTCCTCTGCTTTCTCATAGTTGTGGGTGAAAACATCCTAGCAAGTGACAGAAGAAAAGAGCATCAGGAGGAAATCAGTTCAGGCGTTTCTGATTATTGGAGAAAAATCAGGGAAGCCATATATTGTGACCTCAGCTTGTGTGTGGAAAGGGAAGATCCAGTAACAAGAATAGAAATAACAGGTGGGTAGAAGATGAGAATGCAACTGATAGATGAGGTAGTAAAATAGGATACAGAAGAGATTATCACGTTCAAATTTATTCAGTAGACTGCAAATTCTTAAAAGATCTGCTTTTACTGCCAACATCCCCTCAAACTAGCTGCCTTTTCAGTTGGTACCATTAATCTTCTCATTAATGTATTAACAAAAACTCTCAATATGAAAGGAAATAAGGGAGAAGAAGAAATTTTAAAAGGAAGTATCATTCTGCCAGAAACCTTCTGTAGTAGGTATTTTCACAAGTTCATAAGTATTTCTTCATTTTATTCTTTCCCTTTGCATCACAAAATTTTGACAGTTATTAGTTACTATTCATTTAAGGATACACCATATTTTCACTATTTTTTCTTATTTTGATAACCAAAAGTTGGCATTTGTAAAAACATCTGTAACAGATGTAGCTGCTTGACACTTCCCTAGAACACTCCCTAGAACCCTAGAAGTGGCAGCTAACGGTACCATGTTTGGGAGCAGACTGCCAAGAGGACAAAGTCCTGGTGTTAGCTTTCTACTAATTAGGTAAATTTACACTTGAGGTTACATTTAGACCACCCCTTTGCATCAATTATCTCAATTTTAATAGTATGCTCACTGTGTCCCATAGCTACTTGGGATGCAATTATTTTGACAATTATTAGCAGACGTAATAAATAATTCACAGTATACTAATGCAAAATAAATCCATTAAGACTAAAGCCCTAGGGCAGAAAGCCTGGCTCTTGCAAAGTCATGAACAAAACACTTTTCCTGGAGGCTGTTTCCTACTGTGTGACAACATCCAAGAAGAATGGACAAAACAGGCTAGAGAATGGATAAAATTATAATGCTAACATAGTAAATCCTATGCTTAACATTTTGCTAAAGCTAAAAAAGGAAACTGTTGGTTCTATCATACTTGGTAAACAGAAATATTTTCTTGAAAAATGTCAGGTAAAGTGGATGACAGGCACATGAAGGACAAGAAGGTGGATTGAGAACAGACAGCTGGATTTATCAAAGGCAAATTGTGTCTGCCCAACTCAGTTGCCTTCCTGATGAAACAAGTACCTTGGTGGACAAGGAGAGAGCAGATGATGTTTCTTGACTTTGGTAGGACCTTTAGCAAGGCCTCTCACACTATTCTTATAGCCAAATTGGAAATACTGGGTAAGTGGACAGTAAGGTGGGTGAAAAGTGGCTGGACCATCAGGATGAAAGGTCCCACTGGCAGATTGTGACAAGTGGTGTCTCTCAGATATTAATACTGGCAGTACTGTTCTATGGCTTATTTAATGACCTGGATGATGGGAAAGAATGCACCCTCAGCAAGTCTGTGGATGATGCCACACTGTGGGGAGGACTTCTGTTTGGAGGGATTTTGAGAGGCGGGAGAAATGGGTTGACAGGAGCATCATGAAGCTCAACAAAAAAAAAGGTGAAGTCCTGGGGTTGGGATGGACTAAGTTCATGCAACAGTGGTGCCAATTGGGTAGAAAAAGAATGGAGTATTCACAGCTAATTAACATGTGCGTGTTAATTAAGATAATCACTTACCTTGATTATGAAGTAGATTAGACAGCAAAAATCTTTAATGCCAAACTTATTGTCTATGTTGATCACCCTGCTGACTTCAAAAAGTCTTAGTACTTGATAGAGAGTTAAGAAGGATGAGTCATTTTCTATATTGCAGGACTTGCCACAACACTCAAAAATAAGATACTGGGCTTTATTTCAGAAATGCTAAAATGTCAATCATTTTGTAATAATTTCTTAAGTTTGTTTCTCAAAATCATTCTCAAAATGTTTGTAGAAGTCATTCAATTTTTTTATTCATACGTGCCTTGTTTTACATGTAATAGTCCTCAAATCTTTATTCTTTAATCATTTGCTGTATCCAGTCAGGACTTTTCTTTGTCATTGTTAAGAATTTGGAGTCTACATGAATTAGAACTTAGCTGTTTACAAAAAGAGTTTGTTTTAACTGCTGGTATTAAATGGCCAATAATATTTTAAAATTGAGATTTAAGGTTGGCTATAAAGCCTTAACTTTGAGAATGTGTACATACAGAAATTACCATTTTTCTCATAACCAACTGACAATATTACATCTACTAGTCTATAAATTCAGTTTATTTAAAGATAAAATTCTGATTTTAAAGAAAGAAACACTGTAAAATAAGCTAAGTAATATTGTTTATTGCGAAAATGTCTCTTCTAAAAAGTATCTGGGTAAGTGGTCTAAGATCAATGAAAATTAACAGAGTTCCTTTAATGACCTTTTGCTCACTTGAAGTGGAATTAATCCAAATTAGATTTGATTCTGATGAGATTATAAAAAGGAAATAAAATACCTTAATGCCATTTTTTGTAACCTTTGAAATTAGTTTATTACATGGCTCATATTTTGATTAAACTTTATATAGGTTTCATTTGATTTCTTATCATAATAGTTTAAGAAAAAAAAAAGAAAAAACATAAAAAGCAAATGAACAGCCTCTAAAGCTGAGAATACGTAAATACTAACAAGTCATTTTAAATTAACTAAAATAGTTAATAGTTAATTTAAATCAGAAACGAAAAAAAATCTAGACTGAAAGAAAATTGTCTAAGTGAAAAGGTCTTACCCAATTGCTTAGTAAGAGTTTTAGGGTAATTTGGTCTTTGGCTTCTGTACTAACTCCAGGACATAGACAATGAATTCCTTACTTGCTTTTGACTTTTATAAGCCGGAGGTTAACTTCTACTTCGCATTAAAATGAGAGGAAGTTGCTAGGCAAAACTAATGACAAATTCATCATCATGTATAGAACTATTTTCCTAATACCGTAGCAGGTTTTAAAATGATGAATGAACATAAAGGCACGTTGTATAAAAGTGATTTTTCCAAACATGAAAAAAATTGAAGTAGAAATTAAACAGAACAACAAACTTAAACGAGACCCTGAAATAGTAGAGAAAAGAAGTATGTGGTTATGTAGTACATTCGTGACTGACCATCAGAAGTTCCCCCCTTTTTCAATACTTAGAGGGTATGAGTTATTGCACGCTCCAGTGTTATGAAAGGAGAGTAAGTACATCTGAACATAATACTGCATTTCAAGGACCTTGGTATTTCTTTCCCTGGATTCAACTGTTCTGTTTAAAGTCAGTGGCTGGAAGCAGGTCACACAACTCTCCTGCTGATCTGGAGAGTTAGCATAGAAGCATTAAACAGATGCTTTTATTTACATTAACAACCTGTGCTTATTCAGGTTGCTTGTTGTCAAGCACTTGTTGATCCTTAGAATTTTCTGTAGGAATGCTTTCTCAGTCAATTTGCTATAGCAAATGAGAAATAACTTTATAACTGAAAGGGGCTAAGAAAGAGCAACCTACAAAGAACTAATATTTTTAATCAAAACCATAATATTTTTAAGACAGATTCTTATTACTTTGCTAATGTTGAAAAGAACTTCAATTTTCTTACTGTATCCATATCAAAGTCTTTCTATCCTTTATAAATAAGATTATTAATAAAATTGTTTATTTGTTTGAGGCCATAATTTATTTGGAGTTTGGGACATTTCTGTCAAATAAGTTGAGCTGAAAAGTGACTAGGGTTACAATTTTCAATTTCTTCACAAAGTGTATTGAAAAACTCTGAATTTACTGTTTTGGACAGATCTTTGAAGTGATGTACACACAGGCTTTTATAGCTGGATGTTATTCTGATGCTAAGATAGACTTCTGTATGTGTGACAGAATGGTGAACAATGCATGATCTTGGCTTCCTTTCCATGTAAATGATCATAGAATCACAGAATCATTCAGGTTGGAAAAGATGATGCATATTCTTAATACTGCTGTGGAAATAGTGAACCACTTTAATTTACATGGACATACGATGGAGAACTTGAGCTCTGCAATTACTTTTTTTGCCTAATTAGGTATTAATTAAGTCAAGAGAGACATTCCCATTAACTTAAGTAGGTGCTGGTCTTCAAACCCTAAAAAAAGCTTTATATTTTATATAGAATTTATGCCACTATAAATCAGGAAAAAAAAAAAAAAGAAGTGAATCAATATCATATGCATTCAAATAATAACTTAAAATAATGCTTGAAGCATTGCTTTATTTATTGTTGCTGATAAAGTATTTCAGCAAGAAACTGGCATTTATTTGCATGTTTCTTAGCAGCACGAACAAGTTCCAAAATTACAGATTAAAATTCAAGTCAACCTGTGTTCATGCATTGCAAAAGATTAAGGGGAAAACATATTCAAATTTGGCTAGACTGGGTTGAGTACTGATCTTAGTGTGTGTAATGTCATTTGCATTGCACAGTGATAAACATGTATTGGAAGTTGAAACAACTCTTCAGTCAGTTATGGCTGCAAAATTTGTATTTGCATTTCTGATTAAAAATTGTCTACGTTTGCCTGTGTTTAAAATAGGAAAAAAATGAATATTATGACAGAAAGAATCTTGTAATCACCTTACTTGAATCTTTATGAATTTTATGTGAGGGTACTTGATTTCCATAATAAAACCTAATACAAGAGCACTAACTTAGTAATTGTAGTGAGGGAAAGTAGATGACTTCTATAAGAAGAATGTAAATGCACCCGAGATCATTTTTTGATGCTGAGGGCTACTGAACTCAGTCTAGTCTGTGCTACTGTGGTTGCTGTTGCCCAGAATAAATTGAATATGTCCCAACTGCAAGCTACTGGCCCCAGCCTTAGCACAGAAAACATCATTCAAGCTTTTGCATCCTCATAGCTACGTCGTTCTGTTACTGCAGACACACAGTGTTCCTCTTTCATCTGCACTGTGCAGGGCATGACATCATGGCTGCAGCTGATTTAAAAAACAGGTTCAGCTCCATAAGGCTTCAGGCGGTGGCACTCATTGCTTACTAGAGATTGCCACCGTGCCTCTCACATTTGTTCTCCCTCTCTCCATTTCAGGATTTTTAGGCTTCTGGGGTTCCTGCCGTTTCTGCTCATGTCCATGCTGTGACATTTATCAGGCAATGTGAGGTCCAGTCCAGTTTCCTGGATTTCTGAGTGCACCAGAACCTCCAGATGCTTGAGGTTCAGCACCTTTAGATAAAGAGTATGTTTCTGATGGGATGACGTTACGTGATAAAAGTGGCATCCCGTGGGAGCTGGTGCTTAAGGTCAGATGCAAGAAAGCCCATCTCCCTAGACACCACTTCAGTGAACCCTTTTTTGTGGAGAAGGGAGAATTGCCATTGTGCTCCTGAGCTTTGCTATCTCTGGCTGTCACTATACAGTGTGCAGCTGGCTTCTGGTCTTCAAGGCCACAACAGTAGGACAATGGTGATAGAGAAATGATAGCAAGGCCATTGACACATGATTAGTGTCAGTGGTATTTCTTAGGCCTCTAGTCCTCTTGTTCCCTTCTATGAACCGCCATAGGCACAGAACACCAGCGAACAATACTCTGAGTATGTCGGTTTGTCTGCCCTTTGTGAGTAATCCGAAGGAGAATTCTTTTCCTGCCTGAAGATGTCAGTTTGCAGGTGGGTAGAATGTCTTATGAAAGATGCCATTTCCCAGTTACAAACATGACTTTGGCCACAACCAGAAGCATCATACTTGCTTCATCTGATCACACTGATGTCAGGAATCATGTCACTCCTTCTCAAGGGACAGTCTTGGTGTGTGATTTCCTGCAGTGCCTTCAATTACCTGTGGAAGGCCACTGGTGAGCAGTTACAAAATGTAGTGTCAGAGCAGAACTAGTCCTTCCACTGCTGTTTATCAGGCTGTCCTTGAAGCTATGAGGATGCAGACACAGATTATAGCCTTTCCTCTCTTTTTAGTAATGTGTCTCTCAGTTGGATCTCTTAAGTTGCTTACAGGTCTCTGTGCCTTCTGTTGTTGCTCTGTGGTCTCCTTTCTTTATCTCTGTAATTTAAACAAAAAAGAAGCACTGTCAGAAAATGCCTTCTGTCCTGTATTAATGTTTTGTTTGCCATTTCTCCACAGTCAAACCCATTCTTCTCCACAATATCTTGGTTATTCTGACCTCCTTCCTTCCTACCCACCACCACCTCTGTAGCACAAATATAGGATATTCAAACATTTACAGGGCCTCTGTCCCATAAGTCAACAACCTTTACTATTTCCTTGACAAAGGCTAAGTAAAAAGTTGGAGCACTGTGATCCGGGGTGAGTTGCTCACTCCCATAAGGAAAAGAGGCTTTCCTAGAAAATTGTTCTGAACCATAGAGCTTACCAAATCCTGGTGATTATGACAGAGTGGTGCTGATGGCAGCATGTGGGTGAGAGAGGAGCGCCTAGTGACTGACCAGCAGGCCTTGGAGAAAGGCTACTGTTGCAGCAGCAGAGTGGGTCAGAGTCAGGTGTAAGAATATCTTTAGTATTATATATTATATATATTATATACCTTAAGTTCCTTAAGTACCTAAGGAACAGTGGGTTCAATGGCATCTGAAGATCTGTCGGCTGACATGCAGCTGCAGTTGTGCTTCAGTACATTGAAATGATGATGTATACTTCCCTCTTAGTTATTCCATTTTGAATTTTATCACTTGTCTGAGTTGCAAAATATAATTACCTTCTTCCCCTGCACATATCTCCAAATCATGGGATAAGTCAGGCACGTGGTGTAAGGGAGATCCAGACAAATCTGGATCTACTTTGTTTCTTACCCCATTTCTCTCAGACAGCAATGACAGATATCCTCTTCTGAAGACACCCATCAAAAACACTCTGACTTGGGCGTGTTTGGTGTGTCAACAGAATGAATGCAAGTTCTGTAGCTTCCTAGTTAGCTTTTTGTAACATGATACTGGAATGTGTGTGGCATGTCAAAGGGACAGAAGTGTGTACTGATGTGATGCCTGTTGTGATACTACTGGAGGACAATTCTGAACAACTGTATAGCAACAATTATCGTTAATTGCTATTAATATTTAAGAACTTCCTCTAACAATCTGCTAATTTCAAACTATGTTCAGGAATTATCTGAAAGACTGACCATTGACACAGGACAAAATTGTATCAATTCAGTTTTGTTAAAAAAATAATCTTGTAGAAAACGCCAGTGCCTGGGAATGCTCTTAAATACTGCCCTATTTACTAATACAGATATTGTTTGTGATGCTTCCTGAATTGGAATGTGAATTGCTTTACTTTCAAGGAGGCCTAAAGAGATTAATGGTAATTCTTGTTTCTAAATGGAGCTTTCGTTTACTATAACTTCTGATTCAGGTGTTTAAATTATGCCTCAAAATTACCGTGAGAACATCCACTCTTAATTTTCAAGCTTCAAAAAGACACCTTTTTTAAAAAAATAAAAAAGCAGGAATACATTGAAAAAGAATAAGCTGTATGTGCATTTCTTGTAGAAGTCGATTGTAGTAAGCTTCTAAAAGTTTCAGATAGGTAGGATGAAGCCTTGATTTTTTATTTTTTTTATGTGACTACTGAACTAGAAAGTGATTCCAGCAGTGATGTATCTTACAGGATATGAAGAATTAATCCCCATTTCTATTTGGTATTCTCTTTCATACTCTTCCAAAGATTGAGTTATTCTTCTTTAATACCATTAGTAAAAAGAATGCTCTTTATTATGTCACGTATAGCAGCATTCAGACTTTGCATTCCGCTTGGTCTCTAAATCCTTTTCAGGATCATATCATTTGAGAGTCACAACTTTATCTCCTAAGTGGTTTGTAAATTCTTTGTTGCTAAATATTATTTGCATTTAACTCTATTACAAGTGCATATTGAAGCCTTTTAAAAAATGAGTTACTTGGAGCAGTTTTTATAGGTTTAATGAAAAAACTGGATGGCATTATTGAATATTAAATCAGATTTTTCATATAGCACTTTCTGGTGAAGTATACTCATTGTCATAACTATTTTTTTTTTTCCCCTTAAGAAACTTAGTATTACAATGACTTCAGTCTGTCTTTCAACAGACAATGCAAAAATATTTTTCCTTAGTTATTTTAGCCATAAAAAAATCACAGTTTAAGATTGTAACACTCATTAGTGTTGTCTGTTTCTTCTGTCATAGGTTTAATTTACAAACATGTTTTTAGAATAGGAAGTTCTGTGTATTTCTTTTTTTTCATAGCAATCCTTTTCATTATTTTTTCCCCTTGGACATGTTCAACATTATAAGTGAAAGTCACATCTCCCATTTTCACTTTTTTTTTTTTTTTTTTGGTGTTAAGATTCTAACCTCTCTGAATCTTTGGAGGAAAAATAAAACAGATATATGATATGTTTGAGAAACACTCAAACACAGAAAGGATATTATTAACTGTCCCTTTTTTGTTGTTGTTTTGTTTTGTTTCAGGTAAACGAAGAAGGGTGAAAAAAATAGATGGCATGAAATTCCTAACTTTTCACTACAGTAGAAAAGTATTTATATTTTCCATAAAATCATTACATTACTGGATCAATATAATTTTAAAATGCAGTATGAATTGAGAAGTTACAAAAAATATTTCTATTCATTTAGTTATCATTAGTGAGATCCTCAGATTAAAAAAAATAATTAGTAACCTACTGAATTTGAAATCTAATCTTCAGTTACTTATACCTCTCTTAAAGGAAAAAAATAATTTTACTGAAAGTCTTTTATCAGTACAATATTATATGTTTTCTTTTAAAACTGTAAAATAAAATCTGATGGAAAATTAATTAATAGGATGGTATTGCTATTCAGTGGAAGAACTTGGCAATTTGTGTAGAACTTTATTTTTTCCTCCCCACTGATGGAATTAATTTACTTCTGAATTTGATGGAATTAATTCACTTGTGAGAAGTATTTTCTTTAAAATAAATGGTCCAAATCTCTTCCTATCATATGAAACATTTTCACAGATTTCTAAAGTTAAACCCACAAGAGTCGGCATTTGTCCTCAGGAAAACTGTATTAAATATGCAATACAGTTTGAGGTACTTGGGAACTTAAATGACCAGTGATGTTTTAGCTAGCCTATGAGAACAGAAAGCCAGAGGTCTAACTCATCCTAACCTTTGTCATGACTTTACATATTATGAATCACTTTTAGGAAATTATCACCGTGAATCTCTGTATTTTCAGAAGGTTGTAATTCTGTATGTACTTCCAATTCTTTATGTACTTATAATGTACATTTTTAAAAAGGGCACAATGCCAACTGCATTTTGAAATGAATATTAGAGACCTATAGGAAATCACTGCCAATGAACAGGAATAGAGAATCATTTGGAAGGTGTAAAAAGAAAAATCATCCAATTTCACTGTGGGCCACTTCATAAAAAGCTACTCTTTTGGCAGCAAAACTATTCAATTAAATTTAAAAAAAAGAAATCTGTTATATCTCAGATCTAAAGGGAAATTTATATCCTTTCCATTCTTCTATGACTTTAAAGTGAAATGATTAGGAAAAAAAAAAATCAAAACTTTGTTTAAAATATAGCTGTTAAGAAAGAGAGAACTGTAAAGAAAACTTAAGGAAAACAGACACCAATGATTCCCGTTATTAAGAGATTTTTTCTCTGTGCATCTATTTTTTACAGAAGGTGAATTTTACAGCAGAACCATGCATCTTTCACTCTTAATGATCCCAGAAAATATCATTTTTGAATGAAGAAGTTTACAAATTCATCAGGCAGCTGCTAAATTCATAACATACAGTGTCAGGTAGCCTTTTTTTTTTTTTTACTTAAAGATATTTCTTATGTGCATTTGTGTGTTATAAAATAGGAAAAATAAATCAAAGCAGATATTTATGTTTAACTGCCGGATGAAAAACTATACATGCAGTCTTTATAGGAGAACTTGAATTTCTGAAGCTGATGTAAAGCATGTTTTAAAATGAATCCTATATTTATTTTTTAATTTTGGACAATTAAAAGTACATAAGCATTGTTGTCTTTCTAGTGGAGGTAGAAATTCACTTACTCCAAAAAAAAACAATTTGCATCTTCTATTGAAATGCAGAACATGCTATCAGTCTATAGTCATATATAGTTAATATAAGAGTTGTATGAAATATTTGTCACTAGTCACTTCAGTGCTTATCATGCTAAGTCATAGTTGCATATTCTGACATCTGGTCTAGCAATAGTAAATGGATTATGCTGTTTAGATTATTTGGTTTTCAATAATTGCATAAAATGCTTCAAACATAGATAGATAGATTGGTTGATTACACTATTTGCAAATCATGTTCCAAATCCTTTTGTTGTTTGGTTTGCTAGTGGTATGAGATTTTTTTGTTGTTGTTGTTATCTGATCTCTTTGTCATGTGTTCAGTTAAATCTTAATTCTGTATAGTTTCATTTTCTTCATTTTGCTAGCCAACTTCGGTGCATCCCTTATTACACCAGTAAAAAAAATCCCCTTCAAAAGTGGGAATAGCATTTCAACAGAAAAATTTTGGTTTTAATATAATGATAATCTTGAAGGAGTAATAATTGTTCTCTTCAGAAAACATCTTTATGTTGGTATTGAGAAGAAGAAATGTCCTCAAAATGGTATGTCAGAATAAATGCATTTTGAATTGCATAGGCTTCCAAGGGAATTGTAATTTAATTACCTTTATGTACTTGTTTTTTTTTGGAGCTAGCTTCTCAACCTGGACAATGCTTCCGTTAATGTACCATTCTGATGATTCACCATGACCTTCTTTCCAGGAGAAAATATAAAAGCACCCTTTGGAAAATAGAACAACGTCAGAGAATGTGACCAGACGAGATGTGTTAGAGCAAAACTAATCAAACTGCAATCCTCATAAGACATAGCAGGATATATATATATATTTTAATTGGACTACTTTTGTATGTGATATTCAGCCAAAAAAATAGGTCCTTCTGAGGAAAAATCAGACAAAAGCATGATTTATTTTTAATAACAAGTTATTTCTACTTGTCTGCCAACACTAACTTTTTTTCAAGGAAGGAAATTGTTAGTACAGAGAATCCTAAACCAGTCGCACTGTAAAGCTCAGAGAAAAGGCTAAAATATACCTTTTTATTCCATATCTGCAAAGAAAACTGAAATGGTTGGGCATTCTTCACATCTACCTAAACTTTCCCTGGTGTGCAATGCAAGGAAGATATGTCAGTTGCAGACACTTCCTACGGGGGATGTGAATTTAGGCAACAAAAAGTCTGCTAGGCTAGCTCACAAGAGTTTATGTGCTGCAAGTGTACTTGAGGCCTCCCAGATTTTCCAATACACAAGGCTATCAGATACTTAGTTTATTTAAATAATATTTTTTCTGACTTACTTGCTGTCTTTGAAGAGCAAAAGGAAGTTAAACATGCTTTTATTCTTGTTCAATTTCAAGTTTTCTTTCAGATCAAATGAAGACGTATTTTTACATCAGTTGGTATTAAAATTATTTCAAAAAAGAAAAAAATACATATTTTTGTTGACTATATTGACCAGAATAGTTTAAATTTGAGATGTAATCTTGCTGTGAAATACAGAGCACTCTGTTATAAAAATCTTACTAGAATATGGACACTAGAGTTACTCAGCCATATTTGCTGATGTCAGTGACAAAAAAATGTTATCACGACTTTTTTCATAGGAAAGCAAAGCAATTATAGATGAGTTGACAGATGTCACCTTGTTCTGTTGTTTAAGTTTGCTCTGTGTTAATCTTTAGTCCAAAGGACTGAAGGCTCAGGACATGTTGGCTCAGGTGTAAGTGCAGCCTGTCCTTGTTCATGGAGGTTTGTTTGTTTGTTTGTTTGTTTTTGTTTAGGTTGACAAATGAGAAGGTGTCCTGGTTTCAGCTAGAATAATTTTCCTCCTAGTAGCTGGTAGAGTCCCATGTTTTGGATTAGGATGAGAAGAGTGCTGATAACACACTGATGTTTTAATTGTTGCAGAGCAGTGCTTACACTAAGCCAAGGACTTTTCAGCTTCTCGCTCTGTCCAACCAGCAGGCAGGCTAGGGGTGCAGCAGGAGCTGGGAGGGGACAGACCCAGGACAGCTGACCCAAACTGGCCAAAGGGGTATTCCATACCATATGGCATCATGCTAAACAATATATAGGGGTGGCTAGCCGGGGTGGGGGGGCCAGCTGCTCGGGGATAGGCTGGGCATCGGTCAGCGGGTGGTGAGCAATTGCACTGTGCGTCACTTGTTTTGTACACATTATTATTAGTAGTACTATTATCACTATTATTATTATTTTTTCCTGTCTTAATAAACTGTCTTTATCTCAAGCCACAGGCTCCATTTTCCTGTTTCTCTCCCCCATCCCAGAGAGGGAGGGGGGAGGGTGAGTGAACGGCTGTGTGGTGCTTAGCTGCTGGCTGGATTAAACCACAACAGAAGGAAAGACCACAGCCAGACATGGGACACTCAGGCTGAGTTATGCTTAACAATGCTTAGCCATCCTGACCATTTTCTCTTAAATCACTGAAAACCGTTAGTATTCATCTCTGTACCATGCTATTAATAAAATTAAATTTTCCAGGCCAGAAACATGCTTCAAGATGTTTGTAAACTGAAGTTGTGTATTTTATTACCCCGCAAATGGTGTTGCATTTTAAATAGGTTTAAAAGTGCTACATCTCTCTCTGTGTGAGGTAGCCTACTATACCAATTCTATTTTATACCTTACTGAGAATTTCTAAAGAAATAAAAATAGGAGATATGACTTGATGAGCCTCTGTCTGAGTTACTATAGTTGATGTTCCATTAGCTTACATTTAGTAAAAGCATACAAGAAAATAAGGTAATGTCTCAGTAAACTAAGTCCGGCTATGGATGTGATTCATCAGCTTTCAGAAGCAAGGTGCTATTATGTATAAGCTTATGTGTTCTGAAGTATATATGAAGTATGTAAGTATAAATAAGTATATTGCTTAAGCACATTTCATTGAACAGCAGTTTGCAGATGTTTTTGCATGGTTGCTTTTGAGAACTGGTACTTTCACCAGTCTTTGTGTCATACCAGTTTTTTTTTCCTTCTTCTTCATGTTACTATGCAAGTTGTATAAATTGCAGGTTATGCATATACAAGTGGTTTTGTTCAGAAACCATTGGGATTAATAAAAACTGTGGTATATTGAGACTTTTCTTGAGAAGGAAACATCCTGGATTGTCACAATGAGTGATGCTATTCCTGTCCTCTGTGTTCTGTTTGGACTGGCAAACCAGGCTGCTAGAGTGATCCAAGTGAGTGCAGAGGAGACTTCCTAAATAAATGGTTGGACTGAAATTTGACGTAAAATCACCCAGAATCCCAGAAAGTGTATGTTTTTAGAGTGTGTTCTGTTGTCTTGAGTTAATGACTTTCATTTTTTGAGGAAACTGAGAAACTTGCTATTATCCTGCTTTTTAGAGGAAAACAAGATAGACATCTTTCACAGAGACATCAACTGCAAAGAAAATACTTAGGGCACCACAAGCAAAGTATTTTTATGCACATATGAAATACAGATTATGTACAGTCTTAGTCAAGGGACTCCTAATCTTCACTAAACTTGTACATATTATAATGAATTCAGAGTTCATTGACTAAATTCATAAATAATATGCAATAATAAAGCAAAATTCAGACAAAGTAATATGCTTTAGAGAACACACTTTGTCTCCAAAATGATTATTTATTGTGTGATTTCCACAGAGCAGGCCTCAGTAATAAATCTTTCTGATTTTTCTCATTAAAAAAGTGTTTGGTTGGTTGTTTTTTATTACTTTTTGCTTTTTGTGTCATTTTAATTTTGTTATTTGTACAATTGCATATCTGTATCCAGGCATTTAAGCTCTGTGGAATTATAACAGCCAAACCACCAATTTGTTTGTTTTCCCTTAATGTCACTTACTTGAACTGTTGTGCTTGCAGGAAAAAGATCAGAAGTCTTTGAAGCTATGTTTGCATTATTCTAAAATACTTTATTATTTGTGGCATATGATGGTATTTTAATATTATAATAATAATAATTTTGTGTGATTTGTTATACAAATCATGAGGGAGTTTTGCAAGTAAAGCATATCATAAGGTAATAATAATATAATAATTTGGAATCAAATTTGGAGGTCATTAGGATATTAGTGAGTCTCTTATTATTTCTTTTATTTATCTATTTATCAAAACTAACTAAAATCATTATGTGAGGCAGCCTGACCTAAAAATAAGAACTTTTCCTGGAGCTGATTTAGAAATACCAACATCCGTTTTTTGTCACAACTGAAAAACATTAGGTAAGTGTTGTTCAGTGTGGGCGGTTGTTTTTTGTTTGCTTCGTTGTTGTGTTTTCCCAGGAAAATAGTGCGGTTCTTATGACACTTCATTGAGAAAACTCAAAAATTCATTCATACTGAAAAGTTTAACATTGGACTTGTAAGCATGTAAATAGTATTTTCATTTTTGAACTGTTTGCCATATATAGCTGATATCTCAATATAAAAGGTATTTCTGAGATGGCATGTGGTAACTTGCAATATAAAAAATATTGAGGCTTTTAACCCAGATTTAATGTTTTAAGATCTGTTTTAAGGATGTTTTATGGGTACAAGAACTCTGGTTCTCTCTATATTTCTTTTAAAAAATTTCAGAATTTACTGAAAATTAATTCATAGCTTTTACATGGCAATTGCAGATAGTTGTTAATAGCTAAATTTCCTTTTAAAATCTTAACAGCTTTTTATGAATCTGTCCAGAAATAATTTTCAGTTTTGAGGACAATAATCCTGAACTGGAATCAAAGAGAAAAAATGGGAAACAGTAATTAGGAAAAAAATGTTTCAAAAGTCTCATTTCTTGATTCATTGTTGATACTTTTATCCTTTATATGCAATTTCAAATTGAAAATATGCAAGGGAAAAATTAGAATGTTTCCTAATCTTTTTAAAATTAAAATCTTTCAGAATTAATATTTTGATTTTCATAAATTTTAAATAAAAAATATCTCCCTGTGGAATTTTTTCTTGATAATTTTTCAGCTGGTTCTGTGCAGTTGCAAACTTCCCCCGTAAGTACTTCCTAACATACTTTAGGTTTAGGTTCTTTGGTACTGCTACAATTAAAAAAGTAATAACACATACTACTCTTTTACACTCTTTGTTGTTCCCAACTTCTTAGTCCCACACTTTAAGCCATTTCCGTATGTATTATCTAATCTTTTATTTCCATGAGTGAGCAGAGAACATTTACCCCCAAGTGTGGAATAATTGCCTAAGGAGACCTGGAAATTAAACTGATATTCACATTTTAAAGAAAATGTACAGCATTGAAGAAGCTTTCAGGGTGGAGTATAGCTGCACTACCTGAACATTCCCTAGGCCTCCAACTGTAGATGCTATCGCACTGGGGGAACATGGTGTGCTGACTCTAAGGAACAGCACAGAGTGTAGAGCAGAGCAGAGACACTACAGCTAGGCTCTGTGACAAGATGGGAACTCGAGCGTTCTTGTGCACACTGAGACCAATAGGCTGCACATTTGCTATCCTGAGCCAACGACCTGTCATGTTTTTGACAAAATGCTGTACTCTAGTGAACTTTACTCATTATAATACCGTTGTAACACCAAAACACACCTCCACTCCAAAAGCTACCCGCCTCCAAGGTGCGACAACCCCTCACTGAGCAGATGCTCTGAATTTCTTGGAGCCCATACCTTTAAACGAAAGCGAGAAAACTTTGCACCAATCGTAACCAAGATACACATGACTAGAGTCACTCAAGCTCCACCTAAAATATAGAAAATAATATAAATTGATTTAAGAGAGAGGGGATGTGAGGGAAGATACTATTGTGACTCCTGGGATCAGTTGATGGGCTGAGTCTCTCTCCACCCCTCCCCACTCCACCCCACCCCTCCTCACTGGGATGCCTTTGGGTAAGATTTGAGCACTTGGTTATACCCAGTGTCTCTGCAGAAACTTAGAAATCTCTATACAGTTTTTGTGCCTTTTAACGTGTTAATAGCCAGGCTGTGTACCTGTGTACTTTTGGCATGCTAGTGTGCTTTTGCAGATAGTGAATTTATCACCAGCAATCCAAAGAACCTGTGTACCTATTGCTGTAATAAGTTGCACTAGATTGCATTGCTCCTAGCTGTGATGGTTCTCATCGAATGCAACCAAACTCTTTAAGTGTGGCCATGGTAGTTCATGGAACGAGACTAGAGTGAGAGTGTGCTACGTTATTTGTGAATCGATAACTGTGATAGTTCAGTACCCTGAATACAACCAGACTTAAAACGGCTAATTGGCTACACCCTTTAACACAACACCAAGTAAATAGGGCATACTTGAATAGCATACTCATGATAAATAAAGACAAAATTACAGAGCTATTTTGCCTCTTCATGAACATCTATATTTGTTGAGACAAACATTTTTTCACAGTTTCAGTAGTTTATCTCTCTCTGTTACTGTCTCCACTTGCAAGACTGGAAGACAAAGGAGGTGATAAATATATGGTATTGCTTGAGGATGTTTCTTATCTGATCTTGAGAGCTGATATAATGGCTGACATTCTCAACTAAATTCAAAGACATTCTAAAAATCATAAAAAACTTTTTACTTAGTCACTTTTCACATAAAGGAAGAATGAGCCAATAATTAGAGCACCAGTCATGAATTTAAGAAAATAAGATTCAATTAAATATGTTGCCATTTCTATATGACCTTAGATAAATTATTTAGGTTAAATTTTCAACAGTATTCTGGTAGCCAATATGGAATTCATCTCGCTTACCTTTTAACTATCAAAATTAAAACATTTAACCTAAGTAGGTGTAACAAATCTCTTTATAGTCAATGAAGTAAGAAGATATGTCCCTCCAGAGCAAATGTCATCTCACTTATTTTTTCCTGCCTTAGAGAGAACCTATATAATTAGTTTAAACTATATGTTTTGCTCATATAACTATCCCAAATTAACTGACAATTTCTGTGACCATGTTCTCTAATTAACATACTTTCGTAATGTACGTTCTCTAAAGAACATATTTTTCCTAGCCCAGCATTTTTCCTACATTTAGAGCTTTCTGAAACTTGATTTAAATGACAGGTCAATTAAGGTCACTTAAAATACATTAAATTGAAGTCTCAACTGAGGACAGATGGTTATGTATGTAACACATATGTATGGTTATGTATGCATCCACATATGCATATACATGCAAGAATGCAAACTAATATGACAAATGCATAGGCAATTGTAGTCCCAAGCTGGGAAAAACCTACAGATAACACAATCATTTTCCTCTTGCTGCATTTGATTTCATCTTTGTCACTGCAACAGAAAGACATTATAGGATGTTTTTCCTTAAGAATATAGCAAGAGACTGAATTTTCAGTATGAACATGTGCTTCAAGACAAGTATTTTTGAATTTCAACATGGGCATAACAGAGCTAATAACCAAATCAGGGGAAGAGAAAGAATAGGGCTGACAGAACCTCACATAACATAATGTGGCACTTGATAAATTATATGTTGAGTACTCAATTGTGCAAAAAGAAACTCTGTGAGAATAAGATCTCATGATTCCCCAGCGTGTACATTAGAAAATGAATAAAAGGACAATTAGAAATGCAATACATACATTGTTTACTGGCAGAAATAGGTCTCTTTTCTCAGCCATTTAATCATATTTCATGTTTTATAGCCAGTAAAATTAAATTTATGAACATATTTGAGTTAATATTATTTCATTATTGATTAACAAGACCTACTGCCATTGTGGTTCCCCCTCTGTATTCTGCTTTCTTTTGTTTGTTTGCTTCATAAGTAATTTTGGTTCACTTAAAAACAAAGTGGAAAATCAAAACTCAAAAAAAAAATATTCTTTAAACAAAACTTTCTTAGATTATTAAAAACATGTATTTTAAGCTCCATTTGATTTTGGTATGTAGACTTTTTCAACTTTTATTTAAATATGTATGTAAGCAAAACGTCTTACTCATGTCTTGCAATAAATTCACCAACACCTTGCCTGACTGGGTGTTTACAATGTGATGCAAAATATGCTTAGCTGTATATTTTAACTGGGAATGGGATTCTCATCTCTAAAAGCCCTTTAATGAAAGTGTGAAAATATGCCTCTGTGAGAGGCAACTTCTTTATTTCCTCCATTTCTTCATTTTTTCAGGGGGAAAATACCACTCAAATTGTGTCAAGGATCTCTGATTTATTTTTTTTTAAATCATTTTGAGATTCTCTAACTGGTCTGTAGCGTTGCATATGTATGCTCTGAAACTTAGCTAAACCTATTATAGCAGTTAATATTCATGTCATTGCCCTTTTCCCCTTAAGCGCAAAGAGAACGAAGAGGCAGATAGTGTTATATCTAATCAAGCAACAGGATGAGGTAAAGATTATAGACTTCCCAAATGTTAATGATCAGTTCTTAATTTAGCAGGTGAAAGTGGATAAAAAGAGTCAAGAGTGCATAAGCCTTAAACAACTTGCAAATGCGTAGTAGCCCAGTGTCTATGGTATTGCTGTTGGAGAGGCAGGGTGGAGGCCGTGCCAGGCCCCAGGGGCGGCCGTGCTGCTCTGGGCCTGCATGGGGCTGAGCTGGGTTTCCCTGGCGCCCTGTGGCCCAGTGCCCATTGCCTGGCCTGGCTGAGCTTCAGCTCTGTGAGTGCCCCGGGGGGAAGGGGCTGACAGCCCCAGGCCATCCCTGCGGGGCACACAGCCCTGGGAGCACAGGGAGGCTGTGGGGCAGCTTTCAGCACCACCTGGGGAGCAGGGGGAGGGCATCAGCCCAGGATGCAAAAGTGCATGAAAAAAAAGCCAAGGCTGCATCAAAAGAAGCATAGCAAGCAGGTTGATGTAGGTGATTCTCCCCCTCTATTCTGTTCTTGTGAGACCCCACCTGGAGTACAGCGTCCAGCTCTGGGACCCCCAGCATAAGAAAAGCATGAACTTGTTCAAGCGGGTCTAGACTAGGGAGAGCCATGAAGATGATCAGAAGGCTGGTATACCTCTCCCGTGAAAACAGGCTGAGAGAGCTGTTGTTGTTCAGCCTGGAGAAGAGAAGGCTCCAACAAGACCTTCCACTACCTAACGGGGGCCTGCAGGAAATCTGGGGAGGGACTCTTTGTCAGGGAGTGTAGTGATAGGACAAGGAGTAGTGGCTTTAAATTTAAAGAAGGTAGATTTAGATTAAATATAAGGAAGAAATTCTTTACCATGAGGGTGGTGAGGCACTGGAACAGATTGCCCAGAGAAATTGTGGATGCCCCATCCCTGGAGGTGTTCAAGGCCAGGCTGGATGGGGCTTTGAGCAACCTGGTCTAGTGCAAGGTGTCCCTGTCCATGGCAGGGGGGGTAGAACTGGATGGTCTTTAAGGCCCCTTCCAACCCAAATCATTCTATAGTCCTATGATTCTGTGATCCATAACTAAGGAAGAATGACTGGCTACCTCCCCTGGTTAATATTCTTGCTTTCCTGGAAAGGAAGGTAGGATGCTGAACATCTGCCCCTTGTTCTTCTGAAGACAGAAGCTGTCAAAGGAAAGCATCCAAGAGGTATGATAGAAGAATATAAAACTAAAAAAATCTGGGTAGATACAAAGTGGGCTTTTTCTGTATCCATTTTATAGCAATCTAAAACTCTATTATCGGTGAAGACTTCTGATTTAGTTAGGTGATTTTGACTATGACTATTAAAACATTAGTCAGACTGACAGTGCTTTGTGCCTTTTTCTCATTTTCCCATAGCAAGATCTTGAGTGTAATAACATTTAATTGCAAGTGTGAAAACAAGCTATATATTTTGCTATGTATTGTTACTTTTGTTGCACTTCCTATTCTAATTCTTAATTTATTCAGCATTTTACTGTAGGTGGAAAATGGACATTTCTGTGGTAAAATACAAATTGAGCAGCATCCCACTCTCATGAATTTAAGACATAAATCTAGAAAGTATACATGGAATGGCTGGGTTCTCCTGTGTTGGTGATCATTTTGCAACAAAAATTAAAAAATAAAAAAATAAAATCCACACCACATTTTAAAATGTACTGACATGCACATCCTCCTCCAAACTTGCTTCATTCAGATACCTATGTTATAAAGCCATTGTGTTGATACCCATGTGTTATATTACCTATGTGTTGATACCATTTTCTTTATATTAAGATACATTACCTATAAATAAGACATTAATTAAATAAAATCTTACTCAGTGTCCTGGTTTCAGTTAGGACAGAGTTAATTTTCCTCCTAGTAGCTGGTAGGGTGCTATGTTTTGGATTCGGATGAGAAGAGTGCTGATAACATGCCGATGTTTTAATTGTTGCAGAGCAGTGCTTACACCAAGCCAAGGACTTTTCAGCTTCTCGCTCTGTCCTGCCAGAGAGCAGGCTAGGGGTGCAGCAGGAGCTGGGAGGGGACAGACCCAGGACGGCTGACCCAAACTGGCCAAAGGGGTATTCCATACCATCTGACTTCATGCTAAACAATATATAGGGGTGGCTAGCCAGATGTGGGGGGCCGGCTGCTCGGGGATAGTCTGGGCATCGGTCAGCAGGTGGTGAGCAATTGCACTGTGCATCACTTGTTTTGTACACATTATTATTAGTAATATTATTATTATTATTATTGTTATTATTATTTTCTTGTCTTAATAAACTGTCTTTATCTCAACTCACAGGCTTCACTTTCCCGTTTCTCTCCCCGATCCCGGAGAGGGAGGGGGGAGGGTGAGCGAACGGCTGTGTGGTGTTTAGCTGCCAACCGGGTTAAACCACAACACTCAGTTTTCAAGTTCAGAAGTTCAGAAAATCATCTGATTTTTTTTTTGATTCTGACTCCCACAGGTCCTGGAATTAAAATACATTTGTTTTTTAGTGTCTTTGAATTCCATACATATTAAAATTTCTATAAAGTAAACACTACCTGCAATTAAAGTATATCTGCTGTGTTTCACTGTAAACACTTCAATCACATTTTGCTGAATTATAGAAGACAGATTTGGACCTTATCTCATCTTAACAGCTTCTGCCAACATAAGAAAGATTCAAAAGTTTTGGTTTTATTTAAATGGTATACTAAATATGCTCTTTTTTTTTTTTTTACCCCAGAATTTCAAATACTGAATATTTTCAAATGCAAGAAAAGAATATACAATGATTGGTAATACTTCAGGTAATACTTTCAAAGAAATAGGATTTCAAGAAATATAGTGCACTGCTTGCTGACCAAAGTCCTTTTCCAAGTTCACCTGAAATTCTTATGGCTGTTATTCATTAATCCTTTCTTTAAGGGTGTAAGTACTCATTAACACAGTAATCAAAGCAGCAAAGTTTTAGGATATGTCATTAATAATTAAAAAGGATTTTTTTTTTTTTTGACACATGCTGTTTCAGTTGATAGAACTGCAAGATTTCTTATTATTATTAGCCAAAATTCAGTTATTAAACAACAGGCTTTTGTTCAGTGACTAAAATAGTCTCTTTTTATCTTTTACTTGTTAGTGTGTCTATTATTATAACTCATGCTGGTTTAATGAGTGTCATATCAATAAGCGCAAGATGATGCACTGAAGAAGCCTTGAGACTGCTTTGAATTGAACACCATAGGAAAAATACAAAAGGGTTATAGCTGCAGCTTTTTACAGAGTTTATAACTACAGTCTTTTACTGTATTATTATTTATGTAGGAGTGTATACGCAGTATATTTCCTGTACTAGTGTAACCTACCAGCACTCCCCCACAATGGAAGAAAGCTTAGAGGAAATGGACACAAGCAGTGTGCTCTTGAAGCTCAGGGAAGATAATATGGAGTGGCCATAGCTGTTGTAAGGAAAGCTGAACTTAAGACAAAAGGGTCTGCCCGTATCACTTGGATCAGCTGTTTGTGTAAATGGCCTTCCCTGAATTAATAAAAAAGGTACAATTGTCTTTCTGAGCTAGGCAGAATAGCAAGGGGGAAATGTGTATGTGGTTCAGCCCAATACAGTATATAAAAACCGAGCAAACAACAAAATGAATTTTGAACAGAGCAACAGGCTAGAGCTGGCTTCAACCTACGTGTTCTTTCCTGGTGACTGGGGACACCCAGCCTTGTGATGGTGAACATGCAGAGACCAGTTATAGAAATCAACTGGAAACAGTGATTCAACTGTATATTGCAATTGCTATACTAGGCTTTTGTTGTGATTTCAGAACATTGCTGTATAACTCTGCTAAATCAAAATCTTATATAACATGAAATATCTTCAGATAAGTAAATTTAATGTTAAAAAATTAAACCATCCTCATGGGGAATACCTGCTCATAGGGTATTGTGTTCTGAAAACAAGAAAACAGGACAGTGCAAGAAAGCAGAACTTTTTTTTGGACCCAATAATTTTCTTCTAAAGAATAAAAATAAAATTTCAAATGAATGTTCATGAGATCAAGCAGTTTCTCTGGTAAAAAGGCAACACCCTGTGCAGGAAAAGAGAACAGAACATTGATAAGCAGACAGTTAAAATATGGTAATGAGCTGATCTGAGGAAAGACAAAGCACTGAGTACTGTTTAAACTGTCGTTTGCTCTCAGCTGATATCAAGTCACTAAATGGATCTGCTTTAGTGGCAAACTGCATTTGATAGCTATCTGCAATTTTCAGTTGTTGTTAACATTGTTATCCATATTCTAGTTTTATCATATTTGGAGTGTTGTGAAGCCCTTTTCTTTATCCTTGATCTGTCCTATGCTGTGCCTTCATTCAGTACAAGTACTATGCTATGTCCGTGCCCATTCCCACAGGATACCAACATTAAGCTAGGATTTGTCAGTCTAGGTGCTAGCTGTGCAAAGAAAATCTGTTTCTGAGGACAAGTTATAACTCTGTACTTATGCCTGTACCAATTTTCAAAGAAGGTCACAAGAATATAGGTGAAGGTCCAGAGACCAACTCCAGATGCTGTATAGCTGCCATGGCTACATTTTAATCTGCTGAAACAGAGATGATGCTTCAGCTGAGCTGAACAGTTGAAGCTGTCACATCACAAATCTGCTCAGATATTGTCCTGTTCCCTGGTGTTTCCATGCCTTCAGGGAGAAAGAAGTTTTGTCCAGGCTTGCTTTTGTCCTGTAGTATCCTTTATTGCACTACTTCTGTATTTTTAACCTCAACCTCAGTCTTTTTTTTTTGGTAATCTTTTGTCATTTCCCCATATTCAGTTGTTTTTCTTCCCTGATTCTTATTTAGCTATCCTTCACCACTACCCGCTTTTTTGGGGGATGCCTATAAAGAGTAATTGGGTGCCTAGGGAGAGTAAGAACATAGAGCACACACCTGACATTCATTCTCTTTCAGTTGTCCCTTGGCCTGCAATGATCTGTGGATAAGGAAGGCCCTGACCTAGATGTGATTTCAGTACATTAAGTAACCCTTAATTTCTCTTCTTCCAACCCCTGTAAAATCCATCTAAATCATTATTTGACAATGAGTTTCATGGGTTCATTAATTCCCATTGAAACTTGCTCCTTTCTGTCTTCTTTCTTTCAAACCTCAGAGACTAATGTTGATGTGCCTTACTTAGGGACAGTGTTAGGCATGAGTCATTCATTCACTACCATCCACCCTCTTCGTGGCACTACTGATTTTGTAGACCTTTATCATATCTCTCATAAGTTATCTCTTTTCTAAGCTGAAGAGGCATAACTTACACATTTTTTTCATCAAATGCTATTTGTCTTCTTGGGTAACCCTTTTTTCTCTCACCTGAACCTTTTCAAATTCTACCAGTTTCTTTTTGAGGTAAGGGTGACCAGTATTATTTACAGATGTAGATGAATCATGAATTTGCAGCGGTATTAGGATGTTTCCAGCTTTGCTCTCTATCTTTTTCTTAACAATTCCTAATATTTTGTTCACTTTTTTATTTATTTTATTGCTGCTAGACAAAGAGATGATGCTTCCATGGAAATGTTTTAACCTGATTTGAATGTTAATGATCAGTTCAGAACTTCATACATGAAATAAAGGAGTGTTTTGTCCTACTTGCATCACTTCGTCTGTCTACATCAAATTACATATGCCATTTTATTGCTCAGTCACTCTGTCTTGTAAGGCTGCCATTCTTCACAGTCATAACTCAGCCTCCTGGCTGACAGAACAACAAACTTCCTCACTACAGGTAATGAATACATTGAGGATACTCAGAGTCCAACCTAGTGCTAAAGTCCACCACTAAACCATGCCATTAAGTTCTAAATCTACACAGAGAAATCTTTGGCTCTGTGCAAGCACTGCTCTGCAACAGCTAAAAGCATCAGTGTGTTATTACCAGTATTTTAATCATAAATCCAAAACACAGCATTGTGTGAGCCTCTACAAAGAAGATTAACTCTATCCTAGCCAAAACCATGACAGAGGACAGTATGAGAAGCTGAAAAGTCCTTGACTTTGTGCAAGCATTGCTCAGCAACAACTAAAGTGTGTGTTATCAACTGTATTCTCAGCCACTATGAGAAAAATACCAGCCACTATGAAGAAAATTAACTCTATCTCAGTCCAAACCAGGACAATAATATTACACCGTACTCTTTTGAAAATCTTAATTATTATATGATTGTGTCATAGAAAGTTAATTATTCAGCTGCAGCTCTATTGTTAAATCCTCTTGAGTTGGCTTAGAAATATCGAGTTGCATATTGTATGAATAATCCAAGGTATGAAGGCATACTGCTCGGATATGAAATCATTTACACTTCCTGCAACTCCCTAACAATTTTTTAAAAATGCATTAATTCTTGCACCAAAAAAGTTTTGTTTTGGGATCATAAAAATGTGGAACATACTGTGGGTTTATGGCATTAAAACTACATGGGATTAAGACATGACAGGGATACATTCGTAGTATTTCTTTATGCATGTTGTCTTGAACACTGGGGACAAGAAAAAATGTTTATCTGATTTTTATGGTTTTTAAACATGTTGAAATTTGCAATTCCTTTAACATCAATAAGAACTTCTGCTATTCCATATCTGTACAAACTATTTATTTATTTATTTATTTATCTGTGTGGGGGGGGTCAGTTTCTGGAAACTTATATGAATATAGATTCATATGGAGAAGTAAAACACACATCCAGAAGTACTGCTGGAATAAAGCCCTTTGCTATTTTGTACAGTTCCAGTTTAACTTGTCTTAGGTACATGAACTGGATGAAAGTTTTTAGAGAGCATATAGTTTTTTAAAAAGAAAAATGGCTTTAAACTGGTTTTCATTGGCATGCGTCTTGAGTCTCAGCAAGTCCACCAAGTATACAGTGCTAAACTTCCCATAGCATAATTTAACTACAGAATATTTGAGGTACTGTGAGAATTTCTGGGATACTGTTTTGGAAGCGACCATATGGGAGAAGGTTGCTCCATTTTATAGCAAACACTATAACAGACTTGAGCCAAGTTTCCCAGCCTGACAGAGTAAGTTCAAGATCACTGTGTCAGCGTGAATGCATGCTTTAAATTACAGAGGACAAATAATTGGCATGGACATTAAAGGGAAAAAAAAATAATAAAAAAAAAAGAAAAGATTAATTCCCAAATACTCCACCATCCCGATGTATCTATTTTTACCTGCTTTTACCAGACAAAAATTCCTATTTTCAGAAAGCTCTTTGAATGCCTGAGTCAGTTGATGCAACACATTTTTCTCCCTGTTATTTGATTTAGGTGTCTATGTCTTGAGGAGAAAAGCTCATTCCGAATTGGAGAGAGCTGCAACGCCCACATATGTGACTGGTGCTGCACAGCACTCTGAACAGGTAGGAAGTTGTTGTGGTTTAACCCGGTCGGCAGCTAAACACCACACAGCCGTGCGCTCACCCTCCCCCCTCCCTCTCTGGGACGGGGGAGAGAAACGGGAAAGTGAAGCCTGTGAGTTGAGATAAAGACAGTTCATTAAGACAGGAAAATAAATAATAATAATAATAATAATAATAATAATAATAGTACTAATAATAATAATGTGTACAAAACAAGTGATGCACAGTGCAATTGCTCACCACCTGCTGACCGATGCCCAGCCTATCCCCAAGCAGCCGGCCCCCCCACATCTGGCTAGCCACCCCTATATATTGTTTAGCATGACGTCAGATGGTATGGAATACCCCTTTGGCCAGTTTGGGTCAGCTGTCCTGGGTCTGTCCCCTCCCAGCTCCTGCTGCACCCCTAGCCTGCTCTCTGGCAGGACAGAGCGAGAAGCTGAAAAGTCCGCTTAGTGTAAGCACTTCTCTGCAACAATTAAAACATCAGCATGTTATCAGCATTCTTCTCATCCTAATCCAAAACATAGCACCCTACCAGCTACTAGGAGAAAATTAACTCTGTCCTAACTGAAACCAGGACAGAAGCATATACTCCTGCCCTTCCATTCCCCTCAAAACAAATTCACAGAATCACAGAATCAAAGGGGTTGGAAGGGACCTTGAAAGATCATCGGGTCCAATCCCCCTGCCAAAGCAGGTTCCTTAGAGCAGGCTGCCCAGGTAGGCGTCCAGACGGGCCTTAAATATCTCCAGAGAAGGAGACTCCACAACCTCCCTGGGCAGCCTGTTCCAGTGCTCCGTCACCCTCACTGTGAAGAAGTTCTTTTGCATGTTGGTGCGGGACTTCCTGTGCTCTATCTTGTGGTCATTACCCCTTGTCCTATCCCCACAAACCACTGAAAAGAGGTTGGACAAATCCCTTCTGTCTCCCACACCTCAGGTATTTATACACATTGATAAGATCCCCTCTCAGTCTTCTTTTTTCTCCAGGCTGAACAGACCCAGGTCTCTCAGCCTTTCCTCATAGGGAAGACGCTCCAGGCCCTGTATCGTCTTTGTGGCCCTCCGCTGGACTCTTTCCAGGAGATCCCTGTCTTTTTTGTACCAGGGAGCCCAGAACTGGACACAGTACTCCAGGTGAGGCCTGACCAGGGCAGAGTAGAGGGGGAGGACCACCTCCCTTGACCTGCTGGCCACGCTCCTTTTAATGCATGCCAGGATCCCATTGGCCCTCTTGGCCATGAGGGCACACTGCTGGCTCATGGTTAACCTGTCGTCCACCAGGACCCCCAGGTCCTTCTCCTCAGAGCTCCTCTCCAGCAGGTCGTCCCCCAGCCTGTACTGATACGTCTGGTTGTTCCTTCCCAGGTGCAGGACTCTACACTTGCTCTTATTAAACCTCATTTGGTTTCTTCCTGCGCATCTCTCCAGCCGGTCCAGGTCTCGCTGAATGGCAGCACAGCCTTCTGGCGTGTCAGCCACTCCTCTCAGCTTTGTGTCATCGGCGTACTTGCTGAGGGCGGACACTATTCCCTCATCAAGGTCATCGATGAAGATGTTGAACAAGAGCGGACCCAGCACCGACCCCTGGGGAACTCCACTAGTCACAGGTCTCCAGCCGGACTCTGCGCCACCGATCACCCCCGTCTGAGCTCGGCCAGTCAGCCAGTTCTCAACCCACCTTACTGTCCACTCCTCTATCCCACACTTTCTCAGCTTTGCTATCAGGATGTCATGGGAGACAGTATCAAAAGCCTTGCTAAAGTCAAGGTAGTTGACATCCACTGCTCTGCCCCCATCTACCCAGCTGGTGATGCCACCATAGAAGGCAACGAGGTTGGTCGAGCACGACTTCCCCTTGGTGAATCCATGCTGACTACTTCTCATAACATTCTTCCCTTCCAATTGCTTGGAGATGACATCCAGAATGAGCTGTTCCAACACCTTTCCAGGACAGAGGTGAGACTGACTGGCCTGTAGTTTCCCGGATCCTCCTTCTTGCCCTTCTTGAAGACCGGAGTGACATTGGCTATCCTCCAGTCTTCAGGCACCTCTCCTGTTCTCCAGGACCTTTCAAAGATGATAGAGAGCGGTTCGGCGATCACCTCTGCCAACTCCCTTAGCACACATGGATGCATGCCATCGGGACCCATGGATTTGTGTGCGTTGAGCCCACTCAGACGCTCCCGAACCACTCTCTCATCAACCACAGGGGAGCCCTCCATTTCCCAGACCCTTTCTCCTCCTGCCAGGGTCAAGGAGTCCCGGGGGGGAGTCCTTGAAGCAAAGAAAGCATTCAGTATCTCCGCCTTCTCGGCGTCTCCCATTACCAGGACATCCCCCTCGTTCAGCAAGGGACCCACATTACCCCTAGTCTTCCTTTTACTGTTTACCTACTTTAAAAAACCCTTCTTATTATCTTTTATCTCTTTTGTAAGCCTCATCTCTAGGTGAGCTTTAGCCTTCCTCATCGCATCCCTGCAGGCCCTGACAACACTTCTATACTCCTTCCAAGAGGACAGGCCCTTTTTCCACATTTCATAGACCTTCCTCTTCCTTTTGAACTTATCGATGAGCTCCTTGCTCATCCACGCAGGTTTCCTGCCCCCCTTCCCGGATTTCCTACTCTTAGGGATGCACCGAACCTGAACTTGGAAGAAGTGCTGTTTAAATGTAGCCCAGCTCTCACAAGCACTCTTGCCTTCTAGCAACCTAGCCCATGAGATACTCCCAAGCAGGTCCCAGAAGAGGTCAAAGTTGGCTCTTCAAAAGTCCAGGGTAGCAATCCTGCTTCTAGCCTTACTTCTTCCACCAAGTTCCATCTTGAACTCCACCATCTCATGCTTGCTGCATCCCAAGCTGCCCCCAACCTTCACATCCCTAACAAGCCCATCCCTGTTGGTAAGGACAAGGTCCAGAAGCACCCCCCACCTCATCGGCTCCTCCACCACCTGCATCAGAAAATTGTCTTCAACGCATTGTAGGAACCATTTGGACTGCGCGTGCCTGGCCAAGTTGTTTACCCAACAGATGTCTGGATAATTGAAGTCCCCCATGAGAACCAGCGCCCGTGATTGTGAGGCTACTACCAGCTGCTTGTAGAAGGCTTCATCGATCTCCTCCTCCTGATCTGGTGACCTGCAGTACACCCCCATAACAATGTCCCCCATACCAGCCCACCCCTTAATTCTCACCCACAAGCTCTCCACTTGTCCTTCACCCTCCCCCAGGTGGAGCTGGGTACACTCTAATTGCTCCCTCATATAAAGGGCAACCCCACCCCCTCGCTTCCCCAGCCTGTCTTTCCTAAAAAGGACGTAGCCCTCCGTGACAGCGTTCCAGTCATGCGAGCTGTCCCACCACGTCTCTGTGATTGCAACGAGATTGTGGCCCTGCAACCGAACACAGATATTGAGCTCATCCTGTTTATTTACCATGCTCCGCGCATTGGTATACAGGCACTTTAGGGAAGCAGCAGGCGCAGTTACCCCGAAGGGATGCAAGAAAATGATTCCGGACGGGGTATCGAGATCATTACCTTCTCTGAGGAGCCCTCAGACAATCCTATGGGACAACTCAGAGGTTTTTCCCTACTATCTTCAACAGTGACAGCAGTGACAACTTCCCCCAGTCCTTCTCTGTCACTTTTAGCTCCCCTCCCTTGCCCCATCAAACCTAGTTTAAAGCCCTGGTAACCAGCCCAGAGAGCTTGCTCCCCAACACACTTGTGCCCCACTTGCTGAGTTGGAGTCGGTCATCGGCCCACATACCCAGCTTCTCAAAGGACTGCCCAAGATCGAAATACCCAGATCCTTGGTCCAGACACCACCCCCTCAGCCAGTCATTACCTGTCCCACTCTCCTCCTTCTTTCTGGGTCCCTGTCACCCAGCGGGAGGACAGAGGAGAACACTACCTGCACCCCTGATCCCTTCAACAACCTTCACAGGGATGCAAAGTCCTTTTTAATATTCCTCGTTTTTCTAGTTGCAGCTTCCCGGGATCCAACCTGAATGACAAGAGGATAGTAGTCCTCCAGTTTAGTGAGCTGTGGCAGAGCCTTCCTAACATCTCTGACACATGCCCCAGGAAGACAGCACACCTCTCTGGATAGGTTATCTGGGCGACAAATGGGAGCCTCAGTGCCCCTCAGCAAGGAGTCTCCGATCACTAAGACTCTCCATTCTTTTTTTGTGGCATTGGTTGTGATGCAGTGCCCCGTCCGGCCCCGATCCCTATGCTCAGTACTTCCCCCAATCTTGACACGCTTCTCAGGGTTGCTTCCCGGGTTCGGACTACTGCCCAGACCCTCAACCTCTTCCTTTTCCTGCCTGAGAGCCTCAAATCTATTACCCGGGGACACCGTGGGGATTGGTGGCACTGTGGGTGTCGGGGGCAAACATCTCTTTCTGCTTCAAGCTGAGATGAGGGTCCAGCCCCTTTTCTCTTGTGGGCGGTCAAGCCCTCTGTACTGCATGTGATCAGCTGGGTCAGCTTCTACCCCTTGCAGGGACTTAGGAGGGGGCTGATGGGCATCAGCAGGAGCAGGTTGACACCTCCTGTCTGTCACCTTCAGAGACTCCCAGGAGCCCCTCAGGCTGTGGATTTCTTGCTGCAGCCCAGCCACCTGCTCGAGGAGTTCCTTAAGCAGGGCACACCTGCACCTATGACAGCCCTCTCTTCCCTTAGGACCCAGGTGGGCCTCCAGATTCCAGAGCTCCCCACAGTCACCTGTCTGGACTGCCACTTCCCCCCTCAGGGGATCCACCTGAGTGCCCACATGAGTCCAGAGAGGCAGCATCTCCTCCATTTGGGTTGCCGCCTCGGACCGGCCGCTGTGACGGGTGCCCACCATGGTGAACTCTAGGTGCAACGAAGCGGAGGTCACCGGGGAGAGGAGGGGAAGAGAAAAGGAGGTGGGAAAGTGGGGAGAGGATCCTCCTCGCACTCCTCCCTGCCCCGCCTGAACTGGCCGCACTAACTGCCAAGCCGCTCCTGTTAGCGCGTCCTGTTGGCAGCGCTCCTAGGTCGCAACGCTCCCTGGGCCCTGCTTTTATAGCGTCAGGGGGTGGGTGGGCTGCTGTCACCCCTGGCTCCGCCCTCAGCACGTCAACGCCCACGGCGGCACAAGCACAGCTCCTGCCTGCTCGGGGGGAGGGGGCCGGGGCTGTGGTTCTGACCAAGCGGCTCTGTGCCGCATTATTGGGGGGGTTTAGGGGTTGGCTCCGTTCGTCTCCCTGCCAGGAGCCCTCGCTGCAGCCGATCTGTGCGAGGCCCTCATTGAAATGGCCAAATTGATGCGGTCTTATGTCTCACACGTGAACTGTACATAATTCAAACTAGGAAGTTTTCATGTGGTTTATTATTTTTGTCTAAGTTTTATCAGGAAAGTGTCACCATTGTCCTTGCTGCAAGGAGCAGACTCGAAAAAGATTTTGGTTTTCAAACTTGACAGAGAGCCTCTACAATGGTACTTATCAGCGAGAGTAGCCTTTGAAAATAGTCAACACTTGCAAAGGTTAAGCACACTCCTGAACTAATTACTTTGCTGGTTTAAAAAGGAAAAGTAAATAAATAAATAAATAAAATTGGTTTGTTTTCCAAACTCTTCCTTAGAATTTTTAATCTGGCAATGTCAAAGAAAAATATGTATGACTTTTATAACACTTTATGACAGAGTCAATGCAAGTTAAATTTCTCCATGAGATTATTATACTCATCTTTGGATGAAATAATGCTTTATGTTCCCTTTCAGCACCTCCGAATGTATCTGATTCCTAAGGTGGTACAAATTGGTTTTGGAAGTGTGTGTCTGTATGCAATCATAGGTATACAAAAATTGACTTTCATAGTAGCTGGAGAGATGATGTTAGCAAAAGGTCAGAAAAACCCAGTACAGCAAGATGACAGAGAAGAGAACTTGTCCCGTCAGGTTAACAATGGTTTTATAATGGATGAACATATATGGTATTGAATCAATTACTTTTCCGTTACTTTACTATATATTTTAGTATTTAGATTACTTGTCTTTGATTATTATTAGGTTGTGAAAGAATACTTTCCTCGTCTGTTAAAGAAATACAATCAAAACCTGACAGTGTGTTAAGAATTATTTAAGAATATAATTTAAAAAAAAAAAAAACTCTTGGAAATTAAATAAATATTTATTATAATAGTGAAAATGAGGAGTAAGTGTGCTGTACTTCAGGGAGACAAAATAGTTCTCCAACAATGAACAAAATCAATGAACAAAGAGTGCTTTGAAGATTGCATTTATGAAAGCTCAGTGTGTTTTGATATATATTATTCTTTAATTATATATCTTATTCTTTTGTCCTTACTGTTCTTCAGAATGTCTCACACCATGTAAATTTATTCTCTAGACAAACAGTATCTGGGGCTTTCAGGTAATTCTACACTTTCCTGCAAAGTAGCCCACTTCCTGGTTCCCTCTGTAGTGTGACTACTACTCATCAGATCAACATTCAGGCGAGCACTAGAGATGCAATACTGAAGATTTTAATCGTCTCCTTATCTAATATCAAATTAGGCTAGATAGGTCTTCTCTAAACAGTTTCTCTTTTGTTCTGTGATGTCTTATCCAAGATCACAAAAAGTGTTCCACACCGTCTTACTTAATTTCTTAAAATATTTGTTGAACTAAGGAAACTGCAGCAAATTTTGACTTTAAGTTGTTAATTTCTGCAGTATGGAAAGGCAGACATTGTATCCCACCTATGTCACTTGGAATTGCTCATAAATGTGTGAAAGAACACAAGCAAGAAGGCAAAGGAAAGTGTTGATGTTATGTTGACTGAAAAAAAAAATATATTAGAGGCTACTTTTGAGGTAAAACAGCAACATGTCCACCCCAGAATCATTATTGGCTTTTAGTACTTATATGGTGTTCCTGCGCTTGCTATTACACTTTAAATGATTTATCATTATTGGCTTTTAAATATCTTTCACATTGGGATATAGGACAAAATAGTTTGACAAACCAATTAATTTTATAATTAATTTTATTAATTTTTGATAGTAAGATATGATTCTGGTGAGATTTCAGACATATATTGTTTTTGACCATTACTTATCTTCTGTAGTTATATACATATATATGTGTGTGTATATATATATATACACACACAAGCAAATATGTAAGATATTTGATTTTCTCTTTAGACTGGAAGGCCTATCTTTCTTTAGATAGAGGTGTACATGTGTCTAGTGAGAAGCACTAGAGACTGCACTGCTGTGCAGACGTTGTATTATATGTGGTACCGGATCTATTGATAGATTTTGACTTATTCTGATAAAAGCAAATGAATATTTCTTGTTGCCAAGTTCCTTACTTGTGGATTCTGGTGGTTGTTTGTTGTTTTTATTATTGTTTGTTTGTCTTTAATTTTATTAATCTTTTTTTTCTTCGGTTAGAATAATCAAATATTGTTTAATATGATCCTACAGATATCAAATCAACTATATGGTATGTGTCTAAATTGTTCTCCTGTCATTTATGTACGATTACTAAATGATTTTGTTTATAGCTCTCTTAATCAGATCAGGCTTTTATTACTTCAAGGACGCATTGATGGCAACACTAAAGAAAGCTTAGACAAGTCTGTGATTGCTTGGTAGAACTGGCATGTGCTGTGAAGTTAATGACTAAAGTATATTTCACCTATTCACCTATTCTTTAAACATTATTACATCTGTTTAATGTGTTTAATTTAAAAAAAAAAAAGAGTTTTAGAACAAGTCTGTCATATTTTGCTTTTCATTAACAACCTGCTATATCAAATTTAGTGATGTTCCTATGAAACAAAGTTCTCTTGCAGTTGTGCATTCTGCTGAAATCATTGGAATTATATGAAAATAAAGACAACAACAAATCATGTCTCCAGTTCTAATATGTTGATCTTACAGTTCAATAGTGTTTGTTATCTCTGTGCTGTATCATATGTCATTACTGAAGACTAGGCTTACTCAGAATGGTTTAGGAATGCTTGCTGCTATGTGCTGCTATGTGCAGCAAGCATTCTAAAAAATTGGATTCTTCTAAAAAAATGGAATTTTTAATAAATGCAGTGGAATAGTGGAAGAATTCTGAATAGCAAGATATTAGAATTAGAATTGCTCTAAATATATATGCAGAAATTGCAAGACATAGATATCTATATTGTTTGTTTTTCCTTCAGAAAACATGGATTTTGTGGAGGGAAACACAGGACAAAAATTATCCAAATGTATTCAATATGGTTTATCATTATGTTGTTTGTTGTTGTTGTTGTTTTTGTTGTTGTTTGTTTGCTTGTTTGTATGTTTTCTATTTGTGCTCACAAACAGCCATCCATGGTATTTTTAAGTGTCAAAGAAATTAGGAGCAAATTTATTAGGTTTGTTGTGAAAATGACTTTTAGAAGGTGGAATCCTTAAACATCCTTAAAATTATTGATGATGAAAAAATAGTAAAAGAGGAGAAGACAGAACACATCTTGGATATTCTCTTAAGATTATTTCTTTTTAGATTATTAAAGTCACCTAATACTTAGCAATGTGTAAATGTAAAATTAGAAATAAAATGAAATTACAATTAAAAAGTTTCTTTTGAGTAATATTGAAATGGTTGATTCTGGCAAAAAAAAAAAAATCTTAATTTAAATTTAAATATTTTGCTCTAGGATGAGGCAGTTTGCTCAGAACACTGAAGTTTTCAATTTGATGAGTTTGTTTTGTTTTGTTTCTGTGGAAAATGCATCTTTTCCAAGAGGGGAGGAAAACTTATTTCTGGCCTGGCAAAACCAAACATTGTGACAGTTATTGGTAATGCACATTAATCATATATTATAAGAAGTAACACAAAGGACAATGTGTTTTATTCTTTCTTTCTCTCTCTCCCTATTTTAACTGATGTCTTTGAAAATAAGTCCTTTGCTTGGTGAGATTAATATAGGGAAAACAAACAAACAAACAACAACAACAAACCTCAAAACCTCTTTGCAAAACAAAAGCAGAAATTCAGTTCCTTCACGGGGCTTTAACACTATCAAGCATTATTCCACCAAAAACCTTACTGAATAGAAAAATCTAGTTGCCCTGGCAGAAGACTTGTATGGTGTTATAATATTGGGCTGTATTGCTGCTGCTATGTCATGTTAACTTTTTTTACATCAAAGCTAGCAGGGTTTGTTTTTTAGTTTTTTGGGTTATGTGGCAATTGCTTTTAATGCCTGTCTGTGAACAGTTTTGAAAGCTGCTGTTTTCAGCATCTTTTGAAAGTTCCAGAGAACAGCAACCTCCTTGCTCCTTCCCTGTCTGCATTCATTTTCTGTCTCTCTCAACACAGATTCAGCTCATCTGTCATCCTCAGCAATAGCTGAAGTTATTTTAGGTTCTGTCAGCTATGGACTCACAGAGAAGCAATCTAGTCTGCATTTTTTTTTTTTAAGTGATTTTTAATTTAAGTGTGGACTTTATGCTTCCTGACCCATTTTTGCAAATACTTGCTTCTGAGTAAGTCCCCAAATGTTAATCTCTATGTCCTGTGAATACATATTGTAGGCAACACTTTTATATAATAAATACTCTAGGTAATAGAAATTCTCTGTAAATTTGTTTGTCAATACAACCATCAAATTAATAATAGTAATAGATGGGTCAAACCTAAATATAAGTTGCTTTTAAAGCATAGGCTTGTATATGATTACTTCAAATGTGTAACTTTGATATTAGCATTGTTCTCTGCTGAGCTCACATCCACGTGTGTTTTATAGTGCTTATAAAATTTAATATTTAGAAAGTTTATTAGTTTTACAAATGTACTTGAATAGGTTGCAATAATAGCTAAAACGTGCTTAGGGTTAAAATAGTTGGGGAAAAAATGAAATCACTAACTAAAAAATTGAAATAAATACCTTTAAATGAAATTATGATTAGTTCATTGGCAAAAAGTAATAATGATAGTGATATAATTACATATCTAATAGAGTTTTAATGTGGTACAAGTTCCCTTGTGGTTCAGAATAACTATAGTTAGAGCCCGGAGCAGACTTTCACAGATAGACCTGATCTTGAGCTTAGCTTTTGTGTGAGGCCTTCACCTGTTTAGACCTCTGACCTGGGCTGATTGTCATCTTATTCAAGTAGACATGCTCACAAACAGCAGAAAGCTGGACAACCATCTTGTCTCTATTTTGTCATGAAGTTTATGGAAAGTAGGCTTCTCCAAAAATAAACAAATAAATAAATTCATACTAAAAACAGCTGTCAGAAAATAGGGCAAAGACTTTCATGGGAACTATACCACTCATTGTTAATCTGTCGCTGTCTTGACATTTGGATGCTTTTTTTCTCCTGACTTATGCAGTGTGACAGGTCTTTGATTGGCTGCCGTGAAGTTTGTTCAGGATTATCTTCTATCATTTTGTAATGGTTAGAAGATTGATTCATTTCTTACTTGCAATGCTATGTATAGTAAAGGATAAGGCACCTTCAGTAAACCATTCCACTTGAGATTAACCACAAAAGTCATACAGAAACTCTAGTGGTTTAAAATAATGCAGTCCTTCCAGAAAACACAGACTAAATAATAGTGTTCATTGCAAACATCGCAGGGATTCCTAGTAAACATGGATGGAGAGCTCTGAATCAAGATTTTTGTTTCTGATTTCCATGTTCATAGAGACATAGAGGATATAAGTCAGCTATCTTGGGAAATTATCACGTTTCACAATTCACCAGGTAGAGATATTTATCTGAGGAATATTTTTGTCGGTATAAACTCATGGTGGCTCATACGTATGATTCAGAGTCTTGACAACTGTGAAGTAACTTACAAAAGGTATCCCCAATATTTGCTCAGCCAATGGAGCCACAGAACTTGGCAAAGGAAAAAATAAATAAATAAAACATTCAGACTCACAATTCTATTTCTCAGGTAAAAGAGGAAAAATATAAGGTTCCTGTTGCATAGTGGTACAAAGTATAGATACTTTGGGTATTGACACCTTTGTAAATACATAGACAAATTACTGTTTCTAGAAAAAACAGCTTCCTTGTGTAAATTATTTATTTATTTATAAAGTAGAAGGCATTTGCTACCAGTACTTCTGTGTGAGAGAAGGAACAAACAGAGAAGATGAGCATAAAATAACACAGTAATTCTTCTCTGAATAGTATCTTCTGTAGGTTAAGTTGACAAATGCTACTGCCACAGCCAATAGTGATAATAGATTCAATACACTGTGCCACTAAATTAAAATAAATGCTACATTTTTCAGTTGGTATAGTGAGGTAGTGAGGCTGAGATGTGGAAACATGACTTGCTCTATACCTTTTACTATTGCAGTTTACATTCTCTCTGTCCTTCAAAAGTAACAAACAAAAACTATTCTTTGAATAGAAAATTTGCTCAGTTTGATACTGTACAGATAAAAATCCCAGCAGTTTGAAATGCAGAAAATCATTGCTAAATTATCAAGTAAATTATTATTTTTTTTTTTCTGAGATATAACAGGATCTAAAAGACGAGAGTTGGATAACCATCTTGGTTTCCCTGCCTGCTTTTATAGCCTATATTCCAAGAACATTAACATTTCATTATCAATTTAAAATTATTTAAAATTAAATTAGAAACAACATGAATATTGTGCACACTGTTCTAATTACTAAAGTTCTGATAGGGGGAAAATCAATTGACACTTTATTTCAACGTTATTCAAAGTCACATTTTTCACTAAATTAGCACCAGAAGGGGATTATGCCTATAATAATTGGTGTCACTGCAGCTGGCAAGAAGATGTCTGGTTTGAGAGTTAGGTGGAGGGTTGTGAACTTCTTGGTTAATTTCCTTCCTGCTGTTTATTTTACAAAAGAGTAAGAAGAAAGAAGGAAGGCAAATATCTGCTTTGTTGTCCACCAGTGTCAAATTCTAGCCCATAATGAGGTAGTAATGTAGGCCACTAGGCTCCCAGTCAGGATATAAAAATTACTCCCCGGAATTATCATCAAAATTGCTTTATTAGAATAAGTGTTGCTATTGTATGATTAAAAAGAATCACAGAGACAACATACAAAAAGAAGAACAAGGAAAAAGAGAATAAAATGTTGTTAGCTTTCTTCTTTTTCTGATGCATTTTCATATTTATTGTAACCTGACAGTGTATACCAACATGCCTTTCTGTTGTCTATCAGATGATAATACAGGTGTCACCAGTTCTGCAAAAGGTAGACATACGAAGTCCTGTAGATATACAAAGTGTGTCGTCTATGTATGATGCATAGCCCACAAACATGAATCTTCACTGTGTAATAGCAGATATTGACAAATGATTCCCTTGAAAGAAGACATAGTAGTAGGATGCCTGAGGACAGATTAGATATCACGGCTCTCATATTTGATCATAACTGCATGCGAACACTAAATATCTACTGTATTTTCTTACCCATGCAAAGATATTTCAATTACAATGAACTTTATTTTCAACTAACATAACCCTCTAAATGTCTGACAGCAATATGTGTAGTCAGTCAAAATTTCAAGCTCAGATAGGGCAAGCTGAACTGTTTCCTTTGTTTTGTTTTTCCAGAATATCCAGGGCATTGAGCTAGAAATTCTAATCTTTTTAAAGGTTTATAGGTTGAGGAAAAAAAAAAAAAAGGAAAGAATAGGAAAGAATGGAATGGGAAGGGAAGGGAAGGGAAGGGAAGGGAAGGGAAGGGAAGGGAAGGGAAGGGAAGGGAAGGGAAGGGAAGGGAAGGGAAGGGAAGGGAAGGGAAGGGAAGGGAAGGGAAGGGAAGGGAAGGGAAGGGAAGGGAAGGGAAGGGAAGGGAAGGGAAGGGAAGGAAGGGAAGGGAAGGAAGGAAGGAAGGAAGGAAGGAAGGAAGGAAGGAAGGAAGGAAGGAAGGAAGGAAGGAAGGAAGGAAAAGGAAGGAAGGAAGGAAGGAAGAGAAAGGAAGAAAGGAAGGAAGGAAGGAGGGAAGGAGGGAGGGAGGGAGGGAGGAAGGAAGGGAAGGAAGGAAGGAAGGAAGGAAGGAAGGAAGGAAGGAAGGAAGGAAGGAAGGAAGGAAAGGAAGGGAGGGAGGGAGGGAGGAAGGAAAGAAGGAAGGAAAAGAAAGGAAGGAAGGGAAGGAAGGAAGGAAGGAAGGAAGGAAGGAAGGAAGGAAGGAAGGAAGGAAGGAAAAGAAAGAAAAAGAAAGAAAAGAAAGAAAGAAAGAAAGAAAGAAAGAAAGAAAAAAAGAAAAAGAAAAAGAAAAAGAAAAAGAAAAAGAAAAAGAAAAAGAAAAAGAAAAAGAAAAAGAAAAAGAAAAAGAAAAAGAAAAAGAAAAAGAAAAAGAAAAAGAAAAAGAAAGAAAAAGAAAAAGAAAAAGAAAAAGAAAAAGAGAAAAAGAAAAAGAAAAAGAAAAAGAAAAAGAAAAAGAAAAAGAAAAAGAAAAAGAAAAAGAAAAAGAAAAAGAAAAAGAAAAAGAAAAAGAAAAGGAAAAAGAAAGAAAAAGAAAGAGAAAGAGAAAAAGAAAGAAAAGGAAAAAAAAGAAAGCCTTTTATTTTATTATTCTGTAAGTGATGTTTGTGTGTGACACACAACGAAATGTTTGTCAGTTGTAAAAGAGAGTGACACATAAATTCCATGCACTGAATTTAAGGTGTCTTGGATCTTTTCACAACTGTCATAGGCTCAAATCTATTTGAGAAATATTGCCAAGTAAGAAAGAACACCTGATGTTATCTAGCAGGTGAGCTTCTTAGCACTACTGATTAAAATTATTCCATGTCCTTATCACCAAATCCATAATTACGTATGAAGAGAGCATTCTTCTTGGAAGAAGGTATATGGACATGAAACACATCTTAAACATTGTCTGTTTGTTTTCCTGAATGTGACCATTTCCTAGTTCTTGCTCTGAAATGGGTTAAAATATAAATAGAGTGCTTCTCTTTGTTTTTTAAACAGTCACTAGATTTTAGATAATAGTCAGAATTATAGCTGTATCAGGGCAGACACCATGTAGAACTGTCATTTTAAAGGCATATTTTTCTGCTTTTTTGCTGTTACTTACATCTACATGGGGTCAGACTTCTACCTCTCTCATGAATAGTTAATACTGTATAATTTAAAACGTAGCTATCTCCTTTTCTAAATTGTTATGTATTTTACATAGTTCTAAGTGGGTCAAGTAAAATTTTGGCAAAGAGAAAAAAAAAAGAAAAAAAAAAGAAAAATAATAATGTTGTTGTAATAATTCATAGAACAGGCTTGATTTACTTCTCGCTGTCAAAAATTTAAAAACCCAGTCTCAAACATATTCAGCTGTACAAGGAAGCAGAATAAGCAAAATAAATGGAGGCAGGGATGTCGACACACAGTTCAACATAATTGTGTTTTGTCATTACAAAGTCAAGAGAAGCTCAGACATCTAGCTATGTATATTCTTTCTGATGGTGTCCAATAACGGATACTTAGGTAATTAATAAAAGAATGAACAAATAGACTATGATCCCTTCCCTGGGAGTCTTCTGGTTTTGATAATTTTCAGTATTTCATTACCTGAGTTTGAAGTCCTATTCATTTGTGTTTTCTGTGACTTTTATTATTCACAGAATTATTATTTTATTATTTTTTTATTCCATTTGAAGATTCCCTTACCAAACTATCCTGTTATTAGGATTTTAAGCCAATTACATATTGCATGCCAAAAATGAAACCTCCATTGACTATCCCTTTGTTTTATGTAATACCCCCTATTTTTTTCTAATATAAATTATAACAAATAATTATCCCTTAATAATGTTTGTCTGTAGCTCATAACTTCTGTCATGGATCCTCACAGTTATCTGGGTTTTAAACTGAAGAGTCCTGGTCTCTTTCTTATATCACTGTAAGGAATTCAATCATTTTTCATGTTGGTCTCTGTACCTTTCCATTCCACAATATCTTTTAGAGACAAAGGTAATAGACACTCCATGCAAATTTTCAGTTAAATAGACTGTATTTTCTAGGAGGATTATGCTTTTAATGTTGTTCTTTATTTATCACTCCCTAGCATTTCTAGTTATCTCTTTTATCATTTTACATTAAGAAAAAGAATCATCCTCAATGACTTTTTGTTGTTGTTGTTGTTTAATTGTGTTATTTAACTAAGCAGGGAAAGGGTATGTCCTTTTTTTTTTTTAAGGTTCACTCCTTAAAAATCCTATTATTTATTTATTTATTTATTTTTAAAGGTTTATTCTTCCCTCAGGAAATGGAGAAAAAAAGCTACATATTCAGCATCACTACTTTATTTAGACCCAATTTATCTTTAATGGAATAGATAAATGACTTTTAGTCATTTTAGTCATTTTTATGAAGAATAAATCAATTTAATATCCTTGACTTTCAATTATTATTTCTTGTTTGTATACAATATTTTTTATTATTTTTATTATTTTTTTTAATCAGTATTTCTATTGGTGGTTGAAATTTTGGATTGGCAATAAATCAAACTAGAGGAATGGACATTGTTTGTGCTTTCCAGAGTTCACTTGCTTCCATAAAAATGGTGCAGAAAGATGAGACCAGCTTTACCCAGAACACACTAAGATTCATCATAGCTTGTTTACTCTAACTCTACATAGAGTAAATAAATGACTATCTGACAGTGTAGTCTCTGGATGGTATATCTGTGCAGGGTTATCTGTACTGCTGTCCATGGTATAAAAAATATGCAGCTTAGGTTATCTGTTTGATAATAGTTTTTTGCTAATAGATATTTTATATAAGCTATTCCATAGAAGTATTAGTATAAGCATATTCTATGCCTGTAAAAAATAGCTAGACTTTATGTTTTTTGTTGTTGTTGTTGTTGTTGTTTTTAAGATATGTGTTTAAAGGTCCTAAAACTCTAGATAACATTGTAACAGTTGTCATGGTTTTGGCTGGGATAAAGTTAATGTTCTTTGTAGAGGCTCACATAATGTGATGTTTGGCAGTTTTGATTAAAACAGTGGTGATAACACACCAATGTTTTTAGTTGTTGCAAAGCAGTGCTTACTGCTCAAGTTCTTTTCTACTCTTAACACTGCCCTGCCAGCAAGGAGGCTGGGAGTGCACAAGAAGCTGGAATCCAGGTCATCTGACCCAGACTGACCAAAAGGATATTCCGCACCATATGGCATCATGCTCAGCAGTAAAGAAGGGGTAAAGAAGGGAAGTTCAGAGTGATGGCGTTTGTCTTTCCAAGGAACCATTACACCTGATGAGTCCTGCTTTCCTAGAAGTAGCTGAATACCTGCCTGCTGGTGGGAAGTAGTGAATGAATTCCTTGTTTTGGTTTGCTTGCACATGTGGCTTTTGCCTCACCCAGTAAACTACCTTTACCTCAACCTATGAGTTCTCTCACTTTTACCTTTCCAATTCCCTCTCCCCCTCATCAGGTGACAGCTGAGTGAACGGCTGTGTGGTACTGAGCCACCTGCTGGGGTTAAAATACAACAGTGTACATAAAGAACTCCAACATTTTATATTAATTCACAGTATAAATCTTGTGCCGGTTTTCAGGTTTCAGTTTTCTGCGTGCTTGTTCTTGGCATTTTTATAGCGATTCTTGATACCAGAAAAGATGTCCTTTTTGAGTACCTAAGCTTCAAACTTTTTGCAAATGTTGATCTCTGCATCAGTAACAATGTTTCCAGCCGGTGTTACTGCTAATAGGAAACATTATGAAAGTGAAAGCTTTCACTTTTTGTCCACTGATTCTCTCATCTTGGGAAAATTGACAGTTAAAGGTTGCAAACTTCTTTGCTTTTCACAACAGTCTGAATCTCCTGACACTCATTTTCATGTCAAGGGACTCCATAAAACCTTTTCTCACTGCAACTTCAGCTGACTTCTTTTTCCATTGCTTTGTGTGACTTTGTGATCACTGGCCTAAGAAATGCTTATGTCAAATGTAAGAAAAGAGCTCCTTTATATGTGACCTACATTAAGAGATGATCTTGACCAGTCTTAGAAGGAATAAGTTATAACTTAGACTTTTTCACTTTTTTCAAGCCTACTAAAATCTATTATTAACCTGTAACTCTTCAGTATTCTAATATAGTTTGGCTAATTGTTTCAGAATCAATGCCATCTAAGAACAGTGATACCCCATGCTGGCTGCTTCTTCCCATCGTTGTGGTTCTCTCTGCTATACCAAGGTTTTATTACACAGGACTGCGTAGAAAAAAAACAACAACAACAAAAAAAAAAACAGCGAACCTGACTAATCTGAAGAAGCAATCGTTTCCTTGCCCCCTGGATTATTCTTAAGTTTCATTAAATTTTATGATGAAATGACTACAGAAGTTTCTGTGCCATCACATACTCAGAATAAGGCCGTGGGGATTATTCAAACAAGTGCTTGGAAACAGTCAATGTTGGTTTAAGTAGCTCTTCCATGGAATATCTAACAGACTTGAACATGGGATTTACCTGACCAAATGCAAATATTATAAATAGCTGACTATGTTCAATTTTTCTGATAATAGAAACAGGGCCACAGGCAATATGAGCAAGTTAGTGGAAATTAATGCATATTTCAGAAAGTGTATGCAGACACAGAACATTTATTCATAGAATCATAGAATAGAAACATAGAATGGTTTGTATTGGAAGACACCTTAAAGATCATCTAAATCCAATCTCCCTGTCACATGGGCAGGGACATCTTCCACTAGACCGGGAAGCCCCATCCAGCCTGGCCTTGAATCATACCATGTGGATGGTGCATCCACAGCTTCTCTGGGCAACCTGTTCCTGTGCCTCACCACCCTCTTAATAAAGAATTTCTTCCTAATATCTAATCTAAATCTACTCTCTTTTACTTTAAAACCATTACACTTTGTCCTATCATTACACTTCCTGACAAAGAATCCTTCTTTTTCTTTCTTGTAGGACCCCTTTATGTACTGGAAGACCTCTGTGAGGTCTCCTTGGAGCTTCCTCTTTAGGCTGAACAATCCCAATTCCCTCAGCCTGTCTTCACAGGAAAGGTTCTCCAGCATCCTCATGGTCCTCCTCTGGACTTGCTCCAACTGGTCCATGTCTTTCTTGTGCTGGGGGCCCCAGATCTGAATACAGTACTTCCAGTGGGGTCAAATGAGAGCAGAGTAGACGTGGAGAATTACCTCCCTTGACCTACTGACCATCCTTCTCTTGATGCAGCCCAGGATACAGTTGGCTTTCTGTGCTGCAACTGCACATTGGTGGATCACATTGAGATTCTTGTCAACCAACACACCCAAGACCTTCTCATAAGGGCTGGTCTCCATCCCTTCTCCGACCAGCCTGTATTTCTTCTTGGGATTGCCCCAAACCAGATGCAGGACATTGCACTTGGCCTTGCTGAACTTCATGAGGTTTGCACATGCCCACCTCTCAAGCCAGTCCAGGTCCCTCTGGATGGCATCCCTTCCCTCCAGCGTGTTGACCACACCACACAGCTTGGTGTCATTGGCAAACTTTCTGACAGTGCATTCAATCTCACTGTCCATGTTGCCAACAAAGATGTTAAACAACACGGGTCTCAATACTGACACCATTTGTTGCTGATTTCCGCATGGACATTGAGCCATTGACCACAACACTTTGAGTGGGACCATCCAGTCAATTCCTTATCCACTGAGTGGTCCACCCATCCATGTCTCTCCAGTCTAGGGACAAGAATATTGTGTAGGACAGTGTCAAATGCTTTGCACAAGTCCAGGTAAATGATGTCAGCTGCTCTTCCCCTGTCCACCAATGCTGTAACACCATTGTAGAAGGCTACGAGATTTGTCAGGCACAGTCTTTGCTTAGTGAAGTCATGTTGGCTGTCAGCAATTGCCTCCTTATTTTCCATGTACCTTAGCACAATTTCCAGGAGGATCTGCTCCATGATCTTGACAGAAACAGAGGTGAGACTGACCAGCCTGTAGTTCCCCGAGTCTTCCTTTTTTTCCTTATTAAAAATGGGGGTAATATTTCCCCTCTTCCAGTCAGTGAGAACTTCACTGGACTGACACAACTTCTCAAAGGTGACAGTGACTTAACAACTATATTTGCCAGTTCCCCAAGGACCTGTGGATGCATCTCATCAGCCCCATGGACTTCTGCACCTTTAGGTTCCTTAGCTGGTCTTGAATATCATATTCTACAGCGGGTGGTTCTTCATCCTCTCAGTCCCTGCCTTTGCCTTCCGGGGCTTGGACTACGTGGCTAGAGCTCTTGCCAGTGAAGACTGAAGCCAAAAAGTCATTGAATACCTCAGCCTTCTCCATATCCCAGGTAACCCAGTCTCTCATTTCCTTCTGGAGAGACCCCACAATTTCCCTAGTCTTTCTTTTATCACTGATGTACCTATAAAAGTCTTTCTTGTTGACCTTGATGTCCCTGGCCAAATTCTAATAGGGCTTTAGCTTTCCTAACCTGATCTCTGGCTGATCATATGGTTTCACTCTATTCCTCCCAGGCTATTTGCCCTTGGTTCCACCCTCTATAGGCTTCCTTTTCTGACTTAAGTTTGGCCAGGAACTCCTTGTTCAATCATGCAAGAATCTTGGCTTTTTTTGCCTGACTGCCTCTTTGCTGGGATGCATCACTCTTGAGCTTGGAGGAGGTGATCCCTGAATATCAACCAGCTTTCTTGGGCCCTTCTTCCCTCCAGGGCCTTTTACCATGGTATGCTACCAAGCAGATCCCTGAAGAGGGCAAAGTCTGCTCTCCTGAAGTCCAGGGTAGTGAGCTTGCTGTTATCCTTCCTCAATGTCCTTAAGATCCTAAACTGCACCATTTCATGGTCACTGCAGCCAAGGCTGCCCTTGAGCTTCACTTTCCCCACCAGTCACTCCTTGTTGGTGAGAAGGAGATACAGCATAGCACCTCTCCTTGTTGGCTCCTCAATCACTTGGAAAAGGAAGTGATCATCAACACATTCCAGGAACCTCCTGGCTTGTCTATGCCCTGCTGTGCTGCTCCTACAACAGACATCAGGGTAATTGATGTTCCTCATGAGGACCAGGCTTTGTGAATGTGAAGTTGTTTCTATCTGTCTATAGAGGGCCTCATCTGCTTCTGATCAGGTGGCCTGTAGCAGACACCCATTATAATGTCCCCTGTCCCTGCCCTCCCTTTAATCCTGACCCACAAGCTCTCTGTCAGCTCCTCACCCATTCCCAGGCAGAGCTCCATATACTCCAGCTGCCCATTGACATAGAGGGCAATGCACCCTCTTTGCCACCCCTGCCCATCCTTCCTAAAGAACCTGTATCCTTCCATTCCAACGCTTCAGTCATGGGAGCCATCCCACCCCCACCATTTCTCCATAATGAGGTCATAACCCTGCAGGCATGTGTACATTTCTAACTCCTCTTGTTTGTTCCCCATGCTACATGCTTTAGTATAGAGACATTTGAGCTGGGCCCTGATGAAGTTGACTTACTGGCTGGAGCAGTTGGAATTCCTTTGTGCTGAATTCCAGGTGCTCTTCTGCTGACCTGTGACTGTTCTCCAGGCTCTGGGCATCTATTGCTGACACTGGCAACAAACTGGTAGGAGTGGGATGGATTGAGGTTCTCATCTCCTGGCACCTTTAGTTCTCTGTTAGAGAGTGAAGTCATAAGAAAATGGAGACAGAATTATTTAAATCTAATGGCCTACCAAGAAGGTTTGAATAAACTAGGATTAGTTAATGGAAAGAGAAACATATCAACTGTCTTCAAATGCAAAAATGGTTCTGGAAGTATGTAAAAATCTTTGCTCCATACTCATGAAAATATATGTTATGTATTAAGCTTAAATTTCTACAAAGAATATGCAACTTAGAAAAGCTTCTACAAGTCAAGGACTGTGATACTTGATTATACATTACCTGAGACTTCATTAATAGGGATATTTTTAAGGCTGGCTGAAGTTAAATAGAATTGATCCTGTCTTTGAGAAGAGAGAAGGACTAAACAATCACTTAAAAGGTCTTCAGTTCATAATGTTCTTTCTTTATAGCTGTGATGAAGTTTTTGTGGTGAATACCTACTAAGATATGTATCCATACATATTTATATATGATGTAAATGCTATTTAAATATTATATATATGCGTTATATATATGTAATATATATACATCATATATATACCAAAAGGATGTGTCTTGCCTATAGTTTCTTTCAGAAAATTTAGGAAACTAAAATTCCTAAGGGACCCCATGCTGGATGGCTACAGCCTTTCTTTTTTGTCTTTATTTTAAAGACAAAAAAGTTTTCTGGTAATGGTCCAGATTGTTTTTGCCTTGCAATTTTCAAATGCTTTGGATTTCCTGGAAGTGGAATGGCTTCCATAAAGAAAGAAGTGATATTTGTGATCTATAAACGATGCATTTTTCAATAGTTGTTTTTGTCTCTTTGGAAAGAAGCCAAACTCTTCAAGATCAACATGAGATATAATCACAGAATAACTGGGGAGAAAAAATAAATAATCTAGTGTATTACCCTGACACAAAGCTGAATTAATTCTCTATGTCCTCTGCTTTTCAGATATTCATACAGTCTGCTCTTTATACGGATACAGTGATGTAACTCCAAAACCTCCCAAGTTGTCCTCTCCACTTCAGTCATCTCTTCTTCTAGATAAATGACCTAAAAAAAATGTAACCTTTAGCCTTTCTGTATACCTCAGACTAATATTGATTTTCTGTGGACTTTGACAAGTGTGAAACTTCTTTGTCATTCAAGCTAGCTCAGTGCTGAGCAGAACAGTACTATGTTCCTTCCATGTCATATTCCGTTATTTGCTCAGAAACAGGATGGTGTTCACCCAACACTATGATACTGGTGTGATTCCCAGGAAGCCTAGAACATTTTCTTAAGAAGCGTAACCCTCCTTGATATTTGAGAACCCCCCTTGACAAAGATGGGATTTACTACTTCCTATGTCCAAACAAAATTCCACACTGTTTTCTCCAATATTTTCTTCCAGCTTATAAAGGTAACTTTGAATTTCAGTCCCTTACTCCAAGATACTTGCATCTCCCTAGTTTGTGTAATTCCAAATCAAACTCATGTTCTTCACCAAATTATACTTTATGTTCCCCAGTTTATTAAGCAGAACACTATACAACACTAGATCCGGGACAGATCCATTTGGAACTATACATTTTGCTGGTGATTTATTGATAGCTCTTTTCTGTTTACAGTAATCTCATTAGGCTTTTGGCTGACTGCCAATGGGTAATCTCCAGTATCTCTTATGTCATGCAAGAAACTATAGAAAAAATAATAAAGGCAAGTCAGACTATGTTTATTACTTATAAAGATTTGGGAGATGTTTACCAGCAATGTTGTTATTCTTCTGTGGAAGAAATTTAGGGCTGTTTTGACACAATTTGATCATGACAAGTCCATCTTGACTAGTCCTTGTTATCTCCCAAATGTTCATTTGATTTTTTATTACACAGTTTTTCTGGTGAGAGATGTTAATTTATGTGCTTGCCTGTTTTTCCCTGTTCTCTTTTGAAAGAAACATGTATGCTTTACATGGTTCTCATCACCTACAATTTCTCAAAATTAACTGAGGCCTATTCTGAGCATTCTGAACATTGGACTCTGGAAATTCTCTATATTTTCTCTATATTTTCTGAAACTATTTTTTTCCCTCCCACTGGGAAAAGCTTGAAAATCTGATGCAAGTGCATCTCAAAAACTTGTAAGCCAGCAAACCAGAGCAAATCAAAAAAGAAAATTTAAAAAATTGATGTTTCCTATTTATGAGATGAATCTTCATCATTTATTTGACTATATGTTTCCCTTTTCCTTTTCTCTTTTAATCAGAAGTTTTTGTTGTTGTTTTTGTTTTGTTTTGTTTGATTTTGATTTTACCTGTTTTGTTTTAGTAAAAGAAAACTCATCTTTTAGTAGCAGATTGTTCACAGTCTGAGTATGAGATTGCTATCTACATCATATTCTGGTTTTGTTTGTTTGTTTGTTTTCTTTCATTCTTTTATAAGGGTATCTATGATGTGGAATTGCAAAGGAAGCCTTTTTCATTCAGTGGGAACTGGGACATTTGAGTTGCACTGTAACAGAATTGCCAACAAAATAATATAGACAAAGAACATTTATGGATGAGAACTGTTGACTATGGATGATGAAACTGCTGACTGCAGAAAAAATGTTAATTGGAATTATAATACACACATGGTATCAGGTAGCAGGAGGCGGGAGAATAAAGTCATAATATGTTTCTCCAACATCAAAATATGAATACCAGAAGATTTTTTCATTGAGAAAATGTGAATTTACATTCCCAGTATGGAACAATATGAAACCTTTGAAAGAGACGTGGTTTAACTATGTTTTGCTGTCTGTGTCTCGTTAGAATCTAAATCATGGAGATCATACAAGGTCACTTTTACATATATTCACAAATACAGTGGTTTAAATGTGAGTAGGTGTTCATGTCAATCAGCAGAGTTTCTTTTAGTGTGAAGCTATATTAATCAAACATCTAATGAAGTATTTAATCCATTGTATTTGTAAATATAAATCAGACATTGCAAACCCAGAGATTTCAAGGAAAAATAAACAATATTTTTCTCTAGTCAAAACTATTATTAAAAATAATGTATTTACAAATTAAAGCAGCTGAAGTTAAAGTACTAGTTACCAGCTGCCAGAATAATTAATTTTATTGACACGTGTAACCAGAAAATCCCACCTAATTTTTTAAATATAGAAGATGATGACAGCTCAGTGAGTTTAATTTCAGCTAATACTTTTGGAAAGTCCAGAAAACAGTTAGTGATTAGTACTTCATTAAAATACAATGAAAGAAAATTTTGAGTTTTACTCCTAGGTATAGGTTTCCATTAAGTTAATAATTTAGTGTTTCAGTGTTTGTTTGTTTGTTTGTTTTTAATCACAAAAGAAAAGGTGGGAATAATGAGAATTGTGAAAAATGCATAATTAGTCATAGAAATTCCCATCAACTATTAAGTAAAAAGTTTCTGAAGAACTCCTAAAGTATGAAGTTTGTGAAGCAAAAAAAAGCAATCTATAATATAAATTTCAACATGAAGTACATATGTTTAAAGTGAATCATTTTAGATTACTAAAAAAAAATCGTTTTTTCTTCTTAGAATTGTTCACGCCAGGCCTGCATATACACATTTATAGATATTACTGAACTAGATATTTCCCTTATTAAAGCACTTAAATTGTTATGTGTTTGTTTTTTTTTTTTTTTTTTTTTTTTTTTTTACTTCATTCACATAAAATCTTACTATTTAGGGATATGGTTAGCATTTCTAAGAATGTATGAGTAAATATGATGAGTTTGAAGTAAAATCAATTTATAATTTTTTTTTCTATAATGTTTTGTTTTGTTTTGTTTTGTGTGTGTTTTCTTTTTAACCCACATATCACTTAATGTAGACTAAGAATCTTTTTAATGGATATTTTTGAATAAACAGAGAAGACAGTTCATGAAAAGTGAGACTTTGGCAATAATATAAAAAAGCTAATGCCAAAGAAAAGTGCTTTAGGAGAAGCTCCTACAGTTTGCTGGTGTTTTATTTCTATTGAAATGGTGAGATACAAACATTCAAAATAATGGCATTTGTGACAAAGCTATGAGAGATGAATGGAATTTGGCCCACCTTGAGCTTTGCACCAATGAGTATTTGGGGAGAGGATGCAGCTTTGTACCCAGTGACATTTATGCCCGTGTCATAGAACTAAAGAGCAAAGAATTTAAAAGCTTGATAAATAGAGGACACAAATGCACTTCTACTCAGTAATTAGGCAGGGGAGGATGAAGGTGATTAGGAAAATGATGACATGGCTGCACTTCATGCCTATTAGATTGTCCTTCCAATGATCTCTGCTGAGATAAGGTATGGAATTTACTTCATCAAATATGTTGATACTGCAGATAACATTTTTTCACAGTGCTTTATTTTCCGTAAAGTTGCGTTAACATATGTATTACAATACTGAGTAATTTCTGAAATCCTTCACCAAAAATTTCTAAAAATTCAGTGTTCTGAAGAATGGAATGGGAAGAATGAAATGGCTTTGAATATGTGAGCTACTGTTTCTAATAATTTCTTTTTCACTGTGTTCAAAATGTTGCAATCTATCGAGATCAGTAGAAAGCCTCTAACAGATTGGGTTATGTTCTAGATAAAGTGTGAAGAAATTTTCTATCACTCACCATCATACTGTTCTGAATCTGCTTCAGGTAAATTAGCTGAAGTCTGGAGTGGAAGAGGGTAGCATGCCCTAAGGGAACTGATCAGCTTGCTCTCCAGAAACCTAGACCTTAGTGACATAAAAAAAAAAAAAAAAAAAAAAAAAAAAAACAGGTGCTTTTTTTAACACTGTAGAGAGACTTGGAGATTTGGAAAAACAGAATAAAAACTCAGCAAATGCATGTTATGCTTCAGATTTTCAGCAGCCATCAGATTAAGAACTCTCTAGATCATTGCAATTTGTCTGTGTTTCTTTATCTAAACACATTTTGAAACCATGTATCCTTATTAGTTCAGAAAGTTGTCTGAAACGTTTTAACTATGCTTTCAAAATGCATTTTAACTGTGCATTCAAATAAGGACTTTTCTGTTTTTAAACTCTTTATGTCCCCAGGTCTTTGGCGGTCTTATGAAAAATGAACAATAGCTCCCTATTTATCTTCTGTCTTCTAAATATGACTTAAAACACCACATCTTACCCCAGTGTGTCTTAAAGAAATTACTCTTTATAAATGTAAAAGAGCTACTGAACATAAATAACATAACATAAATAAATAAATAAATAAATAAATTAGATCAACAGTTACTACAGCAATTGCCAGAGAGGTTTTTATTTCATAGCCATTATTATGAAAAACTATCCAAGAACTGTGTCAAACCTATATGTACTAATTACTGGAATTAGTAAACCTACTTTCCTATACCACTTTGTCAGTGATAAGTCTGAGAATTGTTTCTCTCTTCACACCTGGCTTTCCAGGATGAGTCAGGAGTTATCAGAGGTCACCAGTACCTGACCACTGCATACCTTATGGTGCTCTGTAAAGCATCTGTTCAATACTTTGTGAGTCTAGGCCATCTTTGCTTGTGCCAGCAAGGTCAGGTCTTTTTTACAAGCTCTCTGGGCTACAAATAGCCAGTTTCCATACTCAGTCTATAAATTTTTTATTATCCAGACCTTGAAGCAGCTTTTTTTCTGTTTCATAAAATGATCAGAGTATTTTCAAAAAGTAGAAAAATTCTCTAACCACCAAAATGACATGCTCTGGATGAAATCTTTTCTGCTGTCATCATGACTTCTGATGCAGATTCATTAAATTCTTTTTGACTCAGATTTTGAAAATTCACTATATTTCTTTCATCAGTTTTCAACCTGGAAATTGATATTTTCAAAAAATAATTTGGCCCTCAAATTTCCAGCCATCTACATTTCTGTGATTAATGGAAGGAATAGAAGAAGAAGGATTAATTTCTGTCTTGTGCTAAATTGTCAGTAGTTTTACTGGACCTTAATTAATTGCATTGGTAACATAAGATATTTATGATATTTGTCAAAAATTTCCAAAGTACTGCATAAGGTTTTTAGTATCATAATAAACAAGTAATGTACAGGTGTTATATCAATACAGTGGAAATATTTCCTTGCCCCACAGATCTAATCAATAACTTAATTTTAGTCTAGTGAATGTGACAAACAATGAGAAAGAACAGAAGTGATTGATTAAAAAAGTACAATACTGCCAAATAGGAACAATAAATCAAAGTCTCATCAGAAGTGTGAAAGATGATCAACCTATATTTTCAAAGGCTGAGAAAGAAAGTAATATTTTAAGTACATGAGGCATAATGATAGCACTATGATAAAATATTGGATACAATTCCCATTCAGAAAATGCCTGAGGCTTCCTACAAGAAAACAAACAAAAAAACCCACTAAATCTTGAGTTTTGTTACTAGTGTTATCTCCACTTTCATCATCTTAGCATTGCAAAATAGTTTCCTGAGCTTTCCTAGAGACTGTATTGCTCTGAATCAGCATCATCACAAGGCCAAGGACCTTATAAAGTTGCAGGCTTTCAGATCATAGAATCATAGAATATCCCAAGTTGGAAGGGACACACAGGGATCATTGAGTCCAACTCCTGGCTCTGCCTAGAATCTAAACCATATGCCTGAGTTCATCGTCCAAATGCTTCTTGAACTCCAGAGAGCTTAGTGTCATGACCACTTCCCGAGGGAATCTAAGTGTCTGACCACCTTCTTGGCGAAGCCTTTTCCTAATATTCAATCTGAACCTCCCCTGACATAGCTTCATGCCATTCCCTCGGGTCCTATTGATGGCCACCGAAGAGAAGTGAAGGCTCCAGAGTGCCTCTTCTGCTCCCCCTCATGAGGAAGCTGTAGGCTGCAATGAGGTCCCCCTTCAGTCTCCTCTAAGCTCAACAAACCAAGTGACCTCAGCCACACTTCATGTTGCCTTCTAGATACTTCACCATCTTTGTTGCCCTTTTTTTTACACTCTCTAATAGTTTTATATCCTTGTTATATTGTGGTGCCCAAAACTGCACAGAGTACTCAAGTTGAGGATGCACCAGCACAGAGCAGTGGGACAATCACTTCTCCCAACTCGCTAGCTATGCTGTGCTTGATGCATCCCAGGATATGGTTGTCCCTTTTGGCTACCAGGGCACACCATTGTTTCGTATGCAACTTGCTGTCAACCAGAATCCCCAGATCCCTTTCCATGGAGCTGCTCTCCAGCCTCTCATCCCCCAGCCTGTACATATATCCAGGGTTGTTCCATCCCAGGTGAAAAATCTGTCATTTGGTCTTGTTCAACTTCATATGATTAGTGATTGCCCAGCCCTCTAGTTTGTCAAGATCTCTCTGTAATGCCTCTTCACCGCTTGGAGGAGTCAAGAGCTCCTCCTCTTAGTGTTATCTGCAAACTTAGTATGTATTTGAGTCCCACATCTAGATCATTTATAAAAACATTGAAAAGAACTGGCCCTAAAATGAAGCCCTGTGGAACCCCTCACTGGCTGCCAGCCTGATGTAACCCCATTTACTATAACCCTTTGAGCCCAACCCATCAGCCAATTGTTCATCCATTTTATTACATACTTGTCTGGCTGTATGGTGGACATTTTGTCCAGAAGGATGCTGTGAGAAACAGTATTGAATGCTTTGCTGAAGTGCAAAAAACTATGTCTACTGGCTTCCCTTGATCAACTAGGTGGGTACCATTGTCATAAAGGGAAATTAAGTTATATGCAGAACTGCATCCTTTTCTCATTCTACAATAAATCCACAAAAGTTCATGGAATGCAATGATAAACCAGTTTGATACTCTGGGATGTTTTAGTGTAACATAAGCCAATATCAGTACATAGTGAGCACTTCTGCTTAAACAAACAAACAACTATGACACAACGACAAAACAATAACAAACAAATAAAAGAGTTCATAGCAACTACTAACTGTTTTCACCTACTGGCCAAATGATTTATTAATCTAGGGAAGTTCCTTAATGTGCCAATTTGGTGTCATGTCTATTATGTGCACAGTGGTCCTTCTTTTCTTGTTATGTCACCAGAGACTCATTTTATTGACGAGATTATTCTGCTTTCATAACCACAAAAAAAAATTTGCAATTTGGGGACTTTCTTTTATCTGAACTCCATTCATACGTTGAAATGAAAAAACAAAACAAAACAAAGCAAAACAAAACAAAAAAACCAACAACTTCTGAATGAATCTAATTCCTGCTTTAACCATTTTTTTATTGTTCTGTACTAGGTCTATTGCTGTATAGGTGGATGAATTTTTAAATAAGTAATCCCCAAACATTTATATGCAAAGTTATTTTACTGCACCCAGTTTACAGTACAGAAAGTTGTAATATGTCTGATTTGGGTCCTATTTCTTCATGTGCTTCCACATATGTCTATCTAGCCAAGGTGTAAACCTCTCTCCCTATTAAGAGCATACATTTTGCAATGACATTGAAACGATGTACTGCCTGGTATTGATGTTATTGCATCAATGTGAGCTATATTATTGTTCACAGTTTTTTCCACTTCTTATCACTTCACTGTAAAGGTGCTTTGCCTCTCCAAATATTTTCCTTGATGAGAAAATGTTGCTATTCTTTGGTACTACCTGTTGTTATATCCATGATAAGAGTTATGTTTTCTGTCTTCTGAGAAATTAGATTGTGTGGTAGCTTCACGCTTCACATCAGGGATCTTGGTACATGCACTCTCATGTTTGTATTTGCAATTTAAAGAAGATGCAAACAGCAACTGAACTCAAGGATACTTAGTTCATGGTGTAGGTTGCCTCAACTCCTTGCTCATTTCAGGTGTCAACATGATCCCATGTCCTCCTTGAAAGGTTGCTTACTGAAGCAAATTTTAAATGCTATCACATTTAATCTCCAGTGTATGCAGGTCACCTCAGGGAAAGAAAACATGGTCTAGTCAAGACTCCAGGGCTGTTTTCCTTACTACAGCTTCCCTAACAAAACAGATAAAATGAAGATATGTAATTAGTATTATTAAAAGCCTATTTTATCTTTTATTTATTTGATTTCATTATTGTCTAAGCAGATTCATACATTAGAACTTTGCATAACATATTTAACTCAAATATAGCTCATGTGATTATACTTCATTACATACATTAATACGTGTATTTTTGTAAAATGAATGAGCAGCTTTTGTATGACAATTCAATGACAGTGTGTATGAGTAATGAAATAGACACAGACACAGATTTCTTGGTTGGAAGAGACCTCAAGATCATCGAGTCCAACCTCCGACCTAACACTAAGTACTCCACTAAACCATATCGCTAAGCTCTACATCTAAACGTCTTTTAAAGACCTCCAGGGATGGTGACTCCACCACCTCCCTGGGCAGCCCGTTCCAATGCTTAATAACCCTTTCGGTAAAGAAGTACTTCCTAACATCCAACCTAAAACTCCCCTGTCGCAACTTTCGCCCATTCCCCCTCGTCCTGTCACCAGGCACGTGGGAGAACAGACCAACCCCCACCTCACTACAGCCTCCTTTAAGGTAACTGTAGAGAGCGATAAGGTCGCCCCTGAGCCTCCTCTTCTCCAGGCTGAACAAGCCCAGCTCCCTCAGCCGCTCCTCGTAAGACTTGTTCTCCAGACCCCTCACCAGCTTGGTCGCCCTTCTCTGGACTCGCTCGAGCACGTCCATGTCCTTCCTGTAGCGAGGGGCCCAAAACTGAACACAGTACTCAAGGTGCGGCCTCACCAGAGCTGAGTACAGGGGGACAATCACTTCCCTAGCCCTGCTGGCCACACTGCTTCTTATACAGGCCAGGATGCTGTTGGCCTTCTTGGCCACCTGAGCACACTGCTGGCTCATATTCAGCCGACTATCAACCAATACTCCCAGGTCCTTCTCGGCCAGGCAGCTTTCCAACCACTCATCTCCCAGCCTGTAGCTCTGCTTGGGGTTGTTGCGCCCCAGGTGCAGGACCTGGCACTTGGCCTTGTTGAACTTCATACAGTTGACCTCAGCCCATTGCTCCAGCCTATCCAGATCCTCCTGCAGAGCCTTCCTGCCCTCGAGCAGATCGACACACGCACTTAGCTTGGTGTCATCTGCAAACTTACTGAGGGTGCACCGGACGCCCTCATCCAGATCATCGATAAAGATATTAAAGAGGACCGGCCCCAGTACCGAGCCCTGGGGGACACCACTTGTGACCAGCCTCCAACCAGATTTGACTCCATTCACCACAACTCTCTGGGCCCGGCTATCCAGCCAGTTTCTAACCCAGCGAAGCATACGCCAGTCCAAGCCACGAGCAGACAGTTTCTTGAGGAGAATGTTGTGGGGAACGATGTCAAAAGCCTTACTGAGGTCAAGGTAAACCACATCCACAGCCCTTCCCTCATCCACTTTGTCATAGAAGGAGATCAGGTTCGTCAAGCAGGACCTGCCTTTCATAAACCCATGCTGACTGGGCCTGATCGCCTGCTTGCCCTGCAAGTGCCGAGTGATGACCCTCAAGATAATGATGACCCTCAAGATAAAAATACAATTATTACTTGTAGAAAAATGGACAATGGCCTAGTGACAGGGAAGTTCATTGTGTTTAACTTTTTCCTTATAATTTCAATAGTCATTTATTAGACTAAAATGAGTGGTTTTCTCATGTTTTCGTAAATTTCTTTCCAATTTCTCTTTCATTAAGAAAATGCATTTTACCTGAAATCTCATCTTTTAACTCCAGCATCAGCAGGATGACTAACTGAAATTTCAACCATCAATTGTTTACAAACTATTCAAAATATAGTGAGTAAACAAAATCTTTTAAGATGAAAATCATGCCTGTTTTATATATGGATGTCATAAGAATGTGAATTTGAATAAAATTATCATAACATATATTTTATATTTTTCCTTCTTAGAATCAAATCTGTTATAAGTTGAACCCATGCAACCTGTATCTCAGAAACTTTGTTGTTGTTGTTGTTGTTGTTATTACAAATTGATAACATTGGATTAAAAAAGGAAAAAGGGAAAAAGAGAAATAGAAAAATAGTTTGTTAAAAAGAGTAAATAACCAAAGTAAGATAAAGAATACAAGAACAGGAATGAACTTAAGGTGCTCATTGTGATGCTGAATTATTTGCAGTTAAGAGTTTAAATGCTGAGGTGATGGAAGGATTTTGATGAAACAGAAATAAAACCAGAAAGCTACTAAATATAAGTTAAAGATTTTAGTGAAGATGTTCTATTCTGTTTTCTACAGCGATCCACCAAGATATGTAGAACAGATAAAATACTTTCTGTTCAGGATTTCATCTAACTCTAGAAAATGCATTTAAATGAACTTGAACTAACGTCAAGTTAAAATTAACTACCATGGTACCAAGGCTATTTTCTTATCATGATAGAAATATTCATGCCATCTGTGATTGGAGAGCAACTAGAAAAGTCAGCAATATTATAAAGTATATATGTATTTATATATATAAATCAAATAGCCTGTTGCGTCTGAAATTTAAATGTAGTGTCTTCATATGGAATACTGTCAGATCCTACTTTATTTCTAAAAAGCCAACAGACTGCATGAAGATAGAAAACAATATGGATACAAAAAGTGTTGTAAATCAATTTATTAAGATGATTAATGGCATAGGAAAAAAGTTATATGCATTTTCTTTCTTCTATCTACATATCTTCTTTCTTCTATGACAAGAAAAACAATGGAGACAGCAGTGAGATTAAAAATAAAAATAAAAAAGAAATACGCAATTTAGAAATGAACAGGTGGATACATGGATAGAATATATCCCTGTACGGCAACTTTTAAATATTAGTTGAAAAGCTCTGTGGTCAGTAACAGAGTTCTTAGTCAAATATGAAGATGACTGTTGTAAATTTTCTTAACAGCATTTCATCTTTGTCAAAGATGAAATTTCTGAAAGTGAAGTCATTTCAGTTCTTTTTGTGGTCTTTTGAAACCGCTGATGCTTGTCAGGAAGGAGTTCTGAGCGAGCCTGGCAATTCCTATTACTTTGTATTCCTATTAGAGTGTTTTGATAAACCAACAGATCTGTTATCACAAGAGGGCGCTACAGGAATGTCTGCTAAAGAGTGCCCAACTGTTCGTGATCGGTTATTTTTCGTTTTTCATTTTCAACTTCCATAAAAGTGGAATAAACCGTAAAATTTCTAGGAGAGTTACCAATATATCACAGTTTATTAATGAAAGCATTGGTGAATATCATCAAGATTTTGTACAATATAGTCAAAGCAATATCTTATCATATTATAAATATTTGCCATCTTTTCCAGGGAAAGATTTCTGTTCTAAAACGTTTCTTCCACCTTTATCTTGACCATACCATCTTTTTCAGGGCTAAATATTACGTTACCTATTTTATAACAATATCTTTAAATATTTTGTTTATTAACATGCATAGAGACGATGAATAGGAGCTGAAGTTCAAGTCTTGACAGTAACAATTTCCTGGCACAAACATAAGAAAAATTAATCTATTTTATCACATTCCTAGAAAACAATAATTTCTTTCTACTTCTATTTGCAGCTAACTCACAATTTTCAGATGTCTCTGATCTGGGAGAGGAATAAAATTCACTATTACCTTTTAAAAGGAACCAGATAACTACAGAATTGACACCACAAATTATGACAACTGGAAGATTTGTTGAAAGGTAAGCCTGCATGCATTTTGTTTTATTTTGTATTTATTTTTTTTAAATTTCCTGTAAAGAGTTTTATTTCAGCACCATTTTTTAAAATTATTATTTTTTTTTCCCGTAAAGTACTGACAATAATAAACAGCTTATTACCCATAAGGCTAAATAATGAAAGTCGCACAATCTGCAGAAAATAAGTCCCAGAAATCTCATCTCTATTTCCACTTTGGCTCATGGGGATTCCTGTTGCTGAAGACTTCACTTTTCTAGAGAAGAGGGTGTGATTGCGTAGGTATGTTTGGCAATGGATAATGTGATTGTGTGAGCAATTGTACAGTGTGCACATTTATATCTTAAAGGACTCTTCTCTTACTAAAACAATCTGTAGAAGGTAGAAACAATCTATAGGAGGTAGAATCTGCTTTACTAAATGACCAAGGTTATGCTTTGGTTCTAAAGTTTGGTTGGTTGGCTGATTTTTAGTGAAAACATAGACATTTTTTTTTTTTTTTCCCAGACCCAGACTATATCTAAATAAAATATCAATTGTGGTCTCATTTTTTTTTTTTTCTGAAACTTTATTATGTGTTTTGATTCCACTAAATTGACTTTTACAGAATAAATCTATTGCTTCAGAAATATGTTGTCAAGTTTTGCTTACTAATATAATCCTACTAAAATAATTGGAATCTTCCTGAATGCTATGAACTACAAGTTGTTTTTTTCTGGTTTTAGTTTGCATTTATGTCAGCTTGCTTTTGACATACTCTAACTATCTGCATAAATAAAGACAGCTTTAGTTTTCTGTGGGTGAGATGATGGCTTCTGTCTACTTTATGTTGCACGAGAAATGCAGTCTACAACCCAAAGTCCTAGAGGGATCCAGGTAACTTAGCAATACTAGCTAGCTAAAATAAATAAATAAATAAAAGTAATAATAATAATAATAAAATGCCCTTTTCTGAACACGAAAATTTAATCAGCCTTCCAACTTACAGGTCTTATTTTCTATAGTTTCAGTTATGCTTGAAACTTCAGGGTTTCTTCACAGTGAAGGGAAATGAAGGCTTTGAAACTGGTTAATACTACTCTTTTACAAACTAGGTGTAAAGCAGGTCTGTGTGGCTCCTTTCTCTTTGATAGCACAAAAAATTGCACAGAACTATGATTTAGGTTAAGAATGTCAATGCATTTTCTTTTAAGTCTGCTTTGCCATTTTTCAAAATGAGATAACTGAAAATAGGTTTTTAAATGCTGCACTGTTCTGGTAAGCTTCTTAAGAAAAGTAAAATAGAGCTAGATTTAAGAAACTCTGCTGGAAAGTCACATCATAAAAATAATCTTTTGAAGGCAAGGAAATAGCAAGCCCGTAATTTCAAAATAGAATAAAAATCTAATTTCCCAGTAGTACATATTCATGAACTGTGTTCAATCTTTTTTTTTTTTTTTTCTTTTTCTGTCAGCTGCAGCAGATGCGTAATATACATTGTCTATGCCCATATTATTTTGCCGGATCAGTGGTTAAAAAATGGCTTGTATTGTACTCAAATTCACATTTCAAATGTGCCTTTGTCTTCCAACTGCAAAGAGACATATTATAAATCCTTTGATCAAATTGTGGCTTCAGCAAGTTTCGTTTGATTGGAAAAGGTCTTTCTCTGTCAAACTTTGTTTGCTGTGTAGGGATTTTGGGATGTGTCTTCCTCTAATGCCACAGGCAATTCTGCAAGTGAGCATATGCAATAATTCAAAAGCACGTGTTGCTACTAGGTAAATCTTGATCAGCTGTAATGGATACAACTCCAGCTTTGCAGATACACTTACATAAATGACTTGAGTCATTTATGTAAGTGGATTTGACATAAGAACTGGGCAGTATTCTTTCAATTCTTTACAAATTTTCACACACATCTTTGATATAAATGGCGTTGGAATTGATTTCCTCCTATAAACCCGTTTAAGAATTATCTGAATGTTGGACTGCTTTAGTATCTTTCTATCTGTCTGAATTCTGGTAGCTAATTACTGTTTCACTGAGTCTTTCTTCTAATGGTTCACTTCTTAACAGTCTCCTAATAGCAATGAAATAGAAATTGTCTCATTATTGGTAAGAACTTTAAACACGGCATCTTTTCTGACATTAGAGCTTGAAAAAAGCAGCATAAAGTCTGACAATTTTCCATAAAACGTACTTGTACACTGAAAGCCAGATGTTTTTTCCCACAGTCAGTAGAGGAAATACTCTGTAGTTCCTGAGACTTGTAGATGTAGATAAAACATGTAGACATGTAAATAAGATTGTTCAGGCTGGAAATTCTTCCTGAAGAAAGTTAGAGAAAACAGATTGATTAGTAGACCATAGAGACAATTACTGGTCACTATGTTGAATGTCCTAATGTAAAATATTTCAGTAAACAGTTTTTGTCCATAAGATAAGACATACAGAAACAGTTGATACCACACAGAAATCAAGGTAAATGCACCATAAACTCTAAACATGCTGATTCTTTTCCTTGTAGATGTTTTACTCGCTAAAAACTGATAATGTTTGAAGAGCTACTACACATTCAAGAAATACTATAATGGTCTAGTAACCCTAGGAATTATTCAAAGTGGAAGTTGAGTAACAAAGATAGTGTTGTTACACAAGTTACAGAAAAAAAAAAATAAATAAATTATATATATATAAAAGGGATATTAACCAGGACTGAAATCCCAACCCCTGGAAATACTGCTCTGGCAATAAAGATAGAAAAAAAAAAAAAAAAAAAAAAACACTATTTTTTTGAAACTGATGGTTGATAGCTTTACATTGAATGTATTGGAATATATACATATATTATTAAGATTGTTCAAAAGTAGTTTTTATGACCTTGAAAACAACATTGAAGTTTAAAATACTACAGCATGTAATATTATTTATTTGAAGAAACTGTTAGGGTCTCTTGGCAAGGTTCTCTGCAAGCTTGAAAGCAGTGTGAAAACTGCTAGTACTCGCACTACACTGTACTAATAAATAATGTGGGAAAGTTGTATAAATCAACCAGTTGGCATTGAGTTTACTTTCCTTTCTACTGCCAAGAATTTTGAATTATTTCCCTCTGCTGCTGCTGCTGCTGCTGCTGCTGCTGCTGCTGCTGCTGCTTCTACTACTACTACTACTACTACTACTAATGTTGTGGTATATTTATTACAGCAGATATTTGAGGTTGAACAGGTTTACAGGTGAGATTACTGATATTACAATGCTTCTCATTATAAACTGCTACATGTGTTTGTTGTTGTTTGTTTGTTTTTGTTTATTTGTTTATTTGTTTTTAAACTAGCTTCTAACTTTCCCAAACCTTCACCATCTGGACTTGATTCTTCTGTAAGTTATTATAGCAAAGATTGCTATTATTATCTAATTATTTTGAAAAGTCAGTTCCCACCCTCCAGCACCCCAACCCAAAACCTATAATTGAGTGTAGAGCCTTAACACTATTATTTTAAAATGCTTGCTGATGCTCGGTAAATGTTTTTGTAGTTTTGTTGTTTAATTCTTCTTCTTTTTTTTTTTTTTTTTTGCATTGGCCGTATTCCAAGAACACTTTCTTTGTAATTATCGATATTCTGTGTTGAAGCAGTGTTATCCTGTGATCTAGCTGTAGCCAGTAGAAAAAAAATGCTACATGACTCATCTGGTCTAAGCTCCCTTTTCTCTCTTTCCCACACTTTCCAGTGAAGGAAGAAGCAGGAAACAGAATAAAAGTTTTCTTCACCAAGGTATGGATGGCATAAAGGGGCATGAAAATAAGACATTTAAGCCTGAGTGCAAGAAAACAAGTAAGAATTGGGAACTGGAGGTTAAATTAAAAATTGCCGGGAAGAAGTCACTGTATTTCATCAATACATAGCATGTATTCCAGCAAACCTATTCAGTCATTCAAAATCCTGTGTATATTCCACATCATTAAAAACAATGGTAAGGCTAAGTCTGCTCCTTGTGTTCCTCTGAATCTTCATGAAAATATGTAATTCAGATATGAATTCAATTTGTTTAATCTCACAGAGCAAAGGTGCATTCTTCTGTAATAGTATCAGACACAAAAACACTGCCAAACAAGAAATAACAGATGGTATGCATCATGCTATGATCTTTAGGAGTCTCTTTAAAGTAATGTTGTTTGTAATAAACCCTGTCACAATTTGCTGTAGCAACCACTCCTGATTTTTAGTCGGCAAAAGTATTTTGTATAATGTGTTGAAGTAATGCATAAATATTTGTTGTTTTTTTGTTTGTTTGTTTGTTTGTTTTTTTCCATATAAGCTTCATTTATATTGAGTATTGATCAGGGAAGCATCATTTACATCAACAACCAAATACACAGAGCAAGAAGAATATCTGGATAAAATTATTGCTGAGTCTGGAGCAAACAGGCATTTGATATTTATTTTCAAGTGTTTTCCAGAGGGCAGGGTCTTAGCAGACTAAGTTCAGAAAGAATTAGATAGTAGATTGTTTTCCTTTTTAAGGAAATTATTGATTCATTTAACTACTATCTGATTAATAACACATCAAAACAAATACAATAAAAAAAAAATCAGACAAATATTAGGGCTTTTTTGTTAGCAAACTGTAACCGAGTGTAGGAGATGCCCTTCTGGGCTTGTGCATGTCTTGCCATCTCCATTACTTATTTCTGACAACTAACACCCACTTCTCATGCAAAACATGCCTTCAACTTCTTGCTCCAAGGAAAACCTTACTTTTCTAATGCTGTACTGTAATTCTATTTGTCAGTCTTGTCATATTGCTTAAATGTCACTCTGGAGAAATAATCATAAAGTAATTAACAATGATTTGTTCAGAATGTTTGCTCTGTGTTTAGTCCCTCAGATCAGCAGTACTCTAACTTTTGTATCGGGTGATTCTGCTTCTTGTTGCCTGTAATACTCTGTGCTCTCTCTTTGCAACTTTACCACAGAGATATGTGTATGCACATCTCTCAATGCACACACGCTTTTAGACACACATGCATGCATGCACAACCACTTTTCTGGCCTGCTACAAGCTCTCACCCATTGATGTCCCGTATCCCACTGAGTGTAACAAAACATCAGCCCTGTAAAAGAATTCTAGCTCTCAGGACTAGACTTGATTTGTCTAATATAATCAGTGCTCCTAATCATGTTAATGCAGGGATTTGTTGTACTGTCTCATATTTAAGTTATCCCAGTCCTCTTCTCTTTTCAAAATTCTCACATGACAGAGGTCATTCTGAACCATTCCCTTCCCTTTTGCTTAAGAATTTCTTCTCTGGCAGTAAATTTATTCCATATAATATTTGTAAATGTTGTACTGTGGAACGACCTATTCTGATTGTTGACATTTTTAAAACTAAAGATTTGGATTTAAGGAATGAATTTTAAGCATCAATATGTCCTAAGTAGAGCTGTTCACCTTTTAGTAACAGAGAGAATAAAGTAGGCTAAAACCATGTATGTCTGCATTTTGTTACAAGACAAAAGTTGCAAGAGATAATTTACTCAATGAAGTTATTTAAAATATTTATCCTAGACATGACTGCGGGAAGTCCAGGTGATTTAAAAACCAACAAAATAGTGGAATCTCTGAATATAAAAAGTTGTTACGTTTCTTCATCCAAGGAATTGTAGGTTATTTTGTGTTATCATATGAATTAGATGTGAAGAAAGAATGTTACCCACTATCATAAAGGGTGTTCCCAATGAATCATAGCTTTTATATTTCACTTACACATGAAACTCATAAATACATTTTTTTTTTTTAATTACAGATTTCAGAAAAAGCTTTGAGGTTTTAAAACTGCAGATACATAGATTGGTGACAGCACCAATCATATTTTCATCATTTTAAACTCATGCATCATAAAACAATTAAGAAAGGTCTTTGGTGAAGGAAAGTCTTTTGGTGGATTCTCATATTTCATAGTTTCAAAAGAAGACCAAAATGTAGACTTACTAACATATTTTTTTTCAGAGTATGAAATAATAAACAGCTTTAACATAAAGCAAGAAAATTTAATTCAAGGTGATAACCGTGTCAAATGAAAAATTCCTCTTAGCAATGAGCATATACATTTTCCTTATATTCAGATTACACATTCCTTAGATTTTCTTTGGTGTAGTACCATACACAAGAATTCAATTCCTAATTTTTATTTTTCCATTTCATGGATCTGGTCATGAAGTTAAATAGTTGATACCAATAATTTACTGAAGTCCTTTTCCTTTCTACATAAAAATACCATTCTCTTGCCCTTCATTTTTCTCTAGTCTTTGTTTGAAGCTCATATCCTTCTTTACTTTTTTTTTACCAGAAAGTATTTGGAATGCTTCATGAAAATATTGTAGTATTTTATAGTTTGGGTCTAGACTGCAAAAATACTATATGCCTTGTGAATTGTAAATGTCCAATTCAGGATGAAAATTAAGCAAATAATATCTTTTTTAGAATGCCTTTTTCTGTTATACTAAGAACACTTAGTTACACCTTTCTTCATACCACCTCAAAACTGTTCTAATAATTTCTCTCAAACACTAGAATCTCTTTTTAGGGTTCAGTGGTTCCCATGATTAGGAAAAAGAGACTTGGCTTCTGTGACGTACTGACAACTTTAGCTTCTTGCACTGTTTCTTAAGGTCATTTTAGATGTTTTTTGTTCATTTTTATTCTACAAGGCTATAGGAATTGCTCCATTGCATATCATTTTGTTCTTCACTGAGCCATTGCAATTTGATAACATGCTCTGCCCTTGTCAGTTGCTTGCCCCGTTCAGTCTATTAAACTTATTTGACTCAAATTGGAGTTGGACTCAATGATCCTTATGGGTCCCTTCGAACTCGGGATATTCTATGATTCTATGATTCTATGAAATTGGTTGAGAGCTCATGATGTCTTGAGTTTTCTTGCAGAACTAGTACAGAAGTTGGAGTTTGTTGGATTATTAACTTTTTA